>NC_092313.1:28247500-33247500 GCF_036785885.1 Coffea arabica
GGTAGAATGCTTTTCTCTACTGTAGTCTCAAAATAGATCCAACCAAATCCGCTCATTTCACTTCTTTTTTGACATAAAGAATTTCTCAAACGGTGGAAAATTGATTCCCTTTATCACTTTCTTTTCTTTTTTGGCCAAATCTCTCCTTCCAAACGCACTATAAACCATTTAAGCTATTTAATTTTGTGATAATTTGCTAGCATTTTGGCTACTGTAGAACGTTGCTGATAAACTCTTCTTGGGTATCATAACATTTATATCAGCTAGGAGTTGTAGCAAGCCATGCAGATCTTGACGTCTGTTGGAGATCCAAGCTTCCAAATACTCCCATACCCTAGTCATTCTATTTCATTTCTTGCTGCCCTAGTCTTGCTTTTTCTCACTCTTGTGGAGACCATATTTTCCATCCTACAATATAAAACCAGCCCGGTTATACAGGTAAATTATTCTAGCAATTATGTGCTTTTGTATGTGTAATTAACAGAATGAGTATGTCTTAAAGATCCTATATGATCAATCTCGCAATTGTTCCATCATTATAAGGATCGTATGCAAGAAATGTTTTAGGATAAATTACAGTTTATCCCCTTGTGGTATAGCTAATTTTCACATAACCCCCTATGGTTTTAAGAGCTATATATAATCCCATTATAGTTTGGATTAAAGTGTTAAAATGACGGAAATGATCATCCATAACGAAACCTATAAAAATGTCGAAATTACCCTTATTTAAAAACTAAAATGGTTGAAGTGACCAAAATACATAAACATAATATGCATGATACTCTAACCCTGTATAGATTTATATTTTCTTATATAACCTTCTTATGGTTTAGTGCTTTATTATATAACCCCCTTATGGTTTTCAATCTATATACATAACCCCTCTGTAGTTCATAAAAAATTTTCAACTTTACATAGGGATATTTTTGACATTTTAATTGACTCCGTTATGGATTGCAAATTCTGTCACTTTGACACTTTAATCCAAACCATGAAGGGGTTATGTATACCTTTTGAAAACCATAGGGGGATTATATTAAAATATACTAAACCACAAGAGAGTATAGTGTAATTTGCCCAATGTTTTAATGTGTCAATTTGTGTCAGTTCAAGTTTTGCAAATTTTATTGTCTTAGATTTGTACAAATTTGTTATTGTCATTTCTCCTCTGCTAAGCATTACACATATTTCACATTGATAAACAACTTGGATTTTCATCTTAAAATCAATTGAGAATGAGAAAGCTGACATATATATATATATATATATATATATATGTATGTATGTACATGTATGTATGTATATATATATATGTATGTATGTATTAGTAAATTTATAAAATAATCTAATATTCGATGACAATTGGATTGAATACAATAAGGAGGTGCTTGGTTGGAGGGTATAGGAATCAAGAATTGGATTGAACCCCAAAATTGTTGCTTGGCTAATGGGTATAGGTTTTGAAATCTTGGAATGATTCATGAAAAACCAGCCACTCTCCATACCCAAGTAGATTGGAGGGTTTTGATGAATCCCACATTTGATTCCAAAATCTTTTAAAAAAAATTAATTTTGGGATTTTTTTTTAAATATATACCGGCTCTGTTTCTATATATTAATATTTATTTATTTATATGTATAATATTTTTTATTTCAATTTTGTTTTATAATATGTATATTAATATATACTTAATATATATATATTAATATACATATTATAAAAAAATTGAAATATATATTTATAAATATTTATGCTTATATATAAATATATATTTATTTATTTCAATTGATATAATATATCTAATATACATATTAATATTAATATAATTTATGTATATAATAAAATATAAATATTAATTGAAATATACATATTATAAAACAAAATTGAAATAAATATATTTATATATTTATATAAATATATATAAATAAATTTATAAAGATATATAAATATATTTTAAACAAAAATATTTATATATAAATATATATTATTTATTTCATTTGATATAATATATATAATATACATAATTGAAATATACATATTAATATTACTATAATTTATATATATAATATACATAATTGAAATATACAAATTGAAATATACATATTAATATACATATTATAAAACAAAATTGAAATAAATATATTTATATAAATATAAATATAAATAAATTTATAAATATATATAAATATATTTTAAACAAAAATATTTATATATAAATATATATTATTTATTTCAATTGATATAATATATATAATATACATAATTGAAATATACATATTAATATATATTAATATACATATTATAAAACAAAATTGAAATAAATATATTTATATTTATATAAATATATTTTAAACAGAAAATTAATATTTATATATGAATATATATATGGTGGATGGGTATGTGGAATAAGCATTTGAACAAAGAAGAAGAAAGATATGAAAAGAAAAAAGAAATTAAAGGTAAAAAATTGATTATTAAATTTGATACCCATTCCTTACCAATATTTACCAAGCACTCCCATTTGTAATCATACCTTTGTCCAAAACCCATACTAATTTTTTGTAAATGATTCCAATTACAATTCCGATTCCTAAACATGAACCAAGCGGCCCCTAAGATTTCATGACTAGTAGATTAAATGATACGTTCTTGACCTAGTAAAATGCTACCTAATTTCACCTCTCTCTCTCTCTCTCTCTCTACTATTTTAGGCTATTACAATTGGATTAGAATTTCATTTAGTGTTGGTGGTAAGGTGATTGTTGAAACTCATGCCAAATTGCTTCCAAATGTACTACTGATGATGATTGGATTGAATCAAAGAAAAAGATGAATAAGTGTTTATAAGTCTTCTTATTCTATTATTTATTTGCCATCTTTCCTTAGTCAAATGACTTTTATTCCATTCACTATTTTAGGGTTGAATTGTGAGACATATGCCAACATTGACACTTAAAAAAGAAAAAGAGGTACCAAATTATGCATTTTTTTTTTAATAAAGCTGAATATCTTTTTTCAAACTAAACCTAGTTGTCATTGTAACTAATACAAACTTTTTCAGGAAAAGGAAACAAAAGTAAAGGTAAACAAATGAAAAATTAGACATGGATGCAGTCGAATCTTTAAAAATAAATAGAAGTAACTGATAATAGCTCTTTCTTTGAATTCATAATATTGCATTCAACTTATTGAATGTTAATTTTATTATTTGAAAACAAAAATTGGATGGTATTTATATTATTTATAAACTCTATATATTTATAATATATTTTTACTTTAGTATGTTCAAAAAAGTACCCACCAATACTATTGGATATCGAGATCCACGAGAATTTGGACATGGACTTACTTTTCCATATCTGTAAGGGTATGGATCTGGATCTGAATCTAAATAAATCTAATAGATTTGGATCCAGATTAAAAGAATTCAATCCAAACCTTATCCATTGTATGCCTAGTCGAGATGATATAATAAAACTTTTTACTCGAGAATACAACTTGAATATTGGGATCAGTAAGTGAAGCTCTTCTAGGAATTGAGTGAAGAGCAAGTGCACGGACAACCCAAAATCAAACAAGATAGCAGGCAAGCAAAGGAAATGCGGGAGAAGATAGCAAGCATATAAACTAGAAAGTGAAAGGTATTAGAGGTCTTATGTTCAAATTCTCTTGCTTCCTTCCTGCTTCTTAAGTCTCATCCCTTCCCTATTTCAAAAGAAACTAAAAAAATTATATATAAAAAGAAGAAATAAATTAAGAGTGGGAAGATGTACACTGCCTTGCCGACAAATTGATGAGTAATGTGAAAATTTGACAAGAAAAAAAGTTCCAAATTAGAAATAAAAAAGCTTCTTTCGACAGCTTTGAAAGTGTGCAGACCATAGAGTCTTATGATGACTACGTGGGATTTTCGTCATTCCACGCCTAATAGCCATTCAAATTACAAACCTTTTATGGCTAGTGAAGGGAATCCAACGTATTTTACCACCACAAATCCTATTGGTGTCTGCAACCACAAGAGCGGATCAATGTTAGAGAGGTAAAAGATGTTGCCCTCTCCTGCTATTCCTGTTTGAATACAGAGAAAATCATGCAGGAAAGTGAAGTGGGAGAAAGTGAGGTAAAGGAAAAGGAAAATTTTTTTTTTAAAAAAAAAAAAACACGTTAAGTTATAAGGAAAAATTATGACAGAAAATTGGAAGCTTGTGGTAGTTAGTGACATTAATTAAAGTTTTTGTGCCTAACCAACTATTTTCCTCAAAATCTTACAAATTTTACAGAACACAAAATACAAGAAACTGAGAGAATGTGCAGGAAATGTTTTTAAAATTTTCCTAATAAATGAATATACGTAGAGGAAAAAATAACTAATTTTCTTTTGTTTTCCAACACTTTCCTTGCAAACGAACGCTATCTAAAAGAAACCAAGGAACTTTTTTTTTTAGGCCAAGGAACATGGTATCTTAGTCATATAACCAAATTGGATCAACACTAAAACCAATTCTTAGGCATGGCAATGCCCCGTTCCCTGGCCCATCCTCTAAAACCTCCTCCCGCCTCCATCCTAGGGGTGGCAATTCGGGTCCAAATCAGGTTGCGGGTCGGGTTCGGATCAACCCGTCAGAAAATCTGTTGACCCGAACCCGACCCTCCAACCCGTGACGGGTCAGGTATGCTGACCCGAACCCGAAAATTTCAGGGTGACGGGTTGGCGGGTCGACCCGAAATGACCCGAAACTTAATTTTAATTTATTAATTTATCACTGTAATTTCTAATAAAATCAATTTCTCACAAAACTAATTACATAATCAAGTAATAAAAATTTAAATAAATAATTCCAAACCAAATCTAAAATAAATTAAACACCGTAAAAGTGTTTTATCCCAAACAAAATATAAAATAAATTAAAACAATATAAAAGTAAAAAATAATATAATATATTATTTGTCCAAATGTAATAATTTCAACTTCACACAAATTAAATAAATTCATTTAGGATTAAGTAATTAATGCCTTTGAAAAAAATAATAACTTAGTTTAGTTAGATAAAATTATTTTTATGTTTATTAAATTATTTTTAATTCGTAAACGGGTCATATCATATCATATCAGGTCACCACGGGTTGACCCGAAATCGACATGTTTTCTTTTCGGGTTCATCGGGTCCAACCCGATTCTGACCCGAATTCCCGAAACCTCAACCCAAACCCATTAATTTCGTGTTAGGTTCGTGTCGTGTTTTCAGGTCGTGTAGAAAATTGCCACCCCTACTCCATCCCATCCCCCGCTTTTTCTATCCCCTTCCTCCACCCCATCCAGTCCCTTGTCACTGTGGGTGCCCCACGGTTGTTTAATTATATTTTTTTATTTTTTATTTTGACATTATGTTTTATATATAACATCAATAACAACATTGTAAAAAACATTTTTAGATTCTTAACTAAATATTCAATGTAAAATCAAGGTTAAAAATTATTTTTGATTTTTTGAATTCATTGCTCTGCGTTTAAAAGCAAATCTAAACTTATAATCATCATATTTGTTTAAACAACTGATAATATGTAAAAAAAAAAAAAAAATTGAAGTAAACTAAAGATAAACAAAACATCATTTCATAATAGAAATTATGATTTTTTTAGTTCTCAATTATAATAGATATGCATATATTATTGATATGTATCTATAATGCGTATAGCAAATCTAAACTCACAAGCATCATACTTATTTTTAATGTTTGATTAACAACTAATAATATGTAAAAAATTCAAGTAAATTAAAAATAGCCAAATAATCATTTTATAATACAAATTATGATAATTATGAATACAAATATATACTCACCCCCGTTGCCGTCCCTAGGTCTCCTGTTCGATCAAATCAGGCTTTCAAACCGAAAGGCTTTAAGAACCACAGCATTTCTTATGACCCGAATTATATTCATGCACAATGAGTTCAATTGTTCAATAGCACCGGTTTCAAATGAATCAGCTCCTTCAGTCTCCCCAATGCAATGAGTACCAAATTTGAAATTTTGCTCAAATTTGCACGTTAGATGACAATTTAGATTTAAATGCACCTAATTTCCAATTCAAACTTGTCTTCAATTTAATCATAGTAAATACCTCAAAATAAAAAACACACAACGATAAATCAATTGAACTAGCAACTCAAAACCAGTATCCCTCCCATTTGGATCTAGTCCACCTTTCACAGGAGGCAGATCCAAAAGGATATGAACTCGGCTCCCTAAAGTCTTTAGGACCACCAGCTTCTTCAGAGCATACAACGGGCCCATTAGACTATGACCTCGAGACTTCGGGATAAGCCCATAAAGCTATAAATTTAACGACGAAAATTCACTAACATTAATTTTGAACTTGATTTATTAATACCTAGTTTTTTTCTTCAAATGTTTACTTTTTTTCAGTTTTTTTAAGTTTTTTAAACTTTTTTTTGTAAGCTGAGAGATTTTGAACTCCGAACCTCCTACTTACAATCCCTCCGACATTACAACCCAACCTAACCCTGCCCCATCTTTAAATGTTTACTTAGTCAGTCTTCATGTTGATACCTAATATGGATGGTGTGGCATCAAAAAAAATGTTGATAGCTGTGCATAGCACAAGTTTTTATTATAGTAAAATGTATATGGCCAAGGAGGTAGGTGAAAACAGTTGAAGCGCCAAGCACACTATATCAAGTTCAATGCTTATCCTTTGTTTTTTAGTGCAAAGCTTACATTATCTAAAAAAACTATGTGTTTTTTTTTTTTTGTTCTTTTCTTTTTTTAACGTTGAAGGCATATGAGAAGGTGGAGACAAGGAGAACTCATAATCAATTTCACTAAATTATTATCTAACTTGGGAAAGTTTCCTGTTGAGAATCTTCACATGGAACACTTCCGTCCTTCTACAAGTGTCAATCTTGTTATAGTCTCTTTCTTTTCTTGTATGCACCATTCTTTGCAAAAACAATACCTCCTTTGCATATTTTACACCAAACAAAAACTTATTTAAAAAGAAATTCAACAGGAGAGGAATGAGACTTAAGAAACGAAAAGAGAACAAGAAATTTGAACTCAAAACCTGTAATTCCTGAAGCTACACCAAACAAGAACTTGGTTATAATTACATGAATAATGGTAAATGCAACAAAGATGGTAGCAGTATGCATGACCAAAGCACAAGCTTCCATATGCAAACGTAACATTCTTCTCTCGAGGTTAGCGAGTTTCTAGTTTTAACTATGGTGTTTTGACCGGTGGGTCACTTGAGTATTTGTCCAAGGTTAGTTACTGGATAGTAGTATGAGCAGCAGAATACAAGCCTGTATATGAAAATATAAAAATCATTTTATTCTTCTAAAATTTTTAAACACAAGATAAGTTCAAACATTCTTTTTAATTTTTTATGTCAATCCTAAACATACTTTTCCCCACCTCATTCCTCCTTCGCAGGGTGGGTGCTGGTCCCATTGCTATCCCTAAGCGTTTTGTAAGGATTGGATAAATGTCAGGCCTTTCGATACCGCGTTACCTACGGCATTTATGTAAGCCCTACAGAGAGTCCCTCTCGTACCAATAGCAGATGCATGTATCACCGACTTCTGGGCATTTGGCAGCTATTTTGACGCCAAGAAAAAACATAAAATCCATCTTGCATACCTTTGTGTACAGTGACTGATATTGATCAAAGAAGAAGACGTACACATGAGCTGTCTGAGGAAATAAAAGGAAGTGATCACCAAAAGAATAAGCAGATGAGGGCTAGTTTAGTCTCGTGACTTTTTTTTTTTTTTTTTTGATCATTCAAAATAGTGAAATGGTTCATGATACAAGGTGGAAATTGTCCCCAACCACCAGCCCATTTGTTGTATAAGTTATAACCACGGCATTAACAGATAACTTTATTGCTTATAAACGTTTTAACTGCCGCCCATTTATTCTAGGCAGGTAACTTTTATGGCTTGAAGAGTTTTTACTTGACGGATGTTGAATGGACATTCATATTTATTACTCCCTTCGTTCCATTTATTTGATCATATTTGGGAAGTTCAACTTTTTAAAAATAATAGTTTAATTATGATGTTTGTGCTTCTCTTTTTAATTTTACTCCCACAAATTCAAATTTTAAATTTGAATGTTAACATACATATGATTAAAAAGAAGGGTTATATTGAAAAAAAAAAACTAAAAGGTGCTTTGACTTTTCTAACATGACAATTATTTTAGGACATTCTAAAATAGAAAGTATGACACTTTCGATGGAACACAGGAAGTAATATATTTAAATTCGAGCAAATTATTTAAGTAGCCACTAAATTTTTAAAATAGTCAAAGTTTGGTCATTCAACTATTAACAGAATATTTTTGCCTATTCAATTTGATACGTCAACATATGAATACTAGTAAATAAAATAATTTAAGTTGAACCAATTCTCAGTTGTTTCTTGACTAAAATGAGAAGCTTAGTTCATTTTCGTGAAAAAATACACGAGCCAAATATTTGAATTAATTACCGAGACCATTCTCCAAAATTATGAGATGAAACACCAAAAAGAAAAGGAAAAGACGTCGTTCCTTTTCTTGCGAAAAAGAAAGTTTCCAATCCTCTTCTTGACTTCATGAGACGAAAAGAGAAGATATACGACAATTCTCTTTTGCTTGCTCTCCTGTTCCGACTAAAACTCCTTTTCTAAAACGAAATCAAGTTCTCAACAAGTCATTATCTCTTATTTGAAAAAGAATAAATTCTAATAGATAAATAAACTAATATTCTAGTAGGAGTAGAAGACTCTCTATCCGGTGGAACATCTGATTTTTGCAACTTTAATTCGAAACTTGGAGATCACGTGCCAAATACCGAGCCTCCAGATATGCGGAGTAATACTTTATTTCATTATTATCCATTGAAATACGTGCATAGTATGTTTTTACCCGTTGAATTTAATAAGTCAGATAGACTACAGGCATCTTAGACATACCCACGTTTAACTCCATTTTCAACTTGAAGTGAATTTTGAACCCTCCATGATTTGAATTAGATGAACAAACGATAAAGTGTCACCCTTAAGGCCTTCAATATCCCTTGGAAGAATCTTTTGATCTTGAACAGCATGAACTAATACTTGAAGTGCGTCACGAAACTACTTAGCTTGAGCTTTTGTAAACCGTCCCAAAGGTACACGAACCTTCTCAACTTATATAGCTGACTGTTCACCTTGATCTCCATCAGAATTATTAAAAGTATAAATTTTGGAGCATTCCGTTTGATTACACCTTTAATTCTGTTAGATATAAGGATTCACGAGACATATTATTAATAGTTAGATATGTCATAATTAGCTGTAAATTAGATAGAATGATCCAAACTTTACACTTTTGATAGTTTTGTAGGTACAAACATACTAGTAATAGTTGAGTGGGCAAAAACTCAACTATTCAAAAAGTATAGTGGCTGTTCAAGTAATTTGCTATTTAAATTTCACCCAAACTATCATGCATATATATGTATATGTGCATATACATATATGTACACACACACTAACAATTATTACGTTCCCTTATATTTATACACTTTTCTTAATTAATCTCAGTTTTTCAAAAATCTAGCACCAAAGTGGACACTCGTTAGAAAACCCCTTTTAAATACTCTTGAGGAGCAAATTACCTTGGTAGCTATTGAACTTTTTGAATAGTCAAGATTTGGCCATTCAATGACTAGTAACATGCTTTTACCCACTGGACTATCAAAAGATTAAATTTTGGATCACTACGTTGATTCTACCCTTAACTTTGCAAGATCTAACTATTAATAGTACGTCTCGTAAATCATTCGGACCATTAAATCTAGCAAAGTTAACAGTCAAGTCAAACGGAATGGTTTAAAATTCACACTTTTAATAATTCAATCAGTAAAAGTATACTATTAATATTTGAATAGTCAAAACTCGACTATTTAAAAAATTTAGTAGTGTCTGTCCAAGTAATTTGCTCTACTCCTGATAAGGTATCCATTCCCTTTTCTTCTTTCTTCAAATATTGAATGGGCTGTTACTATAACAGAGTCACAGACGTATACGGTACACATTCCTATATATATAAACTTATAAAGAGAGAGAGAGAGAGTGAATAAATGGAAATGTAAAGGCAGACAAAAGTGTGGGGCAGGAGCAATGTGCAACCTCAACAAGCATGTCAAGACGGTCACATGGGCTGAGTAAATCACGGCAACAGCCTCAGATTTATTTGCTTCTATGTTTCCAACCAAATGGGTCCAACCACCCAATTCAATAACTTCAACTCCGCCAATTCCCGCAGACCATCGCACATTCTTCACTTGATTTGATCCGCCGATTAAGCCACGAAAATGACCAGAATTTTCCTTTTGTCCTTTCGTGGTTTGTTGACTACCAGCCGACCCAAAACTTGTACAACAAAAATTGTGTATTTACTTCTTCATGTGAGATTGGCGTATCATCATCGAAGACCGACTAAGAAATCAGAAATGATTTTTATAATTTCTTTCCTTCATGTGTGGCATATGGCATTTTATCTGAAAATATTTTTTAGTTGCCCTTTTTTTTTTTGGAATTGTTTTCTTTGGGATCTACAATGGAAGAATTGAAAATTTGTCTGAGTTAGTTTTATAGGTTGCTTTTCCAAATTAGTGTTACAATTTTGGGTTTAATAACACTTTGTCCCTCTGTACCAAGGGGGGCAGCCAAAATAATATACACTTTGCTTCTCAGCTTAATGGAAGCTGCGTTTTTGACAGTCTCAAAATAATAAAAGACTTTTTCTTCAATTTTGTCCTTAACTTTGATGACATTTTGCCCTCTTGAAATAAGAAAAAAAAGCCTACTTTGACATCCTCAACAAATAAAATATATGCTTTGCTTTAACAATCTATGATTATACATGCATTGAAATATAATTTGTAATGCTTAAAACTAATATGTTTTATTCCAAAGGGTTTATTATTCACCAAACGAAACTTCTTACTTATAAACTTGCTATAATTTCAACATTTTTAGAAGTTACAATTTTATAATTTTCTTGTCGAGTTCGAATTAGCGGCTTCTACAATTACATAGTGTTCACATTAAATTATAGATAACTTTGTCTGCTGTAATTTTTTTAACATTAACCATAAATCTTTGACCTCAAAGAAGCAAAAATAAATGAGCTATTGAAGAAATGAATAAATTTGACATCAATATAAAGAGTTGGAAAAGCTATTTTAACAAGTATTTTTGAAGCGCTTTGTCAAACATTTATGCATCAGCTATATCAACCAATGATATCTAACCATAAAATTAAAATCTATTACCATGTGCAATAACTATAAGGTTAAATTCAATGAGAAATTTAAGTGTTCAAGTTTTGTAATTAACTCCTAAATTTAAGAGGTATTAATTAAATATCCAAAGGGTATGTTTGCCCATTTATCACTACAACATGAGCAATTTAATCGCTTCATCAATATTTTTAATGGTATTACCAAAAATAACTGTTAACTATTTTTTGAGAGATAAAATTATATGTTATTTTAATTGATAGGGAAAAATGTGGCCACTCCCCTAGTACATGGGGTTAAAGTGTTATTAACCCGACAATTTTGTGTATACAAACACACACATAAATGTATATACATATGTATTTGTATATATATATATATATATATATATATTTGTGTGTGTATGTGTGTGCTGTCAAGAGCTTACTAGAGATACAATACAATTTCTTCTCTACGCATGGTTTTTTTTTACAATATCCTTGATATATTAACACAACTTGATTAATTAATTTAATGATTTTATTTGAAATTATTCCTCTTTTTTCTCAAACTTTGCTGTCGGATTCCATTTGTTCATAGGAGACTGTAAAATACTTAAAATGCTTTGTAATTATCTCTAGAATTGTTACATTCTAGAGAAGATTTTATTCTCAAAATTTTTTTTGCTAGTGTATGACCATTTGAAAAGCTGGTTAAACTTATTGACCCCCTCAATGAATGAATGAAGGAAGAATTCGAGTAACAATTTCCAACACTTCCCAATGCATGGAGAAGGAGGTGTAAACTGTTTTAGGGCAGTAAACGTGAATGCTCAGGAATAAACAATATCTCAATTTCTTAAGCATCCATCAACTAATTTCTCAAGGGATGCAAAGACATTGGATCAAGGTAATGCTTTTAAGCTTCATTAAAACTATTAAGGATCAAAACATACTTTATCCACAATACAACTGGGTAAAAACATAAGCTCAAAATACTATAATTTACAGACTTCAATCTTTCAGGTGTATTCACAGGTTCTTCAAATCTGTTTATATCTGCATGTAATTAATTAGTGTGATTTTTGCCATTACTGCAGATTTAATGAATGATGATGTTTTTATCAGAAAAAAAAAATCTGAGAGTAGCAATACTCTGTTGCTTTTAGATCTCATTCCAAATTCAAGAAAATATTTGCTTCCTACATTAAAAACAGCCTAAGATTGAGTTGTCCCATGACAGGAGTCTAGAAGCCTCTGCATAATTCTTGAAGGTTAAGCTTAGATTCATATACATCCATCTTCAAAAGTCTCACATATGTACCATGTGATCTAGCAAATAAAGAGATTGAATTTGAATTGTCTTGCCATTGTAGAGTTGGAGTAGCTAATTCACTCCACTAATGGATGCGTGAACTTTTGAAGGTCGAATTCTTCTTGAGGGAACTTCGCATTCAGTTCAAACCATTCTAGATCCTATGACAACAGCTTTTATATAAAAATAAATCAAGAAACCTTAACTCTCAATATGCTATAAAATGGTTGGGAGTTCTCTATTACTCCTACGAGCAAGAACTACAATCACAACTCGAAACTTGAAAGTACATTGTTTACAACTTCTCATCTATAGCTTTTTAATGCCAAGAAAACATAAAAGTACCACTTGAGAAGTTATTGGGAGCACTAAAATTATCCTTTTAGAATTAAAAGTAATTTGATTAGAGGGGTTTTTTTTAAAAAAAATTTTAATGTATTGTAATCACCATTTTATCGCGCACACACATTAAGTTCTAATAAAATTGTTAGAATAAAAATTTTCTAAAAGCACCAAATGAACAACCATCCTACGTACATTGATTTCCAAAAGAGCAAATTACCCGGATAATCGCTAAACTTTTTGAATAGTCGAGTTTTAGCCACTCAACTATTAATAGTATATTTGTATTTATTAAATTATCAAAAGTGTAAATTTTGAGTCGTTCTATCTAATTTTACCGTTAATTCTGCCACATCTAACTATTAATAGAATGCCTCATGAATCGTGCGAACCCTTATATCTGACAGAATTAACGGAGCAATCAGACAGAATGACCCAAAAGTTATACTTTTGATAATTCAGTGGATAAAAACATGCGAGTGTTAATAGTTGAATGATCGAATCTTGACTATTTAAAAAGTTCAGACGCCACCGAGTAATTTACTCTTTCCAAAATCAACTAAGTAAGATCCATGTCATTATGATTTATGACCTTATCCAAAATTTTTAGGCACATGCATGGAGTCTTGTGGGGAGTATCTGATGAAATTTGTTCAAATTTCTAGAAGTGATTCCAGCATGAAATCCAAAACAAGGTTTCAAATATTCAAATGTACAAAAGGTGAAGGTTAAAAGAAAAGGCAGGCTTAATTGGAATCATTAAAGCAAAGCAATACAAAGTTTTAAATCAATACTCCTAAAACAACAGAAAATGCAATGCATGGATTGTGGAGAAAGTTCCAATTTTTTTAGTCAAAAACGATTTGTGACAAGGAGACAAAATCATCAGGGTGGGTACTCCTTTCCACACTCCCCATTCTCATCCATCTTCCCTCTTCCCTTTGTTTTGAGAGTACACCCCTCCCTATATAAGCACTGCCCACTTAGCTAAAGCATAGAAGCCCCAAACCATCTTTAACTAATACCCACTTTCTTCACAAAATGGCAGTGAACATTTCTCTCTCGCTTTCTTTCTGCTTTCTCTTCATATCCTCTGCCTTTGCAGCTCCTAGACCTATACATACTCCTAAACCTGTTCGTACACCTCTTGAAGGTAATGGCTCAAATGCACTTTACATCATTATCAGTCCTCGTCTTAAGCTAATTTCTCTTCATACTTCTTTTCTGGCCTCCTCTAGTTGTAGATCTTTGCTGAATATGCATTCTTGAAATATTTGTTTGTCTTGACTCTGCGTGCATTTTGGTTAATGGCATGTTTTCTACTTCCATGTTTAACTTAATCTGCTTCTACATTATTGTCTTTCAGGACTTCTCCCAAATGGCAACTTTGAGGATCCAATAAAGCCATCTGACATCAAGAAAACAACGCTGATAGGAAAATATGCACTGCCCAAATGGGAGATCTCAGGCAAGGTTGAGTACATTCATGGAGGGCCACAACCAGGTGGGATGTACTTTGCAGTTGCACATGGTGTCCATGCAGTTAGGCTTGGGAATGACGCCTCAATTTCTCAGACAATTCCTGTGAAAATTGGAACCCTTTATGCACTCACATTTGGGGCTTCAAAAACTTGTGCTCAAAATGAGGTCTTGAGGGTTTCAGTGCCACCTCAAACAGGGGATCTTCCATTGCAGACTCTGTATAGCAGCAATGGTGGTGATACCTATGGTTTTGGTTTCATTCCCAATACCAATTATGCAAAGATTACCTTTCACAATCCTGGGATTCAAGAGGATCCTGCTTGCGGGCCACTTTTGGATGCCGTTGCCATCAAAGAACTTTCCCCACCTAAGCCCACAAGAGGTAAACTTATTTTTCCTGCATTGTTGTTGCTTTGTCCTTTTTCTTGCCAAACATTGCACATGGATTCACATGTTGGTCTTAATTTAATGAGATTTCTATGGCATTTTTCTCCGTTTATGTTTTTATGTGCGCAAATCTTAATCCCTGGTTTGGTCAAATCTCATCAGATAGTCATTGATTTTCAATAGCAGGCTAGTGCCAATAGTCTTTAAGGAAAATCTTAACCGGAGATTTGTGAACTATGGCAAAACCCGAAGTTTTTTCAGCTCCAGATCTGTAGAAGTTTTTTCAGCTCCGGATCTGTAAAACTTTGTCACATTTTAAACGAATAGTCTTTTTCCAACTTTGTCCCATCTTAAACGAATAGTCTTTTTCCCACACGGTAATCTTATTCAGTGGGTAATGTAAAAACCTGAATGTTTTTGTGCTAGACCACTTTCCACATCTGTTTGACAATCCAGACAAGTACGCTTTCATTAAGAAATTGCAATGTTGCGCTAAATTATAATTATTTTGTTTGGGATCTGTTTGATAACTCAATTTAGCATTTAAACTGAATGAGTTTAAATCTTAATATATTCAGTTGCGTTTAATAATAAAAAATAGAACATTTGAATTAATTAACATTAAATTTTTTAGACAAAATTTGATCCCAAAAATAAATGATAAACTATTCACTTATTACTTAATGTGATATACATTTACATGTATGTACTTAACTATTTAATAACTTAATCGATTCAGATTTTAGACTGCAGATTTCAGTTTTCAGACATCAGTTTTATCGAACGTACCCTTATAGTGGACAATACTCAAGAATCCCATTCAATGACTGCTTTGAGATCTTGGAAAGGGTTCTCTGTTTGGCCTACTGAACTGGGAAAAAAAAAATTTTCAAGAGCATAAAGAATACTGAAACTCCCTTCAATTTTGGTTTTGGTTCATCAGTTTCCAAAACAATCTAGATACGATAGTCTGTTTGTAATGGTATTATTGTTTTCTGATGACAATGCAGCGAACTTGGTTAAGAACGGTGATTTTGAGGAGGGTCCTTATCGGCTAATTAACTCTTCCCATGGTGTCCTCCTCCCTCCAAGCCAGGAAGACAGGACATCTCCACTTCCTGGATGGATTATCGAATCACTGAAGGCCGTCAAATTCATTGATGCCATGCATTTCAATGTCCCGAGTGGACGTGCAGCAATAGAACTTCTTGGAGGGAGGGAGAGTGTGATTGCACAGATTATTAGAACAGTGCCTAACAAGGAATACAATCTTACATTCAGCGTAGGGGATGGAAAGAATGGCTGCCATGGATCAATGATGGTTGAAGCATTTGCTGCAAGGTCTACATTGAAAGTTCCGTTTCAATCCGTAGGAAAGGGTCAGTACAAGACTGTTAGTTTCAAATTCACAGCCATTTCAGCCAGGACAAGATTAACTTTCTTCAGCTCTTTTTACCACACTAAGATTGATGACTACGGAGCTCTCTGCGGCCCTGTTCTTGATAATGTCAAGGCGGTCACTGCTAAATTTTGATCAATCATCATCAAGGTACAAAAAGGGAAGTGAGCGAGCACCTCTGTGCATTTAGTGGTCTTTTTGTGTTAATTTCCTCTCCACAGGATTGGATTTTGATTAGTTGTATGCAGCAACTCTGCAATTGCCTTTGACTATAAATATATTTCATCTAAAATGCCATGCCCTTCCCTGTTTGGCTTCTTAGTGCCTAGCATGAAATAGATGCCTATAGAAAGACTAAAGGGCAATTTCCTACTCGGTTGCAAGAGTTTCAGTGAAGATATTACTTGTATGATATCTCCAGAAGCTTGGATTTGATTTATTGGATTTCAAGAACCATAAATAAAGCAGTTTTCAAGCTACGACGGCTCCATATTACGTTCCATCTAGCCTGTGAGCTTAACTGTTCTTTGGATCATTTCACAACATTACTAATCGTCAACTTTCCATAGACATGCTTATGGCTATATGTAGAGAAATAAACTGTTACTTTTTGTTTCATTGTTATCACTTCTAATCAATATATAGCTTCTTAACAAGAAGATAAGTTGATCGAAGTCTGCAAACCTTGGAAAGATTAAGTTTGGATTAGCTGTTTTTGGAGGTGTTTTTGAAAAATTTTGCTATAGCAGAATTTTTAAATTATATTTTGAGATATTTTCAAAAAATATTTTGAAATATTTAAGAGTAGAAAAGTTTCTAGAATATATTTTGAGATATTTTTTAAAATTTTAAACTAATTTTTAGATTACCTTTTAGAATATTTTTTAAAAATTTTTATTGTATTTGAAAAACACTCCCATCCAAACACAGTTTTAGTTACTAGTACCTAACAATCTTCATAGCTTCCCTCGGTCTTTTGTGCCCCATCCTTTGAGAACATGTGGTACCCAAACCATCTTAATTAACAATGGCTAATGGTGCCTAATGGAAAAACTTGAAAATGGCATAGTATATCATTGAATGGATAAAGCACCAGCGATACAATTGGGACCTAGGCTATAAACGCTTGTCCTCGCAAGGAACAGAAGCACTATATCTGCAATTTTTTTTTTCGAGTCTTGAACTATATATATATGAGACTCCATGAGCTGTTACAGGTGATACACTAGACATGGTGCAGAAATATTAATGCAGTTGTCCAAAGATTGACAAAACAATGTGAGACAGATCAGTGAGCAATTACAGTTACAGCAGTAAAGGGATGAGAAAAGCTAAAAGGCCAAGAATAATTCATAGCAATTGGCAGTAAAAAATCAAATACATAACCCCTTGCTGTCAGAAATGTGTTATCCTGCACACAAGTATTCTAGCATCCACTCGTAAATTATTTCCTTACCCATTTGACATTATCAACGTCAGTCTTCAAATTGTACATTCACGTAGGAAGATGTAATGTGTCTTATTCTCTAAGGCAAATATGCTTGTCATAAAGCACTTTTCCTGAGAACAATTTCTTGAATCTTGCAAATAAATGGTTGTTCAATGGCCATCCTGTAAAGTGCCCACAAGACACTTTTCCAGTAAAAATTCAGCATTAACCCAAGGATGGTATTTATCTGTATAAAGAATAAGGATTACAACAGTAAGATCTACAGTCTACCATGCGTGGCTTTTGAACACTTTATTTTCCTTTCTTATTAGATGGAGAAAGTATATATGTCCTCTAGTTGCAGAGGGGGGGAAATGGACGTCACATGCTACATTAAGCAAACACTAAAGGAACCACAAAACCATCATCACTGCATACTTTTGACCAGTAAAAAGTTTCTGACTAAAGCAGTTATTGAACTTTCAAAGATCTAACCTTTTAATACCTCCCTACGTTTTCACCTGCTAGGTCCTCCCTCATATAATATTTTAGGGGCATTCATGCCACCATAGACAACAAATCTTTCAAGTTCTTTCTGTCTCTTTTATCCTTTTCTTTCCCTTTGGCAGATCCCTCCACTCCCTAAACCCCCAACAAGAAGTCAGCACGTCCCCTTCACCGCTTATTGCACTATCTCCCAGTATTTTCCCCAGTACCCCCGACACCCTCGCCAAACATTCACACACCCCCCCCCCCAACCCCCCGAAAAACAATAGCTCCCTAGCGCCCAAGGTACCTCCTTTAAATCATTAAAATCCCCCACTGCGTCCTGTTAAACACCATTATCACACGGTATCCGATCAGCACCCCCAAACATGCAAGAATGGAAAGCTATGGGAGGAGGCTGGCTTAGAGGAAAATGGAAAAGCAGGGTTGATGGGGTTGTAAGTTGTAAGATATGATGTAACAGAGGAGAGACGTGGAAGGGGGTAAAAAGACTGGGTAGCACAAAAGATGGGGATAGGAGAGGCAGCATAGGTCAAAAGGGGGCTGGAGGCGTTCTCTGATTGGAGATACCTGATGATGGGATAGTAGGATTGCAGGAAAAGAGCAAGAAAAAGGAAAGAAAGAAGGGGAAAAAGGCAAAAGAAAAAGAAAAAGAAGGAAGAAGGAAAAGAGGAGAAGTAATAGGTCTATAAACTTCTAATGAACTTTAAGGATCCTTCTAATGAACTTTAAACATCCTTAAGTTTTGTACAAAAAAGGACTTGGCAGCTCAAACTGATGGAAGTACTAGAAGTTTATGCTCTTTCGAGTTCAATGGGCAAATAAGACTAAGAATAGTTGAATGGACAAAAGAATACCCCATGACAAGCTTTTAGGTGCATCGAGGTTGTTTGCCCTCAAAAGCTCAACTGAAATTCTTGGAAGTTTTATCGTTTTGCAGGGCAAAAATTCCACTTTACATCACTATGAGAAAATTTTATGTCCCTATTTGACTCTGTATTCAGACCACAAAATAGTAAGTCTCAGATGATAGTAGCATACATCTCCTCTTGCCTCCTAAACTACATTTTGTCCCCTTTTAAACCCCCTTGAGCCAACCTTTTACCATGCAAAGATCAATATCCACTCCTTACAATTTCTACCGTCCAAACAGTTTCTGCCAATGAAAGGATAAGGGATGACTTTGGCTACAATTTATCACTGGCCAGACGTGGAGCAAACCCAACACTAATAGGGGGGCAACAGTGTGAACTAGATACAGGGTCCTTCCCTTTTTTGAAGCCTTTCTCCAACCCCTATGCAATATCTTCATCACCATTTTTTATCACCCAATATTGCTAGCCCCTATTCCAAAAGAATATTAAAAAAAAGGCTACAAATGTTCAATCTTCTAATACTGATGAGACAAAATAATAGCCCAGTGATAAATTATCTTCCTGCACAGTAGAACTTGGAATCTACCAGCCTAGATGTGCACATGTACTGGAAACCCCAATTTCTATCCTATAATTTGCAGTGTGGGAAAGTATGAAAGAGGCCCAAACTTAATGCAGACAAAACCATAAAAGTGTGCTAAATCGAAGGAAAGGATACTGAACAAAGATGTGCAATCCTTGCCAACCGCTTTCATCAGCATATCAACACCTACAAACGAATGAGGCATAAATCATTGCCAAAATTTGTGAACTCAACAAACTAAAACATAACAAAGAGTAAACATTTAAAGACAAACTAGCAGACTCGAATCATTTTTACATTAGATCCTTTACTTTCAGAACTACAGTTTTTATTGTAATCTTCCAAGTACCACATAAACTATAGAAATATCATTAATGCACATTAACCAACAAAAAGACGAGCCAGTCAATTCTCACAAGCTCTGATCAGAATCTACCAATTGATCAAAGTGAAGGAATTTGGCATGCCCATTAGGACAGCTGTGACTAGACGAATGAAGTATAGAGCAACAATAAAACACTAGACAAATGTGCCCATGGTAGTTAATGTAGTACTCTGCCAAATGGACTACCTTAGGTATTAATAGGTTGTGTCTGGGCATCCTACGAAGGACAGGATTCGGTGGACTCAGGGCAAGAGGTACTACTATGTTGGTAGAAGTCAGAGATTAGATCAACATTTCAGTAACGTTACAAGAACATGATGGGCCTAGTGACTCAGTGCAAGAGGTACTGCTATGTTTGGTAGAACTTGGAGATTAGATCAACATTTCAGTAACATTATAAGAACTTGATGGGCCTAGTGCCATGGCAGAGCTTATGGTGCTTAGATAGATCCCCTCAAGTTCACATGTTGGGAGATAGTTCTATCAGCATATACAGGAGAAGTCTTGAGACACATGCTTGTCCAATACTTCACCTTCATCAAACAGACAATTTTTATCCACTGCTCAACTATTTCCATTCAAATAGGAGCTCACTACCACTAGAACTTACAGAGATCTGGCCCCCACTCAAAACAACCCAACTAAAGCACTCTTTCACTTAGAAAACTGTCATACCATCTTCATGCAGCATCGACAAATCCTCCAAAGGTCTCCACAAAAGAATCCATGAAGATTTGAGAGAATGTAATGGACTGGTCATATTTAGAATCCACACAAACAAACTGGCCTTTCCAAAAAATAACCATTTAACTTTAATTGAGTCTAACAAGGACGTTGATAGAAATAATTAACACATTGAAATTTAATCTTCAACCAAGGAAAAGAAACAGAAAACGTCTTTTAGGTGAGAACACAGATTGCATGAATAAGAACTTAAAAGAAAAGGTGAGATTGAATTTCATAAACATGGGAGTAAAGATGCTGGACTCAGCTTTTCTATCACATTCATCAATTGAATAGGACACTTGTACTGGGCCTGACTGAAGCTCTATTTACAATTTTAAGTTCTTTTGCCTTTTTTACGTTACAAAAGTCGAAGTGTTGCTTAGCTTGAAGATACATTAATTTCCCCCTTAACATCAATATTAATAGTAATACTTTGTTCTCTTTCTATTTTAAAGTAATCATAGACTAGTAACATCATTATTGATAAATCTATCTCACAAAAATACTGCATCAGTTTACAACTTCTTGAATTCAAAATGAAACTAACAAGTTGCTCTTTGGTTGATAAAGCAGATGAGAAGCATTTCCCCCCCCCCCCTCCCCAAAAAAACCACTCCAAAATTGAGCACATAAACAAAGAAAAGCCATTAAAATGTAACCTTAACGATTAGTGTAAGTAATAACATCAAAAAGCTCATAGAAACTTTTAATCCTACCTCCTGGGTGAAATTTCATGTATGGAGCTATGTTGTAGACATGACCTTTAAGAACTGTCCACATGGAGTCCTCATTTTGGTGTTGTTTGACTTCATTCAACGAAACAAGTCTCCCGTTGGATTGTCCATTTAACCCTGAGAGGCAAAGATTTAATAACAATGACAGCTATACTTAATTATCTCCAAACATGAAACATGGAAATCAATCGCTTTCAGGTAATTTAAAATTTGGCACAAGCAATGCCTATTCTGCTGTTTAGCATATAGCAACTGGGAGACCACCACAATTTTAAAAAAAAAACACTATTGTTTACAGTACTTTTGAACAGAGTCATGATGTCTGAAATCTGCTTTTTAAGGTAATCCAACCATATTTACACAAAACAAAGTATTAATCAGTTCCATGTATAAACTCAAGCAGCAGAATCGAATAGAAAGGCAGAAAAGTGTCTGTAAGATATCTAAATGAATGTTTTTCATATATTGTATTTTCCAGAGTATTTCGTATCAGAGTGCAGATGTAGAGAAAAGGATTTGATTCTGATTAGCAGTATAAATGCATAATTACAATGGAAGTAACATGAGGCTCTCCCAGTGCAACCTAACAGGGACCAACAAATAGCTCATTATAAGGCTAAAGCTCATTGAAGACCTCTAGGCAAACATCAAGGACAGGTGCTGTGTACACAAGTTTTGCCACAAAAGATCAACAATGGAGAACAGAAATATCTTTACCGATTAGACTTGCAATTGCATCTTCTACCATAAGGCTGGAAAGGGATGATAGAACAATACATAGCCTGCTTGAGTTCTATAATTATAGTTACTCTTATATCCACTAGTTGGTAATCAAAATCGGGGAACCTGTTCTACCACAAACAGTCCAAGGTTAAATTAACTTTTGCAGGTACTTCAAATCACAAAGAGGTCACCAATGAGCTGTGAGAGAAGGGAAGATATGAGGCTTTCACAGGCTTGACTAGCTGTGCCTAAAAGTTTCACCATAAGAAAAGTAGCAACTAAGCCACCATATTCAGAATAAAATTTTGTCACAATGACATCTAGAATAACATCTGCTTTAGGAAAAGTTGCAAGTTCTTTTTCCAAAAAAAATTGCAAGTATCTTCAAATAAATTTGTCTTGTCCTAACTTAATTTTTCATCAGTTGAGAACTAGAGAATCCTTTTCAGCAGTGAGCTGCCCAACATCACAGCATTAAGCTCTCATGTCATAGTTTATAAGACCCATATGGCAAAGTCAAGAACAGTTGATCTTGATGATCCAAAATTTCCAATTCAGTAGTTGGTCAGTTTGTACTAGGAAATTACCCCTGCATGCTCCCAGTATAACTGCACCATGAATTCAAACTTATCTTTATACAAAGATAAATGCAAGACAGTCACATATGTGGCATATAGCTATACTCATTCCTCAATCAGCTTAAATGTCAATGCTATACATATACACATATTATATCAGTTGTACCCTTTGATTTTTCTTTCGGTGCCTTACTGAAATCTGATCAA
Source organism: Coffea arabica (assembly GCF_036785885.1). Lineage (NCBI taxonomy): Eukaryota > Viridiplantae > Streptophyta > Magnoliopsida > Gentianales > Rubiaceae > Coffea > Coffea arabica. The sequence continues at coordinate 28,270,453 of NC_092313.1, forward strand.
TGGCCTCTCAAAGAGAAAAAAAGAAGTTGATCTGCGAAATCTCCAACCACTAGCAGGATAAAGGGGATCCAAATTCAGTGGATGTATGATATGATAAACTGACGGAACATAAGGATAGAATCTCAAACAGATCTCATGAACTCAACAAGATTTAGTGGAAAGGACCAGTATCATTAGGAGTAGCTTGAAACCCGTAAGATTAAGCCAAAACTGCAAATGTCAGGTCTGTAAACTCTATCTAAACGTCACTAAGAGTTTTAATCATTAAACTGACTAGATCTTGCTCATGGACACTTAGGAAATCCGCTTTTCTTCGTTCACCCTTTCAAAGCAAAGCTACGACAACTAGCAGTTCATCTTCTTTACTTCACACCCTATGAATTTGTTTCTTCCGTATTTCAGATAAAAGTTTATAAAATAAGAGATATTTTAAGTGGAAACTAAAGTTCACTCAGAGTAAGTACCTGCCAGATCAGGATGCATTCTAGTGAGTCTCATCCAATCCATCTGGCTATAACCCTTCTCAAATGGAACCTTATTCCGCTGTGCAGGCTTCCTTGTAGCAGTCTTCTGTCCCTGTGAAGCCTTAGCTGAACTTCCTGCATTTTCAACTTCACTTTGGCTAACATGTTGGTTCACTTTATCGCCGGAAGATGTATCAATTACACTGAAAGACAGCGATCCTTTTCTTTCTTCCTTTGATGAAGCAGTGGTACGAGGCAACTTATCATTCCATAGTATGCCACTGGCCTGACCAGAATCATGGTCATTCACCGACTCATCTTGTATTCTGAGGCCACTAATATTTTCAACTACATTTTGTGCATCAATTGCATCTTTATCCTCATTAACACCAACCTATTTAGAAGATTCCAAAAACACCTTCAATTTCAGTACATATTGTCCAGTTATAGATATTGCAGCCACTAATGCTAACATTACATGGAGCATTTCTTTAAAATTCAAACACCAACTTACTTGACAAAAGGTAAAATCATCATCATTAGCAATCATAACCCTGCCAATTCAGCTATAAGACAGACTTCAGCTGTAATTCACCTGTTACATGACAAGGCTCTTGTTTAGACTAACAAAGCAGAATCTAAACATAAAAAAAAAAAAAAAAAATTATTGCATAGAGCCATTGTCAAGAACAAATTGCTACAATCACTTATATGACAAGAACTTGCCCAGTAAACTAACAATTATCACCAACATTAACAAACTAAATCATCATAATTAAAATAACTATTGCCTAACGGCAATATATGATGGAAAAACTGAATTTTCCAGCTGAAACGTAACGACTGAAGGACCCAAAAGGGGAAACTAACCCTCAAATAACAATAAAAACACTTTTGCCCATTTCGATGACCTATTAAAGTAAACTTCAAGATTGCAACTTTTTTCAAAAGCAAATATTAGGGCAACAAAAAATAAAACAACGCCCGTTTTCCACCTCAAAACTCTCTGCAACATTCCCACAATCGTTCCCATAAATCAATAAAAAGAATCAAAAATTAACACGCAGAACAGTATTTAACTGGAAAAAGATGGGGCTTACTTTTTGTCGAAGACGATCCTTTTTCGGTTTTCCCTGTTATCTAGTTCTTCTCTGCACGAGCAATTTCCTTGAATGATACTTACAAGAAAAAAGAAAAAGGAATAAATAGACTGGGAGAAAATAATAAAATATAGTAGTCAAATATTAGACAGCTATAGGTGTGGCAATCGTTTCAAGTTGTTATTGTGCTCGTATCAGAAGTTATACGCTGTTTGTCTTAGAATACTTCAAATCCAATCCATTGGATTACTTTCGTGTCATGTCGGCACATGACCTGTTTATTAATAAGTTATAATCCAATCAACTTTCGTGCCGTGTCGTCTCAAAACTTGTTTTATAAGTAGGTTGATTCAACTCAACTCGCATAATCAGTTAAATACTCTATACAATTAAAAATAGTTTTGATATGACGCATTATTTTGGAAAATCAATCTATTGACCTATGCTAGAAACACTCTAACATTTTTATCACTTATTTTAACTCATTTGATTATATAATCGATTTAATGTTGCTATTGTTCAAACACATTTTTTGAAATACATCCGTTTGAATTAGCTGTTTTTGGGAGTCTTTTTGAAAAATTTTACTGTAACAGAGTTTTTAAAGTATATTTTGAAATATTTAAAAGTAGTAGAGTTTTTAAAATATATTTTGAGATTTTTTGAAATATTAAAAAAAATTTAAACTACTTTTTAGAGTACCTTTTAGAGTGCTTTTTAAAATTTTTTAAGTATTTGAAAAACTGAAGGTTCCAAACAGATCACTATAGCTTTCCAACTTCCAAGCATAATGTAAGTACAAAGTCAACCTTGTTTGGATTGATTTTTTTAAAAAAAAAAATCTCTATTTTCTATGAATATTCCTTATGCATAATTTTTAATCATTTTTATATCTCACATACATCATATTCTAAAATATACTAAAGTAATTTTTCTCCAAAAACTCTCTGGAAAATAAGATCCAACCCTTTAGAAACACGGTCAGATAGTTCCATATATGATTAGATATAAAAATATGAGTTTTTAAAACTTCTAATTGAAATTTTCAAACCAATTTTGATGGTTGTTAATTTTTCCTAAATACTCAAAATGACCTCCGCAATGTTTAATTATTATTATTATTATAAAATAAGCACTTTATTGGGTCAGCGTGTCAACTTGCGAGTTGATCCAACCCAACCCAACCTACGTACATTTTGACTAACAGATTGACCTAATAATGACCCATTAAAATTTGGACCGTGAAAATCTATTAATTTCGAACCGTGTTCGAACGATATTGTAGTACCATGCTAAAAATTGTCACCCCTAAACTGTTATGAGTTAGAAAAAGTGGTTGGGCTATCTTGCATTAACGTAATTTCTTTTGGAGTTTGTAGTTGGGCTAAATAATGGGTCGCACATAATTTGTTTCTTGTCCAAAGAAACCTCCAAGGCCTGTGGACTCTGTTTGAGAGAATATGTTTGAATTGGAGATTATTTGAATTTTTTAAAATAATATTGTTGGATTTTTTTGTGATATATGGTGATTTAAAAATGTATTCGCGTTGCATAATAAAAAAAAATTTTGAAAACAAAAAGTCTATTCAAACAAATATTGGCCCCGTTTGGAAGGTGAGTTTTTCGGGTGTTTGTCTAAAATTTTACTGTAGAAGTTGTAAGAAAAATTTTTAGGATAGAAAAACTTTTTTCTTTCTTTTTCTTTTTCTTTTTTTTTCTTTTTCTTTCTTTCTTTCTTTCTTTCTTTTTTCTTTCCTCTCTTCTTCTTCTCCCTTCTCCCTCCCCCGGCACCTCTACCTCTGAAGTTCCAGAACCACCAGCCATGGGAAAATTTTTTTCCCTTTTTCTCTTCCCCTCTTCTCCCTCTCTCTCTCTCCCTCTCCTTCCCCTCCCCGTCGCCCTCCGACGCCAGAGAATTGCAGCCATGGATTTTTTTTTTCCTTTTTCTCTCCCCACTCTCCTTCCCCCTTTCCCGCCATTCTCCCCCTCTCCCTAGTTGCGATCTGGTCGCCCCCATTGGAAACCTGCAATTTTTTTTCCTTTCTTTTCCCCTCTTCTCCCTTCCCTCTCTCCCTCTCCTCTCCCCTCCTCCTCGCACTCCGATGCCAGAGTAATGGAAGCCATGGATTTTTTTTTTTTTTTTAGCTTTTTCTCTCCCCCTCCCCCGCCACCCTCTCCCTCCCTTGGCGACCAAATCGCAGCCCCCCTAATGTTCTTTTAGCAAACTTTGGCCCCAATTCTGCATGCCCTAATTTGACCCCAGCTACCACTGATCGAACCCTAGATGGCATTGATCTAAACACCTTGACCGGCACATAGTAGAATCGAACTGATGGTCGGGGAGGTCGCATTCCAGCAGCTAATCGAATCTGCAGCCAAGGTTGAAGTTGTAATGGCGTGGGCATCCGACTTAGCAAATCTCTGTCTGGTCTTCTCGGGTGTCGGCCACAGTCCAAGAAGTAGTATTTTCCCATTTTTTTCCTAGTTTATTGATGTAGTTATTGATTAAACGAGCGGAAGACTTGTAATGAGTAGAAGAGGTCACCATCTCATCTTTATGAGTTAGAGATTACCTCTAGGTGCTGGCACTGATGAGGGAGAGGGAGAGAGAAAAAAAAAAGAGGAAGGCGGAATAGGTGACGGCGCCGGGAGCGGTGGTGGAGGTGATGGCTGGCGACCGAGGACGTGGTGGGTTGGGTGAGGGAGGAAAAAGAAGAAAAATTGAAGGGAAATTTTTGTGTATTAGATTTGAAGTGTGTATGTTAAAAACTTTGATAAGTTTTTGGGATTCCTGTAGCAAAAGTTGTTAAAAAACTAGTTGCATACAAACTTGCTAAAAAATTGAGGTTCCAAACAGGCCCATAGTTTGCGGCGAAAAAGCCGAGTGCGTTTGAATTAAGATTTTTTTTTACCCAAAACTAGTTTTTCCTTTCACCAAAATCTGCACAGAGGTGGAGTGACAATCAAAGAGGAGAAGTGGAGGGAAGCAGTGCCCGTAGGAGTGGGAACAATGGTGAATGGGTCATGCATGGGGAGTGAAGGGGCAGGGATAGAGATAGCAAGAGTGGAGGAAGAAAAATGGTGGAGCATCCCAAAAAACAACTCAAAAAAACACCCAAAAAGGTATTAACAGCGGGATGAATGATTTCTGAATGTTGTATTTTGCTTTTTTGTGTTATATATTAAAAGAAAATTATGGGTGATGAAATGAAACCCTGGTTAGGAATAGTTAATCACTAAACCCATAGAGGAGGCCTACCATTTCGATTGATTAATTTCGATTGACCTTAAACAAATACTCTCTCTATCCCAATTTGTTTGCCATATTTATGAAATACAATTTTTTAAGAATAGTGAATTGATTGTGATTTTTGTGTTTCTCTTTCTAATTTTATCTCCACAAGTTCAAATTTTGAATTTAAATGATAACATGCATATGATTAAAGAGATGGACTATATTAAAAAAAGAAACTAAAAAATGTTTTGACTTTCTCACCATGACAAACATTTTAGAACGTCCCAAAATAAAATGTACGACACTTTTCAATGGAACGATGAAAATAATATGTTTTGGGTGTGATTGCAAAGGAAACCCATTCACGTGCACAAAACCCATTTTCCAAAACCAAAAAAATCTTAAATATAATCCAAAAATATCACAATATTTGAAATTATACAAAATTCACGTCTATGAGAATTTAGATATTGTGAACTTAAAATTTAATTTACATTTTGGAATTTATATTTACAATTTAAAAAAGGAAGTTTGGAGTTCGAAGAAAATCAAGAGAATTGAAAATAGAAATGCAAATTTGATAAGAAACAAAAAATGAGATAAAAGTGAGTGGTTGTGGTATTAAATAAATTGGGTTAAAGAAAAATAATTCTTTTTTAAATTTTTTAAATTTAATGGATAAAAACAAAATTAAAATATGGAAGAAAATATCAATAAATTAAAAATAAAGAGATTTGATTAAAAAATGAGTGGCAAAAGAAAAGATGATAGAGAGAGAGAGTGTGTGTGTGTGTGTGTGTGTTGAAGATTAAAAAGAAAGAGTCATGAAATGATGATATTTTGTAAAAAAAATGGAACAAAAGAAATATGAGTGTTTGTTTTATATAAATAAGTTATCAAAAAAAACTAATAAGATGTGATAGTGCAACGGTTACTACATTGGTCTTCTATTACAAAGGTCTTGAGTTCGAATCTTGATAACTACATTTTGCAAAAAAAAAAAAAAAAAAAAAAAAAACTCAAAAACCGGAAATAACCGGTTCAAATCCGGTTCAGCGGTTTCGCGGTCCGACCGGTTTTTGACCGGTTTCTTGACAAAGTCAAACCTGGCATTGAACCGGACCGGAGCCATGGCCGGTTCGCGGTTCAACCGGTCGAACCGGCCGGTCCGGTCCGGTTTTCAAAACACTGGTCTTAACAACTTATGAAGGGAACTTGGGGAGTTGGACAGTACCTTTGGTCTTCTTTATCGTTGCGATGACAATGCAATTTTTCACGCTCAAGAATAGGATGTTGTAAGAGTCTATGCGGTGGAACCCACCCTCGTTTTTGTGTCTCACCATTGATGTTGGGATTGCTTGGTCCAACTATTATTTTTATTGTAATATTGGTTACTATCTTTAATATATATATAATCAATTAGTCCCTTTCCAAATCATTTATGAAAGGATAATATCCCAACCACTTAATCCTAAGTCCTTATGTCTTACATATATATAAAAAGCTAAGACTTCTACTCCCAGGTTTAGCCACGTGGTAGGCTAAGGGAAGGGAGAAAAATTTTCTTCCGTTTATGCCCTGAGAATCTTGATTAGTTCTCTGAACAGTGTATCACTGTTGAGGTCATTTTTGTCTTTTCACATGAAATTACTATCTTGCCCAGATAAAAATAACTAACTCCAAAACAGTAACTTACTGTTGAGGGCTATTTCTGACTTCTCGCGAATAGCCTTTTGCTTTATTTCTCAGTTGTCATCTTTTCTTAGACGTAGTTGCCATCACCTCTGTTGTTCTTCACTTCTTTGTCTCCGTTATCAAAGACAAGAAGTCATAGGAGTCAAAAAGTCAAATAAAAATCTGGAAGTGCACCGATGTGGCAGGAAAGCAAAACACTCCCTTTCTACTTCATTTTTACAACTTTAGCCCATAGGAGTCAAAAAGTCAAATAAAAATCTGGAAGTGCATCGATGGCAGGAAAGCAAAACACTCCCTTTCTACTTCATTTTACAACTTTAGCCCATCATCTTTTGTTTTCTTCTTCCTTTCTGTCTCTCTCTGTTTCCCGTTAATTTTTCTTTCAGCTTTCTTTTCTCCCACAAAGAGTCAATTATGGCTGCCCATCCATATCCGAACTGTGGGATTGTTCCACAAAAGATGATAATCCTCTTTTCCTTTTCATTGTTCCCGTTTCTTGGACTATTCTTCTCTTCGGTGGAAAAAAAGAAGTACAGAAGCAGCTGAATAGCTTTTAGAAACAGTGGCCAAGAAATGGGTTGTCCGCCTGCTTCCTCCAACAATTGGTCAACAATTTCAGGATTGGCTTCGCTAAATTGTGGCTGCTCATCGGATTTTTTCGTTAGTCATTATCCATTCCTTTTTATTCCCCAGCCATTCTTTTCCTCTTGCTTTGTCTCTTTTTTTCTGTTTGCTGTTCTTTACTTTCCCCCTCCTGTTGTTTCCAGATCAGTCGGTCAATCATTTCATGATTTTCTTCCCTAAATTATGGCTATCCATCCAATTTTTTTACTTCTGTGCTCTCTATCATATCCCAACCATGGGATTGTGGTTTGTCCTTTTGTATTCATTTTCATTTTTCGATTGAGAAATTATTGAGACTCAAAAGAAAAATCTCTGACAATTTATCAGTTTGCATCTTTATCCGCTCTGTTCATGATGGCTAATACCATTGCTAGGGATATAGGTTTGTCCTTTTCTTTTCCTTATTGTTGACCACTTGGCAAATTATCTAGAATGAAGGAAAGTTTGTGCCTTTATATTAGGAACAGAAATACTGGTCACAAAAAACTTCACGCTTCTTCAACCTTGTCATCTACAACTTTTTGTACTAAAGGTAACTACTACTCTTCTTTGTTTAATTTTTTTTCCCTACCAGTATTAAAGAGATTGGATAATCTGTCTACTTGTTATTTTGGTTGCCAAATTTCTTGAGGGTGTTAATTGCACTTTGAAACAATTGGTGCAGAAAAACTTCTAATTAAGCGTCCACAGATTTCCAGTATGTAGTTGCTTCAATTTCAGGTCACTCTCTTCAGTCCTTCAGTTTCTTGTTTTTTCTTTTCCTGTTAATAATATGTACAACTGATTTTGAAGGAAGGGTTGTCACCACTTTCTGAATAGAGATAACCAAGCTAAAACAAGTTAAATTCTCAGTCTGAAGTGTAAGCTGAGAATAAAAGATAAAAAGTCTTACACATTAAGGTTTTGCCCCATGTTGAAGGTATTATGCACAAAAGTTAGGTAGGCGATAGAAGAAACAAAATTTAAAACTGATAATCCTAATATTGAGTTTCTAGGATTTGTTGTAGCTGGCTTAGAGGTGTGGTATATTAATTTCTCAAAACTATTTCTAAAGGCAACGTTCCTGGTTCCACAGAACTCTCAAATCTTAAAACCACAACATGTTGGCTGATCTATTAATATTCACGTATTCTGGATACAGTTAGTGATGCATAATCGATTCTATGAATACTATTACACCCAATTAAAGATTATAGAATCTATGGCAGTTTCTCTAAATCCGAGTATCTATAAAGCTGGAACATTAAAAAAAACACGAGGTTTCCTTGATGAAATATGTTTCTTGATGAACTTTGAACCATACAACCTGATATTTGCATGAAAAAATGCGCAGACCTAATGAAGCCAGATTGTCTGGTAAGCAACAGAAGTGTGTTGTTTCATGGCTTAAAATGACTGTAGTTTTTGGGTTGTAAGTTCATTTGGTTTCACTTATTGACTGAATATGGCTGAAAATGATTGTACCTCTGCAATCTTTCCTACTAAAACTAATCACGCCTTTCTTTTTGTCTAATTTTTTCCTCTGTCAGTATTACACTTATTAGATAGTTTGTATAGTTTTACGTTGACTGATAGGATTCTTCTGCATGCTATTTAGATTGCCAACTCTGTTCAGCGGTTTAGTTGCGGTATTCCTCTGTCAACAACTTTTTCCCCAAATTTTGGCTGGTCTTTTGATTCACAAAGATCGTATTCTATCTCATCTCTCAATCATGTGATTATTGCAAAAAAGACATTTTTGCAGATTTGATCTATTTTCCAGTTATGATGACAGATAGGCTTCTTAGCAATTTAGGTCTTTACGTTTTAGGGAAATCTGGAATCAGAAAGGGAACATACATATTTATCACTCCTTATTTTGTCTTGCAATCTGAGCTCTTACTATTGGAAGGAAATAGGAGCAGCAAAAAATCCCACCTTGCTCTTCGCTGCTTTTTCTCTGATGCCTTCTTGGGTAAGACAGATTTTTTCTTTACTTTTTGTTAATTTCTTTACATAACAAATACCAATAGTAGATAAATAAAGAAACTAATGTATACACATTATTGATCATAGTCTCTTTTTGGATTTTATCTTCGTTGACAAGGTTTGTTTCATTTTTTTAAGTTTTTGATTAGATGTTCTTCATTTTGTTATTTCTTTTTCTCATCTTTTTTATTAAATGATGTTCTGATGTTTGAGTTTTTTTTTTGGTTGGTGGTGTTTGTTTTGGTTGCAAGCAAATACAGATGTTCAAACAAGTCAAGTATGTGAAATCTCATAGACTAATGACTATCAAGCGTTTGATGAAATGTCTATATGAAACTTGGGATAATTAGTAGAGAAAACGTGGAGAGAAAGATTACACAGGTAAATTCTATTTTGCTCTATATCCTTTTTTTTTCTATGGCCAATTCTTTTTGTGTTTTCTAGGGCACTTTATCTTTCCTTTTCGACCTTTTTTGGTTCTGATCTTGATCTCATGTTGCTCATTCTATGTTGACGTTCGCTATATTTTTGCTAGTGATAGATGTCATATGGAAGTTTAATTTTGATCTTTCAGTTTGATTTTTGAAAAATTTTGTTCATTCTTTCAACCTTTATATGCCTTTCAAGTTCAATTTGGTCCATGTATACTTTCAACTCTTCATCTTTTCGTTACTTTTCCAGAATCTTTTTTGTGGCTGAGCTAAGATTTCTTAAAAATGACTTTGATGTCTATGCCTTTTGAGGAACATGATTACATAGGCTTATCAGAGGTTCCTGCAATGGAAAGTTCTGAAAAGAATAATGCTCTGCCTTTGGGAGATAAATAAGAAAATAAAATGATGCATTGTCCTGCGTGCTATGGGAGGGGTCTAATTGCTCAGAGATGGGTTTGATACAATGTAAAGTTGTATTCCATACTCTGACTTTGTTGTATCTGTAGGGAGAGTTCATACCATAAACTGAAAGTTACACACTTCATAGTTTAGCTATGTTAGGCCCATCTTGATCGTTAGCAGCTTTCTCTCTGCAATTATTGTTATCGGATATAAGACTTTCTATGTAGCTGATAGCTTGTCAAAAAATCTCCATGCAGATGCTTAAAATGTAATGGGATGTGTATGGTGCCTTGAGTAACTTGTGGTTCTTGTGGGCCTATCAAATGTGTGACGTGCATGGGTGGTGGTTCTCTTTTGACTCACAAAGTGGGTATTATCAGATGGTATGGCCTATGTTGTTTTGCACAATATATTTGGCATGCCATATCTCTTATAGATTTTAGGACATAACTAAAAGAACATTTTGGATTTAGTTTAAAAGAACATAACTAAATGAACTTGTTATCATGATAGGTAAATTGATTTTGAATCTAGCCTGAAGCATTTTGGGGAAAAAATTGTTAAAATGCTAAAAGAACATAACTAAGTAAAAGTTGGGGTTCAGTTTGTCATTAAAAGTTGGTCCCTATGCACATTCCTCATAGGTAAGGGCCATTTAGTCCATGATCCATTGGACAGTCAGTTCAGGGCCAGATATTGAAGCAGTGCCATCTGATTTCTTTTGAATAATTTTATAACTACTTTTTCAGTTTGTTGGTTCATTCAAGAATGACAAGTATGTTGGTTCATTCAAGATCATTCAAGAATGGCAAGTCAAGTATTCACAGAATCTTCATTGGACAAACTTAAATGTGCTAGGCTTGAAACCCTCCTTTGAAGTAATTGTCATGGATGGCCAAGTACACCCTGTGGACATGCGTACTAGGTCACTTAAGCCTGCAACAACTTTGGCTTGTGATTTATGTGTTTGGATGCTATGTTGAGATCCCTACCAAAGCTAAAAGAACTTTAGTGAACCCGACCAGAAAATTTGAAATCACTCTGTCCACAAGATTTATTGTTTCGGTTTTGTTGTTTCTTGCATGGCATTCCTTCAAGTTATGCTGTTTGCCTATTTCAATCTGCCTCATAGTTGTGCCATGATGGAGAAATAAAGGAAAACATAATTGTTTTAAGTACCGATTATGCATTTTGTCTGTGTTTTTGGCTGTCCAGGAACACTTTCAACTCGGAAGTGAGCGCAACAAGTAGAGCTGCTACAGTTCCTGACGATGTTTTCCACAGAGTGCAAGACATCCAGTTGTGCAATACCCAAGCCTACCAATGCACTCCTGCTTTTTTTGCCGATTCATTCTTCCTCAACAAGTTTTCCTCTGAAGTAACTGCAGAAAGGGCTTCGGTCCCTCATACTGCAAGGGTTATAGTGAGAGACATATCATCTCTATTGTCCCAGTCACTCGTGTGACTATGGCCCATCATAATTGCTCTTTCAGTTTCTATATTATCAGAAACGGTAGAGAAGTTTATCTCAAGGACTATCCGGCTAGGTTCTGTTGGGGCCTGTGCCCATGCTTTGAGTGGTTGAAATCAGAAGTTGCTGTTGTTACTCCTGAGGTCCTTCACTTGCTAGATTGAAATGATTTCCAGAGGACAGATATTTTAGTTTTTGCTCAAAATTGGGAAGATAGAATCAGTTCAAACATGTTAATGGGTTATGCGTTGAGTGAATGAGATATTGTACGAATCAAGATTTTTTTGTGCTCATGCAAAAATAGAAGTTAAGCTGGTAACTACAACCAGAAATGCTAGCACATATAAAATGGTGCAAGTATTGCAATGAGTAAATGGTCCAATGAGGATGGTTTACATTCTGTATGTTGTCAACTATATTCTCTGCACAACAATTTCATCGTTAGACGTTCTATTCAACTTAAATGAATAATCATCTAATCAGATTAGTATTTTTTAAGGTTCCAAACGAGTAGTTTAATTTTTTATTTTTAAAATTTATGATATGCATCTCCATACATCTATATAGGAAAACCAAATACCTCTCCTGCATATTTAGCCCAACACATTGGGCATTGGCTGTGCGTTGCACAGCCGAAAAAGTTTCTAGTATATCTTACATATATATAAAAAGCTAAGACTTCTACTCCCAGGTTTAGCCACGTGGTAGGCTAAGGGAAGGGAGAAAAATTTTCTTCCGTTTATGCCCTGAGAATCTTGATTAGTTCTCTGAACAGTGTATCACTGTTGAGGTCATTTTTGTCTTTTCACATGAAATTACTATCTTGCCCAGATAAAAATAACTAACTCCAAAACAGTAACTTACTATTGAGGGCTATTTCTGACTTCTCGCGAATAGCCTTTTGCTTTATTTCTCAGTTGTCATCTTTTCTTAGACGTAGTTGCCATCACCTCTGTTGTTCTTCACTTCTTTGTCTCCGTTATCAAAGACAAGAAGTCATAGGAGTCAAAAAGTCAAATAAAAATCTGGAAGTGCACCGATGTGGCAGGAAAGCAAAACACTCCCTTTCTACTTCATTTTTACAACTTTAGCCCATAGGAGTCAAAAAGTCAAATAAAAATCTGGAAGTGCATCGATGGCAGGAAAGCAAAACACTCCCTTTCTACTTCATTTTACAACTTTAGCCCATCATCTTTTGTTTTCTTCTTCCTTTCTGTCTCTCTCTGTTTCCCGTTAATTTTTCTTTCAGCTTTCTTTTCTCCCACAAAGAGTCAATTATGGCTGCCCATCCATATCCGAACTGTGGGATTGTTCCACAAAAGATGATAATCCTCTTTTCCTTTTCATTGTTCCCGTTTCTTGGACTATTCTTCTCTTCGGTGGAAAAAAAGAAGTACAGAAGCAGCTGAATAGCTTTTAGAAACAGTGGCCAAGAAATGGGTTGTCCGCCTGCTTCCTCCAACAATTGGTCAACAATTTCAGGATTGGCTTCGCTAAATTGTGGCTGCTCATCGGATTTTTTCGTTAGTCATTATCCATTCCTTTTTATTCCCCAGCCATTCTTTTCCTCTTGCTTTGTCTCTTTTTTTCTGTTTGCTGTTCTTTACTTTCCCCCTCCTGTTGTTTCCAGATCAGTCGGTCAATCATTTCATGATTTTCTTCCCTAAATTATGGCTATCCATCCAATTTTTTTACTTCTGTGCTCTCTATCATATCCCAACCATGGGATTGTGGTTTGTCCTTTTGTATTCATTTTCATTTTTCGATTGAGAAATTATTGAGACTCAAAAGAAAAATCTCTGACAATTTATCAGTTTGCATCTTTATCCGCTCTGTTCATGATGGCTAATACCATTGCTAGGGATATAGGTTTGTCCTTTTCTTTTCCTTATTGTTGACCACTTGGCAAATTATCTAGAATGAAGGAAAGTTTGTGCCTTTATATTAGGAACAGAAATACTGGTCACAAAAAACTTCACGCTTCTTCAACCTTGTCATCTACAACTTTTTGTACTAAAGGTAACTACTACTCTTCTTTGTTTAATTTTTTTTCCCTACCAGTATTAAAGAGATTGGATAATCTGTCTACTTGTTATTTTGGTTGCCAAATTTCTTGAGGGTGTTAATTGCACTTTGAAACAATTGGTGCAGAAAAACTTCTAATTAAGCGTCCACAGATTTCCAGTATGTAGTTGCTTCAATTTCAGGTCACTCTCTTCAGTCCTTCAGTTTCTTGTTTTTTCTTTTCCTGTTAATAATATGTACAACTGATTTTGAAGGAAGGGTTGTCACCACTTTCTGAATAGAGATAACCAAGCTAAAACAAGTTAAATTCTCAGTCTGAAGTGTAAGCTGAGAATAAAAGATAAAAAGTCTTACACATTAAGGTTTTGCCCCATGTTGAAGGTATTATGCACAAAAGTTAGGTAGGCGATAGAAGAAACAAAATTTAAAACTGATAATCCTAATATTGAGTTTCTAGGATTTGTTGTAGCTGGCTTAGAGGTGTGGTATATTAATTTCTCAAAACTATTTCTAAAGGCAACGTTCCTGGTTCCACAGAACTCTCAAATCTTAAAACCACAACATGTTGGCTGATCTATTAATATTCACGTATTCTGGATACAGTTAGTGATGCATAATCGATTCTATGAATACTATTACACCCAATTAAAGATTATAGAATCTATGGCAGTTTCTCTAAATCCGAGTATCTATAAAGCTGGAACATTAAAAAAAACACGAGGTTTCCTTGATGAAATATGTTTCTTGATGAACTTTGAACCATACAACCTGATATTTGCATGAAAAAATGCGCAGACCTAATGAAGCCAGATTGTCTGGTAAGCAACAGAAGTGTGTTGTTTCATGGCTTAAAATGACTGTAGTTTTTGGGTTGTAAGTTCATTTGGTTTCACTTATTGACTGAATATGGCTGAAAATGATTGTACCTCTGCAATCTTTCCTACTAAAACTAATCACGCCTTTCTTTTTGTCTAATTTTTTCCTCTGTCAGTATTACACTTATTAGATAGTTTGTATAGTTTTACGTTGACTGATAGGATTCTTCTGCATGCTATTTAGATTGCCAACTCTGTTCAGCGGTTTAGTTGCGGTATTCCTCTGTCAACAACTTTTTCCCCAAATTTTGGCTGGTCTTTTGATTCACAAAGATCGTATTCTATCTCATCTCTCAATCATGTGATTATTGCAAAAAAGACATTTTTGCAGATTTGATCTATTTTCCAGTTATGATGACAGATAGGCTTCTTAGCAATTTAGGTCTTTACGTTTTAGGGAAATCTGGAATCAGAAAGGGAACATACATATTTATCACTCCTTATTTTGTCTTGCAATCTGAGCTCTTACTATTGGAAGGAAATAGGAGCAGCAAAAAATCCCACCTTGCTCTTCGCTGCTTTTTCTCTGATGCCTTCTTGGGTAAGACAGATTTTTTCTTTACTTTTTGTTAATTTCTTTACATAACAAATACCAATAGTAGATAAATAAAGAAACTAATGTATACACATTATTGATCATAGTCTCTTTTTGGATTTTATCTTCGTTGACAAGGTTTGTTTCATTTTTTTAAGTTTTTGATTAGATGTTCTTCATTTTGTTATTTCTTTTTCTCATCTTTTTTATTAAATGATGTTCTGATGTTTGAGTTTTTTTTTTGGTTGGTGGTGTTTGTTTTGGTTGCAAGCAAATACAGATGTTCAAACAAGTCAAGTATGTGAAATCTCATAGACTAATGACTATCAAGCGTTTGATGAAATGTCTATATGAAACTTGGGATAATTAGTAGAGAAAACGTGGAGAGAAAGATTACACAGGTAAATTCTATTTTGCTCTATATCCTTTTTTTTTCTATGGCCAATTCTTTTTGTGTTTTCTAGGGCACTTTATCTTTCCTTTTCGACCTTTTTTGGTTCTGATCTTGATCTCATGTTGCTCATTCTATGTTGACGTTCGCTATATTTTTGCTAGTGATAGATGTCATATGGAAGTTTAATTTTGATCTTTCAGTTTGATTTTTGAAAAATTTTGTTCATTCTTTCAACCTTTATATGCCTTTCAAGTTCAATTTGGTCCATGTATACTTTCAACTCTTCATCTTTTCGTTACTTTTCCAGAATCTTTTTTGTGGCTGAGCTAAGATTTCTTAAAAATGACTTTGATGTCTATGCCTTTTGAGGAACATGATTACATAGGCTTATCAGAGGTTCCTGCAATGGAAAGTTCTGAAAAGAATAATGCTCTGCCTTTGGGAGATAAATAAGAAAATAAAATGATGCATTGTCCTGCGTGCTATGGGAGGGGTCTAATTGCTCAGAGATGGGTTTGATACAATGTAAAGTTGTATTCCATACTCTGACTTTGTTGTATCTGTAGGGAGAGTTCATACCATAAACTGAAAGTTACACACTTCATAGTTTAGCTATGTTAGGCCCATCTTGATCGTTAGCAGCTTTCTCTCTGCAATTATTGTTATCGGATATAAGACTTTCTATGTAGCTGATAGCTTGTCAAAAAATCTCCATGCAGATGCTTAAAATGTAATGGGATGTGTATGGTGCCTTGAGTAACTTGTGGTTCTTGTGGGCCTATCAAATGTGTGACGTGCATGGGTGGTGGTTCTCTTTTGACTCACAAAGTGGGTATTATCAGATGGTATGGCCTATGTTGTTTTGCACAATATATTTGGCATGCCATATCTCTTATAGATTTTAGGACATAACTAAAAGAACATTTTGGATTTAGTTTAAAAGAACATAACTAAATGAACTTGTTATCATGATAGGTAAATTGATTTTGAATCTAGCCTGAAGCATTTTGGGGAAAAAATTGTTAAAATGCTAAAAGAACATAACTAAGTAAAAGTTGGGGTTCAGTTTGTCATTAAAAGTTGGTCCCTATGCACATTCCTCATAGGTAAGGGCCATTTAGTCCATGATCCATTGGACAGTCAGTTCAGGGCCAGATATTGAAGCAGTGCCATCTGATTTCTTTTGAATAATTTTATAACTACTTTTTCAGTTTGTTGGTTCATTCAAGAATGACAAGTATGTTGGTTCATTCAAGATCATTCAAGAATGGCAAGTCAAGTATTCACAGAATCTTCATTGGACAAACTTAAATGTGCTAGGCTTGAAACCCTCCTTTGAAGTAATTGTCATGGATGGCCAAGTACACCCTGTGGACATGCGTACTAGGTCACTTAAGCCTGCAACAACTTTGGCTTGTGATTTATGTGTTTGGATGCTATGTTGAGATCCCTACCAAAGCTAAAAGAACTTTAGTGAACCCGACCAGAAAATTTGAAATCACTCTGTCCACAAGATTTATTGTTTCGGTTTTGTTGTTTCTTGCATGGCATTCCTTCAAGTTATGCTGTTTGCCTATTTCAATCTGCCTCATAGTTGTGCCATGATGGAGAAATAAAGGAAAACATAATTGTTTTAAGTACCGATTATGCATTTTGTCTGTGTTTTTGGCTGTCCAGGAACACTTTCAACTCGGAAGTGAGCGCAACAAGTAGAGCTGCTACAGTTCCTGACGATGTTTTCCACAGAGTGCAAGACATCCAGTTGTGCAATACCCAAGCCTACCAATGCACTCCTGCTTTTTTTGCCGATTCATTCTTCCTCAACAAGTTTTCCTCTGAAGTAACTGCAGAAAGGGCTTCGGTCCCTCATACTGCAAGGGTTATAGTGAGAGACATATCATCTCTATTGTCCCAGTCACTCGTGTGACTATGGCCCATCATAATTGCTCTTTCAGTTTCTATATTATCAGAAACGGTAGAGAAGTTTATCTCAAGGACTATCCGGCTAGGTTCTGTTGGGGCCTGTGCCCATGCTTTGAGTGGTTGAAATCAGAAGTTGCTGTTGTTACTCCTGAGGTCCTTCACTTGCTAGATTGAAATGATTTCCAGAGGACAGATATTTTAGTTTTTGCTCAAAATTGGGAAGATAGAATCAGTTCAAACATGTTAATGGGTTATGCGTTGAGTGAATGAGATATTGTACGAATCAAGATTTTTTTGTGCTCATGCAAAAATAGAAGTTAAGCTGGTAACTACAACCAGAAATGCTAGCACATATAAAATGGTGCAAGTATTGCAATGAGTAAATGGTCCAATGAGGATGGTTTACATTCTGTATGTTGTCAACTATATTCTCTGCACAACAATTTCATCGTTAGACGTTCTATTCAACTTAAATGAATAATCATCTAATCAGATTAGTATTTTTTAAGGTTCCAAACGAGTAGTTTAATTTTTTATTTTTAAAATTTATGATATGCATCTCCATACATCTATATAGGAAAACCAAATACCTCTCCTGCATATTTAGCCCAACACATTGGGCATTGGCTGTGCGTTGCACAGCCGAAAAAGTTTCTAGTATATCTTACATATATATAAAAAGCTAAGACTTCTACTCCCAGGTTTAGCCACGTGGTAGGCTAAGGGAAGGGAGAAAAATTTTCTTCCGTTTATGCCCTGAGAATCTTGATTAGTTCTCTGAACAGTGTATCACTGTTGAGGTCATTTTTGTCTTTTCACATGAAATTACTATCTTGCCCAGATAAAAATAACTAACTCCAAAACAGTAACTTACTATTGAGGGCTATTTCTGACTTCTCGCGAATAGCCTTTTGCTTTATTTCTCAGTTGTCATCTTTTCTTAGACGTAGTTGCCATCACCTCTGTTGTTCTTCACTTCTTTGTCTCCGTTATCAAAGACAAGAAGTCATAGGAGTCAAAAAGTCAAATAAAAATCTGGAAGTGCACCGATGTGGCAGGAAAGCAAAACACTCCCTTTCTACTTCATTTTTACAACTTTAGCCCATAGGAGTCAAAAAGTCAAATAAAAATCTGGAAGTGCATCGATGGCAGGAAAGCAAAACACTCCCTTTCTACTTCATTTTACAACTTTAGCCCATCATCTTTTGTTTTCTTCTTCCTTTCTGTCTCTCTCTGTTTCCCGTTAATTTTTCTTTCAGCTTTCTTTTCTCCCACAAAGAGTCAATTATGGCTGCCCATCCATATCCGAACTGTGGGATTGTTCCACAAAAGATGATAATCCTCTTTTCCTTTTCATTGTTCCCGTTTCTTGGACTATTCTTCTCTTCGGTGGAAAAAAAGAAGTACAGAAGCAGCTGAATAGCTTTTAGAAACAGTGGCCAAGAAATGGGTTGTCCGCCTGCTTCCTCCAACAATTGGTCAACAATTTCAGGATTGGCTTCGCTAAATTGTGGCTGCTCATCGGATTTTTTCGTTAGTCATTATCCATTCCTTTTTATTCCCCAGCCATTCTTTTCCTCTTGCTTTGTCTCTTTTTTTCTGTTTGCTGTTCTTTACTTTCCCCCTCCTGTTGTTTCCAGATCAGTCGGTCAATCATTTCATGATTTTCTTCCCTAAATTATGGCTATCCATCCAATTTTTTTACTTCTGTGCTCTCTATCATATCCCAACCATGGGATTGTGGTTTGTCCTTTTGTATTCATTTTCATTTTTCGATTGAGAAATTATTGAGACTCAAAAGAAAAATCTCTGACAATTTATCAGTTTGCATCTTTATCCGCTCTGTTCATGATGGCTAATACCATTGCTAGGGATATAGGTTTGTCCTTTTCTTTTCCTTATTGTTGACCACTTGGCAAATTATCTAGAATGAAGGAAAGTTTGTGCCTTTATATTAGGAACAGAAATACTGGTCACAAAAAACTTCACGCTTCTTCAACCTTGTCATCTACAACTTTTTGTACTAAAGGTAACTACTACTCTTCTTTGTTTAATTTTTTTTCCCTACCAGTATTAAAGAGATTGGATAATCTGTCTACTTGTTATTTTGGTTGCCAAATTTCTTGAGGGTGTTAATTGCACTTTGAAACAATTGGTGCAGAAAAACTTCTAATTAAGCGTCCACAGATTTCCAGTATGTAGTTGCTTCAATTTCAGGTCACTCTCTTCAGTCCTTCAGTTTCTTGTTTTTTCTTTTCCTGTTAATAATATGTACAACTGATTTTGAAGGAAGGGTTGTCACCACTTTCTGAATAGAGATAACCAAGCTAAAACAAGTTAAATTCTCAGTCTGAAGTGTAAGCTGAGAATAAAAGATAAAAAGTCTTACACATTAAGGTTTTGCCCCATGTTGAAGGTATTATGCACAAAAGTTAGGTAGGCGATAGAAGAAACAAAATTTAAAACTGATAATCCTAATATTGAGTTTCTAGGATTTGTTGTAGCTGGCTTAGAGGTGTGGTATATTAATTTCTCAAAACTATTTCTAAAGGCAACGTTCCTGGTTCCACAGAACTCTCAAATCTTAAAACCACAACATGTTGGCTGATCTATTAATATTCACGTATTCTGGATACAGTTAGTGATGCATAATCGATTCTATGAATACTATTACACCCAATTAAAGATTATAGAATCTATGGCAGTTTCTCTAAATCCGAGTATCTATAAAGCTGGAACATTAAAAAAAACACGAGGTTTCCTTGATGAAATATGTTTCTTGATGAACTTTGAACCATACAACCTGATATTTGCATGAAAAAATGCGCAGACCTAATGAAGCCAGATTGTCTGGTAAGCAACAGAAGTGTGTTGTTTCATGGCTTAAAATGACTGTAGTTTTTGGGTTGTAAGTTCATTTGGTTTCACTTATTGACTGAATATGGCTGAAAATGATTGTACCTCTGCAATCTTTCCTACTAAAACTAATCACGCCTTTCTTTTTGTCTAATTTTTTCCTCTGTCAGTATTACACTTATTAGATAGTTTGTATAGTTTTACGTTGACTGATAGGATTCTTCTGCATGCTATTTAGATTGCCAACTCTGTTCAGCGGTTTAGTTGCGGTATTCCTCTGTCAACAACTTTTTCCCCAAATTTTGGCTGGTCTTTTGATTCACAAAGATCGTATTCTATCTCATCTCTCAATCATGTGATTATTGCAAAAAAGACATTTTTGCAGATTTGATCTATTTTCCAGTTATGATGACAGATAGGCTTCTTAGCAATTTAGGTCTTTACGTTTTAGGGAAATCTGGAATCAGAAAGGGAACATACATATTTATCACTCCTTATTTTGTCTTGCAATCTGAGCTCTTACTATTGGAAGGAAATAGGAGCAGCAAAAAATCCCACCTTGCTCTTCGCTGCTTTTTCTCTGATGCCTTCTTGGGTAAGACAGATTTTTTCTTTACTTTTTGTTAATTTCTTTACATAACAAATACCAATAGTAGATAAATAAAGAAACTAATGTATACACATTATTGATCATAGTCTCTTTTTGGATTTTATCTTCGTTGACAAGGTTTGTTTCATTTTTTTAAGTTTTTGATTAGATGTTCTTCATTTTGTTATTTCTTTTTCTCATCTTTTTTATTAAATGATGTTCTGATGTTTGAGTTTTTTTTTTGGTTGGTGGTGTTTGTTTTGGTTGCAAGCAAATACAGATGTTCAAACAAGTCAAGTATGTGAAATCTCATAGACTAATGACTATCAAGCGTTTGATGAAATGTCTATATGAAACTTGGGATAATTAGTAGAGAAAACGTGGAGAGAAAGATTACACAGGTAAATTCTATTTTGCTCTATATCCTTTTTTTTTCTATGGCCAATTCTTTTTGTGTTTTCTAGGGCACTTTATCTTTCCTTTTCGACCTTTTTTGGTTCTGATCTTGATCTCATGTTGCTCATTCTATGTTGACGTTCGCTATATTTTTGCTAGTGATAGATGTCATATGGAAGTTTAATTTTGATCTTTCAGTTTGATTTTTGAAAAATTTTGTTCATTCTTTCAACCTTTATATGCCTTTCAAGTTCAATTTGGTCCATGTATACTTTCAACTCTTCATCTTTTCGTTACTTTTCCAGAATCTTTTTTGTGGCTGAGCTAAGATTTCTTAAAAATGACTTTGATGTCTATGCCTTTTGAGGAACATGATTACATAGGCTTATCAGAGGTTCCTGCAATGGAAAGTTCTGAAAAGAATAATGCTCTGCCTTTGGGAGATAAATAAGAAAATAAAATGATGCATTGTCCTGCGTGCTATGGGAGGGGTCTAATTGCTCAGAGATGGGTTTGATACAATGTAAAGTTGTATTCCATACTCTGACTTTGTTGTATCTGTAGGGAGAGTTCATACCATAAACTGAAAGTTACACACTTCATAGTTTAGCTATGTTAGGCCCATCTTGATCGTTAGCAGCTTTCTCTCTGCAATTATTGTTATCGGATATAAGACTTTCTATGTAGCTGATAGCTTGTCAAAAAATCTCCATGCAGATGCTTAAAATGTAATGGGATGTGTATGGTGCCTTGAGTAACTTGTGGTTCTTGTGGGCCTATCAAATGTGTGACGTGCATGGGTGGTGGTTCTCTTTTGACTCACAAAGTGGGTATTATCAGATGGTATGGCCTATGTTGTTTTGCACAATATATTTGGCATGCCATATCTCTTATAGATTTTAGGACATAACTAAAAGAACATTTTGGATTTAGTTTAAAAGAACATAACTAAATGAACTTGTTATCATGATAGGTAAATTGATTTTGAATCTAGCCTGAAGCATTTTGGGGAAAAAATTGTTAAAATGCTAAAAGAACATAACTAAGTAAAAGTTGGGGTTCAGTTTGTCATTAAAAGTTGGTCCCTATGCACATTCCTCATAGGTAAGGGCCATTTAGTCCATGATCCATTGGACAGTCAGTTCAGGGCCAGATATTGAAGCAGTGCCATCTGATTTCTTTTGAATAATTTTATAACTACTTTTTCAGTTTGTTGGTTCATTCAAGAATGACAAGTATGTTGGTTCATTCAAGATCATTCAAGAATGGCAAGTCAAGTATTCACAGAATCTTCATTGGACAAACTTAAATGTGCTAGGCTTGAAACCCTCCTTTGAAGTAATTGTCATGGATGGCCAAGTACACCCTGTGGACATGCGTACTAGGTCACTTAAGCCTGCAACAACTTTGGCTTGTGATTTATGTGTTTGGATGCTATGTTGAGATCCCTACCAAAGCTAAAAGAACTTTAGTGAACCCGACCAGAAAATTTGAAATCACTCTGTCCACAAGATTTATTGTTTCGGTTTTGTTGTTTCTTGCATGGCATTCCTTCAAGTTATGCTGTTTGCCTATTTCAATCTGCCTCATAGTTGTGCCATGATGGAGAAATAAAGGAAAACATAATTGTTTTAAGTACCGATTATGCATTTTGTCTGTGTTTTTGGCTGTCCAGGAACACTTTCAACTCGGAAGTGAGCGCAACAAGTAGAGCTGCTACAGTTCCTGACGATGTTTTCCACAGAGTGCAAGACATCCAGTTGTGCAATACCCAAGCCTACCAATGCACTCCTGCTTTTTTTGCCGATTCATTCTTCCTCAACAAGTTTTCCTCTGAAGTAACTGCAGAAAGGGCTTCGGTCCCTCATACTGCAAGGGTTATAGTGAGAGACATATCATCTCTATTGTCCCAGTCACTCGTGTGACTATGGCCCATCATAATTGCTCTTTCAGTTTCTATATTATCAGAAACGGTAGAGAAGTTTATCTCAAGGACTATCCGGCTAGGTTCTGTTGGGGCCTGTGCCCATGCTTTGAGTGGTTGAAATCAGAAGTTGCTGTTGTTACTCCTGAGGTCCTTCACTTGCTAGATTGAAATGATTTCCAGAGGACAGATATTTTAGTTTTTGCTCAAAATTGGGAAGATAGAATCAGTTCAAACATGTTAATGGGTTATGCGTTGAGTGAATGAGATATTGTACGAATCAAGATTTTTTTGTGCTCATGCAAAAATAGAAGTTAAGCTGGTAACTACAACCAGAAATGCTAGCACATATAAAATGGTGCAAGTATTGCAATGAGTAAATGGTCCAATGAGGATGGTTTACATTCTGTATGTTGTCAACTATATTCTCTGCACAACAATTTCATCGTTAGACGTTCTATTCAACTTAAATGAATAATCATCTAATCAGATTAGTATTTTTTAAGGTTCCAAACGAGTAGTTTAATTTTTTATTTTTAAAATTTATGATATGCATCTCCATACATCTATATAGGAAAACCAAATACCTCTCCTGCATATTTAGCCCAACACATTGGGCATTGGCTGTGCGTTGCACAGCCGAAAAAGTTTCTAGTATATCTTACATATATATAAAAAGCTAAGACTTCTACTCCCAGGTTTAGCCACGTGGTAGGCTAAGGGAAGGGAGAAAAATTTTCTTCCGTTTATGCCCTGAGAATCTTGATTAGTTCTCTGAACAGTGTATCACTGTTGAGGTCATTTTTGTCTTTTCACATGAAATTACTATCTTGCCCAGATAAAAATAACTAACTCCAAAACAGTAACTTACTATTGAGGGCTATTTCTGACTTCTCGCGAATAGCCTTTTGCTTTATTTCTCAGTTGTCATCTTTTCTTAGACGTAGTTGCCATCACCTCTGTTGTTCTTCACTTCTTTGTCTCCGTTATCAAAGACAAGAAGTCATAGGAGTCAAAAAGTCAAATAAAAATCTGGAAGTGCACCGATGTGGCAGGAAAGCAAAACACTCCCTTTCTACTTCATTTTTACAACTTTAGCCCATAGGAGTCAAAAAGTCAAATAAAAATCTGGAAGTGCATCGATGGCAGGAAAGCAAAACACTCCCTTTCTACTTCATTTTACAACTTTAGCCCATCATCTTTTGTTTTCTTCTTCCTTTCTGTCTCTCTCTGTTTCCCGTTAATTTTTCTTTCAGCTTTCTTTTCTCCCACAAAGAGTCAATTATGGCTGCCCATCCATATCCGAACTGTGGGATTGTTCCACAAAAGATGATAATCCTCTTTTCCTTTTCATTGTTCCCGTTTCTTGGACTATTCTTCTCTTCGGTGGAAAAAAAGAAGTACAGAAGCAGCTGAATAGCTTTTAGAAACAGTGGCCAAGAAATGGGTTGTCCGCCTGCTTCCTCCAACAATTGGTCAACAATTTCAGGATTGGCTTCGCTAAATTGTGGCTGCTCATCGGATTTTTTCGTTAGTCATTATCCATTCCTTTTTATTCCCCAGCCATTCTTTTCCTCTTGCTTTGTCTCTTTTTTTCTGTTTGCTGTTCTTTACTTTCCCCCTCCTGTTGTTTCCAGATCAGTCGGTCAATCATTTCATGATTTTCTTCCCTAAATTATGGCTATCCATCCAATTTTTTTACTTCTGTGCTCTCTATCATATCCCAACCATGGGATTGTGGTTTGTCCTTTTGTATTCATTTTCATTTTTCGATTGAGAAATTATTGAGACTCAAAAGAAAAATCTCTGACAATTTATCAGTTTGCATCTTTATCCGCTCTGTTCATGATGGCTAATACCATTGCTAGGGATATAGGTTTGTCCTTTTCTTTTCCTTATTGTTGACCACTTGGCAAATTATCTAGAATGAAGGAAAGTTTGTGCCTTTATATTAGGAACAGAAATACTGGTCACAAAAAACTTCACGCTTCTTCAACCTTGTCATCTACAACTTTTTGTACTAAAGGTAACTACTACTCTTCTTTGTTTAATTTTTTTTCCCTACCAGTATTAAAGAGATTGGATAATCTGTCTACTTGTTATTTTGGTTGCCAAATTTCTTGAGGGTGTTAATTGCACTTTGAAACAATTGGTGCAGAAAAACTTCTAATTAAGCGTCCACAGATTTCCAGTATGTAGTTGCTTCAATTTCAGGTCACTCTCTTCAGTCCTTCAGTTTCTTGTTTTTTCTTTTCCTGTTAATAATATGTACAACTGATTTTGAAGGAAGGGTTGTCACCACTTTCTGAATAGAGATAACCAAGCTAAAACAAGTTAAATTCTCAGTCTGAAGTGTAAGCTGAGAATAAAAGATAAAAAGTCTTACACATTAAGGTTTTGCCCCATGTTGAAGGTATTATGCACAAAAGTTAGGTAGGCGATAGAAGAAACAAAATTTAAAACTGATAATCCTAATATTGAGTTTCTAGGATTTGTTGTAGCTGGCTTAGAGGTGTGGTATATTAATTTCTCAAAACTATTTCTAAAGGCAACGTTCCTGGTTCCACAGAACTCTCAAATCTTAAAACCACAACATGTTGGCTGATCTATTAATATTCACGTATTCTGGATACAGTTAGTGATGCATAATCGATTCTATGAATACTATTACACCCAATTAAAGATTATAGAATCTATGGCAGTTTCTCTAAATCCGAGTATCTATAAAGCTGGAACATTAAAAAAAACACGAGGTTTCCTTGATGAAATATGTTTCTTGATGAACTTTGAACCATACAACCTGATATTTGCATGAAAAAATGCGCAGACCTAATGAAGCCAGATTGTCTGGTAAGCAACAGAAGTGTGTTGTTTCATGGCTTAAAATGACTGTAGTTTTTGGGTTGTAAGTTCATTTGGTTTCACTTATTGACTGAATATGGCTGAAAATGATTGTACCTCTGCAATCTTTCCTACTAAAACTAATCACGCCTTTCTTTTTGTCTAATTTTTTCCTCTGTCAGTATTACACTTATTAGATAGTTTGTATAGTTTTACGTTGACTGATAGGATTCTTCTGCATGCTATTTAGATTGCCAACTCTGTTCAGCGGTTTAGTTGCGGTATTCCTCTGTCAACAACTTTTTCCCCAAATTTTGGCTGGTCTTTTGATTCACAAAGATCGTATTCTATCTCATCTCTCAATCATGTGATTATTGCAAAAAAGACATTTTTGCAGATTTGATCTATTTTCCAGTTATGATGACAGATAGGCTTCTTAGCAATTTAGGTCTTTACGTTTTAGGGAAATCTGGAATCAGAAAGGGAACATACATATTTATCACTCCTTATTTTGTCTTGCAATCTGAGCTCTTACTATTGGAAGGAAATAGGAGCAGCAAAAAATCCCACCTTGCTCTTCGCTGCTTTTTCTCTGATGCCTTCTTGGGTAAGACAGATTTTTTCTTTACTTTTTGTTAATTTCTTTACATAACAAATACCAATAGTAGATAAATAAAGAAACTAATGTATACACATTATTGATCATAGTCTCTTTTTGGATTTTATCTTCGTTGACAAGGTTTGTTTCATTTTTTTAAGTTTTTGATTAGATGTTCTTCATTTTGTTATTTCTTTTTCTCATCTTTTTTATTAAATGATGTTCTGATGTTTGAGTTTTTTTTTTGGTTGGTGGTGTTTGTTTTGGTTGCAAGCAAATACAGATGTTCAAACAAGTCAAGTATGTGAAATCTCATAGACTAATGACTATCAAGCGTTTGATGAAATGTCTATATGAAACTTGGGATAATTAGTAGAGAAAACGTGGAGAGAAAGATTACACAGGTAAATTCTATTTTGCTCTATATCCTTTTTTTTTCTATGGCCAATTCTTTTTGTGTTTTCTAGGGCACTTTATCTTTCCTTTTCGACCTTTTTTGGTTCTGATCTTGATCTCATGTTGCTCATTCTATGTTGACGTTCGCTATATTTTTGCTAGTGATAGATGTCATATGGAAGTTTAATTTTGATCTTTCAGTTTGATTTTTGAAAAATTTTGTTCATTCTTTCAACCTTTATATGCCTTTCAAGTTCAATTTGGTCCATGTATACTTTCAACTCTTCATCTTTTCGTTACTTTTCCAGAATCTTTTTTGTGGCTGAGCTAAGATTTCTTAAAAATGACTTTGATGTCTATGCCTTTTGAGGAACATGATTACATAGGCTTATCAGAGGTTCCTGCAATGGAAAGTTCTGAAAAGAATAATGCTCTGCCTTTGGGAGATAAATAAGAAAATAAAATGATGCATTGTCCTGCGTGCTATGGGAGGGGTCTAATTGCTCAGAGATGGGTTTGATACAATGTAAAGTTGTATTCCATACTCTGACTTTGTTGTATCTGTAGGGAGAGTTCATACCATAAACTGAAAGTTACACACTTCATAGTTTAGCTATGTTAGGCCCATCTTGATCGTTAGCAGCTTTCTCTCTGCAATTATTGTTATCGGATATAAGACTTTCTATGTAGCTGATAGCTTGTCAAAAAATCTCCATGCAGATGCTTAAAATGTAATGGGATGTGTATGGTGCCTTGAGTAACTTGTGGTTCTTGTGGGCCTATCAAATGTGTGACGTGCATGGGTGGTGGTTCTCTTTTGACTCACAAAGTGGGTATTATCAGATGGTATGGCCTATGTTGTTTTGCACAATATATTTGGCATGCCATATCTCTTATAGATTTTAGGACATAACTAAAAGAACATTTTGGATTTAGTTTAAAAGAACATAACTAAATGAACTTGTTATCATGATAGGTAAATTGATTTTGAATCTAGCCTGAAGCATTTTGGGGAAAAAATTGTTAAAATGCTAAAAGAACATAACTAAGTAAAAGTTGGGGTTCAGTTTGTCATTAAAAGTTGGTCCCTATGCACATTCCTCATAGGTAAGGGCCATTTAGTCCATGATCCATTGGACAGTCAGTTCAGGGCCAGATATTGAAGCAGTGCCATCTGATTTCTTTTGAATAATTTTATAACTACTTTTTCAGTTTGTTGGTTCATTCAAGAATGACAAGTATGTTGGTTCATTCAAGATCATTCAAGAATGGCAAGTCAAGTATTCACAGAATCTTCATTGGACAAACTTAAATGTGCTAGGCTTGAAACCCTCCTTTGAAGTAATTGTCATGGATGGCCAAGTACACCCTGTGGACATGCGTACTAGGTCACTTAAGCCTGCAACAACTTTGGCTTGTGATTTATGTGTTTGGATGCTATGTTGAGATCCCTACCAAAGCTAAAAGAACTTTAGTGAACCCGACCAGAAAATTTGAAATCACTCTGTCCACAAGATTTATTGTTTCGGTTTTGTTGTTTCTTGCATGGCATTCCTTCAAGTTATGCTGTTTGCCTATTTCAATCTGCCTCATAGTTGTGCCATGATGGAGAAATAAAGGAAAACATAATTGTTTTAAGTACCGATTATGCATTTTGTCTGTGTTTTTGGCTGTCCAGGAACACTTTCAACTCGGAAGTGAGCGCAACAAGTAGAGCTGCTACAGTTCCTGACGATGTTTTCCACAGAGTGCAAGACATCCAGTTGTGCAATACCCAAGCCTACCAATGCACTCCTGCTTTTTTTGCCGATTCATTCTTCCTCAACAAGTTTTCCTCTGAAGTAACTGCAGAAAGGGCTTCGGTCCCTCATACTGCAAGGGTTATAGTGAGAGACATATCATCTCTATTGTCCCAGTCACTCGTGTGACTATGGCCCATCATAATTGCTCTTTCAGTTTCTATATTATCAGAAACGGTAGAGAAGTTTATCTCAAGGACTATCCGGCTAGGTTCTGTTGGGGCCTGTGCCCATGCTTTGAGTGGTTGAAATCAGAAGTTGCTGTTGTTACTCCTGAGGTCCTTCACTTGCTAGATTGAAATGATTTCCAGAGGACAGATATTTTAGTTTTTGCTCAAAATTGGGAAGATAGAATCAGTTCAAACATGTTAATGGGTTATGCGTTGAGTGAATGAGATATTGTACGAATCAAGATTTTTTTGTGCTCATGCAAAAATAGAAGTTAAGCTGGTAACTACAACCAGAAATGCTAGCACATATAAAATGGTGCAAGTATTGCAATGAGTAAATGGTCCAATGAGGATGGTTTACATTCTGTATGTTGTCAACTATATTCTCTGCACAACAATTTCATCGTTAGACGTTCTATTCAACTTAAATGAATAATCATCTAATCAGATTAGTATTTTTTAAGGTTCCAAACGAGTAGTTTAATTTTTTATTTTTAAAATTTATGATATGCATCTCCATACATCTATATAGGAAAACCAAATACCTCTCCTGCATATTTAGCCCAACACATTGGGCAACGCACAGCCGAAAAAGTTTCTAGTATATATACACACTGATAATCAATTAGTCTCTTTCCAAATCATTTATGAAATGATAATATCCCAACCTCTTAATCCTAAGTCCTTTAAACTAACTAACTATATATATATATATATATATATATATATATATATATATGTATTTTGCTCTTCACCACAACTGTGTGATATTGCAGGGGATGGATTTTCATATTTTCATGTTATTTGAGCAGGCATGCTCCATATAAACTACAAGCTATTGAAGGCTTTTTGTCCTTTGAGAATCATTTCACTTTTTTTTCATTATCTTTGTCAAATTTATCTTGTAGCTCTTATTCATTTGCACGGCCTTGTATTCTGTTAACTTTACTAACGGTATCATCAATTAGACTTAAGTGAGACACATTTGAGAGATTAGCATGTAACATGTCCAAAATTAAAATTTCAAGTGTAAAATGAAAACGGTGCACAAGTTCGAGGATACAAAATGAAATTGATCTTGAATTTAAGGCACGTCACATTCTTGCCTAACTTTCCAAGCTATGATGTTATTTTTGGTCAATTTTTTGCTTGTTCATTTTTTTTGGATTCATTGAATGTAATGTTTTGATATAACCAAAAACAGAAGAAATGAAAAGCATACAAAAAATCTTCTACCTGCCGCACAACCCATGGAGGTTTATGGACCTGTAGATAATTACATCATAAATTGTGTTGTCAATTAGATGTAAATCCTATCCTACCCTAATTCTAATCCTTTTTTTTTTTTTTGAAAAAACCCTAATGCTAATCTTAATGCTAATCCTTCTATCCTATTCTACCCTTAAGACCTAAAAAGGGAGAGTTCAAGTTATAGGAACCGTGCCTACTGGTCCCTTGTCAACACCGCTGGTTGGTGGGCTATATGTAATTTTAGTTAGGCTTCCGGTAAAGAGATGCATATTTTGCTGGGATAATTTCAGAAACCTTCCCTGAGGTTTCTAACAATTTCACTGAGCTCTTCCAAAATTTGAAAAATTACACATACCTTCCTTAATTTAATAGTTTTAGTAATAAAATCTTAAAATAATATTGAGTTGGTCAAATTTTTAAATAAATACCCAAAAATGCCCTTGTGTAATGAGTTTTTATTTACTTTTCGATACAATTATAAGATTATCTAGTATAATTATAAGAAAATGTGTCAAAATTTTCATGTCAATACCTACTATTTGATAAACAACTATAATAATAATTTTATCATTATGATAGAATACTTTTGATAGTATTTTATTATGAATTTAAATTTATAAGATAGAAAAGAAAATGTTGAAATAATTCATTTAGAGTTTATGATTTTTTGAATAGTGAGATTATCATAATTTAGTAGTAATTTTGAGCCATTTTCTTTTGATTTATTGTTAATTTTAATACCAAAAAATAGAAAACAAATATCAACAAAAAAATTGAATTGCATATAAAGCTAATTCATTAAAAATCACTAGTTTGATTGGTTACAATAGAAACTAGGGATAATAGTGATAGTTATATAGTTTTATTGGTAAAAAATTAAAAAAAGGAATAAGAAGAAAAAAAGAATAAAAAATTATTTTTAAAAGTCATTCTAAGTATAAACATATCAGGAATTTCATTAAATATTTAAGCGTAGTATTATCATTTTAAATAACGAAGGAGGTATGTATAATTTTTAAAACCTTGAGGGAGCTAAATGAAATTATTAAAAACCTCAAGCAAGGTTTCTGAAATTATCCCTATTTTGCTTCTGGACCTGGTAGCAAATGGTGGCGCGGACCAACTAAAGTGGTGAATAAACTATGAATGATTGTTACCTAAGATACCAAATACGTCACCTATGAATGATTGTTATGCTTTAGTAATAACTGTTTGTGAAATTTCTCTTTTCCATTTGTTGTCCGAAATCTCATGCGATTCGATGTTTACTGTTTCGTGTATAAACCAATGATGAGATATTATAGGAATATTCATAAATAGAACCCAGGTTAACTAAATTCTCGAAGTTTTAAAGAATCAAACTTTTCAATATTTCGTGTATAAACCGATGATATTAAAAATGGTTCACTTGACTCATTAAAAGATATAACAATTGATTGAGTAAATTTTTGGTGAGATCCGTGGGGCCCAATGGGTACTCCAGCATTTTTCAAAAATTTCCATCAATTAGTGGGTATGAATGAGATTAGCCATGTTTCAAGATCAACATCAAAATTAGAATACCCATCTTCTCCAAAAACAAACCCTTTACGCATGGGTAGCTTATTAAGACTTGCGACAGATTGCCAAATCTAATATCCATTAAATAAATGTATTAAAATGAGTCAACCCATTTATACCCATTGTATTTAAGGGGGTATGATTATACTCAATTACCTCTTTATGACTCATTTGAAATTTTACTTGTTCTTTTTTTTTCGAATGTTGTTGATAAGAAATAATGACATTTTATTGTTATTGAATTGATGAGAAATCAAACTTATTCACTTCACATCTATCAAAAATTAAATTTAAATGTAAAATTATTTTTAAATGAGTATAAATGGATAATACAAGTCAACCCATTACTCACCAATTAAAAGAATTTAATTAAGTTACACATTTAAACTCATTTAAAGTTCATTGCATACCTAAACCCATTTATTAATGGGTGAATGTAGACAGATGAAAATAGTTGGATTGTAATTGATACCTATGATGATATCACGATGCTACCTTAACATGGATTTCTAATTTTAGTTTTTTGAAAAAATAAAATTTTATCAAAAAATTTTAGGGTTAATTAATATAGTTCTTATTCTCTATCGTTTGGAAAAAAAATTAATATAGTTCTTACATCTAAATAGCTTATTAGATATGAAATAGATGTACTTGCAAATTCTCGTTGTACACCTGTTTGAAGGATCTAATGTCTAATCAATACACAAGATAAAAATTTTTTGCCTTTAGTATTCACGTGGTCTCTATATCCGCACGTTCACAATCAGTTGCTTTAGGAACTAACTTTACAAATAGGGTTAAACGAACTAAACCCTCTCAACTTTACCTTTAGTTGCCCTTTGCTTCTCGGTCTAAACTCATTAAATATGTACTTTGTCCTAGATCTATTTGATGTTTTAAGTCAAAGGTGTTCTTACTATTTTATTTTGTTTCTTTTTTAATTTATTCATTCCCTTATTTTTTCTTTTCTATTTTTTCTTCTTTTACTTCTTTTACTTCTTTTACTTCTTTTACTTCTCCTATATTGCAATTTCTTATTGGTATTACTAATTTGTGTGCTTATTATAATATTGTAATTATCTTTTACTCATAACTTAATTCTCATTTTATATGTTTACACTGTTAGAAAATTCAAACAAACTATGTAGCATAAAAAACTAATATATGCCTGTCATAATCAAAAGCCTATTTAAAAACATATTAGCAAACGAGAAATTTAAATTACTTAATATTAAAAGTACTATCCCCAAATAATAAAGTGACTAATATATTTGTTTACTTTTTTTATATATAATTAGCAAATCATTATGTTATTACAATTCGAATTTGTTACTATTATTATTAAAAATTAATTTATTCTAGACTCTAGACGAATTGATTTAACTAATATATGAAATAGTTTATGCCTATAGATAACATATATTTTGTTATAGCATAGACTTTATGGTAATTAATACTTCTTATAATAAAAAGTTAAAAAGATAGAAATAAATAAAGAATAAGTTCTAAAAGACTAAAATTAATATATGGATAATAATAATAATAATAATAATAATAATAATAATAATAATAATAAAGAGAATAGAGTAGTTGATCATATCAGAGAAGGAAGAAATTTTTAAAATATGTATAAAGAAAAATGACAAGTAGAAAAGAAGTAAAAAGGAGAAAAAGAAATAAAATAATAATTAATATTGAAGGGGTATTTTTATTCTAAAACATAGAATATGAGGGCAAAATGCTTATTTATTGAGTTGATAGAGATAAAAAGCAATTGAGAATAAAGTGTAGGGAAATTTAATGCTTTTAACTCTTACTAATAATGAAGATGAAATACTTGAGGAATTAACAAAATTGGTAAGTCTTTAGGATTGAATGAAGTAACCTTTATGGAGCTATGTTTGCAAGTAGTTTGCATTAAACACTATCTAATAACTAATATGGAAGATAAAATTCTTGAAAAGTTAGGACAATAGGCTAGCCATTAAAATATAATGAACTCCCAAACTCCACCAGTCAATTGCGCAAATGTCATGACAAAAAAAATTTCCGCAAATGTTATGTGGGTGTCAAGCCCTTCAATAATCAAAGGAACTAGCGACAGGGATAAGCAAAAAAGGGGGAAGGGACAGAGAGGAAATGACAAGGGAAGATAGAGAATTGAGAGAGGGAAAGAACAGAATCAATGAGTTTGTTATTTTTTGATTGCCCATCCATTACACACTTAAGCCTTTTTACAATTGAAGAATGATCAGAAGTTATTTCACTACTACTGATAACTAAATGGATGAGTGAGCGGAATGGAATGACCGAATTTGGTTAACATGTCTATGACCACCAGAATGGTATCAAATCCTTTTGAGGGATGTAACCTCTCTATAAAATCCATGGTGATGTGTGACCAGGCTTGAGTTGGAATAGGTAGAGGTTGCAGAAGTCCTGGATAGGAAAGATGCTCATTCTTATTTCTTTGGCATATGTCACACTCCTGTATGAATTGAATGATTTCTTTCTTCATCCCTGGCCAGTAAAATATACTCTTGATCCTTTGTGTACAGGCTCTCTGTCCAGAATATCCCCAAATAGAAGATTCATGTAAGGCCTTGATTATCTTCTGCTTTATTCTTTGGTTGCTCCCTACATATAACTTCCCTTTATACTTGAGTAACCCCTGATTCAATTGAGAGTCAGAATTCTGGGGTGTAGGGTCTAGAATTAGCTGACTCATCAAGTCTTGACACTGCTTATCCTCATAGTAGCTATCTTATAATTCTTGCATCCAAATAGGTTGCACACTTGACAATGCCATCAATTGTGGTTGTTGTCCAGGCTGAGGTTCTGCAACACTTCTTCTAGATAATACATCAGATACTGTATTTTTAGAGCCTTTCTTATACTAAATTTCATAATCCAAGCCAAGTAACTTTTGTCAACCACTTATACTGGATAGTAGTATTTAACCTTTGCTCCACCAAAAATTTTAATGACTTGTGATCTGTCTTGATAGTGAAGTGGTTCCCCACTAAATAATGCTTCCATTTGGTTACTACAAAAACCAGTGCCATCGTTCTATTTCATAGACAAACAGTCCCATATTTTTGGGGGAGAATGCCTTGCTAATGAAGGCTATAGGGTGGCCTTCTTGTAACAATACTACTCCCATACCTTGACCACTGGCATCTGTTTCTAGTTTCTACCATAAATGGCATCTCAAAGTTTGGTAGCCTCAACACTGGTGCACTACTTATGGATTGTTTGAGTAGATCAAAAGCTTGTTGAGACTCTGTGCTCCAATTATAGGCATCCTTTTTACTTAATGCAATCAGTGGTTTACTGATTGCTCCCTAACCTTGTATGAAATGTCTATAATACCCCGTGAGTCCCAAAAATCTTCTGAGACCCTTCACAGTTTTAGGAGTAGGCCAAGTGAGTATATAGTCTACTTTGTTCATATCCATACTGACACCTTCACTGGATACTACATGATCCAAATATTCCACCCTAGTCTGAGCAAAGGAGCAATTAGAAAGCTTAGCATATAATTAGTTTTGCTTAAGCACTTCCAACACTTGTTTTAGATGCTTTTCATGAAGATTCATGCTAGTACTGTAGATCAAAATATCATCAAAGAAGACTAAAACGAACTTCCTCAGAAAGGGCTCAAATACTTGGTTCATTAGTGCTTGAAATGTTGCAGGAGCATTGGTTAATCCAAATGACATCACTAAAAACTCATGATGGCCCTGATGAGTCTGGAAAGCAGTCTTATGTGTATTCTCCAATTTCATCCTGATCTAGTGGTATCCTGATCTAAGATCAATCTTGGTAAAGAACTTAGTACCATATAGTTCATCCAATAGCTCATCCATGTTTGGTTTGGGATATCTGTCTTTCACTGTTAGGTCATTGAGATGTCTGTAGTCCACCCAAAAACACCATGGCCTTGTTTGACAGACAAGTTTTTGCCAAATTTGTCTGCTACAAGTTTTTTAAAAACTTTAGCTACAGTAATTTCAAAAAATTTCTCAAAGTTTTTAAACTATACACTTCAAAATATTAAAAAAAACACACTTCAAAAATTTTTTAAAAAAATTTCTACAGTAAGTTACAGTAAAATTTTAGATAAATACCCAAAAAATTCACTTGCCAAACGGGGCCCATGTGTTGTCTTTTTTCTTAACCAGTAACACTGGAGATGCATAAGAGCTGTTGCTTGGCTTGATAATTCCAGATTTCAACATATCAACTATTTGTTTCTCAATTTCTGCCTTCTGAGAGTGAGGATATCTATATGGTTTCAGGGGAATTTGGTGGTCTAAATTTCTGTTTGGAGGCAACTGAGTTGGCTCCTGGAAGATTTCTGGGAACTGATTCAGCACTGCAGTGATTGTTTCTGGTATTCCTTGGTCTTCTGCAATTATTTTGTTAGTCTGTATTGAAGTAGCACAGCACCTTCTTTTGGCCTACAGGAACCTTCTGAGGTCCTTCCTCCTGACCAAATCCATGGTTGCTTCATTTACTGCTCCATGTAAGATGACAACTTTTCCTTGATGGAACATAGAAATCTTCAACTGGTGAAAGTTAAAGGTGATTGGACTGTAATTGCTCATCCAATCTACCACTAAAATGATATCCCAATCCCCCAACTTTATGATCCCGAGATCAAAACAAAACTTGTATTCGTGAATACTCTAGGAAACCTTTGGACACTGTGTACAACTGGTCACCAAACTCCCATCTCCAATGGTGACAGTAAAAGGTTTGACATATTCATGAGGAATGGCATGTTCAGAGACAAGCTTGTGGTGAATATAGTTGTCACTGCTGCCAGTATCCACCAGTATCTTAACAGTTCTTTCTACCAGCTTTCCTTGCAATAAGATAGTATTCCTTCTAAGGGAGTTAGAGAAGGCATTCAAGGATACTTCCATTGATTCTCTTGAATGGCCAGATAATTCATCTTGCTCTCTCGAGGCATCTTGAAACTTTGCATCTTCATCCTTCTCGTATAACATGAAATTTAGGTGCTTCATTTTACACTGATGTCCCTGGCCAAATTTCTCACCACATTTGAAGCATAAACCATTGTTTCTTCTAAACTGTACTTCTTGGGGAGATAACTTTTTAACCTCCAGATTCATAGTTGCCTATCTAGGGGTGCTGCCACGGGATAGCTTGTAGTTACTGACCTCTGCATTAGCAGGAGTGGGGTGTCTAAACATCCCAAATCTTGGCTCAGCCACTATTCTACTACCATTCTTCACGGTTTTCCCTTGTAGTTTAAGTGCTTGCTCTTGTAAATGAGCTACTTCCACAACCTCAGAGAGAGTGCCTAGTTTAAGCATTTTTACGATAGTCTTGATTTCCTTTTTGAGACCACTTGTAAAACTGGAAATAAAATAGTCTTCACTCAAATGGGGATTCCGGATTAGCATCAATGTCTTTAGTTCCTCAAACTTCTCCCGATAAACTTCTACAGTAATATCCTGATATAGTTTATTAAACTTCTCCACTATATCCCTACCGTAAGTGCCCTTGAACCTTTGACACAACAATTCTTCGAATTCCCCCTTGTCAACTTAGGTCTTTCAAGTTTAATGTCTTGAAACCAATTATCAGCTTTTCCATCAAGAAACATCTCAATTATTAACAATTTATGGTTCTCAGGTACCTTGTTTAGTAAGAAGTATTTATTGAACTTCCTAGTCCATTCCCTGGGATTCTCCCTACTGAACATATTGAGCTTAATCTTAGGCAAAATATAACTAGAAATCTTACCCATTGGCTCGCAGCTTTTTGCTTCTTCTTCCACTCCTGTATTCAATCTCTGATGGATAGGAGGATTAGGTAGCAGGGGCGTACGATCCCTTCCACCCCTTTCTTCTTTAGTTGGATTTCTCTCTTTGCTCATCCATGCTTTCATCATTGAGCTCAGTGCTTCAAATTGTTGATCCATCCCTAGGACGATCGAATCCAGCCTTTTATCCTTTCCGGCCAGTTCTTCCTTCATTTGCGACTGCTAGGTTCTGACATCTTCCATAACTTCCTGCAACTTGTTTTCTTGCTGTTTGAGATGATCTTCAAGAGTCTTGAAACAAGTACTTTCCGCCATTTGAACTCCACAAGTTGCCGAGGATCAGTCAGTTTTGATACCAATTTGTCAAGCCCTTCAATAATCAAAGGAACCAGTGATACGGATAAGCAAGGGGGGAGGGAATGAGAGGAAATGAGAGGGGAAGAGAGAGAATTGAGAGAAGGAAAGAACAGAATTAATGAGTTTGTTATTTTTTGATTGCCCACCCATTACAAGCTTAAGCCTTTATACAATTGAAGAATGATCAGAAGTTATTTCACTACTACTGATAAATAACTCTTTCTATAGTTATGTTGCAACTAACAAACTAACTTACTACTTAGCTTTTGATATTTACACCAATGCTCCCTGAAAACTTTTGCTTTTTGCAATTAAATCCTTGATCCTGTCAATGGGCTATAGGCTATAGGGAACCACGCTTTTTGTATTTAAGTCAAAAAATTTTAATTTAAGCTGCTCCAATTTTCTACTAAGAAGTCATACAGCTTGGTAGTTCCAACAAAAAGTCGAATTACTATTAAATACTTGTGACATTTCACTGTATATTTAATTAATTATTAATGTTAGTGCTTTGATCACTAACATACAAGAAAAAAGAATTTGCCTTTTCTTTAAGAATTAATTTTTTATAACACTACAATATATACACGATTATACATGAATAAAAGACACATAATCTTAGTTTGAATAAGAGATATAAATTTTGTAAAAGTGTATATGCACTAACAGCATATACAATACTAGATGCATGAAATTTGTTTTTTTTATACATATGTTTATAAAGCACTTACCTAAGTTTCAATTTTTGCTAATATGATTATACAAAAATATCAATTGAAAGAATAAATTCAATTGAAAATTTGTTGTTCATCTATCATTATATACAACACTAATAAAGATAAAGTATAAAGTAAGAGGTATATAAAATGACATCGATTCATCATCTGTAACATCTGCCTATTCTGTGATTTCAACCAACCCACTTATTGAGTAACTCTTAGGTAAAGTAATAAAAAGAATCGGCTCATGTACCTACATTAAAAAATGAAACTCTTTTTGAATTATTATAAAATAAAATTCAAATTCAAATTTATATATATGTCACCCATTCAAGCCAATACCATATATACTACTTAAAAGAAAATACTTTTAGGTTGTTTTATGTGGTCGCTGGACAAAACTTAAAAAAGAAAGCCAAAAAATTGCATATCGGCTACAAATGAAAAGAACAAATGATAGAAAAAATTTATTTGGATAAAAATTTATTTGTTCTTTTTGTTTGGATAAAAAATTTATTTACTAATTTAATATGACTTTAATTTTTTATTACAATAAAATGTTATCATTTGTATTTAAATAATATGTAGGGACTTGAACTTCTACATGCATATGCAAAAATCTAATTTTCATCTAATTTCTAATTAAATCTTTGTTCATAAAACTAACTGGGCGTTTGATAAAACTGAAGTTTGAAATCTAAATTTTGAATCCTTTAAGTTATGGATTAATCATCTATACACTGACAATGTATACACTTTCATCATTGGGTGTATGACATATAACCCAAATTTTGTATATGTGTCATGCATCCAACCGTGATAGTGTATACACTGTCAGTGTATATAAAATTTACTCTTAAGTTATTGCATTATTAAGTACTAAATTAGATGTTCAATTTTTAGTTTTCAAATGCATCTAAACATATTAAGATATGAATCCATTAGATTTAAGTGTTAAATTTGGTTATCAAACAGGGCCTAACATTTACTGCTTTCATTAGTTGCGAAATAATGTAATCAGATTGAAATTCTCAGCTCTTCTATTTATCTTTACATTCCACTTAGTTAATTTATCCTTGGATAATACTTATGAGTCATGGCATTCACTATTTTATTTTTATTTTTGTTGGGGCTGGTATTTTTGGTGAGTTTCCAAAAAATCTCCCATTATCGGCCATTTTATGATGACCAAATTTGCAAAAGGGACTTTCCTTGTAATTTTGAAAGAATTTTCTACCTTGCACGTGAATTGCATTCTTATATTTTTGTTCCACAAGCAATGGGTTTCACCCATTCACTTTTAGCCTGTGTTTTTAAATTCACACCTAACATTGAGTCGATGAGATCATGAGTCAATGGGTTCGATCGATTATTTAATCGGATGATTTTATATCGACATCATACATTTATTTAAGTTATTTATAAAAATAAAACAAAATATAAAATTACCCTTAACTTGACATATTTGATGAGTTTATAGCTAATACAAAGAATTGATTTGCAAAAATTCTACAATTTAGGGGCTGGAAATATAATTTGAAAATATTTATGGTCCAATTAATAATTTCTTGAAATAGTTATGGGTCAAAATAAAATATGCAAAAATTACCGGGACATTCATGTTCTTTTTTTTTTCTTTTTATTTGGATAATTAATTATTTATTAAATTTAATATGTCTTTTATTTTTTATTTGGCTACTGGTTGATTATATGATAGAGAATGAAATCAAATCAAAATGAAAAAAAAAATCAGCACCAAATAAAAGCAAAGAACAACATGGTTCTCTTCTTGTGATCAGCAGTGAAAATCACTAGCATTTGGGTCAGTAGCCACCACTAATGCATTAAGGCTTGGTGAATTTGCCACAATTAAATGTGGCCTTGCTTAAAAAATTCAGGCAGGTGCGTAGTGCACTCGTCTGATCCGATGGTGGTTCAGTCCCCTTCAAATTAACCGGGAATCTTTTCAGGTCCTCTCCCTTTCCAGAGCGTAGGAAGCTATTGTATCGACAACAAAAAAAAAAAAAAAGGATCAGCAGCGAAGCTTGTTTGGAGCAGCCAAGGGGTTCGTTTGGAGCACTCAATGAAAAAGGAAGAAAGGAGAAGAAAACAACACTCAAAGAAGCAAAAACGGAAAAACTTTTGGCTGCCACTCTCTATCTGCCCCACCAAGTACTATTGCCATTTTTATATTGGCAATCGAAAATATTAACTTTCCCCCGTAGTAGCCAGGACCCAAAATATTCGCCCAAATCCACAATGCATTTAATGCTAAATTTCCCTTTGGTACTGTGCACGTGCCATTACCTAGCTCTCGACTCCATTTACTGACGTGGAAATCATGAATATTAGTCACAGGGCAGTCAGTAAAAGATTCCAACATTCTTGAACTTTCTGTGAAAATTACAAAATGTGCCCTCCTATTTTGTGCAAATGCTTTTTCAGCCCCTGGTAATTGGAATAAATCAATTTTGTTTCTAACATGTTTAAGCTCCGTGCCAAAATTTGAAATCGTGTTTTTGCTTTGTTTGCTATGGAATGTTAAAGCGAATGTTACCGGCACATATAATCAATGAAATCCCTTCCTTAAATTCTTCAAAATTTTTCATACCTATGTAATAGTGATGTTGAACTATCAAAATTATTCTCTTAAAACTAATTTTTTATTTTATATAATAGTTTTTTCTTTATGAAATAAGTACCATCTTTGTATTGCTTTCTTCCACTGATGTATTATTATGTCGATTCTCAATTATACACAAACTTCTATCAAATCAAAAAGACGATCCTTGCTTCACAAGAAAAATGTCGCAAGAATTAGTTCCAAGTTCTGCTTAAAGTAAAATGAGCTTGATAAAAAAAAAAAATTTTCACAGTTTGGAAATTATGTATATTTAAGATAAGAAGGACATTTTCGTGGCAATGATATGATCGAGCTTTATCATTTAAAAAATATATATAATTAAACACCGAATTTGACATAACATAAATACAATCATGCCATTACTATGTTCATTCAACTTTTAGATCAATGTCATTCGTGTAAACTTTAATACTACTAAGTAGTAGAAGTTTTGTTTTCTAAATTTTAGTACTAGTATTAGATTGAGAGGTTCCAATCTGACTCCCTAACATATACATTACAACTTTTCAGCTGATTTAATCTAAACCTAATAAAATTGAAAAATTCTATGATCCCCTTTTTGATAAAAACAAAAGTCATCCAAAGCTTAAATCCCACTAGTTCAACTCCACAATTTCCCTAAATCAAAATAGCTTCTAGAAATGTGAAGTGCCGTGGTCCAATGTCCACGGCCATGAGTGCAATTTACCCAAACTTTTTGTTTCTACATTTTTTTTTTGTTTCGTCTCATTCTCTTGGGCCGCTCACGTAGATAACATTTAAAAACGAGACAAATCTTTGCTGTCTTCCCCGTGTCTTTCTCCTCCTAACTTTTCTCCACTCCCCTCTCACTCACCCAGCTGTATCAGCGCACACTCGCACACTAGTAATTCAGCACACCACTCTTCTTATTAAAATCCCATTCAAGACTCAGGCCTGACCCCCTTTTTCCTCTTTTCCCCGTTCATCTTTGCCGGCTTTCTTTCTCCATTTCACGCTAGATCTCTTTCGACGTAAGTCAAGATTACTGCTGCATTGCTTTGCTTGCCTTGTTTTTTTGTGAAATCTTTACGCCCAATTCTTTTATGGGTTGTTTTTTGGTCTGATTCTTTGTGGGTTTTGTCTGTTTGTCCGTTTTAGATCTTGGGTGGTGAAAGCATCGAGAAAAGATGTCGAAACCAAGTGCATTGGATCTGGCTACTGGGCTCGGTGGACAGATTGCCAAGGATGATGTTGTCTCTGCTGTTGACAAGTATGAACTCGTTTTTACCCATTTCTGGCAGTCCCACTGTTTTTTTTTCTCTCCCTAAGCATGCATGTTATGAATATGAATATGTTGAATTGTTATGGACGGGATTAAGAATTTTCTTGATATATGAATGCTGTGCATGAGATTTAGATATTTTCAGACTGATGATTTTGTGCATAAAATTGGCATGAATTTATCTTTTCCGTAAAACCCCATTGTTTTTCTTTTCCTGATATTGAGTTTGTTACAATTTTTAGTATTCGGATTGATGTTGATGGTAATTTGCTCCCCTCGATAGTTAGTCAACGTCATGCTTTTTAAACCTGAGTGTGAAATTGGGTCATTAGTCCAAATTGATGAGGCTGATGTGGTTATGCTGGCTTCACTGTATACGGTTCTTTGTAACATGAAATGATTACTAGAAGTCAATCTTGGAGTGCGGGTGCTCTTTTTTTTTCTTCTTTTTTTTGTTTTAGTAAATGCCTTGCTGTAACCATAATGTTTCTTGATAAAGTAACTTGGTCTATAAAATACTAACATTTAGAATTTTCAAATTTGTGTTTTTTTTGTCGATGATTTGAGATAAATAGTTTCAGGGTAAGACTATTTTGAATTAATTTGTAAGGTACTTAATTTCAAGATTTATCAAATAATTTCGGCCCAGATGTTTTGTGTTGTGACATCATAATTATTACTTGATCTTGAGTGACATCATAGCAATAGCTTGATGTGGAGGTGTCCAGTTGTTGGTTGCAGGTTACAATTCTTTTTTAATAATTCTTGAATTATGACATCATAATTACTCCTTGATGTTTAGTTTCTGCCTCTCTCTCTCTCTCTCTCAGTGCAAATTTTTCTAGTATCAATCTTCTTGCTAACGCATGTTCTGGTTTTCCTTTTGTGAGCAGTTTAAATATCATTACATTTGAGTCCTTAAACCTTGGCCTTGTTCCCAACAGTTTGGGATTACTTAAGCTGATTAATTAAAAGCTGTTGAAGTCCTACTATAAAATGTGAGAAAATATTGTTGGTTTGAAATGCTTTTAAAAGCTAAAAGCTGCTCTCAGAAGCACTTCAGGGGCTGCTTTTCTGAGCAAAATAAGCTAAAAGTAGAAGCCATAATAAGTCGAGAGCACCCAAAAATACCTTTTAGATTTGGAAAAACAATAATCAGCTGATCATGAACTATTGAGAAAAGTTTATTGCCTTTTACCTGAGATTTGCATTTATAACAAAGAACTCACCTGATGTTTACAGATCTAGCCCCTTTAGAAAAGTGGAAGCTTAACAGTTTTAGAAGTTATTTGGAAAACAAAAAATGTTTATACATTTTTAAAAGTTATTTGGGTTTATGAAGTTTCTAATGAATGACATCATGAAGTACTAGGTGAAGACTTTTAAGGTGA
Source organism: Coffea arabica (assembly GCF_036785885.1). NCBI lineage: Eukaryota > Viridiplantae > Streptophyta > Magnoliopsida > Gentianales > Rubiaceae > Coffea > Coffea arabica. The sequence goes on from NC_092313.1 coordinate 28,314,129, forward strand.
TTTTCAGTTCTGAGAATATTAAATGAGACTACTGCTTGCTAGCACTTGTATGTTGGTGTTTTTTGGCCTTTGTACTTTTGAAGGGTGGAAGATGGTTTGAGAGCATCATTCTGGCCATTGTTGTTTGACAATTTCACTTGAAACCTTTTGCCTTCTCTATTGTTTAGGTGAATTTCTGATCTTTTTTTTTTCCTTTCTTGTAATGATAATGAACAAGGTATGAGAAATATCATGGTTACTATGGAGGTGATCAGGAAGAGAGGAAAGCTAACTACAGTGACATGGTGAGAGGGCTTTGTTATAATGGATCTGTTTACTTATGTTGATGTCTATGTCACGTCTAAGTGGCAGATTTAAACATTTGCTTGTGTGGTTAATTTAACAGTCATTCTTAGACTGTTTTGTATGTGTGTTCAGTGGATAATTTGCAACTGCAATGATTTGACAAAAGAAAAGGATAAGCTGGAAGAATATCTATTAAATCTGGGGCATGCAAAGTATTCATAGTATACTGGTCCCAAAAGTGACCACAAATCATCACATTGAATGTCCCTGAGCCTTCGGAAGTATGACATTTTCCTGTATCCAAGCCTCTTTCTTTGATAATTTTCCACCTGCTATTAGATCGGCATTTATCAGGTTACCTCTCAGCCCCTAGGATACATGGTTTGATTTAGAGACTAGATCATCAAATTTGGTGCATGCAAAGCCTGCTTGTTGCAATTTTCTGATGATTTTGAGCATTCCTTACCTGCCTACTACAAACAAAATGCATGTCATTGTTTTGGTTGGCCAACTTTAGAATTTCCAATGTGATTCAGTTTGAATTTTAAGTTGCAGATAGGAAGTGCTGACTGGGATTACATACGGTCATATAGCAAGCAGTGTAGCTTATAAGTTAGCAAGCATCTGTGCAATCATTTTTGCTCCCTTGTAGCTCAAGCATTTGAATCCTTTTGTCCTGTCAATGTGGTTATGGGTATGTAATTTGACTGCAAAGACATCATGTTGTTTCATATTATGTGCTTTTGGTTGTCAGGTCAACAAGTACTATGACCTGGTGACTAGCTTCTATGAATATGGCTGGGGAGAATCATTCCACTTCGCAGCAAGGTGGACAGTTACATTTTATTATCTGTCTTATAATTTTCCACTTTGCAACTCTTGGGACCAAAAATTGGTAACTAAATTCCACTTTCCTGCAGATTGAAAGGAGAGTCTCTGAAGGAGAGCATTAAGCGGCATGAGCATTTCCTGGCTCTACAATTAGGGCTGAAACCAGGACAGAAGGTCTCGTTCACTAAATCTTGAGTTATTTTACCACATCAAGGAAAAGGGCTTGTGTTAGTCCTCTAATTATCTCTTCCAGACATCATTAAAGTTCTGACATGATTGTAGGTCTTGGATGTAGGATGTGGAATTGGTGGACCCTTGAGAGAAATTGCTCAGTTCAGGTTGATAAAATTTACCATCAGACTGATCCACGTTATTTGCTTCTCATTGCTTGAACTTTGATTTCTTTTCTTAAAATATTTTTTGCTTATGATATGTCATTTGTCCATCTTCCTATCTTGTGTGCTATTACAGTCACAAGATGCCAATTGTTGGGATGTAAAATATTCAATTCTCAAACTTCCTGTTGTTAGCTGAAATATATATTTTATAAAAGGGTATGCCCTTTTCTCTATGATAAAATTGTTTGCTAAATACCTACATATAATTGCTGCATAGATATCACAAAATTGAACATATGGTAAGTTATTAGCCTGACGAGAAAGGCTACTAGCTGTAACAGTACATTGAAATTGATGTCAATACTGAAGGCAAGTGCCAAAACTTAGTAGAATTTCCATTAGGAATCTTTTTCATGTGTATCATCACAATGAGTATCTATCATGTGTGTCCAAGAGTTTGCACATTTATAGCATGTTGGTTCAGAAACTGATTTATGTTGATATCTGGCAGCTTAACTTCAGTTACTGGTCTGAACAACAATGAATATCAGATATCAAGAGGAAAGGTACAACTTATTTTCATTTCTTGTTGTTTAAATATAACAACGGACGCCTAATCACTTTCAATGTCGTTGTGTATTGGTGGCAAAGCATTTAAATTGAAGGACCTGTGTTGACCAATTCATGTGTGAAGTTGAAAGTTTTTTATTAGAAAAGAAGTTGCACAGTTTTTTTTTTTTTTTTGCACTGCTTCCTTTTTCCTGGTTGTCTAGCATGTAAGCTATGCATGTTCCAATGTGTTTATCCTTGACTCTAGGTACTGAACCATGCTGCTGGGGTAGAACGCACTTGTGACTTTGTGAAGGTCAGTAACTTAAGGAGGACAAGTTAACAAGTTATTCTCCGGTTCTGATTTCTGTCCTCTCTAGTTATAGCATTGCTTAATGATGTTGCAGGCTGATTTCATGAAAATGACATTCCCTGACAACCATTTTGATGCAGTATATGCAATAGAAGCTACATGTCATGCACCTGATGTGGTAGGGACATTTCTTCATCCTTGATGTGACATTTTAGACTTCCAAGCTATATTTGGTTTTTGTTTGTTTTTTTACACCAGGTTGTAGAGTCCTCTTCCTTGACTAATTGTAATTATTGATGACTTAAACTCGTCTTTGTGTGTTTGCTTGTCTGCTTACTTATGTTTGTTTTCTGGCCTTAAGGTGGGATGCTACAAAGAGATATATAGGGTACTAAAACCTGGTCAATGTTTTGCTGCATATGAATGGTGTATGACAGACTCTTTTGACCCCAATAACAGAGAACATCAAAAAATCAAGGTATTTGAAGCAGCATGGAGATCATCTCCTTAGCATAGTTTAGCAGTATATATTTCTTAAATGGATTATTTACATCTAAATACCAAATTTAATGGCTGCAGGCTGAAATAGAGCTTGGCAATGGTCTACCTGACATAAGATTAACAGGACAGTGCCTTGAGGCTGTGAAGAAAGCAGGTTTTGAAGTGAGTAACAAAATTTTGATTATTCTATGGAGTCTTCATGTTCAAGGATGCTTTTAATTTGCCAGTTGATTATTGGAAAACTATTTCTGTTTGTTAAGGTTATTTGGGGGAAAGATCTTGCAGCAGACTCACCGGTTCCTTGGTACTTGCCCCTGGATAAAAGTCACTTCTCCTTGAGCAGTTTCCGACTAACAGCAGTCGGACGTCTTATTACCAAAAACCTAGTAAGATTTTTAAATTCTTTCCATTGATGCTACTGAAACAACAAGTGAAAGCTCCTTTACTATAGTTTGTGCTACCATTGTACTAATAAGATCTATATTATGCTTTTTGCCACCATTGATCTGTTTTCTTGAAGGTTAAGGCTCTAGAGTATGTAGGACTTGCCCCAAATGGAAGTCAGAGGGTTCAAGATTTCTTAGAGAAAGCTGCAGAAGGGCTTGTTGCTGGTGGAAAGTAAGCCTTTTATCCAGACTTTGACTTCTGTTACTAGTACCTTGGCCTCTTGTCTGAAATAAAATGCTGCACATTAGTTGATATTGCATGATTGCTGTGGATGTTACCAGTGCTGCAAATACCATTCTGCCAGAGTATTGTTTCATTTAAGAGAGTTTCCCAGCAGGAAAGAGAGAGGAATTGATTCCTCTTATGCTCATTCGATTCTGCTCTTGCGCTTGTTGACTCTCAATCCCTTTTCCAGAACTATTTAAAGTGCAATTTTTTAACCACTGGTGAAACATCCATACACATTGTCTCCTCTTTCAGACAATAGATTACTAGTCTGACTTACTCATCAAATGCATAGAATGACAAAAAACGAATATATCAAATATACACCACGGTAACAAATTTTTTGTGTAATCTATTGTAGGAGTTCATCTCTGAACTGGAAAAAAAAATCATGCCTAACTTGGTTTTGGGATTAGAAGCAAATAATTTTGATAAGTAAGTTGTGTTAGGCTTGTGGTTTTTCAATTGGGTTCTGTGAAAGCTTTACAATCCAGTGGGCTGCAACTTAAAAGATATGACAATGCAAGTCTTCCTGTTTAGGCGAAAAGATGGTGCCGGAAAGGAAAATTTTTAAGTCTGGTTTGTTCTCATAATGGGGCATACATTTACATCCTTGTTCAGGTTGCACGTGAAAGAAGAAAAAATTTTCCTTCTGTTTTTCTTCCTAAAATGCAGCTTTGTATCTGTTGCATATATGCCCTCATATAGGATTACCCCTGGAAATACCACCATTCATTCATGAAAGGCATCACAAGTGCTATTTGGTTAGATTAGTTTTAGGCTCATAATCTTAGTAATAGCAAATATTTTAGTAATTGCAAGTGCGATCAGAATCATGAATGTCAAAAGAGTCAGAGAAACTAGAAATGCCTGTGACATACCATCTGATTAGCATGAATTACCTAATCAAGTAAAATTGCATGGAGGATTTTGAATCTTGGTTGAGGTCTTTTCCCTTGCGTGGTGGAAGCTTAGTTTGAATTTTAAAAAAGCGAAAAAGAAAGGCTTTTGAAGTTCACCCAAAAACTAGGAAGGAACAATTTTGTGAACTTGACTAGATAAGTATGGAGTATGAAGTTGTGTTATGTGTGTCCTCATTATGAATGGCAGATCTAGGGGCTGGTGGGTAGCCTTTTTACCCATTGAAAATTTTTTCTCTTTTCAATAATAGATCCTCAATGAACTTTGATTCTTCCACATCAAAAAAAATTTTGCAAAATTGAAATCAGCCCTCCCAAGACTTTGTAAGCATCTAGATTTTGCACCACTACCTGTCATAGAGTGGAAGCTTGCTTCTCGCCTTCTACATTCTTCCTTCTTCCCTACCTTGTAATTACTGTTTAAAAGAACTGAAAGGAGAAAATGTCATGGATCCAATGGTTATCCCTAGATTTTCTAGGTTACAGCTATGAACTTTCTCCTTAGAATTGTTTTTGAAATTATAATAAGTAACTTATTAAAGTTTTGAAGCTGTCGATTTAGACTTAGTTGGAAATTTTCATCACAGTATGTTTTGTTTGTTTCACTTGTATTATTTTAACACATGAATTCGTCTTTTTTGTATCCCATAGTCCAATAATCATCTGAAATGGCTCATTTATTTCATCCTGGGTAAGGTACACGTACAAGTGGTGCTTTGCTCATGTTGGTCGGGAAAGAACTGAGAGTGGGAACATGTCAGTGTTAATAAACATTTTTGGGGATGTATGTTATCTCTCATGCTTGTTTCTGATGCATATTTACTTTGTGGTGCTACATTTAGACCTTATTTATATTAGCATGTTGGTTGACTCGAAAGAAAGTGCATACTCAAGGTCTAAAGCATCTTTTCTTGGGGTGTGGTCATGTATTCCGATCTGCTGGCTCCTTCAGGGTCATAACTAATGGTTCTTTGAATTCGCCTCTGCAGGAAAGATATCTTCACACCAATGTATTTCTTCTTGGCTCGGAAGCCCCTTTCAGATGGTCAGTAGTGTGACAGGGATCACTGTTTTGTTTGAAGATCTTGTTCAGTAAAATCATTTAGGTTTGGCTGAGTCTTGTGACTATGCTAATTGTGCGTTATTCTGAAAGATGCTCTGCATTTGAAGTTCTGTTGCTATTTCCTGCATCTTTCAGCAGATTTCTCGCTTTTTCTTTGACTCTCTTCGCCTCAAGTAACCTATATAAGTTTTCTTTCTCTGCAATTTGTTTGGTTGGGAAAAGGGATACTCTTTTAACAGACATACAAGTCAGGGAATGAGGATATCACTCAAACTTAAATCACACCAGTTAATGTAGGCTTGTTTTTTGCTTTTCCTGTCACCAGACCTTTTAAGGTTACTTGTGAATGGCTGATCAGGCAAACTAATCGGTTGCATGTGATATAGAATTTTGTGCTCATCTATATCAAGCAAATTTTCCTCAATAGTGTGACCGCAATTAGGCTGAAAAAAAAGAGCTACATAGTTCTGTACCCAAAAACATTGGCATAGTTATGTACCCAGCTTTCTTCTGCACAATTGTGTGCTGCGTAAAGATATTCAAATGATGGTACAATAGCGTATAAGTTAATTTTTCAGCATGAAGATATTCATGAAAGAAAAATTAATTTTTTTTACACTGACAGTGTATGTACACTAGCAGTCATAGGATCGATAGGATGGGATATTGATGTAATGGCTAAGATTGGCATTTCAAAAATTAGAGGTCTTGCCTCAGCATAGGCTTTCATTGAAGTTTTTGAGAAAGTGGACCTGTAAAAAAAAAAGTGCTAGATGCTCAAGCGGGCATGAATGACTGTGGAAATTGCTCTTAAAAAGCATATAGGAATGAGTTCGAAAAATGGCTTCAATTTGCAGGTATGCATCTGCCATAGTGGACAAACACCAGTTGAACCTTTTGCCTAAATTCTAGAAAGGCAGCAATTTCCGGGATTTTGCACGACTAAGTCACTAAGCAAATGTGTGAATACAGTTTCCTACCTTTCTAGTTGCAAAAATAAAAGAATCTGTCGCAAATATGCCAAAAGACAACTCAACATAGAAATTGCATTAGAAAAACAAGAACGAAAATTTGGTGTGTAATTGATGTAATCCAAATTTGAGTTACCTAACAGAATATCACGTCTATGTTGTAAAGACATACAAGTAATTCATTTAAAGTTACAAAATATTTAAAAAAATATTACACCATTCAGGGACGGTTGATCTGATGATTGTCCTGCTCCGTGTCCTTACGTGTCCTTACATAACATCAATACTTGGAAAAAAGAAATGTATGAATTTGACAATCTTCAACCGAAATGTTCGGGTCCTACAAAAAGTCATCAATACTATATTCTTTATGGAAAAAGATATAATGTATAATTAAAATTAAGTGATTTAAAATAAAGAAGAAGATGCCTCACTTTATGATCACCCTTGTTAGTTTTTCTTTTGAGGTACGAAAGGCTTCAACTATTATTATATATATGTGTGTGTGTATTCTTTGTCAGGATTTTAATTTTTGATAAAATCCGGTCAATCAATTAATTACTCAAAAGTTGAGATAAAAAAAACTTTTTAACTTAGTCGGACCGGCCAAATTCTACCAGTCGTCATTGATGGATTTTGGTTCAAATAAAAATACTTACCCAACAAATATGTACGTTGCCTTTGCGCTGGTGGAGCTTGGTGGGTGGGAGGTGAAGGTTTCAAACCTTGCCTTCCACCAATTGCCACAATAAGTGGCTCTTCTAAAAAATCCAGACGGGTGTGTAGTGCACTCGTTTGGTCCGATGGTGATTGAGTCCCCACCTGCCCCCCGTAGGGCCAGTTGGGCCTCCTCTTAGATAGATTAGAATAGAGTAAGAATGTAAGATATAGATAGAATGACAAAAAAAAAACAAATATTTACGTTGAATATATCCATTGATTTGTATTTTCATTTAAAGAAATAAATGCTGACACATAGTTGGAGGGATTTGCCAAATATTAGCTTGGTACGGTTTGATATTCTTTTCAACTTTGTGGTTGGGATTCTTGGGAAGCAATAATGGGGTCACCAAATGCAGTGCAGGACAACCGCTCCAACCCCCACCTCCCGGGCGCGGCCGCGAAGATATTAAAGAACTAACCAAATACTATTCCCTTCGTCCCACTTTAATAGTCCTGATTGTTTTTTCACACAGTTTAAGAAAAAGTAGTTAATTTTATTGGAACAATCAATTTAGGTAGCTATTTTCCTAAAATACTCTCACATTAATTAGAGTATAACTTTATGGGAACTTGAATTGATAGTAAAAAAAGAATCAACTCTCATTAAATGGGGTAGGTTTATAGTAATAACAACTTACATTGAATAAGGGTATTTTAGAAAAATTAAAATACAACTACATTTTTCAATTGGAAATTGGACTACAATTTGGGACAGACGAAAAAGGAAAACAGGACTATCAAAGTGGGACGGAGGGAGTAATAAATTTGAGAAAATAGGTGCCTTCATATTCCTTTTTTTTTAAACCCTTATGCTTTTCTCCACTTCCTTTCCACCACTAACTGTTACACACAGGATTTGAATCTTGAATATAAGAAGGATTTAAACTTAACAACGAGAGAAACTCTAAGACCCATCTCCTGCTTTTATAGTTTAACATTGAAAATCTAAAAAATCACTGCCACCTCCTAAGTGGTCACGTGGTGTAATGGTCGATTCTTAATTCTAGAAACTAGGGTTTAATCCATGGTCCCAACATATAAATGAGAAAAAAAAAATTGTTATACTACACCTAATTATGGGTTCGTTCATGAGATTGATACCCTGTATTGTTGTGGTAATTTGTTTAACCTTCTTTATCTTTTAATTACAAGGTATCTAATACAGGGTGGTTCTATGTGTAATTTCACTAGATGAACATTCAATGGTGCTTTCTATATCAAAGGCTCCTATTAATTTTTTTTCTTTACTATCAAAGAAATAGGAATTGTCATGAGTCACTAATTCTATACCAGTTAAATGAAAACTTTGAACTGACTCTGTTTGAATTAACTGTTTATAGAGGTGTTGTTAAAATATTTTACTATTGCAATGTATTTGAAATATTTGATATATTATATAGTTGAGATGTTTTTTAAGTTATTTTTATTTATGTATTACTTTAGTATTGTATTTGAAAAATGGCCAATCTAAACGGATTAGATTTGGAGTTAGGTGCGATTGCACTTATATTCGTATTATATTTTTGACGACTTAAATCAACCGGGCTGTCTAGGTCATTAATTTGAAATTCAAAATAACGACTCGGATAAGTTGAACTCATCTCGACTTGTTACATATGCTCTGCATAGTTGAACCGGGATCCTGTTTGGTACACCTAACCCAATTTTTGCTCAAAAGTATAAAGAAACCACTACCAGAATTGTTTGAATTAGATACCGTGAATGGACAAGCTTTGACCTCCCCTTATGCACATACACACCCTAAAAATAATTAGTGGTATTTTACGCATGTGTATGGTAGTAGCTAGCTTCCCTTCCCTAGTGGTCCGGTCCTAGAAAAGTCATCTATGCTATTCTTTCAGAAATATTCCTTGCTTCAATGCAATTCCATATGTTATACGAGAAAACGTATCAAGCGATAAAATTAAATTAAATTTGAATAGTACCCCGCTTCCAGATAAAAGAAAAAATCAAAGAAGAAAGCAATAAATAATTAAGGAAAAAAAAAGAAAAAAGAATAGCACAAAATTTATGGTAAAACAATTCAAACTATAACCGATAACTTTTGCAACCAATCCAATTCCAATAGTTAAATAGCAAAAGAATTATGTTAAAACATTAATCTGTGGCCTCGGCCTAATGTCACGAGACAACAGTGTAAAGAATAAAATCAGTAGAATCATTCATCCCAGAACCACCAGCCTTGGAGCCAAAACGTCCCATCAAAACTGCCGAATCATCGGTAATGCCGCGACCCAAAAACCCATCAAGAGGGTGGTTGTGGGAGGACCGTTCATGGTGGTGGTGACCACCATCTTGACTTGCCGGAGGATGGTAATACAATCTTGCAGTTTGTGGGCAGTGGGAATGAAACCTTGCAGCTATTCTGACACCTGCATCCAATAATTCCATGTATTTTGCCATTTCTTGATTGGTTGATTGATTCCTTTCCTTTCTCTCTTTGATGATTTTATGACAAAATCTTCTTGGAGAAAGAGAGAGAGAGAGAGGAAAGGAAGAATAAAAAAGAGAAAAGAGAAATGAAAAAAAAATGGAATTTGTTAGAAAACGTCCCAAACCTCAGAGCCCATAAAATGGGAGAATGTTATGTGAATGCTTGTGAGGGAATTTAGGTCAAGTGTGTGTGCGTATATATATATATATAAGTTCTCGTCTCGTGGTCTTTCGGTGACTTTTCCTTGTAACGTTAATTTTGTGTTAATTGATTTGCGTGTTTTAAGCAATTTGTGTTTCTACCCTTGTAAGCTTATGTATCCTTGTTCTTGCCCCAAGCATTTGTGATATGGTATATGCATTGAAGTGTGGTTTCAATTAGGGTTGTTTAGTAATAGCCACTTTATAAATTTTCATTTCATTTTTTGACATACAACAGAAAAGCATTGATCGATTTCATCAATTTACTCGATTTTTTTTAATTAAAATTTACAGTTGATATCATATATATATGTTTTAACTCATTCTATTATTAATTATGCAAGAGTCAAACTCAAAAAATCTATTGATCACATTTGGTGTCTTATTCTCAATAATTTTTTACACACATACTAAAAGGAAATTGAAATGCAAATAGATTAAGTGTCTTATGGTATTTATTATATTCAAAATAATGAAGACAAATTAAGTTCTTACAAGGACAATAACTAGGAACTAAAAATCAAGTTTATAGTCTTTCCATTAGCTAAGAAATTTTGTTGTACATAAAAGATTCTATAAACAAAAACAATGATAATGTTCAAGACTCGAGCTTCAATGTTTTTACTTATGAAATTACGCTTTTAAGATCCCTTAGTAGATTTATCTAATTGACAAAATATATAGTTAAGAGATTGGAAAACTAATATACAAATGAGGATGGGTCCTGTTCGCCAATAGGGAAGAATACGAGGGCATATTTTAAAAGTTAAAGCTTCTTTTCGTTGTTTACTTATTTGGACCAAAAAAACCGCGTCAAGTTGGCACAGGCTGGCCATAACCGCCGCGTTCTGGTGACTGGTCCAACCGGTTGTTGGACCGGGTGCTGGTCGGTCAACCTCATTTCTGTTAATGTACGTAAATTGAATTTTAATTTATTTAGGGTGTCCTTGTGTAATTTATTATTATGAAATCCTCCCCAAAGAATCTTTGAATCTTTCATTTTGTAATGCTCCACTTATTTCTTTTTGTTATATTAAATTCTATGTTACTCAAATCTAGATGCATGCTCTTGACATTTTCGATATCTTAGAGATTTTCCCGAGTCTTAAGTCTTTAATAAGACCAACTAAAGTTCAAAAAGTTATAAAATGGTACAAGACAAATTTGACAACATTGCAGTTATGTAGAATAAACTTTCTTGTCATTTGAATTTCTTTTGTAAAATATTACTACTACTAATAAATGTCAGATACCGATAATCATGCACCCTTCTTAGTTTCTTGTATACTTTTTAAAAAATTTTTTGAATTAAGTAAAATAACAATTATGTATGGTAGTCAAAATTCATAATAAGGACAGGCAATAATCTTAAAAGGCTGTACAAGTAAATGTTATTGGCTAATAATTCTGTAAAATTCGTTTAGAAAGGGTAGTATGAAAAGTAATAGTAAGATGAAAAAAAAAGGATTTATGGAGCCACCACAGCCCAATTTTCAGAATATTTCACTTTTATCACTTATAGATTTCAAAATTTTTCAAAATGATATTTTTAGAAATAAAATATTTACCCCCATAAAAATGCTTTATTTGATTGATGATTTGCGGGGTGTCCACTTCCCCAGAACTATTTGTAATTTCTGTTTTAATATATTTCATCTTTTATTACAAAAAAAAAGAGAGAAAATTTTGGAAATATAGAGATTCTAGAATGTCAAAGATGCCGTTCTCACCTTACAAAATATGTCATCTTAACAACGTTGAATGGTTCGCTTTTATAGTATTAGACCAATCACGCCGGTAGGTTGCAACTTGCAAAGCAGGTAGGAAGTCCTCTGTTTCCAAGTAGTACCTGCACTAGTAAGTTTCGTTTCTCTTTTGAATCTTGCCAACTCTATTGATTGGGTGATTACATTAGTCAACTTGTCTGTCCCCAATCTTACAAAAAACAGTCACGTGGAAGTGGAATCAATTATTTAAAGTGTGAGCATATTTTTTTCTTTCAACAGTCGAAGAAACACACACACACTAACCTAAACCTATTCCCAAATTCCACCTCAAAAGCGGTAACCAATGAGGGGACCTTGGGGACTTAAGTAGTGAATACACACACCTCAACTAATCGATGTGGGATAGGGGATTGGGGGAAAGGGAACACCGAGTAACTGGGTTAGACCGCTGACTAGCTTTTACCTCTCATGTTTTTCCTTTTTCTTTCAACAGTCGGAAGAAACACACACACACACTAACCTAAACCCATTTAAAGTGTGAGCATATGTATTTGAAAAATGTAGATTCCAATATTATGCTAATTAAAACCACAAAAGAGGGAGTCTGGTTTCTTTAATCATAAACTAGTTTTGTATCCGTTCGTTGAACAGGAATCATCGAAAAAAAATAAACTATTTAGTTAATTTTATAAAAATGTCGATATAAAATACAAATTTAATGTGTAATCTATTATAACTTGTCTTAAGTATATTACTATGTGCGCATTGTAATATAAAGTATTCTTATAATATAAATTTGAACATCTAATTCAGTGAATAATAATTCAAAAATGGAAAAAATAACATTCAACAATACCATAACATTCAAAAACTTGAAAATAAATAAAAAGTGCAGTAAATAGTATCAAATAATATTCTACTCTTCAGAAACTTGTTTTTGTTTTTCTTCTGTTTGAACATTCTCATCGATTTGTCTGTGTAACTCAGCATTTATTAATTTTCCATTATCACTGCATGATAGCAAAGCAGGATAACTAAGTATAAAAAAATAAATAATTTATCGCATTTAAGATTATGTATAATAATACGTAAATATTATAATTTAAGAAAGTAAAACAGTATATTAAATCTACCTTCTCATGCAAATCTTTTTATGAGGATTCCCTTCCTCTGTAGTTTTTGTTGAATCCTCTGATGAATGATTCATATGAAGTGTATTGAAATGCTGTTGATTAGAATCATCTGTTGTACTAATTGGGATCTGGGAAGAAGATGCTTCAGATTGATATTTGTTGTCGGTTCCACCAATCTGATAATGATATATCAAAATTAAAGGCAAAAATATTATGTGAGATATAATATGTGAAATATAAGATAAATTTATTACACATTGCCTGTGAAAGCATGAAATACGTTTCTCTCTTGAAATCACAGTGGAACCATCTAGTCACTGTAAATCTATTACTATCTTGTTCCAAATTGTAATTGTTCAACTTGATTTGGAACACAAAAGGTTTCCACGTGATCTTATTTATAATTGATGACACGATTTCATTGCTAAATCCTTCCTGAAAATGAAATGCGTAATAGATTTTTTTTGTTAGAATATTCAACGGCTGAGATAAGTGTCGGATTCTCTACTATTATTAAAAATATTTTAAAAAATTAGATATAAGTTTACCTTGTTAAATTCTTCAAGAACAAAAGAAAGTTTGTGTTCTATTATTCTTTCAGCCTCTTGATCAAATATATCAAACCAAGAACTACTGGTTGCATTACTTGCCAAGACTTTTAACATATACCTGTATAAATACACATATTCTAAAAGATATGTTTATGTAGATATTATAGCAATTAAAATGATAAAAAGGTTAACACCTACGACATACCTCAATTTAGGATACTTTACATTTTGATTGCAAGCATTACACAGTTTAGAATACTCCATATTTTTCTTACAATACGGGGCCTTGGATGTTGACTACTGTCAACATTTGAGAATATTCCTTGGATGTCGACTACTGACAGCATTGATAGTGGTAGCTAATATTCTGAATGTAGATAGAATTTGCTTCTAAACTTCTTGATTATGGGAGCAAGGAATTGATGTATTCTGCAAACCACTTTCATGGCGCTATTTATGAAGCATAGACTATAAGTGTATATAGCCAATAGTTGCCGGAAGTTCATGTTGTTTAAGTGATCAGGTTCCTGACTCTCTTCTATTTAAATTATGTTGGTAAGACATAAGGCTGGATACTTTTTAAAAAACCTTGTGAAACCATTCTCCAGTGGATAAATATTCTCAAGTGGATTAATTAAATAAACGGCCAGAACCTTTTAATTAACTAATGAATTTGCAAATATATCTAATAGAGATATTTATGTCTCTTGTATTTATATCGCATTACTTTCCAGTGCCTTTTGTTTTTTGTTGTTTTTCCTAAAGGCAAATTAACAAACATCTTAGCATATGATCACAAAAATCAATTAACAAACATGTTAGTAAGAATCCTACAAAAATAACGATGAAAGTACTTGTTTAAATCCTAAACAAATAGAAAATAAAACAAAAAAAAAATAAAATTCAAGATATGTTACTAAACTCTTACATTTGAAGATCAACATGCCTTTTTTAAAAAAAATATGTATTGAAAGAAGATGTACCAATAATCAAGAGGAGTGAAAATCTAAAATCGATACTTTAATTTGCCAACCGCTTGTACTGAAAATACCTAACCATGAATTTGATGCTTGAAATCAATATATTAGAGGTTATATGTAGTGTAGGCATAAGAAGTAAGAATCATATATATATATATATATATATATATATATATATATATATATATATATATATATATATATATGTAATAAAGTCGTATCCTCATTCTTATCTCTTTATGTTTTCTCTTTCCTACGTGGGTTAACGAAATGACAAATAGTTTCCTACGTGGCTTGCTCATTTTTTGTTTAGATATATATCAATTATTATTTCCTATAAGAATTCTTAATATTATATGATTCTTATTTCCTACACAAAAAGGGAATTGAAAAGTAATGCAATATAAATAAAAGAGACATAAATATCTCCAATTCATGCCAATAATTTGTGTACTGCATAGGGAACTGAAATAAATAAGAATTGTTATAATTACAAGAAGTAGAAAAGTAACTAATTTCAAAAGAAACCATTAATAACAGAAGTCAATATCTGATGTTGGAAATAGGATTCTTAATAAATTTTATTATTAAGTGCGTTATCAAGACATAGTGCATAGCACGAAATTTATGGAAAAGAAAAAGTTAATTGAATCCAATTAACTATATGTATTTGACCCGTACGGTCAAATATAAATTTCTATTTGAGCACGGGTTTGTAAATTCCTATAAACCCGTTCGTTGTTAATCAAAACATGCAGGTTATACTCATTGCTAAATTATAGGATTCACAATACATCTCTGCTCAGATGGTGGGGAGGTGTGTGGACCACACCATAGGAGTCCATGCACTTAAAGGACTCGATATAGTTGAGATGGTATTCAAGGTAGGTAAAATCTGTTTTGAAAACGCACTTTTATTTTCTATAAGAATTCTTAATATTATAAGGTTTTTATTTCCTATCCAAAGTTACGTACTTTAAACAACTTAAATCAAGATAAACCTGCTTTTAATTTTCTTATCAATATCTCTTTATATTCTTATCATTTCTTATTTCTTATGCCTACACTACATATAGCCTATAATATATTGATTTTATGCATCAAATTCATGGTTAGGTATTTTCAGTGCAAGCGGTTGGCACATTAAAATATCGATTTTGGGTTTCCACTCATCTTAATTATCAGGTACATCTTCTTTCAATACATATATTTTTTAAAAAAGGCATGTTGATCTTCAATTGTAAAAGTTTAGTAACATAACTTAAATTTTGTTTTTTTTTTATGAACACATAGGATCAGCACTATATCTTGAATTAGTAATAAATTTCTCTTATATTTCACATATTATATCTCACATAATATTTTTGCCTTTAATTTTGATAAATTATTATTAGATTGGTGGAACCGACAATCAATACTAACCTGAAGTATCTTCTTCCCAAATCCCAATTAATATAACAGATGATTCTAATCAACAACATTTCAATACACTTCATATGTGTGAGAACCCTCACTTTAAAATACAATTTCTCCAAATTATTTGCCTCATCCTATCCTTATCCTAGGATTTAAATCATATATTATATGCCCTTACATTATATTCTCTATATGTTACAATAATTTTCATGCATTACACTTCATTTCTTTTTATTTGAAGTAAAACATTTTTCTTGAGTTGATTTTAATTAATGCACCACTTGCATTTGTCCAAGTGTTCTTTTTAGTGGTAGAGACTTTATGTGAGAGATTATAGGTGCTAATTAAGTATTGGTACAATTGGAAAGGTTAAGATACCATTAGTCAAAGGTTAAGAAAGGTTTGGACAAGAATAGAACCATGTGGCAAAACCCTAGCCATGGGTTGGTTTGACTAAGGATTAGTAGACAACATAAAAACTAAACTTGGCTCTTTTTTTCCTTAAGATGGCCGAACCTCTTAGCCTCAAGAGAGAGAGAGAGTGAGTTCCATAACCTTGCTTTCTTACCCTAGCAAATCAAGAATAAAAATCAAAAGAGAAAGATTTGAGTTAGTAAGAGAGTTTCCTCCAACCCTAAGTGCTTGATTCAAGCTTGAAGCTTTACTTTGGTGGTTCAAACTCACTACAAGAGAGGTATATGTTCTTTAAATCTTGGTTTCTGATGATAGATCATGCACTTGAAGTGTTAATGGCAAAAATACAAGTTGTTTGGTTGAGATTTTGGGTTGGTCTCTTGAATTAAACAAGTAGTAGTTAAGTTTCTTAGTATGCACACCAAGTGTTTGATGAAATGTTTGAATTTTGTTCATGTTTGTTTATAAGGTATTATTATCTTTTAAACCTCTTTTGGGCTAGATCCACCACTTGATATGATGATTTGAGTGAAAAACATGTAAGGATGAAGGTTGAACAAATGTTGGAAATTGTGGGTTGTTGTTTTTTTGTTCTTGGCTGGCCGGTTCTTGAAGGAGGGGTTTTCCCTCAATTTTGTTGTTCAATTATGCCCTAATCAAGCCTAATAAACTATGTTAACTATTGGTTAAGCCTATGAGTGAGTTGGAATGGAATTGAAGCAAGTAAAGTGGTGCTTTTGAACCATTAGTAGTCTGTTTTGGATTCTTGTAATTATGAGACCATTGTGGTTGCCTTAAATCATGTTTGTGTGTCACGTTGTGAACTCCATTGATTCTAGGTGACTTGAATCCTTGTATATGATCACTTGAGGAGTGATTTGGGTGAATTTGGATCAAAACTAATGAAATTAGCCCCTAGAACTAGAGTAGTTTGGTATACGGTTAATGCTGATCCAGGGTTGGAAAAACAGCCACCTTGTCTGAGTTACTGTTGTCGATAGGGGATGAACAACAGTGTGAGTTTGGTACTGTTGGAAAGCCCTTCGAGTCTAGTTTCCAATGCCACTGACGGCACCTAATTCTGACTTTTTTACAGTGAGTTATGACCGTTTTCCTAAGACTGCCAGGGCAAGACTGTTCAACCCGAGGAGAAACTCTTAAGCCCGATTGGAACTTTTCTTTTGCCGAACTTTCATGCATCTACTAAACTTGTTTTCTTATGAACTTTTACCATGGTTTGGACCTTATTTTCATGACGGATTAAGTAGTTTAGACTATTCACTTGGTCTCTTAATGAGCCTAATTTAGTGAGGCATGAATCTAATTGTTAACGATTTCACTCGTTACCCTAGGTTTGGGAAACGAAGGTGATTGTAACTGAGACATTTTACGTCGATTGCTACTTTTGCTTGACATGTGAGTATTCCACTACCTGCTACTTGCTTATGTGAAATATCTGAATACTTGATTTACGACTGTTTGAGCCAAACTCTGATTTGATAAAAATGGAGGTGAGTGTGTACTTTATCGCACTCATCCTCCCTTACTTTTCACTGAGACTCTGTATACTGCTATTATGAAATGTGAATTCTCTATACGTGACTGTATTTGAGTTGTTTGAATGATATCCCATCAACCACTACTACTGTTTGGGTACCCAATCTCATAGGTGAGTCGGTCGTATCGAGCCAGCAAGGGTTTGGTCGAGAAGGCCGATAAACCTTGAGGACTGTTTACTGTACACTGAAACCGGTATACTCGAATATTACCTAAATACTGTTTATGGAGCGCGGGTCCGGTAGGGGGTTGATTGGTGGACGGAGACAGGTGAAAGTGGTGTTCTACGGACTTGGTATTCTGTGTATACAAGTGTTGACGGAGAGTCAATGGAGACATTTATGATCAAGCTCAAGGGGATTTTGGCTTTTGAAAGCCACTCGTATGCTTGAATTGAACTGTGATTAAATTGTTATTGTATCATACGGTATTTATTTGGTTATTTTATACCTTAATTTGGCTATGTGTTTACTTGCTTTACTTGGAACCTCACTGAGTTTTAGCTCACCCCACTCCCTTTGTTTTCCTAAACAGATCGGGGATGGACTAACAGTCGAGAGCCTTCTTAGCTTTATTTTGCTTGAACTTGTAACCTTTTGTTAAGACGACTTTACTTTTGACTTTTGTAAACTTGAATTCAAAAGTTCGACTTATGTTATGTAATTGTAGTACGGAGTGGTAAGTGTGACTTTTAGCTTGCCGTTTTAAGTTTGGAAAGTTGGTTTGACGGTTATGTGCCATTAGGGTTTGTACGATTTAGTTTGAAGTTATTTCACCAGTTATTTTGAGTTGCTAGTTCTTTGATCGACTGAGCAGCGGCGAGAGTTGGGCAGGCAGTCCGCTGATATCCTAGGGTTCGCCCTAGGGAGAGGTGGGGCTGTCACAGTTGGTATAAGAACCTAGGTTTGAATTAGTCCGGGCGAGTTAGAAATTTTCGACTTGAGGATTATATTTGATTATTTTCCTTAAGAGTACTAAAGTTTATCTACACTTTTGTGTAGGATGGACGGACATAGTGACCATAGTGATAGTCCAGTTGGTGAGCAGCCCCGTGGAGTACTCCCCATGATTAAGTATCAAATCCGGTCTGGATGAGTTAGAGTTTATTGGAGCCCGTCAAATCGCTATAGGCGTTGCGAATGCCGCCATACTTATGCCTACCCTAATGAAGTAGTATTGGCTGTGGTAAAAGAACGTAAGGAGCTTGCAAGGGATAATGCTAGGCTTGAAGCCGAAGTGAACCAACTAAGGGAAGCCAATAAGAGGCAAGCCGCTCGAATTAAGGAGTTTGAGTACAATGTGGTTGAAGGCCACGAGAGAGTTGATGACTTATTTGCACAACTTGGAGAAGCGCAAGAGCGCATGGTGAAGAGGGCCAGGAAAGCGAGGGTTAGAGCTGAATCAATCTTGAACATTTGTGATGAATTACTTGGAGAGGAGAGTGATGCAGCTTCTTATATAGGAGGCGAGTTCGGAGATGAACCCGCATAGTCTGGTGGGTCCACTAGTTCTACGACGGACTAAGTCTTTACTCTTAGGCTACAACTTTGGATGATTTTGACCTTTGTACATAGGAAAGTTAGGGGATGTGGTGACTCGGTGCTTATATAGTTTCTTTTTGACTACTTGTGTTAGGTTTTTGCTTGATATGACTATATCTGTACTTTTGGGGGCTCGTACTTGCTATTTTGGTCCTGTTACCTTGTAAATGACTGCTATGAGTCTTTTAATGTATAATACCTTGACTGTTGACCTTGATATTTGACTGTTGACTGTTGACTGCTGACTTTTGACTGTGACTTTGACCTTGACTTTGACTTTATTTCGACATTGATCTTAACTGCTGTGCATTTCACTCGCTTATTGTGATTCCGATTTCCATTTCTTATTTGACTTTTCAATATATATAAGCATCGATCGTATACCATATTTGCTTACCCTGTTAGTTATCATACGTGGGCACTAGGCCAGTGAGTAATAATGGAGACTAGACAAAGACGTACTCGGGGCCGTGGACGAGAATCCATGCAAGTCCAAGACCAAGGGAAGGAACAAGGTTCGGTGGCGAATCAAAACCATGGACCCCGAGGTGATGGGGGGGACCAAGTAGCAACAGCTATTAATCGAATGACTGATTTACTGGCCCGCTTGGTTGACCAGCAGGGTCAAGTACCTGGTAAGCAACAAAGGGACCCTGAAGTAGGCGAGGATAGGGCCCTGGAGCGGTTTCAAAAGTTTGCTCCTCCAAAATTTCTTGGAAGACCTGAACCTGAAGTTGCCGAGAATTGGTTCGAGCGAATGGAGGATATATTCGCCGCTTTGCATTACACTGAAGAGAGGCAAGTTACCTTCGCCGTTTTCCAGCTGGAAGGCGAGGCCCGTTCCTAGTGGAACGTAGTAAGGGCCAAGTGGGAACGGGAGCAAACCCCACGTACCTGGTTAAACTTCACTAGGGAATTCAATGAGAAATTCCTTCCACCCTTAATCTAGGAGAAAAGGGAGGACGAGTTTATTAAACTGCGCCAAGGCACTTCAAGTGTGGCAGAATATGAGACCCAATTCACCCAACTTTTCAAGTTTTCTCCGGAATTGGTAGTGAGTGAACAAAAGCGCATAAGGCGGTTTATACAAGGTTTGAATGTGAAAATCCAAAAGGATTTAGCTGCCGCTCAAATTGATACTTTTAAAGATGCACTTGAAAAGGCTTAACGAGTGGAGCAGGCCCGATTTCAAGTTCGGACCTTTCAAGCTAAGAGACGTGGTGCATCTAGTAGTACTCCTGGTCGAGGTGATCAGAATGTGCCACCTCCGAAGTTTGGAAGGGGTGCGAGTGGAGCCTGAACTGCGGGGACACCAAGAGGAGGAGCTCCATCTAGAAGAGCTCAAAGTGGAAGGGGACAGGGACAACAGAGGACTGTCTCCCAAGGAGTTCCCGCACCTACCACAGGTGCAAGCTGTGGATATTGTGGTAAGCCAAATCATACCGAGGATAATTATTGGAAAAAAATGAGGAAGTGCCTTGTTTGTGGAATTTTCGAACACCAGATTGCCATTTGCCCTGTTAAAAATCGTGACGGGAACGGGGGTACCCAGTCGAAAAAGTCAAATCCTAAGCAACCTACCGCCAGTGCAAGTCAACCTAAAACCTCTGCTAGGGTTTTTGTTTTGGGCCACCAGTGAGTTCCGGATTCCTCAGAAGTAGTGGAAGGTACGATCCCTGTGTTCCACCGCTTAGCTAAGCTTTTGATTGACCCTGGGGCAACCCATTCTTTTGTGAATCCTGCCTTTATGTGTGGTATTGTTGTGAACCCTGTTAAATTGCCATATGACTTAGAAGTTAAAACACCTATTGGGGATCAAAGCCTAATTACCAATATAGTTTATAAAAATTGCGAGATTTGGGTAGGAGAACAGAAGTTAGTGGGAGACTTGATAAGTTTAAACCTTAAGGGGTACGATGTGATTATAGGCATGGATTTGTTGGCCCGTTATAACGCCCAATTGAACTGTAAAACTAAGGTGGTGGAATTCTCGATATCCGAAGAGGCAACTTTAAGGTTGGATGTGAGAGGTAGGTTAGCATCGTCTGCGCTTGTTTAGGGAATCCGAGCCAGAAAGTTGTTGAGTAAAGGGGCACAAGGCTTCTTAGTCTTCTTAATTAATACTCTTGGAGATAAAGTGAAACTGAAGGATGTTTTAGTAGTGAATGAATTTTCTGATGTCTTTCCCGATCAGTTGAAATCGATGCCACCAGAGAGGAAAATAGAATTTAAGATCGATTTAGTGCCTGGAACTGCTCCCATTGCAAAAACACCATACCGAATGGCCCCCGCCGAACTTAAGGAATTGAAACTGCAGTTACAATATCTATTAGAGCGAGAGTTTATTCGAGAAAGTGAGTCACCGTGGGGAGCGCCTGTGTTATTTGTTAAGAAGAAGGATGGTAGTTTAAGTCTGTGCATTGACTATCGTGGCCTAAATGATGTTACGGTGAAAAATAAATATCTTTTGCCACACATTGATGAATTGTTTGACCAACTACAAGGAACAATAGTTTTCTCTAAGTTGGACTTGAGGCAAGGTTACTACCAGTTACGAATTAGGCAAGAGGATATACCCAAGACTGCCTTTAATTCCAGATATGATCATTTTGAGTTCGCCGTGATGCCCTTTGGTTTAACGAATGCTCCTGCCGCATTTATGGATTTAATGCATCGAGTCTTTAAACCCTACTTGGATCAATTTGTTGTGGTATTTATCGATGATATTTTGGTATATTCCAAGACTCAAGAGGATCACGAACAGCATTTGAGGATAGTTTTGTACACTTTAAGAGAACATCAATTATTTGTCAAATTTAGCAAGTGCGAGTTTTGGTTGGAGCAAATTTCTTTTCTAGGGCATATAATATCTAAAGATGAAATTTCTGTGGATCCAGTGAAAGTAGAAGTTGTAGCTGAGTGGAAACGCCCAGAAACCTCGACTAAGGTCCGTAGTTTTCTAGGTTTAGCCGGGTATTACCGTCGATTCATCAAAGATTTCTCCAAATTAGCCGGTCCTTTAACTGACCTGACCAAGAAGTATGGTCAATTTGTCTGATGTTCTAAGTGTGAAGCTAGTTTTCAGGAGTTAAAAAAACGGTTAACGTCGGCAGCTGTTTTAGTTTTACCAAATGGGAGAGATAGTTTTACTGTATATACGGATGCCTCAAGAGAAGGTTTAGGATGTGTTCTAATGCAGAATGGGAGAGTAATTGCCTATACCTCTAGGAAGTTAAAATCCCATGAGCGGAATTACCCCACTCACGATTTAGAATTGGCCGCTGTGATTTTTGCATTAAAGAAGTGGAGGTATTATTTATATGGAATAACTTTTGAGATGTACACCGACCATAAGAGTTTGAAATACCTATTCTCTCAGAAGGAGTTAAATTTGAGACAACGTCGGTGGGTAGAATTTCTTGAGGATTATGACTGTACAATTAATTATCACCCAGATAAGGCCAATGTTGTAGGGACGCTTTAAGCCGACAAGTGCAAGTAGTTGGATTGATGGTTAAGGAATGGAATTTGTTGGAGGAAGTGAGTGAATGGACCCCGCGATTAGACCGACAGAGGGTAATTTTCTGCAATATTACAGTAAGATCTGATTTGTTGGACCGAATTAAAGAGGTTCAAAGGAATGACTAGATGGTGCAAAAGTGGACAGAAAAAGCGCAAAAAGGGGAGTTACAAGACTTTAACGTAAGTTCCGAAGGTATCTTGAAATTTCGTGATCGAATAGTGGTACAACAAGATGAAGTGATAAAAAGGGATATTTTGAAAGAGGCACATCGATCTAAATATACAGTGCATCTTGGATGTAGTAAAATGTACTAAGATTTGAAAAGGCTGTATTGGTGGGATAAGATGAAGAAGGAAATTGCTCAGTTCGTCCAAAAATGTTTGGTGTGCCAACAAGTGAAAGCTGAACATCAGGAGCCCTTAGGTCTTCTGCAACCTCTGGAAATCCCTGAGTGAAAATGGGAACATATTACTATGGATTTTGTATCAGGGTTACCCCGTACCCAAAAAGGTCACGACGCCGTTTGGGTAATAGTAGACAGGTTGACTAAGTCTATTAATTTCTTACCTATAAATATGAAATACTCTTTGGAGAAATTGGCCCAACTATACATGGATGAGATTGTGAGGTTACATGGGATCCCTGTAAGCATTGTTTCTGATAGAGACCCACGATTTGTGTCTCGTTTTTGGCAACAATTACAAGGAACCTTGGGGACCAAGCTGAATTTTAGTACTACCTATCATCCCCAAACTGATAGACAATCGGAGAGGACCATTCAGACACTTGAAGACATATTGAGGACCTGTATTCTAGATTTTGGTGGAAGTTGGGGACAATACATGGCTCTAGTTGAATTTGCATACAATAATAGTTACCATTCTTCAATACAAATGGCACCGTATGAAACTCTTTATGGAAGAAAATGCCGTCACCAATATTTTGGGATGAAATAGGAGAAAGAAGGGTTTTAGACCCAGTTGCAGTACCATGGATCGAGGATGCGTATGAGAAAGTGAAAGTGATACGTCAGAGGCTCCAGACAGCTTAAAATCGACAAAAGAGTTATGCTGATAATCGACGAAAGGACCTAGAATTTGAGGTTGGGGACAAGGTATTCTTGAAGGTTACGCCACTTCGAAGTCTCACGGCGGGAAAAGGAAAGAAGTTTCAACCAAGATACGTAGGAGCATTCAAAATCCTCCAACGAGTTGGAAACGTGGTATATTGATTGGAGTTACCTACAAGTCTATCCAGGGTTCATGATGTATTTCACGTGTCCATGTTGAAAAAGTATCACCCAAATCCCACTCATATACTGAAGCCAGAGGAAATTGACATTGATGAATCTTTAACTTACGAGGAAAGGCCAGTGCAAATCTTAGATCGAAAGGTGAAAGAATTGAGGACTAAGCAAATACCATTGGTAAAAGTCTTGTGGAAAAATCATGAGGTAGAGGAAGCTACTTGGGAAATGGAAGAGGACATTCGCGCCAAGTACCCTGAACTATTCAGTGATCAAGATGAGAATTTCGAGGACGAAATTCTTTAAGGGGGAGAGAGTGTGAGAACCCTCACTTTAAAATACAAATTCTCCAAATTATTTGCCTCATCCTATCCTTATCCTAGGATTTAAATCATATATTATATGCCCTTACATTATATTCTCTATGTGTTACAATAATTTTCATGCATTACACTTCATTTCTTTTTATTTGAAGTAAAACATTTTTCTTGAGTTGATTTTAATTAATGCACCACTTGCATTTGTCCAAGTGTTCTTTTTTAGTGGTAGAGACTTTATGTGAGAGATTATAGGTGCTAATTAAGTATTGGTACAATTGAAAAGGTTAAGATACCATTAGTCAAAGGTTAAGAAAGGTTTGGACAAGAATAGAACCATGTGGCAAAACCCTAGCCATGGGTTGGTTTGACTAAGGATTAGTAGACAACATAAAAACTAAACTTGGCTCTTTTTTTCCTTAAGATGGCCGAACCTCTTAGCCTCAAGAGAGAGAGAGTGTGAGTTCCATAACCTTGCTTTCTTACCCTAGCAAATCAAGAATAAAAATCAAAAGAGAAAGATTTGAGTTAGTAAGAGAGTTTCCTCCAACCCTAAGTGCTTGATTCAAGCTTGAAACTTTACTTTGGTGGATTGATTTGGTGGTTCAAACTCACTACATGAGAGGTATATGTTCTTTAAATCTTGGTTTTTGATGATAGATCATGCACTTGAAATGTTAATGGCAAAAATACAAGTTGTTTGGTTGAGATTTGGGGTTGGTCTCTTGAATTAAACAAGTAGTAGTTAAGCTTCTTAGTATGCACACCAAGTGTTTGATGAAATGTTTAAATTTTGTTCATGTTTGTTTATAGTTATTATTATCTTTTAAACCTCTTTTGGGCTAGATCTACCACTTGATATGATGATTTGAGTGAAAAACATGTAAGGATGAAGGTTGAACAAATGTTGGAAATTGTGGGCTGTTATTTTTTTGTTCTTGGCTGGCCGGTTCTTGAAGGAGGGGTTTTCCCTCAATTTTGTTGTTCAATTATGCCCTAATCAAGCCTAATAAACTAGGTTAACTATTGGTTAAGCCTATGAGTGAGTTGGAATGGAATTGAAGCAAGTAAAGTGGTGCTTTTGAACCATTAGTAGACTGTTTTGGATTCTTGTGATTATGAGACCATTGTGGTTGTCTTAAATCATGTTTGTGTGTCACGTTGTGAACTCCATTGATTCTAGGTGACTTGAATCCTTGTATATGATCACTTGAGGAGTGATTTGGATCAAAACTAATGAAGGTAGCCTCTAGAACTAGAGTAGTTTGGTATACGGTTAATGCTGATCTAGGGTTGGAAAAACAGCCACCTTGTCTGAGTTACTGTTGTCGATAGGGGATGAACAACAGTGTGAGTTTAGTACTGTTGGAAAGTCCTTCGAGTCTAGTTTCCAATGCCATTGACGGCACCTAATTCTGACTTTTCTACAGTGAGTTATGACCGTTTTCCTAAGATTGCCAGGACAAGACTGTTCAACCCGAGGAGAAACTCTTAAACCCGATTGGAACTTTTCTTTTGCCAAACTTTCATGCATCTACTAAACTTGTTTTCTTATGAACTTTTACCATGGTTTTGACCTTATTTTCATGACGGATTAAGTAGTTTAGACTACTCACTTGGTCTCTTAATGAGCCTAACTTAGTGAGGCATGAATCTAATTGTTAACGATTTCACTCGTTGCCCTAGGTTTGGGAAACGAAGGTGATTGTAACTGAGACATTTGACGTCGATTGCTACTTTTCCTTGACAGGTGAGTATTCCACTACCTGCTACCTGCTTATGTGAAATATCTGAATACTTGATTTACGACTGTTTGAGCCAAACCCTGATTTGATAAAAATGGAGGCGAGTGTGTACTTTATCGCACTCGTCCTCTCTTACTTTCCACTGAGACTCTGTATACTGCTTTTATGAAATGTGAATTCTCTATACGTGACTGTATTTGAATTGTTTGAATGATATCCCATCAACCACTACTACTGTTTGGGTACCCAATCTCATAGGTGAGTCGGTCATATCGAGCCAGCAAGGGTTTGGTCGAGAAGGCCGATAACCTTGAGGATTGTTTACTGTACACTGAAACCGGTATACTCGAGTATTACCTAACTACTGTTTATGGAGTGCGGGTCCGGTAGGGGGTTGATTGGTGGACGGAGACAGGTGAAAGTGGTGTTCTACGGACTTGGTATTCTGTGTATACAAGTGTTGACGGAGAGTCAACGGAGACATTTATGATCAAGCTCAAGGGGATTTTGGCTTTTGAAAGCCACCCGTATCCTTGAATTGAACTGTGATTAAATTGTTATTGTATCATGTGGTATTTATTTTGTTATTTTATGCCTTAATTTGGCAATGTGTTTACTTGCTTTACTTGGAACCTCATTGAGTTTTAGCTCACCCCACTCCCTTTGTTTTCCTAAACAGATCGGGGATGGACTAATGGTCGAGAGCCTTCTTAGCTTTATTTTGCTTGAACTTGTAACCTTTTGTTAAGACGACTTTACTTTTAACTTTTGTAAGTTTGAATTCATAAGTTCGACTTATGTTATGTAATTGTAGTACGGAGTGGTAAGTGTGACTTTTAGCTTGCCATTTTAAGTTTGAAAAGTTGGCTTGACGGTTATGTGTCATTAGGGTTTGTACGATTTAATTTGAAGTTATTTCACCAGTTATTTTGAGTTGCTAGTTCTTTGATCGACTGAGCCCCGGTGAGAGTTGGGCCGGCAGTTCGCTGATACCCTAGGGTTCGCCCTAGGGAGAGGTGGGGCTGTCACAATATGAATTATTCATCAGAGGGTTCAACAAAAACCACAGAGGAAGGGAATTCTCATAAAAAGATTTACATGAGAAGGTAGATTTAATATACTATTTTACTTTCTTAAATTATAATTTTTACGTATTGTTATACACAATCTTGAATGCGATAAATCATTTATTTTTTTATACTTCGTGATCCTGCTTTGCTATCATGCAGTGATGATGAAAAATCAATAAATGCTGATTTGCACGGACAAATCGAGGAGAATGTTCAAATAGAAAAAAAACAAAAACAAGTTTCTGTAGAGTAGAATATTATTTGATACTATTTAGTGCACTTTTTCTTTATTTTCAAGTTTTTGAATGTTATGGTATCGTCGAATGTTATTTTTTTTATTTTTAAATTATTATTTACTGAATTAGATGTTCAAATTTATATTATAAGAATACTTTATATTACAATGCGCATATAGTAATATACCTAAGAAAGGTTATAATAAAATATACAGTAAGTTTGTATTTCATATTGACATTTTCATAAAATTGACTAAATAGTTTATTATTTTTCAAAAATTTCCGTTCAACGAACGGGTACAAAACTAGTTGATAAGAATATAAAGAGATATTGATAAAAACATTAAAAGTAAGTTTATCTTGATTTAAGTTGCTTAAAGTACATAACTTTGGATAGGAAATGAGAATCCTATAATATTAAGAATTCTTATAGGAAATAAAACCACAATCATCCAAATAACTATTTTTTTTGAAGAAAAGATGATTTATTAATTGAAATTAGTTACTTTTCTACTTCTTGTAGTGATAACAATTCTTATTTACTTCGGTTCCCTATGTAGTACACAAATTATTGGCATGAATTTGGAGATATGTCTAATAGAGATATTTATGTCTCTTTTATTTATATCGCATTACTTTCCAGTTCCTTTTCTTGGTAGAAAATAAGAATCATACAATATTAAGAATTCTTATAGGAAATAAGAATTGATATAAATCCAAACAAAAAAGGAGCAAGCCACGTAGGAAACTACTTGACATCTCGTTAAGCCACGTAGGAAAGAGAAAACATGAAAACATGAAGGGATAATAATGAGAATACGACTTTATTATATATATATATATATATATATATATATATATATATATATATGATTTCTTGTCTTCTAATGTTAAGGGAAATGGCCCCTCTCATGAAATCAAAGTATGTGAATTTTGAGCATTTTATCTAGAATTGTAATTGAATCGAACTACTCGTGAGATGCACGCGATCTGTTTGGTCAATTGCTCGATTCGACTGGGCGTTGATCAATTTCGAGTCGAGTTCGAGTATGCTCAAGTAACCAAACGAGTCGAGTTTGACTATTAGAATCCCGCGATTGAGTACTTGATGTGTTTAATCGAGTAGTGTACATTACTTTAATTATTATGTATTAGACGAGTTCAAGTACTGGTAGAAATTTCATCTCAGATGGAAACCAATCTTGTTCCCAATATGTCAAAAGTGCCATTCCTTGAGCTCTTTGGAATGCTCAATTACATCTTTTTTCTTTTCATTTTTGGAGCTGGTTGTTAAACTTTTTTCAATTTATTCTCCATTTGCCAAGGTTAGAATATATTTTGAGACCTTGTATAAAATTTGTCATGCTTTTTGTGATTCTTTAAATAATTTTATGGAATTATGATGCACTTTTTTTTGGTGGATCAGTTTTATAATTCCTGAAGTTTTGGAAGTATTGAACTAACCACCTTCTAAGATCATCACTAAACTCAAGAACTAAGGTATACATGGAAGCACTTCCCATCATAATGTTCATTTCCTCACATAATGTTGTGTGTTAAATTTGAATATACAAAAACCCACATAATGTCATGTGTTATATTTGAATATACCAAAGAACCAGGTCGCACCTTTACAATCCGAATTTTGAGAGACTTAAGAGTGTATATCACTAAGTTTGATTTATATATCACTACCTTTAAAACAATAACCTCTATTGCAACATAGAACAGCTGTTTAACATCTTCAAAATTAAGAAAAATGTAGTTTTAGTTCTCAATATTTGGTCTGTATGCTAAATTGGTCCATAGTGTTTCCACCAAAATAAATATAATTCCTAAAATATCTAATTTTAGCATACTTAGGACAATTAATGAAAAATTACAATATATAATTGTCAAAATCAATTGGAGTTAACCAAAAGTTTGACTTTATATATTTGGCCCTTAATGTTCAAAATTTAACAATATGGTTTATTATGTTTCAAATAGTTATATTTAAGGTTTTCAAATTAAATAAAATATGAATTAAATTAAATACGTGACAAATGTGTTCTCAAATTCCTATAAAAATCCCTCAAAGCACTTCACATTGACACAACACCGTCTTTTTACCTGAAGAGTGTCTCCTTATTAAATTAATTATAACTAAATAAAAATACACATATAAATATATATAGAAAAATGTTGTGGGAAAAAGAGAATCCTTAAGTTTAGTATGTAAATTTATAAAAAAACACTATTATAAAAGTTGTTGCATTACTTATGGATGTAGGTTTTAATTGATTATTGTTAGGAATCATGACAAGTAAAGATAATTACCAATACAAAATACTCGTATGGATTTTTGGAAGAAACTTGCTTTTCATTTTTTCTTGTCTTTCCTTCATGTTAAATTAAATATTTTAATAATAAAGTTTTAATGTATTTATGTTTATGTTCATCTAAATTGATAATTTTATTAAAGAATTTAAACAATTATGAAACCGCTGAAACTTAATGGATAACCAATTGCAATGCCAAAAAAAATTTATTATTCTATCAACTTAATTTACATGTAGTTGTTTATATTTAAATGGGATATTTAACGGAGTACTTAAATATCAATATATGTTAATAATAAAAATCATTATTAGTTAATTATTGATATAATTAGATGTATTTTGCCTAATTTGAGCCTAATTAGGCAAATGAGAATAACACATTAGGAATTCATGGTACGAGTAAATGAAATAAAGAAACAAAAAAGGAAGAAGAAAAGTTTATTTAGTTTTTTCATGTTTCTTAATACTACATTCTGTAGTAAATATAACACAATTTCAACTCGATTCGCATCTAATTTCATCCTCTAACCCTCAACATTACTATTTAAAAGTTAAGGAACTATAGTGATTTAAATCCCAAATTTTGGGGGTCCAAAAATTCAAACTTAATATAGTTGATTAACTAAAATTTAACTAAAATTTGATTTTGATAGTTAAGAATGATTAAATTTTCTTTAATTGTCCTAAATCTGCTCAAATTTAGAAACTTTAGGGACTACATTTATTTTAGTCAAAATATTATGCTCAATTTAATATGCAGGCCAAATATTGAGAACTAAAATTGCATTTCTCCATTAAAAGTATTTTTAATTTTATCTCATTTTGAAGAAAAGGAACTAATGAATTTCACAAAACAAAAAAAGACATAGTTCATAGCTTGATACATGTATCATTTTGGTTCCTTTAGTCCTTACTCCATAGCATTACTAGGGGTAGAATTAAGTTCTAAATGACCCAATAAAATGGATTTCATTTGGATTTCTAAATGACCCATTAAAATCTCACAATTGGAATTTGGACCACGAAATCAAAATCTTCGTGCCATCCCCAGACCCTGCACGTAAATCTGTTATCCCCGCGCAAAACAGCACAAATTCCACTGTCACTGCTAAGCTACGCCTCTCATCTTCTTCCTCCACCCTCCACCTTCCACTTTTCCCAAATTCTCACATTTCATTCAAACAGTCCCTCCCCTACACCCCCGGCGCAATGGAGCTTCACCTTGTCGACCCAGCTAACCTGCGCCTCTTCTCCTCCATTCATCATCCCAGAACCCCAAAATTCTCCACCATTAAATCATCAAAGAAAGACTCAATAACCACCTCAAAGGGCCTTCAGAAGAGTTCCCAGAAGGAACTCTCAAGAATTCTCAGGAGTGAGGCGGCTACAAAAAACATAGTGAAGAAAGCAAATTCTAATAAATATAATAATCTCAATCCAAAAGCTGTTTTGGATGCCTTGGATGATGCCATTAAAGGGAATGATTGGGAATCTGCTCTTAAGGTTTGTGGGTTTTCTTTACCCTGCTTGATAAAATTTCTGTCTTTGAATGATATGATTTTTAATTATGATTTTTGGTGTGAGGTCATGGTGGTTGTTGCTAGAGTAATTATAATAATACTAAAAAATAACAGTAGTAGTAGTTGGAGGAGACAGAATTAAATAAGATGAAATGGAGTATGTTGCTTCATCTGCAGAATTTAAGGACAAGAGCTGAAAAAAGGTGAATTTGTCTGAGTAAAATGTTTTGCTCTGGGATGCTTGTGTGAAAAATCCATTTTCTAAATAAAGTTTCCGTCTTTAAATGATATGATGTTCAATTTTGATTTGGGTGTAAGATCATGTTGGTTGTTGTGGGTACCATAATAATAGTAACAGAAGTAGGAGTGACAGGGAAAGAATTAAACGAGGTGAAAAGGAGTATATTGGGTTCATGTGCAAAATTTAAGAGCAACAGCAGGAAAAAATGTGAAGATGTCAGGGTAGAATGCTTTGTGGTTGAATACTTAAATGAACAGAGCCAGTTTCTGATGAACTTTTCCCCATTTCATGATATGGTTGTTGAAGTTTGTCCTGTGTTGTATTTTTTCAAAGCTATGGTTTCTAGATTATGTTAGTTGCCAGTTTAATCGTCATTACAATTTCACCAGTACTCATGCCAGATGATTGCTTAGTGAACTACATAAGGCGTATGGAAGTTTAATGCGCTGATGGTGGTGGTAGTGAGATATATTCATTAATGGCTCTACGCCATTCAATCTGCACTCATAGGGAGAGAGGGATTTGTGCAGTTGGAACCGAGTAGAAGTGAGACTGGGGTGTAGAAAAGTAAAAGGAAATCTAGCTCCAAAAGTGGTAGGATTGATAATGAAAATCACAAAAGCTTGAAGGATACAGAAGTAATAAGCTGTATGAACCCGCAGAGCTGATACAAGTTTTAGGTAATAACTGATACGAAAAAGTTCTGGCTGCAACACATAGATAGACTACTTATACTCCAAATACATTATTGCGAAAAATTGAGAAGAGCACACTTACCCTTAATAATGCACCTGTCTGGCACATATTCACCAGCTACACAACACAGTTTCTAAAACTACTGGAAAAGTTGCAACAAAGCATAACTAGCGAAGCATAACTAACAACTTACTTAACAACAATATCAAGGTGTAACAGGCTCCTGCATCGGATCGTGTTTTCAAAGGAATTTTATTTTCTCAGCTGTTCGTACTCAGATCTTAGTTTTAAGCAATTTAATAGGTGGCTCCACCCTAATATTCATAAAGTATGTAAAGTTCAAAGAAGACAAATTAATGTCCTTAACTCATGTGGCTGTTTTTGTTGAATCTCTTTGGTGTTTCAGGAAATTTAAGGAAACAAAAGTTTAGTTTTGGAGGCTTTTCATGTTGTGCTTTCCCACTTTTAACTATGCACAAATGCCTTAAGTTGAATTTTTTATTTTTTTTGTCGGATACGATAGACCTACACTATTCTATAGTAGGGGGAGGGGGGACCTGAAGAGGCCCAGGGGTAACCCAGATTGAACCACCACCGGACCATACGGGTGCACTACGTACCCGTATGGATTTTTGTTCAGCAAGCCCACACATATTGTGGCAATTGGTGGGAGGCAAGGTTTGAACCCTTGACCTCCCACCCCACCAAGCCTTAATGCTTTGGTGGTGGCCACCAGCCCAAATTCTGGTGGTTCTTAAGTTGATCATTCTAACAGTTTTTTGGATGACTTTGTCTGAATTTCCTACTCGTAGATTTTCAGCCTACTACGTAAGCAACGCTGGTACATACCAAAAGGCCAGACATATACAAAATTATTGGTAATGCTTGGCAAGTGTAATCAGCCAAATCATGCTGGCTTGCTTTTTGAGATAATGGAGTCCGATGGGCTTCAACCGACAATTGATGTTTACACTGCACTTGTGGGTGTCTACGGCTTTAGTGGCCTCCTTGACAAGGCGTTTCATACTGTTGATGAAATGAAGTCGGTTTCTGATTGCAAGCCTGATGTGTATACTTACTCAATCCTTATCAAATGTTGTGCTAAACTTCGTCGATTTGATATGATTGGGATAATTTTAGCTGAGATGTCATATTTAGGAATTGAATGTAACGCTACAATATACAATACTGTAATAGATGGGTATGGTAAGGCTGGGCTTTTTGAACAGATGGAACACGCATTGTCAGACATGATTGAAAGTGGCACATGCCTTCCGGACATATATACTTTCAACTCAGTTATTGGGGCTTTTGGCAACTTTGGACAGATTGATAAAGTAGAGAGTTGGTTTGATCAATTTCAGCTAATGGGAATAAAGCCAGATATTATGACGTTTAATATACTTGTCAGATCATATGGTAAAGCAAGCATGTATGAGAAAATGGGTTCTGTTCTGGACTTTATGAAGAAAAGGTTTTATTCTCCTACAATTGTTACTTTTAACATTGTCATTGAGACATATGGAAAGGCTGGAAATGTTGAGAAAATGGAAGAATATTTCCTGAAAATGAAGCATCAAGGAATGAAACCTAATTCAATAACTTACTGCTCCCTGGTTAGCGCTTACAGTAAATCTGGGCTTTTGGACAAAGTTGATTCAATTATCAGGCAAGCAGACAATACTGATGTGATATTAGACACCCCATTTTTCAACTGTGTCATCAGTGCCTATGGCCGGGCTGGGAATATAGAGAAAATGGTTGAACTGTTTTCAGCAATGGAGGACCAACAATGCAAACCAGACAGCATAACCTTTGCTTCTATGATCCAAGCTTATCAAGAACAAGGAATGATTGAAGCTGCTCAAGAATTGGAGCATAAGATGTTAATGTGCAGTGGTAGTTCAGGTACCCGTATCATTGCCTTCCAATTTTTGCAATACCAGATTTTTCTTCTGGCATGAAAGTTGGAAGTTAGTTGCAGAATCTTTATCTGGTTTCTTATTCTTTCGACTATTATTTCTATCTGGTCTGAGTTAGTTTGTCTGCTGTTTTCTTATCATAATCGCATTTTCTTACTTATGTTAGTATATAAAATTGAAATGTACAAAAATCTTTCATAATTTTACAAATTGAATTGGCTTTTTCCCCAGAAGTAAAGCTGATTGGAAGCTGGCATCACTAAGTGGTTCAAGAGTTGATATTGATATAAAGTATTCTGTCTGAGCTAGGAAAGGAAGAATTTGGTGGCAGTCTCTCATTTTGTAAGTGCCTTTCCCTTTCCATTCTCTATATATGCATTGGCTTTTATGTCCCTGTCCTATGAGGCTCTATGCATTGTGCCCAAAGTCTAGGTAAAAGGAAAAATTTTCCCTTTTCTTTTTAATCCAACCATGCTTTACTGTATATTATTTCCATATCCACCTCTAAATGATTGCTTTGCAAATTGGAAAAAGATTTTTACATATGATTGTTATCTGATGCTGATGACTAATTCCCAGCTAGCTGCACAAAGAGTGAGTTACTGAATGCCTTCAGATGCTAACTAATAAATAAAGATAATACTTTGGGAGATTGCAATCATAATTCCTCTGTTTCTCTCTTTCTCCGCCTTTGTGCTTTCTTTATTTTGGAACTTCATTGATTCAAAGAAATATGCAAATGATTTGAGAACTATGGTCAGAAGATGAGGGGATTTACATGAATCAGTTAATGGCTTGGTAAGCTGTTGTTTTTGGTCAACATTATCTTGTTTATCTCTGGTTCAGGGATTACAGTCAGTAGATAGTATACTTCGAGAACAATCAGAAGAGTGCTAGGTTCTGTAGGTGTGAAGGTCAGAGGATCAAAGCGGTAAAATTTTGTGCTTGTTGCAATTATTTTGGTTTTTGGGATTTGGGTTATAAAACATAAACATTCAACCAGCTTTCTTGGCCCGCTCGCACAACAATTTACATAATGGGAAGATTTTTCGCAGATTTGATATGTGTAAGGGGTATTCGATTTCAATTTTTCTAAAAAACATGGTTCAATCAGTTGATAGATTATCTTTTTATAACAGGACTGCACATTTTTCTAGTGAAAACATCTCTTAGGTTGATAGTCTACTCTTGACGCCACTACTATGTAGTTATAGTGCTTTTTACAGATTGATTTGGGACTCAATCCCCTGGTAGAAGCAATGCCCTAAACATATCAGATTGGCCGATTAGTTGGTTGAAGACCACTAAGTGGTGTGCAATGAAGATCTTGGCTGAATTGGTGACTGACTTATTAAGATTCCAGTCCAACTTACGGGTATCTTACAACTGTGGCTTGTAGTCTTTTCATTGCATATCTAATTTTCTGTTATAAAGGATTGTTGTCATACATCTACAGCAAATTCAGTTATTCTTTGCATTAAAAGTTGTGCCTTTAACTCCTAGGATGTCTTAAGAAACTAACATCATTACCACTAAGAATTGTATTGTTGTTTGAGGGGCTTGAAATGAATGTAAAAGGCTGCAAATATAGTCCCTTTCTTAGTGGAACAGATAGCTGATCAAAGATTAGACCTCAAGTCCTCTTTTTCATTCCCAAAGACAAAAACAAAAATAATTTTGTTGCACGACGCTCTTTTAAGTTCAATGTATTGGAACATTTGCTCTTTTGTTAGGGATATATGCCTAGATCCACATCAAAAGAGGGAAAAAGGGCAAAAACAAGGAAGTTCAAAATTTTGTATGTTGCCCTCCTCAAGTGACAGTCTATGTCAGTTAAAAACATCAAAAAAAAAAAAAAAAAGCTGACAAGAAAAATTTGGGCATGGAAAGGCAAGCAACATAAGCATTGGAAGGTTGTGTATCATTCATTTAGACTCTGCGTAATGGAATTAATGAATTAATATATTCATGATCTGGAAAAAGTTCCATTTTTGTTGCAATTGTTGGAGCTGTCCATATAAATCTCATTTGAATGCTAATAAAATCATGTCCAAAAAAGGAAAAAATGTGCTAAGATGTATATGTTCATTGTTCGGAACTACCAAATTTTACTGAACATGTGAAGACCAGCATGTATTACACGATTCCGAATGACGAGCATAAACTCTTCTCCAAGCAAAGGTTTTTCCCTTTCTGAACTCAGAAAGAAATCTGCTGTATCAGTCAGTTACACCCATCACTTCTGCATCACCTCTTAAAAATTGATAAGATAAAAAATAGATCTCATTGTCCACAGCCGCTTGCTCTTCAATATGGAAAGGGAAGTATCTAGACTGTTTTGTCACTGATAATGTATCTGTAGATAGATAAGAATTCAAGCAATATTTCTTGTTTTTTAACTTAATCTTGTCTGTCTCTTCATCAGGGAAACCTGAATGCACCCTAATAAAGTAATACCTGATATGATTTCAAACTGAGTGAAACAAAAATGAAGCATATGACAGGATCGGAATTTAACTAGGGCCTTTTCATTGATTCAACTTTCAGCAGTTTTCTGCACTTCAGTTTCTTGGTACACATCATGATATCCTTTTACTTTTGTTCTTTGTGCTCTTCATCTTTGCAGAAGTGGGAGAATGTCATGATTCTGTGGCCTGCATTTGCTGCCATTATGAAAGCATACTTCTGGTGAAGGATGCCAAGCTGCTCTGCATTCAGAGGGTAAGATGGTGTACAACATGGCTGCTTAAGGTCTTTCATACCACTCCTTTCTGAGAATTTGATCCTTATATTTTGTATTAGACTTCATCATTAATTACTGCAAATTTTTGTTGCCATGTGCTGGAAGAGTCCTTCAGTAGATTGAAAATCATGGCTTCCGCATAATACAGTATCAAACTGCCTGATTCTTTTTATCACATTCAATGCATTGGTTCTGCACTTTCTTTGCGTTTTATTTTCTCATTTTTAGAATGACTGGAGATAATAGCAAAGTTTTCAAGCTTGGAAAACTGATTCAACTGATTTTCCAGTAAACAATCTGGGCCTGTCAAGTTTTTGTGTCTGGGATAGTTTAGGTATCTGAATAGGGATGTATGTTTGCTCAAATTTGAATAGATAAATTATAGGCTAATAAACTTTTTAAGTGACTTGACCAGAGATATGGAAAAAAATCACTAGGTCGCTTAATAGCTGATATAATCAAAATTTATATTTTGCCTCTCTCTCTCTCTCTCGCGCGCGCGCGCGCTCTCTCTCTAATAATTCCTGCTTCTGCTTTAATGATTTTGTATTCTTAGGATCATTTTTACAAATTGACATGTATTGCTCATCTATCATTTGTTGTGCTTAAACAGGATAAAATCACAAATAACAATGGAAAAGCCAAAACCAGGTTAAGACTCCAGTGTACACAAATTAAACCAGATATATTCCATTCTACACACACAGGGTTTGGATGAATTGGGTCTCGTGAACAAGCAGTATGAAGCAGCTTCAACAGAATTCAAAAATCAATTAGCTTCTTGTGGGGTTGAAGTCCTGAACAGAAATAACAGCTTGCTTCTGTAAAGGACCACTTGCAGTGTGAAATTCGGCTGTGCCATTTTGTCAGCTGTTCGGTTAAGCCTCCAGCATACACAAATTAAACTAGACATATTCCATTCTAGACACGGGATTTGGAGAATTGGATCTCATGAACAAGAAGTATGATGCAGCTTCGACAGAATTCAAAAATCAGTTATCTTCTTACGGGGTTGAAGTCCTGAACAGAAAAAACTGGTTTCTGTAAAGGACCAGTTGCAGTGCGAAACCGGCTGTGCCATTTTGTCAGATGTTCTACACTGGTGATGAGTACTAAATTGCAGAGTATTATTTACTCAGTGTGTGAGTTCTCATTCTCTCTTTCCTTTGTTTTATCTGTGAATAACTGTTCACGTTCACTTGGTGTTATGGTGAACCTAAACCACGAGTTCATTTCTCTGCGACACACTCAGAGTTAGTTTTGGAGAACTGAGTAGAATAAAACAAGTTTTAGTTAAGTTCGGATGGTGTCTTACTTGCAACACGTTGATAAGATATTTTACTTTTATTTCCTTTGAGCATAAAGAATGGTTAAGAAATGGTTTATTATATTCAACTCTACTACAGAATTTCTGTGAAAGTTTATACTTGAGCATACCTGTGAAAAGACTCCCTTGGACTCGAATACCTTAACTATCGCTCCAGATTTTGCAGGATTAAAAGTTAAGATCCTGAGATTGATTTTTCCATATGGACAAGTAAAATGTGCCATGAATATGCCAACTACATATAATTTTCCAGCTTTCTGGGCAAAACAGAACAACCCTCGATCTACATTTCAATCATGACAATGTACATCATCAAGGCATTTATATGACTAAGACAGAGAAATTTGCCCGCAGTTCTACTACAGTTGGTTTTGATCATCTGCATCCTGAAATATTTTGGACCCTCCCTTGCTCAAAGTAATAATCGCAACTTCACAGATTAGGGCATCATAGAAGTAGCAACTCAGTTATGTTCAGCAATTTTTTCTTCATTAAGAGTTATATTTTGTCATAACGAGACTTTTTGAGTTTCGAAAATTAAGCAACTCGCGAAACATGAACTCGATCACATAAAATTGATATATTTACTCTATATATTCATGTAGGTAAAGATGACTTCTCCCCCAGAAGGCAC
This sequence comes from Coffea arabica, assembly GCF_036785885.1. Taxonomy (NCBI): domain Eukaryota; kingdom Viridiplantae; phylum Streptophyta; class Magnoliopsida; order Gentianales; family Rubiaceae; genus Coffea; species Coffea arabica. The sequence continues at coordinate 28,352,810 of NC_092313.1, forward strand.
GAGATTGCAATTCTGAAGGACGTTGACTGTTTTTACCATGTTTAGTTAGCAATGTTATAATTCCAAGTCTAAAAGGCCATGCATCTTTTTTCTGCTTCTCTTCGTGCCACCTTAAGGGCGACCTCCTACAAAATTTGCAGCCCCTTCAAACGGTAGAGGGCCTGGAACTTCGAACTAGAGATACCATGCCTTTTGAAAGGCCTGATTCTTTTCTTATAAAAACATAAACTATTTAGTAAAGATGCTACCAAAGATGAAACAAGCTTAGAGTTAATACAGTACTTGAGAGAGAATTAAACAAAGCAAATGCTACTAAAAACTAGTAATTCAGTACTTGTGAGAGAGAATTAATGCCACCTGATGCATGCTTAGAGTTTTATCTTCACGACCCGAGATTCTTCTACGGATCCTATCCACAAACTTCCATTCTGTTCATTCACATCGCTACTAAACCGCCATGTCTCCCCATTTCCAGCCTCTAATACCTTCAATATGTCACCATTTTGACTCAATTTAACTATCATTCCAAGCGGATTGTATATCCCATCTCGTGAGTTAGCCGCCACCCAAAATTCACCTTGTTGGTTTCTTTTGATATTGTCTGGCCTTCCTGGAAGCTCTGCAAAAACATCAACTGTGCCAACCCTGGATTGCTCAAGCCAATACCTCAGTACCCTACTATTTGTGGTTTCAGTAACGAGTAAGAAATCTCCATTTTTGCTTAATGCTACTCCATTTGGAAACATGAGATGGTCCTTAAGAACCGTCACTTGATTAGTTCTCGGGTCATATTTCAACAGCCTGCCTGAGTTGTCACCACTTAATATCACGTAAGCATATGCACTGAAATTTCAAAGCATCATAATTAGCATTTGATGTCGAATACTTGTAGACGCAAAAAACTAAAGAACATCAATTATTTCCTCGGTCAAACACAAGAAGACACAGATAAATCAAGATTCAGGCATGCATTTCATATGGTATAATGAGTATAAAATGTTAGTTTAATATACATATACCCATCTTCAGTGAAGAAATTTTTAGCCATTTGCCTTGTACTTTAGTGAGGCTGGGTAAATATAACCTTTTGTGTTACGTACTAAGAAAAAGTGAGATAGGATATAAATTTACCTTCTTGGCAATCTTGTGCTGGTGTCAGTAAAATATACTATACCACTGTTTTGGTCGACAACTACATCATTGGTGAATTTGAAAGGAACTCCTCCAGCTTCCTTAGCCAGTGGTCTCGCTAATCCACCCTCAGGACCTACGACTAGGAGACCCATATAGGCATCGGCAATATAAAGATCACCAGTCCTTTGATTGAAACTTAGCCCCAATGGTCGCCCACATCTTGCCTCTGTAATAACATGATCAAACGGACCTTGACAACCAAATCTGTTTATGAAAACATTGTAGCTTTAGAATTTTAGCAAATAATAGCAGTATATAATAAAAAAGTCCCAAACTTGCCTAATATTTGTTAAAGAGATTTGTAGAATGATGGAACAAATTCACTATCATGCCATTTTTTTATCTCCAAAATAATAAATATCCACGATATTAGTATGTCAAATCTCACCAATATACTACAAGACGCTTCACTATGAAACCCTTTTTATTTCTTTTTAAAAATTTTTTCCATCAAGGAAGGGGTGGGACTTGAGAAACGGGGAGAGACGGGGATTTGATCCTTTCTATTTGAAAAACTGCATAAAACCACTGACTTATTTCTCTGGCTACCAACATGGAAAAATCTACTAATATCCAATGCATAAGCGCGTATTCAGCAACGAAACAGAAAAACTTAGATTGTCATGAAGGGTTTCAGTTTTTGCTTACGTTAAAGTGTTACATAGATAACTCGAAGCACAAATAAACACAGTTGCATAGATTCTAAATAGAAATATTCGTAGTTGGAAGCATGAATAGTAACCTGTATGGAGTTGTTGTAGCAAAATCGACCCAGCGATTCACGTCTGCCTGCCACTTTATTATTCGACCATCAGAAACACCTGTGTATGGGCCGCCACCATTCCGATCAAAGGCAAGACTCTCTGGTCCGGTTGCACCAAAGATTGGAAAAGTTTCAGACCTCTTAATCTGACAACCGACAATTCCAACGTTATAGATTAATGTAGCTAAGAGAAATAGGGTAGAGAGAGATGAATCATGCTGCTTAGGAGCCATAAGGTCTGGAGAATAATGTGAAAAAGCAGCAGAACTAAAGTTTCCTCAGTCTTCTAAAGTAGGTTTTTTTGTTGAAGTATAGCAGCCGGGGCTCTTTCTATAATGCATGGAAACAATCTCTGAATCCGATTCGAGAAAGGGAAGTGTGGAAACGTTTTTTCTTTTGCCTTCTGAGTTAGACCGGCAGTTGCCCTTGCCTGATACATTCATATTAGTGTGAATACCCGTGCTATATGCACGGTGCTGACATTATTGAAAAAAATAAAAATAAAATAGTAAACAAAAAAAGGTGAAAAAATTGTACCAACAAAATTAAAATGTAATATGTGTTTAACAATAGTTTGAAATATAATAGAATGTGTATATCATTCAAGAATTGTCTTTTTTCGGAAGATGGATCCTGAAAAAAAATAAAAATTTATATTAAAAAAGGGAATGATATATTTCTACAAATGAATGTAATTGAATGTTGTTAAAATGAAATATTTACAAATACTAAGCATTCGATTTGATAATCTTGCTTGAAGGTGTGAACACTCTTCACACCAATCCACTTTTAGTACGAATGCCAAAATTGGTGATTTAATTAACTTCGTTAAATTTTGTGGAGTGTGTACTACAAATGAAAATGCACGATCTTTACATTTTTGTAATAATGACTTGTACTTCGATTGCACTTGAAAATTTTAGTCCAATGAAACTACTGAAAATTTCCCGTTACTGAACCTCCCCATCCCATGCGTCCGATTATGAGCACCGAGGTAAGGAGACTGTAGAGTAGCTCACTTTTTCCCAACTTCCAGCAAGTAGCCCACTAGCGCCAGCCACACATATTTGCAATCACAACCCCCCCCCCCCCCCCAACAAAACCCCGCAAAACCAAGCACCACTAATTGAAAACAAACCAATAAATGCACTAAAATGCCTCCCATCTATACCTCAAATTGCACTTTAACCCACGAATTTTTATTTTAGGTACTTTGACCGCTTATTGTTATTTTTTTTGTGCGAAATTATCCCTCTAATTGCTTTTGTCTTTTTCGATTTTTTCACATGTCGCTAACTACTTCATTCCCTCTGCTATCACTTGTATATTTAAAATCAATTTTTAATATTAAATAAAAAGGAATCCATTAGTTTATAATATGTTCATAATGTAGATAAATTATTAAATTTGGAAAAGGGCGTATGTTCTTATAGGCTTTTTTTCTTTTCTTTTTTGGGGGAAAATGAGTTTGTTCTTGTAGGTTTTTTTTTTTTGAATATAGAATTGTTTTTCAAAGATTTTGGTTCTTAGTCCTACTATGTTTAAACCATCTTTTAATATCCAATTCAATATATTCTTTTAATTTGGCAGCCTCTATAATTTTTAATTTATTCTTTTGGTTTAAGTTCAGTTAGAATTCAGAAATTTTCAAATACCAATAGAAACCATATTTTTTTTAGTCACCATCTTCAATTCCCCATCTAATGACCCTTGTGGATTTACTGATTATGAATAGGAAAGATGATGTGGTTATTAGAATTTAAAAGCTACCGCCATAGTGTTCCTATTCCATTTTTCTTTATTTCTTTTGGGTCAAGGTAATCTCTAATCCTTCCAAGTGAAGTTTAAATATGATTGAAAAAACAGGGCCTTCAAGTACATTGCCAAGTAGCTTTAATGAGCGAGGCTATTGCAGGCCTAAAAATTGAGATTCCAGAAGATCACGTTGGTTAATTATTAGAGGTTTAACAGGCCCTACTCTGATGGTTCGAGTTTGTGTCTTATCATGAACAATAAGTGCAACTAAACTTTACAATTTTGTTCTTCACACACATCGTTTCCACTTTCCATTTTCGCTGAATTGCTGCTGTTTGAGTAGCAACAGCATGGTCGATGCATAAATCATGCCTTTAATGGGTCTTTTGGAGCATGTGCTTGTGATTTTGTGTTTATACTTTATCCCACTATTGAGTATCTTTGCTTTACGGTGTAACAATAAGCAAACGACCGTTCATAGGATTTTGTAAAAAAATTTCAGAAATAATGGATGATCAAAAAATCAATGCAATATCATTCATGACAAAAAGCAAATCAAAATCAAAACATACTTAAAAGGCAGAGGGGCAGAGGGGACTGACCTGAAAAATTAAGCCGGCAAGAATATACTTCCAGTTCTCCGCAAGAAGGTTGATTTCCGCTGAAGTCTCTGCACATAATCTCTTCCATAACTGCTCACAAAAGAAACAAAATCAATACATTTACAAAATCAATAGAGAACTAAAAACAAATAAGAAACTGAGAGAGAGGGTGGGGGAATTGGGTGTGGAATTCTTTGGAGGAGTTTTAATTGGGGTGGAATTCTTAAATTAGAGGACTCTTAATTGCAGTGGGAAACGTGGGAGGAGATGTAGGGGAAAACGTGGGATGATGATTAGAGGATTTGTAGGAGTGGTTGTAGAATGAGTTAAGAGATAGTTGGAGTGGACTCTTAATTGGAGTGGGAAACGTGGGAGGAAATGTAGGGAGAAACGTGGGATGATAATTAGAGGATTTATAGGAGTGGTTGTAGGATGAGTTAAGAGATAGTGGGAATATTTTAAATTTAAATTTGATTGGTGATAAGGTGGGTTATGACCCACAACTTTTTATGTATTAAAATAAATACAAAAATCTAGAAAAAAGAATGAGAAGTTTAGAAGCCATTGAGAGGGTTTCTGCTAAAAACCCCTTCTTGAATACATATAGATATAGATTCCGAAAAGGAATCAGTTTTTCTTAGTAGTTTAGTCAAGGATAATTAAGGTTTGAAAAAAAAAAAAAACCGAAAGGGATTAGGGGTAATAAAGGTAGCATTTTTGTAGGTAGTTTCCTAAATTCATATTCAATAATATATACTAATCTTCTATGCTAAAGTTGGTTTTCCCCTATTTTGTTTTTATGTTTCTTATTTTTCTTCTTTGTTTGCTTTACCTTAGGTAAAATATACTAACATTAATCCTTTTCCACAGAATTTGTTATTTAACTTATTGAAAACTAGAATAATTAAAACAACTTGATATCAAGGCACACACGATGCATGTGAAACTAGTCAAAATATTTTTAATTGAAAGGATCACAAAAATAGTGCAAGTGAATATAACTATTTTATGTAATATGTAATAAAAGTGTATCATGCAGAAATATGTATAATTGGAAGTAAAAAAAAAATGTTGGTAGGGAAGATCGTGAGAATTGGAGGGAGATAGTTTTGATTGAGTAGGATTTGTGTGTGAGTTGATCATAGAAATAAGGGTAAATTTGAAAACAAATAAAGTTAAAACCAAGTTAACTACTTACACAGACTTTATTATTGTAAAGATATGGCAGAAAACAATATATTTAGAATAAATTAGCTAAAAGAGTTGTTTTATCATTTTTGTTAATTAAACTGGTCAATAATTCAATATTAATCCAAACAACTAAAGAGAGGAAATTTAGCTTCATGAATTGGGGAGGGTCCAATCTAAAATTAAACCAAATCTAAGTGGAGAAAATAAAAGTTATCTCTTTTGGACACCAATTAAAACCAAACTCCTTAATTTAAGGACTTGATAGACAGTTTTAAAAAAGTGATGCACCATATAGGACTATTGGAAAAAGTTGAGGGACTATTAGAGTTGTTTGTCCCTAAGTTTTAGGAGTAATAAGGTATTTTTGACGTACGGTCGCAAGCAGTTAATTTTTTTAATTGGTTAATATTTCCAGTCAAGTTATTCCAACGTGTTTGAAATTATCTTTGTTTTTTTTTTTTTTTTTTAAGAAAGAACAATTTTGTTTGTCAAGAAACTAACCAACCACCAAATCAAACAAGAATGATTAACTAAATACTGAAGCATTTTATTTTATTATTATTATTACTACTAAATAATGTTAATATTTTGTAAAAAATATAATTTCATTCATCAAGCAAGCAACCAAGGCATCCAAATTTGCTTCTCAACGACAAATGTGCCTGTTGAACAAATTAATAAATTGAGCCACCCTATCATTACTATCTCAATTTTATCCCAACAAATATAAAATGAGTTAAATGCATTAAACCCTCCTAAACTTTACCTTTGGTTGCACTTTGCCCCCTGAACTCATTAAATAAGCACTTTACCCCCTATTTGATATTTAAAAATAAAAGTGTCCTTACTATTTTCTTTTTTTGTTTATTCATTCTCTTATTTTTCTTTTCCACTACTTTCTTTTATTTTTCTTTTTTTCTTTTTTTACTAACTTCTTTTTTTGCCCTTCTCTCATGTCACTATTTTGTGTCACTTTCCTATTAGTATTACTAGTTGTATGCTTATTACAATATTGTAATCATTTTGCACTTATAATTTCATTCTTGTTTTATTTATTTACACTATTAGAAAATTTAAGACAAATTGTATAACATAAAAATTGATATATGCTTATCATAATAAAAAATGTATATTTCTTTTATAAAAAAAAAGTATATATTACTAGCAATTTGAATATTTAAAATGATATTAGCAAAAAGAACTTTAAATTAGTTAATATTTAAAAGTATATCCCAAAAATCAAGTAATTATTAATTTTATTTACTTTTTATGTATATTTGATTAATTGCTACTGTTTTTATTAAGTATTAATTTATTTTAAACTTTAGGCATACTGATTTAAGTAATGTATGAAATAATTTATATGTATAAATAGACTTTATGGTCATTATTTTTTCAATAACAAAAGTAAATAAGCTAAAAATAAATAAAGCATAAGTTTAGGAAGATTAATATATATATATATATATATATAGATAGCAAAGAGAAAAAAAGTAGTTGATCACACGAGAGAAGGGAGAAAAATTAAAGAATATAAACAAAATCGGCAAGTAGAAAAAAGACCAAAATAAGAGAGAAAAAAATAAAATACTCCCTCGATTCCATTGATATTATCATACTTTCCTTTTTAAATTGTTTCAAAATATTTATCGCTTATCTTAATTGGCTAATATATTTCTATTCAAATTATCCATTTACCCCTCAAATACTCCTTAAAAGTCCAGTGTACTATATGTCTTTTCACGGGCCCACTGCTATCACCAAGAAACCAAACTAGTGACTTTTGTAGCACGTGGTAGCTACTTAAACTAAAGCAACTAAGTTTCCTCATCACAACCACTGGGCCAATGGCTCAGTGGCCACCAGGGAGGGACTTAAGTCCCTCCTTGGGCTGTTGGTGAGGGTTCAAATCTCACCAGCAGCGAAAAAAATCTAAGAGTTGTGCCATAGCACTCCCTTGATCTAGTTGGGTCTGTATACCCACTAGCCCCTATCACAGTTTCCTTAGGCTCCCCCTCCCCCTAGATTAGGATAGAATAGGTTATACAAATGTATCGTTGCTGACAAAAAAAAAAAAACTAAGTTTCCTCATCACATGTGCTAGTTAGCAATGAAAATATGAAGTTGAAACAAACATCAGGCCCTACACTTCTTTAGATGCTAGTACGATGCTTGTATCTCTTCCAGTTCCAGGGGGTGTGAGGCCAACTAAGCGAGGGGTAGCCTCAAAGGAGCCAATTTGAATCGTTATCGTATCATATGGGTGATTGTGAATTTTTTCAAAAAATTTTGGATAAAAATGCAATCCAAAAGATTTGATCTCTTGATCTATACTTAAGGAGAATTGTAAGTTTTACTTTAGTGACTAACTATTCTAGAGAGCTTCAACTTCTCTATATTGTTGATAACAATTACAATTCCTGAAGCGTGACATATTTGTGGAACGGAAGGAGAAATAATTAATATTAAAGGGGCAATTTTGTTCTAATGGAAGGGATAAAGTGCTTATTTATTGAGTTGAGGAGGATAAAGTACAACTAGAATCAAATTCAGAGGGAATTTAATGCTTTTAAGCCACATAAAATCCTTTGGGTCTAATTATTAACATGTACTAATGACATCTAACATCATCCACGCAAGGGCCACGAACAGACAGGTGAATTCCCCTTCAAAAATTAGTTTCCGGATCCAAGCCTTGCATGGTCAATTCTAAAGCTATTTCGCATAGCCAATATTAGCCATTGCTTATATTAGGACTTTTCAATTCTTTGACCTAAAGGCAAACGATAAGTATACAAAAAAAGGAAAAAAAGGGACACAGGTTTACTATAAAACATTAACATTATTGCGCACCTAAATTGTGGATATTTTAGCTTTTAAAGGTTTAAAAATTTGAATTAATCTTATATATATTGACAGTGAATACAATGATGTCTTTGGATGTATGCCACTTAATCTCAATTTAAATTTGAATTTCACTTTTTGTACATGTAGTATGCATTCAATTAAGTATGCCAATGGGTAGGGTTTAGGTTGGATACTCTTGATTCAGATCCAGATTTATTAAAACTAATTAGACCCAAATCCAAACCCAAACCCTTATGAAAACCCAAATCCATCCCTCCTGAGTTTGGATACTAACAAGTATTGTGGGTATTTTTCTCAATATACAATGGAGAATTAAAGTAAAAATATTTAAAATATATAAAATTAAAAAATAACATAACTATAATTGAGTTTTTGTTTTTAAATAATAGAATTAACATTCAAGAAATTGAATGTAGTAGTATAAATTCAGAAAAAGAACTGTTATCAACTAATTCTATTTATATTAAAGCTTCATATACACACACATACATGAGTCCGGGTGTCCGAGTTTGGATTTGGATTTTGATATAAATAATAGAAAATCAAACGCTAACCAGATCCATGATTCTCTTACAAGATCTATATATGGATAAGATTTGGGTTAGAAAAATTAAACCTAAATCCATAAAAGTACGTTGAGTTTGGGTTGAATTTAGATAAAATCCGACCTATTGACATGTTACATCCAATGGTGCTACTGTAGTATGCAGGTCTACTCCACTTTTCTGCCTTCAAATGTGTTAAGAATTGAAAGAATAAATAACACTTTAAATCGTCAAGTAGTTTGTATATATTTAACATTCCTTATAATCTCTGGGATTTTGGTCAAATTTCTACCATAAATGGTTTCCATGATTTGCCCGGAACCATTTTGAATCCTCTTTCTATCTATACAGCGTGATGGGCCTGTTATAGTTCACCACTCCCTTGCTAAAATTGACGATTCATAAGGTTGTAGTTTAGTCTATTGACAGCAAACTCTTCTTTACACAAATTATTATGTTACAATTTACTGATTTAGACTTTTTAAGTTATCGAAATTTAAGTAACTCATAAAACATTGATATAAAATCTGCATGTTTGTTCATATAAAATTGCTCATGACTTCTTTTTCATCAGGAGGCACGAAATTGCAATTCTAGAAAGACCTTTTTTTTTTTTTTTTGCCAACTTAAGCACCAACTCTTTCCACATTTGCTGTAAAACTAGATATACCATGCCTTTAGTATAAGCTGAATGACAAACTTTTGTTTTTTCCCTCTATAAAGCATGGATTAATCTTTTTTATACTAACAATATATACATTGTTAGTTTTGAATGAATGGTAATTATGAAAAATCTGAATTTAAAATTCTAACTTTTGCACATGTATTATGAATCCAACAGTAATACCGTGTATACTTTTAGGGTATCTAAGATTTACTCATAAAACATTATTATAAAATGCTAATATAGGAAACATTCCTGCTACTAAGGTTGAGACAAAGTACAAGGAAATTCATATTATTGATACTGATCTTTGTCCAAAAGATTAGAAATGCCACTAAAAGAGAGACAAAAATTTAAGAGCTAATGCTAATTTTTCTAAGTGATATTAGCCTAGTTAGAGAGTGTTAGTCTGACAACACGAGGCTCTTCTACTGATCCTATCCACAAATTTCCATTATGTTCATTTACAGCACTACTAAACCCCCATGTCACCCCATTTCCAGCTCCTATTATCTTCAATATGTCACCGTCCAGACTCAATTTAATTATCATTCCAAGTGGATTGAAAATCCTATCTCTTGAGTTAGTTGCCTCCCAAAATTCACCTTGTTGGTTTCTTTTGAAGTTGTCTGGCCTTCCTGGAAGTTGTGCGAAAACATCAACCTTGCTAGCCCTGGATGGCTCAAGCCAATACCTAAATACTCTATTGTTTGTGGTTTCAGTAACAAGCAGGAAATCCCCATTTTGGCTCAGTGCTACTCCGTTTGGAAACATAAGATGATCCAAAAGGACCGTTACTTGATGAGTCGACGGTCATATTTCAATAGCCTTCCTGTATTGTCACCACTTGATATCACATAAGCAAATGCACTGAAATTCCAAAGCATCATGATTAGTAAATTGGTAAAGATACAGTAATTGCTTTGGGCATACAAGAAGATACAAATATGTCCAAGAATCAAGAAAAAAAAATTGCATCATAGCAAAAATACCTTCTTGGAAATCTTGTGCTGGTGTCAGTAAAATATACTATACCACTGTATTGATCTGCCACCACATCATTGGTGAACATGAATGGAATTCCTCATGCTTGCTTTGCCAGTGGTCTAGCTAATCCACCATTAGGACCAACAGCCAGGAGACCCATGTAGGCATCAACAATGTAAAGATCACCTGTCTTCTGGTTGAAACTAAGTCCTAGTGGTCGCCCACATCTTGCCTCTGTGTAAACATGATTAAATGGACCTTGACAGCCAAATCTGTTTACAAAAGTTATTGTGTTATTTAAAACGTTAGTAAACAATTACCTTGCAATTTTAATAGCAATGGATAATAAAAAATAACTAAGTCGCCAAATATTTGATAAAGAAATTTGTAAAATACTTGCTGCAAAAGAACAATATAAAGAGTAAAGTGTACTTAAGATGTGTTTGATAAAACTAAAGTTTGAAAATTGAAATCTAAAATCTGAATCCATTAAATTAGTAGATTGTTAAGTACTAGATGTGATACATTTGAATGTATATCACATTAACTAATAAGTGAATAGTTTATCACTTATTTTTTGGAGTAAATTTTGTTTAGAAAATTCAGTGTCACTTAATTAATTTAAATATTTTGATTTTGATTATCAACGCATCTGAACATATTAAGATCTGAATCTATTAATTTTAAGTGTTAAATTGGGTTATCAAACAGGAATCAAGGCCAGTGATGCATATATGATTAGTAGTGTTCAAAGGTATGTCGTCTTATTTCTTAATTTCTTTCAATCTGTTATTGAAGTCACTGATGTCCATCATAATAGCGTAATCAAATAAAAGTCTATCCAAATAAGCTATGTGATCAATCATAATGCATTAATTGTGGTTCGTCGTATTTAGTCCAATAAGTCAGATGAAATTCTGATACTAAATAAGGTTTGTTTTCGAGTGGTGACTGTGCATTTAATTCTGATTTATTATCACATCGAGAAGGTTCTCATAAAAAATGTTGTTCTTTCTAAAGCAATTTCGGACATGAATACTTGATCTCCATAAAAATACTAGTTTCAGTAATTTCCTTTTATAATTTCAAATCTACCATTTACATGCTTCAAAAAATGCATAACTTTTATCAATTTTGTCAATTTTGGAAACGTTTACCTGTAATATTTTTGACAAGAATTTATAATCTAAATATGCATAAAATCAATGAAATTTTCTCTAGCAACCAATATTGCAAAATTCTACAAATCTCGAATTCATGGGTCGTGGCAATTCCACGATGAAACAAAACAAATTAGATGGCTATAAAGAGTTTCTTCCTACTAGTGTTAAGGGCGTGAATTAATTTTATACAAAACTTTTGTTTTTCTATATAAATCAAATTGATATAAACTTTTTATTAAAGAACTTCAGCTTGTAATGTTATAGTAATTTGGTATTTAAATTAGGGCTATTATAAGTAGTTATAAAGGCAATATGTAAGTAGATGATGAGGGTAAAAATTAATTTTTTGTAAAGATAAAGTTGAAAGTTCAAAAGATAACTAAAATTGTTTGCACTATCTACCGCTTCTTTAGTTTTATAAATGGTATATATTTTGTGGTATGTAAATAGACACAGAACTAATAACAATTACAAGGATTGAATATACAAAAAAAAAAGTCATAGATGGAAGCATAAATAGAAACCTGCATGGAGTTGTTACAACAAGATCGACCCAACGATTCAGAATTGTATCCCATTTTATTATGCGACCATCAGAAATGCCCGTATACAGGTCACCACCATACCGATCAAAGGCAATACTCTTAGGTCCGGTTGCATCATAAATCGGAAAATTTTGAGAGTCCTTAATTTGACAACTAACAATTCCAGCATTGTAGATCAATATAGCTATGAGAAGTAGGGTAGAGAAAGATGCAAACCAATGCTTAGAACCCATACTGAAGAAAGAATCGAAAGAATGGAATTTGCAGTGAGAAGCCGAATAAAGGTTTTTATTTTTGTTGTCTACAATAGAGTAATGTTTTTCGAAGTAGAACAGTCGGGCTCTTCTTTATAAGCCTTGGAAACAATTTGATTCCATAAAGCAAACTGTAGAAACATTTTTTCTTTTTTTGGTATACTTTGAATTCAAAAGGAAGTCTGTTAAAGGAATACCGAAAGATTAAGGACCTTAACTTGGCATTTTTATAGGTGGTTTCCTCAATTCGTATACAACTCTAATCAATTCAAATCTTCTATGCATAGGGGTCAAGTGGATCAACAAGGTAATCAATTGACATCAATAACCCCTCATATATATATATATATATATATATATCAAAGAACTAAATTCCCTAAACAAACAACTCCCTTCAATAATTTTTAAATATTTTGCCAAGCTGTAAACAATTTATATTTGCACAAATATCGAAAATTTTTGTTTATATAATATCTACACTTTATATGGATTAGGTGTTTTTTTGGAGTGTTTTTAAAAAACTTTATTGAAGCTGTGTATGTTAATAACTTTCAGCTATAGATGGTCACGGTTGACTTAAGTATTTTTGGGATATAGTTTGGGATATTTTTAAAATTTAAAATTTTATTGTGGTATTTTTAAAAATTTGTAAAATATTTCTTACCACCCACCATCCTTCCCCTCCTCCCTCTTACACCGTCGCCACCCCCCTCCGCTCCTCCACTGCCACTGCCTCTTCCCCCTCCCTCCTCTCTCCTCCCTCTTCCTCTTCCTACCTTCCCCTTTTTCCTTCTCCTCTCCCTCCTCCTTCTCGATAACCCTCCATTTTCCTGATCTAGTTGCAGGTCGTGACCCACGACCAGTCATGGGCTGGGCCGTGACAGGTTGGGAAAAGGGAGGGTTGTAGGGAGAGGAGGGGAGGGGGTGGCAATGGTGAATGGAAGAAAAAAGAAGTTGTAGAGTGTTTTTTTTAAAGATGTATTTGAGATTGTGTGTATTTAGAATTTTTTGAAAGTGTTTTGAAGTATACTACTATACACTTCAAAAATAAAAATAAGTTTGTGGAAAACTCCACAATCCAATAGCAGAGTGAATAAGATAAGAAATGCCAATTTCTCAGTTTTGACTTTTTAGTCTCTAAATGTTTTTCGCTTTTAGTACCAGTTAATATTGACCTGAAATGTATAAATTTGTGTGAGGAAAAAAAATGCCAATAATACGCATTGCATATAGCGGTTTTTGAAAATTAAGTGGGGGCAGATTGCCCCCTCTTGAACCTATGTGGCTCCGTGCGTGCCGTAAATTATGTGAAAATTCGTATGAGAGGACATTTTGGATTTCATTACCTAATATCATCCAAGATTTTTTTACGGAAAAGACTAGATTCTGAGATTTGTTTTCCATATGCACAACTGGAATGTGAATCAATTTTGAAGACATGCACTGTCAAAATCTACAAAAGGGGGAAAAAGTCTCTAAAAAGTCGAAATGTAGTAAACAATGAAGTAGTACAAAAATGAAGTCATTAAATTCGATTCTCTTTTGTTGTAAAAAAGAAAAGAAAACCTACTAAAAAAGTTGATTGCACTTGCCAGTGAAATGGATTACGTAAATTATCCCACATCAACTTAGCAACTGATACAAGTCTAGCTTTACAGCTTTATTTTGGCAACATAAGGTTCTGCTACAGATCCTATCCATAAATGTTCATTCTCTTCATTTACATCGCAACTAAATCGCCATTCTTCTCCGTTTCCAGCCTCTATTATCTTCAGTATGTCACCATTTTGACTCAATTTAACTATCGATCCGAATGGATTAAACACGTTCTCCAGTGAAACAACTGCCACCCAAATTCTCCATTTTGGTTTCTTTTGATGTTGTCCGGCCTTCCTGGAAGCTTGGCAAAGATTTCAACTGTCCCAGCTTTCGATGGTTCAAGCCAATACTTCAATACTCTACAATTTGTGGTTTCAGCAACCGGCAGAAAATCATTATTTTTGCTCAATACCACTCCATTTGGAAACATGAGATTCTTCAGGAGAACGGTTACTTGATTAGTCTTTGGATCAAATTTCAGTAACCTTCCCCAGTTGTCTCCAGTAAGTATCACTAGAGCAAAATCTCTGAAATTTGGAGCATTACGATTAATGGTACTTATGTTTGAGGATAGAAAAATTACAAACATATAATCCAAAAAACAAGCTGTTTCTTTGAATATTCTTGAATCAGTGTTAAAATTTAGGTATTAGTTATGATAGATCTTTGGACTATATGGGCAGGCACACAGACTAACAGGAGGCCAATCTAGCAAAGGAATTTTGGTATTCTCGATTGACGCATATTTCTAGTTAAACTTTTAAAACTAGGGTTCATAACACTTTGCCCCTTGAACCTATGGGGTTGTAACAGTTTACCACCCTAAACTTCAAAAATATATATTTTGCCCTCCAAAGTGAATTATATTTTTACTTTTAATTTTGACAAACTTATGAGCATATTTTTCTTTCCAAATTAACCCCAGTTTTCCTATTTCCTCAATGGTCAGCTTTTAGCTTGTTGCATTTCCTTATTATATATTCATCAAAATATTTTGCTATTACAAGATGTGATGTTGGATAGCAATTTAATTAACTTATTATGTAAACTTATCTATAATTTAGAGTCAGTTTAAATAGGGCTCCACCCGTGCCTTGCCCGCCCCCGCCTTATATGTATAATGTATTATAGTACTAATATGTATGAGTATATTGTAATTTAAAATTAACAAAATGGTATTTTGTTGTGATAAAATAATGTACCCTTTCTTGGCAACTTTTTGTGTTTGTAGTGAAATTATGATTTTGTTATGTTAATTTTCTTGAGTTTTTATTTGTCAGGTGTTGCATATATTTTGTAAAAAAATTCATGGATATTGATTTAGATTTTACGTAATACCAAATGTGAAAAAATGACTAATAAGTGCAGTTGTTTTTGTCTAAATATTCAAAAGAATGATAATTGCGATTTTATTAGTGATATACATATTTTTAAAAAAATGTAAAAAAAAAATAGTAGTAGTCACAATGGAAGCATCCACAAGGTAGTGAAAAAGGACGGAGATAAGGTAGCAGTTAGGGATTTTTTTTAATTTAATTTATACTGTAATCCAATATCATAGCATGCAATAATAGAATATTATGGTAAATACATAACAAGAAAATACAACAATATAAAATTTGACCGTTGAGAAATTAGGAGATTTGGCGTCATTTGGAAAGAAAAATATGCACATGGATTGGTTAAAGTTAAATGTACAAAATATAATTAATTTGGGGGGTGAAATGTATATTTTTGAAATACAAGGTGGTAAAATGTTACCACCCCATAGATTCAAGTGGGGCAAAGTGTTATTAACCCTTAAAACGAACCTATGTCCAACTTTTTAACTTCACTTAGCGGCCTCTAATCTAGTGGCTAAAGTTGAAACTCCAAAAATTTGAGATTTTGGTTTCTAATTTCCGTTTATTAAATCCCACTCTTTCTGTGCTGGAAAAAAAATAAAAAAACTTTTTAACTTCAATGGTCATCTTCCATTTCGTATTAGTTTCACAACACTGATGGTGTCCAACAAGCAAGTAAAAGGAAAGAAAGGGGACTTATGGTAATGCAAGTAGTTGAAAACCCATCTTTTGTTGAAGAAACTTTTAGCTGTTTGGCTATATCTTTAATGGGTATAAGTAAAAATAACCTTCACTGTATAAATATAAGATGTAGTATGAATTTACCTTCTTGGAATATTGCACTACTGTCAGTGAAATAGACGATGCCACTATTTTGATCAACAACTACATCATTGGTGAATTTGAAAGGAACTCCTTCAGCTTCCTTTGCTAATGATGCAGCCAATCGACCATTAGGACCTACAACTAAGAGACCCATATAAGCATCCGCAATGTACAGATTTCCATACTTCTGATTGAAACATAGACCAAGTGGTCGCCCACATTTTGACTCGGTTAGAACATTGTCTTGTGGACCTTCACAACCAGATCTGCTCCCACTATTTAGAATCTAAACAGAAATTAGTAACAATGAATAAAACAATCCCCAGTTAGGCAAAACTTTGTAAAAGAAACTTGTAAAATGATGTAATCCTTGCATTCTGGTGTCTTTGAATGAGTTTGACCTCTAACTTTTGCCAAATCAAGCTAAACAAATTAGGATTAATCTCTTTCACTTTATCAATGCAAGAATTTGTTTACACAAGCAATCTTTAATGCGTGCTACATGTTTAAAACAATATTTTGAAATTTGACTCCAAACTTGTAAGGGTGAAAAGAAATTCGACACTGGAGTCAAATTACTGAAAAATGGGGATTACATCAAATCCAAACTAGCAATGAAAAGAAATTTGAGGTCACATCCAAACTTTAATTACTGAAGGCAGAATATTTATTTTCTTAATAGATGTATAGCTAGATTGTAGAATTGAAAAATGGGGATGAGTACATTTACATAAAAGTGGTCTAAGAAGTAAAAAAGGCATACTCTGACATTTGAATACTTAATAAAGTTGGGAAAAATATCCAAACCTGTGTGGGGTTGTTATAGCAAAATTGGTCCAACGCCCCTCATTTGGAAGCCACTTGATTATCCGGCCATCAGAAATACCGGCATAAGGGTAGTGCGTCTACCTCCACCGCACAGCCTCGTCGTACCAAAATGACTGCTGGTCAACGACTAACTGAGGAGGAGCAGCAGCAACAACCTAATTCATTTGAAGAGGAGGAGCAGCTACAAGACGCCCAAGCTAAGGAAGATGAGTAGTATGATCGTACCCGATTTACCTCTACAGCTAACTAAGTCTGGCACGATGAGAGGATTCTAGCTAAATCCAAAGTTCTAGTTGAAAAAGACACTGATCCTATGGTTGACAACCATTATCATGTGAAGGACACCTTTGATAAGGTTGGGTGGCGAGGATTGTTTAATCTCCCCAACTGCTATTATCTAGACTTAGTACAGGAGTTCTAAACTAATATTCCTAACAAAAGAGCATGTGACCTCAAATTTGATGAAATTATCAGCATTGTTAGAGCAAGAAAAGTCCGTATTACCAAAGATGATGTGAGCAGTTGGCTTAATGTGCCCAAGCAGGGAGAAAGTAGATTTGAAAAAGGTCTTCACGCCTCCAAGTGATTGGAATAAGGACGAAGCTGATCTTAAACGCTTCAATGTGAAGACTGAATCCTCCAACAATAAGAAAAGAATCTTGTACACATCTCATTTTAAAAATTATTAGCACCGCATCCTTATTTATTTGTTCGGTACTAATATCATCCCTAGGGTGAGTGGAACTAATGAAACTCAAACAAGTGTTCTTTTTTTTTTAGACCAAATCATTCGAGGGGTGCCACAGGAAAAATATTGTCTCTTAGGCAGCATTTTCATCAAGCATATATGGATTGTGGCTAGGAGCAAGAAGCCACATGCTTTCCATACACTTGATTCCTCACCATAGCTTTCCAAAAGGCAAGAGTGAACTTTTCTAGGCTAAAACCGGTGATCATAAAGCCCACCGATGCCTTAGGAAAAGCCACCTGCAAAAGACTTGGCATTTCTACTGATTTTGGTAGAAATTTGGTTCAGGATAAAGGAACTAGTGGCCAACAACAGGGTGAAGGAACTAGTGGCCAACAACAACAACCACAGGAAGAGCAACAAGCAGGAGCCTCCACTTCTCAGCCACTTCAGTAGCCAACTAGCCACGCTCAAGCTCCACCACCTCTTCCAAACACTCGACCAGGATGGAGGCACTTCATTGATATGTTTAGCTACTTTGAGAAGAAAGTGATGCGAGAGCTTCAGTGCCATGGTGAAAGCATTCTACGCATTGAAGCAAAGTTGGGCATTGACGTGCAACCAACCCTAGAGATGCAACAAGCTGAACTTAGTGGTGAAGGTAAAGCTGAGTTGGATAAGGTGGAGACATTTGCTAGAGTAGAGAAGTTTTCAAGCACTGAACCCCGTGGTGATGGTAGAGCTGAAGAGGTGCTGAACCCAGTGCTTGCTAGGGTTGAGGATTTTTCGGGTGCTGAACCCGATGGTGATTGTGGAGATGAGAAGCTTGATGGTAGAGCTGAAAGGGTGGATAGTGTTGGGATATTTGTTGGAGATGACAAGTTGTTAGGTGTTAAACACAATGGTGAAGGTGGAGCTGAGAAGCTGCCAACTTTGGAAGTAGAAAAAGAGCAGTCTTGTGAGGTTGTTACATTTTCACAACAAAGTCCAAACAATGAAGAGAACTTGTCCTATTATATGTGACTTCATAAATTGGTAAGTGTATGTTAATGTGTTCCTTTTCATCTTATTGTTTTTTCTTTTCTTTATGTCAACTAACCAAAATGTATAACCTGATTATTTTCTTCCTAGATTACAAAGAATCTTGGAAAAATTTCAAATGTGATTGGTGACTTGGAGTTGAAAGATATCAAATTGGAATTATTGACATTTCTAAAAGATGCGAGACATGTTCCTTATGTTTTTTTCTCCGATTTTAATAAATACTAATTTCATTAATGAACAGTGTTGTGCAGAAGGTTCTAAAGCAGTAGAGAATGATTTGGAAGCATCTGCATATATTCATCTCAGAGAAATCCTTTCTGCAGCATATGTTGAAGTTAGTGGCTTTAGTCAATGAAAATATGTCATTGTTTTGTGATTTCTGTGATTTTTTATTTCATCTTCCACAGCTATGTGAAGGAAACAGATGAGATAGGGATTTATACTCTTAACAAAGAACATTTGGAGAAAGTTATGGATGATAAGGCTTGGGTTGAGGACATGGTTTAGTTTTTTATTCTTTTGAACAGTAATAGCTCTTTCTTTATTTTTTTTTGGTCTTAATAGCATTTTACTGAATCTGTTAATGTATTCTATTACTTTAAGATCATCGTGCAATACACTCATTTACTCCAAAAAGAGTATCAGCAATTTGC
Organism: Coffea arabica; assembly: GCF_036785885.1. Lineage (NCBI taxonomy): Eukaryota > Viridiplantae > Streptophyta > Magnoliopsida > Gentianales > Rubiaceae > Coffea > Coffea arabica. Next base: position 28,372,321 of record NC_092313.1, read on the forward strand.
TTTCACCCATCCTACATTTTGGGTAAGTTCTAATATTATTACTTATTTTCTTGTGGCTAGCAAAATTCATATCTGACTCTTGCTTGTCATTCACTTTATTGCAAAGAATTTATGTGACAGCTTATCCATCTAAAGCACCCACAACTCCAGAGATTCCTGATCTTAAAGACAAGATGGAATTCATGAAAACTGCAGGAAAGGTATTCACATTTTTATTGGTGATGGGGATTTACAAGCACTAGAAAAGTTCGAGAGGTTGCATTAGTTTCCTGTACAATGCCAAACCGTTTCATGATTGTAATGGTCATCAAGAGGCTCTTTAGTCACCTTTAGTGGACAAACCAACAAACGCCTCAAATCCATACCCAAATTGACTACACGGTCTACCGGATTTAGGGGATGTATGCTTAAACCCATGCTGGACTTGTTACACAGTTGACTGGATTATTTGGCCGGATTTTAATCCATGGCCAGATTTACTACATAGTTGACCAGATTAGCGGATTTGAATCCAAGATCGAAATCTGGTCCACAACCTTCACAATCCATGGATGGATTTGAATCTGGTCCAGAATCACATATCAATCCATGACTGGATTTTAAATGGGTTTTCAATATATTGAAAACTGTTTTTTTGCCCAAGCTTTTGAGTCTTAACAAGTCTTAGTTTCATTTCAATTCACAAACTATTCCAACAATTTTATCATTCTCATTGCTCTGTCATCTATAACATTATAAATGCATCCATTATTTTAAGTTATATATCTATACTTATTGCATAGTTGTTAGCAATTGGATATTTGTTCAATTAGATATTGTTTATTATATGATATTGCAGATCTTTTTCCCTACAACTTTACACAAGCATTGGTATTTGATGGTTGCTCATGTGAAGGAAAAGGAAGTCTACATAGTTGATTCTTTGGTCCATGAGAAATCATACTATGAGGGTGTAATGTAATCGCTGGTACGTACAAGATATATTGCAGGTTATCTTAATATGAAAGAATATAGGATGACCATGGCAGTGCCTTTCTTTGTTAGAGTCTATCAACAAAGGTATTGGTGTTACAATTGTTTGCAGGCATGAGACCATTCAATGCCTCAAAAAGTAGAAAAAATGCTTGAAAAATTGAACTTCATTTTTTCAAGTGAAGCAATTTTATTCAACATGAATCTGGCTGTGGATTTATCTATATTTGGTCAGATTTTTTGACCAGATTCTTGACAGAGGGTAACTCTTTTGAAACAAAATTTTTGACAAAATCCAACCTCGAGATTCGGTCAGGGCCATGTGAATCCACCCCTGTGACTTATTAATCTCAAGTTTTTTATCAGAAGACATTGTGTTATGTGCAATGTTCATGCTTGCTAGGATTTTTTATGCAAAACTCCACGATTGATTCTTTGTCTATATTTGAATGATCAACATTGCTTACCCCAACTTGACTTCATAACATGATTATGAGGTTAGGCAAAAGTTAAATATTTTGCCTGTTGCTATATTTTAGTGGAAAATCACTGTTACTGCACATATGTTTAGGGGAGTTAACATTACTATTTTCTGCTAGTATCTCTAAATTATTTCCAAAAATAAAAAATAAAAAATTGTGTCTAATGAGACTTGCCGTAAGAGAATGTACTTTATTTATTTTAGAATATGTTGAGGAAGGGCCCCATACTTTCTGAAAATTTGCAAATTTGCAACTTATTTCGCTTTATGTTTGTGCAGCTTACCTTAATATGAAAGAATGTAAGATGATCACTGCAATGTCTTTCTTTTTTTTTTCCTTTTTTTGGGCATAGGTATGGATTTTGAGTAGATTGTTAAATAAGGATCCTAGGTGGACATTTTTTCTTGTCAATCACAATTCAAGACAGGGAGATGGAACAAGTTGTGGAATTCTCACAATGAAATATATGCAATATTAGGCAATGGGATGTCGACCCAACATTATTGGACCAGTAAGTGCACTAATCCATGTTGTCCTTCTAGCAGGCTTAGCTTATTGCGTCCAACTCCTAATATTTGTATGTACAACCATTGCTAGGAAGCTTGCTGTCTGGGAGATTGCATTGAATAAATTGGCAGACCCCTTCAATTATGTTGTTTTCCTGAAAGAAAATAAATAGAAAAAGGAGACCGATGCCAAAGGAGATTTGCAAGATAAAGGGTCGAAAAAGAAACTTCTTATTATGGATCTGAATGGAGTGCTTTTGACCAGTTTACCTCACAGTAGATCCAAACAACATGGCTTTACCTTTAGACCCCATTGCATTGAGTTTTTGAAATTTTGCTTGTCAAATTTCATTGTGGCAATCTGGTCATTAAAAAAAGGCATGCTTCAACCTATATTTTAGTTAATTGATTCATACATTATGTCTTCTCTTTTTTCTACTTTTCAGCATTTCATTTTTTTACTAGGCATAATATTCAACCTATACTTCAAAGTATATCAAAACGAATGGGTAAAGGTTTTTAAGAACAACTATTGTTTGTTTGGGTGAGACTTCATTCGTAATTATAAAAAATTGCAGAATCAGTCTCTTAGCAAAATTTTTGGGTAATGTCTTGTTTGATACTGCTATATTTTGCAGGATCAGGATTCATGCACTGTGACAAAAGCCAAACTGAAAGAAAATATAGAGAAAAATGTGATATTTAAGGACTTGAAAAAGTTTGGCGAGATTTCAATTTATATAATGGATCTAACATAGTATTAGTTGATGATTCTCCATACAAATCATCCCTTAATTCTGTAAGTGTACTAGCTCAAAGTTCTTTATGTGGTATATTCCTTCTTTCTGGTCTGGATGATGTTCTAATTATTGTCCTTTGTTGAATTATTTAGAGATACAATGCCATCTTCCCTGCATCATATAATTCTTTGAGTGCAGAGGACAATTGTCTGGGTAAGAAGCATTTTTCTTGGCCTTGTAATTTTTATTTTTCAACTATCCTGAAATTTTCAACTAACCTGAAAAAAAAAATCTGTAGATCCTAAAGGAAACTTTGTATAGTACTTGGAGAAATTGGCTGATGCTGATAATGTAGAAGAATTCATTAAACAGAACCCTTTCGGTCAATTAGCCATAACGGAAGACAGTAACAAGTGAAAAATTTTCATGAATCTTGTTACCGAGCATGGATTGCTGGAGAATAGATAGCATGATCAGGAGGGAGGGGATGAGCACCATAAGCAGTGTAGGCATTAGTCTGAATGACAAAAGATTGTCCGGAAGAGATTTGGTCATACACTTCCACACGAATGAGGTATAGATTAGTTATATGTTTCTAAATCTGGAGCATACTATGTACATTTACATCTGCACTTGTATTATGCACATATCAAAAAAGCAAAAAGAATGTAACCAGTTTTTTTCTTGGAAACAATGGATGGGATCATTGGTGAGCTGTAGGTAACAACTCCAATCAAGGCTCCTTTCTTTTTCATTCTTTATTGTTGAAAAATGAAGTAATATTTTCTAGGTTTGTTTATTCGGGTTCTTGTGAAGGAAAGGAGAAAATCCATTAGTTTTAAGGGAAAAAATAAAGGTGAAAATTGCAACATTTCAAAGAAGAATAGATGACCAGACATGTCAATTACCTGATTATTCAATCTCTTGAAATCTATAGCTAATGTTAAGGAAGAAGAGCAGCGAAAACCACGTTGCTTTGGAATGAAAATGCCATCTTGGTGTAGAAGAAAGTGGAGCAAAATCTTTTATAGTTGGCTAAAAAGCATGAGGTATGTCTATGTTATCTTTTAACGGGGAATGGGAAGAAACTATAACCACTGTGTTTCAATAGTGTAAATTGGAAACTTAACTTGCAGGAGGAAAAAGAGAACTCGCATGTGCGAATTGTTGAATTGATGAAGAAATTTTATTGAAAGCATGCATTGCAGTTAGAGATAGAATATTTCAGAGGAGCTGCGCAAGTGATGACTCATATTCAAGCTGGTAGATTCGAGGAAGTGGATGACGGCTTGGCAGCATTGAAATTTAATTTTAAAAAGAAAGAACGAGAACTAGAAGATCTAGATTTGGTTGGTGACCACTTCAAGATGTTTACTAACGATTTGGTTTCAAAAAATTGAAGATTAAATGGTGAAAAGTGGGATTGAAAGGGGAGAGGTGTGTGCACTATTTGAAGGTTGAAGAAGATGAAGCGGAAGAAAAGTGAGAATACGTTCGTGGATTCTTTATTTGAACAGCAGGCCAGCAACAATCCTTGTCCGGATTATAGTCGTCTGACCGGATCTGTTGAATCGGTCGATACAATGCGGCCTTAAAATCCAGTCTACTCCTCTAGATGCGTCCATGGATTTGTTTTGAAAATTTTCCCTTCTTCTGTGACGGATTACAGTAAAGTAGTGAACATACAGACTAATTTTTAATTTATTCATCTAAATAATTATATAGTAATTTGGCATAATTATAAAAGGAATGAGTGTCAAGTTTTCCAACCCAATATTTGTTGTTTGTGTTAGAATATTTTCAATTATATTGATAATTCGTATAAAATCCGTCCATGGATAAATGCACCCGATTTAAATCTGAGCATGGATAAGAAAACATAGAAACCAACAATTATGCAATGAATGAAAATGGAAAAATAAATAGCAAGGAATAGATACATCACCAGAAAAGGCTTTGAGAACTCGACTTGTGAACAAAAAAGAAAGTATGTGGTTTGGTAATTAGAACTTTATTTGGAATAAGTGAAGACTATGATCACGTTTGGTGACTTTTAATGCTATGATATAATCTGGCTGCAGAATTATCTGTCAAAGGACCAGATTATCAAACGGTTTTCAATTGCAAATGTGGCCAACATTCTGCCACAAATGCGTTTGTTATATCTGGTTAACATCCATTATATCCATCCACGGATTTTGTTGACGGAAATTTTTCAAATTTAATATGGGGATACTTATTTAAATGATAGACCGAATTATAAGTATGGGTGTCCAAATCCAACCCATAACCCTTTTGTAACCCATGATTATGTATGGGTCTGTCGTGAAACTTTTGTAATTTCCGAGGGTTCTTTAGTTTATACAAAGTGTTTAAAAAATATTAGGCTTATTATCAAATATACACCTAAAAATTATAAAATTGTGAATTCATATCTAAAATATATTCATTCTTTATGTAACACTTTTTGAATTTTACTTACAAACATTTATGTGTTTATCATAAATTAAATGTTTGAAAGTAAAATGCCTATAAAGAATTGGGTAATGCCCATTTGCCCATTACACTACTACCAGCTCCTTCCATTTACACTAATACCAGTTCCCGCCCATTCCTTCATTCGAAACTTTCCTTCCCTTGCTACTTGGTTGGTCATCTCCATGTGGAAAAAGAATGAAGAAAGAGAAGAATAGAATTGTAAGAACTAGGAATAAAAACTAGATAAGATATTGAGTTGTCTTCTGCTAGTACTATATATGTTTCTGCCCCACTGCAGAAAATTAAGCAATCACATGTTTGGACTGGCTTTTAGCGTGGACTGACCATTAAGGAGTGATGTTCATAATGCGGCGTGTAAGCTTTCTGCTTTTAATGTTTTCTGACCAAAATTGATAACTTTCTTTTTTGATCTCGATTTAGCAGAGATATTCTTCGTTAAATGGGAATACGATTTAGGGTGACTCTGAAGAACATATTTTTTTGCAAGTATAAGATGTGGAGATTTTTTCTCTTTTAAATTTTTTGGATTTACTCGAATTGATTTTCATGTTACCTTCAATTGGGACTTACACGAAAAAAACCATTCTGCAAAACATTTACAGAAAAAAATGGAGCTCAAATTAGACTTGTACTGTGAGAGGGGTTCAGAATTTAGCTTCTAACGCATTTGGTTAGTAGTTTTCTCCATTAGAAAGCTTACACATTTTCTTGGGCTGAAAAAGGCCCTCTGCCTGCATCATCACACTGTCTGATATTTCATTGAATAGCATCACCTTGTGGTGTTGTGGTTGTGGACAATGACGGGTATTTTACATACGTACAAGCTAAAAAATATCGAATTACACCCGTTCACTGCAAGTATACAGATCAACTAGTAGTTTAGGGTATATATCGGGTCGATCCCACAGGGAAGAGTGAACAATTACCGGTATTACTAAAGCTTCTCTATTATTTAGACTATCAATGAATTATAACAAATTTAACCTACTGAAATTATACAAAATAACAAATGAAAGCTCCTTAGGTTGTGGTATCCCTAACTACTCATGCAAGTGCTATATTTGGATCATTAATTACTACATCTAGGCTAATTATGGTGTAATTTCCTTATGCATTTGAATCCTACTTTCGTAGTGAATCAATTATACTTATAACTAATCTATACCTATTCTCATGGTTATGAAATTAGCTACAAGTTCATTTATTCAATGAAATTACATGAAATAATCACTAAAAACCACATAGATGCACCTCTACTTTCGTGAGTGTACTTCCTATGTTTAGCACTTCTTGAACTAGTTTTAAATCTCAATTTCCATTGCAGAAACAACACCTTAGATAATCACAATCAATGGTACCAGATTAATCATGATTTAAAGAGCCAAAGTGCTAAATAACTTGCTCAAATCATAGCAATCAAATAACCAAATAATAAACACTAACAATTATAGAAAGTTCAACCAAACCCAAGGTATAAACTTTAGAAACACATAATGAACACAAAATCCAGAACTTGTCTATTAACTAAACTTGGAATCAAATACAAAAGATAAAGAGTTTGGAAGGAATACAACCCTTGTCACATGAGCTTTCTTCCTTGCCTTCTTCATCCTCCATCTTCATCCTAATCTAGATAATAAACAAGAATGGAAAAAGCTACACTACTCTATACTAAGCTAAACTAACACTAGGGAGATGAAAGAGCTACATTTCTGCAGACTCAAGCTTTCTCCCGTAGCTCACTCTCTATTTTTCTGCTATGGACTCCAATCCCTATTTTTGCAATGCATTTGGCTATTTAATGATGAAAGGTGGTCAAGAAATGAGGATTACATCTCCCTTTTACAGCTGGGAATGTTTCTCACATGTATAGCATCCCATGTGAGTTGGTGGAGGTGAAATTGAGTTTTACGCGTACAAAGCAGCCTTTTCTGACCACAATCCGGCCACAAATCCGGCCAAATTCCGGCCGGATTGCTACAGTGACCATTTGGTCACTTCTGGTTCAATTTCCAGCTCTGCTCCGATTTTGCATCAACTTCCACTGAACTTTTCTTGATGATAAAAGCTGATTTAGCTCTTGACCAAAACATAAAACTTGTAGCCCTTTGAGTTAGCTTTCCAATGCATCAAGAATCATCTCATTTGGATCTGTGTAGGCTGAGAGATGACCGAAATACCCTTACCTGCTCATTGCCCTGTTCCAGTTTCGACCAGTAGAAATTTGCTATTGTAATTCGGCATTTTGACCTGGAAAACCTTCAAACTGGATTTAGATGTCTTCACCAAAGTTGTAGATCTATCTCTTATCTTCAAATTGGTTCAAGAATCATCTTAATTCGATCATTGTAGCTCAAGTTATAGCCGAAATACGAAAATGTGTCAAAACTGTCAAAATACACAAAATCCAAGTAAAAAATGATAAAAACCTCATTTAATCACTTAAAAGCATTTTTCACCAATTATAGCCAAAATGATTCATATTCTACCAATAATATAACTAAAGTGACTAAAAATAATATAAAATATCATACAATTATTACGTAAATTAGTCACTTATCAAACTCCCCCACACTTGAACCATTGCTTGTCTTCAAGCAATAAGAATACAAACCAACAATGATCCAAAATTTGAAAATAAACATATGTAGCATTTCAACTTCATTTCCTCAAAACAAAGTAAATAACCATTATGCAATTATTCAATTAAGTTCAAGTACTCATAATATCGAGTAAAGGAGAGCCAATTATACCACAATTATAACAAATTCAAGTCAATTTCTCATCCTTAACCAATTTCATACGCAAGTAACTCATATGGCCAATAATATGCTTTCTAAACCCATGATCATCTTCTTATTTAACTTTAAAGAGGGATTTATTTATATAATATCGCTAAATATTACTTAAGTTGTGAAGGTATCTTTTTACGCGAGGATCGACATTTTTAGATGAAGATCACCGGTTACTCAACACTTCACATACTCAAGTTGCTTTGCATACTCTTAATTCAAGTACCGTTCTACGCGAAAGTCGACATTTTTAGATGAAGACAGCCGGTTACTAAGTACAAGAATCATTGGAGTAGAACAAATCTTATTCTATTTTTGTCTTTTTCTTTTGTTTCTTCATTTTTTTTTTCATTCATTTTTTTTAAAGTAAAGATAATAACATTCCCTCGAAAGCATAATCATGAGAAGAGTATTGCAATTATTGACCATATTTATCACTTAACTTATAAAATCCAATAAAGAGAAGAAATTTCATCAAATATGCAAAAAAATATATAGGCATAATTTTCTCCACTTTAAAAGATATACTTTCCTACAAATGCAAAAATTATAATCACATAATAGTCATTTCCAAGTTAAATGAGAAAAGAAGTACTTAAACCACATATATTTATCTCAAATGTAGAAGGACTTTGAACTACTAATGGTATGGAACTTGTTACCCCTTGGATAAAATCGAAAAAATTTAAAAATTGTTGAGGCAAGTTTGCAATTTTGGACAAGATTTTGGAAAAATTTTGAATTTTAACATAAGTCCAATATTTGCAACTAATACGTCAATCACATACAATATATATAATCTCAATTCTCCCCCCACACTTAACATACACATTGTCCTCAATGTGTAAAAAGAAAAATCAAGATAAAGAAAGTAATACTCCCCTATGATGTGATTGAATATGAAGCTTCAAGGTACGTTGTTCGCTTGTCTTCATTGCTTCATGAGTTCCATTTGGTAACCATTAGTGATATAAACCTAAAAATGGAAAATGAGAAACAAAAGTGATAACAAAGGCTTAATAAACATATAACGGCGATCCGTAATTCCTAAGCCTTTGTGGTGGTGATGTACCTATAGAAAATACAAAATAAGCAACTGAAGGTACAAGAAAATATATGAGGAAAAGAAGAAAAAGAGAATCAAGGAAGCTGCATTTTTTCTCAGAAAACGCGAGTAGAAACGCGCCTTTAACTCGCGGTTTTGAAGGCGCGTTTCTTCCCAAAAGTTGCAGTACTGAAAACGCGGTTCTGTGAGAAAACGCGACTTTAAGTCGCGTTTTCAATGGCGCGTTTTCATCCTTGATCCAGGCAACAAAACGCGACTTCCATCAAAACGCGACTTAAAGTCGCGTTTTAATGGCGCGTTTTCTGTTCTGCAGGTGCAGAATTGAAAACGCGATTCTGTGAACACGCGACTCAGAGGCGCGTTTTCTTGAGAAACGCGTTTTCTGCTGCGAATTTTAGCAGAAATTCAACTTTTGAAAATTTACAAATAATACCCCAATTTCCCAAAATGCATCATAAATCATTTGTTTGTAAAATTTATCAATGTGCACACATGTAAAACATTAAAAACATGCATTTTAGCCCCTTTTAACGGATCAAAAACAACAATTACTCAAATCGAGGGGTTGAGTTCCTTGATCAAATTTCACCTTTTTCACCTCATTTGGTCACTTTTGCTTCCATTTCCAATACCTACAAATGAAAAATAACAAAATAACTCAAACACATACTTTAAACATAAAATCACCCCAAAATAACATTAACTTAAACAAACATTGGGTTGCCTCCCAATAAGCGCTTCTTTAAAGTCAATAGCTTGACTATTTCACCTTATTTTTCAAGGAGGCTTAGTTAACGAATAATCCACCATTTTAGGCCGTGGTGGATCATTAAAAGGTGACTTTATAGTAAGAGTCACATGTTCTAATGATGTGAGAAATGGAAGTGACTTACATATCCCAAGTGGTTCATAGATATTACCTTGAATATGCACCACTTGAGAACTTACCAAAGGGAATACCATGAGAGTATCTTGAGCAGGAATACCCTTAGAACCTATACTTTCAATGCACTCCTTAAGAGGGGTGAAAAATGAGTCATTAAAACTCACCTCTTGAGGCTCAAAGTTAATTCCAAAGATATTATCATGTGAAATGGATATTTGCTCATTAAAACACAATTGAAATTCATCATTTTCATCCAAATATAATCCATTTTCACATACAACATTCCTACCATTCATGCTAGGATCATTTTGCAAATTTTTAGAGGAAATAACTTCACACAATGCATTCAATTTCTCTTGTATTCTACTAAAGTGAGAAGTTAATTCATCTATTCTTTTCTCAATTCTATCAAAACGGTCGGAAGTCACATTAGCTAATTTTTCTATAGCTAACTCCCAAGATGGTTTTGCTTTATATTGGACATTTTCAGATTGGTAATCGTAAAAATATGAGGAATTATTATAAGTACATTGATTATCCCAACCATACACAGGAGAATTGTTCCAATTAGCACTATATTGATCAAAACAAGGATTGTAATGCTCTAATTCATCATAATAATCCACATTTTGTACTTGTATACATGTATTAGTAGCATGATAATCTCCACACAAGTCACAAATCACATGATAAGAATTAAAAACATTTGCATTCCTCCTTTGTTCAATTTCCTGCACAATTTTGTCCATTTGAACTTGTAGCATCATAACATCAAATTTAGCCTTTAAGCACCTTATACCATCTTCAAAAGACATACCTTCAGTAATTTCTTGGTTACCTCTGTTGAAGGAACTTTGCACTAGGTAACCATCCATTGCCAATCTTTCATTTCTCAAGCTTTGTCCTCCCAATTCACCTACCCCTCCTCATTATCTAAAATTACTTTTAAACAATCTCAAAAGTAAGATTAGTTAAGAAAGATAGATTCCAAGATACAAACAAAAACAAAAAATAAAAATAAAAATAAAAATAAAAGTTGACTAAAAAAAAAATGACATAAAACACATAAGATACAACAAAAACAACAAAAATAAGAAAAATTGTCTAAATTAATAAAGTTGCTTTTCACACCGATATTGCCAAATCTTCCCCGGCAACGGCGCCAAAAACTTGACGGGTATTTTACATACGTACAAGCTAAAAAATACCGAATTACACCCGTTCACTGCAAGTATACAGATCAACTAGTAGTTTAGGGTATATATCGGGTCGATCCCACAGGGAAGAGTGAACAATTACCGGTATTACTAAAGCTTCTCTATTATTTAGACTATCAATGAATTATAACAAATTTAACCTACTGAAATTATACAAAATAACAAATGAAAGCTCCTTAGGTTGTGGTATCCCTAACTACTCATGCAAGTGCTATATTTGGATCATTAATTACTACATCTAGGCTAATTATGGTGTAATTTCCTTATGCATTTGAATCCTACTTTCGTAGTGAATCAATTATACTTATAACTAATCCATACCTATTCTCATGGTTATGAAATTAGCTACAAGTTCATTTATTCAACGAAATTACATGAAATAATCACTAAAAACCACATAGATGCACCTCTACTTTCGTGAGTGTACTTCCTATGTTTAGCACTTCTTGAACTAGTGTTAAATCTCAATTTCCATTGCAGAAACAACACCTTAGATAATCACAATCAATGGTACCAGATTAATCATGATTTAAAGAGCCAAAGTGCTAAATAACTTGCTCAAATCATAGCAATCAAATAACCAAATAATAAACACTAACAATTATAGAAAGTTCAACCAAACCCAAGGTATAAACTTTAGAAACACATAATGAACACAAAATCCAGAACTTGTCTATTAACTAAACTTGGAATCAAATACAAAAGATAAAGAGTTTGGAAGGAATACAACCCTTGTCACATGAGCTTTCTTCCTTGCCTTCTTCATCCTCCATCTTCATCCTAATCTAGATAATAAACAAGAATGGAAAAGCTACACTACTCTATACTAAGCTAAACTAACACTAGGGAGATGAAAGAGCTACATTTCTGCAGACTCAAGCTTTCTCCCGTAGCTCACTCTCTATTTTTCTGCTATGGACTCCAATCCCTATTTTTGCAATGCATTTGGCTATTTAATGATGAAAGGTGGTCAAGAAATGAGGATTACATCTCCCTTTTACAGCTGGGAATGTTTCTCACATGTATAGCATCCCATGTGAGTTGGTGGAGGTGAAATTGAGTTTTACGCGTACAAAGCAGCCTTTTCTGACCACAATCCGGCCACAAATCCGGCCAAATTCCGGCCGGATTGCTACAGTGACCATTTGGTCACTTCTGGTTCAATTTCCAGCTCTGCTCCGATTTTGCATCAATTTCCACTGAACTTTTCTTGATGATAAAAGCTGATTTAGCTCTTGACCAAAACATAAAACTTGTAGCCCTTTGAGTTAGCTTTCCAATGCATCAAGAATCATCTCATTTGGATCTGTGTAGGCTGAGAGATGACCGAAATACCCTTACCTGCTCATTGCCCTGTTCCAGTTTCGACCAGTAGAAATTTGCTATTGTAATTCGGCATTTTGACCTGGAAAACCTTCAAACTGGATTTAGATGTCTTCACCAAAGTTGTAGATCTATCTCTTATCTTCAAATTGGTTCAAGAATCATCTTAATCCGATCATTGTAGCTCAAGTTATAGTCGAAATACGAAAATGTGTCAAAACTGTCAAAATACACAAAATCCAAGTAAAAAATGATAAAAACCTCATTTAATCACTTAAAAACATTTTTCACCAATTATAGCCAAAATGATTCATATTCTACCAATAATATAACTAAAGTGACTAAAAATAATATAAAATATCATACAATTATTACGTAAATTAGTCACTTATCAGACAACGTTCTTTAATTTTCATGAGCATATTTGGATTAATTGTTTGATTGCATTGCATCGAAGAATTTTACCTAAAAAAGTAATGTTATTTGTTTGAATTATTTATGTATGAAACTTTCACTTGAATTCTTTAGAATTTATGTTGTTGCCTTGATGTCAAGAGTTAGTTTTTTTTTTTTGAAACATTTGAAGTTTTATTGACAACTGTAACTGTACAGATTTGAGCAATGGCTTAAAGCTTCAATATAAAAGTGCAATCAGCACAAGGGAGCAGGATATATCCTTTCCTCATCACAATATATGCTTAAAGCATAAGATCTTATCTTGATACTTAAATCCATAGTCACAGCCTTTAGTTGTTTTGTTGTTAGCTATATCAATGTTCTACTGTGTGATTATGTTTTGATTTCTGAATTGTCGTAAGCACTTTTTTTTCTTCCTTAGGTAAAAGTCTTAGGTAGAGGTTGAAACCACCGCTAATGGCCCAGGCTCAGTAAATTTATTCATTTCCTCTACCAGTTTTTAGAAAAATGTCTTTATTCTTTTATTGTAGTTATGGTTATTTAATTTGATTCTTTTTTCTTTTCTGAAACTATAACTGATTTATATTGAACAAAGTAACTTTACACTTTGGAGCAAGAGCCCCTCATTTCTATACAAAAATGCATTAGTAGCACAGAGGATTAATCCACTCCTCATCATGTAAAATGCCTAAAGCATAGTCACTAATTCTATTACTAACATGGTTAACATTCTCAGCTCTAAAACAAAACGGGCACATACAAAACAGAGATTTTAAGCTAAGTATATCCTTAATTAAAGTGTGCATTTTAATATTTTCACACTTAGAGATGTGATTTGCTAGAGCAATTGCTTGTTGCTACTCTGGACTATGATCCTCCACCTCTTTATTGCAAGTTTACTCATGGCTAATTTAATTGCCTCAGCTTCATCCAGTTGCTGGCAATTGTAGTTTCTTTCATGCATAGCCCAAGCTGCCACTACAATGTCTTCTTCAATCATGGCAGTCACACCTATGTCAACCTCATTAGTGTCTGGCCTCCTGCGAGTAGCAATACACACTTTGACCACCTTTGGATCCTTCATTCCTGTCCTCTGAGTTTGGTTACCGTCTGTTTATTCTGTACTGGTTGTCTCCCCTTGTCTATGTGCATCACTGTACTTTATCCACTTCTCATGAGTGTTCTGCACTATTTGCACTGATTGTCTTTTTTTATTGTTGAATTCCAACTCATTCCTGTTCTTCCAAACTTGCCATAGGATGTTAACTATTAAGGCTAGATGATTAGCACCAGAGTGTCTATGTCTAACTCCTAGGATTTCATTCGACCATGCCTTAAAGCATCCTTGTTGTTCCCTAGCTCCATCCCACTGGATAGGTGCCACCTCCCAGACCTGCTTAGCTTGCCTACAGCTTAGAAGTGCATGCTCTGCTATCTCAATTCCTTCTCCACACCCTTTGCATATAGGGTCCCCCATCTAGACTATGATCTTCCTCCACCTCTTTATTTCCAGTTTACTCATGGCTAATTTAATTGCCTTGACTTCATCCAATTGCCGGTAGTTGTAGCTTCTTTCATGCATAGCCCAAGCTGCCACTACAATGTCTTCTTCAATCATGGTAGTCACACCTATGCCAACCTCATTAGTGTCCGGTCTCTTGCGAGTAGCAATACATACTTTGACCACCTCTGGATACTCCATTCCTGTCCTCTGAATTTGGTTACCATCTATTTGTTCTGTACTCATTGTCTCCCCTAGTTTATGTGCATCACTGTACACTATCCACTCCTCATGAGCTTTCTGCACTGTTAGTACTGATTGTCTTTGTTTATTGTTGAATTCCAATTCATTCCTGCTCTTCCAAACTTACCATAGGATGTTAACTGTTAAGGCTAGATGATCAGCATCAGAATGTCTATGTCTAGCTCTTAGGATTTCATTCCACCATGCCTTGAAGCATCCTTGTTGTTCCCTAGCTTCGTCCCACTGGATAGGTGCCACCTCCCAGACCTATTTAGCTTGCCTATAGTTTAGAACCGTATGCTCTACTATCTCAATTCCTTCTCCACACTCTTTGCATATAAGGTCCCCCATCTTTGTCCTGCTAAAAATTACCTCAGTGACTGGAAGAGCATTGTTTATACACTTCCACATGAAATCTTCAATTTGTTCTTGATGTTTAATTTCCATAGGCAAGACCACAACTGGCTGGTTGAGCTATGAGTACTTGTTTCACTGTCCTTGCTTCCCTCCCCATCTTGGATCTCCTTTCCTCTCATCAGTATCTTATATGCTGAGCTCACAGTATAAGGCCCCATTGTACTATGTAACCACAGTTTCTTATATTTAATTTGATTCCAATTACCTTGTTTTTTTTGTAAGAGGACCCTAGATATTGCTGATTTTACAAAAAATATTTCAAGTGTTGCGGACAGAGTTCCTGAATCTATCAAGCTACAATTACATAGAAGGAGATTTGATAGCTTGTTGAAGCTTGAGGAGCCTGCTGATCACTTGTCTATGCTATTGACCGCTGTTGTCAATTATTATGATAACAAAAATGGATGTTTAGTCTTTAGGGAAGATAAGTTATTCATTGGATTGGAAGATGTATTAAGAATAACATGTTTGCCAATAGACAGCAAACTAGTTATCACAACAGGGTTTGGAGGAACAGTTATATGCTTTGTAGGATAGATTGATGGGTGAGAGACAAAAATTAAACAAGCGAAAGAGAGGATTCACTTTGAATTCTCTAAGGAAGATATTCAATAAATTTGAGCTAGAAGACAATGCTACCATGTGAGCACTAGTCCTATATTTGATGAGATCAGTAATTGTTCCCTCCTCCAATAATGTAGTTCCTCTTGTCTATTTAAATTTTTCTAAAGACACTGATAGGATCAAAGATTTTGCTTGGGGAGCAGCGATGCTAGCCTTCCTCTAAATTAGCTTGAGAAAAGTCAAATTGGACGAAACCCACTCTCTATGGGGGCATTTCCATTTTTTGTCGGTAAGGATATGGTATAGTTTATTTACGATTATAGTATATTTCTTTCTTATTTCATGTTTGAATTAATTTTTCACTTTCTCTTACAGTTATTCATATTGAAGCATCTGCTCGTTGTTGCACAACAGATCATTTATGGCTCCCATTGTGATGCCCCACTTATCAATAATGTTCCCATGAACTTCCAGCTGATGGTGGAATGGAGTAGGCTACTGAAGTAGCTGTTCATGAACCGTCAAAGTAGGCTAGAAGTCGATTCCTTTTTGCAGCTCTTTGAAAGCTTGGAGACAAATCAGGTATGTTATTTTTTGGTAAATGATCGAATGTGTTGAATCAAATTTTGATGATCACATTTTAAAAATATTAGCTATTTTTCCCTAATTTTTCTTATATGTGTGTTTCATAATAGATCATAAGGTCTCCTTATGAGCGATTGCCCGAAGACTTTTTTCCAGCCCCATATGGACAGCAACTTTGGATGGGCAGTGCTTTCTCTTCCATTTTGTGCATGGAAAGGGTATATCTTCATGACCCTCTTATTGGACAAGATAGAGAGGCCCGTCAACAATCTTGTACTGAGCTTCGTGATAAGCACAGAAGTATTTGGATTCCAAGAAGAACCAATCAAGGCAAGGGGCAAGTAAGAAGAATTGGCCTGATATACATTTGGTTTTTATGAATGCTTGGAATCAACGTGCCACTCATTTGCTTCTTAACACGAGCAGTACAGGTATATTACTTAATTTGATTACATAAAGCTTTTTCATTGTGTATATGATTGCAATTTTTTTGGTGCATGCTAATGAAGTGAACATCTCAACCACTGGAGGTTTTGAAACCTCTAATCCTAGGAGTCCTCGAATCAATACTTTAGGTATAGTTAAACACATTGTATGTCTAAGAATATATATGATTTTATGTCTAACAATATATATGAGTTTCTAATTCTATGATTTACTTACTAATTTCATTTTTCTATTTTATCTTTTTTTTGTTGTATAGATGAAGAGATGTTTACTAACAGTTAACATGAAAAGGGCATATCCTATGCAAGTCAACAGCTAGAGGAAGCGTTCAATGATGGTGATGAGCAAAATAACACATTGCATTTTGATTTTCAAAGTAATATTCTTTCTTCCCATACATGATATGATTTTCTAATTTTATAAATCATTCACTAATTTATCTTTTTTTTTTATATAGACATAGAGATGGGCACCAACGGCCCAATCCATGACCAACAGAGGTCTGAGGAGAGGACTTTTATTGAATATTCTACAAGTGTAGGAACCAAGAAGTTTCATAGTTTCAAAGATATTTGTGAATGTCTTCAATCTGTTGGACAACAACCGGTCAGGACTCCAGCCAGAGTTAGACATCAAGATTTCACTGATAACAATCTATTCTGTAGAGTTTACAAGGGTAAGAAAAAGAGTATAAGGCAAATTGAAATGCACCACCTCATGGAGTTGGGTTAGTATTCAGCCTTCCCTTTCATTGTAACTCATCTAAAATAGAAACCATAGTAGTAACCTAATTCCCTCAAAGTCAATTCTAATACAACTGAAACAGGAGAGGATGTGGGGAAGAGTTATTCTAATACAATTGAAAAGCCGATTACTGAAATTCTGATTCATGTTGTCTTGTTAGGCATATAGCCATAAGTTTGAAAGAGCTAAGAAAAGTTGTAAAGTGTTTGACAAGTATGAAGAAAATGTGGAGATGTCTATTTGTAAAGTTGTAAAGTTGTTGTGCATGTTCCAAGTGCCCTTTATCGCACTTATTTACATGCTGGTGGGAAATTTGTTGATCTTCAGGATTTTGATGGAAACAAGTGGACTATTCGTGTTACAGTGAAAGGAGATGGTACAAGTGCCTGTCTGAGCAAGGGTTGGAGTCAATTTGCTAAGGGTAAAAAGTTGCATTGTGGAGATGTCTGTATCTTTGAGTTGATCAGATCTAGACCTGTGGTGATGAAGGTGTCTATATTTCCTGCCAAAAGACATGTGGAACTAAAATAGATGGTGGTTTGAATTATGGTGCTAGCCTGTTGATATCCAACTGGTACGTGGTCATTGTGGCTAGTATGAATGTTTATCTTGCAACAATCTTTAGTATCAATTGGACTATCTATATTTATTTAGTATTGCCATGCTTACAGTCATTACTCAGAGTTACAGGGCTTTGTGGTTTGAATTACTCAAGACCTCTTCATGGGTATCTCTCTACTCTGACCTTCCTTTCTAAATGTTCAAGAATCATGGTTAACTGAGTTATATATCTCAAGATGTAGTGAATCTTGCACAACTGCACAATCTGAAAAATTACAAGTGATGTCCAGGTGAATGCTGTAACTTTTTGGGCTCTTTTTGAGAAATTAAGTGGTGAATTTGGGGCTGAGTCGTTCATACGACTTACATTATGTCAAATGGTGGTTCTAGCAGTTATAAAATTATAAATTTTGGAGACGTAGGTGACGATGTTTAATTATACTACAAATTTGGACTAGCAAGTTTATTCGAAAACCCTCGTATTTGCAAGTATATAGTTCACTTTGCAATATAGATGAGGTGTTCGAGTCGATCCCACAAGGAGCAAAGTGAAAATTTCTAAAGCTTTAAACCTGCCTTATTATCTAAACTATCAAAAGGATCAGTGAAAAGGAATTTGGATAAACAAATAAAAGTGTACAATAAAGCCCAATTATAGCTTATTAAAAATGATACACTTGAGATGAAATCTTCAAAGTACAGCTACAAATCGTCACTTGAAATTCCCATTCAAAAAGAACTCAAATTGTGCAAGAAAAGCTACTACACACGATTTAGCCGTTACTAAACTGGGAGACTAAACCGCGGTCGGTTAATAAACCGTTTGTCGTCAGAAGGTAACCAGCACCGATTATGATCGTTGCTAATATCTCTAACTCTCTGTCCACAAACCAGTGTACATAACCAGTCCACTTCTCCTAGTAACCGTGGCCGGGTATTATCTGTTCGTTTCAAATTTTTCCTATTTGCAATTGAATATTGCTAACCCAGCTCTTTATCACTCACATCCATTAATTTTATCCAATGAAATAAATTAGTAATTTGTTCGATTTACACATCAGCAGTTTTTTTTTCTTTAGCATTTTATGCTCTTTTTATTTCTACATATTTGTGATGTAACTTATACATACTTTATTCCTCACCATTGCTTTCCATGAGCTTTTTTGGCCACTGCACATGGTTCAGGCATCACTAAATTGGGAAAAAACTGCGGCTGGTTACTTCGTAACAGTCTACCATTATATAACTGGTTGAGTAAACCATTTCTCTTCAGAATATATCCGGTGCCGGTTAAGGTTGTTGCTAATTTCACCAACTCTTTGTCCACAAATCGGTGCAAATAACTGGTAGGCAGCTCCTAGTAACCGGCCATGGTTACTATTTGTTCCTTTAAACCAGGGACGATTATTTTTTCTTTATCACTGTGAGCCTCTTCATTTCTTTCTTGTTTGACACCCAATCTACTCCATCTATTGATTTTGTAATTCCAATTTACTAATATCCATAAAAATGAAGATAATAAATAGAGGACATAGCAAAATATGAAATTATCAGAAATCTCAAGGGAGGTTTTTGAAATTATCCCTATCTAGAAACTATCACCTCTTCATAAGTTCTTTTTCATCTTCTCTAGAAATGAGAAAAAAATGCAACTGTGCATGGGATTCTTTGTGGGCTTCTGTTTTCTCCTTAAAAAAAAAAGGCGGCCTTTGTTTGTAGCTCTCTAATTTAGTAATTAGTTATATAAGTAAGGGTATTTATGTAATTTCAACTAGTTTGACGAGCTGCTCGACAAGCTCATGAGCCTATATATAGATGAATCAAACTCGACTTGTGTGCTATACGAGCTGCTCGAGCTCGGTATTGACCGAGTTCAAGTCGAACATTGATTCAAGTGCAAGCAACTCGATTTGTTTACAACCCTCCTAAACTTTGTCGTATGGTTCAAAAATTTTGATTTTCCAGCTAATAAACAACAACCATAATCAAGAAGATGGATATTAGAAGATCATCTTGTAAACATTGGAAAGGAAAAACAAATAATAGATATAGGAAGTCATAGTGCTGAGAGCACAACTTAGAGTACATATAGGAACAAAGATAAGAATATAAGCATTTCTCCTTAGACATTAGTAGGCTAGCACCAGAATTCAAACCACCATCTATTTTAGTTCCAAAATCAATCAATAAAATAATAGCAGCCCATCTCAAGATACATTGAAAATAGTCAAAATCATTCAATTATAAACCTTTCCCCCCCAACAAAAAACTGCAATTACATGCTTAAGAATAAAATCGAAAACATCGATAATTTCCAACAATCTCGTAGACAGAAGTTGCAGGACTCGTAGGATTTTGAGAAAAGAAGCTTCCTACCTCAAAACTAAGAAAAATCAATCAACAAAATAATAGCTACCCATCCAAAGATACATTGAAAACAATCAAAATCATTCAATTATAACCCCTCCCCCCACCCAAAAAAAACCACCAAAAAAAAACTTCAATTACATCGTCAAAGGAATAAAATTGGTAATTTCTAGCATTCTCATAGACAGAAGCTGTGGGACTCACAGGATTGGGAGAAAGGAAGCTTCCCACCTCAAACATTGATCCATAACCCAATTAGTCATATTGAGTGTTATTAAGGCATTGAGTGTTGACTAAAATGAAGTAAGATATCATATAAAGTATTAATGTGGCCAAAGTAAAGTAAAGTAAAATGTCATTTGAATAAATTATTGAGTATAAGCATCTCCAGCAGATCCATCACACGGCCACAAACACGGCCACCCATTGTGGCAGTGTAATGCTCGGATTTGGGGCAGGAACAGTTACAGGATTCCTACAAGTTCATGGTCAAAATTTAGCCAAAAAAAATATAAGGTTCAAATTTCATTTTGTACATCATTTTTCACACTATATATAGAGCCAACAAAATTTTGTTATATAATTACACGTTGTGCAAAGTAACTTATATCATGTGCAAACTGAGTTACATCATCCATAGTTACAAATGCATCCGTAATGCTCATTACACCCATCATTCCGATGATGCATGTAATGTTGCTGAAAAAGAGAAATGGTGGGCCTGGCTGGAGTCGATTTAAATTATGTAATATTATGCTATGAAGTTCAATTAATTACATAAAGAATTATGATGGGCCTGGCATGTAATGTTGCTGATTTGAATTATATAATATTATGTTATGGAGTTCAATTAATTACATAAAGAATTGTTAATTAAGTATGGATTATTATGATATTTTAACATTTGATACATCACATATTTGTTTAATAGTTACATAATTATTTTTCAGAAAATAATAATATATTATTTTTAAGAGATAGAAAAAGATATATTGTTCAAGCTCGAAAATGAATAATATTATTTTTTAGAAAATAAAAAATCCAAAAGGTAAAAAATTTAATGAAAGTTAATAATTTAGTTTTTTAAAAATAACGAAATTATTTTGAAAAATTTGATTTGATTGTGGACTCGTTCTATTACATCTTGTGGAGTGTAATCCATTATGAGTGAAAATATAATAAAAGAGGAGATAGCAGAATACTGATATGGCATGTGAATTACACTCTAATGAGTATAAATCACTATAGATGGCAAGTAGACTATGACCTGATGTGGCATTGGTACGCTGAAAAGATTCAAAAATGGTCTTTCCATCCAAATTTTTTTTTCCTGTCACAATGGGCAAAAAACTTATTTACCATTCCAGTGTTAGACAACCAAGTTAGAATGAGTTTTTTTTTTCTCAAATTAGAATGGCATAAAAATATTATTATGTTGAACTCTAAACCCTAAACGCAATTAAACTGTGCTTCAGGTTTTAACCGAAACAGCGAATGCCAACAGATGCTTGAAATCCATGGCTGGATTTACAATCTAGTAGGCGGGATTTTTGGATCGGATTCTATCCAGAAAGTTGTTTACGCTCTACCTTGAATCCATGGCATGAATCCGATCCACAACCTTCACAATCCATGGCTGGATTTTAATCCGGTTCAGAATAATGCCTCAATGCATGAACGGATGCTGTACGAATTTTCAATATAGTTGAAAATAGCCCAACAGAAAGTTAGGTTTAGAATACATAATATAATATGCATACATAACTTGACAATGTAATCCTACTACACAAAACACCATCTAACTTCAATCCATGGATGGACGCTGTACAAATTTTCAATATAGTTAAAAATAGCCCAATAGAAAGTTAGGTTTAGAATACATAACATAATGTGCATACATAACTTGACAATGCAATCCTACTACACAAAACACCATCTAACTCTAGGATTGAAGTTAGATGTGAGGATTGCAAGGCCTAATTGGGTATACTTTTAGATTTGCTACACAGCTCTTCCAGGGGGCAAATTTGCCTTCATCCCTTCCAGAATTACTACCTCCACTGGTGGAGGTGAGTTTGCTTCCGTGTCCTCGTGCATTTTCCCATCATTGGCGCAGCACATAGCGATGTTAAACAACAAAAGTATAATAGCTAACAGCAGACCAACCAACAGAAGCAGGGGTAAAATTGGTTCTCTGTTCATCTGAAATTAGGGAAGGGGGAAAAAGAGAGCAGTATTAGAAGTTGAGGAAGATGAAACTGATGCTGTCAAATTACCATGATCAAAGCCTAAGCTGAGATGCGTGAATGTAATAACGATTCTGCAGGATATATTCACACTCAAAGTTAGACTTTGCAAAATATGCATTAGATAGCCTTCACAGTGTTGAATGGGGAGAAAGTGCTAACAGGTATATAGAGACTTATCTATGCAACACCAGGTAAACCAGGGATGCCAAAGAAGAAGGAAGAAGAAGATGATGAGGCAAGGCTTGGTAGGATGTGGAAAGTAGCGGCTGTTGTGGCAACTGGAATAGGTGTTGCTGCATCATCATGGGGAGTTCCGGGATCAGTTTTGGAAGAACTAGAGCCGCAGGATGACAGGAAGAAGATGAAGGCACCAGGAAGGGTAAATCTACTGTAAATGTATTGGTTCCTGAAGGCACCAACTTGCTAGTGGGCCTCTATTTTTACTTTCCTCCAAAAATTCAGGAGGAAGAATTGCAATGACAAATTGAGTGGAATGGAAACTTCACAGTATGGTTAAAAGAAACTGTACAGAATGATTGGGGTTGGCTGAATGTGTTTTCTGAAATAACTTAATCTCTTTTTGGAAAGACCCACATATTAATCTTATTATTAATCCATGATCTCTTATATAGGATGAAGCATTTGCTGAGGAAGAAAAAATACGAAGCAAATACCTTTCTCCAAGTTTTTCTCTTTTTTTCTTCTTCTCCTTTCTGCTTCTCCTTTCTTCTTTCTTTTTGCATATTAATCTTATTATTAATCCAGGATTTCTTATATGGGATGAAGCATTTGCTGAGGAAGAAAAGTATGAAGCAAATACCTTTCTCCAAGCTTTTCTCTTTTTTTCTTTTTCTCCTTTCTTCTTCTTCTTTCCGCTTCTCCTTTCTTCTTTCTTTTTGCTTCTCAAGGGCCTAAATATAAACAAATGGAGTAACATTTAAAAAGGCCTTGAGAATTGAGACAAAGCAACGGAAAAAAGTGAAACATCAACTCACCTTTTTCTTGGACTGAATAGTGTCAAATTAGAAACTATCAAAAAAGAGTTTGCTTGTCAGAATAGGTTTAGACCAAATAGCCACTTGGCCAGGAGTGTGTTTACTAAATACATGAGAACTACAAACAAAAGCCACCTATTTTTATTTTTTTTTTTAAAAGAAGAAAGCAGAAGCCCATAGAGAATCCCATGCACAGTTGCATTTTTTTCTCGTTTCTAGAGAACACAAAAATAACTTATGAAGAGGTGATAATTTCTACTTTCTAGATAAGGATAATTCCAGAAACCTCCCTTGAGATTTATGATAATTTCATAATTTGCTATGTCCTCTATTTATTATTTTCATTTTTATGGATATTAGTAAATTGGAATTACAAAATCAATAGATGGAGTAGATTGGGTGTCAAACAAGAAAGAAATAAAAAGGCTCGTAGTGATAGAGAAAAGATAATCGTTCCTGGTTTAAAGGAACGGATAGTAACCATGGCCGGTTACTAGGAGCTGTCTATCGGTTATTTCCATCGGTTTGTGGACAGAGAGTTGGTGAAATAAGTAATAACCTTAACCGGTGCCGGATATGTTTTGAAGACAAATGGTTTACTTAATTTGTTATATAACCGGTAGACTGTTAAGTAACCGGCCACGATATTTTTCCAGTTTAGTGACGCATGAACCATGTGCAGCGGATTTTCTTGAACAATTTGAAGAAAGCCCTGTAACTGGTTTTGCATATCTCTCCCCTCAGAAGAAAGCTTCTTTGCTTCCAGGGGTTGGTGACACTTTGTCATAATGATAGGTCCAAATCTGGATCCTCCTCTTACTTTCACATTTTTCTTTTTTTTTTAATGGCCTGGGCATAAGACAAGCGTAAATGTAAATAAACGTAGTATGCTCCAGTTTTATAAACATATACCTAATCTATACCTTAGGAGTATATCTCTCTGGGTGCGTCCGTGGTCATTTACATCTCGGTAGTAGCACATTTTCTTCACGTTTGTCCAACACTTCACAACTTTTTTTACCTTTTTCAAACTCACGACTATCAACAACACCCTAGATAGAAGCACTCATTAGTCCATAACAAGACAACATGAATCAGAAATTCAATTTAAGAAATTAACAATAAGAAAATAATAAATTAATTACAACTGGCTGCAATCCAAGCTTGTCAACAATGCCATGTAAAAGTTCCAATTATCACTGGGTTCTGTTATGGGTGATTGACCGAAAGGATTTTGTTTGATAAACTCTTCTATATTATCAGCATCGACCAATTTCTTCAAGTGCTATACAAAAGCTCCTTCAAGATTTGTAAATATTTGTTTTTAGGTTAGTTGAACAATTTCAAGTTAGTTGAATAATACAAATTGCTTTGCCAAGAAAAAATGCTTCTCACCCAGATAATTGTCCTTTACATGTGAATATATATAAAAGATGTCGGGAAGATGGTATTGTATCTCTAAACAATTCAACAATGGAAAAGTTTAGAACATCATGGAGACTAGATTAGAAGAATACATCACATAAGGAAATTTGAGCCTATACACTTACAGAATTAAGGAATGATTTATATGGAGAGTCATCAACTAACAATGTGTTAGAGCGATTATATAAATTATACTCTCCCCAAACTTTTTTCAAATCCTTGAACATCACATCTTCCGGTTCATTTTCTTTATGTTTGGTGTTTGTCATAGTACAATGAGACTGATCCTACAAAATATAGCAATTTCCAACAGAACTTACCAAAAATTCTGCTAAGAAACTGATTTTGTAAATTCTAATAATTACAAATGAAGTCTCACCCAAACAAAAAGAAGTTTATCTTGAAATCCCTTCATTTCCTCTGATATGCTTTGAATTAGTGGTTCAATATTATGGCCGGAAAAATTATGAAATGCAGTAAAGTGAGGAAAAACAAAAGAGAAGACAATGTATAAATCAATTAATTAACATATAGATTGAAGCATACCGTTGTTTTGATGACCAAATGGGCACAACAAAACATGACAAGCAGAATTCCAAAAATTCAAAGCAATGTGGTTTTAGGTCAAAGTCACATGTTTAACGAGATGACCTAACCAAAAGCACTCCATTCAAATCTAGAATAAGGAGTTTCTTGCTTGAAACCTTATCAGAACTGCTAGTTTCCACTGAAAAAAATTATTACATAAAACATTAGATCACTAACATGTTACATGTGATTAGAATATTAAATTTTGATGAGATATTTGTTGTGGAGGCTATGAACAAGGCAGGAGAGATGTGCATGTTTTGGAATAATGGTATCAAGTCAAGAAAGCCAATCATACATCTTTCACCATAGAAGAACTAATTAAGGATCTTGAAGTGAGAGGTGAGTAGTGGATGATAGGTATATATGCTAGTTGTGATCAACAAATTAGAAAGAGACAGTGGGAAGTGATCAGAAGATGAAAGGAATTGTGAGGGAAACAAATGGATAATAATAGGAGATTTCAATGATCTCTGTTCCAATGAGGAGAAATGGGGGAGTAGAAACAGAGACGAATGGAGCTTTAAAGACTTTAGAGAGTTTATCAATGAGACTCAATTGGTGGACATTGAGTTTAAAGGTAATTCTTGGACCCAGAGTAATAATTGGGAGAATGGGAAAATTAAACAAAAGTTAGACAGAGGTCTTAGTAGTATTGACTGGTCAATAACTTTTGACAAAGCTCAGTGCACACATACTGAGAGTCTGGCTTCTGACCATAGTATGCTGATCCTGGACACAATGTACAGTAGCAGAAAAACAAAAAAAGGTTCTTGATCCAAGAATTAGTGTTTACATGCAAAATAAAAAATAACTCATTTTGGTTCTGGTAAAGTATAATGACAGCAAGAGCGGCAGTGGAGGAAGGCCTAATGAAAAGGGTAGGATTTGGAAGGAGCATAAGCATCTAGAAAGACAAGCGGATACCAGATAGCCCAAATGCAAGACCAACAAGGCCGGTGGAAAGTAGGAGCGATAAAAAATAGAGGAGCTAATAATGAACTTCAGATAGAATAGGAATAAGGTGTTTAGACTCTTTAATAGGGAGGATGCAGAGAATATACTAAGGATACCCATTAGTTTAGCTGACAAGGAAGATCAATACTTTTGGTTGCACAGCAGGAGAGGGCAGTATACTGCGAAATCAAGGTACAAATGGCTAAGGCAAATGGAGGAAAGAAATATGGGAACAGGAAATGTGTCAGAAGGCCCAAGTTATGATGACCAGCATGCACAAGAATGGAAGACATTATGGAAGCTAAACATTAAGCATAAAATTAGAATGTTCTTATGGAGATGTTTGTCTAACAATCTACCAGCAAGAGAAGCAATCTTTAGGAGAACTAAAAGAGGAGATCCTATATGCTCTAGTTGTGGGGAAGAAGCAGAGACAGTAGAACATGCCCTGCTGAAATGCAGACAAGCCGAGCAAACCTGGGAGATCTCACCAATTCAGTGGGACGGTATTGAGGATCAAGCAGACAACTTTAACAAATGGTGGAATGCTGCCATTCTAGTCAAAAGCAGGAAGGAAGGGAGTCAACACATGGAGCACACAGCCAATGTACTATGGCAAATATGAAAGGATAGAAATGAAAAGGAGTTCAAAGGGAAAGATGCAATGAGCTTGCACACTATACAAAAGGCAATAGGTGAATAGTTAGAATTTGATGAAACAATGAAAACTATAGGAGCAAGAAGCATAGCAAAAACAACTAAAGCCAGGAAAGAAAAGGTAGAGGGGGATCAAGTGGCCAATAGCATCAGTTACAAATAGTAGTGGAAAGGGTCACTAGGACAAGCAAAATGGGAATTGGAGTTGTGGCTATAGCAGCAAATAATCAATTGCTAGCTGAATGGGCAATGGTAGAAAGAGGTGCCAAACAAAAATCTCACGATGAAGCAACTTCAATTAGATTAGCATTGATAAAAGCCAAGGAGCAAAACTATACAAGAATAACAGTTAGCATTAGGGACAAGAACTTGCTTTCATCGGTCCATCAATGAAGCTCCAATGACATTAAACTGACCACAATGGTAGAAGATATTATGGATCTTGCTAAATTATTTCAAATGTGTTCCTTTAGTTTACAAAATACCAGAAATATAGATTTATGTCATAGGCTCAATATACATTGCCCTGGCTCCACATGCTTCGCATCTACTTTAGCATCATCCTGTAAATCTTCTTTGGCATCAGTCTCCTTTTCCCATTTATTTTCTTTCAGAAAAAGAGTATAATTGAAGGGGTCTGCCAATTTCTTTAATGCAATCTCCAAGGCAATAAACTTCCTAGTAATGCGAACATCAATTTGTATATACAAATATTAGGAGTTGGAATGAATAAACTAAACCTACTAGAAGGACAACATGCATCCCTGCACTTACTGGTTAAATAATGTTCAACTAACATCCCATTGCCCAACAATGAATAATTTTCACTGTGAAAACTCCACAACTTGTCACATCCTTCTTTCTTGAATTGTTATTTACAAGAAAAAAAAAAGTCCAGGGGCCATCCTTCCCGAATTTAGTCAAAATCTATTCCTATGCTCAAAAAAATTGAAAAAAAAGAAAGACACTCCAGTGGTCATCTTACATTATTTCATTATTAAGATAAGATGTAATTTTGCTTGTACGTACCACAAATTGCATTATCCCCTAGTAGTATGTGCATCCATTGTCCACAAGATCAACTATG
The DNA here is from genome assembly GCF_036785885.1 of Coffea arabica. NCBI lineage: Eukaryota > Viridiplantae > Streptophyta > Magnoliopsida > Gentianales > Rubiaceae > Coffea > Coffea arabica. The sequence continues at coordinate 28,400,608 of NC_092313.1, forward strand.
TAGACTTCTTTTTCCTTCACATGTGCAATCATTGGAAACCAATGGCTGCTATAAAGTCTGGGGAAGAAAATCTGCAATATCATATAATAAACAATATCCAGTTGCTAACAGCTATGAAAGAAGTACATAGATAAAATAATGGCTATACTTCTAATGTTATTGATGACCAAGTAATTAATGAGAATGATAAAATGTGTATATCTTTTCTACATTTTTCATGAGTTCTAGCCTGGTTTCATAATCATAAGCTTTTACGATGTTGGGTTTTATAGATGGATATTCTAGCACACATCTTATCTGCAAAGTGAATGACAAGCAAGAGTCAGATATAAATTTTACAAGTCAAAAGAAAATAAGCAAAAATGTTAGAACGTACCCAGAACATAGGATTGATGAAAACAAATTGCTGATACTTTTTTTCAAGTGAATGAAAGTATTGCACCACAATCTTAAAATAATGGAACAAATTAACAGATTCAGTCAAATACCAATAAAAGAAAATGAAGAATGAGCTATTACTATTCAAAAGAAAAAAAAACTTAACTGAGTCATCTAGACATTCCTTATCAATTATCAACCGCTCCAATTGTTCTTTTGTTGTATTGACAAGCTCTTTCTTATCTACTTTTCACACGGAACTGTGGACAATGGAATAGAAGATCACAAAAATCACATAATAGTGACATATTTTCATTGACTAAAGCAACTAGACTTCAACATACTCTACAGGAATGATTTCTCTGAAATAAAAGTCTACAGCCGCTTTCAAATCCTTCTCTAGTACTTTAGAACTTTTTGCCTGACACTGTTCAATAAAAAAATTAGTATATCTTAAAATCAGTGAAGAAAACATAAGGATCATCTCTTACCTCTTTCAGAAATACCAATGGTTCCAATCTATTCTCTTCCACCTCTACGACACCAACCACCTTTAAAATTTCTTGCACCTTATATTGAATCTAGGAAGAAAATTAGTTTATACATTTTGGTTACTTGATAGGAAGAAGAGAAGAAACAATAAAATGAAAAAGAATACATTAACATATACTTACTGCAACAAAGATTGTCTACTGATGAGACATGCTCTTTAGGCTCTTTGGAGTTTCATCTGAAAGTATAACAATATCATGAAATTTTTTTTCTTCCAAGACCGATGACTTCTTGGCTCTATCAACCTTTCCCCCCTATCCAATTCTTCTGTTTCTTCAACATTCTTATTCTCTTCCTTAATCTCTCCAATCACCACATTATCAACAGTTTTAAATTTTCCTTGCACTTCGTCATATTGCTGCGTAGGCATATTCTTTTCTCTTTCCTTAACTCTAGGTTCCTCCGGTGGCACTGCAATTTCCAATTTCTTCTTGATTCTTCGAAGACATTCACCATGCTGCTGCATCTGCCTTTGTTGAGCCTCAATGGCTTCCATTCTCCTCCGCTCAAAACAACAAAATATGTCTAAAACACGTTGTCAACTTGAACAGAAATCTCTAGAAGGTGGGGGTGGTGAAGTAGAAACTGTAGGCTGTAAACTCGAGGCTCCTTCTAGTGTTTACGGATGATCTTCTCCTCCAGTCCGCGGGTTCCTTCTTGAACTTCACTTTTCCCTTCTCCTTGCACCAAGTTACGAGAAATATCTAAAAGGACTCCAAATTTTTTGCAGATTTCCTTTCCTAAGACATTCTCTGGTTTTACCTTCACGTAATTCATATCGATTAAATGTAGGTCATTCCCTCGAAATGCTAAGGTGAGAAACCAGGCATATGGAAGAACATACTTTGGCTTATGGCTCCTAACAACTGACCACATATATTTGATGATAATATCTAGTAGTGAGAAGCAATCCTCTCTTGGAACCTCTAGAACTAATTGATCGAGGAAGAGAAATCACTTATTCTTCCCTGTTCCACTGGCCTTTGGAATCAAATTTGAACAAAACAAATTAATGAGGATCTGATATTGGTTCTGAAATTCTGATGCCTTCATCACCATTCTATCACTCGAATGTGTAGGTTTGAACCTAGAATTCAATTGGACGAGGGTTTCAGTTAGGTTCCAATCACTAGAGGCAATGGGTTTGTTTGGATTGGCTTTTATTTTTCAAAATATATTTGCTTACATCATCATTACAATTTTCAATACACCTTTTTACCTTCCCAATTACCTTTTCATCTCACATACATCACATCACAAAAAGTGCTACAGTAAAAATATCTCAAATAATTTACAATCTAAACAAACCCAATGAATGCTTTCTTCAAATCTATCTTCTCGCTCTCTAGTGGAATTTTCAACCAACAAGCGGAGGTATCATCGACAATAAAAATGCATCTCCCCTGTACTTGACTTTCAATGATACTATAATTGAGGTGATGTCCTTTCTTGTTTGAAATATTAGCATAGAACTTCCTTACTAAATCTGGATAGTATTTTTCGGGCAGATCTAAAATTCCCTCCCAACCTAGTTTTCGAAATTAGGCTTGAATGTGATACCGGTTGTCTACCTTAGGTGCAACATTGCGTTCTATTAAAATTTTTGCCTTTACTTACACACGAGCATTGTTTCATTTCTCATGCTCAGGTGAAATGAAGTGTGTGTGATCAAATTGTGGCCCTTGTGGTTATTGTTGCCACTGTTGCTGTTCCTTTTGCTCTTTACATGTATCTTGTCAACATTCAATCGTTCTTTTTCAAGTAGGAGCAGTGACAGTGGAAGCTCCACCTTCCTTTTTTTGCCTGTGCAACTTTGTTGATCCTTGTTTTTCTTGTTTATGTCACTTTGTTTAGCAATGGCCAATGGACGTTTTTTAACGCGGACCATAGTACTTTCAATAATATTTGTACCGAATTCAAAAATTCTATCCAAAAATGCACAAATTTCAAACAAATGCTCATCACTTTATCAATTAACATACTCAATGTGCAATACTCCCAAATCTTTTATTTTTTCAACATTCTTATTCTCTTCCTCACTCTCTCCAATCATCACATTATCAACAGTTTTAAATTTCTCTTACATTTCATCATGTTGCTGCATAGGTATATTCTTTTCTCTTTCCTCAACTCTAAGTTCCTCCGGTAGCACTGTAATCCTCAATTTCTTCTCAATCATTCGAAGACATTCACTATGCTGCTGTATTTGTCTTTGTTGAGCCTCCATGGCTTCCATTCTCCTTCGCTCAAAACAAAGCATGCCTAGAACACGCTCTAGGAGGTGGAGTAGGAATTGTAGTTTGTGAACTCGAGACTCTTCTTAGTGTTTGCTCATGATCTTCTGTAATCTCACGGGTTCCTACTTGAGTTCCACTCGTCCCTTCTCCTTGCACCAATTTGCAAGGAATATCTAAAGGGACTCCAAAGTTTTCTTTTCCTAAGGCATCCTCCGGTGTCACTTTCATGTAATTCAAGTCGATTAAATCTCGGTCATTCCCTCGAAAAGTAAGGTGAGAAATCAGACATATGGAAAAACGTGCTATGACTTATGACTCCTAGCAACTGACCACATGTGTTTGATGATGATATCCAGCAGTGAGAAGCAATCATCTCCTGGAACGTCTCGAACTAATTGATCGATGAAGTAGACATCACTCATTCTTGCCTCATCTGTTCCACTGGCCTTTGTAATCACATTCGAACCAAACAAATTAATGAGGATCCGATGCTGGTTCTAGAATTCTGATATTTACATCACCATTCTGTTAGTCGAACGTGTAGGTTTGAACCTAGAGTTCAATCGAATCAGGGTTTTAGCAAGGTTCCAATCCCCAGGGGCAACAAATGCTTTCTTCAAATCTATATTCTTGTTCCCTAGTGAAATTTTCAACCAACGAGTGGGGGCATCATCACCAATGAAAATGCATTTCCCCCGTACTTGACTTTCAATAATACTATAATCGAGGTAATGTCCTTTTTTGTTTGAAATATTAGCATAGAATTCCCTTATTAAGTTTGCGTAGTATTTTTTGAATAGATCTAAAATTCCCTCCCAACTTAGTTTTCAAAATTGGGCTCGAATGTGATACCGGTTGTCTACCACAGGTGCAATATTGCATTCCACTAAAAATTTTGCCCTTGCTTGCACACAAGTATTGTACCATTCCTCATGCTCAGCGAAGTGAAACTTGTGTGATCAAATTGTGGCCCTTGTGGATGTTGTTGCCACTATTACTGCTCCTCTTGCTCTTTACATGTATCTTGTTGACGTTCAACCATTTTTTTTCTTCTTCCAGGAGCAGTGACAGTGGAAGCTCCATCCTCCCTTTTCTTGCTTGTGTAACTTTGCTGATCCTTCATTTTCTTGCCTATGCCACTTTGTTTAGCAATGGCTAAAGATTATTTTTTAATGCGGACCATAGTACCTTCAATAACATTTGTACCGAGTTCAAAAATTCTATCAAAAAATACACAAATTTCAAACAAATGCTCATCACTTTATCAATTAATATTCTCAATGTGCAGCACTCCCAAATCTTCTATTTCTTCAATATTTTTATTCTCTTCCTCACTCTCTCCAATCACCACATTATCAACAGTTTTAAATTTCTCCTGCTCTTCGTCATGTTCCTGCATAGGTATATTCTCTTCTCTTTTCTCAACTATAAGTTCCTTCAGTGGCACTACAATCCCCAATTTCGCCTTGATCTTTCGAAGACATTCACCATACTGCTGCATCTGCCTTTGTTGAGCCTCTATGGTTTCCATTCTCCTCCGCTCAAAAGAGCAAAGCATGTCTAGAACACGCTGTCAATTTGGACTGGTATCTCTAGGAGGTGGAGGTGGTGGTGGAGTAGGAACTGTAAGCTATGAATTCGAGACTCCTCCTAGTGTTTTCTCATGATCTTCTTCTCCAACCTCGCGGGTTCCTTCTTCAGCTCCACTTATCCGTTCTCCTTGCACCAAATTGCGAGGAATATCCAAAGGGACTCCAAAGATTTCCTTTTCTAAGGCATCCTCCAATTTTACCTTCACATAATATAGACCGGTTAAATTTAGGCCATTTTCTCGAAAAGTTAAGGTGAGAAACTAGGCATATGGAATAGTGTGCATCGATTATGGCTCCTAGCAACTGACCACATGTGTTTGATGATAATATCCAGCAGTAAGAAGCAATTGTCTCTTGGAATCTCTTGAATCAATTGATCGAGGAAGTAGACATCACTCATTCTTGCCTTATCAGTTCCACTGGCCTTTGGAATCATATTCGAACCAAACAAATCAATGAGAATCCAATACTGATTCTGAAATTCTGATATCTTCATCACCATTTTGCCACTCGAACGTGTAGTTTAAATTTAGAGTTCAATCGGATGAGAGTTTCACCTAGGTTCCAATCACCAAGGACAATAAATGCTTTTTTCAAATCTATCTTCTTGCTCCCTACTAGAATCTTCAACCAACAAACGAAGGAATCATCACCAACGAAGATGCGTCTCCCCCATACTTGACTTTCAATGATACTATAATCGAGGGGATGTCCTTTCTTGTTTGATATATTAGCGTAGAACTCCCTTACTAGATCTGGGTAGTATTTTTTAGACATATCTAAAATTTCCTCCCAACCTAGTTTTCGAAATTGGGTTCGAATGTGATACCGGTTGTCTACCACAGGTACAATATTGCGTTCCACTAAAATTTTTGCCTTTGCTTACACACAAGCATTGTAACATTCCTCATGCTCAGCCGAAGGGAAGAGTGTGTGATCAAATTGTGGTCCTTGCGGTTGTTGTTGCCACTGTTGCTGCTCCTCTTGCTCTTTACATGTATCTTGTCAACGTCCAGCCGTTCTTTTTTTACCGGGAGCAGTGATAGTGGAAGCTCCATCCTTCATTTTCTTGCCTGTGCAACTTTGTTGATCCTTTTTTTTCTTGCCTATGCCATTTTGTTTAGTAATGACCAAAGGTTATTTTTTAATGCGGACCATAGTACCTTCAATAACATTTGTACCAAATTCAAAAATTCTATCCAAAAATGCACAAATTTCAAACAAATGCTCATTACTTTATCAATTAACATACTCAATGTGCAATACTCTCAAATCTTCATATCAATCATTCATATTTTTCACCAACCTTATACACTATACAACTTCCAAATAGCCAAAACAACATCAAAACTTAAATTGATGCACCAAGAATCACAACCCATTCTTCAGGCTTCGAAAAATTAACATATTCAAACATAATGGGATCAACAAAATTAACCAAATATCATCATTTAATCAAATCCGTAAATAAATACCCTAATAAAAGATGAATCTGGATTAGATTTGTTACCTCAATGTGATGTATGATAATTGATGAAACTAATCTAGCAAAAATGCTCGTCACTTTATCAATTAACATACTTAATGTGCAAAACTCTCAAATCTTCATATCAATCATCCACATTTTTTACCAATCTTGTAAAATATACAACTTGCAAGTGGCCAAAACAGCATCAAAACTTAAATAGATGTACCAAGAATCACAACCCATGCTTTAGCATTTGAAAAATTAACATATTCAAATATAATGGGATCAACAAAATTCATCAAATATCATAATTTAATCAAATCCGCAAATAAATATCAGAATAAGTTCGCAATTTTTAAAAGATGAATATGGATTAGATTTGTTACCTCAATGTGATGCATGGTAATTGATGAAACTAATCTGGCAAAAATGCTCATCACTTTATCAATTAACATGCTCAATGTGCAAAACCTCCAAATTTTCATACCAATCATCCACATTTTTCACCAATTTTGTATAATATACAACTTCCAAGTAGCCAAAACAACATCAAAACTTAAATAGATGCACCAGGAATCATAACCCATGCTTCAGTCTTCAAAAATTGATTCAGTATTCAACCAAGAATCATTTTATCAATTAACATACTCAATATGCAAAACTCCTAAATCTTCGTATCAATCATCCACATTTTTCACCAATCTTGTATAATATGCAACTTCCAAGTAGCCAAAATAACATCAAAACTTAAATAGATGCACCAGGAATCATAATCCATGCTTCAGTTTTCGAGAATTGATTCAGTATTCAACCAAGAATCATTTTATCAATTAACATACTCAGTGTGCAAAACTCCCAAATCTTCATATCAATCGTCCACATTTTTCACCAATCTTGTATAATATGCAACTTCCAAGTAGCCAAAACAACATCAAAACTTAAATAAATACACTAAGAATCACAAGCCATGCTTCAGTCTTTGAAAATTTGACATATTCAAATATAATGGGATCAACAAAATTCACCAAATATCATCATTTAATCAAATCCGCAAATAAATATGAGAATAAGTTCGTAATTTTTAAAAGATGAATCTGGATTAGATTTGTTACCTCAATGTGATGTATAATAATTGATGAAGCTAATCTAGTAAAAAGCCCCAAAAATACGTGCTAAAAACACCCCAAAATTGATGAAATTCTCTTCATCATTGGTGGTTTGGGAGGAAGATGTTGAAATATTATCCTCTAAATGATTGACATAATATTCGCCGTGTTTAGAATCATCAGTGTCTGATTCGATCAAAAGATTAACCCCCAAACAATTACATCCTGACCAGCCTGCATTTCTTTTCCATATTCTCGATAGCATGGGTCTACCAATGAAAATATGAATATATACAGTAAACTCATATACTATGGAGCCTGTAAGGGCTCTGATACCATACGGGACGAGGGGTTAGCCCCTTAAACTAGGAAAGTAAATAAAATAAAGAAATTAAATAGCATAAGAGTTAGGAAGTGGGTCGCAGTTGGACTGCCACTAGTTAGATTGTTAGTTTAGACAATAGTACTAGCAATCTCTAGCTTTGTAACTTTTAGCCTGATTTTAAGTATTAGATGAGAAAAATAAATAAAAGATTGTAATACTCAAAAATAGAGTGAGCAAAGGAGGAGTTCAATTGTACTAGTACGTGTATTCATTAGGAGAAAACATCTAAAAAAACCCCCGAATCAAGCTCCCAAGTTGCTGCCTTAGCATTCTCGTGTTTTCTACTGTTCCATTGAAGCTTTCGTCAAACCCATTTTTGGTCGTATTTCTCCAGCTTAATTCGATCTAAAAGTGTCCTCAGGTAATTCCCTAACATTCCCATGCTTGATTCGACATTCAAGTGGAGATTTGAGGGCTGCTCATGGAAGTTTTGGTTCAAGAAATTTAGATTTTGCATGATTATTTTGTTTTTGGAGCATGTTTGATGTTTATTTGAGTCCATGGTGACATGTGCTTTGTGTATATAGAAAGATCTGGTCTTAAAAGCTAAAAAAAATGATTTTCGGCGAAATTCCAGCCATGTTGGGTTTAGGGTATAGGGTATAGGGTTTAGGGAGGTGACATGTGCTTTGTGTATATAGAAAGAGGATCAAAGCTGCCGGAATCTTCATCTAAGCTGGCCGACACACCGGATGTTCTTTAGTTTTATCTAGTTTTTATTTTTCATGTGTTTGATCCTCTTTCAACCATTTGGGCCATGTTTTTTGTGTTTGTAGGTCAAAAGTTGGGCCAAGAATTTATTTTTGTGCTGGGCTTTGGTTAATAAATCGACGGGTTCGGATGATGGGCTGATGTTTATTTTCTTTGGGTTTAAAACATGCGCTAAGAGGCTAAAGCCCATCCATTTTTATTGGTCTAAGGTATATAATTTCATTGGGCTTAAGATGATCTGGCCCAAACCAAAAAATAAAAAGTGACCCCATGTCTCTTGAACCAGAAACAGGATTTTGCAATTAGCCCCCTAACCTTTCAAGTAATCCTGTTGTGGCCCAAAAGATTTCAGATTTCTTTCACTTAGGTCTTTAATTTAATTTTATTTTGGTCCCTAAACTTTATTTTTCTTTAAATTTGACCCTTTCTTCATAAAATTCTAATTAGACCCCAAAAACTTTTAATTTTTTCAATGAAGTCCCTAATAGTCTTGCTCTCTTAATTATAATTGCACATCTTCTTCAATTATTAATCATATTGAAGCTTTCGTCAAACCCATTTTTGGTTGCGTTTCTCTAGCTTAATTCGATCCGAAAGTGTTTTCAGGTAATTCCCTAACCTTCCCACGCTTGATTCGACATTCATGTGGAGATTTAAGGGTTGTTCATGGAAGTTTTGGTTCAAGAAACTTAGATCTCTATTTTTGCATGATTATTTTGTTTTTGGAGTATGTTTGATATTTATATGAGTCGATGGTGACATGTGCTTCGTGTATATAGAAAGATCTGGTCTTAAAAGCTAAAAAAAATGATTTCCAGCGAAATTACCTTTTTGAATATATTGCGCTGCTGTCGGTGAAGTATACTATGCCACTATTTTGATCAACCACTACATCATTGGTGAATTTGAAAGGAACTCGTCCGGCTTCCTTTGCCAGTGGGGCAGCCAATCCACCATCAGGACCTACAACTAGGAAACCCATATAAGCATCTGCGATGTATAGCTTACCACTCCTCCCATTGTAACATAACGTATTGACTCCGTGGAAGTATGATCTTGCGGACCTTCACAACAATTTCTGCTTCAGAACAACTTGTCATTTAATTGTCTTGGATAAAAATCAAGAGCACTAAATAAAATAAGGATTGATTTTGTATATACTGATAGTACATGCACTAAAAGTATGAATGCGAGTAATATATACAAGACTTGAAATTTGAATTTAAGTTGAGATTAAATGACATGTATTCATATTTGTTAGTGTATACACTATTGGTATGTATAAAAATAACCCATAAAATTATCACCAAATTATCAAAACGTGTGTAAAAGAACTTTGTCGAATGATGTAATCCGTGCATTATCATGTCTTTGAATGAGTTCAACCTCAAACTTTCGCCAAATCAAGCTAAATAAATCATACAATAACATGTTTGTGCATATATAAATCTGCAAAAGTATTAACCACGTTATATGCGCAAAACATCAATGCATCCGGGCTTTAGTGAAGAGGACATAATACCTCTTTTAAGCTTGCAATAGCTTTAAGTATAAGATGGTAGAGCAATTTAATATGCCTCCACTAGTTTCAAATGCAAAATTTGCACAACAATGGAGTTAAGTTACTGAAGGCAGATACTTGTTTCGTAATTAAATGTATAGCTAGATTCTAGAACTGTAAAATGGTGGCAAGTAGTACATGCACATAGAGTTGCTCAGTAAAGCTAAAAATGCTTAGTTTAACATTTGAAATATATTAAATGAAGTAGCCAAATACACCTCTAACAAGTGGGAATTAGTAGACACAGGAAGTTTGCTATTTATGAGCTTTGAAGCATCTTAATTAGCAAGTCATCTAGAAGGGCAATCCAGATTTTCTTCAAACGGGAAGTATTTAACTAGTGGTAATGTTGAGTGGAACAAAAGGAAATAAAAACATTAACTTCATTATATCGAAAGAACCCGTAAATTTTGAAGTAACCAATCTATTTATTTGTGCATCATCATAAAAGTAGGATTTGATTGGAGAATTGGATACGGGTTAAATGAAACATGTCTGGGTACTTTATTCTTTTCCTAACCATTTTTAGAAGGAAAAATATGGTTGGAGAAAAAAAAAAGGTATTTCAACAGTCTACCTTTATATAGGGACAACTCAATCCTTTACGTGATTCACAATATGCTCAAGGTTTCATGCATTTTGTTGTTTTCTTTATTATTTAGTTGATGAATTCCTTAAACCTACCATGACTGACATAAAATGTAATCTAATTCAGAAAGAGAAGGGGAAAATTCAAGGTGTGGTCCAATGATAAATGCTAAAATAGGTTTAATATGGCCTAGAAATAAATTTTTTCTTTCATCTAATTAGATTTTGTTCCAATTAGAAATATTTTCTTCTTTCTAACTACATGTAATATTAATTGGAAATATGGATGTATTCGACTTCTTTTGACGTAAATCAAACAATATGATAAATTCATTAACAATCCTTTCCTGCTCGGGGAAAAATCTATGATAAATTCATCCATTTGACAATGTATTTTGTGGATTTTGTTGCCACAAAGCCTTTTTAAAAAATTCCTTTTCTAATAGGAAAGAGGTAAAATTTAAAAAGTGAAAAAGGAGAAGAAGGATTTGAACCCAAAACCTGAAAATCTTAAGATTTGTTGCCACAAAGTTGTGGTTGCTTTTGTCATGCATTATTGCACCAAACAAAAGCTAGGACTTCTTGTCGATCTTTGTTTCTAACTAGGCTAATTCAGTTTTACAGCTTCATACTTGATCAAATTTTTGCAAGGAATTTCTCCAGGTTACCAACTGAGATTGATATAGCTATGGTAAGGATGGTTGAAGCTGCCCAAAAGAGCTTAGAACCCATGGACTTTGGGGAAGTACCTCGAATCAAAATCTGAAGGCAGTCAAAAAGTTTTTATTTGCCTTGAGGGATGAGAAGTTTTTGTTTGCCTTTGGGGTTAGACAATCAGCTGCTCCTACTCGAAATACTTATAGGAAGGTTATACTGTGACGTACATGATTGATTGTGAAATAATTTATATTCTAATTAATTAATTGACATTTTGTCACTGGTTGATTAGTATTTATGATTGATTGATATCTTTGCTTAATTGATATTTCAGTCAATCAAATGATCAATTAAATCAATCAAGTCAGATATATTATTTTTCAGTTAGAATTTATGGTAAGATTTTGTTGATGAAAGGAAACACTGGAGATTTTGATTTTTATCAGTAAGGATCCCTAGCCATCAATTGAGTCTGTAAACGAGAATGAAAAACAAAGTTTGGAGGACCACTCCACTAATAGAATTGATTATTGATCGAAATCCCAAGGTGAAATTCTGCAATCCGATTAGGATATTAGCAAAAGATAGATGATTACTTTTTAGCCGAAGAAATAATCAAAATTATACTCAAACCAACGAAAGTTATTTTAGGACTAATTTTACTTTGCACCCTTTAACTGTTCCTAGATTCTTACTTTGATTCCTAAACTTAAAAATGAGAAATTTTACTCTCTAAAATATAAAATTTATCCCATTAGTAAAATATTTAAGAAAAATAAGACACATTTTATCCTTAAATGGGACAATTATATACTTTAGGGACTAAAGAGTGATAGATTTTACACTTTACAAATAAAACGGGACATTTTTTAAACTTTAAAGACCAAAATGCGATAGATTTTATATTTAAGGAAAAAAAATGTCCCATTTTAATGTTTAGGAGTTTAAGTGAAAATTCAAATATAATTAAATAGTGGAAAGTGGAATTAACCCAATATTTTATATAAAATGCTTCCAACTTCTTTTCCACTAGGATGCAATGCACTGGAACTCTATGATACCTTTCTTTTCTTTTTCTTTTTTCTTTTTACTACGATACCATGTTATCTTTTCATGTATTACAAATCCGAGTCTAAGAGGCTATGCGTGCTTTCTCTCTTTCTTTCTTTTTCATTTCAATATTTTTCTTCCTTGCACGTCAGGCTTTCTTCCCAAATTGCAGCCATTTAATATTTTTTCCACCAAAAGTTTTGGGTGTCAAACTAAAATACATGCCTTTGCAGGAGAGATTGATGCCTGATTTTATCTTATAAAACAATACTTATGGTCCATTTTCAAATTAAAACAGTGTACAGGAAGATAATGTAAAATGATCATCACCAATGTCTTGAAAGAATTTTAGCGTTTTCAAATTGTTAGAGTATGTACTTATCGTCCATTTTCAAAAAGAGTGGAGTGTTTGAAACCTTTTATCGAATGCCAAAATCATTAGCTACGAAACAATGCCACAAAGAAAGTAATAAGCTCGACATTCCTTCAATTGAAAAGAGAAGAAACGCTCTTAAAACAGTAAAGCAATACAACGATGATAAACAAATTTGACACTGTTTTGTCTTTATTTTTTTAAAAAAAAATATTAAAAGGTTCTTGCAAGTTGCAACGACCAATTAAGTGGCATAACACTTGGGAGATAATGCAAATTTTTCAACTGGCATAGCTGTAGAATTCCAGTTTGGCAACGTAAGGCTCTGTAACAGATCCTATCCACAGATTTTCATTCACTTCATTTACGTCACTGCTATATCGCCATGCCTCTCCTTTTCCAGCCTCCAATATCTTCAATACATCACCATTTTGACTCAGTTTAACTATCAATCCGAATGGATTAATCTTGTTATCTGGTGAATTAACTGCAACCCAAAATTCACCCTCTTGGTTTCTTTTGATGTTGTCTGGTCTTCCTGGAAGTTTTGCAAAGATTCCAACTGTACCAGCTTTTGATGGCTCAAGCGAGTACTTCAATATTCTACAATTTGTAGTTTCAGCAACCAGCAGAAAATCACCGTTTTTGCTCAGTGCCACCCCATTTGGAAACATGAGATTTTTGAGTAGAACTGCTACTTGATTAGTTTTTGGATCAAACTTTAACAATCTTCCTGATTTGTCCCCTGTACTTATCACTAAATCAAAATCTCTGAAAATTTGGAGCACAATAACTTGCGTTATTGATGTTTAAGTATAGAAGAATAATAGACAGATAATCAAATCCAAAAAAGAAAAAGAAAATCTGAGCAACAAAGTACTTCCTTGAATAGTTCTGGCTGAGTGATGAGGCTTAAGACATCCTAATCATAGATACTTGTACTATTTGAGCAGGCATTTGAATTAATAGGATGCTAAGCCAGGAAAGGAATTTTTGTATTGTCAATTGCTGACATGATTCTAGTTGAGCTTTTAAACCCTTTAATTTTTTTTTTAATTTTTTCTCGCAGGAAAGGATGAAATTTAAGAAGTGTGGAACTTTCAAAACCTGAGTCCTACATTTTAGCCCAAAATGTCATCTTTTGTGTGTAATTGGTTTCTGGCGAACAAGTGTCTTACCCTCTTACGGCTTTGATAATGCAAGTAGTTTAAAATCCATATTTTGTTGAAGAAAATTTTGCTCATAATGCAAGTAGTTTAAACTCTTAGCTGTGGGGCCGTAGGGAAATGATGCTGCTTGGTGGGTAGGGCCGTAGGGAAATAATATCCTTCAAGGAATGTACAGTAAAACCTTGTAAATTAATACACGATAAATTAGTAACATCTATTGAACAATAATTTTTCGACTATATACTGCTTAGTGGTAGAGCTGTAGGGAAATAATATCCTTTTTAGGAATGTATAGCAAAACCTCTATATATTAATACTTAATAAATTAATAACATCTATTAAATAATAAGTTTTCTTGATTCCGACTTGGACTAATGAATTAAATTAATAATTTTGATAAGATAATAAATAATAATTTTTCTGAAAATCTCACATAACCATTTGGTCTCATTCATATCATAAATTCATAATTCACTAAGATTACATAAATCATATTTTCCTGAAAATAAGTCTATTGTCGTTTGTATACATTAATCTGATTCATTGTATGCATTTGATAAAATAAAATTGGACATCGATAATTTAGTATTCCTAAGTCTTTTTGACCTCTCAATAATAAAATTAATAATATAAAATGGTACTTGCAAATCAAGTAGATATGGATTGATTTATATTTCTTAGATTTTTATCCTCATTTTTATCAATAGAATAATTCATATTTTTATAAAATAAATAAAATGTTAGTTGTTTACATGATCTTTTTATGAATTATAAGTATACTCAATAAAATAATAATTTATTAATTTATCAATTAATTAATATCTCTTTAAATTAATAAAATTTATATGGTCCCAAACGTTATTATTTCATAGAGGAGGTTTTACTGTAGTAGCAATTACCTTCTTGGATATATAGTGCTGCTGTCCGTGAAATATAATACGCCACTATTTTGATCAACAACTACATCGTTGGTGAATTTGAAAGGAACTCCTTCAGCTTCATTTGTCAATGGTGTAGCCAATCCGCCATTAGGACCTACTACCAGAAGGCCCTTGTAAGCATCTGCAATGTACAACTTACCAGACTTCCAATTGAAACTTAGACCTAACGGCCGGCCACATCTTGACTTGGTGGGAATATGATCTTGTGGACCTTCACAGCCATTTCTGTTTCAAAACAAATTATCATTGATGGTAGCATATTAAATCAGATTTTCATACAATTATTTAGCAGTGTCTTAGTCAAGGTAAAGTTTTAGTGAATTGTTCACAAATGTCATGATAGAAGTGCTATAATGACAAAAACCAGCAAGTGTCCTTATAGATATGTCAGGAATGACCATTTTTGTTGTAGTGGTATTTTTCACTATTAGAGTTAGAGCATAAAACTTGTGAGCACAAGACATGTAAACATTGAAGAATTGTCCCGACTGCAAGATTCGTTTTGGGTCTTTTCCACTATCAGAGTTAGAGCATAAAACTTGGTATGAAGAAATTAGTTGATTGAGTTAGACTACAAGGCTGGTGTTAAAGTATCTAGCGAGTGAAGATTAGGCTATAAGATTGGTCCAAACATTGTTGTAAAGATAGAGATAGGAGAAAAATCTTATCCATTAAATTGTGATTATTAAAATCACAAAAGTGAATTGTCAATGAATTAACATCAAATTGTGCGACGAAAACAGTCTATCTAAGTGCGTGGATTACTGTAATAGAAAAATTGTTTGAAGATGAAGAGCAGTATAAAATTGTTTGAAGACGAAGAACTAGTATAAAGTGAAGTTGTTAGAATTTGCAAGGAAAGGAGATTAATGATCGTGATTATGTTGGACTTGATCTAAGAGAGAGTTTGATTTAAAGGAAAGGAGACAATGTTGACATATTAAATCAAGGCTCAAAAATACAAATTTTCATATTATTATATAGTAGTGTTTTAGTCAAGTTAGAGTTTTAGTAATCCTATTTGAATCCAATTATGGTAGTTTGGTTATGTAGGATTTAGTATTTTATTAGAAAATTTCTTATGATGGTAAGACTTATTTACCAAGCCATGTAGTCTATAAATAGAGAGTCACATTATTGCAGTTAGTTGAGAAGAGTGAAACTTAATAGGCTTGTTCTTATGATGTGTGATTAATATATTATTGTTGGTATTATTCCTCTTCTCTCACACATATTTTTATGTGTGTAAATTACCTTCCATATACATTAGTTTTATGAAGTTTATCTCCTATATCTTTTTAATAGAGGTTTTTGGGTTCTACAATTTAATTGTCTTGGACAAAAATCAATAGCACTAAATAAAACAAGGATTGATTTTGTATATGCTGAGCACTAAATATTTTGGACAAAAATATGGTTGGAGGAAAAAACAAAGTGTTTCAACATTTTACCTTTATAGGGGCAACTCTATCCTTTACGGGATTCACAATATACTCAAAGTTTCATGGATTTTGTTGTTTTCTACCTTGTTTAGGTAATGAATTCCTTAAACCAACCATGACTTACATAAAATGTAATCTAATCACAAAAGAGAATGGGGTGGAGGGGTTGTGATGTGGGATGGAAAAAGTCAAGGTGTGATCCAATGATAAATGCTAAATTACGTTTAATATAGCTTAGAAATATTTTTTTTTCCTTAATCTAATTAGATTTAGTATCAATTATGAAATATTTTCCTTCTTTCTTACTAGATGTAATATTTATTGGAAATATATTCCAGTCCTTTTGATATATTCGAGTTCTTTTGACATAAATCAAACAAGATGATAAATTCATTAACAAACCCTCCCCTGCTAGAACAAGAAATATAATCTATGATAAGCTCATCAATTTGATAATGTATTTTGTAGATTTTGTTGTGGCAAAGTTTTTAAAAAAATCTTTTTCTAGTAAGGAAAAAATAGAACTTAAGCAATGGGAGTGAAGAAGACAGATTTGAATTCAAGACTTCAAAGTCTTGGGGCTTGCCACTGTAGAGTTGTGGTTGGTTTTGTCATCCATTTTTACACCCAAAAATTCTACGAGATGGTACAGCAGTTTGTACCAATCTGTTGGGTAGGAGTACGGATTAAGGTTTGGTTTGGATTGCAATTTTTAAGAGTTTTCGTAAAAAAAAAAATGTACTGTAATAATTTCATGTATATAAGGTAAAAAATGATTAAAAAATATGTTCATAAAAAATTTAAAAATTTTTCTACAAAATATCATGGAAGACATGAATACAAATGATGACACTTTTATCATGAATTATGAACCAAATAAATAGATAATTATAATTCAAAATTTTGTTATTATATATTATCTAATTCAATAAGCACTTTCCCCTTATTTGGTATGTAGGAATGGCCTGGAAAAGAAATGTTTTCCAACTTGTCCATTCCATTACAGCGTTTGGTATGGTACATTTAAGTGGGAAAAACTTTTCCTCTTGGAATGCTTATTCCAACTTTTTACTGGAATTCCATTCCTTAAAAAAAATTTAGGAAAAGCTTTTCCACCTTCATCATAACATGCCTAAATAGTAGAATGTCAAATTTATCCTTATAAATCTTTACACTGCATTGTGCAAGAATTGTTTTTGGATCTTATCAAAATTGAAAATAAATTGTAATTGTTTGACTTTGTGTAATTTATATTTTATGTTGCTAATTCATTGCTAGTAAATGCAAAATTTTAACTTAGAAACCCATATATTAGAACGAATTAAGTATTACAATTGAAGAATTTTAATATCAATCCTCATTAATTTTTAAAGTAAAAATATCAAAATTTCACATAAATAGACAAATACTATTATAGAACAAATAAAATAAAAAGTAATAAGACATATTACATCTTATAAACCAACCTAGGGCAATTAAGTCAAAATTGTATTTAGTATATCCCATTCTAACATTTAAATATCAATTATATCACATATTGGAAACTGGGTAAACATTCCATTCTGACTTATCTACCAAATCCTAGAATAATAAATTTTTTCCCCTGCCATTCTATTCTGGTTGAAATGTATTTTGGGTGGAAATGTCTTTCCATTCTGGCAGTCCCATCTACCAAACGAGGGGTTAGTATTTATTGTATTTTACTGTTAGGTAAAATACTAAAATGATGTGTTTTAAACATTTAGAAGAGAAAAAAAAATTTCTTTGGTTGTGGGGTAAACATAAATGATGGCTCAAGTAATATAGCGGCAATTAATCTCAAGTGACAAGATTATAATGACGAAGACATGAGCATAAGGGAAAAAGTGAAGCTGGGGAGTTTGTACTATAGTCTAAGGAATAGTCAAATAAATAGAAATAAATCTAATTTTCTTCTTTTTTCTTTCTAATAGAGAGCACAAAAAACACTAGTTAGTTTTCGTGTATAGTTCACGTTTGACTTATCTATAACACTTGTATTTACTAATAAGAAGGGATTAATACAAATTAAAATAATAAAGAGGTCAAGGGAGTTAATTGTAATTAACATACATATAAAACCAGTTGATTTTCGAGATATTAATATACCCATATAACTGCACAAGTCATTAGGGCCTAATTAGTTTAAAATTATCAACAGCTGTAGCCTTTGGATTAACCAGCAAAAAATCCGGAATGAATTGGGTCTCCATACCTGTGCATTTAGGTGACTTGATGCAGTAAAACCTTCATAAAATAATATACTTGATAAATTAATAACTTCTATTAAATAATAATTTTTTAGTCCCGACTTAGGCTAACGAGTTAAATTAATAATTTTGATAAAATAATAAGATAATAAATTTTTTTTGAAAACCTTTTATAGTCCTTTGGTCTTATCTGTATCATAAAGTAATCATTTACTAAAATTATATATTATATTTTTCTAAAATATGAGTCTATTGTTGTTTGTTTTTTGTTAAAATTTTAATCTAACTAAATCTCATGCAAAATCAAACATGACTGATCAAATGCATAAAACATTATGTGCGTGAGCATAACAGAGAGCATCCCACATGCATGTGGACATCTATATTTTTTACATCTATTATTTAGTATTTCTAAATTTTTTGACATATTGATAATAGAAAAATAATATCAATTCTACGTAATCAAAGATATTAATAGAATTAAATTATGCTTACAAATCAAGTAAATATGGACTGGTTTAACTTGATAAATTAATGAATTATTAATTTATCGATTAATTAATACCACTTGAAATTAATAGAAATTGTATAGTCTCAAAGCTATTAATTTATAAAAGTTTTACTGTAGTTAAAGGAAATAAAGTGGCAAGTTGCCGGTTGTTTTAATATCTTTTTTTCATTTTTTAAAAAGGGACAATTTCAGAAACCCCCCTGAGGTTTATAATGATTGAAACCACCTCCCTTGAAGTTTCAAAAATTACAAAAACCTCCCCTAAAAAGTATGTTTTTGGTAACAAAGGGTGATGTAAGCACAAAAAGTCTAATGAATATCCTATATTGCCCCTATTTGATTTACAAATATAATTAAATGATAAAAGAAATCAAATATCAATGTTAGTTCTTTGTAAAAAGATTTAGACCATATTTCAAGACATCATTTTTTAATGTTTGGGCTTCCTTTTTCTTTCCTCTTTTCTAAGTAGGTTCTGACTATTTTTAATAAATGTATTCCTACTAATCGGCTATTTATAAAACTAAGCAAAAAATTCATTTAAATGACCTAAGAATTGGATATAACGTATTAGATGAGGTGAGGTTAGAACTTTTGGATTAAAAAATATTCACAAAATGCTATTTCTTTTTTCTTTACACTCAATTTTCATTTAGAATTTATAAAGTTGTTAAGATTATTATAATCTTTTCATAACAGCAAGGGAAGTAAGTATAATTTTTCAAACCTTAAAGAAGATGACTGCAACTGTTATAAAAATCTCGGGAGAGATTTATGAAAGTATCCCTTTCTATAATTGAAAAGTTGACGTGGCAAGTGACAGAAATCAGTACATTGATACGACAAAACGTTTGCTCCGTACCAAGTTTTGTCGGTCCATACCAATGGATTGGTAAAGACCCCTATACCTCTGGAGAGGGTCCTTATTACATCAAGTTAAAATTATGTTTCAGAAATGCAAAAACTGTTTTACAGCTTTGTACTTAATCAAATTTTTGCAAGGAATTTCTCGAGGTTATCATGGTCGAAATCGATACGTACTAATGCTCAAAGTTGGGAAAATTGTCCTTACCTGTTTGGAGTTGTTATAGCAAAATTGGACCAACGCCTCTCCTTTGCAAGCCACCTGATTATCCGGCCATCAGAAATGCCAGTGTAGGGGCCGCCACCGTATCAATCAAATACCACACTCTCGGGTCCAGTTGCATTGACAATTGGAAATTTTTCAGACCATCGAATCTGATAATCTTTTCGTCCGAGACTACAACTTACGACTTCATCACCAACTGAGATTGATATAGCTATGATAAGGATGGTTGAAGCTGGCCAAAAGAGGTTAGAACCCATGGACTTTCGGGAAGTACCTCGAATCAAAATCTGAAGTTTGTTTGCCTTAAGGGATAAGAAAAGTTCTTGTTTGCCTTCGGGGCTGGATTATCAGCTGTTCCTACTCGAAATACTTGATAGGAAAGTTTGTTTGTAGAAAGGTAAAAGGAACAATTCTTTTAATAGACAAGGGAGAAATTTCATTAACCATCAATTGGATCTGCACTCGAGAGCGGAGGGTGGAAAACAAAGTTTGGAGAATTATGTAATTCTTATTTTGTTGTTAGATTTGAATTTATTTTAAATTTGATTGTTAGATCTGAAATTTTTTTTTTATCTTGAATCTATTTCGACAGATCTCATCATTATTATTAAAGTTTAAAATCGTTTATTAGCAAATCGGATGACTGCACATGTGCACGAAAGAGAACTATAGCGATTTATCTTATTAGAAGACAATTTTAGAATTTCTTATATTTTTAGATCTGTTCATAATTTTTCAAATTGTATCTAGCAATCTAAAAAATTATTGACTCTTAGCAAGGAAGAAATACATTATTGGAGGGTGAGTTTAATTCTTGGCTAGAAAAACAACTTTTTCTTCTCTTTCTTCTCTAACTTAGCTTAGTGTAGTTTAGATCTAGTTTTTATTTTCCTTGAAAAAACTTGAAAAAATCTTAGTGTAACAATGTATTTTTGATAGCAATGAAGATGATGAAACTTGGAAATCTTGTTTCTTCACTTGAATGAGCATTTCTTCCTCTTTACTCGCTTTGTTGTTTCATTTGATAATGATTAATTTTTTGATCTTTTTGAATGTGTTTCATAATACTTTTGAGTCAATTTGTAGATTGATTAGTACAAGTTGTTCATTTTTTATTTTAATTTGCACCTTGAGTAATAGATGAATTAGTTGTGATTTTATCATTTAACTTGTAAAATCTCTTTGTTTTTGTAGGTAAAATGATCAAGTTTAATTGGAAGTGAAATGGTGATCTAACAAAGCGAAGTTTGAGAAGTCATAACAATGTCTAAAAGAGGTGGTGCAATTGAAGAATGTTTCTTTAAAAAGAAAAAAAGAAATCCTCGAGGGTTATTCAGTGGATTCTATTATGGGCAGAATGTTAACTTCAAAAAGAAAAGCAGAAAATTACATGCTCTGCATAATCCCTGGAAGAATCCCTCGAGGGATTAGTCACGACTGCAATTTGCCAACTTACATGACTTTTGAAAACAACAGTCTTGTGGATCTTGGATTTACTGGTAACCCCTGGACATGGAGCAACAATTGGGAAGATGAGGGGGAAATAAGACAAAGACTGGACAGAGGATTGAGCACCATAAAATGGTACCAAAATTTTGACAAGGCTAAATGTGAACATGTGGAAACTCTTGGATCAGACCACAGTATGCTGCTCATAGACAATTGGCCGAGAATAGAGAAAAGAAAATCAAGATTTTTCTTTGATAAGAGATGGCTCAAAAGGGTAGAAATCAATCAAGTGGTTGAGCAAGCTTGGAACCAAACAGTAGAAGGAAATAGGATTACAAGACAGGTTGCTAATTGCAGAGTGGCTCTACTCAAATAGAAAAACAATTTCACAGGAAACTCTTTGCTAAGAATCAATCAAGTGAAGCAACAGACTAAGGAGATTAAGGACTCTAAGGATTCAGGTATTAAGGATAAGATTGAAGATTTGAAGAATCAGTTGAAAGAGGCCTACTCTGAAAAAGAGAAGTATTGGGCTCAGAAAGCAAGGATTGATTGGCTGAGAGAAGGGGATAAGAATACCAAATTTTTCCATGCTTGTGTGAAGGGGAGAAGAAGGAAAAATAGAATGCTTAACATTCAAAGGAAGGATGGAACCTGGACAAACAATGAGGAGGAGTTGGGAAAGGAAGTAGCTGACTACTATAGAGTCCTATTCTCTAGTTCTGGTAATGAGGATCTCGCAGAGATTCTAAGTGGCATACCTCCAACAATCACTACTGAGATGAATGAAAAGTTAACTGAAGAGGTAGAAGAAATGGAAATCAAATTTGCTTTTTTTTTTCCCATGAATCCAAATAAGGCACCAGGTCAAGATGGCATGACTCCTTTGTTCTTTCAAAAATTTTGGCATGTTGTTAAACCAGATTTAATTGCTGCCATTAGGCATTTTTTCCAATCAAGCAACATGCCTAAGTCTTGGAATTATACTGTCATTTCCCTCATCCCCAAAATACAGAATCCTACTAACTTGAAGAGCTATAGGCCAATTAGCCTCTATACTGTAGTGTACAAAGTGATTTCAAAAATATTGGCCAATAGACTCAAGAAAGTTTTAAGCCACTGCATTAGCAAAAACCAGGCAGCTTTTATCCCAAGCAGGCAAATTCTTGACAATGTCATTCTATCTCATGAATACTTACATTACATGAAAAATAAGAAACAAGGACAGAATGGTTTTATGGCTGTGAAACTAGACATGTCAAAGGCCTACGACAGAGTGGAGTGAAAATTCCTTGATTCCATGATGGCTAAGATGGGCTACTGTACAGTCCGGAGGAAATGGATATGGAGTTGCCTCTCCTCAGTTACATACTCCTTCAATATTAATGGAGTACCAAAAGAGTTTGTAATCCCAAAAAGAGGAATAAGACAAGGTGATCCACTGTCACCTTATCTTTTCCTTTTATGTTCAGAAGGTTTCTCCAACTTATTGAAGCAGGCTGAAGGAGAAAAAAGGATCTTAGGGATGAAGATAAGTAGGAATGGACCAAGCATGACTCATTTATTTTTTGCTGACGATTCATTGATCTTCTGTAAAGCTAACAGAGAGGAAGCCAGTGAACTCTTTCAAATCTTGAGGAACTATGAGAAGGGGTTAGGTCAATCTATAAATCTGGAAAAGTCCTCAGTGTTCTTCAGTAGCAATGTGAGTCATCAGAGGAAAGGGGAAGTAAGACAAAGCCTAGGCACAATTCAGGTGGCTACTCAAGGAAAATATCTGGGGCTCCCTATGGCGATAACAAGATCCAAACAGCAGGTTTTTGGTTACATTAAGGACAGTATCAGTAAAAGAATGAATAGCTGGAAGAACAAGTTGCTCAGCCAAGGAGAAAAGGAAGTATTATTGAAGGCAGTCTCCATGGCAATGCCAGTTTATACAATATCCTGCTTTAAACTTCCTAACAAACTATGCAAAGAAGTGACCTCCATTTTTGCTAATTACTGGCGGGGAGAAACTGAAGGGAGAAATAAGATGCACTGGTGCTCATGGGGGGGATTGGCTAGAGAGAAAAAAGAGGGAGGCTTGGGCTTCAAGGATTTGCAGAACTTCAACAAAGCCTTGCTGGCTAAACAGGTTTGGAGGTTGATTTCCAAACCAAATCTCTTAGTCAGCAAGGTCTTGAGGGCAAAGTACTTTCATAGGGACTCAATATTTAACTGCAAAGTCCCTAAGTGTGCTTCTTGGATTTGGCAAAGTCTGATGAATGTGAGAGAATTTGTGCGCAATGGAACTAGAAAGAAGATAGGCAATGACAAGGCAACAAACATCTGGGAGGATAACTGGATCCCTGGAAATGAGGAAGGAAAAGTCACCTTTGTGATGCCTCAGAATTGCAACATCAGAAGAGTAGATGAGTTGATCAGTGGCTATAGATGGAGGAAACCATTAGTGCTTAGGACCTTCAACAGGAAGGATGCTGAGGAAATCCTAGATATTCCTATCAGTATCTCAAGAAGGGAAGACAGCAATTACTGGTTACACAGTGGCAATGGCATCTACACGGTCAACTCAGGATACAAGGCACTGTGCAGAGAAACAACTCAACACAAGGGAAGAAGATATGATGAGGCAGAAACGAGCTCAGCAAACTCCAATGGAAAGCAATAGAAGTGGTTGTGGAAGCTGAAGGTCAAAAGCAAGATAAAACACTTCATCTGGAGGAGTCTAAATGGTCTATTACCAGTTAATGGCCTGGTGTTCAAAAGAATACACCATGGGGATCCAATCTGTGATGGCTGTGGAGAACAGGAAGAGACAATTGAACATATGTCTTTTCAATGCAGCAGAGCTCAAGAGGTGTGGAAGATGGCTCCAATACAGTGGGATGGATTAACTGAACAGACAGGGAATATAATAGCTTGGTGGACTGCTATGCTGGAAGCTACAAGTAGGACAGAGGGCAAGGAACATGTAGAGCTAATTGTGAACATCCTTTGGCAAATCTAGAAAAGAAGAAATGAATGGAAGTTCAATGCCAAACGAAGGCATTCTTGGAAAACAGTTATAAAAGCTCAACAGGAACGGCAAGAGCAAGCATCAGCTTGGAGGAAGGAGAAAATGATCCCTGAGGATGCTGAAAGAGATAGAGAGATAGTAGAACCAAAGGAGGTAGGAAGGGATGAAATGCAGATTAGAATATCAACTCATGTGCAAGAACAAACCAGGGAATCAGTTGGTGTCAGCCTGGGCATTAACTGATAGGAAAACAGGGAATCATTTGCAGACTATCACAGAAGCTGTGAAGATGGCCATCATAAAGGCCAGACAACAGCAATGGCAGAAAATTACAGTAGCCCTCAGCTGTTGAAAGTGATAACAGAAGGGATGGCCAAGGATATCAAAATGGCTACTTTGACTGATGATATTAAGAATCTCAGAGCTTTTATTCCAGAGATGCTCCTTTTGCTTAGATAGGAGGTTAGATTCTAGATGTGAATTGATTAGTGATTATGCTTTAGGCATATTTCAAGATGAGGAATGGATCAATCCTCAGTGTGTCTAACACTTTTTGTATAGAACTATTTGAGCCTTTGCTCATATAAGTGTACATCTTTTGCCAATCAATACAAAATCTACCGTTGCAGAAAAAAAATATCTAGCAATCTAAAAAATTGTTGACTCTTAGGAGCTTCTTTTCTTGACTCTTAGCAAGGAAGAAATACATTATTGGAGGGTGAGTTTAATTCTTGGCTAGAAAAACAACTTTTTCTTCTCTTTCTTCTCTAACTTAGCTTAGTGTAGTTTAGATCTAGTTTTATTTTCCTTGAAAAAATTTGAAAAAATCTTAGTATAACAACGTATTTTTGATAGCAATGGAGATGATGAAACTTGGAAATCTTGTTTCTTCACTTGAATAAGCATTTCTTCCTCTTTACTCGCTTTGTTGTTTCATTTGATAATGATTAATTTTATGATCTTTTTGAATGTGTTTCATAATACTTTTGAGTCAATTTGTAGATTGATTAGTATAAGTTGTTCATTTTTTATTTTAATTTGCACCTTGAGTAATAGATGAATTAGTTGTGATTTTATCATTTAACTTGTAAAATCTCTTTGTTTTTGTAGGTAAAATGATCAAGTTTAATTGGAAGTGAAATGGTGATCTAACAAAGCGAAGTTTGAGAAGTCATAACAATGTCTAAAAGAGGTGGTGCAATTGAAGAATGTTTCTTTAAAAAGAAAAAAAAATCCTCGAGGGTTATTCAGTGGATTCTGCAAGGGATTATGGGCAGAATGTTAACTTCAAAAAGAAAAGCAGAGAATTACATGCTCTGCATAATCCCTGGAAGAATCCCTCGAGGGATTAGTCACGACTGCAATTTGCCAACTTACATGACTTTTGTTTCTTTTTCCATATTTGACAAGACACAAAGGGACAACTTGTACCAACTTTTGGTGGATTTAGAAACTTATTTTGTTGACTCTTAGCAAGAAAGAAACGCATTATTGGGGGGAAAGATTACTTCTTGGCCAAAAACAAGAACAACTTCTTCTTCTCTTTCCTCTCTAACTTAGTTTAGTGTAGTTTTAGATCTAGTTTTTATTTTTCTTAAAGAACCTGAAGAACTCTTAGTGTAACAAAGTATTTTTTATGGCAATGAAAATGATGAAACTTGAAAATCTTGTTTTTTCACTTGAATAAACATTTCTTTCTCTTTACTCTCTTTATTGTTTCATTAATGCTTAGTTACATTGAAAATTTGAGTTTTATTGTTAAATCTACTATGTCTAGCTAAATTTTCTTGTTCTAGGGATAGATAAAACTATTTGTGCCTTAATTATGATTGAATCAAGTTGATTATTGCTATATCTACTTGCTAGTTCATCTATTCTTGGTTTAACACTTGTGAATGTTTGATTGCTTTTTGCAAACCATGATAGTTGTTGTTAATCTATGAATATAGTTGACAATGATGGAAATGGAATATGTGGAGCCTAAGGAGTTGGCAGACGAAAGTAATGGTACACTTAGGTGGATGTTTTTGGCATTTATAGATCTAGATTAAGTCTTCACTTGTGGCTTCAGCACGAAAGTAGGGAAACTATAGTGGTGGCTAGATGGCAAGAGCGAGTTCCGATGGTTTGAGTGAAATGCATCCATAGCAAGACAAGTGCATTAGTGATCATTGATTATTTTATCCATAATTAGGTACATTTAGTAGATTCTATACCCTAAAACATTTGTGTTTAGTTGACTTTCTATAATTTGTTAATTTTTGTTACATTGTTTTAGCACTGTGGTTATTTTATTTAGTTAAAAAATTTTGATTAATTTAGATAACAAAGTGAGTTAAAAGTCTTAATACTTGGAAATGATTCTCGTGAAATCGATTCTAACTCCCTAGTAATACGAACTATGACCTGCATACTTACAGTAAAGGAGGAAATTATGTTAAAATTTAGCATGTACGTTAGAACCTTGTCAACTGCTTTAAGCCATGTTACAGTTTGTCTTTAGTAGTTTCAAGACTTTATAGCGTAAAGGTATCCATGAAGATAATGCAAAATGATCATCACCTATGTCTTGAAATAATTTTAGCATCTTTTTATTTTTAGAGCTTTTAGGTGGTAGATGTTATATGTCATTTTCAAAAAGAGTGAAGTGTTTGAAGCATTTTATCGAATGCCAAAATCATTAGCTATGTAAAAATACCACAAAGAAAGTAAAAGGTTTGACATTCCTTTGTTTGAAAAGAGCAGAAACGTTGTTAAACAGTGAAGCAATACAACGATGATAAACAAATTTGACACTGTTTTGTCTTTATTGAAAAAGAAAAAAGTACTAAAAGGTTCTTGCAATAACCAATTAAGTGATAGAACACTTGAGATAATGCAAATTTTTCAACTGGCCTAGCAATAGATTTTTAGCTTGGCAACATAAGGTTCTGTGAAAGATCCTATCCATAAATTTTTATTCTGTTCATTCACATCGCTACCATATCGCCATGCCTCTCCATTTCCAGCCTCCAATATCTTCAATATATCACCATTTTGACTCAATTTAACTATCGATCCGTAAGGATTAACCTTGGTATCCAGTGATATAACTGCAACCCAAAATTCACCCTTTTGGTTTCTTTTGATGTTATCTGGCCTTCCTGGAAGTTTTGCAAAGATTTCAACTGTACCAGCTTTTGATGGCTCAAGGCAGTACTTCAGTATTCTAGAATTTGTAGTTTCAGCAACTAGCAGAAAATCGCCGTTTTTGCTTAGTGCCACCCCATTTGGAAGCATGAGATTATTGAGGAGAACTGTTGCTTGATTAGTTTTTGGATCAAACTTTAATAATCTTCCCGATTTATCCCCTGTACTTATCACTGAAGCGGAATCTCTGAAATTTGGAGCACAATAATTAGTGTTACTGATGTTGAGTATAGAAGAATAATAGACAGATAATCTAAACCAAAAAATATTATATATATATATATATGAGCAACAAAGTATTTCCTTAAATAGTTGTGACTGAGTGATGAGACTCAAGACATTCTAATCCTAGATCATTGTGCTTAGGCATATCAATGGGTAAGGTCTGGATTGGATCATTTAATTCAGATCTAGACACATTAAATTTAGTTAAATCCAGACCCTTATGGGTCTGAAAAGACAAGTCCAAACCTAAACCCTCATGGATTTGGGTATCCAATGAGTATCCGTTGTATTTTTCTAAACACACTAAAGTAAAAATATATTAAAAATATATAGATTTTAAAAAAATATAAACACCATCCGAATTTTATTTTCAAATAATAAAATTAATATTCAAGAAGTTGAATGCAATATTATGAACTGAAAAAATGACTATTATCGACTGCTTCTATTTATTTTTAAAATTTAGCTATATTTACGTCCAATTTTTTATTTGTTTGCCTTTACTTTTTTTCCTTTTTCTAAAAAAGTTTGTACTAATTACAATGTTAACTAGGATTAGTTTGAAATAAGAAAACAATCATGAAATCTTACTATACTCAATCCAATGACCATAGAATATTAAAATATTTTATAAATTTATATATATAATTATATATATATATATATAGGTTTGGGTAAGGTCTGATATGGGTTTGAATTTGGATATAGATTATAGAAAATCAAATACTATCCAGACCCATAACTCTTTTATAGGATCTAGGTCTGGATAGCATCTGGATAGTGTCTGAATTTGATAAATTAAATTCAAACCCTACCCAAGTACATTGGATCCATGTTGAATCTAGATAAGATCCGATCAATTGATGTGTCTAATTGTGCTATTTGAACAAGCATTCGAATTAATAGGAGGCTAAGCCAGGAAGGAATTTTTGTATTGTCAACTGGTGACACGATTCTAGTTGAGCTTTTAAAACCTTTTTTTTTTTCAATTTTTCTTGCAAGGAAAGGATAGAATTCAAGAAGCGTGGAACTTTTAAATCCTAAGTCCAAATTTTAAACTCCAAATGTCATCCTCTACGTGTAATTGGTTTCTGACGAACAAGTGTCTTACTTACGGCTTTGATAATGCAAGTAGTTTAAAATCCATATTTTGTTGAACAAACTTTTGTTCATAATGCAAGAAAGTTTAAACTCTTAGCTGTTCGGCTATATTACTGCTTGTTGGGTAGGGCCGTAAGGAAATAGTATCCTTCAAGGAATGTAGTATCCATTACCTTACTGAATATATAGTGCTACTGTCCGTGAAATATACTACGCCACTATTTTGATCAACAACTACATCGTTGGTGAATTTGAAAGGAACTCCTTCAGCTTCATTTGCCAATGGCGTAGCCAATCCGCCATTAGGACCTACAACCAGAAGGCCCTTATAAGCATCTGCAATGTACAACTTACCAGACGTCCGATTGAAACTTAGACCTAACGGCAGGCCACATCTTGACTCGGTGGGAATATGATCTTGCGGACCTTCACAACCATTTCTGTTTCAAAACAGATCATCATTTAATTGTCTTGGACAAAAACCAAGAGCACTAAATAAAACAAGGATTGATTTTGTACATACTGAGCACTTTATATTTTGGACAAAAATATGGTTGGAGAGAAAAAAAAAAATGTTTCAACAGTTTACCATTATAGGGGCAACTCTATCCTTTACATGGTTCAAAATATAATCAAAGTTTCATGGATTTTTTTTTGTTTTCTTCATTATTTAGTCGATGAATTTCTTAAACCTACCATGAGTTACATAACATGTAATGTAATCACAAAAGAGAATGTGGTGGAGGGGTTGTGACGTGGGACGGAAAAAGTCAAGGTGTGGCCCAATGATAAATGCCAAATTAAGTTTAATATCGCCTAGAAATTTTTTTTTTCTTCATCTAATTAGATTTAGTATCAATTAGGAAATATTTTCCTTCTTTCTAACTAGATGTAATATTTATTGGAAATATATCCCGGTCCTTTTGATGTATTCCACGTTCTTCTGACGTAAATCAAACAATATGATAAATTCATTAACAATTCCTCCCTTGCAAGAACAAAAAAAAAAACACAATCTATTATAAATTCATCCATTTGACAATGTATTTTGTGGATTTTGTTTACTGCCAAGTTTTTTTTTTAATCCTTTTCTTAGTAGAAAAATAGTGAAACGTAAGAAGTCAAAAGGGAAAGAAATAATTTGAATCCAAAACTTCAAAGCCTCCGGACTTATTGCAACAAAGCTGGGGTTGCTTTTGTCATGCATTATTTACACCAAACAGAAACTAGGACTTCTTGTCGATCTATGTTTCCAGCTACGCTAATTCAGAAATGCAAAAAATTGTTTTGCAATTTTAGTCTCCAGGTTGTCATGGTCGAAATCGATATGTACAAATACTCAAAGTTGGAAAAATATTGGGATAGCGGTTGCGGATTCTTTGTCACAAAAAGATGTTGGGAAAATTATTCTTACCTGTTCGGAGTTGTTATAGCAAAATTGGTCCAACGCCTCTCGCTGGAAAGCCACCTGATTATCCGGCCATCGGAAATGCCAGTGTATGGGCCGCCACCGTATCTATCAAACACCACACTCTCGGGTCCAGTGGCATTGATAATGGGAAATTTTTCAGACCCTAGAATCTGACAATCTTTTGGTCCAGGACTACAACTCACGACTTCAAAACCAACTGAGATTGATACCGCTATGGCAAGGATGGTGGAAGCTGCCCAAAAGAGCTCTGAACCCATGGACTTCGGGAAGGTACCTCGAATGAAAATCTAAAGGCGGTCGGAAGTGTTTGTTTGCCTTTGGGGTCAGACTATCAGCTCGAAATACTTATAGGAAAGTTTGTATATGGAAGGGTCAAAGGAAAACCAAAAAGTCCACAGTATGGTAGGATAGTTCGACTTTTAAATTCTCCTCTCTTATTGTCAAGTAATTTCTTAATTACGTAATTCTTTTAATAGAAAAAGGGAGGAATTTCATTAACTATCAATTAAAACCGTTTATTAATATTGGAGTTCTTTTGGATCTATTTTGATAGATCTCATCATTAATATTGGAGTTCGAAACCGTTTATTAGCAAAAACTGTTTATTAACAATCCGTTGATGAAAACTATTCTTTATAAAAAAAAAAACCAAAAAAATTTTGGAGGATCACTCCACCAAATCCCAATGGGAAAAGTCTGCAATCGGATCAGGATATCAGCAAAAGACAGAGATTAGTTTTAACGGAAGAAACAATCAAAATTACACTCCAGCCAACAAAAGTTTTTTTTTAAAAAAAAAAATACTCCATCTTCATCTTATATTATTCTTTTACACTATTGAGAAACAACCATATCTTCCCCTTATATTATTCTTGCACAATTTCCGTTGGATGAGTTGGAAACATGAAGAACTTATTAAAAAAAAAAATTGAATTATCACTTCCCATATGATATGAATTCATTTGTCTAATGGATAAAAATCAAAGCTTATCATCGATTGAAATGTTTAAGCAGTTTGTATTAGATTATATTGTTGCTTGGACAAACAAAGTTTAAGAACGTCACAATTACTATTTAGGCCGGCTTGCATATGGGCTGTCTATTTAAACATTAAGCATTAAAATCCACGAGATGTTTAAAGGAAAAAAATGACGAAAAGATTCAAAATCTTACTATAGGCTGGCTTGGAAAACTTTTTTTTTTTTTTTGCCTTTTTTGAGAAAATGCTAACTTTGTCTAACAAAGCTAAAAAAGACAAATTAGTTACTTAAGGGCCTTCTTGGTAATGTTGGTATCATTTCTTTCCTATTTTCTACTATAAACCAAATAGAAAACTTATACAGTATTTAATGAAAAAACTGAAAATGTGTTTCATTCATAACACCAAGCACCTGTGATTAAATGCTATTTATCAATTTGGGATAATTTCATAAACCTCCCCTGAGGTTTTATGAAATATCACCTAGCTCCCTTGAGGTTTTTAAAATCTCACTTAGCATCCCTTGAATTGACATATTGGTAACATTGGAAGCGCTTCTAACCAAAAGTTATATTAAAAATTCATGTTTGAGGAGAGAGATTATTTTAGTGCCTTTAATACCCTTAGGCTATAAAAAAAATGAACATTTTATAAACCAAGAAAAAAAAAGTACTAAATTGGAACCATCTTAAAAGTGAGGAGATGAAAATTGGTAAGATTTTATGTTACAACCAATAGTCACTTCTACAGTAGGAAGAGTTAGGTCCCGTTTGGAACTTGAGTTTTTTGAGAGTTTGTCTAAAACATTACTGTAGATCACTATAGAAGTTGTAAAAAAAATTTTATAAGACAGAAAAACTTTTTTCCTTTTCATTTTCAACAAATTTCCTTTTATTTTTTCTTATTTTTTATTTTTTTATTTTTTTTTCCTTTCTTTCTTTTTTCTTTTCCTCCCCCCACCTTCCCGCTTCTTCTCCCTCCCTCTTCCCCCTTCCTCTTCCCCTTCCCTCCCATGTTCCCTCTCCCGAAACTGCCAATGAAGTAGCAAATAGAGAACTTTTTTTTTCTTTTTTTTTTTTGCATTTTTTCTCTCCTCATCTCCAACTCTTTATCTCTCCCTCCCCCGCCACCTCTCTTCTCCCTCTCCCCTTCCCTCACCCGGGGTCTAGCCGAATCCCTTTACAGAAGCTTGAATTTTCCCTCTTAGGTGCAGCACCCAATTGCTTGAATTCCCACCTCGCTGAGAGGATTAGCATACAAGGACAAAGCAACAACAGAAATTCCCACCTTCGATTTGCATTTTTTTCTCTCCCTCTCTTGCCAGACAAAGCAGCAACAGAATTTTTTTTTCAATTTTCCCTCTTCCCCCCTCCTCCCCTTTCCTCGCCACCCTCATCCTCCCTCGGTGCGATCTGGTCTTATGACCAGATCAATCAGAGGGGAAGGGTGGTGGGGGAGAGAGAGAGGGGAAGAAAAAAACGGGGAGAGTCAGATCGGATAAAGGGGGAGGAAGAGGGGGAGAGGGAGAAAAGGGGAAAAAAACAAGAAGACTGACGCCAGAAGAGGGGATCGGCGCTGGAACCGGCAGCGGAGGTGACGGCCGGCGATAAAGGTGGTGGTGGGTTAGGGTGGGGGAGGAAGAAGAAGAAAAAGGGAAGGGAATTTTTTTTGCGTGTTTTGGATATTTTGAAGTATGTAGTTAAAAAACTTTTGTGAAGGTTTTTGGAGTTCCTGTAGCAAAAGTTGTTAAAAAATTAGTTTTATACAAACTTGGTAAAAAACCAAGGTTCCAAAAAGGCCCTTAGTAAAAGCAAACACTATTTTTTAAACTATTTCTACAAATAGAACCCTTCATAATGTTCAAGGTAATTAGCATGTAAAATCATACATTTGAGCAAAAAAACTTAGTAATAGATGAAATTCAACTTTAATATCATACAAAAAATTTACTCAAAATAGACAGACCTTTTTTTTATAGGTGTGAAATATGAAAATTTTATTATACAAAAAATCAGAATTTGAAAAACTATTCGGAGTTTCAATTACTTTATTACTCTTGCGCTCTACACGAATAAGAATAAATAAATAAAGTTGTGAAACACCAAAAAATGGAAAAAATAAAAAGAACCTGCTTCTATTCTTCTCCAAATGCATAGAATATTTCATTGACACTTGCAATTCAATTATACATATATACATATATATATATATATATATATATATATATATATATATATATATATATATATATATATGTATGTTTGTATAGACATTGTTAAAGAAAAGTAGGAAATTTAGAAAAAGAAAAACAAGTTTAGAAAATTTAAATATAAGGGTATTATTGACAATTCATCACCTTTGATATTAGAGTATGGCTTTGCTATCACTTCAAGGGTGATAAGTGAGATTTTGAAAAGTTTAGGGGAGTTAGATGATATTTCATGAAACCGCGAGGGAGGTTTCTGAAATTATCCCTATCAATTTATGGGATGCAACTGAAATTTACAACACCAGTTGGTGCGTTAAGACGGCGTGCTCTGAAAGGCGTATTGGGTTTTGTGTGAGGGTAGGGGGAGGGTGGGTAGGCTTGTTAGTAGGACCAGCTAGCACGAATTCAAGCCATTTAGCCTGCTGAAATAGGGTTAGGCTTCACTTGAATTAGGATTGGACCGAGTTTGGATCTACAGTTAGTGCCAAATTAAAAATAAAGTTGGGTTGGACCAAATTAGGTTCAACCTAAACGAGGCTTGACAAGATTAATTAATAACATCAAATGCTTGCAAATGAATGTTTGGCACTCCCATTTTTTAGGTCTTTTAGAGGGCCAAATTTTTTTTCTAAAACATCACTTATGTAATCATCTAAAACACAAGGCCAGTTAGGATGGTGTGTTTTAAAGAAGTTTGTCAAAATTTTTATTGTGATTTACTGTAGAATTTTTACAATAACTTTCATATTGTTTGAGTATTGAGAAGATGGTTGTAAAACCCAACCACCGACTGCCATCACACCAACTCCATACTGCCAGCAATCTCCATCACAATATCATACCCATCGCAGACAGGGCAGGGACGGTCATCAGAAGGACCGTCCCTAAACAGTGCACGGCCAGGATTTGGCCCAAAAAATTTGTACGATCCAAATCACTTCTTGTACCTCGTTTTTAACGTGTGTGGGGCCCACAAAATGTTGTTCTAAAATTACATGTTGTGCAAATAAAGTTATGCCATGTAAAAAACAAAGTTACGCGGTGTGCAAAATGCACAAAACCGCTAGAAACGGTTGCACCTGCAATCGTTCTTGCCCGTGGTCCCACACGCATCCCCTCTCCTAGCCTACCACCTACGCCTACAAACAACCTTACTACCACTCCTACCATCCAACTCTTTTTCCTTCTCCTCCCCTTCTCAACCTTTTCTCGCCTCCTGTTCCTCTTTTTCCTTCTCCTTGCCTCCTCATTCCATTCTCCCCACTCTACTATAAATCAAATAGAAAACTTATACAGTATTTAATGAAAAAACTTAAAATGTGTTTCATTCGTAACACCAAGTACCTATGATTAAATGCTATTTATCAGTTTATGGGATGCAACTGAAATTTACTACACCAGTTGGTGCGTTAAGACGGCGTGCTCTGAAAGGCATATAGGGTTTTGTGTGAGGGTAGGGTGAGGGTGGGTAGGCTTGTTAGTGGGACCAGCAAGCACGAATTCAAGCCATTTAGCCTGCTGAAATAAGGTTAGGTTTCACTTGAATTAGGGTCGGACCGAGTTTGGATCTAAAGTTGGTGCCAAATTAAAAATAAAGTTGGGTTGGACCAAATTAGGTTCAACCTAAATGAGGCTTGACAAGATTAATTAATAACATCAAATGCTAATGGATGTTTGGCACTCCCATTTTTGAGGTATTATAGAGGGCCAAATTTTTTTCTAAAACATCACTTGTGTAATCATCTAAAACACAAGGCCAGCTAGGATGGTGTGTTTTAAAGAAGTTTGTCAAAATTTTTATTGTGATTTACTGTAGAATTTTTACAAGAACTTTCATATTTTTTGAGTATTGAGAGGATGGTTGTAAAACCCAACCACCGACTGCCATCACACCTACTCCATACTGCCAGCAATCTCCATCACAATATCACACCAATCCCCTCTCCTAGCCTGCCACCTACGCCTACAAACAACCTTACTACCACTCCTACCATCCAACTCTTTTTCCTTCTCCTTGCCTCCTCATTCCATTCTCGCCACTCTTTCTCCTCATCCTCCTCTTCTTCTCCCCCTACCTCTTTATCCTCCCTCCAGCATCTTCTTCTTCCCCAACTACTGCTATTTCTCAACCAAATCAAGGAGGGAGGGAAAAGGGTGGGCCGGAGAGAGAGTATGGAGCTAAGAGAGGAAAGAAAGAAGGAGAAGTAGGTGGAAGAAATAAAGGATAAGGCAAGAAAGAGGAAGAGAGGGAAAGAAAAAAGGCACGTGACAATGGTGGGGGAGGAAACAGCAGTGGCGGATGATAGTAGTAATAGGGAAAGTAGTAACGAAGGGATGGCAACGGTGGTAGTTCGGATATGTTTTTCTAGTGTATTTTTTAAAAATTTATTGGTTTTTTAAAGGATAATTGTAGATGGATCCATATGGATTAGATTTTTTTAGGATTTTTAAAATAACTATACTATAACATTGTATTTTTAAAAATTTCTACTTTAGAAGAGTCCACACAGGTTAGGTGTTTTGAAAATGTATTTTAGAGTGCTTTTAAAATTTGAAATTTTATTAGAGTATTTTTAAAAATTTATTAAATATTCACTACCATTATAAGCTACCTCCTACCACCGCCCTTTCCTTACTCCCCCTCTACTGCCATCACCATTCCTCCTCCTTCTCTATTCTCCTTCTTCCTCTTCCTCCCCCTCCCTCCTCCATCTTTCTCCTTCTTTCCCCACCTCTCCCATCTCTTCCCCTCTTTTGGGGAGAGAGGAGGAAAGGAAGAGAAAAAGGGACAAGAGATGAGCGGGAATGGTGGTGGCAATAGAAAAGGGAGGGTGGTGTGTGATGGATGAAAGAAGAAAAAGGTGGTCTGATTTATTTTATTTTTTAAAATTTTTAAATATTTTGTTAGGTATATTTGAAATTGTTGTATAAGGAGTATGTTATTATAATATTGTATTTGAAAATTTTGATTAAAAAATAAGGCAATCTACACCGATCCAAAGTTTTAGAAAAAAATTTGTCCTTCTAAAATAGGCCTAAGTACCCGACAAGTTTTAGAAAAGCATTAAAAAAGAACATTAAAAAGACCACCACCAATACCAACACTTCACCACCACTGCCACCCTCTACCACCACCGCCACCGTCTACCACCATCGCTTTCCTCCCTTTTACTCCTCTAATGACTTTCTCTCTCCCTCCTCCTTCTTCCTTTTCCCTTCCCTTCGTCCTCTCCTTTTCTCCTCCCTCCTCCTTCCTTTCTTCCTGTGATCTCCGTTCCCCATAGAAAATTCAAGCTAGTCGGATCTTGACTTGATGTGTACTTGAATAAATGACCTCAGATAAGGCCTCAAACACACGTGAGATTTCAAGGCTTGACTTTGGACTGGCATGTATGACCTTTTTGTTGCATGGGCTTTGGTGTAATAGAAATACAATGTAATAAAGGATGGAAATTATGTGGAAATAAGAATAAATGATATACATCTTTGATCTATTAAAATTTATATTTAGAAAACAACCATGTTTAATGCTCGAAAAACAATCCTGATTCTTATAAACGTTTCTCGATTTCGTAAAATACAAAAACTTTAATAAACACGAAACCTAAACGTAATTTTATGGCCCTTTAGTTCCAATATTTTACTCCATTAGATATATTTGACATGGAATATACAGTAGAAGTTGCAATGTACATAATTATAGATGTGCAAGAAAAGATGCTTCATTACTGGACAAGTTGGCATGATTACCTAAAAATGACTCTCGTATCATCATAGTCACCATAATTTTGAGAGTTACATACATGCACAAAATCGTACTTTTACCTTCAAATACTTGAGATATTAACAAAATCAAAATTTTCACTTCTAACGCCTTGAGATATTAAAAAATAAAATATTATTAAAAATTTAAGGACAAGGAGAGATACAAGCAGAAATTTACCAATTAAAGCATATTTTGGGGCATTCAACCATATATTGTTTTGATGCAAGCATCATTTCTAACGGCGATTAATGTACAAGAGACAATTGTTTATTTGATAAAAGTTTTGATATTTAAGGGGTTGACTGTAATTTGGTCAAAAGTTAAAGGGTTTGTTTGATAATTTAATCAAATCTCAAGGAAGGTAAATGTAGTTAACATTTAAATTCAAATGATAACAGAAATAATGAACAAGTATAGGTGACATAACGTGTATCTAAAGCTTCATACTTAGGTGTAATAACAAATAGGGTTACAAATTAAATTAGCAATTGCAAAACAATAAAACAAAAATTCAAATATAAAAAGAATGATAGCAAAGTATTAAAAATTATACCTTTCTTCACTCCATTTCCAAAGGGTGGTGGTCTTTGGCAAGAGTATCAAATAGTGAGACTTTTGAAAGAATGTTGTTAGTGAATGTAATCTTTAAAAAGTTATGCAGTGAATGCAACTTTTTGAGGAATAAATGCTTAAAAAAATTAAAACACGCATTCTATGATGCAACTTTTAAGGAAACATTGCATTAAGCAAATACGTGTTTCATCCTTTAGGATGAGGTATGAAAACTATTGCCTTTTGAGAAGTTCTTTTAAAAGGGGGCAAATAGTCTATTTGACCCTCAAACTTTAACAATATTGTAATTTTAGCCCTCTAATTATAATTTGTATTTTTTTAGACCTTGAACTATTAAAAATATATATTTATAGCTCTTTTATCAATTTGAACCGTGAAATCTAACTAGCTCAAAATGATGTCATTTTGATTTTTTTTCCTCCAATTGA
The DNA here is from genome assembly GCF_036785885.1 of Coffea arabica. NCBI lineage: Eukaryota > Viridiplantae > Streptophyta > Magnoliopsida > Gentianales > Rubiaceae > Coffea > Coffea arabica. The sequence goes on from NC_092313.1 coordinate 28,439,014, forward strand.
GTCCTAATTGATACAACTATTGACCACCGGCAACAGCTATTGACCATTGTTGATTGAGAGTTGACCATTACTTTATCATTGTCAAAATTTGATCAAATTGTATCCAACACTTCGGTTTTGACATGGATTCCAAATTTAAATGAATTTCAGTAAATAAGAGTATATCTTGAGTCAAAGACGATAGTTCTATTATCATATTACACATCATTTACCAATTCTTTTGAATTTTATACTAAAATGTTACTTGGAGCATGAAGAGTTCAAATCAACAAAGAATTTGGCATGAAATACTCCGAACTTTTTTAATTCAATTTTGCACCATCTAAGCTTTTTTCAATTAATTCAAGACCCAGTAGATGTCAAATTTTTCAATACTTTATACGGATGAACTACTCATATTATGAAGATTCTAGATATATGACATACATATTCTAATTTATGTTCAATTAAAAGCCCTAATTTGTAGTTGCTCTATTTTCAATTCTAACAGAGAAAACTTTCTATTTTGCTTTGTATGTGGCAGGTGATGCTCTTTCCATCAATTTTAACACCTCAAACTGACAAAAAGGCTATTAGTATTAGGGGTGGCAATTTCCGACACGACCTAAAATACGACATAAACCTAACACGAAATTAATGGGTTTGGGTTGAGGTTTTTCCGGTTCGGGTCAGAATCAAGTCGAACTCGAAAAGAAAGCGTGTCGACTTCGAATCAACCCATGGGTGACCCGATATGACCCGATAACCCGTTTATGAATTAAAAATAATTTAATAAACATAAAAATTATTTTATCTAATTAAACTAAGTTATTCTTTTTTTCCAAAGGCATTAATCACTTAATCCTAAATGAATTTATTTAACTTGTGTGAAGTTGAAATTATTATATTTGGACAAATAATGTATTATATTATTTTTTACTTTTATACTGTTTTAATTTATTTTATATTTGGTTTGGGATAAAACACTTTTACGGTGTTTTAATTTATTTTAGATTTGGTTTGGGATTATTTATTTAAAATTTTATTACTTGATTATGTAATTAGTCTTGTGCGAAATTGGTTTTATTAGAAATTACAGTAGTAAATTAATAAATTTAAAATAAGTTTCGGGTCATTTCGGATCGACCCGAAATTTTCGAGTTTGGATAAGGTATTCTAACCTAACCCGTTTCGGGTTGGCGGGTCCGGTTTGGGTCAGTGTGTTTTCTGTTATATCTTGGTCTCAACCCGACCCGTCAACCCGATTTGGACCCGATTGCCACCCCTAATTAGTATGCATTTTAATATAGGGACCAAAAGTATAGAACCCAAAATTAAAATATTAAAAGTATAAAATCATTAAAGTTTGATTGGCCAAATAAGCTTTTCTGCCTTTTAAAAACCCACATCTTTGAGAATTAACTCCTCCACACGCATTAAGACCTCTTTCCTGGTTCCTAGGGTAAGCTGGCAAGTTCATTGTTATCTTCTACAAGCATTGCTCTTATGGTTAGATTTGTCCTTGGACGGGGAAGACTACAATTTTGTGTGGGTGGGCTTGAGATTTTCAAGACTATTGACGTTTTTTGAAGACAGACTCCGACTTCCTTTGATTTTATCTAATCAAATATCTTCAATTTCGTGCAATTACTATGTATAAGCTACAAACCACATGTCATATCTGCTACTCACAAAGTTACCTCATCCTGTGCCGATCAAGGTTACATCATTTTATGTGAATTTAGAAGAAAACAATTACAAAATCACAAAATTCATCGTTGTATGTTCTGTAGATTAATTTTTTCAAAGATATCTGGCAATTTTTCTATGTTTTGCTTCATATTCGATAATCCGAAAAGTCAAAACAAAAGATTCAAAAACTCCTGTTTGTTAATACACAGAGTGCGGACCTAACCAAGAAGTGCTATGCGTCTAAAGTCTAGACGAGTCATAATTGGAGCTTTTAAACCTAGGCTGGATAGGCTAATGGTTATTTTCATTTTTCAACAATTCTACTAGTAGGAGAGCTTCTAGTTCGATAGCATAGGATGCATTTTTCCTTCACCTACTTAAAAGTGTACTTGCTTTATTTATTTATTTTAGTAGGCAGAGTTGGTTAAAGAAGCTATGAGGAAAAAAGGCATTTGAATGTAAAACCTCTAATTTTCTTTTTCCTTCACTTTCTCGGCAGTTAAGAGTATACTTCCATATCTATATATTTTGGTCCTCTAAAGCGTCTATTATAGCTCTTACTTTTCTTTCTTTTCCCCTGATGTTGATTAGTTATTCTAAGCTTTCCGATAGTTGCCCATATGCTCCATAATTTTTCAAAGTGCAACAGTCTTTCCTAAGATTTGTGATAGTTTTTAGATAAATCCAGCCTGCTACTTTTGAATAATTGTGAACTTATGAGGTTTCTAATCAAGTTGCTAACGGTCTTCTCTACTGTTGATCCTGGAAAACAGCAAAAAAAAATTAAAAAAAATTAAAAGTTGCTTGCAATTAATGTCAAAAGTGCCCTGATTAAGAAAGTCTTGATCCAGTGTTAAGGTTGAAATCTTAAGTTCAGATTCTCCTTCGCCCTCTTACTTCTTAAATCCCACTCTTTTCTAACTAAACAAAAAATTATTAAAAAAAATTGCACTAGTAGAGAGTATGATTGAGTGCACTTGAAGTATAGTTAACTTGAATGAACCTCCTTTCCCCTCTTACTTCTTAAATCCTTCTCTTTTCTTACTAAACAAAAAATTATTTTAAAAAATTGCACTAATAGAGAGTATGACTAAGTGGACTTGAAGTTTTGTGTACTTGAATGAACGACAGTTGCATGACTTCAAAGAAATCTCAAAGAACAACAAGAGCAGTAATGAAAAACATAACAAATTTCAAGGGCAATGGGTTCTTTTGGTGATACTAAGCAAGACAAAGGAGATTTGGAAGAAGTGCCGGTACTAATATTATAATTCTAATGCTAGAACTAGTCAAAATTTGTGAGTTTTTAGTGGACAACAAAATTATTAAGTTATCTTGTAAAATGGTAGAAATTAAGAGGTTATGCCATTATTGTATCCCGAAGTTATTGCATGTAATCACCAGTTGCAGCACAAAAAATGGTTCTTTCGGTTTGATCAACACTTAACGTGAAAGTGAAGGAATTTTTTTGGTGTCGCCCAATCAAACATTGTGAAGTTGGACTTGAGGTTTACTCATCCTTTTTCCCTTTTCCTGTTTTGAGCGGACTTGAGGGAATTTGAAGTAGGACCTGAGGAACTAAGGAAACCTAAAAGATGAGTTAGGTCATGTGCCACCTCCCAAATCAGTAAGGCAAATGCTATTTGGATGTAGCATACAAATGTGAATGGTATCTAAGTTTGAACTTTGAACATGATATGAGGCCAGGACCGGTGTATTCATGCAATCCATTAGGGTCTTGGGAGGAGGGCTACGGGATTTTATGGCTAAAAGAGTTTAGTCGGTTGGACTCCAAATATTTGGCAAGCAAAGAAAATGGTTGGAATTGACATGCATGACTAAAGCAATAGTTGGAGTTGACCTTACAGTATAAAGAGTCTCATTAGTCAATGGTGTGAAATGTGAATGGACTTCTTGAAGGACTCATGATATCAATTATCAAAGACTCAAAAGCTGCATGATTAGGTTTCTGAAACTATCCCTTTAGATTATTATTGTGTTTCCAAGACCAATGGTGTAGAACAAGCCTTGAACTTCAACGTTCAAGGGGTGGGGTCAATTCCAAGTTCTTTTTCCTTCAAATATGCTCAAAAAAGTTATCCAAATTTTTGGAACTGAGTCTGTTTGAACTACTTTGATGAGCCCAAAACTTGGACCACTTTAAATTATTCATATTGTTTAGTGCTCACATCCAACTAAATTGGCTTGTCACATTCTTCGTTCAAAGTATTGGGATATTATATAGTGGAAAATCATTTGATATGACTACAAAGTGATCACTTAGGCTTGTCAGGATTTTTGTCAAAGTCCTTTTGTTAAGTCTAGAAAAACTAGGATGAAGAAAAGGACAGATCTAAAATGGAGCAACCTATTCCCACAATTGAAAGGAAAGGAAAAAAAATCAAGCAAAAAAGAACACAAAAAAGAAAGAAAGAAAGAAAGCATTGGGAAGCATGCTCTCATGAAACATTTATGTATAAAGTGGTCTTGCTAAAGAAGAGAGATGCTAAAATCTTCTTTAAAATTAGGTTCTATTCGTAGTATGGATTGCTCAATGACTGGCTTATATGTGAATGTTAAAGCTAAGGTCGAAGCTGCAAGAGAATGAATAGTTATTTGAGTCACATTAAGGGTCCGTTTGATTCAATGTAAAATATTTTCAACGGAAAATGTCTTTCATGAAAAATTTTATCGAGGAAAATAATTACCTTCTCCATGTTTTTTCCGGTGTTTGGAAGGAGATGGAAACTACAAATCTTTAGTGGGCTATTGTACAAGTGGTGGGTTTTGTTCTGAATCTTAAGGCTAGTGGGGAGCTTGAATGGGTAGTCTTACGACTTACGAGGCGGACATGGAAAATAACTTCAATTCATTTATATGGGAAGTCATTTTACACCATCTGATGTAAAATATTTTCGGTAGGAAAAAATTTTCCCAAAGCAATAACCCAACCAAACAATAGAAAATCAGGAAAACATTTTCTGGAAAATATTTTCCTTCCAAACAAACAGACCCTAAGTGAAGAGCAAATTTAAACGCAAAACCTGCAGATTTTTTGGATCCAAAAACACCCTTATCTGACCCTTACTTCCCTTTCTGATTAAGAAAGCAAGTGGATGAAAGTAATAATTGTAAAATAATATGCTATTCTGCCGACATTGTTTCTATTTGCCCTTTTTTTTCCACTTGCCCATTGTTTGCTAAAGATTTTCTTGTATATATAGTTGTTCACGTGATAATTTTTACCATTAAATGCTAATCAATGCTTCTTTTCTGGGATATTTGAATCAAATGTTGTAAATTAATAATAAATTTTAACAATCCATAATATTTTGCAGAAAGTTTATCAGGTTTATATATCTTGATGCCCTTGAATTTGGTAAATTTATAAAAAAAATTAAGCACAGAGCTTGAGAGTAATTTAGCCAAGATCTAACCAAACCCCACACTGCATGCCCAAACAAACCGAAAAAAAAAATGGAATAAAAAATAAAACAAGTTAAAAAAAGTTTGATTTATATTTCAAGTAAAAGAACTATAGATTTCCACTACGAATGAAACAAATAATCTCAGGGTGACTCACAAAAACAATTTCTTAGTCACATAAACAATGGTATTCTAATTTTTTTTTTTTTTTGATGAAACAGAAATCAATATTATTCATAAACTAGTTTAAAATCATCCAACATGATTTGGTTGACAAAAAGGGTTGTACTAATGGCAAAAGATATATAGAATATGATACAAATATATCTAATTTTAAAAATCATTAGATTTAACAGAATTACAAAATAAGAAAAATTACATAAACAACTGTATTCTAGTTTAACTTAATTAGACAAAAAGTTTGCGCATCAAGATGTTATTCAGACACCACAACACTTGCTATGCCTAGTCCCTCTTGTTTCCTTTTAAAGAATAAAAATCACAAATGGCTAAAAACCCACAATAATCTGCAAAAAAGAAAAAAAAAAAAGTGCACACAAGGAATTTTCTCTTCTACACAAATTAAATGAAAGCAGTTACCTCACAGAAAAATTAAAGAACTTCCCCAATATTCATTTAGTTGAACAAGTCTGTCCAACTACAAATGTAACACCTAATTTTGGAGTAATTATCCTAACAAATTGTGGAGTCTTTTGATTAGAAAATCATTTTCCAAAGAATAAGTACATAAATTCTCCGGTCTTGTATAAAATTTGACAAGCTTGTTGGCCGGTACTACATCCCTATTTACTTACACAATTAACCAACTATAACATGACCAGCTTCCTCTAGCAAGATTTAAATGTGGAAGAGAAGTGATGGCATTGATTCCACATATTCTTGAGGAAATATGTTCTGCCCTTTAAACTTTTTCTAGATTATGCTTTATCCAGAATCAACAACCATTTTCAGATTCTCATCAATCTTAGTTGCAACTAACTACTGGAGAATGGTTCCTTTCAAGAAGTTCCTTAAATCTCCACAGTGAAGCTGTTCCATAATTCTACATTCTCACTGGACGTTTATCTCTTAGAAGTCAATTTGCAATATATATATATCACCCTTCATTTTCTTTCACGTCCCTTGTCTCTATGGTAGAAAGGGTAAATTCAAGTTTTTGGAACTTATGCTTTTCAGCTAATGAAATAGTTTGCATGAAAATCTATCCAAAAGAGTTTGGAAAAAAATAGAAGAAAACAAATAGTAAAGGTTGTTGACAAAGAGTAAAATCCAAAAGAGTTTTTGACATTTTGTAAGTGACTAGTAACTTATCTACTCGATCCAATTCTACCCACCTAAGCGTAGACACTCTAATCCAAATCCTTTATCCTTATTCTATCCTCATTTCCTCTAAAGGTTGTTAAAGCTCATGAAGAAGCGATTCTTGTAAAAATTACTCAAGGAAGAGTGTTTCTCATTAAAAAAAAATTGAAATTTGATGATCAAGATTCATTCAAAATCACCTCTATTGGGGCTCTTTAATCCAATCAACTTAGGCCTTGTTCTCAACTAATATTTAACACCTGATTTTAGATTCTGATTTTTTTTTTCAAAAAAGTCATTTTATTGTGTTCTCAAGATTTTAGATTTCTTTACCCTAAAAAAGCCAAAATCAGAAGCATCTATTTTGATTTGTTTAATTCTGATTTTCTAGAATCAGCTTTTATATAATCAGAAGTAGTCGAGAACAAGGCCTTAAAGCAAGCCAATAAGCATATAATAAAGAGACAAATAACAATTTTAGCAAAATAACCATTTAACATGGAAAAATTTTGTATAAGCATAATTTGAACTTTGAATGTAGTCTGAATACTGACTAGCCCTGCTTATCATTTCGCACTTCAGTATCTTCACTTTGAAGCAACTTTTTCCACAATGTAGCATTCAACTTTAATATATACTAGCATATACTACATCTCCATTGTTCTTATTAATTTCGAAGTGACCCTTAGATTATGTATCCCAACAACCACTGAAATTAGGTAAGATATTCTTGCCCAGTTGATTCCTGATTTTCCACTTTTGCTAGCTAGGAATATTGCCCATTTGAGTGCAATTGATTTTTTTTTTTATATACAGAAAAGATCATTTCATTCAAACAAATCTGTACTAATGGCAGAAAATACATCAAAAAAATATGACACAAATAAATATAGATCTGAAATCAATAGATATAACAGATTTAAAAAAATGATACAAATAAAGATAACATTGATACTCCTATATATCTTCCATCCACATTAATCATTATAACTCAATACATCAGTACATGTCTGCTGACAATCAGATCTGATTAAAACTGGTTCAAGTCCAAAGAGAAATTTAGATCTAACAATAATGGAGAAATTGCAAGTCTGAAAAACTAGATTCTAAATTTACAAAATCTCAAATTTTATAAAGATAAAAATCCAAAAAACTCTCACAAGAAAAAAAAATCCAGAAGAGAATAAAACTCTCGCTAGAATAATCTAGGAGAGTAGAAACTCTCACTAGGAGATACTAAGAAAGAAGAATCTCTCATTAAGAAATCCTAGAAGAAAATTTAATCAAATTAGAGAAACTAAAAACTATAAAGAGTACTTCCTCCCTCCCATAGGGAAAGACCAAATTTGGTCTCTCTCCCAAGGGAGAGATGAAGAAGATATTGAGTGCAATTGATTAAGGAAACAAAATTCTACCCCAATTGAATTGTTCAATCGTGGGGAACATTTGTTTTCTTTCATTCTTCATCCACTCTAGGACCAGTGGTTCTCTAACCTCACATACTTAGAATTTGATTCCTCACTTTCAAAAATTCCCAAGATTTCCTGTAAAAGAAGATCCCCACAAATTCCTCAACTCAAGAAAAAAAAGGCTTTGATACCTTATCTTCTTCACCGTGCCGACATGCTAGAAGGCTATGGGCTTCTAACCGAAGTTTGAAAAAGAAAAAAAAGTTGTACCTATATGGTAGGCCATACGAGCACTAAAAACGTTTTTCATTTAAAATAACGTGGACGACTTTTTGTTGGTAGTCCACCACTTCAGGAAGAAAGCGCGTCCTGGGTGTGGAAACTTCAAATACATAAACGTCTGTTAGGCTGCGTTTGTTTTCTGTAGATTGACGTGTGAAAATGCTACGCCACATAATTCTCAACAATTTTTCTGTCACGTAAGGAAATTAATTAGAATTCACTGAAACGAGATTTACAAGTATAACTTTGCAGTAGTGTATAATTCACGTTATGCATGTGAAATCATGGTTTATAGATTTTTGTACTAATTTAGTTCGAATTTCAAGGAAGTAGAAATATGTAACTTTACGCTATTTTCATTATTTTATAACCAACAAAGCCTTAGTCTTATCAAGCATAAATCAATTTAAAAAGGTTAATCGCACTCCACCTTTTATTAATCACATTTCTACCATTTGTTTTATCATATAGTCTAAGAAAAATAAATGACAATAGGAATGTGATTAACGAAAAGTGGAATACGATTAACATTTCCCTTAATTTTGGTAGTACATGAGTGATACAAAAATCATATGATAAAAAATGATAGTAGAAGTGCGATCAACGTTTCCCTTAATTTTGGTACTACATGAGTGATATTTTTAATCTTAGACTAATCATATGAAGCATTTGGAGAGTGACTTCATTTGGTGTAATAGATTGCATTAATTCTCTTTCTAATGTGTAACGCTGCTTGTCTTTCTCTAGTGGAAAAATGTTGGTTAGCCCACCGGAGAAGAATCCTTAGTAAACGCAGACAATTGCCTTAGCATTTGCTTGGGATATCCACAGGACAAGGCATTTCAATTACTATACTGTACTGGGAATATAGAATATGTCTATGTTCGTTTGTCATAACTAATATACCTTTGAATGACTTGAAGTCTCCTTTTGTGTGTGTGTCTCTCTCTCTACCTTGTATATAAAAAGAAAGAGAGGTTATTGTAGCAATCTCTTTTTTTTGTCAAATGTATAGTCTCTTATTTTGACAAGTGTCAGTTTGTATTTGTAATTGAATTTTTGCTCCACTATTTTTTTTGGTTAGTCAAAAGTCATAAATATCTCTCCTCCCAATTATTTTTTTTCTTTCTCTTTTTGCCTATGCTTTTAACCTTCATCTCTCTCTTTTTTCTTCATCTTTCTTTTTTCTCCCTTCAAATTTTTTTCTTTATAATTAATTATACTAAGATTATTTTCTAACTATTTTTTTAGATGATTATTGTTGACCATGGAGAGGTGTTGTAACAATCAACTGATTTATACTGTCACGTCCTATTCCGTCAATTTTAACTCTTTAATCTAATATTTTGCTTTTTCTTTTCTTTTTTTCCTTCATCCTAATTTTTTTCTGCCTTTCCTCATTCCGCTCAATCAATGCATTTTTTTCTTTTTCCTCTATAATTAATTGAATGTATGTTTTTTTTTGCACGAGAATGGATATTTCTTTTATTCCATTGTTCAAAAATCATGATTCATGAATATAGACAATAGACCTTTTATCTCCACTACTTCTACTGTCTGGTATATTCCATTTTCTTTTTATTCCTATTCTTCCCTCATTTCACGCTGCCAAATATGGACTTAACTTTTTTTTATTAACTGTATTTTTTTTAGCCTTTATTGTTTTTCTTTTTTTGCCTCTTTATTCTGTTACCTTGGTATATTTATTTATTTTGGTTTGATCTCCTTGATATTCATTAAGCCTTCCATTATTTTGGTTCTGCAAATCGATTTTCCTTTTGTGCTGTTTGTCTTAAATCTAAATGCAAATTTTATTTTTTGCAATTCTGATGTTTTAGTTCCTTTTTAATGCATAATTGAATCCTGCACTTCTTTTACTAATTCTTTGGTACTAAATTTTTGTACCTTTTTTATGCATTGAAAAGCCTTCCATTCAACTTTCTTACAAGTTTTATTGTGAAATTGTGGGATAGAAGTTTTTACATGATAGTGTCTTGTTTGAAAAAGAAATAGTGGTGAAATTTTATGCATTTGTAATTATAATAGCATGATACTTGAGTTTTATGAAGCACATATCATATATGTTAATATTGAACCGGTTTGGCATTTCTCATGTGCTTGGTTTTTGAATTTTTTACTGTTGTTTGTTCATACAATACAGTATATATCTCTATTGCATCACAATAAGCAAGTTGGAGCAAACTTTTGAAACATTCCACTAAAGATAAACTTTTATAGGCTCATTTTTTGACAATTATAATTTCTTTTTATTTGAAAGCAAATTATAGTGTAATGAATTTTAACCATAATTTTATAGATGGGCCCAGACTGTGCATGCACAGTCTGGTTCCTTCTAATATATATATATATATATATATATATATATATATATATATATATATATATATATTCTCATTTCCACTTTCAAATTTTTTACGTGTTGAGTTCTTCTAATACAGACATTTGTGCTGAACAAACAATTTCAAACAAATATACATCATGCTGTAAAACTTGTACTGTTCTGTGGTGGTAATATATATAATTATGAATGATTGCATCATATCCTCAGTACTTTTCAATCAGTCGTGTTTGAAGTACTTAGCTGCAACTAAAAATAATTAATGATGATTCTCGCTTCTTGCCTTCCAAGAAAACGAAAGGTCAGTGGCAGTCTTTGCCGATTGTAATAATTAATAAGTTCAAATTCTACCACCATATTCTAGACTTCATATAAAATATTCCTACAAAGACTTCAATTTGTAAACTAAGGCACCGTTTGAATTGAAGGAAAGTGAAGGAAAAGAAATGAGAGAACTGTAATAGAAAAACAAGAAAAGAAAAGAAAAGAAAAGAAAAGGAGGGTAGATGAAAGCAAGTTTCAGCGATCTTATTTGGATTAAAAATGAAAAGCAAAAAAATTGAAAATATTGTTTGGATTAAGGAAGAAAAGAAAACTATCATACGTTAATTATGTTTTTATCTTTAATTTAAAAGTTCAATTTGTAAAATTTTCATTAATCTCGGTTTTCTTTTTCTCCGTCCGTCCACTTTTGAATGGAAAATAGGTTAGCAAAAACTAACAAGACTTTATTCCCCCCTTTCTCTCCTATCTTTTCTTTTCACTCCTCAAAATTCAATCCAAATATCAAAAACTTTATCCCTCCAATTCCTTTTCTTTCATTTCCCCCCTATTCCTTCAAAATAATCAGTGCCCAACGGATTCATTGAGATTAAAGGATCAACCATCTGCCAGTTCAAGAAGCAAAGTGGTACACGTCTAAAGGCCTCTTTTCTTGTTAGCTTCTGCTTTTTCTCAAGCTGCTTATTGAATATATTGATGTTATAACTTTGAACCAATAAGCTGTTTAGAAAACTTGAATCATGCTTTCAGTCTAGTGTTTTGAAAGCTTATTAATTGATAAGATCTCAATATTTTGCTACTAGAATTAGCTTTTCTTTTCATTTTTGAAATAAACTCGAGGGAAAAGAATAAAAAAAATAAACAGACAAAAAAACCAGCAAAATTTAAATAGTGAAACCACACCCCACAACTCTAACTCAAACCTGAGTTTTTAATTATGGTACAAGTAACAAGTGCAGCAAAGGTGTGTATGAATATTATCCAAGTTCACTAGGAAGTCCATAAACTGACCAAGATTTGATGCATGCGTAAACTCTTTTTTTTTTTTTTTTTTTTTTGGTCTGGTATATAAGTGTTGATAAACTAGAAATCCATAAACTTCTAGGATGTCAAGAACTTTACCTCACTTTTCAATTTTACACCACTATTTTATTTGTTTTTCCTCTTGAACTATAAGAATGCCCTCACTTTTATCCCATGACAAAAGATCATTCCTAGGAGAATAGAGAATTCCACAACATTTCAATAGAAGACTTCATCAGACTCAAAGACTATAATAGAAGACTTCCTACTTGATATAATTAGCTCCTAGTTTATAGCATTTCGGTGTCCAACAAATGCAACACTTTTCAACTAGTTATGGAATCATGGCTGAATATTACATTAGCAATGCGTAATATTCCCTAATTTTCTGATCCACAGAACTCCATTTTGGGGTGGGGATTAGTAAGAATGTTTAATATTGGCTAATGTTTGAAACGTTAAAAGAAAAAGAAAAAAAACAGCTTTCCCTTCATAAGAAGTTAGAAAAAGGCCGAACGTTAAAAAAATTATTTAAACGTAAAAAAATATATTTGAATGTGAAAAAAAAGGCCTACAAACAAAATTAGAAATGGTAATTATTCATTGCAAGGAGGGAAGGACAAATGCTTGTTAGTTAGTGATAATGCCACGGCACCTATTTAGTTTTACAACAAATTATTTATGAAAAGATAAGTCCCTTTTTCAGAAGGATCAATCTTTACTAGTAAAGAGTATAGTTGTCATTTCAAAAGAAATCAACGTCATATGTGTGTGTATATATATGTATGTAAATATTGACGATTACCTTTTCCTTTTTTATATTTCTACTACACTTTTGAAATTAGTGAAGATTTTTAAAAGTCTTTTTACTAAAACAAAAATCCTATAGTGTATTTATTTCTGTTTAGAAAAAACTAAAATAAAAATGATTGTTTTCGTTAGGGGTGGCAATTTTCGACACGATCTGAAAACACGACACAAACCTAACACAAAATTAATGGGTTTGGGTTGAGGTTTCGGAAATTCGGGTCAGAATCGGGTTGGACCCGATGAACCCGAAAAGAAAACAGGTCGATTTCGGGTCAACCCGTGGTGACCTGATATGACCCGATATGACCCGTTTACGAATTAAAAATAATTTAATAAACATAAAAATAATTTTATCTAACTAAACTAAGTTATTCTTTTTTTCAAAGGCATTAATTACTTAATCCTAAATGAATTTATTTAATTTGTGTGAAGTTGAAATTATTATATTTGGACAAATAATATATTATATTATTTTTTACTTTTATATTGTTTTAATTTATTTTATATTTTTTTTGGGATAAAACACTTTTACGGTGTTTAATTTATTTTAGATTTGGTTTGGAATTATTTGTTTAAATTTTTATTACTTGATTATGTAATTAGTTTTGTGAGAAATTGATTTTATTAGAAATTACAGTGATAAATTAATAAATTAAAATTAAGTTTCGAGTCATTTCGGGTCGACCCGCCAACCCGTCAACCTGAAATTTTCGGGTTCGGGTCAGCATACCTGACCCGTAACGGGTTGGCGGGTCGGGTTCGGGTCAACAGATTTTCTGACGGGTTGACCCGAACCCGACCCGCCAATCTGATTTGGACCCGAATTGCCACCCCTAGTTTTCGTATATCCTTCTTGATTTGGATAGTCCATTATTTACAAATAAATTATTTTTTTGTATAGTAAATACAGTCATTTTTTATCTTCCTAATCATTTTATATCCCACATATATCACATCAAAAAAAGTACTATAGCAATAATTTAAGAAAAAGTTTTTCAAATAATCTTTTGTCCAAAATACACACTTTCGGCTATCTAATCAAGAACGTGAATACCAAGAATGTTGAATTCATCAAAATGCAGTAATTACTCTATGATTGAAAAGATTGAAGGAACACTGACCCTTTACACCTCAAAATGCTTTAACAGTGTATTTCTAAGACGAAAAAGTCGCTTTTAGTGCCTATCTTATTCCTAGCAACATCACCATCATAAGGATATCATTGCTAACCAGGCTAATATCCTTTCCCATCAGTTACATATGAGTTAAACTGTGGTTTGATATGCCTTGTCTCAAAATCCATTTGGCAGTCTTTATCAGATTAAGTCACTCTCAATAAGCTAGTGAATAGTGACGATGTTCCATTAGAAACAAAATAAAGCAAACTTTTTCTTAATCAAGATACATATAAATACATATATAGCAGCTGGAATTTTGAATGTGTTGATCCTTTCTCCGTGAGAAACAAGCCCAAGAAAGTTTAGAATCATCTTTTCTTTTTCTTGTCAAGAATTGCATAACACAAGATTTTAGTTTTGACTTGAGTATCAAAGTTTTTAAGATTTGTCATCTATCAGTGGCTTTCAGATTTATCTCTTTCTCTCTTTTATTGGTTTTTTCTTATTGATTGGTGAGGAATTACCTAATATAAGATTGTATTTATTCAACTCTTCGGCTAAGATTTTAAGTTCTGTTCACGCTCAGTGCTTCATTAAAACTTAATAATTTTATCTTTTTTGTGGAAAAAATCACATTGCAAAAATGTTGGTATTTAGAGGTGGGATACATTACTATTCTTACTCAGATGAAACAAGCAAGGACGGACCTAGGGGTGGGGAGTGGCCACAAGCCCTCAAGTTCTGAAAGCTTGATTTTGCTCTCATAAAAAAAATTGAAAATTTTTAAAGTTATTCTATAAAAATTAAATTTTTTCCCACCACAAAAACTTTGAACTAGTTTGTACAATATACTTGGGTTCAAATTATACGTTAAAATTTGCCTCCTTAATGTAAATTTTCTAGTTCCATCTTATGCTTCTAGAGGCAATAATATGAGTAATCGCACTTAAGTGACAAATTGTATCTTGCTAACTTCACACAATCACCCTGTCTAAGTATTCAAAAAGCCTTTGTGGAGCTCTGACAAAGCTTCACTAACGTGAAAAGTTGCTCAGTCGCAATTGATTGGCATCATTAATTATGTTAATGATCTATTAATATTAGAATTATTGTATACTGTGGGCGCAGGTTCTCCCTAATTTTTCTATGATGGAAAGGGCTGTCAATAATTATTAGTATAGAGACGTCCTAATCATCCTAATCTGTAATTGTGACGATGTCACTATTGTAGGCCAATTTTGGCACAAAGAAGATGAGATTTTCAATATGATTCTAGAAAGTTGTTCATAACAATTATAATCTGATCACCAGCTAGTGAAAGTTTTTAAGTTCTTAATATACGCCCGGATGTTGCTGTTGGATGAGATTGCTTATTACATTAATTAATCTTCATCATCTTGAAAATTGAAATATATATGCTCACTGGTCACTATTTAATTTACTAGAGTCACAAAATCCCATATTGTATGTAGGCTAGTTACTAATATTTATGTAGTGGTCCAGCATCTATGAGGAATTTGAAATTGTCCTTGATAAAACAGTTAAGAGATGCGGATAGGTTTGTTTATTCTTCTTCTTGGAATCTTCATTAATTTTACAATTTCAGAGGAATCAAAGCTAGTAGTTTGCCATGGAGAAATGTTTAAATTTCCTCGTTTCTCTCAAGGCTAATAACCTAGGTTATTATTTGATTATTTGGCTTACTGAAGTAGCATGGTCCCAATTCATCATAGGTGAATTGATCTATGCTCTTTGCCACAGCAGTTGACGCAAAGTGAAATTGTAATTATCATGTTATTAAGAGAATAAAGTCTTAAAAATTTTAGGTTTTTGTCCTAATAGTGTAACAATTATATTAATGAATTTTGTCTTGCGCTTTATGTTGAAGGAACTTTTATCTTGGAAATATAACAAAGAAAACCAATAAAGAAAAGAAAAAACAAATAGGGTTTAAGAGAATAAAGTCTTAAAAATCTTAGGTTTTTGTCCTAATAGTACAACAATTATATTAAAGAATTTTGTCTTGTGCTTTATGTTTAAGGAACTTTTATCTTGGAAATATAACAAAGAAAACCAATAAAGAAAACAAAAAAAAAAGGGTTTGGAAACCACCAATGGACAAGGCACGTACTTTAGCGTCCCTAATTGGTGGGGGAGCAACGAAACAAATATCCACTATATCAAATATAATTACAAATCTTTTTGGGTTTTCTATCTTTTCAATTTTGCGTTAGGTAAGGAAAACAGGAGACAGCAAGGGGACCAAAATGGTGACACTAAAGCTGTTCCGGCTGCCGATAAAAAGAGCACCTGCGGATAAAAAGAGTAGACAAAAACTGGGATTATTTTGAATACCGGTTACATAATAGGACCAATTCTTTCTGCTCCACTAATCTTTTTTCTTTTTCAAAGTACTCCCCTTTTCTTTGTTGTGTTTAATCAGTTGAGTTGATGTTGAGCTTGCTTATATAGTCGATGAGCTTAATCTCTAATCATCTGTAGAAATATCCAATCAAAGATTTTTCATGAATCTTGAAGAACCAAAACTCTTGACTCATGATCATATCTCAAGCTTGTCTATATTTTAATTAGTTTGCAGATCTTCACTTTCTCGAGAAAAAAGAAAAAGAAAAAAGAAACACAAGGAAGTTTGGTAAAAACCAAGGGCTCTAAACTAATGTTGAAGCTTCCACTCATTCTCACATGGTAATAAACATTAATAATAATCTCATGAAAATTTTCTTTTCCACACCAAAACAAATTGACCCCGTTTGACAAGTGAGTTTTTTGGGTGTTTGTCTAAAACTTATTGTAAATTACTGTAGAAGTTGTAGAAAAAATTTTTGAAATTGGTAAATTTTTGGCTATTTTGAAATGTATAGTTTACAAATTTTAAGAAGTTTTTTGAAGTTATTGTAGTTAAAGTTATTAAAAAAATTGTAGCAGACAAACTTGACCAAAAACTTACTTGCCAAATAAGACTAATATTTTCTATATTTTACTTTAAACGTGCGCGCGCACACACATATGTATATATATATATATATATAAGTATATATAAGCCATTTATGTAAAAACTACAATAATCATGCTAGAGTACTTGATAAAGATTTTGATGTGGGGTTAAGTAATGCTTCTTGAAAAGTAAGACTTTGAGAATGCACCGGGATTCATGGAAGTGACCTAAAATTTTTAGGTCATGACCTAAAGCGATGGAATGAAATCTTCCCATCCGAGGTAAACACCAGTTTTCTTTTTTCATACGATAAAAAAGTTGCAAGTTAAAGAGAAGATAAACAATACTAGGTACTTGAAAATAATTTTTACTTAAATAACATTAAAGGCTTATTACTTTAAACAACCTAAAATTGACAATCTAAAATGTTTGCGTCCACATGGAAGAAGGTAACCTAAAATATTTAGGTCATGACGTCTATGGTTCAAATCAAAGTGATGGAGAGGAATCATCTTCTCCTACGTAACCTTTTTTTTTTTTTTTTTTTGAAGCTTCTCCTACGTAAACATATCTCGTATGAAAGTAACATCCAATGATACACCGATACTTTACTTAATAATGCAAACAAGCTAGCAATTGTCATCCAGACAAGAAAACTACCTTTATGTCCCAATAGATGAAACCACATTGTTAACATTGTCTTCTTTTTATAACCTATGGTGGGCTTCGGTAATGGACAAGATAATTGCATTTAAGATAAAGTGTTCCAATTTTCTTCATAAATAAATATTGACACGTTTTCAGCACTTTCTTAGTTGATGAGAAGACATATAGCAGTTGGATTGTGTAGTTGCTTTTTCTTAGTGTAAGGTTCTTGGAAGATTGCTAACCAAAATGCATGCACCTAGGAAGCTGGAAATTTAGGTTAAAGATTTTGTGCTTGAGTTTTTTTGGCACCCTTTATATTGTGCTCCATAGCCACTCATTAGATTAGAAGTTTTATGCAATGGGAACAACTCTTTTACTGCTTTTATTGATTGCTATTCAATATCAAAATTGACTTATAGTCCAAGGAACTTGTCTTCCGGTCATTGTTTTTATGCTATGTATACATCCAAGAATAAATATTCTAGATACTCATCTGATGAACATTATTTGCTGAAAGACAAAGCCAACCGGACTACATTCATTGTGTGCTAATAGGAAACTAATAAGAAGGAGCATGATAGCATGACCTACTGTGGTCCTGCAAGGGCTTGGTTCAGATTCAATGTCATATTTCAAATAGTAATGAAAAAATTTAAAAAGAAGTTTGGACAATCAATTGAAGCTCTATAAAAGCTGAAATGGAAAATTAAGTGCCTAAAAATTGCATGAGCTAAAACAATTTATCAGGGATTGGCTCCTTTCTGGTTAGATGCGGAGCTTTTCACAAATTTTTTTGAAATCAATATAGAAACAATTTTGAAAAAAGGAACCTCTAATGATAAAAGGAAATATATTCATTTCTCTACCATAAGATCAAAAATTAATAGTTCACATGTCAAGAAGGGTTTAATCTAGTAGTTAATATGGACAGTCCAGAACGTAGAGGTTTTGGATTTAAATCCCTCATCCTCCTTTCTTACTTCTTTAATCCCAATTGATGTGAACAAAACATGAAGCATTCATTGATACAGATATATACGGGTTTTAATGCCAATTTATCAGTGGCATGCACTATCTGTAATATATGTTTTTACTTTTGGTCCTTATAGAAGATATGCAATCCAAATATGACATGAAAATTGGATACATAACATCATGAAATGTGGAGACACAAAATCCAAAGATTGACTTGATTAATTTAATAAGAACAGACTTTCTTTCTATTTAATTAAGACAAACTAAGTACAACGCATGGATGTAGGTTTTAAGTTTTAGCGAATGTATAGAAAAGAACTATAAAAATTTTAAAAAGAGGAAATTACCTGACTTAGTGTTTCCTGCACTAAGCTAGGAAATTGCCTAGCTTCTATTTGCATCTAAGATATTTCTTTTGCATGTGTAACCACTAGTTAGTATCAGATACATTATCGTTAGAGTTTAAAGCATATTTGGTCAAGCCTAATTAGTGAGGAAGTTAGGCACACCATAAAATTATTAGTTCCTAAAACTTCTCTTCATCTCCTTTCTTTTTACTTCTTCCATATGCAAACTCAAAATTCTTCAATAGCAATCTTACCTTCTCCAAAATCAGCATTAGAAGAATTATTAGAAGTAAATGAAAACAAAAACTTTAGTTCTCAACCTTGTAGAATTGATTCAATAGAGCAATAAAGGTTTAATTTTGAGTAATACTTTTAATATCCATATTAGTTTGCATCAGACAGAATCTACCCCACAAGGGTTTCCAAAGTCTCACTTTGCCCCCCCTAAGATTATGACATCATTAATTATCTTAAAATTTGTACCCTAAAAAGTTGTTCAGATTAAAAAGTTGCCCAAACATACTCGAGAATATCCTATGTAGTAGGCATTATTGTTATAGATTTTACTTTTATCTCAAAAAAATTCAAAAAATCATGCTTACAAATATACACTTTTACCCTAAAAAAATGTTTCGATGATATGGTTTGCTAAAAACAATTTTGCCATACATTCATGTTTGCCTCTTGATTTGGAAATCTTGATTGTAATTGTAGTTTTAAAAACTAAACATTTCTTTTCTAAGTTAAATCAGAATAGTCTCTCTAATAAATCTCAACGCAATAAGAATTGTTATTATTAATTTTTTATCATTTAATTGACCTTTTACTCTAAAACTCCGAGGAGGCAGATGAGGGTAGGTTTTAAAGCCAATAGGGGGAGAAGGGATAACTTCTTCAAAGCACAGGGGAGCTATTGACAATTTACTGTATAAAAAGGGCAAAGCAGCAAATACTAGCCGCATATCGTTAAGTTCATTTCCGTCCTCCTTTAACATATCGTGTCACCTTCTTTGACTATTTGTACTAACAGCCAATTCTTGACGCTTTTGTAATCAGCCAAACTTTTCTATCGGATCTTTAATGCTGATGGAAGAAGTGGCTTCGCGTTGCTTATGTCCAAGTCGAACTGTTTACTCTTTAATTGCGGCACCAACGTGTAAAAACTAACATTACATCATTTTTGTGACTTAATAATATTCCTATTATTTGCCATTGAAACCTCAGTCTAGCGGTTAATATTAAAACTTTAAAACTTAGACCCTATTTGATAATCTAATTTAGTACTTAAATGTAATGATTTCAAATTTTAATATATTCAGATGTATTTGATAACTAAAAATATGACATCTTAAATTAATAACTAGAATTTTACTCGTACCTTAGCACAGTTTTTTTTATTTATTGTGAATTTATACAAATATGAATAATTTAAATATAAAAATTAACAACAATTCTACATGTTCATTCATATTAATTTTAAAAAATTAACGTATTTTAAATTTTAAATTATTTACTATTATTTAAAAATTTGTTTACATACTTTGACTATAATATGATAGTATACGTCAAATAATGTACCCCATATCTAAAACTTGTAGATATTCTTTTAGATAATTTAAATTTTTATAATGACCAAAACCTAGAATTATATATTCATACTTAATTAAGTAGAAAAAGAACCATTAACCCATTTTTCTTCATCAATAAATATTCAATTTCCAATAATATTGGTAAATCTATCGGTGTAACACTAAGTTAATTCAAAATTAAGAAGAGATGATGAACAATTTGAATACTAATCAATGATATGGTGGTAAAAGGAAGTAATTTATGGGATATGTGAGATTTCAATAATTGTAATTTAAAAAGGTTTTATTATATTTCTATGTAATAATTTGGTAGAAAGCAGATATCATTAAGATAAGATTAGTTATTTTTTAAAGTTATTTTAAAATTAAAGATAATTTTTAAACATATAATATAATCATTGTAATAATTTGATAGAAGTAGACATCATTAGATTAGTTGTTTTTTAAAGTTATTTTAAAATTAAAGATAATTTTTAAACACATAATATAATCCAAATGGGATTTAGTATAGGTAAAACCCAAATGACCCATAACCCGTTAATTCTCTTCAATTAGGCATGTACAAAGGAGTGAGAAACACTGTGATTAAAATAACTACTTTCATATATATATATATATTTAATAACTTAGTAGATTCAGATTTTAGATTTCAAATTTTAAATTTATCAAATGCACCATTAGAGGTCTTGGGTTTAAACACCCCTTCCCCTCCCCACTTCTTAAATTTCATCCTTCTCCTACCGGAAGGAAAAGAAAAAGATATTCCTACCATTTAAAATGGGTGTTACTAATGAATGTTCACTTACGATATAGTTCAAGTGTTAAATTTTGAATAAATAAAATTAATTAAAAAACATATAAAGAGGACAATAATTTGTTAGTGTGTGCATTTACATATAGGTTGGATATAATATATGTGTACTATCAGGTGCATAATGGATAGCTGCTTAAAAAATCCATTTAAAATATTTGCTAAGTTTATATGTAGTAATTTACCAAACATTGTCTGCACTAGATGTGAACATGAAATGACGTGGGTAAATTGAGTTGAACTAATGTACTTTAGATGGCAATTAAGAAAGAATTGATAAAAACATGAGAAATGGATATAATGTTTAGATGGCAAAGTTTTAAGATCAAGATTTTGACCGAATATGTATTGTAGTTCAATATGGAAAAGACTAAAGATGCCAAACACTGCAATTGAAAAATCAAGAACATTACTTTCAATAGGGTCTAAACAAGTCGAATATCGTTGTACTTTTATTTTATTTCTTAACAAATATACATCTATATTCGAAATTAGCCCTTGATTTACTTTTTATTGATTCAAATGCCTTTAATATCCTATATTAATATTAGTTTTAACATCAACTGGTTATTGACCCCAGCTCAAGTGAGCTTGAGTCAAATGTTAGCTAGCTTAGCTTGTACAAGTTCAGTTCAACCCGATATTAACATAGTACTAGAAAGTGCAAGACAAGTATTATTCCCCAATAAATAATAAAGAACAATAGAAAGTGATAACTTCACCATCATATCACATGGTGAGTGAATAGTATTTATACCGACTTGGAATCGCAACCTCATGTAACAACAAATAATTGAGATACTCTTCGATACTTTGATTAGGCCTCCCATTAGCCTTTGAGAATTTTAGCTGTCAACATATAGTAGCCTATAGGCTATAGCTGGCTGTCACGTTAGTTTCTAAATTAGAATCCCAAATACAAGAGGGTTAATTTCAAAATGCACTATGGTAAGATATTAAACTCTTAATTTTTCCTTTTATTGTTTGATTTGACACTTAAACTTTTGAACTTTTTCAAATATGATACGAGCAACTAAGCAAATTAAACCACCAAGTTGAATCCAATTTTGTCATTTTAAATTCACAGAATTGACATGTATACCCTACACACACGAGAATGAAAAAAAACACCCTACACAAAACAAAAAAAAAAAAACTCTAATTACGATTTGTGGATAAAGATTCCCTAAGTGTTCCTAAAACTAAATGCCTTAATGAATTTTTTTTTTATTAAATTGACAAATTATTGACATAATTGAAGGCGTATATCTCCGTTCATTGGACTGTATCTGCACCGTTTAATTTGATGTTGCTAAAGTGACTGCATTACATTAAAGAAAAGAGCAAAAAGAAAAAAAAAAAAAAAAGCTCGGGATTCAAATTGGACAATAATAAGGAGATCAAAGGTAAAAACGTGTACTTTAAAAGGGGTTATTTTGTAATTAACGTAATAAACCAACCCCAGACAGTAAACATATTTAAAATGCTCACGTGTGGCCACACGGTCGGTCCGTTGACGGCCACACATGTTTGGTGGCCACCTCAGCCACACGTGTTCGGACTTTGACTTTTCAAATTAATTCCCCAACTCCGGTTTTGCATACGAATTTATACCTATAATCCCAACTTTAGATTCCCGAAATTAGCCTTTTCCAATTGACTGATCTACCCCTCCTAGCCTCTGCACAAATCCAATTGGCCTACAGAGACGCATTTCCTTGGCCCAAAATTAATTTGTACTCCTTTTTGCCTCTTTTTAGTTCATCCCAATAAATTATTTATATTTATTTAATTAAAATTCTACTTTCTGTATACGCCATCCATTCCCTACAAAAAAAAAAAAAAAATTCTAATTATACATACGTGGGTAGAACTAGGGAGGGGCCCCCGCCCCCCAGCTTTTGAAAAATTAAGTTCTCCTATAAAAAGTTGGAATCTCAAAAAATTTGTACTCGTAAAAAATAAAAATATTTCAAGTTATATATATATATTTAAGTTTTAGTTGAATTAGAATTCGTCCATTCGAAGGAAATTTTCTGGTTCTGCCTATGTTTGTATATACGTGTGGTAACGTATGCTAACACTTTTAATACAGAGAACATTTATTAGGCCTTGGGAGCATATGCAAATTTGCTTTGCTGCAATTATGTGCAGCCAAGGCCCGGGTCGCAGGGGATTAGTCGGGCCCGTAAGGATTGACCCGGACAACCCTGTGTCGAAAAAAAAAAAAAAAAAAAGTACTACATGAATACGGCTGCATTCATTTATGAGAATTTATGTACACAAACAAGCAAACATGTTAGAACAAATTTATATAACTATCAACCGAATCCTACAGAAAATCAATAACCAGATACAACCGCGCACACCATTTGCATTATATGGATATACTATTATTGTTCTCATTTGTGAGAATATTTTTTAAAAAAAATAATAACAAGTACAATCATTATTGTTTTGAATATTAACTAAATCTATAACAAATCAATAACTCGACACAATTACACACAAAGTTTGTATTGTATGGTATTTGTCGTTTTCATCTGTGAGAATTCATCAGAGCTATGTACAACTGCACAAAATATAATCGTACTTGTCTATCTCTTATATCCAATTTATTCACGGCGATAAATCTGTGACCGAGAAGGCATGAATTAAAACATTAAAGAAAGAAATAAGTCCACTATAAAAACTCTAAAATTCGAACGAGTCGCCTTAACTGTCTAATCATTTTTAAAAGTTTATATATTTTTTTTCTGAAGAAAAAGGTAATATCAACAAGTACCCTTTTTAAAAAAAATATATATAGGACAATAAACGAGAAAGAGAGAGGAAGGAGAGAAGTGGGGGAGGAGGGAGCTAGCAAAGAAAGAAACTATAAAAACGGTCTCCCGCTATTACCTCCCCTCTGGACAACACAAACGATACCTCATCTTTCAATAATCATCATCATAAACATCTTTCTTTCTCTTCCCCCAACCATTTCTCTGAGCTCCTCCACTCTTCCCTCTACTTGCTCAAATCTTCCATGGACAACAACAAAAATCCCCGCAGCTCTGTCATAATAGTCGGGGCAGGTATCTCAGGTGCGTAATTCTTGATACAGAGACGCTCAACTGGACGTGCTTCTCTTGATTTTCACCGTAAAAATTCATAGCCTCGTTATTGTTTTAAACGTTTGCATGCATCTGAACACGTAGGGATATCGGCGGCGAAGGTGTTAGCGGAAAATGGCGTGGATGACATGTTGATATTGGAGGCGTCAGACCGGATAGGCGGGAGGATAAGGAAGGAGGAATTCGGCGAGGTCACGGTTGAGCTCGGCGCCGGTTGGATTGCCGGTGTGGGTGGCAAACAATCTAATCCCGTTTGGGAACTCGCCAAACAATCCAACCTCCGCACTTGCTTCTCCGATTATAGCTACGCCCGCTACAACATCTATGATCGGAGGTATGCATTCTTGATTGTTGTTTTTTGTTTCTTTTGGCAAACCTAAAAGTTTGCCAGTCTTATTCCCTGAGCTTAATTCGCTCGATAAATTAAATTCAGGGAATAAGAAATTAAACGCAGAAAATAAGAAATTTTGTATAGTTTCTTATTTTCTGCTCGTAAAGTTTAGGTGGCGGTTGAGTGAGCTAGCATTTTCTTCTCATTGTTTTTCTTGAATTCTAATAATTTCTGGGCTGTTTTTCTTTTTTTCCTCCTTTTTTTTTGTCATGAATTTTTTAACATTGTTTTCTTAATATTTTTCCTTGTTTTTCTGTATTTTTTTTGGGTTGTTTTGATGTTGATTGTGGTTTTAATTGATAAAATTAGTGGGAAGATTTTTCCAAGTGGAATAGCGGCGGACTCATATAAAAAGGCGGTGGACTCCGCAATCCAGCGGTTGAGTCAGGAGGCCAACCATGACGCTTCCACTGCTCATGATGTGTCAGTTCTTGCTGAAACGCCGTCGTATGACTTTCTCTCTCCTCTAACTTTTTTTTTCTTTTTGGAAATTAAAATTTTTACCCAAAAATGTTTTTTTACCTTTCTCGTGATTCATTGCATTAATTGATTCTCTTCAATTGTATAGGAGTAATAATTTTGATTCATTATTTTTTTCTTGCAGCACTCCAAAGACTCCTATTGAGCTGGCAATTGACTTTATTCTGCATGATTTTGAAATGGCAGGTCGATTAACTTTATTTATCTCGGTAAAAAAATAATTTTCGAGAAAGTTTTTTCCCAATGGAAAATAATGAAGCTGAGCTAATAATTATTTTTTTTTTACACATTTTACAGAGGTTGAACCAATATCAACATATGTGGATTTTGGAGATAGAGAATTCTTGGTTGCTGACCAAAGAGGGTATGAGCATTTGCTCTATAAAATGGCAGAAACCTTTCTTACTACCAAGGAGGATAAGATATTGGACAGCCGTTTAAAACTCAATAAGGTACTTATTACTACTAATTATTAACTAAAACATCATTGTCAAAGTTTTTTTTTAAATTTTTTTTTTTTACTTTTTCTAACTCTTGATTTTCTGCATTATAAGACAAACATTACGAACGACAATTCGAAAATCACATATTAGATTTCTATCTCTCAATTTTTGCAATGTCGATTATAAATAAAGGTGGTGGCACACCAAAGTTCATAAAATTCTAGAACGTGTTACTTCTTTTTTTAAAAAAAAAAAAAAAAAAAACTGTCTTGTCTAATGCAATTAAGTTAATCATGTATTTGGCTTTAGTTTGCCCATAAATTACCCAATCATGAGCTGGAAAAGCTTAACACGTTACATGCTCTAATTGGCTTAGTTAAAAGGTAGTGAAAAGGAAAATAGGGGTTGGAAAGTGATTAGTGCATAAACCTAAAACTAATAGAGTTTTTGTACTCTTGCACTGCTTTCGCTCATATATATTTTGTTTTCTTGCTGTTGAGATCGATCGACCTACTTTTTAAGTGTATACAGAAAGCGACTTTGTTCTCAAAGCCCTTTTCTCTATTCTTCATTTACTGTTAGTTTAGATAGGTACCTATTTGGTTTTTATGTCATCCAGTTTGGTAGGTTGTGCACTTTCATATTTTATTACAATTCAGGAATAAATATCACAAATCTTGGTTCAAGATTGGTGAATGGGGTATCTTAAATTGTTTGATTTAACTTTATAAGGGAAATGGATATTAAAAAGAATTGCTTGTAATGCTGTAGTTGGGCATCTTTTTTAAACAAATTGATGCTCAATATCTTTTTCCTAGTTAATTAAAGAAGTTTTTAGTTTTTGATGTTTTGCTCGAGTAAAAGAATTGGGAAGTGGGCTGTAGTAGTATGTTGAAAGGGTCCATGTTGCAAGCTTTTCAATATCATTTCTAAGTAATCTAATTAACTTGGTTCTTTGTTACAATCACAATTTGACCTTTCAGGTAATTAGCTCCTTACTTTTTTTCCTTTTCGGAGTTAGACAAGTTTTTGGGACGTACTAGAAGTACATTGGTAAAAAAAATGTCGCCTACTTCTTGAGTTCTAAAAGCAGGGAAATCCATATTTTTAGATTTTAGAAATGGTATCCTGTTTGCATATATCAGGCTTCTAGACATAGACGTCGCTCCCTTTTTAGCAATTCAATTTGTTTCTTTTGATGTCCTACACTTTTCTTTCTCCCTGCAAGATTCAAAAATTGGAATGTTCAATCCATTTTATGATCATGGAGATGAGAAACAAAGAAGAAAAACGGACACAATAATAACTTATGGAATAAGGTGATGTGCACCAACGAGTTTGCATTCCTTAGCCGTGAGGTTTCGGATTCGAAACCCTTAGGAATAGAAAGAATAATGTTAGGAGAGTTTATTCTCATAAGGGATTCGATCCGATCCGAATAGGATTAGTTGTAGATTATAAAACAGATGCAGATGTCTGTTTGTGATTTAATTAAAAAAAAAAAAAGTGATGTGTGACATAGTCACTTGTTATTAAGGTTTGTAAGATTGGGTGAATTTTATTTTTCTTCTTTGGTAATTTAATATTGAAGTAGATTATTTAATTATGTACTGTTTAGTGCTACACAATTTTACCTACGTCAGTCCCCACATCCACCATCTTGGAATAGTTGTATATTTCTATGCATATGCGTTATGGACGTCCTTTTACTCATGAGAGAAATTAAATATGCAAGTAGCCAGTCAAATCAACACAAAACAAGGAGCATGGAGAAAATAAGAGTCTTGTCAGTTTCTTCATTCAATGTGCTGCCTTGACATTTGCCTCATCTTTCTTTCTTCCATAATTTTCACATTTACCACTAGGATACTGGTATACACTAAATTGCATGTCACCTTGCTAGTCTAAAAATAGCAACAGTGTGTATTTCATACTAGTGCAAAAATCAGGTACTAAAACATTGACTTGACTTGGAAAGGTTGCAAAGAGAAATTTTTTTGACAACTTGAAGAGGAGAAATTGGGATGTAGACTCCATTTCGGATTTTGGCAATTAAAGGGCATTAGTGATTGGAACTATCTACATCATACATCAGACACTTAACTTCATTAAAATGACATTTTGATTTTGCGCTTGTGGGTAGAAAATTCAATGAATTTTGTGGAATTTCTTGGCCAATTCAATGTATCGAATCTCAGGCAAAAACAAAAAGGTCATAGCCTATAGGTTTCACTGCACATTTTTGAAAGCTAAGTCACAAAAATAGGACTAACCGGCACAGATTTTCTTGGTTTGACTTCTGAGTATCCTAATGGTGACATTACCGGTATTGGCAGCCTCGGCAATTGCATTCTTGATATCCTAACAGTAGCATTGCTAGTACTCCTCCTCCGTCCCATCCATAATTTGAGAAGCCAACTTTTTAAGGGATCATGTAATTATTATATTCTAATAAGTTAGATTTGGGTGATTTTATAATATTATTGTCCTCAGATTCAAATTTTGAAAGTAAGAGAAAGGTGTTGGTTCGTGGAAAAAGTTAAATTTTTTAAATGATAAATATTTTTAAAAAATTAACTTTTAGAAAGTGAAATCTTATTTTAATACATTCAGAAAGTAAATATATGACTGCGTTAACAATGAAATGGAACGGAGGGAGTAATATATACTTGTAGACAAATAAATGCATAATTATAGTAGTAAAGAAAAAATTGACTAATTTCTTGTTTTGTTGTCAACTTGTGCATGGAATTGATGATGATTGGGGCAGGTTGTTCGGGAATTACAGCACTCGAGAAACGGCGTTTCGGTGACAACGGAGGATGGTTGCGTTTACGAAGCCAATTACGTGATTTTGTCCGTTAGCATTGGTGTCCTCCAAAGCAACCTTATTTCCTTCAGACCCCCCTTACCCGTACGTCTCATCTTTCTTCATTAAGATCTTAATCCGTCAGTTTCTATTCAATTATTGGTCCCCTTAAGAAGTTAAAAAATATATATATATGTATATATACCCTAGAAATTTCTTCTTTTTTTTTTCTTGGATTAAAATATACTTCTGCATAATAAATGATCATGCAATGATTCTTGACACCTAGAAACTTGCCAATGCAAGTAAAACAAATTTTTGATTGCATAAATCAATTGCAGAGGACACTATTGACCAAAAGGGACTTGTGAGATCTTGACCATTCAATGGCGTTCACATTAACTCCTGCAAATGTGGTCATGGCCAGTAGGAGTTATGGGTCCATTTTTATAGGTTCTGGACAACCGAAGTTGCTCACCTGCACAGTATTCACACGTAGAGATTGACTAGGTTCTTTCTTTCTTTTGCTATTTGCCTTGGACAATCATGTGTTGTGGGATTCTGTCTGCATATAATAAATGTCTCTAGGTTGAAGAGGAGGTCATTATTGATGGACAGTTTAGCTACCTTTATTAAATGTAGTTCCCCCTTGCTATACTGAAATAAATCTGCAGGACTCTTTCTTCTAAGATATCAAAAGCTGTATACTTGTCTCTTCTTCCATCTATCCATCTATTTATGTGTCTGGCCCTTGTGCAAAACCAGGGGTTGCATCTGCACAATCCACAGTATTGAGATAGGCTGTGGTTCAATATTCTAGTAGTAGTTAGTGCTTAATTGGTCTGTGGAATAGGTCATAGATGTTCAGGGTTCATATGTATATATATATATATTAAACATGGCAGGCAACATTAAAGAAATTTGCTCTTTCTTTAAAGTAAGCCAACAAGAAAAAAGAAAAAAGCAACATGAATGATGAGTAATGGGGTATGGGGATTTTAGTTTCTTTTGCACTACTTTAAGGAGTATTGGTTGAACACTTTTTCTACTCAATTGTCAATGTGGGCATCATCTCCATAGGCACCACCACCCTCAAATGCCTTCAAATTTCATAGAAAAAGCTGAAAGTGAATGGCAGAGTTGATGGGGCTGTAAAATCATGCTTGCTTGGAAGAGCTCATGTATTAATAATCTGTGAAAGTGACTATATGTGACTTAATATACTTGGAAAAAAAAAATTAAGAGTTTAGGCTGAAATAATTGATATGAAATAATAATTGTCCAAATTGCAATGTGCCTTGGACAATTCCATAAAAATGTACCTACTTTCATAATTCAAATACAGATGCAATTTGTTTTTGTGGTCCCTTATATGTGAAAAATGTTATGAGCTTTCTCAATCATGGAGTCCCTGAATTGAATACTGATACAGTTTTTCAAAATAATGCAACAGAGATGGAAAACAGAAGCCATTAGCAATTGTGATGTTATGGTGTATACAAAGATCTTTTTGAAGTTTCCCTATAAGTTTTGGCCTTGTGGGCCTGAAAAGGAGTTTTTCATTTATGCCCACGAGCGCAGAGGCTACTATACATTCTGGCAGGTTGGTACAATTACATTTTTCTTTTTAGTATAATACATACAGAAAATGATGTATACATAATATAGAATGTATACTATGGTATTATTTTCTAACTTCTAGCAAATGAATCAATTTTGATTGCATTGTATGCATATATGGACAAAGGCCATTCCGTTCCATTTTGGGTTTTTGCTGGATTATGTCATGTTTTTATTATAAGCAATGCTTTCATGACGTCAAAGAATATGATCCTTTTCTTTTCTTTTTTTTTGGTTGCCTATATATAGGAAGTTTCTATTTTCAATGTGACTTGAGAGCCATCTATGTTATTATTAAATATTATTTTTGGAGAGCTAACTGAAAATTATACTCTGTACAGACCTAACTAGTTCAACAAGATGAATCATTTCCCTTCAACTATTTTTTTGTTTTAACTTTTCACCAGGGGAGGGGCGGGATTTTAAGAAGCGGGACGAACGGTTTGAACTCAGGACTAAAACATTTTCTTCTTTTCCTTTGGAAGAATAAGATACAAACAAATGGCTTCTTTTAAGTTTCAGTTTCTTTTGCAGCTTACATCTTGCTTGTTTTGAATAGCAGTTTGGCCAATAATTCAAATGTTTTTTTTTTTTTTTGATAATAATAATTCAAATGTTAAAATAAGCTAATCCAGCAATGCCAGTTCTTAGAAGAATTCTGCCCCTCACAACACCCTCCTAATCTAGTGTTTTGTGTACGTGTTTTTTGGACAATAGTGTGGAAGATTGCTCTCACATAATTTCCAAATAAAATAAGATTGTCCAGTTTGGCAGGCTTTGTTTTTATATGACAAGATGGGACAATTACGGGAACTAATTGGGGACTATTTTCAGCTAACTACATCTGTCATGTATCTCTAGAGATTGTGATCATATTGATTAAATTTTTGCTTTTGTCTTTTCATTGATATGAGAAAACATCCAATCCTGCACAGATGGCTTTTTTTCCATGCTATAGATTTTCTGTCACTAGGCAGTCAATTTAATCTGAGCAACTATATGACCATTTTAACCTCTTAGAGTTTCCTGTCCTGCTACATTGAATAGGTCATGCTACATCATCTTTGTTTTTTGCTTTTTTTTTTTATTTCGTTATTTTTCCCTTGGCTTTTTTAGTAGTTGATTTTTTTTTTAAATTTTATTAAAAGGCTAATTAGAGGAAGTTGAGGGTTTACTTGTAATATTCTTGCCATTTCATTCTTCACATGAAGTGCAGATTCAATATTCTGCTATAGATTCTCTAGTGTGCTGTCTTTTACCTTGTGATAGTCTAGTCAAGATCCTCGGATAGTTAATATACATATCTGTCATGTTCTGGGCTGTGTGCTAATGACGTTTTTGTCCTCGTGCCAATTACTTTTTTGCCCTTGAAAAACTGTCAGCAATCTGTCACAACTCTTTATAGAAACTATACTTAGTTTGATCATACTCCCAATACTTGCACAGAGCAGCAGCACATATATTTTTGTTTCTGATATCTGGCTGTCTAGCTGCACCAGGAAAACATATACTTACATCAGTTATTGGAATTATAAATTCGAGACTTCTCGAGTAACATTGGAATTATAGCTAGTATGGAGATTGCACTAGTACTGCAGGGTTCTTTTGGGATGATTTGTGTGCTTAAGATCAATCAATGTTTGGAGATGCAATGTGATTCTGGAACACTTTCAGTAATGTTAGTACTAATCTGGTCATAGCAGATGCAGAGATTACCCCAGTGCAGGCTTATTCTGCAATGATTCATTTACCTTAGAGCAGTTAAATGTGGTTGCTGCAGGACTTTGTGTGTTAATCATGTAACTTGTATTCTAAAACACCACTCACCAAACTGAACCAAGCTGGTTGTTGTTGATCTGTTTTAATTTGATCAGCACATGGAGAACGCATACCCCGGGTCAAATGTACTGGTGGTGACATTAACAAATGGGGAGTCAAAACGCGTTGAAGCTCAACCGGATGAAGAAACCTTGAGAGAAGCCATGGAAGTTCTGAGGAACATGTTTGGACCAGAAATACCAGATGCTCTCGACATTCTTGTACCACGTTGGTGGAACAATCGGTTCCAGCGCGGCAGCTATAGTAACTATCCAATCTATGTTAATCACCAACATGTTGATGACATTAAGGTCTACATTGTACCTATTACAATCTTGCAGGGCTGATTAAATTAAGTTTTGGTTGCCTTAGATTTTCTATCAAATTAGTAATGTTTTCTAGTTTTTTTGGCCTGCAGGCACCAGTTGGAAGGGTGTTTTTCACAGGAGAGCACACAAGTGAAAAGTTCAGCGGTTACGTGCACGGAGCTTACCTTTCAGGTAACTGATGCATATAACTCAGTATCCTCGGTTGGATTAATCTCAGCTCTAGAAGTTCATATCACCATGATTTTTGGGCAGGCATAGACACAAGTAAAGCTCTATTGGAAGAAATGAGGAAGGACAAGGGAAGAAAGAATGAAAATCAAGCTTTTCTCCTGGAGCCCTTGCTTGCTCTGACAGAATCTTTAGCGCAACCAGACGCAGTATCAAATCTCCACAAATATGATATACCTAGAAAACTCTTTCTTAGTAGTAGTAAGCTAGGCCTTCCGGAGGCCATTGTGTGATTTAAGTGGACAGTTGGATACACACTTCTTGACAGAGATAACAATTCATTATTAGGAAGGACATTCGCCTGACAGATTTGAGGGAAGAATATAATCCAATTCATGGATGTTCTGCAACACGAAGAAAGGATGAAGAGCAAGAAATCATGTAAATGATTAGTGAATTTCATCTCCTGAATAGGTAACAATGTAACTGGAGGCTCCGGGAGGATCACTTTGATTGGAATCTGTTTGGTTATGCATTAGATTATTCAATATAGCATGTATTGGAGGGGTCACTGACGAGATTTAAGTGTAACTAAGATGATGTTGATTCATGAATGACAATCTTTTTTAATTCTAAACGGGCGTTCAAGCATATTTTTGCTCCTGTTAGAGATAAGGCTAATTTTAACTTTTTAGAGACTAGGCTGAAGTAGACAGACAAGTGCCATGTAGAACTAAATTTTAAAAGCCCCAGTGACCGAGGGTAAGTGCAAAAAATACAAGGCACAAGGAAAGCTTTAATTCACTGCAGTACAGACGAAATAAGATAGCAAATCAGTATGCATAATTTCCAGACAAAGTTTCCTGCAAGATTTACACATTAGGGAAGTTTAATCATTATCGTTAGTATATAAAAAGTATGAATGTTGGTTTTAGGGAGTGCAAGTGTAAGCACTTTTTTATCTTAATTTTTGTTATCCCTAAATTACCTTCATGTCTTTTAATTAGAATTATTGCATTTTAATATGGCACTAATTAAAAGAAATAAAACACTCCAATTGATTACATTTTAATAGTATTGGTAACTAGAATTTAAAATTTCTCATTAAAAACGATTTACCTACTCTTGAACTCCATTTCCAATTATTATACGTTTCAAAATTTATTAATTGAAGCATGAAAAATTTCTCATGAGTCATTAGTTGAGATTGTAAAAAAAAAAATCAATTTCAAAAAATAAATATTCTCTAGAAAATGGAGAAACATACAAGAACAAGAAAACCCTTATTTATCTGTATATCTTCATACAAATATCGCGAGTAAATTTTACAATTATGTGCTTTTTACCAATATCAAGAATTTTCATGATATACCCAATGGAAATTCAATATACAAAAAATGATGACACCTTTATAACTGAAATAGCAGTATTAAATTAGAAAAAGAAATCTGAAATAGTTCCATACGAACCACTATTATCATTAATAGCAACTGATCAAAACAAAAAACAAATTGAAAAAAAATTGTAAAATATTTATAAAATGACATAAAATAAATAGAAAATGAATTAAAAAACTAGAATACAATTCAAATAATACCAAAGACAACGTCCAAATCACTCAGATCTAGGGGAAGACAAACAATATTGGTTTGAGCAAACCAAGTCCATCCATCAAGTCAGAAGTCATCTCTAATGATAAAATAAGAATTATAATAAGGGTAAATTTAAAATGAAGAATGATAAAATGAAAATGATATCCAAATTGTTTTTGGTGATGTCCAAACTACCCTTATTTTTCTAATGATTACATATATTTATTGTATTGCAACATTAGTGAATAATGGAAGCGGTTATGAAATGAAATGCTTTAAAATTAAGTAAATTTTATTTATGGTGACAATTGTAATTAGACATATTTAGTGCATTCCAATAGTTGATAATAATGATAGCGGTTATGGATTAAAAGTTGGCAATTAAAAAATAAAACACCAAAAAATTAATACTAAAATTATTAATTGGCCACAATTCTCATTCCAATTCCATGATCATCGAAAAAACTAATACTAAAACCAAAAATATTGTGCTTATATGAAAAAAGTAGAGTAAATTTTATTTATGGTGACAATTGTAATTAGACATATTTAGTGCATTCCAATAGTTGATAATAATGATAGCGGTTATGGATTAAAAGTTGGCAATTAAAAAATAAAACACCAAAAAATTAATACTAAAATTATTAATTGGCCACAATTCTCATTCCAATTCCATGATCATCGAAAAAACTAATACTAAAACCAAAAATATTGTGCTTATATGAAAAAAGTAGAGTAAATTTTATTTATGGTGACAATTGTAATTAGACATATTTAGTGCATTCCAATAGTTGATAATAATGATAGCGGTTATGGATTAAAAGTTGGCAATTAAAAAATAAAACACCAAAAAATTAATACTAAAATTATTAATTGGCCACAATTCTCATTCCAATTCCATGATCATCGAAAAAACTAATACTAAAACCAAAAATATTGTGCTTATATGAAAAAAGTAGACTTGTTGCTTTTGTTTCGCATTGGATTGTGCTAAAAACATGAATAAAAGAAAAGCAAAATAGAAAAAACTTCAACTATCTCTATCTATAAAATTTCAATTGTTAGAATGTACAAACCAAAAAAAACTTTACGTGGTTGATCATTTAGACTCCATTATTAACAATAATAGAATTAACATAATACAAAGAATTCAAATTACATGTATGTTTAATTTTCTAACTTAATTATATTATTCATTTATAAAAAATTGTGATGATTGTGGTTTATATGCAATAGAATCATGAATATACAATAATTTTGATAGAACATGATATTATCAATATTTGATATGTTAGAATTCAAGCTATAAATCAAAAAGTGTTTGGTTCATGATTTCAAATTCAATGCTAAGGGATATGTCAACTACATTGGAATGTTTTCTATCTCTTTTCATTTAATAAAATTTTTAAAAGTAACTAGCTTAAAAATAATAAATAATATAAAATACTATTATTATGATGTTGGTGATCAAAATTTCATAAAAAATTTTTAGTATCTAAAGAATAAATATATTTTAAGATATTACAATCACGTGCAAAGCACGTGAACTATTACTAGTATTGACAAAGGATTAAAATTGACACACTCAAATGTAAGAAAAAAATTGGCCATGTTATCTCTGTTCAGTAGTTGACAATTCAAGATACTCGATAGTTCTACCAGTATATCGAAGAAAAGAAATTCAGAACTCAAAACTATTTCCTGGATGTATTCTTTGGTGAGCACAATACACAATCCTGCACCGTGCAGATTTGGTAGCTGTGTAAAATGAAGATTTGAAACCAAGGTATCCTGTTCATCCCTTGGGAACTGCATGTCTATACCAAAATCTAGGAACTGAAGTTCATGTTTGGGAATACTGAAGCCTAGTTCATGTTTGAGAGTACTGAAGCCTTTCCATAGGATGGCGAATAGGGGACAAGGCTTGAGATGATGGGAAAAAATACCACCTTAAGACAACCCTGGCACAGAAACAATATTTGATCACAAATTTTAGAGAAACAATTGAAGGTTCAAAAAAACCAGACCTGAAATCATGTTTACCTCACTGCAAGACCAGACATTTACCGATGACAGAGTTTGCAGTCAACACCTTAATAGGCATACGTGTTTTTCAGGGAAGGAACTTGGTCAGAATGCATGAGCTCTTTGGTGGACAAATTCCATGAATGAGAGCAGCAAAGGAAAATCACGGCTGACAGAGGCACAGCTACACATGTTACGAGATCAAAATAGAATGTTAGACGTTTCATCTTTTACAGAGATGTTACAACTTACAAATAAGAAGTTCAGAATGCTTAGACATGCATTTATCCGAAATTACTTGGCAGTTACATTAAACTTTCTTTAACTGGATTTTGGGCTTGAAAGAGCACTCTAGTCATTCAATTCTTCAGACTTAAAGAGCCAGGAAACTTCTCTCCACCAGCTTATCTGTAGTCAAGGAAAATCATCAAATGATAATACTTTAAACATGGTATCAGCTATATGAAACCACAAACTGGTAAAAGAATAAAGAAATTGATGTCAGTATATTAGGATCATGCCAATCAAGAGAGTACTTGTACACACCACCTACTTAAGCTTATTTATTTATTTATTTAAAAAACTTTTATTTGGAGATCTGAACTATAACTTAGGATTAAACTGAACTTAGACCTGACAAAGAATCCACCATTCTAGAATTACCACTCCAAGTCTAGAGTATGTCACCAGATGGTGTATGATAGTCTATAATTGTGCGAGATAATTATTTTCTAGTAGAACTTCAAATGATATGTTTTCACTTACATTGTGCAGTGTCTGCATCACAAATGATTCGAAATGCAGGGAATGTGGTCGATCTCGGACCAATTCTTTTCACAGTCCTGTTGCAGCTTAGGACATCCTCTGATCTCTAGGAAAGAAAGCATTGGTGGGACTCCCTCTTTTGGCAAGTTAAAGAGCTCATGGCATTCCATGATCTTTAGTTCCTCTAGAGAAGAAAGATGTTGCAACCAAGGAGAAAGGGACTTGAGCTTAGGTAAGTTTCCAACGTGAAGAGTGTCTAAAGTAGAAGGAAGCAACCACTCAGGGAAAACAACATCCAAGACCCCACCATGTATCTTGAGTTTCTCAAGTGATGCTAGTCTATGCAAACCCCATTTGGACAATGGTGTAATGTTCTCACAATCCTTGACTTCTAGTGAGACAAGGTTAATTGGAAAACCAACATCTGGCAAGGAGGCGATGCTAGGACAATTGGACAGCTTCAGTTCTTTCAAAGATGTGAGGCTTAACATCAACTCTGGCAGGAACATAAGATTCTCACAATCAAGTATATGCAACTTTTTGAGGCTGCGGGAAGGAAGTCCACCCTGGGGAAATGAGACAATCCCAGGACAACCATCAATTTCCAAATAGTCAAGACATCCAAGCTTGTTTAGGCATTTGGGTAAGAAAATGAGATTTGTACAGTTACCAATCCGAAGAGATTCAAGAGACATCGAATCAGTTGCAATATCTTCTAGTGACTCCAGATTACAGCAATTCCAAATGGTAAGTACTTTTAATGTGGTGGGCAAATGGCCGGCTGGGAAGGATGTGATAGAAGGGCAGTCGAAAATCTCTAGCAGTTCAAGGGATATGTTGCTACTCTGTGTAATCCCTTCAGGAAGAAACTCAAGATTGGGACACTGATCAATCGTGAGTTGCTTGAAAGTAGTTGGAACTTGCCTCCCTTCTCCTGGAAATGAAGAAAGAACTAAACACCCCCCAATACACAAGTACTCGAGGGATGTGATATTGTTTATCATTGGTTCAGGTAACAAGTCTAGACCACGTCCTCGGAGCACCAAGCCTTGCAGGTTAGAAGGGAATGTGGTCCCAGGAACCAACTCAAGTCTTGGACAATCTGTAATAATCAGTTCTTGTAGAGCTGTGAGGCTATGCAATGCATGTGGCAGCTTCTTCAGACTATGGCAGGAGTCCAATTCCAAGTATTCAAGTTTCTGAGGCAGCGGCTGTTCTTCCTCAAACAATGAAACCAACATAGAACAATTACGAATCACAAGATGCTGAAGAGAAGTTAAATATTGCATATCGTTCTTGCATCTTGCCAGATGTACAAAGTCAGAACAATCAACAATGACCAACCACTTAAGTGTAGGCATATATTGCAGCAACCACTCTGGTAGATGCTTCAGACTTGAAATGTTGTGAAGCTCAAATGAAGCAAGACGGTTGATTGCAAGATTACTGCTAAGTAGCATATAGTTACAGCCTCTTAAGTTCAAAATCTTCAGTCGTGGAATCTGAGGAAGTGAAACAGATAACTGCTCACATTCAGTTAAGTGTAGCTTTACCAATGAAGGTAGTTGCTGAGGTAATTGCTGTCGCAGTTTTGGACACTTCTCAATTTGAAGTTCCTGGAGACTGGGAAATACTTCCAAGTGGCCATCACTAGTAGGTAAGAGCCACTCCTCCCATTCCATCATCTCCTCAAATGTTAGAGTCTCTAGTGATGCAAAAGATTTTGAAGAAGAACTGCTAAACCCATAAAACTCAGCACCAATACTCTTTACTGCATCCATACCTTTAATATAGAGATGCTTGAGTGAAGGTAGAGATCCAAGTGGAGGTAAAGATCTGCATCTTTTACAGTCAGTTACACTCAGACACTCCAACTTAGAGAATGAAGGATCCCCAATCCAAGTTGGAAACTTTCTACCATTGTATCCCTTAATTGTCAACTTTTCTAGATTTTGGTGGGGTTGTAACATCTCAAGGACATCTGTTGCAACTCTATCATTTTGCAACTCACTTAAGGTGCTGCTCCACTCCATCACCAATGTGGTAAGTTTTTGCTTCCCTTTTAAGTTTGCATTCTTTGCATCCCACAAATTGTCCACATTCTCTAACCCTGATAGTGAAAGTGAACCCTGAAGATGTGACAAGTTTCTTAATCCATCAATGCGAGAACCAACAATGCCCAAGCCAAATTCAGGTAGAAATGGAGGGGTGACAACGTTATCCACTCCTATTGGCATCTCTTGTGTTGCACTTCCACGAGGACCAACGTTACCCAAAACAAATTCAGGTAATGATCGAAGGCTAACCAAATTTTCCACTCCAATTGGCATTGCTTGTATCCCACTTCCACTGATGTCAAGGTGCCGCAAATTAATCAATTTTCCAATATTAGCTGGCAAGTTATTAAGATCAGCACAGTCACATAATAAAAGTGTTTGTAGATTGTATAGAACATTCAAAGATTCAGGAAGGCTCTTGATTCTAGTATAAGAAAGGTCAAGGTATCTTAAAAGTCTCAAATTCCCAATGGATTCTGGGAGTTCAGTAATGAAATAACAACTCATAGATAATACCCTTAGACATTTGAATTTTGGCAGGAAGTCACACGGAAATTTATTACTCAGGAAACAGAACTGTGTTCCAGAAACTGATCCTAAAGGTAAAAAGCTGCGCAAAGACACCTCAGTCAGTGATTCAAATCTTTTGAAGACATCATATTTGCTGCGAATGTAAGAAAAATGATGAACTTTTTCAGACCATTCAAGATGCTCTTTTTGCCAATTCTCCTCTTGCCTAACACATGATATCCTTGATACACTTCCAGCCAAATCATTTATCAAATCGTGCATGACATACCGAGATCTATTGAGCGCAGACTCTTGAAAAAATGACCTTGACAGTAGCTCTGAAAAGTACTCGTCACCTACCTCTTCCATACTAATTTTCTCTCCTGGCTGCACAAACCCTTCTGCCATCCACAGCAAGACTAAGTTTTTCCTTTCAAATTCATAGCCTTTGGGAAATATTGAACAATATGAAAAGCACCTCTTCAAATTGGGAGGTAGGTGATGGTAACTCAGTCTTAGGGATGGCAGAATGGAATTCTTTTTTTGAGGTAAATCCCACAGGTTGCTATTCAAGACTTGATTCCAATAGACGACATCTAATTTTGAAGCCAATAAGCCTCCTAGCATCTTCACAGCCAAAGGCAAGCCCTGACACTTCTTTACTATTTCTCTGCCTATTTGTCTCAAAGTCAAGTACTTTTCTGAGTCTTCATTTTCCAGCGTGTGATCTTGGAACAACAACCAACATTGTGTATCTGACAATTCCTTAAGACGATAAGCTGGGAGTGCCTTCATGACTCTTAGAACCCCTTCGTTACGAGAAGTCACAATGATCCTACTCCGTGGATCCCCATCCATGAAAGAGATTGATAACTCATTCCAATTCTCAAAATTCTCATTCCAAACATCATCTAAAACAATTAAAAATCTCTTTTTGTTCAAAGTTTGTTTTAAGCCCCTCTGAAGAAGCTCCAAGTTCATTGTATCACAAGGTTTAGCAGTTGATGATTCCAATAGTGCCTTGGTTATATTTATCGAATTGAAGTCATCTGAAACACAAGCCCAAGCTTTTACATCAAAAGCCTCATCTATCCTCTTGTCATTGTAAACAATCTGAGCTAGTGTTGTTTTGCCAATCCCACCCATACCCACAATTGGTATTACAGAGAATCCCTGGTTATTAGTTCCATCATCAGCTAACAATAACTTTATTATGTCCTCCTTTTCGTTCTCCCTGCCATAAATGCAAGATTCAACAACCAATGGAGTTGTTGGAGTTCTGTGCATCATTCCATGTATCCCTTTTCCACTACTTTCCAAACCAAGAATACCCTTTTGTTTTGCAATGAATTCCAGTTTTTCAATAATCTTCTCAATCTTGACATTCATTCCTTCATCAAATGGACTAAAATTATTTGCAAGAAAGTTCTTATTCCTTACCTGATTTGAAAGGCTTTGAGGGCTAAGCTCCACTTTGCATCTCAAGGCTTCAGTGGCCAGAAAATCCAGTGCATCTTCAGCTTCATAAACAGCATCTTTCAGCATGTCCAGCCATGTCTGTATTGCTGGATTGAAGTACTGCTTCTCCTCTGCATCATCGAGCACCACTGTGCAGGTGAAATAAGCAATCTTCAGCTTCTCAAGAAGCAAATCATTTATGTTCCATCTTCTCAGAAGCTCTAGGATGTCTCCTGAAGCTAATTTGTCAAACAAAACTTGAAGGGCTGGTGATAAAACTGCCTCCCACCAAACCATGATCTTCTTCTTTAGCAGAGAGTCAAACGAGGGACAAATAACTCACAATTGAAAAATGTGATGATATTTTCCAGCTTCAACCGCATCGCTATTACTTCTGATAAGTGATAAGTCAACGTCAACTTTTATGGGATAATATACTCTTTTACTATATAGAAATTGGAAATTTTGGACCAAATTGTTACGTCATAAGTCGAGCAATGCAGTGCTACTCTTAAAAGGTATAAATGATTTGTCTCAATTGGATGACTAGTTGGAAAACAAATGATATTATTGCCAAAGCTCAAATATTGACGCCACAATAAAATTTTGTTAAAACTCCACAATTGCCTTTTAAGACAAATTAGGCATTGATTTGAAAGGGTTTGTTATGTTTCCTATGGCATTCATAAGGATGAGAGTTGGAAAATCAAACACAGAAATGTGCTTGCAGATTGACTTCAAATGCTAATTAACATGTTACCAATCTTAAGGCCTTGTTATGAGTTGATAGTTTTAGTTGATTATAAATTCTGATTATAGAGATAATCAGTTTTTAATAGTTAAAAATTTTAAAATCCTTAATCAATTAAAGAGTAACTCTTGCTGATTCTGATTATGAAAAGCTGTTTTAGAAAACAATCAGAATCAGCAAGAGTTACTCTTTAATTGATTAAGGATTTTAAAAATTTTAACTATTAAAAACTGATTATCTCTATAATCAGAATTTATAATCAACTAAAACTATCAACTCATAACAAGCCCTTAGTTTAATTGTCTAAGTTCACCAGCCTAAATTTGCAAATTCGTTAAGATCTCTTTAATGTCATCTTCTAAAATGACTTCCAATTTCCAAAGAAGCCTTTTTACTTGAACTAAAGCGGAATCAGTGTTAATCGGGAAAGCTTCTATGTTTACTTGACTAAACTCCAATCTCAGAGGGCTGCTGAATCAGAATCTAAGTGTGCTGATTACACGTTTCATTTCTAATGCTAACGGGACATCACAAGTTGTATTTGTGCATGTAACACTTTCAAAAGTTTTGACCACACGATGAAGCTTATCCTCTATCGTTCTACTGACCGACCTTGACCCCTATTATTTTGAAGTCATATCTAGTATTCAAAGTTTGCCTCAAATTTTTACTCCCGAGTAGGAGTTGAATTCTGCAAGCTGAATTCTGCTAGCGCTCCTTGGCTGAATCCAGATTAGTCTTACTGAGGGTGAGAATACCACATGCTCAAAGCAAAAAAAAAAAAGGGCCTTTACTTCTGAAAAAACAACCAAAAAAAAGTGTTTAATCTCGTGGATGTTTGAAAATCAAAGATTCAATAATGAATAGCAGAAATTACATTAAATATACATAGATACAAACAGATTTAGTGCAAAATTTATTGAAATGATGATGTTTTTATTTTATTTTATTTTTTAAAAGTACAGCATGAATGAGTTGGTGAAAACTTATTAGAGATTGTTGGGCACTAATCTTTTTTTTGTCCGGACATGATAGAATTTATTCTAAACGTACTTCTATTTTATACTAGGGAAAGAGGGACCTAAAGAGATTCAAGAAAAATTCAAAGAAAATTGAACCGCCACCGGATTCCACTATCAAAATTTTCAGGAAAGCATGAATTTTTAGAATGCATGCCCTTAATCGACGTCCGAGTAAAATTTTAAATCTTTTAAATCTCTTTTAGTGGCCAACCAGGAATAATTGGTTTGTTGGGCACTAATCAATGGTCCTTTTATTTAGCTCGACCTATTTGGCCCCATGGGTCCTGGCCTGATGATTGGACATGAACAGATGGGAGCAACGTTGAACCGGGAGAGAGTTAAAGTATGGTTATTGATTGTACTGTAAAATGTTAGTACAGAGTGTCTGCAAAGAGTGTTAAAGTTTCACTGAAGCATTCCAATTTGAACTTTAATAAACAAAACTGTCGGCGGCCAAATCAAGAAACTGTTCCATTAACTTCACTTCACATTTCATAATTCCTTCTTGATTTAGATCCGAATCCAGAAACAATACACTACAGAATTTACCATTTATGAATGTCTGTTTGTCTTTCTGTTTTTGTATCAAGCATTCCATTTTCATGAGAGTTTAGATTCATTTTCTTCCCACATTCTCAGGTAACAAACTATACTACCATAACAG
Source organism: Coffea arabica (assembly GCF_036785885.1). Taxonomy (NCBI): domain Eukaryota; kingdom Viridiplantae; phylum Streptophyta; class Magnoliopsida; order Gentianales; family Rubiaceae; genus Coffea; species Coffea arabica. The sequence continues at coordinate 28,482,061 of NC_092313.1, forward strand.
AGAACTTCAGATCAGAGTAGCACCGTACTGCTGTGTGTTGTGTTGTGTCTGTGGCTGTCTCTGGTGGGTTTCTGCGCTCAGAATTGAGAACCCGCATCAAAAGTTTTGTGGGTTTTTGACAAAAATGGTCCAAGATGATTCTTCTGTAAAATCGTCAAAACCCCATTACATCAGACCAAAGCATGTCAATCTCTTCAATGAGCCAAGAAATTTTGATTTTTCCACATGGGTTTCTGAGAACTCCTTGAAACTGCTTGTTTTTTGCATTTTAACACTCACAGTAGCAGCCCTTTTCTTCTTCTTGCAAACTTCCAATACCACCCAAAACTCTATTTTTTGCTTCAAAACTTCCCATCAAAACCACCCTGAAAAGCTCAAGTTTCCAAAGCTTGACCTCAATTCAATCCAGCCCATTTTAGACAAGTCCTCACCCTATTCTTCCTTCCACTCAGAACAGTGGATTGTGGTTTCAGTTTCAGACTATCCTTCTGCTTCACTCCAGAGCCTGGTTAGGATAAAGGGTTGGCAAGTTCTTGCAATAGGCAACGTAAAAACCCCAAAAGATTGGATTTTGAAGGGTGCAATATACTTGTCATTAGAAGACCAAGCAAATTTGGGGTTCAGAGTAGTGGATTACCTTCCTTATGATTCTTTTGTTAGGAAAACTGTGGGCTATCTTTTTGCAATCCAGCACGGTGCTAGGAAGATTTTTGATGCTGATGATCGCGGGGAAGTGATAGGTGGGGAGATAGGGAAGCATTTTGATTTGGAGATTGATGGAGATATAGCAAAAGAGCAGAGGATTTTGCAGTATAGTCATGTAACTGCGAATAGGACTGCTGTGAATCCTTACGTTCATTTTGGACAGAGATCAGTTTGGCCTAGAGGATTGCCATTGGAAAATGTCGGTGAAGTTAATCACGAGGAGTTTTACAGTGAAGTGTCTGGAGGAATGCAGTACATACAGCAGGGAATAAGCAATGGATTACCCGATGTTGATTCGGTATTCTATTCGACCAGAAAAGCAGGGTTGGAAACATTCGATATAGAGTTTGACGAACATGCTCCTAAAGTTGCATTGCCTCGAGGTATGATGGTGCCGGTGAATTCATTCAATACATTGTTTCATTATAATGCATTTTGGTCCTTGATGCTTCCCGTCTCTGTTAGCAAGATGGCATCTGATGTCTCAAGGGGCTACTGGGGACAAAGGTTGTTGTGGGAAATTGGTGGTTATGTTGTGGTTTATCCTCCAACAGTTCATAGAAATGATGAACTTGAAGCATACCCTTTTTCCGAGGAGAAAGACCTTCATGTAAATGTAGGCCGTTTAATAAAGTTCTTGATTTCTTGGAGATCTGAAAAGCATAGGTTATTTGAGAAGATTTTGGATTTGAGTTATGCCATGGCTGAAGAAGGATTCTGGGGGGAAAATGATGTCAAATATACTGCTGCTTGGTTGCAAGATTTGCTTTCTGTTGGATATCAGCAGCCAAGCATATTCCAAATTGAATTGGATGGACAAAAGGGAGAAATCGTCCCTGGAGATAGAAAGGAATTTGTCCCTCGAAAACTACCTTCTGTGCATCTTGGAGTTGAGGAGTCGGGAACAGTGAATTATGAAATAGGGAATTTAGTTAGATGGAGGAAGAGTTTTGGTAATGTGGTGCTAATTATGTTTGTCAGTGGACCTGTCCAACAAACTGCTTTAGAATGGAGATTGCTTTATGGCAGAATATTCAAAACAGTGGTTATTCTATCAAACCAGGCTGATGCAGATCTTGCAATTGGACAAGGGCAATTGGACCAACTATACAAGTATGTAGACGACATTTTGAATCACATTATCTCATTACTGCTTACATGCTTCCTTATTGAATATTATTCCAATCAAGATTTTCAGTTGTTTCTGCTTCAGAGTGCTTCGTTTATCTGGCTGACTACTCTGATTGTTTACATGGTTAAACTTCTATTTATCATCTCATAGATGTGATGAAGCTACTAATGGTAATGATCAAGGCAAATAAATTAACATAAAAGATGGATCCATTTCGGAGAATATACGACTAAGCAGCAATAGCATGAAAACAGTGAATATCAAAGATCAATCTTGTTGTTATGTTTCAAAAGATGAGAGAACTTTGCTTGAGAATACATGTTGAAGCATTTCAAGATAACACTTCAATTTTTAGAAGTGTATTTCCCATAGGTAAAGCCAGCCATAAACATTCTAGAAAAAGTTAAAAGAAAAAAGAGGGGAAGAATGGTACATTCTTAATATTGAATCCTGTCATAATGAAGAAATTTTGCCTTCTTTTATCTTGTTGTAAGGAAGAAATTTTGGTGTCTCAGTTTAGTTCATGCACGATCCTGTTGTAAGGAAGGAATTCTGGCTTCTTAAGTTAGTTCATGCACAATCCTTAATTATGAAGTTTGGCAGCATTGCACAGTCACTAAACCTTTACTTGTTTGTGAAAGAGGTTTTGACATGAAAAGTGTCTTGCTTTAGGATTCCTATCATGTTCCGTGTAGCCGAACTAAGGAATATTAAGAGTCGCAGACTGATGCCTTTAAGTCTTAGGAGTTTTCGAATTAAATATTCCCTTGTACATATAGTTGGTTGCCAAATCATATGCTCACAGAAAACAAGAGTTAAAATCAAAATTTTCACTTGATGCCGTCGGACAATAGCACAGCTGATAAATACCAATTTTGGCTGTATAGTATAGGACTGTGAATCATCTTCATGCTGTGAAAATAATATGCTATTTAGGAACATATAGGAAAGCTATGGAAAAAGAAACGAAAAAATTTCAATCACACATTTCTGATAGCTGCTGGCATTTCTTCACTCTCCTCTTTCTCCTTTTTTAGTTAGGTGTTGGGGCAATTGGAGATGGGAGGGGCAATCGTGGATTGTAGCCCTGGTGGTGTATGTTGTAGGAGTTGGTGTACGTTATTAGTAGATAGCTCAGATTTTTCTAGATTCCTTCAGTGAAAATGATATTACCTTTTACAATAGTGGCTATGGCTTTGACGTATAAAGTGAAATGAGAAAATTAAAGTGTCATATCATGTCTCACTTGAATAATAAGTGAACCTCTAGAGTACTTGTCTGGTTTCATGTCAAACTAGTTAGCTATCCAATAAGCAGAGCACGATAGGTGCATGATCATTAAGCTCTGGGGATTTGCTGTTGGTTTTCCTACTATGCCTAAGAAAAAGGGGGAAAAAAAAGACTTTGTTTTACATATAGAACATCAAATCATTTCAATGACATTGAATCTCCTATGGCAAATGAACAGGAAAGGAAACGGATATTGATCTTGAGGAATACATTCTTATTTGCTAAACAGATGGAATCCCTCCAACTCTTAATATTTTGAAGCTTCGTTATAGCTTTTCTTCCTTTATCATTCTATTAATGACTTCTTGTAAGCAACACTTTTAAGTGGAATAATATTCTAGTTGTTGTATAATCATCCTTGATTTGCATTTGACTGATTATTCTAATAAGATGTCATTATCCTTCACTTTTTCTTTTCCCAAAAGGATTCCAGACATAAAAGAATTTACCTGAATATAGTTGCAGGGAGGGGGGTGGGGTGGGTAAAACATGTTATAGTAGTTAGCTGATTTAGTTTCTTCCTTGCCAGTTCATGGAATTTCAACACAATTGGGATTATGATGGGTTTTTCGTTTTAGAGATCATGCTGTTAACACATTGGTATGTGAGACTACAGCTCCTCAAGTCATGGTGACTAACAGTAATTTATTGAAAGTCATTCCAACGTTATTTAGAGCAAACAGAAAATTTATTGAAAGTCCATAATGCTTGAGAAAAAAGAGAGAGAAACTTGGATCTAAATGAACCACTGTAAAATCCTATACAGGGCATTGAAGTAGATCATATAGGTATTCTCAGCAATTTTAATAAGGTTTGATCTATGATTGTAATATTGACCAGTGCTTTTTGAATAGAATTTTTAAAATTTCCAGAAAGTAGGAAACTAGCTAACTGGTACTGAAGCTAGGAAGCTTCCTTTTTTTCTGTTTCCTCAATTTCATATGCGATGAAAGGCAAGAGTAGGCATTGGCAGTCTTTGTTTTTTTTTTACCTTTCGCTCGGCTGTCAATTACCGTACTCCTATTTATCTTTCATTTGCATGTTTATTATACATTTCTCTTAGAGTGAGATCTTGTATTGGATTATCCATTTTTCCATGCTGAAAGTTGGCCTCTTGAGTGTGCTGAGAGTCCATGGTTGGTGCCTTTGTTTTGCTAATGCTCAGTTAAATTGCAGATATCTGCCAAAAATATTTTACAGGTTTAATAGTACAGAAGGGTTCCTTTTTCTTCACGACAATACAATCTTAAACTACTGGCATCTGGTGCAAGCAGATAGATCAAAACTGTGGATTGCAAACCAGGTAGTATGAGCCCAAACAATGTTTTCCCTACGTTTCGGACTCCCAATCACCATTTGCTCATTCTCTGTCTCTTTCCTAACCAAATTCCAGGTGCCTACTTCAAGGACAGCCATTGACCAGAATTTATCTTGGTTTTCGAAGCAAGCAGACATGGTCAAGAAAGTTGTAAGTACAATGCCGGCTCATCTTCAGGTCAATTACAAGGGAAGCAACCCGAGTGAGCAGAGCCTTGCTTTCTGTGGCTCTGAAGTGTTTTACGTGCCTCGGAAATTTGTTCAGGATTTCATTGATCTTGTTGATCTTGTGGGCGATCTTGACATTCACCACAAGATTGCGGTGCCTGTGTTCTTCATGGCAATGGATGTGCCTCAAAATTTTGATTCTGTGCTGAATAAAATGATCTACAAGACAGAAGCTTCATCTATAGATTCCCAGGATTTTTATTCTGCTCACGTACCTGCAGTGCATCCGTGGATAGTTTCCAATGAGTCTGATTTTCTGAAGTTGATAAAACTGATGTCCGCAGGTGATCCTTTACTAATGGAATTGGTGTGACATTGCTCCAACTTTTTTCTTATCCTTTTCGGGTCAAATGTAAACAACTTGTTAATATCCAAAAATACCGCAAGATATGGATGAAACTGTAAATTTTATAGGTGGTGATTAGTTGCAAACTCAATCTCTTTTTCATAGCTCTGTACTTAGTGGGCTTATTTATCTTTTCTGTGGTCCATGCATCTGGTTCCTTTATGTAATTGCCATTTTTGAACAATGACATAGTGACATCAAGAACCAAAGCTGATACTTCAAACTTAACAGGCTCTCCTTCAAGGACAAATCTGTTAGTTCCTTTCTTGTCTTTATGATCACCAGTCAGGTGAGGGAAAAATAGTTTTCGAATATCATTATCATTACTATATACAAAGTATAAATGTTGGTATTGGGGAGTGTAAGTGTACGTGTAAGTACTTTTTTATCTTAGTTTTTGTTATCCCTAAATTACCCTCATGTCTTTTAATTAGAATTATTTCATTTTAACGTGGCACTAATTAAAAGAAATAAAACACTCCAATTGATTACATTTTAGTAGTATTGGTAATTATAATTAAAAATTGCTCATTAAAAACTATTTACCTACTCTTGGACTCCATCTCCTATTATTATACGTATCAAAATTTCTTAATTGAAGCATGAAAATTTTCTCATTAGTCATTAGTTGAGATTGTAAAAAAAAAAAGGGAAAATAGCCATTTTCGTCCCTAAACTTTTTTTGTCCGTCAATTTAGTCTCTAACTTTTATTTTTAGCCAATTTAATATATGAATTTAATTTTCGGATCCAATTAAGTCCTTCTACGGTGGCGCCGCCACCTAAAAGTAATTTAGCTCCTAATTTAACATTAAACAAGGGCATTTTGAGAACTTTGAATTATCTCCTCTCCACTACCAATCTCCACCACCAACCACCCGCCTCCTCCTTCATGATCGGCGATTTTGGATATACCAGCAACACCAGTAATCCACCGGCGGAGGGATTACTATGGCTCCGCAGCCTAAAATTTGAAAGATTGGAGAAGAAGCCAATGTTTCCTAGCAAGAACAGAGCAATAACAACCACGCATGTCAAAATTATCCACATCCACTGCTGCATTTTTCTTTTACCTCTGTTCCTAAGTGGCGGAGGGATAGATTTTGTCTTGCTTTGCTTCACCACAACTGATGGTTTTTGAGATCTTTTGGTAACGGTAGGAAAACAGTACTTAACCTCAGATTCCTTTATTGTTCCAGGTACGATTTCAGATTTTGGAGTGCATTCCCCAATATCGTTTCCATCGGGAACTTCTGCTCCACCGGCCTTCTTTCTCTCCTTCTTCCTCAACCTCTTATCCCTTTCCTAGACAAATCAAACGGACGTCATTGATGGAAAGCCAAGTGAAGAAAAGCACACTTACTCAGGCACATGAATTGGAAATTCAAAATTTCTTACCTTGTCTCTGAGCTCGGTTTCTTTCTGTGCTCGTAATTCAGCCCTCATTTGCGCTTTCTCTGCGATCCTCTTTTTCCTCTCCAGTGCCTCCAGAGCCTTAGCTTTCTCCTCTAGTCGCCGTTGCTCCCTCAACTTGGCTGCTGCCTCTGCCTTCGTTAACTCTTCAGCCTTCCTTGAGATGCTCTGATTTTGTCTTATTGTGTCAGTGAGTTTGGAAGAGGGAATTCCTATTTCTACTCTAAACATGCATGCCTAAGGTGGCTAGGCTTCTATTTCAAACATGGGATTCCACTCTTGGAGACTTGAGGCTTTTGTGATTTTTACCGCCATGGAAGAACTTTGGTACTATAGTTGTTATGGTTGACAATTTGCAGAATGGGTGGGGCCCGCATTTTTCATTGTTTGGGCTTTTGAATAATTGGGTTGGTGAAATTATGGGTTTGATGCAAATTTCGCAGGTGGAAGGTTGGTTTTCTTGGGGTAGTTGAAGCGGTGGTTGTGGCTGTGGTAGTGGTGAGAGGGGCAGCTGCTGGGGTGGCAGTGGTGGTGGTTCATCTTCTTTGGTGGGGTCTTGAGATTGCAGGGGCCTCGCCGGGGTTGCCAAATTGTTGCCAAATTGCCAAAGTGTGGATTACTGGTGTTGCTGACATTCCAAAATCGCTGATCATAAAGGAGGAGGCGGGTGGTTGGTGGCGGAGCCTGGTAGTGGAGAGGAGATAATTCAAAGTTCTCAAAATGTCCTTATTTAATATTAAATTAGGAGCTAAATTATTTTTAGGTGGCGGCGCCGTCGTAGAAGGACTTAATTGGATCCGAAAATTAAATTCATGTATTAAATTGGCTAAAAATAAAAGTTAGGGACTAAATTGACAGACAAAAAAAGCTTAGGGGCGAAAATGACCATTTTTCCAAAAAAAAATCAATTTAAAAAAATAGATAATTTCTAAAAAATGGAGAAATATATAAGGACAAGAGAACCCCTATTCATTTGTATATTTTCATACAAATATCACGAGTAAATTTGACAATTATGCACTTTTTACCAATATGAAGAATTTTTCATGTAGCACCCAATGGAATTTCAATATACAAAAAATGATGACACCTTTAAAACTGAAATAGCAGTATTAAACTAGAAAAAAGAAATCTGAAATAGCACTATACAAATTACTATTATCATTAATAGCAACTGATCAAAACAAGAAAACCTAAAATAAAAATATGAAAACTATTTATAAAATGACATCAAGTAAATAGCAAATGAATTAAAAAGCTAGAATACAATTCAAATAATACTAAAGATGACATCCAAATCATTGATATCCAGGGGAAGACAAACATTGTTATTGACAATAATATAGTAATGTTTCATTTGTACTGGTAAACCAAATCCATCCATCAAGTCAGAAGCAATTTCCAATGATAAAATAAGAATTATAATAAGAGTAAATTTAAAATGATAAATGATAAAATGAAAATGATATCCAAATTTTTTTTGGTGATGTTTATTTTTCTAATGATTACATATATTTATTGTATTGCACTATTAGTGAATAATGGAAGCGGTTATGAAATGAAAAGCTTTAAAATTAAGTAAATTTCATTTATGGTGACAATTGCAATTAGACAGATTTAGTGCATTCCAATAATTGATAATAATGATAGCGGTTATGGATTAAAAGTTGGCAATTAAAAATATAAAACACCGCAATATACAAAAAATTAATATTAAATTATTAATTAGTCACAATTCTCATTCCAATTCCATGATCATGAAAAAAACTAATACTAAAACGAAAAATATTGTGCTCATATGAAAAAAGTAGACTTGTTGCTTTTGCTTTGCATTGTATTGTACTAAAAACATGAATAAAGGAAAAGGAAAATAGAAAAACTCCAACTATCTCTATCTATAAAATTTCAATTAATGTACAAGCCAAAAAAACTTTATGTGGTGGATCATTTATACTCCATTATTGACAAAAATAGAATTAACATAATACAAAGAATTCAAATTACATGTATTTTTATTTTTCTAACTTAATTACCTTCTTCATTTACAAAAAAATTGTGATGATTGTGGTTTATATGCAATAGAATCATGAATATACAATAATTTTGATAAAATATGATATTATCAATATTTGATATGTTAGAGTTCAAGTTGTAAATCAAAGAGTGTTTGGTTCATGATTCCAAATTCAATCCTAAGGGATACATCAACTACATTGGAATGTTTTCTCTCTCTTTTGATTTAATAAATTTTTAAAAGTAACTAGCTTAAAAAAAAATAAATAACATAAAAATACTATATTATGATGTTGATGATCAAAATTTCATAAAAAAATTTAGTATCTAAAGAATAATATATTTTAAGATATTACAATCACGTGCAATGCATGTGAACTATTACTAGTATTATAGAGGTGTCCGACTCTGAGTACCGAACCTGTGTGAAGGTGACGGATGAGAAGAGAAATTTTGCGAAGGATCAAACTCCTATTAACTCTTATTTTATTCTTTCTTTATTACTTTAAAATCTATTTCTTAAATCTCTCTCTAAAGTTTTCTAGTGAAGTGGTTCTTGATTTAACAAAAAAAGTAGGGGTAATTCCTAGCCAAGCAAGGATTTTCTCAGTCACTCATAATAGGTTTATCTTTTCTTATATTAAAATTACTTCTCAATTTCATTAGGCACGTTCAAATTCAAAAAGTTCTTTTTCTCCTAAATGGTTTTAACACCTGAAATGAGTACTGTGGACACAGAATATACTTAGAGGCCTTGTAATATTAATTAACAAAAGATAGATGGAAAGATAGACTTGTTAACAAAAGAATCCTAATCTAATTATTTATATGAGAAAATTCTAATTACTGTGGCACAAATACTACTACTAGAATAAAGTGTTTATAATTGCTGTAATCTAAGAAGTGTTTAGATTGGCCTGTAACAGACTAAAATACTGTTGAATTTTTCCTCCACCTTTGACTTTAGTTTGATGCAGACACTTGCGGTAATGATGGCAACTGGGTAAGGTGTGGGGGGCTAACGGGGCGGGGCGGGGGGATTTGACACTTGCGGTAACAAGGGAAAATCCCTTGTTTAGAAACAGGGTGGGGGTGAGGGAGTATACCCCCTGCACTCGTAAAAAAAATTAATAAATATATATATATATTTAATTATATAAATAATATTTAATTTAATTAGTTACAAACTTATATATTAGTATATGTAATATAACGGATATTATCAATTATACTAATAATTATACATGTCTACTAATTAAAATTATTAATTAGTTATACTAAATTTGCTAATAAATTTATACTAAAATCCTAATTATACTTAACACAATAACCCTTTTTTCTCAAAAAAAAGCACAATAATGACTTAGTTATTGTATTTGTGTTAAAAGTGAGAACTTAACTACTTTAGTTGTATTTGTTTCATCATGTTGGGCTGTATTCAAATAACTTTTGTTTAATTATTTTTATGAGTTGCAATTGTAAAATTATAATAAATAATAACTTGATAATGTGTTGATATTTTAGTATTTAATTATTTGCTAAAATTTGACTATAATAAAATTATATAATAAATTTTTATTAGTCCCGTGGAAGAAGCAAGGCGGAGCGAGGGGAGGGGGTAGGGGGACGAGGTGGGGGCAGGGGTGGGGAAATTAGTGGGCAGCAAGGTGGGAGAGGGGACCCCACCCCAATGCCGCCCTGTGGCCATCCCTAATTTGATGGCTCGGTTGCCTCTTATGCTCTCTTCAAGGCTTCTTCTTTTGTCTTCATCTCTCTCCTTCTATAGTGCTAATTTTTCCTGTAACTTACTTGAATTATTGCTTTTTTTTGTTTTCTATTCTTGATAAGGTTTTTGTATAGCAGGTTGAGTCATTTGTCAGAATTATCATCATGTAGCTAAATCATTTATCAAAATTATCATCATGTGAGGGGCCGAAAGCTTGTTTGAATGATACATTTCCCTCGGTAATGTGGGCTGGGCTGCTGGAGGGGAACATGGATCATCCAATACTGAATTCCGCCAAATCCGTCCAGACAATCTCGCAGCTCCAGCTGAAGACTTTTATTGTCACTTTCATTTTCTTTTGGTCCCATGGCCATGAGTCCCCTGACTGCTCCCTGAGGTATTATTGAACACTGAAATATTGACTAATTATATATTAGTCATTCTTCAAAAATTCAAATGCATCAGACTAGCTAGAAAAGAACCTGTATTATTATGTCTTTGAAAGGTAGTAGATCATTCAACTGGCTTGAAAAAAATTTACATTGCCGTTTCTATTTTTAACTCCACTGCTGGTATTTCCAAGTCATTCCACCTAATCCTAATTGACATGTCAATATCTTCTCAATGGATCTAACTTGGATATGTTCTTACATGCTTAAATTTTCATTATTACTTTCCAAGCAGTACTGCTCTGGCAATTTTACAGCCTTTATATATAATGGTTCAGACTTTCACATTCCCTACATCTTGGAACATACTGAAATCAGTTGATACCATTCCACATGGTTAGAAGTATATCAACCACAATAACATTGTCTATATTTGTAGAATTGGGACATTGTCAACAATCCAATGAAAACAATGACAAATGCAGTTGTGTAGCTTGTGCTGCCCTAAAGATTTTGACTTCCAGAAGGATAACTGTGGGGTTTAACCAAGGCCTCATGCCATCGGAGACATTCTTCTGGCTTTCGATAATTTCAAGGCTGTTTGAATTTGTTACCTGGGATTCAAAAGCTTGCCTGCATTCCCCTAAAAAAAGAGTTTTCCTGTATGCACTATGCAGAGACAAATGTGCTTACTTCAACAGTAAATTTTCTGCTAACTAATCTTGGTTTAACAGAGAGGTCCCTGACTAATCCACAAAATCATACTGGAACATGATCACATTATGTATATATTTTTTCTTCGTCTCAGCTGTTCTCTGCTATGTCAGCAAAGGGATCAACTTCAAAGCACCAAAAAAAAAAAAAAATCCTTTGCATAATCCATCCTTCTCAGTTTCCAGTCCTAGCCAACGCAAGGACAACACTAAATTTTCTACTTTGACCTGCAAAGAATCAAGAATATTCAATCAAGAGTGCATATTCATCATGCAGCATCAACATTTGTCCAAAAATATTATGCCCAAGTTTCTCTTTAAGAACTCAAATCTTTCAAGTAAATTTAAAATGTTGCAAATAGTTCCAACAAGTTTCAGAATTTTACATTCCAGATAAACAACTGAGATATCTCATTTTTAACCTCCTCTCCCTGACAAAGAACAGGAAAGAAAAGTCAAAGCAAGGAAAAACCTAAAATAGTTGTCTTATGACTCTTATCTCAGGTACTTCACGTATAGATCTTTTGCAAGGGCAAGGGCATCGCCTTGGGCCTTCACTGGGTAATGCTCTGTGCCCGCTTGCCATTCGTTTGAATATGCTATCCATTCCTTTCTCCAATCCTCCAACGTGAATGCCTTGTCCTCACTCAAGCTTTTTGATAAATGACTGAAGTACATTGAAGCTCGTGGGAAATAATATCCTTGGAGCAGCCCACTCCAAAACTTATTTGCTGATCACAGATGAGTGAAATATTAACACTGATCAAGAGCCCAGATAAGAATAGTTAATTAGATTGTAGCAGGTAAAAACATTTTGAAAGTACGTTACCATAGTCATGAAGCTTGCTTTGAATGTATTTTGTGTTATCAAACCACATTGTCACTTGTGTCCTTGCGTTCCACTCATACTTTAGAAAATGAAAACAAACAAAAAAAGAAAGTCAAACAATCAATCATTCAGTCCCTATTCTAATTTATTTTACACAGATAAAGTGTACAGCATTGACAGAAGAATGGATGGCCTGCTCTAATATCTGTATGAAAGGTGTGCAATCTCTGTAGAAAACAAAAGATACCACCAAGAGAATGCAATCACAAGCTTAATGCTGGACTTAAGTTGATCAAACTGATGGAAAAGGTAAGAATATGATTCTGACCTGCTTTGCCTCATCAGAATTAACTGCCAAGCTTTTTGCACTTTCAAGCCAGCTTCCAAGTAAAAAATTATCATCCGCAGCAAGAAGCACATCAATGTCCTTAATTAGTTGTAAAAATTTTTGACTCTGGACCGCTAAGGCATTGGCGTCCTTATTTTGGAAAGCACTTATGGCATCCAAATATACCTGATTTGCAAGCTTTGATAGTGACTGCCTAGTCAAGTCAACCAAATCATACCTGTTCCAACAAAATATGTGATCAGTGGTGATTGCAACATTCATCTACTTTAAACTTCCAATATTTCAAGCGAAAAGTTCAACTCGTTAATTTGCTTCAGAAAAGTTTCAGACAGTGCATTTATGCCATGTGCATGTCCCGTTTGGAATCTCCCCTTTTAATCTTGACTTTTCATGTTGACAACATTGTTAGAGGGTTGACCACAATTTAGCTTTCACAAATGTAGAAAGCATCTCTCAGGTAACCATGCCTCCTTCTCTAACTTTTCTTCTACTTTGTTGGTTTCCCTTCTTGTAACATTGAGGACCAAAATTTTGAAGTTCTAAACTATAAAATTTCCTTCTTGTAACTTCTGGATCCCGTTCTCATTTCTTTTCTTAGTATCTACAACCAGAGATCTCTCTTCTCCATTTTCATTTCAACTTTACCCTTCAAATTACTATATATCTGCTAATTTCTTTCAACATTTTTGACCACAAAAGTTTTGGAAAAATGAATCAGTTGGAAGAATGATCAACCTGCCAGAAAGCTAAAGCAAGAGATTAAACATGAGATAGAAATGGGCAATAGTGTTTTAATTTGCAGCTGAACTTTATATTCTTAGAGGGAAATACACGAGCAAAATTGGGTAACTAGTAAGGACCATTTTGGTTTTTTGGCCACCATCACATGAAACATTTCATAAGTGTCATAATAACCAATGTATGGCATGTTTCCAACCACATATGTGTAAGAGTAAAAGTCCTTCAAGAAAATTAGCACACTGTAGCTGAATTTTGTCACATGTAGTCTCATGTAAATAATCCGGATGTAAGTTTACAGTTTCAACTTTCACATATTATAAGGTAATCTCAAAATGTACATGTTACACTCTATTATGATTTGGGTAAAATATTTTCTATGTTGATAGATTAAAACAGAAAATCTTAGTATACCAACAGTATGCATGTCCAGGTAAACAAGAATACTATCTAGACTTTACAGTTCTTAAAACTAATCAACAGATGACATATCCTGAAGTTTCACTTCTCTCTCTCTCTCTCTGTCTCTCTCTCAATACTTGTGGCAGGACAGAAAAGAGAGACACAAGCAGATAGACAGACAGACACATGCAACAAACACATTTAGTTCAAGAAAAAAAGGAATGTAGGAAGGAGAAGAAAGTGGAAACTCATCCCAATTTGACCACCCATATGCAACCTTACCTATATGTGAGACTTCCAGCAAGCTCATTTCCTGCATCAAGAAAAAGCTTTAATGCAGCAATCGCATCCTGAGTATCATACCACAAATGTGGCTGAGGTAACGGGGAGCTTATTTCGTGGAGCATAAACCTTCTGTTTCGGTATATTCCAGGAATCTTTTGCATCTGATTTTCTTGATGCAAATCGGATCTGGTATGAAGTGTTGGATCCCAATCTGGAAATTGGACTATGTAGTCTGTATTGTGATCCTGGACAAAATTGATTTTTCAGAAGAATAATGAGTTGCAAACATGATGTGAGAGTGTTCAGAAACTAGAAGATAAACAGCACAATCCTTTATGATAGTTAACATTAATAAATATCCAGGAAAAATTGCCTAGAAAATTAACTTAATCCTGCATGGCCTTGTTCAATTCTGTACTGATTCAAACTCTACGAGATAAATGAGAAAAATTCACATCACTTAACAGTTCTATTGTCTGAATAATTTATAACAAGTTGTCAAATGTGCAATCCTATAGTCCTGACTCAGATAGATATCTCAATGCTGCATAATGATAAAAGAAAGCAATGGGAAACAACACTATATTTTATAGAGTAGAATATTAAAAAATATTAAGATATCATTATTCAATTCATGAGAACTTATTCTAAGAATCAACTATTTTTTAATATTTTTCTTAATACTTAGTCCTGCATCGTGTATTCTATGCCACTCTGTTCAGTTTAGTGCTTCTGACAATTAAATATCTTAGTTAACTCAAAACAGAAAAATACAACATGCTAATGGTTTATAAGGATACGTACAGCCACTCCATCAGTACAATTGTATATTGTTTGATGAAGAATTTCCCAAGCAGCTTCAAGCTGGTGCAGTTCTTTACCATATCGTCTATGACTGTACACTTTCAGCCATTCCTGGAGAAGTATATAACACTACATCGTCAAGAATAGAAATGATTCAAGAGCAGTAATGGAGAAACCAAAAGCACTATATAGTGTTGCAATTCAATATTAAGTTTCGCATAGGAAGGTAAATATTCCTTTGGTTTATGCTCCACAAGTTTGATATTCCAAGATATGATACTCATATTTGATGGTTGAAGTGGTTGTATACGGCAGATATTTACATGAGTCCTAGAAACCTTTTCCTGCCTCTGTTCATGGGGTTGACAGAATTACAAAGGTTCTTGGTGACACTCAGAGAAAAGAGAGATGGATTTGAATGTAGTTATGTTTCTTAGATAGGATACCATTTTTGGTATAGGGTAGTTCTCAGATCTTATATTAGTCCCTTCATCTCAAAGTATCTTTTTGCAAAATGCCACAAATTATTTTGAGTTCCTAAGCTTTCCTAAAATTTGCTTTGGATCATGTTCCCACTGACCCAGTCGATACTTCAAATCTCCCTGGAAAAAAGCAATTTACTTGAAGCCATTGATAAATCAAAGCGATTGCATAACAACCATTTGAAGGAGTACGGAATGAATAATGAGCTTAATCAAAGAACAAGCCCATTTCCGAGGAGAGTCAGAACTTGAGTAGTGAATTAGGGATTGAGGATTCAAACCACTATATATACCTGGCCTTAGTCACTTTCAATGTACTTTTGATTTACTTTTGGGCTTATGTTTGGTTTATTGAGCTGACATATATAGCTTAAAATTATTTATTTTGCAACACTTTCTGTGAGACTTGTGCTGTAACTAATTCTCCCCCCTTCCGGACTGCTAAATATGGATAACAGGAGAGAATTCAGTACCGTGTGCATACCTGTAAGCTTTCCATTTCTTGTTGCAAGCAAATGAAAAGATACCAGTGCACATGAATAAAAGAATGAAAAGGAAAAAAAACTGCCACTGCACCTTGAATAATATCACATGATTTGTCTCATCATTATTTATTAGTTTTTCTGGAATATATGTATATGCTAAAGATATACAAGGCAACTTAAAACATGAGAACACTGCAAAAGTAAGAAAGATGAATTGAATTCCATCTTATCCAATAGAGTTCTACTGGTGCAATTGAAAGTTGAGAGTTAATATCTTCTTTATTTATCTTTTTTTGAAGCTTTAGTGGTTTCTGATTATTTTCAATTGAAAGTAAAACTTATGGATGATTTTACTCAATAAGAAAAATCCAAAATGACATATCTACAGAAAAATAGCACTTTCATTAAGACTTCATAATGTAAAATGCAATCCTGGCTGATTGAGTTAATTTCTGCTTTCTCAGTTTTTATAGGGTAATCTCTCACTGGGTTCTTATTGACATCACTGGAAACAACTCTGACTATAGTAAGGGAGCAAAAAGCAGACAAGATGCAGCTCAATCTCGGTGATGTGCATGTGAGATTCTTATCACTAGTAACACAAGAACTTCAATTACCTTAACTTGGAATTTATCACTTCGAAATGCCATTTCAGACATAAGCTCATATACGACTGGGTTATTTTCAATTCCTTCCATGCACATGCCAACACCAACCTGTCCAGAAAAACCAAATTGTTTACAATCTGCAGTAAGTAGGAGGGAAAAAAGATTGTATAGTCAACTTAAGATATGCAGCATATTCTATTCTATACGTAATTACATAAAGTACATGATCAACACATGAAGATGATGAGAATGAGAGAAGGTTAAATATACTCTAGCATTACCACCACACCTAAGCAAGAGGATTATAGTTATTCGATTTATACCCTATTTATTTATTTATTATTTATTTTCAGCAATATTCAATCTACGCTTACCTGTACCATGAACACTATAACCAGCCAGTACAACTATTATGCATGGTAGTTGGCTATGATCCTCTACATGACACGGATTTTTCTCTTTAGGCTTCAATAAATTTCTGGTCTAGGATAGATTCTAAAGTTTGATTATATAATATAGGAATGTCTCTCAGGTTTCTGAGAAGAAGTATGTGTGTACCTCATATACTCCCAAAGAAGTTTCTGAATTACGGAAAAATATTAGTCAAATGAGTCTATCAGTTTCAACTTTCAAACTGCAGGTGAACCTGAATTCTCTGTTCCAGAATTTTAAACCTGAAACAGCCTGAATTGACAAGGAACTGCCAAATTTGATCTAAATCAGCTGTCCAAAAACATGGTGGGAAATTTCCATCAGTTATCACCCTTCCATACTGAACAAAAATATTGATAGAGATGGTCCAAATTGTCAGCTCTTTTGCCTGGTAACTTAATGGGATACATTCATCCACTTGGAGTTTCAAGCCCATCCAGAGTTGAGACCACATTCATCAATATTCAGTGTGGCCCATCTGCCCTTTCTCAATCAAACAGTGGAAACACCAAAAGAATACTATTCCACTTAAGCTCCACTTCAACATATTCAGACCACCAGAATTTCTCTCCTGGTTAACCTCTACTTTATATCAGTTGATCTTCTTCATCAAATTTTGGTTGTTTCCAGTGCCTCTTCAACCTCATAGGCCTGTGCTTTCTCCTCAGCTTGTAAAGCACACACATCAATTTGAGTCCTAATTTTCCTAGTGGTGGTGGAGTTGTTGGACTTAGGCAAAATTTGGTTGCTTCCAGTGCCTGTTTGATGGCCTCTCTCAATTGGGGAGTTCATGACTTTCTTTCAATACTTGAACAGGAACTTGGGGCATGGGCAACTTGTTAGATTCATGAGTAAAGAGTTATGTCCCACATTGGTTCGAGAGATGGAGAAAGAGAAATTAATATGTAAGGGCTCAAGACCTAAAGGCTTAAGCTTTTGGGTCAGAATTGAATTCCTGACTTACATATGGGGCTCTTTGGTGGACTCTTTCGAGGTGTTGCTCCCTATCAAATTGGTATCAGCGCTTTAGGTTGCGAGACTAGACTACTCATGGGCAAGTGGATTCTTCTCGGAGTTGGACCAGTGAAAATTTTCTTTTTGGTGGTGGACCAAAGTGCCAAGGAGTTTGGTTGGTGTTAGACCAAAGAGCCAAAGGTTGGTAGGGATCCAGAATGCAGTTTGGATCTTAAAGAAGAGTGGGTCCATATTTGGGAGATGATATGACCTTAAGTGATAAGGTGGGCTTGCGTTGAGTATTAAAGTGGGTTCAAAGAAGGGCTTGTAAATTTGGGTTTAATGTGGGGGTTACTCATGAAGGGGGCGATTTGTTAGATTCATCAGTAAAGGGTTATGTCCTACATTGGTCCGAGAGATGGAAAAAGAGCGATTAATATGTAAGTGAGGGCTCAAGACCTAAAGGCTTAAACTTTTGGGTCAGAATTGGGTTCCTGACTTACATATTGGGCTCTTTGGTGGACTCTCTCGAGGTGTTTCTCCCTATCACTATTGATTCTTACCTGTTGGCTCTGACCGAAATTGGGATAGGCACGATTTGGTTAGGAACTCTTGCTGCCTTCTTTGTAGTTTCCACAAATCATAACGATTTTGGAGATAGGCATGTGAAGTAATTTTGGATGCTCCGCAAGACTCCAAGTTGATGATCACCACATCATAAGCTGCTTTTTGCATCAGAGCCAGAAAACAGAATTGTGGTTTTAAGAGGAATATTATTTATTGTGTGTAGAAGTACCCAACCATGGAGTATACTTTGTGAAGTCAATTTCCAAGAAGTTGACTCTCATATTTTTGGAAGAAAGGAACAATATTTTTCAAACTTTAAATAAAAAATGAAATATTTGCTTAAATGACTCATCCATCAAAAATTACAGATTATTATTTTTTAATTACTATTGTATTGATTAATGATCCCTTCATGATTATAAGCGATTGAAGTCCAGAAAACTTCACATTCTGTCTTGATTCTCATGAATGGTGTGTCATTTCTTACCTAAACTACTTCAGGTAGTACACAATTTACAAGGCTGAAAATGATAAAATGCAGAATGGATGTCCTATACCTGTGAACCAATGGATGAATAAAGAGTTCATTGAGAAAAATAGTCCATAGAACCTTCTTCTTTTACTGTTAGGAATCAGATTCTGTTCTCTGTGTTTGGCCAGTATTAGGAGCAGGATATTTGCAGGCAAGAATTATTAGTAGAATAAAACATACCATAGTTGAATTTTCACTCAGACGTGCATCAATAGGACCTGAAGCGACTGCATCCAATACCCCATACATTTCAATATTGCCACCAAAATTGTGCAGCATACACCTGATATGTTTTGGATATTTAGAAAATTGGAAGTACGTGCAGACAGCATCCCAAGCTTCTCCAATATGGTTGACAAGATTAAAAAAAAAAAAGAACAGAAAGTACGTTCTGAACATAAAGCTCATAAAAGAATGAAAAACATAAAGCTCACGAAAGAATGAAAAATCACAATGATCTGCAGCAATACAGTAACTACCAGATATAAGGAGTTCCATAAAACTGAGAGGATGACTTCCATATTGGTTTTACATCAGCGAATAGATCAAGAACTATCATCTTCCCAAATGGAACCGAATGCAAAAGTGCCTGTGACAAACAAATCAAGATAATGGTTAAACAACCGCAAAACTAAAATAACTTCAATAAGGGACAGTTAACATTTAATAAATATGGCTCCAAGGGAAAATTAGATGATAAAAGACCTAAGTTAACAGAAGGACCAAAAGGTAGAAATAAGAGCCAAATGAGGAAAGTCAAGAAGTTCAAAGATACATCTCTTTCCTTTTCATAAGGAGTCAATATATTTCAATGATTAGACCTTTTACATAAAATATATATGTTACCAGCAAGAAATATTACCTAAGAGCAAATTAATGCACCTATAATGGTCAAAAATCATTCCTTTACCGAAAAACAAAACTCAGAGCTCTTAATGCTAGCCAGGGCGATACAAATTTTATTTTAGACAGTATTATATGCATATGGTGAAATCCCATGGAAAATGGAAGACAGGTCTCACTATTTCTTGATTTTGCACCTTTCCAGCAGTATGTTCGAGAATTCCTGCCTCTTAAGAAATTATCACCTGTAGATACCTAATGTCTGTTGAAGTAGGTAACCTTTCTTCATTTTTGTTTCTTTTCAACTGTACTCTTTTTATTAATCAAGTAAAAGAACCCTGTCTGTATAAGGAATAAAGTTTTCTATTCATAGGGGGATGCAATAAGCTTTATGTGCTGAAAGTGTTTCTCCATATGGCTGCAACTTATTAGGATTGAAAAACGATATAATTTATAGATCATGGAGCAAAGGAAGTTTAACTTCTTTGAGTTGTAATACCCTCAAGAAAAGCTGGATAAACAAACAGAAAAAGACTACCAGAAAGCATGAAAAGAGTGCAAACAGACTCAAAGCAAAACCAGAGGAAGCAGCTAAAGCCATTGAATATGCATACCTTCATTTGTGGTGGTTTCCAAAATGATGAATCTGAATAGAATAGCCAACCCTGAAGATTGTAAATGACCATTCTTCAGTTCATTTATCATCCAAAATAAGACAGCTATGACAGTCACACTTCATATTAAAAAAAAAAGAAAAAAAAAGAACATCATGAAGTCTTGCCATGATATAAATTCCATTTCCTAGCTATTTCTCCTTTTTGTTTCAAAATGAAAAATGGGAAAGGAGACAACAAGAGAGTTAAACCCGTTATAAGGGCTGGGTATTTGACTACTTTATTTGCTTTTTGCTCGTCTTAGGTTTTAGTATTTACCTAGTTTTAGAAGGGTAGTACATAGTGAATATAGTACTTTTCTTCAGCTTACACTTTGTGGCTTACGAATTTCAGTACCAAACTACTAATTACATGATTCCTTGAAGTTTTATCATTGTGTCAGGACCTCCAACATTTTATATTACATCTGAGATCCCAACTGCATATCATGCTACCTAATGCTCCTGTTCTGCAGAAACAATGTTGAAATATTAATGCCATTAGTTTTGCGTGCATATCCAAAAAACAAGAATGACTTTGCCTAACATCCAGTTTGGTGTTAATGAAAAACATTCCTAGTAGAAGTAACTGTAAATCAAGGAATATCACGGAAGGCCCTTATCACAATAAGTCCAATTCAAACTTGTTAATAACACTCCTACCTAAGAGGACTTCGAAATAAAGATTTTTGTGTTAACGTCTGCTCCTATTGAGTTCAACCAAAAAGCAGACAACTAACTTAAATAATCACAGAGATATTGGGTCAAGACAGAAAACAAAGGGAATAAAAAAGGTCCGCAATCAAACTATCAATTAATTCTGGCAGAAGAACATTTATGTCTTTTATTAATTCCGACAATATATTTTTCTTGGTACAATCTAAAGACCATTTTAGCAGAAAATGACCAATATAACTGACAATGAATGCAGTGAATGTCAAATTACAGAACTGAACAGACAATTAGAATAAGAGACTAAGTGGCCTTTTAAGGACATACTTGCATTAGCCAAACTGCATCCTTATCCGCTTTAGACATTGCTGCGTAGACAGCTGAACCAAGAGAAGATATATATGTTGGATCATCAGTAGGAGGGCTGTTCTCATTAAATGTATCACTGCATAACATGCTATCTCTGTAAGATCACATATAGACAAACTTACTCCATAAGGAGCAAAGGAAGGCTTTAAATACCACGTGGAAGAACTGCTAAAATACACGACTTTCTCAAATACATAATGAAACAAAAGAAAATACCTGCAAACCTGGACTAGAAAATGAAAGCAAGATCAGATAGCATAAAACAGCCTGTCATGATCATCATGATGATAGCCAGAACACGTAGAAAATCCAAAATAAACAAATAACAGTAGTACAAACTACAGAAGTACAGACAGAAGTTGACATAAGGTACAAAAAACCTAAAGAAGATAAAAAAAAAACACATACATGCATGCATACAGCTGAAAAACCTTGGATATAAGTCATAAATCAGAACTACAAGCATGACCCCTTTCTGTAGGCAACATCTAACTTGTCTACTATTAGCCACTGAGCTTGTGGTCCTTTTAGTGTGGGTTCAGTTAGATGAATCTGTCATGCTTAAGCTCTTAGAGGGACGAAACATTTACATCTCCTTGTACTCTAAGACAAATCCTCGTGTCCAGACACATTCTTTTTGACAGCCAAAGCATGTGTGAAGTGCGAAATTTGCATAAGGGTTCAAACTAAACTCTAGATCTTTCTCCACCCTTAAGTCATGTTAAAATTGCCACTCTATCTAAAAACTTGACCTATTGGGAGGAAGGCTATATAAGTATTATAGAATCACATGACATGTACCAACTCTTACATCTAATAAGATGGTCACCATTATCAAAATATTCATGTTGTCAAAAAAAAAAAAATGTGTTGACATGGTTTAGGAGTACTCTCCCATGGAAAGAAAACAAATAGGATAAGCTTCCCTTGGTAATCAATGAACTTTATTACACATACCAGTTATAAATGTTTGTGATATCTCCATATTCTGCATGAAAATATAACAATTGAGCACAGTCAATATTATACAAAAACAGACTATAAAATTCTCTAAAACACCAGACTATAAAATTCTCTAAAACACCATGGACCCAGTGGATCATTATCATGTGCTGATAGCACAAGAAACTGAACCAAATGCCCCAGAAATTACAAATTACCAAATGAAAACAAACCAAGCAAAATGCAGAATGTATCATGAATGATTTTCCCTTCAACATGAAATCTCATATAAATTAATGCATAACCACAGAAGAAATCCTCTGTCATAAGGCCATCAAGATAATGAAATTCTAACCGTCCAACTGCTTAATCTTCGAGGTGTTCATGTTACAAGAAATATGCATGTAATGAGAAATATATTGAAAAGCAAGTTATAATGGAAAGAAACAGTTTTAAACAAATTCAGAGCACCAGGGAGGAATTGAAATGACATTTGATGTAACAAATCTGAAACCCGTAAAAATAAATAAATAAACAAATATAAAATTGATTTTCATTGTTCCTTTTTTTTTTTTTTAAGTTGTTAACAAACTGCATTGTATTAAATCAAAATGTATATATTTCATCTTGTTTTAAGCACAGACAAGATAAAAGATTGATGAACATTTTACCTTTGAACTGCCACTTGATAAATGCCTCCCCAATTTCAATAAATAAAGGATCAGAAGGATCAAGAAGGAAAGTGCAGCACCATCGAGGGTCAGCATCAACAGTGTTCCTAAAATAGATGCAAAACAGCTCATTTTGTGGAAAAAAAAATACAGTTTACCAATATCCAGGTAAAAGGAAAATTTTCCAGACTATAAACAAACAGCTGAAGAAATTGACATGAATAAGAAATAATATACCAAATGAAAATTCAAGAAAAACTCAAGTGACTTGGATCTTATAATGATGTCGGGTGATAAAGAACCAGGAAGAGAATTTTCTACTCCATTAATCAATATTTCAATAAGACAAACCATTGAAAGCAGAAAAAAGAATGGAACCTAGAAAGGTTTTCCACTTGAATAAATGCCTGGACCAATACTTGAGATCGCAAGAATACAGATGGCTGTCTAACTACTCATCACCAGATTCAGACCTGCATTTGGTTTGTAATTGTTACATTTGAAAGAGGAGCAAAAAATGCGTTTGTTCATTTTACTTCTACCAGAAGATTACCAAGCATAGTTGTGACAAGCCCAAAAAAGTACACAGATCTTAACTCATCTTAGGATAAAATGCAGAGAAAGTCAGCAGTGGATTCAGAATGTCATAATAACATCATCCATGACCTTGACATGCGTTGAATATTGAAATAAAGGACAAAGAAAGTGCAGGGGGATAAAAGGGTAATGACTAAGCATATTAAAGGCCAAAGCCATATACCATTCCCCAAGTCTACTTATGTTGGCAGACGGATAAATTGCTTTTAGTGCAGCTGGAACATTTCCAGAGAACGATGGGAGCACTAGTAAAAGAGAACATAATTAGTTTCCAAAGGCACAAGTTGACATGTGGAACAGACAAAAGGTGTTTGATTTTGATACGATTGCATACCTGGAGTCATGCCTAACTCCAACATCCGGGCTAATATCTGTTTTTGCAACAGCAACTGTTTATCCAACCAATTTTGAGACAAAGGCCCACCCCACCTGCAAAATGATAGACATTGGATGTAAATCTTTTCACAAGGGTAGATATTAAACTGCAGATGACAATATAAGCAAAACAGACCAGTGGCACACCCAAACTAATGAAGCAAAACTAGAGAAGCCAAAAGGTCAAGTATGCAATACAGTTAAAAAGTCTGATATCTAGTGAACAAGTTATTTGAAATCATGTAAATAATGGAGATAACAAGTTAGCTTTTTCAAGGCATGATAGAATGTAAAATCCAAGACATATTTCAAGAATTACAATACACAAAAGTAAAGCTGAAATCTTTATGGTTTATAATCTAATTTATCAACAGTCCATATGCTTTTATTTAGCTAAATATTCCTCTTCTATTTTTCATACTTGTCATTTATCCACCATCTCCTTACCAGTCAAGTGACCATGTAACCATGGATCATAAGAAGATGTAGATAACTGCAGTACACCTAGTACTTGACTATTTTTCTGCATGGCAAATTGAAAATTTTAGGGGAATGTTGTTCTTGTTGTGGGCCGTAATTAGCCATTTAATGGATTTTCTTTCTTCCATATCCCATTAATTGCACAGAAAGATCTTAACCTTTAAGTTTCTCTCTCCTCTAAAAGATATTGCTGTATCCTATCTCAAAGATAGCATGTGTAACCAAAAATAAAAAAATGGGCAATCACATGACTTATATTGAGATGGAGAGAATATCAACCTTTTATCTGCTTACTTTTGTTTCAAAAACAACAGGGAAATAGTTTCAGAAATATTCTGTATTCTATTACAGTATATATAATAGCTATCACTGCTATAGCAACAATTACAGTTATATCCTAATCTCCTGTTTTGGGGGTCTAAATACAACAGTTATTTTGCTACGACATCATCTGTGTTAATATCATTGTTACTGTAATATCCTAGCTATAATCACAATGATAATGACCAATGCAAATATAACAATGATGAGATAAGTCTCATAACACACCAATTGCTATATTACAGTACTAGAAGAATTTAAAACAGTGAAACAGCTATTTCACAAAGGAGGGGAATGAGTTATTTCTGTTGCTGGGCAATCAATCTCATGGAGGAAATTCTAAGACCCTCAGCCAAACAAAAAGAATGAGTGCCGTTACCCTTCTTTCCCACTTCCGACCTACCAATCAAAGCTGTCTATTACCATATGCCCAGAAAACTATATTTAAAGAAATTTTTATTTCGGGTGTAATTTGACTACAAGTAAATTTTTCATGTAAACGAAGATAGTGTAGTTGTACTAGCATGTTGTGCCTTAGACAATCAGAGCACTCATTGCTCCATCAACTCAAAAGTAGATAAGAATTATTCAGATATTCATGATATACATGGAAACAGTATGTGAGCATATGTGTGCTATGTGCTCACGCATGTAAGTTTCCCAAGCGCGCCCAAGCAAGAAAGGCAGGTCCACCAAAGAAATCATTCAAATCTTCTGCTGTGATATTAAAATCTTCCTGTCAAGTAAAAGGAATCAGATTATCATCAGGAAACATGGCAACAACACAAAGAACACTTTACAGCAAGAGTTTGATCAATCAAACCAGCTAGAATCTAAAAAAGTACCATGTTAAAGAAATGAATTCATGCACAGGCTGGCAAATGAATCATATGCTGGTATCATTGACTTTTCACTCAGGGCATCAGGCTGGCTAATGAATCATATTGGTCCTAAATTTTGGAGTCTAAAAATGGCTCCTAGAGTTCTTTTTCCAAGATATTAGAACTAAGCAATGAGATAAACCAATTTAACAGAAATTTTAAATAAAATGAAGAAATTATGAAGTACATACCGTAAAAACTTTTTGCCATATGGCTTCTTGGCCCGTAAAAGCTAGAGGTAAATTAATTCCCTGAAGTGCCATCCAATCTATCTCTTTCTCCCACCTTTCCCAGTCCCACCAAACGTATGAATCTGCATACACAATAAAGAACTGTTCTAAGCTATTAATAGCAGCTTCTTAAGCATACCTAATGAGTTCAAATAGTCATCACGTTAAGAGACTTACTGCTTCTGTCTCATCATTTTGAAATCCCAAAAAATGCTAGTTTCCACAGTATAGGCCACTAATCTATTATTAGGTCTAAAAAACTTCAATATGAATAGGCCATTTCCAAATATCAATTTAAAACTATCCCACACCACAGATGACCTGCCAATTCGTAATCCCTACATCCAATACATAACAGCTGTGTTCTACACATCTTTCAAGCTTACCATCATATTATGGTCAATAACTAGCAATTGGCTGGCTTATTACATGTCCTTCTGGTAGTCTAGCACACAGGCTGTTACAGCAAAATGACTTTCTTTTCTCTTTCAAATGATGAAAAGATTAAACTGAAACCAAAACATCAGAAAAATAAAAAAGAAAAATCTAAAAAGAAAACACATTTGACAAATATAGACACAATTTCCAATGCTTTTAAATTCATTTCATCATTTTAGCATGCGATTTTGAGAATATTAGTTAACATAATGAATAGCCTAGAATACACTAGCCCCAAAACACATGTAAGTGGGACAGCACTCTTTAAGTAACAAAAAAGCAATAAATTGTGGAAGATGTGATTCTTACAGCTGGAAGTTACTACATTTTGGTAATAGTTCCATGGCACAGCCCGCTGAATTATCACCACATTATCACTTACACGAGGTAGTGCTCCTGGCTTAGGAACTGATGCTATCTGAATGCCCCCTGTCTTATCCCATGAAACATGAGCATAACACGAATACTTTAAATACCAATGCAGGCCTGATGTGATTTCAGTTGCAGTAGTTCCTTCAATTCTGAGCACGGGAAGGGAGGGAGGGAGAGGGGGAGAGAGAGAGAGAGGGAGAGTTCAGACCTCAATTTAAGCATCTTAGTAATTACCATCTGTCCTTTCCATAAATACATATACTTTCAAGAAGATAAAAAGAGAGTAACTCAAAAATGAAATTCTTCCATGCACAAGTAGCTTACAGACAGAGTAAACCTACTAAAGCTCTTGAAGCAGGAAAAATGGGTACATATGAACCCCAAACAAACTGAAGGGTAAATGGAGTCCTAGATGTTATTGGAATAAAGATCTAAAAGTTATAAATATGTTTCAGAGACCAAAAGTGCAAATCTCAAGAAATTCAATCAGTTTCTAATATGAGGAATGACTATCCACCAAAATTGTCTATAGCCCTTTCCAAATCTAACAAAGAAATCAAAGTTCTCAGAAATATTGTTCTTTCCATGTAATGGCCTTCTAAATGATTATGGCAGGGTAGTTGCACCTAAACCCATAATAGAACAAGTAGGAACATTCTGATAAGTGTAAGCCTTATGTGCCTAACAAAAAGTACAGAGTGGCAACACGACAGTGGAAGGTTGCTAAAACTCCTGCTGAAGCAGCAAGAGAAATCGCCTTCACCATACATTCATTGTAAGTCTGCATAATTAATATTTTAGAATCAATTAGAGGTTTCTTGTCTTTACCTTTCATTCAGTTAGATGACCAATATGATCCTCAAACTTTTTCCAGTAAATTACAACACATGAGAAAATTATGTGTTTCTAATAGGATGGTAAATAGAAGTAAACATTATGTTTATGAGAAAATTATGTCTATATATCATCCTTCTATTTACCAGATTAAAAGTAAGACATAGTCACATACAGTATCTGAGGAGAATTTCTCCTTGAGCTTTTGTAATTGCTTATCCGGAAGCAGCTGCGTCCACCACAGCCATCCTGATGTTTACAATCAACAAGCAGAAGTAGGTTTCACATATCATACAAGCAGCAATACAGTTACAAGCAAACAACTTAACAGATGAATCTTGCACTTAGTCATCATTATTCTTTAGAAATGTATATAGAGTCAGCTCAAGTAGCATGAGTAAAAAGGAGTTATATCACTGTCCTAACAGATAACATCATCCATCGGCTCCTTCCAGCAGGACAAGTACCCCTTGCAATTTACAAATTGTAAATCTTTATCGTACTCCAAGTCATAGAAATGCTGACAACTCTATTTTCTTAATCAGAATTTGACCTTCAACTGCATGGACAATGCACATCATTAAGGCATTGTAAAGGCACAAACTTGGTAATGCCAAAATTATCAGGAGACAATCAATACCATATATATCGCACATTGGACCCCTGCAAATTCTAGTTCTTCTTGTCGGACCAGGAAAAAATTTTGCAAAATAGATATACATCATATTAACTTCTGGGGTCTCAAAGTCGAACAATTGATTTGTCCACTGAACAAATTTTAAAGATACTATTGCTGGGCTTTAAAACATTCATAAATCAAATTGCTCTTGATTGCTTCAAACTTCCAACTTATGAGCGGAAACTTTAGAGAAAAAGTAGAAAATGAGTAAAAACCAATAATTGTAGTCAAATTATAAACTCAAAACTTTCATATCAGCACAAAATGGAAAAAACCCAGACCACACAAAAGTTCAAGAAATTGATGTGGTTGTATACCTTGGAGGCAATCTTGAATTCAAAACTGGACAAATGGGTTGGAAGCAACCTCTGGAGTACACCCCTGGCTGCAGCTTCTTGCACTGATGCAGGTGATCTTTTACTGTCCAAACGCTTCAGCAGGGACTCGATAGCAGCTTCTGATTCTTGAATTGATGAAGATGATGAACATATTATTAGCGATGAAAGTAGTGAAAGCAGGATCAAGGAATTTGAAATCTGCATGTTTTGGTGTAGAGAGTTGGTGCTGGTTTCTGTTAGTTCATTGTAGCAGTATTAGTACAGATTTTGTTCGTTCAATCTTTTTTATTTTTGGATTAGTCTATGATTGATGATTCCGTAATGAGATAGGAGCTTTAACACCCAAGGAAGAAAAGGCAAAAGTCAAAACCGTTTCTCGTCATTTCCTCTGTATTCTTATTTCTTTTCTTTTTTGGGGTCTAATTTTGAATCTTTGTTCTCCTGAAAATGAATTGGGGAGAAAAAAATTAAAGTTTTTTTTTTTGTTTAATTTGGTTTTATGGTGATGTGAAGGGAAATTCTTTTTTTTTCTCTCTATTGGTATTTGATATAGGGAATAAGGAATATAAAAAATTATGGAGAAAACAAAATACGAATTTAATCATTATTACTAGGGGGAAGCCTGCACTAAGCACGGGAGTTTTAACCCATGTGATGAAATATTTATTCAAATAAATTCATTAAAGAAGATAGTAGAATTAGAACTGAATGGTAATAGGTTTAATTAAATCAGTTCAAGTGCGTGGAATTATAGTAAATTGGTCAAATCAACAAACTTATAAAAGTAAACAAATTTATAAGCAAAAGAAATAGGATTATCGTAGATAATCACACCATATCATTATAAATAATAACTATAGCAAAGACATCATTGCCTTTGTTACTATGGGCCTGTTTGGAACCTGAGTTTTTTGGAAGTTTATCTAAAATTTTACTGTAGTACACTGTAGAAGCTTTTGAAAAAGGGCCTGTTTGGAACCTGAGTTTTTTGGGAGTTTGTCTAAAACTTTACTGTAGTGCACTGTAGAAGTTTTTGAAAAAATTTTGTAGAAGTTTTTGTAAGTAGAAAAATTTTGTAGAAGGTTTTGTAAGGTGAAAATTTTTTTCCATTTCTTTTTTTCTTTCCTTTTCTCTTTCTCTTTCTTTTTCTTTTTCTTTTTCTTTCTTTCTTTTTTCTTTTCTTTCTTCTTCTTCTTCCTTCCCTCTTCCCCTTCCCCGTTACCTCCGCCACCCCCCTCCCCCCTTCCCTCTTCTCCCCCGCCACCCCCTTCCCCCTCTGCCCCGCCACCTCCCTCCCCCCGCCTTGTCCCTCAGCCCCGCTACCCCTGCAAAAGCTCCCTCTCCCTCTCCCTCTGGCCGCAACCCCCATCCCCCATCCCTGCGCTGTGGTGGAGGGAGCTGAGAGGAACGGCGGCAAGGTGGGAGTTGCGAAGAGGAGAGAGAACGCGCGAGGGCTTTGGGTCGCGGCCAAAGAGGAACGACGGCGCACGGTGGAGCCAGGGGGCGTGGCGCGAGCGAGAGGCGGCGGTTGGGCTGGAGTCGCGTGAGGTGGTGGTGGCTTCGTTGGCGTTGCAAGGGAGAGAGAAGGGCTGTGGTGTCGCTGGAGTCGCGCGGCCGTGGGCAGCGGTGTCCGGCCGCGGAGACCTAGAAACGCGCGAGAGGAGAGAGACGTGCGGCGAGGTGGCGGCGTGCGCTGGTGATGAGGGGAGGAGATGGCTGCGGACAAAGGGGGAAGGTGGTGGGGAAAGGCAGAGGGAAAGAGGGGAGGGGGAGAAAGAAAGAAAAAAAAAAGAAAAAAGAGATTTTGGAACCAACATATCGGTCAAAAGGGGAGGGGAGGGAGAGAGAAAAAAAAGACGAAGGCCGGCAAAAGTTGGCCGGAATAGTTACCGGCTCCGGAAGCGGTGGTAGAGGTGGTGGTCGGTTGGGTGGGGGAAGAAAAAGAAGAAGAAAAGTTGAAGAGAAAGTTTTTTGTGTATTATTTTGAAGTGTGTAGGTAAAAAACTTATAAGTTTTTTGGGGTTCCTGTAGCAAAAGTTGTTAAAAAATTAGTAGCTAAAAAACTAGGCCAAAAACTTCACTTCCAAACAAGTCCGAAAAAATTTTGTAGAAGTTTTTGTAAGGTGAAAAACTTTTTTGTAGAAGTTTTTGTAAGTGGAAATTTTTTTTTTCCTTTTCTTTTTTTTTTCTTTCTTTTTCTCTTTCTCTTTCTTTTTCTTTCTTTCCTTTTTCTTTTCTTTCCTATCTTCTTCTTCTTCATCCCAGCAGCAACGCAGACGCAACAACAACGCAACGCAGCCTCCCATCAGCCCAGCAGCCTGCTCCACCCCCAACTCCACCACCAGCCCCACCTCCTGCACCACCACCTGCTCCTCCACCAGCACCTCCCCCAACGCCACCACCACTACCTGCACCTCCTCCAACTCCAGCACCACCATCGGCTCCTCCACCAGCACCTCCTCCAACGCCACCTCTCGCCACCCCTCTCCTCCCTTTCCCCTTCTCCTCCCCTTTGCCCTTCCCCCTCCCTCTTCCCTCGCCCGGCAGTCGAGCCCCACCTCCTCCACAAGCCAGTCAATTTTTTTTTTTTTTTTGCAATTTTCAGCCTTCCCCTCTCCTTCCCCTCCCCGCAATCTGGTGCGTGGAAAAATCCCCCTCCCCGGCGCTGTCTAGGGCACCACTTCTGTGAGCTAAAAAACGAGGAACAGTCCAAGTGTATAGGGCACCGCTTTTGTCGGGCAAAGTGTTTTGGAGTTTCAAAACAAGATGCTGCAAAACGACGTCGTTTTGCTAAAAGTTTAACAAGGAAACCGTGAGTTTTTTGGAAGTTTTTGGGGTTCCTGCAGCAAAAGTTGTATAAAAACTAGAAGCAAACAAACTTGCTCAAAAACTTGGGTTCCAAACACTAACACAATTATGACCATATCCAATCAACAATTAACGTGTAAACTATAAGGTTAGATTTAGATCTTACTTTGATTATGAAATTGTAGCCAACAAATAATTTTTGCTCACAGTTTGACCCCTTATGGCCACAAACATCAAATTTTGGAAATATAGTTAGAAAATGTAGGAAGGTTCCTATGAATATTCATAGGTATGCATCATCTATTCCATAATGAAATTTTCATATTCATATGATAAATATTAAGAAAATATTGCAGTAGAAAACTCACATTTTCTATTGTATCAGCTAAACATCCAAAATTGCAGAAAGAGAGAAAACAAATGAGCATACATGTCCAAACACTCACAACAAAATATGGAGCACAAACACTTGGAGCAACATTTTTCAATAGAAAAAGCCTCAATTATTGTCATGAAGTTGAAGAGCACTGTAATTATACTTATAACAGATTGAAAATATGAACCAAAACTAATCATCTTCATTATTAAGAGCTTCCTAAACCAATCATCTTCAACATTAACACCCTCTCTTATTATACCTATAAAAACTGCCCAGCATTTATAGAAGAAGATGAAGAGCACTATAAATACTTATAAATAGTTTTAAACAGCATTTGAAAGCTTGATAATCATGTGAAATACAAACCAATTGCATATGGGAGGACACAATAATCAAACTGTACTCAATTACACACAATAATGTTGTACATTTGGCTTAACACTTGTATTTGATTTTTTTTTTCTGCCTAAATTATCCCCAAAGATGGCGGATTAAAATTTTCCAACATTTAGCTACAAACTCCTTTTTATACATGTATAGGAAAATCTCTACGTTTACCTGCAAGTAATGATTGGTAGGTGGCGACCAATAGGCATTAACCACTACATTAGTTTTAATAGTTGTAAAATGGTATTTTGATTCTCAATATATCAACATATTCCAACATAACTGTAAATTTCATTTTTAGTTCAAATTTTTTTTCTAAAAAGGTCATGTTTGTATCACTCACTCACAAATTAGTTGTAAGAATGAGAATATACAACTCATAAAAAGGTTATATGTACAATCCATTTCATTTTTGTTTGAATTTGGTAAAATTAAAATGTGATGTTTGCATGATGTTTTTTCCTTCTAATTTCACAAGTATTTGAGCATATATTGGCAAATTTTTATCAAATAACTCTTCTTGGATGCTAAATTTTTTGAAATTAATTATTAAATTAAAGTTTAAGCCTATTTTTCAATCAACTTTTGTCACATTTATTTATTCCAAAAAAAAGTGCTATCAAATAAGCAAAAAAATGTATAAAAATTTTTTAAAAAGTTTTTAGTAACACGTCATCGAACATGTGGCCTGCATCCATTTGGGCCCAAGTAATCATAGGCTGATAGGCTCTTATGGCTTCCATCCAAGAAGGCCCGTATAGTAGCCCATCATTCGTCAATTGTCACAATCATGGACCAACCCAGTTTAACTTATGAGCCCAAACTTAATCCCATAAACCCCTCAAAACCCCTAATTGTCAAAGCCCTTCACCAGAGAAGAAGACGGCATCGTTCCACCTCCAATATATCATAGATAATCGAAACCCTAATTCCCAATCTCTCAGAATTGATTTCAATTTCGAAAATTCTGAGAAATTGGTTTAATTTTCGAGACAAGAATGGAAATCGATGGCGCAATTGAGCAACAGAGAGAACTAAACAACAGTGTTATGTGTCAATTGTCGGATCCGGAAGGCACGCCTTTAGGTCCACCTTTGTATCTTCCCCAAAGCGCTGGGCCAAAAGAGCTAGTTCAAATGGTCAATAAGCTTCTCAATAATGTAAGAAAAGCCTCTAGTTTACACCAAGTTAGGTTTCAAGTATAGGAATTTGATTATAATCATTTTTTTTTTCAAAGTATGAAAAATTTTCTCTGTTTCTTATTTCAGTTTATTGTTTCTGATTTATTTTGGTTTAAATTTGGCTGAATTTGATTAATATCTAGGAAACGTGCTTGAGTTTTGAAGCTTAAATTTAGCTGTAAAAAAAAGGGAACTGGAATTCATTTTGTTCTTGAAATGATGTTCTGTTTCTGGAGTATGAAGTTGAATTTTTGGTTCTATGAAATGTAACTTTTTATGTGATCAGAAGTGATTGACAAAATAGTAGGAAAAAAGTGGATAAGAAAGGCTACTTTAATTTTGCATCAAAAGTAATTTTTGATACTATTATAGAAACTCTGATTCTGTGGATTGTTTTCATCATCTATAATCTCGTAGAATTCTTTAAATTCTGAAGTTTGCAGGACTCTGAGACAATAGTCTTCTCATTTTTCAACGTTTTAAGGATGATAATGACCTTTTCTCTTTTTCTGTTCAGGAGGAGAAGTATCCTTATGCCTTTTATATATCAGACCAAGAGCTTCTGGTGGAGCTTGGATCCTATTTGACAAAAAACAAGGGTAAAGAGTTTGGATCAGCATATTGGGCTGATACATGAGATAATTTGGTAAGATATCTGATTGTTTAGTGTGAAAACTTATCGGTCTGGGTGAATGTATTTGTAGTATCGGTGGAAAAGGTCCTGACCATAGTGTATCAACCTCAAGCAGTTTTCCGCATTCGTCCTGTTACTCGTTGTTCTGCAACAATTGCTGGTACACTTCTGTATCTTTGTTATTACAGCTTTTTGAGTTTGTGGCTTGTAATTTTCGAACTGGGCTATTGTAGTATATGTTTTGTTTGCAAGCATCTCTTCTCTTGTTCTCTGGTATTGCTAAGTGATGCAGTCAACTAGGAGGTAAACAAATGTAAACCTAAAGATTTTCATGATTTCTCACCAGCTTCAGTTAGGCTGGTGATATTGGTGACTTGTGACATTTAGAAAGTTGTCTTATAATCTGCGTAACTCTTTCGTAGGAACAGTCTCTTGGTGAAGTGATAGACACATATATGCCAACACTAAGTTTTTTTTTTTCTTTTTTTTGGGGGGGGGGGGGGGGGAGACCTTTTCAACTTGGTAGCTTTTCCCAATAGATGCAATTTTTAACATGGCTGTACGACCAATCTTGTTTATACTATCAGGTGCTTTCTCCTTTCATCTTTGACATCTGTCCATAAATAAGCCTCAGTTCATTTCTATTCTTAAAATGGTAATGAATGGTTTGATAATTGGTTGTCCAAAAGATAATAATAGTTCTTCTGGCAATCCTGGTGAGTCCCAACTTGCAGTAAAGCAGAATTGGTCTCCACAAGGAGTAGGTGATAAAGGAAGAGATGCAATATTCCTTTCCCCTACAGCAGTAGTAATTAATTTTCTGAATAATCTTTGGGTGTTGAATTTGAATGTTGGATAAGCTACTAGGGGTACCTGACATGTGATCAAGTCACACAAATCATTAACCCAGCTGGTTGATTCAGTTGAAAAAAGCCCTTTTATAGTGATAGAGTTACCTATCTATGTCAAGGAAGTAGCTGCTGTTCAGGAGCATGAGAGTGAATGCATTTAGGGTTTTCTCCATAGAGATTGTGATGCCGTTCTGTTGCTCAACATTTTTTAGTTGCTTTCATGGGTCACAACTTTGGTTTTGACTTTCAAAATCTTAAAGACTGTGTTTTTTGTCTGACTAGTTATTTTACCCCTCAGATCTTCAATATGGATGAATAAGTAATTGTCCACTATAGTTTGTAATATCTTTCTATGTTTGATTTTTGTGGTCTTATCTTTTCAGGTCATACAGAAGCTGTACTTTCAGTTGCATTTAGTCCTGATGGACAGCAGCTTGCAAGTGGTTCAGGTGATACAACCGTCCGTTTATGGGATCTAAATACCCAGACACCCTTGTTCACATGTAAAGGTTAGACATTCTTGGTCTCTTAGCACCTAAATTGAAGTCTTTAATGTGTCTCTTGTATTGGTTCTATTTCCAGCATCTATAAAATGTTTAGCAAAAGAATTAATAAATTTCTGGCTGTAAGTGAAGAATATGAAGTTGCTCATTTGATGCTATTGTATGGAAATTCTGTGGCCAGTTTAAATATTTTTATCCTTCAAAATATCAATTTTGAAATGTCTTTGATCATTTAAAAGTTTAGGTAGTTTACTAAGCACTACTCAGAAGCCATGAGTATCATGCAAGAAGATGGTCCCTAGCATGTTGTTGCTGCCAAGTGATTAAAGTGGCTTGTATTAATCATCTTGATGGTTTCTCTTCCCTTCCCCCCTCTTAGAATAAGTTTCTTTTTGTTTGATATCCAGGGCACAAGAATTGGGTTCTCAGCATTGCATGGTCACCTGATGGTGAGCATCTTGTCAGTGGAAGTAAGGCTGGAGAACTGCAGTGCTGGGATCCCAAGAATGGGAAGCCATCAGGAAATCCACTTATTGTAAGTCTCAGTTCTAACTCTCCTCTTTGATAAATTAACAGAAGCTCCTTTTTTTTTTTTACCTGCAAATGTTATTGGTATTTTTTGTGAAAAATGAAAACTTTCTCTGTCACTTCAGACATTTTCAGTTCGTTTTAAGTGGTTTTGGTACATAACCATTCATACTCTCCTCAACCTTAAGGCTGCCTATTTGTGGCATTGGCTACTATTAATAGCTATGGCAATGCTATAAGAGACATTTTATCGTGGAACCCATATTCCCTTGGGAACTGCAAAAGATTGGTCTTGCATAGCTATTGTCAGTATGTTTCTGTACCTAAATATAAGACGAAAGGTTCCTTGTGAAGGAGCAAAGAAAAACCTTTTGTTCTTCTACTTAGAGGCTTTAGAATTCTTGATTAGCCCTAACTTATTATCTGTCTTCCGTGGAAACTATTATGCTTATGTAGGTAAGATTACTAGTTGATGGGCTTCCGTGTTACTTCCACTATTGCTGATGTCTTTGACATAGTTGTCAAAATTGGTTCTTACATCTTAATTTTTTTTTTGGGGGATGTCTTATACACAATTTGTTGACTCTTGTTTATCAGAGTTTATCATCTTCTGATTTTTATATTACTTTGCTTTTCATGTTTGAAAGCACAAGGGAATCATATATTACAATCTCTCAGGGAGAACTCTCTTTAAATTGATTACGTGGTTCATTGTCTGTGGATTACAAAGATGTCTTTGATGAGCCAAGCCATTTGTTCTGGCAATACAATTAAGTGCATCAATTATGGATTCTTGTTTGGAAGTAATAGAAAATGAGGGTCCAAAAGAGTCAAATTTTACATCTTAAAAGTTTGTTACAGATTTTATTGCCTCTTTCTGATTCAATTGCTGCTTCAATTAATACATTCTGGAAATATTCATAATAGTCTTTATGCTCCCATGGATGTTCTGGTTTTTAACCCTTTATTTGATGCTGGGAAGAATAAAGAATATGTAGGTTTTAGCTGCATTTGAAATATCTTTTGCCTGATAACTATGAAACTTTCCTTTTCAGGGTCATAAGAAATGGATAACTGGTATATCTTGGGAGCCAGTGCACCTCAGTGCCCCATGTCGCCGCTTTGTCAGTGCTAGTAAAGATGGTGATGCACGAATATGGGATGTTACATTGAGGAAATGTGTTATTTGTCTTACTGGTCATACACTGGCAGTAACCTGTGTGAAATGGGGTGGGGATGGTGTGATATACACTGGGTATGTCATCTTGCTTTTCCTATTTAGAGCATAAGTGTCTTGTTAATTTCTTTTACCAGCTTTAGTTAATTCTGCACATCATGCTGGAATAGAAAATTGGTTTACTTGAACAAAATATTAAGTTCTAAAGTGATTAACGTTCTTCAAATTTACAGATCTCAAGATTGTACAATTAAGGTGTGGGAGACATCACAGGGAAAGCTAATCCGTGAATTGAAGGTACACGATACATACTTTGGTAAATTTATTTTATTTGCCCATATCTTTTTGCAAATTTGCTTGATACTGGCTGTGAGATACTATGTGATGTCTGAGCATTTTCAAATTTAGTGCCTTGGCCAGTTACTCAAGATTCTGATGATGTGGATGCCTAGCACCTTTCATAGGCAACAAGGACCTCTGCACAATCTATGGCCTGCTTCAAGGGTCTTTTGTTGTCATGGTTAAAAAGAAAAATTGAAACTTTAGAAGGTTATTAATTTGAGAAAATGAGACTATGGACATTAAAGCTATTGTGGCATCTTGAGGTAAACTACCTCTTTGTGGCCCTACCTTCCTTCCTAAGGGTTAAAAGTGAAGAATTTAATGCAATCTTTGCTTTTGCTTTAAGAAACCAATTGTTGTTTTCCAATCCTATCATACTAGACCTGTTGGTTTTCGTGGATGTTGCTGCATGGCATTTACAGTTAACTGTTATCTGGGGTAAATCTTCATTACACAGTTTTATGGGTTTCTCTTCTACTCTCTCTCTCTCTCTTTAGAGGGCAGGTTCCGGCGCTCTCTATGTGACACTTCTGGAAACGGTTTTGGTTGATTTACCTTGCCTTAATGCTTACCGGACTGATGACATTCTGACCTGCCTACCTTTTTCTTACCTCTTAACATAAAAAATCTGCTTTGTTAATGATTCATTCTGATCTGCCTTCTTTTTTCTACTTCTCAACGTAAAAAATCTGCTCTATTAATGATTCATCCATGTCTATGCTTACATTCTTATAATGCAGTTCACGTTATCTTAAGAGCCACCCTGCCTGCATACCAAAACATACACACTGCTTTAAATTTCAAGCTACATCTTAAAGGCTAATATGCAAATCTCAAACACCAATGGAATCCGCATTGGTTCTGCTATCTAACTGGTTGCTTCCATATCCATTTTTTTCTTCCTTGACTTCTTTTATTCTTCTTGTCATTGATAAAAGAAAGTCCAGTTTTGTACTTTTCATTTTTCTCATTTTATTGGCCTTGGATTTTAATGTAGGGCCATGGACATTGGGTAAATTCTTTGGCATTGAGCACAGAATATGTTCTACGAACTGGAGCTTTTGATCACACTGGTAAAAAGTTCTCGTCTCCTGAGGAAATGAAGAAGGTACTGGTTGGCCTTTATCTTGCTGATGTTCTTCTTACCCATTCCTATCATAGCTTGTCCTGTTTTGTTTAATCAGTTTATTTTCCATGTCACAATGTGATATATTTGCTGATGCACGGGGAAAGGCTCGTGTTTATTTGAGAACTTTGCACAGGTTTCTCTAACCTCAAAATTTTGATATGATTTAAATCTAATAGATAGATACTACGGTTGATCTATGCAAAGTACTGGGAGAGTTGGATGAATGAACATTGTAAAAAATGCTCTATTATTTTAAGAGAACTTTGATAATGATGTCTAAAGTTTGTCTACATCAGAAGATTCAACTGATAAATTACTTTTTAAGAAAAAGGATTGACATTGATAGATTGGATTCGGTGACTGGTACTTTGAAGTTTTTGTTTGCCAATATATTTGCGTGACAAAACAGAGTAAGAAGACTTGATAACTTTTGCACTAAACTATGTCTTCTTCCTTTGTTTAAACTTGGTTTTATCAGTAATGCATAAAGTTTTGATTTTAAGTTCTCTTCTGGTGCACCAGGTAGCTTTAGAAAGGTACAATAAAATGAAGGGCAATGCTCCAGAACGGTTAGTTTCAGGTTCGGATGATTTCACTATGTTCTTGTGGGAGCCTGCCGTGAGTAAACATCCCAAAACTCGCATGACGGGACATCAACAGGTATGCGTATATAGTGGCATGCAGCTCTCTCTCTGGTTTTCTAGTTGTGACAAAAATGCTAAGCATAACCTTGGTCTAGATTATTGGGTCGTGCTGGTTGAAGTACAAATTGCTTAATATATCTAAGTGCCATATGGCAGCACGTCGTAAATGAGTTTACTTGCACGTGACTGAACTGGCATATCAACATAATAATTGATTGGCTTGTCTAGTTGAGGATAAAGGAATTGTGACAGCTTAATGTACATATCACTTCTTAATCTGTCTTTCCCAGTGTATAGTTGGACATTTCCCTGCTGGTGTAGATTGCTAGTGAAGCTACATAGTTTGATTCAAGACATGAGTAGTAGAACTCTAGTTTTCATATCTGCATGGCTATTCTTTTTTATACTAGTAATTCTAGTGATTGTTAACCAAAAGGCAATTGTTGGTTTTTTCATTCTTTTTTTGGATTCTGATTATTTTCAAAACCATATATGAGCAATCATTAATGGAATGCACAATTTTTTGGGTGAAAAAACTATTTTGATTCAGTTATTGTGAAAAAATTGTTTTGCTAGTGTCAACTTCAAATGTTAAAGTAAGGGACGAATTATGCTGTCACAATACAAACATAAATGACTAAAGTAAGACAAATAGTGTGGTCTTTGTGTGTGTGTGTCAATTTGGAGAGCCCTAGGTTCAAAAGAAGAAAACGTTTGCAAGTTAATTTTGCTGGAACCTTAAAATGGGGAATGTGTGTGTGTGTGTGTGTGTGTCAATTTGGAGAGCCCTAGGTTCAAAAGAACAAAACGTTTGCAAGTTAATTTTGCTGGAACCTTAAAATGGGGAATGTGCTTTCTTTTTGGTTGATATGTGAACAGTACAGAAAGTTTAGATTACCAAGTGAACTTGATTGGTTTTTCATGTCAAGCATAAAATGTCAAATTTGTTTTCATGCAGCTTGTAAATCATGTTTACTTTTCTCCTGATGGACAATGGATTGCAAGTGCCTCATTTGACAAGTCAGTCAAGTTGTGGAATGGTACAACAGGAAACTTTGTTGCAGCTTTCAGGGGTCATGTGGGGCCTGTCTATCAAATAAGGTTGGAGTTATTTGATGATGTACTCTATCTAGTTTGAGGGCTTTCAAGAATTTACTAATTGGTTAACTATTGCAGCTGGTCTGCTGACAGTCGGCTGCTTTTAAGTGGGAGTAAAGACTCAACTTTGAAGGTAGTTTATATGGTTTCTTCTGGTTATGTTCACGAAAATTCTGTAATTTATGATATTCTACAGTTCAAGACATAGATGTTTCCAATTTGGTAAGAAATTACAAATCACTAGGTAATTTAGGGTTATGAACTGTTGGTGTGTTAAGTGTTTTTTGTTTTATTGACTATTGAACTACTATGTCTGACCTCCATTGAGCCCTTTGCGCATATTTGTCCATTATGCAGAGCCATTCTCTGTTCCATACTGGGTCTCCAACAATGTTTTTTTTTTTTCTTTTTTATTTTACTTTGAACACGTACAGAAGCATATGATTGACCTAGTTTTTTAAACTTAGGTCTGGGATATCCGGACAAAAAAGCTAAAACAAGACCTTCCAGGACATGCAGATGAGGTTAGTTCTGTCCAAAAGGCCACTTTATAGGTCTTTATATCAAGAGGGTCTTCATTAATCTTTTGGTCTTTGGCAAATGTAAAAGGTTTTTGCAGTTGATTGGAGTCCAGATGGTGAAAAAGTAGCATCTGGTGGTAGAGACAGAGTTCTGAAGTTGTGGATGGGCTAGAGCATACACTGCAGACAGGAACGTACAATTCTTGCTAGATGAAATGCTGCTTCCAATTCTGTGGCATGCACTAAAAGCTAGTGGAGAAAATAGGAAGGCTACAATTGGATGGTAAAAGGATGAAGTTTCTTTCAAGCTCAAGGGCCGGTTGTTACAAAAGCAGCGATGACCCTTGCATTTGTGGCCTGCCAGAACCATGCCAGGATGAGCATAGGAGAGAGATTTCATTTCAACAGGACAATGGTTTGATGATCGTTGCATTTGAAGAAGATACAGGATTGTACCCATCAGGCTCAGAGCAGAACTAGTAGATGGGTGGCCTGCAACATGACTTCTACACTTTATGCTGTTATGTTTGATTAACAAAAGCTAGAACGATGGTAGATTACAAGGGCGGGAATCTCTAGTTGCATTTCTTCTGCATGACAATGAATTTCTGTATTAATTTGCCTTTATAAATTTGTGTGCAAAATTATGAGTTGAGATCTGTTTGGATCAGATTTATCATTTGAAGTGCAATGTTAGCTGCTTCTTCAGATGTTACACTGATTATTATCTGCATTTATCAGTCATCAATAACCACAGAATTTGGAGCTCGCCTAAATTGCCCAGCAAAAATTTGCAATAAAAGATTTAAGATGTCAAGAAGGAAACATGTACAAACAATTGGTGGAGTCTGCCTATGGTTTTGAACAAAGGTTGTTTATTCTTTTTTGGCACTTTTATGAGAACAAGAAGAGTTGAATTCTCAAAAAGGAAACTAGGATACATTTGTTGTAAGAACTGTTCATAAAAACGCATTTTGCAGAGCAGCTGCCTAATCTCTATTAGGACCTTCAGTTCAATTATTATTTGGTACCAAAAATAATGAAACTCGGAGAAAATAGTAGAAGGGCAAAGCACTATATTAATCAACTTATTTTACCACTTATTACAATCTAGATTGGCAATATGCTTTTGCAATCCTGGCACCAGCAAGGGGAGAAATAAGAACAAAAAAGGTCTGAGAATGTGAAAACTGCTTTCCTCAATTATTCAAACAACAATTCAACTAGAAAACTTGATGCCATGGCCTAAATACTGACTAAATTCTTCTTCTTGAAGCCTTCAATAGTATCCTTTAGGCTCTCCTCCAAAGGAATGAACTGAACTCCCAAAGCTTTTGCCTTCTCATTCGATACTGAGTAGTCTGGATTAATGAGGATGCTGTCATGTGAAAGCCTGCAGCAGGTCAACCACTAAAAGATTAAGTAATACTAAAAAGTAATATAGAAAGTAGTAATATCAAATTAAGCTATTTAAAGCTTTAAGGTAAAGGACTATAAGAAAATCAAGGTCCATTGTTTTCTCCTACACAAAAATTTCCAAGTTTTTTCATGCTCAATTCCTTTCATTTATAACCAATTAGCCCAGTGAAGTCTCTTCAATGAAGTTTGGATTCTATTATATGAATGTTTTCTAGATATATAATTTTGCTTAGACCTTATCAGTGCATTGGTCTGAGAGTTGATGAAATAGCCAATGCCAAAAAAAAAAAAGGTTCCTTTGAATGGTATCTTCTACATGAACCGGCTCATGCATTTTCATATCTTAATATGTCTACTACACATTTTCTATTCCATCAATCCTGTTTTATAATGGCAAAAATCAAACAGTGAAATTATAACAGTCACCGAATTAGTGAACCTAATTTTACAAGTAATCGAATTATAGAAAGAAACTCTGAAAAAGGGGCAGTTTTAGGAGGACATGACTCCAAAGATACATAATTCTGAAATTTTGGTTGAATTAATGAAGATTAGAAGAGATGAAAAGATGTGATATATCCCTGAGTTGTGCAAGTGCAATCTGAATATGACATAACTGAGATGGAAAGGAGACTCACTTGTCTGGAAAATGATGAGTAGGATAAAGTTCTTGCAAAATCTTGATCACCTGAGAGGTGTGTGCAGCTCTCTCAACAAGACAATATCTTCCACTTGCAGAAGGGTTTTCATAGGCAAGAATATGTGCATGGGCAACATCTCTAACATCAACCCATCTAAAATTTGCGTAAGGAAATGATTCATCCCCTGCATTCAGAAGTTTGGGACATAACTTTTCACCATAAACACGACAGTTTAGCTTTGAAACAAGCATAAAAATGTAGATGGAGTAAAAATGGGAGATATGAAAAGAGTTCAACCTAAGCCATTTTGGATCCTTAGTTTCATTGTTAAATGGAAAAGCAAGAGATCAAAAAGCTCATTGACTTTTTCTAATCAGAAAGTTTAGAGCATGATGAGGCCATAACCATAAGTAACAGAGATCAATAGTCTAGTAGAAATTGTTCATAAAGAAACAGATATATTTCCAAGAGTACCATTTAGTAGGCTCAGGATCAATTGCACACTTGTATTGATAGAAGGCTGCAAGTGAGGACCAATGATCCATGATGGATGAATTGTAATCATATCAATGCCATGCTCCTTTGAGAACTTCCATGCAGCAGTCTCTGCCAACGTTTTTGAAAGTACATACCAGAGCTACAAGATAGCAATGTGTCATCAGATGCTACCAGAGAAGCATGAAATTGATTTGATCATGATCAAAGAACTATGCAATTCATAAGTAGAAAATGTCAACACCCTCCTCAGTCTAGGCCTATTGATCAGTAAGATTAAGAATGAAAGCATAAACAATTTGAATTTGTGCTCATGAGCCATGCTAATGACTTGTGAGCAGGAAGTTCCCTGTTATTTGCCTAGCATCATAGCTACATATTGTGCATATATCAATGATTTCAAGTTTGATAATAAGTTGTTCTTTGCACTCTAAGATTCTTGAAAGTAGCCATTCTATCTTGTTGTCTAGAAAATCTGACCTTGTTGCAGCATGTAGGTCAGGGAGACTTATGCTGCAAGTATAGGCTGTTTTACTACAAAATCTGTAGTACTTACCTGATTTTTACTAACAACTCTGTGACATAGATAATGTTGCATTCATCCTATGTAACACAGACACTATTGCTGGACAGTCATCCTATGCACACCATACTTCTTCATTAGTATTCTGATATTGTTGGAGCTGTGGAATAATCACGAGGGAGGACTAAAATTAAATACTTTGACTGTTTAATTTGTAAATTGATCATTTTTCTAAAACATTTTGCAGTGCTTTTGAAAGTTTAATGCAGAAAGTATTGTATTTTCTGTGATTTTTCTTTTTTCCAACTAGTTCCTTTTTGATGACTGAGCATGTGGTTGCTTAATTTTGTCTTTATTTTCTCCACCAGCTTATTTCTTCAGCTACATGTAAGGTTCATCCAGCAATTCCAACTAAGAGAAGAATGTGGGATTTGACACTGGCTGTATGCAATAGATATATGGTTGATTAGGGAAATACTGCACTTTTTTTTTTCTCCTTCACCGAAGTTGTTATAAGTTTTTAACTAAAGCAGGAACAAGGAGGTGATTGACACTTGGTCTGCTTTTGAACACTAACTAGACCAACATCATTTATTCCTACAAGAAGACCAATCTAGCATTAAAAACTAAACCAATCTAGCATTTCAGTTTTTACTTGGAAGGAGATGGTTCCTTACTCACCTTGCGTTCTACACAGTATGATGGCTCTGAAAACCAACTTTCATCAACTACAACACCATCCTTCGCTTCTTGGTTGTATGCAACCGAGGCTATAGAAGATGTCACTACCACTCTTTTGACAGATGAAACTCTTGCACATGATTGTAGCACATTCAGAGTTCCCTTTACTGCAGGGTCCAACAATTCTGCCTAAGAAATGAAGATAGAAATACTAGTCATTGAAGGCAATTAACTTCAAGGCAACAGTGCGTTCTTGCTCCACAAGAATCATCATATAAGCATTCATGCTCTTTCACATTCAGTGGAGATCTAAAATTTTTTCCACTCAATTTGAGCTCTTCACGCGGTAGCAGAAATTTAAATCATATTTGAAGATGCCCATTAAAGTGAT
This sequence comes from Coffea arabica, assembly GCF_036785885.1. Taxonomy (NCBI): domain Eukaryota; kingdom Viridiplantae; phylum Streptophyta; class Magnoliopsida; order Gentianales; family Rubiaceae; genus Coffea; species Coffea arabica. The sequence goes on from NC_092313.1 coordinate 28,526,825, forward strand.
TACTTAAACAAGTTTGAAATTCGGTCATCGATATTCTGTCTTTCCATACAAACATCTCCAGAAAGATAAGTACATTGCATAGAAAAAAGAGAGAAAATAAAAGACGAAACAAAGAAAAAGGAGAGATGCTTTTATGACTCCGTGAAAAGATATCAGTTTAAAATAGGAGTGCTGAAAATTGGGGCAAATCATTGAATTGGTTTGGAAAAATTATCTCAAAGCGAGTCCACTGTGCTTGGCAAGTTATTTTAAGTAGCAGAAAAAGATAGCAACTTAAATAAAATAAAAGCTATATTCACTGAAAGATGTTAGTAAACTAAGAAATGAAATGGATTAGCAGATGCTCAATATCTATTATCTATCTTCCCGTTGCTGAAATATCTTTTAAATAAGCATGGTTCAAGCACCTAAAAATTATCATCTTTTCTAGTCTTGTACATAGAATGACTGCTAGAATGCTGCACTTAAGTAAGTTGACAAACCAGGATGACAGTTCTACATGAAGAAGAAACTACTCCGTCTTTCTGACTGTAACAACTAGCAGGTGAAATAAAATATATTCATCTGCAGAATCGTCAATTAGCCAGTGCTTGGAAGATGTTGAACTTCACTTCGAATCAACAAACTATAAAATGCTAAATGTTGAACGTCCTCCTATTTTGTAGTCAAGGCTAACATTACAAGATTATTGAAGTGAATTTCTAGGAAATAGTATCATCATCTAGAAAACTGAGTAATAATGCACTAATAAACTTGCATTGTAGGTAATAACATTAACAACAGGGATCATAGTTAAAATAATTCAGTTTGCATGTCAACAATTGTATATATAGGACTACTAGATTTTGTTGACAATAGAGAATGTTCAATTTTACCTCTGGATCACTAACTACAGGTTTGAATGGAGATGCAGTATGAAAAACACCTTCACATCCATCAACCACTTCATCAAATGATCCATCTTTCATCAAGTCAGCAACAAACAAGTGAAGCCTTTCCTTGGCTCCATCAAGTGAAATCAAATGTTCTATGTTGTCTGGATCATCTGAGGCATCAAGTAAACAAGCAATGTTTAGCAATTGCCAATAAAAATTATTCTAGGAGATAAAAAAAAATCCCATGTTAACTAATCTATGAATGACCCTACATTTTCAAAATTCAAGGCTCTAACTTGATGCTTGTTATCTTTTAACATGTTCTTTATTCACTTTTTTATCTCATATCCGCTCTCTTCAATACACTAGTTACAGTAAAAATTTCCTAAGAACACCCAGAAACAACCATCCAAACAAACTTCTGAGTAAATCTTTTCCATGAGCTTATCCAAAGGTTACACCTGCAATCGTTTTGGGCTTTTCTTAGTCCAAGTATCCAAATCTTACTAGCGGAGCCAACCCTTGTTAACTATAAAAAAATCTGTTACTTATAACTAACGAGAAGAACAGCAACCAAAATTTGATGTGATCAGAGACATCATAGATTAGAGATGAACAAATTTAACTTACTGAGGTCACGAACGGAAGCTTTAACAGTGTAACCCCGCTCAAGCAGCAGCTTCACCAGCCATGAAGCTACGTACCCTGAAGCTCCCGTCACACCAACCACCTTCCCTGCTCCGCTCATTCTCTCTGTGATTGATTGTAAATGTGTGAGTTTCTTGTGTTTAACTTTGTAATTTTGTAGTCGTATAATCTATTGTGCTGTATATATAGGTGTAGAGTGGCAGTTGAAGTCTTGGAATGACAAAGAAATCATCAACCTCGTTCTTTGCTAATGGAATTGATCATCATGCATGAGGTATGATTTTGATTAACAGACAAAACTAGCACCAAGTTGAACTATGATGTGATTGAAAATTAGTTTTTTCTTTAATAAATAAAGATCAATTGAAAAAGTTGATTTGACAACTAGTTTAGTAGCAACCAAAATTTAACTTGTAATAACCTTTTAGCCAGCTGTTTTGACAACTTGCCCGTGTGGAGGCCATGATTATTGGTATCACAATTTTAACAAATGGTCGTACGATGTGGTCAATATTGGATTAGGAGCTTGTTAAACAAAAAAAAAAAAAAAAGGGATTAGAAGCACTGATTCGTGTAATTGTGTACAATTGTTATATTTTTTATTAAATTTGGTACATATTTATATGAATTTTTATACTTTTTTTTTAAAAAAATTTAGTATATATGACTAAAATTCTTACATAATATAAAATAATAGCATGATATAAGATGAATAATAATTGAATAGTACTCCAGTTGCTTCGTTTACTGGTGATGCTACCTCTCGCCTGCTGTTCAAGAAATGCCACCATAGCCTTTTTTTTTTTAAGTGCCACTATAACTGATACTCATAAATTAAAAAAAACCGATTACTTTGAGTCTTCATTCATAAAAAAATTACCTTATTAAATAAAGGATTTGTTCTTGTTGTATGCACTACCAAAGGTCTTCCAATCATGCCACATAATTTCAAAAAGGAATGATTTGATGTATGTGAAGTAGAAATGTGATGTCCCGTTGGATTGTTGTTTTCTGAAATTTTTGTAAAAATATATACTGTAATGATTTAATATATGTGAGGTAAAAATATGATTGAAAAATATGCTCATGAAAAATGTAAAAATTTTTTGGTGGGAAATTGCAATTTAAACACCACCTTAATTCTTTTGCTTTGGTGTTAAGATCTTGGGCAGCCTCTAACATTTCTAGAAATTGTCATTGTTAATGTAAATAAAATATTTTATTGCTTCAATTACTATCTAATATTAACCTAGGTTCAATTAGTGTCTAATAGCATAGTTAGAATCTTATCTTATATAATATTAGTCCAGATTCATTCTGTATAACCTATGAATATAGGCATTGTATTGTTGTACTAATCATTAATTCAATAAACATTTTCCTCTCAAATAATTCTTTCGACATGGTATCAAGAGCCTCTTGCTCGATTCCTCACTAATTTCGTATCTCAACATTTCTTCTCTTTTTCAAAAGTTTTTTTTTAAGACTCTTCATTGCTGCTTCTTTCCTATTCATCATTTCGTCAGTTTACTTGTTCATTACTAGTAGTCCATAGGGGTGAAAACAAGCCTTAACAAGTCGAATAGTGTTATGTTCAGAATTGGTTTGAAAATTAAAAGAAATGTTTGAATTTTGCTTGTGTTTGATAATTTTTTGAAAGAAGTTTATCAAGTTTGATTTGAAATTTCAGATGTATGTTCATGAAAAATTTGGGTTGGTTTGACAAAGTATTGAATTCAAGCACATACAACCAAAGCTTGGCTTGACTTGAAATTTCATGTTGTATTATGTAGAGATTTTCATTCTAATTTGGTGGTTTTTTCACCTAATGCTTTATGTTATTTAAGAAATCTATTACGATAAATTAAGGATATAATTAAAGTTGATTATGCCTATTCAAGAAATCTATTACTCCCTCCGTCCCGTTGTTAATGTCATGTTTCATCTTTTTCATTGTCCCAAAATTAGAGTCATGCTAAAATTTTTCCCTTCCACGATTCTATTCTTGCCTGCATAGTGCATGTGTAAAAGTCTCAAGAAATTTAGTAGGACCCACTATTTATTTCCATTTAGAGAAGCTAGAAAAGTGTGCAAGACAACTCCCACTTTATAAGGCTAATATTGGTGCGTGTCTTTAATGTATGAAGAGGTGCATTTGAAAGAGATGGGACCATAGAATTATGACTCTTTGAAAAACACAAACTTCAGCTGACTAATGCTTCTAGTGGGGTAAATTTGGAAGTAAATTATTGATTAGCAATAATAATCTACTGTACATAAAAAGTTGCAGTCCCAAGAAACGTCTCTAAATTTGGGATAGAGGGAGTACATGAATTAGGGATGTGATTAAAATCAATTATGTTTATTTAAGAGATAAGAGTATTATATACTTACTATTGTATAAAATAGGGTAAAATACAAAAAAGCTCCCTGTGATAAATCTAATATACAGAAAAGCCCCCTCGTGATTTTAAAATATATAACACGACACCTCGTACTTTGAACTAAATTGTAAAGGTGATGAAATCCGTTAAATTTAACAGAAATGACTTATTGGAATCTTAAAAAAAATTTTATACCTAATTTTTAACAAATATACATGTTCTATCCCTTAACCCTCAATTCTTTCTATCTAGAGAATAAAACAAATGATTTTTTTGAGCTGTCTTTTGCTTAATTATATCAGGGCATTTTGGTCATTTCGTTCATTTCCGTTAAGTTTAACGGATTCCGTCACCTTTACAATTTAGTTCAAAGTACGAGGTGTCATGTTGTATATTTTGAAATCACGAGGGGTTTTTCTGTGTTTTAGGTTTACCACAGGGGGATTTTTTGTTTTTTACCCTATAAAATAAGCAATATTTGGGAAGGAAAGAAATGGAGTTAAAGAAAGAAGCTATAATGTATTTTTATGAAATTTACTTGCCTTATATGATCCTGAACATATCAAACTGAACAATGTGGAGAACATGATTAGTTCGCTAATATTTTTGAGCTTGAAATCATGTTCAAGTTTGGATTGATACTTAAACAAACAAGTTTGAAGGAACCTGGTTCGAGTCGAGTTCAAGTCGTGTACCAAGTTGTTTGGTTCGATTTATAACCCTAGCAGTCCATCACTCTCCATCCTTCTATGATCATTTTCCTAATTCTTGGGTTGCAAGAATCCAGCTCCCGTGCCTTCATGTGCCAGCAAGATTGTTGCCAGTTTTTCTGCCTCATTTCAACCTTTGGGTTCGAGATCCAGATTTACTTCGGCCCAAATCTTTCAGCCCATATTGGCATTTCACTCCCAGCTCCGCATCTTATTCACTGTTAACCCGTGACCTGTGCACACTTTGCTTCAGATCCGAGCTTCTTTTGAAACGCACACTGCTCTGGATTCGATTTTGCCCCAACCCGCATTTACTTCTGATTAGACCAGCTTCGGTTTTTCTTTCGGTTCACCCAAGTTCCTTCCTTCTTTACCAGTTCAACAACTTTTCCCTTAGTTTTCTTACCACTCAAATTGGTTCCCAAGGTTTTTGGACCTTTTGAATCCAATTTTGGCATCTGTTTTGTCTAATTTGCCTCTTTAGTTTAATGCAATTTACTTGTTCTTAATTCTCATTTATTTTGGAAATTACTATAGTTCAAGCTGATGTGCTCAACCAATTCATATTATTCTTAATAGTGCTAATTACTTTCATTAGGTTCAAAGTTTTCAAAATTTTCTTCATGGTCGTAAACTTTGGAAATATGTCACTGGTGGTGTCATTTTCCTTATTGTTGCTGATGAAGAATCTTTTGAAAAATTTAAGGGAAAATCACAAAAACTCCCCATAAGGTTTATAGCGATTTTCACTTTACTCTCTAACGTTAACTTTTTGGCACTTTATCCCCTCTGATAGTCTAGATCAACAAAAGATCTGTTGAAATACTCCAGTTTGATGAAAATGACCCAAGGTTAAACGTTAACATTTTATGACAAAAATTCCCCCGTCTGTTGCATATAAAGAGGTCTCACTTGAAGACCAAAATAATTTTATTCTCGTTTCATCAGTTTTCAAATCTCCCAATCCTATATTTTCAGCCCAAAATAGAGGAAAAAATGTCCCAAACTTCTTCAAATTCATTTCGTTGCTCTTCGTATAGATGTTGTTCATCACAACATGTACAAAAATCAAGCCAAGAAACATGTGGATGCAGCAAACTAGCACCGTTAAGAAGGTCATGGACACCAGAAAATCTTGGAAGGAGATTTCTTGGATGCTCAAATTATAAGGTATGAATTATAGGATAAATAATGTTTTTGTTAACTTTTAGAGAAAATAATTTGATTGTTTTGTTCTAGAATTGGCAAGCATGTGATTATTTTAAGTGGGTCGACCCCAAGCTTTACAACAATGGAACAGAAATTTGTGCTATATTACAATCAAGAGTTGTGGAAAAAATAGAGAAGCTAAAGTATTTACAAAAGGAGCATGAAGAATTGGAAGTGAAACTTGCCAGATTGAAGCAAAAATATGAAGCTGTACACATTAAAAATGCTGTTTTGCAAGTTGAGAAACGAGATCTGCAACAAAAGTTAACCAATATGTAAGCCAGGCACTGTTTTTGAAAGTCAACATGGAGAAGAGTACTAGTTCTTATGCTTTTGGTACCTTTCACTAGCTACATTTGCTCTAGTTGGTTAGAAAAGAGGATGAAGAAGAATAAAGTATATCTACCATGGAATATTGTAGGGAAATGAAAACTAATGTAATCCGAAATGTTCTTACCCATTCTTGCATTAATGAATTGTAGAACAAAGTTAACATATCATTGTTGTCATCCATACAAAAAGCTGGCAAAATCCCCAAAAGCCAGTCCACAGAACAAAAGGCTGGCAAAATATATCCCAAAAATTTCATTAAGAGCAAACCATTTACCAAGTTCCACAAAATGCTATTGGATAACACATTCTTATGTATGCGAAACTTGCGAGGGACCAGTTTTAGATCTTTGAGTAGAGAAAACAGTATCTCCAAATCTGTGCTTCATCATCTGAACCTATGTTGTGATTAAATATCATTAAACAGAAATTGTATTCAATCATATGATGCCTATTAGGAAAATCTACTAGTTGACTAACTACTCGGGTATTAGACAAGGTTGGATTGCTCTTCCTAGTTGTAGTAGCAGCAGCACTTGAGGTTGTAGTGTGTGTAGACACCAAATTTTTGTAAAATTATTATTATTATTATTTTTTGAATATTTTCTATTTGATGATTCATTTATTTTTTTGCATTTTAATGTATATTTTTTTCTCTCTCATTTTTGTAGGTTTATTTGAAGAAAAGAAAATTATGAAAAAAAATCAAAATCAAATCATGACCAAACTTACACATTTTTCATCATTTTCCCTACCAAAATCACTATTAACCCATTTTACACTCAATTTCCATGCACCTTTCTTTTCATTTAGTAAAAAGTCATCATTTGACAAGAACCAAACCCAATTGACTCCTTCTCGGCCATTCATTTTTCTTTCTCTCAACACTCAACATTTCCTCTAGACAAAAACACACAGAGAAGGAAAAAATTGACATCCCATCTCTCGACTCCCTCCTTTGTTTTTTCCTCACAAGAACAAAAACTCCACTTTGGCTCCAAATACATCTCTCGGCCGCTCCCTCTAGAGACAAGAGGAGAAGAAAAAAAAAAACTCCCCTCAATTGACTCTCTCGGCCTTTTCTTGTTTCTCTCAACAGACCAAACACTCACATAAAAAGAAAAACTCCACAACTCAATTTTGGCTCCCTCGACACGTTTTCCTTCCACAAAATTAAACACAAAAAAGAAGGACAATCGGGTAGGCTATTGGAGCTTGGCAATTTCATCAAAAACTTCGGCCAAGGGACCAAACTCTCCATTGAGGTATTCTTTTCCTTTTTTTCCAGCTTTTCTCTTTTTTAATTAACTAGATTGAATGTATGCGTGGTTGCTTGCTTGTTGCTTTATTTCGCTGGTTTTATTGTTGTTGTATTGGTGAAAATTTGGGAATGTCATAAACTAGATTAGGAAAAGAAGAATGGGTTTTGTATATGCATGTTAATTGTTTGACAAAATGCCATAATGAAAAACGAATTAAGCTAGTGAATTTTTTGTGCTTATTTCCAGTGAAATAGACTGTTGTAGTTAGTATGTGGTTTGAAAAATGTTGAATTATTTAAGTATTTCGAAGTTTTGAGCATTAGAAGCATGTAAATATATTTTTTGCATTTTGGGCTGATTTATTTTGATTCATGGTTTTGTTGTTGTTTTCTTGTTAAACTAAGAACATAGTTGCATTGTACAAGTTATAAGGAGTGCTGTAATATAAATTTTATGATTTTTAGTGGTAGTTATAGTGTTTTAAAAAAATAAAAAATTGGGCTTTTTTTTGGCATTTTGGCCATTTTCGGGTCTTTTTTGTAAAAACTAACTTAAAAAATGGATTTTACGCAGAAAATCGAGTGAGGAGTGTATTTTAGTGAAATTTGGTGATTGAAAAATTCGTCGGCGACGACGGCCGCCATGGCAGCCAGTGATTGGAGCTTTAGCTAGTGGGAGTGGAGGAAGAAAATGAGAGAAAGAAGAAGAGAAGGAAAAAGAAAAGAAAGGAAAAGAAAGAAAAAAGAAGAAAAATATTTGGGCTGGTTTTTATTTTTTCAGCGGGCTTGTTTCTTTAATTTCGGTTGGGTTAGAGTTTTCTTTTTTGGGGCCTTTTCATCTGGGTTTGTGTTTATTATTCACGAAAACAGCCCACAATTTTCTTCCAGGCCGGAGCCTGATGGCCTTTTCTTGCCCAAATCAAAAAATAAAATTTGCACTTTAGCCCCTTATCTTTTGAGTAATTTTACTATGGCTCAGAAAATTTTAAGTTTCTTTCAATTAGGCTCTTAATTTAATTGCAATTTAGTCCTTAAACTTTATTTTTTATTTATTGTTAACCCCTAAACTTTGGAAAAATTATATTGTTGACCCCAAAAGTTTTTAATTTTTACAATTCAGTCCCTATTGAATTTTGGCTCTCTCTATTATAATTGTTTCTTTTCTTTAATAGCTAATTATATTACATTTGAACATATTTAACTTGTGATTTTTAGATGTTCTTAAATTCCTTTATGTTTGGCATGTTAATGTGAATTTAGTATTTTATCATTATTATTATTTTCAATTGGTGCCATGATTTTTTTGTTCATTTTGAGTATAAATAGGACAATTTGACTTTCATTTAGTTACCACTTCAAAAGGGAGGTACCCCTATTATTATTTAAATATTAATTACGTGCTCTTATGTGCTCTTACGTGCTCCTATGTATTTATATATTTTTATATATTTTTTATTTATTTGATTCAAATATTCATTCAAATTTGGTAGAAGTTTTAATTCAACTATGGGATCCCAGCGGTTCAACATTTAGGATAGGAAACAAGGAGCTGACTCTGACAATTAAAGAGGTAGCCGGTCTTTTGAATTTGCCAGTAAAGGGTATAGCAGTGATATTTTCGATTGCTTCTGGCAAGATTGAATTCTGTCATTTTACTGGGTTAAAAGAGTCTGTAGTGCGAGGATCAGATCAGAGCATAGATGTAAAATTTTTGTTTGACAGATTCGCAATGAAAGACGGATTTGATAAGCATTCGAAGGATTTTTCATTTGCATCTAAAGTAACATTGGAATGTAAGAGGCCACTGGTATATAGACTTGTGATGGCAGAGATTTATTTGTTTTCTCGAAAAGATAAGAAAATTGGTTTCAAAATCACTAAACTCCTATCTGACTTATTTTTTGGGATTAAGGATCGACAAGCCTCTATAGTACTGACTGTGTTGGCTGACATTTTTGTTGCATGTACCAACTGCCAAAAGGGGTCAAAATTCTTTTATGGGTCAAATCGGACCTTGTATATATGGGCTATGGAATATTTTCAGAGATAGCTGCCTGTTCCTGATGGTCATTGGGTATAATTGGATAGTTACCCATCATAAGAGAGTTGACAAAAATAATTTGTCAAAAAATGCATCAGAATGGTTGGACTTTCTGAGGGTATTGCTTGCTCAAAAGATTAGATGGGTACTAGACTGATTCGACTGTTTCAACCCCATTCTACGCGCCAAGTCATCAGATTTTATACCGCTATTGGAAACTCAAGACATCATGGCATACATTCCGAAAAGGTTTCTCAGACAGTTAGGACACATTCAAAGAGTACCACTTACACCTGATTTGATCAATTTCACTATCAGTTTTAACAAAGGGATCTGTCCGGACAAAATTTTAATGAAAATATCAATTGTCAAATCCCGGGGAACATTGTCCGATGATGAGGATATCGCTTATGTTCCACAACTTAAGTAGATAGCTTTAGTTACCCCTCAATACGAGGAGTGGCTCAGAGAATCTCATGCTAAGCGACCACTGATGGAACAGTCCGAGGAAACCAAGAAATTAATGGCTATCATTGAGATGAAAGACAGAGAAAATGCACAATTAAGGCAATCTGTGGAAGTTAACAAGGGTCTGGCAGAGAAGAATAAGAGACTGTGTGAAGAAATACAGAAAAAATACCAGGAGTTGAAAAGAAAGTGTGGCAAGTTGTATGATCTAACTGAATACATGCAGAATCCCTATTCTAGAGAGTCAAAAAACGTTGTGATAAATAGATTGAAAAAGTTTAATGATCTTGTACGAAATCAATTCGAGAAATGATGTAGATTATATATGAGATTTTGAAGTTCATTAATGAAATGATCCTTATCTTTTGCAAAGTTATTTCTAAAACACAGGTTTGGTGAACAGGTCTCACTTCGAAGGTGTTGTATCATATTAGGCCGACCTTTGGTAGAAAAGGGCTCCCCATAGGACATGCATCCGAATTATTTGAATATTTTCTAACTCTTTTCTTTTTTTTTTCTTTCGAAATAAATGTTCTGCAGGTTTAGTCGAGAATAAATTTCTGAACCAGTTTCTCCTTTACTCTCCCAGGTATTTTTAAAAATAGCTTCACGAAGGAGCCCTATCATCATCAGGTCCCAAAGTAGAGGCTTGAGACAACCTATAAATATGAGTTCAATGCCAGAAGCTTCGGATAGATCTGCCCTAGTTGTGTCATCAAATTTGACTGCTTTGGGAGCTCAGTTAAGTGAAATGCTTGGTAAGTTTAATGAATTGAGTGCTGAAATGGCTGCACAAAGGCGAGTAATTGATCAGTTGGTTGCATGCAAAAGTGGAGGTGGTGTCCCGAATGACCAAGAACCTGTTGATAATCACCCACCTGTACAAGACCATCAACTGCCTCACACATCCAATGTCCAAACAAATTCCCTTCTATCTTTCACTAATTCTCTCGACAATACCTTTACCCGATTGAATCAAGACCTTTCCTATATGCATCTGAATTACACGATGATGAACCCAACCACTAGTCAAATCCCTCAAACCATTCCGCAAGCCAATCTGAATGTTCCTCCCAACCCCCAAGGACACTACCACTATATTACAGAACCCTTTGTATGGGATACTGCATCTCAAGGAAAGGCGGCAATGGAGGAACAACCCGCACCTATTGACAAGGACCTGTTGCGAAGATTGGATCGATTCGATGAATTTATGAAAAAGAATCAAGGATTGAGCAGGCATGGTAGGTTGGACTACGATGAGTTGTGTCTTTTTCTAGATATTCAGTTGCCGTTGGGATTCAAGACCCCCAAGTTCAGTAAGTATGATGGAACTGAAAATCCTAAGATGCATCTCAAGATGTTTGCCAACAAGTTAGGTAAACCCATGGATGATGAAAATTTGGCTATGCATCTATTTTCAGAAAGTTTGGAGGGAGATGCCCTAAATTGGTATTCAAATTTGAAGTCTGGAGAGGTCAAGATCTGGTTAGATCTGTCAACAGCTTTTGTGAAGCAATATGAATTTAACTGTGAGTTAGCACCGACATGTACAACACTGGAGGGTGCGAAAAGAAAGCCATCGGAAGATCACATGACCTACGCAAAGCAGTGGAGAAAATTAGCAGCTAAGGTGGAACCTCCTATGACTGAGGAGGAGATTGTTCGTACTTTCATCAAGGCTCATGACCCACCTTACTTTGAAGAGATCTTTCGCATGACTGGAAGTTCGTTTGCCGCTATTATTAACAAATTGGAGGAGTACGATGAATTTGTCAAGGTAGGGAAGATTGTTAACATATCGGCATTGAAGTTGTAGTTGGATGCTCTACAAAATCAAAGCAACAATGAGAAAAAGCCCTCGTTCAACAAGAAAGAAGGAGAAATTGCTTTTATATGGGATCAAGACCCTTTTTCAAGACCTAGAATCCGAAACCATCCCATCTATTTTGTCCCTTACCCACATTATCCTGACCCTTAACCAGTCTACCACACTACTACCCAATTCCATCATTCTTGGCTAAATCACTTGAACACCCCAGCGTTACCTCCAACCTCACAACTTACCTTTCAAAACCACTCTCATCCTATTTATCGTCCCATACCAGCCCTGCAAAACAGCAATCCCATTCAAAATCCATTCCAAACCAATGCTAATCAAATCCAAAAGCCATTCCGAACTTTCATAGATTTGGACCGACCTATTGATCAATTGTATGAACATCTGAAAGCAGTAGGTAAAATAGGTATCGTACCCCTAAAAATCTACTCCAAAGGCATTCCCACTGGCTATGATCCATAAGCTATTTGCGCTTATTATTCCGGAAGTCCAGACCACACAACTGCCAACTGTTAGGCTTTAAAGCACAAAATTCAAGATATGGTTGACTCTAGAGACATCATCCTCAGAAGAAAAGGAGAACAAGGATCGAATGTCAATAAAAATCCTTTACCTGAACATTGGAGCACTGTAGGAGCTATTATTGCTGATGAAGATTTTGTCGACCCCACGCAGTTCATCATAGATGAAACTGAGCTGTTTGGCATAATGGAAGCTGATTATGTGAGAATGAGAAAGCTGTTGTCTGTTGAAGAATCCATGACTAAAAATACAGATGATATTTTCGAGGAAAAGTTGAAATCTTTTGTGCTTGAAAAAGAGGTAATAATGTCAGAAAAAGAGGATCTTGTTGAAGAGGTTGAAATAGATTTATCTCAATTGTTCGTTGGGACTACTTGCAAGGAAGGGTCTTCAGAGGATTCAAAGGACTACTGCTGATTATCTTCCCCATCGAATGGAATTTCGGTAAATTTAAGAGGATTGTCTTTTGGTATAGATTCATATCTGGATAGGGCTGTAGTCTGGATTTTTTGTTAAAAAGAAATTGCTTTTATTTTTTGGGACCTTTATTTTCATTTCAGTTAATATAACTTGTCTCATTCAAGGAAATTGTTGAAACAGAAATAAGGGCTTGGGTTAGATATGTCTTCAAATAGCAATCATGTCTGTATATTTGTCATTTTGTGAAGTTTCGATAAACTTTGAACTCAATGGAATAGAAGACTTCCCCTGTATTTTAAAATTATTTTCTATTTATTTATTATGTATGTTCTATTCTATTTTCAGATGGCCACAAATAAAACCATTTGATCCCCTTGGATGCCACCATTTTGAAATTCGATGGCCACATCCTATGAGCATGTGACTAAGAAAGTGATGTCAGATTTTTTGAGAAAATAATATCATTTGTCGTTTTGGGGTACCGGAGATGCTGATCACTAACAATGCAAATAATTTCAATATTGATATGGTGGATGGACTATGTGAACAGTTTAAGGTTAGGCATCAAAATTCTGCTATTCACAGACCTCAGGTGACTGGAGCCATGAAAGCCGCAAATAAGAATTTGAAGAAGATCATTCGTAAGATGACTGAAGTACACCGGAATTGGCATGAGAAACTGCCTTATGCATTGATGGCATACAGAACTACGATCAGGACTTCTATCGGAGCAACTCCTTACTCTCTTATGTATGGAATGGAAGCAGTATTGCCTGCAGAAGTTGATATTCCTTCCTTGCGCATTTTAAGGAAACTCAGATAGAAGAAACTGAATAGGTCAGGGAACGCTATGAGCAGTTGTCTCTAATTGATGAAAAGAGGTTGAATGCCGTCTGTCATGGACAATGTTATCAGCAAAGAATGGTTCGTGCGTATAACAAAAAAGTTAAACCTCATTTGTTTGAAATCGGAGATTAGATTTTAAAACGAATTCTCCCAATGCAAGAGAAAGCTAAAGGAAAATTTGCTCCTAATTGATAAGGACCATTCTTTGTTAAGAAAGTGCTACTCGGAGGAGCGCTTATCCTTATGGAAATGGACAGACAAATTTTTTCACAACCAATCAATGCTGACATGTGCAAAAAGTTTTTCTTTTGATTATAAATTTTTTTTAAATTACTGCAAGAGACGGATTTAAGGCAGACTTTCTCTCATTTTTTCATTTCGATACCCTATCCTTAATTTTTCCTTTTTGACTTTTCAGAACAACCTTTTTTTTTCTCTTGGCAGTCCCTTAAGATCACTAAGCCCATACTGGGGCAATTTTGTTTCTTTGAAAAAAAAAGAGAGAGAAAAGAAAAATAAAGAAAGTTCGATTAGAATTAAATTGGGACAAAATTTTATCGCTTTCCAACCCTAGACCAGAGCAAGTTTTTCGAAAGAATGCTACCTCAAATGATTGCAAACCCATCATATGATCCACTTTCAAGCCTTAACCTTTCTTTTTTACTCCATTCGATCCTAATTACAAGAGTTCAAAGTTGCCGACTTTCATCTTTTACAGTACTTTGAGGAAAATTTTTGTTAATCAATTGGCAAATAATGTAAATATAACTTTTCTAAAACATGTCAGAGAGGATTGTCTCACAGATGCCACAAATTCTCAAAATATAACTCGATTGATACAGTTGAAGTTAAAATTGTCTTGTGTATGTTTCAAGGTGAAAACTTGAAAGGGTACCTTAAAAAAAAGACGAAAAAAATGGAAGAAAACGTGAAAAAAATAAAAAAAAAGAAGAAAAACAACAAAAACAAAAATAAAACAAACCTCAAAAAAAAGAAGAAAAAAGGGGTGGGGATAACCTTAGTGAAAACCTGATAGGGCGCTAAGGTAGGGGTTTGGAATACAAGAGGATCATGAACATAGAACAAGATGCTGAGGTATGAAAGTTGGTGACTATGTTGATTTGGGTTTCCATCATACTGCTGTTCTTTTGCCGACAATGGATTCCAAAATGGAGGACGTCAAAGGGGTCAGATGGAGCATTTTTCTTTATCAAAGGCCGTCTTCTAAATATGTATCCAACTTTTGATCCTTGGACCCACGTTCATAAATTCAACAATTTTGTTTTGCTATTCTATTTACTATTTTATTTATTTATTATGTATCATTGTTTATTTCATATCAGCATCATTGCATGATGAATAATACTTTTTTAACAGTTTATATTTCTCATTTATTGGATTTCATTCAAAAGACAATCCCCTATAATTTATCTCAAAGGAGTCGTGAAATTGATGGTCCTATGATAATAAAGTATGGATAATTAATATTAGAAGTTGCAAAAATTCAGAAGGGGTTATGGACCAAACTTAAGGGAGCGATTTGTCGATATTGAACTCATGTTTATACGGTTCAGGATCACATGATGGTGGCAGTGTTTTCATCACAGTTGTTTCTTTTCTTTTTTTTTTCTTTTGCAGGTAAAATTATGTGACATAATACTGGTTTAGTTGATCATGATTCACACTGGGGCAAATGGTAAAAGGATTGAGCTCTAAGTTTCACTGTACATTTCCGAAGAAGGAAAAGAAAAATCATTATTCCCTTTCTTTTAAAGTTTGAAAAATCAAGAAAGTTGTAAGTCCACCAAGTAAGTTTGTCTTGGTTTATTACGTTTTGAGCAACATGCATTTTGATCTTTCAGTTTGATAGCATAGAACTTGTATTTTCATTTCTTCCACTAGTTATTTGGGTTTGGATTTTATCCCACTAATCTTTCATTTAATTTGGCTCGAATTTTATCCAAGCAATCTGCATTCAATTGGGTTTGGATTTTATCCAACCAATCTTTCATTTAATTGGATTCGAATTTTATCTCACCAATCTGCATTCAATTGGATTCGAATTTTATCCCCCAAATCTTTCATTTAATTGGGCTCGAGTCTTATCCCACCAATCTGTCATTTAATTGAGTTCGAATTCTATTCCACCAATTTATATTTAATTAGGTTCGGGTTCTATCCCACCAATCTGTTATTTAATTTGGTCGGGTCTTATCATACCAATCTGCATTTAATTGGGTTCGGATCTTATCCCATCAATTTGCATTTAATTGGGCTCGGGTTTAATCCCACTAATTATCTAGGTTTCGAGTATATTTTCATTCTCTTGCTAGGCGTCTAGGTTTAGATTCAGTCCTATTGAATAGTCCAGATTCTTGACAAATCAAATTTAATTTCCTGTTGGCGAATTTCAGCGTCCGCCGCGCGCCCTTCTACCCCTCTTCCTGACAATCAAATTTAACTTACTGTTGGGAGTCTCAGTGTCCACCGCGCGCCCTTCTACCCCCCTTCTTAATAGATCAAAAGATCAAATTTAATTTCCTGTTAACGAGTCTCGGCGTCCGTAAAAAATCAAATTTAATTTCCTGTTAGCGAGTTTCAGCGTCCGTCGCGCATCCTGCTAACTCCTCTTCTTGAAAATCACATTTAATTTTCTATTGGTGAGTCTCAGCGTCCGCATCTTGAAAATCACCTTCTACCTCCCTTCTTGGAGTGTAATCACGTTTTTTCGCGCATGTTTTTTAATTATGACAATTTACTTTTCTTGACTGTTTTGATTAACAATTGTGCTTTCTCATTCATTTTGTGTTTCATATTTAGAAATTCTGAGAGCTCAAACCTCTTCGACTTTGCAAAGATCACCGATGGTCGATGCACTTGTTTCATTGTGATTCATTGGTATTTGAACTACGTTTGACTCGATTCCCATGACGAGATATGTAGGTAACTCTGCATGAGTTCGGTCACTTGTTTTGTAATGTTATTGCATCATTTTCTCCAATAATTGTAACAAAGTGTTAGCTTGTTGTTTTAACTCAGGTGCAGCTAGAAGCAACAGGTGAGCAATTTTGCTGTTTACGTCTTTATCTTGAATTTCTTCGAAATTCTAGACAAAGAGGGGCAAGTTGTAGGCACCAAAATTTTGTCAAATTTTTATGTTTTTTTGAATATTTTCTATTTGATGAGTCATTTATTTTCTCACATTTTAATGTATATATTTTTTTCTCTCTCATTTTTGTAGGTTTATTTAAGTAAAGAAAATTATGAAAAAATCAAAATAAAAAAAAATCAAAATCAAATCATGACCAAACTTACACATTTTCATCATTTTCCCTACCAAAACCACTATTAACTCATTTTACACTCAATTTCCATGCACATTTCTTTTCATTTAGTAAAAAGTCATCATTTGACAAGAATCAAACCCAATTGACTCCCTCTCGGCCATTCATTTTTCTTTCTCTCAACACTCAACATTTCCTCTAGACAAAAACACAGAGAAGGAAAAAATTGACATCCCATCTCTCGACTCCCTCCTTTGTTTTTTCCTCACAAGAACAAAAACTCCACTTTGGCTCCAAATACATCTCTCGGCCGCTCCCTCTAGAGACAAGAGGAGAAGAAAAAAAAAAACTCCCCTCAATTGACTCTCTCGACCTTTTCTTGTTTCTCTCAACAGACCAAACACTCACATAAAAAGAAAAACTCCCCAACTCAATTTTGGCTCCCTTTACACGTTTTCCTTCCACAAAATTAAACACAAAAAAGAAGGACAATCGGTTAGGCTATTGGAGCTTGGCAATTTCATCAAAAACTTCGGCCAAGGGACCAAACTCTCCATTGAGGTATTTCTTTTCCTTTTTTCCAGCTTTCTCTTTTTTAATTTACTAGATTGAATGTATGTGTGGTTGCTTGTTTGTTGCTTTATTTCGCTGGTTTTGTTGTTGTTGTATTGGTGAAAATTTGGGAATGTCATAAACTAGATTAGGAAAAGAAGAATGAGTTTTGTATATGCATGTTAACTGTTTGACAAAATGCCATAATGAAAAACGAATTAAGCTAGTGAATTTTTTGTGCTTATTTCTAGTGAAATAGATTGTTGTAGTTAGTATGTGGTTTGAAAAATGTTGAATTATTTAAGTATTTTGATGTTTTGAGTATTAGAAGCATGTACATTTTTTTTTCATTTTGGGTTGATTTGTTTTGATTCACGGTTTTGTTGTTGTTGTTTTTTTTTAAACTAAGAACATAGTTGCATTGTACAAGTTATAAGGAGTGTTGTAATATAAATTTTATGATTTTTAGTGGTGGTTATAGTGTTTTAAAAAAAATAAAAAATTGGGCTGCTTTTTGGCATTTTGGCCACTTTCAAGTCATTTTTTGTGAAAACTAACTTCAAAAATAGATTCTATGCGAAAAATCGAGTGAGGGAGTGTATTTTAGTGAAATTTGGTGACCGAAAAATTCGCCAGCGACGGCGGCCACCATGGCAGCCGATGGTTAGAGCTTCAGCTGGCCGGAGTGGAGGAAGAAAATGAGAGAATGAAGAAGAGAAGGAAAAAGAAAAGAAAGGAAAAGAAAGAAAAAAGAAGAAAAATGTTTGGGCTGGTTTTTATTTTTTTCAGTGGGCTTGTTTCTTTAATTTCGGTTAGGTTAGGGTCTTCTTTTTTTGGGCTTGTTCATCTGGGCTTGTGTTTTTGATTCACGAAAACAGCCCACATTTTTCTTCCGGGCCAGAGCGGAGCCAAAGCAAAAAATAAAAAAAGGCCCGATGGCCTTTTCTTGCTCAAATCAGAAACCAAATTTGCACTTTAGCCCCCCATCTTTTAAGTAATTTTTCTATGACACAAAAAATTTTAAATTTCTTTGAATTAGGCCCTTAATTTAATTATAATTTAGTCCCTAAACTTTATCTTTTATTTAATTTTGACCTTCGAAAAATTATATTTTTGACCCCAAAAGTTTTTCAATTTTTTGCAATTCAGTCCCTATTGAATTTTGACTCTCTCTATTATAATTGTTTCTTTTCTTTAATAGCTGATTATGTTACTTTTGAACATATTTAACTTATGATTTTTAGATGTTCTTAAATTCCTTTATGTTTGGCATGTTAATGTAAATTTAGTATTTTATCATTATTATTATTTTCAATTAAATAGGTGTCATGATTCTTTTGTTCATTTTGAGTATAAATAGAACAATTTGACTTCCATTTAGTCACTACTTCAAAAGGGAGGTACTCCTATTATTATTTAAATGTTAATTACGTGCTCTTATATGCTCCTACGTGCTCCTATGTGTTTATTTATTTTTATATGCTTTGTTATTTATTTGATTCTTTTTTTTTTGATTTTTTTTATTATAAAAATTTCGGCAGAATTTTCCCTTATAAAGGGACGAAACTCCCTGCCAGCAACCCACAATTCAACAACAAATTTACATCATAGTGAAAATTTTAAGAATTTAAGATCTGAAACTAAGATTAAATCTTCCCTTTTCAACTTCAGCTTTTCCAGTCAATCTGAAGGATGATCCTTGAATATCAGCGGTCAATCTCCCCCCTTGATGTCCTCCTAACAGCTGACATGCCTAACCTATTCAGGCGGGATTCCCCTTAGCTAGTTTTGGATAACTGTGGATATGCTCATAGACAGTACAGGCACGTTGTTGATGATAAACACCCTCGTTTGCTAGAATGTTTGCCACACGATTAGCCTCTCGGAAACAATAAGAAACCCGCGTCACATCTCCCACCATTTGCCAGATCTCCTCTATTTCTCGACGAATCTGCCACGGGCATCGAAAGCGGTGTTGTACAATCCCCACCAAAACCTGAGAATCCGATTAGATGTCCACACTGCTGAAACCCTTCTCTACACATAGCTGCAGCCCCGTTAGCATTGCCAGAACTTCCACGTGCAAACTGGATCTTCTTCCAAAGAATGCCGAGTAAGCGAATACCGGGCTGCCCGAAGAATCCCGTAAAATCCTCCCCCACCACTCCAACCTGGGTTGCCTTTGGAACACCCGTCCGTATTCAACGTTAAACCTCCCTATTTTTTTGCCTGCCACCGTACAATTTGATAGCTGACACCGCTCGCTTGTTGACCCGACCAGTCATACAGCTGGAAAAACGTGACCCTTCCCAACCTATGATTAAAATGAATTTTCAGTTCTGCTGTAACGTCTGACATAATGGCTTGTCGGATAGTGACCGCGCACATCCGAATCCCCTCAAATACTGCTTGGTTCCTTGCCTTCCATATGTGCCAACAAATATAACAAGGCAAAATCCTGAAGAGTATACGCCTTTTCTCAGCTCTTGGACCCACCATCCACCAAACCACTACCCGAGCCCGCAAAGTTGACACGATAGTCTGGAGCCATTTAAGCTAGTAAAATAGGTCCATACCTCCATCGTGATTTGTCCCTCCGGGAAGAGATGCTCCAATGTTTTATTTGCTCCATTATGACAGTAGAAACATTTGGAAGGTATATGAAATCCCATCTTACCGAAGACGCCTGGGGTTGGCAGTCGTTCGAGCAACAAGCGCAGCATGAAGAAGGACACCTTTGTCAGAATGCGACAATGCCAGATATGAGAGAGAACAAAAGAGGAGCTTCGGCCTTGCCGTATCTTCTCGAACGCCGATGATAGAAAGAATTTACCAGATGAAGACAAGGTCCAAACGACCTCATTCGCCCGCCCATGCTGGGGAACCGGATGATGTAAAATCGAAGGGAGAAGGTCAAGAGTAATGACCCAGGAGAGCAAACTTGCATCCCACTTCCCATCTGTAATGAAATCTTTGAAAGAGAGGGTTGGATGCACTGTGGTTTTAAGAAACAATGCGCCAATTCCCAGCTAGTTATCATACCAAAAATGACAAGTTCCCTCCTGGATCAGCCAGACCATAGACAACTCCACTTGCCGACTGACACTGAACATCCTCCGCCCTGTCCCCAAGGCCTGCCGACTCAGCTCAACCTGACATGGGTGAAGATCTCTGTAGTATTTAGCCCGTAGAAAAATTGCCCAAAGCGATGAACCCGTCCTAAACTGCCACCACAGTTTGCAAGAGAATGCCGCATACAAATCACTTAAACGTCTAATCCCCACTCCTCCCTCCCCAAGTGGGTAACACAACTGAGACCATCCAATCCAATGGTATTTCAACGCTGCCTCCGATTCACCCAAGAGAAAATTTGCACATACCTTTTCCACCATTTTGAACACCGAGGTTGGTATCACAGTCGCTGCCAGCAAATGTACTGGAATGGACATCAAAACATGCCTGACCAAGGTAAGTTTTCCCCTCTACGAAAGAAACTTAGATTTCTAGGAGACGATTTGACGCAGCATAGCCTGATCAACCTCCTCAAAGTATGACGGTTTACTCCTGCCGATGTATAGAGGGAAACCAAGATATCAAAATGGAAAAACCTGCCTTGAAAATCTTGTAACTCGCTCAATCACCCTTTTGCGAGCCGAGGATATGGACGGGTGCACTAGATACCCATTTTTTTGGTCATTCACTAATTGGCCCGATGACTGCTGATACTCCCCCAAAACTTGCATAACGTTTTTTAATGCAGCGGTAGACCTATTCGAAAAAATTGGCACGTCGTCTGCTAAAGCGAGGTGCGTAACAGTAGGACAATCCCTTGGGACCCTAAATCCCAAAAAATTCATCTACTGAGTTAAATTATTTAAACCACGTGATAACGCCTCCGTCCCAATAATAAAAAGCACGAGGGATAGGGGATCCCCTTGCCGTACACCCCTGCTAGGTCTAAAATATCCATGAGACACCCCGTTAATTAGAATCGAGAACCAGACATTCGAAACTAGGTGCCATACCATGTCTATAAATCTTTCCCCAAAGCCAAATCTCCGCAGAACAGCAATAATATGCATCCAAGACATGCGATCATATGCCTTCGTCATGTCCAGCTTTAAAGCCACATTACCCCCCCTCGACTTCTTACCAATGTCCATCACTAGCTCCTAGGCTAACAAATAATTTTCCGTGATGACTCGCCCTTTGACAAACCCCGTCTGTTGAGGGGAGATGAGTTTTGGTAAAATCGGAGCTATTTGGTCCACCAATATCTTGGAAATCAGTTTATTAAAGAAATTACAAAGGCTGATCGGTCGAAACTTGGAGAAATCTTAGGGATTTGAAACTTTTGGAAGAAGCACTATAGAGGTAGACGTTACAAACCGAGGTAGTTCTGCTCCATAAAAGAAACTCACCACTGCCCTATGTACGTCACTAGCAATGATGTTCCCACGCAAATGTAAAGAATCTGCCCGTATACCCATCCGGGCCTGCAGCACTTTCCCCATCCATTACAAATACAACTTGTTTGACTTCCTCTAGTGTCGGCGTCTCCGCTAATATCGAATTGTCTTCCCCCGTGATCAAGGATGGAATTAAATGTAGTAGTCCACCCAAGGCGTAGTTCGTGTCTCCAGAAAAAAGATCCAAAAAGTGAGCGATCGCCTCATTTGCTATTGCATCGTCATCCTTCACGCATTGCCCATCTGCCTTCCTAATTCTGTGTATCATTTCGTGCACTCTCCTCTGCTTAACCACTGCATGAAAGTATTTGATGTTCCGGTCCCCACTACGAAGCCATTTCACTCTTGCCTTCTGCAACCAAAATTGCTCTTCGATTGCTAGCGACCTCGTAAGTTCTGCTTGAGCTCTTTGTAGCTCAATCTGCGCCTCTTTCGATGTTTCATTCTCCACAGCCGCCTCTGCTCTCAATACTCCCGCCTCTGCCTCCCGGACTGCATCAAATACATGCTTATTCCAATCCTGAATGCCTCGCCATGTCGCCAGCAATTTAGAACACAAGATCCGCAAGGGGGAACCCTGCATGTCCTCATTCCACGCACGTCGAATTACCTCCAATAGGTCTGGCTTTGCTGCCCATACATTCAAGAAGCGAAAAGGCTGTGGTATTTCTTTGATTCAAATGTTCATTCAAATTTTCTTATAATTGTTTAGTTAATTTTATAATTATTTGAGAGGTGTTTAAATACTTCAAGATGTAATAGATAGGTAATATTTTTTTTAAAAAAAATTGTAATTAGATAGACCAATGTAACAGATAGGATAAATAGGTTTATTTTATCATATTTTTCCACTTTAGATTGTAATTAGGTCCCCTATTGTAATAGATAGAATAGATATGTTTATTTATTTTTTATATATTTCCCTATTTTAGATTGTAGTTAGATTCTTCGTTTTAATAGGTAAGTTTTGTGTGTTTATGTGGCTTATGTGTTATATACTTTACCCGCTTTCCTTAAGATTTTTGTATCTAGATATTATGCTTACGTGTTACGTGCTACGTGCTCTTATGTGTTTATTTGTTTTAATTTATGCATTATTTGTTTTACTATGTTTTATTAATGCATAGCGTCACCACACTAGTCCAACGCTAGTTGTGGCTTCTCCCTCCGTCTACTTGCTAGTCCAACGCTAGTATGGTTCTTTAGAAATAGATTAATCCAATGCTAGACCCTTAGATCGTTCATGCGTTAAATTCATCTCTTGCGTGATATTCATTACATTTTCATGCATATTTTTTTAGGATTTTCTTTCATTTGCATGATATTTCCTATTATATTATCCTCTACCCCTTACCATCTATGTGTGTTAATCATATCATTTAAGATTGCATCTCATTTAAAAATTGTAAATTATGTTAGTTCATTTGCTTGTTCATATTAGGAGAATTATTCTTTGAACATGGATATGGACGATTATAACACTTTGGTTTAAATACCCCATCGATCCCTGTATAAGAAAATTATGTGACGAGTTTTTGCTTCCCGTACCCATTATGCTACATTTCTTTTCCTTTGATCACTTATACCTATGTATATAATTTAATTTTCTTTTTTTTTTCTTTTAATTTCATCATTCGCATACTCGTGATCCTTTCAAGGAATTATTTTGGCCTTCGCAATTAATGCGATTGGTATTAATTAAACCCTTGAATGGATATTTTGTCCCTCTCGACATTTTTATAAATTTAGATCTGCATCCATGTAGGAAATATCCAAGTATGATAAATTTAAGAGTTAGATTAAGAAAGTTTTTGATTAAACCTCGCAACTAACTTAGACTAAGTTGAAATGGTGTTTTAGGTTTGAGTTAATCGAACCTTTACCTTCTCTTTTTTCAACCGTGACTCCCGAACTCATTGTCTCTTATTTTTCAAAGACTCGGAGTTGTCGAAAAGGGTTTTATTTTATTTTTGTCAAAAAAATACTTTTAGGTGACTTGGTACACCAAAACTCAATATCAAGTGGCGACTCCTATTTTTCTTAAAAACCCTTTTTAGGCTAAATTTTGGACTCAAATTTTCGCATTCGTTAAAGTCCCATTCTAGGTCCTTTTTCACTTATTTTAAAATAAAATCACATCTTTTGTAAACACGATTTTCATCGGAAAAAAATGGGGCGCGACAGTGTGTCTTTTAGATCCAGGAGTAGTAGGAGTATTCTCAGCAACTCTATCACCAATATTACTCTTCATATTTGTACACTATACATTATTGAAAACGATAGATTAGCAACTGATGATTAATATTAATACTAAAACAATATTTCTTACCACTTCAGCTACTGGTGGTGTACTGGTTGGTGTAGTACGTGTAACTTGATATGCTTCATTGGGAATGAATGTCTTTGCATTTGAGTAATCCAATCCATTCCAAAGGCCTATCCCAGAAAGCAGTCCATTTTTAGCAGCGCTCTTCTTGCCTCGGCCTTTTCTCTACCCCTACCATTCATGTTTCTTCTCTCTCTACCCCTAACATCCCTTCCAATTCTAGCAACACCCCTTCCATGCCCCCTTGCACTAGTAGTTGGTGCAATAGTTGTTTCTTCTCTTTGATGAGGACCAGTAGTCCCCTTGCAAAATGGAAAGAGTTGTTGTTAGTTCAAAATTAAAGCCAAATAATGGTCAAAAAAGTAGTTGAAGTTAAAGTTCATACTTGAACAGTAGTTGATTTCCTCTGCTTTATGAATACACAACCATAATTTTTGCATCTTCTTACATTGTGACTTGTATGATCACAATGACTACAATGAATTGGTATACCCCTTTTTGACAACTTTCCTGAAGTAAGTTCTTTATCTAGCCCTCTTCTCTTAACCTTTTTGGGTTTACCAGGGGCAATTTTTATGCGAGGTGGTCCTATGAGGTCAAAATTGTTGTTCACCTAAATATTCTTGTTTGGTATAGGCATAATAACTCCCTGATATGCTCTTTTGTAACTCTTCACTGAGTAATAATCATCAAGAAATTGGTATGGGTCCTTATTATTTTGAATGAAACCAGCATATGCATGTACACAAGGTACTCCAGCCATTTCCCATTCACGGCAGGTGCATGTCCTATCATTTGCATTAACAACAAATGTTCCACTAATATTGCTCATCTCATACACCAGCCTATTAGCAACTATTGCATCAAACTCAACCACCTCTCTTCAAGTTTCTGAGCAATACTTGGACAAATATGAGATTTCACCTTAGATATCCACTCTATCTTTTCTTGAAATTTGCACATTATTTGTCTCCTAATGGTTTCAAACATGGTTAGTACAACTTCATGCCTAGCATCCTTAATGTATTGGTTAAAACTCTCACATATATTGTTGTTCAATAAATTACACTTAGACCTCAATGAAAATGTGTGTTTGGCCCATAGGTTTGTTGGAATGGCTATCATCCATGCATGTGCCTTGGTGACACTAGCTGTAGCTCTCTCTTTTTTGCTTCAAAATGGTTGGGCACATGGGCTCTTGTAACTACCCAAATAATGTCCCTCAACTACTTATCTTTGAATTTCAATTTGAAATTGGCATATAATTGCCTAACACAAAACCTGTATTCAACTTTAGGGTACTTATTCTCAATGCAATCAACTAGTCCCTGACAAAGAGCATGCAAACTAATGAATGAGTACATTACTATTTAGTAAATAAATATAGAATGCAAAAAATAAGTTAAAGTAATACTGACCTTTTGCCTATCCGAGAGGAATACCCAACCTTTTTCAAATGGAGTGCCAATAGCTTCAGTTAAAATATCCAAAAATCAACTCCAGCCGTCTTTGCATTCGGACTTTGCAAGAGCCATTGCAATTGGAAACATTTGGTTGTTACTATCTTTACCAATAGCAGCCATTAGATGGCCTCCCATAGCTTTTTTCAATTGACAAGCATTCAACCCAATTACAAGCCTACAACCATTGACGAAGCCTTCTTTTTGTGCAACAAATATGATGAACATCCTCTTAAATATTGGGTTGGGGTACATAGCAGACCTCTCAGTCACCAAAAGAGCCACTGAACCTCGGTTTCTTTGCAAAATGGTTGCACAATAATCTCTTAAATGAGCATATTGGTCTGAGTATGACACTTTGATTGCCTCAGTAGCCAAGTTCTTAGCTTTATACACTTGAAATGTTGAGCATTAACTTAAACTTTTTCTTAACAAATTTCTTGAAACCTACCACATCAATCTTTGGATGGTTTGCTATATCACCTAGTAAAGGCTTTGACAACCACCTTGAATTTGCACTTTCGTTTTCATAGGACCAAGGGCATTCATGTGGCTCACCTTTAATTGACTTAATTTGAAGTGTAGTACTGCTGCCACTTAGGAGATCAGTGTTGCATACACCCTCCATCCACACTCCTTATTGCATATCACTATAGCCTTGTTTTTGTCATTTAAAAAAAAAAATTTAACCTCAAAACCATGTTTTATGGAGAACATCCTAACTGCAGCTCTAAAGTCATATATATTGGTGAATACCTGCCCAACCTCTAACTTAGGATTCTCCATATCTTTTTCCATATTAAATTTCAGAAATTCCTCTTCCATTTGCTCTTCCTCGGATGAGTCATAGGCAGCTTTCACCATATTATTATCACTGACATTATCAACCTCAATCATTTTTCCTTTCCCTTTTAGCTGAACATACTGATCATATTCTTCACCAATCAGCTGTCTATACTTAACATAATATGATTCCTAAAAATGACCTGCCCCCTATATTTACTTCTTTTTCATCTGTTGGTCACATGCATCACTCAATACATCTCCATCTAGAAATAATTCAAAATTAGAATTTTGTTTAGAATCACTAGCCTTATTCTCATAATCTTCACCCTTATATGTAGCATTTGAACTATCACTATCATCCTCCTCATTAACTTGAATTTTCACAATCGGATTATCATTTGGTTGCTCAAAATTATCACCAACAAGGATCTTATCAGCATCATTAACTATTGGATGCAATTCACCTACATAAAGATCTATGGTATTATGATTTCTGCTCACTTCAAACATTTTTAGTACAATCTGGTCACTACTCACTAATAGTAATCCAATCTCCAAATCAATACCACCTATCCTATAGTACACAGGGGCCTCTTCGGCAATACCCAAACCTCTCAAACATTCCTTAACTCAAATAGTGAACATAAATCATGGTCTACATCCTCAAACTTATCCACATTTTCACCCACATACTCCAACACTGGTTCCCTAACAAAATGGCCTCCATGATGCACGCTTATTACATACGTTTGGAAAGCCATTATTTTGTTAAAAAAAATGCCAAAACGATATGCAAATCAAGAAAATTTACCAACCAGTTCACACCTCAGTACACACAAAAACCCTAAATAGTGACATACACAATAAAAAATTAATTCAAATATTAAATAAAAGGACAATTTCAGTCCCGTGATTAATTATTGTAAGTCAAGAAAATTTATCAACCAGTTCACACCTTAGTACACAAAAAAAAAACCCTAAACAGTGACATACACAATAAAAAA
Source organism: Coffea arabica (assembly GCF_036785885.1). Taxonomy (NCBI): domain Eukaryota; kingdom Viridiplantae; phylum Streptophyta; class Magnoliopsida; order Gentianales; family Rubiaceae; genus Coffea; species Coffea arabica. The sequence goes on from NC_092313.1 coordinate 28,554,260, forward strand.
TTAATTCAAATCTTAAATAAAGGACAATTTTTCAGTTACCAACTATCGTTTTCAGTAAAAAATTTCACAGTTAGGTTGCTGACAAAAATCATGACATCTATGGACCACATCCTCAAACAACAAAGTTTGTCGGTCAAATTGACTATGCCATAGTATAAAACCATATAAAAATAAAAAAGAATGTCTTTTTCATCCAACAAAAAAGGCAGCAAAATTGGCGCCACTTAGAAGACCGTCAAATGACTACCATCCACTCGCTTTTCATTTTTTCTTTGCAAACTATACTAGTAATTGCGTGAGATCACAACTAGGTTTTGACTACAGTTGATCGGGAAAGAGAAAAGGAAAGGTCGCTGGGTTTTCTTTCTTTCCTTTGAAATTCTCTTGCTTTTTCTTTGCAAAATGAACCAGTAACATCGGGCATCCCAATTCCACCAAGGGTATTTTGGAAATATTATTTTTACCCAAACTGAATTCATGGGCAATTTTGTCTATTCGACATTTTTTTAGGGATACCACTGTCATTTACCTTTTAGTCCTCAACTCCATTACCAGTTCAATGCTTTGATTAGCAGTCAAGGTGATAAAGTGTCAAAAAGTTAAAGTTAGGGGTAAAGTGAAAATCTCTATAAACCTTATGGGAAGTTTTCGTGATTTTTCCAAAATTTAATGCTCGCTTCGAAGAATGGGACAGTGTCAATCATAAAATTATCACCTAGATTACTGATACCTCTATGCTTGCTATTAATCACCTTTTCAAGTGATTTGACACTACAAAGGGCGTTTGAAACTTCTAAACTGATCGCTATATTGCTACCAATATCTCTGGACAGTACCAATTTTTCCTTCAATTACATACTATGAAACAGTAGTTTGGACAATCCGTTCAGGATTTTTACTTTGACATGGTCTATTTTTTGGATGATATTACTAAATATGAACCCCGATGAGACTATCTTAGTGAAGCAGAAAAATTCTATGCCTACAGTTATTCTCATTGCCTTATTCAGTTCCTTATGGCCTTGCTTGACAAGTTTGACTCCACTCGAAGTGGTATTCTCAATAGAAAGCCACTACCTTCCCTTGATGCTGCTCTCAAGGACCTGATGTCTAAAGAGACTCGTAGGCATATAACTGATCCATGCTTTACTGATACAGTCCTTGTTGCTCCTCATCGAACTAGTTTGGCGTCTCGACCACCTGTATCTTCTGCTTCTAAATCAACTATTGAGTGCAAGTATTGTCATCGTCTAGGTCATACTATTTCTAAGTGCCACAAGGAGTCAAGGACAGCATACTTGGAACTCTTCTCCTTACATTGTAGCTGCCACTAATGTCACCAAGCCTCTTGCTAAGTCTACTGTTTCCATACCTTCTAGACCTGCATCTCCTGCTACTCCTTCTGCTCTTTCTATTGCTAATTTGGAGGCCATTGTTTCTCAAGTTCTTGCTCGCACTACTTAACCTTTTGCTAGTGCATTTTCTGTGACACTAAGTACCTCTTCATACTTATTGATTCCGGGTGTTTTAACTATATGACATATAACTTTGACATTTTCTATTCAAAATCCTTACCTTCACAACCTATCTTCCATTTCCACAACTGATGGTTCTATTATACCTATTACGCATACTTGTACTATCTCATCTAATCACTATTCTCTATCTGATGTCTATTTTGTTTCTCAATTGTCTTTCAATCTTCTTTCTGTTGGCCAATTATGTGACTTTGATCTTCACTTGTTTCTTTCTTGTTGGTTGTCTTTTTCAGGATCTTATGAAAACAACTATTGGGACCGAGCATAAGATTGAACGACTGTTCAAATTGACATCTCTTTGTCTCCACCTTCTTATGCACTTGCTGCTTTCATTATGTCCATATGGCATTCCAGATTAGGTTATCCCTTTCCTATTAGATTAAAATCCTTAATTTCTAATGCTAGAATAGGAATTATCAAGTCTGAATCTTTTGAGTATATGCCATGTCAATTGGCCAAACAACCTACTTTATCCTTTAATAAGAGTGATTTTCATGCTTTTGCACATTTTAATTTGTTCTATTCTAATGTCTAGGGTCCAGCTCTAGTTCCCACTATAGGGGTTTTCATTATTTTATTATTTTTATTGATGATATTTCTCGATATATGTGGATCTATCTCTTAAAATCCCGTTCTGAACTACTCTCCATTTTTAATGAATTTAATGCAATGGTATAAATTCAGTTCTCTAAAACTATAAAGTTTTTTAGATGTGATACTGCTCATGAATACACCTCTGGTGATTTTGAGACTATACTAATCTCTCAAAACACCTTATCTCATTTATCTTGTCTAGACATTTCTCAACAAATGGTAGAGTTGAATGCAAACACTGTCACATTTTAGATACAGTTTAGTCTCTATTCATTTTGCATCTTTACTAGAACCATTTTGGGTTAAGGCTGCTCTTACTAATGTCTATAGTATCAATTAGTCCATCTCTTATTCTTCAACATAAATCTTTATATGAAGCACTGTTTGGTACCATTTCTAATTACTCCCATCTTAGAGTCATTCGATATGCATGTTTTATGCTTATTCACCCTCATGAACGATCCAAATTATAGCCTCATGCTTGCCTTTGTTATTTTCTTGGGTATGGGATTGCTCATAAAGGCTATAGATATTATGATCCGATTTCTCATAGATTGTGTATTTCTCACAATGTCATTTTTTGGAAGCATAAATTCTTCTTTGCTATCCCTCAAACTACTTTACCTTCCTCTTCCATACCACCATATTTTACAAATTCTTCTGTTGACCTATTTCATGAGTGTTTCTCCAATGAATGCACTTCTCTAGTTTCGAAATAGTCCTCTATGCTTCCTGAGGAGTTGCCTCCTTCGTTGGATCCATCAGTACTCTTCCCTCTCGATATCCTTCTCAAGTAAGAACTCAACCAATCTACTTCCTTTCGCGAAACTTCCTCTAATCTATTGTGACAGAAAGTTATGCAAGAAGAGTTAGATGCTTTGCTCAAATCTCATACTTGGCATTTGGTTGACTTGCCTCCTGGCAAAACTGCTATTGGGTTTAAGTGAGTTTACAAAATCAAAACTCACTATGATGTACCCGTTGAGTGTTACAAAGCTTGTCTTGTTGCTAAAGGCTACAATTAGGAGTATTGTATTGAATATAAGGAAACTTTTGCTCTAGTTGCTTGTCTTACAGCTGTTTCGTACTCTTATTACTATTGCTGTTGTTCTACGTTGGTCACTTTTTCATTTCAAATAGGTGTGAAGAATGCATTTCTTAATGGTGATCTTGTTGATAAAGTTTATATGAAACCACCTCCTGATTTTCTTCGTCCCTCTCACAACGTCTGTAATCTTGGCTGGGTCTTGTATAGACTTAAACAAGCTCTTCGAGTTTGGCTTGCCAAGTTTAATTCTACGCTTGTTAAATTGGATTTTGCATCTAGTTCTCATGATTCTGCCTTTTTTCTGCACTACACAACAACTGGTACCATCTTGATACTTTTCTATGTTAATAATATGGTTCATCACTAGTGATGATTTGGAAGTGATTCAACAACTCAAGCAATCTTTGAGCTAACAATTTGAAATGAAGGACCTTGGATTTCTTAATTACTTCCTAGGTCATGAGGTTTCTTAGGATACCAATGGCTACTACTTATCCCAGGCAAAATATGCTTATGATCTCTTGACTTCTATTAGTTTGACATACAACAAAATTACATCTACTCCAATTGAAGTGAATACTCATCTTACTCCCATGGATGGTATATTATTGGATGATCCTACGCAATATCACGGATTGGTTGGTATTCTTATTTGACTAACTATTACCTGACATGATATTGCTTATGCTACTCATATCATTAATCAATTCATGAGCGCTCCTCGTTCTGCTCATTATGTTGCAATTTTTAGAATTCTTCGCTACGTCAAATGCACATTTTTCATGGACTTCATTTTTTGGCTCATTCGTCTCTTGAGCTTTATGCCTACTATGATACTGACTGGACTAGCAATCTTACTGATTGTCATTCCACTATTGGGTTTTGTTTCTTTTTAGGTAATTTTTTAATTTTTCTGATGTAGTAAGAAATAATTAGTTACTGCCCGCTCTGGTTTTCAAACTGAATATTGAGTTTTAGCTTATACTTCCAGGAGTTAAGCCTTGTTTGATAATTTAATTCAGTACTTAAACTTAATATATTCATATTTTAACATATTCATACCATTTGAAAAACAAAAATTGAATATTTGAATTAATTAAGTGGCACTGAATTTTCTAGATAAAATTTACTCCCAAAAATAAGTGATAATCTATTCACTTATTACTGAATGTAATATACATTCAAATATATTAGATTTAATACTTAACAATTCAGTAATTTAATAGATTCAAACTTCATATTTTAGATTTTAGATTTCAGTTTTCAAATTTCATTTTATCAAATGCACCCTTAGTTTGCTTTCATTGGTTACTTGAAAATATGGGTGTTTCTCATTCTTCTCCTAATACCATTCATTATAGAAACCACAATGCTATGCACAATGATGTTTTCCATGAGCGCACCAAACAAATAGAGATTAATTGTCATTTTGTGTGACAATATCTTGTTCGTGATATTTTAAGCCTATTTTCAGTTCATTCTTCGGACCAAATTGCTGATATTTACACAAAAGTACTATATCCTGGTCACTTCCAAGATCTTGTGTGCAAACTCAAATTGGTTTCCTTGCAACTACCTTGAGTTTAAGAGGAATGTTAATGTAAATAGAATATTTTATTGCATCAATTAGTATCTACAAGTATCAATTAGGATCTAACCTTGTAAAATATTAGTCTAGATTCAATTGGGGTCAGTTTATATAATATTAATTAAGGTTCATTCTGTACAACCTATAAGGATAGGCATTATATTATAAATATCATCGATTCAGTAAACATTTTCCTCTCAAAAATTCCTTCAGCAATCATGTTAATGCGGTGTTGTCCCACATCGCCTTTTGTATAAGAGAACCTTTCCCTTAGTTGCCTATAAATATAGTGGGTCTGTGATGGGGTTAAATGCACCAAATCAAGAGAACATTTGTGGGCTATTTGGGTTTTTGGGTTATTAAACCTTTTGTTTAGTCAAATATTTTTGGGCTCTCTTGTGTTTTAAGTATTAAGTGTTTTGGGTATAGGAACACTTTTTTAAGGCATTTTTGTACTCTTTCTTCATAGTAAAATATTGTTTCTCCTCCGCCTGTGGACGTAAGTCAATTGGACCAAACCACGTAAATTTCCGTGTTCCTATTTTATTTATTTTACTTTGTTATTTGTCTTTTGGAAGTTGCCGAAATTTTTTTTATCAATTTCCTAGAGCCAGACCTAACAAACTGGTTTCAGAGTTTCTTCGGAGGCTTTGAATTTTGTGACAACAATGACAATAACAAAGATTGTCGTCGAGAAATTCGATAGGAATGCCAACTTCGGGATATAGCAACTCAAGATGGAGGCCATTTTGGTTCAAGACGGAATTGATCTAGCGATACAGGGAATTGAGAAAAAGCCAGAGAGTTTGACAAATGCAAACTTTGCTGAGATGGATAAGAAGACAAGGTCCAGTATTATTTTAAATCTCTCTGACGAGGTTTTACGAGAGGTAGCCACTGAGATTTCGGCAAAGGCCATGTGGGACAAGTTTAAGGCCTTGTATATGAAGAAAACAGTTGAGAATCAGCTTTATTTAAAGCAAAGTTTGTATATGTTTCACATGATTGAAGGTACATCTATACTCTCACATCTTGATAAATTTGATTCCATTATTATGGATTTGGAAAATATAGATTCGAAAATTGATGATGAGGATCAGACCCTATTACTTTTGTATTCCCTTCCCCAATCTTTTAAACATTTTTGCGATGCTATGATTTATGGAAAAGAAACAATTTCATATTGAGAAATTAAATCTACATTAAAATCTAAGAAGTAGATAGACAGGAATATTACTGGAGAATTTAGTGGCGGTCAGCCAGAAATTTTGGTTGTTAGGGGCAGAACTGAGAGAAGAGAATTTGACAGTAGTAGACCTAAATCTAGATCTAAATCCAGACATAGAAATATGGAGTGCAATTATTGTCATAAAATGGGGCATATTAAGGCAAATTGTTTCAAATTGAAAAATAGATTGAAACAAAAGGAAAAATTCGATGAGAAAAATATTGAGACTGTCGAAATTGGTGTTGCAACTGATGAGAATAAAGGAAATATTTTCTTTGTGACTGATGACAGGACAAGGTCTAAAAATGAATGAATTTTAGATTCGGGGTGCTCTTATCACATGTGTCCCAATAGAAATTTATTTTTCACTTATGAATCTTATAATGGTGAAATTGTTTTGATGGGTAATAATGTCGCTTATAATGTTGTTGGTAAAGGTACAATCTGAATTAAAATGCATGATGGTATTGTGAGGACACTCATTAATGTTAGACATGTTCCTGATTTGAAAAAGAATCTCATCTCTTTGGACACTCTAGAAGCTCTTGGGTGCAAATGCATAGATGAAAATGGCATTATGAAGGTTTCTAAAGATACTCTCATTGTAATGAAAGTTTGCAGGATTGGTAGTTTATATATTTTGCAGGGATCTACTGTCACAGGCTCGGTTGAAGTTTCGTCATCATCATCTTTGTCTGATTCTGACATCACCAAATTGTGGCATATGCGTTTGGGACATATGAGCGAGAAAGACTTGGCCATACTAAGCAAAAGGGAACTTCTTTGTGGTCAAAGTACTGGGTCATTGGAATTCTGTGAATATTGTGTCTTTGAGAAGCAAAAAAGAGTTAGCTTCAGTTCTCCAACAATTTATAAGATGAAAGGTACTCTTGATTATATTCATTCAGATCTTTGGGGTCCATCTCGTGTTCCGTCTAAGGGTGGTGCCAGGCATATATTGACTTTCATTGATGATTATTCAAGAAAAGTTTGGATTTATTTTCTTAAATATAAGAATAATATTTATCTCACTTTCAAGCAATGAAAAGTTTTGATTGAGAAACAGACAGGTAAACAGATCAAGCGGTTTAGAACAGATAATGGCATGAAATTTTGTGAAAGAGAATTTGATGAATTTTGCAAGAATGAAGGAATTGCTCGGCATCACACTGTCAGGATGACGTCTCAACAAAATGGTGTGGCCGAACGTCTGAACAGAATACTTTTGGAGAAAGCGAGGTGCATGATCTCTAACGCAGGGTTGGAAAAGGATTTTTGAGTTGAGACAATTTCTATGGCCTGTTATATTGTCAATCGTACTCCTTCTGTTACTCTTAATTTCAAAACTCTTGAGAAAATTTGGTCAGGTACTCCTGCTGATTATTCTGATTTTAAAATTTTTGAGTGTCTAGCATACATGCATGTAAATGATGAAAAATTAGAATCTCGAGATAAAAAGTGTATTTTTCTTAGGAATGCTTTTGGGATGAAAGGATACAGATTATGGTATCCTAATCCCAAATTTTCAAAATTTATAATCAGTAGAGATGTTACTTTTGATGAATTCTCTATGTTATCTTCCAAGAAGAAGTTTTCTAGTTCTTGTCAAATAGATGATAATATGTAGAAATAGGTGGAGTTTGAAATTGGTAGTTCTGGTCCTTTTATTCCACAAGTGTCAGTAGATGCATCTGAATCTACTGATGAAAATAATTCAGAAGAGGAAGAATATTTCATTGTCTGAGATAGACCAAGGAGGGATATCCAACCACCACAAAGATATGCAAACTTGGTTGCATATGCTTTGTCTGTCGCAGAAGAAACTGATGTAGTTGATGAGCCTACTACCTATTCAGATGCGATTTCTTGTAATGATTCTACTAAATGGTTGGTTGTGATGAACGAAGAAATTGAGTCTTTCCATCGAAATGGAACTTGGGTTCTTGTGAAACCGCCTCCAGATAAGAAAATTGTTAGATGCAAATGGATTTTCAAGAAGAAAGAAGGTATTCCAAGGGTTGAAGATGCAAGATACAAAGCACGTTTGATTGCAAAGGGCTATAGTCAGGTACAAAGTGTTGATTTGAATGAAGTATTTTCACCTGTTGTTAAGCATAGCTCTATTCTTGTTTTGCTTGCTTTAGTTGCCATGTATGATTTGGAGTTAGAGCAACTTGATGTTAAGATAGCTTTCTTACATGGTGAATTTGAAGAAAAAATTTATATGAAACAATTTCAGGGATTTGAAATTGAAGGAAAGGAAGACCATGTTTGTTTGCTAAAGAAATCCTTATATGGATTGAAGTAATCTCTAAGACAGTGGTATAAGAGATTTGACACTTTAATGTTGAGTCATGGTTATTCAAGGAGCATGTATGATAGTTGCGTTTACTTCCGAAAGTTAGATGATGGTTCTTGCATTTATTTGCTGCTCTATATTGATGACTTGCTCATTGTTGCCAAGAATTTGTCAGAAATTCACATTTTGAAGTTGCAGTTAAGTAGTGAATTTGAAATGAAACATTTGTGAACAACTAAGAAAATTCTTGGCATGGAAATCAAAAGAGATTGAGGAGCTGGAAAGTTATTCATGACTCAAGAAAATTACCTTGAGAAGGTTTTGGAGAAATTTGGCATGAAAGATGCTACACATGTGACTACTCCTCTTGCTAGTCATTTTCGACTATCTGCTGCTCAGTCACCACAATCAGTTGAAGAAGAAGAGTATATGACACGGGTTCCTTATTCCAGTGCAGTCGGCAGCATTATGTATGCAATAGTTTGTACTCATCCATATATAGCTCAAGCAGTCAGTGTGGTTAGCAGATATATATCTTGTCCTGGAAAAACACATTGGTAGGCTGTAAAGTGGATTTTTAGATACTTGCGAGGGACTTCAAACTGCTATTTGGAGTTTGGGAGATATAATGACACTTTGGTTGGTTTTGTAGACTCTGACTATGCTGGGGATCTTGACAGGAGAAGATCACTTTTTGGTTACGTATTCTGCATTGGCGTATGTGCAGTTACTTGGAAAGCTACTTTACAATCCATTGTAATTTTATCTACTACGGAGGCAGAATATATGGCCATGACCAAGGCAATCAAAGAAACCTTGTGGTTGAAGAGTTTGTTTGGCGAATTTAGTTTGCATCAAGGTGTTACTACTATTTACTGTGATAGTCAAAGTGCCATTCATTTGACTAAAGATCAGATGTATCATAAGATGACGAAGCACATTGATGTGAAATTTCATTTCATTCGAGATACTATTGTTGAGGGAAAAATCCTTATTCAGAAAATCAGTACCAAGGAGAATTTTGCTGACATGTTCACGAAACCTCTTCCAGTTTACAAGTTCAAGCAATGCTTGAATTGGGTTGATATTCGTTGTTGGTGATTTAGGCCCATTGGAGTTTATGTGGAGAAGGTGGAGCAGATTTGCCATTATCGATGTTGAGGACACGCCAAGGTGGAGATTTATTAATGTGGCGTTGTCCTACATTGCCTTTTATATAAGGGAACCTTTCTCTTAGTTGCCTATAAATATAGTGGGTCTGTGATGGGGTTAAGTGCACCAAACCAAGAGAGTATTAGTGGGTTATTTGGGCCTTTGGATCATTAAACCTTTTGTTTAGTCAAATATTTTTGGCCTCTCTTGTGTTTTAAGTATTAGATGTTTTGGATCTAGAAACACTTTCCTAAGGCATTTTTGTACTCTCTTTTTTATAGTAAAATATTGCTCCTCCTCCACCCGTGGACGTAGGTCAATTTGACCAAACCATGTAAATTATTGTGTTCCTATTTTATTTATTTTATTTTGTTATTTGTCTTTTGGGAGTTGCCAAAAAATCCTTTTATCAATTTCCTGAGGCCAGACCTAACAAACCATAATCCGAAGCTTGCTACGACTCCATTACTTTTCAGCCGATGTCCAAGGTGGAAAATAAACTATGTAAATTAATTATATAGTTTATATTAACTAATAAAGTTTTTCAATATGTGTACGAGAACATTAATCATGTTATACCAGCTAGAAAAAAAATCAGAATCAATTACAAATCAAGTACAATGTCTTATTTTTTTACGAAGTTTTTAACGGCGTGCACACCATTGTTCTCCCTTTTCCCCTGAGAAGTAAGGCCATTTTTCCTACTTTTTGTGTTTCCTAATTTAAGTTTCGCTTTATGGTGATTCCTAATTTAGTGTCTTCTTGAAAGCTCCAACCATTGGTAGGAAAAGGATGTCGCTGTTGAAAACATCATCACACATTTGGAAAGATTTACTTGTTGCTCTAGATTTTAGGTTTGATCTCTCATTTCTTAAAGCATTTTGTCAGATTTCAATGGCTCAAAGAATCATGACTGTTGTGAGAATATTGAGCTCTCAAATATTCAGTGCAGGCCTAGTTTCCTTTAGTTCTGAATTTGTTTTGAATATGTTAGTATTTCTTAAATTTTTAAAATCCCTTTTTTAATAAATGTAAGCTCATTTTAATCTTGATGTGCAGCAATATTTCAAAAATCGTTTACCATTTCTTATTAGTTGTTACAATGAATTGAGCATATACATATGCCTTTTGTCAAAATCCCATCATTTCAAAATCTAGAAGGGGAACTTCTAAAATAAATTACCTGCTACCATTTTTTTCCCCCTTATTGGCTTTGTATTCATAATGAGAAAGCGTTCAGTTAGCTGGAATTTGGTAATTTGCCTTTGGAATTAAAGGGATTTCCATTTTCTCCTAGGCACTCCTCAAATTGCATACCAAAAGCGCAGAGGTGGAACAAAACCTATGATTAATTCGTACAACAATTCTGGAATAAGTTGCCCCCTTCCGGAAAAATGAATTGTTGAATTGCCTATTTTCAAATTGACATGCAAAATAAATTTAAAAAAAATGGCATGCATAAAATATTCTACCATTTAGCACAAAGATTAGTGTTTCATGACTCATGAGAAATATATTACAAATAGCACACGAAAATGGCGGAAATAATTACCCAAATATAGTTGAAGAAATAAATACAAAGTGTGATACTGACTAAAATTTTCTCCCTGAAGTATTCAACAGCATCTTTCAGGCTGACCTCCAAACCTTTTTGCCTTGTCGGTGGATGCTGTGTAGTTTGGGTTGATGAGGTTGCCATTGTTGGCATTCTGCTGCATATGGGACAATGCAAAATTAAGGCAAACACAAATAAAGCACAGGTAATGAAAACGCAAATGTAAATTCAAATGCTTGAAAATGTACGAGATTACATTGCTTAATATCTATTGTAAATTGTGCCTTTTTACGAGTTTTGATAAAACTAGAAAAGTGGAAATTTGAAAAAAATGTCGCCTCAGCCAAGTTGTGTGCAAAATTATGAGTTGAGATCCGTTTGGATCAGATTTATCATTTGAAGGAATTTGGAACTATCTACATTTCTCAGATTATTATCTACATTCTCAGTCATCAAGAACCACAGAATTTGGAACTCGGCTGAATGGACTAGCCAAAATTTGCCCAGAAAGATTTAAAATATCAAGAAGGAAAGACGTGTACAGGCAATTGGTGGAGTCTGCCTATGGTTTTGAACAAAGGTTGTTTATTCTTTTTTGGTACTTATATGAGCAGAAGAAGAGTTGAATTCTCAAAAAGGAAATTATGGTACTTTTGTTGTAATAACTGTTTATAAAAATGCATTTTGCATAGCAGCTTCCTCATCCCAGTCAGGACCTTCAGTCCACTTATTATTTGGTACCAAAAATAATGAAACTTGAAGAAAATACTAGAAAGGCAAAGCACTATATTATTCGACAATCCTAGCACCAGCAAGAGGAGAAATAAGAACAAAAAGAGTCTGAGAATGTGAAAACTGCTTTCCTCAATTATTCAAACAACAATTCAACTAGAAAAAATAATGCCATGGCCTAAAGGCTCACTAAATTCTTCTTCTTGAAGCCTTCAATAGTATCCTTTAGGCTCTCCTCCAAAGGAATGAACTCTACTCCCAAAGCTTTTGCCTTCTCATTGGACACTGAGTAGTCTGGATTAATGAGGATGCTATCATGTGAAAACCTGCAGCAGGTCAACCACTAAAAAATTAAGTAATACTAAAACGTAACCTAGAAAGTTTAATTTAAAATCTTAGGGTAAAAGACAATAAGAAAATGCTCAATTCCTTAGGGTCCATTGCGTTCTCCTACATAAAACTTTTCAAGTTTTTCATGCTCAATTCCTTTCATTTTAACCAATTAGCCTAGTAAAATCTTTTCAATGAAGTTTGGATTCAATTATATGAATGTTTTCTAGATATATAATTTTGTTTAAACCTTATCAGTGCATTGGTCTGAGAGTTGATGAAATAGCCAATGCAAAAAAAAAAAAAAGGGTTCCTTTGAATAGTATCTTCTACATGAACCGGCTCATTCCTTTTCATATCTTAATATGTCATACTGCACATTTTCTATTCCATCAAACAGTGAAATCATAAAAGTCACCAAATTTAGTGAACCTAATTCTACAAGTAATCGAATTATAAAAGAATTCTGAATAACGGGTTCTTTCGGGAGGACAAGACTCCAAAGACACTTAATTCTGAAATTTTGGTTGAATTAATTAAGATTCGAAGAGATGAAAAGATGTGATATATCCCGCAGTTTTGTAAGTGCAATCTGAATATGACATAACTGAGATAGAAAAAGAGACTCACTTGTCTGGAAATTGATGAGTAGGATAAAGTCCTTGCAAAATCTTGATCACCTGAGAGGTGTGTGCAGCTCTCTCAACAAGACAGTATCTTCCACTTGCAGAAGGGTTTTCAAAGGCAAGAACATGTGCATAGGCAACATCTCTAACATCAACCCAATTAAAAGTTGCATAAGGAAATGATTCGTCTCCTGCATTCAGAAGTTTGGGAAATTAACTTTCACCATAAACACGACAGCCTTAGCTTTGAAACAAGCATAAAAATGTAGATGGAGAAAAATCCATGCTCCGAACTGCCATTTTACTTTATCAACATGGGTGAAAATATACAGTTTACTTCATTAATCATGCATGAAGATGCAGCAGGTGATAGAAAAAAAATGGGAGATGTGGAAAGAGTCAAACCTAAGCCATTTTGGATCCTTAGTTTCATTGTTAAATGGAGAAGCAAGAGATCAAAATGCTTATTGACTTCTTTCTGATCAGAAAGTTTAGAGCATGATGAGGCCAACCATAAGCAACAAAGGTCAACAGTCTAGTCGAAATTGTTCATAAAGAAACAGATATATTTCCAAGAGTACCATTTAGTAGGTTCAGGATCAATTGCACACTTATATTGATAGAAGGCTGCAAGTGAGGACCAACTATCCATGATGGATGAATTGTAATCATTTCAATGCCATGCTCCTTCGAGAAGTTCCATGCAGCAGTCTCTGCCAACGTTCTCGAAAGTATATACCAGAGCTACAAGACAACAATGTGTCATCAGATGCTACCAGAGAAGAATGAAATTGATTTGATCTTGTTGGCACAAAAAAACGCGCACAACAATGTGGAAGCAATGTTAACACATATAGACATACGTGGGAAAAGGAGGAGAACAAACACACAAACAAATATTCAATAATTCCTTCAGATCATGATCAAGGAACTATGGGATTCATAAGTAGAAAATGTCAACACCCTCCTCAGTTTAGGCCTATTGATCAGTGAGATTAAGAATGAAAGCATAAACAATTTGAATTTCTGCTCGTAAGCCATGCTAATGACTTCTGAGAAGAAGTTCCCTGTTATTTTCCTAGCATCAATGCTACAAGCCTACATATTGTGCTTATGTCGCTGATTTCAGGTTCAATAATAAGTTGTTCTTTCTTGAAAGTAGTCATTCTATCTTCTTGTCGCTGATTAGTCCACACTTTTATTTTTCTCCATCACCGAAGGTTTTCTTTTTTTTCTCGTCAATGAAGTTGTTATAAGTTGTTCACTAAACCAAGAACAAGAAGGCGATTGACCACTTTGGTCCGCTTTTGAACACTGACTAGACCAACATCATTCTCTTCCTACCAAAAGACCATCAATAACAGAAAATTAAAAACAAAACGAATGTAGCATTTCAGTTTTTACTGGAAGGAGATGTTCTCTTACTCACCTTGCGCTCTACACTGTATGAAGCCTCTGAAAACCAACTTTCATCAACTACAACACCATTCTTCAACTCTCGGTTGTATGCAATTGAGGCCATAGAAGATGTTACTACTACTCTTTTGACAGATGAAACTCTTGCACATGATTGTAGCACATTCAGAGTTCCCTTTACCGCAGGGTCCAACAATTCTGCCTAAGAAATGAAGATAGAAATACTAGTCATTGAAGGCAATTAACTACAATATAATGTTACGTTCTTACCCCTCAAGAATCGTCAGACAAGCATTCATGCTACTGCACATTCAATGGAGGTCTAAAACTTTTTCATTCTATTTTAGCTCTTCACACGGTAGCAGAAATTTAAATCAAATTGAAGATGCCAGCCCAGGAAAAGTATTGCTTAAACAAGTTTGAAATTCGGTCATCGATATACTGTCTTTCCATACAAACATCTCCAGAAAGATAAGTACATTGAATAGAAAGAAGAGAAAACGAAAATAAAAGACGAAACAAAGAAAAGGAGAGATGCTCGTATGACTCCGCGAAAAGACATCAGTTTGAAATACAAGGAGTGCCGAAAATTGTGGCAAATCACTGAATTGGTTTGGAAAAATTATCTCAAAGCGATTCCTATGTGCTTATGCGCGAGGGAGTGTCTGGTTCAGCAAATAACTGCAACTGAAACTCGTGGCAGGTTATTTAATATCCCAAAAGCTACATTTTTAGGAACAGAAAAGGATAGTAACTTAAATAAAGTAGAAGGTATATTCACGGAAAGATGTTAGTAGACTGGAAATGAAATGGATTAGCAGTTGCTCAATATCTATTATCTATTTTCCTGTTGCCGAATAACTTTTAAATAAGAATGGTTCATGCACCTAAAATTATCATCTTTACTAGTCTTGTAGATAGAATGATTGCTGGAATGCTGCATTTAAGTAAGTTGACAAACCAGAATGACACCTCTACATGAAGAAGAAACAACAGGAAAACTACTCCCTCTTTCTGACTGTCCAACTAGCAAGCGAATTAAAATATATTTATCTGCAGAATTGTCAATTAGTCAGTGCTTGGAAGATGTTGAACTTGACATCAAATCAACAAGCTATAAACTGCCTAAATGTTGAAGATCCTCCTGATTGGCACTCAAGGCTAACGTTACAAGATTATTGAAGTTCAATTTACAGGAAATAGTATTATCATTTAAAGAGCAGAGTAATAATGCCCTAATAAACTTGCATCATAGGAAATAACAACAGGGATCATAATTAAAGTAATTCAGTTAGCATGTCAACATGCAATCGTATATATAGGATTATTAGATTTTGTTGACAATAGAGAATCTTTAATTATACCTCTGGGTCACTAACTACAGGTTTGAGTGGATATGCAGTAAGGAAAACACCTTCACATCCATCAACCATTTCATCAAATGATCCATCTTTCATCAAGTCAGCAGCAAACAAGTGAAGCCTTTCTTTAGCTCCATCAAGTGAAATCAAATGTTCCATCTTGTCTGGGTCATCTGAGGCATCAAGTAAACAAGCAATGTTTAGCAATTGCCAATAGAAATTATTCTAGGAGATAAGACAAAAAAAATCACATATTAACTAATCTATGAATGACCCTATATTTTCTAAATTCAAGGCTCTAACTGGATGCTTGTTATCTTAAACATGTTTTTCATCACTTTTTTATCTCGTATTCGCTCTTTTCAATACACTAGTTACAGCAAAAATTTTCGATCAACACCCCGAAAACAACTATCCAGACAAACTTCTGAGTAAATCTTTTCCATGAACTTATCAAAAGGTTACACCTGCAATCGTTTCGAGCATTTCTTAGACCAAGTATCCAAATCTTACTAACGGAGCCAACCCTTGTTAACTATAAAAATCTATCTACTTATAAATAACAAGCAGAACAGCAACCAAATCTGATGTGATATAAGAATCATAGATTAGAGATGAGCAAATTTAACTTACTGAGGTCACGAACGGAAGCTTTAACAGTGTAACCACACTCAAGCAGCATCTTCACCAGCCATGAAGCTACGTACCCTGACGCTCCCGTCACACAAACCACCTTCCCTGCTCCGCTCATTCTGTCTGTGATTGTAAACGTGTGAGTTTATTGTGTTTAACTTTGTAATTTTGTAGTTGTATAGCCTATTGAGCTGTATATATAGGTGTAGAGTGGCAGTTGAAGTCTTGGAATGACAAAGAAATCATCAACCTCGTTCTTTGCTAATGAAATTGATCATTATGCATGAGGTGTGGCTTTGTTCGTGTGGGTTTTCATTAACAGCCAAAACTATTACGTGTGGCTTTGTCCATGTGGATTTTTGTACAGGGTAATCTTTCCCTTACTTGGCTATAAATGAAGTGTAAATAAAGTGGGTATGTGATGAAATCAAATGCACTAAATCAAGAGAATTTTAGTGGGCTATTTGAGCATTTAGATCATTAAACCTTTCTTACTGTAAAAATATTTTGAACTCTTTTGTATTTTAGTATTAAGTGCTTTTGGGTTTAGAAACACTTTGTTAAAACTTTTATACTCTCTTTCTATTATACTAAATATGCCACCCCTTCGTCCGTGGATGTAAGTCATTTTAATCGAACCACATAAATTCTGTGTCTTTTTGTTTGTTTTATTTGCTTCTTGTTAAGAGTCCTATTCTTCTCGTTGGCCAATATCCTATTCTTGTTAGTCAATATTCTAGGATCAGACCTACTATTTTCTTAGGTTAATATCTTGGAATTAGACCTAACAAATTGGTATCAGAGATTTTTGTTTGTTTTATTTGCTTCTTGTTAAGAGCCATATTATTCTCATTGGTCAATATCCTGTTCTCACTGGTCAATATTTTCGGATTAGACCCACTATTCTTCTTGGTCAATATCTTGGGATCAAACCTAAAAAACTTGTATCAGAAATCCAGGTTCTAGGTTCTTGATGACGGAGCAGAGTTTCAAGCTCTGGGTTCTTGATGGCGATAATAAATTATCGATATCAATTTCGAGACATGGATTTAGCGCTACAAAAAGTAGAGAAAAAAATAAGAGAATGTGACAAATGCGAATTTTGCTGAAATGGATAAGAAGACGGTGTCCAATATTATTTCAAATATCTCTAACCAGGTTTTATGGGAGGTAGCTACCAAGATTTCAACTAAGGCCATGTGGGACAAGTTTAAAGGCTTTTATATGAAGAAGATAGTTGAGAATTGGATTTATTTAAAGTAAAGTTTGTATATGTTTTGGATGACTGAAGATACATTTATACTCTTACATCTTAATAAATTTGATTCCATTATTATGGATTTGGAGCAAGATTATTATGTTCGTGTTTTTAACCCATTGGGATCTGTTGAATCTTTTGTGAATTTTGATCCATTGAGACCCGTTGAACCGTTTTTATTTTGATTCATTGGTGGCTTGTTGGAGTCTATTGGGACTTTTATAATTTATCGGGATGTATTGGGACTTATGTGGAGACGGCGAAACAAGTTTGCTATTTGTCCATGTTGGGGACATGCCAAGGTGAAATTTGTTACATGTGGCTTTGTCTCACATTGATTTTTATACAAAAGAGTCTTTCTCTTAGTCGATTATAAATCGAGTGGGCCTATGATAAAATTAAGTGCATCAAACCAAGAGAGTTTTAATGAATTATTTGAACCTTTGGTTCTTTTTTGTAGTAAAAATGCTTTGAACTCTCTTGTATTTTAGTATTATGTTCTTTTGGACCTAAGAACACTTTCATAAAATTTTTGTACTCTCTTTTTATTATAATAAATTTGATACCTCTTTACCCGTAGACGTAAGTCAATTCGATCGAATCACGTAAAATTCTGTATATTTCTATTATTTTATTTGCTTTGTAGTTATCTTTATTGAGTTGTTAAAAGTCTTATTATTCTTGCCGGTCAATATCTTGGATTCAAACCAAGTTGAACTATAATATGATTGAAAATTAGTTTTTTTTTTATTAAGTAAAGGTCAATTGAAAAGTTTGAATTGACAACTTAGTTTAGTAGCAGCCAAAAATAACATATCCAACTTACAATAACCTACCGTCTTTAGGTTGTTGTTAAGGGTTTAAATCGTACCTTTTACAAATTGTTATAATATGTGATTTTTTTAAAAAATTTATATGATATGTAGTGCATCAATTTGGTCTGATTGTAGTTCAGTCCGCATCAAAATCTCGTAAGTTCAATTGGGCCTTTCCTTAAATTAAAATAGAATAGGAGAGTATAGATAAGAGTGACGACGACAACAAAAAAAAAAAAGTTACAATAACCTCTTAGCCGCCAGCTTTGACATGTAGCCTGTGTGGGGGCCATGATTTTTGGTAGGTACATTGCAGTTAACATTGGATTCGGAGCTTGTCAAAACGTCCCTCATGTTGGATTAGGAGCTTGGACGTTTTAAAACGACATTCATTTTTTGTAGGATAACTTTTTTTATTTTTTATTTTTAAAAGTATAATTTTATGTCTTTTAAAAATCTATATTAGTCATGTTTTGTCCCTACCTAAATTTTCAACTAGTTTTTAATTGAAATGATCATGTGTTTTGTACGTGATCATTTTTAAAGGATAAAATTATCAAATCAAATTTCACATAATCTAATCCATAGTCCATCATATTTCACAATATGAATTTTGTCATTCTTCACATTTCACAATATAAATTTTTTCGTCTCTCATATTTTACAAAATAAAGGATTCGGAGCTTGTCAAAACGTCCCTCATGTTGGATTAGGAGCTTGGACGTTTTAAAACGACATTCATTTTTTGTAGGATAATTTTTTTATTTTTTATTTTTAAAAGTATAATTTTATGTCTTTTAAAAATCTATATTAGTCATGTTTTGTCCCTACCTAAATTTTCAACTAGTTTTTAATTGAAATGATCATGTGTTTTGTACGTGATCATTTTTAAAGGATAAAATTATCAAATCAAATTTCACATAATCTAATCCATAGTCCATCATATTTCACAATATGAATTTTGTCATTCTTCACATTTCACAATATAAATTTTTTCGTCTCTCATATTTTACAAAATAAATTTTCATCCTTCATATTTTAAAAAATAATTTTTTTTATCCTTTATTGATTATGTGTATGATTAGGTTTTTTTTTTTTAACCCATGTATATTACAACAGCATTAGCTTTATAGATACTGACTAAAATTTTCTTCCTGAAGTGTTCAACAGCATCTTTCAGGCTGACCTCCAAAGGAGTGAATTGAACTCCCATTTAGCTTGCCTTGTCGTTGGATGCTGTGTAGTTTGGGCCGATGACGTTGCCATTGTTTGACATTCTGCTGCATATAGGACAATGCAAAATTAAGGCAAACACAAATAAAGCACAGGTAATGAAAATGCAAATGTAAATTCAAATGCTTGAAAATGTACGATACAGCATTGCTTAATATCCATTGTAAATTGTGCCTTTTTACGAGTTTTGATAAAACTAGAAAAAGTGGAAAATTGAAAAAATGTCACCTCATCCAAGTTGTGTTCAAAATTATGAGTTGAGATCCGTTTGGATCAGATTCATCATTTGAAGTTGAATGTGAGCTGCTTCTTCAGATGTTACAACATACAAGATTATTATCAACATGTCTCAGTCATCAAGGACCACAATTTTTATCTACATTTCTGAGTCATCAAGAACCACAGAATTTGGAGCTCGGCTGAATTGACTAAGCCAAAATTTGCCTAAAAAAAAAGATTTCAAATATCAAGAAGGAAAGACGTGTGCAGGCAAAGTCTGCCAGTGGTTTTATGGATTTTGACAGGTATCGAACTTGCATAATAATAAATTTCTACTCATGAAAATATATAAAATTGAGTATAATGATAAGTACGATCGTCTCCACGGGAATTGGAGGAAATTGGTTTCCTTCCATATAAGAATTGAAAGGGGGTTTTGAATAATTAAAATTAAAGTAAATAATCAACGTAAATAAAAATAGTCAAAAAGGAGAGAATTAAAATTAAATCAATAATACGCAAGCTCTAGCCAAGAAGAAAATTTTGGAAATGGTTCATACTCATTGATATAATAATTATTTCATTTATTCATTAATAAACAGGTTATAATTACCAAACAAGCAATAACAATCAACGTTTTCTTATTGTGTCGGTAATTAAGGTACATCCGTTAACTATTTTCTTAACTAAGAAATAATTCTAGGTACACCCATAAAAGTTAATTTCTTGATTGCATAAAAACTAGAAAAGTCTTGTTCTAATCAATAAACACGTTTAGGGTTTATTCAAAATAGATCATATGTTTCCTTAACATGAAACCAATCATACTAATTATTACTAATTTAAGATAATTAAACAATTATAAATTTAGCTGTCTTAAGTGATAATAGATTGTTAAGTTGAATTAAATATCGGGCACTTGATATTCAAATAATAAAACAATTTTGAGAAATTAAATTAGAAAACACACGACTATCAACGAATAACATAACATATAAAAATAATTAAATCTCACAGTTGTAGTTGAACTAAATCCTTTATTACCTCTTGACTAGAATAAGAAATTAGTTGCTTTCCATTGGGAATAGTCCATGCAAATTTATTGATGAAAGTCACATGAGCGTTTGACAATGAGAAGAAAAAAAGACAAGTGGCTTCTTGTTTTTGTTTTAGTGCCGAGACTAAGGGTACATTTGATAAAACTGAAATTTAAAATCTGAAATATGAAATTTGAATCCATTAAATTATTAAATTGTTAAATATTAAATCTAATACATTTGAGTGTATATCAGTAGTAAATAACTTATCACTTAATTTTGGGAACAAGTTATTGCCTAAAAAATTTAGTGTCATTTAATTAGTTCAGATGTTCAATTTTTAGTTATCAAACGGTTTGAATATGTTAAAATCTGAATCTATTAAATTTAAGTGTTGAACTGGGTTATCAAACA
This sequence comes from Coffea arabica, assembly GCF_036785885.1. NCBI lineage: Eukaryota > Viridiplantae > Streptophyta > Magnoliopsida > Gentianales > Rubiaceae > Coffea > Coffea arabica. The sequence continues at coordinate 28,575,336 of NC_092313.1, forward strand.
TGATCTAGAAGTCTTTCTTCCCGGCTGACAAAGAGGGTACCTATCAGACTATCAAAGTCAAAAGAAGCAACTTGTTGTCTCACGTTTCTATCTTTCCAAACTATTATTACTTTGCTAATTTTCCTAAGAAAAGGATATTCCCTACAATGACAAAAGATAAGTTAAATTGTTTCCAAATACAAATTGGAAAGTGTTATGAAACAATTAAAAGTGTGGATGTCCATTTGTATTCTCAAGAGGATTAATTCATAATTCATTGATCCCAAGGGGATTAATTCATAATTCATTGCTACATTATGAAAGGAATTACAATGGATGAACGGTTTCAATCCATAAACCCATTCATGTATTGGAAGAACCGTTTCATAGACTATTCATGTTCTTGTAGTAATGAGTATTTAATAGAATTAATGTACTTTTAATTTTGTAGTACCTATATACAGAGGTACTTTGGCACCTTTTGGGATGACCTTTGATTAGTTGAAATAATAAGAAAATCATTCTCTATTTCTCTACTTCTTTCTATAATATTCCAATCCCTATTATAGTAGTTCATTTTATTAGTTTTATAACACGTTATCAACACGAGTCTCTACTTCTGAGCAAGGTGAAACACGAGATTTTGTTAGTGTCAAATCAACTGTTGGATATTTTCTCGAGTAATTCTTGACTACCTATTGAGGTAAATTTTTGACTCACAAACTTATTTTAATTTTTTATAACTAACCTTTGAATGATTGCAAAATACAAGTGTCTATTACTGAGCAACTACAAAACACGAACATATACTTTTTGACATCTTTGAGGTAATATTTCATCTTTTAATTCTAGTTATGTATCTTTAGAATTATTTGTTGTTGCTACTTATATTCTGATGCAATGAATTTTGGAGATGCTATTATAGAAAATCAATTATATTTGATGATCCACTTGTCCTTTGAAAATACTTTAAGAAAAAGATTCGACCACACGAAGATGGTCGTTTTTTAACAAAAAGATTTGGCCACCAAAAGATAGTTATTATTTTAGAACCTGGTATGATAAATTTACTTATATCTACAAGTACACAATTCTACTATGTTTAGAATTATTTCTTAGTTGAAAATAATATTCTCTATATATTTCTCGAATATACTCTTGTAATGGCAATATTAAGAGAAAATTTGAGAAATATTCTGTACTTATTACATGCTAGTTTTAGTCCATTCCCAGAAGTGAATGTGACTAAATTTCAATTTACCAGTTATATTTGCTATCATGACCATGTTTTTGGTAAATATGTATTTTACCATGACAAGAGAAAAAGTTATCTTTTAAAGTGGGATAATAATGATAAGGACAAGAAAATAAGAATCCTGAAGATAAATATCCTGAAATACATTTGACGAATCAAAATTATAATAACATCTTCACATGGCCAATTTCTTTAAACACCCTGAAGGTGTATGATGATTGATTTAATTTATGATAGTAATTGACTTTTCTTCCTAAAGAAGAAATAGATGTTAAATATTTGGGATCAAAGGATTATGGTGATGATATTTATTCCATAAAAATTATGGTGACAATGATATGTGTCTAATTAATAAGTGCTGCTAAATACACTATATTCCAATAAGAGAAACAAACACAATGAATGGTAGTACTTAAGTGATTGAAAACTCCAGAAGAGCCACTGCTATATTTCTCCCTGTAGGAGAAAAGTTTATAATAAACAAAACACTACTTTTTATCATGTCTAGAAGAATTTATTAAATTTGAATATCCATCGAATGGATATCAAATTGAGACACCAAATGAGATAATAATAAAGATTATGTTTAGAAATCAAGTGAGATAAAGGTTGATTATATCATAATAATCATTTGAGAGAGAAATGATTATCGATATAGTTGTTTTCATTCTTATTTGATTTATAATCATCATATGCAGTAAATCAGAAGTTTACTAATCTCAATGAATATATGATTTGACAAAAGTGAAAATATTTGAGAGCCGGCAAGTATTTATACATATCTCCTTTATATTATATATGACTCCAAAAAAAAATTTAAAATTTATGTCGGGTATGAATCACCTTTTACGATTAAATATCGTAAAATATTGATGGTGATCTATTGAATGATTTATTTGTTCTGATGAGATTTAATCATAAAATATTGATGGTGATCTATTGAATGATTTATTTGTTCTGATGAGCTACGATTCCTGACATTAGGGGGAGGAAAAGATCAATAGAACGGAAATCATTTGAAAAATTGGATTTCCTCGATTCTTATACAAAATAATATGAACTGGAAGTTTAAGAGATTATTTATTTGCAGAAAGTTATAAATCAATTGTCAGATATATTTATTGACTCCAGAAGAGTCATTAAATCAACTATTCTTGCAGGAAATAGTTTGGTTAAAATTGATGTCTCCGAAGGATATGTTCAAGTATTACAAATAAATTTAAGACCGGTCTACCTAAATAAGGTATTGTTAAGATGTCTTGAATTAGATTTTCGACCTACGCTGAGTTGTACGGGGGTTTCGCTGAGCTTACGGTATATATTAGTTATCGTGTCTGTTTTATTTTGGGTCTTGTTTTGGGCCTATTTTTGGGTCCAGTCTGTTTGGTTGTATATATATACACCTTATTTTAGTCTGTAAACTATTCCGATTACAACCCTAATAAAATCTGATTTCCCCCAAGTTGTTCTTGTCTGCTCTTGTTTGTTCTTCTGTTCCGCTGCATCTGTTATAACAAACTGGTATCAGAGCTCTAAGTTTGTCCTAGGGCTCGGATCACGCAACAACATGTCTGCTTTGAACATCAAGATTGACAAGTTCACCGGGAGAAATAGTTTCAGTCTTATGGCAGATCAAGATGCGGGCTCTGTTAAAACAACAGGGTCTGTGGAGTCCGCTGACGAAGAAGAAATCGGATTCTATTGATGAAGAGTCGATGAGTCTGGAGGAAAAGGCTCACTCGACAATCATGCTGTGCCTGGCAGATGACGTCATCACTGAGGTCGCCGGTGAAGAAACTGCTGCGGATTTGTGGGTTAAACTTGAAAGTCTTTATATGACGAAGTCTTTAACCAACAAGTTGCTCCTAAAGCAACGTCTGTTCGATCTGCGTATGCAGGAAGGTACTCCTCTTCGAGAACATTTAGATCAATTAAATACAATTCTTCTTGAATTGCGTAATATTGATGTTAAAATTGAGGATGAGGATGCCGCGTTGATTCTGTTAGTATCTCTACCGTTATCGTATGAGAATTTTGTTCAGTCTTTTATTGGCGGTAAAGATACAGTGACTTTAGAAGAAGTAAGATCAACACTGCATAGTAGAGAATTGCGCCATAAGGCGGCTGGTAATGTTACAGATAATCAGGCTGTTGGGCTAGTTGTCAGCAGTGGTAAAGGAAAATTGGGGAAAAGAAGTCCAGAAACAAGAAGCAGTTCTCTAAAGGTCCCAAGCCGGATGATGTCTGTAACTATTGCAAGGAAAAGGGTCATTGGAAATCTGACTGTCCCAAGAAGAAGAAACTGCAGGAAAAACAACACGCTTCAGCTTCAGTTGCAGAAAAGGAAGCGAAAAATTCAGAAGAAGACCTGGCCCTAATTGCAAACGAACCAACACATCACTCTGATGTGTGGGCTCTTGATTCTGGGGCGTCCTATCACATATATCCAAATAGGGAATGGTTTACAACATATGAGCAGATAGATGGCGAAAATGTTGTGATGGCTAATAACGCTGTCTGCAAGGCTGTTGGAATCGGTTCGATTAAGATCAGGACACATACTGAAAAAATTGCCACACTGAACGAAGTCAAGCACGTCCCCAAAATGACGAAGAATCTGATATCACTTAGTACTCTTGACAGTAAGGGTTTCAGGTTCAGCGGAGGAAGTGGAGAGTTATGCATCAGTAAAGGTTCATTAGTGATTATCAAAGGAATTAAGCATGGCACCCTGTACATCTTACAAGGTTCTACGCTAACAGGTTCTGCTGCTGCTGCTGTTGCATCTTCTGAAGATCGCAGGTCTGATATGACCAAGCTGTGGCACATTAGGCTTGGTCATATGAGCGAAAGGGGGATGCAGATTCTGTCTAAACGTGATCTTCTAGAAGGCCACATGGTCACCGATCTTGGATTCTGTGAACATTGTACTTTCAGTAAATTACATCGCAGAAAGTTTGGGAAGGCAATTCACAGGACAAAAGGCACACTGGATTACATCCATTCTGACTGTTAGGGTCCTTCACGAGTTGAGTTTTTGGGAGGCTGTCGGTATTTTTTATCCATGATTGATGATTATTCAAGGATGACTTGGGTAATCGTTATGAAGGAAAAAGGTGAAGCTTTCAAGAACTTCAAGCAGTGGAAGGCCTTAGTGGAGAATCAAACTGGAAAGAAGATCAAAAGGCTGAGAACTGATAATGGTCTGGAATTCTGTTCAAAGGAGTTCGATGAGTTCTGCAAAGATGAAGGCATCACACAGTTCGACACACACCACAACAAAACGGTGTAGCAGAACGCATGAATTAGACACTTCTAGAGAGAGCACGGTGTATGCTCTTCAATGCTGAGTTGCCAAGGAGGTTTTGGACGAAAGCAGTGAGCACGGCCTGCTTCTTGATCAATCGTGCACCTCATACAGGTATAGACTGCAAGATACCTTATGAAGTGTGGTCTGGTATGTCCCCTGCTTACTCAAATTTGAAGGCTTTTGGTTGTACTGCGTACTATCATGTCAGTGAGGGCAAACTAGAACCAAGGGCTAAAAAGGGAGTGTTTCTGGGATATGGCGATGGGGTTAAAGGGTATAGAATCTGGTCACCCTCAGAAAAGAAAGTTATACTTAGTAGAAGTGTAATTTTTGATGAAAACTCTATACTTAACCCCCCTGTGAAGACTGTTGTTGAAGAAAGTGCAGGTGTTGATAAACAGGTGGAGTCACAAATCATTCAAAATAATTTTGAATCACAGCAGCAATTTAGTGATCAGCAACAGCTGTCCTATGAAACTGAACCTCATGCAGTAGTAGAGTCTCCAAAACCCACATCAGTAGAAAGGTTGGCACCTATATCCCATACTGCGTCAGAAACTCAGCAGCATGGTATTGCTTATGATCGTGCGAGGAGAGTGGGAGTACAAGCACCCAGCAGGTATCGAAATTTTGTAGGTTATGCATTTCAGGTTGCTGAGGAGGTGGATTCTCCCGAGCCCTCTACTTATAGAGAAGCTATTTCAGGCAGTGAGTCAGCTCAATGGCTTGCTGCAATAGGTGATGAAATGGAGTCGTTACACAAGAACGGCACTTGGGAATTGGTCAAACGGCCAGCAGAGAGAAAGGTTGTGACTTGCAAATGGGTCTTTAAAAAGAAGGAAGGAATTTCTCTAGCTGAGGGCATCAAGTATAAAGCACGTGTTGTTGCAAGAGGGTTCACTCAAAGAGAAGGAGTAGACTACAATGAGATTTTCTCACCAGTGGTCAGACACACTTCTATCAGGGTGCTACTAGCAATGGTTGCACATCAGGACTTAGAACTTGAGCAGTTAGACGTGAAGACAGCTTTCCTACATGGAGAGTTAGATGAAGAGGACTAAACACATTGATATCCGATATCATTTCTTGAGATCTGAGACAAGGATCAAGGTGAAGAAAATTGGCACTGCTGACAATCCTGCTGATATGTTCACCAAGCCGGTTCCTCATAGCAAGTTCAAACATTGTTTGGATTTGTTAAATGTCCTAAGTTTCTGATGGCCCTTATGGGCATTCTGATGGTACTTAGAGATAATTCTCTGAGTGCATCTGGCACTTCATTAGTGCGTCTGTTACATCTTTTTCGGGGAAGATTCAAGTCAAGGTGGAGATTTGTTGAGATGTTTTGAATTAGATTTTTGACCTTCGCTGAGCTGTACGGGAGTCTCGCTGAGCTTACGGTATATATTAGTTACTGTGTCTGTTTTATTTCGGGTCTTGTTTTGGACCTATTTTTGGGTCTAGTCTGTTTGGTTGTATATATATACACCTTATTTTAGTTTGTAAACTATTCCGATTACAACCCTAATAAAATCTGATTTCCCCCAAATTGTTCTTGTCTGCTCTTGTTTGTTCTTCTGTTCCGCTGCATCTGTTATAACAGGTATAAATTAATTTTAAATATCTCTGAAGATTAAATAAATGTCATGACAAAATTCAACCTCTTAAAGAGGTCGCTCTTGAAGAGCCAACTCTTGAAGAGAATGAAATCAGAGAAAGTTTAATTGGAAGCTAATGAAATGTAGCACTTGATATTATAGAAGTTGATGAAAATTATGAATCTAGATCAGTTGATGAATGTCGGTATAGAAATGATTGGCCAAAATAGAAAGATGCAATCCAATATGAATTGGATTCACTAACTAAGGACCTGTAGTCCAAACACCTGAAGATGTAAAACTAATAGGATATAAATGAGTATTTGTCAGAAAAAGAAATGAGAAAAATGAAATTGTGAGGTATAAAGCAAGACTTGTAACCCAAGAATTTTCACAAAGGCCTGGATTTGATATTAATGAAACGTATTCACCTATAGTGAATGCTATAACATTTAGATATCTTGTGAGTTTTGCAATTTATGAAAAACTAGATATGCGTCTAATAAGCATCGTTACTGCATATATATTTGGAAATCTTGAGCATGATATTTATATGAGAATTCCCGAAGGATTCAACCTGCCTAAAGCATGTAAATCAAATTTTAAAGATATTTATTCTATTAAATTACAAAGGTCTTTGTATGGGTTCAAACAATTTGGATGTATGTTGTATAACCGTCTCAATGAATGTTTAACTAAAGAAGGTTATACTAATGATTCAATATGTTCATGTGTTTTTATCAAGAAAAATGGGTCAAATTTTGTGATAATTGCTGTATATGTTAATGATCTAAATCTGATTGGAACTCCTGAAGAGATCCAAAATATTGTTGAATATTTGAAAAAAGAATTTGAGATCAAAGATTTCGGAAAAATAAAATTTTGCCTTAGTTTACAAATTGAACATTTAAAATGTGGAATTTTTGTTCACCAAATTGCTTATATCCAGAAGGTATTAAATTGGTTTTATATGAATAAGGCACATACATTAAGTACCCCAATAGTTGTCGATAATTAGATCCTAATAAGTATCCTTTTAGACCGCGAGAAGAAGATGAAAAGATACTTGATCCTGAAGTACCATATCTCAGTGCAAGTAGTGCACCAATATATCTTGCTAATTGTACAAGATCTGATATATCATTTGCAGTGAATTTATTAGCAAGATTTAATTCCTCGCCCACAAGACAACATTGGAATCGTATAAACATATTTTTCGTTATCTCTAAGGAACAATTGATCTTGGTTTATTTTATTCAAATAAATATAAGTCTGAATTGCTTGGTTATGTTGATGCTGGATATTTATCTAACCCGCATAAAGTAAGATCTCTATTTACATATGGAGTACAATAATTTCTTGGTGATCTACAAAGTAATCATTAGCCACCACTTCATTGAATCATGCTGAAATAATAGCAATTCATGAGGTCAGTCGAGAATGTGTTTCGATAAGATCAATGATCCACTACATCCGGAAGAGTTGTGGGTTATTTTCCGAAAAAGAAAATTCTCCAACTACATTATATGAAGATAATGCAACTTGTATAGCTCAATTGAAAGGAGAATATATTAAAGGAGATAGGATGAAACATATTTCGCCAAAATTCTTCTTTACTCATGATTTACAAAAGAATGGTGAAATTGATGTGTAGTAAATCCAATTAGATAATAATTTGGCAGATTTATTTACTAAGGCATTGCCAACTGTAACATTTGAGAAATTGGTGAAGAATATTGGAATGTGACGACTAAAAGATCTCAAATGATAATTGCATCAGGGGGAGAAATTAATACACAATAATAGTGTATTCTTTTTCCTTCACTAGGGTTTTTGTCCCGATGAATTTTTCCCTAATAAAGTTTTAACGAGACATATTCTTTGTGTAATAGACATCTAAGGGAGAGTGTTATGAAATAATTAAAAGTGTGGATGTCCATTTGTATTCTCAAGAGGACTAATTCATAATTCATTGATCCCAAGGGGATTAATTTATAATTCATTATTACATTATGTAAAGGAATTACAATGGATGAACGGTTTCAATCCATAAACCCATTCATGTATTGGAAGAAACGTTTTATAGACTATTCATGTTCTTGCAGTAATGAATGTTTAATAGAATTGATGTACCTTTAATTTTGTACTACCTATATATGGAGGTATTTTGGCACCTTTTGGGATGACCTTCGATTAGTTGAAATAATAAGAAAATCATTCTCTATTTCCCTACTTCTTTCTCTAATATTTTAATCCCTATTATAGTAGTTCATTTTATTAGTTTTATAAAACGGAAGACTAATAATCTCTAAAAAGGAAACATGCTAGTAAGGACTTCGATTTGAATTGGAAAACTGGCACACGTGCAAATCCCGATCTCTTTGGACTTGAGACTAGACTGAGGTGTGACCACGTAGTATAGGTTAAGAATCTTCTACAGAAAATTTCCTCAATCAACCCCTTTTTGCTCTTTTTCTGGTGGCCCTTGCGGCAGTGCCTTCGGAGCCGCACCAATTGCCAAATAGAAGTAGAATCCTTCCAATAACGCAATATTTAGTCAAAATCATGGGAAAGTATTCATAGATTTAAGAGTAATTATGCACCCTATCAATTTTGAACAAAGGTTGCTTATTCTTTTTTGGTACTTTTATGAGCACGAGAGGAGTTAAATTCTCAAAAGGAATTTAGGATACATTTGTTGTAATAACTATTTATAAAAATGCATTTTGCAGAGTAGTTTCCTAATCCCAGTCAGGACCTTCAGTTCAATTATTACTTGGTAGGTAAAGGTGTTTGGATAACCAAATTTTTTTAAATAATATTTCGCTTGCATCATAAATACATTTCCTAACCCATCTTTTTATATTTTCAATTATTTTTTTATTTCACATATATCATATCATAAAAAGTGCTATAATAATTATTCCAAATAATATTTCAAATAATACTGTTTCCAAACACACATGAAAATTGAAGAAAATATTAGAAAGGCAGACCACTATGTATTTTGCATAGCAGCTTCCTAATCCCAGTCAAGACCTTCTGGTCAATTGTTCTTTAGATGTTACAGCTTACAAGATTATTATCTACATGTCTCAGTCATCAAGGACCACAATGATTTTTATCTACATTTCTGAGTCATCAAGAACCACAGAATTTGGAGCTTGGCTGAATTGACTAAGCCAAAATTTGCAAAAAACGAAAAAAGATTTAAAATATCAAGAAGGAAAGACGTGTACAGGCAATTGGTGGAGTCTGCCAGTGGTTTTATGATTTTTGACAGGTGTCTAGTTTATATAATAACAAATTTGTACTCATGAAAATGCATAAAATCGAGTATAATGGTAAGTACGATCGTCTCCACAGAGCTTGGAGAAAATTGGTTTCCTTCCAAATAAGAATTAAATGGGGGGTTTTGAATAATTAAAATTAAAGTAAATAATCAACGTAAATAAAAATAGTCAAACAGGAGAGAATTAAAATTAAATCAATAATACGCAAGCTCTAGCTAAGGAAAAAATTTCTAAAGTGGTTCATACTCATTGATATAATAATTATTTTATGTATTTGTTAATAAACAAGTTATAATTGTCCAACAAGCGATGATAATCAACGTTTTCTTACTATGTCGATAGTTAAGGTACACCGTTAACTATTTTCTTAACCAAGAAATAACTCTAGATACGCCCATAAAAGTTAATTTCTTGATTGCATAAAAAACTAGAAAAGTCTTGTTCTAATCAATAAACATTTTATCAGGGTTTATTTAAAATAGATCATTTGTTTTCTTAACATAAAACCAATCATACTAGTTACCACTAATTTAAGATAATTAAACAATTACATATTAAACTATCATAAGTGGTAATAGATTGTTAAGTTGAATTAAATATCGGGCATTTGATATTCAAATAATAAAACAATCATGAGAAATTAAATCAGAAAACATATGACTATCAACGAATGACATAAATAGATAAAAATAATTGGATCTTACAGTTGTAGTTGAACTAATCCTTTGTTACCTCTTGACTAGAATAAGAAATTAGTTGCTTTCCATTGGGAATAGTCCATGCAAATTTATTGATGAAAGTCGCATGAGTGTTTGACAATGAAAAGGAAAAAAGACAAGTGGCTTCTTGTTTTTATTTTAGTGCCGAGAGTAAGGATGCGTTTGATAAAATTGAAATTTGAAATATGAAATTTGAATCAATTGAATTATTAAATTGTTAAATATTAAATCTAATACATTTAAATGCACATCACATTCAGTGATAAGTAAATAACTTATCACTTAATTTTGGGAGTAGGTTTTATCTAAAAAATTTAGTGTCACTTAATTAATTCAGATGTTCAATTTTTAGTTATCAAATGGTTTGAATTAGGGGTGGCAATCGGGTCGAGTTTGGGTTGGCGGGTCGGGTTGAGACTTAAGTATAACAAAGAACCTGCTGACCCGAACCCGACCCACCAACCCGAAATGGGTCAGGGTACCTGACACGAACTCGAAAATTTCAGGTTGGCGGGTTGACGGGTCGACTCGAAATGACCTGAAACTTAATTTTAATTTATTAATTTATCATAGTAATTTCTAATAAAATCAATTTTTCACAAAATTAATTACATCATCAAGTAATAAAAATTTAAATAAATAATTTCAAACCAAATCTAAAATAAATTAAACACCATAAAAGTGTTTTATCCCAAACCAAATATAAAATAAATTAAAACAACATAAAAGTAAAAATAACATAATATATTATTTGTCCAAATATAATAATTTTAACTTCACACAAGTTAAATAAATTCATTTAGGATTAAGTAATTAATGCCTTTGGAAAAAAAGAATGATTTAGTTTAGTTAGATAAAATAATTTTTATGTTTATTAAATTAATTTTAATTCGTAAACGGGTCACATCGGATCATATCAGGTCACCACAGGTTAACCCGAAATTGACCTGTTTTCTTTTTGGGTTCATCGGGTTCAACCCGATTCTGACCCGAACTTCCGAAACCTCAACCCAAACCCATTAATTTCGTGTTAGATTCGTGTCGTGTTTTCGGATCGTGTCAGGAATTGCCACTCCTAGTTTGAATATGTTAAAATTTAAATCTATCAAATTTAAGTGTTGACTGGGTTATCAAACATGATCTAATAGTCTTTCTTCCCAGCCAAGAAAGAGGAAACCTACCGGACTATCAAAGTCAAAAGAAGCTACTTCTTGTCTCACGTTTCTATCTTTCCAAACAATTATTACTTTGCTAATTTTCCTCAGAGAAGCATATTCCCTACAAATACAATGACAAAAGATAAGTTAAATTGTTTCCAAATACAAATCGGAAAGACGGAAGACTAATGATCTCGAAAAGGAAAACATGCTAGTAAGGCCTTCGATCTGAATTGGAAAACTGGTACACGCGCAAATCCCGATACCTCCGGACTTGAGACTAGACTTAGGTGTGGCCACGTAGAGGTTAAGAATCTTCTGCGGAAAATTTCCTCAATCAACCCCTTTTTGCTCTTTTTCTTGCTATATTCCTGCAATCAATACCAATTGCCAAATAGAAGTAGAACCATCCAATAATACAATATTTAGTCAAAATCAAGGAAAAATATTCATAGATTTAAGAGTAATTATGCACCCTATCAATTTGAACAAAGGTTGTTTATTCTTTTTTGGTACTTTTATGAGCACGAGAAGAGTTGAATTCTAAAAAGGAATTTAGGATACATTTGTTGTAATAACTGTTTATAAAAATGCATTTCGCAGAGTAGCTTTCTAATCCCAGCCAGGACCTTCAGTTCAATTATTATTTGGTAGGTAAACGTGTTTGGATAACCAAATTTTTTTAAATAATATTTCGCTTGTATCATAAACACATTTTTTAACCCATCCTTTTATAGTTTCAATTACTTTTTTATCTCATATATATCATATCATAAAAAGTGTTACAGTAATTATTTCAAATAATACTGTTTCCAAACACACATGAAACGTGAAGAAAATACTAGAAAGGCAGACCACTATGCATTTTGCATAGCAGCTTCCTAATCCCAGTCAAGACCCTCTGCTCAATTGTTCTTTAGATGTTACAGCTTACAAGATTATTATCTACATGTCTCGGTCATCAAGGACCACAATGATTTTTATCTACATTTCTGAGTCATCAAGAACCACAGAATTTGGAGCTCGGCTGAATTGACTAAGCCAAAGTTTGCCTAAAAAAAGATTTAAAATATCAAGAAGGAAAGGCGTGTACAGGCAATTGGTGGAGTCTGCCAGTGGTTTTATGATTTTTGATGGGTGTCGAGCCTATATAATAATAAATTTTTACTCATGAAAATGTATAAAATCGAGTATAATGGTAAGTACGATCTTCTCCACAGAGATTGGAGGAAATTGGTTTCCTTCCAAATAAGAATTAAATGGGGGGTTTTGAATAATTAAAATTAAAGTAAATAATTAACGTAAATAAAAATAGTCAAACAGGAGAGAATTAAAATTAAATCAATAATACGCAAGCTCTAGCTAAGGAGAAAATTTCTAAAGTGGTTCATACTCATTGATATAATAATTATTTTATGTATTTGTTAATAAGCAGGTTATAATTGCCAAACAAGCGATGATTTACGTTTTCTTACTGTGTCGATAGTTAAGGTATACCATTAACTATTTCCTTAACCAAGAAATAACTCTAGAAACGCCCATAAAAGTTAATTTCTTTATTGCATAAAAAACTAGAAAAATCTTGTTCTAATCATTAAACACGTTATCAGGGTTTATTTAAAATAGATCATATGTTTTCTTATCATAAAACCAATCATATTAGTTACCACTAACTTAAGATAATTAAACAATTACAGATTTAACTGTCATAAGTGGTAATAGATTATTAAGTTGAATTAAATATCGGACATTTGATATTCAAACAATAAAACAATTATGAGAAATTAAATCAGAAAACATATGACTATCAACTAATAACAAAAACAGATAATAACAATTAAATCTCACAGTTATAATTAAACTAAATCCTTTGTTACCCCTTGACTAGAATAAGCAATTAGTTGCTTTCCATTGGGAATACTTCACGCAAAAGTTTATTGATGAAAGTCGCATGTGCGTTGGACAATGAGAGTAACCGAATAAAAAAAGACAAAGAGGCTTCTTGTTTTTGTTTTAGTGCCGAGACCAATGGTCTTTCTTCCCACCCGACAAAGACTGAACCCATCGGACTCTATCAATGTCAAAAGAAGCAACCTGTTGTCTCACGATTCTATCTTTCCAAAGTATTACTCCCTCCGTCCCACTTTAATAGTTCTGTTTCTTTTTTCACACAATTTAAATAAAAATAATTAACTTTATTGAAAAAGTAAATTTAGATTGCTATTTTTCTAAAATACCCTCACATTAAATATGGTACAACTTTATAGAAACTTGAATTGATGGTAAAAAAAGAATCAACTCTCATTAAATGGAGTAGGTTTATAGGAACAACTACTTACATTGAATAAGGGTATTTTAGAAAAATTAAAATATAACTACATTCTTCAATTGAAAAGTGGATTACAATTTGGGACAGATGAAAAAGAAATACAGAACTATCAAAATGGGACGGAGAGAGTATTACTTTGCTAATTTTCCTAAGAAAAGGATATTCCCTACAATGACAAAAGATAAGTTAAATTGTTTCCAAATACAAATCGGAAAGACGGAAGACTAACCCTGTGTTTGGATTGCATTTTTCGTGATTTTTCATGAAAAAATTACTATAGCGATTTGATGTATGTGAGGGAAAAAGGTAATAGAGAAATGTGATCACAGAAAACGACGTAATTTTTCTACGGAAACCGGCAATCCAAACAAGGCAAATAATCTCGAAAAGGAAACATGCTTATAAGGACTTCGATTTGAATTGGAAAATTGGTACACACGCGAAGAATCTTAGGTGTGGCCACGTAGAACAGGCTAAGAATCTTCTGTGGAAAATTTCCTCAATCAACCCCTTTTTACTCTTTTTCTTACGTATTCCTACAATCAGCACTATTTGCCAAATATTAGTAGAATCCATCAAATACTGCAATATTTAGACAAAATCAAGGACAAATATTTATAAATTTAATAATAATTACGCACCATATCAATTTTGAACAAAGATTGTTTATTCTTTTTTAACACTTTTATGAGCACAAGAAGAGTTGAATTGTCAAAAGGAATTTAGGACACATTTGTTGTAATAATTGTTTATAAAAATGCATTTTGCAGAGTAGCCTCCTAATCCTAGTAAGGACCTTCCGTTTAATTATTATTTGGCAGACGTGTTTGGATAACCAAAATTTTTTAAATAATATTTCGCTTGCATCATAAATACATTTCTCAATTCATGAAACTTGAAGAAAATACATAGCACTATGCATTTTGTAGAGCAGCTTCCTAGTCCCAGTCAAGACCTTCAGTTCAATTATTATCATTTGGTAGTGTAAATGTGTTTGGATAACCAAAATTTTTCAAATAATATTTCGCTTACATTTTAAACATATTTCCCAACCAATCTTTTTATATTTCTAATCACCTTTTTATCTCACATATATCATATCACAAAAAATATTAATTAATTATTTTAAATAATATTTCAAATAATATTCTATCCAAACACGCATGAAACTTGAAGAAAATACTAAAAAGGCAGAGCACTATTGTGACGACCCCACTTCTCCCAAGGGCGAATCCAAGGGTATCGGCGGGCCGCCTGCCTAGCTCGGGCCAGAACTCAAAACTTAAAACAATAAAAGCTAGAAAATCCAAAAGAGTACTATACATACTATATACAATCCCAAAAGAGTTATAATTACATTCTCCAAAATAGGTATTCAGTTTACTACATCACCATAAGTTAGTCACCCAATATATAAAGTAGACCCAAAAAAGAGGTTCTTATACAGGCCATCAAAATAAAAGAAACGACTTAAACGTCTATCTAAACAAGCACACCTAACTATACCCAGTGTATGTGCCAAAAGTCCCCGCGTCGGCCCCTGCTAAGGAAAACAAAAGGAAAGGGGTAAGTTATATGCTTAGTAAGTAAACAGGGGCAAAAGCATAAATTTCACGTAACAACAGTTACACAGTAAGAGTAAAGCAAAAGTAGAAAAGTAACATCACATAATAAGGATACAGGTGGCTCCAAAGCCAGATCGTTTGCCATGCGTGACCTCCTGCCGACACTTCGTCGGCCACAAATAATGGTCCGTAGAACTTCACTTGTACTCCCACCGTACACCTTATCACCCTCTCTGGCCAGACACCTCACAAACTTGCTCGAGCGAACGAAATTGAGCTTGGTTCACAAGCTCGGGTCACAAACTTGGTCCACATAATCGGTGAACCGGATTCACAAACTTGGTGACCTCAAACCAGGTTGGACTGACTTCGACCAAGCCCTAACCGGCTCGAATAGTCCATTTAGGTCATGAGATCGGGCCCCAAACTCACAAACTTCACAAAATTTACTCGAAAGTCACCCCGAGCCACAAGCTCAAGGGGTTTAGTTCCAAAATGATTCATATACATATGCCATGTACAAATATGTGCGTAAATTAGGGTTTAGGTCGAGTGCGATAAAGTACACCCTCGCCTAGGTACCATTTTCATACATATCGAAACACATAAGCAATTAACACATAAGATCGGCTTGAATACTTACTCAACGAACAAGGATAACAAAAGGACGAAATTCGCGTCGCGAAGAGTAGCTAGTAGGCCCCACCGGCTCCACCTAGCTCACCACCGTCTGAAATAGAAGATTGTGTCACATAATATCACAAACGGCTACTATTATGCCTAAAACACGCAAAACGACAAAATGGGCACATGCAAGTGCGGAAACGGCATACGGAAATGGGAATCGGCCTAGCCGTTTTGCCGTCAAAACTGTTTTGAGCACAATCGAGGCTACGCGTGTCGGTTCAAGGTACATGAGGTACCGTTACGAAACTAAGAGAAAAGTCTATAACTTTCATGAAGACACATAAATCCGGATCTGAACAGAGATAGGTCGAAAGTATGGAAAACAGTGCCAGAAATGTGCACTTTAAGGTGACGGACAGGGTAAGTTTGCTGGATTGTAACTCCCAGCTCACAAATCAAAATCAAGAAATTCCAGAGGCATTAGAAAGCTGAGATATAAGGCTAAAACTTTGATGTTTTGGCCAAGACCTGAATCCATTCAGAACAGAACAAAAGTTGAGTGTCAAAGTACCCGTCAGAACTGTCCAGATTCAAGGCAGTTCTGATGATTGATCTTGTTTTGGTCATAACAGGAGCTACGGAACTCGGATTTCGACGCACTTTATACTGTTTCGAAGCCGAAACCAAGATCTACATTTCTTATGAAGGAGTTGACACCTAGATCGTATGGGATCAAAACGGAAAAATGCACGGTCAGAGGCTGACTTCAAAACGCAGCACAAACCAATGTTCAAAACAGGCATGAGTGTTTTGTCTATAACTTGGGCTACACTGATCCGTTTAAGGTGTTCTTGGTGGCGTTAAAAAGCTAAGAAAGAGTATTAAAACTTTCACTTTTTGACAAATGACTAAATCAGCACGGATCATAGTGAATAAACACAATCAATTGGATGAACTGTCCAAAATGGATCACTGGAAATCCTAGGGCAGTAAGGGTATTTTGGTCTTTTCATAGGCTACGTTGCTCCGATTGAACTGAAATTTTGTAGTCAACTATAAAACATCATTCTCTACAACTTTTATGTTTCATTCTAAGCCTAATTCGGCCTCTAATATGATGCAATAAAATCGGACAGAACAGGGTAGCTTGGTTTCCAAATTCTGAAATTTGTACCTTTACTCTATAAATTCATATCTAACAAGTGCTCTATCATCAAACCCACCAATTACTAGCTCAACAACATCAATTAAGAGGTAGATAACCATAACCAAGGCTGAAAATATAAACCCTAGTTAAACATCCCAACATACCATTGAACCCATGAAATTTTCCCCATAAATCCATCAAAACTATAACTTTAAGCTTCTAGTTCACACATATAAGAAGTAGAGGGAAGTTTCTTACCAAATTCACCTTAATCCCTATATCAAGAAGCTGCCAAGACCTTCCTCTTCCCAAATCACTCCACCAAAACCCTTAAGCTTCCTTGGAGATCAACTTTTGTGGAGGAATTTGCAAGATTATCGGTTGAAACTCAAGATTGAGGCTTGAAATTGAGGTGCAAGGTGAAGTTTTTTCCTCTCTTGTTTTGCCTCTCAAGAATTTCGACCAAGACTAAGAAAAGGGGAAGAAATGAGGAAATTTTGGTCAAATTTCTTTTTTATGAAGGTTAAGACAAGTTGGTCAAAGTCCAACTTCCATAGATGCCTTGACACTTGTTTCTTTCTAGCATTTTCTCTCATTTCTCTTGGTCAAATATTGTGGCTGATGTATGAGATATTTTGAGGGTCAATTATCTAAAATAAAATGAGAAGATTAAGGTAATAAAGTATGGGTCAAATGGTGTGTTTATCCGGTAACAAACGGTACCCGTCGGTTCGAGCCGATTTTCCTTAAATCACCCGTACTAGGGTTTTTTTCTTCCTATTCACTAACTTTTTATTATTGCATCTAATCACATATTATTTCTCACCCAAAAGTCACTTTTAATCACCAAATTTGATCCTTGCTCCGTACCGAAAAATCATCCGGCGAAAAATCGCGAAAACCCTAATTTGCTCCAATCTTGAAAACGAAGAGTGAAACCCTACTTTCTAGGTTCATTTGCACTTATTGAGGAATGATTGAGTAGTAGGATCATATTAAATGAATAATTTCCAAATAAAAGGAATTTTAAGAAAAATGTGATGAATTTTACAATTCCATAGAATAAAATTAGGGTTTTGAATCAAATATGAGGGATTTAAACATAACCTGCTAGTCACAAGTAAACTAGGGTTTTAAAGTACAAGTAAGGTTTCTAGTCTTGTTAAAATAAAACAATGTTTTAAGACAAAAATAAAATAAAGAAACCGTAATCCTTTCTTTGAGATTAAACAAAAATAGTATCCTAATATTTGGGGTATCACAACTATATTAATCCTTGCACCAGCAAGAGAAGAATTAATAACAAAAAAAAGTCTGAAAATGTGAAAACTGCTTTCCTCAATTATTCAAACAACAATTCAACTAGGAAAGTTAATGCCATAGCCTAAAGACTGACTAAATTCTTCTTCTTGAAGCCTTGAATAGTATCCTTTAGGCTTTCCTCCAAAGGAATGAACTCTACTCCCAAAGCTTTTGCCTTCTCATTGGATACTGAGTAGTCTGCATTAATGTGGATGCTATCATGTGAAAACCTGCAGCAGGTCAACCACTAAAAAATTAAGTAATACTAAAAAGTAACCTAGAAAGTTTAATTCAAAACCTTAGGGTAAAAGATTATAAAAAAATCAAGGTCTATTGTTTTCTCCTACATAAAACTTTTCAAGATTTTTCATGCTCAATTCCTTTCATTTTTAACCAATTAACCTAGTAAAGTCTTTTCAAAGAGGATTGTATTCAATTATATGAATGTTTTCTAGATATATAATTTTGTTTAAACCTTATCAGTGCATTGGTCTGAGAGCTGATGAAATAGCCAATGCAAAAAAAAAAAAAAAAAGTTCCTTTGACTGGTATCTTCTACATGAACCAGCTCATGCCTTTCATATCTTAATATCTCTACTAAACATTTTCTATTCCAGCAATCCAATTTTATGATGGCAAAAATCATATAGAGAAATCAGAAAGTCACCGAATTTAGTGAACCTAATTCTACAAGTAATCGAATTATAGAAAGAATTCTGAAAAACGGGTTCCTTCAGGAGGACAGGACTCCAAAGATACATAATTCTGAAAGTTTGGTTGAATTAATTAAGATTAGAAGAGATGAAAAGATGTGATATATCCCCGAGTTTTGTAAGTGCAATCTGAATATGACATAACTGAGATGGAAAAAGAGACTCACTTGTCTGGAAATTGATGAGTAGGATAAAGTTCTTGCAAAATCTTGACCACCTGGGAGGTGTGTGCAGCACTCTCAACAAGACAGTATCTTCCACTCGCAGAAGGGTTTTCAAAGGCAAGAATATGTGCGTAGGCAACATCTCTAACATCAACCCAATTAAAAGTTGCATAAGGAAATGATTCGTCTCCTGCATTCAGATAAGTTTGGGAAATAACTTTTCATCATAAACACGACAGCTTAGCTTTGAAACAAGCATAAAAATGTAGATGGAGTAAAATCTATGCTCTAAAACTACCATTTTACTTTATCAACATGGGTGAAAATATTCAGCTTACTTCATTAAACATGCATGAAGATATAGTAGGTGATATCAAAAAAATGGGAGATATGAAAAGAGTCAAACCTAAGCCATATTGGATCCTTAGTTTCATTGTTAAATGGAAAAGCAAGAGATCAAAATGCTCATTGACTTCTTTCGGATCAGAAAGTTTAGAGCATGATGCGGCCATAACCATAAGCAACAAAGGTCAACAGTCTAGTCGAAATTGTTCATAAAGAAACAGATATATTTCCAAGAGTACCATTTAGTAGGTTCAGGATCAATTGCACACTTATATTGATAGAAGGCTGCAAGTGAGGACCAACTATCCATGATGGATGAATTGTAATCATATCAATGCCATGCTCCTTTGAGAACTTCCATGCAGCAGTCTCCGCCAACGTTTTCGAAAGCATATACCAGAGCTACAGGACAACAATGTATCATCAGCTGCTACCAGAGAAGCATGAAATTGATTTGATCATGATCAAGGAACTACGTGATTCATAAGTAGAAAAATGTCAGCACAATCCTCAGTTTATGCCTATGATCAGTGTGATTAAGAATGAAAGCACAAAAAATTAAATTTCTGCTCGTAAGCCATGCTAATGACTTGTGAGCAGAAGTTCCCTGTAATTTGCCTAGCATCATAGCTGCATATTGTGCATATGCCACTGATTTCAAGTTCGATAATAAGTTGTTCTTTGTACTCTATGATTCTAGAAAGGAGTCATTCTATCTTGTTGTTTAGAAAGTCTGACCTTGTTGCAGCATATAGGTCAGGGAGGCTTGTGCTGCAAGTATAGTCTTTTTTACTACAAAATCTGTAGAACTTACCTGATTTTTACTTACTACTGTGATATAGATAATGTTGCATTCATCCTATGTAACACAGACACTATTGCTGCATGCTATGCACACCATCTTCTTCATTAGTATTCTGATATTGTTGGAGCTGTGGAATAAACACCAGGGAGGACCAAAATTAAATGCTTTGACTGTTTGATTTGTAAATTTATCATTTTTCTAGTAAAACATTTTGCAGTGTTTTGGAAAGTTTAATGCACATACTATTGTATTAGTCCACACTTTTATTTTTCTCCTCCACTGAAGTTATAAGTTGTTAACTAAAACAAGAAGAAGAAGGTGATTGACCACTTTGGTCTGCTTTTGAACACTGACTAGACCAACATCATTCTCTTCCTACAGAAAGACCATTTGCTGCGAAGGAGATGGTTCACTTACCTTGCGCTCTACACAGTATGATGGCTCTGAAAACCAACTTTCATCAACTACAACACCATCCTTCACTGCTCGGTTGTATGCAATTGAGGCCATAGAAGATGTTACTACCACTCTTTTGACAGATGAAACTCTTGCACATGATTGTAGCACATTCAGAGTTCCCTTTACCGCAGGGTCCAACACTTCTGCCTAAGAAATGAAGATAGAAATACTAGTCATTGAAGGCAATTAACTTCAAGGCAACAGTACGTTCTTGCTCCACAAGAATCATCATATAAGAATTCATGCTCTTTCACAGTCAGTGGAGATCTAAAATTTTTTCCACTCAATTTGATCCCTTCAGACAGTAGTTGATATTCAAACCAAATTGAAGAGACCCATGAAAGTAATTACTGAAACAACTTTGAAATTTGGTCTTCGATAGACTATAATTCCATACAAACATCTCTAGAAAAATAAGTACTTTGAACAGAAAAAAGAGAGAGAAAATAAATGATGAAAACAAAGAAAAGGAGAGACACTCGTATGACTCTGCAAAAAGATTTCAGTTTAAAACAGGAGTGTTGAAAATTGCAGCAAATCACTGAATTGGTTTGGAAAAATTATGTCAAAGCGAGTCCAATGTGCTTATGCGCGAGGACGTGTCTGGTTCAGCAGCTAACTGCAACTGAAACTCATGGCAAGTTATTTAATATCCCAAAAGTTCAATCATTACTGTTACTATATAAAAAGTACCAGGAATCTTGGTACTTTGGAGTGCAACTGTAAGCATTATTTTGATCTTATTTTCTATTATTTTACTTATGCCCTTTTTAATTTGTTGTTAAAACTTCATATAATCTTAACTGCAGGTTAAAGTTTTATTATTGCATCATCTAGCCGCCTCACTCCATTTAGGCAAAAGAACCATATAACTAATACTCCCTCCGTCCCTGATAGTCTTGTTTTCCTTTTTCGTCTGTTCCAAATTGTAGTTCACTTTCTCATTAAGAAATGTAGTAATCTTTCAAATTGTCTAAAATACCGTTATTAAATATCTTGTTATTAATACATTGTTATTAAATACTAACCCACTACATTGAATACATTGAGCTTTTCCAATACTAACCCATTAGCTGTAACTGATATTAATTAGCACTCTTCGTGATTAGCATAAGGGTATTTTAGGAAATTATTAATCTAAATTTATGTTTCCAACCAAATTAATTACACTTTCTTAATTTGTGTGAAAAAAAAAAACCAAGACTAACAAAACGGGACGGAGGGAGTAGCACATGCCGTATTGCATCCAAGGGAAGACAAAAGGTCACAAGTTTCATTATAATTAGAAAATCTCAATAAAACTAATAAATAGTTCATAGAATGACTCAAAGGGGAGCAACAAATTATTTAAAAAATTAAAAACTTAAACTCAAATGGCATAAAAAAGAACATTTAGGTCATCTAAATTTAATCAAAAGACAAAAATATTGATACTGTTACAAAATAAAAGTGCTTTTGGAACAAAGAATGATTTATAACTTGTGCATTTGTATTGGTTAGGGCAACCTAAATTCAAAAAAGTATAAAATAATATAAATATTAACAATCATATTTGTTTGTCTCAATTATATTTATTCCTTCAAAATAATTGATTTTTAAAAAAATTTTAAAGGAAAAAAATCTAAATACATTAAGTTCACATGCAAAACACGAGCTCCATTACTAGTTCTTTTAAAAACGAAAAAGATAGCAACTTAAATAAAGTAAAAGATATATTCACTGAAAGATGTTAGTAAACTAAGAAATGAAATGGATTAGCAGATGCTCAATATCTATTATCTATTTTCGTGTTGCTGAAATATCCTTTAAATAAGCATGGCTCAAGCACCTAAAACTTATCATCCTTACTAGTCTTGTACATAGAATGATCACTAGAATGCTGCGCTTAAGTTGGTTGACTAATGAAGAAGAAACAACAGGAAAACTATTCCCTCTTTCTGACTGTCCAACTAGCAAGTGAATTCAAATGCATCCATCTGCAGAATCGTCAATTAGTCAGTGCTTGGAAGATGTTGAACTTCACATCAAATCAACAAACTATAAACTGCCTAAATGTGGAACATCCTCCTGATTCGCAGTCAAGGCTAACGTTACAAGATTATTGAAGTTGAATTTACAGGCAATAGTATTATCATCTGAACAACAGAGCAATAATGCACTAATAAACTTGCTTCATAGGAAATAACAACAGGGATCATAATTAAAGTAATTCAGTTTGCATGTCAACAATTGTATATATGGGACTGCTAGATTTCGTCGACAATAGAGAATCTTCATTTTTACCTGGGGATCACTAACTACAGTTTTTACTGGTGATGCAGTATGAAAAACACCTTCACATCCATCAACCATTTCATCAAATGATCCATCTTTCACCAAGTGAGCAGCAAACAAGTGAAGCCTTTCCTTGGCTCCATCAAGTGAAATCAAATGTTCTATCTTGTCTGGATCATCTGAGGCATCAAGTAAACAAGCAATGTTTAGCAATTGCCAATAGAAATTATTATTCGAGATGAAAAAAAAATCGCATGTTAACTAATCTATGAATGACCCTATATTCCTAAATTCAAGACTCTGACTGAATGCTTGTTATCTTTTAACTTGTTTTTCAGTCACTTTTTTATCTCACATTTGCTCTTTTCAATAATCTAGTTATAACAGTAACAAATTTCCTAAGAATGCCCCAAAAACAACCATCCAAACAAACTTCTGAATAAATCTTTTCCATGAACTTATCCGAAGGTTACACCTGCAATCATTCAGGCTTTTTTTAGACCAAGTATCCAAACTAACGGGGCCAACACTTGTTAACTATAAAACTCTATCTACTTTTAACTAACAAGAAGAACAGCAACCAAAATCTGATGTGATCAGAGACATAGATTAGAGATGAGCAAATTTAACTTACTGAGGTCACGAACGGAAGCTTTAACAGTGTAACCGCGATCAAGCAGCAGCTTCACCAGCCATGAAGCTACGTACCCTGAAGCTCCCGTCACACAAACCACCTTCCCCTCTCCGCTCATTCTCTCTGTGATTGTAAACGTGTAAGCTTATTGTGTTTAACTTTGTAATCTTGTTGTTGTATAGACTATTGTGCTGTATATATAGGTCCAGAGTGGAAGATGAAGTCTTCGAATGACAAAGAAACCATCAGCCTAGTTCTTTAACTGTTGGAATTGATCATCATGCATGAGGTAAGATTTTCATTAACAGTCAAATTAACTGTTGGAATTGATCATCATGCATGAGGTAAGATTTTCATTAACAGTCAAAACTAGAACCAAGAAAAAGTTGAATTGACAACTAAATTCACTCATCAAATCTTCTAATGACAAAGAAACCATCAGCCTAGTTCTTTAACTGTTGGAATTGATCATCATGCATGAGGTATGATTTTCATTAACAGTCAAAACTAAACCCTGAAAAAGTTGAATTGACAACTAAATGACTCAACAATTGAAACAAATATTATTTTGCTCATCCATTAATTTGCTTTACTAACCAACGGCTCTTTAGGCTATTAGCCACCACCAATTACTCAAGTTTTGGTGGAGTGGGAGGTTAAGGGTTCAAATCTTGTCTCTCGTTACTTTGTCATTACTATGCCTTCCAAAAAATTTATGAGTGCTTAGCGCACCCGTCTAGTGCGAGTCCAATGGTGGTTCAAATTTCGATTCTTCAATTGGTCCATTAAAATATACTAGAATAAGAGTAGGAGTAAAGTAGATAATGTTGATTGGCAAAAAAAAAAATAATAATAATTTGCTTTACTGAAGGTCACATGCACACCACCATTTTAGAGGCATTTTTGTCCATTTTACCAGAAAAAAAAAATTCCAAATGCACATTTGGAGGATCAATGAAAGAAACGATACCAAATCATAAACAAGAAAATGTACTTGGGTGAAATGAAACTTGAAAATGGGTTTATGAGAAGGATTTTGTGAAAATTGGCAAAATTCCTCCTAGGTTGTTGGTCTGCACATGACGAGCAACAATTTCAATTTTTATTATTATTATTTTTTAACTTCTATTAGGGATAACAGAGGCACAGAGACAGAATGATCAAAACAACATGTATTTGGAAGTTCAATAGATAAATTCACATAAAAAAGAAAAGTGTTCTTCAATGAACAAATTGCGTTTTTTGAATAGTTTAGTGACCACAGGTACACTTTACGCGTGTAATTATGTTATCTATTCGGCCATTCCTCTTCGCCTCCTCTTGCTATCAAATAGTTAATACCATCTTGCACCTTGAACTTCTAATATTTAAGATGATTTATACCTAAACTTCTTTGTTATACCATTGATCTCCAATTGGTGATCGTATGTTAATTATTGGACTAACATAACTAAATGACTTTTCTAAACATTTATACAGCTAGAAGGTGTCAAAATAGGTGATTCGAACGGATTTAGACAGGTCATGATTGAGTAATGTATATAATTGAATTAACTCATTTATACTCATTTAATAAATTGGTCAAAATGAGTTAATTGATTTATACTTATTTAAGAATTGAGTATGGTCATACTCAATTACCCATTTGTGACTCACTTGAAATTCTACTTATTATTTTTTTTTTGCATGTTATTTCACAAGAAATAATTATATTTTATTATTATTAGATTGGTAGAAAATTTAAATTTATCTGCTTAATACCCACTAAAAATTGAGTTTAAATGTATAATTATTATTAAATAGGTATAAATTAGTGAATTGAGTCAATTCACTACCTACCAATTAAATGAATTTAATTTTTTTTCTCCCCAGACTAGGGAGAGCTTCGCCCAATTAAATGAGTTTAATTGAACATCCATTTAGACCTATTCAAAATTCATTGCATACTCAAATCTACTTATTAGTGAGCAGATTTGGATGGAAGAACATCATTGGGCTTGATTAACACCTCTACAGTTACATGGAGCAGGATTGTTGTCTTTTCTCTATTGATGATTAAAGCACTAATCTAGTGTTCAGTTTTATACATAAAATTTAATTAGAAGGTATACATCAATTGCATCGCAATGGGAAGAAAGAGAAGCTCAAATATTAGTGGAGTGTGGACTTTCAAACTCTAAATACTTCAAGGATGACAAACGGCATTAACACAAGGACACAGCGTGCATCCATACCAAAAATGTTAGTACATGGCATTTACTCTTAAGAAACTTGTTGAACAAACTCTTAAAAAACTTGTTTAAGTTTGTTCAAACGTGATTCTACGGGTATAAAAGGTAAATTAGCTTAGCAAAGGAGTTAGAATAAAATCAATTAGAAGGTGATGGAAGATAAGATTTAAAGGTAAATCATTTGAATCTTGAACCCACTAGATTGTATCCGAAGTTGTTTACATCGATATATGTAACTACTTTAATTACTTTATGAGATGAATAATAATTAAACCAAACCTATTATGTAACTACTTTAATTACTTTATGAGATGAATAATAATTAAACCTAACCTATTATGTATATTGTCGCGCCTCATTTTTTGAAAAAATAAATAAATAAAAGAGAAGTTTTGGAATTAGAAAAAATGAATTTTTGAAAAGGAAAAAAGGCCTACAATGGGACATATAAAGTGCGTCGGTTTGGCCCTAAAATTTAGTCTAAAATAGGTGTTTTTTAAGAAAAAATAGGAGTCGCCACTTGGTATTGAATTTAGGTGTACTAAATCACTCAAAATATATTTTAAATAAAAAACAAATAAAACTCTTTTAGACGACTCCAGATCTTTGAAAACGACAGAAAACGAGTTCGAGAGTCACGGTTGAAAAAAGGAAGGTAAAGATTAAATCTAAAACACCCTTCCAACCTAGTCAAGGTTAATTGCGAGATTTAGTCAGTAATTTTCCTAATCTAACCTATAAAACTTATCACATTTAGATGTTTTTATATAAATGCATTCCTAAACCTACGGGGGTATCGAGAGGGGCAAAATGTCTCTTCAAAACTTAATTGGTATCAATCACATTAATTATGAAGTCCAAAACGATTCTTTGAAGCAGTCACAAAAAATACAAAAGATGAGACTCAAAAAAGGAAAATCATAATATATACATAAAAAATACATAACCTAGGGGATGCAATATGACGGGTACGGGAGACTAAAATTCGTAATTCAATTTTCTTTCTTATAGAAGGGATAAGAGCGTGCTAAGACTAAAAAGCCATACTCGTTTATTTCCCATATTTGAAGGGTAACTCTCTAACCTAATCAAGCAAATGAACTAACATACTTCTAATTTCCTAAATGAGATGCAAGTCTAAATACCATGTTTTGCGTACATAAGGATAATGGAGATGATATAAAGAGGAAATATCATGCAAGATGAGAAAAAAGATCCTAAAATGCACGAGATGAAATAAATGTCATGCAAACATGTGATTCTGGTGTGTAGGCTGTCCTAAGGGTTTAGTATTGGACTAACTCATATCTATAAGTTCTCACTAGCGTTGGACTAGTGGGAAAACAGGAAGAAAGGCCACAACTAGCGTTGGACTAGCGTGGTGACTTCACGCATTTATTATAAATAAATAAATCATATAAGGCATAATTAAAGCAAGTAAACACATAAAAGCATATAGAGCACGTAACACATAAGTATACTATCTAGATGCAAAGACCCTAAAGAAAACGAATTAATACATAAGCACACAAGCATGCAAACACACAAGTAAATGAACGTACATAAAGATCTAATTATTACATTTGGAACTCTAACTAGAATTTAAAGGGGGAAATTTGAAATATAATAACCTAACTATTACACTTATCTAACTAATTACATTTTTTGGTAAAAAAAAAATCTATCTATTACAATTTGGCATTTAAATGCCTCCTAAATAATCATCAAAAATTAAATTAAACAAAATAAAATAAACGAGCACTTAAAGATGAATAAAAATGAGTAAACAAGAGAAAAAATCACACATAGAAAAACACATAGGAGCACATAAAGGAACTTAAAATAACAATAGAAAATACCCCCTTTGAAGTGGTGGTTAAGTGAGGTAGAATTGCCTTATTAATACTTCAAAACCAACAAAATAGTCAAGGCACCAATTTAATTAATAATTAAATGTAAATATATAGTAAATTCATGTTATTATTATAAAGAAATGAAAATAGACATAAAATCTACTAATTAAAAGCATTTAAATGAAGCATGATTAACAATTAAAGAAGATAAATGAATCTTTACTATATTAAAAGCGAGAGTTGGGATTGCTACAGTGAAAATGGGCCGGTTATACTGTAATTGTTGTGACTTTGAGGGGCGTTTTGGTTTTTTGGGATTGGATGACAATGGCTTTGCTGGAAATTCACTTCTATCCGCGTGGCTCTCTTGGATGGAAACATTTCCTCGTGGTCAGCAATTTCCGCTTCATGTGATTAGCATTAGCCTTAGTGGTGCTTCATTTTTCGGTAATGTCATTTGCTGTTTCTCTCTTACTCAGGACACTGGAAGATGCATGCTATAGTATTGTGGTTCCTTCGTAATTTATTTGTTCTTTGTACCTCTTTTGTTTGAGTCATTGTTGCCCCTTGTGATCCGGAGATATGGGCTACATTAGCTATTTATGAGTATTAGTTAGCCTTAGGTGTTTGCCATATTTTCCAATCATGCCATTTATTTTTCCCTTCATTCAACATGTATGTTATAATTGCTTGGTTGTTTTGTAATTTTGTTATTTTTTTACCCTAATTTTTGTTGACTTATTGGTCTCTTTTGTGGACAACGCAGACGGATGTCCGCGTGGGGCTCTTGGATGTGAACATTTTGGCGGTCAGCAATTCCCTTCATTCAGTTCTTGGTTCTGTTCTTGGTTTTCAGCAAGTATAGAGGGATCCCCGTGTAAACATTTTTTTTTTTTGCAAAAGGACAAACTTTCTTCATAAAAAAATATATGTAATTTAAGAAATGGATAGTTTTTGAACTTTTACAATAGTCCCAATTTTTTCTTTCAAGTATGAAAAAATGATTCTATAAATACATATTTTCTAATTTTAAACACGAGTTTGTCACCTCATTTGTAAAATAGATCCATCCTTTATTTCTTAGCATTTGATTTCAATCTATTCTTAAACACAAGTCAATTTGGAATTCACCATTTAAACATTCCAACTATCTCTTGGTTTTGAATACCACTTTTTATTATAAAAGAAAAAGAAACAGAGAAACTCACCTATTTTAGCACATGATTTAAGAATACAAAATAACCTATAATTTTGCAGCTTATGATACAGATTACAAAAAAAAAAAAAATCATCAACCAAGTTACCGAAAGAATCATCAAATGAGTAAGAATTATAGATCCAAAGAACCTAGAAAATAGAAAGGAAAAATTTTTAACTCAAGAAATTGTTGGATATTGTATATATCTAAGCCATTATCTTAGTGAAAATTCAAAGAGCTTCTTCCATGCTTCTCCTACTCACCACATAAAGTGCTGCCTCCTATACAAATTATCAAAACCAAAATCATCAAAATCTCCAAAAATAAACAAAGAATAGACAACCAAAAAAAGGGAAGAAAGAAAGAAAAATAAGAAAATATGTATATTTACCCCTACAAGTTGAAGTCATTCAATATTGAGAATCCGAGACTCATTTTCAATAGATGATGTCTTGTCCAAAGAAACCATTGTTGCTCCCTTCATTTTTGAACACTTTTAATCTATCAATCAAACAATCATCTGAATTGCAACAAAAAAAAAAAGGATCCAATATGAAATCTTGATTAGGAGAAATGATAGTATATATAAACTGAGCTCATGGTGGGATAGAGTTGAATAAAAATTATATGTCATGCATCCAGACCTATTAATGTAAAAGAAAAAAGCCATTGAATATACAAAAAAAATTAATTTAATTTTACATTGGTCTAAAATTATTTTTAAATATGTTTGAAAGCTCATTCAAGTATAGCAAACAATAGAAAATGATAAACCCATTTTATAATTTTAGGCATTATTTAGTGATTAATGCTACATTAAAAAAGTTAGATAACCATGCCTTATAATTCTACCTAATTTTAGTCACTACTTACTGATTAATGCTACATTAAGAATGTTAGATAACCTAATTTCAAGGTCTTATTTATCAGTGCAATTAGGAAAAAGCATGTCTTATTTTCATTGCTATTTTTTGAAAATTTGGGAAAAAAAAGTACTATAACAATTTGATATATATGAAATAAAAAGGTGATTAAAAAATATTTTCACGAAAAGTATAAAATTTTTCTTTAAAAAACTACAATCCGAACAAAATTGTTTTTATCAAATTACATAGAGCAAGAACATTTATGTCTACTAAACTATTTGCATCTTCCATTTTTCTTCATTATACTAGTTATACTTAAAAATGAAGCTATTAGGGATCTAATTGCAAAAATTGAACAACTTTTGGGTTAATATTACATTTTGGAAAAGTTAGGGGTCCAAATTGAATAAAAGATAAAGTTTAGGGATCAAATTATAATTAAATTAAGGACCTAATTGAAATAAATTCAAAGTTCTAGAGTTACAATAAAATTTATCAAAAGACTAGGGACTAGATTGCCTTTTTTCATCAAATTTCTTAAGAGGAAAGCCAACGGGCCATTTTATTTATTTTCTGGGCCTAAAATCCTTTGACCCAAAGAAACATCCAGAGGAAAAGAATGGGCTAGGCCATTTATTTGTCTAAGCAAATCCAACCAAAAAGATTGGACTTTAACTATAAAACCCATGGTATAACCCAAAGAAAATAAAAACAAAACCCACCCCCAGAGCCCAGCAAAATAACCTTAACCCAATTGTCAAACTATTTTCCTAAATCCAACGAAAGAAAAGAACGTCCCCTTAGAAAAATAAATTCAACAAAATTACTTAGCATCCCAAAACCTAGAAATAATTTACTCAAAACATACATAAAATATGCCAAAAAAAGGGTCAAGGCTTGAAAAGGGAAGATTTGGTTCATTTTTCACAATATTTTGGGCCTTAGTGTAATTATGCAAAATTTGGTGGTGCAAAAATGCAATTTCCAATTCTCCCATGCAAGCTTCTTTGAAGCTTGTTGCAGTTCTGGGTTTTCATCAAACGCAGGGAGCATGCCTGTTGCTTGCCAAGACTTCACACTCAAATACACAAATTATAGCCCAAATATCCACACAAAATCTAAACATCCAGTGCAGAAATTCAACACAAAATCATGTAAAGGGGGCATCCAAGCTAGTGGCTTGCGAAATGGGAGGAGGAAATAGCAGAAAGAAGAAGGCAAAGGAGACGCGTGCTGCAGATTTTTGACACCTTTGGGGGTAGATCTAAGCATATACGACAAGAGAAGGTGAATTAAGTTACCTTTAACACCTTATGGAGTCAAATAATGTGGAGGATTTGAAGACAACGCATCCAAATGAGGGACTTGAACCACCAAACTTCTGCTGAAGAATGTCCAAGAGCTGATGATGAGAGGATTTCGAGCTGAAATTTGGAAGGTCTGGAGACTTTATTTTGAGAGATTTCCTGAACAAAAGTTATCCTTCCAAGACCGTAGATAGCACGGAAATAAAAGGAACACCAAAAGGATTAGTATTGAGATCAGATTTGGAATCAGGAAGAGGGCATACCCACCAACCCTGGCTCAGAATTTTTCTAGAAACCTTTTTCCTTTTTTTTTTTCTCTCTCTTTCCGTTCACTCTTTTCTTTCTTTTCTGTTCTCCCCGCTGCTCTTCACTCTTTTTTCTTACCTTAATCGCTGCTTTTTTAGCTCTTTTATATGAAACAAAACCCTCCAAACCCTCACCTCAAAGGTGAGGATGCAACTGGTTTTGTTGGCTCATTTGGAGCCATTTAATCCTCTTGTTTTTGGAGTTTTCTTGATGAATCTTGTAGAGGTGATGTAGCTTTGTGTACTGGCAATGCATTGGGAGGAAAGAAAAGGAAAATGCGATTGGGAATTGCTCCAATCCCAGCTGGTTTTTTGTACTGCTACTTTGCTTCTTGTACGAAGCTTGAAGATGCAGCACGCGCGAATTTTATTTTATTTTTTTACATCTGATTTTTATTTTTTCTTTTTCCTTTTCTGTATTTCCTTTTTTTTTCTTTCTAATTTTTCTGCAAAAATAATCAAATAAAAATCAAATGAGATGGAATAATTTTCTTCAAAAAAAGTAAAAATATAAATAGAGATAAGTAAATAAAAATAAATAATAATAGATATAAACAAATCATAAAATGATTCATGAATTTTTTTTTTGGTGTCTACATATATAACATACTAATAATTATTACCCTTCCT
The DNA here is from genome assembly GCF_036785885.1 of Coffea arabica. NCBI lineage: Eukaryota > Viridiplantae > Streptophyta > Magnoliopsida > Gentianales > Rubiaceae > Coffea > Coffea arabica. Next base: position 28,607,401 of record NC_092313.1, read on the forward strand.
TATATTAATATATTTTTCCTATTTAATCTTACCTATAATTCTCCCTTATATTTATTTACTTTCTCTAATTAATTTTATATTTTCAAAAATATAACATCTAAAATATATATTAAGGAAGAGGGCATCCGTCAGACAGGTCCTATTTTATGGAGTATATATGTCACTACATGGAAAAAACTTGTTTAATAGGTATCCCGTTTTTTGACACGGAAAATATCTTTTGACTACATTCTGACTAGCCCCAAAAGCTATCCACTTTTGACATGTTGCCCGTGTGGGGTCCTTGATGATTGGTGTCACAATTTTAGCACATGGTCGTATCAGGTACAATGTGGTCAATATTGGATTAGGAGCACTAATTCAAAAAATTCGTGTAATTGTACGGTTGTTATTTTTGTTATATAAAATTTGGCACATATTTATATATTTTTGTACATTTTTCAAAAAATATTTTAGATAAAATTTTACATATATGAGCAAAATTCTTACATACAGTAAAATAATAGCATGATATGAGATGAATGATAATTGAATAGTACTGTAGTTGCCCCATTTACCGGTGATGCTACTCGTAACTTGATGTTCAAGAAGTACCACCATAACTTTTGCTGAACTAAATTTGATTTCACCAAGTTTGAATGGTATCGAATATAAAATAATGTTTAAAATTGATTTGACAAGTTGGTGAATCAAATCAAACGAGCTTTTACCAGACTGAATTTAATTCAAATATCATTAGTTTGATTCATTTTTCAACCCTAATATCGACCCAAAAAAAAATTAATCAATTACCAATCAAGTGTAATGTCTTATTTTTTTTACCAAGTTTTTAAGGGTGTGCACACCATTGTTCTTCCTTTTCCTTTGACAAGTAAGGCCACTTTTCCTGCTTTATGTGTTGCCTAATTTAAGTTTCGTTTTATGTTGACTCCTAATTTAGCGTCTTCTTGAAAGCTCCGACTATTGCACGGAAAAAAATATTGCTGTTGAAAACATCATCACATAGTTGGAAAGATTTACTTGTTGCTCTGGATTTTAGGTTTGATCTTTTATTTCATAAAGCATTTTGTTAGATTTCAATGGCTTGAAAAAATCATGACTTTTGTAAGAATATTGAGCTCTCAGACATTCAGTGCAGGCCTAATTTTTTTTTTAGTACTGAATTTGTTTTGGATACGTTAGTATTTCTTAAATTTTAGAAAATGCTTTTCTTTAATAAATGTAAGTTCATTTTAATCTTGATTCGCAAGCTTTTTCTTGTAAATGGTTTGCCATTTCTTATTAGTTTTTTTTTGGGTTAAAAATAAAAAAGCCCTCTGTGGTAAGTCTAATACACAGAAAAGTCCCCTGTGGTTTCAAAATATACAACACGACACCTCATGTTTTGAACTAAATTGTAAAGATGACGGAATCCGTTAAACTTAACGGAAATGACTTATTGGAACCTAAAAAAATTTTTTTATACCTAATTTTTAACAAATATACCTATTCTGCCCCTTAACCCTCAATTCTCTCTATTTAGAGAATAAAACAAATGATTTTTTTGAGTTGTCTTTTGCTTAATTATATCAGGATATTTTGGTCATTTCATCCATTTCCTTTAAGTTTAACGGATTCCATCATCTTTATAATTTAGTTCAAAGCATGAGGTGTCGTATTGTATATTTTGAAATTATGGGGGGCTTTCTGTATATTAGACTTACCATATGAGTTTTTTTTTTTTTTTTTTTTTTTACCCTTTTTTTTCGAAACGGTAATTGATTGTATTTCTTGTTAAAAGATGTACAAGTGCGAGCAAAGGCTCGAGTTAACTTTACAAACGGTGTTTTTGCCACTAAGAAAACAAAAATTCCTCATCTAAAGTGATGCCCAAGGCATAGTTGCTAAACTTAGAGCTTAGTTGATTCTTGTTATTTTTAACTAGACAAAAGGAGCACATACGAAACAATTCTCTTAACTGAACAATATCATCCACCACAGTAGCTAGTCTGATGTCCCATGCCTTTTTTGTTCGAATATGGTTGAGGAGTTGCTAGTTTTGCACTTGGAATTGCACGTTCCTGTGTTGTAGGTTGGTGGCTTTACACATAGCCTGTTTTAGTGCAACTGCTTCGTCCACCAATTGTGATCTTGAGCTGCTTTCTCTTAGTGCCCATCCTCTCTTTGGCCCTTGATCTCCTTCTGTCAAACTAATTCCAATGCCTAGACTAGACTTGTCCATTTCTCTTGTTGTCCCAATCCTCAACTTCACTACTCCATATTCTGGTCCTAGCTGCTGGGTGTTTTGACGTAGAGCTGCTGTTTCCTCTGTGCTCATCCTAGTTTCCTTGTTATCTATCTCTCCAAATTCCAACCAATCCCCTTGTGCCTTCTGTATTGTCTTCCATGGCTGGTATTTCTTTCCATTGAATTCCACATCATTCCTATCTTTCCATATCTGCCAAAGAATGTTGACAGATAAGGAAATGTGTTGCAGCCCTGCTGCTCTGTGTCTTGCTTCTGAGATTGATGTCCACCATCTTCTAAAACATCCATGCTGCTCCTACATACCTTCCCATTGGATTGGCGCAAACTTCTATGTCTGTTTTGCTTCTCTATAGTTCAATAGGGTATGTTCAATCGTCTCTCTTTCATCTTCACATCTCTTACAAATGGGGTCCTCTACCTTGATTCTACCATAGATAGTATCTCTTACTGGAAGAGCATTATTGAGGCATTTCCATAGGAATATTTTCTGCTTGTGTTTTACCTTCAGCCTTCACAATTCCATCCATAGCTTTCTGGTTTGATCCTCCCAACTTGTAGAGCCCTCTTTCTGGTTGTCTTTCTGCTTGATGACATTGTGAAGAGCCTGCACTTTATACCCTAAGTTGACAGAGTAATTTCTATCTACCCCATGAATCTAGAAATGGCTATCTTCCCTTCTTGATAAGCTTATTGGTATGCTCAAGATCCTTTCTGCATCTTCTCTGTTAAAATTTTGAAAGACCAAATTCCTGTTCCACCTCTTCTGGCAAATCAGCTCTTCCATGTTCTGTAGCCCATTGTCCATAACTCTCTTGGTTGTCACTCTGCCATTTGATGTATTCGGGATCCAACAGTCTTCCCAAATATTTGTGTTTTTCCCATTGCCAATTTTTCTTCTAGTCCCTTGTTCCACCAATGCTCTAGCTCCCATTAGGCTTCTCCATATCCAAGACGCATTGTTTGGGATTTTGCACCTGAATATGGAGGTCCTAGGAAAGTATTTTGCCTTCATAACTTGATTGACCAGGGGATTTGGCTAAGTTATCAACCTCCATACCTATTTGCCTAACAATGCTGTATTAAATGCCTCCAAGTCTTTGAAGCCTAAGCCTCTCATTTCCTTGTTTTGAGTGATCTTCCTCCAGGAGCACCAGTGTACTTTATTCTTTCCACTAGCATCTCCCCACCAGTAATTAGACATTAGTGAGCTGATTTCCTTGCACAATCTTGATGGAACCTTGAAGCAGGACATAATATACGTAGGCATAGCCAAGGCTACCGATTTAAGCATTATTTTCTTTCCTGCTGCACTTAGGAATTTGTTTTCCACTTGAGTATTCTCTATTGGATGTTTGTCTTAACAAATCCAAAAATTTGTTCTTTTGTTCTTCTAACTACCATTGGTAATCCTAGGTACTTGCCTTGGCTGACCCTTTGCATGTTCCTCATAGTTTGACAAATCTCTTGCATCATCTCTAGCCTCACATTCTTACTGAACAGTATGGAAGACTTATCCAGATTTATCAGTTGGCCTGACCCCATGGCATACACTTGCAACACCCTCATTAACTCTGTTGCCTGATCCATGTTTGCTTTGCAGAAGATCAATGAATCATTCACAAAAAATGGTGTGTTAGACTAGGTCCCTGTCTGCTAATCCTCATCCCTAACTGTAGCCTTCCTGATCAGATTGGAGACCCCTCTAAGCATAGTAGAAATAGATAAGGGGATAAGGGATCCCCTTGTTTGATTCCTCTTCTGGGGATAACATATTCTTTGACCTCCCCATTTATGTTAAAGGAGTGGGATACAGTTCTTAAGCACTCCATGATCCAGTTTCTCCATTTGCTGTGAAACCCCATTTTTATCATAATTGCATCCAGAAAGCTCCATTCCACTCTGTCGTATGCTTTAGACATGTCCAGCTTCACTGCCATGAACCCATCCTTACGTTGCCTTTTGTTTTTTAGATAATGCAAATATTCGTAAGAGACCATAATATTGTCTAGAATTTGCCTACCAGGGATAAATGCAGATTGATTTTTGTAGACACAACAATGCAGGACTCTTTTTAGCCTATTTGCTAGGATCTTAGCAATGACTTTGTACATAGTATTGCAGAGGCTTATGAGGCTAAAATGTTTCAGAGATGTAGGATTTAAAACTTTGGGAATGAGAGTGATCACAGTATGATTGACATTCTTTAAGAGATGACCAGTATGAAAAAGGTTTGGATTGCATTTACCACCTCTTTTTTGATAATAGTCCAAAATTTTTGGAAGAAAAGTGGCAACATACCATCAGCCCCAGGGTTTTTTCTGGGTTCATAGAGAAAACAACAGATTTGATTTCTTCTTCCTTCACAGGTTTTAACAGGTTTTCATTCATTTCAGTAGTGATAGTGTGGGGTATACCATCCAATACCTCATTTAATTCCTCTTCTTCATTACTAGTCAGGAGTTTCCTATAGTATTCTGCTATTTCATTGCTCAACTCCTCCTCACTCTCAGTCCAAGATCCATCATTTCTCTGTAATTTGTTCATTCTGTTTCTGCTTCTCCTTCCTTGTACAGAGGCATGGAAATGTTTTGTGTTTTTATCTCCCTCCCTGAGCCATTGTATCCTTGATTTCTGAGACCAAAACAGTTCTTCCTCTCTGTAAGCATCATTTAATTGCTTCTTCAGGGAGACCGTGTTTCCCTTTCTGGTGCTTCTGTTTGATTCCTTCAGCTCACTCATTTGCTTTTTAATGTGCTCAATCTTCTCTCTTGAGTTTTCTTGGAATTTGTTTTTCCATTTTAGGAGAGCAATTCTGCAGTTCCTGATCTTCTTTGTCACTTGAAGCATCCTGGATCCCTCAGTCTCCTGCTCCCAAGCAGTCTTGACCACCTCTCTCTCTTTAACCACCTCTTGTCAAAGTAAAACCTCTTTTTTCTCATACCAGAATTCAACATTATGTCAATCATTAGGATGCTGTGATCAGAGGCATAAGAGTCTATGTGTCTGCAACTTACTTTCTCAAAACCTGGGACCAAGGATAGCTACACAGCCCCCTATCCAGTCTTTGTTTGATTTCCCCCTCATCCTCCCAATTGTTACACCAAGTCCATGGATGGCCATCAAAACCAATATCCATCAATTGATTCCCATTAATGAACTCTTTAAAATCCTGGAAGCTTCTTTCCTCTCTCGAAATTCCTTCCCATTTTTCTTCATTGGAGACTATATCATTGAAGTCTCCTGCCAATATTCATCTCTCCCCCCACAGACTTTTTCTACTCTCTATTACTTTCCACTGCTGTTTCTCACCTAATGATCACAACTTGCATAAATGCCTACAAACCACCAGTCAGTATTAGCTTCCTGATCCTCCACATGTGCTTCTATAGTAAAGGCAGTCAGCAGGACCTCTATTATTTTCACATCTTCTTTCCACAGAAGAGCCATTCTTCCCACCTTGTTCATTGCCTCAACAACAGCAATCTCATCAAATCTTAAGATATTCTTAACTTTTTCCATATATTTTGTCCTATTCTTGGTCTCACTTAGAAAAACCATACTTGGAGAGAAGAGATTATTCACCTCCCTTAGTTAGGGAATTGTTCAGGGGCTCCCCACTCCTTGACAATTCCACACCTGGACCTCATTTACACCCTGGGGTCCAGTTTGGGATGGACCTCTCCCCCTCAAAACCTCCCTTTTCAGAGTCTTCTGTAGTTTCAGACTTATTCCTTTTCATACAATGTGTTTCTCCCTCAGCATTCTCCATCACCACATCCAGATCATTACTTTTTCTTTTCCCTTGATATTTCTGACCATCCAAATTAATGCAAATTTCCTTTAGAGGCTGTCTTCTTTCACTTGGGGACCTCAAAGGCTTTTGAATCCTTCTGTTTTGCTTTGTTATTACCTCTTTCTTCCTAGCAGTACAGTCATCATCCACCTGCATTAACACTGTTTCAGTGGTTCCCTCCCCAGAACCAGATTGTCAGCATTCTAATCCGTCTTCTCTATCTGTATATTCTCCTTTCCACTATCTTCAATCATCATTGCCTCTCTAGCCTGTTCCTTCCCATATTTCACTTTCTCAGGTCTACCTACTCCTCCCCAAGATGTAGTTTTGAGGATTCTGATTCCTCAACTCTCTCCATACTTGGTAAGGTTGTGATAGATGTATTTGTTTCGGGCAGGACCTCTCTCTGGTAAGTTGACTAATCCAACTACTGTCTTACTTCCATTTCCTGTTCTCTATCCCTCTTTAGCTCCTCCACCAAACCACTAGTGCCAATACTGCACTTACCTTTGGTCTAAGTATCCTCTCTCTCCTTCTCCACCCAATCTCCATTCTGGAAACTCCAGTGATGCCTTTGGGGGTTGTATATAATACTTGTATGTTTTTTCTGAGGAGACATCTTTCCATTCCCATTCCCAGCCCTAATCCAATTCCCGTATTAGTTATCCTTTTTTCCTTCCCTCACACTCATAGCCTTATCACAAGACCTCTCACTGTGTCCTATTCTACCACAGTTATAACAGAAATTCGGCCATTTTTCATACTTAAAGCTTGCCCATTTTGCTATCCCTGCCACCTTAACTGTCGTCCCTCTTAGGAGAGGTTGTGCAATATCCACCAGTACAGCAATCTTTAGGTATTATAACAACAATCTTTAGGTATTATAACATTTCTCACTTGGTGGAAGATTGACCCTATTTTCTTTCCTACTTCTTTTGACATCCAGTGAACAGGAAGATTCCAAACTTGCACCCAGAGTGGTGTGAGATTAAAGGCTTTTTCATCATCTTCTATCCCCTCATACCATCTGTTCAACACGAGCAATTGATTATCCAGAATCCAAGGACCCCCCTTCATGACTCTATCCCTATCATTTTCCTTAGAAAGAATGAATTGGAAAAGATTCGGCCCTAACTCAGCCACTGTCAGGTCTCTTGGGTAACCCCAAGCTGTGGTAACAAAGTTCTTGACTCCTGTATAGTTTGCTACCTTCTCTCCCACGATCTTTCGAATCAAACTGCATTGACATTCTTTTATACCAAAAGCTAGCTCCTCTCTACCCACATCTGTTATCTGAAGTTCCTTACTCGAGAGAGAAAAGCTTTGCAGAATATCACCTATATCCTCAGCCATAGGACTTAACACGAGATAGTACTGGTATATCCCACACTCATACACCAATATTTCAAGGAAAACCCGACCAAACAACAAAGAAAGACAAGATAATATGCTTTTCTCTAGGTAAATGTCAACCTGGTAGGCAACTAAAGAGCAGAGGAGAATGCACCTAACTCTAATGCAATGTTTTGAAAACCGAACCGGACTGACCGGTTGAACCGCGAACCGGCCATGGCACCAGTCCAGTTCAATGGCATAGTTGACTTTGCCAGAAAACCAGTCGAACCGCAAAAATCGCTGCATCGGATTGAACCGGTGGTTTCCGGTTTTCAACTTTCCTTTTTTTTTTTTTAAGTTTTGTAAAATGTAGTTATCAAGATTCGAACTCAAGACCTTTGTAATAGAAGACTAATGTATTAACCGTTGCACCATCACATTTTATTAGTTATTTTTGATAACTTATTTATATAAAGCAAACACTCATATTTCTTTTTTCCATTTTTCTTACAAAATCTCATCCTCTCATGGCTTTTTTTTTTTAATTTTCAACTCTCTCTATCTCTCTATCATCTTTTCTTTTGTCACTTCCTTTTTAATCAAACCTCTTTATTTTTAATTTATTGATGTTTTTTCCCATCTTTTAATTTTATTTTTGTCCATTAAATTGAAAAAAGTTAAAAAAGAATTATTTTCTTAACCCAAATTATTTAATGCCACAACCACTCACTTTTATCTCATTTTTTGTTTCTTATCAAGTTTACATTTCTATTTTCGATTTTCTTGACTTCCTTCGAACTCCAAACTTTCGTTTTTAAATTGCAATCTCTAAATCTCAAAACATAAATTAAAATTTAGGTTTACAATATCTAAATTCTCATAGACGTGAATTTTGTATAATTTCAAAATATTGTGATATTTTTGGGTTGAATTTAGATATAATTGAAATTGAGATGAAATTTATTTGTTTTAACTTATAATTTAAAAAATTTATTTTTAAAAATTCAAGTTATTAAAAAATAGTAAACTTTTCATCATATAAAGTATTAAATTAGTCCATTACATGTCTTATTTTGTATATATATATTTATATAAATTATTTTTTAAAAAATTCATTGAACCGAGGTTGAACCGGTCCGACCGGTTGAACCTCGACCCTTTCACTTCACCAGTTCAATTAACGGTCCGATTTTTAAAACATTGCTCTAATGCACCTACACTACAAGGCAAGAAAAGTTGAGGAAATGGCTGTGAGCTTACCTGTCTATCTCAGCAGCAACGCCATTGGTAATTCTTCTTATCACTTTGAGCTGGTATCGCATTTTGTAGAAACTTTAATGAGCCACACTATCCTATTTTGCTGTTTCACTCGACACTGGTCTTCAAAATCTGACCGTAATAAATCCTTCACTTTTTGATGACTTTATGGATCACACACTAAAGGATTCCGACAAGGTTTCTCGGGATATTGATTGTTTGGAAGCTTGAAGATTGCCTGAAAGTTTGAAAAGTTTTGAAACTTTTTTTTTTTTTTTATCAAAGTTTTGAAACTTTTTGAACCTTTGAGTTACCAAGGGAAGCATAGCTCTCTTTTCTAGAGAGAAGGGGCCCCTACTAAAAGAGGAAGTCCTGGCATTTCTTATTAGTTGTTACAGTAAATTTAGCATGCATATATGCCTTTTGTCAAAATTCAATCATTTCAAAATCTAGAAGGGAACTTCTAAAATACCTGCATCCTCCTTTTCTTTTTTCCTTTTCCATCTCTTGGCTTTGTATTCAGAATCAGATTGTGTTCAATTAGTTGGAATTTGCCTTTGGAGTTAAAAGGGATTTCCATTTTTTCCTAGGTATTCCACAGCTTGCATACCAAAAGCACAGAGGCGGAAGAAAACCTATGATTAAATCATACAATAGGTTTGTAAGAAAATGCCCACTCTGAAAAAATGAAAAGTTGAATTTCCTATTTTCAAATTTACATGCAAAAAATGAAAAACGACATGCAAGAAATAGTCTACTATTTCGCAATGTTTCATAGTTATGAGAAATATATTACAAATAAATCCACATAAATGGTGGGAATAATAACTCAAATATGGTGGGACAAATAAACATAGAGGGTGACCCCTGCGAGCTGAGATAACTAGCTGGTTTATTTAATTTAATAGTTTGAATACAATAGTAAATCAATGCCATAGCTCAGATACTGACTAAATTTTCCCCCTGAAGAATTCAACAGCATCTTTCAGGCTGACCTCCAAAGGAGTGAATTGAACTCCCAACCTTTTTGCCTTCTCATTGGAGGCTCTGTAGTTTGGGCTGATAAGGTTGGTATTGTTTGACATTCTGCTGTATGCTGGACAATACACAATTATGGCAAACATAAATAAAGCTTAGGTAATGAAAATGCAAATGTAACTGGACAATTGCCTCATATCTACTGTAAATTGTGCCTTTTTATGAAGTTTCAAAAGACCTTTTAAAAGATAACTTTAGTTGTGATATGAATGAAATTATTTTTTTCTAAAAAAAGCCTAAAACGAAATTTCTAGTTTGGATACAAAGCCAATTTGGTGATATATCCTAGTCCAAAGAAGACCATCTTCTAGAAATCAACCTGAGAAAGAGCTTATTTTATGGAACATGAGACAAAAAGAAAAAAAAAGAAGGCAGAAAGTTTAGGATTTAATGTCCTTTGTTAAGCTTAAAAGAGAGTATAAAAATATGTGATACATTTTGGACGTATACAAGGCCATCAGCAAAAGCCTGTAAAGACCTAAACAAGGAAAACAAGACTTAATTATCAGGAAATTGGTGATTTCGGTAATGCTAATGCAAAATCTTGATGATCTGAGAGGCATTTGCACATCTTTCAACCAGGCAATATCTTCCACTTGCAGAAGGGGTTTCAAGGTCAAGAACATGTGCATAGGCAACATCTCTAACATCAACCCAGCTACATGTTGCCTTAGGAAATGGTTCAACCCCTGCATTTGGCACCTAAGATCTTTAAACACATTTTTTTTGCAGGCTCTTCAGCGAACATAAGTGAAACTCTGCATACAATTAAATACAATGTTGTTTGCCATGAAAAGAGTCAAATTTAGAGGCCATGGCCTGCCTTCCAAAAGAAATGTTCTGTTTTAGTATCAGCAAAACCACAGAGGGGAGGGAGATGTGAGGAATGAACTAGTTGAGACAATTCAGATAATTGGTGAATAATAAGAAAGATTAATCCCAACAATCTACTAGTTAATCTGTCCCTGGAATTTCTCAGATTTAGAGTTAGGTTTCTCTTTCAAAGGATAGTTTATATATTTTCTTCCAAAAAGGATCAATTACAAGGCAAAAGAATAAACTACAAGCATGATAATACTAGTTGTCTCATACTTAAGAGTTAAATGGTGAGACTTGAAGAAACTTGTCCCTTCACTCTCATCCAGATAGAAAAACAGAATTTATTCCTGTTGTTTTGTTCCAGAGAGTGAAATAGTAATCAATTCCTAAAATTTGTTTCTTGCCATTGTTGTACAAAGTGACTATTTGGGTCGAAGGAGTCATGGCAAATTGAAAGAATAATAAACAAGCTTTAGCAAGTAAAGTTTGTACAACATAAACAGTGACTACTCCTAACAAATTTTTCCTCACAATTACCACCCAAAAATTTCTTTTCCTTCCTGTTAATCACATAGAACCTCAATGTTGTTGAAAGGAAGATGCACACAACGTGAATTTCAGATGAAAGATTGTACTGCAAACCTTTAAAACATCATAAGCTGGTCAGAGTTTATAGCTTGATATATCAGTTCATATTCTGACCTATGTCTGTCAATCATGTGATTAGCCAGCAGTGCCTTGAAATGTTATTAGTCATAAGTTTTTTGTTCTACTGTAACAAAGAAAGCTGTGGTGCATAATAAAGCTATAACTAACATAGATGGAAGAGTCAGTTAGACAATGATTACTAAGGTGATTCAATAAATTTTGAAACAAACCCTTTAATAGGTTGAGGAACAAAACAACGCTCGAATTAACAGATGGCTGCAAGAGAGGACCAATGACCAATCCCGGATGAATTGTAATCACGTCAATGCCATGCTCCTTTGCAAATTTCCATGCAGCATTCTCGGCCATGGTTTTGAAAGTTCATACCAAGACAATCAACACCGAAAAATCACTAAATGTTGGTAAGATGCTAGCAGAAAGTAATTAGATTTGTAAACTTTAAGAAGTAACATTATAAATTTCTACAAATTTGACAAAACCAGCAACTTACATCAGTTGAAACTATTATTGCTGTAGCTACAAAGCACAGAGTGAAAGTATCCACATTTCCCAGGACAAGCTATGCTACAAGTGAATAAGTAGATTTCTCAAGGATCCTAGGAATGGTGTAAACTTTCTATATTCAAGGAATGATGCAAAGCACCAGCGTCGACATATCCCGATCATCTGATCTCTTAATCCACAAGTTAACAGCAAAACTACAAGGGACCTTGACACTTTAACACATATAGCCATATTCATAATATTATAGCAGAAGTTCCTTTCCAATTGACCGACCAAATATTGCTCATCTAGGTGTGTATTCTCAGACAATAGTATAGAATTTGATCATGCAAGAGATGCATAATTAAGTAGGAAAACTTTCATATTGCTCTTTCCCCGACTATTCCACACTACATTATTAATTTTTCATTAAAGTTAAGTTGTTACTTAGATAGAAGGAAAGAAATGGACTGACCATTCTGGTTACAAAAATATCCTTCTTTTTGCCTATTAAAGTACCACCAAGTCATGAAGATCCTAACTTAATTATCTCCACAGCTGGGCTAACTCCTCATATGTGTTCCAATAACAAGTTAAAACTAAAGAATTCTAGCATTCCATATTAGATTTTACTGGAAGAAGACAGATAATATATGTACCTTTTGCTCCTCACAGTATGATGGATCGGAAAACCAACTTTCATCAACTACCACATCCTCCTTTAATTCTCTATTTTTTGAAACTGCAACCATAGAGGATGTTATAACTACTCTATTGGCAGAAGAAGAAATTGCACATGACCGCAGCACATTCAGTGTTCCGCTTACTGCAGGTTCCAGTAGTTCTGCCTATGAAATCAAACCAAGTAAAAAAGGAAGTCATTACCAGTCATAGGTAAGACTATGCTTTTAACCTGCAAAAAACTTATCATTCTGGTATTATGTTTGAGAATTTCACCACAAATGCTGTAAACCTACAGCTTTAGTTACTTAGCTAAAGGATGCATATAGTTGTCTTATCTCCTCTTGCTGCTAAAATAAGTTCTCAGGTCCTTTATTGTTGTTTTTCCCATATTTTTTGAGCTTTCACTGGGTGACAGGAACTTAAGACCAATAGAGGAACAACTGAAATAAGTCTTAGATGTGGTCACCAATTAAACCGTTTGGTACCTAATATCAACCGATGAAATTCTGTTCTGGCTTGAACAGGACAGACAGAAAATATAAAAGGTGTAGCTCCCATGAATCCTGCGAATAGATTTTAGCGTGAACACATAATGCATGTTGCAATTTCTTTTAGTGTCTGTGAGGCAACCTTGTTCATTGAAATTACTAAAATCAAAGTTCTACAAAGTTACTGATATAAAAATCCATAAACAAACAGACAAGGATAGGTGTACTGCATAAAATTTTAAGGCACAATCATTAATAGAAGTTAATCAACATACAAATGAAGATACATATAATTTGCAGATGCTTGAACATATATTGTAGTTTCTATAAGCTTCTTATTCATGGTGATATCGGCACCCAAAAACTATTGGCTCTGCACTGGCTGAATAATTAGTTGGTCAAAGCAGCGATTCATTTGCTCCAGGGCAAGCTTGTAGCTTGCTCTATAACCTTGACAGGTGCCGAACCTGTGCAATAATAATTACTAAAAAGTCCTAATTACCACCTCAATTAATTATAGAACAAATCCAAATACTGGAGCAGGGACCCTAGGTGTGCAATGGGTTACTTGATTCACCATATTCCCGAAGAGTTTGCTTGATCCGATATACCAAATTTGCCTATAAAAATATTAATTTTGCATACAATGACAAGTAGGGTCGATTCCACAGGGAACAGGTAGGAAGTTGTTTCTTTCCAAGTCAATAGAATAAAATTGGGGGATGATTAATGGGATGGAAATGAAAATAAAATAAATAAAATTCAAAAGATAACTCCACAAGTACAATTTATTAAAAATAGGAATTAATAAAATTCTACCCAAAGGGTCAACTTTTCAGGTACGGTCCAATTAAATGATCATCGATGCAGAGATATTTCATTCATCCGTCACTAGATTGATTATAACTATCAACAACGTCTGACAGCCAGTTCTCCCTTACCTTTTTTATAACCAAGGTATGACCGTTGACTGCTTTTCTAACCAGAAAACAACCCTAGGTACGACCGTAGGAATTTAATTATCCAGTTGCATTAAAACTGGAAAAATTCAACCCTAACCAATAAACACGCTAAGAGGGTTTATTTAAATTAGATCTTGCGTTCCCCCAACATAAAGCCAATTATGGTGGTTGTCACTAGGTATCAACTAAACGAACAATTATTGATTCAATTTAGTTAATATGACAGTAGGCTATTAAATTAAATCAAATACCCAGCAGTTGATATTCAATTAATAAAATACCCATAAACAATTAATTCAGGAAATGCACGAATAGTAAAGAATTGGAAGAAAGAATAAAAATTCGATTAGATCTCATAGATGTTATGGACCGCGCCCTTGCGTCAACCTTTAGGTAGAGAGGAAAACTAGCCGCTCCTCATCATATCAATCTCGCGTGGTTCAATTGATATCATTCAACTTAATTATCAAAAGGATTGGGAAAAGTGAAATAGCGAAGGAACGGCTAAAAAGCCTTGCTTCCCTTTGTAGGGTTTCGTGTTCGTACCACTGAGGCCAAAGTAAAAGCAAAAGTCTAATAGGGAAGTCGTACAGAAGCCAAAAGCAAAGAGTAAATCGTCTGTAATGGCCGACAGATGGGAGCCAAAGAAAATTAAAGCTAAGCTAATCTATTAGACGTGAATCTGGCTTTGACTAAATGCTGTGAAAGACCGAAGGACCCCAGACGTCTGACTCCAAATTGAAACTCAAGCTACTCTAATTGATCAGACGTGATTTTGGCCCTTTTTCCTTTTTGACGCCGCCGCCCACAGAGACCAAGAAACGTCTGGGTTTTACTTGCTTTTGGAGCCTAGGCTTTGATTCCATGCGTCGAGTTCACGTGGGTTTGGTTTCCTAGTTAGCCCTGCTGCTATCAATCCTGCGAGTCCGACTTTAGGTATATCTCCTCAGTTTCTGGCGTGGGCACGCCATAAAATAAAGAGTCTTCTGAAAATGTGCCTCACGCGATCACTTTTAACACCAACCACCTACAATTTACACAAATATCAAATATGAGCAAATTCTCAATTCTTAGCACCATGAGTTGCCAAAATTAGGACAGAATAATAGTGCAAAATGTGCTAAATAACCGTTCTATCAAATCCCCCCACACCTAGATAATGCTTGCCCTCAAACATTTCAGAGCTCAGAAGCACAATCAAGATAGCAACGGTTTCCTAGTCATCTATACTAGCACAAACATCCCGCATTCCCGACAATATCGCCAAAATTAAAACATACCAAACAGGTAGTTATCCAAAGAATATGAACAGTATTATACGTTACCTTCAAGAAAATGTATAAATACTAGGAACGCTCAAATCAACATCACGGAATGGAATTACCATAGGCTTGCACATTTATCACATCTCCACCACCGAAAAATGAACTAAATACACAAATCAAAGGGACTTTCATAGGGTTGTAATGGGGTTTAAGTAAAAGGAGGGATAAGAAGGTGAAAATAAGGTGTAATGTGTCAGGGGAATGTCCGATATCCACCACATAACCACAATGCTTCACCGGAGAAATTTCCACAAACAAGACAGTTTCACCTACTGTACACACTGTGCAAATGCCACCAATTTTCTCTCTCTCTTTTTTGACAGGCAGCTTGCAAGGCGTGGGCACGTCCTATAAGTCAGAGTCGTCCGTTCACTTCCTTCACTTTGCTTTCTCTTTTTTTTTTGGAGGATAACGTCTTGCAAGGCGTGGGCACGCCCTGTAAGACAGAGTCTTCTGATCAGCAGCTTATTGTTGATTTATCCCCTTTTTTGTTCCAGATGCACAAAGATAGCATCATACAGATTCTACTCTGACAACACTTGCGATTCCAGATTTATTTGCCTTGCACAAATGATGAAATTCAGACATCCCTTGACAACACAGGGGTGACCAAGAAAGTCTAAAGAGATCTTGGATTATCAACATGGCTAACAAACAAACTCGACGGATAAAAGCTCAAATTGGTTTACTATTAGAAGACAAGATGAAGGCATGATTTTTAGGAAGTTATAGGAAGTTTAATCCTAAATGCCCTTATCATTTCAAATGCAACCAATTCAACAAAATGTGGTCTCGACATGTACAAAATAGCAAGTTCTAGAATGCCAATACCATGTGTGATACCCACTCAATCAAACAAAAATAGAGCAAACAAGAATAATGTGCTCACGCAAGGCTCAAAAGCTTCCAAAAATTACAAAAGTGGGTCAAGTCCAGCATACTCAATATTCAACGATATTGCTAAGGAAAAACCAGATGCACAGCCAGCATATATGACCACATATACGTGCACCCAGATTGTATATTCCATCATAGTAAAATGCTCTAGCAAAAATGAACTAACTATATACTTTTTCCTTTTTGTTTTTCAGGTTTTTTTTCATGTTTTCCTCTTTTTTTTTTTGTTTTTCGAGCAAAAAGAAACAATAGAGACAAAAAGAAATAATAGAAATCACTCCCCACACCTAAAACCTACATTGTCCTCAATGTAGCCTAGACAAATAAAGTGCAAGGACAAAGGGAGAGAAACTTCCCTGACTACTGAGATGGTGCAGCGAGATCCTAAGGAGGCGGAGGATGCAGGGGGTGGAATCCAATATGAGCATAGAAAGCTGCCTGATTCTCTGTCTGAATACGGGCAAAAACCTGTAACGCCCTAAAACGGTCATCCAACCCCTCAATGCGCTCCTCCAGCGCATGGATAGAATCCTGGAGGGAGCGATATTGGGACTCCCAAGCAGGGGGAGCATGATAGGAGGACGGACCTGCCTGATCCGGATGGGGTGGAGACTCAGTGGAGGGGGCAGTCGGAGGAACCCGGGGCTGTGGTCCGTCCTCGCCAGGAGGTGTAAACTGATAGACATTTCCTACTTTGAAAATAACTCCCATCCGCTCCAAGCTGTGCAAATCCAGTGGCTCTATCTCATGAGCTAGAGCGAAGTTGTGCTCTTTGTCGAGGTCAAGCAAACCCAATCGAATGGCCAAGTGAGTAATGAGTGAACCCAGAATTACCGGTTTATTGCACTTTTGAATGACTGATTGCATTTGAGTGGCCACCCAACATCCAAAGTTAACCTGAACTTTGTTACGCATGCACCAAAGAAAATAAAATTCTGCCTTGGTGAGAGTGCCGGAGGAATCCTTCCGGCCCGAGAAATTGTGAGCCAAGAACCTATGGATGACCTTCAAGACCGGATCATTCAGATGAGAGGCCTTGGACTGACTCGGATTGTAAAGTTGAGGATCTGTGGACCACTCCCTCCAAATGTCAATGTAATCAGTAGAAAACGGTTTGGTGTAGTCACACACACTATTTATATATGCTCCGGATGCAATGGTATTCTCACTAACAAACCCCAAAGTCAGATTAAACTCATTAATGGGCATACTATACTGGGTATCTCTTAATCTAAATTGAATAATCCTCTTCCCATCCAAAGTGATGAATTCATTTTTTATGAACTCGGAGGTGGAGTAGAATTCACAACACAGCTCCTCAAACGTAGGGTAATCAATGGTTAGGTACTTTTGCCAACCTATTGCCGAGAACAACTGTTCAACATGTCGTGCAATTTGTAAATGGTCCAAGGTTGGGGCATGGAAGCACTTACATGGGGCAAAAAGACAGTGCACCAAGCTATTGAACCGGTCCTGTTGTGCCCTTGTAAGGTTAGTGACCGGTTCCCCCCATTCCCCAAGAGACATAGTGCTTTTATTGAGGCCTAAACGAGAACGAATAGGGGTTTGAATTGGGGCTCGCCTTTTACGAGGTTGGGACCCAGATGCCCCAGAAGTTGTTGCTTTTTTTGGAGGCATTTGGAGACCACAGGCAAAGTGTAAATAAGTAAAGAGACAGCCAGTCAATCACCAAAAGAGGGCAGGAGACCACAGTCAACAATTACTACTCAAAAATCAACAGTCCAATAGCAAAGAGAGAGTACAATTGCCCCACCAAACAAAGACAGGCAGATTGACACAAAAATCCCTCATTAGCGTCACTAGGCAACCAATAATTAAGACAAGAAGAATCGAGACCCCAAACAATGAAATTATCAGTCAAATATGTCCAACAGAGGGTGAATCACTTGTCACGTGTACCAGATATCCGATTCACCAGAATCCACAGATATATAAACTCGAATCTGAGTCAAATATAGCAACTAGATCCCAAATTTGAAGACCAGTGACAAAAATTTAGGGAAAATATGGGTACCACTTTTTTTAGGCTGGAGGAGGTCGTGGGAGAGTCACACGGCGAGAAGAAGAGGAGCCCAAGGGCGGCGGCGCGTGCTCGTACGGATGGGGAAGGACGCGCTGCTGGAGGGCTGTTGGCGGAGTGGGGCACACGGGCTGGCTGACGCGTGCAGCAAGGGCCTGGCCGGCAGGGCAGGTCGCGCCAGGCGGGGCAATACTGCTAGGTGTGCTGGGCGTGCGGGGTGCGTGAGGTCGCTCGCGTCTGGCAGGCTTGCAGATGAAGACCGCGAGCTGCTGGGAAAGCGCAGACCTGCTGCTGGGTCGACTGCAGGCGCGCGAGTTGAAGGGAGAAGGAGCACGCGAGGGAAGAGCAGGCGCGCATGCAGCGTGCGAGTAGGGGATGTCACGTGCAAAGGCAACTCGCACGCTGGTGAGTTTGGTGGCGGAGTGCGACAGCTGACCACGGGCGACAGACAATGGCGCAGCGGCAGGCGGCGGTGTGCGGCAAAGACGATGGCAGGTGGAGGAGGCGTGCGATGGAGAATGGCGGCGGACCAAGAAAGCAAGGCAAAAGAAGAAAGTGAGACTTAGTCAAAAGAAAGAAACTGAAAAAGTAGAAGCTAGACTGACGGGTCTTGACAAACTAGACAAGACAAGGAAAAGAGTAAAGTAGAAAAGTGGGGTCAGAGAGGGTCCCGGTCAATTTTGACTTTTGTTGTCCCACAGATTGGAAGACGTGGGCATGCCTTGGAGGCCATAGTCTTCTGACCGTCGCATCTTGACAAAGTCCAAAAGAGTTCCTTTCAAGGCATGGGCACGCATTGCAACTGTTAGTCTTCAATTTGCACAGTTGACCTGGCGTACCCCTTCCAAGGCGTGGGCACGCCTTGGAACCCCTAGTCTTCTGTTCATCACCACAAAAACAATCAAAATATAAAAATAGAACTGAAAAATCGCAAGTAAATGAAAAATGATCACAACTAATTCTGTATTCCTTGGGTTGCCTCCCCAGCAGTACCTTTCTTTAATTTCTTTGGCTAAACATGGCCATCAGCTATTTAGACCTCACGATTTGGATCATTAAGAGATATAATCTCCACTTGCTCACTGTTAAACCCTTCATAATAAGGCTTTAGACGGTGACTATTGACTACGAACTTCTTCTCCGTTTTCAAGCTTTGGATCTCCACTGCACCATAATGAAAAATATTAGAGATAACAAATGACCCAATCCAACGCGAACGCAACTTACCTGGAAAAAACTTAAGTCTCGAGTGATAAAGTAGGACTTTTTGCCCTATTACAAATGACTTCCTTGAGACTTGTTGGTCATGAAAAATTTTGCTCTTCTGCTTATAAATTGCGGCGTTCTCATAGGCTTCATTCTTTAGCTCCTCCAACTCTTGTAATTGGAGCTTTCTATGTCCTCCGGCCTCCATAAGGTCCATGTTACACCGCTTGAGCGCCAAAAATGCTCTGTGTTCAAATTTCATCAGGAGGTGGCAAGGCTTCTCAAAAACTAACCTGTATGGGGATATCCCAATCGGTGTTTTGTATGCGGTGCGGTAAGCGCAGAGAGCATCTTCCAACTTCAAACTCCAGTCCTTTCTATCAGACTGCACCATTTTCTCTAGGATTGACTTCACCTCTCTATTCAACACTTCAGTCTGACCATTCGTCTGTGGATGATAGGGAGTGGACACTTTGTGGAGCACGCCATATTTACGAAACAGAACAGTGATCGTCTTATTGCAAAAATGGGTGCCCCTGTCACTGACTATAGCTCTCGGCATTCCGAAACGGACAAAAATGTTAGATTTAATAAATTCTGCAATCACTCTAGAATCATTAGTTTGGGTGGCCTTTGCCTCCACCCATTTGGAAACATAATCAACAGCAAGTAGAATGTACAAGAAACCAAAGGACGAGGGAAAGGGACCCATGAAATCTATACCCCAAACATCAAAAATTTCAACAAATAATATGGGGGTTTGACTCATTTGGTCTCTACGAGAAATATTCCTCACCTTTTGACACCTATCACAAGATTTACAGAACAAATATGCATCCTTAAAAAGAGTCGGCCAATAAAAATCGCTCTCTAGCACCTTACGAGCTGTGCGTTTTGGCCCAAAGTGCCCCCCACATGCAAATAAATGGCAAAAAATCAAAATAGAATAGAACTCATCGGCACTTACACACCTTCTTATCACCTGGTTCGAGTATTGCCTCCACAAGTATGGGTCATCCCAAATATAATATTTGGCGTCATTTCTCAACTTATCTCTCCTTGCCATCGGTCAACCTGAAGGCAATTGATTCGTTACCAAAAAATTTATAATGTTAGCATACTAGGGTGCCGATGAATCAATGGCTAGCAATTGCTCCTCGGGAAATGACTCTCTTAATGGCAGATCCTCCTAATTCGTGAGCAGCCGACTCAAATGATTAGCCACCAAATTCTCGGCTCCGCTCTTATCCTTGATCTCTAAGTCGAACTTCTGCAGGAACAAGATCCACCTGATCAGCCTCGATTTTGCATTTTTTTTCGCCAACAGGTACCTCAAGGCTGCATGATCAGAGAAAACAATTATTTTCGCACCCAATAAATATGACCTAAATTTTTCTAGTGCAAAAACAACAGCTAGTAATTCTTTCTCCGTCGTGGAGTAATTAAGTTGGGCTCCACTCAATACTCTCGATGCGTAGTAAATCACGTGTGGCGTTTTTCCAATTCTCTGTCCCAATATGGCTCCTACGGTATAATCGCTCGCGTCACATATTATTTCAAACGGCAGGCTCCAATCTGGGGGTTGAATGATGGACGGTGGCGTCAACGACTCTTTCAATTTATCAAAGGCCACTTTGTATTTATCGGTGAAGTCAAACGACACGTCCTTTTGCAGCAACTTAAACAAGGGAGCTCCGATCTTTGAGAAATCCTTGATGAACCTCCTGTAAAATCCTGTATGGCCCAAAAAAGAACGTACCTCCCGTACATACACGGGGTAAGGTAGAGCAGAAATAAGATCTATCTTAACTTTATCTACCTCTATTCCCTTAGCCGACACAACGTGCCTTAAAACAATATCATGTTCGACCATAAAGTGACACTTCTCTCAGTTAAGAACCAAATTCGTTTCTATGCACCTTTTCAGAATTAAAGCTAGATTATCAAGACATTCATCAAAACTATCCCCGTATACGCTAAAATCATCAATGAACACCTCGATTATCTTTTCTACATATTCTGAGAAAATACTTACCATGCACCTTTGAAAAGTTGCTGGAGCATTGCAAAAATCGAAAGGCATCCTACGGTAAGCAAACGTACCAAATGTGCAGGTGAACGTGGTCTTTTCCTGGTCCTCTGGTGATATCACGATCTGGAAGTACTCTAAAAAACCATCCAAGAAACAGTAATAAACACGACCAGCTAATCTTTCCTCACAGAATTTAGTCTCCTGTAGTCAATGCACTGACGCCAGCTAGTAGCTTTCCTAACTGGAACCATATCACCCTCCTGGTTCTCCTCTACGATCACTCCTATTTTTTTTGGGATCACTTGAACAGGACTCACCCAAGGACTGTCCGAGATAGCAAAAATAATCCCCACCTCTTGGAGTTTAAGTATCTCTTTCTTTACAACTTCCATCATCAGAGGATTCAACCTCCGTTGTGCCTATCTTATCGGCTTCGCATCCTCTTCGAGTCGAATCCGGTGCATGCATAAGGATAGACTTATTCCATTTATATCTGCTATGCTCCACCCAATTGCCTCATTATACTCCTTAAGAATTCGCACCAGTTTATCCTCTTGATTTGGAAATAAATGTGCAGAAATAATTATCGGAAGTGTCTCCCAATCTCCCAGGAATGCGTACTTTAGATGCTTCGAGAGAGGCTTAACCTTTAATTCCGGTGCCTGCACAACTGAAGGAAGCAGCTTTGTCTGAGTCTCTGGCACAAACAGAGAAGTAAACTCATACCTTGGAGAAACAGTTGATAGTGAGTATAAGGCTTCAACTGCATGGTGCAACTCATCCCTCATGTCCACATCAAGAGTTACACCCAACTCAAGATGCTTGATTAGGGCCACTTCCAATGCGTCCTCACCATTCAGTTCGAAAGTTTCCTGTACAATGAGCTCAAAAACATTCAAAGCAAAGACTGAGTTAGATTCTTCTGGGTATTTCATCGCCTCAAAAATATTAAAGTTTACAGTTTCGCCATCAAATTCTATTGATAAAGTATCCTCATTCACGTCTATTTTCGTCCTAGCAGTGCTAAGAAATGGTCTACCTAACAAAATAGGTGACGGGTTTAACGACTTTTCATCTCCCATATCCAAGATATAAAAATCTGATGGAAAAACTAACTCATTTACTTGAACCAGGACATCCTCAACTAACCCTTCTAGGTAGGCATTGGTGCTGTCGACAAGTTGGATTATGATGGCCGTCTCTTTTAATGACTCAAGATTCAGGGACGTATAAATGGTTTTTGGCATCACATTGATTGACGCCCCTAAATCCAAACGGCTCTCTTGATCGGTGTATTTTCTATCTTACAAGGGATCGTGAACATACCTGGATCCCCACATTTGGGTGGGAGTTTTCTTTGGAGTATAGTTGATACGTTTTCTCCTACCACTACCCTTTCATCCCCTCTCAACTTTCTCTTGTGAGTGCACAAGTTCTTGAGAAATTTCGCGTACTTCGGTACTTGCTTGATTGCATCCAACAAAGGGATGTTGATCTCCACTTTTCTGAACACGTCCAGGATCTCTTTCTCTTTCCCCGCCTTCTTCGTTTTCTCCAACCTGCATGGAAAAGGAGGTAAATTAGATTTAATAGGAATTGATGGAGTAAGAGTTACTTTAGGGTCTCCATGAATGTGTCTTTCTTCCTCAATCTCCTTTTCTATCTCCTCCTCACTCTTATCTTTCAGGTTCGTTGTCTTTGGCCCCTCCACTTCTTTACCCTGTCATGGTACTCACATTTTTGGGATTTGTCTCGGGTTGCGATGGTAATTTTCCAAAAACTTGGGACTCCAAGCTATTAATCGCGGTTGCCATGTGACTTTTTTGAATCTCTAGATTTTTCATGCCCGCTCTGGTTTTCTGTTGGAACTGAGCAGTACTCGTGGCCAGGCTCTTGACAATATCTTCCAAAGAACTTCCTGAGTTAGATGACGAAGGTTGTGATTTTGGTTGCCATGGTTGCTGGAATCCTGGTGGACGATTGGAGAATAAATTCTGTGGCCTATTCCCATAGCTGAAATTGGGGTGGTCTCTCCAACCCGGATTATACGTGTTGGAGTATGGGTCATACTGCCTACGAGACGCGGGCACGCCTCCAGCCATATTCACTTGTTCAGTCCCATCCTCTTGCAACATAGGGCATGAGTCAGTGGGGTGGCCCACATTTGTGCAGATTCCACAGGCCTTTGCTTGATGCACGTTTCCCACAACTAATTGTCGAACAAAAGATGTCAGCTCTGATATCTGCTGCTGAATGGACGACGTCTCTACCTCGTTGACCCTGCGGGTAGGGTTACTCTCACGAAAGCCAAACTGTTGAGAAGTCTCTGCCATCAATTCAATGAGTAGCCATGCTTCCCTTGGTGTCTTGTTCACCAATGCTCCCCCACTTGCAGCATCAATGATACTCCTATTAGACGACTGGAGGCCCTCATAGAAATATTGGATCAATAGTTGTTCACTAATTTGATGTTGTGAGCACCTAGTGCACAACTTATTGAACTTCTCCCAATAGTTGTGTAGGGATTCTCCAGGGTACTGCTTAATGCCACATATCTCTTTTTTTAGACTTGCAACCCGGGACGCAGGGAAGAATTTTTCCAAAAATTTCTTCTTAAGTTGGGTCCATGTGGTGATACTACCTGCAGGTAGGTAGTACAACCAATCATTCGCTGCATCCTTGAGAGAGAAGGAGAAGGCTTTAAGTTTAATCTGCTCCTCAGTAATTCCTGGAGGCTTCATACTGGAACATACCACATCGAACTCTTGAATGTATTTATGGGGTTCCTCACCCGAGATGCCATGGAACGTGGGTAGGAGGTGAATTAATCCTGACTTCAGTTCAAAAGAGGTATTCTTAACTAGAGTTGGAAATGTGATGCACAACGGCTGTTGGGACAATTCCGGAGCAGCCAGCTCCCTTAGTGTCCTTGCATTCGCCATAGAGATGTCCTCTTGGCCTGGGTCACTTAAATTTTAACAACTCAAATTTGTTGACTCAACCTCAGGATCCAGTCTCTGAGATGCAATGCTGGATTGCTCCTCCCTTAGCTGTCTGGTCTCTTTCTTAGTTTGGCGCGCAATCTTCACTACTTTTGGGTAAAAAATCAATTCACTTGTACGAGAAGAACGAGGTATGAACTAGAAAAATGTTAGACAAATCCAAAGAGAACAACTTAGAAAGAAACAAAATTAACCAAAACACCGTTCCCCGGCAATGGCGCCAAAAATTGACAGGTGCCGAATCTGTGCAATAATAATTACTAAAAAGTCCTAATTACCACCTCAATTAATTATAGAACAAATCTAAGTACTAGAGCAGGGACCCTAGGTGTGCAATAGGTTACTTGATTCATCCTGTTCTCGAAGAATTTGCTTTATCCGATATACCAGATTTATCTATAAAAATATTAATTTTGCGTATAATGGCAAGTAGGGTCGATTCCACAGGGAGTGGGAAGGAAGTTGTTTCTTTCCAAGTCAATAGAATAAAATTGGGGGATGATTAATGGGATGGAAATGAAAATAAAATAAATAAAATTCGAAAGATAACTCCACAAGTACAATTTACTTAAAATAGCAATTAATAAAATTTTACCCAAATGATTAACTTTTCAAGCATGGCCCAATTAAATGATCATCGATGCAAAGATATTTCATTCATCCGTCATTAAGTTGGTTATAGCTATCAACAAGCTCTGACAGCCAGTTCTTCCTTACCTTTTTGACAGCCAAGGTACGACCGTTGACTGCTTCTCTAACCAAAAAATAACCCTAGGTACGACCGTAGGAATTTAATTATCCAGTTGCATTAAAACTGGAAAAACCTAACCCTAACCAATAAACACGCTAAGAGGGTTTATTTAAATTAGATCTTACATTCCCCCAATATAAAAGTCAATTATGGTGGTTGTCATTAGGTATCAACTAAATGAACAATTACGGATTCAATTTAGTTAATGTGACGGTAGGCTATTAAATTAAATCAAATACTTGGCCGTTGATATTCAATTAATAAAATATCCATAAACAATTAATCCAGGAAACGCACGAATAGTAATGAATTGGAAGAAATAATAAAAATTTGATTAGATCTCACAGATGTTATGGACCGCGCCCTCGCGTCAACCTTTGGGTAGAGGAGAAAACTAACCGCTCCTCATCGTATCAATCTCACGTGGTTCAATTGATATCATTCAACTTAATTATCAAAAGGATTGGGAAAAGTGAAATAGCGAAGGAACGGCTGAAAAGCCTTGCTTCCCTTTGTGGGGTTTCGTGTTCGTACCACTGAGACCAAAGTAAAAGCAAAAGTCTAATAGGGAAGTCGTACAGAAGCCAAAAGCAAAGAGTAAATCGTCTGTAATGTCTGACAGATAGGAGCCAAAGAAAACTAAAGCTAAGCTAATCTATTAGACGTGAATCTGGCTTTGACTAATTGCTGTGAAAGACCGAAGGACCCCAGACGTCTGACTCCAAATTGAAACTCAAGCTACTCTAATTGATCAGACGTGATTCTGGCTCTTTTTCCTTTTTGAAGCTGCCGCCCATAGAGACCAAGAAACGTCTGGGTTTTACTTTCTTTTGGAGCCTGGGCTTTGATTCCATGCGTCGGGTTGGCTTGGTTTCCTAGTTAGCCCTGCTGCTACCAATCCCGCGGGTCCGACTTTAGGTATATCTCCTCAGTTTCTGGCGTGAGCACGCCATAAAATAAAGAGTCTTCTGAAAATATGCCTCACGCGATCACTTTTAACACCAACCACCTACAATTTACACAAATATCAAATATGAGCAAATTTCCAATTCTTAGCACCATGAGTAGCCAAAATTAGGACAGAATAATAGTGCAAAATGTGCTAAATAACCGCTCTATCAAACCTTACCCTGACTGACTGACCCCAATGTTTCGAAAACTGGATCGGATCAGTTGGTTCGATCGGTTGAATCGCGAACCGATCGTGCCTCCGATCCGGTTCAATTACAAAACTAAAGAATTAATTGAACTAGTCAAAACCGATCAAGAACTTGAAAAAATCGGAGGTTCAATCGATTTTTATTAAGTATTTATTTTCTAAAATAAATATTTTAGTTTTATTCAAAAATTTTAATACTAAAATGAATAAAAATTTATTAAACTTTGAACCGGAGTTGAATCAGTTGAATCAATTGAATCGTAAATCGAAAAATTTTCCGGTCCACTCTCCGGTCCGGATTTAAAAACATTGACTTACCCAGGAAAATAGTTAGTCGACCCAATCTACGGCCCAATTGTGGACCATTTGCTAAGTTTATGACTCTTAATGTTTTTATTCCATAACGTTGCACCCTTTGAATTGTTTCTCTGAAGTACCAACAGAGAAACATCATTTGATCATTTTATAGAAACGTCATGCAAACTGATTAAAGAGAGACAAAAGCACATAACAAACGGCAATCTTTTTGTGAATGACCTGCAGGAACAGAATAGTTTTGTATGTACCAAATGTAAAGAAATATTCTTCAGGTGTTAGACCTGCGTGCTTCATTAATCTCTTCCATTTGGTTAATATAAGAAAAAGTAGAGCCGTAGAATTGGAAACATTTGATTCTAACTCTTTTTTATTTTACAGTTGTAACATTGTCATAAATCATATATAGAGGAATAGACTATAACCCAAAAAAGCCAGTAAAAATGCAACAGAGGAAGATACTAAAAGAAGTCGTACAATTATAAATCAGAAAATATGCTACGATTTTCAAAGTTCACTTGATAAATAGCAGATTTTGTAGACAGTAGAGAATTTTCAATTTTGTAAAGCAAATGTACCTCTGGATTGCTAAATGAAAGTTTGATTGGAGATGCAGTATGGAAAACCTATTCACATCCCTCGACTATTGGATCAAACGATCCCTCTTCTAGTAAGTTTGCCGAGTACAACTGAAGCCTTTCTTTAGCTCCATCAAGTGATGTCAAATGTTGTGTCCTTTCCTGATCATCTGTGTCATGACTGCATCAGTAGAATGTTCGGATAGCTATAATCAAAACCATGCCGCCAACAGGAGACCGCCTTGGTTTTCACTATGGTCAAAACTGAAGAAGAAATGGACTTAAGAGTAATAATAAACGAATCTCAAAGCAATGATAAATTTGACTAGCTAAAGGCAAGCGGGGAAAAGCGAAAAGAAATTGACGGGCAACATAATATGACCACAATAATATCATAGCCCTATGATTTCTGGTTTTGAGATGCGTACATTTGTAACTTTCTTGATAACAATTAATTCTTGAGATAATTATCAGAGCGACAATTGTATGCCATCTACCACTATTTTTATAACAAACTCAGTCCTTCAGAAGAAGGATATAGATTCGATAGGGTAAAGATTTTTGAGTATAACTTGATCTTTGTATCTGGAGCATGAAACATTACTGTTAAGGTGTACATTATATAGTTTCAGCTACTCAAATATCAATTAGGTTGGTCCACATCAATTTTTTTTTTTGCAAGTGATTTTTTTTTTTTGAGCAAACAGAACATGGGGAGCATTTACTAGCAGCTGTTGCAAGAATATCATCTGAAGCTACAAAACAATTTCACACTGCAGAGTTGAATAAAAATGTTGGGCAAATTACATATAATGCTCCTGTGGCTTTGTTTGTTGCCACATGACCCTTCTAACATTTTAAAATATCCAATTCACCCACTATGATTTATGTAAAGCGGAAACTTGATAGAGAATAGCCTATGTAATGTCGTTAATTGAAATACCATTAGTATTTTTACTTTAATGCTAAATCAATCGATGATTTAATTACCTTATATAAAAGTATAAGGGGATTATGTGGATACATATAAAAATCACAAGAGGGATAAAGTAGGCATTTATACAAACTATAAGGGAATTACATTGAAATTAAGACTTTATCACACATGCTTTTAGAGCACGTTTGGTATAAATGTCGTAACTAATTGTGCATTCCATCATTTTCCGCTTTACATATAACTATGGGGGGTTATGTGACTATTTGGAAATCTTAGGGGGACCATCTAGCATTATATAAAATCAACCTAAAATATAGTTATAAGTAATTTACCCTAAAATGTTAGATTCCAGGAGCAATTAAACAACAATCAGAACAGGGCATCAAAAACTGCACAAGCCACTTGGATATTTGATCAAGAATAAAAACTGGACTAACTGGCATCTCGAACAGAACCTTTAACAGTATAACCGCGCTCGAGCAGCAGCTTCACCAGCCCTGAAGCTGTGTAACCCGAAGCTCCCGTCACACACACCATTTTCCCTTCTCCTTCTCCACTCATTTTGTTATAATATTTTTGTGTGTGAATCTGTCCCTGTTTTTAATTTGTTCAGAGGGCTTCTCTAACTTGCTAAGAAGAGCTGAGGAAAGTAAAAGGATTCAAGGCCTAAAAATCAGCAGGCATGGACCAGTTCTAACTCACCTTTTCTTTGCTGACGATTCTATCATCTTTTGTAAAGCCAATAAGGAAGAGGCAGTGGAAATTATGGAAGTTTTGAAAACATATGAAAACGCCTCAGGGCAATTGGTCAATCTGGACAAATCTGCAGTTTTCTTTAGCAAAAACATGGACAGTGAGCAAAAGAAAGAGGTCTGTCTTGCTCTTGGAGAAATGGTAGAGGCAAAGCAAGGTAAATATTTGGGACTCCCTATGGTAGTCTCAAGAACTAAAGACCAGATTTTTGGATTTGTGAGGGACAATATAAGAAAAAGATTCCAGAATTGGAAAAACAGATTTTTGAGTCCAGCAGGTAAAGAAGTAATGTTAAAGGCAGTTGCAATGGCTATGCCTACGTATGTTATGTCTTGCTTTAAGCTGCCAAGAAGATTGTGTAAAGATATTTGTACATTGATGGCCAACTTTTGGTGGGGAGAATCTAATGGCAAGAACAAAATGCACTGGATTTCTTGGGAAAGAATGGCATTGAAAAAAAGTACAGGAGGTCTAGGCTTCAAGGATCTTGAAGCTTTTAATCAAGCTCTGTTAGGAAAGGAAGTTTGGCGTTTACTTACTAAACCAAATCTGTTGGTTAGTAAGGTGTTGAAAGCCAGATATTATCCTAAGGAGTCCATCTTACAATGCCGCTCTACCAAAAATGCATCCTGGATCTGGCAAGGACTAATGGGAGCAAGAAGCTTACTCAATGAAGGACTGATCAGGAGGATAGGGAATGGGCGTAGTACAAGCCTCTGGGAACACAAGTGGGTTCCAGATACAGCTACAGGAAGGCCAACTACATGCCGATGGAGTAATTGTGAGCTGGAAAGGGTGGATGAGCTAATAAGTCATCATAGATGGAACAGGAATATCATTTTTAGAAACTTCAATAGAAATGATGCGCAAAAATTTCTAGCTATCCCTTTGAGCCTATCCGAGAGGGAGGATAGTTTTTATTGGCAACCAAAGGCGGGAGGGCTATACACTGTTAACTCAGGTTACAAACTCTTGATGAAGCAATACAGAAAAGGGACAAGGAGTAATCCTGAGGGAGGTTGCTCTAGTTATGTAGAAGGTAGTTCACAAGTAGTACAGATGTGGAACACACTGTGGAGGTTAAACATTAAAGACAAGATCAAGTTTTTCATCTGGAAATGCATTCAAGGAGCTCTGCCAGTGAAGGAAGCAGTGAGTAGACGAATGGGGGGTGGATGATCCGATATGCACGACGTGTGGAACAACACAGGAAACAGTTGAACACCTCCTGCTGACTTGTCCTCACACGGTGAACATATGGAAGGCAGCTCTTATTCAGTGGGATGGAGCTAAGGATCAGCAGGGAGATTTCAAATGTTGGTGGCTAAGAATTTCAGAAGCAAGGCATAGGCCAGAAGGGATGGAACATATTGGTTTGACTGCAAATATCTTGTGGCAGGTGTGGAAAGAAAAAACAAAAGGGAATTTGAGAAATCAGATAGAGTTCCACCATTAAAAATGATAGGAAAAGCTCATAAGGAATGGTTGGAACAGCTGCAGTTAGAGCGCACGAAAGAAGGAGAGAGCACAGAAGAAACAATCCCTAGGCAAGAATTACCGGGCCAGGACAATGCAAATGAAGAAGCTATGATTATGGAGATGGCAACAACCAAGAAGAAAGGGCAGTTTTTTTTTGGGATTGGAGTCACAGTCAAGGAATATGCAAGTAATAGAATGACAGGGTGGGTACTGAAAGAGATAAGTCTGGGAAACAAACTCCTAGATGAAGCACTAGCACTGAAGCTGGTCTTGTGCAAAGCTGTGCAACGTAATTGGAGCAAGGTCAAGCTGAACTTTTGTAACAAGGAGCTGTGGAGACAAATCACACAGCAGAGTCCTGTGGACAGCAAAATGGCAACAGTACTAGTAGACATCTCTAATTCACAGAGATTGTTTTGCATGTGCTCTTTTGACTTGTGTAGGGAAGAAAATATGATAGTTAGCAAAAAACTGAGTGATGATACCTTAGGCGTTATTGTTGATGAGGAACGACTGTTTCCTCAATGTCTTTGAACACTTCTTGTATAGTTTCTCTCGAGCCGTTGCTCGTACATGTAATCTTTTTCTTTAAAGCAATGAAATTCTCTTGTGGTTTCGAGAAAAAAAAAGAATCTGTCACCTGTTTGCCTTACTTCTGGACTAATAATAATGGAGGGAGGCCTATATGGTGTACATATAGCTATGGTGAAGAAGACGAAAGATTGGATATGAGATTACTGGGAGACCGGAGAGATCCATATCTATTCTTGCAATTTGCATGGATCATCGCTGACATACGTATGGTATAATCGCGTCACATCCCATTTTATCAAGGTCAATTGATCAGTGTAAAATAGAAATGAGCAATAAATACGAGGATAAATTACCTTTTACACCTTATGCTTTGATGTTTTATCACATAATCCCCTATGATTTAAAAACCTATATATGACTCTCTCATAGTTTGGGTTATTGTATAAGTAAAAAGCCAAATTCAAACTTAACAAATTCACTGTTTCACTACTTTTTTTTTTTGTTTTTTTTCTCTTATTTTCCTT
Organism: Coffea arabica; assembly: GCF_036785885.1. Classification (NCBI taxonomy): domain Eukaryota; kingdom Viridiplantae; phylum Streptophyta; class Magnoliopsida; order Gentianales; family Rubiaceae; genus Coffea; species Coffea arabica. The sequence goes on from NC_092313.1 coordinate 28,638,709, forward strand.
TTCTTTCTCTTTTTTTTTTTGGAAAGAGTACAGATGATTTTGAAAACCTATATTTTGGCTTACAAAACCTTAATTTTTTCCAAATACAAAAGAGACAGAAGGGAAATAAAAAATAAAATCAATAAGAAACGAAAAATATGGAAGGTAAAGGTAAAACAAAAAAATAAGAAACAAAAAAATACCAAATCTTTTTTTACTATAAATATCATTATAGGTTTTTAAACCAAATCTTTTATGGTATTTTCTAGTTCTTATTTATCTATATTTTATTCAATTTCTTCCTTTTTATGTTTGGAGGAAAAAAAGAAGTAATGAAGGGATAAATTTGTCAATTTATCATTTTGACATTTTAATATGGACTATTAGTTTTAACGAAAAAACTAATAATGACACATTAACCCAAATCATGAGAGGGTTAGATATATTTTTAAACCATGGGGGTTTACGTGGTAAAACATCAAACTATAGAGGTTAAAATGAAATTTAGCCTAAATCCAAAATCAGGCGGTTGCATATGAACAAATACCAAGGTTCTTGACTTTGTTCAATACAATCCCAAGGCTAGAGGCACAAATTTTAAATTCACTACCAAGATAAACCATTCTCTTTTTTATTTTGCCATTTTTTCGGGTCAAAAAGTACAAACTACTTGAACTAGAAACTAGTCCTGACAAAGTTTGTGGGTTTTTTTGCAAGAGTTTTAGTTAAATATTGGTTACTTCGCCTAATTTGCACCTATTTTATCATGTAAATGCATGCACACTTTTAAAAAAATAATGCATGCACTTATATTATTGCCTTTCTTACATTTAAATACTTTTTTCAATTTAATTTTACTTTTCTGGCAAAACTAAATCTGAAGCCCATTTCAAGAAATATCCACCGAATACCAGGTAAACAAACCTCCTTCGTAATAAAGAGGACAAAAAAAATTTTTTGTCTTTAAGGATTAAATTTATAACCAGTCCTAAGATAACACGCAGCGGTCTTTTTGCATCTAACAATTGGGCCTGTTTGGAAGGTGAGTTTTTTGGGTGTTTGTATAAAACTTTACTGTAGATCACTGTAGAAGTTGTAGAAAAACTTTTGTAAAAATTTGGGTATTTGTAAGATGAAATTTTTTTTCCTTTTCATTTTCTTTCTTTCATTTTCTTTTTTCTTTTTTTTTTCTTTCTTTCTTTCTTTTTTCTTTTCCTTCCTCCCTTTCTTCCTCTTCTCCCTCCCCCTCCCCTCCCCTGATCCCTCTCCCGGTACCTCCATGGCAGCAACCAACAGGTGAGAATCAAATTTTTTTTTTTTTGCGTTTTTTCTCTTCCCCTCTCCCTCCCCCGCCATCCCTCTTATCCCTCCCCCTCTCCCCTTCCCCTCTCCCTTACCCCGCCACCCTCTTTTTTTTTTCGTCTTCTCCCCTCCCTCTCCCGCCACCCCTCCCTCTCCTTTCCCCGCCATCCCTTCCTTCCCCCGCCAGCCCTTCCTTTCCCCTTCCTTCCCCAGCCACCCTCCCTCTCCCCCTCCGGCCTCCCCTAGCTGCGATCCCCTCCCTCTCCCCCTTTGCAATCTGGTCGCGCGACCAGATCGGTCAAAAAGGGGAGGGGGAGGGTGGCGGGGAAGGCAGAGGGAAAGAAGGGAGGGGGAGGGAGAAAGAAAAAAAAGAAAAAGAAAAAGAGCTTCAGCGACCAGATCGGGCAAAGGGGGAGGGGGAGAGTGGCGGGGGAGGGAGAAGGGAGAGAAAAAATACAAAAAAAGAGGATCGCCGGAACTGGTGGCCGGAATAGTGATCGGCGCCGGAAGTGGTAGTGGAGGTGGTCGCCGGCGCCGGAGGACGTGGTGGGTTGGGTGGGGGAGGAAAAAGAAGAAAAGTTGAAGGGAAAGTTTTTTGTGTATTTTTGAAGTGTGTTAGGTTAAAAACTTTGATAAGTTTTTTGGGGTTCCTGTAGCAAAAGTTGTTAAAAAACTAGTTTTATACAAACTTGGTAAAAAACCAAGCTTCCAAACAGGGCCAATCCTTCTCTGATTGAGAAAAGGGAATTGACTTGATGATAGCAACTCTACTTAGAAAACTGGTCCACACCCTTGAATGTGATTTAAATTTAATAACACCATTTCATCATTTCTGACAACTGCATTTTCCGCACCCTTGGGTGACGACTGCACAAGAAAATTTTAACTTTACTTGATATGTTGAGTTTCTACAAGCAGGGCCAAATATCATCCACAGAACCATTGCTCCTATTAGAAAAGCTCTTGAAGTAAATCATATTTCCATTTCCTGCTATTTTCATCAATTAAACAATCTATAGTGGAGTCTTCCAGTAACACATCAAAATGAGATATAATTTTGAAAGTAGAAGGACGTGGAATCTATCTATCTTTCCAAATTTTGATATGATTTCCGTTTCCAACTCGCCATCTACTACCAAAAACACCTTTGACTAATAATTAAATAGTTAAAAAAAACTATATCTACCTAATTTGTTTACTCAATATTTATGTGCACTTAAACATAAAAAGAAAAGGTCAATCCATATATTAGTGTTATATTTGTAATATTAGTTCCCTATATAGTAGGTTGCTGTGTTGGATGTATTTATATTCTACCGAGTAAATGCCCAATCTTTTCAAAACGTGGCAAAAAAATTGTGTTTGTTTTTTTTTGGTAGATTTCATTCTTTTTATTTTTTTTGGTAACAATTAATTTACTCTTCCTTTTCAATTCATTATTTATAGTAAATTTCAATCAATCATCAATTACTTACCTTATATGCATTTCTATTAATTATACCTCTATTTGTTTTCAATCAACTCATAGCTTTCCTTTTTAATCAGGCACTCGTTAATATATATCTTAGGTGTTAAATTATTAGAAATAGAAGATTAATTAGGGAAAGCGTATAAATGTAAGGGAATTAATTAGAAAAATATATAAATACAAGAGAAAGTAGTAATTGTTGCATATATACATAGTATATTGGGTGAAATGTAAGTGAGTTAACGATTGCCCATAGGGCACCCATTAGAAAAACTCATCAAAATTTGGATGAATTTTATTTTGCCTATCATTGCAATCATTACTACCATTTTTCCTATCATTTATTACTATAACTTCATGTTTTCTAAATTCCAATCAATGTATTACTCTCTTACTTTTTATATGATTGTGCTAATTACAGCTTTCCTTTTACTTAATCAATTAGTCAATCAATCAATCAACCCATGATTTTAATTTTCTTTTTCAATTACAAGATTCTTTCTTTTATCCATCATTAGGGAGATTTACAATTAGTCACATTTTTTCTATTTTGTACTTCCATTATTTGACCTGATTATTAATTCAATCCACATATCTTGTAATATGTACAAGAATATGCAATCATAAGCACAAATAAATGCAATTCTAATAATTTTGCATATATGCTTTCATATTGTATTGCAACACATTTAATAATTCATTATATGGTTACAAAAGAAAAAAAATCTAGTATTACCTAGACCTTAGATAGTTCCCAATGTATACGCTGATACTATACGGAAAGATTAAAATCTGCTAATGTATATACTGATTGCTTATGAAGATTCATCCCTAGTTTAGATCTCTTAGATAGTTTCCAAGCATTATATTCCCTTTTTTTAATTTCTTGTTTAGTTTAATTCCTAAAGTTAATGAAATGGTTTTTAAATCTCCCCTACAAATGTACCTTATTACCATTTATGATTTTTTTTTAAATTTAAGCAACATCTTCCAATATTTTATTACCATTTTAAATTAGTTCATTTTAGGAGATAGTAGTATAAGTATGGTAGTTTGTCCAAATAACTTTGAATATGCATATACAACCCAAAAATAAAATGATAGTTGTTTATATTCTTATCACTCAATGATGAGAGTGGTCTATAATTTAAATGATTGAGATATATCGCCATCCAAATATAAATTTATTACGAGGGTATGATACCTTAAGTGACTATAGAATCTCCCTAAATGATAAATAATGTGAATTAGATATTCCCTCAAAAACTTGTAAAGTGCTTAATGTATATACGGGTAAATTCTTGCAATAGTGAAAGGAAAATATCGTACTAGCCTTGATTTTTTGGCTATGTATTGACTTTTGTTAGCTAAATTAAACTATCCTGGAGTGAAGACATAAAATCTGCTACAAATATTGAGAGAATTGTGAACATAGCTAACTTATCTAGCATACAAATTTTTTCTCGAGTTTGAGTTCTCTAACTTACACTATAAAAACAAAAAAAACTATCGTACATTTAACTTCCAACTAACAACGATGTATAGATAACAAATTATATGCATGGGATATTCCCATAAATAAATGAAATATATTTAAGTGAGAAAGAGTAAATTCTTAAATTAAGAAGAAATAATATTATAGTACCTGTCAATTTGATTATATGACTTTTTGGTTTGTCTTTACTCATGATAGCCAATTATATATGTTATTTTGATGTAAAAATATCCAAAAATGGTTAAATACAATGAGGGACATTATTATTATTACTCGGATTAAGCATGTCAATGGGTAGGGTTTGGTTTGGATCCCTTTGATCCAGATCCAATCCCATTTAATTTACCTCTTATTCTTATTTAAACTTCAATATTGGTAGATGTCTCGCAATCCAGCACTAAAATAGTAAATGAGATAAAAGTCATTTGACTAAGGACTTGACAAATAAATAATAGAATAAGAAGATTTACAAATACTTATTAATTTTTTGGGTAAAATACCAAAAAACTCCTTGTGGTTTACTAAATGTTTAATTTAACTCCCTTTGATTTGGAAACCTACACTATAACTCCCAGTGATTTTAACTAATTTGAAAATTGGACGGAAAACATCCAATCTAATGGTTATACGTGAAATGTCAATATTGCCCCTATACAAATGAACTCCTTATAGTTTGTCGAATATTCAATTTAACTCCTTCTAGTTTGAAAAATTACATTATAACTTCCTGTGGTTTCGACTAAATTGAAAATTGAATGGAAGCATCGTACATATAGTAGGGACAATATTGATATTTCACACACAACCGTTAGATTGGATGCTTTCTGTCCAATTTTCAATTTAGTCAACATCACAAGGAGTTATAGTGTAGGTTTCTAAACTAGAGAGAGTTAGATTGAATATTTATCAAATCACAAGGAGTTTTTTTGGTATTTTACTCTAATTTTTTCTTTGATTTAATTCAATCATCACTAGTCACTAATGTTTCAATCATATCTAGAACCAGTTTGACATGAGTCTCTTCAATCACCAAACCATCAACACTAAATACAGATTCTGATACCATAAAATCTTACTATATTTGATCCAATAGCCATAAAATATTAGATTATTTTATAAATTTACTAATATATATATTATTTAATTATATATATATATATATGGATTTGGGTAAAGTTTGGTATGAGTTTGGATTTGGATATGGATTCTATAAAACTAGACCCTACCTAGACCCACAACTCTCTCACAGGGTTTGGGTCTGGGTATAGGTAGGGTCTAGATTTGAGAAATTAAATCCAAACCCTACCCAAATATAGTGGGTCTGGGTTGGATCTGGGTAAGATTCGACCCATTGACATGTCTAACTCTAGATACCTCAATAATTATAAAATTGGTTAAATTGGAATCCATTTGGATTTAATAGTATTTTGAAAAATTATTTTTGTTTTTTAGGTCTACAGTAATAAATTTTAAAAACAACCTTAAAAACAATTCAAAAAATGCAACATATCTCAAATACATTAAAAAATAATTAAAAAATTCCCTCATTCTTCTTCCCCACACCACCCACTACAACGACCACCACCACCACCCATTACTCTCCACTACCACAGCCACCCCCACACCCACGACCCTCCTTCCTCTCTCCCCTCTCCTCTCTCTCTCTCTCTCCCCCCTACTAATTCTCCTTCTTTTTTCTCCTTCCTCCTCTCCCTTGTCCTTTCTCCCTTTCCTTTCCCCACCCCCCAAGCCCCTCTCCCCTCTACTAGCCGCAACCTTCCCGGTCGTGACTAGAAAGGTCACCAGAAGTCGTGACTGGTGGCTTCTCAGATGGAGTCGTAACCACCACCCGCGAGGGAAGAGGGGTTTGGGAGCGGGAGAGGAGAAGGAAGGGGGGAGAAGGAGAGGAAAGATGAGGGAAAAGGAGAGGAAAGAGGAGGGAGAAGGAAGAGGAGGGGGAGGAAAGAGAGGGAGGGAAAGAGGGAGATAGAGGGGAGGAGGAGGGAGGGGGTGGCGGCGGCAGGTGGTGGTGATGGGTGGTGTAAAATTTTTAAAAAATACCCCATACAGTTGTTGCAAAATACATTTTAAAGATATCCCAAAATAGATTTTGAAAAGCCCTGAAAATACTTCTAAAGACACCTCAAAAAAATCTATAGTAAAAGTTTTTTTATATATATAGTTGCAGTAAGGTTTTTGAAAGACACCCCAAAAAACAGCTAGTCCAAACGGAGTCTTGAGTTTTGAGGTTAAGGTGCAATGATTGACTACCTTTTAGGTCAAAATAAAGCTTGGCCGAAAGTTTAGTAGGTTAAAATATAATTTTAAAAATTAATCATTTTCCCTGATCCTCACAGCTGCAATGACGGACACCAATGTTTTCAGAACTGGACCGGACCAGCTGGTTCGACCGGTTGGACCGTGAACCGGACATACCACCGGTCTGGTCTAGCATCAAACCTGCCAATTAATGAAAAACCGCTAGAAACCGGTCAAACCATATGAACCGTGAAAAACCGTACTGCGGTTTTTAAATTTTCAACAAAATATCCCAAACCTGGCGGTTTTTAAATTTTCAACAAAATGTCTCAAATGAGGCTAATCAGAATCAAACCTGTGCCTTCCTGCTCACATAAGAGTGTCTTACCACTAGACCACAATCATAGGGCAAGTTGGGTTTGTTGAGAATTGTATTTAACTTGACTAAAAGATAGATTAAAAGTTTGAAACCCTAACATTAACAAAAGAAACAGCAGAGTGCAGCGCACTTCTCTTTTCATCACTTTCTCGGCTTCATCAGGCGGCCAACGGCTCTCCATTCTCCTCTTGAATTTTTTTTTTCAACATTTTCTTCTTAACCCTTTCAAACCCAAATATCCACAACAAGATTTTCTCAAGCCTTCACCATTATCATCAACTATCATCTTTAGCAGATTGTAGACGACTTGGAAATTTCAACTTTTCCTGTTTTCCATCATCGTGGTTAGTTTAATTTTTCCTTTTTCAAGGTTTTTTGTTTTCTATATTATTATCTTTAGCTGATTTTTTTTGCATTTTCTTCTTTTCCCCCTCAATTTTTGTTTTATTTTTATTTTGATTAATTAAGGATGAAATTATTGCAAAAGTAGCGCACCTCCGTGCTGGAATTGGGTAGGAATTACAAATAATAACATTGGGCTGGTCAAAAATATGGTAGTTGGCACATAATCAAAGCTATTGATCATTGAATTTAAAATAATTAATGGTATATGATCATGGAATAATGAAGATCCAAACAGGAATTAAAATATTCTTGAACCTTTCTGGCGACAAATGAAACTGGTCATCATGCGAAATCGGGAGTATGTCCTCTGGCTATATAAATGCTAATGGTAATAATTTGCATCCGTGTGAAGTCCATTCTACAATAAGGCATGTTCCAAACTCCTTTATATATATTTTAGATTTTGCAATCATATTTGGACAAGCTATTTTTTGGATGAAGTATCAAATTAATAAAATTTGTATCAATGATTGTCCTGTTTTTTCAATGATTGTATAATTTTTCTATTCTGTATTGATTTGTGAAAGTTGTCAAACAAAAGCTTAAAAAAAAGTGCCAAGAATTATACAATCATTTAAAGCTATTGTTTCATTTAAAGCTGGTTAGAGTTATTCTTACTCAAAAGTTTCATTTATTCTGTATATTAGATTTCTTTTTTCTTTTTTAGCTCACATAACATGTTAATTAGAGATGTTTAGTAGCAATTAATTTTTTGTGTTTAGTTGTATCTTTGTTTTTCAAATTTTTTTTTTTTGAGTTTGAGCAATTAGATTTATATTTTTATAATAAAATTTTAACTTTTTCAGGTTAAGTTGATGAAATTGTGAAAGTGGTGTTGTTGCTTATCATGCCACTGATGGAAGTTTGTTATTCAAATGGTTTATCTTGAATATGAGTTGGACTATTTTATGGACTTTTTAAGGATTGTAAAAGAATTTCAATTTTTATTTTATTTATTTTTGTGTTCTTATTTGTGATAATTGGTGAACATTTGGATTGTATCTTGGTGGGTTTTCACTTTAAGTGCAAGTTTAATTCCGAATTTACACCCGTTGGACTGCAAGTATACAGGTCGCAATTGTAGTACGAGATGTGTATCGGGTCGATCCCACGAGGAGCAATTTAAAACAATTATTAGATACTAATTTACTCTATTATTTAGACTTACAATTAATTTGAGCAGAAACTTCAGATTTTAATTCAACTACAAAAATTCTTAAATAGATAAATGCAATTTCACAATAGGAGTAGAATTCACTAAATATTAAGATCTAGGGATGTAGATTCCACATATAACACAAAAGATCTAAAACGAATGAATTTAACACTTGTTACTGCTCTTGTTTAACCAAGGATTCATTTCCAACAATACCAAAATCACATTTTCATGATAATAATGGGTTAAAACAGATTAGTTTTTCCTAATCTCTTGGAAAATACTAAATCTGTTTTGTGCATACCTGAAATATAGATTTTATCCACTTGAATGTATTTCTATTCTCATGAATATACTACTCAAGCTCTACTTATGTCATTCCATTATTTTTACCATTTCTCAATGAGTAAAAACAACTATAAACCTGCTATTGGTGATCAAGCAACAACAAGTAATCCAACATACACAAGTAGATAAGTTAATACAAGACATAACAAGCATAAATCACAATCACTTCATATCATTTGGCCATAAGCTTCATCTACTCCCTAGATAAAGGAAATTAGCTACTCATGAATGATTTAACAATCAAACTCACAAGTTTATTAATGCAAAACATCATTAAGTACAAGTATAAGAAAAGTAAAAGAAAGTTTAGCCAATTGAAGGTAAAGCTCTCCAATTCCTGCAATGTTCTTGTACAAGATGGTTACAAGTGAAAAACCAAATGCTTCTCTAAGAACTCTTAACTAGAGAGAGAACTTGTTGCAAGAAGGAAAACTAGCTACGTATGGTGATGCTAGGCTTCTCCCCTGTGTTTCTGCATAAAAGGTGGTAGAAATTCCATTCCTCTCACTTCATAATTTCCTCCACTCAGATTTTGTAAAAAGAAGTCAAAGATATGATGTTTCCTTTTTGTCCACACTCATTTGGTCTTCTCTTTTATTGCAGAAGCATGTGCACCGAATTCCCTTGCATCTTATAGCTGGAAAGTGGTATGAACACAAGAGAATTGACTGAGTCAAATTACAGAATTTCGGCTATAAAACGCGCCTACACAAAACGCGGCATAAACTCGCGTTTTGTCTACTCGCGTTTTCACTCTGGCCTTATTTCAACTGCGATTTTCTCCATGATAAAGGCCAAACTAGCTTTTGTGCAAAACACAAAAGTTGTAACCCTTTGAGTTAGCTTTCCAATGCTTCAAGAATCATCCAAATCGGAGCTTTGTAGCCTGAGATATGATCGAAATACTGTCACCTGTTCAAACCTCTGTTTTAACTTCCGACCACAGAATGTAGCTTCTGTATTCCAACGTTTTGCCCATGAAGATGGCAGAAATGGATTTCGATGTCTTCATACGAATTGTAGGTCTCTTTCTTAGCTTTAAAATGGTATAAATATCACCTCAATCCGATAAGTGTAGCTCCAGATATGGTCAAAATACTGAAGAGTGTCAAAACTGACTTGTATTGCATTTCCTCACTTGAACGTTTTTCACTTCATTCTTCTTGTTGCCACTTGAATTCATCACCAAATCTCTATTTTTTTACCTCATTTGACATCCTTTGGTGATTGAATCATCATTCCTGCATAAAAATGAAGTTTTTACCATTAAAATCAATAGAAATGCAATATTATCCACTTTTACCTAAAATATATAATTTTACCAAAAACCTCTTTATTTTATTTATAAAACTAAATAATCAACTCAAAATTAACTAATAAAATGCACTTAAAAATATTTAAAATAAACTCTTATCAAATACCCCCACACTTGAATCATTGCTTGTCCTCAAGCAATATAAAATTCTAACCATCAATGATCCAAAAAAAATTGAAAATAAACATATGTAGTATTTCAACTCTATTTCCTTGAATCAAGGTAAATAACCCTTATGTGATCTTTCCATTAAGTTCAAGTACTCATAATATCAAGCAAAGAAGAGCCAAGTATACCATAATTTTACCAATTCAACTCAACTTCTTATTTTTATCCAATTTCGCAAGCAAGCAACTCCTATAGTCAATAAAGATGCTAACTAATCTCATGATCAACTTCTTATTTTTCTTAAAGAGGGATTTAATTTACTTCTTCTTTTTATATATATATATATATATATATATATATATATATTTTAAGGATTAAATATTACTTAAGTTGTGAAAAATGCCTTTTGACGCGAAGATCAACATTTTTAGATGCAGATCCCCGGTTACTCAACATTTCACATACTCAAGTTGCTTTGCATACTCTTAATTCAAGTACCTTTTTACGCGAATGTCGACATTTGTAGATGCCAACCCCCGGTTACTCGGTACGAGAATCATTGGAGTAGAATAACCCTTTTTTTTTCTTTTTTTTTTTGATGTATATATATAATAAAATTCCCTCTAAGAGTAATCATGAGAAGAGTATGACACTTATTAACCATATTAATTTCTTATCTTATAAAATTAGATAAAAAGAAGAATTTTCATCAAATATACAAAATGTAGGCATAATTTTCTCCACTTTACTAGATATACTTTCCTATAGATGTAAAAATTATAATCACATAAAAATCATTTCCAAATTTCATGAGAAAAGAAGTATCAAAACCGCATATATTTATTTCAAAAGGATAAGTGACAAAATTTTATTTATTTATTATAGTTAATAACATATATATGTATAAGGTTTTGGAAAAATTTTGACAGAGTCTCCCCTTAAAAGTGGACTAAAACTCCCTGCCAGCAACCACAAGAAACACCATTTAAGCACAAGAATTATATCAAATATAACTAAAATCACAAGTACCACACATTTCTTCCCCCACACTTAGAATACACATTGTCCTCAATGTGTAGGGAAAGAAAAGAAAAGAAACAAAAGAAAGGAACAAGTGACTCCCCAAGTGATATGGCTGCGGTCCAGTGAAGCCTTGAATCATGAGCCATCGACCGCTCAACCATCTACAGTCAACGATCTACTAGTTACTGCCACAAGTTCCAAAATTCAAAATAAGGAATGTAAGTTAACATTTTTAAAACAAAAGATAAAAAATAACACGCAAACAAGCAAACAAAAGAAAAGCCAGCCAAAGGGCAGCCTCAATCATCCTCTTCATCGTCATCTTCATCATCATCGATGGGAGGTGGGCGTGTGCCTAAATGATCTTCAATTCGGTCCAGGCGAGTATCCATTCTGGCTAAGCAATGATCGATGTCATCTAGACGACCAAAGAGCCGCTGCCAGTTGGTCTGTGGCGGAGGAGGAGGTGGTGCTGCAGTAGATGGTCCAGCTCCATCGCGACCATGTCTAGCCTCTTGTCTCCGCTCCTGAACAGGGCGTGGAATGTCTCCCGTGCCAATACCAAGGCGGCGAAGAGTAGTGATAGTCATCTCAGCACGTGGTGGAACATACTCCCGCCGCATGCCTTCCAAGGGAACTTCAAAACGGGGGAACAGTAAAGTCAGTAGACGAGGAAATGAAAGTTTGAAGGAAGTTGTCTTACGCCTCGCCGTAGACCTAATGTGGCTGATGATGATGTTCGGCAATGAAATTCGAGCATACGGGGAAGTTCGGTTGTGGAACATGTAATCAAGGAAGTAAATATCGCTCTTGCGAACCTCCGTGTGCCCCGTCTTCTTTGGGATGACATTGTGAGCCATCATGTAAATGATAAGCCGATGACGAGGTTCGAATACATTCGCCAATATAGTCTCCTTTCTGGTAGAGCGAAAAGGTTGGTACTCGAGACCAAACCTAGCCATGGCCAATGAGGGATCCCACCTCCTATTCGGGGGAACAAACTCCTTCTTCAAGTCTACTGGACGTCCGTCATCCATACACCCCAAAATAGCAGCCAAATCTTGCCGTGACAAGGTGATTCGTCTTCCACGCACCCAGGACTCAACTATTTCTCCACTATGGCGCGCCTTACTTTCAATGTTGGCGTAAAACTCGCGCACCAACTCTGGGTAGTAATGGTTTGGAAGGGTGAGAATCGGAGCCCATCCTAGCTGAGCAAAAGTTTCTGAGATGTTGTACATCATCTCAACTGGTGGACTGACGTGCATCTCAAACAAAAACTCCAAATTAGCACGCGCCTCATGCCACTCCTGATTCCTGCGAGTGTTGAACCTAGCACTGTCAAATACCGATTTTCCCGTTCCACGGGAGGTGCCCTCACCAGGTCGACGGTTAATTGGTGGAGGAGAAGGTGAATTCTCCTCTTCAGTCACCTCCATCTCTTCATTAACCTCCCTCTCCTCACTACTAGAGGATGAAAGTACCGCTCTTCTTCCCCTTGGCATAGTACCTAAAAAATATTTCAATTATCCACATGTACTACAACTCATTATTTGGCAACAAAAGTTCAGCATTAATCCAAATAACCTCAAATACAATTGCTCAAGTTCTAATCATTCAATGATCGTACAAGACATATTTTCTGCCTAAAGTTGCCCAAAATCACCAAATTACACAAGATATGTATCAATCATAATTTAATTAGTGAAAATAGGAACAATTATGATTATAACTATTTAGAATTAACAATAATAATATACTTTTAGCTATAATCATGTTTAGGCAAAAATTAAACTAATTAACTCACCAAATCAACCAAATTACTCACTATACACAATGCACATGCTTAAACATCATCAACTAACCATTTTTAACCATAATTTAACATCACCAATGGCTCAAAAACATCCTAGTTCCTTTTTCCAATTTCATCTAAATATAGCAATTGTGAATTTTAAAGTACTTGAAAACCAATAAATTGCTACATTTAAACATTTAAACATGCTTAAACAATCATAATAATCATGAATAAAATAAAAAATAGCCATGAACCTCATCAAATTTTCGAAATTAAAAGATGTCAGATAGCTCAGAATAAAAAATATGAACTTCTAAAATCAAAAGATTTGATGAAGAAACTTACCTCAATCACGTAGAAGGATGTTTGGTGATGCTAAAAATGCAAAAAGCCCTATGAAACAACCTCCAATTGACCTCCAATTGAAGAAATTAGAGTTTAAGAACCCTAACCTTCAATCCCTCAAAAACCTGATTTTAGGTGTTTTTCTTGGATTTTAATCGGTTAAAAAGGGTATATGAACCTCAAAAGGTGTTGGGGTGATGATTTCTAGCAAGATTATGGAGTAAAAATGAAGATTTGTGAGTTGGGTAGAAGAGAAGAAGAAAAACGCGGCTGGAAAAATTTGGAGAAGTGAAGAAATGTTCTGGAAATCGCGTTTTTGAAGCAGAAAAGTGAACCTAAAACGCGACTAAAAACGCGCCTTCAACGCGCGTTTTTAAAGCCGCGTTTTCTGCACAAATCTCGCAGAATTGAAAACGCGGTTACATATGAAAACGCGACTTAAAGTCGTGTTTACATGTGTCGCGTTTTCAAGTTTTGCTCAGGCGATAAAACGCGACTTCCTCCAAAACGCGACTTCAAGTCGCGTTTTAAAGGCGCGTTTTCTGTTCTGCAGGCGCAGAATTGAAAACGCGATTCTTCGAAACGCGATTTGTAGTCGCATTTTCTTTGGAAAACGCGTTTTCTGCTTCGATTTTTAGCAGAATTTCAACTTTTGAAAAATTACAAAAGGTACCCCAATGACTCAAAATGCATCATAGATCATTTGTTTGTCAATTTTAATGACTGGAACAAATGTAAAACATTAAAAACATGCATTTTACCCCTTTATAATGAATCAAAAACACCTTTAACGCAAATCGAGGGGTTGAGTTGTTTGATCAAAGTTCGCCTTTTTTGTACTCAATTGGTCCTTCTTGCCTTCAATTGCCAACCCTACATTACAAAAACAACAATTTAGCTAAAACATTGATTCAAACCACAAAATCACACCAAGTTAACAAATATAACCTAAATATTGGGTTGCCTCCCAATTAGCGCTTTTGTTTATAGTCGTTGGCTCGACTCACACATTCAGTTTCTTAAATTGAAGAAGAGTCGCCCAAAAGACATATGAGTCCTTTGGGTACGATTTCACCTGCCAAGTAGGGTTTCAATCGTTGTCCATTGACCTTAAACCTTTCATTTCTTGAATTTGCCACTTCAACCGCTCCATAGGGAAATACTTGAGTGACTTCAAATGGTCCAGACCACCTTGACTTCAATTTTCCTGGAAATAACCTCAGGCGTGAATTGAATAAAAGCACTTTTTGCCCTACCTGAAATTGTTTAGGAATAATGTGCTTGTCATGCCAATATTTGATCTTTTCTTTGTAAATTTTGGCATTTTCATATGCATGTAACTGGTGTTCCTCCAATTCACTCAGCTCAAGTAATCTCCTTCCACCTGCAAGATTAAAATCTATATTAATTGCTTTAATAGCCCAATAAGCTTTATGTTCAATCTCTACAGGTAAGTGACAAGCTTTTCCATAGACTAAACGATACGGCGACATCCCTAAGGGAGTCTTAAATGCCGTTCGGTAAGCCCATAGTGTGTCATCTAACTTTGTAGCCCAATCCTTGCGTGATTTATTCACAGTTTTCTCCAAAATGAGCTTTATCTCACGATTAGCTAGCTCCGCTTGTCCATTGGCTTGAGGATGGTACGGGAGTGATGTCTTGTGCTTACAACCATATTTAAACAATAAGGAATCCAGTTGTTTGTTACAAAAATGTTTTCCTTCATCACTTATTATGGCCTTAGGTATACCAAATCTACAAAAAATATTCTTTTTAAGGAATCGGAGTACAACCTTAGAGTCATTAGTAGGTGAAGCGATTGCTTCTACCCATTTAGAAACATAATCCACTGCTACTAAGATGTACTTATTATTAAAAGAGCTTGGAAATGGTCCCATAAAGTCTATACCCATATATCAAATAATTCAACTTCTAAGAAGGTAGTTAGGGGCATTTCATTCTTTCGAGATATATTTCCAGTTCTTTGGCATGCATCACAACTTTTAACATATTCCCGAACATCTCGATACATAGTTGGCCAATAAAACCCTGATTGCCATACCTTTGCCACAGTTTTTGAGGTGCTAAAATGTCCACCTGTTTCAAGGTTATGACAATGATATAAAATATTATGTACCTCGTTTTCGGGAATACATCTACGTACCATACCATCGGCACAATGTTTATACAGCAATGGTTCCTCCCAAAAGTAACTTTTGACATCATGTAAGAATTTCTTCTTTTGATGGTAATTAAATCCCCTTGGAATCTCTCCACTTATCAAAAAATTAGCAATATCAGCATACCATGGAGAATTGATAATTGCTAGGACAAACTCATCCGGGAAATTCTCTTGAATAGGAACTTGATCCTTGACTGGAATATATTCTAGGCGTGATAGATGATCCGCTACTAGATTCTCTGTTCCCTTTTTGTCTTTTATTTTCACATCAAATTCCTGCAATAAAAGAATCCACCGAATTAGTCTTGGTTTTGCATCTTTTTTATGTAACAAATATTTTAGAGCCGCATGGTCCGTATATATAATAACTTTAGATCCTACTAGATAAGATCTAAATTTATCCAAAGCAAATATCACTGCCAATAGCTCTTTTTCTGTGGTTGCATAATTGAGTTTTGCTTCATTTAGCAACTTGCTAGCATAGTAAATGACGTGCAACCGTCCTTCTTTCTTTTGTCCCAAAACTGCTCCAACCGCATAATCACTTGCATCACACATCAATTCAAATGGTAGTGACCAATCAGGCGAAGTTATAATTGGGGCCGAAATCAATTCCTTCTTCAACCTTTCAAATGCAACCAAACAATTGTCATCAAATTGAAAAGGGGAATCTTTACATAATAAATCACATAATGGCTTTACTATTTTAGAAAAATCTTTAATAAAACGTCTATAAAAGCCAGCATGTCCTAAAAAACTCCTTATCCCCTTGACATTGCTTGGGGGTGGCAATTTTTCGATGACTTCTATTTTGGCTTGATCCACCTCAATTCCCTTGGAGGAAATCTTGTGTCCTAAGACAATTCCTTCTTTTACCATAAAATGACATTTCTCCCAATTCAGTACAAGATTTGTTTCCTCGCATCTCTGCAAAATCAATTCCAAATTATGAAGACACTGATCAAAAGATGAACCATACACAGAAAAATCATCCATAAATATCTCCATAATTTTCTCAATATAATCAGAAAAAATAGCCATCATGCATCGTTGAAAAGTTGCGGGAGCATTGCATAACCCAAATGGCATTCTTCTAAAGGCAAAAGTGCCATAAGGACATGTAAATGTGGTCTTCTCTTGATCCTCTGGAGTTATAGCTATTTGATTATATCCTGAAAAACCATCAAGAAAACAGTAAAATTCATATCCAGCTATTCGCTCCAATAATTGATCAAGAAATGGTAAGGGAAAATGATCTTTTCTTGTTACCGTATTTAACTTACGATAATCAATACACACTCTCCACCCTACCACAAGTCTAGATGGAATTAATTCATCATTTTTACCCACGATTGTAGTCATTCCACCCTTCTTTGGTACCACATGAATTGGACTAATCCAAACACTATCGGAGATAGGAAAAACTATACCTGCGTCAAGCCATTTAAGAATTTCATTTCTTACCACCTCTTTCATGTTTGGATTGAGTCTTCTTTGTGTTTCCACCACTGGTTTGCAATTGTCCTTCAATAAAATTCGATGCATGCATATAGAAGGACTTATACCTTTAATGTCTGAAATTGTCCATCCAATTGCCTTCTTACGCCTTCTTAGAACTCTTAACAACTTTGCACACTGTTCATCATCAAGGTCAGCACTAACAATTACAGGTAAAGTTTTATTTTCTCCAAGAAATTCATACCTTAGATGAGTCGGAAGTGGCTTGAGCTCTAACTTTGGAGGTTCAATTTCTGAAGGTTGTGAAAACCCTTTTCCTTGGCCAAGACTTTCATACAAATTACCCCTTTTATAAGGTGCTTGAAAATCCAAGTACTTGGCCAATTCTTCAATTTCTTCACAAACATTTTCTTGCTTACCTAAACTCATTAAACAATACTCAAGAGGATCTAAGTCAAAGTTGACTTGACTCATCTCTTGGGTTAGTTTATCAATTGTGCCAATAGAATAAGCATGATCGGTAAAAGAAGGATATTTTTCCATTTCATTCAAATTAAATTCTACCTCTTCTTCACCTACTTGAAACTTAAGCTTGCCATTTTTTACATCAATAATAGTACCTGCAGTAGCTAGAAATGGTCTACCTAGAATAATTGGCATAGATATATTTTCTTCCATATCTAATACCACAAAATCCACTGGAATGATAAATTTTTGAACTTTTATCAATACATTCTCCAACACTCCCAATGGATATCTAATAGACCGATCCGCTAGTTGCAAAGTGATATTAGTGCGTTTAAGCTCATGCAAACCCAATTGTCTAGCCACCGTTAAAGGTATTAATGATACACTAGCACCAAGATCACACAATGCCTTAGAAAAATCAACGTTACCTATGGTGCAAGGTATAGAAAAACTCCCCGGATCCTTCAACTTCGGTGGTAGCTTATTTTGAATAATTGCACTACATTCCTCCGTTAATGCTATTGTTTCGCAGTCTTCCAACTTTCTTTTTCTAGTCATGATTTCCTTGAGAAATTTCGCATAAGATGGAATCTGCAAAATAGCATCAGCAAAAGGAATGTTAATGTGCAATTGTTTGAAAAGTTTAACAAATTTTTCAAAATCTTTATCAAACTTATTTTGCTTTAATCTTTGTGGAAATGGAACCGCAGGGGGTATTGGAATGGTAGTGGAAGATGATGGTTGCTTTTCTCTTGAATTCTCCCGACTATTTTCCTCCATAATCGCCTCTTGGTTCCTCTGCTTTTCTTCTTGTTTTTCATTCTCATCTTTCTCAACTTCCTTCACTGGAGGATCTTCTAATTGTCTACCACTACGAAGAGTAATGGCTTTCACATGCTCCTTAGGATTGACCTCTGTTTTGCTAGGTAATTCTCCTTGATTTCGATTATTCAAAGAACTAGCAATTTGACCAATTTGGACCTCTACATTCCTGTACATTGTAGTGAGTTGGTCCAACCTTCCTTCTACTCGCTCAAATCTGTCCGAGGTAACTTTTGCAAGCTTTTCCACTGCCATCTCCCAACCAGGTTTAGTTTCAGCTTGTTGTTGCCTTGATTGAAATCCCGGTGGATTGGTTGGCCTTGGTTGATTTCCTTGATCCTTCCATCCAAAGTTTGGATGATTTCTCCACCCCGGATTGTAAGTATTCGAGTAGGGGTTATTTTGAGCATTACGATTGTAATTATTGACAAATTGTACCTGTTCAGAATCAACACACTCATTACTATCATGTTCACCTCCACATATAGAACAACATGCTACATGTGCATTAGATGAACTTGGACCAACTCCACCTTGTCTACTTAGCAATTTCATCACATTATTCATTTGAGCACTCAACATATTGAGAGTGTCCATTTCGATCATACCTGCGTGACGTCTTGTATTACCTCTCTCATTGGCCCATTGGTAGTTATTTGCTGCCATTTCTTCTATCAAATTATGAGCCTCTTGGGGTGATTTACCCATTAAAGCTCCACCTGCAGCTGCATCGATCATAGTTTTAGTAGAAAAAACTAAACCATTATAGAAGGTTTGTATGATTAACCATTCCGGC
The DNA here is from genome assembly GCF_036785885.1 of Coffea arabica. NCBI lineage: Eukaryota > Viridiplantae > Streptophyta > Magnoliopsida > Gentianales > Rubiaceae > Coffea > Coffea arabica. The sequence goes on from NC_092313.1 coordinate 28,657,815, forward strand.
AGTCCATGATGTGGACATTTCCGAAGCAAATCTCTAAACCTTTCCCATGCCTCATATAATGATTCACCTTCCAATTGGCTAAAACTAGTGATATCCATTCTAAACTTAGCAGTCTTACCTGGTGGAAAATACTTATTTAAGAATGCTCTTGATAGTTCATCCCATCCAGTGAAAGTATTAGGAGCATGAGAGTGTAGCCAAAGTTTGGCCTTATCTCTCAATGAAAATGGGAACAATCTTAGCCTTATAGCATCATCACTAACTCCATTCATTTTAATTGTATCACAAATTTCCAAGAATGTAGCTAAGTGTGTATTAGGATCTTCTACTGCATTACCTCCAAATTGAGATTGTTGAACCATTTGGATAAGTGATGGTTTAATCTCAAAATTGTTAGCATTTACCGTAGGCCTTACTATGCTTGTTTGAGATCCTTGTGTTCCCGGTAGAGTATAATCTCGTAGAACTCGCCTATTTGGGTCATTTTCGGCCATCTCTTCCTCAAATGGTAGATCTATTGAGATTTCCTCTATAGGTTGCCAAATCTCTTGTTCCTCTTGCTGTGGTGGATGCCTCCTTTGTCTACGTAGTGTCCTCTCAATTTCTGGATCGAAAGGTGTAACTTCCCGAGACGCCCGGTGCATACACTACAAACAGAAATAAGAGATATTATGCAATTTCAATTGTCAAAAACTGATTACAATATAAGATTAAATATAATTTAAAAAAAATAAAACTGTCTAAATTAATAAAGATGATTAGGCTCTAATATTGCCGCTCCCCGGCAACGGCGCCAAAAACTTGGTGGGTTTTCACTTTAAGTGCAAGTTTAATTCCGAATTTACACCCGTTGGACTGCAAGTATACAGGTCGCAATTGTAGTACGAGATGTGTATCGGGTCGATCCCACGAGGAGCAATTTAAAACAATTATTAGATACTAATTTACTCTATTATTTAGACTTACAATTAATTTGAGCAGAAACTTCAGATTTTAATTCAACTACAAAAATTCTTAAATAGATAAATGCAATTTCACAATAGGAGTAGAATTCACTAAATATTAAGATCTAGGGATGTAGATTCCACATATAACACAAAAGATCTAAAACGAATGAATTTAACACTTGTTACTGCTCTTGTTTAACCAAGGATTCATTTCCAACAATACCAAAATCACATTTTCATGATAATAATGGGTTAAAACAGATTAGTTTTTCCTAATCTCTTGGAAAATACTAAATCTGTTTTGTGCATACCTGAAATATAGATTTTATCCACTTGAATGTATTTCTATTCTCATGAATATACTACTCAAGCTCTACTTATGTCATTCCATTATTTTTACCATTTCTCAATGAGTAAAAACAACTATAAACCTGCTATTGGTGATCAAGCAACAACAAGTAATCCAACATACACAAGTAGATAAGTTAATACAAGACATAACAAGCATAAATCACAATCACTTCATATCATTTGGCCATAAGCTTCATCTACTCCCTAGATAAAGGAAATTAGCTACTCATGAATGATTTAACAATCAAACTCACAAGTTTATTAATGCAAAACATCATTAAGTACAAGTATAAGAAAGGTAAAAGAAAGTTTAGCCAATTGAAGGTAAAGCTCTCCAATTCCTGCAATGTTCTTGTACAAGATGGTTACAAGTGAAAAACCAAATGCTTCTCTAAGAACTCTTAACTAGAGAGAGAACTTGTTGCAAGAAGGAAAACTAGCTACGTATGGTGATGCTAGGCTTCTCCCCTGTGTTTCTGCATAAAAGGTGGTAGAAATTCCATTCCTCTCACTTCATAATTTCCTCCACTCAGATTTTGTAAAAAGAAGTCAAAGATATGATGTTTCCTTTTTGTCCACACTCATTTGGTCTTCTCTTTTATTGCAGAAGCATGTGCACCGAATTCCCTTGCATCTTATAGCTGGAAAGTGGTATGAACACAAGAGAATTGACTGAGTCAAATTACAGAATTTCGGCTATAAAACGCGCCTACACAAAACGCGGCATAAACTCGCGTTTTGTCTACTCGCGTTTTCACTCTGGCCTTATTTCAACTGCGATTTTCTCCATGATAAAGGCCAAACTAGCTTTTGTGCAAAACACAAAAGTTGTAACCCTTTGAGTTAGCTTTCCAATGCTTCAAGAATCATCCAAATCGGAGCTTTGTAGCCTGAGATATGATCGAAATACTGTCACCTGTTCAAACCTCTGTTTTAACTTCCGACCACAGAATGTAGCTTCTGTATTCCAACGTTTTGCCCATGAAGATGGCAGAAATGGATTTCGATGTCTTCATACGAATTGTAGGTCTCTTTCTTAGCTTTAAAATGGTATAAATATCACCTCAATCCGATAAGTGTAGCTCCAGATATGGTCAAAATACTGAAGAGTGTCAAAACTGACTTGTATTGCATTTCCTCACTTGAACGTTTTTCACTTCATTCTTCTTGTTGCCACTTGAATTCATCACCAAATCTCTATTTTTTTACCTCATTTGACATTCTTTGGTGATTGAATCATCATTCCTGCATAAAAATGAAGTTTTTACCATTAAAATCAATAGAAATGCAATATTATCCACTTTTACCAAAAATATATAATTTTACCAAAAACCTCTTTATTTTATTTATAAAACTAAATAATCAACTCAAAATTAACTAATAAAATGCACTTAAAAATACGTAAAATAAACTCTTATCATATCTATTTATGTTTTTAATGAATTTATGAAAACTTGTGGTGAATTATGATATTTTAATTATGTTTATCATTCCAGGTTTTATGTATAACTTTTAAGAAATTTGTTATTATGTCAACTTAAATTTAGTTATGTTGGTGGATGCATTTTAGGAACTTAAGTTATCAATAACCATGTTACATTGTACACTAGCCATCAAGTTCAAGTGTAGAATGTGTAAGTCCCAAAGACAACCAAGAGGGGGGTGAATTGGGTTGTTCAAAATCTTAATCAGATTTAGGCAATTTTTGCTAAATTAAAATTTCCTTCTTTTCTAGTAATGATCAACCAAGTGAATTAGAAGACAAGAGCAATATTGATCAGAAATACAAGTATAAACAAGCAATGAGAATTTTATTAAACAGAAAAGTAAATTGGGGAATCAAACCAAGTGTCTACCAAGCTATCCTCAAACTTGAAGACCACACACTAGGAAGAGCAACTTCTCTTTGATGGAAGACGATCAACTAGATGTACAATGGAGGGAGCACTTCCTCCTTGCCCTAAGCCTCACTTAGTCAAGCTAAGAAGTTTTACAATCACTCTGAAAACCCTCAACAAAGCTACACTAAAGATCCTTTCAATCACAAAAGAAATGCTCACCAGAAATTCACACCACTTTAAAACAAATCTAGCTTTGGAGACTATTTTCTAACTAAAATATCTCTTGAGATCTTGTAAACAAAGTGTGCAAAAGTCCTTACTTCGTTCAGACCAGTTTGATTTTAAAGGGAACCAGAAATGGGCTTCATCAATGCTTCCAACGGATAGAAGGCAGCTGAAGAGTCAACTAGCCGTTGGGGCTGTCGGACGTCCGACGATCAAATCATCGTCCGAACCAATCGTCCGATGGCATCCAAGTTGACGTTCGGACGTCCGATGCGTCTTGATCGTCCGACACCGCAGCGTCCGATCGTAGGCAGAGAGTTGGCAAGTCAGCTTGGAATTTTTCGGACGTCCGATGCGGTTGATGAGCGTCCGATGGCAAGCGTCTGATCCTTCCGGACGTCCGATGCTTCCTCACGAGCGTCCGACAGAGCTTCTTTCTTGATGCTCTTTATCCTTTCGGACGTCCGACAGATTCCTTTCGGCCGTCCGACGTGAGTATCCTGTTTTTGCTTCTTCTTTTGGTTGAATTGCATTTCATGACCTATTCATACCTGATTCTTTGATATGTAAAGATACTTATAATCGAAGAAGGTTAGATACATTTCAAAATACCAAGAATAGCAAAATTGTCATACTTAAAGGACAGTATCTTTGATTGGAACAAAACAATGACTAAATTCATTCATTTTATTCCAATCTTGTTTGCCACATCCAAAGCAACGTAGTCAGGAGATAAACGAACATATGCTTTCTTTGTTCCTTCAGACCTGATCAAAGTGTTCACTTTCTTGGTTAGTATAAACATTTCAAATTGCTTTGTGATCATCAAAACCAAGAATAACATTCTCCCCCTTTTTGATGATGACAAAACAAAGGTTTGAAATGAGATTTGATGATTTGAATAAAATCTCCCCCTTTCACAATAGACAAGAACTCCCCCTTTCTTAGTGAATCATAAACAATTTTGAAAAACTCCCCCTCACTTGGCTGCCCAACCGAATTACACAATTATCCAATTATACAAGCCAATCCAATCAATCCAATATCAATCCAACATCATCAAATTCAATCCAATATCAATCTATAGATCTATAGATCCGGCCATCTCCCCCTTTTTGTCATCACAAAAGGGTAATCAGTTACATCCATAAATGCAAACCACAGTCATTCACAAACACATTCATTACACCAATGCAAACCAAATTCATTATATTCACACAATCAGAATAGACAAACAAACATCCATCAAAATACTTAGACATCCATCAACACAGTACTTAAACATCCATCAAAACACACCAAAAGAAACTTAGAATATCCATTACATTTCATATTCATTGTTAAATACCACAAACACATAAATAAGATAAACAAAATGCAAATGTCCTAAATGATGAACTAAGTGGATCCAGGTGTCCTCCGAGAGAGCTGATATTGGTCAAGATCCTCCTCTTCAGTTTCTTCATCATCTTCAGCAGCCTCTTCAACTGGTGCCTTACCTTTATCTGATGTAGAGGTGCCATGAGGAGTCACAGGGGTTGAAGAACCAGGATCCGGAATTGATGAACTTGGATCAGTGGGGTGTGACTCTTTGTCATGGGAAACTTCCTCAACCACAGGTGGAGGAAAAAGAAGATTCTTTTTGTCAAGAAAGGCAGTTTGTTGCTCAGAAGACATGGTGAGCATGAGACCATGTTCTAGAAGAAGAACATGCTGTTTGAGTTCTTGAAGAAGCTCAATTACTTCATTACTGGAAGAGGAAGATGCTTTAGTGGCAGACTTCCTAGGGTGAATGGGAGTGAGTGAAATGGGTGAAGGATCATGTGCAGTCTTAGACCTAAGTTCACTAGAAGATGCACCCTTATAAGCCCACAGATTATCTTTGAAAATAAGATTTTTCCTTTCAAAATACCCTTTTGTAAAGGCATAAGAAGATGCTTCTTTAGGACAAACACCTAGAATAGGGACTTTGTTAAACTCAAAAATCTTTTGAAGAAACTTTCCATAAGATAATTTTCTGCGAGAATCAGTGGCATAGCGAAGTAAGAACTTGCACATGACAAAACCAAAATCAATACGAATTTTTTCTTGAAAACAATAAAAGAGGTACAACTCCATTTTGTTTGCATCAGTTCTATGGCCATCAGTAGGCACAAGCAGGTTTGAAATGATAGAAAAAGCAATTAAATTCACAGGGGCCAGATCATTCAATTTAGCATCAGCAGGTGAGGAAAAACTTATTTTGAAATAGGTTAACATTTTTGTCCCATCAAAATGATTTGCCACAGTCGGGAGCTCTTCATAGGAAAAGAAATTAGCAATCTTATCTTTGCATAAACGTTCAATGGTAGTATTTAAAATGGAGTTCACAATTTCAGAGTCAATGATTAAGTCTACCCCATTAACCCTGGAAAATATTTCAGTTGGGTCAGAACCTTTCCTTAGATTGGCAAAAAATTGATGCAACATATCAGGATAGTAGACATTTGGCATAGAAATAAGATGTGACCATTTCTGGAAAGCAAATAGACTCAGAATGGATTCTAAACCTATGGAGCGAAATTCAGAGGGGTTTACAGTTCTTTGAGGGATGACACCCTTCTGGGATATCCAGGAGTATTTGTCTTTCGCAGCATCATCAAAGAATGTAGGAGGAGGGACTGATTTAGGAGGCGGTTGAGAAGAGGTCCCCTGTCCAGATTCTGGTTGAGAAGTGAGTTGTGGAGTAGGTCGTGACATTTGACCCTTGATAGCTCCCCTTTTGAAGCGTTTGGATGTCCGTTTGACAGTGGGAAGATCCTCATCCACATCCCTGAGTGGATGCTTGCGTCCGGCAGTAACTTTTCCTCCCCTTAGATTCACCATTGCGCGAAATGTGTGGAATGAAGAATGCAAATGATGCACACAGCAGTAGGGAAGTGAATCGAACAAAAATTTTGGAACAAAAGACCTTGTACAAGATTTGACAGAGCGGTTATGAGAAGGTAGGGTTTTGAGGAAAATTTGGGAATGTGCGAAGTGATAGATGATTCTGTGAAATGATCAGGAAAAATGACTCGCAATTGACCAGGAACTGTTTTGGTTGAGTCAATTTGGGAATGGGGGCTTCAGAATAATATGAATTTGGGAGTGAGAGACAAGAGGGTTTTCGTCCGAGAGAAAATGAAATGGGAAGAGTCTGAGGCAATTGAGGAAGAAAGTTGTGTTAAAAAATGAGCCGTTGCACTGTCGGACGGCCGAACGAAGTTGTGCGTCCGACAGCTGCGTCCGAACAAGCGCAATCTGGAAAATGGCTGAAGAACATCATCGGACGTCCGTTCATCTTCTTTCGGACGCCCGAAGACCCAAAGAAAATTAAGATGATTTTTCGATTATTCCTAATTTTGATCTTAGATGAATGAACTGTTCTAATGGCAAAGCTTTTGTAAAAATATCAGCAAATTGATCTTTAGAACAAACATAATTTACACATATTTCACCTTTTTGAACAAGATCACGAATAAAGTGATGCTTTATATCTATGTGCTTTGTCCTAGAATGATGAATAGGATTTTTGGTCAAATTTATAGCACTAGTATTATCACAGAATACAGGCATGCAGTCATACAACAATCCAAAATCATTCAAAGTGTGCTTCATCCATAAAAGTTGAGCACAACATGCACTAGCGGCAATATATTCCGCTTCGGTTGTAGACAAAGATATTGCATTTTGCTTTTTGCTAAACCAAGAGACTAAACAATTTCCAAGAAAATGACAAGTTCCACTAGTACTCTTTCTATCCACACGACAACCTCCAAAATCAGCATCCGAATAACCGTATAGTGCAAACTCATTAGATCTAGCATACCAAAGACCATAGTCTAATGTACCTTTCAAATACCTAAAAATTCTTTTTACAGCATTCAAATGTGATTCTTTTGGACAAAATTGAAATCAAGCACACAAGCAAACAGCAAACATAATATCAGGTCTACTTGCGGTTAAATAGAGTAGGCTTCCGATCATACCTCTATATTGCTTTTCATCCACATGATTACCTTCTTCATCTTTGTCAAGCTTTGTAGAAGTGCACATTGGAGTTCCAACTTGCTTTGAGTCCTCCATGCCAAACCTTTTCAGCAACTCCTTGGTATATTTTGCTTGATTTATAAAAATTCCCTCAAGAGCTTGATGTATTTGAAGTCCAAGGAAGAAATTTAATTCTCCCATCATACTCATTTCAAATTCACTTTGCATAGTGGTGGAAAAATCCTTCTCGGATGGATCACCAATTATAAGCTCTTTTGGATGATTTTGGCTGAATTTCCAAGCCTTGGGAAGATCTTTGAGTGAATCATCATTTTTGTCTTCATCTTCCTCTTCTTGATCATTATGAACTTCATTTTCCATTTCAGTTGCTGCTGGTTTAGAACTTCCTTCATTTCCAATTGACAGCTTTTCCATTCCAACATCACCTATTCCAATTGTTTTAGCTTTCACATCATCACCAAATGTCACTTTTCCACTTGATCTTGATTTCAGCTTTATGAACAAAGAGGGATCACCGGTCATATGCCTTGAACAACCGCTATCAATGAACCATTTGGACTTGTGTGAGCATTTTTCCTCATTATCTCCAATAGCCATGAAGGCCATTTGAGCTGATTCTTCCTCTTCTTCAACTTCCCCTTCAGAGTTGCATTCATTCCAAGTAATCTGGAAGTTGTTGAATCTTGGCTTTCGATCAGCTTTTCCATCTTTCATTTTCTTCATGGGGCATTCGTTTGCATAGTGTCCAGGCTGTCCACATTCATAGCATTTGTCCACTTGCTTCTTGTTGAATTCTTGTTTTCCTTTGTTCCTTGCATTTGATGAATAATTTTGGAATTGATTGCTAGGTCCTCCCTTTCTGAACTTCCTTTTATTCAAGATTCTTTTGAAGTCTCTTGTGATGAGAGCAAGATCATTATCATCACCATCCGAATCTTCATCATCCAAGTGAGCTGGATCATCTTCACTTTGAGTAGTCTTTAGAGCAATATTTCTTTTTGCTCTAGCATCCTCTTCCTCCTGCACTTTAGATTTCAGTTTTAACTCATAAGAGCTTAGTGAGTTAATGATAGATTCAATAGGCACAGAACTTAAATCCTTAGCCTCCTCTATTGCAGTCACTTTATTTTCCCATTCTTTGCCCAATGCATTGAGAATTTTTCTGTTCTTCTCTCCCAAGGTGTACTCTTTGCCCAACACCTCGAGATCTTTGATCAAGTCAGTGAACCTGCAAAACATTTTGTCAATATCCTCAAGAGGTTCAATCTTAAAAGATTCATACTTTGTGACCAAGATGGCCTTTCTCTGTTCTCTCACATTGTCACCACCCTCATGGATTTCTCTTAACTTATCCCACATTTCTTTGGTTGATTTACAACCTTTCACTCTAATTGATTCATTTGAATCTAAGGCACTATAAAGAACATTCATGGCTTTGGCATTCAATGTGAGGTTAGTCCTGTCTTGAGCATTCATTTCAGCTCTCATTTTTGGCCGAAGCAGCCCTGTATCTGCATCAAGAAAGTTAGCTTCATGCGGTCCTTCACTCACAATAAACCACAGTTCAATATCAATAGATTGCAAAAAAATAATCATCCGTTCTTTCCAGCTAACATAGTTGGAGCCACTGAACATGGGAGGCCTAGTAACAGATTGCCCCTCAACAAACATAGCACGACTGGTTGTCATCTTTACTCCAAGCCGTTAGAGCTTAATCTCAAGGAGACCAAGCTCTGATACCAATTGTAAGTCCCAAAGACAACCAAGAGGGGGGGTGAATTGGGTTGTTCAAAATCTTAATCAGATTTAGGCAATTTTTGCTAAATTAAAATTTCCTTCTTTTCTAGTAATGATCAACCAAGTGGATTAGAAGACAAGAGCAATATTGATCAGAAATACAAGTATAAACAAGCAATGAGAATTTTATTAAACAGAAAAGTAAATTGGGGAATCAAACCAAGTGTCTACCAAGCTATCCTCAAACTTGAAGACCACACACTAGGAAGAGCAACTTCTCTTTGATGGAAGACGATCAACTAGATGTACAATGGAGGGAGCACTTCCTCCTTGCCCTAAGCCTCACTTAGTCAAGCTAAGAAGTTTTACAATCACTCTGAAAACCCTCAACAAAGCTACACTAAAGATCCTTTCAATCACAAAAGAAATGCTCACCAGAAATTCACACCACTTTAAAACAAATCTAGCTTTGGAGACTATTTTCTAACTAAAATATCTCTTGAGATCTTGTAAACAAAGTGTGCAAAAGTCCTTACTTCGTTTAGACCAGTTTGATTTTAAAGGGAACCAGAAATGGGCTTCATCAATGCTTCCAACGGATAGAAGGCAGCTGAAGAGTCAACTAGCCGTTGGGGCTGTTGGACGTCCGACGATCAAATCATCGTCCGAACCAATCGTCCGATGGCATCCAAGTTGACGTTCGGACGTCCGATGCGTCTTGATCGTCCGACACCGCAGCGTCCGATCGTAGGCAGAGAGTTGGCAAGTCAGCTTGGAATTTTTCGGACGTCCGATGCGGTTGATGAGCGTCCGATGGCAAGCGTCTGATCCTTCCGGACGTCCGATGCTTCCTCACGAGCGTCCGACAGAGCTTCCTTCTTGATGTTCTTTATCCTTTCGGACGTCCGACAGATTCCTTTCGGCCGTCCGACGTGAGTATCCTGTTTTTGCTTCTTCTTTTGGTTGAAATGCATTTCATGACCTATTCATACCTGATTCTTTGATATGTAAAGACACTTATAATCGAAGAAGGTTAGATACATTTCAAAATACCAAGAATAGCAAAATTGTCATACTTAAAGGACAGTATCTTTGATTGGAACAAAACAATGACTAAATTCATTCATTTTATTCCAATCTTGTTTGCCACATCCAAAGCAACGTAGTCAGGAGATAAACGAACATATGCTTTCTTTGTTCCTTCAGACCTGATCAAAGTGTTCACTTTCTTGGTTAGTATAAACATTTCAAATTACTTTGTGATCATCAAAACCAAGAATAACAGAATGAAAACTTGTGAAGTACTTAACACTAAAGTTGCAAAAAAAAAAAAAAAACCGGTGAACTGGTTGGACTGTTCGGACCGCGAACCTGCCGCCTCTCCGGTTCGCTAGCCGGTCCGAGTTTAAAAACATTGGCCGACACTGGTTGCCCATCTTCAACCACCACCAACACTGCTTTTCAAGATCAATTCTTGCCCAACACTCATTTTATTCGCTTGAGTCATGATTATGGCATCATTTTTCATCAGTTTAAACCCTTTGACGATACAAAAACAAGGTCACAATTGAAATTTTGATTTGAAAATTTGAAACTTTCGGGATTGCCTCCTACTATGGGCTTGTCTCATACTCGGGCATATGCCTAAACAAATTCATCAACCAACACTCACTCTGCCATTGGGGCACCCAATCAACCCCTTTATAACAATTTTGAAGACACACAATACTAGGGTTGGACAAAAATACCCGTTAACTCAAAAATCCATCATATTCGATTCGATTCGATTCAACAAATAGGGTATCCGATGTGCATTATTTGATTAGGTCAAAAGAGGGTTAGGTAATTACTTATATGCGATGCAAGGTAGGGTATTAAGAATCCATGGGTATCCAACGCGTCACACAAATATATTTTTTATTTTTTATTTTTATACACATACTACAAAATAATACTTTTGGGGCTAAATAAGTAATTTTATTGAAGAAGCTATATTATAAATATGAAAATTATAGTTTGTTTATAAGATTCATTTATAGAGGTCGTGATCTTTTTTTCTTTTAGGAAAGAGTTTAATTAATGTAGAATATATACTTTTAAAAAGGTACTATTTAGTTGAAATTTTCATTGATTTTGAATTATTTTAATTATTTTCTTTTTCTTGTATTCTCTTCGCATATTTGTTTTTTGGTAGGAGACTTTTTTTGAGAAAAAAATCTTTATTAAGTCTTAGATAAATATTCATAATACAAAATTAAATTACTATAAATTATTTTTTTTAAAATTAAATGATAACCAAGGCGACACAGGTACCTGTTGAGCCAACCCTACCTTAACGAATACCCATTCATATGTGGGATGGATAAGGGTCAAAAAATAACTGACCTGCAAGGTGCAGGTCTAGTTAGCCAAATAATGCATAGAACATGTACTACTCAACCCATACTCACCCCTACCCAAAACAAATCTTAATAATCATAAAATAGCAACCAGAACATGCAAAATCCAATTTTCAAATTTCTCCTCAAGATTTAGCATCAAATTTTACAAAAATTACACAAAAACAATCCAATCAACAAATAAATACTCAAGCACTGAATTGACATTATACTGTATTTGTGCAGCACCGAATTGACATTATCTGACTTGTATGTATGGCGAAATAGAGGAACTATGGAGAGGAGGGGGAGGAGGGAGAAGGATGCTGAGAGTAAGGGAGGAGATGAATCGGAAAATTTAGATATTTTTTCTTTTTATTTTTCTATATTTTCTTTTAACCGTATTTGTAGGTAACTTGCACCAAAACAGCCTTATTCTCTTAGTACTTTTTTGCCTTTTTATATAACACAGGTGCATTAACGCACAACAGAAGCACCCTATCAATCTAAGATCCCAGCCTGCTTGTAGCTTTCGACAGAGTCAACAAGAGTTTCTTCCACTGGCCTATATCTCCAGCCCAGCCTCTCCAATTTTTCTGAGCTAATATTCCATCGGCTTTGATCCTTCACCTCTATGAGTCTGCGAAGAAATGAGTTATATCAAGAAAATATGCAGACAACATAAATGGTTCTTGTAGAGACTCGTAGATGCCACACTTTTGGAAATGGAAATCATGACGGACATGAACAAACAAGAAAATCAGGACAAACGGGGTGTCTGAAAAATGAGACAATTAATTTCAAAGATGGTAATCCACCTCTTAGGGTACTTGTAGTTGGCATAGTTTTTCCTCAGAGTTTCCACCATATCTTTTGTCGTGGTGACGTGAGGTGAACATATGTACCGGCCTTCAGCTTCAGGTCTCCCGTAAACCAAAAGCAGTGCCTCGGCCACATCACGCACATCTACTGTGTTGTAGAATTTGTTTTCTGTTTCTTCACATCCTTCTGTGCAGCCAAGGAGTAAAAAGAAGAGCAGTTTAATATCAAAAAATGATGTTATCTAAGCTAATCTCTGAGTTCTTTACTGCATATATGAAACATACAATCCCTTTGACAAATCGTACCGCAATAAATTCATGCGACTTTTGAACTGCAAAGGACCTACAGGTCGCAATGTTAACCTTTTATATCTTCAACTACGTCCCAAAGCAATCAAGCAAACAGTTGAAAGATGCAACCTCTTCAGATGTTATGCCTATTGTCTTTCTCACCTTCCATTAGGTTCTTAAGTTTTTTTTTTAGAGCACTTTGCAAGTTTTCAGATCATTGCCAAAATCATAAAACTATTAGAATGGCAGATAGCTTACAGGTTTAGAATCTGAAAACCTCTCAGCTGGCTTGAAGATTAAAAAAAATGCCAAAAGGACGGCAACGCAGTTATCTCAATGAATATAGTTTCATTCCTAGAAGTTCAACCGCAACCATGTTGACGAATTTTGTGAAATTTTATTGACATCAATTCATTTTGTATCATGAAAATAACACTGGAAGCCAGAAGCATAAAAATGATGGGTTACTTGGAAAATTAGTTGATCAACCGCATGAAGAAATTCAATTGCTTGACCTTTGACGGACCAAAAGAAAAAATGCTAAGCTTTAGAGTTCATCAGAGTTCTACAGTGACATCCATGCACCAATATCAAGGAAAAAACTGTATCACTTACGACCACTTCCATGCAGAAGGTGAAAGAAAGAAAGAAAATATATAACATAACAGAATAGTTCTCTAATTGATTTGATTACGGGCATTAGTAAATCACCTTTCAAGAGCTTTATGAGAATTAGGCTGCTAGCATTTGCGTCATGCTGAAGCATGGGGCCAAAAACATAGGATGGGCATACAGTTAAAACATCAAGGCCAGTTTCTTTTGCATATTGTAAAGCCTCTCTTTCAGCAACCGTCTTGGAGTAACAATACCAGATCTGGAGCAATATTAGTACAGGATGGTCAACCAAAAACAGATAGTAATTGCTAAAATCTGATTTCTCAGCAATCTTAGAAGCAGTATGAATAAGACAGTGAATTTTCTGCACAATTACAAAACCAAGGTGCAACTGTAAAAAGTGTAATTATGTTGATGCATACATTTGTTGCCTTGCAGTATTCTCCGTCTGACCAACACTTCTCATCTATAATTTCACCTTCAGGCAGATTAGGACTCATTACAACAGCAGCAAGAGAGGAAACCGCTACAACGCGCTTGACATTTGCTTCAGAACAAGCCTTCAGTACATTAAGGGTACCCTTTACAGCTGGCTCAACAAGTTCAACCTGCAAGAAATCATCATGTTGGCAGAGGAACTAGCACTCAACTCTTCATGCTGAACCGCTTGTTTTTGCGTAAAATATATCCAGATAGACGACTAAGTAGTGTCAGTTAACCTGACATCTTTAGAGTGAATGAGTACATAGTTAAGAACTCATGACTGCTTATGCCAGCGATGAACTTGGTTACCAGCTTAGGTTATTATTATATGCATTTATTCACTCATTTCAACATTTGAAAAATCCTTCCACAAATAGATAGAAAGGCAAAGAGCCCCAGTGACTACATAAGTTCGTACAAAAGCTTTAACAAGATCCTATTTTAAACGATACCCAACTTTAGCTCATGTTTGGCAAAACGCAATAAAATATCATCTGTTATGACAAAAGCTGTCTCTCATAAACAAAAGATATGTTAAAGATGTTATTCTGGGGAAACCAAAAGGATAAAATATCATAGCAATTGAAACGATTGAAAATGGTCTTGCCTCAGGATTGGGAACAGAGCCTGAAGGAACAGGACTAGCTACATGAAATACGCCATCACAACCCCTGATGGCTGCAGAAATGGAGTTGTAATCCAGCAAATCAGCCTTAAAGAGTTTCAAATTCTCAGCTGCTTTGTCAAGTTTCTTCAGATGAACATATTTCTCATCCTCTACAAAACATACACAGCAATGCCCACATCATCAAATAGCGCAGCACACAATTCACAGCAGGTGCTTTTATATATTTCTTCAATTAAACATATTTCTCACCCTTCACAAAACATTTACAGCAATTCCCACTACATCAAATAGGAAACAGCCAATTGACAGCAGGTAAAAAATCAATTGTTGTATTAAAGGGAATGAAACAAATTATACAAGACCCAAAACCCAAAAAAAAAAAAAGAGCAGTAAATCAGGAAGGAAGGGGTATGAGGATGAAATACGTACCGGGGTTTCTGAGGGTGGCATGAACAGTATAGTGGCGGGAAAGGAGTAGCTTGACTAACCAAGATGCCAGGTATCCCCCTGCTCCTGTAACACACACTGTCCTGTCCTTCTCAGCCTCCCACGCTGCCATGTCTGATTGCTTACTAGTAGCAGTAGTGGGATTAGTATTTTAGCACCAAATTCACTATAGACTGATCAAGAAGGTGGGTGAAGTTCTATTCTTTTCTTTTTGTGAATATTAATTCTTTTTTGGTTGGACAAGGCAGAGATTTCGTCGATCCTTAAGGAGAGGGCGATTGGAGGAGGAAGAGGAGGAGGGGGAGGAGGTGGTGGTGGAATTTGAATGGATAAGTCCTGTATGTAGGAGCTAGCTGATTCCAGTAGTCTCTGTCAATACTAGTAGTGATCAGCAGCTAGCAGGCGTGGGGGCTTGTATATAGCAGCAGACCAAAGGTGCTGTTGTGATTTGCATGGCTCATAGATGACGTAGGGTTTCAAGGTTTCAGTGGGGTGTGGGGTGGTGGGGGGGGGGGGGGAACGGTAATAATGGTAAATGTATGTCAAATGAAATTTGAGTGTATTATTGAGAGATTTCTAGCAATCTGTTAACAAAATTTATTTTATCTAAAAAAGGAGTAAAAGAGCGTAATATTATTAAGTTATAATAAAATTTGATGCATATATCAATAAAATTAGATATTCTGTGCATTTGAATACAACAGTATACTATGATTGTACCATTGTCAGATGTTTAACAAATTTATTAATGGATATTAAAGTGTTAGATTTTATCTCATATTTTCCCAATTTATGACTCAGATTTTAAATTGATTAACTCATTAGAGAATAAAAAACTCATCCCGTTGCTAAACTGGACAAGTAACAAATACTCATGTCCATAATGGGGTTTTGCTTCTTATTGAAATTCTATAATGTGAACCAAACCCTAAATCCCTCCATCCTGAAATATAAACTAAACTACTCAATATTCAAAGCAAATTCCGCTCAGTAAAAGTTTGTTCGAATTTGATTTGCAAACTAATTTAATCAAGTTACAATAAAATTTTATGTTTAAAAAAATTTTAACTGCAGCTCGAGCATAGCTCGATAATCATAAAATTGGATTTTATAGATAAAAATTACTCGAATTCGACTCAATAAAAATTCTTTTGAACTTGCCTCAGTAAATAAACGAGTCAATCCTAAATACTATCTCAAAATTCTTTAAAATAAATAAACAAGATACTTGGTTTGATTAGACACATTCACAGCCCTATTTTTCATATGCTCGATAATAACATATTTCTGCACTGGACCAGATCAGGAATAGGTATCTAACTCGTTGAGTTTTGGGACATGTTTATCATTTTTTAAAATCTTTTTTTTATTTCTTGTTTTTTAGGAAAAAAACTAAAGGATGTGTTTGGATTAGAGACCAATGAACTTTTTTCCCCCCCGTGCCTAATTGCAGATTAAAAGGAAGAACTAGTTCTTAGATAACGTTTCTAAGTACAACTCTATTACTCAGAAAACTGGTCTACCTGACTGTGGGTTTTCCTTTAGTCATGCCATTTTGTCATTAGTGATGATTGCTTCTTCTAAACCTTAGCTCACTGCACACGCCAAGCGTATGAAAGCCAAACTTAAATTGAACTCGTCAAGTTGCAAAATAAGAAAATTTGGGTTACGTTTGGTATGAGTAGTAAGGGAAAATTTAATTCCTATATTTATGATTCTTGACTAATGTGATTGTAGAATTGTTGACTGAAAATAAAAGGAAACTGACAAAGAAATGTCATGTGATTGCATGTGCATGGTTAAAACAATACAAATTATAACCAATTTGATCCCTTGTTTTTAAGGTTTTGATCGTTTTGGTTCCTTAGTATCATGACAAGCCAATTTTGCCTCTTAACTTTAAAAATATGGTTAGGGAGGTCCTTTTGATAGAAATTTGAGTCGCTAATGAAGTGAAGAGACCCTTTAATGCCTTTCGTGTCACATCCGTCTCAACAGTATATTAAAGTTTCAAAAAATCTCAAATAAGTCATAAAACTCATAAAAATAAACCCAAAACTCTTTATCGTGAAGAAAATAAATTTTTGTAACTTTAAAATAAATCAAACACAAAACTTTAAACATAATTATGGATTTTGTGCCATTTCCGAGTTGAAATATCATGAAAAAGAGTACCTAAAGGTGAAAGAAAAAATGCATAAATTTATGTTTGACATAGTATAAAAAACTTTTATTTCATTATATTGAAGAGTTATGGGTGAGTTTATAGTTTTAGGCTTTTGTTTGAATGCTTGGTGTTTTCTGCAAGATGGTACGAAGTACCCTCTAAGGTCTCTTAACTCCGTTAACAACTCTAAATTAGCCTTGACCAAATTCTTAAAATTTAAGAAAAATTGGTTCGCCATAATACAAAGGGACTATATTGTTTGGAGATAAGATACCAAATTAATTAATTTTTATTCTTTGCGTAATTCAAGTGATTTCTCCGTTAGCTTCCCACAATTTTGCTGCATTAGTCTCTTTTGATGGAGATAGAGCACTAAATTTGTTGATATGACAGACCATATTGGCTGAGACTTCAAAGATAGATGACCAAAGCAACAACATTTCCTAAGTAGTTCATGAATCATTTTCATTGTATAGTTAGATATGATAGAGAAGATGTATCTTTTTTAAAAATGAAAGGAAATAATATTAAGTTATAGATGATTTCTTGAATAAAAGGGCAATAATATTATTGTACTCACTTTTTTCATTATTTTTAACTTAGACTAGTTTTCATGAGGGGTAAAATATACATATTTAATGTTAATGGGAGCAAAGTGTGATTATCCACTAAGTTTAGGGGACGCAAAGTGTTATTAACCCTTTTTATTCATAATATATAATTTTGTAGACTCTCTCTCTTCTTAGGATCCTCTCTATCTTCTCTCTTCTCGCCACTAGTGATCGTAAGGTTTCATGGCAGCCCTTCAGCCATCGGCTGAGGGGCAAGAATTTTCCCCTACAAAAAAAAAATCTTTTTCTCAGCTTTTCTCACAGCCGGCAACATCTCCAATCCAGATTCGGCAGGCTTCTGTTTACAAGGGTGAAGCGGCGGTTATATTTTCCAGAATAGAAGCGGACAAACTTGCAGCACCATTTAGATGGACTTTGGTTGGCAAATTCTCTCATGGACGACCTTCTCTGGAAGATATTCGAAAGTTTTTTGCCTCTTTAAATTTGAAAGACCAAGTCTCCATTGGATTACTGGACTATAGGCATGTCCTTATTAAATGTACAGCTGAAGCAGATTTCAATAGAATTTGGACAAGAGGAATTTGGCAGTTGGGTAAACATCCAATGCGTGTGTTTCGATGGACCAGGGAATTTCATGTGCATAGAGAATCATCTCTAGTACCGGTTTGGGTAAATCTTCCAGCTCTACCTATTCATTATTTTGACAAACATTCTTTGTTTTCCATACTGTCTCCAGTAGGAAGACCTTTGTTTCTAGATTCGGCAACGGCTGCTGGGATTCGTCCTAGTGTAGCCAGGGTGTGCGTAGAGATAGATGTTGCGAAGCTTGTTGTGCCAAGGGTGTGGGTTGCTGTCGAAGGGGAATCAGGTTTTTGGCAACGTATTGAGACAGAGAATCGTCCTCCGTATTGTTCTTTTTGTTCAAGATTAGGACATTCTCATGAGCACTGCAACAAGAATTTGAAAAAAGATGGGTCTCGGCTGCAACTGAACAACCAGCAAAACCCATACATAGATAGAAATCAGATGATTACTCATCAACCTGGGACTAATCAAACTGATTTGGAGAATAAAGAGGCAGCAAATATATCCAATGTTATTGCAAATGAAATGATAGTGAATGGAGTTGCTGCTACTGCGAATGAAACTGTGATAAACGAGTCTACTTCACAGGAAATTTCAACCACTGCTACGGTGAAAAATGGGATAAAAACTTTAGCAGCAAAGGCCATGGTTGCTGAACCTGCCGTGCTAGTCGTGCAAAAGGAAGTAAAAAATCTGCAACACTGCATTATTGATGATGATCCTGCTAATGAAGAAGGAGTAGTAACCCATTTAGAAATTTCAGATGTCAACGTAAACATGGAGACATGTAAGGTGATGAATACGGTTTTGCATGGGGAACATGTAGCAATGGAAAACCAGCTGGAGAAACATCATGGCAGTCAAAGTGAAGGGTCCCATGTCCTCAAAGAGAAGCCTTTGAGCACCGAACAACATCATCTGGATGAGAATGCTTTAACATTGGCACAACAGAATCTGAGCGACAAAGCTACAACATTTACACAAGCAAATCAGGCCCACAACAACGCAAGGAGTGACCATGAGCAATTGGCCGACAAAACCAATGTTGAACTGCAGCTGCTGGCCGACAATAATGTTTTGGAGAATCTCTATGTTGAATTGCGAGGGGTGGAGGATGAAGTTTCTACACAACAGTTGGTAGAAGCAAATCAAATGCCTACTAATGCTGGAAATCTGTCCCCCCGAATTGGTGTCCTACAAGAAAAATTGCTGGAATCATCAATGAATGGCCTAAACATTGATCAAATAGGTGAGGCTGGTGGTGACTTCCGACAACCGCACAGAAAGGGTATGCGGGCTCCAATCCCATCTGACAGACAGTTAAGGTCACAGACATCATCCAAAAATTCATTCCAGGTTCTTTCTTATGATTAATGGATTATTTTGGAATATTAGAGGGATAGCAAAAGCACCAAACCTAAGAAGATTGATTAAATTAGTTCGGATTTATCATGTTCATTTTGTTGTGATTTGTGAGCCAAAACTAGACGTATCTAAAATCGAACTCATTCGGTTACGTCTATCTTTTGATTATGTGTTTGTTAATTGCTCTAGCGATATTTGGGTTTTCTATAATAATCCTTTTGTTTGGTCGATCGTTGGTAGTTCGGATCAACATATTTCTCTAGATGTTCAAAATCCATTACTACCAAGTTCCATCATTATGTCTTTTGTTCATGCAAAGTGCACAGTGGATGAGCGTAAAGACTTATGGACATCATTATTACATGATAAGCCTACTTTACTTCCTTGGTGTATTGGAGGTGATTTCAACGTTATATTAGCAGCACATGAAAAGCGAGGGGGGCGTCCATTTGCTATAGCGGAAGGAATGGATTTTATGAATTTCATGGAGGAAGCTGAGGTCTTTGATGTCGGTTTTTCAGGATCTAAATTCACATGGTCTAATAATCGACGGAGTAGAGCTCAGATTTCAAAAAGGTTGGACAGATTTTTAGTCAATGGATCTTGTTTGGATTTTTCAAATGACATTTCGGTACTTCACTTGGCAAGACACCCCTCCGATCATGCACCATTGAAGGTTTCTTTTGCAACTCGGTCAGATAACAAACCTCGGCCGTTCCGATTTCTGAATGTTTGGACTTCCAAACCAGATCTCTTGGAAGTGATTCGCCATGTTTGGAAACAAGATGTGGGTGGGCCTCCGCTACGCGTATTGTGTTCTAAATTATTGGCAACAAGGAGAGCTATTCAATCATGGAACAAGCAACATTTTGGGAATATTTTTGACGTTGTCCGTTCTTCAGAAATGGCGGTTCAACGAGCTGAGGAGTTGCTAGACCACGATTATTCCGAAGAGTGTCAAATTGAGCTTAATAAGGCACAAGCAGAATTGCGGTATTCAATGTCAATTGAAGAACAGTATTGGAGACAGAAGGCCAGGGTCAAATGGCTTCGTCATGGAGATAGGAATACAAGATATTTTCATGCGGTAGTAAGGCAGAGAAGAGCTCAAGGAATGATACACCGCATCAAAAAGTCCAATGGTGCGTGGGTGGAAAAGGACGATGATATAGCAAGTGAGGCAACGGCATATTTCAATGATCTTTTCACGGGCTCTTTGGAATCATCTACTGATATGCTACATTTAATTCCGCACTTGGTTACGGAAGAGGATAATGGAAAACTGGAAGCATTACCTTCAATTGAGGAGGTATATGGAGTCATAAAGTTAATGGATGGAGAAAGTGCAGCTGGCCCAGACGGTTTTACAGGCAAATTTTTTACATTTGCTTGGGAAGTGATCGCTCAAGATGTTTACAATGCGGTACTGAGCTTCTTCTGTGGGGCGGAGCTACCACGATTCATCACTTCTACTTCAATTATACTAATTCCAAAGACGCCAAATCCTCAGGAATTCTCTCAATTCAGGCCTATCAGTCTATGCAATTTTTTCAATAAAGTGTTATCTCGGATTTTGACAGACAGGATGGCTTGTTTACTGCCAAAAATCATTTCCCCACATCAGACAGGTTTTGTGAAGGGCCGCAATATAACTGAAAATTTTCTACTAGCTCAAGAGATGGTATCAAGCATGGGGAAAAAGAATAGAGGTGGAAATGTTTTAATGAAACTAGACATGTCCAAGGCATATGACCGGATGTCATGGGGTCATATTATTAATATTCTAAGGAGGTTTGGATTCGGGGAAATATTTATTGACCTTATATGGCGGTTACTCTCTAATGTCTGGTTTTCTATCATTATAAATGGTTCCTCCTACGGTTTCTTCAAGTCTTCGAGAGGTCTTCGTCAGGGAGACCCATTATCTCCTGCATTATTCATTATAGGATTTGAGGTTTTATCTAGAGGACTGAATAACCTCACCATGCAATCGAGGTTCCTGGGTTTCAAAGTTCCATATCGGTGTCCGACTATTACTCACTTGGCATTTGCGGATGATGTTCTTATATTCACAAATGGATCCTCTTCTTCTCTTAAGGCAATCATGCAGGTGTTACAGGCATATCAAAGGTGTTCGGGGCAGCTCATAAATGTGCCAAAAAGCTGTTATTTGGTCCACCCATCGATGCCACCGGCGAGACGAAGGGTGATTGAACGTATCACTAGGTTTGCCTGGCAGTCATTTCCGATACGTTATTTGGGATTCCCTCTTTATTCTGGAAGATGCAAATCTTCATATTTTGGAGAAGTGTGTCAGTCTATTCTAGGGAGGATTTTGTCATGGAAATCAAGGCTGCTTTCCTTTGGAGGCAAAATAGTTCTAATCAAGCACGTGTTGGCTTCTATGCCAATGCATCTAATGTCAGCTGCTGTGATCCCGGCCAAGGTGTTCAAAATTATAGAAAGTTCGTGCTCGAACGTCCTGTGGAGATCATCAACCGACGACTCGAAATTCCACTGGATACGATGGTCTCACTTGTGTTACCCGGTTGAGGAAGGGGGAGTCGGGTTCCGGAGACTACGAGACGTATATCAAGCTTTTTCATGCAAGCTTTGGTGGAATTTCCGAACAGGATCATCCCTGTGGGCATCGTTCATGAAAGCAAAATATTGCGGAAGCCTTCATCCTTGTCAGATCGAACTCAGAACAACGGACTCGGCAATCTGGAGAAGGATGATCAACGTAAGTAGACAAGTGGAGCTCTCAATGTTATGGGATGGAGCTTGTCATTTTTGGTATGACAACTGGTTGGGAAGTGGTGCGTTATTTCTACATGCAAAAGTTATCCCAAATTTGTCATTCCAAAATTTTATCACCAATGGTCACTGGAATATAAATCTCTTACATTCGACGATGCCAAGCGAGAAACTTACTTCCATTTTGGCACACCCGGTACCAGAGGAAGGGAGGGAAGTTGAAGTCTTTTGGATGCCCACGATATCTGGTAAGTTCTCTCTCCAATCGGCTTTTGGGGACGTCAGGCAGACCCGACACAAGTCAATGGCTTTTACTTACATTTGGCATCTTCAGATTCCTTGGAAAGTCTCATTTTTCATGTTAAGATTGTTTCTGAGAAGACTACCATTACCAGATAGGTTAGGTAAGCTTGGCTTCCAACTTCCCTCAAAGTGTTTTTGCTGCTCCTCGGCATCTGTGGAGTCTATTGAGCACCTATTTGCCAACGGACATATTGCCTCGGTAGTTTGGAACTATTTTGGAGGCCTATGTGGATTCAGGTGTCCAGGATCTTTTTTGCGTCCTCGCATCGTAGGATGGTGGCTACGTTTACATGACTCTGAGACACGACGACTTATCGACCGCATTCTACCTAGTGTACTTTGCTGGCAGATTTGGAAAGCAAGAAATAAAGCAATGTTTGAGGGTGTCCAGATGCAATCGTCTGCTATTTGTAAGAACATTTTCTCAGAAATACAGTCTATGGTAGGGATTCATTTCAAACAAGAACTTCAATTGCAGTCCTTTCATCATTTGTATGATCGATCGCATGTATCTGTCGGTAGAATTGCATATAAATTGGTTCGCTGGGAAATAAAGGAGACAGGGAGATTGATACTCAACACGGATGGATGCTCTAAAGGTAATCCAGGAGTGGGTGGAGGTGGTGGAGTTCTCCGAGATTCATTTGGCGTACCAGTGATTGCTTTCTCGGCTTATCTTGGACAAACTACATCTCTCCGTGCAGAGACTTGGGCCCTCCTTATTGGTCTTCAAACATGTAAAAATAGGGGCTTCGAAAATATAAGGGTTCAATCAGATTCATTGCTTTTAGTTGAGATCATTCAGCAGCGTATTCAATGTCCATGGGAGATTCGAAGGGAAATCAGACAGATTTTGAAGCTCTTGGAAGATCCTGCTCATTTATCACACTGTTATCGAGAGGCTAACACAGTTGCTGACGCTTTATCCAATGTCGGAACATCTCATCCCCACCAACAAGTCAAGATTTATGACAGCTTCACTATGCTCCCAAGGGTAGCTCGTGGGGCAATTTTTCTAGACAAGTTGGGTTTGCCCTCAGTTCGGAAAATTAGACGTCTGTAAGGAAAAATATTGTGTATATCTCTTTCATTAATAAAATAAAAAAGTTCAAATAAAAAAAAAAAAAAACTTAACTTACGCTTTAACCGTTAGGATTTTCTTACATTCATTCGACAACTCAGTAACCATCCTATTGTATAATAACTATCCTACACCTCATCAAAGCCTGATAAGATGAAGAAAATTTCATTTCTGGCATCTTAATGCCTTACATCCAGTATTGAGGGAAAAAAATTAGTCGCATTACAGTCTGAGAATTTGAATCCAGTAATTTCATGGTCTGACGTAGTCACCCAAGTAGGTTCTCCTTAAAACAGGGTCTTGAGGCAAAATACACATCAAATAGGTCATCTGTCGATCTTTGATTATGTCTACACGTTCAAAAGATAGGCTTAATCATATTAGTGGAAATAACTCATAGTTCATCATATATTAATTTCCTATTCAATTTAGTTTGAATACATGATCAATGTTATCATATGCCAAAAAAGATTGAGGATACTTTTGACCTAGTTCTTTGCACTAACTTGAAATCTACCAATTGTTCTTTCTTTGATGCACTTGCAAAATCTCCTGCAAAAGTAAAATAACTCAGTTGGTGAATTTTGGCTAACTGAGAGGCCCTATCTTCTTTTTACTTCTTTAGCACAAGCGAAGAATGAATTTATGCATAATAACCGTGTGATTCTAATGAGATATGATTTTTTTGGTTTTGCATGCTGGTTAAACAATTGTTCAAGCTCTTATCTCGGTTTTTGATACTTCACCAGTATGTTGCTGCTTCATTAGAAGAATTTTCTATTTTATGACTGGCAAGTGATTTTGGTATCTTAGCAGTTCATCGATTTTGGTGCTTTGTTTACAATTTAATTGGCTTCAATGGTCCATACATATAGGAACTTGGAATTTACCCTTTTATTTCCTTTTGCATGAGCAAAGATTAGTAATTTTTAATCATAATTTTCGATTCCTCTATTCTGGCCATAGTGAAGAAATCTACCTTTTTGTACTTGTGTATTTGCACACCAAACATCATTGGGCTGTCTACTTTTGACATTATTCTTGAATTACTCAGTTTAGAATGTGTATTAGTTGCTGGAAGCAAATGCATCATCGTTGGCAATTACTAAACAGAAAATATGCATGCCATTACTATTTTCACTGAAATTAGCATCTAACTTATAGTGATCTAATTAAAGGTTAACTACATTGGTTTTGACTAGAACTAAGAGATCATTAGCCCTTTTATTTTTGGATTTGCATTAATCCAGTATCATCAAACTTCTTCAAATGGGCT
Source organism: Coffea arabica (assembly GCF_036785885.1). Classification (NCBI taxonomy): domain Eukaryota; kingdom Viridiplantae; phylum Streptophyta; class Magnoliopsida; order Gentianales; family Rubiaceae; genus Coffea; species Coffea arabica. The sequence goes on from NC_092313.1 coordinate 28,682,717, forward strand.
CTTTAGCTACTAACCCCTTCAAAAATAATTTAGGCTTACGGTTCTGTTGATGTCGCAATTGCAGGAGGTTCAGAAGATAACGAAAGGCTCATCTAAGATTTCTTAAGGTGTTTGGCTTATATCGCTAGATTTACCTAATCTATTTTCATCCTTCTCCGATGTCATTATTGTTAAAGTTCAATTCATAAGTTGGTTGTGTTAGAAAATTGGCTTAATTTCTTTTTAGATAGGTTTTTGTTTTGTGCGAAAGTAACTAGTTTTCTAATTGGTTTTAGTTACTCGAAATAGTAGCCAAGAAATTTCTTATTTTGTTTAGAATTAGAAGTTATTTCTTATTTTGTACAAGTCTAGGAATTAAAATTAATTTCCTGTTGTTATTTGGATTTTTTGACCAAATAATGTTTTTATAAATATGTGGGTTGGCATGCTATAAAAGAAACACATAAGGGCACACAAGGACGACATGTAACCTTATACATAGGTGGTGAGAGAGAGTTCTTGGGAGATGAGAGATGGTATACAAAGGTTGGACTTGAGTTCGAGTTGTATTCTTGTATAAGGTTTTTCTCTCATAACAAAGAACAAGTTTCTCTCCGTGGACGTAGGTTCAATGGAGTCAAACTACGTTAAATATTGTGTGTTGTTTATCTTTCATACTTGTGGCTTGTTTCTCATTAAATTATTATGTACTTGATATCTTAATAGTTATTTATTCTGCATTTAGTTCCTAACAAATAGTATCAGAACTTGGTTGCGAGATTGGGCTGCTCACAAGCACTTGGATCCCAACAAACTGAACAGTTGGATCAAGAGTTTGGTTGTTCAAGGTTGGATCCTAGTTAACTATTGATATCAAGTAGGTTGGTGACTGTTACCAATTGAACAATTTAATGGGTGGTATCCTTATTTCAAGAGTTTGGCAAAAAGCATTGATGGTGAATGATGAAAAGTCGAAAAGCATAGAGATACTTGACGGTGAATCTAGGCAGGTGATTCAAGAGTCAAGGAAAAGGTGGAATCCAATGTCGATTTTGGACGTGAATTGGTGGAGATTTTCTCACAACTTCAATGGTTGATACTTCATCCCGATGGTTTTTAGATTTCACTTATGTTTTTTGAGTGGTACAGAACGTGTCCCAAAAAAACAAAGAGATTTAATTTCTATGCGCCTGAAGACTCTGACAGTTACGAGTCTTTTGTTACAGGTGGATTTTTGGAAACCACACGTGGCGAGATAGTCCTGAGAAAGGGAAGAAGTACGATGATTTTACCACTTGGTTGCCTCAATGATTAAGGTTAGAGTTCACAGAAGGAGATTTTGGGTTGCAAGTGGTGGTGAGAAAAAATCCTGTAAAGGGAAATGGTGAATTGAGGCATCTTCTCACAAATCAACTAGAGGTTGTACTGGGTGTAAATACACATATTCATTTGGCGATTAAATTAATTTGGTATCAGAATTGTATTGATTCGAGTGTGTAGTTCGGTACCATATTATTTGGTAGTTGAAGGTAAATAATTGTTAAAAGAAATTTTCGCCGAGATGGAGATTTGTTAGGAAATTGACTTAATTTCTTTTCAGACAGGTTTTTGTTTTGTGTGGAAGTAACTAGTTTCCTAATTGGTTTTAGTTACTTGAAATAGTAGCCAAGGAATTTCCTATTTTGTTTAGGATTAGAAATTATTTCCTATTCTGTACAAGTCTAGAAATTAGAATTGGTTTCCTATTATTATTTAATTTTTTGGCCAAATAATATTCTCTATAAATAGATGGGTTGGCATACTACAAAGAGACACACAAAAGCACACAAGAGACGACATGTAGCCTTATACATGGGTGGTGAGAGAAGATTTTTAGGAGATGAGAGATGGTATACAAAGGTTGAACTGGGGTTCAAGTTATGTTCTTATATAGGATTTTTCTCTTATAATAAAGAACGAGTTTCTCTCTGTGGATGTAGATTCAATGGTGGAGCCGAACCACATTAAAAAATAGTGTGTCATTTATCTTTCATGCATGTGGCTTGTTTCTCATTAAATTGTAGTGGACTTGATATCTCAATAGTTGTTTATTCCACGCTTGGATCCTAACAAACTGCTAAACCAAGATTGATGTAATTGCGTCCTGTACTTGAGATAATAGAAATAATGAAAACAAGAGAGTTTGCAATTCAATTGATTAAGGGAAGAACAGAGAAAATCCCTGAAAATGGGAATTAAAGGAAACAAAGGAAACCCTAAAACTAGTTTCCAAGAACAATTCTGTCGAAGACAGAAAACAAAGAAAATAGTATCAAAGGCTATATCGTTATTTAGAAAACAAGAAGCACTTGAAGGTGAATGTTGCAGAAAGTAGAAGATCCCACTACAATTTACTAGTTCAAGGAGCTATAATTAAGAAAGAAAGAAGAAACTCAGAGAATTAGAGATTGTTATTGATTGATGAATGAGTAGGAAGAATGTAGATGAAGATGATAATCAATTACAAGTAATGGAAATCGGAAATCCAAGAACTGCCTTCAACTTACCACTCTCCTCTCTTTTATTCGGCTACTACACTTGTCCAAGTCAGCTAATTCATTACAACCAACCGACATACAAGAATTATAAGGATTATTCATTAAGTCCCTATCATACTTGCTTTATTACAAAAAAAATAACCCTATCAATAAAACTAAGGTAACAAATACTTCCCCCTCAGAGAATCCTTGTCCTCAAGGATTAAATTCAGGAAATTGTTGTTTAAGGTCAAACCAGAATTCCCAGATAGCATCTTCAAGAAAAGAATTGCTTCACTGCACCAAAACTTTTGTAGCAAGAGAGTTACCACATTTCACCAATTTCTGATCAAGTATGGCTATAGGCTCCATTAATAATTATCCCTGTGTATTGATTGCAAAAGGAATGTGTGAGGTAACTAGTGAGTGCCCACTTTCTTCTTTAGAAGAGATACATAAAAAATAGAGTGTATTTTTGCCATATTAGGCAGCTAAAGCTGATATGCAACAGGGTGTACTCTTTTGATCGCTTGGAAAGGTCCAAAAAACTTAGAAGCTAACTTCTGACAAGAGTGTACCTTCAAAGAGTGTTGCCTCTATAGTTGTAGTTTCACATATACCCAATCTCTTGCCTAGTACTGTCTGTTAGACCTGTGTTGGTCAGCTTGTTGCTTCATCCTATTTTGTGCCTTGTGAAGGTTGTACTTTAAGTGATGCAAAACTATCTCCCTTGCTGCCAAGATTCTATCCACCACTTCCACTACTAAATTCCCAAGTAGACAAGGCATATGCAGAGATGGTGCATGACCATACACCACCTCAAATTGGATAACCTTAGTGGCAGCATGAAATTTGGTATTGTACCAATATTCAGCCAAGGGTAACTAGATAGACCACTGCTTTGGAAAATCTCCACACATTCACCTCAAATATTACTCCAAACACTTGTTTACCACCTCAGTTTGACCATCTGACTGAGGGTGGTAGGTAGAAGAGGTATTAATCTGCACTTTCAGTAACTTAAAAAGTGCTAATGAGGACCACATCCTTGTCACTAACAATGCTCTGAGACAACCCGTGAAGTCTATAGATCTGATCCAGGAATATGTGGAAATATAAATGCTGAATAAGCATGTGACAATGCCAAGAAGTGTGCATACTTACCTAACTTGTCAACCACCACCAAGATGGCTTGTTTACCATGTGCATTAGGTAAACCTTCCATAAAGTCCATGGAAATTCACTCCAAACCTTTTGAGGCACACGTAAAAGTCGTAATAAACCCAAATAAGCAGTATTGTCATATTTGTTGCACTGATAGACATCACATGCAGCCACATAGTTGACTATGTCTTGATACATTCTTCTCTAATAAACCACTGACTTCAACTTCTTTTAGGTAGCATAAACTCCTGAATGTCTCCAACAGCACTAGAATGCCACAAGTGAATTATATTATTCTTGAATTGACCGTCATTTTCTACCACTAGTCTCCCCATCCTTCTTAACTGCCAGTTGCTCCATGTGTAATAAGGTGCGACCTTAGAAAGATCAAATTGTAATTGAGTGATGAAGGTCTATAGCCTTATATCTCTTTGCCATCCCTTTTTAATCACTATCAAAAATCACTGTTAACAATGATGATGCAAGAGCTTCTCTTGGTTCTGCTAGTTTTCTAAAGAGAGTATCTCTCATCATATTATATGCTTCTTTCCTGTATTGAAGCTCATAATCAAATCTTACTAGCTTAGCCATCCATTTCTGCTGCATAAGAGTGTTCAATCTTTGTTCCATCATATATTCAATGCTCTAATGGTCATTTTTAATGATAACGTACCTTCCAAGTAGATAAGGTCTCCACTTCTATACAGCAGCAACTATGGCCAATATTTGCACTTTTCCAATATATTATTATATGCTATTCTCCCACACACCTAAATCTTACATTGTCCCCAATGTAAAATAAAGAATAAAAGAAAAGTAATGGGGATAACGAAACTTCCTTGATAACTGAGGGGGCCGTGGATAGCTACAGGTGAGGAGCAAATGATTGTGGAGCTCGACGTATGTTGATGGTTGGCGGCAGTGGAGTTCGGATGGAGAAGGATGGAAGAAAGAAAGAAAGAAGAAAGAAAAAGAAGAGAGAAAGAAAGAAAGAAAAAGAAAAGGAAAAAGAAAGGAAAAGGAAGAGAAAAGAAAAGGAAAATGCGAATGGGAATTGCTCCAATCCCAGCTGGTTTTTTGTACTACTACTTTGCTTCTTGTACGAAGCTTGAAGATGCAGCACGCGCGGGAATTTTTTTTTTTTTTTACATCTGATTTTGATTTTTTTTCTTTTTCCTTTTCTGTATTTCCTTTTCTTTTCTTTCTAATTTTTTTTGCAAAAACAATCAAATAAAAATCAAATGAGATGGAATGATTTTTTTTTTTTTAAAAAGGTAAAAATATAAATAGAGATAAATAAATAAAAATAAACAATAATAGATATTAACAAATCATAAAATGATTTATGAAATTTTTTTGGTGTCTACATATATACACATACTAATAATTTTTATATTTTTATATTTTTCCTATTTAATCTTACCTATAATTCTTCCTTATTTTATTTACTTTCTCCAATTAATTTTATATTTTAAAAAATATAACATCTAAAAATATATATTAACGAAGAGGGCATCTGTTAGACATGTCCTATTTTATGTAGCATATATGTACTACATGGAAAAAACTTTTTTAATAGGTATCTTATTTTTTGACATGAAAAATGCCTTTTGACTACATTCTGACTAGCGCCAAAAGCTATCTACTTTTGACATGTTGCCCATGTGGGGTCCTTGATGATTGGTGTCACAATTTTAACACATGGTCGTACTAGGTACAATGTGGTCAATATTGGATTAGGAGCACTAATTCAAAAAAATTGGTGTAATTGTACGGTTGTTATTTTTTTTATATAAAATTTGGCACATATTTATATAAATGTTTATATATTTTTATACATTTTCAAAAAATATTTTATATACTTTTTTAAAAATATATATATTTTTGTATATATATTTTAAAAATTTTGGTATTTATGAGCAAAATTCTTACATACAATAAAATAATAGCATGATATGAGATGAATAATAATTGAATAGTACTGCAGTTGCCCCATTTACCGGTGACGCTACTCGTAACTTGATGTTCAAAAAGTACCACCATAACTTTTGCTGAACTAAATTTGAAAAAGCATTTCATCAAATTTGAATGGTATCGAATATAAAATAATGTTCAAAGTTGATTTGACAAGTTGGTGAACCAAATCGAACGAGCTTTTACCAGACTGAACTTAATTCGAATATCAGTAGTTTGATTCATCTTTCAACCTTTATACCGACCAAAAAAAAAAAATCAATTACCAGTCAAGTATAATGTCTTATTTTTTTACCAAGTTTTTAAGGGTGTGCACACCATTGTTCTCCCTTTTCCTTTGACATGTAAGGCCAGTTTTCCTGCTTCATGTGTTGCCTAATTTAAGTTTCGTTTTATGTTGACTCCTAATTTAGCGTCTTCTTGAAAGCTCCGACTATTGCTCGGAAAAAAATATTGCTGTTGAAAACAGAGTTTTTTGCCAAAATAACACTCTTTCTAAAAAATATTCCCAATGTGATTCACTTTCAAATTTTATTCCCAAATCGATGTTATTGTTGCCACCTAATTACTCTGATTGCCATGTAGGATAACAAGAAAGGAAAGCTTTAATCTAGTTTATAGTTTCCAATAAAAACTAAAAATTTAAACTGTTTTATTATAGAGGCACAAGAAAATTGCATAACTTTGATAATTTCCTTATAATTATTTAAAATAAATTTTACCATTATTGACCTTGCTATTATTGCTCTCTACAATTTTTTTAAATGTATCAAACTTATTGCATATATTTTTTCAAAAATAAATTTGCAAAATACAAAAATTGCAATGAACATTATAAGCAATAATAAGAAAAAGTTAAAAAACTTCAAGGTTATCATATTTGTTCATGTTATGCTTTCTACTCCTTGAAAAGTACTTTTACAAAAAGTAATCAAACTATTGCAATTAAGATAATGCTAAAGTTTATCAAAAGTAACACAAGCCATTAATTGATGTTGAATAAATATGCAAAAATACTTCAAGTATACGAGATTATTTGATTATGTGATAGAGAGGCACTACAAATGAACATGCTTACATTGAGCATGAATTTATGTTGTTACGTAGTTTTCCTCTTAGATATTTTATCAAGCACACGGTGTGAGAAATCATTTGTTAAAACAATTAGTATTCAAAATTTTTTGAAGGCCATAAGAATGTTCCAAAAACTGCACAACAGAAAAGACGAGAATAATCTTCATTTACCTTGAAATTATTAATTCGAGGAGAATATTTTCATAATATCAGGAATGATAATGAAGTTTTAGATGTTGTTAATATAAATATTGACTTTTAACAATTACATTTGACAAGGAAAAATAACGAAAGGACAAAAAATAATAAAGGAAAAAAAAGTGGGTAGGTTCAGAGAGAGAATCAGGGAAGATATTAATTGGAAAAGAGAGATAGTACGTGTCTCTATCTCTATCCTACCACATATGCAACCTATGTGGAAAAAAAAGAATTATAAAGGTAATAAATTTTAAAATTAGGTTACTTTGGGTATATGTTTCAAAAGAAGAGTTATTTTGGCAATAAACTCGCTGAAAACATCATCACATATTTGGAAAGATTTACTTGTTGCTCTGGATTTTAGGTTTGATCTTTATTTCATAAAGCATTTTGTTAGATTTCAATGGCTTAAAAAAATGATGACTTTTGTTAGAATATTGAGCTCTCAGACATTCAGTGCAGGCCTAATATTTTTTTTTTAGTACTGAATTTGTTTTGGATACGTTAGTATTTCTTGAATTTTAGAAAATGCTTCTCTTTAATAAATGTAAGTTCATTTTAATCTTGATTCGCAAGCTTTTCTTGTAAATGGTTTGCCATTTCTTATTAGTTGTTACAGTAAATTTAGCAAGCATATATGCTTTTTGTCAAAATTCAATCATTTCAAAATCTAGAAGGGAACTTCTAAAATATCTGCATCCTCCTTTTCTTTTTTCTTTTTCCCCCTCTTGGCTTTGTATTCAGAATCAGATTGTGTTCAATTAGTTGGAATTTGCCTTTGGAGTTAAAAGGGATTTCCATTTTTTCCTAGGTATTCCACAGCTTGCATACCAAAAGCACAGAGGCGGAAGAAAACCTATGATTAAATCATACAACAGGATTGTAAGAAAATGCCCACTCTGAAAAAATGAAAAGTTGAATTTCCTATTTTCAAATTTACATGCAAAAAATGAAAAATGACATGCAAGAAATAGTCTACTATTTCGCAATTTTTGCTGTTATGAGAAATATATTACAAATAAATCCACATAAATGGTGGGAATAATAACTCAAATATGGTGGGACAAATAAACATATAGGGTGACCCCTGCCAGCTGAGATAACTAGCTGGTTTATTTAATTTAATAGTTTGAATACAATAGTAAATCAATGCCATAGCTCAGATACTGACTAAATTTTTCTCCCTGAAGAATTCAACAGCATCTTTTAGGCTGACCTCCAAAGGAGTGAATCGAACTCCCAACCTTTTTGCCTTCTCATTGGAGGCTCTGTAGTTTGGGCTGATAAGGTTGGTATTGTTTGACATTCTGCTGTATGCGGGACAATACACAATTATGGCAAACATAAATAAAGCTTAGGTAATGAAAATGCAAGTGTAAATTCAAATGCTTGAAAATCTACTGGACAATTGCCTCATATCTACTGTAAATTGTGCCTTTTTACGAAGTTTCAAAAGACCTTTTAAAAGATAGCTTTAGTTGTGATATGAATGAAATTTATTTTTTTAAAAAAAAAAAACCTAAAACGGAATTTCTATTTTGGAGGCAAAGCCAATTTGGTGCTATATCCTAGTCCAAAGAAGACCATCTTCTAGAAATCAACCTGAGAAAGAGCTCATTTTATGGAACATGAGACCAAAAGAAAAAAAAAAGAAGGCAGAAAATTTAGGATTTAATGTCCTTTAAAAGAGAGTATAAAAATATGTGATACATTTTGGACGTATACAAGGCCATCAGCAAAAGCCTGTAAAGACCTAAACAAGGAAAACAAGACTTACTTATCAGGAAATTGGTGAGTTGCGTAATGCTCATGCAAAATCTTGATGATCTGAGAGGCATTTGCACATCTTTCAACCAGACAATATCTTCCACTTGCAGAAGGGGTTTCAAGGGCAAGAACATGTGCATAGGCAACATCTCTAACATCAACCCAGCTACATGTTGCCTTAGGAAATGGTTCAACCCCTGCATTTGGCACCTAAGATCTTTAAACACATTTTTTTTGCAGGCTCTTCAGCGAACATAAGTGAAACTCTGCATACAATTAAATACAATGTTGTTTGCCATGAAAAGAGTCAAATTTAGAGGCCATGGCCTGCCTTCCAGAAGAAATGTGTGGTATGTACTACTTTGTTCTGTTTTAGTATCAGCAAAGCCACAGAGGGGAGGGAGATGTGAGGAATGAACTACTTGAGACAATTCAGATAATTGGTGAATAATAAGAAAGATTAATCCCAACAATCTTCTAGTTAATCTGTCGAGTTATTACCTGGAATTTCTCAGATTTAGAGTTAGGTTTCAAAGGATAGTTTATTTATTTATGTGAGGAATAAACAAGCTTTAGCAAGTCTGAACAACATAAACAGTGACTACTCCTAACAAATTTTTCCTCACAATTACCACCAAAAAATTTCTTTTCCTTCCTGTTAATCACATAGAACGTCAATGTTGTTGAAAGGAAGATGCACACAACGTGAATTTCAGATGAAAGATTGTACTGCAAACCTTTAAAACATCATAAGCTGGTCAGAGTTTATAGCTTGATATATCAGTTCACATTCTGATCTATGTCTGTCAATCATGTGATTAGCCAGCAGTGCCTTGAAATGTTATTAGTCATAAGTTTTTTGTTCTACTGTAACAAAGAAAGTTGTGGTGCATAATAAAGCTATAACTAACATAGATGGAAGAGTCAGTTAGACAATGATTACTAAGGTGATTCAATAAATTTTGAAACAAACCCTTTAATAGGTTGAGGAACAAAACGGCGCTCGAATTAATAGATGGCTGCAAGAGAGGACCAATGACCAATCCTGGATGAATTGTGATTGTGTGTCAATGCCATGCTCCTTTGCAAATTTCAATGCAGCATTCTCGGCCATGGTTTTTGAAAGTTCATACCAAGACTATCAACACCAAAAAATCAGTAAATGTTGGTAAGATGGTAGCAGAAAGTAATTAGATTTGTAAACTTTAAGAAGTAACATTATAAATTTATACAAATTTGACAAAACCAGTAGCTAACAACAGTTGGAACTATTATTGCTGTGGCTACAGACCACAGAGTGAAAGTATCCACATTTCCTAGGACAAGCTATGCTCTAAGTGAATAAGTAGATTTCTCAAGGATCCTAGCAATGGTGTAAACTTTTTATATTCAAGGAATGATGCAAAGCACCAGAGTGTCGACATATCCTGATCATCTGATCTCTTAATCCACAAGTTAACAGCAAAACTACAAGGGACCTTGACACTTGAACACATAGAGCCATATTCATGATATTATAGCAGAAGTTCCCTTTCAACCGACCAACCAAATATTGCTCATCTAGGTGTGTATTCTCAGACAATAATATAGAGTTTGATAATGCAAGAGATGCATAATTGAGTAGGAAAACTTTCATATTGCTCTTTCCTCGACTATTCCACACTACATTATTAATTTTTCGTTAAAGTTAAGTTGTTACTTAGATAGAAGGAAAGAAATGGACTGACCATTCTGGTTACAAAAATATCCTTCTTTTTGCCTATTAAAGTACCACCAAGTCATGAAGATCCTAACTTAATTATCTCCACAGCTGGGCTAACTCCTCATATGTGTTCCAATAACAAGTTAAAACTAAAGAATTCCAGCATTCCGTATTAGATTTTGCTGGAAGAAGACGGACAATATATGTACCTTTTGGTCCTCACAGTATGATGGATCGGAAAACCAACTTTCATCAACTACCACATCCTCCTTTAATTCTCTGTTTTTTGAAACTACAACCATAGAGGATGTTATAACTACTCTTTTGACAGAAGAAGAATTTGCACATGACCGCAGCACATTCAGTGTTCCGCTTACTGCAGGTTCCAGTAGTTCTGCTTATGAAATCAAACCAAGTTAAAAAGGAAGTCATTACCAGTCATAAGTAAGACTATGCTTTTAACCTGCAAAAAACTTATCATTCGGGTATTATGTTTGAGAATTTCACCACAAATGCTGTAAACCTACAGCTTTAGTTACTTAGCTAAAGGATGCATATAGTTGTCTTATCTCCTCTTGCTGCTAAAATAAGGTCTCAGGTCCTTTATTGTTGTTTTTTCCCGAATTTTTTGAGCTTTCACTGGGTGACAGGAACTTGAGACCAATAGAGGAACAACTGAAATAAGTCTCAGATGTGGTCACCAATTAAACCGTTTGCTACCAAATATCAGCCAATGAAATTCTGTTCTGGCTTGAACAGGACAGACAGAGAAAATAGAAAAGGAGTAGCTCCCATAAATCCTGCGAACAGATTTTAGCGTGAACACATAATGCATGTTGCAATTTCTTTTAGTGTCTGTGAGTCAACCTTGTTCATTGAAATGACTAAAATCAAAGTTCTACGAAGTTACTTAAATAAAAATCCATAAACACAATTAGAGAAACAGACAAGGATAGGTGTACTACGTAAAATTTTAAGGCACAATCATTAATAGAAGTTAATCAACTTACAAATGAAGATACATTTATTTTGCAGATGCTCGAACATATATTGTAGTTTCTATAGGCTTCTTATTCATGGTGATATCGGCACCCAAAAACTATGGCTCTATACTGACTGAATAATTAGTTGGTCAAAGCAGCGATTCATTTGCTCCAGGACAAGCTTGTAGCTTGCTCTATAACCTTACCCTGACTGACCCACCCCAATGTTTCGAAAACTGGATCGGATCGATCGGTTCGATCGATTCAATCGCGAACCGATCATGTCTCCGATCCGGTTCAATTACAAAGCTAAAGAATTAATTGAACTAGTCAAAACCGATCAAGAACTTAAAAAAATCGAAGGTTCAATCGATTTTTATTAAGTATTTATTTTCTAAAATAAATATTTTAGTTTTATTCAAAAATTTTAATACTAAAATGAATAAAAAATTATTAAAACTTTGAACCGGAGTTGAATCGGTTGAATCGATTGAACCGTGAACCGAAAGATTTTTCGGTTCACTCTCCGGTCCGGGTTTAAAAACATTGACTTACCCAGGAAAATAGTTAGTCGACCCAATCTACGGCCCAATTGTGGACCATTTGCTATGTTTATGGCTCTTAATGTTTTTATTCCATAACGTTGCACCCTTTGAATTGTTTCTCTGAAGTACCAACAGAGAAACATCATTTCCTAAGGCAAATGTTTTAAACATCATTTGATCATTTTATAGAAACATCATGTAAACTGATTAAAGAGAGACAAAAGCACATAACACACGACAGTCTTTTTGTGAATGACCTGCAGGAACAGAATAGTTTTGTATGTACCAAATGTAAAGAAATATTCTTCAGGTGTTAGACCTGCTTGCTTCATTAATCTCTTCCATTTGGTTAATATAAGAATAAGTAGAGCTGTAGAATTGGAAACATTTGATTCTAACTCTTTTTTATTTTACAGTTGTAACATTGTCATAAATCATATATAGAGGAATAGACTATAACCCAAAAAAGCCAGTAAAAATGCAACAGAGGAAGATACTAAAAGAAGTCGTACAATTATAAATCAGAAAATATGCTACGATTTTCAAACTTCACTAGATAAATAGCAGATTTTGTAGACAGTAGAGAATTTTCAATCTTGTAAAGCAAATGTACCTCTGGATTGCTAAATGAAAGTTTGATTGAAGATGCAGTATGGAAAACCCCTTCACATCCCTCGACTATTGGATCAAACGATCCCTCTTCTAGTAAGTTTGCCGAGTACAACTGAAGCCTTTCTTTAGCTCCATCAAGTGATGTCAAATGTTGTGTCCTTTCCGGATCATCTGTGTCATGACTGCATCAGTAGAATGTTCAGACAGCTATAATCAAAACCATGCCGCCAACAGGAGACCGCCTTGGTTTTCACTATGGTCAAAACTCAAGAAGAAATGGACTTAAGAGTAATAATAAACGAATCTCAAAGCAATGATAAATTTGACTAGCTAAAGGCAAGCGGGGAAAAGCGAAAAGAAATTGACGGGCAACATAATATGACCACAATAATATCATAGCCCTATGATTTCTGGTTTTGAGATGCGTACATTTGTAACTTTCTTGATAACAATTAATTCTTGAGATAATTATCAGAGGGACAATTGTATGCCATCTACCACTATTTTTATAACAAACTCAGTCCTTCAGAAGAAGGATATAGATTCGATAGGGTAAAGATTTTTTAGTATAACTTGATCTTTGTATCTGGAGCATGAAACATTACTGTTAAGGTATACATTATATAGTTTCAGCTACTCAAATATCAATTAGGTTGGTCCACATCAATTTTTTTTTTTTTTTTGCAAGTGATTTTTTTTTTTTGAGCAAACAGAACTTGGGGAGCATTTACTAGCAGTTGTTGCAAGAATATCATCTGGAGCTACAAAACAATTTCACACTGCAGAGTTGAATAAAAATGTTGGGCAAATTACATATAATGCTCCTGTGGCTTTGTTTGTTGCCACATGACCCTTCTAACATTTTAAAATATCCAATTCACCCACTATGATTTATGTAAAGCGGAAACTTGATGGAGAATATCCTATGTAATGTCGTTAATTGAAATACCATTAGCATTTTTACTTAAATGCTAAATCAATCGACGATTTAATTACCTTATATAAAAGTATAAGGGGATTATGTGGATAAATATAAAAATCACAGGAGGGATAAAGTAGGCATTTATACAAACTATAAGGGAATTACATTGAAATTAAGACTTTATCACACACGCTTTTAGAGCGTGTTTGGTATAAATGTCGTAACTAATTGTGCATTCCATCATTTTCCGCTTTACATATAACTATGGGGGGTTATGTGACTATTTTGAAATCTTAAGGGGACCATCTAGCATTATATAAAATCACCCTAAAATATTGTTATAAGTAATTTACCCTAAAATGTTAGATTCCAGGAGCAATTAAACAACAATCAGAACAGGGCATCAAAAACTGCACAAGCCACTTAGATAGTTGATCAAGAATAAAAACTGGACTAACTGGCATCTCGAACAGAACCTTTAACAGTATAACCGCGCTCGAGCAGCAGCTTCACCAGCCATGAAACTGTGTAACCCGAAGCTCCCGTCACACACACCATTTTCCCTTCTCCTGCTCCACTCATTTTGTTATAATATTTTTGTGTGTGAATCTGTCACCTGTTTGCCTTACTTCTGGACTAATAATAATGGAGGGAGGCCTATATGGTGTACATATAGCTATGGTGAAGAAGACGAAAGATTGGATATGAGATTACTGGGAGACTGGGGAGATCCATATCTATTCTTGCAATTTGCATGGATCATCGCTGACATACGTATGGTATAATCGCGTCACGTCCCATTTTATCAAGGTCAATTGATCAGTGTAAATAGAAATGAGCAATAAATACGAGGATAAATTACCTTTTACATCTTATGCTTTGATGTTTTATCACATAATCCCCTATGATTTAAAAATCTATATACGACTCTCTCATAGTTTGGATTATTGTATAAGTAAAAAGTCAAATTCAAACTTAACAAATTCACTGTTTCACTACTTTTTTTTTGTTTTTTTTTCTTGTTTTCCTTTTCTTTCTCTTTTTTTTTTGGAAAGAGTACAAATGATTTTGAAAACCTATATTTTGGCTTACAAAACCTTAATTTTTTACAAATACAAAAGAGACAGAAGGGAAATAAAAAATAAAATCAATAAGAAACGAAAAATATGGAAGGTAAAGATAAAACAAAAAAATAAGAAACAAAAAAATACCAAATCTTTTTTTACTATAAATATCATTATAAGCTTTTAAACCAAATCTTTTATGGTATTTTCTAGTTCTTATTTATCTATTTTTTATTCAATTTCTTCCTTTTTATGTTTGGAGGAAAAAAAGAAGTAATGAAGGGATAAATTTGTCAATTTATCAGTTTGACTTTTTAATATTGACTATTAGTTTTAATGAAAAAACTAATAATGACACATTAACCCAAATCATGAGAGGGTTATATATAGTTTTTAAACCATGGGGGTTTACGTGGTAAAACACCAAACTATAGAGGTTAAATGCAATTTAGCCTAAATCCAAAATCAGGCGGTTGCATATGAACAAATACCAAGGTTCTTGACTTTGTTCAATACAATCCCAAGGCTAGAGACACAAATTTTAAATTCACTACCAAGATAAACCATTCTCTTGTTTATTTTTCATTTTTTCGGGTCAAAAAGTACAAACTACTTGAACTAGAAACTAATCCCGACAAAGTTTGTGGGTTTTTTTGCAAGAGTTTTAGTTAAATATTGGTTACTTCGCCTAATTTGCACCTATTTTATCATGCAAATGCATGCACACTTTTAAAAAAATAATGCATGCACTTATATTATTGCCTTTCTTACATTTAAATACTTTTTTCAATTTAATTTTACTTTTCTGGCAAAACTAAATCTGAAGCCCATTTCAAGAAATATCCACCGAATACCAGGTAAACAAACCTCCTTCGTAATAAAGAATGAAAAGGACCAAAAAATTTTTTTGTCTTTAAGGATTAAATTTATAACCAGTCCTAAGATAACACGCAGCAGTCTTTTTGCATCTAACAAAGTTTTTGATTGACTAGAAATCCTTCTCTGATTGAGAAATGGGAATTGGCTTGATGATAGCTGTACGCGATAAAAGTTAAAGTTTTCAGAAACAAGAAATATACACGACAAATATGTGATATATAAATTTAAGAAAAATATGTGAGCACAATCTCTGAGGTTTTCTCGAACTCGTAGAGAGTTTCCCTCGATTCTCCTCCTTGAATGCCAATTCAAGGGCTTCGCAGTTTGTTCTTGGATCCACCACCGATTCCTTCAAATCTTGATATAGAAGATTTGAAGAATTTTAGAAGATATTTGAAGACTCAAGTCTTGATATATGGGAGACTTTGAGAGCTTGAAGATCCAGACCTTTGTAGCTTGGAGCTTCAATGCTTTGAGCGAATGAGATGCCTCTTGGTGTCTCTGTGTGTGACTTGGTAGAGAAACCCCTATTTATAGCTGTAGCAAAAGGTAGAGGCTGAAGACTTGTGTACCACTTTACTTGTCTTGCAAGACGTGCAGTCATATTAGGACTGTGCTAGTCAAATATTATCTCTTCATTTTATATTTATTAATAAAGAGATAAGTAATTCATCGATTGGCCAAACTCGTGGGGACACGTGACGTGGCGCCGTTTGACTGGCCAAGCTATTGCAGTATATAAGAAATATACTTGGATTAAACAACTCTAAATGTTATCCCTTTAATAAGAAATAAATATTTAGATATTTATCTAATAGACATGTGACATGATATGATTTGGTTGGTGGAGATATCCCTGCAATTTGAATTGATTCGGAATACCTCAACTTGACACGTGGCGAAATATAATTGGTCATTTAATAACTAATCTTTCCAGGTGTATATGCCATATGGCAATATTCAATTGGATAAAAATACTTTATAGACCAATGGTAATTTTTGGAATTTAATTAAAATTTCATTGTCTACAAATGCCCCCTCAAAACCTGTTTGCGAAGAGTACAACTTAAACGGACAAGTTTTGACTTTCTTTAATTCGCTTAAGAGCCTTTCTTGCCAAATTGGACTTCGAAACTTTGTGAATCAAGTCACCTAAGTAGGAAGCCAGCCGCACAAAGACTTCAATGACCAAATAGGCACATAAGTGATTAATCAAACTTCATGGAATTCAATCTCGTAAGTGATTGATCAAGCACTAGTGCACCAGTGCACCTTACATGCAAAACACCTTTTCATTGGCCTAGGAAGTTACCAACTCCAATTATAAGACAAGTGCATTGTTCCTTGATCAATCATGAATTCCACCGCTTCACAAGATTCAAGGTTTGAACCAGTCGGCTTCTTGGCGAAATTCTAAGATTTGTATCCTTGATGAACTTAAACATTTGAGTTCCTTTTTGTTTTCCTTCTTTTTGTGATAAAGCCGAAGCTTGAAGAGTAACCCAACACAATTCTTCAAGGAATTAATCAGCCTATAGAAGTTGGTTGTGAAAATAATTCCTTCCAAGGCCAACATGAATTGAAGCTTTGTCCTTTATAATCCTATGGAAGAGCAAGCCCCCGAAACCAGCTTAGAATTCACTTTCTTTTAGATGTTCAGCCTGCCAACCGATTTAATTGCTAGGAACCTCCAGAGCGAAGGTATTCCCTAGACAATTTAGGTGAACTAGGAAGCCAATTACACTTGAACTCACCTTCCTCTCCGAATTTGTAGTAGAAATCCTTTCTATAAATCCCCAAGTCCAAAGCCGTTAATGTATGAAGCTCCTTGAAACTAGTCGTGGCTCTTAATTGATAACATAGAATGATGATAGCATGTACTAGTGCTCTCAATTTCCCGAGGCCGGATCATCTTACGTAGTAGCTTCATGTTTGCTATTTCAGACCAATTCTATTCTTTGTGGTATTCCATTTCTTGAAGCCAGGATTTGCATCATTGTTGACTAATCAATTAACTTCTCCACTGAACATATTTGAAACTCAAGGAGCCGTCTGACACCAATGTTGAGACCCAACTCGCAGAGGAAGTCGATTGCGAGAACAATTCTTCTCCAAAACCATCTTGAGTCAGAGCTCCATGTCTCTTTCTTCCCTCTTCGTCCCACTATACTAAACAGGAGGAAACCAACTTCTTTCGCTAGTCAACTTCCTCGGCTTGACAAATTAACCCGCTAAGCCACAAATAATGAACCCTTTGTCATCTCAAGCTGAAACACCTTTGACCAGAATCCTTCTTGAATATGGAACGCATATCTGCTATATATACTCGAAGGTTTGAGGCATTAGTTTTCCCACAATCCAAAGGCAAACTCTCCCTCGTTTTTTTTCGCTAATGTTATCGAACTGCCGCTACGTCTTTATTTGCTAGTGCCGTTGTTTATTATTTGCTGGTTTGCTTGGCTTTGCTAGCCTTTTCGACTAATAGAATCAACTTGAAGTCGGTCATCACTGCTGCCGAGCTATTATTTCAAGGTACGCACTACTTTTCCCAAGCTATGGATGAATTTCTTCCTTGCTAGAGTTCAAAACCCTTTTTTTTTCTTTTTTATCTATGTATAACTAACCCGCGGGCTCTCAAATTATCCCACCCGAAATAACTTTCATGCAGTGATCTAATATGCCTCTTGAGTTTACAGTAGAACCCATACGGATTAACCGATGAATGACTTGACGCTCTCATTACCACCCTGCTTGTGTTTCTTTTTTTTTCTTTTTACTACCTTGCATGGAACAATTGCTGATTTTTGTAGTCTGTGCACAGATAGATTCAGGGACAATATTTTCTTTGCCGATGTTGCCAGAACACCTGACCCAATGTGCTTTACATTTATTTCCCATGCAAGATGCTAAGTACCTTATGAATTATTGTCTTTGTTGGCCTCGCATGAAACTTCCCATCATGAATTGGTTAGAACATTATGTCCGCCAATCATGCTTTAAGATGAAAAGTTGATGCACTATGAGCGGTCATATAGAAATATTTGACGGTTGCTTCAACCAAATTGGTGCCACCCGCTATCCACATCCTGTCGATGCCATTTTTTATGCCATTTTTTTCGTGTTTATGACAAATTGGCACCTAGGATTTTGCTTTCCCGTACTTAATTGCTAAACGGAACTTCAGCAATAGACTTTGCGTGTTTATTTTGATGCATCCTTGATGTCTCGGATGTGATTAGCACTTGAAATTCGTATGCCTACTTGTCTTGTGTTTTAAACTTGTAGAATTGCATCCGCATGTGTCATAAGATGGCCTTAATTTTCACACAGGTCCATATCAATATCTCAACCTTACTAACTTGCTCTCTTGTAGATAACCAACCTCGTGCTTGAAAAGAAGCTTGAAACAATTTCGGGGATTTGAAAAAAGCAACCAATTAGGTAATTTAGTTACCAAACTTTTGTAAGAAGTTCCCTTCATCATCTAATACTTTCTTTTACAAAATTCTAGCAAACATACAAATTAAGGACTACGCCACGCCATTACCACATATTTCATTGACGGACGAACGGGGTGGACCTCAATCAAAGAGCTTGTCACTACATATTCATAAACCCGCAATCAGCCCGTTCGCTGAATCTTTCATACCCCTTGAAGAATGCCTTCATCTCGAAAATTGGACTAGCAAGTGGGCTAAGGAAGTGGTGGCACCCTCGACTTTCTCCACTACATCGAGGGAAGAAGAAGTGGTCGTATTAAATTCGTCACTTCACAACAGAGATCCAGAAATAGCCAAATTCACGCTTCTGTTCGTGGGATTCAATATTGACAAAACTACATGGAAGATCCTTTCGTCCTTCTTTGGCGAGGCGTGCTTCACTTCTCATTATTGGGAATGGGTTGAGGACATCCTCGGAAGGTATAAAGAGGTACTCATACGTACTGGCATATTTGAAGCTGTCTACGCGTCGAGCTACTCCTACGATCGCTATGAAAATTCTTGCGAGCCTTCTTCAAATATTGGTGTCCCTCGACAAATACACTTCATACACCCGTTGGGGAGTTGTCCATCACACTTTGGGACCTTTATCGACTTGGTGGCCTTTCGATCGATGGCTCGTTCTTTGATGAAGTTATTATTTCGGCGCAGGAGCTTCTCACTCGTGACAAAGAAGGGAAGCCACTTCTCCCTGAAAGTTGCAGGCACATCTTTTCCGTTTACTACCACCTTTGGACTAATGACCAAGGGATATGGATGAAAGACTGGATTCGCTTCTGGTTCAAAGAAGAGGCTAGGTATAGGGTTCCTCCAAATAGAGCGAATAGAAGAAAGACCACATCTAAACCGAAAATGACTTACAGCCTTTCTAGAAGCTTAGAGCCACACGACCTTGCTGATACGAAGGACTTCAACATCCCTTTCGACACACTGGATATCCCAGGGTCTTTAAGAAAGGAAACCTATATTGCGGCATTCATAACTTGCTGGATTTACAAGTTCCTTTTGCCAAGCAAAAAGGTCGATCGTGTTCGCCCAAGTGCCTTCAAGGTTGCATGCTTAATGGCCACAGGGAAAAGATTTTGCCTTGCAATTCTCGTTCTTACGAGCATATATCATGGGTTGAGGGAGATATTCCACACCCCTAACCTTGGAGAATATGGGGTAATTTTTCCAATCTATTACGTCTATGCTTAGATTGGCCAATACTTCGATGTATATTATGAAAACAATCAAGTGAGTAGCCACCACGCGCGCATGACAAGATTTAGTTGTGAGAAAATGACAATATTTTATGGCCGATCAGAAGTTGAGAAAATCTTCAAAGAAGTGAATCCTTTGATGCTTCCCAAATTGTGTTGGACTGAAAATGAAGAAAAGGTGTTGATCGACAATGGATCCTTATCATCAAGACTTATGAGCTACTTCATTAGTCAACGCTCTTGCCATTTAACTCTACGTAAGGACAATACTTTCATTGTTGAAAAATATAATCCTTGCAGGTTTAGCAGACAATTCGGCTTCTGTCAAGAGACCCCCAACAACTTGAAAGAGATCACTCATACTTATACTTTGGGTGAGACTATTCAACTATGGGATTCCTCAGTTCGCACGCAGACGCGATCTCGAATGACTATACCCATGCACAAGAAGCATCCATTGATCACAAAAGACTATGACGCCTGGTGGTCGACTCGGTCAAACAGTGTCTCTTCAATTTCCTTTAAATTCACCGTTAAGATCCCTCAGCAATCATCGAAGAAGGGTAAGGTTACTTCCGCCAACGAGTCAGTGTATCATAATGGAGCTATAGAGATTGTAACGGGTCTTACCTCATCCACCTTGTGGAAGAACAAAATTACTAGCAGTCCCTCGAAAAATATTGTCACAAAAAATAAGTCTTCCAAGGACTCTCGACAGGTCATCAAAGAGGCGCAACCAGTGATTCCAGCACAGAAGACACCGCCCAAAGTTTTAAAATCCTTATCGGTGACTCACACAGAAGAAGATGTCGAAATCGAAACGGTGGACGATCGTGATTCTATCGAAGCTATAGAAAAGGAAGGGATTCAAGTTCAGGGCATCGGATCTACCCAAGGAGGAGCCCATTCATTGGCGAGTGGTAGTAGTAGTCAAGACCGTCACTGGAACCGATCAAAGAAGAGGACATCTTCTGATTTGGAGGAGGTTTCCTTTACACCACCATCGATTGGAGTGTCGCCACTTAAGGTAATCATCTCGCTATTTTTTTTTTTTTAATAATTTTTTTTGGTAACTTTTTTTCTTTTCAGCCCCCATTTTTTGAATTCCGTCAAGAAGATGTTGGTAACAATTCACAACCCAAACTGATGATGTAATTTCAAATAACAAAAGCGACAAAGTAGCTATCAGTACTCCAAAATAATTTGCCCACAGTTGAGGTACCTTGCCAATGCGTAAGAAGGAGTTAATTGGTTTGCACGAGATCCGAAAGAAATCTAAACCAGCACTGATTTCAGAATTTTGCGAGAAAAAATTGATCCAAGCGCATCGAAGGAGATACTTGCAGAGTTTGTGGATGGATTTTACCGAGCAAATTCTTAACACTCCTATTGAACAGATCTCTTCTTTAAAAGAGTGCGCAGAGGAAATCATTACGGAAATCACAAGAACGGATCCTACCAATGGTCTCCCTTTAAAGGACTTCTTGATAGAATTGTTTGCCAAGGCGGAGGCATATGATATTTTGGCATTTTCATCATGAAAAAAGATAAGTAAAAAAACACATGCAGAACTCCTTTCCAAAGTGACCGTCCAACTCGGGAGAACTAAGACGAATGAAGAAGAACTAACTCGTCATCTGCAAAGTCTTGAAGAAAAGTTGCAGTCTATTGAAGACAGGAAGGAAGTTCTGTAACAGAAACTTATCAATTTGGGAAAAAAAGATCTAGAAATCAGGTCAACTATCAATCAAAAGTATGAAACTTTCAAAGAGATCCAGACTGAAATAACCTGGGCACATGATGAGCTCTCTTCTATTGAAAGTACCAGCATCTTGACTGATGACGCAGTGAAAGAAATTGAAGACATGAAGTCTACACTTGAATCATGCAAGATAGCCGTAGTGGACTACAAATTTGGCATTTAGACTTTTCACCATGTCTTTTTTCTGAATCTGTTTCATTTTTTTTTCTTTTTCCATGTAATGAATTTTTTCCCATTTTTTTATGAATAATAAAATGCTTTCTGTTCCTTATCTCTTGTTTTTTTTTTAAGATACAAGAACTCAAATGGAGTATTTTATTTATTTCATATATTTTTTTTGGAAAGAGAAGATTCTTTTTTTTTTTTGCAAGGAACAAGGATTTGATTTGGAGTGGTGTGACTGAACCTAGAAGTTGCCCTCCAAACTGCTTACGTATTCCAAAAAGGGAATCAAGTCACACGTAGTTCCTGCTGTTCACATTTTAAGTTCATGCGGGCCAAGAGTATCTATTTGTTTACCACCTTAGACTTGGTGGAGTGTTTCACCAGTTTAACCACATACTACACTATTGGTGATTGCCATCCACAGTTTTAGCTTATACGGGACAGGAGTATCTATTTGTTTACCACCTTGAATTTGGTGGAGTGTTTTAGCAGTTTAACCACATACTACACTATTGGTGGTTGCCATCCACAGCTTTAACTCATGCGGGCCAGGAGCATCGCGTGGTTCCGATTACGCATAGTACCTTTTTAAGTACTTGCCATTGATGGGACCAACCCTTAATCCATTCTCAGCAACTAACTTGTATGAGCCATTTGTATACACTTCTCGAACAACATATGGACCATCCCATTTAGGAGTAAACTTTCTTTGTCCGCCATGAGTGAAAATGATCGGTCTCCGAATAGCGAGTACTAACTCTCCAATCTGGAAAGAGCGTGGCCGGATATGCTTATTAAATGCTTTTGAAAGGCGTGCTTGATAGCACTCAATTCGTTGTTGAGTTTCCAATCTCTTTCGTCGAGTGCTTCTAACTCTTCGAGGCGAAGACAAATATTATCTTCTTCACTGAACCCTTCTTGAATCGCAATTCTTAGCGAAGGTATTTGACATTCAAGTGGAAGAACAGTTTCAACACCGTAAACAAGCGCATATGGGGTCGCTTGCGTGGGAGTTCGAAAAGTAGTTCGGTATGCCCAAAGTGCTTCTCCAATTCGAAGATGCCAATCCCTTTTCGATTTATCCGCGATTTTTTTCAACAGATTACATAAGGTCTTGTTAAATGCTTCAACGAGTCCATTTGCGGCAGCGTAGTACATGGACGAATTGCATTGTTTGAAATGAAACTTTTCACAAAATTTGTTCATTGCTACATTGCAAAAAGGCTTACCATTATCGGTGAGATATAATGCGGGACCTCATATCGATAAATGATGTGCGAGCAAATGAAATCTACTACATTCTCCTTTTTGACCTCTCTTAGAGGAACCGTTTCGACCCACTTTGAGAAATAATCCGTTGCCGCCAAAATAAAAATGTGTCCTCCAGAAGATTTTGGGAGCTGTCCAACTATATTCAAACCCCAAGTATCGAACGGTCAAGAAGCCACAGTTGGATGCAATGGTTCGGGAGGTTGACGGATGAAATTGCCATGAAATTGACAAGCTTGACATCTTCTAACAAAATCGCTATAGTCTTTTACCATCGTTGGTCAGTAGTATCCCATTCTCTTAATGGGAAAGTGTAATTTCGGACCAAATTAGTGAGCACCACATATCCCAGAGTGAGCCTCCTCCATTGCTTGCATGGCCTCATCTTCTCCAAGACATCGTAGAGACACCCCATCGAATGATTTTCGGTAAAGCGTCCCTTTATAGTAAATGAAATGTGGCGTTCGACGACGTACATCAACCCTTTTCCTGAGATCTTCATGTAATTTCCCATGATTAAGGTAATCAATGATGAGGTGACGCCAATCCTTCTTTTCAATCTCATGGACAAAAATATGATAAGTTTTTTCTTCTCCACCATCATCTTCTTCATCGAACATCGGAGGTATGACCCAATTTTGACATATTAAAATTTGATTTTGATGAGAAGGTAGAGTGATCATGGACGCCACCCTTGCCAAAGAGTCAGCTTGTTGGTTAAAATTTCTAGAGATATATTCTATAGTGATATTATCTAAATATCCCATTAGTTGTCTTGCATACTTATAATATGATATCAATTCAGGTTTCTTGACATCATAAATATCAAGAAGTTGATTTATCACTAATTTTGAATCACCATAGATTCTAAGATACAACTACTTCATGTCTATAGCCGTTTCAAGACCGAGAATTAACGCCTGATATTCGGTCACATTGTTTGAACACCGGCGTGTTAAAATGAAAGAGTACTGCAATATATCTGCTTTAGGAGTATAAAAGACAACTCCCACACTAGCTCCATCACGGTGAGCAACCCCATCGAAATACATCGACCACGAGGATTCGACCATAAACACTTCTTCATTGGGGAGTTCATCAGTCAATTCCTACTAGGCAGGTATGGGATGATCGGCTAAAAAGTCTGCCAATATTTGTCCTTTGACAGCCTTTGCAGGTACATAAATAATTTAGAATTGTTGAAACTGGAAGTACCATCTCGCGAGCCAATCAGATAGTACAGGTTTCGCCATGACATATTTAATGGGATTAGACTTAGATATGAGTCGAATAGTGTGTGCTTGAAAATAATGTTTCAACTTCTGAATGACAAATATAAGTACCAAATACAATTTCTCAATGGGTAAGTAATTCAGCTCATTAGATGTCATCATCCGACTCAAGTAATACAGCGCATTCTCTTTACCTTCATCATTTTCTTGAGCAAGTAAGGCCCCAACCGACCGTTCTTGAGCGAAAATATAGAGAATCAATAATTTTCCTGGAATGGGCGCAGCCAACACTGAGGGATTCATGAGGTACATTTTGATGCTTGTAAAAGCATTTCTACACGATTCATCCCACTCGAATGGCATCCTTTCTTCATCAGTCGACTGAAGGGTTGGCATCGTCCGACCAAATTAGAAATAAACCTCTGAATATATGCCAACTTCCCTTGAAGGTTCTTCAATTCATGAATATTTCGCGGTTCAGGCATGTTCACAATGGTATCAATTTTAGATCGATCGACCTCTATTCCCATTGATGAACGATGAAACCGAGAAACTTGTCAGAAGTGACTCCGAATGCACACTTCAAAGGATTCATCTTCAGTTGGTATCTCCGAAAGCGTTGAAAAACTCTTCGAAGGTCTTGAATATGATCCTCTCGCTTCTTTGATTTCATCACAAGGTCATCAACGTAGCATTCCACATTCCTATGGAGCATATCATCAAAAATTCTTTGCATTGCCCTTTGATATGTCGCTCCAGTGTTTTTCAAGCCAAACAGCATCACTTTATAGCAATAAATTCTCTTGGGGGTGCGGAAGGCAGTGACCTCCTCATCCTCGGGCACCATGCATATTTGATTGTAGCCAGGCGATCCATTGAGAAAAGATAGTGCTTCATGCCCGGTTGTAGCATCTACCGTCAATTCTGTGATGGGGAGCGAAAAATCATCTTTGGGGCAAGTCTCATTTAAATCTCGAAAATCAACACAAATTCGAATTTGCCCATTCTTCTTCCTCACAGGAACAATGCTTGAAATCCATGTTGGATATTTCACTTCCCGTATGAACCCAACTTCAATCAATCTATTTATCTCATTTTCTATCAGAGAAATCAATTTGGGCCGAAAGCGCCTTTGAGTTTGCTTGACAGGTTTTGTTCCTCGCTTGATAGACAAATTATGAACGGCGATCCTTGGATCTAAACCAGGCATTTTTGAGTAATTCCAGGCAAAGACGTCCCTGAACTCGAGCAGCAAATCAACATACTCTTTCTCTTCTTCAGAAGTCATATAAGAGCTTATGTAAATTGGGCGAGAATCGTCGCTTGTGTCAAGGTTAATCTCCTTTAGCATATCGACTGTATTTTTTACCCCTTGTTCAAGTTCAGTGGGAGCGTTATCCGCATCTTCTTCTTCTTCTTCGGGATCACTGATCGTAATATGATGACAGGAAACCATATTTTCTTGACATTGTTCTTAAAAAATGGTTTCAATTCTTATATTGAATAAGTCTCCATAGTGCATGAAGAAACTGGAGACTCGCTTTCTTAGTCCGTTCTTTTTTATTGGAGTAAGAGTTTCTTCTTTGTCAACTTGGTACTCTTACTTTTTACTGCCTAATCTTTCATAGACGGGCGGTTTCAAAATTTTCGGCTGTGAGCCAAATCTGTCAAACACAAAAGTACGCTTTGACTTATTTCCCAACCTATCGAACACAGATCTGTTTCGGCTTGTGACCTCCATTTCTTCGTTCACGTAGTTATAACTTGCCCTTTTGATCATTATACGCACTGGAGAAGGCGATTGATAACCAAGACCCATCGATGAACTTTCAACATTATAGCCTTTTTCTTTCAATATTTTCTGCGTAGGTGTTAATCCATGAGTCTTCTCTCCAGTTACCTCAGGAGGGAGTTTGCCCAATGCATGCTTCTCATTTGGGTTATAACCGGCCTTAGCAAGAAGTCTATATGCGTTTGGATCAAAACCTTCTTGAGTCCGATTAATTGGTAGTAAATAGTATTCTACTGTCGGTTCTTCTTTGGAACGAACACATCCTGGCAAGCTCGCTTTCTCACCTTTAACAGGTTCTATTTTGGTGAGCGGAACATTTAATGTATCATTCCTGATAAAAGAAGACGACCTTCTTCTCTCTTTGATCTTGGAATATACCGCAAAATGGGTACTTTGAAATCTTGACTTTCTTCCTTTACTGATTCTTTTCTTTTTACTTTTTTCTGAAGGTAAAATTTGGCATCGACAAAGTGAGCCTCGGCCTCAGTGAAAGGTTTATCATTGAGAACAACCTTCTTAACTATACCGTCTCGATACTATTTGAAATATTGATGCAGAGTAAACGGTATAATTTCATTCTCGTAAATCCAGGGTCATCCCAAGAGCATATTATAAGAGGTTTTGGTTTCAATGATATGAAATAACGCACTTGAAGACAACTCATCAATGAGCAATTCAAGCCTTATAAGACCAATTATTTTTTGCCCCCATGATTAAATTCTTGGATCATGAGGCGGCTTTGGGAGAGTTCATCGTTTGAGATTTCTAATTCTTTCATAGCGCGTACAGACATAATATTGACAGCAGATCCCCCATCAATGAGTATCCGAGTCATCTTCTGTTCTCGGACATACGCACTAACAAACAAAGGTCGATTGTAGGTCTTGAACTCAACAGTTAAATCGTCATCATAAAAAATAATAGTCGTTGCACAATCCACTGGTGGTTATCATCGATTTTGAGTTTTTTCTCAAATTTAGTGCTAATTTGTGTGATTTGAGGATTTTCAACTTTGACGACATTACAAGAAATGGAATTATCAGCATCGTCACTTAAATACCCCTTGGGTATAAATCTCTCAGTGTCACGGGCTGTCGAATCTCTTGAAGGAGCTGAAAATCTGAAGGAATTGGCATTGTGGCCACTCCTTTTTATTTCTTTGTTGCATTTCATTGTTTCATTGTCATTTTAGGCTTTGTCGAATGAATGCTTTTCGAAAAGATGTACTTCTTTATTTTTGGCTTGCAAGTTCTCTTTCGAGTGACTAAAGTCCATCTTTCGTTGTCATCTTCAATAACGTATTCAATTGAAAATTTTTCAAACTCCTTAGACAAAGCATTGCTTGATGTGGATAAAACTTCTATCGGACAACACATAGACCCAAACATTATTGTTGTTTGGTTTGTCGATACTTTATCTTCTTCGAGAAGGATTTTTTCTTGACGGGCCAATTCCATAATTTTGTCCTTAAAGACAAAACATTTTGTGAGAGGGTGGCCTATCAGGCGATGATAACAGCAATAATTTGGATCAGTGACTCAATCGGCTTCCTCTGGGCGTTTCATTTCGGGAAGTTCAAGGAGTTTCTCCTTGAAAAGATCATCAAACATCCCTTGTAAATCAGATTCAAGGAATAGGTTTCTTTTTCTTGCATCTCTTTCAAAGTGGGTCTTCTTACCTACCTATTTTGAGGGGAGTCTACCTTTTCGGTGACCTTTCGGCTCACCTTAGTAGCAATTTTCATGGGAGCTGTGTTTATTGCCATAGATTCCTTATTATTGAATCTTGAAAGAGGCTTGTCCCCTTTTTTATTTTCTTGTCTTTCATTGCTTTGACGAGGCGGCTGCACTCGTGGAGCTTGAATAGGAAGCCCATCAGTTGCATTGGCCATGATGCTTAACTCTATATCATGAGCACGAGTAGCTAATTTTTCCAATGTGTTTGGACGTATACCCTGTAGAATATAGCTTAGGCTCCAATGCATTCCTCGGATGCACATTTCTATGGCAGAGGGTTCAGACAGTCTGTCCTTGCAGTTAAGACTCAGACTTCTCCACCTATCAATGTAATTGATCATAGGTTCATCCTTCCATTGACGAGTATTAATCAACTCCAGCATACTGACGGTTCTTCTAGTGCTGTAGAAGCGATTCAAGAACTCTTTTCCCAACTGTTCCCAACTATCGATGGATCCCGGAGTGAGATCAGTATACCAATCAAACGCGTTGCCCTTCAAGGATCGGACAAACTGTTTGACTAGCAGGTCACCATAGGTTCCAGCGTTATTGCAGGTTTCGACAAAATGGGTCACATATTGTTTTGGACTACCTTTCCCATCGAACTGTTGAAATTTAGGTTGTTGATATCCAACAGGCATTGCTAGGTTGTCAATTCTAGCAGTGCAAGGCTTGCAGTAGGTAAAACTTGACTTTGAACCACCCTCCTTTTTATCTTTGATCACGCCTTCAACAAGTTCCTTTAGTTGTTCAACAGGGATAGTTTCATCGGCAGTCACATATATTTTCTTCACCTTGTCTTTACCTTTAGATGAGGAAATTTCAAACTCTTGGTGCTCCTTAGGGTTCGCATGGCTTCTTTCAAGAGCGTGATCTTTTTAGGTGAGTAGTTGAGCGATAAGAGCATCTTGGTCCTTGATGTGTTTCGTCATGGTCTCCATCATTTTGGACATGTTCAAAACTTGTTCTTCGAGACTTAAAGTATTTGTTATCATAGCAGGCATTGCAGCAGAAGAAGCAGCAAAATCTTCAATAGAAAATCTTGATTGAAGAGTTTCATGTGAAGAGGCTGATCCAGTGCTTGATGAATCATCATCATGCTTAGAAAATTTGGATTCGGATCCAAATTCGAGAATAGCAAGAGCCTTCTCAATCGAGGCAGGAACGTCTTGGATTCCCATCGTGAAGGAATAGCTCATTGGTGATGTTGAACTGAAGACAGGAGTTGGTGCCGATGAAGCTTCCATGCTACTTTGGGTGGAAGTTCTCGTCATGCTCCTTGTCACAAGACCAATAACGCGAGTATTGGTGGCAACATGTGCAGTTTCCTGAACAGGTTTGACATTAGCAGCGTTGGAACGAGCAGTCATGGACTTGTTGTTCTTTGGTGCCATTGGTGATATACGTAGTTGATATACTTGCAGTATATAAGAAATATATTTGGATTAAATAACTCTAAATATTATCCCTTTAATAAGAAATAAATATTTAGATATTTATCCAATAGACATGTGACATCATATGATATGGTTGGTGGAGATATCCCTGCAATTTGAATTGATTCGGAACACCTCAACTTGACACGTGGCGAAATATAATTGGCCATTTAATAACCAATCTTTCCAGGTGTACATGCCATATGGCAATATTCAATTGGATAAAAATAAGTTATAAAAATATTTTATAGACCAATGGTAATTTTTGGAATTTAATTAAAATTTCATTGTCTACAATAGCAACTCCATTTAGAAAACTGGTCCACACCCTTGAATGTGGTTTAAATTTAATAACACCATTTCATCATTTCTGACGACTGCTTTTTCCACACCCTTGGGTGACAACTGCACAAGAATATTTTAACTTTACTTGGTATGTTGAGTTTCTACAAGCGGAGCCAAATATCATCCACAGAACTATTACTCCTACTAGAAAAGCTCTTGAAGTAAATCATATTTCCATTTCCTGCTATTTTCATCAATTAAACAATCTATAGTGGAGTCTTCCAGTAGCACATCAAAATGAGATATAATTTTGAAAGTAGAAGGACGTGGAATCTATCTATCTTTCCAAATTTTGATATGATTTCCGTTTCCAACTCGCCATCAACTACCAAAAACACCTTTGACTGATAATTAAATAGTTAAAAAAAAACTATATCTACCTAATTTGTTTACTCAATATTTATGTGCACTTAAACATAAAAAGAAAAGGTCAATCCATATATTAGTGTTATATTTGTAATATTAGTTCCCTATATAGTAGGTTGCTGAGTTGGATGTATTTATATTCTACTGAGTAAATGCCCAATCTTTTCAAAACGTGGCAAAAAAATTGTGTTTGTTTTTTTGGAAGATTTCATTCTTTTTCTTTTTTGGTAACAATTAATTTACTCTTCCTTTTCAATTCATTATTTATAGTAAATTTCAATCAATCATCAATTACTTACCTTATATGCATTTCTATTAATTATACCTCTATTTTTTTTCAATCAACTCATAGCTTTCCTTTTTAATCAGGCACTCGTTAATATATATCTTAGGTGTTAAATTATTAGAAATATAAGATTAATTAGGGAATTATTTAGAAAAAATATATAAATACAAGAGAAAGTAGTAATTGTTGTATATATACATAGTAGGTTGGGTGAAATGTAAGTGTGTTAACGATTGCCCATAGGGCACCTATTAGAAAAACTCATCAAAATTTGGATGAATTTTTATTTTGCCTATCATTGCAATCATTACTACCATTTTTCCTATCATTTATTACTATACCTTCATGTTTTCTAAATTCCAATCAATGTATTACTCTCTTATTTTTTATATGATTGTGCTAATTACAGCTTTCCTTTTACTTAATCAATTAGTCAATCAATCAATCAACCCATGATTTTAATTTTCTTTTTCAATCACAAGATTCTTTCTTTTATCCATCATTAGGGAGATTTACAATTAGTCACATTTTTTCTATTTTGTACTTCCATTACTTGACCTGATTATTAATTCAATCCACATATCTTGTAATGTGTACAAGAATATGCAATCATAAGCACAAATAAATGCAATTCTAATAATTTTGCATATATGCTTTCATATTGTATTGCAACACATTTAATAATTCATTATATGGTTACAAAAGAAAAAAAAATCTAGTATTACCTAGACCTTAGCTAGTTCCCAATGTATACGCTGATACTATACGAAAAGATTTAAAATCTGCTAATGTATATACTGATTGCATATGAAGATTCATCCCTAGTTTAGACCTCTTAGATAGTTTCCAAGCATTATATTCCCTTTTTTCAATTTCTTATTTAGTTTAATTCCTAAAGTTAATGAAATGGTTTTTAAATCTCCCCTATAAGTGTACCTTATTACCATTTATGATTTTTTTTTTAAATTTAAGCAACATCTTCCAATATTTTATCACCATTTTAAATTAGTTCATTTTTAGGAGATAGTAGTATAAGTGTGGCATTTTGTCCAAATAACTTTGAATATGCATAGACAACCCAAAAATAAAATGTGTTTATCTTTGTTCGTACCTTTTGATGATTACAAAACAAGTGGATAAAACTAATATTTTCCAAGTTTGTTTTTGGTCAGAAAATGGAGCAAGATAGGTTCAAAGGCCAAGCATCTGCTAAAACATCTGTCGGACGCACAAATACATCCTATCGGCCGTCCGATAACCATTGTGTGAGAGCCCGTAAATTTTCTTATTTTCTAGGCTTTACTTTATTTAATTGCACGCCTTTTATGCATTTTCTTTATTAGGAAAATTTTCCAGATAATTTTTATGAGCAAATAGAGTTTTCAAGTTATTTTTCTAGTATAAATGAGTTCATGAGAATTTTGGAGCGTATACCGGACGTGCGACCCGCTAGTGTGGAGAAAGTTCGGTAAAATTCGGCCAATTGGGTTAAGTTTTGTATACAGGGTTTAATTTACTAGGTGCTAAGAGATAATTAGAGGATACCATATGGATGAGAGTTGAGGAAACAAAGGGATATTCATGCATTAAATAGGGTGACAAGTGTCACCATATGATTAAATCTTGCATTTTGACCACTATTCATTACCTTTACTAAATACCAAAATTTGACCACAAATCATCTTCAATTTCTTGTGTCTTGGCCGAACCTTGGAGGGAAGAAAGAAGAAAAAAAAAACTTCATCTTGCACCATTCTTTCTTGCTTCAATCTTGGATTCCAACCATAAATCTTGCAAACCTCTCCATATAAGTTGCTCTTTGGGTTAGATTAAAGATTGTGGTGGAGTGATTTTTGGAGAAGAAAACCTAAGCTATCATCTTTCCTCAAGTTTCAAGGTATATTCCCTAGAACTTTCCTTTTACTCTTGATAATTGTCGATTAATGGATTGGAAAGGTTAAAGGTGTAGTTTTGTGGATAAGTTTATGGTTTTAAGTAGGGTTATGGTGAATTTCAGTTTTTATAGTAAAATTTCTGTCCTCATATGATGATTAATGTTTGGGCATGATTTGGTAGTTGTTATGAGCAATTTTGAGCTTGAGAATGCTAGTTTTGCTTGCCTTCAAAGAATTTCAGCTTGTATAGAAAAATTTCTAGATTAGGATTTATAATTTTCCCCATTCTGGCTGGCACTGTTTCTCCTATTTAGAGGCCGAATTAGCCTTGGGTTAAAACATGAAAGTTGTAGAGAATGATGTTTTATAGTTTCCTTCAAAGTTTTAGCTCAATCGGAGCAACGTAGCTTGTGAAAAAGACCGAAATACCCTTGCTGCCCTGTTTCTATCCGAACATGCTAATCAGCTTCTGTAATTGGTTGTTTTGACCAGGAATACTACTGATTTGGTTGCCAATGTCTTTTTAACATTTATACCCTTGTATCTTAGCTTTCAAAGGGCTTTGGAATCACTTGAATTGGAGTTGTGTATGATGAGATATGACTGAATGAATCAGAACTGCCACAGTAAACTTCGAATTGGAAAATCTGGGGTTATTTTGATAACTTTTACCTAGATACATTGCAAACTGGACTGAGTGGCCTTCTTCAACATTGTAGCCTTTTCTCTTAGCTTCGAAACGGCGTAAATTTCACCCCAATTCGATAAGTGTAGCTCCAGTTGTGTCCATTCCGTTAAATGACGTCAAAACTGTCTTTTGGTTTTAAGGTTTATAATTGGGGCTTTTCTAGGGTTCCTTTGTTGAGCTACCATTTGGTTGTTTTGAAAGGTATTGTGGCTCTAATTAAAGGTATTTGATAGTTCGTGATTGGGTGTTGATGCTTGGTTGGAAAAGTAAAGAAAGACAAGGGGAAGTGCTGTCCAAATGTTTGCAGGAGCTTCGGTGCAATCTCGGGAGATTTGCTATATCTTGATGTAGAAATGTCGGAATTGAGTTCTGTTTATTGTATTTTAAACTAGATTCATAGGGTTATAAACCGTGTAAATTTTAGATCCTGTTTCTATCTGTCCAATTTATGGTGATTTTTCAAATTTGACAGAAATCTTGTACCTGTTCTGTCCTCCACTGGATAAAGCAGCAACTTACGACTTGAATTCGACTGACTTACGTTCTGAATCTTACAATAGTGTTTTCTGGAAAGTTATAGCCCTTTGAATGTATTTTCCAACGGTATAACTTTTATTAATTTTGGACTTACAAAACTTGAGATATGATTTTTCATATAAGGTCGCGCGGAACTAGAAAAATTCTATTTTCCTAGTATTGATCTTGCTTTCATTATCTACTTCAAATTTGGAATTGGTCAGTCATTGTAGGAAGGGTTTTGAGGTTGTTCATGCTTTTAAGACTGCTTGTTACCTTTTCACTCCGAAGTCACCTCTTTGCTTTGCATTAATGGTTCTTTTGACTAGGCATATGGCTCGTAACCGAGTCTCACTTGCGAATTCCATATTCGGTCTTGGAGTCGAGTCTTAAGTGTTTGCCTTGATTGTTCTGGGAGGTAACGACGAGTAAAGCCACACTTGGGAAGGAAACTTTTGACATTATCCTTGTTTGATCAGGTGAGTGCACCACTCCCCTGAGTTATTGTTAAACTGGTTTTCTGTACTTGCAACATGCTATTTGAATATCTTTCCTGACTGTTTATCTTGTATGAGACGAGGGTGTAGTTTATCACACTCGTTCTCTTGCCTGTACTGAACAAACTGGAATCTATTACTTGTACTTGTTATGTATTTGAACTTGTTACTTGCACTTGTTATGCGATCGTTTGAAAGTGTGTCCACGATCGTCCTGTTAAACCTGAGCTCAACCTCATGGGGAGTTAATTAAATCGAGCCATGCAAGGGCTTGGTCGAGAAAATTGACAATCCGTGGGTGCCTGTTTTTATGGAATCTTTGAGTATTGAGACTCTTGATTCCGGTATACTCGAGTATTACCATTCCTGTTTCTATTTGGCGTTCGGACCCGGTAAGGGGGTATGAATGGTGAACGGGATTCGGCGTTAAAGCGGTGTTCTACTGGACTGGTTTTCTTTAGTTGAAAGTTGACGGAGGGTCAACGTAGTCGGATGAAGTACTGTAACGGGAAATTGGCTCCTGAGAGCCATCTGTATCCTTTCTATCTAAGTTGTTTACATATCTCCTTATTTGGTACACTTATGTGATTAATTGAGCATGAAGTTCCTTGGTCCTTGACTGTTATTATTTTTGGTACCTCATTGAGCTTATAGCTCACCCCGTTTTGTTATCATTGTTTTCCTTACAGGAAAATCTTTTGGGAACAATGATGTTTGGAAGCATGAGTTGAGCTAGATATATATTCTTTTGTATAGCTCCTCAATAGATAGAAACCTTGAATGTATTTCGATCCAACAACTCCCTTTTGATTTGTAAATTTGCAATCATATATTTATATAATATATAAAAGTGTTTAATCATGTACATGTGTTACCCCGCTCGAATGTGTTCATTCTTTATGGCTACGTGGAGTTTAATGAAATTACTGAGGTTTCGGACGAGTATAGTATCCAAGTGTGAAAAGGAAAAAAAAAATCGGCAGGGATTTCGACAATATTATGGGTTGGCAAGTTACATTTAACTTGGAGGTTTCCCAATCGTTCGTTTTCTTTGGTTTCTATCACGCGTGCTATAGAGTTGGGAGTGATTTGACCCCGTAGTCCCGGCGAGAGTTGGGCAGGCGGTCCACCGAACCCTTTGGTTCGCCTTAGGGGGAGGTGGGGCTGTCACAGGTGGTATCAGAGCTGCTTCGCGTGGTCTCTGCGCGGAGTGAGTTTGACCAAGTGGTGTTATGGTCCCTATTCCGTGAATGTGTACGAATGTTTAAGTGCTCTTTTGAGCATAACCTTTGGATCATGAAATGTTATAGGTTTTAAACCTTTATCATGGTACTTGGAGACAATAGATCTGTAGGTCTGGTAAGAATCTCGATTGTAGATGAATTACTCTTGGGACTGGCCAGCCCGAGTTGTGAATTATCTTATTTTGGGATTCTTGTGCCCGACTACTAAATAAATGACTTGGGCGGACTAGAAATTCGATTCTATGGAACGTCATGTGATGTGTTAGGGTTTCATTACGAATGATTAACCATGACTAAGATATAAATTCTATATAACCGTTTTTAGTTGGTTACTCTTGTACCATTGGCTTAGTTAGTATCACGAAGGATGTTTCCTTTTGCTTGTATCTAATTGACTGCTACTGTGTGATCTGTTTGTGTTAGATGTGTTATATGTATATTGCCTACTTTTATCACTTGCACCTGCATACTTTGGTTTTAATACCGTATTCGTGGTCCAACCCTAGATTGGTTAAGCCATATGGAAGGCACCCGTAGTGGACGTGGTCGTGATCGCTGAATTAGGCAACCCACGACTGAAGGAGATATTAGGGGAACTACGTCTGAACCAAACTCTGAACCTAGGGTTGATCCGAACGTACAAGTGGCCGCAGCCATTCAACGAATGACCGACCTTTTGGCTCACATAGTAGAACATCAAGGTCAACATCCTATTCATCAGCCGAAAAATCCTGGTAATCATACCGAGGGTGAGGATAGAGCCCTCGAACGATTTCAGAAGTTCTCCCCACCGCAATTTCTTGGAGGACCAGACCCCGACGTGGGCGAGAGGTGGTTAGAGAAGTTGATTGATATCTTTGCTGCGCTACACTGCACTGAGGAGCGACAGGTGACATTTGTCGTCTTCCAACTGGAGGGAGCGGCCCGATCTTGGTGGAACATCATAAGACTGAAATGGGAAAGAGAACAAACCCCAAGGACGTGGGTGAATTTCATGAGAGAATTCAACACGAAGTATATTCCACCCCTGATCCAGGAAAAGAAGGAAGATGAGTTTATTCGATTTCGCCAGGGAACTCAAACCGTTGCCGAATATGAAAACCAGTTCACCAGGTTGTCCAAGTTCGCTCCCGAGCTAATCGTGACTGAGCAAAGGAGGATAAGGCGTTTCGTCCAAAGATTAAACGTTGAGATTCAGAAGGACTTGGCCGTGGCCCAACTTAATACTTTTAGTGATGCGGTGGAGAAAGCTCAACGAGTTGAAAGTGCGAGGTTACAAGTTAAGAATTTTCAAGTCAAGAAAAGGGGATTTCCTGGAAGCCATTCGGAGCAAGGAGATAAAAGTACGCCTCCTAAGATTGGAAGGGGAAATGGAGGAGTACAACTACCTGGGATGTCAAGTGGTGCCTCACAAAAAGGCTCAGTCTCCGCTTCCCGTAGTCCATGCGGGTACTGTGGGAAGCCAAATCACACGGAGGATGTCTGCTGGAAGAAAGGAAGAAAATGTCTGCGTTGTGGGAGCGCAGATCATCAAATTGCAAATTGCTCAGGCCAAACTCGAGAAGGGAGTAGGAGGCAACAGCCAACCACGACCAACCCTGACCAGTCGAAGGAGGAAAAGAATGGATCGAAAGTGTCAGTTCGGGTGTACTCCTTAGAACAACATCAAGTTTCTGACCCATTTGAGGACGTGGAAGATAAGATTCTGGTATTCCACCGTTTGCTCACTGTTTGCAATTTGGGAAGGAAGAATTCAATGAACATGAAGGGATACTGATTGCGATTGGTTAGCTAAGTATGATACTCAATTTGACTGCGAGAAGGAAGTAGTAAATTTTTGTATCCCGAATAAGGCAATGAGAAGGAATTTCGAGGACGAAATTCTTTTAAGAGGGAGAGAGTGTGAGAGCCCGTAAATTTTCTTATTTTCTAGGCTTTACTTTATTTAATTGCACGCCTTTTATGCATTTTCTTTATTAGAAAAATTTTTCAGATAATTTTTATGAGCAAATAGAGTTTTCAAGTTATTTTTCTAGTATAAATGAGTTCATGAGAATTTTGGAGCGTATACCGGACGTGGGACCCGCTAGTTTGGAAAGTTCGGTAAAAATTCGGCCAATTGGGTTAAGTTTTGTATACAGGGTTTAATTTACTAGGTGTTAAGAGATAATTAGAGGATACCATATGGATGAGAGTTGAGGAAACAAAGGGATATTCATGCATTAAATAGGGTGACAAGTGTCACCATATGATTAAATCTTGCATTTTGACCACTATTCATTACCTTTACTAAATACCAAAATTTGACCACAAATCATCTTCAATTTCTTGTGTCTTGGCCGAACCTTGGAAGGAAGAAAGAAGAAAAAAAAAAACTTCATCTTGCACCATTCTTTCTTGCTTCAATCTTGGATTCCAACCATAAATCTTGCAAACCTCTCCATATAAGTTGCTCTTTGGGGTAGATTCAAGATTGTGGTGGAGTGATTTTTGGAGAAGAAAACCTAAGTTATCATCTTTCCTCAAGTTTCAAGGTAAATTCCCTAAAACTTTCCTTTTACTCTTGATAATTGTCAATTAATGGATTGGAAAGGTTAAAGGTGTAGTTTTGTGGATAAGTTTATGGTTTTAAGTAGGGTTATGGTGAATTTCAGTTTTTATAGTAAAATTTCTGTCCTCGTATGATGATTAACGTTTGGGCATGATTTGGTAGTTGTTATGAGCAATTTTGAGCTTGAGAATGCTAGTTTTGCTTGCCTTCAAAGAATTTCAGCTTGTATAGAAAAATTTCTAGATTAGGATTTACAATTTTCTCCATTCTAGCTGGCACTGTTTCTCATATTTAGAGGCCGAATTAGCCTTGGGTTAAAACATGAAAGTTGTAGAGAATGATGTTTTATAGTTTCCTTCAAAGTTTTAGCTCAATCGGAGCAACGTAGCTTGTGAAAAAGACCAAAATACCCTTGCTGCCCTGTTTCTATCCGAACATGCTAATCAGCTTCTGTAATTGGTTGTTTTGACCAGGAATACTACTGATTTGGTTGCCAATGTCTTTTTAACATTTATACCCTTGTATCTTAGCTTTCAAAGGGCTTTGGAATCACTTGAATTGGAGTTGTGTATGATGAGATATGACTGAATGAATCAGAACTGCCACAGTAAACTTCGAATTGGAAAATCTGGGGTTATTTTGATAACGTTTACCTAGATACATTGCAAACTGGACTGAGTGGCCTTCTTCAACATTGTAGCCTTTTCTCTTAGCTTCGAAATGGTGTAAATTTCACCCCAATCCGATAAGTGTAGCTCCAGTTTTGTCCATTCCGTTAAATGACGTCAAAACTGTCTTTTGGTTTTAAGGTTTATAATTGGGGCTTTTCTAGGGTTCCTTTGTTGAGCTACCATTTGGTTGTTTTGAAAGGTATTGTGG
Source organism: Coffea arabica (assembly GCF_036785885.1). Lineage (NCBI taxonomy): Eukaryota > Viridiplantae > Streptophyta > Magnoliopsida > Gentianales > Rubiaceae > Coffea > Coffea arabica. The sequence goes on from NC_092313.1 coordinate 28,721,457, forward strand.
CTCTAATTAAAGGTATTTGATAGTTCGTGATTGGGTGTTGATGCTTGGTTGGAAAAGTAAAGAAAGACAAGGGGAAGTGCTGTCCAAATGTTTGCAGGAGCTTCGGTGCAATCTCGGGAGATTTGCTATATCTTGATGTAGAAATGTCGGAATTGAGTTCTGTTTATTGCATTTTAAACTAGATTCATAGGGTTATAAACCATGTAAATTTTAGATCCTGTTTCTGTCTGTCCAATTTATGGTGATTTTTCAAATTTGACAGAAATCTTGTACCTGTTCTGTCCTCCACTGGATAAAGCAGCAACTTGCGACTTGAATTCGACTGACTTACGTTCTGAATCTTACAATAGTGTTTTCTGGAAATTTATAGCCCTTTGAATGTATTTTCCAACGGTATAACTTTTATTACTTTTGGACTTACAAAACTTGAGATATGATTTTTCATATAAGGTCGCGCGGAACTGGAAAAATTCTGTTTTCCTAGTATTGATCTTGCTTTCATTATCTACTTCAAATTTGGAATTGGTCAGTCATTGTAGGAAGGGCTTTGAGGTTGTTCATGCTTTTAAGACTACTTGTTACCTTTTCACTCCGAAGTCACCTCTTTGCTTTGCATTAATGATTCTTTTGACTAGGCATATGGCTCGTAACCGAGTCTCACTTGCGAATTCCATACTCGGTCTTGGAGTCGAGTTTTAAGTGTTTGCCTTGATTGTTCTAGGAGGTAACGACGAGTAAAGCCACACTTGGGAAGGAAACTTTTGACATTATCCTTGTTTGATCAGGTGAGTGCACCACTCCCCTGAGTTACTGCTAAACTGGTTTTCTGTACTTGCAACATGCTATTTGAATATCTTTCCTGACTGTTTATCTTGTATGAGACGAGAGTGTAGTTTATCACACTCGTTCTCTTGCCTGTACTGAACAAACTAGAATCTATTATTTGTACTTGTTATGTACTTGAACTTGTTACTTGCACTTGTTATGGGATCGTTTGGAAGTGTGTACACGATCGTCCTGTTAAACTTGATCGTCCTGTTAAACCTGAGCTCAACCTCATGGGGAGTTAATTAAATCGAGCCATGCAAGGGTTTGGTCGAGAAAATTGATAATCCGTGGGTGCCTGTTTTTATGGAATCTTTGAGTATTGAGACTCTTGATTCCGGTATACTCGAGTATTACCATTCCTGTTTCTATTTGGTGTTCGGGTCCGGTAAGGGGGTATGAATGGTGAACGGGATTCGGCGTTAAAGCGGTGTTCTACTGGACTGGTTTTCTTTAGTTGAAAGTTGACGGAGGGTCAACGTAGTCGGATCAAGTACTGCAACGGGAAATTGGCTCTTGAGAGCCATCTGTATCCTTTCTATCTAAGTTGTTTACATATCTCCTTATTTGGTACACTTATGTGATTAATTGAGCATGAAGTTCCTTGGTCCTTGACTGTTATTATTTTTGGTATCTCATTGAGCTTATAACTCACCCCGTTTTGTTATCATTGTTTTCCTTACAGGAAAATCTTTTGGGAACAATGATGTTTGGAAGCATGAGTTGAGCTAGATATATATTCTTTTGTATAGCTCCTCAATAGATAGAAACCTTGAATGTATTTCGATCCAACAACTCCCTTTTGATTTGTAAATTTGCAATCATGTATTTATATATATATATATATAAAAGTGTTTAATCATGTACATGTGTTACCCCGCTCGAATGTGTTCATTCTTTATGGCTACGTGGAGTTTAATGAAATTCTGAGGTTTCGGACGAGTATAGTATCCAAGTGTGAAAAGAAAAAAAAAATCGGCAGGGATTTCGACAATATTTTGGGTTGGCAAGTTACATTTAACTTGGAGGTTTCCCAATCGTTCATTTTCTTTGGTTTCTATCACGCGTGCTATAGAGTTGGGAGTGATTTGACCCCGTAGTCCCGGCGAGAGTTGGGCAGGCGATCCGCCGAACCCTTTGGTTCGCCTTAGGGGGAGGTGGGGCTGTCACACGTTGAGTATCTTCGGACGCGCAAAAAACCTATCCTCGGACGTCCGACACTGATAAGTCAGTACTTCTAAGATCTCTAACCTCGATCGGAAGCACAATACCTGAGCACCGGACGTCCAACAATCGTTGCAACACTTCGGACGACAAGCATTAGAAGCACCGGACGTCCGAAAGAATTAATGAAGGATTCCAAGTTTTACATCATATGGTCGGACGCATATTCTGATGCTGCCGGACGTCTTAAAGATTTCAAGAAAATTTCTTGAACTCACTACCTGCGTTCGGACGCACAAAACCAGCCTACCGGACGTTTTTACACTTCTAACGGCTAGTTGACTCTTCAGCTGCCTTGTGTCCGTTTGTGGCATTAATTGAAGATGTTTTTGGTCTATTATAAATAAGATAAAAGTCAACCGCCAAAAGTATTGATACACATTAAGTCTACATCAGATCTTGAGTGATTCAAGCATAAGAATACTCCAAAAAGAAGATTTGTACTCTTAGTTGTGTGATCTTCATTTAACTTTTCAAGTGTGATTCAATTTTTTCAATAGTGTAACTTTGTGAGGGTTATTCGAGTGATTGTAAAACTTCCTTGCTTGATCAAGTGTATCTTGAGGCAAGGAGGAAGTGATCCTTCCCGTGTACACAAGAGATTGGTTGTATGTTGAATTAACTTGAAGGAGCTTACAATATAAAGGGATATTCAAACTCTAGTCGAGTTTGAGATTTGGTTTGCTATTCCATCTTTTTATTCACTGTTTTCCAACATTAACTGTTTATCTCTTCTGTTCTAAATTACTTTCACTTTATCATAAATTGTTCCTTGGTCTCGTTCTTTAGAAAAATAGGGCTAGTTCAGAAAAAAAGTGATTTATATTTTGGCTAGCTTTTAAATCACCTAATTCACCCCCCTCTTAGGTTGTTTTCGATCCTTATAATTGATATCAGAGCTTGGTTTCCTTAAGATTAAGCTCAATCGGCTTAGGAGTAAATATGACAACCAACAATGCCATGTTCTTTGAGGGACAATCAGTAACTAGACCTCCTATGTTCAATGGTTCAAACTATGTGAGTTGGAAGGAAATGATGATTATTTTCTTACAATCTATTGATATTGAGCTATGGTTTATTGTCAATGAAAGTCCGTTTGATGCCTCTACTATTGATGCAAATACAAACAGGCCGAGACCAAAAACAAGAAGGAAACTAATTGCTGAAGATAGAACTCATCTCACTCTGAATGCCAAGGCGATGAATGTACTGTACAGTGCTTTAGACTCAAACAAATCTGTTAGAGTCAAGGGTTGCAAATCTGCAAAAGAAATCTGGGATAAATTTTGAGAAATACACGAAAGAAGTGAAAATATGAGAGAACAGAAGAAGTCCATTCTGGTCACGAAGTATGAATCCTTTAAGATGGAACCTCACGAAAACATCGATAAGATGTATTGCAGATTCAATGATCTTATTAAGGATCTACAAGTTCTTGAGAAAGATTACTCTCTAGGTGAGAAAAACAGAAAAATTCTGAATGCTCTATCAAAGGATTGAGAGAGTAAAGTGACTGCCATTGAGGAAGCCAAAGATCTGAACACTTTATCTATTGAATCCCTTATAAATTCACTAACCTCTTATGAGCTAAAACTCAAGTCTAAGGTGCAGGAAGAAGAAAACACAAGAGTTAGAAAGAGCATTGCTCTGAAAACTTCACAAGAAGAAGATGATACAATCTCTCTGGATGGAGATGACATGGAAGGTGATGATAGTGACATTGCACTCATCACATGAGGCTTCAAAAGAATACTCAACAAGAGAAGATTCAGAAAAGGAGGACATAGCAATTCCTTTCCAAATCAGTCCAACAACTTCAGAAATAAAGGAAAGCTGGAATTCAACAAAAAGCAAACTGATAAGTGCTTTGAATGCTGCCAACTTGGTCATTATGCAAATGAATGTCCAATGAAGAAAAAGAAGGAGAACAAGAGTGAACGAAAACCAAAATTCAACAATTTCCAAATCACCTGGAATGACTGTCGCGCCCCACTTTTCGATTGAATTGCGTGAGTGATGTGTTGTGTGTGTGAGTAGTGGAATGTGAACGTGTGTAAATGAAAAGTAAAAGGCCATGGGACTTTGGAAAGTGACGATTTGGCCAAATGAAATTTAAAAAGGGTTTTTAAATATAAAAACGGAGTCGCCACTTGGTATAGATTTGGGGTGTACCAAGTCACCCAAAAAGTGTTTTTTAAAGACAAAGTAGTAAAACCCTTTTTAAAACGACTCCTAGTCCACGTAAGCCAAAGAAAAAGGTTCGGGGGTCACGTTTGACAAAGGGGAAGGTAAGGATAGAATCCAAGGCACCCCTTTGACCTAGCCAAGGCTAGTTGCGCGACTTAACCCTACCTTTCCTAATTTTCTACCCAATATATGTTCGCACGTTGGATATGACTATATGAATGCAAAACGGAAAGAAAAATGCAATCCTAAGTTCTACGATGTCTCTCGTGAGGCTTTTGGTCCCAAACCACATGAATTGTGGCGGCCAACAAAGGAAAACCCATAGAGGTCGATTAATGCAAATGAGACTCAAGTGTGCAAGTGTGAAAGTGTATGAAAGAAATTAAAAATCCAAGTGTTTGTGTGCAAGTGTATGAAAAGGTGCACGTGTGCAATTGTATGAAAATTCCAAGTGTTCGTGTGCAAGTGTATGAAATATAGTGATAAGTGCATATAGGTGTGAGTGAATGCAATTTTGTGAAGTAGAAAAAAAAATGAACAATAAGGAAAGGAAAATGTGAATTGAAAAGAATGAGTGAGTGATAAATGAGAATGAATGAACCTAAGGGAATGCATCAGGTCGGGTATGGGAATGACTCCTAACTTGTCGACTTCGATTTTCCCTTTGATTAGAAGGCAAAACTAGCGTGCTAAGGCTATCGAGTAGCCACACTCGCTCGTTTCCCTTATCAGAAGGGGACCCTCAAGCAAATGGACCCTACAACTATCATGATATGCAAAAATCCTAAAATGAAGGGAAAGGGGGTTCGAGGAGCATGCCAAGTGATAAAACTAAGAAAAATGCATGATATGTGGTGAACAAGCAAAAGATATGCTAATGAGGGGAAATCCCTAAGGGTCTAGCGTTGGACTAGCCCATTCTATGAATTCCGACTAGCGTTGGACTAGCGGAAACGTACATTCATCCATTCCATTCATTCATGGCTATGAAAGCAAGTAGACATGCCAAAATATTCGTAAACACATAGCACATAGCATTTAGCATGCTCGACTAGATGCAAGAGCCTAATAAAGCAATTAAACATGTAGCAACAAAAACAAGCAACCAGGGGGAAGGGGAAATGGACCAGATGCTCTCCGAGCACTATCTATTACAAGCCAAGAGGTGTACACATACCCCATAAAAGCATAAAAGGGAAAGGGTGAATGGACCAGATGCTCTCCGAGCACTATCTATTACAAGCCAAGAGGTGTACACATACCCCATAAAAACTTAAATAAAAGTAAAAAGCAAGTAAATGCACGCAGGGAGGTAAGGAAAGCGAAGTAGACATGCATATTCACATAACACGTAGGAGCACGTAGGGTCAAATGAAGTGCAAATGAGGGATAGAGTGTACCTCCCTTGAAGCGACGCCCTAACGTAGTGAAATTACTAATTTACCCTCCAAAATAATAAACAGGTCAAGGTACCACTTAAATTATCGAATAATCACACGAAACAACCATTAAACACAAACAAATGGAAATTGAGCATGAAACGAAAATTAAATATGGAATAGACCATGCATGTGCAAGCAAAACTCGGTCTCAAATAAAAAGCCTCAAGAATCTAAAATGGAGTGCTAAATTGAAATGCTGTGAGTGGAATCTATCGCCATCAAGTGCAAAAAATCACGAAAGGAAGAAATGGAAAATTATTAAAGTTTTAGAAACAAGATTAACTAAGCAGAATTTAAATCAAACAAAATCAAGACCACCAATGCTTCCAAGCTACCAAACTTTCATGATTTGATCCTAGAATTCTATTAACATTGTCCACAATTCACATGAAAAAACATATCAAGGCATAATTACACAAAAGAGATCCAATTGCGAAAATTAATCAACCATGCAAGCCCAATCAAAATGTTCAAGGAATTTTAAAAGGTCAAATAGCAAAGAAAAAGTCAAGCCATGGTTCCAATTGCAACTATCCTAGGATCTAATTGCAAGAAATTTGAATGTAATTGGGCCTTAGTAGACCAAGAGGAGATTTGGGGGATCAAAGTCCAATTTGTAGAAATTACTTCATGCATAAGCATGCAATCACGTTGCTTTCTTTTTAAACAATGCTTCTGCAATTCTCTTCGCTAATCTTTGCAATCTGCTATGCCTTATTACCAAAACGTTACCAACAAAAACAGCCACACTTTTGAGTCAAATGATCATAGTCATCCCCCCATTCATCAACCAAACCACATACCATGCTTTTATGACAGAATCAAGGCAGAAAAAACTGGAATGATAGCTGCCAAAAACCAAAGAGATAACAGCAAAAAGAAAGAAACAAAGTGCAGCAAGAGTCTTCAGCCACCTTAAGGTTCGCTAGCAGCCTGGAGAACTTACGATGGACTCCAGAAAACCACCCTAACATCATGAATTAAACATGCAAGCCAATAACCTATTCAAAGTTCATTCCAGATTCATTCGAGATTCCCTACTGCAATCTTCTGGTTTCATTATGCAAGCCAAATCAGCAAGTTACCAAGGTTTCAACTACTTGTTGCGGGTTTGAAGCCAAGCATCTAAGTTAACCCAACAGCAAACGAAAGGGAAGAAATGCAGCAAGGAACGCCAGAGGTTTCATGCAAACGAAACTGATCATCAACGATATAAGCAAACAGCAAAACAGCAATAGAGGAAAAGGAAAAATGTGTCGCGAGTTTCTGCAATTTTTTTTAGCCGCGGCTTTCCTTCCCTTTCATCATGCAAGTGAGTTCAACTTCCAAAATTTTAACTACTGACTAAATGAAACGCAGACCCTTGTTGCAGAATTGAAACCAAACATTTAAATGGCCCAATAGCAAAAGAAAAAGGAATTTTTCATGCAAGTTTCATGCAAAGAATGAGCTTCCTGCAACCGAGAGATGCTGCAATTTTTATTCTGTTAAACCACTATTCCATCAGCAAATTACACTCAATTCAAAACTCCACCTTGACCTTAACAACAAAATCACCAAACTCAAAGTCCAAATAAACTAAACGACTTAGCAAGAGGATAGGCAATTCCAGAAATTTCTGCTATCGCTGTCATGAACAACAAAGCATCATTTTTTGATCACAAATGCAAACACAACCCATTTAAACATGGTAGAATGTGCACTAGACATTCAATGAAAGAACATCAGCCACAAATGGCCAACTACATTATCTGAATATGCGCTTGCAAACATAAAAGACAGCCAAAGCAACGTGAGGATTTACAGCAATGTACTTCGCTAGGAGCTAAGTGCAAAGAAACAACCAAAGCTGTAAACTTTCTGCAATTTTTCCTTTCGGCTAAGACACAGTCACGCAAGACACCAATTCATTAACCAAACTTCAGAATTTTCATTACCCAAATAAGAACCATCAATCATATTGAATCCAAAACAGAACCAGTAAACAGCAGAGGAATGCAAACAACCGACTAAAGCAAGCAGCTTTCAACTATAAAAAGGTGAATACAATACCTTGACCAAAGAATGGAACGTGTGATGACCAAGAAAAGGCTCAAATGATTCTTTTGGATGCTCGAAAGAAATGTCAGACGATGCTGAATGGAAGCCCAGTCGATTCCTTCCTGCAACTTCCAGCCGAGGATCCTTCTTGCTCCTTCCCAGTTTTCTCTTTCTTTTCCCGTAAGATTTTTCTATCCCAGCCGAAGATCCCTCTTGCTTTCTCTACATAGCTTTCTTGTTCTGTTCTCCTTCTATTCTCCTTCTACCTAGCCCAGCCGCCAACTCTATTCCCCCTCCACAACTTTCCAGCCGTCCGAAACCTCCATCTCTCTCGCTTCAGTTCTTCTTTCACCTCCTCCGAGAGCCTCTCCCTTTTTTCCCTTTAATCAGCCGCCCCCTCACTCTTCTGTATGCCCCCTCTCTTTCAGTCTTTCTTTCACTCCTTCTCAACCTCTCCAAACCCCTAGCCGTTTCTTTTCTGGTTCCTTTCTACCTCTTAAGCCGCCGCCAACTTTCCCTTGGTAGGTTTCTTTTCTTTTGCTTGTGTTTCTCTCTTCCGAATCTCCCCTGTTTGCGGCTGCCAATCCCTTCTATTTATATCAAGCACTCAACCCTAAAAACCTCAGCCACTTCCTCTGAAATTTGCAGCTAAGGAGCTCCCCAAAGTTCACTTGCAAGCTGCGGCAAAAACGCAGCCTTCATGCTGCGCGTTTTCACTTTTCCTTTTTTTTTTTTAACTTTCAACTTAATAAATACAGAAATGATAAAATATAAATAATAATAAAAACAAATTGACAAAAACCAAGTAATAATAATAATAATAATAATGAAAATAATTTAAAAAACTAAACAACTAAAAACAACAAAAATGGCCATTTTTCCATCTTTTTTGTTTCATTTTTCATTTTTTCATTTTTTCCAAGAAAGCATTGAATTTAAATTACAAACGACTAAATCATATTTTTTGAATGCTTTTTCTTTTCCCTTTTCAACAAATTCTATGATAAAACTTAAAAATAAAAAATAAAACTGGAAACTAAAAACTAAAAAATGAACACGACAAATAAAAAACTAAAAAATGAAATTACACCAAAAATTTGGTGTCTACAGTTTGCCCCTCTTTGTCCGAGTTTTGAAAAAACTTGAGACAAAGAAGTAGACACCAAAACTTACCTGTGTTATTCGGCTGCGAATTACTCAAATGATGGGGACTGTCCCCTGATGGGAAATTTTAAAAGCGGGACTGACCCGAGATAGAAATTTAAATGGGACTGACCAGAACAGGAATTTAAATGGGATAGACCCGGACCGAAAAGTAAATGGGATAGACCCACGGGATAGACCCGGACTGAAATGTAAAATTGGGATAGACCCACGGGATAGACCCGGACAGAAATTTAAAATTGGGATAGACCCACGGGATAGACCCGGACAGAAATTTTAAAATTGGGATAGACCCACGGGATAGACCCGGACTGAAATTTAAAATTGGGATAGACCCACGGGATAGACCCGGACAGAAATGTAAAATTGGGATAGACCCACGGGATAGACCCGGACAGAAATTTTAAAATTGGGATAGACCCACGGGATAGACCCACGGGATAGACCCGGACAGAAATGTAAAATTGGGATAGACCCACGGGATAGACCCGGACAGAAATTTTAAAATTGGGATAGACCCACGGGATAGACCCGGACAGAAATGTAAAATTGGGATAGACCCACGGGATAGACCCGGACAGAAATGTAAAATTGGGATAGACCCAGACAGAAATTTAAAATTGGGATAGACCCACGGGATAGACTCGAACAAAATGTAAAATCGGGATAGACCCACGGGATAGACCCGGACAGAAATTTTAAAATTGGGATAGACCCACGGGATAGACCCGGACAGAAATTTAAATTTGATGAATTGAAGTGAGATGGAGTGTTGGTGGGATGGAAACACGCACATTAGTGAGATAGGCTCGATGCTAACGGCGGTAGGATGAAAACGCGCACGTTAGTGAGATAGACTCGATGCTAACGGCGGTAGGAATGAAAACACGCACGTTAGTGAGATAGACTCGATGCTAACGGCGGTAGGAATGAAAACACGCACGTTAGTGAGATAGACTCGATGCTAACGGCGGTAGAAATGAAAACACGCACGTTAGTGAGATAGACTCGATGCTAACGGCGGTTGAAGTGACAAACAATCCCAACATGACTTTTGTGAAGTTGGCGGCATAAAATCCAGGCCCAACGTGGTAAAGTGACGTTGGCGGCACCAAGTCCAGGCCCAACTTGATATTGTCAAGCTGGCGGCACGAAACTCAGGCCCAACTTGATTTTTGGAAGGTTGGCGGCACGAAATCCAGGCCCAACGTGATAAAGTGATGTTGGCGGCACCAAGTCCAGGCCGAACGTGACATTTGTGAGGTTGGCGGCACGAAACTCAGGCCCAACTTGATTTTTGGAAGGTTGGCGGCACGAAATCCAGGCCCAACGTGATAAAGTGATGTTGGCGGCATGAAATCCAGGCCCAACTTGATCTTTGGAATGTTGGCGGCACGAAATCCAGGCCCAACATGATAAAGTGCATGGTCAGCGGGATAAGACCCAGTCCTACCATCCAATTGGTCAAGAACTTGAATTTGATTTGTCAGGAATCAAGAAATTTGATTTTCCAAGTAACAAAAATTTGAATTTGATTTTTGATTCTTGACTTTTGAATTTTTCGGATTTTTTTTTTTTTTTGAGAGAATCTTTTTCAAAATAATTTGCCCCAGTGTAGGGCACTTTTCCCTTTTTCCTTCTTGCTTCTCTTTGCAGTATCGGCCTTCCGCCTCACTGGATGCTTTTCGTCATTTTGAACCATGAATACCTGCACAGGGGGCTTAACAAAGCATGACATGCACTTGAATGTCAAAATATTACAACTACTATTCATAGAAAGAGCAGTGCGATTGATTTGAAAGTATATTACTTGGCTCTTTGACGAAATCCTCAAATGGACTATAAAACTTTGCCCCAGTGTGGGCTTATTTTACGAAATCTTGCCAATAAAAATTTTGCCCCAGCATGGGCCCATTTGAATGCAAAAATTGGTTTGGATGTCTCTCCATTTATTTGAACCAAGAGAAATCACACCTTCCAAAACTTAGAAAAGAATCATATATTCAACGTGAAGAAATTTGCATGTTGAGTTCATGCAGAAATATCATGATGAATCACTCAGAATATCACCAAATTACAGAAGATTTCTTCCTCACTTTAGCATCGATGCTTTGGGTGATGGGTCACCATTTCTGGTTGGTTCACCTTTCAGGACCAATCAAGCGACTTTATTTTTGAAATGGCTAAGGAAATGGGAGGTCAGAATTTGTCTCATTTGTGTACCCCAGTTGTATGTATCCATTCAATGTCACATCTTAGTGAAAGCAAAGAGTTTGTCACCCCTATTTCTTAAGAAAACTTAGTCAACGTATAAGCTTCATGGGCTTGCAAAATTTTGGGTAGAAATGATAGCTAAACATGTGAAATCTGGTTATACCCTTATGATCATGAGTGATCGATGGATTTTTATGAGCATAATCCTCACTTTGGATTGTCATGAAGGAATAAGTCAACGATGGACTTTATTAGCTTGTAATTTGGCTTGAAAACGATAGCTAAAGAAACAATTTTGAAAGGACATTGCACCGAAAAACGTATTTTTCAACATTGCCCTCATCTGAACTCCAGATTCTTGGACTTTGCTTGACTTTTATCATCACCCAACAGGGTCTTTCAACATCAAATCTTTTTGCATCTTTCTTTTGCATTCATTTCGCTCGTTTTTCTTTTCTTTTTCCCCCCTTCGCGGGGTTTCACATGAAAAGCAGTGTCAACCTCACACCTAATCAATTCAGAATACAGCAAAAATTTTCCGGCATCAGAAATTTTCTTGACAGGGCCATTGCAAAGAATAGAAGTCAGGGCTTTCGGCTTTTGTAATGGGGTCAGGTGGGGTGTTTAGAAAAGTTAAGGCTTGAAGGCAGATTTCAAGAGTGGTTTGAAGAATCTGAGATCGCATTGTTGCGTCAAGCCTATTTTAGGGTTAAATCAGAATTTGCCCCAGTTTATGCTCAATTGAGGCTTTTTCTCTTTCATTTTCTTTCTTTTTTCGATTTTTCGGCCTTCGGCCATTTTTGAACTTTCACAAAATTTGCCCCAGTTTATTTTTGAACCGAGGTTCACTTTTCTTCCTTTGTTTTTGATTTTGTTGCTTTTCACTTTTCCGCTTCTTGAAATTTTCCTTTTTCAACCCAACTTGCCCCCAGTGTGGGGTTTGCGATTCTCAGGGGTTGCCAAACGAAATAATTTATTCTGATGGCTCAAAAGGGATAACTAGGGATAGAATGTTCGATTGGAAAAGAAGATAGCCTGACTTGTATTCTGTTCCTTACAATAACTCTGAAAGGAAACTTTCGTTAATGCGAAATTTTTTGCGTGTATCTGAATTAATTGACTGAGGAAGACCCTTACTCATCCATATTTGTGAAACAAAGGCGATTCACATGGACAAAACCCCTTCTTTTCTTTTTCCCAAAAATCGAAACCCAGATAGATTCAAATTTCTCCAATTTGTGATTCCCTCTTTTTTCCCTTTTGGCATTTTTGCTTTTCTCTTTTCTCCCTTTTTCAAAATTTCCCAATCTCCTTCCCCAATGTGGGGTGCGATCATATGTGCACTCGAAAAGAACCACCAATTTAGCTCAAACGAGGATGCAAGGGATGATCAGTGTTTAGATTGTAGAAATGACGGCCAAAGTATCATTCTTATACCTCATGACAACCGAAGTAGCGAAATGGTCATTGAAAATCCATTCTTCTTTTGATATTTGAAAATTTTTCAATGAAGGGTAGTGATCATTAAGACCCTTATTTGAAACGAAATTATTCTTTTAAAAGCTCAAATGGGAGAGCAAATGATAAAAATCTGTATAGGTAATGAAACGAATGCTTGAAGTATCATTCCAAATTTTCCAAACAAATAAGAATAATGCACATTTTTGCTTTCACTTAGATGTGAATTGAATCTGGTTAAACCAATGGGCATTTTCAAGCAAAGATGGCCCCAATTTGCAATTTATCAATCAATGTGACTGATTTTATTTTGGAATTAAGTGAAGGAGAAAGGTATCTCATAGGGCCTTTTGAGTGACCGTTCACTCTCTTTCTTTCTGAGCACTCTTATTGTACAGGTTGGAACACCAATCGAGTGTAAGGATTTTAGGAAGCATACACTTGTGAAATTCAGGCTATAGGTTGAAAAATCTCAAATTGGGTCTTATTTCTCAAAAATCATCATGAAATCTCCAATGAATAAGAATAAAGAATGAAATGTACATAAATATACACAAAACAAAAATTATCCAAAAAAAATTTATTGTTGAAAAAGTTTGAAACAAAATTTCTCAATCAATTATGATACAAATGAGAAGAGAGAAACTCGTAAAGAGCTCAACACATACACTTTTTGTCTCCTTTTCTTTTGGAACAAAATGTATCAAATCAAATAAATAGAATTTCCCCTTTATGCTTTCGCGGCAATGTCTGCCCAAGAATCAAGCAATACTTGTAATCGTCAAGCTTTATTGGATCAAAATTATCAGATATAGAAGAATATTCTCGCCTTATTGAAACATTTTTATAAATGCAGGGGGAGGGGAAAACAAAAAGAAAAATACCCAGAGTCAGTAAGTAAGAATAAAAAATCGGTATGCATGTCCTATGGGGGAACCCTTTTTGTGCCAAGGGTAGGCCTAGAATGAGGATGCAATCCTCTGAAGTAGGCACTATACCATACCTGATGGATCCAATCAGCTCATGGAGTGAAAAAAATAATTTTGAAAGAATTTGGTCAATTGGAATGAGAAGGGACGTTTGTCAAAATAAGGACCTCGTCCGCAAGGATTGATCACTTTTGATCGGTACAAGATTTTGCAAAAACGCACGGGTTTGACCTTGACGAACTTCCTATCAAAGAGATTGGAATTCGTTGATAAAATTTCTCAGTGAATTACGGGTCAAAACCCTAATTGATCAAGTGATTGGGTGCAATGGACGGTTTTCTTCAAAATTGACTAGATTTCCCAATTTGGAATTTCGACATTGAAATCCTAATTGGTCAAATGGGTTGAATGAAATTGACAATTTATTTAAAATCGACCAAATTACCCTAAAAGGGAAACAGGTCAAATGAATTCAAAGGAATTTATCCAAAATTAATCAAATCACCCTAACAAGGGTAAATCGATCAAATAGATTAACGAAACTTGATCTATTCAAAAATCGGCTCGGTTACCCTAAAAATGGGTAAATTGGCCAAATGAATGATTGATTCAAAAATCAGCCGAATGACCCTAAAAAGGGTAAATTAGTCAAATGAATTGACGATTTATTCAAAATTGACCGGATGACCCAAAAAAGGGTAAATTGGTCAAATGACCCTAAAAAGGGTGAATTGGTCAAATGACCCTAAAAAAGGGTAAATTGATCAAATGACTTGTCGATTTATTCAAAAACGACCGGATGACCCTAAAAAGGGTAAATTGGTCAAATGATTTGATAATTTATTCAAAATCGACCGAATGACCCTAAAAAGGGTAAATTGGTCAAATGAATTGGATGAAATGAATTTATTCAAAAATGATTAAATTGTACTAAAATTGAATGAATTGAAAAAAAATGGATTGGATAAGATGGATGATTTGTTCAAAAATCGATTGAATTATTCGCCCACTGGGTGGTTTCAAGAAATCTTTACAATGCCTTGGTCTATGAGCCTCTAAAATCAAAATTTGGCCTCTATATTTATCGTCTCAACAATGAGGAATCATTTGTGAATATTCTTCGAATATATCCTTTTATGCAAGGGAATTTTACCAATTTTGAGAAAATGGCCAAAAAGTGATTACTAGATGCTCATATTCCAAAAATTGCTTCATGAAAATGATCGGACCTTTACCTTACCTTGTGCACTACCCCTTCGGATGGTACGAGAAAGGTAAACGTGCAAGTCTCATTTGGATTATATATCCGAGACATGGGGTGGTTCATTCCTAACACGGGATCCCCTAAATGGCATTCCCTTTCTATGGTTTATGCGTGATGCCAGTTTATTAAAGCTATGTAAATATGTGACAAACACGAAATGTGAGCTAAAGGACATAAATAATGCAACGGGGGGAAAAGGTCTAAACATGAAATGTATTTATTGAAAAGTAAGTGCAAAGACTGAAATTTAGACATGTGAGCTATCTAGTGGGTGAGTCACTAAAAGAGTGCCAAAGAGGCCTCTTATTGCTAAGGCACATGAATGCAGGCCAAGAAAACAAAGAAATGGTTAGTGCAATTGATAGTACACATAACACATTGGGAGCAATTAAGAAAAGAAATACAATAAAAGCAAGTAAAAGGGGTGGAACCCCCTCCCTCGTGCCTAATGTGCTTAAAAGGGTGAGGCTGACTCTACCTAGGCAAATGCTAACATGGATGCATGAGGTTTGGTTCATTAATGCCTAGACTCGATAAAGCTTCGGCTCCCAAGCCTTCAGACCTAAAGGCGAAGGGTCATCACTCCCAGGGCCTTTGGTCGGTGGCTCGAGTGATCCCTTAGGTAGCGCTATGGGCGCAGAGCACACCATCCGCCTACCCAAGGCAATCGGTCCTAGTCCTACAAGGCGGTGTGGGATGGCGCCCACGAAAATAAAAATAAAATGGGATAAAGCAAGTAAACATGCACGTATGAAGTGTTCCCCTATTTTGAGGGAAGGGGTGAGAACCACGCGAGGCTCTAAAGGTGACACACCCCCCCAAATGCAATGCAAGCGCGAGATAAACAAGTAAACATACATCCAATCAACCAATCACACGTATGTGAGTGAGGGAAAAGTTGGATACGCGCGCGAGGCAAAAGGCCCTAAAAATGAAAAATGCAACCCTAATATCCAAATGCAATGCATAAAAAGGGTAGAAAAAGGAAACGAATGGCCAAGTCAAATGCTTGGACCCACTTAGGAAGTCCCCAGTGGAGTCGCCAACTGTCGCGCCCCACTTTTCGATTGAATTGCGTGAGTGATGTGTTGTGTGTGTGAGTAGTGGAATGTGAACGTGTGTAAATGAAAAGTAAAAGGCCATGGGACTTTGGAAAGCGACGATTTGGCCAAATGAAATTTAAAAAGGGTTTTTAAATATAAAAACGGAGTCGCCACTTGGTATAGATTTGGGGTGTACCAAGTCACCCAAAAAGTGTTTTTTAAAGACAAAGTAGTAAAACCCTTTTTAAAACGACTCCTAGTCCACGTAAGCCAAAGAAAAAGGTTCGGGGGTCACGTTTGACAAAGGGGAAGGCAAGGATAGAATCCAAGGCACCCCTTTGACCTAGCCAAGGCTAGTTGCGCGACTTAACCCTACCTTTCCTAATTTTCTACCCAATATATGTTCGCACGTTGGATATGACTATATGAATGCAAAACGGAAAGAAAAATGTAATCCTAAGTTCTACGATGTCTCTCGTGAGGCTTTTGGTCCCAAACCACATGAATTGTGGCGGCCAACAAAGGAAAACCCCATAGAGGTCGATTAATGCAAATGAGACTCAAGTGTGCAAGTGTGAAAGTGTATGAAAGAAATTAAAAATCCAAGTGTTTGTGTGCAAGTGTATGAAAAGGTGCACGTGTGCAATTGTATGAAAATTCCAAGTGTTCGTGTGCAAGTGTATGAAATATAGTGATAAGTGCATATAGGTGTGAGTGAATGCAATTTTGTGAAGTAGAAAAAAAAATGAACAATAAGGAAAGGAAAATGTGAATTGAAAAGAATGAGTGAGTGATAAATGAGAATGAATGAACCTAAGGGAATGCATCAGGTCGGATATGGGAATGACTCCTAACTTGTCGACTTCGATTTTCCCTTTGATTAGAAGGCAAAACTAGCGTGCTAAGGCTATCGAGTAGCCACACTCGCTCGTTTCCCTTATCAGAAGGGGACCCTCAAGCAAATGGACCCTACAACTATCATGATATGCAAAAATCCTAAAATGAAGGGAAAGGGGGTTCGAGGAGCATGCCAAGTGATAAAACTAAGAAAAATGCATGATATGTGGTGAACAAGCAAAAGATATGCTAATGAGGGGAAATCCCTAAGGGTCTAGCGTTGGACTAGCCCATTCTATGAATTCCGACTAGCGTTGGACTAGCGGAAACGTACATTCATCCATTCCATTCATTCATGGCTATGAAAGCAAGTAGACATGCCAAAATATTCGTAAACACATAGCACATAGCATTTAGCATGCTCGACTAGATGCAAGAGCCTAATAAAGCAATTAAACATGTAGCAACAAAAACAAGCAACCAGGGGGAAGGGGAAATGGACCAGATGCTCTCCGAGCACTATCTATTACAAGCCAAGAGGTGTACACATACCCCATAAAAGCATAAAAGGGAAAGGGTGAATGGACCAGATGCTCTCCGAGCACTATCTATTACAAGCCAAGAGGTGTACACATACCCCATAAAAACTTAAATAAAAGTAAAAAGCAAGTAAATGCACGCAGGGAGGTAAGGAAAGCGAAGTAGACATGCATATTCACATAACACGTAGGAGCACGTAGGGTCAAATGAAGTGCAAATGAGGGATAGAGTGTACCTCCCTTGAAGCGACGCCCTAACGTAGTGAAATTACTAATTTACCCTCCAAAATAATAAACAGGTCAAGGTACCACTTAAATTATCGAATAATCACACGAAACAACCATTAAACACAAACAAATGGAAATTGAGCATGAAACGAAAATTAAATATGGAATAGACCATGCATGTGCAAGCAAAACTCGGTCTCAAATAAAAAGCCTCAAGAATCTAAAATGGAGTGCTAAATTGAAATGCTGTGAGTGGAATCTATCGCCATCAAGTGCAAAAAATCACGAAAGGAAGAAATGGAAAATTATTAAAGTTTTAGAAACAAGATTAACTAAGCAGAATTTAAATCAAACAAAATCAAGACCACCAATGCTTCCAAGCTACCAAACTTTCATGATTTGATCCTAGAATTCTATTAACATTGTCCACAATTCACATGAAAAAACATATCAAGGCATAATTACACAAAAGAGATCCAATTGCGAAAATTAATCAACCATGCAAGCCCAATCAAAATGTTCAAGGAATTTTAAAAGGTCAAATAGCAAAGAAAAAGTCAAGCCATGGTTCCAATTGCAACTATCCTAGGATCTAATTGCAAGAAATTTGAATGTAATTGGGCCTTAGTAGACCAAGAGGAGATTTGGGGGATCAAAGTCCAATTTGTAGAAATTACTTCATGCATAAGCATGCAATCACGTTGCTTTCTTTTTAAACAATGCTTCTGCAATTCTCTTCGCTAATCTTTGCAATCTGCTATGCCTTATTACCAAAACGTTACCAACAAAAACAGCCACACTTTTGAGTCAAATGATCATAGTCATCCCCCCATTCATCAACCAAACCACATACCATGCTTTTATGACAGAATCAAGGCAGAAAAAACTGGAATGATAGCTGCCAAAAACCAAAGAGATAACAGCAAAAAGAAAGAAACAAAGTGCAGCAAGAGTCTTCAGCCACCTTAAGGTTCGCTAGCAGCCTGGAGAACTTACGATGGACTCCAGAAAACCACCCTAACATCATGAATTAAACATGCAAGCCAATAACCTATTCAAAGTTCATTCCAGATTCATTCGAGATTCCCTACTGCAATCTTCTGGTTTCATTATGCAAGCCAAATCAGCAAGTTACCAAGGTTTCAACTACTTGTTGCGGGTTTGAAGCCAAGCATCTAAGTTAACCCAACAGCAAACGAAAGGGAAGAAATGCAGCAAGGAACGCCAGAGGTTTCATGCAAACGAAACTGATCATCAACGATATAAGCAAACAGCAAAACAGCAATAGAGGAAAAGGAAAAATGTGTCGCGAGTTTCTGCAATTTTTTTTAGCCGCGGCTTTCCTTCCCTTTCATCATGCAAGTGAGTTCAACTTCCAAAATTTTAACTACTGACTAAATGAAACGCAGACCCTTGTTGCAGAATTGAAACCAAACATTTAAATGGCCCAATAGCAAAAGAAAAAGGAATTTTTCATGCAAGTTTCATGCAAAGAATGAGCTTCCTGCAACCGAGAGATGCTGCAATTTTTATTCTGTTAAACCACTATTCCATCAGCAAATTACACTCAATTCAAAACTCCACCTTGACCTTAACAACAAAATCACCAAACTCAAAGTCCAAATAAACTAAACGACTTAGCAAGAGGATAGGCAATTCCAGAAATTTCTGCTATCGCTGTCATGAACAACAAAGCATCATTTTTTGATCACAAATGCAAACACAACCCATTTAAACATGGTAGAATGTGCACTAGACATTCAATGAAAGAACATCAGCCACAAATGGCCAACTACATTATCTGAATATGCGCTTGCAAACATAAAAGACAGCCAAAGCAACGTGAGGATTTACAGCAATGTACTTCGCTAGGAGCTAAGTGCAAAGAAACAACCAAAGCTGTAAACTTTCTGCAATTTTTCCTTTCGGCTAAGACACAGTCACGCAAGACACCAATTCATTAACCAAACTTCAGAATTTTCATTACCCAAATAAGAACCATCAATCATATTGAATCCAAAACAGAACCAGTAAACAGCAGAGGAATGCAAACAACCGACTAAAGCAAGCAGCTTTCAACTATAAAAAGGTGAATACAATACCTTGACCAAAGAATGGAACGTGTGATGACCAAGAAAAGGCTCAAATGATTCTTTTGGATGCTCGAAAGAAATGTCAGACGATGCTGAATGGAAGCCCAGTCGATTCCTTCCTGCAACTTCCAGCCGAGGATCCTTCTTGCTCCTTCCCAGTTTTCTCTTTCTTTTCCCGTAAGATTTTTCTATCCCAGCCGAAGATCCCTCTTGCTTTCTCTACATAGCTTTCTTGTTCTGTTCTCCTTCTATTCTCCTTCTACCTAGCCCAGCCGCCAACTCTATTCCCCCTCCACAACTTTCCAGCCGTCCGAAACCTCCCTCTCTCTCGCTTCAGTTCTTCTTTCACCTCCTCCGAGAGCCTCTCCCTTTTTTCCCTTTAATCAGCCGCCCCCTCACTCTTCTGTATGCCCCCTCTCTTTCAGTCTTTCTTTCACTCCTTCTCAACCTCTCCAAACCCCTAGCCGTTTCTTTTCTGGTTCCTTTCTACCTCTTAAGCCGCCGCCAACTTTCCCTTGGTAGGTTTCTTTTCTTTTGCTTGTGTTTCTCTCTTCCGAATCTCCCCTGTTTGCGGCTGCCAATCCCTTCTATTTATATCAAGCACTCAACCCTAAAAACCTCAGCCACTTCCTCTGAAATTTGCAGCTAAGGAGCTCCCCAAAGTTCACTTGCAAGCTGCGGCAAAAACGCAGCCTTCATGCTGCGCGTTTTCACTTTTCCTTTTTTTTTTTTAACTTTCAACTTAATAAATACAGAAATGATAAAATATAAATAATAATAAAAACAAATTGACAAAAACCAAGTAATAATAATAATAATAATAATGAAAATAATTTAAAAAACTAAACAACTAAAAACAACAAAAATGGCCATTTTTCCATCTTTTTTGTTTCATTTTTCATTTTTTCATTTTTTCCAAGAAAGCATTGAATTTAAATTACAAACGACTAAATCATATTTTTTGAATGCTTTTTCTTTTCCCTTTTCAACAAATTCTATGATAAAACTTAAAAATAAAAAATAAAACTGGAAACTAAAAACTAAAAAATGAACACGACAAATAAAAAACTAAAAAATGAAATTACACCAAAAATTTGGTGTCTACAATGACTGCAATTCAGAAGGAGAAGTAGAGGAAGAAGAGGAATCCGCCCAAGTGGCTTTCATGGGCATTGAAGATGAAGAGGTAACCCAATGTAACTCTCAAACTGATAGTGATAGTGAGTATGATGTTGATATTAATTCTTTCCTAAAAAAAATGCATAACAGCTTAAAAGAATTCTATGTTAGAAACAAGGAATTAAAACAGAAAATTAGTTTTCTAATACAAGATAATGCAAATCTTTTTCGACAAAACAAGTGTCTTACGCATGAAAATGAGAACCTGAAAAGGATTGAAACTGATGTGCTTGCTGAACTTAACAAAAAGACAAATCTCTGTGACATGCTCAGAAGTGAACAATGCAGCCTAAAAAAAAGGATGGATGATTTATGTCAATTGTTACAACATATGAAACAGAACCGCCTTCAAAAGAATGACACTGAACCTCACCTTAACACTCATCGAAAAGATTGAATTATAGTAAAAATGAGTTTACTGTCTACAAGAGAAGGCAAGTCAGATTCATTAAACCTGTTCATTTGATTGATCCAATGACTGTATGCAACTTTTATTGTCAATTTGGTCACATGAATAGCAACTGTTATGTTAAGAAAAACATGAGAAATGGAATGAGATGCATGTGGGTTGTTAGACATAATGCTAACCATGAAGGACCCAAAAAGTAATGGGTACCAAACATTATATTGTGGACTACTGTGTAGGTGAACCTGGTGAACATTGTTAAAGAATCAAAATGGTTCATAGATAGTGGATGCTCAAGACATATGACTGGTGATGCATCACAGTTCATCAAGCTCAAGCCAAAAACAAGTGGAAAGGTTACTTTTGGAGATGATAATAAAGCCAAAACTGTTGGAATTGGTGATGTTGGTAAGAATGGTCAAACTTTTGTTCATAATGTTCTTTTAGTCGACAACCTGAGTTACAATTTGTTGAGTGTTAGTCAATTATGTGATAGGAACCTGCTCGTGTTATTTAAGAAACATCAATGCCTTGTTCTTGACTCAAAGTTTAACATTATTTTCAAAGGAAAAAGAGTTAATGATATTTATGTGGTGATTCTTGAAAAAGTTGATGCTTCCAGCCTTAGTTGTCTCAAAGTAGCAAATGAGGATCCCTGGTTATGGCACAGAAGGCTTTGTCACTTCAATATGGATTTGCTAAAAGAGGTTTCCAAAAAGGACCTGGTTAGAGGGATTCCAAAACTCAATTTTTGTAAAGATCGCATCTGTGATGCTTGCCAATTTGAAAAACAAGTCAAGGTATCTTTTAAACCAAAAAAATGTGTTTCTATCTCAAAACCCTTAGAACTCCTACATCTTAATCTTTTTGGTCCAACTCAAACCACAAGCCTTGGTGGCAAGAGATTCTGTTTTGTTGTTGTTGATGACTATTCTAGATACACTTGGGTGATGTTTCTTGCACATAAAGATGATGATTTCAAAAACTTTGTTTCCCTATTTGCCAAGGTTCAAAATCTGATTGGTTTGAAAATCATAAAAATAAGAAGTGACAATGGCACAAAATTTCATTTTTGTGAATTTCCAGAATTTTGTGACAACAATGGCATTACACATGAGTTTTCTATTGCTAGAGTACTTCAGCAAAATGGAGTGGTTGAGAGGAAAAATAGAACTCTTCAAGAAGCTGCTAAAACCATGCTTAGTGAATGCAATTTACCAAAGTACTTTTGGGCTGAAACTATAAACACTGCATGCTATACCATGAATAGAGTTCTCTTAAGACCAATCTTGAACAAGACTTCATATGAGCTGTTTTTGGTTGCAAATGCTTCATTCTGAACATCAAGGAGCATCTTGGTAAGTTTGATAAAAAATCTGATGAGGGGATCTTCTTGGGATATTGTGAAAATAAGAGAGGCTTTAGAGTTTATAATCGTAGAACTCTGGTTATAGAAGAAGCTATACATATCACTTTTGATGAATCTAATGGTGACACTTCCATGAGTTGTGGTGAAGATGATGATGCAGGTGTTCGAGAAGAATTAAAGAAGCTAACAATTAGCAATCAAGGCACAGCTCCATCAGAAAATGATTCAAAGGAAGATGAAAATCAAGACAGTCCTACTAGAGAAGACAATGACAGTGACACTGCGATTCCTAATGATCTTCCAAGAGTCTGAAAATTCGTCCAAAATCATCCTAAGGAACTTATCATTGGGGATCCATCTGAAAATGTCAGAACACGTTCCTCCTCTAGACAATTAATAGATAACTTTGCATTGGTCTCACATTTTGAGCCCAAAAATGTTGTTGATGCATTGAATGATGAGAGCTGGATTTTGGCAATGGAAGAGGAGTTAAATCAATTTGAAAGAAATAAGGTTTGGACATTAGTTGCTAGACCACAAGATCATCCTATTATTGGCACTAAATGGGTTTTTAGAAACAAAATGAATGACAAAGTTGAGATAGTTAGAAATAAGGCCAGATTGGTAGTTAAGGGTTACACTCAAGAAGAAGGAATAGATTTTGATGAATCATTTGCACCCGTAGCTAGGTTAGAATCTGTTAGAATGTTTTTAGCTTTTGCATGTTTCAAAAATTTTAAATTATTTCAAATGGATGTTAAAAGTGTTTTCCTAAATGGTTTTATAGATCAAGAAGTTTATGTTGATCAGCCCCCTGGTTTTGAAAATGAGAATTATCCAAACCATATTTTTAAACTCTCAAAAGCTTTATATGGATTAAAACAAGCTCCAAGAGCATGATATGAACGCTTGAGTGGTTTTTTGATTGAAAATGGGTTCAAAAGAGGCATAGTAGATATTACTCTTTTCACTAAACAAAATTCACGTGATCTTCTAATTGTTCAAATATATGTGGATGATATTATTTTTGGTGCTACTAATGAGAATTTGTGCAAGGAATTTTTCAAAATTATGCAAAAAGAGTTTGAAATGAGCATGATGGGAGAATTAAATTTCTTCCTTGGACTCCAAGTGGTTTAAACCAGAGAAGGAACGTTTATCAATCAAACAAAATACACCAAAGAGCTGCTCAAAAGATTTGGAATGAAGGACTCAAAGTAGGTTGGAACACCTATGTGCACATCTACCAACCTCGACAAAGATGAAGAAGGTACAAAAGTTGATGAAAAGAAGTATAGAGATATGATTGGTAGTCTGCTTTATTTAACTGCTAGTAGACCAGATATCATGTTTGTTGTATGCTTGTGTGCTCGTTTTCAGTCCTGTCCAAAGGAATCACATTTGAATGCAGTAAAAAGAATTCTTAGATATCTAAAAGGAACCTTGAATTTTGGTCTTTGGTATCCTAAGTGTAATGAACTCCCATTGAGTGGATTCTCTGATGCTGATTTTGGTGGTTGTAGAGTTGATAGAAAAAGTACATCAGGAATATGTAGTTTTCTTGGAAACTGCTTAGTATCTTGGTTCAGCAAGAAACAAAATGCTATTTCTCTTTCTACAACTGAAACAGAATATATTGCTGCTGGTGCTTGTTGTGCTCAACTGTTATGAATGAAAAACACATTGAATGATTTCGGACTAATATAT
Organism: Coffea arabica; assembly: GCF_036785885.1. Taxonomy (NCBI): domain Eukaryota; kingdom Viridiplantae; phylum Streptophyta; class Magnoliopsida; order Gentianales; family Rubiaceae; genus Coffea; species Coffea arabica. The sequence goes on from NC_092313.1 coordinate 28,745,605, forward strand.
GAATGTGTGCCTATGTATTATGATAATACTAGTGCCATAAATTTAACAAAAAATCCCATTCAGCACTCTAGAACAAAGCATATAGACATAAAGCATCACTTCATTCGTGATCTTGTCCAAAAGAGAGAAATCTGCGTTCAGTATGTGTGTTCAAAAAATCAAATTGCTGATATTTTCACAAAATCCCTTCCACTGGACCAATTTGTGTATCTTAGAACAAAACTGGGCGTCTGTGAAAAAGTTCTCTAAAAACTTCCATCGGACGTCCGATGTGTTAGAACGGACGTCCGACAGTGTTCTTCATCAGTTTCCCCAGGAAATTTTTGTTCGGACGATTGTGTCGGACGCTTCATTTTGTTCGGCCGTCCGACACTCAATTTACTGCGTCTTATAAAGAAGTCATCCACTTCATTCAGTTCAGTTACCTCCTTAGACTAGGACGCAACCCTTCGGTTCTCCTTCAAATACAAAATTCAAATCAATCTCTCCAGTATTCAAGTTCCAAGGAATTGATCCAACCATCTTCATTACACCTCCATTGACCGTTTTACTTCACTCATAACACCCCATAACTCCCAACTGCCTCATAATTCCCAATTCATACTAGAAACCCTAATTTTTCCAAATCCACTACCTGTAATCATCTCAAGCATCCTCTGCAGTTCTTAACGCACTAGTAGTCAATTTGACACGCATCTGCACTACACTGCATCTCAAAAATCAACTGCATTACATCATGGTGAGAGTTAGAGGCGGTTCAGCAAGTGCCAGACGCACATTTAGACTCAGGGATGAAGATGTTGAGATCGTAGAACCTTCCACCAGGGTATCCAAAAAGAGGACAGGGACTCGTGGTGGAAAGGCAAAGCAACCTGCAAAGAAGATACAGGATGCTCCAACTGCTGATCCATCTCCTGTACAAGTGGAAGCACATCAAACTGAGGAACAAATTGCTGAGGAACAGCAAACACCTGAACCCTCTACCAGAAAATCACCGAGGACAAGGTCTGATGCTCAGACTACTGGGTCATCTGCCAAACAAAGTACAAAAAGGAAACGCACTTCAAAGGAACCAGCGGCTCAGCCTGTCAAAGAACCTACATCCCTGCCAAAGTTCATTGATGACGAGGCCAGAGATAGATTTGAGTTAATCTCTCAAAAAGGATTCATTATTCAGAGGTCTGTCATCCCATATGAATTTTGTAAGATTGATTTAAAACCTGTGCTTAAGCTTTTTGAGTCCCAAAAATGGACTCACCTCCTGACTATCCCACACACCTTCTACCCTGACATGCTTTACCAGTTTTTTGCAAATCTTAGGAAAGGAAACTCACACACCGAGCTTATCTCTAGAGTCAATTCTGTTGATATCACTTTAACTCCTGATGTCATTAACTCTGTTTTAAAAACTAAGATTGAAGATGGTTTCAGAGGAAAAATTACAAATTTCTTTTCATATGAAGAATTCCCCTCTACTTACCATCATATTCACATCTCCAAATTAATGACTTACTTTCGCACTCACTTCAACACTCCTGCTGAGGCGAGATTAGAGGATCTCAATCTTCAGAACTTGATTATCTTCACAATTGTTTCCAATTTGTTGGTATCCACTGATGGTCACAGAATCGATGCAAACAAAATGAAATTGTATCTGTTTTACTATTTTGTGGAAAAGATCAGAATCGATTTTGGTTTTGTGATGTGCAAATTCCTGCTTAAGATTAGTACCGACAGTCGTAGGAAGCTTTCCTATGGAAAATTCCTGACTCCCATCTTTGCTCACATTGAAATTCCCTTCACTGGAAAGTCTCCTAGAGATAGTGCCTCAACTGTTTTCTCAAAGGCCTATTTTGAACGAAAAACTTTGAAGTTTTTTGAGGGTCACTGGTGTCACAAGGAACCTTTGACAGAGTTCAGAAGAAAGAGCCTTCACGAAACTCCAGTCACTCCTAGGACCTCTCGGGATCAATCCATGTATATCTCTCCTTTCACCATTCACCCTAGAAAATCAGCCAACAAGTCCTTTGTATACAACTTTGAGGTCATCACGTTGCTTGAAGACCTCAAGCAACATGTTATGCTCATTGAAGATGGTCTAATGTCGACCATGACACCTGACCGGCAGGCTTCCTTCATTGAGAAATGAAATCTTCTTGTGCCTCCCATTCCTGTGAACAATGAACATGCTCATCAAAAAGAGCCCAGAATTGAGCCTACTGAGCACACTCCTGGTACTGAAGCTACTCCAGAAGCTCATGCCTCCAGTTCTCAACCCAAGAATAAAGGAAAAGCTCCCATCTCTGAAGAGGCGACTGAAGTTGATGCTGAAGATACTGAAGAGGAAGATCATGTGGATCCTGAGCAATTTCGTCTGACTAGGAGAAGGCCTGGATCATCCAAGATCACCATATAGGCACTACTAGGCCACTGCACTTCATTAGTAGTTCTCAATAATTCTCTTTTGCATATTTTGCTTTTAAAAGACATCTGGTGTGTTTGTTAATTTTAAGGAGTTTACTCCTCTACTGGTCTGTAAAAATATTTAGCTATCCGTTGTTGGAAGATGTTTCTATATTTTGGTTGTGTCTCTCTTGTCATAAATGGATGTTGTCTCTCTTGTCTTAAATGGATGTCTTAAATCCGTTGTTAGCTATCTCTCTTGTCTGTGTATGTTAGTTCTTGTTGATTGCTGTCATTTGTTACTGCTCTGATCTTAGTTCTGATTGATTTTGGTTCTGATATGGATATTGCTGTTATGATGACAAAAAGGGGGAGAAACATGGATGGAATCAGGATATGAATCTAATCTATATGTGAGGGGGAGTCAAGTAAATTTTTCTGTGGGGTATGGAAAATTTTCTGAGGGGGAGTCACTGAAGGGATGTGGATATCATTCTGAGGGGGAGTTGTAAATACTCCAAGGCCTCTCTAAGAAAAGGGAAACTATATCAAAATTCCCTCACTTCATCCATTGTTTTGTCATCATCAAAAAGGGGGAGATTGTTTATCTTTGTTCATACCTTTTGATGATTACAAAACAAGTGGATAAAACTAATGTTTTCCAAGCTTGTTTTTGGTCAGAAAATGGAGCAAGACAGGTTCAAAGGCCAAGCATCTGCTAAAACATCTGTCGGACGCACAAATACATCCTATCGGCCATCCGATAACCGTTGAGTATCTTCGGACGCGCAAAGAACCTATCCTCGGACGTCCGAAGCTGATAAGTCAGTACTTCTAAGATCTCTAACCTCGATCAGACGCACAATACCTGAGCACCGGACGTCCGACAATCGTTGCAACACTTCGGACGACAAGCATTAGAAGCATCGGACGTCCGAAAGAATTAATGAAGGATTCCAAGTTTTACATCATATGGTCGGACGCATATTCTGATGCTGCCGGACGTCCTAAAGATTTCAAGAAAATTTCTTGAACCCACTACCTGCGTTCGGACGCACAAAACCAGCCTACCGGACGTCCGACACTACTAACGACTAGTTGACTCTTCATCTGCCTTGTGTCCGTTAGTGGCATTAATTGAAGATGTTTTTGGTCTATTATAAATAGGATAAAAGTCAACCACCAAAAGTATTGATACACATTAAGTCTACATCAGATCTTGAGTGATTCAAGCATAAGAATACTCCAAAAAGAAGATTTGTACTCTTAGTTGTGTGATCTTCATTTAGCTTTTCAAGTATGAATCAATTTCTTCAATAATGTAGCTTTGTGAGGGTTATTCGAGTGATTGTAAAACTTCCTTGCTTGATCAAATGTATCTTGAGGCAAGGAGGAAGTGATCCTTTCCGTGTACACAAGAGATTGGTTGTATGTTGAATCAACTTGAAGGAGCTTACAATATAAAGAGATATTCAAACTCTAGTCGAGTTTGAGATTTGGTTTGCTATTCCATCTTCTTATTCACTGTTTTGCAACATTAACTGTTTATCTCTTCTGCTCTAAATTACTTCCGCTTTATCATAAATTGTTCCTTGGTCTAGTTCTTTAGAAAAAGAGGGCTAGTTCAGAAAAAAAGTGATTTATATTTTGGTTAGCTTTTAAACCACCTAATTCACCCCCCTTCTTAGGTTGTCTTCGATCCTTACAAAATGATAGTTGTTTATATTCTTATCACTCAATGATGAGAGTGGTCTATAATTTAAATGATTGAGATATATAGCCATCCAAATATAAATTTAATACGAGGGTATGATACCTAAAAGTGACTATAGAATCTCCCTAAATGATAAATAATGTGAATTAGATATTCCCTCAAAAACTTGTAAAGTACTTAATGTATATACGGGTAAATTCTTGCAATAGTGAAAGGAAAATATCGTACTAGCCTTGAATTTTTGGCTATGTATTGACTTTTGTTAGCTAAATTAAACTATCCTGGAGTGAAGACATAAAATCTGCTACAAATATTGAAAGAATTGTGAACATAGCTAACTTATCTAGAATACAAATTTTTTCTCGAGTTTGAGTTCTCTCACTTATACTATAAAAACAAAAAAACTATCGTACATTTAACTTCCAACTAACAACGATGTATAGATAACAAATTATATGCATGGGATATTCCCATAAATAAATGAAATATATTTAAGTGAGAAAGAGTAAATTCTTAAATTAAGAAGAAATAATATTATAGTACCTGTCAATTTGATTATATGACTTTTTGGTTTGTCTTTACTCATGATAGCCAATTATATATGTTATTTTGATGTAAAAATATCCAAAAATGGTTAAATACAATGAGGGACATTATTATTATTACTCGGATTAAGCATGTCAATGGGTAGGGTCTGGTTTGGATCCCTTTGATCCAGATCCAAACCCATTTAATTTAGTTAGATTCAGACCTAAATCTATACCTTTTTTGGTTTAGAAAGGTAAGGCCATACCTAGACCCTTATGGATCTGGATATCCAATGGACATCCATGAATATTTTTGAACATACTAAAGTAAAAATGTATTTAAAATATATAGAGTTCATAAATAATATAAATACTATTCAATTTTTGTTTTCAAATAAAACATTAACATTTGACAAGTTGAATGCAATATTGTGAACTCAAAGAAAGAATTATTATTGACTATTTTTATATATTTTCAAAGATTCAACTGCATCCATACCTAATATTTTATTTGTTTGCCTTTACTTTTTCTCCTTTTCTTGAAAAGTTTGAACAAATTACAATGACAACCAGGATTAGTTTTTAAAAAAAGAAAACAACCATAACATATATAAATATTTAATCTCATTAAAAAAATGTAATTTTGTACCTCTTATTCTTATTTAAACTTCAATATTGGTATATGTCTCGCAATCCAGCACTAAAATAGTGAATGAGATAAAAATCATTTGACTAAGGACCTAACAAATAAATATTAGAATAAGAAGATTTACAAATACTTATTAATTTTTTGGGTAAAATACCAAAAAACTCCTTGTGGTTTACTAAATGTTTAATTTAACTCTCTTTGGTTTGGAAACCTACACTATAACTCCCAGTGATTTTAACTAATTTGAAAATTGGACGGAAAACATCCAATCTAATGGTTATACGTGAAATGTCAATATTGCCCCTATATAAATGAACTCCCTATGGTTTGTCAAATGGTCAATTTAACACCCTCTAGTTTGAAAAATTACACTATAACTCCCTGTGGTTTCGACTAAATTGAAAATTGAATGGAAGCATCTTACATATAGTAAGGACAATATTGAAATTTCACACACAACCGTTAGATTGGATGCTTTCTGTCCAATTTTCAATTTAGTCAACATCACAGGGAGTTATAGTGTAGGTTTCCAAACTAGAGGGAGTTAGATTGAATTTTTATCAAATCACAAGGAGTTTTTTGGTATTTTACCCTAATTTTCTTTGATTCAATTCAATCATCACTAGTCACTAATGTTTCAACCATGTCTAGAAGCAGTTTGACATGAGTCTCTTCAATCACCAAACCATCAATACTAAATGTAGATTCTAATACCATAATATCTTACTATATTCGATCCAATAACCATAAAATATTAGATTATTTTATAAATTTACTAATATATATATTATTTAATTAAATATATATATGGATTTGGGTAAAGTTTGGTATGAGTTTGGATTTGGATATGGATTCTATAAAACTAGACCTTACCTAGACCCACGACTCTTTCACAGGGTCTGGGTCTGGGTATGAGTAGGGTCTAGATTTGAGAAATTAAATCCAAACCCTACCCAAATATAGTGGGTCTGGGTTGGATCTGGATAAGATTCGACCCATTGACATGCCTAACTCCAGATACCTCAATATTTATAAAATTTGTTAAATTGGAATCCATTTGGATTTGACAGTATTTTGAAAAATTATTTTTGTTTTTTAGGTTTACAGTAATAAATTTTACAAACAACCTTAAAAACAATTCAAAAAATGCAACATATTTCAAATACATTAAAAAATAATTAAAAAATTCCCTCATTCTTCTTCCCCACACTACCCACTACAACCACCACCACCACCACCCATTACTCTCCACTACCACAGCCATCCCCACACCCAGGACCCTCCTTCCTCTCTCCCCTCTCCTCTCTCTCTCTCTCTCTCTCTCTCTTTCTCTCTCTCTCCCCCTACTAATTCTCCTTCTCTTTTCTTCTTCCTCCTCTCCCTTGTCCTTCCTCCCTTCTCCCTTTCCTTTCCCCCCCCCCAATCCCATCTCCCGTCTACTGACCGCAACCTTCCCGGTCGTGACTAGAAAGGTCGCTAGAAGCTGCGACTGGTGGCTTCCGGCCACAACCAAGAAGGTTGTGGCTGGAGTCTCAGATGGAGTCGCAACCACCAGGGGAGACTCAGGTGGAGTCTCAGGGGAGAGGGGTTTGGGGGCGGGAGAGGAGAAGGAAAGGAGGGAGTAGAAGAGGAAAGAGGAGCGAGAAGGAAGAGGAAGGGGAGGAAAGAGAGGGAGGGAAAAAGAGAGATAGAGGGGAGGAGTAGGAAGGGAGTGGCGGCAGCGGGTGGTGGTGATAGGTGATGTAAAATTTTTAAAAAATACCCCATAAAGTTGTTGCAAAATATATTTTAAAAATATTCCAAAATATATTTTGAAAAGCCCTGAAAATACTTTTAAAAACACCTCAAAAAACATCTATAGTAAAAGTTTTTTTATATATATAGTTGCAGTAAACTTTTTGAAAGACACCCCCAGAAACAGCTAGTCCAAACAGAGTCTTGAGTTTTGAGATTAAGGTGCAATGATTGACTACTTTTAGGTCAAAACAAAGCTTGGCCGAAAGTTTAGTGGGTTAAAATATAATTTTAAAAATTAATCATTTTCCCTAATCCTCACAGCTGCAATGGGGACACTGGTCGCCCATCTTCAACCACCACCAACACTGCTTTTCAAGATCAATTCTTGTCCAACACTCATTTTATTCGCTTGAGTCATGATTATGGCATCATTTTTCATCAATTTAAACCCTTTGACGATACAAAAACAAGGTCACAATTGAAATTTTGATTTGAAAATTTGAAACTTTCGGGATTGCCTCCTGCTATGGGCTTGTCTCAGACTCGGGCATATGCCCAAACAAATTCATCAACCAACTCTCACTCTGCCAAGGCACTCAATCAACCCCTTTAAAACAATTTTGAAGACACTCAATACTAGGGTTGGACAAAAATACCCGTTTACTCAAAAATCCATCATATTCGATTCGATTCGATTCGATTCAACAAATAGGGTATCCGATGTGCATTATTTGATTAGGTCAAAAGAGGGTTAGGTAATTACTTATATGCGATGTAAGGTAGGGTTACATGATTAAGAATCCGTGGGTATCCAACGCGTCACACAAATATATATTTTATTTTTTATTTTTATACACATATTACAAAATAATACTTTTGGAGCTAAATAAGTAATTTTATTGAAGAAGCTATATTATAAATATGAAAATTATAGTTTGTTTATAAGATTCATTTATAGAGGTCGTGATCTTTTTTTCTTTTAGGAAAGAGTTTAATTAATGTAGAATATATACTTTTAAAAAGGTACTATTTAGTTGAAATTTTCATTGATTTTGAATTATTTTAATTATTTTCTTTTTCTTGTATTCTCTTCGCATATTTGTTTTTTGGTAGGAGACTTTTTTTGAGAAAAAAATCTTTATTAAGTCTTAGATAAATATTCAAAATACAAAATTAAATTACTATAAATTATCTTTTTTTAAAACTAAATGATAACCAAGGCGACGCAGGTACCTGTTAAGCCGACCCTACCTTAACAAATATCCGTTCGTATGCGGAATGGGTAAGGGTCAAAAAACAACTGACCTGCAAGGTGCAGGTCTAGTCAGCCAAATAATGCATAGAACATGTACTACTCAACCCATACTCACCCCTACCCAAAACAAATCTTAATAATCATAAAATAGCAACCAGAACATGCAAAATCCAATTTTCAAATTTCTCCTCAAGATTTAGCATCAAATTTTACAAAAATTACACAAAAAAATCCAATCAACAAATAAATACTCAAGCACTGAATTGGCATTATACTGTATTTGTGCAGCACCGAATTGACATTATCTGACTTGTATGTATGGCGAAAGAGAGGAACTATGGAGAGGAGGGGGAGGAGGGAGAAGGATGTTGAGAGTAAGGGAGGAGATGAATCAGAAAATTTAGATATTTTTTCTTTTTATTTTTCTATATTTTCTTTTAACCGTATTTGTAGGTAACTTGCATCAAAACGGCCTTATTCTCTCAGTACTTTTTTTGCCTTTTTATAAAACACAGGTGCATTAACGCACAACAGAAGCACCCTATCAATCTAAGATCCCAGCCTGCTTGTAGCTTTCGACAGAGTCAACAAGGGTTTCTTCCACAGGTCTATATGTCCAGCCTAGCCTCTCCAATTTTTCTGAGCTAATATTCCATCGGCTTTGATCCTTCACCTCTATAAGTCTGCGAAGAAATGAGCTATTTCAAGAAAATATGCAGACAACATAAATGGTTCTTGTAGAGACTCGTAGATGCCACACTTTTGGAAATGGAAATCATGACGGACATGAACAAACAAGAAAATCAGGACAAACGGGGTGTCTGAAAAATGAGACAATTAATTTCAAAGATGGTAATCCACCTCTTAGGGTACTTGTAGTTGGCATAGTTTTTCCTCAGAGTTTCCACCATATGTTTTGTCGTGGTGAGGTGAGGTGAACATATGTACCGGCCTTCAGCTTCAGGTCTCCCGTAAACCAAAAGCAGTGCCTCGGCCACATCACGCACATCTACTGTGTTGTAGAATTTGTTTTCTGTTTCCTCACATCCTTCTGTGCAGCCAAGGAGTAAAAAGAAGAGCAGTTTAATCTCAAAAAATGATGTTATCTAAGCTAATCTCTGAGTTCTTTACTGCATATATGAAACATACAATCCCTTTGACAAATCGTACCGCAATAAATTCATGCGACTTTTGAACTGCAAAGGACCTACAGGTCACAATGTTAACCTTTTATATCTTCAACTACGTCCCAAAGCAATCAAGCAAACAGTTGAAAGATGCAACCTCTTCAGATGTTATGCCTATTGTCTGTCTCACCTTCCATTAGGTTCTTAAGTTTTTTTTTTTTTAGATCACTTTGCAAGTTTTCAGATCATTGCCAAAATCATAAAACTATTAGAATGGCAGATAGCTTACAGGTTTAGAATCTGAAAACCTTTCAGCTGGCTTGAAGATTAAAAAAAATGCCAAAAAGACGGCAAAGCAGTTATCTGATCAATGAATATGGTTTCATTCCTAGAAGTTCAACCGCAACCATGTTGACGAATTTTGTGAAATTTTATTGACATCAATTCATTGTGTACCATGAAAATAACACTGGAAGCCAGAAGCATAAAAATGATGGGTTACTTGGAAAATTAGTTGATCAACCGCATGAAGAAATTCAATTGCTTGACCTTTGACGGACCAAAAGAAAAAATGCTAAGCTTTAGAGTTCATCAGAGTTCTACAGTGACATCCATGCTCACTTAGGCACAAACCAATATCAAGGAAAAAACTGTATCACTTACGAGTTACGACCACTTCCATGCAGAAGGTGAAAGAAAGAAAGAAAATATATAACATAACGGAATAGTTCTCTAATTGATTACGGGCATTAGTAAATCACCTTTCAAGAGCTTTATAAGAATTAGGCTGCTAGCATTTGCGTCATGCTGAAGCATGGGGCCAAAAACATAGGATGGGCATACAGTTAAAACATCAAGGCCAGTTTCTTTTGCATATTGTAAAGCCTCTCTTTCAGCAACCGTCTTGGAGTAACAATACCAGATCTGGAGCAATATTAGTACAGGATGGTCAACCAAAAACTGATAGTAATTGCTAAAATCTGATTTCTCAGCAATCTTAGAAGCAGTATGAATAAGACAGTGATTTTTCTGCACAATTACAAAACCAAGGTGCAACAGTAAAAAGTGTAATTATGTTGATGCATACATTTGTTGCCTTGCAGTATTCTCCGTCTGACCAACACTTCTCATCTATAATTTCACCTTCAGGCAGATTAGGACTCATTACAACAGCAGCAAGAGAGGAAACCGCTACAACGCGCTTGACATTTGCTTCAGAACAAGCCTTCAGTACATTAAGGGTACCCTTTACAGCTGGCTCAACAAGTTCAACCTGCAAGAAATCATCATGTTGGCAGAGGAACTAGCACTCAACTCTTCATGCTGAACTGCTTGTTTTTGCGTAAAATATATCCAGATAGACGACTGAGTAGTGTCAGTTAACCTGACATCTTTAGAGTGAATGAGTACATAGTTAAGAACTCATGACTGCTTATGCCAGCGATGAACTTGGTTACCAGCATAGGTTATTATTATATGCATTTATTCACTCATTTCAACATTTGAAAAATCCTTCCACAAATAGATAGAAAGGCAAAGAGCCCCAGTGACTACATAAGTTCGTACAAAAGCTTAACAAGATCCTATTTTAAACGATACCCAACTTTAGCTCATGTTTGGCAAAACGCAATAAAATATCATCTGTTATGACAAAAGCTGTCTCTCATAAACAAAAGATATGTTAAAGATGTTATTCTGGGGAAACCAAAAGGATAAAATATCATAGCAATTGAAACGATTGAAAATGGTCTTGCCTCAGGATTGGGAACAGAGCCTGAAGGAACAGGACTAGCTACATGAAATACGCCATCACAACCCCTGATGGCTGCAGAAATGGAGTTGTAATCCAGCAAATCAGCCTTAAAGAGTTTCAAATTCTCAGCTGCTTTGTCAAGTTTCTTCAGATGAACATATTTCTCATCGTCTACAAAACATACGCAGCAGTGCCCACATCATCAAGTAACGAAGCACACAATTCACAGCAGGTGCTTTTATATATTTCTTCAATTAAACATATTTCTCACCCTTCACAAAACATTTACAGCAATTCCCACTACATCAAATAGGAAACAGCCAATTGACAGCAGGTAAAAAATCAATTGTCGTATTAAAGGGAATGAAACAAATTATACAAGACCCAAAACCCAAAAAAAAAAAAAAAGAGCAGTAAATCAGGAAGGAAGGGGTATGAGGATGAAATACGTACCGGGGTTTCTGAGGGTGGCATGAACAGTATAGTGGCGGGAAAGGAGTAGCTTGACTAACCAAGATGCCAGGTATCCCCCTGCTCCTGTAACACACACTGTCCTGTCCTTCTCAGCCTCCCACGCTGCCATGTCTGATTGCTTACTAGTAGCAGTAGTGGGATTAGTATTTTAGCACCAAATTCACTATAGACTGATCAAGAAGGTGGGTGAAGTTCTATTCTTTTCTTTTTGTGAATATTAATTCTTTTTTGGTCGGACAAGGCAGAGATTTCGTCGATCCTTAAGGAGAGGGCGATTGGAGGAGGAGGAGGAGGAGGAGGAGGAGGAGGTGGTGGTGGTGGAATTTTGAATGGATAAGTCCTGTATGTAGGAGCTAACTGATTCCAGCAGTCTCTGTCAAAACTAGTAGTGATCAGCAGCTAGCAGGCTTGGGGGCTTGTATATAGCAGCAGACCAAAGGTGCTGTTGCGATTTGCATGGCTCATAGATGACGTAGGGTTTCAAGGTTTCAGTGGGCTGTGGGGTGGTGGGGGGGGGGGGGGGAACGGTAATAATGGTAAATGTATGTCAAATGAAATTTGAGTGTATTACTGAGAGATTTCTAGCAATCTGTTAATAAAATTTATTTTTATAAAAAAAAAAGGAGTAAAAGAGCATAATATTATTAAGTTATAATAAAATTTGATGCATATATCAATAAAATTAGATATTCTGTGCATTTGAATACAACAGTATACTATGATTGTACCATTGTCAGATGTTTAACAAATTTATTAATGGATATTAAAGTGTTAGATTTTATCTCATATTTTCCCAATTTATGACTCAGATTTTAAATTGATTAACTCATTAGAGAATAAAAAACTCATCCCGTTGCTAAACTGGACAAGTAACAAATACTCATGTCCATAATGGGGTTTTGCTTCTGATTGAAATTCTATACTGTGAACCAAACCCTAAATCCCTCCATCCTGAAATATAAACTAAACTACTCAATATTCAAAGCAAATTCCGCTCAGTAAAAGTTTGTTCGAATTTGATTTGCAAACTAATTTAATCAAGTTACAACAAAATTTTTTGTTTAAAAAAATTTTAACTGCAGCTCGAGCTTAGCTCGATAATCATAAAATTGGATTTTATAGATAAAAATTACTCGAATTCGACTCAATAAAAATTCTTTTGAACTTGCCTTAGTAAATAAATGAGCCAATCCTGAATACTATCTCAAAATTCTTTAAAATAAATAAACAAGATACTTGGTTTGATTAGACACATTCACAGCCCTATTTTTCATATGCTCGATAACAATATATTTCTGCACTGGACCAGGTCAGGAATAGGTAGCTAAATCGTTGAGTTTTGGGACATGTTTGTCATTTTTAAAAATTTTTTTTTATTTCTTGTTTTTGTAGGAAAAAACTAAAGGATGTGTTTGGATTAGAGACCAATGAACTTTTTTCCCCCTCGTGCCTAATTGCAGATTAAAAGGAAGAACTAGTTCTTAGATAACGTTTCTAAGTACAACTCTATTACTCAGAAAACTGGTCTACCAGACTGTGGGTTTTCCTTTAGTCATGCCATTTTGTCATTAGTGATGATTGCTTCTTCTAAACCTTAGCTCACTGCACACGCCATGCGTATGAAAGCCAAACTTAAATTGAACTCGTCAAGTTGCAAAATAAGAAAATTTGTGTTACGTTTGGTATGAGTAGTAAGGGAAAATTTAATTCCTTATCAATTTAATTCCTATATTTATGATTCTTGACTAATGTGATTGTAGAATTGTTGACTGAAAATAAAAGGAAACTGACAAAGAAATGTCATGTGATTGCATGTGCATGGTTAAAACAATACAAATTATAACCAATTTGATCCCTTGTTTTTAAGGTTTTGATCGTTTTGGTTCCTTAGTATCATGACAAGCCAATTTTGCCTCTTAAATTTAAAAATATGGTTAGGGAGGTCCTTTTGATAGAAATTTGAGTCGCTAATGAAGTGAAGAGACCCTTTAATGCCTTTCGTGTCACATCCATCTCAACAGTATATTAAAGTTTCAAAAAATCTCAAATAAGTCATAAAACTAAACCCAAAACTCTTTATCGTGAAGAAAATAAATTTTTGTAACTTTAAAATAAATCAAACACAAAACTTTAAACATAATTATGGAATTTGTGCCATTTCCGAGTTGAAATATCATGAAAAAGAGTACCTAAAGGTGACAGAAAAAATGCATAAATTTATGTTTGACATAGTATAAAAAACTTTTATCTCATTATATTGAAGAGTTTTGGGTGAGTTTATAGTTTTAGGCTTTTGTTTGAATGCTTGGTGTTTTCTGCAAGATGGTACGAAGTACCCTCTAAGGTCTCTTAACTCCGTTAACAACTCTAAATTAGCCTTGACCAAATTCTTAAAATTTAAGAAAAATTGGTTCGCCATAATACAAAGGGACTATATTGTTTGGAGATAAGATACCAAATTAATTAATTTTTATTCTTTGCGTAATTCAAGTGATTTCTCCGTTAGCTTCCCACAATTTTGCTGCATTAGTCTCTTTTGATGGAGATAGAGCACTAAATTTGTTGATATGACAGACCATATTGGCTGAGACTTCAAAGATAGATGACCAAAGCAACAACATTTCCTAAGTAGTTCATGAATCAATTTCATTGTATAGTTAGATATGATAGAGAAGATGTGTCTTTTTTAAAAATGAAAGGAAATAATATTAAGTTATAGATGATTTCTTGAATAAAAGGGCAATAATATTATTGTACTCACTTTTTTCATTATTTTTAACTTAGACTAGTTTTCATGAGGGGTAAAATATACATATTTAATGTTAATGGGAGCAAAGTGTGATTATCCACTAAGTTTAGGGGACGCAAAATGTTATTAACCCTTTTTATAACTCACAATTGTATTAGAACTTAACTTACGCTGTAACCGTTAGGATTTTCTTATAATCATTCGACAACTCAGTAACCATCCTATTGTATAATAACTATCCTACACCTCATCAAAGCCTGGGTTTCTTAAACCGACAAAACTAGACAACAAGCCGAGGCCATTCCGTTTCTTAAATTTTTGGGCATCTAAGCCTGGGTTTTTGGATGTGGTCCGATGCAACTGGAACGTGGCTTTCTCGGGGCCTCCGTTAATGGTCCTTGCTGCTAAGCTTCGAAGTGTCAAGATGGCGTTACGTGCCTGGTCTCGGGAGGTTTTCGGAGATATCTTTGGCTCGGTACGGGTGGCAGAGGACATGGCCCTCAACGCTGAGTTGAGCTATGACACTGATCCATCGGAAGACAAGCTTGTAGCATTACAGAAGGCTCGGGCTCATCTTCGGCGGTCGCAAGGGGTGGAGCATATGTTTTGGCAACAAAAATCAAGGGTCAAATGGTTGAAGGATGGAGATCGAAATTCGAGATATTTCCATGCAGTGGTGGCAGAGCGCCACCAACGGTCGGTAATCCATCGGATTAAATCATCCACTGGGGATTGGCTGGAGTCTGCGGATGCCATTGAGAGTGAAGCCGAATCCTTTTTTAAACGGTTATTTACGGCAGAGTCCCCTAGTGCATCCTTTAATGCTCTTGACGTTATACCGAAATTGCTGACGGACCAGGATAATGACATGCTAGACGAGATCCCTTCTAAGGAAGAAGTTAAGTCAGTGATTTTTGCAATGGATGGTGGGAGTGCGGCTGGGCCGGATGGGTTCTCGGGTAGGTTTTTTACGTGTGCATGGGACATTGTGGCAGAGGATGTCCATGCGGCTGTGGTAAGTTTCTTCTGTGGAGAGGTGCTGCCTAGGAGTATATCTTCCACTTCAATAGTGCTGGTTCCGAAGGTCCAGTCTCCGCAGGATTTTACCCAATTCCGTCCGATTAGCTTGTGTAACTTTATCAATAAGGTGATATCCAAGGTCTTGTCGGACAGATTAGCATGGATCTTGCCGAAGATTATTTCCCCTCAGCAGAGTGGCTTTGTGAAAGGTAGGCATATCTCTGATAATTTTCTGTTGGCTCAGGAGCTTATATCTGGTATTCGTCGCTCTAATAGGGGAGGGAATGTGGTGTTAAAGTTGGACATGGCCAAGGCTTACGACCGCATTTCATGGGTTTTCTTGTTACAAGTACTGCGTCGATTTGGTTTCACGGAGAGGTGGATTGATATGATTTGGCGATTAATCTCCAATGTTTGGTTTTCGGTTCTGGTCAACGGCTCTCCTTGTGGCTTTTTCCAATCTACTAGGGGGCTCCGACAAGGTGACCCCATTTCACCGGCTCTTTTTGTTATTGGGGCAGAGGTCCTGTCTAGGTTGCTTAACTCTTTGGTTGGCCAGCGTGGATTCCTGCCGTTTAAGATTCCTTCCACATGTCCTGTCATTACACATCTAGCTTTTGCAGATGACGTAATTATTTTTTGTAGCGGGGTTAAGAGTACTTTGCGGCATGTTATGAGGGTTTTGGGGTTGTATTGTAGTACGTCTGGGCAGCAGGTAAATTGTCTGAAGAGTTGCTTTGTTACTCATGATAAGTTGAGCCCTGCTCGTCGACGAGTGGTGTCACAAGTTTCTGGTTTTCAGGCCAAGTCCCTCCCACTTAAGTATCTTGGATGCACTCTCTATTTCGGAAGACGGAGATGTAGCTACTTCTTGGACATCTGCTCCTCAGTTGCAAAGCGGGTTCTATCGTGGAAGGAAAAGTTATTGTCGCCTGGTGGGCGTTTGGTTTTAATCAGGAGTGTTTTGTCGTCGTTGCCTCTGCACATCCTTGCTGTCACGGATCCTCCAAAGGGTGTGCTTCATACCCTCGAGAAGGTTTTTGCAAATTTCCTTTGGGGAAGGTCTGAGGGGGGTTATCGCTACCATTGGATTAGATGGGAGACTATGTGCAAACCGCTTGATGAAGGGGGGATTGGTGTTCGGTCCCTGGCGGATGTGTTGGAGACATTTTCAGTGAAGCTATGGTGGTCCTTCAGGCAATGTTTATCCCTCTGGGCGAAATTTATGCACGATAAATACCTCCAAGGCGGTCATGTGTGTGAAGCGGAACTTCAGCGCTTTCAATCTCCCACCTGGAGGAGGCTAGTCAGGTGCCAGGCTCTGGCAGATTCCCATATCCGGTGGGTGTTGCAGAATGGAATGGTCGACTTTTGGCATGAGAATTGGATGGGTGAAGGGTCGTTGTGTCAACAGGTTGAGAATTTTGGTGATCACGCCGTAGCGGACTTCGTGTTGAATGGGAGCTGGAACGTTTCGATGCTTCATCAATGGCTACCTGATAGCATTGTTTCTACGATTATGCAAATACGCCCTCCTGATATTTTTTCTACAACCCCAGATAGGATGGTGTGGGACTTGGAGACAACTGGTTCCTTCTCCTTCTCATCTGCATATAATTTGGTCCGACAGGAATCCAACATTTCCATCTTCTCCTCTAATATTTGGTTGTCAGCTTTGCCTGTAAAAATCTCTTTTTTTATGATTAGGATGTTATCGGGCCGCCTGCCTGTGATGGAATCGCTGCAGAGGCGGGGTGTCTGCGGTCCATCTCGGTGTTCTTGCTGTGTCAACCCAGCGGTGGAGTCAGTTGATCATGTCTTGTGTGTTGGAGATGTCCCACGGTGGGTATGGAATTCTTTTCAGGTAGAGGCAGGAGACTTTGCACATGTCTCAACGGTAAAACATGCAGTCATTCAATGGTGGATGCGCCCGGCTAAGAACAAGTTGATGAAATTGTTGTATCAGATATTGCCTTCGCTTATTTGTTGGCATCTCTGGAAGGCTAGAAATGTGGCGGTGTGGGAAGGAAAGGTGTTGTCAGCGATACAGGTACATGGCTTTATTCTTTCGGATCTCTGTGATATTCTTCAGATGCACTTTAAGGATATGGGGGTGGGACGTTATTCGTGGCATCGACTACACATTTCGCTGATGGGGTGGAAGAAGGAAATGAGGGTCACTTTAGTCAGGTGGCTGCCTCCGGCTTCTACCCTCCTAAAACTGAACACTGATGGGTGCTCCTTAGGGAATCCGGGGAGGAGTGGAGGTGGTGGGATTTTGCGAGATAGTGCAGGTTTTTTCAGACTTGGTTTTGCGGGTTATTGGGGAGAGACGACGAGCCTACATTCAGAATTGAAGGCCTTGTTATTTGGGGTTAAGTTGTGTGTCACGCAAGGCTTTTGTTGCTTGCACCTGGAGTCTGATTCCATTCTTTTAGTCCAAATGGTCACAGGGGTTGGTAGATGCCCATGGGCCTTGCAACGAGAGCTGGACGAGTTGCTTGCCTTTCGGAATGCTTTTCAAGCTGTCTCCCACTGTTATCGCCAAGCGAATGTGCCAGCAGATCGGCTTTCTAAGATTGGGACAGATACCCGCTCTACTGTTATCTATAACTCGTTTGCGCAATTGCCGCGTTTGGTTCGAGGAGACCTTAGGTTGGATAGGCTTGGCTATCCTAACTTCCGTGCTTCTTGAGCGCCGGCGTGCTTGTGTTTAGTGATGTTTCCATGTACTCGTTCAGCAAAATGGGGGGAAAAGGGGAGGATAGGTCAAGTCTTTTGTTCATGGCCATGCTGCAAATCTTGTAACTTTTATGATTCTGTTTGAATAATAACGATGAGGGCTGTCCTCTTTAATAAAAAAAAAAAAAAAAAAAAAGATGAAGAAAATTTCTTTTCTGGCATCTTAATGCCTTATATCCAGTATTGAGGGAAAAAAATTAGTCGCATTACAGTCTGAGAATTTGAATCCAGCAATTTCATGGTCTGACGTAGTCACCCAAGTAGGATCTCCTTAAAACAGGGTCTTGAGGCAAAATACACATCAAATAGGTCATCTGTCGATCTTTGATTATGTCTACACGTTCAAAAGATAGGCTTAATCATATTAGTGGAAATAACTCATAGTTCATCATATATTAATTTGCTATTCAATTTAGTTTGAATACATGATCAATGTTATCGTATGCCAAAAAAGATTGAGGATACTTTTGACCTAGTTCTTTGCACTAACTTGAAATCTACCAATTGTTCTTTCTTTGATTCACTTGCAAAATCTCCTGCAAAAGTAAAATAACTCAGTTGGTGAATTTTGGCTAATTGAGAGGCCCTATCTTCTTTTTACTTCTTTAGCACAAGCGAAGAATGAATTTATGCATAATAACCGTGTGATTCTAATGAGATATGATTTTTTTGGTTTTGCATGCTGGTTAAACAATTGTTCAAGCTCTTATCTCGGTTTTTGATACTTCACCAGTATGTTGCTGCTTCATTAGAAGAATTTTCTATTTTATGACTGGCAAGTGATTTGGTATCTTAGCAGTTCATCAATTTTGGTGCTTTGTTTACAATTTAATTGGCTTCAATGGTCCATACATATAGGAACTTGGAATTTACCCTTTTATTTCCTTTTGCATGAGCAAAGATTAGTAATTTTTAATCATAATTTTCGATTCCTCTATTCTGGCCATGGTGAAGAAATCTACCTTTTTGTACTTGTGTATATGCACACCAAACATCATTGGGCTGTCTACTTTTGACATTATTCTTGAATTACTCAGTTTAGAATGTGTATTAGCTGCTGGAAGCAAATGCATCATCGTTGGCAATTACTAAACAGAAAATATGCATGCCATTACTATTTTCACTGAAATTGGCATCTAACTTATAGTGATCTAATTAAAGGTTAACCACATTGGTTTTGACTAGAACTAAGAGATCACTAGCCCTCTTATTTTTGGATTTGCATTAATCCAGTATCATCAAACTTCTTCAAATGGGCTCTTTAGCTACTAACCCCTTCAAAAATAATTTAGGCTTACGGTTCTGTTGATGTCGTAATTGCAGGAGGTTCAGAAGATAACGAAAGGCTCATCTAAGATTTCTTAAGGTGTTTGGCTTATATCGCTAGATTTACCTAATCTATTTTCATTCTTCTCTGATGTCATTATTGTTAAAGTTCAATTCATAAGTTGGTTGTGTTAGAAAATTGGCTTAATTTCTTTTTAGATAGGTTTTTGTTTTGTGCGAAAGTAACTAGTTTTCTAATTGGTTTTAGTTACTCGAAATAGTAGCCAAGAAATTTCTTATTTTGTTTAGAATTAGAAGTTATTTCTTATTTTGTACAAGTCTAGGAATTAAAATTAATTTCCTGTTGTTATTTGGATTTTTTGACAAAATAATGTTTTTATAAATATGTGGGTTGACATACTATAAAAGAAACACATAAGGGCACACAAGGACGACATGTAACCTTATACATGGGTGGTGAGAGAGAGTTCTTGGGAGATGAGAGATGGTATACAAAGGTTGGACTTGAGTTCGAGTTGTATTCTTGTATAAGGTTTTTCTCTCATAATAAAGAACAAGTTTCTCTCCGTGGACGTAGGTTCAATGGAGTCAAACTACGTTAAATATTGTGTGTTGTTTATCTTTCATACTTGTGGCTTGTTTCTCATTAAATTATTGTGTACTTGATATCTTAATAGTTATTTATTCTGCATTTAGTTCCTAACAAATGGTATCAGAACTTGGTTGCGAGATTGGGCTGCTCACAAGCACTTGGATCCCAACAAACCAAATAGTTGGATCAAGAGTTTGGTTGTTCAAGGTTGGATCCTAGTTAACTATTGATATCAAGTAGGTTGGTGACTGTTACCAATTGAACAATTTAATGGGCGGTATCCTTATTTCAAGAGTTTGGCAAAAAGCATTGACGGTGAATGATGAAAAGTCGAAAAGCATGGAGATACTTGACGGTGAATCTAGGCAGGTAATTCAAGAGTCAAGGAAAAGGTGGAATCCAATGTCGATTTTGGACGTGAATCGGTGGAGACTTTCTCACAACTTCAATGGTTGATACTACATCCCGATGGTTTTTAGATTTCGCTTATGTTTTTTGAGTGGTACAGCACGTGTCCCAAAAAAACAAAGAGATTTAATTTCTATGCGCCAGAAGACTCTGACAGTTACGAGTCTTTTGTTTCAGGTGGAATTTTGGAAACTACACGTGGCGAGATAGTCCAGAGGAAGGGAGGAAGTCTGATGATTTTACCACTTGGTTGCCTCAATGATTAAGGTTAGAGCTCACAGAAGGAGATTTTGGGTTGCAAGTGGTGGTGAGAAGAAATCCTGTAAAGGGAAATGGTGAATTGAGGCATCTTCTCACGAATCAACTGGAGGTTGTACTGGGTGTAAATACACATATTCATTTGGCGATTAAATTAATTTGGTATCAGAACTGTATTGATTCGAGTGTGTAGTTCGGTACCATATTATTTGGTAGTTGAAGGTAAATAATTGTTAAAAGAAATTTTCGCCAAGATGGAGATTTGTTAGGAAATTGACTTAATTTCTTTTCAGACAGGTTTTTGTTTTGTGTGGAAGTAACTAGTTTCCTAATTGGTTTTAGTTACTTGAAATAGTAGCCAAGGAATTTCCTATTTTGTTTAGGATTAGAAATTATTTCCTATTCTGTACAAGTCTAGAAATTAGAATTGGTTTCCTATTATTATTTAATTTTTTGGCCAAATAATATTCTCTATAAATAGATGGGTTGGCAGACTACAAAGAGACACACAAAAGCACACAAGAGACGACATGTAGCCTTCTACATGGGTGGTGAGAGAAGATTTTTAGGAGATGAGAGATGGTATACAAAGGTTGAACTGGGGTTCAAGTTGTGTTCTTGTATAGGATTTTTCTCTTATAATAAAGAACAAATTTCTCTCTGTGGATATAGATTCAATGGTGGAGCCGAACCACATTAAAAAATAGTGTGTCATTTATCTTTCATGCATGTGGCTTGTTTCTCATTAAATTGTAGTGGACTTGATATCTCAATAGTTGTTTATTTCACGCTTGGATCCTAACAGACTGCTAAACCAAGATTGATGTAATTGCGTCCTGTACTTGAGATAATAGAAATAATAAAAACAAGAGAGTTTGCAATTCAATTGATTAAGGGAAGAACAGAGAAAATCCCTGAAAATGGGAATTAAAGGAAACAAAGGAAACCCTAAAACTAGTTTCCAAGAACAATTCTGTTGAAGACAGAAAACAAAGAAAATAGTATCAAAGGCTATATCGTTATTTAGAAAACAAGAAGCACTTGAAGGTGAATGTTGCAGAAAATAGAAGATCCCACTACAATTTACTAATTCAAGGAGCTGTAATTAAGAAAGAAAGAAGAAACTCAGAGAATTAGGGATTGTTATTGATTGATGAATGAGTAGGAAGAATGTAGATGAAGATGATAATCAATTACAAGTAATGGAAATCGGAAATCCAAGAACTGCCTTCAACTTACCACCCTCCTCTCTTTTATTTGGCTACTACACTTGTCCAAGTCAGCTAATTCATTACAACCAACCGACATACAAGAATTATAAGGATTTATTCATTAAGTCCCTATCATACTTGCTTTATTACAAAAAAAAAAAAAAACCCTATCAATAAAACTAAGGTAACAAATACTTCCCCCTCAGAGAATCCTTGTCCTCAAGGATTAAATTCAGGAAATTGTTGTTTAAGGTCAAACCAGAATTCCCAGATAGCATCTTCAAGAAAAGAATTGCTTCACTGCGCCAAAACTTTTGTAGCAAGAGAGTTACCACATTTCACCAATTTCTGATCAAGTATGGCTATAGGCTCCATTAATAATTATCCCTGTGTATTGATTGTGTATTGATTGCAAAAGGAATGTGTGAGGAAACTAGTGAGTGCCCACTTTCTTCTTTAGAAGAGATACATAAAAAATTGAGTGTATTTTTGCCATATTAGGCAGCTAAAGCTGATATGCAACAGGGTGTACTCTTTTGATCACTTGGAAAGGTCCAAAAAACTTAGAAGCTAACTTCTGACAAGAGTGTACCTTCAAAGAGTGTTGCCTCATAGTTGTAGTTTCACATATACCCAATCTCTTGCCTAGTACTGTCTGTTAGACCTGTGTTGGTCAGCTTGTTGCTTCATCCTATTTTGTGCCTTGTGAAGGTTGTACTTTAAGTGATGCAAAACTATCTCCCTTGCTGCCAAGATTCTATCCACCACTTCCACTACTGAATTCCCAAGTAGACAAGGCATATGCAGAGATGGTGCATGACCATACACCACCTCAAATTGGATAACCTTAGTGGCAGCATGAAATTTGGTATTGTACCAATATTCAGCCAAGGGTAACTAGATAGACCATTGCTTTGGAAAATCTCCACACATGCACCTCAAATATTACTCCAAACACCTGTTTACCACCTCAATTTGACCATCTGACTGAGGGTGGTAGGTAGAAGAGGTATTAATCTGCACTTTCAATAACTTAAAAAGTGCTAATGAAGACCACATCCTTGTCACTAACAATGCTCTGAGACAACCCGTGAAGTCAATAGATCTGATCCAGGAACATGTGCAAATATAAATGCTGAATAAGCATGTGACAATGCCAAGAAGTGTGCATACTTACCTAACTTGTCAACCACCACCAAGATGGCTTGTTTACCATGTGCATTAGGTAAACCTTTCATAAAGTCCATGGAAATTCACTCCAAACCTTTTGAGGCACACGTAAAAGTCGTAATAAACCCAAATAAGCAGTATTGTCATATTTGTTGCACTGATAGACATCACATGCAGCCACATAGTTGACTATGTCTTGATACATTCTTCTCTAATAAACCACTGACTTCAACTTCTTTTAGGTAGCATAAACTCCTGAATGCCTCCAACAGCACTAGAATGCCACAAGTGAATTATATTATTCTTGAATTGGCCGTCATTTTCTACCACTAGTCTCCCCATTCTCCTTAACTGCTAGTTGCTCCATGTGTAATAAGGTGAGACCTTAGAAAGATCAAATTGTAATTGAGTGATGAAGGTCTATAGCCTTATATCTCTTTGCCATCCTTTTTTAATCACTATCAAAAATCACTGTTAACAATGATGATGGCAAGAGCTTCTCTTGGTTCTGCTAGTTTTCTAAAGAGAGTATCTCTCACCATATTATATGCTTCTTTCCTGTATTGAAACTCATAATCAAATCTTACTAGCTTAGCCATCCATTTCTGCTGCATAAGAGTGTTCAATCTTTGTTCCATCATATATTCAATGCTCTAATGGTCATTTTTAATGATAACGTACCTTCCAAGTAGATAAGGTCTCCACTTCTATACAGCAGCAACTATGGCCAATATTTGCACTTTTCCAATATACTATTATATGCTATTCCCCCACACACCTAAATCTTACATTGTCCCCAATGTAAAATAAAGAATAAAAGAAAAGTAATGGGGATAACGAAACTTCCCTGATAACTGAGGGGGTCGTGGACAGCTACAGGTGAGGGGCAAATGATTGTGGAGCTCGACGTATGTTGATGGTTGGCGGCGGTGGAGTTCGGATGGAAGAAAGAAAGAAAGAAGAAAGAAAAAGAAGAGAGAAAGAAAGCAAGAAAAAGAAAAGGAAAAAGAAAGGAAAAGGAAGAGAAAAGAAAAGGAAAATGCGAATGGGAATTGCTCCAATCCCAGCTGGTTTTTTGTACTACTACTTTGCTTCTTGTACGAAGCTTGAAGATGCAGCACGCGTGGGAATTTTTTTTTTTTTTACATCTGATTTTGATTTTTTTTCTTTTTCCTTTTCTGTATTTCCTTTTCTTTTCTTTCTAATTTTTTTGCAAAAACAATCAAATGAGATGGAATGATTTTTTTTTTAAAAAAGGTAAAAATATAAATAGAGATAAATAAATAAAAATAAACAATAATAGATATTAACAAATCATAAAATGATTTATGAAATTTTTTTGGTGTCTACATATATACACATACTAATAATTTTTATATTTATATATTTTTCCTATTTAATCTTACCTATAATTCTTCCTTATTTTATTTACTTTCTCTAATTAATTTTATATTTCAAAAATATAACATCTAAAAATTTATATTAACGAAGAGGGCATCTGTTAGACAGGTCCTATTTTATGTAGCATATTTGTACTACATGGAAAAAACTTTTTTAATAGGTATCCCGTTTTTTAACATGAAAAATACCTTTTGACTACATTCTGACTAGCGCCAAAAGCTATCCACTTTTGACATGTTGCCCATGTGGGGTCCTTGATGATTGGTGTCACAATTTTAACACATGGTCGTACTAGGTACAATGTGGTCAATATTGGATTAGGAGCACTAATTCAAAAAAATTGGTGTAATTGTACGGTTGTTATTTTTTTTATATAAAATTTGGCACATATTTATATAAATGTTTATATATTTTTATACATTTTCAAAAAATATTTTATATACTTTTTTAAAAATATATAAATTTTTGTATATATATTTTAAAAATTTTGGTATTTATGAGCAAAATTCTTACATACAATAAAATAATAGCATGATATGAGATGAATAATAATTGAATAGTACTGCAGTTGCCCCATTTACCGGTGACGCTACTCGTAACTTGATGTTCAAAAAGTACCACCATAACTTTTGCTGAACTAAATTTGAAAAAGCATTTCATCAAATTTGAATGGTATCGAATATAAAATAATGTTCAAAGTTGATTTGACAAGTTGGTGAACCAAATCGAACGAGCTTTTACCAGACTGAACTTAATTCGAATATCAGTAGTTTGATTCATCTTTCAACCTTTATACCGACCAAAAAAAAAAAATTCAATTACCAATCAAGTATAATGTCTTATTTTTTTACCAAGTTTTTAAGGGTGTGCACACCATTGTTCTCCCTTTTCCTTTGACATGTAAGGCCACTTTTCCTGCTTCATGTGTTGCCTAATTTAAGTTTCGTTTTATGTTGACTCCTAATTTAGCGTCTTCTTGAAAGCTCGGACTATTGCTCGGAAAAAAATATTGCTGTTGAAAACAAAGTTTTTTGCCAAAATAACACTCTTTCTAAAAAATATTCCCAATGTGATTCACTTTCAAATTTTATTCCCAAATCGATGTTATTGTTGCCACCTAATTACCCTGATTGCCATGTAGGATAACAAGAAAGGAAAGCTTTAATCTAGTTTATAGTTTCCAATAAAAACTAAAAATTTAAACTGTTTTATTATAGAGGCACAAGAAAATTGCATAACTTTGATAATTTCCTTATAATTATTTAAAATAAATTTTACCATTATTGACCTTGCTATTATTGCTCTCTACAATTTTTTTAAATGTATCAAACTTATTGCATATATTTTTTCAAAAATAAATTTGCAAAATACAAAAATTGCAATGAACATTATAAGCAATAATAAGAAAAAGTTAAAAAACTTCAAGGTTATCATATTTGTTCATGTTATGCTTTCTACTCCTTGAAAAGTACTTTTACAAAAAGTAATCAAACTATTGCAATTAAGATAATGCTAAAGTTTATCAAAAGTAACACAAGCCATTAATTGATGTTGAATAAATATGCAAAAATACTTCAAGTATACGAGATTATTTGATTATGTGATAGAGAGGCACTACAAATGAACATGCTTACATTGAGCATGAATTTATGTTGTTACGTAGTTTTCCTCTTAGACATTTTATCAAGCACACGGTGTGAGAAATCATTTGTTAAAACAATTAGTATTCAAAATTTTTTGAAGGCCATAAGAATGTTCCAAAAACTGCACAACAGAAAAGACGAGAATAATCTTCATTTACCTTGAAATTATTAATTCGATGAGAATATTTTCATAATATCAGGAATGATAATGAAGTTTTAGATGTTGTTAATATAAATATTGACTTTTAACAATTACATTTGACAAGGAAAAATAACGAAAGGACAAAAAATAATAAAGGAAAAAAAAGTGGGTAGGTTCAGAGAGAGAATCAGGGAAGATATTAATTGGAAAAGAGAGATAGTACGTGTCTCTATCTCTATCCTACCACATATGCAACCTATGTGGAAAAAAAAGAATTATAAAGGTAATAAATTTTAAAATTAGGTTACTTTGGGTATATGTTTCAAAAGAAGAGTTATTTTGGCAATAAACTCGCTGAAAACATCATCACATATTTGGAAAGATTTACTTGTTGCTCTGGATTTTAGGTTTGATCTTTATTTCATAAAGCATTTTGTTAGATTTCAATGGCTTAAAAAAATGATGACTTTTGTTAGAATATTGAGCTCTCAGACATTCAGTGCAGGCCTAATATTTTTTTTTTAGTACTGAATTTGTTTTGGATACGTTAGTATTTCTTGAATTTTAGAAAATGCTTCTCTTTAATAAATGTAAGTTCATTTTAATCTTGATTCGCAAGCTTTTTCTTGAAAATGGTTTGCCATTTCTTATTAGTTGTTACAGTAAATTTAGCATGCATATATGCTTTTTGTCAAAATTCAATCATTTCAAAAGCTAGAAGGGAACTTCTAAAATACCTGCATCCTCCTTTTTCTTTTTTCTTTTTTATTCCCCCCCCCCCCCCCCCCCCGGCTTTGTATTCAGAATCAGATTGTGTTCAATTAGTTGGAATTTGGCTTTGGAGTTAAAAGGGATTTCCATTTTTTCCTAGGTATTCCACAGCTTGCATAACAAAAGCACAGAGGCGGAAGAAAACCCATGATTAAATCATACAACAGGCTTGTAAGAAAATGCCCACTCTGAAAAAATGAAAAGTTGAATTTCCTATTTTCAAATTTACATGCAAAAAATGAATAATGACATGCAAGAAATAGTCTGCTATTTCGCCATGTTTCACAGTTTATGAGAAATATATTACAAATAAATCCACATAAATGGTGGGAATAATAACTCAAATATGGTGGGACAAATAAACATACAGGGTGACCCCTGCCAGCTGAGATAACTAGCTGGTTTATTTAATTTAATAGTTTGAATACAATAGTAAATCAATGCCATAGCTCAGATACTGACTAAATTTTTCTCCCTGAAGAATTCAACAGCATCTTTTAGGCTGACCTCCAAAGGAGTGAATCCAACTCCCAACCTTTTTGCCTTCTCATTGGAGGCTCTGTAGTTTGGGCTGATAAGGTTGGTATTGTTTGACATTCTGCTGTATGCGGGACAATACACAATTATGGCAAACATAAATAAAGCTTAGGTAATGAAAATGCAAATGTAAATTCAAATGCTTGAAAATCTACTGGACAATTGCCTCATATCTACTGTAAATTGTGCCTTTTTTACGAAGTTTCAAAAGACCTTTTAAAAGATAACTTTAGTTGTGATATGAATGAAATTTATTTTTCTCTAAAAAAAAGCCTAAAACGGAATTTCTATTTTGGAGACAAAGCCAATTTGGTGATATATCCTAGTCCAAAGAAGACCATCTTCTAGAAATCAACCTGAGAAAGAGCTCATTTTTTATGGAACATGAGACCAAAAGAAAAAAAAAAGAAGGCAGAAAATTTAGGATTTAGTGTCCTTTAAAAGAGAGTATAAAAATATGTGATACATTTTGGACGTATACAAGGCCATCAGCAAAAGCCTGCAAAGACCTAAACAAGGAAAACAAGACTTACTTATCAGGAAATTGGTGAGTTGGGTAATGCTCATGCAAAATCTTGATGATCTGAGAGGCATTTGCACATCTTTCAACCAGACAATATCTTCCACTTGCAGAAGGGGTTTCAAGGGCAAGAACATGTGCATAGGCAACATCTCTAACATCAACCCAGCTACATGTTGCCTTAGGAAATGGTTCAACCCCTGCATTTGGCACCTAAGATCTTTAAACACATTTTTTTGCAGGCTCTTCAGCAACATAAGTGAAACTGTGCATACAATTAAATACAATGTTGTTTGCCATGAAAAGAGTCAAATTTAGAGGCCTTCCAGAAGAAATGTGTTGTATGTACTACTTTGTTCTGTTTTAGTATCAGCAAAGCCACAGAGGGGAGGGAGATGTGAGGAATGAACTACTTGAGACAATTCAGATAATTGGTGAATAATAAGAAAGATTAATCCCAACAATTTTCTAGTTAATCTGTCGAGTTATTACCTGGAATTTCTCAGATTTAGAGTTAGGTTTCTCTTTCAAAGGATAGTTTATTTATTTATGTGAGGAATAAACAAGCTTTAGCAAGTCTGAACAACATAAACAGTGACTACTCCTAACAAATTTTTCCTCACAATTACCACCCAAAAATTTCTTTTCCTTCCTGTTAATCACATAGAACCTCAATGTTGTTGAAAGGAAGATGCACACAACGTGAATTTCAGATGAAAGATTGTCCTGCAAACCTTTAAAACATCATAAGCTGGTCAGAGTTTATAGCTTGATATATCAGTTCACATTCTGACCTATGTCTGTCAATCATGTGATTAGCCAGCAGTGCCTTGAAATGTTATTAGTCATAAGTTTTTTGTTCTACTGTAACAAAGAAAGTTGTGGTGCATAATAAAGCTATAACTAACATAGATGGAAGAGTCAGTTAGACAATGATTACTAAGGTGATTCAATAAATTTTGAAACAAACCCTTTAATAGGTTGAGGAACAAAACAGCGCTCGAATTAACAGATGGCTGCAAGAGAGGACCAATGACCAATCCTGGATGAATTGTAATCACGTCAATGCCATGATCCTTTGCAAATTTCCATGCAGCATTCTCGGCCATGGTTTTTGAAAGTTCATACCAAGACTATCAACACCAAAAAATCAGTAAATGTTGGTAAGATGGTAGCAGAAAGTAATTAGATTTGTAAACTTTAAGAAGTAACATTATAAATTTCTACAAATTTGACAAATCCAGCAACTTACATCAGTTGAAACTATTATTGCTGTAGCTACAAAGCACAGAGTGAAAGTATCCACATTTCCCAGGACAAGCTATGCCATAAGTGAATAAGCAGATTTCTCAAGGATCCTAGGAATGGTGTAAACTTTCTATATTCAAGGAATGATGCAAAGCACCAGTGTCGACATATCCTGGTCATCTGACCTCTTAATCCACAAGTTAACAGCAAAACTACAAGGGACCTTGACACTTTAACGCATATAGTCATATTCATAATATTATAGCAGAAGTTCCTTTCCAACTGACCGACCAAATATTGCTCATCTTGGTGTGTATTCTCAGACAATAGTATAGAATTTGATCATGCAAGAGATGCATAATTAAGTAGGAAAACTTTCATATTGCTCTTTCCCCGACTATTCCACACTACATTATTAATTTTTCATTAAAGTTAAGTTGTTACTTAGATAGAAGGAAAGAAATGGACTGACCATTCTGGTTACAAAAATATCCTTCTTTTTGCCTATTAAAGTACCACCAAGTCATGAAGATCCTAACTTAATTATCTCCACAGCTGGGCTAACTCCTCATATGTGTCCCAATAACAAGTTAAAACTAAAGAATTCCAGCATTCCATATTAGATTTTACTGGAAGAAGACAGATAATATGTGTACCTTTTGCTCCTCACAGTATGATGGATCGGAAAACCAACTTTCATCAACTACCACATCCTCCTTTAATTCTCTGTTTTCTGAAACTGCAACCATAGAGGATGTTATAACTACTCTTTTGACAGAAGAAGAATTTGCACATGACCGCAGCACATTCAGTGTTCCACGTACTGCAGGTTCCAGTAGTTCTGCCTATGAAATCAAACCAAGTAAAAAAGGAAGTCATTACCAGTCATAGGTAAGACTATGCTTTTTAACCTGCAAAAAACTTATCATTCTGGTATTATGTTTGAGAATTTCACCACAAATGCTGTAAACCTACAGCTTTAGTTACTTAGCTAAAGGATGCATATAGTTGTCTTATCTCCTCTTGCTGCTAAAATAAGTTCTCAGGTCCTTTATTGTTGTTTTTTCCCATATTAGTTACTTAAGACCGATAGAGGAACAACTGAAATAAGTCTCAGATGTGGTCACCAATTAAACCGTTTGGTACCAAATATCAACCGATGAAATTCTGTTCTGGCTTGAACAGGACAGACAGAAAATATAAAAGGTGTAGCTCCCATGAATCCTGCGAACAGATTTTAGCGTGAACACATAATGCATGTTGCAATTTCTTTTAGTGTCTATGAGTCAACCTTGTTCATTGAAATGACTAAAATCAAAGTTCTACAAAGTTACTTAAATAAAAATCCATAAACACAATTTGAGAAACAGACAATGATAAGTGTACTGCATAAAATTTTAAGGCACAATCATTAATAGAAGTTAATCAACTTACAAATGAAGATACATATAATTTGCAGATGCTTGAACATATATTGTAGTTTCTATAAGCTTCTTATTCATTCTGGTATGGGCACGCAAAAGCTATTGGCTCTACACTGGCTGAATAATTAGTTGGTCAAAGCAGGGATTCATTTGCTCCAGGACAAGCTTATAGCTTGCTCTATAACCTTACCCTGACTGACTTACCCAGGAAAATAGTTAGTCGGACCCAATCTACTGCCCAATTGTGGACCATTTGCTATGTTTATGGCTCTTAATGTTTTTATTTCACAACATTACACCCTTTGAATTGTTTCTCTGAAGTACCAATTTCCAGATCATTTCATAGAAACATCATGTATACTGATTAAAAAGAGACTAAAGCCCATAACACACGACAGTCTTTTTTGTGAATGACCTGCAGGAACAGATTAGTTTTGTATGTACCAAATGTAAAGAAATATTCTTCAGGTGTTTGACCTGATTGCTACATTAATCTCCTCCCTTTGGTTAATAAAAGAAAAAGTAGAGCCATAGAATTGGAAACATTTGAATCTAACTATTTTTTTTTTTTGCCTTTACAGTTATAACCTTGTCATAAATCACATATAGAGGAGTAGACTATCACCCAAAAAAGCCAGTAAAAATGCAACAGAGGAAGATACTAAAAGAAGTCGCACAATTATAAATCAGAAAGTATGCTACGATTTTCAAACTTCAAGAGATAAATAGCAGATTGTGTAGACAGTAGAGAATTTCCAATCTTGTAAAGCAAATGTACCTCTGGATTGCTGAATGAAAGTTTGATTGGAGATGCAGTATGGAAAACCCCTTCACATCCCTCGACTATTGCATCAAACGATCCCTCTTCTAGTAAGTTTGCCGAGTACAACTGAAGCCTTTCCTTAGCTCCATCAAGTGATGTCAAATGTTGTGTCCTTTCCGGATCATCTGTGTCATGATTGCATCAGTAGAATGTTCAGACAGCTATAGTCAAAACCATGCCGCCTTGGTAAAGTGACTATGTTTTCACTATGGCGCAACTCAAGAAGCAATGGACTTAGAGCAATAATAAACGAACCTCAAAGCAATGATAAATTTGACTAGCTAAAGGCAAGCGGGGAAAAACGAAAAGAAATTGACGGGCAACATAATATGACCACAATAATATCATAGCCCTATGATTTCTGGTTTTGAGATGTGTACATTTGTAACTTTCTTGATAACAATTAATTCTTGAGATAATTATCAGAGGGACAATTGTATGCCATCTACCACTATTTTTATAACAAACTCAGTTCTTCAGAAGAAGGATATAGATTCGATAGGCTAAAGATTTTTGAGTATAACTTGATCGTTGTATCTGGAGCATGAAACATTACTGTTAAGGTATACATTATATAGTTTCAGGCTTTCAGCTACTCAAATATCAATTAGGTTGGTCCACATCAATTTTTTTTTTGCATGTGATTTTCTTTTGAGCAAACAGAACATGGGGAGCATTTAGCTGTTGCAAGAATATCATCTGGAGCTACAAAACAATTTCACACTGCAGAGTTGAATAAAAATGTTGGGCAAATTACATATAATCCTCCTGTGGCTTTGTCTGTTGCCACATGACCCTTCTAACATTTTAAAATATCCAATTCACCCACTATGATTTTATGTAAAGCGGAAACTTGATGGAGAATAGCCTATATAATGTCGTTAATTGAAATACCATTAGTACTTTTACTTAAATGCTAAATCAATCGACGATTTAATTACCTTATATAAAAGTATAAGGGGATTATATGGATAAATATAAAAATCACAGGAGGGATAAAGTGGACAATTATATATAAGAGAATTACATTGAAATTAAGACTTTATCACACACGCTTTTAGAGCGCGTTTGGTATAAATGCCGTAACTAATTGTGCATTCCATCATTTTCCGCTTTACATATAACTATGGGGGGTATGTGGCTATTTTGAAATCTTAGGGGACCATCTAGCATTATATAAAATCACCCTAAAATATAGTTATAAGTAATTTACCCTAAAATGTTAGATTCCAGGAGCAATTAAACAACAATCAGAACAGGGCATCAAAAACTGCACAAGCCACTAAGATAGTTGATCAAGAACAAAAACTGGACTTACAGGCATCTCGAACTGAACCTTTAACAATATAACCGCGCTCGAGCAGCAGCTTCACCAGCCATGAAGCTATGTAACCCGAAGCTCCGGTCACACACACCATTTTCCCTTCTCCTGCTCCACTCATTTTGTTAATATTTTTGTGTGTGAACCTGTCACCTGTTTGCCTTACTTCTGGACTTAATGGAGGGAGGCATATATGGTGTATATATATATATATATGGTGAAGAAGACGAAAGATTGGATATGAGATTACGTGGGAGACTAGGGAGATCCATATGTATTCTTGCAATTTGCATGCATCATCGCTGACATACGTATGGTATAATCGCGTCACATCCCATTTTATCAAGGTCAATTGATCAGTGTAAAATAGAAATGAACAATAAATACAATGGTAAATTACCTTCTACACCCTATGATTTGATGTTTTATCACATAACTCCCTATAATTTAAAAACCTATATATGACCCTTTCGTAGTTTGGGTTATTGTGTCACTTTAGATTTTTCTGTTAAAACTAACGGTCAATAGTAAAAAGTCAAATTCAAACTACTAAATTGACAAATTCACCATTTCACTACTTTTTTTTTCTTGTTTTCCTTTTCTTTCTTTCCTTTTTTTTTCTTGGAAAGAGAAGAGATGACTTTGAAAACTTGTATTTTGGCTTACAAAACCTTAATTGTTTCCAAATACAAAAGAGACAGAAGGGAAATAAAAATAAATCAACAAGAAACAAAAAATATGGAAGGTAAAGATATAACAAATAAATAAGAAACAAAAAAACACCAAATCTTTTTTACTATGAATATCATTATAGGTTTTTAAACCAAATCTTTAATAGTATTTTCTAGTTCTTATTTATCTATTTTTTATTTCAATTTCTTCTTTTTGATGTTTGGAGGAAAAAAAAACAAGTAATGAAGGGATAAATTTGTCAATTTATTAGTTTGACTTTTTAATATTAACTGTTAGTTTTAACGAAAAAACTAATAATGACACATTAACCCAAATCATGAGGGGGTTATATATAGTTTTTAAACTATGGGAGGTTATTTGAGAAAATATCAAACTATAGACGTTAAAATGCAATTTAGCCTAAATCCAAAATCAGGCGGTTGCATATGAAAAAATACCAAGGTTCTTGACTTTGCTCAATACAATTCCAAGTCTAGAGACACAATTTTTAAATTCACTACCAGGATAAACCATTCTCCTTTTTTTTTCCATTTTTTCGGGTTAAAAAGTACAAACTACTTGAACTAGAAACTAGTCCTGACAAAGTTTGTGGGTTTTTTGCAAGAGTTTTAGTTAAATATTGGTTACTTCGCCTAATTTGCACCTATTTTATCATGTAAATTCATGCACACTTTTAAAAAAATAATGCATGCACTTATATTATTGCCTTTCTTACATTTAAATACTTTTTTCAATTTAATTTTACTTTTCTGGCAAAACTAAATCTGAAGCCCATTTCAAGAAATATCCACCGAATACCAGGTCAACAAACCGCCTTCGTAATAAAGAACGAAAGGGACCGCAGCGGTCTTTAACACGCAGCGGTCTTTTTGCATCTAAGAAAGCTTTTGATTGGCTAGAAATCCTTCTCTGATTGAGAACTGGGAATTGACTTGATGATGGCAACTCCATTTAGAAAACTGGTCCACACCCTTGAATGTGGTTTAAATTTAATAGGGATAATTTCATAAACCTCCCCTGAGGTTTCTGACATTTACACTCACCTCCCCTGTGGTTTGAACAATTACACTAACCTCCCCTGAGGTTACTAATCCTTTACAAATTCAGTCCAAATGATTAAAATATTGTTTTAGAGAGTGAAATTAGAATTTTGTACCTGATTTGCCCTTTGTGTTACATATCCAATGAATGACAAAGTATTACAAATTAATTAATAATTAATAAACTTTAAGGAGCGTAGTTTATAGGAAAAAACGTATTACTTAGTTAAAGTACCAGCTCTTTACGAGTATTTTACTTTCAAACATTTACTTTATTACAAATATTTATTCTCAAATACAGATTTGTATTACTCTCAAATATTTAATTTTTGTTAAATAAAAAACCTACCAGTTTTTCTTCCGTAGAAATATTAATATAACATTTTTTCAATTTTAGTTATAAATATTTATGTATTTAGTATAAATTAAATGATTCAGGATTAAATACTCATAAAGAGCTAATACTTTACTCATGTAATGGATGAAAATCATAAAAAATTAATACTTTATGGGCCATTTCTTTTTTTAAAAAATATTTAATTTATGTTAAATAGATAACTTACTGATTTTCTTTTTGCGAGAATATTACTGTAACACTTTTTAATTTTTAATTACAAACGTTAATATATTTATCATAAATTAAATATTTGAAAATAAAATATCTGTAAAGAGTCGTTACTTTAAATAGGTTATGTGTATTTGCCTATAAACTATACTCTTTAAAGTAAGGAGTATAGTTTATTGATTTAGCTAGTAGAGAATCTTTTGTAGGTGGCGGGTTAGTCCTCTTAAGAGACAAAAATGGGTATGCTTTTGGTAAAACGATTAGTTTATACGTGTAAGTACGAGCGTGCACAGAAAAGTGGTTGGATCTATTTAACTGTCCGCACAATCAATAATCTTTGGTAAGCTTTCGACGAAACTTCAGAGAGAGAGAGAGAGAGGGGGGGACCACACTGGATCGACGTAGTATTATGTAAACTATTGGTATAGTAGCTGTTATGGTACTTATGTCTAAATGAAATATTTGTGCTTGAATCTCGCACCTTCTAAAGAAGCCAGGCAAAAGGAAAAGAAACATATAAATATTATTGTTCTTTGAAACATTTTTAAAAAAGATGGGTGAAAATGAAAAAAAACTTTAATTCCAAGACCATTTATTTTATCAATTACACTCCTTACTTAAATTAATAAACTACACTCCTTAACTTAAATCAATAAACTATACTCTTTACTTTAAAGAGTATAGTTTATAGGTAAATACACATAACTTATTTAAAGTACCCGCTCTTTACAGATATTTTATTTTCAAATATTTAATTTATGATAAATATATTAACGTTTGTAATTAAAAATTAAAAAGTGTTACAGTAATATTCTCGCAAAAAGAAAATCAGTAGGTTATCTATTTAATATAAATTAAATATTTTTTTAAAAAAGAAATGCCCCCATAAAGTATTAATTTTTTATGATTTTCATCCATTACATGAGTAAAGTATTAGCTCTTTATGAGTATTTAATCATGAATCATTTAATTTATGCTAAATACATAAATATTTATAACTAAAATTGAAAAAGTATTATATTAATATTTCTACGGAATAATAACTAGTAGGTTTTTTATTTAATAAAAATTAAATATTTGAGAGTAATACAAATCTGTATTTAAGAATAAATATTTGTAATAAAGTAAATGTTTGAAAGTAAAATACTCGTAAAGAGCTGGTACTTTAAATAAGTAATACGTTTTTGCCTATAAACTACACTCCTTAAAGTTTATTAATTATTAATTAATTTGTAATACTTTGTCATTCATTGGATATGTAGCACAAAGGGTAAATCAGGTACAAAATTCTAATTTCACTCTCTAAAACAATATTTTAATCATTTGGACTGAATTTGTAAAGGATTAGTAACCTCAGGGGAGGTTAGTGTAATTGTTCAAACCACGGGGGAGGTGAGTGTAAATGTCAGAAACCTCAGGGGAGGTTTCTGAAATTATCCCAATTTAATAACACCATTTCATCATTTCTGACGACTGCTTCTTCTATATCGATCCTAGCTCACTGCACACGCCAGTCGTGTGAAACTTGGCAAAAGAGTTACACCTCCGTCCTAAAATTGTTTGTCGCATTTCGAGATCCAATTTTTTAAAAATAGCAGCTTGATGATGATATTTGTAGATTTGTTTTAAAAATTGTCATCAAAAATTCAAATTTTAAATTGAATTTAGTATGAAATATAGATAAAGATTGGAATAACATTGAAAAAAAGAGATTAAAAGTTATTTTGATTTTGATAAGATGATAAATATTTTAGAACGTTTCAAAATAAAAAAAAATATATGACATTTTCAATGAAACAAAAGGATGGTGAGAATATATATAAGATACTGAAAACTAGCATCCATCTGAAACAGTCAAATCAAAGCCAACATATTACTTGTAGTTTGGTTATAACCATATCTCAGCTTGCTGGTAGCCCAAAAATTTAGCAAAATGAATTAGGAAACCAAGTGCGATAGAGCATATTTCACCCAAATATATTAAAAGTGAAAAAGATTTATTTTTATTTAGTCAATCTGATTTTTTGTGTCCACATGCCCATAAAGCTCAAGGACCAAAAAGCCAAACATACGAAGTGAAAATGTGAAGAGCAATAATTTGAAAGCAAATAAAAAAACGGGTAGATGGATAGAAAACCATGTCGAAGGTCTCTTCTCTTTTGAGTACGTAAGTGGCAGCAATCAATTCCCAAAGAGTGGGCTCTGGAGTTGTTAGTTACGTTGAAAAATCATGAAGCAGAGTTGTTCGAGATGTTATCTTGGGCTATTTGGCTTGGGAGGAACCAAAAGCTGCATGAAGATAAACGAGTGGACCCTTTTGAGTTTAGTTAGCTTTGCTTCGGGTGCGCTCCAATAATTCCAAGAAGCTAATGTTACTCAGAAATGTCCAGGCGATGGCAAGTTAAAGTTTAATTTTGACGGTGTGGTGTTTAAGGAAACTCAATCTATTGGTTTAGATGACGGTGCGGTGTTGATTTATCTAGTTTAGGCCCTCCAATTTTTGACATTACGAGGGACTTAACTAGTTTAGAGATGTCTAGTATTTCAGGAATGAGTAGGAATCATAATAAAATCACTCATATATTAGCTAAGATCGCAGAATTCATATGTGATCATGTCTTTTGGTGGAGAGATCATCCAGAGTTTGTTGTGCCATTTCTAATGGCGGATTTGTTAGAAAGTTAATGAAAGTTCAATACAGGTTATGTTGAGTAAGACGTTGGATTGAAAATTCAAGATTTTGAACTGAAATTTCAAGATTTTGAGATGAAAATAAAAGATCACGCTAAACTTAATGGATTCAAATCTTAATATGTGCAAATGCGTTTAATAACCAAAATTGGACATCTGAATTAATTAAGTGCTACTGAATTTTCTAAACGAAATTTGTTCTAAAAAATAAGTGATAAACTATGCATTTATTACTGAATGTGATATACACTTAAATATACTTGATTTAATACTTAACAATCTAATAAATTAATGGACTCAGATTTTAGATTTCAATTTTATCAAAGTAACCTAAAAATATAGACTATAGATAAAATAACTGCAGATAATGATTTATGTTGAGTAAGCTTTCAAAGCTACGTTTCCCAAAACAAACTTTAGATAATCATTCTCTAATTTTTGCTTTCACTCTAGAAGATGCGTACAATAATGGGTGTATACAAAAATGGAAGTTAAATTGATAACACTAAGCTCGCCAATTCTCATAAAAAAAATGATGACATTGCCTGCATTAATTCTAGTAACGGACTGAAGACAATAATTAATAGGTGACTATATGGTGCCTAAGGCACACAATAAAATGTGGACTTGGTACCATTATTTATTTTTGTGAAAGGATAAACCTATTTTGTAAGGTGGCGCAATTCATCATCATGAAATGAGTGGTAATTTTAAAGCATTAATAGTGAATTCACCTTCATTTTTAACGTTCATATCGCAAAGCCTATTAAAAAATTTCCACCAGCACAAATTCCACTTTTAATAGGTTCGAAAATTCACTCACAAATTTATCCACAAATCCCATTAACAAAAAAAAAAAAAAAAGAAAATGCAGAAAGTTATCAACGGAACTTCTATAGTGCGTTGATGCGACACGTGTTGGTTGGAGATTACTAGATGGGAGTGGGGTTAATCAAAGGTGGTATTTTAGTATTAAGCCCAAAAACCACCGGTAACAATGGTATTGACCCAATTTCAAGAGGAATTGACCCACATAAACTGTGAAAGATTATTTTCTCTGTCATTTAAGGCAATTTCTGAACAAGATTTAGGCGTATAATAAAGAAATTATCAACCCCAACCCCCAATATTATGCTAATATGCAATTGGAAAAAATTAAATGAATATTTACTTGAAGTTAAGAAGTGGATACCAATCGGTAGAAAGTGTTTATAACATACTCCGAAATGCCAAAGGACTTCCCAAAAAGTGGGAAGCAGGACAACATCTGAAATATAGTCCAAGTTTGAAGTGCTTTATGTCAAACATATTTCAATATAGAAAAAAAAAAAATTACTGGTTAGCATATGTTTGTGCGCAGTATTTGTTGATTGGGAGACGGTTCTAAGGAGGCGGTTTTGCAACAAATAAGTAAACGGGATGTCGATTACTTGGAGTTGTATCTTATGCTGGAAAAATAATTAGACATGTCAGTTAAGTAATATTTCAATTTAAATAAAGTTAGTTAGGAACTAGAACTCGTAACATGGTTGGATATGGTTAGTGAATAGGATATGAATGTTGGGGGATAGAATACAACTAGAATTACTAAGACAAATTAAGCGTGACACTTTGAATTCAAATTTTACTAACATTGCATAATAACACCTTTGACTGATAATTTTTTTTGATACGGAAACTGGAAAAATTTTATTAAGAAGAGGATAGATCCGTATTAATTGCGAAAGAAAGAAAAAATGGTGGAGAAAATCTCCAACTATAAATACCTGAAATAGAACTAGCATTACTATCTAAGAAATGAGCAGGCACAATTAGATTCCTAGGAATCCAATCAGCCTCCCAAGTAATGAAATTCTGTAAACTAACAAAGATATCATCTAACAGCACTCCATAAGCTGAATCATCGGATTCCATATTTTTAAGCATGTTGATGATCTTCAAAGAGTCACCCTCTAAAACAATCTTAGAACCTTCAACTGAAGTAACGAGGAAATTGCAGATATTGCAGCATAAGTTTCAGTTACTTCAGGAGAAAAGATACCTAAGATTTTGTGAAAAATACTAGCAACAAATTTGCCCCATTCATTCCTCACAACAATTCCAACTCTAAAGTTGTCGTCTTCATAGAATATTGCACCATCGAAGTTTGCACTGCACCATCGAAGTTTGCCTTTAGAAATCTTGCAGAGGGCTTTATCCAATGAAGTTGAGCAGTGGAAGAGCATATTGGAATGTTTGGAAATGTGTTTATTTCATGGTATTTCTATAAGAAATTGATAGAGAGGGAGAGACCAAACTGAAAGGATCACGATAGAACCATCAAATAATGCATCATTTCGGTTAAACCGTAGATTCCAAAGAATTATGGCTACCAATTCCATGTCCTGCTTTTTCAAAAGATGAAGGCCAGACAACCGAGACGAAACTTGATCGGTAGAGTCTAATCTTATCTTTAGTGTAAGAAAGCTAAGGGCCCAAGGTTGAATTGCTACTGGACAGCACAAGAAAAGATGATTAACATCATCAATAGGGGCCTTACATAAAGAACAAGTAGGATCAAAATAGACTCCGCGACTATTCAACTTGGAAGTTATAGGTAGAATGTCTTTGCAAATTCACCACAAGAATATTTTAACTTTACTTGGTATGTTGAGTTTCCACAAGCAGGGCCAAATATCATCCATAGAACCATTACTACATGAAGCTACATCTTGTCAATTTGTAGATTATATTTTGATAAGATGATAGGCAATTTTCATTGTGAAGGAGCCATTTTTAGAATAGTGCCAAATGAGCTTATCTTGATTTCGTCTATCACCCAATGGAATACTCATAATCAACTCAATCACATCTAAGGATAGCAACGGGGGCAGTGCCCGGGGGGGCTATTGGGGCAGAGGTTGGGGCGGGGGTGGGGCTGGAGCGGGGGGAATTTTTCCCCCCATTTAGAAACGGGGCAGGGGGCCCACCCATTTGGAAAAAAAAGAGAGATATATATATGTACATAATTATATATATAATAGTATTATCAATTATACATGTCTATTAATAAAAATTATTAATTATTTATACTAAATTTATTAATACATTTATATTAAATTCCTAACTACACTTAATACAATAACACTTTTTTTCTAAAAAAAACACAATAATAATTTAGTGATTGTATTTGTATCAAAAGTAAAAACAATTATTTTAGTTATATTTGTTTTATCATATTAGATCGTATTCAAATAACTTTTGTTTAATTATTTTTATGAGTTTCAATTGTGAAGTTATAATGAATAATAATTTGGTGATATGTTGATATTTTAGTACTTGATTACTTGCTCAAATTTAATTATAATAAAATTATATAATAATTTTTTTAACCCCGCGGGGGAAGCGGGGCGGGGGCGGAGGACGGGACGGGGACGGGGGGGAATTAATAGGCAACGGGGCGGGGGTGGGGGAGGGGCCACCCCTAATCACATCCTGCCAAAAAAGCTCTTGAAGCAAATCATATTTCCATTTCCTGCTATTTTCATCAATTAAACAATCTATAGTGGACATTTCTAGTAGCACATCAAAACGAGATATAATTTTGAAATTAGAAAGACGTGGAATCCACCTCTCTTTCCAAATTTTGATATGATTCCCGTGTCCATCTCACCATCTACTACCAAAAACACCTTTGATTGATAATTAAATAGTTAAAAAAATATATCTACTTAATTTGTTTACTCAATAGTTATGTGAACTAAAACATAAAAAAGAAGGTCAATTATTATATTAGTGTTATATTTGTAATATTAGTTCCCTATATAGTAGGTTGCCGAGTTGGGCATATTTATATTCTACCAAGTAAATGCCCTATCTTTTCGAAACGTGGCAAAAAAATTGTGTTTGTTTTTTTTGGTAGATTTCATTCTTTTTCTTTTTTGGTAACAATTAATTTACTATTCATTTTCACTTCATTATTTATAGTAAATTTCAATCAATTATCAATTACTTACCTTATATGCATTTTTATTAATTATACCTTTATTTTTTTTAATCAACTTATAGCTTTCCTTTTTAATTAGGCACTCGTTAATATATGTCTTAGGTGTTAAATTTTTAGAAATATAAGATGAATTAGGGAGAGCATATAAATGTAAGGGAATTAATTAGAAAAATATATAAATAAAAGAAAAAGTAGTAATAGTTGCGTATATATATGGCAGGTTAGGTGGAATGCAGGTGTGTTAACGATTACCCATAGGGCACCCATTAGAAATACTCATCAAAATTTGGATTAATTTTTTTTCCTTTCATTGCAATCATTACTACCATTTTTCCTATCATTTATTACTATACCTTCATGTTTCTAAATACCAATAAATGTATTACTCTCTTACTTTTTATTTGATTGTGCTAATTATAGCTTTCCTTTTACTTAATCAATTAGTCAATCGATCAATCAACCAATGATTTTAATTCTCTTTTCAATCGCACGATCTTTCTTTTATCCATCATTAGGGAGATTTACAATTTAGTCACATATTTGTTATGTGTACAATAATTATGCAATCATAAGCACAAACTAATGCAATTCTAATAATTTTGCATATATGCATTCATATTGTATTGCAACACCTTTAATAATTCATTATATGGTTACAAAAGCCAAAAAAAATCTAGTATTACCTAGACCTTAGATAGTCCCCAATGTATACACTGATACTGTATAAAATGATTTTAAACCCGTTAATATATATACTGATTGCATATGAAGATTCATCCCTAATTTAGACCTCTTAGATAGTTTGCATGCATTATATTCCCTTTTTTTAATTTCTTATTTAGTTTACCTTATTACCATTTATGATTTTTTTTTAATTTAAGCAACATCTTCCAATATTTTATCACCATTTTAAGTTAGTTCATTTTTAGGAGATAGTAGTATAAGTGTGGTAGTTTGTCCAAATAACTTTGAATATGCATATACAACCCAAAAATAAAATGATAGTTGTTTATATTCTTATCACTCAACGATGATAGTGTTATGTAATTTAAATGATTGAGATCTATTGCCATCCAAATATAAATTTAATATGAGGGTATGATAACTAAAAATGACTATAGAATCTCCCTAAATACTAAATAATGCGAATAGAGATATTCCCTCAAAAACTTGTAAAGTACTTAATGTGTATACGGGTAAATTCTTGCAATAGTGAAAGGAAAATATCTTACTAGCCTTGAAATTTTGGCCCGTGTATTGACTTTTGTTAGCTAAATTAAACTATCTTGGAGTGAAGACATAAAATCTGCGGCAAAATTTGAGAGAGTTGTGAACATAGCTTATCTAGCGTACACATTTTTTTCCGAG
Organism: Coffea arabica; assembly: GCF_036785885.1. Lineage (NCBI taxonomy): Eukaryota > Viridiplantae > Streptophyta > Magnoliopsida > Gentianales > Rubiaceae > Coffea > Coffea arabica. The sequence continues at coordinate 28,788,853 of NC_092313.1, forward strand.
TTTGAATTCTCTCACTTACACGACAAAAAGAAAAAACTATCGTACATTTAACTTCCAACTAACAATGATGTATAGGTAATAAATTATATGCATGGGATATTCTCATAAATAAATGAAATATATTTACACGACAAAGAGTAAATTCTTAAATTAAGAAGAAATAATATTATAGTAGCTGTCAATTTGTTTATATGACTTTTTGGTTTGTCTTTACTCATGACAACCAATTATGTTATTTTGATGTAAAAATATCCAAAAACGGTTGAATACAATGTGGGACATTATTATTATTACTCGGATACCTCAATATTTATAAAATTGATTAAATTGGAATCCATCTGGATTTAACAGTATTTTGAAAAAACTATTTTTGTTGTTCAAGTCTATAGTAATAAACTTTAAAAATAACCTCAAAAATAATTTAAAAAATACAACATATCTCAAATACATTAAAAAATAATTAAAAAATTTCCCTAATTCTTCTTCCCCACACTACCCACTACAACCACCACCACTACCCATCACTGTCCACTACCACCACCATCATCCCCACACCCATGACCCGTCTTCCTCTCTCCTCTCTCTCTTTCTCCTCTCTCTCTCCTCCCTCCTCCCTCCTTTCTCTTATTCTCCTTCTCCTTTCTCCTTCCTCCTCTGCCTTGTCTTTCCTCCCTTCTCCCTTCTCTTTCCCCATCCCCTAATCCCCCCTTCCCTCTACTGACTGTGGCCTTCTTGGTCTTGACCAGAAAGGTTGCAGCCAGAAGCCGCGACTAGTGGCTTCTGGTTGCAACCAAGGTCACAGATGGAGTCGCGGTTACCATCCACGATTGGGAGAGGTTTGAGGGTCAGAAACGAGAGGGACGGGGGAGAGAAGGAGAAGAAAGAGGAGGGAGAAGGAAGAGGAAGGAGAGAAAGAGAGGGAAAACAGAGGGAGAGACAAGAGAGGAGAAAGGGGGTAACGGCGTTGAGTGGTGGTGGTGGCTGGCGTAAAATTTTTTAAAAATACCCCAAAAAAGTTGTAAATTATAAAAATATCCCAAAAATGTATTTTAAAAAGCCCTAAAAATACCTTTAAAAAATCCCCCAAAAACATCTATAGTACAAGTTATTTATATATATAGTTACCGTAAAGTTTTTAAAAGATACCCTAAAAACAGTTAGTCCAAATGGAGTCTTGAGTTTTGAGGTTAAGGTTCAATGATTGACCACAATTTAGGTCAAAGTAAAACTTGGCCGAAAGTTTAGTGGGTAAAATATAATTTTAAAAATTAATCATCTTCCCTGATCCTCACAGTTGCAATGGTGAACTGTCAGCCCCTTAGGACGTGTTCCAGACGGAACACGCGCAACCGTGGTAGATTTCGGTCACTCATGGTCAAGTTGGAAGGCTGAAGGTGAACTGGTTGGGAAAAACTTGGACACATGTTTGATGATGTATTCCATGCCTATGTATGGGTTTGGAAAAGTTTCAGGGCTAGGAAAATGTCTCTAAATTAGTGGGGAAATGAGGGGTGGCTTTACTAGCGGTCCGAAATTTTTAGCTAGGACTACTATAGAGAGAGATAACTATAACTAAGCCAAGTCAATGCCAAGGGCTGGGGGCTAAGGCTTTATGGGTTATTTTGGATGGTTCCAAGCATTTGGAGCTGTGGTGCCTAAGTTGCTAAGTGTTGGGCCAAGTTGGGCACGGAACTAAGCAAATGGCAAGAAGCTGGGTGTGCGAAACTGTGTGACCATTGCCTGTGCGCTCCAAAGACGAACGTTGGGACTGTCTGGCAGTTGCTAGTCGTTTGCTGGAGTTGCGGACGATTATCAGTCAACTCAGACACGTTCTTATCGGTTTCCTGACTTCATGTACATTCGGGTCGGACCAACGGTTGGGTCTTGTCAACTATAACAATGCATATAAATAAATGGCTAGGTAGGGAGTAAAGGCAGATAGTGAGAAACACCCTTAGATGTTCTGCATGCTAAATGTTTGTAGAATTGTCCTTGTAATCTCTATAGTGAAATACAAGGTTGGCCGTTTGATTGTAACTTGTGCGTGTTGTTCCTTTGTTTTTGCCTAAGTATTCTATGTTGAATACTTGTATGCAAGTGTCAGTGTAAGGGCTGACTGGAAGCGCGGCTTATCAATGCCATTACATGCTTGTTAGGCTAGTGAGCGTAAACACCTCGTAATAGTTTGGTATCAAAGCACGGCTTTGATCTATTAGACTGTGCTTCTGTTATGTGTTTTGTTGGTTAATGATGGTTGGACACAGGAATTCTGTTGCAATGCTTGGAATGGTTGCAATGTTAGGAACTTGCATTCGAGGACTTGATGCAGTGTCTAGGAGATGGCCTAGAAGGCTTCAATGTCATAGAAGTTCTATTGCAGACTAGAGAGATGATCAACACCCTGACTGCACAGATGGACGAAACCAGGCAGACAGTTTCTTCTGTTGGGGATGTTGAGATGCTAAGGAATGAAATGATTGCATCCCATGCAAAGATCGTGGCTTTACAATCGAAGATCAATGTGTTAAAAAAGGCAGTCGGCTCTTGTAACACACAGACCTTTCAAAAATCTTCGAAGAGGAAAGTGAAAGTCCTAGATCCGAAACCATACCAAGGTAGTAGGAGTTCGAAGTATTTGGAAAACTTTTTGTGGGATTGTCGAGTAGTACTTCAAGGCTATTGACATTCCTGAAGTAGAGAAGGTGTCAATTGCATCAATGTGTCTTAGTGGTGATGTAAAGTTATGGTGGAGAACAGTGCAATCAGACCTACCAAACCCAAGATCGGTACTTGAGAAGTACTGAAGGAGGAATTGAAGAAGCAATTCCTTTCCACGAATGTTTAATGAAAAGTTAGAGGTGTATTGTGAAACTTAAAGGAGAATAAGAAAGTACAGAGTACGTTACAGAGTTCCAAGCCTTGATGTTAGATGTAAGGGAAATGTCTGAGGAAGACAGACTCTACATCTTCATCCATGGACTTCAACCGTGGGTACAGATGGAGTTGCGGTGATAAAATGTTCAGACCATGTCTCAAGCACTTGATACTGTCGAGAAGTTGATAGACTTCAAGTCCATAGGATCCAAAAGTGAAAAAAAAAGAAGGGCAAGGATAAGGCTAAGGGCTCGAAAGGTGGTCAATTCTCAAAAAAGAATAAAAAGAAGCAGACAGTAACAACGACCGAAACTAGCGGTGCTTCCTCTTCTAAGAAGAAGCAAACATCCAACCCTAAAAAGGATGTCTGCTATACCTGTGGAAGACCATACTTAACCTGCAATTGCCTCAATAAGAAGGACCAGAACGTTAGTGCCTTAGTGGCAGAAGACAATAGTGACAAGTTGGAGGTCCAGGATGCACGGGTCAACCCCATGTAATTCTTGAACGCCATCACAGATACTAATGTCTGTACTCTTTACAATGGTTTGATGTATGTGCAGGTTATATTGAATGGTAACCATATATTGGCGATGGTTGAAACGGGAGCATCATATAGTTCTATGATGGAAAAAGTGATGAGTCGGTTCCGGTTACAGTTGAAAGACTTGGGTTTCAAAATTGAAGGCTGTAAACTCTGAAACCAAACCAGTGCTAGGCATGGCGACCGTAGATTTAGAGTTGGAGCCATGGAAGGGTTGGTGCAATTTCATGGCAAGTCAAATGGATGATTTTGACTTGATTCTAGACAAAGATTTCATAGTTGCAAATAGGATCTATCCAATTCCGCACTTGGATGGCGTCATGGTGAATGATGGCTAGAGTCCAGGCTTTGTTCTTGTAGTAAAGTTGCAGAAACAAAAGAACAATCAACAAAAGAACATGGTATCAACGATAGAGATTGAGTCATATCTTCTGAGGCGCGGTGAAGTTGTGTATATTGCTGCATTGGTGGAAACCAAACCTAACATGTACCAGGAAGTACCTAACGCCATGGCCCATGTTCTAGAGAAGTTTACAAATATCATGCCTACAAAGTTTTCGAGATAGCTTCCTCCATCCTGTGCCGTGGAACACAAGATCGAGTAGGTTCCAAGAGCCCAACCACCTGCCCAAACTCCTTATCGCATGTCCCCGATAAAGTTGGCTGAGTTGCGATACCAACTTAATGAATTGCTAGATAGCCAAGCGCTGAGACCGTCAAAGTATCCATACAGTACTCCAGTGTTATTCCAGAAGAAGGCTGACGAAACGTTGAGGTTCTGTGTAGACTATTGTGCCTTGAATAAGATCACGATAAAAAACAAGTACCCATCCCAAATGTGTACAACTTGTTCGACGAGCTAGTGATGGCACGATTTTACACCAAAATTGATTTGCGGTCTGGGTACTGGCAAGTCTGAATAGCCCCAGGAAATGAGGAAAAGACGACGGTAGTGACGTGGTATAATTCCTTTGAATTTCTCGTTATGCCATTCAGTTTGACGAATGCACCTGCTACCTTTTTGTGGACTAATGAATGATGTCTTGTACGATTTTCTTGATAAGTTTGTCGTAGTGTACTTAGATGATATTATTGTGTATTTGAAATCCTTGAAGGACCATATAGATCAGAGGGTAATATTCTGCAAGTTGAGGGAATACGAACTCTATGTAAAGTAAGAAAAGTGTGAGTTTTACAGGGAGCAAATCACTTTTCTTGGCCATGTATTGAACAATGGTCGGATCCAGATGGATCGCAGGAAGGTTGAGGCGATTCTTGACTGGCTTGCACCCCAGAAAGTCACAGAACTAAAGTCATTCGTTGGTTTGGCCAACTACTACAGGCACTTCATCCAGGGATACTCAAAGATGACCTACTAAAGAAGGATAGACCGTGGCTGTGAGATTATGAGTGCGAAGATGCATTCAGAATGCTGAAAATAGCGGTTGCTTCTGTGCCAGTGTTGCAACTTTCGAAAGCTTTTGAAGTGCATACTGATGCTTCAGATCGTGCGATTGGAGGCGTACTTATGCAGGAGAAGCACCGGATTGCATTTGAAAGTAAAAAGCTAAAAGAATGCGAGCAAAGATATAGTACGCATGAGAAAGAAATGACAGTTGTTGTACATTGTCTCAAGATATGGAAGCACTATCTATTAGAAACCAAGTTTGTGGTGGTGACTAATAACATGGACAATACTTACTTCAAGACACAGAGAGAGTTGACCCCGAAGCAAGCTCGTTGACAAGAGTTTCTGGCTGAATTTGACTTTGACTGGATTCATAAGTTAGGAAGGGAGAATGCAGTGGTCGACATACTTAGTAGAAAGTATGTCGAAGAATACATTGTTGTGCTTAGCACTGTTGAGACGGACTTCAGGGACAAGATCAAGTGGGAGTCCCCGAGTGACCCAGTTTATCAAAACTTGGTGTTCGTGAAGTCAAAGTTCGTCGTTATTGGCTGGAGGATGACTTACTATTTTGCCAATAGTGGTCAAGCATATGTTCCAGCAGGAGGGGGACTTAGGCGACAGTTACTACGAGAAACTCACAATGCTTCTTGGATTGGTCATTCTGAAGTTGAACGAATGCGGGCATTATTGCCGCGTAGCTTCTATTGGCCAAAGATGGAAGAGGATATTGAAGCATACGTGAAAACTTATCTTGTTTGTCAACATGACAAGATGAGAGGAAGAAGGAGCCAGGCTTGTTGCAGCCTTTGCCGATCTCTGATCGACCATGGCAATCAGTTTCTATGGACTTCATTTCGAGATTCTCTAAGGTCGATGGTATGGCTTTTGTCTTTGTAATTATTGACAGATTTTCTAAGTATGCTGTGTTTGTTGGTGCACCAAAGGAGTGCTCGGTTGATGTTGTCGTTGAGTTATTTTTCAGACATGTTATGATGTATTTCAGATTACCCAAAGATATCATAAGTGACAGGGACATGAGATTCATAGGTAGATTTTGAACCGTGATGTTCGGGTTGCTAGGTTTCGAACTGAAGTTCTCAACTGTCGCATACTCTTAGACCGATGGACAAACGGAGAGGATCAATATCTTGCTAGAAGAATACTTAAGGCATTACGTGACGACAAGTTAGAAAAATTGGCTGGAGTTGCTGGATACTGCATAGTTTTACTACAACCTGCACAAGTTATTCGTAACTAAGTTGAGTCCATTTGAGTTAATGAACAGGCAACAACCTCTGACTTCACCTGAAGTTGCTCTTCAAGAGTTAGTTTGTTGATGACACAACAACGCATGAAGAAGTACGCAGACCAACATAGATCGGACTTAGAGTTCCAACTGACTCCCTAGATTTGAAAAAAAGTAAATAACAAGACAGTCCATCGTGGGATCATCCATGAGTACAATAGACCATTTGAGGTAATCAAGAAGGTGGGTCATATAGCTTATCGTTTGAAACCACTTGACAAACTCAAGATCCACCTGACCTTCCATGTGAGTTTTCTGAAACCCTTTTACCAAGACGAGATGGATGGAGGACGGAGGGAAGCAAAGTGTGCCTCGCCAGTGATCCACAAGCAATTCCAGAATGATGTGAAGGCTTTGCTGGATTACAGAATGATGGGACAAAGAAAAAAGAATAGATGGACAAACTATCTGATCCATTGGAACGGTGAAACAAAATTAGATGCTACTTGGGAACGAGATGTTACCTAGTGACAGTTTCAAGATAAGATTGCTGAGTACTTGAAGAACGTGCGAAAGCAAACCAAGTTGACGAGGGCGTCAACCTCTTCAGGTGGGGTGGTTTATCAGCCCCTTAGGGTGCGGTCCAAACGAAAAGTGCACGACCGTGGCAGATTTCGGCCGATCATGGTCAAGTTGGAAGGCCGAAGATAAACGGGTCGAGAAAAGTTTGGACACATGTTTGATGATGTTTTTCATGCCTATGTATGGGTTTGGGAAAGTTTCAGGGATAGGAGATGTCTCTAAGTTAGTGGGGGAATGAGGGGTGTCTCTACTAACGGTCCGAAGTTTTTAGCCAGGAATACTATGTAGAGGAATAACTGTGACTAAACCAAGTCAAGACCAAGGGCCGGGGGCCGGGGGCCAAGGGTGTGGTACGACTAGACTTTGTGGGTTATTTCAGATGGTTCCAAGCATTTGGAACCGTGGTGTCTAAGTTGCTAGGTGTTGGAGCAAGTTGGGCACGAAACGTAGCAAATGGTGGGAAGTTGGGCGCGCAAAATCGTGCGACCGTTGCCTGTGCTTGCAAAGACGAACGTTGGGACTGTCTGACAGCTGCTAGCCGTTGTTGGAGTTGCGGAAGGTTACCAGCCAACTCAGACACGTTCTTATCGATTTCCTAACTCATGTGCATTTGGGTTGGACCAATGGTTGGGTCTTGTCAACCGTAACAATGCCTATAAGTAAATGGCTAGGCAGAGACTAAGGGCAGATACTAAGAAACATCCTTAGATGTTCTGCACGCCAAGTGTTTGTAGAATTGTCCTTGTAATCTCTATTGTGAAATACAAGGTTGGCCGCTTGGCTTTAACTTGTGCGTGCTGTTCCTTTGTTTTGTCTGAGTGTTCTACGTTGAATACTTGTGCACAAGTGTGAGTGTGAGGGCTGACTGGTAGTGCGACTTACCAGTGCCATTACGTGCATGTTTGGCTAGCAAGAGTAAACACCTCGTAACACGAACACTGGTCGCCCATCTTCAACCACCATCTAACACTTCTTTTCAAGATCAATTCTTGCCTAACACTCATTTTATTCGCTTGAGTCATGATTATGGCATCACTTTTCTTCAGTTTAAACCCTTTGACGATACAAAAATAAGGTCACAATTGAAATTCTGATTCGAAAATTTGAAACTTTCGGGATTGCCTCCTGCTATGGGCTTTTCTCAAACTCGATCATATGCCCGAACAAATTCATCAACCAACACTCACTCTGCCCTTGGGGCACCCAATTAACCCCTTTAAAATAATTTTGAAGACACCCGAAACTAGGGTTGGGCAAAAATACTTGTTAATCCAAAAATCTGACATATCCGATTCGATTCGATTCAACAAATAGGGTTCCGGTGTGTATTATTTGATCGGGTCAAAAGAAAGTTGGATAATTACTTGTATGCGGCGTTAGGTGGAGTCACCTGATTAAGAATCCGTGGGAACCCGACCCTTCCCACATATATATTTTTTATTTTTACACACATATTACAAAATAATACTTTTGGAGCTAAATAAGTAATTTCATTAAACAAAATACATTATAAATATGAAAAATAAAGTTTATTTATAAGATTCATTTATAGATGTCATGATTTCTTTTTTTTAAGGAAACAGTTTAATTAATATAGAACATATATTTGTAAAAAGGTACTATTTATTTGAATTTTCATTGATTTTGAATTCTTTTAATTTTCTTTTCTCGTATTCTCTTTGCATGTTCATTTTTTATTGAGAAAAAATCTTTATTAAGTTTTAGATGAATATTCAAAATACAAAATTAAATTACTATAAATTATTTTTTAAAACAATTAAATGATAACCAGCGTGATGCAAATATCTGTTAACTCAACCCTACTTTAATGGAAACCCACTCATATACGGGATGGTTAAAGGTCAAAAGATAGCTGTCTTGCAAGGTACGGGTCTAGTCAGCCAAATGAAGCATAGAACGAGTACTACTTGACTTGTACCTACCCCTACCCAAAACAAATCTTAATAATCATAAAATAGCAACCTGCACTTGCAAAATCCAATTTTCAATTTTCTCCTCAGAATTTAGCATCAAATTTTACAAAAATTACACAAAAACAATCCAATCAACAAATAAATACTCAAGCATTGAATTGACATTATACTGTATTTGTGCAGCACCGAATTGACATTATCTGACTTGTATGTATGGCAAAATAAAGGAACTATGAAGAGGATGGGAAGGAGGGAGAAGGATGCTCAGAGTAAGGGAGGAGATGAATCGGAAAATTTAGATATTTTTTCTTTTTATTTTCTATATTTTCTATTAACCGGATTTATAGGTAACTAGAGCTGTTAATCGAACCGAATAACTCGCGAGCCGAGCTCGACCCGGCTCGACAAGGGCTCGGCGCGGCTCGTTTACAGAGAGAAACAATCCGAGCTCGAGCTCTACTCAGTATTCGTTTAATATATGCTCGGCTCGTTTAAGCTCAGTAGGCTCGAAGAGTAGGGGCATTAACATCATTTTATTGTGTATGTGGTACTCTAACCTAAGTCATTCTCCCGTTTGTAACCATAATTTTTCTTTCCTCTTTTGGTCTTACCTTCTCCCGTTCCACAGCCGTAGCCACAGTCGCACGCCCGCACCCTTCATTTTTACCACCGTCACCGAGTCACCATTCACCAATTCATCCATCATCTCACCTCCATCAGGACCATCACCTATCCGTCCACTATCTCACCGCCAGGCGCTATCCCTAATTTTTTCTTTCCTCTTTCGATCTTTCCTTTTCCCGTTCCACAGCCGCAGCCGCACCCTTCATTCTTACCACCGTCACTGACTCACCAATCCATTCATCTCACCTCCATCACCAATCCGTCCACCATCTCACTGCCATCATTCAATCCACTTCTCGTGAATCCGTGAGCAGCGCCATACGGAGCCACCTCGATAAAGCCAGGGGCCTCTACCATATCCCGATTCCTTGCATAATCTGGTAACCATTTCTTCTCAATTTTTGCAATTTATTTTGGTTTTAAGAGGTTGTGTGGGTTTTGGTTAATGGTGGATAGCCCCGTATCCCATATGGCTTCCCCGTATCTCGTTGGCTTCCTGTGTTTTATCCCGAATTTCACCTGCACGGATTGCTTATGCATCGCTTAGTCGATTTTTGGTTTCAAATAGCATGTCTTTTACCCGTTAAATAGCCTTTTTTTTTACCCATTGTTCTGGATTGTTGCATAAGTGTCAAATTTCGCCTGAAATGCTCACATATTCTTCGATGAGATTACGTGTATCACTACTGCGTTACCTTCCTTCGACACCTGAAGCTGGAGTTTGGCGTTTCATTTCGTTCAGACCATGGAATAGTTGCTGCGATTAAACTTATGTCTCTAAGAAAATAAAGAAGGAAACATCACTTTTTGTCTCTGTGCTCTTTGATTTCTGCATTTTCTAATCCATGTTATAGAACTGACTGTTGATGATACCAAACATTTTGTTAAAAGAAAGCCAAAGTATTCAATTCCCATACATTTAACTCTTCCTGGTTAAAATGTAACTTCCTCTATTGGTGTCCATAAATTTCCTCGAAAAAGCTTGCGAATTGCAAAAGTTTCCACCAGTCGTCTTAAAATGGCACTCTAAACCGTCTGCTATGATACTTCTGATAAGCACAGTTATACTGCCAGGAAGGGCAAGTAGGTATGCATCATGGACCATGAAAATGCCAATTTCCAGAAATCAATTACAGCTTTGACGAGTTGCAAACTTCTTGGACTATGAAAATGCCAGTTTCTAGCAATGAAATGATAGCTTTCACGATCTGCAACTTCTTATTGATTAATGAATACTGAAAAGTACGTATCAGCCCAATCTTGCCTCTCTTCGTAGTACCTGGAAAAGATTTAACAGTCAACCATAAGTGACAGAACTTTAACAGAGCTAGCCATATAACAAACAGTGGACAAAACTTTAACAAAGCTAGTCATTTTCTTTTCTTTAGAATGTGATATTTCTTCATGTTTTGCACTTTTGTTTAAGCTTGACAGTGAAAACATTTTTCAACCTAGAAAATTCTGCAAGGCAAAACTTTCTTCATTTTAGTTTCTTCATTTCAGCAAAATTAACTTTTTGTTTGGACTTCCATTTTAAGAGTTTTTCACTGTTATTTCATTAATCTGAATGTAAGCTTGAGAATTGAGATAGGAACAAGTTAAAGAAATGTTAAAACTGGCTTGAAGTGGGCATTATTTCTTGGAATCTGTTTTATTACTTTTGTACCTTATTTCTTAGAAATGTCATTCTAAATATCTATTTTGGCTAATCAGAATCTGTATTGGTTATTAAATGTGTTTTGATTAAGGAATGTACAGCTCTCCATTCAACTCATTTCAAGGTTCATCATCAAGTCCTGTGATGGAGCAAAATAATGAAGACGTGAACAATTGAACTACAACGAAAAAAGAGCTGATGAGATGAGTGAAAAAGAGATAGAAATGATAAAAAATGAGGGCAATGAAGAACGACAGCAAGAGATGGAGATGAAGGAGCTGGTCCTTTTGAGAAAAAACATAGGAAGAAGAAATCTAGCATATGGGATGAAATGACAACAATAGTGCTAGATAATGGGATGGTCAAAGTGAAATGCAACAATTGCAAGGAACTTTTTGTCAAGAGTGCAACCGAAGCCATATCTCAGCACAAGAGACACTTGAATTCTTGCCTACAAAGAAAGATAGCCATTGGAAAGCAAAGCAAACAAAAGCAACAAGTGTTGTCATTCATCGAAGGCCAAAGTAATGGTATCACTTCCATCACAAATTTCTTGTATGATCATGCCAAGGTAAGAGAGCTTGCATCACACATGAGTACCCCTTTTCTATGATAGATCATGTAGTTTTCAACAAATTCATGAAAGCGGCTTCTCCATTTTATAATTGTTAAGAAAGATTGCATTAGTACTTATACAATTGAAAAAAGGAACCTGAAATCATTGTTGAAAGGTGCTGGTAGGATTAGTATTACCACAGATTTGTGGACATCTGGTCAAAAAAATTCAATATATGGTTGTGACTAATCATTTTGTTGATTTTGATTGGGTGCTACAAAAACGTGTGTTGAATTTTTGCAATGCTCCTCCTCCTCATACTGGAGTTATTATAGCTGATACTCTAAGTAAGTGCTTTATTGATTGGGGGATTGAGAATAAGGTTTCTAACATAACTGTTGATAATGCTTCATACAATGATGTGTGCATTAGGAGACTTAGAGAGGATTTTTCTCCAAAAAAGAGATTAAGTATTGGAGGAAAAATTTTCATGTTAGATGTTGTGCACATATACTTAATCTCTTAGTGCAAGATGGTCTTGGTCAACTTGGTGGTGTGATTGATGTTGTTAGAGAATGGATAAAGTACTTGAACAATTCTGAATCTAGGCTTCTTGAATTTGCCAAAATTAAAAAACAGCTTCAATTGCCCTCTAGAAAGCTAATTTTGGACTGTCCAACAAGATGGAATAGCACCTATTTGATGTTAGCTTCAGGTTTAGAGTTCAAGGATGTTTTTTCAAGATATGCAGACATTGACCCCGGATTTCACTATGTTTTTACTGATTTTGAGTGGATGAAAGTGAAAGAAGTGTGCAAATTTCTAGGAATATTTTATGAAATCACTGATATGATTTCCGGGTCCGAGTATCCAACGGCTAACATTTTCTTGTGGAGCTCTATAGGATTAAAGAGCTTTTAAATGATAAAGCTCTTGACCCTTTTTAGCATCTTCGGGTTATGGCTGGAACTAAATTTGATAAGTATTGGGGGGAAAGTAATGTACTGCTATCTTTGGGTGCAATTTTGGATCCGAGATACAAAATATTTCTTATTAATCATACTTTTCCGGTGATTTATGGTGAGGATGCAGCTCCTAGATTCGTGGCTGAAATTAGAGACACTCTTTATGAGCTTTACAATGAATATGTTGATTGTCACATAGTTTCCCATTCTGAACAATAACAGAGGCAGGTTGTAAAAGGGAGACAAAATGAAGGTTCTAGTTCTTCTAGTAAGAAACAGAAAATGACTGGACCTGCCGTTTTAACTAGTAAAGAAAAGTTGCACATGCATGTGAGTGAAATTAACAGGGCTCCACCACAAAAATCAGATTTAGATGTTTATTTAGAGGAAAGTAGGTATTGTGACGCCCCCACTTCTCCTTAAGGTGAACCAAAGAGTATCCACGGGACGCCTGCCCAACTCTTACCAGGACTCGGTACAATTTCCGTTCAAACTTATTACAATACTAGCTATCACGACAAGATGAAGTAAAAAAGATAAAGTCGCTTCTATAAATAATATTCAAACTTACACCACGAGTTCCAAAATACATCAAATTTCCAAAATATACAACTGCCAAAAGTCTAGTCGATTACATTTGGAACCCTAATACAAAAGTACAACAAAAGGATTTCTCCGAGTTTCACTCCATATCTATGCCTGTTAAGGAAAACAAATCTACGGGGTGATCAATTGCTCGTGAGGCCAAAAAACACACATACAAGCACGTTGTCCAATTAACAAGAAAACGATAATATTCGAGTAATTAACAATTCAAGCGGAATGTAAACAGAAACAATTCAAGGATATGGGAGCTCTCAGGAGCTATTGTCCACTGGCACGATCAAGAACCTCCACGAGTTGACACTCCGTCAATCGGGTAGGTCATAGTCCGTAGAAGCTTCACTTACGCGTTCCCCGTCCACCATACATACCGCACCGGGCCCGAACATCATTTACAAGGTGATACTCCACGAGTATGTCAAGCGAGATCTTTCAAATAGATCAAACTTATCATGTTATTCTCATGACTCATCGAGATTCCCGACCAAACCCATGCCGGCTCGAGTTCCAAGGTCGACCTATGAGTTTGGACCCCCATGTAACATTTGTGAGTGGAAGAGATTCACTCCAACGATGTATGCAGTCATAGCATACTATTTCATGTCATTCAAGCATTCGATACATTCAATCATTCATTTCATCCCATTCAAGCCATTCATGATCCATTCATTTCATTTCAATTAATTCAATCATGAGTCATTCATTTCAAATGAGAACGGGTGCGGTAAAATACACACTCGACTCCATTTTCAAAATCTCCAATCATTAATAACAGTTAAGCATGTATCAAGTTCCCATACACTTGACACTCACCAAGTAATTCAAGAAGTAAAGCACAAGCGGTTGTTTAGGCGTCTCCTGTGAGATCCTCTTGAAGGTCCTCTTGAGTGCCTGAGTAATAATAATGAACTATTACACACTATCATTTAAAACCCCTACTTATCGAGAAAGATTGCACTCGTGTACAATTTAAGAAGATATTATGAGGATGAGCCTTAATTACTCGTAAATCGAGGCTCAAAAGTGGGGTTTTAATAATACAAGGAAATTCGATTTTCATCTTTGAAATCAAATGTAAAACGATCAAGCAATATCGAGGGAAAATGGTGAGTTCTAAAAACTCAATTTTCTTTAAGTTCGGAAATTTCAGATTTGATAAGCAATTTTTGAAAAATCGTATCTCATTCTCTATAGGTCCAAAATTGGAAAACTTGGTACCGTTGGAAACTACTTCCAAAGTACTAAAAGTTCTTAGAAGACATTTTTCCATGATTCCAAATGGATGACATTCAAAATTCGGTTCAAAGTTGCTGTTTTGGGCTACCAAGACAATTTCGGCAAAATTCGGCAAAATGTGAACTAGCCTCTGCAATTTGGAATTCAATTATAGTTACAAACAAAGTTTGAAACGCAAGAAACAGAACAAGAATCGGAGTTTTGAGTGCCAAGATATAGCAGCTCAAATTTGCTGAAATTTTCTCACTAAATAAGGATTTTCCAGATTTGAAACATGAAATTTGGGATTTCAGTTGAGTATCGAAATGGACTTTGAATGGCACCAAATTTGGTAGTATTACCCTACCATAGAAGGGCTATTCCTCTGTCAAATTTCATACAAAAATTCTTATGGAAGGTCAGTTAACAAAGCCGCTAAAGTTCCAAGAATTTCCAAGGCAAATCTGCCTTGTACTTCCGTTTTACTTTTTCAAGCATTTGGCCAATGAAATCTTCTCAAACATGGTTCATTTATGAAGACAAGATCTAAGAAACATCCAAAATGTGTTTGGTAGGTGATTAATACCAAGAGTTCCAAAATAATGACTCCCAATTCGAGTTAAGGCATTCAACTAGCCAAGATTAGGGTTTCCTTTCACTGACACAGGTCTGGAATTTGGCCACAACTCACTCAATTCAACTTGGAATTAGACATGATCAGTGGCGTTGGAAACTAAATTCATAGGGCTATAATTTCTCAGAAAAAATCATTTTGAAATTCTGTCCATAACTAGTTCATATTCTAGCAACAAGTTGCAGCACACAACAGGTTTTCTAACACAGACGAGAAACAGGGCAGGTGACTTTGAAAGGCTGGTACGGTTCACTCAAGTGGAATCAGGGGATGCATTTTATACTGTTAGAAAACTGGAAGTATCTAGTTTCTAATTCCGCAAATGGAACTCGATTTTGATGTCGGAGAAAGAGTTATTGTCGTTTGAAATTCGCTGCCAGAGCAACTCTGGACATGTTTTCCAACCATGAAGAAATTTCGAAATCCAAACATTTACCCAACCAAATCAAGTGATTTTTGGTGGAAACTTTTCACACAACCTATAAAACATATATACACCGAAATCAAGTCAATTAGATCACAAAAAATTGCACCAAGAGGCGCGGCAATGACAGGGCAGATCTGGCCCTTCTTCCATTTCAACTTCCTTTGAGTTTCTTTCCACTCTTTCAACTTAAATCCACTAGATTAACACTTAATCAACATAAATAACACTCAAAATCATCAAATCAGATGATCAAGTCCATTGTGGGATTTCATAGAGCCTACTCACATGATTTTCAACAATCCAAAGCTACCCACATGAAGCTACAAGCTTCTAAGTGAAATCTAACTTACAAAAGCTAAGATTTAAAGGGTGGATGATCATTACCTCTTAGATGTTGCTAGAGCAGAAATTTCGGTCCTTAGAGCTCCAAGAAAACCGTGAGAATGAAGCTCTTCTCCTAGCTGAAGATGATCTCCAAGTTATTTGCAAGGTGTGGTATGAATTTGAGAGGATTTGGTGCAAGATTGAGAGACGAAATGGTGAAAAAACTTGGTCTTCTTCTCCTTGGTGTTGCACGGCTGCTTGAGGGAGAGAAAGAGAGAGTTGTGGCTGATGGAAAGCTTCTCTTGGAAGCTTAAGAGTTTGTGGCCAAAATTACTCCAAAAGTCAACTAAGAATAGTGCATGTACGCGCGCGTTTCGTGCTCGTTTCCTCTTGGATTTGTTTCACTTGTGCACTAAACCTCTAATGCACTTCCATTCATACTATTATTATTCACTTTTAATAGTCTAAAAATAAAGGTCTAAAGTCCCTCAATTAATCGCGCGCGCGAAAACACGTACTTCCGTTTTGTGCGCGATAGAGTAAAATTTCTAAGAAATTCTTACAATGATATTATAACTGACTAGTACTTGAGTACTTAAACATAAAAATACCTATTTTGAAACTAATGTATGAGTCTTCAATCTCCAAACTCACTGTACCCTCAAATCGATTATTGTCTCCAAACGCACATTCACTATTCTCACTAAACGAGTTTCTAAAAATTAAATTTTTGCAACAAGTCATTTTAAATATATATATAAGTCATAATTCCATGTAATTGAGTCTAAAAAGGTTGGAATAAAATATTCGGAGCAAACAGACAATTAAATATTTAAATAAGCTAGTAATAGAAATTTAAAATAAGTAAATTTGCGGGTCCTTACAGGTATGCTTGTGATGCAAATGCAAATTTGGATGTTTTGGGTTGGTAGAAATAGGAAAGATTGAGATTTCCTATCTTGTCGAGGATGGCTGCCGATATACTCTCCGTTCCTGTTACAACTGTGGCTTCAGAATCTACCTTCAGCGCCGGAGGTAGAGTAATTGATGATCGACGAGCTTCTATGTCAATTGAGACGGTGCAAATATTGCTTTGCGGCAACGATTGGATCCGCAGTCTTCATGGCCTAAAGAATAAGTCTCGCGTTAAGTAATTGATTAGATGTTTTTGTTGTTGTTACAGTTTCTTTATATCTGATTTTAAAGAATTTTATAACTTTCATACTTTTGTTTTGTAGGAATCACTTGATGCGACCGAATCAATCACATTTGAGGAAGTTAAACTTCCCGAATCATTCACAACCTGATTTGGTGGCTGTTGATGTTGCTTGGTGCAAACTGATTCATTCACATGTTGATTTCGTTGAAGACCTAAAGAATAAGTCTCGCGTTAAGTAATTGATTAGATGTTTTTGTTGTTGTTACAGTTTCTTTATATCTGATTTTAAAGAATTTTATAACTTTCATACTTTTGTTTTGTAGGAATCACTTGATGCGACCGAATCAATCACATTTGAGGAAGTTAAACTTTCCGAATCATTCACAACCTGATTTGGTGGCTGTTGATGTTGCTTGGTGCAAACTGATTCATTCACATGTTGATTTCGTTCAAAAGCTGCATCGTTCACAAGTAGTTTTCACCCAAGAAAGTTATTTTTAACTCTTGGTCTAGAGTGTGGACATTTTAGAAACTGCTTAAAACGTATTGATGGCTGATCTTTAATTGTTTGGACTCTTTTATGTAATTTTTCATTTTGTAATCTGATCTGGTCTGCTGCCGAGTTTGGACATTTTATTCCTCCATTTGATAGTTTGAGCTGCAATTTTAACTTCTTTTTTGCTACTCGTGCTTATGATGCTTCTGTTTTGCGTTGTCGAATTGAGTGGATGATATATTAGGGAATGTGTTGTTCTCTTTTTGTCAAACTAAATATGAGTGTAGAAGAAGCTGATATGCTATCTTACGTAAACGACTTATGAAGCTCGAATTACTAATCGAGCGAGCTCGAACTAGCTCGATTAGATGTTCGAGTCGAGCTCGATTGTCGTGTGCTCGAGCTCGACTCGGCTAGTTTAACAGCTAAGGTAACATGCATCAAAGCAGGCTTATTCTCTTAGTACTTTTTTTTTTTTTCTTTTTATAAAACACAGGTGCATTAACGCACGACAGAAGCACCCTATCAATCTAAGATCCCAGCTTGCTTGTAGCTTTCGATAGAGTCAACAAGAGTTTCTTCCACTGGCCTATACCTCCAGCCCAGCCTCTCCAATTTTTCTGAGCTAATATTCCATCGGCTTTGATCCTTCACCTCTATAAGTCTGCGAAGAAATGAGTTATATCAAAAAAATATGCAGACAACATAAATGGTTCTTGTAGAGACTCGTAGATGCCACACTTTTGGAAATGGAAATCATGACGGACATGAACAAACAAGAAAATCAGGACAAACGGGGTGTCTGAAAAATGAGACAATTAATTTCAAAGATGGTAATCCACCTCTTAGGGTACTTGTAGTTGGCATAGTTTTTCCTCAGAGTTTCCACCATATCTTTTGTCGTGGTGACGTGAGGTGAACATATGTACCGGCCTTCAGCTTCAGGTCTCCCGTAAACCAAAAGCAGTGCCTCGGCCACATCACGCACATCTACTGTGTTGTAGAATTTGTTTTCTGTTCTTCACATCCGTCTGTGCAGCCAAGGAGTGAAACAAAAGAGCAGTTTAATCTCAAAAAAGGAGATGTTATCTGTGCTAATCTCTGAGTTCTTTACTGCATATATGAAACCTACAATCCCTTTGACAAATAGTACAGCAATAAATTCATGGGACTTTTGAATTGCAAAGGACCTACAGGTCACAATGTTAACCTTTTATATCTTCAACAATGCTCCAAAGCAAATCAAGCAAACAGTTGAAAGATGCAACCTCTTCAGATGTTATGCCTATTGTCTGTCTCATCTTCCATTAGGTCAAACTCACACAATTTTCACATCAATAAAATTTGAATCGCTTGTGCATGTGTCTGGAAAGATTACATTAGCACAATTTAGTATTTTTGGCAGCACTGCTCGTTTAAATTTCCCTGCCATCAAGCAGAAAATTTAATTCCATTCCAACAGTAAAAGCCAAACACCACAATCTTAGTTTTTTTTAGATAACTTTGCAAGTTTTTAGAGCATTGCCAAAATCATAAAACTATCAGAATGGCAGATAGCTTACAGGTTTAGAATCTGAAAACCTCAGCTGGCTTGAAGATTAAATAAAAATGCCAAAAGACGGCAAAGCAGTTATCTCCATGAATGTAGTTTCATTCCTAGAAGGTCAACCGCAACCAGATAGACGGATTTTGTGAAATTTTATTGGCATCAATTCATTGTGTATCATGTAAATAACACTGGAAGCCAGAAGCATAAAAATGATGGGTTACTTGGAAAATTAGCTGATCAACCACATGAAGAAATTCAATTGTTTGACCTTTCAAGTACAAAAAAAGGAAAAAATTGCTAAGCTTTAGAGGTCATCTGAGTTCTAGAGTGACATCCATGCTCACTTAGGCACAAACCAATATCAAGGAGAAAACTGTATCATTTACGACCACTTCCATGCAGAAGGTGAAAGAAAGAAAAATAAAATATAACATAACGGAATAAGTTCTCCAATTGACTACAAAGCACTAATAAATCACCTTTCAACAGCTTTATAAGAGCCAGACTGCTAGCATTCACATCATGCTGAAGCATGGGGCCGAGAACAAAGGATGGGCATACAGTTAAAACATCAAGGCCAGTTTCTTTTGCATATTGTAATGCCTCACTTTCAGCAACCGTCTTGGAGTAACAATACCAGTTCTGGAGCAATATTAGTACTAGATGGTCAGCCAGAAACAGATAGTAGTTGCAAAAATCTGATTTCTCAGCAATCTTAGAAACAGTATGAATAAGACAGTGAATTTTCTGCACAATTACAACACCAAGGTGCAACTGCAAAAAGTCAAATTATGTTGATGCATACATTTGTTGCCTTGCAGTATTCGCCGTCTGACCAACACTTCTCATCTATGATTTCACCTTCAGGCAGATTAGGACTCATTACAACAGCTGCAGTAGAGGAAACAACTACAACGCGCTTGACATTTGCTTCAGAACAAGCCTTCAGTACATTAAGGGTACCCTTTACAGCTGGCTCAACAAGTTCAACCTGCAACAAATCATCATGTTGGCAGAGGTACTAGCACTCAACTCTGCATGCTAAACTGCTTGTTTTTGCGTAAAATATATCCAGATAGACAGCTAAGTAGTGTCAGTTAACCTGACATCTTTAGAGTGAATGAGTACATAGTTAAAAGACTCATGACTGCTTATGCCTGTGATTTAACTTGGTTACCAGCATAGGTTATTATTATATGCATTTATTCACTCATTTCAACATTTGAAAAATCCTTCCACGAAATGATAGAAAGACAAAGAGCCCCAGTGACTTCATAAGTTTGTACAAACGCTTTAACAAGGTTCTATTTTAAACGATACCCAACTTTAGCTCATGTTTGGCAAAACGCAATAAAATATTATCTGTTATGACAAAAGCTGTCTCATAAACAAAAGATATGTTAAAAATGTTATTCTGGGGAAACCAAAAGGAAGAAATATCATAGCAATTGAAACGATTGAAAATGGTCTTGCCTCAGGATTGGGAACAGAGCCTGAAGGAACAGGACTAGCTACATGAAATACGCCATCACAACCCCTGATGGCTGCAGAAATGGAGTTGTAATCCAGCAAATCAGCCTTAAAGAGTTTCAAATTCTCAGCTGCTTTGTCAAGTTTCTTCAGATGAACATATTTCTCATCGTCTACAAAACATACACAGCAATGCCCACATCATCAAGTAACGAAGCACACAATTCACAGCAGGTGCTTTTATATATTTCTTCAATTAAACATATTTCTCACCCTTCACAAAACATTTACAGCAATTCCCACTACATCAAATAGGAAACAGCCAATTGACAGCAGGCAAAAAATCAATTGCGGTATTAAAGGGAATGAAACAATCATACAATACCCAAAACAAAAACAAAAAAAAAATGAGTAGTAAATCAGGAAGGAAGGGTTATGAGGATGAAATACGTACTGGGATTTCTGAGGGTGGCATGAACAGTATAATGGCGGGAAAGGAGTAGCTTGACTACCCAAGATGCCAGGTATCCCCCTGCTCCTGTAACACACACTGTCCTGTCCTTCTTAGCCTCCCACGCTGCCATGTCTGATTGCTTACCAGTAGCAGTAGCGGGATTAGTATTTTAGCACCAAATTCACTATAGACTGATCAAGAAGGTGGGTGAAGTTCTATTCTTTTCTTTTTTATGAATATTAATTCTTTTTTGGTTGGACAAGGCAGAGATTTCGTCGATTCTTAAAGAGGAGGACTGAAGAAGAGGGCGGTTGGAAGAGGAGGAGGAGGCGGAGGTGGTGGTGTTGGAATTTTGAATAGACGAGTCCTGTATGTATGAGCTAGCTGATTCCAGCAGCCTCTGTCAATACTAGGAGTAATCAGCAGCTGGCAGGCTTGGGGGCTTATATATAGCAGCAGACCAATGGTCCTGTTGCGATTTGCACGGCTCATGGAAGACGTATGGTTTCAACGCAGGGTTGGGCTGGGTTGGGTGGGGAAACGGTACTAATGATAAATGTATGTATAATGAAATTTGAGATATTTCTAGCAATCTGTTAGTAAAATTTATTTTTATAAAAAAAAAGGAGTAAAGGAGCATAATATTATTAAGTTATAGTAAAACTTGATGCACATATCAATAAAACAAGATATTCTGTGCATTTGAATACAATAGTATAATATGATTTTACCATTGTCGGATGTTTAACAAATTTATTTATTAATGGATATTAAAGTGTTACATTTTATCTCATATTTTCCCAATTTATGACTCAGATTTTAAATTGATTAACTCATTAGAGAATAAAAAACTCATCCCGTTGCTAAATTGGACAAGTGACAAAAACTCATGTCCATAATGGGATTTTACTTCTGACTCAAATCCTATAATGCGAACCAAACCCCAAATCACTCCATTATAACGGAAACACAAACTAAACTATTTAATATTCAAATCAAGTTCCGCTCAATAACAGTTTGTTCGAATTTGATTCGCAAACTAATCTAATCAAGTTAGAATAACATTTTATGTTTGAAAAAATTTTTAACTGCAGCTCAAGCTTAGCTCAATAATCATAAAATTGGATTTTATAGATAAAAATTACTCGAACTCGACTCAATAAAAATTCTTTTGAACGTGACTTAGTAAATAAAAAAGCCAATCTTGAATACTATTTCAAAATTCTTTAAAATAAATAACAAGATACTTGGTTTGATTAGACACATTCACACCCCTGTTTTTCATATGCTCGATAACATATATTTTTGCCATTGAATTTTGGGACATGTTTATCATTTTTTAAAATCTTTGTTTTTTATTTCTGGCTTTTATAGGAAAAAAAAAACTAAAGGATGTGTTCGGATAGGAGACCGATAAACTTTTCTCTCCCCCTCGCGCCTAATTGCAGGTTAAAAGCAGTGTTTTGAAAACCGGACCGGACGGCCGGTTCGACCGGTTGGACCGCCAACCGGCCATGATTCCGGTCCGATTCTATGCTATAGTTGACCAGGTTAGAAAACCGGTTAAACCATGAAAACCGCCGGACCGGATTGAACCGGCGGTTCTCGGTTTTCGAGATTTCCCTTTTTTTTCTTTTTTTTTCTTTTTTTTACGTTTTGCAAAATACAGCTATCAAGATTCGAACTCAAGACTTTTGTAATAGAAGACCAATGTAGTAACCATAGTAACCATTGCACCATCACATCTTATTAGTTTTTTTTGATAACTTGTTTATATAAAACAAAAACTCATATTTCTTTTTGTCATTTTTTTTACAAAATCTAATCCTCTCATAGCTCTTTCTTTTTAATCTTCAACACACACACACACACTCTCTCTCTCTCTCACTCTCTCCTCTTTTTTTTGTCACTCTCTTTTTAATCAAACCACTTTATTTTTAATTTATTGATGTTTTCTTCCATCTTTTAATTTTATTTTTGTCCATTAAATTGAAAAAGGTTAAAAAAGAATTATTTTTCTTTAACCCAAATTATTTAATGCCACAACCACTCACTTTTATCTCATTTTTTATTTCTTATCAAGTTTGCATTTCTATTTTCGATTCTCTTGACTTCTTTCGAACTCCAAAATTCCTTTTTTAAATTGCAATTTCTAAATCCCAAAACGTAAATTAAAATTTAAGTTCACAAAATCTAAATTCTCATAGACATGAATTTTGTATAATTTTAAAATATTATGATATTTTTGGGTTAGATCTAAGATTTTTTTGGTAGATATAATTGAAATTGAAATGAAATTTATTTGTTTTAACTTATAATTTAAAATTTTTATTTTTAAAAAATCAAGTTATTCAAAAATAGTAAACTTTTCATCATATAATGTATTAAATTAGTCCATTACATGTCTTATTTTGTGCATAAATATTTACATAAATTATTTTTTAAAAAATTCATTGAACCGAGGTTGAACCGGTCCGACCGGTTAAATCTCGACCCTTTCACGTCACCGGTTCAATTAACGGTCCGGTTTTTAAAACATTGGTTAAAAGGAATATCCAGTTCTTAGATAACTTTTCTAGGCACAACTCTAGTTGTCAGAAAACTGGTCTACTTTGACTGTGGGTTTTCCTTTAGTCAGGCCATTTTGTCATTAGTGATGATTGCTTCTTCTAAACCTTGGCTAACTGCACACGCCATGCGCATGAAACTTCTTCTAAACCTTAGCTAACTGCACACGCCATGCGCATGAAAATCCAAACTTCAAATAAAATAATTTGAACTCGTCAACTTGCAAAATAAGATAATTTGGGTTTCGTCTGATATGAGTAGTAAGGGAAAATTTAATTACTATATTTATGATTCTTGACTAATGTGATTGCTCATCTATCACCACGCATCAGTTTAATACCTTATCTTCATTTAAATGTGACGATTGTAGAATTGATGGCTGAAACTGAAAGGAAACTGAAAAAGAAATGTCATGTGAGTGCATATGCATGGTTAAAACAATACTCCCACAAATTATAACCAATTCGATCCCTTGTTTTTAAGGTTTTGATCGTTTTGGTTCCTTGGTATCATGACAAGCCAATTTTGCCTCTTAAATTTAAAAATATGGTTAAGGAGATCCTTTTGATGGAAATTTGAGTTGCTAATGAAGTGAAGAGACCATTTAGTGCCTTTCGTGTCACATCCGTCTCAACACTATATTAAAGTTTCAAAAAATCTCAAATAAGTCATAAAACTCATAAAACAAACCCCAAAACTCTTTATCGTGAAGAAAATAAATTTTTATAACTTTAAAATAAATCAAACACAATACCTTAAACATAATTATGGAATTTGTGCCATTTTCGAGTTGAAATATCATGAAAAGGAGTACCAAAAGGTGAAAGAAAAATGCATAAACTTATGTTTGACATAGTATTAAAAACTTTTATTTCATTATATTGAAGAGTTTTGGGTGAGTTTAGGCTTTTAGGATTTTATTTGAATGCTTGGTGTTTTCTGCGAGATGGCACGAAGTACCCTCTAAGGTCTCTTAACTCCATTAACAACTCTAAATTAGCCTTGACCAAATTCTTCAAATTTAAGAAAAATTGGTTCGCCATAATACAAAGGGACTATTTTGTTAATACATTGGAGATAAGAAACCAGATTAATTAATTTTTGTTGTTTGCGTAACTCAAGGGATTTCTCCGTTAGCTTCCCACAATTTTGCTACATTAGTCTCTTTTGATGGAGATAGAGCACCAACTCACAGTTGTATTAGAACTTCACTTACGCTATAATCGTTAGGATTTTCTTATATTCATCCGACTACTCAATAAGTATCCTATTTTATAATAACTATCCTACACCTCTTCAAAGCCTGATAAGATGAAGAAAATCTCTTTACTAGCATCTTAATGCCTTATATCCAGTATTGAGGGAAAAAATTTAATCACATTACAGTCTGAGAATTTGAATCCAGCAATTTCACGGTCTGATGTAGTCACCCCAAGTAGGTTCTCCAGTAAAACAGGGTAGTGAGGCAAAATGTACATCAAATAGGTCAATTGTCGAGCCCCTCGGGGTTCGGTTCCGTGGTTGTAGCCCCAGTTGGGGGAGAGCCACGTCCAGGGATCGAGTCCCCGTTCTACCGTGGCTGGTGATGCTTGAGGCGGGCCGCTCCCAGCCCGCAGTGGGATTAGTTGGGCCGTACGGTAACCAGTCCATGGGTCCAGATACCCACTGTGATGAAAAAAAAAAATAATAGGCCAATTGTCGATCTTTGATTATGTCTACACTTTCAAAAGATAGGCTTAATCATATTAGTGGAAATAACTCATAGTTCATCATATATTAATTTGCTATTCAATTTAGTTTGAATACATGATCAATGTTATTGTATGCCAAAAAAGATTGAGGATACTTTTGACCTAGTTCTTTGCACTAACTTGAAATCTTCCAATTGTTCTTTCTTTGATGCACTTGCAAAATCTCCTGCAAAAGTAAAATAACTCAGTTGGTGAATTTTGGCTAACTGAGAGGCCCCATCTTCTTTTTACTTCTTTAGCACAAGCGAAGAATGAATTTATGCATAATAACCGTGTGATTCTAATGAGATATGATTTTTTTGGTTTTGCATGCTGGTTAAACAATTGTTCAAGCTCTTATCTTGGTTTTTGATACTTCACCGGTATGTGGATGTTACTGCTAAAGAAATTTACATTTGTCATTAGAAGAATTTTCTATTTTATGACTGGCAAGTGATTTGGTATCTTAGCAGTTCATCGATTTTGGTGCTTTGTTTACAATTTAATTGGCTTCAATGGTCCATACATATAGGAACTTGGAATTTACCCTTTTATTTCCTTTTGCATGAGCAAAGATTAGTAATTTTTAATCATAATTTTCGATTCCTCTATTCTGGCCATAGTGAAGAAATCTACCTTTTTGTACTTGTGTATATGCACACCAAACATCATTGGGCTGTCTACTTTTGACATTATTCTTGAATTACTCAGTTTAGAATGTGTATTAGCTGCTGGAAGCAAATGCATCATCGTTGGCAATTACCAAACAGAAAATATGCATGCCATTACTATTTTCACTGAAATTAGCATCTAACTTATAATGATCTAATTAAAGGTTAACCACATTGGTTTTGACTAGAACTAAGAGATCACTAGCCCTCTTATTTTTGGATTTGCATTAATCCAGTATCATCAAACTTCTTCAAATGGGCTCTTTAGCTACTAACCCCTTCAAAAATAATTTAGGCTTACGGTTCTGTTGATGTCGCAATTGCAGGAGGTTCAGAAGATAACGAAAGGCTCATCTAAGATTTCTTAAGGTGTTTGGCTTATATTGCTAGATTTACTTAATCTATTTTCATTCTTCTCCGATGTCATTATTGTTAAAGTTCAATTCATAAGTTGGTTGTGTTAGAAAATTGGCTTAATTTCTTTTTAGATAGGTTTTTGTTTTGTGCAAAAGTAACTAGTTTCCTAATTGGTTTTAGTTACTCGGAATAGTAGCCAAGAAATTTCTTATTTTGTTTAGAATTAGAAGTTATTTCTTATTTTCTACAAGTCTAGGAATTAGAATTAATTTCCTGTTGTTATTTGGATTTTTTGACCAAATAATATTTTTATAAATAGGTGGGTTGGCATACTATAAAAGAGACACATAAGGGCACACAAGGACGACATGTAACCTTATACATGGGTGGTGAGAGAGAGTTCTTAGGAGATGAGAAATGGTATACAAAGGTTGGACTTGAGTTCGAGTTGTATTCCTGTATAAGGTTTTTCTCTCATAATAAATAACAAGTTTCTCTCCGTGGACGTAGGTTCAATGGAGTCAAACTACGTTAAATATTGTGTGTTGTTTATTTTTTATACTTGTGGCTTGTTTCTCATTAAATTATTGTGTACTTGATATCTTAATAGTTATTTATTCTGCATTTAGTTCCTAACAAATGGTATCAGAACTTGATTGCGAGATTGGGCTGCTCACAAGCACTTGGATCCCAACAAACTGAATAGTTGGATCAAGAGTTTGGTTGTTCAAGGATGGATCCTAGTTAGCTATTGAGATCAAGTAGGTTGGTGACTGTTACCAATTGAACAATTTAATGGGCGGTATCCTTATTTCAAGAGTTTGGCAAAAAAGCATTGACGGTGAATGATGAAAAGTCGAAAAGCATGGAGATACTTGACGGTGAATCTAGGCAGATGATTCAAGAGTCAAGGAAAATGTGGAATCCAATATCGATTTTGGACGTGAATCGGTGGAGACTTTCTTACAACTTCAACGGTTGATACTTCATCTCGGTGATTTTTAGATTTCGCTTATGTTTTTTGAGTGGTACGGCACGTGTCCCAAAAAAATAAAGAGATTTAATTTCTATGCGCTAGAAGACTCTGACAGTTACGAGTCTTTTGTTTCAGGTGAATTTTTGGAAACCACACGTGGCGAGATAGTCTTGAGGAAGGGAAGAAGTATGATGATTTTATCACTTGGTTGCCTCAATGATTAAGGTTAGAGCTCATACAAGGAGATTTTGGGTTGCAAGTGGTGGTGAGAAGAAATCCTGTAAAGAAAAATGGTGAATTGAGGCATCTTCTCACGAATCAACTGGAGGTTGTACTAGGTGTAAATACACATATTCATTTGGCAATTAAATCAATTTGGTATCAGAACTGTATTGATTCGGGTGTGTAGTTCGGTACCATATTATTTGGTAGTTGAAAGTAAATAATTGTTAAAAGAAATTTTCGCCAAGATAGAGATTTGTTAGGAAATTGATTTAATTTCTTTTCAGACAGGTTTTTGTTTTGTGTAGAAGTAACTAGTTTCCTAATTGGTTTTAGTTACTTGAAATAGTAGCCAAGGAATTTCCTATTTTGTTTAGGATTAAAAATTATTTCCTATTCTATACAAGTCTAGAAATTAGAATTGGTTTCCTATTATTATTTAATTTTTTGGCCAAATAATATTCTTTATAAATAGGTGGGTTGGCATACTACAAAGAGACACACAAAAGCACACAAGAGACGACATGTAGCCTTATACATGGGTGGTGAGAGAGGATTTTTAGGAGATGAGAGATGGTATACAAAGGTTGAATTGGGGTTCAAGTTGTGTTCTTGTATAGAATTTTTCTCTTATAATAAAGAACGAGTTTCTCTCTGTAGATGTAGGTTCAATGGTGGAGCCGAACCATATTAAAAAATAGTGTGTCATTTATCTTTCATGTTTGTGGCTTGTTTCTCATTAAATTGTAGCGTACTTGATATCTCAATAGTTGTTTATTCCATGTTTGGATCCTAACAGACTGCTAAACCAAGATTGATGTAATTGCGTCCTGTAAGAGAGTTTGCAATTCAATTGATTAAGGGAAGAACAGAGAAAATCCCTGAAAATGGGAATTAAAGGAAACAAAGGAAACCCTAAAACTAGTTTCCAAGAACAATTCTGTCGAAGACAGAAAACAAAGAAAATAGTATCAAAGGCTATATCGTTATTTAGGAAACAAGAAGCACTTGAAGGTGAATGTTGCAGAAAGTAGAAGATCCCACTACAATTTACTAATTCAAGGAGCTGTAATTAAGAAAGAAAGAAGACAACTCAGAGAATTAGGGATTGTTATTAATTGATGAATGAGTAGGAAGAATGTAGATGAAGATGATAATCAATTACAAGTAATGGAAATCGGAAATCCAAGAACTGCCTTCAACTTACCACCCTCCTCTCTTTTATTCGGCTACTACACTTGTCCAAGTCAGCTAATTCATTACAACCAACCGACATACAAGAATTATAAGGATTTATTCATTAAGTCCCTATCATACTCGCTTTATTACAAAAAAAAAAAAAAAAAAAACCCTATCAATAAAACTAAGGTAACAAACAATGTTTTCAGAACCGGACCGGACCGGCCGGTTCGACCGGTTGGACCGCGAACCGGCCATGTCACCGGTCCGGTCTAATGCTAAAGCCGGAAGTTCATGGAGAACCGTTGAAACCCGGACGAACCGGACGAACCGTGCGAACCGTTAAGAACCGTGAACCGGCGGTTTTTTAAATTCTTCAACAAAATATCAAGAATGGTGTAGCTAAGATTCGAACCTGGGTCTCCAAGTTTGGATATGACAATCTCACCGCTAGACTGTAGTTAAATTTGTTGAGAATTCTACTTGACTAAAAAATATATTAAAACATCAAGTTCTTCTCTTTTTTTTTTTTCAATTTTTTCTTCTTAACCATTTTTAACCCAAATATCCACAACAAGATTTTCTCAAGTCTTCACCATTATTATCAGGTTATTATCTTTAGCAAATTGTAAACAAGTTGAAAATTTCAACTTTTCTTGTTTTCCAACATCTTAGTAAGTTTAATTTTTTTCTTTTCAAGGTTTTTTTTTCTATATTATTATCTTTAGTTGATTTTTTGCATTTTCTTCTTTTTCCCCTCAATTTTCATATGTTTCCCTCATTTTTGTTTTATTTTTATTCGATTAATTAAGGATGAAATTTTTGCAAAAGTAGTGCACATCCGTGTAGGAATTGGGTAGGAATTACAAATAATAACATTGGGCTGGTAAAAAATATGGTAGTTGGCACATAATCGAAGCTATTGATAATTGAATTTAAAATAATTAATGGTATAGGATCATTGAATTTAATATAACATGTTAATTAGTAATGTTTAGTAGCAATTAATTTTTTATGTGTTTAACTGTATATTTGTTTTTCAAAAATTTTTAGTTTTTTTTAGTTTGAGCAATTAGATTTATATTTTTATAATAAAATTTTAACTTTTTCATCTTAAGTTGATGAAATTGTGAAGGTGGTGTGGTTGCTTATCAGGCCACTGATAAAAGTTTGCTATTCAAATAGTTTGTCTTAACTTGAACTCTTTTATGGATTTTTTTAAGGGTTGTAAAAGAATTTCAATATTTAATTTATTTATTTTTTGTGTTTTTATTTGTGATAATTGGTGAACATTTGGATTGTATCTATTTATGTTTATAATGAATTTATGAAAACTTATGGTGAATTATGATATTTTAATTATATTTATCATTCCATGTTTTATGTATAATTTTTAGAAAATTTATTATTATCATAACTTAAATTAAGTTATGTTGGTAAAGTTCAAGTGTAGAATGAAACCTACTTAGTACTTAACAAAAAAAAAAAAAAAAAAAAAAAAAAAAAAAACAGTGAACCTTTGAACCGGCCGGTTGGACCGGTCGGACCGGTCGAACCGCGAACCGGCCACCTCTCCGGTTCACTGACCGGTCCGAGTTTAAAAACATTGGTAACAAATACTTCCCCCTCAGAGAATCCTTGTCCTCAAGGATTAAATTCAGGAAATTGTTGTTTAAGGTCAAACCAGAATTCCCAGATAGCATCTTCAAGAAAAGAATTGCTTCACTATGCCAAAACTTTTGTAGCAAGAGAGTTACCACATTTCACCAATTTCTGATCAAGTATGGCTATAGGCTCCATTAATAATTATCCCTGTGTATTGATTGTGTATTGATTGCAAAAGGAATGTGTGAGGTAACTAGTGAGTGCCCACTTTCTTCTTTAGAAGAGATACATAAAAAATAGAGTGTATTTTTGCCATATTAGGCAGCTAAAGCTGATATGCAACAGGGTGTACTCTTTTGATCACTTGGAAAGGTCCAAAAAACTTAGAAGCTAACTTCTGACAAGAGTGTACCTTCAAAGAGTGTTGCCTCTACAGTTGTAGTTTCACATATACCCAATCTCTTGCTGAGTACTGTCTATCAGACCTGTGTTGGTCAGCTTGTTGCTCCATCCTATTTTGTGCCTTATGAAGGTTGTACTTTAAGTGATGCAAAACTATCTCCCTTGCTGCCAAGATTCTATCCACCACTTCCACTACTGAATTCCCAAGTAGACAAGGCATATGCAGAGATGGTGCATGACCATACACCACCTCAAATTGGATAACCTTAGTGGCAGCATGAAATTTGGTATTGTACCAATATTCAGCCAAGGGTAACTAGATAGACCACTGCTTTGGAAAATCTCCACACATGCACCTCAAATATTACTCCAAACACCTGTTTACCACCTCAGTTTGACCATCTGACTGAGGGTGGTAGGTAGAAGAGGTATTAATCTGCACTTTTAGTAACTTAAAAAGTTCTTGCCAAAAAGTGCTAATGAAGACCACATCCTTGTCACTAACAATGCTCTGAGACAAGCCGTGAAGTCTACAGATCTGATCCAGGAATATGTGCAAATATAAATGCTGAATAAGCATGTGACAATGCCAAGAAGTGTGCATACTTACCTAACTTGTCAACCACCACCAAGATGGCTTGTTTACCATGTGCATTAGGTAAACCTTCCATAAAGTCCATGGAAATTCACTCCAAACCTTTTGAGGCACACGTAAAAGTCGTAATAAACCCAAATCAGCAGTATTGTCATATTTGTTGCACTGACAGACATCACATGCAGCCACATAGTTGACTATGTCTTGATACATTCTTCTCTAATAAACCACTGACTTCAACTTCTTTTAGGCAGCATAAACTCCTGAATGCCTCCAACAGCACTAGAATGCCACAAGTGAATTATATTATTCTTGAATTGGCAGTCATTTTCTACCACTAGTCTCCCCATCCTCCTTAACTGCAAGTTGCTCCATGTGTAATAAGGTGAGACCTTAGAAAGATCAAATTGTAATTGAGTGATGAAGTTCTATAGCCTTATATCTATTTGCCATCCCTTTTTAATCACTATCAAAGATCACTGTTAACAATGATGATGGCAAGAGCTTCTCTTGGTTCTGCTAGTTTTCTAAAGAGAGTATCTCTCACCATATTATATGCTTCTTTCCTGTAGTGAAGCTCATAATAAAATCTTACTAGCTTAGCCATCCATTTCTGCTGCATAAGAGTAGGGCTGTCAATGGTCCGGGTCTAGACCCGGACCCGAACCGGATCCGTCAAATTTATTCGGGTATGGGTAGGGATTTAATTCCGTTACCCGGACCCGGATCCGGATCCATTTTGCCAAACAAAAAAACGGGTCGGATACGAAATATAGTATTCCGACCCGTATTGGACCCGGATCCGGATATAAATGGATTACTAATTTAAAATATATATATTTATTAATATAATTTGATTAGGATGATGTATTTGAGTAATCAATATAATTGGACCCGGATCCTAATCAATATAATTTGATTAGGATGATGTATTTGAGTAAGGTTAATTTGATTTCTTTTCTTATTTGATTTTTTTTGTATTAGTTAGAAATTAGTTTATAAATATATGTTTTTTCTCATTTTTGTTAGAAATTATAAATTTTGTTAGTTTTTTTTCGGGTAGACCCGGATCCGGATCCGGGACCCGTCGGATCTGGATCCGGAACATAGAGTAAAGACTCATCGGGTAAACGAGTCGGGTCCGGATCCGATATAGTGTGCCGGGTCCGGGTCTGGAATAATGAATTCCGGCCCGGACCCAGCCCGTTGACAAGCCTACATAAGAGTGTTCAATCTTTGTTCCATCATATATTCAATGCTCTAATGGTCATTTTTAATGATAACGTACCTTCCAGGTAGATAAGGTCTCCACTTCTATACAGCAGCAACTATGGCCAATATTTGCACTTTTCCAATATACTATCATATGCTATTCCCCCACACACCTAAATCTTACATTGTCCCCAATGTAAAATAAAGAATAAAAGAAAATTAATGGGGATAACGAAACTTCCTTGATAACTGAGGGGGCCGTCGACAGCTACAGGTGAGGGGCGAATGACTGTGGAGCTCGACGTATGTTGATGGTTGGCGGCGGTGGAGTTCGGATGGAAGAAAGAAAGAAAGAAGAAAGAAAAAGAAGAGAGAAAGAAAGAAAGAAAAAGAAAAGGAAAAAGAAAGGAAAAGGAAGAGAAAAGAAAAGGGAAATACGAATGGGAATTGCTCCAATCCGAGCTGGTTTTTTGTACTATTACTTTGCTTCTTGTACGAAGCTTGAAGATGCAGCAAGCGCGGAAATTTTTTTTTTTTTACATCTGATTTTGATTTTTTTCTTTTTCCTTTTCTGTATTTCCTTTTCTTTTCTTTCTAATTTTTCTGCAAAAACAATCAAATAGAAATCAAATGAGATGGAATGATTTTTTTTAAAAAAAAGGTAAAAATATAAATAGAGATAAATAAATAAAAATAAATAATAATAGTTATTAACAAATCATAAAATGATTTATGAAATTTTTTTGGTGTCTACATATATACACATACTAATAATTTTTATATTTATATATTTTTCTTATTTAATCTTACCTATAATTCTTTCTTATTTTATTTACTTTCTCTAATTAATTTTATATTTTTAAAAATATAACATCTAAAAATATATATTAACGAAGAGGACATCCGTTAGACAGGTCCTATTTTATGTAGCATATATGTCTCTACATGAAAAAAACTTTTTTAATAGGTATCCCGTTTTTTGACATGAAAAATACCTTTTGACTACATTCTGACTAGCGCCAAAAGCTATCCACTTTTGACATGCTGCCCATGGAGGCCTAATTTTTTTTAGTACTGAATTTGTTTTGGATACGTTAGTATTTCTTGAATTTTAGAAAATGCTTCTCTTTAATAAATGTAAGTTCATTTTAATCTTGATTCGCAAGCTTTTTCTTGAAAATGGTTTGCCATTTCTTATTAGTTGTTACAGTAAATTTAGCATGCATATATGCTTTTTGTCAAAATTCAATCATTTCAAAAGCTAGAAGGGAACTTCTAAAATACCTGCATCCTCCTTTTTCTTTTTTCTTTTTTATTCCCCCCCCCCCCCCCCCCCCCCCCGGCTTTGTATTCAGAATCAGATTGTGTTCAATTAGTTGGAATTTGGCTTTGGAGTTAAAAGGGATTTCCATTTTTTCCTAGGTATTCCACAGCTTGCATAACAAAAGCACAGAGGCGGAAGAAAACCCATGATTAAATCATACAACAGGCTTGTAAGAAAATGCCCACTCTGAAAAAATGAAAAGTTGAATTTCCTATTTTCAAATTTACATGCAAAAAATGAATAATGACATGCAAGAAATAGTCTGCTATTTCGCCATGTTTCACAGTTTATGAGAAATATATTACAAATAAATCCACATAAATGGTGGGAATAATAACTCAAATATGGTGGGACAAATAAACATACAGGGTGACCCCTGCCAGCTGAGATAACTAGCTGGTTTATTTAATTTAATAGTTTGAATACAATAGTAAATCAATGCCATAGCTCAGATACTGACTAAATTTTTCTCCCTGAAGAATTCAACAGCATCTTTTAGGCTGACCTCCAAAGGAGTGAATTGAACTCCCAACCTTTTTGCCTTCTCATTGGAGGCTCTGTAGTTTGGGCTGATAAGGTTGGTATTGTTTGACATTCTGCTGTATGCGGGACAATACACAATTATGGCAAACATAAATAAAGCTTAGGTAATGAAAATGCAAATGTAAATTCAAATGCTTGAAAATCTACTGGACAATTGCCTCATATCTACTGTAAATTGTGCCTTTTTTACGAAGTTTCAAAAGACCTTTTAAAAGATAACTTTAGTTGTGATATGAATGAAATTTATTTTTTTCTAAAAAAAAGCCTAAAACGGAATTTCTATTTTGGAGACAAAGCCAATTTGGTGATATATCCTAGTCCAAAGAAGACCATCTTCTAGAAATCAACCTGAGAAAGAGCTCATTTTTTATGGAACATGAGACCAAAAGAAAAAAAAAAAGAAGGCAGAAAATTTAGGATTTAGTGTCCTTTAAAAGAGAGTATAAAAATATGTGATACATTTTGGACGTATACAAGGCCATCAGCAAAAGCCTGTAAAGACCTAAACAAGGAAAACAAGACTTACTTATCAGGAAATTGGTGAGTTGGGTAATGCTCATGCAAAATCTTGATGATCTGAGAGGCATTTGCACATCTTTCAACCAGACAATATCTTCCACTTGCAGAAGGGGTTTCAAGGGCAAGAACATGTGCATAGGCAACATCTCTAACATCAACCCAGCTACATGTTGCCTTAGGAAATGGTTCAACCCCTGCATTTGGCACCTAAGATCTTTAAACACATTTTTTTGCAGGCTCTTCAGCAACATAAGTGAAACTGTGCATACAATTAAATACAATGTTGTTTGCCATGAAAAGAGTCAAATTTAGAGGCCTTCCAGAAGAAATGTGTTGTATGTACTACTTTGTTCTGTTTTAGTATCAGCAAAGCCACAGAGGGGAGGGAGATGTGAGGAATGAACTAGTTGAGACAATTCAGATAATTGGTGAATAATAAGAAAGATTAATCCCAACAATCTACTAGCTAATCTGTCCCTGGAATTTCTCAGATTTAGAGTTAGGTTTCTCTTTCAAAGGATAGTTTATTTATTTATGTGAGGAATAAACAAGCTTTAGCAAGTCTGAACAACATAAACAGTGACTACTCCTAACAAATTTTTCCTCACAATTACCACCCAAAAATTTCTTTTCCTTCCTGTTAATCACATAGAACCTCAATGTTGTTGAAAGGAAGATGCACACAACGTGAATTTCAGATGAAAGATTGTCTTGCAAACCTTTAAAACATCATAAGCTGGTCAGAGTTTATAGCTTGATATATCAGTTCACATTCTGACCTATGTCTGTCAATCATGTGATTAGCCAGCAGTGCCTTGAAATGTTATTAGTCATAAGTTTTTTGTTCTACTGTAACAAAGAAAGTTGTGGTGCATAATAAAGCTATAACTAACATAGATGGAAGAGTCAGTTAGACAATGATTACTAAGGTGATTCAATAAATTTTGAAACAAACCCTTTAATAGGTTGAGGAACAAAACAGCGCTCGAATTAACAGATGGCTGCAAGAGAGGACCAATGACCAATCCTGGATGAATTGTAATCACGTCAATGCCATGATCCTTTGCAAATTTCCATGCAGCATTCTCGGCCATGGTTTTTGAAAGTTCATACCAAGACTATCAACACCAAAAAATCAGTAAATGTTGGTAAGATGGTAGCAGAAAGTAATTAGATTTGTAAACTTTAAGAAGTAACATTATAAATTTATACAAATTTGACAAAACCAGCAGCTAACATCAGTTGGAACTATTATTGCTGTAGCTACAGACCACAGAGTGAAAGTATCCTCATTTCCTAGGACAAGCTATGCTCTAAGTGAATAAGTAGATTTCTCAAGGATCCTAGCAATGGTGTAAACTTTTTATATTCAAGGAATGATGCAAAGCACCAGAGTGTCGACATATCCTGATCATCTGATCTCTTAATCCACAAGTTAACAGCAAAACTACAAGGGACCTTGACACTTGAACACATAGAGCCATATTCATGATATTATAGCAGAAGTTCCTTTTCAACTGACCAACCAAATATTCTAGGTGTGTATTCTCAGACAATAGTATAGAGTTTGATAATGCAAGAGATGCATAATTGAGTAGGAAAACTTTCATATTGCTCTTTCCTCGACTATTCCACACTACATTATTAATTTTTCATTAAAGTTAAGTTGTTACTTAGATAGAAGGAAAGAAAGGGACTGACCATTCTGGTCACAAAAATATCCTTCTTTTTGCCTATTAAAGTACCACCAAGTCATGAAGATCCTAACTTAATTATCTCCACAGCTGGGCTAACTCCTCATATGTGTCCCAATAACAAGTTAAAACTAAAGAATTCCAGCATTCCATATTAGATTTTACTGGAAGAAGACAGATAATATGTGTACCTTTTGCTCCTCACAGTATGATGGATCGGAAAACCAACTTTCATCAACTACCACATCCTCCTTTAATTCTCTGTTTTCTGAAACTGCAACCATAGAGGATGTTATAACTACTCTTTTGACAGAAGAAGAATTTGCACATGACCGCAGCACATTCAGTGTTCCACTTACTGCAGGTTCCAGTAGTTCTGCCTATGAAATCAAACCAAGTAAAAAAGGAAGTCATTACCAGTCATAGGTAAGACTATGCTTTTAACCTGCAAAAAACTTATCATTCTGGTATTATGTTTGAGAATTTCACCACAAATGCTGTAAACCTACAGCTTTAGTTACTTAGCTAAAGGATGCATATAGTTGTCTTATCTCCTCTTGCTGCAAAAATAAGTTCTCAGGTCCTTTATTGTTGTTTTTTCCCATATTAGTTACTTAAGACCGATAGAGGAACAACTGAAATAAGTCTCAGATGTGGTCACCAATTAAACCGTTTGGTACCAAATATCAACCGATGAAATTCTGTTCTGGCTTGAACAGGACAGACAGAAAATATAAAAGGTGTAGCTCCCATGAATCCTGCGAACAGATTTTAGCGTGAACACATAATGCATGTTGCAATTTCTTTTAGTGTCTATGAGTCAACCTTGTTCATTGAAATGACTAAAATCAAAGTTCTACAAAGTTACTTAAATAAAAATCCATAAACACAATTTGAGAAACAGACAATGATAAGTGTACTGCATAAAATTTTAAGGCACAATCATTAATAGAAGTTAATCAACTTACAAATGAAGATACATATAATTTGCAGATGCTTGAACATATATTGTAGTTTCTATAAGCTTCTTATTCATTCTGGTATGGGCACGCAAAAGCTATTGGCTCTACACTGGCTGAATAATTAGTTGGTCAAAGCAGGGATTCATTTGCTCCAGGACAAGCTTATAGCTTGCTCTATAACCTTACCCTGACTGACTTACCCAGGAAAATAGTTAGTCGGACCCAATCTACTGCCCAATTGTGGACCATTTGCTATGTTTATGGCTCTTAATGTTTTTATTTCACAACATTACACCCTTTGAATTGTTTCTCTGAAGTACCAATTTCCAGATCATTTCATAGAAACATCATGTATACTGATTAAAAAGAGACTAAAGCCCATAACACACGACAGTCTTTTTTGTGAATGACCTGCAGGAACAGATTAGTTTTGTATGTACCAAATGTAAAGAAATATTCTTCAGGTGTTTGACCTGATTGCTACATTAATCTCCTCCCTTTGGTTAATAAAAGAAAACGTAGAGCCATAGAATTGGAAACATGGTTCGCCATCGCGGGTCGCGGTCGCGTCACGGTCTCAGTTGTTCCACATCCGTCGCGATATATCGGTTGAATATCGGGTGATACGAACAATATAACACATTAAAGTTTTCAAAAATTTTGAAAAAATTACTAAAATTAGAAAATACTAAAAAAGACACAATTTAAAAAAATATCGGAGTCGACTCCGAGTTGACTCGGATATATCGGCCGATATCATGCATCACGAATTCGAATCGATCAATATCGGCCGAGTCAGAGCGAGTCATCGCGGATATGGTGATATCCGCGATTCGGGGATCGGTATCGTATCGGTCTCTTCTGTTCCAGATACGACTCGGCCGATACGTATCGGTATCGGCCGATATGGCGAACCATGATTGGAAACATTTGAGTCTAACTCTTTTTTTTTTTGCCTTTACAGTTATAACCTTGTCATAAATCACATATAGAGGAGTAGACTATCACCCAAAAAAGCCAGTAAAAATGCAACAGAGGAAGATACTAAAAGAAGTCGCACAATTATAAATCAGAAAGTATGCTACGATTTTCAAACTTCAAGAGATAAATAGCAGATTTTGTAGACAGTAGAGAATTTCCAATCTTGTAAAGCAAATGTACCTCTGGATTGCTGAATGAAAGTTTGATTGGAGATGCAGTATGGAAAACCCCTTCACATCCCTCGACTATTGCATCAAACGATCCCTCTTCTAGTAAGTTTGCCGAGTACAACTGAAGCCTTTCCTTAGCTCCATCAAGTGATGTCAAATGTTGTGTCCTTTCCGGATCATCTGTGTCATGATTGCATCAGTAGAATGTTCAGACAGCTATAGTCAAAACCATGCCGCCTTGGTAAAGTGTACTATGTTTTCACTATGGCGCAACTCAAGAAGCAATGGACTTAGAGCAATAATAAACGAACCTCAAAGCAATGATAAATTTGACTAGCTAAAGGCAAGCGGGGAAAAACGAAAAGAAATTGACGGGCAACATAATATGACCACAATAATATCATAGCCCTATGATTTCTGGTTTTGAGATGTGTACATTTGTAACTTTCTTGATAACAATTAATTCTTGAGATAATTATCAGAGGGACAATTGTATGCCATCTACCACTATTTTTATAACAAACTCAGTCCTTCAGAAGAAGGATATAGATTCGATAGGCTAAAGATTTTTGAGTATAACTTGATCGTTGTATCTGGAGCATGAAACATTACTGTTAAGGTATACATTATATAGTTTCAGCTACTCAAATATCAATTAGGTTGGTCCACATCAATTTTTTTTTTGCATGTGATTTTCTTTTGAGCAAACAGAACATGGGGAGCATTTAGCTGTTGCAAGAATATCATCTGGAGCTACAAAACAATTTCACACTGCAGAGTTGAATAAAAATGTTGGGCAAATTACATATAATCCTCCTGTGGCTTTGTCTGTTGCCACATGACCCTTCTAACATTTTAAAATATCCAATTCACCCACTATGATTTTATGTAAAGCGGAAACTTGATGGAGAATAGCCTATATAATGTCGTTAATTGAAATACCATTAGTACTTTTACTTAAATGCTAAATCAATCGACGATTTAATTACCTTATATAAAAGTATAAGGGGATTATATGGATAAATATAAAAATCACAGGAGGGATAAAGTGGACAATTATATATAAGAGAATTACATTGAAATTAAGACTTTATCACACACGCTTTTAGAGCGCGTTTGGTATAAATGCCGTAACTAATTGTGCATTCCATCATTTTCCGCTTTACATATAACTATGGGGGGTATGTGGCTATTTTGAAATCTTAGGGGACCATCTAGCATTATATAAAATCACCCTAAAATATAGTTATAAGTAATTTACCCTAAAATGTTAGATTCCAGGAGCAATTAAACAACAATCAGAACAGGGCATCAAAAACTGCACAAGCCACTAAGATAGTTGATCAAGAACAAAAACTGGACTTACAGGCATCTCGAACTGAACCTTTAACAATATAACCGCGCTCGAGCAGCAGCTTCACCAGCCATGAAGCTATGTAACCCGAAGCTCCGGTCACACACACCATTTTCCCTTCTCCTGCTCCACTCATTTTGTTAATATTTTTGTGTGTGAACCTGTCACCTGTTTGCCTTACTTCTGGACTTAATGGAGGGAGGCATATATGGTGTATATATATATATATGGTGAAGAAGACGAAAGATTGGATATGAGATTACGTGGGAGACTAGGGAGATCCATATGTATTCTTGCAATTTGCATGCATCATCGCTGACATACGTATGGTATAATCGCGTCACATCCCATTTTAAGGCACAATCATTAATAGAAGTTAATCAACTTACAAATGAAGATACATATAATTTGCAGATGCTTGAACATATATTGTAGTTTCTATAAGCTTCTTATTCATTCTGGTATGGGCACGCAAAAGCTATTGGCTCTACACTGGCTGAATAATTAGTTGGTCAAAGCAGGGATTCATTTGCTCCAGGACAAGCTTATAGCTTGCTCTATAACCTTACCCTGACTGACTTACCCAGGAAAATAGTTAGTCGGACCCAATCTACTGCCCAATTGTGGACCATTTGCTATGTTTATGGCTCTTAATGTTTTTATTTCACAACATTACACCCTTTGAATTGTTTCTCTGAAGTACCAATTTCCAGATCATTTCATAGAAACATCATGTATACTGATTAAAAAGAGACTAAAGCACATAACACACGACAGTCTTTTTTGTGAATGACCTGCAGGAACAGATTAGTTTTGTATGTACCAAATGTAAAGAAATATTCTTCAGGTGTTTGACCTGATTGCTACATTAATCTCCTCCCTTTGGTTAATAAAAGAAAACGTAGAGCCATAGAATTGGAAACATGGTTCGCCATCGCGGGTCGCGGTCGCGTCACGGTCTCAGTTGTTCCACATCCGTCGCGATATATCGGTTGAATATCGGGTGATACGAACAATATAACACATTAAAGTTTTCAAAAATTTTGAAAAAATTACTAAAATTAGAAAATACTAAAAAAGACACAATTTAAAAAAATATCGGAGTCGACTCCGAGTTGACTCGGATATATCGGCCGATATCATGCATCACGAATTCGAATCGATCAATATCGGCCGAGTCAGAGCGAGTCATCGCGGATATGGTGATATCCGCGATTCGGGGATCGGTATCGTATCGGTCTCTTCTGTTCCAGATACGACTCGGCCGATACGTATCGGTATCGGCCGATATGGCGAACCATGATTGGAAACATTTGAGTCTAACTCTTTTTTTTTTTGCCTTTACAGTTATAACCTTGTCATAAATCACATATAGAGGAGTAGACTATCACCCAAAAAAGCCAGTAAAAATGCAACAGAGGAAGATACTAAAAGAAGTCGCACAATTATAAATCAGAAAGTATGCTACGATTTTCAAACTTCAAGAGATAAATAGCAGATTTTGTAGACAGTAGAGAATTTCCAATCTTGTAAAGCAAATGTACCTCTGGATTGCTGAATGAAAGTTTGATTGGAGATGCAGTATGGAAAACCCCTTCACATCCCTCGACTATTGCATCAAACGATCCCTCTTCTAGTAAGTTTGCCGAGTACAACTGAAGCCTTTCCTTAGCTCCATCAAGTGATGTCAAATGTTGTGTCCTTTCCGGATCATCTGTGTCATGATTGCATCAGTAGAATGTTCAGACAGCTATAGTCAAAACCATGCCGCCTTGGTAAAGTGTACTATGTTTTCACTATGGCGCAACTCAAGAAGCAATGGACTTAGAGCAATAATAAACGAACCTCAAAGCAATGATAAATTTGACTAGCTAAAGGCAAGCGGGGAAAAACGAAAAGAAATTGACGGGCAACATAATATGACCACAATAATATCATAGCCCTATGATTTCTGGTTTTAAGATGTGTACATTTGTAACTTTCTTGATAACAATTAATTCTTGAGATAATTATCAGAGGGACAATTGTATGCCATCTACCACTATTTTTATAACAAACTCAGTCCTTCAGAAGAAGGATATAGATTCGATAGGCTAAAGATTTTTTAGTGTAACTTGATCGTTGTATCTGGAGCATGAAACATTACTGTTAAGGTATACATTATATAGTTTCAGCTACTCAAATATCAATTAGGTTGGTCCACATCAATTTTTTTTTTTTGCATGTGATTTTCTTTTGAGCAAACAGAACATGGGGAGCATTTAGCCGTTGCAAGAATATCATCTGGAGCTACAAAACAATTTCACACTGCAGAGTTGAATAAAAATGTTGGGCAAATTACATATAATCCTCCTGTGGCTTTGTTTGTTGCCACATGACCCTTCTAACATTTTAAAATATCCAATTCACCCACTATGATTTTATGTAAAGCGGAAACTTGATGGAGAATAGCCTATATAATGTCGTTAATTGAAATACCATTAGTACTTTTACTTAAATGCTAAATCGACAATTTAATTACCTTCTATAAAAGTATAAGTGGATTATATGGATAAATATAAAAATCACAGGAGGGATAAAGTGGACAATTATATATAAGAGAATTACATTGAAATTAAGACTTTATCACACGCTTTTAGAGCGCGTTTGGTATAAATGCCGTAACTAATTGTGCATTCCATCATTTTCCGCTTTACATATAACTATGGGGGTATGTGGCTATTTTGAAATCTTAGGGGACCAACTAGCATTATATAAAATCACCCTAAAATATAGTTATAAGTAATTTACCCTAAAATGTTAGATTCCAGGAGCAATTAAACAACAATCAGAACAGGGCATCAAAAACTGCACAAGCCACTAAGATAGTTGATCAAGAACAAAAACTGGACTTACAGGCATCTCGAACTGAACCTTTAACAGTATAACCGCGCTCGAGCAGCAGCTTCACCAGCCATGAAGCTATGTAACCCGAAGCTCCGGTCACACACACCATTTTCCCTTCTCCTGCTCCACTCATTTTGTTAATATTTTTGTGTGTGAACCTGTCACCTGTTTGCCTTACTTCTGGACTTAATGGAGGGAGGCATATATGGTGTATATATAGCTATGGTGAAGAAGACGAAAGATTGGATATGAGATTACTGGGAGACTGGGGAGATCCATATGTATTCTTGCAATTTGCATGCATCATCGCTGACATACGTATGGTATAATCGCGTCACATCCCATTTTATCAAGGTCAATTGATCAGTGTAAAATAGAAATGAACAATAAATACAATGGTAAATTACCTTCTACACCCTATGGTTTGATGTTTTATCACATAACTCCCTATAATTTAAAAACCTATATATGACCCTTTCGTAGTTTGGGTTATTGTGTCACTTTAGCTTGTTCTGTTAAAACTAACGGTCAATAGTAAAAAGTCAAATTCAAACTACTAAATTGACAAATTCACCATTTCACTACTTTTTTTTTCTTGTTTTCCTTTTCTTTCTTTCCTTTTTTTTTCTTGGAAAGAGAAGAGATGACTTTGAAAACTTGTATTTTGGCTTACAAAACCTTAATTGTTTCCAAATACAAAAGAGACAGAAGGGAAATAAAAATAAATCAACAAGAAACAAAAAATATGGAAGGTAAAGATATAACAAATAAATAAGAAACAAAAAAACACCAAATCTTTTTTACTATGAATATCATTATAGGTTTTTAAACCAAATCTTTAATAGTATTTTCTAGTTCTTATTTATCTATTTTTTATTCCAATTTCTTCTTTTTGATGTTTGGAGGAAAAAAAAAAACAAGTAATGAAGGGATAAATTTGTCAATTTATTAGTTTGACTTTTTAATATTAACTGTTAGTTTTGACGAAAAAACTAATAATGACACATTAACTCAAATCATGAGGGGGTTATATATAGTTTTTAAACTATGGGGGTTATGTGAGAAAATACCAAACTATAGAGGTTAAAATGCAATTTAGCCTAAATCCAAAATTTGGCGGTTGCATATGAAAAAATAACAAGGTTCTTGACTTTGCTCAATACAATTCCAAGTCTAGAGACACAATTTTTAAATTCACTACCAGGATAAACCATTCTCCTTTTTTTTTTCCATTTTTTCGGGTTAAAAAGTACAAACTACTTGAACTAGAAACTAGTCCTGACAAAGTTTGTGGGTTTTTTGCAAGAGTTTTAGTTAAATATTGGTTACTTCGCCTAATTTGCACCTATTTTAT
Organism: Coffea arabica; assembly: GCF_036785885.1. Lineage (NCBI taxonomy): Eukaryota > Viridiplantae > Streptophyta > Magnoliopsida > Gentianales > Rubiaceae > Coffea > Coffea arabica. The sequence continues at coordinate 28,832,881 of NC_092313.1, forward strand.
CATGTAAATGCATGCACACTTTTAAAAAATAATGCATGCACTTATATTATTGCCTTTCTTACATTTAAATACTTTTTTCAATTTAATTTTACTTTTCTGGCAAAACTAAATCTGAAGCCCATTTCAAGAAATATCCACCGAATACCAGGTCAACAAACCCCCTTCGTAATAAAGAACGAAAAGGACCGCAGCGGTCTTTAACTTTTTTTTTTCTGACATTTTCTTACTGAAGTAAGAAAACTGGTCCACACCCTTGAACACGCAGCGGTCTTTAACACGCAGCGGTCTTTTTGCATCTAAGAAAGCTTTTGATTGGCTAGAAATCCTTCTCTGATTGAGAAATGGGAATTGACTTGATGATGGCAACTCCATTTAGAAAACTGGTCCACACCCTTGAATGTGGTTTAAATTTAATAACACCATTTCATCATTTCTGACGACTGCTTCTTCTATATCCTAGCTCACTGCACACGCCAGTCGTGTGAAACTTGGCAAAAGAGTTGCACCCTCCGTCCTAAAATTGTCTGTCGCATTTCGAGATCCAACTTTTTAAAAATAGCATGATGATGATATTTGTAGATTTGTTTTAAAAATTGTCATCAAAAATTCAAATTTTAAATTGAATTTAGTATGAAATATAGATAAAGATTGGAATAACATTGAAAAAAAGAGATGAAAAGTTATTTTGATTTTGATAAGATGATAAATATTTTAGAACGTTTCAAAATAAAAAAAATATATGACATTTTCAATGAAACAAAAGGATGGAGAGAATATATATAAGATACTGAAAACTAGCATCCATCAGAAGCAGTCAAATCAAAGCCAACATATTACTTGTAGTTTGGGTAGCCCAAAAATTTAGCAAAATAAATTAGGAAATCAAGTGCGATAGAGAGCTCACTGCACACGCCAGTCGTGTGAAACTTGGCAAAAGAGTTACACCTCCATCCTAAAATTGTTTGTCGTATTTCGAAACCCAACTTTTTAAAAATAGCAGCTTGATGATGATATTTGTAGATTTGTCTTAAAAATTGTCATCAAAAATTCAAATTTTAAATTGAATTTAGTATGAAATATAGATAAAGATTGGAATAACATTGAAAAAAAGAGATGAAAAGTTATTTTGATTTTGATAAGATGATAAATATTTTAGAACGTTTCAAAATAAAAAAAATATATGACATTTTCAATGAAACAAAAGGATAGAGAGAATATATATAAGATACTGAAAACTAGCATCCATCAGAAGCAGTCAAATCAAAGCCAACATATTACTTGTAGTTTGGGTAGCCCAAAAATTTAGCAAAATAAATTAGGAAATCAAGTGCGATAGAGAGCTCACTGCACACGCCAATCGTGTGAAACTTGGCAAAAGAGTTACACCTCCATCCTAAAATTGTTTGTCGTATTTCGAAACCCAACTTTTTAAAAATAGCAGCTTGATGATGATATTTGTAGATTTGTCTTAAAAATTGTCATCAAAAATTCAAATTTTAAATTGAATTTAGTATGAAATATAGATAAAGATTGGAATAACATTGAAAAAAAGAGATGAAAAGTTATTTTGATTTTGATAAGATGATAAATATTTTAGAACGTTTCAAAATAAAAAAAATATATGACATTTTCAATGAAACAAAAGGATGGAGAGAATATATATAAGATACTGAAAACTAGCATCCATCAGAAGCAGTCAAATCAAAGCCAACATATTACTTGTAGTTTGGGTAGCCCAAAAATTTAGCAAAATAAATTAGGAAACCAAGTGCGATAGAGAGCTCACTGCACACGCCAGTCGTGTGAAACTTGGCAAAAGAGTTACACCTCCATCCTAAAATTGTTTGTCGTATTTCGAAACCCAACTTTTTAAAAATAGCAGCTTGATGATGATATTTGTAGATTTGTCTTAAAAATTGTCATCAAAAATTCAAATTTTAAATTGAATTTAGTATGAAATATAGATAAAGATTGGAATAACATTGAAAAAAAGAGATTCAAAGTTATTTTGATTTTGATAAGATGATAAATATTTTAGAACGTTTCAAAATAAAAAAAATATATGACATTTTCAATGAAACAAAAGGATGGAGAGAATATATATAAGATACTGAAAACTAGCATCCATCAGAAGCAGTCAAATCAAAGCCAACATATTACTTGTAGTTTGGGTAGCCCAAAAATTTAGCAAAATAAATTAGGAAACCAAGTGCGATAGAGAGCTCACTGCACACGCCAGTCGTGTGAAACTTGGCAAAAGAGTTACACCTCCATCCTAAAATTGTTTGTCGTATTTCGAAACCCAACTTTTTAAAAATAGCAGCTTGATGATGATATTTGTAGATTTGTCTTAAAAATTGTCATCAAAAATTCAAATTTTAAATTGAATTTAGTATGAAATATAGATAAAGATTGGAATAACATTGAAAAAAAGAGATTCAAAGTTATTTTGATTTTGATAAGATGATAAATATTTTAGAACGTTTCAAAATAAAAAAAATATATGACATTTTCAATGAAACAAAAGGATGGAGAGAATATATATAAGATACTGAAAACTAGCATCCATCAGAAGCAGTCAAATCAAAGCCAACATATTACTTGTAGTTTGGTTATAACAATATCTCAGCTTGCTGGTAGCCCAAAAATTTAGCAAAATAAATTAGGAAACCAAGTGCGATAGAGCATATTTCACCCAAATATATTAAAAGTGAAAAAGATTTATTTTTATTTAGTCAATGTGATTTTTTGCGTCCACATGCCCATAAAGCTCAAGGACCAAAAAGCCAAACATACGAAGTGAAAATGTGAAGAGCAATAATTTGAATGCAAATAAAAAAACGGGTAGATGGATAGAAAACCATGTCGAAGGTCTCTTCTCTTTTGAGTACGTAAGTGGCAGCAATCAATTCCCAAAGAGTGGGCTCTGGAGTTGTTAGTTACGTTGAAAAATCATGAAGCAGAGTTGTTCGAGATGTTATCTTGGGCTATTTGGCTTGGGAGGAACCAAAAGCTGCATGAAGATAAACGAGTGGACCCTTTGAGTTTAGTTAGCTTTGCTTCGGGTGCGCTCCAACAATTCCAAGAAGCTAATGTTACTCAGAAATGTCCATCCTTATCAAATCAATCTCACTTGTGGCAACCTCCAGGCGATGGCAAGTTAAGGTTTAATTTTGACGGTGTGGTGTTTAAGGAAACTCAATCTAATGGTTTAGATGACGGTGCGGTGTTGATTTATCTAGTTTAGGCCCTCCAATTGTGGACGTCACGAGGGACTTAACTAGTTTAGAGACGTCTAGTATTTGAGGGATGAGTAGGAATCACAATAAAATCACTCATATATTAGCTAAGATCGCAAAATTCATATGTGATCATGTCTTTTGGTGGAGAGATCCTCCAGAGTTTGTTGTGCCATTTCTAATGGCGGATTTGTTAGAAAGTTAATGAAAGTTCAATGTTATATATATATATATATATATATATATATAAGCATAAAAAACAAGTTATGTTGAGTAAGACGTTGGATTGAAAATTTAAGATTTTTGGACTGAAAGTTCAAGATTTTATGATGAAAATAAAAGATCACACTAAACTTAATGGATTTAGATCTTAATATGTGCAAATGCGTTTGATAACTAAAAATTGGGCATCTGAATTAATTAAGTGCCACTGCATTTTCTAAACAAAAATTGCTCTAAAAAAATAAGTGATAAACTACGCATTTATTACTGAATGTGATATACACTTAAATATACTTGATCTAATACTTAACAATCTAATAATTTAATGGATTCAGATTTTAGATTTCAATTTTATCAAAGTACCCTAAAAATATAGACTATAGATAAAATAACTGCAGATCATGATTTATGTTGAGTAAGCTTTCAAAGCTGCGTTTGCCAAAACAAACTTTAGAGAATCATTCTGTAATTTTTGCTTTCACTCTAGAAGATGCATACAATAATGGGTGTATACAAAAATGGAAGTTAAATTGATAACACTAAGCTCGCCAATTCTCATAAAAAAAAATGATGACATTGCCTGCATTAATTCTAGTAACGGACTGAAGACAATAATTAATAGGTGACTATATGGTGCCTAAGGCACACAATAAAATGTGGACTTGGTACCATTATTTATTTTTGTGAAAAGGGTAAACCTGTTTTGTAAGGTGTCGCAATTCATCATCATGAAATGAGTGGTAATTTTAAAGCATTAATAGTGAATTCACCTTCATTTTTAACGTTCATATCGGAAAGCCTATTAAAAAATTTCCACCAGCACAAATTCCACTTTTAATAGGTTCAAAAATTCACTCACAAATTAATCCACAAATCCCATTAACAAAAAAAAATAGAAAAAGCAGAAAGTTCTCAACGGAACTTCTATACTGCGTTGATGCACCGTACGTTGATTCTGACAAATGCTCTGCACTTCATCTGCAGATGTGACACGTGTTGGTTGGAGATTACTAGATGGGAGTGGGGTGCAAAGGTGGTATTTTAGTAGTGGGTTTAAGCCCAAAAACCACCGGTAACAATGGTATTGACCCAATTTCTAGTGGAATTGACCCACATAAATTGTGAAAGATTATTTTCTCAGTCATTTAAGGCAATTTCTGAACAAGATTTAGGCCTATAATAAAGAAATTAAAGAAATTATCAACCCCAACCCCCAATATGCTAATATGCAATTGGAAAAAATTAAATGAATATTTACTTGAAGTAAAGAAACGGATACCAATCGGTAGAAAGTGTTTATAACATACTCTGAAATGCCAAAGGACTTCCCAAAAAGTGAGAAGCAGGACAACATCTGAAATAGGGTCCAAGTTTGAAGTACTTTATGTCAAACATATTTCAATATAGAAAAAAAAAATTTACCGGTTAGCAGATGTTTGTGCGCACTATTTGTTGATTGGGAGACGGTTCTAAGGAGGCGGTTTTGCAACAAATAAGTAAACGGGGTGTCGATTACTTGGAGTTGTATCTTATGTTGGAAAAATAATTAGATATGTCAGTTAAGAAATATTTCAATTTAAATAAAGTTAGTTAGGAACTAGAACTCGTAACATGGTTGGATATGGTTAGTGAATAAGATATGAATGTTGGGGGATACAATACAACTAGAATTACTAAGACAAATTAAGCTTGACACTTTGAATTCAAATTTTACTAACATTGCATAATAACACCTTTGACTGATAATTTTTTTTGATAGAAAAACTGGAAAATTTTTATTAAGAAGAGGATAGATCCGTATTAATTGCGAAAGAAAGAAAAATTGGTGGAGAAAATCTCCAACTATAAATACCTAAAATAGAACTAGCATTACTATCTAAGAAATGAGTAGGCACAATTAGATTCCTAGAAATCCAATCAGCCTCCCAAGTGATGAAATTCTGTAAACTAAAAAAGATATCATCTAATAGCATTCCATAAGCTAAATCATCGGATTCTATATTTTTAAGCATGTTGATGATCTTCAAAGAGTCACCCTCTAAAACAATCTTAGGAACCTTCAACTGAAGTAACGAGGAAATTGCAGATATTGCAACATAGGTTTCAATTACTTTAGGAGAAAAGATACCTAAGATTTTGTGAAAAATACTAGTAACAAATTTGTCCCATTCATTCCTCACAACAATTCCAACTCTAAAGTTGTCGTCTTCATAGAATATTGCACCATCGAAGTTTGCCTTTAGAAATCTTGCAGAGGGCTTTATCCAATGAAGTTGAGCAGTGGAAGAGCATATTGGAATGTTTGGAAATGTGTTTATTTCATGGTATTTCTATAAGAAAATGATAGAGAGGGAGAGACCAAACTGAGAGGATCACGAGAGGAACCATCAAATAATGCATCATTTCGGTTAAACCATAGATTCCAAAGAATTATGGCTACCAATTCCATGTCCTGCTTTTTCAAAAGATGAAGAAGGCCAGACAACCAAGACGAAATTTGATCGGTAGAGTCTAATCTTATCTTTAGTGTAAGAAAGCTAAGGGCCCAAGGTTGAATTGCTACTGGACAGCACAAGAAAAGATGATTAACATCATCAATAGGGGCCTTACATAAAGAACAAGTAGGATCAAAATAGACTCCACGACTGTTCAACTTGGAAGTTATAAGTAGAATGTCTTTGCAAATTCACCACAAGAATATTTTAACTTTACTTGGTATGTTGAGTTTCCACAAGCAGGGCCAAATATCATCCATAGAACCATTACTACATGAAGCTACATCTTGTCAATTTGTAGATTATATTTTGATAAGATGATAGGCAATTTTCACTGTGAAGGAGCCATTTTTAGAATAGTGCCAAATGAGCTTTTCTTGATTTCGTCTATCACCCAATGGAATACTCATAATCAACTCGATCACATCTAAGGATAGCAACGGGGGCGGTGCCCGCGGGGGGCTATTAGGGCAGAGGTTGGGGCGGGGGGTGGGGGGAATTTTTCCCCCCATTTAGAAACGGGGCAGGGGGCCCACCCGTTTGGAAAAAAAAGAGAGATATATATATATGTACATAATTATATATCTAATGATATTATCAATTATACATGTCTATTAATAAAAATTATTAATTATTTATACTAAATTTATTAATACATTTATATTAAATTCCTAACTACACTTAATACAATAACACTTTTTTCTAAAAAAAAACACAATAATAATTTAGTGATTGTATTTGTATCAAAAGTAAAAATAATTATTTTAGTTATATTGGTTTTATCATATTAGATTGTATTCAAATAACTTTTGTTTAATTATTTTTATGAGTTTCAATTGTAAAGTTACAATGAATAATAATTTGGTAATGTGTTGATATTTTAGTACTTGATTACTTGCTCAAATTTAATTATAATGAAATTATATAATAATTATTTTAACCCCGTGGGGGAAGCGGGGCGGGGGCGGAGGACGGGACGGGGACGGGGGGAATTAATAGGCAACGGGGCGGGGGTGGGGGAGGGGTCACCCCTAATCACATCCTGCCAAAAAAGCTCTTGAAGCAAATCATATTTCCATTTCCTGCTATTTTCATCAATTAAACAATCTATAGTGGAGATTTCTAGTAGCACATCAAAACGAGATATAATTTTGAAATTAGAAAGACGTGGAGTCCACCTATCTTTCCAAATTTTGATATGATTCCCGTTTCCATCTCACCATCTACTACCAAAAACACCTTTGATTGATAACTAAATAGTTAAAAAAATATATCTACTTATTTTGTTTACTCAACAGTTATGTGAACTAAAACATAAAAAAAGAAGGTCAATTATTATATTAGTGTTATATTTGTAATATTAGTTCCCTATATAGTAGGTTGCCGAGTTGGGCATATTTATATTCTACCAAGTAAATGCCCTATCTTTTCGAAACGTGGCAAAAAATTTGTGTTTGTTTTTTTGGTAGATTTCATTCTTTTTCTTTTTTGGTAACAATTAATTTACTATTCATTTTCACTTCATTATTTATAGTAAATTTCAATCAATCATCAATTACTTACCCTATATGCATTTCTATTAATTATACCTTTATTTTTTTCAATCAACTTATAGCTTTCCTTTTTAATTAGGCACTCGTTAATATATATATTAGGTGTTAAATTTTTAGAAATATAAGATGAATTAGGGAAAGCATATAAATGTAAGGGAATTAATTAGAAAAATATATAAATAAAAGAAAAAGTAGTAATTGTTACGTATATACATGGCAGGTTAGATGGAATGCAGGTGTGTTAACGATTACCCATAGGTCACCCATTAGAAATACTCATCAAAATTTGGATTAATTTTTTTTTCCTTTCATTGCAATCATTACTACCATTTTTCCTATTATTTATTACTATACCTTCATGTTTCTAAATACCAATAAATGTATTACTCTCTTACTTTTTATTTGATTGTGCTAATTATAGCTTTCCTTTTACTTAATCAATTAGTCAATCGATCAATCAACCCATGATTTTAATTCTCTTTTCAATCACACGATCTTTCTTTTATCCATCATTAGGGAGATTTACAATTAGTCACATATTTGTTATGTGTACAATAATTATGCAATCATAAGCACAAACTAATGCAATTTTAATAATTTTGCATATATGCATTCATATTGTATTGCAACACCTTTAATAATTCATTATATGGTTAGAAAAGCCAAAAAAAATCGAGTATTACCTAGACCTTAGATAGTCCCCAATGTATACACTGATACTGTATGAAATGATTTAAAACCCGTTAATATATATACTGATTGCATATGAAGATTCATCCCTAGTTTAGACCTCTTAGATAGTTTGCAAGCATTATATTCCCTTTTTTTAATTTCTTATTTAGTTTACCTTATTACCATTTATGATTTTTTTTTTAATTTAAGCAACATCTTCCAATATTTTATCACCATTTTAAGTTAGTTCATTTTTAGGAGATAGTAGTATAAGTGTGGTAGTTTGTCCAAATAACTTTGAATACGCATATACAACCCAAAAACAAAATGATAGCTGTTTATATTCTTATCACTCAACGATGATAGTGTTATGTAATTTAAATGATTGAGATCTATCGCCATCCAAATATAAATTTAATATGAGGGTATGATAACTAAAAATGACTATAGAATCCCCCTAAATACTAAATAATGCGAATAGAGATATTCCCTCAAAAACTTGTAAAGTACTTAATGTGTATACGGGTAAATTCTTGCAATAGTGAAAGGAAAATATCTTACTAGCCTTGAAATTTTGGCCCGTGTACTGACTTTTGTTAGCTAAATTAAACTATCTTGGAGTGAAGACATAAAATCGGCGGCAAATATTGAGAGAATTGTGAACATAGCTAACTTATCTAGCGTACACATTTTTTTCCGAGTTTGAATTCTCTCACTTACACTACAAAAAGAAAAAACTATCATACATTTAACTTCCAACTAACAATGATGTATAGGTAATAAATTATATGCATGGGATATTCCCATAAATAAATGAAATATATTTACACGACAAAGAGTAAATTCTTAAATTAAGAAGAAATAATATTATAGTAGCTGTCAATTTGTTTATATGACTTTTTGGTTTGTCATTATTCATGACAACCAATTATGTTATTTTGATGTAAACATATCCAAAAACGGTTGAATACAATGTGGGACATTATTATTATTACTCGGATACCTCAATATTTATAAAATTGATTAAATTGGAATCCAATTGGATTCAACAGTATTTTGAAAAAACTATTTTTGTTGTTCAAGTCTACAGTGATAAACTTTAAAAATAACCTCAAAAATAATTTAAAAATACAACATATCTCAAATACATTAAAAAAATAATTAAAAAATTTCCCTAATTCTTCTTCCCCACACTACCCACTACAACCACCACCACTACCCATCACTGTCCACTACCACCGCCATCACCCCCACACCCATGACCCTCCTTCCTCTCTCCTCTCTCTCTCTTTTTCTCCCTTTCTCTCCTCCCTCCTTCCTCTTATTCTCCTTCTCCTTTCTCCTTCCTCCTCTCCCTTGTCTTTCCTCCCTTCTCCCTTCCCTTTCCCCACCCCCTAATCCCCCCTTCCCTCTACTGACTGTGGGCTTCTTGGTCGTGACCAGAAAGGTTGCAGCTAGAAGCCGCGACTAGTGGCTTCTGGTTGCAACCAAGAAGGTCACAGCTGAGGTCTCAGATGGAGTCGCGGTTACCATCCACGATTAGGAGAGGGGTTTGAGGGTCGGAAACGAGAGGGACGGGGGAGAAAAGGAGAAGAAAGAGGAGGGAGAAGGAAGAGGAAGGGGAGAAAGAAAGGGAGAAAGAGAGGGAAAAAAGAGGGAGAGACAAGAGAGAGGAGGGAGGGGGTGATGGCGGTGAGTGGTGGTGGTGGGTGGCGTAAAATTTTTTAAAAATACCCCAAAAAAGTTGTAAATTATAAAAATATCCCAAAAATGTATTTTAAAAAGCCCTAAAAATACTTTTAAAAAACCCCCCAAAAACATCTATAATACAAGTTATTTATATATATAGTTACCGTAAAGTTTTTAAAAGATACCCCAAAAGCAGTTAGTCCAAATGGAGTCTTGAGTTTTGAGGTTAAGGTGTAATGATTGACCACAATTTAGGTCAAAGTAAAACTTGGCCAAAAGTTTAGTGGGTTAAAATATAATTTTAAAAATTAATCATCTTCCCTGATCCTCACAGTTGCAATGGTGAACTGTCAGCCCCTTAGGACGCGTTCTAGATGGAACGCGCGCAACCGTGGTAGATTTCGGTCAGTCATGGTCAAGTTGGAAGGCTGAAGGTGAACTGGTGGGGAAAAACTTGGACATGTGTTTGATGATGTATTCCATACCTATGTATGGGTTTGGAAAAGTTTCAAGGCTAGGAAATGTCTCTAAATTAGTGGGGAAATGAGGGGTGTCTCTACTAGCGGTCCGAAATTTTTAGCTAGGACTACTATAGAGAGGGATAACTATAACTAAGCCAAGTCAATACCAAGGGCTGGGGGCTAAGGTTTTATGGGTTATTTCGGATGGTTCCAAGCATTTGGAGCCGTGGTGCCTAAGTTGCTAAGTGTTGGGGCAAGTTGGGCACGGAACTAAGCAAATGGCGAGAAGCTGGGTGCGCGAAACTGTGTGACCATTGCCTATGCGCTCCAAAGATGAACGTTGGGACTGTCTGGCAGTTGCTAGTCGTTTGCTGGAGTTGCGGATGGTTATCAGTCAACTCAGACACGTTCTTATCGGTTTCCTGACTTCATGTACATTCGGGTCGGACCAACGGTTGGGTCTTGTCAACTATAACAATGCATATAAATAAATGGCTAGGTAAGGTCTAAAGGTAGATAGTGAGAAACACCCTTAGATGTTCTGCACGCCAAATGTTTGTAGAATTGTCCTTGTAATCTCTATAGTGAAATACAAGGTTGGCCGTTTGGTTGTAACTTGTGCATGTTGTTCCTTTGTTTTTGCCTAAGTATTCTAAGTTGAATACTTGTATGCAAGTGTCAATGTAAGGGCTGACTGGAAGCGCGGCTTATCAATGTCATTACATGCTTGTTAGGCTAGCAAGCGTAAACACCTCGTAATAGTTTGGTATCAAAGCACGGCTTTGATCTATTAGACTGTGCTTTTGTTATGTGTTTTGTTGGTTAATGATGGTTGGACACAGGAATTCTATTGCAATGCTAGGAATGGTTGCAATGTTAGGAATTTGCATTTGAGGACTTGATGCAGTGTCTGGGAGATGGCCCAGAAGGCTTCAACGTCATAGAAGTTCTATTGCAGACTAGAGAGATGATCAACACCCTGACTGCACAGATGGATGAAACCAAGCAGACAGTTTCTTTCGTTGGAGATGTTGAGATACTAAGGAATGAAATGACTTCGTCCCATACAAAGATCGTGACTTTACAATCGAAGATCAATGTGTTAAAGAAGGCAGTCGGCTCTTGTAACACACAGACCTTTCAAAAATCTTCGAAGGGAAAAGTGAAAGTCCTAGATCCGAAACCGTACCAAGGTAGTAGGAGTTCTAAGTATTTGGAAAACTTTCTGTGGGATTGTCGAGTAGTACTTCAAGGCTATTGACATTCCTGAAGTAGAAAAGGTATCAATTGCATCAATGTACCTTAGTGGTGATGTAAAGTTATGGTGGAGAACAGTGCAATCAGATCTACCAAATCCAAGATCGGCACTTGAGAAGTACTGAAGGAGGAATTGAAGAAACAATTCCTTCCCACGAATGTTTCATGAAAAGTTAGAGGTGTATTGTGAAACTTGAAGCAGAATAAGAGCATACACGAGTACTTACAGAGTTCCAAGCCTTGATGTTAGATGTAAGGGAAATGTCTGAGGAAGACAGACTCTACATCTTCATCCATGGACTTCAACCGTGGGTACAGATGGAGTTGCAGTGACAAAATGTTCAGACCGTGTCTCAATCACTTGCTACTGTCGAGAAGTTGATAGACTTCAAGTCCATAGGATCCAAAAGTGAAAAAAAAAGAAGGGCAAGGATAAGGCTAAGGGCTCGAAAGGTGGTCAATTCTCAAAGAAGAATAAAAAGAAACAGACAGTGACAACGACCGAAACTAGCGGTGTTTCCTCTTCTAAGAAGAAGCAAACATCCAACCCTAAAAAGGATGGCTGCTATACCTGTGGAAGACCACACTTAACTCGCAATTATCCAATAAAAAGGACCAGAACATTAGTGCCTTGGTGGCAGAAGGCAATAGTGACCAGTTGGAGGTCCAGGATGCACGGGTCAACCCCATGTAATTCTTGAACGCCATCACAGATACTAATGTCCGTACTCTTTACAATGGTTTGATGTATGTGCAAGTTACATTGAATGGTAACCATATATTGGCGATGGTTGAAACGGGAGCATCATATAGTTCTATGATGGAAAAAGTGGTGAGTCGGTTCCGGTTACAGTTGAAAGACTTGGGTTTCAAAATTGAAGGCCGTAAACTCTAAAATCAAGCCAGTGCTAGGCATGGCGACTGTAGAATTGGAGTTGGGGCCATGGAAGGGTTGGTGCAATTTCATGGCAAGTCAATGGATGATTTTGACTTGATTCTAGACAAAGATTTCATAGTTGCAAATAGGATCTATCCAATTCCGCACTTGGATGGCGTCATGGTGAATGATGGCTAGAGTCCAGGCTTTGTTCCTGCAGTAAAGTTGCAGAAACAAAAGAACAATCAACAAAAGAACATGGTATCAACGATAGAGATTGAGTCATATCTTCTGAGGCGTGGTGAAGTTGTGCATATTGCTGCATTGGTGGAAACCAAACCTAACATGTACCAGGAAGTACCCAACGCCATGGCCCATGTTCTAGAGAAGTTTACATATATCATGCCTGCAGAGTTTTCGAGATAGCTTCCTCCATCCTGTGCTGTGGAACACAAGATCGAGTAGGTTCCAAGAGCCCAACCACCTACCCAAACTTCTTATCGCATGTCCCCGATAGAGTTGGCTGAGTTGCGATACCAACTTAATGAATTGCTAGATAGCCAAGCGCTGAGACCGTCAAAGTATCCGTACAGTACTCCAGTGTTATTCCAGAAGAAGGCTGACGGAACGCTGAGGTTCTGTGTAGACTATTGTGCCTTGAATAAGATCACGATAAAAAACAAGTACCCATCCCAAATGTGTACAACTTGTTCGACGAGCTAGTGATGGCACGATTTTACACTAAAATTGATTTGCGGTCTGGGTACTGGCAAGTCTGAATAGCCCCAGGAGATGAGGAAAAGACGACGGTAGTGACGTGCTATAATTCCTTTGAATTTCTCGTTATGCCATTCAGTTTGACGAATGCACCTGCTACCTTTTGTGGACTAATGAATGATGTCTTGTACGATTTTCTTGATAAGTTTGTCATAGTGTACTTAGATGATATTATTGTGTATTCGAAATCCTTGAAGGACCACATAGATCAGAGGGTAGTATTCTGCAAGTTGAGGGAATGCGAACTCCATGTAAAGCAAGAAAAGTGTGAGTTTTGCAGGGAGCAAATCATTTTTCTTGGCCATGTATTGAACAATGGTCGGATCCAGATGGATCACAGAAAGGTTGAGGCGATCCTTGACTAGCTTGCACCCCAGAAAGTCGCATAACTAAAGTCATTCCTTAGTTTGGCCAACTACTACAGGCACTTCATCCAGGGATACTCAAAGATGACCTACTAAAGAAGGATAGACTGTGGCTGTGAGATTATGAGTGCGAAGATGCATTCAGAATGCTGAAGAAAGCGGTTGCTTCTGTGCCAGTGTTGCAACTTTCGAAAGCTTTTGAAGTGCATACTGATGCTTCAGATCGTGCGATTGGAGGAGTACTTATGCAGGAGAAGCACCCGATTGCATTTGAAACTAAAAAGCTGAAAGAATGCGAGCAAAGATATAGTACGCATGAGAAATAAATGACAGTTGTTGTGCATTGCCTCAAGATATGGAAGCACTATCTATTAGGAACCAAGTTTGTGGTGGTGACTAATAACATGGACAATATTTACTTCAAGACACAGAGAGAGTTGACCCCAAAGCAAGCTCGTTGGCAAGAGTTTCTGGCTGAGTTTGACTTTGACTGGATTCATAAGTTAGGAAGGGAGAATGCAGTGGTCGACGTACTTAGTAGAAAGTATGTCAAAGAATACATTGTTGTGCTTAGTACTGTTGAGACGGACTTCGGGGACAAGATTAAGTGGGAGTCCCCGAGTGACCCAGTTTATCAAAACTTGGTGTTCGTGAAGTCAAAGTTCGTCGTTATTGGCTGGAGGATGACTTACTCTTTGCCAATAGTGGTCAAGCATATGTTCCAGCAGGAGGGGGACTTAGGCGAAAGTTACTACGAGAGACTCACGATGCTTCTTGGACTGGTTATTCTGGAGTTGAACGAATGCGGGCATTACTGTCGCGTAGCTTCTATTGGCCAAAGATGGAAGAGGATATTGAAGCATACGTGAAAACTTATCTTGTTTGTCACCAAGACAAGGTGGAGAGGAAGAAGGAGTCAGGCTTGTTGCAGCCTTTGCCAATCTCTGATCGACCATGGCAATTAGTTTCTATGGACTTCATTTCGAGATTCTCTAAGGTCGATGGTATGGCTTTTGTCTTTGTAATTATTGACAGATTTTCTAAGTATGCTGTGTTTGTTGGTACACCAAAGGAGTGCTCGGTTGATGTTGTCGTTGAGTTATTTTCAAACATGTTATGATGTATTTCGGATTACCCAAAGATATCATAAGTGACAGGGACATGAGATTCATAGGTAGATTTTGAACCGTGATGTTCAGGTTGCTAGGTTTCAAATTGAAGTTCTCAACTGCCGCATATTCTTAGACCGACGGACAAACGGAGACGATCAATACCTTGTTAGAAGAACACTTAAGGCATTACGTGACGACAAGTTAGAAAAATTGGTTGGAGTTGCTGGATGCTGCATAGTTTTACTACAACCTGCACAAGTCATTCGCAACTAAGTTGAGTCCATTTGAGTTAATGAATAGGCAACAACCTCTGACTCCACCTGAAGTTGCTCTTCAAGAGATAGTTTGTTGATGATACAACAACGCATGAAGAAGTACGCAAACCAACATAGATCGGACTTAGAGTTCCAACTGACTCCCCAGATTTGAAAGAAAGTAAATAACAAGACAGTCCATCGTGGGATCATCCCTGAGTACAATAGACCATTTAAGGTAATCAAGAAGGTGGGTCATATAGCTTATCGTTTGAAACCACTTGACAAGCTCAAGATCCACCTGACCTTCCATGTGAGTTTTCTGAAACCCTTTTACCAAGACGCGATGGATGGAGGACGGAGGCAAGCAAAGTGTGCCCCGCCAGTGATTCGTAAGAAATTTCAGAAAGATGTGAAGGCTGTGCTGGATTACAGAATGATGGGACAAAGAAAAAAGAATAGATGGACAAACTATCTGATCCATTGGAACGGTGAAACAAAATTAGATGCTACTTGGGAATGGAATGTTACCTTGTGACAGTTTCAAGATAAGATTGCTGAGTACTTGAAGAACGTGCGAAAGCAAACCAAGTTGACGAGGGTGTCAACCTCTTTAGGTGGGGTGGTTTATTAGCCCCTTAGGGTGCGGTCCAAACGAAAAGTGCACGACCGTGGCAGATTTCGGCCAATCATGGTCAAGTTGGAAGGCCGAAGATAAATGGGTCGAGAAAAGTTTGGACACATGTTTGATGATATTTTTCATGCCTATGTATGGGTTTGGGAAAGTTTCAGGGATAGAAGATGTCTCTAAGTTAGTGGGGGAATGAGAGGTGTCTCTACTAATGGTCCGAAGTTTTTAGCCAGGACTACTATATAGAGGAATAACTGTGACTAAGCCAAGTCAAGGCCGGGGGCCAAGGGCGTGGTACGACTAGACTTTGTGGGTTATTTCAGATGGTTCCAAGCATTTGGAACCGTGGTGACAAAGTTGCTAGGTGTTGGAGCAAGTTGGGCACGAAACGTAGCAAATGGTGGGAAGCTGGGCGCGCGAAATCGTGCGACCGTTGCCTGTGCTCGGAAAGACGAACGTTGGGACTGTCTGGCAGTTGCTAGCCGTTGTTGAAGTTGCGAAAGGTTACCAGCCAACTCAGACACGTTCTTATCGATTTCCTAACTCATGTACATTTGGATTGGACCAATGGTTGGGTCTTGTCAACCGTAACAATGCCTATAAATAAATGGCTAGGCAGAGACTAAGGGCAGATACTAAGAAACATCCTTAGATGTTCTGCACGCTAAGTGTTTGTAGAATTGTCCTTGTAATCTCTATTGTGAAATACAAGGTTGGCCGCTTGGCTTTAACTTGTGCGTGTTGTTCCTTTGTTTTGTCTGAGTGTTCTACGTTGAATACTTGTGCACAAGTATGAGTGTGAGGGCTGACTGGTAATGCGACTTACCAGTGCCATTACGTGCATGTTTGGCTATCAAGAGTAAACACCTCGTAACACGAACACTAGTTGCCTATCTTCAACCACCATCTAACACTTCTTTTCAAGATCAATTTTTGCCCAACACTCATTTTATTCGCTTGAGTCATGATTATGGCATCATTTTTCTTCAGTTTAAACCCTTTGACGATACAAAAATAAGGTCATAATTGAAATTCTGATTCGAAAATTTGAAACTTTCGGGATTGCCTTCTGCTATGGGCTTTTCTCAAACTCGATCATATGCCCAAACAAATTCATCAACCAACACTCACTTTGCCTTTGGGGCATCTAATTAACCCCTTTAAAACAATTTTGAAGACACCTGAAACTAGGGTTGGGCAAAAATACCTGTTAATCCAAAAATCTGCCACATCCGATTCGATTCGATTCAACAAATAGGGTTCCGGTGTGTATTATTTGATCGAGTCAAAAGAAAGTTGGATAATTACTTGTATGCGGTGTTAGTTGGAGTCACCTGATTAAGAATCCGTGGGAACCCGATTCTTCCCACATATATATTTTTTATTTTTACACACATATTACAAAATAATACTTTTGGAGGTAAATAAGTAATTTCATTAAACAAAATACATTATAAATATGAAAAATTAAAGTTTATTTATAAGATTCATTTATAGATGTCATGATTTCTTTTTTTTTTTTAAGGAAACAGTTTAATTAATGTAGAACATATATTTGGAAAGAGGTATTATTTATTTGAATTTTCATTGATTTTGAATTCTTTTAATTTTCTTTTCTCGTATTCTCTTTGCATGTTCATTTTTTTATTGAGAAAAAATCTTTATTAAGTTTTAGATGAATATTCAAAATACAAAATTAAATTACTATAAATTATTTTTAAAAAAAATTAAATGATAACCAGCGTGATGCAGATATCTGTTGACTCAACCCTACTTTAATGGAAACCCACTCATATACGGGATGGTTAAAGATCAGAAGATAGCTGTCTTGCAAGGTACGGGTCTAGTCAGCCAAATGAAGCATAGAACGAGTACTACTTGACCTGTACCCACCCCTACCCAAAACAAATCTTAATAATCATAAAATAGCAACTTGAACTTGCAAAATCCAATTTTCAATTTTCTCCTCAAAATTTAGCATCAAATTTTACAAAAATTACACAAAAACAATCCAATCAACAAATAAATACTCAAGCACTGAATTGACATTACACTGTATTTGTGCAGCACCGAATTGACATTATTTGACTTGTATGTATGGCAAAATAAAGGAACTATGAATAGGATGGGGAGGAGGGAGAAGGATGCTGAGAGTAAGGGAGGAGATGAATCGGAAAATTTAGATATTTTTTTTTAATTTTCTATATTTTCTATTAACCTGATTTATAGGTAACTAGAGCTGTTAATCGAACCGGGTAGCTCGCGAGCCGAGCTCGACCCAGCTCGATAAGGGCTCGGCTCGGCTTGTTTACAGAGAGAAACGATCCGAGCTCGAACTTTACTCAATATTCGTTTAATACACGAGCCGAGCTATGCTCGGTAGGTTCGAAGAGTAGGGGCATTAACGTCATTTCATTGTGTATGTGGTACGCTAACCTAAGTCATTCTCTCGTTTGTAGCCCTAATTTTTCTTTCCTCTTTTGGTCTTATTTTCTCCCGTTCCACAGCCGTAGCCACAGTCGCACACCCACACCCTCCATTTTCACCACCGTCACCGACTCACCATTCACCAATTCATCCATTATCTCACCTCCATCAGGACCATCATCTATCCGTCCACTATCTCACCACCAGGCGCAATCCCTAATTTTTTCTTTCCTCTTTCGATCTTTCATTTTCCCGTTCCACAGCCGCAGCCGCACCCTCCATTCTCACCACCGTCACTGACTCACCAATCCATTCATCTCACCTCCATCACCAATCCGTCCACCATCTCACCACCATCATTCAATCCACTTCTCGTGAATCCGTGAGCAACGCCATACGGAGCCACCTCGGTAAAGCCAGGGGCTTCTACCATATCCCGATTCGCTGCATAATCTGGTAACCATTTCTTCTCAATTTTTGCAATTTATTTTGGTTTTAAGAGGTTGTGTGGGTTTTGGTTAATGGTGGATAGCCCCGTATCCCGTATGGCTTCCCCGTATCCTGTTGGCTTCTTGTGTTTTATCTCTGTGTTTTATCCCGAATTTCACCTGCACGGATTGCTTAGGGACCGCTTAGTGGATTTTTGGCTTCAAATAGCATGTCTTTTACCAGTTAAATAGCCTTTTTTTTACCCATTGTTCTGGATTGTTGCATAAGTGTCAAATTTCGCCTGAAATGCTCACATATTCTTTTATGCGATTACGTGCATCACTACTGCGTTACCTTCCTTCGACACTTGAAGCGGGGTTTGATGTTTCATTTCGTTCAGACCATGGAATAGTTGCTGCGATTAAACTTGTGTCTCTAAGAAAATAAAGAAGGAAACATCACTTTTTGTCTCTGTGCTCTTTGATTTCTACATTTTCTAATCCATGTTATAGAACTGACTGTTGATGATACCAAACATTTTGTTAAAAGAAAGCCAAAGTATTCAATTCCCATACATTTAACTCTTCCTGGTTAAAATGTAACTTTCTCTATTGATGTCCATAAATTTCCTCGAAAGAGCTTGCGAATTGCAAAAGTTTCCACCAGTCGTCTTAAAATGGCATTCTAAACCGTCTGCTATGATACTTCTGATAAGTACCATGGTTGTTAAAATTGCGATCCGGATCGTAGGATCGTACGATCCTACGATCTGGAAAGGCAAAATCGATCCGGATCGCACTTAGAATCGCAAACTCCTTGAATCTACGTAGGATCAAGGTAGGATCGGTAGGATCGCATAGGATCGTACGATCCTACGATCCTACTTCGATCCCACAAAAAAGGGCTAATTTGTGAAATACAAGGTTCATTTTGCAAGTAAAAATCAACATTTGGGGTAGGCTTGTAG
The DNA here is from genome assembly GCF_036785885.1 of Coffea arabica. Classification (NCBI taxonomy): domain Eukaryota; kingdom Viridiplantae; phylum Streptophyta; class Magnoliopsida; order Gentianales; family Rubiaceae; genus Coffea; species Coffea arabica. Next base: position 28,852,308 of record NC_092313.1, read on the forward strand.
TTTATCAAGAAATTGCAGGCCTTAGTTGCAATGTTTTAACAAATTTTGCCTCAAAGTCAAAAGGTTCCGTCAAAAAGCTTCGGTCTTCTTCATCTTCTCCTCAAGCAGACCTTTGTCATTTCTCTTCTCCTCTCCGCTGCCCAAATCAAATCCCTAATTTAAACCATCAAACCATCTCAAGCTTCGGCTACAGCTCTTACCAAGACCAAGTACTAACAAGACAAATTGCTGCGGCTTCTACCAAGAACCCACAAGCTACAGCCGACAGCTTCAAGGCTTCAAGCTTTAAAGCTTCAAGCTCCAGCAGCCATTGCTTCGGTAAGAATATCAAGCTACGAAATCCTCTGTTGCCGCTGGATTTTGGCCGTTTCAAGCTTCAAAGCTTGAAGCTCCAGCACCCGTTCTTCTCCAATTTTCGTGCTGCCAGCCTGCCACCACACTGAAGCTCAAGCACCAGCACTTCAATTAAAGTCATATGTGAGTGTGGTTATTTTCTTGCTTAAAAATTGATACTTGGGGAGATAGTGATTGATAAAGTTGTGATTTGTATTTGGTTTTCTTGGTATTTGAACATATATTGCTTTTGATTGAATTGAGTTGAAGTTGAAGGGAATTATTAACGGGTCCATTAGGATTTGTGAAATTTTGGTTTTCTTGCTTGAAAATTATTGACGGTTCTGAAGCACCAGCACTTTGTCTTAGGATTTGTGCTCTCAGAATCATTAACGGGTCCATTAGGTACACTTTTTTTTGCCTTCTCCATAGGAAGCTCTGATAATCGAGACTCTGCTACCACATAAATCTTCCCATTGAACTTGTTGAAGAAATCAAAGTTAGGAGTATTATTATTTTGTAATAATGAATTAATGAGAACTCATAAAATTATTTAATATAACATCGTTTAAATCTTCCCATTTTGTCATGCATTTTGCAGCAGTTGGACAGTTGATTTTTCAACTGTTATCTTTACAGTAAAACATGTCAGTTGATAATTTTTCTTTCTGTTACATGACTCCTTAATAATCTGTTTTCACAGGATTGTTTTTCTGTTCTACTCTAGTCCAGGTTATTCCTTTGACTAAGCTATATTAAGTTGTGATCCCAAAGATGCTTCATGTACTATAAGAACTCTGTACTGATCTAGACATCAGTACAGGGTATGAAGGATCACTAAGGACACATAAAAGAATTCCCTTTTCTGGTAGGACGCATAGCAAAGTTTTATTTTCCAGAAAAATTCACACAAATACAAATGTTTGCTGTTCAAGCATTAATTTCTAAACTTCTATTGTTGCTGCTGTTATGTCCTTTACCTATGTTTTCATTGGATTTGCACTCGGCCTTGCAAAAATCATTGGTAATAAGACTGAATTTCTTGTGCTGGTCTGGTCTGGCTTATTTTTTGAATGCTAGCTTTATTTTCTTTTATCAAGTGCTGGTCTGGTCTGAATTTCTTGGTTTTTTATGAATATTCTAATATATTTGGCAGTGCTTAAATGTCTTCATCCGCTTCAAAGAAACAAAGTAGAAAAAATGCACCGGGTGCTCGATTGGATCCCGGGTGGGATCATGGAATTGAAATTGATTCTAATAAAAAACAATTTCAGTGTAAATACTGTGGAATTACTCGAGCTGGTGGTGTGTATAGGCTTAAGCATCATTTAGCTTGTACACATACAAATGTTGAACCATGTCCTAGCGTTCCTGAAGATGTTAGAACCCAAATGTTTGATTTACTAAGTGCAAGTTCTGAGGAATCAAGGAAAAAAAAACAAAGGGTTAGTACCATGTATGATTTAAAAGAAGAAGAAGGTGAAGTTAAGCAGCAGGCTAAAAAATGTTCTATGGACAACTTTGTTGTGAGAAAATCTGGGGGGTTGAATGTGAGACAAACAACCATAAATGAGAAATGGAAGAAACAAGATAGAGATGAAGTTTGTCAAATAATGGCTAGGTGGTTCTATACAAGTGCCGTTCCATTTAATGCTGTAAATAGCCCATTGTTTCCTTTAATGATTAGGAAATTGGGAGAATATGGAAAAGGATTTAAACCACCTTCATACCATGAAATGAGAGTGACCTTTTTGAAAAAAGAGGTGCAAGAGACATTGAATTTGCTCAATATGTACAAAAAAGAGTGGAAAAAAAATTGGCTATACTATTATGTCCGATGGATGGTCTGATCAGAGAAAGAGAACAATGAACAATTTTCTTGTGAATAGTCCAGCTGGTACTGTGTTCTTATCTTCGGTAGATACCACTGATATTTCAAAAACAGCTCAAAAATTATTTGAATTGTTAGATGGTATTGTGGAAAAAATTGGAGAGGATAATGTTGTGCAGGTCATCACCGATAATGCTTCTAATTATAAGGCAGCTGGAAAAATATTGATGGAAAAGAGAAAAAGATTGTTTTGGACCCCTTGTGCTGCTCATTGTATTGATCTAATGTTAGAAGATTTTTAAAAGTTTGATTCTCTCCACAAAGTTACTATACAAAAAGCGAAATCAGTGGTTACATATATTTATTCATGGGGTACAGTTATTAATTGGATGAAACAGTTCACTAATGGCAAGGAGTTGATTAGACCTGGAGTTACTCGTTTTGCTACTTCATACTTGACCATGAGACGTCTTAGCGAGCTGAAAGGGAATTTGTTTAACTTTTTCTGTTCGGATAAAAAGAAAACAAGCATGTATGCTAGGAGAAACAAGGGGAAAAAAATTGAGAGCATCATTTTTGATAATCAACAATTTTGGCCAAATGTGGAGTTATGTTTAAAGATAGCTTCGCCTCTTATCAAAGTATTGAGGATGGTTGATTCTGATGAAAAACCAGCCATGGGCTTTCTCTATAAAGCTATTGATCAGGCAAAAGAAGAAATCAAACAAAATGTGAACAATATTCGAAAGAGGTGAATTTTAAATAAATTGTCATATTAATTATGAGTTCATTTATAATTTCTGTGTTGGATAGTAGAATGAATTTTTTTAGTTATTTTTTTAACCAAACTCATGTTTATGTGCTAGATTTGAATCGGCATTTGCTATCATTGATAAAAGATGGGAAGATCAATTGAGTCATCCTTTACATGCCACGGGTTATTATTTGAATCCTCAATTTCAATATAGTCCAGATTTTCAGTCGGATGCAAATATAAAACGTGGCCTTTATGATTGCATTGCTAAGATGGTTCCCGAATCTGGTGAAAGGGTGAAGATTGATTTGCAATTAGATGATTTTCGACATGCAAATGGATTATTTGGTCATGAAAATGCTGTACTAACAAGAAACAAGAAATCTCCTGGTTAGTTACTAGTTGAACTTTGTGTTTTTATTTTTAAAACCTTTACTAATTTGTTATTTATTTTAATTTCCTACAGCTGATTGGTGGGAATCTTATGGCGATGAGTGTCCAGAGTTGAAAAATTTTGCCATTCGAATTCTCAGTTTAACTTGTAGCTCTTCTGGATGTGAGCGAAATTGGAGCGCATTTGAATTGGTAATAATGTTTTCATATAATATAATATCTCATTTAGTATAATATTTTGTTTAGCATTTGAATTTAAGTTCGTAGTATAACTGTATAAGTTCTTTCAATTTCAATAGGTACATTCTAAGAGAAGAAACCGTTTGGCTCAAAAACGAATGAATGACCTTGTGTTTGTGATGTACAACTTGAAGTTGAGAGAGAGACAAAGGCAAAGGCAACGTGTTATTGAAGAAATTCCTTTTGAGAATTTGCCTTCAGATGATGAATGGGTGACAGAGAGAGAAAATCCAACTCTTCCAAGAGAAAATAGCTGGTTACGAGTTCTAGATGACAATCCCAAATGTGACACTTCAGATGAAGAGGGAAATGAAGATGATGAAATTGAAATACTTACAAGAAATGTGCAGAGAGTTTGTAAGTTTCTTTCTTTCTTCCAATTTAAGTATAAAGTTTATCCTTTTTTTTGTTTTTATAGTTTTATTTTTCAAGTTCTCTTGTTTTTGGTAACTTTCATTATTATTGTTTGTTTATTTAGATGATCATGAAGATCGTCAAACCCATGTCCGTCGAAGACAAGTTAATAAAATGAAAGAGATTCATGTTATTGATGAGGATGATGGGCCTTCAACTGAATTCGACCGCCAAGATGATGATTATCTTGATATGGTTCCCGAAACTGATCTTCAAATGGGAACTAATGATTTGGATGATACTAATTTGGATGGTGATTAAGATAATGCCGAAGATGAATTCCAAGAGAATTGGGATGGTGAAGATGATTGGGAAAATAATGATTTTGATAATATGGATTATGGGAATAATGAATTTGATTCAAACGATGAAAATGATTGGTTATAAATTAATGTATTTCTGAATTATTATGATACTTGAAAATGATGAATTGTTGCTATTTTATTTTTTATTTTTTCATGTTTGTTTAAACATGACAGATGACATTCTAGTAGTTAATTTTGATCTTGAAAATCTTTTTGGATGTTTTGCTTTTTAGTATTTGTGAAGGTTGATGATTATTTTATATTTGAAATTATGATTGTGTAAACTGTGAAGCATTTGATTTTAAGATTTGAAATCATGACAGATAACAGGTTTACATTCTCTTCTTTATTACTTGTCAGATAGTAAGTAAAAAATACTATATATTTATGAGTAACTTATTTATTTGATATCTTTTAGGATGTACAAAATGATATATGAATTTCAAATTCATTAATTTAGTAAATTTAGGAGTTTTTGGTAGGATCTTACGATCCTACGATCCGATTCTGTGAAACTAAAATCGATCCGACGTGGGATCCCGATTTTACAAACCTTGATAAGTACAGTTATACTACCAGGAAGGGCAAGTAGGCATGCATCATGGACCATGAAAATGCCAATTTTCAGAAATCAATTACAGCTTTGATGAGCTGCAAACTTCTTGGACAATGAAAATGCCAGTTTCTAGCAATGAAATGATAGCTTTCACGATCTGCAACTTCTTATTGATTAATGAACACTAAAAAGTACGTATCAGCTCAATATTGTCTCTCTTCGTAGTACCTGGAAAAGATGTAATAGTCAACCATAAGTGACAGAACTTTAACAGCGCTAGCCATATAACAAACAATGGACAAAACTTTAATAAAGCTAGTCATCTTCTTTTCTTTAGCATGTGATATTTCTTCATGTTTTGCACTTTTGTTTAAGCTTGACAGTGAAAGCATTTTTCAACCTAGAAGATTCTGCAAGGCAAAACTTTCTTCATTTTAGTTTCTTCATTTCAGCAAAACTAACTTTTTGTTTGGATTACCATTTTAAGAGTTTTTCACTGTTATTTCATTAATCTGAGTGCAAGCTTGAGAATTGAGATAGGAACAAGTTAAAGAAATGTTAAAACTGGCTTGAAGTGGGCATTATTTCTTGGAATCTGTTTTATTACTTTTGTACCTTATTTCTTAGAAATGTTATTCGAAATTTCTGTTTTAGCTAATCAGAATCTGTATTGGTTATTAAATGTGTTTTGACTAAGGAATGTACAACTCTCCATTCAACTCATTTCAAGATTCATCATCAAGTCCTGTGATGAAGCAAAACAATGAAGACGTGGAACAATTGAACTACAACAAAGAAAGAGCTGATGAGATGAGTGAAGAAGAGATAGAAATGATAGAAAATGAGGGCAATGAAAGAGGACAGCAAGAGATGGAGATGAAGGAGCTGGTCCTTTTGAGAAAAAACAAAGGAAGAAGAAATCTAGTATATGGGATGAAATGACAACAATAGTGCTAGATAATGGGACGGTCAAAGTGAAGTGCAACAATTGCAAGGGACTTTTTGTCAAGAGTGCAACCGGAGCCACATCTCAGCACAAGAGACACTTGATTCTTGCTTACAAAGAAAAATAGTCATTGGAGAGCAAAGCAAACAAAAGCAACAAGTGCTGTCATTCATCGAAGGCCCAAGTAATTGTATCACTTCCATCACAAATTTCTTGTATGATCATGCCAAGGTAAGAGAACTTGCATCACACATGATTCTTGCACATGAGTACCCCTTTTCTATAATGGATCATGTAGTTTTCAACAAATTCATGAAAGCAACTTCTCTATTTTATAAAAGGATTAATCGGCAGATTGTTAAGAAAGATTGCATTAGTACTTATACAATTGAAAAAAGGAAGCTGAAATCATTGTTGAAAGGTGCTGGTAGGATTAGTATTGCCACAGATTTGTGGACATCTGGTCAAAAAATTCAATATATGGTTGTGACTGGTCATTTTGTTGATTTTGATTGGGTGCTACAAAAATATTTGTTGAATTTTTGCAATGTTCCTCCTCCTCATACTGGAGTTATTATAGCTGATACTCTAAGTAAGTGCTTTATTGATTGGGAGATTGAGAATAAGGTTTTTAGCATAACTGTTGATAATGCTTCATACAATGATGTGTGCATTAGGAGATTTAGAGAGGATTTTTCTCTAAAAAAAAGATTAAGTATTGGAGAAAAAATTTTCATGTTAGATGTTGTGCACATATACTTAATCTCTTAGTGCAAAATGGTCTTGGTCAACTTGGTGGTGTGATTGATGTTGTTAGAGAAGGGATAAAGTACTTGAACAATTCTGAATCTAGGCTTCTTGAATTTGCCAAAATTAAAAAACAGTTTCAGTTGCCCTCTAGAAAGCTAATTTTGGACTGTCCAACAAGGTGGAATAGCACCTATTTGATGTTAGTTTCGGGTTTAGAGTTCAAGGATATTTTTCCAAGATATGCAGACATTGACCCCGGATTTCACTATGTTCCTACTGATTTTGAGTGGATGAAAGTGGAAGAAGTGTGCAAATTTCTAGGAATATTTCATGAAATCATTGATATGATTTCCGGGTCCGAGTATCCAACAGCTAACATTTTCTTGTGGAGCTCTATAGGATTAAAGAGCTTTTAAATGAAAAAGCTCTTGACCCTTTTTAGCATATTCGGGCTATGGCTGGAAGTATGTCTGCTAAATTTGATAAGTATTGGGGGAAAAGTAATGTGCTGCTATCTTTGGGTGCAATTTTGGATCCGAGATACAAAATATTTCTTATTAATCATGCTTTTCCGGTGATTTATGGTGAGGATGCAGCTCCTAGATTCGTGGCTGAAATTAGAGACACTCTTTATGAGCTTTACAATGAATATGTTGATTGTCACATTGTTTCCCATTCTGAACAACAACAGAGGCAGGTTGTAAAAGGGAAACAAAATGAAGGTTCTAGTTCTTTTAGTAAGAAACAGAAAATGACTGGACCTGTCATTTTAACTGGTAAAGAAAAGTTGCACATGCATGTGAGTGAAATTAACAGGGCTCCACCAGAAAAATCAGATTTAGATGTTTATTTAGAGGAAAGTAAGTATTGTGACGCCCCCACTTCTCCCTAAGACGAACCAAAAGATATCCACGGGACGCCTGCCCAACTCTTGCCAGGATTCGGTACAATTTCCGTTCAAACTTATTACAATACTAGCTATCAAGACAAGATAAAGTAAGAAAGATAAGTCACTTCCATAAATAACATTCAAACTTACACCAAGAGTTCCAAAATACATCAAATTTCCAAAATATACAACTGTCAAAAGTCTAGTCGATTACATTTGGAACCCTAATACAAAAGTACAACAAAAGGGTTTCTCCGAGTTTCACTCCATGTCCATGCCTGTTAAGAAAAATAAATCTACGGGGTGAGCAATTGCTCGTGAGGCCAAGAAACACACATATAAGCACGTTGTCCAATTAACAAGAAAATGATAATATTCGAGTAATTAACAATTCAAGTGAAATGTAAATAGAAACAATTCAAGGATATGGGAGCTCTCAGGAGCTATTGTCCACTGGCACGATCAAGAACCTCCACGAGTTGACACTCCGTCAATCGGATAGGTCATAGTCCGTAGAAGCTTCACTTACGCGTTCCCCGTCCACCATACATACCGCACCGGCCCCGAACGTCATTTATAAGGTGATACTCCACGAGTATGCCAAGTGAAATCTCTCCAATAGATCAAGTTTATCATATTATTCTCATGACTCACCAAGATTCCCGACCAAACCCATGCCAGCTCGATTCCCAGGTCAGTTTATGAGTTTGGGCGTCCCCCATGTAACATTTGTAAGTCGAGGAGATTCACTCCAACGACGTATACAGCCATAGCATACCATTTCATGCCATTCAAGCATTCGATACATTCAATCATTCATTTCATTTCAATCAAGTCATTCATGATCCATTCATTTCATTTCAATTAATTCAATCATGAGTCATTCATTTCAAATGAAAACGAGTGCGGTAAAGTACACACTGGACTCCATTTTCAAAATCTCCAATCATTAATAACAGTTAAGCATGTATCAAGTTCACATACACTTGACACTCACCAAGTAATTCAAGAAGTAAAGCACAAGCGGTTGTTTAGGCGTCTCCTGTGAGATTTTCTTGAAAGTCCTCTTGAGTGCCTGAGCAATAATAATGAACTATTACACACTATCGTTTAAAACCCCTACTTATCGAGAAAGATTGCACTCGTGTACAATCTAAGAAGATATTATGAGAATGAGTCTTAATTACTTGTAAATCGAGGCTCAAAAGTGGGGTTTTAATAATACAAGGAAATTCGATTTTCATCTTTGAAATCAAGTGTAAAATGATCAAGCAATATCGAGGAAAATGGTGAGTTCTCAAAACTCAATTTCCTTTAAATTCGGAAATTTCAGATTTGACAAGTAATCTTTGAAAAATTGTATCTCACTTTCTGTAGGTCCAAAATTCGAAAAATTGGTACCGTTGGAAACTACTTCTAAAGTACTAAAAGTTCCTAGAAGATATTTTTCCATGATTCCAAATGAATGACATTCAAAATTTGGCTCAAAGTTGCTGTTTCGGGCTACCAAGACAGTTTCGGGGTTGGTTTTTGCCAACTTTGAAAATTCGGCAAAATTCACAAAATGTAAACTAGCCTCTGTAATTTGGAACTCAATTATAGTTATAAACAAAGTTTAAAACACAACAAACAGAACAAGAATCGGAGTTTTGAGCGCCAAGATATAGCAGCTCAAAGTTGCTGAAATTTTCTCATTGAATAAGGATTTTCCAGATTTGAAACATGAACTTTGGGATTTCAGTTGAGCATCAAAATGAACTTGGAATGGCACCAAATTTGGTAGTATTACCCTACCATAGAAGGGCTATTCCTCTGTCAAATTTCATGCAAAAATTCGTACGGAAGGTCAGTTGACAAAGCCGCTAAAATTCCAAGAATTTCCAAGGCAAATCTGCCTTGTACTTCCGTTTTCCTTTTTCAAGCATTTGGCCAATGAAATCTTCTCAAACATGGTTCATTTATGAAGACAAGGTCTAAGAAATATCCAAAATGTGTTTGGTAGGTGATTAACACCAAGAGTTCCAAAATAACGAGTCCCAATTCGAGTTAAGGCATTCAACTAGCCAAGATTAGGGTTTCCTTTCACTGACACAAGTCTGGAATTCGGCCACAACTCATTCAATTCAACTTGGAATTGGGCATGGTCAGTGGTGTTGGAAACTACATTCATAGGGATACAATTTCTCAGAAGAAATTGTTTGGAAATTCTGTCCATAACTAGTTCATATTCGAGCAACAAGTTGCAGCACACAATAGGTTTTCTAACACAGCCGAGAAACAGGGCAAGTGAATTTGAAAGGCTGGTACGGCTCACTCAAGTGGAATCAGGGGATGTATTTTATACTGTTAGAAAACTAGAAGTGTCTAGTTTCTAATCCCGCAAACAGCACTCGATTTTGACGTTGGAGCAAAGAGTTATAGTGGTTTGAAATTCGCTGCCAGAGCAACTCTGGACACGTTTTCCAGCCATGAAGAAATTTCGAAATCCAAACATTTACCCAATCAAATCAAGTGATTTTTGGTGGAAACTTTCCAAACAACCTATAAAACATATATACACCGAAATAAAGTCAATGGGACCACAAAAAATTGCACCAAGAGGCGCGGCAATGACAGGGCAGATCTGGCCCTTCTTCCATTTCAACTTCCTTAGAGTTTCTTTCCACTCTTTCAACTTAAATCCACTAGATTAACACTTAATTAACATAAATAACACTCAAAATCATCAAATCAGATCATCAAGTCCATTGTGGGATTTGATAGAGTCCACTCACATGATTTTTAATAATCCAAAGCTACCCGCATGAAGTTACAAGTTTCTAAGTGTAATCTAACTTACAAAAGCTAAGATTTAAAGGGTGGATGATCATTACCTCTTAGATGTTGCTAGAGCAGAAATTTCGGTCCTTAGAGCTCCAAGAAAACCATGAGAATGAAGCTCTTCTCCTAGCCCAAGATGGTCTCCAAGTTATTTGTAAGGTGTGGTATGAATTTGAGAGGATTTGGTGCAAGATTGAGAGATGAAATGGTGAAGAAACTTGGTCTTCTTCTCCTTGGTGTTGCACAGCTGCTTGAGGGAGAGAAAGAGAGAGTTGTGGCTGATGGAAAGCTTCTCTTGGAAGCTTAAGAGTTTGCGGTCAAAATTACTCCAAAAGTCAACTAAGAATAATGCGCGCGTTTCGTGCTCGTTTCCTCTCGGCTTTGTTTTACTTGTGCACTAAATCTCTAATGCACTTCCATTCATACTATTATTATTCACTCTTAATAGTCTAAAAATAAAGGTTTAAAGTCCCTCAATTAATCGCGCGTGCGAAAATGCAGACTTCCGATTTGTGCGCGATAGAGTAAAATTTCTAAGAAATTCTTACAACGATATTATAACTGACTAGTACTTGAGTACTTAAACATAAAAATACCTATTTTGAAACTAATGTATGAGTCTTCAATCTCCAAGCTCACTGTATTTTCAAATCGATTATTGTCTCCAAACGCGTATTCACTATTCTCACTAAACGAGTTTTCAAAAATTAAATTTTTGCAACAAGTAATTTTAAAAATATATGCAAGTCATAATTCCATATAATTGAGTCTAAAAAGGTTGGAATAAAATATTTGGAGCAAACGGGCAATTAAATATTTAAATAAACTAGTAATATGAATTTAAAATAAGTAAATTTGTGGGTCCTCACAGGTATGCTTGTGATACAAATGCAAATCTGGATGTTTTGGGTTGGTAGAAATAGGAAAGATTGAGATTTTCTATCTTGTCGAGGATGGCTGCCGATATACTCTCCGTTCCTGTTACAACTGTGGATTCAAAATCTACCTTCAGCGCCAGAGGTAGAGTAATTGATGATCGACGAGCTTCTATGTCAATTGAGATGGTGCAAAATGTTGCTTTGCGGCAACGATTGGATCCGCAGTCTTCATGGCCTAAAGAATAAGTCTCGCGTAAGTAATTGATTAGATGTTTTTGTTATTGTTACAGTTTCTTTATATCTGATTTTGAAGAATTTTATAACTTTCATACTTTTGTTTTGTAGGAATCACTTGATGCGACCGAATTAATCACATTTGCGAAAGTTGAACTTCCTGAATCATTCACAACCTGATTTGACGGCTGTTGATGTTGCTTGGTGCAAACTGATTCATTCACATGTTGATTTCGTTCAAAAGCTGCATCGTTCACAAGTTGTTTTCATCCAAAAAAGTTGTTTTTAACTCTTGGTCTAGAGTTTAAACATTTTAGAAACTGCTTAAAACGTATTGATGGCTGATGTTTAATTGTTTGGACTCTTTTATGTAATTTTCATTTTGTAATCTGATCTGGTCTGATGTCGAGTTTGGACATTTTGTTCCTCCATTTGATAGTTTGAGCTGCAATTTTAACTTCTTTTTCGCTACTCGTGCTTATGATGCTTCTGTTTTGCGTTGTCGAATTGAGTGGATGATATATCAGGGAATGTGTTGTTCTTTTTTTGTCAAACTAAATATGAGTGTAGAAGAAGCTGATATGCTATCTTCCGTAAACGAGCTCGAGCTCTTCCGTAAACGAGCTCGAGCTCGAGCTCGAGCTTCGAGCTCGATAAGCTCGACTCAAGTTCAAAATCAAGTTCGATCTTGAGTTTCGAGCTTGATAAGCTCGGCTCACTTTTTGTACTCGAGTTCGAGCTCGAGCTCGAATTTTCTACATAGTACATCGAGTCGATCTCGAACAGCTTGTGAAACTCGAATTACTAATCGAACGAGCTCGAGCTAGCTCGATTAGATGTTCGAGTCGAGCTCGATTGTTATGTGCTCGAGCTCAACTCGGCTCGTTTAACAGTTCTAAAGTAACATGCATCAAAACAGGCTTATTCTCTTAGTACTTTTTTTTTCTTTTTATAAAACACAGGTGCATTAACGCACGACAGAAGCACCCTATCAATCTAAGATCCCAGCTTGCTTGTAGCTTTCGATAGAGTCAACAAGAGTTTCTTCCACTGGCCTATACCTCCAGCCCAGCCTCTCCAATTTTTCTGAGCTAATATTCCATCGGCTTTGATCCTTCACCTCTATAAGTCTGCGAAGAAATGAGTTATATCAAGAAAATATGCAGACAACATAAATGGTTCTTGTAGAGACTCGTAGATGCCACACTTTTGGAAATGGAAATCATGACGGACATGAACAAACAAGAAAATCAGGACAAACGGGGTGTCTGAAAAATGAGACAATTAATTTCAAAGATGGTAATCCACCTCTTAGGGTACTTGTAGTTGGCATAGTTTTTCCTCAGAGTTTCCACCATATCTTTTGTCGTGGTGACGTGAGGTGAACATATGTACCGGCCTTCAGCTTCAGGCCTCCCGTAAACCAAAAGCAGTGCCTCGGCCACATCACCCACATCTACTGTGTTGTAGAATTTGTTTTCTGTTTCTTCACATCCGTCTGTGCAGCCAAGGAGTGAAAAAAAAGAGCAGTTTAATCTCAAAAAAGGAGATGTTATCTGTGCTAATCTCTGAGTTCTTTACAGCATATATGAAACCTACAATCCCTTTGACAAATAGTACAGCAATAAATTCATGTGACTTTTGAATTGCAAAGGACCTACAGGTCACAATGTTAACCTTTTATATCTTCAACAATGTTCCAAAGCAAATCAAGCAAACAGTTGAAAGATGCAACCTCTTCAGATGTTATGCCTATTGTCTGTCTCATCTTCCATTAGGTCAAACTCACAATTTTCACATCAATAAAATTTGAATCGCTTGTGCATATGTCTGGAAAGATTACATTTGCACAATTTAGTATTTTTGGCAGCACTGCTCGTTTAAATTTCCTTGCCATCAAGCAGAAAATTTAATTCCATTCCAACAGTAAAAACCAAACACCACAATCAGTTTTTTTTAGAAAACTTTGCAAGTTTTTAGAGCATTGCCAAAATCATAAAACTATCAGAATGGCAGATAGCTTACAGGTTTAGAATCTGAAAACCTCAGCTGGCTTGAAGATTAAAAAAAAATGCCAAAAGACGGCAAAGCAGTTATCTCCATGAATGTAGTTTCATTCCTAGAAGGTCAACCGCAACCAGATAGATGGATTTTGTGAAATTTTATTGGCATCAATTCATTGTGTATCATGTAAATAACACTGGAAGCCAGAAGCATAAAAATGATGGGTTACTTGGAAAATTAGCTGATCAACCACATGAAGAAATTCAATTGTTTGACCTTTCAAGTACAAAAAAAGGAAAAAATTGCTAAGCTTTAGAGGTCATCTGAGTTCTAGAGTGACATCCATGCTCACTTAGGCACAAACCAATATCAAGGAGAAAACTGTATCATTTACACTTCCATGCAGAAGGTGAAAGAAAGAAAAATAAAATATAACATAATGGAATAGTTCTCTAATTGATTACGAACACTAGTAAATCACCTTTCAACAGCTTTAAAAGAATCAGGCTGCTAGCATTTGCATCATGCTGAAGCATGGGGCCAAAAATATAGGATGGGCATACAGTTAAAACATCAAGGCCAGTTTCTTTTGCATATTGTAATGCCTCACTTTCAGCAACCATCTTGGAGTAACAATACCAGTTCTGGAGCAATATTAGTACTAGATAGTCAGCCAGAAACAGATGATAGTAGTTGCAAAAATCTGATTTCTCAGCAATCTTAGAAACAGTATGAATAAGACAGTGAATTTTCTGCACAATTACAACACCAAGGTGCAACTGCAAAAGTCAAATTATGTTGATGCATACATTTATTGCCTTGCAGTATTCGCCGTCTGACCAACAATTCTCATCTATGATTTCACCTTCAGGCAGATTAGGACTCATTACAACAGCTGCAGTAGAGGAAACAACTACAACGCGCTTGACATTTGCTTCAGAACAAGCCTTCAGTACATTAAGGGTACCCTTTACAGCTGGCTCAACAAGTTCAACCTGCAACAAATCATCATGTTGGCAGAGGTACTAGCACTCAACTCTTCATGCTGAACTGCTTGTTTTTGCATAAAATATATCCAGATAGACAGCTAAGTAGTGTCAGTTAACCTGACATCTTTGGAGTGAATGAATACAAAGTTAAAGACTCATGACTGCTTATGCCTGTGATTTAACTTGGTTACCAGCATAGGTTATTATTATATGCATTTATTCACTCATTTCAACATTTGAAAAATCCTTCCACGAAATGATAGAAAGACAAAGAGCCCCAGTGACTTCATAAGTTTGTACAAACGCTTTAACAAGGTTCTATTTTAAACGATACCCAACTTTAGCTCATGTTTGGCAAAACGCAATAAAATATTATCTGTTATGACAATAGCTGTCTCATAAACAAAAGATATGTTAAAAATGTTATTCTGGGGAAACGAAAAGGAAGAAATATCATAGCAATTGAAACGATTGAAAATGGTCTTGCCTCAGGATTGGGAACAGAGCCTGAAGGAACAGGACTAGCTACATGAAATACGCCATCACAACCCCTGATGGCTGCAGAAATGGAATTGTAATCGAGCAAATCAGCCTTAAAGAGTTTCAAATTCTCAGCTGCTTTGTCAAGTTTCTTCAGATGAACATATTTCTCATCGTCTACAAAACATACACAGCAATGCCCACATCGTCAAATAGCGCAGCACACAATTCACAGCAGGTGCTTTTATATATTTCTTCAATTAAACATATTTCTCACCCTTCACAAAACATTTACAGCAATTCCCACTACATCAAATAGGAAACAGCCAATTGACAGCAGGCAAAAAATCAATTGCTGTATTAAAGGGAATGAAACAATCATACAAGACCCAAAACAAAAAAAAAAAAAAAAAAAAAAAAAACGATTAGTAAATCAGGAAGGAAGGGTTATAAGGATGAAATACGTACTGGGCTTTCTGAGGGTGGCATGAACAGTATAATGGCGGGAAAGGAGTAGCTTGACTACCCAAGATGCCAGGTATCCCCCTGCTCCTGTAACACACACTGTCCTGTCCTTCTCAGCCTCCCACGCTGCCATGTCTGATTGCTTACCAGTAGCAGTAACGGGATTAGTATTTTAGCACCAAATTCACTATAGACTGATCAAGAAGGTGGGTGAAGTTCTATTCTTTTCTTTTTTATGAATATTAATTCTTTTTTGGTTGGACAAGGCAGAGATTTCGTCGATTCTTAAAGAGGAGGACTGAAGAAGAGGGCGGTTGGAGGAGGAGGAGGCGGAGGTGGTGGTGTTGGAATTTTGAATAGACAAGTCCTGTATGTAGGAGCTAGCTTATTCCAGCAGCCTCTGTCAATACTAGTAGTAATCAGCAGCTAGCGGGCTTGGCCGCTTTTCATCGAGTAACAAATGCATAGCCGAGACCAATGTGTTGCGATTTGCACGGCTCATGGATGACGTGTGGTTTCAAGGTTTTGGGGCTGCCCTCAGGGGTGGGCCGGGGTGGGTGGGGAAACGGTACAAATGATAAATATATGTATAATGAAATTTGAGATATTTCTAGCAATCTGTTAGTAAAATTTATTTTTATAAAAAAAAAGGAGTAAAAGAGCATAATATTATTAAAAGTTATAGTAAAACTTGATGCATATATCAATAAAATAAGATATTCTATGCATTTGAATACAATAGTATAATATGATTTTACCATTGTCAGACGTTTAACAAATTTATTAATGGATATTAAAGTGTTACATTTTATCTCATATTTTCCCAAACTCATTAGAGAATAAAAAACTCACCCCGTTGCTAAACTCGACAAGTAGCAAAAACTCATGTCCATAATGGGATTTTGCTTCTGATTCAAATCCTTAATGTGAACCAAACCCCAAATCCCTCCATTATAACGGAAACACAAACTAAACTATTTAATATTCAAATTAAGTTCCGTTCAATAACAATTTGTTCAAATTTGATTTGCAAACTAATCTAATCAAGTTAGAATAACATTTTATGTTTGAAAAAAATTTTAACTGCAGCTCAAGCTTAGCTCAATAATCATAAATTTGGATTTTATAGGTAAAAATTACTCGAACTCGACTCAATAAAAATTCTTTTGAATGTGACTTAGTAAATAAACAAGCCATTCTTGAATACTATTTCAAAATTCTTTAAAATAAATAAACAAGATACTTGGTTTGATTAGACACATTCACACCCCTATTTTTCATATGCTTGGTAACAATATATTTTTGCCATTGAGTTTTGGGACATGTTTATCATTTTTTAAAATCATTTTTTTTATTTCTGGCTTTTATAGGAAAAAAAACTAAAAGAATGTGTTCGGATAGGAGACCGATAAACTTTTCTTTCCCCCTCGCGCCTAATTGCAGGTTAAAAGGAATATCCAGTTCTTAGATAACTTTTCTAGGCACACAACTCTAGTTGTCAGAAAACTGGTCTACTTTGACTGTGGGTTTTCCTTTAGTCAGGCCATTTTGTCACTAGTGATGATTGCTTCTTCTAAACCTTAGCTAACTGCACACGCCATGCGCATGAAAATCCAAACTTCAAATAAAATAATTTGAACTCGTCAACTTGCAAAATAAGATAATTTGGGTTTCGTCTGATATGAGTAGTAAGGGAAAATTTAATTACTATATTTATGATTCTTGACTAATGTGATTGCTCATCTATCACCACGTATCAGTTTAATACCTTATCTTCATTTAAATGTGACGATTGTAGAATTGATGGCTGAAACTGAAAAAGAAATGTCATGTGAGTGCATATGCATGGTTAAAACAATACAAATTATAACCAATCCGATCCCTTGTTTTTAAGGTTTTGATCGTTTTGGTTCCTTGGTATCATGACAAGCCAATTTTGCCTCTTAAATTTAAAAATATGGTTAAGGAGATCCTTTTGATGGAAATTTGAGTTGCTAATAAAGTGAAGAGACCATTTAGTACCTTTCGTGTCACATCCGTCTCAACAATATATTAAAGTTTTAAAAAAATTCAAATAAGTCATAAAACTCATAAAACTAACCCCAAAACTCTTTATCGTGAAGAAAATAAATTTTTATAACTTTAAAATAAATCAAACACAAAACCTTAAACATAATTATGGAATTTGTGCCATTTTCGAGTTGAAATATCATGAAAAGGAGCACCAAAAGGTGAAAGAAAAATGCATAAACTTATGTTTGACATAGTATAAAAAACTTTTATTTCGTTATATTGAAGAGTTTTGGGTGAGTTTAGCCTTTTAGGATTTTATTTGAATGCTTGGTGTTTTCTGCAAGATGGCACGAAGTACCCTCTAAGATCTCTTAACTCCATTAACAACTCTAAATTAGCCTTGACCAAATTCTTCAAATTTAAGAAAAATTGGTTCGCCATAATACAAAGGGACTATTTTGTTAATACATTGGAGATAAGAAACCAAGGTGGTGTTTGGATAGTGTGTTATTTAAAATATTATTTGGGATATTCAAAGTTGACTTTTGTGAATAATGGAACTTCCAAATAATCGTTTGGACAGCGAATAATTACTTGAAATAATTGTTTGGACAACTAAAACTTTTATTTATCCTTTTTTCCACCAAGGTAATACAAGAGTCCACAATTACGAGATAAATGCTAGACATTCAAGTTCCTAATCCACGATTCTCAACACTAATTCCGATTATTGACTTTTATTCGATCTACTATGGCAACAGAAATTAAAAATTCATGATAGTTTGAATATTACAGAAGCTTGTCATCTACCGCTTGCGTCGCCCTTGGGCTGCATACATTTCATCCGCCATTGCATCGCGTGCTGCTTTCCACGCTTTTACCTCTGCCCGAGGAACGTTTAGTGGCTGCATACGTACCCTTTCTCCGAGATCGGGTTGCACCTTTAATTGGACATTTTCATCCTTGAACCTTCAAAATGGGCATCTCCGGGTTGTGCCATTCTCAAAAAATTATATAGCGCACAACATGCAATTACCACACTAATTTGTGTGCTCATATAGAAATTCGGCACCGGGCCCTTGAGGAATTTGAATCTCATTTTCAATACTCCAAACGTGCGCTCTATAACATTTCTAAGACTTGAATGTCGAGTGTTAAACAACCGTTTGGCTGGGTCTCGTTCCCGTACATTCTTGTAGGGTGGTAAGAAACTCGGAGTGTTTCTATAGCCTGCATCTACCAAGTAGTACTTCCCTAAATTTTTCAAAACAGTTAGGGGAGCATGGATGCAGAATTAATAGCAGTAGTGCTTTGTGTATATTTCGTGTGTGTGTGTGTGACAAATATTAATTAACTAATTATGACCTGAAGGCGGAATTGGAAAATCTGATGGCGGCATCAATGCAGATTCTAGCACTCGGGCATCGTGGGCACTGCCTTCCCATCCAGCGTACACGTAGTTGAATCGCATGTCAAAATCACACACTGCTAGGACATTTTACGATTGTATCCCGTGTCGATTGGTATATGCTATTTGCTCTCCACTTGGCAGGCATACCGGAATATGTGTGCCATCTAGAGCTCCAACAGCACCCTGCCATTCACAAAAATCGACAATTTTTTGGAAAGGAAGATGATAGCAAATTAATTAGAATTTTTATTCAATATACTAGCAGGATGAATTTTACTTGGAACCATGGATAGAAATGTCTTGAGTTTGCTATTCTTGGGTGAACATTATCGTGGTCATACGGCCTTGGCAGCAAATCTGCATAGCCCAAGAAGCACTTTGTGCACGTTTCGATTAATTGTCTCCGTTGACCGATTGAATCGTTCCCCTAGCACGCGTTGAGTATGTAACGCCCCCACTTCTCTCAAGGACGAACCCAAGGGTATCCGCGAAATGCCTGCCCAACTCTCGCCAGGACTCAGTACAAATTCAATTCAAATTTAAAAATAACCAATTGATACTAGAAGTCGAAGATATAAAGGAAGGTCAATTCCTTACTAAACGTTCAAGTCTTACATCAAAAGCTATCAAAAATACCTTACATTTCCAAAATATACAGATTTCAAAAGTTGTCTAAACAAAAACATTCAAAATTCTAATCAAATGAACCATCAAGTAAGCTTCTCCAAAATTTCTCCCATTTCAGCTCCTGTTAAGGAAAACAAATCTAACGGGGTGAGCGAATGCTCGTGAGACCAAGAAAATCATGCAAGCAGGTAATTCAAGTAGCAATAAAGCTGGTACGAGAGATAAAGCTATAACATTCAAGCAATTCCCGAATAATCACAAAACACATTCAAGAAGGATACGGAAGCTCTTAGGAGCTCATTTCCACTTGCTTTGCCAAAGTTTAATTCAATAGTCCGTAGAACTTTACTTATTTCATTCATGATTCTGTGTCGAATGAGAGGTACCTCTCACCCAAATCGATGTGGTACAAACTATCGCTCAGTGGTCGATGAGACATCGCTCCAATCGACTTATGCTTTGCTTATAATTCTGAGTTGAATGAGAGGTACCTCCCACCCAAATTGGTGTGGTACATACTATCGCCCAATAATCGATGAGACATCGCTCCAATCGACTTATGATGGTTTATGATTTTGAGACGATATGAGAGGTACCTCCCACCCGGATCGGCGTGGTACATGCTATCGCTCAGGGAACCGATCATTTATTTAGGGTTTTGAGTCGACATGAGAGGTACCTCCCACCCGAATCGGTGTGGTACATGCTATCGCTTAGAGACTCGATTATACGATTATACTTATAATGGTTGATGAAATTCAGTCCAATCGACAAATACCATCATAGGCCGATGAGCAACGCTCAAACCGACAATTCTAAATAAGAATTACAAATACGAATCACATATATGAATCACAAATACGAATCACATCCACATTACTATGTACAAGCCGAATATGAATTCACATAGCAAAATACGAATATAATTTCGTTGGAAAGAGAACGAGTGCGGTAAAGTACACACTCGTCTCAAAATTTCAAATTCACATAACGGATAAGAAACAGTTAACCACTTAGCAACAAATTCATGCACTTGACACTCACCAAGTAAACAAAGGAGAAATTGTCACTCGAAGATTCAGACGTCCACCGTGGGATTCTCTTGAAGGTCCTCGTGAGTGCCTGAGCAATTGATAATGAACTATTACTCAATATCACTTAAAATCCCTAAGTATCAAGAAAGATTGCACGTTAGTACAATCTAAAAAAATTTCACAAGTACGAGTCTGGATTACTCGTAAATCGAGATTCAAAAGCAGAATTTTAAAAGTACAAGAGAAATTTGATTTGCATCTCCGAAATCAAGTGTAAAATGGTCTAGCAGAATCAAAGAAAAATGGAGAGTTTGAAACCCTCAATTTTCTTTAAGTTTGGAAATTTCAGATTTGTCGAGTGATCTTTGAAAAATCGTATCTCACTCTCCGTAAGTCCAAATTTGGAAAACTTGGTACCATTGGAAACTACTTCCAAAGTACTAAAAGTTCCTAGAAGATACCTTTCCATGATTCCAAATGGAAGATATTCAAAATTCAGCTCAAAATTGCTGTTTTGGACCATCGAGACAGTTTTGGGGTTGATTTTTGGCCAACTTTGAAAATTTGGCAAAATTCACACAATGCGAACTAGCCTTTGAGATTTAGAACTCAATTAGAGTTACAATCAAAGTTTTCAACACAACAAGTGGAACAAGAATTGGAGTTTTGAGCACCAAGATATAGTGGCTCAAAGTCACTGAAATTTCCTCCTCAAACAGGGGTTTTCCAGGTTTAAAACTTGAGCTTTGGTACTTTGGTTGAGCATCTAAATGAACTTGGAATAGGACCAAAGTTAGTAGTATTACACTACCATCTAAGGGCTATTCCTCTGTAAATTTTCATGCAAAAACTCGCACGGAAAGTCAGTTAACAAAACCATCGAAGTTCCAAGAATTTCTAAGGCAAATCTGCCTTGTACTTTAGTTTTCCTTTTCTCAAACATTTGGCCAATGAAAATTCCTCGAACATGATTTATTTATGAGGACAAAGTCTAGGAAACATCCAAAATATATTTGGTGGGTGATTAACACCAAGGATTTCGAATAACAAGTCCCAAATCAAGATTAGCTATAGATTAGTCCAAAATTAGGGAACGAAGACAGTTTTGAAATTCAGCCACATCTCACTCAATTCAATTTGGAATTGAGCATGGTCAGTGGCGTTGAAAACTAAATTCATAAGGTTAGAATTTCTTAGAAGAAATTATTTTAAAATTCTATCCACAACTAGCTCATATTGGAGCATCAAGTCGCTGCTTAAAACAGAGCTTCCAGTATAAACGAGAAACAGAACAAGCAATTTTATGAGATTGGTACAGATCACTCAGGTGGAATCAGGAAGTACATTTTATACCATTGGAAAATTGGGAATGTCTAGTTTCCAATGCCGCAAACAGCACTTGATTTCGATATCGGAGCAAGGAGTTATAGCTGTTTGAAAATCACTGCCAGAGCAATACGGGACAAAATTCCAATTTTGGTAGAATTTCGAAATCTCAACATTTGCCCAACCAAATCAAGTAATTTTTTGATGAAACTTTCTACACAACCTATATTACACATTTACATCAAAATCCAGTAATTTGAACCACAAAAAAATGCACTAAGGGTCACGGCAATGGTAAGGGCAGAACGGGTAAAATTTTCCTCTTCACTTCCTTTGAACTTTCTTCAACAATACAACTCATTTCCACTAGATTAAACACTAATCCAACATAAACAACATCAAATCTCATCAAATCAGTCCATCAAGCAATAGTGGGATTTCATAGAGCCCACACACAAAATTTCCAACAATATAAAGCTATCCATATGAATTTATAAGCTCACAAGTGCAAGATAACTTCCATAAACTAAGATTTTAGAGGTTGATCGTTCATTACCTCTTTGGATGAGCAAGGCAGAAAATTTCGGTCCCTTGGAGCTAAAGAAAAATCGTGAGATGAAGCTCTTTTCCTAGCTTGAGGTGATCTCCAAGTGGTTAGCAAAGTGTATGTAAATTTTGAGGTGATTTGGTGAATATTTAGTGATGAAATGAAGAATAACTTGATGAAGAAATTTGGTTCTTTTCTCCCATGGATGGCCTGCCAGCTTAGAGCAAGAGATAGAGTGTGTTTGATGAAAAATGAAGCTTCCTTGAGAAGCTAAAATGTGTGGCTAAGAATGCCTCAAAAGTCAACTCTCTCCCCGTGTGCGCGCGTTTCGTGCTCGATTCTTTTCGAGTTTATTTCACTTATGCACTAAACCTCTAATGCACTTCCATTCATATTATTATTAATCACTCTTAATAGTCTAAAAATAAAGGTCTAAAGTCCCTCAATTAATTGCACGCGCGAAAACGCGTACTTCCGATTTGTGCGCGATAAAATGAAAATTTCAAGAAATTCTTATAACGATAGTATCACTAATGGATACTTGAACACTTAAACATAAAAATACCTATTTCAAGACTAATGTATAAGTCTCCAATTTTCCAAGTATATTGTATTCTCGAATCGATTATTGACTCCAAACGCGTATTCACTATTCTCACTTAACGAGTTTTCAAAAATTAAATTTTGAAACGAGTCATTTTAAAAATATAAGTAAATCATAGTTTCATGTAATTAGGTCTAAAAAGATTGAAATAAAATATTCGAAGCAAACGGGCAATTAAATATTTAAATAAGCTAATAATAGGAGTTTAAAATAGATAAATTTGTGAGTCCTCACAGAGTATGTCGATGACTGACCATGACTAGAATCATTGCTAAGGTTTCCTCTATTTCGACCCTTTGTTGATAGGTCGAGGCACATAACCGTTATTCACAAGTATTTCACATAATCGAAGGAAATTGTCAACGGTGATACGCATGTTTTCCATAATACGTCGGTGATGTCCATTGATCAACTCTTCAACCCATTGCCGTCCAATTAGAGAGCTGTCGTGGTGAGGTATTTTATCTCTCGTCATGTCACGATGCAAAATTATTAATTCTGCTGCTAAGGCCAACATTGTCTCATCCCTTTCATCTTTCTCAACTATTGCCTCCCTTCGTCCTTTGCCCGTCCTCCTATTGTTATGTGCCATAGTACAACTGCCTATAGAAAAATACAGAACACCTGTAAGCTAGAAAATAATGATCCTTGTTGCCAGTTCAGGAGTGGGGGTACGATTACCTTCAAATAATCAGTGGCAGAAAGGTATCTCTGCTTTGACAAATGCTGCTTTGAGCCGGTAGATGAGAAGCAAGAGTTTTGTGACAATTGCGAGGCTTCAAACACAAGTTCTGGCTAAATATAAAGGGAGAACGCATTCTCCCAATGTCTAACAGCGACAAAACTCATATGGGGATATCTACCGTATCCGATCTCGTTTTGTATTGAAACTGACAGGTTTGTCGTCAATGCCTGCTTCTGTATCTTGAGAGGTCAACTCAATGATCGAAAATGGGAAATGAAACAAGCAGAAGACTTCTTCGTTGCTATTATTTTGTCCAGGATGAGAGCAGATAATCCAAGAGAGAAAAGATATGGATTGGATACAGCCTTTGCTTTTAACAAAAGATTCACCTCATTTTTTGAAATATCACTCCAGACGTGCCGCTCTTCAATAGTAGCAAAAGAGATGTTACTGTGGAGTTATTGGCCCTTCCCGTTCTATTATTTACAGCCTTATTTGATCTTTTTTTGATTTTCGTGTGTGTGTTCACGGGTGCATCATTGAAGGCTAAAAGCTTTTTGAAAAGCCTGAGCAACTAGCATATAGCTCCTGAGCATGCACAAGACCAATAATTCGGTGGACACAACTGCTATCTAGCAAATAAGAGAGCAAACAGTTGCTGTAGCAAGCAACTGAAAGAAGCTGACATGTTCTTGTAGTTATGTGTCATAATGTGCAGCAGCTGCTACAAGCATCAATTATGGAACAAATAGAAATGATGCATGGGAAATGTACCAGGGGCCCGTTTGTTAAAGTGACTCACATGATTCAAAGGTGAATCACATAAGCTAGAAAGAATCTTCCTAATGCTCCCATGTCCGAATCCGTACTGCTTTTAGGCCATTCTCTCTAGCTGCTGCACATGAAAAGAATCAGCTCTTAAATACCTAGCCTGGAATGCTTAGAAATGATGCATGGGAAATGTAGCAGGGGCCCGTTTGTTAATTTCCCTTTCTCTGCTCTATTTTCTTTTTGGCCTAAGTGAAATCAAATTGTAAAAATAGTACAGGAAAGTTTTTGGAGTAAGGCAACTATAGGGGCGTGGAGTGGTCTCCCAATTATACAACTGTGAGTCTGAAAAAGGCACTGCCAATGCATTTTGCTACTTGAGGAAATAAATAAGCCTAAACAGCACCCACATTTGTCCTATGAAAATGCGCATGGCTCTTCATAAAAAGTTTAAGCACCCTTGTCCTCCATATTCTATCTCAAGCAAATCAGGCCCATGATTGAACAGACTGCGCTGGTTCTAAACATTTTCGTGTTCCACACTAATGACCATGGTTCCTACTCAAGCCCGATGACAATCTGAACCAATAGCCAGATCAAGGCAAAGTCCCATTCAATTAAGAAAAGAGCAAACAGTCATCAGCCACATAAAATACGGAACGCATTGTCTGTGAGGACCCGCAAAATTTTCCTTATTTTATTTTATTTTTTCGCTTGCATTTTCTTACTTTATTTTATTATATTAATTTTCTAGAGAATTTTATAAGTAAGTATAGTTTTTAAATCATTTTTCCGGTATGAGTTAGTTCATGTAAAGTTTGAAATGCATTATGGACGCGGAACCCATTAGTGCGGTATGTGCGATAAATTTTTGATGATTAGGTGAAGTTTTACATAAAGGGATATTATTTGACAAGGTGCTATGAGTTAATTAGAGGTTAACAAGATAGATTAGTCTTGGTAGACAAAAGGATGAGGTTAAACTCTAGAAAGCCAAGTGTCGCGTACCCATTGGAAGTTGGATTTGACCAAATCTTTCTTACCTTTACTAAACCAAATTTTTTATCAAACTTCCTCCATTTTTCCTCTAGCTTGGGCAGCTATTTTGAGAGAAAAAAATAAGAGAGAAACTTCATTTTCCAACTCCCAAACTTGCTTGAATCTTGAGTTTCAACCATTCGTTTTGCAAACTAGTCCATAAAAGTGGATCTTTAAGGAAGTTTAAGGGTTTTTGTGAAGTGATTTGAGAAGATAAAGGTGTTGGCAGTCTCTTTACATAAGGTTTAAGGTAACTTTGGCTAGCAACTTCCCTCTACTTCATATATGTGTAAACTAGTAGCTTAAAGTTGTAGTTTTGGTAGATTTATGGGAAAATTTCATGGGTTGAAGTAGTGTTATAGAAATTTTCAGATTTATTGGTGAATTTTCTGCCCTCATATGAAGCTTAATGATTAGCCATGGTTTGATAGGTTTGTTATGTGAAATATTGGAGTATTATGTACTAGATTGACTTGCCTAAAGAAATTTCCAGCATTGATAGTGAAATCTGTCCTATTTTTGTACTGCATGTTTGTCCATGAGAGAGGTCAAATTAGGTCTTGCTCAAAACATGAAAGTTGTAGGCAGTTGAGTTAGCTAGCTATCTGTAAAATTTCAACTCAATCGGAGCATTGTAAATTGTGAAATAACTAAAATACCCTTGACTGCCCAAATGCTCTATTTCACGGACAGTTTTCTGTTTTCTATGAGATTTCAATTTTTGACCTTGAAAATGCAAGAACTGAGTGTCAATGTCTTCATAGAAAATGTAGGTTTATGTCTAAGTTTCGAAACGCCATAAAATTTACTATAATCCGATAAGCGTAGTTTCAGTTGTGACCCAAACGCCGAGAGATGGCAAACCTGCTACTTAGCCATTAGTCTTTAAAACTGGTTTCCAGCTTTGATTTTGATGGTTGCATTGCTAGAATTAATTTGTATTTGGATGACTTTGAGCCTAGTTGAGAAGCTATTGTGTTAAGTTTACTTATGTGTCGAATTGGGCTGAGTTGAGGAAAAAAATGAAGCTATAAATGGCTGGAAAATAGAGAAATACAAAGGGAAGTGTTATCCAATTTTAGGGCTACTTGATTCCTTTAAATTTGGGTTGATTTTTGGCTCGAAAAGAAGGGTTTTGGGGTTGTTCATGTTTTAGAACCAACCGTTACTTTTTTTTTCACCCCGAAGCCACACTTTTGTATCTTTGCATTCGTAGTTCATTCGGATAGGCTTACGACTTGTAGTCGAGCCTCAATTGTGCATTCCGTTTACTGGATTTGTGGATGTGGGAACCATAATTGTTTTATCTTGGTTATTTTAGGGTTTCGATGATCAACGCCCTACTTTGGGTGAAAACTTTTGAAATTATCTTCGCTTGAACTGGTGAGTATACCATTCCCTTGAGTTGTTGCTTAACTAGTTTACTTGTACTTAAAATCTGTGACTTGAATGACTGTGAACTCTGTTTATTTTGAATGAGACGAGGGTGTACTTTATCACACTCGTTCTCTTGTCTGTGTGACTGTTTACTGTATAAACTGAAATCTGTTACTGTACCTGATCTGATGTCGTTTAGAGGTGTATCCAACGACCTTCCTGTTAAACCTGAGCTCAACCTCATAGGGAGTCAATTGAATCGAGCCAGCAAGGGTTTGGTCGAAAAAAACTGACAAACCATGGGGACTGTTCTTGGGGAATTTTTGGGTATTGGAGACTCTAGATTTCCGGTATACTCGAGTATTACCACCCACTGTTACTGTTGAGACGTTCGGGCAGGGTATGTTTGGTGGACGGAGTTTGGTGTAAAACGCTGCTCTATTGGATTGGTTACTTTACCTGAAAGTTGACGGAGTGTCAACTACTACCTGATCAAGCTCTGATGAAGCGACGGGAATTCAGCTCTTGAGAGCCACTTGTATCCTTTTTATTTGAAGTGTTTGTTCATTTTCTTATTTAGTGTGTATATTTGCCTGATTAAAAGTGAAGTTCCATGATTTTTGACTGCTTGTACTTGTGGTATCTCATTGAGCGTAAACTCACCCATTCCCGTTATCTTTGTTTTCCTTACAGGGTTCAATGTTTTGAAACCATGATTTTTGGTAGAAAAGAGTTGAGTTAGTGATACACATTCTTTTGTTTATGCTCCCCTGTAATCGAAACCTTAATTGTATTTTGTATAAGTATGGATATTTTGACTTGTACTTCAAGTAATTCATTTAAGAGACCAATGTATATATGTTGGCAAGTGTATAGTTATGTATATTCCTTGAGAAATGCATGTCTGTATGGTTGTATGAACTTTATTTGTACCCTTTAGAAAGATCGGACGAGAGCAGCATTTGGAACGAAGAAAGAAAATTTCTAGTGGTAAACCCTACAAATGAATCCAGCCGTATATCCGGCCAGTTTTTGGCCCGATACTTGGCCGGATTGGTAGGGGATTTGGAAAAAAATTTGGGTTGGCCACTGCCTCGAATCCGGCGGGATTGTGATGTGGCCACGGCTCTTTTGTTTTCATTTTGATTTTTCATTGGAGCGTTGTATCAAAATTCTATTGCATCGTTTAGTTCACCTAATTCAGTTTCCGACAGTTCTTTTCTCGAAGTTCTTTTGCATGTTTTGTAAGGTTTGCCTGTGTGTCGGCTCCGTAATTCTGGCGAGAGTTGGGCAGGCGGTCCGCCGAACCCTGGGGTACGCCCTAGGCGGAGGTGGGGCTGTCACATTGCCCAAGTGGATAGAACAAACAAATGGCAGCAAAAGGAAAAATAATATACAGCTGTGACTATATGATAAATCTCAACCTATATACCTACAATCCACACGAAAGAAGCAAATGCAGCCAATTATTCCTGTAACAAACAGAAAGCTACGCACTGCCAAGGCCAACAATGAGCTTCATACGCATATCAAGGCAAATACTGGACATATTCATTACACAATAAAAGTAACAATTACGGACTAGCAAGAAAACGGCACTGCCATTCCAGAAAATTTAACCGCAAACTATATAGCATATTATACAATAAAGGTACTCGTTGGAAAAAAAAAGAACAACTCCACCGCTTGTTCATAGCTTTCAAAGCAACTCCCGAAGCCTGGAAAAAAAAAACTCCATCTACTCGAAAAATTTGAAAGCAACTCCACAACAATGACACCAAACCTACACAAAGCAAAGTTGGCAATTAATTGGGTTCGACTGCCAAATACAACACAACCATTCCAGCCCCAAATATCAAACTGATCTGAGACTTCAACCTCTGTTTTGTAGGAATCCGCTCTTCAAATTATGCCTCACCTTTCTTCCTCATATGCCTTGCCACATATACATATCTTCCAACATCATCATAGCGCATGAAGATAATCCGTTGGCCTAAATTCGTATCTTCGGTGAGATACGAGTCTATTTCTACCTTCCAATCAACGGGGATATCCATGGCAGACACAATGTTTTGGCAATTTTCAACTTTGTACATCTCATCTCTATCTATACGGTCCTTTCGATCACAGATCGCCACATCAGTGAACTTGCCGATCTTGCTTAATGCATCTTCAATCCTATCCGCAGATGATCGAGTAGATTTTGTGCCTCTAAAACCCTCTCGCTCGCCGGAGTTACCCAAACTGTATGCTGGTCGCTTCCCACTATTGACTCCTGGAATAGGAGACACGTAGTAGACATCCTCCCCTTCCTAATGGGAGGTGGCTGAAAGGGGTTGAGACGAGGATGAGGCTTTGGCCTTACCTTTTCGACTCCTCCTAGAGGTGGACTGCTCGTTTGCCCGTTGCTCGAGGGCAACTGGCTGGCTAGCAGACTGCGCTCGTGTTCCTGTAGTCGTTTTCCCAAGCATGATAGGAGTGAACCGCTCGTACAAGCTGCAACTGAAGGGCTCAGAGAATTCGGCATACTCGCTGTTGGACTGTTGGTTAAAAGAAAAAAAATAGATAAAAAATGACGTTTCTAGCTTCTATACATGTAGCACGAAACTGTCAGCATCGGTAGACAAAAAAATGAAAAAACTAACCGAAGTGAGAGTAGCCCAATAGTCCTTGTCAGCAGTGAAATTCTGGGTGTCCTCCTCCCATCCGATGCCAGTTTCAGTCTTGTTGCTCAGCCCCCGAAGCTGGCAAAAAAGTTGCCATTTCTTCTTGAACCGGTAGAATCTTGATTGGCACTGGGCAGCAGTGACTTCATGACCATGGTTTTCACGCAAATGGTCGGTTATCTGACCATAATTCCATTCTAGCGGTCTGAATTGGTCCCATTTTTTTGATATCTTGAAGGCGATATAGGCATCAATAAAGTGCTTATCCATTTCGGGAGTCCACTCGAACTTACAACCCATCTCCTATAGTCAAATTTGAAATTCAAATTACTAGGCATGCAAATAAGTATGATAAAAAAAAACTGACAGGATGGTGAGGCAAATGTATATCTTACGGTTTGCTTCAAAGTTACTGATGCACTCTTCAATATCGTTGGAGTCAGTGGATGATTGGACTGTGCAATTGGAGGTGCAGCTGATGGGAGAAGCTAAAGACAAACAAATACGCAGCAAACTGATGTGAGCCATAATATGACAAAGGAGTAGCGAATTCTGGAGAAAAAACTGAAGTAGGCCTTACACTGACTATTACACTGCTTCTGTGCCTTAAGAGGCATCACCGGGCAGTCTCCGGCATGGCCTTTTGGAAAAAATAGGGAATGTGTTTTGAAGGTAGCTCCCAAAAGAAACGAATTGAGATTTTCTGGGTTATCACGCGCTGATTTGTGTGCTCTACAAATACAACAAAGAACAGGAAATAAAGTGGCAATAAGTGGAGTCGAACTACTACTACCATCTAGAGAATAACAACTGATTCAGTGATAAACAAATATAGTAGAATAATGGCTCACATGCTAGATGAATAGATACTGACAGGTTTTCTAAATGTCCTTTTCTGTTTCGGCTAACAACTGACTAGTATCGAAAAGAATGGCTGAGTATTAAATGGCTACCAAGATATAAATAGCTAAGTAATAAATGCTAGATGGTACTAAAACTCCTAAATTGTACTAAATGCCTAGCATGACTGATAATTTCAAGGAGAGGTGCACTCCAAAGTGGAAACCATTACTGCAACCACGTCTGTAAAACCATTCAATCATACAAATATTTCAGATATTCCAAACAAGCTAAAACATGAGGTATATTCGCGATAACTGATGAGAATGCATAATATTGACATAAAAGAGCAGCAGAAGTTTTGCCTCGTACAAGTTAAGCTTTGGCTTATCAGAAACTAGCAGTTTCAGCTTCAACAGCAAAACAATTCCATGTATATATAGCAGACAAAACTTCAACAGGAAAAGACCTATAAGGCAGTGGTCGTAGCATTAAGCTTAGAAGTTGCAAAGGGAATATACAAAACGCTTCATAGCATTAAGCTAGAGTCGGAGGCCAAATAACCCTAGGGGACAGAAAACAAACAGGTGAATCCAGCCCACACCACCATCCATCAATGCTATAGTCATCAAAATCTACTCATACAGTTATACTGGTACAGATGCGAAGCTTTATGACCATTAAGTGAGAAAGTTATTCAGCTAGCATGGCAATATTTTTTTAAAAAAAATTAAATGTTATAGCAACAGGTTGAGTCGCAGCATCGTTCACAAGTGCGTCCATAACTGCAGGGATTTAGCAAACATATAACCCCAAATTTTTCTAATCATAGCGCACAGTAGGCCAACATTAGCCGTACCAATTCGACATTCAAATAAGAAAGCAAATCCCTCAAAATTAAAGATTACGGAAATTCATGCCAAATGTGAGGATGTTTCTTAAATTAATTATGGAAAAGTGGCCATATGCATATTTCTCCAACCACACAGAACCATTTATGCCAAATTCGAATCAAACTATGTCGTTTTAAGGATAAACAAGAGAAAAAATGCAAGATGTGCTTAGATCATAATTGCCACAAAAATTTGCTTCTGCTCATCCCAATACAGGGATATCCAGATTTATGTCAAATGGAAGCTGGGTTGAAATTTTTCATAAAAAAAGGTTGTGAATTAATGGTACCTGAAGGAAACAGTCGGATTGGATTATGTAGCCCCTTCGCAGATGCCTTCCAACTACGCCACCGTATTCTGGAGTTTGTGCCGCTTCTGATGCCAGCAAATGGAAGCAACGGGTTAAAGAAAAAAAAAGAAGCAGGCGGTTAAGGAGTAGGGGATGTTGTGCTTCAGGAAGTGAGGGATAAATGACTGTTGCTGGCTTCAGATCAAGAACACCTTTTTGGTTGTGTTTCAGTAAATGTTGAGCACAAATAAATGACCGAAGGTAAATGGTGTAGATGTATAAAGTAATGAGGACCCAACGGCTAAAAAATCTGAATGGTTAAACCTGTGAGACACGCGTCAAAATGAATAGAAAGCCTGCACATGACAAGACCGAAGCCTGGCTGACAAGGCAAAGTACAAAATAACATATAGAGATCCTAATATTCTGCAAAATATTCAATCAGTCCAAACACTTTTTCTACAAATTATTCCAAACCCACTCAGATAATTCAGTCCAAACAAACCCCAAATTAATTAATTTTTATTGTTTGCGTAACTCAAGGGATTTCTCCGTTAGCTTCCCACAATTTTGCTACATTAGTCTCTTTTGATGGAAATAGAGCACTAACTCACAGTTGTATTAGAACTTAACTTACGCTATAATCGTTAGGATTTTCTTATATTCATCCGACTACTCAATAAGCATCCTATTTTATAATAACTATCCTACTCCTCTTCAAAGCCTGATAAGATGAAGAAAATCTCTTTTCTAGTATCTTAATGCCTTATATCCAGTATTGAGGGAAAAAATTTAATCACACTACAGTCTGAGAATTTGAATCCAACAATTTCATGGTCTAATGTAGTCACCCCAAGTAGGTTCTCCAGTAAAACAGGGTCGTGAGGCAAAATGCACATCAAATTGGTCAATTGTCGATCTTTGATTATGTCTACACTTTCAAAAGATAGGCTTAATCATATTAGTGGAAATAACTCATAGTTCATCATATATTAATTTGCTATTCAATTTAGTTTGAATACATGATCAATGTTATCATATGCCAAAAAAGATTGAGGATACGTTTGACCTAGTTCTTTGCATTAACTTGAAATCTACCAATTGTTCTTTCTTTGATGCACTTGAAAAATCTCCTGCAAAAGTAAAATAACTCAAGTGGTGAATTTTGGCTAACTAAGAGGCCCTATCTTCTTTTTACTTCTTTAGCACAAGTGAAGAATGAATTTAAGCATAATAACCGTGTGATTCTAATGAGATATGATTTTTTGGTTTTGCATGCTGGTTTAACAATTGTTCAAGCTCTTATCTCGGTTTTTGCTACTTCACCAGTATGTGGATGTTGCTGCTAAAGAAATTTACATTTGTCATTAGAAGAATTTTCTATGTTATGACTGACAAGTGATTTCGTATCTTAGCAGTTCATCGATTTCGGTGCTTTGTTTACAATTTAATTGGCTTCAATGGTCCATCCATATAGAAACTTGGAATTTACCCTTTTATTTGCTTTTGCATGAGCAAAGATTAGTAATTTTTAATCATAATTTTGGATTCCTCTATTTTGACCATAGCGAAGAATCTACCTTTTTGTACTTGTGTATTTGCACACCAAATATCATTAGGCTGTCTACTTTTGACATTATTCTTGAATTACTCAGTATAGAATGTGTATTAGCTACTGGAAGCAAATGCATCATCGTTGGCAATTACTAAACAGAAAATATGCATGCCAATACTATTTTCACTGAAATTAGCATCTAACTTAAAGTGATCTAATTAAAGGTTAACTACATTGGTTTTGACTAGAACTAAGAGATCACTAGCCCTCTTATTTTTGGATTTGCATTAATCCAATATCATCAAACTTCTTCAAATGGGCTCTTTACCTACTAACCCATTCAAAAATAATTTAGACTTATTGTTCTGTTGATGTTGCAATTGCAGGAGGTTTAGAAGATAATGAAAGGCTTGTCTAAAATTTCTCAAGATGTTAGGCTTATATTGTTGGATTTACTTGTTCTATTTTCATTTTTCTCAGATGTCATTATTGCTAAAGTTCAATTCATGAGTTGGCTGCTAAACCAAAATTGATGTAATTGCATGTTGTACCTGAGATAATAGAATTAATAAAAACAAGAGAATTTGCAATTCAATTGATTAAGGGAAGAACATAGAAAATCCCTGAAAATGGGAATTAAAGAAAAAGGAAACCCTAAAACTAGTTTCCAAGAACGATTCTGTCTGTTAGGATCCAAACGCGGAAAACATAATTATTGAGATATCAAGTACACAACAATTTAATAACAAACAAGCCACAAGCATGAAAAATAAACGACACACAATATTTAACGTAGTTCGACTCCATGATTGAGTCTACGTCCATGGAGAGAAATCCGTTCTTTATTATGAAAGGAAAACTCTATACAAGAATACAATTTGAACCCAAATCTAACCCTTGTATACCATCTCTCATCTCCCAAGAATCATCTTTCACCACTCATGTATAAGACTACATGTTACCCTTGTATGCTCTTGTGTGTCTCTTTGTAGTATGTTAACCCACCTATTTATAGAGAATATTATTTGGCCAAAACCCAAATAACAACAAGAAACTAATTCTAATTCCTAAACTTATACAAAATAGGAAATAACTTCTAATCCTAAATAAAATAGGAAATTCATTGGCTACTACTTCAAGTAATTAAAACCAAATAGAAAACTATTTACTTTCACACAAAATAAGAAACCTGTCTAAATGAAATTAAGACAATTTTCTAACAAATTCCACCTTGGTGAAAATTTTTTTTAGCAATCATTTGCCTTCAACTATCAAATAATATGGTACCGAACTACGCACCCAAATCAATACAGCCTTTATACCAAATTAATTCAATCGGCAAATGAACATGTGTAATTACTCCGAGTCCAACTTTTAGTTGACTAGTGAGAAGATATCTCAAATCATCATCTCTCTTTGTAGGATTTTTTCTCATCACCATTTGTAACTTGAGATCCCCTTTTGTGAGTTTTAACTCTGATCATTGAGGCAATCAAGTGGTAAAATCACCATACTTCTTTCCATCTTCAAAATTGTCTCGCCAAGTGTGATTTCCATTACTTCATCTAAAACGAAAAAACTCGTAACTATTAGAATCTTCTGGCGCATAAAAACTAGATCTCTTTGTTTCTCTGGGACACTTGCCACAGCACCCAAAAAACATAACCAAAATCTAAAATTCATCGAGGTGAAGTATCAACAGTAAGAGGTGTGAGAAAGTCTCCACCCATTCATGTTCAAAATCAACATTAGACTTAACCTTTTTTTTTACCTTTGAATCACCTATTAGATTTGCTGTCAAGTGCCTCCATGTTTTTCGACTTCCCATCCTTCACCATCAATACTTTTTGTCAAGTCATTAAAACAAGAATACCACTCATTAAATTGTTTAAATAGTAATAGCTACTAACACATTTGATCTCAATAATTAACTAGGATCCAACCTTGAACAACGAAACTCTTGATCCAACCGTTCAGTTTATTAGGATCCAAGTGTTTGAAAGCAATCCAGTCTCGCAACCAGCATATGATACCACTTGTTAGTATCTAAACGCGGAACACATAACTATTGAGATATCAAGTGCATAACAATTTAATGACAAATAAGCCACAAGCATGAAAGAAATTTGTTCTTTATTATGAGAGGAAAGCCCTATACAAGAATACAATTTGAACCCAAATCTAACCCTTGTATACCATCTCTCATCTCCCAAGAATCCTCTCTTACCACCCTTATATAAGACTATATGTTACCCTTGTGTGTCTCTTTGTAGTATGTCAATTTACCTATTTATAGGGAACATTATTTGGCCAAAATCCAAATAACAACAAGAATTTAATTCTAATTGCTAGACTTACATAGAATAGGAAATAACTTCTAATCCTAAACAAAATAGGAAATTCCTTGGCTACTATTTTAGGTAAGTAAAATTAATTAGAAAACTAGTTATTTTCACGTAAAATAAGAAACATGTGTAAAAGAAATTACGTCAATTTCCTAACAAATATTTGATAGAGAGAAATATCTCAAGAGAGTCCACCAAAGAACCTAATATGTAAGTTAGGAACCCAATTATGACCCAAAAGTTTAAATCATTAGGTCTTGGACCCTTATTTACATATCAACCGCTCTTGCTCTATTTCTTGGACCAATGTAGGACATAACCCTTTACTCATGAATCTAACAAATCTTCCCCTTCATGAGTAACCCCTATATTAAACCCAAATTTACAACCCTTCTTCAAACCCATTTTAATACTCAACGCAAGTTCACATTATCATTTAAGGTCACCTCTTCTCTCAAACATGGATCCACTCTTCTTTAGTATCTAAACTGTATTTTGGACCACTGCCAATCTTTGCCTCCTTGATCTAACACCAATCTAACCCCCTGTCAAATCCATAGCGCACCTGGTCCAACATCAACCAAACTCTTTAGCACTTCAGTCAACCACCAAGAAGAAAAATTTCATTGATCCAATTCCGAGAAGGATCCACTTGCTCATGATTAGCCCAGTCTTGCAACCTGAAACTCTGATACCAATTTGATAGGGAGGAAATGCCTGAGAAAGTCAACCAAAGAGGCTAATATATAAGTTAGGAACCCAATTATGATCCAAAAATTTAAATCATTAGGTCATGGACCCTTATTTACATATTAATCGCTCTTTCTCTATCTTTCGGATCAATATGGGATATAATCCTTTACTCATGAATCTAATGCTGTCAAAGTCAGAAAACAAAGAAAATAGTATCAAAGACTATATCGTTATTCAAAAAACAAACAGCACTTGAAAGTGAATATTGCAGAAAGTAGAAGATCCCACTACAATTTACTAATTCAAAGAACTGCAATCAAGAAATGAAGAAGACAACTCGGAGAATTAGGGATTGTTATTGGTTGATGAATGAGTAGAAAGAATGTAGATAAAGATGATAATTAGTTACAAGTAAGAGAAACCGGAAATTCAAGAACTGCCTTCAACTAACCACATTCCTCTCTTTTATTTTACTACTACACTTGTCCAAGTCAGCTAATTCATTACAAAAAATTAACTGACACACAAGAATTATAAGAATTTATTCATTAAGTCCCTATCATACTTGCTTTATTACAAAAAAAATCCTTGTCAATAAAACTAAGGTAACAAATACCTACCCCTCAGAGAATTCTTGTCCTCAAGGATTAAATTTAACTGCTATTTAAGGTCAAACCAGAACCCCCAAATAGCATCTTCAAGAAAAGAATTGCTTCATTGCACCAAAACTTTTGTAGCAAGAGAGTTACAACATTTCATTAATTTCTGATCAAGTATGGCTATAGGCTCCATTATAATTATCCCTGTGTATTGATTGCAAAAGGGATGTGTGATTTAACTAGAGAGTGCCCACTTTCTTCTTCAAAAGAGATACATAAAAAATAGAGTGTATTTTTTTCCATATTAGGAAGCTAAAGCTGATATGCAACAGGGTGTACTCTTTTGATCACTTGGAAAGGTTCAAAAAAACTTGGAAGCTAACTTCTGACAAGAGTGTTGGCATCTACAGTTGCAAGCTTCACATATACCCAATCTCCTACCTGGAATTGTTTGTCAGACCTGTGTTGGTCAGCTTGTTGCTTCATCCAGTTTTACGCCTTATGAAGGTTATGCTTTAAGTGATACAAAACTGTCTCTCTTGCTGCCAAGATTCTATCCACCACTTCTGCTACTGAATTCCCAAGTAGATAAGGCAGAAGCAGGGATAGTGCATGACCATACACCACCTCAAATTGGATAACTTTAGTAGCAGTATGAAAGTTGGCATTGTACCAATATTCAGCCAAGGGTAACTAGACAGACACTGCTTTGGAAAATCTCCACACATGTACCTCAAATATTAATCCAAACACCTATTTACTACCTCAATTTGAACATCTGACTAAGGGTGGTAGGTAGAAGAGCTGTTAATCTGTACTTTTAGTAACTTAAAAAGTTCTTGCCAAAAAGTGCTAATGAAGACCACATCCTTGTCACTAACAATGCTTTGAAACAACCCGCGAAGTCTATAGATTTGATCCAGGAATATGTGCAACTATCGAGAAGTGTGCAAACTTAACCTTTCAACCACCAGCAAGATGGCTTGTTTACCATGTGCATTTGGTAAACCTTCCATAAAGTCCATGGAAATTCACTCCAAGCCTTTTGAGGCACACGTAAAAGTTGTAATAAACCTAGATAAGCAGTATTATCAGATTTGTTGCGCTGACAGACATCACATGCAGCCACATAGTTGACTATGTCTTGATACATTCTTCTCTAATAAACCACTGACTTCAACTTCTTTCAGGCAGCATAAACTCCTGAATGCCTCCAACAGCACTAGAATGCCACAAGTGAATTATATTATTCTTGAATTGGCTGTCATTTTCTACCACTAGTCTCCCTTTCCTCCTTAACTGCTAGTTGCTCCATGTGTAATAAGGTGAGACCTTAGAAAGATCATTGTAATTGAGTGATCAAGGTCTGTATGTCAGGATCAAGCGCTTACCATTGC
Source organism: Coffea arabica (assembly GCF_036785885.1). NCBI lineage: Eukaryota > Viridiplantae > Streptophyta > Magnoliopsida > Gentianales > Rubiaceae > Coffea > Coffea arabica. Next base: position 28,890,296 of record NC_092313.1, read on the forward strand.
ACCAAAAGCTATAACTGTTAGCGAAGGCACAACTTTATTTTCTTAACCACAATAGCAGCACAAAGCACCGTGCCACGCTCGGCCAGCATGAGGAGCTGCACCCCTGGGTGCCACGGGCTGGGCGGTTAGTCCCTTCGAGCCAGGATCTGAGGAATGTTGGTGATTAGGCCAACAATCCCTCCCCCAGCAACAGCCAGGGAGACTCGAACCCGTGACCTCGCTCTGATACCACTTGTCAGGATCAAGCGCTTACCATTGCACCAAAAGCTATAACTGTTAGCGAAAGCGCAACTTTATTTCCTTAACCACAATGGCAGCGGAAAGCACCGTACCACGCTCGGCCAGCATGAGAGGCTACACCCCTGGGTGCCACGGATTGGCCGGTTAGTCCCTTCGAGCCGGGATCTGAGGGATGTTACTGATTAGGCCAACACTGTAGCCTTATATCTATTTGTCATCCCTTTTTAATCACTGTCAATAATCACTGTAAACAATGATAATGGCAACAACTTCTCCTAGTTCTGCTGGTCTTCTAGAGGGAGCATCTCCTACCATATTATCTGCTTCTTTCCTGTAGTGAAGCTTAAAATCAAATCTTACCAGCTTAGCCTTCTATTTCTGCTGCATAAGAGTGTTCAATCTTTGTTCCATCATATATTCATTGCTCTAATGGCCAGTTTTAATGATAAAGTACCTTCCAAGTAGATAAGGTCTCCACTTCTATACAACAGTAAATATGACCATCATCTCATGTTCATATACTAATAGTGCTTGATGTGATATTACTAGAGTCTTACTAAAAAAGGCTATAGGTCTTCCTTTCTGAGAAAGAACAGCACCAATACCTCCTCTTGAGGCATTTGTTTCCAGTAAAAATTTCAAAGAAAAATCAGGAAGTGCAAGGATTGGAGCTGTTGTCATAACAGAATTAAGAAACTGAAAGATTAGAGTAGCTTCAGGAGTCCACTCAAACCAATTTTGCCTGAACAAGTCTATAAGAGGTTTGACAATCTTCCCATAATCTCTGATAAACCTTTCGTAGTAGCCAGTGAGGCCCAAGAAATCCCCAGTTTTTTCTAAACTGCTCGACCTCTTAAAATGTTTCTTGCTAGATGATTCTTGAGAGCATGAGTGTAATGACAATATACGAGAATGCAATAAAGGTTTAGTAGTTTTATAAGTATGGCTATTACATGCAGTGCTACTACAGTAAGTCTGGACAAGCAGAGAAGACTTAGGAATCTATTTACCTTTATGATGACACAAGGGTTTAGCTTCTTCCATTATTGCTAGACTCTGAGCATGATGCAATGATTTAGGCATGAACATCCTCACAGCAAGTTGAATCTCCTCCTTCAGACCACTCAAGAAGCAATTAACAACATAATCCTTTGAAAGTTTAAGTCTATTCAACAATTCCTCTAACACCTCTTGATACTTCCTCACCATGCCTCTCTGCGTTAGACTCATCAACTCACTCATGGGATTATTATACAGATAGTCACCAAATCTGGATGACATTTCTTGGACGTACTCCTCCCAGTTGGGCAGCTCTCTAGTGATTCTTGATCTCATGAACACCTAGTACCATTGAAGAACCTTGCCCTCTAGATGTATTGCCGCCATCTTAACTTTCACAATGGCTGGTGTTTCATCCATATCAAAGAACAGCTCCGCTTTGTATAACTACCCACTAAAATCTTCACTAAAGAACTTTGAAAAATCCATCCTGGAGAACTTTGTCAGAGCTTGATAGCCCCTATTCTGGTTGGTGTGCCAATCGGTTCCTGAAGAATTGGTTACATATGGACTTCTCTGAGAGTGAAGCTCCAGAACTAGTGATTTTAGGGCTGCCATTTCCCTTTCAAACTGTTCTCTCTGCTCTCTCAACAAAGCTAGCATGTTCTCCTCCAATTTCTTGGAGTCCTGAGATCTAGTATCTACCGCCATTGATTCTTGTAAAGAAACGAGGTTCTGATACCACTGTTGCAAAAAGTAGACGATCCTACTACAATTTATGTTAGAGGGGAGTACACAAATAATTTCTGATGTTCAAGCTAACCATCTCGAATTTGACAGCTACTAAGAAGTCCGGTAGGATTGAGGTACGTTGAATGCTCTCTGTAAGGTGATACACTCCCCTACGGTATTTTCTTTTAACTGATGTAAAAGATCTAGCGCACCGCCTCTAGGATACAACAGCCCAAATCTTTGTTGTTGCTTCCCTTTGATCTGCACAACCAAGAGAAGCAGAAACTTTCCAATATCTTACTTTACCCAAAGAAAATTAGAATGAGAGAGAAAGAAATGAGTATATGGAAAAGTAATATTTAGAATAATCTTATATTGAGAGAAGTGTGTAAGAAATTCTCCAAAGAACTTCACTCTTTATAGACTACAAAAACCTTTAGAAAATAGGTTGAATGTTCAAGTTCAATGTATAATGATTTTTTCACATTAAATTGTAGTTAAAATGTAGAATTTGTAACCTAAAAATTGATTCATGTTTGAATGGCTTATAATGACTCAATAATTATTCATTTGACCAAATTATTCATTTGTAACTCCTATTCAAATAATTGTATAATAACTCCATTCAAAAATGTATTGTAACTCCCAACATTAGAATTCTCATAACTCCCAAATAAATTACACTGGTGAAGGAAAATTTAAGATTTTATTAAAATACATTGACATTCCGCCACTTATTTTAATAAAATTTGAAAGAGATAAAAATTTGGACAAAGTGAGAACATCATGTATAATGAAAGTGGCATTACCTTGAAACCTTCATTTAGTATTTTCATAATCCTCATATTAGAGTCAAAGTGGACTAAAGCCTTGAAACTAAGACTACTTTAAGATATGTAAGATTATGTCATATACATGATATTCAAGATATTAATTAACAAACTTCTTAAACCAGCACATTACGGCCTTGTGCTTTATCCTAGATTCATGAGTACCTTAGAGAATTAACCAAATTCTCATAGGGAGTGGCATTTACTTCCACACTCATATAGGTGAGTCTATTAAGAATACTCCTAAGGCATCCAACCCATAAAGGGCTATAGAACTCATTAAAAGATTTATATCAAATCTTAATCTTTTCTTCGTCATAGAATCACATGCACACTTTACACCATATGGAGGAATTTTAAAATATATGCATGCTTTTCACCCAAACCATTCTATGATTCGTTTGTTCTTGACCTAGTTCTTGAGATCTCTAGTCCCTAGATAGTTGTATCCTTATAGAAGGTTTCAATTTAAAAATTTTTAGGCTTAAGTCTCATTCCCTTTGATGTTTGAAAATTTTGTTCTCTAACTAAAGCTTTCATTAATGGATCAGCGAGATTTCTTTTGATCTCACATGGTCTATATTTGTAGCACTATCACATAATTATGATCTCACAATACTGTATTTTCTTCTAATAGCTTTGGACTTTTCATTATAATATTTGTTATATACTCTACCAATTGTAGCAGTACTATCACAATGTAAAAGTATAGGTGGTATTAGTTTATCCCAAATGAGCATTTTAGATATTAAATCTCTTAACCAACTAACCTCTTCACCAACAGAAGCTAAAGCTATAAGCTCAGCTTCCATAGCAGATTTAGCAATAATGTGTTGTTTTTTAGATCTCCAACACACAGTTGCACCACCCAAAATAAAAATATAAACAGTGGTAGATAATGAATCACCAGATTGAGAATTTAAATTTGCATCATTAAACCCTTCTAGAATAGCCAGATAATTTTTATAATGTAAACCATAATTTATAGTACCTTTAAGGTATTTCATAACATGAACAATAGCATTCCAATGATCATAACTAGGTTTACTTGTAAATCTACCCAAAATATTTACAGCATAAGCAATATCTGGTCGAATACAATCAATGGCATATATCAAACTTCCAATTATACTTGCATATTTATGCTAATTTAACACAAATGCATCATTCTCAGTTAGGTATAAATGCACAATAGAATCAAAAGGAGAAGTCATAATATATTTTTAAGTATTTTTTCAATATAATGTGCTTGATCTAACATAATTTCTCTAGAGGTTCTAGCAATTGTCATACCAAATATTACATTAGGTTCACCTAGATCTTCCATATCAAAATTACGTTTTAGTAACCCCTTGGTATTTTCAATAATATTCAAATCAATCCCAAAAATTAAAAGATCATCAACATACAAGCATATAATAACATGATCATCTGCAATAGATTTATAGTAAATACATTTATCGCTTTCATTTATTTTAAAATTGTTTGACATCATGCTCTTATCCATTTTTTCATGCCATTGCTTAGGAACTTGTTTCAAAACACATAAAGATCTTGTTAACTTACAAATTTTGTTTTCATGACTAGGCTGTATAAAACCTTGCGTTTGATCCATACATATTCTTCTTCTAAAGCTCCATTCAAAAAACTGTTTTTACATTCATTTGATGAATTTTGAAGATTATGAGTGGCAACAATAACTATAAGCAATCTTATTGATGTAACTCTTGTTACTGGTGAATAAGTATTAAAAAAGTCTACGTTTTCGTTTTGCTTAAATCCTTTAACTACAAGTCTTGCTTTTATGTTTATCTATTGTACCATCTGATTTTAATTTTCTTCTAAGTACCCATTTATATCCAATAGTTTTACAACTAGTAGGTAAATCAACTAACTTCCAAGTTTTACTTGACAATAAAGATTCCATCTCTTCATTTATAGCTTCTTTCCACAAAACAGAATCAGGTGAGTTTAAAATGTCTTCTATAGTTTTGGATCACCATCTACATTGTAAACTAAATCATTTGGCCCAAAGTCTTTTTCTACTCTAGCTCTTTTGCTTCTTCTCAAATTTTCATTAGTTCCAGAATTTTTAAAATGTGAAGAACTAGTTTCATTTTCACGATTTATTATTTTTCCTCTTCACCCCCACTAATTCTTAATTTAAATGAAAATTTTTTTCATGAAAAATTGAATCAAGTGATCCTATTATAATGTTACTTTCTATGTCATAAAATTTATAAGCTTTAATGGTTAAGGCGTATCCAACAAATGCTCACATTTTAGCTCTAATATCTAAATTAGGAATCTAGATTAGCTAATCTAACATATGCCAAACAACCCCAAACACGAAGATAGTTTATGATAAGTTACATTTGTGTCATTAATTTTATAATTATTTCCCTCTTTCATCTTACCAAATATTATGTTAATTAGCAGATTCTATTTACTTTTGGTAATTTGTGCTAGTTGCAGAGACTTGGATAAAAAGAGAAAAGATGTGAGTTTTTCGCTAAATTTGCTGATCGGTGTGGTCACGCCAAAGTTAAACTCTGCACATCCTAAGGAGGCTCAGGAGTGGACACGTATTATCCAGCTGTGCATTTAAGTCTCGAAAGTGGGGTCACAGATGTTTTATCAGATGATTGTTATAGACTTTCTAATTTGATTTGAATTAGTAATAGTAGTTTTGTGAGGACCGGAAAACTTATTTTATATTGTATCTTATTTTCTTGGATACAATTATTTTTACTTTATTTTATTTGCCTTAATTTCTTGGATACTTTATAAGTGAGTCAAGATTTTATTATTTGTCTTTTATAAGTTAGAGCATTTATGAAAATGGGACCCACTAGTGAGGTGTGTATGATAAATTTGGAAGATTAGGAGGAGTTGGATGCAAAGGGATATTATTTATAAGGAGTGAAGAGATAATTAGAAGTTGGCTAGATATTTTAGTGTTTGAAAGATAATTAGATAAGGATTAGCTCTTGATTTACCATTTGTCATAAAACCATAGAATCTTAACTTTGACTAAGACCAAATTTTCTTCCTATCCAACCAAGATAATTAGGTCATTAATTAGACACTAATCATTGCCTTGCTAAGTGTCACTTTCTTGCCCTGCCAAGTGTCACTTTCGTGCCTTGCCAAGTGTCACTCATTTATGGAACTTTGATCAAGACTTCTTTTGAACTTTCTCTTAAAAGTTGGGTCAAAATTCCCTTCATTTCTTTCTACTTCTTGGTCGAACTTCCTAGCAAGAAAAGAGAGGGAAAAACTCTAAAATTTCAACTTGGTCCCTTGCTTGAATTCTTGAAAAATTTATTCTAGAATCTTACTTCAATCCATAGAAAATTGTGACAAGGAAGGAAGAAAGGCTCTTGTGGAGAGATTTGGGGAAAAAGGAAGCTCTTGGTTGCATTTCTTCCTAGGGTTTGAAGGTATCAAGTTAAGAAACCTTCTTTTCTTTCTTATCTTTCTTTTTTGATGGATATATGACTTGATTATGGAAGGTTTGAGAAAGATTTCATGGTTTTGTGAGGTTGATTGAATTTTCCAACTTTGAGTTATAATTGTCCAGCCTTGAGATGAAAACTTCTAGTTTTGATATGACTTGTGGGCCTGGATATTGAAGAAGCACGGAACTTCCCCTGACCGAGCTGACCTGATGAGCTCGGGGTGCTGATGGAAGGGCTGGTTCCAAGCCTGCAAGACAAATAGGAGAGTGAACTGGTAGGGGCCCTGAGGTTGTCCCCGAGGGCACTCCGACGGTCAAGTTAGCTTTCCGGTGAGTAGGGTTCACGGGAGGTTCCAACAGTAAAGCAGTCGGGAGTAAATTGCCAATAGTGAGCGTACCTTGTACAGTTGGCATGTGTTACCATTTATACCTGTTTAGGAGTCCGACCTCCGTACGTTCCAGGACTTGCCCTGGATAGCTCCCCATCCCGCGCTGAGGGGGATTTTCCCCGCCCTCTGCGGGGCAGCTCCCGGGAGTCCTGGGGAGCCCTAGCCGTCGTGCGGCCTGGGCTGGTTCCCCATGGGCTCGGAGTCCAAACCCAGCCCAGATCGCCCTAGGCTGCCACGTGTCCAGGCCCAAGAAGGGCCTCTGCACTAGCCCCCTAGATTAGGTCAGGCTCCCAGGCAAACCTGATCTATCCCCCTGCCACGTGGAAGCCCATCATCACACCGCTCTGCCGCGGCCACCTCCGGTACAGTGCTGACATTGGGAAGTGGCGTCCGCGTATTTTCAGTTGTCGCGTCCCTTCGGTCTCCGTACCTCTATTAAATGCGTTCACATGGGGCGGTTCAAATTCAAGCCAACCGTTTCCCCCCCATTTCGCTCCCTATAAATAGGGGCTGCCAAATTCCAGTTAACTCTATTTGCCACTTTCTCCCTTCCTCGTGCATTTCCAATTTCCAGTAGCGCATTTCCGGCCAACAGCATCCAGATTCCGGCGACCCTATTTACTACTTCAACTCCAACACATTCCTCGTCCACTAGTAAGTCCTTTACCTTTTTCGTTCGCATTCCCTTTCCTCCTTTTGTCACCCCCTACATTTTATGTCGGGTTTCTCCGACGTCACGTCCACCACATCCCAGACTCCGGTCCGCCGTAGAGCCACCAGAATCTTCATCTCCTCTTCGTCCTCGTCTTCATCTTCATCTTCATCATCTCCTCCCCCCACTTCTTCATCCTCTGCTTCCAACCCCAATTTTCTCATTCCTGATTTGCTTGAGCCTATTGACATCATGAGTTCTCCCTCTGCCCATTCTCCTTCCGCCCATTCTCTTTCCGCCCGACTCCTGAAGGAGACAGTCGAGCTTGATGCCTACATCCAGCATCAAGCCACTTCCACTCCGTCCCCTAAGTCCCCTCATAACTCTCCTGGCGAAACCCAGGGGGGAGCTGGGGAGGACAGGGACTCCTCCGAGGGGACCCCTGCTGCCAAGCAGGGGGATGACCCTGAGTTCAACTATGGCCACCCCGACTGGGAGGAGACCACCCTCTCGCTCGGGGCGGTGGCCGAGCTGGCCGCATCATACTCCATTCCTCCGGCCTTCGAGCCGCGAGTTGCCGGACCCACCGACCGGGCTTGCCGACCTCCCCCAAGCTTTGTAGCCATCTACAAAGAGCGGCTAGTCGCGGGGCTTCGACTCCCCATTCCTCCGGCCCTGGCCGAGATCCTGAGCTTCTGGGGGCTTAGGATCACCAAGGTCCACCCCAACTCGATGAGGAGCATCATCGGGTTCCTGATCTACTGCCAGATCTGCTCCATCCCCTACTCCCTCTCTCTCTTCTGCACTATCTACGTCCTCAAGGCTTCTCTCCCTGGGTGGTACTATTTCTGCCGCCGCTCCACCAGCGGCAGCGGTTGGAAGGGCGCCCAAGATTTCCTCTACGGGGTCCCCTCTTCCGTGAAGAACTGGAAAGGGGACTTCTTTTTAGTCAAAACTACGCAATTTCCTCCCAATGCGTGGAAGGTTGGGGGGGTCGAGAACGACCCCTGCCCGGAGGACCTGGACCCTGAGGCCTTCGGCCAACTGCTGGGCTCTGCAACGAAACTGTACGCAGTCAAGTTCTCCACTGAGCAGATTTTCGCAGCCGGGCAGTTGGGGAAGCTGTCCGGGTCCCCCGGAGGGGCGGAGTTCTCCCCTGTCGACCGAGATACCTGTAATACTGCTCCTGGTCCCTTGTTATTCGTTTCCTTGTTATCTGTTTCTCTGACTCCTGGCACTAATCCAGTGTTGCTTTTCGCAGTGAAGAGACTCTCCAAACTGCTGGGCGTGCCGACTGAGGAGGTCGCCTCCACCACACAGTCTGAGGCGGCAAAGAAGGCCCCTGAGGCCTCCGCGACTCCTGGGGGCAGCTCAGCCCCCCAGAAAGAGGCCTCTGCGACTCAGTTCCCCTCCAAGCAGGCCCCCAACAAAAAGAAGGCTCCAGGGCCGAAGAGGGGGCGAGAGGACGAGCCCTCCCAGCCCGGGAAGAAGCCTGCCCAGGGCCAGGCACAGCGCCCTCTCCAGCTGACATCTGGGGGCCCCGTCCACTTGGGGGTAGGCTCCGCCGAGGAGCACGCCCAGGAGAGCGCCCCCCGAGCTTGTGGCATTTCCGCCATGTGGCCCCCTCGAAGCCGGGACAGGCCCCCACAATGCATGATCCCCGGCGCTTCTGCCCGTCCTGGGAGCTCTACATCAATGACCGAGCCCAATTCCCCGAGGTGACTCGCGAGTTGGTCACGGGCTCAATCCTTCAACGTGACAAGAAGTGGATGGAGCTGGCCAGCCCGTTCGAGCTCCAGGACATGTACTACACCGCCCATGCCCAAGTAAGCCCTCTCCTTTTTAGGCCCCTTGGCCCCCTGCTCTTTTTCTGAATGGGGTTAGTAGTGTGCTAACTCCTACTCTCATTTCCTTAGGCCAACGCCGCCGGTGCTGCCCTGGTGACCCGCTTCTCCGAGCTGTCTCCCGACTTGGAAAAGATGCAAAAGAAGAATCGGGAGGCCGAGCAGAAGCTGACCAAGGCCCTTAAGGAGGTAGACTCCCTTAAGGCCAAGTTGGGCAAGGCTGAAAAGGGGCTGGAGGACTCCCAGGTCCAGCTCGCCTCTACCCGGTCCGAGCTGGACCAGGAGAAGAAGGGCGTGGCGAAGCTGAAGGAGGAGCACGCCTTTGAGCTCTCTGGCGCCATCAGCTGGGAGCGCAAGAAGGCTGTCCGGGACTTTATCTGCTCCGATCAGTTCGCCGATGACGTCACCTGGCTCAACCAACCTATCTTCCAGATCGACGCCACGCGGACCCTGGACAAGGTGAAGGGGCTCAACCCACCCGACTTCAACTTGACGGATTTCAAGGACTACAATCCTGCGGCCGAGGAGAAGCTGAACTGGCTCTTCGATGGGTACCGCAAGGGGCATGCCCTGAAGGAACTGATGGAAGGAGCGACGTGGGGGCAGAGCTGGCGGAGCTTCCCTTGGAGGAGGAGGAGACTCCTGGCAGGGCTTCCGGGAAGGAGCCTGTGGCCTAGGGTAGCGGCCACTCCAGAAACCCTTTCCGTCTCCTTATAAGGATGTGACCATGCTCCAATTGAAAATGCTCTTGAAGGTCCATTTGAGATGGAAAAGCCCCCCCAGGTCCTTTTTAACAGCCATCTCCACCCGACATAAGGATGTGACCATGCTCCAGTTGAAAATGCTCTTGAAGGTCCATCTGAAACGGAAAGACTCCCCAGATCCTTTTTAATAGCCTTCTCCACCCGACCCCCAACATGCTTAAGGTGCACCTTCAGCTCCTATCTCTCAACATACTTAAGGTGTACCCTCAGCTCCTACCTCAAGTAGGTCGCCAGCAAGAAGAAAGGCGTAGCTAGGTTCCCCTCTTCCCTGTATAGCTCGGTAGGCTTTGTAATAGATAGGCTGGGAGTTCTGTAGTAGATAGGCTTTGAATGTATATACGAAGTTCGAAGGAGTCTTTCTTACAATTCTTTCCTGCACCCCACTGCAACAACCGAAACCAGGTGCCGACCTCCTTGGTCGAGCATCAAATACATACCCCCGTTAATCTAACAACTAAATCATTAGAGGGAAATAGGAAACAGATTGTCGAAAACCTGTACCGACCTCCCGGGTCGAGCACCACGCCGCCCTACCAGGGCAACGAGCCAGCCTCTTGAGACTGAGCACCAAATCCTTAAGGGTTTTCCCCGCCGACCTCCTTGGTCGAGCGTGGAATTTTCAGAATCTTTTAGAGTTTTTCAGTAGTGCCGACCTCCTGGGGTCGAACACTCTTGCGAACACTCTCGCATCCAGTACTACCCCCTAGCCCCCCACTAGGACATTTAGTGAGGGAACGCTAAGTGTGCTAGTGTAAGATTCAAACTTAAAAATCAAACAAGTACAAATAAAATCACGAATAAGCGAGCTATTATTGAGTAATGAAACTGAAACTGGAAATCCAAAAAACAGACAAACGGACCCCCTGGTCTAACCTATGCTACAAACAGTCGCAGATTTGAGAAGTGCCAAGCGCGGGGTACCTCTGATCCATCTATTTTCGCGAGCTTGCAGTAGCCATCTCGGCTTGCCTCGAGGACCTGGTAAGGGCCCTCCCAGTTCCAGTCGAGCTTGTTGGAGCCATGAGCTCGGCTGACCGAGTTTTTCCTTAGGACGAGGTCCCCCGGCTGGTATTGTATGGTCCTTACTCTGGCGTTATGATAACGGGCGAGCTGGCTTTTGTACTTAGCCATCCGGACCGCCGCTTCCTCACGCTTGGCCTCCAGCGTGTCCAAGTTGTACCTCAGCTCTTCCTCGTTGGCTGACACAACGAAATTCTGTATCCCGGGCGAGGGAAGACCAATCTCCGCGGGTACCACCGCCTCTACTCCGTAAGTTAGGGAGAACGGGGTCTCGTGTGTGGCCGTCCTAGGCGTAGTGCGGTAAGCCCAGAGGACGCTAGGTAGTTCATCTAGTCAATTAGACTGGGCTAGCTCCAACCTAGTCTTTAGCCCCTGCAGAACGGTTCGGTTGACATTCTCCACCTGACCGTTGGTCTGGGGGTGTCCAACCGAGGTGAAGTGCTGGTTAATCCCGAGCTCGGCGCACCAACTTTTGAAAGAATTTTCAGCAAATTGTCGCCCGTTGTCGGATATTAGGACATGCGGGATTCTGAAGCTGCAGACTATGTTTTTCCAGAAGAACTTCTGAATTGCCCTACCGGAGATAGTGGCCAGGGGTTCGGCTTCCATCCACTTCGTGAAATAGTCGATGGCTACCACGAGGTGTTCGTACCTGCCCGGAGCTCGGGGGAAGGGACCCACGAGGTCTATCCCCCACTGGGCGAAAGGCCAGGGACTGTGGATGGGGACCATCTCCCGGGTGGGTTGGTGACGCAGCGGGGCATGCACCTGGCATGCGCGGCATTTTTGAACCAGAGCTGCAGCATCACGAAACACCGAGGGCCAATAGTAGCCTAAGAGCAGGCATTTTTTTGCTAGGGCTCGGGACCTGACGTGTGCCGCGCACAAGCCTTCGTGCACTTTTCTAAGGACATAGTCGCCCTCCTCGGGAGTTACGCACTTTAGCCAGAGAGACAAGTACGACCTCCTGTAGAGGGTCCCCCCGGCGTAGGCGTATTTGGCAGTTCGGAGCTGGAGTCTGCGAGCCTCATTTTTGTCATCGGGTAGGGCACCCGAGCTGAGAAGGTCCACTAGAGGGGTCATCCAAGTTGCTGTGCCGGCTTTAGCCAAGACCTGGATCTGGTCGATGCTTTTTTGTTTGACTACCTCCACCAAGACTTCCTTACTCAGGTGGGCAAACGAGAAGGACGCCAGTTTCGACAGGGCGTCCGCCCGCTTGTTCTGTGACCGTGGCACCCGCTCGATCTCAAAGAGGTTAAAAAGCTTTATCGCCTCCTGCACCTTAACCAAATACTTTTTCATGACGTCCTCCTTGGTCTCGTACTCCCCGCGGACTTGATAGACTACGAACTGAGAGTCGCTCCGGACCCTGATCGCGGTCACGCCCATCTGGTGGGCTATCCGCAGCCCTGTCAGTAGGGCTTCGTACTCGGTCTCGTTGTTGGATGTCGGGAAGTCGAACCTGAGTGCATAGGTTAGCTCTTCCCCTGTGGGCAAGGTGAGCAGCAGGCCAGCTCCGCTTCCCTCCTTACTCGTAGTCCCGTCCACGAATAGCACCCAAGGCTCTTCCGGCTCGGCCTCCTCGGGCCAAGAGCTCGTCTCAACGGTGGACAGGCTGGCTCCCTCGACGAGGAGATTCGCTAGGGCCTGAGCCTTGATTGCGGTGCGGGGCTGGTAGCTGATGTCGTGCTCGGCGAGCTCGACGGCCCATTTGGTCATCCTACCTGAAACCTCAGGCTTTGTGAGGATCTGTCCCAGGGGCTGATCGGTCATGACCACGATGCTGTGGGCCTGGAAGTAAGGTCGGAGCTTACGAGCAGCGTGCACCAGGGCCAGGACCAGCTTTTCCGCCGGCACGTACCGCGTCTCTGGTCCCTGTAGAGCGCGGCTGACGTAATATATCGGCCTCTGAGTCCCCCCGTCCTCTCGCACTAAGACCGAGCTAACGGCCTCGTTGCAAGCAGATAGGTATAGGAACAGGGTTTCCCCCTGCTCCGGAGCGGTCAGGGTAGGCAGCTCGGCGAGATAGGCCTTCAGGTCTGCGAAGGCTTTCTGGCATTCCTCAGTCCATTGGAAGTCTTTGGGGGCTTTCAGGATTCGAAAGAAGGGCAGCCCCCTGATCGCGGAACGCGAGAGGAATCTATTCAGAGCGGCCATCCTCCCTGTGAGCCGCTGGACCTCCTTCACGTTCCTCGGGGCGGACATGTCCATGATAGCCTGGAATTTTTCGGGGTTGGCCCGGATTCCTTCTCGGGAGACCAAGAAACCGAGGAACCGGCCCGACCTAACTCCGAAAGTGCACTTCTTTGGATTCAACCGCATCCGGCTCTCTCGCAGGATGCTCAAATTTCCCTTAGGGTGGGAACGAGCTGCTGATCAGTTCGGCTCTTGACGATCATATCGTCCACGTAGACTTCCATGCTCCTGCCGATCTGGTCCTGGAACAACTTATTGACTTAACGCTGGTATGTAGCTCTGGCGTTCTTCAGCCCGAACGGCATCGTCCGGTAGCAGTAGGTTCCTTCCTCGGTGATGAACGACGTTTTTTCTCGATTCTCCTCGGCCATCTCGATCTGATGGTACCCCTTAAAAGCATCGAGGAAACACAAGACGTCAAAACCAACAGTAGCATCTACTAACCTGTCGATCCTTGGTAAGGGGAAGCAGTCCTTCGGGCAGGCTTTATTGAGATCTGTGAAGTCAACGCACATCCTCCAAGACTGGTCCTCCTTCTTAACCAGGACAGGGTTGGCTAGCCAGGTCGGGTAGTAGACCTCCATGATGATTTTGGATTCCAGCAGCTTTCCGACCTCCTTCCTGATCGCCTCATTTCTCTCAGGAGCGAAGTTTCTCTTCTTCTGCTTCACGGGCTTAAAGCGGGGGTCTATGTTGAGGTGGTGGACGGCCAGGTCGGTCGGAATTTCGGGCATATCCTCTACCGTCCATGCGAAAACCTGGGCGTACTCCCTCAGGAGGGCCTTTAGGTCATCCTTCTCCTTGGGCAGTAGTGACGCTCCGATGCGGATTACCTGGTCAGGCCTGTCCTCCCTTAATGGGAATTCCTCGATCTCGTCCTGAGTGCCCCGCTGCCGTTCCTCCTCCCCCGAGATGTAAGGTTCCAAGCTGATCGCCTGAGCGACCACCTTCTCGTGTCCCCGGAGCATGGTTAGGTAACAAGTTCGGGCCACCTCCGGATCTCCATGCACCTCGGCAACCCCTCCCGGGGTGGGAAACTTGACGCTGAGGTGGAGCGTTGAGGGAATGGCTCGGAGGGCATTTAAAACAGGCCGACCAAGGAATATGTTATACGGGGATGGCTGCTTGACCACCACGAAATTGACAGGGATGGTCCGGCACTTGGGGGTTTGCCCTACCGTGACCATCAGGGTGATCATTCCCTCCGGGTTGACAGGCGGTCCGGTAAAGCCCACCAGGGGTGTCCGAACCTGGGTCAGCTGTCCGTCCTCCAAGCCGAGCTCCCTGAACACCCGATAAAACATATTGTCGACCGCACTCTCTTGGTCGACGTACACCTTCTTCACCCGATAGTTGTTGGTCACAACATCGATGACGATGGCCTCATGGTTCCCAGATGCTAGGGGGACCGCGTCCCTCGGCCCGAAGGTGATCTCCTTATCCATGCGCAGGCGTTTTAGGGAGGCATCCCCCTAGGGGGGAGATCGCTTGTTCTTCGGAGCTGCATGGCTATCCCCCCCGTGGGACCGCCAGCAATGGTGTTTATCACACCAGCCAAGTTCTGGGCATCCTGGTCGGGGGAATAACCCCGGGGCGCTCCACGCCGATCAGGTCGGTCACGATGCTGGCCCTCGCCTCTTTCTCCACGGTAGGTGCGTCCCGGCTCCTGGCCTGGGCGACCTTGCCGCACAAATCGCCCCAAGAAGCCGCGTTGGACAAGGTCCTCGATTTCCCTCTTCAGGACCCAGCACCCCTCAGTGTCATGCCCGACGTCCCTGTGGAAGGCACAGTACCGGTCCTGGTTCCTCTTATTCCGAGGTGTGCCCATTTTAGGCGGCCGGTCTCCCAGGCCCTCTGTCTCCATGACAGCTAGGATCTGGGCCCTGGGCCGAGTTAGGGGTGTATACCCTTTTTTCGGGAGCGGCGGTTGAGCGGGGGCCTTATCCTTGGAGAGGCGATCGAAGACGTTCATCCTGGCCTGGCCGTCCTTGGTTTCAGGGGGGTTTTCCCGTCCTCTCCGGTCCTCGAGTTCCCGATCTGACTCTCGTTTCAGGCAGCCGGCCTCCTCTGCGTTGGCGGCGGCGTGAGCCCGGGTCAAGAGCTCTCCCAGATTCTTGGGGGGCTGTTCGACAAGCTTGTAGTAGAGCTCCTCCACCCTTAGCCCGTTCATGAAGGCAGCCATGACCACCTTTTCATCCTTGTCCCTAATCTGCAGGCTTTCTGTATTGAAACGCGTCATGAAATTCTTCAGGGACTCGTCCGGCTTCTCCTTGACGGCCATTAGGTGAGCCGCGTTTTTCGAGTAAGTCTTCGAGGAGACGAACTGGGCAGCGAACTGTCTGGCCAGCTCGGTCAAATTCCGGATAGACCCCGGCGCTAGGCCCTGGAACCAGAGCCGGGCCTTACCCTTCAGAAACATGGGGAAGGTCTTGCAACGGAGGGCATCCGCGGCGGTTTGTAGACGCATGTGCGTCAGGAAGACCGAGAGGTGGTCTTCCGGGTCAGTCGAGCCATCGTACAGCTCGATGTTCAGAATTTTGAACCTCCGAGGTAACGGGTAGTCCTCTACCTCTCGGGTGAAGGGCGAGGCTGCGTAGTTGTCCTCGTACTGTTGTGGTCGCAGGATCTGCTCGAGCTCGTCCCGGACGGGCTGCCATTGGGAAGGGTCCCGCGGCTGACTCCTGATAGACCGGGCGGGGGAGCGCTCCGACTCGTTCCGCGCAAGCTTCCATGAGGAGGGGTTCCTCAGTCGACCCCCGGAGGACCGGTCGGGAGAACACCTGTCACTGTCCCCGACCACCGAGGCCCGTGGCCTGGGAGGAGTCCGCGGTCGTTTCCTCCTGGGGTGCTGGTCCCGTGACTCGTCCTCTGAGGGGATGGGGAGCGACTCCCTCTCCTTCCCCTTCGCCTTAGAGGTCTGCGCACTGCCAGCCTCACCCCCCTCCTTCGCCTGCCGGATTATGTCTTCCAGCATGGGGAGATTCTCGGTCACAAACCGATAGATCTGCTGTTTCCGTTCCCCAGAAAGGGTCGAGCCCCCGGCGCCTCGGGCCGCCTCGATCTCCAACCGCCGGAATCCCTCACCGGTTCCGGGATCAGTGTTATCCATGGTTCGCTTGGAACGCGTTCTCGCCATCAACACAAATACTCGTACCTTCGGTTCCCACATACGGCGCCAACTGAAGAAACACGGAACGTCCCCTGACCGAGCTGACCTGATGAGCTCGGGGTGCTGATGGAAGGGTTGGTTCCAAGCCTGCAAGACAAACAGGAGAGTGAACTGGCAGGGGCCCTGAGGTTGTCCCCGAGGGCACTCCGACGGTCAAATTAGCTTTCCGATGAGTAGGGTTCATGGGAGGTTCCAACAGTAAAGCAGTCGGGAGTAAATTGCCAATAGTGAGCGTACTTTGTACAGTTGGCATGTATTACCATTTATACCTGTTTAGGAATCCGACCTCCATACGTTCCGGGACTTGCCCTGGATAGCTCCCCATCCCGCGCTGAGGGGGGATTCTCCCCACCCTCTGCGGGGCAGCTCCCGGGAGTCCTGGGGAGCCCTAGCCGTCGTGCGGCCTGGGCTGGTTCCCCATGGGCTCGGAGTCCAAACCCAGCCCAGATCGCCCTGGGCTGCCACGTGTCCAGGCCCAAGAAGGGCCTCTGCAGATATCTTGTTGGAGATGCATTTTTAGCTTTGTTATACGAATTTCCAGCCCTAGTAGTTAATTTTCAGCCTTGTTATGCTAATTTTCAGTCTTGGAATGTGATTTTCAACTTTGTATGCCTTTTAGGTCTTGACATGGGAATTTTCAGCTTTAGTATGAATTTTAGTTTTGTTATAGAATTTTCCCACTTTGGTTGTAATTCTAACTTAAGGCAAAAATTTTCAACCTTCACATAGTTAGTTTTGTAAGCAATTTCTTTGTTAGAAATTGACATTATATGCCTTATAACATGTTGGTTAGTTTAAATTGTGGATTTGTTATATAAACATGAAAGAAAGATGGGGAGTTTGGCTAGAGCAAAGTTTGGAAAAAAACATTCTTTGGCTTGCTGAAAATTTTCGCAAAGAGCTCTGCACAACTTTAGGAAATTGATTATAACTTCATACAGAAAAGTCGGAATTGAGTTCCGTCTATTGCATTTGAAACTAAATTCAGAGTACTTTCTACCGTGTAAATTTCAGAATTTTTCTCAATTTCTATGAATATCTGTTATTTTCCAAAATTGACCGAATTTCCACACCTGTTCTGTTTTTCTACTGGATGAAGCAGTAATTTGAGATTAGAATTTGATTGAATTGTGGATAGAATCTTACAAATGTATCTTATGGGAAATTGTAACCCTTTGAGTGAATTTTCTAAAGGTATAAAGTTTATAAATTTTGGACTTAAGAAACTTGAGATATGATTTTTCAAATAGTATCGCGAAAAACTGGAGAAAATTCTGTTCTTCAAAAGCTGTTCTTGTTCTCATTTCCAAATTCAAGTTGGAGTTGTAGAACCATTTTGAACTTGGTTTTATGATTGGAGTTGAGATAACTTGGTTGGTTTGGAAGTGTTTTCCTTTGAATATTATAGTTTGGAGCAGTGGATCTCATGGCACTTCACATACTTGATTTTAGGACTTGAAGGTGAGGCCGGAAGTACTGCTAAAGCAAACACTTAAGTTTGTTGCCATGGTGAGTGTTCCAATTGCATGTTCCATGTTACCTGACTGAATATGACTTGTTGCTAGAAATTGCTCGGCACTTGAATTGTTACTCCATAGGTGAGTGTGTACTTTATCGCACTCAACCTAATTTAACTAAACACTTGACATCTTGTTTATGCATGAACAAGTGACTTGATATACATATGACTTGTGACTTAATCTTGTCTAGACGAGTGTGTCCTTAATTGCACTCGACCTCCGTAAACTTGAAATACTTGACTCTTGCATGTGGACTTGCATGTACCTATGCATGGTTGTAGGCTGGCTGCATCTCTTCTTGCAGCGGTTGAACTGGGCCCTTGGACACTTATCCAAGACGTCGGGTAAGTTGGAACTTGGGTTGCTCATGCGTATGCATGAATGTAGGTCGGTAACAGCTGAACTGAACTCTCGTTGGATCTCTTGCTTGAGACCAGCCCTAGAGCGGTCGGATAAGTTGGGCAACCTTAGGGTAAAGGAAGAATTTCCTAACCTGTTTACTTCTGACTTGAACTCATGACTTGCTTGATACGGGGCGTTAGGTGATCGCTAACAGCTCCAATCATTACCTGCGTGAGCGTTGGGTAATAACCAACGAATCTACTCGTGAATTCTTGAATACTTGGGGTTTTAAGCCATATTATGAATACTTGATTCTTGAATACTTGGGACTATAAGCCCAACCCCATGGCTAGTTGGTCGAATCGAACCGGTAAAGGGTTTGGTCAAGAGACTAACGAACCATGGGTACTTGATTGGCGTTCAGGTACGGTAGGGGGATGATCGGTGGATGGAAATTGACGTTTAGTAGTGATCTACAGACATTATAATGCCATAGTTGACAGAGAGTCAACGGATCCCAGACAAGTTATGGTGGAACCTGCTCCTGAGAGCAGCCTATATCCTTTTGGCATAAATGTGTTTTTTTTCCATACACTATTGCATGACCGATCTGGTTACTTGCTTTACTATACCTTATATCCTGGTCTACTTGAGTTTGACTTGTTTCCTGATATCCTGTGCATAGCATCATGTATGCTAATTCACTTGCCTGTTTTCTTGAAACCTCACTGGGTTTCTAGTTCATTCCATGAATTTGTTTTCCTTACAGGATGAGAACATGAGAGTGGAAATTGGAGAAGGCATCGACTTTGTCTAAGTTTTGTTAGTTACTTGCATGAGCACTACATAGGTTTCTAACTAGCTTGCTTGGTTTGATCTTTGTAAGGTTGACTACTTGGCTGTATTTATCGATTGTATGGGCATTTGAGGTCTAGGAGTATATACATTGCAGATTGTAACTGTTATCGCTCTTAATATTAAGGTTATTTTCTTGTAAATTTCATGGTACGTGAGTGAGTCCTGACGAGAGTTGGATAGGCGGTCCACCAAACCCTTGGGTACGCCCTAGAGAGAGGTGGGGTCGTCATAAGTTTAGTAAGAATAGGAGACTAGTTAATTAGGTAGTTTCCTTCTTTTCGGCTGAGAATGACTAGTCACTTAGATTAGGTTTTTATCTTGGCTTTTGTCGGCCGCATGGAGTATAACTTTAGCACTTAATAAATATGACCTGAATTTTTCTAAAACAAAAATTATAATTAGGAGCTCCTTTTTAATGGTGGTGTAATTGAGCTGAACTCCATTCAAGGCCCTCAATGTATAGTAAATGGCGTAAGCAACATTTCCTACTCTTTGACCCTACACTACTCCCCTGCATAGTCATTGACATCACATATAATTTCAAATGGAAGGCTCCAATTAGGGGGTTGGATGATCGGTGGTGAAATTAAGAACTCTTTCAACTTGTTAAATGCCAATTTACACTCGTCATCGAACTCAAAGGTCATCTCTTTTTGCAAGAGTTTGAATAGAGGAGTTCCAATCTTCGAGAAGTCTTTGATAAACTTGTGATAGAAGCCTACATGCCCAAAAAAGGCGTACTTCCTGCACACTTGCGGTGTAAGATAAAGTAGACATGATATCTATCTTGGCTTTATCAATTTCAATACCTCCGGATGACACTACATGACCTAAAACTATCTCGTGCTCAACCATAAAATGACATTTTTTTTTTCAATTGAGCACTAGATTAGTTTCTATGCACCTTGTCAAAATTAACTTCAAATTATCAAGACAGTTATCAAAAACTATCACCATATACGCTAAAGTCATCCATAAACACCTCTTTAATTTTCTCCACATATTCAGAAAAGATATTTACCATACATTTCTGAAAAGTGACGGGGGCATTACATAATCCGAAAGACATTTACCTATATGCAAAGGTTTCAAACGGGCACATAAAGGTGGTCTTCTCCTGATCTTCTAGTGCAATTGCAAACTAGAAGTAATCTGAAAAATCATCCAAAAAATATTAATAAACTCGACAAGCTAACCTCTCAATCATTTGATCAATAAAAGGGAGAGGGAAATGATCCTTTTTCATGACGGCGTTTAGTTTTCAATGGTCGATGCATTGGCGCTATCCCGTAGGTTTTGAACTGGATAGCATTTTTTGTCATTAATTTTATAATTATTTTCGTCTTTTATCTTACCAAATATTGTGTTAATTAACGGATTCTATTTACTTTTGGTAATTGGTGTTGGTTGCAGAGATTTGGATAAAAAGAAAGAAAAGACATGAGTTTTTCACTAAATTTGCAGATCGGCATGGTTACGTCAAAGTTAAACTCTGCACGTCCTAAGAAGGCTCGGGAACGGATGTGTATTATCCAGTCATGCATTGAAGTCTCGAAAGTGAGGTCACAGATGTTTTATCAAATGATTGTCACAGACTTTCTAATTTGATTTAAATTAGTAATAGTAGTTTAGTAAGAATAAGAGACTAGTCAATTAGATAGTTTCCTTTATTTTCGACCGAGAATGACTAGTCACCAGACTAGTCACTTAGATTAGGTTTCTATCTTGGCTTTTGTCGGCGGCACGAGTGGGTAGACATCTTCTTCCTTTTTCCTTTCCTTCAGATATTTTTCATCTCTAATTTTGGAGAATGTTTTCGTCTACTAGTTCTACAATTTCGTGTGGGATATTCTCAATGGAGATGAACCAAATCTCTATTTCTAATCAAGGAACAACGAAGGACTTGGTTCATCTGAAATTATAAGATCGAATTAATTTTATTTGTTTCTTTTATTTACTGGTATTCACATATTCTCTGATTTCATGTCTTACGATTGTTATATTAATTGAATATCCAGAGTCCGGAATTTAGATTAATCTAACAACCTAAAGTCAATTAAAACATTAAATCCGTAATTGTTTAATTGCTTTAAAATAGTCGCAACTGACATAATTGGGTTTGTGTCAGGGGAATAAACGGGTTAACTTAAAATAACTCTCGTAGCGTGCTATTTAATTAGAATAAAGTTTTTCTAGTTTGTAAGGCAATTGAAAATTGAATTCTAAAATCGTACCTAGGGTTATATCGCGATTAAAGTAGTGATTAACGGTTGTACCTTAATCATCGATACAGTAAGGAGAGGTTGACTGTCATTGCTTGTTTATCAATTAATAATTGGAATTATCATTACGTCGATGATCAATTAAATTATCCATTTCAAAGTTATTCCTTGGTTAGATCTTATTTATTGTTGATTCAATTATAATAAATTGTCACTTAGTTTTTATTTATTTTTATTTCTATTTGAGCTGTTTAATTATCTCCATTTCCATAAAAATTCCCCCATACTTTGAATTCAAGAGAAAACGAATATCCCCAGTCCTTATGGCTTCGAACCTACTGACCACTATATATAAAATCTATATATTATTTAAGCAGGTATTTATTATTATACAGTCTCGATACCTGCTAGTTTAAATCTGGTTTTCTTTTATTCTATAAGTCATAATATATAAATTGAGTTTGTTTTCTTGGCACTCTATTCATTATGTAATTAGCTATCAAAACTATTTCTCCCCAAAAATTCTTTGGTGCATTTACATTTATCATTATTGCATTTGTTAAATTTATTAAAGTTCTATTTTTACGCTCTGCTACGCCATTAGATGCAGATGAATAAGGCAGAGTAGTTTTATGAACAATTTCTAAAGATTTAATACAATCAATTAGTCCCAAAGATTCATATTCTTTTCCTCTATCACTTCTAAACTTTTTAATTTTCTTGTCAAAACGATTTTCAATTTGTTGTACATATGCTACAAGTTTTTCATGTGCTTCACTCTTATGTTTCATAAGATATACATAAGTGTATCTAGAAAGATCATCTATAAAAGTTATAAAATATCTTTTACTACCACGTGTAAGAATGTCTTCAAATTCACAAATATCAACATGTATTAATTCAAGTAAATCACTACTCCTTTCTACTTTTACATGTGGTTATTTTGTGATTTTTGTCAAGCTATAATACTCACATTTTTCAAATATCATTTTGAAGTTTAGCAACAATCCAATCTAACTCATATTCTTTATGTATTTAGAATTAACATGACAAAATCGCACATGCCATAAATTAGTACTAGAAGCAATATAAACAGAACTAGGAGATATTTTATTCATTTCAATATTTAATTTGAACATACCATCATATGCATAACCTTTCCCAACAAATACATTATTTTTTTGTAATCACATATTAATCAGAATCTATAGTTTGCTTGAAGCTAGCTTTATTAAGAAGATAACTTGAAACCAAATTCTTTCTGATTTGGGGAGTATGAATAACATCTTTCAAAGTTAAAGTACAGCCAAAGGTGAATTTTAGATTCACATCACTAACACCTTCAACCTTAATGGTATGTGAGTCACTAATCTTCAACAGGAGGGTAGTTTTTGAACCAATCTTTATTATGGCAAATGTACCTAGAAGCACTCGAATATGCCCACCACCCTTCGTGATTCTCTAGCATGTTCACCTCAATTATCATAGCTACTAGAGGCTCTTTAGCTGCATGAGTTTGAGGTTTATCACCATACTTTTTGGGTTGTCCACGTTTTCTAAAATAACAATCTTTGGCTTGGTGGACAAGCTTTCCACAAACAAAACATGGACCCCTCAAAGCTTTATTACTATTAGAGGGGGTTTCTTGGTGCTTTTTGGGTCCTTTATTTTGATATGGTGGTTTATTCTTATTTTTCATATTTTTTCTTCTAGATCTCAAGTTTGCATTATTTTTAGAATTCTGACCTCTAGAGACATTATCAGTAGAAGTAATAAAGTGTACCTTATTAGTTTGACCATTGCCATTGGTCTCCTCGGATTTATCCTGCCTCCTTGCCTCCTCCTCAATTCTAAGTCGAGCCATGACGTTGACGTTGACTAGAGTGATCTTCGACTACTTGAGGCGTAGTCCCTTTTAAATATCCTTTCAAGAATTTGGTAATTTGTCAATTATAACAGCCACTTGCATTTGTTGATCCACTTTGAAGCCTTTAGATTGAATTACATGAACTATGTTGTAGTTCATGTATTTGAGGGAGGACAGATTTGTTTTCTGCCATTTGATACTTGCAATAGCGGCTACAAGCATACTTCTTGGCTCCAACTTCTTCAGTGTCATATTTCTTTTGCAAAGCCTTCCAAATCATTTTAGTTGTGGAATAAGAAGTGGAGTAGTAGTCATAAAACTCATCAGATAAGCAATTAAGAAGATAGTTTTTACAATCTTCTTCATCACTTCTCCATTTTTGAATGCTTTGTTTGTACTCTTGCTCATCCATGTCATCAACACGGGTTTTGGTTGGATTCTTGGCTGTAAGTACCCAAGCTATGTTTAGGAGTTTTAGGTAGAAAAGTACATTTTTAGCCCATCTTTGAAGTGTTCACCATTGACCTTGAAAGGCTTGTTGAGGTTTGTAGAGCTTTCGACAGGTGTAGGGACAGTAGAATTAGTTTTGCCCTCCATTTGAATAACGTCTTAAAATTGTTGGAGGAGACTACATGAACAATGTTTGATCTTCAAGTTAACCACCTTAAATTTGACAACTGTTAAGAAGTCCGATAGGGTTGAGGTGTGTAGACCACTTTCTTTAAGATGATACGTACCCCTACAGTATTTTTTTTTAATCGATGTAGAAGATCTAGCACACCGCTTCCAAGATACAATAGCCTAACTCTATGATTGGTTACTTCCCTTTGATCTACACAACCAAGAGAAGCAGAAGCTTCCCAATATCTTACTTTGTCCAAAGAAAATTAGAATGAGGGAAAAAGAAATGAGTGTAGAGAAAAATAGTATTTAGAATAATCTTTTGTTAAGAGAAGTATGCAAGAAATTCTCCAAATAATTTCACTATTTATAGGCTACAAAAACCTTTAGAAAATAGGTTGAATATCCATGCTCAATGTATAATGGTTTGTTTTTCATATTAAATTGTAGTTAATTTGTAGAATTTGTAACCTAAAAATTGATTCATATTTGAATGGCTTATAATGACACAACAATTCTTCATTTGACCAAATAATTCATTTGTAGCTCCTATTCAAATAATTGTATAATAACTCCATTCATCCTAACATTATAATTCCCATAACTCCCAAATAAATTATATTATAACTCCTTGTAAAGATTTGGTCAAGGAAAATTTAAAATTTTATTAAAATACACTAATAATTTACTAATTCAAGAAGCTGTAATTAAGAAACGGAGAAGACAACTCGGATAATTAGGGACTATTATTGATCGAAGAGTACAGATGAAGATGATGATCAGTCGAGGAAGAGAAATTGGAAATCCAAGAATTGCCTTCAACCAACCTTCCTTCTCTCTTTTATTTGGCAACTACACTTGTCCAAGATACAACTAACGAGCTGGCGTACAAGAATTTATTCACTAAGCCCCTATCATACTTGCTTTATTACAAAAGAACCCTTGCCAAGAAAAGTAACGCAACAGTGAAATTGAAAGAAGAAAAGGAAAAGTAAATTGATTACAAAATTTCACACGCCCAGAATTAGAAAATTATCAGAAAAAGAAATGGTTTGAACTTACTTGAAACTTCATGTGGACAAAACTGAAATTCTTGAATCGTGATGGAAGCACTAAATGGGGATCAGAATCAACAAATCAAAGATTTGAAGGGGAATACAAAAAAAAAAAAAGAATAAGGGAGAATATGCGTGTTTGAGTGAGAAATGAATTTGAGATGAAAATCTTGATTTACGAATGCAGGGCTATATATAGGCATTGTGGAAAAGGGTATTTGAATTTCAGAACCATTATTCTATAGAACAACACGTAAAAGGCTTTTTTTTTTTCAGGTTTTTGTTTGATCTGTAACAGGTTCGAACCTGTACAATAAAAAAATCAACTCAAGAAATTAAAAATTTGCATATAGCGGTGAGTAGGGTCGTCTCCATAGGGATTTAAGAAATTTGCTTCTTTTTAGAGTGATACTTATGGGGGGATTTTTGGAAAATTAGAAAATAACTAATTAACTAACTACGAAAGCAATTCACAAAAATAAACATGAATTAATCAATAATAGATATAACTCTAAACAAAAGTGCAACTTTTCAGATACGGTTCACATAACTGACCATTAATGTAAAGATAGTTCAATTATTCATTAATGGATTGGTTATAACCATCAACAAACTCTGACAGTCAACTTTTCCTTACTTTTTCGATAGTCAAAATACGACCGTTAACTATTTTTTTAATCAAGAAATAACCCTAGGTACAGCCATAGGATTTAATTTTTTGACTGCATTAAAAACTAGAAAAATCTAACTCTAATCAACAAACATGCTACGAGGGTTTGTTTAAATTAAATCATACGTTTCTCTAACATAGAACCAATCACGTTAGTTGCCATTAATATTAACCAATCAAATAATTATGGATTTAATTGATTAATATAGCAGTAGATTATTAGGTTAATTCAAATATCGATCCTCTGAAATTCAAATAACAAAATAATCATAAAAAATTAAATCAAAAAACGTTAGATATCAATGAATTAAAAGAAAAAATTAAAAATCAATTCGATGTCATAGATATTTGGAACCGCATATTCAAATTGACTTTTGACTAGAAAAGAAAATTTAATTGCTTATCATTGAGAAAAATCCCAACGCGAATTATGGTGAATCTCAATGAACATGCGGCCACGAAGAAAAAGCAAAGAGCAAAGGTCCGTCGTTTTCTTTTTCCTAAGCAAAGAGACGCGGTGTCATCACTTAGCACTAATAAAGCTGACTCTATTGTCCTAACTTTTCTCCTAGTATGTAGCTATTTAGATAAAGTCAACTTCCTAATTGGAAAAGAAAAACTTAAAAAGATAATTTCCTTGTTTTCTAATTACATACTCTAACTAATAAATACAGAAATCTTCTTAATCTTGAGTTAAGGTCCGTTCAGAATTTGAGTCAAATTAGGAAACTTCTACTATTTTCTCTTGGACTTGACAGCAGGTCTTGACTGTGCTTACATCAAACTGGTCCGAAGTCTTCTGAAAAATTGCCCATTTAATCACTTTTTGCTCCACTTTTCCACAATTAATGTCATTAACCAAATATAAGTAGAAACTACCAATTAATACAACATTTGGTCAAAAATCAAGGGGAAAATATTTTAAAAATTACTAACAAAATACAGCATTTCAGTCCCTAGCAATTGCAACATTTTTTTAATTTATTTGATTATTTGTTTATTTCTTTTGCCTTTTCCTTTTGATCTTTTTCCCTTAAATGCGAGCGGCTTAGGTATTTCAATATGCCATTGATTCAATTCTGCAACTTCCTTTCAGAGTGTAGTATTACTTGTGCAAACTTAATGTGTAGCTTTCTTTGAATCGCATTGAATTAGAATCTCGGTGATTGACATTTGACACAAAATCGTAGTTTACGCATGCAATAGCTAAATAACTTAAAATAACTTTAACTTTTTTATTACTCATTTTAAACGAAAACAAAAACTGTACGTGCCAATTATTTAAACCATATGGTGAAGATTTTTTTTTTTTAGTAAAGCAAAATATTTTATTTTGTTCTGGGACAGAAGAAAGTTTTTATTTAGCAGGCCCATAACTATAAAGCTAAATGAAAAGTTTCCTGTTCAAACCTCACTAACAATGCACAAAAAATCTAGGGAAGCTGATGGACATATTGTAAAGTGTCGCAATTCATGATCGCGAATGAGTGGTAATTCTAAAGAATTAATACTGAATTCACCTTCAATTCAATTTCAATGATCTTATCCAAAGCCTCATCGAAAATTTCCACGAGCACAAATTCCACTTTTAATAGATCCAAAAATTCTTTTACAAAATAATCCACAAGTCCCATTAACAGAAAAACAGAAAGGAAAAATCGCCATTTTAGTCCTTGAACTATTTCACTTATGTCAATTTCATCCCTCAATGTTTTTTTAGCCTAATTTAGTCCTTGAACTTAAATTTCTTGTCCAATTAAATCCTTTCACTGGTGCACCACCAATTACAATCTTTCCGGCACAAAATCACCACCCAATTAAGGGCAATCCAGGAATTGCATAGATAGGGCCAAAGTTAGAACCCAAAAAACAAGATTTCCATTTAAAAGGGGAGAAAAACAAATTTCCCACCCAATTGGGAAAGAAAATAGAGATCGTCAAAAGAGAATATGAATTAGTCCTTCTACATCAAAGCAATTTGCCCAACCCCAATTATACCTAGTCTCTTAACAAAAATTTTTCACCATTACTACCATCTACTAATAATTATCAACCAAACCTTTCCTTAAGCATCACCATCTTCTCTCATTCTATATTTCATTTCTTGGATTCCATCACCTTCTCATTCTTTTTTTTTTCTTTTTCCCATAGAGATGGCAAAATATCAGAAAATTGATGAAGTTTCAAGGCAGAGAATCTATGGAATTAAATTGTCAAGATTTTCCAAACCTATCAAGTCTTAAATAGAAAAGAGCTAAGGCTTTTCCTTCTTCTCTCCAGGACCATCACCAATATCATCATAAAAAGTTCTAAGAAATTCGTTCAAGTCCTCTATATACCTTCCATCAAATAGAGGTTGAAAAACTTGAAATGCCTCCTTGGCAAGTCTAGCATGTCTAGAGTTTGCATACCCAGAAAACCATGGTGATTCATGAAACTACAATTCTTTTAAGCATTTCATCAAACACTTTTCAGGCATTTTCGACAAAATGCAATCTAAAATACATATTGAGCAAAGAACTGTACACTGTGTAGAGTGCATATTGAGCAAAAAAACTGCTCACAAAAATATCCCACAAATGAGTTGCTTTTACGACAATCACATAGGATTTTATCCCAATTAATGAATCCTATGGAATTAACAATGCAGCAATTGGGAAAGGGCAATGAAAGAAACCCGAGAGCTATGGCCAGAAGGGAAAGACCAGTAGTCGGTGGCGAAAGACACAAACATGTTTTTATTGTAGACAGGTCGGGGGCGGCGGATGAGATGTTTGAGGAGGCCAATGAGGAGAATGTCCAGAAGTGCTTCTAAAAATAGGTCGAGGAGAAAATGGTTGGTGGCGGTAGTCGAGAGAGGGTAGAGGAGGAGGGAGAGGATTAGAAGGAAGAAAAGGCGACCGTCCCTTGAGAATTCGATGGATTTGAGGAGACTGTAAGGATTGTTGGGCTGCGTTATGGTGTAGAGGCGGAGGGAAAGAGCAGTGTCAAATTTGATGAGGTGGCGGAGGACGCTGGTGATGGTGGTGAAATTGTTGGGGATGTTGAGCCCATTTTTTGAGGGTTTTGATGGGTGGATTTTGGGGAGATTTTAGGAAATTGAGATTTTAATTACTGGCTTGGATGTTATGGTTAGTTGGTCTTTTTTTTTTTTTTTCGAAACGTTAGAAGATATTCATTCATTTGGAAAAAAGAAAATACATGTACGAGCAACGGCTCGATACCACTATACAACTAGTGCACATCAGGCACTGAGGAAATTCCATTCCTCATCCACTAAAATGCCAAAGGCATGAGAACTTAATTCTCTACTTCGTTTAATACTATCTTCATTTGCCAAACTAAACAAGCACATTCGAAACAACTTTTGCATGCTCAGTATGTCCTCTATCAAGGTAGCTAACCTATTGTTAGAGGGGCTGTTGTGCTTTATCTGTCGCATAAGGTCCTGGCTTTGAGAACAGATCGTGATTCTGCTCCACTGATGCTCTAAAGCTTTGCACAAAACCAGATGGACAGCCACTGCTTCATCTATGACTGAGTCCCCTTTACTTCGCTCCTTGAGTGCCCATTCCGCAAGCCTAAAACTTGGGTGCTTTGTTGCCGTGACTCCTATCCCCAGTGCTGCCTGGCCATTCTGGCTTGTTGTAGCCACTTCCAGCTTAATGGTGCCGTCTTCATTACACCCCTGGTATTGCTCTTCCTGATTGAAAGATGTTTCTCTTGTGCTCAGTCTAGTTTTTCCTTTCATAACTTCCTCTTGCTCCAGCCACTCTTTTTGAGCTTTACCAATTGTCCAAGCTGGAGAGCAGCTGGTCTTGTTTTCAAATTCCTTACTATTCCTTTCTTTCCACACCTGCCATAAGATATTGGCAGTCAGGCCTATGTGTTCCATCCCCCCTTGCCTATTCTTTGCTTCTGAAATTCTGATCCACCACCTTTTGAAGTCCCCTTTTTGATCAATAGCACCGTCCCATTGTATTGGAGCTGCCTTCCAAACCTGCTGCGTGTGTTGGCAATTTAGCATTAAGTGTTCAACTGTTTCCTGGTCTTCTCCACATAACCTACATACTGGATCTCCCAATCTTGTTTTCCTGAAAGTTAGTTGGTCATTAATGGTGTTGTCATCGAAACAAGATTCTGTTAACCAGCAGAAAACGTTTGCCGGAGAAGATTGGTGACATCATTGGCGATGACCCGTTGACTAGTGATAGATGGAGATGAAAATTGGGATCTTCTTTTGCAGATTTTTTGTTTTTCTCCCCAATTTAGTATAAAATTTTTGTTTTACCCCATTAGATGAAAAGTTTTCATATTTCTTTATTTAATGCAGGACATGACTTGTACTTCCATTCTTGCCCTTGGGTAGATGGTGTTTTTTATGTCGGAAAAGGTTTAGTGGGCGGCACCACAGTAAAAGGATTTAATTGGACAAGAAATTTAAGTTGAAGGACTAAATTAGGCTAAAATAACATTGAGGGATGAAATTGGCATAAAGAAAATAGTTCAATGACTAAATTGGCGATTTTCCCAAACAGAAAAAGCAGAAAGTTATCAATCCAAGATCCCAGCCTGCTGGTAGCTTTCGACAGAGTCAACAAGAGTTTCTTCCACTGGCCTATATCTCCAGCCCAGCCTCTGCAATTTTTCTGAGCTAACATTTCCTCGGCCTTGATCCTTCACCTCTATAAATCTGCGAATAAATGAACTATTTGAAGAATATATGCAGACAACATATATAGTTCTTGTAGAGACTCTTAGATGCCACATTTATGGAAATCAAGATGGACATGAACCAAAAAAAAAGAAGAAGAGAGAATCAGGACAAACTGGGAGTCAGAAAAATCAGACAATTTCAAAGACAGTAATCCACCTCTTAGGGTACTTATAGTTGGGATAGTTTTTCCTCAGAATTTCCACCATATCTTTTGTCGCAGTGAGGTGAGATGAACATATGTACCGCCCTTCAGTTTCAGGTCTCCCGTAAACCAAAAGCAGTGCTTCAGCCACATCACGCACATCTACCATATCCCGGAATTTGTTTTCTATTTCTTCATATCCTTCTGTGCAGCCAGGGAGTGGAAAAAAAGTGCAGTTTAATCTCAAAAAATGATGTTATCTAAGCTAATCTCTGAGTTCTTTAATGCATATATGAAAAATACAATTCCTTTGATAAATCGTACGGCAATAAATTCATGCGACTTTTGAACTGCAAAGGACCTACAAGTCACAACATTAAGCTTTTGTATCTTTAACTACGGCTCAAAGCAATCATGCAAACAGTTGAAAGATGCAACCTCCTCAGATGCTATGCCTACCGTCTGTCTCACCTTCCATTAGGTTAAACACACAATTTCACATCAATAAAATTTGAATAGCTTGTGTATATGTCTGGAAAGATTACAGTGGCATAAAAAAAAAAAAAATTAGCATCATTGCTAGTTTAACTTTCCCTGCCATCAAGCAGAAAATTGAATTTCATTCCCACAGTAAAAAACAAACACCACAATCTTAACTTTTTTATATCACTTTGCAAATCTTAAGATCATTGTCAAAATCATAGACTATCAGAATGGCAGACAGCGTACAGGTTTAGAATCTGAAAACGTTTCAGCTGGCTTGAAGATTCAAAAACAAATGCCAAAAAGACAGCAAAGCAGTTATCTCCATGAATATAGTTTCATTCCTAGAAGGTCAACCACAATCAGATAGATGGATTTTGCAAACTTTATTGGGCATCAATTCATTGTGCATCATGTAAGTAACACTGGGAACCAGAAGCGTAAAAATTGATGGTTTACTTGGAAAAATAATTAGTTGATCAACCACATGAAGAAATCCAATTGCTTAATAATAATAATAATAATAATAATAATAATAATAGTAATTGCTAAGCTCAGAATTCATCTGAGTTCCACAGAGACATATATGCTCACATAGGCACAAACCAATATCTAAGAGAAACCTGTATCCTTTACGACCACTTCCACGCAGAATGTGAAAGAAAGAAAAATAATATGTAAGACAATGGAATAAGTTCTCTAATTGACTACAAGCACTAATAAATCACCTTTCAACAGCTTTATAAGAACCAGACTGCTAGCATTCACATCACGCTGAAGCATGGGGCCGAGAACAAAGGATGGGCATACAGTTAAAACATCAAGGCCAGTTTCTTTTGCATATTGTAAAGCCTCACTTTCAGCAACCGTCTTGGAGTAACAATACCAGTTCTGAAGAAATATTAGTACTAGATGGTCAGTCAAAAACAGATAGTAGTTGCAAAAATCTAATTTTTCAGCAATCTTAGAAACTGTATGAATAAGACAGTGAATTTTCTGCACAAGAACAAAACTACAGTGCAACTACAAAAAGTCAAATTATATAGATGCATACATTTGTTGTCTTGCAGTATTCCCCGTCTGACCAACACGTCTCATCTATAATTTCACCTTTATGCCGATTAGGACTCACAACAACAGCTGCAGTAGAGGAAACAGCTACAACGCGCTTGACATTTGCTTCAGAACAAGCCTTCAGTACATTAAGGGTACCCTTTACAGCCGGCTCAACAAGTTCAACCTGCAACAAATCATCATGTTGGCAGAGGTACTAACACTCAACTCAACTCTACATGCTCAATTGCTTGTATTTGCATAAAATATATCCAGATAGACAACTAAGTAGTGTCAGTTAACCTGACATCTTTAGAGCGAATGAGTACAAAGTTAAAGACTCATGACTGCTTATGCTAGCGATTAACTTGGTTACCAGCATCAGTTATTATTATATGCATTTATTCACTCATTTCAACATTTGAAAATTCCCACCACAAATAGATAGAAAGGCAAAGAGCCCCAGTGACTTCATAAGTTTGTGCAAAAGCTTTAACAAGATCCTATTTTGAACGATACACAACTTTAGCTCATGTTTGGCAAAACGCAAAGAAATATAATCTGTAATGACAATAGCTGTCTCCCATAAACAAATGATCTGTTAAAAATGTTATTCTGGGGAAACCAAAAGAAAGAAATATCATAGCAATTGAAAAGATTGAAAATGGTCTTGCCTCAGGATTGGGAACAGAGCCTGAAGGAACAGGACTAGCTACATGAAATACGCCATCACAGCCCCTGATGGCTGCAGAAATGGAGTTGTAATCCAGCAAATCAGCCTTAAAGAGTTTCAAATTCTCAGCTGCTTTGTCAAGTTTCTTCAGATGAACATATTTCTCATCCTCTACAAAAAATTTACAGCAATGCCCACATCATCAAATAACGAAGCAGACAATTCACAGCAGGTGCTGTTCTATATTTCCTCAATTAAACATATTTCTCATCCTTCACAACACATTTACAGCAACCCACTACATCAAATAGGAAACAGCCAATTGACAGCAGGCAAAAAATCAATTATTGTATTAAACGGAAAGAAACAAATTATAAAAAAAAAACCCACACATAAAAGAAAAAACCGAGGAGCAAATTAGGAAGGAAGGGATATGAGGATGAAATACCTACCGGGATTTCTGAGGGTGGCATGAACAGTATAATGGCGGGAAAGGAGTAGCTTGACTAACCAAGATCCCAGGTATCCCCCTGCTCCTGTAACACATACTGTCCTGGCCTTCTCAGCCTCCCACGCTGCCATGTCTGATTGCTTACTTGTAGCAGTAGTGGGATTAGTATTTTAGTATTAGATTCACTATAGATTGATCAAGAAGGTGGATAAAGTTTTATTCTTTTCTTTATTATGAATATTAGTTCTTTTTTGGTTGGATAAAGTAGAGATTTCGCCGATTCTTAAGGAGGACGATTGGAAGAGAGGGCGGTTGGAGTAGGTGGAGGAGGACGGTGGCGGTGGCGGTGGCGGTGGCGGTTGGATTTTGAATGGATGAGTACTGTATGTAGTAGCTAGCAGATTCCAGTGGTTTCTCTCAATCGTCAATGGTAAGGTACCAAGCAAAATAAGCTAATGAGGGACAATTCCACTTTACCGGTCTGTTTGGTTGGGAAAATATTTTCCGTAGAAGTAATTTTTCATGAAAATCATTTCCCTTTCATCATTTTTAGGTGTTTGGTTAGCTTATTGAAAATATTTTCTTACTTCATTTTTCTGGTGTTTATTTAACTTTTGAAATATTTTCACTTTTATCTCTATCTTTGCTTTCTATACATTATAACTACATACTTCTTCCCATGCAAAATAAGAAAATTTATCTCATTGTTTAACTTTAAAAAATCTTGGAGAAAGGTATATATGAATAAAAAATATCTCCTTAAACAAATAAATAAATTGCTGGCCATTTAGTATCAAATATCAATCACATGCAATGCTTATTGTGACATATATCTTGCACTCTCACTGCTGAAAGTTTCTCTAGAAAAGAATGTCCCTATTATACATAATTAATTACTAGCATAGGATGAGCAGGATGAGGTTTTTTTTTTATTTTGAATATACTAGGGGGGAGGGTTGGGTGGTACGCGGGAGGGAGTGTAAGGAAGAGGTCTTGGGTTCGAGTCTTCCTGTTTATACTAAAAAAAAAAAAAAAAAGAACATACTGCAAGATGATTTCAGTAAGTTTGGAACATACTACATGCAAGATGCATGCATTTCGAAAAACAACTTCAGGAAGTTGGGAGGGGAAGTTGTTTTCCATAAGATGAGTGAAAATATTTTACATAGGAAAATGTTTTCAGTAATTTTTGTGCAACCAAACAAGGGAAATTAGGAAAATATTTTCCTGGAAAACATTTTCACCCGAAACATTTTCAGGTGGTATGCAGTAGCTAGCTGATTCCAGTGGTCTCTCTCAATAGTCAATAGTCAACAGTCAACAATAAGCTACCAAGCAAAATAAGCTAATAAGGGATAATTCCACTTTACACCCTTTTAATTATACAGGATTCTCATTTTGATCACTATACTTTAAAATATAATATTTTTGTCTCTAAAATATAAAATTTGTCTATTTGAATAAAAATTATAAAATCGTTGACAGAAAAGAGAAAGATTTTACACTTTATAAATTAAAGTGGAACATATTTTATATTTTAAAAACTAAAGTATGACAGATTTTATACTTTAACTACTAAAATGTATTTTTTTTGAAGTTTAGGAAAACACAGTGCGAATTCATATAGTTGAACGTATGAAAGAGGAATTAATACAGTAATGTTTGGAGGTCATTTATAGTTTTTTTTTAGTAAATATTTTCTTGAAACATTTCATGTTTTCTTTTTATCTCACATAATTATGTTGTTATAATACATTTTTCTACAAAAATTTCATAATATTGCAAATCCAAATGGGAAATTATTTGAACACAAGTGTAAAATTTTATATTGGGGACATTCTCTACTTGTCATGTGCTTATCAAGTACTGTTAGGAGAAGAGAGCTACGCGCCAATGAAATGTCCTTAAGCAATCCTATTTGTTAACCTATTGCAAAATTGTATCAAATAAAATTGGGTATAGATGGATAAAATTATGAGGATGTAAAACTTATTTTGATGGAAATATATTTATTTCATAGTTTTTTATCAAGCTGCAAAACAATTAAGTTTCATAAAGCTCTAAGATAAGAGGGATTTCCTTTTGAAGTTTTATCACTAGAGACATAATTATGCTAATACTTATACTACAGTGAATGTACACCTATTATTAAATATTTTGATTTAGAAATAATGTATAAGAACAAAACACAAATTATATCATAAGAACTAAACACAAAAATAATAAAAGCACAAGTATTAAAAACATTGTAAAATATGCTATGTGCAATCAAGCACAAATGATCAAGTGATCTTTCACAATGGTATATGCACTCAAACAGGTAACTGGACAAAGTAAATTATGCACTCAATTTTGTGCAGCTTTAATGTTTAATTCTTGAACATTCACGTATGGAATATATTGAACATTCATAGAAATAATCTTAAACACTATCATGGTTAGAATATTTTCCATTTTCATCAATTTTTGCAAGTAATTTATTGACAATCATTTCAAAAAGTAACATACGTAACATTCAACGCACATATTTTGTGTTTGTATTATTAAACGCATTGGCCATTTTTTCGTTTGGATTGCTTTTTTTTCAAAAAAAATTTATATTTTTCGTAAACACATTTTCTAATAACATTTTTATCTTACATATATTAAATCACTATAACACATTTTTCTACAAAAACTCCAAAAAACAACAATCCAATCGGGCTAGTTTTTGGTGGTTACACCACATTTTTAATTTACATACGCTTTCTCCACTTTGACAATTCATACATTCTCAAATCCACTTTGAATTGCTTATTACCAAATTAACATGAAGAATAAATGACAAATTACATGAATGAACTCATGTACCATTTCTCACAAAGGATAACGTTTCACATTTATTCACTGGTAATTTAAATACAATACAACAATGCCTTGGCTTAGATGCTAACTAAATTCTTCTCCCTGAAGCTTTCAATCGTATCCTTTAAGCTGACCTCCAAAGGAATAAATTGAACTCCTAAATTCTTTGCCTTCTCGTTGGATACTGTGTGGGCTGGATAAAAAAGGTTGCTATTGTCTGACAATCTGTAATATGTTAAGAAAATTCAGAAAAGACAAGTAAATAAAGCATAGTTGAAAAGAAAATGCTAATGTAAAATTAAACTCCACAAAATTTGCAGGAGACAGTAATGCTTCACGAGCATTTTGCCTTTATACAAAATTTCTGTCATATATGGTAACAAAATTTAGTTTAAAACTTTTGTTATAATCCATTTGCCCTTTATATCAAAGTACGAATTGCATGGATTAATGGAAGGGGTGTATTTATCTAATTAACTTATGAACTTTCCATATGCACTAAAACTAGAAAAAGACAAAATCAGAAAATGCTGGCTGAGACAAAACCTGGCAAACAGAATCTTAGGTGACCAGAATCAAATTCATTTCCATCACCTAGAACTCAATTATCTATAATTTGCAGAGGAAACCAATTTGGAGATCCTACTCCTAAGAAGAACCTAATTCTAGAAACAAATTTGAGAAAGAGCTCATTTGATGAGAACATGAAACAAAAGATGCAGAAAATTCTGGATTTGATGTATGTACTTTGTTAAATATAAACAAAATTTATGAGATACATCATGGAGGTGCATTTGCCATCAAAAACAGCCTATAAGGACATATACTGACAAAATTGACAAGGAAAAAGAGACTTACTTATCCAGAAATTTATGAGCAGGGTAATGTCCACGCAAAATGTTGATGACCTGAGAGGCATGTGCTGATCTCTCAACCAGACAATATCTTCCACTTGCAGAAGGGATTTCAAGGGCAAGAATATGCGCATAGGCAACATCTCTAACGTCAACCCATCTAAGAGTTGCATTAGGAAATGCTCCAGCCCCTGCATTAAGTAGATAAGTTAATGAGATCTTTAAGCATATATACTATTGTCATTTCACCTCTCCCCTAGATAGGCAAACAAAAGAAATTTCCAATTTTAAGTTCCAGAAGATTTGAATTAGCAATCACTTCTTGAAATGAAAGTCCTATCATCACTGTACAAGGTGGCCATTTGGCTCCAAAGAGTCAGTGTCAATGGGAAAAGTAATAAAACAAGCTGATTAGCAAGTAGTCTTAAGACACAGGTAGTGACAACACAGAATGAATTTTTCCTGTCAGTGCCCTCCCAAAAAATTCCTCAAGGAAGAAAAAGTTATAACATCTTCCACCCCAAAAAGTGTTGTTCTTCCTGAAATTTGCATAGAATCTCAATGTCAAAGAATAGAAGATGCAAGCAACATGAATGTCAGAAAAATGGTTGGACAGCAAAGCTTTTTGGCATGACCAGCTGATAGACCAGATAGCTTGATATATCAGTTCACATTTCTATCAATGTCTATCAATTAAGTGCTCCATTACAATAATAAGCTAGCAGAACCTTACAATTTTATTAGTGTCATAGATACTTTGTTGTATGATAACAGAGAACATTTTAGTTCATGATAAAGCTATAACAAAACACAGATGAACATCATCTAATACAGCTCACGACATACCATTCACTAGGTTGAGAATGAATTCTGTGCTGAGATTAATAGATGGCTGCAAGACTGGACCAACTACGAATCCTGGATGAATTGTGATTATCTCAATGCCATGCTCCTTTGCGAATTTCCATGCAGCATCCTCTGCCAAGGTTTTTGAAAGTGCGTACCAAGACTACACCATAAAAATTGTTAAAAAGTTGGTTGCTTTTTAGCTGAAAATACATTAGTTTTCAGACTCAATTAAGAAGTAATATTTAAATTTTTTAGAAAATGGTAAAACCTGTTTCCATCATTTGGAGCTACTACTTATGAGTTATGCGGCCATAAAGGACAAATTGAAAGCATGCATATTGGACAAGCTATTTTACAAATTATTAAGTAGATTCTCAAGGATGCTAAGAATGGTATTGATTTTTCCTTTTAAGACTCACCAATGTACTTTAATTTAATTGTGTGCAAGGGATGATGCAAAGCACCAGTGTTAACATACTCCTGAGAGTATGATCTCTTCATCCACGAGTCGACACAAAACGACAAAGGTATTTGACTTGTGACTTGACTGATCAAGCCATATTCATGACTTTCTAGCAGAAGTTCCTTGACATTTCACCAAGCAAACATTGATCATCTTGCAAAGCCTTTCCAGACAATAATGTGGAACTTGATTCTACAGCTTCATTTAGGAGATGCGCGTTTGACTATTCCATACTTTATTATCTCTTTCCAATTAAAGCTAAGCTGTTACTTAAAGGAAGAAAAGAAAGAGGATCCACCTTTCTGGCCTGCCCTTTAATCAAAGGATTCTATCAATTACATTGCCCCAAAAAACATCCTTCTTTCCTATAAAAGTACCACGAAGCCATGAAGATCCTATCTTAATTTTCCCCATACTTGGACTAAGCTCCTGAGACTTTGTCCAATAACAAGTTGAAACTACAGAAATCTAGCATTCCATATATACATAATTTAACAGATAGAAATAGATGATAACATACCTTCTGCTCCTCACAGTATGATGGATCAGAAAACCAACTTTCATCAACGACCACGTTCTCCTTTAATTCTCTATTGTTTGAAACTGCAGCCATAGAAGATGTTATAACAACTTTTTTTATAGATGAAACTTTTGCACATGACCGTAGCACATTGATTGTTCCTCTGACTGCAGGTTCCAGTAGTTCTGCCTAGAAAATGAAACAAAGACAAAAAACGAAGTCATTACCAGGCAACAGATAAGCCTATGCTTGCATACTGCACAATCATGTTGGTATTCTGATTTTAGATTTTACTATAAATTCTGTAACCTTTACCAGACTATGTCTCCACCACAGTAACAACTAAAAGCTCAAACAAGTCGCAGAACTGGTTCCCTAGAAGTTTCAAACATCAGCTAGCTAAGTACAGTGAAATCATGGCTTGAAAAACACAGAGAGAGAAAATAGAAAAGGTGTTGCTCCTACAACTCCTGCAAAGAGATTTTAGCAGAAAAATAAACAGCGAGCAATATAGGGTTACTATCAAACTTATTTGGAATTTTCTTTTGATGCCTACGAGTCAATGGACCATGAACTAGCTAGATAGCCTTGTTCATTAAAATAACTAAAATCAAACTTCTAGTGAGTTACTTAAAGGGGAGCCCCACAAACGCAATTAGAGAAATGAACAAGGATAGGCACACTATGTAAAACCATAAGGCACAATCATTAGCAGATATGAATCAATTATCAAAGGAAGATGCATTCAATCTGCAGATGCTCAAATGTATGTTCAGTTGATATGAGATTCTTAATCATTATAATTTGCGTACTCAAAAACCAGAATTCTATATTGACCAACAGATTAGCTGGCCAAAGCAGGGACTTATTTGCTACAGGGACAAGCTTAAACCCAGCTCTAGCACCTTACACTGACTGACTTATGCAGAAATATAATTCGATAGATCTTGTCTACAAGCCCACTTGTAGACCATGGGAATGTGCTCAACTCTTAATTTTTTTCATTGCCTAACATCAACATTCTTCCAATTGTATCCCTGAAGTAGCAATAGCTAAATCATTTACTAGAGATCTCATATATAGGTACCCAAGATAATGAAGCACGAAGCATATCACAGTATTCTTACCGTGATGTGACCTTCAGGAAGAGGATTGTGCATCTACAGACTTTAAAGAAAAATTCTTCACGGTTTTACCCTGGAAACTATATTACTCTCTTCCATTTTGCATAATAAAAGAGAAATCGAAACACATCATAAAGCCATAGAATTGGAAATAAGAAACTCCCTATTGGTTGTCAGTATTGATGCTTTAACATCATCTAAATCAAAGTCCAAAGGAATATATATCATCCAAAAAAGCAAGTAGAAATGAAATATTGGCAGGCAATAGAAGAATATAGTAAAACAAAAAGTAGCAGTAAAATTAGATATTCTACAAAGCATGTCAAGAATTTCAAATTCCGTTGAATAGAAAAATGCACCTCTGGATTGCCAACTGAAAGTTGAACTGGAGATGCGGTATGGAAAACACCTTCACATCCCTCAACTATTGCATCAAAGGATCCCTCTTCTAATAAGTTTGCCGAGAACAAGTGAAGCCTTTCCTTTGCTCCAGCAAGTGATGCCAAATGCTGTGTCTTTTTTGGATCATCTGTGGCATGATTGCATCAAGGAGAGGTTCAGACAGCTACAATTAATCCCAAGCTATCTTAGAAAAGTCTATCATGTTTTTACCATGGCTATATTTAAGGAGACTTGGACCCAGAGTAAATAATGGAAGAATCCCAATGCAACAATAAAGTGACTATTTGTATGGATACAATAACATTATAGAAATTTCCTTTTCTTATACCCTTTTTTCTACTCGTTTTGTGTTTTTTTTGCTTGCCAAAATTCATTCCTAGTTTTAGACCACCAGCCTTTCACATTTAAGCATTGGGAGCCAAAAATGCAGATAAAGATGAACACAAGGTGATAACACTGCAACTGACCCTGAAGTAAATGGCGAAAATCCCACTTAAGCCTTGTCCATACAGGCCTAAATACAAGCACATGGCAGAAAATCTACTTGCAAACAAGAGAAGCACAGGAAATCAAAATCTGCACACAACACAACAGAGATAGTACTTGAGGAGTACAAAATAAACTTACTGAGATCACGAACGGAAGCTTTAACAGTATAACCCCGCTCAAGCAGCAGCTTCACCAGCCATGAAGCTATGTATCCCGAAGCTCCAGTCACGCACACCACTTTCCCTTCTCCTGCTGCTGCTGCTAATTTTGAAGTTTGAAAAGATACGATGTTATCATCTCCTTTTCTTTTCCGATTGTCGCCCATTACTAGCGTCACCTTTGGAATGAATTGCTTCCTAACAATTTGGAATTGAGATCTGAATCTGGTTTGGTTTGCTTGTTAAACCGAACTTAAATTGAACTCGACAAGTCATGCATAATAATCGTGTGACTCTATTGATATATGTTTTTTTTTTTCAGGTTTTGCATGTTGGTTGAACAATTGTTCAAGTTCTTGTCTCGTTTTTCACTGCTTCACCAGTATGTGGATGTTGCTGCTAAAGAAATTTGCATTTGTCGTTAGAAGAAGAATTTTCTGTTTTATGACTGGCAAGTGATTTGTGTCCATCTATTTTAGTGCTTTGTTTACAAATTAATTGGGTTCAATGGTCCATCCACATCGGAACTTAGAATTTATCCTTCTATTTGCTTTATCCTGCACATCAGTTGGAGCTACTACTGCTGTAGCCACAAAGCACAAGGACAAGCAGTCATACCCGTGATTTAGTAAATTTCTCAAGGATCATAAGATTTGTGTAAAATTTTCCTTTTCAAAAAGTAATATATGTAACATTCAATGCACGTATTTTTGTGCTTGTATTATTAAAAGCATTGATCATTTTTTCGTTTGGATTGCTTCTTTTTTTTTTCAAAAAAATTTTATATTTTTCATGAATACATTTTCTAATAATATTTTTATCTCACATATATTAAATCACTATAACACATTTTTCAATAAAAACTCTAGAAAATAACAATCCAAAAGGACTAGTTTCTGGTGGTTACACCACATTTATAATTTACATGCGCTTTCTCCACTTTGACAATTCATACATTCTCAAATCCACTTTGAATTGCCTGTTACCAAATTAACATGAAGAATAAATGACAAATTACATGAATGAACTCATGTACCATTTCTCACAAAGGATAACGTTTCACATTTATTCACTGGTAATTTAAATACAATACAACAATGCCTTGGCTTAGAATTAGATGCTAACTAAATTCTTCTCCCTGAAGCTTTCAATCGTATCCTTTAAGCTGACCTCCAAAGGAATAAATTGAACTCCTAAATTCTTTGCCTTCTCGTTGGATATTGTGTGGGCTGGATAAAAAAGGTTGGTATTGTCTGACAATCTGTAATATGTTAAGAAAATTCAGAAAAGACAAGTAAATAAAGCATAGTTGAAAAGAAAATGCTAATGTAAAATTAAACTCCACAAAATTTGCAGGAGACAGTAACGCTTCACGAGCATTTTGCCTTTATACAAAATTTCTGTCATATATGGTAACAAAACTTAGTTTAAAACTTTTGTTATAATCCATTTGCCCTTTATATCAAAGGGCGAATTGCATGGATTAATGGAAGGGATGTATTTATCTAATTAACTTTTGAACTTTCCATATGAACTAAAACTAGAAAAAGACAAAATCAGAAAATGCTGGCTGAGACAAAACCTGGCAAACAGAATCTTAGGTGACCAGAATCAAATTCATTTCCATCACCTAAAACTCAATTATCTATAATTTGCAGAGGAAACCAATTTGGAGATCCTAATCCTAAGAAGAACCTAATTCTAGAAACAAATTTGAGAAAGAGCTCATTTGATGAGAAAATGAGACAAAAGATGCAGAAAATTCTGGATTTGATGTATGTACTTTGTTAAATATAAACAAAAATTATGTGATACATCTTGGAGGTGCATATTGCCATCACCAACAGCCTATAAGGACATATACTGACAAAATTGACATGAAAAAATAGACTTACTTATCCAGAAATTTATAAGTAGGGTAATGTCCACGCAAAATCTTGATGACCTGAGGGGCATGTGCTGATCTCTCAACCAGACAATATCTTCCACTTGCAGAAGGGATTTCAAAGGCAATAATAAGCGCATAGGCAACATCTCCAACATCAACCCATCTAAGAGTTGTTGACTTTTTGGCATTTTTTTTATCCCACATCGGTGGGATTAGTTTTTGGGGAGGGGTTTGAGAGTTATAAATTAACACTCTCCCCTCCCAATTTAAATACACCAAAATTTTGTATTCTTTCTTCTCCCAAATTATTAAGAGCGGGTCGCTTAAGCGGTGTTCGGAGATTAGGCACATTTTGCCAAACTCCGTTATCAATTTCGGGTGTGTTCTTTCCTTATCTCTTTTATTTATTATGCATTTATTTGGTAGTTTTTTTCGGTTGTAGTATAGTATTCAATATATTTGTTAGATTTATTTGTAGTGTTTTTATACAGTTCTTTTGGATGTATTTTCTTATTCGTGTGTATGTACTGTTTATGTATACACGGGCCTGATCATGATAATACACCGTGCACGTAAATTCTGTCATAGGAGATTGGATTTTAAGTAGGACCGCTTGTGACCCCTCTAGCCTCTTCTAGGAATTTACTTGGAATGGTAATTCTATCTTAGGAGATTGTTTTGACAATCTTTCTTGAAAATTATTGAATCGGTTTAATTCACTAGTTGTATTTTTAAGTGAGAAATTACCCGATTTTCCCAACAAGTGGTATTAGAGCCGAAGGTTCGTCCTTTGGTTTGTTTGTACTTTGTTATATTGAATACTATAATTTGAGTCTGTAATGGCGTTAGACGATTCACCGATAAATGAATCCACATAAAAAATTACATCTGGGGCATCTGCTTCCTCATCCACATGGTCAAGGATTCTAATGTCAAGTTTGAAGTTGGCGGTAGAGATATTTGACGGTAGTGGCCATTTCGGCATGTGGCAAGGCGAGATAATAGATTATCTTTTCCAACAGGGTCTTAACATTGCCATTGAAGAAAAGAAACCAGATGACATAGAAGAGAAGGATTGGAGTACTATAAATCGGTTGGCATGCGGAACTATTCAATCGTGTTTGTCCAGAGAGCAAAAGTATACTTTCAAGAACAAGACTTTTGTATGAAAATTGTGGAAGGCATTGGAGGAGAAGTTTCT
Source organism: Coffea arabica (assembly GCF_036785885.1). NCBI lineage: Eukaryota > Viridiplantae > Streptophyta > Magnoliopsida > Gentianales > Rubiaceae > Coffea > Coffea arabica. The sequence goes on from NC_092313.1 coordinate 28,934,057, forward strand.
GAATAAAAGTGGTCAGAATAACCTCCTTATGAAAAAAAAGTTGTTCCGATTCGATTACCAATCAGGTACTATTATGAATGAACACATCACTATGTTTAATCAATTAGTAGCAGACCTCTTAAATTTAGACGTGAAATTTGAAGATGAAGATTTGGCTTTGATGTTGTTGTCATCCTTTCCTGATGAATTTGAACATTTGGAGACTACATTATTTCATGGGAAGGAGAATGTGTCTTTAGATGCTGTATGTTCTGCTTTGTATAGTCATGAATTGAGAAAGTATGATAAAATGAGAAACAAAGTAGTTACAACAGATGAAGCGTTAGTGGTAAGAGATCGTCAGCAAAGTCAATCAAAGGGGAGAAGAGGAAGATCTAAATCGAAAAGCAAAGTTGCCAAAGATGAGTGTGCTTTCTGTCATGAGAAAGGACACTGGAAGAAAGACTGTCCAAAGTTAAAAAAAGAAAGGGAAAACTTCGCAAGACGCAAATGTCAGAGTGCAAAAGTGATGCGGAATCAGATTTCTCTTTGGTTATATCACCTTCAACATTCCATCCAGATGAGTGGATTTTGGATTTAGGTTGCATCTACCATATGTCTCTCATGCGGGAGTGGTTCTTTAAATTCGAAAAATTTGATGATGGAGTTGTTTGCATGGGAAATGACAATCCATGTAAAATAGTTGGGATAGATTCAATTAATTTGCGTAATCATGATGGATCCACCAGAATCTTGAAGGATGTTCGGTACGTGTTGAATTTGAAGAAGAATCTCTTTTCTTTGGGGGACTTGGAATCAAAGGCCTGGTTGTGATGATGCGAGATGGAATTCTTAAAGTAACTTTGGGAGCACTTGTGATGTTGAAAGGCGTGAGGAAGAATAATCTGTATTACTATCAAGGTAGTACAGTTATTGGGACAGCAGCAGCAGCAACATCTTCCAGTAGCAAGAAGGATGCAAAGGCAACAAAGTTGTGGCATATGCGGTTGAGACATGTTGGTGAAAAATCCTTGTAAAATCTTGCCAAACAAGGATTGTTGAAAGGTACGAAAATTTACAAATTAGAATTTTGTGAGCATTGTGCTCTAGAAAAATAGAGAAGAGTGAAATTTGACACTGCCGTCCATAATACCAAGCGTATTTTGGATTATATGTATTCAGATGTATGGGGACCTGCTAAAACTCTATCCTTTGGAGGCAGGTACTATTTTGTCACTTTTGTTGATGATTTTTCCAGAAGAATTTGGGTGTTTACTATGAAGAACAAGGATGATATGTTGGGAATTTTTCTTAAATGAAAAACTCAGGTTGAAAATCAGATGGAAAGAAAGATCAAGACTTTTGGAACAGACAACGGTGAAAAATACAAGAGTGATCATTCCAAGAGATATGCCAAGAGTATGGCATAATTTGACACTTCACAGTTAGAAAAATACCGCAGAAGAATGGGGTGTTAGAACGTATGAACAAGACACTAGTGGAGAAAGTTCGTTGTATGCAGTCTAATGGTGGGTTAGGCAGAAAGTTTTGGGTTGAGACTGTGACATACGCTCAACATCTCGTCAATCGCTTGTCATCATCTGCAATAGGTGGCAAGACTCCATTAGAGGTATGGTCTGAAAAACCTGCAACAGACTATGATTCTTTGCATATCTTTGGTTCTACTACATATTATCATATAAATGAATCAAAATTGGATCCGTATGCAAAGAAATCTCTTTATAGGCTTTAATACTGAAGTTAAGAGATACCGTTTGTGGTGTCTAGAAGCAAAAAAAAATCATTATCAGTAGGGATGTTACCTTCGATGAATCTGCCATGTTGAATAAGGTAGCACAAGATGGAACCAGTAGTATTCCGCAACAGGTGGAGTGTACACCGAAACGGGTGGAGTTTGAGCAGATAATGGTGAGCCCAACAAATAGCAGCATCAGTGACTGTCCCATGGTAGAAAAGGAGTCAGATGAGGAAGAGATTTTAACCCAAGAAGCTCAATATCAACAAGAGTTAATTGCCGTCAATAGCCAAGACGAGAAATTTAAAAACTTACTCGTTTTACCGACATGGTGGCCTATGTACTTCCAGTTGTTGATGATGTTCCATCCATCTTTCCTGAAGCAGTTTGAAGTACAGAAAATGGTAGATAGAAAGATGCTATGGAACAAGAGATGCAATCTCTTCAGAAGAACAAGACGTGAAAGTTGATACAACTACCAAAAGGCAAGAAGTCAATTGAATGCAAATGGGTATATGCAAAGAAAGAAGGATTTCCTAACAAGAATGATGTTCGTTACAAGCTAAGATTGATAGTTAAAGGCTACGCTCAGAAGGAAAGAGTTGATTATAATGAGGTATTTTCTCCAGTTGTTAAACATTCTATTAGAATTTTGTTAACCTTAGTAGCACAATTGAATTTGAAATTAGCTCAATTTGATGTGAAAATCACGTTCCTTTACGGTGACTTGAAAGAGAAAATCTATATGTCTCAACCAGATAGATTCAAAGTTGCTGGTAAAGAAAATTGGATTTGTAAGTTGAACAAATCGTTGTACGGATTGAAGCAATCACCGAGGCAATGATACAAACGATTTGACCAGTTCATGATGGGTCAGAAGTGCACAAGAAGCAAATATGATCAATGTGTGTATTTGCGCAAGTTACGAGATGAGTTCTACATCTACTTACTCTTGTATGTTGATGATATGTTGATAGCGTCAAAGGGTTAAGTTGAAATTGATAAATTGAAGGCGCAATTGAGTAAAAAATTTGAGATGAAGGATTTGGAAGAGCTTAAGAAAATTCTCGACATGGAGATAAGTAGGGATAGGATGAGAGGCAAGTTTTGTCTGACACAGAAGTAGTATTTGAAGAAGGTATTGCAACGATTTGGTATGAATAGAGATTCAAAGCTTGTAAGTACTCCGCTTGCTCCTCATTTGAAACTTAACAGTTTATTATCGCCAAAGACGGATGAAGAGCGAGCATACATGGCGAAAGTCCCGTATGCTAATACAGTTGGTAACTTGATGTATGCAATGGTATGTACGAGACCCGATATTTCACAAGCAATTAGTATGATAAGCAGGTTCATGTATGATTCGGGCAAGAGTCATTGGTAAGTTGTGAAATTGATTCTACGGTATATCCAAGATAGTGTAGGTGTTGGATTAGTATTTGAGCGAAATGAATGACTTGATCATTGTGTAGTTGGATATTGTGATTCTGACTCTGCAGATGATTTGGATAAGCGACGTTCTGTAACTGGCTCTTGTTCACATTTGTCAAGTCGCCAATTAGTTGGGAGTCTATTTTGCAGTCAACAGTGACTTTGTCTACAATAGAACCAGAGTATATGGCAATTACCGAAGCAGTGAAGAAGGCAATTTGGCTTCAAGGATTGCTTGAAAATTTGGGAGTTGGTCAAAAATACATTAATGTGTTTTGTGATAGGCAGAATGCTATTGACTTAGTAAAGAACTAGGTCTTGCACGCAAGAACGAAACACATTGATGTTTTCTATCATTTCGTGCGGAAAATTCTCAAAGAAGAGAAGATTTTTCTCCAGAAGATTCAGACTACGGAGAATCCTGCAGATATGCTGACCAAGGTGGTTACAAGATCCAAATTTGAACATTGTTTAGACTTGGTCAACATCCTGCACATTTGAGTTGGCACAAATTTGAAAGTATCACAAGGACCATTTGTTATTTTGTTTGAGTGAGAAGGTTTGTATTTTTGGTGGGACTAGAAATTATACAAAAATGGAGATTTGTTGACTTTTTGGCATTTTTTCTATCCCACATTAGTGGGATTAGTTTTTGGGGAAGGGTTTGAGAGTTATAAATTAACACTCTCCCCTCCCAATTTAAATACACCAAAATTTTATACTCTTTCTTCTCCCAAATTATTAAGAGCAGGTCGCTTAGGCGGTGCTCGGAGATTAGGCACATTTTGCCGAATTTCGTTATCAATTTCAGGTGCGTTTTTTTCTTATCTCTTTTATTTATTACGCATTTATTTGATAATTTCTTTTCGGTTGTATTATAGTATTCAATATATTTGTCGAGTTTATTTGTAGTGTTTTTATACGGTTCTTTTGGGTGTATTTTCTTATTCGTGTGTATGTACTGTTTATGTATACACGGATCTAATTGTGATAATACACCGTGCACGTAAATTCTATCATAGGAGACTAGGTTTTAAGTGGGACAGCTTGTGACCCCTCCAGCCTTTCCTGAAAATTTATTTGGAATGGTAATTCTGTCTTAAGAGATTGTTTTGACGATCTTTTCTATTAATTACTGAATCGGTTTAATTCACTAGTTGTATTTTTGAGTGAAAAATTACCCGATTTCCCCAACATCTCTAACATCAACCCATCTAAGAGTTGCATTAGGAAATGCTCTAGCCCCTGCATTCGGTAGATAAGTTAATGAGTTCTTTAAGCATATATACTATTGTCTTTTCACCTCTCCTCTCCTCTAGATAGGCAAAAAAAAGTAATTTCCAATTTTAAGTTCTAGAAGATTTGAATTAGCGATCACTTCTTGAAATGAAAGTCCTATCTTCACTGTACAAGGTGGCTATTTGGCTCCTAAGAGTCAGTGTCAATGGGTAAAGAAATAAAACAAGCTGATTAGCAAGTAGTCGTAAGACACAGGCAGCGACAACACAGAATGAATTTTTCCTGTCGGTGCCCTCCCAAAAAATTCCTCAAGAAAGAAAAAGTTATAACATCTTCCACCCCAAAAGGTGTTGTTCTTCCTGAAATTTGCATAGAATCTCAATGTCAAAGAATAGAAGATGCAAGCAACATGAATGTCAGAAAAATGGTTGGACAACAAAACTTTTTGGCATGACTAGTAGATAGACCAGTAGCTTGATATATTAGTTCACATTTCTAAAAATTTCTGTCAATTATGTGCTCCATTACAATAATAAGCTAGCAGAATCTTACAATTTTATTAGTGTCATAGATACTTTGTTGTACAATAACAGAGAACGTTTTAGTTCATGATAAAGCTATAACAAAACACAGATGAGCATCTAATACAGCTCGCGACATACCATTCACTAGGTTGAGAATCAATTCTATGTTGAGATTAATAGATGGCTGCAAGATTGGACCAACTACGAATCCTGGATAAATTGTGATTATCTCAATGCCATGCTCCTTTGTGAATTTCCATGCAGCATCCTCAGCCAAGGTTTTTGAAAGTGCATACCAAGACTACACCATAAAAATTTTAAAAAGTTGGTTGCTTTGTAGCAGAAAATACATTAGTTTTTAGACTCAATTAAGAAGTAATATTTAAATTTTTTAGAAAATGGTAAAACCTGTTTCCATCATTTCAAGCTACTACTTATGCGGTCGTAAAGCACAAATTGAAAGCATGCATATTGGACAAGCTGTTTTACAAATGATTAAGTTGATTCTCAAGGATGCTAAGAATGGCATTGATTTTTCCTTTTAAGACTCACCAATATACTTTAATTTAATTATGTGCCAGGGATGTTGCAAAGTACCATAGTGTTAACACACTCTTGATAGTATGATCTCTTCATCCACGAGTCAACACAGAACGACAAAGGTATTTGACTTGTGACTGATCAAGCCATATTCAGCACTTTCTAGCAAAAGTTCCTTGACATCTGACCAAGCAAACATTGATCCTCTTGCAATGCCTTTCTAGACAATAACGTGGAACTTGATTCTACAGCTTCATTTAGGAGATGCATGGTTGACTATTCCATACTTCAATATCTCTTTCCAATTAAAGCTAAGCTGTTACTTAAAGGAAGAAAAGAAAGAGGATTTACCTTTCCGGCCTACCCTTTAATCAAAGGGTTCTATCAATAAAATTGCCCCAAAAAAACATCCTTCTTTCCTATAAAAGTACCACGAAGCTGTGAATATCCTATCTTAATTTTCCCCATGCTTGGACTAAGCTCCTCAGATTTTGTCCAATAACAAGTTGAAACTACAGAAATCTAGCATTCCATATATGCATAATTTAACAGATAGAAATAGATGATAACATACCTTCTGCTCCTCACAGTATGATGGATCAGAAAACCAACTTTCATCAACGACCACGTCCTCTTTTAATTCTCTATTGTTTGAAACTGCAGCCACAGAAGATGTTATAACAACTTTTTTTATAGATGAAACTTTTGCACATGACCGTAGCACATTGACTGTTCCTCAGTCAATCTTATTTAAAAATTGAAGAACAATTAAAAGTAGAAAAGATACAAAAAAGAATTTTAGAACTAGAAAAATTATTACAACAAGAAGTATGTGCTGACATTCCTAATGCTTTTTGGGATAGAAAACAACATATGGTTGAGTTACCCTATGAAACAGGATTCAATGAGAAAAATATTCCAACAAAGGCTAGACCTATACAAATGAATTTTGAATTATTAGAATTCTGTAAAAAAGAAATAAAAGCATTAATGGATAAAAAATTAATAACCCATTCTAAATCACCATGGAGTTGTGCTGCATTTTATGTCATGAATCAAGCAGAAAAAGAACGAGGAGTTCCAAGATTAGTAATAAATTACAAACCATTAAATAAAGTATTGCAATGGATTAGATATCCAATTCCTAATAAAAAAGATTTGCTTAACAGATTATTTAAAGCAAAAATATTTTCAAAATTTGATTTAAAATCAGGATATTGGCAAATATTAATAAATCCAAAAGATAGATACAAAACAGCATTCACAACACCCTTTGGACATTATGAATGGAATGTAATGCCATTTGGATTACAAAATGCACCATCAGAATTTCAAAATATAATGAATGACATCTTTAATCCTTACAGTTCATTTAGTATAGTTTATATAGATGATGTATTAATATTTTCTGAATCATTAGAACAGCATTTTAAACATTTAAATATATTTTTAAAAATAGTTAAGAAAAATGGATTAGTAGTTTCTGCACCAAAAATGAAATTATTCCAAACAAAAATAAGATTTTTAGGACACGATATTTACCAAGGCACAATTAAACCAATTAATAGAGCTTTAGAATTCACTACTAAATTTTCCGATGAAATAAAAGATAAGAATCAATTACAAAGATTTTTAGGATGCTTAAATTATATAGCAGATTTCTTTCCCAAATTAAGACAAGAATGCTCTATATTATTTAATAGATTAAAGAAAAATCCAAAGCCATGGACAGAAGAACATACTCAAAAAATAAGATATTTAAAAGAAAAAATTAAATCTTTACCATGCTTATGTTTACCACATCCTAAAGCATTCATGATAGTTGAAACAGATGCATCCGAATTAGGATATGGGGGAATATTAAAACAAAAATTAGAAGAGTCTAAAGAGGAGTTAGTTAGATTTCATTCAGGAACCTGGTCTGATCCTCAAAAGAATTATTCAACTATTAAAAAAGAAATTTTATCAATAGTTTTATGTATATCAAAATTTCAAGATGATTTATATAATAAAATTTTTTTAATTAGAATAGATTGTAAATCTGCCAAAGAAATTTTACAAAAAGATGTTCAAAATATAGTTTCAAAGCAAATATTTGCTAGATGGCAAGCTATTTTATCTGTATTTGATTTTGAAATAGAATTTATCAAAGGAGAAAATAATTCTTTACCAGATTTTCTTACTAGAGAATTCCTACAAGGACATGGATCGTGAATTGATGACTCAAAGAGACGAACGAGAATATACCAATTATTTGAGAACTCAGAGAGATTCTCCCAAACTCCAAAACAAAGAAAAAGATATCCAATCCAGAGGATATCAATATTTTGCCCAAACCAGCTATGGCAGACAGAGTATTCCAGCTCATCAAATTCCTAAATATGACACCATATACATTCGAAAAAGCCCTTACGCTACTATCACTCCCCAAGAAAAAGCCTTTCTTATTCAAAGAGAGATTCAGAGAAATACTATTCGAATCAAAGTTATGAAAAGAATCGAGAGAAGTGAGGAATTTATTCAATACCATAGAAAACAAAATAAGCAATTATCTGACCAACTTAAAGATATTTGTCACTTAATTTTGAAGTTTGAAAAGATACGATGTTATCATCTCCTTTTCTTTTCCTATTGTCGCCCATTACTAGCGTCACCTTTGTAATGAATTGCTGCCTAACAATTTGGAATTGAGATCTGAATCTGGTTTGGTTTGCTTGTTAAACCGAACTTAAATTGAACTCGACAAGTCATGCATAATAATCGTGTGACTCTATTGATATATGTTTTTTTTTTTCAGGTTTTGCATGTTGGTTGAACAATTGTTCAAGTTCTTGTCTCGTTTTTCACTGCTTCACCAGTATGTGGATGTTGCTGCTAAAGAAATTTGCATTTGTTGTTAGAAGAAGAATTTTCTGTTTTATGACTGGCAAGTGATTTGTGTCCATCTATTTTAGTGCTTTGTTTACAAATTAATTGGGTTCAATGGTCCATCCACATCGGAACTTAGAATTTATCCTTCTATTTGCTTTATCCTGCACATCAGTTGGAGCTACTACTGCTGTAGCCACAAAGCACAAGGACAAGCAGTCATACCAGTGATTTAGTAAATTTCTCAAGGATCATAAGATTTGTGTAAAATTTTCCTTTTCAAAAAGTAATATATGTAACATTCAATGCACGTATTTTTGTGCTTGTATTATTAAAAGCATTGATCATTTTTTCGTTTGGATTGCTTCTTTTTTTTTTCAAAAAAATTTTATATTTTTCATGAATACATTTTCTAATAATATTTTTATCTCACATATATTAAATCACTATAACACATTTTTCAATAAAAACTCTAGAAAATAACAATCCAAAAGGACTAGTTTCTGGTGGTTACACCACATTTATAATTTACATGCGCTTTCTCCACTTTGACAATTCATACATTCTCAAATCCACTTTGAATTGCCTGTTACCAAATTAACATGAAGAATAAATGACAAATTACATGAATGAACTCATGTACCATTTCTCACAAAGGATAACGTTTCACATTTATTCACTGGTAATTTAAATACAATACAACAATGCCTTGGCTTAGAATTAGATGCTAACTAAATTCTTCTCCCTGAAGCTTTCAATCGTATCCTTTAAGCTGACCTCCAAAGGAATAAATTGAACTCCTAAATTCTTTGCCTTCTCGTTGGATATTGTGTGGGCTGGATAAAAAAGGTTGGTATTGTCTGACAATCTGTAATATGTTAAGAAAATTCAGAAAAGACAAGTAAATAAAGCATAGTTGAAAAGAAAATGCTAATGTAAAATTAAACTCCACAAAATTTGCAGGAGACAGTAACGCTTCACGAGCATTTTGCCTTTATACAAAATTTCTGTCATATATGGTAACAAAACTTAGTTTAAAACTTTTGTTATAATCCATTTGCCCTTTATATCAAAGGGCGAATTGCATGGATTAATGGAAGGGATGTATTTATCTAATTAACTTTTGAACTTTCCATATGAACTAAAACTAGAAAAAGACAAAATCAGAAAATGCTGGCTGAGACAAAACCTGGCAAACAGAATCTTAGGTGACCAGAATCAAATTCATTTCCATCACCTAAAACTCAATTATCTATAATTTGCAGAGGAAACCAATTTGGAGATCCTAATCCTAAGAAGAACCTAATTCTAGAAACAAATTTGAGAAAGAGCTCATTTGATGAGAAAATGAGACAAAAGATGCAGAAAATTCTGGATTTGATGTATGTACTTTGTTAAATATAAACAAAAATTATGTGATACATCTTGGAGGTGCATATTGCCATCACCAACAGCCTATAAGGACATATACTGACAAAATTGACATGAAAAAATAGACTTACTTATCCAGAAATTTATAAGTAGGGTAATGTCCACGCAAAATCTTGATGACCTGAGGGGCATGTGCTGATCTCTCAACCAGACAATATCTTCCACTTGCAGAAGGGATTTCAAAGGCAATAATAAGCGCATAGGCAACATCTCCAACATCAACCCATCTAAGAGTTGTTGACTTTTTGGCATTTTTTTTATCCCACATCGGTGGGATTAGTTTTTGGGGAGGGGTTTGAGAGTTATAAATTAACACTCTCCCCTCCCAATTTAAATACACCAAAATTTTGTATTCTTTCTTCTCCCAAATTATTAAGAGCGGGTCGCTTAAGCGGTGTTCGGAGATTAGGCACATTTTGCCAAACTCCGTTATCAATTTCGGGTGTGTTCTTTCCTTATCTCTTTTATTTATTATGCATTTATTTGGTAGTTTTTTTCGGTTGTAGTATAGTATTCAATATATTTGTTAGATTTATTTGTAGTGTTTTTATACAGTTCTTTTGGATGTATTTTCTTATTCGTGTGTATGTACTGTTTATGTATACACGGGCCTGATCATGATAATACACCGTGCACGTAAATTCTGTCATAGGAGATTGGATTTTAAGTAGGACCGCTTGTGACCCCTCTAGCCTCTTCTAGGAATTTACTTGGAATGGTAATTCTATCTTAGGAGATTGTTTTGACAATCTTTCTTGAAAATTATTGAATCGGTTTAATTCACTAGTTGTATTTTTAAGTGAGAAATTACCCGATTTTCCCAACAAGTGGTATTAGAGCCGAAGGTTCGTCCTTTGGTTTGTTTGTACTTTGTTATATTGAATACTATAATTTGAGTCTGTAATGGCGTTAGACGATTCACCGATAAATGAATCCACATAAAAAATTACATCTGGGGCATCTGCTTCCTCATCCACATGGTCAAGGATTCTAATGTCAAGTTTGAAGTTGGCGGTAGAGATATTTGACGGTAGTGGCCATTTCGGCATGTGGCAAGGCGAGATAATAGATTATCTTTTCCAACAGGGTCTTAACATTGCCATTGAAGAAAAGAAACCAGATGACATAGAAGAGAAGGATTGGAGTACTATAAATCGGTTGGCATGCGGAACTATTCAATCGTGTTTGTCCAGAGAGCAAAAGTATACTTTCAAGAACAAGACTTTTGTATGAAAATTGTGGAAGGCATTGGAGGAGAAGTTTCTGAATAAAAGTGGTCAGAATAACCTCCTTATGAAAAAAAAGTTGTTCCGATTCGATTACCAATCAGGTACTATTATGAATGAACACATCACTATGTTTAATCAATTAGTAGCAGACCTCTTAAATTTAGACGTGAAATTTGAAGATGAAGATTTGGCTTTGATGTTGTTGTCATCCTTTCCTGATGAATTTGAACATTTGGAGACTACATTATTTCATGGGAAGGAGAATGTGTCTTTAGATGCTGTATGTTCTGCTTTGTATAGTCATGAATTGAGAAAGTATGATAAAATGAGAAACAAAGTAGTTACAACAGATGAAGCGTTAGTGGTAAGAGATCGTCAGCAAAGTCAATCAAAGGGGAGAAGAGGAAGATCTAAATCGAAAAGCAAAGTTGCCAAAGATGAGTGTGCTTTCTGTCATGAGAAAGGACACTGGAAGAAAGACTGTCCAAAGTTAAAAAAAGAAAGGGAAAACTTCGCAAGACGCAAATGTCAGAGTGCAAAAGTGATGCGGAATCAGATTTCTCTTTGGTTATATCACCTTCAACATTCCATCCAGATGAGTGGATTTTGGATTTAGGTTGCATCTACCATATGTCTCTCATGCGGGAGTGGTTCTTTAAATTCGAAAAATTTGATGATGGAGTTGTTTGCATGGGAAATGACAATCCATGTAAAATAGTTGGGATAGATTCAATTAATTTGCGTAATCATGATGGATCCACCAGAATCTTGAAGGATGTTCGGTACGTGTTGAATTTGAAGAAGAATCTCTTTTCTTTGGGGGACTTGGAATCAAAGGCCTGGTTGTGATGATGCGAGATGGAATTCTTAAAGTAACTTTGGGAGCACTTGTGATGTTGAAAGGCGTGAGGAAGAATAATCTGTATTACTATCAAGGTAGTACAGTTATTGGGACAGCAGCAGCAGCAACATCTTCCAGTAGCAAGAAGGATGCAAAGGCAACAAAGTTGTGGCATATGCGGTTGAGACATGTTGGTGAAAAATCCTTGTAAAATCTTGCCAAACAAGGATTGTTGAAAGGTACGAAAATTTACAAATTAGAATTTTGTGAGCATTGTGCTCTAGAAAAATAGAGAAGAGTGAAATTTGACACTGCCGTCCATAATACCAAGCGTATTTTGGATTATATGTATTCAGATGTATGGGGACCTGCTAAAACTCTATCCTTTGGAGGCAGGTACTATTTTGTCACTTTTGTTGATGATTTTTCCAGAAGAATTTGGGTGTTTACTATGAAGAACAAGGATGATATGTTGGGAATTTTTCTTAAATGAAAAACTCAGGTTGAAAATCAGATGGAAAGAAAGATCAAGACTTTTGGAACAGACAACGGTGAAAAATACAAGAGTGATCATTCCAAGAGATATGCCAAGAGTATGGCATAATTTGACACTTCACAGTTAGAAAAATACCGCAGAAGAATGGGGTGTTAGAACGTATGAACAAGACACTAGTGGAGAAAGTTCGTTGTATGCAGTCTAATGGTGGGTTAGGCAGAAAGTTTTGGGTTGAGACTGTGACATACGCTCAACATCTCGTCAATCGCTTGTCATCATCTGCAATAGGTGGCAAGACTCCATTAGAGGTATGGTCTGAAAAACCTGCAACAGACTATGATTCTTTGCATATCTTTGGTTCTACTACATATTATCATATAAATGAATCAAAATTGGATCCGTATGCAAAGAAATCTCTTTATAGGCTTTAATACTGAAGTTAAGAGATACCGTTTGTGGTGTCTAGAAGCAAAAAAAAATCATTATCAGTAGGGATGTTACCTTCGATGAATCTGCCATGTTGAATAAGGTAGCACAAGATGGAACCAGTAGTATTCCGCAACAGGTGGAGTGTACACCGAAACGGGTGGAGTTTGAGCAGATAATGGTGAGCCCAACAAATAGCAGCATCAGTGACTGTCCCATGGTAGAAAAGGAGTCAGATGAGGAAGAGATTTTAACCCAAGAAGCTCAATATCAACAAGAGTTAATTGCCGTCAATAGCCAAGACGAGAAATTTAAAAACTTACTCGTTTTACCGACATGGTGGCCTATGTACTTCCAGTTGTTGATGATGTTCCATCCATCTTTCCTGAAGCAGTTTGAAGTACAGAAAATGGTAGATAGAAAGATGCTATGGAACAAGAGATGCAATCTCTTCAGAAGAACAAGACGTGAAAGTTGATACAACTACCAAAAGGCAAGAAGTCAATTGAATGCAAATGGGTATATGCAAAGAAAGAAGGATTTCCTAACAAGAATGATGTTCGTTACAAGCTAAGATTGATAGTTAAAGGCTACGCTCAGAAGGAAAGAGTTGATTATAATGAGGTATTTTCTCCAGTTGTTAAACATTCTATTAGAATTTTGTTAACCTTAGTAGCACAATTGAATTTGAAATTAGCTCAATTTGATGTGAAAATCACGTTCCTTTACGGTGACTTGAAAGAGAAAATCTATATGTCTCAACCAGATAGATTCAAAGTTGCTGGTAAAGAAAATTGGATTTGTAAGTTGAACAAATCGTTGTACGGATTGAAGCAATCACCGAGGCAATGATACAAACGATTTGACCAGTTCATGATGGGTCAGAAGTGCACAAGAAGCAAATATGATCAATGTGTGTATTTGCGCAAGTTACGAGATGAGTTCTACATCTACTTACTCTTGTATGTTGATGATATGTTGATAGCGTCAAAGGGTTAAGTTGAAATTGATAAATTGAAGGCGCAATTGAGTAAAAAATTTGAGATGAAGGATTTGGAAGAGCTTAAGAAAATTCTCGACATGGAGATAAGTAGGGATAGGATGAGAGGCAAGTTTTGTCTGACACAGAAGTAGTATTTGAAGAAGGTATTGCAACGATTTGGTATGAATAGAGATTCAAAGCTTGTAAGTACTCCGCTTGCTCCTCATTTGAAACTTAACAGTTTATTATCGCCAAAGACGGATGAAGAGCGAGCATACATGGCGAAAGTCCCGTATGCTAATACAGTTGGTAACTTGATGTATGCAATGGTATGTACGAGACCCGATATTTCACAAGCAATTAGTATGATAAGCAGGTTCATGTATGATTCGGGCAAGAGTCATTGGTAAGTTGTGAAATTGATTCTACGGTATATCCAAGATAGTGTAGGTGTTGGATTAGTATTTGAGCGAAATGAATGACTTGATCATTGTGTAGTTGGATATTGTGATTCTGACTCTGCAGATGATTTGGATAAGCGACGTTCTGTAACTGGCTCTTGTTCACATTTGTCAAGTCGCCAATTAGTTGGGAGTCTATTTTGCAGTCAACAGTGACTTTGTCTACAATAGAACCAGAGTATATGGCAATTACCGAAGCAGTGAAGAAGGCAATTTGGCTTCAAGGATTGCTTGAAAATTTGGGAGTTGGTCAAAAATACATTAATGTGTTTTGTGATAGGCAGAATGCTATTGACTTAGTAAAGAACTAGGTCTTGCACGCAAGAACGAAACACATTGATGTTTTCTATCATTTCGTGCGGAAAATTCTCAAAGAAGAGAAGATTTTTCTCCAGAAGATTCAGACTACGGAGAATCCTGCAGATATGCTGACCAAGGTGGTTACAAGATCCAAATTTGAACATTGTTTAGACTTGGTCAACATCCTGCACATTTGAGTTGGCACAAATTTGAAAGTATCACAAGGACCATTTGTTATTTTGTTTGAGTGAGAAGGTTTGTATTTTTGGTGGGACTAGAAATTATACAAAAATGGAGATTTGTTGACTTTTTGGCATTTTTTCTATCCCACATTAGTGGGATTAGTTTTTGGGGAAGGGTTTGAGAGTTATAAATTAACACTCTCCCCTCCCAATTTAAATACACCAAAATTTTATACTCTTTCTTCTCCCAAATTATTAAGAGCAGGTCGCTTAGGCGGTGCTCGGAGATTAGGCACATTTTGCCGAATTTCGTTATCAATTTCAGGTGCGTTTTTTTCTTATCTCTTTTATTTATTACGCATTTATTTGATAATTTCTTTTCGGTTGTATTATAGTATTCAATATATTTGTCGAGTTTATTTGTAGTGTTTTTATACGGTTCTTTTGGGTGTATTTTCTTATTCGTGTGTATGTACTGTTTATGTATACACGGATCTAATTGTGATAATACACCGTGCACGTAAATTCTATCATAGGAGACTAGGTTTTAAGTGGGACAGCTTGTGACCCCTCCAGCCTTTCCTGAAAATTTATTTGGAATGGTAATTCTGTCTTAAGAGATTGTTTTGACGATCTTTTCTATTAATTACTGAATCGGTTTAATTCACTAGTTGTATTTTTGAGTGAAAAATTACCCGATTTCCCCAACATCTCTAACATCAACCCATCTAAGAGTTGCATTAGGAAATGCTCTAGCCCCTGCATTCGGTAGATAAGTTAATGAGTTCTTTAAGCATATATACTATTGTCTTTTCACCTCTCCTCTCCTCTAGATAGGCAAAAAAAAGTAATTTCCAATTTTAAGTTCTAGAAGATTTGAATTAGCGATCACTTCTTGAAATGAAAGTCCTATCTTCACTGTACAAGGTGGCTATTTGGCTCCTAAGAGTCAGTGTCAATGGGTAAAGAAATAAAACAAGCTGATTAGCAAGTAGTCGTAAGACACAGGCAGCGACAACACAGAATGAATTTTTCCTGTCGGTGCCCTCCCAAAAAATTCCTCAAGAAAGAAAAAGTTATAACATCTTCCACCCCAAAAGGTGTTGTTCTTCCTGAAATTTGCATAGAATCTCAATGTCAAAGAATAGAAGATGCAAGCAACATGAATGTCAGAAAAATGGTTGGACAACAAAACTTTTTGGCATGACTAGTAGATAGACCAGTAGCTTGATATATTAGTTCACATTTCTAAAAATTTCTGTCAATTATGTGCTCCATTACAATAATAAGCTAGCAGAATCTTACAATTTTATTAGTGTCATAGATACTTTGTTGTACAATAACAGAGAACATTTTAGTTCATGATAAAGCTATAACAAAACACAGATGAGCATCTAATACAGCTCGCGACATACCATTCACTAGGTTGAGAATCAATTCTATGTTGAGATTAATAGATGGCTGCAAGATTGGACCAACTACGAATCCTGGATAAATTGTGATTATCTCAATGCCATGCTCCTTTGTGAATTTCCATGCAGCATCCTCAGCCAAGGTTTTTGAAAGTGCATACCAAGACTACACCATAAAAATTTTTAAAAAGTTGGTTGCTTTGTAGCAGAAAATACATTAGTTTTTAGACTCAATTAAGAAGTAATATTTAAATTTTTTAGAAAATGGTAAAACCTGTTTCCATCATTTCAAGCTACTACTTATGCGGTCGTAAAGCACAAATTGAAAGCATGCATATTGGACAAGCTGTTTTACAAATGATTAAGTTGATTCTCAAGGATGCTAAGAATGGCATTGATTTTTCCTTTTAAGACTCACCAATATACTTTAATTTAATTATGTGCCAGGGATGTTGCAAAGTACCATAGTGTTAACACACTCTTGATAGTATGATCTCTTCATCCACGAGTCAACACAGAACGACAAAGGTATTTGACTTGTGACTGATCAAGCCATATTCAGCACTTTCTAGCAAAAGTTCCTTGACATCTGACCAAGCAAACATTGATCCTCTTGCAATGCCTTTCTAGACAATAACGTGGAACTTGATTCTACAGCTTCATTTAGGAGATGCATGGTTGACTATTCCATACTTCAATATCTCTTTCCAATTAAAGCTAAGCTGTTACTTAAAGGAAGAAAAGAAAGAGGATTTACCTTTCCGGCCTACCCTTTAATCAAAGGGTTCTATCAATAAAATTGCCCCAAAAAAACATCCTTCTTTCCTATAAAAGTACCACGAAGCTGTGAATATCCTATCTTAATTTTCCCCATGCTTGGACTAAGCTCCTCAGATTTTGTCCAATAACAAGTTGAAACTACAGAAATCTAGCATTCCATATATGCATAATTTAACAGATAGAAATAGATGATAACATACCTTCTGCTCCTCACAGTATGATGGATCAGAAAACCAACTTTCATCAACGACCACGTCCTCTTTTAATTCTCTATTGTTTGAAACTGCAGCCACAGAAGATGTTATAACAACTTTTTTTATAGATGAAACTTTTGCACATGACCGTAGCACATTGACTGTTCCTCAGTCAATCTTATTTAAAAATTGAAGAACAATTAAAAGTAGAAAAGATACAAAAAAGAATTTTAGAACTAGAAAAATTATTACAACAAGAAGTATGTGCTGACATTCCTAATGCTTTTTGGGATAGAAAACAACATATGGTTGAGTTACCCTATGAAACAGGATTCAATGAGAAAAATATTCCAACAAAGGCTAGACCTATACAAATGAATTTTGAATTATTAGAATTCTGTAAAAAAGAAATAAAAGCATTAATGGATAAAAAATTAATAACCCATTCTAAATCACCATGGAGTTGTGCTGCATTTTATGTCATGAATCAAGCAGAAAAAGAACGAGGAGTTCCAAGATTAGTAATAAATTACAAACCATTAAATAAAGTATTGCAATGGATTAGATATCCAATTCCTAATAAAAAAGATTTGCTTAACAGATTATTTAAAGCAAAAATATTTTCAAAATTTGATTTAAAATCAGGATATTGGCAAATATTAATAAATCCAAAAGATAGATACAAAACAGCATTCACAACACCCTTTGGACATTATGAATGGAATGTAATGCCATTTGGATTACAAAATGCACCATCAGAATTTCAAAATATAATGAATGACATCTTTAATCCTTACAGTTCATTTAGTATAGTTTATATAGATGATGTATTAATATTTTCTGAATCATTAGAACAGCATTTTAAACATTTAAATATATTTTTAAAAATAGTTAAGAAAAATGGATTAGTAGTTTCTGCACCAAAAATGAAATTATTCCAAACAAAAATAAGATTTTTAGGACACGATATTTACCAAGGCACAATTAAACCAATTAATAGAGCTTTAGAATTCACTACTAAATTTTCCGATGAAATAAAAGATAAGAATCAATTACAAAGATTTTTAGGATGCTTAAATTATATAGCAGATTTCTTTCCCAAATTAAGACAAGAATGCTCTATATTATTTAATAGATTAAAGAAAAATCCAAAGCCATGGACAGAAGAACATACTCAAAAAATAAGATATTTAAAAGAAAAAATTAAATCTTTACCATGCTTATGTTTACCACATCCTAAAGCATTCATGATAGTTGAAACAGATGCATCCGAATTAGGATATGGGGGAATATTAAAACAAAAATTAGAAGAGTCTAAAGAGGAGTTAGTTAGATTTCATTCAGGAACCTGGTCTGATCCTCAAAAGAATTATTCAACTATTAAAAAAGAAATTTTATCAATAGTTTTATGTATATCAAAATTTCAAGATGATTTATATAATAAAATTTTTTTAATTAGAATAGATTGTAAATCTGCCAAAGAAATTTTACAAAAAGATGTTCAAAATATAGTTTCAAAGCAAATATTTGCTAGATGGCAAGCTATTTTATCTGTATTTGATTTTGAAATAGAATTTATCAAAGGAGAAAATAATTCTTTACCAGATTTTCTTACTAGAGAATTCCTACAAGGACATGGATCGTGAATTGATGACTCAAAGAGACGAACGAGAATATACCAATTATTTGAGAACTCAGAGAGATTCTCCCAAACTCCAAAACAAAGAAAAAGATATCCAATCCAGAGGATATCAATATTTTGCCCAAACCAGCTATGGCAGACAGAGTATTCCAGCTCATCAAATTCCTAAATATGACACCATATACATTCGAAAAAGCCCTTACGCTACTATCACTCCCCAAGAAAAAGCCTTTCTTATTCAAAGAGAGATTCAGAGAAATACTATTCGAATCAAAGTTATGAAAAGAATCGAGAGAAGTGAGGAATTTATTCAATACCATAGAAAACAAAATAAGCAATTATCTGACCAACTTAAAGATATTGTCACTTAATTTTGAAGTTTGAAAAGATACGATGTTATCATCTCCTTTTCTTTTCCTATTGTCGCCCATTACTAGCGTCACCTTTGTAATGAATTGCTGCCTAACAATTTGGAATTGAGATCTGAATCTGGTTTGGTTTGCTTGTTAAACCGAACTTAAATTGAACTCGACAAGTCATGCATAATAATCGTGTGACTCTATTGATATATGTTTTTTTTTTTCAGGTTTTGCATGTTGGTTGAACAATTGTTCAAGTTCTTGTCTCGTTTTTCACTGCTTCACCAGTATGTGGATGTTGCTGCTAAAGAAATTTGCATTTGTTGTTAGAAGAAGAATTTTCTGTTTTATGACTGGCAAGTGATTTGTGTCCATCTATTTTAGTGCTTTGTTTACAAATTAATTGGGTTCAATGGTCCATCCACATCGGAACTTAGAATTTATCCTTCTATTTGCTTTATCCTGCACATCAGTTGGAGCTACTACTGCTGTAGCCACAAAGCACAAGGACAAGCAGTCATACCAGTGATTTAGTAAATTTCTCAAGGATCATAAGATTTGTGTAAAATTTTCCTTTTCAAAAAGTAATATATGTAACATTCAATGCACGTATTTTTGTGCTTGTATTATTAAAAGCATTGATCATTTTTTCGTTTGGATTGCTTCTTTTTTTTTTCAAAAAAATTTTATATTTTTCATGAATACATTTTCTAATAATATTTTTATCTCACATATATTAAATCACTATAACACATTTTTCAATAAAAACTCTAGAAAATAACAATCCAAAAGGACTAGTTTCTGGTGGTTACACCACATTTATAATTTACATGCGCTTTCTCCACTTTGACAATTCATACATTCTCAAATCCACTTTGAATTGCCTGTTACCAAATTAACATGAAGAATAAATGACAAATTACATGAATGAACTCATGTACCATTTCTCACAAAGGATAACGTTTCACATTTATTCACTGGTAATTTAAATACAATACAACAATGCCTTGGCTTAGAATTAGATGCTAACTAAATTCTTCTCCCTGAAGCTTTCAATCGTATCCTTTAAGCTGACCTCCAAAGGAATAAATTGAACTCCTAAATTCTTTGCCTTCTCGTTGGATATTGTGTGGGCTGGATAAAAAAGGTTGGTATTGTCTGACAATCTGTAATATGTTAAGAAAATTCAGAAAAGACAAGTAAATAAAGCATAGTTGAAAAGAAAATGCTAATGTAAAATTAAACTCCACAAAATTTGCAGGAGACAGTAACGCTTCACGAGCATTTTGCCTTTATACAAAATTTCTGTCATATATGGTAACAAAACTTAGTTTAAAACTTTTGTTATAATCCATTTGCCCTTTATATCAAAGGGCGAATTGCATGGATTAATGGAAGGGATGTATTTATCTAATTAACTTTTGAACTTTCCATATGAACTAAAACTAGAAAAAGACAAAATCAGAAAATGCTGGCTGAGACAAAACCTGGCAAACAGAATCTTAGGTGACCAGAATCAAATTCATTTCCATCACCTAAAACTCAATTATCTATAATTTGCAGAGGAAACCAATTTGGAGATCCTAATCCTAAGAAGAACCTAATTCTAGAAACAAATTTGAGAAAGAGCTCATTTGATGAGAAAATGAGACAAAAGATGCAGAAAATTCTGGATTTGATGTATGTACTTTGTTAAATATAAACAAAAATTATGTGATACATCTTGGAGGTGCATATTGCCATCACCAACAGCCTATAAGGACATATACTGACAAAATTGACATGAAAAAATAGACTTACTTATCCAGAAATTTATAAGTAGGGTAATGTCCACGCAAAATCTTGATGACCTGAGGGGCATGTGCTGATCTCTCAACCAGACAATATCTTCCACTTGCAGAAGGGATTTCAAAGGCAATAATAAGCGCATAGGCAACATCTCCAACATCAACCCATCTAAGAGTTGTTGACTTTTTGGCATTTTTTTTATCCCACATCGGTGGGATTAGTTTTTGGGGAGGGGTTTGAGAGTTATAAATTAACACTCTCCCCTCCCAATTTAAATACACCAAAATTTTGTATTCTTTCTTCTCCCAAATTATTAAGAGCGGGTCGCTTAAGCGGTGTTCGGAGATTAGGCACATTTTGCCAAACTCCGTTATCAATTTCGGGTGTGTTCTTTCCTTATCTCTTTTATTTATTATGCATTTATTTGGTAGTTTTTTTCGGTTGTAGTATAGTATTCAATATATTTGTTAGATTTATTTGTAGTGTTTTTATACAGTTCTTTTGGATGTATTTTCTTATTCGTGTGTATGTACTGTTTATGTATACACGGGCCTGATCATGATAATACACCGTGCACGTAAATTCTGTCATAGGAGATTGGATTTTAAGTAGGACCGCTTGTGACCCCTCTAGCCTCTTCTAGGAATTTACTTGGAATGGTAATTCTATCTTAGGAGATTGTTTTGACAATCTTTCTTGAAAATTATTGAATCGGTTTAATTCACTAGTTGTATTTTTAAGTGAGAAATTACCCGATTTTCCCAACAAGTGGTATTAGAGCCGAAGGTTCGTCCTTTGGTTTGTTTGTACTTTGTTATATTGAATACTATAATTTGAGTCTGTAATGGCGTTAGACGATTCACCGATAAATGAATCCACATAAAAAATTACATCTGGGGCATCTGCTTCCTCATCCACATGGTCAAGGATTCTAATGTCAAGTTTGAAGTTGGCGGTAGAGATATTTGACGGTAGTGGCCATTTCGGCATGTGGCAAGGCGAGATAATAGATTATCTTTTCCAACAGGGTCTTAACATTGCCATTGAAGAAAAGAAACCAGATGACATAGAAGAGAAGGATTGGAGTACTATAAATCGGTTGGCATGCGGAACTATTCAATCGTGTTTGTCCAGAGAGCAAAAGTATACTTTCAAGAACAAGACTTTTGTATGAAAATTGTGGAAGGCATTGGAGGAGAAGTTTCTGAATAAAAGTGGTCAGAATAACCTCCTTATGAAAAAAAAGTTGTTCCGATTCGATTACCAATCAGGTACTATTATGAATGAACACATCACTATGTTTAATCAATTAGTAGCAGACCTCTTAAATTTAGACGTGAAATTTGAAGATGAAGATTTGGCTTTGATGTTGTTGTCATCCTTTCCTGATGAATTTGAACATTTGGAGACTACATTATTTCATGGGAAGGAGAATGTGTCTTTAGATGCTGTATGTTCTGCTTTGTATAGTCATGAATTGAGAAAGTATGATAAAATGAGAAACAAAGTAGTTACAACAGATGAAGCGTTAGTGGTAAGAGATCGTCAGCAAAGTCAATCAAAGGGGAGAAGAGGAAGATCTAAATCGAAAAGCAAAGTTGCCAAAGATGAGTGTGCTTTCTGTCATGAGAAAGGACACTGGAAGAAAGACTGTCCAAAGTTAAAAAAAGAAAGGGAAAACTTCGCAAGACGCAAATGTCAGAGTGCAAAAGTGATGCGGAATCAGATTTCTCTTTGGTTATATCACCTTCAACATTCCATCCAGATGAGTGGATTTTGGATTTAGGTTGCATCTACCATATGTCTCTCATGCGGGAGTGGTTCTTTAAATTCGAAAAATTTGATGATGGAGTTGTTTGCATGGGAAATGACAATCCATGTAAAATAGTTGGGATAGATTCAATTAATTTGCGTAATCATGATGGATCCACCAGAATCTTGAAGGATGTTCGGTACGTGTTGAATTTGAAGAAGAATCTCTTTTCTTTGGGGGTCTTGGAATCAAAGGCCTGGTTGTGATGATGCGAGATGGAATTCTTAAAGTAACTTTGGGAGCACTTGTGATGTTGAAAGGCGTGAGGAAGAATAATCTGTATTACTATCAAGGTAGTACAGTTATTGGGACAGCAGCAGCAGCAACATCTTCCAGTAGCAAGAAGGATGCAAAGGCAACAAAGTTGTGGCATATGCGGTTGAGACATGTTGGTGAAAAATCCTTGTAAAATCTTGCCAAACAAGGATTGTTGAAAGGTACGAAAATTTACAAATTAGAATTTTGTGAGCATTGTGCTCTAGAAAAATAGAGAAGAGTGAAATTTGACACTGCCGTCCATAATACCAAGCGTATTTTGGATTATATGTATTCAGATGTATGGGGACCTGCTAAAACTCTATCCTTTGGAGGCAGGTACTATTTTGTCACTTTTGTTGATGATTTTTCCAGAAGAATTTGGGTGTTTACTATGAAGAACAAGGATGATATGTTGGGAATTTTTCTTAAATGAAAAACTCAGGTTGAAAATCAGATGGAAAGAAAGATCAAGACTTTTGGAACAGACAACGGTGAAAAATACAAGAGTGATCATTCCAAGAGATATGCCAAGAGTATGGCATAATTTGACACTTCACAGTTAGAAAAATACCGCAGAAGAATGGGGTGTTAGAACGTATGAACAAGACACTAGTGGAGAAAGTTCGTTGTATGCAGTCTAATGGTGGGTTAGGCAGAAAGTTTTGGGTTGAGACTGTGACATACGCTCAACATTTCGTCAATCGCTTGTCATCATCTGCAATAGGTGGCAAGACTCCATTAGAGGTATGGTCTGAAAAACCTGCAACAGACTATGATTCTTTGCATATCTTTGGTTCTACTACATATTATCATATAAATGAATCAAAATTGGATCCGTATGCAAAGAAATCTCTTTATAGGCTTTAATACTGAAGTTAAGAGATACCGTTTGTGGTGTCTAGAAGCAAAAAAAAATCATTATCAGTAGGGATGTTACCTTCGATGAATCTGCCATGTTGAATAAGGTAGCACAAGATGGAACCAGTAGTATTCCGCAACAGGTGGAGTGTACACCGAAACGGGTGGAGTTTGAGCAGATAATGGTGAGCCCAACAAATAGCAGCATCAGTGACTGTCCCATGGTAGAAAAGGAGTCAGATGAGGAAGAGATTTTAACCCAAGAAGCTCAATATCAACAAGAGTTAATTGCCGTCAATAGCCAAGACGAGAAATTTAAAAACTTACTCGTTTTACCGACATGGTGGCCTATGTACTTCCAGTTGTTGATGATGTTCCATCCATCTTTCCTGAAGCAGTTTGAAGTACAGAAAATGGTAGATAGAAAGATGCTATGGAACAAGAGATGCAATCTCTTCAGAAGAACAAGACGTGAAAGTTGATACAACTACCAAAAGGCAAGAAGTCAATTGAATGCAAATGGGTATATGCAAAGAAAGAAGGATTTCCTAACAAGAATGATGTTCGTTACAAGCTAAGATTGATAGTTAAAGGCTACGCTCAGAAGGAAAGAGTTGATTATAATGAGGTATTTTCTCCAGTTGTTAAACATTCTATTAGAATTTTGTTAACCTTAGTAGCACAATTGAATTTGAAATTAGCTCAATTTGATGTGAAAATCACGTTCCTTTACGGTGACTTGAAAGAGAAAATCTATATGTCTCAACCAGATAGATTCAAAGTTGCTGGTAAAGAAAATTGGATTTGTAAGTTGAACAAATCGTTGTACGGATTGAAGCAATCACCGAGGCAATGATACAAACGATTTGACCAGTTCATGATGGGTCAGAAGTGCACAAGAAGCAAATATGATCAATGTGTGTATTTGCGCAAGTTACGAGATGAGTTCTACATCTACTTACTCTTGTATGTTGATGATATGTTGATAGCGTCAAAGGGTTAAGTTGAAATTGATAAATTGAAGGCGCAATTGAGTAAAAAATTTGAGATGAAGAATTTGGAAGAGCTTAAGAAAATTCTCGACATGGAGATAAGTAGGGATAGGATGAGAGGCAAGTTTTATCTGACACAGAAGTAGTATTTGAAGAAGGTATTGCAACGATTTGGTATGAATAGAGATTCAAAGCTTGTAAGTACTCCGCTTGCTCCTCATTTGAAACTTAACAGTTTATTATCGCCAAAGACGGATGAAGAGCGAGCATACATGGCGAAAGTCCCGTATGCTAATACAGTTGGTAACTTGATGTATGCAATGGTATGTACGAGACCCGATATGTCACAAGCAATTAGTATGATAAGCAGGTTCATGTATGATTCGGGCAAGAGTCATTGGTAAGTTGTGAAATTGATTCTACGGTATATCCAAGATAGTGTAGGTGTTGGATTAGTATTTGAGCGAAATGAATGACTTGATCATTGTGTAGTTGGATATTGTGATTCTGACTCTGCAGATGATTTGGATAAGCGACGTTCTATAACTGGCTCTTGTTCACATTTGTCAAGTCGCCAATTAGTTGGGAGTCTATTTTGCAGTCAACAGTGACTTTGTCTACAATAGAACCAGAGTACATGGCAATTACCGAAGCAGTGAAGAAGGCAATTTGGCTTCAAGGATTGCTTGAAAATTTGGGAGTTGGTCAAAATAACATTAATGTGTTTTGTGATAGGCAGAATGCTATTGACTTAGTAAAGAACTAGGTCTTGCACGCAAGAACGAAACACATTGATGTTTTCTATCATTTCGTGCGGAAAATTCTCAAAGAAGAGAAGATTTTTCTCCAGAAGATTCAGACTACGGAGAATCCTGCAGATATGCTGACCAAGGTGGTTACAAGATCCAAATTTGAACATTGTTTAGACTTGGTCAACATCCTGCACATTTGAGTTGGCACAAATTTGAAAGTATCACAAGGACCATTTGTTATTTTGTTTGAGTGAGAAGGTTTGTATTTTTGGTGGGACTAGAAATTATACAAAAATGGAGATTTGTTGACTTTTTGGCATTTTTTCTATCCCACATTAGTGGGATTAGTTTTTGGGGAAGGGTTTGAGAGTTATAAATTAACACTCTCCCCTCCCAATTTAAATACACCAAAATTTTATACTCTTTCTTCTCCCAAATTATTAAGAGCAGGTCGCTTAGGCGGTGCTCGGAGATTAGGCACATTTTGCCGAATTTCGTTATCAATTTCAGGTGCGTTTTTTTCTTATCTCTTTTATTTATTACGCATTTATTTGATAATTTCTTTTCGGTTGTATTATAGTATTCAATATATTTGTCGAGTTTATTTGTAGTGTTTTTATACGGTTCTTTTGGGTGTATTTTCTTATTCGTGTGTATGTACTGTTTATGTATACACGGATCTAATTGTGATAATACACCGTGCACGTAAATTCTATCATAGGAGACTAGGTTTTAAGTGGGACAGCTTGTGACCCCTCCAGCCTTTCCTGAAAATTTATTTGGAATGGTAATTCTGTCTTAAGAGATTGTTTTGACGATCTTTTCTATTAATTACTGAATCGGTTTAATTCACTAGTTGTATTTTTGAGTGAAAAATTACCCGATTTCCCCAACATCTCTAACATCAACCCATCTAAGAGTTGCATTAGGAAATGCTCTAGCCCCTGCATTCGGTAGATAAGTTAATGAGTTCTTTAAGCATATATACTATTGTCTTTTCACCTCTCCTCTCCTCTAGATAGGCAAAAAAAAGTAATTTCCAATTTTAAGTTCTAGAAGATTTGAATTAGCGATCACTTCTTGAAATGAAAGTCCTATCTTCACTGTACAAGGTGGCTATTTGGCTCCTAAGAGTCAGTGTCAATGGGTAAAGAAATAAAACAAGCTGATTAGCAAGTAGTCGTAAGACACAGGCAGCGACAACACAGAATGAATTTTTCCTGTCGGTGCCCTCCCAAAAAATTCCTCAAGAAAGAAAAAGTTATAACATCTTCCACCCCAAAAGGTGTTGTTCTTCCTGAAATTTGCATAGAATCTCAATGTCAAAGAATAGAAGATGCAAGCAACATGAATGTCAGAAAAATGGTTGGACAACAAAACTTTTTGGCATGACTAGCAGATAGACCAGTAGCTTGATATATTAGTTCACATTTCTAAAAATTTCTGTCAATTATGTGCTCCATTACAATAATAAGCTAGCAGAATCTTACAATTTTATTAGTGTCATAGATACTTTGTTGTACAATAACAGAGAACATTTTAGTTCATGATAAAGTTATAACAAAACACAGATGAGCATCTAATACAGCTCGCGACATACCATTCACTAGGTTGAGAATCAATTCTATGTTGAGATTAATAGATGGCTGCAAGATTGGACCAACTACGAATCCTGGATAAATTGTGATTATCTCAATGCCATGCTCCTTTGTGAATTTCCATGCAGCATCCTCAGCCAAGGTTTTTGAAAGTGCATACCAAGACTACACCATAAAATTTTTTAAAAAGTTGGTTGCTTTGTAGCAGAAAATACATTAGTTTTTAGACTCAATTAAGAAGTAATATTTAAATTTTTTAGAAAATGGTAAATCCTGTTTCCATCATTTCAAGCTACTACTTATGCGGTCGTAAAGCACAAATTGAAAGCATGCATATTGGACAAGCTGTTTTACAAATGATTAAGTTGATTCTCAAGGATGCTAAGAATGGCATTGATTTTTCCTTTTAAGACTCACCAATATACTTTAATTTAATTATGTGCCAGGGATGTTGCAAAGTACCATAGTGTTAACACACTCTTGATAGTATGATCTCTTCATCCACGAGTCAACACAGAACGACAAAGGTATTTGACTTGTGACTGATCAAGCCATATTCAGCACTTTCTAGCAAAAGTTCCTTGACATCTGACCAAGCAAACATTGATCCTCTTGCAATGCCTTTCTAGACAATAACGTGGAACTTGATTCTACAGCTTCATTTAGGAGATGCATGGTTGACTATTCCATACTTCAATATCTCTTTCCAATTAAAGCTAAGCTGTTACTTAAAGGAAGAAAAGAAAGAGGATTTACCTTTCCGGCCTACCCTTTAATCAAAGGGTTCTATCAATAAAATTGCCCCAAAAAAACATCCTTCTTTCCTATAAAAGTACCATGAAGCTGTGAATATCCTATCTTAATTTTCCACATGCTTGGACTAAGCTCCTCAGATTTTGTCCAATAACAAGTTGAAACTACAGAAATCTAGCATTCCATATATGCATAATTTAACAGATAGAAATAGATGATAACATACCTTCTGCTCCTCACAGTATGATGGATCAGAAAACCAACTTTCATCAATGACCACGTCCTCCTTTAATTCTCTATTGTTTGAAACTGCAGCCACAGAAGATGTTATAACAACTTTTTTTATAGATGAAACTTTTGCACATGACCGTAGCACATTGACTGTTCCTCTGACTGCAGGTTCCAGTAGTTCTGCCTAGAAAATGAAACAAAGACAAAAAACGAAGTCATTACTGGTAATGTAGTTTGCAAAATAGGAAAGGTTTGCACCACTTGGAAGCACCTTTTACAGTGAAACTTCATGTTCCTTTGAAAAGTTACATGTGAACAGTTTCTAACAATTTTCTGAATGTTGTGGGTGTATAAATCAATATGTTGAACACCAGAAAACTAACTTAAACATTTTTATTCTTGACTAGACAAACCCAAGAACTTGCTACTTGGTTGTCTAAATTAGAATTCATTGTATCCTAGAGTTTTTGCCCAGAAACCGGATTAGCAAGATAGTGGGGGCAATCAAACTTCAAGGAAAGTGATTACACACCTTGAATTCTTCAAGTTTTGATCCCCATTTATGTAAACTTGTTTCTATAGAATTCTCTCTTGAATTTTTCTGGTTTGACTCTATACAGTCTTGTACTTCTATATTATTTTCTTACAATCTTGAAGTTTGCTTGATTGACAAGAATGGAGTCTACACAAGAGAGTGCCATCAAAGTTATGAACCAAGATTTCGTTAAGTTGGACAAACTTGATGGAACCGGAACCAACTTCAACTATTGGAAGGACAAACTTATGTTCTTCCTCACTGCATTGAATGTGGCTTACATTCTCAATCCGAATCTTTTAGAAATTCCTGCTCCAGCGAAAGGTGAGTCCAAGGAAGTGACAAAACAAAGGCAAAAGCGTGAAGAGGACGAGATTATTTGCCAAGGCCACATTCTCAACACCCACTCAGATAGTTACTACGATATGTTCCAAGAAGTACGAAATCAAAGGGAAATTTGGGCTGCAATTGAGCGAGAGTATACAACCCAAAAGCAAGGCACAGATAAGTTTCTCATTAAGAAATATTTTGAGTTTAAATTGGTTGATTCTTTTTCTCTTATGGACCAAATTCATAATCTTCAAGTGATAGTTTCTAAACTTAAAGATTATGGTGTTGAAGTTTCTGAATCTTTCCAAGTTGGTACAATAATTGCAAAGTTACCACCATTATGGAATAATTACCAAAAGAAGTTGCTTCACACTTCTGAAACATTAACTTTATCTAGTGTTTTGAAACATCTTAGAATTGAAGAAGGGGCTAGAATACTTCAAAAACTAGAAATTGACAATGCTTCTAAAACTAATATGGTTGAAGAGAAAATGAATTCTGGTAGTAAGAGAAAGAGGCCTGAGAATACTAATTTAAAAGACAATAAGAAAAAAAAAATAGAAATTGTTACAATTGTGGTAAGAAAGGCCATTATAAGGCCGAGTGCAAACTCAACGAGAAACAAAAGAAAAATGTTCCTCCAAGTGCTAATCTTGTTGATGAGTGTGCAGAAATTGTAGCAATGATGACTTTTGGTATGGTGACTGAACTTCATATGACGACACCTACGCTTTCAAAGGATTAGTGGTATGATTTTGGTGCTGCAATTCATGTTTGCAATGATAAGAATCAGTTCAAGAGTTATGAACTTTTTGAAGGTCATGAAGTTGTCATGGCAATGGAGTGAGAGCCAAGGTTCATGGCAAACGGGATGTGCATCTTCAATTCACATCCGGTAAAAAGTTGGTTCTTACCAACGTACTTCATGTTCCCGATGTTGTTAAGAATTTAGTGTCTGCGGACATTCTTAAAAGAAAGGATTGAAGGTTGTACTAGAGTCAAATAATGTAATTTTGTCAAAGAATGGTGTATTTGTAGGGAAGTGCTATTCTTGTAATGGAATGTTCAAGTTGAATATTAATAAAGTGAATGATATTTCTGTTTACTCTTTCGCTTCTACTTCTTCTCACTTTTTGTGGCATGGTAGGTTAGGACATGTGAATCATAAAGTGCTGAAATTTATGTCTAAAGATGGCCTAATTTCATATAATGACCTTGAAAATAAGAAATGTGAAACTTGTGTTCAAGCCAAGATTACAAGGTTGCCTTTTCCTAAAGTTGAACGACAAACACAAATGCTTGATCTTGTGCATTCTGATGTGTGTGAATTCAATGGTTTTCTAATTAGAGGAGGAAATAGATACTTTGTCACATTCATAGATGATTGTTCTAGGTTTGTGTATGTGTATCTTATGAAATACAAAGAAGAACTATTTGGTATGTTTAAAACATACAAGGCTTTAGTAGAAAATCAATTGAATAAGAAAATTAAAATTTTGAGAAGTGATAGAGGGGGTGAGTACTTCCCCAGTGAATTCTCAAAATTTTGTGAAGAAAGTGGAATTGTACACCAAACCAGTGCACGATACACACTACAACAAAATGGTTTGGTTGAAAGGAAAAATCGAACTCTTGAAGATATGGTTAATTCCATGCTTGTGAGTTCAGGGTTGCCAAATAATTTGTGGGGTGAAGCTTTGTTAGTTGCATGTCATGTTCATAATAGAATTCCTTCCTTAAAAACTAGAATTTCTCCCTATGAAGTGTGGAAAAATAGAAAACCAAATCTGTCTTATTTAAGGATTTGGGGTTATATAGCCTACTATAGGGTCCCTGATAATGAAAGAACTAAATTGGGATCTAGAGCTCTTAAAAGTGTGTTCGTTGGCTATGCAGAAAATTCGAAAGCCTATATACTACTTGATCTTGGTTCAAATATAATTGTTGAGTCAAGGGATGTTGAGTTCTTTGAAGATAAGTTTCTTAGAGATTCAACAGTTAATATAGATCCATCCTCACCAAATGCAGCCTCTTCTAGTGGTACGAAAAAAAAAAGAAATTGATACTTCTATTGAACCGGAGGAGTCAAAGACAAAGAAAAGAAAAACAATTGCCCCCCGACTTTGTGTCTCTTCAAGCTATTGTTTTTCTAGTAGAAGGAAATAGAGATTCTCTACTAAATAAAAATCCAATTTTGTTGAGTGTAGAGGATGACCCTAAGACATATGATGAAACTACGAAATCGAGAGATGCTGCATTTTGAAAAGAGGCTGTGAATGATGAAATGGACTCAATATTGTCTAACAATACTTGGGTTCTTGTGGACTTGCCTCAAGGTTCTAAACCTATTGGTTGTAAGTGGGTATTTCGCAAGAAATATGCCACTGATGGAACTGTTCTTACTTACAAGGCTAGATTAGTAGCTACAGGCTATAGACAAAATGAAGGAATAGACTATTTTGACACATATGCACCTGTGGCTAGGATAATTTCTGTTAGAGTACTACTAGCTTTAGCTTTTGTTTTTAGCCTTCATGTGCATCAAATGGATGTTAAAACAGCCTTCTTAAATGGTGATTTATATGAGGAGGTGTACATGGAACAACCGAAAGATTTTATACTCCCGGGTAATGAACATAAGGTGTGTAAACTAGTGAAGTCATTATATGGTTTGAAACAAGCTCCAAAACAATGGCATGAGAAATTCAAATCTGTTTTCCTCTATAGTGGATTTAGGTACAATAATGTTGATAAGTGCATTTATTCCAAATCCAATAGTGAGTAAAGTGTGATTATTTGTTTGTATGTGGATGACATGCTAATTGTTAGTGCTACACTTAAAGGTGTAGTAGAAACTAAGAAGTATTTGTCTTCTAAGTTCAAGATAAAAGATCTTGGTGAAATAGATACTATCTTGGGGATTAAAGTTAAAAGACATAGTGGGGGTTTTGCCTTGTCTCAATCACATTACGTTGAAAAAATATTAAAGAAGTATCAACATTTCAGTGTGAAAGAAGTTGGCACCCCTTTTGATCCTAACTTTAAACTGTATGAGAATACCAGTAAACCAATAGCTCAACTACAATATGCTAGTGTTATTGGTAGTCTTATGTATGCAATGAGTTGCACTGGACCGGATATTTCATACTCGGTTTGTAGACTAGCTAGATACACTAAAAATCCAAGTAAAGATCATTGGAAAGCTATTTGTAGAGTGCTTGGTTATCTTAAAAGAACCAAAGATCTTGGACTCTTTTATAATAGTTTTCCTAGTGTTCTTGAGGGTTTTCAGATGCTAGTTGGATTACTAGTATTAGTGAGCAAAAACCGACTAGTGGTTGGATTTTTATGCTTGGTGGTGGAGCTATCTCATGGGTTTCAAAGAAGCAAACGGTGATAACTCATTCAACCATGGAAGTTGAATTTATTGCACTATCTTCAGCTTGTAAAGAGGTTGAGTGGCTAAGAGATCTTTTACTCGATATTGATTTTTGGCCTAGACCAATGCCTCCAACAACTATCTTTTATGATAGTGAAACTACTATGTCTAGAGTATTGAATAAAGTTTATAATGGTAAGTCTAGACATATAAGTTTGAGACATGCATTTATAAGACAAATGCTTGCAAATGATGTTGTCAGTATTGTGTTTGTAAGAATACACAAAAACTTGGCGGATCCGTTGACTAAACCTTTAACAAGAGAGTTAGTGAATGTGACAACATCCGAAATGGGATTAAAACCCTTATACTAAAATCACTTAGTAATGGTAACCCAACCTTTCTTCTAGTACTACCCCTAGTTTGGAAGGTTTAAAGGGTAATAATAAGTTGCTTCAAGTGATAGTGAACACCACGTTTTTTTTTATGTGTAGACCATTCCAATTAGTAGTGTCATGTGTTACTCTTAAGTGAGTAGGATGAGAAGTAACTCTTAATAAACATATTTCTTGTGTTTTATTTGTTAAAACTAGAAATATAGTTTACCTATATGGTCATAGAAGTGGTGCCGCTTCTAACAAGAGTTTTGGGTGATCTCTTGTATATGATCATGAATAGGATGAGCACATGACTGATAATAGTGCTAAAGATGATTGTGAATATATAAATGCTACATGATTCATGTATGTAATATTTCTTATTTTTGTGAATCTTGGTTTAAGCAATTTAGCCACCAAGGGCTTCACTTAAATGTGTATTTCGGTTTGGTGACCAGAAGACTCCTTAGGAGTTAAGTGTGCCCACGCTAAATGATCACGCTTAAAGATCAGAGTTTTGGTTACAAAACAGAAGACTTCGTACAAGTTAAACGTGCCCACGTCTAATCTAGAACGACCAAATCAGACCGAAACTTAATTTTCAGCAAGGGGAGTTTAAGACGAGAGTTACTTTCCTTGATGCATGAATTTTCAGTGTTAGTTTGACTTTCTATTTTGCAAACTAAGTGGGGGATTGTTAATGTAGTTTGCAAAATAGGAAAGGTTTGCACCGTTTGGAAGCACTTTTTACAGTGAAACTTCATGTTCCTTTGAAAGGTTACATGTGAACAGTTTTTAACGATTTTCTGAATGTTGTGAGTGTATAAATCAATATGTTGAACACCAGAAAACTAACTTAAGCATTTTTATTCTTGACTAGACAAACCCAAGAACTTTCTACTTGGTTGTCTAAATTAGAATTCACTGTATTCTAGAGTTTTTGGCCAGAAACCGGATTAGCAAGATAGTGGGGGCAATCAAACTTCAAGGAAAGTGATTACACGCCTTGAATTCTTCAAGTTTTGATCCACATTTATGTAAACTTGTTTCTATAGAATTCTCTCTTGAATTTTTCTGGTTTGACTCTATACAGTCTTGTACTTCTATATTATTTTCTTACAATTACCAGGCAACAAATAAGCCTATGCTTGCATCCTGCACAATCATGTTGGTATTTTGTTTTTACTGAAAAAAGAGTTACAGACGAATGTTGATTTTGAGAACAATCATGCGGGTTTTACTGAATTTTGCTTGAAGTAATACAAAACACAATGTTATGTGCATTATGTGCTGACAGTTCTTGCACCATGTAGGGCACTGAAGGAAGAAAAGTATGCTGCGCGTAGTGCTATCTTACCTCTGCTGCAAGCTGAAGAAGATGAAAGGTGAGTAACTTCTATTGTGGTTTTCTCTTAGAACACACTGAATGTGCCCCTCTTCAAATTATTGCATTTTACTTGATGACCACCCCATTAATTAATTTATGTAGTTGCTTCTCTAATCAAATTTGTCAAAGAATGGAAGAAATACCTTGAGGAAGAGGCGAGAATAATGAAGGATGTTCCTGGATGGAAAGTGGGCGAGAATGTCTACAACTCAAGGAGATGGATGCCTCCAACTACTGGTGAGCTCCAGCCTGATATCTGGTGAGATTGCGGCCTACCAAGGCATTTAAAAGCTAGAGCAGTGTTCCATTTCATGGGAATTATACATTCCAGTTGCCTGCCTTGTTTATCTCAACTCATATCTTTTGATGATTACAAAACAATTGGATGTTTCTAATACCTTTTGTAGAGATCCTTTTCAGAAATGAACCAAACAGGTCTATGGATTTAAAGCAGAAAAAGAAGATAAAAAAGAATGAAGTCTGCTGAGGATGATGTCGGACGCACAAAAGGAGAGTATCGGACGTCCAACATTCTTTGAGTATCTTCGGACGAGTAAAGAACTCAGACTCGGACGTCCGAAGAAGTCAAGCCAGGAGTTACTTGATTACTGATCAGGATCGGACGCTCAACACCTGTGTATCGGACGTCCGACAGCACCAACGGCTAGTTGACTCTTCAGTTGCCTTCTACCCGTTGACAACATTAATTGAATAATTTTCTGGTCTCCTATAAATAGAACAAAGTCAACCACCTAAAGGGAACTTTGCACATCAAGCCTACATCAGATTGTGAGTGATTCAAGTGCTAGAATACTCAAAAGGAACATTTGTACTCTTTGCTTGTGCAATCTTCGTGTAGTTTTTCAAGTGTGACACAGCTTCTTCAATAGTGTAGCATAGTGAGGGTTTGCGAGTGTTTGTAAAACTTCCTTGCTTGACCAAGTGTGGTTTGGGGCAAGAAGGAAGTGATCCCTTCCTTGTACACAAAAGATTGGTTGCAAGTTTGTTCAACTTGAAGTAATTTGGTATATAAAAGTGGTGTTCAAACCTCAGTTGTGTTTGAAGTCTGGTTTGTTTCTTTACTTTCATTTACTGCTTTTCTACATAAACTGTTCTTCTCTTCATCTCACGAATACTTGTGCTCTTGTGTTATCTCGTTCATTGGGAGGTATTAGAGAAAAGAAAAGTAGTCTGTGAAAAAGTGGACTATATCTTAGCAGGTTTTTTGAAAGCCTAATTCACCTCCCCTCTTAGGTTGTCTTCGATCCTTACAATTGGTATCAGAACTTGGTCTCCTAGAGATTAAGCTCAAGCGGCTTGGAGTAAAGATGACAACCAGTCATGCTATGTTTGTTGAGGGGCAATCTGTTACTAGGCCTCCCATGTTTACTGGTTCCAATTATGTTAGTTGGAAAGAAAGAATGATTATCTTCTTGCAATTCATTGATATTGAGCTGTGGTTTATTGTGAATGAAGGACCGCATGATGCTAACTTTCTTGATGCAGAAACAGGTTTGTTGCGGCAAAAAATGAGAGCTGAGATGAATGCTCAAGATAGAACCAATCTCACATTGAATGCCAAAACCATGAATGTTTTTTATAGTGCCTTAGACTCAAATGAGTCAATTAGAG
The DNA here is from genome assembly GCF_036785885.1 of Coffea arabica. NCBI lineage: Eukaryota > Viridiplantae > Streptophyta > Magnoliopsida > Gentianales > Rubiaceae > Coffea > Coffea arabica. The sequence goes on from NC_092313.1 coordinate 28,969,812, forward strand.
TAAAAGGGTGTAAATCTGCCAAAGAAATGTGGGATAAGCTAAGAGAAATTCATGAGGGTAGTGACAACGTAAGAGAACAGAAAAAGTTCATTTTGGTCACCAAGTATGAATCTTTTAAGATGGAGCCCCATGAAAACATCGACAAAATGTATTGTAGATTTAATGATCTGATCAAAGATTTAGAGGTGCTTGAGAAGGAGTACTCTCTAGGTGAAAAGAACAGAAAAATTCTGAATGCTCTATCAAAGGATTGGGAAAGCAAAGTGACTGCCATAGAGGAAGCCAAGGATCTAAATTCCTTATCCATTGAATCTCTGATTAACTCTCTAACTTCTTACGAACTGAAACTTAAATCTAAGATGCATGAAGAAGAAGACACAAAAGGAAGGAAGAGTATTGCTCTGAAAGTCTCACAAGATGAAGATGAAACAGCCTCACTGGATGAAAATGACTTGGAAGGTGATGACAGTGATATTGCACTCATCACAAGAGGCTTCAAAAGATTTCTCAATAAGAGAAGATTCAGGAAAGGCGGATCCAGCAATTCCTTCCAGAATCAGACTAATGACTTCAGAAATAGAGGGAAACTAAAGTTCAACAAGAAGCAAAGCGATAAATGTTTTGAATGTGGCCAATTTGAACATTATGCAAATGAGTGTCCTATGAAGAAAAAGAAGAAAAAAAAATTTTAAACGAAAACCAAAGTTCAACAATTTTCAAATTACCTGGAATGATTGCAACTCAGAAGGCGAAGTTGAAGAAGAAGAGGAATCTGCTCAAGTGGCTTTCATGGCTATTGGAGATGAAGAGGTAACACAATGCAACTCTCAAACCGATAGTGATAGTGAATCTGATGATGATGTTAATTCTTTTCTAGAAAAAATGCATAACAGATTGAAAGAATCCTTTGTTAAAAACAAGGAACTGAAGCAGAAAATTAGCTTTCTAATACAAGACAATGCAAATCTTTTTCGACAAAACAAATGTCTTAAGTATGAAAATGATAACCTGAAAAAGACTAAATCTGATGTGCTTGCTGAACTTTACAAAAAGAAAAATTACTGTGACATACTCAGAAGTGAGCAATGCAGCTTAAGAAAAAGGATGGATGACTTATGTCAATTGTTACATCATTTGAAACAGAACCATCTTCAAAAGAATGACACTGTACCTTATGTTAATACACATCAAATAAGACTGAACCAAAATACAAATGAGTTTGCTATCCACAGAAGAAGGCAAGTCAGATTCATTAAACCTGTTCATTTGATTGATCCAATGTCAGTATGCAACTTTTGTTGTCAATCTGGTCACATGAATAGCAACTGTCATGTTAAGAAAAACATGAGGAATGACATGAGATGCATGTGGATAGTTAAACATAAGACTAACTCTCAAGGACCCAATATGTGAAGGGTACCAAGTATTATCTTGTGGGTTTGTGTGTAGGTGAACCAGGATAATATTGCTAAAAAATCAAAATGGTTCATTGATAGTGGATGCTCAAGACATATGACTGGTGATGCATCACAATTCATTAAACTCAAGCAAAAAGCAAGTGGAAAGGTAACGTTTGGAGATGATAACAAAGCCAAGACTGTTGGTATTGGCGATGTTGGTAAGAATGATCAAACTTTTATCCACAATGTTCTTCTTGTTAACAATTTGAGCTACAATCTGTTAAGTGTTAGCCAATTGTGTGATAGGAATCTGTTTGTATTGTTCAAAAAGCTTGAATGTCTTATATTTGACTCAAAGTTCAACATTGTTTTCAAAGGAAAAAGAGTTAATGATGTCTATGTAGTTTTTCTTGAAAAAATTGATTCCTCATATCTCAAATGTCTCAAAGTAGCAAATGAGGACCCATGGTTGTGGCATAGAAGGTTGTGTCACTTCAATATGGATTTGCTGAAAGAAATTTCTAAAAAGGAACTTGTTAGAGGTCTTCCAAAAATTAGATTTGAAAAAGACATAATTTATGATGCTTGCCAATTTGGAAAACAAGTCAAGGTTTCTTTTAAACCTAAGAAATGTGTTTCTACTTCAAAATCACTTGAACTTCTGCACCTTGATCTGTTTGGTCCTACACAAACTGCAAGCCTTGGTGGTAAGAGATACTGTTTTGTGATTGTTGATGACTATTCTAGATATACTTGGGTGATATTCCTTGCTCATAAAGATGATGCCTTTAAGAATTTTACCTCATTATTTGCTAAAGTACAAAATCTGCTTGGCTTGAAAATTGTCAGGATTAGAAGTGATAATGGGACAGAATTCAAGTTCTGTGGTTTTCCAGAATTTTGTGATCATAATGGTATTACTCATGAATTCTCTATTGCTAGAGTTCCTCAACAAAATGGAGTTGTAGAAAGAAAAAATAGAACTCTCCAAGAGGCTGCTAGAACCATGCTTAGTGAATGCAATTTACCAAAATATTTTTGGGCTGAAGCCATAAACACAGCCTGTTATACCATGAATAGAGTTCTTCTAAGACCAATTTTGAACAAAACTTCCTATGAGCTCATGTATGACAAAAAGCCTGTTGTCGGTTACTTCAAAGTATTTGGTTGTAAATGTTTCATTTTGAATATCAAGGAACATCTTGGAAAGGTTGACAAGAAATCTGATGAGGGAATTTTCTTGGGTTATTGTGAAAACAAAAGAGGTTTCAGAGTTTATAATCGTAGAACATTGATTATAGAGGAGGCTATACACATTACTTTTGATGAATCTAATGGTGACATCTCTATGAGTTGTGGTGAAGATGATGACACAGGTGTTCAAGAAGAACTGAAGAAACTAGCAATCAATGATCATGACTCTGCCTCACCAGAAACTGATTCAAAGGATGCTGATACTCAGGTCAGTCCAGCTGAAGAAGTGAATAATAGAGATACCACTACTTCTAATGATCTTCCAAGAGTCTGGAAATTTGCTCATAATCATCCCAGGGAGCTTATAATTGGTGATCCTTCTGAAAAGGTCAGGACTCGTTCCTCTAGACACCTGGTAGATAATCTTGCTTTTGTATCACATATTGAACCTAAAAATATTGTTGATGCATTGAATGATGAGCACTGGATTTTAGCTATGGAAGAAGAGTTAATCCAATTTGAAAGAAACAAAGTTTGGATCCTGGTTGCCAGACCACAAGGCCATCCTATCATTGGCACTAAATGGGTTTTTAGAAACAAAATGAATGATAAAGGGGAGATTGTTAGAAATAAGGCTAGACTGGTGGCTAAGGGATACACTCAAGAAGAGGGAATAGACTTTGATGAGTCTTTTGCACCAGTAGCCAGGCTGGAATCCATAAGAATGTTTTTAGCATTTGCATGTTTCAAGAATTTTAAATTATTTCAAATGGATGTTAAGAGTGCCTTCTTAAATGGATTTATAGATCAAGAAGTCTATGTTGACCAACCTCCTGGTTTTGAAAATGAATCTTATCGAGATCACGTGTTTAAACTCTCAAAAGCTTTATATGGATTAAAGCAAGCTCCTAGAGCATGGTATGAACGTCTGAGTGGATTTTTGATTGAAAATGGTTTTAAAAGAGGCATTGTAGACACTACATTTTTTACAAAACAAAACTCACGAGATCTTTTGATTGTGCAAATATATATGGATGATATCATATTTGGTGCTACTAATGAAAAATTGTGCAAGGACTTCTCCATCATCATGCAAAAAGAATTTGATATGAGCATGATGGGAGAACTGAACTTCTTCCTTGGACTCCAAGTGATTCAAACCCAAGATGGAACATTTATAAATCAAACAAAATACACCAAGGAGTTGCTAAAAAGATTCGGAATGGAGGAATCAAAGCTTGTTGGGACACCTATGTGCACATCTACCAAACTTGACAAAGATGAAGAAGGTACAAAAGTTAAGGAGAAGAAGTACAGAGGTATGATTGGAAGTTTACTTTATTTAACTGCTAGTAGGCCTGACATCATGTTTGCTGTGTGCTTATGTGCTCGATTTCAATCCTGTCCAAAGGAATCACACTTGAATGCGGTAAAAAGAATCTTGAGATATCTTAAAGGAACCTTAAATTTTGGCTTGTGGTATCCAAAATGTCATGAACTTCCTTTGTGTGGATTCTCTGATGCTGACTTTGGTGGTTGTAAAATAGATAGAAAAAGTACTACTGGCATATGCAACTTTCTTGAAAATTGCTTGGTCTCTTGGTTTAGTAAAAAATAAAATGCTATCTCACTGTCCACTACTGAAGGTGAATAGGTTGCTGCTGGTGCTTGCTGTGCTCAATTGTTATGGATGAAAAACACATTGAATGACTTAGGTTTAGTATATGAATGTGTACCCATGTACTGTGACAACACTAGTGCAATCAATCTAACAAAAAATCCCATTCAACACTCTAGGACTAAGCACATTGCTATAAAGCATCATTTCATTAGCGATCTTGTCTCAAAGGGGGTAATCCGTGTTGAGTTTGTTTGTTCTAAAGAACAGATCGCTGATATCCTCACAAAAGCTCTTCCGCTAGATCAATTTGTGTCCTTGAGGACAAAATTGGGTGTTTCAGAAAAAATGTTCTAAGTCTTATTTCTAGTCAATCTTTATCGGACGTCCGATGAATTGGAACGGACGTCCGACAGTGTTCTTCGTCCAAGTTTTAGAAAAACCCTGGTTCGAACGGTTGTGTCGGACGCATCATTTCGTTCGGACGTCCGACACTCAAAAAATGAGTCCTATAAGGCAGTTACCCATTCTTCTTAGTTCATTTTTCTCCATAAGTCTCGGACGCGACCTTTCAGTTTCCTCCAATATTTGAAATTCAAATTCCTCTCTCCTCAAACCAAGTTCCGAAAAATTGAACCAACCAACTTATTTACACCTCTATTGCTCCTTAATCACTCATAAAAATCACTCCTAACCCCCAACTACCCCAAAACTCCCAATTCACATACGAAACCCTAACTTCACACAACTCCCTTCTTGCGGCTTCTTAGTGCACTCTAGTTGGCTTTTACTGCATTCTTCTTCTGTACACCACATTCTGCATCAAAAATTATATCCACATTGTATCATGGTTAGAGTCAGAGGAGGATCTACTAGTGCCGGACGATCCTTTAGGCTTAGGGATGAAGACATTGAAGTCGTGGAACCACCTCCTGTGGCACCCAAAAAGAAGATTGTGACCCGTGGTGATAAAGTGAAGCAAACTGCCCAAAGAAAACTGGTTACTCCAACTGCTGAATCATCTGATGAGCAGATGGAAGGGCAGAACTCTGAAGGGAACATTGCTGGTGGAAATGAGGAACCAGAGCAGGTTACCCAGGGTGATGAAACTGTCACAAGATCCTCTGCTAAAAGAAAGAGGACTGCAAAGAGGAAGAGCACTCCCCATTCCAAGAAAAAGTAATCTGCTGATCCCTCTGATGATCAGCAGAATGTAGGAAACACTACTGGGAGTCAGCAAACTCCTGAACCCTCTACCAGGAAGTCTCCAAGGACAAGAACTGAGGCTCAAAACGTAGGGGCATCTGCCACACAAACCTCAAACAGGAAACGTTCTGGAAAGAATCCTGTGTCTCAGCCAGTAAAAGAACCCACTCCTCTTCCAAAATTCATTGATGATGAAGCTAGAGACAGATTTGAGTTAGTCTCTCAAAAAGGGTTCATCACCCAAAGGCTCATTCTTCCCTATGAATTTCGTAAGCTTGATCTTGAACCTGTTATCAAACTATTTGAATTCCAGAAGTGGACTCATATTCTGACCATTCCTAATGTCTTTTACCCTGACATGTTGTATCAATTTTTTGCTAATCTTAGAAAGGGTAAATCACACACTGAACTCATCTCTAGGGTCAATTCTGTAGACATCATGTTAACTCCTGACATTGTGAATTCCATTCTGAAAACCAGTATCGAACCTAATTTCAAAGGAAAAATTGCAAATTTCTTTTCATATGAGGAATTTCCTTCTACCTACCATCATTTTTACAATGCTAAACTCATGACCTATTTTCAAACCACATTCAATACTCCTGCTGAGGCAAGACTGGATGATCTTAGTCCTCAGAACCTGATCATCTTCACCATCATTTCAAATCTGTTAGTGCCAACTGATGGCCACAGAACAGATGCAAACAAAATGGAACTCTATCTGTTCTACTGCTTTGTTGAAAAAATTCGCATTGACTTTGGATTTATAATGTGTAAGTTTTTGCTCAAAATTAGCACTGACAGCCGTAGGAAGCTCTCTTATGGCAGATTTCTGACCCCTATCTTTGCCCATTTTGAAATTCCTTTTTCTGGAAAATCTCCCAAAGACAGTGCTTCATCAGTCTTCTCAAAAGCTTATTTTGAACGAAAGAACTTAACATTTTTTGAAGGCCATTGGTGCTATAAGGAGACTGTTGCTGAGTCTAGAAGGAAAAATTTTCATGAAACCCCTGTCACTCCTAGGACTTCTCGTGATCAGTCAGACTTTGTCTCTCCTTTCACCATTCATCCTAGGAAGTCTGCTAGCAGGTCCTTCGCATCCAATTCTGAAGTCATTTCCTTGCTTGAAGACCTCAAATAGCATGTCTTGCTTATTGAAGAAGGTCTCATGATGACCATGACCTCTGACCAAAAATCCTCCTTCATTGAAAAAAGAAACCTACTTGTCCCTCTAATACCTGAGAGCAATGTAAATGAGCCAAGAACTGAGCCCACAGGACCAACTACTGGCGTTAAGACTACACTAGCTTCCAGTTCTCAGCCCAAGGATAAAGGCAAGGCTCCAGCAACTGAGGAATCAGATGAAGATAGTGATGAAGAAACTGAGGAAGAAGAGGATCCTGCACAGTATCGTCTGGCAAGGAGAAGGCCTGGATCATCTAAAATCACCATCTAGGCACTACTAGGTCACTGCACCTTTATCTAGGACTATAGTTCATCTTTTGCATTGCACTTTTGTGTTAAGTGCTGAACACATGGTCTGTACAACTGGATATTTTTTACTGCTTATGAATGTTATAACTAAGTGTTTTGTTATGAATGTTTTGAATGGGTGACATGATTAGTTATGCAATCTGCTGATTGAATGAATGTTTCTGATTGATATCTGCTAAATGATTGATTCCAAACTGTGCTGTACATTGGAAATGTGTATACTGATATTGTTTCTGATGAGATGCATTGCTGGTACCAAAACTGATACTAAATCTTGTGATGACAAAAAGGGGGAGAATTGGAATTGGATTTGGTTTAACACTGATGGTATAGAGTAACTAGTTAGGGGGAGTCAGTCTCAGGAGGAGTTGAGTTGGATCAGCACTGATGATGTGGATTGCGTTTCTTCCTGTATACTACTCATGCACTTCCTGTATACTATATATATTTTTTTTTTTGCTCTATCCAATTGTTTTGTCATCATCAAAAAGGGGGAGATTGTTTATCTCAACTCATATCTTTTGATGATTACAAAACAATTGGATGTTTCTAATACCTTTTGTAGAGATCCTTTTCAGAAATGAACCAAACGGTCTGTGGATTTAAAGCAGAAAAAGAAGATCAAAAAGAATGAAGTCTGCTGAGGATGATGTCGGACGCACAAAAGGAGAGTATCGGACGTCCGACATTCTTTGAGTATCTTCGGATCAGTAAAGAACTCAGACTCGGACGTCCGAAGAAGTCAAGCCAGGAGTTACTTGATTACTGATCAGGATCGGACGCTCAACACCTGTGTATCGGACGTCCGACAGTACCAACGGCTAGTTGACTCTTCAGTTGCCTTCTACCCGTTGACAGCATTAATTGAATAATTTTCTGGTCTCCTATAAATAGAACAAAGTCAACCACCTAAAGGGAACTTTGCACATCAAGCCTACATCAGATTGTGAGTGATTCAAGTGCTAGAATACTCAAAAGGAACATTTGTACTCTTTGCTTGTGCAATCTTCGTGTAGTTTTTCAAGTGTGACACAGCTTCTTCAATAGTGTAGCATGGTGAGGGTTTGCGAGTGTTTGTAAAACTTCCTTGCTTGACCAAGTGTGGTTTGGGGCAAGAAGGAAGTGATCCCTTCCTTGTACACAAAAGATTGGTTGCAAGTTTGTTCAACTTGAAGTAATTTGGTATATAAAAGTGGTGTTCAAACCTCAGTTGTGTTTGAAATCTGGTTTGTTTCTTTACTTTCATTTACTGCTTTTCTACATAAACTGTTCTTCTCTTCATCTCACGAATACTTGTGCTCTTGTGTTATCTCGTTCATTGGGAGGTATTAGAGAAAAGAAAGGTAGTCTGTGAAAAAGTGGACTATATCTTAGCAGGTTTTTTGAAAGCCTAATTCACCCCCCTTCTTAGGTTGTCTTCGATCCTTACATGCCTTGTAAAAAATAAAGATGTATTTGCCAATCGTTGCTTACTTGGATTCACATTCATGAGACAGTTCTATTGTCACAATGTTTTAATACTCTTTCCATCCAATTGAATGAATGCGTTGTGGCCAATGGCTCAGTGGCCACCAGGAAGAGACTTAAGTCCCTCCTTGGGCTGTAAGTGAGGGTTCAAACCTCACCTGCAGCGAAAAAAATCTAAGAGTTGTGTCATTGCACTCCCTTGGTCTAGTTGGGTCTGTAAACTCACTAGCCCCTACCACAGCCTCTTTAGGCTCCCCCTTCCCCCTAGATTAGGATAGAGTAGGTTATACAAATATATCGTTGCTGACAAAAAAAAAAAAGAATGAATGCGTTGTGTACAATCATGGCCAGTTTTTGTTTGTGCAAGGGGTTTGATATAGTAATTCATACATTCAAATACCTAGTTTTGCATGTTGTAGAATTGCACTAGAACGTTGGGTTTCGATTGATACAACGCATTATGCTGACCCTTGGATGACTTTGAGATTCATGCTACAAGGATGGCATAAATGTTAAGTGCATTAAGAATAAAAAAATCGATTCACTGAGAAGGAAAGACTAGGGATGGCAACGGGTTGAGTACTCTCTACCTGCCAATTTGAATAATTGAGAAAAAAATTAACTATTATCAAATTAAAATTAATATATACATAATGTTAAATCAAAATATTATGTTAAATTTTAAAATATAAAAAGTGTGTGTGTGTGTGTGTGTAGTTTTAGGTTTCGGATTTTTAGGGTTCTCTCTCTTACCAAATCTTATTGGATTATCCACGAGTTACCTTTTATCAATTCCAAATCCTAACAGATTACCTATCGATTAGTCTGATCAAATTAACCATCGGATCGATTATTCACAGGCATCAAATTTTACTCTACTCATTGCCATCCCTATGAAAGACTAAGCTCACACAAGTGCCTATTTCTAGTATGAACCCACCTTATTATACTCCAAAACCTTTTTGAGTAATTTGGATATGGTGATTGACCAAAATTTAAGCTTACATGTGCATATATCAAATTATCAATGGTAGAAATATGCAGATGAGTAATGGTTTTTTTTTTATATATAAAAAACTATACATATTTTATTTTTCAGTGTCCATGTGGTTTTTCTTCCAACAATAACACTGCAAAATTGATTAATCCTGCCAATTCCCCTGTACCATGCATTGTCTATATCGTATTGACTCTGCCTCTCTACTTCTTAACTATCTCTAAAATGCATTGCTTTTTATTTTTCCATGAACAGATGCAATTATCGAGAAAATTGAGAAAAATTGGAGAAAATTTTGTTAAACTTTTTGTTTAAGCTTTCTTGTATTTCAAACTTCACTAATATCAACTGCATTAAAGTAAATTTTTTGATGTAGTATTTCAATAATTGATGTGCTTTCCTATAAACTAGTTAACGATTCTGATTTAAGTATGCCAAGTTTTATTAAGCATTTTCAAGTTCTTTTATTAAATGTGACGTGCGCGGGGTATACATATAATATTAAGCTCATCCCAATCAAGTTTTACATTTATAAACTCCTAAATACCCCACACACGATTTATCGCAAGTATACGAATCGTGAGCGAGTATAGGGTATTAAGGGTCGATCTTACAGGGAAGATTGCAATTACCGATGTTTTCAAACTCCTTTATTATTTAAACTACCACAAATATAAAATTTATGAAAATAACACTAGAAAGCTCCTAGAGATATGGAATTTCTACTACTCTTGCAAATGAGAATACCGGTTAAGTAAATGTTATTATCTTGGCTAGTTATGGCGTAATTTCCTAATGTATGTGAAACCTACTCTCATAGTGAATCAACTATACTTGTAATTAAGTCATACCTACTCTCGTGGTTATGAATTAAATACAAGCTCATTTCTTCTATGAAATTACATGAACAAGTCACTTAAGCCACATAGGTGCACCTCTACTCTCGTAAGTGTACTCCCTAAGTTTATCACTTCTTTGAACTAGTGTTAAATTCCAATTCTCATTGCAAATTTAACACCTTTAGATAATCACAATTAATGGCCAGTTAATTATGATTAGAAAAAAAAAGTGATAAATGACTTACTCAAAATAATATCACCAAATAACCAAATAAACATCACTAACAAAATATAGAAAGTTCATCCATACTCTAGGCATAAACTTTAGCAAAACATGAAAATAAGATCCAAACTTGTATTATAGTTAAACATGAAATTAAATACAAAAGAGAAAGTGATAGAAGAGATGTCACCCTTGTCACATGAGCTCTAACTCTCCATCTTTGCTCCTCCAATCTTCATCCAAATCTAACTACAAATACAAGAAGGAAACACACACTAACTATAATATACTAGCCTAACTAATGAACTAAGGGAACATCTAGTGAAGACTACGTTTTTGGTGAGTTTCTCTAGCCTTCCCAAGTTCTTTTGAATCTTGCAAGTCCATGGCTATATATAGATGAATGCAGTCAGGAAATGAGGCTTGAAACATCCCTTTTACGGCTGCTAATTGCTTGTCATACGTTCATTCATAGTTGTAAATTATTGAAGGAGAAAACAGGTTGTACCAGTGGAGAGCAGCTATTTCTGACCAGAATCTGGCTACTTCAACTGCTATTTTCTCTATGATCTTGTCATAGGTTCATTCATAGCTGTAAATTATTGAAGGAGAAAACAGGTTGTACCAGTGGAGAGCAGCTATTTTTTACCAGAATCTGTCTAGTTCAACTGCTATTTTCTCTATGATGGCGGCTGAATTGGCTCTTGTGCAAAACATAGAAGTTGTAGTCCATTGAAATAGCTGTCTAATGCTTCAAGAATCATCCAATTTGGAGTTTTGAGGACCAAGATATGATAAAAATATCACTGACTGGTCAATTCCGCTTTTTCAGCTCTCAGCAGCGGACTTTTACTTCTGTATTTCAACATTTTGACCAGGAAAACAGCCGAATTGGACTTTGATGTCTTCATACCAAATGTAGATCTGTCTCTTAGCTTCAAAAATGGTTCAAGAATCATCTCAATCCAATGTATGTAGCTCAAAATATAGCCAAAATACAAAAATGTGTCAAAGCTGAACATCTTGCTTCCTTTTGACTTTAATTGCATTTCTTCTTTCACACTTCATATTCTATTTTTATCACTTTAATCCATCATCAATCATCAAATTATATTCTCAATGCACTCCATTTGATGATTGAATCAATAAACCTGTAAAATATGAAATTTTTATCATAAAAATCCATAGAAATGCAATTTTAACACTTTAAACCACAAAATGCATATTTTCACTAGAATCTTAGTTAATTATTTATAAAATTAAATAAAACACACCAAAACAAACCAATAAAGCACACTAAAAATACGTAAAATATACTCTTATCAAAATGAGTTCAGTCTATGATTTTAAGTGTCCAAACTTTTTAAGAAGCATTTTTTATCGTGGGCGTTAGGTTGTTTATATGCCTAATACTATGTATTTCTGTTTGTTTCTCTAATTAAAGAGTTTTGAGTTTATTACCTTTTGCGGATTAATTTCTGAAACAGGCATACATCTCACTTGTTACAAGCACCTATTAACCTTAAAAAGACTCCTCCAAGAAAAACAACAATAGTTTTGATTTCAAGATAATCTGTTTTTTGGTTCAATGAAGACACCAGAATAAACTAGTTTGTCACTTGTCAGTTACTAAAGCCCACGTGGCTTCTTGGATATTAAATGGCCGACAAAATATCTAGAAACATTAGGGACCATATTTAGTTTATCAAAATTTTGGGGATCACATTGGTCAAAATGGTAAACATTAGAGCCTTGATTTATTTCCATTTAAATTTCAAAAATCATTTTGATACGCTGCTAAATTTTAGAGTCCTGTATTTAGTCAAGAAAGTTTTGATCTAATACTTGAGCCCGATCAATTTTTCCCTATAGTAAACATTGTTTCAAAACAGATACCCCTCCTTATTTCTTAAATCCCAAGCTTCCAAACTTCTCCTGCAGAAAAAAAAAACAAAAAAGAAATTTTCAAACATTTTATTATCTTACACCGCATTTTTTTTTAAAGTATTATACTATTATAGGACAGTTTTACTGTGCTTTTCCAGAAAAATATCAGTGATGAAAATCTTTCTTAGATGAACATGTGAATTTCATAAATTAAATACAAGTATGGAACCAATACTTAACCAGTTAACCTTAAAAAAACAAAAGTCTCATATTCCCCAGCCTGATCTGCAAACCTGCACAAACACAAATACCAGAGCTGCAGACTTGCAAACTGTGGACGATAGAATCCCATATTTTCGTTTCCCAAGTAACTCTTTCAAGAATGGCCAAAAACATAAGACCACCCATATGCTACATACCAATTCTCCTATTTCCCACTCTATTTTACCTCCATTCCCTTGTATGAAATTCAAGAATCCAATACCCAAAGCAGTCTATTTTACCTCCAATTCTCCATTCCACTCTATTTTACCTCCAATACATCATCAAAATGGTTGTGCCAGGCACAAAAACTGGTGAATTATCAAATGTGAAACTCCTAGTTTCTCATCACTCTCTTCAGTGCTTGAACTTTGTTCTTTCCTCGTAACTGCAAATATTGTCTCAGACAACCTCAAGATCTTGAATATGGCACTAAGGAATCCACACAACCATGCAGTCATGGCAATTATTCTAGCCATTATGTGGTTATTCCACCTTGATTTTATTGATTGATTTGTTTGAATGTATTTTGATACACAGTACATGCTAAAGATCACAAAAATGGAAATTGGTATTAGTACGGCTGGTTCGTTCACTTGCATGTTCAAAAAAATAATATGTTGTTAGTCAAGAATCTGAGTCTAAAAAACTACAAATTGGCCTAGCAATTGCATAACATCTATTTTTAGCCCCTCATACGAAAATGATGAATTAAGATCCCTACATATTGAAAGCTTAAAAATTTGTCCCGAATCACTTTTCTAGCCATATTTGTCTATAAATATGTCATGTTCATACCACATGCTAATGAATTCATGGGTAAAAATGGAAGTAGACAACTTTTATCAAGAAAAATGCCACTTCATATCATATTTTCGTTTCATATAGCTCTTTATACCTTGATTAGTGTTGCTGGTGATGCTTGTAAGATTCATCCTTGTCAGGTGGAATTGCGGCGGTATGACTCGGGGACGTGGAAAAGAATGTTAAACATAAGTCGACAGGTGGAACTATCTATGGTATGGTTGGTTGACGCGGGTTCCTGCAACTTTTGGTATGACAATTGGTTGGGTAGTGATGCTCTATATCTTAAAACTATGGTGTATCCGGCCCTAACTTTCAAGGAATTCATATCAAATAGGGACTGGAACATTAACTTGCTCGTCCAATATATATCGCAAGAGTTTATCCATCCAATATTACAACATCCGATTTCGGAGGGAGATTGCCGTGATGAACTTATATGGAGTCAAACAGCATCGGGAAAGTTCACTCTATTATCGGCCTTTCAGGAGGTTCATCAAGCTCGTAATTACTCTATGATTCATTCTCAGGTATGGCATCCTCGGATTCCATTGAAAATATCTTTCTTCATGCTGAAATTGTTATTGAATAAATTGCCGTTAGCAAATATTTTGTGGAGGGTGGGAGTCCAATTGGTATCAAAATGCTTGTGCTGCCAAGAGGGATCAAATGAGACATTGGAGCATGTTTTCTCGGATGGTCAGGTTGCAAAGGGAGTCTGGAATTATTTTGGTAGGATATGTGGGGTAACAGGCTCATCACTACGGACATGGATAATGGTTTGGTGTATGTCTTCACCTCGGTCTGAGAAAAGACGGTTCCTTTACTCAATTCTCCCAAGTTTTATATGCTAGCATATCTGGAAGGCTCGGAATAAAGCATATTATGAAGGGACTTAGATGCGAGTTACCAGAATTTGTCATGACATTTTGCTAGATGTGAAAGCGGTAGTAGAATTTCAGTTTAACCAGAGGCTTGCGGTGCAAACGTTTCCTCAATTAAACGAGTGGACAGCTCAACCGCCAACTGATTATACTTTTCAACTGGTGGGGTGGAGGGCAAAGGAGGCTGGACTGTTAACATTGAATACGGATGGATGCTCCAAGGGCAATCCAGGATTGAGTGGTGGTGGGGGAATACTACGTGATTCATTGGGAACTCCATTATTGGCTTTCTCGGTTTACTTTGGAGAAACTTCTAGTTTGCGGGCAGAAGCGTTGGCCTTGTTAACGGGTCTCCGATTGTGCAATCAAAAGGGATTTACCAATGTAAGTATAAAAGTTGATTCACTAGTTTTGGTTGGAATTCTTCAAAGATGGCTCCAGTGCCCGTGGATGATACGAAGAGAGGCCAAACAGATTTGGGACATGGTTGAGGATGCAACGCATTTTGCTTATTGCCACAGAGAAGCTAACAAGGTGGAGGACAGACTAGCAAATGTGGGCGCTTCTACTAGTAACCATGACATCAGCATTTACGATCATTTCAGTGCAATTCCAAGATTGGCGCGCGGGGAAATTCGAGTAGATAGGTTAGGTATTCCGTCTATCAGGAGGAGAAAAGTAGACTAACCTACGGGAGGATTTAGTCGAGAGTTTTAATTTTAATTCTTCTTGCTTTTGCGTTTGTTGGCAGGGAGTTTTCGTCCATTTGTAAGGGGAAACTCTGTCAAAATTTTCTAAAAATAAAATAAAATTAGATTTTGATTTTAAAAAAAAAGTACAACTAAATAGTTGAAAGGCTTAAGTATCAAAGAAATGAAAGACTTGAGGTTATATAGAGTTACAATTTGCTAATAAGTATATCCACATAGATAATGGATATTGAATGAACTCTTCATCCACCCTTGTGCAAATCTCAGAAAAAAAAAGAAAATATATTTTTTCCAGTTCATGAAAATTAAACCTTACAAAGGAGAACTAGAAAAAGGAAAATAAATAGAAAGAATATTTTGCTAAACAAATCAGGGTATATTACAAATAATTTTTTGTGATTTCATCTATTGCCACATTACTTCTTTAACATTTTAAAATGTCCATTCCACCACCTATGATTTCATATAAAGTGAAAACTTGGCAAAAAATAGCCTATGTAGTGTCGTTAGTTAAGATACCAGTAGTGCCTTTACTCCATGCTAAATTAAATGATGACTTAATCACCTTATATAAAATTTTGGGAGATTACATGGATAAATATAAAAGTCAGAGGGTATAAAGTTCTTATTTATGTAAACCATAGGAGTAGACATTATGATTTTATCACATACACTTTTGGAGCCCATATCATATAATTGCCATAAATGATTGTGTATTCCGTCTATTTTTCACTTTACCTAAAATCACAGAAGGGTTATATGACTATTTTAAAACCTTAAGGGAGTCATATGTAATTTACCCAATAAATTTAGAAGTCCAAACTCTCGTTTTCATCGAAACAAGTATAACACTTGCTGCCTATTTGGCTTTATTTTAGATGCTGAAATATCTAATAAATGACATTACTAAGTTTTTGAGCATGACTTTTCCATGTATGTGTGTGTGTGTAGCCATCCGGTAATTCTATCTAATGTAGAATTCACCCTTAAAATAATATAATGCGTCATGAGACCGAGAAGACCTTAGTCTAATGGCCAAGATTGAAAGTTTGGGAGCAGAGGTCTTGAAATGAAATTCCCCTTCCCCTCCCCTCCCCACTTCGTAAATGCTATCCCTCCCCTACCTCCCCTATTAAAGAAGAGAAAAAAAATAGTAATAGTGTAAGGTAATAAGGTACTAAATTTGATAGCTAAAGATGATAAATGCAAAGAGATGAGTAAGCAATTGGACGAAAGTCTTTCATAGTCGCAGGTTAGCGATCTTTGGAGGCTTGGAGCAAAAGTTAGATAGTAGAGTTCAGTGGACCATATAAAGGATTCAGGGGAAAATAAGATTGCCCAGCCTTCACAATCTCCACTCCAACTCTCTCCCAATTTAGAATACAGAAATCAGCAGTAAAACCATTAGGGCCAGGGGCATACCTCTCTTCATCTTAAAGAACACCTCTTTAATCTCAGCTTTAGTGACAGAAGCCTCCAATAGTAGTTGCTTCTCATGACATAGCTTCCGCATCTCTAAAGACCTTAAAGCAGATAAGTGTTCCTCAGAAATAGGTATCGGGTCGCTGAATAGATTCGTAAAGCACCTCATAGTTTCCTTTATGACCTCCTTCAGCTAACTTTATCCCATTCATATCTGTAATAGAAAAGAATCCTATTTCTGCAATGGTTCTGTGGAAAAAATTGGTAGTACTAAATTTTTTATGGTAAGCATAATAAAAATCTTATGTTTTCCTAGAAAAAAAATCCTTTATATTGAATAACTAGGTAATAAGAACAACTATAATCGTATCTAGATTATTCAGATTTTAATTAGTAAAGAGAAAGAAATTTATGGCACATTCTTGCCTTAGTTTTCTGTCTTCTATTTTAAAAGTGGAACATAAGTCGAGAAAAGATCTAGCAATAGTTACTCCAAATTATTCAAAAGTACTGTGAACCATACTGTTTTATTGATAGAGAAACCTACAGCTCCCAGCATATCCATTTTTACAGTTATTACATGGAGAAACTCTTGACCTGATGACCTAGAGAACCCAGGGTTAAGTTTATTTATAGGATACTGATATATATACATATATATATAGGTATATATATCAGTTATTAATGAATACCAATACCAGGGTAGTCATCCGGTATGTCCTGTCTAATGTAGAGTTTCACCTTTACAACAAGACGACCTCCTACTTGGCTGACCACCTCAAAGGTAGTATACCCTGTTGCATACCGAAATTGTTTGGTTCCTCCTAAAATTGCAAGTTCATTGACATCCAGAGACCCTATGAAAATTCCCTTTATTTCCACAGTGCTACCACTGTACTTTCCATTAGTGAACAGAAAAGTTAACACAAGCTCTCCGTTGTTGCCATCACGGGATGTTACTGCAGCAATGCCTTGCGAACGACCAACTAGTGCGGATTTGATTGAAAATCTTCGTGTCAAGATATTATCAATGACAACAACAGTTCCAAATTGGTACAATTCCCCAGTTCCGTTGGTGAGACCTGCAACTGGGAAAACACTCTGGCAATCTCCACTTTGAAATTCATGGTCGTAAAACGTCAAATTTGTGAACACTGTCTTTGATTGTCCCAAGCTTGCTAGTAAAGGCAGACTCAGAATTTGGAGGGATGCTATGGCCAAACCCTTTGCCATTGTTTTGTTACAAGTAAAAAGGAGGAGAAGAAAGAAGGAAGCAAGTTGGTGTTGTGTGAAGTATAAAGCAGACGAGGAGGATAATTTATAGGACCACAGCTGAGGGGAAACACAACGATTTTCGTTTTCCAAAAAAAAAAAAAAAATTAAAAAGTATGTTACGTAATCGTAACGGATCTTCTATCTCATTTCTTGTGATACTCTCTATTCCACCTTTTATTGTATTACTATTTCTCCTTCATAAATGTCATATTTTAGTTTTTTTTTGTTTCTTTAAGATCCAATAACTATTAATCAGTAGAAAATTAGTAAAAATCTCATTTTTTATACATTTTGATTTTTTTGAATTTCTTAAATTTTGTATTACTCAATTAATAGTTATTGGGTTTTAAAGAAACAGAAAAGAACTAAAATATAATATTTATGAAAAAAAATAACAACATAATAAAAAGTGAAATAAGAAGTGACACAGAGAATAAAACAGATAATTTGTTGCATTACGTAACCGCTTTTCAATTTCAATGTTGTTGTGTTAGATAGAGCTCCAGGTGCCTAAAATTGTACGGAGTTTGTCAAGTCAACAAATTAATATGTGCACATGTAGGCCTGTCAACGGTCCGGATCTAGACCCGAACCTGGACTGGATCCATCAAATTATGCCAAGTACGGGTAGGGATTTAATTCCGTTACCCGGATCCGGATCTGGATCCGTTTTGTCAAACAAAAAATGGAAGTTGGATACGGAATATAGTATTCCGACCCGTATCCGACCCGGACAGGATATAAATGGATTAATAATTTAAAAAATATATATTTATCAATATAATTTGATTAGGGTGATGTATTTGAGTAAGGTCAATTTGATTTCTTCCCTTATTTGGTTTTTTTTTTTGTATTAGTTAGAAATTAGTTTACAAATATATTTTTTTTTCATTTTTCTTAGAAATTATAAGCTTTGATAGATTTTTTTTGAATAGTCCCGTCGGATCCTGATCCAGAACATAGAGTAGAAGACCCATCGTTTTTTTTTTTTTTGACTAGTTTTGGCTAGAAGTGGCAAAATGAATTCATATCCACCAATCTATCCATATAAACCAACCTTAAATAGATTTAGATGATCCATATAAATTCAATGGTTTTAATTGGATAACTACCTAAATTCAATTATATTGGTGGATTTAAATAGATTATCTATGTCATCTATATGCATCCACTTAACTCAAAAAAATAGAAAACACACATAGTGATTGAAAATATTTATAAAAAGGTGGGGTAGAACCTTGTGGGACCATCTATTCTTTCCTTCATAACTTCCTCATATGTCAAGTTGCCAATAACATTAACTGTATTTTATTGGCTTCTAGTTCCTAGACTTCTTCCATTCTTTTCAAAATTATATTTTAGTCTCTATTCTTTTTTTTTTTTAATTAAACTCTCATGTAGTAATGATCGCAAACATTTACATTCTTAAGTAAAGACAAAGCGAGAATGCATCATACGGTGTCAAAGTAATTTTTTATTTTTTATTCTTTTATTTATAAAAAGAATTTTTCTAACGAGTGTCCCTGTGACACTAGTTAAGATACATAAATAACACCTTCTTTTTTTTTTTTCAATAAGTGGAAGGTTTTGAATCTAAAAACTCATACTTACAATCCCTCTCCCCTTATCACCCAACCCAATGCTCCGAAAAAAAAAGTCACTTAACTTACTAAGTAAATATAAGGTAGCTTGTAGATCAATGGTATAATAAGGAGTTTCATACATTTTTATGTATTACGGGCTCATGTAATGGAAATATTTTACTTGTTAAATAATATAAGACCTCTTATTAGAACTTCACTTTTATTCAAGGCATCCCTCTTGAACAGGAGTGCAAAAAATTGGAAACATAAACTTCTTTCCACTATAAAGCCGTATTCAATTTACCAAAAGTTATAATAATGTTGCCAAGTTCTTAATTGTTCATTACTTTACAAAATGATACTTAAAGTAATGATGAAAGGATAAATTGACCAAGTTAGATTTTCCTGGAACTAAACTAATTTGAAGTTGCTTTATGAAGAATTGAATATGATAAATAAGATGAAATTTAAGTGTATTACTGAGTATAGTGGACGATTTCTAATAATCTGTTAATGAAATTTGCTTTTATTAAAAAAGAGTAAAAGAATATAATACTATTAAGTTATAGTAAAACTTGATCTATATATAAATGAATAAAATGAGATATTTTATGCATTCGAATACAATAATATAATTTGCTTGTACCATTATCAAGTGTTTAGCAGATTTATTAATGGATATGAAAGTTTTAGCTTTTATCTCATATTTTTCCCAAGTTTATGACTTTGACTTTAAACTGATTAACTCATAAGAGAACCAAAAACCATCCGGTTGTCAAACTGGACAAGTGAAAAAAAATCTTGTCCATGGTGGGTTTTTGCTTCCCATTTTGATTCAAATTCTATAATATGGACCAAAACCTGAATCCCTCAATTAGAACTGAAAAATAAATCGAGTTACTCAATGCTCAAATTTCACTCTGTAAGAGTTCGTTTAAATTTGATTTGTGAACTAATTAAATCAAGTTAGAACAACATTTTATGCTTGATATAATTTGAAGTGTAGATTTTTTTTGAGGATATTTGAAGTGTAGATCAAGATTAGCCTGATGATCATAAAATTGGGATTTATTGATAAATTAATCGAATTCAACTCAGTAAAAATTCTTCTGAACTTGGCTTAATAAATAAATAAGCTAATCTTAAATACTATCTCAAATTCATGAAAATAAAAATATTTAATATATTTAGTTTGATTAGACACGTTTACACCTTTTATTTTTCATATGGTCGATAACCATATAATTCTGCACCGGAGCAGATCAGAGTAAGGTATCTAACTCGTTAAGTTTTGGGACATGTTTATCAATTTTATTGTGATGGCAGGTGGCATTGGCTAAATGAAGACGAAGTCCAAGGACAAAAAATTCGCTGTAGAGGCGTGATCTGTGCATCTCACTTAGAATAAAAGTATGCATCTGAATAAAATATTTCAAGTATCCTAGTACTTTAACGTGATGTGATTATACATTATTGTGTACATTATTCTGTATATCACACCTGTGTAAGCTCTATAAATTGAACCATGTTACAGTAACTTATTTTTTAAATTAAAACTTAGAATTTTGTGCCAAATTCTTTTACAATAACAAATTTATTTAAACATTTCAGAAAACATAATTTAACATGACAAATTTTATTGTGTATGGTAAATTTTTAGTAGCTAGTCACCCTTTTGATATTTTTCAATTTATTGGATAGTAAATTAATATAGCTATATACACAAACACAGTAAGTGTACACACATTTTTTTAATCTTTTCATTTCTTGTTTTTGTGGGGGAAATAACTAAAGGATGTGTAGGAGACCAATAAACATTTTTTTTTAAATTTTCCTCGTGCCCAATTGCAGGTTAAAAGAAGAACTAGTTCTCAGATAATGTGACCTAATTAGATCAAATTTTTAAATTTTTTTCATTACAGGAGGGGTTCAAACCTCACCTCTAGTCCAAAAACGGATTTAGTCTTTTTTTTTTTTTCCTTTAGTCGTACATTTTGTCGTAAAGTGACAGATTGTTTCTTCTAAACCTTAGCTCACTGCACACGCCATGATCTACTTGATTGCGGGTTTTACTTTAGAGTCGTACCATTTTATCGTTAGTGACGATTGTTTCTTCTAAACCTTAGCTCACTGCACAGGCCATTCCTATGAATGTTAATTGTTACTGTTTGGTGAAGAGTTAAAGTTGAAATTGGTAATCGCCGAGCAATTCATCTTTTGACTCCTTGGAAAATACCTGATGATACTTTTTTCTACTCACCGGCACCCAAAGCTTTTCTAAGATGAGCTTTAGTGACATTTCACTGTAATTTTGAAGTTTGAAAAGATACGATGTTATCATCTCCTTTTCTTTTCTGATTGTCGCCCATTACTAGCGTTGCCTTTGGAATGAATTGCTTCCTAACAATTTGGAATTGAGATCTGAATCTGGTTTGGTTTGCTTGTTAAACCGAACTTAAATTGAACTCGACAAGTCATGCATAATAATCGTGTGATTCTATTGATATATGTTTTTTTTTTTTTTCGGGTTTTGCATGTTGGTTGAACAATTGTTCAAGTTCTTGTCTAGGTTTTTACTGCTTCACTAGTATGTGGATGTTGCTGCTAAAGAAATTTGCATTTGTCGTTAGAAGAAGAATTTTCTGTTTTTATGACTCGCAAGTGATTTGGTATCTTAGCAGTCCATCTATTTTAGTGCTTTGTTCACAAATTAATTGGGTTCAATGGTCCATCCACATCGGAACTTAGAATTTGTCCTTCTGTTTGCTTTTGCATGAGCAAAGATTAGTGATTTTTAATCATAATTCTGGATTCCTCTATTCCAGCTGTATATAGTGAAGAAATCTATCCCGTTGTAATTGTGTATTTGCACACCAAACATCATTAGCCTGTCTACTTTTGACATTGTTCTTGAATTACTCAGTATAGAATGTGTATTAGCTACTGCAAGCAAATGCACCATCGTTAGCGTTAGCAATGACTGAACAGAAAATATGCCTGTAATTACTATTTTCAACTGGAATTAGCATCTAACTTGTAGTGATCCACATTGGTATTGACTAGAACTAAGAGATCACTAGCCCTCTTATTTTGCATTTGCATTAATCCAATATCATCAGACTTCTTCAAATGGGCTCTCTAGCTACCAAGGATGTGTTTGATAAAACTGAAGTTTGAAAACTGAAATATAAAATTTGAAAGTTGAAGTCCGAATCTATTAAGTTATTGAATTGTTAAGTATTAAATCAAATACATTTGAGTGTGCATTACATTTATTGATAAGTGAATAGTTTATCATTTAGTTTTGAAAACAAGTTTTGGTTAAGAAATTCAGTGGCATTTAATTAATTTAGATATTCAATTTTGGGTTATCAAATGCGTTTAAATATATTAAGTTTAAGTACTGAATTATGTTATCAAACACGGGCTAAGTACTAAACTCCTTCAAAAATAATTTAGACTAACTGTTGTGTTGATGTTGCAATTGCAGGAGGTTCAGAAAGGATCCAGGGTCTCACAATTTGTGTTTCATACAAATTTTGCACGAGTTGACTTTTGGTGTAAATTAGTAGTATTTCGGTGTGAATTGGTTCCAGTCTAATGTAAATCAGGTGTAGTTCCATGTATGTTTATTTGTTATTATTTTGTGTAATCACTTTGATAGAGGTTGACTATTATCATTTACTACAAGTTAAGGATAATTTGGTGTAAATTGAAAATAAATTGTTAATTTACATCAACTAGTGCGAAATGGAACTTGTGAGGCCCCGTTTCCATTCAAAAGATAATGAAATGCTCGTCAAAGATTTCTCAAGGTGTTAGGCCTATATTACCGGATTTACTTAACCTATTTTCATTCTTCTTGGATGTTGTTGTTATTGTTAAAATTAAATAAGCATTATGTTAGTTCAACTCATGAGCTGCGCTGTACCTGCGATAATAGCTGTTGTCTTCAATAAAATTCTTCAAAAATTTAGCGGCTCCATGCCTTGTAGTTCTTTGAGCATCTAAGACTAAATTTAGCGGCCCCTGCGTTCAGTGCCTAAGTTAGATTGTTCGGTGCATAAGAACTAGGCACCGAATTAAACATGCCTAGCTCTGCGCTGCCTAAGAATAGACATATAATTCGGCGCCTAAGTAAATAAGCATCTATTCTTTGCCAAAATTTAGCGGCTCCATGCCTAACTTCTTTGCCAAAAGGGTTAAATGCAAAAATACCCTCATGAGCTACATACTCAATTGTACTTTACCTCCTAAACTATAATAATTAGTATTTTGCACCCTTGAATGATATGTTTGGACAAAACTCCCTCTACTATCTTAAATTTTTTTCCTCTATTTTTTTCATTTTTTCCTTTTCTCCCTTTTCTTTCTATTTTTTTCTTCTTTTTTCCCTTTCTCTCATGGACCTTACCAATGTTTCCCTCTAGTGCTAAATGACTTACATCAAAATTTTTAATATTTTTAAACCGCTTTTTAAATTTATTTATATGTTAAATTCATTCTTAATAATTCATCATAAATTCTTTGTTATTACAAAATATATGTAGCTTATATCGTAAATTGTATTAATCTAGTAATTCAATAATTTAATTACCTATAAACCAATTAAAGTTCACAATTACTCAACTATTTATAACAAAAGTAACATATTATACATCATGTAAGAAAGAAAAGTCAACAATTATTATTTGTAGTGAAAGAAAAAGATAAGGATAAACAACAATAATAGTTCATTTTTTATTTGTTATTGATAGTATTAATAATTGATTAATCAATATCTCTTTTGTTCTTATATATTGGAATAGTTAATTTTCTTAAATGACGTTGACTTTCAACATTTGGAAAGAAATCTTGTATACCATAGATTTCTTTTATAAAATATTGACATGCGAAATTAAGAAATAAATAAGTTTTGACTAATCTAGTATACTAAACAATGCTTAAATAAAATAGCAAGGAAGAATCTAAAAAGAAAATGATAGGGAAAAAAAAATAACAGTGCTTAAGAAGATAAAAGAGGTAGATTTGTTCAACTATGTCATGAAACGGGGCAAAGTGCCTATAAAAATAGTTTGGAAGGTAAACTGTAACAAGGTATATTATAGTTCAGGGTTGTTTTTGCATTTAATCCTTTCCAAAATCCAAACATACTTGTTCGGCAAATAAGTTTTTTGCCAAGTTAGTTTTTTACAAATTTTTTTAATAACTTTAACTACAGTAATCTCAAAAAACTCTTCAAAGTTTTTAAATTATACGCTTCAAAATATTCAAAAATTTACACACTTTAAAAATTTTTTCTTCAATTTTTACAGTAAATTATAGTAAAGTTCTAGACAAACACCTAAAAAACTCATTTGCCAAACGGGCCACGTTCCATTCTTCATGCTTGCATGATCTCTTTTTTCTCACACATTCTCATCATCATACATCTTAACACTTCTTGTATCCAGTAAATTCCTGATCATTTGGTCAATGCAGTTCATGGTCGCTTTGTCTTAGCTCTGCCTGTATCCAAATAAACTTAGATGACCTTTTTGAAGAAATTAAAGAAACATATCTTCAGCCATTCAAATGTCAAGCAGTATTGATCGTCTTAATTCAGTTTCTCATCATTCCGTTTGGACATTTACCTTCTGCAAACTACATTTGCAATTTTTCCGGTAACATTTCCAACTTATATTATATCCGAGTAGATTGAATTGTCTTCATTATGTTTTCAATTTGAATGAAAACTACCAATGAACACTCAACAGTATTCCGAACACCTGTCTTGGCACCCTTACGCGTCCGTGAGGGCACAAACATAGTATTCATGCAACAGCTGTTGAATAAGTTGTACACTTTCAAGACAAGGAATTTTTTTTTGGTTGATAAAACACATCATGATTTTATTAATCAAATCTACACTAATGAGATCAGAAAGGACATATCTGAAGAACAACAGATACTGCAGATTTGAATTCAGAACATGAGAGTTGAATTGCGTATTATCAAATTAACAATGAGGAATAAATGACAAGTTACATGATTGAACTTATTTTATCATTTTGAAACAAAGGATGATGTTTCACATTTATTTAATAGTAATTTGAATACAATAGGCTTAGATACTAACTAAATTCTTCTCCCTGAAGCACTCAACCGTATCTTTCAAGCTGACCTCCAAAGGGATAAAGTGAACTCCCAAATTCTTTGCCTTGTCATTGGATACTGTACAGTCTGAAATAATAAGGCTGCTGTTATCTGACAACCTGTAGTAGGTTAAGAAAGTTCAGAATTAACAAGTAGATAAAGCATACGTGAAAAGAAATGCCAATGTGAAATCAAGCTCTGCAAAATCTGTTGCAGACAATAACGAGTATTTTGCCTCTGTACAAAATTTCTCTAATATATGGAGATCATTTAATCTAAAACTTTTGCTATAATCCATTTAAACTTTCTGCAAAGGGCAACGTCGTGGATTAATCGAAGGGATTCATGTATCTAAAGTTTGACTTTCCTTATGAACTAAAACTAGAAAAAGACAAAATCAAAAACT
Source organism: Coffea arabica (assembly GCF_036785885.1). Lineage (NCBI taxonomy): Eukaryota > Viridiplantae > Streptophyta > Magnoliopsida > Gentianales > Rubiaceae > Coffea > Coffea arabica. Next base: position 28,995,617 of record NC_092313.1, read on the forward strand.
GGCTCTGCAAAGTTCTGGTAATTTGAAAGACGTATTGAAAAGAATTTTACTTGATCTGAATCCAATTAAATACAACCACCTGAATTCTAACATCTATAATTTGCAGAGAACCAATTCGGTGATCCTAGTCATTAGAATAACCTAATTCTAGAAACGAAGCTGAGAAAGAGCATACTGTGCCACCAAAAAATGCAGAAAATTCTGGACTTGATACACTTTTTTTAAGCTTGAAATTGATGCAAAAAGATGTGATAAATCTTGGACCTATATACTGCAATCAGCAACAAGCCTGTAAAGGCTTACACCGACAAAATTGACAAGGAAAAAAGGACTTACTTATTAGGAAACTGGTGAGTAGGGTAAAGTTCATGCAAAATCTTGATGACCTGAGAGGCGTGGGCAGATCTCCCAACCAGGCAATATCTTCCACTTGCAGAAGGGACTTCAAAGGCTAGAATATGTGCATAGGCGACATCTCTAACATCAACCCATCCATGCGTTCCATTAGGAAATGACTCAGCCCCTGCATTCGGTGCCTAAGTTAGTAGCATCTTTATGCGTCTCTTCTAGTGTCTTTTTAATGCACTAAAGTATACGTACAATTAAACGCCAATGGTCTCAGTCACTGGTGATAAACAAATGGCAGAGGTGAAAATGTTCAAATCTAGAATCAATGGCCTGCCCCCTTTTTTTTTTGGAGAGCCTCTTGGTTCTATTTTAGTCCAATGCAAGGGCCACAACCATGAAGAGGGAGAGTTGAGGAATGAACCACTTGAGACAACCCTCCATAGTTAATTATTGGATGATCATAAGAAATATCACTCCAATGAACTTCTACTAGAACAGTTGGGCTAACAGCATGTCTTAGTTTTAGAAAGATCAATTACTAGGCAAATAACACAAGTACAAACACGACAAGACCAGTTGTCCTTTAACTAAAACAGGGGTTAAACATCGGAAGCTGAAGAAACTTGTCCCTTAACCTCTCCTCTAGATAGACAAAAATAAGATATTTGCAATTTTTTGTTCCAAAATAATTCAAAAATCAACCACTTCTTGCTTTACAAGTCCTGAAGTCATTGTACAAAGTGGCTATTTGGGTCGAAATATTTATTGTCAATAGGGAAAAGTAATAAAAGAAATCTGATTAGCAAGTAAATTCTTAAAACACAGGCAATGGCTACACAGAATGAATTTTTCCTGTCAGCTCCGCCCCACAATTTTTTTTTTCTCAAGGAAGACAAAATCATAACATATTCCACCCACAAGTGTTTTTCTTCCTGTAAGTGCCACAGATAATGTTGAAGCATAGAAGATGCACAACATTAATTTCAAGGAAGAGGTTAGACAGCAAACCTTTTTAACATCACCAGCTGATCAGACCATATACCTTAATATATCAGTTCATATTTCTGCGTATGTCTGTCAGTTATGTATTCGTTCACAATACAAAGATAGCAGAGCCTTACAGTTTTATTTTGAGTAATAAATTCTTTGTTGTTTAGTAACAGAGAACATTTTAGTGCATGATAAAGCCATAAGCCTATGACTAACACAGATAAATAAGTTTAGGCGGATGATGATAACTTAAGTGATCTAATAATTTCTGGACCATACCATTTACTAGGTTGAGGACCATTTCTACAGTCAGATTAATAGATGGCTGCAAGAAAGCACCAATGACAAATCCTGGATTGATTGTTATCCTGGATTGATTGTTATTACATTGATGCCTTGCTCCTTTGCAAATTTCCATGCAGCATCCTCTGCCAAGGTTTTTGAAAGTATATACCCAAACTAAAAAAAAAAAAAAGAAAAAAGAGAGTTAAAAGTCTGTACGACAGAAGAAAATAGTTAGATATTAAAAACTCATTTAAGAAGTAATAGTAAAATATTTTATGTGCAAAACTTGCTTACATCAGTTGGAGCTACTACTGCTGTAGCCACAAAGCACAAGGACAAGCAGTCATACCAGTGATTAAGTAAATTTCTCAAGGATCATAAGATTTGTGTAAAAAATTTTCCTTTTAAGGCTCCCTTACGTAGTTTGATTTGATTATATACAAGGGCTGATGCAAAGTTGTGTCAACATACTCCTGGAAGTATATGATGTCTACATCTATGAGTCAACAGCGAAACAAACAAGGGAATTTGACTTGTGACTAATCAAGCTGAACCCATGACTTGCTAGCAGAAATTCCTGTCATCTGACTAAGCAAATACCGATCCTATTGCAACTCCTTTTACAATAATGTGGAACTTGATTTTGAGCTTCATTTTAAGAGATGTGTGGTTGACTATTGCATACTCTACTCTCTCTGGTTGATTCAATCAAATTTGCTACTTAAACAAGAAAAGGAAGGAAATTGACCTATCTGGCCTGCTTTTTGAACATAGACAAGAAAAAAAAATCCTTCTTTTCCTATAAAAGTACCAAGAAGTCATGAAGATTCAATCTTAATTTTCTCCATACTTAAAATAACTCCCCAATTGTTGTCTAATGACAAATTAAAAATAAAGAAATCTAGCATTCCAGAGGAATGTTTTAACGGAAGACAATAAATGACATACATACCTTCTGCTCTTCACAGAATGATGGATCAGAAAACCAACTTTCATCAACTACTGCATCCTTCTTTAACTCCCTATTGAATACAACTGCAGCCATAGAAGATGTTATAATGACTCTCTTGACTTATGAAACTTTTGCCCACGATCGTAGCACATTAAGTGTTCCCCTTACTGCAGGCTCCAGTAATTCTGCCTAGAAATGAAACAAAAGAGAAAATGAAGTCATTATTGTGTCCTGCACAATCATGCTCCTAATCTGTTTCCAAATTTTAGTACAAGTGCTGTAAACCTACACAATCAGTTAAATAGCTAAAAAATACCATAGAATTCTCCTATCTCTTTCTGCACTTGTGAATGACGGTATTAGATCAAATGTTAAGTTATGCTTTTACTTTTTGAGATTTCACTGGGTGACAATGGACAATCTTTAGACCAGATCATGTTTCCACCAGAGTAATGATCAAATAAGTCGCAGATCTGATTGTTAATAAAATGTGTTACCAGAAGTTCCAAAGATCAGATATCTAAGTACATTGAAAGTGTGGTTACAAAAAGGCAGAGAGAGAAAATAGAAGAGATGCTGCTTCTACAACTCTTGCAAAGAGATCCAGCAGAAAAATAAAATGAAAGCAATAAAGGGTCAATTATCAAACTTATTTGATGTCAGTGAGTCAATGAAAGATGAATTAGATAGCTTTGTTCACTGAAATTACTAAAATCAAAATTTTAGAGTTACTTAACGTGAATTCCACAAACACAATTAGAGAACCAGACAAAGATACACGCACTACATAAAGCAATAAGGCACAATGATTAGCAGATGTTAATCAGCTAACAAATGAAGATGCATATAATGTGCAGATTTGCTCAAATATATATTCCAGTTGCCACAAGATTCATCAAAATTATTATTGCGGTACTTAAAAAACCAGAATTCTACACTAGATGACAAATCAGCTGGTTAAAGTGTGGACCTATTTGCTCCAGGAACAAGCTTTAACCTTTGCTCTAGCACCTTACCCTGACTGACTTATGTGGAACACACTTGAGTAGACCCGGTCTACGAGCCCACTTAGAGACCATGCGGTATATTTGTAACTCTTAATTCTTCCTTTTCTGAACAATAACGGTCTTCTAGTTGTATCAACTGAAGTAGCACCAGCCAGATCATATGCTAGAGATCTCATATATAGTTAACCAAGATAATAAAGCACAGAACATATGACAGTCTTGTTACAAATGACCTTGAGGGAAAAGATTATGTATTTACCATAAGTAAGAAATATTCTTCAGGTTTTTACTCTGAAAGCTATATTACTCTCTTCCTTTTGGGCGACAAAATAGAAATTAAAGCACAAGATAATGCTCTAGAAATGGGAATAACAAACTCCCTATTTGCGGTCAGTGTTAGTGCTATAACAAAGTCACAAATCAAGCGTAGAGGAACATATTATCATGCAAAAGAGCAAGTGAAAATGCAATATTTTTCCACAATACAGTAATATAACAAGTACGTAGAAAAATCAATCCACAAAGCATGTCAAAAATTTCAAATTCCATTACATAGATAGCAGGTCTTATTGGTTCCAATTTAGCAAAGTGCATGTACCTCTGGATTGCTAACTGAAAGTTGAACTGGAGATGCAGTATGGAAAACTCCTTCACATCCCTCAACAATTGCATCAAAAGATCCCTCTTCCAATAAGTTTGCCGAGAACAAATGAAGCCTTTCCTTGGCTCCAGCAAGTGATGTCAAATGTTGTGTTTTTCTCGGATCATCTGTGGCATGATTGAATGAAGGAAAGGTTTAGACAGCTACAGTTAATGCCAAGCTACCTGGGTAAAGTCTATCATGTTTTTACCATAGTTACATTTAAAGACGCATGGAATTAGAATGAATAATAGAAGAATCCCAAAGAAATAATAAATTGGTCCTGTTAAAGACAAAAGGAAAATAACGAAAAGAAAGCATCAATGGGCGATGCATTATGGATACAATAACACATCAGAGCTTGATAATCTCTGGTTTTGTGAAGTTTTGCAACTTTCCTTGATAATAATTATTTTGTGAAATAATCTTGAGTTGGAGAATTCTATGTAATGTATCTCTATTTTATTACAAAGTCAGTCCTTGAGATGGAGAATATGGGTTGAATAGAGTTAAGGGTTTTGAGACCGGATGTCGAGTCTGAAGCATAAAGTGTCAGAGTGGCCACGCTACTATATATTCAACTACTCGAGTATCACAGTTTGGTTCACATTGCTTGTTTTTGCATGTGATTTTCTTTGATCAGAACAAAACTCGTGCAGCATGTACAAGCAACTCTTGAATAAATATAGCGCGAAGCTACATAACAATTTTGCATGGAACCGTAACTGTTGAGAAAATTGTTAGATTCTCAAAGTTCGACAATTCCACTGGAACGAAGAGTATAACAAGATTGTAGTTCCATTTTTGCCACTGAACTTAGAGGAGCGAGCCGATTCTAAACCATCCAAAATACTCATACACCCCTATACTGCACAAAAATTAAAATAAAGTTCAATATGCCAATACCTACCATATTTCTATTACCAAAAGCAACTTAACCATAAATCTGCTCGTCCGCTGGACTGCTACCAATTTTCTTTTATTGCATCATAACTCAAAAGCCCCCAAACCACTGACTTGTTTTTCTTTGAGGATGGTTTAGATATTTTAAAAACCTCATCTACCCCAATTTATTGTTCAACGAATTTTCTTTTCTTATATCTTCTTTCCCCCACCTACTTGTCAAGTGAAATTCTCTCCCTCGAGGCAAAGGACAAATATCAAATTAAGCACTCATTCGATGCCAAGATTGAATCCAATCAAAGGCATCTATCGTATTACACCAACTTTACAAACCTATAAACTAACACCAGCCTTATGACTGCTAACCGTTGTGGGGCAAAATGCTGACAAAATTAACAGAGGCTGAGAGGTGGAAAATTATAACTAAGCCTTGTTACACAGGCCTATAACCAAACACATGGCAGACAATTGAAAACAGCATGGAAAAGAGACGGCTGAGGAGAGAAAAGCCAACTTACTGGCATCTCGAACAGAAGCTTTAACAGTATAGCCGCGCTTGAGCAGCAGCTTCACCAGCCATGAGGCTATGTATCCCGAAGCTCCAGTCACGCAAACCACTTTCCCTTCTCCTGCTACTGAGCTCATTTTGTTACTATACTTTTGCGTCTATGCTTTGCTCCCATAGTTGGAGGAGGGAGGCCTATATATACATACAGGAGTGGATAGTTTGGTGAAGAAGACGGGAGATTGGAATATTGGATAGGAGACTACTTGAAGCTTGGAAAAGTTGGAATTGACAAAGGCGCCATGGTAGTGTTGCATTTTGCATGGCTCATGGGTGACGCAATGGTTTAACCATTAGCCCGGAGTTGTGATTTGGTTTGATCGGGGCTTTTTCGGGAGACTTCTTGTGGAAGAATTCTTTGATATCCGGTTCGGCCAAAGGGTGTCTAGTGCCCATTTTATGAAGAAATCTTCAGCTGTTAATTGTTTTTAAAGAGTACTGAGATGTTCTTTGGGGTAGGTGAGCAAGCCTTTTATACACGTTAAATTTAGTATGATTTAGGTGTATTAATTGTCACTCATATGGCACCCGTGATGGATGTGTGTGTGTATATATCTATATATATATATTAATCGACAATTTTTATATTACTCTTATTTCTACTCCTACTCTAACCTATTTAAGGAAAAGCTCAATTGAGTTAAGAAGGGCTAAAGGAAGTGGTTCTCGCCTCTAAACCAAAGGAGTGTACTATTGCACATCATTTGGATTTTTCACGCAGAGAATCCTTAACATGCAATCAGACCTCCACTTAAATCTTTACCATGATTTGTTATTTGATCACACAATATTTATAAATAATACTTATAAATGGACCACACTACATCAATTTAGGATAAAAATTGGAAAAAAGCTGATGTATACAAATAAAATAATCCATATGTTTTGATTATAATAGTATAACTTGATTATATATTATTCTTTGTACAATAGATATTGATCATATAAAACAGCACAAATTACCATTGTTAGTCTGGAATTTGGCAAATTGAAATTTCAAGAAGTCTAACAAATTCTTTAGCAACCATAGCAAATATGTTTAAACATGTAAAGAAAGATGCGTAGAATTGCAAATAGTTTGTGTATGGTAAATTTTGAGTGACTAGTCGCCCTTTAAATGTATACATTTCATTTAATTGAATGGTATATTAGAATTAGCTATGCACATAAACATAGAAAATCTATGCTAACTTTAATCTTTGTAAATGCATTTTTGTGATTGTGAGAAAATTTTATTGAGGGCAAGCCGACTTCTTGGTTCTCATACAGTTGTCAAAGTTTTTTTTTTTTCCTTAAAGAAACAAAGAAGAGGACCTTAATATATGAGGATAACATACACCCGTCTTATTTAGTCTAATTAAGCCTGTGATTTGATTAGGAACCTAATGTGGTTACAAAAAAGAAGAAAGAAACACATTGATGGTAACAACCCAAGTACACAGAGAACTGGTCTAATTGTTGCAATTTTCCCTTTAGTTACACTATTCTATCATTGAAACGACGATTGCTTTTTCTAAACCTTAGCTCACTGCACATGTCATTCCTAAACGTTTACTTGACTGGATTTTCCTTTAGTCATACCATTTTGTCATAAAAAGCGACAGATTGTTTCTTCTAAACCTTAGCTCACTGCACACGCCATGGTCTACTTGATTGCGGGTTTTCCTTTAATTGCACCATTTTGTCATTAGTGACGATTGCTTCTTCTAAACCTTAGCTCACTGCACAGGCCATTCGTTTGAAAGTTAATTGTTACTGTTTGGTGAAGGGTTAAAGTTGAAATTGGTAATCGCCGAGCAATTCATCTTTTGACTCCTTGGAAAATACCTGATGATACTTTTTTCTACTCACCAGCACCCAAAGCTTTTCTAAGATGAGCTTTAGTGACATTTCACTGTAATTTTGAAGTTTGAAAAGATACGATGTTATCATCTCCTTTTCTTTTCCGATTGTCGCCCATTACTAGCGTCACCTTTGGAATGAATTGCTTCCTAACAATTTGGAATTGAGATCTGAATCTGGTTTGGTTTGCATGTTAAACTGAACTTAAATTGAACTCGACAAGTCATGCATAATAATCGTGTGATTCTATTGATATATGTTTTTTTAGTGCTTTGTTTACAATTTAATTGGGTTCAATGGTCCATCCACATCGGAACTTAGAATTTATCCTTCTGTTTGCTTTTGCATGAGCAAAGATTAGTGATTTTTAATCATAATTCTGGATTCCTCTATTCCAGCTGTATATAGTGAAGAAATCTATCTCGTTGTAATTGTGTATTTGCACACCAAACATCATTAGCCTGTCTACTTTTGACATTGTTCTTGAATTACTCAGTATAGAATGTGTATTAGCTACTGCAAGCAAATGAACAATACAATGAACATATTACCTCTTAGACGTTATGTAATCTGCATTTAAACAATACAATGAACATATTAACTCTTCTGAAGGATTAGTAAGTAAAAATACAAGCTCAAGATATTAGCAATAGTCGTTGAAAACTTTACAACGATCAAGGTAGCAAGTAGAAAGGGCACCTTGAACCTGCGGTAGAGAAACTAAAGGCACTCCAACAAAGAAACCTCAACACTTTCCAATATTTCTAAAACGAAAAAGGAAATAGTACCAATCAATTTAGATTTAATCCCACAACTTGAGCAAAAAGATAAATTATCTTGTATTTTCCAATGCTTGACCATATCTGTACCTACAATCACATTTTAAAGTTTGCGTAGATGTCATACATCACAAAACTAGCATCTCACACAAAGTGAATGAGATGTTGGCACATTTCATCACATAATAATTAATTGAAAACAGCATGCATTGGACCCTTTATTTTTTTGGAGCATTACACCAAGACAGAATGACTTAATATAAATGGATTCTAATTTATACTTACTAGTCTAACCAGACCTACCATTCCAATTTAGCACACATTTTTGTCAGAATATGGTAAATAAAGGCACTTTATACTATATGAATTTCACAAAAAGTTATACAAAAAATGCAGATATAGGTAGAGAAGATACATACCTAAAAAGTTCTCAATTATGTTTTCAAAATGCTAAAGTAATTCTTTTCCAGATTTACTGATGGTGCTTTATGTTTTCATGGTTTATGCAAAGAACATCATACTATCTCTCTTAGTCAAATAATACAATTCTTCCCCACAAATTTGGCATCTTAGCAGTCTATCTATTTTAGTGCTTTGTTTACAATTTAATTGGGTTCAATGGTCCATCCACATCAGAACTTAGAATTTATCATTCTATTTTCTTTTGCATGAGCAATGATTAGTGATTTTTAATCATAATTCTGGATTCCTCTATTCCAGCTGTATATAGTGAAGAAATCTATCCCGTTGTAATTGTGTATTTGCACACCAAACATCATTAGCCTGTCTAATTTTGACATTGTTCTTGAATTACTCAGTATACAATGTGTATTAGCTACTGGAAGCAAATGCACCATCGTTAGCAATTACTAAATAGAAAATATGCTTGTAATTACTATTTTCAATTGAAATTAGCATCTAACTTATAGTGATCCACATTGGTATTGACTAGAACTAAGAGATCACTAGGCCTCTTATTTTGCATTTGCATTAATCCAATATCATCAGACTTCTTCAAATGGGCTCCCTAGCTACTAAGAATGCATTTGATAAAACTAAAGTTTGAAAATTGAAATCTAAAATCTAAAGTCTGTATCTATCTATTATGTTAAATATTAAATCAAATATATTTGAGTGTATATTATATTCAATGATAAGTAAATAGGTTATCATTTATTTTTGAAAACAAGTTTTGGCTAGAAAATTCAGTGGCACTTAATTAATTCAGATGTTCAATTTTTGGTTATCAAATGCGTCTGAATATATTAAGATCTAAATATATTAAGTTTAAGCACTGAATTGCGTTATCAAACATGGGCTAAGTACTAACCTCCTTCAGAAATAATTTAGACTGACTGTTGTGTTGATGTTGCAATTGCAGGAGGTTCAGAAAGGATCCAGGGCCTCACAATTGTGTTTTGTACAAATTTTGCACAAGTTGACCTTTGGTGTAAATTAGTAGTATTTTGGTGTGAATCAGGTATATCAGGTGTAGTTTCGTGTATGTTAATTTGTTATTATTTGGTGTAAATCAGGTTCACTTTGATATAAATTGATTATGATCATTTAGAATAAGTTAAGGGCAATTGACGTAAATTAACTTATGTGAAATGGAACTTGCGAGGCCCCTTTTCCATTCAGAAGATAATGAAATGCTTGTCAAAGATTTCTCAAGGTGTTAGGTGTTAGGGTGGTAATTTATATTAACCTTTGGTGAAAGTCATCACCTATTAAACTCAAAATCTATACGACAATTATTAAAAAATAAATTAACAGTAAAATAACCGAAGCGTACCCGAATTCATGTTGACAAACTGGCACTTGAATCCTTGAAGATTTTGGGATGGCCTTCCAGGTCAACAAATATTTACCAATTCTTGAGAGAGTCCTTTAGTTTCTCTCTGGTATCTTTCCTGACAACGGGATATCAGGGAAAAGCTATTTTGTGGTACTAGAAAATATGACAATAAGAATATCTGTGACCTGGGGATCATAACCCTATTTATGGATAACATTCCTGTTACCCTATGGATCTTTATTTAAACCCATCATGGAAATAGGAAATACCCTTAAATATCTACATATTAAAGACCCACATAGGGATGGCAATGGGGGTGGGTGACCGTGGGCACCCGCCCTGCTGGGGGCTAATGGGGCGGGGGGTGGGGCGGGGGCAGGAGCGGGGGGAATTTTATCCCCCCGCTTAGAAACGGGGCGGGGGCGGGGGTAGCCCGCCACCCGCTTTAAAAAATAAATATATAAAATATATATGTATATAATTATATATATAATATATAATTTAATTAGTTACAAACTTATGATAATAATATTATTAGTTATATGTATTGTATGATGTCTATTAGTATATATAATATAATTGATATTATTAATTATACTAATAATTATATATGTGTACTAACACAAATTATTAATTGGTTATACTAAATTTACTAATACATTTATACTAAATCCCTAATTACACTTAATACAATAACATTTTTTTCTTAAAAAAGCATAAGCACAATAATGAATTAGTGATTTTTTTGTACCAAAAGTGAAAAATTGACTAGTTTAGTTATATTTATTTCATCATGTTGGATTGTACTCAAATAATTTTTGTTTGATTGTTTTTATAAGTTTCAATTGTAAAATTACAATGAATAATAATTTGGTGATGTGTTGATATTTTAATACTTGATTATTTGCTGAAATTTAACCATAATAAAATTATATAATAAATTTTTATTAGCCCCGCGGGAGAAACGGGGCGGGGACAGGGGACGGGGGATGGGGTGGGGGCAGGGGGAGTTTGTAGGCAGCAGGGCGGGGAATGGGGGAGGGGTCTCCTGCCCCAACCCCGCCCCGTTGTTATCCCTAGACTCACACCCTATTAGATACATTAAATCCAAACCATCTTTGATCACTTTAATTGGATTTAACCTTATTTGACAGTTTGCAACACATAATTATTCACATATAAGTCCAATGTTGGATTAAGGATCCAACAATTTTCTACTTGGACTATATGTGTAACTTTATAATTATATTTTGTAATTAACCGTATGAGCTCAACTTTACTGTCATTACCACAATGTATCTGTAACCAATTCGGTCAATCAATCATACCAACATAAAATCAAAACGGTCTTTGTTACAACTTCGTAACTCAATCATTCAATGGTCACATACATTGATATAATTGAATAACATGAATCATGAAGTGGATGTGCAACATAAAAATTTCATATAATGTGATCAAAACATGCCTATTTTCAACTGATCCACCTTAAATTTTTACGAGATCAAACCATAACAAAATCAAAGTGTAAATAAATCCAAACTTTATTTATACATAAAATATCCTTAAATCATTAATAACCGAAAGGTATCATAAGAGTATTTAAAATAACAAAGTCCCGCTAAAACTGTACATTATTTAATAACATGACACCCATACGAGTAGTATGTTCATGAAACATTTTGGGTGGCAATTCCTTAATAAGCGGATCCACAACCATAGAGTTTGTCTCGATATACTCTATCGATAACTGTCCATTTTGTACTATTTCTTTAACAGTCAACAACTTGATATCTATGTGTTTAAATTTTGTCGAGCTCCTGTTGTTATTGGAATATAAAACTGCTGACTTATTGTCACAAAATAATTTGAATAGTCTTTCTATATTATCCGCTACACGTAATCCAGTCATAAAATTTCGGAGCCAAATTCCATGATTAGATACCTCATAACAAGTTATAAACTCTGCGGCCATAATAGAAGATGCTATAAGAGTGATAGGGTGCAATTTTATCATTTATTTTATTATCAATTTTTCCTATTACTTGACCTGATGTGGATTTATTATTAGATTCTACTCACTTTTTATGATTTGCAGTTATTTCAGGGAGTAGATCGAAAATACTACAACCAATGCCAATTTGACAGTCATCGGAAAAGAAACCAAATAGAAGGCATGCAGGGGGCAACTTTGGGAAAAAAGGGACGCGAGCCCTTTTTGGTCATTTGACAGAGGTCTTCTTTTCTTCTGTGGAGCCACCGCACATGGGGAGGATTATTAGATAGAAATTAGAAATGGCAGGAGGGGAGCACTACTCTAGAGCTTTAGCTTTGACTTTTCCTTCCTTTGCTTCTTAGTAGTTTTTGTCTTCTCGGATGTCACGAGCAATTGAAGCATTGAATCATTTCCCTGTAGCTTTTTCGTTTGATTTTTCCTTGTGATCTGTAGTGGATTCCTCCTGCCACACAATGGCCGCGACTCTTGTTTCAATTTCCTGTGGATTTTGTTCATCAAATATGAACTAATTTCTTCACTCTAGTCAAGAAACAACGGATGCTTTGGGTCGCATAAAAATTGTGAGATCGATTTAATTTTATCTTTTCCTTTTATTTATTGGTATTCGCATATTTCTTGATTGCTATGCTTATGGTTATTTAATTAATTGATTGTCTTGGATTCGGATAATTAGTTAATTTGGTAATCTATTGTCAATTAGGGCGTTTAAATCTATAATTGTTTAATTACCTTGAATTAGTGACAACTGGCACGATTGGCTTTGTGTCAGGAGGGATACGCGGGCTAATCTAAAATAACCCTGGTAGTGTGTTATTTGGTTAGAATAAGGCTCCTCTAATACGTAAGACAATTGGGGAATTAAATCTTACGGGTGTATCTAAAATTATTTCCCAATTAGCGCAGTGATTAACGGGCGTACCTTAATCACTGACGCAGTAAGGAGGGGTTGACTGACATCGCTTGTTTGGTAGTTATAACCTATTTATTGATAAAGAATTGGAATTGCCTTTGTTTCGATGATCAATTAGGTGCACCATTACTGAAGTTATTTCTTGGTTAAATCCTTAATTATCACCCATTTGATTTTAGTAATTTGTTATTTAATTTTTAGTAGCTTTTTATATTTTATTTGAATTTATTTGATTGTCACCTTCTGCACAAAAACACCCCATTTGCTACTGTGAATTTGAAAAAGAACTGTTACACCCAATCCCTGTGGATTCGACCCTACTTACCACTATCTACAGAAATTAACTTTAGTTGAACAGGTTTTTATTATTGCACAGGCCCGACACCTGTCAATTTTTGGTGCCGTTGCGGGGGGCTGGCGCTATTATTTGTTTCTTTTTAAGTTCATTTTTTTGCTCTAATTTTCTGGTGTTTTTCTAGTGTATGCCTCTGATGCGGATACGGGTATGCAGCGACTTCAATCTTGGGTCAAGGATCCTTTGGTTAACATTGGTGGTCCGATGACAAGATTAAGATCCAAGAAGATGAAGGAAACTTTACAAGCCTTGATCATTCACCATACAAGCAAGGAGCAAGCTAAGTTTGAAGATTTGATGGACCATGAAGTCACCTTGTTCACTTGTATATTTGAAGTAAAAGAATGATCTCATACTTGTTAGCTTAGTTGGTAGTTGTCTTAAGACTGTCTAGTTTAGTAGTTATTAGTCGTTGAGTATTTTATTACTTATTGGGCCTTATCGGGAAGCCTTAAAGAGCTGGCTCTTTATGTGGACCGAATTCCTATTCCAGGTTTATTTGGGCCGGATTTGCCCTAGTTTTATCCTATAAAAGGCACCTATTGTATGAGTGAAAAAACAGATTATTACAACCCGAAATCGTGAGGAATTTTTCTTCAAGTTCTTATTCGAACTTACTCTTGAATTCTTGAGTTCATAGCTTAGGATTCAAATCAGACTTTATCGATTAGTTTGTTCCCTAATCGTGGTGTCTCTTCATCCATCTTTATTTGCTTAAGGTTGTTGATTGCCTTTGTGTGTCAGAGGTCTTGAGTTCATGAGAACAATCGAGTTCAATTTCCATTGGGAGAAAAGATCCAACTCTGATAATTATAAGGTTGGGAGGGTCTAGGAGGATCTTCCCCTAGGGTTGCTCATCAGTTGGTAATCAGAGCATCAGGTTAATTCTCTTTTAATTGAAGTTGTTGATATCTTGTTAGTTTGTGTCTTTTGTCAAAAAAATATATATATATATACTGTAGCGATTACTGTTCATCGTTACTGTACCAAATACTGTTCATTGTACTGTAGCGTACTGTTCACATTACTGTTCATCCGAGTCAAAAAAAATCTGTTTGGGTGTTGTCTTTTTGTGTTTTCTGTCCAAGTTCTTGGGTCTGTTATACTTGTGTTTGGGTTGTTAGAGTTTAAAGATAAAAAAAAAAGAGAGTCACGTACCTTATATTGTTTTAGTGTCCAAGTTGCTAGAGTATTGCTGGAATTTTCTTTTGAGTATTGCTGAAATTCTGTTTTGCCTATTTCTTGAGTATTAGTTGTTGTTCTTGCAAACTCTAAACACCACAACATAATTTGGGGAAGTTCTTGAGCTCCTTGAACAAAAAATTCTTGAAGTTCTTGAACCACCAAGTCTTGTTTTGAAAGCTCTTGAACAATAAATCAAGAACTAGGGCCTTCTTGAGATTTGCATAACCTTTCATCCATTTTTCTTGAACTTGTTGGTGTGACCTGAATTTGTGTTGCTTGAAGAGCCGAAGCAAAAAAAAAAAAAAGGGAGAACAAAAAAAAAGGGAAGAAGAGAAGGAATCGGCTCTCACACAAAGGAAATCAAGTTTCCCAAATCTTGAGTTTCCAATTCTTGATTGGTCTCCAATTCTTGATTAGTCTCCAAATCTTGATTGGTTTCCAATTTTTGAGTTTCCAATCTTAATTAAATTTCAACGACCCCAAACTATTTAACCAGACCCCAAGCACCCCAAATCAGTTTCCAAAGCCAAACCTAAACTACCACAAACACTTTAGCCAAACCGCCTTTGAATTTTTGAGTTTCAAAAATCGGTTGAACTAGTTTTTGCTAACTGATTTGACTGAAATTTGAGGACTGGTTCTTGCTTTATTTGAACATCCAAAAAGCACCACTTACCCTCCAAAATACTGACCAGAAATTCAGCAAAACAGCTACTAAAAAAAAAAGTTCCAGTTTCGGGTAGAGTTTTTCTAGGATTTACAAAATTCTGCTTTGTGTCTTATTACTTGCTTATAGGGTAATTAATCCTGAAATTTTTGAGAGTTTGAGTTGTTTTAAGAACTTCGAGGAGGGAAATTGAGAGTGAGTGTGTTTTCCTTGAGTGATACACGAGTGCTTTGCAAGGTAGACTAGGATACACTTGTTTTGCAGGTTGGACAATATGTCTCAAGAGGGGAACATGCCTGAGCCGTCTGAGACTGACATGTCACTCAAACTGGTGCTCCAAGCTCTTCTAAAACAAGCGGAGAGACATGAAGTTGTGATGACACAAATATCCGACAGATTGGCTGCCATTGAGATGCGAGGTACTGGAGATACATACAATAGGGTTTCGAGTGTTCAGAGTGCTGATCATAATGCGGATGATAAGGGATATCATTCTAACACCTCCTTTCGATCAAGGAAAAGCCAAAGGGGAGCGAGGGAAGGTCGAGACCGATGTAGGAGAACCGATGACAATCTTGGTTCCATCAAGACCAATATGCCTACCTTTCATGGGAAAAATGATCCTGAAACTTACTTGGATTGGGTTAGATGAGTTGAGTAAGTATTTGAAATCCACAATTACTCTGAAGAGAAAGAGGTGAAACTTGCAGCTATTGAATTTCTAGATTATGCATCTATTTGGTGGGAGCAAATATATGCCACAAGGAGGAAAAATAGGGAACCACCGATTGACACTTGGACTGAGATGAAGCAAGTGATGAGGAAACGATTTGTATCCTTCCATTATACTACGAATTTGTACAATCGGCTCCAACGACTCACTCAAGATTCTAATTCGGTTGATGAGTACCACAAACAAATGGAGGTAGCGATGATAAGGGCCAATGTACAAGAGGATCCGGAAGCAACCATGGCGAGGTTCCTTAATGGATTAAATCCTGAAATTAGGAAGAAGATTGAGCTTCAAGACCACTTTGAACTTCAACAAATGGTGTCTTATGCAGAGAAGGTGGAAAACCAAGTCTTACCTCTAAAGACCCCTAGTGGCCGAACCACTACATCCTCTTCCACTCATTGGAAAAGAAATCAATTGCCAACATCCAATGCTTGGCCAAGGCAAGGTAATAGAGAGAGGGAAAACAAGCGGATGGAACAACCGTCCCATCCCAGTGCAACTTCTTCCAAACCAACCCCGCGGCCGACTCTTCCAGGGGCAAACACATCTACTAACCAGTCAAAGGCATGTTTCAAATGCAAGGGAATTGGCCATCTCATGGCTCAATGCCCTAACCGAAACATCATGTACATGAATGAAGAGGGAGTTTGACAAAGCGAAGGAGAGGAGGAATATGCGGACATGCCATCGCTTAAAGAAGAAGGGAAAGATGATGACATGGTTGAGGTAGAGGAGGACCCCGTAGCACGAACTATGGTGACTATGAGAGTGCTTAATGCCCAAACTCAAGAAAATGATTTTCAACGAACCAACATCTTTTATACGAGATGCAAAATTGGAGATGAGGTATGTCTTATGATCATTGATAGTGGCTCTTGTACTAATTGTGTAGCCGCTGATTTTGTGGAGCAAAACCACATTCCATGGACTTATCACCCTAAACCATATAGATTGTCTTGGTTAAATGATGGGGGGAAGTCAAGGTGACCAAACAGTCCTTAATTGCTTTTTCTATTGGTTGATATAAGGACCAAGTTTTATGTGATGTAATTCCTATGCATGCTAGTCATGTCTTGTTGGGACGTCTTTGGGAGTATGATAGACAGGCTGATCATATTGGACTTACCAATAAGTATAAGTTCATTATGGACAACCTCAAAATCACTCTTTCACCATTGACACCTACACAAGTGTATGAAAAATAATTGCATTTAAGAAAAGAGAGAGAGAGAAAAGGCAATCAAAAAAAGCAAAGAAAAAGCCGAATGAGAGAGAGAATGAGGGAAAAAGGAAAGTAGAGGCCGAGTTGAGTGAAAAAGAAAATTCGAGTGAAAAAAAACTCAGTGAGGCCAAGAGTTTGAAAGTGAAAAAAAGGAATTTTTATGTAAGTGTGCGTGAGGTAGATATGGTTTTGAATGCACAAAGTCTTCTCATAGTACTTCTGTACAGGGAAGCTGATTATTCTTTTTTTTACACACTAGGCATAACCGATTCTCTTCCTAGTGCAATCTACTCTCTTTTACAGGAATTCAAGGATGTGTTTCCAGAGGAACTACCGAAAGGATTACCTCCAATTTGAGGCATTGAACATCAAATTGACTTTGTTCCTGGAGCAATTCTACCAAATCGACCAGCCTATAGAGCAAATCCGGAGGAAACAAAGGAAATTCAAAGGCAAGTCGATTCCCTCCTTGAAAAAGAATAGGTTTGTGAATCTTTTAGTCCTTGTGCAGTTCCGGTTATTCTCGTGCCTAAGAAAGAAGGGACTTGGAGGATGTGTACAGATTATCGTGCAATTAATAAAATTACTGTTAAGTATCGTCACCCTATTCCTAGGTTAGACGATATGCTAGAAGAATTGCATGGAGCAATCATTTTCACTAAAATTGATTTAAGATCTGGTTATCATCAAATAAGGATAAAGGAAGGTGACGAATGGAAAACTGCTTTCAAAACAAAGTATGGTCTTTATGAGTGGCTTGTGATGCCTTTTGACTTAACAAACGCTCCAAGTACTTTCATGAGATTAATGAACCATGTTTTAAGGCATTTTCTTGGGAAGTTCGTTGTTGTTTATTTTGATGATATATTGATCTTTAGCAAGTCTTTAGAAGAGCATGTTGAGCATTTGCGGCTTGTTTTAAGTGCCTTGCGTGAAAATAGGTTATTTGCCAACCTGGAAAAATGTGTCTTTTGCACTCCTGAGGTTAACTTTCTTGGTTATATTGTTGGTGCAAATGGCATAAGTGTTGATCCCGCCAAGGTAAAGGCCATCATGGAGTGGCCGACTCCAACCAATGTGTCTCAGGTAAGGTCTTTTCATGGTCTTGCAAGCTTCTATAGGAGATTTGTTAAAGACTTTAGCACTATTGCAGCACCTTTGAATGAGATAATTAAAAAGAATGTGGGGTTTCAATGGGGAAAAGAGCAAGAAGAGTCGTTTAATAAGCTTAAGAATTTATTAACTTCAGCACCTATTCTTGCTTTGCCTAATTTTGATTTGATGTTTGAAGTTGAATGTGATGCTAGTGGGATTGGCATAGGGGCTTTTTTACATCAAAATAATAGGCCCTTGGCATATTTCAGTGAGAAGTTGAGTGGGGGAGCTCTTAATTACCCTACTTATGATAAAGAATTGTATGCTGTTGTGGGTGCTCTTGAAGTGTGGCAGCATTATCTTATACCTAAGGAATTTGTGATACATACTGATCATGAATCAATTAAATTCCTTAAGGGGCAGGGTAAGTTGCATAAAAAACATGCGAAATGGATTGCATTTATTGATTCCTTTCCGTATATCATTAAGTATAAGAAGAGAAAAGATAATGTCATTGCGGATGCATTGTCTAGAAGGTATATTTTGATCACTAACCTGAGCACTAAGTTACTTGGTTTTGAGCACATTAAAGACTTGTATACACATGATGCTGATTTTTCTAATGTGTTTCAAGCTTGTGAACATGTTGCATTTCAAAAATTTTATAGGCATGAAGTTTCTTGTTCAAAGAAAATTGCCTATGTATTCCCAACTGTTCACTTAGGGAATTACTTGTTAGAGAAGCCCATGGCAGAGGGTTGATGGGACATTTCGGTATTGATAAAACTCTTGACATTTTGCATGAGCACTTCTATTGGGCTAAAATGAGGCGTGACATTGCTAACATTTGTGATAAGTGTTTAAAGTGTAAGCAGGCAAAGTCAAGGAGTAACCCTCATGGATTGTATACTCCTCTACCCGTACCTCATGCTCCTTGGACAGACATATCCATAGATTTGTGCTTGGTTTACCAAGATCTTCTACAGGTATGGATAGTATCTTTGTTGTAGTGGATAAATTTTCTAAAATGGCTCATTTTATCCCTTGTAGGAAAACAAATGATGCGCGCCATGTTGCTGATTTATTCTTCAAGGATGTGGTTAGATTGCATGGAGTACCGCGTACTATTGTAAGTGATAGGGATGTGAAATTCTTAAGTTATTTTCTGGAAATCACTTTGGAGAAAGTTGGGAACTAAGTTGCTGTTTTCTACTTCTAGTCATCCCCAAACGGATGGTCAGACTGAGATAACCAATCGAACCCTTGGTGCTCTACTTCGAGCCATTGTTCAAAAGAACTTGAAGAAGTGGGAAGAATGTTTGCCTATTGCCGAGTTTGCATATAACCGAACCACTCATTCTACTACTAATCATTCCCCTTTTGAAATTGTTTATGGGTTTCAGCCGCTAACCCTTCTAGATTTATCACCTATTCCTGTTAATGAGTGTTTAAGCGCAGATGGTGTCAAAAAGGCAGAAGCTGTTCGGACCTTGCATGAGAGAGTTCGAGCTCAAATTGAGAAAAAAAATGTGCAATATGCACAAC
This sequence comes from Coffea arabica, assembly GCF_036785885.1. Lineage (NCBI taxonomy): Eukaryota > Viridiplantae > Streptophyta > Magnoliopsida > Gentianales > Rubiaceae > Coffea > Coffea arabica. The sequence continues at coordinate 29,015,458 of NC_092313.1, forward strand.
ATGCAAATAAGGGTAGAAAATATGTTATATTTGAACCCGGTGATTGGGTTTGGGTGCACATGAGGAAGGAAGGTTTCCAGCATCTCGACGGACCAAGTTACATCCAAGAGGAGATGGACCTTTTCGTGTACTAGAGAGGATAAACGACAATGCTTACAAATTGGAACTTCCAAGTGAGTATGGCATAAGCGCATCTTTTAATGTATCTGACCTATCCCCTTTTGACTTTGATACAAACTTTGAAGATTCGAGGATGAATCCTTTCGAGGACGGAGGGAATGATGCGGATACGGGTGTGCAGCGACTTCAATCTTGGGTCAAGGATCCTTTGGTTAACATTGGTGGTCCGATGACAAGATTAAGATCCAAGAAGGTGAAGAAAGCTTTACAAGTCTTGATCATTCACCATACAAGCAAGGAGCAAGCTAAGTTTGAAGATTTGATGGACCATGAAGTCACCTTGTTCACTTGTACGTTTGAAGTGAAAGAATGATCTCATACTTGTTAGCTTAGTTGGTAGTTGTCTTAAAATTGCCTAGTTTAGTAGTTGTTAGTCGTTGAGTATTTTATTACTTATTTGACCTTATCGGGAAGCCTTAAAGAGCTGGCTATTTTATTACTTATTGGGCCTTATCGGAAAGCCTTAAGAGTTGGCTCTTTATGTGGACCAAATTCCTATTCCAGGTTTATTTGGGCCGGATTTGCCCTAGTTTTAGCCTATAAAAGACACCTATTGTATGAGTGAAAAAACAGATTATTACAACCAGAAATTGTGAGGAATTTTCCTTCAAGTTCTTATTCGAACTTACTCTTGAATTCTTGAGTTCATAGCTTAGGATTCAAATCAGACTTTATCGATTAGTTTGTTCCCCAATCGTGGTGTCTCTTCATCCATCTTTATTTGTTTAAGGTTGTTGATTGCCTTTGTGTGTCAGAGGTCTTGAGTTCATGAGAACAATCGAGTTCAATTTTCATTGGGAGAAAAGATCCAACTCTGATAATTACAAGGTTGGGAGGGTCTTCCCCTAGGGTTGCTCATCAGCCTCGGTCTTCTCGTACAAGTGAATTGATTTTTGATCATGAAGTAGAGAAGATCGCGCGTAGAATAAGAAATGAAACCAGACAACTCATAGAGGAGCAGCCCAGTATTACATCTCAAGGACTTGACCCAGAGGTTGAGTCAATGGATTTGCATGGTGATAACTCAAGTAATTCAGACCAGGAAGAAGACACCATGGCGAATGCACAAACACTAAGGGAGTTGGCTGCTCCCAATTTAAATCAGCAACCTCTATGCATTACTTTCCCAAGTTTAAATGATAACACTCCATTTGAATTAAAATATGGGCTAATTTATCTTTTGCCATCATTCCATGGTTTACCAGGTGAGGAGCCGTATAAACACCTACAAGAGTTTGATGTAGTTTGTAACAGCATGAAACCCCCAGGTATTACAGAAGAGCAGATAAAAATGAGGGCATTCGCCTTCTTTTTGAAGGACTCTGCAAAAGACTGGTTGTACTACCTGCCACCAGGTAGTATCACCACGTGGGATCAGTTGAAGAAAAAATTTTTTAGACAAATATTTTTCGGCGTCTCGAGCTGCAAGTCTAAGCAAGGAAATCCGCGGTATCAAGCAACACCCAGGCGAGTTCCTCTATGAGTATTGGGAGAGATTCAAGAAATTGTGCATCAAGTGCCCCACCACCAAATAAATGAGCAGTTGCTCATATAGTATTTTTATGAGGGGCTCCTTTTCAGAGACAAAAGCATCATTGATGCTACAAGTGAAGGGCGTTAGTGAACAAGACTCCTCGGGCAGCATGGGAACTAATTGAAGGAATGACAGAGAATTCGCAGCAGTTTGGTACGAGGAAGGATGTCACAGCGCGTAGGGTGAATGAGATAGAAACATCCTCCATCTAGCAGCAAATTTCTGAATTGACATCATTCGTGTGACAATTAGCTGTAGGAAGTGCCTCACAAGCCAAAGTGTGTGGGGAATGTGCTGTCGTGGGTCATTCTACAGAGGTGCGTCCACTGGTTCAGAAAGAAAGTGCAAAGCAAGTGAACATGGTAGGTCACGCGCCCGCGCCAAGAAGACCCTATGACCCCTATTCAAGTACCTACAACCCTGGTTGGAGGGACCACCCAGACCTCAGCTATGGAGGGAATAGGCAATCTAATTTCGTGCCAAATAAACAACAAGGGTACCAGTAGCAGTATCATCCCTGCCCACCACCACTTCCGCCACCAAGCTCTAGTCCATCTTTGGAGGAGATGATGAAGTAATTAATTGCTAATCAACAAAAGACGGATTCTGAAATGCAGAACATAAGAAATCAGATGACTCAAATGACCACAACAATCAACCATTTGGAGTCCCAAATCCAAGGTAAATTGCCGTCTCAGCCTGAAGTGAACCCGAAGAACGTAAGTGCGATGACTTTAAGGAGCAGGAAAGAAATTCAGGGATCATAACTCATGATTCCAAAAGACAATGATGAGGAAAAGATTGAGAACGAACTTGAGAAGGAGGACAACAATGGCACAAATCCACAGGTACTTCCAGATCCAGTCATTACAGTTAAAACTAACCCGCCTCCCTTTCCTAGCAGGTTGAAAAAATCGAAGAAGCAGGATAAGGAGAAGGAAATCCTAGAAGTGTTTTGCAAAGTAGAGGTTAATACCCCCTCTTAGACATGATTAAACAAGTGCCGAAATATGTCAAATTTTTAAGGGACTTGTGTGTCAATCGGAGGCGGTTAAGGGGAGACGAAAGAGTCATTATGGGGGAGAATATGTCCACAGTCCTGCAGAGAAAGCTCCCACCAAAGTGTGGGGACCCAGGTATGTTCATTATCCCCTGTAGGATAGGCAACACCTTGATTAGAAAAGCCATGCTGGACTTAGGGGCGTCAATTAATGTGATGCCAAAATCTATCTATGCTTCTCTAAACTTAGGTCCATTAAAAGAAATTGAGATAATCATTCAATTAGCTAATCGAACTAATACGTATCTTGATAGGTTAGTTGAAGATGTGTTGGTAAAAATTAATGATTTGGTATCCCCAGCTGACTTTTATGTACTTGACATGGATGATGATCATTCCCCTGATCCCTCATCTCTGCTATTAGGTAGACCCTTTTGAGCACAGTACAAACTAAAATTGATGTTAACAAGAGTACCTTGTCTATGGAGTTTGATGGAAAAATTGTTCATTTCAATATCTTTGATACTATGAAATACCTCTCAAACTCCAATTTTAGCTATGTTTTCTCTGTGAGTACTATTGACCCTACGGTGCAGGAAGTGTTTGAAACTGTTGGCAGGGATGAGTTGGAGGTGGCTCTGACCAAGCACCTCGAGTTGGAGACGATGCCTGAAGTGGAGTGGAGCGAAGATCTAAAATGCACAATAGGCGCATTGCACTCATTGCCGACCACTACAAAAAGGTATGAAGTCTCACCTATTTTTATTTCTGAATCTCACCAGAGGATATTGTCATATGTGGTGCAGGCACCTGTATTGGAGTTGAAACCCCTACCAGAGCACTTGAAATATGCATATCTGGGCGACAACGAGACGCTCCCGGTGATTATCTCATCGGCACTATCAAAAACCCAGGAGAAAAAGTTGATTCGGGTCCTCAGAGAGCATAAAGAGACAATAGGGTGGACCATTGCCGACATTAAGGAAATCATTCCCTCTATCTGCATGCATTGAATAAGACTGGAGGAGGATGCCAAACCTGTGCGCCAAATTCAAAGGAGGCTCAACCCCCTCATGATGGATGTGGTGAAAAAAGAAATATTGAAGCTACTCGATGTGGGGATCATATTTGCTATATCTTATAGCCCATGGGTAAGCCCGGTCCAGGTAGTTCCAAAAAAGGCAGGAGTGATGGCAGAGGCCAACCAAACGGGTGAGCTAGTACCAGTGCGCAAACCCACTGGTTGGAGACAGTGTATAGACTACCGCAGGCTGAACGCCGTTACCAAAAAGGACCATTTTCCTCTCCCTTTCATTGATCAAATGGTTGAACGCTTGGCTTGTAAGGCTTATTACTGTTTTCTGGATGGATTTTCAGGGTATTTCCAGATAGCGATTGCACCAGAGGATCAAGAGAAGACAACTTTCACGTGCCCGTTCGGGATCTTTGCTTATAGACGGATGCCTTTCGGATTGTGCAATGCACCTGCCACTTTCCAGAGATATATGGTAAGCATTTTTCCGAATATGTTGAGAAAATAATTGAAGTTTTCATGAATGATTTCAGTGTGTATGGTGATAGTTTTGATACATATCTAGATAACCTGAAATTGATCATGATAAGGTGTATAGAGGCTAATTTTGTGCTTAACTGGGAAAAATGTCATTTCTGGTTGAACACGGGATAATCTTGGGTCATATTATATCTTCTAAGGGCATCGAGGTTGACAGGGCGAAAATAGATATTATATCTGCTTTATCTTACCCAGCGAGTGTGCGGGAGGTGCGCTCTTTTCTTGGACATGCAGGTTTTTATCGAAAGTTCATCAAAGATATTTCGAAAATTAGAGCCCCGTTATTCCAGTTTTTACGAAAAGATATAGCTTTCGAGTTTGATAACAAGTGTGAGAAAGCTTTCGACAAATTGAAAGAGTTATTGACCTCACCCCCGATCATCCAGCCCCCTAACTGGAGTTTGCCATTCGAGATCATATGCGATGCCAGTGATCATGCTGTAGGGACTGTTTTGGGGCAAAGAGTAGGAAAGGCAGCTCACGTAATTTACTATGCATCCCGTGCTCTGAATGGGACCCAGTTGAATTACTCTACTACTGAGAAGGAGCTTGTTGCAGTAACTTTTGCTTTAGAAAAATTCAGATCATATTTGTTAGGTGCTAAAATTATTGTATTTTCTGATCATGTAGCGTTAAGGTACCTAATGACCAAGAAAGATGCAAAGTCGAGGCTCATAAGGTGGATATTGCTCCTACAAGAATTTGACCTGGAGATAAGGGATAAAAGAGGCTCGGAGAATCTAGTAGCCAACCATTTGAGTCGCATACCAGTTCGAGAGGAGGACGAACCATTGAAGGATGCATTCCCTGAAGAGCATTTATTGTTTTTAAATTCTCAATTGCCTTGGTATGCTGATTTAGTCAATTATTTAGTAACGGGTAATTTTCCTGCAGGTTTGCCAAAATCGAAGAGGGATAAATTGAAGAGTGACACCAAATATTTCATTTGGGACGACCCGTACTTATGGAAGAGGTGCGCCTATCAGGTGATGAGGCGATGTGTAAGTGAAGCTAAATTCCAATCGATTGTAACTTTTTGTCATACTTTTGCCTATGGAGGTCATTTTGGACCCAAGAGAACTGCTCATAAGGTATTGGAAAGTGGATTTTATTGGTTTTCTTTGTTTAAAGATGCGTATGTGTTTTGTAAGTCTTGTGATCATTGTCAAAGGGTAGGTAATATAGCCCGTAGAGATCATATGCCCCAAGTCCTGTTAATCTTTGTTGAAATTTTTGATGCGTGGGGTATCGATTTCATGGGGTCTTTTCCTACCTCATTTGGTTTTGTGTATATTTTGTTGGCAATCGATTACGTGTCTAAATGGGTGGAATGTAAGACCACCCGGACTAATGATCCGAAAGTGGTTGCAGATTTTATCAGGTCTAATATTTTTATGCGTTTTGGGATGCCAAGGGCCATTGTTAGTGACAGGGGGACGCATTTCTGCAATAAGACCGTGGCTGCGTTATTTCGCAAGTACGGTGTACTCCACAGGGTCTCAACGTCATACCACCCGCAGACTAATGGTCAAGCGGAGGTATCGAATAGGGAAATTAAGTCCATTTTTGAGAAAATAGTTCTACCCGATAGGAATGATTGAAGTCAACGGTTGGAAGATGCACTCTGGGCCTATCGAACGGCGTACAAGACCCCTATAGGGATGTCGCCGTACAGGTTGGTATTTGGAAAACCGTGTCACCTTCTAGTGAAGTTCGAGCACAGAGCTTTTTGGGCGATCAAACAATGTAATATGAACCTAGAAGAGGCCGGTGCTCAACGGAAGTTGGATTTGCAAGAATTGGAGGAGATCCGGAACGAAATCTACGAAAATGCACTAGTTTACAAGGAGAGGAATCGGGCATTTCATGACCAACAAATCTCTAGAAAGACCTTTGAAGTTGGTCAGAAGGTCCTCCTGTACCAATCTAGGCTCAAGCTCTTCCCAGGTAAGCCATGTTCCCGTTGGATTGGACCTTTTATTGTTACTCGCGTGTTTTCATATGGTGCAGTTGAAATCCAGAGTGCTAAAACAGACAACAAGTTTGTAGTGAATGGACACCGTCTCAAACACTATTATGAGGGTCTTGTAGATGGAGAGATAGAGGCAATACGGTTGGATGAGCCACAGTGATCCAAATAGCACTCCTTAGCCATGTCTAGCCAAAGACATTAAAGAAAAGCGCTCATTGGGAGGCAACCTAATTATTTCTTCTAATTGTTTGATTGATTTTGTGTGATAGTTTAAATAATGTTTTCCTTGAACTCGACTAATTTCAGGTTTCAATTTTCGTTTTGATGATTTGTGGGTGTCCTTCTCTCATAACGCGCTCACGTCATGACGTATGGAGAACTCATGGTCAGAATCGTCGGAAGGGATTCTTGCCCTCATGACGTGCCCGCGTCAAGTCATCCGGAGAGCTCCTCATTCCGTGCCTCCATGACGTGCCCGCGTCACGTTCGCGGGAAAGGTAAAGATTCAAAAGAACTCAAGCACGATTATTGATTTTCCGTTATTCTCTAATTTTTAATTTCAAAAATAAGTTTTGTAATAATAATAGTATTCAATAAAAAAAAGAAAGAAAAATTTTAAAAAAGAAAGAAATAATTTTTTTTTAAAAAGAAAAATATAATAATAATTAAATTAAGCAAAAAAAATAAAAAAAAAACAACTTTCCTCAAAAAGAAAGAAAAAAAAGGAAAAAAAAACAAAACGAAAACAGAAAAAAAATTCACAAAAAAAAACACACAAAAACTATTTTGTTTTCTTTTTCTCTTTTCTTTTTTATTTCTCTTTTTTTTTCCTTCCCTTTCTTTCTTTCTTTCTTCTTCTTTCTTTCTCTGTTCTTTCTTCTTCCCGTTGCCCCTGTTTGCCTTTTCTTTCTTTTCTTCCGCCCGCCACCGCACGTGAAGTCTTCAACCTCCCTCGCGCCGCCACCACAGTCGCTCGCCAGCCCACCTCCGCCCGTGAGCTGCCATTGTTCCACCGGCCCCATCTCACGCCCAAGCAGACGACCTGCTTGCGCGTTGCCGCTGGCATTACAGGGTAGCTCGCCATAGCGCCGCACAGCCACGCAGCCGCGGCCCTCCAGCTCCTCCGAGCTCCGCTGTCCCCAGTTTGCCTCCATCGCAGGCCGACCTCGCGCTGTGCTCCACCTCGCCATGCGAAGCAGCCAGGGCCGCTGCCCCATGCCACTGTCACTTCGACGCACGGGGTGCGCACCTCCCTCGCCGCACCCCCTGCTACTGTCCGCCGACCACCAGCCGTCGCCTCCCCATTGTCCGTCGTCCATTTCACTAGGCTTCTGAAATTTCCCCCAGTACGCAGGTATTCCCCCACTTCGCCCACTTCACTGGGCCTCTGAAATTTTAAATGTGTCTGTTAATTTTGGGATTAATCTATGGTCCAATTTCCTGCTTACATAAGTGCCTATCTGGGGGTGATTTGTTAACAGTTATCTGGGAATTATTGCTTGAATTATTAGAACTGTAGTGGTGCAATTTCTGGGTTATCTATTAAATTTGGAGGAGATTGTGATCCTTGTGTTATTTCTTGAAGTTGGTTGAGTCATCTTGGATCATTGGGTGTGTTCTACCTCTTGATTTCACTTGCCTTCCGTATTCATTTTAATTGAGTTCCTTTGCGGCCTTTGTTGGAGCCCTTGTTGCGAGTGTGGCACTGCATAGCCTCTACTGTTGGCTGATGCATTGGGGGGCCGTAGGTAGCATTTGCTCTGTTCTGTTATAGCTATTTCATTGATTTTAAACTACATTCGGCACCAGTGGTACTGGTGGAGTAACTGGATCTTAATTTGGTACCTTTATTTGGTTGGCTGCGTTCTTATTATCCAATATCTACGCTGTCTTCATTGAAACTGCTGATTTTGAGTTAAGACTTTTACTAGCCAACTGGAGCCATTTGTTGAGATTTTGGGTGAGCTGAAATACTGCACTTGTTTGTTAAATTGGGGAGGTTTCTTTGCCATTTACATTGCTTATTCCAGTTGGGTACATCTGATTGAGTTGCTGGGAAATATTTTGCCCTTTGTTTTAAATTGCTAAGTTCGTTGAGGTTTCTTTTGAGATTTTTGGTGAATTAATTCTGATATGGCCTATTGAATTGGGGCCCTGTGTCGAGTGATTTACTTTGTGAGATTGGTCTTATCTCATCGCTTCGTTGGGGGCTTTCTGGCTAATGCCTTCAATTGCTGGTTCGGAGGACTTCTGAACTTCTTGGGTTGGTTATTAACCCCAGTGGGTTGGGGACACTTGCTTGAATTCTTCTGTTTGCTACCGATTGGGTTACCACTTGGAGACGATTGATTTGCTTTTGCTGAGTTTCTTTTGCTAATTGTATCGGCTAGTTTCTCTCCTTGTTGATTGCTCATACCCATGGCCAAACTGAAATCCTCCTCTTGGTCTAGAACCTCTCACTCTCAGCCTCCACCACAACCCTCCAATCCGGTCAATACCCCTATCAACCAACCTTCTGCCACCGGTGCTCGAACCCGGTTGGGCAAGGGTAGGGGTGCCCACGTGGCCTCCGCCGCTCACCTCGGCTGGGCATTTAGAGTTCACTAGACCCGCCGATCAGCGGCACTATGCTAAAACCTGTGAGCGGCGTATCATTCCATGCAAGTGCGCTGACAACATGACTATGACTTTTCTGGGTATTCAAGAGGAGGTTGAGCGCATGTACACCGCCATTGGTTGACGCCCCTATCTCGTTGTCTTCCAACCCACCTTTGTCAAGTTGACTAGGGAGTTTTACTCCACTTTTGAATTTGAACTCCCTGCGAGGTATACTGTTGAAACTCCCAACGTCATCTATTTCCGTCTCATGGGCCAGGAATTCAATTTCTCCATCACCGAGTTCAATCTGGCTTTCAGTTTCATCACTCGGGAGTACGCTGAGACTAGGGAATACGCTGAGAGTGCCTGTGATTATGTGGAGCTGTTTCTTTCCGCCTACTGCGAGGTGTGGGAAGACATGTCTGTCGACGAGCAGCGTTATAACCCATCTCGATTTAGGAGCTCCTTTCTTGAGGACCCGAGTGTTCGGTATGTTCAGCGACTTTTGGCATACAGCTACTCGGGTAGAAAAGACAGTTCGGGTATAATCTCTCGGCCGGAGCTCTTCTTCCTCTGGTGCATGAAAAATGGGTTCAAGGTCAACTTGGAGTGTTGGTTGGCGGCACAGTTCAAGTCTATTATGCAAAGAAGAACAAGCCCCTGATTCTCGGATCCTACATCACCCACCTAGCGGTCCAGCTAGGAGTTCTCAATCTCCAGGATCACGACCTTCATTTGGCCTGCGACATGGAATATTTGAATGCTGAACGCTTGGAGCGGATAGGAGTTCCGGAGCATGTCGATGGTGCCTACCTTTTTACCCCTTCGAGACCACCCCGCTCCCCCCTCCACCACTAGGGGCTGAGGCCTGGCACCAACTTCGGATGCAGGTTGAGAATTTGGAGGCTTGGATGATTAACATTGACAACAATGTGCTGCCATGGCACAAAATTTGGCGGTATTCATGTAGCACTCGGGTTTTCCGCCCCCAGCACTACCTCACCCTCCACTTTGACCCGATTCTAGGGGAGTTTTGTTGCCCTCTCTTCTACTTTTGTTGTTTACTTGCTACATTGAGGATAATGTATCGTTTAGGTGTGGGGGGGATTGGATCAGTTGTGGTTCTCGTTTTTAGTAGTTTTTAGTTTTAGGTGTTTTTCCTTTATTTCTAATTTGTTATTTGAGTCTCTGTCTTTCTTTTTATTGATTAGCTCTCATATGAATGCCAAAGTTTGATGTTGAGTTATTGACTTTAAATCTACTCTTGCCAAGTTTTAATGATAAAAGTGTATTGAGTTGATGTGGTTGAGTCCAAAACATCTCTTTGTTGAATATCGATGACTACCTGACTCTTTTGATTTTTTTGTTAACTTTTCTAGGTTTAGGGAATGACGGTTGGCATTTTCATGTGAATTGGTCCAGTGATTAACTCTAGTTCTCCATGTTTGGAAAAAATGAGGCTAATTGATGCAAATTTTCTTTTGATTTTTGTTTTATATTGAGTTTTTGTGTTATTTGGCTGTGAATAAGAGCTGACTGTACTCCACTAGTCTTTACTACCAAGTAACCGGGGATCTTCACCGAAAGTGTCGATTCTCGCGTCAAAAAGTAGTAATTGCTATGAACATGTGGTCACGTGGCGATAGGAGCTGAGTAACCGAGCTCTTTCATCTGACAAATGTCGGAGTTCGCGTCAAAAGGCTCCAATGGCTACAGACTAAATCTTTTGTGCTAATCTTAAAAAAAAGAGAAAATAAAGAAAAAAATGAATAATAGAAAACGTGAAAAAAAGTGCAGGTTGTGTTAGTGTGTGTTAGAGGTCAGTTTGCCGATTTATAGACTTAATATGGAGATTTTGGTTAATATTTGGACCATTTGCCGATAAATATTGTGCGCCATTCCTTTTTCTTAGATCAGTTAAGTTAGAATTGAAAGAGTTTGCGGTTTAAAAGCTAATCGAGGTGATGCTTCTCGGATTTTGATCACTAATACTTGATATATGGTTTTCCTTGGTATCTTGGCAACGTAGTAGATAAGAGTGATGGCCATTGTCAAATTTTGGTGTCTGTTTACTGTTCTTGTGCTTAAGGGCAAGTATAGTTTAGGTGTGGGGGGAATTGATAGGGTGCGATTTTATCATTTATTTTATTATCAATTTTCCCTATTACTTGACCTGATGTGAATTTATTACTAGATTCTACTCACTTTTTATGATTTGCAGTTATTTCAGGGAGTAGATTGAAAATATTATAACAAATGCCAATTTGACAGTCATCGGAAAAGAACCCAAATAGAAGGCATGTAGGGGCAACTTTGGGAAAAAAGGGACGCGAGCCCTTTTTGGTCATTTGGCAGAGGTCTTCTTTTCTTCTGTGGCGCCGCCGCATATGGGGAGGATTATTAGATAGAAATTAGAAATGGCAGGAGGGGAGCACTACTCTAGAGCTTTAGCTTTGACTTTTCCTTCCTTTGCTTCTTAGTAGTTTTTGTCTTCTTGGATGTCAGGAGCAATTGAAGCATTGAATCATTTCCCTGTAGCTTTTTCGTTTGATTTTTCCTTGTGATCTGTAGTGGATTCCTCCTGCCACACAATGGCCGCGACTCTTGTTTCAATTTCCTGTGGATTTTATTCATCAAATATGAACTAATTTCCTCACTCTAGTCAAGAAACAACGGATGCTTTGGGTCACCTAAAAATTGTGAGATCGATTTAATTTAATCTTTTCCTTTTATTTATTAGTATTCGCATATTCCTTGATTGCTATACTTATGGTTATTTAATTAATTGATTGTCTTGGATCCGGATAATTAGTTAATTTGGTAATCTATTGTCAATTAGGGCGTTTAAATCCGTAATTATTTAATTACCTTGAATTAGTGACAACTGGCACGATTGGGTTTGTGTCAAGAGGGATACGCGGGCTAATCTAAAATAACTCTGGTAGTGTGTTATTTGGTTAGAATAGGGCTCCTCTAATACGTAAGGTAATTGGGAAATTAAATCTTACGGGTGTACCTAGAATTATTTTTCAATTAGGGCGGTGATTAACTGGCGTACCTTAATCACCGACGCAGTAAGGAGGGGTTCACTGTCATCGCTTGTTTGGTAGTTATAACCTATTTATTGATAAAGAATTGGAATTGCCTTTGTTTCGATGATCAATTAGGTGCACCATTGCTGAAGTTATTTCTTGGCTAAATCCTTAATTATCACCCATTTGATTTTAGTAATTTGTTATTTAATTTTTAGTAGCTTTTTAGATTTTATTTGAATTTCTTTGATTGTCACCTTCTGCACAAAAACACCCCATTTGCTACTGTGAATTTGAAAAGGAACAATTACACCCAGTCCCTGTGGATTCGACCCTGCTTATCACTATCTGCAGAAATTAACTTTAGTTGAGCAGGTTTTTATTATTGCACAGGCCCGACATCTGTCAAAGAGATTGTTTAGCACTCTTTCAAAATATGACACCTCTAGCCAACAAATAGATATAACCTGATGTTGATTTCATAGTATCTTGATATCCAGTATAATCGGAATTAGTATACCCAATGATATCAAGTTTATCTGACCTCCGATACGTGAGCATGTAATCTTTTATTTTCTGTAAATACCGCAAGACTCGTTTGGTTATTTTTCAATGATTTAGTCCAGGATTGCTTAAATATCTATCCAATATTTCAGTAATGTACGCAATATCCGGACGCGTACATACTTGAACATGCATTAGACTCTCTACTGCTGACGCATAAGGAATCTTTTGCATTTCTTTTTCCTCAAAAGCATTCTTAGGACATTGGTCAAAACTAAATTTGTCTCCTTTATCTATAGGGATGTCACTTGATTTATAATTTTGCATGTCATATTTTTAAGAATCTTTTCGATATAGCTCCTTTGTGATAGTCTCAAAATCTCGAAAGCGATTCTGATGTATCTGTATGCCTAACACAAAAGATGCATCATCAAGATCTTTCATTTCAAAATTCTTAGTTAAAATTCTCTTAGTTTCATGCAATAGACCCATATCGTTGCTGGCAAGTAAAATGTCATCAACATACAATACCAGAAAAATATATTTGCTCCCACAAAACTTATGGTATATACAATCATCTACTAAATTCATCTCAAAAGCAAATGAGATGATCATTTGATGAAATTTGAAATACCATTGTCGAGATGCTTGTTTGAACCCATAAATGAATTTTTTAAGTTTACAAATCATATTTTTGAATCTACAGATACAAAGTTTTCTGGTTGCACCATATAAATCGTCTCATCAATGTCACCATTGAGAAACGTTATCTTTACATCCATTTGATATAACTCAAGATTGAAATGCGCCACTAATGCCATGATAATTCTAAAAAAGTCCTTTGAAAAGACTAGAGAGAAGGTTTCTTTATAGTGGATACCTTCTTTTTGTGTAAATCCCTTAACGACAAGATGAGTTTTGTATCTTTTCATATTACTTTTCGAATCCCTTTTGATTTTAAATATCCATTTACAACCAATGGGTTTCGCTCCGTCTAGCAATGGGATAAGATTCCAAACATCATTATCTTTCATGGATTTAATCTCCTCATTTATGGCACAATCCACTTTTGAGAATTTGAACTTTCCATGGCTTGACAGAAGTTGATTGGATCATCTTTCATCAATCCGGTATTATCCTCATATTTTTGGAGAAAAATAATGTAATCATTTGGCACTGCACTTCTCCTTTTTCTAGTGGATTTTCTTAATGGCACTGGTTCTTGGAGATGGAGAGTTTGTTCTTTTATAATAGTTTGTTCTTCGATATTGTCTTGATTTGTTATATCATGATCAAGTTCAGGATAGGATCCTGAACAAGATCAATGATACCTGTGAAAATATTAATATATTTCTCTTTAAAGACAATGTCTCTTACTATATTATCTCCCCCAAACTCCACATCCTTAAAGAACCTGACATTTTCTGTGTCAAAAAATGATTTAGTCGTGGGATCATAAAATTTGTAACCCTTGGATCTTTCAAAGTATCCAATAAAATAACAACTAACTATTTTTTAATCCAGTTTCTTTTCATTTGACCTGTAAGATCTTGTCTCAACTGGATATCCCCAAACATGTAGATGCTTCAAACTGGGTTTTTTCCTGTCCACAACTCACAATGGGTTTTGATAGTTACTTTAGTTAGAACTCTATTAAGAATATATGCTGCAATCTTAAGTGTTTCTTCCCAAAGTGACTCTGGTAAGGTAGAATAACATATTATACTTCTTACCATATCTTTAAGCGTTATATTTTGTTTTTCAACTACACCATTCATAAAGGGTGATCCCGACATAGTATACTGTGAGATGATACCGTATTCCTCTAGGTATTTAGCAAATGATCTTGGACGTTGTTCACCTAAATCGTCATATCTACTATAGTATTCACCACCACGGTCAGATCTGACGCTTTTAATTCTTTTGTTGAGTTGATTCTAAATTTCAACTTTAAAATTTTTGAACACATCCAGTGATTGTGACTTTTCTGAAATGAGATATATGTGGCTATATTTTGAAAAATCGTCTGTGAACGTTATAAAATATTGTTGATCATTCCAAGCATATGTAGAAAATGGTTCACGAATATTTGTATGTATAAATTCTAAGACGTCTAAGGATCTATTGGTTTCAAATCTCTTTTTATTGGTTTGTTTCCCCTTTATACAGTTAATATAATTATTAAAATCTGTAAAATTCAAAGGGTCGAGAATTTCATTTGATATAAGTCTTTTCATTCTTCGTTTAGAGATATGTCCCAATCTTTTGTGCTATAACAAACAAAAACCTATAAACCATTATTTTGTTCTATGGGATTTAGAAAGGGAAAAAAGTACCTTTAATGATTATAATGGTAGATGACAACGGAATTATGATGCTAGATGATAGGGTTTGTAGATAAAGTTTTGTGGAGAATGCTAGATTGAAAAAATTTCAGTGAGTTTCAATGTTTTTAGGATTTACTCTAATACTTATCAGTTAAGAGAAGAAGTAAGGAAACCTCATCAATAAGGCAAGTAAATCTCATCAAACAGTGAACTGTGTTTTTTTTTTTTTCATTTTGCTTATTTTAAACTTTTTAGGAAATGCCAGTAAAACTCATGATCCAATGACGCATAAGGTAATGCCAACCAAGTGTGGCCAGATTTGTATTTGATGGCATGGTCAGCAAAAATGCTGTTGAGCTAGCATTTTCATAGTGTGAAGAAGTGAAGTTCCCTTGAAAGATTCAACCATGGCGTTCCCTTGAAAAGTTCCATTAAATAGGTGCCACTAATTCAGATGTTTCTTGTAGTGATTAGTGTCTGTTTATTGGTTGTTTCTAATTTGCCCACACCGAGTCCAATTCAAAGAGAAAGATCTTCTTATTTTCCTTGTCTTCATCTCCCCAGAAGAATATGACACGTGGGTCCCAATCTTTTGTTATTCTTATTGAAGTTTCAATCTAGTAAGAAGTGTTAATGGTACTCAATTAAACTTTCATGGTACACATGTGGACTTGCAAGTAACACACATCATGTGATGATTGGTGTTGAAATTTTCAAAATCCAAATGCATAATAAAAAATTTAATAACATCAACGGCTGGAGTTTGGAAATCAAAGAAAACTTTCTTTTTTTTTTTTTGGAAGTTGCTTGCTGAACAAAATTTTTTTATGTTAGTAGTAATATTTGTAAGATCATTTGCAATTGAACAGAAAATATAAAATAATTAAAACTATACTCACATAAATCAAAATAATAATAAATTCAAATAATGGCAATCCCATCTCAAGATACCGATATTCCATTAATATTTTATCTTTAGACAAAATATTAACTTCTAAGTGATATCTTGGTACAGTAATAAATACTGACAATAATAACATGTCAAAAAATAAATTTTCCTTTGGGCCAATTTATAATTTACATGTAAAAAGCGAATAATTATCACGTGTTTGTTACCACAAATGCACATGCAATCTTATTAAATATTGACCTTCCTTTGGACTGATCAATATTCATAAAATCATAAGTACCCAATTAATTATATTTTAAAATAAATTAATTTTCGCAATAGAGGTCACTTTGGTGGCATATTGTTTCAATTAATTTATTTCAAAAAATATATAATGATACCAATATTCAAATTTAAAATTATACAAATTAAACAAAAATTTAATCAAAGTCAACTTTGATCAACTTTGGTCAAAATGTGGTCAAACATGGTCAAACCAGTCAAATTGGATCAAAACTTATTGGACCAAAAGTCCATATCCATAATTCAACTCAAATTTATCATTCAATCCCAAAAATTTTCTTGAAATCCATAATGTCGTATAAAACTATATATTTAGTGGGCCAAACATATGAACTTTAATAGGGTTTAAATGTCTTATTTAACTTTATTAGGATTCACTTAAATTAAAAAACCCTAATATCCTTAACATAAATATATGCATATTAGCTTTATTACGTAAGAAAACAACTCAAAGAATTTAAATATTATCCAAATTAATTTATAAAGAAAGTTGGCACACTAAAATATCAATGAATCGTGGCTAAAGTTTAATTACCATGGAGCCTACTTGAATATCATATCAATTCATGTGTAAGAATCCGTGGAGCTCACTAGATTCAAGTGTTGACCGAATTCACGAATCATATGATGTAATTGGACCAAAGCATACAGAAAACATTATGGATGAATTTATACGACATGCAGTTAGAACAGCAATTGTTTATCACATTAATTCATGCCATCAGCAGCCAAGACTTCCAAAAGTAAATGGCAAAGCTGAAACATGAAATCCGAAACACGAAGCCGTTTCATGAAACAATCATGGAACTTGACCAAAAAAAAACTACGAAACAAAAACTTTCAACGGTGCAAACGAAACCTAAATTAATTATAACTCTTAAAAAAATATGAATTACTAAATTCAAATTATTTCTCAATAATCAACCATATTTAGCTCTGATACCACTTGTTAGGGTGGTAATTTATATTAATCTTTGGTGAAAGCCATCGCCTATTGAACCCAAAATCTATATGGCGATTATTAAGAAATAAATTAACAGTAAAATAGCAGAAGCGTACCTGAATTCAAGTTGACAAACTGGCACTTGAATCCTTGAAGATTTTGGAGTGGCCTTCCGGGTCAACACGTATTTACCAATTCTTGAGAGAATCCTTTAGTTTCTCTCTGATATTTTTCCTGGAGATGGGATATCAGGAAAAAACTATTTTGTGGTACTAGAAAATACGATAATAAGAATACCTGTGACCTGGAGACCATAACCCTATTTATAGATAACATTCCTGTTACCATATGGATCCCTATTTTAGCCCATTATAGAAATAGGAAATACCTTTAAATCTCTACACATTAAAAGCCCACACACTATTAGATACATTAAGTCCAAACGATATTTGATTACTTTAATTAGATTTAACCTTATTTGACAGTTTGCAACACATAATTATTCACATAAAAGTCCAACGTTGAATTAAGGATCCAACATTAAGTCTATATTCCTGGGTTTACTTAACCTATTTTCATTCTTCTCGGATGTTGTTATTATTGTTAAAAGTAAATAAGCATTATGTTAAGTCCAACTGATGAGCTGTGCTGTACCTGAGATAATTGTAGTTGTCTTCAATCAAATTCTTCAAAAATTTAGCGGCTCCATGCCTAGTAGTTCTTTCAGCATCTAAGACTAAATTTAGCGGCCCCTGCATTCGGTGCCTAAGTTAGGCCGTTAGGCGGTGCCCAAGTTAGATTCTTCGGTGCACCCGGAATTAAACATGCCTAGTTCTTTGGTGCCTAAGAATAGACATAGTGATAGAATTCGGTGACTAAGTAAACAAGCATTTAATCTTTGCCAAAATTTAGTGGCTCCATGCCTAACTTCTTTGCCAAAATCCAAACATATATTTTACTGTTCTATCCAAACATATAGATTTCTCAAGGTGTTAGGCCTATGTTCTAGGATTTACTTAACCTATTTCCATTCTTCTCGGATGTTGTTTATTGTTAAAAGTAAATAAGCATTATGTCAGTTCAACTCATGAGCTGTGCTGTACCTGAGATAATAGTAGTTGTCTTCAATAAAATTCTTCAAAAATTTAGCGGCTCCATGCCTAGTTCTTTGAGCATCTAAGACTAAAGGTGTTTTTGATAAAATTGAAGTCTAAAAACTAACATTTGAAGTCTGAATTCATTACAATATTGAATTATTAATTATTAAATCTAATAGATTTGACTATATATCACATTCAGTGATAAATGAATAGCTTATTACTTAATTTTGGGAGCAAGTTTTGTTTGAAAAATTCAGTGCTACTTAATTAATTCCGATGTTCAATTTTTTGTTATCAAACGCAGCTGAACCTATTAAAATTTGAATCCATTAAATTTAAGTGCTGAATTAGATTATCAAACAAGGCCTAAATTTAGTGGCCGCTGCATTCGGTACCTAAGTTAGATTCTTTGGTGCATAAGAACTAGGCACCGAATTAAACATGCCTAGTTCTGCGCTGCCTAAGAATAGACATAGTAAATAAGCATCTATTCTTTGCCAAAATTTAGCGGCTTCATGCCTAACTTCTTGGCCAGAATCCAAACATATGGTTTACTGATCTATTCTTCATGCTTGCATGATCTCTTTTATCTCACACATTCTCATCATCATACATCTTAACACTTCTTGTATCCAGTAAATTCCTGATCATTTGCTCAATGCAATTCATGGTCGCTTTGTCTTAGCTTTGCCTGTATCCAAATAAACTTAGATGACCTTTTTGAAGAAATTAAGAAACATATGTTCAGCCATTGAAATGTCAAGCAGTATTGATTGTCTTAATTCAGTTTCTCATAATTCCGTTTGGATATTTACCTTCTGCAAATTACATTTGCAAGTTTTCCAGTAACATTTCCAACTTAGATTGAATTGTCTTCATTATGTTTTCAATTAGAATGAAAACTACCAATGAACACTCAACAGTATCCCGAACACCTATCTTGGCACCCCTACGCATCCGTGAGGGCACACACCTAGTATTCATGCAGCAGCTGTTGATAAGACAGGACATATCTGAAGAACAACAGATACTACAAATTGAATTCAGAACATGAGAGTTGAATTGCGTATGATCAAATTAACAATGAAGAACAAATGACGAGTTACATGATTGAACTTATTTTATCACTTTGAAACAAAGGATGATGTTTCACATTTATTTAATAGTAATTTGAATACAATAGGCTTAGATACTAACTAAATTCTTCTCCCTGAAGCTCTCAACCGTATCTTTCAAGCTGACCTCCAAAGGGATAAAGTGAACTCCCAAATTCTTTGCCTTGTCATTGGATATTGTACAGTCTGAAATAATAAGGCTGCTGTTATCGGACAACCTGTAGAAGGTTAAGAAAGTTCAGAATTAACAAGTAGATAAAGCATAGGTGAAAAGAAATGCTAATGTGAAATCAAGCTCTGCAAAATCTGTTGCAGACAATAACGAGTATTTTGCCTTTGTACAAAATTTCTCTAATATATGGAGATCATTTAATCTATAACTTTTGTTATAATCCATTTAAACTTTCTGCAAAGGGCAACGTCGTGGATTAATCGAAGGGATTCATGTATCTAAAGTTTGACTTTCCTTATGAACTAAAACTAGAAAAAGACAAAATCAAAAACTGGCTCTGCAAAGTTCTGGTAATTTGAAAGACCTATCGAAAAGAATTTTACTTGATCTGAATCCAATTAAATACAACCACCTGAATTCAAACATCTATAATTTGCAGAGAACCAATTTGGTGATCCTAGTCATTAGAATAACCTAATTCTAGAAACGAAGCTGAGAAAGAGCATAATGTGCTACCAAAAAATGCAGAAAATTCTGGACTTGATACACTTTTTTTAAGCTTGAAATTGATACAAAAAGATGTGATAAATCTTGGACCTATATACTGCAACAGCAACAAGCCTGTAAAGGCTTACACCGACAAAATTGACAAGGAAAAAAGGACTTACTCATTAGGAAACTGGTGAGAAGGGTAAAGTTCATGCAAAATCTTGATGACCTGAGAGGCATGGGCAGATCTCCCAACCAGGCAATATCTTCCACTTGCAGAAGGGACTTCAAAGGCTAGAATATGTGCATAGGCGACATCTCTAACATCAACCCATCTATGCGTTCCATTAGGAAATGACTCAGCCCCTGCATTCGGTGCCTAAGTTAGTAGCATCATTATGTATCTCTTCTAGCGTCTTTTTAATGCACTAAAGTATACGTACAATTAAACACCAATGGTCTCAGTCACTGGGGATAAACAAATGGCAGAGATGAAAATGTTCAAATCTAGAATCAACGGCCTGCCCTTTATTTTTTTTGGAGAGTCTCTTGGTTCTATTTTAGTGCAATGCAAGGCCCACAGCCATGAAGAGGGAGAGTTGAGGAATGAACCACTTGAGACAACCGTCATAGTTAATTATTGGTTGATCATAAGAAATATTACTCCAATGAACTTCTACTAGAACAGTTGGGCTAACAGCATGTCTTAGTTTTAGAAAGATCAATTACTAGGCAAATAACACAAGTACAAACACGACAAGACCGGTTGTCCTTTAACTAAAACAGGGGTTAAACATCGAAAGCTGAAGATACTTGTCCCTAAACTACTCCTCTAGATAGACAAAAATAAGATATTTGCAATTTTTTGTTCCAAAATAATTCAAAAATCAACCACTTCTTGCTTTACAAGTCCTGAAGTCATTGTACAAAGTGGCTATTTGGGTCGAAATATTTATTGTCAATAGGGAAAATAATAAAAGAAATCTGATTAGCAAGTAAATTCTTAAAACACAGGCAATGACTACACAGAATGGTTAGAATATTTTCCATTTTCATCAATTTTTGCAAGTAATTTATTGACAATCATTTCAAAAAGTAACATACGTAACATTCAACGCACATATTTTGTGTTTGTATTATTAAACGCATTGGCCATTTTTTCGTTTGGATTGCTTTTTTTTCAAAAAAAATTTATATTTTTCGTAAACACATTTTCTAATAACATTTTTATCTTACATATATTAAATCACTATAACACATTTTTCTACAAAAACTCCAAAAAACAACAATCCAATCGGGCTAGTTTTTGGTGGTTACACCACATTTTTAATTTACATACGCTTTCTCCACTTTGACAATTCATACATTCTCAAATCCACTTTGAATTGCTTATTACCAAATTAACATGAAGAATAAATGACAAATTACATGAATGAACTCATGTACCATTTCTCACAAAGGATAACGTTTCACATTTATTCACTGGTAATTTAAATACAATACAACAATGCCTTGGCTTAGATGCTAACTAAATTCTTCTCCCTGAAGCTTTCAATCATATCCTTTAAGCTGACCTCCAAAGGAATAAATCGAACTCCTAAATTCTTTGCCTTCTCGTTGGATACTGTGTGGGCCGGATAAAAAAGGTTGCTATAGTCTGACAATCTGTAGTATGTTAAGAAAATTCAGAAAAGACAAGTAAATAAAGCATAGTTGAAAAGAAAATGCTCATGTAAAATTAAACTCCACAAAATTTGCAGGAGACAATAATGCTTCACAAGCATTTTGCCTTTGTATAAAATTTCTGTCATATATGGTAAGAAAATTTAGTTTAAAACTTTTGTTACAATCCATTATATCAAAGGGCGAATTGCATGGATTAATGGAAGGGCCGTATTTATCTAATTAACTTTTGAACTTTCCATATGAACTAAAACTAGAAAAAGACAAAATCAGAAAATGCTGGCTGAGACAAAACCCTGGTAATTTGAAAATCCTGGCAAACAGAATCTTAGGTGACCAGAATCAAATTCATTTCCATCACCAAAAACTCAATTATTTATAATTTGGAGAGGAAACCAATTTGGAGATCCTACTTCTAAGAAGAACCTAATTCTAGAAACAAATTTGAGAAAGAGCTCATTTGATGAGAACATGAGACAAAAGATGCAGAAAATTCTGGATTTGATGTATGTACTTTGTTAAATATAAACAAAAATTATGCGATACATCTTGGAGGTGCATATTGCCATCAACAACAGCCTATAAGGACATATACTGACAAAATTGACAAGGAAAAAGAGACTTACTTATCCAGAAATTTATGAGCAGGGTAATGTCCACGCAAAATGTTGATGACCTGAGAGGCATGTGCTGATCTCTCAACCAGACAATATCTTCCACTTGCAGAAGGGATTTCAAAGGCAAGAATATGCGCATGGGCAACATCTCTAACATCAACCCATCCAAGAGTTACATTAGGAAATGCTCCAGCCCCTGCATTCAATAGATAATGAGATCTTTAAGCATATATACTATTGTCTTTTCACCTCTCCTCTAGATAGGCAAACAAAAGTAATTTCCAATTTTAAGTTCCAGAAGATTTGAATTAGCAATCACTTCATGAAATGAAAGTCCTATCATCACTGTACAAGGTGGCCATTTGGCTCCAAAGAGTCAGTGTCAATGGGAGAAGTAATAAAACAAGCTGATTAGCAAGTAGTCTTAAGACACAGGCAGTGACAACACAGAATGAATTTTTCCTGTCAGTGCCCTCCCAAAAAATTCCTCAAGGAAGAAAAAGTTATAACATCTTCCACCCCAAAAAGTGTTGTTCTTCCTAAATTTGCATAGAATCTCAATATCAAAGAATAGAAGATGCAAGCAACATGAACGCCAGAAAAATGGTTGGACAGCAAAGCTTTTTGGCATGACCAGCTGATAGACCAGATAGCTTGATATATCAGTTCACATTTCTATCAATGTCTGTATGCTCCATTACAATAATAAGCTAGCAGAACCTTACAATTTTATTAGTGTCATAGATACTTTGTTGTACGATAACAGAGAACATTTTAGTTCATGATAAAGCTATAACAAAACATAGATGAACATTATCTAATACAGCTCACGACATACCATTTACTAGGCTCAGAATCAATTCGGTGGTGAGATTAATAGATGGCTGCAAGACTGGACCAACTACGAATCCTGGATGAATTGTGATTATCTCAATGCTATGCTCCTTTGCGAATTTCCATGCAGCATCCTCTGCCAAGGTTTTTGAAAGTTCGTACCAAGACTACACCATAAAAATTGTTAAAAAGTTGGTTGCTTTGTAGCCGAAAATACATTAGTTTTTAGACTCAATTAACAAGTAATATTTAAAACTTTTAGAAAATGGTAAAACCTGTTTCCATCATTTGGAGCTACTACTTATGCGGCCATAAAGCACAAATTGAAAGCATGCATATTGGACAAGCTATTTTACAAATGATTAAGTAGATTCTCAAGGATGCTAAGAATGGCATTGATTTTTCCTTTAATTTAATTATGTGCAACGGATGATGCAAAGTACCACAGTGTTAACATACTCCTGATAGTATGATCTCTTCATCCTCGAGTCAACACAGAACGACAAAGGTATTTGACTTGTGACTGATCAAGCCATATTCATGACTTTCTAGCAGAAGTTCCTTGACATCTGCCCAAGCAAACATTGATCATCTTGCAATGCCTTTCCAGACAATAATGTGGAACTTGATTCTACAGCTTCATTTAGGAGATGCGCGGTTGGCTATTCCATACTTTATTATCTCTTTCCAATTAAAGCTAAGCTGTTAGTTAAAGGAAGAAAAGAAAGAGGATCCACCTTTCTGGCCTGCCCTTTAATCAAAGGGTTCTATCAATTATACCAAAAAAACATCTTTCTTTCCTATAAAAGTACCACGAAGCCGTGAAGATTCTATCTTAATTTTCCCCATACTTGGACCAAGCTCCTCAGACTTTGTACAATAACAAGTTGAAACTACAGAAATCTAGCATTCCACATATACATAATTTAACAGATAGAAATGGATGATAACATACCTTCTGCTCCTCACAGTATGATGGATCAGAAAACCAACTTTCATCAACGACCACGTCCTTCTTTAATTCTCTATTGATTGTAACTGCAGCCATAGAAGATGTTATAACAACTTTTTTTATAGATGAAACTTTTGCACATGACCGTAGCACATTGACTGTTCCTCTTACTGCAGGTTCCAGTAGTTCTGCCTAGAAAATGAAACAAAGACAAAAAACGAAGTCATTACCAGGCAACAGATATGCCGATGCTTGCGTCCTGCACAATCATGTTGGTATTCTGTTTTTAGATTTTACTATAAATTCTGTAACCTTTACCAGACCATGTCTCCACCACAGTAACAACTAACAACTCAAACAAGTCGCAGAACTGATTCCCTAGAAGTTTCAAACATCAGCAAGCTAAGTACAGTGAAATCATGGCTTGAAAAACACAGAGAGAGAAAATAGGAAAGGTGTTGCTCCTACAACTCCTGCAAAGAGATTTTAGCAGAAAAATAAACAGCGAGCAATAAAGGGTTACTATCAAACTTATTTGGAATTTTCTTTTGATGCCTACGAGTCAATGGACCATGAACTAGATAGCCTTGTTCATTAAAATAACTAAAATCAAACTTCTAGTGAGTTACTTAAAGGGGAGCCCCACAAACGCAATTAGAGAAATGAACCAGGATAGGCACACTACGTAAAACCATAAGGCACAATCATTAGCAGATGTGAATCAATTAACAAAGGAAGATGCATTCAATCTGCAGATGCTCAAATGTATGTTCAGTTGATATGAGATTCTTAATCATTATAATTTGCGTACTCAAAAACCAGAATTCTATATTGACTAACAGATTAGCTGGCCAAAGCAGGGACTTATTTGCTACAGGGACAAGCTTAAACCTAGCTCTAGCACCTTACACTGACTGACTTATGCACAAATATAATTCGATAGATCTTGTCTACAAGCCCACTTGTAGACCATGGGAATGTGCTCAACTCTTAATTTTTTTCATCGCCTAACATCAACATTCTTCCAATTGTATCTCTGAAGTAGCAATAGCTAAATCATTTACTAGAGATCTCATATATAGGTATCCAAGATAATGAAGCACGAAGCATATCACAGTCTTCTTACCGTGACCTTCAGGAAGAGGATTGTGCATCTACAGACTTTAAAGAAAAATTCTTCACGGTTTTACCCTGGAAACTATATTACTCTCTTTCATTTTGCATAATAAAAGAGAAATTGAAACACATCATAAAGCCATAGAATTGGAAATAAGAAACTCCCTATTTGTAGTCAGTATTGATGCTTTAACATCATCTAAATCAAAGTCCAAAGGAATATATATCATCCAAAAAAGAAAGTAGAAATGAAATATTGGCCGGCAATAGAAGAATATAGTAAAAAAAAAAAAAGTAGTAGTAAAATTAGATATTCTACAAAGCATGTCAAGAATTTTAAATTCCGTTGAATAGAAAGCAATTTTTATTGACAATAAAAAATTTCCAGTTTGGTAAAGAAAATGCACCTCTGGATTGCTAACAGAAAGTTGAACAGGAGATGCGGTATGGAAAACACCTTCACATCCCTCAACTATTGCATCAAAGGATCCCTTTTCTAATAAGTTTGCCGAGAACAAGTGAAGCCTTTCCTTTGCTCCAGCAAGTGCTGTCAAATGCTGTGCCTTTTTTGGATCATCTGTGGCATGATTGCATCAAGGAGAGGTTCAGACAGCTACAATTAATCCCAAGCTATCTTAGAAAAGTCTATCATGTTTTTACCATGGCTATATTTAAAGGAGACTTGGACCCAGAGTAAATAATGGAAGAATCCCAATGCAACAATAAAGTGATTACTTGTATGGATACAATAACATTATAGAAATTTCCTTTTCTTATAACCTTTTTCCTACTCGTTTTGTGTTTTTTTTTTTGCTTGCCAAAATTCATTCCTAGTTTTAGACCACCAGCCTTTCACCTTTAAGCATTGGGAGCCAAAAATGCAGATAAAGATGAACACAAGGTGATAACACTGCAACAGACCCTGAAGTACAGGGCGAAAATCCCACTTAAGCCTTGTCCATACAGGCCTAAATACATGCACATGGCAGAAAATCTACTTGCAAACAAGAGAAGCACAGGAAATCAAAATCTGCACACAACACAACAGAGACAGTACTTGAGGAGCACAAAATAAACTTACTGAGATCACGAACGGAAGCTTTAACAGTATAACCCCGCTCAAGCAGCAGCTTCACCAGCCATGAAGCTATGTATCCCGAAGCTCCAGTCACGCACACCACTTTCCCTTCTCCTGCTGCTGCTGCTGCTGAGCTCATTTTGTTAGTGCTGCGTTTATTCTGTGTATGTTTTGCCTTGGGTCCATACCACGAAAGGCTTGGGAGCTTATATATAGCAGTAGACAAATGGTACTGTTGCAATTTGCTTGGCTCATGGATGACGTATGCTTCACGGTTTTGGCGGGGGTTCGGGCGGCGGGCCGGGGGGATTGGGGTGGGAGGTAAACGGTAATACTGGTATACGCATGCATATAAAATTTATATGAAATTTAAGCGTGTTATTTAGTATAGTGGATGATGATTTCTAATAATCTGTTAATGAAATTTAGTTTTACAAAAAAGAGTAAAAAAAAAAATAATATAATATTATCAAGTTATAGTAAAACTTGATATATACATATATATATATATATATATATGAATAAAATAAGATATTTTATGCATTCGAATACAATAACATAATCTACTTGTACCATTATCAGGTGTTTAACAGATTTATTAATGGATATGAAAGTGTTAGATTTTATCTCATATTTTTCCCAATTTATGACTTTGACTTCAAACTGATTAACTCATAAGAGAATCCAAAACCATCTGGTTGTCAAACTGGACAAGTAACAAAAAATCATGTCCATGCATGACGGGTTTTTGCTTCCCATTCTGATTCAAATTCTATAATATGTACCAAAGTCTGAATCCTCAATTAGAACTAAAAGATAAATCAAATTACTCAAGACTTAAATCAAGTTTCACTGAGTAAGAGTTCGTTTAAATTTGACTTGCGAACTAATTAAGTCAAGTTAGAACAATATTTTATGCTTGATAAAATTTTTAGTGTAGGCTGAGCTTAGCTTAATGATCATAAAATTGGGATTTATTGGTAAAAAAATTTAAATTACTCGAATTTGACTCAATAAAATTTTTTTGAGTTTGGCTCAATAAATAAACAAATCAATCTTAAATACCATCTCAAGTTCATTAAAACAAAATATATTTAATATATTTAGTTTGATTACACATGTTTACACCCTTTTATTTTTCATATGGTCGATAACCATATAATTCTGGACTGGAGCAGATCTGAGTAAGGTACCTAACATGTTTATCAATTTTATTGTGGTCTGTGATGGATCTAAATAAAACATTTCAAGTATTCTAGTACTTTAATGTGATGTAATTATAGATTATTGTGTACATTATTCTGTATATCACACCTGTGTAAGCTGAATAAATTGAACCATGTTACAGTATCTTTTTTTAAATTAAAATTTAGAATTTTGTGCCAAATTCTTTTGCAATAACAAATTTATTTAAAAATTTCATAAAACATAATTTAACATGACAAATTTTATTGTGTATGGTAAATTTTTAGTGGCTAGTAACCCTTTTGATAATTTTCAATTTATTGGATAGCAACTTAATTTAGCTATACACATAAACATGGCAAGTGTACACACATTTTTTTAATCTTTTTATTTCTTGTTTTTGTGGGGAAATAACTAAAGGATGTGTTTGGATAGGAGACTAATAAACTTTTTTTAAAAATTTTCCTCGTGCCCAATTGCAGGTTAAAAGGAAGAACTCTCCACCATCTACAATCTAAAAACGGATTTAGTCCCTTTTCGGTGGCTACTGAATCGAAGCTTAGTGGGTCTACTTGACTCTGGATTTTTCTTTAGTCATACCATTTTGTCATAAAAAGCGACAGATTGTTTCTTCTAAACCTTTAATTGCACACGCCATGGTCTACTTGATTGCGGGTTTTCCTTTAATTGCACCATTTTGTCATTAGTGACGATTGCTTCTTCTAAACCTTAGCTCACTGCACAGGTCATTCGTGTGAAAGTTAATTGTTACTGTTGGGTGAAGAGTTAAAGTTGAAATTGGTAATCGCGGAGCAATTCATCTTTTGACTCCTTGGAAAATACTGATGATACTTTTTTCTACTCACCAGCACCCAAAGCTTTTCTAAGATGAGCTTTAGTGGCATTTCACTGTAATTTTGAAGTTTGAAAAGATACGATGTTATCATCTCCTTTTCTTTTCCTATTGTCGCCCATTACTAGCGTCACCTTTGGAATGAATTGCTTCCTAACAATTCGGAATTGAGACCTGCATCTGGTTTAGTTTGCTTGTTAAACCGAACTTAAATTGAACTCGACAAGTCATGCATAATAATCGTGTGATTCTATTGATATATTTTTTTTTTTCGGGTTTTGCATGTTGGTTGAACAATTGTTCAAGTTCTTGTCTCGGATTTTACTGCTTCACCAGTATGTGGATGTTGCGGCTAAAGAAATTTGCATTTGTCGTTAGAAGAAGAATTTTCTGTTTTATGACTGGCAAGTGATTTGGGTCCATCTATTTTAGTGCTTTGTTTACAATTTAATTGGGTTCAATGGTCCATCCACATCGGAACTTAGAATTTATCCTTCTGTTTGCTTTTGCATGAGCAAAGATTAGTGATTTTTAATCATAATTCTGGATTCCTCTACTCCAGCTGTATATAGTGAAGAAATCTATCCCGTTGTAATTGTGTATTTGCACACCAAACATCATTAGCCTGTCTACTTTTGACATTGTTCTTGAATTACTCAGTATAGAATGTGTATTAGCTACTGCAAGCAAATGAACAATACAATGAACATATTACCTCTTAGACGTTATGTAATCTGCATTTAAACAATACAATGAACATATTACCTCTTCTGAAGGATTAGTAAGTAAAAATACAAGCTCAAGATATTAGCAATAGTCGTTGAAAACTTTACAACGATCAAGGTAGCAAGTAGAAAGGGCACCTTGAACCTGCGGTAGAGAAACTAAAGGCACTCCAACAAAGAAACCTCAACACTTTCCAATATTTCTAAAACGAAAAAGGAAATAGTACCAATCAATTTAGATTTAATCCCACAACTTGAGCAAAAAGATAAATTATCTACTATTTTCCAATGCTTGACCATATCTGTACCTACAAAACTAGCTTTTAAAGTTTGCGTAGATGTCATACATCACAAAACTAGCATCTCACACAAAGTGAATGAGATGTTGGCACATTTCATCACATAATAATTAATTGAAAACAGCATGCATTGGACCCTTTATTTTTTTGGAGCATTACACCAAGACAGAATGACTTAATATAAATGGATTCTAATTTATACTTACTAGTCTAACCAGACCTACCATTCCAATTTAGCACACATTTTTGTCAGAATATGGTAAATAAAGGCACTTTATACTATATGAATTTCACAAAAAGTTATACAAAAAATGCAGATATAGGTAGAGAAGATACATACCTAAAAAGTTCTCAATTATGTTTTCAAAATGCTAAAGTAATTCTTTTCCAGATTTACTGATGGTGCTTTATGTTTTCATGGTTTATGCAAAGAACATCATACTATCTCTCTTAGTCAAATAATACAATTCTTCCCCACAAATTTCCTAAAGCATCTATGAACCTAGCTTGGAAAAAAAAGGAGAGATTCTTATTAACACTTTGAAATGATTGTGAGAAAGAAGAATTTAACCCTAGCGTAATTAATACAACTCCTCAAAGGAAAGAAAAAATTAGAAACAAGCAATATTTTTTTATCTTAAAATTGTACCCATATTCACACAATATACAATGATAGAACAAACAAAAACCTATAAACCATTATTTTGTTCTATGGGATTTAGAGAGGGAAAAAAGTACCTTTAATGATTATAATGGTAGATGACAACGGAATTATGATAGGGTTTGTAGATAAAGTTTCAGTGAGTTTCAATGTTTTTAGGATTTACTCTAATACTTATCAGTTAAGAGAAGAAGTAAGGAAACCTCATCAATAAGGCAAGTAAATCTCATCAAACAGTGAACTGTGTTTTTTTTTTTTTTTTCATTTTGCTTATTTTAAACTTTTTAGGAAATGCCAGTAAAACTCATGATCCAATGACGCATAAGGTAATGCCAACCAAGTGTGGCCAGATTTGTATTTGATGGCATAGTCAGCAAAAATGCTGTTGAGCTAGCATTTTCATAGTGTGAAGAAGTGAAGTTCCCTTGAAAGATTCAACCATGGCGTTCCCTTGAAAAGTTCCATTAAATAGGTGCCACTAATTCAGATGTTTCTTGTAGTGATTAGTGACTGTTTATTGGTTGTTTCTAATTTGCCCACACCGAGTCCAATTCAAAGAGAAAGATCTTCTTATTTTCCTTTGTCTTCGTCTCTCCAGAAGAATATGACACGTGGGTCCCAATCTTATGTTATTCTTATTGAAGTTTCAATATAGTAAGAAGTGTTAATGGTACTCAATTAAACTTTCATGGTACACATGTGGACCTGCAAGTAACACACATCATGTGATGATTGGTGTTGAAATTTTCAAAATCCAAATGCATAATAAAAAATTTAGTAACATCAACGGTTGGAGTTTGGAAATCAAAGAAAACTTTCTTTTTTTTTTTTTGGAAGTTGCTTGCTAAACAAAAATAACACAGAAATATTATGCAGTAATTACCATGCAAATTTTTAATTTTTTCCTTCTAGTTGTTATGTCATTATCCACAGCATTGTCATGAAAGGGACGAGAATTTTTTAGGACAGAAAAAAAAAATTTTGAGTGTTTACGTGGTTAACCATTTTGCTTCTTGTATTATAAACCATGACTAGTTAACTAGTTCTGAAACAAGGTTTGTCAAAATTCGAACTTTAGAAGTTTAAGGTGTTGGAAAATCATGTTTGACCAAAAAAGTGCAAATTCTTTTTGCTAAACAAGAAATTTAGCTTTTCTTCCCAACTTACCAAACGTGGCAAGATAACGTTTGGACTCTGATTCATCCAATGTCTAAGCTCGTACAGTAACATAAATCTTCATGATTCATCCGACAATTACGGACAATCAGGTAAATTTGCCTTACATTATTTTGACAACATCAGCAACATGAAAAAAGATGCGATGAAACAAGTTGTAGTAACCACAATCCTCTGTGCCAAATAACGGGGCAGACTCTTTGAACTGAGGGCACAAGAATTTATTTACTCTTTCAGTATTTCTTGAGAAATTCTCTGGCAATCTTTCCGTTGCCTCCCTTAGGATAGAATCCTCCTGGAACATGCTCATTACCAGTGCCATAAACAATCCTCAGTATCTCCTCTGGACCCCTCTCATATGAGATAGAGTAGGAATTGGCAGATAAAACGTTGCTTGAAGTCCGTCCTTCGGCGCCTAGCTTCATTGGGACAAAGATCCCTTCGTCCTTGATTCCATCCTTGCCCAACTTGTTTCTCAGCTTTGAAATGCGAATAGTAAATTCAGCCACTGTTTGATTGTAAGGGTACACCACTTCTTTAGCTCGTTCATAGAGATACATTCTGATTACTGCATCTTGGCCTGATTCAACTCCTAGTAGCCCCGCCAAAAGCTACAAAATTAAGGAGAAAAAATATATGTGAATCACATACACGTTTTTTTCAACTTAGCTATCTTGCTTATTGAAACGAAAAAAATCTTAACTTTTTGAATATGCTCAATCATGGATTTTTGGCCTGAATTTTAATGGACTTACACGCTTGGCTCGATAGCCTTGGAGTAAGGGATTTGTGCCAACATAGCCTACTAGGCCTACATAGGGAATTACATAAGAAGCCAACATGTAGTTGAGGCTGTTGCTGTAAGGGTTGAACGGAGGGTCGAGTTTGTACCCAAATGCTTCATCAAAGAGCTTTGCAAAGTTTTCAGTACGGAGGTCCAGCTGTGGCCTTGGGAACAAACCTACCGTATCTCTAAGCGCCCTAAAGTTCAATGACCCAAAAAAAAAAAAAATTGATGATCAGATATACTTCACGATTGGAATTCTAGCTCTAATATAGTAGAAATGAATAATTACATACGAACCTGAGATGGCCAACTTCTTGATAGGCAAATTCAGTGATAATGTTCTTTGTAAGAAGATCAAGATTGGCTTTTTGGGCACCGATGGGAGGAGGACCTTCATTGGGCAGTTCAGGCTCAACCATGTCGAGTCCATGGCCTAAGGCACCCCACAAGAAAAATTCTGCTTCCAAGAACTCTAGATTCACCGGAAACTGCAACAGTTCAATGTCTTTCTCGTATAGTGGAAGTGATTTTTGTGGAAAAGTTGGCTTGCAAGGTTGAGGGGAAAATGATGCTGTGGATGCTGTGCAAGACACCATCAAGACCATGAACACGACTATTTGGGGCTTATATGATAAAAGAAGAGCCATTGTTCGACGGCAGAATGAGAAACAGAGGTTGAGAAGACGTGATTTGAGTTTTGAGATGCATTGATCGAGATATTCGGTGGTGGTATTTATACTGGGATTGAACATTGACATGTGTTTCTTTCGGAGTACGTCAATCCTTGGTTTGGACAAATCTCCACCCAAAAAATTGCGTAAACAATTGTTAACCAATCAGAAATGCACATGAACGTCATGAAACACAAAAATATCAGATCTGCATTGCTAAATTATACTAATAGAGTAAATTATTGATTTCCCTTTAACTTTGTCAAATTTGCAAGTAGCTGCTCCATTTGTTGCTGAAGCTGTTTTTAGAACAAGTAAATATATTTATGAGGAAGCATTGGTTTAAAAGTTGAGGTTGAGACTCCAAAATTTAAAAGTTGTTAGATTATAATCCTGCTTTCTGCTTCTCGTTTTTTAAATCCCATCTTTCCCCTAGTAGAAAAAATTTATGTGTGAGTTGGTTGTGAGCAAAAATGTTTTGGACATTTCAAAATGACCATAAAACTGAACCTAGTATTGATTTCTCTCTGGTCGAATTGTGGACTAGTCTTTTCGATTAGTTTGACTGTGCAATAGACTTAAAGTATTTGATTGATTTTAAATCAATTGCTTACTCCTTTTGTGGCTGGAAAAGTCCGTGTTTGAAAAAGCCAAAAATTTGGAGGAAGGAATATGGACAAAGGGATTCTTTTCCCACAAAAACAATGGATTTATTAAGAAGAATTCATGATTCGCATGGAACCCTTCGTTGTCTTATACCAGCATGCCTTCTGATTTCTTAAGAAATTCGGTCAAATGTTTCATCCATGAATCATGAGTTAAAAGTCGCCGCTAATATCTTTCAGATTAAGTTTGTTGGTCATTTCCTGGTATGAAATATGACCTGCCGAATTGCTGTGGATACATGCTGCCCTAAGCCTGCAAGATCATAATACTATTATTAATATTAGTATTATGTTTTTTTATTGAAGAAACTCTATTATTAATATAGTAGTAATCCATGCCTAATTCTTGGTTAATAATAGGATAAGGTACTTGTTGGTTTCTTTGCATTCTGCATTTGCGGTCCCACGCATGAGTTTTAAAGTCACTGAAGTATGGGCAAAATCTACGGACTCAGTTACTGTTTTTGGACTTCAGTTACCATTTTGGCCATTTAATCAAGGGTCTGTTTCGATTCAGGTTTTTTACATATAGATTTTCCAAATACAACAGTAACACAATTTAAAAACACTCTAACAACATTCAAAACATAGTCAGTCCAAAAAAAGTGGCTATTCGCTTGTATCATAAACACATTTTTCAATCCATCTTTTTATATTCTCAATCACCTTTTTATTTCACATATATCACATCACAAAAAATACTACCATAATTATTCCAAATAATTATTTAGAATAATACTCTATCCAAACAAAGCCGTACACTTGTCCAAAAAAACAAAGAAAGAAACTTCTAGCTGTCTTTTCAATCTCCTCCAGAACCGCACTTGGAATTTGAGCTGACTGCATAGCATAAGCTAGCAGCGCTCTTTGTTTTTCTTTGATCTATTTTATTGCAATTCATCTTTTATGTATATATATATATATATATATATATATATATATATATATATAAACAACATACCATTATTGTAACTAGTAATAGGTTATGTGCTTCTCATGTGATTGTATCATAAAATGTAAAGTTACTTATGTACTAATTTTTTGAGAAATTTTATTGTTAACATCATAATTTAATATTTAGATTTTTTTCCATCTTTTTTTCAATTTTCTATTGCCACTTTAGGACTTTAATGAAAATTAAAAAACCCTTATAGGGTCAATTCCATACACTATAAGTCAACCTTTGAAATAAAAAAAAAGAGCACAATAGAAAATATAAAAAAAATATATGCATTCCCCAATTGGTATGCAGTGACATATAAAGGATAAAATTAAACATGACCTTAAATATAATGGGCCAAATCGGTCATTTTCAGTGATGCACACTATGTACATGGCTAACTCCATTAGAATTTTTCATTTTCCGTTAGAGGTCCTTTTTTTTTTTTTGTAAAGATAAATGACTAAAATGATCGCAATATCGGATAAGGGACTAAATTAGCCAAAACCTCAAAGATGAGAGACCAAAATGGTCATTTTCCCATATTTTAATTGTTTTGTTAAAATAACCGAGAACAAATGAGAAGACTAAAAGATGGGTGAATTAAAGGTCGTGATCAACATTGAAGTTTGGAAGGTGCGGAAATTGAAATTTCAGAGAAGGATTGCTTGGTGGCAACTGTAGAGGCCCCGTCCTGGGCCTGTACACGTGGCAGCCCAAGGAGGTCCGAGTTGGGCTTGGATCCCGGGCCCAGGAGAACTGTCCCGCGGCCCTCCGCCTCCATGGATCCAAGGGGCTCCCGAGAACAATCCCGCGTAGGTCGGGATTGACCCCCCCTCAGTACGGGATTGAGGCTATTTTGGGCAAGTCCCGAAACGTACGGAGGTCGGACTCCTAAGCAGGTATAAATGGTAACGCACATTGACTGCGCAAGGTACGCTCACTATTGGACAATTACGCCCATCCGTTTTACTTCCCGTGAATCTCACTTACCGGAAAGCTAACTTGACCGTCGGAGTGCCATCGGGGATGATCTCGGGGCCCCTGTTAGTTCACTCTCTTGTTCGTCTTTCAGGCTTAGGACGCGCTCTCCCGATTAGCACGCCGAGCTCATCAGGTCAGCTCGGTCCGGGAAAGTTCCGTGCTTATTCAGTTGGAGCCGTCTGTGGGAACGAGAAGGTACGAGTATTTGTGTTGATGGCGAGAACGCGTTCCAAGCGAACCGTGGAGAACACCGATCCCAGAGCCGGCGAGGGGTCCCGGCGAATGGAGACCGAGGCAGCTCGGGGCGCCGGGGGTTCTGCCCTCTCAGGGGAACGGAGACAGCAGATCTTTCAGTTCGTGACAGAGAACCTTCCCATACTGGAAGACATAATTCGGCAAGCAAATGAGGGGGGTTAAGCCGGGGGTGCGCAAACCTCCAAGGCGAAGGGAAAGGAGAGGGCATCGCCTCCCGTTCCCTCGGAGGATGAGTCACGGGACCAGCCCCCCAAGAGGAAGTGGCCTCGGACCCCCCCCCGGCCGCGAGCCTCGGTGGTCGGGGACAGAGAGAGATATTCTTGCGATCGGGCCGCGGGGGGCCAACCGAGGAATCCCTCCTCGTGGAAGCTAACGCGGAACGAGCCTGAGCGCTCCCCCACCCGATCTATCAAGAGCCGGCCGCGAGACCCTCCCCAGTGGCAGCCTATCCGGGACGAGCTTGAGCAGATCCTGCGGCCGCAGCAGTACGAGGATAACTATACAGTCTCGCCCTTCACCCGAGAGATAGAGGACTACCCGTTACCTCGGAGGTTTAAAATCCCGAACATCGAGCTGTACGACGGCTCGACCGACCCGGAAGACCACCTCTCGGTCTTCCTGACGCATATGCGTCTGCAAACCGCTGCGGATGCACTCCGCTGCAAGACCTTCCCCATGTTTCTGAAGGGGAAGGCCAGGCTCTGGTTCCAGGACCTAACACCGGGGTCCATCCGGAGTTTCGCTGAGTTGGCCAGACAGTTCGCCGCCCAACTCGTCTCCTCGAAGACTTACTCAAAAAACACGGCTCACCTGATGGCGATCAAGCAGAAGCCGGACGAGTCCCTGAAGAATTTCATGACCCGCTTCAACACAGAGAGCTTGCAGATCAGGGACAAGGATGAAAAGGTGGTCATGGCCGCCTTCGTGAACGGACTCAGGGTAGAAGATCTCTTCTACAAGCTCGAAGAGAAGCCCCCCGAGAACCTGGAAGAACTCTTGACCAGGGCGCACGTGGCCGCTAATGCGGAGGAGGCTAGTCGCCTGAAGAGAAAATCAGATCGTGAACTCGGAGATCGGAAAGGACGGGCAAACCCCCCCGAGAATAAGGATGGCCCGGCCAAGAGGAATGTTTTCGACCGGCTCTCGAAAGACAAAGCCCCTGCTCAACCGCCGCTTCCAGAAAAAGGCTACACCCCCCTAACTCGGCCCAGATCCCAGGTTCTGGCCGTCATGGAGGCGAAGGGCCTAGTAGGGCGGCCGCCTAAGATGGGGACACCCCGGAACAAAAGGAATCAAGACCGGTATTGTGCCTTCCACCGTGATGTTGGGCATGATACGGAGGGATGCTGGGCCCTGCGGAAAGAGATCGAAGATCGGATCCAGCGGGGTTTCTTGGGGCGATTCGTGCGGCAAGGTCGATCAGGCCAGGAGTCAGGACGCACCTACCACGGAGACAGGGCCGAGGGCCAGCGTCGCGACCGCCCTGAGCGGCGTTACCTTTCTCGGGGCCATTCCCCGATCAGGACGCCCAGAACTTGGCAGGGGTAATAAACACCATCGCTGGAGACCCCACGGGGGGGACAGCCATGCAGCTCGGAAGAGCAGGCGATCTCCTCCGGAGGGGGATGACTCCTTGAAGTGCCTGCGTATGGACGAAAAAATCACTTTCTGACCAAGGGACGCAGTTCCCCTGGTGTCTGGAAACGACGAGACCATCGTGATAGACATCGTGACCAATAATTATCGGGTGAAAAAAGTGTACGTCGGCCAGGGGACCGCGGTGGACATCCTGTTCTACCGGGTGTTCAAGGAGCTCGGCTTGGAAGACAAACAGCTCACCCCGATTAGGACACCCCTGGTGGGCTTCACCGGACTGCCCATCACTCCGGAGGGGATGATCACCCTGATGGTTACGGTAGGGCAGGCGCCCAAGTGCCGGACCATCCCCGTCAACTTCGTGGTGGTCAAGCAACCATCCCCATATAACGTGTTCTTGGGACGTCCCGCCTTGAACGCCCTCCGGGCTATCCCCTCGTTTCTCCACCTCAGCGTCAAATTCCCCACCCCGGGAGGAATAGCTGAGGTGCATGGAGATCCAGAGGTGGCCCGAGCTTGCTACTTGGCCGTGCTCCGGGGACACGAGAAGGTGGTCGCCCAGACGACCAGCTTGGAACCTTACATCCCGGGGGAGGAGGCCCGGCAGTTGGGCACCCAGGACGAGATCGAAGAGTTCCCCCTGAGAGAGGACAGGCCCGACCA
Organism: Coffea arabica; assembly: GCF_036785885.1. Taxonomy (NCBI): domain Eukaryota; kingdom Viridiplantae; phylum Streptophyta; class Magnoliopsida; order Gentianales; family Rubiaceae; genus Coffea; species Coffea arabica. The sequence goes on from NC_092313.1 coordinate 29,052,929, forward strand.
GGTCCTCCGCATCGGGGCATCGTTGCCTTCCGAGGAGAAAGAGGGCCTGAAGGCCCTGCTAAGGGAATACTCCCAGGTCTTCGCATGGACGATTGAGGACATGCCCGGGATTCCAACTGATCTGGCCGTCCACCACCTCAACGTGGATCCCCGCTTCAAGCCAGTGAAGCAGAAGAAGAGAGGAATGAGGTGATCAGAAAGGAGGTTGGCAAGTTGTTGGAATCCAAAATCATCCTAGAGGTGTACTACCCGACCTGGTTAGCCAACCCCGTCCTGGTAAAAAAGGAGGACCAGTCCTGGAGGATGTGCGTGGACTTTACAGATCTCAATAAAGCTTGCCCGAAAGACTGCTTCCCCTTGCCGAGGATTGACAGGTTAGTAGACGCTACTGTTGGTTTTGACGTTTTGTGTTTCCTGGATGCTTTCAAGGGGTACCACCAGATAGATATGGCCGAAGAACACCGGGAGAAGACCTCCTTCATCACCGAGGAAGGGACTTACTTCTACCGGACTATACCATTCGGGCTAAAGAACGCTGGAGCTACCTACCAGCGCCTGGTCAACAAGTTGTTCCAGAATCAAATCGGCAAGAGTATGGAAGTCTACGTGGACGATATGATCGTCAAGAGCCGAACCGGTCAGCAGCTCATTCCCGACTTGAGGGAAATCCTGAACATTCTGTGGGAGAGCCGGATGCGGCTAAATCCAAAGAAATGCACCTTCGGGGTCAAGTCAGGAAAGTTCCTGGGCTTCCTGGTCTCCCGAGAGGGGATCAGGGCCAACCCGGATAAGCTCCAGGCCATCATGGACATGTCCCCTCCGAGGAGCGTCAAGGAGGTCCAACGGCTCACGGGAAGGATGGACACCCTGAACAGATTCCTCTCGCGCTCCGCGGTGAGGGGGCTACCCTTCTTCCTGATCCTGAAAACACCAAAGGATTTTCAATGGATAGAGGAATGCCAGAAAGTCTTCACCGACCTAAAAGCATACCTGGCCGAGCTGCCTGCCCTGACTGCCCCAGAGCAGGGAGAGACCCTGCTCCTATACTTGTCTGCTTGCAACGAGGCCGTGAGCGCGGTCTTGGTGCGGGAGGACATGGGGGCTCAAAGGCCAATATATTACTTTAGCCGAGCTTTACAAGGTTCGGAGACGCGGTACACGCCGGCGAAAAAATTGGTTCTCGCCTTGGTGTACACCGCCCGGAAACTCCGACCTTACTTTCAGGCCCACAGCATTACCGTCCTGACGGATCAGCCCTTACGGCAGATACTCACTAAACCCGAGGTCTCGGGTAGGATGACCAAATGGGCCGTCGAGCTAGCCGAACATGACATCGGTTACCAGTCTCGCATGGCTATTAAAACCCAGGCCCTGGCAGACTTCCTTGCCGAGGGAGCCAGTTTGTCAGTGGCTGAGCCAAGCCCTTCTCCAAGGGGGTGCGGCCGGGAGAGCCGTGGGTGTTGTTCGTGGATGGAGCCTCGAGCAAGGAAGGGAGCGGAGCCGCCCTGCTGCTCACCTCGCCCACCGGGGAAGAGCTGACCTACGTGGTCAGATTCGACTTCCCGGCCTCCAACAATGAGGCGGAATACGAGGCCCTATTGACAGGGCTGCGGATAGCCCCCAGATGGGTATAGCCGCGATCAAGGCCCGGAGCGATTCTCAACTCGTAGTCCACCAAGTTCGGGGGGACTATGAGGCCAAAGAGGACGTCATGAAGCAATACTTGGCCAAGATACGAGAGGCGATAAGTCTGTTTGATGTCTTTGAAATCGAGCGGGTGCCAAGATCGCAGAACAAGCGAGCGGACGCTCTATCAAAGCTGGCGTCCTCCTCGTTTGCCCACCTGAACAAGGAGGTCTTGGTGGAGGTGGTCAAGTAGAAAAGCATCGACCAGACCCAAGTTTTGGCTATAAATAGCCCGGTTACTTGGATGACTCCTCTCGTGGACTTCCTCAGCTCGGGTGCCCTTTCCGAGGACAAAATCGAGGTCCGCCGGCTCCAGCTCCGAGCTGCTAAGTATGCCCACGCTGGGGGGACCCTCTACAGGAGGTCATATTTGTCTCCCTGGCTAAAGTGCGTAGCTCCCGAGGAAGGCGACTATGTCCTCCGAGAAGTGCACGAAGGCCTGTGCGCGGCACACGTAGGGTCCCGAGTGTTGGCCAAAAAATGCCTGCTCCTAGGCTACTACTGGCCCTCGGTGTTTCGAGATGCCGCAGCTCTTGTTCGGAAATGCCGAGCCTGCCAGGTGCACGCCCCGCTGCGCCACCAACCCACTCGGGAGATGGTCCCCATCTACAGTCCTTGGCCCTTTGCCCAGTGAGGGATCGACCTCTTGGGTCCCTTCCCCCGAGCTCCGGGAAGGTACGAACATCTCGTGGTGGCCATCGACTATTTCACGAATTGGATGGAAGCCGAACCCCTGGCCACTATCTCCGGAAGGGCAATTCAGAAGTTCTTCTGGAAAAACATAGTCTGCCGCTTCGGGATCCCGCATGTCTTGATATCCGACAACGGGCGACAGTTTGCTGAAAATCCCTTCAAAAGCTGGTGCGCCGAGCTCGGGATTAACCAGTATTTCACCTCGGTCGGACACCCCCAAACCAACGGTCAGGTGGAGAATGTTAACCGAACCATTCTGCAGGGGCTAAAGATTAGGTTGGAACTAGCCCAATCTAACTGGCTAGACGAACTACCTAGCGTTCTCTGGGCTTACCGCACTACGCCGAGGACGGCCACTCATGAGACCCCATTTTCCCTGACTTATGGGGCGGAGGCGGTGGTACCCGCGGCGATCGGCCTCCCCTCGCCCCGAACACAAAACTTCGTTGCGACAACCAACGAGGAGGAGTTGAAGTGCAACTTGGACGTGCTGGAGGCCAAGCGTGAGGAAGCGGCGATACAAATGGCTAAGTATAAAAGCCAACTCGCCCGCTACCACAACGCGAGGGTAAGGAATACGCAGTACCAGTCTGGAGATCTCGTCCTGAGAAAGAACTCAGTTAGCCGAACTCATAGTTCCAACAAACTCGATCCAAACTAGGAGGGGCCGTACCAAGTCCTGGAAACAAGCCGAGCTGGTTACTGCAAGCTTGCGAAATTAGACGGAATAGAGGTACTCCGCACTTGGCACTTCTCGAATTTGCGGTTGTTCGTAGGATAGGTTGGTCCTGGATATCTTACTGTATTCTTTGGAATTTTAGTACCATTTCATCATTAAATAAATGCTCAGTTTTCACATTTTAAATCCCTTCTCATTATCAATGCCGTTTAACTTTTCACTTCTACACTAGCACACTCAGATAATGCTAAGTGTCCTAGTGGGGGGCCCTAAGAGTGAGAGATCGACGCTCGACCCAGGAGGTTGGCATGATCATCTTTAAAATTTTGAGGGCGTTTCAAGTCTCGACGCTCGACCCAGGAGGTCGGCGTGATTGTCTTCAAAAGAAATCGGCATGGTTATCTTTAAAATGTTGAGACGCTCGACCCAGGAGGTCGGCGGCGAGGGGACAAAATAAAATAAGAAATCAGCGGAAGGTCTTTAAAGTTTGAGAATTGATACTCGACCCAGGAGGTCCGCAGGGCTCAAAGCTTTAAAGTCTGATACTCGGCCCGGGGGGTAGGCAGGATTGTCTTTAAAATTCCGCCGCCCGACCCAGGAGGTCGGCGCAGCTCAAAACCTTAGGGCTCGATGCTCGACCCAAGAGGCTGGCACGCTGCTTCAGTAAGTCAGGTTTGACGTTCGACCCGAGAGGTCGGCGCAACTTGAAGCCTGGAGGTTTGGCGCTCGACCCAGGAGGTCGGTGCATCGCTCCGGTTAATAGAATTCGATTACTAAATCAGCCTGATGGCTTGGTGGTTGGGTGTTCCTGACAACTTAGTTGTTGGCTTAAAGTATGGCGGGTGCTCGACCCAGGAGGTTGGCACGGCTGCCCTTAAAGATGGGTATTCGGCCCAGGGAGGCCACTTCGATTGCTAGAGTTCGCCGCTAACAAGGAATTGAAGGTCAAATCAGATAGTTTCATTCAAATTTCATCTCATATATGCATTCGGACCCTATCTATTACAAAGCCTACCGAGTTATACAAGGAAAGTGAAGTCTAGCTAAACCTCCTTCTCGCTGGCGACTTGCTTGAGGCGGGAGTTGAAGGTACACCTTAAACATGTTGAGAGGCGTATGGAGAAGGCTGTCAAAAAGGATCTGGGGAGATCATGAACTGCGGGGCACTAGGCTGGGGCATGGTCACATCCTTATAAGATGGAAAGGGTTTCTGGAGTGACCACTCCCCTAGGCCACTGGCTCTTTCCCCGAAACCCTGCCAGGACCCCCGTCCTCCTCCAAGGGGACTTCTGCCAGTTCGGACCCCACATCGCTCCTGCCCACAAGGTCCTTCAGGGCATGCCCCTTGCAGTACCCATCAAAGAGCCAGTCCAGCTTCCCCTCGGCTGTAGGGTTGTAGTCCTTGAAGTCAGCCAAGTTGAAATCGGGTGGGTTGAGACCCTTCACCTGATCCAGGTCTCGCGTGGCGCCGACCTGGAGGATGGGCTGGTTGAGGAGGGCCACGTCCTCGGCAAACTGTTCGGAGGAGATGAACTCCCGAACAGCCTTCTTGCGCTCCCGGCTGATGGTGCCGGAGAGCTCAATGGCGTGGTCCTCCCTCAGCTTCTCCACGCCCTTCTTCTCTTGGTCCAGCTCGGACCGGGAGGAGGCGAGTTGGACTCGGGTTTCCTCTAGCTCCTTCTCAGCCTTGCCTTGCTTGGCCTTAAGGGAGTCTACCTCCTTAAGGGCCTTGGCAAGTTTCTGCTCGGTCTCCCGATTCTTCTTTTGCATCTTCTCCAAGTCGGGAGACAGCTCGGAGAAGCGGGTCACCAGGGCAGCACCGGCGGCGTTGGCCTGAAGAAAGGAAGGTAAAGGTTAGCATATTACCAGCCCCATCAAGGGAAAGATCACGGACCCAAGGGACCTGAGCGAGAGAGGGCTTATTTGGGCTTGAGCGGTGTAGTACATGTTCTAGAGTTCGGACGGGCTGGCCAGCTCCATCCACCTCCTGTCCCGTGGAAAGACTGAGCCCATGACCAGCTCGCAAGCCACCTCGGGGAACTGGGCTCGATCATTGATGGAGAGCTCCCAGGACGGGCAGAAGTGACGGGGGTCGTGCATCGTGGGGGCTTGCCCAGGCTTCGTGGGGGCCACATAGCGGAAGTGCCACAAGTTTGGGAGAGCGCTCTCCCGGGCGTGCTCCTTCGCGGAGCCAACCCCCTGGTGGACAGGGCCCCCCGAGGTCAGCAGGAGAGGGCGCTGCGCTGGGGCTTGCGTCGGCTTCTTCCCGGGTTGGGTAGGCTCGTCCTTTCGTCCCCTCTTATGTCCCGTCTCCTTCTTTTTGCCGGCGACCTGTTTGGAGGGGGATTGAGCTTGGGAGGCCTCATTCTAGGGGGCCGAGATGCCCCCAGGAGCGGGAGAGGCCTCAAAGGCCTTCTTGGCAGCCTCTAGCTGAGGGGTGGGGGTAACACCCTCGGTAGACGCGCCCAGCAGTTTGGAGAGCCTCCTCACTGCGGCAAACATCGCCAGGTCAGCAAAAACAGGTCAGTCTAAAAATTATAATGTACATATATGTAAATGCAACGAGCTGCAGGGACAGAGTCGGCGTTACAGGAATCGAGGTTGGTATCGGAGGCCACCACCTCTCCAGATGACCCGGACAGTGTTCCCATCAGCCCGGCCGCAGAGATTTGCGGGGTGGAGAACTTGTTGGCGTAGAGTTTCACTTTGGAGCCCAACAGTTGGCCGAGGGTTTTGGGGTCCAGGTCCTCCGGATAGGGGTCGGAGTCGACCTCCCCGACTTTTCACACGTTCGGGGAAAAGCTTGTGGATTTTACAAAGAGGAAGTCCCCCTTCCAGTTTTTTACAGAAGAGGGGACCCCATAGAATAAATCCTGGGTGCCCTTCCCCCCCCGAACTTGGCTAGCCCCTCGGCGGGAGAAGTAGTACCACCCAGAGAGGGAGAGCTTGAGAATGTAAGAGGCCCGGAAGAGGGAAAGTGAGTAGGGGATGGAGCAGATTTGGCAGTAGATCAGGAATTCAATGATGATCCTGATCGAGTTGGGGTGGACTTGGGTGATCCGGAGCCCCCAGTAGCTCAGGATCTCCGCCAAGGCTGGAGGAATGGGGAGCCGGAGCCCAGCGAGCAGCTGCTCCCCGTAAATGGCTACTAAGCCCGGGGGAGGTCGGCAGGCTCGATCGGCGGGTCCGGCGGCTCGCGGCTCGAAGGCCGGAGGGATGGAGAAAGACACGGCCAGCTCGGCCACCGCCCCGGGTGAGAGGGTGACCTCTTCCTGGTCGGGTGACCGTAGTTGAACTCAGAATCATCTCCCTGCTCGGAAGCAGGGGTCTCCTCGGAGGAGTCCCTGTCCTCCCCAACTCCCCCCCTGGGCTCCGCCCTGGGAGTCATGTGGAGACTTGGGGGAGGGGATGGAAGTGGCTTGCTGTTCAATGAAGGCGTCGAGTTCGACCACCTCCTCCAGGAGTTGGGCAGAAGGGGAATGGGCAGATGGATAGCTTATGATGTCGATGGGCTCAAACAAGTCAGGAATGAGGAAGTTGGGATTAGAAGCAGAGGAAGATGAGAGAGGGGGAGGAGAAGATGAAGATGAAGATGAGGACGAAGACGAGGAGGAAATGAAGATTCTCGGGGCTCTACGGCGGACCGGAATCTAGGATGCGGTGGAAGTGACGCCGGAATGATCCGACATAAAATGCAGAAGGTGGCAAAAGAAGAAAAGGAAATGCGAAAGAGGAGAGGAAAGAACTTACTGATGATCGAAGTGAAAAAAGGATGGAGAAGTCGCCGGAATCTGGGTGCTGGAATTCGGAAGTCTTGTTGCTGGAAATTGAAAATGCACGAAGGGAGGAGAAATGGCAAATAGAGTCTGAGGAAGTTTGCGAATCCCTATTTATAGGGAGCAGAATGGGGGGAAACGGTTGCTTGAATTTGAACCGCCCCATGTGAACGCATTTAAGAGCAGTACAGAGACCGAGGGGACGCGACAACTGAAAGGACGCGGACGCTGCTTCCCCATGACAGCACTGTACCAGAGGTGACCGCGGCAGAGCAGTGCAATGCTGGGCTCCCACGTGGCCTGGGTATAGATTTGATTTGCCTGGAAGCCCTACCTAATCTAGGGGGCTAGTGCAGAGGTCCCGTCCTGGGCCTGTACACGTGGCAGCCCAGGGAGGTCCGAGTTGGGTTTGGACCCCGGGCCCAGGAGAACTATCCCGCGGCCCTCCGCCTCCATGGCTCCAAGGGGCTCCCGAGAACAATCCCACGTAGGTTGGGATTGACCCCCCTCAGTACGGGATTGAGGCTATTCTGGACAAGTCCCGAAACGTACGGAGGTCGGACTACTAAGCAGGTATAAATGGTAACGCACATTGACTGCGCAAGGTACGCTCACTATTGGACAATTACTCCCATCCGTTTTACTTCCCGTGAATTTCACTCACCGGAAAGCTAACTTGACCGTCGGAGTGCCCTCGGGGACGACCTCGGGGCCCCTGTTAGTTCACTCTCTTGTTCGTCTTTCAGGCTTAGGACGCGCTCTCCCGATCAGCACGCCGAGCTCATCAGGTCAGTTCGGTCCGGGGAAGTTCCGTGCTTCTTCAGCAACTTTTTAAGTTTGAATAGCCATTTGATATTTTTACTACATTGTTTTAAATTTGTTTCTTGATTTTTGCATAGGATGAGTGTCATTCTTTTGGGAATGTTATTATAGTCCTCTTGAGCTATCAAGGAAGGTAAGTATAATATTTAAAATTAGAGGGGTGCTTGGTAAAATTATTAAAAAATCTCGGGAGAAGTTTGTTAAATAATCCCTAAAATTTTGTAATTGTTCCCCGTAAAAAATGTACACTGAATTGAGCCAAACAATGCCATATGGCGAATAAAGAAGAGAATTTTATGTTGATACAGCAAATAATTGAGATTGGGAGGCATGGTAGCATATTGTGTTGATACCTAAAGTAAAAATTGGTAAGCAAGTTCACGAGAAATATTTTCATATGCATGGTAGAAAAAAATAATCATGAAAAATAAAAATTCTCTTAATAGAATATAGAACTTCCCGGAAAAAATGAAAATAAATGAAAAGGATATACAACATCAACCTAGCTAACTGGTTTTTTTCCGCAAGCTTTCGGATTAACAAAATCTGTGAAAATGAAAGCAGGTACGGTAGGATAAGGACTAGTTAGGTGCAATTGGTGTACTGCATGTATAATGTGAGCATAAGCTTATAAGAATAGGGTGTATTTTATATATTGATATGATATATAGAATAAAATTTATGAGTACAACAAAATTATATAAATGTATACCACTTAATGTAGATAGTGCAACAATCGGACAATTGTATTAAACCTCCAACTGTACCTCTCCCAAATCCAAATATGTGATTTTACTTCTTTTGTGGCTGGAAATGTCCGTGTTTGAGAAAGCCTAAAATTTGGAAGAAGGACTATGGACAGAGGGATTCTTTTCCCACGCAAACAATTGGTATATTAAGGAGAGTGAGGATGCTCACCTCGGCAATCCTTCATGCCCGAGGTGAACTCACCTCGTCCTTCATCAGAGCTCATCCGCGTCTCGGGCATATCCCCTAAGCTCGGCTAAATCCCTAGTCTACCGGGTAGGTGACCTCGGCACCTCCACCTCAGCTGCACGCTGATGATGTCAGGACACCTGACATCACCCGGGATCAGTGTGCTTTATCTGAAAAGCACTGTTGCACTTAATGGCTACTGCAAAGGACTCCCCGTCACCCTGTCCGGGCGGCTACAGTGTCAGAGTCAGGCCATCTGACAGGGAGCAGAGCCGTAATGGCAGGACATGGGTCCCACCGGCATAAGACCTCCGTCCTGCCTTCCACTCTCACTCTATAAATACCCCACACACTCCCAACAAGTAAGAGACACTGTTCATTCTCATATACTATTATCTTTCTCGTTCTCATACTAACTTAATCGTCGGAGTGATACCAGGGGAGAAGCCCCGCCATCCACTTCGGACACGAGGATACCCCTCACTTCATCTCAGAGAGGTCTGATTTAGGTCGGTCCATCTATCCACCAAAAATCACCTCTTCAATTGGCGCCGTCTGTGGGAAGCGAGATAGCTAAAAAAATGAGATCGACGCGCTCCAGAAGCGGAAGAGTTCCCTCAACTGGGGCTGGGCAGACCTCGGGAGCCCAGCAAGAGCACATCTCTGAAGAGCCAGGGTCCCAAAGGACCCAACCCCATAATGAGGGCGCCATCGCCAAGATGGCCGAGTTCGTATCAGACAACCCTAACATTTTTGAGGAGCTAGGAAGGTACCTCAAAAGACAGGGGAAAGAAAAGGCCGAGCCTTCCAAGAGAAGGCCGACGAAGTCTCCTGAAGTGCCCTCAGGAGAAGACTCCGACGAGGGGCGCCTCTCTCGGAGTACCTCCAGGCGCGCCTCCTCCAAGGCGACCTCTAAGATTGCCTCCATCTCCCGGGCATTTTCCCGAGGACTGCTAGGGAAACGCGCCGAGGATCCACCTCGGCGCCCCGGGGGCCTAGCTACTGACTACATGAGGGCTCCGCCCTTCACTGATGACATCAATGGGGAGATGGTGCCCCCAAACTTTAAGCTTCCAAATTTGCACACCTATGACGGCCGAGGTGACCCCGAGGATCACCTCCGCGCCTTCATCTCCGCATTCCGACTCTACTGCGTCCCCGACGCCGTGATCTGTCGGGCTTTCCCCATCTTCCTACACGGGATCGCCCGGAAGTGGTTCTGGATTTTAGAACCAGGGAGCATTTCCTCCCTGGATGAGCTGATAGACCGGTTCATCCACCGCTTCGTGTCGTCTCGACCAATAACAAAGACTTCAGCTTACCTCTTGAACCTGCAACAGGGTCAGGGCGAGCCATTTCGCTCATACGCCCAAAGGTTCAACGAGGAGAATGTACAGATACCTGACCAGAACGAGCAGGTAACTATCGCTGCCTTCACCAACGGGTTAGTGGCAGGGATCTTCAACACAGAAATCCATCGGCAGTACCCCCGTACACTACGGGAGCTCTGGGAAAGAGTGGACCAGGGAATCCGAAGTGAAGATGTAAATCGCATGAAGCGAGAAGCCCAAGCATCTCGTACGGGGCAAGATCCCCGGAGGAGGAAAGACACTGGCCGAGGTGAACCAGGCTCAAGTGGCACTTCAAACCAACCCCGAGACCGCCGAAGTGTCTTCGACCGGATCGTGAAAGGCAGATCGTCCACCTCGGACGCCGAGCTGACGCCCCTCAATTCGAGCCGGACCCACGTCCTGGTTGTGATGAGGCAGAATCACCTCGGCCGCAACCCTCCCGAAATTCCGGGGAGGAGAGATAAGAGGAACTCGAACCTCTACTGTGCCTACCACCGTGATGTAGGGCACGAGACTGAAGACTGCAATGACCTGAAGTGGGAAATCGAAAATTTGATCCGGCAAGGATACCTGAAGCAATTCGTCCGCAAGGATGGAGGCTTCAACCGAAGCGTCTCCCACCGGGAGAACCGGGGCCCCCGCCGCGACGACCGACGGGACACGAACATGCATTGCCGAGGTCCCGAAGACCGTAGGGAGGACAAGCAGCCCCCACGCGATGGCTCACCGGGCTACGGCCCCAACATCGCCGGGGTAATCAACACCATCGCGGGAGGACCAACGGGAGGAGACAGCCAGAACTCCCGGAAGCGGACCTACCGCCAGGCCGAGATGGAGGTGGCCGAGCCGAGCTCTCGGCTGTCCGAGGTCATCACCTACGGTCCCGCTGACCCCGTTCCTGCGGCCTCCAGCAATCACGAGGCTCTTGTGATTGAAGTCCTCACCAACAACTACGTAGTCAAAAAGGTCTACGTAGACCCCGGAAGCTCGGTAGACGTCCTGTACTACCGAACTTTCGAAAGTTTGAAGCTGACCAGGGAGCAACTCACTCCTGTCAGAACTCCTCTCGTGGGATTCGGGGGACACGTCGTCCACCCGGAGGGCATGTTGACCCTGATGGTAACAATCGGGCGTCATCCACGCTGCCGAACTGTGCCTGTCAGTTTTGCGGTGGTCAAAGCAGACTCCCCCTACAATATGCTGATAGGCCGGCCCACGCTCAATGCCTTGAGAGCCGTATACTCCACCTACCACCTGAGCTTTAAATTCCCAACATCTGCGGGGGTGGCCGAGGTGAGCAGCGATGTGGGCGCCGCCCGGGAGTGCTACCTCGCCACCATTCAAGCACCAGTCACCCCCCGGCCCTCACCGAGGTCAGAAGAAAAGAGGCCAGCGGTCCTCTCCATAGACTGTATCGACCCTCAGAAGGCAGAAGAGCCCAACAGGCTGGAGCCCGGGGATGAGGTGGAACTGGTGGTCGTGGATGAAGCGAAACCTGACCAAGTGGTCCAGGTAGGGGCGGGACTCCCCCCACCCCTGAAAGAAGAAATGATCTCCCTGATCAAATACCACCGAGACGTCTTCGCGTGGTCCGCGGATGAAGTGGTCGGAGTGCCACCCGAGCTCATGACTCACCAACTCAACGTTGACCCGCAGGCCCGACCTGTGCGACAGAAACGAAAGCACTTCGGCCCCGAACGTAGCCAAGCCATATCGGATGAGGTCGACAAGCTCTTGCCGGCCAAGATGATCCACGAGGTCCAATATCCCACCTGGCTGTCCAATCCAGTCATGGTAAAAAAGGACACCGGAGGATGGAGAATGTGTGTCGACTTCACCGACCTCAACAAGGCCTGCCCCAAAGATTGCTATCCTCTGCCAAGGATAGACGCCCTCGTCGACGCGGCGATGGGGTATGAAATCCTCTGCTTCCTAGATGCCTTCAAAGGGTATCATCAAATAGGAATGAGTGAGGAGGACCAAGAGAAAACGGCGTTCTACACCGACCGAGGTACTTATTGTTACACTACCATGCCCTTCGGGCTAAAGAACGCCGGGGCGACCTACCAAAAGCTGATCAACCGACTCTTCCAGAATCAGATCGGCCGCAATGTGGAGGCCTATGTGGATGACATCCTCGTTAAAAGCCTCGCCACTTCATCCTTTCTGTCAGACGTGTGGGAAGTCTTTGGTGTCCTGCGAGACTCGAGGATGAAGCTGAATCCCAAGAAATGCGTCTTCGGCGTCACCTCGGGAAAATTCTTGGGGTATCTGGTTTCCCACCGGGGAATCGAGGCCAACCCCGACAAGGTGAAAACCATTCAGGACATGTCCCCACCTCGGAACATCCGAGAAGTCCAACGGCTAAATGGACGCCTGGCCGCGCTGAATCGCTTCCTGTCCCAATCAGCTGAGAAAGCTCTGCCCTTCTTTAAGGTGCTCAAGAAGGCTGATCAGTTTGCCTGGACGGAAGAGTGCCAGGCTACTTTCGACAAACTGAAGCAATACCTCCATCACCTACCCACTCTCGCTTCACCTCGGCCCGAGGAGAAGCTCTACCTCTACCTCTCCGCAGCCGAAGAGGCCGTCAGCGCTGTTCTTATCCGGGATGAGGGCACCCAAGTGCCAGTCTACTATGTCAGCCGAGCTCTCCGCGGACCGGAGACTCGATACACTCAGGTGGAAAAACTGGTGCTGGGGCTAGTCCACGCCGCTCGGCGGCTGAAGCCCTATTTCTTGGCTCATCCCATATCCGTCAGGACCGACCAGCCTCTCCGACAGATACTGGTTCGACCCGAGGCCTCCGGGCGCCTCACTAAATGGGCCGTCGAGTTAGGGGAGTACGACCTGTCTTATGAGCCGCGCACCGCCATAAAAGCTCAAGCCTTAGCCGACTTCTTGGCCAAGCTCACCTTCACGGAAGGTCCGGAGTCCACCTCCGCCTTTGCCGAGGTGTCCACCCCATCCCTGTGGACATTGTATGTGGATGGATCCTCTAATGGGGACGGCAGCGGAGCTGGACTGCTCCTGGAAGGACCTCAGGGAGAAGTGTGCTTTTACGCCCTCCGCTTTGGCTTCCCAGCCACCAATAATGAAGCCGAGTACGAGGCCTTAATTGCTGGACTCCAGCTGGCTCGCAGGCTCGGCGCCCAGCAAATCCACGTCCGCAGTGACTCCCAACTTGTTGTACGCCAAGTTCTTGGTGAATACGAGGCTAAGGATGAGACCATGCAACGGTACCTCTCCAAAGTTCACCAACTCACCGCGTACTTCGAGTCCTTCGAAATCCAAAGAATACCTCGGTCCCAGAATAAGCGAGCCGATGCCTTATCCCGGCTGGCTTCTACGTCATTCTCTGACCTCAACAAAACTGTCTTAGTGGAAGTCCTGAGTGAACCAGGATACGTGGAAGAGGTGGCCTGCCCCGTGCACTCTGAAGAAACCTGGATGACCCCGTTCATCCTTTTCTTGAGTCACGGAGCCCTTCCAGAAGACCGAGCCGAGGCGAGAAAAATACAACGCAAGGCGGCTCGGTACGCTCTCCGCGATGGAGAGCTGTACAAACGCTCATACCTCGGCCCCTGGCTGAGATGTGTCACTCCCGAGACGGGATGCCACGTCCTCCACGAGATCCATGAGGGCTTGTGCGGAGCTCACGTCGGCCACAGAATGCTAGCCAAGAAGGCTTTGCTTCTTGGATATTTCTGGCCTTCAGTTCGGCAAGACGCCCAGGACCTCGTTCTCGGCTGCCCTTCTTGCCAGGTCCACGCACCCGAACATCACCAGCCCGCAAACTTCATGGTTCCCATCACTTCACCCTGGCCATTCGAGCAATGGGGGACAGACCTCATAGGTCCTTTCCCCAGAGCCGTCGGGGGTCTTACCTTCCTGGTAAGCGCGGTGGATTACTTCACCAAATGGGTTGAAGCCGAGCCTCTGAGGACCATCACCGGGCTGGCAATACAAAAATTCTTTTGGAAATGCATCGTCTGCCGCTTCGGCATACCTCAGGTGATCATCTCGGATAATGGGAGGCAATTTGCCGAGAACCCCTTTAAAACTTGGTGCACAAACCTTGGCATCAAACAACATTTCACTTCGGTAGGCCATCCCCAGGCCAACGGCCAAGCAGAAAACTTCAACCGAACTCTCTTGCACGGCCTCAAGACCCGACTACACCAAGCTGGAACATCCTGGGTCGAAGAACTCCCCAGTGTCCTGTGGTCTTATCGGACCACGCCAAGGTCAGCCACGCAAGAGACCCCATTCTCCTTAACCTACGGAGCCGAGGCTGTTATCCCTGCCGAGATCCTTACCCCTAACCCTCGACTGGCAGCCTATGCCGCCGAGGTGAACGACGAAGAGAGACAGCTGGATCTCGACCTCGTCGATGAACGAAGGGACCTCGCCTCAGCCCTGATAGCCTCCTACAAGAACACGCTGGCACATTATTACAATGCCCGTGTCAGACACCGTAGATTCCAGCCTGGAGACTTGGTTCTGAGAAAAAACTCAGTCAGCCGAGCTGAACCGCAAGGAAAACTATGCCCAAAGTGGGAAGGCCCTTACCGAGTTGTGGAGTCTGACTTTAAGGGATATTGTAAACTGAGCTACCGAGATGGCTCACTAGTGCCGAGGTCTTGGCACTCCGAGAACCTCAAAATGTATTATGCTTGAATTTTTAATCAAGTTATGACTTCGGATCTTATGTTATTTTTCAACATCGGTTCTACGTTGTTAAAAAATAAAGGGGGACAAGCAAGGGACGAAGTCAAAGCAAGAAATTAAAGAGCCGAGATGAGAAAATGGGCATTTCATTTAATGAAAGGAGAATGCATAAGAATACAAGACCAAGGTCAGGAGTGCTACTAAGCGTCTCCCACCTCAGGATCCTACTGAAATATCTACGAGCCTAAACCCCAGTCTCGGCTCCCTCCCCCGTCTCGGCCCCCTCTTGGCCAGTGGCCTCCCCGTCTTCTTCCCCGCCGGGGTGAACAGCTTCTCCTCCTCGCTCCTCGGCAGCCCCCTCGCCGATGTCATCCCCAGCCTCTTCTCCTCCTTCCTCCTCGAACGCTTCGTCGAGTTCAGATAGCCATTTGTTGAACTCGTCTTGGACCTCGGCCAGGTTCCTCCCGGCTCGGATGCCTTCGGCCATTCGATCGCACAGCTCCGTGGAGTCCTCGTTATAGTGAGCACTGTTCCTCAAGGACTCCAAAGCCTCGGAGGGCAGATGAGCTGCGGCCTGGTCTATGGCCGAAGTGAAGCCCAGCATGAAGGATGGCCTTGTCAGCTGGCCGAGATCCCCAATGAAGGTCTCGGACCTCCGGAAATCCTCGACGGCCGAGGTCCTCGCGCTATCAAGGGATTGTTCGTGATTCTTCTTCGCCTCCTCGGCCCTCTTCTGCTCTTCCTCAAGAGCGGACCTCAGACTGTTGGTTGTGATCTCGGCCTCCTCCCCTTTAGCCTCGGCCTCCTTGAGCTGTCTCTGAAGCTCGGACTTCTCAGATTCAGACACCACCAGCTTCTTCTTCAACTTGGCAACCTGATCTTGCAGCTTGCCGGTGTCCTGCTCCTCGAGCAACTCGCAGTACCGATGTGCCATCTCGGCCATAAAGGCTGTGTTGGAGGCCGTGGTCACCATAACGCTTTGGAGCATCTCGGCCGGGGTCAGCTTCCTTGTGAAGTCCAAGTCTCTTGGCAGAGTGGACTGCATCACCAGGTCTTGGGCGACCCGAGGATTCGAGCATCGGTCGTTGACCTTGAGCGACCAATCCGGACACCACTGCCCGCCGGAGTGAGACTTATCCTTCCCAGAAAACACTGGGGGGCTGTGGTACCGGTTCCAGAGCGAAGTCGCCGTCACCGCGTTGACCGGAGCTTTCAGCTGTTTGCCTCGGCCATGTTGAGGTGGAAGTGCCGTGGTCACCCCTAGTGGCACCCCTTCTGGTACCGAAGTGGACCCTGTGGCAGCAGCAGCCGAACTGCTCTGAGCTGCCGTGGTGGGGGTGGTCTCCTTTGCCGACGTCCTGGGAGGCTGCCCTTGCGTTTTCTTCTTGGGCGGGGGCGCCGATGTCTCGCCCGAACTCTTCCTCTTCGACCTCTTCGCCACTTCGGCACCTAAGCTCGACGTGATGATGTCGGACAATTTGGTCACTGCACAAAGAGCAAATATTATCATGTGCCTTAGCCGAAGTGAAATCAAAGCTATGAAAGAAAATTACAAGGTATCTTAAGTTTAGTGGAGGTGAAGGGAGTCTTGTCAGGAGGGATCAAAGCTCGGCTAATTCCCCCGTCAACCAGCACGGCTTCGGGGTAGTGCAGACTGTATATCCGAAGTCCCGACCCCATCAGCTTCTGGAAGTCCTCCTCCTTGGCATCCCCAGCAGAGGGATCGGCCTTCGCTTTGATTGGCCTCCACCAAAAGCCCCTGGGGAAGTCCACTTCGGACACAAAGAAGTAGTCGCGCTTCCAATTCTTGATTGAACTGGGAGCGCCGACCACCAACTTTGGAATGGCATTGTTCCGATTGCCAACATAAAACCATCCCTTGTCTGTCCCGTGCGCCTTGAGGGTATAGCATCGGCAGAAGAGGTCGACAGAGGGAATCACCTCCTGATGTCGGCACAGCATCTCGAACCCCATAATGATGCGGATCGCATTCGGGGTGAGCTGGGTAATCCTCACGCCGAAGTGACGGAGCAGGTCCCTGAAGAACCTCGACGTAGGCATCCTTAGCCCGGCCTCCAACTGTTGGACATAGATGGCCACCATGCCAATAGGGGGCTTCTCGGCTGAGTCATCTGCCCCGGGCGGTATAATCTCGTACCCCGACCGGAAGGGGTACTTGTTTATCACCCTCACGGCCCTATCTCTTCCGATGCGACTTCTAAACTTCGGCATCTTGCCGAAGTCGATGTTGGCTGTGTCCTTGGGAGCGACAGGCTCCAGTGCGTCCTCATCGTGTGGTATCTCGACACCGAGCTCCTCGTTATAGTCCACCTCGGAACCGCCCTCGCTCATCTCGGACGACTCTAACTCCGAGGCTGCCTCGCTGGTTCCCGCCTCGGTTGATCCCTCCTCAGAACTCGGGGTCGACCCTTCCGAGCTGGACGTCGTCGCTTCTTCCCCAGGATCCGGCCTCACCTCGGTCTGGTAGCTCGGAGTCACGGTCTCTTTATGGGTCTTAGCCGTTCTGGCCATGGGTGAAAGACGAGATAAGAAAGAAGAGGGATACTTACTATTGCCTACGGAATTGGACGAAGTTGATGGCCTCGGCTCTGATCTCGGCTCTGATCTCGGCTACTAGACTGATCTCGGCTACGCTCGTGAACTTTGCAGGTCTCAGATGAAAATGAAAGGTGTGAGAAGTGCGGTGAGGGGGACCCCCACTATTTATAGGGGTTTGGGGGGAATCCGAAGAGGCGGCAAGAATGCGAAAGGACGGCCACGTTCGAATTCAAAACGCCGTACCTCCCTCTCTCCTCATTAAGGCCCCGTCCTTTCAGCTGACACCCTCTGCACGAAACGTCCCACTGCTTCACGACGCGACGGTTACCAGTGACCACGTCCTATCAACTGACACGCCCACGTGTCACGTCCCCGCATCCTCCGGAGCAGTTTCGGGACTCCGGCTCTCTACGACTTCGGCACAAGGAAGCCTCGGAACCTCCCTAGCCCGGAGCTCCCGAGGCTTGGGGGGCTTATTAAGGATGCTCACCTCGGCAATCCTTCATGCCCGAGGTGAACTCACCTCGTCCTTCATCAGAGCTCATCCGCGTCTCGGGCATATCCCCTAAGCTCGGCTAAATCCCTAGTCTACCGGGTAGGTGACCTCGGCACCTCCACCTCAGCTGCACGCTGATGATGTCAGGACACCTGACATCACCCGGGATCAGTGTGCTTTATCTGAAAAGCACTGTTGCACTTAATGGCTACTGCAAAGGACTCCCCGTCACCCTGTCCGGGCGGCTACAGTGTCAGAGTCAGGCCATCTGACAGGGAGCAGAGCCGTAATGGCAGGACATGGGTCCCACCGGCATAAGACCTCCGTCCTGCCTTCCACTCTCACTCTATAAATACCCCACACACTCCCAACAAGTAAGAGACACTGTTCATTCTCATATACTATTATCTTTCTCGTTCTCATACTAACTTAATCGTCGGAGTGATACCAGGGGAGAAGCCCCGCCATCCACTTCGGACACGAGGATACCCCTCACTTCATCTCAGAGAGGTCTGATTTAGGTCGGTCCATCTATCCACCAAAAATCACCTCTTCAGAGAGAATTAATGACTCGCATGGAATATTGGAACCCTTGGGTGTCTCATATCGGCGTGCCTTCTGGTTTCTTAAGAAACTCGGTCAACTGTTTCATGTACGAATCATGAGTTAAGGTCACCGCTAATCCCTTTTACATTAAGTTTGTTGGTCATTTTTTGGTATGAAACGTGACACGCTGAATTGCCGTGGTTGATCCTTACGGATTGCACAAGGAACCATACATGCTGCCCTAGGCTTGCGAGTTCAAGCTTGTAGATCATAATACTATTGTTAATATAGTAGTAATCCAAGCCTAGTTCTTGGTTAATGGGGTAAGGAATTTGTTGGTTTCTCTACATTTTGCGTTTGCAGTCCCATGCATAAGTTTAAAGTTCGTGTGGTCACACAATAAAGCATCATTCGAATTTATTCTAAGCAATAACTCTTTTTTTTATTTTTTGTTAGTCATCAACTCCTAGTTCTCCTTCTATTTTAACCTACACTGATTGAGAGAGCCCGACTAAGGTCAGGAAAGGATAGAGGATTACAGCGAGGAAAAAAGGAGAGGAAATATGCTGCTGTTTTTGAACTTCAGTTAATGTTTTAGCCATTTAATAAAGTTTTTGCTAAATAACTCTTACCTTTTTACCATATCAAGTGGATAGGTTCTCAAAAAACAAATGCAGAAAGAAGAACAGGGTTTTAAAATTGTTTTCGATTTTTTTGGCAAGCCAAAAACTTATGTTTCTCTTCTTTCTTGTGAGACTTAAGGATTGTAATGTCTTGGATTAGAGTTTATCTCTAATCTGCTTTGCTTCCGCAATTAAAGAGTACGTTACAGATTGGTCACTATTAATGACCAATTGCACTACAAGTTTTTAAAGCAGGTTATCCCTACCCTTTTCTCTTGAATTAAACAAGTGTTCTTTAGTTGCATGTTTATTCATGCATGGCATACTAGAAATTATTGGAACAAAAGAGCTTGTTTGGATTGTAATTGTTCAAGAGTTTATAGGGAAAAATTACCGTAGAACTTTTAAAAATGTGATATATATGAAATAAAAAATTATTAATAAATTTATAAAAGCAATATTCACGAAAAATATTAAATATAGGGCATTAATTGCATTGCATTAGCATTGTATGAATGGTCTTATTGAATCCATGATTGTTGATTCAATGTATCGAGGGATAACTTTAAGG
The DNA here is from genome assembly GCF_036785885.1 of Coffea arabica. Classification (NCBI taxonomy): domain Eukaryota; kingdom Viridiplantae; phylum Streptophyta; class Magnoliopsida; order Gentianales; family Rubiaceae; genus Coffea; species Coffea arabica. Next base: position 29,072,336 of record NC_092313.1, read on the forward strand.
TTTCGGGCCTCTTTATGTGCTGAAATTTGACACGTACTCAGTTGCGATGCTTTAGAAGTTCGTGATCAAATTTATAGTGTAATTCTATTTTGCCCTCTTAGTCTCTTAAGGACAACATAAAAAAGAGCTTATGGAAGTTGTCTTGTATCAGATAAATAATTCTTAAATTATAATAAACGGTATCAACAAAGTAAATTTTATTATATTATAGAATTATTTAATAAAAACCCTGAGGAATTTATTTTTTGAGGTTCTATGTTGGTTTTTAAGTTGGATCCTTTAAAGTTGAAACCCTTAGTTGATATATGAATCTTCGGTGCAACAATGGGGACCGCCTTCTTTGTTCACGTATTCGTGAATAATATGTTGCATGTTTCAATTTGTCCATGACTTTAATGGCACAAATGAGTTCTTTTAAGCAAATTGGACCAAAGGTTTGGCATTTATTTTGCACATAAAAGATTCAGTTTATAAATGCCTTACTTGGATTTTATATCTATTGACTTAAATGGTTTTGTCTGATTTGAATAATTCAATTGATTATTATAATTAGTACCACTAAAGTGGTTATTGTTCTAATTCATAAAATTGTTCTATAAAAATTCTGAGGTGTTTGTCTTCTCAAATTATTATCATACTTACCTGCCGAAAAGGATTATATTATTTTAAAAAGGTCAAACGATCACCATGGTACTTTTATGGTCACTAGTAATTATATTTCATGCGTTTTGCACGTGAATATAACAATTCAAATATAACATCTTTGACATGCTAAAATTCGTTGTGAAATTTTGATTATCTACCTCATAATACAAATTTTTGTATGTTTTTCAATTTTTTAACCAACTATGGCTATAAAGATTATTCAAATTTAAACTCTTCGATCTAAAGATTTATTTGAGCATTTTTTATTAATTTTGAATTGAACTTTGATAACAATTGTCAATACTATCATATTTTACCAAAAGTGTTGTGATTACCATAAATTATAAGATTACACTTTTCTAGATAGTACAAAATATTGTTGTTAAAAAAGGAAATATATATGCACACGTCAAGTGGAGGAGAAGCAAATCTAATCTGTAAGTGTTAGTAAAGTAAATATTTCATAAGTATGCATTTTGAGTGATTTAAGTGTGTTCTATTATTTAGTTTTGGTATGTTTTAATTATTTTTATAACTAATTAGTTAGGTCTTAAGTGAAGTTGACATTTTGTGGTTCAAAATGTGAAAAATTGCATATCTATGGATTAAAGTGATGAAAATTTCATATTTTTATAGGTTTCAATGATTCAATCATCAAATAGAGTGAATTGAGAAGATTTTTGAATGATTATTGATTATTTGAAGTGATTTAAAGAGAATATGAAGTGCCAAATTCTCAAAAGATGAAATGTAATCTAGTGTAAAAGAAAGGGAGTTTAACAGTTTTAACACCTATCGGTATTTTAACTATATCTTGAGTTACAAGCATCAGATTGAGGTGATTCTTGAGGCATTTTGAAGCTAACACATAGTCTACATTCCTTATAAAGACATCAAAATTTAGTTTATGAGTTTTCATAGTCAAAATGTCAAAATACAGTTAGCCATTTTTGTTATCGAAAGCTGAAACAGAATTTTGACCAGTCAAGGGTATTTTGATAATTTTTCAGTCTGCAGAGCTCCAAATTGGTTGATTCTAGAAGCATTGGAAATCTAATCCAAAGGCTACAACTTTCACGTTTAGCAAAAGAGTTATTTCAGCCTCCATCATTGAGAAAATATTAGTTGAAATTGGTGCAAAAATAGAGCAAGGTTGAAGACTGACCAGAAATGAGAAAACTTGCAAAAGAGGCAAAATGCAGGCTAATGCGTGACCTCATGCCCACGTATTCATGGGTGCATATTCTTCAAGCGAACCTGCAACTTGCACATCAACTTGTTCTGCATTTACATAGATTTTCTAGCTTATCTCTAGCTCAAAATTTCGGCTGCAGCTATAAAGAAAAGTGTGGAAAGTTGGAGAAACAAATTATGGTGATTTCAAGAGACAAATTTGCCAACTAAAAACAACTCACTTTGAATTTGAATTCCTCTATAAATAGGGACCTTGGAGAACATTTTGATAGTTTTGAAAGGCTAGAGACACTACCAAAATGCAGTTTTCATTAGTTTTTCTTAGTTAATTATTATAGTATAGTTAGTGTAGTTTATCTTTTTTGTACTTGTAACTAGATTTGAATGAAAAATTAAGGAGTAAGATGGAGAGTTTGGAACTCATGTGACACGTTATCTTTTGTATTTGAGTTCATGTTTAGCTATAATACAAGTATGATTTTTTCTTTATTCTTTTCATGTTTTGCTAAAGTTTATGCTTGAAGTTATGGATGGACTTTCAATATCTTATTAGTGATGTTTATTTGATTATTTGATGATATTATTTTAAATAAGTTGTTTATCACTTTTGCTTTTCTAATCATGATTAACTGACCATTAATTGTGATAATTTTAAGGTGTTAAATTTACAATGAGAATTGAAATTTGACAACAGTTCACGGATGTGCTAAACTAAGGGAGCACGCTCATGAGAATAGAGGTGCACCTTTGTAACTTTAATGGCTTTTTTGATGTAATTTCATAGAAAAAATAAGTTTGTAGTAAATTTTATAACCATAAGAGTAACTATGGTTTAGTTACAAGTATAGTTGATTCACTACGAGAGTAGGTTACACATACATTAGAAAATTACATCATAACTAACTAAGATAATAACATTAAATTAATCAGTAATTTCACTTGCAAGAGTAGTTAGAAATTCCACAATCCTAGAGGATTTCTATTGTTATTTTTATTGCTTTTATTTCATGTTTGTAGTATACAATTAATTTCTTGCACTTTTGGTAGTTTAAATAACAAAGAATTTCGAAAACCATCAGTAATTGACAATTTTTTCTATGGAATCGACACCTAATATTTCCTATACTCGATAAACGACCTGTATACTTATAGAAAATGGGGTATTTAGGTATTATTTAAAATTTGGTGTATGGTAGAACCTCATCAATATTTAAAGGGCCATTAGAGTAGTACATGAATTGATTTCTTAGATCTTTGTTAATTATCAACCCGGGTCCATATGTGTCTTTTCTCAATTGAAAATAAAATCTGCGATGGACTTTTCAATAAAATTATCAAAGTTTAACAACTTAGAAAACTAAGCTTTGGGTAAATTATTAAATACTTCTAAATAGTACTTACAATATCGATAGGATTAAATTTTTTTGTTTTTCTTGTTTCTTTTTGGTTAAGACAAACAAAATTTAATTATAGAATTACAATTTATTGATTATTTAAGAACAAAGCACATGAATAGTATTTGTTTTTCTTCATAATTGAGTTTTCTACAATTTTCATTTCACATGAAATCTAATTCTTAGTGTGGTAGATATTATTATTTTTCATGCCATATGAGTAGAATTAGTTAGCTTTTTAATAAGGTTCTTTAATATGAAGTGAGATACACTATTTTTAAATTGTTTGCACCATTTTTTGTATTGTATGCATATATTGTGTACACAACTTATACAACTCTACAATTAGGTATAACATTGTGCAATCAAAACCCAATTACTAACATTATTGAAGCAATTGGTAACATTTCACGTTTTATTCTAATTACTAAGAGAGTAATTTTCATGTTTATTACTAACATTGTTGGAACAACTAGTAACATATCAATTTTTATTCTAATTAATATTAATTTGAGTCAAATGGTAACATTTCATGTATTTCATTAACACCATAACCAATTAGTTAGTTTTTTATTAATGAAGTTCTTCAATATGAAGTGAGATGCACTATTTTTAAATTGTTTGCACCATTTTTTTGGATTGTATGCATATACTGTATACACAACTTATACAACTCTACAATTAGGCGTAACATTGTGCAATCAAAACCCAATTACTAACATTATTGAAATAATTGGTTACATTTCAGTTTTTATTCCAATTACTAAGAGAGTAATTTTCATTTTAATTACTAGGATTATTGAAACAATCAGTAACATTTCGGTTTTTATTCTAATTACTAACATTATTGAGTCATTTGGCATCGTTTCATTCAAACCATAACTGAAAATGAATTAATTCTAATTATTAGTCAGTCATACTAAAAACTAAGACAAAAAATGCACATGAACAGTATTTGTTTTTTCTTTATACATGAGTTTCCTATAATTTTCATTTCACATAAAATCTAATTCAAGTTTTATGAGTCGAATTATTTAGCTTTTGGATGAAGTTTTTTTTTAAATCTTAGTTAAATAATTTATTGAATTATTTTAATTGGTACACCAAAGTGACTGATAAGAGAATATTTAACGTACATTTTGTACAAGTTTGGCATGAACTTTTGGTATGTTTTGAGAAGATTAAAGCCATATTTGAACTCTTTTGGTGATAATTGCTTAAATATTTATTTAAATGTTCAAAACTTGATAAATGAGTAGATCAATGCGTTAATTTTGTGAAATTGTTAAGGATATTGATGTGTGAAATTCATGCACGAGATGAAAGAAATGTAAGGATCGTCCAGAGGATAAAGTACACAAGAAATTAGGAGCAAACATGAAGAAAAAGGAAAAGAAGTGAAAAACTGGAAAATGACCAGCACGGATCCGAGCTTGGATCCGTGTGAATCAAGGACGATCTGAGACCTCGTCTGTACTTCTGGAGCAGTGCATCCGAGTCCAGATGATCCGAGCTCGGATCATTAAAGAAAGGCCTCGGATCAGCCTTGATCCGAGCTTGGATCGTTCTGCACCCCTCGGATCTGCCTCTCTCTTCTGCAAGTGGCACAACCATTTTTTCTCACTTTTCACACAACTTTCCAGCTATCTTGAATGAGTGAATTCGGTGGCACATGCTTCTGTAACAAAAGGGAAGACAAAATGAGTTATTGACAAGTCAAAACAACATTTCTTTTGACTTTCTTTACAAAATCTGAGTTGTTGGAATCATGAAGGAAAAAAAATTGTTTTTCTACCACCTTTTATGCAGAGACATAAAAAAAAGTCAGATATCACCATACGTAGGGGAGTTTTTCATCTGGTAACATTTTCTCTCTAGCTAGAAGTTCTTGAGGAAGCAATTGGAGACTCATCTTGTAATCATCTTGTACAAGAACATAGCAGAAATTTGAGGGCTTCACCATTAATTGGCTAAGCTTTCTTTTATCTTTCTTGTAATTGTATTTTATGATGTTTTGCATTAATAAACTTGTGAGTTTGATTTTTATTTCATTTATGAGTAGCTAATTTTCTTTATCTAGGGAGTAGATGAAACTTATGGCTAAATAATATGAATTGAATGTGATTTACACTTGTTATATCTTGTATTAACTTGTCTATTTGTGCAGTTGTAATTACTTGTTGTTGTTTGATCACCAATAGCATGTTCATAGTTGTTATTAGTCAATGAGAATTGATAGTAACAATGGAAAAACATTAGTAGAGCTTGAGTTGTATGTTCATGAAAATAGATGTACACTTAAGTGGATTTTCCAGCATTTCATGAAGGAAAACAGAGTATAACTAGTATTTCACCATGAAAATAGGAAAAACTATATTGCTCTAGGCCATTTCATCATGAGAATGAGATTTGGTAATATTGGAAATGAATCCCTGGTTAAACAAGAAAAATAACAAGAGGTAAATCTATTCATTTGTGTTGTTTATGCCATAAGTGGAATCTACATCCCTAGATTCAGTCTTTAGTGAAATTTCTCCATTTGCATTTAACATTGATTAAACCAGAGTTGTAGACAATAGCATTATAATTTTCTTGCTCAGATTTATTGTAAGTCTAAATAATAGAGAAAAATAAGGGCCTAGTACTTGTTTAATTTGCTCCTCGTGGGATCGACCCGATACATACCCTACATTACGATTTCGGCCTGTATACTTGCAGTCAACGGGTATAAAATCGGATTTAAACTTGCATTGATATAAAAATCCCGTCAGTGACGATTGTTATAATTCATAAATTTATTTAATAAAGATCCTGAGGTGTTTTCTTTTAAAATTGCATTATGCCGTGTCCTATCCGAAGGGGATAATTGCGTATATCAATTTTAAAAAGGTTGAGTGGGAGATGAGAGAAAATTATGACCTCCAAAGGGTCTGCCTGGTGAAACTTAATTGAGTATTGTAGGTATTAATCAAGCATCACTTGATCTTGTACTGGTTTCAAACTTGATGAAATAGCAAGTGCCAACCCTTACTGCAATCAGGAACAGTTGGGGTGTTAAAGCGATCCACATAAAAGACCCTCTTGTTTCAATGATCCAAGTGATGTAATACTCAAAGCAGGTGCTCAATTTCTATACAATACACAACATTTTCTTTTAGCTTTCTTGACTCATCCCATTTCAGAAAATAATGTTGCCACTATGGTCCCATTTCTTACCAGCCCTAAATGCATTTTGCTAATAGTCTCGTCTACATTAAACAATGGAAGCTTAAACAAGTTATTGCTGAGATATGCCAGCTTTTGCACATTTTAACAATTAAATAAATCTTGTTGTTAGGATACTTGTTAACCAAAGATCATTAAAAAAAATATTTTAACCAAATATCATGTTGATTTGTTAACAAATATTTTAGTTAAGATTTGCTAGTGGAAGATTATGTTATCAAGTAGTTTCGCTAAGGTTTTTTAGGGTAACTATTAGTTAGAAATTGTGTTAATCTGTTTCATATAAATACTATAAATAGTGAGTTGGTGAATTAAGAACATGAGATTATTTTCAACCTTTAATACAAGTCTTCTGTAAGCCATTATTTTACAATACTAACTAAGGTGTTGTTTCTTAATTTATGTCATAAAAACCAACATGAGTTACCCTCCACACAAATACATCCAAAAGAGGGGAACATTTATCAGCAAAAATTGTAGATCCTGTAAGCTCAGTGTAAATGGAATGACTAAATAGACTGTGCAGGCTTAGAAACTAACTAAATTCTTCTCCCTGAAGCTTTCAACAGTATCCATTATGCTGACCTCCAACGGAATGAATTTTAACACCCAAACTTCTTGCCTTCTCGTTGGATACCGTGTGGTCTGGGCTAATAAGGATGTTATTATCCGACAATCTGTAGTATGTTAAAACATTTCAAAATTAACAAGTAAATAAAGCATAGGTAAACAAAAATGCAAATGCAGCACGAGAAATTAGCCTCGCATGGACTTTTCCTTTCTACGAGGAAAAAGAGACTTGCTTATCAGGAAATTGGTGAGCAGGGTTAGTACGCTCAAAATCTTGATGGCCTCAAAGGTGTGTGCAGATCTCCCAACCAGGCAACATCTTCCACTCGCAGAAGAGATTTCAAAGGCAGGAACATGTGCATAGGCAACATCTCTAACATCTACCCATCTAAAAGTTGCATTAGGAAATGATCCATCTCCTGCATTCAGCAGCTAGATTAGTGAGATCTTTAGGCTCAGTTACAAATGTCTCCTCATTACAAATGTCCTTCCACCTCTCTTCAAGATAGAAAAACAAAAGCTAAATATATTTCGTCATCATTGTACAAACTATTTGGGTCGAAGGAGTGATTATGAATCAGAAAAGTATAGTAGTGAGATATAGACAGTGATTACTCCACATGAATTTTTCCCGACACTAATCACCCGAAAGTATAATTCCTTGAGGAAGCAAAGTCATTATGTCTCCCATGCAAATATGTCTTTTCTTCCTATAACTCGCATAGAACCTCAATGTCGAAGAAAAGAAGAAGCAAGCAAAATGAATTTCACACAGCTGATTGTGCAGCAAAGCTTTTACAAATCACAATGTGATCAGACTAAATTGATATTTATGTTCGCGTTTGGGTGCATGTCCGTCGATTATGTAATCAATCACAAGAAGACCAAGCGGAGCCTTACATTTTATTAGTCATAAATTCTGTGTTGTACTGTAACAAAGAAAAACTTAGTGCAGTATAAAACTATAAGTATCACAGAGGAACAAATTTAGATAGACGGTGATAACTAAGGTGATTCACTATATTTTGAAATAAACCATTTACTAGGCTGAGGAACATTTCTGCACTCAGATTAACAGATGGCTGAAAGACGGGACCAATGGTAAATCCTGGATGAATTGTAGTCATGTCAATGGCATGCTCCTTTGCGAATTTCCACGCAGCATTCTCTGCCAAGGTCTTTGAAAGTACATACCAAGACTAACAACACAAATAATCAGCAAAACTCGGTTAGGTTTTAGCAGAAAATAATTACTTAGATTTTAGACTTATTTAAGAAGTAACATTTCATTTTTCTACAATATTTGGCCAAAACTGCTGCATGAGTTGGAACTATCATTGCTGTAGCCACAAAGCACAGATTGGGAATGTTCAAATTTCCTAGGACAAGCTTTATTACAATTGGATAAGTAGATTTTCCAAGGATCCTAAGACTAGTGTTAGGTTTTCCTTTTTAGACTCCACTGTGTACTTTGATATGCTTATATTCAACAAATGATGCAAATACCAGAGTGTCAACATATTCCTGATAGTACGATCTCTTTGGGGCTGGGTGAGAGGAGAGACGTATTATTTCTCCATCATGTCCCACAACCCCACCATTCCTCCATCACTCACGCCTCCCCCAACGGAGTTCATACCGGAGCCCCGGCAGGTTCAGCCAGTGCTCACACCTACTCCATCTCTGTACAAACAAAAATCCTGGTCTCCGGACACTTATCGTGATGAGGCTTGGCAGCGGCGGAAGGGAAATCACGACATTCGCTGCAACCGTCGGAGTAAGAGTGTGACCGAGGAAGACCTCGAGGAACTCAAAGCTTGTATCGAATTGGGTTTCAGTTTTGACTCCCCAAAAATGGACCAACGTTTGTCTGATACTTTTCCGGCCTATGGACTATTTTATGCTGTAAACAAGAATTACAACGACACAGTTTCTAAGCATATCACTTTGGCATCGCCTTTCTCTTCCACTGTCTCGGACTGCCACACGCCTTCCCCTCTTGACAGCCCTCATAACATCTTTGGTCCAGGTGAAAATCCACAAACGGTGAAGACAAGATTGAGACAGTGGGCACAAGTGGTTGCTTGTGCCGTTCGTCAATCTTCAAGGTGAATGATGACCGATGAGTTGGATACAGATGATGAAGATGAACAGCTTAGCAGATGAAGTCTTGTTGTTGTTCAACCAAAGGGTTTCATGATAGTTGAAAAAGTAACCAAATTCCAACAAATTTGGTGAAGTCATGATAGTTCTCCTATTCATGTTTCACATTGATTGACATAAATTATCCAACACGTCCACCGACTGGATTAATTGCTCGCATGCTTGCTTGGTAATTTGGTTATGTGTAGGAGTACTAATATACCGGTAGTGCCTCACCTAATGGGAAAAGGATCTTGGAATTTCTTGAGGTGTTGACTTTAGGTACTATTTGGGTGCTTGCTTTCCATGATTGGTGTTGTTGAATCTGTATTACATTAATGCTTTGCTTCGGCTTTTTTGCATCTGCTTTTACCTTTTCCCACTTGGGTTGAGGTACTAGATTTCATTGATGTCTGGCCCATGATGAATGATGTGGGAAGAGAGGATTTGGGACAGGGACGGTCATCAGTATGACTGATGACCGTCCCTGCACGTTTCATGGTCCAGATTGGACCTCAAAAAAATGTGCGGCTCAGATAACAAGTGGTAACTCGATTTCCGCGCCAAGTGTGGGGCCCACCACTATCTGTTGTGAAAATACAACCTGTGGAAAAAAAGTTACACGGTGAACAAAAGAAGTTACGCGCTGTTGATGAAGAGGAAATTTGTCAGGGACGGTTGCAGGTGCAACCGTCCCTGCCCCGAGTCCGGGAAGAGATGATGCCCGTTCCTTTGTTTGATTGAACATACACATTCTTTGTTTAAAAAAAAAAAAAAAAAAAAACAAGGGGACTTGAATATTTCGACTCATAAAGACACATTCATGACTTTATAGCAGAAGTTCCTTGTTTTCTGACCAGGAAAATAATGCTCATCTAGCAATTCCTTCCCAAAAAATAATGTGGAACTTGATTCATTGGTCAAGAAGGAAAACTGTCTTTTTTCTCTCAACTATTCCATACTGTATTATCTCTTTTTTATTAAATTAAGTTGTTACTAAAAAGAAGGAAAGAAAGAAATTGGCCTATATGGCCTGCCTTTTGAACATTGACCCAAAAAAATCCTACTTTTTACATATAAAAGTACTACCAAGTCATGAAGATTATCTTAATTATCCCCACACTTAGACTAAACTCGTCAGTGACGGGATTTTTATATCAATGCAAGTTTAATTCCGATTTTATACCTGTTGGACTGCAAGTATACAGGTCGCAATTGTAGTACAAGATGTGTATCGGGTCGATCCCACGAGGAGCAATTTGAACAATTACTAAGCCCTTGTTTTCTCTATTATTTAGACTTACAATTAATTTGAGCAGAGAAAGTATATTGCTGTAATCTACAAATCTGATATACAAATCTAGTTTAACAAATGCTGAATGCAAATAGAGAAATTTCACTTAAGGAAGATTCTAGGGATGTAGATTCCACTTATGGCATAAACAACACAAATGAATGAACTTACTTCTTGCTATTATTCTTGTTTAACCAGAGATTCATTTCCAAAGTTTCCAAGTCTCATTTTCATGATGAAATGGCCTAAAGCAATATAGATTTCCCTATTTTCATGGTGAAATACTACTACTACTCTGTTCTATTTCATGAAATGCTAAATAATCCACCTAAATGTATCTCTATTTTCATGAACATACAACTCAAGCTCTACTCATGTGTTTCCATTGTTATTACCAATTCTCATTGAACAATAACAACTATAAACAAGCTATTGGTGATCAATCAATAACAAGTAATCACAGCTACACAAGTAGACAAGTTAATACAAGATATAACAAGTGTAAATCACATTCAATTTATATTATTTAGCCATAAGTTTCATCTACTCCCTAGATAAAGAAAATTAGCTACTCATGAATGATTTAACAATCAAACTCACAAGTTTATTAATGCAAACATCATAAAGTACAAGTATAAGAAAGATAAAAGAAAGCTTAGCCAATTGAAGGTGAAGCTCTCCAATTCCTGCTATACTCTTGCACAATATGATTACAAGTGAAACACTCCAAAAAATGCTTCTCCAAGAACTCCTATCTAGAGAGAAAAATGTTACAAGATGAAAAACTAGCTACGTATGGTCATCTCCTCACCTCTCCCCTGTGTTTCTGCATAAAAAGTGGTAGAAAGTCTACTCTTTTTCTTCATAATTTCCTCCACTCAGATTTGTAAAAAGAAGTCAAAGATATGATGTTTCTTTTTGTCTACACTCATTTGGTCTTCTCTTTTGTTGCAGTAGCATGTGCCACCGATTTCTGTCCCTCAAAATAGCTGGAAAAGTTGTGAGAAAGGTAAAGAAAAACGGTTGTGCTACTTGCTGAGGAGAGAGACAAATCCGAGCCTAGGATCCGAGGGGTGAGAATTGATCCGAGCTCGGATCTGTGGATCCGAGGACTTTCCATGATGGATCCGGGGTCGGATCGTTCTGACCTCGGATACACTCCTCCAGAAGTACAGACGAGGGCTCGAATCCCTCTTGTTTACACGGATCCGAGCTCGGATCTGTGTTGAGCAATTTTCCAGGCTTTCACTTCTTCCCTTTTTCTACATTTTTTTTCCAATTTCTTGTGTACTTTGTTCTCTGGATGACCCTTACATTTCTTTCAGCTTGTGCATGAATTTCATACATTTCTAACCTTTAAAATTTCACAAAATTAACGCATTAATCCACTCATTTATCAAGTTTTGAACCCTTAAACAATATTTAAGCAATTATCACCAAAAGAGTTCAAATATAGCTTTAATCTTCTCAAAACATACCAAAAATTCCTGCCAAATTTGTACAAAATGTACGTTAAATCTTCACTTATCAAATTCCCCCACACTTGAATCATTGCTTGTTCTCAAGCAATTTTACACAAAACTTACTTCAATGATTCAATAGATAAAACAATATACGTACTTTTGTCAAATTTAATTCCTCAAAAACTTAGAAACCAATCATTATGCCATTTCTCAGTTTACACTAAATACTCATAATATTCAATTAAATAAAAATAATTATGCCTTAATTTCAACAAATTCTAATCAATCTCTCATTCTATTCTAATTCCACAAATAAGTAAAACATATAGTCAATTTTATAGCCTTCCTCATCCAAAACTTAACAATTTAGAGGGATTTATTCACATTTCATCTTATTTAAATAGTGAAAACGTCTTTTTACGCGAAAATCAACACTTTTAGGTGAAAATTCCCGGTTACTCAACATTTCACTTATTTAAATTGCTAAGCATACTCTTAATTCCAATACCTTTTTACGCGAATGTCGACATTTGTAAATGCCAACCCCCGGTTACTCAGTATGTGAATCATTGGAGTAGAAAAATAATAATATTATTATTATTTTTTTTTTAACAATCTTTTTCCCTCTAAGTATAATTAAAGGAAGAATTTGGCCTTGTCTTTGACTATATCAATCACTTATAAAATTAAGTAAAAATGATAAATATCATTAATCTTGCAAAATTCTAAGCATAATTTTTCTTATTTAGCCAAATATACTTTCTAAAATGTAAAAATCCTAATTGCATAATAATTCATTCCAAGCTAAATAAGAACTAAACTTTTCCAAAATACATATAGCAGTTTATCCAATGGAAGAATTAGACACTTAAAATTTTAACATTTTAGCCATTTAATTGGAAGAATTGCAATGAAATATTGGAAATTATTTTAGAAAAATTTTGACAGAGTTTCCCCATAAAAATGGATGAAACTCCCTGCCAACAACCTCAATTTCACAAAAATTATCCTCATGACAATATCTCCAAATATAATTCCAATATTTTTAAGCCATAAACAACTAAAATCATGCATTTCAAGACACAATCACCCATAAGATAAAGTAATCCCTCCCCCACACTTAAAATCTACAATGTCCTCATTGTAGAGGAAGGTAAAAGAAACTGAAACTTCCCTCAAATAGGTGGTGATGCAATTTGAAGCCCTTAATCATCACGATCATCCAATTTCTGTCCAAAATGAGACAACAAGGGTACCAAACACCATAAGTAGCACAAGATGATTCAAATAAAAGAAAAATAAAATCTACACAGTTTGTCTTAACAAAAGAAAAGAAAAATAAAGAAATAAAAGATCCAATCCGCTAAGGAGCATCATGGCTGCTCGGAACGAGGGTCTACTGCCTCCTCGGCTCCATGAGTACCCTGTGAGGTACCAATATGGCCCTCCTCCTGATGAGGTGTCGGAGTAGGGGACCGGCGGATATGAAAATGATCCTCGATCGCACGAAGACGGCGATCATGTCGGTCGAGTCGCTCGGTCATCATCTGCTCGGTCTGGTCAATGCGCTCGACAACACGTGTCCCCATACAGCAAATGGCATTGAGGAGCTCTTGCTATTTGGAGCGCGGCGGAGGAGGTGGTCGCGGAACAGGAGGAGGAAGAGTCCGCTGTGCCTCCGTCTCTTGAGTTTCCGCTTGTGGTTCAGTGTGAGGCGGAGGATGAGTGGAAGTCGATGCTTCTCCTGTGTCCCGGACTAGAGCAGCTCCAAAATTCGTAGAAATACCCAAGGATTTGAGTATCGAAGCATTTACCTCCTCGGCCGACCTAGTTACCACAGCTCTCTCGGTTCCAAGAGGAACTTTGAGCTTCTCAAAAATGAGGGATAGCAGTCGAGGAAATCCAAAACAAGTCTCGCCGGCCCTCATGCGAGCCGTGGTCCGCATATAATTGATGATAATGCTGGGTAGAGGAATACCGGTCAACTGCTCACCCACACCATGTATCATCTTGTCCAAGAAGTAGAGATTACTGTTGCGGAGCTCCCGTTTCCCACTTTTTTTTGGTACCACATTGAAGGCAAAGAGGTAGAAAATCAAGTGGTACCTATGCTCGAAGGAATCGGCGTAAACTGTAAGCTTCTTCGCAGTTCCTCTCTCTCGATACTGGCCCTTGAGGCGTCCAACCGCCTCTCCCACCTGCCAAGGGTCTCGAGCCTTGAACTCCTTGGTCAATTTGACATCTTCGCCTTCGTCTTTGAGTTGGACGAAGCGTCTCAGTGTATCTCGATTAAGAGCTACTCTCCTGCCTCGAACCCATGAGACAATGAGGTTGCCACTGTCGCTCTGTTTGTTTTCTACATTAGCGTAGAACTCCCAGACCAAATTGGGGTAGTAGTGCTTAGGCAACTGAAGGATGTTCTCCCATCCACGTCTCTTGAATGCTGTAGAAATGTGATAGTGCACGTCCACCTCCGGTGCCAAGTGCTTCTCAACTGAAGGATATGATCTCCTTGTCCAGTCCGGTTTCATGCCACTGTTGGTTTTCAAGCGATGTGAATCGTGTGGTATCGTAGTCTGGAGGTGGCTCGTTACGGCTAGTAGATGTGGTCTTCCGGTGAGAGCGAGGTGGCGGCTCAGGCAAAGGAGATTCTTCCTCAGGTGACTTCTCATGCAAAGAGGGTGTGTGTTCCTCACTTGAGGAAGGAGTAGGAGTACGAATGCGAGCCCTCCTTGTGCGAGCCATTGTAAGCCTATACACAAACCAAGATGAATATTCATTAGAAATAATAGGATCTTGCTCACACATATTAAATAAGAATTTAAGAAAATTTCGGCAGAGTTTCCCCTTAAAACAGGGCTAAACTCTCTGCCAAAATGTACCCAAATTTAAACAAATAAATTTCCTAACAATTCTCAAATCCAATTCCCACATTTAGAAAGAATATTACCAATAAGGAAATCATTTCATGCATAATAAGTGCAAACCATTGAAAATTATATCCATTTGCAAGAATGAACACTCAAACACTTGAGAATATCTCCAATCCAATTCATAACACTCAATTTACATACACATGGGTTCTAATTCATCCAAAAAAAATGCAAATTATCTCAAGTAAAAGTGGTTCAATGTGCTTGACTTAATCTTGAACACACTCTTTAACCCAATGGGCTTTTGCTCTAATGATAGCATATCATTTTCAATTGGTATAACAGTGATTTATACTCCTCGGAACAAGTTCATTTATTCAATGAAAGAAAAATTCACAAGTCTAAATCACTAAAATGCTCAAGCCCAAAAATTGAGAAAAAAGCTCAAAAATATCACCAAATCCACAATTTTTTCAAAAATAAGCATGAAAATAGTTGTAACAATCTATTGAAGCACAATGTAGCACAATTGTATCAAGGAATTCTAGCAAATAAGTATTTATCACAATATAACCAAAACTAAAAAAAAAATTGCAAAAATAGGAATTATAAAATCGCAAAAGAAATTGCAAATTGTTACCTCAAATGTATAAGAGGATGCTAGAGGATGATAATGATGAAAAATGAGGAAGAAACAAGTCCAATTTCACCCAGAAATCAAAGAATTTCCGTGCGGCCCAAAATCCCCTTTTGAAAATCAAAAACCACTTTTTATGATGTTTTGTGGTGAAATAGCTTAGGGTTTCTGATCATACAAGGGTTAGGGAGGTGTTTATGGTGAAAGATTGGAGTTTTGTTGGATGAAATGGAAGATTGGAGGAAGAGAGTAGGGTTTCGGTGAGAAGAGGGAAGAAAAATTTTGAAAAGTGCAAAAACGAAGCCTCGTTTCTGCTATATCCTTGAACCGATCCGAGCTCGGTGAGAAGAGGGAGGGCCTCGGATCCGATAAGACTCGGATCAGTCCTAACAGAAACACAGACGAGCCCTCGGATCTATCTGGGTTGGAATGGATCCGAGCTCGTATAGGTTGATCCGCGGTCGGATCTGTCTGGGTTTTTTAGGATCCGAGCTCGGATCTGTATTTCTTTGCACTAATTGCAGAAACTGTAATTTTTCAAACTTTTTCTTCCTTTTCCGGCCAATTCCAAATTACACATTGGACAAACTTTTTATCAATTCTAACCTCCCACGCACATGTAATATACCATAAACACAATATCCAACCTCTCAAAACACATCAAACACATTTTCATTGAAAATCGAGGTGTGAGGTTCTTTGATCATTTTTGCACTTTTACACCAAAATGGCATGTTTGGGCATTAAATGCACATCAAATGAGTCCATGAGTATTTATAACCATGTTATCACCAAAACTCACTTAAATATACTTGAAATGCACAATGTATATATATGCATGAGAATTTTATGCACTTAAAACACAATTTGGTACGAAAAACTCCCTTTTTACACATGTTCTTCAAATGTACGTCCAAAATGGATGATAAAACTCCCGTGCCTCCTAGAAACAAATAAAATACATCTAATTAGTCAATTAAATCACACAAAAATAAAAGAAACACATAAATACACTATTATCGTTGGCTCGACTTTCCTATAACTTCTTTTAACTCTCCATTGCATTTCCTAAGGAGTAAATTACTCCTTTAGGAACTTTTTCTCCGGTCAAATAGAGTTTCAATCTTTGGCCATTTACTTTGAATGGAGCACCATTTTTTCCTTTTATTTCCACTGCTCCATAAGGAAACATGCGAACCACTTCAAATGGACCGGACCATCGAGACTTAAGTTTTCCAGGGAATAATTTAAGCCTTGAGTTAAACAACAAAACCTTTTGCCCTTCTTCAAAATGCTTAGGGAGAATGTGTTTATCATGCCAAAATTTCACTTTTTCTTTGTAAATCTTGACATTCTCATACGAAGTCAACCGCAATTCCTCCAATTCGCTTAACTCAAGCATTCTCTTTTCACCTGCAGATTTAAAATCAAAATTAATAGCTTTAACGGCCCAATGAGCTCTATGTTCTATTTCCACAGGTAAATGACATGCTTTCCCATAAACAAGCTTATATGAAGACATTTCCAACGGCGTTGCAAATGCCGTTCTATACGCCCATAAAGCATCTTCAAGCTTGTTCGACCAATCCTTTCTTGATCGGTTTACCGTTTCCTCCAAAATGATTTTAATTTCCCGGTTGGCCAACTCCGCTTGTCCATTAGCTTGAGGATGATAGGGAAGTGACTTTTTATGCCTGCATCCATATTTAAGCAACAAAGTGTCAATAACTTTATTACAAAAATGCTTACCTTCGTCGCTTATTATTGCCTTTGGGACTCCAAACCTGCAAAATATGTTCCGTTTCAGGAACTTAAGCACAACTTTAGCATCATTAGTTTGTGAAGGAATGGCCTCCACCCATTTAGAAACATAATCAACTGCTAAAAGGATGTACTTATTATTATATGAACTAGGAAATGGTCCCATAAAATCAATGCCCCAAACATCAAATAACTTAACTTCCAAATATGTAGTCAAAGGCATTTCATTTTTCTTGAGATATTACCGGTCCTTTGGCATTGATCGCAGCTTTTAACCCAATTTCTAGTGTCTCGGTACATAGTAGGCCAATAAAATCCAGATTGCCATATCTTTGCTACGGTTTTAGTAGTACTAAAATGACCTCCCGTTTCAAGAGTATGACAATGCATTAAAATGCTATGTACCTCCTCCTCCGGAACACATCTTCTAATTATTCCATCTGCACAATGTTTGTAAAAGAATGATTCCTCCCAAAAGTAATGTTTAGCATCATTTAAGAATTTTTTCCTTTGATGAGAATTCAAGTCATTTGGTATCACTCCACTAGCTATAAAGTTAACTAGATCAGCATACCATGGTGACTTATAAATTGCCATTAAAAACTCATATGGAAATTCTTCTTTAATGGACAAATGGTCTTCTTGCTGCATGTTCTCCAGTCTAGAAAGATGATCAGCAACTAAATTCTCGGATCCTTTTTTATCTTTGATCTCCAAGTCAAATTCCTGCAACAATAAAATCCATCGAATTAGTCGCGGTTTTGCATCTTTCTTATTTAACAAATACTTGAATGCTGCATGGTCGGTATAAATGATAACTTTAGATCCTACTAAGTACGATCTAAATTTATCCAATGCAAAAATCACTGCTAGCAACTCCTTCTCTGTTGTTGCATAGTTGACTTGGGCTTCATTTAACATTTTACTTGCATAATAAATGACATGAAGTCGTTTATCACATTTTAGCCCAAGAACAGCCCCAACTGCAAAATCACTTGCATCACACATCAATTCGAATGGCGTGCTCCAATCCGGTAATGCTATTATGGGTGCGGAGACAAGTTCCTTTTTCAATCTATTAAATGCAAGTAAACACTCATCATTAAAGTGAAAAGGAACATCTTTTGCAAGTAATTCACATAAAGGTTTAGCAATCTTTGAGAAATCCTTAATAAACTGCCGATAAAATCCCACATGTCCAAGAAAGCTACGAATGCCTTTCATATTGGTCGGTGGAGGCATTCTCTCAATAACCTCTATTTTGGCTTGATCAACCTCAATACCTTCTGAGGAAATTTTGTGGCCTAGCACAATACCTTCACAAACCATGAAGTGACATTTTTTCCAATTGAGTACAAGGTTTGTTTCTTCACATCTCTGCAAAATTAGATCTAAATTGTTAAGACAATCATCATAAGTAGATCCAAATACAGAAAAATCATCCATGAAGATTTCCATAATTTTCTCATTAAAATCAGAGAAAATTGCTATTATGTATCGTTGGAAAGTGGCCGGTGCATTGCACAGTCCAAAAGGCATCCTTCGAAATGCAAAAGTACCGTAAGGACAAGTGAATGTAGTTTTCTCTTGATCTTCCGGTGCAATGACTATTTGATTGTATCCTGAAAAACCATCCAAGAAACAATAAAATTCATATCCGGCCAATCGTTCTACCATTTGATCAAGAAAAGGAAGAGGGAAATGATCCTTTCTAGTAGCTGCATTCAGTTTTCTGTAATCAATACAGACTCGCCAACCAACCACAACTCTAGAGGGAATCATTTCATCATTTTTACCATGTACTATGGTTATCCCCCCTTTCTTTGGCACTACATGAATAGGAGAAATCTAAACACTATCAAAAATTGGAAAAATTATACCTGCATCTAACCATTTAAGGATTTCTACTCTTACCACTTCCTTCATGTTTGGATTTAACCTTCTTTGAGTCTCAACCACTGGTTTAGAATTCTCTTCCAATAAAATCCTGTGCATACAAATAGTTGGACTAATTCCTTTGATATCAGAAATTGTCCATCCTATAGCCTTTAAATGCTTCCTCAAAACACGTAAGAGCTTGTCTAATTGTTCCTCATCTAATGCTGAATTTACAATCACAGGCAGTGTCTCTTTTTCTCCAAGAAACGCATATTTGAGGTGCTTAGGCAGCGGCTTAAGCTCAAGCTGCAGTGCTTGCTCACATGATGGTGGAGGTAGCCCTTTGCTCAGTCCTAACTCCTCATATGCATTTCTCCTTTTATAAGGAACCTGTGCCTGCAAAAATTCAGTCATTTCTTCAATCTGTTCCTCTTGTATACCTATATCATTAAGACAAAGTTCAAGAGAATCATTATCAAGATTTACTTGACTCATTTCTAATGCCAATTCATCACATATGTCAATCGAATAAACATGATCGGTAAAAGAGGGATATTTCTCCACTTTACTCAAATCAAATTCCACTTCCTCTTCACCGATTTGAAATTTAAACTTATCTCGTTTGACATCTATTATTGTACCTGCAGTGGTCAGAAATGGTCTACCAAATATAATAGGTACATTTACATCTTCCTCCATATCTAAAACAACAAAATCGACAGAAAAAATGAATTTCTGCACTTTAATGAGCACATTCTCCAATATGCCCATTGGATATCTAATAGACCTGTCAGCCAATTGCAAGGAAATGTTAGTACGCTTCAACTCTTTCAACCCCAATTGCCTAGCCACAGTTAAAGGGATCAATGACACACTTGCACCAAGGTCACAAAGTGCTTTAGAAAATTCTACATTACCGATAGTGCAAGGAACTGTGAAACTCCCTGGATCTTTCAACTTGGGTGGCAATTTGTTTTGTATGATTGCACTACATTCTTCCGTTAATCCAATTGTCTCACTATCTACCAATTTCCTTTTCTTAGTCATTATCTCCTTGAGAAACTTGCGTATGAAGGAATCTGCAAAATAGCATCCACAAAAGGAATGTTAATATGTAATTGTTTAAAAATGTTGACAAATTTCTCAAATTCTTTGTCATTTCTTGAAGGCTTCAATCTTTGAGGGAATGGTACCGGTGGAGGAATTGGTGTTGCATCTTCCATTTGTAGTTCATTTTCCTCCATCTTTTCTTTCCCTTTTACTTCCTTGCTTCCCTCTTCTAACTCACTCAATTTCTTATTTTCTCTTTTTTCAAACTCTCTTCCACTTCCAACTACCGGCAGCTCAACTAATTCTTTACCACTACGGAGGGTTATAGCCTTCACATGCTCCTTTGGGTTCACCTCAGTTTTGCTAGGTAAATCCCCTTGGTTGCGATTATTAACCGCATTAGCAATTTGGCCTAATTGGATCTTAACATTCCTGTACATATTGGTGAGTTGGTCCATTTTTCCCTCAATTCTTTCAAACCATTGAGTAGTGGCACTAGCTAACTTTTCAATTTTATCATTTGATACATTGGCTAGCTTTTCAATTGCCAATTCCCAAGCTGGTTTGGACTCATGCAGTGGTTGCTTTTGTTGAAAACCCGGTGGATTAACTGGTCTTTGTTGGTTCCCTTGATCTTTCCATCCAAAATTCGGGTGATTACGCCATCCTGGATTATAAGTATTGGAGTATGGATTGTTTTGGAGAGAACGGTTGTAATTGTTGAGATATTGAACCTGTTCACTACTAGAACACATAAAATCATCATGATCTCCGCCGCAAGTGGTACAACATGCAACAACTACTCCTTGATTAGAACTAGAACCAACTTGCCTATTAAGCATCTTAACCACATTATCCATTTTTCCACTTAACATATTCAAGGTATCTACTTCAAGCATGCCTACGGTTTTCCTTGAATTACCTCGTTCGTTTGCCCATTGGTAGTTGTTAGCAGCCATTTTTTCGATCAATTGCTGAGCTTCCTCAGCTGTCTTTCCCATCAAAGCTCCTCCCGCTGCAGCATCTATATGCGTCTTTGTTGGATAGGTGAGACTATTGTAAAATATTTGGACTACTAGCCAATCGGGTAGACCATGATGAGGACATCTTCGTTGCAATTCCCGATAACGCTCCCAAGCTTCATACAATGTCTCTCCTTCCTGTTGAGAGAAACTAGTTATATCCATTCTCAATTTAGCAGTTTTTCCAGGTGAAAAGAATTTATTAAGAAAAATCTTAGCTAATTCATCCCAAGTAGTAAAAGTATTTGGAGGATGAGATTGTAGCCAAACCTTAGCCTTGTCCCTTAGTGAAAATGGAAACAATCGAAGTTTAATTGCATCTTCACTAACACCATTAAACTTAATTGTATCACAAATTTCAAGAAATGTTGACAAGTGAGAATTAGGATCTTCGGTAGCATTACCTCCATATTGAGATTGTTGTACCATTTGAATCAGTGATGGTTTTATCTCAAAGTTATTAGCGTTTACCGTTGGCCTTACAATGCTAGTTTGAGAACCTTGTGCTCCCGGTAAAACAAAATCTCGCAGAATTCTCCTATTTGATTCATTTTCTGCCATTTCTTCCTCAAATTGTAATTTTATCAAGATATCTTCATTGGCTGCCAAACCTCTTGTTCCTCTTGATGCAGTGTATTCCTCCTTTGTCCATGTAATGTTCTTTCAATCTCAGGATCGAAATGTGCAACTTCTCGATTTGATCGGTGCATACACTACAAACAAAAACAAGAAAAATTTTACAGTTTTAATTCAACAACTTGAATAAAAACAATGAAAATATCTAAATTAATGGAGATGATTAGGGCCTAATATTGCCGCTCCCCGGCAACGGCACCAAAAACTTGACGGGATTTTTATATCAATGCAAGTTTAATTCCGATTTTACACCCGTTGGACTGCAAGTATACAGGTCGCAATTGTAGTACAAGATGTGTATAGGGTCAATCCCACGAGGAGCAATTTGAACAATTACTAAGCCCTTGTTTTCTCTATTATTTAGACTTACAATTAATTTGAGCAGAGAAAGTATATTGCTGTAATCTACAAATCTGATATACAAATCTAGTTTAACAAATGCTGAATGCAAATAGAGAAATTTCACTTAAGGAAGATTCTAGGGATGTAGATTCCACTTATGGCATAAACAACACAAATGAATGAACTTACTTCTTGCTATTATTCTTGTTTAACCAGAGATTCATTTCCAAAGTTTCCAAGTCTCATTTTCATGATGAAATAGCCTAAAGCAATATAGATTTCCCTATTTTCATGGTGAAATACTACTACTACTCTGTTCTATTTCATGAAATGCTAAATAATCCACCTAAGTGTATCTCTATTTTCATGAACATACAACTCAAGCTCTATTCATGTGTTTCCATTGTTATTACCAATTCTCATTGAACAATAACAACTATAAACAAGCTATTGGTGATCAATCAATAACAAGTAATCACAGCTACACAAGTAGACAAGTTAATACAAGATATAACAAGTGTAAATCACATTCAATTTATATTATTTAGCCATAAGTTTCATCTACTCCCTAGATAAAGAAAATTAGCTACTCATGAATGATTTAACAATCAAACTCACAAGTTTATTAATGCAAACATCATAAAGTACAAGTATAAGGAAGATAAAAGAAAGCTTAGCCAATTGAAGGTGAAACTCTCCAATTCCTGCTATACTCTTGCACAATATGATTACAAGTGAAACACTCCAAAAAATGCTTCTCCAAGAACTCCTATCTATAGAGAAAAATGTTGCAAGATGAAAAACTAGCTACGTATGGTCATCTCCTCACCTCTCCCCTGTGTTTCTGCATAAAAAGTGGTAGAAAGTCTACTCTTTTTCTTCATAATTTCCTCCACTCAGATTTTGTAAAAAGAAGTCAAAGATATGATGTTTCTTTTTGTCTACACTCATTTGGTCTTCTCTTTTGTTGCAGAAGCATGTGCCACCGATTTCTATCCCTCAAAATAGCTGGAAAGTTGTGAGAAAGGTAAAGAAAAACGGCTGTGCCACTTGCTGAGGAGAGAGACAGATCCGAGCCTAGGATCCGAGGGGTGAGAATTGATCCGAGGACTTTCCATGATGGATCCGGGGTCGGATCGTTCTGACCTCGGATACACTCCTCCAGAAGTACAGACGAGGGCTCGGATCCCTCTTGTTTACACGGATCCGAGCTCGGATCTGTGTTGAGCAATTTTCCAGTCTTTCACTTCTTCCCTTTTTCTACATTTTTTTTCCAATTTCTTGTGTACTTTGTCCTCTGGATGACCCTTACATTTCTTTCAGCTTGTGCATGAATTTCATACATTTCTAACCTTCAAAATTTCACAAAATTAACGCATTAATCCACTCATTTATCAAGTTTTGAACCCTTAAACAATATTTAAGCAATTATCCCCAAAAGAGTTCAAATATAGCTTTAATCTTCTCAAAATATACCAAAAATTCATGCCAAATTTGTACAAAATGTACATTAAATCTTCACTTATCAGTCAGATCTTGTCCAATAATATAAGTTTTACAGGAAGAAAGTAGATCATAGAGTACCTTCTGCTCTTCACGGTATGATGGATCGGAAAACGAACTTTCATCAACTACCACATCCTTCTTTAATTCTCTATTGTTTGCAACTGAGGCCATAGAATATGTTAGAACAACTCTTTTTATAAATGAAACTTTTGCACGTGACTGTTGCACATTCAGTGTTCCCCTTACTGCAGGCTCCAATAGTTCTGCCTATGAAATCAGGTAAAGATAAAAGTGGTGTCATTACCAGGGAATAGAAAGACTATATGCTGCACAATTGTTATTATGATGGTATTTCCAAATCTTACTATAAATGCTGTAAACCTACATTATTACTTAGATAGCTAAAGGATATCACTAAAATCAAATTTCTTGGGAGTTACTTGAAGAAAAATTCAAGAATATAGTTAGAGAAACTGACATGGATAGGCAGACTACATAAAACCTAAGCACAATCATTAACAGATGTTTAACTAGCAAATCTAGACAACATATGATCTGCAGATGCTCAAATATATATTCCAGCTGCTATGAGGTTCTTAATCATTATGATTTGGGGATTCAAAAAATAAAATTTTATACTGACTGACATTTTAGTTGGTTAACAGATTTAAACCTTACTTGGCACCTTACCTGAAGGAGTTACCCAGGAAAATACAAAGATAAACCTCACTTTTCAGGCCCACTTGTAGACCATGTGATATTCTTACTTCTTAATCTTTTTGTTTCCTAACATTAACGTTCTTCTAATTTTTGTGTCTGAAGCAACAACATCTAGATCATTTACTCTAGAGTTCATATATACTCGTTCAATAGACTGAAGCACAGAACACATGACAGTCTTCATATGAATGACTTTTAGGAACAAAAGAGTAATGTGTAGACCAAATTTAGACAAATATTCTTCAAGTGTTTATCCTGACAGCTTTATTACTATCTTTTTTTTTTAGTGATAAAAGAGAAATTAAAGAACATCATTATGCAGTAGAGTTCGAAATGTTCGATTCTAACCCGTTTCAAATGAAGAAGAAGTAATTAAAAAAAGGTAAAATTATCTTTATGTCTGTATCTTTTTGATTTGTAACACTTACACAACTACACTAATGGAGCGTGCTACCCACACTCTCAATACACCGTTAGTTTTTTGGATTCAATCACCAATTTTACTTAACTGGAACATATTTTATAGCTTAAGAATTTAAGTATCCCATTTTGAAGTTGTGGATTGAAATGAGATTCTGCATATAGTTTGAGGGAGCAAAATGAAATTAACCCTACTTGTTAATTCGAACCCACCATATTCACTATATATATATCTAATATGAATGAAATTATTTCCCCAATAAACAAATCCTCTTTTTAAACCTCCAAAATATTCTCCTACTATTTAATCCTGAAAAACAAACACACACATACACATCCAAACCCATTCTTAACATAATTATACATAATCTTGGGCACAGTTTTACAGCCTTCTAGTCTATAGTGTGCCCTAACATCCTCACATATATGAAGTGTGCATATGAACTCTTTTCAATTACCACTAACTTTGTTTTAGTTCTTCAAGATATTGTCAGCACTATCTTTTTGTGATTCTTTGAAAACTCTGCACTTTGCTGTAGCATGTAATTGGGGTCTTATGGTGCAAGCCTAACATCAGATACTAGCAAATTTTTTTTTTTTGGTTCACTCTGATACTAGCATGTCATTTACACTTGATTTCTTCTAAAAAATTAAATCCTATGTCGTAGTAAATTCATCTTAGAATGTACATACTGTTTTTCTATGGCTATTTTGATTGCTTGCCATCCGCCAAGTGATTTTTTGGTGATGTCAAATAGTCACCCTTGGAAACACGGGCGATATTAGTTCTCTGTTTTCTAGACAAACTGTCACATTGTCTTTCTCTTGATGTTCTGTTGGGAAAGGATATGGTGCAAGCACATAATATTAGAATATATTTAGGACAAATTAGTCTTTTCCTAAGTACGACTTAAAATAGGATCAAACAGAAACAAACTAAGGGTTTTTTTGATAACATCTATATATCTATATATATTGCAGAGTGGGTTTTTAGGAGAGAGTCTCTCAATGGCTTCCAAACTTCTCATTTTCTTTTTTAGATTTTTGTATTTATTTTAATACATAAAAAGTAGTGGGTTATAACCAACCCTATCACCAGTCAAATTTAAAATTTAAAACTTTTCCACTATCTACTTCATAAACCATTTATAGTTTGTTATTTATACTTTAGATCCTTTTTACTCCTTAATTAAAGATAAATGCTCATTCGTATGCTATTTTAATACAATTTTATATTTTTATAATTAAGAAATATTTATCACTAAACTAATCTTATAACCACCCCTACAAATGAGCTTTGCAAATTACAATCACGTTTCAAAAAAATCGCAAATGTGCAACTAAATGTAAAGTTGAGGGGATAAAGTGCAACTAAATATAAAGTTAAGGGGCTTACTATATTTAACACTAAAAAAATCGCAAGAACGAAACAATTGTTTTTTTTTCCCTTTAGGATGGCGGGACATCCATGTGCAGTGACCAAAAAATTTTCGCTTTCTTAATGAACGTAAAATGGCCAATTTATTTATTTTTTAAAAATGAATAGGGTTGTTTTAGATCCAAAAAAAAAAAAAGAAACAAACCCTGGTTCCTCCATTGTTATGATTTTTTTCACCATTATTCTAAGAAATTTGCTAAATTGAGTTCTTTAGGGCAAAGAATGAGATGTGTGACCAGACCTTTTTTTTTTTTATATGCGTAACCAGTCTATTGTTGACAAAAGTTTAAATTTTTTAAGAAGTATACAAAAATTAGGGGAGATAATATTAGTATTTATAGTAAATTTACCACACTTCTGGTGTGGTTTTCGCCTGTCCAATACCATGAAAGAATAGAATAAGTCATTATCAATTATTACACGCTAAGTAGAATTCGGAAGAGTACAACATGATCAAGAAACAACAGAACCAATTAGAACTAGATTTTGACCCAAAAAAAAAAAATTAGGACTAGATGCCACTAGCACGTTGCCGTAACTTGCAATGCCAATTAGGACTATTTAGCGTTTTTTTTTTTGCAAGGAATTAGGACACTGTAAAGATTATTTAGGCAAACTTTACCTCATCAGTGATTTGAGTATACTATCAAGTTATTGAGTATACTACAAATCCTATAATCATGCTCACATTTTTCTCACATTTTCCTCACATTTCCCACTCCAATTAAGAGTCCTCCAATTCAAGAAATGTTTATCTCTTAACTAATTCTATAACCGCTCCTAAAAATCCTATAATCATGCCCACGTTTTCCCTGCATTTCTCCCATTTTCTTACTCCAATTAAAAGTCCTCCAATTTAAGAATTCCACTCCAATTAAAAGTCCTCCAAAATATAGTATTCTCATTCAACTTTCTTGCGTGCTCACTCCAATTAAGAGAACTTTCTTGCATTTTCCCCAAGAACTTATTATCTCCTTCAACTTTTTTATGGTATCCATCTTAGTCCTTTACCTAATTTCACTATGGAACATGCCCGCCTACAAGCATTTCAATGACAGCTAAATTTCAAACTCGCAAGATTGCAAAGGAGGGAACATTTATATAAAAAAAAGAAACGTACACCGCAACGATTCCACACAGCAGTTCGAAAAGTTTTAGCAACTTTGCGTTGACGAAAGAGAAATCTCACATCAAATTCGAAGGACAAAATCCCAACTACACTGATTAAAACGTCATTCACATCAAATTAGAAATTCCGGTACTGTTTATTCTTTAAACATTTGCATTTCCATTGTTTTTTTAAATATTGTTCCCTATAATGTAATATTTTCGATTGATTATTGCTGTTATTGTTTTTCGTCTTTAAATAGAAGTGAAATGTTAAGTAATAAGTCATCGTTTTAGACTTATTTTCTCATTATTCAATAACAACTTATTACGCAATAGTAAGCATAAAAATTTATTTTATGGTCAAAGCAATAGATGTCCATCATTGTTTTTATGTCATCTTTTTCCCTATGGCACAAGTATTGGTATTTGACTTTTGATGGAACCAAGTTCCCTCCAGATACAAAAATGATGGAATTTGATATGAAAAATTTCTTATGATAGAAAATTTACATCTTCAAATTGTTGACGACGTAGTTTGGATTCTTGGAGTTCGATAACTATGTATAGTATTTGATATTGTCATGATGACAGTTTTCGTACCTTTAGGCCAAAAGAGTTAATGTTTCTTATCACAAAAAGATTGTCATTATCTGATTCTTTGTCACTTTGGTTTGCATTGTAATGACGTGGTCAACACTATTGTTAAGTAATTAATTTTATGTACTTTTAATTTCAACATATTTTTCTGTATTGTATATAACATTTTATTTGTCAAACAGGTACAATGTTAACATATAAATCAGAGATTCCAATGGTAACATGCATCTTAATCTACAAGATAGACATGCACGATTGGTATCTGGTTGTGATACTTCTTATCTCAGAAAATTAAAAAGGAAGGTAGAATTTCTTGATATATATTTATTTTTTATAATGATATTTATAAACTATGTAAAAAAATACACTAATTTTGAATTTCGTACGTACTTAATTCTCAAGAAAATGGTGATAGGTTGTTCAACCAACGAATCAATTCATTCAAAGATCGTGCATTTTCATTTGTTGTACGCACTCTACAAAATTCAACAGAATTAATTAAATCACCAATTTTGGCTTTCGTATTAAAAGTTGATTGATGTGAAGAGTGTTCGTACCTTCATGCAAGATTATCAAATCGAATGCATAATATTTGTAAGTATTTCATTTTAACAACATTCAATTATATTCATTTTTATTCATATATCATTCATTTTCTAATATAAATTTCTATTATTTTTTCAGGATCTATCTTCCGAAAAAGGCAGTTCTTGAATGATGTACACATTCTATCATATTTTAAACTATTGTTAGACAGATATTACATTTTAATTGTGTTGGTACAATTTTTTAATCTTTTTTTATTCACTATTTTATTTTCATTTTTTTAATAATGTCAACACTATGCGTAGCACGGGTATTCACACTAGTAAAAAAGTATTAAAACTAAAGCTTTTCAGATATTCAGAAGTTTTGATATTTGATAAATAAAAATTCATATGCTGAACTTGTTAAGTAGTATTAAACTTGTGTGTATTTTTTGGCACAAGAATCATAACCGAATGCTTAATTCTAATCAGAATCAACATATTTATTTCAACTACCTTATCTTATCTACCAAATCTACCCTTGTTTGTTAATTACGTTCAAAATCCTTATGTAATTAAACAACTTGATATCTCTGTCTAATGGCTTTATACTTCTCTTTTCTCCCTAATGTCTAATGGCTTTATCTTATCACAGTTTCTCTATATTCCTCATATCTTTTTACTTTGTCATAATTTTATCATTTTCTATTTTCCTACTCTTTCATAATTTCTACTCTTTTAATTAATTTGATTTAAAAATAATTATTGTCATTTTCATACTTAACAATTTTAAACTAATTAAATCATAGGCTCTATTTCTTTTTCGGATGAAAAGATAGAAGGATAAAATTGTACAATTTAACTTATTAAGCATTCAGTTATAGATGTTTATCACACAGTATAAATAAGTTCAGTATTAAAATTCAGATATTCATATATTTTTTTCAGTGCTTAAAATTCAGCAAATTAACTGTTTCAATATTCAGATTTCAGAATTCAGATTCAATTTTATCAAACAAAACCTAAATCATCAAGTAATGAATCAATAGCAATAATAAAAATGCAGAAAAGTAAAAGGCATAAAACACCAAGATTTTTAATATGAAAAATCCAATTTGGAAAAAACCACACAACGTAATCCAATCAAAAAATTTTCACTATCCCAATAATATGAATACATAGGTCTATCCGAAACATCTGGATGACAACAATATCATCAACATCAACCAAATAAAATTTCTACAAGTTCATCTTCAACTTTTTAAGAAGTAAATTTTGAAAGGTATTCTCAATTAAGGAGGAAATCCAAAATTGAGAGAGGTAAAGAGGTAAAGCTTGACAAAAGGATCACATGATTAAAATTTCATCTCAATCGAATTTCAAATAATCATCATCCGATCAAGTCTTGAAGTTTCAAAACTTCATTTTCTATCCGGCCCTTTTTCTCCCCAACTCTCTCTTTCGCTCTCTTCGATCCTTCACCAAGAATAGCGGCTAACCCTTCACCTGGCTGATGCAACTTGCGGCTGATCTTTTCTTCTCATCAAGTCAAAATACTTGGTTAATCATCTAGTCAAACTTTGACTCAGTATACTAATTGAGTTATGGGCTTTGTTTCGTGCCTTTGCGCCTCACAAATGAGATGGATTCAATCCAGCCCAGTAATCTCCCCCTCCAATTCATTTGAGGGGCACAACCAAATCTGTTGCCTCATTACAAGGAGTCAGCTATGGTGCAAAGCTG
Source organism: Coffea arabica (assembly GCF_036785885.1). NCBI lineage: Eukaryota > Viridiplantae > Streptophyta > Magnoliopsida > Gentianales > Rubiaceae > Coffea > Coffea arabica. The sequence continues at coordinate 29,102,523 of NC_092313.1, forward strand.
AGTTAGCTTTGTACTGTAGGAAGAATGAAAGGGATGAGGACAACATATGAGCATGGGCCATACAAAGGACAGCTAAGGGAAATAGCTACTGAAAATCGGGCAAAAGGAGTTCTAAACATGGGACCCACTGTATTATACTGACTGTATTATTGTAAATGAACATGCACCCCTGGACAAGTTGTGGGCATGTTCTATGAACCCTAAAACAAGTTGTGGGCATATCCCCCATTTTGGGATATGCAGGAGTAGATCGCAGATTGCAAATTGGCGTGAAGAGAAGTAAAAAATAGTGGGAAGACTAGAAACAATAGGATCAAATTTGTTCAAAAAAAAAAGAATTGAAATTATATATATATATATACCATATGTATGATCATAAATCAAGATTATTAAGCGGTAAATGTTTACTTAAAGAAAAAGTTATGCTGATTTAAACTAAATTGTTAGTTGATGCAAATGAGTGAATATACACATAATTGACCCCTTTCGCTTCAACAGGAATCAAAATTTTAGATGAGTAATCATAAACATAATTAACACATTATTTGAAGAAATCAAAATTTGTTGTTGTGGATAAGTAATCACAATCATAATTAACATAGTGAATTTGATTCACAAACATAATTATATAGTTGACATAATGACTTTTAAGCCAGTATTGAAAATCAATCCATAGTTTAATTTACACCTTGCAATAGCAGTTGTTCAATTCCAATTTAATTAAGACTATTACAATTGTTTGATCTCTATTGTAAACGAAATTAAACTTATATTTGTTACTTATCATCGATTTTAATCTCAACTTCTGATTGAGTGACAACATCTCACCTTAACGCATGTATTGAACATATCCAATCTCTCTTCCGATTTCAAGTTCACTATGTCAATTACGATTATCATTAGTCATATCTAATTTTGGCTCATATTGAAAAGAACAATTTATGTTCTCCCTCAAACATATATTCAAGTCCTCTATGTTAATTATGTTTATAATTAGGCACCGACAAATTTAGTTTTGTTTTTAAAACAAAATTTTCAATTATATTTGTGATTACTCATCTACAATATCAATTCCGATTTCAAAGCTATTAAATGAATTGTGATTTTCATATATCTTGTACAATCATAATTATAGGAGTACAATGCCAATTATAATTAGAGAGTTTTTGGTGTCCAATTTAATATTGCTAATTTAGGAGTATAATACTAATTATAATTTCACCATCAAGTGCAAAGCACCCGTCTAGTTTAGTAGTGGTTCGTTCAGCACCCTCCGAATTCCCCATTAACCCCCTTGGATCCACCTCTTTCCCTTAATGTAGAGTAGGAGTAGATGTGAAACAAAATTTATTGTGTCCGGGAAAAAAAATTAACCTAGTTTCATTGTATGTTAAGCATCTTGGAAACATTATGAGGTGGTGCTCATATTTGAGTTAATTATTTAAATTTTGAAAATTGAAATCAATGTAATCGCACAAAACTCTAGAAATATATAGCTTTGCACAACCCAAAAACATACATGAGTATGAGTAAATGTAAGTTAGAAGTGCAATAAATTTGGCAGATGGCACAATGGTGAAATGTAATGTCAAGACCAAAACGCATTATGAATGAATTTTTCAAATGGGGATGAGGAGTGGGTATGGAAATAATTATGCCGATTATAAAGCAGGGATTAAATGGTGTAATAAATAAAATTGTACTGTGTATTGTTCAAAAAGTTTAAAGTCTTCCTGTCTCCTTGTAAGGATCGAAGACAACCTAAGAGGGGGGGTGAATTAAGTTATTTAAAAACTATCCAAAATATGAGTCACCTTATTGAACTTGCTTTCTTTTTCTAAAGGACCACACAAAGAAACAATTGATGGACTAGCACAAGTAATTTGTGAGTAAAAGAAGCAAGCAATATATATATATAGTAAGACAGTAAATAAAGGGATGGAATGGCAGACCGAGTTTCAAACTTGACTAAGTTTGAATATCACTTTGTATATATATCAAGCTTCTTCAAGTTGATCAACTTTTAACCAATCTCTTGTGTACAAAGGAAGGATCACTTCCTCATTGCCTCAAGTCCCACTCGATCAAGCAAGGAAGTTTTACAATCACTCGGATAACCCTCACAAACCTACACTATTGAAGAAATTGAGTCACACTTGAAAAGCTAAAAGAAGACTACACAACTAAGAGTACAAATTTTCTTTTTGGAGTATTCTTACATTTGAATCACTCAAGATCTGATGTATCCTTAATGTGTAAAGTCATTTTCGAAGAGTTGACTAATCTCTATTTATAGGAGACCAAAAAATTCTTCAATAAATGCTGTCAACGGATAGAAGGCAATTGGAGAGTCAACTAACCGTTGGTAGTGTCGGACGTCCGGTACTCTGATTTTCTGCGTCCGAACGAAAACAGTGAGTTCAAGACAATTTCTTGAGATTCATAGGACGTCCGGTCCTTCCACAGTAAATGTCCGAAAGTGAACTCGTAAATCCTTCTTCATTTCTTTCGGACGTCCGATGCTCCAGTGTTTTGCATCCGAAGCATTGCAACGTTTTTCGGACGTCCGGTACGGAGGTATTGTGTGTTCGATCGAGATCAGTGATCATAGAAAATTTGGCTTTATTATCTTCGGACGTCCGAGTGTGAGTTCTTCATGCGTTTGAAGTTACTCAATGGTTGTCGGCCGTCCGATATGGTCCTTTTGTGCGTCCGACAGCTATTTCAGTAATCTGCCAAACTTGATCCTGTTTTGGCTTCAAGTCTTTGACCTTATTTTTGTTCCAAATCCTGACATAATCTCTTCAAAGAATATTAGTGACATCCAATTATTTTGTAATCATCAAAAGTTATGAACTGAGATATACAATCTCCCCCTTTTTTATGATTACAAAATATTGGATGGAGCAAAAATAAATTTAGAATTTTTATTGCAGCTCCCCCTTGCACAACTCCCCCTCAAAACGACTCCCCCTTCCTTATAGATTTCATGACGAGAGTATTCGCAACTCCCCCTCATTTATAAGATCCATATCCATTTTACTCCTTTTTTTGTCATCATAAAACAGCCATATGATCAATAGATGATCCAACCAAATTTGTCAACATTCAATAGAAATTATCAATCAGACAAAATATATCAACATTATCAGCAATCAGCAAACAGCAAAACCAATCAGCAAAGGATAAAGACATTCATTCATAGCAAAGGATAAAGACATCCATCAGTTAACAAAATAACACCAGTTTTACAGACCCAAAAAGGAATTATGATCCTCCATACATAGCATACCAAAAGTCTTTCAATGCATAAGATGAACTATTGTCCTAATGATGAGGTGCAATGTCCTAGTAGTGCTTAGATGGTAATTTTAGATGATCCAGGCCTTCTCCTGGTTAGACGAAACTGCTCAGGATCCACTTGGTCTTCATCCTCAGTCGCTTCATCATCTTCTTCAGTTGACTCCTCAGTTACAGGAGCCTTGCCTTTATTTTTGAGTTGAGAGCTAGAAGCATGTGTCTCTGGAGTGGTTTCAGTACCAGGAGTATGCCCTATGGGCTGAAATCTTGGCTCTTTTTGATGAGCACTTTTATTGAATTCAGGGATTGGAGGCACAAGGAGATTCCTTTTTTCAATAAAGATGGACTGCTGGGAAGGGAACATGGTCATCATGAGACCATCTTCAATGAGCAGAACATGCTGTTTGAGGTTCTCAAGCAAGGAGATGACCTCAGAATTGAAAACGAGTGACTTGCTGGCTGATTTTCTAGGGTGGATGGTGAATGGAGAGACATACATGGACTGATCACGAGGAGTCCTAGGAGTGACAGGGGTTTCGTGAAGATTCTTTCTCCTAGTTTCTGCAACAGTCTCTTTATGACACCAATGGTCCTAAAAAAATTTCAGATTTTTTCCTTCAAAATATGCTTGTGAGAAAACTGTTGAGGCACTATTTTTGGGTAATTTTCCAGTAAAAGGGATTTTAAAATGGGTAAAGATAGGAGTCAGAAATTTTTCATAAGATAGCTTCTTACGACTATCAGTGCTAATCTTGAGCAGAAATTTGCACATTACAAACCCAAAATCAATTCTGACTTTTTTAACAAAACAGTAAAAGAGATAAAGCTCCATTTTGTTCGCATCAGTTCTGTGGCCATCAGTGGGCACCAACAGCTTTAAAATGATGGTAAAGATGATCAAATTCTGAGGGCTAAGATCTTCTAAACTTGCCTCAGCAGGAGTGTTGAAATGTGATTGAAAATAGGTCATGAGTTTAGTAATGTGAAAATGATGATAAGCAGGGGGATATTCCTCATATGAAAAGAAATTTACAACTTTTCCTTTAAAACCAGCCTCAATATTTGTTTTCAGAATGGAATTCACAATGTCAGGAGTTAACGTAATGTCTACAGAGTTGACCCTAGAGATGAGTTCAGTGTGTGAATTACCCTTTCTAAGATTTGCAAAGAACAGATAGAGCATATCAGGGTAAAAAGTATTGGGGATGGACAGAAGATGAACCCATTTTTGGAACTCAAAGAGTTTAATGATAGGTTCGAGGTCAATCTTACGAAATTCAGGAGGAAAAATGGTCCTTTGAATGATGAATCCTTTTTGTGAGACCAACTCAAATCTGTCTCTGGCCTCATCATCAATGAATTTTGGCAGAGGAGAAGGTTCCTTAGCAGGCTGAGTCACTGGTTCCTTTCCAGAACGTTTCCTTTTTGCAGTTTGCTTGGCAGACAACTCAATATTCTGACCCTCAGACCTTGTCCGTGGAGATTTTCTGGTAGATGGCTCAGGGGTGTGCTGAACCTCAACATTTTTCTCTGCATTTGATTGAGCAGTGCTTCCCTTTTGGGCAGACCTTTTTCTTTTCCCAGGTGATTTCGTGACAGTCACTTCAGCATGGGTGGGTTCCTCCATTTTTTCTGCATTCCTACTCACTAGATTTTCTTCCGAGTGATGCTCTTCCATCTGCTCATCAGATGGCTCAACAGTTGGAGCATCTCGTTTCCTTTGAGCAGTTTGCTTCATCTTTCCCCCCGATTCGCAGTTTTCTTTTTGGATACTTTGGTGGAGGGTTCCACAATCCTCATCCCTAAGTCTAAAAGAACGTCCGACCCCCACAGAACCACCTCTAAATCTAACCATGATATAGTGTAGTTGGATATTGATGTAGAGAGTGGTTCAGAGTGTATGAGATGGATGAAAAATGCAATATGAATTAATGTTGATGCACGAACCAGCCACAAGAAGTCAGTTTTGAAGGTTTAGGGTTTCAGATACAAATTTGAGAAATATGAGGCAGTTGGAAGTTGGAAGAGGTCAATAAGTCTAGATGACAGGTAATAGGGGTGTAATGGTGTCGATTGAATCAATTTCTTGGAACTTGATTAGAGAAGAGAGTAATTTGAATTTTGAATTTTGAAAGAGAACTGAAGAGTTGCGTCCGAGACAAAGAAGGTAAATGAACTTAATGAGGTAGGTGGCTTCCTTATATGAAGCAATTTTTGAGTGTCGGACGGCCGAACGAAGTGACGCGTCCAACGCAATCGTCCGAACCAGAACTCTTCAGACAAAAGGATGAAGAACACTGTCGGACGTCCGTTCTAACTTATCAGACGTCCGATAAGAAGTGACCAAAGAGAAACTTAGAGAATTTTTTCTAAGACGCCCAGTTTTGTTCTCAGATATTCAAATTGATCCAGTGGAAGAGCTTTTGTGAGGATATCAGCAATTTGATCTTTAGAACAAACCTATTGAACACAAATTTCACCCTTGTGGACAAGATCGCGAATGAAGTGATGCTTAATGTCTATGTGCTTAGTCCTAGAATGTTGAATGGGATTTTTTGTCAAATTGATGGCACTAGTGCTATCACAAAACATAGGCACACAATTATACACTAAACCAAAATCATTCAATGTGTTTTTCATCCACAACAATTGAACACAACAAGCACGAGCAGCAACATATTCTGCTTCGGTTGTAGATAATGAAATGGCATTCTGTTTCTTGCTAAACCAGGATACTAAGCAATTTTCAAGAAAATTACATATTCCAGTTGTACTTTTTCTATCTACTCTACAACCACCAAAATCAGCATCAGAGAATCCACACAAAGAAAGTTCATGACACTTAGGATACCAAAGGCCAAAATTCAAAGTTTCTTTTAAGTATCTAAGGATTCTTTTTACCGCATTTAAATGTAATTCCTTTGGACAAGACTGAAAACCAGCACACAAGCACACAGCAAACATGATATCAGGCCTACTAGCTGTTAAGTAAAGCAAGCTACCAATCATACCTCTATACTTCTTTTCATCAACTTTGGTACCTTGTTCATCTTTATCAAGTTTGGTAGATGTGCACATGGGTGTTCCAACTTGTTTTGAGTTCTCCATTCCAAATCTTTTCAGCAGTTCCTTGGTGTATTTGGTTTGATTGATGAACGTTCCATCTTGAGTTTGTGTCACTTAGAGTCCAAGGAAGAAATTTAATTCTCCTATCATGCTCATTTCAAATTCTTTTTGCATGATTTTGGAAAAGTCCTTGTACAGTCTCTCATTAGTAGCACCAAATATAATATCATCCACATATATTTGTACAATCAGAAGATCACGCGAACTTTGTTTAGTGAAAAGAGTAGTATCCACTATACCTCTTTTAAAACCATTTTCAATCAAAAAATCACTCAAACGTTCATACCATACTCTTGGAGCTTGTTTTAAACCATATAAAGCTTTTGAGAGTTTAAAAACATGATTTGGATAATTTTTATTTTCAAAATCAGGAGGTTGATCAACACAAACTTCTTGATCTATAAAATCATTTAGGAAAGCACTTTTAACATTCATTTGAAATAATTTGAAATTCTTGAAACATGCAAAATCCAAAAACATCCTAATAGATTCTAACCTAGTTACGGGTGCAAACGATTCTTCAAAATCTATTCCTTCTTCTTGAGTATATCCCTTAGCTACCAATCTGGCCTTATTTCTGACTATCTCACCTTTGTCATTCATTTTGTTTCTAAATACCCACTTAGTGCCAATGATAGGATGATCTTGTAGTCTAACAACTAAAGTCCAAACTTTGTTTCTTTCAAATTGATTTAACTCCTCTTCCATGGCTAAAATCCAGTTCTCATCTTTTAATGTATCAACAACATTTTTGGGCTCAAAATATGAGACCAAAGCAAAATTATCTATTAGTTGTCTAGAAGAGGAACGTGTTCTAACCTTTTCTGATAGATCACCAATGATAAGTTCCTTAGGATGGTTTTGGACAAATTTTCAGACTCTTGGAAGATCATTAGGAGTGGTAGTGTCTTTGTCGTTGTCATCCCCAGCTGGACTGTCTTGATTTTCACTTTCCTTTGAATCATTTTCTATTAAAGCTGTGCCTTGATTACTGATTGTCAGCTTCTTTAGTTCTTCTTGAACACCTGCATCATCATTTTCACCACAACTTATAGAAATGTCACCATTAGATTCATCGAAAGTGATATGTATAGCTTCCTCTATAACCAGAGTCCTACGATTATAGACTCTAAACCCTCTCTTATTTTCACAATATCCCAAGAAGATCCACTCATCAGATTTTTTATCAAACTTACCAAGATGCTCCTTGATATTTAGAATGAAGCATTTGCAACCAAAAACTTTAAAATAACCGACAACAGGTTTTTTTATCAAACAACAGTTCATACGAAGTTTTGTTCAAAATTGATCTTAAAAGGACTCTGTTCATGGTATAACAGGCAGTGTTTATTGCTTCAATTCAAAAGTACTTTGGTAAATTGCATTCACCAAGCATGGTTCTAGCAGCCTCTTGAAGAGTTCTATTTTTCCTTTCAACCACTCCATTTTGCTGGGAAACTCTAGCAATAGAAAATTCATGTGTGATCCCATTGTTGTCACAAAATTCTGGAAAGTCACAAAAATAAAATTCTGTTCCATTGTCACTTCGGATTTTTATGATTTTCAAACCAATCAGATTCTGAACCTTAACAAACAGAGAAACAAAGTTTTTGAAAGCATCATCTTTATGTGCAAGAAACATCACCCAAGTGTATTTAGAAAAATCATCAACAACAACAAAATAGAATCTTTTGCCACCAAGACTTGTGGTTTGAGTAGGACCAAAAAGATCAAGATGTAAGAGTTTTAAGGGTTTTGAAGTAGAAACACACTTCTTGGGTTTAAAAGATACCTTGACTTGTTTTCCAAATTGGCAAGCATTACAAATACGGTCTTTACAAAAGTTGAATTTTGGAAACCCTCTAACCAGATCCATTTTGGAAATCTCTTTTAGCAAATTCATATTGAAATGACAAAGCCTTCTGTGCCATAGCCAGAGATCCTCATTTGCTACTTTGAGACAACTGAGGTTGGAAGAATCAACTTTCTCAAGAGTAACTACATAAATGTCATTAACTCTTTTTCCTTTAAAAACAACGTTGAATTTTCAGTTAAGAACAAGGCATTCATGTTTTTTAAATAATACAAACAGATTCCTATCACATAATTGACTGACACTTAGCAAGTTATAACTCAGGTTGTCAACTAAAAGGACATTGTGAACAAAAGTTTGACCATTCTTACCAACATCACCAATTCCAACAGTTTTGGCTTTATTATCATCTCCAAAAGTAACCTTTCCACTTGCTTTTGGTTTGAATTTGATGAACTGTGATGCATCACCGGTCATATGTCTTGAGCATCCACTATCTATGAACCACTTTGATTCTTTAATAATGTTTACCAAGTTCACCTATACAGAAATCCACAAGATAATATTTGGTACCCATTACTCTTTGGGCCCGTGAGAGTTAGCATTATGCTTAACTATCCACATACATCTCATACCATTTCTTATATTTTTCTTAACATAACAGTTGTTATTCATGTGACCGAATTGACAACAAAAACTGCACATAGTTGATGGATCATTCAAATGAACAGATTTAACAAAACTGATTTGACATCTCCTATGGATGGTAAAATCATTTGCATGATAATTTAACTTGTTCTGATGAGTACTAAAATGAGATTTTTTATCATTCCTTTGAAGGTAATTCTATTTCTGATGTTGAAGCCACTGACCAAGATCATTCATTCTATTTTCAAACAATTTTATTCATTTTTGAGTATGTCACAGAAATTTATTTTTCTTTCGAATTTAGCATGCAAATCTAATTCAATCCTTTTCAGATTATCATTTTCATTTTTCAAGTCTTTGTTTTGTCGATAAAGATTTGCATTGTCTTGAATTAGAAAGCTAATCTTCTGTTTTAGTTCTTTGTTTCTAACATAGGATCTTTCAAACTGTTGTACATTTTTTCTAAAAATGAATTAACATCATCATCAGATTCACTGTCACTATCAGTTAGAGAGTTACATGTAGTTACCTCTTCATCACCAATGGCCATGAATGCCACTTGGGCAGATTTCTCTTCTTCTTTGACTTCTCCTTATGAATTGCAGTCATTCCAGGTGATCTGAAAATTGTTGAACCTTGGCTTTCGTTCTACTTTCCTCTCCTTCTTCCTTTTTGTTGGACACTCATTTGCATAATGTTCAAGTTGGCCGCATTCAAAACACTTATCAGTTTGCTTTTTGTTAAATTCTAGCTTCCCTTTATTTCTCAAGTTGTTGGACTGATTCTGAAAGGAATTGCTTGGGCCACCTTTTCTAAATCTTCTCTTGTTGAGTATTTTTTTGAAGTCTCTTGTGATGAGTGCAATGTCACTGTCATCGCCTTCCAGGTCTTCTTCATCCAACGAGGCAGTATCCTCTTCATCTTGTGAAACTTTCAAAGCAATACTCCTCCTCATCTTTGTGTCTTCTTCTCCCTGCACCTTGGATTTTAGTTTCATCTCATAAGAGGTTAGAGAATTGATAAGAGATTCAATGGATAGGGTATTCAGATCTTTAGCTTCCTCTATGGCGGTCACGTTGCTCTCCCAATCCTTTGATAGGGCATTCAGAATTTTTCTGTTTTTCTCACCTAGAGAGTAGTTTTTCTCAAGCACTTCTAAATCTTTGATAAGATCATTGAATCTGCAGTACATCTTGTCAATGTTTTCATGAGGTTCCATCATAAAGGATTCATACTTAGTGACCAGGATGGATTTCTTTTGCTCTCTCACATTCTCACTTCCTTCATGGATTTCTCTAAATTTATCTCAAATTTCTTTCGCAGATCTGTAGCCTTTGACTCTAATGGACTCATTTGAATCTAAAGCACTATATAATACATTCATAGTCTTAGCATTTAGAATAAGATGAGTTCTATCTTCAGCAGTCAACTCACTTCTTGTTTTCGGTCTCGACCTATGAGTATCATCATCAATAATAGAGGCATCATATGGACCCTCATTAACAATAAATCATAACTCAATATCGATAGATTGTAAGAAAATGATCATCCTCTCCTTCCAACTCACATAGTTTGACCCATTGAACATAGGAGGTCTGGTGACAGATTGTCCCTCAAAGAACATGGCATTGTTGGTTGTCATTTTTACTCCCAAGTCGATTGAGTTTAATCTCTTGGAGACCAAACTCTGATACCAATTGTAAGGATCGAAAACAACCTAAGAGGGGGGTGAATTAGGTTATTTAAAAACTATCCAAAATATGAGTCACCTTATTGAATTTGCTTTCTTTTTCTAAAGGACCTCACAAAGAAACAATTGATGGACTAGCACAAGTAATTTGTGAGTAAAAGAAGCAAGCAATATATATATATAGTGAGACAGTAAATAAAGGGATGGAATGGCAGACCGAGTTTCAAACTTGACTAAGTTTGAATATCACTTTGTATATATATCAAGTTTCTTCAAGTTGAGCAACTTTCAACCAATCTCTTGTGTACAAAGGAAGGATCACTTCCTCATTGTCTCAAGTCCCACTCGATCAAGCAAGGAAGTTTTACAATCACTCGGATAACTCTCACAAACCTACACTATTGAAGAAATTGAGTCACACTTGAAAAGCTAAAAGAAGACTACACAACTAATAGTACAAATTTTCTTTTTGGAGTATTCTTACACTTGAATCACTCAAGATCTGATGTAGTCTTAATGTGTAAAGTCATTTTCGAAGAGTTGACTAATCTCTATTTATAGGAGACCAAAAAATTCTTCAATAAATGCTGTCAACGGATAGAAGGCAGCTGGAGAGTCAACTAGCCATTGGTAGTGTCGGATGTCCGGTACTCTGATTTTCTACGTCCGAACGAAGACATTGAGTTCAAGACAATTTCTTGAGATTCGTAAGACGTCCGGTCCTTCCACAGTAAACGTCCGAAAGTGAACTCATAAATCCTTCTTCATTTCTTTCGGACGTCCGATGCTCCAATGTTTTGCGTCCGAAGCATTGCAACGTTTTTCGGACGTCCGGTATTGAGGTATTGTGTGTCTGATCGAGGTCAATGATCATAGAAGATTTGGCTTTATTATCTTCGGACGTCCGAGTGTGAGTTCTTCATGCGTCCGAAGTTACTCAATGGTTGTCGGCCGTCCGATATGGTCCTTTTGTGCGTCCGACAGCTATTTCAGTAATCTGCCAAACTTGATCCTGTTTTGGCTTCAAGTCTTTGACCTTGTTTTTGTTCCAAATCCTGACATAATCTCTTCAAAGAATATTAGTGACATCCAATTGTTTTGTAATCATCAAAAGTTATGAATTGAGATATACACTCCTTTCGAAAGTATGCACGATAAAGTAAATGTGAATGAATGATAAATAAATTCGGTCAAAGGGCAAAAAGATGAAAATTTATGTGTGAAGAAAAATCTGAAATAAATGATTGTCCCAAAATGGGATAAGTAGGGATTTCGTGCCAGAATTGGTTACTTGTCTATATTAAAGTTGGTAGTAAATAAATTATTAAAGACCATGAGTTAATGAAAGAGTAAAAAAAGCCCAACAACTAGGTGCAGTGAAATTGAATCCTCGTTATAAATTGTAGTTGTTACTAGGAAGAAGGCAAGTGTGGGGGGCAACGGAATTGCTGGACGTATCGTGGAACAGTCTAAAGAAAGGTAACAAGCAAATGTCTTTTTTTTGTGCATCCATGCTTTATTTTATGTAACAGAGTGCTGAGTTTTTTTTTTAATTTAGTATTTGAAGCTAATTACAAGAAGTTAGTAGTATATTTTGAAAACTAGAGCAATGGGTTAAGTTAAGTCCAATTTTGCACGATATATAAAATAATAGCGTGCTTAGTTGCTTTTAATTTTTTTGTATGCATTTTCTAATTCTTGTATGTAACATGAGCCAGAGAATTTAGAATTTGAAGCTGACTAAGTACATGGAATAAATTCTAGTAGTAGGTATATTATTTCGTTATTTTCTGTGATATATAAAATAATATTGGGCTTACTTGGGTTTTGGAGGATTGAAGCAGTGTGATAATAGGCAAAAAAAGTAGGGAAAAAAGTGCCCATTAATTATTTGGATGACCATAAAATTTGTTTTCTGATAACATTGAGCATGCATGTGCTCCAACTAAGAAGACATCACAACCTAAAATATCACTATTTTTATTTTGGTTTAGGGTTTGAGATCAACATTCCAAAGGCAATGGAGGCAGATGATCCCAAAGGAAAGAGACCCGTTGAGTATTATCAGCAAAATTTTTTGATATGGGATACCAACCCTGTGCCACCATTAGAATACTACCACATTGAAGGTGATGACTTGTCTATCTGAGGAGAGCAGCTGGGTGAGAATGGCAATCAACAAGGTGACGATGAATCCATCAACCATGCAACCCTGGACGATAATGATGTGATGTCCATGATGTTTGACACCATGGAAGAAGTAGAGACTTTCTATCTGTTATTTGCTAGGGCAACGGGTTTCAGTGTTCGAAAGGGCTACAAATTGGTATATGACAATGGAAGGGTGTATTATAGGCAATGGGTATGCAGTCGAGAAGGTCGAAGAGATCCAAAATACATCAATAGAGAGGACAGACGAAGAGAACCTCAGCCAGATACTAGAGTTGACTGTCAAGCAACTCTCAAGATAAGATACGCAGCCGAGGAAGATAAATATGTTGTTAGCGACTTTGTGAGGCTCCATACCCACAAATTAGCATGCCCAACTACCACGAAATTATTGAAGTGTGACTATGCCCAAGCACACACATTACATCGTGTGGGCATGAAGACCAGCCAAATTATGAAACTATTTGTTCTATAGTGTGGTGGATATCAAAACATCCCATTCACTATGAAGGATCTATATAATAGAATGAATGCCGGTCGGATGGAGGAAATTGCAGATGGGGATGCAGAGGGTGCAGTTGCATATCTATTTGTAAAGAAGGATGCTGACCCTGAAGTGTACTTTAACTTTATAGTTACCTACGATGGCCGGTTGGGAAGGTTGTTTTGGTTGGATTCTCACTCTAGGGAAGACTACAAATATTATGGTGATGTCATAGTTTTTGATAGTACTTACAAAACAAATAGATATGTGCATCCACTGGTTGTGATGTGTGGCATTAATAATCATTTTTGCACGTCCGTTTTTGCATGCTCTACTGTTCCTGACAAGGAAGTTGAAACTTATGAATGGATCCTTAACAACTTCCTTGAGGCAATGGATGGCAAACAACCATTATCAGTTGTGACGGATGGGGCGCCTCAGATGAGAAAAGCAATCAAGAAGTGCTTCCCGAATGCAAAGCATTGCCTTTGTTCATGGCATATACAGTGAAATCTCATTTCTAATATTGCTAATGAGGAGTTTAGGGAAGGGTTCAAAAATTACATGTACAAAAACTGCTCCATTGACCAGTATGAGACAAAACAGGCCAATTTAGTCACCACATGCAACCTCCAGAATCATGATTGGATTAAGTACATCTACCAAAAGAGGAAAAGATGGGCATTAGCATATCTCTAAGGGAACTTTTTTGGTGGCATGAGGAGCACACAACATTCAGAGAAGATGAACGATATCTTAAAGATATACCTACACAAAGAGCAGAGACTATTTAAGTCAATTAGGGCATTTGACCTAGCTATGGCATGGCTTCGACATAAGGAGGCGAGATTGGATGCGGAGACAAAGCATAGCTCCCTCTTATCCGCTACTGATATGCATAACTTAGAGTGGCATGCTACAGAAATCTTCACAAGGTGCATATTTATGAAGGGTAGGAAAGAGATGAAAAGCCAAGGTGTGTATTTTAGGTACAACGTGATGGATGATGGAGTTCAGTGCATCCACTTCATTGCTCATGCCTATTCAAATAGACAATGGAGAGTCCTATACAATCGGGAGTCACAAGTTGTGCAGTGTTTGTGTGAACAAATGGAGATGCTAGGATTACCATGTTGCCATATGTTTAAGGTCATGGTCATAGAGAGAATGCAAAAAATTCCTCCAAGTTGTATAATGTGGGGATGGACCAGGGAAGCAAGATACAGAGCCAATGATGCATCTAGCATGCAGTCGGAAGTGACAAATGTCAATGAGATGGCATGATATGCCCGTTTGGCAAGTGCATGCAACACAATGTGTTTCTACGCATCAAAGACATCCAATGGCTATGAGCACTTGCTGGACGTCATCCAAAGAGAGACAACTAACATGAGAACTTTATTGCTTGAGCAAAGGTCAGACGCTAGATCATCCTCTCATCGTCATGTAGTTGGGATTGGTGATCCCCAAGTAACCAGAGGAAAGGGAGACCAAAAGAAGAGAACAAAAGAGAAGCATGCCCATAACAAGTGCGGGAACTATGTGTAAGATGATAATCTTTAAGCACTTCATTCTTTTTCTTACGTATCTCAGTAGATTAACTAGCGTAATTTATTTTATGTCTGATTTTGTAGGTCATGGAAGGGGCACAACAAGCGAACTTGCCCCTTAGACCTATGTATTCGATGAGTTATCCCACCCCATTGGCATGTCACAAGACGGGTTGCATGGCAATTTAAGTCTTGCGTGGGTGCGAGGGGGGCTTGAATTGTAGTCACAGTCAACCTGTGATTTTGGGCAGGTACAACGAAGTTAAAGCATTAAATTGTTAGGTGTTGACTTATATTTTTCATATATTTGTATGCTTTATCTTTTATTTATGTTTTGATAGACACCATGGGTTGGAGTGGGCCAAGGGTCCCACGATAAAGAAGGCCAAGGTACTCAAACAGGTGGAGAGCAGGAGAAAGTGGATGAAGAGAATGATATTGATATCATTTTCAGTTTGGAATTGCCTACGTGTTGACTACACGTTATGTTGATCCATCTAAGATTTTTCATGGCTTTAATAGTGGGTTTTGCTCGTTTGATATGAAGTCATGTAAATTGGAGACTTGTTGCTTTAATTGTGTGGCTTTAATGTTGCTTTCATTCTATGAATCGTTATGTTTTTTTTTTGGCTTTTTTTGCTTAAATTTTTCATTATGTTTGAATTTGGGTCTAGTTGACAAACCTTTATGAATCTTATTTCAGGACTTCATTAAGACGGGAAATTTTCACTGAAAATTTGAATCCCTAACTAAATTTTCGTGTGTTGAATTTTTACTGAAAATTAGAATTCCTGCCTAAATTTCCATAAATGTCGACCCGTCATGTCTTGATTTATATACAGGCATAGAAACATAGCTTGCCCAATCTCGTCGATACGGTTGCTTTGGGAGAGTCTTAGATGGTATGTCGAATATCAATGTGTTGGCAGTTGTGAGTGGACAAAGGTAAAAGCAACGGAAGTGTACCCAAAAAA
The DNA here is from genome assembly GCF_036785885.1 of Coffea arabica. Taxonomy (NCBI): domain Eukaryota; kingdom Viridiplantae; phylum Streptophyta; class Magnoliopsida; order Gentianales; family Rubiaceae; genus Coffea; species Coffea arabica. The sequence continues at coordinate 29,118,277 of NC_092313.1, forward strand.
GAGTGAGTTGCCGTCAACCCCTTTCGCTTCATCAGAAATGCATGAAAGACAAGGATTTGATGCCTGGTCGTCAACTGGAAGCATGTCTTCAATTGCAAATCATGAGTTGCCCTTACGGCAATGTAGCTGTGGGCATTATTGCGAAGTTAAAATTGTAGAGAAATCTGATGCAAATCTTGGCCGATTTTATTATGCATGTCAGAAGCAGAACGTGTGGTATTTAAATTCGTTAATTTGTAATATATGGTTGAGTATGTGGTTTTTTAATAAAAATAATTTTATAACTTTTCCATGCTGGTTACAAAATCGGTGTAATGGGTTTCAAGGGTGGCGTAATGTGTATGCCCGGGTAATTAGATAGTCCACTAGGGAGCCAACTGTATTCCGTAGTACTCCATCAGTTGAAACAACCAACTCCCAGTCAGTAGAAGTGGGTCTACCTGTGACGACCCCATGTCCCCCTAGGTCGTACCCCAAGATTTAGCGGACCGCCTGCCCAACTCTCGTCAGGACTCACTCACTCATTCACTTCAAATAAAATAAGTTAAAACCTCAAGAGTAAAGGAAATAACAGTTCCCAAACTTGGAACGTACATGTACATTCATTTCTATTCAAAGCATTCGTACAATCCAAAATATATCACAAGATTTAAGTTCTCAATACATTCAACCCTAATTAAGCGACTAGTGCGGGTACAATCGCAAATTTCCAAAAACTAGACTATGCTAGCGTGTACCAGTCTCACGCCTCGCTCGTACCCCCTGTAAGAAAAATAAATGGCATGAAATGAGCTAAAAGTCCAGTGAGGTTCCAAATAGCAAGTTGACCATTATTGAAAAGTTCACGTATCAAAGTAGTAAAGTAGCGAGCATAACCAGTCCATAAAAGTGAGCAATAACTGTAGACACCAAATTTTTAAGGATTTTTGTTTGCTATTATTTCTATTTTTGTTTGATTAATTTCAATTTTATTTTTATTTTTATTTTAAGTCATTTTATCATTTAATTAAATCATTTAATTTTTAGTTTAATTTGTTTCAATATTAGGGTTTTACTTTATCCTATTTTATTTTTGCACATAAGCCTATTTTTAGAGGATTAAATCTTAGCCCTTCATCTTAGGTTTAGTTTTTCTTTGGAGAGGTGCCTTAAAAAGAGAGGAGCCGCAAGCAATGAGGGGGAGGACAATTAGAGAAGGGAGCTATCGGGCATGGAGGCAAAAACAGAAAAACAAGAGATAAAGAAGACAGCACAGAAACGGAGGGAGAATGATTGAGGCTTACGGCAAAACAACAAAAACAGAGAAAGGCAAATAAAAAGGGGGCTAAGAAGCAAAAGAAACAGAGGGTGCCAATTAGAGAGGAAATGGAGGGCGGCTAAGGGGAAAAATCTGGAGAAGAGGAGAGAGTTGTCGGGTGAAGAGGTGATTTTTGGTGGATAGATGGACCGACCTAAATCAGACCTCTCTGAGATGAAGTGAGGGGTATCCTCGTGTCCGAAGTGGATGGCGGGGCTTCTCCCCTGGTATCACTCCGACGATTAAGTTAGTATGAGAACGAGAAAGATAATAGTATATGAGAATGAACAGTGTCTCTTACTTGTTGGGAGTGTGTGGGGTATTTATAGAGTGAGAGTGGAAGGCAGGACGGAGGTCTTATGCCGGTGGGACCCATGTCCTGCCATTACGGCTCTGCTCCCTGTCAGATGGCCTGACTCTGACACTGTAGCCGCCCGGACAGGGTGACGGGGAGTCCTTTGCAGTAGCCATTAAGTGCAACAGTGCTTTTCAGATAAAGCACACTGATCCCGGGTGATGTCAGGTGTCCTGACATCATCAGCGTGCAGCTGAGGTGGAGGTGCCGAGGTCACCTACCCGGTAGACTAGGGATTTAGCCGAGCTTAGGGATATGCCCGAGACGCGGATGAGCTCTGATGAAGGACGAGGTGAGTTCACCTCGGGCATGAAGGATTGCCGAGGTGAGCATCCTCAATAAGCCCCCCAAGCCTCGGGAGCTCCGGGCTAGGGAGGTTCCGAGGCTTCCTTGTGCCGAAGTCGTAGAGAGCCGGAGTCCCGAAACTGCTCCGGAGGATGCGGGGACGTGACACGTGGGCGTGTCAGGTGATAGGACGTGGTCACTGGTAACCGTCGCGTCGTGAAGCAGTGGGACGTTTCGTGCAGAGGGTGTCAGCTGAAAGGACGGGGCCTTAATGAGGAGAGAGGGAGGTACGGCGTTTTGAATTCGAACGTGGCCGTCCTTTCGCATTCTTGCCGCCTCTTCGGATTCCCCCCAAACCCCTATAAATAGTGGGGGTCCCCCTCACCGCACTTCTCACACCTTTCATTTTCATCTGAGACCTGCAAAGTTCACGAGCGTAGCCGAGATCAGTCTAGTAGCCGAGATCAGAGCCGAGATCAGAGCCGAGGCCATCAACTTCGTCCAATTCCGTAGGCAATAGTAAGTATCCCTCTTCTTTCTTATCTCGTCTTTCACCCATGGCCAGAACGGCTAAGACCCATGAAGAGACCGTGACTCCGAGCTACCAGACCGAGGTGAGGCCGGATCCTGGGGAAGAAGCGACGACGTCCAGCTCGGAAGGGTCGACCCCGAGTTCTGAGGAGGGATCAACCGAGGCGGGAACCAGCGAGGCAGCCTCGGAGTTAGAGTCGTCCGAGATGAGCGAGGGCGGTTCCGAGGTGGACTATAATGAGGAGTTCGGTGTCGAGATACCACACGATGAGGACGCACTGGAGCCTGTCGCTCCCAAGGACACAGCCAACATCGACTTCGGCAAGATGCCGAAGTTTAGAAGTCGCATCGGAAGAGATAGGGCTGTGAGGGTGATAAACAAGTACCCCTTCCGGTCGGGGTATGAGATTATACCGCCCGAGGCAGATGACTCAGCCGAGAAGCCCCCTATTGGCATGGTGGCCATCTATGTCCAACAGTTGGAGGCCGGGCTAAGGATGCCTACGTCGAGGTTCTTCAGGGACCTGCTCCGTCACTTCGGCGTGAGGATTACCCAGCTCACCCCGAATGCGATCCGCATCATTATGGGGTTCGAGATGCTGTGCCGACATCAGGAGGTGATTCCCTCTGTCGACCTCTTCCGCCGAAGCTATACCCTCAAGGCGCACGGGACAGACAAGGGATGGTTTTATGTTGGCAATCGGAACAATGCCATTCTGAAGTTGGTGGTCGGCGCTCCCAGCTCAATCAAGAATTGGAAGCGCGACTACTTCTTTGTGTCCGAAGTGGACTTCCCCAGGGGCTTTTGGTGGAGGCCAATCAAAGCGAAGGCCGATCCCTCTGTTGGGGATGCCAAGGAGGAGGACTTCCAGAAGCTGATGGGGTCGGGACTTCGGATATACAGTCTGGACTACCCCGAAGCCGTGCTGGTTGACGGGGGAATTAGCCGAGCTTTGATCCCTCCTGACAAGACTCCCTTCACCTCCACTAAACTTAAGATACCTTGTAATTTTCTTTCATAGCTTTGATTTCACTTCGGCTAAGGCACATGATAATATTTGCTCTTTGTGCAGTGACCAAATTGTCCGACATCATCACGTCGAGCTCAGGTGCCGAAGTGGCGAAGAGGTCGAAGAGGAAGAGTTCGGGCGAGACATCGGCGCCCCCGCCCAAGAAGAAAACGCAAGGGCAGCCTCCCAGGACGTCGGCAAAGGAGACCACCCCCACCACGGCAGCTCAGAGCAGTTCGGCTGCTGCTGCCACAGGGTCCACTTCGGTACCAGAAGGGGTGCCACTAGGGGTGACCACGGCACTTCCACCTCAACATGGCCGAGGCAAACAGCTGAAAGCTCCGGTCAACGCGGTGACGGCGACTTCGCTCTGGAACCGGTACCACAGCCCCCCAGTATTTTCTGGGAAGGATAAGTCTCACTCCGGCGGGCAGTGGTGTCCGGATTGGTCGCTCAAGGTCAACGACCGATGCTCGAATCCTCGGGTCGCCCAAGACCTGGTGATGCAGTCCACTCTGCCAAGAGACTTGGACTTCACAAGGAAGCTGACCCCGGCCGAGATGCTCCAAAGCGTTATGGTGACCACGGCCTCCAACACAGCCTTTGTGGCCGAGATGACACATCGGTACTGCGAGTTGCTCGAGGAGCAGGACACCGGCAAGCTGCAAGATCAGGTTGCCAAGTTGAAGAAGAAGCTGGTGGTGTCTGAATCTGAGAAGTCCGAGCTTCAGAGACAGCTCAAGGAGGCCGAGGCTAAAGGGGAGGAGGCCGAGATCACAACCAACAGTCTGAGGTCCGCTCTTGAGGAAGAGCAGAAGAGGGCCGAGGAGGGGAAGAAGAATCACGAACAATCCCTTGATAGCGCGAGGACCTCGGCCGTCGAGGATTTCCGGAGGTCCGAGACCTTCATTGGGGATCTCGGCCAGCTGACAAGGCCATCCTTCATGCTGGGCTTCACTTCGGCCATAGACCAGGACGCAGCTCATCTGCCCTCCGAGGCTTTGGAGTCCTTGAGGAACAGTGCTCACTATAACGAGGACTCCACGGAGCTGTGCGATCGGATGGCCGAAGGCATCCGAGCCGGGAGGAACCTGGCCGAGGTCCAAGACGAGTTCAACAAATGGCTGTCTGAACTCGACGAAGCGTTCGAGGAGGAAGGAGGAGAAGAGGCTGGGGATGACATCGGCGAGGGGGCTGCCGAGGAGCGAGGAGGAGAAGCTGTTCACCCCGGCGGGGAAGAAGACGGGGAGGCCACTGGCCAAGAGGGGGCCGAGACGGGGGAAGGAGCCGAGACTAGGGTCTAGGCTCGTAGATATTTCAGTAGGATCCTGAGGTGGGAGACGCTTAGTAGCACTCCTGACCTTGGTCTTGTATTCTTATGCATTCTCCTTTCATTAAATGAAATGCCCATTTTCTCATCTCGGCTCTTTAATTTCTTGCTTTGATTTCGTCCCTTGCTTGTCCCCCTTTATTTTTTAACAACGTAGAACCGATGTTGAAAAATAACATAAGATCCGAAGTCATAACTTGATTAAAAATTCAAGCATAATACATTTTGAGGTTCTCGGAGTGCCAAGACCTCGGCACTAGTAAGCCATCTCGGTAGCTCAGTTTACAATATCCCTTAAGGTCAGACTCCACAACTCGGTAAGGGCCTTCCCACTTTGGGCATAGTTTCCCTTGCGGTTCAGCTCGGCTGACTGAGTTTTTTCTCAGAACCAAGTCTCCAGGCTGGAATCTACGGTGTCTGACACGGGCATTGTAATAATGTGCCAGCGTGTTCTTGTAGGAGGCTATCCGGGCTGAGGCGAGGTCCCTTCGTTCATCGACGAGGTCGAGATTCAGCTGTCTCTCTTCGTCGTTCACCTCGGCGGCATAGGCTGCCAGTCGAGGGCTAGGGGTAAGGATCTCGGCAGGGATAACAGCCTCGGCTCCGTAGGTTAAGGAGAATGGGGTCTCTTGCGTGGCTGACCTTGGCGTGGTCCGATAAGACCACAGGACACTGGGGAGTTCTTCGACCCAGGATGTTCCAACTTGGTGTAGTCGGGTCTTGAGGCCGTGCAAGAGAGTTCGGTTGAAGTTTTCTGCTTGGCCGTTGGCCTGGGGATGGCCTACCGAAGTGAAATGTTGTTTGATGCCAAGGTTTGTGCACCAAGTTTTAAAGGGGTTCTCGGCAAATTGCCTCCCATTATCCGAGATGATCACCTGAGGTATGCCGAAGCGGCAGACGATGCATTTTCAAAAGAATTTTTGTATTGCCAGCCCGGTGATGGTCCTCAGAGGCTCGGCTTCAACCCATTTGGTGAAGTAATCCACCGCGGTTACCAGGAAGGTATGACCCCCGACGGCTCTGGGGAAAGGACCTATGATGTCTGTCCCCCATTGCTCGAATGGCCAGGGTGAAGTGATGGGAACCATGAAGTTTGCGGGCTGGTGATGTTCGGGTGCGTGGACCTGGCAAGAAGGGCAGCCGAGAACGAGGTCCTGGGCGTCTTGCCGAACTGAAGGCCAGAAATATCCAAGAAGCAAAGCCTTCTTGGCTAGCATTCTGTGGCCGACGTGAGCTCCGCACAAGCCCTCATGGATCTCGTGGAGGACGTGGCATCCCGTCTCGGGAGTGACACACCTCAGCCAGGGGCCGAGGTATGAGAGTTTGTACAGCTTTCCATCGCGGAGAGCGTACCGAGCCGCCTTGCGTTGTATTTTTCTCGCCTCGGCTCGGTCTTCTGGAAGGGCTCCGTGACTCAAGAAAAGGATGAACGGGGTCATCCAGGTTTCTTCAGATTGCACGGGGCAGGCCACCTCTTCCACGTATCCTGGTTCACTCAGGACTTCCATTAAGACAGTTTTGTTGAGGTCAGAGAATGACGTAGAAGCCAGCCGGGATAAGGCATCGGCTCGCTTATTCTGGGACCGAGGTATTCTTTGGATTTCGAAGGACTCGAAATACGCGGTGAGTTGGTGAACTTTGGAGAGGTACCGTTGCATGGTCTCATCCTTAGCCTCGTATTCACCAAGAACTTGGCGTACAACAAGTTGGGAGTCACTGCGGACGTGGATTTGCTGGGCGCCGAGCCTGCGAGCCAGCTGGAGTCCAGCAATTAAGGCCTCGTACTCGGCTTCATTATTGGTGGCTGGGAAGCCAAAGCGGAGGGCGTAAGAGCACACTTCTCCCTGAGGTTCTTCCAGGAGCAGTCCAGCTCCGCTGCCGTCCCCATTAGAGGATCCATCCACATACAATGTCCACAGGGATGGGGTGGACACCTCGGCAAAGGCGGAGGTGGACTCCGGACCTTCCGTGAAGGTGAGCTCGGCCAAGAAGTCGGCTAAGGCTTGAGCTTTTATGGCGGTGCGCGGCTCATAAGACAGGTCGTACTCCCCTAACTCGACGGCCCATTTAGTGAGGCGCCCGGAGGCCTCGGGTCGAACCAGTATCTGTCGGAGAGGCTGGTCGGTCCTGACGGATATGGGATGAGCCAAGAAATAGGGCTTCAGCCGCCGAGCGGCGTGGACTAGCCCCAGCACCAGTTTTTCCACCTGAGTGTATCGAGTCTCCGGTCCGCGGAGAGCTCGGCTGACATAGTAGACTGGCACTTGGGTGCCCTCATCCCGGATAAGAACAGCGCTGACGGCCTCTTCGGCTGCGGAGAGGTAGAGGTAGAGCTTCTCCTCGGGCCGAGGTGAAGCGAGAGTGGGTAGGTGATGGAGGTATTGCTTCAGTTTGTCGAAAGCAGCCTGGCACTCTTCCGTCCAGGCAAACTGATCAGCCTTCTTGAGCACCTTAAAGAAGGGCAGAGCTTTCTCAGCTGATTGGGACAGGAAGCGATTCAGCGCGGCCAGGCGTCCATTTAGCCGTTGGACTTCTCGGATGTTCCGAGGTGGGGACATGTCCTGAATGGCTTTCACCTTGTCGGGGTTGGCCTCGATTCCCCGGTGGGAAACCAGATACCCCAAGAATTTTCCCGAGGTGACGCTGAAGACGCACTTCTTGGGATTCAACTTCATCCTCGAGTCTCGCAGGACACCAAAGACTTCCCTCACGTCTGACAGAAAGGATGAAGTGGCGAGGCTTTTAACGAGGATGTCATCCACATAGGCCTCCACATTGCGGCCGATCTGATTCTGGAAGAGTCGGTTGATCAGCCTTTGGTAGGTCGCCCCAGCGTTCTTTAGCACGAAGGGCATGGTAGTGTAACAATAAGTACCTCGGTCGGTGTAGAACGCCGTTTTCTCTTGGTCCTCCTCACTCATTCCTATTTGATGATACCCTTTGAAGGCATCTAGGAAGCAGAGGATTTCATACCCCATCGCCGCGTCGACGAGGGCGTCTATCCTTGGCAGAGGATAGCAATCTTTGGGGCAGGCCTTGTTGAGGTCGGTGAAGTCGACACACATTCTCCATCCTCCGGTGTCCTTTTTTACCATGACTGGATTGGACAGCCAGGTGGGATATTGGACCTCGTGGATCATCTTGGCCGGCAAGAGCTTGTCGACCTCATCCGATATGGCTTGGCTACGTTCGGGGCCGAAGTGCCTTCGTTTCTGTCGCACAGGTCGGGCCTGCGGGTCAACGTTGAGTTGGTGAGTCATGAGCTCGGGTGGCACTCCGACCACTTCATCCGCGGACCACGCGAAGACGTCTCGGTGGTCTTTGATCAGGGAGATCATTTCTTCTTTCAGGGGTGGGGGGAGTCCCGCTCCTACCTGGACCACTTGGTCAGGTTTCGCTTCATCCACGACCACCAGTTCCACCTCATCCCCGGGCTCCAGCCTGTTGGGCTCTTCTGCCTTCTGAGGGTCGATACAGTCTATGGAGAGGACCGCTGGCCTCTTTTCTTCTGACCTCGGTGAGGGCCGGGGGGTGACTGCTGCTTGAATGGTGGCGAGGTAGCACTCCCGGGCGGCGCCCACATCGCTGCTTACCTCGGCCACCCCCGCAGATGTTGGGAATTTAAAGCTCAGGTGGTAGGTGGAGTATACGGCTCTCAAGGCATTGAGCGTGGGCCGGCCTATCAGCATATTGTAGGGGGAGTCTGCTTTGACCACCGCAAAACTGACAGGCACAGTTCGGCAGCGTGGATAACGCCCGATTGTTACCATCAGGGTCAACATGCCCTCCGGGTGGACGACGTGTCCCCCGAATCCCACGAGAGGAGTTCTGACAGGAGTGAGTTGCTCCCTGGTCAGCTTCAAACTTTCGAAAGTTCGGTAGTACAGGACGTCTACCGAGCTTCCGGGGTCTACGTAGACCTTTTTGACTACGTAGTTGTTGGTGAGGACTTCAATCACAAGAGCCTCGTGATTGCTGGAGGCCGCAGGAACGGGGTCAGCGGGACCGTAGGTGATGACCTCGGACAGCCGAGAGCTCGGCTCGGCCACCTCCATATCGGCCTGGCGGTAGGTCCGCTTCCGGGGGTTCTGGCTGTCTCCTCCCGTTGGTCCTCCCGCGATGGTGTTGATCACCCCAGCGATGTTGGGGCCGTAGCCCGGTGAGCCATCGCGTGGGGGCTGCTTGTCCTCCCTACGGTCTTCGGGACCTCGGCAATAAATGTTCGTGTCCCGTCGGTCGTCGCGGCGGGGGCCCCGGTTCTCCCGGTGGGAGACGCTTCGGTTGAAGCCTCCATCCTTGCGGACGAATTGCTTCAGGTATCCTTGCCGGATCATATTTTCGATTTCCTGCTTCAGGTCATTGCAGTCTTCAGTCTCGTGCCCTACATCACGGTGGTAGGCACAGTAGAGGTTCGAGTTCCTCTTATCTCTCCTCCCCGGAATTTCGGGAGGGTTGCGGCCGAGGAGATTCTGCCTCATCACAGCCAGGACGTGGGTCCGGCTCGAATTGAGGGGCGTCAGCTCGGCGTCCGAGGTGGACGATCTGCCTTTCACGATCCGGTCGAAGACACTTCGGCGGTCTCGGGGTTGGTTTGAAGTGCCACTTGGGCCTGGTTCACCTCGGCCAGTGTCTTTCCTCCTCCGGGGATCTTGCCCCGTACGAGATGCTTGGGCTTCTCGCTTCATGCGATTTACATCTTCACTTCGGATTCCCTGGTCCACTCTTTCCCAGAGCTCCCGTAGTGTACGGGGGTACTGCCGATGGATTTCTGTGTTGAAAATCCCTGCCACTAACCCGTTGGTGAAGGCAGCGATAGTTACCTGCTCGTTCTGGTCAGGTATCTGTACATTCTCCTCGTTGAACCTTTGGGCGTATGAGCGAAGTGGCTCGCCCTGACCCTGTTGCAGGTTCAAGAGGTAAGCTGAAGTCTTTGTTATTGGTCGAGACGACACGAAGCGGTGGATGAACCGGTCTATCAGCTCATCCAGGGAGGAAATGCTCCCTGGTTCTAAACTCCAGAACCACTTCCGGGCGGTCCCGTGTAGGAAGATGGGGAAAGCCCGACAGATCACGGCGTCGGGGACGCAGTAGAGTCGGAATGCGGAGATGAAGGCGCGGAGGTGATCCTCGGGGTCACCTCGGCCGTCATAGGTGTGCAAATTTGGAAGCTTAAAGTTTGGGGGCACCATCTCCCCATTGATGTCATCAGTGAAGGGCGGAGCCCTCATGTAGTCAGTAGCTAGGCCCCCGGGGCGCCGAGGTGGATCCTCGGCGCGTTTCCCTAGCAGTCCTCGGGAAAATGCCCGGGAGATGGAGGCAATCTTAGAGGTCGCCTTGGAGGAGGCGCGCCTGGAGGTACTCCGAGAGAGGCGCCCCTCGTCGGAGTCTTCTCCTGAGGGCAATTCAGGAGACTTCGTCGGCCTTCTCTTGGAAGACTCGGCCTTTTCTTTCCCCTGTCTTTTGAGGTACCTTCCTAGCTCCTCAAAAATGTTAGGGTTGTCTGATACGAACTCGGCCATCTTGGCGATGGCGTCCTCATTATGGGGTTGGGTCCTTTGGGACCCTGGCTCTTCAGAGATGTGCTCTTGCTGGGCTCCCGAGGTCTGCCCAGCCCCAGTTGAGGGAACTCTTCCGCTTCTGGAGCGCGTGGATCTCATTTTTTTAGCTATCTCGCTTCCCACAGACGGCGCCAATTGAAGAGGTGATTTTTGGTGGATAGATGGACCGACCTAAATCAGACCTCTTTGAGATGAAGTGAGGGGTATCCTCGTGTCCGAAGTGGATGGCGGGGCTTCTCCCCTGGTATCACTCCGACGATTAAGTTAGTATGAGAACGAGAAAGATAATAGTATATGAGAATGAACAGTGTCTCTTACTTGTTGGGAGTGTGTGGGGTATTTATAGAGTGAGAGTGGAAGGCAGGACGGAGGTCTTATGCCGGTGGGACCCATGTCCTGCCATTACGGCTCTGCTCCCTGTCAGATGGCCTGACTCTGACACTGTAGCCGCCCGGACAGGGTGACGGGGAGTCCTTTACAGTAGCCATTAAGTGCAACAGTGATTTTCAGATAAAGCACACTGATCCCGGGTGATGTCAGGTGTCCTGACATCATCAGCGTGCAGCTGAGGTGGAGGTGCCGAGGTCACCTACCCGGTAGACTAGGGATTTAGCCGAGCTTAGGGGATATGCCCGAGACGCGGATGAGCTCTGATGAAGGACGAGGTGAGTTCATCTCGGGCATGAAGGATTGCCGAGGTGAGCATCCTCATCGGGTGAGGCCAAAAACCGAGAGAAAAGCTACGGCAAGAGGGAGTTTTGGGGGGCTCAAAAAACAGAGGGAAGTAGTGGCAAGCTGAGAAACAGGGGAGGTTTTTCGTCTAGGGGAATCAACAAAAGGAAAGGCTAAGAAGCAAGAAAACAGAGGAAGGTTTCGACTGGGCTAAGAGCTGAAGGAAAAAACAGAACAAAAACAAAGCAAAAGAGGGGGGGCTTCGAGAAAAGCAGAAAAACAGAGAGGGAGCCTTCGGCAAGAGCCGAGGAAAAAATCTGAAAATTGGGGGCAAGAGCTGAAGGAAAAACAGAGAAAAGGAATGGTGCTTCGGCGAGGTGTGGGCAAAACAGAAAGGGAAGACTCGTCTGAAAAGTCACCAGTTCGCATCCGCCGTTGCTGCTGTCCGCCATCGCCGTCACTCGCGCAACCTCCATAGCGGCCACCAGGTAGCCGCAAACCTTTTTCTCCAGCGTGGTCGACAAGTGGCCAACCACCTGCCCAAGAACTGGAGCCGCCACCACCGCTGGAACCACTGTCATCGTTTGCAGATTCTCACCAAGCAAGAGCATGTAAGCAGTCTTTTCCCTTTAAAAATTCGGTTCTGCTTAAGTTCCCAGAACAGGTCTGCCGTGGCTCTGTTCTTGCAATGGTCCCTCTGATTGTTCAAGTTTTTAGCATACGTATGACTTATGTATTGATTGGACTGTAATTTCTTGTGTTTCTGATAATCTTGGGTGCTTCCCCCCAATTGAGCAAAAATTCGATGGAATTTTAATGCCCATTTGCTGTTCGACGAAATGCCTAAATTGAAAACTCAGGTTGAAAGACCATTTGTCTGCATATTTGCGCATGAAGAAACTGGCCTAGTCGGCCAGTTCACTTCCTTGCATTCGAGAATTTTGATGTGTCTTTTCCTTATGCTTCCGGTCGATGTGAATTCGAATTGATGTATGAGGGAGAGTGTTATGAGTTTCATTGTTTGTTGGGATGGTCAAAATCGAAACCAAATTTTTGTTATTGCTAATCGAATAGAAAGCTAAACTGCTTAACTGATATTGGCAATGAAGAAGAAAGCCTCTGCGAAACATGAGTGAATAAATGTCTAAAAGTTGCAATTCAATCCCTCATTTTCTGTCTAATTTCATTGTGACCCAAAAATCTGGAAAAATCAAACTAAATTCACCCTCTTAAGCTTAATCCTCTGTTTACATATTTTATGTGATTTCTGGATAGATTAATGCTGAGATTTGATGCATAATCAAAGGTTAGCAGGTTTTGTTGGGTTTTATTTTGTGGGGTTTCACTAATAAAATTTGGATTGACTTGGACTTATTTGTTTGGGTTTGACAAGTAGATTAGTGACTTATTTTTTAGGGCTTTTGGTTTGGGCTAGAGGGTCAAGGCCCATCTATTCGGTGGGCTAATTTGTGGGCCAAAATAATGTACTAGCCCGCTTGTTTTTCCTTGGATTTCTGATTGGGCCAAGTGATCTTGGCCCAAGAAAGGTGAAGATGGGCCCATTGCCTTTTGTTTTGAATTTCCGACTGGGCCTAGAAGATTTTGGCCCAAGCAAATAAGGGAAATGGCCCAATGGTTTGGTCCATTAAGAAACCAGAAAACGAATTTGCAAATCAGTCCCCGAATTTTTCTTTAACTTTACTATGGCCCTACAAACTTTCAATGCTTTCAATTGGGTCCTTACTTTAATTGCAAATGAGTCCTTGAACTTTATTTTTCTTTAATTTTGGCCCCAAAGTTTTGTCAATCTTTGCAATCAGGTCCTTTCTTCTCTTAACTTCTTACATGTGGGCTGCTGACATGATTTAATTGATTCAAATTCATGCTTATTTTTATCATTTGTGATTATTTGCCAAATAAATTGGTGCCTTGACCCTTTTATTGTTTTTGAAGCTAATATTCTCTTCATTTCACAACTCAAGGGAGGTAACCTCTATCTCCTTGATTTTATTTTTCCTACGTGCTCCTACGTGTTATGTGCATATGCATGTCTATTTCGCTTTCTTTGCCTTTCCTCAATTCTTTGCATTTATTTCATTTACTTTTACTTTTATTTAAGTTATTCATTATGGGGTATGTGTACACCTCTTGGCTTGTAATAGATAGGGCTTGGCGAGCAATTTTTGTCCATCTTCCCTTTCCCCTTCTGTTTTAGTTAGCAAATGTAATAGGTTCATTAGATTCATTGTTTGCCTATGTGTTATGTGTTAAGTGCTTTATTAGGCCCTTGCATCTAGTCGAGCATGCTAAGTGTTATGTGCTACGTGTCTATAAGTGATTCGCATGCCTACTCGCTTTTTATAGTCATGAATGAATGTGATGGATGAATGGACGTCACCACACTAGTCCAATGCTAGTTGTGGCCCCCTTTTTCGTCACCACACTAGTCCAACGCTAGTTGTGGCTCATTGTCCCGCTTTCCACTAGTCCAACGCTAGTGGGAATTCATAGATGGGCTAGTCCAACGCTAGACCCTTAGGATTTCCCTTTCGTAGGTGCATGTTTGCATGTTTCACTTCATTTCACGTATTTTTTCTAGTTTTTCTATCATTTGGCATGCCCCTCTAATCCTTTCCCTCTCACTTTAGGTTTTTGCATCTCACGCTAGTTGTAGGGTCCATTTGCTTGAAGGGTCCCCTTAAATATGGGATATAGACGAGTGTGGCTTTTTCTAAAGCCTTAGCACGCTTATATTCCCTCTATCAAAGGAAAAATCAAGTCACAAAGTTAGGAGTCCCCGTACCCGTTTTGCTTGCATTCCTATAGGATTCATGCATTTCATTCATTCACTATCACTTACTTTATGTTCCATTCCTCTTTCTACATTCTCACTTCACACTACTTTCATTTTACACGTTTTATTCAACTACTTACACTCTATACTATATCACTCGCACACATGCACCTTATGGCATTTTTCACCTTATTATTTTTTACTTACCTTACCTTGTAAAGACATTTGCACACCTCCACTTATATCTTATTACTTTTATCATTTTTCTCACTTCACACAAACTCACACTTTCACATGGCATGCATTCCACTCATTTTTACGTTATTTAGGATTACGTGTGACCTCTCCAAAGGATCATTATTGGGCTTCACAATTAATGTGATTGGCACCACTCAACCTTTGAAGAGAAATTTCCCCCATGTCCCCCTAAGTCTAGGTTTTTGCATTCATATAGACGTATCCAACACGCGATACATACCTTGGGTAGAAGAATTAGGAAAAATTGGTTTAAGTCACGCAACTAGCCTTGGCTAGGTCGAAGGGGTGCCTTGGATTTTTATCCTTGCCTTCCCCTTCGTCAAATGTGACCCCCGATCCCTCTTTTGGTTACGTAGACCCAAAAGTTCTCTAAAAGGGTTTATTTACTTTTTTTTCAAAAACAAAAATCATTTTTGGGTGACTTGGTACACCCTAACCCTATACCAAGTGGCGACTCCATTTTTTATACAAAAAACCCTTTTTGAACTTTATATGGCCAAACCGTCGCATTATCAAATCCCATGGCCTTTATTTTTATTTTTGCACACGTTCACACACACACTACACACTCACATCTCACACCACACTACACACACAACACATCATTCAAAAAATAGGGCGCGACAATAACACTTCAAGTAACAAATCTCAAAATGAGCGAGTGTAAAATTCTTGTCTAAAAGAAACAATAACACTACGAATAACAATCAAAGTATAAGGATACAGATGGCTCTCAGAAGCCAATTTCCTGTTGCTTCACCAGAGCTTGATCAAGTATTAGTTGACACTCCGTCAACCTTCAAGTAAAGTAACCAATCCAGTAGTGCTTCGCTCAACACCAATCCGTCCGCTATTCAACCCCCTTATCGGGCCTAAACACCAACTAAACACTGGTGGTAATACTCGAGTATACCGATTAGTCTAGAAGATATCACTCCACTTGACAAAACAAGAGACCCATGGTTCGTTATCTAATCGACCAATCCCTTGCCGGCTCGACTCGATTAACTAGCCAGTGGGGTTTGGGTTCCCAAATAGTCACTATAGTCGATGACCAATCGACTTAGTCAAGAGAAAAGTACGGAGACGGGAATAAGAGGTACTTCCCACTCGTATCGAGTGTGGTTCATACTGTCGCTCAGTACTTACAAGTCAAGCACAAGTACAAATACAAGTACAAGTCAATGCAAATCAAGTCACTTGTACAAGCATGAATGAGATATCAAGTATTTAGCTGAGTTAGGTCAAGTACGATAAAGTACACACTTGCCCGACCAAACTAAGCAAATCTTATCCGATCATGTTGATAAATCAAATATCAAGTTCAATCATGTATTTGGAAGCACTCACCAAAGATTGAGTGCTTGTCAAAAATCACGTTCAGGTGTAATTTCTTGGTTGGAGTCGAAATCTGTGATACAATATCATTTAAGAGATTGAAATCAACTAGGGTTCGAAACTTAAGAGTTTCGCTTAAAGAAAATCAAGTAATTGAATCTCATTTGGGTAATATTCATATTACTTATCACACCCTAGAAAACTCATGCTCGCTCTTTTAGTTTTGGTAAGGAAGCGATTAAAACTTTGGAATTCTTATTTGAGTCAAAAGACGAGGAAAACATATTTCTATTGATCGCTACTTTCATGTTTCCAAGGGTACAAGTTTCGGCCAAATTCCAGCTTATATAGTTCTACAAAAGAGGATTCGAATAATCTAGACAATTCAAGTTCACTCAACCTCAACTCTTCGCTCGAACCACAAGTACACACGTCTAGTCCTCGAGTAAAAATTTGGGCGGCATGCCCTTTGTATTTAGCTATTTTCCAACCATTTATGACTTCATTATTTTTCTCAATTCAGCCCCAAAGTCACACACAAATAATCTTACCACAATAGCCTTTTACTAGGCTCAATGTCATTCAATTACAAAACAATGCTTGCAATGCGACCGGAGCTAATATTCAAGACAAATAACACAATAACAGGTTTGATGTCTCTTGGCGTTTCGGTCACAACCAAAGCTACACTTATCAGATTAGAGTACACTTTATGCCGTTTTGAAACTAAGACAAAGGGTTACAACTTTCATGAAGACAAGTCAACCCAGTTCATAGTTGATCCAGATCGAATTTGCAGATTACAGAATCAGAATTTCATTGTCAGTCTGGTTGTCAGAATTGGATTTAAATGGCAATAACTTAAACTACAAAATTCCGATTGAGGCGTTTTCAGATGTGTTGGAAAGCTTAAATATAGGGCTAGAATTTTTATGTTTTGGTCAAAGGCTGATTTGATACGGATCAAAGTGAAAAATGAAGCCAAAAATGTGAAATCTCAAAACTGTCCGCGAAATAGGGCACTTGGCAGTCAAGGTAGTTTTGTCATTTCATAGGCTACAGTGCTCCGATTGAGCTAAAATTTTGCAGGCAGCTAATTAACACCATTTCCTACAAATTTTATGTTTTGACCTAAGCCTGATTCGGCCTCTAACATGAACGAATTAAACAGGTCAGAAGCAGGGCAGATTCATCACTAACACAAGATTACATATAAGTTCATCAACCAAAACCCTAATCCAAACGCTTCATGCTGGCCGAATGTTATATGTTACAAAACTAACAAGGTTTAACCATGATTTACTTCCATAAACTAAGTATAAGCATTACTACACATGAACACCAAAACAACCATCCATTCCACAACCAAAGCTGAAGCTTACACCATAAAGCTGGAATTTACTACAACCACTACTAAAATCATGAAATCTACCTAAACAAGCCATAACTTTTACTTGTAAACCAATAAGTAGTACAACCGTGAACTAATACCAACCTTACCTAGAATTGGAGAAGCACAACAACCCCTAGAAAGCTTGAACCACCAAAACTCTCCACTCCAAGATAGCAATCCACCTTCCTAAGCAACTTCTATGGATTATTTGGTGAATCTATTGGTTAGTTTGCAAGATTGAGCAAGAAATCAAGAACCCAAAGTGAAGCTTTTCTCTTGCTCCCTCCATGAAGCTCATGGCCTCCCTATCTCTTTTTCCTCTCAATTTGGCTTTGTTTGTTTTCCTTTCATTTACTAATAACTTCGATATTTAAACTAAAGTCAAAGATACTTTTTCTCCTCCAATCAAAATTGAGCTTAGGAAAATCCTAGAAGCTCTAAGGTTCCTAGTATCTTACTTTGCTAATCCTCACACTATGGCCCCAATAACTTTTAATCTTTGCAATTAACTCCATAGTTCTCCAACTAGTTGTCAAAAATTATCACACGTACTGCACTAGCGGGTCCCACGTCCAATATACACTACTAATGTCACATGAACTAACTTATAGCGAAAAAATGTCTTAGAACTTAATTCCCTTATAAAATAGCTAGAAAATTAATATAATAGAGGAAAGTATAGAAAATGTATGCACGGAATGAAAATAAGGGCTAGAAAATAAAAAAAATGTCAAGTTCTCACCGTTTTTCCTTAACTCGCATGTACTAGGGTTTTTCACTTGTAATTCACTAACTTATCATTATTACTTTTAATCACACACCTTTTTCTTATCTAAAACTCATTCTTAACCACCAAATTTTGTACACACTCCGTATCGAATAATCACACTACCAAAAAACGTAAAAACTCTAGTTTACCTTAACGATGAAAGTAAGGGAAAACCCTTGGTTCTATGATTAATTGTAACTATTGAGGAAGTGAATGAGTAGTAAAGCTATTGTAAAATAATAAATTCCAAATTAAAGGGAAGTTTTAAGAAAATATGAGCGCATTTTCCAGTCGTCATATTCTCTCCAATTTTGGTCCCCAATTTATAGTGTATGCGCAGAATTAGTCCCAAATCTATTTTGAAAATCAATTTTAGTCCCCAATCTATTGAATTTTGCATGAAAAGTGGACAATTGATAGAATTTTTTCAATTTCAACTGGAATCAAGTCACGTAAGATCACGTGCCGGCACCTAAAACCCCTTTTTCAATTTTTTTAATTTCTGAAACACATTTTTTAATATTTTCAGCTTTCTCTTGCCTTTTGTCTAATTAAACAAAGACATAAAAGGCTAAAATTAATTAATTAAGTAGTTAGTAATCATTTGTAGAAATAAATCACAGAATAAAGAGGGATGGCAACATCCTCTACATCTTTCTTTTCTTATCTTCTTTCTTCCAACTTAAGAACAAACCCTAGGAGCCTCAATCCCATTCTAATCAGACAAGAAAAATTCCTCATTCTGGCAAAAAGTTGCAAGATCTGGGCCAAAACTTTGTATTGAGTTTCTTCTATTCTCAATTTGGCTCCTAATGGAACCAATGAAAAATTGCGACTGCAAGCAGTGAGCAGTAATGGTTACTTCTTGGACAGACAACAATCCTAAGGGAAGATATTTTACTTGTGCAATCAAGAAGGTATGGTTGTCTTTGTTTCTAATTTCACTTTTCTATCTCTGTTTCTGAGTTTTGTACTAAAGCTTTATGATGTTGGCTGTGAAGAGTGACAAAGGAAAAGGATGCAATTTTGAATGGTATGATTCGATAATGTGTAGAAGGTCAACAGCTTCGATTCTTGGACTGCTACGAAGCATGAACTCTAAAAATGCTACAATTGAGAGGCTAAGAGCAAGGGAAAGAAAATTATTGTTGGCAATTTTCTTGTTGGTACTTTTGCTGTTTATTGTGTTACTGGTGTAAAGGGCAGAAGGTTGGACAGTCTTGGTATCAATTGGTGAAAGGAAAATGTGTTAAGTGTTTGGCTAATTTGTTGTGGTCTAAACTTAGAAATGAAAGACATTCATCCAGATTCGTTGGTCTTTTTTGTTGTAATGGGTGAATGTGTAAGTTTTAATCTACTATCAGGCTAGTACATACTGTTAATTTTGAATGAATGAATATATTGGATGTTCCAATCCGCCATCGCTTAGTTGTGATTTTATAGTTAATTTACAAGTTATCTGGATGTTGAGTTATCCCAGAAAATGAATTCAATTTGAGAGGTTGAATGAAAGAATCATTTGATAGCTAAATCATGAATCCTGACTTGGAAGACCACATACGTAATGCTAGATAGCAAAACAAAACAAATGGTAACATACAAAAGATAAAAGTAGAATTTATTGCTAACTTGGATCCAATGTACAAAAGATATATTCAAAATTCATTACAACCATCAAATAGGCAATGTTTAGTCATTTGCCATAAATGATTACAAGCTTCAAAATGTCATGTTCACGCTAGCTTGTTCTCAAGATACATGAGTTCCAAAATACCAATGTACAAAAGCTACTAATCTGACAATAACATATTTCAAATTTAGCAACACAATCATCCAAAAGGTGCTGATTGGCAACATTAAGTTAGGTACAAGATCATCAGTTAGTTGATGTTGGCTTTCCTTTTGTCATTGCAAGGTGGATTTGAACATCTTTGATTCGAAAAGGTAAGATCCTTCTTGGCCAACTAGTTGACTATTATGTACCACAAAATTTTCTGGGATCCCAAAAACTTCATGTAGGTTTGGTTCAACAGTAGGGGCAGAAGATATTATGTTGTCATCACCAATTGCTGGGTTGTTCTGTGATGAATCTATTTGCTTTGCACTTCGTTTGGTGTCATTTCCCTACAATACATCAGCATTTAACCACTAAATACATTAGCATTAAGTATTTAAACACTAAATACACCAACATTAAATACTTCAGCATTTCCCTACAATACATCAACGTTTAACCACTAAATATTGAACTCACAAGAAACAATAAACTAAATGTACATTAAGTAATAAAATTACAATAGATTTTCTTGATGTTCTTGTTCTTGTCTTCTTTGCATCTGAAGTGTTGCCCTTAACCTGCAACAAAGCATAAAATGCATTAGCTGCTACAATGTTACAATCATTACTATATCTGTTTATACAAATTAGGAATTATTACTTACAGAGTTATCTACCATCATGTCATCTAGTTGTGAGAGACTCATATCCTGATTTGCTTGTGTTTCCTGCCCCTGTTCAATCATTTGACTGGCTGCAACACCTGCTTCTTGTCTAAACTTACATGTCCATGTGTTATGGCCTTGCTCACCATAGAATGAGCATTTATAGATTTGACCAAATCTCCTCACCTTCTTGCTTTGCTCCTTTATTTGCTATATCTCATTAGCAGATTTTCTCCTCTGTTTCTTTGGTCTTCATGGTGCTCTTCCATATGTTGGTGGAAGGGGTGCCTGAATATCTACATCTTTCCGTTCATTCTTTCCATTCACAGGTAAAATGCAAGGATCATAACATTTAAGATACATTTTAATAGTGTAGCAGCCATTAATGTACTGCATAGGGTCCTTCATAGCAATCCACAAAGCTAAATTTGCATGAGAGCATGGTATCCCTATCAAATCCCATTTCCTGTATGAGCAAGTCCAATCCTCAATATTGACCGTCCACTTTTCACCATAAGGACAAGCAATTTCAAAACTCACATCATTTGATTTGTAAGGCACATAGTAAGTTGCGTTGTCAATATTGACTGTCTTCCTTTTTCTGATTTTTTGATAGAAATAAAATTTACTCCACTTTTCACTAGCTCTATCTCTATTTTCCTGCATTCTTTGCATGACAAAATGCCTTAATGCCTCCATCATGACAACAATGAACCCCTCCCTGCCATCTAATATTTTATTGTTAAATGATTTACATATGTTATTCAACAACATAGCACATTTAGAGAATGTTCTGAAGTGTGATTTACTCCACTCTGCTGAATTCTTGTCCTCTAACCACTTAATTGCATCAACTTCTAATTTTGCTATGGCTTCAATTCTTCTTATGAATTGTGCATGAGTAGTTGCCTTAGCTGCTTTCCATAGAGCTCGCCTCATGGCTGTCCTTTTGAATCCAGCAGTTGCCATATTGCTATGCATATGCTTCATACAAAATCTATGATCAGCCCCTAGAAAAACTATTTCACATGTCTGAATTATGCCCTTCTGCTTGTCACTCATTATGATCCATTTATAGTCTTTTTCAATTTTTAGATCCTCCTTAACTAAAGTAAGAAACCAAATCCAAGAATGCTTAGTTTCTCCCTCAATTGCCGCATAAGCAATTGGGTACAAACCATTATTTGGATTAACTCCAGCTGCTGTCAGCAATACTCCACTAGCTGCACCTTTGAGAAAAGTCCCATCTAAACCAAACACAAGCCTACAAGCATCCAAAAATCCTTTTTTCACCCCAGTAAAGCACATGTACAATCTTTGAAATTTTCCTTGTTTGGTGACTAAATCACAGTAGTCTTCTGCTACCTTTATTACTACAGTACTACCTGAGTTACTTCTCAAGATTTCATTGATATATTTGTGCAACTTATTGTATTAGTCCACATCACTATCTTGGCCAACTTCCTGCCAATTTTTTTAGCTCTATAGCTTTAATGTCTACTCAAATAGCACTTGCTCTCTTTCATTACCAGATTTTTGAAGCTAGCATAATCCAGCTTGGGATTTTCCCTAAATGTGCTAACATATTTTCTGCCAACCCACCCAGATTTGACACTCTTGTAATGAGATGAAAATTGCTTCTGCTGGAATGTTCTAACTTCCAATCTTCCATCACCTTTCCTCTTCCTAGCATATATGCACCAGTCACATCCTTTTTTAGGACAAATTGCCCTCACTTTAATGGTGTCACTCTTGATAAATTTAAATGGTCTACCCCGCTTGATATTCCAGGTTCTAACCATCTCTTTAAACTCTTTGAATGTGGTAAATACCTATCTAAGTTCAAGTTTAGGGTTATCTGCGTCCTTGCGATCATACATAGGGGGTCTTGAATGACCCTCTTTATCTGAACCTTGGAGACTATCAATATCTGAACCTGAATTTGGTGCAACATCTATGTTGGAGTTGTCATTATCAGTATCAGAATTATTCGCCATTTGTCCCCTAGTTTCCTCTACATATTCCTTTTTTTTCATTCCTTTTAAGTTGCTCTTTCTTGTAATTTTCTACCCCTAACAATTCTAAATTATGATCAACATTTTTTTCATAGTTATTATCATCAGAATTTTGCTCATAATCTGAATCTTTTCCTAAGAATTCTCCAGAATCAGAACCCCCTGTATATTCACTATCAGATTCATCCTCTTCATCTTCTAATACAAAGTCTTCTAATCAATGTCAAACCCCTATTGTGATGCTAATAACTCACTAAAAGAAACCTCTATGTACAAATCAACTACCCTCCTATAGTCAAATTGATCAACACAATAGGCATGCAGTTCTCTATCGTGCTTTAACAAATGGAAGCCATATTCCTCTATCAAAATGTGGTACTTTTTGTCACCTATAGCCTCAACCTGACTTTCCAACATTTTATCAATTTCAAAAAAGCTTATACCTATGACCTTTACATGATCAAACACCTTTAATTCATCTCCCTCATAATGAAAATCAGGTTCAATTTCACATTTCCCCGATAAGTGACACTTCATAGTCACTTCCGTGCTATCACTGTCTATATTTAAAAAAAAAGAAACAAAAGAAACAAACAAACAACATAGGCAACAATTTAGATGACAGAAATAGTAAAACTAGCAAACTGACAATAAAAAAATGCATACTTTTGCAAAGATTCAGAGGCAAGGACCATCAATTGTAGTAAAACAAGTCCCACTACACTAAACATGGACCAGCATGATAACCGACAATAGAGACACACACAGGATCACATCATAAATGACAAAATTTTGTAGGGTTTTTTTCAAGATTAGTCATTAATAAAGCCTTAATCATAATTTTTTGTCCCACCCAAGTACAAAAAACATCTTTTCCACTATATTCACAATATAATGGGCGATTGCGCTTATATATCACAAAAAAAGGCAAAATCACATACTATAATTAGGTGCTGCTAGCCTGTTCATTTCCTTAGACCTCACTGCCATTTCTACTTTGTAAAACCACCAGGAGCTTCAGATTGACTGAATTCTACAAGATTTTTCCTTATTTTTTTACATTTTGATTATTGAATTTGGCTCTTAGGGTTCGTTGTTCTTTTTGCTAAAGAGACCAGGGTTGAGAAGTGTGAGAGCAAATGTTTTCTTTTTTTATTTTCAACCTTTTTAGTGGGCTCCACTGCTTGATTAGTGAATTTTAGCCTTTTATGTCTTTGTTTAATAAGACAAAAGGCAAGAGAAAGGTGAAAATATTAAAAAAGTGTTTCACAAATTAAAAACTTGAAAAAGGGGTTTTAGGTGCCGACAATTGTCCACTTTTCGCGCAGTGATCTCACGTGACTTGGTTCCAGTTGAAATTGAAGAAATTCCTTCAATTGTCACCAAAATTGATTTTCAAAATAGATTGGGGACTAATTCCACGCATATACTATAGATTGGGGACCAAAATTACAATTTTCCCACTCAAAAAACTGGTCTACTTGACTGTAGGTTTTCCTTTAGTCATGCCATTTTGTCATTAGTGATGATTGCTTCTTCTAAACCTTAGCCCACTGCACACGCCATGCGTATGAAAGCCAAACTTAAATTGAACTCGTCAAGTTGCAAAATAAGAAAATTTGGGTTACGTTTGGTATGAGTGGTAAGGAAAAATTTAATTCCTATATTTATGATTCTTGACTAATGTGATTGCTCATCTATCACCACATATCAATTTAATTCCTTATCTTCATTTAAATGTGACGATTGTATAATTGTTGGCTGAAAATGAAAGGAAACTGACAAAGAAATGTCACGTGAGTGCATGTGCATGGTTAAAAGAATACAAATTATAACCAATTTGATCCCTTGTTTTTAAGGTTTTGATCGTTTTGGTTCCTTAGTATCATGACAAGCCAGTTTTGCCTCTTAAATTTAAAAATATGGTTAAGGAGATCCTTTTGATAGAAATTTGAGTTGCTAATGCCTTTCATGTCGCATCCGTCTCAACAATATATTAAAGTTTCAAAACATCTCAAATAAGTCATAAAACTCATAAAACTAACCCCAAAACTCTTTATCGTGAAGAAAATAAATTTTTGTAACTTTAAAAAAAAATCAAACACAAAACTTTAAACATAATTATGGAATTTGTGCCATTTCCGAGTTGAAATATTATGAAAAAGAGTACCAAAAGGTGAAAGAAAAATGCATAAATGTATGTTTGACATAGTATACAACGTTTCTTTTTTCATTATATTGAAGAGTTTTGGGTGAGTTTAGAGTTTTGGGATTTTATTTGAATGCTTGATGTTTTCTGCAAAATGGCACAAAATATCTCTAAGGTCTCTTAACTCCATTAACGACTCTAAATTAGTGATGAGCGCGGGGTATATATATATATATCAATTAACTCATTCACAATCAAATTTTACATTTATAATATCCTAAATACCTCACATGTGATTTTTCGCAAGTATACGAGTCGAGAGCGAGTATAGGGTATTAAGGGTCGAACCCACATGGAAGATTTTCAATTACCGGTGATTTTCTAACTCCTTTATTATTTAGACTATGAAAAGTGCAAGAAATTAACTCTACTCTATGAACATGAAGTAAAAGTAATAAAAATAATACTAGAAAGCTCCTAGATATATGGAATTCCTTATTACTCTTGCAAGTGAAGTTACAAGTTAAGTGAATGCTATTATCTTGGCTAGTTATAGCGTAATTTTCTCAAATATATGAAACCTACTCTTGTAGTGAATCAACTATATGTGTAATTAAGTCATACCTACTTTCGTGATTATGAAATTAATTACAAGTTCATTTCTTCTATGAAATCACATGAAACAAGTCATTAAAGCCACAAAGGTACATCTTTACTCTCTTGAGTGAACTCCCTAGGTTTATCACTTCCTTGAACTAGTGTTAAACTCCAATTCTTATTGCAAACTTAACTCCTTTAGATAATCACAACTAATGGCCGGTTAATCATGATTAGAAAAGCAAAAGTTATAAATAACTTGTTCAAAATAATATCATCAAATAACCAAGTAAACATCACTAACAAGATATAGAAAGTTCATCCATAACTCTAGGCGTAAACTTTAACTAAACAGGAAAAGCAAGATCCAAACTTTTATTATAGTTAAACATGAACTTAAATACAAAAGAGAAAGTGATAGGAGAGAAGTCACCTTTGTCACATAAGTTTCAAACTCTCCATCTTTACTTTTCAAATCTTTGTTCAAATCTAACTACAAATACAAGGAAAAACTACACTAACTAGTCTATACTACCCTAACTAATGAACTAAGGAAATTCTAGTGAAGACTACATTTTTGGTGAGTTTCTCTAGCCTTCCAAAGTTTTTCAAATGTTCCCCAAAGGCTGCTATTTATAGAAGATTCAAGAGTCAAATGAGTTGTTTTTAGTTGGTATTTTTGACTCTTGAAACTCCCATGAGTTGTTTCTCCAACTTTCCACGCTTTTCTTGGTCAGATACAGCCGAATTCTGAGTTGTAGATGAGTTGGAAAGGTTGTGTGAATAAAGAACAAGTTACAGAGCAAGTTGCAGCAGAAAATGAGCAAAACGTGATTTGAAAACGTGACCTTAGGTCGCTTATTCCTTACCCACGTATTGCTTTTGCAGGTTTGCACTTTCTGGGCAGAAGTCATTCTTACTCCGTTTTTGGTCCAATTTCAACTGATATTTTCTTGATGTTAGAGGCTGAACTAGCTCTTGTTAAAATACAAAAGCTGTAACCCTTTGAATTAGCTTTCCAATGCATCAAGAATCATCCAATTTGGAGCTCTTTAGACTAAGAAATGACCAAAATACCCTCGATTGGTCAGAGCTCTATTTCAGCTTTCAATAATAGAGTTGCACTTCTGTATTTCGACTTTTTGACTACGAAGACAACTGAACTGGATTTCGATGTCTACATACCAAATGTAGATCTATCTCTTAGTTTCAAAATGGTATAAGAAACACCTCAATCTAATGCATATAGCTCAATATATAGCCAAAATATCATGATGTGTCAAAACTGTGAAAACTTGCTTTCTTTTATTCTTGCTTGCATTTCATCTTGGCACTTCATGTCTTCTTTAAACTAATTCAAATCATCAATAATCATCTAATTATCTTCTCAATTCACTCTAATTGATGATTGAATCATTAAACCTACAAAACATGAAGTTTTCACCATAAAAATTCATATAAATGCAATTTTTATACTTTAAACCACAAAATACATATTTTCACTATAAACCTAGTTCATTAACTATAAAACTAAATAAAACACACCAAAATTAACTAATAAAACACATTTTAAATACGTAATATATACACTTATCAAATTCCCCCACACTTGAACCATTGCTTGTTCTCAAGCAATTAAGAATTTCAATCTCACAATGATCCAACATTTTGAAATGAAACATATGTGCACTATTTAACTTCATTTCCTTGAAACAAGATAAATAACCACTATGCAATTGCTCAACTAAGCTCAAGTACTCATAATATCAAACAAAGGAGAGTCAATTATACTGCAATTATAACTAGTTCAATTCAATTCCTCATCTTTACCCAATTTTACAAGCAAATAAGTCATATGGTCAATAAAATGCTTCCTAAATCTTTGATCATCTTCTTATTCATATTTAAAGAGGGATTTATTCATATATATATATATTAGTCAAGTTGTGAAAGTGCATTTTTATGCGAAAATCGACATTTTTAGATGAAGATCGCCGGTTACTCAACACTTCACATTCTCAAATTACGTTATATATTCTTAATTCAAGTACCATTTTACGCGAAAATCAACATTTGTGGATAAAAATTCCCGGTTACTAAGCACAAGAATCATTGGAGTAGAACAACTTTTATTTTCTTTTTATTTTCTTTTTTTTCTTGACAGGTGTCGAGCTTGGGCAATAATAATAATGTTAATTCTAGTTGCCAACAAGAGCAGTTCTGAGTCAATTCTAGTACTGGAGCAGGGATTCTGGATGTGCAATGGGTTACTAAATTCACCCTGATTCCGAAGAGTTTGCTAGATCCGATATACCAGAATTTATTCACAAGAACTTGTTAATTTGTATATAAGGCAAGTAGGGTCGTATCCTCAGGGATTAGGGAGAATTTGCTCATTTTTCAAGTCAAGGGTAAACGGGGGTTTTGAGAATTAAAAACTAATGAATTATTAACAAACTTAATTGACTGCGAAAAATAATTAAGAGAGAGAAATAATGAGAAAACTCTAGCAAAGGATATGTTATTCTTGGTTTTGATGATCACAAAGGATTTTGAAATGTTTATCTAACTCTCTTCAAATATAAGTGCTTTTTGCCTATCAAAGAATTAGGTACGAATATGTCATGAAATGAAAATCAACCAAAAGAAGAAGCAAAAATAGGACACCCATGTCGGACGTCCAAAGGAATCTGTCGGACGTCCGAAAGGATAAAGAACATCAGGAAGGAAATTCTGTCGGACGCTCGTGAGGAAGCATCAGACGTCCGGATGGATCGGACACACTCTTCGGACGCACATCGATCGTGTCGGACGTTCTAAAAATTCCACAAAGTATTGATGACTCTCTGCCAAGACTCTGTCGGACGCTCGTAAGGAAGCATCGGACGTCCTGAAGGATCGGACGCATGCTTCGGACGCACATCAATCTCATCGGACGTCCTAAAAATTCCACGAAGATTTGATAACTCTCTGGACGACGTTCGGACACTGAAGCTCGGACGATAAAATTCCATCGGACGTCCGAACAACAACTTGACTGTTTTTCGGACGATGGGTTCGGACGATGACTAAGCCATCGGACGTCCGACAGCCCCAACGGCTAGCTGACTCTTCATATGCCTTCTATCCGTTGGAAGTATTAATGAAGCTCATTTTTTGTTCCCTTTAAATACAAACGATTCTGAATCAGACCTGGACTTTTGCACACTTTGTTTACAAGATCTCAAGAGATATTTTAGTTAGAAAATAGTCTCCAAAGCTAGATTTGTTCTCTAAGTGGTGTGAATTTCTTGTGAGCATTTCTCTTGTGGTTGAAAGTTTCATTAGTGTAGCTTTGTTGAGGGTTATCTGAGTGATTGTAAAACTTCTTAACTTGACTAAGTGAGGCTTAGGGCAAGGAGGAAGTGCTCCCTCCATTGTACATCTAGTTGATCATCTTTCATCAAAGAGAAGTTGTTCAACCTAGTGATTGGTCTTCAAGTTTGAGAAAAGCTTGGTAGACAATCGGTTTGGTATTCTATCTTATTCTTTTTTGTTTAATAAAATTCTCATTGCTTATCTATACTTGTTTTTCGAATCAATATTGCTCTCTTCTTCTAATCTACTTGATTGATCATTACTAGAAAAGAAGATAAATTTTTATTAAGCAAAAATTAGCATAAATTTGATTGAGAGTTTAATCAACCTAATTCACCCCCCCTCTTAGGTTGTCTTTGGGCCTTATAATTGGTATCAGAGCTTGGTCTCCTAGAGATTAAGCTCAAACGGCTTGGAGTAAAGATGACAACCAGTCATGCTATGTTTGTTGAGGGGCAATCTGTTACTAGGCCTCCCATGTTCAGTGGCTCCAATTATATTAGCTGGAAAGAAAGGATGATTATCTTTTTGCAATCTATTGATATTGAGCTATGATTTATTGTGAGTGAAGGACCGCATGAAGCTAACTTTCTTGATGCAGATACAGGGTTGCTTCGGCCAAAAATGAGAGCTGAAATGAATGCTCAAGATAGGACTAACCTCACATTGAATGCCAAGACCATGAATGTTCTTTATAGTGCCTTAGATTCAAATGAATCAATTAGAGTAAAAGGCTGTAAATCGGCCAAAGAAATGTGGGATAAGCTAAGAGAAATCCATGAGGGTGGTGACAACGTGAGAGAACAGAAAAAGGCTAAATATGAATCATTTAAAATTGAACCTCTTGAGGATATTGACAAAATTTATTACAGGTTCAATGACTTGATCAAAGATCTCGAGGTGTTGGGCAAAGAGTACACCTTGGGAGAGAAGAACAGGAAAATTCTCAATGCATTGGGCAAAGAATGGGAAAATAAAGTGACTGCAATAGAGGAGGCTAAGGATTTAAATTCTGTGCCTATTGAATCTCTCATTAACTCACTATCCTCTTATGAGTTGAAACTGAAATCTAAAGTGCAGGAGGAAGAGCATGCTAGAGCAAAGAGAAATATTGCTCTAAAGACTACTCAAAGTGAAGATGATCCAGCTCACTTGGATGATGAAGACTCGGATGGTGATGATAATGATCTTGCTCTCATCACAAGAGGCTTCAAGAGAATCTTGAATAAAAGGAAGTTTAGAAAGGGAGGACCTAGCAATCAATTTCAAAATTATTCATCAAATGCAAGGAACAAAGGAAAACAAGAATTCAATGGACAAATTCTATGAATGTGGACAGCCTGGACACTATGCAAACGAATGCCCCATGAAGAAAATGAAAGATGGGAAAGCTGATCGAAAGCCAAGATTCAACAACTTCCAAATTACTTGGAATGAATGCAACTCTGAAGGAAAAGTTGAAGAAGAGGAAGAATCAGCTCAAATGGCCTTCATGGCTATTGGAGATAATGAGAAAAAAGGCTCAAACAAGTCCAAATAGTTTATTGATAGCGGCTGCTCAAGGCATATGACCGGTGATCCCTCTTTGTTCATAAAGCTAAAATCAAAATCAAGTGGAAAGGTGACATTCGGTGATGATGTGAAAGCTAAGACAATTGGAATAGGTGATGTTGGTAAGAATGGTGAAACTTTTGTTCATAATGTGCTCTTAGTTGATAACTTAGGCTATAACTTGCTTAGTGTTAGTCAATTGTGTGATAAAGACTTGAATGTGCTGTTTAAAAAGCATGAATGCATTGTGCTTGATTCCAAATATAATGTTGTGTTCAAAGGTAAGAGATTTAACGACATATATATTGTGGTTCTTGATAAAATTGATTCTTCTAGCTTCAAATGTCTTAAAGCTTCAAATGAAGATCTTTGGTTATGGCATAGGAGACTTTGTCATTTTAACATGGATTTACTAAAGGAAATTTCGAAAAAGGAGCTGGTTAGAGGCTTGCCAAAAATTTGTTTTGAAAAGGATAAAATTTGTGATGCATGTCAATTTGGAAAGCAAACAAAAGTTTCTTTTAAACCAAAAAAGTGTGTTTCAACTTCTGAACCTTTAGAACTCTTGCATCTTGACTTATTTGGTCCTACTCAAATCACTAGATTGGGAGGTAAGAAATACTGCTTTGTGATTGTGGATGATTATTCTAGATATACTTGGGTGATATTTCTTACTCATAAGGATGATGCCTTCAAGAATTTCACTTCATTGTTTGCTAAAGTGCAAAATCTGCTTGGCTTAAAAATTGTTAGGATTAGAAGTGATAATGGAACTAAATTCAAGTATTGTGGTTTTCCAGATTTCTGTGATCATAATGGCATAACACATGAGTTTTCAATTGCAAGAACTCCACAACAAAATGGTGTTGTAGAAAGGAAAAATAGGACACTACAAGAAGCTGCTAGAACTATGTTAAGTGAATGTAGTTTGCCAAAATACCTTTGGGCTGAAGCGGTAAACACTGCATGTTATGTGATAAACAGAATCCTTTTGAGACCCATTTTGAATAAAACATCTTATGAACTGATTTTTGATAAGAAACCTACGGTTGGATATTTCAAAGTCTTTGGTTGTAAATGTTTTATTTTAAATCTAAAGGAACATCTTGGTAAGTTTGAGAAAAAATCTGATGAAGGAATATTTTTGGGTTATTGTGAGAACAAAAGAGGATATAGAGTCTTTAATAGAAGGACTCTTGTGATAGAAGAAGCCATTCACATAACATTTGATGAAACTAATGATGATAATTCCAAAAGGTCGTGTGAGGATGATGATGTAGGTGTTCGTGAAGGAATGGAAAAGCTGAAAATTGGTGATGAAGGAATATCTAAACCAGCAGCGATGGAAATGATGGATGAAGCTCATAATGATCAAGAAAAGGGTGATGAAGATGAGAATGATGATTCAGTCAAAGACCTTCCCAATGCTTGGAAATTTAGCCAAAATCATCCAAGAGAGCTTATAATTGGTGATCCATCCGAAAAGGTAAAGACTCGTTCTTCATCTAGAAAATTGATAGACAATTTTGCTTTAGTTTCTCTTTTTGAACCCAAAAATATCAGTGATGCTTTAAAGGATGATAACTGGATTTTGGCTATGTAAGAGGAACTTAACCAATTTGAGAGAAATAAGGTTTGGACACTTGTTGATAGACCTCAAAATCAACCTATCATTGGCACAAAGTGGATATTCAGAAATAAATTGGATGATAAAGGTGTTGTTGTAAGAAATAAAGCCAGATTAGTTGCTAAAGGATATGCACAAGAAGAAGGAATTGATTTTGATGAAACATTTGCTCCCGTAGCGAGATTAGAATCTATTAGAATGCTTCTTGCTTTTGCTTGTTTCAAAGGTTTCAAATTGTTTCAAATGGATGTTAAAAGTGCCTTTTTAAATGGTTTTATTGATCAAGAAGTATATGTGGATCAACCCCCCGGTTTTGAAAATACAAAATTTCCAAGTCATGTGTTTAAACTTTCTAAAGCATTATATGGTTTAAAACAGGCTCCGAGAGCTTGGTATGAAAGATTAAGTGGTTTCTTGATTGAAAATGGTTTCAAAAGAGGTATTGTGGACACCACACTTTTTACTAAGCAAGTGTTAAATGATCTTCTTATTGTGCAAATATATGTTGATGATATTATTTTTGGTGCTACTAATGAGTATCTATGCAAGGATTTTTCCACCACTATGCAAAGTGAATTTGAAATGAGTATGATGGGAGAATTAAATTTCTTCCTTGGACTTCAAATACATCAAGCCCTTGAGGGAATTTTTATAAATCAAGCAAAATATACCAAGGAATTGCTGAAAAAGTTTGGCATGGAGGACTCAAAGCAAGTTGGAACTCCAATGTGCACTTCTACAAAACTTGACAAAGATGAAGAAGGTAATCATGTGGATGAAAAGCACTATAGAGGTATGATCGGAAGCTTACTCTATTTAACCGCAAGCAGACCTGATATTATGTTTGCTGTTTGCTTGTGTGCTAGATTTCAATCGTGTCCAAAAGAATCACATTTAAATGTTGTTAAAAGAATTTTTAGATATTTGAAAGGTACATTAGACTATGATCTTTGGTATGATAGATCTTGTGAATTTGCTTTATATGGATATTCGGATGCCGATTTTGGTGGTTGTCGTGTGGACAGAAAAAGTACTAGTGGAACTTGTCACTTTCTTGGTAATTGCTTAGTTTCTTGGTTTAGCAAAAAGCAAAATGCAATATCTCTGTCTACAACCGAAGCGGAATATATTGCCGCTAGTGCATGTTGTGCTCAACTTTTATGGATGAAGCATACCTTGAATGATTTTGGATTGTTATATGACTGCATGCCTATATTCTGTGATAATACTAGTGCTATTAATTTGACCAAAAATCCAATTCAACATTCTATGACAAAGCATATAGATATAAAGCACCACTTTATTCGAGATCTTGTTCAAAAAGGTGAAATTTGTGTAAATTATGTTTGTTCTAAAGATCAATTTGCTGATATTTTTACCAAAGCTTTGCCATTAGATCAATTCATTCATCTAAAATCAAAATTAGGAATAATCGAAAAATCATCTTAAAATTTCTCAAAGTCTTCGGACGTCTGAAAGAAGATGAACGGACGTCCGATAATGTTCTTCAGCTATTTTTTCCAGAAAACACCTGTTCCGACGAAGCTGTCGGACACACGACTTCGTTCGGCCGTCCGACAGCGTAACGGCTCACTTTTTAAAATAACTTTCTCCCTCATTTGCTTCAAATTTTTTTTCTTCTATTTCCTCTCGGACGAAAACTCTCTCATTTCTCACTCTCAAATTCATACCATTCTGAAGCTCTCATTCCCAAATTAACTCAAACAAAACTTTTCCTGATTGATTGCGATTCATTTCTCCTGATCATTTCATCGAATCGCATAACATTTCGTAAATTTCCAAATTTTTCTCAAAACCCTACTTTCTCATAGCCGCTCTGTCAAATCTTGTTCAAGGCTTTTTTGTCCCAAAATTTCTGTGCGATTCACTTCCTTACTACTGTGTGCATCATTTGCATCCTTCATTCCACACATTTCGCACAATGGTGAATCTAAGAGGAGGAAAGGTTACTGCCGGACGCAAGCATCCACTCAGGGATGAGGATGAGGATCTTCCTATGGTCAAACGTTCATCCAAACGCTTCAAGAGAGGAGCCGTAAAGGGTCAAATGTCACGGCCTACTCCACAACCCACCTCTCAGCCTGAATCTGGACAGGGAACCTCTTCTCAACCGCCTCCAAAATCACCCACACTCCCTACATTCTTTGATGATGCTGCAAAAGACAAACACTCCTGGATATCCCAGAAAGGTGTCATCCCTCAACGAACTGTAAACTCTTCAGAATTTCGCCACATAGGTTTAGAATCCATTCTGAGTCTATTTACTTTCCAGAAATGGTCACATCTCATTTCTATGCCCAATGTCTATTATCCTGAAATGCTGCATCAATTTTTTACCAATCTTAGGAAAGGCACTGACCAAACTGAGATCGTGTCCAGGGTTAATGGGGTAGACTTAGTCTTTGATTCTGAAATTGTGAATTCCATTTTAAATACTACCATTGAACGTGGATGCAAGGATAAAATTGCAAATTTCTTTTCCTATGAAGAGCACCCTACTGCTGATAATCATTTTGATGGGGCTAAGATGCTGACTTATTTTAAAAGAAGTTTTTCTTCCCCTGCTGATGCTAAACTGAATGATCTTGCCCCTGTGAATCTAATTGCCTTTTCAATCATTTCAAACCTGCTTGTGCCTACTGATGGCCATAGAACAGATGCAAACAAAATGGAGTTGTATCTCTTTTACTGTTTTCGAGAAAAGATTCGCATTGATTTTGATTTTGTCATGTGCAAGTTTTTACTTCGCTATGCCACTGATTCTCGCAGAAAATTATCCTATGGAAAATTTCTTCAAAAGATCTTTGAGTTTTACAAAGTACCGATTCTTGGTGTATGTCCTAAAGAAGCATCTTCTTATGCCTTTACCAAAGGATATTTTGAAAGGAAAAATCTTGTTTTTAAGGATAATCTATGGGCTTATAAGGGGGCATCATCCAGTGAACCTAGGTCTAAGGCTGCACATGATCCACTACACAATCATTCATCTATTGCACTCACTCCTATTCATCCCTGGAAGTCTGCCACTAAGGCATCTTCCTCCTCCAATGATGCAGTGGTTGAGCTCCTTCGTGAACTCAAACAGCATGTTCTTCTTCTAGAACATGGTCTAATGCTCACCATGTCCTCTGAACATCAAACAGCCTACCTAGACAAAAAGAACCTTCTTTTTCCCCCACCTGTGGTTGAGGAAGTTTTCCATGGCAAAGAGCCACGCCCCACTGATCCAAGTTCATCAATTCCAGACCCAAGCTCGTCAACTCCAGTGACTCCTCATGACCCTTCCAAATCAGATAAAGGCAAGGCACCTGTTGAAGAAGCTGCTGCAGAAGATGAAGAAACTGAAGAGGAGGACCTCTCCCAATATCAGCTTTCTCGAAGGACACCTGGATCCACCTAGTTCACCATTTAGGATCACATAGGGTCATTTGCATTTTGTTTGACTATTTCATGTGGTGTTCAACAATGGATATGTAGATGTAATGACTATTTCATTTTGTTTATATTATGTTTGTTTAAGTACTGTTTGATGGATGATTATGGCTGTAATGGTTATGGATATGTGGATGAATGATTAAGTATTTTGAATGTGTGGATGTGATGAATGTTTTTGTTATTGATTCTCCGTGTTATATGTGATTGATTGGCCTTTTGTGATGACAAAAAGGGGGAGAGGACTGGATTGGATTGATTGATGATTTAATTGAATTGGCTTGATGGATTGAATTGGTAAAATGTTGGATGTTGGCTGCTTAATTGTTATGTTTTTTGGTTGATTGATTAATTCGGTTGGGTAGCCAAGTGAGGGGGAGTTTTTCAAATTTTTGCTCTATGATCCACTGAGTAAGGGGGAGTTTTGTCAATTGAGAAAGGAGGAGCTTATAATGCAATCATCAAATCTTATTTCAAACCATTGTTTTGTCATCATCAAAAAGGGGGAGAATGTTATTCTTAGTTTTGATGATCACAAAGGACTTTGAAATGTTTATCTAACTCTCTTCAAATATAAGTGTTTTTTGCCTATCAAAGAATCAGGTACGAATATGTCATGAAATGAAAATCAACCAAAAGAAGAAGCAAAAACAGGACACCCATGTCGGACGTCCAAAGGAATCTGTCGGACGTCCGAAAGGATAAAGAACATCAGGAAGGAAATTCTGTCGGACGCTCGTGAGGAAGCATCGGACGTCCGGGTGGATCGGACACACTCTTCGGACGCACATCGATCGTGTCGGACGTCCTAAAAATTCCACAAAGTATTGATGACTCTCTGCTAAGACTCTGTCGGACGCTCGTAAGGAAGCATCGGACGTCCTGAAGGATCGGACGCATGCTTCGGACGCACATCAATCTCATCGGACGTCTTAAAAATTTCACGAAGATTTGATAACTCTGTGGACGACGTTCGGACACTAAAGCTCGGACGATAAAATTCCATCGGACGTCCGAACAATAACTTGACTGTTTTTCGGACGATGGGTTCGGACGATGACTAAGCCATCGGACGTCCGACAGCCCCAACGGCTAGCTGACTCTTCATATGCCTTCTATCCGTTGGAAGTATTAATGAAGCCCATTTTTGGTTCCCTTTAAATACAAACGATTCTGAATCAGACCTGGACTTTTGCACACTTTGTTTACAAGATCTCAAGAGATATTTTAGCTAGAAAATAGTCTCCAAAGCTAGATTTGTTCTCTAAGTGGTGTGAATTTCTTGTGGTTGAAAGTTTCATTAGTGTAGCTTTGTTGAGGGTTATCTGAGAGATTGTAAAACTTCTTAGCTTGACTAAGTGAGGCTTAGGGCAAGGAGGAAGTGCTCCCTCCATTGTACATCTAGTTGATCATCTTTCATCAAAGAGAAGTTGCTCAACCTAGTGATTGGTCTTCAAGTTTGAGGAAAGCTTGGTAGACAATCGGTTTGATATTCTATCTTATTCTTTTTTGTTTAATAAAATTCTCATTACTTATCTATACTTGTTTTTCGAATCAATATTGCTCTCTTCTTCTAATCTACTTGATTGATCATTACTAGAAAAGAAGGTAAATTTTTATTAAGCAAAAATTAGCATAAATTTGATTAAGAGTTTAATCAACCTAATTCACCCCCCCTCTTAGGTTGTCTTTGGGCCTTACAATTGGTATCAGAGCTTGGTCTC
Source organism: Coffea arabica (assembly GCF_036785885.1). Taxonomy (NCBI): domain Eukaryota; kingdom Viridiplantae; phylum Streptophyta; class Magnoliopsida; order Gentianales; family Rubiaceae; genus Coffea; species Coffea arabica. The sequence goes on from NC_092313.1 coordinate 29,154,781, forward strand.
CTAGAGATTAAGCTCAAACGGCTTGGAGTAAAGATGACAACCAGTCATGCTATGTTTGTTGAGGGGCAATCTGTTACTAGGCCTCCCATGTTCAGTGGCTCCAATTATGTTAGCTGGAAAGAAAGGATGATTATCTTTTTGCAATCTATTGATATTGAGCTATGATTTATTGTGAGTGAAGGACCGCATGAAGCTAACTTTCTTGATGCAGATACAGGGTTGCTTCGGCCAAAAATGAGAGCTGAAATGAATGCTCAAGATAGGACTAACCTCACATTGAATGCCAAGGCCATGAATGTTCTTTATAGTGCCTTAGATTCAAATGAATCAATTAGAGTAAAAGGCTGTAAATCGGCCAAAGAAATGTGGGATAAGCTAAGAGAAATCCATAAGGGTGGTGACAACGTGAGAGAACAGAAAAAGGCTATCTTGGTCACAAAATATGAATCATTTAAAATTGAACCTCTTGAGGATATTGACAAAATGTATTGCAGGTTCAATGACTTGATCAAAGATCTCGAGGTGTTGGGCAAAGAGTACACCTTGGGAGAGAAGAACAGGAAAATTCTCAATGCATTGGGCAAAGAATGGGAAAATAAAGTGACTGCAATAGAGGAGGCTAAGGATTTAAATTCTGTGCCTATTGAATCTCTCATTAACTCACTAACCTCTTATGAGTTGAAACTGAAATCTAAAGTGCAGGAGGAAAAGGATGATAGAGCAAAGAGAAATATTGCTCGAAAGACTACTCAAAGTGAAGATGATCCAGCTCACTTGGATGATGAAGACTCGGATGGTGATGATAATGATCTTGCTCCCATCACAAGAGGCTTCAAGAGAATCTTGAATAAAAGGAAGTTTAGAAAGGGAGGACCTATCAATCAATTTCAAAATTATTCATCAAATGCAAGGAACAAAGGAAAACAAGAATTCAATATTGTTCTCTTCTTCTAATCTACTTGATTGATCATTACTAGAAAAGAAGGTAAATTTTTATTAAGCAAAAATTAGCATAAATTTGATTAAGAGTTTAATCAACCTAATTCATCCCCCCTCTTAGGTTGTCTTTGGGCCTTACAGGATACATTTCAGAGATGGTTCATGCAACTGATCATTGATTCAAATATAATTCCAACATTCATTAATAAATAGGTTTTTAACTACCGATACGATATGACAATCAATATCTCCTTACTGTTTTGATAGTCAAGGTACGACCATTGACTATTTTTCTAATTTAGAAATAACCCTAGGTACGACCATAGGATTTAATTCCCCAATTGCATTAGAAACTAGAAAAACGCTACTCTAATCAATAAACATGCTATGAGGGTTTATTTAAATTAGATCGTACGTTTCCCTAATACAAACTCAATTATATCAGTTGCTACCGGGATTGGAGTAGTCAAACAATTACGGATTCAACTACTCTAATTAGTAAATAGATTATGTGAGTAATTAAATATTGCACAACTATTCAATCACACACAATAATCATAGCCACGAAGAGCAGAAAACATATAAATACCAATGAATGAAGAAAGCAATTAAAATAATATAGATCTCACAGTTATCGTTGAACCAAATCTTCAGTTGTCCCCTTGACTAGAAATAAAAAGTTAGTTCTCTATTAATGAAGAACAATCCATGCGAATGTTTTAAGAAGAGAGACTCCCCCGACTTGACTTCCACACTTCTTTTTTTAAAAGAAAGAAAAGGCCAAAAGACCTAAAAGAGTAAAAGCCTCTCAAGAAGAAAGCCTGCAGAGCCGACAATCTCCAATTGATCTCCCATGGCCAAATTGCCTTATTGATTGGCTTTCTAATACCAATCAAATTCCTAAAGAGTTTCCTATTACAATTCAATTTCCTAAAAGCTCTCATTTTTGTTGAGAATGATCCCGCGAAATAAGGAAAGTCCCGGCAGCTAACAAATTAGGAATTTGATTTGGATTGGGAAACTGCCCAATATTAATCCCGACTTTCCGGTTTTGAGCAGTGAGTTTAGGCGCACCCATGTGCAACCATCAAATTAATTGGAAAATTGCCCCTTTTTGTCACATTTTGCTATTTTTTTCCTACAATTAGCACCATTAACCAAATATAAGTAGAATCCATCAATTAACGCAATATTTGGTAAAATAAAAGAGGAAAATAACCATAAAATTAATAACAAAAATGCAACCTATCATTTCTCTTTTTATTTCTTTCTTTTTTTAAAATAAAGATAATAATATTCACTCAAAAGAATAATCATGAGAAGAGTGTTATACTTATTGACCATATTAATCACTTAACTATGTAAATTCAAGTAAAAAGAAAAAATTTCATCAAAATTGTAAAATTTAGGTATAGTTTTCTCCACTTTACATGAGGTATACAAATTATAATCACATAATAGTTATTTTCAAGTTAAATGAGAAGAAGTTTTCAAATCACATATATTTATCTCAAAAGTAGAAAGAATTTGAACTACTAATGGTGTGAAACTTGTTGCCCTTTGGTAAAATTGAAAAAATTTGAAACATTTTGGGGCAATTTTATAATTTTGGACAAGATTTTGAAAAATTTTTGGTAGAGTTTCCCCTTAAAAATGGATTAAACTCCCTGCCAACAAACCTAGTTTTGAACAAATTAAAGCATAAGTCTAATATTTGCAACTAACAAGTCAATTACATACAATGCCAATCAGTACAAGGTTTCCCTCCTCCACACTTAATATGTACATTATCTTCAATGTGTAAAAAAGGAAAATTAAGATAAAAAAAGTAATACTCCCCTAGGCCTGTCAACGGGTCGGGTCTAGACCCGGATCCGGACCGAATCCGTGAAATTATTGCAGGTATGGGTAGGGATTTAATTCCGTTTCTGGATCCGGATCCGGATCCGTTTTGTCAAACAAAAAAATGGTTCGGATACGGAATATAGTATTCCGACCCGTATTAGACCCGGATCCGGATATAAATGAATTAATAATTTTAAAAATATATATTTATCAATATAATTTGATTAGAGTGATGTATTTGAATAAAGTCAATTTGATTTCTTTTCTTATTTGGTTTTTTCTTTGCATTAGTTAGAAATTAGTTTACAAATATATTTTTTTCTCATTTTTATTAGAAATTATAAATTTTACTAAATTTGTTCGGGTAGATCCCACCCGGATCCGGGACCCGCCGGATCCGGATCCGGAACATAGAATAAAAGACCCGTCGGATAAACGGGTCGGATCTGGGTCCAGTATAGTAATTCGGGTCCGGGTCCGAAATAATGAATTCCGACCCGGACCCGGCCCGTTGACAGCCCTATACTCCCCTATTGTTGCAATTGAAGTGTCAAAGCATGAAGTTTACTAGCCACTGTCCACTTATCTCCGCAACTCCATGAGTTCCATTGGATAATCGTTAGTGATATAAACCTAAGAATTGAAAATGAGAAACAAAGGTAATAACAAAGGCATTATAAAACAAAACGGCGATTCGTAACTTCAAGCCTTTGTGGTGGTGATATACCTATAAAAAAATACACAACAAGTTACTCAAGATATAAGAAAATACATGAGAAAAAGAAGAAGAGAATGAACAAGGAACCTATATTTTTCTTTAAAAAGATCGCTAAAAACGCGACTGCAGAAAACGTGAGCAAGAGGTTGCGTTTTTGGGACTCGCGTTTTCAGCTGAAAAATTGCAGGATCAAATCCGCGGCTCTTGAAAACACAACTTGGAGTCATATTTTTGTAATCTCGTTTTCTGTTGAAAAAGTACAAAACACAATATGCGAGTTCTTGAATACGCGACCTTAAGTCGCCTATTTCTGAGTATCGTGTATTGTTTTACAAATTTTTGCAGAAATATTAACTTTCTAAAATTGCACATGGTACCCCAATTACTCAAAATGCATTCTAAATCATTCTTTTGTGAAAATTTTCAATTCACGCATATGTAAAACAATGAAAACATGCATTTTAGCCCCTTCTAACGAATCAAAAATGGCATTTACTCAAATCGAGGGGTTGAGTTTTTTGATCAAATTTCGCCTTTTTTTTCCGCAAATGGTCACCTTCACTTCTAATTCCCAAACCTACAAATGAAAAATAAAAAAATAACTATCGTTTATCAGAAACAATCACAAATATGCACAAAGATCGGCAAAAATTGGATAAATTCGATAAAGTTAGACAAAAAATTCCAACAAAAATGCCTATACTTGTACTTTTTCAATATATTATCAATATACTACTCCCCTACACCTAAATCTTACATTGTCCCCAATGTAAGAGATAAAGAATAGAATACGAAACAAATAGGACAACGAAACTTCCTTGAGCACATAATGGAAGGTCTCGAGCAGCTAAAACATAAGTGGGAATGGTGGTGTGAAACCAATATGGTGAACCTCCATTACCCCCAAACCAAAATCGGAGATGCCAACAGATAGCGAAAACGAAGATGGTCATGGGTGGTGGCTAGTTGCGACAGCATGGTGTGGTAGCGATGGCGACGAGTAGAAACGGCACAAGCAACGGCGATGGCGTGCGAGCAGAGATTGACAGCCACATACATCTGCGTAGAGAGGGAGAGATAGTAGCAGCAGCAGGAAAGGAAGAAAAGGGGAGGGAGAAGAGAAAGAAAAAGAAAAAGAGAAAAAAGAATAAGGCACCGTTGGATTTTTTTTTTTACCGCTACGTTAGACGTGGGCATGCCTAATTGCTCTCGAGTCTTCTAACCAATCCTCGAAAATTAAATTCCTTAAGCGTGACCACATGGCATGGGCACGCCTAACTAATGGAGAGTCTTTTGCCCGCAGACGAAAATTGCCTTGCTTAGACGTGACTAAGATGTGACCACCTGGTGTGGGCACGTCTAACTATTGGATAGTCTTCTATCCGTCAAATTAAAAATTCCTTCCTTAGGCGTGACCACTAGACGCGAGCACGCCCAACTGCCAGCTTCCTGCCACAAAAGTAACAAATTACTAAATGTAACTAACACATAACAAAAATTCCAGAAACATGAGAAAGCTAAAACAAAGGGCCTTGGGTTGCCTCCTAAGGAAAGCGCCTTTCTTTAATGTTTTTGGTTAGATATTGCCATGTTTATTCACAGAGAATAAAACCATGTAGTAGATGGAGTAATCATTGAGCACACAAGGTACAGTCTTCCATGGATTAGTAGATGGTGCCAAACAAACAAGTAATCATCTTAATTCTTCACTCACTTCTCCATGACGAACACTTATTTGTTCGAGATATTTTGCCAATTCAACTCTTAACTTATTCCTGTCATAAAACTCAAGATCGTCTGGTACAATAAAATCAATCTCACTAATAGGAATTAAAAAAATAAGAGTTAGGAGAATGTTGATTAAGGAATGGAGGAGATGTCACTGCAATAGAAGATGATTTACTAGATTCATCCACTTGAACAATTTGATATTGGGGTTCCATTTCTTGTACTTCAATTTCCTTTTCAATTGCATCTTTAGATTCTTCTTCTTAAGACTCTTGCAGTTCCATGTCACTTGTCAGGATAATTATACTCTCATTTTCTTTAAAATCGATGTTGGTCTATGAGGGCAATTTTTCAAAAATTGGAAAAATCAATTGCGTTATCCTAGATGTCAATAGATTTATTTGATCCGCCAGGTTACGAATGCTCGCTTGTGTCTCCTAATGAAATCGATATGTGTTAGTAGTTAGTGATTCAATCATTTCTTCAAGAGACATACCTGATATAGATAATGGTTATTGAGACTCTTGCTGTGGAAAATCCATTGGCCCTTTTTCATAATTAAGATTGAAATTATCCCACCATTCTTGATCATACCCGTTTGAATAAGAGTCATATCACGTTTGATATTGAAGTGAAAAATCTCCAAAAGTATCTATTGAAACACTTAGGCCATCCTGAAATGTGGGGTATATGTCGGTTAAATGATTTGAGGCAAAATAATTTTCACAATTTACAATAGCCAATTGATCATTAGAAAAAGCATGAGTTTCATAACCCATTCTAAAAATAAAATCCAGTCTATCACCAAAATACGGAATGTTAGCAGCCATAAACTATATTAAAAAAATAAGAGAAAAAAAGAAAAAAAACAAGATGAATTCAAAAAGAAACAAATTAATCAGCCACCAGTCCCCGACATTAAAGAACTGGCCAGATTCAAGGTAGTGAAGAAACCCAATTTTTTTTTCAAAACTCATCAACAATCCGGCCAAGAACTGGCCGGATACACGGCCGGATTTTGTGGGATAGTTTCCCGCACGGATTCTTTTCAAAAGGCCGAGAATTTTTTATTTTTGGAGCATTCTTTGAAAAATCATAACTCACTCCCTGAATGTCCAAAATTGGAAAAATTTAACCGTTGGAAAATACTTTCCAAGTACTAAAAGTTTCTAAAAGACAATTTTACATGAATCCAAGTGGAAGACATTCAAAAATTGGCTCAAAATTACTGACATGAGTTATCAACACAGATTTAGGTTGGTTTTTGGCCAATTTTGAAAATTTGGCAAAATTCACTTGATTTGAACTAGCCTCTGAAATGTGGAACTCTATTAGAGTTGCAATCGGAGGTTAAAATGAAACAAGCGGAATGAGAATTGAAGTTTTTGAGCACCAAGATATGGTAGCTCAAAGTTACTAAAATTTTCTTGTTAAACAAGGATTTTTCAAACTCAAATCATGAACTTTGGAAGTTTAGTTGAACAGCGAAACGGACTCGAAATGGCACCAAATTTCGTATGAATATACCACCATATAGGGGCTATCCCTCTGTCCAATTTTATAGAAAAATACGTACGGAAAGTTGGCTAACCAAATCACTAAAGTTTCAAGAATTCCAAGGCAAATCTGCCTTGTATATTCCGTTTTCCATTTTCAAAGCGTTTGGCTAACAAAGTGTCTCAAACACGGTCCATTTGTGTAGGTAATGTCCAGAAAACATCCAAGACACATTTTTTAGGCGGTTAACAACAAGAATTTCGAACAACAAGACCCAAGTCTAGATTGGTTATAAATCAGTCCAAAAGTAAGGTTTCTTTCCACAGGATTAGTTTCGAACTTTCGCCACCACTCACTCAATTCAACTCGGAATTGAGCGTGGTTGGTGGCGTTAGAAACTTCATTTATAAGATTACAAGTTTACAGAAGGGATCATTTTCAAAATCTGTTCACAACTAATTCATTTTTTAGCATCAAGTTGCAGTTCATGTCCTGTGCTCCAGTGAACCCGTGAAACAGGACAGTCAAGTTCAAACGGTTGGTGTGGTTCACTCAGGTGGAATTAGAACATGTATTTTATACCATTAGAGAGATGGGAATGTCTAGTTTCCAATGCTGCAAACGGAACTCGATTTCAACATCGGAGCAAAATGTTATGGCCAAAACAAAAACACTGCCTGAGTAATCCGGAAACAATTTCCGGTTTTGAAGAACTTCCGAAATCATAACCTTTGGCCAACCAAATCATGTAATTTTTTGATGACACTTTTTACACAACCCATACAACATATATATATCATAAACAAGTCAATTGGACCACTGAAAAGTGCTCAAAAACACACGAAAATGACGGGGGCAGATTCGAAATATTTTTGCTCTTCACCTCCTTTGAGTTTCCTTTCATCAATACAACTTATTTCCGCTAATTTAAGCACTAAACCAACATTAACAATATCAAAACTCATGAAATCAGTCCTCAAGTCATAGTGGGAGTTCATAGAACTCACACACCAAATTTTCAACATAAATAAAGCTACCCAAATGAATATATGAACCTATAAGTGCAATATAACTTTAATAAGTCAAGATTTTGGTAGTTGATCGTTGTATACCTCTCTTGATGAACAAAACAGAAAATTTCAGCCTCTTGAAGCTAAAGAAAACCGTGGAAAGCAAACTCTTTTCCTAGCTTAGGTGATGCTCCAAGTTGTTGTGAGCTTGTGTGCAAAATTTGAGGTGAAATGGATGAAAGATTGGAAGTGAAATGAAATGAAGTTTTGATCTTCTCCTTGCTAAGAGTTGCAGCCGACCATGGAGTGAAGAAAAAGGAGAAAAGGCTGATCAAAAGAGGCTTTGTAGAGAAGCTTGGTAGTTAGTGGCCTTATGCACAAAAGTCAACTCTCACTAGCGCGCGCACGCGCGCATTTTGTGCTCAATTCCTCTTGAGTTTGTTTCACTTGTGCACTAAACCTCTAATGCACATTCATTAATACTATTATTATTCGCTCTTAAGGGTCTGAAAATTGTGGCGACCCCACTTTCCCCAAAGGCGAACCAGAGGGTTGGCGGGCCGCCTGCCCAACTCTCGCCAGGACTCACGCAAGCATTCTAACCCAAAACCTTTCGAAGAATAACCTAATCTATTACAAAACAATTCCTCCGAAGTAGGTCGTCACTAAAACCACATTAACTTCAGAGATAGCAGTAATTTAAAATAGCCAAACGACGGCTCCTAAACATTTCACGCGTTGCGAACTGCGGAATAGAATCGTACCGTCCCAACTAAAAAAAAATTCATACAACACAATACAACAATCAAGCCAAGCATCCAAATTAAGTTTTACACATTTTCCAGCTTCAAGTGGCAATCCAAAATAAAAAGTACCTTATTCGAATTTAACACACTACAGCCCACACAAAGACACAAGGACAATCCGAAATAAAATTTACACAAATGAACAGATAAGCTTCAAGTCTCCCGATTTCCAAGACCTGTTAAGGAAAAACAAATATCGTGTGGTGAGCTAAAGCTCAGTGGTGCCCAAAGCATGCAATCAAATCAATTACTTAGCAAATAGTAATTTCAACTTAAATTCAGCAAGTAAGAAAGCGTGTAACAGCACGGGGTAGGATACATGGGCTCTCAGGAGCCATTTTCCTTGCGCTTGATCAAAATTACCCGCAGTTGACCCTCCATCAACTTTCACTATCTAAAGTCCATGTAGATTCATTATTATATATATATAGTTTTTATATAGACTAGTCGAGGGATTCACCCAACGACGTTGCGTCCAGCATGAGGTTAGTATAGACTAGTCGAGGGATTCACCCAGCGACGTGGCGTCCAGCATGAGGTTATTATAGACTAGTCGAGGGATTCACCCAGCGACGTGGCGTCCAGCAAGAGGTTATTATAGACTAATCGAGGGATTCACCCAGCGACGTGGCGTCCAGCAAGTAGATAGTGCAAGCAGGATATTCACGAAAATATTTCAAGCAAGTCACCACTCGAAAGAACTAGTGCGATAAAGTACACACTGCCCACTTCGATGGATCAGAAAACCATTTTTCCAATTATCACATATCAAGTCAAGAAAGCACTTTAATCAAGTAGGCATAGAACAAGCAGGGACACTCACCAAAAGTGCAGTTCACAAGTCAAGCTGGGAATCGTAGTCCAAGTCCTCGCTAAATCCTAGAAATCGAAGTTTTAACAACTATAAGTTTTACTAAGCAAATTCTTGACTTCAAACATATAAAAGATTATCTTGTATTAAACTAGTTTATTTCCCTGAAACAAATCAATAAATTTCTTAAACATCAAGACTAGTAAGGAATAAAGTGTTTCATGTGGTTTCTTTAAAGATATTTTCTTTCAAGGGTGCAAACTAAAACCAAAGTGGTTCAGACGGGTTTTCCTTGCCGAATAAGTTTTCTATGCCTTTTATTTGAAATTACTTAAAGCTAGTATTTTTTTTTCCAAATTTCCTTTAAAACAACTGGTCAAGAATAGTTTTAAGAAAACTTAAGGTTTAAGAGTTGGATACAAATACTCCCTAAAGGTAATAAAGCTAGTTTAAGCAAAATAAAAGAATTAACTAGTCGGCAAGGTTTTGAAAGTCCCAATATCTAACTTTCTAATAATACTACACTAAACTCGAATTCTATCACTTGATATTAAAGCGGAATATTTCAACAAAATTTGATTTTGAAAGTATTCAAGTTCAAGAATAATCAAAACGGTCTTCACGATTCTAGCTCATTTGCACAATGGATTCCCAGGTCACCAAGATTGAAACATTACAAACCAAATATCAATTTTACTAGAGCTTCATCAATCATTAGCCCTAGGTCTCAACAAATTCCAGTACAATTAAAATTCAACAAAGGAAGTCCAGGTACTAAAGCAAATCCCAAGTCACAACCCATGGACTTTCCAAGTACATTTCAGCCAACATGCAAAAGGTGATTAGCAAGCCTCAAGCAAATCTTAAACATCCAATACGAAAATCTGAATTGAAATTCGAAAACAAAACTAATTAAATGCTCACTTCCTTCTCTCGACCAAGCTGGAATATTTTGCAGCAGAAAATTTCCCTCGGTTTCAATCCACAATTCAACTTTTCCTCAGATTTTCTTCCATTGAGCTTCACTTAATACTTAAAGCTAACAATCTATATGCAATTCATAACAAAATTTTCCATTTGACAGCAATTACAAATGCAAACAAACATGAAGTCTCTCGGCTATTCCAGAAAATTTCCAGCAGCTAAGTTAGACGCAAATCTGGATTTTCTTCAGCTAAAACCTTGTATTAGGTACTCAAAACCAACATGCATGACTAATTAGTGGAATTACTATCAGCTCTGGTTTAAATCAAGTTCGGACAGCACTACTATCATTCACAATTCTAGAATTTGGTTCAACCATTCTCGGATGTTCTTGCATGAAGCAGAGTCGTGTTTCATTTTTTTTTTCTTCTAGCGTAATCCGGCTAATTAGCTTCATGCATGGTTTAAACATCTTGTTTTCAGTTAGTTAAACACATTTCTAAGCTCGGATTATCACAGATTAGCTAATTAAAGTATCAAATTTCCAGCTCAAACTTTCGACAGCTTTAATTCTTTTCCAAATCAGATTTCTTAAGTCACAATTCCTCATCTAACCTTACAAGCATCACATGCAAGTCCATAGCTGACCTCACTTGCCTATAACCAACTAATTTCAGTTCAGAAGTTACCTCAAATGAAGCTCACACACACGGTTAGCAGCAGAAATAATTCTCCTCCCTTCGGCATTCCAGAAAATGCAGACCGCTAGCTCTCTCTCTCTCCCTTGCTCTGGGTTGCGGCTGGAATGGAGAAAGTTCAGCCCTCAGTCCCTTCACCAGCTCACAGTTAGAAGGACGATGATCAGCTAGACTCTCTCCTCTTTCTCTAGTTTGCGGACAGAAAGGAGCAAAAGAAATTAAACAGCTCGGTTCTTGCTCCTGTCGATGATACCGAGACAAGGAGTGATGTGAATTGAAATGGTATTATGAAGTGTTGGAGTTGCTGAAATGAGAAGCTAAGCCGTGGATGAGGGAGATGGAGTGTATATATTGAGGTGTTGTGGGTGAAGTTGGGTCGGCAGAAGCAATGGAAGGTGCTGGAATGGTAGGTGACCAATAGAACCGGCAGAAATTATTTGCAATTGAGGATTGTTCCAGGGAACTCCAAGACTGCATGGTGAATTTGAATCGGAGGAGGGCTAATTTGGTCTTTTAGCAACTTGTCCGGCCTTCCACTTAGGTTCCTCATTCGTAAACTAACTCCAAGATTTTACCTCAAATGAAATTCGATAGCCTACTAGTGTCCTAATCTCGCAAAATTAAGTTATCGAAATACAACGTCCTAAAAAAAATAATTATAAAGAGCTTTGACTTAAAACGATTCGCCTTGATTCTAATTTTCTTAACACCTAATCATTATTAGTACTTAAAATTAACTTATTGAACTCAAGGAATTAAATAAAAACAATGGCACACTCAACGTCAAGAATTATTAATTTAGCTTGGCAAAATTCAAATAATCTAATGTTTTGCACAATTGAATTATTTGTAATCTATAATGAATTATTTTTGCACACTTATTTAAGATCAAATAATAATAAAGTTTATTAAAAATCTAAGATGCACATAAAATTTATTTCTACGCCCGTATTTAAAAACAATTAGGTTTAATGCTAAAATTTATTTAAAAATGCAAATGAAATATGCACAGGCTTATATATATATTTTTGGGGTTCTCACAAAAATAAAGGTCTAAAGTCTCTCAATTAATCGCGCGCGCAAAAACGCGTAGTTCCAATTCGTGCGCGATAAAGTGAAATTTTCAAGAAATTCTTATAACGATAATACTACTAACTATTACTTGAGTATTTAAACATAAAAATACCAATTTTTAAGACCATCATGCAAGTCTCCATTTTTTCAAACTTATTATACTTCCAATTCGGCTATAATCTCCAAACGCATATCCACTATTCTCACTTAACAAACTTTCAAAATTAAATTTTGAAACAAGTCACTTTAAAAATATAATTAAACTATAGACTCATGTAATTAGGTCTAAATAGGTTAGAAAATAATATTCGGAGTAAATTGGCAATTAAATATTTAAATAAGTTCGAAATGGAATTTAAAATAATAAATTTTGCGAGTCCTCACATTAGTCGAGTTTTAACTTCTCAAATCTCAAATTAACTTTTCTTAATCTGCTATTGATCATTCTTACCTCTCCAAAATTATTACACACTCGATTTAAATATAGCCTTGAAAAACATGTACTCGTTGTTCCGAACTAAACGAGTTTTCGAAAAGTAAATTTTCTAACAAAACGCTTTAAAAGCATAAGAGAGCTGTTTTTTCATATAAATGGATTTTAAATAGTCGAATTAGATAATTCGGAGAAAATGAGTGAATAACTATTTAAATAAACCAGTAATATATGACGAAAATAAGAAAAATTTCAGATCCTCACAACCTCCCATCCTTAAAAGAATTTCGTCCTCGAAATTCACGCTTAGGATAACTTCATACCCCTTAATAGTCACGCCTATCGGATCAATCAGTAACTTACAATTGCTAACCCATCTCTCAAAATTTCTATCCACCTAAATTGTAATCAAACTTTAATTCTATCTTACGAATCTAGGATTTTGTAAACGTGTGAATTGTACTAGGGTCACTTAGAACCTTAGAGAGACAATGAAAAGAAAGAATCATACCTTCAATGACCGTAGCAAGATTGGAAACCTGTTGATAGCCTAATGCATAAACCCTAACTGGTGCTTTAGATCGACTTCCTCCAGCACTAGACTGCTTAGCGGCTGACTTTTCAGGCCTTTGGGTACTACCTCCTTCTTTTGGTACGGTTGGGCATTTCGATATCTAGTGCTCGGTACTACCGCAATACAAGCACTTCCCTTGTTTCCTAAAACAATCACTCTCCGTATGGTTGAGCTTGCCACAATAACCACAAACAACTTATGGAGCCATAGCTTGACCACTTAGAGGTGTCACTCTCAATTGACCTCGTCCATTGTGACCTCTTCTTGATTGAGTCCCTTTTGGTATGCCAGATATCTCTACTCCACCCGTTTCTTTTCCCTTTTTAAAAGGTGGGGTACCCTTATCTGCCTGTCCAAAAGAGTTACTAGGAGTGCCCCTTTTCTTAGCATGAAAGTCTCTAACTTGCAGCCTTGCACTCTCGACTCTCTGTGCTTTTTCTAAAACTTCAGTGAACGTAGAGATTTGGGCTGCTGCTAACCCCTCCTGAATCTCCACATTAATTCCTTGTATAAAGCGCTTTATCCTTCTTCGTTCATTAGTCACAAATTTTGGAGCATATTTAGAAAATTTAGTAAATTTTCCTTCATATTCAGCTACGCTAGAAGTTCCTTCCCTCAACTTTAAGAATTCATCTTCGTTTCTTTCTTGAATCAAAGGTGGGAGATATTTCTCATTAAATTCTTTGGTGAAATTTTTTCAAGTCCAAGGGGTCTGCGCTCTTTCTCACTTCCCCCTTATCAAGTCCCACCAAGCACGTGCCGCTCCCTCAAATTGGAAAGCAACAAAATTCACTCGGCTATCTTCGGTATAGTCTAAGGCGGCGAATATATTAATCATTCTCTCTAACCAGTTCTCAGCTGCCTCGGGGTCGGGCTCTCCAGTGAACTTAGGCGGGTTAAACTTCAGAAACCTCTCCAAAGCCCTATCTTCCCCTTTATCCTGGCCCTCGGGTTGGTTAACTGGTCCTGGACCCTGTCTCTCGACTAACCGCTCAAGAATATCAGTCATCCTATTAATGGCATTAGCCATTTGGTTAACCTTTGTATTCTCTTGTCCTTGGGTCGGTCTAGTTGCCGATCCTTGTTCATCCCCTTGAGCATGGGCTTGCCTAGACCCTCGCCCACGACCTCATCCACTCCTTCGTCCTTCCATAATTCTAATGGTGCCTAATGCAAGAAATAACAGTGATCACGCGAGGAATTTCTTAAAACAAGAGTTGATCTTGAAAACATCAGAGATAACAATAATTAACATGTATTTACACTTTAAAGTTCATGTAATTTAGCAAGTCGGGGGGGGAGAGTATTACAAAAATATAGCACGCAAGTGCCACAATAGGACTTTTAGTCATGTACGACTAAAGCAAAGTCAAACGCATCAAAAGTAGGCTACACAATTAAATAAAAATGCAATGGCCTTGGCACTAGCATCACCCCAACTAAGTCAATCCTTTATAACACTGGTAGGTCTGATTTTTCTCGTTCATTTTCGACTCATATCAGGCACTAGGATCCTATTAAGTTACATAGGACCATCCATCAATCTTTCTTTACCTCCCTCTTTCAATTATTGTACCACCTTAGCCAAACGACTATTGGTTTTTCTGTAACTATTCAGGAGAAATATCGATTCGTTCTTTTTCCCGCAAATGAAAATCTCAAGTCCTTAACATTTCCCTCAACTCTTAAGTACTCGAGTATAAGAATTCGAAATAAAATAATTTACATCTCGAGCTGGCCAATCCCAAGAGTAAATTACCACATTTGAGATTCCTACCCAACATACATATCTAATATTCTCCAAGTATCACGATAAAAGATTTATACCTATCACATTCATGATTCACAACTTACGCTCTAAAAGAGTACTTAAGCCTTTTTTCATTCATATGATAAGGATCATAACGCCATTTCGTCCAAACTCACCCCGCGCAGATATCACGCGAAGTGGTTCTGATTATTTTTTTTTATCCCAACAAGTGGTTACTTAACTTTCAAACCAGTCCCACAGATCGGTATCTTAAACTTCAAGCCTAGGATACACTACAAAGTTCTGAAACCTAAACTCTGATACCAACTGTGACGCCCCCACTTCTCCCAAAGGCGAACCTAAGGATATTTGCGGGATGCCTACCCATCTCTCATCAGGATTCAAGACAAATCGATTCAAGCTTATCGATACATAAAAATTAATACAAGTCAAATAAAGAAAAGTCGCTTCCATAATCAACCATTCAAGACTCACACCACGAGTTCAAAATACATCAGTTATTCAATCCTTACATCAAGCTCCCAAAAGATACATCATTTCCCCAAACTATACAACAATCACGAGTCCAGCCAAAACATTTGAAACCCTAATACCAAAAATACATCAAAAGGGATTTCTCCGAAGTTCACTTCCTCCATTCCTGTTAAGGAAAACAAACTAATGGATGAACCAATACTCAGTGAAGCCAAGAAACACACATGCAAAATTCGAATAATTCACATTTCGAATAGGAAAATTGAACAGAAACAATTCAAGGATACTGTAGCTCTCAGGAGCTAAATTCCACGTAGTCGAGTCAAAGTCTTGATCACATCTCATGTTGACACTCCGTCAACCACATAAGTACCAAATCCGTAGATACATCACTTTTCTTCAAATCCCGTCACCGGTACACCCCCTTCACCGGGCCTGCTCATCAAAGTTTTGATACTACTCGAGTATATCATGGCAATACTGCACGAGTAATGTCGAGCAAGATCTCTCAAATAGATCATGCTCTACGAATATCTCATGGTTTGCTAAGCTTATCGACCAAACCCATGCTGGCTCGATTCGTAAAATTAGTCAACGAGTTTGGGCGTCCTCCGAATACGAATATGAATATAAGTCGATGAGCAACGCTCAAATCGACGATTCCAAATAGGAATCACAAATACGAATCACATATACGGATCACAAATACGAATCACATTTACAAATCACATCCATATTACTATGTACAAGTTGAATATGAATTCACATATCAAAATACGAATATAATTTCATTTGGAAGAGAACGAGTGCGGTAAAGTACACCCTCGTCTCAAAATTTCAAATTCATATAACGGATAAGAAATAGATAACCACTTAACAACAAGTTCATGCACTTGACACTCACCAATCAAAATATGAGAGCGAGTGTGCAATTAAGCCTTTAGGTGGTCCCCTCGAGATCCTCTTGAAGGTCTCCTTGAGCACCTGAGCAATTAGTAATTGATAATGAACCACCACTCATACGACCCAACTATCATGAAAGATCATACACTAGTACAATCTAGAAGATATCGCGAAAATGAGCATTAATTTCTTTGTAAATCAAGTTCAAAGGTGGGGTTCAAAAACCCAAGAAAAATCTAACTTTTATCCTTAAAAATCATTGGTTGGAAACAAGTAGGTATGAAATCATGTAACTAAATTTTTAGACGAACGATCGAAATCGAAGTGAAGAGGCCACGTCGCAATCCGGCCAAGAACTGGCCAGATTCAAGGCAGTGAAGAAACCCAATTTTTTTTTTCAAAACTCATCAACAATCTAGCCAACTATCCAGCCAAGAACTGGCCGGATACACGGCCGGATTCTGTGGAATAGTTTCCCGCACAGATTCTTTTCAAAAGGCCAAGAATTTTTTATTTTTGGAGCATTTTTTTGAAAAATCATAACTCACTCCCTGAATGTCCAAAATTGGAAAACTTTGTACCGTTGGAAATTACTTTCCAAGTACTAAAAGTTTCTAGAAGACAATTTTCCATGAATCCAAGTGGAAGATATTCAAAAATTGGCTCAAAGTTACTGACTTAAGTTATCAAGACAGATTTAGGTTGGTTTTTGGCCAACTTTGAAAATTTGGCAAAATTCACTTGATTTGAACTACTCTGAAATTTGGAACTCTATTAGAGTTGCAATCAAAGGTTAAAATGAAACAAGCGAATTGAAGTTTTTGAGCACCAAGATATGGTGGTTCAAAATTACTAAAATTTTCTTGTTAAACAAGAGTTTTTCAAACTCAAATCATGAACTTTGGAAGTTTAGTTGAACAGCGAAACGGACTCGAAACGGCACTAAATTTCGTATGAATATACCACCATATAGGGGCTATACCTTTGTCAAATTTTATAGAAAAATACGTATGGGAAGTTGGCTAACCAAATCACTAAAGTTTCAAGAACTCCAAGGCAAATCTGCCTTGTATATTCCATTTTCCGTTTTCAAAGCGTTTGGCTAACAAAGTGTCTCAAACACAGTCCATTTGTGTAGGTAATCTCCAAAAAACATCCTAGACACATTTGGTAGGTGGTTAACACCAAGAATTTCGAACAACAAGACCCAAGTCTAGATTGGTTATAAATCAGTCCAAAAGTAAGGTTTCTTTCCACAGGATCAGTTTCGAACTTTGGCCACAACTCACTCAATTCAACTCAGAATTGAACGTGGTTGGTGGCATTAGAAAATTCATTTATAAGATTACAAGTTCACAGAAGGGATCATTTTCAAAATCTGTTCACAACTTATTCATTTTTGAGCATCAAGTTGCAGTTCATGTCCTGTCCTCCAGTAAACCCGTGAAACAGGACAGTCAAGTTCAAACGGTTGGTGTGGTTCACTCAGGTGGAATTAGAACATGTATTTTATACCTTTAGAGAGATGGGAATGTCTAGTTTTCAATGCTATAAACGGTACTCGATTTCGATATCGGAGCAAAAAGTTATGGCCAAAACAAAAACACTGCCTGAGCAATCCGGAAACAATTTCCAGTTTTGAAGAACTTCCGAAATCATAACCTTTGGCCAACCAAATCACGTAATTTTTTGATGACACTTTATACACAACCCATACAACATATATACATCATAAAAAAGTCAATTGGACCACTGAAAAGTGCTCAAAAGCACACGAAAATGACAGGGGCAGATTCGGAATATTTTTGCTCTTCACCTCCTTTGAGTTTCCTTTCATCAATACAACTTATTTCCACTAATTTAAGCACTAAACCAACATTAATAATATAAAAGCTCATGAAATCAGTCCTCAAGTCATAGTGGGAGTTCATAGAGCCCACACACCAAATTTTCAACATAAATAAAGCTACCCACATGAATATATGAACCTATAAGTGCAATATAACTTTCATAAGTCAAGATTTTGGTAGTTGATCGTTGTATACCTCTCTTGATGAACAAAGCAGAAAATTTCGGCCTCTTGAAGCTAAAAAAAACCGTGGAAAGCAAGCTCTTTTCCAAGCTTAGGTGATGCTCCAAGTTGTTGTGAGCTTGTGTGCAAAATTTGAGGTGAAATGGATGAAAGATTGGAAGTGAAATGAAATGAAGCTTTGTTCTTCTCCTTGCTAAGAGTTGCAGCTGACCATGGAGTGAAGAAAAGGAGAAAAGGCTGATTAAAAGAGGCTTCCTAGAGAAGCTTGGTAGTTAGTGGCCTTATGCACAAAAATCAACTCTCACTAGCGCGCGTACGTGTTCATTTTGTACTCGATTCCTCTCGGGTTTTTTTCACTTGTGCACTAAACCTCTAATGCACTTTCATTCATACTATTATTATTCACTCTTAAGGGTCAAAAAATAAGGGTCTAAAGTCCCTCAATTAATTGCGCGCGCAAAAACGTGTAGTACCAATTCGTGCGCGATAAAGTGGAATTTCCAAAAAATTCTTATAACGATAATACTACTAACTATTACTTGAGTACTTAAACATAAAAATACCAATTTTTAAGACCATCGTGCAAGTCTCCATTTTTCCAAGCTTATTCTACTTCCAATTCGGCTATAATCTTCAAACGCGTATCCACTATTCTCACTTAACAAGCTTTCAAAATTAAATTTTGAAACAAGTCACTTTAAAAATATAATTAAGCTATAGACTCATATAATTAGGTCTAAATAGGCTAGAAAATAATATTCGGAGTAAATGGGTAATTAAATATTTAAATAAGCTCGAAATGGAATTTAAAATAATAAATCTTGCGAGTCCTCACATGAGTGGAGTTTTAACTCCTCAAATCTCAAATTAACTTTTCTTAATCTACTATTGATCATTCTTACCTCTCCAAAATTAATATACTCTCGACTCAAATATAGTCTCGAAAAGCATGTACTCGTTGTTCCGAACTAAACGAGTTTTCGAAAAGTAAATTTTCTAACAAAACGCTTTAAAAACATAAGAGAGGCGTTTTTCCATATAAATGGATTTTAAGTAGTCGAATTAGATAATTCGGAGAAAATGAGTGAATAACTATTTAAATAAACCAGTAATATATGACGAAAATAAGAAAAATTTCAGATCCTCACAGTGATGGATCATTAAACGGTGGCTCAATAGCAAAAACCACACGTTCTAATGATATGAGAGGTGGAAGTGACTTACCTATCTCAAGCATTCCAGAGATATTATCTTGAATATGCACCACTTGAGAATTCACTGAAGGAACGTTCGCATGGCTTCCTTAGGGAATAATACCTTTAAAACCTATACTCTCAACACATTCCTCAAGAGGGGTGAAAAATGAGTTGTTAAGTCTCACCTCTTGAGGTTTAAGGTTAGTTCCAAAGGTACTATTATGTAAAATGGATATTTTCTCATTAAAATACAATTGAGGTTCATCATTTTCATCAAAATGTAATTTATTTTCACTTGCAATATGCTCACCATTCATGCTAGGATCATTTTGTATATGATTAGAAGAAATAACTTCACACAATGCATGTAATTGGTCTTGTATTCTACCAAAGTGAGAAGTTAATTCATTTAATCTTTTCTCAACCCTATCAAAAAGGTCGAAGGTTGCATTTGCTATTTTTTCTATAGCTAATTCCCAAGATGGTTTAGAATTGTTAGCTAATGGTTCACTTTCTAATTTTGAAAGTGAAGGTGTATTAACTAACCTTTCTTTTGCCAATTTCCAAGATGGTTTAGATTCAAATTGGGCACATTCGGGTTGCTAATCATAAAAATATGGAGAAGCATTATAAGTACATTGATTATCACAACCATAAACAGAAGAATTACCCTAATTAGGACCATATTGATCAAAACAATACCCTAATTCATCATAATTATCCACATTTTGTACTTGCCTACATGTATTAGTAGTATGATAACCTTCACACAAGTCACAAATCATATGATTAGAATTAAAAGCATTAACATTGCTCTTTTGCTCAAGCATATTTATAATGGTGTCCATTTGAATTTTTAATGTTATAACATCAAATTTAACATTTAAACACTTAAAACCATTTTCAAAAGACATACCTTCAGTAATTTCTTGGTTATCTCTATTCAAGGAGCTTTGCACGTAGTAACCATCCGTTGCCGATCTTCCACTTCTCATGCATTGTCTCCTCATGTTTTCTACTCTCTTTAAATCCTTAAACATGTCTTCAAAGTAATTTAAAAACAAGTTTAGTCAAGAAGAATAGATGACTCGACACACATGAAAACATACAATTAAAGACTCAACAAGACACTAAATACAACTAACAAGATACTAGACATAACAAAATCAAGAAAAACAAGTAAAAATGTCCAAACTAATAAAGTTGTTCTTAACACCGATATTGAGCAAACCTTCCCCGACAACGGCGTCAAAAACTTGACGAGCGCGAGGTATACATATATCAATTAGCTCATTCACAATCAAATTTTACATTTGTAACATCTTAAATACCCCACACGCAATTTTTCGTAAGTATACAATTAGAGAGCAAGTATAGGGTATTAAGGGTCGAACCTATACGGAAGATTTTTAATTACCGGTGATTTTCGAATTCCTTTATTATTTAGACTATGACAAGTACAAGAAATTAACTCTACACTATAAACATGAAGTAAAATTAATAAAAATAATACTAGAAACCTCCTAGATGTATGGAATTCCTTACTACTCTTGCAAGTGAAGTTACTAGTTAAGTGAATGCTATTATCTTGGCTAGTTATGGCATAATTCCTCATGTATGTGAAATCTACTCTTGTAGTGAATCAATTATACTTGTAATTAAGCCATACCTACTCTCGTGATTATGAAATTAACTATAAGTTCATTTCTTCTATGAAATCACATGAAACAAGTCATTAAAGCCACAAAGGTGCACCTCTACTCTTGTGAGTGAACTTCCTAGGTTTATCACTTCATTGAACTAGTGTTAAACTCAAATTCTCATTGCAAACCTAACACTTTTAGAAAATCACAACTAATGGCCCATTAATCATGATTGAAAAAGCAAAGGTGAAAAATAACTTGCTCAAAATAATATCATCAAATAACCAAATAAACACCACTAACAAGATATAGAAAGTTTATCCATAACTCTAAGTATAAATTTTAACTAAACATGAAAAGCAAGATCCAAACTTGTATTATAGTTAAACATGAACTTAAATACAAAAGAGAAAGTGATAGGAGAGAAGTCACCCTTGTCACATGAGTTTCAAACTCTCCATCTTTACTCTTCAAATCTTCATCTAAATCTAACTACAAATACAAGGAAAAACTACACTAACTACTCTATACTACCCTAACTAATGAACTAAGAAAATTCTAGTGAAGACTATATTTTTGATGAGTTTCTCTAGCCTTCCAAAGTTTTTCAAATGTTCTCCAAAGGTTGCTATTTATAGAGGTTTCAAGAGCCAAATAAGTTGTTTCTAGTTGGCATTTTTGACTCTTGAAACTCCCATGAGTTGTTTCTCCAACTTTCCACACTTTTCTTGGTCAGACACAGCCGAAATTCTGAGTTGTAAATGAGTTGGAAAGGTTGTGTGAACAAAGACTAAGTTACAGAGCAAGTTGCAATAGAAAATGAAGAAAACGCGACTTGAAAACGCGACCTTAGGTCACGTATTGCCTACCCACGTATTGCTTTTACAGGTTTGCACTTTCTGGGCAGAATTCATCCTTGCTCCATTTTTTGTCCAATTTCAACTGATATTTTCTTGATGTTAGAGGCTGAACTAGCTCTTGTGTAAAACATAAAAGTTGTTGCCCTTTGAGTTAGCTTTCCAATGCATAAGAATAATCCAATTTGGACCTCTATAGACTGAGAAATGATCAAAATACGCTCGACTGGTCAGAACTTTGTTTCAGCTTTCGGCAACAGTGTTGCACTTCTGTATTTTGACTTTTGACTATGAAAATGACTGAATTAGACTTTGATGTCTTCATACCAAATGTGAATCTATCTCTTAGTTTCAAAATGGAGAAGAATCACCTCAATCCGATGTATGTAACTCAAGATATAGCCAAAATACCATGATGTGTCAAAGCTGTGAAAACTTGCTTTCTTTTATGCTTGCTTGCATTTCATCTTTGCACTTCATGTCTTCTTTAAACTACTTCAAATCATCAATAATCATCTAATTATCTTCTCAATTCACTCCGATTGATTATTGAATCATTAAACCTACAAAAGCATGAAGTTTTCTCCGTAAAAATCCATATAAATGCAATTTTTATATTTTAAAACGCAAAATGCATATTTTCACTATAAACCTAGTTCATTAGTTATAAAACTAAATAAAACACATCAAAACTAACTAATAAAACACACTTAAAATACGTAAAATATACACTTATCAATTGGCCTTGACCAAATTCTTAAAATTTAAGATAATTGGTTCGCCATAATACAAAGGGACTATATTGTTAATACATTGGAGATAAGATACGAAATTAATTAATTTTTATTGTTTGTGTGACTCAAGTGATTTCTCTATTAGCTTCCCACAATTTTCTACATTAGTCTCTTTTGATGGAGATAAGCATAAACTTGTTGACATGACTGACCATATTGGCTAAGACTTCAAAGATAGATGACCAAAGCAACAACATTTCCTAAGTAGTTCATGAATCAGTTTCATTGTATAGTTAGATATGATAGAGAAGATGTATCTTTTTTGAAAGGAAATAATATTAAGTTATAGATAATTTCTTGAATAATAGGGCAATAATATCTTTGTAATCGTTTTTTTTATTTTTAACTTAGACTAGTTTTTATGAGGGGTAAAGTATAAATAATATTAAGTTATAGATAATTTCTTGAATAAAAGGGCAATAATATCATTGTACTCACTTTTTTTTTAACTTAGGTTGGTTTTTATGAGGGAAAAAGTATATATATTTAAGGTTAATGGGAGTAGAGTGTGACTATCCACTATGTTTAGGGGACGCAAAGTGTTATTAACCTATTTTATAACTTACAGTTGTATTAGAACTTAACTTACGCTATAACCATTAGGATTTTCTTATAATCATTCGAGTACTCAATAAGCATCCTATTGTATAATAACTATCCTACACCTCATCAAAGCCTGATAAGATGAAGAAAATTTCTTTCCTAGCATCTTAATGCCTTATATCCAGCATTGAGGGAAAAAATTTAATCACATTATAGTCTGAGAATTTGAATCCAGCAATTTCATGGTCTAATGTAGTCACCCCAAGCAGGTTCTCCATTAAAACAGGGTCTTGAGGCAAAATACACATCAAATAGGTCAATTGTCGATGTTTGATTATGTCTACATGTTCAAAAGATAGGCTTAATCATATTAGTGGAAATAACTCATAGTTCATCATATATTAATTTGCTATTCAATTTAGTTTGAATACATGATCAATGTTATGATATGCCAAAAAAAGATTGAGGATACTTTTGACCTAGTTCTTTGCACTAACTTGAAATTTACCAATTGTTCTTTCTTTGATGCACTTGCCAAATCTCTTGCAAAAGCAAACTAACTTAATTGGTGAATTTTGGCTAACTGAGAGCCCATATCTTCTTTTTACTTCTTTAGCACAAGCGAAGAATGAATTTATGCAAAATAATCATGTGATTCTAATGAGATTTGATTTTTTTTTTTGGTTTTGCATGTTGGTTAAATAATTGTTCAAGCTCTTATCTCGGTTTTTGCTACTTCACCAGTATGTGGATGTTGTTGCCAAAGAAATTTACATTTGTCATTAGAAGAATTTTCTATTTTATGACTGGCAAGTGATTTGGTATCTTAGCAGTTCATCTATTTTGGTGCTTTGTTTACAATTTAATAGGCTTCAATGGTCCATCCATATAGGAACTTGGAATTTACCCTTGTATTTGCTTTTGCATGAGAAAAGATTAGTGATTTTTAATCATAATTCTGGATTCCTATATTCTGGCTATAGTGAAGAAATCTACCTTTTTGCACATGTGTATTTGCACACCATACATCATTAGGCTGTCTACTTTTGACATTATTCTTGAATTACTCAGTATAGAATGGGCACTGGCTACTGGAAGCAAATGCATCATCGTTGGCAATTATTAAACAGAAAATATGCATGCCATTACTATTTTCACTGAAATTGGCATCTAACTTATAGTGATCTAATTAAAGGTTAACCACATTGGTTTTGACTAGAACTAAGAGATCACTAGCCCTCTTATTTTTGGATTTGAATTAATCCAATATCATCAAACTTCTTCAAATGAGCTCTTTAGCTACTAAAACCCCTTCAAAAATAATTTAGACTTATTGATATGTTGATGTCGCAATTGCAGGAGGTTCAGAAGATAACGAAAGGCTTGCCTAAGATTTCTCAAGGTGTTAGGCTTATATTGCTGGATTTACTTATTCTATTTCCATTCTTCTCCGATGTCATTATTGTTAAAGTTCAATTCATGAGTCGGCTACTAAACCAAGATTGACGTAATTGCGTGCTATACCTGCGATAATAGAAATAATAAAAACAAGAGAGTTTGCAATTCAATTGATTAAGGGAAGAACAAAGAAAATCCCTGAAAATAGGAATTAAAGAAAACAAAGGAAACCCTAAAACTAGTTTCCAAGATTGATTCTGTCAAAGACAGAAAACAAAGAAAATAGTATCAAAGACTATATCATTATTCAGAAAACAAGCAGCACTTGAAAGTGAATGTTGCAGAAAGTAGAAGATCCCACTACAATTTACTAATTCAAGGAGCTGTAATTAAGAAACGAAGAAGACAACTCACAGAATTAGGGACTATTATTGATTGATAAATGAGTAGGAAGAATATAGATGAAGATGATAATCAATTACAATAAGAGAAACCGAAAATCCAAGAACTACCTTCAACTAACCACCCTCCTCTCTTTTATTCTGCTACTACACTTGTCCAAGTCAGCTAATTCATTACAACCAACTAACTGACGTACAAAAATTATAAGAATTTATTCATTAAATCCCTATTGTACTTGCTTTATTACAAAAAAAACCCTGTCAATAAAACTAAGGTAACAAATACTTCCCCCTCAGAGAATCCTTGTCCTCAAGGATTAAATTCAAGAAACTGCTGTTTAAGGTCAAACTAGAACTCCCAGATAGCACCTTCAAGAAAAGAATTGCTTCACTACACCAAAACTTTTGTAGCAGAGAGTTACCACATTTCACCAAACTGATCAAGTGTGGCTATAGGCTCCATTAATAATTATCCCTGTGTATTGATTGCAAAAGGAATATGTGAGGCAACTAGATGAGTGCCCACTTTCTTCTTCAGAAGAGATGCATAAAAAATAGAGTGTATTTTTGCCATATTAGGAAGCTGAAGCTGATATGCAATAGGGCGTACTCTTTTGATCACTTGGAAAGGTCCAAAAACATAGAAGCTAACTTCTGACAAGAGTGTGCCTTCAAAGAGTGTTGCCTCTACAGTTGAAGCTTCACATATACCCAATCTCCTGTCTAGTACTGTCTGTCAGACCTGTGTTGGTTAGCTTGTTGTTTCATCCTATTTTGTGCCTTATGAAGGTTGTGCTCTAAGTGATGCAAAACTATCTCCCTTGCTACCAAGATTCTATCCACCACTTCCACTACTAAATTCCTAAGTAGATAAGGCGCATGTAGAGATAGTGCATGACCATGCACCACCTCAAATTGGATAACCTTAGTGGCAGTATGAAAGTTGGTATTGTACCAATATTTAGCCAAAGGTAACTAGATAGACCACTGCTTTGGAAAATCTCCACACATGCACCTCAAATTTTACTCCAAACACCAGTTTACCACCTCAATTTGACCATCTAACTGATGGTGGTAGGTAGAAGAGGTCTTAATCTGTACTTTCAGTAACTTAAAAAGTTCTTGCCAAGAAGTGCTAATGAAGACCACATCCTTATCACTAACAATGCTCTTAGATAACCCCTGATGTCTATAGATCTTATCTATGAATACGTGCAACTATAAATGATAAATAAGGGTGTGACTATGCCAAGAAGTGTGCATACTTACCTAACCTGTCAACCACCAGCAAGATGGCTTGTTTACCATGTGCATTAGGTAAACCTTCCGTAAAGTCCATGGAAATTCACTCCAAACTGTTTGAGGCACATGTAAAAGTTGTAATAAACCCAGATAAGCAGTATTATCAGATTTGTTGCACTGACAGACATCACATGCAGCCACATAGTTGACTATGTCTTGATACATTCTTCTCTAATAAACCACTGACTTCAACTTCTTATAGGTAGCATAAACTCCTGAATGCCTCCAATAGCACTAGAATGCCACAAGTGAATTATATTATTCTTGAATTGGCTATCATTTTCTACCACTAGTCTCCCCTTCCTCCTTAACTGCTAGTTGCTCCATGTGTGATATGGTGAGACCTTAGAAAGATCAAATTGTAATTGAGTGATCAAGGCTGGTAGCCTTATATCTATTTGCCATCCCTTTTTAATCACTGTCAAAGATCACTGTTAACAATGATGTCTTCTAGAGAGAGCATCTCCCACCATATTATCTGCTTCTTTCCTGTATTGAAGCTCATAATCAAATCTTACCAGCTTAGCCATCCATTTCCACTGCATAAGAGTGTTCAATCTTTGTTCCATCATATATTCAATACTCTAATAGTCAGTTTTAATGATAACATACCTTCCAAGTAGACAAGGTCTCCACTTCTATACAACAGCAACTATGGCCATCATCTCATGTTCATATACTGATAGTGCTTGATGTGATATTACTAGAGCCTTACTGAAAAAGGCTATAGGTCTTCCTTTCAGAGAAAGAACAGCACCAATACCTCCTCTTGAGGCATTTGTTTCCACCAAAAATTTCAGAGAAAAATCAGGAAGTGTAAGGATTGGAGCTGCTGCCATAACAAACTTAAGATACTGAAAGATTTGAGTAGCTTCAGGAGTCCTCTCAAACCAATTTTTCCTGAACAAGTCTATAAGAGGTTTGACAATCTTCCCATGATCTCTGATAAACCTTTGGTAGTAGCCAGTGGGGCCCAAGAAACCCCTCAATTTTTTCATTGTGGAAGGGATTGGCCAATTCTGAACTGCTATGATTTTCTGAGTATCAACCTTATCTTCTTTAGAAGTTATGACATGCTAAGATAGCCAATTTGCTGTACCTCAAAGACACATTTGCTTTTCTTGATTTTCGATTGATGCTACTTCATTACATACCAATTGTAAATGTTCCAAATGCTTCTACCAATCTGGACTATATACTAGAATATCAACAAGAATTTCCTTAAAAAGATTTGAAAACATCATTCATCAAGTTTTGAAATATTGAAAGGTCATTGGTAAGGCCAAATAGCATTACCAAGAACTCATAATGGCCATCATGTGTTCTGAGAGTAAGTTTGTGAACATCTTTAGGATGCATCCTATTCTGGAGGTATCCAGACCTTAGATCCAGTTTGTTGAATATCTTGGTTCCAAACAATTCATCCAGCAGATCTTCAATTACTGGTATTTGGAACTTATCCTTTTTAGTAGCTTTATGAAGCTCTCTGTAGTCGATACATAGTTTCCAAGACCCATCCTTCTTCTTTGGCAACACTACTGGGGAAGAAAATGGACTATTGTTAGGCCTACTAATTCCTCCTTGGAGCATTTCAGGTATAGTCTCTCAATTTCTCCTTTCTGGAATGTAGGATATTTATATGGCCTTACATTGATAGGTGAAGTGTCCTTTTTCAAGATTATTCTATGATTATGTGCCCTACTAGGAGGCAAATTAGTAGGATCCTCAAATAGCTCCTCATATTTGCTCAACAACTCTTCCAATGCAATGATGTTAGAGGAATTGGCTTCCTGTTTCTCAACATTCACAGTACATAAAGAATCAAGACCATGTACATCTACTTTTGAAATCAAGCAAAGTTGTGCAAAAGCTATCTGCTTAGGTTTAGCCAAGATTTTCTACATTTTCCCTTTCTTGACTAATTGAATAGATTGTTGCTTTATTCCCTTTAATACCAATCTCTTTCCTTGATGGATGAACTCCATTCTCAACTGATTAAAATCCCAATGGACCTTTCCCAAAGTACAAAGCCATTGTATGCCTAATGCCAACTCACACCCTACAACAGGTAATAACATTATATCAACTTCAAATTTCTGCCCATGAATTTTCCAAGAAAACTTAGGACACATCTCTGAGGTAGATAATCTGTTACAATTGGCTGTTGCTACTATTAGACGTTTAACTTGTACAATCTTTAACACATTATACCTAGATGAACAAAATTATACGAGCTATTACAGTCAATAAAAATGTGAATGGCTTTCTTCCCTGCATGTCCCGTGACCCTCATATTGTTATACTTGGGAACTGCCATGAAAGACATGGCATTGACTAAGATCTGTGCTAAATTTCCTCTATCACAACTGCTTACATCCTCATCACACTCCACTTCGTCACGCTAGAACTCATTCCCTTCAATTTCATCACAGACTTCTAGCCTGTAGAACTGCTATTTCATACATTTATGACCCTGTTCATATTTCACATCACACTAGAAACATCGTCCTTTAGCTCTCTTCTCATTCATTTCCATACTACTCGATCTCTTAAAAGGTTTCTTGCTAGATGATTCTTGAGAGATTGAGTGTAATGACAATATACTAGAAGGCAATAAAGGTTTAGTAGTTTTATAAGTATGGCTAGTTGATGCAGTGTTACTAGAGTAAGTCTGGACAAGCAGAGAAGACTTAGGAATCTATTTACCTTTCTGATGATACAAGAGTTTAGCTTCTTCCATTCTTGCTAGACTTCGAGCATGATGCAATGGCTTAGGCATGAAGATCCTCACAGCAAGTTGAATCTCCTCCTTCAAACCACTCAAGAAGCAACTATCAACATTAAGGCTGCTGCGAGCAGCTCGGGTCAAAGCTTGGCACGAGCTCGAGCTGTTCGTTAATACAAACGAGCCGAGTTCGAGCCGTTCGTTAATACAAATGAGCTGAGTTCGAGTCTTCATTTCTTAGGTTTAATAGCTCAACGAGCAGTTCGATAGCTCAACGAGCCGTTCGATAGACTCGAGTAAATGCAAAATTATAAAAATACCCCTACATCAATTAAAATTTACAGCTTCTTCTGTTTCTTACTTTTTCTATTAGGTTACCTAATTCCCAATTCCTCACTTCCTCCATCTGATTGAAGTTTTGAATTTCTTCTTCTGCCGACTGTCCCAACTCCCAATTCCCACTTTAACTACCGCCATCTCTGTTAGCTCCACCTCCACCACTGCCGCCAGCTCCACTTCCACAACCTCCAAGCTTTTCTTTTGGCGCAATCCACTGAGCCCATCTCCACCACTCCCCACTGTGTCCAACATCCTCAAATCAGCCCACTACCAGTGCTTGACTGCTACTGAGCCTGAGTTGACGGAGCTTGAGGAGCCTGAGTCACTGGCCCGAGAGCTCCACCTCCAACTATGAGTTGACTAAACTTTTGAGCGAGTTGACGAGTTGACCGAGACCTCAACTGGAGTCACTGGACCTTTGAGCGATTGAAGACCGCCTCTACCTCCACCTCTCTCTCCATCTCCCCCAAGAGCTCTGATTACTCCAACTGGACCGACTCCACTATCAAAGTACATATTAGATGAATTTTTGTTTGTTATCTTCCATAGCGTACAACGCAGATGCATCTAATACAAGTACTTTATCTGCTTAAGCATCTGATGTAATTGATGATTTATGAAGCAATTGATAATGTCTAGGTCACTGAATAAGCATCTGCAGCAATAATTGTGGCATTTAACATCATCTTGCATATGAACAGAATAAGAAACTCTCATGCAATTGGTAGTCAGAGAGGCTTTTAACTCGTGCAATTTTGCTTTACTATGATGATTGATGAACTCCGTGCAGATGCATCTACATTCTGACTTGTCTGAAATGTCTCAGACAAATGGCTGCTAGGGACCTTGGCTTTAGAAGCTAAGTGTTATAACTGGATATTAATTTTAATTAGGGGTAGGTAGTATTTTTTATCATTAGTTTATCTGTTACTAGTAGTAGCTAAGTTTCTTCAAGCACTTAATACTAAATTATTAAGATTAGAACAGGTGTTTATTGTATATAATCAAGTTGTCCTAATTCACCTGCCACACTTTCATGTGAATATCACTCTTGTAAAGTGGGAAAGAAAATGATAGACTTGGATTGGCCAGCCCAACAGGTGTCTTTCCTGGAGTATTATTGGTTAAAATTGAGGCATTCAACAAGGGCAACAAGCTATTGTGTAATACTTAGCACATGGATTTGAGCATAATTTGATGGACACTTTTACTGTCATTTCTCCACCAATTCTAATGTTGGTACAAGCTTTTCCAAGTATTCTTTGTTCTTTTCATTCTTTATAGTTGTGGTGAGTATTGCTTTTTCAAAAGCATGGACTAGTATGAAATTAATAGTTCAGTATTTGGTTATTGATTCATGTGGCTTATTGATTCAACAATTTGTTGTCCTTGAGAGCTAAAAAATCTATTATCTGAAGCAAAAAGTTTGTAAGTTCTATATTGCAATTAGATCTTGTAAATGTTTTTGCTGTCTTCTTCTCACCTAGTGCCCTGCATCTGTGGTTCTATATCATCTATTGAAGTTATGCACATTTTAAAAGTTTTTTTTTTCCTATTTTTTGCTGTTGTTTGGCTTGTTTTGGCAGCTAAGTTGCTGATTTTTTTTGTTGCTTCATAGACCGGCAATGTTGCACAGGCCTTGTTTGTCTTTGTTGTTGTTTCATTATGGTTGATATGGACAATTTTTTGCTGTTGTTTGGTCCCTTTTTATAGCTCATTTTTAGCTATGTTTAAAGCTATATTTTTGCTGATTTTTTGTGTTCAATTTCTCAATCAATAGGCTGATTTTTTGACATTTTTTTGGCTGCTATTTTTCCTTTTTTTTTTCTTTTTTTTTTCTTTTTGGGCAGCTCACTTGCTGGTTTCTTTTGCTTCTTAATGTAGTTAGGGTTGAAGAGCATAATTACATCCCGGCTTGTTGATGAAGTGTTGAAGACAATATTTATTTTTGAAACTTGTTAGGGACTGAACATTTCAAGTGTTGGACATTTAGATTTTTATGTATTATATGTTTATGATTGTATTAGTGGATAATTTGTAGGTATCAGGATCAAGAATATGTGAAAATTGTTGTTATTATGCTCAAATTTTACCAAAAATATACAGACAAAAATGCTATTTTCTTGCCTAAATTTCTACAAAGTCCAGTTGATTTCGAGCTCGAGCTTGAGCTCCAAATGAGCTTGAAATTTGAGCTTACTTTGAGCTCATCGCGAGTCAAAAAATCAAGCGAAATTCGAGCTAATGTGGCGAGCTGCTCGCGAGCCAAAATCGAGCTAAGCTCGCAAGCTACAATCGAGTTGATCTCGAGTATTTCTTTTTCTACGTTGAGTCGAGCTCAAGCTTCATTTTTTGAGCTTGAGCTCGAACTCGAGCTCGCATATAAACAAGCCTGACTCGACTCGATAAGTTCAAAACTCGACTCGTTTGCACCCCTAAACAGCATAATCCTCTGGAAGTTCAAGTCTATTCAACAATTCCTCAAACACCTCTTGATACTCCCTCACCGTGCTTCTCTGTCTTAGACTCATCAACTCACTCATGGGATCATCATACAAATAGTCACCAAATCTGGATGACATTTCTTGGGCGTGCTCCTCCCAGTTGGGTAGCTCTCTAGTGATTCTTGATCTCATAAACACCTAATGCCATTGAGGAGCCTTGCCCTGCACATGCATTGCCACCATCTTAACTTTTGCAATGGTTGGTGTTTTATCCATATCAAAGAACTACTCTGCTTTGTATAACCCACTAAAATCTTCACCAAAGAACTTTGAAAAATCCACCCTAGATAACTTTGTTAGAGCTTGAAAGCCCCCATTCTAGTTGGTTTGCCAATCAGTTCCTACGAATTGGTTTTAGATGGACTTCTCTGAGAGTGAAGCTCCAGAACTAGTGATTTTAGGGCTGCCATTTCCCTTTCAAACTGTTCTTTCTGCTCTCTCAACAAAGCTAGAATGTTCTCCTCCAATTTCTTGGAGTCCTGAGATCTAGTATCTTCCGCCATTGATTCTTGTAAAGAAACAAGGTGTTGATACCACTGTTGCAGAAAGTAGAAAATCCCACTACAATTTATGTTGGAGGAGAGTACATGAACAATTTCTGATCTTCAAGCTAACCACCTTGAATTTGATAGCTACTAAGAATTCCGGTAGGGCTGAGGCGTGTAGAATGCTCTTTGTAAGGTGATACAATCCGCTATGGTATTTTTTTTAACCGATGCAGAAGATTTAGCATGCTACCTCCAAGATACCACAGCCCAACTCTATGGTTGTTGCTTCCCTTTGATTTGCACAACCAAGAGAAGTAGAAACTCTCCAATATCTTACTTTGTCCAAAGAAAATTAGAATGAGGGAGAAAGAAATGAGTCTAGGGAAAAATAGTATGTAGAATAATCTTTTGTTGAGAGAAGTGTGTAAGAAAGTTTTCAAAGAACTTTACTATTTATAGGCTCCAAAAACCTTTAGAAAATAGATTGAATGTCCAAGTTCAATGTACAATGGTTTTTTTCATATTATATTGTAATTAATTTGTAGAATTTGTAACTTAAAAATTGATTCATACTTGAATGGCTTATAATGACTCAATAATTCTTCATTTGACCAAATAATCATTTGTGACTCCTATTCAAATAATTGTATAATAACTCCATTCAAAAATGTATTGAAACTCCCAACATTATAATTTTGATAACTCCTAAATAAATTATATTATAACTCCTTGTAAAGATTTGGTCAAGGGTAATTTAAGATTTTATTAAAATATACTAACATTCCCCCACTTATTTTAATAAAATTTGGAAAAGATAAAATTTCGGACAAAGTGAGAACATCATGCATAATGAAAGTAGCATTGTCTTGAAACCTTCATTTAGTATTTCCATAAACCTCATATTAGAGTCAAAGTGGACTAAAACCTTGAAAGTAAGACTACTTTAAGATATGTAAGATTATGTCACACACATGATATTCAAGATATTAATTAACAAACTTCTTAAACCAGCACATTACGCCCTTGCACTTTATCCCAAATTCATGAGTGCTTTAAAGAATTAGCCAAATTCTCATAGGGAGCGGCCTTTACTTCCACACTCGTATAGGTGAGTCTATCAAGAATACCTCTATGACTAAGGCATCCCACTCATTAAGCGCTATAGAACTCATTAAAAGATTTATATCAAATCTTAACCTTCTCTTCTTCATAGAATCATGAGCATACTTTATACCATAGGGAGGGATTTTATAATATAAGAATACTTTCACCCAAACCATTCTATGATACGTTTGTCCCTGACTTAGCTCTTGGGAGCTCCAGTCCCTAGGTAGTTGTATCTTCATAAATGGTTTCAATTTAAAAATTTTTAGGCTCAAGTCCCATTCCCCTTGATGTTTGAAAAACTTGTTCTCTAACTTGAGCTTTCATTAATGGATCAACGAGATTTTCTTTTGACCTCACATGGTCTATATTTATAGCACTATAACATAAATATGATATCACAATACTGTGTTTTCTTCTAATAGCTCTGGACTTTCCATTATAATATTTGTAATGTACTCTACCAATTGCAGCAGTACTATCACAATGTAAAAGTATAGGTGGTACTGGTTTATCCCAAATGAGAATTTCAAGTATTAAATCTCTTAACCAATTGGCCTCTTCACTTGCAGAAGCTAAAGTTATGAGCTTTGCTTCCATAGTAGATTTAGCAATAATGTGTTGTTTTTTAAATCTCCAACATGCAGCTGCACCACCCAAAATAAAATATAACTAGTGGTAAATAATGAGTCACCAGATTGAGAATTCCAGTCTACAACACTAAATCCTTCTAGAACAGCAAGGTAATTTTTATAAAGTAAATCATAATTTATAGGAAAAAGAGTCCCAATAGCCCTCCAACTCTTACCCAGGTAAAGTTTTGGCCCTCCAACAATTAAAGATAAATTTTTGGCCCTTGATCTAACAAAGTAGCATATTAGTGGCCCTTCTGTCAAATCTAGCAATTAACTATGACGGGAAGCTTCATCTCGTGAGATGCGCCACCAAATATGAAGGGCACTATAATCTCTAAAGGATGGTTAACCAAGCAAAGAGAGAGTAAAAAAGGTTGCTTCTTCTCTTACCTTAAGTTAGAGCAACAAATATCTCCATCCAGTCAAAGTTGGAGCTGAAAATGCGAAGAATGAACAGTTCCCCTCTACCGGTGTGCAGATGTGAGAAAGAGACTAGGGTGATTACTTTATGGACTTCAAAAAATCCTGGGCGAAGGTTTGCTGTGTGTGCAGAAGGTTGCTACGGATATTGGGCATGGATCGATGAGGAGATGTGCCGACGGCCTACAGAAATTATACCTGGCCTTCTTCGAAAGATTAATGCAACTGAAAAGGACAGAGATGAATACGAAGAAATAACAAGAAGAAATGAAAGAAAGGTAACAAAATTGAACGAAAAAGTTAAAGAATTGGAGAAAAACATTCGCAGCAAGAAATGGGTTAATAAGTTGCTGGTCAAATTGCTTTTTTTAACATGGATATTGATTTGTTTAATTTTGGTGAGTTGGGGCCAAAAAAAATGGAAATCTTGTCAGGTTTCGGCAAATACAAGGTGCTTGCAAACACTTGGCCCTTTCCAAGTTGAAGTTTGCAGAGAAAGAAGATGATCCAAATTGTTCATTTTAATGTAAATTTTTTATTTATAGTTGTATGATGTATCCGCAAAGCTTGTAATCAAATCTGTGTTTGTGCTGGTTCTAATGAAATATCTGCTCATCTCTATTTATTAAATAAAAGTGTTGTAGTTCATTTGTTTGACTCAATGAATTGGTTTGATATTGTGCTTAGAAAGAAGGCATAATAATGGTGTAAGAAGAAGAAGCAGATAAAGCCATGTTGTATACATCATAATAATCACTTGACAATGAGCATCAAAAGGAACTGATATAATACAAAGTAGAATCAGCATGTTACCAAGAAGCAACTGCTAGACAAAAAAAAAAACAGAGAATAACTGCTAGACACAAAAACATGTTTTGATATGGTAATGAATTGTCATCATCAATTTACACAGCATAAGACAAAAAGAGTTTATAAAAAAAAATGGGTCTATCATAGCTGAGTTCCTCTTCTAGTGGCTGTTCCTTCTCTCATTCCTCTTTCACCTTGTCTTTCTCTTTCTCTTCCTTTGCCTCTACCTCTTCCACTCCATCTCCCCCTCCAGTTGCCAACTGTGAATGGGGGTTCTTTACACAAATAAGCATAGTTCGCATTGATGGCTCCTTTTTTTGCATCAGTAAGCGGCTTTGTAGCTGAGTTTTTTCTTCGCTGTGAATGATGATGTTGTTGCTCTGTTGTGGATGTTGCTGTCCAGTTTCATCGCTAGCCTGTTGCGTTTGTTGTTGCAAATTTTGAGAAGACTGGCCTGGTTCCTTATTCTTATCAAAGTTGTAAATGACACGTGTAAGTACATGGTGGATGCAGAATAGTGAAAAATTAACAGCAATTGCATGCACTTACTGTCCTCTCTTTTTCTAATGATTGCTGCCTCTGCTGATTATTCGATTGAGTCTCGGATGACTTGTTAGAACCTTGTTGTGCTTCTTCATTGGGAGGTTTCTTGCACGTAGCTGCGTTATGACCAACCTCACCGTATTTTCTACAATGAATGACAATCCTCCTCCTCAACCTTCTACCATGATCCCTCCTCTCAGACACATCCCTTCTCCTGGCCTTTTTAGGCCTACCAGGTTGAGTAACTGGTATTGGTGGATCCAACACAGGCATGGTGGATAAGGGCCAATGATCCTCGCCACTAATTGGCCGCAAAACATTCTCATAAATCTTGAAGAAGAGACCTCTGCTATAAGAACGATCCAGATAATTGTAAGGATCCTTTTCTCACATGAAGATAGCAGCAATTGCATAACAGCAGGGAATTCCACTAACCTCTCATAATTTGCAAGTACAATATTTTTTTGCATATCTACTACAAATTGGACCCTTCTTGGACCCTTGACTTGATAGCCATGCAATGCATTCCAAATGGGCATCCACTAACTTGAATGTTTGACCCTTGTCTGAACAATCTCATTAATTAAAGGTCCAGTGGAACCCTTGTATTTCTCCATTGCAGCTCATCTTCTTTGGATCCTGTCCATAAGATATTCCCTTATCAATTCCAACATTGTGATGATAGGTTGGTCCCTTGCATCTTTAATATAGGCATTGAAGGACTCGCATAGGTTATTCACTATCATATCACTCTTCACGTGAGTTGGAAAGTATGCTTTGCACCAATGTTGAGGATGAGGAGCTTTCTTGACCCATTCATATGCATCCTTATCAAAAGTTTGAAGTTCTTCCATAGCTTTGTCGTACATTTCCACTGTTGTGCAACATGATATATTCCATATCCTATCTTTAAAAGCCAAATCAGGATGGTTTTTCTTGAAATTACGGTACATATGTTGCACACAGTACCTGTTTTTACAAAGTCATTTAAGTCGTTATTAAACAATTGAAAAATTATAATGCAAAAAAAAAACTTGATAAAAATACCTGTGCTCACATCCAGGTAGAACTTCACTAAGTGCCCTGTCTAGCCCCTAAAATGAAATCATGATACACTGTTAGCTTCAACCATATTTGAATCAAATTTTGAATTTTAAAGTTTCATATCATACCTTTTGCTGATCTGATATAAAGGTATAGTGGCACTGATTTTCGATTTCCAAGTCCTCACTTAGATATTTGAGAAACCAAGTCCACTGTTA
Source organism: Coffea arabica (assembly GCF_036785885.1). Taxonomy (NCBI): domain Eukaryota; kingdom Viridiplantae; phylum Streptophyta; class Magnoliopsida; order Gentianales; family Rubiaceae; genus Coffea; species Coffea arabica. The sequence continues at coordinate 29,191,982 of NC_092313.1, forward strand.
AGTTGCTTTTTTCTCCACAACTGCCTAGGCAATAGGCCACCCTCCATTATTCGGGTCTACAGCAATGGCAGTTAGTAACTGTCCTCTATAAATCCCCTTTAGATGGCAACCATCCAGGCCTATTATTGGCCTACAGCCATCCTTGAATCCCTTCTTCAGTGGTCCTAAATAGCAGTATAACCTCATGAATTTAGGATTATCCCCTGGTCTTCTAAATGGAGTAAACATTATCTCCATTGTACTCCCTTCATGTGTCTTCTTTATCTCAGCACAATACTCCCAAATTTTCTTGTATTGGGCTTCAGCTGACCCCTGTATCATTTTGACAGCCAATTTCCTCGCATTAGAAGCCACCCATTTAGAAATTTGGGTTTGATACTCCTCATGCACTGTTTGCCTAATCTCCCTAGTTGGCATGCGAGTGTTTGATCTAATTCTCTCCATATATCTATTTGACAACCAATTGGCCTTCAAATTTTTATTTTTCCAGGCATGATTACAGTTTTCATGCTTGTCATACATTGTTTTCACCACCAAATCTGTTGTGCCAAGTGCCTTTTCAACTGAGGCAAACACATACCATGGACATGGATCTTTATACCTGGTTCTCACCCTCTTTGGTTCATTCTTCTTTGTGTACACTGGATTTCCCATCTTAATTCCATATTCTTGGATAGCAGCTTTGAATTGGGCTCTTGACTCAAATTTCAAACCCAACTCGAACCTTGTATCAATCCTAAATTTTTTCCAGGAAAAATCTTTATACCTACCAGCATACTGATCAACTTTTTGATCTTCCTCTGATGAATCAGCAGCACTACTTAGATGATCTGGGATTGTATCTTCTGCCAACACATCTACTTTTGGTGCAGAATCTTGGGTCTGCTGCTGCTGTTGTGTTTTTCTTCTTCGCCTTGTTTTTTTTTCTGCTGTGTTTGCTGTTGTTCTGGGACTGTTTCAGCTTGTTGGGTAGTAGCTTGTTCAGTAGTAGCCTGTTTAGTTGCTTCTCCTCCCTACTGTGAAGGTCCTCCAGTTTGCACCTCTTCTAACGTGCTTCTACATTGAGTTGGCTCCAATGTCAAATCATCAAGAAGATCCTCATCTCTACAATATTCTACATCACCACTGAATCTGTCACATTCATTTTCTGATCCGGAATCTTCATCATCTCCTTCATTTCCTTCATCTTCATTAGGCTGTTGACACCTCAATCCTTCTTGTGCTGTATCAGTTTCTCCAGCATGCTGCTGGCTATGACATGCTTGTGCATCACCACTTTGTCCTCCAGTTGAAGAACCTACATGCTGCTGCTCAGGTTGCTGCTCCTGTTGCTGCTTACTTAAGGACCCTACATGTTGCTCCTCATGAATAGATGCTTGTGCATCCCCACTTTGTCCACCAGTTGAAGAACCTACATGCTGCTGCTCAGGTTGCTGCTCACTTAAGGACCCTACATGTTGCTTAGGCTGCTGCACATGTTGCTGCTCACTTAAGGACCCTACATGATGCTCCTCATGAATAGATGCTTGTGCATCTCCATTTTGTTCACCAATGTGGTGGTTCTTGGCTGTTCTTCTACTTCGACTCTGTCCTCCAGTTGAATCTCTAATTAACAGCCTCCTCTTAGGAACTAGGTGAGAAAAAGATTTCTCTACTACACTACCCTCCTCATCCAACTCTTCTATCAAAACACCAGTCTTCTTCTTCTCTGCTGGTTGGATCACTATGGGAGACTTGCAACTATTAATTTCTTTAGCTGTTAGATGGTTACAATAGACTTCCATTACCTTATACATATAAGTCCAAGCACAAAATTTGTTAATGTCATCATCGGTGCACAACTCTCTTAAACCATTTGTTAGATCCTTATTTGGTTCAAGGTAGTAATACATTATGGTGGCATTACGATGTCTCATTTTCTCCACCATTTTATTTAGTTCAATGGTTGACATTCTTTCGACATTACAAACATCTACATAGTCCACCTCTCCATTAGCATACCATACATACTGTTCCCATATAATTCTACCCCCATGAAGCATCCGAATAGTAAATCATTCAGAATCAGTCTCTACAATGGCAATTGGGATAAAACAGTCAACAAAAAACACACAGAGACTGACAAATGAAATACTGAATTGGTCAGTATTCAACCAAAAAAAAATTACCCTAAACAAATAAAGTGTCCCTTTTCAGCCATTAAAATACATCACTTTCAAAACAACCTCATTTGTCCGACATTGTCAATTTACAACAAACAAAGTAGGACCACAAATTGGATCACTTAGCCTCCCAACATCACCATTACCCCAACATATAAACAAATAAGTCTCATTACACATGCATATAGTAAACAAATAAGTTCCAGTACACATTACCCAAACATATAAACAAATCTTAAACCCAATGGGTTAGTAAATAACAATTTTAATTACCGTAAACAAGGTACGGATCAAAGTAGTCATCTTTCCTCCGTATTTGCCACTCTATTTCTGCCTATGCAACCCCTTCCACGCCGGCAATTACCACTTTCGCTACAGTGTTCGGATTGAGTACTCTGATTTAAGTCACACTAGGGTTTTACAACAAAGGGGGTGGAAATTGTTAGAGGGAAAATTGTTGGTGAAACTGTTTTTACTCTGTCTTGACAAAGAGACTATAGTGCCCTTCATATTTGGTGGCGTGTCTCACGAGATGAAGCTTCCCGTCATAGTTAACTGGTGGATTTGACAGAAGGGCCACTAATATGTTACTTTGTTAGATCGAGGGCCAAAAATTTATCTTTAATTGTTGGAGGGCCAAAACTTTATCTGGGAAAGAGTTGGAGGGCCATTGGGACTCTTTTCCCTAATTTATAGTACCTTTAAAGTATTTTATAATACGAGTAAAAGCATTCCAATGATCATAATTAGGTTTACTTGTAAATCTACTAAAAATATTTATAGCATAAGCAATATCTGGTCGAGTACAATCAGTGGCATATCTCAAACTGCCAATTATGCTTGCATATTCATGCTGATTTAACACAAATGCATCATTCTCAGTTGGATGTAAATGCACACTAGAATCAAAAGGAGAAGAAACTGGTTTATAGTCATAATACTTATGTTTTTTAAGTATTTTTTCAATATAATGTGGTTGATCTAACTTAATTCTACTAGGGGTCTAGTAATTTTCATACCAAGTATTACATTAGATTCACCTAGATCTTTCATATCAAAATTACTTTTTAGTAACCCCTTGGTATTTTCAATAATATTCAAATTAGTTCCAAAAATTAAAAGATCATGAACATACAAGCATATAATAACATGAGCATCTACAATAGATTTATAGTAAATACGTTTACCACTTTCATTTATTTTTAAATTACTATTTGATATCATGCTCCCGTCAAATTTTTCATGCCACTGCTTAGGAACTTGTTTCAAACTCTATAAAGATTTTGTTAACTTACAAACTTTATTTTCATGACTAGGTTGCATAAAATCTTGTGGTTGATCCATATATATTTCTTCTTCTAAATCTCCATTCAAAAAGCTGTTTTTACATCCATTTGACAAAATTTAAGATTATGAATGACAACAATAGCTATAAGCAATCTTATTGATGTAACTCTTGTTACTGGTGAATAAGTATAAAAAAGTCTACATTTTTTTGTTTAAATTCTTTAGTTACAAGTCTTGCTTTATATTTATCTATTATACCATTTGGTTTTAATTTTCTTCTAAGTACCTATTTACACCCAATAGTTTTACAACCAGTAGGTAAATCAACTAACCTCCAAGTTTTACTTGACAATAAAGATTTCATCTCCTCATTTATAAGTTCTTTCCAAAAAACAGAATCAGGTGAGTTTAAAATTTTTTCTATAGTTTTTGGATCACCATCTATATTGTAAACTAAATATCCTGGCCCAAAGTCTTTTTCTACTCTAGCTCTTTTGCTTTTTCTCAAATTTTCATTAGTTCCAAAATTTTTAAAATGTGAAGAACTAGTTTCATTTTCATGATTTATTATTTTTTCCTCTTCACTCCCACTATTTTTTAATTTAAATGGAAATTTATCTTCATGAAAAATTGCATCAAGTGATACTATTATAATGTTACTTTCCATGTCATAAAATCTATAAGCTTTACTAGTTAAGGCATATCCAAAAATTGCTAAATTCTTTGGTGAATTTGTATTCACCATTATTACATTTGTTAAATTCATTAAAGTTCTATTTTTATGTTCTGGTACACCATTAGATATAGGTGAATAAGGTGAAGTAGTTTCATGAACAATTCCTAAAGATTTAATGTAATCAATTAGTCCCAAAAATTCATATTCTTTTCCTCTATCACTTCTAAACTTTTAAATTTTCTTGCCAAAATGATTTTCAATTACTTGTACATATGTTACAAGTTTTCATGTGTTTCACTCTTATGTGTCATAAGATATACATAAGTGTATCTAGAAAGATCGTCTATAAAAGTTATAAAATATCTTTTACTACCACATGTAAGAATGCTTTCAAATTCACAAATATTTGTATGTATTAATTCAAGTGCTTTTACATGTGGTTGTTTTGTGATTTTTGTCAATTTACAATACTTACATTTTTCAAAATCATTTTGAAGTTTAGGCAACATCCAATATAACTCATATTCTTTATGTATTTAGAATTAACATGACAAAGTTGAGCATGCCATAAATTAGTACTAGAAACAATATAAACAGAGAAGATACTTTATTCATTTCAACATTCAATTTTAACATATCATCATATGCATAACCTTTCCCAACAAATACATTATTTTTTGCAATCACATATTTGATCAGAATCTATAATATGCTTGAAACCAGTTTTATTGAGAAAACAACTTGAAACCAAATTCTTTTTGATTTGAGGAGTATGAAGAACATCTTTCAAAGTTAAAGTACGGCCAAGGGTAAATTTTAGATCCACATCACCAACACCCATCACCTTAGTGGTATGTGAGTCATCAAGTAGGACCATTTTACCTTCTTCAGCAAAAGTGTGTTTTGTGATTTTTGTCAATTTACAATACTTACATTTTTCAAAATCATTTTGAAGTTTAGGCAACATCCAATATAACTCATATTCTTTATGTATTTAGAATTAACATGACAAAGTCGAGCATGCCATAAATTAGTACTAGAAACAATATAAACAGAACTAGAAGATACTTCATTCATTTTAACATTCAATTTTAACATATCATCATATGCATAACCTTTCCCAACAAATACATTATTTTTTGCAATCACATATTTGATCAGAATCTATAAGATGCTTGAAACCAGTTTTATTGAGAAAACAACTTGAAACCAAATTCTTTTTTATTTGAGAAGTATGAAGAACATCTTTCAAAGTTAAAGTACGGCCAAGGGTAAATTTTAGATCCACGTCACCAACACCCATCACCTTAGTGGTATGTGAGTCATCAAGTAGGACCATTTTACCTTCTTCAACAAAAGTGTAGCTTTTCAACCAATCTTTATCATGGCAAATGTGCGTAAAAGCACCTGAATTTGCCCACCACCCTTCATGATTCTCTAGCATGTTCACCTCAGTTATCATAGCCACTAAAGGCTCTTCAGCTACATGAGTTTGAGGTTTATCACCATGTTTTTTAGGTTGTCCACGTTTTCTAAAATAACAATCCTTGGCTTGGTGGCCAAGTTTTCCACAAACAAAACATGGACCCCTAAAAGCTTTATTATTATCAGAAGGGGTTTTTTTTTGTCCTTTTTGGGTCCTTTATTTTCATATTGTGGTCTATTCTTATTTTTCATATTTTTTCCTCTAGGCCTCAAGTATGCTTTATTTTTAGAATTCTGACCCTTAGAGACATTATCAGTAGAAGTAATAAAATGTACCTTATTAATTTCACCATTACCGTTGGTCTCTTCAGACTTATCCTGCTTCCCTGCCTCTTCCTTGATTCTAAGTCGAGCCATGAGGTTGACTAGAGTGATCTTTGACTGTTTGTGGCGTAATCCCTTTTGAATATCCTTCCAAGAATTTGGTAATTTGTCAATTATAGCAGCCACTTGCATTTGTTCATCCACTTTGATGCCTTCAGATTGAATTTCATGAACTATATTTTGTAGTTCATGTATTTGAGCGAGGACAAATTTTTTTCCTACCGTTTGATACTTGAAGTAGCGGCTACAACCGTACTTCTTGGCTCCAACTTCTTCAGTGTCATATTTCTTTTGTAAAGCCTTCCAAATCTTTTTAGCTGTGGAACAAGAAGTGGAGTAGTCATCATAAAACTCATTGGAGATAAGCAATTAAGAAGATAGTTTTTACAATGTTCTTCATCACTTCTCCATTTGAACACTTTGTTCATGCTCTTGCTTCCCTTGCTCATCCATTTCATCAACACGGATTTTGGTTGGATTCTTGGTTATAAGTACCCAAGCTAACTTCATGAATTTTAGGTAGAAAAGTACTTTTTTAGCCCATCTTTTGAAGTATTTGCCATTGAACTTGAAAGGCTTGTTGAGATCTGTAGAGCTTCCGATAGGTGTAGGGACAATAGAGTTAGTGTTGCCCTCTATTTGAATATCATCTTAAAATTGTTGGAGGAGAGTACACGAACGATTTCTAATCTTCAAGTTAATCACCTTGAATTTGATAGCTACTAAAACATCCGATAAGGTTGAGGCGTGTAGAACGCTCTCTTTAAGAAGATACGTGCCCTTATGATGCAGAGGATCTAGCGCGCCGCCTCCAAAATACAACAACCCAATTCTATAGTTGTTGCTTCCCTTTGATCTGCACAACCAAGAGAAACATAAACTTTCCAATATCTTACTTTGCCCAAAGAAAATTAGAATGAGGGAGAAAGAAATGAGTGCAGGGAAAAATAGTATTTAGAATAATCTTTTGTTGAGAGAAGTATGTAAGAAATTCTCCAAAAAACTTCACTATTTATAGGAAACAAAAACCTTTAGCAAATAGGTTGAATGTCCAAGTTCAATGTATAATGGTTTTTGTCATATTAAATTTTAGTTAATTTGTAGAATTTATTACCTAAAAATTGATTCATATATGAATGGCTTATAATGACTCAATAATTCTTCATTTGAGCAAATAATTCATTTGTAACTTCTATTCAAATAATTGTATAATAACTCCATTCATAACTCTCAACATTATTATTCCCATAACTCCCAAATAAATTATATTATTCCCATAACTCTCATAATTCTCAACATTATTATTCCCATAACTCCCAAATAAATTATATTATAATAACTCCATTCATAACTCTCAACATTAATATTCCCATAACTCCCAAATAAATTATATTATAATATAATTAAAATTTGGTCAAGGAAAATTTAAGATTTTATTAAAATACACTAACAATTTACTAATTCAAGAACCTGTAATTAAGAAACGGAGAAGAAAACTCAGAGAATTAGGGACTGTTATTGATTGATGAATGAGTAGGAAGTGTACAGATAAAGATGATGATCAGTCAACGAAGAGAAATTGGAAATCCAAGAATTGCCTTCAACCAACCTCCCTCCTCTCTTTTCTTTTGCTACCACACTTGTCCAAGTTACAACTAACTAACTGACACACAAGAATTACAAGAATTTATTCATTAAGTCCCTATCATACTTGCTTTATAACAAAAGAACCCTTGTCAATAAAAGTAATGCAACAGTGAAATTGAAAGAAGAAAAGGAAAAGTAGATTGATTACAAAAATTCACACGACTAGAATTAGAAAATTATCAGAAAAAGAAATGGTTTGAACTTACTTGAAACTTCATATGGACAAAACTAAAATTCTTGAATCTTGATGGAAGCACTGAATGGGGATCAGAATCAACAAATCAAAGATTTGAAGGGGAATACAAAAAAGAGAATGAAGGAGAATATCCGTGTTTGAGTGAGAAATTAATTTGATATGAAAATCTAGATTTATGAATGCAGGGCTATATATAGGCATTGTGGAATGGGTATTTGAATTTCAGAACCGTTATTCTGTAGAACAACACATAAAAAGCTTCTTTTTTTTAGACTTTTGTTTAGTCCCTAATAGGTGTCGAGTCTGTGCAATAATAAAAACCCCATTCAAGAAATTAAAGATTTGCATATCGTGGTGAGTAGGGTCGTCTCCATAGAAATTGGGGGAAATTTGTTTCTTTTTAGAGTTATACTTATGGGGGATTTTTGGAAAATTAGAAAATAACTAATTAACTAACTACGAAAGCAATTCACGAAAATAAACAAGAATTAATCAATAATTGATACAATTCTAGTCAAAGGTGCAACTTTTCAGATACAATTCACACAACTGATCATCGATGCAAAGATGGTTCAATTATTTATTAATAGATTAGTTATAACAATCAACAAGCTCTGATAGCTAACTCTTTCTTACTTTTTCAATAGTTAAGATACGACTGTTAACTATTTCTCTAACCAAACAATAACTCTAGGTACAACCGCAGGATTTAATTTTCTGATTGCATTAAAAGATAGAAAACGTCAACCCTAACCAACAAATACATTACGAGGGTTTGTTTAACTTGGATTATACTTTCCTTAATATGGAACCAATCACGCTAGTCACCACTAATATCAAGCAATCAAATAATATACGAATTTAATTAATTAATATGGTAATAGATTATTAGGTTAATTCAAATATTGGGCCCGTAATATTCAAATAACAAAATAATCGTAAGAAGTTAAATTAGAAAAAGTAAGAATACCAATAAATTTAAAAAAAATAATTAAAAATCGATTTAATCTCACAGATATTTAGAACTGCGTTTTCAAGTTGACTTTTAACTAGAAAAAAAATTTGGTTACTCACCGTTGAGAAAAATTCCAACGTGAAATTATGGTGAATCTCAAGGGACATGTTCTTCCATAAGATAACGAGGCCGGCTTGCGCGGGAGCCGAATGACGTAGGTGCACAAGAGTACTTTGCGCCACAACCATCTACCAGAAAAATTTCCAATTCTCCTTTTGGTGCGTCAACTCTCACATAAAGTTCTTGTTTTGACAATTCAAAGGTCGGAGAAGGTTTTTTAGTGGGATTTTTTGATAAATGGGAAATTCAAAATGCTCGGGGATGGAAATGAGGGAATGACCTTTTTTATCACTCCAAATTGACACATTTTCAGAGGGAAAATCCTCACTACTAAGGGTTGAGTTGACAAGAGGAAATATCTGGTGAATCTTTATCTTTTTTTGCTATTCTTTCTCATTCACGAAGAAAAACGAAGAGCAAAGGTCCATTGTTTCTTTTTTCCTGAGCAAAGAGACACAATGTTCCCCACCGTTTTCCCTGGAAGTACTAATCACTAATAAAACCGGCCTTATGGTCCTAATTTTTCTCCAAGTATGTAACCATTGAGGTAAAGTCAACTTTCTAATTGAAAAAGGAAAACTTACAAAGATAATTTCCTTGTTTCCTAATTACATACTCTAGCTAATAAAGACACAAATCTTCTTAATCTTGAGCCAAGGTCCACTCAGAATTTGACTCAAATTAGAAAATCTCCAATTAGGAAAATCTCGAGCCTCCCTGACTTGACAATAGGTGTTGACTGCGCCTATGTCAAATTGGTCCGAAGTCTTTTGGAAGATTGCCCCTTTAATCATTTTTTGCTCCACTTTCCAACAATTAATATGATTAACTAAATATAAGCAGAATCTACTAATTAATACAACATTTGATCAAAAATCAAGGGAAAAATATTCACAAAATTACTAGCAAAATACACCCTATCAATCCCTAGCAATTGCAACATTTTTTTTATTTATTTGATTATTTGTTTATTTCTTTTGTCTTTTCCTTTTGATCTTTTTCCCTTAAATGCAAACGGCTTAGGTATTTCAATTTACTATTGATTCAATTCTGCAACTTCCTTTTAGAAAAACAAATAAAAATAAAAACTGTTTGTATAATTAATTAAAAAAGAATTTTTTGTTAAAAGCTTCCAATATCAAATCATAGTGTAGTATTACGTGTGCAGACTTAATGCATAGCTTTCTTTGAATCGAATTCAATTAGAAGCTCTGTGATTAACATTTGACACAAAATCGTGGTTTATCCATGCAATAGTTAACTAGCTTAAAATAACTTTAACTTTTTTATTACTCATTTTTAGCGAAAATAAAACTGTACATGCCAATTAATTAAACCATATAGTGAAGATTTTTTCTTTTTGGTTTTGTTAGAGCAAAATATTTTATTTTGTTCTAGGACAGAAGAAAGTTTTTATTTAGCAGGCCCATAGTTATAAAGCTAAATGAAAAGTTTCTGGTTCAAACCTCACCAACAATGCACAAAAAATCTATGGACGCTAATGGACATATTGTAAAGTGTCGCAATTCATGATCGTGAATGAGTGGTAATTCTAAAGCATTAATACTGAATTCACCTTCAATTCAATTTCAATGATCTTATCCAAAGCCTAATCGAAAATTTCCACAAGAACAAATTCCACTTTTAATAGATCCAAAAATTCTTTTACAAAATAATCCACAAGTCCCATTGACAAAAAACAGAAAAAGAAGAAAGTTATCAATCCAAGATCCCAGTCTGCTTGTAGCTTTCGACAGAGCCAACAAGAGTTTCTTCCACTGGCCTATATCTCCAGCCTAGCCTCTGCAATTTTTCTGAGCTAACATTTCCTCGGCCTTGATCCTTCACCTCTATAAATCTGCTAATAAATGAACTGTTTGAAGAATATATGCAGACAACATAAATAGTTCTTGTAGAGACTCTTAGATGTGTTGGGTTTTTTGGGCTCCCAACTTATGTGGAAAAGTCCAAAAAATAATGGGTAATTGTCTAAGCCCATTAAGGAGTTGCCCTACTTATGTATAGGTCAAATTAGGTTTATTGTTAAGGCAAAAAAAAAAGTGAAAAACACAGAAAAATTCTGGAGAGAAATTTCAGCAAGAGTCTGGTTTGAGCAGTTGCGGTAATTCGCTCGATTGACATAGCAAACGACGTCTGATCGGCCTGAAATTTTAATTGAAGGTAGAGGACATCCAGTTCTATGTTCTAACGGTGAAGATTGGATTCCAACAGTTCAATTTTTATTTATAAATTTCGGACTGCTACTGTTTCTGGTGAAGTTTTTCACAGCTTTTGCTCTTTATTTGGGATTTGGTGACTTTGTTGATTGTTTAAGGCCATATCTCAATTGTATACTTGCTAAAAGTTGTACTCAACTTTTAATTGGTGATAGTGGAGTAATTTGTGGTGGGCTTAAGAGCCTCGTGGTTTTTCCTCTTCACATTGGAGAGGTTTTCCACGTAAAATTCCTGTGTCTTCTTGTGGTTGGTTTTTTTTCTTCTGTATTTGTGGGCTGATTTATCTTCCATTAGTTGCTGGATTTTGTGTTGTATGACGCTCCTAATCTGTTCTAACAAATTGGGGAGGTTTTCGCTGCGTGTTGTGGTTATTTGAAACCTAATACCTCCTAACATAGTGGTATGAGAGCTTGCTCTGATTGGTTAGACTTATGGAGGTTAATACAAGCAAGATGATATCGTTGAATGGGTTGAATTATCACAAATGAAAAGGTAAAATGAAAGACCTTTTATTTATGAAAAGTATGCACTTGTCTGTGTTTGCTACGGAAAAATCGGAATCCAAATCTGATGAAGAATAGGATTTTGAGCATCAACAGGTTTGTGGTTATATCAGACAATGGGTGGAAGATAATGTTCTCAATCATATTGGCAATGAGACAAATGCCAAAGCACTATGGAATAAACTTGAACAACTCTATGCTTCCAGGATGGGTAACAATAAATTGTTTTTACTCAAGCAACTGATGCAGTTGAGATATAAGGAAAGCACCCCTATCTCTGACCATATGAATGAGTTTCAAGGTTTGTTGGATCAGCTATCTAATGTTGGAGTGAAATTTGATGATGAGATTCTTGGACTGTGGTTGCTGAATACTTTGCCCGATTCATGGGAGACATTTCGGGTCTCACATACTAATTCTGCCTCTAATGGTGTGATGACCATGGACTACACTAAAAGTGAAATTTTGAATGAAGAGGTGAGAAGAAAAACACAAGATTCATCTTCGCAGACTGAAATTTTGGTTACAGAACAAAAAAGGAGACAGAAGAATAGAGGTAATGACAAAGGCAGGAGTAGAAGCAAATCCAGATCACGGTACAAGAGTGTTGAATGTCATTATTGTCACAAGAAAGGCCACATCCAGAGGAATTGCATCAAGTGGAAGAATGAGAATAGGAGCAATGGTGCAGGAAAGTCTGAAGATGGTAGTACTGATCGTGTTGTCACCGTCACAGATGGAGATCTTGTTATTGTTTTTTATGACAATTTTATTAATCTAATTTCGTCTGATACTAGTTGGGTGGTTGACACTGGTGCTGCTGTCCATGTCACTTTCCGGAGAGATCTCTTTGCTACCTACACTGCAGGTGAGTTTGGTTCACTGAGAATGGGTAATAATGATGTTTCTAAGGTAGTTGGCATGGGTGACATTTGTTTGAAAACGAGCAATGGCTCTACACTACTACTCAAGGATGTCAGGTATGCACCAGATATTCGCTTGAACCTGATTTCTATAGGAAAACTTGATGATGATGGCTTTGACAATAATTTTGGTAATGGTAAATGGAAGCTTAGTAAAAAGTCCCTGGTTATAGCTCGAGGTACGAAATTGAAAACAAATTTGTATTTGTTGCAAGCTTCAATTTCGACAAACGTTGTGAATTTGGTAGAGAAGCAAAATTCAGTTGAGTTGTGGCACAAAAGGTTGAGTCATACTAGTGCAAAGGGACTTGAGATTTTGGTGAAAAAAATTTGCTCTTCCGGGTACGAAGATTGCAAGCTTGGAAAAGTGTTCTCATTGTCTTGAAGAAAAACAAAATCGAGTATCCTTCAAAACTAACCCTCCTTATCGAATGCACAATTTGCTAGATTTGGTGCATTCAGATGTTTTAGATCCTTTGAAGATACAAACCTTTGGGGGTGCATCTTATTTTGTTACTTTCATTGATGATCATTCCAGGAAAATATGGATTTATACCTTAAAAACAAAAGATCAAGTGCTTGGCAAATTTAAAGAGTTTCAAACTTTGGTCGAAAGGTAAATTGGAAGAAAGTTGAAATACATCCGGACAGATAATGGGGGTAAGTATCGAGAACCATTTGAAGATTATTGTAAGCAACAGGGAATTAGACAGCAGAAGACGCCTCCAAAGATGCCTCAACTAAATGGTTTGGCTGAGAGAATGAACAAAACATTGATGGAGAGAGTTAGATGCCTACTTGCAGAGTCAAAACTGTCAAAGTCTTTTTGGGGTGAGACTTTGTATACTGTTGCTCATGTTATTAATCTGACTCCTACTGTTGCTTTGCAGGGTGATGTTCTAGAAAATGTTTGGACTGGTAAAAACACTTCATATGATTATTTGAGAGTTTTTGGTTGCAAATCTTATGTTCATGTTCCAAAAGATGAGAGGTCAAAGTTAGATGTAAAAAGTAGACCATGCATCTTTGTTGATTATGGTTAAGATGAGTTTGTTTACAGACTATATGATCCAGTTGCGAAGAAACTTGTGAGAAGTTGTGATGTTGTGTTTATTGAAAACCAAACCCTTGATGATATGGAGAAGACAGACTCTCATATCCATGATGACCTCACAAATTTTGAGCTAGTTCTTATATCACAGTTACCTACAAGATCTAATGGAGGAGTTGATATGCAACATGATGATGTTGCTGATGACCAGCATGATGGTGATACACATACACCTAGAGATATTGATGATGATCAACTCACTCCTTCTATGGTAGATCCATAAGAAACTCTACTTAGAAGGTCTACAAGAGTTAGATAGCAGTCTACTAGATATTCTCCAAATGAGTATGTGCTCCTGACCAATGGGGGAGAGCCTGAATACTTTGAAAAAGCTATGGAGAATGCAAACAAGCAGCAGTGGTTGCATGCTATGGAGGATGAGATAAAATCCTTGTATGATAACCAAACATTTGAGTTGGTTAAAATACCAAAGGGTAAAAGAGTCTTGAAAAATAGGTGGATTTACAAACTGAAACAGGAAGAGGGTTCTTCAACACCAAGATATAAAGCGAGATTGGTTGTTAAAGGTTTCAATCAAAAGAAGGGAGTTGATTTTGAACAAATTTTTTCGTCCGTGGTTAAAATGTCTTCAATCCGAACTGTGTTAGGGGTAGCTGCAAGTCTTGACTTAGAGATTGAGCAAATGGATGTGAAGACGGCTTTTCTTCATGGTGATTTGAATGAAGAAATTTATATGGAACAACCAGAGAGATTTCTGGTGAAAGGAAAAGAGGATTATGTGTGCAAGTTAAAAAAGAGCTTGTCTGGTTTGAAACAAGTTTCGAGACAGTGGTACAAAAAGTTTGAGTCTGTTATGCAACTGCAAGGCTACAAGAAAATCACTTCTGATTATTGTGTGTTTGTACAAAGGTTCTCACATGATGATTTTATTATTTTATTGCTCTATGTTGATGATATGCTCATCGTTGGTCAAAGTGCTTCTAGAATTGATGAATTGAAGCAGAAGTTGAGCAAGCCTTTTGCTATGAAAGATTTAGGACTAGCAAAGCAAATTCTTGGTGTGAGAATTTTGCAAGACAAAAAGGTAAGGAAACTCTGGCTATCACAAGAAAAGTACATTGAAAAAGTACTTTAAAGGTTTCGAATAGAGAAGGCTAAACCTGTTAGCACTCTTGTAATGTATATGAAGTTGAGCATCTCACAATGTCCCTCTACTAAAGAAAATAAGGAATATATGAGGAAAGTTCCTTATTCATCTACGGTTGGTAGTCTCATGTATGCAATGGTGTGTACGAGACCTAATATAGCTCATGCAGTCAGTACTGTGAGCCGATTTCTTTCAAAACCTGGGAGAGAACATTGGAATGCCGTGAAGTGGATTTTGAGATAACTCCGTGGTATTTCAGATTTGAAACTTTGTTTTGGAAGTGGGAAGTCAGTTCTCACTAGTTATACTGATGCTGATATGGCTGGAGATGTTGATACAAGAAAATCTACTTCGGGTTAGTTGATTACTTTTGCAAGAGGAGCAGTTTCTTGGCAATCAAGGTTGCAAAAATGTGTTGCATTGTCAACCACTGAAGCCGAATTTATTGCAGCTACTGAAGCATGCAAGGAGTTGCTGTGGTTGAAAAAGTTTCTAAGGGAACTTGGTTGCTCTCAAGAGAGGTATAATTGCTTTGTGACAGTCAAAATGCAATTCATCTTGGAAAGCATCCAACTTTTCATTTCAAATCTAAACATATTGATGTGAGATATCATTGGTTACATGATGTGTTAGAGGAGAAGTTGATTGAACTTGAAAAGGTACATACGGATGACAATGGTGCTGATTTGTTGACCAATTCATTGCCAAGATAGAAGTTTGAAGTATGTTGCTCACTTGTCGGGATAGCAAGTTCCTCCACATAGTCACGAGGGGGGAGATTTGTTGGATTTTTTGGACTCCCAACTTATGTGGAAAAGTCCAAAAATTAATGGGTAATTGTCTAAACCCATTAAGGAGTTGCCCTACCTATTTATAGATCAAATTAGGTTTATTGTTAAGGCAAAAAAAATGAAAAAAAGTAGAAAAATTCTGGAGAGAAATTTCAACAAGTGTCTGGTTTGAGCAGTTGCTGTAATTCACCCGATTGACATAGCAAACGACGTCTGATCGGCCTAAAATTTTAACCGAAGGTAGAGGGCTTCCAGTTCTACGTTTTGAACGGTGGATATCGGATTCCAACGATTCAGAACGTAAAACTGGATGTCCTCTACTTTCAGTTAAAATTTCAAGCCGATCAGACATCGTTTGATATGTCAATCGGACGAATTATCGCAACTGCTCAAACCAGACACTTGTTGAAATTTCTCTCTAGAATTTTTCTGCATTTTTCACTTTTTTTTTGCCTTAACAATAAACTTAATTTGACCTATAAATAGGTAGGGCAACTCCTTAATGGGTTTAGACAATTATCCATTAATTTTTGGATTTTTTCACATAAGTTGGGAGCCCAAAAAATCCAACAAATCTCCCCCCTCCTGATTATGCGGAGGAACTTGCCATCCCGATAAGTGAGCAACATACTTCAAACTTTTATCTTGGTAATAACTTGTCCATATATCAGTACCATTGTCATCCGTATGTACCTTTTCAAGTTCAATCAACTTCTCCTCCAACACATCACGTAACAAATGATATCTCACATCAATATGTTTAGATTTGGAATGAAAATTTGGTTGCTCTCAAGAGAGGTATAAATTGCTTTGTGACAGTCAAAGTTCAATTCATGTTTATCAGCCCCTTAGGGCGCGGTCCAGACGGAATGTGAGCGATCGTGACAGATTTCGGCTAGCCATGGCTTAGTTAGGAAGGCCAAAGGTGAACTGGTAGGAAATTATGGGACACAAGTTTGATGATGTTTTCCTAACCTAAGTATAGGTTGGAAAAGTTTTAGAGGCAGCGGATGTCTCTAAGTTAGTAGGGGAAAAAAGAGTGCCTCTACTAACGGTTCTAAGTTTTCATCTAGGACTATTTTATAGGGGGATAACTGTGACTAAACCAAATTAAGGCCGAGGGCTGGGGGCCGAGGGCACGGAAGGACTATGGTTTTGTGGGTTATTTTGGGTGATTCCAAGTACTAGGAACCACGGTGCCTAAGCTGCTAAGTGTTGGGGCAAGTTGGGCGCGGAACGTTACCGATGGCGAGAAGCCGGGCACGCGGAATCGTGCGGCTGTTGCCCGTGAGCGCCAAAGATGAACGCTGGGCAGTTGTTGACTGTTGCTGGTAGTTGCTGGGATAATAGATGGTTACCAGCCAACTCAGCCACGTTCTTAGCAAGTTCCCGACTTCATGGACATTCGGATCAGACCAACGGTTAGGTCTTGTCAACCGTAAATATGCCTATAAATAATGGGTTAGGCAGAGACTAAGACCAGAGAGAGTCTTAGATAGTGAGAATCACCCTTAGATGTTCTACACGCTAAGTGTCTGTAGAATTATTCTTGTAATCATTGTGGTGAAATACAAGGTTGGCTTTGTTGGCTGTAACTTGTACGTGTGTTCTTTTATTTTTGCCTAAGTGTTCTTCGTTTAAATACTTGTGTGCAAGTGTGATTGTGTAAAATGACTGATAGTGTGGCTTACTAGTGCCATTATGTGTGTGTTTGGCTAGTGAGAGCGAACACCTTATAACAGCGTGGTATCAGAGCACAACTCTGATCCATTAGACCGTGCTTCTGTTGTATGTATTTTGTTGGTAATGATGGTTGGACATGGAAAATATGTCCAAGAATGGTTGCAACGTCAGGAACTTGCATTCGAGGACTTGATGCAGCGTCTGGAAGAGGTATCGGAAGGTTTCAATGTCATGGAAGTTCTGTTGCAGACCAGAGAGACGATCAACACCCTGACCGCCCGGATGGAAGAGTCCAGACAGACCGTTTCTTCCGTTGGGGATGTTGAGATGCTAAGAAATGAAGTAAGTTCGTCCCATGCAGAGATCGGGGCTTTACAGTCAGAGATCGATGTGTTAAAAAAGGCAGTTGGTTCCAGTAACACATAACCCGTTCAGAAATCTTCGAATGGAAAAGTGAAAGTCCCAGAATTGAAACCGTACAGGATAGTAGGAGTTCGAAAGATTTGAAAAACTTCTTGTGGGATATCAAACAGTACTTCAAGACTGTTGACGTTCCAGAACGGGAGAAGGTATCAATTGCATCAATGTACCTTAGAGGTGATGTAAAGTTGTGGTGGAGAACGGTGCAATTAGACCCCACCAGACCTAAGATTGAGACTTGGGACGTACTGAAGGAAGAGTTGAAGAAGCAAATTCCTTCCCACGAATATTTCGTGGAAAGTTCGGGACACATTGTGGAACTTGAAGCAGACTAAGAGTGTGCACGAGAACGTTGCTGAGTTCCAGGCCCTGATGTTGGATATGAAGGAGATGTCCGAGGAAGACAGACTCTACACCTTCATCCGTGGACTGCAACCGTGGGCTCAGATGAAGTTGCGGAGACAAATGTTCCGACCGTGTCTCAAGCACTCGCTGTCGCAGAAAAGTTGATAGATTTCGAATCCATGGGATCCAACAACAACAAGAAGAAGGAGAAGGGCAAGGAGAAGGCTAAGGAAACGAAAGGTGGTCAGTTCTCAAAGAAGAAGAAAAGAAGCAGTCGGTGACAATGATTGAACTTGGTGGTATTTCTTCTGGTAAGGAGAAACAACCACCAAATCCAACGAAGGATGGCTGTTATAATTGCGGAGGACCACACTTAACTCGCAATTGTCTCAAAAAGAAGGATCAGAACGTTAGTGCCTTGATAGCGGACAATGATGGGGATCAGTTGGAGATCCAGGATGCACCGGTCAACCCTATGCAGTTCATGAACACCATCACAGGTACTAATGGCTGTACTTCTTATAATGGTTTGATGTATGTGCATGTTATATTGAATGGTAACCAGATATTGGTGATGGTGGATACGGGAGCATTGCACAGTTGTATGATGGAACGCGTGGTAAATCAGTTCCGGTTGACATTGAAGGACTTGGGCTTCAAGTTGAAGGCTGTCAACTCTGAAGCCAAGCCAGTGATGGGCATGGCAACGGTGAAATTGGAGTTGGAGCCGTGGAAGGGATAGTGTAGCCTCATGGTTAGTCAAATGAACGATTTTGACTTGATCCTAGGTAAAGATTTCATGGTTGCAAATAGGATCTACTCAATTCTGTACTTGGACGGTGTCATGGTGGATGATGGCCAAAGTCCAGACTTTGTCCCTGCAGTAAGGTTGCCGAAACAGAAGAGCAACCAACGAAAGAATATGGTGTCGGTGGTACAAATTGAGTCCAGCCATAGGCGCGGGGAAGTTGTATACATCGCTATATTGGTGGAGCCCAAGCCAGACATGTACCATGAAATACCAGATGCTGTGACCCATATCTTGGAGGAGTTCACAGACCTCATGCCTACGGAGTTGCCAAGACGGCTTCCTCCTAAACGAACTGTGGAGCACAGAATCGAGTTGATTCCAGGAGCCCAACCACCTACCCAAACTCCTTATCGCATGTCCCCGATGGAGTTGGCTGAATTGCAGCGCCAACTTAACGAGTTGCTAGATAGCCAGGTGTTGAGACCGTCGTACGGTGCTCCAGCATTGTTCCAAAAGAAAGCAGACGAAACGTTAAGATTCTGTGTGGACTATCGTGCCCTGAACAAGATCACGATAAAAAATAAGTATCCGATTCTGAATACGTACCACTTGTTCTACAGGCAGGTGAGGGCACGATTCTACATCAAAATTGACTTGTGGTCAGGATACTGGCAAGTTCGAATAGTCCCAGGGGATGAGAAAAAGACAACGGTGGTGACTAGGTATGGTTTCTTTGAATTTCTTGTCATGCCGTTCAGTTGGACGAATGCACCTGCTACTTTTTGTAGACTGATGAATGATGTCTTATACGATTATCTTGATAAGTTTGTCGTAGTGTACTTAGATGACATTGTTGTGTATTCAAAGTTCCTAGAGGAACATGTAGGCCACTTAAGGGACGTATTCCGTAAGTTGAGGGAATATGAGGTCTATGTAAAAAAAGAAAAGTGTGAGTTTGGTAGGGAGCAGATCACTTTTCTTGACCATGTGCTGAGCAATGGTCGAATTCAGATGGATCGCAAGAAAGTGGAGGCGATTCTTGATTGGCCTGCACCCCAGAAGGTCGCAGAACTAAGGTTATTCCTTGGTCTGGCAAATTATTACAGGCGCTTCATCCAGGGATACTCTAAGATGGTAGTCCCTTTGACGGACCTATTGAAGAAGGATAAACCGTGGATGTGGGATTATGAATGCGAGGATACGTTCAGAATGTTGAAGGAAGCAGTCACTTCTGCGCCAGTATTGCAATTTTCGGACTTCACAAAAGCCTTTAAAGTGCACACTGATGCTTCAGATGGTGCGATTGGAGGAGTGCTGATACAAGATAAGCACGCGATTGCATTTGAGAGTACAAAGCTGAAGGAGTGCGAGTAGAGATATAGCATGCACGAAAAAGAGATGACGACTGTGGTGCATTGCCTTGAGATATGGAAGCACTACCTGTTGGGAACCAAATTCGTGGTGGTAACTGACAATGTGACCAATACTTACTTTACGACGCAAAGGAAGCTGACCCCAAAGAAAGCTTGTTGGCAAGAGTTTCTGGCCGAGTTCGATTTTGACTGGATTCACAAACCAGGAAAGGAGAATGTGGTTGCCGATGTGCTGAGTAGAAAGCACGTTGAAGAATACGTTGCTGCATTGAGCACTGTTGAAACGGATTTCAGGGACAAGATCAAATCAGTATCCCCAAACGATCTGATTTACCAGGCCCTGATCACCCAAATCCGTGAAAACAAAGTTCGTCGTTATTGGCTGGAAGACGACTTACTCTTTGTCAAAGGTGGTACAACATATGTCCCAACAGGAGGGGGACTTAGGCGACAGTTGCTACAAGAGACCCACGACACTCCTTGGGTTGGTCATCTCGAAGTGGAACGAATGCCGGCATTGCTGTCGCGAAGCTTCTACTGGCCGAAGATGGAAGAAGATATTGAGGTATACATGAAAACGTGTCTTGTGTGTCAACAAGACAAGGTGGAAAGGAAGAAGGAGCCAGGCTTGTTGCAGCTTTTGTCGATCCCTGATCAACCGTGGCAATCAGTCTCCATGGACTTCATTTCGAGATTTCCTAAGGTCGATGGTATGGCTTTTGTTTTTGTAATTGTTGACAGATTTTCTAAATATGCTGTGTTTATCGGTGCACCGAAGGCGTGCTCGACTGATGTTGCCGCTGAGTTATATTTTAGAAATATTGTGAAGTATTTCGGTTTACCCGAAAACATCATAAGTGACAGGAATACTAGGTTCACGAGCAGATTCTGGACCGTATTGTTAGGATTGCTAGGTTTCAAACTAAAGTTCTCTAATGCTAGGCCTGCTGACGACCCAAGCTGTTCGTGAGCAGCTCGCGAGCAGCTCGGCTCAAGTTCGTGTTGACTAAGCTCGAGTCAAGCTCGAGCCACTAGTTAATATAAACGAGCCAAGCACGAGACTTTGTTTCACAGGCTCGATAGCTCGACGAGCAGCTCGATAGGCTCGAATAAATGTGAAATTATAAAAATACTCCTATATCAATTAAAATTTACAAGTCTTTGACTATCTCTCACTTTCTTCATCAATTTACCTAATTTCCAAATCCTCACTTCCTCTGCCGACTCCTGCCGATTCCCAACTCCCAAACTCCAAATTCCCACTTCCGCCAGCTCCACCTCCACCAGCTCCACCCAGCTTTTGCAGGTATGTACTCAGCTTTTCTTTCTTTTCCTTTTCCGTTTTCTTTCTTCCCCAGCTCGGCAGCTCCCTCCTTTCAAAGCATTATCATTCAAAGCTTTAGATCTATGGATAAAAACTTACTTTCTTTCTTCCCCTGCTGGGTAGATCCATTCTTTCAAAGCTTTAGATCTATTGCAAAAGAGGTAGTTGTGGACCCCTGTGATGTTCATAGGATGTTAGTTGCCTTAGACATTAATTAAGACGGGTCCCTAAATATTGATGGATGGCTGCTCTTCTTTTGTTTTTCCTTCTACGGTGGTCCAACTTAGGGGTTTTTCTTGCCAGAGCTCTAAAGCTTTAGATCTACGGTGTTGTCAATTAAGCATGTAACACAATATAGAAAAACATTTCTAATACTAGAACTTTTTATTTTTATTTATTTGAGTGTAAAACAGATACAATGATTGGGGAAATTTTTTTATATATATAATTGAAGCATACACGGACCAAAATATATATACACACAGAGGGACAAAAATGTTCTACTGTGTTCAAATGCAGTAAAAAAGATGGCATTTGGATATAGGCAATTTTTTGTTGTTGTTTGGTCCCTTTTTATGGCTAATTTTTAGCTGTGTCTAAAGCTATATTTTTGCTGATTTTTTGTGTTCAATTTCTCAATTAGCAGGCTGATTTTTTGACTTCTTTTGGCTGCTATTTTCCTTTCTTTCTTTTTTCTTTTTGGATAGCTCATTTGCTGGTTTCTTTTGCTTCTTAATGTAATTAGGGTTGAACAGCATAATTACAGCAGGGCTTGATGATGAAGTGCCAAAGACACTATTCATATTTGAAATTTGTTGGTAACTAAACATTTCGAGTGTTGAACATTTAGATTTTTATGTATTATATGTTTATGATTGTATTAGTGGATAATTTGTAACTCTCAAAATCAAGAATATGTGAAAATTGCTATTATTATGCTTAAATTTTACCAAAAATATGTGGACAAAAATTCTATTTTCTTGCCTAAATTTTGAGAAAGTCAGCTGATTTTGAGCTCATCACGAGCCAAAAAATCGAGCAAAATTTGAGCTGATGTGGCGAGCTGCTTGCGAGCCAAAATCGAGCTAAGCTCGCGAGCTATAATTGAGTCGATCTCGAGTACCTCTTTGTCTATGTCGAGTCGAGCTCGAGCTTCATTTTTCGAGCTTGACGAACTCGAGCTCGCATATAAACAAGCCTGACTCGACTCGATAAGTTCAAAATTTGATTCGACTCAACTCGTTTGCACCCCTATCTAATACCGCACATCCTCAGACCGACGGACAAACGAAGAGGATCAATACCTTGTTGGAGGAATACCTAAGGCATTACGTGACGGCAAGTCAGAAAAATTGATTGGAGTTGCTTGATGCTACACAGTTCTACTACAATCTGCACAAGTCATCCGCAACCAAGTTGAGTCCGTTTGAATTGCTGAATGGACAACAACCTCTGACTCCGCATGAAGTTGCTCTTCAAGGTAGGAGTCGTTGCCCAGCAGCACACCGATTTGTTCATGCCAAACAGGAACTGGTGGACGAAACAAGAGATAGCTTGCTGGTGGCGCAACAATGCATGAAGAAATATGTTGATCAACATAGACGGGACTGATAGTTTCAAATGGGAGATAAAATGATGCTGAAACTGACTCTCCAGATTTGGAAGAAAGTGAACAGCAAGCCAATCAATCGTTGGCTCATTCCTAAGTACGATGGACTGTTCGAAATTATCAAGAAGGTAGATCGTGTAGCCTATCGGTTGAAACTGCCCGACAGACTCAAGATCCACTCGACTTTCCATGTGAATTTCATGAAACCCTTCAACCAAGATGAGATGGACGGAGGCAAGCAAAGCGTGCTGCGCCGGTAATCTGCAAGCAATTCTAGAAAGACATGGAGGCAGTGTCGGATCACAGAACGATGGGGCAGAGCAAAAAGAACTGACGGACAGATTATCTGATCCATTAGAAGGCAAAAGCGAGCCGGATGCTACTTGGGAACGGGACGTGACCTTGTGACAACTCGAGGACAAAATTGCCAAGTACCTGAAGAACGTTCGAAAGCAAGCCAAGTTGACGAGGGCGTCAACCTCTTCAGGTGGGGGAGGTTTGTCAGCCCCTAGGGCGCGGTCCAGATGGAACGCGCGCGGTTCGTAGCAGATTTCAGCCGGTCACGGCCTAGTTGGGAGGGCCGAAGGTGAACTGGTTGGAAACAATAGGACACATGTTTGATGATGTTTTCCTAACCTAAATATAGGGTTGGGAAAGTTTTAGAGACAGCAGATGTCACTAAATTAGTGGGGGAAAAAGGGATGTCTCTACTAACGGTCCTAAAATTCCATCTAACACTATTATATAAGGGGATAACTATGATTAAGTCAAGTCAAGGCCGAGGGCTGGGGGCCAAGGGCACGGAAGGACTAAGACTTTATGGGTTATTTCGGGTGGTTCCAAGTGTTAGGAACCACGGTGCCTAAGTTGCTTGGCGCAAGTTGGGCGCGGAACGTTGTCGATGGGCAGTAGAGGGGCGTGCGAAATCTTGCGGCCGTTGCCCGTGCGCGAAAAAGATGAAACCGTTGCTGGCAATTGATAGGAGTTGCTGGGATAACGTACAGTTACCAACCAACTTAGCCACGTTCTTAGCAGGTTCCCGACTTCGTAGACATTCGGATCAGACCAACGGTTGGGTCTTGTTAACCGTAAACATGCCTATAAATAACGGATTAGGCAGAGACTAAGGGTAGATAGAGTCTCAGATAGTGAGAATCACCCTTTGATGTTCTTCACGCCAAGTGTTTGTAGAATTGTCCTTGTAATTGTTGTGATGAAATACAAGGTTGGTCGTGTTGGTTATAACTTGTGCGTGTGTTCCTTTGTTTTTACCTAAGTGTTCTTCGTTTGAATACTTGTGTGCAAGTGTGATTGTGTAGACTGATTGGTAGTGTGGCTTACCAGTGCCATTACGAGTGTGTTTGGCTAGTGAGAGCGGACATCTCGTAACAGCGTGGTATCAGAGCACGGCTCTGATTTATTAGACCGTGCTTCTGTTGTGTGCATTTTGTTGGTAATGATGGTTGGACACGGAAATTCTGTCCAAGAACGGTTGCAACGTCAGGAACTTGTTTTCGAGGACTTGATGCAATTACGAGGTGTCTACTCTCACTAGCCAAACACGCACGTATTGGCACTAGTAAGCTACACTATCAGTCAGCCTACACAATCACACTTGCATGCAAATATTCAACATAGAACACTCAGGCAAAAATAAAGAAACACATGCACAAGTTACAGCCAAACGGCCAATCTTGTATTTCACAACGAAACTTACAAGAACAATTCTACAAACATTTGGAGTGCAGAACATCTAAGGGTGATTCTCACTATCTGTGACTCTCTCTCCGTAGTCTCTGCCTAACCCGTCATTTATAGGCATGTTTACGGTTGTCAAGACCCAACCGTTGATCTGATCCGAACGTCCACAAAGTCAAGAACCCACTAAGAGTGTGGCTGAATTGGGTGGAACCATCCGTTATCCCAGCAACTGCCAGCAACATTCAGCAACTGCCCAACGTTCATCTTTGGAGTGTACAGGCAACGGCCACACAATTCCGCACGCCCAGGTTCCCGCCATCGACAACGTTTCGCGCCCAACTTGCCCCAACACTTAGCAATTTAGGCACCTTAGTTCCTAGCACTTGGAATCATCCGAAATAACCCATAAAACCTTAATCATTCCATACCTTTGACCTCCTACCCTTGGCCTTGACTTGTTTTAGTCACAGTTATTCCCCGATATAATAGTTCTAGATGAAAACTTAGAACCATTAATAGAAACACCGATTTTTTCCCGACTAACTTAGAGACATCTGTTCCCTCTAAAACTTTTCCAACCCTATACTTAGGCTAGAAAAACAACATCAAACATGTGTCCCATCATTTTCAACCAGTTCACTTTTGGCCTTTCTAAGTAGGCCATGGCCAGTCGAAATCTACCACGACGGCGCGCGAAATCTACCACGACGGCGCGCGTTCCATCTGGACCGCGCCCTAAGAGGTTGACAAACTATCCCTACTTGAAGAGGTTGACGCTCTCATCAACTGGGCCTGTTTTCGAACATTCTTCTAGTAATCGGTAACTTTGTCTTCCAACTGCCACAAGATCACTTCCCGTTCCCAAGTAGCGTCCAGCTCGCTTTCACCTTTCCAATGTATCAGATAATTTGTCCGTCGGTTCTTTTTGCTCTACCCCATCGTTCTGTGATCTAGCACTGTCTCCACGTCTTTCTGAATTGTTTGTGGATCACTGGCAGAGCACGCTTTGCTTGCCTCTGTCCTCCATCTATCTCATCTTGATTGAAGGGTTTCAGGAAACTCACATAGAAGGTCGGGTGGATCTTGAATCTGTCGGGTAGATTCAACCGATAGGCTACATGACCCACCATCTTGATTATTTCGAACGGTCCATCGTACTTAGGAATGAGCCCACGATGGACTGTCTTGTCGCTCACTTTCTTTCAAATCTGGGAAGTCAATTTCAGCATCACTTGATCTCCCACTTGAAACTCTAAGTCCCGTCTATTTTGATCAGAATATTTCTTCATACGTTGTTGCGTCACCAGTAAGCTATCTCTTGTTTCGTCCAACAGTTCCTGCTTGGCACGAGCAAACCGATGTGCTACTGGGCAACGACTCCCGCCTTGAAGAGCAACTTCATGCGGAGTTAGAGGTTGTTGTCCGTTCACCAATTCAAACGGACTCAACTTGGTTGCAGATGCCTTGTGCAGATTATAGCAGAACTATGCAGTATCTAATAACTCCAATCAATTTCTCTGACTTGCCTCACGTAATGCCTTTGGTATTCCTCCAACAAGTCATTGATCCTCTCCGTTTGTCCGTCGGTCTGAGAATGTGCGGCAATAGAGAACTTTAGTTTGGAACCCAACAATTCAGACAACACGGTCCAGAATTTGCCTGTGAATCTGGTATCCCTGTCACTTTTGATGTTTTCGGGTAAACCGAAGTACTTCATAACATTTCTGAAAAATCACTCAGCAGCAATATCAGCAGAGCACGCCTTCTGCGCACCGATAAACACAACATACTTAGAAAATCTGTCAATAATTATAAAAATAAAAACCATACCATTGACCTAGGAAATTTCAAAATGAAATCAATGGAGACTGATTGCCACGGTCGATCAGGGATTAGCAAAGATTGCAACAAGTCTGGCTCCTTATTTCTTTCCACCCTGTCTTGTTGGCACACAAGACACGTTTTCACGTATACCTCAATATTTTCTTCCATTTTCGGCTAGTAGAAGCTCCGCAATAGCAATGCCCGCATTCATTCCACTCCGGGATGACCAGCCCAAGAAGTGTCGTGGGTCTCTCATAGCAACTGTCGCCTGAGTCCCCCTCCTTTTGGGACATATGCTCTACCACCTTTGGCAAAAAGAAAACCGTCTTCCAACCAATAATGACGAACTTTGCCTTCACGGACTTGAGGGATCAGGGTCCAGTAAACCGAATCGTTTTGGGACTCTGACTTGATCTTGTCCCTGAAGTCCATTTCAACAGTGCTCAATGCAGCAACGTATTCTTCAACGTGCCTTCTACTCAGCGCATCGGCAACCACATTCTCCTTTCCTGGTTTGTGAATCCATTCGAAATCAAACTCGGCCAGAAACTTCTGCTAATGAGCTTGCTTCGGGGTCAGCTTTCTCTGCGTCTTAAAGTAAGTATTGGCTACATTGTCGGTCACTACTACGAACTTGGTTCCCAAAAGGAAGTGCTTCTATATCTCAAGACAATGCACCACAGCCGTCATCTCTTTTTCGTGCGTACTATATCTCTACTCGCACTCCTTCAGTTTCTTGCTTTCAAATGCAATCGGGTGCTTATCTTGCATCAGCACCCCTCCAATCGCACGATTTGAAGCATTAGTGTGCACTTCAAAGGCTTTTGTGAAGTCCGAAAGTTGTAACACTAGCGCAGAAGTGATTGTTTTCTATAACATTCTGAACGCATTCTCGTATTCATAATCCCACATCCACGGTCTATTCTTCTTCAGTAGGTCCGCCAAAGGTGCTACCATCATCGAATATCCCTAGATGAAGCGCCTATAATAATTTGCCAGACCAAGGAACGACCTTAGTTCTGCGACTTTCTAGGATGTAGGCCAATCAAGAATCACCTCCACTTTCTTGCGATCCATCTGAATTCGACTATTGCTCAGCACATGGCGAAGAAAAATGATCTGCTCCCTGTCAAACTCACACTTTTCTTTTTTTACATAGTTCTCGTATTCCCTCAACTTGCGGAATACGTCCCTTAAGTGGCCTACATGTTCCTCTAGGAACTTCGAATACACAACAATTTCATCTAAGTACATACAACAACCTTATCAAGATAATCGTACAAGACATCATTCATCAGTCTACAAAAAATAGCAGGTGCATTCGTCAAACCGAACGGCTTGACAAGAAATTCAAAGGAACCATATCTCGTCACCACCATCGTCTTTTTCTCATCTTCTGGAACTATTCAAACTTGCCAGTATCCCGACAGTAAGTCGATTTTGGTGTAGAATCGTGCCTTCACCAGCCTATAGAACAAGTTGTATGTATTCGGGATCGGGTACTTATTTTTTATCGTGATCTTCTTCAGGGCACGGTAATTCATACAGAATCTCAACGTTCCGTTAGTCTTCTTCTGGAACAACGCTGGAACACCGTGGGAGCCTTCGACGGTCACAGCGCTTGACTATTTTGCAACTCGTTAAGTTGGCACCGCAATTTAGCCAACTCTATTGAGGACATGCAGTAAGGAACCTGGGCAGGTGGTTGGGCTCCTGGAATCAACTTGATTTTGCGCTCCATAGCATGTCTAGGAGGAAGCCGTTTCGGCAACTCTGCAGGCATGAGGTCTGCGAACTCCTCCAGGACATGGGCCACGGCATCTGGTACTTCTTGTACATGTCCGGCTTGGTCTCCACCAAAGCAGCGATGTATACAACATTTTCGCGCCTTAGACAGGATTAAATTTGCACCGCCAACACCATATTCTTTCATTGGTTATTCTTCTATTTTAGCAACCTTACTGCAGGGACAAAACCTGGATTCTAGTCATCATCCACCATGACGCCGTCCAAGTACGGAATTGGGTAGATCATATTTGCAACCATGAAATCTTTGTCTAGGATCAAGTGAAAATCGTCCATTTGACTAGCCATGAGGCTACACCATCCCTTCCACGGCCCCAACTCCAATTCCACAGTAGCCACGCCCAACACTGGCTTGGCTTCAGAGTTGACAGCCTTCAACTTGAAGCCCAAGTCCTTCAACTTCAATCGAAATCGATTTACCACACGTTCCGTCACACAACTGTGCGATTCTCCAGTATCCACCATCGCCAGTATCTGGTTACTATTCAACATAACCTGCACATAAATCAAACCATTGTAAGGAGTACAACCATTAGTGCTTGTGATAGCGTTCACGAACTGCATGGGATTGACCCGTGCATCCTGCATCTACAACTGGTCACCATCATCTTCCGCTTTTCTGATTCTTCTTTTTGGGACAATTATGGGTTAAGTGTGGTCTTCCGCAATTATAGCAGCCATCCTTCTTTGGATTTGGTGGTTGTTTCTCCTTAGCAGAAGAAGCACCACCAGGTTCGGACGTTGTCACCGACTGCTTCTTTGGGAACTGACCACCTTTCGTTTCCTTAATCTTTTCCTTGCCATTCTCTTTCTTCTTATTGTTGTTGGATCCCATGGACTTAAAGTCTATCAACTCTTTCTGCCCTTAGTCTCTGCCTAATCGGTTATTTATAGGCATATTTACGTTTGACAAAACCTAACTGTTAGTCTGATCCAAACGTCCACGAAGTCAGCAACCCGCTAAGAACGTGGCTGAGTTGGCTAGTAACCATCCGTTATCCCAGCAACGGTCAGCAACTGCCCAACGTTCATCTTTGGCCCCCGCAAGCAACGGCCGCACAATTCCGCACGTCCAGCTTCCCGCCATCGATAACGTTCTTCACCCAACTTGTCCCAACACTTAGCAACTTAGGCACCGTGGTTCCTGGCACTTGGAACCATCTGAAATAACCTACAAAACTTTAGTCATTCCGTGCCCTTGGCCCCCAACCCTGCCCTTGGCTTACTCCTGCCAAAGAACTTGCTTCGGGGTCAGCTTCCTCTGCGTCTTAAAGTAAGTATTGGCCAAATTGTCGGTCATCACCACGAACTTGGTTCCCAAAAGGTAGTGCTTCCATATCTCAAAGCAATGCACCACAGCCGTCATCTTTTTCTCATGCATACTATATCTCTACTCGCACTCCTTCAGCTTCATGCTTTCAAATGCAATGGGTACTTATCTTGCATCAACACTCCTTTAATCGCACAATCTGAAGCATCAGTGTGCACTTCAAAGGCTTTTGTGAAGTCCAGAAGTTGCAACATTGGCGCAGAAGTGACTGCTCCCTTCAACATTCTGAACGCATCCTCGCATTCATAGTCCCACATCCACGGTCTATCCTTCTTCAATAGGTCCGTCAAAGAGGCTACCATCTTTGAGTGTCTCTAGAGAAAGCACCTATAACAATTTGCCAGACCAAGGATCAACCTCATTTCCGTAACTCTCTGGGGTGCTGGCCAATCAAGGATTGCCTCAACCTTCTTGCGATCCATCTGAATTCGACCATTGCTCAGTACTTGACCAAGAAAAGTGATCTGCTCCCTGCCAAACTCACACTTTTCTTTTTTTTCATCGAGCTCGTATTCTCTCAACTTGCAGGATACGTCCCTTAAGTTGCCTACATGTTCTTCTAGGGACTCCAATACACAACAATGTCATCTAAGTACACTACGACAAACTTATCAAGATAATCGTACAAAACATCAGTCATCGGTCTACAAGTACATTCGTCAAACCGAACGGCATGACAAGAAATTCAAAGAAACCATAGCTCGTCACTACCGTCATCTTTTCCTTATCTCCTAGAACTATTCGAACTTGCCAGTATCCCGGCAGCAAGTCAATTTTGGTGTAGAATCGTGTCCTCACCAGCCTGTCGAATAAGTCGTACGTATTCGGGATCGAATATTTGTTTTTTATTGTGATCTTGCTCAGGGCACGGTAATCCATACAAAATCTCAGCATTCCGTCAGCCTTTTTCTTGAACAAAGTTGGAATACCGTACGGAGCCTTCGACGGTCTTAGCGCTTGACTATCTAGCAAGTCGTTAAGTTGGCACCGCAATTCAGCCAAGTTCATTGGGGACATGCGGTAAGGAGCCTGGGCAGGTGATTGGGCTCCTAGAATCAACTCGATTCTGTGCTCCACAGGACATCTAGGAGGAAGTCGTTTCGATAACTCCGCTGGCATGAGGTCTGCGAACTCCTCCAAGACATAAGCCACGGCATCTGGTACTTCCTGGTACATGTCCGATTTGGTCTCCACCAACGTAGCGATGTATACAACTTCTCCGCGCCTAAGACAGGACTCAATTTGCACCGTCAACACCATGTTCTTTCGTTGGTTGTTCTTCTATTTCGGCGACCTTACTGTAGGGACAAAGCCTGGACTCTGGTCATCATCCACCATGATGCGGTCCAAGTGCGGAATTGGGTAGATCCTATTTGCAACCATGAAATCTTTGTTTAAGATCAAGTCAAAATCGTCCATTTGACTGGCCATGAGGCTACACCATCCCTTCCACGACCCCAACTCCAATTCCATAGTCACCACGTCCAACACTGGCTTGGTTTCAGAGTTGACAGCCTTCAACTTGAAACCCAAGTCCTTCAACTTCAACCGGAATCGATTTACCACGCGTTCCGTCACACAACTGTGCGATGCTCCCATATCCAGCATCGCCAGTATCTGGTTACCATTCAACATAACCTGCACATACATCAAACCATTGTAAGAAGTACGACCATTAGTACCTGTGATAGCATTCACGAACTGCATGGGGTTGACCAGTATATCCTGCATCTCCAACTGGTTGTCATCATCTTCCGCTATCAAGGCACTAACGTTCTGATCCTTCTTTTTGGGACGATTGTGGGCTAAGTGTGGTCTTTCACAATTATAGCAGCCATCTTTCTTTGGATTTGGTGGTTGTTTCTCCTTAGCAGAAGAAGCACCACCAGGTTCGGTCGTTGTCACCGACTGCTTCTTTTTCTTCTTCTTTGGAAACTGACTACCTTTCGTTTCCTTAACCTTCTCCTTTCCCTTCTCCTCCTTCTTGTCATTGTTGGATCCCATGGACTTGCAGTCTATCAACTTCTCTATGGCAACGAGTGTTTGAGACACGGTCTGAACATTCTGTCTCCGCAACTCTATTTGCGCCCACGGCTGCAGTCCACGGATGAAGGTATGGAGTCTGTCTTCCTCAGACATCTCCTTCACATCCAACATCAGGGCTTGGAACTCAGCAAAGTACTTGTGCACGCTCTTAGTTTGGTTCAAGTTCCACAATGCGTCCCGAACTTTTCACGAAATATTCGTGGGAAGGAATTGTTTCTTCAACTCTTCCTTCAATACATCCCAAGTCTCAATTATGGGTCTGGTGGGGTCTGATTGCATCATTCTCCACCACAACTTTGCATCACCGCTAAGGTACATTGATGTAATTGATACCTTCTCCTCTTCTGGAACGTCAACAGCCTTGAAGTACTGTTCGACATCCCACAAGAAGTTTTTCAAATCTTTCGAACTCCTACTACCCTGGTACGTTTTCGACTCTGGGACTTTCACTTTACCCTTCGAAGATTTCTGAACAGGTTGTGTGTTACTGGAGACAACTGCCTCCTTTAACACACCGATCTCCGACTGTAAAGCCGCGATCTCTGCATTGGACGAAGTCACTTCGTTTCTCAACATCTCAACATCCCCAACGGAAGAAACGGACTGTTTGGTCTCTTCCATCTGTGCAATTAGGGTGTTGATCGTCTCTCTGGTCTGCAACAGAACTTCCATGACATTGAATCCCTCTGGTACATCTCCCAGGCGCTACATCAAGTCCTCGAATGCAAGTTCCTAAAGTTGAAACCGTTCTTGGATAGAATTCCCATGTCCAACCATCATTCTAAACAAAATGTACACAACAGAAGCACGGTCTAATGGATCAGAGCTGATATGTTGACCAAGTCATTGCCAAGATGGAAGTTTGAAGTATGTTGCTCACTTGCTGGGATGGCAAGTTCCTTCACATAGTCGGGAGGGGGAAGATTTGTTGGGTTTTTTGGGCTCCCAACTTATGTGGAAAAGTCCAAAAATTAATGGGTAATTGTCTAAGCCCATTAAGGAGTTGCCCTACCTATTTATAGATCAAATTAGGTTTATTGTTAAGGGAAAATAAAGTGAAAAAAAGCAGAAAAATTCTGGAGAGAAATTTCAGCAAGTGTCTAGTTTGAGCAGTTACGGCAATTAGCCTGACTGACATAGAAAACACAAATGATCGGCTTGAAATTTTAACTGAAGGTAGAGGACATCTAGTTCTACGTTCTGAACGGTGGAGATCGGATTCCAACGGTTCAATTTTTATTTATAAATTTTGGACTGCTGCTGTTTTTGGTGAAGTTTTTCACAGCTTTTACTCTTTATTTGGGATTTGGTGACTTTGTTGATTGTTTAGGACCATATATCAATTGTGTACTTGCTGAAAGTTGTACTCAATTTTTAATTGGTGATAGTGGAGTAATTTGTGGTGGGTTTAAGAGCCTCGTGGTTTTTCCTCTTCACATTGGAGAGGTTTTCCACGTAAAATTCCTGTGTCTTCTTGTGGTTGGTTTTTTTTTTTTTTGTGTTTGTGGGCAGATTTATCTTCCATTAGTTGCTGGATTTTGTCTTGTATAACGCTCCTAATCTGTTCTAACAAATTAGGGAGGTTTTCGCTGCATGTTGTGGTTATTCGAAACTCAATACCTCCAAACAAGATCCCACATTTATGGAAATCAAGATGGGCATGAGCCCAAAAAAAAAAGAATCAGGACAAATTGGGAGTCAGAAATATTAGACAATTTCAAAGATAGTAATCCACCTCTTAGCGTACTTGTAGTTGGGATAGTTTTTCCTCAGAATTTTCACCAGATCTTTGGTCGCAGTGAGGTGAGATGAACATATGCACCGGCTTTCAGCTTCAGGTCTCCCGTAAACCAAAAGTAGTGCTTCAGCCACATCACAGACATCTACCATATCCCGGAATTTGATTTCTATTTCTTCATATCATTCTGTGCAGCCAAGGAGGGGAAAAAAAGAGCAGTTGAATCTCAAAAAATGATGTTATCTAAGCTAATCTCTGAGTTCTTTACTTCATACATGAAAAATACAATTCCTTTGATAAATCGTGCAACAATAAATTCATGCGACTTTTGAACTGCAAAGGACCTACAAATCACAAAGTTAAGCTTTTGTATCTTTAACTACGGCTCAAAGCAATCAAGCAAACAGTTGAAAGATGCAACCTCCTCAGATGTTATGCCTACTGTCTGTCTCACCTTCCATTAGGTTAAACTCACAATTTTCACATCAATAAAATTTGAATAGCTTGTATATATGTCTGGAAAGATTACAGTAGCATAAAAAATTTTTTGGCATCATTGCTAGTTTAACTTTCCCTACCATCAATCAGAAAATTGAATTTCATTCCCATAGTAAAAACAAACACCACAATCTTAAGTTTTTTATATCACTTTACAAATCTTTAGATCATTGTCAAAATCATAGACTATCAGAATGGCAGACAGCGTACAGGTTTAGAATCTGAAAACCTTTCAGTTGGCTTGAAGATTCAAAAAAAAAAAGCGAAAAAGACAGCAAAGCAGTTATCTCCATGAATATAGTTTCATTCCTAGAAGTTCAACCACAATCAGATAGACGGATTTTGCAAACTTTATTGGGCATCAATTCATTGTGTAACACTGGGAGCCAGAACATAAAAAATGATGGTTTACTTGGAAAAATAATTAGTTGATCAACCACATGAAGAAATCCAATTGCTTGACATTTCAAGGACAAAATAATAATAATAATAATAATAATTGACTAACCAAGATCCCAGGCATCCCCCTGCTCCTGTAACACATATTGTCCTGTCCTTCTCAGCCTCCCACGCTGCCATATCTGATTGCTTACTTGTAGCAGTAGTGGGAATAGTATTTTAGTACAAAATTCACTATAGATTGATCAAGAAGGTGGATAAAGTTTTATTCTTTTCTTTAGTATGAATATTAGTTCTTTTTTGGTTGGATAAGGTTGAGAATTCGTCGATTCTTAAGGAGGAGGATTGGAAGAGAGCAGTTGGAGTAGGAGGAGAAGAGCGGTGGCGGTGGTATGTAGTAGCTAGCAGATTTCAGTGGTCTCTCTCAATAGTCAATAGTAAGCTACCAAGGAAAATAAGCTAATAAGGGACAATTCCACTTTACACCATTTTAATTGAGAAAGTCATTCAAAACATTCCTCATATTTTATAAAATGACTTTTTTTTATCTCTCACTTTTAAAAGTGTAATTTTACGTTCCTTACAAATTTACATTAGTCAAATTTGATCCTTATTTAGGTTTTTGACTAATTTTTAGTCAAAATCCACCATATACCTTGCACGTGATCATTTTTTAAGGGCAAAATTGTCAAATCAAATTTTACACAATTCAATTTATAGTCCCTCATATTTCACAAAATGAATTTTTCATCGCTCACATTTCAAAAAATGAATTTTTTGGTTCCTTACATTTTACAAAATGAATTTTTGATCCCTCATTGATGATGTGTATAAATAGTTTTTTTTAACTCATGTATGTATCTATTTGATTTTATCTGAACAATACAAATAGTATGTGTACAACTATAATTAGCCTATTCAAACGAAATCAAATAGAGATATATTATATGCTATTCATACTGTTTAGGTGAAGTTAAATAGATATATACATGAATTTAAAAAAATTGTTAGTTTTTCACTCATGTTCATTTCTTTCTACTCAAAAATTGAAAACAAAGAAGAGATTTAATTCTAAACATTGTCGAGTGTTTATATCAAATTAAATTTGAACAGAAAAAATAAACAAAGGAAAAGTATGACAAAAAGAAGTAAATAATTGGCACTTTGAAATTTTAAAACAATTACAAGGCAAGTAATTCAATTGTTGGTTTTAAAGGTGGCGAGTAGAAATTTTAAATTTAAACTGCAATTTGTTAGCATGACTATAGAATTCGATTTAGGATCCATTAATTAGATGGTCTTATTATACAACTCGATAAATGAATTATTAGCAAAAGAGAAAAGGCCACAAATATTGAACAATTTCACATGGTGAAATCAAATAGATATATATATATGGATTTAAAACAAAATTGTTAGTTTTAAATCTATGTATATATATATATATCTCTATTGAATAGCATGTGTATAATTACAATTAACCTGTCTAGGTAAAATCAAATAGAGATATATTACATGTTATTCGTACTATTCATGTGAAATAAAAAATATATATATACATGGGTTAAAAAAAAACTATTTATACACATGGCCAATGAGGGATGAAAAAATTCATTTTGTGAAATGTGAGATACTAAGAATCGGATTATGTAAAATTTGATTTAATAATTTTTGTCCCTAAAAAATAATTATGTGCAAGGCATGTGACAGATTCCAACCAAAAACTAGTTGAAAATCTAGGTAGGGACCAAATTTGATCAATATGAATTTCTAAGAGACATAAAATTACACTTTTAAAAATGAGATACGAAAAAAATTATTTTGCAAAATGTGATAAACATTTAGAGATTTCACTGATTCTTAAGGAGGAGGATTGGAAGAGACGGCGATTGGAGTAGGAGGAGGAGGACTGTTGCGGTGGCGTATGTAGTAGCTAGCTGATTCCAGTGGTCTCTCTCAATAGTCAATAGTCAACAGTCAACAATAAGCTACCAAGCAAAATAAGCTAATAAGGGATAATTCCACTTTACACCCTTTTAATTATACCGGATTCTCATTTTGATCACTATACTTTAAAACATAATATTTTTGTCTATAAAATATAAAATTTGCCTATTTG
Organism: Coffea arabica; assembly: GCF_036785885.1. Taxonomy (NCBI): domain Eukaryota; kingdom Viridiplantae; phylum Streptophyta; class Magnoliopsida; order Gentianales; family Rubiaceae; genus Coffea; species Coffea arabica. The sequence continues at coordinate 29,228,473 of NC_092313.1, forward strand.
AATAAAAATTATAAAATCGTTGACAGAACTGAGAAAGATTTTACACTTTGTAAATTAAAGTAGAACATATTTTATATTTTAAAAACTAAAGTATGATAGATTTTATGCTTTAACTACTAAAATGTACTTTTTTTTTAAGTTTAGAAACAAAAAGTGCAATTTCATATAGTTGAACGTTCAAAAGAGGAATTAATACGCTAATTTTTGGGGGTCGTTTATAATTTTTTTGTAAATATTTTCTTGACACATTTCATATTTTCCTTTTATCTCACATAATTATGTAATTATAATACATTTTTCTACAAAAATTTCATAATATTACAATCCAAATGGGGAAGTATTTGAACATAAGTGTAAAATTTTATATTGGGCACGCTCTCTACTTTTCATGTGCTTATCAAGTAATGTTAGGGCATAAAAGTTTGAGGACAGAGAAGAAAACTACATGCCAATGAAATGTCCTTAAGCAATCCTATTTGTTAACCTATTGCAAAATTGTATCAAATAAAATTTGGTATAGATGGATAAAATTATGAGGATGTAAAACTTATTTTGATGAAAATATATTTATTTCATAGTTTTTTATGAAGCTGCAAAACAATTAAGTTTCATAAAGCTCTAAGATAAGAGGGATTTCCTTTTGAAGTTTTATCACTAGAGACATAATTATGCTAATACTTATACTACAGTGAATGTACACCTATTATTAAATATTTTGATTTAGAAATAATGTATAAGAACAAAACACAAATTATATCATAAGAACTAAACAGAAAAATAATAAAAGCACAAGTGTTAAAAACATTGTAAAATATGCTATGTGCAATCAAGCACAAATGATCAAGTGATCTTTCACAATGGTATATGCACTCAAACAGGTAACTGGACAAAGTAAATTATGCACTCAATTTTGTGCAGCTTTAATGTTTAATTCTTGAACATTCACATATGGAATATATTGGACATTCATAGAAATATTCTTAAACACTCTCATAGTTAGAATATTTTTCCTTTTCATCAATTTTTGCAAGTAATTTATTGACAATCATTTCAAAAAGTAACATATGTAACAGTCGACGCAAGTATTTTTGTGCTTGTATTATTAAAAGCATTGGCCATTCTTTCGTTTGGATTGCTTTTTTTTTCAAAAAAAGTTTTACATTTTTCGTGAACACATTTTTTAATCATATTTTTATCTCATATATATTAAACTATTATAACACATTTTTCTATAAAAAAAAAACTCCAGAAAATAGCAATTCAAACTGGCTAGTTTCTGGTGGTTACACCACATTTATAATTTACATACGCTTTCTCCACTTTGACAATTCATACATTCTCAAATCCACTTTGAATTGACTATTACCAAATTAACGTGAAGAATAAATGACAAATTACATGAATGAACTCATGTACCATTTCTCACAAAGGATAATGTTTCACATTTATTCATTGGTAATTTAAATACAATACAACAATGCCTTGGCTTAGATGCTAACTAAATTCTTCTCCCTGAAGCTTTCAACCGTATCCTTTAAGCTGACCTCCAAAGGAATAAATCGAACTCCTAAATTCTTTGCCTTCTCGTTGGATACTGTGTGGGCTGGATAAAAAAGGTTGCTATAGTCTGACAATCTGTAGTATGTTGAGAAAATTCAGAAAATACAAGTAAATAAAGCATAGTTGAAAAGAAAATGCTCATGTAAAATTAAACTCCACAAAATTTGCAGGAGACAGTAATGCTTCACAAGCATTTTGCCTTGGGAAAATCGTTCAAAACATCCCTCACATTTTGTAAAATGACTTTTTTCGTCCCTTACTTTTAAAAATGTACTTTTACGTCCCTTACAAATTCACATTGATCAAATTTGGTCCCTATCTAGGTTTCCAACTAGTTTTTGGCCGGAATTCATCACATGACTTGCATGTGATCATTTTTTAGGAGCAAAATTATCAAATCAAAATTTATATAATCCATCTATAGTCCCTTACATTTCACAAAATGAATCGTTTTGTCTCTTACATTTCACAAAATAAATTTTTTCATCCCTCAGATTTCTCAAAATGAATTTTTTTATCTCTCATTGACCACGTGTACGAATAGTTTTTATTTTTTTAAATTCATGAATATATCTATTTGATTTCATCTAAACAGTACAAATAATATGTAATATATTTCTATTTGATTTCACCTAAACAGATCGATATATACATGGGTTTAAATCTAATAATTTTATTTTAAACCTATATATATATATATATATATATGATTTCACCATGTGAATCTATTCAATATTTGTAGTCTTTTCTATTTTAGTAATAATTCATTTATTGAGTTGTTTAATAAGAGTATCTAATTAATCGATGTTAATTCGAATTCTATAGTCATGCTAACAAATTGCAGTTTAAATCTGAAATTTTTACTCGCTACCTTTAAAACCAACAGTTGAATTTCTTACCTTATGATTATTTTAAAATTTTAAAATGTCAATTACTTACTTCTTTTGTCATACTTTTCCTTTGTTTATTTTTTCTGTCTAAATTTAATTCGATATAAATACTTGATAATATTTAGAATTAAATGTCTTCTTTGTTTTCAATTTTCGAGTAAAAGGAATGAACATGAGTGTAAAACTAATAATTTTTTTAAACCCCTGTATATATCTTTTTTAATTTCACATAAACAGTATGTTTAGGCGAAAATTAAATAGAGATATATTACATGCTATTCGTATTGTCCAAGTGAGATCAAATAGATATATAAATTAGTTTTAATAAAAGTTATTCATACACATGAACAATGAAAAATGAAAAAAATTATTTTATAAAATATGAGGGATGAAAAAATTCATTTTGTGAAATGTGGGGGACGAAACAATTCATTTTGTGAAATGTGAGGGATAAAAAAATTCATTTTGTGAAATGTGAGAGACTATGGATTGAATTATGTAAATTTTGATTTGACAATTTTGTCCTTCAAAAATGATCACGTGCAAGGCACGTGGTGGATTCTGACAAAAAATTAGTCGGAAATCTAGATAGGGATCAAATTTAATCAATATGAATTTGTAAGGGATGTAAAAATACACTTTTAAAAGTAAGGGATGAAAAAAGTCATTTTACAAAATGTGAGGGACGTTTTAAACGATTTTTCCTTTTGCCTTTATATAAAATTTCTGTCATATATGGTAAGAAAATTTAGTTTAAAACTTTTGCTACAATCCATTATATCAAAGGGCGAATTGCATGGATTAATGGAAGGGATGTATTTATCTAATTAACTTTTGAACTTTCCATATGAACTAAAACTAGAAAAAGACAATCAGAAAATGCTGGCTGAGACAAAAACCCTGGTAATTTGAAAAACCTGGCAAACAGAATCTTAGGTGACCAGAATCAAATTCATTTCCATCACCTAAAACTCAATTATCTATAATTTGCAGAGGAAACCAATTTGGAGATCCTACTCCTAAGAAGAACCTAATTCTAGAAACAAATTTGAGAAAGAGCTCATTTGATGAGAAAATGAGACAAAAGATACAGAAAATTCTGGATTTGATGTATGTACTTTGTTAAATATAAACAAAAATTATGCGATACGTCTTGGAGGTGCATATTGCCATCAACAACAGCCTATAAGGACATATACTGACAAAATTGACAAGGAAAAAGATACTTACTTATCCAGAAATTTATGAGTAGGGTAATGTCCACGCAAAATCTTGATGACCTGAGAGGCATGTGCTGATCTCTCAACCAGACAATATCTTCCACTTGCAGAAGGGATTTCAAAGGCAAGAATATGCGCATGGGCAACATCTCTAACATCAACCCATCCAAAAGTTACATTAGGAAATGCCCCAGCCCCTGCATTCAGTAGATAATGAGATCTTTAAGCATATATACTATTGTCTTTTCACCTCTCCTCTAGATAGGCAAACAAAAGTAATTTCCAATTTTAAGTTCCAGAAGATTTGAATTAGCAATCACTTCTTGAAATGAAAGTCCTATCATCACTGTACAAGGTGGCCATTTAGCTCCAAAGAGTCAGTGTCAATGGGAAAAGTAACAAAACAAGCTGATTAGCAAGTAGTCTTAAGACACAGGCAGTGACAACACAGAATGAATTTTTCCTGTCAGTGCCCTCCCAAAAACTTCCTCAAGGAAGAAAAAGTAATAACATCTTCCACCCCAAAAAGTGTTGTTCTTCCTGAAATTTGCATAGAATCTCAATCTCAAAGAATAGAAGATGCAAGCAACATGAACGTCAGAAAAATGGTTGGACAGCAAAGCTTTTTGGCATGACCAGCTGATAGACCAGATAGCTTGACATATCAGTTCACATTTCTATCAATGTCTGTATGCTCCATTACAATAATAAGCTGGCAGAACCTTACAATTTTATTAGTGTCATAGATACTTTGTTGTACGATAACAGAGAACATTTTAGTTCATGATAAAGCTATAACAAAACACAGATGAACATCATCTAATACAGCTCACGACATACCATTTACTAGGCTCAGAATCAATTCTGTGCTGAGATTAATAGATGGCTGCAAGACTGGACCAACTACGAATCCTGGATGAATTGTGATTATCTCAATGCCATGCTCCTTTGCGAATTTCCATGCAGCATCCTCTGCCAAGGTTTTTGAAAGTGCGTACCAAGACTACACCATAAAAATTGTTAAAAAGTTGGTTGCTTTGTACCCGAAAATACATTAGTTTTTAGACTCAATTAACAAGTAATATTTAAAACTTTTAGAAAATGGTAAAACCTGTTTCCATCATTTGGAGCTACTACTTATGCGGCCATAAAGCACAAATTGAAAGCATGCATATTGGACAAGCTATTTTACAAATGATTAAGTAGATTCTCAAGGATGCTAAGAATGGCATTGATTTTTCCTTTAATTTAATTATGTGCAACGGATGATGCAAAGTACCACAGTGTTAACATACTCCTGATAGTATGATCTCTTCATCCTCGAGTCAACACAGAACGACAAAGGTATTTGACTTGTGACTGATCAAGCCATATTCATGACTTTCTAGCAGAAGTTCCTTGACATCCGCCCAAGCAAACATTGATCATCTTGCAATGCCTTTCCAGACAATAATGTGGAACTTGATTCTACAGCTTCATTTAGGAGATGCGCGGTTGACTATTCCATACTTTATTATCTCTTTCCAATTAAAGCTAAGTTGTTACTTAAAGGAAGAAAAGAAAGAGGATCCACCTTTCTGGCCTGCCCTTTAATCAAAGGATTCTATCAATTACATTGCCCCAAAAAACATCCTTCTTTCCTATAAAAGTACCACGAAGCCATGAAGATCCTATCTTAATTTTCCCCATACTTGGACTAAGCTCCTGAGACTTTGTCCGATAACAAGTTGAAACTACAGAAATCTAGCATTCCATATATACATAATTTAACAGATAGAAATAGATGATAACATACCTTCTGCTCCTCACAGTATGATGGATCAGAAAACCAACTTTCATCAACGACCACGTTCTCCTTTAATTCTCTATTGATTGAAACTGCAGCCATAGAAGATGTTATAACAACTTTTTTTATAGATGAAACTTTTGCACATGACCGTAGCACATTGACTGTTCCTCTGACTGCAGGTTCCAGTAGTTCTGCCTAGAAAATGAAACAAAGACAAAAAACGAAGTCATTACCAGGCAACAGATAAGCCTATGCTTGCATCCTGCACAATCATGATGGTATTCTGATTTTAGATTTTACTATAAATTCTGTAACCTTTACCAGACTATGTCTCCACCACAGTAACAACTAAAAGCTCAAACAAGTCGCAGAACTGGTTCCCTAGAAGTTTCGAACATCAGCTAGCTAAGTACAGTGAAATCATGGCTTGAAAAACACAGAGAGAGAAAATAGAAAAGGTGTTGCTCCTACAACTCCTGAAAAGAGATTTTAACAGAAAAATAAACAGCGAGCAATATAGGGTTACTATCAAACTTATTTGGAATTTTCTTTTGATGCCTACGAGTCAATGGACCATGAACTAGCTAGATAGCCTTGTTCATTAAAATAACTAAAATCAAACTTCTAGTGAGTTACTTAAAGGGGAGCCCCACAAATGCAATTAGAGAAATGAACAAGGATAGGCACACTACGTAAAACCATAAGGCACAATCATTAGCAGATATGAATCAATTATCAAAGGAAGATGCATTCAATTTGCAGATGCTCAAATGTATGTTCAGTTGATATGAGATTCTTAATCATTATAATTTGCGTACTCAAAAACCAGAATTCTATATTGACCAACAGATTAGCTGGCCAAAGCAGGGACTTATTTGCTACAGGGACAAGCTTAAACCTAGCTCTAGCACCTTACACTGACTGACTTATGCAGAAATATAATTCGATAGATCTTGTCTACAAGCCCACTTGTAGACCATGGGAATGTGCTCAACTCTTAATTTTTTTCATTGCCTAACATCAACATTCTTCCAATTGTATCTCTGAAGTAGCAATAGCTAAATCATTTACTAGAGATCTCATATATAGGTACCCAAGATAATGAAGCACGAAGCATATCACAGTCTTCTTACCGTGACGTGACCTTCAGGAAGAGGATTGTGCATCTACAGACTTTAAAGAAAAATTCTTCACGGTTTTACCCTGGAAACTATATTACTCTCTTCCATTTTGCATAATAAAAGAGAAATAGAAACACATCATAAAGCCATAGAATTGGAAATAAGAAACTCCCTATTGGTTGTCAGTATTGATGCTTTAACATCATCTAAATCAAAGTCCAAAGGAATATATATCATCCAAAAAAGAAAGTAGAAATGAAATATTGGCCGGCAATAGAAGAATATAGTAAAAAAAAAAGTAGCAGTAAAATTAGATATTCTACAAAGCATGTCAAGAATTTCAAATTCCGTTGAATAGAAAAATGCACCTCTGGATTGCCAACTGAAAGTTGAACTGGAGATGCGGTATGGAAAACACCTTCACATCCCTCAACTATTGCATCAAAGGATCCCTCTTCTAATAAGTTTGCCGAGAACAAGTGAAGCCTTTCCTTTGCTCCAGCAAGTGATGCCAAATGCTGTGTCTTTTTTGGATCATCTGTGGCATGATTGCATCAAGGAGAGGTTCAGACAGCTACAATTAATCCCAAGCTATCTTAGAAAAGTCTATCATGTTTTTACCATGGCTATATTTAAGGAGACTTGGACCCAGAGTAAATAATGGAAGAATCCCAATGCAACAATAAAGTGACTATTTGTATGGATACAATAACATTATAGAAATTTCCTTTTCTTATACCCTTTTTCCTACTCGTTTTTTTTTTGTGTGTTTTTTGCTTGCCAAAATTCATTCCTAGTTTTAGACCACCAGCCTTTCACCATTAAGCATTGGAAGCCAAAAATGCAGATAAAGATGAACACAGGGTGATAACACTGCAACTGACCCTGAAGTACAGGGCACAAATCCTACTTAAGCCTTGTCCATACAGGCCTAAATACAAGCACATGTCAGAAAATCTACTTGCAAACAAGAGAAGCACAGGAAATCAAAATCTGCACACAACACAACAGAGATAGTACTTGAGGAGTAAAAAATGACTTACTGAGATCACGAACGGAAGCTTTAACTGTATAACCCCGCTCAAGCAGCAGCTTCACCAGCCATGAAGCTATGTATCCCGAAGCTCCAGTCACGCACACCACTTTCCCTTCTCCTGCTGCTACTAAGCTCATTTTGTTAGTGCTGTGTTTTTCCTGTGGAGATTTTTACCTGTTTGCCTTGGGTCCATGCCATGAAGGCTTGGGGGCTTATATATAGCAGTAGACCAATGGTACTGTTGCAATTTGCTTTGCTTGGCTCATGGATGACGTGTAATACTGGTAAATGCATGCATTTACACGATAAACTAGTAGGGGCAGCCAGTGCCGTTGGAATGAATTCGTTGGTAGTAATTGATGAACACGATAAACTAGTAGGGGTGGGCTGTGCTATGCACAGCCTGTGCCTATTGGAATGAATTCGTTGGTAGTAATTGATGAAACAATAGCTTTGTAGTAGTTGTAGTTATATTTTTCACAGAAAATAATAAGTTGTTTTGCTGAATTTATTAGTAATTGCATTGTATAGAAGTAAATTCACATTTGTTTCTTTTGTTTAACTTGTAAATACAAATGTGTATTGTTGGAAAAATATATTGATTTCTATAAACTTTAGAATATTACAAATGTGTATGGTTGGAAAAATATATTGATTTCTATAACTTTAGAATGTTTTTGGTTTTAATTATTTTGTATTGGTGATAAGTCATTGAAGGAGAAGCTGTGATCTCTATTTTACAAAAATTACCAAGAAGGAAGCTATGAGAACAAATAAAATGAATAAAAGCTTCTGAGTTTTAATCTACTTTATCAAATGTAACCTCCTGGTTTATTATTGTCAAAATTTTCATCTAAAAAATGTAGTCAATAATAAGTAAACCACTCCATTGATTCGTGGTTCAATCTAATGGTGAATGTATGATAAAAGTACAAAAAAACAATTATTCAAGTGGTTGAAATTTATACAAAGAACAACCCAACTCTTAGGTAAATGGTAAACATCTAATCATAGCAAGTTATTGACGAAAGTAATATGGTGGCCTATGATTTGTAAAGATTGTTTGTACAAGAAGAAAATGAAAACCAGGAATGATATGTATATAAAAAAAGTGGCCAACTGTTTTGAATTTTATCAAAATGAATAAGTAAGTTGTCTGACCATTGAACGATCTAATAGTTACAAAAGAAAATCTAATGGTCTAAAGTTAAGCAAGATATCGAAATTATTTTTAAAAAGTGAAAAAACCTCAAATAAATAAAAACCTTAAAATTTGCTTTGTGATTAAATATGGCTTAGCTAAAATAATTCTTAGACTGACTGTTTCATTTTAATTATGTAAAATAGATTATATACATCTTCCATAGCACAACACTTTATAGTCTTATTGCAAAAAATATCATTTTTTCCACATTCCTTTTTAAATATTTATTAGAGATATGATTTATACATCTTAATATTTTTTTCCCACACTGTAAAAATATATGTTTTATCATATTTTTTTCCAATAAATCCCAGACTAATAAAATATAAAAAATTACTTTATGAATAAAACTCATAATTGGCATATTTGTTTTTATTTTTATGCCATCAATTAAATCATCTCTTACCCAATCTCTTTGTACTATGAAAAATTTATCAATTTTTGTATCTCTTCTTGACACTAATCCCAAAGAATAAGGAGAGTGTTTATAAAATTAAATAAAATTATAAATTGAAACAAGCGATGCACTTATATATGCTTTGTAAATAATTAATCTAACATTTAAATCCCTTATCATGATGTGTCAACTCTCATTAGAAAAAAATATATCGATTTTGGTATTTTATTTTCCCTCAAAGTCCAAATAATTTTAAAAATCTATAAAAAATAAATAAATAAGGTTGCATTCTGAATATCAACCTTGCATTTACACTTAAGTCTGTTATGCTTATACATTATCCAAAGTAATAATTGATAAATTTATTTTTTAAATTAAATATATTAATATCAAATATTGCTCAATTAATTATTTATTCTTGACTAAAGAGGTAATAAATAATCAGCTATTATGACCTAAATGATCCTTGAATAGGTTGGTTCGTTTGGTCTGCATAATAATTAGAGGGGAGGAAAAAAGCTTATATATCAGCATTAACCTAAAAGTATTGAAAGCAAAAGAAGGAAACAAACAAAACTTCTCATGCCTCTCATTGCGCCACATGGCAACTCTTGAAGTTGCTACAGTAAAAGCTACTCGATCTTATATAATAGTAAGATAAGATAAGATGAAATTTAAGAGAATTATTGAGTACAGTGGACGATTTCTAATAATTTGTTAATAAAATTTGTTTTTACCAAAAAAGAGTAAAAGAATATAATATTATTAAGTTATAGTAAAACTTGATATATATGAATAAAATGAGATATTTTATGCATTTGAATATAATAATATAATCTGCTTGTACCATTTATCATGTGTTTAACAGACTTATTAATGGATACGAAAGTTTTAGATTTTATCTCATATTTTTCCCAATTTTATGACTTTGACTTTAAACCGATTAACTCATAAGAGAATCAGAAACCATCCGGTTGTCAAACTGGACAAGAAACATAAAATCATGTCCGTGGTAGGTTTTTGCTTCCCATTCTAATTCAAATTATGTAATATGTACCAAAACTTGAATCCCTCCATTAGAACTGAAAGATAAACCGAGTTACTCAATACTCAAATCGACTTTCACTCAATTAGAGTTCGTTTAAATTTGATTTGTGTAGATCGAGCTTAGCCTGATGATCATAAAATTGGGATTTATTGATAAAAAAATTTAAATTACTCGAATTTGACTCAGTAAAAATTCTTTTGAACTTGGCTAAATAAATAAACAAACTAATCTTAAATACTATCTCAAATTCATTAAAATAAAAATATTTAATATATTTAGTTTGATTAGACACGTTTACACCCCTATTTTTCATATGGCCAATAACCATATAATTCTCCAGTAGAGCAGATCAAAGTAAGATATCTAACTCGTTAAGTTTTGGGACGTGTTTATCAATTTTATTGTGATGGCATGTGGCATTGGCTAAGTGAAGACGCAGTACAAGGACAAAAAATTCGCTGTAGAGACGTGATCTGTGCATCTCACTTAGAATAAAAGTAGATGCATCTAAATAAAATATTTCAAGTATTCTAGTACTTTACTGTGATGTGATTATAGATTATTGTGTACATTATTCTGTATATCACCCGTGTGTAAGCTGTATAAATTGAACCATGTTACAGTAACTTTCTTTTTATTAAAACTTAGAATTTTGTGCCACATTCTTTTACAATAACAAATTTATTTAAACATTTCAGAAAACATAATTTAACAAGATATATTTTATTGTGTATGCTAAATTTTTAGTGGGTAGTCACCGTTTGATAGTTTTCAATTTATATAGTAAATTAATATAGCTATATACAAACATAGTAAGTGTACACACATTTTTTCACCTTTTATTTCTTGTTTTTGTGGGGAAATAACTAAAGGATGTGTTTGGGTAGGAGACCGATGAACTTTTTTTTTTTTTTTTTATTTTCCTCGTGCCGAATTGCAGGTTAAAATGAAGAACTAGTTCTTAGATTTTTTTCACGGTAGGTGAAGTTCAAACGCTTACCTACAATCCAAAAACGGATTTAATCCCTTTTGGAAGCCGCTGAACCAAAGCTCCGTGGGTCTACTTGACTGTGGATTTTCCTTTAGTCATACCATTTTGTCATAAAATGACAGATTGTTTCTTCTAAACCTTAGCTCACTGCACGCCATGGTCTACTTGATTGCGGGTTTTCCTTTAGAGTCATACCATATTATCATTAGTGATGATTGCTTCTTCTAAACCTTAGCTCACTGCACAGGACATTCGTATGAAAGTTAATTGTTACTGTTTGGTGAAGAGTTAAAGTTGAAATTGGTAATCGCGGAGCAATTCATCTTTTGATTCCTTGGAAAATATTGATGATACTTTTTTCTTCTCACCAGCACCCAAAGCTTTTCTAAGATGAGCTTTAGTGACATTTCACTGTAGTTTTGAAGTTTGAAAAGAGACGATGTTATCATCTCCTTTTCTTTTCCTATTGTCGCCCATTACTAGCGTCACCTTGGAATGAATTGCTTCCTAACAATTTGGAATTGAGATCTGAATCTGGTTTGGTTTGCTTGTTAAACCGAACTTAAATTGAACTCGACAAGTCATGCATAATAATCGTGTGATTCTATTGATATATGTTTTTTTTTTCGGGTTTTGCATGTTGGTTGAACAATTGTTCAAGTTCTTGTCTCGGTTTTTACTGCTTCACCAGTATGTGGATGTTGCTACTAAAGAAATTTGCATTTGTCGTTAGAAGAAGAATTTTCTGTTTTATGACTGGCAAGTGATTTGGTATCTTAGCAGTCCATCTATTTTAGTGCTTTGTTTACAATTTAATTGGGTTCAATGGTCCATCCACATCGGAACTTAGAATTTATCTTTCTATTTGCTTTTGCATGAGCAAAGATTAGTGATTTTTAATCATAATTCTGGATTCCTCTATTCCAGCTGTATATAGTGAAGAAATCTATCCCGTTGTAATTGTGTATTTGCACACCAAACATCATTAGCCTGTCTAATTTTGACATTGTTCTTGAATTACTCAGTATAGAATGTGTATTAGCTACTGGAAGCAAATGCACCATCGTTAGCAATTACTCCCTCCGTCTTATTGAAAGTGTCATGCTTTTCTTTTTGGGCTGTCCCAAAATATTTGTCACTTGCTAAATATAGTAAAAACTTTTCATTCAATTTCACTCTTTTACCCTTTTGGTCCCCACAATAATCAAGTGAAGTGTGCCCTTTGAGCCCACTTATTCAGTATTCACGTGCTTCAAAAGTTCATATGAATATATGCTAGGAGTGAAAAATCATAAGGAACTTGGTTGAAACTTCAGCGTGCAAAGCACGCACAAGACATATGCAAACAAAACAAAAGTTCTGGTCCTACCTCCAGTAGTTCTTTAGGCTTTTAGCATCAATACCGGATTCCCAGTGCATTTACATGAAGAGCTTGGGCGAGGGACAAAATGGTAAGCAACTCACCTATGCTGGAACTATTCATAAAAAACACAGTTTTCTAAGTGCGACGAAATTTTTGGGACGGAGAGAGTACTAAATAGAAAATATGCCTGTAATTACTATTTTCAACTGAAATTAGCATCTAACTTATAGTGATCCGCATTGGTACTGACTAGAACTAAGAGATCACTAGCCCTCTTATTTTGCATTTGCATTAATCCAATATCATCAGACTTCTTCAAATGGGCTCTCTAGCTACTAAGGATACATTTGATAAAACTGAAGTCTGAAAATTGAAATCTAAAATCTAAAGTCTGGATCTATTATGTTATTGAATTATTAAATATTAAATCAAATATATTTGAGTGTATATTATATTCAATGATAAGTAAATAGGTTATCATTTATTTTTGAAAACAAGTTTTGGTTAGAAAACTTAATTAATTCAGATGTTCAATTTTTTATTATCAAATGCGTCTGAATATATTCAGATCTAAATATATTAAGTTTAAACACTGAATTACGTTATCAAACATGGGCTAAGTACTAACCTCCTTCAGAAATAATTTAGACTGACTGTTGTGTTGATGTTGCAATTGCAGGAGGTTCAGAAAGGATCCAGGGCCTCACAATTGTGTTTTGTACAAATTTTGCACAAGTTGACCTTTGGTGTAAATTAGTAGTATTTCGGTGTGAATCAGGTATATCAGGTGTAGTTTCGTGTATGTTAATTTGTTATTATTTGGTGTAAATCAGGTTCACTTTGATATAAATTGATTATGATCATTTAGTATAAGTTAAGGGCAATTGATGTAAATTAACTTATGTGAAATGGAACTTGCGAGACCCCTTTTCCATTCAGAAGATAATGAAATGCTTGTCAAAGATTTCTCAAGGTGTTAGATGTTAGGGTGGTAATTTATATTAACTTTTGGTGAAAGCAATCACCTATTAAACTCAAAATCTATATGACAATTATTAAAAAATAAATTAACAGTAAAATAACCGAAACGTACCTGAATTCATGTTGACAAACTAGCACTTGAATCCTTAAAGATTTTGGGATGACCTTCCAGATCAACACGTATTTACCAATCCTTGAGAGAATCCTTTAGTTTCTCTCTGGTATCTTTTCTGACGATGGGATATCAGGGAAGAGCTATTTTGTGGTACTAGAAAATACGACAATAAGAATACCTGTAACTTGGGGACCATAACCCTATTTATAGATAACATTCCTGTTACCCTATGGATCTCTATATCAACCCATCATAGAAATAGGAAATATCCTTAAGTATCTACACATTAAAGACCCACACACTATTAGATACATTAAATCCAAATCATCTTTGATCAATTTAATTGGATTTAACCTTATTTGACAGTTTGCAACACATAATTATTCACATATAAGTCCAACGTTGGATTAAGGATCTAACAATTTCCTACTTGAACTATATGTGTAACTTTATAATTATATTTTGTAATTAACCGTATGAGCTCAACTTTACTGTCATTACCACAATGTATCTGTAACCAATTCGATCCATCAATCATACCAACATAAGATCAAAACGGCCTTTGTTATAATTTCGTAACTCAATCATTTAATGGTCACATATATTGATATAATTGAATGACATGAATCATGATGTGGATATGCAACATGAAGATTTCATGTAATGTGATCAAAACATGCCTATTTTCAACTGGTCCACCTTAAATTTTCACGAGATCCAACCATAACAAAATCAAAGTGTAAATAAATTTAAACTTTATTTATATATAAAATATTCTTAAATCATTAATAACTGAAAGGTATCATAAGAGCATTTAAAATAACAAAGTCCCACTAAAACTGTACATTATTTAATAACATGACACCCATACGAGCAGTATACTCATGAAACATTTTGGTTGGCAATTACTTAGTAAGCGGATCCGCAACCATAGAGTTTGTCCCGATATACTCTATCGATAACTGTCCATTTTACACTCTTTCTTTAATAGTCAGGAACTTGATATCTATGTGTTTAAATTTTGTCGAGCTCCTGTTGTTATTAGAATATAAAACTGCTGACTTATTGTCATAAAATAATTTGAATGATTTTTCTATACTATCTATTACATGTAATCCAGTGATAAAATTTCGGAGCCAAATTTCATAATTAGATATCTCATAACAAGTTATAAACTCTGCGGCTATAGTAGAAAATGCTATAAGAGACTGTTTAGCACTCTTCCAAGATATGACACCTCTAACCAACAAATAGATATAACCTGATGTTGATTTCATAATATCTTGACATCCAGCATAATCGGAATCAGTATACCTAATGATCTCAAGTTTATCTGATCTCCGATATGTGAGCATGTAATCTTTTATTTTCTGTAAATACCGCAAGACTCGTTTGGTTATTTTTCAATGATCTAGTTTAGGATTGCTTAAATATCTATCCAATATTTCAGTAATGTATTCAATATCCGAACGCGTACATACTTGAGCATGCATTAGACTCCCTACTGCTGATGCAAAAGGAATTTTTTGCATCTCTTTTTTCTCAAAAGCATTCTTAGGACACTGGTCAAGACTAAATTTGTCTCCTTTAGTCATAGGGATATCACTTGATTTACAATTTTGTATGTCATATTTTTTAAGAACCTTTTCGATATAACTCTTTTGTGATAGTCCCAAAATATCTCGAAAGCGATTCCGATGTATCTGTATGCCTAACACAAAAGATACATCACTAAAATCTTTCATTTCAAAATTCTTAGTTAAAATTCTCTTAGTTTCATGCAATAAACCCATATCGTTGCTGGCAAGTAAAATGTCATCAATATACAATACCAGAAAAATATACTTGCTCCCACAGAACTTATGGTATATACAATCATCTACTAAATTCGTCTCAAAAGCAAATGAGATGATCATTTGATGAAATTTGAAATACCATTGTCGAGACGCTTGTTTGAATCCATAGATGGATTTTTTAAATTTACAAACCATATTCTTTGAATCTACTGATACAAAGTTTTCTGGTTGTACGATATAAATCGTCTCATCAATGTCACCATTGAGAAACGTTATCTTTACATCCATTTGATATAATTCAAGATCGAAATGCACCACTAATGCCATGATAATTCTAACAAAATCCTTTGAAGAGACTAGAGAGAAGGTTTCTTTATAGTCGATACCTTCTTTTTGTGTAAATTCCTTAACGACAAGATGAGTTTTGTATCTTTTCACATTACCTTTCGAATCTCTTTTGATTTTAAATATCCATTTACAACCAATGGGTTTCGCTCCTTCTGGCAATGGAACAAAATCCCAAATATCATTGTCTTTCATGGATTTAATCTCCTCATTCATGGCACGATCCACTTTTGAGAATTTGAACTTTCCATGGCTTGACAGAAGTTGATTGAATCATCTTTCATCAATCTAGTGTTATCCTCATATTCATGGAGAAAAATAATGTAATCATTTGGCACTGCACTTCTTCTTTCTCTAGTGGATCTTCTTAATGGCACTAGTTCTTGGAGAGGGAGAGTTTGTTCTTCTATAACAGTTTGTTCTTCGATATTGTCTTGATTTGTCATATCATGATCAAGTTCAGAATAGGATCCTGAACAAGATCAATGACATCTGTGAAAATATTAATATATTTCTCTTTAAAGACAATGTCCCTTACCATATTATCTCCCCCAAACTCGACATCTTTAAAGAATCGGACATTTTATGTCTCAAAAATTGATTTAGTCGTAGGATCATAAAACTTGTAACCCTTGGGTCTTTCAGAGTATCCAATAAAATAACAACTAACTATTTTTTAATCCAGTTTCTTTTCATTTTGCCTGTAAGATCTTGTCTTAACTGGACACCCCCAAACATGTAAATGCTTCAAACTAGGTTTTTCCTTGTCCAAAACTCACAAGGGATTTTGATAGTTACTTTAGTTGGAATTCTATTAAGAATATATGCTGCAATTTTAAGTGCTTCTCCTCAAAGTGACTCTGGTAAGGTAGAATAACATATTATACTCCTGACAGAATAACATATTATACTCCTTACCATGTCTTTAAGTGTTCTATTTTGTCTTTCAACTACACCATTCATAGTGGGTGATCCCGGCATAGTATACTGTGAGATGATACCGCATTCCTCTAGGTATTTAGCAAATGATCCTGGACGTTATTCACCTAAACCGTCATATTTACTATAATACTCACCACCACGGTCAGATCTGACGCTTTTAATTCTTTTGTTGAGTTGATTCTAAATTTCAACTTTAAAATTTTTGAACACATCCAGTGACTGTGACTTTTCTGAAATGAGATATATGTAACCATATTTTGAAAAATCGTTATGAACGTTATAAAATATTGTTGATTATTCCAAGCACATGTAGGAAATGATCCACAAATATCTATATGTATAAATTCTAAGACGTCTAAGGATCTATTGGTTTCAAATCTCTTTTTATTGGTTTGTTTCCCCTTTATACAGTTAATATAATTATTAAAATTTGTAAAATTCAAGGGGTCGAAAATTTCATTTGACACAAGTCTTTCCATTCTCCGTTTAGAGATATGTGTACGCGATAAAATTTCAAGTCTGCAAAACGACAAGAAAAAGAAATACACGACAAATATATACTATATAAACTTAGAAAAATATGTAGGTACAATCTCTGGAAGTTTCTCGAACTTATGGAGAGTTTCCTTCGATTCTTCTCCTCGAACACCAATCCAAGGGCTTCGCAGCTTGTTCTTGGATCAACCACCGATTCTTTCAAATCTTGATATGGAAGATTTGAAGAATTTGAGAATATTTGGAGGCTCAAGCCTTGATATGCGGAAGACTTGGAGAGCTTGAAGATCCAACCCTTCGTAGCTTGAAACTTCAATACTTGAGTGTATGAGATGCTTCTTGATATCTCTGTGTCCCCTTAACTTGGTTGAGAGACCTCTATTTATAGTTGTAGCAAGAGGTGGAGGTTGAGATCATGTACACCACTCTACTTGCCTAGCAAGACGTACAGTCATATTAGGACTGTGCCAGTTAAATTTTATCTCTTCATTAATAAAGAGATAAGTAATTTCTCGATTGGCTAGACTTGTGGGGACACGTGACGTGGCGCCATTTTACTGGCTAGGCCATTGCAGTATATAAGAGATATACTTGGATTAAACATTTCTAAATATTATCCCTTTAATAAGAAATAAATATTTAGACATTTATCCAATAAATACATGATATGATATGATTTGGTTGGTGGAGATACCCCTGCAATTTGAATTGATTTAGAACACCTCACCTTGACACGTGGCAAAATATAATTGGCTGCTTAATAACCAAATTTTCCAAGTGTACATGACATATGGCAATATCCGATTAGACAAAAATATTTTAATAGACCAATGGTAATTTTTAGAATTTAATTAAAATTCCATTGTCTACAAATGCCCCCTCGAAACTTGTGCGTGACTGCTGGATATCGGAGCAAATTTTGAACGGACAAGTTTTGACATATATATTTTATTTTCCAGCTTGATTCGGTTGTCCTAGGAGCAAGACAACATTAATCCCCAATTCAAATCCGTTAACATATGAAGTTCCTAGTCATGGTCCTTAATTGATAACATGGAATGAGGATTGCATGCACTTAGTGCTTTCAATTTTCCCGAGACTGGATCATTTTACGTAGTATTTGAATTCTAAAATGATTAGGAAAGTCTCGCAAGTCCCGTAAATCGAATTCCAAGTAGCATATGAATTCAAGTAGTATTTGATGATATTAGGAACCTACGAGATATTGGAAAATCCCGAGGCCGGATTCCACGTATTGAAGTCTTATAGTAGAGTCCGTGAATGGACTTAAAGCTTTGCAATATCTTAGCTTTTGAATTGGTCATGACAAGACCATGTGGGCCGCCACCATTACATGCAAAATTCGGTGATATCCTCAAGTCCACTGCTATATGTATCATCAAATGGATTTCGGCGGCTTCAATTTCCAAGATCGAATGGCCCCGCATTAACTTGCCCAAATTTCCAAGTTTTCTTTTGCTCCTTAGGATACACGCGTGATATCTCAGAGCTTGACCAGGACTCTTATCTCCGCCAGGGTAAGAACTTTGATTGTAAAAGGAAGCTGTATCCCCTCATGCGAATGTCCTTTACCATACTGTAATTGACCCCCAGGACTCCGTATTGGACTCGAGTTCTATCTATTGGAGCTCTGATAAGCGTGCATAATTCCCGCGGCCAAGCCTCCCTTCAGTAAGACTCTCCCTGCTATAAAATGCTCACGACTAGGACAGCGAATTCACAAACACCCCCAAAAGCGTGACGCTCTAGCTACTACTTGTCACATGCACTCTATGGTTTATTCAACAGAGGTTGCCGCCGCTTTCTTTCCTTGCTGCTATCATTGCTAGTTCGTCCCAATTTATTGTCTTCTCAAAGCCACCAGTTGCCATTGTTGACTCGGAGGTACATACGCTACACTTGATATATTCTTTTTTTTTTTTTGCTTCTTTTTTCGTGCCGGATACGAAGCATCCCATGTATCTCTTTCTATTGTTCCCGCACGAAGCTTCTTACTTCAGTCAAGGCTTTTGCATGTTTCATCGTTTGATGCTTCGGTCAACAAATAGCTTCGGTCCGTTGAGAAGCTTAGGGCCTCATGATTTTACCAAATAAATTCTCAAAATATTATTTGAGAATGAAGATTGGCTCAAAATTATTTTTGAACTATCCCTTGGGGCTGAAATCTCAATTTTCGCACTTTTCTTCTTGTTTTTTTTTTTTTTTTTTTTTGCTCATCTATTAGGACAATACCAAAAATGATATTTGAGCAAAAACTTCTCTTCCTTTTGCTAGAACTCTGACACTAATTTTTTTTTTTTTTTTTTTTTTTTTGCTTTTGTTCATCTATTAGGACAATACCCAAAAATGATATTTGAGCAAAAACTTCCCTTCCTTTTGCTAGAACTCTGACCCTAATTTTTTTTTTTTTTTTTTTGCCCCCTAAATATTCCTACTATACATGGTTTTGATCTAAACTTTGTCAACTTGCCTCTTTGTAGACAACTCAAGCCGCGCTTGAAGAGGGGTTTGAAACAATTCCGGGGATTTGCGAAGAGGCAACCAATTAGGTAATTTAATTACCAAACTTCTTGCACGAAACTCCTGCATCCTCTAATATTTTCTTTTACAAAATTTCAGCAATCATGCAAATTAAGGACTACGCCGTGCCAGTGCCGCATATTTCACTGACGGATGAAAGGGGAAGGCCTCAATCAAAGAGCTTGTCGCTACATGTGTATAAACCAGCTGTTGGGGCGCTCACCGAATCTTTTATACCCCTTGAAGAAAGCTTTCATCTCGAAAATTGGACTAGCAAGTGGACCAAGGAAGTGGTGGCACCGTCGACTTACTCCACTACATCGAGGGAAGATGAAGTGGTCGTATTAAACTCGTCACTTCACAATGGAGATCCAGAAATAGCCAAATTCACGCTTCCGTTCGTGGGCTTCAATGTTGACAAAGTTACATGGAAAACCCCTTCGTCCTTCTTTGGTGAGGCGTGCTTCACTTCTCATTATTGGGAGTGGGTTGAGGACATGCTTGGAAGGTATAAAGACGTACTCACACGCGTTGGCATATTTGAAGCCGTCTACGCGTCGAGATACTCCTACGACCGCTGTGAAAATATCTTGCGAGCCTTCTTCAAATATTGGTGTCCCTCGACGAACACACTTCATACGCCCGTTGGGGAGTTGTCCATCACACTTTGGGACCTTTATCGACTTGGTGGCCTTTCAATCGACGGCACCTTTTTCGATGAAGTTGTTCCTTCGGCACGAGAGCTCCTCACTCGCGACAAAGAAGGGAAACCACTTCTCCCTGAGAGTTGCAGGCATCTTTTTTCGGCTTACTACCACCTCTGGACTAATGACCAAGGGGTATGGATGAAGGACTGGATTCGCTTTTGGTTCAAAGGAGAGGCTAGGTATAGGGCTCCTCCGAGTAGAGCGAATAGAAGGAAGACCACATCTAAACCCAAAATGACTTACAACCCTTCTGGAAGCGTGGAGCCTTACGACCTTGCCGATACGAATGACTTCAATGTCCCTTTTGACACCCTGGGTATCCCAGGGTCTCTAAGAAAGGAAACCTATATTGCGGCATTCATAGCGTGTTGGATTTGCAAGTTCCTTTTGCCAAGCAAAAAGGTTGATCGTATTCGCCCAAGTGTCTTCAAGGTTGCATGCTTAATGGCTACAGGGAAAAGATTTTGTCTTGCAATTCCCGTCCTTGCGAGCATATATCATGGGTTGAGGGAGATCGTCCACGCCCCTAACCTTGGAGAATGCGGGGTAACTTTTCCAATTCATTACATCTATGCTTGGATTGGCCAATACTTTGACGTATATTATGAGAACAATCAAGTGAGTAGCCACCATGCGCGCATGACGAGATTTAGCGGTGAGAAGATGGCAGTATTCCATGGTAAATCAGAAGCTGAGGAACTTTTCAAAGGAGTGAACCCTCTGATGCTTCCCAAACTATGTTGGACTGAGAATGAAGAAAAAGTGCTGATCGATGATGGATCCTTTTCATCAAGACTCACGAGTTATTTCATTAGTCAACGCTCCTGCCATTTAACTTTACGTAAGGACAATACTTTCATTATTGAAAAATATAATCCTTGCAGGTTTAGCAGGCAATTTGGCTTCTGTCAGGACATCCCGAATAATTTGAAAGAGATCACTCATACTTATACCTTGGGTGAGGCCATTCAACTATGGGATTCCTCAATTCGCACTCAGACGCGGTCTCGGATGACTATACCCATGCACAGGAAGCATCCATTGATCACAAAAGACTATGATGCCTGGTGGTCGATTAGGTCAAATAGTGTCTCTTCAACTCCCTTAAAATTCACCGTTAAGATCCCTCAACAATCAGTGAAGAAGGGTAAGGTTACCTCCGCCGACGAGTCAGTGCATCCTAATGGAGTTATAGAGATTGTAACGGGTCTTACCTCATCCACCTTGTGGAAGAACAAAACCATTAGCAGCCCCTTGGAAAACATTGTTACAAGAAACAAGTCTTCCAAGGACTCTCGACAGGCTATCAAAGAGGCGCAACCAGTGATTCCAGCAAAGAAGATGCCGCCCAAGGTTTCAAAATCTTTATCAGCGACTCACACAGAAAAAGATGTCGAAATTCAAACGATGGACGATCGTGATTCTCTCGAGGCTATAGAACAAGAAGGGATTCAAGCTCAGGGCATCGAATCTACCCAAAGAGGAACCCATTCGTTGGCAAGCGGCAGTAGTAGCCAAGACCGTCATTGGAACCGATCGAAGAAGAGGACATCTTCTGATTTGGAGGAAATTTCCTTTTCACCACCGTCGGTTGGAGTGTCGTCACTTAAGGTAATCATTTTTTTTTTTTTTGCGACCTCCTTCTTTCCTTTCTTCTCTCTTTTTTTTTCTCATAACATTTTTTTTTCAGCCCCCACTTCTTGAATTCCACCAAGAAGATGTTGGTACCAATTCACCACTTGAACTCGAGACTGATGCTATAATTTCAAACAAGAAAGGTGACGAAGTCATTATCAGCATTCCAAAGCAACTTGCCCCCAGTGGAGGCGCTTTGTCAAAGAAGGAGCTGACTAATTTGCACGAAATCCGGAAAAAAACCTAAGGTAGCATTGGTTTCAGAATTTCATGGTCAAAAGTTGATCCAGGCGCATCGAAGAAAGTACTTGCAAAGTTTGTGGATGGATTTTCGCGGACAGATTCTTGACACTCCAATTGATCAGATCTCTTCTTTAAAAGAGTGTGCAGAGGAAATCATTGCGGAAATCACAAGAACGGATCCTACCAATGGTCTCTCTTTAAAAGATCACTTGATGGAATTGTTTGCCAAGGCGGAGGTATATGATGTTCTGGCATCCTCATCGTGGGAAAGGATGAGCAAAGAAACACATGCAGAACTCCTTTCCAACGCGACCGTCCAACTCGAGAGAGTTAAGGCAAAGGAAGAAGGACTAACTTGTCACTTGCAAAGTCTTGAAGAAAAGTTGCAGTCCATTGAAGACAGGAAGAAGGTTCTGCAACAGGAACTCATCAATTTGGAGAAACAAAGCTTGGAAATCAGCTCAACTATCGATCAAAAGCATGAAACTTTCAAAGAGATCCAGACCGAAATAACCCAAGCGCATGATGAGCTATCTTCCATTGAAAATACTAGCATCTTGACTGATGATACTGTGAAGGAACTTGAAGACATGAAGTCTGCACTTGAATCATATAAAGTAGTTGTAGTGGAATACAAATTTGATATTTAGACTTTCCACCATGTCCTTCTTTTTCTTGAATTCTTTTATCATTTTCTTTATGTAATGAGTTCTTCTTTTTTTTTTCCATAATAAAATGCTTTTCATTTCTTATCTCTTTTTTTTTTTTTTTGAGAGAAAAGAACTTTTAAATTTAGCATTTTATCTCAAAGAAAAAGAGAGGTTCTTTTTTTTTTCTTTTTTTTTTCTTCCTTTTTTTTTTTTTCAAGAAACAAGGATTTGATTTGGAGTGGTGTAACTGAACTTAGAAGTTGCCCTCTAAACTGCCTACGTATCCCAACAAGGGAATCAAGTTATACGTAGTTCCTGCCGTTCACATTTTAACCTCATGCGGGCCAGGAGTATCTATTTGTTTACCACCTTAGATTTGGTGGAGTGTTTCAGCAGTTTTACCACATACTACACCATTGGTGGTTACCATCCACAGTTTTAGCTCATGCGGGCCAGGAGCCCAGCGCTGTTCCGATTACGCGTAGTACCTTTTTAGGTACTTGCCATTGATGGGACCAACCCTTAATCCATTTTCAGCAACCAACTTGTATGAGCCATTTGTAAATACATCTCGAACGACATATGGACCATCCCACTTAGGAGTAAACTTTCTTTGTCCGCCATGAGTGAGAATGATTGGCCTCTGAACGGCGAGTACTAACTCTCCAATTTGGAAAGAGCGGGGTCGAATGTGCTTATTGAATGCCTTTGAAAGGCGAGCCTGATAGCACTCAATCCGTTGCTGAGCTTCCAATCTCTTTTCGTCGAGTGCTTCTAATTCCTCAAGACGAAGACGAACATTATCTTCTCCACTGAGCCCTTCTTGAATTGCAATTCTTAGCGAAGGTATTTGACACTCAAGTGGAAGAACAGCTTCAACACCGTAAACAAGCGCGTATGGGGTTGCTTGTGTGGGAGTTCGAAAAGTAGTTCGGTATGCCCAAAGTGCTTCTCTAATTCGAAGATGCCAATTCCTTTTCGATTTATCCACGATTTTTTTCAACAGATTACACAAGATCTTGTTGAATGCCTCAACGAGTCCATTTGCGGCAGCGTAGTACATGGACGAATTGTATTGTTTGAAATGAAACTTTTCGCAAAGTTTGTTCATTGCTACATTGCAAAAAGGCTTACCATTATCGGTGATGATATAACGCGGGACCCCATATCGATAAATGATGTCCGAGCGAATGAAATCTACTACACTCCTTTTTTACCTCTCTTAGAGGAATCGCTTCGGCCCATTTTGAGAAATAATCTGTCGCTGCCAAAATAAAAATGTGTCCTCCAGAAGACTTTGGAAGCGGTCCAACTATATCCAAACCCCAGACATCGAACGGCCAAGACGCCACAGTTGGATGCAATGGTTCAGGAGGTTGACGGATGAAATTGCCATGGAATTGACAAGCTTGACATCTTCTAGCAAAATCGATACAGTCCTTCACCATTGTTGGCCAGTAGTATCCTATTCTTTTAATGCGAAAGTGTAATTTCGGGCCAGATTGGTGAGCACCACATATCCCAGAGTGAGCCTCATCCATTGCTTGCATGGCCTCATCTTCTCCAAGATATCGTAGAAACACCCCATCGAATGACCTTCGGTAAAGCGTCCCTTTGTAGTAAATGAAATGTGGTGCTCGACGACGTATATCAACCCTTTTCTTAGGATCTTCTGGTAACTTCCCATGATTAAGGTAATCAATGATGAGGTGACGCCAATCCTCCTTTTCGATCTCATGGACAAAAATATGATAAGCATTTTCTTCCTCACCATCATCATCTTCATCAAACATCGGAGGTATGACCCAATTTTGACATATTGAAATTTGATTTCGATGAGAAGGTAGAGTGATCATAGACGCCACTCTTGCCAAAGAATCAACTTGTTGGTTGAAATTTCTAGGGATATGTTCTATAGTGACATCGCCCAGATATCCCATGAGTTGTCTTGCATACTTATAATATGGGATCAATTCGGGTTTCTTGACATCATAAACACCAAGAAGTTGATTTACCACCAATTTTGAATCACCATAGACTCTAAGATGCAACTGCTTCATGTCCACAGCCGTTTCAAGACCGAGAATCAACGCCTGATATTCAGCCACATTGTTGGAACACCGGCGCGTTAAAGTGAAAGAGTATGGCAATATATCTGCTTCAGGAGTATAAAAGATAACTCCCGCACCAGCTCCATCACGATGGGCAACTCCATCAAAATACATTGACCACGACGATTCGACCATAAACACTTCTTCATCGGAAAGTTCATCAGTCAACTCCCACTCGGCAGGTAGTGGATGATCGGCTAAAAAGTCTGCCAATATTTGTCCTTTGACAGCCTTCGCACGTACGTAAATAATTTCAAACTGTTGAAACTGGAGGTACCATCTGGCGAGTCGATCAGACAGTACAGGTTTTCCCATAACATATTTAACGGGATTAGATTTAGATATGAGTCGAATAGTGTGTGCTTGAAAGTAATGTTTCAACTTCTGGATGACAAATATAAGTGTCAAACACAACTTCTCGATGGGTGAGTAGTTCAACTCATTAGATGTCATCATCCGGCTCAAGTAATACAGTGCACTCTCCTTACCTTCATCGTTTTCTTGAGCAAGTAAGGCCCCAACCGACCGTTCTTGAGCGGAAATATAAAGAATCAATGGTTTTCCTGGAATGGGCGCAGCCAGCACTGGGGGATTCATGAGATACGCCTTGATGCTTGTAAAAGCATTCCTACACGATTCATCCCACTCGAAGGGTACCCCTTTCTTCATCAGTCTACTAAAGGGTTGGCATCGTCCGGCCAAATTAGAGATAAACCTCCGAATATATGCCAACTTCCCTTGAAGGCTCTTCAATTCATGAATATTTCGCTTTTCAGGCATGTTCACAATGGCATCAATTTTAGATCGATCGACTTCTATTCCCCGTTGATGAACGATGAAACCAAGGAACTTGCTAGAAGTAACTCCGAATGCGCACTTCAAAGGGTTCATCTTTAATTGGTATCTCCGAAGGCGTTGGAAAACTTTTCGAAGGTCTTGAATATGATGCTCTCGCTTCTTTGATTTCACCACAAGGTCATCAACGTAGCACTCCACATTTCTATGGAGCATATCATCAAATATTCTTTGCATTGCCCTTTGATATGTGCTCCAGCATTTTTCAAGCCAAACGGCATTACTTTATAGCAATAAATTCCCTTGGGGGTGCGGAAGGCAGTTAGCTCCTCATCCTCGGGCGCCATGCGTATTTGATTATAGGCAGACGATCCATCGAGAAAAGATAGTGCTTCATGCCCAGCTGTAGCATCTACCGTCAATTCTGTGATGGGGAGAGGAAAATCATCTTTGGGGCAAGTCTCGTTTAAGTCTCGAAAGTCAACACAAACTCGAATTTGCCCATTCTTTTTCCTTGCAGGGACGATGCTTGAAATCCATGTTGGATATTTTACTTCTCGTATGAATCCGGTTTCAATCAATCGATTTATCTCATTTTCTATCAGAGGAATCAATTCGGGCCGAAAGCGCCTTTGCGTTTGCTTGACAGGTTTTGTTCCTTGTTTGACAGACAAATTATGAACGGCGACCCTTGGATCCAAACCAGGCATTTCTGAGTAATTCCAGGCAAAGACGTCCCTGAACTCGAGCAGCAAATCAACATACTCTTTTTCTTCTTCAGGAGTCATACAAGAGCTTATGTAAATTGGGCGAGGATCGTCGCTTGTACCAAGGTTAATCTCTTTTAACTCATCGACTGTATTTTTTACCCCTCGTTCAAGTTCAGGGGGAGCGTCATCCGCATCTTCTTCTTCTTCTTCAGGATCACTGATCGTAATATGATGACAGGAAGCCGTACTTTCTTGACCCTACTCTTCAAAAATGGTTTCAATTCTTACATTGAATAAGTCTCCATAGTGCATGAAGAAATTGGAGATTCATTTTCTTGGTCTGTTTTTCTTTATTGGAGTAAGACTTTCTTCCTTGGCAACCTGGTATTCTTGCTTCTTACTGCCTAATCTTTCATAGATAGGCGGCTTCAAATTTTTCGGCTGCGGGCCAAGTCTGTCAAACACGGAAATACGCTTTGACTTATTTCCCAACCTATCGAACACAGATCTCCTTCGCCTCGTGACCTCCACTTTCTCGTTCACGTAGTTACAACTCGCTCTTTTGATTATTATACGAACAGGAGAGGGCGGTTGATAACCAAGACCCATCGATGAACTTTCAACATTATAGCCCCTTTCTTTCAACATTTTTTGCGTAGGTGTCAATCCGTGAGTCTTCTCGCCAGTCACTTTAGAAGGGAGTTTGCCCAATGTATTCTTCTCATTTGGGTTATAACCCGCCTTAGCAAGAAGTCTATAGGCGTTTGGATCAAAACCTTCTTGAGTCCGATTAGTTGGTAGCGAGTAATGTTCCACTGCCGGTTCTTCTTTGGGACGGACAAACCCTTGCAAGCTCACCTTCTCAATTTTAACAGGCTCTATCTTGGTGAGCGGAACATTTAATGTGTCATTTCTGATAAAAGAAGACTGACCTTCTTCTCTCTTTGATCTTAGAGTATACCGCAAAATGGGAACTTTGGAATCTTGACTTTTTTCCCTTACCGATTCCTTTCTTTTTGCTTCTCTGTGAAGATAAAATTTGGCATCGGCAAAGTGAGTTTCGGCTTCCGTGAAAGGTTTGTCATCGGCAGTAACTTTCTTAACAACACCGTCTCGACAATATTTGAAACATTGATGCAGAGTAGATGGTATAATTTCATTCTCGTGAATCCAGAGCCTTCCCAAGAGCATGTTATAAGAGGTTTTGGCTTCAATGATATGAAATAACGCACTTGAAGACAGCTCACCAATGAGCAATTCAAGCCTTATGAGGCCAATTGCTCTTTGCCCCCCTTGGTTAAATCCTTGGATCATGAGGCGGCTCTGGGAGAGTTCATCACTTGAGATTCCTAACTCTTTCATAGCACGTACGGACATGATATTGACGGCAGATCCCCGATCAATGAGTATCCGATTCATCTTTTATTTTCGAACATATGCACTAACAAACAAAAGTCGATTGTGGGTCTTGAACTCAACAGTTAAATCGTCATCATAAAAAATGATGGTCGTTGCACAATTCACCGGTGGTTTATCATCGACTTTGAGTTTTTTCTCAAATTCAGTGCCAATTTGTGTGACTTGAGGATTTTCAGCTTTGACGACATTACAAGAAGTGGAATTATCAGTATCGTCACTTAAATACCCCTTGGGTATAAATTCTCTCAATGTCACGGGCTGCCGAACCTCTTGAAAAAGCTGAAAATCTGACGAAATTGGTGTTGTGCCCACTCCCTTTTGTTTCTTTGTTGCATTTCGTCGTTTCATCGCCACTTTCGGCTTTGTCGAATGAATGCTTTTCGAAAAGATGTACTTTATTTTTGGTTTGCAAGTCCTCTTTCGAGTGACTAAAGTCCATCCTTCGTTGTCATCTTCAATAACATCTTCAATTGAGGATTTTTCAACCTCCTCGGACGAAGCACTGCTTGTTGTGGCTAGAACTTCTATTGGACAACACACAGATCCAAACATTATTGTCGTTTGGTTTGCCGATACTTTATCTTCCTCGAGAAGGATCTTTCCTTGACGGGCCAATTCCATAATTTTGTCTTTAAAGACAAAGCATTTAGTGAGAGGGTGGCCAATCAGGCGATGATAACAGCAATAGTTTGGATCATTGACTTGACCGGCTTCCTCTGGGCGCTTCATTTCGGGAAGTTCAAGGAGTTTCTCCTTGAAAAGGTCATCAAACATCCCTTGTAAATCAGATTCAAGAAATGGGTATTCCTTTTCTTGCATCTCTTTTAACGTGGGTCTTCTTATTGACCTATTTTGAGATGGATCCAATTTCTCAGTGACCTTTCGGCTCAATTTGATAGCAATTTTCATGGGAGCTGTATTTATTGCCATGGACTCCTTATTACTGAATTTTGAAGAAGGCTTGCCCCCTTTTTTATTTTCTTGCCTGTCATTACTTTGACGAGATGGCTGCACTCGCGAAACTTGAATAGGAAACCCATCGGTTGCATTGGCCGTGATGCTTAACTCCATGTCATGAGCACGAGTAGCTAATTCTTCAAACGTGTTTGGACGTATACCCTGTAGAATGTAGCTTAGGCTCCAATGGATTCCTCGGATGCACATTTCTATGGCAGAGGGTTCAGACAGTCTGTCCTTGCAGTTGAGACTCAGACTTCTCCATCTATCAATATAGTTGACCACAGGTTCATCCTTCCATTGACGAGTGTTAGTCAATTCCAGCATACTAACGGTTCTTCTAGTGCTGTAGAAGCGATTCAAGAATTCTTGTTCCAGTTGTTCCCAACTGTCGATGGACCCCGGAGTGAGATCAGTGTACCAATCAAACGCGTTGCCCTTCAAGGATCGGACGAACTGTTTGACTAGAAGGTCGCCATAGGTTCCAGCGTTGTTGCAGGTTTCGACAAAATGGGCCACATGTTGTTTTGGACTACCCTTCCCACCGAACTGTTGAAATTTAGGCGGTTGATATCCAGCAGGCATTGCGAGATTGTCGATTCTAGCAGTGTAAGGCTTGCAGTAGGTAAAGCTTGACTTTGAACCACCCTCCTTTTTATCTTTGATCACGCCTTCAACAAGTTCTTTTAGTTGTTCCACGGGGATAGTTCCATCGGCGGTCACATATACTTCCTTCACCTTGTATTTGCCTTTAGACGAGGGAATTTCACGCTCTTGGTTCGCATGGCTTCCTTCAGGAGCATGATCTTTCTGGGTGAGCAGTTGAGCAATGAGAGCATCTTGGTCCTTAACGTGTTTCATCATGGTTTCCATCATCTTGGACATGTTCGAAACTTGTTCTTCGAGACTCAAAGTATTTGTCATCATGGCAGGCATTGCAGCAGAAGAAGCAGCAGAATTTTCAATACAAAATCTTGAATGAAGAGTTTCATGTGAAGAGGCTGATCCAGTGCTTGATGAATCATCGTCATGCTTATAAAATTTGGGTTCGGATCCAAATTCGAGCATGGCAAGAGCCTTCTCAATCGAGGTGAAAACGTCTTGGACCCCCATCGTGGAGGAATAGCTCATTTGTGATGTTGACCCGAAGACGGGAGTTGGCGCCGAGGGTTCTATGCTACTTTGGGTGGAGGCTCTCGTCATACTCCTTGTCACGGGGCCAATAACGCGGGTATTGGTGGCAACGTGTGCAGCTTCCTGAACAGGCTTAGCATCAGTAGCCTTGGAACGTGCAATCACGATTTTGTTGCTCTTTGGTGCCATTGGTGATAGACGTAGTTGAATATTCGAGGAGAAGAGATGGAAGGCAGAGAGGTCCCACCGGGCGTGCCAAAAATTTGTACGCGATAAAATTTCAAGTCTGTAAAACGACAAGAAAAAGAAATACACGACAAATATATACTATATAAACTTAGAAAAATATGTAGGTACAATCTCTGGAAGTTTCTCGAACTTATGGAGAGTTTCCTTCGATTCTTCTCCTCGAACACCAATCCAAGGGCTTCGCAGCTTGTTCTTGGATCAACCACCGATTCTTTCAAATCTTGATATGGAAGATTTGAAGAATTTGAGAATATTTGGAGGCTCAAGCCTTGATATGCGGAAGACTTGGAGAGCTTGAAGATCCAACCCTTCGTAGCTTGAAACTTCAATACTTGAGTGTATGAGATGCTTCTTGATATCTCTGTGTCCCCTTAACTTGGTTGAGAGACCTCTATTTATAGTTGTAGCAAGAGGTGGAGGTTGAGATCATGTACACCACTCTACTTGCCTAGCAAGACGTACAGTCATATTAGGACTGTGCCACTTAAATTTTATCTCTTCATTAATAAAGAGATAAGTAATTTCTCGATTGGCTAGACTTGTGGGGACACGTGACGTGGCGCCATTTTACTGGCCAGGCCATTGCAGTATATAAGAGATATACTTGGATTAAACATTTCTAAATATTATCCCTTTAATAAGAAATAAATATTTAGACATTTATCCAATAAATACATGGTATGATATGATTTGGTTGGTGGAGATACCCCTGCAATTTGAATTGATTTGGAACACCTCACCTTGACACGTGGCAAAATATAATTGGCTGCTTAATAACCAAATTTTCCAAGTGTACATGACATATGGCAATATCCGATTGGACAAAAATATTTTAATAGACCAATGGTAATTTTTAGAATTTAATTAAAATTCCATTGTCTACAATATGTCCCAATCTTTTATGCTATAATGTAACCGAATTCTCGTTGGTTAATTTTCTCTTTACTCCTCTAGTACTTAAATGTAGAGATTCATTAAATGAGACAATTGTATCAATTAAATATAGATTATCATAGTCTATTAAAGACCCAAAACCAACCAATTTTGAATCATAAAACAATTTAAATTTTTCATTTTCAAATGAACAAAAATAACTAAATTTGTCCAAAACAAAAATAGAAATCAAATTCCGTTGAAAACACGGTATAACAAATGTCTCATTGAGATCCAAATAAAATCTAGTCCTTAACAATAATCTAAAAACCCCTATTGCCTCAACCTGAACTATTTTGTCATCACTTACGTTAATATATCTTTCATTATCATTAGATTTTCGGCAATTCAGACAACCCTGCATAGACACACTAATGTAAGTTGTTGCACCAGAATCTAACCACCATGTGTGTCTAGGTACTGAAGTTAAATTAACTTCAAAACAAACCAAATCAAGAAGCATACCTTTCTTAGCACGCCAAGCGTGATAATTGGTGTAGTGTTTCTTTTTATGCCCTTCAACTCTACAGAAGAAACAAATATTCTTTCTCTGATCATCTAATTTCTTTTATTATTTTTTTGTGGCGTTGTACCTGCAACTCCTTTTTCATTCTTTCTCTTAAGTCCATTGTTTTTATTATTAATGATTGACACCAGATAAGCACTTCTGTCTGATCTTACTTTAACCTTTCTTCTTTCTCCATACAGTGTGAGATGAGCTCATTTACAAATCAAGTCTCCTTTTGACAGTTGTAACTCACCTTAAACTGATTAAACCGTGTAGGAAGAGATATTAAAATCAAATGCACTAATAACTCTTCGAAGAGTTTCAATTTAAATACATTCAATTTTGAAGCAAGATGAGACATCTCTATAATGTACTCTCCGATATTACCTTTACCACTATATTTTATTAAAATTAGGCGTGTCAAGAGCGCATTAATTTCAGTCTTTTCATTTTTTATAAGCCTTTTTTCAATGTTCTGAAGGAACTCTTTAACAGTTACTGTCATTTCTGACATTGTTCCTCTGAATGTTTGTGAAACGACCTTTTTAATGATTATCAGACATAAGTGATTCGATCTCTCCCACCTTTCATTATTTCTCTTTTCATCAGAAGTACTCTGATCTGTAAGAGGTGGAGGAGAATCATCTCTTAACGCTTGGTCGAGATCCATTACTCCAAGTACTATCAAGATATTTTCTTTCCAGAACTTGAAATTTGTGCCATTCAACATAGGAATATTTTTTATGTTAATAGTAATATTTGTAAGATCATTTGCAACTGAACAGAAAATATAAAATAATTAAAACTATGCCCACATAAACCAAAATAATAATAAATTCAAATAATGGCAATCTCATCACAAGATACCGATATTCCATTAATATTTTATCTTTAGACAAAATATTAACTTTTAAGTGATATCTTGGTACAGTAATAAACACTGACAATAATAACATGTCAAAAAATAAATTTTTCTTTGGGTCAATTTATAATTCACATGTAAAAATCGAATAATTATCACGTGTTTGTTACCATAAGTGCACATGCAATCTTATTAAATATTGACCATCCTTTGGATCGATCAATATTTATAAAATTATTAGTACCCAATTAGTTATATTTTAAAATAAATTAATTTTCGCAATAGAGATCACTTTGGTGACATATTGTTTCAATTAATTTATTTCAAAAAATATATAATTATACCAATATTCAAATTTAAAATTATATAAATTAAACAAAAATTTGATCAAAGTCAACTTTGGTCAACTCTGGTAAAAATGTGGTCAAACACGGTCAAATCAATCAAATTGGATCAAAACTTATTGGACCAAAAGTCCATATCCATAATTCGACTCAAATTTATCATTCAATCCCAAAAATTTTCTTGAAATCCATAATGTCATATAAAACTATATATTTAGTGGGCCAAACATATGGACTTTAGTAGGGTTTAAATGTCTTATTTAATTTTATTAGGATTCACTTAAATTAAAAAACCCTAATATCCTTAACATAAATATATGCATATTAGCTTTATTACGTAAGAAAACAACTCAAAGAATTTAAATATTATCCAAATTAATTTATAAAGAAAGTTGGCACACTAAAATATCAATGAATCGTGGCTAAAGTTTAATTACCACGGAACCCACTTGAATATCATATCAATTCATGTGTAAGAATCCGTGGAGCTCACTAGATTCAAGTGTTGACCGAATTCATGAATCATATGATGTAATTGGACCAAAGCATAGAGATAACATTATGGATGAATTTATACGACATGCAGTTAGAACAGCAATTGTTTATCACATTAATTCATGCCATCAGCAGCCAAGACTTCCAAAAGTAAATGGCAAAGCTGAAACATGAAATCCGAAACACGAAGCCGTTTCATGAAACAATCATGGAACTTGACCAAAAAAAAACTACGAAACAAAAACTTTCAACGGTGCAAACGAAACCTAAATTAATTATAACTCTTAAAAAAATATGAATTACTAAATTCAAATTATTTCTCAATAATCAACCATATTTAGCTCTGATACCACTTGTTAGGGTGGTAATTTATATTAATCTTTGGTGAAAGCCATCGC
The DNA here is from genome assembly GCF_036785885.1 of Coffea arabica. Taxonomy (NCBI): domain Eukaryota; kingdom Viridiplantae; phylum Streptophyta; class Magnoliopsida; order Gentianales; family Rubiaceae; genus Coffea; species Coffea arabica. The sequence goes on from NC_092313.1 coordinate 29,262,457, forward strand.
CTATTGAACCCAAAATCTATATGGCGATTATTAAGAAATAAATTAACAGTAAAATAGCAGAAGCGTACCTGAATTCAAGTTGACAAACTGGCACTTGAATCCTTGAAGATTTTGGAGTGGCCTTCCGGGTCAACACGTATTTACCAATTCTTGAGAGAATCCTTTAGTTTCTCTCTGATATTTTTCCTGGAGATGGGATATCAGGAAAAAACTATTTTGTGGTACTAGAAAATACGATAATAAGAATACCTGTGACCTGGAGACCATAACCCTATTTATAGATAACATTCCTGTTACCATATGGATCCCTATTTTAGCCCATTATAGAAATAGGAAATACCTTTAAATCTCTACACATTAAAAGCCCACACACTATTAGATACATTAAGTCCAAACGATATTTGATTACTTTAATTAGATTTAACCTTATTTGACAGTTTGCAACACATAATTATTCACATAAAAGTCCAACGTTGAATTAAGGATCCAACATTAAGTCTATATTCCTGGGTTTACTTAACCTATTTTCATTCTTCTCGGATGTTGTTATTATTGTTAAAAGTAAATAAGCATTATGTTAAGTCCAACTGATGAGCTGTGCTGTACCTGAGATAATTGTAGTTGTCTTCAATCAAATTCTTCAAAAATTTAGCGGCTCCATGCCTAGTAGTTCTTTCAGCATCTAAGACTAAATTTAGCGGCCCCTGCATTCGGTGCCTAAGTTAGGCCGTTAGGCGGTGCCCAAGTTAGATTCTTCGGTGCACCCGGAATTAAACATGCCTAGTTCTTTGGTGCCTAAGAATAGACATAGTGATAGAATTCGGTGACTAAGTAAACAAGCATCTATTCTTTGCCAAAATTTTAGCGGCTCCATGCCTAACTTCTTTGCCAAAATCCAAACATATATTTTACTGTTCTATCCAAACATATGATTTCTCAAGGTGTTAGGCCTATGTTCCAGGATTTACTTAACCTATTTTCATTCTTCTCGGATGTTGTTTATTGTTAAAAGCAAATAAGCATTATGTCAGTTCAACTCATGAGCTGTGCTGTACCTGAGATAATAGTAGTTGTCTTCAATAAAATTCTTCAAAAATTTAGCGGCTCCATGCCTAGTTCTTTGAGCATCTAAGACTAAAGGTGTTTTTGATAAAATTGAAGTCTAAAAACTGAAATTTGAAGTCTGAATTCATTAAAATATTAAATTATTAATTATTAAATCTAATAGATTTGACTATATATCACATTCAGTGATAAGTGAATAGCTTATTACTTAATTTTGGGAGCAAGTTTTGTTTGAAAAATTCAGTGCTACTTAATTAATTCCGTTGTTCAATTTTTTGTTATCAAACGCATCTGAACATATTAAGATTTGAATCTATTAAATTTAAGTGCTGAATTAGATTATCAAACAAGGCCTAAATTTAGTGGCCACTGCATTCGGTACCTAAGTTAGATTCTTCGGTGCATAAGAACTAGGCACCGAATTAAACATGCCTAGTTCTGCGCTGCCTAAGAATCGACATAGAATTCGGTGACTAAGTAAACAAGCATCTATTCTTTGCCAAAATTTAGCGGCTTCATGCCCAACTTCTTGGCCAGAATCCAAACATGTAGTTTACTGATCTATTCTTCATGCTTGCATGATCTCTTTTATCTCACACATTCTCATCATCATACATCTTAACACTTCTTGTATCCAGTAAATTCCTGATCATTTGCTCAATGCAATTCATGGTCGCTTTGTCTTAGCTTTGCCTGTATCCAAATAAACTTAGATGACCTTTTTGAAGAAATTAAGAAACATATGTTCAGCCATTGAAATGTCAAGCAGTATTGATTGTCTTAATTCAGTTTCTCATAATTCCGTTTGGATATTTACCTTCTGCAAATTACATTTGCAAGTTTTCCAGTAACATTTCCAACTTAGATTGAATTGTCTTCATTATGTTTTCAATTAGAATGAAAACTACCAATGAACACTCAACAGTATCCCGAACACCTATCTTGGCACCCTTACGCATCCGTGAGGGCACACACCTAGTATTCATGCAACAGCTGTTGATAAGACAGGACATATCTGAAGAACAACAGATACTACAAATTGAATTCAGAACATGAGAGTTGAATTGCGTATGATCAAATTAACAATGAAGAACAAATGACGAGTTACATGATTGAACTTATTTTATCACTTTGAAACAAAGGATGATGTTTCACATTTATTTAATAGTAATTTGAATACAATAGGCTTAGATACTAACTAAATTCTTCTCCCTGAAGCTCTCAACCGTATCTTTCAAGCTGACCTCCAAAGGGATAAAGTGAACTCCCAAATTCTTTGCCTTGTCATTGGATATTGTACAGTCTGAAATAATAAGGCTGCTGTTATCGGACAACCTGTAGAAGGTTAAGAAAGTTCAGAATTAACAAGTAGATAAAGCATAGGTGAAAAGAAATGCTAATGTGAAATCAAGCTCTGCAAAATCTGTTGCAGACAATAACGAGTATTTTGCCTTTGTACAAAATTTCTCTAATATATGGAGATCATTTAATCTATAACTTTTGTTATAATCCATTTAAACTTTCTGCAAAGGGCAACGTCGTGGATTAATCGAAGGGATTCATGTATCTAAAGTTTGACTTTCCTTATGAACTAAAACTAGAAAAAGACAAAATCAAAAACTGGCTCTGCAAAGTTCTGGTAATTTGAAAGACCTACTGAAAAGAATTTTTCTTGATCTGAATCCAATTAAATACAGCCACCTGAATTCAAACATCTATAATTTGCAGAGAACCAATTAGGAGATCCTAGTCATTAGAATAACCTAATTCTACAAACGAAGCTGAGAAAGAGCATACTGTGCTACCAAAAAATGCAGAAAATTCTGGACTTGATACACTTTTTTTAAGCTTGAAATTGATACAAAAAGATGTGATAAATCTTGGACCTATATACTGCAACAGCAACAAGCCTGTAAAGGCTTACACCGACAAAATTGACAAGGAAAAAAGGACTTACTCATTAGGAAACTGGTGAGAAGGGTAAAGTTCATGCAAAATCTTGATGACCTGAGAGGCATGGGCAGATCTCCCAACCAGGCAATATCTTCCACTTGCAGAAGGGACTTCAAAGGCTAGAATATGTGCATAGGCGACATCTCTAACATCAACCCATCTATGCGTTCCATTAGGAAATGACTCAGCCCCTGCATTCGGTGCCTAAGTTAGTAGCATCATTATGTATCTCTTCTAGCGTCTTTTTAATGCACTAAAGTATACGTACAATTAAACACCAATGGTCTCAGTCACTGGGGATAAACAAATGGCAGAGATGAAAATGTTCAAATCTAGAATCAACGGCCTGCCCTTTATTTTTTTTGGAGAGTCTCTTGGTTCTATTTTAGTGCAATGCAAGGCCCACAGCCATGAAGAGGGAGAGTTGAGGAATGAACCACTTGAGACAACCGTCATAGTTAATTATTGGTTGATCATAAGAAATATTACTCCAATGAACTTCTACTAGAACAGTTGCGCTAACAGCATGTCTTAGTTTTAGAAAGATCAATTACTAGGCAAATAACACAAGTACAAACACGACAAGACCGGTTGTCCTTTAACTAAAACAGGGGTTAAACATCGAAAGCTGAAGATACTTGTCCCTAAACTACTCCTCTAGATAGACAAAAATAAGATATTTGCAATTTTTTGTTCCAAAATAATTCAAAAATCAACCACTTCTTGCTTTACAAGTCCTGAAGTCATTGTACAAAGTGGCTATTTGGGTCGAAATATTTATTGTCAATAGGGAAAATAATAAAAGAAATCTGATTAGCAAGTAAATTCTTAAAACACAGGCAATGACTACACAGAATGAATTTTTCCTGTCAGTTCTGCCCACAAATTTTTTTTTTTTCTCAAGGAAGACAAAATCATAACATAGTCCACCCACAAGTGTTTTTCTTCCTGTAATTGCCACGGATAATGTTGAAGCATAGAAGATGCACAACATTAATTTCGAGGAAGAGGTTAGACAGCAAACCTTTTTAACATCACCAGCTGATCAGACCATATACCTTGATATATCAGTTCATATTTCTGCGTATGTCTGTCAGTTATGTATTCGTTCACAATACAAAGATAGCAGAGCCTTACAGTTTTACTTTAAGTAATAAATTCTTTGTTGTTTAATAACAGAGAAGATTTTAGTGCATGATAAAGCCATAAGCCTATGACTAACACAGATAAATAAGTTTAGACGGATGGTGATAACTTAAGTGATCTAATAATTTCTGGAGCATACCATTTACTAGGTTGAGGACCATTTCTACACTCAGATTAATAGATGGCTGCAAGAAAGGACCAATGACAAATCCTGGATTGATTGTTATTATGTTGATGCCTTGCTCCTTTGCGAATTTCCATGCAGCATCCTCTGCCAAGGTTTTTGAAAGTACATACCAAAACTCGTGTACCTGGCAAGCTCGGCATTTCCGGACCAGATCCGCTGCGTCTCGGAAGACAGAGGGCCAGTAGTAGCCCAAAAGGAGGCACTTTTTGGCCAACACCCGAGATCCCACGTGTGCCGCACATATTCCTTCGTGGACTTCGCGCAGGACGTAATCACCTTCCCCGAGAGTCACGCACTTTAACCAGGGGGACAAATACGACCTCCTATAGAGGGTACCCCCGGTGTAGGTGTACTTGGCAGCCCGGAGCTGGATTCGGCGTGCCTTGGCTTTGTTTTCGGGGAGGGCACCCGAGCTGAGGAAGTCAATGAGGGGCGTCATCCAGGTGGCCGAGCTGTCTATAGTCAGGACCTGGACCTGATCGATACTTTTCTGCTTTAGCACCTCCACCCATACCTCCTTGCTCAGGTGGGCAAATGAGGAGGATGCCAACTTTGAAAGGGCGTCTGCCCGCTTGTTCTGGGACCTTGGCACCCGCTCGATTTCGAACGTTTGGAACAAGGCCACCGCCTCTCGTACTTTGGCCAGGTACTTCTTCATAACCTCGTCCTTGGCTTCGTACTCCCCAAGGACTTGAAGGACGACGAGCTGCGAGTCGCTCCTGGCCTGGATCGCGGTTATTCCCATCTGGTGGGCTATCCGCAATCCTGTGAGCAGGGCCTCGTACTCGGCCTCATTGTTGGACGCGGGGAAGTCCAATCGGAGGGCGTAGGTCAGTTCTTCCCCGGTGGGTGAAATGAGTAGCAGACCAGCCCCGCTTCCTTCCTTGCTGGAGGCCCCGTCCACGAACAACACCCAGGGCTCCTTCGGCAGCCGCTCCTCGTGTTGGGGGCTTAGCTCGGTTAGACTCAAGCTAGCCCCTTCAGCAAGGAAATCCGCTAAGGCCTGGGCCTTGATGGCTTTGCGGGGCTGATAGCCGATGTCGTGCTCGGCTAGCTCGACAGCCCATTTGGTCATTCTGCCCGAGACCTCTGGCTTGGTGAGTATCTGACGCAGGGGCTGGTCAGTCAGGACTACAATGCCGTGAGCCTGAAAGTAAGGGCGGAGCTTGCGTGCCGCATGTACCAAGGCAAGGACCAACTTCTAGGCTGGCGAGTATCGTGTCTCTGGCCCCTGTAGAGTTCGGCTTACGTAATACACCGGCCTCTGAGCCCCCTCATCCTCCCGCACCAGGACCGCGCTGACGGCCTCGTTGCAGGCGGATAGGTATAGGAATAAGGTCTCCCCCGGCTCTGGGGCTGTCAGAGATGGTAGCTCGGCCAAGTATGTTTTTAGGTCGATGAAGGCCTTCTGGCACTCGTCAGTCCAGTGGAAGTCCTTCGGCGCTTTCAGTACTCGGAAGAAGGGCAGCCCCCGGACCGCGGAGCGCAAGAGAAACCTATTCAGGGCGGCCATCCTTCCTGTTAGCCGTTGGACCTCCTTCACGCTCCTCGGAGGGGCCATGTCCATGATGGCCTGGAGTTTATCCGGGTTGGCCCGGATTCCGTCTCGGGACACCAGGAAACCGAGAAACCTTCCCGATCTGACCCCAAAAGTGCACTTCTTCGGATTTAAGCGCATCCGGCTCTTCAGTAGGATGTCCAGGACCTCCCGCAGGTCGGGTATGAGGCGCTGGTCAGTTCGACTTTTGACGATCATGTCGTCCACATAAACCTCCATGCTCCTGCCGACCTGGTTTCGGAATAACTTGTTCACCAGGCGCTGGTAAGTTGCTCCCGCATTCTTCAATCCGAAGGGCATGGTCCTGTAGCAGTAGGTTCCCTCCTCGGTGATGAAGGAGGTCTTGTCCCGGTCCTCCTCGGCCATCTCTATCTGGTGATACCCCTTAAAGGCATCCAGAAAGCATAAAACGTCAAAGCCCACAGTAGAGTCTACTAACCTGTCAATTCGAGGCAGGGGAAAGCAGTCCTTTGGGCAGGCTTTGTTAAGGTCTGTGAAGTCTACACACATCCTCCAGGTCAGGTCCTCCTTCTTGACCAGGACGGGGTTGGCCAGCCAGGTCGGGTAGTAGACCTCCAGGATAATCTTGGACTCCAACAACTTGCCGACCTCCGCCCTGATCACATCATTTCTCTCGGGGGCGAAACTCCTTTTCTTTTGCTTTACTGGCTTGAAGTGAGGGTCCACGTCGAGGTGATGGACCGCCAGGTCCGTGGGGATCCCGGGCATGTCGTCCACCGACCAGGCGAAGACCTGGGAGTATTCCCTCAACAGAGCTTTCAAACTCTCCTTCTCCTTGGCGGGCAACAGGGCTCCAATGCGGAGAATCTGATCGGGCCGATCCTCCCTTAGGGGGAACTCCTCCATCTCATCTTGGGTGCTTAGCTGCTGGGCCTCATCCCCTGGGATGTAGGGTTCCAAACAGGTTGTCTGGGCGACCACCTTCTCATGCCCCCGAAGCGTGGCCAGGTAGCATGCCCTGGCTACCGCTGGGTCGCCGCGCACCTCGGCTACCCCCCCAGGGGTGGGGAACTTGATGCTGAGGTGGAAAGTAGAGGAGACAGCTCGGAGGGCGTTCAGGGCGGGTCTCCCCAAGAACACATTGTAGGGGGACGACTGCTTGACCACCACGAAATCAACGAGAATGGTCCGGCACCTGGGGGCCTGTCCGACGGTGACCATCAGGGTGATCATTCCCTCCGAGCTGATGGGTGGTCCGGTGAAGCCCACCAGAGGTGTCCGGACCGGGGTCAGCTGGTCATCCCTTAGTCCGAGCTCCTTGAACACGCGATAGAACATGATGTCAACCGCGCTACCCTGGTCGACATACACCTTCTTCACCCGGTAGTTATTGGTGACAATGTCTATCACAATAGCTTCATGGTTCCCGGAAGCCAAGGGAACCGCATCCCTTGGTCCGAAGGTAATCTCCTCGTCCATGCGCAGACGCTTCAAGGAGTCGTCCCCTTCGGGAGGTGGCCGCTTATTCTTCCGAGCTGCATGACTGTCCCCCCCCGTGGGGCCTCCCGCGATGGTGTTTATCACTCCCGCCAAGTTCTGGGTGTCCTGGTCGGGAGAGTGGTTCCGAGGAGCCTCACGCCGTTCTGGACGGTCGCGACGCTGTCCCTCGCGCCTGTCTCCGTAAGGGTTGCGTCCGAACTCTTGTCCTGGTCGGCGTACGAACCGACCTAGAAAGCCGCGTTGGATCAGGTCCTCGATCTCCTTACGCAGGGCCCAGCAGCCCTCCGTGTCATGTCCGACGTCACGGTGAAAGGCGCAATATCGGTCCTGATTCCTTTTGTTCCGGGGCGTCCCCATCTTAGGCGGCCGATCTCCCAACCCTTCGGCCTCCATAACGGCCAAGATCTGAGCTCTGGGCCGTGTTAGGGGGGTGTAGGTCTTCTCTGAGAGTGGTGGCAGAGCAGGGGTCTTCTCCTTCGAGAGCCGATCAAAGACGTTTTTCTTAGCCGGGGCCTCCTTGCCCTCCAGGGGGTTGGTCCGGCCTTTACGATCTCCGATCTCCCGATCTGACTCTTTCTTTAGGCGACCCGCTTCCTCCGCGTTGGCAGCCTCGTGGGCCCTGCGTAGGAGCTCTTCCAGGTTTGCGGGAGGCTTCTTGGCCAGATCGTAGAAAAGCTCCTCCACCCTGAGCCCATTTGTGAAGGCGGCCATCACCACTTTTTCGTCCTTGTCCCTGACCTGCAAGCTCTCCGCATTGAAGCGGGTCATGAAATTCCTCAGCGACTCGTCGGGCCTTTGCCTGATGGACATCAGGTGGGTTGCGTTCCTCGCGTAAACCTTCGAGGAGACGAACTGGGCTGCAAACTGCCGGGCCAGCTCGGGAAAGCTCCGTATAGATCCCGGTTTCAGTCCCTGGAACCAGAGCCGCGCCTTCCCCTTTAGGAACATTGGGAAGGTCTTGCAGCGAACCTCATCCGCGGCGGTTTGCAGGCGCATGTGCGTCAGGAATACCGAGAGGTGGTCTTCCGGGTCTGTAGAGGCATCGTACATCTCGATGCTCGGAATCTTGAACCTCCGGGGTAGGGGGTAGTCCTCTATCTCCCGGGTAAAGGGCGAGGTTGCATAGTTGTCTTCGTATGACCGGGGCCTCAAGATCTGCTCGAGTTCATCCCGAGCAGGGTCCAGATGATCGCGGGGCCGGCTTTTGACGGATCGAGCGGGGGAACGCTCGAACCCATTCCGTGTGGGCTTCCTCGGAGAGGGGTCTCTGGGTTGGCTCCTCGCGGACCTGTCGCGGGAGTACCTCTCGCTGTCCCCAACCACCGAGGCTCGGGGGCGGGGAGGAGTCCGGGGTCGCTTCCTCCTAGGGGGCTGGTCGCGCGACTCATCCTCTGAAGGATCAGGGGGTAACTCCTTCTCCTTTCCCTTGGCCTTGGAGGTCTGTGCACCCCTAGCCCCCTCTCCCTCCTTCGCCTGCCGAATTATATCCTCCAGCATGGGGAGATTCTCCGTCACGAACTGGAAGATCTGCTGCCTCCGTTCCCCTGAAAGGGCCGAGCCACCGACGCCCTGGGACGCCCCGGCCTCTTTCCGCTGGGACCCCTCACCGCCCCCAGGGCCGGCGCTCTCTGCCGTACGCTTGGATCGCGTCCGGGCCATCAACACAATCTTACTTACCTTACGATTCCCACAGACGGCGCCAACTGAAGAAGCGCAGACGCTTCCCCGAGGAGAGCTGACCTGATCAGCTCGGGGTGTCGATGGGAGAGCTGATCCAAGACCTGTAAAACAGAGAAGATGAGCTAACAGAGGGGGCCCGAGGGTTGTCCCCGAGGGCGCTCCGACGGCCAAGTTAGTTTTCCGGTGAGTAGGGTTCACGGGAAGTAGCAACTGTCCAGAGTTAATTGCCAATAATCAGCGTCCCTTGTACAGTGGATGTGTGCTATTATTTATACCTGCGAGGGAGTCCGACCTCCGCACGACGCGGGACTTGCCCGGTATAGATAGTATCCCGCACTCGGGGGGGGGGGACTTCCTCCGACCTCTTCGGGATGGACCTTCGCCTCCCCTGGGAGCCCTAGTCGGTACGGCCCGGGGCTGCTCCCAGGGGTCTGAGGGCCAAGGCCCAGCTCGCCCATTCCTGGGCTGCCACGTGTCTGGGCCCGGAACGGGGCCTCTGCAGTGAGCAAGCCTTTTATACACGTTAAATTTAGTATGATTTAGGTGTATTAATTGTCACTCATATGGCACCCGTGATGGATGTGTGTGTATATATATATATATACATATATATTAATCAACAATTTTTATATTACTCTTATTTCTACTCCTACTCTAACCTATTTAAGGAAAAGCTCAATTGAGTTAAGAAGGGCTAAAGGAAGTGGTTCTCGCCTTGAAACCAAATGAGTGTACTATTGCACATCATTTGGATTTTTCATGCAGAGAATCCTTAACATGCAATCAGACCTCCACTTTAATCTTTACCATGATTTGTTATTTGATCACACAATATTTATAAATAATACTCATAAATGGACCACATTACATCAATTTAGGATAAAAATTGGAAAAAAGATTATGTATACAAATAAAATAATCCATATGTTTTGACTATAATAGCATAACTTGATTATATATTATTCTTTGTACAATAGATATTGATCATATAAAACAGCACAAATTACCATTGTTAGTCTGGAATTTGGCAAATTGAAATTTCAAGAAGTCTAACAAATTCTTTAGCAACCATAGCAAATATGTTTAAACATGTAAAGAAAGATGTGTAGAATTGCAAATAGTTTGTGTATGGTAAATTTTGAGTGACTAGTCGCCCTTTAAATGTATACATTTCATTTAATTGAATGGTATATTAGAATTAGCTATGCACATAAACATAGAAAATCTATGCTAACTTTAATCTTTGTAAATGCATTTTTGTGATTGTGAGAAAATTTTATTGAGGGCAAGCCACTTGTGCACTTTTCAGCGACTTCTTGGTTCTCATACAGTTGTCAAAGTTTTTTTTTTCCTTAAAGAAACAAAGAAGAGGACCTTAATATATGAGGATAACATACACCCATCTTATTTAGTCTAATTAAGCCTGTGATTTGATTAGGAACCTAATGTGGTTATAAAAAAGAAGAAGGAAACACATTGATGGTAACAACCCAAGTACACAGAGAACTGGTCTAGTTGTTGCAATTTTCCCTTTAGTTACACTATTCTATCATTGGTGACGATTGCTTTTTCTAAACCTTAGCTCACTGCACATGTCATTCCTATGAAAATTAATTGATACTCTTTTTTTTTGGGTTAAGAGTTGAAGTTCAAATTGGCAAATCTTGGAGCAAATTCATCCTTTGATTCCTGGGAAGCTATTGATGATAGCTGATGGCAGCCAACTTTTACTGAAATGAGCATTGGTGACATTTCTCAAATTTTCAAGTTTGAAGAGAATGTTGCCATTTCCTTCTCTTATCCTATTGTTACTTTAGGATTTACTTCCTAACATATTTAGAAATAAAAACTGAATTTAGTTTGGTTGTTGCAATTGGACCATTAATGCAGAACTCAAATAACTACTTTCTGTATATATAGATGTATCTGTTTTTTGCTTGTTGAACCTAACTTAAATTAAAGCATTAATCAGTTTGGTCCCTTAGTATCATGACAAGTCAGTTACCTCTAACGCTTTAGAAACTTGGCTAAGGAGATCCTTTTAATAGAAAATTGAGAGTTGCTAGCAGAGTTGATAAACCCTTTAACAGATTTTGTGGCATCATTCTGTAAAACGTATTAAGATTTTAGTTAGGCTCGAATAATTATAAAACCCCTAAAACTCACCCAGAACACTTAATAATGAAGACAATAAATTTTTGCACCTTAAAAAAAGTCAAACACAACATTAAGCATGAATATGAATATTGTTGCTCTTTCTTATGAAAAAATCGTGGAAAGGAGTACCAAAAGGACAAATGGAAAATATTTCAATTTATATTAACAAAGTGAAAGGTGAAGAGTTTTGGATAAATTTAGAGTTTTAGAATGTTTAGTGGATTTTTCCTAACCAATGACAGAAAACCCCTTAAAAGTCTCTTAACTCCATTAGCAACTCTCAATTTTCTATAGAAGGCTAACCTTGACCAAAAATTTTAAAATTGAAGAGTCCAAAAATTGGTTCACAACAATATTAAGAGAGTATATGGGTTTATGCCGCATTGGTTTATGATTTGTTGTTTTGTGATTCAAGTGACTTTTGCATCACCTTCCATCAACTTTTTGTTGTAGATCCTATATTATGCTCTTTTCATTAAGAAAGAGGACTCAATTTGTATGTGTTGATAAGTGATGAAGCATATTGGTCAAGACTTCAAACTTCAAAGTTAAGTAACCAAATAAATATTTTTCCTCAGTAATTAATGAACCAATTTCTTTTACTTTTCTGTTAATAAACAACATAGTTTTGTTGCCAAAATTATTTTTTAAATCTATGAACAATATGATTTTATTGCAATACATCTACTCTAATGGCAGGATAAACATTGCACAACAGATATAAAAGAATGTGGAATTGTTAGATACAACAGATGGTACGAATACGAAATAGTTTATTTAGTTATGCAACTCTATGTATTACGACGAACAATCTTAACAATTCTTTTAGGGACACAAATTCTTAACAATTGAAACCATTCCTGATTAAGTTCATACCATGGCTCGTCATGTAAAAGACTCACAAATTTCCCAATTCCTAAAGCCAGTTTCACAATTTAAAAAGTAACAAGGTTCTTTGCCTTGAAACTTCCAACAGTGTCATCGATCGAGGCTCACTTCCAACGGAATGAAATTGATTAACAAATTTTTTGTTTTCTCTATTGACACTTAGACAGATCAAATAGAGAGAGACAACATAATTCACAATTCAGTAGATTACCATTTACTACATCCAGGACCAATCCTGCACTTAGGTTCATAGAAGACTGCAGAATGGGACCAAAGACCCATCCTGGCTTGATTGAAACCATGCCAATGCCATGTTCCTTTGAGAATCTTTCAATCAGCATCCTCAGCTAAAGTTTTTGACAGCGGATACCGCATGTGACAGAACCAAAAATGCAAGAAAGTAAAGTTGGTCTAAGTTCTATCAAGAAAGAATAGCTTTACATGTTATTAACAAATATGGAATGTTCTACAATTTTGATTTACCCTCCTTACATGAGTTTCAAAACAGATATACTACACAATCTCCCCTAACAGAGTAAAATTTATTCAATATTTTAGAGATCTCTAGTTTCTTGTGTGTTAAATCTAAGAGAATTAAGAGTAGTGTTATTTCCTTATGCTTCAACTAATACAGAGTAGAAAGGAACAAGATTCCTGCTGATTCTTCTTCTTGTGATCTCTTGATCACTTACTAAGAAATGAAACTCCAGCGGAAATTTTACATGTCACATTTGGCGGCAAATTACTCATAAATAATTAGTAGAGAATTTGGTCTCCTGTTCTGAGATTTATAGTTTGATCTGACAATCATCCTAGCTACTTGGTGTTCATATGCAACTACATTTGAAATGTAGCCTTAACTTTTCAACTCCACAATATTTGCACTCCTAAAATTTTGACGGTAGTTATCATCAGTAAATATCAATGAATCAGCATCTTTCTACGTCGTATAGCTTTTGAGAATTGAGAGTGTAATGGATCAATCGTGTTGAATCACTTGTTACACTACATTCATCTAATCTCGGACAATCTACTGCTCATTCAATGAATGACTGTTCGTCACCCAAAAGGAACAAAAATAGAGAGTGTGCTTTTAATGCTTTCTTCTGTTCATCTGAAAGTCTTCACTTCAGTTTGAAAAGACGGGGGCTAAACTTTTTTCCCTGGGACCTTTTGTAAGAATTGTCTCTCTACCTCTTAGATTGATTTGGTGCAAGTTAGTATCTTGCTACTTTAGGGTCATGCTCTAGACCGTTTTAAATGTTCTAGCAACAAACAGGCCTCATTAGTGATGCCTTTTAAGAACCCTTTGACAGTTGATACTGTTGCTTTATTTACCATCATTCCATCCTTATCCTTTTTGAAAAATTGAAGTTTGAGCCTCTGGGGTGCTCTTAGATTATCTTTCACTTTCATTCTCTCTTTGGAAGCATCTATTATGCTTCCTTCATTCTATAATATTTGTGGCTCTTGGGAGTTTGTTCTTTTTATGCACAGTAACAAAATTTACTAAAAGAAAATTAACGTTTAATGACACTCAAACATGCCACTTTATATGTGTTTTAGTGGCATTTTTTAATCTTTTTTTTTGGTAATAAGCATTTTTTTAATCTAATGGCATTTTCCCAAAGTGTCAGCGATACTAGTGCCACTATAATCTAGTGGCACCTGAAAAGTGTCACAAAAGAGTTATTATGGTAACATTTTAGCATGCCATTGTACCCCGAATCCTTGTCATGAGAAGGTGCCGCTTTTTCATTTTTGATGGCACTTGCAAATGCTATCAATTTGAGTTTCGATACAATTTTGATAATGAGATAATTGTGCGTTCTATTCATTAGTGTTTGGTCTTGATTTTGGCAAATTATTGTGCAGAGTAATGGATTTCTGCTCATACTTGGTATTTGTGTTATTTGCAGGCGATTGGTGTTAAAAGTGACAAAAAGAGGCAAATTCCAGAAGACTGGTCATTCCAGAGCGTGCCCACGCCAGACACCGCAGAGCTGCGTTAAAAAGACGGACCGCGCGACCCTACTCCCTGGATGTTGCCACAATTCTTGGGAGATGTGCTTGTATCTGCGTGGGATCAGGAAACATATTAAAAGGAGACCTTTTGGGTAACAACTCAAAGAGAAAGAAATAAGGAAGCTACCATATAGAAACAAACTCTTGTTTGGCAGAAGAGAGGCAGCAGCGAAAAGCTTTAAATAGAAGACAGCAATAGACTGGAAGTTATCTTTAGACCTTTGGATCTTGTAACTGGTATCTTTACTTTGGTTCTTTTCCTCCTTAACGCAAGTTGAAAACTAGCGGCTGCATCCTTTTTACTTGCTTTTTCAATCGACTAAATTCCATGAAGGCTTTCAATTGCTTCGTGATTATGCGGCAAGGCTAAACCTTTTTATTTAGTTGAGGAACAATCAAGACCCGATGCACAAACAATTGTGAGATCTTTTTTATTGTCCTAAATTCTACGTTCGTGGGTATTTAATTATTCTTTGTTTGAATAGCCTATTATTGTTTAGATCTATTGGATCAATGTGGCCAGTTGTTCAATTGTCTGAACAGTATACTGCCAATTAGGACAAGGGTGCGTATCATTTGATTGTCTTAAATTAATGGCAAACGGCACAATTTCATTGCCTCGCAAGCAGTCTAATCTAGGTCGTGGGAATAGTTAATTTAGTTTAAATGAACCTGCATGTGTGTTTGTTAACTAGAATTGGGTCTCTCTAATTTCTAAAACTGTGAATAGATTAAATCCTTCGAGCGTCTCTGGGATTATCTAATTTATAAGAGGGTAGTTTAAGAGCATCTCTGGACTACCATATAATTAAGGAGAAATTGGTGATTTGGCGGTTGTTGAATTGCTTTAACCAATTTATTTGCGAACGAGTGAATTAATTCAGGTATCTATGATCAATTGCGTGAACCAGTGCCAAGATTATCTCCTTGACTAGGTTGTGCTAATTAATTGTTTATTACATTCGTTAGCTACTACACATCTGCGAATTAGCAAATCAGTACCCCTGCATCTTTAATTTGTTTCTTTTATCTCACTTCTGAAAATTTTCCAATTATCTGTGTGTGATAAGTCTATCGGTTTCCTGAGGAGACGACCCTACTCACCACTATACTCATTCAATTTTGGTAGTAGGTCTACTATAAATTTTATTTTTTGTAGTTTGCCAGCCACTAAATTTTGGCGCCGTTGCTGGGGAACTGGTGCTTGAAATGATTTATTGCATAGGTTTATTTAGCTTTTGTTTTATGCCTCGATCTTCCCGCACAGGAAGACTCGAATTTGATCCTGAAATCGAGAAAACCGCAAGGAGGTTGACGAAGGAGGCGAAGTTGCAAAAGCAACAAGCTTCAGCCGCACAACCATCTGGACTTGAGCAAAATCTGGACTTAAGTGATTCGTCAGTTGACCTGGAAGCAAATTTGCCTGGACCCAACGAGATAATGGCTGCCCAAAGGACCTTGAGGGAGCTTGCAACTCTGAATGTTAACCAACAGCCTCTGTGCATTACGTATCCTAACATTGAGGAGGCTTTTGAACTAAAATTTGGTTTAATTCACTTATTACCTACTTTTTGTAGTATTGCAGGTGAGGGTCCACACAAGCACTTGAAGGAATTCCATGTAGTGTGTTTAACTATGAGACCTCAGGGAGTTACTGAGGAACAAATCAAGTTGCATGCGTGTCCGTTTTCCTTAGCAGACAAGGCTAAGGACTGGTTGTTCTACTTGCCATTGGGATCCATCACTACGTGGGAAGGATTAAAACGGCAATTCCTTGAGAAATTCTTCCCCGCTTCTAGGGCCGCCAACATTAGGAAGGAAATATGTGGAGTTAGGCAGGCAAATGGAGAAACGCTCTACGAATACTGGGAGCGGTTCAAACAACTGTGTGCCAGTTGCTCGCACCATCAAATTCCTGACCAACTGTTGATCCAATATTTTTACAAGGGATTACTACCCATGGATAGGAGCATGGTCGATGTAGCCAGTGGCGGAGCTTTAGTTAATAAGACAACAGATGAAACTAAACCGTTGATCTCGAACATAGCTGAGAATTCTCAACAGTTTGGAGTCAGATCTGAGGGCGTGACTAGGAGGGTCAATGAGGTGAATCATTCTGACTTGGCAAATAAATTAACTGAACTAACGGCTCTGGTTCGTCAGATGGCAATAGGGCAAGTACAGGCAATTAAAGCATATGGGATCTGTGCTGCTTTCGAAGATGTGACCGACATGTGCCCGACCTTTCAAGAAGGCCCATACGAGCAAGCTAGCGCCATAGGAGACGTGTCTGGATCTCTCCAAAGGAGAAATGACCCCTATGCGCCCACATACAATCCAGAGTGGCGGAACCAGCCCAACTTTCGCTATGCTCAGAAACCTTCGGGTTTCCAACAGAGACCACCAGTACAGCAATCGTCTATATCGAATGCAGGTATGTCCCTAGAAGACATGGTTAAATCACTAGCTGACAGCACTTGTCAAATGCGACAGGACCAACAGAGATTTCAACAGGACTCGCAGAGATTTCAACAAGAGACTCGCATAAACATTAGGACTTTGGAGGCGCAAATGTCATAACTGGCGTCTTTGATGAGCAACTTTGAGAATGGTAAAGGGAAGCTACCATCTCAGGTAATTCCCAATCCAAAGAAAAATGCAAGTGCAATGCTTCTACGAAATGGAAAGGAGGTACACTCCTCAAAACCAGAGGCAACAGAAGTAGGAGATGAATGAGAGTGTGGGGAGCTTGAGAAGGAAAAGGTGAGCATCCCGCCAATTGTTCCTAAGTCCGTTGACATTAACCCTCATTTTCCTGGCAGATTGGCTAAAACAAAGAAAGAGGAGTCAGAGAAGGAGATTTTGGACACTTTTCGGAAAGTAGAAATCAAAATCCCATTACTGGAGGCGATTAAGCAGTTGCCAAAATATGCAAAGTTTCTAAAGGGGTTGTGCACTAACCGAAACAAGTTGAATCTCCAAGATAAAACAAGCATAGGTGAGAATGTGTCAGCAGTCCTTCAAAGGAAGTTGCCACAAAAATGCAAAGATCCAGGTATGTTCACGATACCGTGCATCATAGGCCAGAAAAGGGTAAAAAGAGGTATGCTTGATCTAGGAGGATCTATTACCGTTATGCCTCTGTCAATATTTAAGGCCCTGAACTTAGGACCTCTAAAAGAGACACGGGTAGTAATTCAACTAGCGGATATGTCAAATGTTTACCCTGAGAGTGTGGTTGAAAACGTCTTAGTGAACGTCAATGAGTTTATCTTTCCTGCAGATTTCTATATTGTTGACATGAATGAAGATAACTCAGCTAATTCAGCTGTACTTCTTCTGGGTAGACCATTCATGAGTACTGCTAGGACAAAGATAGATATGCATGAAGGGACCCTTTCTGTAGAATTTGACGGGGAGACAATCACTTTTAACAGATGACGGGGAGACAATCACTTCTGTAGAGTACTGAATTTGTTAATTGTGTTTGTCTCATTAATTCAATTGTGCAAGATGACTTTGAACAAAATTTTATGGAAGACAAGCTGGAATTCATATTGCAACAGATCAAGACAAATGAGGAGGTGGAAAGTATAGATGATGAAGATACTGTAGAAGCAATTATATCACTACACTCACTTTCTGCATTTTTTAACAGGTCAGTAGACTCATTTTCACCATTGCCCGCTTCTAATGAGAGAATTTTACCTTCTGTTGAATAGGTACCTGAGTTGAAACTGAAGGAATTGCCAAAGCACTTGAAATATGCTTACCTTGGATATCATAACACTCAACCCGTCATCATCGCGAATGATTTAACAGCAGTACAAGAAGAAAAACTCTTACGAGTTTTGTGGGAGTATAAACCGGCAATCGGATGGACATTGGCAAAAGGTATAAATCCATCCGTTTGCATGCATCACATTCTACTTGAGCCAGAGGCAAAACCGATACGGGAACGTCAGAGGAATCTCAACCCTGCCATGAAAGAGATTCTCAAGCTATTGGAGTTAGGAATAATTTTTCCTATCTCCGATAGTGAGTGGGTGAGTCCAGTGCATGTCGTCCCTAAAAAGATCGACATTACCCTTGTGCGAAATGAGAAGAATGAGTTGGTGCCAATGAGACTCCAAAATGGATGGAGAATGTGCATCGACTTCAGGAAATTGAATGCGGCTACAAGGAAAGATCATTTCTCATTGCCATTCATCGATGAGATGTTCGAGAAATTGGCAGGTAAGTATTTCTTTTGCTTTCTAGACGGGTAGTCTAGGTATTACCAAATCACTGTTGCCCAAGAGGACCAGCACAAAATCACTTTCATTTACTTTTTTGGTACTTTTACTTACCGCCGTATGCCTTTTGGGTTGTGTAATGATCCAGGAACATTTCAAAGATGCATGATGAGTATTTCTTCTGATATGATTGAAAATTGCATTGAAATATTCATGGATGATTTCACAGTCTACGGTGATTCATTTGATCAATGCCTGCATCATTTAATAGAAGTTTTACAATGGTGCATTGAAACAAATTTGGTCCTTAACTATGAAAAATGTCACTTATGGTGAAAGAGGGTATTGTTTTGGGCCATGTTGTTTCGTTTAGGGGTATCGAAATCGATAAAGCAAAGGTTGATTTGATTACTCGCTTATCTTACCCCACTAATGTCAAGGAGATTCGTAGTTTTCTTGGTCATGCCGACTTCTACAGACGATTCATCAAGGACTTCTCACATATTGCACAACCATTGTCCCAACTACTTCAAAAGGAAGCAACATTTGATTTTGGGGAGGTATGTAAAGTGTCCTTCGATACATTGAAAAACATGTTGACCACAGCACCAATCATTCAACCTTCGGATTGGAGCTTGCCTTTAGAACTTATGTGTGACGCCAGTCAGTATGTGGTGGGAGCTGTACTTGGTCAGAGAAGTGGGAAGTGTAGCCATGTCATTTACTATGCTTCAAAAACATTGTCACCAACTCAATATAACTACACCACCACCGAGAAGGAGTTTTTAGTGATCATTTTTGCTTTTGAGAAATTTTGATCATATTTATTAGGGTCGAAAGTAACAGTTTTCTCTGATCATGCAGCCCTAAAATACTTGTTGGCAAAGAAGGAGTCCAAACCAAAACTCATTCGGTGGATACTCCTATTGCAAGAATATGACTGGGAGATCAAAGATAAAAAAATGGTGGACAACTCCGTGGCAGACCATCTAAGCCGACTGGTTCGAGAAGAAGAGGGAGTGCTCATATCTGAGGTATTTCCAGATGAATATTTGTTTCAGCTTAGAGTTGAGGAACCCTGGTACGCTGATATTGTTAACTTTTTGGTCAGTCACAAATTTTCAAGTGGTATAAGTAAGAATAAGAAGGATAAAATTATCCAAAACTCCCGATATTACATTTGAGATGAGCTCTATTTGTGGAAAATAGACTCTGACCAGATTATTCGGCGATGTGTTTCACATGAGGAAATTTCCTCTATACTTACTCATTGTCATAGTTATGTATGTGGCAGTCATTTTGGTCCTAAGAGAACTGCTAGAAAAATACTTGATTGTGGATTTTATTGGCAAACCTTGTTTCGTGATGCTTATTTGTTCTGTAAGAGATGTGAAAAGTGTCAAAAGTTTGGGAGTTTATCTCACCGGGATGAATTGCCTCAGGTTCCTATGCTATTCTGTGAAATCTTTAATGTCTGAGGTATGGACTTCATGGGACCGTTTCCTATTTCTTTTGGTTGCCTTTATATTCCTTTAGCTGTAGATTATGTGTCAAAATGGGTAGAAATCAAGGCTACCCAGACTAATGATTTACGAGTTGTTGCAGGATTTCTTAAGTCCCACATTTTTAGTAGGTTTGATATGCCTAGGGCAATCATCAGTGACCAAATCACTCATTTCTGTAATCGTACCATTGAAGCACAGATGCGTAAGTATGGAGTTCACCATCAGTGGGTACTACCTACCACCCGCAGACCAACGGGCACGCTGAGGTCTCTAATCGCGAGGTTAAGAGTATTTTGGAGAAAATAGTCAACCCAAATCGCAAGGATTGGAGTACCCGATTGGATGATGCACTCTGGGTATACCGCACGGCATACAAAACACCAATCGGAATGTCTCCATACAGGTTGGTTTATGGTAAGATGTGCAATTTACCTGTAGCAATTGAGCATCGTACGTTTTGGGCAATTAAGCAGTGCAATTTGAACGCGGATAGAGATGGCAAGGAAAGGAAGCTCCAAGTTCAAGAGTTGGAGGAAATTCTCTTGGAGACTTACGATAATGCCCAACTTTACAAAGAACGTACAAAGTCCATCCATGATAGACTCTTGCACACTAAGCAATTTTTTATCGGGCAAAAGGTACTTCTGTTCAAGTCAAGGTTGAAATTCATACCAAGTAAGTTGCGGTCCCGATGGATTACACCGTATGTTGTTGTCAACGTTTTTCCCAATGGTGCGGTTGAAATTAGAAGTTTAGAGATTGACAAAAGTTTTATGGTTAATGGTCATCGTCTCAAACCATTTATAGATGCTTCAGATATTAGCATTGTGGAGAATGTCCATTTGCTCGACCCTGGTTCTATTTAAGTTGTAACCTCCTTTTGGTCTGGCCATAGACATTAAATAGAGGCGCTACTTGGAAGGCAATCCAAGAATTTCAATTTTTGTTATTTTTGTGTTTTATTTCATATTCATGTGTTCTAAATCAGGTTGTTTGGATTCTTACTGACAGACAATCTTTATTATAAGTTTTGAGTGTGTTCGGTACAGTTTTATGTTGAGTTGGGGGCACAAATTCGTGGGCAGCAGACTTTCTGTTCCAAGGCGTGCCCACGCCTTGTATTAACCGCACATGGACACTTTTTAAAAAATTGATTGACAAAAGAAAAATTGTATTAACCGCACATGGACAGAAGACTTACGCGTCCAAATCGTGCCCAGGCTCTACAGGGATGCGCCAGATGAATGGTTACAAGAAATTGGTGACTACATGATTTTTGGCTCCGAGGCATGCCCACGCCGCACAGCAAATCACGTCGGTCTTGGTACAAGGCATTGGTCAGACGACTCTCGCTTACAGGGCGTGCCCACGCCGTCCTATCCATACCAAACAAATGCCAATGCTAGTCCCTACTTCTTTTTTACTTTTCTGCTTCTCTTATTCTTTTCTTGTCTTTTCCTTTTCTCTTTGTGGTCTTCCCTGGTTTTCACATATCTCAACTTCGAATCGCCGCCGTACACTTCGTCATGGGTCCAAATCGACGCAACCACACGCTGTCGCCGCTGCCATCTACCCGTTCCTTTCTCTCTTACGCGACTGAAATCGCCGCCTTTGCTGGAGTCGCGCCGCCGCACCAAGGTTGCCACTCCCGCAACCCTCATCGACACCGCTCCTCAAGTCGAATCACCCAATACCGCGGCCGTCCGCCGTTCACTGCCGTCGCGGCTACTGCCCCATTTATGCACGTCGCCACCCAATGCGCCATCACCGCGACCCACACCCAATTCGTCCACGCTCGTACTGCAGCAGCCGCATACGATCGCTGCTAGCCATCGACAATCCGCCGCGACCCAAGCGACCCTCAATAGCTCGCCGTGCACGGCCTCTGCTCGTTGTGGCTGTCCACCACGGCGTTGCTCAGTGGTACCCCTACTTCTCTCTTTTTGTACCAGTGACTCAAATCTGGAGTTTTTCCTGCTAGATTTCCACTTGTTGTTGGGTTGACATAATTGTTGGTTTTATTGGGGAACATTTGATTGTTGACTGAAATTGGGGGACCTCGTATCTGCCTTTCATTGCTTTTATCTGTCTTGGTGACACCTGTGGGTTCATTCTCCGTGAATTTTTTTGTTGATTGTGCCTGGGTAGTGTATTTGTGGTCCCTTGTCTTTATTTGGTATTTTTTTGTCGGCTTGTGCCTGTAGAATTGACATTTTTGCCCCTATATGGCTCCAAAGAAAGCTACTACGTCTGAGACATCGGGTTCCAACCCTCGTAAGAGGCGGGCCTCGATCCAACCCCCTACTAGGTCTCGTTTGGGTCTGTCTAGGAGTACCTTGCCTCTTGGGGTATGGGGGGAACCTCTGAAGGACCCCACCCCTGCACAGAAGGAGCGGTTGAGCTCCCTGGTGGTGCGCCCGTTCGCTTCGTGGAAGTGCTTCCACCCCTTAACTCTTGATCAGTTAAACATTGTTAGGGAGGTCAGCAGTTGTTGTCTGACATTGGGTGGGGCCGATTTCTGGTCATTGATTACCCTGCGTATAAGGAGCTTTGCTATGAGTTCTACGCCACCTTCCAGTTTGACAAATCTGATTCCATGGCTTTAGACACACCAGGAGTGATCAAATATAGGTTACAAGGTACACCACAGGAGCACTACATTAATGAATTCAACCTGATCCTGGGGTTTGTAGGTGAGGACACCCTCTCCTCCGGTTCTTGTATCAACAGTGCTTGCGACTACATCCAACTCTTTGCTAGCAATTATATTGAGATACGGAGAGAGTGGTCCACAGACAAGCAACTCTACGACCCAAGTCAATCTAAGGCCGCGTATCTCAAGGATCCAATGCTGAAAGTCAATCACCGATTTCTGGCCTATAACTTCTCGGGTCGAAAAGATTCCTCCGGCACTCTCGCCAAAGCAGAGTTCTATTTCCTCTGGTGCATGTGTAATAAGGTTCAGGTCAACTTTGGCTATTGGGTGGCCTCTCAGTTGCAGTCCGTCCTCAGCAAGCGCCATAAGCCCTTGATTATGGGCTCCCTCATCACTCATTTAGCCGTCCGCTTAGGAGTGCTTGACCTTGATAAGGAGTATAAGCTCACCTTGGCTCACGAGCTTGAGCCTTTGGACCTGCGCAGCTTAGAGCGGATGGGGGTCCTTCACAAGATGAGGGATGCTTATCAGTTCAGACCTCCTGGAGAGGGTGTGCCCCAACTGCGGGTTCCCCCCACTGCGCCGACATCGGAGGCGGATCAAGTGGGACCTTCTTCCTCCGCTACTTCATCTTCTTAGGACACCCAGTTCCGTACTCTGTAGGACTCCATTCATGAATTGGGTGGCCGAGTTGAGCGTCTGGATGATCGTCTCACAGCCCTGCAGGTCCATTCTACCATTCAGATAGAGAATCTGACGGCCTTCTTCGCCCACATTGGCTTTCAGCCTCCTCACCCTCCTTCCCCATAGTGCTATCGTGCCCTCGTGGGCTTTCAGGGAAGCTCCAATCCCTTTCTTTTGATTTTTGTTTTTCTTTGCTCCATTGATAACAATGTAGATTTCTGGTGTGAGGAGGAGTAGTTCTAACTCTTTAGGTTGACAGTTTTTAGGATTGATAGAAAAACAACGAAAAAACAAAAAAATTGAAAAAAATCAGAAAAAGGAACAAAAATATATATATATATGATGAGTTTGTTTGGCTACAGTTGCAAATATCTAGAACTTGATGCTATGATGATGATTGCAATTAGTCTACAAGCATGAGCAGTGATTTTATGTGAATTAATGTCTTATTTTCTTATTAATGGAATTGAATGATAAATTTTGCAAGACTTGGTAATTAGTAGCCATTTTGTGAGCTGTCGAGCCAATGAGCGTTGCATTGATAACTGCTCTATTTTCTTTCATTGAGTGATATCACACATGATTTGATTATTCTAAAATTTGTTTTGTTATACATATCAAGACCACATTCTTGAATTTGATGCATTAAAATGATAAGGGCAGTTAGGTTAACTATTTTGGACTCTTTAAAGACTGACCCTAATTATATCTCTCCTAATTAACCATGGTTGAGCTTAGACCTTTCTTTGTTTAAAAACTCATTTTGTCACCCCCTAAACCTCTTGTGTCGACCCTCTTTGTTTTTACTTCATGTCAAAGGAATGCCTTGATTTCAGTGCAATTGATTTTAAATTGGGTTGAAAGGGGAATAATTGAAGTTAGCAAGTGTGTCTATATCCCCTTGTAGTTGGGCGTATTTGAAACAAAACAAAAAAAAAGAGAAAAAAAAGACCAAAAAGAAATAAGAGGGAGAAAGAGAAAAAAAGGAGCACACCAAGAAAGAAAGAAACACAAAAGAAGAAGAAAAAAGAGAAAAAGAAAGAAGAAAAGAAAAGAGGTCTGAAGTGCTGATGTCAATATATGTTTTTTGGAGATAATTTGGTGAAATCCTTGGTTGTGCTGGCACTTGCTACATCTTTTTGGGGAATTTATGAATATGTTTTGAAAAGATCATTGGAATGAAGAAGGAAATTGGAAGTTAAGCAGTGGGTAAACGATATTTTCTTTGACATAATGAGCCTAAATTATTTGTTTGATCCTACCCGTGCCTAAACCCCATTACAACCCGCATCAAGACCCTCTGATTTGTGCATTAAATTTGGTTTCAGTGGTGGCGATGTGATATATTAGCAAGCATATGGTAACAATATTTTATTGTGTGATAAGAGTAACCCTTTGTATTTCATGGCGGTGTGGTGAGTAGTCATATACCATTCTATAAGAGAGGGTTAAATCTTGTAATTTCTGAATTTGATAACATTGTTAGAAGGATAGGACACTTGTACTCGCATGTTGGACTGCTGCATGTGTGTAGCTGTAACTGTATCTCTGAGCTTTAAGATGCTCGAGGACAAGCATTGTCTTGGTGTAGGGGGATTTGATAATAAGATAATTGTGCGTTCTATTCATTGGTGTTTGGTCTTGATTTTGGCAAATTATTGTGCAGAGTAATAGGTGACAGGTGTCGAACCTGTGCAATAATAAATACCTGTTCTAGAAAAATATAAATTTTCTGTGTATAGTAGTGAGCAAGGTTGAATCCACAGGGACTGGAAAAAAAATTCGATTCTTTTCAAGTTCAGGACACGGGGGATTTTTATCAGATTAAAACTAAAAATAATTAAACAACTTAACCAAAAATAAATAATTAATTAATACGAATGTAAATGGCAATTAAATAAATAATAAATAAATTCTAGTCAAGGATACAACTACGCAAACACAGTCCATTCATCCGATCATTGATGCACAGGGATTCACTTAATTTAATTAATAAGTTAGTTATAGTAGCCGAAAAGCTCTAACGACCAGTTTTTCCTTAATTTATTGATAACCAAGGTACGACCGTTGATTACCCCTAATCAGGAAATACTCCTAGGTACGACCGTAGGAATTAATTTTTTAATTGCATTAAAAACTAGAAAAGTCTAACCCAAATTAATAACATGCTACGAGGGTTATTTAAATAAGATTGCATGTTCTCCTAGTGTAAGAAAACACTAGTTGTCAATAATATTAACCAATTAAATAATTACGAATTTAATTGATTAAATTGACAAGAGATTAAAAGATCAAATTTCACATCGGGCCCTTGATATCCAATTAACAAAATAATCCCATGAAAATTCAAATAGGAAACATGAAAATATTAATAAATTAAGAAACACATGAAAATTAATTAGACCTCACAGATATTTGGGACTGCGTCTACGCGTTGATCCTTGACTAGAGGAGAAAATTAGCCACGCCTCATAAGAAAATCTCCACGCAATTTAATTGAATTCAAAGACATAAACACTCACTAATAATTTAGAATAAAACTTTGAATCTCTGTAGACTCTTTGAAGAAAAATTACATACCACACAACAAAAGAAGGAACAAGTTCCTTCTTACATAAAAGACTACCTATTCTCCTACGGAGCTTCTTTGGAGAGAAAACTAAAAACTAGTCTAATGTCTTCTGCACTCGTCCGATTTTCCCCCTTGGAGAGAAAACTAATTAATATAAATGTAAGCATTTAGTCTTCATAGCTTTTTCATAACTTTTTCTCCATGAACCCACTAATCTAGTGCCTTCTTATTTTATTGGAGCACTAGTCTCTTAAGGGACTAGCTACGTAGGAAGCAATTGGAAAGTTACATCCAATTATCACATGTCCATCATGGCCAATGAATATATCTTCCAAAAGCAGGACAAACTTTCTAAATCAATCCATACGTGGTCCCCGCTGAATTGAGATATGCAATTCAATTCTTCTTCATCAGCAAAGGAGTGGACGTTGATCTTCACTGGACCAATTGTGTAAAGCTTTTAGAAGCTTTCATGTGTGGAGAAATCTTCTCAAGAGGGTTCCCTTTTTTAGCACTTTTCTGCTCCACTTTCTGAAACTATATCCAAATGCCAAATATAAATATATGTTAACAATTAAAGCAATATTTGGCAAGGATAAAGAGGAGAATTAACAATAAAATTACTAACAATTAACACCCTATCAATTCCCCCACACTTAAATCATGCTTGTCCTCAAGCATGAGAACAACTAAATTCAACAATGGCTAACTCTCATTTCATTTATTGCCAAGCTGCGTTTATCCCAAAATCAAGTTTTAGTAGCTAAGTGTCAAGACATATTTCTCCCGATTAGCTCCTGAAATCATAAACTCGTCCAATTCATGGCTAACTCATTTAGGAAATCAAAATATTAAGCTAGCAAAAGTTAGCAATTGGGTCAACTGACAACCAAAATCTCAACATTGAAGAACAAGGATCAGCAGGCCAACATCATCATAAGCTTACACATTTTTTTTTCTTTTTTTTTTTGAGAATTCTTTTATTTTTATTTATTTATTTATTTTCGATAAATGCTCAGTCCCAAGCTATTCAAGTCTTTTGACATGAACTCTGACATTTTTAGATGAAAGAGCCCAGTTACTCAACTTTTCACAGTTTCAGGACTAACTACTCATAGATATCACCACTTTTTGACGCGAAAGTCGATACTTGTGGTGAAAACTCCCGGTTACTGGGTGACGACACTAGCGGAGTAGAGTCCTCTATTAATCACAATTAAAGCACCAGAATATCAGATAATTAAATATCATAACCCACGTCATTTCCTAACATGGAGAACTGAGATCAACAATCGCCTAATTCACACAACAATTGCTATTAAAATATTTATATTGCCTAAACAAGTTAACCACAATTTGCACCAAGTCATTAAACTCATGATATTCACCAAGATAACATGCTTTTACTTACCACCTAAACTAAATTCATAGAATAAATCACAACTAACAATAGAAGAGTGAGTTGCCATATTTATTCATCAAGACAACAGTAAGATAAGCAACAAATTAAAGAATCACCAGTCAAATCCAAATCTCCCCCTACACTTAAAGCACACATTGCCCTCAATGTGACAATTAAACAGTAAAAATAAGAAGAAGGGCAACGAAACTCCCCTTAAGTCGTCAAAACAGCGGCGGGTTAGGTGCAAATTGAGGTTCAACACCCACATGGTGCATAAACGCCGCCAAATTCTGCGTCATGCTATGCACATTCGCATCAATATTGGTTATCTGAGCCTCCAGTTTCTGAACTCGCATCTGGAGTTGGTGCCAGTCATCAGCCCTTGGGATTGGAGGAGGTGGAGTGGAGGTCGAAGGGCCGGGGTCACCGCTAGCAGTGGAGGAACGGGCACAAGATGAATGAGGGGGAATACAAGACGGTCCCGGTGGTGGAACTTCCCACCCATTGTCACCCTCCCTAACCAAGCCCATTTTCTCTAGACAAGAGATGTCTAAGGGCTCCATTTGACATGCTACATGCAAATCATGGTTAGAAAGATCAAGCACATGCAAATTAATAGCCAAGTGGGTAATGTATGATCCAAGAATCAAGGGGCGCTTCTTTGTAGTCAAAACAAACTTGAATTGAGAAGTTAGCCAGCACCCTAAATTAACTTTAATATTATTATGCATGCACCAAATAAAGAAAAACTCCGACTTAGACAAAATGCCCGAGCTATCTCGCCTGCTTAAGAAACTATAAGCCAAGAAACGCTGGATGTATCGAGAAGCCGGGTCCTTGAGATAAGAGCTCTTGGACTTCCTAGGGTCGTAAGGATCACGGTCCACGGACATCTCTTTCCAAAAATAGTTATAGCGGGAGAAGAAGGGTTCTACGTAGTCACAAGTACTCTCGGCATACTCACGAGAGTCGGCGTAGGCCCTATCAATAAAACCAAAGGCTAGATTGAAATCAGTAATGGAGTGGTGGAATTCTTGACCCATTAATCGAAAACAAATGACGTTAGGGGTAGAGACTGTGTATCCAGTGGAAATGTTAAACTCAAATGTGGTATAAAACTCCCTAACCAACTCAACAAATGCCGGACAGTCAACAATATATGTGTAGGGACGCCACCCGATTGCATTAATCAAGCGGTCAAAGTCAACTGGTATATTCAAAAGACTTAAGGTGGCGGCTTCCTGATTGCGGCAAGGAATAATTCGCCGTTTGCAACAAATAGCATATCGCTGTTTGTCGGCGGCTCTGGTGAAGTTCAAATTACCACCAAAATGTGAAGGATCAAAAATATGGACGCCTCTCTGTCTCCCAAGACGAGCCCTCCGTCCAGAGGAAGAAGGGTCGTGCGAGAGGTCAGAGGCGGGAATGGTGGGTTGGGGTGTTTGAGATGTCCTAGGTGTTCTAGACTTAGAGGAAGACCGTGGCTTCACCATGGGTGGTAGTTATCACTCCAACCAATCAGGAAACTAAAATGACCAACAGATGCAAAAACAGCACTCCAGATGAATGAACAACAGCCTCCAAGCAACAAACAAATGCCCAATAAATGTAGCTAATGTCAACAATGCAAGGAACCCTGGCACAGCAAGTAGATTGAACCAACAAGAAAATGACATCGATGGCCTTCAACAATCACAAAGAATAACAAATATTATTTATTTATTTATTAATTTTTTTTTATTGCTCACCCCAAAAGCTCAACAACTGTCACCAATTGGACAGTCAAATACAGGACTCAACCTACTAAAATTAGCAAGTGACTCAAGAAATCAGATGTTGGGAATCAACAGTAGTTCAGAAATTGGTGAACAACCTAATCAAAAGGGAATTAGCTTTCAAACCATCAGTCAACCAAATAGAACGAACAATTGTAGGCACAATACGTACACCAGTACCACTGGTGCACTTCACAGGTAATGAAGCAACATAGACGCCCACCTCAATCAAGAAAATGGAAACGTGAGGCACTCAAGGTTTAGACAAAAGCCTCGACAAAGCAGCAATTACAAACAATAAGCAATGGTGGTCCAAATGTTAGTTAAATGCAGAAAATACAACCCAAAAAAACAGCAACAAGTGCTCCAATGAGCTTAGTAATTGAAATCACAAAACCGAATGCTTCCCAAACAAAGTACTTAGAGTCAACCAATGGCAATAGTAATTTAACAAGCCAACCCAGAAAATTACTCAACTAAAAGTGCAATAAGGGTATCAAGCAGACGAAACCCAACCCACTGGTTCCAGTACACAAATGCAATCAAACAATTTTACCCAACAAATTCACAATCATCTAAATCCCATCAATATCTAGAAATTGAAATAAAATTAAGAGACCATAAATTTACCCAACTACCGACAGCGACGGCTATGGGCGTCACTCGATGGTCGCGCGAGTTGTGGTGTGAGCAGCTTGCGAGGGAGATGATAGAGGTAGCTGGCTTGTGTGGTGCGCGCAGGTGGAGGCGCGCTAGCTAGCATGAGCTAGCTCAAGCTGGCAGACGGTGGAGCTGGTGGTGTCGAGATGACTTGGGTGTCGGACAGCGGAGCTTGCGAAGTGGAAGAGAGAGCGGCGCTTGGGTGAGCTGGTGACAGCAGTAGGAGGTCGACGCAAGCTGGTAGTGCGACGCGTGCGAGCAACAAGGAGATGGCGTTGAGCTGGATTGCTGTGGGCTTCAGGTGGCAGTCGGCGACAGCTATGGACAGGGAGGAGGAGCTTAGCACAGCTCTGGGGTGGCGGCGCTGGCAGCAGCAGCAGAGGTGGACGCGGACTGATGGTGGCTTGGGCAGGTTGACGAGCTAGGTAGGGAAATGGAGATGAGCTAGCTCAAGGAGGGTGAAGAGCTGGTGGCGTGGCTGGGCTGAATTGAGGCTGCGGCGACGGCAGACGCTTGGGTTGGCTGTCGATGGCGAGCTGGTAGCTGCGGGAGATCAGGAGGAGCTGCGGCGAGCTGGGTTGGCGGCGATGGAAGTCGGGGGAGGAGTTGGTGACTCGCGCAGGTGGAGGTCGCGCAAGGAGGAGAGAGCAAGGCGGAGTGCACGAGGAAGAAGAAGAAGCGGGCAGCGGGGAAGAAGAAGAAAGAAAAAAAAAAGAAAGAAAGAAAAAGAAGAAAAGAGAAAAAAAATATTTTTTTGGTCTTACATTTTTTTTTAAATTCAGAAATTGAATTGCTGAAAAACTAAACCAAATGTTAAGAAGGGAAGTAATTGTATTTTGATTTTTTAAAATTTTATTTTATTAATTTTTTTATTTTTATGATTTTTATGATTTTTTTTTAATGCAAAAATTTGAATATTTTTTTTAAAGAAAAACATAATTGAAGGCTAAAAAAAAAGAAAATAATTTTATTATATATATTTTTTAACAATGTTTTTTTTATTTTTATTTTTTTTATTTTTTATTTATTTATTTATTTTTGAATTTAAATTTCAAAAATTTAATTGTTGAATTAATTTTATTTGTATATTATTTTTTCTCAAAAATAAAAAAAATAAAAATAAAAATAAAAATAAAAATAAAAACAAATTTTTTTTCTTTGTTCTGGTTAATCAAACATGGCGTGGGCACGCCAAGATTAGAAAACATCTACTGACCTTGAGAATCAGTTTTTGAACATTATCGCATGCCCTCTCCGCATGAGCATGCCAAGATTCCACTTCGGAATGTTGAGATTTTACCAACATGGCGTGGACACGCCATGTTTTAGAAACATCCTCTGACCTTGAAGTTGAAACTTGTAAGATTAATGCTTGCCCTCCTTGCGTGGCCACGCCATGATCACCTATCGTGGTCATAGTAGAGAAAATATCAAGTTTAAGCAATACCCACGTGAGAAACGACATATTTAACGAATTGAACAACAAAAACAAGCAAAATAAAAAATTGGGTTGCCTCCCAAAAGCGCCTTTCTTTAACGTTTTTGGGTAGACGGAGTCCAGAATTTGCTTAAACTAAGTAAATCGGGTCTTCCAATTGCATCATCTCTACCCGTTCAACCGGAAATCCTTCATAATACGGCTTGAGACGGTGACCATTCACCACAAATTTCTTCTCCATTTTCAAACTCTGGATCTCCACTGCACCATAATGAAAGACATTAGTCACAACAAAAGGACCGATCCAACGAGAACGTAATTTACCTGGAAATAGTTTCAATTTGGAGTGGTATAGTAAAACTTTTTGCCCACAGACGAATGTCTTCCTTGATATCTGTTGGTCATGAAATACCTTATTTTTCTCCTTATAAATCACCGCGTTCTCGTATGTTTCATTTCGAATCTCCTCCAATTCTTGTAATTGTAACTTTCTTTGAATTCCGCCTTTCTCGATATTCATGTTACATTGCTTGACCGCCCAAAATGCTCTTTGCTCAAACTCAACCGGGAGATGACATGGTTTTCCAAATACCAATCGGTAAGGGGACATGCCAATGGGTGTCTTGTATGCCGTCCTATATGCCCATAGTGCATCCTCTAGTCTCATACTCCAATCCTTCCTATCAGATCGGACCATCTTTTCTAAAATCGATTTGATCTCTCGGTTCGATACTTTCGCCTGACCATTTTTCTGAGGATGGTAGGATGTAGAGACTTTGTGCAAGACACCGTATCTCCTAAAAACTGCAGCAATCGTCTTGTTACAGAAATGAGTACCCCGATCACTTACAATTGCTCGCGGCATTCTAAAGCGGACAAAAATATTAGACTTAACGAATTCTGCAACCACTTTGGAATCATTTGTGCGGGTGGCCTTTGCTTTCACCCACTTCGAAACATAATCTACAGCAAATAATATATACAAAAATTCAAAAGACGAAGGAAAAGAACCCATAAAGTCAATACCCCAAACGTCAAAAATTTCAACAAAAATCATTGGGATTTGAATTATTTGATCCCTACGAGAGATATTACCTACTCGTTGACATTTATCACAGGACTTACAAAATGAGTAGACGTCCTTTAATAGGGTTGGCCAATAGAATCCACTCTCTAGCACCTTACGAGCCGTTCTTTTCGGTCCAAAGTGACCTCCACATGCAAAAGAGTGACAATAGGTTAGAATAGATTGAAATTCAACTTCACTTACACATTTACGGATGATTTGATCGGCATCCCGCTTCCAGAGGTAAGGATCATCCCAAATGTAAGACTTTACATCGCTTCTCAACTTGTCTCTTTTCGCCTTAGGCCATCCTGTAGGAAACTTGTCAGTGACTAGAAAATTAACAATATCCGCATACCAAGGCAAAGATGAATTAATAGAAAATAAATGCTCATCGGGGAATGCTTCTCTCAGTGGGAGGTCATCTTCGACGACTTGTACTCGACTCAAGTGATCTGCTACCAGATTCTCCGCCCCTTTCTTATTTCGGATCTCCAGATTGAACTCTTGTAACAACAATATCCACCGTATCAATCTTGGTTTTGCCTCTTTCTTGATCAACAGATACGGCAAAGTTGCATGATCAGAAAAAATAATAACTTTAGCACCAAGTAAATAAGACCAAAATTTCTCTAAGGCAAAAATAACTGCTAAAAACTCCTTTTCGGTGGTTTAATAGTTCAATTGAGCTCCGTTCAAGGTTCGAGATGCGTAATAGATAGCATGAGCTGCTTTTCCCACTCTTTGACCCAATACCGCACCAACTGCATAATCGCTGGCGTCACACATGATCTCGAATGGAAGGTTCCAGTCAGGGGGTTGGATAATAGGTGAGGAGGTCAAGAACTCCTTTAACTTATCGAACGCTCCCTTACATGTTTCATCGAACTCGAAGGATACATCTTTTTGCAAAAGTTGGAACAAGGGTACTCCAATCTTCGAGAAATCCTTGATGAACATTCTATAAAAACTTGCGTGACCCAAGAAGGAACAAACTTTCCGCATACTCGCGGGGTAAGGTAAAGTAGATATAATATCTATTTTTGCCTTATCAACTTCGATACCTATAGATGATACTACATGACCCAAAACTATCTCGTACTCGACCATAAAATGACATTTTTTTAAATTAAGCACGAGATTAGTTTCTATACACCTTACTAAGATCAATTTTAGGTTATCTAGACAGTTTTCAAAGCTTTCACCATACACACTAAAATCGTCCATGAAAATCTCAATAATCTTCTCAACATACTCTGAAAAAATACTTACCATGCATCTTTGGAAGGTAGCAGGTGCATTACACAATTCAAATGGCATCCTTCGGTATGCAAATGTTCCAAATGGGCACGTGAAAGTAGTTTTCTCTTGGTCCTCAGGTGCGATGGCAATTTGAAAATAACCTGAAAATTCATCCAAGAAACAATAGTAAGCTCAACATGCTAATCGCTCTACCATTTGGTCAATGAAAGGGAGGGGGAAATGGTCCTTTTTTGTGACGGCGTTTAGCTTCCGGTAATCGATACACTGTCGCCATCCGGTGGGCTTTCGAATTGGTACGAGCTCACCCTCTTGATTTGATTCCACCGTCACCCCTGCCTCTTTCGGGATCACCTGTACTGGACTTACCCACGGGCTATCCGATATTGCAAATATAATTCCAACGTCCAGTAGTTTCAGGATCTCTTTCTTCATTACCTCCATCATGAGAGGATTTAATGTCCGTTTAACTTGCCGTACGGGTTTAGCATTCTGCTCGAGTTAAATTCGATGCATACACACCGCAGGACTAATTCCCTTGATATCGGTGATGGTCCATCCTATCGCCTGCTTATGTTCCCTGAGAAATCGAAATAGTTTATCTTCTTGAATCTGTAATAAACCTGCGGAGATGATCACTGGAAGTGTCTCCCCTTCACCCAAGTATGCATACTTCAGGTGTTTCGGCAGCGATTTCAGTTCCAAGACAGGTGCCTGCACCACAGATGGAAGTAACCTTTTGTGAGGTTCAGGTATAAAAATGGGTGCGAGGTCATACCTTGTCTTCGTGGTTGGTAACGTTCGCAACGATCCAATCACGCATTTGAGCTCTTCACTCAACTCTACCCCAGAGGTCATCTCGGATTCGAAGTGCCTGGTCAGGACGACCTCTAACTCATCCCTATGTTCAATTTCAAAAACCTCCTGTATAGTAGGGTCAATAACATTTACTGAGAAAACAGAGCCAACATTTGAATCGGATGGATATTTCATGGTCTCAAAAATGTTAAAGTGAACAATCTCACCTCATACAGGGGAAGCCTTGGGGGTCAGTGAAAAAATGGGTCCCTTCAACCACTTGCGGCTAGCACACAGGTCCCTAAAAAACTTTACGTACCTGGGTACTTGTTTAATCGCATCCAATAGGAGTATGTTGATCTTCACCTTGCGAAAGATCTCCAGGACTTCTTTTTCCTTGTCTTGCTTCTTTGGTTTCTCCAACCTGCTAGGAAAGGGAGATTGATTAGTTTTAACTGTAGTAATTGGGTTCGGGAGTACCTTTACATTTTTGTTGTCTCTGCCCTCCTCTTCCAACTCTTTTTCAATCCGTTCCTCGTCCTTGTCTTTAGGAATCACAGGTTCGGGTCCTTGGACTTCCTTGTCACTCCTCAAGGTTATTGCACTTACATTCTTTGGATTCACCTCAGGTTGAGAGGGCAACTTCCCTTGAATTTGGGACTCCAAACGGTTGATCGTTATGGCCATTTGATTCATTTGATTTTGCAATGATTGCACTTGTCCCAGTTGATTCCTCATGCTTTGCAAGTTTGAATCCGTCTTTTGTTGATTAGCAAGTAATTGCTTCATCATCTCTTCCATGGATGAACTTGAGCTTGAAGAGGGTGGTGGTGGGCGAGGATGGTACTGCTATGGGTTCTCTTGTTGTCTATTTGGCACAAAATTAGACTGCCTATTCCCTCCATAGCTAAGATTGGGGTGATCCCTCGAACCAGGATTGTAGGTACTTGAATATGGGTCGTACTACTTTCTTGGCGCGGGAGCGTGGCCAGCCATGTTCACCTGTTCTGCAGTTTCTTCTTGAACCAGTGGACACATTTCAGTAGGATGACCCACGGCAGTGCACACCCCACACACTTTGGCTTGTGAGGCACTCCCCACAACTAATTGTCTCACGAAAGACGTCAATTCGGAGAGCTGCTGTTGGATAGAGGACGTTTCTATCTCATTCACCCTACGCGTTGGGATGTCCTCTCTTGAACCAAACAGTTGTGAGTTCTCAGCCATCCCTTCAATCAACTCCCATGCTCCTCGAGGAGTTTTGTTCACCAACGCCCCTCCACTTGCAGCATCGATTATGCTTCTGTCCCTGAAGAGTAGCCCTTCATAGAAGTATTGGATAAGCAGTTGCTCACTTATCTGATGTTGAGGGCATTTGGTGCATAGTTTCTTAAACCTCTCCCAGTAATCATAGAGAGACTCGCCTAGGTGTTGTTTGATGCCACATATCTCCTTCTTTAGGCTCGCAGCTCGAGACGCCGGAAAGTACTTGTCCAAGAATTTTTTCTTCAATTGGTCCCACGTGGTGATACTACCAGGCGGTAGGTAGTAGAGCCAGTCTTTCGCGGAGTCCTTCAAAGAGAAGGGGAAGGCTCTCATCTTTATTTGCTCCTCTATAATTCCCGGGGGTTACATGCTGTTGCAAACGACGTCAAACTCTTGCAAGTGCTTGTAGGGCTCCTCACCTGATAGACCATGGAAAGATGGCAAGAGATGAATTAGACCAGATTTTAGTTCAAAGGGAGTGTCATCATTTAAATGTGGAAAAATAATGCACAAGGGTTGCTGATTTAAATCAGGAGCAGCCAACTCCCTCAGTGTTCGTGCATTTGCCATAGTGACTTCCTCTTAGTCTGAATCACTCGAATTGTCACCAGACAAATTTGTTGGCTCAACCTCTGGATCAAGTCCCTGAGGTGCAATACCGTATTGCTTTTCCCTGAGCCGCCTGGTCTCTTTCCTCGCTCTACACGCGGTCTTCTCTTCTTCAGAGTCAAAAATTAATTCGCCTGTACGAGAAGAGCGAGGCATAAACTAGAAAAATACCAGAAAATTAGAACAAAAATGAACTTAAAAACAAAAACAAATAATTAGCGTCAGACCCCGGCAACGGCGCCAAAAATTGACAGGTGTCAAGCCTGTGCAATAATAAATACCTGCTCGAGAAAAATATAAATTTTCTGTGTATAGCAGTGAGCAGGGTCGAATCCACAGGGATTGGAAAAAAAATTCAATTCTTTTTAAGTTCGAGACACGGGGGATTTTTATCAGATTAAAACTAAAAATAATTAAACAATTTAACCAAAAATAAATAATTAATTAATACGAATGTAAATGGCAATTAAATAAATAATAAATAAATTCTAGCCAAGGATACAACTATGCAGACACAGTCCATTCATCCGATCATTGATGCACAGGGGTTCACTTAATTTAATTAATAGGTTAGTTATAGTCGCCGAAAAGTTCTAATGACCAGTTTTTCCTTAATTTATTGATAACCAATGTACGACCGTTGATTACTCCTAATCAGGAAATACTCTTATGTACGACCGTAGGAATTAATTTTCTAATTGCATTAAAAACTAGAAAAGCCTAACCCAAATTAATAACACGCTACGAGGGTTATTTAAATCAGATTGCATGTTCCCCTAGTGTAAGAAAACACTAGTTGCCACTAATATTAACCAATTAAATAATTATGGATTTAATTGATTAAATTGACAAGAGATTAAAAGATCAAATTGCACATCGGGCCCTTGATATCCAATTAACAAAATAATCTCATAAAAATTCAAATAGAAAACATGCAAATATTAATAAATTAAGAAACACATGAAAATTAATTAGATCTCACAGATATTTGGGACTGCGTCTTCGCGTTGATCCTTGACTAGAGGAGAAAATTAGCCAAACCTCATAAGAAAATCTCCACGCAAATTAATTGAATTCAAAGACATAAACACTCGCTAATAATTTAGAATAAAACTTTGAATCTCCGTAGACTCTTTGAAGAAGAATTACATACCACACAACAAAAGAAGGAACAAGTTCCTTCTTACATAAAAGACTACCTATTCTCCTACGGAGCTTTTTTGGGGAGAAAATTAAAAACTAGTCTAATGTCTTCTGCACTCGTCCGATTTCCCCCCTTGGAGAGAAAACTAATCTAATATAAATGCAAGCATTTAGTCTTCATAGCTTTTTCATAGCTTTTTCTCCATGAGCCCACTAATCTAGTGCCTTCTTATTTTATTGGAGCACTAGTCTCTTAAGGGACTAGCTATGTAGGAAGCAATTGGAAAGTTACATCCAATTATCACATGTCCATCATGGCCAATGAATATATCTTCCAAAAGCAGGACAAACTTTCTAAATCAATCCATACGTGGTCCCCGCTGAATTGAGATATGCAATTCAATTCTTCTTCATCAGCAAAGGAATGGACGTTGGTCTTCACTGGACCAATTGTGTAAAGCTTTTAGAACCTTTCACGTGTGGAGAAATCTTCTCAAGAAGGTTCCCTTTTTTAGCACTTTTCTGCTCCACTTTCTGAAATTATATCCAAATGCCAAATATAAATATATGTTGACAATTAAAGCAATATTTGGCAAGGATAAAGAGGAGAATTAACAATAAAATTACTAACAATTAACACCCTATCAATGGGTTTCTACTCATATTTGGTATTTGTGTTATTTGCAGGTGATTGGTGTTAAAAGTGACAAAAAGAGGCAAATTCCAGAAGACTAGTCATTCCAGAGCGTGCCCACGCCAGATACCGCAGAGCTGCATTAAAAAAACGGACCGCGCGACCCTACTCCCTGGATGTTGCCGCAATTCTTGGGAGATGTGCTTGTATCTGCGTGGGATCAGGAAATATATTAAAAGGAGACCTTTTGGGCAACAACTCAAAGAGAAAGAAATAAGGAAGCTACCATATAGAAACAAACTCTTGTCTGGCAGAAGAGAGGCAGCAGCGAGAAGCTTTCAATAGAAGACAGCAATAGACTGGAAGTTATCTTTAGACTTTTGGATCTTGTAACTGGTATCTTTACTTTGGTTCTTTTCCTCCTTAACGCAAGTTGAAAACTAGCGGCCGCATCCTTTTTACTTGCCTTTTCAATCGACTAAATTCCATGAAGGCTTTCAATTGTTTCGTGATTATGCTGCAAGACTAAA
Organism: Coffea arabica; assembly: GCF_036785885.1. Taxonomy (NCBI): domain Eukaryota; kingdom Viridiplantae; phylum Streptophyta; class Magnoliopsida; order Gentianales; family Rubiaceae; genus Coffea; species Coffea arabica. The sequence continues at coordinate 29,300,810 of NC_092313.1, forward strand.
CCTTTTTTTCTAGTTGATGAATAATCAAGACCCGGTGCACAACCCGGTGCACAAACAATTGTGAGATCTTTTTGATTGTCCTAAATTCGACATTCATGGGTATTTAATTATTCTTTGTTTGAATAGCCTATTATTGTTTGGATCTATTGGATCAATGTGGCCAGTTGTTCAATTGTCTGAACAGTATACTGCCAATTAGGACAAGGGTGCGTATCACTTGATTGTCTTAAATTAGTGACAAACGACACAATTTCATTGCCTCGCAAGCAGTCTAATCTGGGTCGTGGGAATAGTTAATCTAGTTTAAATGAACCCGCATGTGTGTTTGTTAACTAGAATTGGGTCTCTCTAATTCCTAAAGCTGTAAATAGATTAAATCTTTCAAGTGTCTCTAGGGTTATCTAATTTATAAGAGGGTAGTTTAAGAGCGTCTCTGGACTACCATATAATTAAGGAGAGATTGGTGGTTTGGCAGTTGTTGAATTGCTTTAACCAATTTATTTGCGAACGAGTGAATTAATTCAGGTATCTATGATCAATTGCATGAACCGGTGCCAAGATTATCTCCTTGACTATGTTGTGTTAATTAATTGTTTATTACATTCATTAGCTACTACACATCTGCAAATTAGCAAATCAGTACCCCTGCATCTTTAATTTGTTTCTTTTATCTCACTTCCAAAAATTTCTCAATTATCTGTGTGTGATAAGTCTACTGATTCCCTGAGGAGATGACCCTACTCACCACTATACTCATTCAGTTTTGGTAGTAGGTCTAATATAAATTTTATTGTTGGTAGTTTGATAGCCACTAAACTTCAAAGGGTAAATTACATACAACCTCCTTGTGATTTCATGTATTATCATAAGACTCTAACATTTAAAATGTCTACTTCACCTCCTATGATTTTATGTAAAGTGAAAATTGACGAAAAATAGTTTATGTAATGTCATTAGTTGAAATACCAATATTGCACTTACTTAAATGCTAAATTAAGGGATAGTTTAACCACCTTGTATAAAAATATAGGAAAATTACGTGGATAAATGCAAAAATTATAGGGGATAAAGTGGATATCTATACAACCCATAAGGGGATTACATAGATATTAAAATTTTATCACACGTACTTTTAAAACACGTCTGGTATAAATGCATAAATGCCATAACTGATTGTGCATTCCATCCATTTTCCGCTTTACATAAACCACAGGAGAGTTATGTAACTATTTTAAAACCTTAGGAGGATCATCTAGTATTATGTAAAATCACGAGGGTAATAAGTAATTGTGAGGACCCAAAAATTATTTCATATTTTATTTTATTTCTTTGAATACATTTCTTAACTTTACTTTATGCATTAAGTTCCCAGATATTTTTATAAGAGAAACAAGATTTTTAATCATTTTCTACCATAAGTTAATGCATGTTAAATTCGTAGCGCATTATAGGAATGGGACCTGCCAGTGAGTTGCATAATAAATTTAGTGGACAAAAACGGGTTTTTATCTAAGAGGATTTGTGTGATTAGAAGTGTTAAGAGTGGATTAGAGGAAAACAATATAGATTGGCCATTAGAGACAAAGGAAAGACAAGAAGATAGGCTTGGAACCCTATGGCGACACTTGTCGATCATCTAAGCAAGCTTTGACCAACATTAGTCTTGGCTTTTATCTTGGAAAATTGACTAATTTCCCCTCATTTTCTTCTTCCCTTGGCCGAACTTCTTGAGAGAAAAGAGAGGGAGAAAACTCTATTTTTATACCTTGAATCCTTGCCTTTTTAGTGAACAAACAAGATAGAAACCCAAATCACTTCATAAAACCTTGAATCCAACTTGGAGGGAAGCTCTTGGTGAAGTATTGGAAGGAAGAAAGCTTTGCAACCTTCTTGATTGGCTTGTTATCCTAGGGGTTGAAAGTATCAAGCTAAGCAACCTTCTTTTCACTCTTATCTTGCCTTTTGTTGGATTTAGGGCTTGATTATGAGATATTCTATGGAAAATTTCATGGTTTGAGTAGTGAATCAAAATTTCCAACTTCAGTTGAGGAAATTCAGTTTTAATATGATAATATCAATTTTTCTATGAATTATTGGCCTTGCCATGTGGTTTTTTTTCAGCTTTTATATGTTTTACTAGCTTTATTATAGAAATTCCAGCTTGTAGAGATGAATTGTTGCTTGTCGGCCAGCCTTGACATGGTGAGATATGAGCTGGATAATTTGTCTATTTTGGGTGGTTTAATGGTCTGAAATAAGTAGCTCTTATAGCCTATAATTTGTGGTCTTGATTTGGATGGATTTGCTATGAAGTTGTGTGTTGAATTTGGAGGAAAAGTTGAGGATAAAACAGGGGAGATGCTGTCCGAAGTTTGGGACAGCTTGTTTCCTTTAATTGTGGGCTGATTTTGTGATAAACTAGTTTAAGATGCTTGGAAACCTTTAATCTTTACTTATGTGTTAAATTTTGGTTGAAATGGAAAGGTTTTCATTGGTAATTTCCTCCAATTCGCTGGCTGAAATTGTACTTGTTGGCCGAGTGATAGTGAAGCATGTTACCTTGTTTTTCTCCAACCTTTTCATGATTAGTTTTGGCCAAAACTTGTTTCACACAATGGTTAGGACTTTGTGTGACAAACTTGGGTGAAAACTATGAAGGTTGGAAGGTGAGAAACCTCATGATTTTTCTTGTTTCATGGCTGCAAAAAATTCTGGTTGGGATGGCAGCTTTGCACCTTGCTGCCTTTTACCCTCAAAGTCCTTAGTTTTGGTAGTCTTTTGGACAAACTTGTTCGTTTACTTGCTAAAACCTTGAACAACTATAGTGTATTGAATTGGAGTGAATATGATAACCTAGAAAGAGGTGCACTACCTTTTTTCTTTTCATTGCTTTGTTGCTGGAAATTTCCAGCTATGAAACGAAATGAAGAACTCTTTGGTTATTCATGCTCTTGGGTCCAAATGTTTTCCTTTCACTCCAAAACCATATTTGAATCTTTACCCTAGTAGTTACTTGGATTTTCTTTGGTTCACCTAAGTTTGGATGGTTGAACCATAATACTTTTATCTTGATTGTTCTTAGGGTTTGTTGGTGATCAAGAGCATAACTCAGAGATGAACTTTTGACGTTGTTTTGCTTGAACTGGTGAGTGTACCATTTGCACGACTTGGTGCTAGAGGTGAACTACTTGTGACTGAAATTTATGAGTTGTATGACTATGATTTGATTGAATCTGGACGGGACGGATGTGTACTTTATTACACTCGATTCCACTTGACTGTCTGACTGGTCTACCGTTTGTTTGAAATCTCTTACTTGTGCATGACTTGGATGTCATTTGGAACCTAATATCCGAGGACTTTACTGTGAATTTGAGTTCAAACCTCATTGGTAATTAATCGAATCGAGCCAGTAAGGGCTGGTCAAGGTAAATTGATGGGCCATGAGAAAAACTATCACTGATCTACTGAATATTGGATACTTCTGATAATTGGTATACTCGAATATTACCACCACTGTTTTTGTTTAGTATTCGGGTCCGATAAGGGGTATGTTTGATGGATGGAAACTGGTGTAAAGCGGGGTTCTACGGTCAATGCTTTTGCTTCTCTAAACATTGACGGAGGGTCAACGAATTTGGATCAAGCTACTGCGACTAGGACTAGGGAATTTGGCTCTTGAGAGCCATCTGTATCCTTGTATTTGAACCGCACTGTATTAGTTGTGGTACTTACTTATTCCTTTACTTGCTGCTTATATTTGATAGATTAAAGTTCTAACTATGTGATTTCGACTGCATGACCTGTGGTACCTCATTGGACAAAAACTCACTCTATCATCTTTGTTTTCCTTACAGGGGGCGAAGTTTTGAAAACGTGATTTTTTTGGGAAGAGTTGAGCTAGTTATAGCTTTTAGGCATTTTGTTTAAGCTTCTCTGCATTAGTAAACCTTACATGTGTTTGTATAAGATTGAATACTCTGATTTGTACTTTAAGTTTGAATCGTTGGTGACTCTATTGTATATAGTTATGGGTTGATGATTGGAAGTGAACTGCGCGTTTTAGTACTTTTCTATGAATTTTGGTTTAGTTAGTCCTGGCGCGATTTGAGCAGGCAGTCCGCTAATCCTTGGGTTATGCCCTAAGAGAAGGTGGGGCTGTCACAGTAATTTACCCACTTTAAGTGCCACTAATTAAAACCTTCTTGGCACTTTAAAATGCCATTGAAATTAAGAAAAGTAAAAAAAAATAATTTGAAATTAAAAATCAAATTATTCTTATTGATTGCAACTCAAGAAAATGAAAGTTTCTGCATAAAGCAAAGGTCCCAACTAACTAATAAATCTAGCAAGAAATTATATGACAACAATCTATACAAATTCATACATGTTACAACTGAAACATATCTAAAGACATTAACCTTTTAAGCTGATAACCTGAATAAGATCATGTCATTTGTGCTTCGTTAATCCTCTTAGACGTTAAGTAATCTGCATTTAAACAATACAATGAACATATTACCTCTTCTGAAGGATTAGTAAGTAAAAATACAAGCTGAAGATATTAGCAATAGTAGTTGAAAACTTTACAACGATCAAAGTAGCAAGTAGAAAGGGCACCTTGACCCTGCGGTAGAGAAACTGAAGGCACTCCCACAAAGAAACCTCAACACTCTCCAATATTTCTAAAATGAAAAAGGAAATAGTACCACTCATTTAGATTTTATCCTAAAACTTGAGGAAACAAGATAAATTATCTAGTATTTTCTAATGCTTGACCATATTTGTACCTACAATCACACCTTTTGGTTTGCGTAGATGTCATACATCACAAAACCAGCATCTCACACAAAGTACATGAGATGTTGGCACATTTCATCACATAATAATTAATTGAAGACAACATGCATTGCACCCATTATTTTTTGGGGCATTATACCAATCAAAATGACTTAATATAAATGGATTCTAATTGATACTTAGTAGTCTAACCAGACCTACCATTACAGTTTAGCACACATTTTTGTCAGAATATGGTAAATAAAGGCACTTTATACTCTATGAATTTCACAAAAAGTTATACAAAAAATGCATATATGGGTAGAGAAGATACATACCCAAAAAGTTTTCAATTATGTTTCCAAAATGCAAAAGTAATTCTTTTCCAAATTTACTAATTGTGCTTTACGTTTTCAAGGTTTAAGCAAAGAACATCATACTATCTCTCTCAGTCAAATAATACAATTCTTCCCCGCAATTTTTCTAAAGCATCTCTGAACCTAGCTTGGCCAAAAAAAAAAGAAGGAGAGCATCTTACTAACACTATGAAATGATTGTGAGAAAGAAGATTTTAACCCTAGAGTAATTAATACAACTGCTCAAAGGAAAGAAAAAAATTAGAAACAATGAATATGTTTTATCTTAAGATTGTACCCATAATCACATAATATACAACGATAAAAAAAAAAAACAAAAACTTATAAACCATTGTTTTGTTCTATGGGATTTAGAGAGGAAAGAAAAGTACCTTTAATGATTGTAATGTTAGATGACAACGGAATTGAGATGCTAGACGATAGGGTTTGTAGATAAAGTTTTGTGGAGAATGCTAGATTGAAAATTTTCAGTGAGTTTCAATGTTTGCGGGATTTACTCTAATACTTATCAATTAAGAGAAGAAGGAAGGAAAACTCATCAATTAGGCAAGTAAATCTCATCAAACAGTGAACTGTGTTTTTTTTTTTTTTTTTCCATTTTGCTTATTTTAAACTTTTTAGGAAATGCCAGTAAAACTCATAATCCAATGATGCATAAGGTGAAAATGCCAACCAAGTGTGGCTAAATTTGCATTTGATGGCATAGTTCGCGAAAATGCTGTTGAGCTAGCATTTTCATAGTGTGAAGAAGTGAAGTTCCGTTGAAAGATTCAACCATGGCGTTCCCTTGAAAAGTTCCATTAAATAGGTGCCACTAATTCAGATGTTTCTTGTAGTGATTAGTGACTGTTTATTGGTTGTTTCTAATTTGCCCACACCGAGTCCAATTCAAAGAGAAAGATCTTCTTATTTTCCATTGTCTTCGTCTCTCCAGAAGAATATGACACGTGGGTCCCAATCTTTTGTTATTCTTATTGAAGTTTCAATCTAGTAAGAAGTGTTAATGGTACTCAATTAAACTTTCATGGTACACATGTGGACCTGCAAGTAACACACATCATGTGATGATTGGTGTTGAAAATTTCAAAATCTAAATGCATAATAAAAAATTTAATAACATCAACGGCTGCAGTTTGGAAATCAAAGAAAAACTTTTTTTTATTTTGGAAGTTGCTTGCTAAACAAAAACTACATAGAAATATTCTGCAGTAATTACCACGAAAATTTTTAATTTTTTCCTTCTAGTTGTTTTGTCATTATCCACAGCATTGTCATGAAAGGGACGAGAATTTTGGTGGACAGAATAAAAATTTTTTGAGTGTTTACGTGGTTAACCATTTTGCTTCTCGTTATTATAAACCATGACTAGTTGACTAGTTCTGAAACAAGGTTTGTCAAAATTCAAACTTTAGAAGTTTAAGGTGTTGAAAAATCATGTTTGACAAAAAAGTGCAAATACTTTTTGCTAAGCATGAAATTTAGCTTTTCTTCCCAACTTACCAAACGTGGCAAAGATAATGTTTGGACTCTGATTCATCAAAGATTTATACTCGTACAGTAACATAAATCTTCATGATACATCCGACAATTACGGACAATCAGGTGGATTTGCCTTACATTATTTAGAAAACATCAGCAACATGAAAAAAGATGAAATGAAACAAGTTGTGGTAACCCCAATCCTCTGTGCCAAATAACGGGGCAGACTCTTTGAACTGAGGCACAAGAATTTATTTATTCTTTCAGTATTTCTTGAGGAATTCTCTGGCAATCTTTCCATTGCCTCCCTTAGGATAGAATCCTCCTGGAACATGCTCATTACCAGTGCCATAAACAATCCTCAGTATCTCCTCTGGACCCCTCTCATATGAGATAGAGTAGGAATTGGCAGATAAAACGTTGCTTGAAGTCCGTCCTTCAGCGCCTAGCTTCAGTGGGACAAAGATCCCTTCGTCCTTGATGCCATCCTTGCCCAACTTGTTTCTCAGCTTTGAAATGCGAATAGTAAATTCAGCAACTGTTTGATTGTAAGGGTACACCACTTCTTTAGCTCGTTCATAGAGATACATTCTGATTACTGCATCTTGGCCTGATTCAACTCCTAGTAGCCCCGCCAAAAGCTACAAAATTAAGGAGAAAAAATATATGTGAATCACATACACGTTTTTTTCAACTTAGCCATCTAGTTTATTGAACCGAAAAAAAATTCTGAACTTTTTGAACATACTCAATCATGGATTTTTGGCCTGAATTTTAATGGACTTACACGCTTGGCTCGATAGCCTTGGAGTAAGGGATTTGTGCCAACATAGCCTACTAGTCCTACATAGGGAATTACATAAGATGCCAACATGTAGTTGAGGCTGTTACTGTAGGGGTTGAACGGAGGGTCGAGTTTGTATCCAAATGCTTCATCAAAGAGCTTTGCAAAGTTTTCAGCACGGAGGTCCAGCTGTGGCCTTGGGAACAAACCTACCGTATCTCTAAGCGCCCTAAAGTTCAATGACCAAAGAAAAAATTGATGATCAGATATACTTCACAATTGGAATTCTAGCTCTAATATAGTAGAAATGAATAATTACATACGAACCTGAGATGGCCAACTTCTTGATAGGCAAATTCAGTGATAATGTTCTTTGTAAGAAGATCAAGATTGGCTTTTTGGGCACCGATGGGAGGAGGACCTTCATTGGGCAATTCAGGCTCAACCACGTCGAGTCCACGGCCCAAGGCACCCCACAAGAAAAATTCTGCTTCCAAGAACTCTAGATTCACTGGAAACTGCAACAGTTCAATGTCTTTCTCGTATAGTGGAAGTGATTTTTGTGGAAAAGTTGGCTTGCAAGGTTGAGGGGAAAATGATGCAGTGGATGCTGTGCAAGACACCATCAAGATCATGAACACGACTGTTTGGGGCTTATATGATAAAAGAAGAGCCATTGTTCGACGGCAGAATGAGAAACAGAGGTTGAGAAGACGTGATTTGAGTTTTGAGATGCATTGATCGAGATATTTGGTGGCGGTATTTATACTGGGCTTGAACATTGAAATGTATTTCTTTCGAAGTACGTTAATCCTTGATTTGGACAAATCTCCACCCGAAAATTGCGTAAACAATTGTTAACCAATCAGAAATGCACATGCACGTCATGAAACACAAAAATATCAGATCTGCGTGGCTAAATTATACTAATAGAGTAAATAACATTGATTTCCCTTTAAGTTGGTCAAAATTGCAAGTAGCTGCTCCATTTGTTGCTGAAGCTGTTTTCAGAATCATTTATTTCTTGTTTAAGTTGTATATGTTGCGTAAATACTTATTTAACAGAGTAAATAACATTGATTTCCCTTTAAGTTTGTCAAAATTGCAAGTAGCTGCTCCATTTGTTGCTGAAGCTGTTTTTAGAATAAGTAAATATATATATATATATATATATATATATATATATATGAGGAAGCATTGGTTTAAAAGTTGAGGTTGAGAATTCAAACTTTAAAGATTGTAGATTCTAATTCTCCGTTTTCCTTCACGCTTCTTAAATCCCATCCTTTGTATACTAGAGAAAATATATGTGTGAGTTGATTGTCAGCAAAAATGTTTTGGACATTTCAAAATGACCATAAAACTGAACCTAGTATTGATTTCTCTCTGGTCGAATTGTGGACTAGTCTTTTCGATTAGTTTGACTGTGCAATAGACTTAAACTATTTGATTGATTTTAAATCAATTATTTACTTCTTTGTGGCTGGAAAATTCCGTGTTTGAAAATGCCAAAAATTTGGAGGAAGGAATATGGACAAAGGGATTCTTTTCCCACACAAACAATGGATATATTAAGAAGAATTCATGATTCACATGGAACCCTTGGGTGTCTTATACCAGCATGCCTTCTCGTTTCTTAAGAAATTCGGTCCAATGTTTCATCTATGAATCATGAGTTAAAAGTCACCGCTAATATCTTTCAGATTAAGTTTGTTGGTCATTTTCTGGTATGAAATATGACCTGCCGAATTGCTGTGGATACATGCTGCCCTAGGCCTGCAAGTTCTGGAGTAAGGTACTTGTTGGTTTCTTTGCATTTTGCAGTTGCGGTCCCATGCATGAGTTTAAAGTCACTGAAGTACGTGCAAAATCTACGGACTCAGTTACTGCTTTTGGACTTCAGTTACCATTTTGGCCATTTAATTAAGGGTCTGTTTCGATTCAGGTGTTTTTGACATATAGATTTTCCAAATACAACAGTAACACAATTTAAAAACACTCTAACAACATTCAAAAATACCGAAATACACTTACCCAAAAAAAAAAAATTCTAGCTGTCTTTTCAATCTCCTCCAGAACCGCCCTTGGAATTTGAGGTGACTGCATAGCATAAGATAGCAGCCCTTTTTGTTTTTCTTTGATTTATTTTATAGCAATACATCTTTTTTTTTTAATAAACAACATACCATTATTGTAACTAGTAATAGGTCATGCGCTTCTCATATGATTATATCATAAAATGTACTGTTTCTTATGTACAAATTTTTTGAGAAATTTTATTGTTAACATCATAATTTAATATTTAGATTTTTCCATCTTTTTTTCAGTTTTCTACTGTTACTTTAGGACTTTTAATGAAAATTTAAAAAAAAAAACCTTATAGGGCCGATTCCATACACTATAAGTCGACCTTTGAAATAAAAAAAAAAAGAGCATAATAGAAAATATAAAAATATATGCATTCCCCAATTGGTATGCAGTGACATATAAGGGATAAAATTAAACATGACCCTAAATATAATACGTTGTGTACATGACTAAATCCATTAGAATTTTTTATTTTCCGTTAGAGGTCCTATATTTTTTGTGTAAAGATAAATGACTAAAATGGTCACAATATTAGATAAGGGACTAAATTGGTCAAAATCTCAAAGATGAGAGACCAAAATGGTCATTTTCCGGTATTTTAATTGTTTTGTGAAAATAACCGAGAGCCAATGAGAAGACTAAACGATGGGTGAATTAAAGGGCGTGATCAACAGTAAGATATGGAAATTGAAATTTCAGAGAAGGATTGAGAACTTTAATAGACAAAAGAGATGATAGGGCTATTCAATCGGGTAAAATGCTCGGTGGCAACTTTTTAAGTTTGGATAGCCATTTGATATTTTTACTACATTTTTTTAAATTTGTTTCTTTGATTTTGCATACGATGAGTGTCATTCTTTTGGGAATGTTATTATAGTCATTTTGAGCTATGAAGGAAGGTAAGCATAATATTTGAAATTAGAGGGGTGCTAGGTTGAATTATTAAAAATCTTGGGAGAAGTTTGTGAAATCATCCATAAAATTTTGTAATTGCTCCCCGTAAAAAATGTACACTGAATTAAGCCAGACATTGCCATATGGGGAATAAAGAAGAGAAATTTATGTTGATACAGCAAATAATTGAGATTAGGAGGGATGGTAGCATATTGCGTTGATACCTAAAGTAAAAATTGGCAAGCAAGTTATAGAAAATTCATCTATAACTCTAAATATAAACTTAACAAAACATGAAGAAAATAAAAGTAAATAATAAACATTGGAATCTAATACAAGAATTAAAGGGTTGGAAAAGAAAAATCCCCTTGTCACATGTGGGCCTCCCTCTCTTCTTCTTCAATCTTGATGTTCATCCAAGTTAAGATACAAGTTTGCAATAAAACTACCTAACCTATACTAACCTAAGCTAAAGAACTAAGAAACTAACTAAGTTTTACATCTTGTGTGGTATTTGTTCCACTCTCCTTTTCCTAGCTCTTGATTTTTGCTCAAATGATATATATGTAGAGAAAAAGGAGTCCAAAAGATGATTCTAGAGCCTCCTTTTTAGCAACAAAATGTCCCTTCAAGTTCCTTCAATTTGAACTCTTACAAGCACAATCTCACCTATATAAGTATTGAAGTGATGCCACTTCAACAAGAGTTTGAGCATACTTTTGTAGATGACTGTGAAATTAGGATTAACACGTGGGTAAAATAGCTGTAAAGCTAATATTAACCTCGAGAAAAGCATATATCATTAATTGTGCTGTGTTTTAGTCTTTGACATTTAAGAGATATAGTTTAATTTAATGAAAATGCTACAGTCCTTTTTGGGTACGGTACCTATAATTTTAATCTACTCATATCTTATCATATCATTTAGTAATTTAAACTCTTAAAATAATCTAAAGATTGATAATTCCTATTTTATAACCAACAATAAATTTAATTTCATCGGCACAGTACTCTAAAGAGACCGTAGAACTTCCCTAATTTAAGAACGCTAACAACTACATTAAAAATTTAAATCATCTATACCAGTTAGAAGTTTAAATCAAGAGAAACTTTTTTTTTTTTTTTTGAAATTATCAAGAGATACTTCTGATTATGCTTAAGATTCATCCGTAAAGTTGAACTATTGAAGAGTTCATGGTTTAGGATACACATGTTTTGCAAATTAGTTGGGGATTGTTGAGTCGTTTAAAAAACGTACACAAATCTGTGCAAGTGGACGTTGGCGGCCCAAACTACATGTTTTGAAGTCCGAAATGTTTCCAGATTTAACAATAGCTCTCTGGATGCTATGGCGCGTTTGAACTCAAATGTTGGGCCATCCCAACTCTGATACTTGTAATTATTATTATCCATTTTCTAAAACACAAAAATAACTTTTCAAATCATAGTTATTAAACCCGACCCACAAAGGAATCTGATGAAGGAGGTGGGTCAACGAGTCACTGGTTCAATCAGTTGGTAAATGGTTGAACCAGTGGGTCACTAAATATAATTAAATATTATGTCTCATAATTTTTGATATGAGATATATGTTATAAACTATAATAAAAAAAATGCCATAGTAAATGTTTATTTACTTTAATTCATTGTAGAATAATTAATTCATATAAGAATCAACAAAACATAAATTTAATTAATAATCCACCAAACTTCAAACATAAAATTTTATCGTATTTAGTGTAATTATCGAGTTTATTTACAAATCTTAAGTGCAAATAATTATTTAAAACAATAATTGTCTTTAAAATAGATTATGTAATATAATATTTTTAAAATCCATTTTATAACTTATAATGTTTGGGGAGGGGGTCATAAATTTTTATTAAAAGATTTCAAATAAATTTGTTTTGGAAAAATAAAAAAGAACAAAGATAGGATTGACAAAACATTCATATAGCATAAGAATGCTATTCAACTTACATATGTCAAGTGGTATGGTGGTGAGCATACTATACATTTATGCTTAAAGTCCTAAGTTCAAATCTTGATAAGAGCTTACTAACACCTTTTTCATAAAATCCGGTTCGTTGACAAAATCGGTCGGATTCCAGTCTAATTAGATTAAATTGCTGGCATTAACCAGTCAACGAAATCTGTGCTCAAGTGATCCAATTAGAGACCCAACCTGACCCAATGACTTGTTCAGCGGGATGACCAATTCGACCATCGGGCTGATCTGAGTTTAATAACTATGTTTCAAATCTGTAAGGGGAAATCAAGTGTTTTGAGAAATCAAGAGAAAAGTTTCGTTTCTCAAGTATTGATAGCAAGTCTGCCATTTATATGGCAACACAAAAAATTTCCTTTCTCAACCAACTTGTACAGTTAATTTATTCATGTATAAATTCTGGAAGTTTGAAATTTGAATTACAGTTACAAAATAAAAGAAAAATCCATAATATTGATTGTTAGTTTATGTTACAATATTTAAATTTTAATCATCAAATGGAGTTGCATCAGAATTTGATGAAACATTCTTCTACAAAATTAACTTATGATCGACATTAGCCATATTTTGTAAGTACATTACATGAGTCCCGGATTCTTACGTGGGTTCTGTGACAGAAAGCATTTTACTCTTTGGAATTTTCCTTCACTGAAAATTTACGTGCCATATTACCTTCTCTTAAATTTTTTTTCCCACAATCAACTTCATGGACAGATTTCAAATATCTCTGGGAATGTTAATTAAAATTAGAATTAATTACAAAAACTCCCCTTGAGATATAGCCAGTTAATTTTACAGTTTGTCCCCTAATATTGTTTTTCTTTACTCATTTTGCCTTCAAAATTGTTAGCCAACTCTAGGGGTATAATAGAAATATCAAATTAACATTTATACTCCCAAGGGTTAACTATAATTAATTTCATAAGGTAAAACATGTATTGCACTTTAACCCTACATCGTTCTTTTTCCAACTTGTAGATTTATTGCTAAAACCTTTAGTCAACTCTAGTTTGTAACAATACCCAGGATAATTAATCTAAAAAAATCAATATTTCTAGCATAATAATGAAAAAAATATTATATTGGCGTTAAATTTGGGTCTTGTTGGTCTTGTCTTTTCTGAAAATTTTTGAGGTCTTTAGGGTCTTGATCCTTTGTCTTTGCTGGAAAATTTGAGGTCTTGGTCCGTTGTCTATACGGTATCCCATTAGTCATTGGTATGATTAGACTGGAGTATACATTAAGCTGTGCACCTTTGCATGCTAAATGCTAATTTGCAACTATATCACTTCTTAAACAATGAAACAACAACAACAACATTACTTGGTCCCTAATCATTAAAAGGTTTTTATAATGAAACGTATCCATTAAACGAACGTAAAGAATTTGAAGAAAGAAAAACTTAAGCTGAAATTAAGGTTAAATAACTTCTTGTTAGTGTATGAATGTTTCTATGAATTGCAGGACCAAGAAAAAAAGAATATGAAGTTTCTTATCGAAATTCTTATCCAAATTATAAATTCTTATCGAAAAAAATGAATACATTCTTATCCAAATTATCAGCCTAGACCTGAGTTTTTATTTGTCACTAATCAAGCAAAAAAATGAATAAATTCTCACCCAAATCAAATTCCAATGTACATTCCACTCAAATGCCTAGACCTGTTACATCATGACCTCAAATCATAAATGAGAAGCAAGACCTGGGTTTTCAATAGCTTTCCATTCTTTTTTTCCATTGTTTACTTGTCAATGTAACATCAATCATAAATGAGGAGCAAGACTTGGGTTTTCAATAGCTTTCCATTTTGTTTTCTTGTTTACTTGTCAATGTAACAGAGCAAAAGTGAATTATTCTAAATCAAGTCGCGGTCTCTGTGGCCCACAAAACAAAGAGGGCCAAGGTCTCTCTGAGGCTTTCATTATACTGAATCGTCATATCCAATGGGCTAATTGCTTAGTTTATAGGTAAAAAAAAAAAAGCATCCGTCAAATACACCTCTGACATGAGCTTCTTCTTATTCTATATGTGCCGTGCTGAATCAGCAAGGCACCAAAATTAAATTTCGCACAAGTCAAAAAAATGTCAGTGTATTTAACCTTGTGTCAGTCGGGACGTGCAGACGTCCCAGTCAGCACGTCCGCACTAATAAAAATTACTTTAATAGAATATAGAACTTCCCGGGAAAAAAATGCAAATAACGAAAAGCATATACAACACCAACCAAGCTAACTGGTTCTTTTCCACAAGCTTCGGGATTAACAAAATCTGTCAAGACGGAAGCAGGTACGGTTGGTTAAGGTCTAGTTAGGTGCAATTATATAGAATAAAATTTATAAGTACAACAAAATTATATAAACGTATCCTTATACTATACACGAATGAGTTGTGGTTAAAGGGGAGTTTAAATTTCAATCGCGTGGATAGGGATTTTTTGGAAATTTGGAATGTTATGTAGCTTTTTTTTAAAACTTGTAGTACAATCGAAGAGAACACGTGTTTAGGTATATTTATCGAAATGCTCTCATTTTGGTACATTTAAAGTTTTGATTTATAAAGATATATGGATATTTGCTGAAATATGAAATTATTTTGTAACCGTATTTACATCGAGTACAACTCACATAAGTTTATGTGTTGGTGTAATTACTGAAATGGTGTTATAAACACATTTAATTAAAGTGTGATTTTTGTTGTGCAATTAACACAAAAACATATTAACACATTGTGCAATTAACACGTTGCTAGAACTAGTTGTTGGAAGGTATTCCTTTGTTTGAAACAACTTATATCTTCTCTTGGGTGATTTTTGACTGACATTTGTAGGGGTCTTTTGGGAATGATAAAATTATAAAAGCATTGATGAAATAAAGTGTAAAAGTGTGTGATGCAATTAGAATGTACTATTATTAGTTTTGTCATATTTGATGACTATTTCTTTCCAGAATATATTATTATTTATTTAATGAAAAATTTTCTTTAACCACAGGCACTAAACATCCGCACGATACACGAGACTCCCCCTAGTACCACCTAATGTAGATAGTGCAACAATTGGACAATTGTATTAAACCTCCAATCGTACCTGTCCCAAATCCAAATATGTGATTTTAAATCAATTGTTTACTTCTTTTGTGGCTGGAAATGTCCGTGTTTGAGAAAGCCTAAAATTTGGAGGAAGGACTATGGACAGAGGGATTCTTTTCCCACGCAAACAATTGGTATATTAAGGAGAATTCATGATTCGCATGGAATATTGGAACCCTTGGGTGTCTTATATCCGCGTGCCTTCTGGTTTCTTAAGAAACTCAGTCAACTGTTTCATGTAGGAATCATGAGTTAAGGTCACCGCTAATCCCTTTTAGATTAAGTTTGTTGGTCATGTTTTGGTATGAAACATGACTCACTTAATTGCCGTGGCTGACCTTACGGATTGCATAAGGAACTATACATGCTGCCCTAGGCTTGCGAGTTCATGCTTGTAGATCATAATACTATTATTAATATAGTAGTAATCCAAGCCTAGTTCTTGGTTACTTTTTTTTTTTTTTTTTATCAAAAGACAACATCTAGTCTAGCCTACTCCTACTCTAACCTACACTTGGAGGGAGGTCCAACGGGATCTAGAGAAAGCGATGAGAACCGAACCACCATCAGATTAGATAGATGCACTATGCATCTGTATGAATTTAAAAGAAATTACATATAATGGCACATTAATGGGAGGTAAAATTTAAACCTTTGACTTCCCACCCCACCAAGACTTAAAGTTTTTGGTTGTGGCCAATAGCCCAAAGAGCCATTGGTTTAGTTCTTGATTAATGGGATAAGGAATTTGTTGGTTTCTTTACATTTTGCGTTTGCAGTCCCATGCATGAGTTTAAAGTTCGTGTGGTCACACAATAAAGTAACATTCGAACTTATTCTAAGCAATAACTCTTTTTTTTTTGTTAGTCATCAACTCCTACTCCTATTGTAACCTACACTAGTGGAGAGAACCCGACTAGGTCCGGAGGGACTAGAGGATTGCAATGGGGAAAAAAGGAAAGGAAATATGCCGCTGTTTTTGGACTTCAGTTACTATTTTGGCCATTTAATAAAGTTTTTGCTAAATAACTTGTTCCTTTTTACCATATCAAGTGGATAGGTTCTCAAAAAATAAATGTAGGACAAAGAACAGGGTTTAAAATTGTTTTCGAATTTTTTGGCAAGCCAAAACCTTATGTTTCTCTTCTTTCTTGTGAGACTTAAGGATTGTAATGTCTTGGATTAGGGCTTATCTCCAATCTGCTTTGCTTCCGCAATAAAAGAGTTCGTTACACATTGGTCACTATTAATGACCAATTGTGCTACAAGTTTTTAAAGCAGGTTATCCCTCCTTTTTTCTCATGAATTAAACAAGTGTTCTTTAGTTGCATGTGTTAGTGAAATAATAAAGTAGGCTGATACAAAAGAGAAGAATAAATACAACCTAGAAAGAAAGTAAAGATAGAAAAATAACAATAGTAACAATCCGAGGCTTGTGAGCACAATTTCCTTAAAACAGATTCGCCCCCTCCAGGTAGAGTGCTCGAGGTTGAGTAGGCGTCTGTCTCCCAGGATACAACGGATTAAAGGTGAATATGTCAGCACCAAACTTTATTCACCACAGCGAACTCGAACTAGAGCAATATGGAACACTATAAAATATGAAGATGCAAGAAGGAAAAAGAGAGAGAGAGAGCGCGCTTGCTTTTGAAACAAAAGGAGATATTTATAGATGCTAGCCTAGGGTGACTGTTCGAAATTGGCAACAAGAGTTAAATTCCAGATAATTATCTTTACGTTTATCAAAGTACCATATTCATGTACATACACGTATCTCAATAAGATAACGATAAAATCATGTATCAAGTACATGTATCCTATCATGAATAATATACATGAATCCTATGTACATGAATAGATAATTATCCTTTGATTCTTTCAAGAGTGCCATTATGAGAACAATTTTCTCATTCACTCTACAATGAATATAGCCAATTTTCTAACAATCCCCCACATGAATGAAAAATTGTTTTGATTTGACTCGACAGTAGTGTTCCACGACTGAAACCTGCATAAGATAGGTTGGTGTTACCCATTGAACCTTCTCTTGTGAAATACACTTACTTTACTAGCAATCCAGTAGACATGATGTCTTTGAACTGTCCCGCTTTTTAGTGTAAATGAACCATATATTTCACACAGGAATCATGCTCCATTTGTTCAGTTCTCATAGTTATGTTCGTTTTGGCCATGAACATCAACCTGGTTCAGCAAGAGTTTTTTAAGAATTGAGCCCTAAACAATTCTCTTTCGAAGCGGCCCCACTTCACTCTCACATAGGTGATTTACTTAAGTCTTCAGTAATTAATTACTTCACTTAAGAATCATTAAAGCACACCATTGTGCTATCCTTAATTCTCCTGTGCGTCATTGTTTCATTATGGAATGGGTCTAGGGGTATCCCCCACAATGACTATGCTAAGTCCTTATAATTAGGTTGTCCCTTTGAACCTAGATCTTGGGATCTCCAGTCAACTAGGTTGGGTTTCCTTTATAACACTTAGTCTTCCATGGGCTTTAGTCCCATTCCCTTTGCCATTTTTGCAACCAACTCTCGATTCAATCCTTTGGTTAGCGGATCCGCTATGTTATCCTTTGATTTCACATAATCAATAGAGATAACTCCTGTTGAGAGTAGTTGTTTAATGGTATTATGCCTACGACGTATATGTCTAGACTTACCATTATATATGTTATTCTGTGCTCTTCCAATTGCTGATTGACTATCACAGTGAATACAAATTGGTGGCGCAGGTTTCTCCCATTTTGGAATGTCTTCAAGGAAATGGTGGAGCCATTCAGCTTCTTCTCCACATTTGTCCAAAGCAATGAACTCAGATTCCATTGTAGATCTAGCTACAATAGTTTGTTTAGAAGACTTCCAAGATACTGCCCCACTGGCAAGTGTGAACACATATCCACTTGTGGATTTTGAATCTTTTATATCAGATATCCAATTTGCATCAGCATACCCTTCTAAAACAGCAGGGTATCTAGTGTAATGCAGTCCATAGTTCCGAGTGTACCGTAGGTATTTAAGCACCCTTAAAATTGCTTTCCAATGATCAGCACTCGGGTTGCTTGTAAACCTGCTCAATTTGCTCACAGCATATGCAATGTCAGGTCTAGTACAACTCATTAAATACATTAGACTTCCAATGATTCTTGAGTATTCTACTTGAGAAATACTCTCTCCTCTATTCTTAGATAGATGGAAACTATTGTCTAATGGAGTTCTTGCAATTCCAGAATCATTCTTATTGAATTTTTCCAGAATCTTATCCACATAATGAGTTTGGCTCAAGACCAACCTGTCTGATATTCTTGTAATTTTAACTCCTAAAATTACATCAGCAAGCCCCATATCTTTCATGTCAAATTTTGAATTCAACATGTCCTTGGTAGATTTGACCATTTTGTCATTACTACCAACAATAAGTATGTCATCTACATAAAGACATAAGATGACATAGCCATTGTCTGTTTCTTTAGTGTAGACACATTTGTCACACTCATTTATTCTGTATCCATTAGTTATCATTGCATTGTCGAACTTTTCATGCCATTTCTTTGGCGCTTGTTTTAGTCCATACAATGATTTCACTAATTTACAAACTTTATTTCCTTTTCCCGGAGTTATGAAGCCCTCAGGTTGCTCCATGTAGATTTCTTCATCTAAATCACCATTTAAGAAAGCTGTCTTTACATCCATTTGATGTATCTCCAGATTTCTCAATGCAGCGATAGCAAGAATCATTCTGATAGAATTTATTCTCGTAACAGGAGAATAAGTATCAAAATAATCCAAACCTTCTTGTTGCTTGTATCCTTTGATTACAAGTCTGGCTTTGTACTTATCGACAGAGCCATCAGGTTTCATTTTCCTTTTAAAGATCCATTTGGACCCTAAAGGTCTACAACCAGGAGGAAGATCCACTAACTCCCATGTATGATTCTGTAAAATAGAATTAACCTCACTTTTTATTGCTTCTTTCCACAAAAATCCTTCAGAAGAACTTACAGCTTCTGTATAGGTTTGTGGTTCCTTTTCTAATAGAAAAGTTGTAAAATCATCTCCAAATGATTTTTCCACTCTAGCCCTTTTGCTACGTCTCGGTTCATCTTGTTGAATCAAGTCATGATCATGTTTCTCTTGATTCACAACTTCATGTGTTCGTTTTGAAGAACTTGA
The DNA here is from genome assembly GCF_036785885.1 of Coffea arabica. NCBI lineage: Eukaryota > Viridiplantae > Streptophyta > Magnoliopsida > Gentianales > Rubiaceae > Coffea > Coffea arabica. The sequence continues at coordinate 29,320,499 of NC_092313.1, forward strand.
TGCACCATTCGATTTACAAGGAAACACATCTTCAAAGAATGAAGCATTCCTTGATTCCATTATCGTATTTTTGTGTATATCCGAAATTTCTGAATTATACACAAGAAACCGATAAGCAACACTATTATGTGCATAGCCTATAAAGATACAGTCCACAGTTCTAGGACCTATCTTTGTTCTTTTTGGTGCTGGAATAGCCACTTTTGCAAGACACCCCCACACTTTCAAGTATTTGTAGGATGGTCTCCTACCTTTCCATAACTCATAAGGAGTTTTATCTTGTTTTTTCCGGGGTACCCTATTTAAAAGGTAATTGCTTGACAAAATAGCTTCGCCCCACATATTTTGAGGCAATCCTGAACTTAGTAACATCGCATTCATCATTTCCTTTAGTGTGCGATTTTTCCGTTCAGCAACACCATTCGATTGTGGTGAGTAAGGTGCAGTTACTTCATGAACAATTCCATATTTTGCACAGTAACCACCAATAGGTGTTTCATATTCACCACCTCTATCACTTCTTAACCTTTTAATTCTCCGGTTAAGTTGATTTTCAACTTCATTCTTGTAGAGAATGAATTTTTCCAAGGCTTCATCTTTACTTTTGAGCAAATACACATAACAGTATTTTGTGCAATCATCAATGAAAGTGATAAAATATTTATTACCACCTCTTGTTTGAACAAATTTCAAATCACAGACATCTGTGTGAATCAATTCAAGGGGTTCGGTGTTTCTTTCAATTGATTGAAAAGATGACCTTGTTAATTTTGCTTCTACGCAAATCTCGCATTTATGGTTTGAATTGATGTGAAAGGAAGGAATATGATCCAAGTTAATTAGTCTACGCAAAGTATCATAATTAACATGACCTAGTCTACCATGCCATAAATTGGAAGACTCAAGCAAATAAGCAGAAGACTTATTCTTATTATTCACAATAGTCATTACATTCAATTTGAACAACCCATCGGTTGTATATCCTTTCCCTACATACATCCCAGATTTGGATAATATAACTTTATCCGATTCAAAAACCATGCGAAAGCCATGCTTGTTCAGCAATGATCCAGAAACAAGGTTCTTGCGGATTTCTGGCACATACAGAACATCGTTCAAAGTCAATGTTTTGCCAGAAGTCATCTTTAGTAATACCTTCCCTTGACCTTCAATAGCAGATGAGGCAGAGTTCCCCATGAACATTTTTTCACCTTCAACCTTTTCGAAGGTAGTGAACATGTCTTTGTTTGTGCAAACATGTCTTGTAGCTCCAGTGTCAATCCACCATTCTTTCGGATTTGACCCTATCAAATTTACTTCAGAAACCATAGCAGTCAGGTTCATGTTTTCCATGTCTCCCTCGATTCTATCAAGCAAATTTGCTTCATGCTTCTTCTTCTTTGGAAGCTTACATTCAGTGGACTTGTGACATTTTTTGTCACAGTTGAAGCACTTCCCTTGGAATTTCTGCTTAGAGATTTTCCCTTTTGCCCCAAGATTTCGAGTTGGCTTTTTACCTTTGGAGTTTTGCCCTTGCTTATACTCCACAAAATTTGCTTTAGCATCAACATAAGTTGTTGCCTTGCAATCAGAACCCCTGTTGTCTTCTTCAATTCGAAGTCTAACGATAAGGTCCTTCATACTCATCTCTTTGCGCTTGTGCTTGAGATAGTTCTTGAAATCCTTCCACCCAGGAGGTAGCTTCTCAATAACAGCAGCCACTTGAAAGGTTTCACTCAAAAGCATGCCTTCAGCAAGAATCTCATGCAAGATAATCTGAATTTCTTGCACTTGACTGATAACAGTTTTGGAATCCACCATTTTATAGTCTAGAAATTTTCCAACGACAAATTTCTTTGCTCCGGCATCTTCGGTTTTATATTTCCGATCTAAGGATTCCCACAGTGCCTTCGCCGTCTTGTGTATTTGATACACGTTATACAGCGAGTCATGCAAGCAGTTCATGACATAATTTCGACAAAGGAAATCGGAGTGCTTCCAAGCATCAATAGCACTGACAGCTTGTGCATCAGTTAAGCCTTCAGGCAGCTTTGGAGCATCCTCACTTAAGAATCTCGAGAGATTCAATGTTGTCAAATAGAACAACATCTTTTGTTGCCATGTCTTGAAGTTCAGGCCATGGAACTTCTCAGGTTTCTCACTATGGTTGGTAGAAACCATAGGAGTAATCTTCCCTTCAGGTTGTTTCACAATTGTGCCAGAGGCAGAGGCATCAACAGTAGATGTGTTGGTTTCTCTTCCTGTATTGTCAGCCATTGAGAACGGATCTGTTTTAAGATTGTTAGTGAAATAATAAAGTAGGCTGATACAAAAGAGAAGAATAAATACAACCTAGAAAGAAAGTAAAGATAGAAAAATAACAATAGTAACAATCCGAGGCTTGTGAGCACAATTTCCTTAAAACAGATTCGCCCCCTCCAGGTAGAGTGCTCGAGGTTGAGTAGGCGTCTGTCTCCCAGGATACAACGGATTAAAGGTGAATATGTCAGCACCAAACTTTATTCACCACAGCGAACTCGAACTAGAGCAATATGGAACACTATAAAATATGAAGATGCAAGAAGGAAAAAGAGAGAGAGAGAGCGCGCTTGCTTTTGAAACAAAAGGAGATATTTATAGATGCTAGCCTAGGGTGACTGTTCGAAATTGGCAACAAGAGTTAAATTCCAGATAATTATCTTTACGTTTATCAAAGTACCATATTCATGTACATACACGTATCTCAATAAGATAACGATAAAATCATGTATCAAGTACATGTATCCTATCATGAATAATATACATGAATCCTATGTACATGAATAGATAATTATCCTTTGATTCTTTCAAGAGTGCCATTATGAGAACAATTTTCTCATTCACTCTACAATGAATATAGCCAATTTTCCAACAGCATGTTTATTCATGCATGGCATACTAGAAATTATTGGAACAAAGGAGGTTGTTTGGATTGTAATTGTTCAAGAGTTTGTAGGAAAAAATTACCGCAGTACTTTTTAAAATGCGATATATATAAAATAAAAAATATTATTGATAAATTTGTAAAAGAAGTATTCACAAAAAATATTAAATTTTTCTCTAGAAAACAACAATACAAATATAGGGCATGAATTGTATTGCATTAGCATTGTATCAATGGTCTTATTGAATCCATGATTGTTGATTCAATGTATCGAGGGATAATTTTAAGGTTTCGGGCCTCTTTATGTGCTGAAATTTGACACGTACTCAGTTGCGATGACTTAGAAGGTCGTGATCAAATTTATAGTGTAATTCTATTTTGCTCTCTTAGTCTCTTAAGGAGAACATAAAAAAGAGCTTGTGGAAGTTGTCTTGTACCAGATAAATAATTCTTTAAATTATAATAAACATTATCAACAAAGTGAATTTTATTATATTATAGAATCATTTAATAAAAACCCTGAGGTGTTTATTTTTTGAAGTTCTACGTTGGTTTTGTAGACACCAAATTTCTGTCAAATTTTTGTCAAATTTTATGTTTTCTTGAATTTTTCTATTTGATAAGTCATTTATTTTCCTGCATTTTTTAAGTATATTTTGTCTCATTTGTGTAGGTTTATCTTAAAAAAAAAAAAGGAAAAAAAAGGAAAATCAAAAATCAAAAATCAAAAAAAATCAAAAATCAAAAATCAAATCAAAATCAAATTATTACTAAACTTACGCATTTTCATCATTTTCCCCACAAAATACACTTAACCCATTCCTACACTCAACTTTCTTGTCATCCGGTAAAAATAATCATTTTGACCAAACACACACACAAGCTCCTCTTTTTCTCTCCCAACATGGATTCTCTCGGCTGGCAGACGGACAGACAAGAAGAAAAAAAAAAGCACTCTAGCTCCCAGACAACTCTCGGCTCTCGGCTCTCTCTCAAGAGACCACACACAAAACACTCCACTTTTTCTCCCTCTCAATATACATCTCTCGGCCCTTTCTTTGACTCCCACCAGAAAACACACAAGAACAAAGCTCCCCATTTTGGCCTTCCTTAAGCTCTCAACGGACAGAAAAGGATAGGCGAAAGAAACTTTAGGAGCCAGGGAGATACGCTCAAGGTGTGGAAATTGTATCAAACATTTTGGTTAAGGAACTACCACCTACATTGAGGTATTTTCTAGTTTTCTTTCTATCATATTACAATCCATGTTTCAATGTCTAATTTCTCTTGCTTTTGCTGTTTTTTTATTATTGTTGTGGTTGTATATTAATTTCTCTTGTTTGCTAGTTTTTATTGTTGTTGTTGCATTGCTGAAATTTGGGAAATGGCATGAACTAGCTGAAGGAAAAGGAAATGTTTCCCATGCATGCACATTAACTGTTTGAAAAAATGCCAAAATGACAAACGAATTAAAAAGCTTAGCATTGTACATGTTTTTCTTGTCGAATAGGTGACCGTTTGCTAGTGTAGGTCTGAAAAGGTGTGGTTATTCAAAAAAATTTTGGAGTTTGGAGTGTTAAAAGTTTTGAAGGATTTTTGTTATTTTTTGGACTGTTTTGGTTTAATTTTGTCATATCTGTTGTTACTTTCATTGATTTTAGTTGATAGTTAGGTTGTAAAAATCACAAGGAGTGTTGTAGTATAAATTTTATATTTTTTTGGTGAAGACTTGGGTGTTTTAAAAAATGAAAACTGGACTGTATTTTGATATTTTGGCCACTTTTGGATTATCTTTTGTAAAAACTAACTCCGGAAATGGAACCTACGCGAAAAATGGAGTGGGGAGGTGCATTTTGAGAAATTTTGGAGACCGGAGAAGGTATCGGCGACCGGCGGTGGCGCGCCGGCGGCCGCCATGGCCGCCAGCTGAAGCTTCTTCAGCTGGCCGAAGAAGAAAGAAACGGATGGGGAAGGGAAGGAAAAAGAAAGAAAAGAAAAGAAAAAAAAAGGGGGGCTTGGGCTAGTGTTTTATTTTTTAGGTGGGCTTGTGGTTATTTTGGTTGGGTTTGGGGAATGGACCTTTGTTTTTTTTTTGGGGGTTTCGGTTGGGCTAGAAGGTTAGACCCATGCTTTATTTTTGGTTGGGTTTGAGTGATAGAAGACGGGCTGGCCTGTGTGTTTTGGCTTGGACTTTCGGCTGGGCTTAGGTAGTTTTTTGCCCAAAGAAATAAATAACGGCCCAGTGGCCTGTTTTCTTAAGAAGATCTGATTACGATTTGCACTTTGGCCCCTGATCTTTGGAGTAGTTTCACTTCGGCCCAGAACATTTTAAATTTGTTTCACTAAGGTCCTTAATTAATTTCACTTTGGTCCTTGAATTTTGTCTTATTTAATTTTGACCTCTAAACTTTACAAAAATATAATTTTTGTCCCTAAAAGTTTTTCGATTTTTGCAATTCAGTCCCTGATGAATTTTGACTCACTTTGTTATGATTGTTTCTTTTTTTTAATAGCTAATTATGTTACTTTTGAGTATGTTCAACTTGTAATTTTTAGATATTCTTAAATTTATTTACGTTTGACATATTAAGGTGAATTTTCATTATTATTATTACTTTTTCAATTAAATTGATGCCATGATTCTTTTGTTCATTTTGAGTATAAATAGGGCAATTTGACTCCGTTTAGTCACCACTTCAAAAGAGAGGTACCCCATTATTATTATTTCAATATCAATTACGTGTTCTTCTGTACTCCTACGTGTTCCTATGTGTTTATATATTTCTATATGCTTTGTTTATTTGATTTGAATGTTCATTTAAATTTTCTTATGTTTGTTTAGTTAATTTTATAATTATTTGAGAGGCACTTAAATACCTCAAAAAAATGTAATAGATAGGATAATTAGATTTGTTTTATTTTATTTCCCCTCTTAGATTGTAGTTAGGCGCTCCCCGATGTAATAGATAGGTTATGTGCTTATGTGGCTTATGTGGCATCTAGATATTATGTTTACGTGTTATGTGCTACGTGCTCTTATGTGTTTATTTGTTTTCATTTATGCTTTATTTGTTTCACTATGAATTGTTAATGCATGACGTCACCACATTAGTCCAATGCTAGTTGTGGCTTCTCCCTCCGCTTACTTGCTAGTCCAACGCTAGTAAAGATTTTTAGAAATGGGCTAGTCCAATGCTAGACCCTTTAGGCCGTCTTGCGTTAGATTCATCTTTGTGTAACATTCATTACATTTTCATGCATATTTTCATTTTTAGGATCTTTTCTTATTTGCATGATATCCCCTATTATATTATCCCTTACCCTCTATAGGTACTAATCATGTCATTTAGAATTGCATCTCATTTAAACTAGTTCATTTGCTTGTTCATGTTAGGATAATTATTTTTCAAACATGGGAAATGGGTGATTATAACTTTTTAGTTTAAATACCCTATTAATCCATGTATAAGAAAATTATGTCACGAGTTTTTGCCTCCCGTACCTTTTATGTTGCATTCCCTTTTTCTTTGATCACTTATATATGTATATAATTTAATTTCTTTTCTTTTCTTTTAATTTCATCATCCGCATACTCGTGACACTTTCAAGGAATCATTGTGGCTTTCGCAATTAATGCGATTGGTTCGATTAAACCCTTGAATGCATATTTTGACTCTTTTGATATTTTATAAATTTAGATTTGCATCTATGTAGGAAACATCCAAATATGATAAATTAAGGATTAGATTAGGAAAATTTTGACTAAACCTCGCAACTAGTTTAGACTAGGTTGAAAGGGTGTCTTAGGTTTGAGTTAATCGAACCTTTGCCTTTCCTTTTTTCAACCGTGACTCCCGAATCCATTTTCTCTTCTTTTTTAAAGACCTGGAGTTGTCAAAAGGGATTTTATTTTATTTTATTTTTGTCAAAAATCTTTTTTGGGGTGACTTGGTACACCCAAACTCAATACCAAGTGGCAACTCCCTTTTTTTCTTGAAAACCCTTTTTAGACTAAATAGTTGGACCCAAATTGTCGCATTCTTTAAAGTCTCATTTTAGGTTCTTTTTTACCTATTTTTAAATAAAATCACATCTCTTGTAAACACATGTTTTGTAAATACCTTTATTTTTCCATTGCGAAAAATGGGGCGCGACAGGTTTTTAAGTTGGATCCTTTAAAGTTGAAACCCTTAGTTGATATATGAATCTTTGGCGCAAAAATTGGGACTGCCTTCTTTGTTCATGTATTCATGAATAATATGTTGCATGTTTCAATTTGTCCATGACTTTAATGGCACAAATGAGTTCTTTTAAGCAAACTGGACAAAGGTTTGGCATTTATTTTGCACATAAAAGATTCAGTTTATAAATGCCTTACTTGGATTTTATGTCTATTGACTTAAATGGTTTTGTCTGAATTGAATAATTCAATGGATTATTATAATTAGTGCCACTAAAATGGTTATTGTTCTAATTCATAAAATTGTTCGATAAAAATTCTAAGGTGTTTGTCTTTTCAAATTATTATCATACTTACCTGCCAAAAAGGGATATATTATTTTAAACAGGTCAGACGATCACTATGGTACTTTTATGGTCACTAGTAATTATATTTCACGTGCAAAATATAGCATCTTCTACATTCTAAAATTTGTTGTGAAATTTTGATTATCTACCTCATGATACAAATTTTTGTATGTTTTTCAGTTTTTTTAACCCACTATGGCTATAAAGATTATTCAAATTTAAACCCTTTGACCTAAAGCTTTTTTTGAGCATTTTTTATTAATTTTAAATTGAACTTTGATAACAATTGTCAACACTATCATATTTGACCAAAAGTGTTGTGATTACCATAAATTATAAGATTACACTTTTCTAGATAGTACAAAATAATGCTGTTAAAAAAGGAAATATATATGCACACGTCAAGTGTAGAAGAAGCAAATCTAATCATGTAAGTGTTAGTAAAGTCAATATTTAAAGGCCCATTAGAGTACTAAATGAATTGATTTCTTAGATCTTTGTCATTTATCAACCCGAGGTCCATATGTGTCTTTTCTCGATTGAAAATAAAATCTGCGATGGACTTTTTAGTAAAATTATCTAAGTTTAACAACTTAGAAAACTAAGATTTGAGTAAATTATTAAATACTTGTAAATGGTACTTACAATATCGATAGGATTAATTTTTTTTTTGTTTTTCTTGTTTCTTTTTGGTTAAGACAAACAAAATTTAATTGTAAAATTACAATTTATTGATTATTTAAGAACAAAGCACATGAATAGTATTTGTTTTTTCTTCATACTCGAGTTTTCTACAATTTTCATTTCACATGAAATCTAATTCTTAGTATGGTAGACATTATTATTTGTCATGTCATATGAGTAAAATTAGTTAGCTTTTTGATGAGGTTCTTTTAATATGAAGTGAAATACGCTATTTTTAAATTGTTTGCACCATTTTTTGTATTGTACGCATATATTGTGTATACAACTTATACAACTCTACAATTAGGCATAACATCGTGCAATCAAAGCCCAATTACTAACATTATTGAAACAATTGGTCACATTTCACCTTTTATTCTAATTACTAAGAGAGTAATTTTCATCTTAATTACTAACATTATTGGAACAATTAGTAACATATCAATTATTGTTCTAATAATATTAATTTGAGTCAAATGGTAATATTTCATTTATTTCATTAACACCATAACCAATTAGTTAGTTTTTTGATTAAGTTCTTCAATATGAAGTGAGATGCACTATTTTTAATTTCTTTGCATCATTTTTTGGATTGTATACTTATATTGTATATACAACTTATACAACTCTACAATTAGGCGTAACATTGTGCAATCAAAACCCAATTACTAACATTATTGAAATAATTGGTCACATTTCAGTTTTTATTCTAATTAATAAGAGAGTAATTTTCATTTTAATTACTAGCATTATTGAAACAATCGGTAACATTTCGGTTTTTAATTCTAACTACTAACATTATTGAGCTATTTGGCATTGTTTCATTCATTTAATTAACACCATAACTGAAAATGAATTAATTCTAATTATTAGTCAGTCATGCTAAAAACTAAGACAAAAAATGCAAATGAACAGTATTTGTTTTTTCCTTTATACTTGAGTTTTCTATAATTTTGTCTCACATAAAATCTATATGGTAGACGTTATTATTTTTCAAGTTATATGAGTCGAATTATTTAGCTTTTGGAGGAAGTTCTTTAATATGTGTGAGATGCTCTATTTTCAATTTTTTTTGCACCATTTTTTAGATTGTAAGCAAATATTGTATATACAACTTATACAACTATACAATCAAGCTAACATTGTGCAATCAGAATTCGATTTCTAAGATTGTTGAAACAATTGGTAACATATCAGCTTTTATTCTAATTACTAAGAGATTAATTTTTATCCTAATTAATAACATTATTGAAACGATTAGTAACATTTCAGTTTTATTCTAATTACTAAGAGAGAAATTCCCATCTTAATTACTAATATTATTGAAACATTCGGTAACATTTCAGTTTTTATTCCAATTACTAACATTATTGAGTCAATTGGTAACATTTCACTGATTTCATTACTACCATAACTAAAATGAAATAATTCTAATTATTAGACAATGGGTACTTTGGTCATAGTAAAAACTAAGACAAAAATTGCTAAACTCAATTTACTTCAACCACCTTATCTTATCTATCAAATCTACCCGCAACGGATCTTCTGTTCCACACTCTGTGCCACTCTCTGTCCCACTTTTTATTATATTGCTATTTCTCCTAAATAAAAATCATGTTTTATTTTTTTTTGTTTCCTTAAGATTCAATAACTATTAATTGAATAAAAAATAAATACAGCAGCTTAAAAAAAGTAATATATAATAGAAAATTAAAAAATACAGTAGAAAATTCATAAAAAATCTCATTTTTTATGCATTTTGAATTTTTGAGTTTGTTAAATTTTGTGTATAACTCAATTAATAGTTATTGAATCTTAAGGAAACAAAAAAGAACTAAAACATGATGTTTATGTAGGAGAAATAGCAATATAATAAAAAGTGGAACAGAGAGTGGCATAGGATGTGGGACAAAAGATCCGTTGCGAAATCTACTATTGTTTATTAATTATACTCAAAATCCTTATCTAATTAAACAACCTGATGTTCTCTGTCTAATGGCTTTATATGTCTCTTCTCCCTCTATTTAATGACTTTCATAACTTCTCTATTCTCCTCATATCTTTTTACTCTATCATAATTTTATCATTTTCCATTTTTCTACTCTTTCATAATTTCTACTCTTTTAATTAATTTGATTTAAAAATAATTATTGTCATTTTCATGCCTAACAATTTTAAAGTAATTAAATCATAGGTTATATTTCTTTCTTGGATGAAAAGATAGAAGGGCAAAATTGTACAATTTAGCTTATTAAGTATTCAGTTATAGGTGTTTATCAAACAGTATAAATAGATTCAATATTAAGATTCAGACATTCATATATTTTTTTCAGTGCTTAAAATTCAGCAAATTAACTGTTTTAGTATTCAGATTTCAAAATTCAGATTCAGTTTTATCAAACAGAACCTAAATCATCAAGTAATGAATCAACAGCAATAATAAAAATGCAGAAAAGTAAAAGGCGTGAAACACCAAGATTTTTAATAGGAAAATCCAATTTGGAAAAAAACCACGTGATCTAATCCAATAAAAAAAATAAATAGATTCAATATTAAGATTCAGACATTCATATATATTTTTTCAGTGCTTAAAATTCAGCAAATTAACTGTTTTAGTATTCAGATTTCAAAATTCAGATTCAGTTTTATCAAACAGAACCTAAATCATCAAGTAATGAATCAACAGCAATAATAAAAATGCAGAAAAGTAAAAGGCGTGAAACACCAAGATTTTTAATATGAAAATCCAATTTGGAAAAAAACCACGTGATCTAATCCAATAAAAAAAATTCACAGTCACAATAATACGAATGCATAGGTCTATCCGAAACATCGGGATGACAGCAACATCATCAACATCAACCAAATAGAATTTCTACAAGTTCATTTTCAATTTTTTAAGAAGTGGATTTGAAAAAATATTATCAATCAAAGAGAAAATCCAAAATCGAAAGAGGTAGATAGGTAAAGCTTGACAAAAAGATCACATGACTAAAATTTCATTTCAATCGAATTTCAAATCATCATGGTCTTGGAAGTTTCAAAACTTCATTTTCTCTCTGGCCCTTTTTCTCCCCAACTCTCTCTTTCGCTCCCTTCGATTCTTCATCTAGCTGATGCAACTTGCGGCTGATCTTTTCTTCTCATCAAGTCAAAATACTTGGATTTTTAATTATTTAGTCAAACTAAAAGACTCAGCATACGAATTGAGCTATGGGCTTTGTTCTTTGATGCTCACAAATGAGGTGGATTCAATGAAGCCCAACAATCTCCCTCTCCAATTCATTTGGAGGCACAACCAAATCTGCTACCTCTTTACAAAACAAGAGTTTCTTCCTAATCAATGCCTTGATTAACATATCAAAATCATTATTATTAATGTGAAATTTTTCAAGTATTAACAACTTGGAATCCAATATTTCTTGAATCCAATGATATCTCATATCAATCTACTTGGATGGAGAGCGAAATGTAGAATTCTTATATAAATGAATGGTACTCGAACTATTACAATAAAGACTTTACTTCCCTTGCTTCATACCCAACTTTTAAAGGAATTTCTTCAACCAAAGAATCTCTTTGCATGTTTCAATGGTTGTGATATACTCTACCTCCATATTGAAAAGGGCGATATAATTTTCTAATTTATTTTGCCATGACACTATTTCCTTGCCAAAGTCATCAAGTATTTAGATGTATGACAGGTGGCAAGTCTGTACAATAATAAAATCCTACTCACAAGAATATTTATTTGAATATAATGGTAAGTAAGGTCGTCTCCACAGGGATTAGGGGGAAAATTTGTTTCTTCTCAAGTGAAAATTAATTGGGGGAGTTTGGAAGATCGAAATTAAAAATAAATAACTAAGCGAATTAAAAATAATTAAACTAAATAAAGTAAATTCAAATCATGGATAAACAAACTTTAGCCAAGGAAATAACTTCGAAAGTGGTTCATACAACTGTTTATCGATACAAGAATTGTTTCATTTATTCATTAATAAACAGGTTATAGTTGCCAAATAAGCGATGACAACTAACTTTTCCTTACCGTCATGATAGTTAAGGTACGCTCGCTAACTACTTCCCTATCTAAGAAATAACCCTAGGTAAACCTGTAGAATTTAATTTCTTGAATGCATTAGAAATTAGAAAAGTCCTGTTCTAATTAATAAACATGCTATCAGGGTTTATTTAAATTAGATCATACATCTCTCTAACATGAAACCAATCACATTAATCGCCACTAATTTAAGATAATTAAACAATTACGGATCTAACTATCCTAATTGTTGAATTAACTATCAGGTGTCTTTGATAGTCAAACAACTAACAACCATGAGAAGTTAAACAAAAAAACATACGAATACTAACGAATAAAAGAAATTAATAAAAATAATTAGATCTCACAGATGTAATTGAATCAAATCCTTGTTATTTCTCGACTAGAAAAGTAAATTAGCCGCACATCACTAAGGAGGAACCGCACAAATTCATCGAAGAGATTTGCATTAATGCCTAACAATGAAGAAAGCAAAAAGAACGAAAAGAACTAAGAAGCTGTTGTCTTTCTTTTTTCAACGCCAAGAGTCCCCGATTCTTCCAAATTGTTTTTGCCCAAGTACTAGTCAAACGGGCCGTCCTATTTTCTCCTATTTGCCTCTTTGTTTCCTATTTTATATCAACTAGTAACACTAAAACTTGTTTCCTAAATAGAAAAAGAAACTACAAAAGATAATATTCCAAATTTCCTAAGCCAATACTAAAACTAATAACAATAATTAGAGTCTTCCAAATCTTCTGCTAACGGCTGTCCTTCGTTCGACTTGGACTTAGAACAGACCCCAAACGTGTCACCATCAAATCAATTCTTAACATGCTGGAAAATTTCTCCTTTTGATCAAGTTTTGCATATTTTCTTACAATTAGCACCATTAACCAAATATAAGTAGAATCCGACAATTAAAACAATATTTGACTAGAATAAAAGGAAAAATAATCATAAATTGAATAACAATTATGCACCCTATCAATTTCCCCCACACCTAAACCATACTTGTCCTCAAGTATCAGAACAAGAATTTAGCAATTGAACCCAAGCAATGGTTATCACTCCAATTATCTAATGCCGAAATACCTTTAAAGTCCACATCAAGCATCAACGGCTAAATTTTAAGAAATATCGCTCCGGTTAGCTTCCAAAACTAAGGACTCCTCTAATTCCTGACTAACTAATCTTAGAAGGTAGAATATTCGATCAGTATTTATCAGCGAACGATTCAACTATTAACCAAAATCTTAACATTAAAACTCATGAATCAGCAGGCTAACACAATCATTCATATATTTGCACACTTTACACTTTTTCACAACTTTTTTTTCTCTTTTTTTCCTTTTTTCCTTTTTTTTGGAGAAACAAGGTCTAGTCCTTAACCATTCAGGTCTTTTGACGCAAATTCCGACATCTACCAAATGAAGGAATCCAGTTACTTAACTTTTCATCACTTAAAGACCACACACTCATAGTTATCGCTAGTTTTTTGATGCAAAAGTCGACACTTTAAGTGAAAACCACTGGTTACTAGGTAGCGATAACCAGCGGAGTGTAGCCAAATACTATTCACAATTTAGCAACAAAATAACACTAAAGATCACACAAGCCCACTTCATTTCCTCAAACATGGAAAACTAAGATTAACAATTGAACCAATTCATATGAAAAATGTTAGAAAAATATTCACAATGCCTAGAAAAGCTAACCAAGAGTTGCAAAAGTCATAAAATCTCAAATATTCACCAAAGAGACATTCTCAGACTTAACCATGTCACACTTGATACATTCTTATAAATAAAATTTGACAATAGAAAAATTAGAGTCAACTAACCATTGTCGATCCCAAATATCCATAAAATGCTTAAAATGACAAAAAGAGAATGGAAACACTAAAAATGAACAGTACCAGCTATACTACAACTCCCCCTCCCCCCCGCCACACCTAAATCTGACATTGTCCCCAATAAAAGAAATATAGAAAAGAAAAGGAAGGGGACAACGAAACTTTCCTGAAGAAAGGGGAGGAGGACTCCGGACAGCTATGGGATAGGCAGCGTAAAACCCACACGGTGGAACTAAGTCACAAAATTCTAGGACATCTAGGATATGTGAACTGCAAGATTGGACACCCGCTCATCCAGATGGTGAACTTGAGCATGGAGGTGCCACCACTCAACATCCTAAGACGACTTTGGAGGAGGCGTGGAGGTAGATGGTCCAGGCTCATCATCGGCTACTCTCGAAATAGATGAGGTACTAGTGTGCATGAAAGGACGGTGAACGGGTACACGAGTGGGTCCCGAAGGAGTAAACTGCCATATGTTATCAACTTGCTCTACGATACCTATTTTTTCTAAGCAAACCACATCCAAAGAATCCATTTGACAAACTACATATAAATCATGATCAGAAAGATAAAAAATATCTAAGTGAACTGCCAAATGTGTGATATACGAGTCAAGGATCAAAGGTTTGTTTTTTAGCCAAAACCATTTCAAATTGAGACGCCAACCAATACCCCAAATTAATTTTGATATTGTTTTGCATACACCAAATGAAGAAAAACTCAGGTTTGACAAAGATCTCTAATCTATCCTCCCTACTCGAATAATTATAAGCCAAGAAACGCTGAACATAATGGGAACTCAGGTCTATGAGATAAGAAATTTTGAACTGGCTAAGGTCAAAACGATCACCATCAACAAACACATCCTTCCATATTTCAGTGTGAAAGAGTTCTACATAGTCACATGCACTCTCATCATACTCCCTAGAATTGACATACTCGCTATCGATGAACCCAAAAGCCAAATTAAACTAGGTAATTAAAAAGTTAAACTACTGGCCCATAAGTCTAAATCGAATCACATTTGGAGTGGTGATAGACTATCCCGTGGGTAGATTAAACTCGAAAGTGGCGTAAAACTCTCTAACTAACTCCACAAAAGTAGGACATTGAATTGCAGCATAAGAGCGCTGCCCTATAGATGTGAGCATTCTTTCAAAATCATCCCTGATGCCCAAAGCAACCATGGTAAGAAGGTCAAGATATTTGCAAAGAATAATCCGCCGTTCACAACAAGTAGAATATCTTTGCGTGTCAGCGATTTTGATGAAATTCAAATGACCTCCAAAGTGAGAGGGTGAGGAAAGATGGACACCTTTGTCCCGACCTAAACGGGCCCTTTTACTTGAAAAAGAAGGATGGTAGGAAGGGTCAATCGAGGGAATAGTTGGTTGGGGCGAAGGATTGGTTTTAGTCTTCGTATTTTTGGACTTAGAGGTAGCCTTTTTCTTAGCCATCTAGACAATAAAAGAAAAGAAAAACAGCCACAAACAATGAAGTGCAAGCAAAGTCCACCAACACAAGTTCTCGAAGACAGCCAAGCAATCTTTAAAACAAGAAAGAGCGAGATAAATGAAAAACTTGACCGTAGAGACTTATATACCCAGAATAGGAACCTTAATGCAACGTGCAATCTCAGAATGAATTAGCCAACAAAGATAATTATTCAATCGAAATACCAAGCATAGCCAGCAATCGCAAAGTGATACTTCTAATAGCAAAACTAGAAAATTAGGAACAAGACCTAATACTAATATTAATAATCATCAATGTGGAAGTAAGGGGCATCAACGTTCACCATAGTGTAGAACTAGGTAGCAGCAATCGACAATTTAAAGAATAGCCAATGCCAAAAACAAAAACCAACAAATTAAAACAATCCAGCAAGGAGAGATGCTAATAAACTCTGAAGTATAAACCCAATAGAAAAAGAGAGGAACAAGTATACCAGATGTTTGGGCGGCAAAAACGATGGCAAACAGAGCAACAGGGAAACGAGGAGGAACGAGTAGCGATGGCGGCTATTATACGCGGCGACAAAAGGTGATGACGACAGCGACAGGCACCACAGTGGCAAGCAAGGAAGTGATGAACGGCGGGACGCAACAGGCACGATCTGCGATGAGCATGTGGCAGCAGCGACGTCGATGGCACGATCTAGGTGGTGTTCAGACGCGCGCGACTGGAAAAGAAAGAGAAGAGGGGAGAAAGAAAGAAGGAAGAAAGAGAAAAAGAAAGGAAGGAAAAAAAAAGAAAAGAGAAAGAAAGAGCGAAAGAAAGAAGGAAGGAAAGAGAAAGAAATAGAAAAGGAAAAACAAAAAAAAAACAAAAATGCTTAATAAGTGGTTGCCTCCTAATAAGCACCTTTCTTTAGTGTCTTTGACTTGACATGGCTGAACTCTACTCAAGGAGCATAAATTGGATCTTCAAGATTTATTAGTTCCACTTTTTCCATTGAAAAACCTTCGTAGTAGGGCTTGAAACGATGGCCATTAACGATAAACTGTTTATCTGTTTTCATGCTCTGGATTTCCATTGCACCAAAGTGAAAAACATTTGTCACCACAAATGGATCAATCCAACGAGAACGCAACTTACCTCGAAAGAGCTTCAAATGGGATTGATAAAGAAGAACTTTTTGCCCAATTATAAATGATTTTCTTGCCACTTGTTGGTCATGAAAAATTCTAGTCTTCTCCTTATAAATTGTTGAATTCTCGTAGGTCTCATTTCTCAATTTCTCCAATTCTTGCAACTGAAATTTTCTGTGCACTTCGGTTTCATCAAGATCCATATTACACTTCTTGACCATCCAATATGCTTTGTGCTCAAGTTTAACTAGAAGATGACATGAGTTCCCAAATATCAACCTATAAGGAGACATTCCTATAGGAGTCTTGTAGGCGGTCCTATAAACTCATAATGCATTCTCTAGTCGTGAACTCCAATATTTCCTATTAGGACGAACCACTTTCTCCAAAATTGATTTAATTTCTCTATTTAAAATCTCCATTTGGCTATTTGTTTGAGGGTGATATGATGTAGATCATTCCATATTTTCAAAATAGAGCCACCATTAGTTTATTACAGAAGTGTTTTCCTCCATCACTGGCCATAACTCGTGCTACCCCAAAACGAACAAAAATACGTGATCGAATGAAATTTGCAACCACTTTAGAATCATTAGTTCGAGTGGCTTTTGCTCCACCTATTTCGACACATAATCTACGACCAACAAGATATAGAGGAGACCAACAAGATATAAAGGAGACCAAAAGATGGAGGGAATGAACCCATGAAATCAATGCCCCAAACATAAAAAATTTTACAAAAAAATTATAGGGGTTTGTGGCATTTGATTTCTACGAAAAATATTTCCTACCCTTTGGCTTCGGTCACATGACCTACAAAATGAGTGTGCATTTTTTAAAATGGTGGACCAATAAAAATCACTTTTCAATATTTTACAAGCTGTTCTTTGCGCCCCAAAATGGCCTCTGCATGTATAAAAGTGACAAAATGTTAGAATTGAATTAAATTCACTCTCACTTACACATTTTTGCACTATTTGGTCTGCACGTTGCCTCCATAAGTAAGGGTTGTCCCATAAGTAATATTTGGCATCACTTTTAAACTTATCTCGTTTTGTCTTTAACCAATCTGTAGGCAATTGATCAGTGACCAAATAGTTAACAATATCAACATACCAAGGAAGAGAAGAATTAGCAGAAAATAGTTGCTCATCAGGAAAAGTTTTCTTAATATAAAATCGTCCTTAGCAATAGGCAAATTGAACTCCTGTACAAGCAAAATCTACCTGATCAACCTTTATTTAGCATCCTTTTTGGTTATCAGGTATTGTAGCATTGCATGGTCAGAATACACAATCACCTTAACTTCTAACAAATAAGAAAAGAATTTTTCTAAAGCAAAAATAACTACTAAAGCTCATTTTTTGTGATCATATAATTTAGTTGAACACTATTCAAAACCTTAGACATATAGATCGCATGTACAGTCTTTCCGGTCCTTTGACCCAGTACTGCTTCTACTGCACTGTCACTTGCATCACACATGATCTCGAATGAGTAATTCCAGTCCGAAGGTTGTATGATAGATGGGAAAGTCAACAACTCCTTCAAGCAATTGAACGCCTTCTTGCATTTCTCATCAAAATTGAATGTTATGTCTTTTTGCAAGAGTCTAAATAATGGCGCTCCAATTCTTGAGAAATCCTTGATGAATCTACGATAAAAACCTGCATGTCCCAAAAAGGAGCACACTTCTCGCATACTAGTAGGGTATGGTAAGGAAGATTTGAGATCTATTTTTACCTTATCGATTTCAATACCCTTAGATGATATTACTTGGTGTAGAACCATCCCATACTCAACCATAAAATAATATTTTTTCAATTTAGCACGAGATTAGTTTTGATGCATTTTTGAAGAATTCAAATCAAATTCTTAAGACATTCATCAAAACTATCACCATAGACATTAAAGTTATCCATAAAAACTTCTATTATTTTCTCAATATATTCAGAGAAAATACTTATCATACACCTTTGAATAGTCGCAGGAGCATTATACAACCCAAAGGACATTCTTCTTTATGCGAAAGTACCGAATGGACATGTGAAAGTGATTTTCACCCGGTCCTCTGGCATTATTGTAATATGAAAATACTCTAAAAAATTATCCAAAAAATAGTAGTAAGCACAACAAGCTAATCTGTCAACCATTTGATCAATGAAAAGAAGAGGATAATGGTCCTATTTAGTGATTGCATTTAGTTTCCGATAATCGATGCACTGGCGTCATCTCATTGGTTTGTGAACAGGAACAAGCTCCCCATTGTGATTAGTTTCAACTGTGACTCCTACTTTATTTGGAACTATTTGCACTAGACTCACCCATGAGTTATCATAGATGGCATAAATTATCCTCAGATCTAGCAACTTGAGTATTTTCTTTTTTACCATTTCTATCATTAGGGAATTTAGTCTTCTCTGTGCTTGTCTCATAGATTTTGCACCATCTTCAAACCTTATTCTATGCATGCACAAAGAGGGACTTATGCCTTTAATGTCAGTTATTGTCCATCTCATCGCCTCTTTGTGGTCTCTAAGGATTCAAATCAACTAGTTCTCTTGACTAGGGTCCAATTTAGCAGAAATAATGACTGGGAGAGTATTTTATCGACCAAGAATACGTACTTAAAATGACCCGGTACGGGTTTTAATTCCACTTCAAATACCTGCACCACCAAAGGCAACAACAACTTTGGATGAGAATCAGGTATAAAGAGTGGTGCAAATTCATACCTTATTGTAATAGGTGCCATTAACTGTAGTGCTCCAACTATGCATATTAACTACTCATTCAATTTTACATCACAGGTTGTCCCCAATTCAAGATGTTTGGTGAGGACAACTTCTAGTTCATCCCTACAATCAATCTCAAAAATTTTCTGTACCATAGAGTCAATCACATTCATTGCAAAAATAGTATGAGAGTCTAATGGGTAGTTTATAACTTCAAATATATTGAAATGGACCACCTCCCCATCAAATTTCATTGTGAGTGTACCCTATTTAACATCTATTTTTGTTTCGGTTGTACTCAAAAAAAGTCTTCCTAATATATTAGGTGATGGATTTAGTGAACACTCATCATTCATATCAAGCACATAAAATTCAGTTGGAAATACTAATTCATTAATTTGGATCAAAACATCTTCAACTAACCCATCAGGGTATGCATTAGTCCCATCGGCTAGCTGAAATATAATGCCTGTTTCTTTCAAGGGTCCTGGATTTAAAGAGGCATAAATACTTTTCAGTATCACATTCATGCAAGCTCCTAGATCTAGCATAACCTTTCTAATCTTAGTTTTTCCAATACGACAAGGGATAGAAAACATACCTGAGTCTCCACACTTGGGTGAAAGTTTTTTTTGTAACACGGTTGAAACATTCCCCCCCCCCCCCCCACAATTCTTTTATTACCTCTCAATTTCTTTTGGTTGACGCATAAATTCTTCAGAAATTTGGCATACCTGGACACTTGTTTGATTGCATCCAACAGAGAGATGTTTATCTCCATTTTTTTTAACACTTCTAAGATCTCATTCTCCTTTTCATGCCTTTTTGGTTTCTCCAACCTACAGGGGAAAGGTGGTGGTTTAGTATTAGTTTTAAATGAAGGGTTCAAAATTACCTCAAGAGTGAGTTTGCTTATTTCTTCTTTTTCCAAATCCTTCTCCATTTGATCTTCACTCTTGTCCTTGGGAACTATAGGTTTTGGCCCTTCAACTTCCTTTCCACTTCTGAGGGTTATGACACTTACGTTCTTTGGATTCACCTCAGGTTGAGAAGGTAATTTTTTTTGCCCTTGAAACTCCGGGCGGTTCACCTTAGAGGCTATCTAACTTATTTGGTTTTGCAGATCTTGTATACTTGCCTCTATCTTTGGTTGGAATTTCACGGTGTTAGCGGCCAATGTCTTGACAAGATCCTCGAGAGATGCTTCTGGAGTAGACGAAGAGGGTTAAGGTCTTGATAGATGCAGTGGTTGGAACCCTTGCTGTCTATTAGTGGCTGAATTTTGCTTATTTCCCCCATAACTAAAGTTTGGGTGGTCTCTCCAACCTGGATTATACGTATTGGAATAAGGATCATACTGTCTACGGGGCTTGGGCGTGTATCCAGTTATGTTCACTTATTCTATGCTATCATCTTGCAGCATTGGGAATCTATCGATGATGTGCTTAACATCCTTGCAAATTTCACGTCTTGACTTGTTGCACATTCCCCATTACTATTTGGCGAACCGTAGAAGTTAATTCAGCCAATTGCTCTTGCATCGATGAAATACTCACCTCGTTCACGCAATGACTTGGAATGTCCTCTCGTGTGCCAAACTGCTAGGAGTTTTGAGCCATCCCTTCGATTAATTCTCAAGTTTTTTGAGGGTTTTTGTTCACTAACGCACCTTCACTTGCAGCGTCAATGATACTCCTATCTCTGTAGAGCAGGCCTTCATAGAAGTACTGAATGAGAAGCTGTTCACTAATCTGATGTTGGGGACAAATATTATACAACTTTTTGAATCTCTTCCAGTATTCATAAAGAGACTCCTCATAACTCTATTTAATGCCACAGATCTCTTTTCGTAAACTGGCAGCTCGGGATACAGGGAAATATTTTTTCAAGAATTTTCTTTTCATATCCGTCCATGTTGTGATACTTCCTGCTAGCAAGTAGTATAGCCAGTTCTTGGCAGCTCCCTCAATGAAAAAGGGAATGCCCTCATCTTGATTTACTCCTAAGTGACACCAGGTGGTTTCATACTTGTACATACCACTGTGAACTCCTGTAGGTGCTTGTGAGGTTCTTTACCTGACAAACCATGAAAATTAGGGAGGAGGTGTATTAGCCCTGATTTCAATTCAAACGCTACATTTTCAACAAAGTCAGAAAAGTAATGCATAAAGGCTGCTGGTTTAAATCCGAAGCAGCCAACTCCTTTTAGGTTTGATTGTCATTTGCGATAATAGCTTTCTCTTACTCAAAATCACTTGAATAATCACTTGAAAAATCCAATAAGTTCACAACCAAATTAAGCTCTGGAGACACAGTAGATGACCACTCTTTCTTCCGTATTCTAGTTTCTCTTTGTAGCCTACGTGCAGTCTTCTCAACTTAGAGATTGAAGATTAATTCACCTGTATGAGAATACCGAGACATAAACTAGCAAAAATACCAAAAAATAAAATAAACTAAAAAAAGAAACAAATATTCTAACGCCAATTCCCGGCAATGGCGTAAAAAATTTACAGGTGTTGGGTCTATGTAATAACAAAATCCTACTTACAAGATATTTATTCGAGTATAATAATAAGTAGGGTCATCCCCACAGAGATTAGGGGAAAAATTTGTTTCTTCTCAAGTAAAAATTAATTGGGGGAATTTGGAAGATCGAAATTAAAAATAAATAACTTAGCTAACTAAAAATAATTAAACTAAACAAAGTGTATTCAAATCAAGGATAAACAAGATCTAGCCAAGGAAATATCTCTGAAAGTGGTTCATAAAATTGTTCATCGATGGAAGAATTGTTTCATTTATTCGTTAATAAACAGATTATAGTTGCCAACCAAGTGATGACAACCAACTTTTCCTTACTGTCTCAATAGTTAAGATATGTCTGTTAACTATTTTTCTAATTAAGAAATATCCCTAGGTAAACCCGTAAAATTTAATTTCTTGATTGCATTAGATACTAGAAAAATCCTGTTCTAATCAATAAACACGTTATGAAGGTTTATTTAAATTAGATCATATGTCTTCTTAACATGAAATCAATCACATTAATCGCCACTAATTTAAGACAATTAAACAATTACGAATCTAACTATCCTAATTGGCAGTAGTTTGCTAAGTTGAATTAACTATCAGGCGCTTTTGATATTCAAACAACTAACAACCATAAGAAGTTAAACTAGAAAACATACAAATATAAGGGATAATTTCAGAAACCTCTCCTGAGGTTTCTGACATTTACACTTACCTCCCCTGTGGTTTGAACAATTACACTGACCTCCCCTGAGGTTACTAATCCTTTACAAATTCAGTCCAAATGATTAAAATATTATTTTAGAGAGTGAAATTAGAATTTTGTACCTGATTTGTCCTTTGTGCCACATGTCCAATGAATGGCAAAGTATTACAAATTAATTAACAATTAATAAACTTTAACGAGCGTAGTTTATAGGCAAATACGTATTGTCTATTTAAAGTACCAGCTCTTTACATGAATTTTATTTTCAAACATTTACTTTATCACAAATATTTATTCTCAAATACAGATTTGTATTTACTCTCAAATGTTTAATTTTTGTTAAATACAAAACCTACCAGTTTTTCTTCCGTAGAAATATTAATATAACATTTTTTCAATTTCAGTTACAAATATTTATGTATTTAACATAAATTAAATGATTCAGAATAAAATACTCATAAAGAGCTAATACTTTACTCATGTAATGGATGAAAGCCATAAAAAATTAACATTTTATAGGCCATTTCTTTTTTTTTAATTTTAATTTATATTAAATAGATAACCTATCGATTTTCTTTTTACAAGAATATTATTGTAACACCTTTTAATTTTTAATTACAAATATTGATATATTTATTGTAAATTAAATATTTAAAAATAAAATACCTGTAAAGAGCCGGTACTTTAAATAAGTTATGCGTATTTGCCTATAAACTATACTCCTTACTTAAATCAATAAACTACACTCCTTAACTTAAATCAATAAACTATACTCATTACTTTAAATAGTGTAGTTTATAGGCAAATACGTATATCCTATTTAAAGTATCGGCTCTTTACAAATATTTTATTTTCAAATATTTAATTTATGATAAATATATTAACATTTGTAATTAAAAATTAAAAAGTGTTAAAGTAATATTCTTGCAAAAAAAATCAGTAGGTTATCTATTTAATATAAATTAAATATTTTTTAAAAAATAAATGGCCTCATAAACTATTAATTTTTTATGACTTTCATCCATTACATGAGTAAAGTATTGGCTCTTTATAGATATTTTATCCTGAATCATTTAATTTATGTTAAATACATAAATATTTATAACTAAAATTGAAAAAGTGTTATATTAATATTTCTATGGAAGAAAAACTGGTAGGTTTTGTGTTTAACAAAAATTAAATATTTAAGAGTAAATACAAATCTGTATTTGAGAATAAATATTTGTGATAAAGTAAATGTTTGAAAGTAAAATACATGTAAAGAGCTGGTACTTTAAATAGGCAATACGTATTTGCCTATAAACTACGCTCGTTAAAGTTTATTAATTGTTAATTAATTTGTAATACTTTGCCATTCATTGGACATGTGGCACAAAGGACAAATTAGGTACAAAATTCTAATTTCACTCTTTAAAATAATATTTTAATCATTTGGACTGAATTTGTAAAAGATTAGTAACCTCAGGGGAGGTCAGTGTAATTGTTCAAACCACAGGGGAGGTAAGTGTAAATGTTAGAAACCTCAGGAGAGATTTCTGAAATTATCCCCAAATACTAACGAATAAAATAAATTAATAAAAACAATTAGATCTTACAGATATAATTGAATCAAATCCTTGTTGTTTTTTGACTAGAAAAGTAAATTAGCCGCGCATCAATAAGGAGGAACCGCACAAATTCATTGAAGAGATTTGCATCAATGCCTAACAATGAAGAAATCAAAAAGAACAAAAAGAACTAAGAAGCTGTTGTCTTTCTTGCGCCAAGAATCCCCGATTCTTCCAAATTGTTTTTGCCTAAGTACTAGTCAAGCGGGCCATCCAATTTTCTCCTATTTGCCTCCTTTGTTACCTACTTTATATCAACTACTAACACTAAAACATGATTCCTAAATAAAAAAAGAAACTACAAAAGATAATATTCCAAGTTTCCTAATCCAATACTATAACTAATAACAATAATTAGAGTCTTCGAAATCTTCTGCCAGCGGCTTCCTTCGTTCGATTTGGACTTGGAAAAAGGCTCCGAATGTGCTACCATCAAATCAATTTTTAACATGCTGAAAAATTGCTTCTTTTAATCATGTTTTGCATATTTTTCTACAATTAGCATCATTTATCAAATATAAGTAGAATCCAACAATTAAAACAATATTTAACTAAAATAAAAGGGGCAATAATCATAAATTGAATCAAAATTTTGAACCCTATCAATGTAGACTTCCTATTATCAAAATCACTTGTCATATATGCTTCGGTGCATCTGTCTAGCATGATCTTACTATTGTCGAAATACAAACACAACTTAAAAATTCCCTTAAGATATCTAAAATTTTACGTGACAGCATTCCAATGCTCTCTACAACATCAATACTAAAAGAGACCTTTATACAAACAGATCTAAAGCAACAATAATCTATTAAGTATAAACACAATTAGCAGCTTGCAGAAATGGCTTATAGGGAGTTTTGAATGACGTATTGAGATCATGAACTGAAGCTTCAACAGTATAACCGCGGTCTAGAAGCAGCTTGACTAGCCATCAATCTATGTATCCCGAAGCTCCCGTCACACACGCCACTTTCCCACCAGTCATCTTCCTTAGACCCCTTCCGGTAGTTAGACAATACATCAAACATGTAACAAATACAAATACATCCAAGAATCAATAATTACAATAGATACAACAGATGGTACGAACATTGAATAATTTTTTTAATTATACAACTCTATGAACTATAATGTATAATCTTTATGATTCTTTTAGGAACACAAATTCTTACAAATTTAAACCGTTCTTTATTTAAAAAGTAATAAAATTCTTCTCCTTGAAACTTTCAACGGTGTCCTTCAGGCTCACTTCCAATGGAATGAGATTGATTCCCAAACCTTTTGTTTTCTCCATTGACACTTCGAATTCTCCCATACCGAAGGTGCTATTAGGAGAACCTCTACAATAAAGCCAGCACAATTTCAAGAATGTGAAAGCTTGAGCTACGACAGAAAAAGGGCTGATTACCAATTAAAATCTTCAAGCCAGTTGTAAGGGGAAATGCTATGCATCTTCAAATTCAAAATTACCCTCCACTGGAAGGCCTATTAATCTAATGCACAAAAGCATTAGTTCCTAGTCTTGTTCTTCACGTAGATAACAAAATTCCATTAGAAGTTTGCCTATCAGAACTTGTCCTCTCTATTTTAATGATCCAAATGACATGAATTTTAGTGGTAACCTGAAATACAAAAACATGAACCCCGCATTCTTGACATAAAATTTTCTCTTAAATTTCTTGACTTATTGCTTTTGAGAATGTAATGGTACCAGTGTGTTCATATGCTTGCTGGCTTCTAAATGCATTCTAAATTTTAAAGGCCTCATCTACGTTTGCAAAAAAGTTAACCTCTACGCAAGTACATCTTAAATAAAGAGTAACATTTACCACTGTGGTCATATGCAATTGCAGGGACTGATTCAAAATATATATTTCCGACATTAGCAAATTATATACAACCTGAAATCGGAGTACTGAAAAGAAGAAAAAGAAAAAGTGTTGCCCAGTCAGCTTATGTTCAATAGACCATTAAGTCAAATTTCAATTCTTCATGAATGAAAATATTTGTAAAATCTGCAACGTTAGGTATATAATCTGCAGAAGCACTGGAGAACCTTGTAGAAAGAAAACAATTCTACAAAGAAATCTGAGGAAGTGATTCTTTTCTCGAACCAGATGCTGAATGGACGCAAGTCTTGTCATTATAATTGAGAAGGGAAAATGAGACTCACTTAGTTGGAAGTTGAAGGGTAGGGAAAAGTTGCCTCAGAATCTTGACGATCTCGGACCAGTGCACATTTTTCCCAACAACACAATATCTTCCATTAGCAGAAGGGATTTCAAAGGCATGAATATGTGCACAGGCAACATCTCTAACATCAATCCATCCAACACATGCATCAGGAAATGATTGAGCCCCTGCATTCCACACTTTCCGTTAGTAATATCTTTGATCATAATCACTAATATCTTTGATTGTACCATGTATAATAATGTTTCTATGTAAAAGAATGCATATTACTTTTAGCCCTTAGAGGTTTACTGTTTGTTAAACAAGAAGAGATGACAACTGTTAAGAACAGAAGCAGATCCTGATTTTTGGAAGAAATTGTGTGGTCTGCGCTGAAGGCTGCATAGAGTTGGTTTTGATTACTAATTTATGGGCAAGGCCTACAGGATAGGGGGAGTACTGTTATAAAGGACTTGAAAAACACTTGGGATAAAGGATGCATGATATAGCTTGGGGTAAGTACAGTTAACAACCCTTATTAATTATCATCAGTATGACCGTTAACAACTTGATAGCATTGAATTGATATCTTGAGCTATTGAGCTAGAAAAGCTTGAAGCTCTACATATGAAAAAGATTCATAGGGTACACGAGGTTGAATTAGATAACAATGTAACCAATGATTTGAGGAGCCTATGCCATCATTTTACTCATTGACACTTAAAAGGCTTACTTGTAAAGGATGAACTTTTGTCGTTTGAGAAAGCTACAAGCTAGACAGATCAATACAGAGGCACAACATCAATTAGCTATTCGATAGAGTACCATTTACTACATCCAGGACCAATCCTGCACTTAGATTGATAGAAGGCTGCAGAATGGGACCAAAGACCCATCCTGGATTGATTGAAACCATGTCAATGCCATGCTCCTTTGAGAATTTCCAAGCAGCATCCTCTGCTAAAGTTTTTGACAGTTGATACCACATCTGACAAACAAAATACAAAAACAAAAGTTGGTCTAAGTTCTATCAAGAAAGAAGTTTTACAAGTTATTAAGAAACACAGAATATTCTACAAACTTTTGCTTACCCTACTTAATCAATTAAAACAAACGTACTTCACATCCTCCCCTAACAGAGTAAAATTTTTTCAGTATTTAGAGATCTGTAATTTCTTGTGTGTTAAATCTGCGACTAATTAGAGAAGTTTTATTTCTTTATGCTTAACAAATGATACAGTGCGTAAGACTAACAAGATTCCTGCAGACTCTTCATGTTTCGATCTCTTGATCAGTCAGTAAGAAATGCAAGTCCAGCTAAAATTTTACATTTCACCCTTGGCAGCATATCTCTCATAACTAGTCAGCGGAAAATTCAGTCTCCTTATCTGAGTTTTATAGTTTAATCCTACAACCATCCTAGCTACTCAGCGTCCGTATGCAACTATATCTTTTGAAACAAAGACTTAAATTTCTAATGCTGTAATACTTATACTCTGAAATTCTTGAGAGCAGTTACTAAATGCATATATCGATGAGTGCGTCATGTAGCTTTGGAGAGTGTAATGGAGCAAAGCCTTCATAACTTACAGATTGTTTTCAAATTTACCTAATTCTTACTCATTGTGCCGATTCACTTGTTCATTTTGTATCTTGCAAGCTACTATTCATTGTAAATTGTTCAACCATCTTTGGAGCTGTCAATTATAATCCAGAAAGGAACAATAACAACAAGAGAGTGCTTTTATTGCTTTCTCCTGTACATCTGAAATTTTTACCTTTATTTTGCAAAGAGTCAGAATAAACAGTTTTTCCTGGGATCTGTCATGAGGATTTTCTTCCTACCTCTTAGCTTGATTTGGTGCAAGTCAGCACCTTGCTACTTTTAGATGGTGTTCAAGACTATCTTACATGTTCTAGCAGGAAACATGCCACATTGGTGATGCCTGTTAAGAGAACAATGTAGCATTGGCACTTGCTTTCTGTGATAGATTGTGATATTCGTCATCATTCCATCCTTATCCAATCGACTTTTTATTAAAGCGTATTCACAAATAAAACAATAACAGAGCGCAATTAACCATTAGTTTTGTCTAGTTAATGAGATCACAAGACTTGTTACTTCTGTTGACACCAACCAGGCATTTTTCCTTGAAACTAAATTACTGAATTAGTAGTAGCAGGATATTGCACCTTTTGCTCCTCACAGTATGATGGGTTAGAAAACCAACTTTCGTCAACAAATGAATCTTTATTTAGCTCTGGTTTTGCCAGAACTGCAGCCGTAGAAGATGTCAGGATCACTCTTCTGATAGATGAAACTTTTGCACATGATTGAAGCAGGTTCAGTGTTCCCTTTACTGCAGGGTCTATTAATTCTTTCTGAGAAGCAAACAGGAAAATATGAATATGCCACATATAAGTAAAAAAACTCCATTATGCTACTTGCGCGAGATAGTATTCAAAACAATGTCTCCGAGTATTACTGCATAAATTCAGTGGCTGTATCAACCACAAGGCTTTGAAGCATATTTCTGTTGAGTTGTATTAAACAGTTCCTAAAACAGTAGAATGAGCTAAAACCAGATTCAGCAGAAAATCTCCCATACTTGGTGATTAGAAATGGGACCATGGCCTGATAACAGAAGCAATTTGTCCGAGGTCTGAAGAGGACAACATCCTTGGTTCAAGTTCGGTTATGTCAATAATTAGTGCAACAAATACGTCGATCGTAATTCTAGCACCACAGTGGGTTGTTTTGACTGTAGGACTGCACTCTATATTACCCTATTGCTATTCGAAGGATAGTCATTGACCAGTATAATCTGCGAATATATGCAAGATTCAAGCAACTTGAAGCTAAAGAGACACCCTGAAAATGGTACTTCATCCCACTTATTGACTCTTTTTCTGTAAGGAAGTTTTTTGAAACTTGCTGTGTTACATTATTTACAGTCTCAATGTGAACTTCCTGAATGACCTCACTTAAATGGGGTCAGATGCCTTGAGTGCCTTAAGCCCCCACTCTCTCCGCCACTTGTAGTTATCGTCGTTACCTAAAAAATCTTCAATACAGTCATGAAGTAAATGTACCTTCGGATCGCTAACCGAAAAAATAACAGGAGAAGCGGTATGAAAAACGCCAGTACATCCTTGAACTATTTCGTCAAAGGATCCATCATCAAGTAAGTTCGCCTGAAACAACTTCAGTCTCTCCTTGGCTCCATCAAGTGACGTCAAATGTTCCGTCTTTCTTGGATCATCTGTGCCATATAACGGAACAGTCTAGTACATCAGTCTAAAGGTACTGAATTTGCAAGTGCATTGCCTTGGTAAAGTGTATTATCCTAGAAGACTGATGATAAAATCATCATCCAGGAATAGAGGATGCTGCGCCATGAAATTAAATGTGCCAAAATCGGCCTGTTGGGAAATGTAATTGGCAATGTTTTTGGTTTCACTTTGGTACTGAAGTAAGAATACATCTTTCGTCTTTGGCCTGAAATCCATTGCTGATTTTCCAAAACGTAAAGGACTAGGGCAAATTGTGAAAACCATTAGTTATCAACTTATCATAAGGCTTAATTAAAGTTTACCCGCTTTAATTAGGGGGCAGCTGTGCTTCATCACCCAATATTCATTTTATCTTCACTTTGCAACCCCAGAGTTTAACAATTAAAAGTAACAAAGATGGCTTTAATACCATAATTGCCTTTGGCGTTTGACTGCTATTTCATTTCCTGAGATTGTATTTCCATGTTTGGCAAAATTGCACTTTTCATCCCTAATATTTAAGGTGTTAACCAATTTCATCCCTAAAGTTTCATGCAAAACACATTTCATCCTTGTAATTTTATAATTTTGATTAATTTCATCCTTCAAGTTTTACGCAAACACATTTCATCCTCATAATTTCCTAAATTTGGCTAATTGAGGACAATTGGTAGATTGTCAAGCAATTTGAATGGGATAGCGTCACTTGATCACAATATGCCCATTAGTAAAAAAAAAAAATGGATTAACTAAAAGCTCAAAAATCTTTTCTTAATTGACTTTCTCATTTTAGTACAAAAAAGACTAAGAAATTTTTAGCCACTATTACTTTCTTCTTAATCACAATCGAACAAGAAGATCCAAAGAAAATGAAGTCAGTGGGAAAGAAACAATTCCACTATAGCCAATTGAAGAAAAATGTCAAACATACCCATTACAACTAATTGGAGAAAAATATTAATGCAAAAGAATGAATGGTTTAGATTGTCATTTATTTGCAAAATTTTGTTTTGTTGCATCATATACATGTTTTTCAATCATCTATTTTATCTTTCAATCTATTTATTTAGTCTCAAATATATCATATCACAATTTAAAGGGAAAAAAAAAAGAGATAGTCTCCTATCTAAAAACACTTGTTGTTATTTCTATAATTTAATAAATAATTGAATTAAGTATTAATAATACAATTATTAATGGGACATGTGATGATATTATGTCTAAATTGGTTAACAAGTCTTTAATTGGTAGGAATTATAAAATTATAAGGATGAAATGTGTCCCACATAAACTTTAGGGACAAAATTGATCAAAATTACAAAATTATGAGGATGAAATGTGTTTTGTATGAAACTTTAGGGACGAAATTAGTGAACACCTTAAATATTGGGGATGAAAAGTGCATTTTTCCCCCTCTGAAATAAGAGGGATGAGTCAATTTCTAACTGTGCAAAAACCGGAGACACCCGATGTCAACCCTAAAGGGCATAATATATCCATATAGATTATGTGCTTTTGGGTGTATATTTCAAAAAAAACCTTTACTACAGTAGCTCATGTGAAAAACTTTTACAATAAATAATTTGTTTAAATTTGATATTTTTTTAAAATATATTTTGAGATATTTTTATAATTTAAAAAAAAATTTAAATATTTTTTTTATAAATTTGATTAAAATATCACTATCCCCTCCTTGCTTCTCCACCGTCATCGCCACCGCCCCTTGCCCACCTCCTCTCTCCTCTCCTCCCTCCTCCCTCCTCCCTCGTGATTAAGAGGAGAAGAAGCGGGGGAGGGGAAGGGAGGGAAGGGCAAGGATGGAGGGAGGAGGAGGAGGAGAAGGAGGGGACGTAGTTGGTGATGGGTGATAGATGGAAGGAGAAAAGATAGTAAATCTTGTTATTGTTCTTTTTATTTATTTTTTTTTGGTAAATTATACTATTTGAGAGATTTTGGAGTTATTTTTAAAATTTATTACTATAATTTCCGCAAACAAAAAGAGCTTGTGAGAAAAACACTCAACCCAAATCAAAGCCTAGATAAAACGAATACAGGATGAAAAAGTGAAATTGACCCTTAATACAGGGGGTAAATTGTGACTAAACCTCATCACACAGACCAATACACACGCATTTACAAAAAGAGACAAAGATAGTCGAGGTCCTCGAGGAGTAAAAACTAAAAGGTCACTTACTGGCATCTCGAACAGAAGCTTTAACTGTATAACCCCGGCCAAGTAGCTGCTTGACCAGCCATGAAGCTATGTAACCCGAAGCTCCAGTCACACACACCACTTTATCCTCTCCTGGTCCACTCATTCTTCTCCAAGCTCTTTTTGTGAGGGAATTTGTTACCTGTCAGCCTTGCATCCAAGGCTCACCTCACGGGGCCATTAGTAGCAGAATGGATATGAGAGTATCCATCCATCTGGCAAACTCAGAAAGAGATCAGAGCTTTAAATGAGACTGAAAGTGACGAAAATATCAACTGGTATTTTTGCAATTTGCATAGCTCATGGATGGCGTTTAGTTTAACCATTGGGCCCTTGGTGTTGCCCATACATGGTCAATAGTCATGTGCACGTATGGTTAGAACAGTTCCACTTTTAGTGTGGTAAAGTGGTTTGCACTATAAAAATGGTACTATTAGATTGACATGAAATAGTAGTGTGTCATCTGTGCTCCTTTTCTTTAACTAATACAGGGAAATTAGATAGTATTAAACTGAGCTTGCATGCTCTTAACATTTGGTTAGATGAAAAATAGGTTAATCCCAATTTTAGATGCTAATGCATCATGAACTATCATGGGACAGTTGTCTCTTTTGTTTGGATCCTTGTCTAGATACTGTAAAGCTTTTGCAATGATATATAAATCTAACGTTTCGACCCAAAAAAAAAATTGTGGGGATAAGGGGCGGAATGGTTATCAGGAACAATGGATGATTTTGTGTAAAATCTACATGGCGTAGTTCTGTCTGCATACGGCGTCACTCACTTTCAACAAAATTTTATGGATCCCACACATGATGTGACAAATAAGGTACAAGATGAAATCTGAATCTTTTTTTTTTTTTTGACCAAATCTTGATTGTAAACTTTCAGGCAAGAAGCAACCGTTCCTGTTCCTCTCCCAATTGTGGAGGAGCGGCCGGAGAAGCAATCCTTCCTAAAGGTTCAAGACCAAGATTTGGTCAAAAAAATGTAAGGTTCAGATTATATGTATCTTGTACGTTACTTTTCACATCGTGTGTGGGGTTTACAAAATTTTGTTTTATAATTATACGTTATTAAAAATGAGTTACACTGTATGCAATGCAAATTATATCTTATGTAAAATGTATAAAATCGGCCCGAACGATTTTTCTGACAACCATTCAGGCCGTGTCCGTTAATTGTGGCATCTGAAGTTCGAAAATGTAAAGAAGAGCAAAAAAAGAAGACAACAACTGGAAACCGGCTTTCTTTTTATTCTACCCAGTTCGTAACGCGACACGAATGCTTGGAATAATAAGGGGAATACCGGGCTGGGACCAAGCAATGGTGCAACGAAGGTTTTACTTTAGGGGAGAATAGTGCACAAACATATTATAAGTTAATACTCATCACAAATTTTTAAGTTATAAGCTTAGAATAAGAATAACTATTTAAATATTTAGTAACTGGGATTTATGATATAACAAAAGAAATTCTAAAGTAAAATAAAATTGCCTTTAAAAAGTAGAGCTTAGCAAAAGAGTCAATCCTTGAAATAGATTTAATGGAGTTGACAAAGATCAATGCTTGATCACATAGACAAAAGTTGAAAATTTTAGTGTTTTTTTTTATTAATACTTCTATTTTTTTCCTTTTTTAGTTCAAGTTGATTTAGCATTAATAATTTGTACCTGTGGTTAAATCTTCCTTTTCTTGTGTTTGATTTCTTCTATTTATCTTGTCTTTTTTTCGTTTTATTTTGCATGTTAATATAGTGTTTCTTAAGTTACTATCTTAAGGTTATAATAATTATATCTAATATATGAATGATTTGGATAGCGGGTGCCTAATAAGGAGGCCGCAAATGTGATTTTTCTTTTTAAGTGTGGTTAATTTGTAAGTGTCTAAATGCAAGGGGCAATGATTGTGTATAATCATATGGTAAGTTAATTTAATTATATTGATCCTTTTTTGAAAAAAGAAAAAAATTAAGTAAGTGCAATTTAAGTTGTTAACTAATACTCACTGGGCATCTCCTAG
Source organism: Coffea arabica (assembly GCF_036785885.1). NCBI lineage: Eukaryota > Viridiplantae > Streptophyta > Magnoliopsida > Gentianales > Rubiaceae > Coffea > Coffea arabica. Next base: position 29,354,386 of record NC_092313.1, read on the forward strand.
AAAAATCCATAAAGGACATAGTATTTACTTAGTTATTATTTAAAGGTTATACTAACCACTAATGGTATAAAAATATCAAAATGAAAACTGATATATATGCTAATATAAGGAAACTAAGATTTGAATTGCTATATGTAGGATATTTTTTACAAATAAAATTAAAGGAGATTCTTTAGTTAGTATTTAAAAGTAGTATATAAACACAAATACTAATTATATACTAAGATTACTTTGATAATATATTTGTATTGTATGCTAATATAAGAAAATTAAGAGTTGGTTTTAAAGAGTGACATTTAAGTAGATTCTTTAGCGCAAGTGATAAAAGTCAATTGAGAAATTAGGACTTCATGTACAAGTTTAAAAAATTTTTGGAAGCTGACATACATTTTTCAAGAAGCTTGGGGCTACTGCCCATGACCGAGTAACATTTTTGTGGGGGATGGCGGCCCAATCCACAATAGTGAAACACTCAATGAGAGCAATAGAAGAAGATATTTAAATGGGCGAATATATATATATATATATATATATACACAGGTGGAAGGTATGAAGTTTTAATTTTGGATGCATCACCTAATGCATATATCATTTTTCTCTTTAATATATAGAGTAAATATTATATGCAGTAACAGTGTGTATACTATCACGGTTAGATGCACGACAAATATGCAAAATTTGGGTTTTAAATTCAAATTCGAACTACGTTTTATGCATCTAATGATGAAAGTATATACGATATCAGTATATAGAAAATTAATCATAATATATATACCATTTTCGCTCTTTAAATGCCATGTCTTAATAATTCAATTTAATATTTGAGTTTTACCTATTTATGTATTCCAACAACCTTTACGTAATTGGGGTTCTTATTCATGAAAAATTCTATAGTTCTCTTGGGAATCATTCTCACACTTTTTATCCCTCACTAATAATAGTTGTTTAAATTTTAAATGATTGAGACTATTAGAATTAAAGGATTCAAAACACTTATTTCACCATTCAATAGTGAATTTAACTTGAGAGTATGATATTGAAAAGGGATTGTTGATTCTCTTCTTGTCAATTATAAGGTAAATTCTGTAGTGTATTCACATATTTCAAAGACAGGTGTGGAAAGTAAATTATATGGCAAAGAAGCTGGCACGTAGCAACCTGACATGTACGGAGATGAAGGGAATGTTTCTAAAAAAGTAAGTGATGACCTATAACCCCGGTTTAGAAATGTGAATGTAGCGTACTGCAGAAGTTGGAAATGTATTGGGGTGTGACGGAATTAACATAAATATAATGGACCTACGAATAAAACACCGAAAAGGAAGCATAAGCAGTACTATCTATTTACGAGCATTACATCAACAAAATACTATCTATTTATGGACATTTTACTCTGAATCATTACATTTATGTAAAATACATAAATATGTATAACTAAAATTGAAGAACTGTTACACTAATATTTTTACGAAAGGAAAATTGGTTGTCCTGTATTTAACATAAACTGATTTTTATGAAAGTAAAAAATATATTGCCCATAACATACCTATTCTTTATGAATTTTTTTTTTTGCATTACATCAACAAAACACTAGTTATTTACGGGTATTTTATTCTGAATCATTACATTTATGTAAAATACATAAATATTTATAACTAAAATTGAAAAAGTGTTACACTAATATTTTTACGAAAGGGAAACTAGTAAATTTTGTATTTAATAAATTTTAAATATGTGAAAGTAAAAAAGTTTTGCCCATAACATACCAATTCTTTATGAGTTTTTTGCATTACATCAACAAAATACTAACTATTTATGGGTATTTTATTCTGAATCATTGCATTTATGTAAAATACATAAATATTTGTAAATAAAATTTAAAAAGTATTATACTTATATTTTTACGAAAGGAAAATTGGTTGTCCTGTATTTAACATAAACTGATTTTTATGAAAGTAAAAAATATATTGCCCATAACATACCTATTCTTTATGAATTTTTTTTTTTTTTGCATTACATCAACAAAACACTAGCTATTTACGGGTATTTTATTCTGAATCATTACATTTATGTAAAATACATAAATATTTATAACTAAAATTGAAAAAGTATTACACTAATATTTTTACGAAAGGGAAACTAGTAAATTTTGTATTTAATAAATTTTAAATATGTGAAAGTAAAAAAGTTTTGCCCATAACATACCAACTCTTTATGAGTTTTTTGCATTACATCAACAAAATACTAACTATTTATGGGTATTTTATTCTGAATCATTGCATTTATGTAAAATACATAAATATTTGTAAATAAAATTAAAAAAGTATTATACTTATATTTTTACGAAAGGAAAACTAGTAGATTTTGCATTTAACAAATTTTAAATATGTGGAAGTAAAAAAGATTGCTCCCATAACATACCAACTCTTTATGAATTTTTTTGCATTACATCAAACAAATACTAGCTATTTATGGGCATTTTACTCTGAATCACTACATTTATGTAAAAAATATAAATGTTTGTAATTAAAATTGAAAAAGTGATACACTTATATTTTTACAAAAGAGAAATTGGTAAAATTTGTATTTAACATAAATTAAATATATTAAAGCAATATTAAAGGTGATTTTATTAGTTACTTAATTTGTTGGTAAGAAACAAGGCTTCTTTTGCAAAATTTGTTCATTAGATTTTTCCAAATAATTAGGATATAAAGGTAAATTTTCACAATCTTTTTGTTAGCAATAGACCCCAATTTCCTCCTAGGCAGTGACGAAGCCAAGATTTTTTCCTTGGAGGGAGGGCCAAAATGATTGACAAATAAAATTATTTTAATATGTTATGTTCAAAATAAATTTCATCTATTTAAATATATGGCATCCTAAAATATCAAATATTAACTTTAATTATAAAGGTATGTCTATTTAATAAATATGTAGTATAGTCATAACTAAAATTAAGACAAGAAATAACACTTGATTAAATATCTTATAGAAAAAAATGCACTTTTCATCCTCAAAGTTTGGGTGGTTGGCCAATTTTATCCTCAAAGTTTCACCCCCAAACATATTGCATCCTCAAAGTTTCGTAATTTTGGCCAATTAAGGACAATTGACGAGAAATGAAAAATTGATCGTTAGAACCAACGATTTTACCCAATAAAAAATGGGCAAAACTAAATGGAGCCATTTTTAAAGGAATAATTGCAACGGACAAAAAGCTCAATTCTTCTCCTTCTTCCCTCTGCCTTTCTGCAACCCCAAAATGTTTTTGCCAATTTTTGGAGTTTTAACGACCGTTATACAACTTTCAAAACAAATAAATTCATTCTAAATTTTTATTTGGGATTATTTCATAAACCAAATCGTGGTCACTTTCCGTAAAGTATCACTTTCCCATAAAAGACTAGCTCTTTATGGCTTTTCTCCATTATAAGAACAGAGTACTTATTTTTTCATAATTAAATTTATTTATCAAATAAAATAAAAATAAATCCATTTTCTAATAAAAGAATAGCTCTTTATGGCTTTCCTCCATTATAAGAATAGAGTACCCATTTTCTCATAAATAAATTTATTTATCAAATAAAATAAAAATAATCTATTTTTCAATAAAAGACCAACTTTTTATAGCTTTCCTCCATTATCAGAATAGAGTACCCATTTTTTCATAAATAAATTTATTTATCGAATAAAATAAAAATAAACCCGTTTTTTAATAAAAGATCAGCTCTTTATGACTTTCCTCCATTTTAAGAACAGAGTACCCATTTTTTCTTAGACAAATTTATTTATCAGATAAAATAAAAATAAACCCATTTTTTCAATAAAACATCAGCTCTTTATGACTTTCCTCTATTATAAGAATAGAGTACTCAATTTGAAGGCAAAAAGGAATTTATTTATCGGATAAAATAAAAATAAACTCATTAATGTCAATATTGAGATATAGCAAAATGCTGGCCCACCTCTCAATGTGATTTTCAATGGGATAAGATTTGCACAGTACATATAGCAAATTGTCATAGCCCATGTTCCTTCACATGTGTGTAGAGGCGGTAATTGTCATGGATTACTTACAACTTTTTCCCTCCAAACCTTTTCTTATAATGGAGTTTCTGATTTTATCCAAGTAAAAAATTATTTCAGTGAAAAAAGGAAAAATAGAAAATTTATGGAGGAAAGTCACAAAGAGCTGGTGTTTTATTGAAAACCATCGACCCCTTACCAAAGACGATCAAATGCAGCTAAATGATTTTCTTGCAAGAAAGTTGCCGAAAGCAGCTTTGTGACTGTAGTTGCTACTTTTTTTTTCAACCATTTTTTTAGCAAGAGGTATCATTAATGTCAATATTGAGATATAGCAAAATTTGTATACGAAATAACAAACCAATTTGTCATTACAAATACAAAACGAGCAATAATATATTACAACCAATACTATCAACAGTACAAAGCACAAAGATACTCAAATCAAATTCTAATTGGGCTTTAATATGTACAACCAAAATTGCTAGAGATAACAAATGCTAAGATAGACCCTGTGCCAATATACAATGAGTATCATGTTTGCATTAATTGGCGAAGTCCATAATCGAAGTAGCTTGTAAGAGCTTCATAACCATATCATGTTTGCTCTCCTCCACCATTTTTTATTTCTTCAATTACATGCGTATCCATTACTGAATAAACCAAAACACAGAGTCAAATACTACTAGAGAGACGCGACTACATATATAAACCTCCTTGGAGGAAAAGAAATACTCTGTACAGATTATAAATCAAATGAAAATGACATTTTACATTTCTGTCGGTCAGAAACTTTTAGTGAATATCAAATTTTGGTTCAAGACTATTAAAAGGACCGGTTACCTGAGCTGGGTGATGGTGTTTCATGTCTTCTCGAGGTCTACTAACAATGTCTTGTTCATTCCTCGAAGATGATGATTGACCACCTGATGGTGATGTTGCATCCCCTCAAGTTGAAGAAAGTGGGACTCTCATGATTGTTCAAATCAAATGCAGCTTTGTTTTCTCAGCTTATGCAGTCTCATATTTAGTTTAAATTAATGTGGGGGTGGAGAACAAAAAATCCTTGCTATTATTTTAACCATCAATAAGTTATGACAAATGTAAAATATTTTAGTTAGAAAAATTTTAGCTTATGCAGAGTTTATTTTTTAAAATGCCCATAAATGCAATGACCATCATAAGTGTTATTTCAATGTAGATATATTGTACCCAACTTCTTGAGCCCGCCATCAAGAACCTCCCGTACAAGCTTATGCTTTGCAAAATAACACTTTGCTACCAAATCCCCTTCATATCTTGACTTATACTAGAAATTAGAACAAAGACATGCAATCAAAATTAACGAAATCATAAGCAATCCAATAAAACAAGTTTCTAAAATCCATGATCCAATGCAAATGTATAAATATACCTCCCAGGTCCCAATTCGCAGAATAGTTGCTGGAAAATTTGAAGCCTTGAGCTTCTCAGAGGAACCAGAAGCAGCGGCCCCTTTAAGCTCTTTTTTACTTGAACTTGCACCCTTAGGTGAATTAGCTTGAGAAAGCCTCATTTGGATCAATTCCAAAAGGGAAGGACTTTTCCTCAGCCTCAATACCAATGGACTCGGCTCGTCTAATGGGTTATACTGAGCCGGCGGTGCCACCGGAAAGCCACCCACTTCCCCACTTCCCTGCTGCTACAGCCAAACCCCCCTGAAAGTACATCAGAAATTGAACTTTCCAATCATACAGACAAGACCACATAGAATAAAATCAGGAAAAAAAAACCCAAAATTCACACAAACTCCTAAACTGATAGATGTTCAAGATCCAATTTTGACGGGGCCGTTTTCATTTTGCCTTCCAGTAAGACCCATTTCTCTACTCCAACTGAGATAAGCATTTCACTCTAATCCACTGAAGTAGAAGTCTACAATTTCAAAAAGTTTTTCTTGCGATTGTTAAATTGACCAAAAATGCAAGAAAAAGGCAATTGACAAAACAGAGATGAAAATAACATATTAAAAAACCTACACCATCGCTTTTCCTTGAAGTCTGCCATTGCATCGGAAGGGTCTTTAAAGTGTGTCCATGATTGTATAAATTCAGATCTAGATGCTAGAGAGGAAGAGGGGAACCATATGTCTATGGAAAACTGAAAATTGATAGAGAGGGAAAGAGAGATAGAAGGAGAAAGGTGCAGGGGAGGTTGCGATTGAACTTTCGAGCGCTCTGATCTGAGAACAATATTTGGGAAAGTAGCCTTGTAAGTATGGAAGGTTTGGAATTCATGTGGTGCTAGGCTTGACAAGTGCTGTGCCGGGAATGGTTAAAAAATTTTCAATGCGCGGCTCTGCTAAAAATTGGAAGGGAGCAAAATTTTGAAATTTTCACAAAAAAGCACCCATGATTTCTCACCAATAACATAAAAACTTTGGCCCACTAGAATTAGTATTTGGAGGGAAGCTTTCCCGCTCTCCTTTTGGTGAGAATTTTAAGCGAGAAAAGTCCTTGTCCTCGCAGAGTATATGATGGCTCCAATTTTTGGTGAGGTATTGTCCTTTTCCTTGCTATAAGCCTCTTAAGAGCGTCAAGCTTTCTATTTCTTCCTAAAGTTGTTGTCGCTAATACCCTTTTTTGTTGTAGTGAAGGGAGAAAAATCATAAAAAACTGGTGTTTTATTGAAAAATATATTTAGTTTTTCATCCGATAAATAAATTTATTTATGAAAAAATGGATACTCTGTTCTTATAATAGATGAAAACTATAAAGAGCTTGTGTTTTATTGAAAAACGGGTTCATTTTTATTTTATTCGATAAATAATATTTTTTTTTAGAAAAATGGGTACTATATTCTTATAATGGAGGAAAGTCATAAAGAACTGGTTTTTTATTGAAAAAAGAGTTTATTTTTATTTTATTCGATAAACAAATTTGTTTATGGCAAAATGGATACTCTTTTCTTATAAGGGAGGGAAGCCATAAAGAGCTGATGTTTTATTGAGAAACGGGTTCATTTTTTTTTCGATAAATAAATTTTTTTTATCCGATAAATAAATTTGTTTATGGTAAAATGGGTTCACGGTTCTTATAATAGAGGAAATGTATAAAGAGTTAGGATTTTATTGAAAAATGAGTTTATTTTTATTTTATCTGATAAATAATTTTTTTTAAGAAAATGGGTACTCTGTTCTTATAATAGAGAAAAGTCATAAAGAGTTTTTTTTTTTTTATTGAAAAACGGGTTTATTACAATTTTATTTCAGCCAACTGTGACCCATTTTCCCATTAACCTAAGTTAGACGGATTAAATCATTGAATTTGTTAACCACAGTCAAAATTAACACAGAAGCAACTGACTCAAATTACTCAATCCTTTATGGCTTATACCAAATGAATACTAGGAAGCTTATTTGAAATAACAATAAAAATATTCTATAAATGATTAAAATTTAGTACATTAGTTAGTAAGTACTTGTAACATACTTGTATAATGCATGATTATATGTATAATTTAATATTCTTTTGTACTTATATATTTTAAAATATTTTGAGAAAAATATTTTGACCTTTCACATAACCTTAGAAAATAATAAAATTTTATCGTATTATAAAATAATAATTTTATCTTATTATATTCATAGGTTTTAAGTTATAAAAATTGTGATATAGAAACAAGTGATATTCTACATGTAACTAGGAAGATTTGTTGTTATTGTTATCCAAACTTTCAACTTTTTCAAAAATTGAAAATGATTACAAACTTACTATTCTACAATTAGTATAATTTGTTAATTAGCCAAAATTCTAGCAAAAGGCAAGCAAATGCAACTTGTAATCAATCCATTCTGATGCATGAAAAAATAAGGTAGCATTCTGCAAATAAATAAAAAAAATCCACTTTATATAGTTCGTTGTGACAACCAGGCTTATCCCCACTTTTGTTTGAGTTTTGATTACAATGGATATAACCTATTCCCTCCAAATCCCAAATTTTGAATTATAACATTCAACCAAAACATGCTCAAACTCTCAGGCTCGGTCGTACAAGGACAACTAGTGTGAATATCCGTGCTACGCACGGTACTTACATTATTAAAATAAATTAAAAAATTATACCATTTTAATTTGAAAAAAGTTAAAAAAAATTATACCAACATAATTAAAATTTAAGATTTGTCTAACAATAGTTCAAAATATGACAAAAACTGTAAATCATTCAAGAATTGTGTTTTTGCAAAAGATGGATCTTAAAATAATAATAATAATTTATATTAGAAAATGAATGATATATGGATAGAAATAAATGTAATTGTATGTTTTTTTATTTTAAAATGAAATACTTACCAATATTATGCATTCCATTTGATAATCTTATATATATATATATGCATTATGAGAATATATATATGTATGTATATATATGTGTGTGCGTGAATTAACTACCTTTGAATTAATTTTTATTAAAAAAATTATTTATTTTTAATGCCTTTATAATTTGTGAATGATTGTGAGAGTAAAATATATTATGACAATAAGATACGTTGAATTGTGAAAATTGTAATTTAAACAGGCTCCTAAATTTTGGATATTTGACTTTCGTAGTTGCGAATTTCTTAAATTAACGGTTAGTTATTACTCTAAGTGATATGGTAAGTGTCAGTAATAAATGTGAGATCTGAATTGGAATTTGCAGATATCATTTTACAGGGGTGGTTATTATCCGTTAGTTAAAGTTTAGGAGTTTGAATTTTATGGGGTAGTGGAAAAAACATAAGGGAAATGTGGAAAAAATATAAGTATGATTATAGGATTTGTAAGGTCGGTTACATGATTAGTTAAGAGATAAATATTTTTTAATTAAAAAATGTAAAATTCTATTCAAATAGCATTCAGACTTTTGATAATTTTGGAAGCTCCTTATCCAAAACCCCCTCAGCAATACATTTAGATATAGATACTAAACGATAGTTATGATAGCGAAATAGTTTTTACCTGATATAATACGTTGTTGCACTTTTAGCGATCATTTGATTTATTGTTGAACATATTCGCCTAAATAAAATAACACCTAAAATTATGGAAGTAAGTTTCCTATCTAAAATAGTAAGTTAAGTGTAATAGATTAGTAACTTTTATACCTCAAAAGGTAAATTGGAATAAATATTAAACCTAATTTTTAAATAAATAGATTACTACTTGATATCCCAAACTTACTCTTTTAAATAGTAAGTTTTTATACATAAATAGTAATTCTTACTAATAACATGGCAATAAAAATGATTAAGGATCAAAATTTACCATTTTTTGGAATGCATGTACAATTTTTACATTAAAACCTTATCTCAAAGTAGTATTAGGAAGTTTATTTGAAATAATGATAAGATGTTTTTATTAATGATTAAAACTTAGTACCTTAGTTAGTAAGTACTCATAATATACCTTAGTAAGTTTAATTCAAGTAGTAGTAAGTTTTTATACATAAATAGTAATTATTACTGATAACATGGCAAATTTGATTAATAATCAAGATTTATTGATTTATGGGACGCATGTACTATTTTACTTTAAAACTTATCTCAAACTAGTATTAGGAAGTTTATTTGAAATAACGATAAGATGTTTTATCAATGATTAAAACTTAGTACCTTAGTTAGTAAGTACTCATAATATACTCGTATCATACATGATTATAGGTATAATTTAAAATTTGTTGTACTTGTATATTTTAAAATACTATGAAAAATAGTATGAACTAAACATACTCTCCAAAAAGTAAATTTCGGATATGCAGTAGTAATTTATTTTTAAAAAATTTAAGTTACATATTTATTTCAATTTACGCTTGAACATACATCGATCGGTGCTCTCTGGATGCGTCCAAACTCCAGTGAATGTCTTTAAACTAAATTCTAATCAAAGTAGTATCCAAAATGTAATGATTCAGAGTAAAATGCCCATTAAACTTAGTACAAGGACAGATAGTGTGAATATCCGTGCTATCCAAAATATTTATGTATTTTACATAAATATAATGATTCAGAGTAAAATGCCCATAAATAGATAGTATTTTGTTGATGTAATGCCCATAATCCGTGGCCCCAGGATGGCTTTGTTTAGTAATTAGTACTGCTTACGCTTCTTCACAAATGTTTTATTCTTAGATCCTTTATATTTATGTTAATTCCGTGACATCCCAACACATTTTTAGCTTCTGCAGTACGCAACATTTCCAAATCCCGGTTATAGGTCACCACTTACTTTTGTAAAAATAACCCTTCTTGATCCGTTCATGTCAGGTTGCAACGTGCCGCTTTCTTTGCCATATGCTTTACTTTCCACACCTCTTCTTTGATTACTAAACATACTGCAGCAACATCCTGCTTTTCAATTGGCTTTGACTGAAATTGAAATAGGGCATCAGACTCTCTTTTACGTTGGCTTTTTGGAGACAATTGGACGCAATAAAATCCTTTGCTTTTTCCTCTTGTTGTTGACCGAAGTTGGAAGAATCGGTTCACAGACTTTTCCCAAATCTACACGCGTAGCTTGTCCTCCATTAATGGAGGGCTAATTCTCTAATTCTAGTCAAAGGGACAACTGACGAATTGGTTCAGCAATTACTGTGAGATCTAAATCATTTTTAATTATTTCCTTCATTTATTGATATTTATATGTTCCATACTTTTAATTGCTATAGCCTTGTGTATGATTGGTTAGTGGGCAATAATTAATTATTCATATAGGTTATTTTGCTAAATAGGGGTAATTGAATCCGTAATTGTTCATTATCTCTGTCTTAGTAGCAACTGGCGTAATTGGATTTATGTCAGGGGAACATACGATCTAACTTAAACAAACCCTCGTAGTGTGTTTGTTAGTTAGGATTGGGCCTTTCTAATTATTAATGCAAGTTAGAAATTAAATCCTACGGTCGTACCTAGGGTTGTTTTTTGGTTAGAGAAATAGTTAACGGTCGTACCTTAGCTATCCATAAATTAAGGAAGGATTGGTTGTTTATCGCGTGCATGACAACTATAACCAATCTATTAATAAATGTTGGAATTATTTTTGCATCAATGATCAGTGCATGAACCATTTCTGAAGTGTACCCTTGGCTAGAGTTCTCCCAATTATTTCTTCTAATTAATTATTTTCTGCATTTCATTTATTTAGTTAGCATTTAATCCTGAAAATTCCCATTTGTCTTGACTTGAAAAGAAACAAATTTCTCCCCAATCCCTGAGGTGACGACCCTGCTTGCCACTGTCTACTAGGTAGTGAATTTAGTCAAATAATTAATTTTGGTATATCGGATTAAGCAAACTCTTCGGGAACAGGGTGAATCAAGTAACCCATTGCACACTTAGGGTCCCTACTTCAGTACTAGAATTGATTATTGACTGCTTTTAGTGGTAGTTAGGTTTTATTTATTATTATTGCACAAGTTCGGCACCTGTCATTAAGTAATAATAGTGAACAATTGAATAATGTTCACATCATGCATTGGAATGAATATAAATTCACCAAGGATGCTATGAAGTTATACCACAGGCATCTACTATTTGGCCTAAAGTTTGTCGATATTGTATTTTGGCCAATATAGATATTTAATTTGACTATACCCTTTCATCATGTATACATGAAAGAGTAGGAGTCAAAATAGGCAAGTCGACATAAGGTATTCAATAGTTATTTAGAAAGCAAAAGGTAATTATTGAATATACAGTAAGGAGTTATTATTATTGATCAAACTAGTAAAGATTGTCGGCTGAATTGTTAATGATCAAATAACTCATTTGGAACTAACTAGTTCATTTAATATTTTGCTATTATTCTCAAACTATTGTTATTGTCTAGACACTCGAGATACTTATGTTTACATGATTTTGTGTACATTGTTGTTCCTGTATAAAGTAAGGATCATGTGATCCATAAAGTTGGACCCTAAATAATTTATATGAAATTATTAATAAATTGCTTTTAAAACTCTTGATTAGGAAGTATAATACATTATAATACATGGAAGGAAGTGTTTGCCATGAAAGCATAACCTCCATTTTTCATGTATTATTATTTTCTAATTAAGCAACTCTTATATAACTGTTGAACTTGGTGAACGACAAACAAGGTTTATCGCCATTTTTAAGTAATTAGTCATTCATAAGTTATCTAACTATTTCATATGGATCAAGTGGGAGAATGAAATACTTGCCTCCTTTTGAGACAATTATTACCCATATGGTTGATTTTAAAGTGATTGATATCATAATTAATTGATTGACATTTTGTCAATAATTAATTAGCATCTCCTATTAGATAATGATTGGTGATTGTTATTGATTAATTGATTGACATTTTATCAATAATTAATTAGTATCTCCCATTTGTTAATGATTGATTGATATCTTTGTTATTGATATCTCTCATTTGGTGATTGATATTGATTAATTGATTGATATTTTGTCAATAATTAATTAGTATCTCCTATTTGTCTATGATTGATTGATATCTTTGTTAATTGATATCAATTAGTTAATCAATCAAATTAATCAATTAGTCAGAAAATATTATTTTTAATTATGAATTTTGGCAAGATTTCCTTGATGGAAGGAAACGCTAGGGATTTTTGTATTTGCTAGTAAAGGTCCCTAACCTAACCTATAATAGTCTGTGGTATTCCATCAATTGTACACTTTTGCGTTAGGCATAGATTAGAAAATTTTTATTCTAAATTCTCCTTTTACTTTTTCCTTCTTCTACACATTTTGTTTTATTAGAACAGACAAGGAGTCAAAGACATAAGAAATTGACTTGTGCTTGACAACAATGGTTAAAGATAAGTGTATTTTGATTTCCGCTGCTGCGTAGTACATTCATATGTACATTATTAGTTTAACATTACTTGCTCTAGATAGTAATCAAAATATGTCCTTTGTCTCTGAGTATCACTGCTTTAACTTTGATGGATGTCACGATTCATGATTTGCAAGTACATGTCCTTTGAATTGTTAAAGAGTTCCTGAAATAAGTAGAATGAGCTAAAGCCAAATTCAGCACATACTGTCCCACACTTGGTATTTAGCAATGGGACCTTGGTCTACTGAAAAAAACCAATTTGGCTGCGGTCTGAAATGAAAATATCCTTGGATCAAGTTCATTAACGCCAATAATTAGTCCAACCAGTAGGTCCATTATAATTCTAGCTGTACAGTTGGTTGTTTTCCCTATTGGTTTCTACTCTACAATGCGCCTATTGTCTTTCACCTATCTAATTCACGAAGGCAAGAGTTATGTGACCTGAAAACCTAAAGCAATGAACTGAAAACTGTTTTACATTCCATTCATTTGACTTTTTACGGGAAGTTAACTTTGAAAATATTAAGCTGCTGAACTGGTGTAAACTTGGTGCGCTCATCTTTTACTGTTGAAAACTGCTGAACTTTTGTTGAATACTTGAAATTTGTTCATGTTCCAGCTTGAGGTAAGGAGAATGACCAAGTAATAGTCAGGCTCTAGTGTTGATTCTCAAGCCCAATCCTTTATCCATCCCCCCTTTCTAAGGATTAAAGTCTACCTTGAAAAAAAAAAAAGAAAAAAAAGGGTTTGTGTGTACACCAATTCAATATATGACAGCAACTCTTAGTGTAATCAAAATTTGAAAGAAACTTAGCTATCGCACGCAACTATATGCAACCCTAACCAAATCCCACAGCATTTTTTTTTTTTTTTTTGAGGAGCTCATAGTTACTGACTGACCATGAAAAGCACTGGAATCATGCATTCTAAACAATTGTTTATTTTAGGCTTAATTACATTTACCTTCCCTGAGATTTGGCCAAACTACTAAATAAACCTCGAAATTTAACCAAATAACAGTCAAACCCTTTGAATGAGCAAATGTTTATTAAAATACTCCCTGCCATCTTTCACCATTATAGATTGTGTTAACATCAGCAAAAAACTAGTATCAGGGTTCAAAAATGCCCTTGTACAAAATAAAAACAATAATAATAATAAAACCAAAACATAGTTTAATTCCTTTTATACTTGATAATTCTACCAAAAGATTAACAAAAAAAAAAAGAAATATTTCTTTTATGAGGCAAGAGAAAGGAAAAAACTTAAAGAAAGTATTTTCCACAAAGAAAAAGTAAATACTTAATATTGTCTCCTAAGAAATAAAAAATTTAGAAACAAAATACTTATAAAGAACCGGAAGTAAACAGAACAGAGCCACCACTTTCGTTCATGTTCTTCCATCATGTTCTTTTTGCTTACCAAATAACTTGTTCCAACCGAACTTTTTGAGCCCCCACTTCCTCCATTTTCTTATTTGTTTGCTCATAGATTCGATACTCAAATCCACCAGTAGAGTGTTAGCAATTTAATTGTGCATTTTATTTATGAATGCTACCTCTTAACTTTGGCCAAAATATGGTGTTAATTGCTGGATTCTACCCATATTTGGTGTTTAGGTTATTTTCAGAAATTTGCTATTAAAAGAGAGTAAAAAGTGCATTAAATTTGAAATTTCTAAAAGATAACACTCTGCATGCAGGATTTGAAACCTGAATGTCCCACGATTTGAAGTGGGCCATATTTCTACTGATCAATTGCAACAGAATCATTGTTTCTTTATGGAGATAATCTCTGCTGATTAGTTACTTTAGGGATTTGGGGCAATGACCGTTCCTGCACGGTTAAGGGCCAAGATTTACCCTCAAAATTTTGTGCGGCTGAGATTACACCATGTAACTCGATTTCCGCGCCAAGTGTGGGGCCCACCACTATCTGTTCTGAAAATACATCATGTGAAAAAAAAGTTACACGATGTACAAAGAAAGTTACGCGCAGTTGATAATGACCACAATTGCCAGGGACGGTTGCACCTGCAACCGTCCGTGCCCCGAGTCCTTACTTTAGGGACAAAATATTTGGTTTCCTTTTATTAGTACTATATTATTTAGAAGGGAAATTTGCCAAATTGGTTCATAACATTTACCAAAAACACTTTTTTAGTCCTTTACATATAAAATCAGCCAAAATGGTCCTTCACATTTAAATTGTGAGCCAATGTGGTCCTATTGCTCGTTTTTGCTCATTTCTCCGGCTAAAAATAGCACGCCTCTCTCACGTGGTCATATTTTTAGGGGCAAAACCGGAAACACATTTCATTACCTGTTAAAAGTAAAAGGTGTGGACAACTACCAAAATACACATTTCACCTTTGGCCCTCAAAGTTTCAAGAAACCTGAATTGCATCCCCGAATGGTGGCGAAAATTATTTTGTAATTCTCCTGTATAAGTGATGTGCTTGATGAATCCATAGATCTGGTTCTTGTTTACTTATATCCGAAAGTCCTAAACTTTCCATTCTAAGTGAGAGTCTAACAAGTCCAGGACATTTGTGCAACATCGATCCCACGAATCCAATTTGGGCCTTAGCTGGAACCCTAAGCCTCAGCTCCTCCGCCGCCCGCCAAAGCCGCTTACTCGTGTCCCTCCATCCTTTGCAAACCCTGGCCGCCGACAACAGTGTTGGAGGCGGGAGCCTCCTCAACACCTCCCACAGACAACTCATCGGCAGCTTCCCGGACCCGGCAAGATCCGATTCGGGGCTCCAGCTCGAGAAGCTCCTCCTCGTCCTCCTGGTGCTCTTCCTCATCCTCTCCCTCGTCTTGCGAGTCCCTCGCATCAATATCATCGTCGAAGGAGAGAGCTCGCCGGAGGTTGGAGAAATGCTGGCGATGAGGAGGGGGAGGGGGAGGACGGACAGTGGAGAGAGGAGAAGGGATAGCGGGGGAGGAGGCGGCTGAGTCAGTTGAGGGCGTGGAGGTGGGATGCAATTTAGGGTTTCTTGAAACTTTGAGGGCCAAAGGTGAAATGTGTATTTTGGTGGTTGTCCACACCTTTTACTTTTAACAGGTAATGAAATGTGTTTCCGGTTTTGCCCCTAAAAATATGACCACGTGAGAGAGGCGTGCTATTTTTAGCTGGAGAAATGAGCAAAAACGAGCAATAGGACCACATTGGCTCACAATTTAAATGTGAATGACCATTTTGGCTGATTTTATATGTAAAGGACTAAAAAAGTATTTTTGGTAAATGTTAGGGACCAATTTGGCAAATTTCCCTATTTAGAATCACATTCCAAAAAGGACTGTTATCCTTTTGGTTATAGGAATAACTTAGGTATAGCGTAGGAGAGTTGATCATGACTCGGGAGTAGTCAATTAGGAATGAACTAGGTGGTGACACCGCGCTGTGTGCGGTGGAATACATGCCCAATTAATGTTTAGCTAGTAATGTTGGTGAGAATGAAAATTAGTGAAATACTAAACAGAGTAAAATTATTTGAGTAATATAGTTTTGTTATAAATATTGAATAGTCATCCGAAAGAGGTTCTAGTTCTACAGGCATTTTAAATACGAAAATCAAACAAGTTCAATTTTAGTCTTGAATGTTTAGGTTGTTGAAGCTGAGCAGATCAACGCCTAGAAGAGCATCCAAAAAGTATGAAGTTATAATGCTGAACACAGTAGCTCGAGATAGCCTGAATGCAGCAGAGCCTAGAATCTGACAGATATCAACGCAAAGTTCCACCAAGATTCATCCGAAATTGAACAAGGCCATCAGGCAAATCAATAGCTTCTCCATCATCAATAAACATAGAATCGTTCACCTGTCCAAAAGACTCCAAATTAATCATAATCCAGACAAAAAATGAGGAAAAGAAAAGAATCTTGCAATACATGTATCTGAAAACAAAATTATTCCCACAAACTATTTTCTCAAAATGGCAATATGACCAAAAACGAACTGACATATGGACTCTTTCTCCACTGCTGGCCTATTTTCTAATCTGCAGGGAAGTGCACAAAGGATGAAAAGGTCACACATGCATTGCAACATAGCAAAGATTCTGTAACAATTACAGCAGAAGCACTAATATTTCAAGTTTTCCCTGTCCTCACTAATACGATAAACCTTCCATCATCTAACAACTTAGCCAAGGATGAACAGGCCTCTAGACTTGCTTTTAAAAGCATACACAGTGACCATGAATCTTGTAAGCAACTACCACCCCTGGAAAAAGATAAACTACTTTTACCCACTAAGATTATTCTCTAGCTCAGGTGTAACAGGTACTAATATATTATTCCAACTTATTCTTCAACTTTGAATGATCTAAGCATGTTTATACAATGTTCTCTTCAATATATTCCTTCACTGCACATACTTTAAGCATGTTTGCATAAACCAATAGAACTAAGACTTGCACAAAAATGGACAAACCAAATATCTGCATCCAACGAAAGTGGAAACAAATGAAGCAAACTTGTGCCCGCAAGAGAAGAGCATCAAGTAAAGCTAAGTGAGCAGGGAGACATACTTCTTGTATATTCTTTCTATCCCCTCCACCACTCAAATCATGCCCAAGAATGCAACCTGCAAGACTTGACCTGACATGTAAAGAGAACAAAAGGCTGAATTTGCATGAGATATAATTAATTCATAAAGTAAACTGTGAACCCAGCTTTAGCAACATCGGAGCCATCAGGAATCAGGGAACTAACACTATGGGAAAAGGCAATGATAAGAAAGATAGGAAAACAAAGAACTATTTCTACCAGAACTGCAAGATTCAGTCAGCAATTTCCCAATCTTCGCGAGGAAAAGTAGAACAACTGCACGCATAGATAAGAAATCAGAAAATTACAAGTTAACATCAAACAAGGGACATTTTGCAGTGGAATTACGTAAGTATGCACTTTGCATGCCACAAGGGAGATGTATAGTACCCTAAATCTACTGAAATAGGCTCATATGGTCAAACATCTTCAACATTCATACTCCAATGATGTAATTGTTTGCCAATCTGGTTGTTTCATCCTTAATTACTAAGACAGTTCTGATTTTCAAAAAAAGTTACAATGTTGATGAGCAGGAGAAATGCAGAGAGCTTAAGTTAGCATTTTAAGGCTAATGCATCAAATTATGACCCACACACCTCTGGCTATGATACACGCTATCTCCTTAAGCACATCATTGTCAAACGTTCAAGATCTAACCTCAACAGAGCATCCATGAGTATTACTGCCTCAGGACTTGCTTTCAAAATCAAAGATGGTGCCTAGGTACATCATATCAGAAAAAACCAGTTTAGGCCACATCAGACGAGCACTAGTACCACTCTATGATTTTATGAAATCTAAATTGGAATCAAGATTCTATAAGAAGCAAGCCATGAAGAAGGAAAACTCCTATTGAATAGAGAACTTCGAACACTTACTGTCTGACCAATTTCGGACATCAAGCAAGCAATATCAGCAATCACTTTCTCGTCTCCCGTATTAAGAGTTGGAAGAAAAAGCACTCCCTTTAGAAATCCAATTCTGCTTAACAAAGCTTGTGGCAAACCCTATGCAATAAAGGACGAGGAATTAGGATATAATACAGAAGTTCTGATTCAGGAAACTTGATTGTTTATACTCCCTAAATAAGCACGAAGAATAACTGCAGTGGAATCAAAATAGTATAGCTAAAGAATTGCAAGAACAACTCTCCCTTGTTTTGTCAGTAAGGTTGCTATGTTCCCCAATATAATAATCTCCCATGGTAAAATAAACTGATAATATTTCGTACACATGATCTTAGTTTAAACGCTGCATTTTCTAGAATCATGTAACAGCTATTATATTAGTATATATTTTTGACTCTTTTCTTTCAGCTTCACTAAAAAAGGCCTTAACCATCTTCTGACGTCTCCCATAGTGGTGTTGGCAAGAAGGTAGCAAGAAGAAATATGTTAGTCTTCTCGTGAATTTAGACATGATGGATGGATTTGTTTTGCGTACAACATTCATATAGTGCACAATGGCACTTGAAGAATTAAAAAGGAGATTCCGCACAGGAATTGAAATAATATGCCATCTAGTTCATGCAAAAATCTGTTTTTTGCATTACCAGAACTTATTTATCACAAAATAGAAATAATAAGTCAAGACTGCAAAGAACTAATATTTTCAACCAATACAAGAGGAAAGAAAAAATTCATAAAATATACTGAAAAATCATATTGAGAAAGTCAAACAGGTAATAGAAGATCAAGAAACAGCAATAAAGAAATGACAAACATAAAAACTTACGTTTTGGACAGAGCATAAAAAATGCTCTCAGTTTCAGCTGTAACAGCAATCCTAAATCTTTCAGCGTCTAACTCAGCTTGCCTGAAAAATGCCACTTATAAAATCAACCACAATAATCACAAAATAATCCAAATCCACAACTTGGTCAGAAATAAAAATAAAAAATTCGAAATACGTAATAGCAGAGTCTTCTCTGGCTTGAAGATTATTAAGATCAATAAAAACATTTCTTGAGATCAAGAGGGTCTTCACTTTGACCCAAAAAGGTAAACTCCTTGATGTAATTGGCTTTCAATAGCCTAATATTCCTGTTTGGCCCTGACCCTAAATGTATTCCTTCTTGTATTTCTCAAATCCAAAGTTAAAGAATTTCAAAACCCACAAGAAAAATTACCAATTCATAATAAATACTGTAAATGCATGCGAAAATACTGAGAAGAAAAAATGAAACTTTTTAAAGGAAAATCTTGATAAAACAGGAGTAGAAGGATATTAAGAACAAGTATGTTGGATGAGCGGTCAAAGGTCAAGACTTGGCCTTGAAATTCTTCTCCAATAGGGGTCTTGATGGAGAATATGCATCCTATTGTGAAATCTTTGTTACTGTTATGAGCTTCCATGGATTTAGGCTTATCTTCTTTTCGGCTTGTATTTCAGCTGATTTGAGGTTTTGTAATGGAGCACCAGTTTCTGAAGAGGAGAGACAGAAGAGAGGGAAAAAAATGAGGGAGCTCAAAAGATAAGACTAAACCTATCGCCTAAAAGAAAATTCGTGTAGTGTGGAAACTGGAAAGGAAGGGAAAAAAAAAGGAAAAGAAAATGAATGACAAAGAAGATAAACCACAATCGGTGCTCTACAAAGGTACAACCAATCCCTCTTAGCATCCGAAAGATATAAAAATAGAAATCGCGCAGGTATTTCTCTGCGAGTAGGCGGAAGGCAGTATAAAGTCGCACACAAAGGATCACAAGAATACACATTGCAAAGCATCTAACCCAACAGAACAAAGGAAGAAGGAAATGGAGAAGTAACCGACAACAATAACAACAAGAACAGAAAAAGCACAATAGGCCGATGCGAAAGGAAGCAGAAAGGAAATTACCTGAAGTAATAGGCAGAGGAAAGCAGAAAGGACAAGCTAGAGGATCCAGCTGAAACGGGGCTGCATAAGTAATAGGAGACGAAAATAAAAAAGATGTGGAAAAGAAACCGCATGAAAGACTAAGAAGCAGCTGCACAAAGGCACAAGCAACAGTAAGTAAATTATGGTAAGCTAAAGCAAAAAATAGTGTAAAAGCAACATATAAAAGGCATTTGGGGAAAATTATAGAAAATAAAAGATCAATTAAGAAAGGGAAATGCAAGGCAAAAGCCGGAGATCAGAGGGCGGGTCAAAGGAGGAAAGGGGAGGGAAATGAAAAAAGGAGATAAAAGCAGCAGGAGAGGTTACCTGGCGCAGTGAAACGGGCAAGGAGGAGCAGCAGCAGCAATAGCAAAACAGGAACGAAAGAGCAAATGGCCGATTGTGGGGAGAGGCAAGGAGAAGAAACAACATGGTTCGTGATGGCAGCCACCTAAACGGTCAGCAGGCAAGAGGAGACAGTAGGCGGAGAAGACGTGAAAGGGGGCGAAAGGCACAGTAAGTTCCGAAGGGGAGTAGCTGCAGAGTGGGGGGAGAGAGGGGAAAAGATGCGTGGACAAAGCAATATAGTACCAAAAAGAAGGAGAAGAGAAGACAGAGGATGAAAGGGAAAGAAGAGCAATTTGTGGTGGAGAAAAACACTGACGGGCTCAACCTAACAGATGCAGAAAAGTACAGTGCAGTCAAACAGGACTAACGAAAGACGGGGAGAGTGCAGAAGGAGGGAAAATTTCGAGTGGGTGGAGCCGGTAGAAAGGAGACTGACGAAGTGACAGAGAGGTGGCTGACAAGCTCAACCAAACCGGCTGCAGAGCAGGGGAAAACAGTGCCAACGAAAGAGACAGAAGCAGGACCACATCGAGAGGAAGGATCAGGTGCAACGACTACAGCTGCCAACCAATCAACCAACGCCATGTCACCAGGGAGCCAATCCCCTCTCGCCACGCGGAGGACGACCACGTCCAACGTGGATCCCGTGGCTCCGCCCTTAGTCTATATGGTTAATATAGCCAAAGAGGAGAATACGATCCTCAGGCCTTTTGTTTTTTCTTTCGTTGAAACAAAATTTTCCATTATTCCTTTTCTTTTCTTTTCTTTTCTCTTTAATTAAAAAATACTAAAAATATCTTTAGCTACGATTCCATTACAATGAATGGCTAATTTTCTGTTGTAGTTAGAGGATTATCAAAGTTTTGGTTCATCGATTACTGTGAAATCTAATTTAATTGATTTGTTTCATTTATTTATGAGTAATTTAATCCTATAAAACCTTTTCTTACTCTTAAAATGAAGAATACTTTTATAAATTGATAGGTATCGAGTTACATACTAATTCTAAGGGTATCATTTTCATGGATAAATGCTCTATGTGGCTTCAGTGTAAATTTTAAATTTAGTCATTTATTGAGATTCATGTTGTGCAATGCCATCAGTGCGACATTGCCAACTTGAAAGCCTTTCAACATTTAGAACGATATTGTTCAGAAATAAGTGTAATAAGGCCATAGAATTATATTCTTAGTAAATTTCTTATACCTATTAAATTTCATTACTTTATAATGATTTTGTACATTTAAATATGACATTTATTTTAAGTTTTGTGCATGAACGTGGTTCAATATTCACTCAACTTAACAGCAAAAAAATATCTCAATAGATATCTCAAAACAAACATAGCAATTTAAAAGCATGAAAAGACTTCATGATTCATGTTTCATCCTCAAGCAGCTCAGCATCCTTTTTGTTATGCAGGCTGAACACAAGCATAATGGTCATCACGCCAATTAAAAGGATTGACTTCGGCCGTTTTCGATCAATTGCGTTGGTAGGATATAGATTTCTTTGTTTGTCGAAATAATTTGTGACATGCACGGGGAATACATATACAATTAGTTCATCTACAGTCAAATTTTACATTTATAACATTCTAAATACCCCACACATGATTTTTCTGCAAGTATACAGGTGATGAGCGAGTATAGGGTATTAAGAGTCGAACCCACAGAGAAGATTTTCAATTACCGGTGATTTTCGAACTTCTTTATTATCTAGACTATCATAGATGTAAAAGTAATGAAAATAATAATAGAAAGCTCCTAGAGGTATGGAATTCCTTACTATTCTTGCAAATGAAGTTACCGGTTAAGTAAATGCTATTATCTTGGCTAGTTATGGTGTAATTTCTTAATTTATGTGAAACATACTCTCGTAGTGAATCAACTATACTTATAGCTAAACCATACATACTCTTGTGGTTATGAATTAACTACAAGCTCATTTCTTCTATGAAATTACATGAAATAAGTCACTAAAACCACAAAGGTGCATCTCTACTCTCGTGAGCGTACTCCCTAGGTTTATCACTTCCTTGAACTAGTATTAAATTTCAATTTTCATTGCAAACTTAACACCTTTAGATAATCATAACTAATGGTCGGTTAATCATGATTAGAAAAGCAAAAGTGATAAATAACTTGCTTAAAATAATATCATCAAATAACCAAGTAAATATCACAAACAAGATATAGAAAGTTCATCCATAACTCTAAACATAAACTTTAAATAAACATGATAAAAACACAAAGCCAAACTTGTATTATAGCTAAATATGAAATCAAATACAAGAGAGAAAGTAGTAGAAGAGATATCACCCTTGTCACATGAGATCAACCTCTCCATCTTTGCTCCTCAATTTTCATCCAAATCTAACTATAAATATAAGAAGGACAAACTACACTAACTATTCTATACTACCCTAACTAATGAACTAAGAAAATTCTAGTGAAAACTACATTTTTGGTGAGTTTCTCTAACCTTCCAAAGTTGTGAAAATGTTCTCCAAGGCCTCTATTTATAGAGGAATTCAAGCTCAAGGTGAGCTGTTGAGGTTGATGTAAATTGCTCCTTGGAATCACCAAAAGATACTTCTTGAATTCTCTATACTTGCTTGCTCAGTTCTAGCCGGATTTCTTGCAGATAAATTGGTCAAAAATCTTGTGTGAACAGAGTACAAGTTGCAGAGCCGCAATTGGAGATCTGAGGGCAAGATCCGAGGTCGGATCGCTCAAAATACCCCTCGAATCTCATTTTTCTTCATTTTTATCTTCACTGCACATTAGGATCCGAGGCCTAGAACATGGGGATCCGAGCTCAGATCCTCCCCTCGGATGTAGCCTCTGATTACAGAAGTTTATCCGAGGTCGGGTTTAGTACAGATCTGAACTCGAATTTACTTGCTCTGTGTTTTTCCAACTTCCACTGATCTTTTCTTGATAATGGAGGCTGAACTAGTTCTTGTGCAAAATATGAAAGTTGTAGCTCTTTGAGTTCGCTTTTCAATGCATCAAGAATCATCCAATTTGAAGCTTTGTGAACTAAAAAATGATCAAAAAACCCTCAACTGGTCAGAACTCTTTTTCAGCTTTCGACCATCAAAATGCACTTCTGTATTTCGACTTTTTGATAATGAAAACGACTGAACTGGATTTCGATGTTTTCATACCAAATATAGATCTATCTCTTAGCTTCAAAATGGTATAAGAATCATCTCAATCCGATACTTGTACTCAAGATATTGTCAAAATACCATAAGGTATTGAAGCTGTGAAACTTGCTTCCTTTTGTTCTTGCTTGCATTTCCTCTTTTGCATTTCATGTCTTCTTTAAACTACTTCAAATCATCATCAATCATCCAAATATCTTCTCAAATCACTCTATTTGATGATTGAATCCTTAAACCTATAAAAACATGAAGTTTTTACGATAAAAATCCATAGAAATGCAATTTTACTACTTAAACTACAAAATGTATATTTTCATTTGAAACCTAGTTCATTAGCTATAAACATGACTAAACACACCAAAACTAAATAATAAAACACACTTAAAACACTCAAAATATGCACTTATCAATTTGGACACCAAGGATGGGATTTGGACACTAATGTTAATAGAAGTTTTGCCAAACTGGAATAAGCATGTGGAGGGTTTAAAGCAGGAAAGTTTTGAGAACATGTAACAATTTTCTATTCAGTAGTTGATTCACAAAAAATCATTTCTATTATTTAAGGACTAACTAAATTCTTCTCCTTGAAGCTTTCAATGGTATCCTTTAGGCTGACATCCAATGGAATCAATTCCATTCCCAAGCTTTTAACTTTCTTGTTTGATACTCCATAGTCTGGGTGTAGGGAATTGCCACTGGTAGAACACCTAAGGAAAAAGAGGAGAGGTGAATACATATATACTCATCAAATTTAACTCTTCAAAAATGAGGGGGGCATTTGCTATATGATGCATATGTAATCAATGTTCACTACTTTGTTCCTTGTTGATATTCAAATCAACATGATGCTACCAATTTCTAACTGCATAACTGTCCAGTAAACACATGACTGTGGCCTATATATCTGGCCTTTGCCCAAGAAATTTAGCCTAGAAACAAGTTGAGAGGCTCAGAAGTTAGTCTGGAAGGTGGAACTCATAGAAGGAAGAAGAGATGACACTTCCAAGCTGAATTCACTAATTTGAACCGACTCTTTTAACCCTGCGAAATCTTTTGGCATTGCAGGTTGAATTTCTTCCAGATTGGGCATCTTACAGAACAGAAGCCTCTCACAGGAACTTTTTTCCTACCAGAACCAGAATCTATCCTGGCTTGGCTCCAAGACCAAGCATCATCACGCCATTTTGCCTAGTCCATAATACCTACCAAAATATATTGAAACAATATGCCAAATATTTTGGTTCAGTATTATCAGAAAGCATCTAGTTGTTGGATAAGTGAATTCATTTCTATGAAGAGGTATATCTTTCCTGCTTTGCATTGAAAGAATTCTGTAATAGACCTTTCTAACTTAATATGTTAAAACCTTTCTGTGAGTAATTGGAAAACCAAAATGCTGATTTGGTCATAGTAACTTGAAAGAGTCAAATTTGAAGTACAATATCAAGAGATAAACATTTTGTTTTGGTACTTTATTTTTCACTATTCCTGTAGCAAAAAGAATGCCGGATTCTGCTCCTATTTGAAATTCTGCATGCTGGCTTGGGGAGCTGATCAACTCCTGTCTGATTCACAGTTGAATCAGCTTAAGCAACTGAACTAATGGATTCTTCTACGACTACATTACCTCTATTCTAAGTGTCTTTCCATCCAATGAAACAGAAAGATATACCTGTAAAATTTACAGATTCTATATTGATGGCAAACGGCAAAACCATATCAAATTAATTATTTCATCCAGAAGTATGGAGGATCCAAGTGATAGTAGAAAAATTTTTAGTTGATCATGCAGAAAGTTGTTACAATTACATATTTTCTTGGACCTCAACTCATGAAAAAACCTTATTGCAAGAAGAAATCAAAGAAAGCGGCTTGTTTATGAGAAGATGATGCTTAACAACATAGAATATGCTTTTAATCAGGTTCAAAGGAGATGTCATGACATATGACATAATTTGGCATGGAATTAGTTGAAGCTATACATACATATCTGGTAAGTGGAAAGTAGGGTAAAGTTCTCGCAGAAGTTTGATGAGCTGAGAGATGTGAGCAGATCTCTCAATTATACAATATCTTCCTCTGGCAGAAGGTATTTCAAAGGCTATAATGTGTGCATAGGCTACATCTCTAACATCAACCCATCCAAAAGGTGCACCCTTGATCGAATCAGCTCCTGCATTGAAAAATTCAATGAATAATATGATCAACCTGTAATCACTAACATATCTTGCAAGTGTTTTTGAAGGAACTATTAGCCAATATTGAGAGAGAAAAATATCCAAATCTAGAAGCTAGTGCAGCCTTTTAGTCGAAATGGAGATTTACATTGAGAATTGCATATCTTTTTCTACTTTCTTGGTATACCAATAGCTATTAAAGAAAGTGATTCTTGGCAGGTCAATAAGCTAGTAAGGCAGGTCATTAACCACTTGAAACAACTGTTGGACTCAAAAGTTGCATAACTGATTTAGTCATTTGGATGCAATTTTACTAACTCAATTAAGTAATACATGCTAAAAATGTCCTCAAGTCCTTTGCTTTTATTCAATTTTCCAACAGTCTGTCTACTTTCATAAGAAAAGCCATTTACTAGGCAGGCCAGGCTAAGAAATCAACGTGATTGTGAATATGCAGGTTTCTCTGGATGATACGTGTTCAAAGTTCAAACAGACAGGTAATAGAATGAAGTTGAAAAATTTATTGCTTCCTTCCCGCCATATGTGATAGTAAATCAACCAAAATATATATATATATATATATAGAGAGAGAGAGAGAGAGAGAGAGAGAGAGATTTGTCATCTGTTCTTGCAAAAGGTAAAAGTTAAGGAGAGTCATCAATAATAGGAACATGAGTAATTGAATGAGCTGATTAGAAACGGAACTTTCCAGCATGTAAAAAGGCCACAAATAACAAGTACTGTGGTGGAATACTAACAGGTAGACTTCTGCAGTGTGATTGGTTATAATATCTAGGCAAAATACTCTGCAGTGTGATTGGTTATACTATCTAGGCAAAAAACTATGGGATTCATGATAACTTTTCCGTCCGGGCAATAGGATGTCTTTCAACTGATAAAACTGAGATTCAAACATAAATTACACAAGTAAAAATAGTTAGGAATTACACAACTTTTCATGATACTTCAGGGAGGAAACATAGTTTGGAATATTACTCAAATATTTTTCTCTGTGTATTTGACTTAAAATGCAAATTTCGCAGCAAAAAAGGTGCTATCATAGATGAAACCAAAAGAAAACCTTTGCTTTCTTGTATTATATGTGCCTTCACTTGTATTTATGTACCTTTGCTTTAGATTACCCAAATGCAACCAGAGAAAACCTGAAATGAGATGGAATATGATGGGCAAGAATGCATATATTTGTTAGGAGATTGTTTTGTTGAATGAATAGGCTCTAAATATTAGTAGAGTTACATAAGAATTACTTGCTTGTACTACTTTGCGAAGAACAAACTTCAAATGGCCAGGAAGCCTCTAACTGAAAAACATAAATACACATCAGATAGAGCATGATTAACTAAAGATCTTAAAGGTTTCCAGAAGTACCATTTACTAGGTTCAGGATTATTCCTACACTTTGACTGGCAAAAGGCTGCAGGATAGGACCAATAACCATTCCTGGATTAATCACAATCATGTCAATTCCATGCTCTTTTGTGAATTGCCATGCAGCATTCTCTGCCAAAATTTTTGAAAGTACATACCACATCTGAAAAGACCAAAAGGTTTGTCAGTTATCCTTGTATAAGGTATTTCTTCAAGGACAATACAAAAGCATGTTTTGAAAACAAAAGAACTCTGAAAAACCTCCTGTCTCATTCCAAGTTTTGTCCAACATTTGAGATCAAGAGTTGTTGGCCTAGTCCATGACTGGTGCGGCTAAAGTTGGCGTTAAGAGTATGTAGGCTGGTGGTGGGGCAACTCTAGGCATGTTATATAGGGCAATCTTAGGGATGGCATGTCTTTAATGGTGCGTGATCACGATATCCAGGAACTACTTAGCACTGGACATCTCAGAATCATTTCAGTGACACATAACGCCATTATTGAATTGCAACTACCAATTCACCTTAAGCATTATAAGTCCCCAGTTCAAGTCAAAAGATTGGGGTATTGCGATTCCTAGATTTTTACCCCTGTCCTTGGTTAAAATTAACACTTTCTGCACTGCCTTCCAGGTATAATGAAACCTAAAGGTTAGACATATCTAGACAGGCTATGATTTAGACACAACTAGTTTTCGTCAATTTCTCAAGAATAGTGTTCAACCTCCTTTGGAGAAAGCTTATCTACATAACTTTATTTGAATATATTCTACAAAAAAATACAAAATATCAGCATAACACTTGTTAAGCACAATTTTTTTGCGTCTCAATCTTATAGGTACTGTTTCAATTTTAAGGCCATATCATCAATCATTGTGACTGGAAAGCTTCCCGTTATGTGAGGTGCATAATAGTGTGTCCTAATATCCTTACATACATGAAGTGTCCATATGAACTCTTTTCAATTACTAGTAACTTTCTTCTAGTTCTTCGAGATTTGGCTAGCACTATCCTGTTGTGATTCTCTGAAAACTCAGCACTTTGCTATAGGAAGTAATTGGGCTTTTATGGTGCAAGCCTAACATTTGATACTAACATTTCAGTTGCAGTTACTTGATTTCTTCTGAATAAGTTAGACCGTCTGTCACGTTAAATTCATCTTAAAATTGCATACTGTTGCTCTATGCCTGTTTTGATTGCCTGCCATCAGCCTTGTGATTTTTTGGTGATGTCAAATAGTCATCCTTGGAAACACAGGCAATATTTGTTCTCTATTTTCTAGACAAACTATCAAATCGTCTTTCTCTTGATGCTTTCATACATCATTAACTCTACTGATCAAAACCATTATAATTGTTGCTTAGACGCACGCACACACCAAAACAAAAAAAGGCAGAGAAATTGGATTGTGGTATGATTTGGAAAACATGAACAACAATGGCATTCTTTTTCCTACAAAAGTATCATCAGGATCAATCTACTCTCGGCTTCTGTTGGGTTAACAAATGAAACAAAACAAATACTTCATCAGGAGTTTATCTTGAAAAAAGAATATGGTAAATGCACCTTGTGCTCTTCACAGTATGACGGGTCTGAAAACCAACTCTCATCAACTACCACACCATCCTTTAATTCTGGGTTGTTTGCAACGGCAGCCATAGAAGATGTTAATACTACTCTTTTGATACATGAAACTCTTGCACAAGAGCGCAGCACATTTAGTGTTCCCTTTACTGCAGGGTCCAATAGCTCTGCCTAAGAATCGAAGCAGAAAGAAGAAGTCAGGCATTGGAGAAACTATATACATAAGCTCCATCCATGCTTCATGACAAAAGTTATCATTTAAGTACTCTAATTCTAACTAGTAATGGATTTTTAGTACATATGCCTTTCAGTATACAGCTCCATTTCAATGTTTATTCATCACGTGGATCATCTTAAGTACCAAAAGAACCAACATTGGGAAACTAGAGAAATATGTATGGCAGTCGTACAAATATAGGTTCTTGAACACCTTAGATCAACTATCAACACTGCTAAAAAAGAGAAAGTTCATGCTCCCTGAGATCTTAAAAGATGGAAAAGTCTAGCAAATCTGATTACTATTTTATAGCACTGAATAACTCCTGTAATTGCAATATGTTCTTTGAATTGCAAGCTGGGAGCTAAAATGCTTCTAAATTTCAACTGGCAAGAGGTATAGATCACATTTGTTCGACTTATATACTCAACAGATGAAACTTCACAACACTTCATTGTCTTTGCTAATGAATTCTGGAAGTAGTATGAAATGTTCCAAGATATGAAGAAATTATCTTCAACATTTTTGCCTATCTGCATTATTTATCTCTTACCTTCAGAACAAAAAATCAATTAGAAGGTCCTTGTGCACTATAAAGACATTGAACTGAAAATATTGAAATTTAACTTGTTTATCTTTTATTGTTTCAGTAGACTAACTCATGCACTCAATACGAGTATTATAAGGTTGCTCAGATCAAACGTCAGAGGATTGTATTATGTCGTAAAATTTGCTAAATCATCCATAATGACCTCAAGCAGCAGAGCCATGAGCCATCCACTTGAAGAAATAACTAAAATGAGTAAATATGTCTCTCACAAACTCATAGAGCAAAAGTACTCGAAATTTTTGTTGACTTATGGTCTTTCTCCAAGCGGTCAGAAGGTCAATGTACCTCAGGGTTGCTGACAGAAAGCAGAACAGGAGATGCTGTGTGAAATACGCCTTCACAGCCATCAACTAGAGCACTGAAGGATCCATTTTCTAGTAAGTCTGCCTGAAACAAGTGAAGTCTTTCCTTGGCTCCATCAAGTGCCATCAAGAATTCTGTCTTATTTGGATCATCTGTGGCATGAATACAAGCCAGTATCATGTTTTTAGCACAAAAATACTCAAGGCAAACCAAATTTGTGATTAAAAGGATAACATAGTTCTAATGAACCGAAAAGTATGATGTTAGCGTGTTATATAACATTGAAAAGAGGAAAGAAACAAAAGATGGTAGGGAGTGACAGTATGCAGGTACAATCGATTCTTGTGCTCTCTAAAGTGCAAAACTTCTTTTTGGCAAATTATGTTTCCTCAAACTCTGTTTTGCAATTTGACAATGGATTCTAGTAGCATCACAGATACTGTAACTTTGAAAATCATCAACATTTTTTAAACGGAATGATCACAAAAGTCAATGTGCATCTGATGTTGATTTATAATGAAGTAAAAGTTAGCAGCATAATTGGACAGTAGTAAAATGCCACAATCATCCAGCATATAGCAAGCCAATCACCTCTCCACCACTAGGTCATCTCCTCAGAACCAGCTTATACAATGCAGGGCAGGGATCACTATACATGTAGAAACTAGCATCTCCTAGAGAAGATCATAATATTATGTGAAATTCAAATAAAGATGTTATATTAACTGAACAAATTTGAAGATAATAAAAGATATGGGGTAAACTTTTCGTTGTTTTGATTGCTCGCATCCAAATCCTGAAGCTTTCAAGAAGAGAATTTGGCATAGCTGAAGTTAAATACAAATCAATTTCAAGTTATAAAAGAACTTTCATCACCATTTTTATGTCAAAAGAAGTTTCCCCGGAATAAATTTTGGAATTAATTCATCTATCTCATCCTTTTATCCTTCTGTATAATATATAACAAATACAAATAAAACCAACAAAATTAGATAGCTTTTAACTTTTAAGGTGCCTGCCAATGCCCAGTCTAAAACATGATTTTGCACATAAAGACAACTATCTTGAATCCATCTAACTAGTTATGTCTCATAGTGATGACCAGAGTTGAACTCACTCAAACTTTTCTTATAAAAAAAATAACCATTTAAACTACTTAGCACAATCGGAAATGATACCCTACATATTATAGGTTTAATGTCTAGTTTAAGTTTGTGCTGGATAGGGACGTGACAATGGAAAAATTTTCCATGAAATGGTGACGTTGCACCTATGAAGACTGAATACTATTAAATAAATCAGTGTAACACAAATAAGGGTCTCACAAGTTGAGTTCTCTCCATTTAGATCAATTTGTGTAATTTTTATAATATTTGGTGTAAATTTGTATAGTTTTGATGTAATCACTAACTACGTAGCTTGAGTTGACAAATTCAAATTTACAATTAAACTGTATGAGTTATATAAAAAAAAATTGCAAGAATTACGTGAGTTAGTTTAAATTGGACAAAACTAAATTTGTGGGGACCTGATCCGTGTGACACATAGTACTTGAGTGACAACATAACATACAAAACAGAATAATGAACTCTAATCCGTCGCTAAATTGCAAGTTTCCTATTCAAAATGACCTTTTATGTATTGCATGACATGGCACAATGTTGTCTTAAATGTAAGGGTAAATTACATTTTATCCCCCTATGGTTTAGTATTTTTTTGTACATAACCTTCTTATATATGGTTTCAAAAACTATACATAACCCCCTCATAATTTGGATTAAAGTATCAAAATAATGGAAATAATCATACGTATGCGTGTGTGTATATATATATCTATATATATATAGCACTTTCCTTCAAAAGACTAATAATACATAAAATTATATAAAATCATATTTATCCTAAATTATGTATTATTTCTCAACAATCGAATTAAGCCAATTTGTCAAACTCAAATTCAAGCTTGAGTTCAGCTAGGCTCATTTAGTTTAACGCATTCAAACTTCAATATTTAACAAATTAAACTCTTGAACAACACTTACAGTTCATATAACAGATAATATAAGAAAACAGTCTAAATATCAAATATTGTACTCACCTCGATTCAACTTATTTAAAAGCGCTATATCCACAAATTTGAAATACCTCTATTTTGTAGGACATAGTGCCACCCAATATGCGACGTAGTACCCAAAACCGGTTGAAGCTTTTCCTTGTAAGGTTATGATTAATGTAGGGAACAAGACCTTTGTACAAACACATGCAAAACAGGAATAATCTACAACTATAAACACATTACAATTAGCAACTTTCAAGATGGCTTATATGGAGTTTTGAATGACGTACTAAGATCACGAACAGAAGCTTTGACAGTATAACCGCGGTCTAGAAGCAGCTTCACCAGCCATGAAGCTATGTAACCCGAAGCTCCGGTCACACACACCACTTTCCCAGCTCCACTCATCTCCCCTTGGACCCCGTTTGCTTGTGTCTTAAGTATGTTAGCTTGACTACAGAAGAATTCATATACTTTAATGGACGAAGAAAGTAGTGGTTGTTGAAGTTTCAGCAAAGGACAAAGCGTTGTTTTAACTCCACCTCTTCTTTCCAAGATGGGATTAGATTTTTCAATTTAATCATAATCAGTCGAGACTTTTTGGTAGTATTTAGTGTCTGATCACGACTTTTTTTTATTTTTTTTTGGTGTATAAGCGGGAGGTTTCTGATAACGACGCAAGTCATAAATTCTTTGATGTTCTTAAATATATGTGAGAATATTTCTTAGGGCAAATTCTACTTTACTCCCATGTGGTTTAGTTTTTTTTACATAACCCTCATATGGTTTCAAAAACTATACATAACCCACTCATGGTTTGGATTAAAGTGTCAAAGTGATGAAAATAATCATTCTTAACGGAATCACCTAAAATGTCAAAAATATTTTTATGTAAAGTTGAAAATTATTTATTAACCAATGGGAGTTATATGTATATTTTGAAAACTATAAGGGGGTTATATGGTAAAATATAAAAATTATACGGGGTTAGTGTGTCATATATTTATAAGGGTAATTTCGACATTTTTAGAAGTTCCGTTACGAATGACTATTTCTGTCACTTTGACACTTTAATCCAAACCATGAGGGGGTTATATATAACTTTTGAAACCATATGGAGGTTATGGAAAAAAAATGCTAAACCACAGGGGGGTAAAATGTAATTTACCCTATTTCTTATTGAAATTCTTTTTTTTAAGGAAATATTCCATCAATAATAAGTAGACTAAATGATTGGTTTTGAACAATAGATGCCTTCCACATTCAATTAGAACAAGAAGCAATACCCTTTAAATTAAATGGTAATTCCAAAAATGCGCACTTCTATATCAAAAAAAATGTATTCACAAAAATATATGGAAAGAGAATGAATATTGGATAGCTTTAAAAGCTTTTTTTCTTAAGAAAATCTCTTTCTACTGGGAATTCAAAAGGTTTTCGTATAGCAAACAAATAAATAAGTGATAAAAGTTTGAGATAATTTTGAAATGACTTTTTTCTTAATTGGCTTTGGGAAAGTTCAAACTGACAAGAACTAACCTTTAATAATTTGTTTGGCTAGGTGATTATTTGGAAAAGAAATTTGAGAACATATTTTCTGTTATTTTTTTATCATTCCAATCATCTTTTTGTCTTACGCACATTATATCACTAAAAAAAAAAGAGAAATTGTGACAATATAATATCAAATATGTTTCCAAATTGTTGGATAACTTATCCTCTGGAAAATTTTTTGTTGCATTACAAACACATTTTTACAATTATTTTTTAATCTTTCTAACTATCTTTTTTATCTCACTTGCATTAAATCACAAAAAATATTACAATATTATTCTAACAATTTTTTTCAAAATAATCTTCCATCCAAACACACGCCGCATACCATTAATCTCTGAATCAAACGCTTGCTAATTTATTGCTTTTTTAATTAGGAATAATTAGAACCCCATAGAGCCCTGAATCATTTGATTAGCACATTCCCACCCTAACGAGTCCTCAATAAATAAATTAAGTATTGAACACATTTTAAACTTCAGCAGGCTCATGTGGTTTAATGTAGTGCTAATAATCCTCAATTTTTTTCTAACAGGAGAAAGGCGCAAATTAAGAAGTGAGGAGGGGGAGGGGAGGGGGAATCTAAACTCGGACTTTTAATTCTTAAGAGTCGTAACTTTAGCCATTGGATTAAGCCTTCATTGGCATAGCCCTCCTATGGTTTCATATTGCTACAATAAAAGTTCGATCAGTCCAATAAAAATACCACAGACAATTATTAACTAGAATAAAAGTGCACCAGTCACATAGTTTTAAGAGTTTACTCTCACACAAGAGAATGAAAAGTTGGAAAATGTATATTTTCCAATCTCAATCTGCTCTAAGAATTTTGTTCAGAAGTTAACCAAGTTCTTCTCTTTGAAGCTTTCGATAGTATCCTTGAGGCAAACGTCGAAAGGAATGAACTCAATCCCCAAACTCTTTGCTTTCTCATTTGATATTTCGTAGTTTGGCTCAACCATAGGAGTACTAGTAGAACACCTGCAACAGGTCAAAACAATTAGAAACAAACTTTTAGAAATGAAAATGCTTATATTCAATTAAAGCTGTGTAACATTAGAAAGGTCGATTTTGCATTTTGATGGACTAGAATTCAAATAAGACGATGCTGATCTGTGACAGCAAAAGCATCAGGCTTTATTTTGGCCAGGAGAAGTATGATTCAGTGAATTTAGTGAACGGGAATACATAGGCCTACCAGCCTCAAAAGTCTAGACTCTTTCTTGATCCTCATCTTAAAATAGCCTAATAACACTTGCTAAAACAAATTGATTATCTTCAAGAGTAGTCTCTGTAATACTCCGTCTACATATAACTAGGATTGACTTAAACAAATTTGCTGTCTCCTGTTTAAGCTAATTTCCCACAGATTTTGCCCAGCCCAGTAACTTGGCCTAGCAGGTTGGAGTTTATCTAAAATCATGAGCATCAGACTATTTAGGTGATTTTTATAACACCATTAACAAACTACTGAACAATATTCCGGAGACTAGAATTATTTCCTATCCCAATTCTCACATGGTTGGACACTTGGACTATTGCAGTGAAGCTCTAGAAACGAATATGTAACTCTCGAGCTTGTACTTTTTAAGATCAATCAATGAAATAAACATGGTAAAGACCCAGGGAATTCGAGACTCACTCATCTGACAGTTGGAGAGTAGGATACAATTCATTCAGAGTCTTGATAAACTCAGTCCACAGTGCAAATCCCTCAACTACACAATATCTTCCACTGGCAGAAGGGACTTCAAAGGCTAGAATATGTGCATATGCAACATCTCTAACATCAACCCATCTCATGCGCGCGGTATAGAATGATGCAGCTCCTGCATTTAACACTTAAATCAATATCGTCTCATACGATAATTACTAGAATACTTACTTGTAAAGGTAGAACAGTCAATGAAAGATGAAAGTTGTCAAATTTAGAATTGCAGCCTGCTTTCCCAGGACGAGCGTAGTTTATATGAGGTGTCCTAAATTACCTTGATTAACTTATTCTTGAAAAAAGATGGTAGATATTTAATCATAATGAAAGATCGACGATATTTGTTATAGAATCACTATTTAATCTAAAACAAATTTCTCTACGTACCATTTACTAGGTTCAGGACCATTCCTGCAGTTACACTGGGATAAGGCTGCAAGATGGGACCAATGACCATTCCTGGTATGATTGCAACCATATCAATACCATGCTCCTTTGAGAATTCCCAAGCAGCATTCTCTGCCAAAATCTTTGATAGTGGATACCACAACTGACATGAGCAAAAAGATTTGTTAGCTTCATTTTAAAAACATAATTCTTTAAGTTGGAAAATGCAAAAGCTACGTTTCCAAAGAACTCAAGGAGATCATATTCAATCTTCCCACTTTTTTTTGTATTAGAAGTATACATGGCTTTAGATAAAGTTCTGCAAAAGACTAAGCTTAAGCATCTAGACCAAGTCTACTATCAACTTGGTTTGAGCATTTTTCGGTCAGTTCAGGCGCTATGGTATATTGGTGTGATAGTCGCCACAAGGTGCTTGGAATTTTGGCATGTTAGGGACGACATGGTTGCTGCAGAGTAATCGCCACACTCAGAGATTGTTTTTCCCAATTGGACATAGATATGGCGATTAATTTAGTGGTGTACAAGGCTTTAGGTGATGTATCCTGTCTCAAATTCATCATAATGTTGGCAATTTCTCATTAACAATTCGGCTTTAAGCATTTTGATTGATAGCAGTGTCCTATATCAAATTATTGAAAATTGTAAGACTTACATAAATTCTTTCATCTTACAAATTAACAACATGGTTGTTTTGTTCTCTCTCAACTTTGATTGCTACAAGCCTTTTAATTTTGTTGAAGCTGGCAAATGCTAAGCAGTAGAAAATTTCAGAATTTCTTTGTTGTTTCCTTTTCTATTTAGCAACCTATTCTTTTCGTATTTAAAACATCTTAGGATATTTTACACTTATGGTGTCCTAGATTTATTTTCTTAGTGGCGACGTATCCTGTGGCATCAGTTGGGTTTATTTTGTAAGGAATCAGAGTCAGGAAACACTTAACCGTAAAGCCTTTTGTCAAGTTCACATTAAAAAATGAATTTTTGTAAATACTTGCATTGCTCAAGCCTTTTCAGAAATAATATTATCTTCCATCAATAAATTGAATAAACACTAAACATTTCCTTTGACAAACAGAACAAGGAACCAACATTTTTTGAGACAGTTTATCAGGATATAAAAACAACTGATCATAGACGCACCTTGCGCTCCTCACAGTATGTTGGATCTGCAAACCAACTTTCGTCAACTACAACACCATCCTTCAGTTCCCGATTAGATGTCACTGCTCTCATAGAAGATGTTAAAACCACTCTTTTGATAGATGAAACTCTAGCACAAGATCGCAGCACATTCAGTGTTCCCTTTAGTGCAGGATCCAATTGCTCTATCTGAAGTTAATATAAATGAATTAGATCATTTGAATATCTAAGTAATCTCATAAAAATCCCTTAAGGATCTCAAGATTACGAATTCCAAGAGCTAAATCATTAATGTTTGTTGACATTTCAAAATCTCCAGATTTGTTCATGAGGTAAATATACCTGTGGATTGGTCACGCTCGCTGGATGAAGGAGTGGAGATGCAGTATGAAAAACACCTTCACATCCATCAACTATTACATCAAAGGATCCCTCTTCTAGTAAATTTGCCTGAAACAAGTGGAGTCTTTCCTTGGCTCCATCCAGTGCCATCAAGAATTCTGTCTTTTTTGGATCATCTGCAGCACAAAAAAAAAACTACTTAAGAAATGCCAACTTTTGTGTGATATTAACAAAAACCATTCATTCAAATCCTAAAGAATAAATACAAATGTGATCTATAGAAAATAACTCACTTTTCCTAACAAGAGTGAGATACGGAGGTCACCAATGACTTACTGAGGTCACGAACGGAAGCTTTGACAGTATAACCACGATGAAGCAACATCTTGATCAACCAAGAAGCTATGTATCCTGATGCTCCTGTCACGCACACCACCTTTCCCGCTCCACTCATTCTGTCTCTTTTTCCTTCATGTCAAATGTAAAGCAAGGAAGTCCAGATATGATCCATCTCAAAAGGCAAATGGACAAAGACTCCAAACAAGTTTGTTTGTGGATTGAATATGCTTTAGTCATTGAACCCACTAACAGATTAGCAACTACCTTAATAAAATTTAAACTATGTAACAACATATCAATTATCAATTTCTTGTATTTTTCTAAATGCAGAAGAAGAAATTTTTTTTTTTTTTTACGAAAATAGAGCAATGTGATCTATGATCTCAGCAAAGTCATCAAAACTTTGCCACATTTTTTTTTTTTATCGAAAAAGTTGTTTTAAATGGACAAAACTATTTTGTTTTTCACCTGTTTGTTTTTTAACATGCTTCCCTTGCATACACGAAGAGACCAAGAATGATTAAGTCATAAATGTGAGGCATTGTCCCAACTCATTTAGAACAGGTTGAAGAGAATTAAAGTCCTTTTAAACTACATGTTAGAGGCTCAAGCACCCATGCTTCACAAAATTCTTGGTTGGCCTGTTATATCCCTCCTCTTAGCACAAGAATGCCAATTTTTTGCAGCTCCTGTAGTTTAACTGCTCAGACCAACTACTCCACAATAGAAGCCAAGATGTTTCAATTAGAACAAAATCTCTTTTTGTTTCCCAGAAAGTACATTAAAACATTTTTATATCAATTTATCAAAATATAGGGATATATTGGATCTAGCTGGATATGTGAATCATGCATTTAATTAATATAAAAAAGAATATAAACAACAAAACAAAGTGCTAATTCCTGAAATTTCCTGATTCTCTACTTAAGTGTTTAGGGCTTTCTTATAACACTAAAGTGGTGGAGTGCATAAGGCATGGCGAGTGGTCTTGGCAGACAGGGAGGAGATGTACTGCTGTTGTGAAGGAGAGGATCGTGGCATATGGAAAGGGGCTTCTTCTGGGGAATCCTCAGTGAAATCAGCAATTAGAAAACTTTTTTCTTGTTGAGAAGACGGTAACTTGGTGTAAACTGGGGTGGGGTAGTGGTCATGTGCCAAAATTTTCTTTTGTACTGTGGTTAGTTCTACAAAAGAAAACTGAAGACAAAAGACATACTTATCAGATTGGGTGTGTCAAATATATCTCACAGTTTGTGTGCTATGTAATCAAAAGGATTAATCTCAGGAGCATCTCTTCTTTGAATGTGCGTACTCTCGATGTATTTGGGACAAGGTGCACCATATGTGCTTGCTATACAGAGGTAATCTTTTTTGGGAACAGAAAGTGCTATGGTGGTGTCATCATGGTATTTCTAGATCTTTTGCTGCCAGTCTTGGAAGACTTGTGTTAGTTGCAGCTATGTGGACTGTGTGGCAAGAAAGGACAAGAAGAATTTTTCAGAGATCTGCTATGACTACAGTACAGCTTCTGAATGCAGTAGCTAGAACAATTCAGATGATTGTTAGTTCATGGCCTAAAGTTCCGCAAACTCAGGAGAACTGGCAACCGGCACTGGAATGGGGACTGGATTTAGACAGTCTCCAAGTCCAGTGTTATTCCTGTTTTGATTTGATCTTGATAATTGGTAAAGACAGTTTGTATAATGGGATGGTACGCTAAGTGCTCTTGATGTATTAGGAGTACACTACTCCTGTGCAAATCTTATTGGAATATTATTGAAATGATCATTTTCGTGAATTCTGTTACAAATGATCATTTACATCATTTTGACAATTAGTTCAAACTACAAGGAATTATGTACGTAACTTTTAAAACTATAGGAGTTATGTTGAAAATCGCCAAACCATGGGGGGTAAAGGGTATTTTACCCAAGAAAAAATGGTCAAAGAAAACGATACAAAAATCCTCTGTTCCATATAGGGCTTGCACGAACTGTAGAAATTAAAGAAAATAAAAAAAATGCAAATTAAACTAATGATGAGTGACGTTATCCCTTCTTTGATTTAGTATCACAATAAAAGTGCTGCAGAAAAATAGAAAAGCAGAGCCAGCAAAACTCTGTTAAATGAACATGGAATCGAGAGATAAAGGAGAAAAGGAGAGTAGTCTTACAAGGGTTATTTGCTGAAGAAAGCAGGGCGAAAACGGCAGCGCCAAGCTGCGATGGCTCCTCCCCTTCCTCTGCTCCTAAGTTTCTGTAACCTTTAAAAGAGCTCAGAAGTGTTGACTTTTCTCCTGCTGGGTTATATTGCTAAAACATTTGAAGTATTTTTTGGGGATTTTCTTGGTTGAGAGAGAAGTAGATGATGACAAAAGTCGATGGAATGAAAAACAATGGAGGAGTTTTGTGTGTTGGCAGAATTAAGGCGCCGATGATAGGTGGATTAAAAAATTGTTTGGTGGATTAAGAGGAAGGAGACAATACTAAACCGTTGATTTATACACTGATTTAAATTACTAAATTATACTAGTAGGCTAGGGTGTCGTTTTGAGCTCATTATAATGTCGTTTTTCAGCTCATCATGATGTAGTTTTGCTGATTGAATGTGATTAATAGGAGAATATAATGATATAGGGTTGAAATGGGCTATTCCATTTTTTTCTATTCGTATTTATTTATTCAGCTCATTATAATGATCTTTCCATTCTAGGTATGATTGCATTTTTTGTAGAAAAATTTTTTAGATTTCCATGAGGATTTTGTTCTCTCATTTTTTTTAATCACCGTTCTACCTCATATTCTATAAATTAAAAAAAAAGTACTATAATAAATTTTTTCCAAAAATTTCCTAAAAAAGGCAATCCAAACGGGATTATGAAGGATTTGAATAGTTTAAGATTCCCAGTCTCATTTTCAAATATAACGTTATTATTATGCTTGCAGGACAGTATTACGTTGCTTGATGTCGATATTTCAACTACTTCTCACTACAATCTGTGCAAAAATGGAAATATAAAATACAAAATAACGACAAGAAATCTGTGATGTCAATCATATAGCCGGCTGAGTATTATATTGTTATAACAAGTATATTTATCTCTAATAAAGACATGTCTACAATTAATCTAACTCAATTGTCAATTACTCATGAAAGTTCTCTCCCTTCTTTAAATTGGTTGGCCTGCCTTAAATATTCTTTCTTTTTCATCTGTTGGATTTGTCCTATTTGTCCCTTGACACAGGAATCTTTTCTTTCTTTCGAAGTAGAGGACAAGTTCAAATAGTCAAGAAATAGAAGGACTTCCGCATTAAACAATTAGTCTTTAGAATCTTGTCTTTCCAAGAAAAATTTAGGTTAAAAGTGTGGAAATTCTCCACCCGTTATAATTGTTATTACAAGAATGCGCCATTCTCAATTTGACAACAGAGGACTCAAAAGGTACCATAACAGCTTTTTGTAAGGGAACAAAGAAGTAAATAGAATAAATATAGAGTTTGTTATAATTTTCTGATATGCAACTGACATACTAAACTATCAATTTTAGCAGTAAACCTCAGATCATGAATATGTTGCATATTACTTAAATCAGGTGAATCTAATCAATCATGATATATAGATATCTTAGATAAAATGGCACTCATAAAAATATTTTGATAAATTGATGTAGATTAGGGTACCAAGGTTTAAATGCTAGAACATACATTTTAAGAGACAAGTGCAAATTGAAAATAGTCTAAGGTGCATATTGCAATAAACCTAAAAAAATTTTAATTACTGAATTAATTTCCAAGAAAAATGCACCAAACCTCCCTTACAGTTCATAGATTGACTTTTTCAGTAACTTAGTTTTAAATGATACGTTTACGTTCCTCACAAAAAGTGAAGCGCACTAATTTGGTCCAAACTTCTTATTCCATCCACTTTTCAGCTCGATACTTTAATGCGATGTACATGTGAGGAACTTTTGTTGGGGATTCTCACTTGAGTTCTAAGAATTTGGACCTCAAGATGGCTTTCATGGAAGACCAGGATAATAACTAATAAATCTATTATCAGTAAAACCATATCCAAGACGAGAGCCTAAGAATCTGGATAGGGTGTAAGTGAGGCAAGAATTGGGATCAAATGGGGAATGGTAGTGACGGCTCAATCATCCTAATGTATGCACAAAAAGTGAAAAGTCCCTCCAAATGCTATAATCATCCCTATTTTAAATAACCATATCTTTTCCATCACCCCTATGAGGTAGCACTACTAGAGGAAGTAGTGTGCATACACCATCTCACTTCCCAGTGTTAGTACCTGTAGTGGGACCCATACACGTGTCAGTTCGGACATGAGGACCTGGCAGGTCGGGCAGATCAGCTCGGATACAGTTCATGACAGTTCATGCAAGGCCGCCGCCTCCCATGAGGATGGGCCTGATAGGCCACGGCTCCCGAACTTGTCGGAGCCAACAGACGGAGCCCTAGAAGGACTCCCTCCCAACTAGGACTCGTAGTCCCATAAGGAAACTACTACCCAGACTCTATAAATGCAACACAATGGGGCAAGACAAGGTACGCCATCTACAGCTCTCTATACCGTTACTCTGTTCTGAAAACCCTTATTGACTTGATCGTCGGAGTGGCGCCGGGGGACCAAGCCCCGCCGTTCACCTCTCCCTGCAGGGCAGTTCATACGCCTCCACCCTACGTCAGCTCGTTCCTACCCAGCTCATACAGCTTGCGCAGCACAGTTCGGATCTCGCTTTGGCAGTTGCATCAGTACCCTTTTTTGCTAGCTACCTTATCTGTTTTTGCATTCCATGTTCCCATTGAGCTCTCTCCCTGATCACATTCTAAGGCCCTCTGATCCAGGGCAATAGACAACTAGGCCTAAGCCACAGTGCTCGGGTGAGGGCGATTCCTTCTTTGAGTCGCCTATCCATAGACCCATATCTCTCCCTATGGTGAGTAAACTCATTCTACATGGACCTCCAAATAACTATGGATCCTGCTTCCAATTTATACAAAAATCAAGGTTGGGTTATGTAAAAACAAAAAA
Source organism: Coffea arabica (assembly GCF_036785885.1). NCBI lineage: Eukaryota > Viridiplantae > Streptophyta > Magnoliopsida > Gentianales > Rubiaceae > Coffea > Coffea arabica. Next base: position 29,397,077 of record NC_092313.1, read on the forward strand.
ATCCACAGATTGAACTGATCTGGATAATTCAGCCAAATGAATTGAGCTGCTAAGACGACTACACTTAATCAGGCCGAACTAACTTATGTGCTTCACCGAGATTGGATCTGACAAGCTAGCACTATAATCATCGAGATTCCATGAGGTAGAATTTTACCACCAGGTGATCTTTTAGGATGAGATGAATTATATTTGTTCAAACTAACAAAGGGGAGGTTGGATAAACTGAACTTTTGTCAGCTCTTGAATATGACTTGCATATAAAGGGGCTATTAAAGGACTAGGGTCTGATCCCCGGGGTCACTCTGACAATTGAGTCAGTTTTCGAGTTATTGATGTTTTTAGGAAAGGAGAAGTAAAGAGTTGAGTATCAGATGCCCTACCTTTGATGGTCTGTACCTATATTTATAGGAATGAACAAATCATAAATGGATCCTTTAGTGATTATCCTATGAGTTTCTGATACAGATGAAAATCTAATAATTATTTCATGGATTCCTGATAGGGATAATCCTTTAGTGATTGTATCATGAGTTAGGATGATTATTTAGTAATGTTATCAAGTTATTGGGGATAATTCTGATAGTTTATTCACTTATCAATTAATAACAATATAAGTCCTATATATAGATTTGGACATAACTATAGTTCGACTATATCCAACCAACGTAGTTCGGTCATGAAAATTTAGCCATAATAGTTCGGCCATGACAGTTTAGCCATGATAGCTCAGCCATGATATATGTCAGGTATTAATTTTTTCAACCTCTACGATACCCCCAAATCGAATATTTTTCAATTCGAGATATATCCGATCTGTTACCTATGCATATATTTCTCCTGGGTCATTCTATCTTGTGTAGATAATTTTAACCAAGAGCTCATTAAAGCTATTAATTGACAACCTTGTATAGGTAGATCATTGCAAATGATCTAAAAATTTTTAAGTTGAGAAATTTGGTTAGATCTCTTGAGTTATTATAATAACTTAGTTTAGATCGTCTAAATTGTTATGTCAAGTTGACTTATCAAAACTTTAGACAACCCATTTTGTTGTGGTGGTGTTAGCTCATATGTTAAGTTTGGCAATGTAGAAGAGATCTTCTCATAGATCAGCTTGTCACCTTATGATGAGCTCTATAGTTCATCATCTTCAGCAATTTTCATCTTTTGATAAGTTCTACATCTCAACATCATTTGATATGTTTGGCTCATAGCTTAGCTTTTCATCTTATGATGAGCTGCAAAGCTCATCATCTTGAAATAAGCTATGGAGTTTGAAGAAGCACTGAACTTCCCCGGACCAAGCTGACCTGATGAGCTCGGCGTGCTGATGAGGAGAGCGTGTCTCTGGCCTGCAAAGCGAACAAGAGAGTGAACTAGTGGGGGAGCCCCGAGGTCGTCCCCGAGGGCACTTCGACGGTCAAGTTAGTTTCTGGTGAGTGAGATTCACAGGAGTTAAACGGACGGGAGTTATTGCCGAATAGTGAGTGTACCTTGCGCAGTCGGTGTGCGTTGTTATTTATACCTGCTTAGGAGTCCGACCTCCGTACGTTTCGGGACCTGCCCAGAATAGCCTCAATCCCGCACTGAGGGGGACCAATCCCGACCTATGCGGGATTGTTCTCTGGAGCCCCTTGGAGCCCTAGCGGCGGAGGGCCGCGGGACGGTTCCCATGGGCCCGGGGTCTAAGCCCAGCTCAGGCCTCCCTGGGCTGCCACGTGTATAGGCCCAGGACGGGGCCTCTGCAGAGTTCAGCATCATTTGATGAACTTTACAGTTTGGCATCATTTGATGAGTTCAACTCATAGTTCAGTTTGTCATGTTGCGATGAGTTTTTCTGATAAATCAACTTGTCACCTTGTGATGAATTCTTTAACTCGTTATCTTTTGGTGAACTTTATAGTTTGTCATCTTTTGATGAGTTCAATAGTTCGACATCTTTTGATGGCCTTTGCAGTTTTGCATCTTTTAATGCCCTTTACTCGCAGCTCAATTCATCATCTTGCTATGAGTTTGGTAGTTCGGCATCATTTGTTTACCTTTACAATTCGGCATATTTTGATGAGTTTGGTTCGTAGTTCAGCTCGTCATATTGTGATGAGTTTTTCTCATAGACCAGCTCGTCACTTTGTGATGATCTCTTTAGTTCGTCATTTTTTGGTAAAACTTTGTAGTTCGTCATCTTCTGATAAACTCAACAGTTCAACATCTTTTGATGACCTCTGCAATTTGGCATCTTTTGATGCCCTCTGCTTGTAGTTTAACTCATCATCTTGTGATAAATTTGGTTGTTCGGGATCTTTTAATGCCCTTTGCTCGCAGCTCAGCTCGTCATCTTATGATGAGCTCTTCAAGGCCCAAATTTTGCTCTTCAATTTGGTAACTTTCATCTAAGTAAGATTGGCTCTTTATTCTTTTCCCTAGTTATTATGCAACTAGAGTTTGCTTTCGAGGACCTTAACTCATCAATTTTCACTGAGATAGACATACACATCTTTTCTTATTTAGTCATCTTGTAACCAGCTTTTGCTTTTTTTGATATCTTAATTCATCAAATTTTGCCACGATGCGATCAAATCGAATTCTCTTCTCTAGTCATTGTGTGACCAGGATTTGTTCTTTGAGGACCTTAACTCTTTAGTTTTCGTCAATGTGGGGTCTTCTTATTTTTTAGCTTCTCATTGTGTGATGAGCTGTTCGCCTCATCATCTAGTGATGAGGTCTTTAGTGAGGCCTTCTTGCTTTCTTCTCATTACTTTATGAGAATATTTTTTCATTTGATTTTACTGAATGTGGTGAAATGGTCATAAGTTTGGAGGGCATGCTCGTAGGATCTTTTTGTATCGTTTTTCATAGGAGAAGCACAACTGTCGATTCCCACAGATAGCGTCAATTGTAAAAACAGAAAAATCCATGGGTCGAACTGATATGGATAGTTCAGCTAATAAGCTGAGCTATGGAGATGACTACGCTTGACCGAGCTAAACTGACCTAGGTGCCTAACTAAGCCAACCCGGGTAATGTGCATCTGACAAGTTAACATTATAATCATCGAGATTCCATGAAATAGAATATTACCATTAGCTGACCTGTTGGGACGAGATGAACTATATTTGTTCAAACTAACATAGGGGAGGTTAGATGACTTGACCTTCTGTCAACTCTTGAATATGACCTACATACAAAGAAGATGTCAAAGGATCGGGGTCTAATCCCCAAGGTTACTCTAATGATCAAGTCAATTTCTAAGTTACTGATATTTTTAGGAAAAGAGAAGTAGAGAGTTGAGTAAGTATTAGATATCCTACCTTTGATGGTCTATACCTGTATTTATAGGAATGCACGGACTATGAATGAATCCTTTGGTGATTAACCCTTGAATTCCTGATAAAATGACCATCAAATGATTATCTCATGAGTTCTTGATAGGGATAATCCTTTAGTGATTATCTTATGAGTTAGGATGATCATTTAGTAATGTTATCAAGTTATTGAAGATAATTCAAATAGTTTATTCACTTATCCATTAATAACAGTATGAGTCTTATCTATAGACTTGGACATAACTATAGTTCGGCCATGTCCAATCAATGTAGTTCGGTCATAATGATTCAATCATGATAGCTTGATCATGATAGTTCGGCCATGAGAGCTCGGCCATGATATATGTCATATGTCAGGTATTAATTTTTTCAACCTCTACAGATTACAAGGCTTCTAATTCCAATTCTAGTATCAAATAGAGTGCCTAAAAGAGCTCCCAAACTATCCAGTATCAAAAACTTTCAAGGAGCAAAAAGATCAAATAAGTAATTTCAAGTTACCCATATGAGGATATTCATTTTAATCAATTCTAAAACATCTTGTAAGTGATCTCATCCCTTTGTCAAATAAAAAGGACCGAAAAAATAACGAGCAAATACTTTTAATGGTCTGGGTTGTTTCTCTAAAATCCTTCACTCACTCAATTTGACAATTCTTTTCCTCTCCTCTTTAATCTGATGAAGAGGTTGAAATAATTATAAGATGTTTTAGGATTGACAAGATATATCAGGTCATTTGGATGTTAAAAATTTTTTATTTGACCTTTTTGCCCCTTTAAAGTCCATGTGTTGGTTCGGCGATGCTTTCTAGTGAAAATGTGGTCTCAACTAGAGTTTGCAGCCAAATTGGTGTTTTCACTTTTGGGAGAGACTCAAATGCATCATATGAAAAGCCAGGGCCCATAAAAGTTCAAACGGCAAAATGTAAGGACATTCCTTGCAAATCTCCTAGAATATTCTTTAGCTTTTGTTTCGCAAATCTCCTAGCATCCATCTATTCTCCCGCCAATTGTCACGATTTAAGATATTTCTGCTATAGTCTAGACAAAATGTGTACTCCCTCCGTCCCACTTTGATAGTCCTGTTTTCCTTTTTCGTCTGTCTCAAATTATAGTCCACTTTCCAATTCAAGAATGTAGTTGTATTTTAATTTTCCTAAAATACCCTTATTCAATGTAAGTTGATGTTACTATAAACCTACCCCATTTAATGAGAGTTGATTCTTTTTTTACCATCAATTCAAGTTCCCATAAAGTTGTACTCTATTTAATGTGAGGGTATTTTAGGAAAATAGCAATCTAAATTTACTTTTCCAACAAAATTAATTATTTTTTTTTAAACTGTGTGAAAAAAAAACAGGACTATCAAAGTGGGACGGAGGGAGTATTAAACAAAGTTGTATCTCATGCGCAAAAAGGTGTGCCAACTTTACTTTTGCAATAAACTGCCAACTTTTAGCTCTGTGTTTGGAGTAGGGTAATATTTTGGTTGCAATAATTATTTTAGATCTGATTACTCAATAGGTCTTGATGTGCAGTTCTGGATTCGGTTGCGATCGGATATATCTAGTTAGCTCAGTTAATTCAACATAATAAAATTTTAATCATTTTAATATTTTATTTTTACACAAATCATATATATATATAATAAAGTCGTATTCTCATTCTTATCCCTTCATGTTTTCTCTTTCCTACGTGGCTTAACGAGACGGCAAGTAGTTTCCTAATAGGATTCTTAATAAATCATATATATATATATATATATATATAATAAAGTTTTATTCTCATTCTTATCCTTTTAGTTTATCTCTTTCCTACGTGGCTTATCAACATAGCAAGTAGGTGCAACGCGCTCTATGAGTTAACCCCCTAATAACCTACGCTATTCTTTCTCTCTTTTTTCTCTTGACTTTACAATTCTAAATAATCCTTCCATAATTATCTCTTCCATTCTCTCACCTTTTTTTCCCTTAACCCTAATCGTCAAGCCTAAATTTTCAGGGGATTAGTATAAATAATTTTGAATTATGTTTTTAACTCTCTCTCATCTTCAACTCAAAAGTTTGAAATATCAATTCAAATATTAGATTATCTTTATCAGATTATCGCTATCGAAGATACTCTACATTTTTACTCATATATATGGTTATCGATCTATTACTTATCACTTTATCAAACAGTGTAGATGTTTACACTTTTTCACAATGTTTTTGGAAATTTTTTTTTTTCAATGCAAGGACCGGATTTGGAACTTCGTTTTTATTCCCTTCAATGCAAGGACCGCATTTGGACTTTGTTTATGCTCGCTGTATGTGGTCTGTAATTTCCTACACCTTTTTCATAGTTAGGTCATTGAATTTGAATTTTCTAACTCTTCAAAAGTTACAGTTTGGTTTTTATTTCTGGCAAGGTTTTTGTAATTAATTTGTTATTTCAATTTATGGATTCACTCTTCAATTTAAGTAGAACACATATTGCTTTTTTGGTTAGTGATTTAGAAGTGGCCTTTTAAACTATGTGTTTTCACACGATTTTTTAATTGCCTTTGTCAATTTATTAATTGTCTTCAACAACGTATTAAATTTTTTTTATTTTATGGGTTTCTGGGGTTAAAAAAATTTTGTGCAGTTTTCAATGTTTTTTTTTAGACTTTGATAGAAAGATTCTAAAGAACAAGAAGGTGTCATTGATTACATAAATGGCAAGGCATCAAGTTCATTGTCATACAGCAGTTCACGTCATGCAATATACATCAGACTATTTAGATTTTTTATGTTTTTGACTTAATAGCAAAATACATCTTATGTTTTCGTTTTGGTTTCTATTAGCCATGAACAGATTTAGAAGGTTGCTATGTTCCTGTGACTTGATTGATTCTGAATTATTATCTTTTATTAATATTTCACTCGGCTTCTTTTCTTTTCACATTAACCTTCAAGCCATTTATATTAAGTACCAAAATTGATGTTTTGGTAACGGGTTGGCCATTCTTTTGTTTACAGAAGATCAGCTAAGATTTGATCTTCCCTATTTTCAAGTTTTTGAATGTCATCATATTGTTGATTTTTTTTTTTTGCATTTCGAATTATTAATCACTGAATTAGATGTTTAAATATACATTATAAGACTATTTTTTAATAACAATGTATTTAAGAAAGGTTATAATAGATTATACAATAAGTTTGTATTTTATGAAAATATTTTTATGAACTACACTAAATAATTTATTATTTTTAGACAATTCCCATTCAACGAATGGGTACAAAACTAGTTTTATTAATAAAATAGTTTCAATACAATGAGAATAACACCAACAGTCATTCGATCAATAGGACATCTTTGTTTTCGGGAGTGAAAACATGTGAACTAGTAAAATCATAATAATTATATAAAACTAATTTATTTATCTATTCTTATTAATCGGATCATTGGTCAAAACAGGTCGAAATGTGTAAATCGAACCTGTTTAGTATCTATACAATGTATAATGTCTGAGTAACGGCAGTTGATATAAATATTTTTTTTATCATATTTTCGATTTTCAATTTTACCCTTGTAAAAATTAATTTTTATCCCAATCATCTAATTACATTTTGCCAATATAACTACTCATAACTATCCTAAATATTGTAACTACCAAATTACTATAATCATATGAACAAAAGTTTTTTCATGAAAAATTTATATAAATTTTTTGTATTTATGCATGTAACAAACAAAATTGATTTATGTTAATTATTCCCTAATTGCACACAGATTGGGTGTGCTCTTAACAATAGTGTATACTTCTGATTCAACCAGGTAAAGAAATCTAAAAGGAATTTTATAGCCCGAAATATGGACCTGGGTACCCAACTATTCGCATCTTTAACAAGGGAAATGATGCTAACCAACGAGGTGGAAGGTAGGGTTCAAATTTTACCTCCCATCACCAATGTTTTGAAACTAAAACCATTGATTGAATCGGCGAGGTGTTCGGATCGAGATTCAATCAGTCAAATTAGTTTAACCCTGGTTCAATGAATTTGCTTAAAAATAATTTATATAAATATATATACACAAAATAAGACATGCAATGGACTAATTTAAAACTTTATATGATCAAAAATTTAATATTTTCAAAGAACTTGGATTTTCATATATACAAATTTTTAAATTATAAGTTGAAACAAATAAATTTTATTTCAATCTCAATTGTATCTACCAAAAAAAATTTTTAAATCCAACCCAAAAATACCACAACATTCTAAAATTATACAAATTCATGTCTATGAGAATTAAACATTGTGACTTTAAATTTTAAATCATGTTTTTGGGATTTAGAGATTGCAACTTTTTTTTTGAAAAAAAAGAAACTTAGAGTTCGAAGGAAGTCAGAAAACTAGAAAATAGAGATGCAAACTTGATAAGAGGCAAAAATGAGAAGAAAGTGAGTGGATGTGAAATTCAATAATTAGTCTTTAGAATTAAGGAAAACCTATTCTTTTTTCTATTTAATTTCAATTTAATAGACTAAACAATAAACTGCCGATTCAACTGTTTATTTTAGTTCGCACAGTTCGAACAGTTCTTATCAATTTCTAAGTGCAATCAATCCAAAGTGTGAATTGAATTGGACTTACGAATAGTTTGTGGCCCGGCCGTTTAGTGAATATGATAGAATAGGCTAGAGTAAGATTATAATACACGTTACCTACTGACCAAAAAAAAAAAAAAATGGAAGCGATGTTAGGTAAATGACCGATGTTAGGTAAGTGACTGTTGCATTCTGATTACGCTACTCTCCCGAATAAACTTCTTCCACAAAACTTCAACAACTTCGTTGAAATCATAGAACAGATTGCTGTGAATTCATTATACTAATAGTTTTCTGCTTTTAGTGCATCAATGATTAAAGCATTCATCATTCACCAAAAAATAGTTTGAAAATTTGTCTTTCTGCCATCTGGGATGGTTCATATCCTTAGCTTCCTTGCACTTCGTTGATTACACCAGAAGCAGAAACAGAGACCCACTGAAGAGGAGAAATGAGCGGAGCAGGGAAGGTGGTGGGCGTGACGGGAGCTTCGGGATACATAGCTTCATGGCTGGTAAAGCTGTTGCTTGAGCGTGGCTATACTGTCAAAGCTTCTGTTCGGGACCTCAGTAAGTCTTTCATGCTCTTTACTGCCGTTCCATTGCCTAATAAATAAAGAGGGTGCACGATTTTGAGTTATTTGCTGTAACAATTCTGATAGTACCGCAGACAGTGCGTTTCCGGCAGTACAGATTTTCAAATTATTGTCACTCTCTCGTCTGAGATTTTAAAAAAACGGCATTAGTGTCTATTTTGGGTAAATATGCATTAGATTGTTGCAGATTAAGCAAGTAGATTAATCATCTTAAAATGGAATTAATGATTTTGAAGTGCTTGTGACTTTGAAGATCACAACTTATGTAACTTTGTTAACGTTTAAATTGATTTATGCACAAAATTTATGATTGATTTCGAGTATCTGACAGAGTTGGGGTATCACTTCATCAAATGACGTTTGTTTTTTTCCGCATGATGGCACAGATGATCCCAAAAAGACAGAATTCTTGATGGCACTAGATGGAGCCAAGGAAAGACTTCACTTGTTTCAGGCAAACTTAGTGGAAGAGGGATCCTTTGATGCATTAGTTGATGGATGTGAAGGTGTTTTTCATACTGCATCTCCAGTTCAATATTCAGTGAGCAATCCACAGGTACATTTTACATGATGATCAAATCTTGATATTTTCATAATACAACTAATAGTTATCATTTGGCTATTAAGATTGGTCATTCTTGACATGCTTACGGCAATTGTTATGTGACTAATTAGTTACTAAGAAGGTCTACGTCCTCTATGTTCAGCTACAAAATTGTTGTATACCATTCTTAGTCTAAGAGTGAGTAATTCTAGTTTCTCGGCAGCCATCTGGAAGTTGCCAACAAAATGGTAATACTCAAAGAGCATCTTTCAGGCTGCTCTCTTTCTGTGATTCTGCATTTTGGAATTCCTCAAGTAATTTACAGGAATTTGAAGACATAATTGATTTCTAGTAGTAGTTGGGATGAACAAAACTTCGAAAAAAGCTGTCACCATGAAAAGGTTGAAAAAGGGAAAACAATTGGAGATTTCTCATGAATCTGCGACATATGGACATTAGAACAAGTATAGACTCAAGAGCATGATGCATATATTGAATCTAAAATGGTTTCCAGAAAGGTGATGACAGTTTTGTTATGCAATGACTTCATTCCTTTTTCATGGCATTAGAGCTTAAAGGAGCCGATAAAATTGCACAAATCTGCAATAACTTAACCCCCCAACCCCCCCCCCCCCCCCCCCCCCCCCCCCCCCCCTTTTTTAAATTTTTTAGGCACAGCTATTGGATCCTGCAGTGAAGGGAACATTGAATGTGCTACAGTCTTGTGCAAGAGTTTCATCTATCAAAAGAGTGGTTGTAACATCTTCGATGGCAGCAGTTGTACACAATGGAGAATTAAAGGACGGTGTCATAGTTGATGAAAGTTGGTTTTCAGATCCTTTGTACTGTGAGGAGCACAAGGTGTGTCTATCAGCTATTTTCAGTTAAACTGCCTGAGGAAATGCTTGTTGTTTGTTCAATTTGTTGATGGCAAACAGCGCAGTAGTCTGATTGGCTGACAAAATTTTTCTGATTGACTAAATATGTTTATGGAAAGATAGTATTATCAGTAAGAAGGCTTAAGCATTAGAAACGTTCACGATAATTGGGTTCATAAAGGTTATTTGACAAAAGGCTTCGCAGTTAAATATTCATCACTCTGATAACACATTATCTCCGAAAAGGCTTTTACAAAAGATCCCTTAACGGGATCACCTGTCACAGAACACACAAAATAGGTTATGTAAAAACAAAAAGGAAATACAAATTAAAAGCACCTCAGCCTTGATGAGAAGAAGAAGTTACTTAACAAAAGATAAAATAAAGGAAACAAAAGAAATGAAATTTCCCAATTGCTAAGCAGTCTATTTGATGATATCAACAAAATTAAAATGCTGATAGCAAGCACAGGAATGACGGAAGACCAAAAGAATGTGTTTTGTAGATGAAAGAAGTGTGGCATTAGATCCAAGCCAAAAACTACTTTACTATGGAATGGATATTGGAATGTTTGCTTGAGAAGACTTAGCGACATGTGCACACGGAATAGGTCACAAGTGACTAAAAAGGTCGATTTTAGTTTTTATTTTGTTGTTTGCTGGAATGTCAAGCAATCAAAACATTGAATTTAGCAAGTAATTTGCTGATAATTACCACCATTTGATGTCATTAACTTACATTGTCTGGATGGAGTTTTCCAGGAGAAAAAAAACCCTGGTGTGTATACTTCTAACAAGCCCTGTATCTCCCAACTAGAAGGATTTAGAGAATGTAACTGGATGGTCTCCCAAGTTTTTTGAAAATATACCTTCTCTACTGTACCACTCGAAGAATGTTTTCAACTGAAGCTAACCTATATTTTTTCTTTTTTCAGTTATGGTATCAACTATCAAAACTTTTGGCAGAGAATGCTGCTTGGAGATTCTCAAAGGATCATGGTATTGACATGATTGCAATTAATCCAGGGGTGGTCATTGGTCCCATCTTGCAGCCCTCTCCCACCTCGAGTGCAGGAGTGATCTTGGACCTAGCAAATGGTATGTTGAGAACTATATGTAGATTGTTAAGCAGTCAATCTAAAGCAAATATAGTTGATCTTTCATACTTACAGCTTTATCATGCATTAGAAGTTTCTTCTAATAATTGAAGCAAAGAAGCAGTAGTTGACTCTGGTGAAGATGTGAGTCTGCTCATTTTGTATTACAGCAAAATATATATTGCACGCAGAGGCGTGCATTATTGGGCATCATATGCAATGCATTTATTTGATAATGTAATGCACATGAATACAAACATGTGGGCACATATGTCTAGTTGGTGTGTGTCTGATTATATTGTCTAAAGAGTTTGCTATGAAATTCTTCTTTGGAACTTTTCTGCGTCAGCATTTCTTAACTGCCAAAGATTTGAAATTCAAATATGAAATAGACAAAGATTCTGCTTTAGTTATGAGACTTGTTTACTTTGAGGTAGCCCCTTAGGACTTGGAGGCATTTCATTTGAAGCACAGTTTTATTGGTTGAAAGACATCTTACAGCAGACAATAGAGGAATTGGAGCTGGTTATGGTGGCTTCTAAAGTTTTCTTACATGATAGAATAAGTAGTTTGAGCATTTTATCCAGTACTATTTCATGTTGCGGTCTCTTGTTGCCACAGATTTTGCAAAAATGACCTGCCAGTCTCCTTGGTGTCCATTCATTTTCCTATGCAGACTCTTTTTGACTTACCAGGTTATTGACCTGACCTGGTATCTTATGTTTCCTCTTCTTTTATATAGTTGTTAGGTTGTAATTGAAATGTCCAGAAAAGATGAAGTGATATACTCATGTCACATAGAAATTTGTCTCTTTTGACTATTTACATCTCCCTTCAAGTATCCTGTCTTTACAAGTAAAGATACTCGTCCTAGTGGTAAGAGATGTTATTGTTTTAACTGGTGAATGCAGGAATTGAACCATTCCCTAATGCAGCTTTACCATGGGTTGATGTTAGAAACGTTGCATATGCACATATTTTTGCCTTCGAAATCCTTTCTGCCAGTGGAAGATATTGTGTAAATGAGAGATTTGCACACTGCTGTGACCTTATCAAGATTCTGACTGAACTTTTCCCCACTCTCCGATCACCAGATAAGTGAGTCCCGTTTTGTTCATTATGCCACATTGAGGTATTTGCATGCTTTAGCTGATTGCTTGCAGCTCCATAATATATCTCATCTTTAGGCCTAATCATCGTTGATACATGGTGTTTTTGCTGTTAAGAATCAGCAGCTTCTTATCTGTATCCTTAATCCATTAAAATGTGAGATGGATCTTGGCAAACATTATTGCATAGTGATTAGTAAACTGCCTCACTTTGAAGAGTTCAAACAAATACCAGCATTATATATCACTCTTTAACTCTTTTCATTTCTGAAGTGGTTTTGACCTTTTGCAGATGTTCTAACAGCAGTAATCCTCTAATTCTGCCGAAATTCAAAGCATCAAATGAGAAAGTAAAAGGTTTGGGAATTGAGTTCATTCCTTTGGAGGTGTGCCTCAAGGATGCTATCAAAAGCTTTAAAGAGAAGAATTTAGTTAGCCTTTGAATCAATTCATGTACTGTCATCAAATTGGTTTATAACCAAGTTTGGAAAACATACAATTCCAGCAACTAGAGGTTTTTCCTGTCTGCTTCACTGATGATTTTGCTGCTGTTACGCAGAAAAGCTATGGTAAATATATATATATATATGTATATATTTAAAAAAGAACAAGAACAGAACATGTATGAACATGAATAAGAAGGGCTGTTTCTTAAGCAATCAGTAATATGGCTAGGAATTTGTTGGGACTTAATCAAAAAGACTATTCAGCATATCTGAGTAGATAATAAAAGCATAGAACATCATGTTTGACCTTTCCTTCAAATTTCATCTTGTGATCTTTTTGGTACATTTTGAGTTGTTTTTATGTATACCATTTTGATGGCCAATTTGAGATTGCTCTTAGAAATCTCAGAATTTCTTCTCTTTTTTGGGATTAAATGGATCAGTAGTTTTAATTTTTTTAAGCTCTGAAAATTCTTATGCTTAAATAAAAATTTTGCGTCATACTAAAACAAAAAATCAAATGTCCCGTCTTTCCTAGCTATATGTTTGTCCTGTCATACTTATTTGTACAAATTCATGATTTATTGCTTGTTACAAGATAAGAGCAACTTTAGAACAGAGCCGCGATTAGTTGGGCAGATTTCAATAGTCATTTATGCATTTCTTTTTTTTTTCTATATGATTTTTTTTTCCAGTCAAACTTGGTTTTTGGTTGGAGTTGACCGGGTCAAATGCCCTGCGGTTCAACTGCTAGTTTTCGATTCAACCAGTTAAACCAATGGTTTCGGTCCGAAATTTTAAAACACTCGTGCTTAGCCAAACCACCACCTACTGGACATAGAAAATTAAGGAAAAGAGAAGGTCAGAAAAGAAGATGAGGAGGTTAAAAATGAAGAAGAATGAAAAGGGAAGCATAGGAAGGTGGAGGAGAAAAAGAGGGCAAATGAAGGTAAAGGAGAAAAGAGTTGAGGCGGGAACAAAGAAGAAAACAGAGAAAAAAACGAGGCTGAGGGGAAAGGGGATACAAGAGTAGATGATATTGAGGAAGAGAGAACAGAGGATGATTAAGTTTTAGATTTTAGGGTAATGTTTTGCTAATAAGGGTTTAAAAGCTTTTAATTTTTTTTTTCAGAATTTTTCCCATCTTTGTTGATAATTATCATTTTGCTATTTGAATATTAAATTTTTTCAAATAATATTTCGCTTGTGGGGGTTTACATTCAATGTCTCGAGACGCCTTTTGAAACATACTTTCCTCCTAGACCAAATGAGTTAGAGATTAAATAGGATTTGATACTGGGAAGTTCCTTTTTCTTTAGAATTTTGTTCTGTTCCACTTATAGGAAGTAGGTTAGAAGTTTATTTGTACTGTTTCCAGAGAGAATTGAGGCGAACTACCAGTGGATTATTAAGTGTGCATTTGATAAATCTGAAGTCTGAAAACTGAAATCTGAAATTTGAATCCGTTAAATTATTAAATCGTTAAGTATTAAATCTAATACATTTGAGTACATATCACATTCAGTGATAAGTGAATAGTTTATCACTTAATTTTGATAACAAATTCTGTATAAAAAATTCAGTGACACTTAATTAATTTAGATGTCTAATTTTTCATTATCAAACGATCTGAATATATTAAGACCTGAATCAATTAAATTTAAGTGCTGAATTGGGTTATCAAACAAAGTCTAAGACTATTTAATTCCTAGAAGTTAATTTGCAAATAAAAAAAAGAAACCATTTTTGGCAATTTATTATTATTATAGCTTGTATTGGTAATTTTCTAAAAGTTTTGAATGTAATTGGTGTATACATCTTAATAACTTACCATTTGAGATTGATTGATTTTTCCAAATATACTTTCTTGTCCTCAAATATTTTTCAACTAAAATCATATTATTGATCCAATTGATGGAATCCTAACCGACCAAACTTGTCAAAAGCAAGATTTTTACCGTTTGAAGGATAAAGACAATGGTTCAAACCCCATACCGTGCAATTAAAAGAAATTCAAGGGCGTGTGGTTTAGTAAGTAGTATAAGTAGTAAAAATAGAAAATTGTGAGGACCCTAAGGTAGGAGTGTTTGGATTCTTCATTTTCTTCCAATCTTAAACAATTGCAGTCAATCTTTTATATATATATATATATATAGAGAGAGAGAGAGAGAGAGACACACACACACACACACATATTAAAAAAGAGAAAGAATTAAATTCTTTATTCATTGATGTCTAACAGATTTTCAATAGACTTATTTTTTACTGATGACAAATAAGACCTTCACTGGTTTTTTTTTTTTTTGAATTAATATACCAATACTTGGGTAAACAACCACAAATATACAGTGTAGGAATGCAAAAGCACTAGGTCATGTTTTCACATCATATATTCTTACTTAGAATCCAAGTGATTTTGAGACGTTACAGCTAGCCTGGAATGCTAAAGCTTAAATTATCTCCCCCCCCCCCCCCCCCCCAATACCAAAAAAAAAAAGAAAAGAAATGCATACACGACTATTAATATCTGCATTACTAATCATGCAGATTTTGTAATCTCGAAACAATCATAAATTTTGACAAAAAAAAAATGATAAAGTGTTCTATAGTTAAATACATTGATACTGGTCCTGATCCTATTTCAAGTTGCTCTCATTTTGTAACAAGCAATAAATCAAGAGTTTTTGTAACGTTTGCTCGGTCACTCATTAATACACTTAACATTCACACATGCTAGTAATTATTATCCTTCTTTGCATTTATATACTTTCTCTGTTTAATCTTACCTACCTAATCTTGTATTTATTTACTTTCCCTAATTAATCTTACATTTCAAAAAATATGACACATAAAATATATCTTAACGAGTACCCGAGCACCGGTTAGACGGACATTCATACAAATAAGTTTGACAATAACTAGGGCAAAAATTAATTTATTTTTGGAAAGACTTGACCTTTATTTCTGTCTTAGTGTGACTGAAAATTTTGTTTCAGCATTAGAATTTTTCAAAGCTCAAAAAATTTAAAATATTGCTCAAAATTACCAAAAAGATTACAATAAAATTTAAGGAAATTGCCAATAATGAGGTGCTATGCTTTTATTATCTATTTAGATATACCTAAAAGTCTTGTTGAACCCCAATTGATAATCTAATTCAGCACTTAAATTTAATCGATTTAGATCTTAACATGTTCACATGCGTTTGATGACCAAAACTAGAACATCTGAATTAATTAAATGGTTCTGAATTTCTTAGGCAAAATTTGCTTCAAAAAATAAGTGATAAGTTATTCACTCATCACTTAATGTGATGTACAGTTAAATGTATCAGATTTAGTACATAATGATAAACTAACTTCATGGATTCGGATTTCAGATTTTAGACTTCAATTTTATCAAATGCACAAGTGAGCTATCCCAACAAATTTGGAGACATACAGATTGTTCCCTTGTGGAGCAACACTTTCTATTCATGTTCATACCTGTTCTGTTCTTTTTATTTACAATTTAGCTACTTTATATATAATCTGAATCGCGTACCTTGTACAAACAACAATGAGAAGTTTGAAATTGTATGTTTTCCAAACTTGGATATAAACAATTTCAAGTTGATGACAGTGGATGAATGCCATGATTCAAAGGCTAACTAATTTCATCTCTTTGAAGCTTTCGATAGTATCCTTGAGGCTCACCTCCAAAGGCATGAACTCAATGCCCAAACCTTTTACTTTTTCATTTGATACATCATATTTCAGCTGAATTAGGGGACTGCCATTAGAACATCTGCAAAAGATTAAAACCATTTGAGAACAGGAAAAAAAATGAGGTAAAAGTGAGAATGCAGGTATTGGATTGAACTCTTCAAAGTGTGGCAGTTTACTAATTGCTATCCAATGTTGCCAAGGTCCATCTTGCATTCTATTGGATTAGGAAACAGAGAAGAAGCTAATGATTCTTAACAGCAAAAACATCAACTAGGATTAGGATTAAGGCCTACAAAATTATCAGAAATCAGTCCCTTGATACTACTAAAATGGTACAGAAGGATGCACTATTCTTTATCATGTTGAGAAAGAAGCCAAAAGATGAGATACATTTTGGAGCTGCAAACAATCAATTAAAGCATGCAAAGACGTCAGTGTGGCCTAACGGAGCAGGAAAACCAGACTCACTTATCTGGCAATTGGAGAGTAGGGAAGAGTTCAGTCAGAATCTTGATAAGTTCACAGCAGCCTGCAGTTCTCTCAGCTACGCAATATCTTCCATTGGCACAAGCGATTTCAAAGGCAACAATATGTGAATATGCAACATCTCTAACATCAACCCATGGTATAACCAAATTAGGGAATGGGTCAATTCCTGCATTCGACAGTAAAGGGGATAACATCTCTTACCATATTGATGATTATCATTACTTGTAAAGTCAGGATACTTAAAGAGAGATGTAAATAGTCAAATGTGACAAATTTCTATTTAACATGAAGTATTTCACTTCATTTTTCTGGACATTTTACAACCCAAAAACTATATAAAAGAAGAGGGAACGTGAGAAACCAGGTCGGGTAAATAACGCTGTAGTCTGAGAGAGTCTGCATGGGAAAATGATCAAGTCGTGAACACCAAGCAGATTGGTGGGCAACTTATGCAAAATCTGCAGAGACTAGAGACCACAACGAACTAGTACTGAATAAAATGCTCAAACTGGTTACTCTATCTTGTAAGAAAGCTTTAGAAGCCACCACAACAAGCTCCAATTCCTATATCGTCTGCTATAAGAAGTCTTTCAACTACTAAACTGTGTTTCAAATGAAAAGCCTCCAAGTCCTATGCGACTACCTCAAAGTAAATAATTCGTATAACTGAAGCAGATGTTTTTGTTTAATTCACATTGAACTTCCAAAGCTTTGGCAGTGAAGAAATGCTGACACAGGTAAGTTCCAAAGAAGAATTTGGTAGCAAGCTCTTTAGACAATATGATTGTATACCCAGCAACTAGACATATGCGCTCACCTGTTTGTATTCAAGTGCATTGCATAATCAAATAAAAGGAGTTGAAATGATTACATATGATGCCCAATAATGCATACCTATTGTGTGCAATGTATATTTTTTCTGTAAAACAAAATGAGCAGGCTTACAACTTCACCAGAGTCAACCACGGCTTCTTTGTTTTAATTATGTAGAAGAAACTTCCTGTAGATTGACTACTTAACAATATGATAAATTTCTTAACATACCATTTACTAGGCTCAAGATCACTTCTGCACTCAAAGTGGCAGAAGGCTGCAAGAATGGACCAATGACCATTCCTGGATTAATTGCAATCATGTCAATACCATGCTCCTTTGAGAAATCCCAAGCAGCATTCTCTGCCAAAATTTTTGATAGTTGATACCATAACTGAAAAGAGAGAACATATTTGGTAGCTTTAGTTGAAAGCATAACTCTTCAAGTCGGACATTAGAAAAAGTATGTTTTCTAGACACTTGGGAGACCATCCAGTCATATTCTCTAAATCCTTCTACTCTGGAGAAATGGGGCTTATTTTAGAAGTATACAAGGCTCTTAACAGGGTTAATTTTTCTCCCTCCAGACAATGACAGTTGATTGCATCGAATGATTATAATTATTGGCAGATTACTTGATAAATTTAGTGTTTTGCTTTCTTAGCACTCGAGTAAACAACAAAACAGAAACTAAAGTTCACATTTTCAGTGACGTGATGTTTTCTTTGTGCATATGTCAATAAGCCTTCTCAAGCAAGCATTCCAATATTCATTCCATAGTAATATACTTTTTGGCTTCGAAGTAATCCCACACTTCTTTCATCTATAAAACTCATTCTTTTGGTCTGCTATCAATCTGTTGCACGCTTTTAGCGTTTTGATTTTGGTGATGCCATCAAATAGTTAGCAATGCTTGCAATAGGAAAGTTTCGTCTCTGTTGCTTCCTTTTGTTTTCTTTACTTTATCTTTTGTTAAGTATCTTCTTCTACTCACAAAGGCTGAGGTGCTTTTGCGATGGGTGATCATATACTTTTGGTAAGGGCTATTTTGTTAAGCCTTTCAAGAGAAGATGTGTTATCAGCGTGATGAATATCTAACTGTCAAATTACCATTACCAAACCAATTATTGCAAGTGCTTTCAATACTTAAAGCCTTATTAGTGATACTACTATCTTTCATAAACAAATTGAATCGACCAGAAGAACTGTGCCAGCCAATCAGACAATTGGGCTGATTACCGTGGAATCTAACAAACAGCAAGCATTTCCTCAGGCAGTTTAACTGAAAATAGCAGATAGACACACCTTGTGCTCTTCACAGTATAATGGAACTGAAAACCAACTTTCGTCAACTATGACACCGTCCTTTAATTCATCATTGTATATAACTGCTGCAATAGAAGACGTTAAAATCACTCTTTTGATAGATTGAACTTTGGCACAAGACTGTAGCACATTCAGCGTTCCCTTCACTGCAGGATCCAATAGCTGTGCCTAAGAAGTTAACAGAAAAAAAAATGGGGGATGAATACGTTACAGATTTGTGTAATTCATCAGCCCCTTTATGCTCTAACCCATAGAAAAGGAGTGAAGTCATTGCCTAAGAAATTGTTATCAATACCATTTTATATTTGGTGTATGCATCACACTCTTGAGCCTATACTTTGTTCTATTGTTATCCAATTGTTGTCCTTTTTTCAACTTTTTCTGGGTGAAAGCTTTTTTGACAGATATGGTTCATCCTAATTGCTCATAAACACTCACTTAAGACTTGAAATTCTTGTAAGTTACTTGAGGAAATCCACAAAAAAAGAATCATAGAGACAGAGACTTGCAAGATGCTCTTTGAGTACTACCATTTTGCCGGTAGCACCCATATGGCTGCTGAGAAACTAGAATACTCGCTCTCTTTTACACTTGAGACTTCTAGTACACAACATTTTTGCAACTGAGGAACATAAAGGAATTAGACCATTTCAGTAACTAATTCGCCATATAACAATTATTTAAGCATCTGAAGAATTACCAATTTTAGAAGCCAAATAGTTAATATTAGTTAAATTTTGAAAATTCAAAATTTGATCATCATTTTCAACGTACCTGCGGATTGGTCACTGAAAGTTGAACTGGAGATGCAGCATGAAAAACGCCTTCACATCCATCAACTATTGCGTCAAAGGATCCCTCTTCCAATAAGTTTGCCGGAAACAACTGAAGCCTTTCCTTGGCTCCATCCAGTGCCATCAAGAACTCTGTCTTTCTTGGATCATCTGTGCCATCATGCAAAAACAAACTACTAATAAAAGGGATGCCAACTTAGTCGAGTATTTACCCAAACCATTCGTTTGAACACTAAATTTGATACTTGAGAACGTGTTGTGTCATGGGTGGACCATAAGAAAGGGTTCTGAGAAGATGACTAAAAGCAGTAACGAGCATGGAAAGACTTACTGAGGTCACGAACGGAAGCTTTGACGGTATAACCACGCTCAAGCAACAGCTTAACTAGCCATGAAGCTATGTATCCCGAAGCTCCAGTCACGCACACCACCTTCCCTGCCGCGCTCATTTTTCCTTTTCAATGACTCTCTGTTTCTGCTAAATTTTCCAAAGTATTTTTGTGGGGAATGATGAATGCTTTAATCATGGATGCACTAACATGATATTAAACCACTGTTGTTTCTAGTTATTTATTATTTATTTACATGGTCGGTCGTGTCATAACTCATAAGTTCAAGGAATAATTTCAGAAACCTCCCTTGAGGTCTCCACCAATTTCAAGAAGCTCTCCTTAGGTTTTAGAAATTACACTCACCTCCCTTCCTCTAACTTTTTGTGCTTCAAGATAGGTCCAATAGGCTACCAATTCCTTCAAATATCCTAAACTACCCTTTCTTCCAAAATGATAAAAAGGAAAGATAAAAAGAGTTTTGCTGATTGCTTTTTTCCAACACCAAAACCAACAAACTCTTTTTGCCTAAAAGAAAAGTTTGGAAAATAAAAATCCAGCTATGATGATTGCCTTCTTCCAAGCAACACTACCACAAAAGCTAAGAAAGCACTCCAATTTGAATCAAAATCAATTCCAATAATTCTACACTTGAAACATCGCAGCCTGATTTTTGTCCAGTAGCCCTAGCTCCTAGCCTTCTTACACAAGTAAATTAAACCTGTCACTTGATGCTAAATTGGATAAAACTCCACCTCAAATTTTACCCTAAACTAGCACTTCATCAACAATCAATTGCACCTCTTTTCTCTTCCTCTCTTTGCATCCTCCTTTTTTTTTTCAACTACCCATTTCTAAAGCCCATCCACTATTTCTTGACCTTTGACATCATCGAGTTTTATCACCCATAATCAACCAAAATTGGATAAATAGATGCAAAAAAATCAAATCCATACACTTAGAATTAAAAGAAAAAAAAAAGGATGAGCCTAATCATGTTTGTAGCCGTAGGGGTAATAGAGTACTTTTGCAGCCATAGGTGAGGTATGTGTAATTTTAAAAATATTAAGGAGAGCTTCATGAAATTGTGAAAAACCTCAAGGGAAGTTTATGAAATTATCCCTGAGTTCAATAGCCTATTATTTAGATTGTGTTAAGCTTGGCCACGTGGGAGTAGTCCTTAGAGCATCCACAATAGTTTACACTATTTGAAGTGTAATGCATATGCCACGTCAGCATTCCACTTTCTCCTCTTTTATTATAGTCTTACTCACAATGGATTACACTTCACAAGATGTAATAATATGGGTCCACAATTAAATCAAATATTTATTTTCATAATGCATAACACATATTCCATTAATAAGTAAAGTAATTTTTTTAAAATAATTTTGTTATTTTAAAAAATAAATTATTAACTTTCATTAAATTTTTTATCTTTGAATTTTTTATTTTCTAAAAAATAATATTATTAATTTCTAAGTTTGAACAATATTTCTTTTTCAATCTCTCAAAAATTTTTATAACTTAGTTTCGAATCCATGGCCGGATTTCACAACTTAGTTTCAAATCCATGGCCGGATTTCATAGTTTGGTTTTGAATCCATGGCCGGATTTCATAGCTTGTGTCTAGTTACTCCATAAATGTACTATGCAAGTGATTAATATGATACAACACATATGCAAAATTAAAAAATTACATTACTAACCATGAAATTAAAATTAAACTAAGGAATATTATACGTGGCTTTTAGGATGGAACATATATGCTCATGAATTTTAAGTTGCTGCTCGGACATGCCTGTGGCATCCTTCAATAGGATTTCATAATCACTTCGAAAATTATAATTGTCTAACTTATTTGCTAAGTTTTCCATAGCTTGCAGTTTTTCTTCGTTGTGTTGAATACAGTGGAACTTGAGAGTCCGACATTGATTCTGTTGATGCAACATTTTCTTGTTCGTCGACAAAATCAAAATCCTTCCTTATCTCCGACGGAATTTTTGAGCATCCACAACCCATACCAAGGTTATATTGCCCCGATGTGTAGTGCTTTCCCATATTTGGATTAAAATAAGTAGGTGGAGGATACATGAGAATTGGGTATGAAAAATTTGGTAGATTGTGGAAATTTGATGGATAGTTGGAAATGGATAAATTTAGGGGATATACATAATTTTGCACATTTGTAAGAATACCAGAAAATGGGTAATTTGGAAAATTTTGGTGGTTTTGAGTTTGCGAGGAGGATGAATTTTTTATATTTGGAGCATTTAACATATTTGTGAAACTACTAAAATTCTCATCCATAATCACAAACTATTGAAATTTTAAAAAATTGTGCAAAGAGATTGAGGAAAATGAATGAGAAAGTAAAAGAAATAATAGAGTAGGATAGTAAGATATGAAAAAAAAAAAGAAAAGGAATGTGTTGTGTTTAAAATTGGTCTAAAGGCACTGGTCCACCTATTACACATATCATCAGAATGATGCATGTAATGGGAATTACATGGCCATAATGGGTGGCCGTGTAATGGACCAATGTCATAGCAGGTATTACACGCATCATTGTGGTCGTGTAATGGACTCATATCATCGCAGGTATTACACACATCATTACACTCTATTGTGGATGCCCTTAGTGCGGATACCTTTATGGTAGGAACCTTCCTACCATAGGCAGCTCCTCAGAGCATGACACGTGTATTTGTAAAATAGGAACTCACGGACCGTTATATTGCAGTGATAATGCACATGGAGACAAACCAAACATGACATGTCCGGATGCAGCCTTTTTTCCCTTCCAATTCCTCCATTTCACTGTGCATTATTTTCACACTGCTTTATTACATTTAAAAAATTATGAAACTATAATTTTCTGCACCTAATATACCAAACAATTTAATAAAATTAATAACAACATACCAACAATATATACCCATGACATAAATATACTAAGCAATTATAAAAATTATTAGGATTATATAGTTACTTTAGAAGTTGCTCCCAAACACCGTGCAACTAAATTTTTTATTCAAACTAACGATAGTACGAAAAAAAAGACTAATTAATGAAAATACGATCTCGAAAAATTTTTAATTCACAGTCACAATATGTTAATTCGTGATAAATACAAAAAAGTATGGTACTTTGATCATATAATGAAGGAAAATCATAAAAAGCAGGCCATTTACGGGAAAAATTTTCATTAATAAAAATACCAGCTCTTCACGGCTTTCTTATCAGTCCTCCAACGTATAAGCAAAGTGCCAATAATTAAATTAGTAATTTTTTTGATTTATACATAATTAAATTTTTTTTTACATTTCCACAAAAAACAAATGAAAATTTTTTATCAAAAAGTACAAAAGTCAAAATGATTAGTCTAAAAGGAAAAGAAATAGTAGATATGTACAATACTTGTATTTCGCGTTCGAAATGTTACAGTGCTGTTTTTTAAAAACACCCTCAAAAACATCTAATTCAAACGGAACCAATCTTCATTATTTAAAGGAAAAATCGTTCAAAACATCCATCACATTTTACAAGATGACTTTTTTCGTACCTCACTTTTAAAAGTGTAATTTTACGTCCCTTACAAATTCACATTGACAAAAAACGAAAGAAAATGCATCAACTAATCCAATAGAGAAAAAACAAAATAAATGATTAGGATGACGGGAAAAAAAAAAGAAAAAGAAAAGGAGTACAGAGTGGAAACTAAATAAGAAACCTACAATTTATATAAAGGTTTGTTTAATTTTCTTTAGCCAAAAGGGAGAAAGGAAATAAGGTGAACAAAAGAAAAAAAAAAGCAAAATGAAGAAAAGAAAAATGAATGGGCCACATGTCAAAAAAAGAGGGATCCACTTGGCAATCATTGGAATTACTATAGTAACTTCACTTTTTCTCATATCTACCTTGTATTTAAGAAGAAAGCAAGTTACTGTAGCAGTTCACCTTTTGGACACATGTATTGCACATATTTTTGACAAGTGGAATCTTGGTCATTTTAGCAAAATTTTTGGTTCCCTTTTTTGATTCAATTGGGCTGAAAGGATTAAAATATTTTTTTCTCCTCCAGAAAATCAACTCCATCTCTTCTTCTTTTTCTTGCTGCAACTTCTATCATCCTTCACCTTTTTTATTTTTTAAAACTAATCTAACTAAGATTGTTGCCATGTTATTTTTTTTTTCTTCGAGATGATTAGCTACTTAGCAAAGATAAATCTTTATTATTTTTTGATCCCATTTTACATTTCTTTTCTTCCTTCTTTTCTTCATCTCTAATCTCTCATGTTTGCTGTATTTTTCAATTATAATGTTATAACCAACTGGTATTTGTTTGTTAAATTTATAGGATAACATTGTTATTTAGTATTTCTTCTTGGGTAAAAGGTGAAATATTAAAATATATAAAAGATTTTAGAATTCTTTTATACTAATGATCATCTTCTATGAAAAATAAAACAAAAACTCATTCTTTTCTTTTCTCCTCCTAAGATTTGATTTCTTGCTTAACTTTTTTTTCCTTTTCTTTGTTTTTTGGTTACATTTTGTAATTATTTACAATAATGTGTATTTTTTTAGGAGAAAAGATATATCATGTGATGGTTTCACCAAGATAAATCTAGTTAGGCATTCTTCTAACTCTGTTTTTCTATGTCCCCCCCCCCCGGCAATTACTTTATGGTCTATTCAATTTAATTGGAGGATCCAATAAGATTTTGTATATATTTAAACTAATATTAATTTTTGTTTGTTTTTTAATTACTCAAGTGTTGTAGTATCAATTGGGTTGGCATACAAAGATTGTAGTTGGTGATGGAAGTCACAATTGAGACTTTCAACCTAGAGTGTGACTTTACAAAAAATTGTTAGAAAATTCAATTTTGATTAGGAAGATGTTTTTGCAATAAAAAAAAATGGTTCAGTTCTAATTTGTATATGTAAATCCGGAAACGTAACAATTCGTATTTTTATCTAACCTTGCTATTTATATCCTAGAGCTACAGGGTAACGTTGTTACCTTTATGCGAGATTTAAATAGATGAACTAACTTCTTCTATCAAAAGAAAGAAAAATGTGGAAGTTTATAGTAAGCTATATTGATGTTGAAGATTGTGCCCTGTCTTAGTGGCTTTCTAAACTTTTTTCTCATTATTAAGGGTAAATTACATTTTACCCCCTGTGGTTTACCCTTTTTTAACATAACCCCCCTATGGTTTCAAAAGCTATACATAACCCCCTCGTGGTTTGGATTAAAGTGTCAAAGTAACGGAAATAGTTACTCATAATGGAACTTCTAAAAATGTCGAAATTACCACGCCGTTATGAATGATCATTTCCATCACTTTGACACTTTAATCCAAACCATAAGGATAAGGGGGTTATGTATAACTTTTGAAACTATAGGGGAGTTATATAAAAAAATGCTAAATCACAGGGGGGTAAAGTAAAATTTGTCCCATTATTAAAGTACTGGAAGCATTATGACTGCTTGTGGTTTAGTTATAACTAAAACTATACTGCTATTAATGCAACAATGCACTTATAGAGTATTAATATTCTCTCCTCTTTAGGTATCATCATAATAGTAGTTCAAAAATCTTTATTCAAATCACAATAAATAATAGGGTTGACTTCATAGATGGAATTTTTCTTCACAATAAAATTTGAGGGAAATTTTATTTATACTCCATATTTTGTTAATTGTATTCCTACAATTAATAAAAATAATATGATAAAAATAAGGATTAATCTTTCCTACACTGACAGTGTATACACTGTCAGCGTTGGATGAATGATAACTATACAAAATTTGAATTTATAATTCAACTTTTATACACATGTCATAAATCCAATGATGATAGTACATACATTATCAGTGTATATAAAATTTACTCTAAAAATAATAGTGAAAATACGATTAACAAAAATAAGAGTTCAAATAACATTTATCAATTTTAATTGTTTTGATGCTCAATTTTTTTTCTATATTTATATTCATTCATCATATGTCGAAATAATTTGATGTTACGTGTTCGACTAAATTTCTAGGAGGCCAAGCTGTACTTTGCACAGCTCAAGTACCTCTAGTCATAGGTAGATATAGATACCTCCATAGATACCTAATTGCAGCCTTGGACAGACCCAGGCGACCAGGACACACTCTGTGAAAAAAGAGACTAAACGACACGTATACCCCTATGCTCTCAAATCAGGTACGGTAATTCTTGTTTTTCTCTCCATGGCGCATTTTTCTGTGAATTAATAGTTGCTTAAAAATCATACACTCCTAGAGTTCTGATAATTTGTTTAAAAAGTCAAATTTGATCAGGTATGAAGGATTAGTTTCTAGTTGTATGGAATTGTCGTGGACAAGCCATCTATTTAGTCTATTCTCTTTATGATTACAGAACTAATGACCACCATAATACCCACCCGACCCTACCTAACCAGCTTTTAGTAGCCAAAGTATACTGCAGCTAATGTCTTCTCCAAACATGCCAAATAATCTGTTGTTACACTAGAATAAAAATACAAATGTTAAATAGAAAAATTAACAATAGTTATAATAATAATTTTAACAATTATAAAATTAACTATAACAAAATAGTTAAAATAATAATATAATAATGCACAAATGTGGAGGGTTGAGATATGGATATCTCGCTTTTTTTAAGGTGATTCAAGCCTTTGCAAAACAATCAATTTTGGTGCAGCAAAATCTTCGACTTGTTACCCCTAGGATACAATAGCCCAGTCACACTTGTTGTCACTCTCATTAGTCTGTACAACTAAGAGAATATAGCTCCACTAATACCAGTTTTTTTTTTTTTACCAATTTATGAGATAGAAAATAATGGAGTAGTAGATATTTTTCCATCTCAACTATGCATATTTATAGGTAAAGAAAAGTTAGACAAACATAACCTACACTACTAATAAGACACCAAGTAAATGCTGAAATTATTGGCCATTCAAAACACATTTAAATTTGTATTGTAGGTTACAAAAACTTGTTGTAATTGAAAAGCCATAATTTCATATAATAAATCTTTCTTCAAAGCCATTCAAACACCTATAAATTGCAGAAAATTTTACCAATTCATTTTCCTTGTAACATGCACATTTAATGGAGAATTTAATTATTTTATTAAAATACTCCAACAATATGTATTCACAACAATATGCCAGTGCATTGAGGTCTACTGAGTATTGTCTTTGCATGATAGGTTAATTTATTTGTTGGCTCTATAGTTTCTAATTCCTCAAAGATGCACTGGTACATCTTTATAGGACAAGTTCGTGTTGCGCTAGGGTTTCTTGTGCAAGTATTATATTTGGTTGGGAAGTTAGCCAGAGTATGTGTCATTTGAACCTGTTAAGGTAGTCCCGTTGCAGCAATCCCACGATAGAACCCGACCACCTAGGCCTTGTACACGCATGATGGAAACGAAGGATTGCCGAGTATCTTTGAGTTACAAGTACCTCCCTGCCTGGTTGTGAGAATGAGGCAAAATGTGATGGTGAGTTTAAGGACTGAATTGGTTTAAAAAAATCATCAGGAACGAAATTGGTTTAAGTGTAAAAGTTCATGGACTAAATTCACGAATTTTCCTAAAAACTTTGATTGTAATTGGTATTCTCATCTAAAACTTAACGGTCGGAGATTATCTTTTTAAAATATAGTTTCTTCAAGTTATAATATTGTTCAACAGAAAACATATTACAGCCAATTGAAAGGACCACAAGTTACAAGTAATTTCAATCTCTATTTTATTTCTTTCTTAAACAATTGCAATCTATCTTCTGAGTTTGAAGATTGATGAAAGTGGTGAATGGAAAAAAGGGAGGCTGGCCTTCATTGAAACATTGAAACAACAAAAAATTGGACTGTAAGACCATTAGTATATCGATTTGAAAGTTTAGTGACCACATAATAAGTACTTGAGTGACCAAAAGCACATGTGGGATGGATTTTTATGGCTCGATATCTTTAGAAGCATATGTTTTAAACATAAAATACAGACCATATGTACATAGATGCATAGACATAGATAAAGAAATCAACTCTTTTTGGTTTGATGTAATTTCGAACTTACATGACTATGAAACGTTAAGTCT
This sequence comes from Coffea arabica, assembly GCF_036785885.1. NCBI lineage: Eukaryota > Viridiplantae > Streptophyta > Magnoliopsida > Gentianales > Rubiaceae > Coffea > Coffea arabica. The sequence goes on from NC_092313.1 coordinate 29,425,235, forward strand.
AGTTTGGAAATCCTGGAGCTCAAGCTATTAAAATCTCCATTGTTGTATATACTTTTTTTTGGGTTAAAATCAAAAAAGTTCCATGTGGTATACCTAATACTCAGAAAAGCTTTCTATGGTTTCAAAACATACAAAACGATACCTCATATTTTGAACTAAATGATAAACTAACAGAATTCATTAAATTTAATGAAAATGACGGTCTCAACTGTTAAAATTACCGGATTCCATTAAATTTACCGGATTCTGTTAAGTTTTCCGTTAAGTTTACTGGATTCCGTTAAATTTAACGAATTCTGTTAGTTTACAATATAGTTTAAAAAATGAGGTATCGTTTTGTATATTTTGAAATTACGAGGGGCTTTTCTGTGTATTAGGTATATCACGGAGGACCTTTTTGTTTTTAACCCTTTTTTTTTGGATAAAAACATAAACCTTATCCCACAATAGAAAGAAAAAAAGAAAAACCTAGGCTACCATAAAATGTGTCTTACTAATCATGCACAATTTGTGATCTTGTAAACAATTATGTGAAATTCAATACTCATGTGCTTTTGAAAAGATGTGGCATTTTGAACCGACGCAAATTTGTACATGTGCAATAGAATTTTTAAAAGTAAAAGAAAAAAAAAATAAAAACATGCTTACCAGTTTGATCCCATCAGACAAGAAGAAATTCTGAGATTTCTAGCAACAGTCATAGGTTGGCCGTCAACATGGTTCAAAGTCGCGGTCGCGGTTGCGGTCGCGGTCTGGACCGTTCCACATCGGTCTCGACATATCGGTCGCGGTCTCGGCGAGACGCGAATTTTTGAAATATTTAATATTCAAAAAATTGTAAAAAATATGATAAACAAAAATAATTTAAAAATTAGTAAAAATAATAAAAATTCAAGTTGACTCGGGATGATTCGGAGTGATTCGGTGTAACTCGGCCGTTTCAACCCTTCACTGTGATGTCTCGGCGAAATAAGTATCTCGATATCGTTTCATCACGGTATCGTATCGGCGAGGGCCAAGACAGAGACGACTCGGCCGAGTACCATGATTTGGTACAGAAACCACTCAAAATTTACTAAAAAGATCACAAGATGAAATTGTGGTTATTCTCCTGCTAAGCAGCTTAAATGATCCAAACCAAACCAGGAAACCAGAATTGTAACAACTCTGAAAGGGTTTCAGGGATTAACTTATTGGAGTAACTTCATGATCTCAATCGGATATCTTGTATACATGGCCTTTCTTAGTTCCACGAACAAGACTTCCGGAAAAGTTCATAAATTGCATCTTTTACATAAGATTTGTGCTCTTGCAAACAAGAAAGAAAAGTTTGAAATTGAATGTTTTCCAAACTTATCTTGCTAACAATTTGTTCAGAGTACATGAATGCCATGGTTCAAAGGCTAACTAAATTCTTCTCTTTGAAGCTTTCGATGGTATCCTTGAGGCTCACCTCCAAAGGAATGAACGCAATTCCCAAACCTTTTACTTTCTCATTCGATACTTTGTACTCAGGCTGTTTTAGGGGGGCTACTATTAGAATATCTGCAACAGTTAAAACAATTTCAGAAAAGAAAAGAAATTAGAGATGCAGATATTGGCTTAAACTCATACAAGTGAAGCGGTTTGCTATGCAAATATTACCAAGGTGCATGTAGCATTTCAATGTATTGCGATTCAAATAAACTAGGACCAGGCCTGTAAAGCACTGAATTAAGTGAACAAGAACAGATAGGCCTACCAGCTCAAATGCTCAATGGTCCAGGCATTCTTGAGCCTTGTCAGAGAATAGCCTAATGACACTTAAGACACAAATCAATCATCTAAACTCTGTAGAATACACCTTCTACATATATTGAACATTATTATACTCGCACAATCTGACTTGCCTTTAAGCAGGCTTCCCATGGAGCCAAGTCTCTTGGCCTTTCAGGTTGGACTTCATCTAGACAGAGCATCTCACAAAACTACTGGAGCCCCAGTGGGCAGTTCTTACAAAAACAAAAATCTACCCTAGTTCCAGATTCATGACCATAAACCATTCAATGATTTATGTAACGCCATCCACAAGCTATTGAAACAATATAACTACTGCAATTTTGTGCTGTCTATAAAGGTCATGAAACAGCTAATTCTTGTCTTGTTGGACTAGTGCTGCAAACTTTATCTAGAAACTGTATGTACATTTCAACTTGATACTTTTCAAAGTTCGAATAAAACTAAATTCATTTTACAGATTCAGGGAATCCAATCAAACTGAGTGCCTGGAGTCACAGAAGTAAAATGACATTTTGTTTTTTTATTTTCTACGAAAGCCCTTTCTGTTCTAATTTGCACATATCCTTTTCATTAATTCTAGGTAATAATGGTAAAACAAAAGACTGAATTGGTTGTGGACCTTTGAAGCATTATTTCAAGAGGTCAACATGTTGCTTTCCTGTTTTCAATCTTTAATTTCTTATCCCTTTTCAACAATAATGCTTGTACCATGCTCCTTTGGGGAAAAAAAAAAGGCTGGTAAGGAGTGTAATTTTGGCATCACAAAAATTAATATCATTTTTTGCTTACACTATTAACCACTAAAATTCACCATGTTTTTATATAATATATAAATAAATGAATTTTGTTGTTCTTTTTTTAATTTAATTCACTATAACTCGAGAGAATGCTTTTCATTCTTGTAATTGTTGGAAAAATTGATATTAATTATTGATGAAATGCAATGAATTGGTTGTTCTTTTTTTGGTTTAATTCATCAGAATCACCACAATTCAAGGAATGTTTCTTTGTAAGTGTTACATAATTCTTATTAATTATTAAGAAAATAGAATATAATCCATCCATTTATTATTGTCAAGGGTAATATTGGTATCACAAAAATTAAGATCAATTTTCGCTTACACTCACACTAAAGACTCATCATACTTTGATATAGTAATAATAATAATAATGATAGATAATAGATAGATATGCATGACATTCAGGATTTTATTTTTATTTTGATATGACCCAAAATTTGTGTATGTGTAATAGAATTAACATATAACTCATTATGATGGTATGATCCCAACGGCCATTTTGGAAGGATTTGAGACTCTTAACGGCAATCCTTGATTGGCCGTCAAAATGGACTGAAAACTGCTCTAACAGATCACAGGTGTAAAGAGAGGATATGACTTTGTCTCTACTCAGCTAAAATATCATATATGCACTTTGGAAAACCAAGAACAATAAATAAATAAATAAATAAAAAAACAGAAAAGACGACAATGTCGGATGAAATTAAGGCGAATATTTAGATTGGTGCAGTTCCCTGACCACAATTTCCATGTAAATGAGGTCTCCAGTGTGAAACTGATAATTGATTCTTCTTTCTTTGACCCACCTTTCAGTTCTTATCGTCGCATATTTCTTAATTAATACTATACAGTTGGCAGACTGAAACGTGGACGTCCATGTTGTTGATCATCGGATTCTTGGAGGTCAAACCAAATATAAAACTTTCAATGCTCAATTGCCCATTGAAGCATTAGCAAAGCCCGTTGACTTGTAGCAGAGAGCAATCGTACTTTATATGCTCATCACTCTCCCAAAAAAATCGTTGATTAAGATTTTCCCATTGAAAATGAAATTACCTTGTAGTTCAAGAAAAACTAAAGTCTATATATATGTAGAGAAGAGACTTTCAGAATAATGAATCATTGATGTGTTTTGTTTTGCCTACTGTTGAAGCCTATGGAGTTTTTTCCAGTTATTGCTCTGCTTGCATTCATTTTTCAGCTAATAGCATGGGACTCTGTCCTTGGAGCTGGTGCAGCCATGGTGAATTGTTCAGCTAATGATCTTGAAGCTCTTCTTGACTTAAAAAATGGCCTTAATGATCCTGAAAATCGGCTTTCATCATGGCGGGCCAGAGGCTGCTGCTTATGGAGGGGAATAGCTTGTGATGACAATACTGGTGCTGTTATCAAGATTGACCTCCGCAACCCCTATCCAGTGAATAGCTTTAATAGTAGCACCACCAGGTACGGGTTTTGGAACTTGAGTGGAGAGATTAGACCTTCATTGCTAAAACTGAGGTCCTTGACGCATTTAGACTTGAGCTTCAACACATTTCAGGAAATCCCAATTCCTGATTTTTTTGGTTCTTTAAGGAATTTACAGTATATGAACCTGTCAAAAGCTGGATTTACTGGTATAATTCCTCCATCCCTTGGAAACCTTTCTAGCTTGCAGTATCTTGATGTTTCTTCAGAATTGTCAACCTTAAGTGTCGATAATTTCCAGTGGGTGGGTGGCCTTGTTTCTTTGAAACATCTTGAGATGAACCAGGTGGACCTTTCTTTAGTTCATTCAGATTTTTTTCATGTTCTAAACATGCTACCCAATATAACCGAACTTCATTTTGAAACCTGTAGCTTATCTGGTTCCTTTTCATCTCTTAGTGTTGTCAACTTCACTTCACTTGCTGTTTTGGACCTCAGCTTTAATGGATTGGACTCGATCCCAGATTGGCTTGTCAACATCAGCAGCCTTGAGTATGTTGATTTCGACAGCTGCCAGCTTAGGGGTAGAATTCCACTTGGCCTGGCTGAGCTTCCAAGGCTAAGGTACTTGGATCTTGCTTTGAATCACAACCTTAGTGCCAGTTGTTCCGAACTGTTCAAGGGAAGCTGGAAAAGCATTGAGGTTCTCTCTTTATCTTCAAACAAATTACATGGGAAACTTCCAGCAAACGTTGGGAACATGACATCTCTCACGCATTTTGATTTATCTGTTAACAACGTTCAAGGTGGATTACCAAGTTCTATTGGCAGACTTTGCAACTTGGAGTATCTTGATTTGTCTAGCAATAATTTAACAGGAACTCTGCCTGAATTGCTCGGTGGAACTGAAAGCTGTGTTTCTGGGAATGCTTTAGCTAATCTGTTTTGCCTAGAATTAGGCAACAATCGACTGGATGGTAAAATACCAGAGTGGTTGGGGAACCTCAAAAGTCTTCAAACACTGGGATTGGCTGCCAACATGCTTGAAGGTCCTATACCATCTTCTTTAGGAACACTTAAAAATCTGACAAATATCGGATTAGCAGGGAACAAATTAAGTGGGACTTTACCAGAGACATTTGGCCTCCCGTCTGAGCTGTCAGTCCTTGATGTTTCTTTTAACCAGTTGACAGGTATCCTAACTGAAGCTCACTTTTTAAAGCTGAATAAACTAAAGATCTTGCGGCTCTCAGCAAATTCCTTCATCCTGAATGTAAGCTCCATTTGGATTCCTCCTTTCCAAATTCGAAATCTCGATACTGGTTCATGCCAAATGGGTCCATTATTTCCAACTTGGCTTCAATCTCAAAAGGAGATTAAGTTCCTTGACATCTCAAATGCAAGTATATCAGGGTCCATCCCTATCTGGTTTTGGGATATCTCTGCTAACCTGTCATTGTTGAATGTTTCTTTCAACAACTTAGAAGGTCAGCTACCAACTCCATTGGAAGTGGCACCTTTTGCAGATGTGGATTTGAGCTCCAATATCTTTACAGGACCCATCCCTCTTCCTCTTGTCCCCATTGAGTTACTTGATCTCTCAAACAATCATTTTTCTGGTCCTATCCCAGTGAATATAAGTCAAATCATGCCAGACTTGATCTTTCTCTCCGTTTCCAACAATGAGCTTGCTGGGGAGATACCTACCTCCCTAGGTGAAATGCCATCACTGCAAGTTATTGATCTCTCCGTGAATAAATTAACAGGAAGCATTCCTGCAAGCATAGGGAATTGTTCTTATTTGAAGGCTTTAGACCTTGGAAACAATAAGTTATCTGGAATGATTCCACAATCTTTGGGCCAATTGAGCCAGCTTCAGTCTCTGCACTTAAATGACAATTTGTTATCAGATGAGCTTCCTGCTTTTTTGAAGAAACTGTCAAGCTTGGAGACCCTGGATCTTGGAAATAACAGATTATCAGGTAGCATACCATCATGGTTTGCCAACAGCTTCTCCAATCTTCGAATCCTTAAGTTAAGGGAAAATGAATTTTCAGGAGACCTTCCAGACGCGATTTCAAATTTGAGTTCGCTCCAAGTTCTTGATCTGGCAGGGAATAATTTAACTGGCAGAATTCCAGCAAACTTGGGAAACCTAAAAGCCATGCAAGTAGAGCAGAAGATACTGGAATATCTATTGTATGGGGCATATAGAGGCCTTTACTACGAAGAAAGGTTGGTGATCAGTCTGAAGAATCAATTTCAAAAGTATACCAAAACTCTTTCCCTTCTGACAGCCATAGACCTCTCAGACAACAACTTCTATGGAAATTTCCCGGTGGAAATATCAAAGTTATCTGGCCTGATGGTTTTAAACCTGTCGAGAAACCAAATATCAGGTGAAATTCCAGGAAGCATTTCACATTTGAAGCAACTGTCATCCCTTGATCTCTCAAGCAACAAACTCTCTGGTGAAATTCCATCAAGAATGGCTTCGCTATCATTCTTGAGCTATCTTAATCTATCAAACAACTACTTATCAGGTACGGTACCTTATAACGGACAAATGTCAACTTTCACTGCATCTTCTTTTGAGGGAAATTTGGGACTTTGTGGAGCTCCTCTGAGGTTAGAGTGCCAAAATGGGGGTTCAGGAAACGGATCAAAAACTGAAAATGATAGCAATGAAGGATTTATTGATGAATGGTTCTATTTGAGCCTTGGATTGGGATTTCTTGTTGGCATTCTGGTACCTTACCTCATCTTTGCATTCAGAAGACCTTGGGCTGATGTATACTCTGATTTTGTGGACAAATTAGTTTACAAGTTACCAGGGATGAGCAGAAGGAGAAATAAAGCATTGCAGACCAAAGTATACTTTCATAGATAGACCTTCCATTCTAGCTTTGTATCTTGTGTTTGATGAGAAGCTAAAGAAATTAAATGTTCTTGTAAGACATTGGATTTCTTTTCATAAGCCAATCCACTCTTATGTGTAATGTTAAAATGGTTGCTTACTTTGTCTATCAAGCCATTCACCTACAAGAAGTCAACTGAGAGCAAAGATAATTATTTCATTAAAATGGGCAAATTAGTTCAAGTCCTACCTAATTAAACATTTGGATTCCGTATTCCATATAAGAACAGGTTTATTGCCACACTAATTCCAGTTAACCATTGATCATCTTCCATCACAGCAACCAATTTTTCCTTCTAAGAGTTTCCATACTTTGGCTGCTTTCCTTGACTCCTCAATCACTATCCATGTCACTCTTTCTGAAGAGAGAAATCTTCTACATTGGCTGAGACTGAGCATTGTTTTATCCACTGGAAAAGCATTGAAAAACAAAAAATGCCAAAGGGGACATCAAACTGGAAATACCTGTTTGTTCAATATTCCCACCCAGATATATATTTCTCATGCAAAGACGGTTTGTTTCAAACTTATCCATCTTTTACATTTTTTCCATGGGGTTTTAGTCTGTTGCAATTTGGTGCTCTATTATTGGCACCTTCTCCCATAAATGAATAAATTGCATACAATCCACCTAAAGGAACAAAAAATAGAAAAAAAAATTAAATAAAGATAATGCAGAAAAAAGTGGACTAATAAGTTTGGGATCTTATAACAATGAAGAAACAGGACTAGCTGACCAATGACACCACAAATGTCAATCAGCTGGCCCTTCTTTAAGCTCCAGCCCACCGAAACAACCACCAATCACATTTCCAAACTCAAAAAGCAGCGGATTTTCATTTGTATATAAAACAAATCAAACAATTATATGTATATAAGAATAACAAGATAACAATTTTATTCTTGTAGTTGATGACTGATAACCTATTGTGATACAAAAAACAATGATCAATTGATTAACTATTTATACATAATCTTATACTTTGTATTTAATTACAACAATTTTTGTAAATATGCTATATTTCATGATGAATCATAGCAAAATATTATAAGAAAAGATATTGCAAAAAAATTTTAAACAATGAGATTAAAAAAAAAAAGAAGAAGAAGAAATCATCCCAAGTGTGCGACGAGGAACAAACATAGATAGTGGGTAGAAAATAAAGGAGAATAAAAAGGAAGAAGAGGAAAAATTAAGCAAAAGAAAGTAAGCAAAAGAAATCAAACTAATAAAAGAAACGATAAGGGAAAACTAAAGAGATAAAAGCATAAGAATAGGGGCATGTCTATCCATTCACACTTAAAATTCAAATAAAGAGGGGTTAGATGCTGATAAACAAAATTTGAAAGGGCAATGTGAAATAGGTATATAACGTGGGGGGAAAATGTAATTCAAACTAATTAAAATGTGGACCTAAATTAGTAGGGGTACGATAGGGCATTTGTGGTATCAAGATATTTTCCCTCCCCAACAATTAGTTTCTCAATCTTAGTTTCCTGAATATGGCCAAAATTTTAAAAAAAAAGTTGGAATTAGAGGAGATAGGTGAGTAATAGTTTTTAGGGTTATTATTACTTTATCTCTCTAAACTATAGCATTGCTATCAATTTACTCCCTAATGTTATCTTTTAGTCATTTCACCTCATAGGTAATTCAACTCAGCATGTTAATAAATTTTTGACGTAAATACCCTTTTATTTTACAGCATTACTACATTGTTATTATCACTTTATCCCTTTAAATTATGGTGATATAATTGCTTTACTCTCTAAATATTTTATCCTATTGTTAATATAAAAGGTATGTTAGAAAATGTTTAAATGTATTTACCTTTTTTATATATAATTAAAAATAAATTTTTGGAATAATTATTCTTCCTTTTTTTCACTCTAAAATTCCAAAAACATAAAAATAAAAGGGTTTTCTCAAAAAAAAATTTCACACTTACTAATACTTGGAAAAGAAAAGGAGATAGGATAGAAGGAAATAGAAAATTAGATTTTGTTAAGAAAGAAAATAAGGAAGAATCTAATATTATCGTATTAATTTAATGTTCTCGGGATTGGAATTGGGTAATAAACGGAAAAGTAAATTAATTTAAAATGATAGAAATATTGAATTCTTTCTTGTTTGTATTAAAAAAAAAAAAATTGAGCTATCTCTCTCCCTCCCCTATTTTTCTATTTTTTTTCAATATTAATAAGATTGCCAAAACGAAAGAGATTAATGTTTTGACTTTTTTTCTTGATACTGAAAAGGAGAAGAGTTACTCTAAACTTTTTATTATTTTTATTATACAAAAAAGAGGGTACTATCTTCTAAAGTTTTTTAACTTGTTAAGTTGGTTTAATGGTGGAATAAATTGCCTAAAAAATAAGTCTAGAAGGTAAATTGATAATAAGGCTATAGTTTATGGGGGTAAAGTAATAATAATTTTAAAGGTTAAACACGTCTTATCACTTGAATTAATAAACTCTGTTATGTTTGACCGTTAGTGTTGGGGTAAAATGACTAAAAAATAATATTAATAACACCAAATGTTAAGAGGGTAAAATGATAATACATGAGTTTTTAAAGTTCAAGTAGAGTCAAAGATACTGTTAGAAACCTTGAGAAAGTTTCTAAAATTGAGGATAGGGCCTCAAGTTCCATTTTCCACAAATTTGTCCTTGAGTGTAATTGAATTAGAAAATAGTATAATAAAAGTTTAAATATGGTGTAATTGAGTTGGAAAATGGTGTCACAAAATTTGAAATTACTAATTTATCCCAACATAGAGTAAAATAGAACTTGAAAAGTCCAGAATCCTTTAAAAGTATTCCTTTCAAGTGCCAGTCTATAAGAATTAACACCATAAAGACATGATACCCTTTCATCATCTTACAAATGCTCATCTAGTTCCAACAAAAAATGCGTGCCCAACTGCACATAGCTTCCTTACACCATGTTTTGTTTCAAATTACCTTGCACATGGCAATGCCTACTTACACCATGTCTTGTTTCAAATTACCTTGCAAGTTATGCAAAGAGATAAGCTCTATGCTATCTAATTTCTGGCGGGGAGAAAAAGACAACAAAAACAAGGCTCACTGGGTAGCTTGGAAGCAGTTGACCAAGGAGAAAAAACGAGAAGGCATGGGATTCCAGGAGATTCAAAGTTTTAACAGAGCTTTGCTGGCTAAACAGATTTGGAGAATAATCAGAAATCCAAATCTGTTATCCAGCAAAATTCTGAAAAGCAAGTACTTCCCAAATTGCAATGTGCTGGACTGCAAAACTCCCAACAATGCTTCATGGTTTTGGCAAAGCATTATGAGTGCAAGAGAAGAGCTTCAATGGGGGATACGAAATAGGATAGGGAATGGACTCTCAACAAGAATTTGGGAGGATCAGTGGATTCCAGACCAACACCTAGGGAAACCTATCACAGCCAAGCCAGAAGAATGTCGAATACAGAGAGTTGCTGACCTGATTGAGGGCTACAGGTGGAATAGGAATTCATCTTCCAAAATTTCAAACAGGGAGATGCTAAAAACATTCTCAAGATTCCCATAAGCATCACAGGAAGAGATGACAACATCTTCTGGATAGGGAACCAAAAAGGGGAGTACACGGTGCAATCAGGGTACATGGCAATTCAGGCTAAGAAAGAACAAGAGGGCAGAGAAAGAGGAGAAGGGATTGAGTCAAGCAACAAACCAAGAAGACATGACATGTGGAGAGTGCTGTGAAGCCTAAGTATCAGTCATAAAATTAAGATATTCATATGGAAAGGCCTGAAAGAAGCAATTCCAATCAAAGAACTAATCTGGAGAAGAATGATGAAAGGAGACCCTATATGTTCAGGTTGTGGGGAGGAGATAGAAACCTTGGAACATTTGTTGCTGAAATGTAAAAGAGCAAAGGAGATCTGGAAAGTTGCCCCAGTACAATGGGATGGGATTCAGGAGTTGACTGGGAATTTCAATAGCTGGTGGGCAGCATTATCCGAAGCAATTCACAGAGCTCAGGGATGGACCATATATCTCTCACAGCATATATTCTTTGGCAAATTTGGAAAAGCAAGAATGACAAAGAGTTCAACAACAAAACACAAGAACCAGTACATGTGGTCAATAAAGTTGAGCTTGCTTGGATGGAGTTCAATGATGGGATCAACAAGGCCAGGAGCTGTAGCATTGTTAAAACAACAGCACCACATCAAATGGAGGAAAAAGAGGTTAGATAAATTCCAGATAGCAGAACAGCAGGAATGCATATCAGAATAGCAACCAAGTGGAACAAGGTATCAAAGTCCATTGGATATGGTATTGTAGCAGCTGACTGTAGGGGGCAGGATGTGTTGGGATGCAAAATGAGGGAAAGAGAAAGCAAAAACCAACTTCAACACGAAGCTGAAGGTGTAAAGCTGGCTTTGATCAAAGCAGCAGAACAAGGTTGGCGACTGGTATGCATTGGAGTTCCTGGTACAGACCTGTTGCAGCAAATTCAAGGGATAAAAACAGTGGATATGTGGCTAGCTACCCCGATAGAGGACATCCGAGTCCTATGTTTTACAAATGCTCCTTTTGCCTAGGAAAATATAAAAGTAGTGATCTGAGTTGTTTGTTTAGCGCTCAAGCATTGAGCAATTATCATGATGTAGAGTGGATTAACCCCAGTCTATTCTGTTAAATGCACAGTGTAAAGCATCGAGCAAGTGCTCGCCTGTATATACTTTTGTTCCAATCAATACAAATACAATCCTATCGTTTCGACAAAAAAAAAAAAAAAAACAGCACATAGCTTCCCACACAATGTCTCACCATGAGTCATAGGGAATGCATAAAATTACCAGTAACTTTTTAACTTCCTTCGTCATTGCGCGTTTAGTGTGGATTCTTGTGGCATGAAATCCTCGGTTGCTCAATTTATCGGTGGCCAGTCTTACCATGTTTGGATAGAATATTATTTAAAATATTATTTGTAATAATTATTGCAGTACTTTTGTGATATGATATATGTTAAATAAAAAAATGGCTGAAAATATAAAAAGATAGATTAAAAAATGTATTTATGATATAAGCAAAATATTATTTGCAAAAATTTAGCTATCCAAACCTGCTACATCGCTATAGGGTCCAACATCTCATATGGTTGATTTGCACAGTTTCTACTGTTACCGTGTCTCTCCCTCTGTACCTTCTTGTTTGTCTTATTTCTTTCCTTCCAAAAGTCTTAGCCCAGATTCTTGCTCCCTTCAATTCTTTAATAACTGCAACTGCCAATCGCACTCTTCCTCTTAGTCGCCTCTCTAATGACAACCACCACCAATCTTGACACTTTGCCTAGATGGTTGAAAAGGAGGAAGGAAGAGAATATATAGCCATGGGATTTCTGGGACTTGTTCATAACACTGGTTATTGAGAAAATTTTATGATATAATTTGATAAAAATCACAAGTAGATGTTGTTTTGTTAATAGATTTTCTGTTTGAATATTTTGAGCAATTTATTTCTTAAAGATCTGATACAATTAAATAAAGCATAACTAATACAATTCAAACCTAAAATACCATTGTCAAAACTCGAAGAATGAGAGACTATGTTTTGTTATTGTTAACGATGAATCGTTGTAGTTTTAAAGACGTTTTTCTAAGTTAGAATCTTTTTTTTTTTTTGGTGCTGTCTATATTTGCAGAGTTTGATTTGCACTCCCATTGGGCTTGAGATTATGGAAGATTTGTCGGGAAGAAGAATGGAGGTTTTATATTTTGGCTAGAAAAGTTGAGCTTTGATTAATTCCTAACCCATAACAATACCGAAACGGCTTAGCACTATTAATTGTGAGACTGGCTTGCGACCGTAAGTTGGGCGGGCGACGATTTGAACCCAAACGATGACTTCTTGGGATTCTTAAGTCGACAGGCCATTGATATTAATCCGCGACAACTTCCCAACCATGAGCTTCAAACAATCAGGAAATTTTCTAGCCCATTCCATTTCCATACCATCCTAATAGCAGTCAGGGAAACTGCCACTCGACAAACACATATTGTCAAACCTGAAAAGAAATCATACATTTTATGAAAGATACTTTTGGATTTGTATCCTAATTTCGGCAAAATATTCTGAAAATCAATAACCAAAAAGAGGAGAAATGAGTAGCCGACTGGGATGGCTAAATATTATGTGACTCATGATCTACATATCCAAAAGCAGAAAAAACATTTTGGGGATACAAATGACTATTTCAGTTCAAAGTAGAAAGCTTGAGCTGAAAATCATTAATCTACTGCTACGTAAACTAATTCCCACCAAATTTCACATAACATAATACATGCCAGTTGTAAGAACACTAAGGGAACTTCTCAGTCCACATTCCTTGAATTGTCAAATAACAAACAGAATCTCTGCAAAAAATACCCTCAGCATTTATTTCCCAGGCATTTTGAGCTGAATCTTCTAAGTCAACATCTCAAGATTTGAGCAAAATGAGCAGAAAGACATCGAGCTGCACAAAATAAACAACAAATGTTACAAAGTCAAGAAACACATTCCAGAACCAGAAAATTAAACAAAAGAACCAACATTGCATTTCAGTAAACACACTACCTGTCAACGAGACGATCAGATGGTCACTCTCTTCCGCTATCTTCTTCAGGAGCCGCCTCTTTCACATCAATAGTAAAACTATACTCCTGGTCACATCCCAAATAGGAGTCACTCATGAAATATAGAGTGTAGGTCTTTTTTCCAGCTTCAGCAGAAGCATCAAAATCTAGTCTGACTTTGGACTTCCTCTGAAGGGTAACCCTTTTAATGGCAAGCAATTGGTTGGTTTTAGTGTCACCAACCACAAGCCACCATCCTTCTTCCTTAACTTTGGGATATCTAGGTCCATCAACAGGTCCAACTTCTGTTCTTCCCTCAAGATCTCTTTCAAGAGTTACATGCACACTAATGTTTTCTCCAGCCCTCACATTGTCACTCTCAGGAACATCATATGCTAAATCAATGTTTGGGAAACGGTTACAGAATCGTGCAATATCCATCAACTGCAAGTCAGACATTTGCAAAAGCTCGCGCCTTTCATCGTCCTCCATCTCCACCAAATCAAAAACTGTCTCTATACTCTTTCCAGGGTTCTCTTGGCACTTTTTTGCCAATTCCTTGGTAAAATGTGGGAGTTGGAGGAGCATGGAATCACGCTCCCACATGCCCTGAGTTACCATCTGACTCACTTCCATCGCAAGAAGGGCAAGACTTAACCAACCACTGCTGGAAATTACATCAACCATGGCTTGGAGCAATCTTGAAGCAAAAATAAGCACCTCTCGCTGGTCAGATGCCAAATTCCCACCTAAAAGTTGCCGAGCGAAATGAGCTTGCAGCAAAGCATTGGCCTTCACATGAGGGTCAGTGCATTTTGGGTTATCAAAGGAGAAACGCTGGTGATTAATCAACCTCCTAATCAACTCTTCTTCACCCGGTCTAATGGGAAGTTGTTCATACTCTGAGGCTGAAGCCAAGATATCCAGTAAACCCTTCAATTTGGTTTTGGAGTTCAAAGAAGAACTAAAACGTTCAATTGTTGTATAACTGATATAATAGTAGGATGCTATCATGCCAAGATTTAACGGTGAAAGTAAGAAATCTTCTTCAACAAGAATGCATTTACTTGCTTCAAGATCACTGATTGTGTTCTCAACAAGCTCTGACAGGTGATCAGATAGATGCCTGTGACTAACACCCTGCAAATTATAGTAGTTTGGATTCTGGGTGAGCCTCCTATACATGAATGTCCATGTTAGATAATCCACAGCATCCTGCTTGTTTTGTATGACCTCAGCAACCACCTCAGCATTTAAATTGTCATGCAGATAATGATGCAAATGGCTTTCAACTGGGAATGCTTCATATAGGAACTTCTTGTAGTACTCCTTCCTTGGCGCATGACAGAAGATGACACATTTCCCCGAGTTATCAACAAGGGGTCGACTGGCATGCCCCATCATCTGCAGCAAATCAGTAACAGGGTAGTCACTATGAGCACTTTCTCTGCCATCATAATGTTGTGTTCCCATAATCACCACCAGATGTGCAGACAAGGCCACTCCCCAGCACATTGAACTAGTCATAACACACACTTGAACCCATCCAGTTTCAAAGAGAGTCTTGACTATATCTTGATCAGTACCAGTTAAGCCCTCATGCAAATAACCCACACCATAACGAAGAGTCTCTTTCAACATTGGTTCTTTTATTCTATCAATAAAAGGTTCCAAATCTCCTGCAGACTGTAAAAGGAACATTATTTTGTCTGCGTCCACACTTGCATAGGTCATCAGATCCACAGCAGTCAAGCGGGCATGCTTCCTGGTAGGAACAAACACAATTGCAGGTTTCCCATTTTTGGCATGTTGGACGATAGCAGTATATGTGGGTTTTGTCATGGCCTGCATCCTGGCTTCAAAATTAGCAATGTCAATGCCCTGAATATGAATTTCCAAGGGTACAGGCCTCACACCTGGAGGAAAGTTGAAAAGACCATGAGAGGTAGCTCCAATCCATTCTCCCAAATCTTTGGCATTAGCAAGAGAAGTTGATAAAGCTACAATCCTTATCTTGTTCTCCAGCTGACTTGCAATATATCTCATTCTAGAAACTATAACCTCCAGAATGGGACCACCCTGGCCCCCAATCAAGTGGAGTTCATCAACAATGAAAAGACTAACTTGCTGAACATGCTTTCGCTGTTTCCAACGGCGAGATATAGCATCCCATTTCTCTGGAGTACTAATAATTATCTGACCTCTTTCAAGCAGTTTGATATCTGTTGCTGTCTCACCAGTCAACTCAACCACTTTCATCCCTAGCCCATCTCCAAACTTCCTTTTCCAGTCATTATACCGCTCCTTAGCAAGAGCCTCAATAGGAGCAATGTATACAGCACGCATGACACTTTCAGGACCTTTCTGGTGATTCCTCAATATGGCAAATTCTGCACAAATTGTCTTTCCACTACCAGTGGGTGCAGCAACTAAGACATTGTCATCTGAGTTGTACAGGATAGTGAAAACCTGAGTTTGGACAGGATTAAAATGCTTAAACTCTTGATATAGAGCTTCATAAGATGGATTTCTTAAAGCTGTCACAGGCAAGGGTTGTAAGTCTAATAACTCCGTGGGAGGAGGGTACTTCTCTGGCAGAATCAGATGCCTGAAAGAAACAGGTAAGATAGTCTGCGACCCAAGCCATCTATCTGATACGACACGAATGAAGTACTGGGGAGGCAGTGGTTCATATATTGAGACTGTAAAATCCAGTGTGTGATCCTCATCAATATATTGCTTCTTCAGCAAGAAATATTCATTATGGAGAATATATTCTCCGTCATTATCCTCGACAATTACCCAAAATGGTTCCACAAATCCATGTACTTTGTCATCCCACTGGAAATCTGGTGTAATAGTGAGTTCAACCCTCAGAACAGAACGAGTGATCGGTTGGACATGAGCAGCCAAGTTAAGCTTTGGGAATTGATGAATCAACTTGTGCAGAGTTCTCCCCATCTTAGGGAAACGGATGAGTTCTCCTATCTCCTGCGAGGAGAGGTCATAGTACCTTTCCCAAGCCAGATCTTTCTTCTCCAACTTCATCAAAATTTCATTTGGAATCCCATGAAATTGACGGAGTGGTGTCTGGACACTCCATATTCGCTTGTTAATCATTTTGCACCACTTCAATGCCTTTTCAGTTAATTGGGCCCATCCTCTCTTCAAAACAATCTCAAATAATGCTCGCATAAGACGCCCTGCACTCTGCAACAAGAATATAGCAATTTTAAACAAACGGAAGACCCATTCATACAGCCATAACAAATATAAATTTCAGAAGACAATGAGCAAACTCAGATAGAGCAACAATAACAAACCTGGGTAATGAACACCATGTCAGATGTCAAAGAGAGACCTTCAAGCTTCAGTTGAGAAATATATGCCTGTAGAAGAACATTGATCTTGGCACTAGGCTCTTCCAGACTTTCTTTGATAGGGATAGGGACACGTTCCAGAAGCTTTGCCAATTCCATCTTTTCATCTTGTCTCACTGTCACATACTTGAATTCTTCACTAAGGGAGAAAAGACGACATAGCTCAATGTCCCCCATTGTTGGCTTCAAGTGCTCATTATATGTAGAAATCGTTCCATGAGTTATATAGTAATAGCTGGCAATGCGTCCCAAGTCAGTGACCTGGAAATATCCACTTTTCCTGTCATATTTCACCAGGTTATTCTTGTCCAATAATGTTGCTGCTGAATGAACCTGCGGCATGAGAACAAAGTCATGGAATCAGACATGCAAGTGACACTCAAGAACAGATAATGTTACAAGCATTCCAGATGTAGTCATGGTTTGAATATAGGATACCATCAACTGGCAGCTAACAACATGATACATTCCAAGGGCAGAGAAATACTATTTCAAAAACAGTGATCAAACGCATGAAAAGATAAATGAAAATTCTAACTCATCAAGTAGGAAAACAACATAATGACAATTATTGCACCATAGAAGTACAAGGCATCATCCACAAGAAAAGATGCAACGAGAAAGACACATTAGAATCAACCCAATAATGGCATAGAGTTTCTTGCGCCTAATCTAAGGGTTTCAAGGGTCAAATCAAAGAAAAACCAGTCAATAGAATTTTCATGACCTATATACTACCATTAAATTAAATTAGTAATCTGATGGTGACAGAGCCACCATCCCCCCCCCCCCTCAAAAACAAACAAACAAACAAAAAAAAAGGAGGTCCGAGAAAGTCTGTTTGATCCACCGCCCATTGAATGCCATCCCTTCCCATCCCAAAATTCCAGGTCTTGTGGAAAAAATAAAGAAAAGCTACTTCATTAAAAGTGCACATATGTCTTAATCAAGCCAGCGAGTCATAAAACAAAATAGAAACCTCGCAAAGCAAATAGAATATAACTCAAGTAAAAAATATGGAAAAGATATAATGTTGAGCCATTCACATACCAACATTGTATTTGCAACCTCCCTTCGTAGAAGGGAGCTTAAACTTTAAACGTGTCTATCTTACAAAATCAAAAAAAGAAAGTCGATCAAAGTTAACTACCGCAGCAGCTTATCATTCCAGGTCTATTAACCAATCCTGATCTTTGATCCAACCAACAAGAATTCTATGCTTTCCTTCCAGTTTTCAAGTTTTCAAGCCCCTGACTCATCTATAGCTTTGGCATAAATGTACAATAAAAGATGGGGATTGTTTTATTTTAACTCTCATACTGGAAAATTTTCTAATAGGCCACAAGATCAAGGCAAAAGCAACAGCAAAACTCAGGGTTTTTTTTTTTTTTGGCTTTTCGGGGTGTGTGTGTGTGTTGTTAACAAAAAGCAGAGTTCATGAGAGTAAACTGGGTGTGAGAGGATAAATCTGATCTCAGACTGTATCTCTACTTACCACCTGGGTCCATAATGAACTTAACCTATCCCTAGCCATAACGGTGAAAAACTATAACGTGTGATCTCGTGAATTCAGGATTTGCAAATCTATAAGAGACCAAAAAAGACAGAGAGCAAGAAGAGACACAGAGGCAACAAGAAGGACGAGGAATGGGGCTAACAGTGCAGCAAAAAAAGTGAAGAACCTGAAAGTTTTTTCCCCCTTTGAAATACATCATAAATTAAACCTTAATATTGGCTATATTCTGACTCGATACTTGGTCTATTCTACCATATTAAAGGATCCAAAGTACTATTGCTGGAGCCAAAATCACTAGTAAGCGAAAAGAAACACAAGTCCCCTACACAATCACATGGCATGTATATGTTGCAACTAACAAATGATGATATCAGAATTGGCACACATTGGTGATTTGCATGAGAAGTCAACACTTTTCCATTTCCAAAAAAGTGCAGAATCAGCTTGAGACAACATTCAGCTCCACACAAACAGGCTCTAACAGCTATTTAAGGTAATTCAACCAAATTTTTGGGGGGCTGTGGAAAGAGAGGAGGGGAGAGATACTATGATGTGCACCAAATCAGATGAATGAAGAGACAAGGTATATTGCAGAATTCTTACCAGATCAGCTCTCCTTTCCTGCAACATATTATCTGAAGCAAGGGCATCAGCAGCTAAACTATAAACGGTAGGATTCCGAACCATGCGAACATAAAGATAAGTATAACCGAGCCAAAGGCAAGCTTCTTTAGCATTCTGAACGCTTCCAAGAACAATTTCCGCATTCAACTGATCAGCCAGCTTCGATACAAACTGACTTTCAATGGGAAGCTGCTGATTCATCAGAGAGAGATAATACTGTAGCTCGCTGTGTCCAGTAATAATAATTCCTTCACCATAAGTGTCAAATTGAGGCCTTCCAGCACGACCAAGCATCTGCATAACATCAAGGGGGCTTAGTTCAGTCCATGCTCCCTTTTCAGGATTGTATATCTGGGTACCTTTGATAATCACAGTGTGTGCTGGTAAATTGACACCCCAAGCTAAAGTAGCCGTGGAAACCAACACTTGTGCATGCCCATCTGAGAAAAGATCCTCAACAATTTGACGATCAGCTCTAACCATCCCAGCATGATGAATTGCAAAACCATAGGGTAGCAAGTCCTTGAGATCATTGCTCTTTACAAGCTCAGTGTGACTCTGAAGAATTTCACGGCTTGCACTGTCCTCTTTTAAGAACTTACCAAGAGTATCATTGGCAAGTGCAGCATCACGTATTGCACGAGCTGTCTTCGCAGTTTCTTTCCTGGAGTGCACGAAAATAAGCACCTGATGCTTTCCTGCCACACTGATTACTTTCTCATAGCACACGTCATTCATCAACTGAAATCTCTGCAGAGGCTTCTTTACCGAGATTCCTACATACTGTTGAGCTAGAGGCACAGGTCTATAGCTATTGTCAAAGTGAAAGAGACCTTTCTTCACATCAACACGCAGGAACAAAGCTACATCTTCATAGTTTGGAAGTGTAGCAGACAAGCCCACCAACCGTATGTGCTCTTTAGTGGTCTCAATTTGCCTTACAGTTCTTGCTACGATGCTCTCCAGCACGGGACCCCGGTTATCATGCAACAGATGTATCTCATCAATGATGAGCAGCTTTACCATCTGAGTGTAGGTACGATCACCAGATTTCCTGGTTATTATATCCCACTTCTCTGGGGTTGTAACAATGATCTGAGTCTCTTCAATCTGTTGACGGGTCAGTGTCTGGTCTCCGCTCAGCTCTTTCACCTTGACATCATAATCCTGGAGACGATTAGAGAGGTTACCAACTACTTCAGCAACCAGTGCCTTCATTGGAGCCACATAAACAATTTTGTAATTGTCATGGTTAAAAGACCCATCTTCATTTCTGTTCAAAGCAAGCTGCTGAAGGATGGTAAGCATAGCAACATTGGTTTTCCCTGCACCTGTGGGAGCACATAATAGAATATTATCTGCACCAAAAAGTGCTGTCTCATAAACTTTACTTTGAACCCTGTTTAATTGGGTCATTCCTTTGAAAGCCGGCTGTGCCCAGTCAGGCATGGAAGAGATCTTTACTAGTTCTTCACCAGGTCCTAATGGTTTCGGCTTTAATGCTGGTACATGAACTTCTTCGTATCCCTTTTTCTGATTCCTAAAAGAACCTTCTGGAAGCTCACACCTTTTGTTGGCCATCAAGAGACCTCCCTGGTTAAATGCAAGGCTGTCAAGATCAATTAATTGACGTTGCCCTGACAGCCAACCACCATCAGCATCTCTATCGCCTTGCCCCCTTCTTTCTCGTTGCCCATCTCCTCCAGTTTCATCCTTCAAACGGCGAGCCTCTTCTCTAATGCTCTTCTCCAAGTTCTTCTGCCTCTCTTTTGCAGTTGCCCTGGTGGCATACAACTGTTCCAGAATTGCAGCATGATCTGGCCCCTGCACCATCATCTCCTCTTCAATTTTCTTCCTATCCTCTTGGTCTGCAGCCCTTGCCAAGCGGGTGCACCAAACAATCTTCAGCCGGTTCCGCAACATATACTTGACAAGACTGAACTTATCAAACTGCAGATGCAACAAGAGCTTTGTTTCAACTTCACGATCATCACCTTCAGCAAGAATTTTGAGGACCTCCTCAGCAAGCTTCTGGCTCTGTTGCGGATCAATCTGTTGCTCATAAGCCTGTGAAATCTTCCTCTGAAGCCAGTAGGCATCAATGTCCTGAACATTCAAGGTCATCCCCTCATTAGCATCCTGCATCTCATCATCATCAATCCCACCACCCATCTGCATGGCACCGGCATTCGCATCGAGTCCATCATCTTCATCCTCTTCATCCTCCTGTACTAGATCATAGTCACTATCATCATCCTCTTCTTCATTCTCCTCAAATTCAACAGCAACACCAACATCATCATCAAGACCCTCATCACCATTGGCAGCAGCAGCTCCAGCAGCATCACCAGCATCTTGATAGTCAGTAATTAGCCGCCCGATAGATACCAGATTATCAAATACTTGGCTGGGGATAGGATTCAAAAGCTTCTCAATCTCCTTTTTCTTGTCAGGATTCTTGAGATTTTCATTCTTAAGAACAGCTAAAATCTCATCGGCAGCACCACTGACAATGTTAAGAGGCTGGCCACCTAACTGCTGCTGAATAGCACTGAGCAAGGCCTCATAGGCAGCCCGGGTTTCTTTAGTTTTAGGTTGATAAACACCCTCATCAGTGGTAGTAAGAACACTTTCCTCCTGTAGAAGGCGCCTCTTCTTGCTCTGCCTGCCAGGATTGGGTTCGGAAGCTAGTGGTTCTCGCTCCTTCTTCTTCTTGGACTTTTGAAGTTGGTCTTCCAATTCACGAGGCTTACCCCGCGAGGCACGGTCACCAAAGGTTTTGGGATCTATCTTGCCTTGAAGGGACTCAGGCTCACCAGTGGGCTCATGGGTGTCACGTGGGCGCGAGTCAGTGGTCAGGACAAGACTGGAGTTGGCTCGATACTCATACTGTTTGAAACGGGCATGAGCCTCAGCTCCACCACCGATATGCGACATCTTGATTGAACCAAAGACCCAAAGAAAAAAAAGAGTAGGGAAAAATTCAGTCAGCTACCAAAAGACCAGTACAGATAGGAACCTAATAATCAACAAACTCCAGTAATAAAACAAGGCAGAAGAGTGAATGGATTAACCAATAGATTAAACACAAAATTTTGAAAAAGACAATAGTCTTCAGAAGGAACGGCGATACGGAAGCTAAAACCCTAAGTAGGCAGTAAAACCCTAATACAGGAAGTAGCAACTGTAACAAAAGACAAAATCAGAAAAGGCAAGAGACGATTTCCTAGATACTTTTATCAGCTACTCCAATAAGCTTAAACTAACAGGCCGATTTGAGTCGGTTTCATATATTCCAATAATTAATTCACAAACTTTCTCAATAAGCTACCTGCCCTAGATTTCTACAGAGAATATATACAATCGAGCTTCTATAGAAAAACAACAAAAGCACCAAAAAGAAAAAGGAACGAAAAACGGCAGGCACGTGCAATAGAGACTAAAAAATAATAGCAAGAATAGTAAAAGTAGCCATTGTTGGAACTTACAGCTCACTATTTTGTTCAGAAGCTGCCGCCTACGGCGGAGTTATGGCTTCTCCTCCTCTGTTCCAGAGAAATATGGACAGCTACTAATCGTGTCTGTAATTTACTAGTAGTAATTATTAGGGAAGGAGGATTTAGGGCTAGTGCTAGGGCTAGGGCTACCTATTTTATGTGCACATCTAAATTTATGCAGATATACAGAGAGCCGACAAGGAGGGAATCAACCGCGGCCGAAAAACAGACCGACTCAGACGTAGGAGAGGCAAATCCTCTTTTTTTTTCCCGGAAACGATAGAAATATAAATGATAAGTTGTAACGCGAAGGCGGTGTAAGTATGGCTGGAGCGGGTCTGGGTCCGGTCCAGGTCCAATCTATCCAACCCGGATCAGAATTGTCCAACAATTTAGACATGGACCCGGGTACGATTAATATAAGGGAAAATCGCCAATTTAGTCCCTAAACTTTTTTTTTCCGTCAATTTAGTCCCTATATATTATTTCTAGCCAATTGGATCCCTAAACCTATATATCGGTTCCAATCAAGGATCTTTGCAGCGGCGCCACCGTATAATTTCCATTAGGTTCATAATCGTGCAATACAAAAGGGGCATTTTAGGGAATTCCATTCTGGCGCCTTTTCCAATTAAAAAGTAAATCGATGTAAAGCCCAAATCTAGGTACTACCTCTCTTGCACCAAAGAGAGCTGTCCAATTTTTGCAGACCCGCGTAGAAAAAGCACTGTAATTCAATGCATTCGAGAAAGAATTGGGACAAAGCATCCTCAAGCTCAGCCAGTGATCAATTTATTAACACCGTCAAAGGATCAAATGGTTCAGAAACAGGAAACTCGATTTATGAAGGAAACGAGAAATACTACAGTGGAGACAACATCGTGCGATGCTATTGCCAAGAACAATGCCGAATTGTGACTGCTTGGACAGAGGCAAATCCATCAAGAAGGTTTCATGGTTGCAGAAATTATGGGGTAATTTTTTTGTATGTGCATAAAGTTTAGAATTTGTTAAAATATTTCTTGTCTTTTAACTATGAAATGGTGGTAAATGCAGAAACGTGGTGCTTGCAGATTTTTTTTGTGGTATGATCCACCCATACCCCAAAAGATGAAAAATATAATGGGTGCACTTTTAAGGGACCTGAGAAGTGTTGAGAGAGAAAACGCAGCATTATTGATTGAAATGAACAAGTTGAAGGCAAAAGTGAAAATATTGTTTATAATTTGTATCTGTTTTGGCGTTTTACTTGTTTTTGTACTTGGAGGCAAGGAAAGGAAGAAACAAGGTTTGCTGGAATTGAAGATGTTGCAGTAGTTTTGAAGAATGTATGGAATTGTATGGTTCATCTGTACTTTAAAATGAAGTAAATACAATTGAGTTTTCATCTATGTTTGACTCTGTTTTGCTTCTGGATTTGTTATTACTCTGTTTTGCATCTGGATTGCTCATGTAAGTTTCTGTGACAAGTTCAATGTTATGCTGACAATGTTGACTGAAGTGGAAGAATTGCAGAAGTGATGGCCATTAAAAAATTGGGTAAACAACAAAAAAGCCCCCTGTGGTTAGGCAATCATACATAAAAACCCCTTGTGGTTTCATATCATACCAGTCGATACCCCGTGGTTTGAATTAACCTGAAAAGTGGACGGAAATCGTCAAATATTCGGCGTGTGTCTTAAACGAACTGCAAAGGCGCGTGCATATGCGAAAAACAGATTTCCACCACAAACTTTCACCTGATATGCCTATTTTAGCATTCACTCTTTAATAATAAGAGACCAGCTTCCGTTTCTTCTGAGTCTTCATTCAATCTGTTTCCAGATTATTCATTAACTACTGTAGACACCAAATTTTTAGTGTATTTTTATTTACTGTTATTTTTATTTTTCATGCTAGTTTTTATTTACTTTTAGTCTTTTATTTTTGTTTTGAGTCATTTTAGCATAGAATTTATTTTTTTTAAAAAAAAAAAAAGAGGGAAACCCGCAAGCGGGTTTCAGGCTATTTAACAAATTACTTAAAAGAAAAAATTTTTTTTTACATGCAAGCTGCGTTGAGTTGCACATGCCCATCGGAGGGCCCTAGGATGCCCAGCAAACCTCCCCTCTCATCCTCACCCTTCAGGTGAGGGTTTGAGAATATGTGTTTGATATAAATAGAACAGAAACGCAGCTTTTAGTCATTTTACATAAGGGGGAAACCCGCAAGCGGGTTTCAGGCAGGCTATTTAACAAATTACTTAAAAAAAAAAAAAATTTACATGCAAGCTGCGTTCTTCAAAAGGGTATTTTCGTCTATTCACTCAGGAAACCCGCAAGCGGGTTTCAGGCAGGCTATTTAACAAATTACTTAAAAAAAAAAAAAAAATTTACATGCAAGCTGCGTTCTTCAAAAGGGTATTTTCGTCTATTCACTCAGCTCCGTCTGTTTTGCCGATTTCCGTCCACTTTTCAGGTTAATTCAAACCACGGGGTATCGACTGGTATGATATGAAACCACAGGGGGTTTTTATGTATGATTGCTTAACCACAGGGGGCTTTTTTGTTGTTTACCCTAAAAAATTGTTGCTCAGTCGAGTCATTTGCTTTCTTATGCCCTCCGATTCCTTATTTAACACGATTTGCTTTGATTTTATTTAGCAGATCATCGACTCAAGCCCTGGATTTTGTCCAAGACATTTTTTGTTTTCATTTTGGATTTTTGGGTGTGTATTTATCGCAGACTTGTTTCGTTTACTTTTTAATTGGAAAAGGCGCCAGAATGGAATTCCCTAAAATGCCCCTTTTGTATTGCACGATTATGAACCTAATGGAAATTATACGGTGGCGCCGCTGCAAAGATCCTTGATTGGAACCGATATATAGGTTTAGGGATCCAATTGGCTAGAAATAATATATAGGGACTAAATTGACGGAAAAAAAAAGTTTAGGGACTAAATTGGCGATTTTCCCTTAATATAATACAATATAATATAAATATATAAATAAGTAAAATAGAATATGCCCATCATAACTGATTTGGAAAAATGGCCAATTTCTGCGTTAACTTTTATATAGTGTCAATTTCGTCTCAGTATAATTTTTTGGCCAATTTGATTCCTAAATTTATTTAGTGGTTCCAATTGAGGAATGTCGTGGTGGTGCCACCATGTAAATTCGATTAAGCTACTAATTGAGCAACTAATGATAGGTATTTTGGATGCTTTAGTGCTGGGGCGATAACAAAAGAAGTAAAATCGAAAAAAAATAACTAGCACATTAAATTTTTGAGAAAAACCCAAAACCTTGCAAAAACCCCAAGCTTTAGTGAATAATGTGTTGAACAAAATCGAAGAAAATCATGATGAATAAAGAGTCGAATAGCATAGGAGGTCGAAGAATGGAGATCGCAAGCGACGAAATGCATGAAAGAAGCAATTTTGACAAACGGGGGTCAAGCAAATTGAGTTGAAACACTTAAATCTTCTTTCTTTCATTATGTTATTAGTTTAATCATATTCAATGGGGGTTTGTCTTGTTGCAAACAGAAGGTATTGTACTTCAATAGCAAGATCGAATCAAAATTTTTTGCTGGAAAATGGTTCTCTCTCTCTCTCTCTTGAAAAGGGGTTTATGCGGTTCGTGACCATAAAATTAATTTGTGATGTTGCTTTCATGTTCTTCGAAAAGGCAAACAATGATATGCAGAACCATGTGTTTGTAAATTACAAATTATGGTTGTAATTTTTATAATTTTTTTGAAAATAAAATAGGTGATCACTCAAATTCGTTCAATCTATATGTCTACTATGGTGGAGCATACATTAAAGAATTGGAACAAAAATATATGGGGGGTACCGTGGAGCCTTTTGAGAGGGTTTTGGCTCCAAGATTAACATAGCTTCTGTGAAAGCCAAGCTTTTGGCTGTTTACTTGGGTGTCACCAAGATACCAACTATAGGTATATAATCCCTACTAGAGATGGCAAATCAAAACTTAGACAAATAGATAGTAAAGAGGATTTCACGGACATGGCTAGTATAGGTAAACAAATTGAGAAAGTTGAACTTTACATTGTCCATGACTTTCATATTAGATCTATGGATCCTAGCAGCAACAGGTCAACTTTTGAAAGTGAAGGTGAGAATGAAAATGAAAATTTGTTCTGTGTGGACATCATATTTGATGACTTCCTTGGAATGAAGAACTTCCAGTTAATGTATCTAAAAAAGCAGATTGGGGAAAATAAAAAAAAGTAAAGGGAAAGCTCCTACTATGATTGAAAAAGATAAAAGTGCAGATGATGAAAATGAAGTAGAATTAGAGTCAATGGACGGTGGTCAAAGCTTTCATGATAGTGACTACGATTTTAGGGAAGATGAGAATGACATAATATTCAAGAATTGTGCTACTACAGTTGACAAGGCAATTGATGGTCAGATTGGCATAAATGATGCTAGTTTTGGAGGGAAAACTACCATCCTAACTGGTGAAGAGAAGAAGGGACGTGTAGGCACATAGGCAAGAAAAAGTAAAAGAAGCTATTGCTGCTAACCATGACTTTAATATTTATGATGGTGACTAGATTCCAGTCGAAGAGGAATCTGATTCCATGAGCACAAAGGAGTTAAATAGTTGCTATGGTTCCTTGAATGAAAATACCTCAAGAAAGAAGCCGAAATATTAAGGTTCAGACAAAAAATTGATACGAAGGACCCTAAATTTTTTGTTGGTTTATTGTTGACACAAAGATGATGTTTAAAAGAGCAGTTGAATCTTATTCTATGAAGTGGGGCACGGAGCATGGTTGGGAGAAGAATGATAAGAACAGGGTCAGGCAAAATGCAAGAACGAAAAATGCAACTAGTTTGCTTATGTTGCAAAAGAACCAAATTGTGATGCAATTGTGTCAGAATGATGGACCAGAACATTAATGTGGTAGAACTTTAACTTTCTATAATAAACATGCAAATTCAGGTTACTTGATTGGGTATTACATGGAGTTCTTGACGACAAATAGGAAGGCTACAATTAGTGCATTTAAGTACAAGGTACATGAAGAGCTAAATGTGAACACTACAAAAGACCAAGCATACAAGACCTTTGGGAAAGCCAAAATTCTGATCCATGAAAAGTATAAGTAACAATACACAAGAATTTAGGACTATTGTGAGGAATTGTTAAGTTCAAATCCAAGTTCCACAGTGCATGTAGAGACAGAGGTTGATGAGAATAATGGAAAGGAAAGATTTCAAAGGCTATACATTTGTTTTGTATCCTTGAAAAAAAAGCTTTAAAGAAGGTTGCCGTCCTGTACTTGGTGTGGATGACTGCCATCTAAGAGGACCACATCCAGGAGCAGTCTTGACAGTTGTTGGGATAGAAGCTAATGACTGCATCTATCCTATTGCATATACAATAGTGGAGACTAAGAACAAGAGATCTTGGACATGGTTCATTGAGTTCTTAAAGTTTGATCTCAATATCTATGATAAAAAAAAATGGATATTTATCAGTGATAGGCAAAAAGTAGTATGATTTCAATCAACTAAACCAACCTTAATTAGAAAATTCAAATGTTGGAAAAATAACTTCTTATGACTAATTTCTAAATTTTTTCATATTTTATATGATAATGTTTGGGTTCTACCATCCAAGATATTCTTCCCAGATTGGAGCATAGACATTGTGTTAGACATCTACACAACAACTTCAAAATGCTCCATCTTGGTGAAACACTAAAGAGTATGTTTTGGGCTTTGTACAAGATCCTCTTATGTCAATAAATTTGAAACCAAAATGGATGTGTTGAATTAGTATGATGAGAATGCACACAAATGGCTAATGGACAATACATCACTATACCATTGCTCTATGTCACATTTTAGGACCAAAGCCAAATGTGATATTCTTCTTAATAACCTGTGTGAGAGTTTTTAATTCTGTGATATTAGAGGCAAGAGAAAAGTGCATCCTTGGTATGTTTGAATGCAGTAGGATATACCTAATGAAAAGATTGAAGATAGAAAGAGAGTGGATGAGAAAAAAGAATGATGTTATCTATCCAAAAATTCGAAAAAAAAAAAACTTGAAAAGGCAAAAGATGATGCTAGATCAAATATTGCTAGGAGGTCTGATGATGACAAGTTTGAGGTGACACATATGTATGGGAACACATTTGTTGTTGATTTAAAGGCAAGGACATGTACATGCAAAAAATAGGAGCTCACTAATTTACCTTGCTCACATGTTATAGGCTGCATTGCATTGATTGGAGCTGAGTTAGAAATTCTAGTGCATCCATATTACTCTGAAGACGCAAATTTAAAGGTTTATGAGCCAACTATTGGTCCAATTAATGGACCTAATAACTAGAAAAGATCTAACAAGGTCCCTATGTATGCACCTAAGAAATTGAAACTTCCTGGTAGGCCTAAAAACGCAAGAAGGATAGAATCGAATGAGCTAAGAACTAATTTCAAAGGGTGTACAAGACTATCTAGAAAGTGTATCACACAGATGACTTGCTCTGAATGTTACCAAGTTGATCAAGTGCCTGAATAAATTGATGTGCAACCCGCTGCTCCAAATGAAAGCTCTCAAAGGCTGTGTAGGACCATGTGTTTTTTTTTTTTTGTCATGTTTTGTGGTAGAGCAAAAGAACATGCAAGCACAAGCTTGGAGAAATAGGATGGTTGTCGTGCAAAAGAGAAAACAAACAGTAACCTTTTGTTACCCTGAAACTCTATACAAATTATTAATTGTTACTTACACTTGAAGGTTCTCACTAGACATGAATTTGCAGGCTCATATGATATTCAATGAGCCTGATGTATAGTGAAAATGAATGGAGCTGAAGGAGTTGCTGCTGAAGTTGTTTGATTGGTGGTTGGAATTTATCTTTTGTCCTTATTGGTAGTTGTTTAAGTTGCTGCTGAAGTAGGCTACTAAAGTAGGTTGAAGTGGTTGCTGTTGAATTTGTCTTTTGTCCTTTTTGATAGTAACAAATGGCTAGAATATGTGGCTAGGATTAGCTTCATTTGGCAACGATTTCAAGTATTTCTGAGAATTTGCTAGAAATTGATTTCATGGGGTTCACATGTTTTTGTAATGAATCTTGGAAGTTATTGTTTTTGGCTGTTAGGAGTTGGATTCTAAGGCTTATTTGTTGTTTTAGAAACATTGTGTAGCTTCTAAATAGCTAATTCCATTTGAATGAAGTTATGTTAGTTGATAACTATATACTCCCTCCGTCCCACTTTGATAGTCCTAGTTTTTTTTTTCACACAGTTTAAGAAAAAGTAGTTAACTTTGTTGGAACAATCAATTTAGGTAGCTATTTTCCTAAAATACCCTCACATTAATTAGAGTACAACTTTATGAAAACTTGAATTGATGGTAAAAAAAAAAATCAACTCTCATTAAATGGGATAGATTTATAGTAACAACAACTTACATTGAATAAGGGTATTTTAAGAAAATTAAAATACAACTATATTCTTCAATTGGAAAGTGGACTACAATTTGGGACAGACGAAAAAGGAAAACAACACTATCAAAGTGGGACGGCGGGAGTATCATATTATTCCATTTGACAATATTATTCATATGCAAGCAAACTTAATGTTATGCAATTCTGCCAATTTAGTTAACAATGACCAAACAATATACATGTATCACCAAAAACTCAATTAAGCTACTCTCCTTCATATCCAACATTGAATTTGTAAACATACAACTTGGAATTCAAAAATATTATAAATCCATAACAATCCATATCCAAAACATATCACTAACTTGATGAAAACTCAGAATTACTTCATTTTAAGAAGACAACATTACATGGTCCAAAACATATGAACCATAAAATTTCATACAATGTCCAGAGCTAGCACAACATCTTCAATTCTAACAAGCCTTGCTTTTGTCTTTGGGTGTCTCCAACTACAACAAGAACTAAAATGTAGCAACAGATACAAGCCAAGAACAATATTTTCACTTTTGCCTTCAATTTGTTGATTTCAATATTTAGTGCTGCATTTTCCCTTTCGGCATTTCTCTACTCCCTCAAAATTGCAGCCATCGTATTCTTCATTATGGGTAGATCATACCACAAAAAAATTTACAAACACCACGTTTCTGCATTCACTACTATTTCATAGTCAAAATTCAAGCAATATTTCAACAAATCTTAACATTTAGCACATCGACCTTCTCCTACCACAAAGCCACCGGCCGTTGCTCTAGATGGACTTCTCATGATTGACTACATTGCCCAGGCACTGGGTCTACCTCTCCTGAATCCGATCAAGGATACAAAGGCAAATTTTGAGCAAACAGCAAATTTTACCGTAGCCGGTGCTACGGCACTATCATCAGCTGTTCTCGCTCGTCATCATGTTAGAAATCCAGTGACCAACAGTTCCCTTGACGTACAGCTTCAGTGGATGAAAGATCACTTTCACAAATTTTGCCACAATGATTGTGAAAGGAAGCTTCAAAACGCTCTATTTATGGTCGGTGAAAGCGGAGACAACGATTATAATTATGCATTCCTTCAATACTTTGATGAGGCTAGAGATACGCTTAGAATTTAAGAGTTAGTACCTCTAGTTGTTGCCAAAATTAAGCATGCTGTTGAGAAAGTTATTAGTTTTGGAGCAAGGACAATAGTGGTTCCTGGCAACTTTCCAATGGGATGTCTGCCAATTTATCTTACAAAGTTTGGGCTAGAAGCGAAGTAGATGAGTTCGACGAGAATCATTGCATATGGCTATTGAACAGCTTTGCAACTTTCCACAATGATCACCTGAAGAAGGCGATTGCCGAGCTGCAAGAGAAGTACCCATATGTAACAATCGTCTATGGAGACTACTACGCTGCATATGAACAGTTTCTCAAACTAGGTGAAACTGAAGGTTTTGAGCTGCAAAAAGCTTGTTGTGGAGTTGGAGGGCTGTACAACTTCAATGAGACGCGAATGTGTGGATTTCTAGGTGTAAAGGCTTGCCGTGATCTCGAAAGATACGTCAGCTAGGATGGAATTCATTTAACACAGGAGGCTTACCGCATGATAGTGGATTGGTTGCAAGCTGATCTTTTCTGGAATTTGCGTTGCCATCATTGAACAATTCTATCAACTTTATCATGTTCTTCAAGCTCCTACAGTAGTAGTACTCGAGTCCCAGTATGCTTTTTCAGTCCAGTAGCTTAGTTTAGTTTTAGCTAATGGGAAGCTCTTGTGTGACTAATTTCGTCACCAACTATTTGAGCACTTACTTTTATATGAAACTTTTTCAGTTTTTATCAAAAAAAAAAATCTTAACATTTAGCACATACAAAAAATTACATCCATACAGTCACAATTCGGCATTGTTGAAGGCAGTGGCGTCCATGATTTTTTCTCCATTATAATATTTGTCATTTCCTTCATAAATCAAGCTTTCTAATTCTGATCCATTTGAGCCAATGCTGTTTGGGACTCGATCACTAGTTGAGCTTGAGAATGCTTTGTCCCAATTCCTTCTCGTATACATTTCATTGCAGTGATTTTGTGCACAAGTTTGGGAAATTTGTGAATTTATTTAGATCTCCTTTTTTTTGGATGAACCCTAGGTTTAGAATTGGGTCCGTCATCGATTTTACTTCTTTTGTTACTACCCCAGCATTGAAGTACCTAAAATACCCTTACTTAGTTGTTCAATTAGCAGTTTGATAGAATTTACATGGTGGCGCCGCTGCGGTGTTCCTCAATTGGAACCGGTAAATAAGTTTAGGGATCAAATTAATCAAAAAAATTATATAAGGATGAAATTGACACTATAAAAAATTTTAGGGACAAAATTGGTCATTTTCCCTAACTAATTTATAACCATTTTATTGAAACAAATGTTGTCGTATGAATCAAGTAATTATCTTGTCTTGTTGGTCGAGAATAAAAATTAAATATTAAATTATTAGAAATTTATTATATAAAATTTCTAAATTTATAACATTGAAGGTGGTGCTAATTTATTGGATAGTACTAATTTGGGTTTAAAATTACAACATCATTATGAATAGTCTTAAAATTTTTGACATTTTTTATTTATTTTGATGGCATTTATTTTTTTCTCTTATTTGGTGCAGAGAATGTTTTTATCTCTTTTTATCATATAAGAGGCGATGAGAGACTTTTTTTTCTTTTAATTGTGTTAGGAAAATATTTTTACCTTTTTGACACATTGCACTTGAAAGTTGATTGAAGTATAATTTTGAAAAACACTAGTGGATCAATAATTAAGATGATAGTATCAAACAATTTTAATTAATTAAAATTTGTAATTGGTTTTATAAACATCTCTAGTTGTATGAAAAGACATGTTTTTGTATTGATAATTTTTTTTATCAAATTGCTATGGGTATTTTTGTCATCTTAATAATAGAGGTGTAGATTTAGACTGAGGGGGTGTGGATTTAGCCCTACCCTTTCTATTATTTGCCATAAGACATATGCAAGCTTACCTCAAACATTTCTTTCAAACAGAAGTATGAAGAATATTTTCTCGTAACTAAAGAGAAGATGGAGTAAGGTCAAGATTAGCGTCCTATTCGATAACCCAGTTAATTATTTAAATTTAATGATTTAAATCTTAACATGTTTAAACGTGTTTGATAGCCAAAAATAGAACATCTAAATTAATTAATTGACATTGAATTTCCTGGCAAAACTTGCTCCAAAAAATAAATGATAAGTTGTTTACGTATCACTTAATGTGATATATACTCAAATGTATTAAATTTAGTAATTAACAATTCAGTATCTTAATTAATTCAGATTTCAGTTTTCAAACTTTAGTTTTATCAAACGCACGTGAAGCACCAATGCAGCTAGCTTGAGCCAGCTAGAATAATCACTCACCAAGTTTTCCAAGTAATCTGCTGAAGCTTTTCGAAGCTATCCCGCTAAAACAATAATCCAAGAATTTTCTACTTGTGTTTACAAAGTTAGAGAGAAATCAAATTAACAGAATTAATTAACTTCATCATATTTTAAACAAATTTTCAATCACAATTAAGTACATTTTATAATAGCATCCCTTCTTGCCACCAACAATTTTGAGTCAAGAAAGACGTCACAATAAGAAATTACAGACCATCTTTATAAATTTTAAAGCTACATTTACATACTAGAAAGTCTAGAATGGCATATAGTTCTGCCACCCGGGAATCAGCAATTGTAAAATGCAGAATGGGAAAGTTTGAGAATGAAAAGCACAATTTTCTAGTACGTTATCTATTGACAAACTGGAAAACAAATGGAGGACTAGAAGGTAAATTTGGAGAGGCCATTTATCAGAGACCATATTTTGTTTACAGGCACATTATGGTATGATTTAAAGACTAACTAAATTCTTCTCCTCGAAGCTTTTCATGGTATCCTTTAGGCTCATCTCCAAAGGGATGTAGTGAATCCCTAAACTTCTGACTTTTTCTTGAGATATTTTGTAGTCTGGAAAAGTAAGGCTGCTACAGTCGATGAATCTGTCGGATGACAAAACAATTTTTGAAATCAATAGTAAACAAAAGTGTAGATAAAAATGAAAGAATGATACGCTGCAAAAGTATGTAAAGATCATAAATCTTTCATGTTTGATGAAGGGTAATCTTTAAATCAGAAACCAGATTAATTGCCAATTTCAAGCTGGATGATGCATGGACTGTTCAGTAAATTCTTTTCTTTTCCATAATGTTGTTGAGGAGGTCACAGGTCTTCAAATGCAGTGCAGATACCAAAAATGGATCAAAGAGCCTAAATAACACATAATTAAGAAGGGAAAAATACACTCACTTTGCCGGGAATTCGAGAGTGGGGTAAAGTTCTTGAAGAACCTCGAGGAGCTGAGAACCGTTTGCAAATCTTTCAACGAGACAATATCTTCCATTAGCAGAAGGGATTTCAAAGGCGAGAATATGTGCACAGGCAACATCTCTAACATCAACCCATGGCAGAGTTGCATTGGGAAATGATTGAGCCCCTGTATTGCCATTAACTAGAATGATCATTCTTGCCAGGATATAAGTTTAGATATCAGTATGACTGCACGAAGCCTTGTTCACAGGAGTTCATTGAGCCATCCTTTCTTTGTTTGAATTTGAGAATACAAACATTTAGCGAGTGATAAAGCTCACACTAGATCAACATTTTCAGAGATAAAAATGATGATTAAGTGACCTAATAGTTTCCTGAAATTACCTGTTACTAGGTTCAGGATGAGTTCTACACTTTGGTTGATCGTTGGCTGCAAGAGAGGACCAATGACCAATGCTGGATTTATTGCAACCATGTCAATGCCATGCTCCTTTGCAAATTTCCACGCAGCATTCTCAGCCAAGGTCTTCGATAACATATACCACAACTGAAACACCAAAAATTTGGTAAGCTGCTAACAAAGCATTGTTTTTCAATTACAGAAACCATACCTGCATCAGTGAATATTTATATATATATATATATATATCTGACCACCATGCTAATCCTCAGAATTAATTCAGTATTTCTGATAATTTGTGAGAAATTTCTATCAAGTCATGCAGATATCTTATCTTTTCTCCATACTTGGACCAAATTAAAATACCATCAGACTTTGTCCATTTGAAAGCGAAAATTATACTAGTATGTATATGACTTCAAAGATAGTTTTTGCAGGAAGAATATAGTAATGGTTACACACCTCATTCTTTTCACAGTATGATGGATCTGAAAACCAGCTCTCGTCAACCACCACATCATCCTTTAAATCAGTATTGTTTATAACTGCTGCCATTGAGGATGTTAGAACCACTCTCTTGACCGATGGAACTCTTGCACAAGATCGTAGCACATTCAGTGTTCCCTTTACTGCAGGGTCCAGTAGTTCCGCCTAAAAATTGAAGGCAGAACAAGAATTGAGTCATTATTCAGGAAATTAAACGGAAATCAATTTTCGGTTCATACCTATAAAGAGCTACGACACCAAAATTCTGTTTTTAGATACCACTGCAAATTCATTGAGTTAAGTAGGTACATCATGTGTGAAATTTTTATTGTAGCTTTTCGTTACTCCTGATAACTAAAGCATACTGTGTCAAGCTCAAACTAATTATGCTCGCAATTAAGTGAATCTCCACATATTCTGTTCTCTGCACTACCTATATCAGCCCCAGATCATGTTCTGAAGTTGTTTGAAGTTAAAAGTTACATGTGAATGAACTATTATCATCTTAGATAATAGATAGTGAAGAAATAATTTCACTGCGGTGACTATACTAATGTTGCATTAAAAGCATATAATAAGAAGTCTAGAAATTAAATCTGGGAAATCTTTGAAGAATTTTATATTCCACGGGCTCTGTTTGCTGAATGCTAATACCATGTTTTTCAGAAAATTTTTGTCGCGAATCTAGTTATGTTTTTATCTCACATATACTTTTTTTTCACATGTATATATAAATTTAACGTAGCAAACAACAAAAAGTGCCGTTCCTGAAAACAGTTTATTAAAAAACCATCCAAACTGGTGACATAGACGTACCTGTGGATCTCTGGCTGGAACTGAAAATTGACAAGGAGATGCAGTATGAAAAACACCTTCGCATCCATTAACTATTTCATCAAAGGATCCCTCTTCTAGCAAGTTTGCCTTAAGCAAAAGAAGCCTCTCCTTGGCTCCATCAAGTGAAGTCAAATGCATTGTTTTTGTTGGGTCATCTGTGCATTTGTAGGTAGTACTCAGACTTGTTAGTGACATTTACGCTTGCTTTGGAAGTTCAGGATAGAATATGAAAGAAGAAAAATCTTACATTGAGAGAGAAAAGAGAACAAAAGCAAAGAAAGGAGATGACAACTCTTTACTATCCTCTATAGAGAATGTATAATCGTTGCCACTTAGAACACCTTAGTTCTTATGTTTATTTGAGAGCAAAAAAGCAATTCAAGGACTCGTGATGAACTGTGCAAACTTTCTCTCCATTTATTCCCACCACTCAAGCAAAGAAATGGGAAATAATGAATAAAATTTCTTTAAGGATCTTAGAATTATCTCCGTATCCATCTAAAACTCTTAAACATGAGAAAGTTTTAATTAAAAAAAGTACTTCTAAGCACTTTCAAGGAATGGTAAAGTATAAGACTCCACATGTACAGCGTGCAGTATGGTTCAAGTTGGTAACAGGCATAACAAAACAATAATAATATCCTAGAGACCTGTATGCAAACAGGATACAGGGACCATTCTTGATTGATGATTCTGCTCATGAATGAGAAGAACAAATGCATGGAACAACAAATCCATGGAGAAAAAATGGACTTACTGAGGTCACGAACTGAAGCTTTAACAGTATAACCGCGCTCAAGCAGCAGCTTCACCAGCCATGAAGCTATGTATCCTGAAGCTCCTGTAACACACACCACCTTCCCTGCACCAATCATTCTTGCTCTTGTATTTTATGTGAACTAATATTGCTGTGTTTTCCCCTCCTAGTTTATCTTATGTGTGCCTGAAGTACAAACTGTTCTGCTACATATATATATATATATAGGAGAAGAAAGTCAAGAATGAAGATTTGACTACAAACTGCATGATTACAATCCTCCATTTACCTTATTCAAAATTATAATTCAAAATGATTTATAATTGAATGTTGACCGCAAATTACGTGATTAGATCCTCTATTTCTCTTAAAATTATTGCGCAAAATTATTTTTAGAGACACGAGGTGTTGATAACTCGATTGTTCATTGTGGAAATCTGGTCAACCCTAGTTATATGCAAAGAACAGAATGTACAAGCATGTTTACCATTTGATTATGCAACAACAGATTATGCATAGTTCAAATTAGTATCATGCATAAATAAACATATTGTATAACTGATCTGATTTTTTTATGCAATTAGTTGTTTACTGTTGGTATAAATTTAAGTGGTACATCTAGAGAGTGATTTGGACTCTGCAATTAATCCAACCACAACAATAAGCTAAATCCCATGTTAGACCGTTAAACTATAGAAACACTTCCATTTTAATTTTTAAATTTTAATATTGGACTTTTTATCCCTAAAAATATGAAATTCATCCCGTTTTAGTTTTTAAACTTTAATTTTGGATAGTTTACCCCTAAAGTATGAAATACATCCTATGAATGTATCAAAACTAACAAAATAGTAAGCAAGTGATGCTCATGATTTAATGAATAAAGTGAGATAGATTCATACTAGCTAATTTAGGGGGTAAAGTGTCAAAAATTAAATTTAAGAACTAAAGTATGATGGGGATAAAATGTCTAAAATTAAAATTTGAAAACTAAAATTGGTGCATCTATAGTTTAAGGGTCCAAAATTGAATATACTCACAAAATATTAAGAAAAAACCCTACTTTCCGAACACATACATAGTGGACATATAGTAAAATGTTAAGTGATTCCTGTTTGTTTAGAAGTAAAATGTTAAGTGATTCATGTTGTATTCAGAAGTAAGAAATTTTTGTTACCAAACAAGATTAATTTAAAACATACCTAATTCATTAATTTTAAATATTTAATGAGTTTACCAACACCCTTTTAGTCCTTGAATATTCTCTTTTGACAGAATCAAAAGAATATTATTGTTTTCTTGAATAAGGATAATGTATATAAAAATGAGCAAGTTGATGGAAGTTACTATGTGGAGCAAACCATACTCATGTAGGTGAATTGAAGCTTTGAATTGAATGTCAAAATATGACCCCATTCTTTGCATGGATGTTTAACTTATTCATCAACTAATACAAACACAAACGACATGATACATTTTATTTCTTATAGATCTCCATAGAGGAAAGTGGGTAGTAAAATATACAACCAAAACAATTTATGGTCAATTCTTGCCAGCTACCTTCATAGGGTTAGTTCAGATTGGTTTTTCAAAAGAATAAAGCAAGGGTCCGTGTGTGTGTATATGGTCTTAAGTACTTATCATTTGGTTCTTTCATTTGAATAAAAAATTAAAAATTAAGATAGTGAACTAGACAAAAGCTCGAGTCCAATCATAATTTTATGGTTAATTATACGAATAACTCAAATTGCTTGATTGATTGCCATAAGGTTAATAGTATACATATACAATGTTCTTGATGTATATAGATTGTTTCAGCCACCACATATTCAATTGCTATGGAAAAATATGCTAATTAACCATGTGAAATCTTGGGATTATTTCCTTCTTCCCATTGTTAGTGTGTGCTTTATTTTATTGATGGTCCCAAAGTTGAGGTAGTTGCTATCTATGTTAAAATTAAATACAAGGGTTTAGTCTTTAGTGGTTAAACTCTTGGATTTTGCTTCTTCCAGCTTAGAAACAGTCAAATGAAGTTGGTAGTTGAGTCTGCTCATTACAGGCAAATGCATGTAGCCATGTGAGGATAATGCAGGCCTCCGTTTTCATAGAGTTTTTATAATCAAATATAAGACTTTCCGCACGAAGAGCAACAATGAAAAACTTTACTATTATTCAACCAACTTTTTTGTCCTTAAATACCCAACACTTAGCATCGGTCATAGTCCTACACGGTTGACGATGTTTACCAGGTTAACTTTCAATTCGTCAACGGACAAAAAAAATTGGGAAGTTTCATTGAGAGAAAATTACATAAACACGCTCTAAGAAAAACAGTTTACCCGTATTTGTTTAGTCTGTATGGTTTAAGTTTGCCAATCTCAGTCCAATGCAATTTTACAGAATGAGATCCTCTTGATAACCTGGGGGTTGTAGCATCTATCGTGGTTGGATATAGTAAGTGATGATCCCATCTTGAAAAGTTTGTGGAAGATGAAAGGTTTATACAAGTTTACGCACAAATGCAAATGAATTTGGATGGTGGGATATTATGAAGGAAAATTTCAAACTTTCACTTGCATTTTGCAAGGTTACTTATCTTATTCACCAACTAATAAAAACACTAATGACACACTATATATTATTTCTTAGAATTTTCCTAATAAGTGCTCAATCGGCATTTGTCAGCATACCTAAATTTTACCTAACCTACCATGTATATGCACACATCAACAATTACTATCCACTATTACAATTATAAATTTTCTAATTAATTTTATATTTCCAAAAATTTAACACTTGAACCACATCTTAACGAATGTCCAATAAGCAATCGTTAGATAGACCGTATTTCTTATAGCGCTGCTTCCACATGACGGAAGGTAGCTAGTAGCATATAATACAACCAAAAAAGTTTATGGTCAATTCTTCTTAGCTTGATAAGGGTTAGTTCGTATTGGTTTCCTAACCCAAAAAACAAAAGAATGGTGGTTTGAATGTGTTTTATTATTCCTTTGGTGTTTGGTATTTGGTATTACCGGCTTCATTCTATATCAAGTCGGTGTACAGCTACCTGCCCTTTCCGCAATATATACCATTGCTACAGAAAAAATATGCTATGCCAGCTAAATCGGGTGAAATCTTTTGGTTATTTCCTTCTTCCCATAGTGTTATTTGCTTCATTTCATTGATTGTCCCAAAGTAGTTGCTACTGTATAGCCTCAAACTATTATAATATTTAACTTTTGACTTTTCAACTATTAAATAAGCAGTTTTAACCCTCTAACTAATTAAAACAAATACACAAAGCGTTTCTATCAACCTGAGTCGTTATATCTAATAAAAACAGCACCCAAAGTGTCAAGAACTACATTTACTGTTTTGTTGAAGATAACGATTCAAGTTAACATAAGAGGTATAAGTATATGTTTTAATTAGTTAAGAGAGTTAAAAGTGCTCATTTGATAATTGAAGAGCTAAAAGTTTAATTTTGTAATAGTTTGAGGGTTCTTGGGACATTCTGCCCAAATCAAAATTAAAAAGAACCCACTATTGCCCTACAAACACATCGAAGTACTGAATTTGTTTTTACTTATTAGCAGTGTATGACCCTTGACTTTTACTTCTAGTCTTAACACTTGTCATGAAAATTACTTCTAGGTACATGTATACAATGACTTACTACAAATTAGTGACGGAAATCAAAAAAATTTAGTACCTAGAATAAATATTTTTCTTTGGTCTGTAGGGTTACATTTACAAAATAGTGATGTAAAAATATTTTTTTTGAAAATTTCATATATATAATTCTCATTTTCTTTTGGCCAGCGAAGGCATGTGCGGCGACTGAACAATATATTGATCCCCCATGTACCTATGTGAAATGTAATTTCAGTATTTTCAGTCTTTAGTGGTTGAACTCTTGGATTTTTGTTTCAATTATAGCTCACGAACTGTCAAATAAAAATTGCTTGACGAGTCTTTGAATTAAGACAAATGTACATAGCAATATGTGGACAATCCAGGCCTCATTTATATGAAGTATTTGTAATCAAATAAGAAAATTTTCCGTACAAGAAAAAAAAGGGTTGAAGACTTAAATTTGGCACCAATTTTTTGTCGATGTCAAGTACGTCAATTGTGCCTAACTCGGGGTAGATCATGTGATGTGTTGCTCCTCTTTAAAATATGACCACCAAGGATCGAGTCCCTAGATTAACGTGTTCAAGAGAAATTGGCCTCTTCTCTCGGGCCGCAAGGGATTAGTCGGGTCGAAGGCTCGGATACTTATGTGTCGGAAAAAAAAAAAGTACGTCAATTGTGTTCCAACATTAGCATCTTTTTTTTTTCTTAATCTTTACTTGACCACAAAAGACAAAATAAATAAATAAATAAATAAATAAATATTCGTGACCTTTGAAGAATTGAAAGGTTTATTGAGACAAAATCATGTAGATATGTTACACGCAAGCATGTAATTTAGATTCAAGTAACATAACTTTTATATATATATATATATATAT
This sequence comes from Coffea arabica, assembly GCF_036785885.1. Lineage (NCBI taxonomy): Eukaryota > Viridiplantae > Streptophyta > Magnoliopsida > Gentianales > Rubiaceae > Coffea > Coffea arabica. The sequence continues at coordinate 29,466,583 of NC_092313.1, forward strand.
ATATATATATATATATATATATATAAGTTAATGTTCGATTGAAATTGAAAGATCTGATTTTTTTCTTTTATGTTTTTTAGCAAGGAAGGAGTTGAATTTAAGAAGTAGGGAAGAGAAAATAAATTTGAATCCAAAATCTCTAAGTTCGGAAATCTCAATCTAATATAGATCCTCTTGATAAGGAAGTAGCAAAAATATCTATAGCCTATAGTAATATGCTCATTTATCAAATTCGACGCAAAGTTGGCAGATTTAACTTTTGCTTGCTGCATGTAAAATAATTGGAAACTTTTGTGAAGTGCCAAATTGGCTCATTTAAAAAAAGAGAAGAAAAAATTTCTCATTTTGGAATTAGGGACCAAGAATCCAAGGAGTCTATGGACTCGATTTGTGTATCAAACGGTTTTTTTTTAATCTTTTTGTCCTTTAGGTGTCTATCAGACCTTTCTATTGTTGAAGATTTAGGAAATGTATGAAATGAAATAAAAACAAAAAACTTTGATTCTTAGAAAGTTAGGTAAGGGATAACTAAAAATAAAAGAAGAAAGATTATTATCACTTTACACCCTTCACGTTCGGTGTCACTATCAATTTCCCCCTTAATGTTATTTTTTAGTCACTTTACCCCCAAAACTAACGATCAAATTTAACGGAGTTTGTTAATTAAAGTAAAAAGACAAGTTTAGCCCTTAAAGTTACTATCACTTTACCCCCATGAACTATAACTTCATTATCAATTTTTCCCATAGAGTTATTTTTTAAGCAATTTATGCTACCATTAAACCAATTTAGCAAGTTAAAAAACTTTAGAAGAAAGTATCCTTCTTTTTGTATAATAAAAATAATAAAAAATTTAGAGTGGCTTTTTTTAATCTTTTTGTCCTTTAGGTGTCTATCAGACCTTTCTATTGTTGAAGATTTAGGAAATGTATGAAATGAAATAAAAACAAAAAAATTTTATTCTTAGAAAGTTAGGTATGGGTTAACTAAAAATAAAAGAAGAAAGGTTATTATCACTTTACCCTCTTAACATTTGGTGTCACTATCAATTTCCCCCTTAACGTTATCTTTTAGTCACTTTACCCCCAAAACTAACGATCAAATTTAACGGAGTTTGTTAATTAAAGTAAAAGACAAGTTTAGCTCTTAAAGTTACTATCACTTTACCCCCATGAACTATAACTTCATTATCAATTTTTCCCATAGAGTTATTTTTTAAGCAATTTATCCTACCATTAAACCAATTTAGTAAGTTAAAAAACTTGAGAAGAAAGTACCCTTCTTTTTGCATAATAAAAATAATAAAAAATTTAGAGTGGCTCTTCTCCTCTTTAGTATCAAGAAAAAAAAAGTCAAAGTATTAATCTCTTTCTTCTTGGCAATCTTATTAATATTAAAAAAAAAGATCGGGAGGAGAAGGGAGAGGGGGAGAGAGAGATAGAGAGAGAGAGAGAGCTCAATTTTTTAAAAAAAATTATTTTACTTTATTGTTTATCACCAGATTTCAATCATAATTCCAACAACCTTAAATTAATACGATAATGTTAGACTTTTTTTTTCTTTGCAAAATCTAATTTTCTGTCTCCTTCTTTTCTATCTCCTTTTCTTTTCCTAGTATTAATAAGTGTGAAAAAAGAAATTTGAGAAAACTCTTTTATTTTTATATTTTTGGATCTCTTAAAGTGAAAAAAAAGAAGAATAATCATTCTAATTTTTTTATTTTTAATTATATATATAGGGGTAAATATATTTAAAATTTTTTTTATCATACTAGTTAGATTAACGATGAAGTAAAATGTTTAGAAAATAATGTTAGGAATTAAAGTGATTATATCACTATAATTTAAAGGAATGAAATAGTAATAACAATGTAGTAATGCTATAGAATAAAAGGGTATTTTTGTCCAAAATTTTTTAACATGTTGAGTTGAAATACTTATAGGGGTAAAGTGACTAAAAGATAATATTAGAGGATAAAATGATAGTAGTGATATAGTTGAAGGGGGTAAAGTAATAATAACCCAAAGAAGAATACCCAAAAACGATAAATTAAATGAAAGAAGAGTAAAGGACAAAGCATGCCCGAAAAGAAAACGCCTCTTTATAGAAATTTTGTCCTGGAAAGGGTCCAGTTTCAGGTTTTGATCTAGTCTTTACCAATTAGTAGTTTTGAATGTTTGGATTGGGCATTTGATTACGTCTTGGCTTTAACCTGTTCGGGAGGTCTGGCTCAAGTTTAATAACAAACTAGTTTTGTAACCGTTCGTTGAACGGGAATCTTCGAAAAATAATAAACTATTTAGTCAATTTTATAAAAATGTCGATATGAAATACAAACTTAATGTATATTCTATTATAACCTTTCTTAAGTATATTTACAATTCTGAACAACAAAGCCCATGATCACTCACAATTCAAGATGAAAATTTAGTAGACATTTTGTCTTCGCAAAAGGAACGAAAATAAATTTGCCCCTCTCAGTTCATGATCACTCAAGAGGCATAGGCCAAATGCTTATAATATGAATGTTTAATAGCAATGAAAAACATAGAATAGATAGTTCAACTAAAGTAACTAACAGACTTACATGTGGTTGGAAAAAAAGGTCGGCGAAAATAACAAATTCAACTCTTGGAGTATGTGCTGAGCAAGGATCCACAGCACCAGCTACAAGCCCAATACCTTGGACAAACGAAACAAAGGCAAATTAACAAACATCTAACATGCATCCTATAGCATGTTAGATGTTGTTCAATTCGGTGGAAACATCTAACATGTTTCTATATGAAAACTTACGATGAAAATACTATTTTAAATCCTATCTCTTCATACAAAACAAATAGAAAATAAAACCAAAACACACAAAATTCAAGGCATGTTACTAAATTCTTACAATTGAAGATGAACATGTCTTTTTAAAAAAGAAAAATGTATGTCGAAGGAAAATTTATCTGATAATCAAGAGGAGTGGAAACCCAAAATTGACGCTTTAATGTGCCAATCGCTTGCACTGGAAATACCTAACCATATAAAGAGGCTATATGTAGGCATAAGAATTGATAAGCATATAAAGAGATATTGATAAAAATATTAAAAGTAGTTTTATCTTAATTTAAGTTACTGAAAGTACGTAACTTTGGGTAGGAAATAAGAATTGATAAGAATATAAAGAGATATTGATAAGAATATTAAAAGTAGTTTTATCTTAATTTAAGTTGCTTAAAGTACATAACTTTTGGTAGAAAATAAGAATTGATAAGGATATAAAGAGATATTGATAAGAATATAAAAAGATGATAATAAAAAATAGTTTTACATAAGGCGTGCATGCTAAAGAAATTATACAGGTCATACCTTGTTGTTATACCTAGAAGTTCACAAACCAAAAGAGGAGCAAGCGGCCGCAAATATATGATTATGATAGAATGATAATCGGCCGCGAATATAGGATAGAATGCTAAGGACGGTTTTATAAGCCATACATAGATGATAAGGACGGTTTTATATTTGAAATTTAATTTAGATAAATATTGATAATTGATTTCGTGCTTATGAAAAGAAATTGATAAGCTCCATATAGAGCATAGATTATTTTTTTTAAAAAAGGTGGAAATCATGGAATAAATGAACAAAGGCAAAAGAAGAGAGAGATGGAAGAGCGTAGGTTATTTTATAGAGCGTGTTGAAACCACTTGCCCTGTCGTTAAGCCACGTAGGAAAGAAAAAGCATAAAGCGATAAAAATGAGAATACGACTTTATTATATATATATATATATATATATATATATATATATATGATGCCCGACCCAAAAAACGCAAAAATTCAATGCTTCAAAATAATACTTCCTTCATCCCGTAAAGATGATTCACTTTCTTTGTGTTTGTTATTAATTATAGGCCTGTTTCCTTTTTAAAATGATAGTTGGTATATGGACTTACTACTATACCTATAATTAATGTGCATCTTAATGAGCAATAATAAATGTTCTAAAAGATGCTATTCTATTAATCATCCATTCGATTAGAAATAATAAGTACTCTCTCCGTCCCACTTTAATAGTTTAGTTTTTTCTCACATTGTTTTAACTTTGTTAAAAATTAAATCTAACCTATTGTTTCCCTAAAATACCATTTCATTAATATTAGAAATATAACTAATCACTATACCTTTACATTAATTATAACAGCAATACTGATGGTATATTACTCCATTCAAGACATATATCAAAGCAATTGTTGGTGAAAAAGTTGACTGTCTTAAATAAGGTAGGTTATATTTACTATAATAAAGTATATTAAATGAGGGTATTTTAGAGAAATTAAAAGTTAACTATATTTTTCAATTAAAAAATGAACTATAATTTGGAATAGATGAAGACGAAAAACAAAACTATCAAAGTAGGACGGAGGGAGTATCAATGGAAGGGCATATAAGAAGATTACTAAATAAAAATCATTATGTTAACTATGCTTCTTAATTTGTGTGAAATTGGAAGTGAGGTTATCTGAGAAGTTTTATGTGGATTCGGAGTAACTACAAAATATGCCTAATAGTTGATCCAAAACTAATAGAAAGCTCCACCTAAACATAAAAAATCCCACTTGTTAATTCACATGTTAAATGGGTCACTTAACATGTTAAATGAAACCAAGTCGAACTCTTCTGTGTCCATGTGAAACTTTTTCATTGATTAGAGAACAATTATTAGACATGCCTAATAGTTGATCTTGACCGACATAAAATTTTTCGAGATTATCTTTATGGAACGAATGGAGTATTGTGTTACATATATATAGGGAAAGATAGTGAAGGATGAAGCTTTTGACTGGAAATCGGGATCCTCCATTTATACCTTATAAAAATTTCTATGTAAGATAATTTTGTAATGAAGCTTGACAGTAAGCTACATGATTAGGATCCTCCATTTCTCTGATCATAAAACAAAAATGATTTTTAAACATAAGAAGCGTTGATAACTCATTTCACTTTTCTTTTTTTTTTTTGAGTAACTCATTTCGTAATTGAAATCACGGTCCATTTTAGTTATGTGCAAAAAGTCAAAATGTACAACAATGTTTCACCATTTGATTAAGGCATTAAGCAACACAGATGATGCACAGTCCAAATTTGTTCATCAGTATAACGTATAAACACTTGTAAACAATTGGTACTTTCAAGGGTGAGTCTTACTCTTAACATAATGTAAACATTATTTTTTGGCTATGATGGCCAGATTATGAATGGAAAAGGGGTTACGATGATGGTTGTAAGAGACAACTGTTTGAAATAATTTAATTCCAAATTGGATTTGATTTCTCTCTAGCGGAGTCTCTTTCCATTTCTCATAATGTACATCTGAATGCATAATATATGTCTTTATTTATCGGCAAGAGACATAATTATTTTAAATTTGACTGATCTTAACTTTATTAATAAATGAAGATAAGTATGCACTGTAGAAAATAGAAAGAAAATCTATGGGAAAGAAGTCACGTCCGTCCAAATTCTGCAAATAAGAGAAATTATAAGTTATACGGTTCACAGCATATACCACATAACTCTAACATAAAAGACAAACATACAACTAATTTACAATGAATTACAATTTGTTCATAAAGCGTTACACTAATATTTAGAAATAGTTATCAAGGGTTACAATCATTTCTGTCCCCATCCAAATTATGACTACCAATCTAAGGGACGGATGATCCAATTGTCCCTGCTTGATCCAACTGTCTATGTTACAAGTAGGCGGCCTACCCCAAAATAGATGGAACTCTATTTTTAAACACATTCTTTTTTTTTTCTCTGAAAAAATATATAATTAAAAATTACTATAGTATATTCCAAATTCTAGAAAAATTACCAGCACCCAAATGAATATCTGCACATTTTATAAATCATCAGATCTACAAGTTAATTACTCCATACTCAAATAACAAGTAAATAAATTTAAGAAATTTCATATTTGACAAACATATTTGTAGCACAAAGATCACTAGCTGTTATTAGTTTTGCCAGCGCAAAAAAAAAAAAATAGTCACCAAGCTTTCCAATTAATCTACCGAACTTTTTTTGAAGCTAGCAAGCTAAAATAATCATTCACGAAGTTTTCTTCTTGTGTTGACAAAGCAAGAAACAAATCAAATCAACAGAATTAATTAACTTCATCATGTTAAAACAATTTTCCAATCACAATCAAGTACAGATTGTTATAGCCTCCCTTGTTGCCGCCAATAATTTTGAGTCAAGAAAGCTGTCACAAGAAGAGATTATAGACCATCTTTATAAATTTAAAAACTACATTTACATACAGGAATGGCATATAGTTTTGCCACTCGTATTTTTCATATGTACAGTTACAATAAAGCATTTGAAAAAATCTCTAAAAAAAAATAGCTAATACAAATGGAATCAATCTTATATTGTAACCTGGATGATTTCATAATCTAGATAGTTCAGATACTTTATCGAGCTAATACTTTATGCTAGCAGGATTCAGTTTCATTAGATATTTAGATCAAGAATTTGTTCCAAAGAGAATCCAATTTTAGGTGTGATATATCAAAACACTTTTATCATAGAGAAAATCAAGATTTGGTTGGATGTTTACCACCCTTTTCTATTAAATATTTGAACTGAACACCTAATCCAATCTTGGTTTAATCGGCCATATTGAGTATTCTAAGTTGGGTTTAAAACAACGTTGCAAGTTCAAAAAACAAAAAAAAATAAAATAAAATAAGATTTCCCAGAACAACTGTTGTTTCATCTTGTATATGATTTTATGTGGCTAAAGCACGTGATTTATTACCAAGTGTTTAGGGTTGTTGGTTATAGAAGTGGACTGAACATTTGATCAATATCCATCCTTCAAATTTTACTGAATAACAAACTACAGATTTTCAATGTCTTGCAAAATACATAACCAGAATCGAATCAAATAACTCCTGCTCTAATACCAATGAGAAAATTACATATATTTCCTTCCATAATTGAACATCTTATATTTTCCAGTCAAGGGAAAAAAAAAAAAAAAGTATAGGCCTTGAAACTGGGTTGCCCACACTTAAAAATTAAACTGGAATCTATGTAGCCACTTGTACCACGTTCTGTTCAGAAAAGAATCCTGATATGCCATGCGGAAAATGGATTAGTATACGATAGCAAACTTTTGACCCTTGAAGAGATTCCGCTCCCATGCTGCTGCCCATGAAGCTCGATAGCTGTGGCCAACAAGATCAGCACGTAAGGATTCACCACAACCTTATATAAGCTTATTCTTTCAAAATGGTGAAGATCTGATGGGCGGAATGAGAACTGGAACCTTGCAAGTGCCCATAAAATAACCTCCTTTCATCTATGGTCCCAGAACCCATAAGACATATAGCGAACAAACGTAATACTCATCGTGGACTAGTTAAGCGAAGCTCCATCTCAGTACCAAACCGTGTAAGTGACAAGTTTGCAACACAGTTTGGCATGGAAAACTGAACTCTTGGCAACAGAATGAGCTTCTAGGATAGAAGGCATCCATTAATCCAGCAATCAAAACTGTGAATTACTCAAAAATGTCACCATGCATCTAGTACTCTGGAACAACTTATCCACTCTTTGCCATACTGCTGATTGGACTTCCAAAAGCTTCCTTGCTTTGTCCTGTAACTTTGACTGGCACCGAATTGTTTCCCCATGAATCTGGCCGGCAAAGAACACGAGCAACATGTCATATGACCAAATGGATAGTAGCTAGTGAAACCTAAGCAATAGATGATTATGTGCTCATACTCATAAAATTCAAGATCTCAAAACAGAGAATTAGGAGATGCTTCTCCTTATAAGAACTTGCATGTCATTTTTATTTTCTAATTTTACAAGCTAAAAAAACTCCCTTGTGGAAGAAAAACAAATAGAGAACACTATAAAATTCATACCTTTAAAAACAATCTGATGACAGCCTGAATAAACTCGAAATTATTCCTGCATGAAATCTCGTGCACAAAATAATCCAAAAGCAGTTCAATAAAGTATAGCTCAGGCCTTTTGTCCATTTCTTGATCATCATCATCAATAACCTGAAGCATTCTCAGTTCCATATCCAGAGCTGAAGGAGATAAGCTTTTGATGTAATCCGTGAAAGCTGAAACTGCAACATAGATCAAAGCAGGTGTAAATGACAAAATTACGGAAACTAAACAGAAATCATGTCGCTCCTAAATTCATTATCCACTACACTTAAAAATGCTTTAGGTCCGTATTTACACCACCCAAATGGTGTAATATGGAAGTTCACTTTACTTATATAGGATCCAACATAGATTCATGATCAGCCCTGTCAAATCAATGCTACAGTCGAAAGCGGCAGTTCGCATCTAAACAGTAGAAAGACTGAAACCCTTTTTATGCGTTGAAAAGATGTTTTGGTACTTACTAATTACCTTCTAGTTTTCTATCTCAATTTACTAGCCATTCACAGCACCAGTGCCCCCACAATTATTCAAGTTTTACTCCACATAAAGACTAGAAAGAAAACTGAGTTACCAATACATGTTATTTCAAAATCTAAGCTACCCCCAACCTCACAGAATTCAACTTGGCCATACTATAACCTATGCTACCACTGCTCAACTAGTAGCCCAAACAAATAACAGAGAACCAATGGACTCACAATTTCCTACATCCACAGATGACTGAAGATATTGCAAGAACTGGGATGGTGGTAGATCAGACTTTTTTCCGTTGCTTAATGCTTCACCAGCTTGAGTATCCTTCTCTTTATCAGCAGATTCACCAGATTTAAATAATATCTCACCAGAAAGAGATGGAATAGAAGGTAGGAAAAAAGGTGCCCTTTCAGGTTTTTTGGGAGGCTCAATTGGTTTGTTTCTGGCCTTGATAATGTCCAGATTAATCAAGCTTTGCCACTGACTCTTGGGCAAAAGTGAAAGGGTAACAAGATCAGGGATTTGTTTATCTAATTTTGTGGAGTGAGAAGTATTTTGCAAAGGAGCATCTAAAATGGTCTTCTCAGAGTCATTCTCTGGAGAGCCTTCTACAGGAGCAACGGAAGGCAACTTGACACTCAAAATTTCATTCCTGCTGCCATATGATTCAAAATTAGCAGATCCAGAAAACATTGCCCGATTGACCCACAGATAAACTCCATTTTGATCAACATGAGTTGTTGCTAGGACATCCATATTGGGTGACAATGACAATGCAGTTATAGACACATCAACCTGCATGGCATCTATCTGTCTGGCCAAGATAACATCCCAGATTCTAAGACTCCCATCCATGCTGGATGTCAAAAGCCATTTTCCATCCTCACTAAAGCACATGTCAGTTATACGGTCAGTATGACCTTCAAATTTACGAACCATTCGTAGTGCAATAACATCATATAATCGAATGACTAGATCATCAGCTACAGTAGCCAGCAGCCCATTTACACGGTGATAAACAATCTTTACCAGCGAATTGCCTATTTCCCATCTAGACTTTAACTCGCGTCCCTTGAAATCCCATACTTTGATGTCCCCATGATATCCAGCACTTACCATTATAGTATTTGTAGAATCACATGCAAGGCCAATGACTTCACCATCATGGGCAGCACCTTTCCCTTCCAATGCATCTAGATAACTGCCTCGGCTAATTCCTGACTGTAGATTAAATCGCTCAATCCACCCACCGGCAGTACCTAGAATAGCAAAGTTGCCACATGCACTGATGGTACATGCCTTAACTGGTGTCTGGTCTTCGGTGCATGGAGTAAGAATATGCTCGCCAAGGACAAAATTTTGAAGCCTCCACACATATGCTTGAGCAGTATCTCTATGGCATGTCACCACATTACACCAATCACGTTGCCTAATTTCAGCAACATCAAATGCAATGACAGGCTTCAGCTTTATCTCTTCTTCCTTCAACCTGAGCTTTTTTGCTCTTTTAGAAACATGACGCTGAGATAACTCTCTGCTTTGCTGGTCCTGGATCACAGAAAAAAGTCGAAAGGCACGATCTTGACCGGCTGATAGAATGTGCCTGCCATTAGCATAGAACTTGATGCATAAAGGAGGAGCACTGTGCCCACTTCTAAACCTCAGCAAACGAGGATCCCCATCGCTTGTATCAAAAATCCACATTTTAAGAGAATTGTCCATGGATGAACTCATCAGTACAGGCTCATTAGCAAAGAAGTAGAGAGAAGTTATAGAGCAATCATGGGCCTCTCTAATAATAGACTGCAGTCTTCTCTTCTCAAGATTCCATATGCTTATGACCCCAGAAGAACCTCCAGAAGCTAGAAGGGGCTGCCCATCAGTGCGGAAGGATAAGGCTGTTACAGCACCTCGAGTAGAATGACTAAAGGACACTATCTCTTCATCATAGCGAATGTTGTGCACATGAATCTTTCCATCAGCGCATCCAATCCCAACAACATCTAAAGCTGGGGATGAAACACAACAGCTTATAGATGATTTCCACCCTTTGAACTCATAAAGTTTTTTCCTTGTGCTAATATTCCAAAGTTGAAGAGACCCTTCCTGACTTCCAACTATAACCTGTTCACAATTTGTTGATGAGAAACAAGTTCCAAAAAATAGTCATGAAAGACAGACTATAAAGTCAGGGATATCAGATACCTTGTTCAAGTAAGTATCTGGGTGCATTATGCAACTAGGGGTGAAGTTGTCCTCAAGCATAACATGTCCAACTGGAGCAAGGCTCTTGTCTATTTCTTTGAATGCCCATGTGAATATATTGCCTTCAACATCAACACTTAAGATATGTGCACCAAAAAGAAGCAAGTGATTAACCTTTGCACCATGCCTGCTCCAAGTCGCCACCTGTTCCACATGTAAACCTCACAATAAGGTTCAATTTTTTTTTAGTAACAAACAAACTCCTCATATAACAATCATTTAAAAAGTTCTCTTATTACGATCTCCTTTTCATGCAAGGTACTACTTCGAACCTACATTTAGTCATTGACAATCAGGCACTATGATCATGAACATACATACTTCTGGATAGGAAACACCAAAATTGTGGGGTGAAAGATTTCTATTCCTATTCATATTCATAGAAAATTTTCCAATTACAGGCACTAAGGTTTCTTAGGAATAACTTTCTTAAGCTTCTTACTTTAACTATACAAAACATTGCTTAGCCACAAACCTTGCTTCTTATGACAGTTTTATTTTGGCAGAGCAAATGAAAGTAACATACTTAGTTAATCCCTAGTAAGACTAGTCAAAATAGATTCTCCTGCCTGCTGAAGCAGTTGCTCAAATTGACTACCAGTAGCTTGCTTAGATAGGTTCTTACTATTATCACTAGCTACTTGATGATTATATGCTTCAACTAACTTCTCCAAAAATAATTGAGCCATTTCAAACTGGTCCTGAGGAGCGATTCTTTTTATTGCTTTGATTGATCTGTGGTAAATCCCAGATTTTTCAACCATTTTGTGTTTTCTTCTTGCTACTAGTGCATTTGCTATTGCCAAACTTATATTTAGCTAGTAGACTATATAATCACCTATCTTTGTGGGCAAACACTTTTCAATTGCATAATATTTCTTTAAACCTTACCTTATTCATGTTCATTTCTTAATTTGAATGTTCTAAATCAACTAAACCATTTAAAACCAATGCAGGCTCCCTACCATGTCAAAGTGAATGTCTGACAACGAATAAGAATAATAAATACACATATTATTTCCTTATAGGCTTCATCATCTGGCTAGTATACTAAACATGTTGAAGAGGAAGTTACCACGTCCATAAAAATGGGAGGCCAAATGTGTGCCACAAAAATGTGTGTTCACTAATAGTGCCTGCTGCCTGGGAACATGAAAAGAAGTAATGAATGTGCAGAACTGTCTTAGAAGATTGAGAATGCCTAATATAAGAATACCATTCTTTGGTACAGCAATATGGAACAAATCAACTCAATTCATGTCATGACTTTCTGGCAAAGACATGAAGCAAGGTATAATTGGTCACCTACAGCTTATTCTGACAAATGGTCATGCATCAAATGCAAGAAGTCATGCAAAGTCTAGCAACAAAAGCATGATAACTCATCCGTATGGTATTTGCATTTTCTAACTAGCCTAGCAGTTTCAAGGAGATATGGGGCATTTTCAGTGTGCAGTCCTTTAGAACATGTTGACATAGAACCGTTCCAATAAAACTAATCAAATAGACCAAAAGCCTATTGTAAAGCATAACTGACAGTCCTTTTTACCAAGGAAATGATTCGCTAATAAAGCTACACATATTAAATTTCACATCATGAAGACCTGTCATCCGTGCAATACACAGAACTTTTAGGACAAACCTGATGGGCACGTTTAAAAACTGCAATACTACTCCCATTTGCAGCAAAGGTGTACTCGCGATAAGAAGCAAGAGCTCGTATCTTTTTTGGAAGTTGAGGGCCTTCATTAAAATCCTCACCAGTAAGCATGTTTAGCAATAATTAGAGAGAAATACAAACTCAATAAGTTGATGGAAGAGATAAAGAATCAGTAAAAACTTTACAACTATACAATCAACAACAATTTTGCCAACAGAACACTTTTGAGATACTAATCAAATCAAAAGATCTACAGTTACATGAAAAATTCTATTTGCAACATTTATTCATGCTTGCAACACATTGACAATGAGTACTAAAGGTGCTAGATTTCACAATCAAATACGAAAGAAAGCACCAGACATCATGAATTAATGCAAGTCTAGCAAAACTTCTTTACAACTAATTAATGACACAAAAAACCACAAATACAAGAGGTACGGCAATCAGAAAGCTCCCCAACAAGTCCATCAAATACTGTCCATACAAGTAGGAATTAGCTGACCAGTACAATAAGTAAGCAATACAAATTACATTCAGAAGTATCCAAGAAATCTCCAGTACATCTTTAGAAGCCACATTTTCCCTTTCTCTACAATATGCCCACGTCAGTTAACATGCTGGTAATATGTGCAGTCCCTAATTCTAATGTACATTATTAGGATAGTATTACGCTTCTTTGCCTTTAAACTAAAACCTAAATAAGCTTATCATTGTGCTTGATATCACACAATAAGTGCAGGGATCAATTTATACAAGCCTAAGGTTAGCAAGAAGAACGTACAATGCTTTTTTGTGTTTAGTCCAAGCTTATATAAGGATCGCCATTGTGCTATTGTGCTTATTATATATCTAAGAAGCACAATACAAGCCTTATATAGGCTTAAAGTAACTAGAAGAAGGTAAGTGTAGTACAAACACACAAACATCACAATATTAATACCTAAAAGGGTCAAGAAAGAGAAAGTCCAAAGATAGTTTCAAGATTCCTTTGCAGTAATTCCATATTGAATTAAGTTTTACAGCAGCTCCAGATCAAGAGTTGCTAATTTATGAAGAGCTTATGCGGTTTTGGCTCTTAAATGCTATCCAAAGCAACCTGAGTAAATGTACTTGCCAGGATAACCAACCAAAATGGGCACCATTTTACTGGGGTTATTAATTTCGTTAGAAGTTTCACAACAGGTCACTTAAATTTTAATAAACAATTTTTTCACAATTTAGCAACTACAAATCAAATCCACAAGTTTGGTTATTGATGGTTCAGTTTACTTGGTAAGACAACCCTACAAACAAACCGAAACCAAATAATAGAAGTGGTTAACCAACTACAGGCACAATTAATCATCTAAAAACACATGAACCAAATTTATTGGAAACAGGCAGTTGACCATTTAACCAGAAAATTCGAACGCCCTAATCTTCAGATCCTCTATTTTTTAATTAGTTATATATCTTCAATTTTTTTAGACAGGCCTTTTGGTTGTCATCAGCCACAGCCAGAAGCAAATTTACTACATTTCTATTGAACTGGAATGTAGAAGTTCATCAGTAGTCTATTTACTACATTTTTTTGAACTGGAATGCTACTAAATTTACTTCTACAGTAGTCTATTTACTAAATTTGCTTCTACAGTTCATCAGGCCTTTTGGTTGTCATTCTAATTCAAACTGTGTATATGGTAAATTCCAATTCCAAAATCCAAAATATATCGAACTTCAGAACCTCCTTTCCTAAAGGTATTCTCCAAACGCTTCCAAATTTCCCTTCAGAACAGATTTTGTACAGATGGAAAGAAATCCTTTCTTCTCCGTAACTAATCACTTCATTTTTTAAAAAAAAATTAATTGAAAAAGTAGCATTTAAACACTAATGCTCAAGAAATATGCATTGAAATATAGAAATGAATTGGAGAAACAAAACCACGAGGTTCCAATACTTACCAACTAGTACCAGACTGAGCTTGGCGCACTGCAAGAAACAAGAATTAAAGCCTTCAAAAAAATTCCAAAATTTGCCAAAAAAAATTGTACCCAAATGGAAATGCATAAAATAAGAAAATAAAAATTACGTTGTAAATTTGCCATGCTTTTCCGACGCTGACGGTGACGAAGGTTTCGGTGCCGAGTCTCTGAACGGAGAAAGGGACATTGGTTGTGATGTATCCTATGGCCCTAAACGGTTCAAAAATCCCCATTACTTGAGAACTTTTTTCTCTATCACACACAAAAACACGCTCAGAAACACGCAGCAGAGCTGAATTGAGAAGAGGGAAGAATCAGGATGATTTCCGACCTGCTAGGGTTTTGGACAGGAATGGAAAGCGGCTGTAAAGGGTTTTAGGGCACATGCTTTACATAACGGCGTCGTTCGTTGGCTTGGGTTGTTACTTGTTAGTCTCTGCGTTTTAATTACATTTACCTCCCATGTGTTTTCGTCATGTTACTATCATACCCCATATATTTTGTAAAATAACTATAGGGCCCGTGGACCAAGACGTCAACTAGTCAAGTGATAAACCTGCAACGGGTGGGCACGGGTCGGATATCAGCCCCTAAAATATCGGATCAGCTATTTTGCGACCTAACCCGCTCCTAATGTTTTTGGATACCCGCTATTCGGGTACTCGAAAAAAAAGGGGCTGCTAAAAAAAAAACTATTTTTCAATAAAAAAATATTTTTCACTTAATATCAACATTTTTCCAATAAAAAAAAGTAGCTTTTCAATTAACATTGGTAGAGATATTATAATCAAAATCCATACATCACCATTCTCACACATTTCATCTAATAATCAAACCGATTTCATAAATTTAGTACATATTAGAATTATAATATCTAATAGATAAAACGAAATTTTATGATAATCTTGAGTACATCACCATTCTCACGCATTTCATCCTTCTACAATATAACAAACACAAGGATAATAAGTATATGACAACTTTTCCAACTTTTCCAAGTATAACAAACACAAGGATAAAACGATGTTTTATGATAATTTTGAGTACATCACCATTTTCACGCATTTCATCCTTTTACAACATAACAAACACAAGGATAATAAGTATATGGCAACTTTTCCAATTTCCTTAAGGATATTATGGTACAAGATTGCATCCAAAATTAGTCGATTGTGGAATCAAGTCTGGAAAAGAATTGAACAGAACTAATAATTTTTGAAGAAAGTATAACCAAAATAATCTTGAAAAATTTTCCTCAACTTTCTTACATCTTTGGAATAGACCTTGTTGCATTAAAGGTGATGAAAAAGAAAAATAAATTTCTTGCACTAAAATAAAGGAGACAAATTTAAGAGACACAATTGCAATAAAATAAATAAATAAATGAAAGACACAAATGTTTTAATTATCTAGCTAACAGAAAATTGGAGCTCCAAACACAAATTTTTTATTGAATTGGTGAAAAATTTGCAGGAAAGATCGATAGAAATAGAATAAAAATGAAAAAGGATGAAAGGGATAAACAATTTTTGTGATAGAGTTTCACAAATTTTTCTTTGTTTTATTCATTTGGTTCACGTTTCACCAAGAATATTCACTTTTTTTTACACAAGATGAGGAGAGGCGGATCATATGAGATTAAAATATGAGGTTGTGAACCACTTTACTTACACTTAGAATTAAAAATTATAAAATCATATAATGAACCCTTATTTTTTTAATATTTATATAATATATCTTGCGGGTCGGGTACCTGCGGGTTTTTATTTTGTTGATCCATATCCGTATCCATTTTTGCGGGTACCCAACCCGTATCTGCCCCGCTAAGAAAAATCGGAGGATATCCTATTTTTCGGATCGGAACGGATCGGGTTTCGGATCGGATCGGATTTTTTGCTCACCCCTGATCGTTGCTGTTGAGATATGCCTAAAATTACCTTTTACAAATAGAAGGATAAGAAGGTTTTTTTTTTCCCCTTCCACCTTTTACAAATAGAAGGATGAGAAGCTTCCCCCCTACCCTTTCCCGCTTAAGGATCGGAGTCGCTTTTGAATAAAAATAAATAAATAAACTTTTAAGTTACATGTGCTATGCTAGTATACACACTTTATAAAAATTAATAATTTGATGATAACTTATTTCATTCACTCTGTTTTTGGTTGATGTGTTACTCTAAATCAAGTAATTCAGCATTTCATTCTAAAGTTTAACAAAGAAACAAAGCTACACCATAGCAGCAAGTATGTATTGTAAATTATTGGTTGGCTTTACCTTGCTCTTCGAGCAGGGTTGCCCAAGATTTGTTCATGAATAGTTTTTTGTTTCTTGTATGTGTTTTAGGTAATAGGAAAAGTGTGTTTTAGGGTAATAGGAAAAGTGTGAAGTGGTGATATTACTTAGATAATAATAAAGGTTAATAAAATTAGTGAATAGTAGAAAAATGAGTATGTGTGAAAATTTGGGTATGAATGAGATTTTGTGTTTAAGTGGTATAAATATTATTTTCATGAATAAATGTATGCTGGGAAAAAATATAAATAATGAAGGTGTTGAATATTTTTATTATGTATGGCTATACAATAGTAGATAGGTATATATGTGTAGAAAATTGATATAAATAGGGGAGTAAATGGTTTTGTTGTTAGTTTTCATCTAGTGAAAATCAATAGCTTTTTTTTGCTTATTGTATTTGATAAATGGTTTTGATAATGATTTGTTGCCGGCCGACTCGAGTCAGAAGCGAACTCTGTCGGATAGGTTGGTAATCTTGAGATAGTGTTTTGGTATACTCGAATATTAGCACGAAATCAGGTGGAGTACTGACCAGTGAATAAAATGAATTGAATGAATAGATGAAATGATCAATGTAGAAATTTTTATTTTCAAATGTCAGAAGTTATAAGGAAGAGATGGGCGGAGATTGAATGAATGAATGAATAAATAGCTCTAAATGGGCTCGTATCCTTTAAATGATTGAGTGTTTACTTCTTGGAATGCCTTGAAACTGTTTATCACTGTAAAAAGTGTGTGAAATTGTTAAATGGAATATTTTGTAATTTGGCTGGTGTTTTGTTTGGATGCTTGTTTGGGAACATCACTGGGAGTAAGCTCATCCTATTAGTTTGTTTTCCTTACAGGAGTGGAGGTCAGGAATTAATAAGTTTGAACTAATGTGTAATGATTCTCTTGCACATGTATTTTGGCAGATAGATTATATTTTGATATTTGGCGGTGTATCTTACGTTACACTTTTGGTTGTAATTAAACTTGAATTTTGGTTGAATTGTAGAACTCTAATGTTAATTTGGAGGCTTGAAAGATTATTTTGAGAATTTATTATAGTGAGTCCTGGCGATAGTTGAGCAGGCGGTCTGTCAAACCCTTAGCTACGCCTAGGGGGAGGTGGGGTCGTCACACCAGTTAACGACAAATTTATCTTTATATTGAAGTCTTAATCTAAATCATGAAAAATCCAACAATTCCCTTCTAAGGTTCAACAAAAAAAAAAAAACAAAATCTCAAAATGTTAACGAGTTTCTATAAAAAAAATTAATTGTGCAAACCTATTTATATGAGTGAGAGAGAGAGAAAGAGGGGAGAAGAGAGAAAATGGGACATGCCATTTGACATTATTAAAAAACTTGGGGCTTTTTTTCATTTGGAAAAAAATTGGCTCTGTTTAGACTCATTTTTTCCCAAACATTATATGGAATATACATCTATGACAATAAAAGTGAAAAAATTAGTCTAAAACACCAAAAAAGACAAATAAGAATGCCAATAGAAAGCACCACAGAATACAAAAAATCACTTAAAGAACATATCCACACACAAACACATCATCACTTCTTTCTCTATTCTCAGGCACCAAATCATGACCCTCTAATCTGCGCCACCCTTCTCATTTATGGCCCCTCGATCACTAGGGGATAAGCATAAATGGATTTACACCAATTTACTATTTAATTTTGAAATGAAGTTGGTAATTTTAAACTGGTAAAGTGAGATGTGATGCGCCGTTAGTATTTGCAATTAATAATAATAGGATTTGCAAATTGATAATAACCAATTTTAACTCAAATACAGAAAATAGGATAGGCTACCATTTATCGCATTCATTTGCCAAATTAGTTTATGTACTATATATCTCAAATAATTGTATGTTTGTATATAATAGTAGTATTATTATATATTATATAAGTAAAGCTATAATAATAGTAGTATTATTATATATTATATAGGTAAAGCTATAACAGTAGGTAGAATTATCATATACCTATTTTAATGTTTGTAATATAACTATAATAATAAACTAACTATAATACTTATCCTTATATAAAGAACTAGATAAGTATAGTTCTAAAGATTACACATAATTAGTGATTAGACATTGTTTCATGTTTGAATTATTGAATATTTGAATATGTAACATGTAAGCATACTCTAAAAGTACACGTATAATATATGAATTTATATTCACTAATCACTAATCTTATTTAAGGATGGACAATTAAGGACAATGCACATACATTGCACATGAACATATTAATGTATTATAATTCACCATTGAAAGTAATCAGATCATTTGAAAATTAAGCATTTAAACTACATAAAATAAGAATAAATTAATAAGTGTAATGCATTACATGTTAATCTCATTTCATGAATAAATGTATAAGTACACATAACTACACAAGTGAAATTGGCAAAGTAATCACTTATCATTGTAAACTGTAACTTATTATGTTTTACATTGAATTGTAATTTGATTTGAATTAACCACTTTTTGTTTTCTTCTTAAATCATTCAAGATATAACTAGATATAGGAAAAAATGATTACTAATGGATTTTCCAAATTGTTAGAACAGGATTAGCATGTTAAATTTTGAATAATTTTGGGGTTCAAATCAAAATAAAAAATTTTACTAGTGAAGAACATAATCCATATAAAAGAATTTAGGATCCCAATTTGGTAAATTAGTATTTAGTAATTACTAATTAGTAACTTATGACTTTTGAGTAGGTTATTTAGACTAGAGAGTTAGACTAATAATTAGCAATTAGTCAATTTGTAAATTTTGTGGTTATAAATTGAGTAAATTGACATTTGACAAATACAAAATGACAAAATGACGAAATTGAGTAAATTGCAAGAACCCTAACCACTAACTTCTTATTTCTCTTCGTCACTCTTCTTTGCTCAATTCTTCTCCTTAGTCCTCACTCACTCATTTTCCTCCTTTTGATCACTACTCATACTTGTCCTCTTCTTATCATTTTTGAATCTTTACTCACTCTAACTCTTAATGGGTTAATTCTTATTATGGTTAAAATTCCAAAAAAATTTTGGTTGAAATCGATCAGTTACCGAAATTGTTAAATAGGTTAGTTTAAGTTTCGATGTTCACATACCTTGTTTTTCTTTTGCTTCTTTTTCTTTTTATAGTGTTTATTCTTATATAGGGTTGTCAGTAGTGGGAAAAAAGCATTTCGTTTCATATTTGAAATGTTATTGCTTTATTTCAATGTATTTCTTCTTGTAGAGGTCGAAGTTAGTTTTGTTTTTGCTATGCAGAATAAAACTCAAGCTAAGATGCTAGAATAAGGAGTCTAAAAATGATATACTTGATTTTTTTATGCTAGAGTAATTCGAAATTCTTAACTAGTTTTTTATATTAATTGTATCTAATTTTTTGAGTCCAAAATGATAGACTTGGTACATGTTCCATTCTATTTTTCTTGTTTTTTTAATGTTAATTGTAGTATTAGTACATCAATTGGTTTTCTTAAAGGTTTGTGAACTCAAATTGCTGATTTTTTTTAGATTACCCAACCAGGTCGAGATAATAGTAGATTGGTTTGATAAAAGTTCTAATCCAACTCTAGTTTTTGCTCCTAGATCGAAAGATTTAGGAGGGTCAAAAAAGTGAGGACCATACAAGAAGAGGTCTGCAGCTTTGTCACATTTTAAAGATGTATATAGGCGTGATATCAGACATGGTAAGTACTTATACAATGGCCACCTTTCTCATACCTCCATTTTCTATCACCCAATTTTGCCTTTACAACCTCTTCCTCTTCCTTTTGACCCATGGTCATTACTACCACTACCACAACTACTCTCTTCTTAATTTTACTTTTTTTTTCTGGCAATTCCTACCCCTTTCCTACCTTTTTCCAATCAAATCCCTTTCAATTTCACATTCTGAAACTCTTCATATTTCCTAACGCCTTTCTATATCCCCTTCCATTTTTGCACCTTCACCTCTCACTTTTCTATACCCATTTCCTATCTTGAGTGCCCATTCTTATATCTCCGCTCTTCCCACTTTCGTCCAATAGCATCTCTCACCTTATGCTCCCTAACCACAAAGATCGCCTTCTTCCCACAATTACTTGTCCCCCTTTTCTCTCATCTCCCTCTACCCCTTCACTGCACATAGCCTATTTTGCCATTTTTAGCAAATCTAAAATCGTTTTAGTAAATCATCTCCAAAGAAATTTCATCAAAAAATATTTTGAAAAAGGATACTATTTTTGACAAATTATATAAACACATTCCTTTTGAGATATGTAAGGATTGATTATTGACATTTAAAGTAGCTCTATTATCTCATCTCCTGAAACATTTCTTCTATAATTTTTTATCTATCATGTCTTCATTGTCGCTTCTTACATCAACCTATTACATTATGCACTAGAAATTTCATCAGTTTTCATTGGCTCAAATTCTATTTCTCTTCTTACTCAAACTTGCTCTCTAATGCAATATTCTTGTTTTCCTCATTTTCTATTTTAGTTTCATATTTTATCATAAATACAGTTAAATATATCAAAATTTAGCCAACAATTTAGTTTGTTGTTCCTTTTATCTTAAGAAAAAGAAAACTAAAATAAAAAAAAATCGAACTTTGTTGCATGGGGCTCAAAATCTTTATTGGAGTTGCTCGGTCAATTGACAAATATACAAGGAGTTCAAGCGTTATTAAATATCAATTGCTACCATTAATGAGTATACAAAAACAAACTATTTGATTAATCTAATGAACAAGAAGGAATTTAAATGTGATTAGAACATTCAAACTATCTTTGGAGATTTGTGCATCACATAAAAATTAATGATTTTCTAGAGATATCTAGTAATATAAACTAGGAAGGTGTCTGATATTTTACATGGAAGACTATCAAAAGACTAGAGTTTAAAAACCTCCTAAAAGTTGTTCATGTAGGAGGCAAAATTATGGTGAATTTCTTGATATATTGTTAATATACCAAAACATCACATTTGTGATGTTCTGTAGGATAGTGTCACCGCAAATGAGAAAATTGGCGTACAAAAAATCCAATTTGTTTTAGCTTTTAATTATGCGAGACCAAAGCTTAACAACTTTTTTTTCTAAATGCTTCTAGTCGCCGCTTGCCGCATCCATTAAACGTGATTGGCCATTGATCAAGCATGATCAACGGTCGATTTTTAAACTTGCAGGAGGAAATTTTTTTATTTTTTAGAACAATTTTTAATAACATGCTTCCTGTCACCGCAAGTGTCAGAGATTGATGCATCCAAAAATAGATGTTGTGAATGTGATTGGTTGTTGATCAAGTACGATCAATGGTCAACTTTTAAACTGGCAGGAAATTATTTTTTTTTTAATTTTTCAATAGCCACATGTGACGTTTGTATTACATCGCATCCAAAAATAGGTGCGGCATAGTGGTATGACTGTTGATCAATACTGATCAACAATTAATGCTCTCCACCGACAATTTCATTGTTATTGAAAACGACGAATTTTGGCCGTCGATTTTAAGGAGATCAACAGTTTTTGTATTTGATACAAACGATGTAAACCCATCGATACAAACGAGTGAAGTTTTTTCTATAGATAGGTAGCCAAATTCATCCATTTCTCTCTCACCAACCCCTTTTTTCTCTATTGTCCATCCCTATTCGTGGATTGTCCATCCTTGTATTCCTTTCTCCTCCAGTGTCCTCCCAAAGTAGTGCTTCCGCCAGTGTCTTCCCAAAGCAGAGGCAGAACTAATGTCTTTCCAAAATAATGCTTCCGCCTCGCTTGTGTCGTCTGAAGCTTTCAAGTAGTCGGTTCCAATTGCATGTCTCCTGTGTCTTCTTAAAGCAGACTGTGCAGCCGGTGTCTTTCCTGAAACTCCGGAGTGAGAAGACGAGCCTCATTCGTCACATTTGGCAAAATAGGTACTGTCATTCAGTAATTAGTATTAGTAATTTTTTTGATATAATGGATTTGATGTTGTGTGTGAAGTTGAAGTTGATTAATTAATAGTATTTAGTAATTTTTTATGCATAATGTGAATTAGTATGCCGTTATTAGTAAATAGTAACTAGTAAATAGCAAATAGCAATAATAAATAGTAATTTTAGTAATTAGTAATTAATAGTAATAGTAAACAGTAGTAGTAATTAGTAATCGGCAGTTACATAGTAAATATTAAATAATAGTAACAATACTAGTAATTAGTAATTATGAGTTAATGGAGAACCGACACTTTAAGGTTGAGAGGTTGAAAGTTGTACCCCTATTAGAGTTTTTATACGAGTCTCTTTCAAATGATGCACCGAAAGAATTAGTTTGCCAGCATGTTCGGTGCTATATTTTGATGTTATTTGGAAGACAGTTGTTTGCCGATATATGTGGCAATGTTTTCAGTTGTCTTTGGTTAGATTATATCCGACACAGAGGGTATAAGCCAATACAGTTGGGGCAGTGCAATATTTGCTGTTTATACTCTTATCTCTGCAAAGCATCGTAGGTTTCAACGAGCTACACTGTTGGCCCATATATGCTTCTATAGGTGAGAATGAAATAGCTTTTGGATGTTTGAATGTCTTTATTTTAGTCGAATGCATAAATAATATGACTTGGACAATTTTTTCTTTATTAACAGTTATGGGTATGGGAGAGAATGCCCAAAATTCGCTCCACCGTGTTGGTTTCCACTGCACAAGGAAATGAATTTCCTAAAGGCGGTCGGAGGGGCGGCAGCCGTACAACGAAATATGTGCTCTCGCATGTTATGTCCTCCTTTTGTGATCAACTTACCAAGATGGACATTGATGAGCTATTCTACTAATAAATATTGCTATTGTAAAGTCAATATGTATTTACTGTCGCGACTAACTCCATTTCTGATTGCCATAGTTTATTTGGGAGTCTTATCCTGATGACCTTATTGCACATCTTTCTGCCTATTGCTCAGTAGGGCGACACATCTGACGATCTATAGTTCCGTTGATATATTGGAAAGTTGTCGAAGTTCACCTTTTACAAATTTAACAAATGAACACATATAAAAAGGTAACTAGAAGCTAATTCGTTCATCTACATATTTGTATACAAAAACATATTGGTAAATTCTCAGTTATTATGTATAATTTAGATCACATATATATGCTAAGAATATACATAATTTCAATTTCATAAGAGTTTATGTATTTTTAATATAATTTTTTTTCAATTGGTCTTCTCTCACTAAAACTTTTATATCAAATTTCTACTATATATTCTAATTATTTTTCTTACTTTATTTCTCCTATAGTAAGCTTTATATTCGTCCAAGTGATACATGCAAGGTAAAAAAAAATATATTATGTATTGTACGTATGGAGACATAAGTACATCCTAATTATTCAATAAATAAAATGATTAAACTAAAAAATGAACATCAGAACTCAAACAATCATCCAAATATAGCCATAAAATACTCAAACTCGGTAGTATGTCATTAAAACTATTTTATATATTTGACGGTAGTAATTAGATATATTTTTTGATAATTAACCGCAAAGTTGAATTTGACCAAGAATTTTCTCGTTTCCAAGTTATACTAGTTCATATGTCCACATTTACATATTCACAAATTTTGTAGTTCATAAATTGTAATAGATTTGCATATTGACATTCATATACTCACTTACACATGTTGCCCATCAAAAAAATGGAAATGTTAATTTCATTTTAAATTGAACTGATTCAAATTCCATTTTGATGAATTTGTATTTTCTAGCTACATCTTTAGAACCACAAAACTCCATGAAAATCCCTTCAATTGTACAATCAAGAATTTTATTATATTCTACAATGAAATAGTGCAAAATCATGCATTACACGTGATTGTATATTTATGAGAAAATTCTTATATATCACTTATTTGAAAAGATACCTAAGAATGACTATCACAATAGTCACAATAAAGATGTAAAATCAAACATACCAAATTTCAAAGCATATCATAAAAGAAATTACCCAAAAAAGTAAATGATTTCGTTACAAGAAAGAAAAAAGAAAAACACTACTATGTGCATACAAACATGTGACTTTATTCTAACTATTCAACAAATCATGAAATAAATACGCCAAAAAATGAGTACTAGAGCTCAAATAGAAGGGAATACAAAAGTAAAACTTTTTTTTGAAGGCCTTGATAGTGTATTAAGTAAGGTCAAAGATTTTTGGGTAAATCACTAATAACCTTCTATGTTTTTGTATAGTGCCATATGACACTACTAAGATCAAAGATATCCACTTAGCCAATAGTGATATGTAAAGTGCAAAATGGCTGAAAAAGCACCCTTATAACAAAGATGATTCTTTTACTTTTTTCAAGCTAGTAATTGAAGATACGTGATATTCCTCCTTAGACAAATTACAATTTTTATGCCAGAAAAAACTCATAACATTTTCGCTGAAGAAACAATCAGAAAATATAGATTAAAGGATGAAATTTTCAATTTAACTCAGTTGACTCACCGTGTAGATCATCCTTTAGTTGTAGTAATGCAGCATTCAAGTTCTTTTAGCCAAATAAATTATTCATATATGCACCATCAAAAGATTTCTTAATTTGCAATGTTAGCATTGGCTTTTCTAATAAAAACCATAACAATTATCATACGTCCATTAAGGAAAGAAAATTCTATATTTGTGTCTAAGAGTTGAAAATAATGAGTAAGATGATGCTGAAAATGAAATCCATACTAATATTATCATCACTCACAGTCAAGTAATCTTTATCACCAACAAAATCAATGTTCTATAACAATTTATCTAAAATTTTAGTGCATGTTTACTAAATATATGCACATAAGTTTTTTAGTGTGGATAAATGAAGGCATTTGATTATACAATTAAGATTTATTGAATTATATGCCTTCCACATGTTATATAATAATACAACTATAAAATAGTACATTAAGCGATTTTTGGTATAATAATAACCATTTAAATGATTAATCAACTATATATTTAAATTATTAAATATCATAATTTCAAGAATAACATATCCTTGTGCCTTACTCTCTTTGAATGTGAGATAGAAACATAGTCTTATTATCTAACCTATTCATCACTCCGTTGCTATTTGATTCTTCTAAATTGATTAGTTAGCCAATAAAGTATAATGAAAAAATGAAAAAATTCAACCAAGGTCCATTTTTATATACTTAGGATTAAATTTTAGTTAAATGATGGTAACTTTTTACTCGCTACTAATGTATTACTCTAGATCATGCAAAATCTCAAAATTTCCACTTCCAAAGTTTAAATCGATGGAGCAAAAATCACACAATGTTAGTAAGTTTGTGCGTATAATGTGATAATGTGTGTCTATATAAAAGAGAGGAAGTGATTGAGATAGAGAAGGAGAAGATATAAATCTAACTTTTCCGTTTTATGCATAATATCTAATAAATTTACAAGATGCAAAAAAACCCTTGTAGTTCAAAAAAAGTCAAGAAGCTCTTCATGGTTCAAATTTTTAAAGAACCTTCCTATATTTTGAACGTAGCTCGAATTTGGATGGAAATTAGCCAAACTAACAAAGAGTATAGTGGACTAACCTTATGTGTGAGTATAAGTGATAAAATCAATTTATTGTTAACAAATTTCTTTTGAAAAATATCCATTTTTCCTCAACCAAATTACTTTTTCATCTTCTCCATTTTTTCCCTCCAATTCTTTTTCTCCAATTCTTTTTTTTTTTCTTCCTTTTTTCCTTCTTTTTCAATGCACCAAATCTAAGCTCTAGTAACTACCTCTAATTCATCTAAATCCATCAAATCTCTAGATTCTGAAACCATTACCTCTAATTAGACTTTGATGCTATTTCTGATTCATCTTCTTTTTCATTGGAGACATCATCCCATCATCATCTTGAATTTGATATCTACCTACATCTTAAATTAGAGGCTGATTTCATTATCCTTATTCTTATAGCCATTATCAAACTTCTCTTTTAAAATGCCTATGGTAGTAGTACTGACTGTTAATAGCCCTAAGTATGGGTTTTAAGGTTTGGACCTCTTGATTCATAGATCTCTAAGTTTTTTGTTACCAAATTTAAAGCATAGAAAATTTCTTTAAGGGCTTCCTAACTTTCACTAAGGCTATAAAACATTTATTGTATTAAAACAGTTATGATATGATGGAACTTATAAAATAATAATGAATTAAACCTATCAGTTGGAATACATCATGGTTTCTGATTTTTTAAACTCAACTACATTGCGAATAGTTTTGCTATATTATATAGACATCATTACTATATATATGCCCCATACAAGTTGCATTAAAGTTATCAAAGTAATCTCTATCTTGATAAACTATATCCAGTTATTCTTTTAACTTTGATAGTGTATCTATTCATTTATTAATATTATCATCTCAATATGATATATATCAAAGATGAGATTATATATCGGATCAAATACCAACACGTGATCTTTTAAAGCTAAACTTAAAATATTAAATGAAATAATTCTACTATGTTCTAAACGTAATATGAACTTTGTATTAATTGATAACCTAAGAAAAGTTATTATAGTGATAAACGTAAGAGAGAGAGAGACAGAGTATATCCTAACTTATGTTATTTAAACTTAGGTATGGATGCCAGATTTGGGTATATGTCAAAATGTCTAGTTTAACAACTATCTAAAATTAAGATACGGAGACATTTCTAAAGACTCCGATACCTATGTTTTTAGGCTCGGACTGGCAAAGCGGTCGGATCAATCGAAAGGGAATCAGCCAAGAATCTGCTATGAGTTAGCTTAAAAACTCAGGAGTTAAAATACAGCTTTTTCCAATTTTTAACATTTTTTAAGTACAACGTTGACTTCTCTTGACTAATGAGTGACGAAATACTAAATTGAGAATTTCTCATTTCTGATTCTGAAAGATTAAAACGATGAAACCAAATAAGGATCCCTAGCTGCGGCCACTCTCAATTTTCAGATTCTCTTCGCCGGCCACCACTTGAAAACACTACCATTTTTCTCCTTTCAACTTATATTCTCTCTATACTAAATTCACAGTGACTGTAAGTTCACTGGTGGCAATCCTCAATTCCATCCAAGCAAAGTAATTTTTCTACTAACTTGGGCTTTGCAGATGACAACTAGCAAACGGTAGCTTCAATGCTCTTCGATGACCTTCCTTTCATCATGCGAAATTGAGATCCTAACTCTTACTAAGGTGAGTTATTTTTTCTACTCCTTTTTCTTTTTCCTTTTTCTCTTATTTTTATAAATTTTTTAGGAAATATTTCAATAACTACTTCTTGATGTATGATTCTTATCTACCGTTATAAAAAAATTCTGCCAGTCTAGACTTAAATTTATATGCTGAAGTTAGAGTAAATGTTTAAGTTTGACATGCCTTTTATCTGCCAATAATGTTTAGGTGTGAATTGGATTGGACTTAAGCAAAAGTATTGGAGTTATTATTAATTGATAAGCTATTGATGTTGAATGGTTGAACCATTTCTACCTTTTTTTGCTGCTGTGCACAATTTTTCTTTTTAGGGGAATAGTGTGAGAAATAGCAGCTTGTGATATTTTAATGGAATATGGATTGAATGGTATTTTTCACTTAAATTGTGAAACATATGGATCTAGTGAAGTCAGATTCACATGACTTCCAAACATGAATAGGTTAAGGTCAAATTTAGAGATTGCTTTTACTTGTTATTGCTCAATTTTAGTAGTATGATGTTAATTTAAATATAAATCTCGAAATTTTATTAAATGAGTTCAATTGGAGAGTCAATAGAGTAGTATTTTACATGATTTATGTTGATATAGCAATATCTTTCCCTCAGTGCTCTGGGTTTAAGTTAAAAGCAAGTATAATCTTTCCCTTAGGGCTAATTCCCTTAGTGATCTATTTGTTTTAATAGTTTGCTCAAGGACTTATTGAATGTTGCAAAAGCTTCTTTAACTACCATATTATGAATTATTCTTTGATAGATGAAATTTTGCCAAATCTCAAGCATGTACCACATCATGTCATGGCTAATTTTTCTACCTTACTATTTCTTTTCTTTTTTTTAAATAGAGTTAACACTTTCTCATCTTGTGGCTTGGAGAATTTATTGTACCTTACTATTTTTCTTTTTAATAGAGTTAATATTTCCTTTTTTTAATAGAGTTAATATTGTTGAACTCTTCAATGAAGTTGTTGATCGAGTCAATCGATCCTATTGACCATTGACCCCTGAATTTGGCCAAGTCGATACCTAATTTGAATCTGAAAATATAGTCTGATAAGCATACATGGGTATAAGAAATTTTTTAAGAAATTTATAAACTATATACTATAGTTTTTACGTGTTAAGATAATGATTGTTAAAGTTTTTTTTTCAATAATTCGACCTTTTATTAGACCTTCGAAAATACATGAGCTCAAGAGTGGCTCGACCTGACCTCGAGAAGTTATTGAGAAGAGTGGGCAAACATGTTACTCTCTCACCCTCTGAGAACAAACATAAGGAAAAGACCTAAAATCTAATGCCAGAACTGACCGTAGGAAAGCCGGTAAATGACTAGTCAAAGAAACGAAGGACTCTTGGCCAAACCTCAGTGCGGCCATCCTATTCGCAGCCAAATTTACTTCTCGAAAGATATGACGGATCTCCGAGTTCATCAAGACTAGTAGCGAACGAATTTCACGCAAAACATTGCAAAGAGGCCATTTAGCCAGGGTACCCCTCCTTGACTAAAGAAGCCAGAGATTTTGAATCCACCTCTACATGAAGCAAACTATAGCCTTTTTCCTTGCATAGTTGAAGACCATGCAATAACGCCAAGCCTTCAGCCAACAACACATCTGCAGCACCAAACTCCTTGTAGAAGGCAAAAATCAAGTTACCCTCATGATCCCGAAGGAGCCCCCCCCTAAGGCCACCCTTTCCACCATGCTTGCATCAGAATTTAACTTGAGAGAACCCAGCGGAGGCTTAAGCCAAGACACACTGATGCTACACTTGCTCACCTTCAGGGGAGTGACCACATCGAAACCATTTACAATCCGTGTCGCCTAGGAAATGCAATTACCGAAACACCTTGGCTCTTGCCAGTTGCATGAGAAAAGAGTCTACCAACCCGATCACCCTTTGCACCGAGAGCAATCCCCTTTGGAATAGCACCTGATTGCAAATTTTCCATAAAGACCAATAGATAACCACAGGCAATCAAGATCTAATATGAGAAGCGGCACCCAAGGAGGAAGAGAGAGTCCAACCCATAAACATCATGGCAACATTCGATTGAGACACCTCTGTATTAAGAATACCAAATTGCCTCGTGAAATGATTCCACACCTGTGAAGCTACCTGGCCATCTAGGAATAAGTGATTCAATGACTCCGCCTCTGCCGAGCAACAGACACACATGGAAGGAAGAGCTAGCCCCCGTTTCCTCAACCGATTGTCTAATGGTAAAAAGCCACGCAGCAGTTGCCAACCAAAAAAGAAAACTTTGAGAGGAAGAACCTCATTCCAAATCCTTCAATCAACCCCGGATAGGTTGTGCCTTTGCCGAAGGCTCTCCCAAGCTGATTTAGTTGTAAAGGTACCATAAGATGATGGGGACCAGACCATTACGTCGTCAAGCTCAGGGAAGAGTTGAATGCGAGAGATATGCCGCACAATAGGTTCAGGAACCCACTGGCAGAGCTTACCAACATCCCATCCAGCACTCCTAAAAAATTCCGTCAACAACATATGCGACGGATCTTGATCTTGTACCCTCAACATTCTTGCAAGGGTTGTTAAAGTTATTTAAATGTGAAAATAATAATTGTATGTTTTAATTAAGGTAATTGGCTATCAATTTATGGAAATTGAAAGCAACTAAACATATTGTTATTAATGTATTATCAAATAGAGTCATATTTTCCTTTTCTGGTTCAAAATAGATTTATCTTCTAATTGAAAATAGATGCAAGCTGTTACTTTTTTCTAATTATCAATACAACTTTAAATCAGTCATCTTTCTTCCTTTTGTATTTTTAGTCGTTTTCACCTTTTAGTGAAGATAATTG
Source organism: Coffea arabica (assembly GCF_036785885.1). Lineage (NCBI taxonomy): Eukaryota > Viridiplantae > Streptophyta > Magnoliopsida > Gentianales > Rubiaceae > Coffea > Coffea arabica. Next base: position 29,497,279 of record NC_092313.1, read on the forward strand.
AATATTTTTAAGGTCACCAACAAGTCATACCTCATAAGAACTGTAGTGAATTAAAGATTCTAAAATAAATATATAAAAAATGAACTAGCCAATCATATGTGAAAACTCACTAACAAGTAATAATAAAATTAGAAAAATGTTATTTGCACTCTATTTTTTTCTATTTTCATTCTCACTATTTTTTTATCATATAGTTTAATAAATGAAAACTATATGATTAAAATAATAATGGGAGTGTGATTAATAAAAATGAGAGTATAAATAAATTTTCCTAAAATAATTCTCCCATTGATTGTTTCGTCATCCTTAGACCCATTGTATCTTTCTTTGCTTCTCATTCTTTCACTTTTTTTCTTTTTCATTTCCCTAAGTTGCTCTCTTATATACAAAGCATGTACCTCTCTTCATCCATCAAATTAAAACCAGAAGAAAGCAACCAACAATTGTTATTAAGTTCCAAAGTTTTAGAGGTGAAACAACTTTTAAAAACTCATATCTCCATTGTTGCTGCATAGTATGAAAGTATGGTTGTCAAAAAGCATTTTTGGTTGAAATTATTATAGTTTGCTACTTCAATCTCCCTAGGATAAAGCAGTACCGAAGTTAGATCTGTTTCAATCATACATCTCTTTTGCTCAATTTTCTCACCAATCTCTCCTCCTTTCCTATCGATAGATAAAAGTCAAAATCTATGAAAAGTATTCAATGAGTCAAAATCGTATTCCATACCCATACCTATATCGTGCCAACATTGATACTTTGGAGTAAACTGATGAGTTGGATAACATACATCCCAACTCAATTTTATTAGAAAAAACCTTTGAGAAAAATGGGAAAAAAAAGACATATCTATGGTACAGAAATTCACATGCATACTCTACTAAAAAATAACTAACTAAAGCACCAGAGAACTAATCCTTGATTGTTTGTATATCTAATTTTTTTGGTAGACAAGTTAAGAGAATTAAGATATAGAAATCATCACACACTTAAATTTTTCATACTAAAAACATACCAACTAGCAATCCTTTGACAAGCAATTGCCTTTTGGGTATGGTTGTGGATTCACCTTACTTTCCGGGTGTGTGTGTGTGATTAATATTTGTTGAAAAAAAAAAAACAATCCTTTGACAAATAAAATCAATAGCAAAAAGCATGATTAGACGTAGCTACTACTAACACTCGTAAGAGAAGGATAAAGGGGTGAAATTTTTGCAATAGATGGATTATAGCCATTGGAAGAATAATTGATGAAAAACTCGATTATGGTAAATAAGGTAATGTGAGGGAAGCCTAGTTTGCTCTCTCTCTCTCTCTCTCTCTCTCCATTCACATTTGGTCTTTCCTTGCAACATTAACAAATATTGAAAAATAGCTTGCTCTAAGGAGACTGCAAAATTAGTTTATTTAGAAACTCTGGAGGTATTGTATTAAATGACAATCACAACCTTAAAATATAATACACAATTATACTTTACAAGATTATAATAAGATGAGTGAGGAGGAGGCCAATTCTATTTCTCATATAACTCTTTGATAAGAATGCTTTTTCTCGAATTTTGACTTGATAAAAGCCAACAAAAGAAGAAATAAGTAAACAAGTTCAAAAGATTAATTCACACAAAACCAGACCCTAAGATTTATATTTTATCTTGATATTTGAGTTGAGATTGTGCATTGAAAAAATGTTGTACGTAATTTTTAATCATAAATATTGTGAAAAGAAAATCATGCAAATAGCTATCGCGAGGAGGACTCAACTACAAGGAAAAAATAGATATATTTCAAATTAATAGGCTAAGTTGTAAAACTTTTTATAATGCTATCTAAGGTCATTGTATAATATTGTGGTTAAAGTATTTCATTTTATTTTTGAAATTTCAAATCTATTACAACATTGTGCATAGTTCGTGATTCATTTCCAACTTTTTAACTATAGATTTAACAATAAAAGTCTAAGAAAGAAATAAAGAGGAAATTTTGATAAAAATATCAAAACAACAAAAAATGAAACGCAAAATTACTAGATAAGAATACTAATTCTAGAATCAATTAAAACTTTGATTTAACTATTTCAATTTGGAATATTTATGCCTTATTAACTGAAAATTGGTGACAGGTGCCGAACCTGTGCAATAATAATAAATAAAACCTAACTACCACCTGAAGCAATCAATAATCAATTTTAGTACTAGAGCAGGGACCCTAGGTGTGCAATGGGTTACTTGATTCACCCTATTCTCGAAGAGTTTGCTTAATCCGATATACCAGAATTAATTATTTAACTGAATTCACTAAATAATAGACAGTGGCAAGCAGGGTCGTCTCCTCAGGGACTGGGGAGAAATTTGTTTCTTTTCGAGTCAAGACAAATGGGGTTTTCACGATTAAATGCTATCTAAATAAATTAACTGCAGAAAATAATTAATTAAAAAAATAATTGGGAGAACTCAAGCCAAGGGTACACTTTAGAAATGGTTCATGCACTGATCATCGATTCACAGATAATTCCAACATTTATTAATAGATTGGTTATAGTTGTCATGCACGACATAAACAACCAACTTTTTCTTAATTTCTCGATAGTTAAGGTACGACCATTAACTATTTCTCTAACCCGAAAACAACCCTAGATACGACCGTAGGATTTAATTTCTAGATTGCATTAATAATTAAAAAGACTCAATCCTAACTAACAAACACGCTACGAGGGTTTGTTTAAATTAGATCATATGTTTCCCTGACATAAACCCAATTACGCCAGTTGCTACTGAGATAGGGATATTCGAACAATTACGGATTCAATTACCCCTAATTAGCAAAATAGCCTATATTAGCAATTAATTATTGCGCACTAATCAATCATACACAAGAGTTATAACAATTAAAAGTAGGAAACATATAAATACCAATAAATGAAAAAAATAATTAAAAGCGGTTTAGATTTTACAGTAATTGCCGAACCAAGTCGTCAGTTGCCCCTTTGACTAGAATTAGGCATTTAGTTCTCCATAATCAGAGAACAAGCCATGCGAACAAAGTTGAAAAGAGCCGTCAATTCCTTTTTCCCAAAATCGATCAACCGAGAAAAGAAAAGGAACGAATCATTTCGATTGCTTTCGATTGTCTTCCGAGGCCAAACGTACAGAGAGTCTGAAGCTCTTTTTTAATTTCTGTTAAAAGCAAGAATGAAAAACAATTCCAATTGGTCCACAATGGCGGCTAGCCTCACAAGCATACAAGAAAGGTTTCTCTTCTTTGTTCCTTCAATTTGGTCAATACAAGAATGAAAAGTGTTTTTCAAAAGTCAACAATGGTGGCGTTTTGTCTCCTGATTGTTTTCAAAGCATAGCAAAGCCAAACAAAATACATCCCAAGCCAAGCAGACCCCTCGGGAGTCTAATACTTCCCTCATTTTTTGTTTTGGTAGCCACGAAATTGAAGGGATTTGTTTCCTTCTACTCCGCCGGCCCTACTAGAGGGAAAAACAAACAGTTCCCCCAAATTCTTGTTTTTTTACTCCTTTCCAAAAATTCGTATTCAAGTACCAAAAACTCCCTAAATAAAAGAAAACCTATTACAATTTAATTTCTTCAGCTTCCTTAAGCGGACCCCACTGTTTGAAGTGCCCCACGTGTGATGAATCCTTTGAATTTTGATTTTAAACACTTTTCAGCATCAATTTCTGCAATTAGCACCAAAATCATATTTGAGTAGAATCCACCCAATTAATGCAATATTTAGTCAAATAATTGTGCAATATTACCCAAAATATCCCACTAAAATGCACCCTATCAATCTCCCCTACACCTAAACTATACTTGCCCTCAAGCATAATTAATTCAGAAGTGCAATCAAGATACCAAGCAATTCACAGCAGTTCATTCCAAAAAACGGCATTCCACACTCCCCAATGACCTCATCGAAATCAGAGTATACCAAATCGACAGTTCTCACATTTAATGTGCACTGATTCACTCCAAAGTGTATAAGATATATATGATGGCTCTCAAATCCACACAATGAAATGACATTACCATAGACTTGCTCATATATCACATCTCCACCACTTACTTATGAATTTAAATGCACCAATCAAATGGACTATGCAAGGTTGTAATGGGGCTCGGGTGAGAGGGTAGGTTAGAAAAGATTTTAAGGGTGTAAAAATGTTAAAGAAAGTGCCCAAAAATTCATTGCACAGAATCTCGCACATTTGAACCTTCAAGGCACTTCAACAGCCCAACAAATGAAGTAAGAGTCGGCAGTCGTCACAACCACTTTGATTTCGGCTTCTTTTCTTTCTCTCGTTTTCTTTTTCTATTTTCTTCTCTTTTGGTCCCCCTTTTTTTTTCCTTTTTTTTTGAACAAGCAGCAACACCATAAAAATCAACTTCACTTGTTCATTACTTGCATTTTTTTGGCGTATGCACTACCTTTCAAATAATATTCCAAATTCCTATGCAATGAAATAATTGCACTTCATTACACAAGGTTCAAAAAAAAAGTCTAAAGAGAGGTTTTACGGCTAACAAACAGGGTAGCAACCGAAGAAAAAGGGTTAAGGCTCAACTTGATTCACTAAAGGTAGATAAACTAAAGGCTAGTTTTTTAAGAAAGTAAAAAATGGTTCAATCCTAGGTGCTCTATCATTTTAATGCATTAAACTCATTTAAATGTGGTTTTGACATGCATAATCGAGCAGGTTCTAGAATGACAAACCATGTGCAATAACCACTCAACAAACGAAAAATTAGGCCCAAAAATCGCACAAGTAGTCAAATTCATGTCAAATTCAGTATATTTATCAATCAATTCATCATCAAGAAAAGTGAAAATCCCATGAAATGAACTTACTACTCATGCCCCTGTAGACACCAAATTTTTTTTAAATCATTTTTTATCCTAATTTTATTTTTTGTTTCAGTAATAGTTCTTGTCTATTCTTTATTTGTTAATTTCATGATTTTAGTTTTAGACTTTTAGTATTTTTAGGTTATTATTATCTATTATTTTATTTTAGTTTTATTTTGTATTCGTTTTCGCCCTTTTAGCTGTTTATTTTTTATTGTAAGACTTTTTAGCATAAAATTTGTCAAAAGAGAAAATTATTCATAAAAATATGTTTTATTTCTTTTTATTGTTATTAATCGAAAAAAAAAGAAAAGGAAAAGACAGGAAAAATCTTAGTTTTTTGTTTTATCTTTTGTTATTAGTTTTGTACATTTTATTTAAATTTAAATTGTTATTGTGTGTAATTAAGTGATTGAAAAGAAAAAAAAAGAGCCGCGCATGCAGCATTACAGAAGCATGAAGAAATATCAGTCATCAGGATTTTTCGACGGGGATTTTTTGCTGGTCATCGGAGGGCTCATGTTTTTGGTAAAAACCAACTCTCCATCCTCACCTTTGAGGTGAGGGTTTAGGGGACATAGGTTCCTATAAAAACAGCCGCAGCCGAGGGAGAATGAGAGGAGGACAGACGGCAAGGAAAGGAAGAGACAGGGCGGCGGAAAGAAAGAAACTGAGGGAGAGTGAAAAGGAGGAGGAGAGTAACAGCGAGGGAGGTGAAGAGGGCTTAAGGCCAAATCAAAAAAAAAGAGAGAGAGGCTGCCGGGGAGAAGAAAGAAAGAGAGAAAAGGAAAAGATCCGAAAGAAAGGAAAAAAAAGAAAAAAGCTGCAATTTTTCTCTCAACAAAGGCGGATTGTCAGCCATCTTGGAGCTCTCATATCTTTCCGACCTTTGATTCTTTTAAGAAAATTTTAAAATCTGCTTAATCTACAAAGTAAAAGGAGTAGTTTTGGTTCAGACATCTGGAAGAAAACACCACGGGAAGCTCTTCAAATCTGGCCACAAACTGGCGCCTTCATCAACTTTGGAGCATCAGCGACGAAGCTTGCATCTTCCTTTCTTGAATCAGAGCGACTTCCTGGGGCGTTGTACATTCATATTACTCCTCTAAGGTAATCACGGATTCTCCTTTTTGATAGTCTTAACACCATTTTTTTTTATGAGAGTTCAAATCCACAAGATATGAGTCTTGCGTTATTTGCTGACTGTCAATGTTTTATGGTCACGGTTGTGACTTTATCATTCAAATCTTCATGAACATTAGTTAAGTGCTGGTCTTTTCAATCATCTGATGCATTTTCGTTAGTCTCTGATGGGTTTTGACGGAAGAAATGAGAGGGTAATGATGATAATCTTGCAATTATGAATCAAAAGCTTCATTTTTTTTCCTTCCTAGTTATCTTGTCAATAGCTCTCTCGACATATTGCATAACCTTGGCTGATTGCAACAATGTTAACAGAGTTCCCTTTTTGGGGTTGCTGAAACTTTTGGTCTATCTGAAGTTTGAAATCTGCTTGTTGTTTGATTGTTGTATCGTGCATGAATTTGCCGCAAGTTCTTTTCTTGCTTTCCTGCATTTCCACGGCTAGTAGCATGCTTGGATCTTCTGGGAATGGACAATTTTGCTGGGGGTTCTTGAATGGGTTTTGATCTGTTTGCTTTACCTTTTATGGTGATAAATGGGCAAATGGTTGGCTTTTGTTGGAGTTCATGCGCGTAAATGGTTGCCGTATTGTTTAGTGTCGGAAATTAAAAAAAACCAGCAACCAGAAATGTTGCAGTGAAAGGGTATCATAAAGGAGAAAGCTATAAAGCTTAGTCATCCTATTCTGAGGCTCATTTTTGCATGTTTAGATGTTAAATTCCAGTGGTCTTACTATCTAGACTAGAGCTTTGATGTTTTAGTGGAGAAAGTTTGATCAAAGCGTGCGTTTGAATCCAAAGTTTGGGTGCGAAAGTGAAATGGCAGCAGGTTTGAATTGCAGCGAGCATCTTCGTGGATTGCATGATGTTGCCTTGAAAATTCTTGTACGGATGTCTAGTACCTTGGTTGATTTATGGTCCGAGTTTTAGCATGTTTCATTGAATGTTCTGGTTTGATGTTTGGAGCAAAGGTTAAGGATCTCTTCTGTTTCTTTCCTTGTTTTCTTGCTTGGATACTCTCTGTTGGGATCACTAATGATAGACAATTATGTTTGGGTTATGATAAAATTGACAATTTAGGATTCATGTGAGTTGGGTTGGCAAACAATGAGCTTTGTGCATTTTCTGGTATGAAATACGCATGGTTTGAAGCTGCAAAAACTTGCAGCAGAAATTCGCAGAAGTAAAGAAGGTTTCAGCCTTCGTTGCATGCATGAATCTATTTCTGCATATTGCACTTCAGTCCCTCTAAATTACCCATAATGCTACAAAGGCCCAATGATGTTCTGATTTCTTACAATTAGGTCCTAGAGTAATTGCAATTTGAACCATTACTTGACCCCTTCTTTGCTCTTGGACCTTGAATTTCCCAAAATGTGTTAATTGGGCTTGAGTGATTGGTTAATATTTGCAATTGGGTCATTAGTGGTTTTTCTATTTTAGAAATTTGATCAATGATTTACTTTCCATGGAAATTATGCATTATTTGATTTTATTTAAATTGCAATCGGGAGGGATTTGGTGATTTTATTTATACTTTATTATTTAATTGGTGCCTTGACCCTTTTATTGTTTTGAAATTATTTTTCCTTCATTTGAATACCAACTCAAGGGAGATACACCTCATCCTTTATTTTTGACTTTATTTGACCCTACGTGCGTATATGTGTCTTATGTGAGCAATTTGTATGACTTTAAGTGTTTATTTCATTTTTACTTTATTTATTTCTTTAGTTGCTTAGTTTTTGCTTTATTTTTGTTCAATTTTTGATCATTTGAAAGGCACTTGAATGCCGCCATTGTAATAGTTAGGTATTTTCTTTTTAAATTATTTATTTAGTTATTACCCCTCTTAGATTGTAGTAGGCTTCCCCCGAATGTAATAGTTAGAGTTTTATTTGCCTTATGTGTGTTTTGCATGTCTATTTGCTATGTGTTACCGCTTTCCTAGGATTTAGCATCTAGATATGCATGCCTATGTGTTACGTGAATTACGTGCTCACATGCCTACTTGCTTTAACTATACCCATTTACTTGTACATGTGGTGAATGCAAATGCACGATGTAACCGTGGCTAGTCCAATGCTAGTCATGGCTATTTATTCCCGATCGCTCATAAGTCCAATGCTTGTAAGAGAGCGTTAGTTAAGGGCTAGTCCAATGCTAGACCCAATAGGGCCACTCCCTCGCTAGATCATGTTTGTATGATTATATTTCATCTCATGCATATCTTTACTTTCTAGGGCCTCTTTCACTATGTTGCATGACACTTTCCTTATATATGTATACCCCTTATCCCTAATTTCCCTATATATATCCCCCATACGAATGATACATAACATTAGAATTGCATTTCATGCTAGAAATAGGATTAGGGTAGTGTATTTGCTTGATTAGGGTAGTGCATTTGCTTGAATATGGGATATGGACGAGTTTGGCTTTCTAGCCTTAGCACGCTCGTATTCCCTCTATTAAAGGGAAAATTGAGTCACGAACATTAGTCCCTCGTACCCGACATGATGCATTCCTTTAAGACATGTATATTTCTATAATTATTTTATCCCTTTTCTTTTCTTGAAGTCTCATACTTTTGCATTATTCGTGACTTCTCCAAAGAGTCATTATTGGGTGTCACAATTAATGTGATTGGTACCATTCAAGTTTTGAAGAGAAATTTTGCCCCTCGATGCCCCCTAGGTCTAGGGTTTGCATTCATATAGTACATCCAAATGTGATAAATCTTTAGGTTAAAACAAGAAAACCTTTGACTAAATCACGCAACTAGCCTTGGCTAGGTCGAAGGGGTGCTTTGGATTTTTATCCTTGTCTTCCCCTTCGTCAAATGTGACTCCCGAACCTTTTCTTTGATTTTCGTAGACTAGAAGTCGTTTAGAAGGGGTTTTCCATTTTTTCTTTAAAAATTTCATTTTAGGTGACTTGGTACACCTTAACTCTATACCAAATGGCGACTCCGATTTTATTGCAAAGAAACCTTTTTTAAACTATTGTTTTAGGTCAAATCGTCGCATTTTCAAGTCCCATTTAGACCCATATTTTTCATTTTCTTTTTTTATCAAAATTCACTTTTTAAACTAACCATTTATTTATTTTATAAAAAAATGGGGCGCGACAGCCCCTATTTCAATTGCATTCATCACTGTTGAAAAAAAAGAACTACTAGGGCAAAGAAAATGCAAATCAAACAACTAAAAGCACAACCCAAGCATAGTTAACCCTCCCCCACACCTAAACCTTACATTGCCCTCAATGGAAGCAAATAAAGACCAAAGCAGAGGTATTGGGGCAACGATACTTCCCTTAACACGGAGGAGGGCAGAAGTGAACTAAGGCTCTGGAGGGACGGGCGGGCGAAAACCCACGTGGTAGAGGTACTACACCAAATTTTAGGCTATTCCGACCATTTGAGGCTCCATCCGCTCCATTCGAGTATCCATGTGGTGCAGCTGGAACCGAAAGGCTGAAAACTGGATATCAGAAGAGGGGCGGTGGCGGAGATGCTGAAGATGAAGGTCCGGGGGCGTCCGTAGAAGGACCACCGGCCTCCGAAGTGGCAGATTTGGAAGCTTTGCACTTCGGAGGAACCGCGATCGGTCCGGGGGGAACGAACTAGAAAACGCCATTTACCTGTTGCACTAGATCCATTTTTTCCAAACAAACTAAATCGAGGGGTTCTACAGTACAAGCTTGATGCAGATTATGATTATTCAAGTCCAAAACTCCAAGATTCATAGCTAAGTGAGTGATATATGAACCCATAATTAATGGATTATTTTTCTTTCTTAAGACAGTTTGGAGGTGAGAGGCAAACAGTAACCCAAATTGACCTTAATCTGAGCAACCATGCATCAAATGAAAAAGAATTCGGGTTTGGTCAGAATAACCGAACTGTCTTTTCTACCAGAGAAACTATAAGGCATAATCTGTGCAAATAGCGGTAGGCGGGGCTCTTGAGAAAAGATGTCTTTGACTGGCTAGAATCATAGTTTTGTCGGTCAACCTACAATTCTCTCCAATAACTAATGTTATGGGAGAAAAATGGCTCCGTGTATTCGCATGAACTGGTCATATATTCCTCACTCCGGGAATAGGGAAAATCAATGAAATCAAGGGCGAAATTAAATTCAGTGATAGACAATGTGAACTCCTTACCCATCAACCTAAAACGCACAACCCCGGGAGTGGTAACGAAAAATTCATCGGGAATATTAAACTCAAAAGTAGCATAGAATTTCCACGTCAGTTTAGTAAAAGCAGATAGAATGATAGCAGCATAACGGGTCCAGCCTATGATAGCTAATTGCTTAGCAACCTCATCCCTAAGATTCAGGAGTTCAAGGGTAGGGCCGTGGATGTACTTGCAAGGAATAATCTTCCTTGTGCAAGCCGCGACATACCGTTCCTTATCGACAACCTTAATAAAAGTCAAATGACCACCAAAGTGGGCCGCAGAGGAGATATGAACCTCCCTATTCCGTCCAAGACGGGTCCGGGGCCCTCCCGGAGCAGTCGCTGGGGAAGGCCCACTCAGAGGCACAGTAGGCTGTGGGGTGGAGGTGGAAGGTCTATTCTTACCCTTATTTTTTGGTTTAGTCATTGGATATCAGAGAACAGGGCAAAGTCAGGGTAAATGTGCTCAAAAGAAGTCAACAGGCAGCCACTAAGCAAGGGGTCCCAAACACAGCTCCCAAACATCGACAATTGAAAAAAAAAGGACAATAAACTTACCCAACAACTAATTGAACAGGTAAACAGCCCACAAATTCACCAAATACCACAGGTTTAGCACAAAATTTAGCAAATAGTTAACAGCAACCACAGACAAAATCACAGCACCCAAATTAAGCACAAAATATCTGTCATCAACTAGCAATTCAAAAATCTGGCCTTAGCTACAAAATTAAAAATCTGTCCTCAGCTAATAAAAAATTAGTAATCTGGCCTTAGCTATAGTGACAGAAAATTAAAGAAAGAAATCACCGGAGTTTGGAGGCAAGCAGTAGGTACGGCAGAGCAACAGAGACGGCACGGTGGTGGAGGAAGGCGACGTACGTGAGCAGAGGCGCAGAAGGGCGCGCGAGGGGCGTGCGCCTGCTGGGCGTGCATGGGCCTGGCTGGTGCGCACTAGGGCTGGAGCTCAGGCTCGCCTTGGTGCGAGCTGAGTTGTGGACTGGAGACCAGAGTGCGGGGCTGCTGGCTGTTGGTCGCGCCTGGAGCTTGCGCGTAAGGCTCACAAGCTGGGCTGGGACGCGGACAGGGGATGGCGCGCTGGTGCGCGCTTGGGCTCGCGCGAGCTGACTGAGCTAGGTCACGTGAGCTGATGGCGTGTGCGCGACTGGCTGCAGGTGGTGACAGGCTTCGGTGGCGGACAAAGACGAAGGTGGCGGCGGGTGGAGAAGAAGGGAAGAAGAAGAAAGACAAGAAAGAAGAAAGAAGAAGAAGAAAAAAAAAAAAAGAAAGAAGGAGGAAAAAATAGGTCAACCGTGGGTACTCCCACTTTTTTTTTTATTTTTTTTATACATATATATAACAAAGAACCTCTGTCTTAGGTGCGGGCGCGCCTAATTGCCATCTAGTCTTCTAGTCATCCGTTAAAATTTTTGATCCTTAACAGTAATCATCTGGCGTGGGCACGTCTAACTGCTATAAAGTTTTCTGATCGCAGACAAGAATTTTCTTCCCTTAAGCGTGACCACCTGGTGTGGGTACGCTTAATTGCTTTAGAGTCTTCTGACCGTCGCCTTTCAACTCTTTTTCTTAGACGTGACCACTTAGCGTAAGCACGCCTAACTGCCAACTTCCTGCCCAAAACAACAAACAATTAAATGATACCAACACTTAACAAAACTTAAAAAATGTACGAGAACTAAAACAAATAACCTTGGGTTGCCTCCCAAGTAGCGCCTTTCTTTAACGTCTTTGGCTAGATACAGTCAGAACCCTCAAGCAAGATAAATTGGATCCTTGAGGCGTACAATTTCTACTTCTTCAACAGAGAATCCTTCATAATAAGGTTTTAGATGATGGCCATTCATCACGAACTTCTTCTCCGTCTTTAAACTTTGGATCTCCACTGTACCATAACGAAACACATTAGAAACGATAAAGGGACCAATCCAACGAGAATGCAACTTATTGGGAAAAAGTTTAAACCTTGAGTGATACAAGAGGATTTTTTGCCCCACTACAAATGATTTCCTTAAAACTTGCTGATCATGGAAGATTTTGCTCATTTCCTTGTAAATCGTGGCATTCTCGTATGCCTCATTCCTAATCTCTCCTAATTCTTGTAGTTGCAATTTCCGTTGGACCCCCGCCTCTTCCAGATTCATGTTGCATTGCTTCACCGCCCAGAACGCGTGTTCAAACTCCACAGGAAGATGACAAGCCTTACTGAAGACTAGTCTGTACGGGGACATTCCAATCGGCGTCTTATACGCGGTGCGGTACGCCCATAATGCATCTTCTAAGTTCAACCTCCAATCCTTTCGATCGGGGCGCACCATCTTCTCCAAAATTGATTTGATCTCCCTATTCGACACTTCGGCTTGACCATTCGTCTGTGGGTGGTACGGCGTTGATAATTTGTGGAGTACGTCATATTTTCGGAACATGGCAGCAACAGTCTTGTTACAAAAGTCTGTGCCTCTATCACTTACCACAGCTCTTAGAATTCCAAAGCAGACAAATATGTTAGATTTTAAAAACTCTACAACCACTCTAGAATCGTTAGTACGGGTGGCTTTCGCTTCCACCCACTTAGAAACATAATCAACCTCAAGTAAGATATATATGGAACCAAAAGACAAGGGAAAAAGACCCATAAAATCTATCCCCCAAATATCAAAAATTTCAACAAACAACATAGGAGTTTGAAGCATTTGGTCCCTATGAAAAATATTTCCTACCCTTTGACACCTATCACAGGATTTGCAAAATAAGTACGCATTTTTAAAAAGGGTGGGCAAATAAGAGCCACTCTTAAACACCTTACGAGCTGTTCGTTTAGACCCAAAATGCACTCCACATGCAAACGAATGACAGAAATTTAAAATGGAGTGGAATTCACCTGCACCCACATATCTTCTCAGTACTTGATCCGAGCACTGCCTGCAAAGGTAGGGATCATTCCAAATGTAGTATTTGGCATCACTTTTCAACTTGTCTCTCCTAACCTTTGGCCAACCTGCAGGCAATTGATTAGTTAATAAGAAATTTACAATATCAGCATACCAGGGTGCCGACGAATCAACGGCAAGTAGTTGCTCCTCTGGAAACTCCTCTCTCAATGGTTGCTCCTCCTTATGTGCAAGCAAGCGACTCAAGTGATCGGCAACTAAGTTCTCTGCCCCACTTTTATTTTTAATCTCCAAGTTGAACTCTTGTAGGAGCAGGATCCATCGGATGAACCTTGGTTTTGCATCCTTCTTCGTCATCAAGTACCTTAAGGCTGCATGATCAGAAAAAATTGTTACTTTTGCACCCAATAAATAAGGTCTCAACTTTTCTAATGCAAAAACAACAGTTAGTAATTCTTTCTCCGTCGTAGAGTAGTTAAGTTGAACTCCGTTCAACGCCTTCGATGCATAGTAGATCGTATGTGCCGCCCTGCCAATTCTTTGCCCCAACACTGCTCCCACTGCGTAGTCACTCGCGTCACATATTATTTCGAATGGGAGACTCCAATCTGGAGGTTGAATGACTGGCAGTGAGGTTAACGATTCCTTCAATTTGTCAAATGCTATCTTGCACTCGGTGAAATCAAATGCTACATTCTTTTGGAACAGCTTGAACAGGGGCGCTCCAATTTTGGAGAAATCTTTGATGAATCTTCTGTAGAACCCTGCATGACCCAAAAAGGAACGCACTTCCCGTACACTGACGGGGTAAGGTAAAACAGAAATAATATCGACCTTTATTTTATCTATCTCTATGCCCCTAACCGACACTACATATCCTAAGATAATACCATGCTCCACCATAAAGTGACATTTCTCCCAATTAAGGACTAAATTTGTTTCTATACATCTTTTCAAAAGTAAAGCTAAATTATCAAGACATTCTTCAAAACTTTCCCCATATACACTAAAATTATCCATAAACACCTCAATAATATTTTCTACATATTCGGATAATATACTTGCCATACACCTCTGAAAAGTCGCTGGAGTATTGCAAAGGCCGAAAGGCATCCTCCGGTAGGCAAACGTGCCAAATGGGCAGGTGAATGTAGTTTTCTCCTGGTCCTCCGGTGCTATTGCGATCTGAAAGTACCCTGAAAAACCATCAAGAAAACAATAGTAAACACTGTCAGCCAACTTTTCTATCATCTGATCAATAAAAGAGAGAGAGAAGTGATCCTTTTTCGTCACTGAATTCAATCACCGGTAGTCGATGCATTGGCGCCATCCTGTGGGCTTTCTCACTGGGACCATCTCGTCCTCCTGATTCTCTTCTACTGTAACTCCCGCCTTTTTCGGGACTACTTGAATTGGGCTCACCAAGAGACTGTATGAGATGGCGAAGATGATTCCCACTTTTAGGAGTTTCAGTATCTCCTTTTTAACTACCTCCATCATTAGTGGGTTCAATCTCCGTTGCGCCTGTCTTATCAGCTTTGCATCAGTCTCAAGCCGTATCCGGTGCATGTATAAGGATGGGTTAATTCCTTTGATGTCTGCTATGCTCCATCCAATCGCCTGCTTATGATCTTGAAGAAGACGAACTAGGTTGTCTTCTTGGCTCGGTGACAGGTGTGCAGAAATTATCACCGGTAGTATTTCCTTGTCCCCAAGAAATGCATGCTTCAGGTGCTTTGGGAGGGGTTTAAACTCTAGCTCGGGTGTCTGCACAACAGAATGTAACAATTTCGTCTGAGTTTCAGGTACAAATACAGAAGGGATCTCATACCTTGAGAAAATTGATGGAAGTGAGTGTAGTGCTTCAATAGCATGATACAACTCATCACTTATTTCCACACTGAGAGTTGCTCCTAACTCAAGGTGTTTCGTCAAAGCCACTTCCAGTGCGTCCTTCCCATCCTGTTCAAACGTTTTCTGTACAATGGGTTCAGTAACACTCAAAGCAAAAATAGAGTTAGATTTTTTAGTGAATTTCATCGCATAAAAAATATTGAAATTTACAATTTCATCATCAAACTCCATTGACAAAGTATCCTCATTCACATTTATTTTTGTCCTAACAGTATTTAAAAATGGTCTACCTAACAAGATAGGTAACGGATTTAATGACCTTTCATCCCCCATATCTAGGACATAAAAATCTGCTAGGAAGACTAATTCATTGACCTGTATCAAAACATCTTCAACTAACCCTTCTCGATAAGCATTGGTACGGTCTGCTAGTTGGATTATAATGTCTGTGCTTTTTAATGGCCCAAGATTAAGAGACGCATAAATAGTTTTAGGCATTACATTTATCGACGCCTCTAAATCCAACATCGCTTTCCTAATTAGGGTACCTCCTATTTTACATAGAATTGTGAACATATATGGGTCCCCACATTTTGATGGGAGTTTTCTTTGGAGTATAGTTGACATATTTTCTCCCACCGTCACTTTTTCGTCACCCCGTAGCTTCTTTTTATGGGTGCACAAATCTTTCAAGAATTTGGCGTCCTTTGGTATCTGTTTGATTGCATCCAACAGGGGAATGTTAATCTCTACTTTCCTGAACACATCCAAAAACTCTTTTTCCTTCTCCACTTTCTTTGTCTTTTCCAACCTGCAAGGAAAATGAGGTAAGTTAGATTTAATAGAGGGGTGAAGGAGTGAATATTACCTTAGTGTCTTCACAAATGCGTCCTTTCTCTTCAATCTCCTTTTCTATCTCCTCCTCAATTTTGCTTTTCGAATTCCCCACATTAGATCCCTTTACTTCCTTGCCACTTCTCAGAATCATGGTACTTACATTCTTGGGGTTTGCCTCGGGTTACGATGGAAATTTTCCATAAACGTGGGACTCCAGGCGATTAATAGCAGTTGCCATTTGGCTCATTCGAGTTTCCATATCTTTCATACCTGTTCTGGTGTCCTGCTGAAACTGAGTAGTGCTCATGACCAAAGATCTAATTTCTTGTTGGAGCTGAGTGGTAGTCGTGGCCAGACTTTTTACAATATCCTCCAAAGAGCTTCCTGAGTTAGAGGATGAAAGTTGAGGATTCGGTTGCCATGATTGCTGAAACCCTGGTGGACGATTTGGGAAGAAATTTTGTGGTCTATTCCCATAACTGAAATTGGGATGGTCTCTCCATCCGGGGTTGTACGTGTTGGAGTACGGGTCATACTGCTTACGGGGAGCGGGCACGTCTCCGGCCATGTTCACCTGTTTCGTCCCATTCTCTTGTAAAAGGGGACATGTGTCCGTGCAGTGGTTCATACTTGTACAGATTCCACACACCTTCGCTCGCGGCGTATTCCCCATGGCTGATTGCCTAATAGTAGACGTCAACTCTGACAGTTGCTGTTGAATGGATGACGTCTCTACCTCGTTGACTCTACGGGTGGGGTTGCTCTCACGGAAGCCAAATTGTTACGAATTTTCTGCCATTGACTCAATGAGCTCCCATGCTTCCTTTGGCGTCTTATTTGCCAGTGCTCCTCCACTTGCAGCGTCAATGATGCTTCTGTCAGATGTATGGAGCCCCTCATAGAAGTACTGGATCAACAGTTGTTCACTAATTTGATGTATGGAGCCCCTCTAGTGCACAACTTATTGAACCTTTCCCAATAGTCATACAAGGACTCTCCCGGGTACTATTTCATGCTGCATATCTCCTTCCTCAAACTCGCAACCCGGGATGCAGGAAAGAATTTTTCCAAAAATTTCTTTTTCAACTGTGTCCATGTGGTAATACTACCTGCGGGTAGGTAGTATATCCAATTTTTAGCTGCATTCTTGAGAGAAAAAAGGAAGGATCGTAGTCTAATTTGCTCTTCAGTTACCCCAGGAGGTTTCATGGTAGAATAAATCACTTCGAACTTCTTGACGTTTTTGTGGAGTTTTTTACCAGAGAGACCATGGAACGAAGGTAAGAGATGAATCAATCCCAATTTCAGCTCGAAGGAGGTTTTCTCAGTCAGAGTTGGGAACGTAATGCACAAGGGCTGATGAGTCAACTCCGGGGCAACCAATTCCCTTAATGTCTGGGTGTTAACCATGCTAAATTCGTCTTCTACTGACTCGTTTGCAGTAGATAATTGCCCTTCTTTTCATCTCTTGATCTCTTATCTTCGCCTACGTGCTGCCTTCTCAATCTCAAGGTCGTATATCAATTCACCTGTACGAGAAGAATGGGGCATAAACTAACAAAAAATATCAAGAAGAAATTGAATTAAAAAAGAAATAAATAATTCAAATGCTAGTCCCCGGCAACGGCGCCAAAAATTGACAGGTGCCAAACTTGTGCAATAATAATAAATAAAATCTAACTACAATCTGAAGCAGTCAATAATCAATTCTAGTACTGGAGCAGAAACCCTAAGTGTGCAATGGGTTACTTGATTCACCCTATTCCCGAAGAGTTTGTTTAATCCGATATACCAAAATTAATTATTTAACTGAATTCACTAACTAGTAGATAGTGGCAAGCATGGTCATCTCCTCAGGGATTGGGGAGAAATTTGTTTCTTTTCGAATACAGACAAATGGGGGTTTTCACGATTAAATGCTATCTAAATAAATTAACTGTAGAAAATAATTAATTAAAAGAAATAATTAGGAGAATTCTAGCCAAGGGTACACTTTAGAAATGGTTCATGCACTGATCATCGATTCACAGATAATTCGAACATTTATTAATAGATTGGTTATAGTTGTCATGCACGCGATAAACAACCAACATTTCCTTAATTTCTCGATAGTTAAGGTACGACCATTAACTATTTCTCTAATCCGAAAACAACCCTAGGTACGACCATAGGATTTAATTTCTAGATTGCATTAATAATTAAAAAGGTCCAATCCTAACTAACAAACACGCTACGAGGATTTGTTTAAATTAGATCATATGTTTCCCTGACATAAACTCAATTACGCCAGTTGTTACTGAGATAGGGATATTCAAACAATTACGGATTCAATTACTCATAATTAGCAAAATAACCTATATGAACAATTTATTATTGCGCACTAATCAATCATACGTAAGAGCTATAACATTTAAAAATAGGAAACATATAAATACCAATAAATGAAAGAAATAATTAAAAACGGTTTAGATCTCACAGTAATTGCCGAACCAAGTGGTTAGTTGCCCTCTTGACTAGAATTAGGGATTTAGTTCTCCATAATTAGAGAACAAGCCATGCGAACAAAGTTGAAAATAGCCGTCAATTCTTTTTTCCCAAAATCGGTCAGCCGAGAAAAGAAAAGGAACGAATGATTTCGATTACTTTCAATTATCTTCCGAGGCCAAACGTACAGAGAGTCTGAAGCTCTCTTTTAATTTCTATCAAAAGCAAGAATGAAAAGCAATTCCAATTGGTCCACAATGGCGGCTAGCCTCACAAGCATACGAGAAAGGTTTCTCTTCTTTGTTCCTTCAATTTGGTCAATACAAGAATGAAAAGTGTTTTTCAAAAGTCAACAATAGTGGCGTTTTGTCTCCTGATTGTTTTCAAAGCATAGCAAAACCAAACAAAATACATCCCAAGCCAAGCAGACCCCCCGAGAGTCTAATACTTCCCTCCTTTTTTGTTTTGGTAGCCACGAAATTGAAGGGATTTGTTTCCTTCTATTCCGCCGGCCCCACCAGAGGGAAAAACAAACGGTTCCCTCAAATTCTTGTTTTTTCACTCCTTTCCAAAAATTCGTATTCAAGTACCAAAAACTCCCTAAATAAAAGAAAAACCTATTACAATTTAAAAACCTTAAGCGGATCCCACTGCTTGATGTGCCCCACGTGCGATGAATCCTTTGAATTTTGATTTTAAACACTTTTCAGCATCAATTCCTGCAATTAGCACCAAAATCATATTTGAGTAGAATCCACCCAATTACTGCAATATTTAGTTAAACAATTGTGCAATATTACCCAAAATATTCCACTAAAATGCACCCTATCAATTGATCAAAGCAAAGACTAAATTCCTCATTCCTCAATATTTATATAACTATGAAACAATATTTCTAAAACCAACATATATTTAGTTTTAACTAGTTCACGAGATGCACGAAATGGGCGTAGATTATGTTATAATATATTTGTAAACAAAAAAAAAAATTCTAAAGAGATCTTATTACACCCCTACTTAGGATACCTTAAATTGCAGCAAAAGAGAAAAGAGAGATAGGAAAGAAGAATGTTAGAAGTAGCAAATATATATATATATATATATATATTGAGCATAGATGATGAAAAATTATCTACTGACAAAATAATAGATTTAATTGAATATTTACAAGTAATGTAAGATTAACTGGCATTTAAAACTGTCTAAAATTTAATGTTAATCAAAACTCATCACTTTCTTCTGTCCTAAATCAACAATTGGCGTTAATTTAGGTTTGATTTCATCAACTATAATTTTTACTATAATAGACAGATATTTTTCTTATTTAAATGATTCTTTTGACTATTTGGGGGAAGGAGGGAGTGTAAGCGAGAGGTCTCGACTTACACTTTAAAAAAAAAAAGATTCTTCAGACTATTTTTTTTGGTTAAAATGCTCTTATAGTGTAAGATCAAGAGTAGATAAAAGAGAAAATGATTAAAGAAAAGAATCCTCTAGTTTTTCAAACATACACTAGTAGCTATATTTACTTCTTTATTTGTTGAGTAAGAACATTATAAAAGCAATTTTAATGTCATATATTCAACCAGTTCTACTGTGAATAGCTATATTATTGTTATACTACTCTAGAGAATTTGGTATACTCTAATCTTTATTTATATAATAATCCACCGTACAAAAGTGGTAGAAATGATAATGAGTTATTTAGTGAAGAATAACAGGTTATATATTACAAGATTTCTGTAATAACACTCTATAAGTTAGATAAAGTCAAAAACAAACTAAGTTCCTAAACATCTCTGCTAATTATAACATCCTTCTATCTATTATCAAGATGTATTTAAGTACATTTTTATTATAAAATAATATTTTGTATACATGGTCATGTCACAAGTATCGTCTCCCTTATCACTTCCTGCATCATTTCTTTTAGTTCGAAAGCCAATTGTATCATATATACTATTTAATTTTTTATGCCATTTTTTATCGTTTCAATTTGATTGATTGTGCAGTCCTAGGATTTTTATATTTTTTTAATTTATCATTTGTTGGAAACACATTATGTTACTAACTAGAATACATAGAGTTATGATATCTTCCACACAAAACTACTAAAAGAATAGAGATTTTTTTAAAAAAAAAATATTCTAGACTAATTTTTCCATAGTAACCAAAAAACTAGTAACAAACTCATGAAATGCAAAAGAGCGAAGTACATCTTATAAGGAAATATTTGCAACATATTCATCTTTTCTACGACAAATACATACTAAAAATAACCAAAATATTCAACCAAATATGATTGTATAATTATAGAAATATTTTTTAATTTAGGCTTCTACTAATTAATTTTATTTTGTCAAAAAAGAAAGGTTAAGTAAAGACTAGTAAAACTACGATATATAAAATTTGGGACTAAATCTGTTTCAATCATCTATTTGATGCAATATGTAAGGTGTAAGAACTCTTTTTAAAATTAGACGCTATCTTAATGATAATTCCTACTATAGTTATAAAAGGCTAGGTTCTCCCTTCTATTGAAAACACACGCATCACATTGCTATGGCGGCTTATCTATTGATAGACCAAATTTGGAGAGAGAGACCCACTTGAGAGGCACGTGAACCACAATGTGCCAATCCAGATTCACAATAGGCCAACCACATTGTGCTCCAAAATTTGGGTGTACTCCATTTGAGGAGACTATTAATTTGTACAATAGTCATGCGGTGAAACCAAAACAAGATTGGTTGCAAGATCTGATACAATAAAGAATTTTGTCTAGAAGAATGATACCATTTTCATTCCCTCCTGTACCTACAAGAAAAGGACCTAAACCACAATCATCTGCTCCAAATATTGAAAGTCACACATCAAGTAACAATAATCTACTAATTACTAAAAAGTTGTACATTGGGTGATACTTTTCTTGAACCTTCTTCCAATATATAGGGGTATAGAAACTTGCCTCTCATCGAACTTATCACGCAAGGATGGTATGGATGATTTACACGTAGAATATCAAAATTAACAAATGAGACAAATGAGATTGAGTTCTTTCCTTTGAATGTTGAAGTGCTTTATTGAATTTAGGAAAACAACTTGGATAATGGCTTGTTTTAATTGAAAAATTAAAATATGGTGACAAATGAGATTGAGCTCGGTATCTTCCTATAACCAAATCCAGGAAAACAAACTGAAGTGTGATAATAGGTTACTTGAACTAGAATTAGGTGTACTGCAATATGAAAACAAGGTGGGTGTGATAATGGTTTTCTTGAATTGGGATTAGATCTGTCACAATATAAAGACGCCACACATAACACACGATGGAAGAGCCCTTAAGATGGAAGTATTTTTCAAAAGAGAATATTCTAGATATCGAATATTTCAGTAATAATAATTGGGCCTTATTTTATATTATTATTTTCAATTTGAAGAAAATGATTAACATTTTAATGTATTGGTTGTAGGCTCATATGATCCAACTGTAAAAGTTAGGATTTGAAAATTAAAAGGCTAGGGAAAGATGGTTAGCTATTGTTGCTGCTTATGGGTGAAGATCAAACAAAAAGAAGAAGAGAGAATGTGAGGGCCACATTATATATAGGCGTGCATCTATAGAACATGTAACGTGAGAAACATAAACATTATTATGCATGACGTTTATATCACTATCTAAAAGACTCGAGAGACAAAAGCAAGTAATTGAGTTCATGAATGGCTTGTTAATTTGGGGGAAGAAGAAAGAAATAACGTAAAGTTAGACATTTGTCACTAAACCTTTTATATTTTATGTTTTTACTACAAGATTTAGTCATTCATTCTCATTAGCAAAATGTAAATAGAAAAAATCATCAACATATTTAGCCAAAAATTATGACATAAAACCTACCAAACGTCAACCTCAAAGACACTTGATCATAATAAAATATTTTCTATAAGATTCCACCTCTATTAGCTATTTCATGCTAGCTTCACTTTTGCTAACAAGAAAAGATATAATATTAGCAAATGATCATTCTTGACATATTAATGAATAGCAATCTAAATAGGCTATTTTGAAATATACCAAATCTAGCAATCTAACATTTTTATTATATTTTTATTGCTAATGCCATTATATATAGAATTTATGGTACCAATCAATGGCATCTTTGTCTTTAGTGGTTTTATTTTTTTTTAACCCCCCCTTCCAAGTCCCCTCTCTATCCAAACATGCCTAGCCAAGTTCAAACCTTGACCAGTCAAGTGGAAGAACCTTCCTAATGCAAGACTGATGGTATTTGGTCATTGTATTTCTTTAAACCATGTAAAATTTGAAAATTTCCTTTGGTGGCTCAACAAACAAAAAGAGAATTACATTGTGTTAGTGAGTTCATGCATGTAATATGTTAATATAGCTGTATATTTATGTGTGTGTTTGGGAGGATAGAGCGAGAAAGAGGGTCTTACCATTCAAGATTATTGAGAAAATTGAGGATTTGAATAATTTAGAATCCGCTTATACGGTGTGTTTTTTTTCATATTTATCTAAAATTTTAGTATAACTTACTGTAATTATCTTAGATAAATGTAGAAATTTGCTCAAAACACTCAAAACATCCTATTCTTTCAAAAGACAGCCTTCTGACACTGGCAACATCTATCACAAGTATCCTATTTGATGTATTTTTTTGGTGTATTTCTAAGGCATTTTAAATTCTTAACGTAAATGGTGTTTTAGACAAATTTTCTACTTCTAAAACAAACCTGCCAAGTTGACCCACATAGTTTCAAAATTTTTAGAAATTGGTAGGTTAATTGTTGAGGCTCTCTCTCCTTGTATGATTTTGTCACTTCTTACGATATCTTTTTTGAATCATATTCCATCGTGATTGTCGACTTCTTTTAATTTTTATTAGTTGCTTGTTGCATTGTTTACATCAACCTCATTTTCCTATTTTCATTGCACTTTCCTTATTTTCATATATATTATCGTTAGTACAGTGTAATATACTAAGAGTTAGCAAACAATTAAATCTACCAATTACTAAACCAGGTCCATGAGAAAGAGCAATCCAAGGTCAAGGAATTTGAAATTTATTCATGGTGTTCAAAACTTCTTATATATTTTCTTATAAGTTGGTAAATATATAAGGAGTTCAAGTAAAATGATAAGTCAATAATTAATAGTAATACATAAAAGCAAAGTATTTTGTTAATTCAATAAGAAGAAGGAAGTTAATATTTGATCTAAAGTTTCAAACTACCTTTAGAGAAGAATATGTGCCTTACAAACAATTTTATGATTTACTAGAGGATTATTTTGCTACAAACCAGGATGTGTTATGATATTTTGCATGGCAGACTATCAAAAGGTTAGAGTTTTTAAGACACTCAAAATTTATTTTGATGTAATAACCCAAAAAAATCTAGTTGCAAACCCCGTGCGCTACATGGGATACGAGACTTCCTCTTTATAACTCCAATGCAGTTACTTAATTGAATTGGTTTTTGATATTAGCTTTCTATACACCATTCAAAAGTCTTGTTTTGACAATAGAATCTTGTGTATGTGATCTAAATGAATCCACATAATCCTTATTATTAATAGTTGTTCTTTTAGTTCACTGATCTTAAGATTTAATTCATTTGCCTCTCCCAATTATTCAATTATTCATCCTTATAGGTAACAAAATTGACACTATTCTCGCTCACTTGGAGAACCATTTTAACATGCTACTAAAACTTGTTTCGCATTTACGAATCTTGCATCAATTGGAGGAGGAACCAATTCAAGACTTAAAGGCATCTTAAAAATGCGAACATTTATAATTCATAGTTGGCACATTATATGCAACAATTATAAAGAGCACTATGGTTAATTTTTCTTTGTCTGAGATTGAGTGCTAATCTATGAACATATACCTATCTCAATTAGCTGAATGTTTCTTTCATCACAAGATTCCTATTCGTCCAAACAATATATAAGGTAAAGGAATAACAACACTTTTAAGTGCGTGTAGACATGAATATACCAAAACTATTCAACAAAATTATGAAACGTATAAGCTAGAAAATGTACATTGAGACCTAAAAGAGAAGAAAAAGCAAAGTCTGACTATTCTTCTAAAACAATAATATATAATGTTTAAACAATATAAAAGATATCAAAAAGACTCTCAAGTATTACAAAAGTATGCAATATTAATAAATTTGTGCATATAGCGTGCATGTCTGAGTAAAATTTGATGAGAGAGAAGAGGGAAAGGAGGACATATTATTCAATTAGATACAAAACTTGACCTTTTTCAAATTTTTCACGTCATCCATAGAAAAATAATAATAACAAACAAATCACAAGCCAAAATATTAGCTCAAAAACCCAAAAAGTGAAACAACCTATCAAATTTGATATTTAGTTGACCTATATTGTCATTAACTTCTTGTAAATAAACTAGTTTCCAATTTTGAAATTGTAATCCATTATATAGATTGGATCACTTGAATGTGCAAACAATACACATAATTTTGATTTTGTAAGAATTTATGCAATACTCTAATTTATATATTTTTTTGCATTTAGTCTAATACTGTGAATCTCTAAGTCCGAATCTTCATTTATTATTTTAGGTCATAAATGTTTGATTACACCTATCTTTTAGTGTAAAAGACTTGCACTTTATTTGTAATTGAAAACATTCAAAGAACAGGAAAGAAAGATGATTATTTTTATCACTATAAATTGTCTAGTGAAAGAAAATGATATGATATAAAATGTAGGTTTCAATCAAATAAATAAATCTAGAACTATTTAGAATGGCAATCCCAAGAATCACAACTAAATATCATTTAGTTATAGTAAAATATTTATGATAAAAGAAAGGAAGGACACGGATCTCATTCTAAACTATCCAAGTGAAACAAAAATAATGGATCAAACAACATAACTTGCCGTATAGTGACATACTTCTCATCATAAATACCCAAATATCACACTAGTAAGTCACATAAACACCAAAAAGTGAAAATGTGCATGAAATCATTACACTATCTGAAATATGTGCATGTTGAAAAGATACAAATACAGTCACCCTCAAATAAGTTGGCAACAAAATAATGTGTAAAATTAAGGATTTCCATCCTTTTCAACCATTTGAACTTATGGAAGGAAGCGCATGTGACATGCACGAGAAGGTATGCTTGTCCCTTTTTAATTTTTTGGACTTAATTGAAGATATTATTAAAAAATTTAGCGCCAATTAAAATTTCTCAAACAAATTAAAGGTCAAAATACAACGTAAGGAAACATAGAGGGATTTGAAATTTTTTTAAATAAAATTTTCTTTTTATGTATTTCTTTATTCCTTCATCCCTTTCTCCCATACTGCCCTCCTTCCTCCATTCTCCCCCCCCCTTGGCCTCTCTTTTGATCTCCTATTTCTTTCCATCGCCTCTCGCTACAACCTTCTACCTTTTTCCTGTACCTCTTAATATTTCTTCTTTCCTGCCTCTGCCTTTTCACTCTTATCTTCCCTTGAATAACCCCTTAATAGATGGCCCAGTTTATGTTAACCATCACCATATCTAGGGAAAAAAGAAAGAAGGTTAAAAAAAAGAACAAAGCAAAATTTTGGGTTGGCTGTACTAGATTATATGGTAATTTATCTATACTCTTTTTTATATAAATTGTTCAATTTGTGTGAGAAAACTATCAATTTTCTTGATTGGAAATTATGAGCAAAGTGTAATTATGGAAGAAAAAATGATTCCAGTGAGTTAACTATGCACAATATCAAAATCAAAGGTCTTTGTAAGTAGACTATTTTTAAGAATCCAAGATTTCCACAATCACCCGTCTCAATTGCATGATAAAAATTTATGTACTTACATAAAGACAAAAATAAGAAATATAGGAATAAAGACTACAACATGCAAGAACACAACAAACAAATTATGACCCATGTTGAAAATTATGTCTCACAATAAATTTTATCCACCTAAGTTTAAATAAAAGGATTCCTATCGTTAATCATATCTTATAATAACCACTGTAATTGTAGACCCCCAATCTTTTTTTTTTGGGCCTCTAGTGGTAATCTTACTACTATATTACGGTCTTCTATTGGTTGCTTCAAATTTTACAAAATATGATTATAAATAAGTAATTCTAAAAAATTGATCAAAATTTGACACGTGATCTCATTGTTGTGACAAAAAACCCTTATAAAAAAATAGTGGTAGTTGTTCTCGAAGGAAAAAGCAACAAAATCTATATAAATCTACATAAAAGATTTGAAATGCCCTAATTTTACCATTTCCAATCTAAGTTATATTATTTGTTATCTTTTATTAGCATTGATCATGTGTCAACAAGTATGTAATAGGAAAAGATTTGGATAACTTTAACTTGAAATTACCAAATTTCAATAGCTACCCCTCAAATTCTATGGGCGAAAACATGGGTGAAACTAGTCCATAGCCCTGCTTGTGAACTATGTGTTTCTTAAACACTCATGTCATTTTATTTTATTTTTTGCTTCTGGGAAATGGTAAGTTTCTTTTTGTTTGCTTTGTGAACAAGGACCAATGCATTTTGCCTTGTCAACTCTTTGAAAAGGGTTGGAGAACAATAGTGTTAATAACCCCTGTTACTCCAACACAGAAAATGCAAGAAAAGACGTTTAAGTAAGAAAGAAGTTTCATTCTCTAGATTTCTTCTAATTACCCATGAGAAATAAAACCAAATTATTACATTTTATGTGAAAGAATCTCAAACCCCAACAACCCAACAGATTAGCAAAGTCAAATCCAATAAAAATCATCCAAATGTAGAACTCCATGAAAGTTAAAACAAAATTTTTTTCAGTTCTTCCATCATCGATTCTTCACAAAAAATTCCTCCTTTGCATACACATTCTATCACGATCTTCCAATTATTAATGCTAAAAAAAGCACAAGCAAAAGTTATATTAGTAATTAATGCATGGTCTTTGCAAATATTCACCAGCAAAGATCTTGATCAACATCCTAATTGTTTCTTCATCACCTTTTAAAATTTTCAACCACTGTTCCTCTCCCTAATTGATATTCTCCATAAGCTAAGCAAAGTTTCAAGAAAATATCATGTTTATGCAATTTATCTAGCCTAAACCCCCTTCAACTCCCTCCCACAAAAAAGTTTGAATTTTGAAAATAAAGTTAAGGATTATGAAGGAGGAAGAGAAACAGTAGATATGGAGAAAGTTGAAAATCTTTTCTTGTGTTTGGGATTTGTTATCCTGGTTGGAAGTAATGTTTTGAAAACTAGATCGGGCTGTCCGATTCGACCAGTTGAACTGCGAACCAACTATGTCACCGGTTCGATCTGGCACAAAAGCCAGATAGTACTTCAAAATCACCATAATTAAACCATTTCTACATTGTAAAGCAAATTATTAAAAGCCACACGAACCGTGAACTGATGATTTTTTTAAGTCTCTACACAATAGGGCAATTGAAAAATAAGTTCTTTTTTGCAAGTGCCAAGAGTCAAATGCGGGACCTTTGCTATGAATGTTTGAAAACTGCCCAACACACCAAACTTTTGTTGACAATTGATCATGCCAAAAATTTCTTTGGATGCTATTACTAAATAATCCTACAAATATTAACCCTAAACATTAGCCGCCACTTCAATCTTTCTTACTTTATCTTCTCAACTCCAATTTTTTTTTTTTTTTTTTTTGTGTAAGCAGAAGGACTCGAACCCGAGACCTCTTGCTTATACTCCCTCCCCCCCTCTAATTTTCACTTCATCATATCACAATTTTCATTGCCACTCCATTACAAACTTTCCTGTTTACCCCACACTCTCTTCTTTCTAATATTCAGTCTCCACTTTCTCCTTTACTTTTTTTTACCTTTGTCACCCCCTTCTTAGTCCCACTTTTTAATTTAATGTATTGGTGTTTTCTTCCACCATTTTTAGAGTAATCTTTTGAACTTTTTCTATTCTTTCCTGTGTTTATATGTTGAATTTCTTTTTCTCTTTTCTTTCGAATTTTTCTTTCCACTATTTCCAATATGTTACTGGTGCATCAACAGTTTGCATCATGAAGAGTAGGAAGTTTTGGACTACTTGCAATTGGTAATGGTTGCCTCCAAATATTAAGCACAAAGTTCTATAAAATGCTTCCAAATATTTAAATCATGAAAATTTAATGTTTTCTTTCTAAAATTCATAAGATGTAAACAAAATTATGCAATATTGATAAATTTGTGCATATAGCGTGCAAGTATGTCTGAGTGAAATTTGATGAGAAAGAAGAGGGAAAGGACGATATACCATTTAATTAGATACTAAACCTGACCCTTTTCAATTTTTGCACGTCATCCATAGAAAAACAATAATAACAAACAAATTACAAGCCAAAATATCAGCTCAAAAATCCAAAAAGAGGAACAACCTAACAAATTTGATATTCAGTTGACCTATATTGTCATTTACTTCTTGTAAATAAACTAGTTTCCAATTTTGAAATTGTAATCCATTATATAGATTGGATCACTTAAATATGCTAACAATACACATAATTTTGATTTTGTAAGAGTTTATGTGATACTCTAATTTATATATTTTATGCATTTAGTCTAATACTATGAAGCTCTAAATCTGAATCTTGATATATTATCTTAGCTCATAAATGTTTGATTACACCTACAATTTAGTATAAAAGACTTGCACCTTATTTGTAATTGAAAACATTCAAAGAACAAGAAAAAAAGATGAATAGTTTATTACTATAAATTGTCTAGTGAAAGAAAATGATATGATATAAAATGCAGGTTTCAATCAAATAAATAAATCTAGAACTATTTAGATGGCAATCATAAGAATCACAACTAAATATCATTCAGTTATAGTAAAATATTTATGATAAAAGAAAGGAAGGGCATGGATCTCATTCTAAACTATCCAAGTGAAACAAAAATATTGGGCTCCGTTTGGATTTGAGAGTTTTTGAAATACTTATTTTTCATCTACATTGCTACAGTAATACACAAATAAAAACAACTCCAAAAACACCATATCCAAACAATATATCAAAAACAACTCCAAATATACAAAAATATATATTAATATATATTAATATATAAATAATATATACAAAAAATATGTTTTGTTTAATAAATATATATATTTATATATAAATATTAATACAAAAATTAATATTTATATTTTGTTTAAAATAAATATATATACTTATCAAATTAATAAAATATATATACAGAAAATAAATATATATTTATGTACAAATAGTAATATATTTTGTTTAAAATATATTTATATATATTTATAAATATATTTACATTACATATATGTTTATGTAAATATATAAATATATTTATTTATATAAATTTATATAAATTTATAAATATATTTATTTCAAAAAATAAAATTAATAAAATGTATATACAAAAAATAAATTTTTAAAAAAAATGAAATTAATAAAATATATATACAAAAAAATAAATATATATAAATATTAAAATTTTGTTTAAAATATATTTATATATATTTATCTAAATATATAAATATATTTATTTATATATATTTATTTCAATTTTGTTTTATAATATGTATATTAATATATATTAATATGTATATTTCAATTATGTATATTATGTTATATATATATATATATAAATTATAGTAATATTTATATATTTCAATTATGTATATTAATATGTATATTATATATATTATATCAATTGAAATAAATATTATATATTTATATATAAATATAAATATTTATATATATTTATAAATATATTTTTACTTTTTTTATATAAATACATATATATTTATTTATATATATTCTTATAAATATATAAATATATTTATTTCAATTTTTTATAATATGTATATTAATATATATTAATATGTATATTTCAATTATGTATATTATATTATATATATAAATCATAATAATATTAATATGTATATTTAAATTATGTATATTAATATGTATATTATATATATTATATCAATTGAAACAAATATAGATATTTATATATAAATATAAATATTTTGTTTAAAATATATTTATGTAAATATATAAATATATTTATTTATATATTTATATAAATATATATATTTCAATTTTATTTTATAATATGTATATTGATATATATATTTATATATGTATATTAAATATATATTAATATACATATTATATTTATAAATTATATATGTATATTAAATATATATTAATATACATATTATAAAACAAAATTGAAATAAAAAATATTATATATATAAATAAATAAACATTAATATATAGAAACAGAGCCAATATATATTTTAAAAAATTCCAAAAAAAATTGTAAATTATAAAAATATTCAAAAATATATTTTAAAAATACTTCTAAAAATAATCCAAAAAACATCTACAGTAAAAGTTTTTCATATACACAGCTACAGTAAAGTTTTTAAAAACAGCTAATCCAAACAGAGCCAAGGATCTAACAACATAACTTGCTTTATAGCGACATACTTGTCATCATAAATACCCAAATATCACACTAGTAAGTCACATAATCTAGATGTAAACACCAAAAAGTGAAAATGTGCTTGAAATCATTGCATTATCTGAAGTCTGTGCATGTTGAAAGGATACAAATACAGCTGCAGAGGCCCTTCCTGGGCCTGGACACGTGGCGGCCCAGGGCGATCTGAGCTGGGCTTGGACCCCGAGCCCATGGGGGACCAGCCCAGGCCACACGATGGCTAGGGCTCCACAGGGCTCCCGGGAGCTACCCCGCAGAGGGCGGGGGGAATCCCCCTCAGTGCGGGATGGAGAGCAATCCAGGGCAAGTCCCGGAACGTACGGAAGTCGGACTCCTTAGCAGGTATAAACAGTAACACGCAATGACTGCGCACGGTACGCTCACTGATTGACTGGACAACTCCTCTCGACTGTTTACTTCCCGTGAACCTTACTCACCGGAAAACTAACTTGACCGTCGGAGTACCCTCGGGGACAACCTCAGGGCCCCTGTCAGTCCACTTTCTTGTTCATCTTTCAGGCTTAGGACGCGCACTCTCTGCCATCCAGCCGAGCTCATCAGGTCAGCTCGGTCGGGGGAAGTTCCGTGCTTCTTCAGTTGGCGCCGTCTGTGGGAACGAAGGTACGATTATTTGTGTTGATGGCGAGAACGCGTTTCAAGCGAACCATGGATAACACTGATCCCGGAGCCGGTGAGGGATCCCGGCGGTTGGAAACTGAGGCAGCCCGAGGCGCCGGGGGCTCGGCCCTTTCCGGGGAGCGAAGACAGCAGATCTATCAGTTTGTAACCGAAAATCTCCCCATGCTGAAAGATATAATCCAGCAGGCGAAGGAGGGAGGTGAGGCCGGCGGTACGCAAACCTCCAAGGCGAAGGGGAAGGAGAGGGAGTCGCTCCCCATTCCCTTGGAGGACGAGTCCCGGGACCAGCCCCCTAGGAGGAAACGACCGCGGACTCCTCCCAAGCCGCGAGCCTCGGTGGTCGGGGACAGTGAGAGATATTCTCGCGACCGGTCCGCTGGGGGCCGACTGAGGAATCCCTCCTCATGGAAGCTTGCGCGGAACGAGCCGGAGCGCTCCCCCACCCGGTCTGTCAAGAGCCGGCCGAGGGACCCTCCCCAATGGCAGCCCGTCCGGGACGAGCTCGAGCAGATCCTGCGACCACAACCGTACGAGGACAACTATGCAGTCTCGCCCTTCACCCGAGAGGTCGAGGACTACCCGTTACCGCGGAGGTTTAAAATCCCGAACATCGAGCTGTACGATAGTTCGACTCACCCGGAAGACCACCTCTCGCTCTTCCTGACGCATATGCGTCTACAAACCGCCGCGGATGCCCTCCGTTGCAAGACCTTCCCCATGTTTCTTAAGGGTAAGGCCCGGCTCTGGTTCCAGGGCCTAGCACCGAGGTCTATCCGGAGTTTCACTGAACTGGCCAGACAGTTCGCCGTCCAATTCGTCTCCTCGAAGACTTATTCGAAAAACGCGGCCCACCTGATGGCCATCAAGCAAAAGCCGGACGAGTCCCTGAAGAATTTCATGACGCGCTTCAACACAGAAAACCTGCAGATCAGGGACAAGGATAAGAAGGTGGTCATGGCTGCTTTCATGAACGGGCTAAGGGTAGAGGAGCTCTACTACAAGCTTGTCGAACAGCTCCCTAAGAATCTGGGAGAGCTCTTGACCCGGGCTCATGCCGCTGCTAACGCAGAGGAGGTTGGCAGCCTGAAACGAGAATCCGATCGGGATCTCGGGGACCGGAAAGGACGGGCAAATCCCCCTGACGCAAAGGACGGCCAGACCAAGAAGAACGTCTTCGATCGCCTCTCTAAGGATAAAGCCCCTGCTCCGCCACCGATCCCAGAGAAAGGCTATACCCCCCTAACTCGGCCCAGGGCCCAAATCCTGGTTGTCATGGAGACAGAGGGCCTGGGGGACCGGCCGCCTAAAATGGGCACACCTCGGAATAAGAGTAATCAGGACCGGTACTGCGCCTTCCACAGGGACGTCGGGCATGACACTGAGCGGTGCTGGGCCCTAAAAATGGAAATCGAAGACCTTGTTCAGCGCGGCTTCCTGGGGCGATTTGTGCAACAAGGCCGCCCAGGCCAGGATCTGGGACGCACCTACCGTGGAGAAAGAGGCGAGGGCCAGCATCGTGACCGACCTGATCGGCGTGGCGTACCCCAGGGTTATTCCCCCGACCAGGACGCCCAGAACTTGGCTGGTGTGATAAACACCATTGCCGGCGGTCCCAGGGGGGGACAGCCATGCCGCCCGGAAGAACAAGCGATCTCCCCCCGAGGGGGACGACTCCCTAAAACGCCTGCGCGTGGACGAGGAGATCACCTTCGGGCAGAGAGATGCGGTTCCCCTAGCATCTGGGAACCATGAGGCCATCGTCATCGATGTTGTGACCAACAACTACCGGGTGAAGAAGGTGTACGTCGATCAAGGGAGTGCGGTCGACATTATGTTTTATCGGGTGTTCAAAGAGCTCGGCTTGGAGGACGGACAGCTAACCCCTGTCCGAACACCTCTGGTAGGCTTTACGGGACCACCCATCAACCCGGAGGGGATGATCACCCCGATGGTCACAGTAGGTCAGGCACCCAGATGCCGGACCATCCCTGTCAATTTTGTGGTGGTCAAGCAGCCTTCCCCGTACAACATGTTCCTAGGTCGGCCCGCTCTGAATGCCCTCCGAGCTATTCCTTCAACGCTCCACCTCAGCGTCAAATTCCCCACCTCGGGAGGAGTTGCCGAGGTGCACGGAGACCCAGAGGTGGCCCGAACTTGCTACCTAGCCATGCTCCGGGGCCACGAGAAGTTGGTCGCTCAGGCGACCAGCTTGGAGCCTTATATCCCGGGGGAGGAGGAACGGCAGCTGGACACTCAGGATGAGATCGAGGAGTTTCCGTTGAAGGAGGACAGGCCTGACCAGGTAATCCGCATCGGGGCGTCACTATTGCCCAAGGAGAAGGACGGCTTGAAGGCCCTCCTGAGGGAGTACGCCCAGGTTTTTGCTTGGACGGTCGAGGACATGCCAGGGATTCCGACCGACCTTGCCGTCCATCACCTCAACATAAACCCCCGCTTCAAGCCAGTGAAGCAGAAGAAGAGGAACTTCACTCCGGAGAGAAATGAGGTGATCAGGAAGGAGGTCGGAAAGCTGTTGGAGTCCAAAATCATCATGGAGATCTACTACCCGACTTGGCTAGCCAACCCAGTTCTGGTAAAAAAGGAGGACCAGTCCTGGAGGATGTGTGTTGACTTTACGGATCTCAATAAAGCCTGCCAGAAGGACTGCTTCCCCTTGCCGAGGATCGACAGGTTAGTAGATGCTACTGTTGGTTTTGATGTTTTGTGTTTCCTAGATGCCTTTAAGGGATACCACCAGATAGAGATGGTCGAGGAGGATCGGGAAAAAACATCGTTCATCACCGAGGAAGGAACTTACTGCTACCGGACGATACCCTTCGGACTAAAGAACGCTGGAGCTACTTACTAGCGCTTGGTCAACAAATTGTTCCAGGACCAGATCGGCAGGAACATGGAAGTCTAAGTGGACGATATGATCGTCAAGAGCCGAACTGATCAGCAACTCGTCCCCACCCTTAGGAAAATCCTGAGCATCCTGCGGGAGAGCCGGATGCGGCTAAACCCAAAGAAATGCACCTTCGGAGTTTTCTTGGTCTCCTGAGAAGGGATCCGGGCCAACCCCGAAAAACTCCAGGCCATCATGGACATGGCCCGTCCACGGAATGTAAAGGAGGTCCAGCGACTTACGGGAAGGATGGCTGCCCTGAATAGGTTCCTTTCACGGTCCGCCGTGAGAGGGCTCCCCTTCTTCCGAATCCTTAAGGTGCCCAAGGACTTTCAATGGACCGAGGAGTGCCAGAAGGCCTTTACCGACCTAAAGGCGTATTTGGCCGAGCTACCCACTCTGACCGCTCCGGAACAGGGAGAGACCTTGTTCCTGTACTTGTCCGCTTGCAACGAGGCCATCAGTGCGGTTTTGGTGCGGGAGGACAGGGGGGTTCAGAAGCCAATATATTATGTCAGTCGTGCTCTACAAGGGCAGGAGACGCGGTAGACGCCGGCTGAAAAACTGGTCCTGGCTCTGGTGCATGCTGCCCGGAAGCTCCGACCTTACTTCCAGGCCCACAGCATCATGGTCAGGACCGATCAGCCCCTGCGACAGATCCTCACAAGGCCTGAGGTCTCGGGCAGGATGATCAAGTGGGCCGTCGAGCTTGCCGAGCACGACATCGGCTACCAGCCTCGCACCGCAATCAAGGCTCAGGCCCTGGCGGACTTCCTCGCCGAGGGAGCCAGCCTGTCCACCGCTGAGATGAGCTCTTTGCCCGAATAGGCCAGGTCAGAACAGCCCTGGGTGCTATTCGTGGACGGGGCTTCGAGCAAGGAGGGAAGCGGGGCCGGTCTGCTGCTCACCTCGCCAACGGGGGAAGAGCTGACTTATGCTCTCCGGTTTGACTTCCCCGTGTCTAACAATGAGGCTGAATATGAGGCCCTATTGACGGGATTGGGGATAGCCCACCAGATGGGTATTACCGCGATCAAAGTCCGGAGTGACTCTCAGCTCATCGTCCTCCAAGTTTGCGGGGAATACGAGGCCAAGGAGGAGGTCATGAAGAAGTACTTGGCCAAGGTGCAGGAGGCGACAGCTCTGTTTGATACATTTGAAATTGAGCGGGTGCCTAAATCGCAAAACAAGCGCGCAGACGCCCTTTCAAAGCTGGCATCCTCCTCGTTTGCGCACCTGAACATGGAAGTTCTGGTGGAGGTGGTAAAGCAGAAAAGTATCGACCAGGTCCAAATCCTGTCTATAGACAGCTCGGCCACCTGGATGACCCCCCTCGTAAGCTTCCTCAGCTAGGGCACCCTCGCCGAGAACAAAACCGAGGCTCGTCGGATCCAGTTCAGAGCTGCCAAGTACGCCTACGCTGGGGGAACCCTCTACAGGAGGTCATACTTATCCCCCTGGCTAAAGTGCGTGACTCCCGAAAAGGGCGATTACGTCCTCCGCGAAGTCCATGAAGGATTATGCGCGGCGCATGTCGAGTCCCGGGTACTGGCCAAAAAGTGCCTTCTCCTGGGCTACTATTGGCCTTCGATTTTCCAAGATGCGGCTGCTCTGGTTCAAAAATGTCGAGCCTGTCAGGTGCAGGCCCCGCTGCGCCATCAACCCACCCAAGAGATGGTCCCCATCCACAGTCCCTGGCCTTTCGCCCAATGGGGGATAGACCTCCTGGGTCCCTTCCCCCGAGCTCCGGGCAGGTACGAATACCCCGTGGTAGCCATCGACTATTTCACGAAATGGATGGAAGTCGAACCCCTGGCCACTATCTCCGGTAGAGCGATTCAGAAGTTCTTCTGGAAAAACATAGTCTGTCGCTTCGGAATCTCGCATGCCCTAATATCCGACAACGGGGGACAGTTTGCTGAAAATCCCTTTAAAAGTTGGTGCGCCGAGCTCGGGATTAACCAGCACTTCACCTCGGTCGGACACCCCCAGGCCAACGGTCAGGTGGAGAATGTCAACCGAACCGTTCTGCAGGGACTAAAGACTAGGTTGGAGCAAGCCCAGTCTAATTGGCTAAACGAACTGCCTAGCGTCCTCTGGGCTTACCGCACCACGCCCAGAACGGCCACCCACGAGACCCCGTTCTCTCTGACTTACGGAGTGGAGGCGGTGGTACCCGCGGGGATTGCTCCTTGTTCTAAGGAAAAACTCGGTCAGCCGAGCTCACAGCTCCAACAAGCTCAACCCGAACTGGGAGGGCCCTTACCAGGTCCTCGAGGCAAGCCAAGCTGGCTACTGCAAGCTCGCGAAAATAGATGGATCAGAGGTACCCCGCACCTGGCACTTCTCCAATCTGCGACTGTTTGTAGCATAGGTTGGACTAGGGTGTCCGTTTGTCTGTTCTCTGGAATTCGAATTTCAGTCTCATTACTCAATAAAAGCTCACTTATTTGTGATTTTATTTGTACTTGTTTGCTTTTTAAGTTTGAATCTTACACTAGCACACTTAGCGTTCCCTTACTAAATGTCCTAGTGGGGGGCTAGGGGGTAGTACTGGATGCAAGAGTGTTCGCTAGAGTGTTCGACCCAGGAGGTCGGCACGACTGGAAAACTTTGAAGAATTTTGAAGGATTCTAAAGATTCCACGCTCGACCCAGGAGGTCGGCGGGCGCCATCGCAAGGCGCGATGCTCGACCCAGGAGGTCGGCACGAACACCTTCAAGGTCGGATGCCCGAGGATGCAAGAGTGTTCGCTAGAGTGTTCGACCCAGGAGGTCGGCACGACTGGAAAACTTTGAAGAATTTTGAAGGATTCTAAAGATTCCACGCTCGACCCAGGAGGTCGGCGGGCGCCATCGCAAGGCGCGATGCTCGACTCAGGAGGTCGGCACGAACACCTTCAAGGTCGAATGCCCGAGGATGCAAGAGTGTTCGCTAGAGTGTTCGACCCAGGAGGTCGGCACGACTGAAAAACTTTGAAGAACTTCGAAGGATTCTGAAAATTCAACGCTCGACCCCGAGAGGTCGGCACTGATTAAGGCTTCCGGATGCATGCTCGACCCCAAAAGGTCGGCAAGGGTTAAAGCTGGGAAGTCTGAGAGCACGACGCTCGGCCGCGAGAGGTCAGCGGGGAAACTAAGAGGTTCGACGCTCGACCCGGGAGGTCGGCGGGAAAAAACCTTAAAGACTTGGTGCCCAGCCCCAAGAGGCTGGCGCGTTGCCCTGGTAGGGCGGCATGGTGCTCGACCCGGTAGGTCGGCACAGGGTTTCGACAACCTGGTTCTCTCTAATGATTTAGTTGTTAGATTAACGAGGATATGCGTTGGGTGCTCGACCCAGGAGGTCGGCACCTGGCTTTGGTTGTTACAGAGGGGTGCAGGAAGAAATTGCAAGGAAATCCCCTTCGAATTTCGTATATGCATTCAAAGCTTGTCTATTACAAAACTTCCAGCCTGTCTATTACAAAACTTACATCCTATCTATTACGACGCTCACCGAGCTATACAAGGAAAGGGGGGCCTAACTACGTCTTCTTCTTGCTGGCGACCTGCTTGAGGTGGGGGCTGAAAGTACACCTTAAACATGCTGAGAGATAGGAGCT
Organism: Coffea arabica; assembly: GCF_036785885.1. Classification (NCBI taxonomy): domain Eukaryota; kingdom Viridiplantae; phylum Streptophyta; class Magnoliopsida; order Gentianales; family Rubiaceae; genus Coffea; species Coffea arabica. Next base: position 29,535,226 of record NC_092313.1, read on the forward strand.
GAAGGTACACCTTAAGCATGTTGGAGGTCGGGTGGAGAAGGCTGTTAAAAAGGAAGATGGACCCTCAAGAGCATTTTCAACTGGAGCATGGTCACATCCTTATGTCAGGTGGAGAAGGCTGTTAAAAAGGACCTGGGGAGCCTTTCCGTCTCAGATGGACCCTCAAGAGCATTTTCAACTGGAGCATGGTCACATCCTTATAAGGAGACGGAAAGGGTTTCTGGAGTGGCCGCTGCCCTAGGCCACAGGCTCCTTCCCGGAAGCCCTGCCAGGAGTCTCCTCCTCCTCCAAGGGAAGCTCCGCCAGCTCTGCCCCCACGTCGCTCCTTCCCATCAGTTCCTTCAGGGCATGCCCCTTGCGTTACCCATCGAAGAGCCAGTCCAGCTTCTCCTCGGCCGCGGGATTGTAGTCCTTGAAATCCGCCAAGTTGAAGCCGGGTGGGTTGAGGCCCTTCACCTTGTCCAGGGTCCACGTGGCGCCCATCTGGAAGATGGGCTGATTGAGGCAGGCCACGTCATCGGCGAACTGATCGGAGCAGATGAAGTCCCGGACAGCCTTCTTGCGCTCCCGGCTGATGGCGCCAGAGAGCTCAAAGGCGTGCTCCTCCTTCAGTTTCGCCACGCCCTTCTTCTCCTGGTCCAGCTCAGACCGGGTGGAGGCGAGCTGGACTTGGGAGTCCTCCAGCCCCTTCTCAGCCTTGCCCAACTTGGCCTTAAGGGAGTCTACCTCCTTAAGGGCCTTGGCCAGCTTCTGCTCAGCCTCCCGATTCTTCTTTTGCATCTTCTCCAAGTCGGGAGACAGCTCGGAGAAGCGGGTCACCAGGGCAGCACCGGCGGCGTTGGCCTGCAGAAATGAAAGTAAGAGTCAGCACACTGCTAACCCCGTTCAGAGAAAGAGCAGGGGCCCAAAGGACCTAAGAGGGAGAGGGCTTACTTGGGCCTGGGCGGTGTAGTACATGTCCTGGAACTCGGACGGAGTAGCCAGCTCCATCCACTTCTTGTCACGTGGAAGGACTGAGCCCGTGACCAGTTCGCGAGCCACCTCGGGGAATTGGATTTGGTCATTGATGGAGAGCTCTCAAGACGGGCAGAAACGTCGGGGATCATGCAGTGTGGGGGCCTGCCCCGGCTTCGAGGGGGCCACGTGACGGAAGTGCCACAAGCTCGGGGGGCGCTCTCCTGGGCGTGCTCCTCCGCGGAGCCTACCCCCAGGTGGACGAGGCCCCCGGACGTCAGCTGGAAAGGGCGCTGTGCCTGGCCCTGCGCAGGTTTCTTCCCGAGCTGGGAGGGCTCGTCCTCTCGTCCCCTCTTCGGCCCCGTTGCCTTCTTTTTGCTGAGGGCCTGCTTGGAGGGGGACTGAGTCGCAGAGGCCTCCTTCTGGGGGGTCGAGCTGCCCCCAGGAGTTGCAGAGGCCTCAGGGGCCTTCTTGGGCGCCTCAGGCTGTGTGTCGGAGGCGACCTCCTCAGTTGACGCGCCCAGCAGCCTGGAGAGCCTCTTCACTGCAGAGAATACCACCGAATTAGTGCTACAAGTCAGAGAAATAAAGGAGAAAAGGCAGCAAATAACAGGAAAACAGGAGCAGTATTACAGGTATCTCGATCGGCGGGGGAGAACTCCACCCCTCCGGGGGACTCGGACAACTTCCCCAACAGCCCGGTTGCGGAAATCTGTTCGGTGGAGAACTTGGCTGCGTACAACTTCGTCGCAGAGCCCAGCAGCTGGCCGAAAGCCTCAGGGTCCAGGTCCTCCGGGCAGGGGTCGTCCTCGACCCCCCCAACCTTCCACGCATTGGGAGGAAAGTGCGTGGTTTTGACAAAAAAGAAGTCCCCCTTCCAATTCTTCACGGAAGAGGGGACCTCGTAGAGAAGATCTTGGACGCCCTTCCCGCCGCGATTGTTGGCGGAGCGGCGGCAGAAGTAGTACCACCCAGGGAGAGAAGCCTTGAGGACGTAGATGGTGTGGAAGAGAGAGAGAGAATAGGGGATGGAGCAGATCTGACAGTAGATCAGGAACCCAATGATACTCCTGATCGAGTTAGGGTGGACCTGGGTGATCCTGAGCTCCCAGAAGCTCAGGATCTCTGCCAGGGCCGGGGGAATGGGGAGTCGAAACCCCGCGACCAGCTGCTCTTTGTAAATGGCTACAAAGCCTGGGGGAGGTCGGCAAGCCCGGTCGGTGGGCTCGGCAGCTCGCGGCTCAAAGGCCGGAGGAATAGAGAAGGACGCGGCCAGATCGGCCACCGCCCCGGGCGAGAGGGTGGTCTCCTCCCGGTCGGGGTGACCGTAGTTGAATTCAGGGTCATCCCCCTGCTCGGCAGCAGGGGTCCCCTCGGAGGAGTCCCTGTCCTCCCCAGCCCCCTCCTGGGCTCCGCCGGGGGAGTTGTGTGGAGACTTGGGGGAGGGGACAGAAGTGGCTTGCTGCTCGATGAGAGCATCGAGCTCGGCCACCTCCTCCAGGAGCCGGGCGGAAGGAGAATGAGCAGAGGGAGAGCTCATGATGTCAATAGGCTCAAGCAAGTCAGGAATGGGAAAATTGGGGTTGGAAGCAGAGGATGAAGAAGGAGAATGAGGGGGAGATGGTAAGGATGAAGATGAAGATGAAGACGAGGACGAGGAGGAAATGAAGATTCTGGTGGCTCTACGACGGACCGGAGTCTGGGATGCGGTGGAAGTGACGTCGGAGTGACCCGACATAAAGTGTAGGGGGTAGCAAAAGGAGGAAAGAAAATGCGAAAGAAGAGGGGAAAGGACTTACTGATGACCGGAGTGAAGAAGGGGATGGAGAAGTCGCCGGAATCTGGGTGCTGTTGGCCGGAAATGCACTACTGGGAGTTGGAAACGCACGAGAAAAGGAGAAAATGACAAATAGAGTTAACTGGAATTTGGCAGCCACTATTTATAGGGGACGAAATGGGGGGGAAACGGTTTGTTTGAATTGGAACCGCCCCATGTGAACACATTTAATAGAGGTACAGAAACCGAAGGGACGCGACCACTGAAAGAACGCAGACGCCACTTCCCAATGACAGCACTGTGCCGGAGGTGACCGCGGCAGAGCAGTGTGATGATGGGCTTCCACGTGGCAAGAGGATAGATCAGGTCTGCCTGGGAGCCTGACCTAATCTAGGGGGCTAGTGCAGAGGCCCTTCCTGGGTCTGGACACGTGGCGGCCCAGGGCGATCTGAGCTGGGCTTGGACCCCGAGCCCATGGGGGACCAGCCCAGGCCACACGATGGCTAGGGCTCCCCAGGGCTCCCGGGAGCTGCCCCGCAGAGGGCAGGGGGAATCCCCCTCAGTGCGGGATGGAGAGCTATCCAGGGCAAGTCCCGGAACGTACGGAGGTCGGACTCCTTAGCAGGTATAAACAGTAACACGCAATGACTGCGCACGGTACGCTCACTGATTGACTGGACAACTCCTCTCGACTGTTTACTTCCCGTGAACCTTACTCACCGGAAAACTAACTTGACCGTCGGAGTGCCCTCGGGGACAACCTCAGGGCCCCTGTCAGTCCACTTTCTTGTTCATCTTTCAGGCTTAGGACGCGCACTCTCCGCCATCCAGCCGAGCTCATCAGGTCAGCTCGGTCAGGGGAAGTTCCGTGCTTCTTCAACAACCACCCTCAAATAAGTGGGCAACAAAATAATGCGTAAAGTTAAAGAATTTCCATCATTTTCAACCATTTGAACTTATGGAAAGAAGTGCATGTGACATGCACGAGAAGGTATGTTTGTCCCTTTTTAATTTCTTGGACTTAATTGAAGATATTATTAAAAACTTTAGCGCCAATTAAAAATTTTCAAACAAATTAAAGGTTAAAATACAATGTAAGGAAATATAGAGAGACTTGGAATTTTTTTAAATAAAATTTTCTTCCTCTATATTTCTTTATTCCTTCATCCCTTTCCCCCACACTGCCCTCATTCTTCCATTCCCCCCTCCTACCTCTCTTTTGATTTTCTCTTTCTTTCCATCGCCTCTCCCTACAACCTTCCCTCTCTTTCTTGTACTTCTTAATATTCTTTTCTTTCTTGCCTCTACCTTTTCACTCTCTCCCTCCCTTGAAGAACCCCTTAATAGATGGCCCTATTTATGTTAACTATTGCCATATTTAGGGAAAAAAGAAAGAACGTTAAGAAAAAGAACAAAGCAAAATTTTGGGTTGGCTACACTAGATTGTATGGTAATTTATCTATAGATTTTTTTATAAATTGTTCATTTTGTGTGAGAAAACTATCAATTTTCTTGATTAGAAATTATGAGCAAGGTGTAATTATGGAAGCAAAAATGATTCCGGTAAGTTAACTATGCACAATATCAAAATCAAAGTCTATGCAGGGTAGACTATTTTTAAGAATCCAAGATTTCAACAATTACCCGTCTCAATTGCAAGATAAAAATTTATACACTTACGTAGAGACAAAAATAAGAAATATAGGAATAAAGACTATAGCATGCAAGAACACAATAAACAAATTATGACCCTTGTTGAAATTTATCTCACAATAAATTTTATCCACCTAAGTTTAAATAAATTGATTCCTATCGTTAATCATATCTTATAATAACCACTGTAATTGTAGACCCCCAATATTTTTTTTGGCCTCCAATGGAAATCTTATTACTATATTACGGCCTTCTTTTGGTTGTTTCAAATTTTATAAAATATGATTATAAATAAGTAATTCTAAAAAATTTGATCAAAATTTGACACGTGATCTCATTTTTGTGAAAAAAAACCCTTATAAAAAACTAGTGGTATTTGTTCTCGAAGAAAAAAGTCACAAAATCTATATAAAGCTATATAAAAGATTTGAAATGCCCTAACTTCACCATTTCCAATCTAAGTTATATTATTTGTTATCTTTTATTAGCATTGACTACGTGTCAACAAGTATGTAATAGGAAAAGATTTGGGTAACCTTAACTTGAAATTATCAAATTTCAATAGCTACCCCTCAAATTGTATGGGCAAAAACTTGGGTGAAACTAGCCCATAGCTCTGCCTGTGAACTATGTGGTTCTTAAACACTCATGTCATTTTATTTTTTTTGGCTTCTGGGAAATGGTAAGTTTCTTTTTCTTTTCTTTTTTTTGGCTTTGTGAACAAGGACAAATGCATTTTTTTTTGTCAACTCTCTAAAAAGTGTTGGAGAACAATAGTGTTAATAGCCCCTGTTATTCCAAAATAGAAAATGCAAGAAAAGATGTTGAAGTAAGAAAGAAGTTTCATTCTCCAGATTTCTTCTAATTATCCATGAGAAATAAAGCCAAATTATTACATTTTATGTGAAAGAATCTCAAACCCCAACAACCCAACAGATTAGCAAAGTCAAATCCAATAAAAATCATCCAAATGTAGAACTCCATGAAAGTTAAAATAAAAGTCTTTTCACTTCTTCCATCATCGATTCTTCACAAAAAAATTCCTCCTTTCCATACACATTCTATCACGATCTTCCAATTATTAATGCTAAAAAAAAGCACAAGCAAAAGTTATATTAGTAATTACTGCATGGTCTTTGCAAATATTCACCAGCAAAGATCTTGATCAATGTCCCTATTGTTTCTTCATCACCTTTTAAAATTTTTAACCTCTGTTCCTCTCCCTAGTTGATATTCTCCATAAGCTAAGCAAAGTTTCAAGAAAATATCATGTTTATGCAATTTATCTTGCCTAAACCCCCTTCAACTCCCTCCCACAAAAAAGTTTGAATTTTGAAAATAAAGTTAAGGATTACGGTTTTCTTTTGGTTGCTTCAAATTTTATAAAATATGATTATAAATAAGTAATTCTAAAAAATTTGATCAAAATTTGACATGTGATCTTGTTGTTGTGAAAAACAGCCCCCTTATCAAAAACTAGTTGTAGTTGTTATCCAAAAAAAAAGCAACAAAATCTAAGGATTGTGAAGGTAAGGATTATGAAGTTTGCATTTTGAAAATGAAGTTAAGGATTATGAAGAAGGATGAGAAATGGAAGATTTGGAGAAAAGTTGGAGATCTTTTCTTGTGTCTGGGATCTATTAACTAGTTGGAAGCAATGTTTTCAAAACTAGATCGGACTGTCCGATTTGACCTGTTGAACTGCGAACCAACTATGTCATCGGTTCGATCTAGCACAAAAGCTAGATAGTGCTTCAAAACCACCATAAACCATTCTAACCATGTGAAGCAAATTGTTAAAAGCTGCATAACCCATGACCAGCAGTTTTTAAAGTCTCTATACAATACAATAAGTGAAACAGAAAATTCTTTTTTGGAAGTGCCAAAGTGCCAAGATTCAAACTTGAGACCTTTGCTATGAATGTTCAACAACTGCCCAACACACCAAACTTCGGTTGACAACTTATCTTGCCAAAAATTTTCTTTGGACGTTATTACTAAATAATCCTACAAATATTAACCCTAAACATTAGCTGCCACTTCAATCTTTCTTACTTTTTCTTCTCAAGTCCAATTTTCACTTCGTCATATCACAATTTTCGTGGCCTCTCCATTACAAGCTTTCATCTTTATTCCACTCTCTCTTCTTTCTAATCTTCAATTTCTACTTTCTCCTTTACTTTTTTTACCTTCGTTACCCCCTTCTTAGTCCCATTCTTTAATTTAATGTATTGGTGATTTCTTTCTCCATTTTTAGTTTAATCTTTTGAACTCTTTCTTTTGTGTCCTGTGTTTATATGTTGAATTTCTTTTTTTCTCTTTTCTTTCCACTATTTCCAATATGCTATTGGTGCATCAACCGTTTGCATCATGAGGAGTAGGAAGTTTTTGGGTTACCAGCAATTGGTAATGGTTGCTTTCAAATATTAAGCACAAACTTCTATAAATGCTTCCAAATATTTAAATCATGCAAATTTAATGTTTTTCGTCCAAAATTCACTATGCAATATTAATAAATTTGTGCATATAGTGTGCGAGGCGAGTATGTCTGAGTGACATTTGGTGAGAGAGAAGAGGAAAAGAGGGACATATCATTTAATTGGATAATAAACTAAAACTGACCTTTTTCAATTTTTTCACGGCGTCCATAGAAAAATAATAATAACAAACAAATCACAAGCTAAAATATTAGCTCAAAAATACCAAAAGAGAAACAACCTCACAAATTCGATATTTCGTTGACCTATATTGTTATTAACTTCTTGTAAATAAAGTAGCATCCTATTTTGAAATTGTCATCCATTATACATAGATTGGATCACTTAAATGTGATAACATTACACATAATTTTGATTTTGTAAGAGTTTATGCAATACTCTAATTTATATATTTTTTGCATTTAGTTTTATACTGTGAAGCACTAAATTTGAATCTTGATGTATTATCTTAGCTCACAAATGTTTTATTACACCTAACTTTTAGTATATCTTAGCTCATAAATGTTTTATTACACCTAACTTTTAGTATAAAAGACTTGCACCTTATTTGTTATTTAAAACATTCAAAAAACTGGATAAAAACGAAGATGAATAGTTTATCGCTACAATTTGTTTATTGAGAGAAAAAAGATACGATATAAAACACATGTTTCAATCAAACAAATAAATCTAGAACTATTTAGATGACCTTCGTAAGAATCACAACTAAATATCATTTAGTTATAGTAAAATATTTATGATAAAAAGAGGGCATGGATTTCATTCAAAACCATCCAAGTGAAACAAAAATATACGATCAAACAACATAATTAGCTGTATAGCGACATAGATATCACTGTAAATATCCAAATGTCACATTAGTAAGTCACATAATCTTGATGTAAACACCAAAAAGTGAAAGCGTGCGTTAAATCATCACATTATCTAAAGTCTGTGCATGTTGAAAGGATCCATATACAGCTGACCTAAAATTTTATCCTCTCCATTATATTTCGTCTCAAATAAGTTGGCAACAAAATAATGCGTAAAGTTTAAGAACTTCCATTATTTCCAATCATTTGAACTTATGGAAGAAAGCACACGTGACATGCACAAGAAGATATGTTTGTCCTTTTTAATTTCTTGAACTTAATTAAAGATATTATTAAAAAAATTCAAACAAATTAAAGGTAAAAAATGTAAGGAAATATAAAGAAACTTGCAATTTTTTTGAAATAAAATTTTTTTCCTCTGTATTTCTTTATTCCTTTTTCCCTTTCTCCCACACTGCCCTCCTCCTTCCATTCCCTCCTCCCACCTCCCTTCTAATCTCCTCTCTCTTCCCATTGCCCCTCTCTACAAGCCTTTCCCCTTTTTTTGTACCTCTTAATATTCTCTTCTTTCCTACCTCTACGTCTCCACTCTCTCCTTCCCTTGAATAACCCCTTAATGGGTTGCCCTATTCATGTTAATTGTCGCCAAATTTAGGGAAAAAAAGAAAGAAGGTAAACAAAAAAAAATCCAAATTTTTTTGTCGACTACAATGGATTGTATAGTAATTTATCTATAGTATTTTTTTTTATAAATTGTTGATTTTGTGTGGGAAAAATTACCAGTTTGCTTGATTGGAAATTATGCGCAAGGTGTAATTATGGAAGAAAAAAATGATTCCAGTGAGTTAACTATACACAATATCAAAATCAAAGGCCTTTGCAGGGTAGACTATTTTTAAGAATCCAAAATTTTCATAATCACTGGTCTCAATTGCATGATAAAAATTTATGTACTTATGTAGAGACAAAAAAATTTATGCACAACAAACAAATTATAACACTTGTTGAAAATTACGTCTCACAATAAATTTTATCCACCTAAGTTTAAATAAATGGATTCCTATCATTAATCATATCTTAGAATAACCACTGTAATTGTATAGCCTCAATCTTTTTTTTTGGCCTCTAATGGAAATCTTATTACTATATTACGGTTTTTTTTTGGTTGCTTCAAATTTTATAAAATCTAATTCTAAATAAGTAATTCTAAAAAAAATTGATCAAAATTTGACACATGATCTCATTGTTGTTAAAAAACTCTTATCAAAAACTAGTTGTAGTTCTAAAAAAGGCTACAAAATCTACATAAAGTTATATAAAAGATTTGAAATGCCCTAACTCCACCATTTCCAATCTAAGTTACATTATTTGTTATCTCTTATCAGCATTGACCATGTGTCAACAAGTATGTATTAAGAAAAGGTTTAGGTAACCCTAGTTTGAAATTACCTAATTTCAATAGCTGCCCCCCAAATTTTATGGGCAAAAACATGGGTAAAATTGGTTCACGGCCCTACTCGTGAACTGTGTGGTTCTTAAATACCCATGTCTTTTTTTTTTTTTTTGCTTTTGGGAAATGGTAAGCTTGTTTTTTTTTCTTTGTTAATGAGGACTTGCTTTGTCAACTCTCTGAAAAGGGTTAGAGAATGATAGTTAATAGCCCTTGTTCTCCCAAAATAGAAAACGCAAGAACAAATGTTGAAGCAAGAAAGAAGTTTCATTCTTCAGATTCGTTCTGATTATCCACGAGAAATAAAACTAAATTATTACATTTTACTTGAAAGAATCTCAACCGCTAACAACCTAACAGATTAGTAAAGTCAAATCCAATAAAAATCATCCAAATATAAAACTCCATGGAGGTCAAAACAAAAGTTTTTTCAGCTCTTCCATCATCGATTCTTCGCAAAAAATCCGTCCCTTCCATGCACCTTCTATCACGATCTTCCAATTATTAGTGCTAAAAAGGTACAAGCAAAAGTTAGATTAGTAATTAATGCATGGTCTTTGCAAATATTCACCAGCAAAGATCTTGATCTACATCCTCATTATTTCTTCGTCACCTTTCAAAATTTTCAATCTTTGTTACTCTTTCTAATTGGTATTCTCCATAAACTAAACAAAATTTCAAGAAAATATCATAGTTATGCAATTTATCTTGCCTCAACCCCCGTCAACTCCCTCCCACAAAAACGTTTGAATTTTGAAAATAAGGCTAAGGATGTTGAAGAAGGAAGAGAAACGGTAGATATGGAGAAAAGTTGAAGATCGTTTCTTGTCTTTGGGATCTGTTAACCTAGTTGGGAGAAATGTTTCGAGAACCGGACTGGACTGACCGGTTCGACTGATTGAACCACGAACGGACTATTTCACTGGTTTGGTCTTAGTACAAAAGCCGGATAGTACTTCAAAAGCGATATAAACCATTCCAATTGTGCGAATCGCTAAAAACCGGACGAACCATGAACCGGCCATTTTGGGACTGTGCAAACCTAGGACCTTTGTTATGAATGTTCAACAACTATCAAATGCACCAAGACTTGGTTGACAATTTATCATGTCAAAAATTTTCTTTAGATGTTATTACTAAATAAGCCTACAAATATTAACCCTAAACATTAGCTGCCACTACAATCTTTCCTACTTTCTCTTCTCAATTCCAATTTTCACATCATCGAAACATGATTTTCATGATCTTTCTATTACAAACTTTCATCTTTACTCCACTCTCTCTTCTTTCTAATCTTCAATCTCCACTCTCTCCTTTTTTTTTTCCCTTTGTCACCCTCTTCTTAATTCCACTCTTTAGTTTAATATGTTGGTGTTTTCATCCATCATTTTTAGTTTAATCTTTTGAACTTTTTCTTTTCTGTCTTGTGTCTATATGTTGAATTTCTTTTATTCCATTTTCTTTTGAACTTTTCTTCCCAATGTTTCCAATATATTGGTGCATCAACCGTTTACATCATCAAGAGTAGGAAGTTTTTGGCTACCAGCAGTTGGCAATGGTTGCTTCCAAATATTAAACATATCTTCTATAAATGCTTCCAAATATTTAATTACCTCTTTTTTAATGGTTGTTTACAATCCTGAAAGCTTCTTTCTTGGCTTGCAATTTTTTTTGTTTGTTTGATTTTTTTTCTCTTTTTTTCTTTGAAAAAATTCAGTCTATCAAATATTTTTTCTATTTTTTCATGCTATCAAGAAAATATTTTAGGGGATTTAAAAGTCTCTTGATTTTTGGCAAAAGAATACTATTAAATTTATGCGTACAAACATGTTTTTGAATCCTTTGTTTAAGCGATAATAGCGATGTAAGAGAAGTCACCACTGACTATGGGGGGAGGACTTTTCAGATTTTTTTAATTTTTAAAATAAATAAAAACAGTAAATCGGTGAACCGCCCTATTGAATCGGAACCGACGGCTCAGCCGAGTCAGTCACCGGTCTGTGTTTTAAATCATTGGTTCGGAGTGACCTGTTAGCCAAGTTGGGAGAAGTAGGCTATAGGTCTATAAGTGGGGCCGCACCAGGTTCACCTCGTGTTATTATATTACCTAAATGGACAAAATAGGCGGGTCCAAAAGCACCAAAAATCTTTTTTCGAGGAACGCTCTCTACTTTCACATAAACTTCTCAGCTCAGTCCCTCCTTCAAACTGACATCATTCTTCCCTCCCTCTGCAACTATGGCACTCTCAACTCCCATCCCAGTAACTTCTTCTTCTCTTTCCCTCTGCAGAACAACCCTTCAATCTCCAAGAATTTACAGAAAACGCCTCCCCTTTTCTCCGCTTGCTTCTCTGCAAAGCTCATCTTCTCCATCTTCTTCTTCTCATCATGAATCATCATCAACAGCAGCAGCACCAGCCCAAATTAAAGTTGAGTCTGCAAAGGCAACCAGTTCAGTAAAGGGGTTTGACTATGCTTTGGCAAACACAAACGTAGGCCCGGTTGTGAGATTTGTTGAGTCCACTGAATCAAACATTGAAAGGGTAACATAAAAAAGAAAACATTATTCAGTTCATAATACCCTTTCTCTTTAATTTTTTTGAGAATAACTGCTGCTTTCTATGCAGGCAATATTCGACTTTCGCTTTTTGGCACTTTTAGCTGTTGGAGGTTCTCTGGCAGGTTCTATGCTCTGCTTTCTTAATGTAATTTCCCCAACATATACTTTGTCGTTTTTCTCATTTCAAGTTTGGTATAATTGTATAATGATGTATTTACAGTCGAGACTTGGTCTGGAATTGTAGTAGTAGTAGTTTCTGTTGTGTTTTGAACAATTTTACTGTCTTTGAAAATGTTGAAGTTCATGGTAGTATGTCAATATAACATGAAAGTTATTCAACATTTTCATAATCTCGTGATTTTGAGATTGCATATCTTGATACTTCTCTTTGGAGATCAAAGTGGTAAGTCAAGAGGTTTTGTCCTAAACATGTTGATCGGTTAGTTTTGGACTTAATATATGGCAAAACGGCAGAGTTTATACTGTTTTGGGTCTTTCTAGCAGTTCTAACCTAAATTATTGATTGGCTTTTATTTTATTTATCTGACAGTGGAAGGGAAGAAATTGTGAGTTTTTAAGAGCAGAGTATCATTTACTAATGAACCAGCTAATATGGTATAGAGAAAAATAGCTTCCTTACATATCTGATCAATGTGTTCGAGGATTGGTAGAGTATATCAGGAGACCCATTTTTTTCCCTTTCATTTCTAAGCTGTAAGTTGTGTTGAAAAATCGCTAATCTTCTTGTGGGATGGGTTTTCTTCGTATGCCTATACTGCATAGGTGGAATTTGTAAGCTTGATTTCTGAACTTCTTTATCTTTTAACATCAGAAATGGAACTTGTCTTTTTTCTCAACGTGAGTTCCCATTGCAGCATGCTCGTAATTTGTCAGGGTAAAAATGTCGATAACAACATAATAGATGGCACTTCTGTAATCCACACTTAAGTCTCAAATTTTCAAGTAAATTTGATGCAAGCATTTAGTGAATATGAGATCATATCTGAGACTATTGTATCAGAGTGACACAAGGAAGAAAGAAGTTTGATGTTGCTTTTTATCCCGAAGAGCTAATACAGGAAACTTGATTATTGCCTAAAAATATGAGGCAGGTCTCAAACTCAAAGGAATAACATTTCAGATTGTTTATACTTCTGGCTAATGCAAAGGTTTCCATTTCCCATGTACTGTCAATACTTAGTCTGATATTACGTTTAAAACTCTTTCAGAATAGCAAACATATTAGTTGATTGTTGAATCTGAACAATTTGGTGTGTTTTTAACCCAAAATACTGTCTCATGTCATAAGACATAAATTAGACTTCACAAAATCTCCATAATGCAATAGGATTTTTTGTCTTTGTGGACTGTAGATTGTCCATTCCACTGACTGTTTAACATCTTTCCAGGGTTGCATTTACATCTTTGAAGCATACAAAGTTTATTGGACAAGCTGCGTCAAAGGAATTCATACTGGAAACATGGTTCTACGACTAGTTGAAGCAATTGGTAAGTTACAAAGTATCTTGCTTCGGAATCTGCAGTCTTAGTTAACAACAGACTCTGCATTTTACTTTTCCACAGCATTTTTCCTGGATCTTTAGATGAGACTTAATACCTTTGTAAATTGTTGTTTCCTCATAACTGCTAGAGTTGCTTTAGGTAAGAAGTCTCATTTTCATGAAAAGCCTTGCACAACTATTGTGATGAAGTACGTTGTGATCCCAAATTCAACATCCTAATTTGCTTTTTGCTTGTCTGTAAATAGTAATTTCTTTAATAATATATCATGAACAATCTAATTTATGTAACAAGTGTTTGTTAGATCCACTGTACCCATTGTCAAAAGTTGCTTTCCGCATTTTAGAACAAGGATTAAAAAAATTCTGACTGCCCATGTTCTCTGTGCCCCTTTTCAACCTTCCCTGTATGACAAAGATCAAAAAAAAGATTTTTCTTCTTTTACAACAACAAAAAATGGTTAACCCCACCATTGCAATTTTATACTGTAGAATCTGAATTAAGTAACAGATGACCATAATTGACAGCTTGACTTTTACCTTGGAACTCTTACACATTTCTACTCTCCTCTAATTGTACTCGTTAAAATAATAAATGCAGATAGGAAGGTGTAATATTCTATTTGTTTGCTCATAATGGTCTCCCATCATCTTTTAGATTCTTTTTTTTTTTTTTTCTATTTGAAGATCTTGTGAAGTTTTTTGGGAGGCACAAGTGGTTGTCTTCTCTTACTTAGTCTATATAACTTCCAATTTATCCTTTATTGGTACTGGTGATGATAGCAGAAACTACTATTCCCAAAAACAGAAAAGAGAGAGAGAGAAAGCAAGATGGGGCTTTCTCGTGTGTTTCCGCGAGATTGACTTAATGAACACCAGGCACATACCATAACTGTGTCATGCTTTGGATCGCCATTGGAAACACTTTGCCTGATGGTCCAGTAATTGGAAATTTCAATTTCCCACTTAATGTTACACTACTTTTCCCCTTTATCATCTCTAGTCATGGAGATTTGTGTCTCAGCACTAATCTTTAGTGTCTGGAAGGCAATACCATTTTACCTCAGCTTTATACCTGCCTCACTTCCATTATTTTCCCGAGGATAGAGGTAAACCCTTGCTTACTGTTCTCTAAGAGCTCAGAAAAGAACCCAGAGCCCAGACTTTGGAATATTCTTAAAGAGATTGAAGTAGAATTGCATTGTTTGAAAAGTATCATGCAGAAAAGTATCTGCATTTTTCTCATTGTTCTTAGATCTTGCTTCTACATACACTGTTTCTTGGGCTCCAGATTCATTATTATTCTGAAAGATCTCTTGAATTTGAGTGTAAATGAATTTTCTTTCTGCTGATGTATCATTAGTTGCTGCCAGGTCCTTTCCCCCATTCAGTAAGCATATCATTCAAGGAAGTAGGCACATTAGGTGAAGAAGTTGTAACTTTTTGTCCAATTGTAGCTAATGCACTTGCAATGTAGTAATTAGCAATCAACATAAAGCTTTCTCCTGTTAATGAACCAGCATCAGATGTTCAGGAATTCATCTCTTTGATGGCATCCACCTCTCCTTCTCAAAGAAGCCTAACTTGCTTATTTTTTCATTATTTTTACTGCATCCGGCTCTTGGTGATGTTTACTCATGTTTTTGCAGATGTATATCTAGCTGGAACTGTAATGTTAATTTTTGGGATGGGCTTGTATGGATTGTTCATCTCTAATGTGGATCCTAATGAATCTCCTGCTTCTGATCGTGCCCTTAAGGGTTCTTCCTTATTTGGGATGTTTGCACTGAAGGTAGCATCATTTTGTTTACTTGCTTACTTCTCCTGTTTGTATGACTTCTTCCATGTCTTCTTTGCACTGGCTTTTCTTTTTTTTTTTGTTTTCCCAGTTAAGTTTCCTCTTTTCGTGCAGTAATTATATTCCAAGTGATTAGTTTTTCACACACTGTACATTTATACCTCTTTTTTTTTTGGACGGCAAATTGACCTTTTGTACAGTGTTAAACATTTTATTAATTAAGATCAAAAGACGCTTTTGTGCAAACTTTGAGTTTTTGTTTTTCAAACTTTGATTTGGTTTTTAAAGTTTGAAGTTTTTTAGATGGTATCTTTGGTCGCTAAACTATTCTTCTTCATTTAGTTTTCCTTTTCCTTGCAAATTGATACTGACGCAAAAGTAGAATAAATGTCAAAGGAGTTTGGTTAAGTTAGTTTAAAAAAAATGATTGCTAATGAAGTTATATTCTAGAAGTAAATAGTTTTTCTGATATTGTATTTATTTAAATGGAGTGGCCTCTCGTCTATTCTATTATAGACAAACAACAAGAAATGTGAGATTCTATTAGTCAATGACACTTGTTTCTTCTTTTCAGTTGCATTTTAAAAAGGAAAAGAAGTTCGAGTTTGGTGGAACTGATCAAAATAATCAACTTTAATCATGTATTTGCACACACGAGTTGCTTTTCACATTGTGATGTGTCTACACATCAAGAGTTTCTTTGCTAATAAACAGGTTTCATCGTTTGCAGGAGAGACCAAAATGGATGAAAATTAGTTCGCTTGACGAGTTAAAGACTAAAGTAGGACATGTAATTGTCATGATTCTTTTAGTGAAGATGTTTGAAAGAAGCAAGATGGTAACAATAGTAACTGGTATGGATCTATTGAGCTATTCTATAAGTATTTTTTTGTCTTCAGCTTCGTTGTATATACTCCATAATTTGCACAAATCAGAGTAGAAGTTGGAGATAAACAGCTTCTTGTCCCATGGACGCTGCTATGTAATTTGTAAACCATGTATAATATGTTTATAAATGAGCATAATTTACTTGCATGCATCCCACATTCTTTCTTCATAAGCTTGATAACTTCTATTTTTAGCTTTGCATATCAGCTGCACATTTCTTCGGGGATGGAATTCTTTGTCATTCAAAAGAAGTTAGCTTTACTGATGATTCTTGAGGTCATATAGGGTCAGCCGTGCACGCTATTTTCTACATGTAATAGCCAATTTGTGAAGAGTCCATTCTGCTTCCTCGTATAAATATATCAAGCTGAAGAAATCCCCTTTTTCCCCATAAGTGTGAGGTCCTAGAATTTTTGCTTTTTGTCTTTGGGTGCTGCAGCTAGTAGGCTAATGCAATCTAGTCCATCAGTTCTTGTACATATTTCATTTTGTTGTCACATTTTTTAAAATCTTTATCAATTTCCTAGCGTTGCACCTAGCCATATTGTGCTACCTCAATCCAGCCACTCCCAAACAACACAAAGTAGTTGAAGTATTAGTAACTGGACCAACATAGTGGAAGATGAGAAAGTCCATATGCATGATGGCTTAACCGATTAAGCAAAATCAGTTAAAATATAAAGTTCCAACAGCCTCTGCGCTACCACATAATATAACTTCAAACACTGGGCATTTAATATTCTCCATTGGCATGGAGCTTATTCCAAAGGATAAGAATAACTTCTGTTTGCATACGAACAGGTGAATGACTGGTTTCTGACACTTGAGTGCTACTTGTTTGCTGTCAGCTTTCCGACGTCGTGGCTTTAAAGAACTGCATCAGTGGGCAGCTACGAATGAACTCTGGCGGAAAAGGGGAATCATTATTCTGGACAAACTACCATAACCAGTTCTAGAACAAATTATTCTGAAACGTGACCTCAGCAAGGAAACAGTTTGTGAGATTATCCTGGATGTTCTAGAAGTCCGAGTGTTTAGAATTTGGATGGCATAGAAATGACATGAGCTCAGGGTTAAACATTTTGGAAATTGACAACTTATTTCTGAACCTTGCAACAAATCTGAAATTGGTGAGCTGAACAACATGATGGATTCTGATGGTTGATAGCAAAAGATGTGATTGTGGGGATCGGTGCTGACAGTGTAGTTGATGCTATTCCTGAAGGCAATCTTTTGGCTGCTGGAAATGGAGAAACATAACCAAAAGTGGAAGGACAATACGGTATTCCAATTTCCTGCATCCAGGGGTATCATTTAGATATTACTGGCTTCAGAAAAAAGGCCAACAACCTTGGCTAGTCTGACCATTCATGGCTAATTTACCATTGCTAAAATCAGTTCCTCTGTCTACCGATTTTCAACTAGAATGTGCCACAAAGTTACCTGAAGTGTGTGTGAATCCAAAGATGTTGATCCGCATGTAAGACTTGCCTCCTTTTGAGGCAATTATAACCCACATGATTGATTCTAAAGTGATTGATATCATAATTAATTGATTGATATTTTGTCAAAAATTAATTAGCATCTCCCATTAGATAATGATTAGTGATTGATATCGTGATTAATTGATTGACATTTTATCAATCAATTAATTAGTACCTCTCATTGTTAATGATTGATTGATATCTTATTCAATTAGTTAATCAATCAAATCAATCAATTAGTCAGAAAATATTATTTTCAATTATGAATTTTGGCAAGATTTCCTTGATGGAAGGAAACCCTACGGATTCTGTATTTGCTAGTACAGGTCCGTAACCTAACCTATAAATAGTCTATGGTATTCCATCAATTGTACATTTTTGGGTTAGACACAGGTTAGAAGATTCTTACTCTAAATTCTCCTTCCACTTTTCCTTCTTTTACATATTTTGTTTTGTTAAAATAGACAAGAAAGAGTCAAAGACACAAGAAAAGATCAACTTGTGCTTGACAACAATGGTTAGAGGTAAGTGTATTTAGATTTTCGCTGTAGAGTACATTCATATGTATATAATTAGTTAACATGTGGTATTAGAGCAAACCTCTAACCATGTTGTTCAGCTTGTAACTTCATGGCCTTTTGACAATCGGGTAAAAGTTTTAGAAATTCATATCAAGTTTGAATGAATCAAATTTAATTTGTCATGGGATTTATGGTTTCATTTTCTCAATAATTGAGATTTAATGACTAATCTCATGATATGTATCATTCATATGATACCTTATTTGATTATACAATTCATCCAAATTTTCTCTAATAATCTAGTATAACTACAAATAATTTGAATGTTTCTTGGACTTATATATTTGTGATTGTAAGGGTTATATGTATTGATTGTTGTTATCAATACAATATAACAATTCAAGAAACATATAAAGAGTTATTATATTCATCGATCAAAAGATTAATATCATATTAATCTATGCAAAATAATTGGTTGACTTTATATGAATGGATCTGCTGGCTTATTGAATCTCTGCTACCTTATTACGAGATAAATATCTAAAGGTATGATTTCAATATGAGTTTGCCTCTACGTTTCTATTATTATTTGGAATTATGTAATATTTTTGTGCACTATACTTATGTTCATTTATCTCATATTATAATATCAACATTAGTATGGTTGATTACATTTGAATTTCAGAGAATTTCCTTTATAAAGTTTGTCTTGCATCTCAATTATTTGATGCATGAAGTATTTTAATCACATAAAGATTGGTGGTTAAAAATGAATATAAAAAAAGGAAAATTGAGAAATTCTTTTGTCAAAACACAAAATTTTTGACTATTTTGGTATTTTTATAAACTCTAGCACACTTTATGTTTGAGAGTAGCCATAGCATCTCAAACATTGGTGTACTACAATTTTTATCATATATAGTTCAGTGATTAAAATCAAGGATTTCTAGTTAACAAGTTGGCTACTTATTTTCTATGAATATTCATTTTAGAAGTTTTCTTGGATCATATATTTGGAAGTAGTCACAACATCTCAAATATATGGTGTAAAGAACATTAATCACATAAGATTAAGTGATTATAAAAGGAAAGGAAAATTCAATGAAATTCAGTCAACATAAAGTTTTTGACTATTGACAAATAACAAGATACCATGCTAAGAATTTCACTTTTATATTATATATTTAGGAGTAGTCACAGCATCCCAAATATTTGATGAGAAAACTTTTCATCATATACAATTTGGTGATTGAAATTATGAATTTTTAGTCAATATTAACTAGTTGACAATTTTTCTTATAACACCGTATACTTAGAAGTAACCACAACATCTTAAGTATATTGGTGTTTGGAGAAATTTTGTATTTTTTTTTCACATATTGTTGAGTGATTAAAGAAATTAAAAAAAATGGCATCTATATCAAGTTACAATTAATTCATTAAAATAATTATTGACAAACGCGAGGTATACATATAACAATTAACTCATCTACAATCAAATTTTACAATTATAAATCCTAAATACCCCACACTCAATTTTTTGCAAGTATACGAGTCGTGATTAAATATAGGGTATTAAAGGTTGAACCTACAGGTTAGATTATCAATTACCGATGATTTTCAAATTTCTTTATTATTTAGACTATGACAAATGTAAGAAATTAAATCTACACTATAAACATAAAATAAAAGTAATACAAATAATAATATAAAACTCCTAGAGGTATGAAATTCCTTACTACTCTCACAAATGACATACCGGTTAAGTGAATGCTATTATCTTGATTAATTACGACGTAATTTCCTAATGTATGTGAAACCTACTCTCGTAGTGAATCAACTGTACTTGTAAGTAAGCCATACCTACTTTTGTAGTTATGAAATTAATTACAAACTCATTTCTTCTATGAAATTACATGAAACAAGTCACTAAACCCACATAGGTGCACATCTACTCTTGTGAGTGTACTTCCTAGTTATCACTTTCTTGAACTAGTGTTAAATTTCAATTTTCATTTGCAAACTTAACACCTTAACATTATCACAATTAATGGCCGGTTAATCATGATTAGAAAAGCAAAAGTGATAAATAACTTGTTCAAAATAATATCATCAAATAACCAAGTAAATATCACTAACAAGATATGAAAAGTTTATTCATAATTTTAGGCATAAACTTTAATAAAATATGAAAACAAATACCAAACTTGTATTATAACTAAATATAAAATCAAATACAAAAGAGAAAGTGCTAGGAGAGAAGTCAACCTTGTCACATAAGTTTCAAACTCTCTATCTTTGCTTTTCAAATCTTCATCCAAATCTAGTTATAAGTACAAGAAAGAAAAACTACACTAACTATACTACACTAGTGAACTAAGAAAAACTAGTGAAGACTATCAAAATTGTGGAGTTTCTCTAGCCTTCCAAAATTGTGAAAAATATCCTCCAAGGCTGCTATTTATAGAGAGATTCAAGATCAAGAAGAGTTGTTTCTAGTTGACATTTTTTATTCTTGAAACTCTCAAAGGTTGTTTCTACAAGATTCTATACTTACTTGCTTAGATACAGCTAGAATTCTTGTAGAAAAATGGGTCAAAAAACTTGTGTGAATAGAGCACAAGTTGCAAAGTAAGTTGCAGCCAAAATTGAAGAATACACCACCTCGAAAATGCGACTTAAGATCGCGTATTATACCCACGTTTTGCTCTTTTGCAGGTTTGCTCATCTTTGGTCAAGTCTTCTCTTTGCTCTATTTTTGGTCCAAATTCAACTAATATTTTCTTGATGATAGAAGCTGAACTGATTCTTGTACGAAACATGAAAGTTATATCCCTTTGATTTAGCTTTCCAATGCCTCTAGAATCATCTAATTTGAAGTTTTGTGGACCGATAAATGATCAAAACACCCTTGACTGGTCAATCCCCTATTTCAACTTTCGGCAACAAAATTGCACTTCTATATTTTGACAATGAAAACGACTGGACTGAATTTCGAGGTTCTCACGAAAAATATAGATCTATCTCTTAACTTCAAAATAGTTTAAAAATTATCTCAATCCAATACGTGTATCTCAACATATAGCTGAAATATCACAAGGTGTCAAAACTAAAAAAACTCCCTTCCTTTTATTCTTGATTGCATTTTCTCTTTTGAACATTTGGCAATTCATGTCTTTTTTAAATCACTCCAATTCATCAATAATCATTCAAATATCTTTTCAAGTCAGTACAATTGATGATTGAATCATTAAACCTACAAAAACATGAAATTTTCACCATTAAAATTCATAGAAATGCAATTTTTTGACACTTAAATCATAAAATACATATTTTTACTAAAAACTTAGTTCATGAGCTATAAAAGTAAATAAAATACACCAAAATCAAATAATAAAACACCAATTCTTCTATTTTAAAAACATATCTTTATACCATCTAAAATCTGATAATGTTGGGCATCTTAAATTTGTTAAGAATGTTTTATTTGAATTTAATTCTTCTTTAGGATTTCCTATAAAATACATTACTATTGTTACTATTAAAAATTCTGCAGCATCTGACTGTATTTGAATATTTCCTTGATCATCTTCTATTTCTTGTGTATGATCTAATATTGATAATTTATCTTGTAATGTTAAAGCATTATCCCACCAATTCTTTAATTGTCCAGTAAATCTTGAGACTAATAAAGTTGCAATATTTCTTTCTTGAATATTTTTAATTTTATAGGCTAATCTCGCCATTCCCATTTCTTGCAAATTATTTAATACTTCATATTCTGCTTTGCCATCTATGTTCCATTCATATATTGAGTCTCCATCATATTTAGTTGTTCTAAATTTTGATCTTTCTTCATATTGAATATCCGGAGGACTTGGTCTAGGATAATAATGATATTTGTGAAACCCTTCTATCATTGATATTCACAAAATAGAATGTAAAAGATAGTTAATCTATTTTAAGATCTTCATGCAAGAGTTCTTTGATTACTTTTAAGTAATAATAGTGAACAATTGCATAATGTTCACATCATGCATTGGAATGAATATATAAATTCATTAAGGATGCTATGAAGTTATACCATAGGCATCTGCCGTTTGACATAAAGTTTGTCGATATCACACTATAGATATTCGATTCGACTTTATATGTATACATGAAAGAGTGGGAATCAAGATAAGCAAGTTGACATAAGGTATTCAATAGTTATTTAGAAAGTAAAATTTAGCTGTTAAGTATACAACAAGAAGTTATTATTGTTGATCAAACAACTAAAGGTTGCTATTATTGTTGATCAAATAACTCACATGGAACTCAGTAGTTCATTTAGTATTTTGCTATTATTTTCAAACTATTGTTATTGTCTAGACACGTGAGATACTTATATTTACATGATTTTGTGCACATTGTTCTTCATGTATAAAGTAAGGATCATGTGATCCATAAAGTTGGACCATGAATAACTTATATGAAGTTATTCATAAAGTTCTTTTAAAGCAATTGATTAGGAAGTATAATACACTGTAATACATAGAAGGAAGTGTTTGCTATGAAAGTATAACCGTTATGATTCGTGTATTATTATTTTCTAATTAAGCAACTGTTACATAACTGTTGAACTTGGTGAGTGACAAACAAGGTTTATGACCATTTTTAAATAAATAGTCACTCATAAGTTATCTGACTATTCTGTGTGAGTCAAGTGGGAGAATGTAAGACTTGCCTCTTTTGGAAACAATTATAACCCATATGATTGATTTTAAAGTGATTGATATCATAATTAATTGATTGACATTTTGTCAATAATTAATTAGCTTGTCCCATTAGATAATGATTGTGATTGATATCTTGATTAATTGATTGATATTTTATCAATAATTAATTAGTATCTCGTATTTTTTAATGATTGATTGATATCTTTGATTGCATGGAAGATATCTTTAATTACAATAATATCTTTGATTACATTGATTAATTATTGATATCTTTAATCACTCAACTTGTTGATTACATGGAAGGAAGTGTTTGCCATGAAAGTATAACTGTCATGATTTGTGTATTATTATTTTCTAATTAAGCAAATGTTACATAACTGTTGAACTTGGTGAGTGACAAACAAGGTTTATGGCCATTTTTAAGTAGTTAGTCACTCATAAGTTATCTGACTATTTCATATGGGTCAAGTGAGAGAATATAAAACTTGTCTCCTTTTGAAACAATTATGACCCACATGATTGATTCTGAAGTGATTGATATCATAATTAATTGATTGACATTTTGTCAATAATTAAGTAACTTCTCCCATTAGATAATGATTGGTGATTGATATCCTGGTTAATTGATTAGTATCTCTCATTTGTTAATGATTGATTGATATCTTTGATTGATATCTTGTTTAATCAGTTGATCAATCAAATCAATCAATTAGTCAGAAAATATTATTTTCAGTTATGAATTTTGACAAGATTTCCTTAGTGGAAGGAAATCTCAAAAATTTTTGTATTTGCTAGTAAGGGTCCCTAGCCTAACATATAAATAGTCTGTGGTGTTCCATCAATAATACACTTTTGGGTTAGACATAGATTAGAAGATCCTTACTCTAAATTCTCCTTCTACTTTTCCTTCTTCTACACATTTTGTTTTGTTAGAGTAGACAAGAAGAAATCAAAGACACTAGAAAAGATTAACTTGTGCTTGGCAACAATGGTTAGAGATAAGAGTATTTAAATTTTCGCTGCATAGTACATTCATATGTATATAATTAGTTAACACCGCAACCTTTAAATCATTAACTGCATTATTTCTGTTTTTGTGCTTTAAGCCCATTATACCAAAAGTTTATTACCAAGTAGGGGCACAGTTTCTGTATGCAGGTAGAGGATTCCTTTGCCTGTACCTAACGCAATTCTCAACCTTATAGTGAAACTAAGAGGCTCTTTAGACTTCCCTGCGATATTACAGGCAATACACCAACTCTGCATTAACAACCACTAAAATTACATGAGGAAGCACCGGCTGAAGTAATTTGCTGCTACTAAACTACTCAGATAAAGTATAAGTTCAATACACCTGTGGATCCAAATTTTGTCTATTTACCTGCGCCTTATTCCTAAACGGGGTCCAGAGGAAGAAATATAGAACAAAGAAAGAAATATGCCAATTTGTATCCAGCAGAACACAAACACACACTTGTTGGTGTGCCATTGTGTCTCCACTTGCACAAGCTCATCCTCATAGTAAATATAAGTGAGAGTTCATACTATGTTACTTAAGCCAATATTAAATAAAAAAAAAGGAAAAAAAAAGAGTAGGGGCACAGTTGACTGGCATTTTTGAACTTACGCAAAACAGTAAAATGCGTTTGCCGGGAGTCGAACCCGGGTCTATTGCTTGGAAGGCAATTATCCTAACCGTTGGACTACAAACGCTGGTTCCTGCTTAAGGTGACACAACATTATATATTATTAATACTTTGGTAGCAAGTAGTAACTAAGGTACCCACGCCAATAGTCCAATTGCGAGCAATCAAAACGTAAAAATTTTGTTCTTCCAGAAGTCCATATTATTTTAACGTGGAAATAGTAATACGAGCTAAAAAGTAAAATTAAGTAGTACGATGTTGACCAGTGACAAATGACACATAATCAATTGACTTTCAAAACAAAATTGAACTTGTCAACTTGTAACCATTTCCTCTCTTTCTTTAGCAAACAAATCAATCTATTTCTAAGAAAATTATAGGCAAAAAAGCATTACTAATAAATAGGCAAACTTTAAGCACGACATTAACAAGACTAGTGACAAAATTTACCTTAATTAACTAACTGTTGCTCAACCAACGGCCCTTTGGGCAGTTGGTCACTCCACCAAAGACTTTAAGTCTTTGTGGGGTAGTTGGTCATCATCAAAAAATCTAAAATTTTAAATCTTTGGACAGTTAATCACCGCCAAGATTTGAATTTGCTTCTCATCAATGTGTCATTATATGTAATTTCTTCTAAATGTATAGAGATGCGTAGTGTACCTATTTAGGTCGATAGTAGTTCAGTTTCTTTCGATTTTTCTAGGTCTCGTTAGACCTCTCGCCAAGTTAGGTTAGATGTTGCGATTTGATAAAAAAAAATTTAATTGTTACTCAAACGCGAAAAATTTCAACATGTAAATTGAGTTTGTAAAGAAATCGCTGTATTTATTAGATAATTAGTAAATTGAGTTTGCAAACCACTGGGTCGGAAATTCTGCTAAGGACTCTTGGAGAAGCTTAAGATTCCTAGCCGCCACATGTTCTGGCCTTTTCAACCACTCTTTAGGCCGTTTGCAATACGGTGGAATGATCGTATTGATGGAATTGGTGGCGGTGATTGCCCGGTTGGCCTTTGGCTATGCTTGGAGTAGTTGTAGAAGCTATGAAATTATATTGATCTCTCTTTTATCAGGTAATTATTTGTGGTTAAAATAATTTGTCTTTTTTTTAACCCTTCTTATTTGCTAAACTTCATTCTAATCCATTTTCCTGATAATTTAATTTCTCAATTCATAAAGCTCATCCTAAGAGTACAATCAACAGTGATAACAAAATTTGCATTGATCCAGTAAAAGTTTGTGAAATCTTTCCTAACTAAGGTACTTGCTTATAACTTTACATTATGCTCTAATTATTGCTCGATCGATGACTTCGAGAAAAGGGACCATAGTTTCCAAAATTTGAGGTACTTCATTAAAAAAAAATGGACCTTAATTTGATCCCCTATGTGGCTAAAATAATTGATACGTTTTCGAAATGATATATGGATCACTTTGTTTTAATTTTTGGTCAACAACGAAAATACTTTGTTTTATATGTTGGGAACTAAATTAAAATGCCCTCAAACTGTGAAAGACTACTTTAGCAACTTCCCGTCATTGGACTACTTACAATGTTACACCTCTCATGTACTGAAAAAGAAAAAAATTATCTACACAATATATAAGGCTAAAATTGGAGTACTACGTGACAATCACATTTTAATTTTTTTTTATTATATCCTTGATGATTGCATAAGTAAAATGGTCTCAATATATTAAAAATAAAAACAAAAGTGTAGAATTTGAATAATATTGGGAGTGTTTGGATAGCTTTTTATTGGAAAATTTTTTTGTACTTACAACATAAATACATTTTCTTTACCATTTTATCTTTTTAACTACTTTTCTATTTCATATACATTATATTATTAAATGTGTTCCAGTACTGTAGTATTCCAAAAAAAATATTCTCAAATAATCTTCTATCTGAAATTTAACTCGAATAGAGTGAAAACATAACAAAAATATTTTAACAAAGCCCATTTTTGCCTATGTATGAGAAGAAAGAGGAGTACATGGGTAGCTTTTTTATTCGTTTTTCTAATTAAAAGTTAGAAGCACAAGCTTAAAATAAAAATCAACTTGGGTAATTGTCTCCGAATTTTTTCTTTTTCTTTTTTTTTGTGGTAAAAGGAATTACACTTGTGGACTTGATAATCTATCTTAATGAGACAGATTTCTGTAAAAGTATCACATAACTGAGAAAAGTTTGATAATCTTGGTCTTATCTTAATCAATTGAACATGAGGTTAGAAATAACTTGTGGTTTCTGGAGCTACGCCTAATCATCTTGCTAACAAACCTACTCTTTCTCCTAACAAATCATGATTTGATGTTAGTTAGTTCATCATATATTTTAAGAAACTGTCACTAAACTACTATAATTAATTTCGTATTAGGTTTGTATCGTATTTTCAGGTCGTGTTAGAAATTACCATCCCTAATTAAAGCTAGCTTGGAATACTAAAGCTCAAATTATCCCACAAAAAAAAAAAGAAAATGCATACACGACTGTTAATATCTGCCTTACTAATCATGCAGATTTTGTAATCTCGAAAACAATCATAAATTTTGACAAAAAAAAAAAGAAGAAAACAATCATAAAGTGTTCTCCACTTAAATACTTTGATACTTGTCTTGATCCTATTTTCAAGTTGCTCTCATTTTGTAACAAGTAATAAATCAAGAGTTTTTGTAACGTTTGCTCATAAGGCACTTATTAACACACTTAATATTTATCTAACTTACAATGTATATACACATACTAATAATTATTATCTTTGCTTGCATTTATATACTTTTTCTATTTAATTTTACTTACTTTATCTTGTATTTATTTACTTTCCCTAATTAATCTTACATTTCTAAAAATATGACACATGAAATATATCTTAACGAGTATCCTATGAGCACCAGTTAGATAATGATTCTTACAAATAAGTTTGACAATGACTAGGGCAAAAATTTATTTTTGGAAAGACTTGACCTTTATTTCTGTCTTAGTGTGACCGAAAATTTTGTTTAAGCATTAGAATTTTTCAAAGCTCAAAAAATTAAAAATATTGCACAAAATTACCAAAAAGATTACAATAAAATTTGAGGAAATGGTCAATAATGAGGTGCTATGCTTTTATTATCTATTTAAATATAACTAAAAGTCTTTTTGAACCCCGTTTGATAATCCAATTCAACACTTAAATTTAATAGATTCAGATCTTAACATGTTCAAATACGTTTGATAACCAAAACTAGAACATCTGAATGAATTAAATGGTTCTAAATTTTTTAGGCAAAATTTGCTCCAAAAATGTACACTTAAATATATCAGATTTAGTATATAATATTTCACTAACTTAATGGATTTAGATTACAAATTTCAGATTTCAATTTTTAGATTTCAGTTTTATCAAATACACAAGTGAGCTATCCCAACAAATTTGGAGACATAAGTACAAATTGTTCCCTTAAGGATTAGAATTTTTCAAAGCACAAAAAATTGAATATATGGGTGAAAATTACCAAAAAAGATTACAATAAAATTTGAGGAAATGGTCAATAATGAGGTGCTATGCTTTTATTATCTGTTCAGATATACCAAAATGTCTTTCTGATTGTTTCCTTATGGAGCAGCCTATTCATGCTCGTACCAGTTCTGTCCTTTTTGTTTACATTTTAGCAACTTTATATATAATCTCCATCGCGTACCTTGTACAAACAAGAATAAAAAGTTTGAAATTGTATGTTTTCCAAACTTGGATATAAACAATTTCAAGTTAATGACAGTACATGAATGCCATGATTCAAAGGCTGACTAATTTCATCTCTTTGAAGCTTTCGATAGTATCCTTGAGGCTCACCTCCAAAGGCATGAACTCAATGCCCAAACCTTTTACTTTCTCATTTGATACATCATATTTCAGCTGAATTAGTGGACTGCCATTAGAACATCTGCAAAAGGTTAAAACCATTTCAGAACAGGAAAAAAAATGAGGTAAAAGTGAGAATGCAGCAAAAACATGTTGAGAAAGTGAGGTAGTTTACTAATTACTACCCAATGTTATGCCAAGGTCCATCTTGCATTCTAATGGATTAGGATCCAGAGAAGAAGCTAATGATTCTTAACAGCAAAAACATCATGCATCAACCAGGATTAGGATTTAGGCCTATAAAATTATCAGAAATCAGTCCCTTAATACTACTAAAATGGTACAGAAGGATGCAGTATTCTTTATCATGTTGAGAAAGAAGCCAAAAGATGAGATACATTTTGGAGCTGCAAGCAATCAGCTAAAGCATGCAAAGACGTCAGTGTGGCGTAACGGAGAAGGAAAACCAGACTCACTTATCTGGCAATTGGAGATTAGGGAAGAGTTCAGTCAGAATCTTGATAAGCTCACAGCAGCCTGCAGTTCTCTCAGCTACGCAATATCTTCCACTGGCAGAAGCGATTTCAAAGGCAACAATATGTGAATATGCAACGTCTCTAACATCAACCCATGGTATAATCATATTAGGGAATGGGTCAATTCCTGCATTCGACAGTAAAAGGGATAACATCTCTTACCATATTGACGAGTATCATTACTTGTAAAGTCAGGATACTTAAAGAGAGACGTAAATAGTCAAATGTGACAAATTTCTATTTAACATGAAGTATTTTACTTCATTTTTCTGGACATTTTACAACCCAAAAACTATATAAAAGAAGAGGGAACGTGAGAAACCAGGTCGGGTAAATAACGCTGTGGTCTGAGAGAGTCTGCATGGGAAAATGATCAAGTCACGAAAACCAAGCAGATTGGCAGGTAACTTATGCAAAATCTGCAGAGACTAGAGATCACAACGAACTAGTACTCAAACTGGTTACTCTATCTTGTAAGAAAGCTTTAGAAGCCACCACAACAAGCTCCAATTCGTATATCGTCTGCTATAAGAAGTCTTTCAACTGCTAAACTGTGTTTCAAATGAAAAGCCTCCAAGTCCTATGCGACTACCTCAAAGTAAATAATTCGTATAACTGAAGCAGATGTTTTTGTTTAATTCACATTGAACTTCCAAAGCTTTGGCAGTGAAGAAATGCTGACACAGGTAAGTTCCAAAGAAGAATTTGGTAGCAAGCTCTTTAGACAATATGATTGTATACCAAGCAACTAGACATATGCGCTCACCTGTTTGTATTCATGTGCATTACATAATCAAATAAAAGGAGTTGAAAAGATTACATATGATGCCCAATAATGCATACCTATTGTGTGCAATGTATATTTTTTCTGTAATACAAAATGAGCAGGCTCACAACTTCACCAGAGTCAACCACGGCTTCTTTGTTTTAATTGTGTAGAAGAAACTTTCTGTAGATTGACTACTTAACAATATGATAAATTTCTTAACATACCATTTACTAGGCTCAAGATCACTTCTGCACTCAAAGTGGCAGAAGGCTGCAAGAATGGACCAATGACCATTCCTGGATTAATTGAAATCATGTCAATACCATGCTCCTTTGAGAAATCCCAAGCAGCATTCTCTGCCAAAATTTTTGATAGTCGATACCATAACTGAAAAGAGAGAACATATTTGGTAGCTTTAGTTGAGAGCATAATTCTTCAAGTCGAACATTAGAAAAGTATATTTTCTAGACACTTGGGAGACCATCCAGTCACATTCTCTAAATCCTTCTACTCTGGAGAAATGGGGCTTATTTTTGAAGTATACATGGCTCTAAACAAGGTTAATTTTTCTCCCTCCAGACAATGTTAGTTGATCGCATCGAATGATTATAATTATTGGCAGATTACTTGCTAAATTTACTGTTTTGATTTCTTAGCACTCGAGTAAACAACAAAACAGAAACTAAAGTTAACATTTTCAGCAGCGTGACGTTTTCTTTGTGCATATGTCAATAAGCCTTCTCAAGCAAGCATTCCAATATTCATTCCATAGTAATATACCTTTTGGCTTCGAAGTAATCCCACACTTCTTTCATCTATAAAACACATTCTTTTGGTCTGTTATCAATCTGTTGCGCGCTTTTAGCGTTTTGATTTTGTTGATGCCATCAAATAGCTAGCAATGCTAGCAATAGGAAAGTTTCGTCTCCGTTGCTTTCTTCTGTTTTCTTTACTTTATCTTTTGTTAAGTATCTTCTACTCACAAAGGCTGAGGTGCTTTTGCGATGGGTGAGCATGGTAAGGGCTCTTTTGCTAAGCCTTTTAAGAGAAGATGTGTTATCAGCGTGATGAATATTTAACTGTAGAGCCTTCTGTCAATTTCTTTTAGCCAGATTTCTTGTTTTGTGTAGAAGTAACTAGTTTCCTAATTAATTTTAGTTACTTGAAGTAATAGCCAAGGAATTTCCTATTTTATTTAAGATTTAGAAGTTATTTCCTATTCTATATAAGTCTAGGAATTAGTATTGGTTTCATGTTATTATTTGATTTTTGGCCAAATAATATTCTCTATAAATAGGTGAGTTGACATACTATACAAGAGAGACACAAGGGCGACATATAACCTTATATATGGGGTGTGAGAGAGGATTCTTGAGAGATGAGAAATAGTATAAAATTGTTGGGTTTAGGTTAAAGTTGTATTTTTGTATACGATTTTTTTTCTCTCATAATAAAAAATATGTTTATCTCCGTAGACGTAGGTTCAATGATGGAGTCAAACTATATTAAATATTGCGTGTCGTTTATTTTTATATTTGTGGCTTGTTAATCATTAAATTGTTGTGTACTTGATATTTCAATAGTCACGTATTCCGTGCTTGGATCCTAACAAGTGGTATCAGAGTTTAGTTCCGAGACTGAATTGCTCACAAACACTTAAATCCCAACTAGTATCAGAACGGGGTTCGTGATTGGATTCTGGTTAACTACTGAGATCAAGTGGGTTGGTGACTATTACCAATTGGGTAATTTAATGGGTGATATCCTTGTTTCAAGAGTTTAACAAGAAGCATTGAACGTGAAGGATGGAAAGTCGAAAAGCATGGAGATACTTGACAGTAAATTTAGTCAGGTGATTCAAGGATAAAAAAAAAAGGTGAAATCCAATATTGATTTTGGACATGAACTGGTAGAGATATTCTTACAACTCTATCGGTTGATATTTCATCCCAAATGATTATTAGATTCGGATTATGTTCTTTAGGTGGTGTGACATGTGTTCTAAAGAACTAAGAGATCTAATTTTCATACTCCAGAAGACTCTAACAGTTACTAGTTTTTCGTTTTAGGTGGAGTTTTAAAAATCACACGTGTCAAAACAGTCCTGAAAATGGAAAGAAATATAGTAATTTTACCACTTAATTGCCTCAATGGTTAGAAATAGAATTCACAGAAGGAAATATCGAATTGCAAGTGATAGTGAGAAGAAATCCTGCAAAGGGAGATGGTGAATTGAGACACATTCTCCCAAGTCAACTAGAGGTTGGATTCGAAATAATTACACATGTTCATTTACCGATTGAATCAATTTGGTGTCAAGACTGTATTGATTCGGATGTATAGTTCAGTACCATATTATTTGGTAATTGAAGATAAATGATTGTTAAAAGAAATATTCGTCAAGATAGAGATTTGTTAGGAATTGGTTTAATTTCTTTTAGGCAAATTTTTTGTTTTGTGTAGAAGTAATTAGTTTCCTAATTAATTTTAGTTAGTTGAAGTAGTAACCAAGAAATTTTCTATTTTATTTAGAATTTAAAAGTTATTTCCCATTCTGTGTAAGTTTAGAAATTAGTACTAGTTTCCTGTTATTATTTGGTTTCTTGGCCAAATAATATTCTCTATAAATAAGTGGATTGGCATACTACACAAGAGCGCATAAAGACGACATGTAGCCTTATACATAGGGTGTAAGGGAGGGTTGATGAGAGATGGTATACAATGATTGGGTTTGAATTGAAATTGTATTCTTGTATATGATTTTTTTTCCCTTTCATAATAAAGAATAGATTTCTCTCCATGGACATAGATTTAATGGTGGAATCGAACCACGTTTAATATTAAGTGTCGTTTATCTTTCATGCTTGTGGCTTGTTAATCATTAAATTATTATATACTTGATATCTCAATAATCACGTGTTCCGCGTTTGGATTCTAACAAAACCAATTATTGCAAGTGCTTTCAATACTTATAGCCTCATTAGTGATACTACTATCTTTCATAAACAAATTGAATCGACCAGAAGAACTGTGTCAGCCAATCAGGCGATTGGGCTGATTACCGTCGAATCTAACAAACAGCAAGCATTTCCTCAGGCAGTTTAACTGAAAATAGCAGATAGACACACCTTGTGCTCCTCACAATATAATGGATTTGAAAGCCAACTTTCATCAACTATGACACCGTCCTTTAATTCATCATTGGTAGCAACTGCTGCAATAGAAGACGTTAAAATCACTCTTTTGATAGATTGAACTTTGGCACAAGACTGTAGCACATTCAGCGTTCCCTTCACTGCAGGATCCAATAGCTGTGCCTAAGAAATTAACAGCCAAAAAAGGGGGGTGGGGATGAAGTCGTTACAGATTTGTGTAATTCATAAGCTCCATTATGCACTAACCCATAGAAAAGGAGTGAAATCATTGCCTAAGAAATTGTTATCAATACCATTTTATATATAGTGTATGCATCACACTGTTGAGACTATACTAGTTCTAATGTTATCCAACTGTTGTCCTTTTTGAACTTTTTTCTGGATGACAGCTTATTTTACAGATATCGTTCATCCTAATTACTCTAAACACTCGATTAAGACTTGAAGTTCCTGTAAGTTACTTGAGGAAATCCACAAAAACAGAAACATAGAAACAGAGACTTGCAGGATGCCCTTTGAGTACTACGATTTTGTCGGCAACATCCATATGGCTGCTGAGAAACTAGAATACTCATTCTCTTTGCACTTGAGACTTCTAGTACACAACAATTTTGTAACTGAGGAACATAAAGGAATTAGACCATTTCAGTAACTAACTAGCCACATAACAATTATTTAAGCATGTGAAGAATTACGAATGTTAAGAGGCATATAGTTATTATTAGTTGAAATTCAAATTTTTCAAAATTTGATCATCATTTGAAATGTACCTGCGGATTGCTCACTGAAAGTTGAACTGGAGATGCAGCATGGAAAACGCCTTCACATCCATCAACCACTGCATCAAAGGATCCCTCTTCTAGTAAGTTTGCCTGGAACAAGTGAAGTCTTTCCTTGGCTCCATTCAGTGCCTCCAAGAATTCTGTCTTTCTTGGATCATCTGTGTCATCATGCAAAAACAAACTACCAATTAAAGGGATGCTAAATTTCTCAAATATTTACCCGAACAATTCATTGAACGCTAAATTTGATAGGTGAAATGTATTGGGTGGACACAAGAAAGAGTTCAGAGAAGAAACCAAAAGCAGTAAAGAGCATGAATGATTTACTGAGGTCACGAACTGAAGCTTTAACAGCATAGCCACGCTCAAGCAACAGCTTGACTAGCCATGAAGCTATGTATCCCGAAGCTCCAGTCACGCACACCACCTTCCCTTCTCCGCTCATTTCTCCTCTTCAGTGAGTCTCTGTTTCTGCAGCTGGTGTAATCAGCGAAAGTGCAAGGAAGCTGGGAATTTGAACCATCCCAAATTGTCTAAAAACTATTGCTCGAGCTACTTTTGTGGTGGACGATGAATGCGTACACTAAATTTGTAGGAAATATAAAGGGATAATTTCAGAAACCTCCCTAGCGTTTTGCATAATATCAGTCAACGCTCTTGAGGTTTTTAAAATCTCGTATACCTCCCTAGATTGACATTTCTTATAACATTTAGCCCCTTCGAAGGAAATACAAGAAAGATAAATGCAATAATGAGTAATTTTACAGATATACAACAACTATTATCTAATATAATGCATGATGTTTAACCAAACAAAACAAGGATATTCCTAAATATATATTTAGTCATTAGATCATTTTTTGATTATTTTTTAATTTCTGACTTATTTATAAAGTTTTTCTATAACTTGGACTTATATTACAAACTACACATATGAGGAGATTATTTTATTTTTTAGTACAACTTAAACTACACCATGTATTAAAACATATTTCTTAAATAATTTATTGATTTCATTATAACTGCCCATAAAATTTTTTAAGGTGTTAGTTACTTACCAAAATCCTTGTAAATAGTTAACTTTGACTAGATTTAATTTATCTACATTCTTTGTTGTCCCACCATGACCTTGATATTTATTTTTTAATTTATATTTGTTGGTTTAAAATTTTTATTTTGTTTTGGCTCTTTGGTTAAATAGCTATTAAAAGCAAGGGTAACATTGTCAATTCGTGACCTTTGATAGGGATATTTGATCTTATCAAATTGACAGGGGAAGTAAGTAAGATTTTAAAAACCTTAGAGGAACTGAGTAATATCATGAGAAATCTCAGGTGAGGTTTCTAAAATTATCCCAAATATTAAACCAAGCCCATGTGCTTCTAGTTATTTATTATTATTTACTTAGGATGTATATGATAAAATTGAAGTTTGAAAACTAAAATTTGAAATATAAATTTATTAAATTACTAAATCGTTAAATATTAAATTTGATACATTTCAGTGTATGTCATAAGTGAATAACTTATCATTTATTTTTTAAAGCAAGTTTTGCCTAAAAATTTTAATATCACTTAATTAATTCATATGTTCTATTTTTTGTTATCAAATATATCTGAACATATTAAATTTAAATTTTATTAAATTTAAATGATAAATTAGATTATCAAAGAGGGCTTATTTATTTGGTTGTGTCCTAAGTTCAATAGCCTATTATTTTGATTGCATCAAGCTTGGGCCATGTGAAATTGGTCCTTAGAACCAGTAGTCGTGTTAACATAATGTGGATAAGTCAACGCATTGGGCCTTAATCGGAAAAATGACCATTTCGGTCCTTTATCTTTGAAGTTTTAAGCAATTTAGTCCCACATGTATTATCTCTACCAATTTAATTCTGTCTTTAAAAAATATAGCCAAGGAAGTGGAATGTATGCGTAATTGGCTCTCATGATCTTTACGAGCACCCTCACATAAATGATCTTGCCTATATGCCTGCCACTAAAAATGGAAGATTTGGATTCAATTTACTGGTGGGTGGATTCTTTAGCCCCAAACGTTGTGCAGACGCAATCCCTCTTGATGCATGGGTTCCAGGAGACGATATAATACCTGTTTGTAAAGCAATACTGGAAACTTTCAGACATCTTGGTACTAGGGGGAACAGGCAGAAACAAGAATGATGTGGTTGATTGATGAACTTGTGAGCATTTCATTCTCTTTTCATTCAGAACATCATTAATAAGTTACTGCAGTTAAATGCAAATTTTGCTGAACAGATCAGGTGGTTAAGAGGATACCCCAACAAGAGCTAGAGAGAGCATCATCTGAAGACCTGGTTCGAAAGCAATGGGAGAGGAGAGATTATCTTGGTATCCATCCACAGAAACAGGAAAGCTATAGCTTCGTTGGTCTTCATAGCTTGAGGCATTGCTCAAAGAGCCTCTTTTAAAGAACAGGTTTTCTCCAGAACCACCTATTCTCATGAGAGGCTTGGTAGCTTGTACTGGCAATCAGTTCTGTGGGCAGGCAATAATAGAGACTAAAGCTCGTGCACTGAAGATCACAGAGGAGGTTCAGCGCCAAGTTTCCGTCACTCGGCCTGTAAGAATGCACTGGACTGGCTGCCCAAATTCCTGTGGACAGGTTCAAGTTGCAGATATTGGATTCATGGGATGCATGACAAGAGATAAAAATGGAAAGCCAGTCGAAGGTGCTGATGTGTTCTTGGGAGGGAGAATTGGCAGTGATTCACATTTAGGAGAAGTTTATAAGAAGGGAGTTCCATGTGATGATTTGGTACCCTTGGTTGTAGACCTTTTAATAAATCAATTTGATGCAGTCCGTCGGGAGAGTGAAGAAGGGGAAGAGTAATTTGGATAACTCCTCTGGTTTATCATTTGGATGTCTGTGCTGGGGAAAGAGAATGACGAAAGAGGAGTTACTTTTTGACTAATTTGAAACCATTGTTCAGAAGCTTTCTGCAGCTTCTAACACATACAAGAGTGTTTACGTATTGACACATGGGGGATCTCTTCCACGTACAAGATGCTAAAATAAAATTTCTGACGTAAATTTGTTTAGAGATGAAATTAGACAGTTATAATTTATACATGAAACTATTTCTGAGAAGGTACATGCATTTTCTTTTCCCTGTTTGATCTGAAAAGGCAAAATCCTCCGGCTACCATTTTACTTGTATGAATAGCTCAAGATGGAATATTTATATCAGGTAAATCTTCGTCATTGTCGTGCATTTAGTAAAGATGTGACCAACATCACAAAGTGGAAGACAAATGATTTGATTATCACAGCTAGCTTAATACACGCATTCCTGCTCATTGCAGTAATTGCAGTCCGCTTGTTGATTAGGAAACCTTCACTTCAGGCTATAGGTTGTTCTGATTATTTACCAGCTACTATCTCATAAATGAAACAGCTATGGATAAAGATCATGCTTACTACTAGATGGGTACAATAGATAAAAGTGGATACCACCATACTGAGAAAAGAAATCCACTTTGGTCAATTAAGTTTTTGGTTTGTTTCAAATAATGCTATTTAATTCTCTTCAAAGAATTACAGCAGAACCACAATTTCTGCCAATTGAGTTCTTTATTTTGTCATATATGTAATCTGCTGATTCAGCTATGCAATATATATGTTATCAAATCATTTACCATACTAGTCTGACGTAATTTTGTTAAGGCTGTGCAACTGATCTGCCGTACTCGCTCTCTTGAAAGTTCTAGGTGTCTTCCTATCTCCTCGAATGATTGAGGAGTATTCCCATTTAGGCCATAGTACAGTCTTAAGATATTTACTTCTCTATCACATAGTCCCTTGAGCAGTTTCTCTATATCCCTCTTCATGAACTGTTTCTTCACTATTGCTTCTGGAGTTGTTTCATCTGGCCCTGCTACAATCTCCTGCGCAACCATTGAAATTCAATAGCTTATAAACAGATACTGCTCATAGTTGCACTCTGATAATTTGAACCAAAGTGTATCCTTTCACTTTAAGCATTCCTTTTTTTTTTTTGGTTGGTTTTATACAAGGGAAATGACAAAGAGGGTAAGGGAGAAATGGAGCAGTAAGAATCAACACTGAAACGATATTTTTCATACTGTTGTAAAGGACATCAGGAATATGTAGATGAACGTTGATGACTCCTACTTAATGGGATTCTAAACCATTAAGCATTTTCTTCAAAAGGCTATGGCTGTCTCGTCAATCTTTTCTTTTGAAAGGAATCCAATGATAGTATAATGTCATCTAGTTTTCTGATCTCTGCTAATGTAAGAAAAAATTTGCCAGTTGCAAGTTATAGCTCTCACTGTTACTTTCAGATCTGGAAGGTCTTTAATTTCCTTTTAAGCATTTATTGGCAACCTTTTCTCTAGCATTTCTTCAGTAGAGGAAATAAGAAGGAAATGAGAGAATCAGGACAATAAGGATCTAATCCTTCATCTATGACAAGGGACGAATCCATTTGCTATTCAAACTTTAAGTTCTGCAGTCTTGTAAAGAACGGTACTCCTCTTTAGAGAAAGGAGTGAATTGTATTGTAGGCTGCTTCAGGAATAGTTAAGATGTCCTCAATCATTTGCCTAAAAAGGCTTTGACTGTGTGGTTAAATGGTTTTTATTTCGAGAATCAATTTGTCATATCAGGTTGTCCCATTCTTTTAGACTAGTATGGTACCCAATGTTGTTTGCTATGTTCTATTCTTACGAGTCTAGTTCTTTTTAAATGTGATTTGGTCTTGAACTTTGAGTCTGTTTTGACGATTCATTCTGATCTTACTTGCAAAAGACATTTTAAAACGTTTTTTGCAAGGCAGTTGCCTAACCATCATGACTTTGAAGGAGAAAACTGCACCTTCTTGGTCTCCTATAACACACTGAATTTATCGTAGGACATGGTTTCGATGAGAAAAGAAAGAGAACAAAACTGAAATTTATTAGAACCTGCAATGACATGGAAGCTCCAGCTACTATTGGTTGATCTAGGGAAATTGGCTCTCTGTTTCTTTCAAGAGCAAGCCACACAGTCAACATGTCCCTTTTAACTGCTTCTGCAATTTCTTGGCATGTTGGCAGCTTCCGTAGCCTCCTGCTTAAGACAGCATTTGCCTCGCATATCCTTGGGACCAGTTCACTTACGCTTCCCTACACAGGACAGGCTAATTGCATTCACCAATTACAAACTTTCTTTTCAAAGTCATATACACTACAAATTATTGCACTCAATTCAGCCAAGAACAAAATGATCTTGGATATCTATGGTCCACAACAGCATGCACCATGATAAATTTAGGGAATGTTCTCATGTATGCTGCTGATTCTGTATTAAGTATGATTGTGCAAATAGACTATATCGATGCATGGAAAAACCAGGCAAAGAATGCTTTACATGAATCTGTAATGTTACTCAACTGGCTGGCTATGTTATTACAGGTGTTGACATTTGTTTCATAGCAAATAAACAAGAAAAAAAAAAGGAACCTGAATAGAGAAAAGGCAAACTAAAGCTTCAGCAAAAGCCAGAAACTGTGTACATCAAGCTGAAGACTGACTGTTTCAAACAGACTAGAACAAACTTTACGAGTGATTAATGAGTGATGGTGAATAGAAGGGTAGTAGCTGAACAAATTTAATTGGTCAGGTGGACCTGTAGAAGAACAGAGAATTTAACAGTATGTATTTTCTTACCGGCAGCCGAGTAATTTTAGACTTCTTTGCTATCGCTTTGGTGATAGCTTGCCTAATCCACCAGTAAACATAAGTTGATAGCTTATAGCCCTTCTCTGGATTGAATTTCTTTGCACCATGAAGAAGCCCAAGATTTCCTTCCTACACGGAGACAAAGCAGGTTTTATATATAAATAACTG
The DNA here is from genome assembly GCF_036785885.1 of Coffea arabica. Classification (NCBI taxonomy): domain Eukaryota; kingdom Viridiplantae; phylum Streptophyta; class Magnoliopsida; order Gentianales; family Rubiaceae; genus Coffea; species Coffea arabica. The sequence continues at coordinate 29,574,489 of NC_092313.1, forward strand.
AAGATAACTGCTGACTAAAGAAGTGAAATAAAGGAACCTGGATCAGATCTTGCAAGCTCAACCCTTTGCCTTGATAAGAAGATGCAACAGAAATTACAAGTCTTCTGTAGCATCTTGTGATTCTTTCCTGAGCTTCTCTGCCATCACACAAAACCTTATCTAGTGAATTTTTACTCATCCCTGCTGCCTTGGCCCATTGAGCTAAAGTGACTTCATTCTCACTAGTCTCTTCAATTCTCTTTCTCACAGCTTCAACTCTTGCCTCTTCCTAAAAATGTTCAGAAATCTCCGCTCATTTAACGAACATTTACATACTTTCTGATTAAACACTTAAATTAAATTAAAGGAGCAAATGCTGTAACTCTAACCAAGAAACAAGTTTCACTTGCCATCTCTATGTGCTTGTTAAATAGTTTTTTACAACATGCATATGATTTGAACAAAGGTTCTTTCTTTGTCTTTTGCTAGGTGCATAGGACTTTAATGTTCCATTTACCAATAAAATGTAGATTGAGAATTGCTGGAAATTTTCCTGTTTCAGGCTTTGAAAGCAGAACATACCTTAAGGCAAAGAGTATATTCTGCCTCTTGTTTAGGTGTCAAATATTGCCCTGAATTGGTTGGTTTTATAGCAACATTCATAATTACTTTCTCATTCTCCACACTCTCTGAAAAAGCCTTTCTCCTTTTTCTTCTCCTCTTCCTCCTCATCAACACTCCATTTCTCCAACTCTTCTCTTCATCATCTTTCTTCCTCTCTCTGAAATCCAAGAAGTTCTCAATTTCAAATGCGGAAGCAACCGCAGCTCTTGCAGCCTTAGCAGCATCAATGGTGAGTGTCACACCCTCATGAGTAGCTGTAGAAGTGGCAAATGTAACCTCAGGAGTTGACTTCAGAGCATGCTTAGAGGAAGAATGACTTGGAGGAAGCTGAAGATTGTTGAAAACTTGATGACATGATTTAGTTGGACTATAGTAAGAGAAGGATATAGTGGGAAGAGTTGATGAATGGTTTGTAGATGAGCATCCACTGATCGCCATGAAACTTTGAAGCGAGAGCTCTGTTTTTGGATAGACTGAGAGGATGCAGAAAATATTGTCCAAAGGTTTTTGAAGATATATCATTTATACTCTCTGCATGATATTTTCCTATGCGGGGTCCAGAGGAAGAAATATAAAGCAAAGAATGAAATATTCCACTTTGTATGTGCCATTGTTTCCTAATGTGCACCAGCTCATCCTCGTAGTAAAATTAAGGGATGCATTTGATAAAATTGAAATCTAAAATTTGAAATCTAAAATCTAAAATCTAAAATCTAAATTTATTAAGCTATTAAATTATTAAATATTAAATTTAAGAGTTATTATCACTTTACCCCCTTAATGTTTAGTGTCACTGTTAATTTCTCCCTCAATGTTACATTTTAGTCATTTTACCTCCAAAATTAACGGTTAAACTTAACGAAATTTGTTGATTAAAATAAAAAAACATGTTTAGCCCTTAAAATTATTATCACTTTACCCCTATGAACTATAGTCTCATTATCAATTTACCCCCTAAAGTTATTTTGTAAGCAATTTATCCCACCGTTAAACCAATTTAACAAGTTAAAAAACTTTAGAAGAAAGTACCCTTATCTTTGTGTAAAAATAATAGAAAATTTAGAGTGACTTTTCTCCTTTTTAGTATTAAGAAAAAAAAGTCAAAATATTAATCTCTTATTTCTTGACAATCTTATTAATATTGAAAAAAAAAATAGAAAGATGGGGAGGGGGAGGGGGAGGGGGAGGGAGAGAGATAGAGAGAGAGAGAGAGAGAGAGAGAGAGAGTTTAATTCTTTTTTTAAAAAAATACAAATAAGAAAGAATTAAATATTTTTATTATTTTAAATTATTTTACTTTTCTGTTTACTACTCAATTCCAATTCTAATCCCGACAACTTTAAAATAATACGACAATGTTAGACTCTTCTTTGTTTTTTTTTTTTTTTTGTAAAATCTAATTTTTTTTGTCTCCTTCTTTCCTATCTATTTTCCATTTTCTAGTATTAATAAGTGTGAAAAACAAAAATTTGAGAAAATTCTTTTATTTTTATATTTTTGGATCTATTGTAATTTTTTAATTATAATTATATATATAAAAAGGGTAAATACATTTAAATTTGTTTTACCATACTGGTTAGATTAACAATGAGGTAAAATACCTAGAAAATAATGTTAGGATTTAAAGTGATTATATCATTATAATTAAAAGGGATAAAGTGATAATAATAATGTAGTAATGCTATAGAATAAAAGGGTATTTTTGTCCAAAATTTCTTAACATATTGAGTTGAATTAGTTATGGAGGTGAAGTGACTAAAAGATAACTTAAGGAGTAAACTAACAGTAGTGATATAGTTTAAGGGCGTAAAGTGATAATATTCCTAAATTTAATACATTTGAGTGCATATCACATTCAGTGATAAGTGAATAGCTTATCACTTAATTTTGGAAGTAAGTTTTGCTTAGAAAATTCAGTGTCACTTAATTAATTTAGATGTTCAATTTTTGGTTATCAAATGGTTTGAATATGTTAAGATTTGAATTCATTAAAATTAAGTGTTGAATTAGGTTATCAACCAGGGCCCAAGTGAGAGTTCATATTATGTTACTTAACCCAAAAAAAAAAGGAGTAGGGAGAGTTCATACTATTTTACTTAACCCCAAAAAAAGAAAAGAGAAGGGGCACAGTTGACTGGCATTTTGGAAATTAAAAAAAAAACAGTAGAATGCGTTTGCATTTTGGAAATTAAAAAAAAATAACAATAAAATGCGTTTGCCGAGAATCACCAGTGTGCATCATTAATACTTCTGGTGGCAACTCAGGTGCTCGAACAATAGTCCCATTGCGAGCAATCACAAACGTAAAAATTTTGTGCTTCTAGTAGTCATATCATTTTAACGAGGAAATAGTAGTATGAGGTTAAAAAAAAAAAAGAAAAATTAAGTAGTACGATGTTGACTAGTGAGATATTACACATAATCAATTAACTCTCATTCAAAACAAAATTGAATTTGTCAACTCGTATCCGTTTCCACTCTTTCTTTAGTAAAAAAATCATTTTATTTCTAACATAATTATAGGCAAGAAAAGAAAACATTAATTATAGGCAAACTTTAAGCAGATGTTAATAGGACTAGTGACAAAATTTACCTTAATCAATTAACCATTACTCAAACACAAAAAAAAAAAAAAAATTCAACTTGTAACTTGAGCTTGTAAAGAAAAAAAATTCTGTTGGAGGAGAACTCTTGGACATTTTTGTATCAAGTTTTAAGATTCGAATTTTGTAATAGACAATTTTGATGAGAAAGACACAGGCGGGTGGGATTTTTTTTTTTTTTTTTTCAAAAAGGAACAAATTGAGTTTGCAGCTAATATGTGACAAAAACAGTCGAAGTCTGTGGCTTAAAAGCTTACGATACCTAGCCGCCACATCATCTGGCCTTTTCAACCATTCTTCAGGCGGCTTGCAATGCGGTGGAATGATCGTAGTGATCGAGTTGGCGGCGGTGATTGTCCGCTTGGCCTTTGGCTATGCTTGGAGGCCAAAACGTCACCACAATTCGAAATAGTTGTAGAAGCTACGAAATTATATTGATCTCTCTTTTATCAGGTAATTATTTGTAGTTAAAATAATTTGTCTTTTTTTTAACCCTCTTTATTTGCTAAACTTCATTCTAATCCATTTTCCTGATAATTTAACTTCTCAATTCATAAAGCTCATCCTAAGAGTACAATCAACAATGATAACAAAATTTGCATTATTTGATCTAGTAAAAGTTTGTGAAATCTTTCCTAACTAAGCTACTTGCTTATAACTTTACACTATGCTCTAATTATTGCTCGATCGACTTCGAGAAAAGGGACCATAGTTTCCAAAATTTGAGGTACTTCATTAAAAAAAAAAATGGACCTTAATTTGATCCCCTAAGTGGCTAAAATAATAGAAACGTTTTCGAAATATATAATGTGTGTGTATATATGAACAAAACAACTAGAAATGAAATATGGACCACTTTGTTTTAATTTTTTGTCAACAATGAAAATAATTTTTTTTTTTATATATTGGGAACTAAATTAAAATGCTCTCAAACTGTGAAAGATTACTTTAGCAACTTCCCTTAATTGAATTACTTACAATGTTGCACCTCTTGTGTACCAAAAAAAAATCTATATACACAATATATAAGGCTGAAGTTGGAGTACTATCTGACAATCACATTTTAAATTTTTTTGTTATATCCTTGATGATTGCATAAGTAAAATGGTCTCAATATATTAAAAATAAAAACAAAAGTAAAGAATTTGAATAATATTATGGGAGCGTTTGGATAGCTTTTTATTGGAAAAATTTTTTGTACTTACAACATAAATACATTTTCTTTACCGTTTTGTCTTTTTAACTACTTTTCTATTTCATATACGTTATATTATAAAATGTGTTCCAATACTGTAGTATTTCAAAAAATATATATTCTCAAATAATCTTCTATCCAAACTGTTAACTCGAATAGAGTGAAACAAAACCCATTTTTGCCTACGTATGAGAAGAAAGAGAAGTACATGGGTAGCTTTTTGATTTGTTTTTCTAATTAAAAGTTAGAAGTACAAGCTTAAAATAAAAATCAACTTGGGTAATTGTCTCCAAATTTTTTCTTTTTCTTTTTTTTTTTTGCGTGTGGTAAAAGGAATTACACTTGTGGACTTGATAATCTATAATAATGAGACAGATTTCTGTAAAAGTATCACATAACTGAGAAAAGTTTGATAATCTTGGTCTTATCTTAATCAATTGAACATGATGTTAGAAATAGCTTGTGGTTTCTGGAGCTACGCCTAATCATCTTGCTAACAAACCTACTCTTTCCCCTAACAAATCATGATTTGATGTTAGTTAATTCATCATATACTTTTTTTTTTTTTTTTTTTTAATAATTCATCATATACTTTAAAGGAACTGTATTATCTCGACAACTGTACACTAAACCACTACCATTCAATTTACAACTTGCATTATTTAAACTCGTCCAGTTATTCCTTCCTCAGTCCTCACCTTCTACCATTTAACACTATCATTTTCCATTAAATAATTAAGAACTTATCTAAATGACTACCCACTAATCTAAACCTATTTTACTTAATCCTTTATATACATTTACCGTGCAAATGTAAGATAAATTCCTACAAATGTATTATATTTATTTAATGTAAACACCTTTAAATATACATTTATTACTAGTGAAACCTTAATCTAATGATTAAAATTAAAATTTAAAAAATTAGAGGTTTCGGATTAAATCCCCCGCCCCCCCGGGACTTTTTATATGTCTCATCCTTCTCCTGTTTTGGATAAAAAAAAAAAAAAAGTGCATTAATCACCATTGGTCGGTAACCTTAGCGGAAAGGGTGCAAGAAGCCCATCGTTTCAGGCTGTAAACAACCTATGCTAGAGTCCAAAACGACCCTTAGCAGCTACCAAGAGTCCACTGGAAACCGTTGTCACATATTCATCCTCTACAAAATGGTCTCACCTCATTCTCTCCTTCTTCCAACTCTTCACCATTTCCACCACCGATCCCACCAGCCCTGAAGAATTTCTTGCAGTTTTGGAAGAATGGCATCACTTTCAGTTAAATTCTTGGCACCAAATCCATGGCCAAACTCTAAGAATTTTAGGCTTCATGCAACTCCACCAGCATCTCAGACTGTTGCACCACCAGCATCATCATCAGGGGGGGCAGCAGATGTTGATGCTCTGAGGCTGGAGCCTAGAGTAGAGGAAAGAGAAGGATATTGGGTGCTAAAGGAGAAATACAGACAAGGTATAAATCCTCCGGAGAAAGTCAAGATTGAGAAGGAGCCTATGAAGTTGTTCGTGGAGAATGGAATTGAAGAGCTTGCTAACATCCCAGTTGAAGAAATTGATAAATCCAAGCTTACTAAGGATGATATTGATGTGAGACTCAAGTGGCTTGGTCTGTTCCATAGGAGGAAGCACCATTGTAAGTCTGAAATTTTTTTTTTTAGGATGTGCTAAAGAAATACATACTTTTGTCACAGATCAGTCGATTTATGTTCTAAATAATTAATGACACGCGTTTTGTGATGAGTGGATGGTTAATAGATATCATGAATCGGTTAAGTGATTTCTATTCACATTTTTCTGCCTTTGATTGGAGTGTAGTCAGAAAATTAGCTCTCCTTGCATTTTTCATATGTCAATATTTTTGGCAACATTTGTTGTGTGATTAGTTAGGGAGCTATATGTCATCTTTCACTACATTAGTCTAGTTCTAGCTCATTATACTGGAAGAAGATGTTCATATGATTTTGGTAGAATTGTCCCTGGAGTGATCTCTTCAGTTTGACTAGATTGTCCCTGTATAAAAAACTAGACTAAGTTGTCTAGATTGAAGTTGCAAACTTGCAAACAGACACCTAATAATGCATATTTGATTAAATCATATAATATGTTGAAAAGGGTGATGAATATTCAGCTGCAGCTGGTCTTTGTATGTGAAAATGCACTATGACTAGAATGCCATACTGTTGGATAAGGTCATACCCGATTAGGATTGCTGCCTTTGGCTTGCCTCAACTATATATGCACACCCGAAAACAGAGGAATGTCATAGTTCTTTTACAGTGGAATGGATGTTCATTGGGCCTGAAAAATGGGATCTATGAGAGTCTTGGAGTTGAAACCACGTTATATATTTGTAAGAAAGATTTGTCCACCACATATACCTTTCTTCATATTTCAAATGTTAATTGCATTATACACTTAATCCTAATTTGCTGTTTGTGACTTGTGATCACTAGATGGTCGGTTCATGATGAGATTGAAGCTGCCAAATGGTGTAACAACTAGTGCTCAAACTCGATATCTGGCAAGTGTGATAAGGAAATATGGGAAGGAGGGGTGTGCTGATGTTACAACAAGGCAGAATTGGCAAATTCGAGGTGTTGTTCTCCCGGATGTACCAGAGATTTTGAAAGGACTGGAAGAAGTTGGCTTGACAAGCCTACAGAGTGGAATGGACAATGTAAGGAATCCAGTTGGGAACCCTCTTGCAGGGATTGATCCTGAAGAAATTGTTGACACAAGGCCTTATACTAACTTGCTCTCTCAGTTTGTAACTGCAAATTCCCGTGGCAATCCAAGCATCAGTAATTTGTAAGTTTTTCTGTGCTAGCTAGCTCCCTTTGTTACGGAAAGGTAATAAGTGTGTCAGTGAAGATCTCGTTGCTTGGTTCTGATAAATATATCGTCTCAGCACAGTGGTTTTTCCCTTTTTTGTCCCCAATTTTTAGACATTCTTTATAATTTTTAATGCCTCTGGTGAATTTACCAACATTATGAAGCAGATGATATCGTAATAGAAAGTTGTAAAAATTTACAGCATACCGCTATTTATCCACAAAAGTTTCACTGAATTTCATCAATAAGTTTTAACTTAGTAACTTATGCTATTTGTGCAGGCCAAGGAAGTGGAATGTATGCGTAATTGGCTCTCATGATCTTTACGAGCACCCTCACATAAATGATCTTGCCTATATGCCTGCCACTAAAAATGGAAGATTTGGATTCAATTTACTGGTGGGTGGATTTTTTAGCCCCAAACGTTGTGCAGACGCAATCCCTCTTGATGCATGGGTTCCAGGAGATGATATAATACCGGTTTGTAAAGCAATACTAGAAACTTTCAGAGATCTTGGTACAAGAGGGAACAGGCAGAAAACAAGAATGATGTGGTTGATTGATGAACTTGTGAGCATTTCATTCTCTTTTCATTCAGAACATCATTAATAAGTTACTGCAGTTAAATGCAAATTTTGCTGAACAGATAAGAGAACATGAAATTATTTTAGCTTATCCGAGTTTGTCCATGTCAATCTTGCAGGGAATAGAAGGTTTCAGGTCTGAGGTTGTTAAGAGGATTCCCCAACAAGAGCTAGAGAGAGCATCATCTGAAGACCTGGTTCAAAAGCAATGGGAGAGGAGAGATTATCTTGGTATCCATCCACAGAAACAGGAAGGCTATAGCTTCGTAGGTCTTCATATACCAGTAGGTCGTGTCCAAGCAGATGACATGGATGAGCTTGCTCGTTTAGCTGATGAGTATGGCTCGGGTGAACTCCGATTAACTGTGGAACAAAATATCATAATTCCCAACATTGAGAATGCAAAGCTTGAGGCATTGCTCAAAGAGCCTCTTTTAAAGAACAGGTTTTCTCCAGAACCACCTATTCTCATGAGAGGTTTGGTAGCTTGTACTGGCAATCAGTTCTGTGGGCAGGCAATAATAGAGACTAAAGCTCGTGCACTGAAGATCACAGAGGAGGTTCAGCGCCAAGTTTCCATCACTCGGCCTGTAAGAATGCACTGGACTGGCTGCCCAAATTCCTGTGGACAGGTTCAAGTTGCAGATATTGGATTCATGGGATGCATGACAAGAGATAAAAATGGAAAGCCAGTCGAAGGTGCGGATGTGTTCTTGGGAGGGAGAATTGGCAGTGATTCACATTTAGGAGAAGTTTATAAGAAGGGAGTTCCATGTGATGATTTGGTACCCTTGGTTGTAGACCTTTTAATAAATCAATTTGATGCAGTCCGTCGGGAGAGTGAAGGAGGGGAAGAGTAATTTGGATAACTCCTCTGGTTTATCATTTGGATGTCTGTGCTGGGGAAAGAGAATGACGAAGGATGAATCACTTTTGACTAATTTGAAACCATTGTTCAGAAGCTTTCTGCAGCTTCCACGTACAAGATGCTAGAATAAAATTTCTGACGTAAATTTGTTTAGAGATGAAATTAGACAGGTATAATTTATACTTGCATTTTCTTTTCCCTGTTTGATCTGAAAAGGCAAAATCCTCCAGCTACCCTTTTACTTGTATGAATAGCTCAAGATGGAATATTTATATCAGGTAAATCTTCTTCTTCGTCGTGCATTTAGTAATGATGTAACCAACAACGCAAAGTGGATGACAAATGATTTGATTATGATAGCTAGTCTAATACACGTATTCCTGCTCGTTGCGGTAAATGCAGTTCGCTTGTTGATTAGGAAACCTTCACTTTAGGCTTTAGGCCGTTCTGATTATATACCAGCTACTATCTCATAAATGAAACAGCTATGGAAAAAGATCATGTTTTCCTTGGTCTAGTTGCAGTCACTAACTCTACTAATTTATCACGCTTCTACCAGATAGGTACAATAGATAAAAGTGGAAACCACCATTTTGAGAAAAGAAATCCACTTTGGTCAATTTGGTTTTTGGTTTGTTTCAAATAATGCTATTGAGTTCTCTTCAAGGAATAACTGCAGAACCACAATTTCTGCCAATTTAGTTCTTTATTATGTCATATATGTAATCTGCTGATTCAGCTATGCAATATATATGCTATCAAATCATTTACCATACTAGTCTCACTCTCACGTAATTTTGTTAAGGCAGTGTAACTGATCTGCCGTACTCGCTCTCTTGAAAGTTTTAGGTGTCTTCCTATCTCGTCGAATGATTGAGCAGTTTCTCCATGTCCCTCTTCATGAACTGTTTCTTCAACATTGCTTCTGGAGTTGTTTCGTCTGGCCCTGCTACAATCTCCTGCACAACCATTGAAATTCAAAAAGCTTATAAACAGATACCGCTCATAGTTGCACTCTGATAATTTGAACTAAAATATACTTAAAATTGGTGTCTCCTTTCAATTTAAGCATTCCTTTTTTTGGTTGGTTTTATACTAGTACTAGGGAAATGACAAAGAGTGGGTAATGGAGAAACGGAGCAGGAAGAATCAACACTGAAACGATAATTTCCACACACTTGTAAAGGACACCAGGAATATGTGGATGAATGTTGATGGATCCTACTTAATGGGATTCTAAACCATTAAGCATTTTATTGAAAAGGCTATGGCTGTCTCGTTAATCTTTTCTTTTGAAAGGAATCCAATGATAGTATAATGTTATCTAGTTTTCTTATCCCTGTTTGGCTACGTAAGATTACCTCTGCTAATGTAAGAAAAAATTTGCTAGTTGCAAGTTATAGCACTCACTGTTACTTTCAGATCTGGAAGGTCTTTAATTTCCTTTTAAGCATTTATTGGCAACCTTTTCTCTAACATTTCTTCAGAAGAGGAAATAAGAAGGGGATGAGAGAATCAGGACGACAAGGATCTAATCCTTCATCTATGACAAGGAACGAATCCATTTGCTATTGCAACTTTAAGTTCTGCAGTCTTGTGAAGAACGGTACTCCTTTTCAGAGAAAGGAGTGAATTGTATTGTAGGCTGCTTCAGGAATAGTTAAGATGTCTTCAATCATTTGACTATGTGGTTAAATGGTTTTTATTTCGAAAAAAAATGTCATATCAGGTTGCCTCATTCTTTTAGACTAGTCTGGTACCCAATGTTATGTGCTATGTTCTATTCATACGAGTCTGGTTCTTTTTAAATGTGATTTGGTCTTGAACTTTGAGTCAGTTTTGATGATTCATTCTGATCTTACTTACAAAAAACATTTTAAAACATTCCTTACACCTTCTTATGTTAGGTTCATGAGTAAAGAATTATGTTACACATTGATCCGAGAGATAAAAAAAAGAACGGTTAATATATAAGTAAGGAATCGAGACCTAATAGTTTAAATTTTTTGATCAAAATTAGATTTCTGACTTACATATTGGGCTTTTTGATGGATTCTCCTGAGATGTTTCTCCCCAACAAATGGTTGGATCCTAATTAACTGTTAAGATCAAGTGGGTTGGTGGTTATTGCCAATTGAATAATTTAATGGGTGGTATCCTTGTTTCAAGAGTTTGGTAAGAAGCATTGAAGATGAAAGATGGAAAGTCAAAAAGTATGAAGATACTTGATGGTGAATCTAAGCAAGTGATTCAAGAGTCAGGAAAAAGTGAAATCTAATGTTGATTTTAGACGTGAATCGGTGGAGACTTTCTTATAACTCCATCAGTTGATACTTCATCTCAAATGGTTATTAGATTCGAATTATGTTCTTTAGGTGGTGAGGTATGTGTCCTAATAAAACAAAGAGATCTAATTTTCATATACCAAAAGAGTCCGATAGTTACGAATTTTTCGTTTTAGGTGGAGTTTTGTAAATCACACGTGGTAAGACAATCTTGATGATGGAAAAAAGTATGATGATTTTTTCACTTGATTGCCTCAATGATTAAGGTTAGAACTCACAGAAAGGGATCTCGGATTGCAATGGTGGTCAGAAAAAATTCTGCAAAGAGAGATGATGAATTGAGGCACCTTTTCACGAGTCAACAAGAGATTAGACTCGGGGTAACTATACATACTCATTTGTCAATTGAATTAATTTGGTATCAAAACTGAATTAATTTGGGTGTGTAGTTAAGTACCATATTATTTGATAGTTGAAAACAAATGATTGTTAAAAGAAATTTTTGCCAAGATGGAGATTTGTTAGAAAATTGATTATTTTTTTAGACAGGTTTCTTATTTTGTGTGGAAGTAACTAGTTTTCTAATTGATTTTAATTACTTAAAATAGTAGTCAAGAAATTTTCTATTTGTATGAGTTTAGAAATAGGAGTTATTTCCTATTCTAAACCAATTTAGGAATTAGTATTGATTTTCTATTGTTAATTGATTTTTTGGTCAAATAATGTTATCTATAAATAGATAGATTGGCATATTACACAAGGCACACACAAGAGCGACATGTAACCTTATGTATGGGGTGTGAGAGAGGGTTTTTAGAAGATGAGAGATGGTATACAAGAGTTGAATTTGGGTTCAAATTGTATTCTTATATAGGGTTTTTCTCTCATAATAAAAAACTTATTTCTCTCCGTGAACGTAAATTCAATGGTGGAGGCAAATCACGTTAAATATTATGTGTCGATTATCTTTCATACTTGTAGTTTGTTTGTCATTAAATTGTTGTGCGTTTAATGTCTTAATAGTTGTGTGTTCCGAGTTTGGGTCCTAACAAGTCATATCAGACTTTCAGGTTACAAAATTGGGCTAATCATGGGCAAGTGAATTCTTTTAGAAGTTGAACCAGTGAAAATTCTCTTCTTGATAGTGGACCGAAGTGCTAAGGAATTTTGCTAGTGTTGGACTAAGTGCGCCATGGGTTTAGCAGGGGATCTGGTTGGAATTAGACCAAAGAGTCAAAGGTTGGCAGAGGTTCAGAATGCAATTTGCATATTGAAGAAGGGCGGGTCCATATTTGGCAAAAGATGTGACCTTAAGTGATAAGCTGAACTTGTGTTGAGTATTAAAGAGGGTTTGAAGAAGGGCTTGTAAATTTGAATTTAATGTGAGAGGTTACTCATGAAGAGAATGATTTGTTAGGTTCATAAGTAAATGATTATATCCCACATTAATTCGAGAGATAGAGAAAGAGTTGTTAATATATAAGTAAGGGTCCGAAACCTAATAGTTTAAATTTTTGGATCAGAGTTAGGTCCCTGACTTACATATTATGCTCTTTGGTGGGTTCTTTCAAGACATTTCTCCCTAATATCTTGGTCTCCTATAACACACTGAATTTAACGTAGGAATGATTTCGATGAGAAAAGAAAGAGAACAAAAGTGAAATTTATTAGAACCTGCAATGATATGGAAGCTCCAGCTACTATTGGTTGATCTAGGGAAATTGGCTCTCTGTATCTTTCAAGAGCAAGCTCCACAGTCAAAATGTCCCTTTTAACGGCTTCTGCAATTTCTTGGCATGTTGGCAGTTTCCATAGCCTCCTACTTAAGATAGCATTTGCCTCGCATATCCTTGGGACCAGTTCACTTACGCTTCCCTATACAGGATAGGCTAATTGCATTCACCAATTACAAACTTTCTTTTCAAAGTCATATACACTACAAATTATTGCACTCAATTCAGGTAAGAACAAAATGATCTTGGATATCTATGATCAACAACAACATGCACCATGATAAATTTAGGGAATGTGCTTGTGTATGCTGCTGATTCTGCATTAAGTATGATTGTGCAAATAGCCTATATCAATGCACGGAAAAACCAGGCAAAGAATGCTTTACATGAATCTGTAATGTTACTCAACTGGCTTGCCATGTTATCATGAGTGTTGACCTTTGTTTCATAGTAAATAAACAAAAAAAAAAGGAACTTGAAAAGAGAAAAGGCAAACTAAAGCTTCAGCAAAAGCTAGAAACTATGTACATCAAATTGAAGACTGTGACTATTTCAAACAGACTAGAACAAACTTTAAGAGCGATTAATGAGTGACGTTGAATAGAAGGGTAGTAGCTGAACAAATTTAATTGGTCAGGTGGACCTGTAGAAGAACAAAGAATTTAACAGTACATATTTTCTTACTCGCAACCGAGTAATTTTAGACTTCTTTGCTATTGGTCTAGTGATAGCTTGCCTAATCCACCAGTAAACATATGTTGATACCTTATTCTTTGCACCACGAAGAAGCTCAAGGTTTCCTTCTACAGTATATAGAGACAAAGCTTTTTTTTCAAAAATAATTGAAGATGACTGTTGCCTAAAGAAGTGAAATAAATATAAAAGAACCTAGATCAGATCTTGCAAGCTCAGCCCTTTGCCTTGATAAGAAGATGCAATAGAAATTATAGGTTTCTATAGCATCTTGTGATTCTTTCCTAAGCTTCTCTGCAATCACACAAAACCTTATCTAACGAATTTCTACTCATCCCTACAACCTTGGCCCATTGAGCTAGAGTAACTTCATTCTCAGTAGTTTCTTCAATTCTCTTTCTCACAGTTTCAACTCTTGCCTCCTCCTAAAAATGTTTAGAAATCTCCATATCATTTAACAAACATTTAAATACTTTCTGATTGAACACTTAAATCAAAAGAGCAAATGCTGTAACTTTAACAAAGAAACAAGTTTTATATGTCATCTCTATGTGCTTGTTAAATAGTTTTCTACAAAATTCATATGATTTGAGCTAATGTTCTTTCTTTCTCCTTTGCCAGGTGCATAGGACTTTAATGTCCATGAAGCAATAAAATGTAGATTGAGAATTGCTGGAAATTTTCTTGTTTCAGGCTTTGAAAACAGAACATAACTTAACGCAAAGAGTATATGTTGCCTCTTGTTTAGGTGTCAAATATTGTCTTGGTTGGTTTATAGCAACATTCGTAATTACTTTCTCATTCTCCAAACTCTTTGAAAAAGCCTTTCTAAAATGGTTGTTTTAAAAAATTGGACATAATTCTAAATAATAATGATACTAAAGTGGTTGTTTTAAAAGTGCACATGTTGTATGTGGATACCTCGGTCTACTTGGGCCTTCCATTAGCCCGTTCACTCCCTGTCGATAACAGACATATCGTCTCTGACATCCTCAAGCGAAGTGATCAACGAGGTTTCACTGAAGAGGCATCCCACCTTGTTTTCCCTCTTGCTCAAGACTGCCAACACCTTAGCTATTTGATTAACTCATGACTGATGGAGTGATTTAACTGCCAGCCACCCTACTAGTCAGACTTACACCTGACACCGCCATTCTAAACTGCTTTTTGATGTCAGGTATCATTCCTTCCCTAGGTACAAGTACTATAAATACTCATCTAATACTCCCAATTGAGGTACGCAGTTGAACTTGTATATTAAACTCCCGAACCATAACTAACTTAAACATCGGAGTGAGATTGAGGGACAAGACCCCGACTACTTGATTTTTGGTAGGTGAGCTCGTGCGTTCTCGACTGGGCTCATTTAATCAGAATTCACCTCATCAATTCACACCGTTTGTGGGAACGATAGTTTCGTTAATATAATACCTACATGATCAAAAAGTCAAAGAGCTCCTCGGGATGATAATTAACATGAGACTTCTCAATGCATTGAGGAGCCCAGACCAGATCCTCAGCCTACAAATGAAGAAACCCTCACTAAAATGGCTAAATTTGTAGCAGAGAATCTCGACATATTTGAAAAGTTGGGAAGATTTTTTAAGAGGAAGGGAAAGGAAAAAACCGAATCATCAAAATGATGGCTGGTTACCTCCCCAGAAATTTCTTTCGAAGAGGAATCAAATGACCGCCATCCGAGAAGGAGTTACTCCAAGTGAATCCCCTCCAAATCTACTTCTAAATTGGCCTCCCTGTCTAGAGCTTTTTCTCAAGGCCTGCTCGGGAGGCGAACAAATGATGCACCCAGACTCAAGGTTCGCTATCGATTACGTGAAGGCACAACCCTTCATAGATAACATAAATGATGACCTGGTTCCATCCAATTTCAAACTCCCCGTTCTATAATTTTATGATGGGCAAGGTGATTCTCAGGATCATATTTATGCCTTCATCTTGATCTTTCGACTATACTGTGTGCTCGATTCAATCATTTTCCGATTCTTCCCAGTCTTCCTCCAAGGGAATGTTAAAAAATGGTTCTAGATAGAGATGGCAACGGGGCAGGGTTGGGTTGGGAGACCTGTCCCTCATCCCACCCTGCTTCCCCCGCGAGGGCACCCGTGAGATTAATAAAAATTTGTTATATATTTTATTATAGTCAAATTTTAATAAATAATCAAGTATTAAAATATCAACATATCACAAAGTTATTATCCATTGTAATTTCACAATTGAAACTCATAAAAACAATCAAACAAAAATTATTTGAATGCAATCCAACATGAGAAAATAAAATGATTAAAGTAGTGAAGTTTTTACTTTTGATACAAATACAATCACTAAATTATTATTGTGTTTTTTTTTAAGAAAAAAGTATTATTGTGTCAAGTGTAATTAGGAATTTAGTATAACTATATTAGTAAATTTATTATAACTAATTAATAATTTATATTAGTAGACATGTATAATTATTAGTATAATTGATAATATCAATTATATTACATACAGTAATATCCTTAACTATATGAAAGCGGGAAGGGAGTTTTGCTATAGTGAATCCATGGGCCGGTTTAGTCGGAGGTAATTTCGTGGACATTGGTAGGCATTTTTGGGTTTTCAGAGTTTTGGTTGGTTGAATAGGTTTTTAGGTGTTAATGGCAAACAAAAAATATTAGCATTCATTGTACATCATTAGAGGCTCTATTTGCGTCTCTACTTCACTTTATCTGCATTCTATCAGCTATTAGCCTACACTGCCCATTGCAATTTCATATGTATAGTTTATTCATGGGCCTGTGTTTGCTATGCCTTGCTTGGGCGTGTGGTCTGTTTCTTGCAAAGGCTCTCAATATTACACTTGGCACAATCTCCCGTTTGGCTCATTAATTGCTTATATGAGTTGTTTGCTCTCCTGCTATTTTAAACCCATTCGTTTGGTTTCTGCTGACTTTTGGCTGCGATATAGCTTTTGCTTCTTCATTATTGAGGAGCTTTTGCGTAGCTAATATTATCATTATTTGGTCTCAATTTTGGCTCCACATATTCTGCTTTTTGTTTTTATTCCATGTCTTTCATTTACGAACGACATTTGCTTTCTTACTTTTTCTCCATTGTTCTTCAGAGTTCCTGAGTTCTTGGTTATTGTTGTTCTTCTTTTGTTTTACTTCACCTACTGTATTCTACAAAAGGTTAGTTTATTTAGATTGATTGTTCAATAGCAATGTTTTCTACTTTTTACATTCTTGCATTATTTTCGACCTTTTGCTCAATGTATTCATTTTCTGCTTCTCTGCACATGTTTCAGGTTCTATTTTATTCTCTTTATTTTGTTCTTGCTTCTGCATGTCTTAAGTCCAATCTTATTCATTGATGCTTAAATCATTTTAATCATTTAGTCTTTCTAATAGTCAACGTATATAAATATCAGTCAAGTTCTCCTCGGTCATCGACTTACTCAATGAACTCTCTGTTTCTTTCAACGTTCACATGTGCATGACTGTTTCTTCTTAAATTTCTTACCAATTTTTCAATAATTATTATTATATTCTTTGTTCTATATGATTCACCAATGATTAAAGAAATTTCTTTATTATTATTTTAAGTGTTATATTCGCTAATGATTTAGTTCTTCTAAACATTTAACTATTTAATTAATAAATCTTTGTTCGGAGATACTTATGAAATGTTTCATTCTTTGGCTATTTGTTCTGATGAGCATTGCTTTCTATTTTTCAGGAAATTCTTATTATACTTTATAACAGCCGTAACAGTGTCTCTGCTTTTCTAAGGATAACTGGTATATGTATCTCTGACAGATATCAAGTTAACAAATTTTCTCTGATTATATGCTTGCATATTTTCCTTAGTGTAAATCTTTTTTTTCCATTGTGTTTCATTCAAATTTGTACGACATGATACATGATCTTTTATATTCTTGCTTATTTCTTCTTTATCTTTTTTGTTATTCTCTCTTTTTTTTAGAGATTTAATATCTATGCCCCGCAAAAGGAAGTATGGTTCTTATGAAGAAATGTCTTTAGAAAAAAATCGTCGTCATACAGAAGCAAGAATGGTTAAGGCTGGAACATCATCTGTGCCACAAAATTTCGATAACACTGACTCCCAATATAATTATTGTCTCAATACATGCATAGTCACGTCAAGAGTAGCTCAAAATGGCATAGTCTTACCACATATTGCTGGTGAAAACATTGGGACTGTATTGAGTTCACCTTCACTAAGTAAGAAATAATACATAGGAATTGATTTTTTTTGCACTCATTTACTTCCAATCTTGGACCATTGAATTCATCGCAAGAAATCAAGACCCTATTACAAAATCTTTCCATGCAGATCACACATGTTCATCCTCTACTCAGAACCAAGTTCATTCCTCTCAAGAAGACACTGATTTAGTTATGTTTAGAGGTAGTGATTCATCTATGAGTCACATATTTTACTAAAAAGAAATCAAATCCTTCATGATTATATCAATAAATTCTTTGACACAACTTCTTCTTTTCCTTTAGTTGAAGAACAGACAGTGTTTTTGAGCTCTCAAACAAATAGCAATAGGTCAAAAGAAAATCGTGGTACATCAACAAAAGCAAAAAAAAAGAGTTAGAGTGATGTACCACGATTAACAAAATCATTAGGACATCAACAAAAGCAAAAAAAGAAAAGTCATTTGATTAACAAGATACCTACACAGCCGTCTATTCTGCCTGCTGTTCAAGATTGTCCTTTCTGTAATGCTAAACATTTCTATCTCGAGCCACTTGGTTTCTGTGGTGCATCTGGTCAAATCCACCTTGCAGAGACAAAAATTCTCATTAGTTGATAAAGCTTTATAGTACAAACTCACTAGAAGCAATGGAATTTAGACAGTGTGTAAAAAGCTATAATAACATGTTCGCGTTCACATCCTTGAGAGTGCACTATGATAAAGAATTAAACAAAAGAGATAGAGACATTTATGCATTTCGTATCCAAGGCCAGATGTATCACTTTTTGAACCAACTGGTACTTTCAGATGGACAAAAACCATCAAATGTTCAACTGTATTATTTTGACACGGAACATGAAATTAACAATCTAATGGCTATATCTGGAAAATTTCGTGAATCGATTGCTCACCAGTTACAATAGATCCTTGACAATAATCCATATGCTGCATTTTTTAAAAGCTTGAGAGATTTTGACGATCTTTGTAGTCATAGGATCTTTTTGAAGTCACATGCAAATCTAGATTAGCAAGTCTACAACACACCAACAGTTTCTCAAGTGGCCGCTATTTGGGCTGAAAATGACCTCAATATTGGTGATACATCGCAACATATACAAGTCTTTGGTAAAAATGGAAGACCACAGATTATTAAGCATTATTTCGGCTGTTATGATACACTATAGTATCCACTCATCTTTGCAAGGGATGAAATAGGTTGGCACGAAGGGATTCAAAGAATCGTAAAACAAACTCTGTCCACACAGCAACCAACAACTTATGCTAGTGAAAACATTGTTATAGATCATTGTTCTACCGTAGAAGATGTTATAGCGACTGAGAGTGCAGGTAAAATATAAAATTTATACTCCGTTGTCAAGCATATTCGCTATTGAGATTTCTCTTGTAGCAATTCTAAGATTTTGAAGCATTTTCCTTTTTATGTAAGTTTTGCATACAGGTAAAAGAAAAGAACCACAGTTTCTTGTCGAGAGTACTATTAATACAAATTTCAAATGCGTCAAATTGAACAAATCTCTCCTGCTTCATTGTGGTCGTTTGTTTCAGTAATTTTGCATTGATACATATGTGAAGCTAGAATATGCTCAGCTAGATTTTCATCGAAATAGGCAGCGATAGATTAGAACCAACATATACCAAGGCATCTTAGACAGAATTGCAAATGGAGAAATCTCAACATCTAATATTGATCGTCGGATATTTTTACCAGCTTCGTTTATTGGAGGGTCTAGAGACATGAAGCGTAGATACATGGATGCTATGACCTTAGTTCAACAATATGGAAAGCCAGATATTTTCTTGACAATTACCTGTAATCCAGCTTGGCCGAAAATCACACAGCATCTATGGGATCATGAAGAAGCACATAACAGACCCGATCTAACAGCAAGGGTATTTCGTGCAAAGTTGGAAATGCTAAAAGATGATATCGTGAAAAAAACCTCTTTGACAAGGTTGCAGTTTACACATATGTCATAGAATTTCAAAAAAGAGGACTTCCTCAGGCACATTTTCTCATTATATTAGCAAATGAATCAAAACTCGAATCCCCTAAAGCTTATGACAGAGTTGCTTCTGCTGAATTACTAGACTCAATTTTTTTCCTTATCTCCATTTTGTTGCTGTTGCTTACATGATACATGCTCCATGTGGAGTGATGAACAAAACAACTCCATGTATGAAGCAAAACGACAAATGCAAGTTTAGGTACCCAAAAGATTTTGCTGACTTCACAAGGCACAACAAAAATTCATACCCAATTTACATGCATCGTGACAATGGAAGAAAAATTCAAGTGAGAGGCTATGAGCTTGATAATCGCTGGGTGGATTTATATAACCCATACCTACTAGCAAAGTACAACTGCCACGTCAATGTTGAGGTATGTTAAACCATTGAACCTATGAAATATATTTATAAATATATATACAAAGGTCACGCAAAGATCCTATATCAACTACACTCAAAACAAGACAGCGGCCCAATTGATGAAATAAAAAATTTTCAATCAGCAAGGTGGCTATGTGCACCATAAGCAACTTGGCGTATATTTGCTTTTGATCTAACTGACATAAATCCATCTGTCATGTCCTTACAAGTTCATCTAGAAGGAGAGCAATCAATGGTGTTTAATGAAAATGATATCTTGGAAAGAGTAGCTACAGATGAACGAATGTCACGCACTATGCTAACAAAATTCTTTCAAATGAATGCTACAGATGAAGATGCAAAAAAACTCAAATGTTTATATAAAGATTTTACACAGCACTTTGTTTGAAATGCAACTCATAGGAACTTGGAGCATAGATAAAGAAGAAGTATAATTGGAAGAGTGATTGCTATGCACCCTATCCAAGGTGAAAGATACTACTTGCGATTGCTTCTGATGCATGTAAAAGGGCCTATTTCTTATGAAGACCTAAAATGCATTGGATCAATCACAACTTTAACATTTAGACAAGCAATAGAGATATTAGGACTGATAAAAACTGATCACAATGCGGAAGATTGTTTAGCATAAGTTGTGCTCTATCATATGTCCCACAACTTGCATCAGTTATTTGCTATGATACTGGTCCATATATCACCTCCAAATCCACCACTTTTTTGGAAAAAAATCACAAGATATTTCACAAGATAACATTCTGTCAATTAATCAAATAAAAGTCAAGAACATGAAGTCCATCTCTCACAAGATATTTCACAAGATAGCTCTCTGTCAATTAGGGTGTGCAAAGTCGAAAAATTTTGATTTCGAATTGAATTCAGAATTTCGAATTTGGAAGTGAATTCGGTAATTCCGATTTCGAATTAGTCGAAATCGGGTCGAATTCGAAAATGTATTTAACAATACATATATGATATATATTATATAACATAATAAGTTAATAATTGAAATAATAAGTTAATACTGATACTGTGATACATGATATTGCAAAAACCCTAATCTGTTAACTCATCTTAGTCCTTACTCTTCCGCTGCCTCTTCGTCATCGCCTTTTCGTCACTGTCTTCCTCAGAGTCTCAGCTTCCTTCCTCCGCCTCCACTGCCTGACTCACTGTCTCACTCACCTTCCTTCCTCCCTCTCCGACTCAGCTTACTCTCTCTCACTCTCGGTCTCGATTTCACCTTCATCTTTCTCACCTTCTTCCAGCCCGATAGAGACAGACATCATCAGCCTTCATCTTCAAGACCGACAAACATCTTCATGCAATCATCAGCCTTCATCTTCAAGCCATCATCACCCTTCATCTTCAAGGACAAATTGAGGTACGCCGGTGATTTTACTTAGCTTTCATCTATGTTTCTAGTTTATTTTTCTTAGGCATTTCATCAAACAGCTTCTAAGTATTTCTGAATTAGGTTCTGGATGAATTAGGCGGTGGCTATTATGTTTGTTGTTCCTGTGTTCTTGCATTTTTGATTAGTGATGGGGTAGTCAAATTGTAGCTTTAGGTTGTCTTGGCCCACTTGGGAGTGTTACTGACTTACTTCAAACACTTTCAAAAATATGAAAAAAGAACAACAAGAAGAATAAAAAAACTAAAGTGCAGCAGAAAACTCTCACATTGAAGTCTGTAACGGTGAGCCTGATCAAGCGGTAGTCCTATCCCCTGCTATATTCTCTTTCACAGGCTAACTCTATTTACCATCGAGGGTTAATAATAGTCAAACGAAATAAGATGATGTCAGTGTTCTTCTCCTAAATGGCACAATCCACGTTAGTTACTACCTCTGAGCTCAAAGAAGAAACTTGGTTGGGGTTTTGAAAACATTTTCCCAAATCTCTATACAAATAATAAAGGAAAGGTAAATCGTTTACGCAACATGTCAGTAAATATTAGGAACCAAATGGTAATCTGTTTATGAATAAGCAGATTGCAGAACACAACTAGCTCACATGAAGCAACTAAGAAGAAAGTGAAAGTGATAAGAAGGGGGTGGGTTCATAGACGGTGAAAATGGAAGGTACCAGTGCCACGGAGGCCAAGGCAGAAAGAGTTAGGAAGCTGAATGAAGTGGCCTGAGATGGAAGTATTACTATAGAAATACATAATACTATAGAAGTATTACTCAAGTGGAGGAGTTCAAACTTCTGATTCATGAAGTTTAATTATCTACTTTCAACTTCCTATGCTTTTATAGCCATCTATGCGTACTAATTGAAGCCCGCACCTCTAGAGGACTAAAACCTCTCTGTTCCCTGTCCTATGCCATATTGGTTATGGCAAATTCATCTATGATTTTCTTCCAATTTTTTGAGTGTTAAACTCTCGTTGAATTAGTATTTATGATGCTATGTTTGGCTCCATCTTCTTACTTTCTGCGCTAAATTGGAAACAAGTTCTCCAGGAAACTGCATTATGTGATTCAAACTATCTTCATTTTTTTTTATTTTCTTTTGCATACCAATAAACATGTCCACTTTTGAGGAGATAGAAGGTTCAAGTGATTCAATGCCATCTTCATGTCCAGCTCCTATTTCCAACAGCTGTGAAGAATCTGGCCTTGGTGTTAAGAAAAAGATAGGCGAGTACAAGAAAAGGTCACCAACTTGGGATCATTTTCAGCTTCACTATGTCCAAGGTGTTTGTCATGGCATATGTAACTACTGTACGAAAATGATAGCTACTGATCCGAAGTCTAATGGTACTACTCCTCTCTTATCCCATGTTAAATCATGTGAAACGAATCCTGCAAATATGTGTAAGGGGCAAGGTACATTATGTTTGGGAGAAGTTGGTGCTCTTAGGGGGGTGTTAAGAGCGCACTTGTTAGTTGGAAGTATGGCCCTGATGCAATTAGAAAAGGCATTGCATATATATTGATTGTTGATGAATTTCCATTCAAACATGTAGAAGGTAAAGGATTTCAGCATGTCATGAGAACTGCTTGTCCTTCTTTTAAAATTTCTTCAAGGTGGACAATTACGAGAGATTGCTATCAACTTTATTTAGATGAAAAAATTAAGTTGAAGAATATGTTAAGGCGTAGAGCTGTTAGAGTTTGTCTTACCACTGATTGTTGGACATCTATCCAGCGAATAAATTATATGTGTTTGACAGCTCACTTTATTAACTGTGATTGGCTATTGAACAAAAGAATTTTAAATTTTTTCCAATTAGTAGTCATAAAGGGACTGAAATTGGGAAGAGTATTGAGAAATGCTTATTAGAGTGGGGGATTGATGATGTTTTCACAGTAACAGTTGACAATGCTTATTCAAATGACACGGTTGTACAATATTTGGCTGGAAAATTGCAAAATTGGGGTAAAGCTATATTAGGGGGAAAGTGGATTCATATAAGATGTGTAGCTCACATAATCAATTTGATTGTGAGTGATGGCCTAAAAAAATTTGGGGGGTCCGTTGATTCTATCCGAACAATTGTGAGATATATTAGACAATCACCTTCTCATTTGAAAAAATTCAAGGAATGTGCTGAAATTGAAAAAATTGACAGTAAAAGGTTACTTAGTTTAGATGTGGCAACTAGGTGGAACTCAACCTACTTAATGTTAGACAGTGCTCATAGGTTTGAGAGGGCATTTGAGAGGTTTGAGGAGCAAGATGCATATATGCTGCATGAGCTAGAGCACTTGCCAACAAAAGTTGATTGGGAAAAGGCAAGATTCTTAACTATATTTTTGGAGAACTTTTATGATCTCACAGTAAAAGTTTCTGGTTCCAAATATGTGACATCTAATAATTTTATCAATGAGCTTAGTCACATTAATGGCATCCTAAAGGAAATGGCAGAAAGTGCTAATCTTGACTTGAGTGGAATGGCAAAAACGATGAAAGACAAGTATGATAAGTATTGGGGACAAGTGGAGAAAATGAACATGTTGATTTTCATTGCTTACATGCTTGATCCTAGGACAAAGTTTGAGTATTTTGAATTCATTGCTTGTAAAATGTATGGTGATACCGAGGGTGCCGTTGTGGCTCGTGTAGCCAAGGATGCAATGTATGAATTGTTTGATGATTACAAGAGACTTAATACTCCTACTGGATCTTCTCAATCCTCTACTTCTTCACTTTCTAGCGGATCTGAAAATAGCATCTCTTCCTTTGATGGAGAATCCAAAAAAATAAATGATAGATACAAAATTGAGTTCAAGAAAAGAAAAGTTGAACTTGGAGGAAAGAATACTAAATCTGAACTTGACAAATATTTGAGTGAGGATTGTGAGGATGAGGATCCCAAGTTCGATATCTTGAATTGGTGGAAGGTAATAGTCTTCGGTTGCCAATACTTTCGCAAATGACTCGTGATGTGTTGGCTGTCCCGGTCTCTACGATTGCTTGCGAATCTGCCTTTAGTACCGGAGGGCGTGTTCTTGACCCATTCAGAAGCTCTTTAACTCCAAGAATTGTGCAAGCCTTGATTTGTGCTCAAGACTGGTTTCGGGCATCCGAAAATGAGTTGAATGTAGAAGAAAAATTGGAGGATCTTGAGGAATTTGAATTTGGTAAATTGTCTTTTTTCTTATTGACAAACTTGAAATATTTTTTCTATTCATAAATGCAATTAAGCTAGTTCATTCTTTTTTCTTTCTTGAATAATAGGTTTGATCAAAGGAGGTGCAGAAGTCACAATTCTTGATGTTTGAATTCTCTAATGGTGATTCTGATTTGGAGTATAGAAATTCAAGTTTGAGTAGTCAAGTCTATCCCTCAATCCCTCGAAAGTTGCAAATTGAAATGTTGTTTTACATTTATGATTTATTTTGAAATATTTGTTGTCTTATTTGTGTGAAATTTGGACTGGAATTGTTGCTTACATTTGTATTATTTGATAATAGTTGATTTGTATTATTTACTGGAATTGTTTTGTATTTAAAATTTGGACTGGAATGGTTGTATAAGTATTCACTGGAGTGGTTGTATAAGTATTCTCGTATGAACTATGAAGTGATAGAGTTCTTGTGATTTTTAGTATTGAAAAGGCACTCTGGTTTGGATGTTTGTACGGGCCATAAGTAATTTCTGCAATTCAAACTCTGCTAGGATGATTGTATAGGTTATAATTGTTATGTTATCAGCTATTTAGCTTCATCCTTTATCCTTTCCTCTTGAATTTGAGACAGCCGACTTGTGGAATCCAAGGGGACTGCATTAAATTTGAACAGGTTTTTGCTTTTTTGAACAAGAGAGGAGGAAAAAAAAAGGAATTCTGTGAATTCAAAATTCACCGAATTCCGAATTCAATTCGGTATCGAATTCGAAATCGGAATTGGCCATTTCGAAATCGAATTCAGTCGGGAAAATTCAAGCCAAAATTTCAAAAATTTTTGATTTCAAACTTCCGAATTACCGCTTTCGATTTCGATGCACAGCCCTACTATCAATTGATCAAAATAAAAGTCAAGGTTCTTCAGTTAATCAATGCCCACTTGCAATCCATGGAGAAGCAACTTGCACATTTTAACATAACAATCCCTGATGTAGACTGTTCTCTAGCAGAATTAGAAATAAAAGAAATTGAAACTGAACAAAATATTAAAGTTTCTGATGATGATCTGGCATCAGTTTTCCTTCTTAATAGGGACCAAAAAAATTGCATATAATACAATTATGGATAGAGTTAGTAATCATAAAAGAGGTGCATTTTTTATAGATGGACCAAGAGGAACTGGTAAGACATTTCTATATCTAGCTTTGTTGGCCACTATCAGATCTAGAGGTGAAATTGCATTAGCAACTGTTTCATGCGGAGTCACAGTTTCAATCCTTCCAGGTGGTCGCATAGCACACTCACGCTTCAAAATCCCAATTAATGAAGAGAATGATACTGCTTATACTGTTAAGAAGCAAAGTGGGGCAGTGAAACTAATCAAACAAGCAAGGTTGATCATTCGAAATAAAGCAACAATAGCTAAAAAATATGCCATTGAATGTTTGATACACTCTTGAAAGATTATATTTGGTGGAAAAACTGTCATCTTTGGTGGTGATTTTCGACAAATATTACCAGTCGTGGTGAACGGATATAAGGAGGACTACATCTCTGCAAGTTTGGTAAAGTCGTATGTTTGGAATTATCTTGAGAAAATATAATTGGTCGAAAACATGCGTGTACACTTAGATAAGCCATTCTCTGAATTCCTTTTGTCCATTAGCAATGGAACCATACCCACTTTTGTTGATTCTAGAGTCATTTTACCCAATAACCTTGTCATTCCATTTGTTGATGATGATTCCTTACTAAATGTTTTGATTAAATCAGTATTACCTGATCTCACAGCTTTTGGCCCTGACTCACTCCATATGGTTAATAGAACTATATTCACTACTAGAAACGATTTTGTGCATGAAATAAATGATGTTTTGATTAAGCAATTTTATGGTGCAGAACATAGATACTTTGGTTATGATGAAATTCTTGACATCACGAAACAAGCAAACCATGAAAATTTTTTGCAATTACTCGAACCTCCAAGTTTACCACCACATGAGTTAATTCTTAAGACAAACTACCCTGCTATATTGTTCAGAAATTTAAATCCTAGGGAAGGTCTGTGTAATGGAACAAGGTTAATTTGTTTCGGATTTAATAAGAATGTTATTCATGCAATGATTGTTGTAGGAATCATAGTGGAAAGCAAGTTTTTATTCCAAAAATATCATTACAATGTTTTGATCCTCATGTCCATATAATTGCATTTAAAAGAACACAATTTTTCATTAGACTCTGTTTTGCTATGACTATCAATAATGCACAAGAACAGACTCATAATTTTATTGGTCTTTATCTTAAAGAACTAGTTTTTGCATATTGATAGGTGTCGAGTCTGTGTAATAATAATTACCTACTCAACAAAATTATAAATTTTGTATATAGCGATGAGTAGGGTCGAATTCACAGGGATTGGAAATAATTTATTTCTTTTAGAGTCCAGAGTATGGGGGATTTTTTTTTATAAAAATATAAAATTAACCAATTCACTAAATTAAAGCAACTCAAGAAAATAAACAGGAATTAATCAATAATAGATACGACTCTAACCAAAGGTGTAACTTTTCAGACACGGTCCATTCAACTGATCATCGATGCAACGATAATTCAATTACTCATTAATAGATTGATTATAGTTGTCATACACGCGATAAACAGCCAACTCTTCCTTATTTTTTCGATAGTTAAGGTACGACCGTTAACTATTTTCCCAACCCAGAAATAACCCTAGGTATGACCGTAGGATTCAATTCCTCGATTGTATTAAAAATTAGAAAAATCCAACCCTAACCAACAAACACACTATGAGGGTTTGCTTAAATTAGATCATACGTTTTCCTAATATGGAACCAATCACGTTAGTCGTCACTGGTATTAACCAATCAAATAATTACGGATTTAACCGGTTAAATTGGCAGTAGATTATTAGGTTAATTCGAATATCGGACTCTTGACATTCAAATAACAAAACAATCATAAGAAGTTAAACCAGAAAACGTACGAATACCAATGAATAAAAGAAATAAGTAAAATAATTCGATCTCATAGATGTTTGGAACCGAGTCTTCAAATTGACCTTTGACTAGAAAATGAAAATTTAGCTACACATCCTCAAGGGAAATCCGCAAGGCTCCCTTGAATTTGATCGCATAAGTTTTTCTCTAAAACTCATGAAAAGGCCAGTCGACCAGCCTCCCCAAAGCAAGTGACGGCTTCCCCTAATACTTCAAAGAGTCCCTCCCCGCAAGATTATTGCTGTCCAACTCTTAATCACGTGGGAATCCAGCTTTTCCTTATTCCTTTTTATTTCCTAATTGAAGTCTACTACCAAATAAGACTAGTCTCCTAAATAGAAAAGTAAACCGCAAAAGAAAGTATTTCAAGTTTCCTAATTCGACCATAAAACTAATAATTGGAATTCAAGTCTTCCAAATCTTCCTGTAAAGCTGCCCAGAGTTTGAATCTAACTTGGAAACCGGTCCCGAACGTGCCACCATCAAATTAATTGGAAAATTGCCCATTTTTGTCACATTTTGCTCTTTTTCCCTACAATTAGCACCATTAACCAAATATAAGTAGAATCTATCAATTAACGCAATATTTGATAAAATAAAATAGGAAAATAATTATAAAATTAATGACAAAATTACAACTTATCACACATGGACAATTATATGTAGCCTTGTCTAGAGCTAAAACAATGAATGATGTTGTCGTCTTAGTAAAAACTCATCTTGATGAAGAAAATGATACTATTTCTACAAGAAATATAGTTTATGAGAAGGTCCTATCCATTGCTCATACAGGCTAAGTAATATTCTGTTCTTTCATTCATTTATCTATGACATGATTTCCCTGTTACTATCTTTATCATCATAATTTGAAAAAATCATCTTTACATTTTTTAGTTATTTAAACAACCATATCATGCACAAAATGGCAATTAAAAGCTACATATCATATCCTTCTACCTTCTCACTACTTTTCCTACTTATTTTACAAAAAATAACACACAAAATTCAACTATCATAATAATAGCTTACATTATAATAACTTTAAATTTTCAACCAATTTTGCTCTATACGAATCCCTTGTTCGAGATTTTCTTCAACTATGCTTCCAATCAAAGACTTTAAGGAAAAGGAGCGACATTGGTTCGCAAAGTTGCATATCATCGAAGTTACCAGAATTTTTAAACTAACTCCATATTCAAAAGGGTACCACTCGCTCCTATTTGCAAATGCTGAGGTATGAATATTCAAGATCAAATATTCCTTGATCCAAACAAATAATTGATGTGATATCTCACAGTTATATCATTGTATAAATACTGTCATTTTTCCAGATTGATCATAATTCTTTTTATATAACTTGCAGAATAACACCATTCAAGGAATCATTTATCAACAAGATTTACCATACATTGGTGATCTTTTCAAGTTACAAAAAAAACTATGTCGGAGGCGCCTACATTGCCAAGATACAACACATACATCAAATGGGTACAATTCCTTTGCAACTCACATTTGACAGAAAGTCATTCATACAAGAAGCTGCATCACAATTACCAATGCTACTCCCAACCTACTTCCCACTGACTTCATTCTGGGAACTCGACCAATACCAAGGAAACAAAAGCAAAGATTCAGTAAATCTCTAATTTCTCATACATTCTACTATATACATCGTTAAATCTTTTTTTTTCAATTATAATTACAACTCTATCATCTGTTAATATGTGCAATTATCCAAACATTTCCACAAAGAGTTATTGGCTGGAAAAAGTCATCTATCATTCAAGAGTTTGTCATCATTAATCAAGAGTATTCCAAATATATGTTCATTTACATTCCTCCATGTTAACACTATTTTGTTTGTACAAATTTTGATTCATTAGCCAGCGTCCACTTGTAATCACACTTTGGGACTCATTTGTGTATAACGAAGCAGCATACCTTCTCCAGATTCTTCATACACACCCAATTATTGTTATTCTGATACCTGTAGTGACTACCTATTATGGTACAATACATAAATTCTACAATATCATCTCTTATACTACATATATAAAGTATTACATCTGACAAAACATAAATTTCATTCCAAGTATCTCTCTTAGAACAAAAGGAAGCACTAACATACTCATCGACCCACCATTTTAAAAAATGAGTTCTCTTGCAACCTAGTACACACATCTAAATATCATTTATGCCAAAAAAATTATACAGTAACAAGAACATCAGCTCCTCTTCTTCCTTCTTACTCAAGCTTGAAGAAAATAAGGCGTACATTGATCAAATCAAGTCAGAAAAGCCATATGAGAAAAGCAAACAAAAGATCAGTCCCCCTTCAGAAAATGACATCCGACAAATGTCTCAAATTTTTAGTGGAGTTATTTTGGTCTGTTAAGAAGAAGTAGAATGTTTTTTTCATCCATTTTATATACCATACAGACATTCTAACTTTTAACCTCTATACTATTCCTATGTTTTAAATTAACTATTTATCTCTATGCAGCCTAAAGATTTCTGGATCAAAGACAAAATTCAAATCACAAATCCTCATCAACGATTCTATAGTGTAACTTGTGATGATTGTGGTTACACTAGCAATGCTCCCATGGACATACAATTCACTTGCCACAACGGTAACAAAGACAGACCAAGACCAGTGCCAAAATATGTTAGTATATAATTTTGCACTAACCTTTAGCACCCACATGTATAATTCATCATTATATACTTTAATACAGGGTAAGACTTTTTGTCCAAATATCTGACGACTCAGCACACATAGATGCATTTGTCCAAGACAACTATGCCGAAGATATAATTGGACTAAATGCAAAAGAAATTCACAACAAATCATGCTCTATAAGTAGATCTCTATCAACCATTAAATTGTTACTATACATGACACATATGAATTGGATAAACATTTTATTTATATCATTCTCCTTCATAGGGAGAAAATATTCCAGTTCATAGCTTCAATGAGAACCTATTTGCACAGGTAATGTACTGTCAGATTTGAGCTACTCCAAACCGTGGAATGAATCAAGGACCAGCAACCTTCTTCCTTGCATCCTTTATTCCTACCCCACATGATGAGCTACTTGTCATAGAAAATAATCCAAACCAACAATCATCAATGACTATTGCTGCAGATATCTGCATGATTTCTGGACTATCTGAGAGAGAATCTTTGCTAGCTGAAAATGACAACACATAAGAAACACCAATCTCCAAACCAACAAATGTCACTACTTCATATATAGTAGAAGTATCACAGGCAAATCATCTGCAAAGCGTAGCCTAGAACCAGATATGGATCAAGAAGCAAAGCATATGAAGGATAACTAATGATCACAAGTGACGGACAAATCTTCCTTTTGAAACACTCTCTCAACATCTATATCCAAAAATTAACTATTTTTGCATCTATAGTATTAGTCCTGCAGCTTTTGTATTTAACATGAACTATACTCTAGCCCAACTCATGTTTTTGACCATATATGTACATAAAGAACAGTTAAGCAAGACATAGTAACACATGCATGCATAACTAAGCAATGTATGAATTACTATGTGCACTAATGCATTATGTACATACAGTATTAAATACCAATGAAGTCTTTTGTACCATTGCTCTTAACTTGATCACATAATCCACTATGCATAATATTTGTCACTCTTATCCTTAGTCAGCTTCTTTCCCACCATTTAGACACTCTACATTATCTCACTCATCTATTATCACTAAAATCAAAATAGTTGACAACTCATGCTCCACTACACACTATCCAACATAATGAAAAAAAACAAATGACTCATATACATCCTTCTATACTATAGAAAAAATATTTTGCATGCAATTTTCCTAAAAAAAAAAAGGCTTATGTCAGATACACAAAATTATTATAAATTATAGAAACTACCATAGAGTTCTATATATATATTTCTAAAATCAAATTCATCACTTGCCAGCATAAAGAACCACCCATCTCTATATTACTCTTCCTGACTAATAAATCTGCAACAAAATTCAAACAAATTCCCATGGAATCAAATTCCTTTGTTTACTGAAACATTGATTCATACAACAACCTCAATGGAGACAAAATAACTACATACTCATTTCTAAATCAAGACAATGAATCCACTGTTGCAATCAAAGCAACCTTACACTTTAATCTTCGGCCAACATATGAAGTTGTTGAATGGCTACAAGACAATCTATTTTGGTTCATCCATAAGCCAAAATTACACTACTGGAGAAATGACCAAGATGTTATAGCATGGCTTGAAACGATTATAAGGCCATATCCTCCACTCGAACTTCACTCAAGTACAAAATATATTTTATCCCATCCCCCACCAATCAAATAACTCATATATAATCTCAATTCTTGTAGACTGTCTCATTAAATCCTTTTTGATGTACCACATCACGTGCAATAACAATCAAATGGTATTAAACACATCCTTTCACTTATTTCCTAACTACATACATATATTAAATTTTGCAACCACCAAAAAATTCAATAACTATCTTATTTATACACAAACTATTCCAAACAACTACATTCTATATCTTGACAACCATTTTAGGATAACAGCGATCCTAAAAGTTGGCAACAAAATTTGGTTTGTCAGCTTGGGTGAGATTGGACAAAACAGTGGTTAGAACAAATTCATACAAGACCATGCTGTTTGTGATCACTCCTTCTCCAATTTTTCCACATCAGAGTCATGGTATTTAGAGTAACAAATTTCACACCAAACAAATGTGCAGCATCTTATGAATGGAACATCTTACCTATTGACGACAACACAAAAAAACACGAAAACAAATATTAAAAAAAAAGTTTCATCCGATCACAAAAATGCACTACTTACAAAGTTTACTAAATATTGCATGTTACTTCTCAAGCAAGGAAAATTGATGGCAGAAATCTCCTTCTATCTTTTAATGACATCCGAACATCTAAGTTACTATATATAAAAACAATCATTTATTAAACATTTAAACATGTATCTTTTCATCTAACACATACTCACAAATTACTTAATTTTTTATACAGGAGATCTATCTAAAGAACATAGCACACTTTCATCCAAACAATAATGGAATAATAATATTTCATTGCCAGTACCATACATGGAAAATAAAGTATGAAGATGAATGCCTAACAAATGGATGGAGAAAAGTAATTAAATACCATAGCATTAAACCTGGGTTCACCTTAATCATTACTCACAAACAAAATAACGAATATTTTGAACAAATATTCAATGATGAATATATAGAACTATATCCGTTTTAGTACTTACAATTAATGAACTATTCATATCTTCACACACACACACACACACACACATATACACAGATACATATACCTATTAAAAAACCTAATTAGAAAATACTACTAAAGAAAATAACAAATATAAAAAACTCATAATATGCACTGTAGAAACAACAACCAACAAAAAATTCCATTATAAAGAGACAATATATAAATATCTAAAAAAATATTTCATTTGTCAAACACGCTTCACTCTAACCCTACATTGTCTATCACAAACAATAATATGCGACAAACAATGTCCAATTTGAATAGCTTTACAACCAATATCCATCACAAAAAGTTCACATACATATTCAACAAACCAACGATAAAAAAATACAAAATAAATAATAATATATAAATTATAATTTAAATTCAACATCAACTTAACAACATACTTATCCCAAGTAAATTACTAAAGAAAAATACTAAATTATTATCAAAACTAAACTAAAACAAAAATAACTCTGTCTATAAATAAAGGCACAAACTAGCTGACCACCATAACACCAATATAGCTAAACCTCTGCTATACTCCAACAACCATTCTCAAAAATTTCCTCAAACACCAAAAACTCCTTACTAAAATATGAACAATTCGGATGAAAATCGTGCATTTACAAACCCAAACTCACGCATCTCCCAACAACTACTTGTAGACACAACTTTCAGAAGTATTCAATCAAACCCCATAGTCCTTAAATATGTTAACCATCTAATTGCCCAAAAAAACGAGCAAACAACAGAACTTGCTCAACTAAAAAAATGAAATCATTAGGCAGTTTGAAAAATTCTACCATATTCATGCATGGACTTCAATACTGCACTCAACTCTCAATGACTTTGAAACGCTTCCAATGCTTCACGAGCTCTCAGACCAGATGAAGCTATACCTTCAGCAACAACATCCTCAAAGACAAAACTAATGCCGATGTACCTATCTTATATATATATATATATATATATCCTTAACTATATAAAAGCGGGAAGGGAGTTTTGCTACAATGAAACCAAGGCCTGTTTCTATCTTTCGATATATAAGCAGACTATTATATCTTTCTATCTATCCTTTCCAAATTTCAATCACCAGCACAAACTTATAATTGTGTATATGTTTAATTAGACATCTACCTCTATCTACAATAAATTTTTTTTTTTTCACAAATCAAACTCACATTTTACCCACAAGTTATTCACAATCAATATATAGATTATCACTTTTTAATCATGCAATAACGTAATCAAAAATTACAAATTTAACTAAACAATTCCAACTTATTAAATTGTTACACATAAAATTCAAAATTCAATCATAATATTGAACACAAACTACATACAGGTCACCCCGCGCCCAGAAGCTAGTATAATATATAATACATATAACCAATAATATCATTATTATAAATTTATAATTAATTAAATTAAATATTATATATATAATTATATACATACATTTATTAATTTTTTTAACGGGTGGCGGGGCGGGAGAATATTGCCTCGTTTCTAAAAGAAGGGAAAAAGATTCTTCCTGCCCCGTCTCAACCCCAGCCCCATTAGCCCTCCGCACGGGCACTCGTTCCAGTTGTCATCCCTAATTCTAGAGTTTAGAATCTAAGAATATATCTCTCTTGAGAGAATTAGTGGATAAGTTTATATACAGGTTCTTCTCATCTCATCCAATGATCAAGACGCCCACTTATTTGATGAATATTCATCAAACCCCCAGTAAATCCTTATGTTCATATGTTCAAAAATTTTACAATGAAAGTGTCAAAATTCCTGATCTAAATAAACAAGTAACAATTGCCGAAATTGATAGTCTGGACTTTCAACACTGAAGTACATAAGGAATAGCCCCGGACATTAAGAGAGTTTCGATAGAAGGTCGGCACGGGTATCCAAGGTGAGGACGTCAATCGCATGAAGAGGAAAACTCACATATCCCAGACATCTCCTGATTCAAGAAGGAAGAATGACCAAGTCAGGACTGATGTTGGAACATTGGGGATCATGGGACAGAACTCCTCCCAAAATCAACAAAGTGTATTTGACCAGATAGCAAAGGAAAAGCAGTCCCGAAATTGAGTTGACTCCCCTCAACACGATGCAATCGCACGTTTTTGCCATTATGGAGCAGTACAACTTGGTTGAACTCCATCCAA
Organism: Coffea arabica; assembly: GCF_036785885.1. Taxonomy (NCBI): domain Eukaryota; kingdom Viridiplantae; phylum Streptophyta; class Magnoliopsida; order Gentianales; family Rubiaceae; genus Coffea; species Coffea arabica. The sequence continues at coordinate 29,609,620 of NC_092313.1, forward strand.
GATGACTGGGAAGAGAGAGAAAAGAAACGCAAATTCTTTTGTGCATATCACCGAAACATCAGTAATGAGACTAAAAATTGCATTGATTTCAAAAAAGAAATTGAAAATCTCATTAAACAAGGGCACTTGAAACAATTCATCAAAAGCGATCAAGGTCCAAATCACCAGAAAAATCGCCAAGATGAGCGCCAAGATCATAGGCATGAAGATAGGCGTGACCAAAGGAGTTACGATAGATCCTCTCGAGATCCTAGGAAGACTAACTGACCTCCCTAAAATGGATCCTCTGACTACGAACCCAACATAGCGAGATTTATTAACATTATCGCTGGCGGCCTAATGGGAGGAGATAGTCAGAACTCCCGAAAAATGATGTACCATCAGGCTGATCTCGATTGAATGGAGTCGAACTTTCAACTCACCCAAATAGTAGTATATGGTCTAGATGATCCGTTCCTGCTGAGTCAACTAACCACAAAGTCTTGGTGATCGAAGCAAGTGTCAACAATTTTTTCATTAAAAAAATGTATGCTGATCCTGACAGTTTAATGAATGTACTATACTACCGTACTTTTGAAAGATTGCAACTGATAGACAACCAACTGGTATCAGTGCAAATCTCACTGATAGGATTTAGGGGATATGTAATCTATCTTGAAGGGATGATTACTTTGACAATGACCGTCGAAAACTACCCTCGCCATCGTACTATCCCTGTTAAATTTGCTGTGATAAAGGTTGATTCTCCATACAATATTTTGATCAGTCGACCTACCTTAAATGACTTTTAAATTATCTATTCAACTTATCATTTAAATTTCAAAATTTCAACCCCAACGGGTGTAATCGAGGTTATTAGTGATGTGTAAATAACTCGCGAATGTTACTTGATATCTTGAAAGTCACAATCTCTATTAGCTTTTTATCAAGGTCAAGAAGTAGAGGGCTTGACATGTTATTCATCCACGCAATCGAATCTCAAGAGATCGGAAAGTTCCAGAAACTAAAGACTGGAGATGAGGTAAAAGAAATTGCGCTAGATTTTATATAGTCTAAACAGATTGTCCGAGTTGAAATGGCTCATCCTCCTCTCATTTGAGACATATTGATAAACCTCCTCAAGAAATTCGAGGATATATTTGCTTAGATAGCCGAGGAGATCATTGGCATTCCGTATAGTTTGATGACACATGAGTTCAACGTTGACTCTCGGGCACGTCCTGTGAAATAGAAGAGGAGACATTTCGACCCAGAGCGAAGCCAAATTATCTTGAAAGAGATGGATAAACTCCTTCCAATACGGATGATAAAAGAGGTCCAATATCCGATTTGGCTATCCAATCCTGTAATGGTCAAGAAAGACGATGGCGGGTGGCGCATGTGTGTAAATTTTACCAACATCAACAAAGCCTACTTGAAATATTACTACCCACTATCGAGAATAGGCGCTTTGATTGATTTAATTATGGGACATGAAGTCCTCTGTTTCCTAGGCATCTTCAAAGGTTACCATCAAATAAGAATGAGTATGAAAAATTAAGAGAAAACGGCCTTCATCACTGATCAGGGCGTTTATTGCTATGCTACTATGCTTTCGAATTAAAGAATGTCGAAACCACCTATCAATGTCTTATTAATCAAATCTTCCAAAAATAGATCGGGTGTAATATGGAGGCCTATGTGGACGCTATCCTAATTAAGAGCAAGACCTCTAATGTCTTTCTCTTAGACATGCAGAAAATTTTTGAGATATTATAGGGAATTCAGATGATACTCAATCCCAAGAAATGTATATTTGGAATCACCTCAGAAAAGTTCTTGGAGTATTTGATATCCCGATGGGACATTGAACCTAATCCCGATAAGGTCAAGGCAATTCAAGAGATAACTATCCCAAATAACTGTTAGTGCTGTGTTGATATCAAATACTTCAAGAACTTTATAAGAAAAGTGCTGTGTTGATATAAGAAGATGGGAGTGTCCAGCGACCTATTTATTATGTTAGTCGAGCTCTTCGCGGGCCTGAATGTCGATACCCTCAGATGAAAAAGCTAGTGTTATGTTTAATCCACGCGGTTCGATGATTAAAATCCTATTTCTTGGCTCACCGCATCTGTATTCAGGCTAATCAAATTATCCATCAAATTCTAACCAAGCCGGAGGCCTTAGAGCAATTGACTATGTGGGCCGTTGAGTTAGGGGAATATGACTTAACTTACAAGCCCGGGAAAGTGATTAAGGCACAAAACTTAGTCGATTTCTTGACTGAATCCACCCCCGCAATGAACCAAGATGCCCTAGAATCGGTCCAACCCCTACCAATATGGACTCTTTATGTGAACGCTCCTCTAATAATGAAAATTATGATGTCGACTTGCTCCTCGTAGGGTCAGACGAAAATGAATGTTTGTTTGCCCTCCACTTCAATTTCCCTACTTTTTATAATATGACCAACTACGAGATACTAATTGTTAGTCTATGTTTAACACGAGAACTAGGAGGTCGTCGTGTTCAAGTATACAGCGACTCCCAATTGGTGGTTCAACAGGTCTTGGGTGACTATGAAACCAAAGAAGAAAACATGAAGGAATGCTTCTCTTGAGTCCAATGACTCTCCAATTTCTTTGAGTAGCTTGAGATTCAGAGGATACATTCCTCCTAAAATCAAGGAGCCGATGCTCACTCCAAATTAGCCCCCACTTCATTTTCTGAACTAAGTAAAAGAGTCTTAGTAGAAGTGTTAACCAAATCCAACCACAACGAAGAAGAAGTTTGCCAAGTCCACTCTGGAGAAAACTTGGATAGATCCCATTGTCAGACTTTTCGATCAAGGAACCCTCCTTGAGGATCGACCTGAGGTTAGAAAAATCCAATGCAGATCAAATCGGTACGACCTACATAACGAGTCGTTATATAAGAGATCTTATCTCGAACCATGACTAAGATGCATTATCGCAGGGGAGGGAGAAGAAAATAGATACTTAAGGACATTCATAAAGAACTCTATAGAATTCATGCCAGAGTCCAGTTGTTGGTCAAAAAGACTCTGCTTCTCAGGTATTTTTGGCCCACTTTTCAATGGAATTCTTAAGTCCTTGTATTAAATTGCCCTTCATGTCAATATCATGCCCTTGAGCATCACAAACCGATTAATCCAATGATCCCCATCACATCCTTTTGGCCATTCTAATAGTGGGGAACAGATATAATCGGTTCCTTTTCTCAGGCACCGGATAACTATACCTATTTAGTGGTTCTTATTGACTACTTTACTAAATGGATAGAAGTCGAACTATTGACGAGTACAACTGGTCAGATCGTTCAGAAATTCTTTTCGAAGAATATTGTCTGCAGGTTTGGGGTACCACGGGTTATCATTTTTTACAACAGAAAACAATTTCCTGATAACCCAGTTAAGAAATGGTGTGAAGATCTCAGTATCAGACAACATTTTACCTCGGTAGACCATTCCCAAACCAATGGTCAGGTCGAAAACTTTAAACGAACTCTTCTACACAGCCTCAAGATATGGCTTTATTGGGTTGGAATGGCATGGGCGAATAAATTACCAAACGTGCTCTAGGCCTACCGTACCATGCCGAGATTTGCAACTTAAGAAACACCGTTCTCTTTAACCTATGGATCTAAAACTGTTGTTCTGATCAAGTTCCTCATTTTAAGTCATAGAATAGCGACTTATGTGGCCAAGATGAACGATTAGGAGTGACAAATCGACCTAGACTTATTGAAAGAGAAGGGGGAGGCAATAGTGATGAGAATTGCTTTGTACAAGAATATCTTGATCCATTATCACAATACTAGGGTTAAAAATCTTTATTTCAAATAAGGTGATTTAGTTCTTAGAAAAAATTCGATTTGTCGATCCAAACCCCGAGAGAAGTTAACTCCAAAATAGGAAGAACTCTACCGTGTTATTGAAGTTAGTCTCAATGGCTATTATAAATTAGTTTACCAAGATGGTACTCTTGTACCTCAAACTTGGTATGTCGAGAACCAAAAGTTGTACTACCCTTAATGATATAAATGTTGATTTATTTTCAACAAGTTTATTTTCAACAGGTTCATATTTGTTAAAAATAAGAGGGACAGGAGAGCTAAGTATAGAGTGAATAGCCAAGTTGATACAGCAAAAATACTAATATTATAGATAAATACATAGTGCAATGGATTTTTTCAAATGCAAAATATCGAACTCAGTAACACTCCTAAGTATCACCTGTCTCGTTTCATTATTACCCTCACCACTTCGACATCCCCTATAGTTTCGATGTCTCCCTGGCCTTTGCCTCTATATTCAAACTCCTCGTTGAGCTCGAACTCAGCAAACCATTGGTTAAATTCCTCTCTCACTTCGGCCAGGTTTCTCCCCTCTTGGATGCCCTCTACCACGTGATCACATAACTCTTTGGCGTCCTCGTTATAGCTATTCTTAGCCTTGAATTTCTCCAAATCTTCCTCGAATAGTAAGGGTCCAACTTCATTGATAGCTGAGATATAGACGAACATGAAGCTCAGTAAGGTGAGCTAGTTGAGGTTCTTAGTGAAGCTTTCAGATTTTTGAAAGGCCTCTACGACCGAGGTCCCCGCTTTCTCGAGAGCCGTATCATTAGCCAGTTTCTCCTAATGGATCCTCTTTTGCTCTTTCTCGAAGGTTGTCTTATAAGAGTTGGACTCGACGATAGCATGATCACTCTCGTTATTAGATACAACTGGCTCCTTCTCTAGAGAGACCATTCTCTTTTGAAACTCGATTGTCGACTGATGTGTTTCAAGTATAAGGCAATAACGCCTGGTCATCTCAGTAGTAAAGGCTGACGAGGAAACCCAAGTAATGGCAAGGTGATCCGCCAGCCAGCTACTTCATGTAGTCAACATTATGCACTAGCAATTCCCGAGATGGACGTGGATATTAACATTGGTCGTTAGTGTTGATGTCCCATTTTGGACAATAGTACTCATCGGAATGTCTTGTCTCGGAGCCAGTAGGACGTGGAGGTAGGTGTACCTATTCTAGAGAGACACACCCACAATGACTGGAGGGTACAAAGGAAGGGTTTTACCTCTTTCATGGCCAGTTGAGACCACGGTCACACCTCGGGTGGTCACCCCTTGAGAGATTACAGGCGTAGCCAAGGTTCCTTCCTCCACTATTATTACAAGAGCTTGTCGCACAGTTGAGATGTTGCTCCTCTTTCTTCCACCTCCAGATGGCTTGGCTGGAGCCTTGCACTTTTATCTTTTGGCTACTACCCCCGTTCCCGAGATAATTAGGTCAAATATCTTTACCACTGTAAAAAAGAAATGAATTACTACTAGTACAAAAAGAGGAACACAAAGCAATGAAATGAAAATTACAAGTTTTCTTGAACCTAGAAGAGAAGTAAGGGGGTTTGTTGGGATTGAGAAGTGTTCGACTGATACTCCCATTCATTAGGACTGTCTCGGCATAGAACCAACTATTTATCTTGAGACTCAAGCCCTTGATTTTTAGGAAATTTGGCTCTTCTATAAGTTTACGTGACGGGTTAGCTGCAGCATTGTGTGGCCTCCACCAGAATCCCTGCAGGAAGTCCTCGATTGGTACGAAGACGAAATTATTCTTTCACCTCTTGATAGAGGTACGGGCATCCACCACTAGCTTTTAATATTCGGAGAATAAGTTTGAAAATAAAATCACCCCTTCTCGGCACAATATTTTTAATCCCACTAGAATTCAAATGACATTAAGGATGAGTTGGGTGATTCGAACTCCCTAGTATTGGAGATTATCTCGAAAAAATTTTGTGGTCGGCATCCTCAACTCGGCTTCTAATTGGTCAGCGTACTTGGCCACTTGACCTTCAAGGGAAAGCGCGGCTGATTCATTTGCCTTGGGATAATAAACGTTGTAACCTTGGCTCCAAGGACAAGTCCTTAACAACTCTTTGACCTTTTCCTTTCCAATGGTACTTCTGAACAAGGGAAGCTCATAGAAATCAATGGCTAAGAGATCTGGTGGGGTTTGGGGAATAACCATGCCTTTATCTCGAGGCATCTCATTTTCGACTTCATCATTATAAACCACATCTAATTCCTTCAAGAAGTCTGATGAACCCGTCTCCTCGGATTCTCCCGAGCTGGTCGCCTCCTCTGAGTTGGTTGTCTCTTTCTTGGACCGATCGAGCCTCTTGCTTCCTCGTAGTTCGGTTTTACCGTCTCCTTATGAGTTCGGACTACCTTAGCCATAATCTAAAGCTAAAAAGAAAGGAACTTACTATTTCTTCACAAAACAAGGCTCAGCAGATAGTAGCTCGGCACTAGTGCTTCGAATTACTACCTTGAATAGACTAAAGGTTTTTAATTCAAAGTGAAAATGAACTATAAATCCTCCACTATTTATAGAAGGGGAGGAAGGTAAAAAGGCAGACTATTTAAATTTTGAAACGCTCACATCTTTCCCTCTCTTTCTCTCTGCATTAAATGTCCGATGGAGTAACTGTCATCCGTTCAGCTGGGCACGTTAAACACCCTTATGCTTCGTTTTAACCCCTTATCACATGTGTCCCTCCAGAATTCCTGGATGAAGCCTCGAAAGGGGTGTTCGATATGCCCACTCCACCCGAGGCTAGGGGATTTATGTGGATACCTCGGTTTACCTGAGCCCTCTGTTAGTTCGTTCACTCCTGTCGACAACAGACACCTCATCTTAGACGTCCTCAGATGAAGTGATCAACGAGGTTACACTGAAGAGACGACCCACCTCGTTTTCCTCTTACTCAGGACTGCCAACATCTCAGCTATTTGATTGACTCATGACTGATGGAGTGATTTGACTGCCAACCACCCTACTGATCAGACCTACATCTGACACCGCCATCTTAGGCTGTTTTCCGTAAAGATCGAAAACAACCTAAAAGAGAAGGTGAATTAGGTAATTTTAAAACTAATCAAGTTATAAGACACTTTTTTGGCTCAATATGAAATTTATCCTCTTTTCTAAATAACCACCCAATGGAACAAATTATAAGAAACCAAGATTGCTTGTGAATAGAAGAGATGAGCAGTTTATATTTGCAAGATAGTAAGTAATAGGGAAAGAATAGCAAACCAAATTCCAAACTTCTTTTGAAATTGAATATTACTTTATAGAGCAAGTTTCTTCAAATTGATCAAATACAACCAATCTTTGTGTACAAAGGAATAATCACTTCCTTCTTGCCCCAAGTTACACTTAGTCAAGTTAAGAAGTGTTACTATCACTTGGATAACCCTCACAAAGCTAAATTATTGAAGTATTTTTCTCACACAAGAAAAGTTTATACGAAATTTACACAACTAAGAGTACAAATCTTCTTTGAAGAGTATTTTCTCACTAAAATTATTCTTGAATTTTTCGCATTCTCAATGTGTAAAAGTGCTTTGAAAGTAGTTGGCCATGCACTATTTATATGAAACCAAAAAGTGTCCCATTAATGCTTCCAACAGATAGAAGGCCACTGAAGAGTCAACTAGCCTTTAGAAGTATCGGACGTCCGGTACATCCGATACTTGCGTTCGAAAGCAAATGATAAATATGAGAAATCGTCTTCAATTCTTTCGAACGTCCTTGCGTCAGAAGTAACTCGTTGTTTATCGGACGTCCAGTACTCTAATGCTTTGCGTTCGATCGAGATCAGTGAGTTAGATGAAATGTCTTAGTTTTTTCGGACGTCCGGTGGTGAAATTCTTCATACGTCCGAAGTTATGCAACGATTATCAGACGTCCGGTTCTGTTTTCACGAGCGTCCGACAACTTTCAGCAACCTTTGTCTCTTTCAATTGCACTTGATGTTTGAATCTGATTTACTTCATAGTTGAAAGAATTTCTTGAAAAGATATTAGTATCATCCATTTATTTTATAAACATCAAAAGTTACGGACTAAAATTAACAATCTTCCCCTTTTTGATGATGACAAAATAATTGATGGAGGAAAGAAAAATGAGCATAAGCTTCCCCTCACTCAAATCATAAAAAAATTTTAAGTGCCAAAATTTTTAAGAGTCAAAATAACTCCCCCTTACACATTTATCATTTTACAATATTACAACGGATCCCAATATCCATTTTACCCCTTTTTGTCATCATAAGATGAGTGTAACACCCAACATTATCAATATCAGCAATCCAACTCATTCAATATTAACAACCAACAATCAATATTCAATCTGATATATCAAATACACCAGAAATATAGTTCACAAATAAAAAAAAATTGGTACTAGAAAAAACAGCAATCACAAGCCAATCATACAACAATCATTAGCTAAAAACAGGAAATTTATACCAAAAAAATTATCAACAAGAGAAATACTATCGAGAGTACATTAGCAAATTAACTAGAAATCATTAAAGTTAACCAACATCCATTAGTGCAGAATACTTGAAATATCAAAATCTTTTAAGATGCAAATGCCTAATATGAAGTGTCATCCTAAAATGAAATGCAAGTGTCTAAGAGTGTCTAAATGGTGATTTTGGACGATCCAGGTCTTCTTCTTGCAAGGCGAAACTGATCAGAATCCACTTCTTCTTCAGTTTCCTCATCATCATCATCATCGCTAGTTTCAGTTGCTGGAGCCTTGCCATTATCTTATGGTTGAGAATTTGAGACATGAACTTCAGAAGTGAACTCAATATGTGGCCCTTTATCTTGTGGAACAGGGGTTGACTCAATTCGACACTCCTTTTGATGCATATTTTCATCTTCTTGAGGGACAGGAGGCACAAACAAGTTTCTTTTGTCTATAAAGGTGGTTTGTTGCTCAGGTGACATGGTCATCATCAGACATTCTAAAAGAAGGAGAATGTGTTGTTTAAGTTTCTCAAGTAGGGAGATGACTTCAAAATTAGATAAGGAAGGTTGAGTGGATGATTTTCTAGGATGGGTGGTAAAGGGTGAAACATACTGAGACTGATCTCTGGAAGGTCTAGGGGTGACAAGAATTTCATGACGACTCTTTGTCCTAAACTCCAAAATAGTTTCTTTATAGCACCAATGACCATCAAAGAATCTAATACTTTTTCTTTCAAAGTAAGCTTTTGAAAAGATGGAGAATGCATCCTCTTTTGGAGATATGCCGGTGTAAGAAATCTTAAAATGAGCAAAGATTAGAATTATAAATTTTTTATAGAAAAATTTTCTACGACTATCAGTGCTGATTTTAAGCAAAAATTTACACATGACAAAGCCAACGTCAATTCTGACTTTCTCAACAAAGCAATAAAACAAGTAAAACTCCATTTTATTGGCATCAGTCCTATAACCATTAGTAGAAACCAACAGGTTTGAAATTATTGTAAAGATGATCAGATTTTGAGAACTAAGATCCTCCAATTTTGCCTCAACAGGTGTGTAAAAGTATGTTTGAAAATAGGCCATCAATTTTTCAATATGAAAATGATGATAGGCAGAAGGAAACTCTTCATAAGAGAAAAAGTTTATAATTTTTTCTTTAAAATCATCTTCAATTTTGGTTTTTAAGATCGCATTAACAATGTCAGGATTGAATGCAATATCAACTGAATTGATACGAGAAACAAGGTCAGTATGTGAACTACCCTTTCTAAGATTAGCAAAAAATTGATGAAACATATCAGGATAATAAATGTTGGGTAAGGTCAGAATGTGAGACCATTTTTTGAATTCAAAGAGCCTAAGAACTGGTTCAAAGTCAAACTTACGGAATTCAGAGGGGAGAATGGTGCTTTGAGTGATGAAACCCTTCTGTAAAATCCATTCAAATCTCTCCCTAGCATCATCATCAATAAACTTGGGCAATGGATTTGGCTCTTCCTTTGTTTGAGCAGCAGGTTACATTCTGGTAGGACATTTCCTTTTTTCTCCGCATTGAGCAGCAATTGGTACATCAGTCCTTTTTCTTGGTGATTTCCTGGTGGAAGACTCAACAGATGGCTGTTCATCATCACTAATATCGGGCAAAACAGTTGGATGTTCCTCAGTTTGAGCAGTTCGTTTCTTTCTGGTAGAATATTTCCTTTTTTCACCTCGTGTTTCAGTCCCTTTTCTGGGTGATTTCGTGGTGAAAGGCTCGACAATTTCAATGTCTTCATCTTTTAGCCTGGTAGTGCGTCCGGTACCAGCAGGGTCTCCTCGCAATCGAATCATGATGATATGCAAGATATTTTTATTGCAGAGTGGTGTATGAGATGAACTAAAATTGCAGTATAGACTACAATGTATGCTTGAATCTTTCAAAAAAGGTGAATTTTAAGTGACTAGCGTTTTTGCTGGGAATTGAGATCGATGGAGTGGTTGGCAGTTAGAGAAAATTATGAGTGCTAATGAATGTGCAAAAGATTTCTTGAAACTTGTTCAGAGGAAAGATAAATTTGAGATTTCAAAGTGAGAGAAGAGGAAAGAGTGCGTCCGAAACAACGGTTGAAAATGAACTAAATAAAGGAAAGGACTGCTTTATAATACGCCTCTTTTGAATGTCGGACGGCCGAACGAAGAGCGGCGCCTAACACTACCGTCCGAACCAAAATTTTTCTGAATAAATGGTTTAGGACACTGTTGGACGTTCAAAACGCCCAATTTTGTTCTAAAAAATACAAACTGGTCCAGTGGTAGGATTTTTGTAAAAATGTCAGCACTTTAATCTTTTGAGCAAACATATTGTACATAAATTTCACCCTTTTGGACAAAATCAGGAATAAAATGATGCTTTATGTCTATATGTTTTGTCCTAGAATGTTGAATGAGATTTTTTATCAAATTTATGGCACTTGTATTATCACAATACATAGGCACACAGTCATACACTAATCCAAAATCATTCAAGATACTTTTCATCCACAACAATTGAGCACAACATGCACCAACAGCAACATACTCTGTTTCGGCCACAGACAAGAAAATAGCATTTTATTTCTTACTAAATCAAAATACAAAATAATTACCAAGAAAGTGACATGTACCACTTGTAATTTTTCTATCTATCCTACAACCACCAAAATCAGTATCCAAAAATCACATAAAGAAAATTCATGATACTTAGGATACCAAAGACCATAATTCAAGATTCCTTTTAACTATCTAAAAATTCTTTTCACAGCAATTAAGTGAGATTCCTTTGGACAAGATTGGAAACGAGTACACAAGCAAACAGCAAACATAATATCAGGTCTACTTGAGGTTAAATAAAGTAAACTACCAATCATACATCTATACTTCTTCTCATCAATTTTTATACATTTTCATCCTTGTCAAACTTGGTAGATGTGCACATAGGTGTTCCAACTTGTTTTGAATCCACCATTCCAAATCTTTTGAGAAGTTCTTTTGTATATTTAGCTTGATTAATGAATGTGCCTTCTCGATTTTGAACCACTTGGAGCGCAAGGAAGAAGTTCAACTCTCCCATCATGCATATTTCAAACTCATTTTGCATAATAGTGAAAAAATTTTTGCACAAACACTCATTAGTAGCACCAAAGATAATATCATCCACATTATTTGCACAATTAAAAGATCATTTGAACTTTGTTTATTGAAAAGAATGGTATCCACAATACCTCTTTTAAAACCATTTTCAACCAAAAAATCACTTAAACGCTCTTACCGTACTCTTGGAGTTTGTTTTAATCCATACAAAACTTTTAAAAATTTAAACACATGATTTGGATATGTCTCATTTTCAAAATCGGGAGGTTGGTCAACATAAATCTCTTGATCAATAAAACCATTTAAAAAAGCACTTTTAACATCCATTTGAAATAATTTAAAATTCTTGAAATATGCAAATGCCAAAAATATTCTAATTGATTCTAGCTTAACAATGGGAACAAATGTTTCATCAAAAATTTTTTTTTTTTTAGGATACCCCTTAATTACAAGTCTAGCCTTATTTCTCACAACATCACCTTTGTCATTCATTTTACTTCTAAAAATCTATTTTGTGCCAATGATAGAATGATCTTGAGGCTTTTCAACTAGAGACCAAATCTTGTTTCTTTCAAATTGATTTAATTCCTCTTCTATAGTTAAAATTCAGTTTTCATCTTTTAAGGTATCAACAACATTTTTAGGTTCAAAATGCGAGACCAAGATAAAATTATTCATCAATTGTTTAGAGGAGGAGCGAGTTCTTACCTTTTCGGATGGATCACCAATGATAAGCTCCTTGGGATAATTTTGAACAAATTTTCAAACTTTTGGAAGATCCCTAGGTGCACCATCATCTTTTTCATTTTCTTCTAATACTTGATTCTCTTGAGAATCATCTTCCTTTGAATTTTCTTCTAGTGGAGCATTGTCTTGATCATAAATTGTGAGTTTCTTAAGTCTTTCTTGAACACCTACATCATCATCCTCACAACAACTCTTAGAAATATCATCATTAGATTCCTAAAATGTAACATGTATTACTTCTTCAATAATAAAGGTCCTTCTGTTATAGACTCTAAATCCTCTTTTGTTACCACAATAATCCAAGAAAATACCTTCATCGAATTTCTTATCAAATTTTTCAAGATGTTTCTTGATATTTAAAATAAAATATGTGCAACCAAAAATTTTGAAATATCCAACAATTGGCTTTTTACCAAAAATTAACTCAAAAGAGGTTTTGTTCAAAATTGGTTTCAAAAGAACTCTATTCATTGCATATCAAGCCGTATTTACGATTTCGGCCCAAAAATATTTTGGCAAGTTGCATTCACTTAACATGGTTCTTGCGACTTCTTGAAAAATTCTATTCTTTCTTTTAACAATACCATTTTATTGAGGAGTTCTTGCAATTAAAAATTTATGTGTAATTTTATTGTGTTCACAAAATTTTGAAAAATCATAAAATTTAAATTTCGAGCCATTATCACTTCTAATCTTAATAATTTTTGACCCAATCAAATTTTGAACTTTTGCAAATATAAAAACAAAATTTTTGAAAGTATCATCCTTATGAGCAAGAAACATCACCCAAATATATCTAAAATAATCATCAACAATAACTAAACAATATCTTTTACCACCTAAGTTAGCAATTTGTGTAGGACCAAACAAATCAAAATGTAAAAGTTCTAAATCTTTTAAAGTAGAAACACATTTCTTAAGTTTAAAAGAAACTTTGACTTGTTTTTTCAAATTAACAAGTATCACAAATTTTATCCTTTTCAAACTTAAATTTTGGAAAACCTCTAACAAGTTCCTTTTTGTAAATTTCTTTTAACAAATTCATGTTGAAATGACAAATTGTTCTATGCCACAACCAAGGGTCTTCATTTGAAACTTTAAGGCATTCAAAAGTAGAGGAATTAACATTTTCAAGAATACCTACATAGATGTAATTTATTCTTTTTTCTTTGAAAATAATATTAAATTTTGAGTAAAAAATAAGACATTCATACTTTTTGAATAACACAAACAGATTTCTATTACACAATTGGCTAACACTTAACAAATTATAACTCAAATTATCAACTAGAAGAATATTGTGAATAAAAGTTTGATTATTCTTACTAACATCTCCTACTCCAACTGTTTTAACTTTGTTATCATCTCTAAATATTACTTTTTCACTTGATTTTGGTTTGAACTTGATGAATTGTGATGGATCATCGGTCATGTGCCTTGAACATCCACTATCTATGAACTATTTTGATTCCTTAATGATATTCACCAAGTTCACCTACACAAAAGTTCACAAGATAATATTTGGTACCATTTATTTTTTGAATTCTTGAGATTTAGTATTATATTTAACTATCCACATGCATTTCATGTCATTTCTCAAATTTTTCCTTGCATAGCAATTACTCTTCATGTGATCAATTTGAGAATAAACACTACACATAGTCAGCGAATTACTTGCATGGACAAGTTTAACAAATCTAACTTGCCTTCTCTTATAAATGATAAATTCATTTGCACTAGAATTCAACATTTTTTCATGAATGCCAAAATGATGGTTTGATTCATTCCTTTGAAAATAGTTTTATTTCTTGTGTTGAAGCAATTCATTTAGACAATCCCTTCTTCTTTTCAATTCACTTTGTTCCTTTTTGAACAAATCACACAGTTTTATTTTTCTATCAAACTCAAAAAGTAAAACAATCTCATTCCTTTTGAAGTAGTCATTTTCATCTTTCAATTTTTTTTTGTTGAAAAAGATTTGCATTATCTTGAAACAAAAAACTAATTTTCTGTTTTAGTTCCTTATTTCTAACATAAGATTCTTTCAAGTTATCATGCAATCTCTCAATGAAAGATTCAATATCATTATCAGATTCATCATCACTATCAAGTTAAGAGTTGCAAGTAGTTATCTCATCATCACCAATGGCCATAAAAGCCATTTGAACATATTCTTCTTCCTCTTCAACATCACCATCTGAGTTGCAATCATTCCATATGATTTGAAAGTTGTTGAATTTTGATTTTCATTCAATTTTTTTTCTTTCTTTGTCTTCATTGGACACTCACTCATATAGTGTCCAAATTGACCGCATTCAAAATATTTGTCAATTTACTTTTTATTGGCCTCTTGTTTTACTTTTTTTCTTGCATTGTTGAACTGATTTGCAAATGTATTGCTAAGTTCTCCTTTTCTGAATTTCTTTTTGTTGAGGATTCTTTTGAAGTTTCTTGTGAAAAGAGTAAGATCATTGTCATCAACTTTCACATCTTCTCCATTAAAGGAAACTAAGTCATCTTCATCTTGAGATGCTTTTAGAGCAATGCTCATTCTCACTTTTACATCCTCTTCCTCTTGCACCTTAATCTTAAGGTTCAACTCATAAGAGATTAGAGAATTAATAAGAGATTCAATAGGCATAGAATTCAAATCTTTAGCTTCTTCAATGGCAGTCACCTTACTCTCCCACTCCTTGGACAAGGCATTCAAGATTTTTCTGTTTTTCTTTCCTAAGGAGTATTCTTTTTCTAGCACCTCTAAATCCTTAATGAGATCATTGAATTTACAATACATTTTGTCAATATTTTCATGAGATTCCATCTTAAATGATTCATATTTAGTAATTAAGATAGATTTCTTTTGTTATCTCACATTCTCACTTCCTTCATGAATTTCTCTCAATTTATCTCAAATCTCTTTAGCAGACCTACAACTTTTGACCCTAATAGACTCATTTGAATCTAAAGCACTATACAACACATTCATAGTCTTGGCATTCAAAGTGAGGTGAGTTCTATCATCACCAGTCAATTCATTTCTGGATTTTTATCTTGGTCTATGAGTGATTTCATCTATTATAGAGGTATCATATGAATTTTCATTAACAATAAATCACAGTTCAATATCAATAGATTATAAGAAAATAATCATTCTTTACTTCCAACTCACATAATTGGATCCATTAAATATTAGGGGTCTAGTGACAGATTGTCCTTAAAAAAATATGGCATTATTGGTTGTCATTTTACTCCAAAGTCGTTTGAGCTTAATCTCGAGAAGACTAAATTCTGATACCAATTATAAGGATCGAAAACAATCTAAGAGAGAGTGAAGTAGGTAATTTAAAAACTAATCAAATTATGAGACACTTTTTGGTTCAATATAAAATTTACCCTCTTTTCTAGATGACCACTCAATGGAACAAATTATAAGAAAGCAAGATTACTTGTGAGTGTGAGCAGTTTATATTTACAAGACAGTAAGTAATAGGGAAAGAATAGTAAACCAAATTTTAAACTCCTTTTGAAATTGAATATTACTTTGTAGAGCAAATTTCTTCAAATTAATCAAATACAATCAATTTTTGTGTACAAAAGAAGGGTCACTTCTTTCTTGCCCCAAGTTACACTTAGTCAAGCTAGGAAGTGTTACTATCATCGGATAACCCCCACAAAACTATATTATTGAAGTATTTTTCTCACACAAGAAAAGTTTATACCAAATTTACACAGCTAAGAGTACAAATCTTCTTGGAAGAGTATTTTCTCACTAAAACTACTCTTGATCTTTTCGTATTCTCAATGTGCAAAAATGTTTTGAAAGTAGTTGGCCATGCACTATTTATATGAGACCAAAAAGTGTCCTATTAATACTTCCAACGGATAGAAGGCAGATGAAGAGTCAACTAGTCGTTGGAAGTATCGGACGTCCAGTATATCCGATACTTGCGTCCGACAGCAGGCAATGAGCTTGTGGAAACTTCTTTAATTCTTTCGGACGCCCGGTGTCTCTGATACTTGCGTCCGAAAGCAGATGATAAATATGAGAAATTTTCTTCAATTCTTTCGGACTTCTTGTACCTCCAATGCTTTGCATCCGAAGTAACTCGTCGTTTATCGGACATCCGGTGCTCTAATGCTTTGCGTCCGATCGAGATCAGTGAGTTAGATGGAATGTCTTAATTCCTTCGGACGTCCGGTGGTGGAGTTTTTCATGCGTCCGAAGTTACGCAACGATTGTTGGACGTCCGGTCCTGTCTTCATGAGCGTCCGACAGTTTTCAGCAACCTTTGTCTCTTTCAATTACACTTGATTTTTGAATCTGATTTACTTCATGGCTGAAAGAATTTCTTGAAGAATATTAGTATCATCCATTTGTTTTGTAAACATTAAAAGTTAGGAACTAAAATTAACACTTTCTGATGTCAGGTAGGAGGTAGACCTTATCATTCCTTCTCTAGGTACAAGTACTATAAATATTCATCTAATACTTCCAAATGAAGTACGCAGTCTAACTTGTATATTAAACTCTTGAACCTTAACTAACTTTAGTACTGGAGTGAAATCGGGGGACAAGACCCCAGCTACTTGATTTTTGGTAGGCTCGTGCGTTTTCGACTAGGCTCATTTGGCCAGAATTCACCTCATCACTATACATGTGATCAATTCCTTTAATGTTTTCAATTGCCCATTAAAATTCCTATATTGGTTTTATTTTAAAAAGATGAGGATTAAATTGGTAAGACTAGTACATAAGATACCACATCAGCCAACACCATAAAGTTACAAACACCCTAAAGTTATGAGACCAAAAAGGTCACTTTTCTTTTTTTCCTTAAAAGAAGCAGACATTTTTTGCACTTGTGAAGGGTATAGAGATTCTACTGAATTTTGTGAAATTGGAAATTTAAACGTAAAATAATGAGTTTTGCATTATTCTTGTAGTTAGTAATGTTGTGCTACACTTTTTCCAAAAAATGTAGAATTCATAAAATACCAAGATATGCTTCATGCTAAATGCAAATAGTGATAAAACTCTTTGTAGTATCATAATTTAAAAATTATAACTTCTTGAAATCAATTTAGCCAAACATATGAACTAATTAATTGAAAAACACCATTATTGTGCTGCTAGAATTTAACACTTGTTCAAAACTAAGAAAGAAACTCTAGGTTTGTTTGGATAGAGTGTTATTTGAAATATTATTTAAAATAATTATTATAGAATTTTTTGTGATGTAATGTATGTGAGATAAAAAAATTGCTGAAAATATAAAAATGTGAGTTGAAAAATATGTTTATGATACAAGCGAAATATTATTCGAAAAAAATTGATATCCAAACAAACCGTCTATTTTCGAAAACAAGTTTAGCTTAAATTTCTCTTGCATGAATACTATACAAAGATGAAGATATCAAGAAAATGAAGACAATTAAAGAAAATCTTAATGACATGGTTAAGGTAAAAAAAATGTAGCCATCTTATAAGGGTATGTATTTTTGCCCATTAGTTTTTTGTACAAAAATATTTTGCAAATGACAATTTTTGTTATTCATCATGCACACATAAAGCAAACAAGTACACTACAAATTTACTAAGTTCTACACTAGTTTTTAAACCATATTCAATAGAAAATCTAATTGTTGATAGATAGTTTGTGTTGGACACAGTGAATTAATCTATATTGGTTTTTTTGGATAAGTTTGTCTAACTAAGTCATAGTTTCCCTACAAACTAGGAATTTAGAAATTTGAATTAAAGAAACAGGTAACCAATATAAAAACAACTAAATTCACTTTTACCACGAAACTAGTATTTAGCACATACATTAGCATGAAATATTTTTATTGTTATTAGTTATGAATCAATGCAAACCATAAATAATACATCAATAATGACATATCATTCATACTTACATCAAAAAATTATTAGGTTTGTTTGGATACCTCATTTTTCCAAATAATACTTCGTTTGTATCATAAACACATTTTCCAACCCACCTTTTTATATTCCTAATCACCATTTCAACTCAAATACATCACATCACAAAAAATATTACAGTAATTATTCCAAATAATATTTCAAATAACACTCTATCCAAATAGACCCATTGTATTCCAAATATTTAATTATCATGTTAGTCTTTAAAGACTAATAGTTATTACGGTGTTTGTCAAAAAAATATTAGCCTTTAAAAACTTTTGCACATGAATTTGTTATAATGTGATAATACTCATTGACTATTATAATATATAAAAAAAGAAATAAAAAGAATTAGAAGTTTTGGATTCAAATTCTCTTGTCCTCCATTTCTTAAATCCCATCAATCCCTTGCTAGAAAAATTAAAAAATAAAAAGCTATTCTTTGAAATAGTGATTGAATTCTATCATGAATATGATGAAAAATTTTCTTTTTTGTTCCCAACACAATTTAACTCATTCTCAACCTTATCCCAAGCTAGAGTTTTTAATGAGGTGAATCAAGTCGAATACCTGGTGTTCAATATCTATTCATATAATATATGAACAAGGTTCGAACTTAATGAATATTAAATGAGCTATAAACATTGCTCAAATTCGAATTAGGCTTGTTTACGAGTCGAATTCGAGCTCTAAAATGATTAATTATATTTTATAATAATAATACATAAATTAGAATGAATTAATTATATTCTTTGTTTTAGAAAATAAATAATACTAATTTTATGTATAATTACTTTTTAAAGGAAAATATGAGGTATATATATACATATATTTAGTAATATTATATGTATTTATACTTGTTTTTACTTATAATTATATATGTATTCACAAACCTATTTGAATAGTTTGTTAACAATTTCGTGTTTGACTTGATTATTAAACGAATCTAATTTGTATTTGAGTTCGATTCATTTATTATACAATCGAATAATTTTTGAACTCAAACAAGCCGAAAACAAACTTGTTCACAAAC
This sequence comes from Coffea arabica, assembly GCF_036785885.1. Lineage (NCBI taxonomy): Eukaryota > Viridiplantae > Streptophyta > Magnoliopsida > Gentianales > Rubiaceae > Coffea > Coffea arabica. Next base: position 29,628,768 of record NC_092313.1, read on the forward strand.
AGTTTGGTTCGTTAAAAACTTTAAGCCAAGTTTCAACCATATCAACAACAATTGACCCCCAATTCATAGCAAAGCATCAAAACATGAAATTTTAGAAAGTCAACATGAATACCAACTAAAAACAACTCCAAAATTCTAAAATATAAGATATCCAACCAAGACTTTAATTTCATCAAAACCCAAGTCAATAATTTAACCAAAGCATAATGTCCAATGTGAATACCATCAGTGTTGGAATGTTATTAATTTAAGAAGTACTCTATCGTATTTAAGAAGTACTCAATGTGATAGTTTTATGCTATCCTCAGATTCAGTACTTAGTATTAAAATTTTAAGTCACTAAATAGTCAAACTCAATCATGCTGCACCATACATGCTGCTGATGAACTTTTGTTACTACTGTGCATTTATCCTTTAGAGCTTATACAGCTGTAGAGCTAAGAAGGAAACTGCTGGGGGAAGGAATTTCCAGTTGGGGTGGTTGATGCAGTGATGACTTTCAGGACAGGTGCATAACTTTAAATTCCTATCTGAAGCTGGATGGGACAACATGAGAGCAACTCATCACTCATTATCCTGTATTGGGTCACAAATCCACCGAATTAACTGCATAAAACATGACCCCACTGCTATAAAATATTACAAGAAAGATCGGGTCTTGTGCCTTCCCACTTAAACATACGTTAAGGGACATCACGGGTTCATTCCAAAACATGAAGTAATAGAATTCTAAGAGACGTGCAATCAGGTAACATTTACTAAGAACTAGAGAAAAGAGCTAGAGATAAGAGTTAGTCTAACAAAACAAGGTTTGTTTGGATTGAGGATTATTTGCCAAAATTTATTTGCTTACTTCATCATTATAATTTCCAATACAGCTTTTTACATTCTCAATTACTTTTTTATCTCACATACATCACATCACAAAAAGTGCTACAGTAAAAATATCTCAAATAATTTACAATCCAAACAGAGCCTATCTCTAGTCTGCCGAAACAAAATATCTCTAGTCTATGGTAAGAATCCTAATTAACTCCTCCGGTGGCTCTACATTTCGGCTGGGGGGCTTGGAAGCTCGGACCTGGACTTTGGCTTGGGCTTCTCCATTGGGCTGCTGCTCGGACCCTTTAACGTATCATCCTCTTTATGTCCATAGTAAGAGGGCTCGAATGGAACACCTCCAAACTCAATCTAATGGTTACAAGCGTGAGAGTGGAGTCTTGATTTCTCAAACAGGTTCCCACATTTAGCGCACTCAGCCAATTTTTCCAAATTTTTCTTTGACCCCTTCTTTTCCGAACCGTAATGTTCGTCAAGAACTCGCATATGCCTCCTGGACAGATCAATGAAATAATGCCGTTTCAGTTTCTCCAGAGACGGAGAACACTGAAATCGACAGTGATAACACTGAAATACCTGCAAAACAACAAATATTAAAAATTTATTAGAAATTTATTTTTCTATTATAAAAATAATTAAAAACAATCAAATACAAGTTACCCTTTTTCCAGCTTCCTCTTTTTTTTTCATTTTTGGATTCTTGTTCGCTTCTCTAAAGATCAGTGGGTTTGTTTGGATAGAGGATTATTTGTCAAAATTTATTTGCTTACATCATTATTACAATTTCCAACACACCTTTTTATCTTTCCAATTACTTTTTTATCTCACATACATCACATCACAAAAAGTGCTACAGTAAAAATATCTCAAATAATTTACAATCCAAACAGAGCCACTTTCAGCCTTCTTCAGCCTTTCCCTACAAATAACACAGCCAAAAAGTAACGGTGATGTAAGCAAATATATTTGGACAAATAACTTACAATCCAAACACACTCTTTTCTTTTTTCTTGTTCAAGCAGCAGAGAAGATATGTGCATTCGGTATTCAAAAAGACATGCATCCTGGTTTTCAGCATCAATTGCTATTGCCAAATTCCTCTTTTAGATTTTACAGGCTGCGCTTAATTTGTTGAGCTAAACTTGCAAGTTATGTATAGTCCGCATCATAAAAAAAGTAATAAGAAACTAAGGCCTAAAAGTAACTCAATATCGTTCTATTGATTTTATGTCCACCCTGGATCATTTTGCTCCTCTTTTTTCTTGGTAAACTTTTCTTGCCCCCCAACAATAAAGGGGGGACATGACAGTATAATGATCAAGCACAACAATTATGATATTAACAACAAAATTTTTAGTGTATCAAAAATATCATGTATCATGATACTATAAGCACGTGCAAAGCATGTGACCCATTATTATTTGCTTTTATTATAAGTATGCAAATTATCATTTGCTATTTAAAATTACCAAAATACCTAGGATAAAATCAAATTAAGAAATCGTAGATAGGTTAGTCAGAAATCCAAGATAAGTTTAAGTTTTTTAATTCCATAACTTATAAAATTGAAAAAGTGACTACTTAACGAATGAAGAAAATCGTCTAATTAATGGCTTATAATGATGATTGTTGATTGATGACAACGGTGAGAATGAGAACAATTATAATGGTGGGTGATAAAAATGATAACTTTACAAACGGCATTGATGACAATGGCCACGATTACTCCTGACTTGAGATATAACTTTTAATTAAAGAAGTGAAGTGATTATAAGAGTAAAAGGAATGAGTGAGGGCTTTGATAAAACAAGAAAAATGAAGAACTTTTAGAAGTGAAATACCCTTTAGGCCCCTATTGTGTCTTTAGCAAGATTTTTGATAAAAATTGTTGATTGACTCAAAAATTGACTCAGTCAAGACTCACTGATTCAATAAAATGATCCCCTTGACTTGAAAATTGACATCATAAAGATATCGTATATTAATTTAACATTCCAACACTGATAAAGATATCGTATATTAATTTAATATTCCAACACTGATAAAGATATCGTATATTAATTTAACATTCCAACACTTCACAATCACAGCACCTGGGGACAGTCCCAACACTGATGGTATTCACATTGGACATTCCACTGGAGTAGTCATCACAGATTCAAACATAAGAACCGGGGACGATTGCATCTCAATTGGTGATGGTGCCAAACAAGTTAACATAAGCAAAGTGACATGTGGACCTGGCCACGGAATCAGTGTTGGAAGTCTTGGAAGGTATGACAATGAACTGCCTGTTGAGGGTATCTTTGTTACCGACTGCACCATCTCCAATCCTTTAAATGATGTAAGAGTAAAGAACTGGCTAGCTTCTAAAAGTGGCAGTGCCACCAATATGCACTTTGAAGGTATTATCTGTAAGAATCGAAAACAACCTAAGAGGGGGGGTAAATTAGGTGATTTAAAAAAATCGATCAAGATATGAGTCACTTTTTGAGAACTTGCCCTCTTTTTTTAAAAGACCGCACAATGGAGCAATTGATGAAAAAGCACAAGTGCTTGAGAGTAGAAGAGATAAACAATTTATATTGCAAGACAGTAACCAAATTTCAAACTCCACTTGAATTTGAAAATTACTTTATATAGCAAGTTTCTTTAAGTTAATCAACTTACAACCAATCTCTTGTGTACAAAGGAAGGATCACTTTCTCCTCGCCCCAAACCGTACTTGGTCAAGTAAGAAAGTTTTACTATCACTCGAATAACTCTCACAAAATTACACTATTGAAAAAATAGAAACACACTTGAAAAACTTATCGAAAATTACACAACTAAGAGTACAAATTTTCTTTAAAGAATATTCTAACATTTTAATCACTCAAGATCTGATGTAGTCTCAATGTGCAAAAGCTATTTGAAATTTCTGACCATGCCCTATTTATAGGAGACCAAAAAAATGCTTCATTAATGTTTCCAACAGATAGAAAGTAGTTGAAGAGTCAACAAGCCGTTGGAGTATCGGACGTCCGGTAGTCTAAAAATATTTCCTATTCCAGATAGAAAAAATTCAAATATAGTCAGCCATTCAAAATGTATAATAAAGAAAGTTTGTTCTCCCAATGAATGGACTTCTCTTTATTCTAAAAAATCCTTTTCAGTAAGATTCATTCCAGATGAATTTACATATCAAGATTACAAAATGGCATGGTATCGTGCTTTCCTTTTTAAACCATTCAATCATTCCTGGTTCTTCACATTCAAAGAAAGTTGCAGTAGAGAATTTCCAATTTCGTTTAATGACATGGATCGTGAATTGATGGCCCAAAGAACAGATCGAGAATATACCAATTATTTGAGAGCTCAAAGAGATTCTCCCAAACTCCAAAACAAAGAAAAAGTTATCCGATCCAGAGGTTATCAATACTTTGTTCAAACTAGCCATGGTAGGCAAAGTATTCCAACCTATCAAATTCCTAAACATGATACAATATACATTCAAAAAAGCCCTTAAGCTACGATTACTCCACAAGAAAGAGCTTTTATTATTCAAAGAGAGATTCAGCGAAATACTATCCGAATTCAAGTCCTGAGAAGAGTTGAAAGAAATGAAGAATTTATTCAGTACTACAAAGAACAAAATAAGCAATTATCTGACCAGCTTAAACATATTGTTTATTAATATTGCAGGAATATGGATTCAAAAGCAGGAAATTTCAGGCCAAAAACTCCTCAAGATTATGAGATGAGTCTAACTCCTGTAACCCAAAATAGATTCCAAATATTGCAGGATTTCCCAGCCTTGACATATAGTCAAGCTGCCTGCACTCCCACTTCTTCTCAAATAAAACCTCTTCAACAAATTCCAAAACCCTCAGAAAAATTCAATGAAAATACCTATTTCACCAAGCCATTTACTCAACATATTGCTCTAACCAGATTTCAAGAAGTACCTTTATACTCTACCCTCAATCAAATTACCCAAAGAATCTTTCCTCAAAAATGCTATTGGCAACCAGATGATTCCTCAAAAAATTTGGATTACTATGAATTAATTCTTACACATACCCAATCTGTTGAAATATTTCCTATTCCAGATAGAAAAAATCCAAATATAGTCAGCCATTCAAAATGTATAATAAAGAAAGTTTGTTCTTCCAATGAATTGACTTTTCTTTATTCTAAAAAATCCTTTTCAGTAAGATTCATTCCAGATGGATTTACATATCAAGATTACAAAATGGCATGATATCGTGTTTTCCTTTTTAGACCATTCAATCATTCCTGGTTCTTCACATTCAAAGAAAGTTGCAGTAGAGAATTTCCAATTTGGTTCAATCATTGGTGGAAATGGTTTGGACCACAACCAGAAATTCTACCTCCAAACGTGCTCATGGGATTTCAGACATACCTAAAAAGAGCAAAGGGGGAAGAATATACAAGGCCAATTTTATTTCATATGGAGTTCAAAGTTCCATGGATCTTTTGCTGAAGTTTTAAGATCCATCAAGAATTAGAAAAACCACTTCCAATGTCATTGGTCAGAGAATTCAAAATTAAATGGTGGACAGGATTCAATCAGGAATTTGGAGATCAAGTAAACGTCATCAGATTCCTAACAACCGGGGACAAACTCAAGTGGACCAAACAGCTACCTACTCCAACTACTACGGTACCTACTACAACAACTTCTCCACCTACTCCAACCACTATGGCACCTACCCCAACAATTACTCCAATAAAGAAAGAAAAAGAAAAAGATACTGAGATGGTATCCGAGGCAAGTTCAAATGACTTTCTGATGAAAAAGATGATTCAAGATCCAAGACTACTCAAAGAATATTTGGACTATTTGCAAAAGCAGGATACGAAAGAAGAAACCAACAAAATTGACGAGTCAGCAGAATCATCCGAATCTACTTTCGATCCTTTCGGAGGACCATGCGGACAAGATCCAAATGACTTTTGAAAAAGATGTCGGCCACAAATAAAGTGTCGACCCAAAAGACAAATGAAATTCAAATGAAGATGAAATGAGAAGTCCCGAGCCTCTATAAATAGAATCAAAATTCAGAAGAAAGGCATCGGCGAACACTACGAGATTAGATCAGTGAAAACTCTCCCTATTTTGTAATTCAACCAACCTCTTTTCAAGTTCAACCACTCTTTTGTATTCAAGTCTCTTAACTTTCAATATTCAATATAGAAGATTCAAGGTTTCTACAATACAAGCTTCCGTTGTCTACTCAATATTCTTGTAAGTCTATTTACACTAAATGTATTACTTTTCTATGCAATCATCAATAGAAAGCAGCCTGGGTAGAAGTGGTATCAGAGCCACATTACGACTGCATATTTAGACTTTGAATTTATTACTTTATTTGAATTACGTTTCTATTTCTAATAAAGAGAAGTCCATTCATTGGGAGAACAAACTTTCTTTATTATACATTTTGAATGGCTGACTATATTTGGATTTTTTCTATCTGGAATAGGAAATATTTCAACAGATTGAGTATCTGTAAGAATTAATTCATAGTAATCCAAATTTTTTGAGGAATCATCTGGTTGCCAATTGCATTTTTGAGGAAAGATTCTTTGGGTAATTTGATTGAGGGTAGAGTATAAAGGTATTTCTTGAAATCTGATTAGAGTAATATGTTGAGTAAATGGCTTGGTGAAATAGGTATTTTCATTGAATTTTTCTGAGGGTTTTGGAATTTGTTGAAGAGGTTTTATTTGAGAAGAAATGGGAGTGCAGGCAGCTTGACTATATGTCAAGGCTGGGAAATCCTGCAATATTTGGAATCTATTTTGGGTTACAGGAGTTGGACTCATCTCATAATCTTGAGGAGTCTTTGGCCTGGAATTTCCTGCTTTTGAATCCATATTCCTGCAATATTAATAAACAATATCTTTAAGCTGGTCAGATAATTGCTTATTTTGTTCTTTGTAGTACTGAATAAATTCTTCATTTCTTTCAACTCTTCTCAGGACTTGAATTCGGATAGTATTTCGTTGAATCTCTCTTTGAATAATAAAAGCTCTTTCTTGTGGGGTAATCGTAGCATAAGAGCTTTTTTGAATGTATATTGTATCATGTTTAGGAATTTGATAGGCTGGAATACTTTGCCTACCATGGCTAGTTTGAACAAAGTATTGATAACCTCTGGATCGGATAACTTTTTCTTTGTTTTGGAGTTTGGGAGAATCTCTTTGAGCTCTCAAATAATTGGTATATTCTCGATCTGTTCTTTGGGCCATCAATTCACGATCCATGTCCTTGTAAGAATTCTCTAGTAAGAAAATCTGGTAATGAATTATTTTCTCCTTTAATGAATTCTATATCAAAATTAAAAACGGATAAAATAGCTTGCCATCTAGCAAATATTTGTTTTGAAACTATATTTTGAACATCTTTTTGTAAAATCTCTTTTGCAGATTTACAGTCTATTCTTATTAAAAATTTCTTGTTATATAAATCATCTTAAAATTTTGATATACATAAAACTATTGATAAAATTTCTTTTTTAATAGTTGAATAATTCTTTTGAGAATCAGACCAGGTTCCTGAATGAAATCTAACTAACTCTTCTTCTTCCTGAATGTACAGAACGACACCTCATGTTTTGAACTAAATTGTAAAACCGACGAAATCAAGTAAACTTAATGAAAATTGATGAAATCACAAAATTGCCCTCATATATCTAAGTAAAACACAGTTCAACGGAATCATTTATTTCATTGTTTCAAATCCTACGAAGAGAGAGAGAGAGAGGAGCATCTGTAGAGAGAGACAGCGAGAGAGAAGCCAAATCGATTGGCTTTGTGCAGTTTTTGATCTGAATCAAGCAAGAGGAGCGAAGGAAAAGACAATGAGACTAAGATTTCTTCCATAAAATCGAAGGCAAATGGGTATGTATGCTATAAATCGTTCATGTTAGTTAGGGTTTAGGGTTACCTATCTCAGATTTTTGCTGATTTCATTTAAATTCTTTGGACCGATGATGTTATTTACTTAAATAAGATGCTATGTTTGGTTGTTGACCATACAAAAATGCTAATTTTGTGAGTTTTGGGACTGCTACTTTGGATTTAAAGTCGAGAATTTTGCTAATTTGATTTTCAATATTTAAAGATTGTCTTAATTTTATTCCAGTTTTCGGAAGATTTCTTAGTGTTTGCGTATGACTCTACTAATGGGTGATTATTTATGTTGACTAGGAATCATGCAAATAATTTGTGAAAGTTCCATTTGTCATAGGTTCTATTTGTATTTAAGTATAACTCAAATAATTGTCACAACTAGATATATAACAAAGAGTTGTATGCATCACGTGTAAATTTCTATACTTGTCATTGTCATGTGAGATAGTGGTTTTAGTGGTGCAGAAAAGATTAGCTATTAAAATTGAATGTGTTTATGCTTTTCTGTTTATTTGGCTTTATGTATATCAATGACCGAGACATATTAGGTGGGGGACTAAAACATGTTTGTTATATACCTTGAAATATTCAACAGAAGAAGACAACTCAAAGGAAAAAGTAGACATACTTATGTATTTTGATGGGAGTTTTAGAAAATATCCAATCCTCCACTATACAGGAACCCATATGGCTGTCTGTAAAGATAGAGTTGAAGACGAGATCTCCATAGTTGACCTTTGCAGAATGTTTAAAAAAGTGGACGAGCAAGCAACTAGAGTGACCTTTTGGTTTTGTACCCCAAATGTTGACTTAGATGGTGGCCTACATCCAATTAGGGACAATGATGATGTTAAATTGATGAATAAATCACATTGGGGTATGGCAACAAGAATAATTTATGTCTGCAGTGGGGATGATCCTTTTGAAAAGTCACTTGAACATGGTGGGGACAATTTGGTGGAGCCAAATTTGACAAAGGCTGCCTCAATATTAAAAAATAAATGTGCAGACATCAATGATGGTGGGGTACATAACACCAAAACATTTAAAAGACTTCAGAAAAGAAAGAAAATAGGGTTAGTAACACCACTCCAAAGAAAACAAATTATGCTGATGATAAGGATCCTGAATGGCTGAAGGAGGGGTTGGAGACAATAGAGGATGAGGATAGCTTTGCAGCTAAGAAAGATGTAGATAAATGCAACAAACCAAAAGGCGAATCCATATTACATTCCACCTATTTTCAACCTTATCATGTGTTTTCTTTTCCTGCAAAGGTAGCTATGAAAAGCCCTGCCAAAAGTGAAACTGATAAGAAAAAGAAGTTCAGCAAAAGTACGAAGTAGTCTAGAGGGCTCGATACCATTGGAGAAATTCGACCTCACATCTCTTCTCAAATTTCATCTCAGACTCCATCTCAAGCATCATACCAACACCCATCTCAGATTTCATCGCAAGTTGAAGAACTGAACAGTGAAAATAATGAGGGAAAATCAAAAGCAGAAGGAGCACCACATATACAAGAAGAGGATTGGCAGGAACTAATAGTTTCTGATGAAGAGCTGCTAGACAAGTGCAGATCTGATTGTGAAGTCCAGCAAGGAAGATTGCTTGAGATGTGAAGTCTAGTAGAGAAAATTACTTGAGAACTTATGAGCATACTATCACACTTGTCCCAAGTGATAACTACTGGGTAAGATGTGAATAACAACCCCCAAATCCTCCAGTAGTTCGAAGATTTCCTGGTAGACCCAAAGGTCCAACAAAGAGCAGCTGATGAGACCGAAAAGGGTCAAGTTCAACTAGGAAGGATCTTATGATATATTGCAAGAGATGTTTTCAGCCTAGACATAATTCAAGGACTTGTAAGAATGCCATTCATCCCAAATCTAAATTTTACAGGATAACATGAACCAGAATTTACACTGTGCTTACTCAAAAAGCTTTAATTTAGCACTAATATGAACTTGTTTTTTGCAAGCATCTAAAGCAAATGTAGCTGAATCAAGTTTAGCAGTTGATTCAACAATTCCCTCACTAATGGTGCCCTCACAACCAATTGTCCATCAAGAACAAGGATGTAGTACTGCTGCACCTGTTCAAAAAATAAGCTGCAGGCCTGGGAAGTAGTAAACATAGCCGACAATTATGAGTGTGGCAAAAAGCATGCCTGCCAGACAATTATGTTCTTAGGTTGGCTTATGTGCACTGTATTTCCAAATTAATAAAGCATCTTTCATTCAATTTCATAACCAACTTTTTTGTTTCCATCTTTAATTGCAGCCTATGGATGGAAGCGAGAAAGGATCTAACAAGGCTGCTGGCACGACTTCACCAGAAAAAAGAGCCCATCATCCTACTGTTGTTGATGTTCTATACAACCTAAGAGCCAAGAAAGCAAGATCTAGATAACTGTAGCTCACTTAACATAGCAACTTGATAGTTGATTTTAAGATGAACTTTATGTTTGTTGAAAAACTTTTGTGTAGGTTTTCAGACAGTTTGTGCTTCTTGTTAGGGTTGGTGGCAAACATTTGGACATGTTTTTGAGGCAATTTATGTTTGGTGGGATGCTTTTGTCTGCTTCACTTGGAATTCTTGTCAATTGATGGAAATTTTAATGTACTTATTGAATGTTTTAATGGAGACTTCTGATTAAGGGCTGGACAAGTATTTCTCAAGTGCTAGAAAAGTTATAGTTCTTGGAAACTTTTGTGTACTTATTGAGTATTTTAATGGACAAATTTGATTAAGGGCTGGAAGTGTATTTCACAGTTGCTTGTTTCGTTTCATTGTTTTTGGCAGGATATTTTCTAGAAAATTAGAAGAAAAAGGTGCACATTTTCATGATTTTTATGAACAAAACAAACAACCAAATTTCTAAATTTTCATTCATAAGAAAATCATTGTCTTATTTTATAGACATCATTATCAACAGAAGCAAAAGTGAAAAAATAGATGCCATTAGACAACAGCTAACTAGTGCTTTCAAGTTCTTCAGTTCATCATTCAATTTCAAGTTCAGGAAATGTTCTTCAACCATTGGCCTCCCAAAAGAGTTTTCTCTTGTGGGTTCATCTCTATAGATGGAATTACACCATGACCAAAATCTACATTCATCCCTTTTGATGGCTTTTTGGACTCAACAATTTTCACCTTTGCCTTTCTTCGACAATCACAAATTTTATATTGGTATTGTAGATCCCTAGCTCTGCTACCCCTCGAGAGCATGACGAAGACATGAGCAATCTTCACCTGTGGGCTGGAAATAACCACAGGTTCAAGTCTTTTTCCAATCGTTTCCCTTGATCAGTACATGAATCACAAATTTTATATTGGTACTGTAGATCCCTAGCTCTGCTACCCCTCGAGAGCATGACGAAGACATGAGCAATCTTCACCTGTGGGCTGGAAATAACCACAGGTTCAAGTCTTTTTCCAGTCGTTTCCCTTGATCAGTACATAAATCCCAATTTTATTACCAACATTCTTACTTTAAACCTAATAACAACAGTTTGTTAGCAAAAATCCAAAATCAAAACTTTTTACCTTAGCCAAGATTGTCCAGCAACAATTTGCTCGGTGGTTCACTTCATCCCTCAAGAAGCTTTACCTTCCTTTTCGATTGGGTGGTAATTTGATTTCTCCCAAAGCCTAGTTCGATTTCTCTCAATCAAGAAGCAAATTGGATTTCTCTACTCAAACTTGTCGGATTTTGATATCACTGGGAGTTTTATTGAGAGCTAAATGGTAGAACTGGTATATTTACTAAAAATTAAGTTTAAAGAATTTGTCTTTCGATTCCAATACGCAATTTCCATTAAGTTTATCAGATTTCATCAATTTTACAATTTACTTCAAAACATGAGATATCGTTTTGTATGTTTTGAAATGATGGAGGCTTTCCTGTTGACAGGTGTCCAACCTGTGCAATAATAAAAACTTACTTACGACCAGATATAAATTATTACAATGACAAGTAAGGTCGTCTCCACATGGATTGAGAAGAAATTTTTAGGGGTGGCAATGGGGCGCCCCGCCTCGCTTCCCCGTGGGGGTTAAAAAATTTTGTTAAATAATTTCATTATTAATTAAATTTTAGCAAATAATCAAGTACTAAAATATCAACACATCACCAAATTATTATTTACTATAACTTCACAATTGAAACTCATAAAAATAATTAAATAAAAGTTATTTGAATACAATCTAATATAATATAACAAATATAACTAAAATAATCAAGTTTTCACTTTTGATACAAATACAATCACTAAATTATTATAGTATTTTTTTTAGAAAAAAATGTTGTTGTATTAAGTGTAATTAGAAATTTAATATAAATGTATTAGTAAATTTAGTATAAATAAATAATAATTTTTATTAATAGACATGTATAATTAGTAGTATAATTGATAATGTCAATTATATTACATATACTAATATACATTAAATGATACATATAACTAATAATATCATTATTATAAATTTATAACTAATTAAATTAAATATTATATATATAATTATGTATATATATATATATCTTTATTTTTTTAAACGAGTCCCCTGCCCCCCGCCCCGTTTCTAAATGGGGAGAAAAATTTCCCCCCGCTCCCATTGCCATCCTTAGAAATTTTCCTTCTTTCCAAGTAAAAATTGATTTGGGGGGGGGTGGGGGAGGAGTTTGGAGAATTAAAATTACGATTAAAAACAACTACTCAAAGAAAATAAAAATACTAGAACAGAAGTAAATTAAATTTAAATCAAGAATAACGAAGCTCTAGCAGGATGTAACTTTGAAAATGGTTCATATAACAGTTCATTGATACAAAAATTATTTCATCTATTTTTTAATAAACAGGTTATAGCTGCCAAATACACAATGACAATTAGCTTTTCTTGGTGTCTCGATAGTTAAGGTACGCCCATTAACTACTTTCCTAATCAAGAAATAACCCTAAGTACGCCCATAAAATTTTATTTCTTGATTGCATTAGAAACTAGAAAAATCCTTTTTTTAATAAATAAATACACTACCAGGGTTTATTTAAATTAGATTATATATCTCTCTAACATGAAACCAATCACACTGGTCACCACTAATTTAAAACAATTAAACAATTACGGATTTAATTGTCCTAACTGACTTTAATTTGCTAAGTTGACTTAAATATTAGGCGTCTTTGATATTCAAACAACTCAACAATCAAAAGAAATTAAAACAAAAGACATACGAGTACTAACCAATAAAAGAAATTAAGAAAACAATTAGATCTCACAGTTATTGATCACCCAAATCCTTGTTATTCCTTGGCTAGAAAAAAAGAATTTAGTTGCACATTGTCGGGATCAAACAACGCAATTTCATTGAAGTGAATTATCTAAACATCCGATAATAGCAAAAGCTAAAGAGAAAGAAAAATGCAAGCCGTCTTCATGCAAGATTAGGTACCCAAAAACAAAAAACCTCGCCTTCAAGTACCGTCTTTTCAATACTAATAGTTCAGCTTCCTTATCTAGCTAACCAAAAGAAAACAAACTTCTAGTTAAAAAAGGAAACTTCCTAAGATAATACTAATTGTCCCCTAATTGAATCAAATATCTAAAAGAAAAGTGACAGTTTTTTAGTGTCCAGCCAATGCCATGCTTGAACTCCATCTTGAATGAGGAAACTCTTATGTGCAAATCTCGCGTCCCCGAGCTTGATAGCAATTCTCGAAAGATCACCGTTTTAGTCACTTTTTACTCTACCTCCTATAATTAGTACCGAATACCAAATATAAGTAGAATCTGACAATTAAAACAATATTTGACAAGAATAAAGGGGAAATTAATCATAAATTTAACGACAAATTGCAACCTATCACCTATGTATTAGGTATACAATAGGGGGGATTTTTTGTTTTGAACTCATAAAAGAATTGGTGAGGTTACAATAGTAAAATCAACCACTAATTCTTTTTCCTCCAACAATTTACTTGCACAACAGTTTTTGAATATCTTAGTCTTCAAATTTCCACACAAATTTTCATTGTTTCCCCTCAAAGCCCCAATAAAAAAAGGGCTTGAGTATCATTCTTAGCCCTCTTAGTTTAACGTCAATCAAGTGGATTATAAATGCAATCACTTTGTCGAGTCTAACGACTTACTAACACCACTACAAAGCAGTCGGCCATTATACTCCATGAGAAAATTTTGTTTTGTATAGCTTAGTTTTATATTTATAAAAACTTTTCCCTCACTAAAATTACTTTTTAAGTGCATATATACTATGAAAATAATTTATCACATTCTTCCTTGAGAATTTAATGCTATTAATTGAATTCATCATAAAATATGTATTCTCTCAATGAAGTTAACTCAAAATCTTCAATTCTCAAAAGTAAACATCAAAATTCCCCGCGTTATGAATTATATATTTTTTCAATCAAAATAATTAAACTTTGTTGTTTATCGTGTAATTACTTAAATTCAACTTGTCATGGAGAGATACGATAAAAGGAATACAAAATCATGAAAAGTCTTCTAACTATGTGAGAAGCCAAGATAGCAATAATAGCCAAAGATGTGCATTTAAATGTTTAACTTGAATATCATATCCTTGTTACAAAATTACAGTATTATACACATTGTTTTTAAAGTGATTCCATTGGTAATTTTTTCTACAGAATTGGTTTTTCAACTTTTCTTTTAGGCAGGTGCAATACTAATTGTTGGGAAAAGTTGAAAAAAGGGAATTGGAAGATTGAAAATGTATAAGTATGGTGTAATTTTTGAGAATTTGCAAATGTAGTATGGGTTATTCTTGACAAATTAAAATGAGCAATAAAATTATTACTAAATGACTAAATTACTCTTGTATTGAATAGAAAAATGCACTTTAATGTATAGAAATGTGTTTGGTGAATATGACGTATGTGCACATAATACAAGTATTAGTATGTGCACATTAGGGTAAATTCATAATTTAGCTTACGATATTTTATAATTTATGAATGGTAAACCCTACCTAGGGATGTCACTCGCACTCACATACAAAGGTCGGGCCTTAATCAGGACTGAGCCTAATATAGCCCAAACTCAGCTTACATGTAATTCAAGCCTAAACTCTACTTGGCTTAATTAAAAATTAGGTTCAATTGGCTCAAGTTGAGTTGACTCCATTGATAGTCCTAGCATATCTTATATACAAATTTCCTAAAATTTCCAGCATATTTGTTAGTTTACTCCTTTGATAATTTTGCCTCAACTCTTTTTATAGGAACTAGTTCCTTTTGCACACTCAATATGTGTGCAATAGAAAAATGCATAATATTTATAGTAAACGGACTTTAATTGATAAAGCAAACTCTAATCTCTTATATTTATTTCACATAATAATTAATATATTGGTAGTTATAAGGCTTAGGGTCAATTATGTTGAAGTGTAAATAGTTGAAGTAAAACATGTTTTCAAGACAATTAATCATAATCACATGTTTAGGTGGTTAAAATAAAAATAGTTACTAAAAGGGTAAAAATGAAAGTTCATAAAATGATAAATAATATTTACGCGAAACCCCTTTCCTCTCCCTTTATATTGTATACACAGTACTTGAACCCATAGTTATTAGATTCAGTTCGACTTGGCAATTGAATCGGTTAGCTTGGTGACTTGAGCATCAGGTTGGACCACATCTCTAATTTGATCGAATAAAAAGAGTTGACTTGATCAAATTCATTTGATTCACTGGTTTAATCAGAAACCCATCCAATTTGTCAATTAACTTTTTTTCTATTTTTATTTTTGAAACAAAATATATATATATATATACTTTTGACAAGATTTGTACATTGGATTTTCATTTAAACATACATGAGATTTTACCAATTGCTTATCATACAATTAATCATTTTACAGTATTTGAGTAGTTAAAATATTATTTTATTTTTAAAGAAAAATAAAACATTAAACAAGTGATGCTACATCTTTGAAAACAAGTGGCACAATTTTTGTTTCATCTTTGACTATATTATTTATTCATGTAAATGTATTATAAAATAAAATTAAATCTTCTATTAGTACTTATATTTTTATTATATATCTTTTTAAATATAATAATTAGTATCTAAAAGCAATTTATTAGATATTTTACTTATATCAAAATTACTATTTTGTATTTATAAATATTAAATTAGTACCCACCGTTCAATGAGGGATCCAAGTGATCCACTGACTCGATCCCTCTGTTGGATTCCATATCGGGTCGGGTTTAATAAAACCATTTTGACGACGCTCATGAAACCCGGGCTACTGCCAGTGCTTGATAATTTTGGCGCCAATTCTCACTTCCCGGAGCAGAGCAAAAGCAGGAGCAACTGCCCTGCCAACGCCCCCGACCCCTCCTCTCTGTTGTAGTCCCATCACATCACACCACCTTCAATTAAATCTTCGTCTTCCTCCGCCTCGCCCAGCCCAATCCCCAGCCCACCGAGAAACCCTAGCTTTACCCTCTACGTCGGTCGGCCGTCCTCCTCATTCTATCGCTAGTCTCTGATGATGGACGAGCCCCAGGCCAAAAGGGCCAAAGTCACCAGGTGCAGTAGTTTTTTTCTTTTTTCAAAATTGTCTGCATTTCAAGTGATTTTTTTGTTGAAGTTTTTTGCATGTTCAAGTTTAGGGTTTTAGAATTTGTGTTCAAAAAGGATTTTTTGAACACTCAAGTTATGACCTTTGAAGCACGGAGTACTACAGCTGAATTCTGGCCTTTACACTTGAGTATACACTCATAATCAAGATATAACAGTTTTCTTTTGGTTTTTTTTTTTTGAATTTTGCTCTTTAAATGGTTGAAATTGCAAATTTTGGAAGATCTTTTGACTTTTGGAGTCAACATCTGATGATTTTAACCCTGACCTAACTTTGGGGAGCCAGTTTTACTGTAAAGATTGTAGCTTTTTGAGTGTAATGTTCTGCCTTTCTGAGGTTTGAGCTGTAATGTAATGGAAGGGTTACATTAGATCACCTGGTTGTCATGGGATTAAAGTATAAATGTAAAAAAATGTGAAATTGGAACTGCCTACTTAGGGGTATATGTTGAATACTCTGACCACACCGATTGCAATGGCTCAGACCTTGTTTTCTGGCTTTTGGTTGTTTGCTATGCTTTTGAAAATTTCTGATTCCTTTATCACTAATTTCCTTATTGGATCAGATTGTCTCTAAGCCAAAATGATAAAAGTTGTGCCTTTTTTTGGCCATTCTTTCCAATTAATTTCAATTGCCATTTAGTTTAATAGTTGTGTGCTTCTCTTCTCTGTCTTTATTGGCTTGTTGATGCTTCAAAAGTTAGGCTCGTGTGCAAGTGAGTTTGATACTTTTCAATGCCTTTTTTTCTCCTCTTCACTAATTGAGATTGTGCCGGGTGACAATACTTTCTACCTGTCACAGGAAACTTTGCAATCTAATTTTTGTGTTGTGATATGTTCCATCACCTATCTCATTTTAGCAAAACAAGATTAGATGTCCCAGTAATTCTGATCTCACTTCGGTTTTCCTTCCTTTGCCCTGCAGGGATACAGATGATTACATGCCTGGAAACATCCTTGAGATTGAGCTTTGCAACTTCATGACATTCACTACATTGTTTGAAAAACCAGGCTCACGACTAAACCTTGTTATTGGACCTAATGGGTCCGGTAAGAGCTCTCTTGTTTGCGCAATTGCGCTTGGCCTTGGCGCTGACCCACAGGTTGCAAAATATACCTGTACTACTGTGAATTCTGTTGCCTTTTTGTCTTACTTTTATGATGACTTGCATATATGCAGGTTTTGGGGAGGGCAACAAGCATTGGTGCATATGTGAAACGTGGGGAGGAGTCTGGGTACATCAAAATAACTTTGAGAGGAGAAAACAAGGGGGAGAAAATCACAATTACTCGCAAAATAGATGTACACAACAAGTCTGAGTGGATTTTAAATGGTAAATGCCTCATATTACATGCAGACAATGTCCTTTAATTGATCTCCATTCTGAAGGGCTTGTTGATGCAAAAATTTTCAGGTTGTCTTCTTGGATTCTCTTTTTTCACATAATTACCCACTATTTGTAGGGCTGTAATTTATGGCAGGATTCTCCTCAATTCGTAAATTTGGGGTTAAAAATCTTGATCTCTGTAGTTGAATTTTTTTAATAGCGACGGAAACAAAATATTAGGAAAAGGATATGAACTAAAAATAAACTGCCCAGATGACATTTAGTGCTTTCAAATTCTTCATAATTAGTTTGGCAAAGTACCAATTATAAGCCAAGCTTTATATAAAATTTCGGTAAAGGAGTTTGAGAAACAGTAGCCAGAGAAGTAACTACAAGTGCTTTCCAGTCATCAAGAAATATCTAGAACTGTGTAGATGAAGTTTTGATGCCGAGATGCTATTTAATTTAGTACCTTCTTGAAATATTCATCATAAATCCTCCCTATTATGTGCAGATATGTGTATGCATCTCATAGCTTTATATATTGACTTGTTAACTTTGCGTGTATACAGTTTCTGTTATTAATGACGTATTGTTGCAGTATGTATGCGCTGACTGGCCAGTATTATAGTAGAGATAGAACTGTCCATTTTCTTGAGGTCATTATCTGATGAAAAGCTAAGGTAAATTTGGGAAGGTTTCTTCCTAATTTGCTGCTTCTTTCTCAATGTCGTTTGAAGACTTTGCATAATTGAGGTAGTGCAATGTGAGTGATCTTCTGAAGAATTGCAGAAGTTTGCTTATGTATCGATAAAATTATACAGTTTCTGTTATTAATGATGTATTGTTGCAGTATGTGTGCACTGACTGGCCAGTATTATATTATACAGTTTCTGTTATTAATGATATATTGTTGCAGTATGTATGCACTGACTGGCCAGTATTATAGTAGACATAGAACTGTCCAGGCCAGTATTATAGTAGACATAGAATTGTCCATTTTCTTGAGGTCATTATCTGATGAAAAACTAAGGTAAATTTTGGAAGGTTTCTTCCTAATTTGCTGTTTCTTTCTCAACGTTGTTTGAAGACTTTGCATGATTGAGGTAGTGCACTGTGAGTGATCTTCCAGAGAATTGCAGAAGTTTGCTTACGTATCGATAAAATTTTGGGTTGTGTGGCAGTTGCCAATGCTCAGCACCACTGCAATTATGTAATTTAAAAACATGTAGGGTACCTTTTTGGTACCTGCCTATCCTGGTTTGCTTATTGAGATTTGCCTCTAGAAAAGAATCATTTGAAAATGTTGTTCTCATCTCTGTTTTTGAAGCACTTTTATTTGTATTGATTAGTGGTATTTGATTGTAACCTCTGATAAATGCATATTCAGTTAATTAAATTTGGCATGTCAATACTAGCAGCTGCTTTATTCTATATAAGCTTAATAGCATTTTTGGAGTTTGAGAATGATTTAACTCTTATGACGCATCCACAGCACAGGAATCGACAGAGTTGTAGATTTTCCTGAATACTAGGCAAAAGCTCATCAAGAGTGTATTTTAGTGCTCCTGCTAACAAAAAGATGTCCATGACTGTAGTCAAAGTTCCTTGTAGTTTATATGCATCATATGAATACTAACTTAAGAAGTAATGCAATATTACTAGTTATATTTGTCAAAAGGTGACTATTAATGTGTGAAGCTTTTGCTTCAGGAAAGGTGGTGCCAAAGAAGGATATACTTGAGGTAATCCAAAGGTTCAACATCCAGATCAACAATTTGACTCAAGTAAGCTTTAAATTAATCCTTCGGATCTTAAATGTGGACATTTCATGTGTTCTATGCTTTCTACATGTTACACATATAATCGTTCATTTCCAGTGTTTTGTAAAAGTCTTGCTCAGTTCTTAGATGGCAGATCAAGTGATCACTCTTAACTGATGTAGGCAATAATACAGCATCCAGGAAAGAGTAAGGACAGGCTGATAAATTGCCCCTCTTATAATATCCCTTTTTTTGCATGCAACTACAGGATAATTACTCTGGAGATTATGATTTTTAAAGGGATGGGTTTTCCCATGACTCAAAAACTATCTAGATTTTGCAACTATAAAGGTTTACTTTGGCAAAACAGTTGGAAATGATTACTGACGTTGGGTTTAAAGATGGAGATTTTAGTGCTGAAAAAATATTATTGAGCAAGTTTACCTTATATGCAGTTTATCTCATTCTTGTACATTTTAGTTGCTGACATCAGCCTATGGTTCATCTTCTGTGATGCCTTGTTTTTTCTTTTTAATATAATCAATGGTACATTTTATTTGTTTGACATTTTGCTTTATAGTGTAAAAATTTTATTAAAGGCAGTGAATGGATGCAATCTGAATTATAGAAGAAAGTCTATCTATGAAGATGATAAGAAGTTATTGATTAGGAACAGTAACAGCTAAAACAATAGAAAAGAAAAGAAAAGTGACAGTGCTATTCTTTCATGTGCACACTTCAGCTTTATTGCTTGTTTGGTGTAATGGTTCTATCATGTGCTGTTCGCCTCAAGGTTACCTGGATCTTTGGTCATTCTAGAACACAGAAATGAAGTATGCTTTCCACTCCGGAATGCTTTGAGTTAGGAGTAAATCTTCTTTGGAATGCTTAGAACTGAAATTTGATCGCCTGGAATGTAGCATTAAGTTGGGATCTTTTGTATTTTCTCATGTGTAGTAATATAAGGAAAAATTCTCAGAACAAAGAGCAAATTGGCAATTTCTTTGAGGGCTTGTCTGTGTATATGCAGTTCTTTTGTGTATCTGTAGAATGAAGTTGTAAGCATATAATAAGTTAAAATCTTAGCAATTTATTATGCATAAACTTTTTCGAGCTTTGGTTAAGTGACATTGAAGTTTGAGTCTAAATCATGGTTAACAAAATACCATTATCAAGGCATAATTTTATTGAAGAAATTGATGGAGAATCTAAAGTTCTGGCTTTGGTTAATATAAATCTCCATAACAATCAACTGATATTGACCTCGAGGCTACAACTATTATTCAGCAAACTATTGACATCTGGAGTGGAAGTTCCGATGAGTTCATATTATGGAGATTTTAGTTGATAAGAGTATGATTACTGCAGATTCCCTAGTTTCTCTCAATGGTCATATTTGTTATTAAAGTGCCAGGTGAAACAAAAATCCTGATGCTGTCAAACAAGTAGGACTGAGTGTTATTAGTACAGAGCCATTTTGAATTAAGTGCGAAGAAAACTGTATAGAAGATATTGGTCTAGCTGTTCAGATGGACCTGGTTGGGCTCGGCAGTTCGGAGAAGTATACATTTAATCCCTCCTTGGATATCTTCCTGAGGGTGTACAGACTGAAGCTATGGGTGTGCTTGGCTTGAATAAACAACAAAACAATCTTGGGCTGTGCCCATTTATCCTCTTTTATGTTTTGCATCAAAGTTTCTCAAACCATCCCATGACTTCATACCAATATACTGAGTTTGTTATGTTTCTCATTGTTTGTTCTTTCTAGTCTCTTAAGTTGATTTCTCTCTTATGTTGCTTTTGCCCTTGTTTTTGTTGTCATTGGCTTTAGTTTCTTCCACAAGATAGAGTTTGTGAGTTTGCCAAATTAACTCCGGTACAACTGCTTGAAGAGACTGAGAAAGCTGTTGGTGATCCTCGACTACCCATCCAGCATCGCTCACTTATTACTAAGAGTCAAGAACTAAAGAAGCTTGAACGAGTGAGTTGCAAACTGTCATTTTCCTTGATGATATTCTTTTGTCTATTGGGTGAATTGAGAATCCTGAAGTGGAAATGTTTGCTTTTGAGATTATGGAATGTGATATTTTTGGAGAGAAGGGGACATGATAGTTCTTACTATCTATTTTAGACAGTTGAAAGCAACCGAGGATCTCTTATTCAGCTCAAGGGACTTAATGCACAACTAGAAAGGGATGTTGAACGTGTACGGCAAAGAGAAGAACTCCTGTTGCAGGTCTGGTATTTGGTTTTGCGTCTAATTTCTGTGTTGGAGTAAAACAACTTGAATGACCATACACTTTGCTTGCAGGTTGAGTCAATGAGAAAGAAATTGCCCTGGCTGCAATATGACATTAAGAAGGCTGAGTATTTAGAAGCTCAAGGGTGGGAGAAAGAAGCAAAGAAGAAACTCGATGAAGCTGCCAATGCTTTAAATCAACATAAAATACCTCTCGAGTAAATGAACATGCTCTGACTGTTTTTTTACTCCTTTAAACCTAATTTAAGTGATCTTGTGGAAGTAATGAAAAAAAATTTGACCTTTACTAAATTTGCCAAATGTTGGGTCTTTTCAATTTCCACAAATCTAATCCCTGTTTGATGAGAGGTTTTATTGGTAATGTTAGTGCTTTCATATCTACTTGCTTTCTCAAGGAGTTGAGTGCAAGTGCTTCCTTGATGCCATGCGCTAACTATGTATAGTTTAGAAAAGAGCACAACCAAAGCATAAGTTAAAACTCTAAAGAACTTGGTGTGATTAACTTTAGATATTCAACTCAAGATTTTTTGATCGCTTGAATTCAGTTGTATCTCGGTTTTTAGCTTTGATGCTTGATGACAAAATATTATTCGCTTTCAGGAAACAAAAGCAAGAAAAAACCGCACATGATGCTAACTGTAAAAAGTTATTTGGACTTTTAGATAGCAACACGAAGAAAAGGTTGCAAATTGAGAAGGATGACAATTCTCTGGTACTTCTTGGTGTCATTTGACTCTTGTGTTCTAATCAGGTAATTACTTGTATTTAGCATAATTGATCCTGTTGTAATGTATGGATCTCCAGGGAGTGCAAGTACAAGGAACATATAATGAAATAGAAGAGTTAAAGTTGCAAGAAGAATCGCGTCAGCGAAGAGTCAATAAAGCTAAAGAAGAGCTTCAAGCTGCTGAATTGGAACTTGACAATCTTCCTGTTTTTGAACATCCCAAGGATAAAATTGTAGGTTTAACATTTCTTGTGCTGAAAGTTGTGTCTGGTAGGACTCATATTGGACAAAAACTTTACAAAATTTATTTTACATATTATCAAGGCTAAAGAAACTTGTGATCCCTTGGTGCTATTTGTTAAACAAAAGGAAACTAATTTTTAGTAGGTATATTACACAAACATTTATCTCTGTGTTTTGATGACCTACATATTTTGTTGATTCCTTTGCACATTACTAAATCAAATGATCTTTAGGAGGAATTGTTTGCTCAAATTTGTGAGCTGGATGATGCTGCCAGAGAAATTAGGTCTGCGAAGTCTCAGAAAGAGGGGGAACTAAATCAATGTAGGCAAAACCAGAGGCAGTGTGTGCAAAGGTTAATATCCTTTCTTTACCAAATTTGCGCTTTATTGTCTATGGTTACTCAGCCATTTTCTGTTCTTAAATCCTGTGCAGATTGGAAGACATGGAAAGCACTAACCATAAGAGGTTACAAGCGTTACGAAATTCTGGTGCTGAGAAGATATTTGAGGCTTACAAGTGGGTACAGGAGCATCGTCATGAATTCAGAAAAGCGGTTTACGGTCCAGTACTTCTTGAGGTACATAAATAAGACATCCATGTCATGTGGTATCTTGTAATTATTGACATTAACTTTAATGATTGAAATTCCTAATGTAGGTCAACGTATCAAATAGGGTCCATGCTGACTATTTAGAGGGTCATGTTGCCCATTACATATGGAAGGTATTTTCTGATAAAGTGCACCCTTTGATCTTATATGGATATTGGTTTTCGTTATTAGTGTAAGTGAAGACAACCCTCACCATGATACCAGGTTTTCTGTCCTGGTTTTGGTGTTCTGGCTCTTGGGTGATGATTTTCCTATACAGAAATGAGCTATATGTTGCCATTATTTCATCATACTTCATATGAAAGTACAAATGGTTTTATAGGACCAGACATGTGAAATAACCCTTGACTGAAGTTCTTGTGTCCTATTTCATAAAGTAGAGTTAGTCAATTTACTTTTTGACAAGCTTATAGTGGAGAAAATGCATTCAAGTGTCAACAGAGGTTGTAAACCCAAGTGATTTTTTGTATTCCATTATGATTTGTTGTTGAGTGCCAAGAGTTTCATGAGGATGGCGAAAGAACTTTTAATTGTTTGTGGATGAAAGGAAAAGCCAGATATTTGATAAGTAAAACTAATTGATTTAATAAATGCTTTGCTCGGTGATTTATTCTGCTCCCTCTGTCCAAATTTTTGACTGGCCTAAAAGCAATACACACACACACACACATATATATATATATTGGGACTGGCATTAATACCATCATTCTGTTTACTCTTTCACTTCTTGTGAACATCTTTTAACCTCATTCAAAAGTCAAATGTATATATTGCCCAACTCTCCATCTCTCCATCTTGGGTATGCTAACACTTAGCTGAGTCTCACGTCAATTTTAGTATGTTTTTGAGGACTCATCCTCTTTGTTCTACAGGTCTTATCAATAAAATTTGTTATTCTATCAAATAGATAAATAAATAAATAAGGTAAACAAGGCTAACAAGAAATAGAAGATTCTTGATAACAATTTAAACAGAGAAATAACAAGTTTCCCATACAAGGAGGGAGTACTTAGGCAATAGTGAATTAAACATTGTTATACATCAATTCACAAACTTGAGTTTCAAGAAAATGAGGTGACAAAATATTGCTTCATGTTTTCAATATTTTTTGACTTTATTAATATTTTTCTGCGCTGTTATATTACTGAAGAGGGAAACTTGTTTTGCTTTGTAAAAGGTCCTATTGATCAAACTATATAATAAGACCAAGTTGAACGAATCTACTAGTGGCTTAATTAAAGATATGATCATTGTAGTGATTAAGAAATGCAATGGCTGTAAGGAATTAGATAGTTAACTTTTGGGATTCCTATGATTTCAAAGATGTTCCATACATTATTTTTGCAGTTGAGAAAGGTAATTTTGGAGACCTGATAATTGAATTGCTGTATGCAAATGATGTTATATGACCAAAGCAAGAAATGTGGAAAAGCTTGTTTTTCTTCTTGATGATACCTTTAAAATTGACTTAAATGCACTTAGAAATTGTAAAGATGTGATAAAAACTTTTCTTTTCAGTTCACCTCTGATAGCACTTCAGATATAATTAATGTACAACTAGCAATCTATTGAGGAAATGAAATTCCTTTTCTTAAATGGGAAGTCCATATATGAGCACCTTAAATTTTAGGAAGTAAAATAAGAAGTGTGGAATTGGAAATATAAGCAATAGATAATAGTAATTGTAGAGAAAGGCCCAAGAGGAATGAAAAGATTGCTAAGGGAAGCAAATCCTGAAGGGAGAGGTTATTTGAGAAATGAAGGATAAAGAGTCACATGTTCAATTTGCACACTGATCTGATGAGAAAGTTTTTCAAAAGTTGGTGGCCGTCATGTTAAGATGTCTTGAACAAGTATATATACGACTTCTTCAAGTTTATTGTCCCATGAAGATGTCTTGAACGTTGTTATCTATATGCACAATTGCCCATATCTATAACCGCACAATCCACACAAGCTTGACAGCTTCGATACAGTGAAAATAGCTAGTTTGTTCATATATGAATATGGAGTTATCATCAAGGATGGTCCAGACAGATTTTAATAATATTTTCAGATCAAGATGTCAGGTTATGTATTTCTGAACCAAAAATAATAAATACTTGTCTGATTGTTAAATAACAGTTAAGATTGCTAATAGTGATGAAATTCTGGGAACTTCGGTTTATGCATATTCATCAAAGTCTATTGCTAGCTGTTTTAAATGCATGTCTTCCTTTCCCCAGGCAGGGTGGGCTTAAAAATGATATATGAAAGGAGTTAGTTGTTTGAGTTAATCACTTTGAAATTGTAAAAAATGATCATGTCACTGCATTTCAAACTCGTAGTGGAAATGGGAAATTCTTAAATTAAAAATTTGTTCCAAAGATTGCATGGATGTTTGCTTAGTGCAACATAGTCATCTTCGTGAATGCAAAATAACATGCATTATCAAAGAGGAGATACAACTAGAATTTTTTGAGAATTAAACCAGTGTTATTCCAATTTAATTCGGTTGAGTATTGGTGCTGTTATTATGTTCTGCTAGCATTGTTATCATTCACTTTCTTATGGGCTACAAATAAAGAAAATTCCCTAAAGAGCTGTGGATTTCACTGCAGCATCTGTATCGCAAACATACTGTTAATGTAGGGTTTGCAAACATACTCCCTAAAGAGCTGTAGGATTTCTACAAATTAGTGCTTGAGGCACACTCTTCTGAGCTTGGTTGAATTTAGGAAATTATTTGTTTTCCTAAAGGAAAACTTCCAAGTAAAGCTATTTTTTTAGCTTTGGGCTCTTTTAGCCTTCGATGAGACGGTTAGTTTTGCAGGTAATTTGTGTCTATGGTAAGTATGATTGGTAAAAATGAGATTCCATATAATGACAGGAAAAGTTAATGCCATGACAGCCCTCTGCTGTATATATAGCATAGATATGGGCATTGAAAGGTGGTCGGTTCGCAATGCGAGTTTCTCAGTAATATTGGTTGATGATTATGGAAATGTTTTAAGTGACTTGCCCTAGCTCTGAATTTTGTTTTCAACAAGTGAAGTTTCTGTTGCGACTAATGTCTAGGCAATGGCCAACTCTGATGAATGATTGTGCTTGTTGCTTCATACTCATATGTTCTTGTTACAGATCTTTTATTGGATCTTAATAACTGTTTTTGTTGGCTTTGCAATGAATGCTCACTCGCATGGTAAACTGTTTTTGGCATGTCAATTAGAAAAATTTTGGTTTGTTTAAATAGTTTGCACTTTCAATCCACTTGTGGTAAAATGTGAGTCCTGTACCTGGTGAGATTGATTTCAACCTGCTCCAGTGATATGATACTAATTTGGAATTTTTTGGAGTGGATGTCTACATGGTTGACGTGCCATTCTTTTTTCAATCTCTTGCCTATTCCATAGGCCTTTATTACCCAGGATCCAGCTGACCGTGACTTCTTGTTTACAAACCTCCGGTCCTTTGATGTTCCAGTAATAAATCATGTTGGAGATGAAGTTTGTCATAGGAGGCCTTTTCAAGTTACTGAGGAGGTACCACTATGACATGAACTCAAATTCTGTATTGAGAATTAATTTACTTTTGATTAATGTTTCTCTTCATTGTCTTAATCAGATGCGAATGCTTGGCATCTATTCTAGGCTTGACCAAATATTTGAGGCTCCTTATGCTGTCAGAGAAGTTTTAATTAGCCAGTTTGGGCTGGAATATTCTGTATGTTAACATGAATATTTTTCGTCCCTTGTTCTCTTTTTGATTGTACTCTGATGAATTATATGAGGTAAGATATTTAGAGGAGTTTGCTTTGAATTGATAACTATACTATTCTGGCATTCTCTTGTTTTCCTCAGTACATTGGGTCCAAAGAAACTGACCAAAGGGCTGATGAGGTACTGAGGTTGGACATAATGGATCTCTGGACTCCAGAAAGCCACTATAGATGGAATCAGTCACGATATGGTGGTCATATTTCTGCCTCCGTGGATGCAGTGCAGCACTCTCATCTTCTTTTATGCAGTATATTTCTTGAAATTATGTATGATAATTGTATATAAGTTTCACAGGTTCTCTATCCTTTTTAATTATCAATTTTCCTGCACAGATGTTGATGTCAGGGAAATTGAGAGACTCAAATCCAAAAGGGCGGAGCTTGATGACAGGATCTCCACTTTAGGGCGAGATATTCAAGCATTTCAAAGTGAGCTGAGGCATGTGGAGGACAAAGGAGCTAATTTGCACAGGGAACGTGTAAGTGAAACTTATGTTTATAGGCCTCTATGGATGTCTATTTTGCGAATAAGGTTGCTATTGCAATGCGTCTTTTATTGCTAATAAGGAACACTAACAGCATGTTCTATCTATGTCAATCTCAAAAGCACCTTTATCCGTTATGAAGATCAAACTCATCAATGTAAAGAAGGGTGAAAAAATTATATTTTGAAGTAAGTCAGAAAGTCCTTTTGAATTTAAAAAATCACCTTTCAAAAGACAAACATTATCGTTTGGAAAAAAATTATCGTTTCAAAAATTATCGTTTGGAAAAAAAAAAAAAAGACATTGTAACATAGTCTAGAATGCGTTTTGACCCATAGAATGAGAAGTGCTGGTCATGAGACCTTAATACATAGTTTACTAGTCAAACGGGAATTCAAAAACGCTAGGCCACTAACTGTTTCAGAATGTATTTTATATGGTTATTCATGTATGAATCTTTGTAATGGATAGAGAGCTTGTTGTCTGCACTATAAGTGTGTACAATTTGCTACTGAACCTGGAATTCATGTCAGTTTTATGTACATTGTTGTTACCTTTTGTGTTTCTTTCTTCAAAACAAGAGTGCAGATACAACGATGAGTGTGCATGAGTACAATATCGATCTTGTAGAATTAATGATTTTTTTGGTAGGGATAACTTTAGTCCTGAAATAGCACAAACAGCATCTAAGGAGAGTTTTAAAACATAAAAACTGGCATTTGAAGTACTAAATTGCTAGTTAATAATGTAAAATTTGTGTATATGATGTTAACTGTATATTTGATTTCTGAGTTATACATGTTTATATTACGGAATCATAAGTGCACCTTTAGATATTGTCAGGGAAGAAAAGTTAGATTCACCAGTATGCATATGCAGAAATAATTCAAGGAGGAACTTGAGAAAGTGAAAGGCAAGGGTTTAACTTTAAGAGAGAGGTTGTTTTGTTGGCAACTGTAACCACCTCTTCCTATGTAGTTTTCGTATTTTTTAATAGATTTAACTTCCTTGCTTGGATAAACCATATATGCATATATATTTTTTAATTGTACTCTAAAGAACATCTTTTTAACTATACTTTTGGTAGTTATTCTCAATATATAGTCAAATGTTTAAAATCAGTATTTTTCAGGAGGAAATTAACAGCAATTATCAGAGTCAGATGAGGAAACAGCGTGAAGTGGAAAGCCGCATAAGTGAGTACTTTTAGGATGCCTTTACTTTGAGATATATATTTTTTTTTACAATTAACAAACAAATGCTAATAAGTGTAGACCAAAGGAGGTTGAGGCTGAAATCCATGGAGGAGAAGGAGAACCCAGATCTCTCTTTGTTAAAACTCCTTGAAAAAATTGAAGAATTGAAGGTTAAGCGTTTGCAACTTGCAATCCAACTTAAGGTAAAACTTTTGGTGCATCAGTATTCTGGTGGCAGAATAATTGCTTTTCCATTTGTGATGTTGGAAAACTGATTTGTTTTTTGATACCTGTTGACTTTACTAATTATGGTGTCCTCTTGTTTTTGACAGGATTCAATCATTGATGCTGTTGCTTACCGAAGAGATTTTGCTGAAAAAAACCTGGTCTCTATAGAGCTTGAAGATAAGGTATTACTATTTCATACCTCAAGAAAATTAGTGTATTAGTCGTTTGCAACTCCACTATATGGTGCTAAAATTATTTAAGCACCCTATCTATCCTAACTGAAGACACGTGTACTGAAACACATTGCACTTGATGTAATATTTAAAGTCCTGCATGAAATTGATTCTGATTAGTAAAACTATTAGGTTTTGTTTGCATGCTGCTGAGCTTGCCTTGAGATACTTTCGTCTCCAGGGAGCCTTATATTTTCTGAATGAAATCAAGTATGTGGATGTGAAAATATTCTTACCCGATGATGAAGCACCGGCAAATAGTCTGGTCATTGACAGTGCTTAGTGATAGTCACTAGGAAAATAACTCTATTTTCATTTCCATCTACATTACCAATAGTTAAATATTATGATCTAGACACCGGAACTAAATCAGTGAAACGCGTCAATGTACAAGAAGAAATAATTAGAAGAAGTAGGGAAACAAGTACAAATGAGCTTACTGTTGAGACCAAGAAAGACTTGATGTTATGTTGCCAGGCTGGCACAGCAAAGATGAAGAGAAGTGGGATGGGTTTGAAACTTTGGGACTTAAATCTTAACAATGAAATTTCTTGTTTCTTGTTCTTAATTATGTATCATTTTGTCAAAACCTCATATGTGACGATCTTCTTTAAGCTAATTTATGTGGAGTAAATATTTTTGGAAGCATAAAAAGTTCAAAAGGTCGTAGAAGTTGATTATTCGAAGTCCAGACAAGCTTGCAGAACTTAGTATTTGTTAACTCAAACACAGGTAGAATGAAAAGTTGAAAGAAGTGAGCTCAACTAAAGTTGAAAAATTTTCTCACTTATACTGCTTCCAGCAAGTGAAACGTTGTGCTAGGACATGAGTGGATGTCGGCATGCATTGAGTGTGCCATTGTTTCTGGTGGAAATGCAAAAGACTCTTTTTTCTTTCTTCAGTTGCAAGCACATTTCCACAACTACCAATGTATGTAGAACAGTGAAAAGGGATGTTGTCGATCAGCATGAAATTCCTCCTGACTCTGGGTCACCAGTGTATGCTAATGGTTAAGACTGAAGAACATTTATACACAGGTCTTTTTGGAACCTTAGTTTAACAACGAAAAGCTTTTTCTGGAAGCAATGTAAAGTGGAAGGACTGGCCTTATGAATTTGAACCTAGTTTAGGGGACATCTTCAAGGTCATGGCATGGTATCTTGGTAGATTAGTTGCATATCAGCAGAACTGTCTATGTTTCAGTTTTTCATCACTTGTTGATGATATTATTGGTTGTGTTTGTTAAACCATCCTATCCACAGTTTTCTCGTCCTCCTCTAATCAACTGAATCATATTTTACCACATTAATTGACCCTGTACTCACCTGTCATTTGTTTTGGGGTTGTGTGGCCATGTTAGATGAAAGAAATGGAAGCCAACATGAAACAACAAGAGAAGCTATCACTTGAAGCATCAGTCCATTGTCAGAATTGTGAGTTAGTGCCTTTTGTTGTTTTTATCCTCATATCTTTTTCCCTCTAGCAAAGGTGACAAACTTTGATCAAGTTCACAGTTTGGAATTGTTTACTTTGTGTTTATGCATGTACCTAGTATGTTCTTGTCTATTTGCTGTTTCTTTTCTTCCTCTGGGTGTGAAGTTTCTGAATATGTTCTAATGGTAGAATGGCAAGAATTCTTAGAAGGGGGAAGACCAGATATATCTGTGCAAATTAAAGCAAACTAAGCAATTAGATGAGTATAATAGCAGAATCTGATTCACCAAGTAAGGACATTTGGTTATTTGTAGTGTCAGACTTGGAAGTTATGGAGAAGGATTACAGTTCCAAGAATTACCTGGGAAATTTGATTCTCAAAAGTAATTTTAGTTTAGAGTGAGTTGTTTATTGCATGTGCACATTCCTGACCTGGTATTTGGCTTTTTCTTATTCCCTTTTTCTCTCCTTTTCTGTTGACACTATTGATGTCCTTATGATCTTTGTATGAATAAAAGATAAAATCTTCATGCATGGCTTGCTAATTATTTTTAATATACTGCCAGTAATTACTTTGTAATTTTCCTGAATATTTCCTGGCCTTTGAATGGCTGTAACTTTGTTGTTTTTCCTCATCTTTCTCCACAACATCCTGCGACAACTATGAACTCTCGAAATTTTATTGTAGTATAAGTTTTTTGGTGCACTTCTACATTTTGGTTTGTGGTTAC
This sequence comes from Coffea arabica, assembly GCF_036785885.1. Taxonomy (NCBI): domain Eukaryota; kingdom Viridiplantae; phylum Streptophyta; class Magnoliopsida; order Gentianales; family Rubiaceae; genus Coffea; species Coffea arabica. The sequence goes on from NC_092313.1 coordinate 29,660,155, forward strand.
TTCTGAGCAGAGGCTGTGCATCTATAGATTCACTAAAGTTATAAGGAAACAAGAGATGCTTTCCATAAGTAAAGCTGCTTATTTGTGGAATAAAAAAAATAAAATGTTATTTGCCATCTTCTATATTGGTAGTTACAAGATGGAACTTTTTATGTCTTTATGTAGATTCAACAAAGGTGTTATCTAGCTCAGTTTACTTTCTGTTATATGAACAGAAAGTGGACGATTTATATATGTGTAGATGCATTTATTTTGCTGCTGATAGACAATTGTTTTTATGTTTGTTAAACAGGTAAGAAGAAAGTGGACGATTGTCGACGAGAACTTTCAGCTGCCAAGAAGCATGCAGAGTCTATTGCCAAAATCACTCCTGAGCTTGAGCAAGAGTTTGTCAAGGTTTGCACATGAATTTGACATCTTTTTCATTGGATGGGTATTTTTCCTTTGCACATTGTTCAGCATAATGGAAGTGTGTCTTTGTACAGTGGTGGGCACAGCAGTTGCCCCTCCTTCCCCCCCCCCCCCTCCCCCCAAAAACAAAAAAAAGAAAAAGAAAAAATTTTAAAATTTCTCTTACAAAAAAAAAATCTACTCCTTTTAAGATTTACAAAGTATTTATATTCAACATTCACAACTTGCCCCCCTTCAATATACTCCTGGCTCTGCCACTGTCTTCGTGCCTTTTTTAATTTCTTAAATACGTATACCTAATGCTTGTAATTGGGTTAAGGGATTGAATTTGTTTGAAGATGGGGAAATGTTCAAGAGAAGCATGATCACACCACCCCCCCCCCCCCCAGAAAAAAAACAAAAACCAAAAAAAAAAACAACTGCTTGGAGGTTTTTAGAGTTCCAAGTTGTACCATGAAATTAGCAGATAAAAAGGACCATTGTACATCCTGTGTTTTATTGCACCTGAGTGGAAAAAGCAGAATCAAATTAGAAAAAAGAAGAGAATTGCTGATATAGGATCTGGGGGATATAAGCAGAGGACTTTGAAAGGGAATAAGATGTTTGATCTGGAATATTAAAAAAACAAAAAAGAAAAAGAAGATCAAATCTCAGCAGAGGTGAGTTGTGTTTCCATCAGCGCGGAAACCAAACTAGATTTAAGTGTTTGGTTTGCTCTGAAATTTATACATCAACTTTAATCAAACAGTTAGGTAGGTATCCTATTCTATATTTTCTAGTTTACATGCTTAAAACATTTTTAACAAGGATTTCAGCCTTTGAAAAATCTAAAACTTGTTCGAGTCTGTACTTTTTCTTCTTTGGAGTGGACTAATGGTGTTCACTGGCTGACAAAACTTGCAGTTGCCTGCCACTGTTGAGGACTTGGAGGCTGCTATTCATGATACCATTTCTCAAGCCAACTCTATTCTTTTCCATAATCCAAATGTTCTTGAACAATATGAAAGTCGTCAAGTAAAAGTATGTGTTCTTGTTCATTACTTGTTTTTATCGACTTTATGTGCATGGTCTAATTTTGTTCAAGTTCTGCAGATAGATGATCTTACAAGGAAACTAGATGAAGATGAGAACAAATTAAATAAGCTGCTTGATGAAATCAATTCTTTGAAGGTTGTGTTCAATGGTCTTCCTTTTGTTTCTTATATAATCTTTTTAACATACTCAATATGCGGTGGTGTCATGCATAGGCTCTATACTGCAAATTTCTCTATTTGCAACATGTTAAGCTGCTTGGTCAAGTTTGAATTTTGTGTGGTATCTGCAGGGAAGTTGGCTTCCAACATTGAGGAACCTTGTGTTTCAAATAAACCAGACTTTCAGTCGTAACTTTCAAGAAATGGCTGTTGCTGGTGAAGTTTTACTGGGTGAGTTTGAAGTTATTGAATATTAGTTTCCTAGAGTTTTCTGTTGTTCCCTTTGTTAATGTGTGTTTTTCTTTAGATGACCATGGCATGGACTTTGATCAGTACGGAATACTAATAAAAGTGAAGTTCAGGTAATTTTGTTTCTTGATTATAATCACTGTCTGTCTTAAAAAACTTTTTTTTTTCCCTTTTTTTTTAGTATGTGAATGTTTGATTAGTTGCATAGCAGATATACATACTTTGAGTAGCATTTTCTTTCCGCAACTAGTTTTCCAAGTAGATAGGAGGATCCAATTCTCCATTTAAATGTGTTCAGGTAGAAGAAATATTTTCCATTGAAAATTCTAGATGCTGGAAATGGGTAATGAACACAGGACAATACTGGGTTACTAGCACCTCTTTGAGATGTATGATCTACCAAAGAAAGTCTAGAAGAAAAGGATTGCTTTAGAAGCCAATTGGTGTATAAAAGGACAATTGGGCCTTTACTTAAGAAAGAGGTGCAGGTGGACAGGTCATGAAAAACATCTCATGACCTGGTGTGGTAGTTGCACATCTTTCTTTCTTTCTTTCTTTTTTATCCTTTTTTTCCGTTTCCTTCTCATTTTGTCACTGAAAAACATAGTAAACAAGTCAATTTATGATGTGATTCAACATAAGGCCAAGCATCCAGATGTGGGAAAGCCTCCAAGACAAAAAAATTGTGTGACAACTTACTGCAAATTGTACATAGATTACTTGTTGGCTGTACGAAGATTGTCTTTAGTTTGATTGGTCCTATTTTGTGAAATAAGAACTAGTAGAACGTAGAGCTACTTTGAGCACATTGAGTGCTGTTTTTTTGACTATTTCCCTATACCCCCCTGGAGTAATGTTTCATAAACATTAATTAGGGTAAGATTCCTGATGAAAATGATTTGCTAAAGTTTTATATTTTTGGAATACCAATAATTCTCACAGAACTAGATGGTAGCAGTGCTTTTTAGGAGGCTTAATGTGACTGAGGAGTTGTTTGGTTAAATTTCCTCAATCACAATCGTTATGAGTGTGATTAACTTAGTTAATGGTAATGGCTTTTGCCACAAACCGTAGTGTTTGGTTGAAATAGGAATGCATATGAAACAATTCTTTATTGTCTACTATTCTTTCTTTCTTTCTTTCACACAAAATTTTCTGCTTTCTTCCCCTTTTTTCTTCCTTGCTCTTGACCCTTGAACAAGTGCTGCTACGGTTCAAACCAGCCACAGGTCACTTGAGAAAATTCCTGGCCACATGACTCTGCTGTCACACATGTATGTATGTGCTCCTTTTGGTATATAAAATCCATCTCTGGGCTACAAAACTTCTGAAGATGGCCAAGAACCACCATACCAAAGGTGAAGTACTGTGCCTAGTTAAGTAATGGACTAGAGGAATGCTACAAAAGTGGATGGGGAATGGTGAAGGTAGTGGGATTATTTCCCTGCTGGCCTCAGCTTGCCCATTGTAACTTTGTCATGATTAAAGAAACTTTAAGGAATCAAACTATGGTTCTGACGTTTCACCCACTGCAATTTGTTTGAGATTAGGGTGCCAATACGGATGTAACTAGCATTGGCTTCTCCCTGATTGATATCGATTAATAATTTTGCATATTTGTATTGATTTTGAAAAACATATGTCATGTTAATGTGGCTATGGTTTAGTACAATCCAGTCAATAACGATAACTGATTTCTTATGGAGCGAATGAACTTTTCAATGACCAAAATTAGAATGATTAATTGTTGTCGGTTTATTTAGGTAAAAGACTTCTCAAATCTAAAAGAATCAGAAAGACTAAGGAATGAACCAGAAATTTGACCATGTCGTTCTCCCTACTAAATATAAAATCTGACCCTTGGTCTAAAACTAAATTACTGTCTTCTTGTACTTTATACCAAAATATGTAAATGCAAAAATAAATGAACGAGTATATGTGAGTGTGATACCCACTGATCCAGAACGAGGACCCCTGGGTTCAGGAACCCCTCGTTTGTTTCCATAAAGCTGCCCAAGAAGCCATTTTAGGGTTCTTAATTAGGGTGGTTTTCATAGCTTTTATTAGTATTTTTATTTGTTTGTTAGGTTTGTTATTTTTATTATTGGTTGTAATAGTGTTGGCGAAGATGGGGTGTTAGACCAGCCCTATGTGCAGTGCCGGCTTTCGTCGAGGCCCGATGCATATTTTATTTTGTCTTAGGGTTTTAGTGCGTTTCTGTTTCCTATTTTAGTTAACCTATTGTAGCCTATAAATAGGCACACTTAGGATTTTTGTTAAAAAAGACTTTTCTCCAATTAAAATATATATCTTTGGTTGGTTTTACAAATTGTGCGAGTTTTCTTACGTTTTTAGGAATTGTAGATTCATGTCTGGTTGTTCATGCAACGTTTCTCCTTTGGAGGGTATTCATGTAAACCCCTTTGTTTTTTATGCTTCCACTACCACATCACCTGCATGGATTGGTGGTTTAGATAAACATTACAAGCTCAATGTGATATGCTGTTTCCATGACTGAAGATATTGGAAAATCTTTGTCGTTGTTCTAGATATAATCCTACCTTGGTTGCCTTGTAGCTTGGTGCATTTCTAATGATATTGGATAAACAGGTGAATTTTTGTGTTGATTGATAAAAGTTTGGCCCACAAAGGAAAAAATATAGAAATTCTGGCTTGGGCCCTTCAATTGGGAAAGTCAACAGAACTAGCTTTTCCCTAAAGATTTGGCTTTTGGAAAGATGATCAAAATTTTACACTGCCATTTTCTATCAGGCAGCTATTTGGAAATTATCTTCTCTAAGACCAGGGGTTTAGATAAATAAGTTGGACGATACAACGGATAATACTGAACATGGAATAAACCAAGTGGTATTAATCATCGCAAGGCTGCAACTCTTACACCTTGAACCTGTATCACAACTATTAAGAGAACATGTTAAGGAAAGAGGAGGAATCTGTCTTTCTTTTGAATACTAATAATATGAATTTTATGCAACTATTTTTCCCAATAATTGTTGTTTGTTTGTTTCTTATTAATCTGTTCATGGGATCTGATTCACAGGCAAGCTGGACAATTGCAGGTTCTCAGTGCCCATCATCAGTCTGGCGGGGTATGAAGATTAACTATCTTAAATGCATGATCCTGTTTCTGTTGCTGCTGATTTGTTTTTGTATCCTTTTTTTAGCAGCGCTCACTCTTGTTGTATCTTCTTCTTTTTTTTTTTTTTTTTAAGGAGCGCTCTGTTTCAACTATTCTCTACCTTGTTTCTCTGCAAGACCTAACAAATTGTCCGTTTAGGGTGGTTGATGAGATAAATCAAGGTTGGCGAACACCTCAAAGTTTTTTTTGTTTTCAATATCTTCATGGGCAGCAAACATAATTTTTTATTTTACTCCGTAAGGTATGGACCCTGTCAATGAGAGAAAGATGTTTCAGCAGTTGGTCAAAGCTGCTAGTCAACCAAATACTCCACAGTATGTTCGTTTCTTCTACCATGTTTGTAAAGTTAACAGCAGAAATTTGCCATTTGATATATTTTGTCGTGGTTTTAGGTTCAATTGTCAAGATTTGAACTTTTTCTACTCATATAAATCCATGGTGGTTGTAGGCTGATACAAACACGATCATGTTGCATTTTTTTTCCCTGTTGAAGCTGATAGTTCAGATATATTGATGGGATAACTGCTTTTTTTCATAATGAGAAAGACACTAGTTTTTTTTTTTTTTTTTTTTTTTTTGAGGCAGCTCATCTTGCGTCATTGATGTTGCTGATAAATAGGTACTTGTGCAAATAATTTGTGTCAGACATCTGGATTATGTATTCCACACAACGTTAGGGAGCTATGTTTAGGCTTAATATGCTGTCCATATCTGAGATTCTGAGAAGCGTCTATAGCTTGTGCACAATATAAGATGAGCAAAAATGATGTCAAACCTTGAGACTACATAAATACAGAATGTCTGGCTTAGAGCACGCTTGGGAACTAAAGATATTAATTAGGTGTAGATGCAGGTAGGCAGCAGTTAATCAATCTACTAGAACCTGAAGGATGTTAAACGAATATTAGTAACTTATCAAGGATATGTTGAAGACCATTAATTTGGTGTTGGTTTAGATCTGTCTGAAGTTGGTGCCATTTTATGGTTATGTTCCCTGCTTGAAAAGATCTTGGACTTGTGCCTCTCTCATGCCAAAATGAAGACTGCATCGCTTGTGTCATCACAGTGTGCTGCTTTCAACTTTTTACAGGTGCTTCTTACTCACTCCAAAGTTGCTGGAAGGTCTTCAATACAGTGAGGTATGCACCGTACTGGCTATAATGAATGGCCCTTGGATTGAGCAGCCATCAAAAGGTTCGACTACCACTTTTTGAGAAAGTCAAGTAGTATGCTATCTATTGAAGTTACTGATATACTAATTATTACCCTTTTCTTTTGACTGTTTAGTATGGAGCTGTGGGGAAAACTGGGGATCTATTGTGGGCCTGCTTGGGGGAAGTCAGTGCTGAGAAGCTTCAGTTCACTGTGGTTGATATGGCATTATTTTTGTATATTTAACACTGATGAGAAGTTGTAACATATGACTTAGTTTCATTTTTTGATCAAGGAGCATACTGCATTGACGAAGCTGCTTCTGTTTTATAATTTTATTCCGTGGTTTTGTTAAGCTTTGTTGGTTCTCTAACCTTTTATTTATTGGGGTAATTTCAAAAACGTCCCTTGAGTTTGTAACAATATCACTTAGTATACCTAAACTTTGAAAAATATCACTTGCTTCCCCTATTTTTAACTTTTTGTAACATTGTTAACCCATTTCAGATATATTATTAAAGAACTCACTTATCGATAAAGAATATGTTTTCATTCCAATATTGCCCTTTTCTTAAGAAATATGTTTTCTTCATAACAAATCTAGTTAACCCCTTAACTTTTGAAATTTTGGCCAGTATAATTTTTTAATGATGAATTACAAGGTGCTAACAATGTTGGAAGACCTATTAATAATTTTTGTATCATTAGTCTACACAAGAAATATAATTAAATTTCGGAATTCTAAATAACTTGAAAAACTCATTAAAGTTACTTGAGAATTTTACAATGAAGAAAATAATATTTGAACCTTGAAAACATCTAAAATAAGTTTTTAAATATATAGTTAAGAATTTTATCTTTTTCAAATTTTCAAACCATTGATTTGGAAAAAAAAATAAAGAAATAAAAAAACTTGCTTACTGTTCATAAATCCTTGAATCCGTCTGCAAACACTTTTTGAATTAAAAAAAAATGAATTTTTGGTCTTTGACAAAACCCAAAATGAGTTTCTAAACATAAAGCCTTTTGTCTTTTTGTACTCCTTGTTTTATAGCCCAAGAAATTTAAAAATTTGAAAAACTCCTGAAATTGACCAAGATACTTTAAAATAGAGGAATAATCTCTCTTGTTTTAAAAACATTTTGCATATATGCTTAAAACCATTTTTAAGTTAAAATTACTTCTTTTATATTGTATTCATCAAAATTACACATTGACACAATTTGTCTTTATTTTTAAATTTTCATTACATCCTTTTAAAAGTAGGACAATAAAGGGTATTTTTTAAATGAAAACATTTTTTCTATCTAAAAATAAGTTTTTAAATAATATATTTCAAAATGGGTTGATAATGTTCATGCTCCTTACTCATGCTAGGATTATAGTGATGACTTAACAGGTGCGTGGATTTGTAACTTTAATAGTCATTTACTATTAAGTTATATATAACCCAATAATATGAAATTTTTCATGATTTGAAGCATTGTGAGAGCATACTTGTATTTTGTTCAAAAATTATTCGAGATCTTTTCACGTCGCTTAACCTTAATCAAGATCAAAGAACATCAATATTGTAAGAGGTCTTCCTACGACGCAAACAATGGTAGATTTGGATTTGCTAGGAGTATTGAGTATATGAAATTATGGTAAAAGAAGATTAAAATCCCTTAATGGACAATTTACATAACGAAGATTGCATCTATTTTTTTTAATTTGTGAGTACCGATTCGATTTTACACTCGGGAAGGAAAGAAGAGGACTTATGCTCTATGTGATGCCTCCTCTTTCCAAGAATGTACAATTCGATTAGGAATCACAACAGAAACCTAGCACATACTTCTACAACTTTGAGGGCTTTTATCACTAGTAAAAGCGAGTTTGTTGTTCCAATGGAAAAGTTGGTAGCGGTAGGCATAACTACAATAATACCTCTGTGGTTAAACTGATCTACAAAAAATGCTTCACCCATAATTAAAAATCCACGTCCCAACGTCTCGTGTTTTTGTTCTTTTTTTGGGTTTTTGTTTGAAGGACCTCGCGGTTGACGCGCATGAATTGCAAGTACTACTGCTGAACATATAATTTGTGATATGAAAAGATGACCTGATATGCCCATTGTACTCTTAATTCCCAAATTAAACTCCACTCCCTTACACAACTTCATCTTCATCATCAGATAATCCACCATTTTAATCTCACTGCCTCCTACATCAACAACCTACAACATCTATCCATCTTCCAAGCTCTCCGGCCATCTTCTTCAAGAGGCACAATATTACAATGAACTTTATCTTCTTCATTTTTTTTTTAAAATTGAAACACGTCTTGAATTTTTGATTCACCAATAAAGTAAAACAAAAAAAAACTTAAACGTGATTTTTTCCAACAGACAAGTAATACAAATTTCTTAAAATTTAGAGGTCTTGAATTCAAATCTCCATTCCCATTTTGCATCTTAAATCCCACATTGCCCCCGTTACAAAAAAAAATTATGACAAATTTGAATAGGAAATTCAAGATGTTTGGTATGGCTATATGGCCAATGGGATTGGGGTCGAAATGTTTTACAGCGAACTGATTAAGAAATTTCCTTTAGATTTGGAGATGGGGTCTCACAAGTTCAATTTCGCACAAGTTGGTGTAAATTAATAATTTACTCTCAAGTTACACCAAATTACTCTCAGTTTACACTAAATGATAATAATCAACTTATACCAAATGCTACCTGATGTACACTAAATAATAACAAATCAACATGTGCTGAACTGCACCTGATTTGATCAACATATACTTTTTTTTTTATAAAATATCATAATTTCATTAAAATTTGCACTAATAGTAGAAATTACATCATCAAACATACACAGATATCAAAGAACAAATTTGAAAAAAGGAAACTACAAATCTGAAAAACAATAAAAATTATATTATAAAGTTTCAAATTTAAAAAATGGTATAAAATAATTGTAGGTCCACGAACATCTGTGCATGCTTCCAATCGCCAAATCTGCTGATTAACTATTTCAACTCCAGATATTATGGTGAGGTCTACCGAATAGATCCAAGAAATTCCAGATCTGATAATCAAAATCTGAAAAAACTCAGATCTAATAAAATAAAAATGAAAAAATTATCAAAAACTCTCACTAGGAATCCCTATAAGAGAATAAAACTCTTACTAAAAAATTTAGGAGAGAAGAAAACTCTCACTAGAAAATTTTAAAAGAGATTTTATTCACACAAATGAAAATAAACTATAGAGAGTGCTCATTCCATGAGGAAAGATCAGGAAAATCTGATCTCCCTCCCATGGGAGAGTTAAAGGGAGTTTTAGTTAGAAAGTTTTTTCTAGATTGAAGGAAGAAAGGAGGAGGAATGAAGGATAACCCTAATTCAGTTTGGGATTTGATCAACATATGCTGAACTGCACCTAATTTACATCAAATTGGATCCAATTTATACTGAAATCTTATTGATTTATACCAGAGGTTAACTTGTGCAAAATTGTACTAAACACAAATTATGAGGCCCCGAATCCGATCTCAATTCTTGCTCTAGCCATGTATGTGAATCTCAAAGCAGCCACCTTCAGCGTTGGCACGTCACAAAGAAACACAATTAAATTTCACAATTCATTCACCGGTTCAAAACCACTTTTCCAAGACCCTGATCGTTAAAATAAAGAAACCGAGGGTTTTACTTATAGCGTCGATCAAGTGGACAATTATAACATTCACGTTTGCTGGTCATCGGAGGACTTTGTGATTGCAGTTGTGCTACCAAAGTACCCATTGAGCTTCGGACAAAAAAAAAAAATTTAAACAGCAAAAATTTCAACTTTTTCTTTATCTGATTTTTTCTGTGAAATTCTTGACGGTTTTTTCGTGCTCACCATTTATCCACAAGGTGCTTTTCTGTCACGAGTGTTTTGAATTTTTATGCATCCCTTTATGAATATGTCATACTTGGGAACAGCTTTAAGTTGAGATGAAGTGAAATTAGACAATTAGACGTGCAAATAATCTAGTAATTCCTAGAGGTAATTCTGTTATCTTGATTGCTCCCGTTAAATTAAACGTTTCTTTCAACTTTCACAGGAGTTCAAACCACGAAGGGTCGAAATGTAGGGCCTGTTTGGCACCCTAGTTTTTTACCAAGTTTTTTAGCTACTAGTTTTTTAACAACTTTTGCTACAGGAACCCCAAAAAACTTTTCAAAGTTTTTTACCTACACACTTCAAAAATCAATACCCAAAAAATTTCTCAAAAACTTTTCTTCCTCCCTCACCCAACCCATCACACCAGACACCGCCTCCACAACCTCTCCCGGCGCAGGTCACTTATTCCGGCGCCGCCGGTAACCTCAAAAAAAAAATTTGAATTTTTGAGTCCCTCACCCTCAAAAATTTATTAAATATATTATATATTTATATATTTATTTAAACATATTATAAATATTTTATTTTATTTAAAATATATTTTTATATATTTATATAAATATAATATACCATATAAATTAATATTAATATAAATATGTAATTATACATTTATATAAATATTATATATTATATATTTAATATATATAATACATATTATATATATTACACATTTATGTATATATATTTATGTATATTTATATACAATTATATTATGTATTATGTATAATATAATACATTTATACATAATATTAACACACAATATTAATTATATATTTATACATAATACTAATACATTTATACATTTATATTAATTATATTAATACATTTATACATAATATTATATATTTATATATTTATAATATATTCATTTGTATATTTATATTATATTTATTTATAAATGTATTATAAATGCATAAATATATACAAATATTTAAACAATAAAAATTATAAATTATAAACAATATTAATTATACATTTATACATAATATTAATACATTTATATTAATTATATTAATACAGTTATACATAATCATCATATATATTTATAAATTATAAATTATACATTTATATAATATTTATTTATAATATATACATTTATATTAATTATACATTTATACATTTATAAGTATATGTATATTATGTATTATATATAATATAATACATTTATATATTTTTATATAAATATATAAATATATTTATTTATAAATATTTATAAATGTATTATAAATGCATAATGCATATAAATATTTAAACAATAAAAATTATAAATTATAAACAATATTAATTATACATTTATACATAATATTAATACATTTATACATTTATATTAATTATATTAATACATTTATACATAATCATCATATACATTTATAAATTATAAATTATACATTTATATTAATTATATATTTATACATTTATAAATATATGTATATTACGTATTATATATAATATAATACATTTATATATTTTTATATAAATATATAAATATATTTATTTCTAAATATTTATAAATGTATTATAAATGCATAAATGTTTAAAAATATATAAATTATAAATTATAAAATACTCAAAAATATGTTTTAAAAATACCTCTAAAAATAATCCAAAAAACGTCTACAGTAACATTTCAAAAACTTCTACAAAAAAGTTTTTCACCTTACAAAAACTTCTACAAAATTTTTTCAAAAACTTCTACAGTGCACTACAGTAAAGTTTTAGACAAACTCCCAAAAAACTCAGGTTCCAAACAGGCCCGTAAGTTTTCGAACCATAGGGACTTTTCTGTAGATTAGTTTAACCACTACCGCCTTTCTTGTATTCTACCCCATTAAGAGTTAGGGCTTGTTTGGAAGTCCAAGTTTTTACCAAGTTTTTATTATACTAGTTTTTTAACAACTTGTGCTACAGGAACCTCAAAAACTTATCAAAATTTTTTAACCTACACACTTAAAATATCCAAAACACAAAAAAAAAACTCCCTTCCCCTTTTCTTCTTCTTCCTCCCCCACCACTACCTCCGTCAACTGCTCCGTCACCGGCCACCACCTCCGCCACCGGTTCCAGTGCCGATCACCTTTTCCGGTGCCAATTTTTTTTTTCCTTTTTCCCTCTCCCCTTTTTTTTTCTTTTTTCCCTCTTCCCCCGCAAGTTTTTTTTTCTCTCTGCGTCTCCCCCCCTTCTCCCCCACCACCCTTCCCCTTCCCCTCTGGCCGATCTGGTCGCGAGACCAGATCGCACCGAGGGAGGGTGAGGGTGGCGGGGAAAGGGGAGGACAGAGGGAAAGGGGGGCTTTGCCCAAAAAAAAAAAATTAACGGGTGGCGGGATTCAGGGGTGGTAAACGGGAAGGGGAATAGGGGAGGGGGAAGGGGCCAAGGGGGTGACGGGAGGAGGGGGAAGGTGGCGAGGGGGTGGCGGGGCAGTGAGGGTGGCGGGGTAGAGGGGGAAGGTGGGCCTGTTTGGAAGTTGCGGGGGGAGGGGGTGGCGGAGGAAGGGCAGAGGGGAGGGCAGAGGGAAGGGGGTGGCGGGGGGAGGGAGAAAGCCGGCAGAGGGGGAGAAGCAAAGCAGGGGGAAGGAGGGGGGAGGGAGTGGCGGGGGAAGAGGGGATGGCCGAAAGTAGGGGGAAGCGGGGTGAGGGGATGGCGGGGGAAGGGGGAAGGCGGGCAGAGGGGGTGGCGGAGGAAGGGGGTGGCAGGGCAGAGGGGGAGAAGCAAAGCAGGGGGTAGCGGGAGGTGGCACTGCTGGAGGCAGAGGTAACGGGGAAGAAGAAGAAGAAGAAGAAGAAAGAAAAGAGAAAGGAAAGAAAGAAAAAGAAAAAGAAAAAGAAAGAAAAAAAAAAGAAAAGAAAAAAAAGTTTTTAACCCTACAAAAACTTCTACAAAATTTTTCTCTTTACAAAAAACTTCTACAAAATTTTTTCAAAAACTTCTACAGTGCACTACAGTAAAGTTTTAGACAAACTCCCAAAAAACTAGGGTTCCAAACAGGCCCTTAGTTTCAGGGAATCAAAGAGGAGATGAAGTATCATGCAGTTCATGAATTAAATTCTAAATCATCCAAAACTGCAAGACTAATGTTATCTCAATGCAATGTACAACATAAAGGAAGGTTGTTGTGTGGATCCTATTAAACATGGAAGCAGAACAAGATTTGCTGGTGCAACACAAGCGCAGAGCTCCTTGAAGAATTTTAACAAAACAACAAGGCTCTCAGAATCTTCTTTGCTTTTTCCGTACTACCTTCTATCCTATCTTAATTTAAGAGAATCTGAAGCTTAGCAGGCAACCAAGGGCCGATGGAATGTTAGAAGGTTCAATTTACAGGTGTAGTGTGTTCTTTATACCTTCGCCGGAAGCTTGTAATCTAGCATCTCCCTGATATTTAACCGAATAGAAGGCCCCATTGATGAACATATATGCGCACTTTTCCAGTATACCCCCTTCGCACCAGATGGCTTGTTTGCTTCTACTGATTTCTGTCATTTTTACGAGCGTTATTTGAGGGACATCGAAGTAAGATTCGCGGAAGGAAGCCACGACACAGCAAAAAAGTAATCACAGAGAGAAGAACAAAATACCGCTGCAGCAAGGAAGTTCTCAGTAAGATCTTCCTCTGAAAAATCAACTTTTCCAAAAGGTAGGTGAACAATCCCAGTTTTGTCTGCTCGATATTCGACTTTTCCCTTCTTGAATTCATCAATTGCCTACAATAGGATAACAGACACTGTTCAGCTGAGATTTTCATCAAAGCGCCAGTAAAATTAGAGCATTATCACCAACAGATAATCAAAGAAGTCCTGTAGCTCTCTTTCCTTCAAAACAAATTGTGCATGAATTTTGGTTTCTGCATTCAGACTTAATTCCTCTTCCTCACCTCTGATTTGTCCAAAATAGGTGTCATTGTAGATACTGAAACTTAAACGGTAGTAACAATGCAATTTCTTAATCAAACATCCAGATCGCACCGTAACTAACTCAACACCTTACCTGAGGTATGTTTGTAGTTACAGTACCAGCTTTTGGATTTGGCATTAGCCCCCTTGGCCCTAGGATTCTTCCCACACTGGCAACCTGGAGCACAGGAGATGAATCAGCAAAGAACCCATATCTGGCAGATTCCAGCAGGGTACATCATAAAGCTCTTCACAGATGCACTAGTCAAAACCAAGAAATCATATACCTAACAAAACACGGTCGAGGATCTATACAGCAATAAGGAGAGGGAGAGAGGTAGAAAGCCTCTATAATTTGAAACTCAGGAATTTGCAGTTTATCCTCAAGCAACATGCATTGACAAAAATAAAAAACTGAACCTAAAACTAAATCAAGAATGAGAAGAGATAGCCTCTGTAATTTTAAAGTCAGGAATTTGCAAAAATGCTAAGGTACATAATGCATGAAACTCAACCCAAAACTAAATGAAGAATTAATTATTCAGTTCAACTACAAGAGTAATGACGGTTAGATAAGAAAGATGAGGAAAGAAAAAGCAAAAATCATAGATGGTGAACGTTCATACTACTGTATAATAAAGGTGCGTACACTAACATGAAATAGTACATATATTGAACTAAGCATTAAATTAATGATGAGTAGATGGAAAGCAAAACCCAAAACATAAGTACAGAGATAGAGGCACTCAATGAGGGTCACAGAATAATGCCATATGCCTCAGAACAATAACTATCCATCTTTTAATGGCAAAAGGAAAATTATGTTCTTGAATACTATAAGAAAGAAATATTATGTTCGTGAATACTACAATCAAATAGGTTATTTTATGGAGTAACAAAGAAATATTAATGTTTAATAGACTCTGTTAAGTAGGAAACAATGGAGACGGATATGAATTGATAAATATTTCTACTAAAGGAACTCTGCCACTTGAGCTTTTTATGTTCTAAGAATTTTGAAAAGAATAGATAACATTGATAACCAAAATTAATTAGCATGAAAAAGTTTATCTAATCGATTATATAATAAGAGAGACAGAGCAACACCTTAGGCATCATATCTGGTGTCGCAATTAATTTGTCAAAATCCATGAATCCTCCTTTTATTTGTTCTATCAGGTCCTCTCCACCAACCAGGTCAGCTCCTGCATTTTTTGCTTCATCGAACTTTTCCCCTGTAGAAATTCAGCAGCAAAAAAATGAGTCTACAGAAGCCAATTACTCTACTTACAGAAGTACAAACAAAAAAAAAAAAAAACTGCAATAGCTTTCTAGCATGCCAACTGGACATCATGATCCACCAAACCAACATGGAAAAATGTGGTCAAGGAACTGGTAAATCAGCAAAGGCTTAATCATTGACCACAAGGAAATAGTATATCTAAAGAGCCACAAACAATCTTTACTTTTCTTGCTGACTATAAACGTACAGAAACCTAAACAAGGGTATTTGACCATTTTAAGCTGTCAACCAAGCCTGTAACAATGATAATTTGTTGTGGTTCATTATAGAGAAGTTCCACATCCCAGCCACAAAGCAAATATTACTTTTCCAAAACCCAGACAATGTAATTTGACAGTCTTCACCCACCTTCTTCCTTAAAACCTGGATGTTGTATCTTTTAAAACTTAAAACTCGACAAAAAATGCCTCGTTATCTTTTCAGCCCAAATAATTGGTAATTAAATAGAAGTACCTTGGGTAAGAACTGCAACTTTAATCGTCTGCCCTGTCCCCTTGGGCAAATTCACCTAAAATACAGAGATGAATTAGTTCGACAAGTTACTTAAAATCTTGAGCCAATGACTTAGCACCACCTTTCATTTAAGGGGGTATTAGAAAGAATAAAACATACAGTTGCTCTCAGCTGTTGATCATTATACTTTGGGTCAATATTAAGACGGAAATGAGCTTCAGCAGTTTCTACAAACTTTGTCTGGGATGTTTGCTTGAGTAATGATATCGCTGTTTTCAAATCATACTCTTTCTTGTTTTCTCTCAAGTGCTGTATTTCCAAGAATCTCTTAGATCTCATCTGAATACAAAAAGAATTAAAATTGATTTGAGAATACAAGTGAAAGAAGGTGGTGGCCAGAAACAGAAATATAAATGTATATTTTTTATTAAAAAAAAAAACCAAAAAGTGAAAGTCAGAGACCAAAATGCCTACATATCAAAGGACAGACAAATCCTCAGACTAATTCCCATAAATTGAACTTGTAATATGATTTGAAAAACACGTTAAATGCAAAAGGGATGAAGGTATCCTAAATCGAGATGTTTTGATATGACATTAGAACTAAAATGCTAAGGTCCCAATCAAAGGCTCATACCAAAAAGGAAAAAAAAAAAGGAAAAAGAATGCTGTATATTCCCCCTATAAATAACCTTGCTATGGTTCTGCTCAATGGGACTTCTAAAACAACATTGCTCAAATAAGCCTTCCAAAGTTTTAAAAGAAAGTATCAGTATCAAGCCGTTTACCAGAGGTCCTTCTCTCAGCAAGATCTACAATCAAGGGATACACATTTGTTCGGCCTATCTATGTCTTAAAGGACCACACAAATGAGATTACGTGAAGCGTAGTTCTTCCAGTGGTAACACAATAGAGTTTCCTGATATGCAGTAATTTCTTTCAAAACGAGCAGAAAGTAAGACCAACTGCCCTTCCCTTCAGTGGCCAGAATTTAATACCTAACAAGGAACCAAACAAAAGCCAACAGCAATCCACTTAAAGACCGCTGCTTTCTTCACATACTAATAGATAACTATGGTTTAAACATTAAAGTTCACACTCAATTCAAACTCTAATAAAAATTAACCAATTAATAATACGATAGTATATTTCTGGAACAAGAATCCAAATAAGGGATTTAAAGCAAGAAAAAATCATTAAGATAATCACAAATACACCTAAAAGCATGATCTTTGTCGCTAAATCCTACACAACAGAGGCAACAGATAAAAGATTCAAGCAAAAACCACATCCCATGTAGCAAATGTATGCCCCGAAAGTCATTTCAAAAAAGGAAAATATGATTGAAAAAAAGGTAAAACGATTTAAGCATTCAAGTGCCTAGTGAGACACGAATTCATGGAAAACTCAGTTAAATCCAATCCATGAAACTAAGCCAACTATTTATCGTGAGACACGAATTCATGGAAAACTCAGTTAAATCCAATCCATGAAACTAAGCTAACTATATATCCAATACTCACTTCACTGAACAAAAATGCCAACAAATAAGTAAACCCAAGAAATAGTATCAAAAAGTAACCTCAAAATACACCCAAAAAAGTGACCTTTGTCACAAAATTGCAAACAATAGAGGCATATCCGATATCACAAAAATAAACCGGAAAAATTCATTTCAAAAAGGGAAAAACTGACAAAACCACAACACACATACTCTATCCCTCTTAAGAGGCAGTGCAGCTTTTCCTTTCTTCGGCTTTGTAGGAGGGGCAGCAACAGCTACTCCACCACCACTACCAGCTTCACCTTCTCCCACCTGCTCTTCCACAGCCTCAGCCACTTCAGCCACAGCAGCCACCACAAAAGCTGATTTTGAAAATGACCCATCGGAGGAAACCCCCCAGTGGCCTAATGAAGATGATGTTGCTGATGATTGTCTTTCTTTGCACTGAAGAACAAGAGGGAAGAGGGAAAGAGCTTTTGTGGGATTAAAGAAAAGAGGCTGAGGCTTGAAGGAAATTAATGAAGAAGAAGAAGAAGAAGAATTGATGATGGGGTTGAGTTCTTGTTGGGATAAAATTGAGGATAAAGTGAGAGGAGAGGGAGTAGCAGTGGAGGCCATAGCTACTGTTCTGAGGCTTTTCTTGGTTTCAAGAATGGATGGATTTTTCTGGTTAAGAGAATGGGAGCATATTTTGTGGGGCTTATTTATGTCTATCCAACTGATGATAAGTGTTTTGTTTTACTTTATTTATTTTTTTCCCCATCAATTATTTGACATATAATTTCTGGATTTCAAGAAGGGGTCGTTTTCATTTTCGTCCTCTATCATTGCTTGTGCGATCCAATTTGGTCCATCAAGTTTTTGAAAAACTAAAACATAACCCCATATGTTGTCAATTTCAGATGAGAAGTCCATAAAACAGGTAATGATTGTAGTCCTTTTATGTGTATATTTTGCTTAAGTACATGTATTTTGGAAAAGCTCCCGACTGACTCGTTGAGCAAGCGAAGAGAATGGCATCATATTTGAAATAGAGTTTCAATTAAGCGATTGAACTTATGAGCATTAGGGCGAAATTAGTTTCCATAATAATAGGAGGATGAATTTGGTTCATCCCCAAAACTTATATTTTGCGAAATCGGAGCTTATGTAGTTTGACTTAAAAAAAATGATATGTCTAACAATAAACACAAGCACGACAACTTCTAAAATCGAGGAGATGGATCATCTTTTAATTTATGTGTGTTATATAAGTTATATGTTTTTAGAGTAGAATTTTCTTTTTAAAATGAGTGATGAAATTAGTCTATGTCCAATTTATGGGGACGATTTGCCCCTTCCAAGTTTCACTTGGTTTTATCTGTATATCTTTTAGGGAGAAATATGACTTAATCAGAAAACTCCCTCAAGCTGTTAAGTATTACTCTTAAATGGGAAGATTATCTGCTAATTTGTCGTTCTTATTTGTTGGTTTTTTTTTTTTTTTGAAATTTTTGAAACAAATGTAATGCACTAAAATGAAAAATTAAAACCAAAGTTGTTGCTCAGACATGTATCATTTTTTCTTTTGACATTTTGCTTATAATGATATAACAAGTTCATATACTCGTACATTATAGTCCTAATTTTTGGCTACTTACATATTGAAGAGAAATTTGGTTTTCTTGGCAGTGATGAATTGACTTTTGAGAAGAATTGGTAGTACACATTCGTGACAAAATCATGTGGACTTTAATCAAGAATGACTATTTCAAAGTGTAATAAGAAAAAGAAAATTTTAAACAAGACACTTAGAAATTTTAATTCAAAAAAAAACTTAAATTTTGATCATAAGTTGTGGGCATGAAGTGATCCCAATTCCCACAGAAGCAATACAAATCTTTACATGCAGGCTTGAATATGCAGCCTCTATAAGCCATAGTTACATGGAATTAGACTAAATCAATATTGGATATGGAAAATGTAAGATTAACGCTCTAATTCCCTCTTAATTAATCTCCTATTTTTGCCGGCTTTAAGTATTATAATGGTGAAAATGTTTTTGCCAGCTCTTATTCCCCATTAGAACTCTTTTTTGGTTAGTGCAAAGGCAATATAAGGTTCAATCTAATTTAAGTCACATTAAACTCAAACTATTTAGCATTTAGATTAGTGTTAAAAGCATGGATTTGGGTGTCAAAAAATTTCAATACAGCTGCTAGACAGTAATTAGCAATTGTAGCATCAGGATATCGCAATCGGTTTTTTCCACATTGGCCTCGGCTGATAGGAATTTGCATGGAGGAGAAAAGTCTCTTGCCAAATTTGTATGGCTACAAACTAAAGGGCTAAGAACCACGGAAATTTATTAGTCAAGAAATTCGAGTACTCATGATAGGAGATATTTATTTGAGGTAATTGCGACGCGTGGAAAGAATTATTAGGATATCAATTATCTTCGTGAAGTGACCCTCTCTGGATGGTGCTATTTGCAGGACCATAAACCTACATTAAATCCTTACCAAGAAAAAAAAAACCAAATAAATAAAACTAGAGGTTTGGAAAAAAAAATTAGAAGTTTAAATCATAGTGGAGCCTAGGCTTGATTTGACAATTTTGTGAATAACTTGCAGAGTGATTAACATGTGGTTGGATAGCAAATTATTTACTTAAATTTATCTGTTTACATTATAAACACATTTTCAATCACTTTTTTATGTCTCACTTACATCACATAAAAAAATATTATATTATTTTTTAAAAAAATTATCCAGAATAACCTCCTATCCAAACATACTTTTTTTAATGGAAAAAGATTCATGCATGACTTACACAACTACTTCATGCTCATTGTTCCTATATAAAAAAAAAAAGTCACCATAAGAAATTTACGCTTTTAGTGACTTATCAAATAGTTGCAAGTCACATAAAACTTATTTCGTATTACATGAAATTTGGTGATGGTCACAAAAGGTATAGTTTTCAAGTCACAAATAATAGAAAGGGTAAAAAACAAAAAAAAATCTCATATGATAAATCTAATATACAAAAAAGCCTCCTGTGGTTTCATAACGTATAACATGACACCTCATATTTTGAACTAAATTATAAAGGTGACGCAATCCGTTAAAATTAACGAGGACAGATGAAATGACAAAAATGCTTTAATATAACTAAGCCAAAAGCAACTCAACAAAATTATTTGTTTCATTCTCTAGAAAGAGAGAATTGGAGGTTAATGGGTAGAACAAGTGTATTTGTTAAAAATTAGGTATAAAAAATTTTTCTTAGGTTTCAATAAATCATTTCCGTTAATTTTAATGGATTCTGTCACCTTTACAATTTAGTTCAAAATATGATATGTAATTTTGTACGTTTTGAAACCACGAGATTTTGTTATATATTAGGTTTATCACAAATTTTTTTTTTTATTTTTTACCCTAATAGAAATGACATTCATTTACAAGTCACAATTAATTTTGTGACTTATAAATGAGAGTCACCTTTTACACAATCACAATTGATCTTCTGAACTTGAAAAATTAATTATAACTATGTAAACATTGACGTTCATTTATAAGCCGCAGGATCAATTGTGACTTGTAAATAAGTGTCATTTATGTTATTTGTGACTTAAAATAATGTATTTTATAACATGAAATCAGCATATTACTACATTCATCAATTTCATGTCATAAAAAGTAAATTTTTCGTGACTTGCATTAATTTGACAAGATACGAAAAGTCTAAATTTCTTGGAGTAAGCATAGGCTATTAAAATATTTGAGGCAAGCATAGCACTAACTTCGTGCATGCAAATCACCTGTAGTGTGTTTTAGTCCCAAATCTAATAGAGGAAGTGTGTCAGGGTCGCAAGACAATTTCTGGAATTGGAACTGAGTATAGAGAACGGGAAAGGGATGAAGAACAAGAAAGAATCAGAAAAGATGAGAGGGAGGGAAAAGGAGAGAGAGAGAGAGCTAACAGAAAGGAAAGAGAAAATGATTCTGGCATTAATTCTCATAACCGTATTACAAATGCAGAGGGACTATTTATGCAATTTATCCCAACAGAATTTAGCGCTCTTTACATCCACCGCCCTTCCTTAAGTAGAACGGCATCGTATTAACACTGATTGGTTAAACGCAAAGGTTGCTACACTAAACGACCCCGTGGTACTTTATTTGGTCCTGACAGTCCCACCTTCTTAACAAAAAGCTTGTCCTCAAGCTTGGAAGTCTGGGAACTGGCTGTCTATGAAGCTTCTATCTTCCCAGGATGATTCCGACTCTGGTAAATTGTTCCATTTTACCAAGTATTGGACGACTGGTTTAGCAGCTCTCATTATTGCCCTTCTCTGGAGAACCTTCTCTGGCCTCAATAGGCATTGGTCTGTCATATCTAATTCTGGCAGGTTGGACTCCACACTCTGTGCAAGTCCTACCTTCTTCTTGAGTAAGGAGACGTGAAATACTGAATGAATCCTGGCCCCCTCGGGTAATTTGAGTTTGTAGGCTACTGCTCCCACCTTTGCACTAATCTAGAAGGGTCCAAAATATTTGGCAGATAGTTTTAAGCTCCTACGAATAGCAACCTACTGTTGCCTATAAGGTTGTAACTTGAGAAATACCCAATCCCCTTTCTGGAACTCTCTCTCTGAACGATGTTTGTCAGCGAAAACCTTCATGCGATTTTGAGCTTTTGCCAAGTTCTCTTTGATGAGAGATATGACCTGAAGCCTTGACTGTACCATACTGCTGGCAGCAGGTATGATGCTATCATGGAAGGGTCCCAAGGGTATATGACTAGGTTTATATCCATACAATGCCTCAAAGGGTGTTAGCTGCAAGCTGGTGTGAAAGTTAGAATTGTACCATAATTCAGCTGTAGGTAGCCAGCTGCTCCAGTGGGAAGGGTGGTTACTGCACATACATCTGAGGTAGTTTTCCAAGCACTGATTGACCCTTTCAGTTTGTCCGTCTGATTGGGGATGATATGCTGAACTATAGTGCAAATTTACTCCCAATAAACGGAATAATTCCTGCCAGAAGTTACTAAGAAAAATCCTGTCCCTATCAGATATGATTGTTTCTGGTAGACCATGTAGCCTGTATACATTATCCAGAAAAATCTGAGCCACCTGCTGTGCAGAATAAGGATGAGTGAGTTTGATAAAGTGACTGAACTTGGTGAATCGATCCACCACTACCAGTATGGTATCAAATCCATGAGATAGTGGTAGTTGCTCAATGAAGTCCATGGTAAGGTGTGACCAGGCTTGTTGAGGCACTGGAATAGGCTGCAGTAGACCAGGATAAGGGACATTTTCGTGCTTGTTCCTCTGGCAAACATCACAGGATCTGACATACTGGATAACATCCCTTTTCAACCCAGGCCAATGGAACAAAGCCTGTATTCTGTGCAGACATCCCTTCTGTCCTGAGTGACCCCCAATTGCTGAGTCATGCAAGAGCCTGATCAGCCTGACCCTGATGTCATTGGCTGAGCCTACATACAGTTTCCCTTTGAACTTGAGTACCCCTCCTTCCACCTGATAATCTGGATCTGCATGGGGGTCCAGTAGTAGCTCAGCTAACTTCTGCTGAACCACTGTATCCCCAGTATAACTTGCTAGCACCTCCTGCATCCACCTAGGTTGAACTGTGGAGATGGCACATACCTGGTGCTCAGCTTGTTCACTGCCCGTGTCACTTCCCTCCAATCTCCTTCTGGACAAGGCATCAGCTACCCCATTTTCTGAGCCTCTTTTGTACTGTATTTCATAATCCAATCCAAGTAGTTTGGTTAGCCATTTGTGTTGCAGAGGATGAGTAAGTCTTTGCTCCAACAGATGTTTAAGGGCTTGGTGGTCAGTCTTGATGATAAAGTGGTGGCCAACTAAATAATGCTTCCATTTGCTCACAGCCAATACTAATGCAAAAAGCTCCTTCTCATAGACTGACAGCCCCAAATTCTGAGTTGATAAGGCTTTGCTAAGGAAAGCCAAGGGATGTCCCTGTTGCATCAGTACTGCCCCAATGCCAACCCCACAGGCATCAGTCTCGATCACAAAAGGAAGATCAAAGTTTGGCATACTCAACACTGGAGCTGTGGTCATGGCTCTTTTTAAATCTTCAAAAGCCAACTGAGCATTGTGATTCCATGTAAACCCCTCTTTCCTAAGCAGGAGTGTCAGTGGCTTACTGATCACCCCATACCCCCTTATGAACCTTCTGTAGTAACCAGTTAATCCCAGAAAACCCCTCAATTCCTTTACTGTTTTAGGAACAGGCCATGACTTGATGCATTCTATCTTGGTAGAGTCCATGCTCACCCCTGCTTCAGATATTATATGCCCCAGGTATTCAATTGAAGTTTGAGCAAACGAACACTTTGACCGCTTGCAGTATAACTGATTTTCTGCTAATACAATGAGTACAGTTTGTAGGTGCTGTGCATGCGACTCCAAGGTTGGACTGTACACCAGAATGTCATCGAAGAATACCAAAACGAACTTCCTCAGATATGGCTGAAAAATCCTGTTCATCAATGCCTGGAATGTGGCTGGAGCGTTTGTCAGTCCGAAAGGCATTACTAAGAATTCAAAGTGGCCATGGTGTGTCTGGAAAGCAGTTTTGGGAATGTCAACTGCCTTAACTCTTAGCTGATGGTAGCCAGCTCTGAGATCGAGTTTAGACATATATTTCGTGCCATGCAGCTCATCTAACAACTCATCTATATTGGGGATAGGAAATTTGTCTTTTACAGTTAATTCATTCAGTTTCCTATAGTCTATACAGAGCCTCCAAGAATTATCCTTCTTTTTTACTAACAATACTGGAGAGGCAAAAGGACTAGTGCTGTGCATAATAATTCCATTAGTGAGCATCTCAGCAACCTGTTTTTCAATTTCTGCTTTGTGAGAGTGGGGGTACCTGTATGGCTTGAGTTTAAAAGGCTCAGCACCTGGTTTGAGGTTGATCTGATGATCCAGCTCCCTCTCTGGGGGTAAGCCTTTAGGAGTGGAAAACACCTCCGAATGCTGTTGCAAGATTCTTCCTATGGAGTCTGGAAGCTGATCCTCTGATCCCTTTGTTGCTTCTGTCTCCAGTGCTACACAGCTTGTTTGCTTCTCCTGTATGAACGTTCTGAGGTCCTTGCCCCTCATTAGCCTCATTGCAGGCTGATTCACCAACCCTTGCAAGTGCAGCAAACTCCCCTTATCACTAAGTGCAATGCTGAGGGAATGGAAATCAAAAGTAATGGGACTGAATTGGCACATCCAATCCACTCCTAGTATTATATCCCATCCCCCTAACTCCATTATCTTCAGATCAAATTGGAATCGATAGTCTTGTATCACCCAGCTTACATTGGGACTAATGGCACCACTAGTGATGTCAGTCCCATCTGCTAAGGTCACAGTAAAAGGGCTGACTGAGTGGTATGGCAATTGCAACAGGTTGACAACTTTATGGTGGATAAAACTGTCAGAGCTTCCTGTGTCCACCAAGATCTTGACTGGAAATCCCCCTAAACTGCCCATCAGCAGGATAGACTTCCTTTTTATGGCTCCAGACAATGCATTGAGGGATACTTCTGCTAATTCCCCCACCCTTCCAGTGAGTTCATCTTGCTCTCCTTCAGCATCCTCAAATTCAACCTCCTCCTCCTCCTCTTCAGTGTTCACACAATTCAGATTTCCTTTCTTG
Source organism: Coffea arabica (assembly GCF_036785885.1). NCBI lineage: Eukaryota > Viridiplantae > Streptophyta > Magnoliopsida > Gentianales > Rubiaceae > Coffea > Coffea arabica. Next base: position 29,685,098 of record NC_092313.1, read on the forward strand.
CACTGGTGTCCTACTCCAAATTTTTCCCTACATCTGTAGCACAAGCCATGCTTACGTCTATACTGCATCTCCTCAGCTGTTATCTTACTGAGGTCTCTATGGATGGCATCAGTTTTCCTTGGGGCAGGGGTGATAGCTGGTAACCTATATGAGTGTTGGCGAGCCTGGTCCTGTGTGGAATTCTTGTACATTCCAAATCTTGGTTCTACTGTCCCCCTCCCTGTGGCCTTACTTTGTTTGCTCTGGATTTCCAGTGAGCATTCTTGCAGCTCTGCCACTTCAAAAGCCTTCATTAGTGTCTGCGGTTTGAACATCTTCACCATAGGCTTAATCTCGTCTTTGAGTCCACTAATAAAACTGGAAACAAAGTAAGACTCATCCAATCTAGGATTTCTGGTCAGCATGAGTGTTTTCAATTCCTCAAATTTCTCCTCATAATCTTCAATAGTACCTTTCTGATGTAACTTATTAAACTCCTCCACTATGTCACGTGAGTTTCTTCCAGAAAATCTCTCGCACAAGAGTTCACTAAATTCTCCCCAGGACAGTCCAGGTTTCACAAGTTTAACCCCTTGGAACCAATTGTCAGCCTTCCCTTCCAAAAACATTTCTGCCACATCTACTTTCTGACATTCTGCTATCTGATAATTCAGGAAGTATTTTTGACATTTTCTTACCTACTCCCTAGGGTTCCCAGAGCTAAACATTGGCAACTCCATACGAGGCATATTAGGAAAGAACTGCCTACCTCTCATCTCAGGTTGACTCCCTGGTCCTTCGTTTGAAGGTGTCAACCGTAGATGCAATGGAGGTGTCGGTAAGATTGGTTCAGTTCCTCCTCCATCCCCATCAGAAATGCCTTTCTCCTTCATCAGCAACTTCATCATCGTACTGAACCTCTGCTCCATCTTAATGAATTTCTGGTCCAGATTCCCCACCATTGCTTCCAATTTCGCATTATTCTGATCCATGTCGGTATGAAGCTTCTGCTGCAGCTCCTCCATACTTGAATTCTGCATTGTTGCCACAGATTCCATCAATTCCTGCAGCTTACTATCCTGTTTCTTGAGTTGGTCTTCCAGACTCCTAAATCGAGTGCTCTCTGCCATATTAGATATCTTCGCGGCCAAGGATCGACCGCTCTGATACCAAATGTCAGGGTCGCAAGACAATTTCTGGAATTGGAACTGAGTATAGAGAACGGGAAAGGGATGAAGAACAAGAAAGAATCAGAAAAGATGAGAGGGAGGGAAAAGGAGAGAGAGAGAGAGCTAACAGAAAGGAAAGAGAAAATGATTCTGGCATTAATTCTCATAACCGTATTACAAATGCAGAGGGACTATTTATGCAATTTATCCCAACAGAATTTAGCGCTCATTACATCCACCGCCCTTCCTTAAGTAGAACGGCATCGTATTAACACTGATTGGTTAAACGCAAAGGTTGCTACACTAAACGACCCCGTGGTACTTTATTTGGTCCTGACAAAGTGACGCATATGGATGGCTTAGTTTTTTTTTTTTTTTAATCAAATTAACAATTCAGCTTTGTATAAACAAGAAAAATACAGTCAATAATAGAGCTAACTCGCCTAAGAAACAATTAGAAATACTTAAAAGGCATATTAAAAACTTTTCAACAGTTCGATCGAAGGGCAATCCCTCTAAAATATGAACTAATCAAGAAATAGGAAATATAAAGTCAATTCATTTAAAATAATTGATGTGCCAACATGATATGCAATAATTTACCCTCTTTTTGTTCTGATGTACAAAGGGCAAAGCGAAATTTGTCCTTAGAACCCCCGGAAACATCAATTGACTATCCAATGAAGAATTTGGAAAGCGATCAACTGGTCGGTCCCTAAGCTGCTGGTTCTCTGGTAGAACTTCAAGGCCAATAACGTGCAATAGGGTGCTTTCTTTGATGTCCACAGAAATTTCTGGATCCTATTTTATTATCTTTCTTTCTCTTTTTTTTTTTTCCAGACACAGGAGTATCCGGGACTTCGGCCCGACTAATCCCCTGCGGCTCGAGAGGGGAGGCCCTACCCCCTCGAACACGGTAGCCCCACGTAAGACTCGAAACCTGGTAAACGTGGACTGAAGAGGCGCTTGCTACCAAAAGAGCTAACCAAGAAAGGGCATCTTTCTTTCTCTTTTTACTGAAAATTGAGAGCTCCACAAAGTGCAGAAAGAAAAGAGTGCATCTGGGAACTTGGGTGTTCAATTTCTCTCAAACAATGTTAAATTTCAAAATCTGATTATCATATAACAGATCAATCCATTACCTAACAGAATTTTTAAGGAGATCCTCTAAACAACTAAATTCTAAATTCACATATATATTTAGAAGGATGAATTTAAGCATTTCTTTTTGGTTTGGAATTCTGATTATATGAATTAAGCATAAAATTCCATTATTATATATAAAAAAAAAGGGTTTGGACTCTCAGCTATCCTTGACACTTGTTGTTTCTTTTCGAAAATAGGTATAAGTAGGAACAAATTCAAAGGGTCAATACTTAACTAAAAAAAGATTTCAAGATTTAATTCTATTTAAATCTTGGCTTCGATCGACTGTTCTTACATTTAGCATGTTCTAGCCTTTTGGATACGGGACCAACATTGAAGAAACAACATAAATTGACCTTATAATTCTCCTTGGCTTATATGGTAATCCTCATCCCCAGCAGCATGTTTCGATCTAAAGGAAATCTACTCAGTGTATGCATCAGTATTCTGACCTTTCATGAAAGATACATTATTCAGGGGTTGGATGATGATGTTAGAATTTTATAGTAGATCGATCCTTTCAATTGTCTTATGTCCTTAAAATACAAATACTTACCCAAAAAAAGGAAAAAAACCTTGGAGAAAAAGTCCTTTTCATTGGAGGTAATCAAAGTTGAACATGAAAAAAATGCACATCTGGAATTACCAATGGAGGTAGAAATTTAAATAATTATGCACATACTTTCACTGATACTGCATAGAAAATTAAAAAAATATAATTATGTTTCATTTATCATCAATTCATCGTCATCTTGGACAATGCAAAGCCCCACAAAAGTATTTTGAAAAGGTTTCTCGATAAGTTTTGTCAAAAAAAAAAGAAAGCTAAAATGTGTAGGTTTCTTACATAATTCATCTCATTATCTACTGTTCCGTTTGATTATCTATTAATACTTCTAAAATTTTGATAGCTTTCATCTTTCTATCATTGCATTATTATTTTTTATCATATTTTTCATACTAGTGTAGTTTGGCTGTCCATTTGGTCATTTGTTTCTTAAAATTTCTCCACTAATTTTTATGTTTTAACATTAGAATTCATTCTATTTTCAACTTACATCTACCAAAACCATGTACATGTAAATATTGACTTGGACAAATTCTCTAGTAGTTTCCCTTATCAAATTCTGTTTTTCTAACTTTTATTTCCATTTTCCTGTCTAGTTTTCTTATTATTTAAACAAATTAAAATTCCCTTGTATTAGTGTGTATTGCCTATCATACAAAATATTTTATGAATCTCTCTTTACAAACCATAATTGCCTCTAAAATTTTCCTAATCTTTATTGAAGTCTTTGCTTTCATCTTTACACTTAATGCTTTATTAAGTACCATTTCCTATGAGCAATTAAGAATGTGATTAGGTTGTGCTCTAAGACACATGGCACCTCTTTACTTGTTGGATTGATAAGTGAATCGAACGAGGTTTGGGTTTATAGTTTAATTGGTTCGATCGATTCAATCCCCATTCAACATTTTTTAAAATAGCAAAATTATTTTGTTATTAAATTACTTAAAAACTAATATATAAAAAATAAAAAATACATATTTATTAAAAAATCAGATCAAGGCCAGTTTTTATCTATTTTGACCAATTCGACCGCGTTTTGACTAGATTTGACTGATTCATTTGTCTTTCTAAGTTAAATATAGAACTTGACGGGAGTTATAGTTGGTTTGCAGCTCAATTGATTGAACCAGCCAGCCTGATCCGATTTTGAAAAAACTACTTGTCCCCAATACTTGAGTCCGACTAGTTGTAATTGAAAAATATTGATTACTAAAGAAGGCTTTTAATTGTGCTCAAATCTCATTATGCTATAGGCAAAGCTTGTAAATGCATGGTCAAATATTTTGTTTTGTTTAAATCAAAGGTTAGTAGACAGAGGAGTGGTCCCGTCCTTCCCTAGAACGGAGTTAACACCTACAAATCTGCCACAGTCCTCGTGGGCATGGGCTAAACTTCTTGTTTTTTTTTTTTCAATCGTCATTTTTTAATTATAATATCCTACGTTATATTGATCTAAAGGGGAGACCCAAATGAATCTGAGGGACTAGTAGAAATTGAACTACCATCAAATCAGACGAATGCATAACCTTTCTGAATTTCTTTAAGAAACCACTTAATGTGACAATTGATGGGAGACAAGACTCCCATCCCATCAAGTCTTAAATGGCTTAGTGGTGGCCACCAACCCAAAGGCTGGTGGTTAAACTTATAAACCAACCCAAAGGCAATTGGTTGGAGCATAGGCTAAACTTATACATCAGTTTTATTGTCCATATCTATAATCTTGCATTTTCTATGAATTCACTTACCTTCCTAGTCAGGACTTTATTTGACTAATGTTTCCTCTCGTGTTGTTGTTCTTTTTAGTGCAAGATATTCCCTTCCTCTTCTTGGCTCTTTTAAGAGATCAAACTCATCCTCGTGAATGGAAAATCCGTCCAATTAAAAAGTCATGGTTTGCAAATCCAAGAGGCAATCTCACTCTCCTTTAGGTTCGCTTGTGCTCCAACAAAACAAGAAGATTGCCTCACCTCTCATGGGAGTGGCATAAAATGTTTTTAATTTAATTCTTGATTAGTAGCTCAAGGAATAACCTTGTGCAAATGTCCATATAAGGTGGAGGAGGAGTCCACACCCAAGAAAAAAAGCCCAGCTCACTTAACACTGGAGTTAAATTTTTCTTAGACTTGAGTTTGGCTAACAGCCTAATGGGGGGCTTGCCTTTAATATAGCTAGCCAGAAGGCTCTTAACTAGAAAAGGGCAATTAAAATATCCCCATTGTTTTTGGGAATTTGGGCTAATGGTTTGAGAGACAGGCTCACCTTACACTAGATCAGAGGTTAGAATCAATAACAAGATGACATTGCCTTTCTGGGGGCAAACTCATTATTTTTCATTTGTATAAGTGACCTCAACCTCCATCGAGGTAAACTCCACTCAAGCAAATGGCAGGCCTCCTCTCTAACCTTTTGCACATAGTGTTTCGTTAGTTTCTCGCCTTGAAATGAAATACTTTAGTCCTTCACATATTTAAATTGTTTTCGTTTGGTTCCAGAATCCATTTTAGATATATATATGTATTTTGCTTGAGAAGCGACAAATGCATTACATGATAGACTGACATTTTAAGGTAAAAAGAGAACCACATATAATAGAGCTTTGTTTACTCTCTCTCAACCATGCAGAACCTCTTTCCGTCCCTCTTTTGTACTCTATTTTTGTACCAAAAATGCTAGCTGGTCACGTTAAGTTTTAGGTGAAAAATGGACTACAAGTGAAGTTTAAGCCCAAAATACAATAGCTGTGAATCTGGTATATAAAATGCTTCATTTACATTTTGATAGAGCAAAGAGTCTTGCCTAGGGTGTGAGTTTGCACTTGATGTTGATAGACACAATCCTAGCTGATGAGAAAGTACACCACCAAAGCATTAAAGCTTGGTAGGGTGGAAAATCAAGAGTTCAAACCTTGTCTCCCACCAATGGCCATATTAAGTGGCTCTGCTTAAAAAATTTAGACGGATGCGTAGTGCATCCGTCTGGTTCTCTCCCTTCCCTTAGTATAAGATAGAATAGGTTATGCAACAGTTATCGTCTATGTTGCACACATTTCTTGCAAAAAAAAGAGAGAGAGAGAAAGTAGGCTATCCAAGTTGATGTGAGCATCACATTTCTTGCAGGCAATTACAGTTAAGAGGAGGTGTTGCACATTTGAAATTTTTATATTAATCAAAACAATAAAACAACAAGGATCAAAAAGATCATCTATGTTTTCGTCTTTGTTGTAATCTACATATATTACATGCACAATTGTATCCATGTTTTTATTAACAGTCTCTATTTTTTAATCTCCTCTCACTTGTTGTTGATATTGATGCTTTTGGAATTGTTGTTTAAAAGACATGACTTGGAGTTTAAGATTGTAGCTCTTGAAAGATATCTTGTATGTAACATATATTTGGATTTATTCCTCCCATGACGACGTAATAGCGCAAGATGCACCTCGCTGCCACCATATCTCTTTAGAGAGTTTACAACCTCATAATATATCATTATCCACCACACAAAAGTATATTCTGAAAACACCATATGTAGCTAGAAAAGTGCGGTGAGAAAGATTGAAATCTATTCTCATTTTGAGAGGGTTGTTCAAATATCATATTCTTCAAGATGAGATGGAACTCCATGACATAAAAGGGATGAGTGCATTGCTAATGGTATAACCTGCATTTACTAGACAACACAAATCTACAATTTAAATGAAAAAGTTACTTTAATAAAAAATTCGTATTTCTTTTCTCAAAGATTAAGAAGTTTCATACTATACAAAGGAATCATTTGATAGATAGAGTATTCTGCCTCATAATAACTCTTGAATGCAAACCAATTCCAAAAAGACTGTGGATTAATCTTTTCATTTTCTAATCATGCCAATTTGTACTCTTTAAAATGGATTTCTTGAATGATTACTTTAGACTTAAAACTCCATTGCTTTCTTTAAGAATGTGAGATCCATTTCATTGTTAAATTTCAAGCCTAATTTTAGAACCTTTCCTGAGGTTTATAATAATATCACTTAGTATCTTCTAAATTTGAAAAATATCATTTTAACTCCTTTGCTTTCATTATTTGTCCATTAAAATGTTAAAAATAGCATAAGTTTTAAATGCAGATCCTAAACCATGCCCTTTCTCTTTTGGGTTTTTTTTTTTTTTTTGAAAAAGAAAAAACAAAGATAGACATATGCCATTTTTTTACTACTAAACCACCATTATTTCAAGTACCACTATCACAACCACAATGTTGCAATCTCTCCTTTCCCAAGCATTAGAAAACCTTACTTATAGAGAAATAAACTAGCATCAAGCCAAATCAATCTATACAAAACCAACTCCTTTTGAATTCTCCTTCTTCCAATCTTCTTTTCAATCCATGATCCAAGTCTTAAAGTTGAACAAAATCACTAAAGAAATCAAATCAAAATCACTTGAGCAATTGTAAATGAAGTTCACCACAATCACAAAAAGTAAATTAATACATAAATCTGCTACAACTATTAAAAATATTATATAATCATCTAAAAATGTATCGTGAGAGAACATTGGTGAAAGAGAATGACCCAAGAGAACATTTGGGGAAGGAACAAGAGAATATGGTGAATTATCTTTCTTTTCTCTTTAATTTTTCGAGATCCATTCATTTGATTCATGGGATAATTTCAAAAACCCCCCTTGAGGTTTTTGACAGTCTCACTCCCCTCCCCTGAAGTTTTCAAAATATCATAAACTTCCCCTAAAACTAGATAGGCAGTCCCAAATCCAACCCAATTCAAAATAAAAACAATAAAAAATTGGAAGCTGGAGAGAGAAAACAACTTGATACCATAAATGCCCTCATTGTCTTGCATTATTGAAGTTATAGGTAAATAAATGACAAATAATAACTTTCAAGAGCAAATTAGCATATTTGTAGCCTCTCACACATTTACAAAGCATACATAAATGAGCTAAACGTACTGATTTGGCATCTTACTATATGAAGCAGTCCAAGTCATACAAGAAACATAAAATCAACTAAGCATAATTTTGTAGAGGCTTAGCAAATAAAGTCATACGAGAAATAGAAAATTAGCTAAATATAGTCTACCATACACAAACAACAAGTATATCAATATAGCCTGTCAAGGAATATTGAAAAATTCCAAAATTCTTAAAGGCTAAACTGGTAGAGGTTTAAAGAACACTTCAACTTTTCAACAAATGTGAGAATCTAGAACTTTCTATGCCATGTATCAAGGTTTCTTTGCCATATATCAACAATGGTTTAAAGAGATTAATTGAAGTGACTTGTTATACTTGGAGCTTTCAAGGCCGTATATCAATCACCATGTGCTGCCTGATTTTGGTGCCAATTTTTTCATGACATTTTAGATATTAATTAAAGGAATCTAAATTATAACCGTATTTATAACTAACATAACTAAATTTGTCCATATAATTGATTTCGCAACTTGTCTGGGTATTTAAGTCTTTTCGCCCATGATGATGTAAGAAATGGGACCCAATATTTTGTCAGGGGAGATCTCTGATATTTTGGAAACCTCGAGGGAGGGGAGTGAGACTGTTAGAAACCTCAGGGGAGATTTCTAAAATTATTCCTTGATTCATTTGGTATGTGAAATTGTGAATTGATTTATCCTAAATTTAAAAAACCATTTTTTTTAAATCTTACTCTATTACAAGGAGAGGTTTCGTTAAAGGGGAAATCCTATTCCGTTGCAAAGGGATGCCTCCTACTGCTCCTGTACTACACCTGCTTGCTATTTATCAAGTTGTGATAAAATTTGCAATCCTACTACACTTGTCTGCTACTTATCAAGTTGCAATAAAACACTGTATGCTACTTATCTGGTTGCCACAAAATTTACAATCGTAACAAATAAAATATGTAACTAGTGATGAGGAGAGAATTTTTGTCATTGCTTAAGTGTTGGGATACACTTATGTAAAGCTGATTGAGCCGTTGCTCAAATGTTATACGGTTTTGAATATTAACTAAAAACTTCTATAGTTTCGAAAAAAAAAAGACAAACAAAATATGCAATCTTGGCAGAGGTAGGCATCCGTTCCCGAACCACTGGAAAAGAGCCACAGGTTCACTCGGTCCGCTATTTGTTCCTAAGAACCAATTTGTAAATCCGTTTGCCAAAATGGCATCCCAAAGTTAAAAAGTCAAAAACAAAAAAAAAGAAAGCATAAAGTAAAATAAAATTCTCAAAGTCAAACATCAACTGTATTATCACAGTCCACAGAGCTTTCAGTTGACAAGCAGTCCTCTCTTCCCCACGACCAAACAACCAAAACCCCCACCCGACACGTCAACACACACTCACACACTCATTTCAGTCTCTCCGTCCCTCTCGTCAAAGAGAGGAAGAAAGAGCAAGGTGACAACCAGATAACCACCATGGTAACCGCCACCACCACCTTCTCCAACCTCACCTACAGCTCTCTCCTCTCCCTCTCCTCATTCCACAGCCACCATAACCACCTAAATACTCACCTCACTTTCACCTCACTAACTCATAAAACCACCACAACCTCCTCCGCACCATTTTCCTCAATTAAACTAACTTCCTTCCGCACCCCACTAAAATCCCGTCCTTCCCTCTTCTTCTGCACCCTTAAAGATTACCAGAGCACAGACACCGGCAACAGCAGTGGTGACGCCGGTGACATTGGTGGAGCAGGTGCAGGTGGAGGTGGTGGTGGTGGAGGTAGTGGAGGAGGAGGAGGGGAAGACAGTGGAGATGCAGGAGCAAAGAACAAGGTCGAAGCCTTGATGGCGTTGGCTGAGGTTGGGAGATCATTGGATAGCATTCCTAGGGACTTGGCTGCTGCTATAGAAGCTGGGAGGATTCCGGGCTCTATTGTTTCGACGTATTTTGAGTTGGAGGAGTGGCAGCTACTGCGGTGGTTGCTTAAGTTTGGAGGGTTCAAGGAAAGGTTACTAGCTGATGATCTTTTCTTGACAAAAGTTGGCATTGAATGTGGTGTTGGGATATTCACCAAGGTTTAGCTTATTTCTGATTCAATCTTGTGTTTTACTTCTTTTTCTTGCTATCTTTACAATTGTTGTCAACAAAATTTGAGAGGTAAACTTCTTTGTGAAAAGGGCTCGATTGGATGTTTAGTTCATAAGGAACAAATTTAGTAGTATGTTTATCAACAAAAATCAGTACAATCCCCTCTCTGATCGATAGTCTAATAATTGTTCCCTCTATGTGAATCACCTATTCAAGCGGGCTTTTCATTAATTTTTCATTTCCTGAATGCCATCTTTACTGTCGAGCCAAGGTAATAGTTTGTGGTACCTTTTGTTGTAGTAGAATGGTTATATTGAACCGCTGAGGACAGAGCATGTGCTTGTTTATTACCTGTTTTTGGAGGAGAGGGAGATGTTGATTTAGAAATGCTTTTACCAGAATTTATATTTGATTAAGTTCAGTTTGGTGATTGTTTACATAAACTTAGAGGTTAATTTCTGGTATGTTTACGAGATTTTATGTCATCTAAATGGATTAACTGGTTTGGAAGATAATGCGTTGAAGTTCCATCGTAATTTTTTGAAATAGGCTGAGACATCTAACTGAAATGCAATAAGTAACCCGTAGAGCAGCCCAAGATTGTTATTGGTGGCATTCGGGTACTTTCGAAATTAGGTGGAGTTTTCTTCAGCAATGAAGGCTCTTATGCATGTCAACCACGTCAAAAGAATTATGCTTTTGGCCCCCATCCACCTTTAGTCTTTGCCATTTTGATCTCCTTTCATCAGTTTTGATAAATAAGAATGTGCTTTGTAACTCAAATGGCCAGTTAATTCTCATTTTGGATAAATCACTCATTCTATCTTTATTACGTGGCTTGTCACTACGTGAAATCTGAATTATGTATCTTTTTCTGCCTTTTTTCCCCTTATTGTTTCATTGATGCTTCGAAAAGCAGTTATTCTGCATATGTAGAGATTGATTTCTATAGTTTGCACTTCTAGACTGCTGCAGAGTTGAAAAAACGGAGAGAGAAGTTTAGCAAGGAGCTAGATTTTGTCTTTGCTGACGTGGTATGTTTATCTCTTCTAGATTCTCATCTCTAACCTATATGTTCACCAGCTCGGCATAATTAGTTTAGGGCATAACCTTATTGATATTCCTCCTGGATATGAATTCTACCACTTGGTTCAATTTTGAAGTGGTAAAGTAACATTAGAAATGGAAAAAGATACTCTATAAATTGAATTGGCATCTTATGATGAATTATTCCTCTCTTATTTCCTTTAGCAACGATGTGATTTGAGAATAGACAATTGATGCCTTGTAGTGCCTGTGTTGTAATCTGATAATTGGCTTACAGTTGAAAATCAGTGTTGTAGTGGAGCTTTACCATGGTACAATTTGAAAAAAAATACTCTATGAAAATTGACTGCACCAAGTGCGGAAATTCATTCTTTGCTTATTCATTTTAGAGTAATTTGATGCTATTCCAATGAGAAGGATTTTGAAAATGATATGAGAAAAGCAAAATGGTTTGGCATCATATGATTAAGAAAAAATAGAATATCGAGAATTATGAAAAGAAAGGCATGGGTATGCTAAGAACTGCTATAATTCTGTAGATACACTTTGAGTTGACTGACATCCATATTGAACTGTATACATAAGTATATGGAAGATTTTATTAGACTTGAACTATAAAAGCTTTTGGTTTCTTACTTAACATAACTTTCAGCATACAAATGCTTGAGACTTCACTTTCTGAGAACTGCAGAATATGTCTGAAAAGAGGAACAAAACATGCATATTACATGGCTAATGAACTTCAAAGTGGACTAGGGATCAATAACTGCATAAGGATTGCTAGGAACCTCTCTAAAGCTTTCTCTGCTTCTTTTCTATTAGGACTTTTATCATAGTAAAGATGGTTTCTAAAAAACTTTTTGGCTTGCTTTTACTATTGAAAGAAAACTTTTGTTGCACACTCCATTGTAAGTGAAATTTTGTCTGTTAACTTCTTCAAGTTGTTCTTTTAAATTAACCTTTGTCGAGGATCATAACTTTCCAAGAACTGGAAAATTAAGCTTGAAATATTTGTGTGAAGAGATTTTCAATCAGATGAGAGCAAAATATGAGAGTTAAATGTACATATCTTTAAATTGTTCTCAGTTCTAGAAAGTAATCTATTGGATGCATAAGCAAATAGTTAAGACCTGTCTTTTATTCTTCACTGATGCTTCACTAGAAGCCTAATTGGAATAAACATTTCATTGTAGTCATTTTGCAAAATAATCTTCACTGTCCTACTGTTAGGACACATATTATTGAGTTGCTGGGCTTATCCCAATCTTCCCTATGAGTTTGACGTTGTTGGCAATGGTGAGCAATTGAATAGGTTCAGCACGTGGTGAAGTTTCTGAATTGAAATGTTAAGAAAGCTGGATTAATCCAGATTGTCTTATTTGAAGGTTTGACAACCAACAAACATATAGAGGGTCAAAATGGTGATGTTCATGAATGTTGTTTGCTTATTGATTTAGATGGAATTTCATGTTTATGTGAAAGGTTTAGATTGTGGCCCTGGTAATTTAAATGTAGCAATATTCCTTTGTCTGAAACCCTTTTGTTACTTCCCTGCCTTGCTCTCTGTTGTCTGGCAGAAATAAGAACATTCTCTTCTTGAAATTCCTGACTTTGTTATGATGATTATTTAGGTTATGGCCCTTGTTGCAGATTTCATGCTAGTCTGGCTTCCTGCTCCTACTGTTTCTCTGCGACCACCTCTTGCAGTTAGTGCTGGACGTATCAAAAAGTTCTTCTACGGCTGTCCAGATAATGCTTTTCAGGTGATGAGTTCAATAAATGACACTTTTGCTGCTAAGCTTTCAAATTATGCATTTTAACTTCAATTATCATGTTTGTTTTCTCCCCTTGTAATTAATGTTACAAATATTATTATTATTAGTCTTATTAATGTTGATGCAATGTCATTGTTATAGTTACTATTGTTACATATGTCTTCTGTCTGCAGGTTGCCTTGGCTGGCACATCCTATACAATATTACAAAGATTTGGTGCCATAGTGGTATATTTTCTAATGCATAATACATGACTCTCTAGGCCTGGCTTCTAAGAAAATAATTCAAATCAAAGTAACTTTACTCATGACTACCCTGCAGAGAAATGGAGCCGAGCTTTTCGGTGTTGGGACCAGTGCATCTCTGGTAAGTTAAGTTGACATGTACCATAGTTGGAGTTAGATGTTTCTTCTGATGTTCCATTTGCTGGACTAGAAGAAAAGCCCAATGTTGAAAATTTGTTGGCGCCCTCGGGTTGATTTGATTGTTACTTCTCAAGTTGGGGAATATGTACAATATACATATTGGGAGACAACATTGAATGTCTCAGCAACACATCTGCTCATGTATAATTTGGAATTCTACAGTATCCAAGATGCTACTGTGGTATACTAAAATTGCAACTTCAACTACTGATCATGGGTTTAGTGCACCTCCTACATAGGCATGTTACGCACACTTGAATATTGGTGTCAATCAGTATGGACAAGCATACTTCTGCTTGGTGCCACTGTGTAATGCAAAGTATCTGGTGAGGGCTCAAATGAGCAACATAAAGGGCATTTGAGGTCCTAGCTTGCTGAATGTCAGTTTACTCATTCTGGTATAGCAAGAGGATTTGGAAAAGTTGCGGTTTGTACTTAGGAATATGCCTGCAGTTAAAGAATGGGAATAATAGCAAAATTATGTTCATCTGGACAAGATATCCCTACTTCAATTACTCAAGAGTATAATAGAGATGAAATATGGCCCAAGTCTTTGTTCTGTGACATTTTTGAGAGGGTTGATTAATTTTGCTGTTCATATATCTTTTAGGCTTACTCAATTAGGTATGATCAACAAGGTAAAATTAAAGAATTCTTTTTCCTGTACCTGCTGCATTATACTGCCATCATCCATCGTATAGTATAAAATCCATTTTGCTCTGCAGCTTCTGCTTTTAATTGCAATACTTCCATGTTATTGAGACTTTAGAAGAGAAACTAATTTTACTGGAGTTCTTTGATGAAGTGTCTCTTAATGTTTCTGTTCAGAATCACTGGCAACTGCTTATTTATTAGTGTTTGTGCTCAGTTTTACATGCATGTGTATGTATTCTTGTAGCATACCATGTTGGTCCCGTGTTTCTTTAGGCTTATGAAGGTTTCTTGTAGCAAATTGTCAATACCGTGTTTGTTGATTTCATCTTGTTCTCAGATTGGTACAGGCATCACAAACTTACTAATAAATGCACGAAAGGCTGTTGATAAAAACTTTGCTGCTGAAGCCGAGGACCTGCCAATTTTGTCAACCTGCACTGCGTATGGTGTCTATATGGCTGTTTCTAGCAACCTTAGGTACATCAGTTTACTGCTTCCAGCTAATACATGGTTCTAAACTTGCCTTTTAGCCATTAAAACTGAATTTACCCTGTCATGACTGGGGATCCTCTGCTTTTCACTTATCTTCAATACTTTGAGGTTGTGTTAAGCCCTCCCTGTTGTGTGATTGTCAGTCATGATTTCCAACAAGTTTAGTTACTAGGTATATTCTAAGGTGCTTCTCTCTACAAATGTCATCAAGTACATTCAGCGGTCAGACATGCATCTAAATATGCAGTGCTGGAACTTGGTATTGATGCTCCTCTTGGTTCCCTAACCCAACCCGGGAACGGATGGAGTTAGAGATAGTAATTAGCCAGACTACCTATCATTTCATTACAAGAGTCAACTGTTAAGATGCTGCAAGCTGCTTTAGTCTTGAAAATCCCCACATGAATAGGCTACTAGGTAGTTTTAGAATGTACGATTACAAGATATACACAGTGAACACCTTCAAAGTGCCATTTAATCATTCTAACGCTGGGGTGCCTCAGAATCTACTCAATCTGGTATGACCCTTAAGAGTTGATGCAATCTCATAACTTCCGCAAAGACTACATGCAATCTTGGTAATTGTCTTATCACTAGCTTTAAAATAGGCCCATCCATTTTCGCCGTCTCTCACTTTATATTCTCCACTACATAACTGCAAAAGGAAGCTTATTAGAAGAACAACAAAAAATAAGGCCATTTGTGGGTGAAGGCAACGTGACACATCCTCTGAAAGTCCAGGAGATGACTCTCCTAATCTGATAAAGCGTTCAATTCCTGAACAACTTTGTAGGATGTTGTAGCTCATCTGCCTTGTTGCTTATGATAATTTGTTAATATGATAGGTACCAAATACTTGCTGGGATTATCGAGCAACGAATGTTGGAACCTTTGCTACACAACCGCAAGCTTGCTCTTAGTGCAACATGCTTTGTTGTGCGAACTGGCAACACCTTTTTAGGCTCTTTGATGTGAGGATCCTTGTGTCATCTCAATTCAATAGATATAATTTCCTTATCTTTTCAAGTATTCATCTCTTTCTTGACAGGTGGGTCGATTATGCTCGTTGGGTTGGCGTCCAGAGATCAAGATGATAATAAAATAGATAAGCATGGTGTACCATTTTCACGGACTAAATATATCTGTATAGGTCATTTTCTCCTATTTTTTTTTTGTATGTTTCTCTTTTACCGGAAAGAATAGCTTTCACTTATTAATTCATTCTGCTATTCATGGCATTTCCTATTATTTCATTCAATAAAGCAGATAAAACAGATAAAATTGTACTGTGTTCTGTACTGTTTTCATTCAGCTGCAGAGACATGCTTACCAATTATTTCTTCATCATTGGTTTAATTGAGAAGAAGGGAGAAATTTCAGGAGGAGGTTATTGTGGTAGGGTAAGGAACGGCTATCAATTGAGGCAGCAGAATGGGAGTTGCGAATAGAGTCTAGTGACCAAGCATTGATGATATCTATCTATTATCTATTCATCTATTACTGCTGTATAATATAATCATGTTTGTTCCTTATTTCTTTTGTAATGCATAATATACCTAAACTCCTAATTGAACACAATATAAGTGAAGTCACATTCTAATTCGATCTAACCTGCTACTTTTAGAGTAACTGGCCACCAAAAGAGTCTTAAAGTTCTACTTGGGTGTAAATCAAGGGATTGAATCCCTTGGCTTGTATTTTAAAAATTCAGGACTTTCTAGAATGTTTCGTTAGCAGATTCGTAGGCACCTATCTGGATCAGTAGTGGTTCAGTCCCATCGAATTTCCTCTTTGACCTCGTTGGGTCACCCCCTCCCGATAGTATAGAGTAGGACTAGGTCCATCGTATCGACAACTAACTTCTTACATTAGTCCTAAATTGGCTCTAAACTAGAACACTAATACGGGACCAATCTACAAAACCAGCAACACATATACCACAAAAGGGCATTGTCCTCAGCTCCATTGGTGAAAAGATTTGTTAATTCATTATTATTGCACGAGTACAGGGTGTATTTTTTGTATATTTATTAAGGGGAACAATTTATTCCTTTTCTCATCCATATAGTTGATTTGTTTTGATACATGAATGTACCATCAAATTCTAATGGTTTGTTTATTCAAAGAATTTTTCTTAAAGGATTGATGCTTTATTTCTGAAATATGCTATTTTCATGATTTGACTTTTGTCAATTCCCATCTTGAATTCGAATCTCATTGAACTTGGATTTATTTAGAATTGGAAGCTTTGGTTGCGTTAGAAACTCTGAATTATATGGGTAATCTCCTAGATCAACTGGTGTGACAGGGTAGTGATGTCTCACTCCGACTTATTGGTAAATCCTTCCTAATACCCAAGAATATCTTGTGATTTTATTCTTATCTTTGTTGTTGCAGCATAGGAAAGATAATCGTTAAAAGGATTCTTCAACTTTTTCAGAATCTCGAGTATCTATATATATGATGGACAAAAATACGCTTTTCTGAATATTTTCTTTTTAGAATCACTGAATATATAATGTACTTACTATTCTTATCAATGTCAATTATGGTATCCCTTTATGTAAAGACCGTGAGTAAATGAGTAAAATTATCCTCTTTCTGTTGTGAATTTTTTTTTTTTTTTTTTTTTGCATTTACTGTAAATGCTATGTCATTAGAATTGATTGAATCAAATCCTTCACGGTAATTTCATGCAGCTCTTCATATTATACAGTAAATTTCTCAATCATAGATTTAACTTATTAAGAAAGAAAAAAAAAAGGGAAAAAGAAGTAATATCATATGATTTGATTTGCTTAACTATCTATATAATATATATTGCCAAGTCAATGAATCAGTGAGGATTTGATTGTACTTATTCTCTGCACTGATGTGGCTAACTATCTAATTGTAATTTTGAGTTCACTTTCCATTATAGTGGACAAACATTATAAATACTTAGTTATGAGAATTTGAAGCACAATATTTTTTTTATTTGATTTGTTTTATACAAGGGTTAAAAGTTTCCTAGGTTTGGATATCAGGATCAACATAGTTAATAACTAATGCAATGGTCAAAAAGTTCCTTCCTTACTTACACTACATAACTTCCTGAGTTGTGTTCTTGAATGTGAACTCATGCTTGATTGCTTTGCTTAGCTAAAGATCCCTTTTCCTTTGCTTGATTGCATTATCACATATCAAAATTTCAGGGTGATCCTTTTACATACAAAGCTTGACAATAGACAGTGTTAAAATTTTAAAATACACACTATGAATAGAATTGCATATACATTTGAAAGTATAGTATAATTCATGTAGTAGGACTTTGAAATTAAAGAAAGATAGGTTCATTTGAGCAAAATTTATATTTGCCTTAATTAGCTTTCATGACATTTCAAAATCAAAATATAGAATGGTGACACTAAACAAAGCATTTAAAAACCATAAAAAAAAAGTAAAAAACAGTCTGAGAACTAAAGTGATAAAGCAAACAGCAAAATCTGGAGCAAGAGCCTTAATATCTTATTCTATATGGTGATTGGGGCATGCAATGATGCTGTTTTTTTTTTTTTTGGTTGAATTCCAGTATTCTATCCATTCATTCAATCTCTCACTTATTTTGCTGGAGATAAATAATATCATGAGAAGGGATATGCTGCATCATCCTCACCTATTCAAGAAGATAGCTTTGGAATTTTGAATTTTTAGTATGCAGCAGACATGATAAAATTTTGAGGTATGATATACATGGAGAAGTCCTGGATTAACTTCATATACTTTCACTTTTTTTTTTTTTTTTGGATTCTACATTTTCTCTCAAATTCTAAGCTAATCTTTGGAAATGACCTTAATTGTCTTGGTTAACAACTGTTTAGCTCTGTGCATAATCTGTTGTGTATACAAAATTAGATTTCCTAATGTACCTTTTACGTATATGCTCGATTAATTTAAAGATTAATCAGTTTTCTTCACCAACTTTCAGTTTTTATGATTCTTAGTAGTATGACGAGTTGTTGCTTTCAGTTTTTATGATTCTTAATAGTATGATGAGGTCTCAAATTAATAATAATATAGTATGAAAGACGAAGTTTATTTGGTTCTCTTCTAAAATGGAACCTTCTTCAGTAGGTACTATATTAGTATATCTTACTTGGTGTTGGTAAATTGTTTTATATGGTTTACACTTGACAAAAAGCAAAAAAGAATTGGAGAAAATTCTCAATGAATAAAACTAAAAAGTGGAGAAAATCCTCAGAAAATTATAATATTAGTTTTCCAAGGCCTATTTCAGTTTGTGATGGAACTATATTGAACTTTACAAGAGAAATTGTTGCAGGCTTGTCAGAAGCAGCATTAGTGTTCAAAGATCAGAAAGAATATACTAGCAAGTTAGTCCAATCAGCAGAAAATTTATATAAGTTGGCTAGAAATCTAGGCCCTCTGAAAGAAACTATAGACATGTACATAAATTGAAGATTGTGATGGACAGACTAGAGAGTTTTATGAGACAAGTTACAGTAATGAATTAGTTTGTAGAGCAACTTGGTTATTCTTTGCCGGTGGTAATAGTGGTTATCTTGATAATGTTAAACATTACTAGGCGGGAATGTCTGCACATCCCGTAGGTGTTTGGCTCATGTGGTTAAAGAAGATTTTTTAGGTGCCTGTGGTGAGCAAATAAATGAAGATAAAAATAAGATAACAACGCATATTAAGTAATACTAAGGAAATATAGCTTCTGCTGAAAACCATTATGAAATACTGAGGTGGCGTTTGGTTCGCACATTGGAATCGGATTCGGATTCGGAATCGGATATTCTGGATTTGGAATGAAGTCATTCATTCCAATACATCTGTTTGGTTCAAGTACCTGGAATGTGTACCATTACTATAGTTGATGTTTGATTCGTCGGCTCTTTCGGAATGGAATATAATAAATATATTATAAATCACATCATAAATGATAGTCATTGGCTCTTTGTAAATGGGATATAAGAAATTTTCACTAATTAAATATATTGGTATAAATGTATTAGTAAATTTAGTATAACTAATTAATAATTTCTATTAGTAAACATGTATAATTATTAGTATAATTGATAATATCAATTATATTACATAAATTAATATACATTATATAATACATATAACTAATAATATTATTATTATAAGTTTGTAACTAATTAAATTAAATATTATATATATAATTAAATATAAATATACAAATGTTATAATATAAATATATAATTATAATTATATAATATATACAAATATTTTATATAACTATAATATATATTACATATTGAATATAGTTATTATTATATATTATTATATTTAAAATAATAATTATAATTATATAACTTATTAATATTATATACATGTATATATTATAATTATATGCACATATAATATACATTTATAAATATACATATATATTATAAATATATTATTATATAATATTAATAAAATTATAATATATATTATATAAATATAATTATATTTAACTAAATAATTATAATATACAATTATATAATATAAAAATATCATTATTATAAATTTGTAACTAATTAAATTAAATATTATATATATAATTAATTATAATTATGCAAATGTTATAATATAAATATATAATTATAAATATATAATATATAAATATTAATTGTACTAATATTTTATAAATATAATGCATATTAGTATTAAATATAGTTATTAATATATATTATTATATTTAAAATAATAAATATAATTATAATTTATGAATATTATATACTTGTATATATTATAATTATATGCACATATAATATACATTTATAAATATACATATATATTATAAATATATTATTATATAATATTAATAAATTTATAATATACATTATATAAATATATATATTTAACTAAATAATTATAATATATATTTATCTAATATAGTAATATTATAATAAAATATTATAATTATAATATGTTATATATATATGTATATATTATAATATAAATATATAATATATAATATATATAAATATTAATTATACTAAATATTGTGTAATTATAAGATTTTGGAATCATACTTGGGTTTTGGACAAAACCCACCAACTTACCAAGGAATGGAGGATTGCCAAATTTGTAGACATCATTCCAAAGATTCAATTCCCATAGTAGTGAACCAAACATCAATTATGGAGTTTATTCCATAATCTCATTCCGATACCCTTTTACCAAACGCTCCCGAGTGTAAAGGCTAAAAAAAATAACACAGTCTTAAAAGTAGAAAGGGGGAAAACCGAAGAATGTGAATGAGAAAAAATTGAAAGAGCCATAATTGATGCTCAGACAATAACTCAGTAGTATACCCACGCTATTGGCCATTTAATTGGGATTTAAATGGTGTTTTATTATTGATAGAGAAGCTGTTTCAAACGGCTGAGTTTTAGATATAGGAAAACAGGTGTTGATATAATTATGAGTGTTTTAGACAATTGAAATGCAGTTATACTGCAATTATTGATGTTATCAGCAACATGGCTCTATTTTAATTACATAATAACCCCATTTCAATAATTGCACAAAAACACACGCTTATATGAATTTAGCCAAATGCACAAATGATTGCCAAATAAGCTCACATTCCACAAATACCCAGATGTGTCTACAAATACAAGTTTTAAATGTATAAACATGGGAGCTTTAATGTAAAAACACCCAAACACATGTTGCAATTAGTTGCACCAAAATGTTGAAAAAACTAACATATTTTCCAAATTTCCAAAATGCCTCCACCCATGCGGTTGAAATTCAACTCTCTGTTTGACCAAAACTCAATCTTATAAAGTATAAGGATTATATACGGTCTTCTTTCTTCCTATATTCTAACCGTTATTATGTTTTTTTCCGGATTCTTTTTGTCATTAAGTTAAGGTCTTTTAGTGTAAAATTTAGCTCCAATACTCTGACTTATAGAGTTTAGGTCTATGAATGAAGATGGTCAACTTGAAAAAAAAAAGAAGAAGAAGAAGAGAAATGATTTTTCAGGTCAATCTTATTATGCTTTTGAAGTTTATTTTAGAAGAGAGTGAAGGAAACGATCTTAAAGCATGCCTCTTCTTCAACCTAATTTTGTTGTAAGTTGACAATAAAAATGGAAATCATAACACCAAATGAAGAAGCCTGACCTATGGAATGAACACTTCTTCACATATCCAATTGTTTGGCAATAGTCACATTCCACACCATATCATATTATTTGCTCTTTAAGGAAAAGACCAAAACATGAACAAAACATGAACAACATAGCAGAAGCAACAGGAGAGATGGGAACCACCAAAGCCAAGGGTGGTTAACATTAACACAGATGCAGCCATCTCAAATCAATCTGTAAGAACAGGAAAGGGAATCATAGCATGGAACTGGACTGGAAAGCTAATACAAGCAAGGGGTATAACAAGAAATTTCTAATTTTGTGATGAATTTAAAAAAAATTCTACAAAAGGGGTGATTTTGGCATACCATTCCATCCGGGGGTCTTCGCATTTCATGAATGCGAGGTTAGAGAAGAGCTCGCATTCCGCGAATGCGAGCTCCTCTTTATTTTTTTTTCTTTATTTTTTTTATTATTTTTTGAGAGCTAGGGATTTATTTCCAGAAAGCTCGTAAATGTTTTTTTTAAAATGTTGCAAATATTTAAAATTTTGCAAATAGCTCGCATTTGTTAAATGTGACCTCCAAAAATTGTATTTAACTTTTTTGTTAGATTTCGCATTTATAAGTATGACTTTCAGAAAATTAAATTCAAAAATGTTAGGAAAAAAATTTAAAATGATATTTAAGAGCTCCATAAAAAATATAAAAGTAAATGTAAATATTGTTTGTTTTGTAGAATTTGTCTTTACTAAAATGGTGTCGGTAGTAAAATCTTATTTTAAAATCTCTACTAAAATCTTATTTTTCGGAGAAAGGTTAGAGAAATTTTGTTTAAAAATCTGTAATTAGCAGAGGAATAATGTTTTTTTTTTATTTTAAAACTTGCACGTGGCTAAAGTCATCAAATATGTGCTAAAACAAAATCAGATTAACAATAATCTTTTTAATATAATTTACTATACATGCATAATTCTTTTATAATAAAAAAAATTGGTAATTGTACGGTTGAAAATACGTTATTTTATTATAATACATTTAAATGGTGAAAAAAATACACATGCATAGTTCTTTCTATTTCATAGATCAACGTTCTTTCTATTTTATACATCAATGTAAAAATAGAATGAAATTGTTAACATGTAAGGTGTTGACTATTTGTTGTGAATAAAATATTAAGTGTTTTTCCTTTTGTATCAAATAAATTTTTTTGATCAAATTCTAATTTTCCTTTGTTATTAATGAATCGTATTTATTTGTTGACACCGATGAATATTAGTTATAAGAATATAATAATTAATAGTCATTAATATATGTTACAATTTCAACTGTAATTTTAGAAATTTCATAACGCAATGTTATTTAAAAAAAATTATATAAGTTATTTTTATGAAGTGCATGTTATTTGTTTGGTAGTTGAAAAGGAAAAGGAAAAAAATTAAAGCAAAGATCTAGCGATTAAATCTTGCGTGTTTTACCTAACTTACAATTATTTGGGCTGGATTACTATTTTGATTAAAAATATAAAGCGATAATGAAGACAAAGTTATACTGCAGCAAAAATCCTAAAACCCTAAGTGCTAAAGCCGTAAAACACTAAATCGTAAATCTTAGAAACCAAATCCTTGTAAACCCTAAAACATTAAATCAAGGTTGTTGGGTTTATTAATATCCATTAAAAAATAATTTTGCGGCACGATAGGATTACTATTTTTATTACAAATCTAAAGTCCTAATCAAGGCACACTATTGTCAAACTAAAATCCTACGGCGGTCAAACCCGAAAGTACTATTCTCGTAAAACACTATTTCTTGATCTCTGAAACCGTAAAATCCTGAATCCTAAAAGCCTCAAACCCTGAGTGGTATCTCTAATGTAGTCAGTAGCAGAATCAAAGATATGATATTTTCTTTTGTCTACAACTCAATTGGTCTTCTGTTTTGTTGCAGAAGCATGTGCCACCGATTTCTGTCCCTCAAAATAGCTGGAAAAGTTGTGAGAAAGGTAAAGGAAAACAGGTGTGACACTTGCTGTAGAGAGAGACAGATCCGAGCCTCGGATCGGAAGGTTGAATATAAATCCAAGCTCGGATCATTAGGATCCGAGAACTTCCCATGATGGATCCGAGGTCGGATCTTCTGTCCTCGGATACACTCCTACAGAAGTACAGACGAGGGATCGGATCTGTCCTAGCTCTGACGGATCTGGGCTCGGATCGGTTCCATTAAATTTCCAGTTTTTTCGCTTCTTTCGTTTTTCCTTCATTTTTGCTCCTAATTTCTTGTGCACTTTATCCTCTGGACTATCTTGACATTGATTTCAGCTCGTGCATGAACTTCATATGGAATGTCCATCACAATCTCACAAAAATAATGCATTTATCCACTCATTTAAGCAATTCAAAAAAATGGGCAAAATTGAACATTTTGGCCATTAACTTGAAAGTTTTGACAATATTTTATACAATTTTTGACAGAATTTTCCCTAAAAAATGGACAAAACTCCCTGTCAACAACCTCAAATTCAAGAAAATTAACCTTATGACAATATTTCCAAATACAAAACCAATATTTTCAAGCCATAGACAACTAAAATTATGCATTTAAAAATACAATGAGAGCCACTCAAATAGGTGGTGATGCAATTTGAAGCCCTTAATCATCACAATCATCCAATTTCTGTCCAAAATGAGACAACAAGGGTACCAAACACCATAGGTAGCACAAGATGATTCAACTAAAAGAAAAATAAAATCTACAAAGTTTGTCTTAACAAAAGAAAAGAAAAATAAAGAAATAAAAGATCCAATCCGCTAAAGAGCATCATGGCTGCTGGGAACGAGGGTCTACTGCCTCCTCGGCTCCATGAGGACCCTGTGAGGTACCAATATGGCCCTCCTCCTGATGAGGTGTAGGAGTAGGGGACCGGCGGATATGGAAATGATCCTCAATCGCACGAAGACGGCGATCATGTCGGTCGAGTCGCTCGGTCATCATCCGCTCCGTCTGGTCAATGCACTCGACAACTCGCGTCTCCATACAACAAATGGCATTTAGGAGCTCTTGCCACTTGGAGCGCGGTTGAGGAGGTAGTCGCGGAATCGGAGGAGGAAGAGTCTGTTGTGCCTCCGTCCCTTGAGTTTCCGCTTGTGGTTCAGTGTGAGGCGGAGGCTGAGTGGAAGTCGATGCTTCTCCTGTGTCCCGGACCAAAGCAGCTCCAAAATCCGTAGAAATACCCAAGGATTTGAGTATTGTAGCATTCACTTCCTCGGCCGACCTAGTTACCACCGCTCTCTCGGTTCCAAGAGGAACCTTGAACTTCTCAAAAACAAGTGATAGCAGTCGAGGAAATCCGAAACAAGTGTCGCCGGCCCTCATGCGAGCTGTGGTCCGCATATAACTGATGATAATGCTGGGTAGAGGAATTCCGGTCAACTGCCTACCCACTCCATGTATCATCTTATCCAGAAAATAGAGATCGCTATTTCGGATCTCCCGTTTGCCACTCTTTTTCGGCACCACATTAAAGGCAAAAAGATAGAAGATCAGGTGGAACCGATGATCGAAGGAGTCGGCATATACCGTGAGTTTTTTCGAACTCCTCGCTCACGGTACTGCCCCTTTAGACGTCCCACAGCCTCTCCCACTTGCCAAGGATCTCTAGCTTTGAACTCCTTGGTCAATTTGACGTCGTCGCCTTCGTCTTTGAGTTGGACGAAGCGTCTCAGTGCATCTCGATTGAGAGCCACTCTCGTGCCTCTAACCCATGAGACAATGAGGTTGCCACTGTGGCTCTACTTGTTTTCTATATTAGCATAGAACTCCCGGACAAGGTTGGGATAGTAGTGCTTGGGCAACTGAAGAATGTTCTCCCATCCAAGTCTCTTGAATGCTGTAGAAATGTGATAGTGCGCGTCCACCTCCGGTGCCAAGTGTTTCTCAATGATGATCTCCTTGTCCAGTCCGGCTTCATACCACTCTTGGTTTTCGAGCGATGTGAATCGTGTGGTATCGTAGTCTGGCGGTGGCTCGTCACGGCTAGTAGATGCGGTCTTCCGGCGAGAACGCGGTGGCGGCTCAGGTGAGGAAGATTCTTCCTCAGGTGACTCCTCATGCAAAGAGGGTGTGTGTTCCTCACTTGAGAAAGGAGTAGGAGTACGAATGCGAGCCCTCCTTGTGCGAGCCATAATACCTATACCAAAACAAGATGAACGTACATTAGAAAACGTATAAACTTGCTCACACATGTTAAATAAGAATTTAAGAAAATTTCGGCAGAGTTTCCCCTTGTAAAAGGGCTAAACTCCCTGCCAACATGTACCAAAAAAAACACAACCAAAGATCCTATTTTACGCATTTCAAGCTCAATTGCATATTTTCAAGTAAAATCGTCCTCAAAGAAATGAATCATTTGAATCTTAACCATCATTTTAACAATGTATATGCCAATATAATCATAATTTTAACCAAGAATCACAGAACAATTGACTATAGCATTCTTAATAAAGTGCATACAAATGAGCCGTAAGTTTGCCAAAAGGTTTGAACGTACTTAACTAAATTATAAACACGCTCTTTTACCCAATGGAATGTGATCTAGTTGGCATATCATTTTCATTTGGTACAACAATAACTTATACTCCTAAGAACAAATTCATTCATTCAATGAAAACGAACATTCACAAGTCTAAATCACTAAAATGTTCATGCCCAAAAATTGAGAAAAAATCTTTAAAATATCACCAAATCCACAGTTTTCTCAAAAATAAGCATGAAAATAGCTGTAACAATCTCTTTAAGCACAATGTGGCACAATTATATCAAGAAATCCCAACAAATATGCATTTATCATAATATTCCCAAAAACTAGAAAAACCCGAATAAGAAATTATAAAATGTCAAAGAAATTCGCAAATTGTTACCTCAAATGTGTAGATTGATAATGGAGGATGAAAAAGATGTAAAATTTTACACAGAAACACGCCAAAATACCCCCCAAGTTGAGGAAATCAGGTGCGGCCTGAATTGAGGTTTTGCAGATCAAAACCCTTGTTTGATGTTGTTTCTTGGTAAAATAGATTGGGGTTACTGATCAGAAGAGGTTTGGGGAGGTTTTTATGAAGGAAGATTGGAGATTTGATGGTTAAAATGGAAGATTGGAAGAAAGGGGTGGGGTTTCGGTGAGAAGAGGGAAGAAAATTTTTGAAAAGTGCAGAAACGAAGCCTCGTTTCTGCTATATCCGCGAACCGATCCGAGCTCGGATCGGTTCATGAAGGCCTCGGATCAGTCTCAACAGAAACACAGGCGATCCCTCGGATCTATCTGGGTTGAAATGGATCCGGGCTCGGATTTATAGATCCGCGGTCGGATCTTTCTGGGCTTCCTAGGATCCGAGCTCGGATCCGTGTTTCTCTGCAATAATTGCAGAAACTGCAATTTTTCAAACTTTTTTCCCCTTTTTCGGCCAATTTCAATTCACACATTGGACAAACATTTTATCAATTCTAACCTCCTACGCACATGTAATATACCATAAACACAATATCCATCCTCTCAAAACACAACAAACACATTTACATTGGAAATCGAGGGGTGAGGTTCTTTGGTCATTTTTGCACTTTTACACTAAAATGGCATTTTTTGGCCTTAAATACATATCAAATGAGTCCATGAGATTTTATAACCATGATATCACCAAAAACTCACTTGAAATGCACAATGCATGTATATGCATGGGAATTTTAAGCACTTAAAACACAATTTGGTTAGAAAAACTCCCTTAAACCACGTGTTCTTGAATTGCACCTTCAAGATGGAAGTTCCGACATGTAACTAATTTACCGTGTATAAAATAGAGGTGTAGAGCTGTATAATGCATAAGAATACTCATATAACCTACATTTTTTTGTAGTGTTTAAAAGAGTACTCATATAAAGTGAGAACTAAGATACGCGCGATCGCGTTGTTCCACTCATATTCCTGAAATTTTAGAATATATACAAAATGTCACAAACAAAAGTATGTAATCCATAAGTTAGGTTATTTATATAATAACAATACAAGTAGCGTGCAATCAATGCTGCCCAAGTTTCCCATGAGTACCACATGTTGTTGGTTTGGGTATTCTTTGGCTTCGACGTGGTTGGTTTGGCACTACTGTATGGACTTGAGTAATATGTGTCAACAGTGTAGCATCTTGAATTTCAGTGCTTGTGCCTTCACCTCCTTCACATTGCTCAGAAACATCGCGATGTGAGTCCCTATCGGGCGTAAACTCTGTGTACGTCACAGGGGACCTGTGATAATGGCCAATCGATACACCTCCCTCATGCATGACTTCGATCTGAGGTGTGACAAAAGTAGATGCCCCAGCTTGGTCTTCAGTTGCCATCGAACCTCCATGGAATCCAGTTTGTATGGCGGGTTCTGGTGATCGGAGTCTACGACGTCGCCCACCGCCATGCTGACTTCCGTGGGTATTTCTAGGAGCTCGCTGAATACGACATGGATCAGGGTATAGTGGAATCTCATGTGGTACGTGTGGAGGACGAAATGCAAGTCGGCGGGACTCTCCTACATGATGCAAAGATATGGATGCAAAGTCCCTCAACTCTTGAAAATATCCACTGTGTTATTCATCACTAACTACAAGAGAGTCATGTGCCATGAAATACATGCGAGACATGGCATCGCTCTGGAAAAACAAATATAAGAATTAGAAGGACATACAGTGGTAAAAAATAGTTTAAAAGGTCAGCAAACTATTTATGATTATTAAAAGTGGGTTGGAAATAAACTATACAAGGTATTGTGCCCTAGCGCTATCACCCTGAAAGCCCTCAGGGAAAGCGGGAAATCGACTCGGATTTGAAATATAAATCACCGTGCGCTCCCGATACCACTGAACATACTCATCCGATGGATATGTAGTATCTTCAATTACTGTGCCATCTTGTACATGCACACGTCGATCAGTCCAAATATCAATATATTGTCTATGCGTGGTGCTCCAGTCTTGATTCGCCCTACCACGACGATCTAGAGAATGTAGAGCTGCCTGATTATCCGTCAACCTCATATCAGGCAGGGACTGATGAAACCCAAACTGCCGCATAACCCGATGAGGGAGGTGCGGCTCAACTACATCCCACCAAATAAAATACGTTACGGACCTCCAAATGTCCTGACCTGCAGTACAATACGCAGGAAGAGAAGCGAGAACGTCCTCCGAATATGGCTGCCATATGAACTGAAAAAAATATAAAATGAAAGTTGTTTCATTTTTTGTATTAAGAAATAATAAAACTTCCGAATGTTCAATTCTAACAAAGGGAACCGATCCGAGCTCGGATCGAAACTGAATGAGTGCCGATCCGGCAGGGTTCGGATGTAGGCCTGCGGAAGCACAAACGATCCCTCGGATATCTTAGAAGAATTTTTGGATCCGAGCTCGGATCAATGGATCCGCGGTCGGATCCGTCTGGGCACTTAGGATCCGAGCTCGGATCTGTAGTTGTCTGCACTAATTGCAGAAACTGCAATTTACCAAACTTTTTCGAATATTTTCCAAAAAATTCCAAAAAACGCGGGTGAAAACCGATTTATGAAATCTAACCTCCCACGCACATGTAATATACCAAAAATACAATACCCAATCTCTTAAAACACATCAAACACATCTACATTGCAAATCGAAGGGTGAGGTTCTTTGCTCATTTTTTCATTTTTACACAAAAAAGCCACTTTTGGCCATTACATGCACATCATACGCTAGTCAATACCTCTTCAACCCGCAGGCCTGTCAACTGATCTCGGAATGCGGGCACAACATGCCTAACAACTCTGTGTACGTCCAAGTCATTATTCCACCTAAAAATATAAAAAGTAGGAACCTGTTTAGAACAAATTAAAGTTGGTTCGATATCAAATGTCACGGAAACACCCGAAATAAGGGCGAAACGACGCACCTAGCTCAATATGGACCAGGGTAATGCTCCAACGGTGCGATTCGGTCCGGACGCATGGTTGGTATATATTCCCAAATCCAGAGCTGTTAGAAAATTAGAATTAATGTTAAAATTGCAAAATGATAAAATGCAAAAAATCGAAGATAAATGTCCCTATTGAGTGCAATGTACCTGTAGCAAAACTAATAGACCGGCAATAGCCGATTTGGCAGGATGCGTGACATCACAAAATGACCGATAGAGAGTTGCCAAACACGCACTACCCCAACTATATTGCCCAACAGTTTCCAAGTCCCGCAGTAATGGAAGATACAACAAAGGGACTTTGTTGCCGGACTTATCGGACAATAAATGTCCACCTAATATCAGTAAGAGGTAGATGCGCGCACGCTGCCTACATTCCGCATCTGAAGCATCGGGTGGCAACTCTGTATCCAAAACTCTTGCTAAACATCCCAACTTTAGCCTCTGTCCATCAAAGTATCCAACTGCAGGAGAAAATCCAAGGAGCTCCTCACAAATGGCTCCCCACTCCTGAATGCTGCGGTATGTGTCTACCCCTATAACCGGTGGACCATCGATGTGCAACCCCCACAACACCTCTACATCCTGTAATGTCACGGTAGCCTCTCCAACCGGTAAATGGAATGTATGCGTCTCGGGCCGCCATCTCTCGACTAAACTTGTGATCAAAGAATGATCAATCATCTGATATCCACTCTCAAGCACTCCCTCAAATCTAGCCAAGGCAATATAACGAAAAATCCGATCAGGAATAGGCGTATGCTCCCAAAATCCTCTGTCACACCGTCTGATATCTAACTGATTGCCCTCAATATGTCCGTGAAAAATGGAATGCGCCCGGTGTGCAGTTCCCTCGGATATAATGTCGTGCACGTATGGTCCTGGATGTAGGCCTGCAGGGATAGGAGTGTCGGCCATAATCCCAAGCAAATATCTACATCAATTAAAGACCATGAGTTATGCATAAGTAAAACCCTAAAAGTGGGCAGTATCCAATTTTGACCTATAAATCGCGGGCACGGCTTTTTTTTTTAGCAAATTTTGACCATAGAACTAAGATACATCGAGTGAGAACTCCATTTCTATCAGTTATTTTTTTTTTAGAAACATTTGTTATCACTCTATGTATTTATATACTGCAGCAATGTATTTGTAGTCATATTTTAAAACTTGGTTTGACAAAAAATTTGGCAGAGTCTCCCCTATAAAGCGGCTATAACTCCCTGCCAATAGCTCCTCAAAAATACTTTGGGGCTGCAGGTGTAAACTGGAAATTCAATACTTATCAAAGTACATAACGAGGGATGCATTTGACAAATGATCAATGAAAGTCACTAATGTAGTTATTTAAAATAAATTCAGAATCGAACACAAATGAACTAGCTCGAACCCCACGTTCAAAAAAATTGAACTGGCATGAAACTCAAATTTCTAGGGAGTCGATCAAATCAAGGCCTATAATTCAGACAATTTCTCCTATTGTGACCCGTCTGATGACAATTTCGACATCTTCTTGGTTCGTCTGGATCCCTTTCATCCATCTCATTCCGAATTCTGCTAGCTCGAACCCGCCCTGCCCGATGTGTAATAAATTTGCTCTTGTCTGCCTGCAGCTCCCACCCAGGATGGAGCCAAGTATCTTGATGCGGCAATGGGTTAAACATGCCTGAATACTGGACCGTCCACCTTTTTTTGGTAAACTGCTGGTCCACAAGCAATTCCGGATTGTCACCTCTATTCCTGCACATCGCCAAAGCATGTGAACAAGGAAACCTGTATATCTGCCACTTTCCACAAGAGCATGTCTTATCAAAAAACCTGATGGTTTGCGTATTGCCTCCTTTACCATCGACACGCCGCCCTGTGATAACCTTATATACGCCCGATGGGCCATCGAACTCAATGACTCTGTGGGCGCCTGCCTTCCGCTCAGCATTTTTAAAACGCCACCATATCTTTGGGGGAAAAGGATTGCGACAATGTGAAGCATCTTCCCTTCTCGTCTTAAATAACGCAACTGTCCGATGAAATGTTATGTCAATGCATGCACAAATTGGCAAATGCCGTGCCCCGTGCAAGACATTATTATAGCTTTCGGATATGTTGGTAGTTAGAATACCCCAACGACGGCCATCGTCGTGTGTTAGGCACCACTTTTCTGAACTAATGGCTGACAGATAATTCCAAGCATCTAGGAACATGCTCCGTAGTTCTCTTCTGAACATCCGCCACTTGCGTAATTGTCTTGCCCTTCCCATTGCCCAACACAACTTGCGAAGGTGTAAACCTTTGAAGTGTGTCATCAAATTGCTCCTAACATGTCGCAGACAAAATCTATGGTAGGCTAAAGATTCCTCCCAATAGTCAAAGTGTGTCATGGTATAGATGACACCAGTGTGGCGATCGGAAATGACACAGATAGGATGTCGATCAAGTGCCACATTATATCTTAATTGTTCCATAAACCACGACCAACTGGAAATCGTCTCCTCATCAACTATGGCATAAGCAATTGGCAGAATCTGGTTGTTCGCATCTTGCGTGACTGCAACAAGGAGTTTGCCCTTGTATTCGCCACGCAAATGAGTGCCATCAACGCATATAACCGGCCTGCATATGTGGAATGCTTCAATAGCCGGTCCAAATGCCCAAAATACATACTTAAAGGTCTTAACTCGATCCGAACTATCCGAATGATGCGACCACTCCACCACGGTGCCTGGATTGGATTGCACCAGGGCATCGAGATACTGTGATAGTTCGGCAAAATTCGCTTCCCAAGATCCAAACACAACCCAATTGCTTTACGTTTGGCATACCAGGCTTTTTTGTAAGACACATCAACCTTCAAGTTTTCTTTAACGGAACTTAGTATGTTCTTGACCTTTAATCCAGGGTCATCTTCAATGCTACGGAGGATGTGCCTTGAAATAAAGGAAGCCGTCAGGCTTGTATTATTATTTCTAATCATGTCGCCCAAGCAGTTATGGTCATTGACCCACTTTGTAATTTGCCACATTCCATGAGTCTTTTTCTTTACGGCTCTAACACACCAGTCGCATGGTGGATACGATGGGCGCGGTTGAAGTGGAAGGAGTTCTTTCAATTGATGACTTGCATTTAACAAACCACGTGTTACTCTTACTCTCAATAACTCTGAACTCCCTATTGTGATTGATGGACCACATCCTAACTGCTCGGCTGAGCTGCTGCTTACTCTCAAATCTCATATGAAGACGTATATTATTATTCTCCTCACTGAATATTACAATACGCTCCAATCCATCCTCCTCTTCTATATCATCATCATCTATGTTCCCAAGATCGGAGAAAAATGCGATTCCTCTTGGCACATATGCAGAGCTGCCAGCTGTGCTATTGCGTCTGTCCAAGTGGAACATATCGAGGTTTACTCTTAAACCCCCACCTTCATGCTCATCATCCGAGTCACTACCAGACACATCTTGCGACTCCGACT
Source organism: Coffea arabica (assembly GCF_036785885.1). Lineage (NCBI taxonomy): Eukaryota > Viridiplantae > Streptophyta > Magnoliopsida > Gentianales > Rubiaceae > Coffea > Coffea arabica. Next base: position 29,717,966 of record NC_092313.1, read on the forward strand.
CTTCAACCTCTTCCGCATCAACTTCCGGGTCATCTTCTTCCAGATCATCTTCAAGAGAGCCAAGGAGCCTATCATGTATACTAGCATATACATCATCTTCAGCTGAACTGCGACAACCTTGCCCAGGGTTAGACTCGATCCCATTTGGAGAAATATGGCATGATGGACCTGGATCTCCAAAACTTGGAATCGAATCCAGGCCATGAAAATATTCCTGGGCACCCATGGACCCTGATGTGAGCCTTGGTTCTAATGAATCCATAGATCGATCATCATGCATATAGTGACATGCCGATGAAGTCTCTGGAACGACTGAACTAGAACCGAAGTTAAACTTTGTTGGATCCATGAATGCATGTACAAGCGACATCATTGGACCAACATTACCTATTGGTCCAGTGAATACGCTATTAACTACAGGCATTTGGACGATTTCTTCCTTCTCGATATAAATCTCCGCCATGTATGAAACTCTTTCGATCCAAAGATCGTACATTACATCAAGAGTTTCATCATCCACCACTGCGGAAACAGTATATTTGGAACTCTCCAACGGTTGACGAAGAAACAATTTCAGCTTGAACATCCCTTTATCGACCCCAATATAGTGGTAAATCCTGTCAACCAACTCCCCGTATCCAATTCTATACCTCAAAGTGAATGTCCGATTGGAAGTACGAGGCAAATAACAAACAAAGTCACCCTCGTAATGTATTTGTCCTCCCCAGTATAGGTTTACCCGCAGAGGTCTTTCTACAGACATGTTTGTAAAATGAATCCCTATTTTGGGGACAATATATTAGAATTAGTAGTCCAAGGGTCCAAACAAATGAAAGAGAATGGACTGTAGGTCGAAATTGAAACTATTATATAGACTAATTTCGATCCAGATGTTTATGAAAAAATTGAAAACAGGTATGAAATATGCTATAAATAACGATAGCAATAGCCTAAAACTCCGAACGCAATTTTTAGAAAATTTGGACAGAGTCTCCCCAAAAAATAGACGTCAACTCCCTGCCAACCAATCCGAAAAGGGAACCCGATGAAGTAGTAATCACATTTGCCACACTACATATTGTCAAGAGACCATATAATTTTCAAAGTACAAGCGTAAGAAATGTATTTAGAAGTTATATATATTTGGGCTCCACATTCACACCGCATAACAAGATCCACATTCACAATGATGTGATATTCTAGCTATGAATCTTACAAAATTAATGTTGTTTTTCCCTGTAGCAGATTTTGCCACTTTTGTAGCATTATAGATTTTGCCAACTACAAAAAATAAATCCGTCAATTGACTTTCAAGGTTGGTCATTGACTTTCAATCCATCAATTAGCCTTAAAATAAATCCGTATTTCATATTCTAACGCCCTTTTCTACAAAAACAAAATTTAACAAACTATACTATTTCAACTTGTCGGCAAACATCCAATAGTTGTAATATAACATAAATTAGCTAATGGCTTGTATCAAATCCGAATTAAGCCTTATGCATAAGAAACGGTAGTTGTAATATAAAATAAATAACCTAATAGTGAGTTACCCTCACAAAGAAAGATCTACAAAAATTTTGACATAGTCTCCCCTATAAATGGCCTCAAACTCCCTATCAAACAATCCAAATATCCATGAAATTCAAAAGCTCCAATCTATAAACTACATAATGCCAATAAAGTCTCAAAGCTCCAATTGCAAAACATACAATATCCAATGTACATAGTGTTTCGACCAAAAGTAATAGGGTCGATAAATAGATTTTAAAAAAAAAATCTGATGAATTTTAAAAGAATTCTACAAATGGGGCATTTTGAGCATGGGATTACATCCAAAGGGTCTTCGCATTCAGCAAATGCGAACTCACGGAGCTCGAATTTTCGCACGACGAAATCCACAAAAAATTTTAACAAAAAATAAAACCACACCTCGCATTTATTATTATGAAATGCGAGGATCCGAGCTCGGATTATTTATGGCATCCCTCAGATCCAACAGGGTTCGGATCCTTCTCAACAGATGATCAGACGAGCCCTCGGATCTGAGTTAACAACTATGGATCCGACCTCGTATCATAAGGATCCGAGGTCGGATCCTTCTGCCTTTAGTCGTATCCGAGCTCGGATCATGCTTTTTCTGCACTAATTGCAGAAACTGCAAATAAACTGCAACAAATTGGAAACAGAAGAATTGCCCGAATTCGAAAAATATAACGTATTTCCTCAAATCCACCACAAAAATTACAAAAATAAGCACAACCCACATCACATTTACACCCAAATTTCACAACAAATCTGAACCTGCTCTTGGATGAAAGTATTCAAGTATTCATTAAACTTAAAATGCTATACGTGAGGCATTGCAAGTGCAAAAGCCTAACCTTTATGCTGTTTGACAGTAGCAATGGGACGGCAATGCTGGCAAATTTTGGGAAGCGGCAAACGCGAAACCAGTCTTTGGATGCTCCGGTCTGCTCCGGTCTTTGGATGCTTCGATGTGCAGAAACCAGCTCTGCTTTCTTTGTTTTGCTATTCAACAATTCCGAATTCTTTGTTTGGCTGTTCGACAGCTATTCAACCAGCTCTTTCTTTGTTCTGCTTCTCCCACTCACTTTTGTCTTTTTTTTTTCGAAATGGGGTCTTGGCGCTGGATAGTGCGAGCTCGATGAGCTCGCATTATGAAAATGTGAGCTCACTGAGCTCGCATTCCCGGAATGCAAGCTCGCATTTTCAAAATGCGAAGACCCCCATTTGTAGAAACAACTCCAAAAACCGCCCTCGTTGTAAAATTCTTTTTTTTTTCCATCACAAACTAAGAATTCACCCGGGGTATAACGGAATGCAAGACTAGAACAGCTATTGAGGAAGAAGCTCTAGCAATAAGAGCTGCACTTATGATGGCCAAGGATGTAGGATGGACTAAGATAGAAGTCCAATCAGACTACAAATTGGTGGTCAACCAAATCAATGCAAGTCAAGACATTAGCATTGCAACAGTCCTAGAGGATATTGAGAAGATGAAGGAAGGTTTTGAACAGTGTAACTTCTCTTTTGTGTATAGAGTAGGGAATATGTGTAGCACTAGCTCAACATGCAATCAAACCGGTTCATGATATAAAATGGGACGATGAGTTCCCAGTATGGCTAATGGATATAGCAAGAAAAGATATGTGGGCAGTTGTCCCTTTTTGTAACCAACTCTTGTACTATCAAGTGTTAATATGTAAAAGTACTATTTCCATTTGTTGGAAAAAAAATATTATTTCTTTTTTAAGAAAGCTTATGTTTATCAATTTTGAATTGCGTTTCCAGCCAACATGTATAGAACAAATTTGAAAGTTTTATAATTGATAATAGGACTAGCTAGCAAGGTTAGAGTTTCTGCTAATATCGATAAAATGATACTTAAAAAAAAAAGAAAAAAGTTTACGTTTAAGTAAAAACTTATAACTTTCAAATTGAAAGAACAAAATACTCACATAGATATATCCTTGTATGTTTGTTACAGAATTTTCGTATAAGATCATATCATTTCTCACTACTTTTTTTTTTATAATAATGAACTTTTTGAGTTACTGAAATACAGAAAGGTGTGTGTGTGTATATATATATTATGGATATTAATATATATTTGAAAAAAAAAAGAATCTCAATTAGCAAGTCTTTGCTATCTTTTCTCCTTTTAAAGTACGTCACTAAATAGGCTTGCAACTTCTTGTTGTTGTTGTTGTTGTTGTTGTTGTTGTTGTTGTTATGTACTCCTTTCCATTTGTCCTTGCAGCAATTATGATTTATTGGACTTTAATTTACACCATTAGTTTTGGAGTTTCAGGCAGTGTCCCTAAAGGCCTATCCTATTAGTGCCATCATAGTGGTTGGTTTTGTATCAGTTGGCACGCTTTTAGTGTCAATTTTGCGAAAGAAAAGTAGCTTATAACTTAAAAGTTACACACACTTTTGGTTAACTAGCTCCCGATTGAGACAGACCTCACGTTTTAATTATTTGTGAAAGTGAGTTAATTTGGAAAAATATCTACATGTAGGGACAATATGTATGGGTATATATATTTATATAATAAATTAGATGTAATTTAGATACAATAAGTATTATCAAGTTTGTATGCACATCCATTAGAAAAATTCTATATATGACTGTGTCTATGGATGAGGTGAAAATAAACAAAAAAAAAAATTGAACTAAATTGGTTTGAGGGGAAATTTTGACTAATGGCCTTGGTAAACAAGAGAGGTGAGAATTGTTGATGGCAACTCTTGGTTTGAGGGGAAATCTTGACTAATCCACTTGATAAACAAAGAGAGGTAAGAAATATTAATGGCAACTTTTAGTCCATGGGGCACATGAAGACATAGGGTTTGAGATGGCACCAAAATATTAATCATGCAATAAATACCACTCTATGGAACTTAACTACTCTGATTACTCATAGCCATAAAGGTAAATTCTTGCTGGGCTAGGCTTCTTTATATATAGTTAAGTGGAAACTTATGTTTTGGAAATCAATATTGTTCATAAAATAGTTCATTGCTTATGTTAACTATACACCAATTTTTTTATCATTTGATTAATCATTCCAATTTTTTCTCTAATTTTGACCAATTTTTTACTATTAAAATGTAAATTGAATGTCACAATACTCTCAAATAAATGTCATTTTTTTTATTATGTTGCTCTATTCATTAAAATAATAACATAACCAAATGATTTTACAAAATTATACTATTTCATATATAAATAAATAGAGAGAAATTTAATCGAGAGGATTCTAGCCAGTTTTTTGCCCAGTCTTATAGGCTGCTAGTTAGGGCATATGGAACGCTAAGACTAAGGACAAGGAATTGATTTAGTTGGCTAGACTAGCTGCTGTATAGCCTTATAGTCCCATCAAAATGGCCTTGTCTGAAACAGCGTTTGTTAGTTGATTTTTTTTTTTTTTTGGTTCGAGTTTGTTATCGATGCATATACGGAACTTGCTTGTATGTATAACACAGACCGCAGGCAGGAACGGTTGCAGGTCCTAGTGATTTTGTGCATTTTACACACCGCGTAACTTTCTTTGCACATTGTGTAACTTTGTTTGCACAACATGTAACTTTTGAACAAATTTTTGTGGCTCCCACACACGTTGTGAAAATCGAGGTACACGAAGTGATCTGAGTTGTATAAATTTTTTGGGTCAAATCATAGCCGTGAACTTCCTGCCCCTCCTCCGTATAACTCTTCCAATAACCTGACAAAACACTGACTTTCACAAGTATCCGGTTAAGTAAGGTTTAGTTTCTTATCTCTAGGATCTAGGCAAATTTGATCATTTATGTATTATTATTTACCAATTTAGTCCGTTATCTATATGAAACAAATCCAATATAGGATTTGTAACGGAAAATTAGAAAATCGTATCAAAATTTAAAAAAAAAATTGTTCCCTTTATCTTTGTGGTCGTATCCAATTTAGTTTTTTATGTTTCACTATGTACCAATTTAAACCCTTATATTTACAAAATAAAGTCAATGTAGGACCTTTAATAGAAAATTGGTGAACACTAATGAGTTAAAAAAAAAAGGAGCAGAATACACAAAAAAAAAAAAAAAATCCTTGGGATAGAAATTGATGGAATTGCGAATGGGGTTTGTATAATTTTCTTTATAACATGCTCAATTTTGTTTCAATGGTACATGTACTGTGCAAAGCAACACCACCATTAGGGTTGCCTAATTTTTCATTGAAATTCTTTTATTGGTTTTGCTTTAAGGAAATAATGGTTTAATTTGTTAGATGGTGACGTGTAATCGACCAAATTAGTAGGCGGTTTAATTTGGTAAGGGACCATAATGGTCACTTTCAATGGTGCACATGACGTGCACACTACCAAATCCCTTAACGTTTTTTCAATTTTCTATTACATTGCTGTCATTTTGTAAAGTATTGGCAGATAGTTATACATAAAGAACCAAATTGGTCAAAACTTGCAAAATAAGAGACCAAAATAATTATTTTTCCCTACGAGATTGGTTCAAAAATTAGAGTTTTTGGGTTCAAATCTCACTAAATATAAATGCAGTTCTTATTAATCCCACCATTATGGTAACTTTTAAGGCTTAGTCATGTATAGCCCATTGTAATTAGCATCAAGCAGTAAATTAGCCCATGTATTAAAAAAAAAACTTACAAATTGCCCCCTACTAAGTACTAATCAAATGTATGTGTCTAGCAAAAAGACAATGATGCCTTTATTATTAGCCATTGTTAGATGAGTAAATGGCAAGAATGTCCATTGAACTATCTAAAATGGCATGGTCTGGTTACCGAATTTTTTTCACTAAAAAAGTCACACAACTCCTTTAAATGGACCATTTGGGTTACTCTCCGCTAAATCAATTGGAAATGACCTACAATTTAAGACATTTTTGCCACTGAAAACCTTCAATAGGAAGTCAAGTTTGCTTCTTTCTAGTTGGTTTACCAACTAAATTGGACATATGATCCAAAAGATTTGTTTTAAGGAATTGAGTGATCTTTTTGCCAAAAAAAAAAAAGTTCGGTAACCAAAATGTACCATTTTAAATAGTATAGTGACCAAATTCACTATTTACTCTTGTTAAATCTCTTTTCCCTTCTCTTTCATTTTTATCTTTTTTTTCTATTACGTATAGTTCTCTTTTTACTCCTCTGTATCAACTGTGATGTACAAATTTTGAGAATAATGTACTAAAGAAATTTTTTTCGTGGTTTAACATATACTATTTTTTTAAATAAATTTTTTGATACATAAATATATCTATCATTATTTAGTTATGTAAAGCATTTAAATATCGTAAATTATTATAGAAAATAAGAAATCATGCATTTTGTAAAAATAATTTAAGTTGTTTCTATTGTTGTTTAACAATTTTTTGTCGTGCATTAATTGCTGATAAAATGTTAATAATGCCCTAGTATGCATTAATTGTTAATAAGATGTTTATGATGCACTATTCATTAAAAAAATTAGAAACTACATAAAATAATATTAATAAATTTACACTTTTTAGTTTCTTATAATAATTTAAAATAGTTAAATATTCTAAAGAAGAATAACTATAGTTGAAGTGTCAAATAAATTGTTAATAAGCATAAAGAAGAAAAGAAAATGAAGAAAGAGAGAAAATATAAATAAAATATTTATACTAAATATTTAATTTTTATTTCTAGTAATAATTAATGTATAACAAGAATTTGTTAAGATCCATCCTTTAAAAGAGATTTTGTTGTTATGAGATTTTGAGATAACTCACTTACTTTTGAAAGACACGGGACTTAAGCTGACTTTTAAACAATTTGTACGTTGAACTTAAACTGCTTCTTCTCCAACCTGTCCTACCATCAAAGGCAAATGGCCTTCCTGTTACAATTGGAGGTACAACTTTTTTCCACTCGCTGGGGGAGAGTTAAAATAGAAATTACTTAGAATAAATATGTATTTTATAATTTTTTTATGATAATTAATTTTTTTTAATATGAAATTCTTAGCACATTACTATCAAAATTTATATTTCATAGTAGAAATTAAGGAGGAGGAATACAAAATTTAAACAATAATAAGAAAAACAACAAGAACAAAGAGAAACGCACAAATGATCATTTGACAATTAATATTCTAACAATGAGAGCATAATTATCTTTTTGCTACCCAAATACATCAGACTAGTGTCATCAGGGAGAATTTATAGGTTTCATGAACTCATGGGACTATTTGCTACTGACACCTAATTACAAAGGGGGCAATATTTCGCTTGCATTATAAACACATTTTTCAATTCACATTTTTATATTTTCAACCACCTTTTTATCTCACATACATCAAATCACAAAAAAGTGTTACAGTAATTATTCCAAATAATATTTCAAATAATACTCTAAACATTTACGCTAAACATTTTTACCTGGGCAAAAATCCTTTGTCTCAAAATTATGTTCTTCAAGCATCAATTGCACCTCGAACTAGCTTTTGTTTCAATTTCTGTAGTACTCTCAATCGATTTTCGATGATTCTATACTTAAAAAATCGTACCTGCGCCACAAATTGTAGTACGTACAGCCTGCTGCTAGCATTTAAGATTCAATCACTTAGGAGGTTACAATTTCTAATTAAAATTCAAAGTCGGTTGGCAGCCTAACTACCTCTAAATTAGGGCTAGCTTATCGTGGCCCCAAAGCTAGCACATTAAAGTTCTCCTAAAATTAAGTAGTAGGCTTGGGAAAAAAAATGCAAACTTTTAATGATGAATGATCTCTACCACGCTGAGAAGGCCTAAGTCTAATGATCAAGGTTGAAACTCCAAATTTATAGGTTTTGGATTCAAATCCTCCTTCCTCTTTTCCGCTTCCTAAATTTCATATTCCTCCTTTGCTAGCTAAAAAAAAAAAAAAATTTTTGTTTTTTGATATCTACTTCAAATATGATTCTAAGGTGAAAAATAGCACTCATTCATCAAATCATAGTCGTAAGATTTTCTTGCAAATAGTGGTGGATAATTTGGATTGAGTTCATTTCATAGCATAAAATGTATAAGTTGTCAGGAATAAGAGATTCTGAATATAAATCCCACTATCCCTTCCTCGTTTCTTAAATCCTATCATTTCCTTACTGAAAAAAAAAAAAAACAGACGTAGTTGGGCAGGTGGCAAACCTGTTCGTTTTGTTTCATTAATATGAAATTCTTTGACATAATATTCTTTGGAGTTAGCTTTAGAAAATCCTCTAGTGCATTAGCAAAGTACAGTTAGCAGCCTCTATTCTCTTCTTTCTGTAGCTCACAAAAGTGAAGCAATAGCTAGAGTTTCCTTTCAAGCGCCGAATGTTCTGAAACAGGAGAAATCCCTCTCTTGCCTATGCAATTAATTCTGGTGACTGTATATTAGCAGTAAAATCACACGGGATTCAGGGCAGAATTTGCGTGATTCAGCCAGCAAACATCGCTATGAAACATTGTACCGCACTTTGCCAATTCTTCATATCGCAATTTCCCTGTGGCGACGCCTATATAAATGCATCCTCCTCCAGCACATTCTAAGAAATCAATAGGTGCACTGAGCACGCATATAACCTTAGAAAAAGTGGCATAGGCAGTGAAACTATGAATCCTCCAACCATCCCTTTTTGGCTGCTAGTAGTACTGTTTTCTCTTATTGGCTATTGTATTCACGTTGTCATAACGAATTTCAGCAAGCACAGGGCCAAGAAACTCCCTCCAGGACCTTCCCAATTTCAAACCATCGGTATGTTCCGAACCAGTGAACCTTTCCACGCATCACTTGCGAAAGTCTCTCAAACTTATGGACCTCTATTGTCACTTAAGCTGGGAAGCAAAACAATGATAGTTGTTTCATCACCGAAAATTGCCAAGAAATTTCTTCATGAGCATGATCTTGAGTTCTCTGGCAGATTACCTGTTGATGCCGCCACAGTATTTGACCACCATAAACTGTCTATTGTCTGGTCACCACCACAAAGGCCCTGGCGCATTCTTCGCAAAGTATGCAAAGAACATATATTTTCATCAGAAAGACTCAAAGCTGGTCAAGGGCTCCGCCAAGAAAAGGTGCAGCATCTGTGCAACTATGTACAAGAATGTTGTATCAACGGGCAAGCTATAAATATTGGTGAAGCTGTCTTCTCAACATCTCTTAGCTTGATGTGGAACACCTTCTTCTCGGTTGATTTTGGACAATCAGATTCTATCTCGTCCGAAGAAATTAAAGAAATTGTATGGTGTATGCAGAAAACTCTTAGCAGTCCCAATCTTGCGGACTTCTTTCCCATCCTCAAAGCGGTAGATCCCCAGCGTCTAAAGGGTCGAGCCAAGTTTTATATGGGAAAGCTACTTGATATTATTGATGGTATCATACGCCGAAGAGTACAAGAAAGAGACGCATCTCTCGCTTATACAAGGAAAAATGACTTCTTGGAAACCCTCCTTGATCTTAATCAGCAAAATGAAGCTGTATTAAGCTACCGTAGCTTGAAACATTTCCTTCTGGTGAGTAAATGCTCCTGAATTAGCAACACAAACTTTAACTGGGTACTTATAACTCGTGAATTATGCAAAATCAAGGTAGTTTTTCTGACCTGATGACCATAATATGATGCAAATAGCTATTGCTTAGCATTGCTAAGAATTTAGAAGCAATTCCAATTTGTTCTGGCCGTTATTTTGGAAACCGATAATCTTCAATTGAACTCAATCAACGTGCTTAAGTCTGAATCAATCTTCAGTGATTAATCAATAGTTAAATGATTTGATATTGTCATGTATGTCAAGACTCAAGAGGCCTGAAATAATAACTCGTGTGTAAATACTCATTAGCTGTGAATCAGAATATCAACTGAAACAAAAAATGATTGGCTGATCAAATCACTTCTCTATTTCAGGATTTAGTCATTGCAGGGTCAGAAACAAGTTCAAGCACCGTGGAATGGGTGATGGCAGAGTTACTACGAAGCCCTGAAATAAAATCAAAAGCTAGAGATGAGATCATGGAAATTGTTGGAAAAAGTGAGCTCGTTCAAGAATCAGACATCTCAAATCTCCCTTACTTGCAATCATTAGTTAAAGAGACCTTTCGGCTTCACCCCGCTGCCCCCCTACTGGGTCGCAAAGCTGAGAGTGATACAGAAATCCACGGCTACATGGTGCCACAAAATGCTGAAGTTATGGTTAACTTGTGGGCTATGGGCAGGGATCCATGCTTGTGGCCAAATCCAAATTTGTTCCTACCTGAACGATTCATGGACAGAGACATTGATGTGAAAGGCAATCATTTTGAGCTCCTTCCCTTTGGCACGGGAAGGAGAATTTGTCCTGGACTGCCACTGGCTCATAGGGTGGTGCACGTCATGGTGGCTTCCTTGCTTCATAAATTTGATTGGAAGCTTGAAGAAGAAATCAAACCAGAGCAACTTGACATGAGCGAAGAGTCCGCACTAACATTACACAAGGCAGTGCCCCTTAGGGCCATTCCTGTTAGAACCACAGTTTAATGATTGGTATTTGATAGGTTGGCATCCTATCTAGTTTAAATTTGAGGAAAGGAATGTAATTTTTATCATTAGAGTACCAAGAAAACACAATAACAGTGGGACTAGACCACTTAAAGTACGTATGCCTATAATATGTGTACTTGATATAAAAATGTGTTAGATATTTAGGTTTTGGTGTTTCTATCATTTAACAATTCCTATCAAGCATGCAAAATAGATACATTATATGCCTATCAATTATGTGTCAGCTGGACTTAAGTGGGGCAGATTTGAGAAGTTAGGATTCAAAATGTTTAAAAATTAAAATTTAAGATCCAAAGAAAAAATAAAATTCAAGGATGTAAAATGGAATTAGTCCGTGTATAAAATACATGTGTATCATTCGACAGAAGCACCGGGACTTTGCTTGAGAAAACGTTAGGTATATCATTTCGTAGAACCACCGGTGCTTTTTTGCCTTGTCAGAAATGTCAATGAGCATCAATGCATGAAACAGTTGATTCGAATCACAAAATCAATATGAAAAGTTGAAAAAAAAAAGCTCTATAAATAGGTAAATAAGACTATCGTCTTTAGCACAAATACATCGAATAGTCAAAAAAGACAATTTTACTATGATCATTTTACTACAACCATTAAATAATGGCACCCCCTAAATATTTAAAAGGCCAAGTTTCCGGTCGAGTAGGGTTGTGGTGTAAATAAAATGACCATTTTGCCCTTAATTAAACTGAAATGGAACTTGTGAGGCCTGTGATCCAGCTATGACAATGCTACTTCTCTTGAAGAGTGAAATGCTGAATGAAATCGGTGTTGCGCGTTGCCTTGAATAGTATCCTGCATCAAAGACTAATACTATAAAACAAAAAGAATCAGCAGCGGAATTGTTCAAAAGTGGTATTCCCAACAGCATCCTTGAATCAGTTCAGTTTTCTCTAGCAGCAGAAAGTGCTGGTACTTTGCTTTCAACAGATGTTTAATCAAACCCTATCAGGTCTTTGCAGGGCTTGTGATCAGAGCAGTATTAATCGAGTTGGTTGATGAGTCAAACCTGTAATGAACTCTCTAGCTTTAGAAAATAGTAATCAAACTTTACTTGATGTCTTGATAATTATGCCCAGGGCCTCGATCCTCAAGCACCGCATGAGGTGAACCGCCTAGTGCATAGATAATGCACAGAAAGAAAGCTGGAACATGAGAATGGACGAATTGCTTCAAACGGCATTACTGTTTAAAATAGTGTTTCATATAGCAAAGTTACTCGATTTGCAAACCAAAAACTACAAATCGTGATTCGCTAATACTCTGTAAACACAAGAAGGATTCTTGATAGGGATTCTTAATAAATTCAAGGGTAAATGGCAGCGAACCCCCTAAAGTTTGGTCTCAAAGTTACTTTGCTTAGAGTTAATTTTTGAGCACTTAGTCCCCTTTGGTCAATAAAAACATATTTGAGCGTCAAAAAAATTCCCACTGAACTTCCAAAAGTGCTCATAGTTCTACTTACTGTGGCTAATTAGAAAAATATAGAAGACACTTGCAACTTGCAAGGGACAAGAAACAGACAATTAACAAGCCAAGGGGGCCTAAGTTTTGAAAATTTTAATTTATAGTATGTAAATATATATTAAAATAAAATTATTATTTATTTTTTATTGTGCTAAGTGTTTAACTTTAAAAAAAGTAAACATATAATTTGATGATCCATAGTAAATTGATCTAATTTGATATATTATAATAAAAAACTCAATTCATAATTATTAATGGGGTAAAACAAAAATAATTATTTTATTTCTCCATATACAAATACACAACTTAACCCATTTGATTAAATTTGTTTGCACTCTTTCTGTATCAATTGCAACTATAGAATGGACATTTTCAATTATGACGATAACCAAGACAAAGTTCCGAAACAAGATGGAATATAATCTGTTAAATGATTGCATAACTATGTACATAGAAAGGTAAGTTGCTAGAAAATTTAGCACTACTTCAATTATAGATGAATTAGTTCTATGAAAGAACAAAAAGTTCAATTTACTTTTAAGAAAAGAGGTTGAAATTTCAAAATATGTTAACATAATTTTTTATCTTTTTTTAATCGAAAATAGTTATATATACATATATATTTGCACAGGTGACGTATTGAAGCATCTTCTCATCATGTGCAACTTGAATAGTTTGTAATAGTATAAGATATTTGATCAAAGGTTATTTTTTGTTTTAATTTTCATTATGACTATGTTGCATATTTATGAAATAGACGTACCTTTATAATTAAAGTTAATATTTGATATTTTTAGATGACATATATTTAAATATATGAAAATTATTTTGAACATAATATATTAACATAATTTTGCTAGGAAAAATTTTGATCCCCAGAAAAAAAAAATGTTGACTCTGTCACTTTCCAGATTCTCTAATGAGTTTGGAATTGATACAAAGATGCCCGAAAGAAAGCCTGCATTATAATCGATCTCATAGATCAACAAGGCTCTGAAAAACACATGGGAGTGCAAGCTGCAGCATCAATGGAGAGAAGGCAACGCCGCTGCAGATCATCTAAAGCCAAGACTAGCATGAAATTGAGGCAAGGAGAGGAACAGCACTATGTTGGATCACCAGTGTCAATTAGGAGTTTACTGACTTTTGATGATGTGGTTGGCATTACTACGCCAAGATTTTGTCTCGATGTAACCAGTGACGGAGCCAGAAAAATTTTTTAGTGGGGAAAAAATAAATTCTAAAATTTTTTACTTATTTTTTTAAGGAAAAAAATATTCATCAACAACTACAAATGATGCATATATTTCATGAAAAATATCAAAAGACAAACTCAAAATTATTAATGTAATAATAATTTTATTTAAAAAGCAAACTAAATCATTTACAATTGCTCATGACGAGTTTTCATATTTTGATAACGATTTACAAACTTTTCATTTTGAACTTTACGAAGTATATTTTTCTCAATATAAGTAACTAAACAATTATTCATTCAAGTATCTTTCATTCTACTTTGTAATCGATTCTTCACTATATTTATCATTGAAAAAACCCTTTCTACGGTAGTTGTAACAACAGGTAAAATCAAAGATAACTTTAAAAACATATAAATCATTAGATACATAAAACTTCAGGGGACATACTTGAAATTACATCAAATTTTTATAGGTATTATAGAAATTTAAGAGGGGCAATGGGGGCTTATAAACCAATATATACACAAAACTCCAGAGGCACCGTTGAAATTATATCAATTTTTTATAAATATCATAGAGATTTAAGGGGACAGTGGAGACCCGTGCCCTAGTGCTCCCAGTGTAAATCCACCACTAGATGTAACGGGTTTCCATCCTCCTAAGCACCAAGAAAAGAAAAAGGTTTTAGCATTAAACATTAAGCGGGTTTATTACCATTTATCCTAAGTTGAAAAGCAAAGGGAGATAGGGAAGAGAAACTATCAAATGCTCATAAGAAAATGTAATGTTATAGAAAACTACAAAAGATGCAACATGCAAGATCAAGTATTTGAAATAAAAACTGCAAACTGTTCTGCATGGGGATATATTCAGGGGAAAAAAAAAGGGGTTAATTCCACTTTGTCCCCCCAAACTTTGGACGATTATCTACTTAAGTCCCTAAACTTCAAAATGGGACACTTAAGTCTCTAAACTTATAAATACCTCTCACTTAAGTCCCTGAACTTATAAAATGGGATACTTAAATCCCTAAACCCTTATAAAATTGGACACTTCGACCACCAACGGCATTCAGGATTTGTTAACAATTTTCCTTAAGTGAGAGGTATTTATAAGTTTAGGGACTTAAGTGTCCCATTTTGAAGTTTAGGGACTTAAGTGGGTAATCGTCCAAAGTTTGGGGGGACAAAGTGGAATTAACCCAAAAAAAAGGGTCCACTAGTAATGAAACTGTTTTGGCTACCTATGGTGAAAAGTAACACAGAAAAATTAGCTAAAATTTGATTTTAATGTCCCTTAACAGTTATAATTTACAGTCTGCGAAACGAAGTAAAATGAGTTTTCTTCTTTTGGTTTTTGACTTCACTAACGAAAACATGAATTAACAATTAATAATTATTCTACCACATCAATTAATTAGAAACTGAAAAGTAGCCCATTTTAAATCTGTTCCGGATCCAAACCCATAATCTCGTTCGGTTAGACTCTGGTTTTCCACTCCGACCCCACAATGCCGCTGAAAACAATCTCCGGCACCGGCAGAACATGCTCGATTTCGTCCCTTTTCATCACCTTCTCCCTTCTCTGCATCCTCCCACTCTCTTTTTTCTTCTTCCTTTCCAATCCCAGATCGACCCCTCCTCAGAATCTTCTAAACAAGCTTCAAATCTCCGAAAATTCCATCAAAGTCTACATCCCAGAGCTTCCCAGATCACTCAACTACGGCCTGTTGGAAACATACTGGGCTTTAACCTCAGATTCAAGGCTTGGAAGTGAAGTAGATAATGAAATCCGAAAGACCCTTTTGTCCAAAACTTCTAAGAAGTTCCCTCCGTACCCTGAGAATCCATTAATTAAGCAGTACAATGCGGAGTACTGGATAATGGGGGATCTGTTGACGCCTGAAGAGCTCAAGAAAGAATCTTTAGCCAAAAGGGTTTTTGATTTTAGGGAAGCTGATGTGGTTTTTGTGCCTTTTTTTGCTACCCTTAGTGCTGAAATGCAGCTGGGAGTGAATAAAGGGGTGTTCAGGAAGAAAGTCGTGGAGAATGAGGATTATCAGAGGCAAAAGATGGTGGTGGATCTTGTGAAAAAGTCTGAGGCTTGGCTGCGGTCCGGTGGTCGTGATCATGTCTTTGTTCTTACCGGTAATTTGCGAATTTAGGACCATATTTATGTGTTTTCTTTATAATTGATTTGAATTTTGGTGATGATTACTAGTGATGGCTGATTTCTTCCTAGTGTAAATATACTTGTGTGAATGGCAATGCTGGTTGCTTTGGTTATCTGTATATAGATGTATGCCTACGGAAAAATGCTACATTTATTTGATCTATTGGCGGCAGCAAAACTTTTGACTCGCAATGTGCCCTTAAACAAACTGAGAAGGTAAAAGATCTGTACTTGAATTAACGACATTATCTCTGTTATGCCACTAGGCAAATGGGAGTAGATGGTCAGGCTGTTGTTTGTGTATTCGCTATTTGAATCACTACAATGTTTTCATGTTTAGTCTAGTCTTGGTTGGAGTTTGATTCATGTCTGATTTTATTGGACTGTGCATATCATTTTTTTTGAATGGTGAGTAGATTGCTTTGATAATGTACCAATGAAAGGATTAGCATAAACAGGCTTCAGTTAGCTTTGGAGCAGGAAATTATGACTTGAACTTTCTAATGTGTTTCGTGCATTTGCTAGTCCACAATAAAATTGTAGGGCGGTTTTTTCTTTTATCTTGTACCATATGAATATTTTGCAAGAGAGGAAACTGTATTGCATGCTGTTGCAGCTTATAATTTAGTCTTTGGATTGTCAGGTTATGTTAAAACTTGAAGCATTCTTTGGCAGACCCTGTTGCAATGTGGCATGTAAGAGAGGAGATAGCCCCTGCAGTTCTACTTGTGGTGGATTTTGGTGGGTGGTACAGGGTTGACTCAAAAGGTTCAAATGATAACTCATCAGATACGATTCATCATACTCAGGTTTCTTTACTGAAAGATGTAATCGTTCCCTATACCCATCTTCTGCCAAGGTTGCAAATATCAGAAAACAAGAAACGACATACTCTTCTTTATTTCAAAGGAGCTAAGCGTCGGCATCGGGTTAGTATTCTTTTTTTTTTTTTTTTTTTTTTTTTTTTTTTAACCAAACGAGAACATTTTATAGATATTAACGCTTGATAATACAAGAGTTAATTACAAAAGGGGTAACTACCCCCATATCTTTCCTAGCTAAATCTGTTAACCATGTTGGGAAAGAAGTTTCCCATTCAATATTCCTAACCAACTTGACAGCGAGTTGTGCCATTGCATGACTACAACCATTCGTAGTCCTGGGAGCAAAGAGAACTAAGCAACTGTCAAAGCTATCCTTGAGGGCCACAATGTCTTCTAGGATTGTTTGTATCTTACAATCCTGAACATTATCCGTATTAATAGAGCTCACAACATTTTTGCAGTCTGACTGGACTTCTACTTTGGTCCATCCTGCAGCTTGAGCCATTTCCAGCGCACTCCTGATCGCTAACGCTTCCTCCGTGGTAGCCTCCCCTCTTCTTCTTCCAACAATTCCTCGGACTTTCACTAATTCCCCACGCCAGTTCCTTGCAACTATCCCTTGACCAGTTCTGACCATTTTTGCTGAAACTGCTGCATCCGTGTTAATCCTCATGATTCCCTCCTTGGGTGGCTCCCAAGTGTGCTGAGCCAGTCTTCCCCTCTTGGATGATGCAGGTGCCCGGGGATCTGTTCCATTTGCCTCATCGTATTCGATCCACTCCTGTTGAGCTTTGTCGATGATCCCTTTTGCGTCCACACTTTCCAGCTGAAATGCCATCTTGTTCCTCGCTTTCCAGAGCTGCCAAAGGATATTCACTGTGAGTTTTATTCGATCCATTCCTTGTGCTTCCTTAGCTGATTCCAACACCGCATCCCACCATCTCCACACGTTGCATTGTAGTTCAACTAGCCCTTCCCATCTCACAGGAGCTAACCTCCACACCATTTGAGCTTTTGGGCAAAAGAAAAATATGTGTTCAATGGTTTCGGTAGCCTCTCCACAGCAATAACAAATGTTGCTTCCTTTTCCAACTCTCTGATGTAGTGCTTCATTAGTGGCCAGCCCATTCTGTAAACACCTCCATAAAAAATGCTTCAGCTTCATCTTAATATTTAAACTCCACACTTTTTTCCACACCGTGTGCTTCCTTACTTCCCAGCTAGTCTCTGAATCAGGTTCTAATCTACGGTTTATGGTGTCCCTTCCCCCTTTTGCAAAAACATAACCTGATTTCACTGTATAGACCCCAGCCTTAGTATGGTTCCAATATAGTCTGTCCTTCCTATCATAAAGGCTTAGAGGGATACTAGTAATATGCTCTACATCAGCTGCATCAAACCAGCGCTGCAAGAGATCAGTCTTCCACCTCCCTCCCTCAATTAACTCATGAACAAACTCTATCTGGCATCCCACTTGTCTTGCCGTGGCTACTTTCCCAGTAGTTGATCCAGGTAACCATCTATCTTTCCAGATTTTTATCGCCCTTCCATCTCCCACCCTCTTGTATAACCCTTGTTGAAGGAGCTCTCCCCCCTTGTGCAAGCTTTTCCAGCACCAGGAAGCTGTGTGCGGGGGCTTTTGGTCTAACCAGTCCTCATCCTTCATGTACTTAGCTTTCAGGACCTTGCTTACTAACAAATTAGGATTGGTGACAACTCTCCAAATTTGTTTTGCAAGCAAGGCCACGTTGAGAGCTTCCAAGTCTCTAAAGCCCAAACCCCCTTTCCCTTTAACCTCCGACAGCTTACTCCATCTAACCCAATGAATTTTATTTTCTGCAACCCCACCACCCCACCAGAATCTAGCTATGGTTGCACTAATGGCCTTACACAAGCCTTTAGGGAGCTTGAAGCAAGACATAATATATGTAGGCATGGCCATAATGACTGATTTGATTAAAACCTCCTTACCCCCTGGACTAAGCAACTTATGTTTCCACCCTTGAAGTTTACTTGTGATTACACTTTTCAGGTACCCAAAAATCTGATTCTTAGCTCTCCCAATAGTCATAGGTAAGCCTAAGTATTTACCACTAGAGGCTTCTCTCATGTTGTCCAAGACCTCACTAATTTCCCTTCTAATCAAGTTGGGAGTATTTTTAGAGAAAAACATAGCTGACTTATCAAAATTTACTACCTGTCCTGTGGCTTGACCATATATCTGAATGATCTCCTTGACCTTTTGTGCCTCCTCCTTGCTTGCTTTGCAACACAATAATGAGTCATCTGCAAAAAATAGATGTGAAACCATAGGGCTGTCCTTGCAGACTTTGATGCCAGTTAGTTGCTTTTTTTCCACAGCTTTCTTGATTAAATTAGACAGCCCTTCCGTACATATAATGAACAGGTAGGGAGATAGGGGGTCTCCTTGTCGGATTCCTCTGGAAGGTTTGACGTTGCCCACCTTTTGTCCATTTAAATTAAAGGAGTAGTGGACTGTGGAAGTACACGTCATGATCCAGCGAACAAAAATAGGGCAAAATCCCATTTGCAACATAATTCTGCCTAGGAATTTCCACTCCACTCTGTCATAGGCTTTAGACATATCAAGCTTTAAGGTCATGAAGCCTACTCTACCTCTCCTCTTGTTTTTCAAAAAATGCAACATTTCATGAGCTATGATCACATTGTCTAGAATTTGTCGCCCTGGTACAAAGGCAGATTGTGATGGGCTAATACAATGCTTGAGGACTTTTTTCAGTCTATTGGCCAAGATCTTAGATATAATTTTATAAATCACCGTGCAAAGACTAATAGGTCTGAAGTTAGTAAGCACTACAGGATTTTCAACTTTAGGGATTAAGGAGATAATGGTCTCATTGATGGCTGTTAAGATTTTGCTAGAATGAAAAAAGCTAGTCACAGCATTAACAACATCATTTTTGATAATATGCTAGTATGTTTGGAAGAATAAAGGGGGCATACCATCAACTCCAGGAGCTTTATTAGGGAACATGGAAAAAATGGCTTGTTGAATCTCCAACTCAGTCACAGGTTTAATCAACTGTGTGTTCATGAGACTGGAAATAGTGCGAGGTATGCCTAGCAACACTTCTTCAAATTCGGTAGGATCATTAGACTTGAAGAGCTCCGCATAGTGTTTGCTAATTTCAGCTTCAATTTCCTCTTCACTTGCACACCACACCCCATTTGTCTTCTGGAGTATGCTGATATTGTTCCGTTTCCTATTAGCCATGATACTTAGGTGAAAGTAAGCTGTATTCTTATCCCCCTCCTTGAGCCACCTGCTTCTTGATTTCTGGCTCCAATATAGCTCTTCATCCTTGTATGCTTTACTCAGTTGTAGCTTCAAGTTTGCAATAGTTCCTTTCTTATCCAGCTCACTCCCCTCACGTGCTACCCTTAGTTGCTCCTTTAGCTCCTCAATTTTTGCCTTTGTATTGCCTTTATTTGCCTTGTGCCATTCAATCAAAGCTACTCTACATTCCTTGATTCGTCTCACCACTCTAAACATTCTAGACCCATGTTGCTCCAGCCCCCAAGCTCTTTGGATAACAGCCACAGACTCCTCATCCTTTGCCCATCTCTGATCAAAACAAAACCTTCTTTTTATACCCCTTTGCTTCGGTTTAGTATCCACCATTAGCAGGCAGTGATCTGATGCTTCTTTCTCAATGTGTTCAACTGTAGTATTCTCATACACTTGCACCCATCCAACACTCCCTAAACATCGATCTAGCCTCTCTTTTATCTCTCCCTCCCCTTCCCATGTGTTGCTTCATGTCCAAGGAACCCCTTTATACCCTATATCCACCAATTCGTTCCCAGAGACAAAACTATTGAACTCCCTAAAACTACCCTCTGATCTCTCTTTCCCTCCCCATTTCTCCCCATTTGAGCAGATATCATTGAAGTCTCCCACTATTATCCACTTTTCCCCCCATTCCCTTTTCTTTTCCTTTATAGTCTCCCATTGTTGTACTCTTACTCTTTCCTCAGTACTTGCATATATTCCTGCCAGCCACCAGTGATCATTTAACTCCTTATCTACCACCATTGCTGCAATGTACCACTCAGTGCTGTGTACATCAAGCGGTTGCACCCCCTCCTTCCAAAACAAAGCTAATCCCCCTGCTCTACCCTTGGGATTCACGACAAGGCTATGTTCAAATTTAATCCTTTTTTGTACCTGCTTCATGTACCATTCTTTGTTTTTTGTTTCACACAAAAATACTATACTAGGAGAGTGGAGGTGGAGTACCTCCTTAAGTTGGGGAATTGTCAAGGGGCCTCCTGCACCTCGACAATTCCACACCGCTACCTTCATTGTGTTGGTGGAGGCATTGCGGGGCTAGCCTCCAATTCCCCTCCATGTTGTGCATCATCTTGATCCCTTTTTAAGCACTTGTGGTGTGGACCTTGTAATGTGTCCTCTTCCATTAGATCCAAGTCATGGCATTCTTCCTGTGTTTTTCTTTTCTCTCCAATGTTGCTCTCTGTCCCCCTGTCCGTGATATCTTTCAATGGTACCCTTTTGGTGCGCAAGCTCCTCCTCCACTGATTTTTCCTTCCTGGTTTGCTTTCACTTACTTGGATTCGGCTCATGGCATCTATTGTGTTACCGTCTTTGCTATTCAAACTCCCCTTTCCTGACTTGTCTATCCCCTCTCTAACAACACAGTCATCTAACACCATATTCTCGGGGATCTGATTTTCTTTTCTAATCAAGTCTACTTCCAGGTCCACTACCACCTTATGGGCTTCAATATTTCCCTGCACTGTAGTTCCACTCCCCTCCTTTTGTTTTCCCTCACCCTCACCCTATTTCTCTACTCGTCCTTTCAGTCCTGCACTTTCCCTCAGAATCTCTCCCCATTTTTCCTCCATTGCCAGTTTTTCCTGATCATTTCCCTTAGTCTCCTTGTCACCCCCCCTGCTACTTATACCACCCATGACTCCAGATCCTCCCTCAAGTATCCCCCCTATCCTGCTATTGGATCCTTTGTCTACCATTGTCAACTTTTTAGGTTTCTGACTCGCCTCTGTGTTAGACGTGAAGCATGCTTTCAAGGGGGAGGCCATTATATTTCCTGCCCTCATCCAAGCACCATACTGGCCTTCCCTACAAGACAGTCCTTCCCTTTTGTCCCCTGTACATGACTTGTCCCCATGCCCAATGATCCCACAATTGTAGCAAAAATCGGGGCATCTCTCATACTTAAATTCCACCCATGTGTTCACTCCCTCAAGCTTTACCAACGTACCTCTCGGGAGAGGTTGTAGCATATCCACTTCAGCCATAATCTTCAGATGTCTCCCAGACTTTCCCCCCCTGGTGGAACCAGTACCTCTCTCACCGACCTAAAAATCTTTCCTAGCTTAAAGCCCACTGACTTACACAACCAATGGACTGGAAGATTCCAGATTTGTACCCAAATGTGTGCAAATCTAAAATGGTGGAGCTTCCTTTCACACCCAACCTCCCATTCCTTAATCACTAGAATCTGATTATCCATAATCCACGGTCCTCCCAACAGGATTTTTTCACGGTCCTCTCCCCTTTCTAACTGGAATTGAAAAAGATTTGGACCCAGCTCAGTAACAGTTAAGTTCCTGGGATATCCCCATGCATGATTAGTAAAATTCTTAATACCCGTGAAATGTGCAACCTTTTCGCCAATCAACCTTCCCACCAGACTCTGCCTACAGTCTTGGATCCCCTCACTTATATCGTCAGAGGAGAGATCTACGCCTTCTAGCTCCGACTTAGACAGATCGAACTTTCTAAAAGCTCTTGTTAGATCTTCCTCCATCCTCCAGATTCTAGTTGTAGAGGTGCTACCTTGCACTATTTCCAATCGCAGAAGATCCAGTTGAGTACCCCTGCAAAAACAGAGTAGGAGGGCACCAAAAAACAGCAAAAAACCTAATCTATACTACCAAAAAAGACAACTTCGAATTCACGCACATCAGCTCATCGAAAGTTCAAGTCACCTTTTCTGGGTTGCATCCTTCAAATGTTCCTAGGATCATGACCATTTCCACACAAGAAACAGAGTTGCAGCTCGGAGAAGAGTTTATGGACGTGGGTTTGGGTGTCTCGGTTGTACGGAAGCTGAACAGTCACTATTGGAAGTAAAGCTAGCTCTGTGTAACTTTCTATTTTGGGTTGGCGCTGTTTTTTCAATTTTGAAACCTCCTACGATTGAGAAGAAAAGCTCTCAAACTAGAGAGAGATGCTCTCAAACAAGAGAGAGAAACAAAAGCTATTGTTTCCTCCTTGCAACTGCCCTCGGCATCGGGTTAGTATTCACTATGTAGAATATTTGGCTGCTTAAGTATTGGTTTGTGACCAATGCCCAAGGTGTATCTATCATTACCAAAATGTAGATTAAACATTTATACTGAGTTTTCTTATTAGAGTAAATCAAGTTAGTGGTGTTGCATTAGTTTCATGCTCATTCACAAAATTGTCTTTTCCTAGTTGCCGCTTACATATTTTTAAACCATGAACAGTATCTTTTATGAAGTTCATTTGTCTCTTTTTGAAAATTTTCTTCAGGTATGGAAATGAATTTCTTTTTCATCTTGTCGGCCTCTCCAGTAGATTTTCTTGATCCAAATAATTTTCTGCCATTGCCTCCTTTCAAAATTGGAATTTCTGTAACTTTACATTATTGGTTTGTCAATAATTAAATTGGATACTTGAAGCAAATGTTTCTGCAACAATTAATATGCACTGGTTAAATCATGAGTATCTTTGTAAGTTTACAGCAATTGCTCAGTTCAATACCCAGTATTCTTTTTTATATCCCCTGATTGTCAGAAAGGTTTTCAAATTGGTCTCTCAAGTTTCTATTTCAATCAGGGAGTAAGTGCTGTATTCAGTGCTGCTGGATATTGAACTCTCACAATTATATGCAAACTCTTTAGCCTGACGGCAAACCAATATTACCTTTATTTTGTTTTTTTCTTTTTTAATAAAAAACTTAGCTTCTCTGCCCCTTGATGACTCTAAGTCAGATAATATTTGAAATCTGCATTTCCATTGTACAAAATGTAAAAACTAATAACACTTGTTTTTATTACGGATTCGTAAAATTCTAATTCGCAGGGTGGTCTAGTTCGGGAAAAATTGTGGGATTTCCTAGTAAATGAACCTGGAGTTGTAATGGAAGAAGGCTTTCCTAATGCCACTGGCAAGGAGCAGTCAGTACGGGGTATGAGGACATCAGAGTTCTGTTTGCATCCAGCTGGGGACACGCCAACCTCGTGTAGACTTTTTGATGCCATTCAAAGCCTCTGTATACCTGTAATTGTCAGTGACGACATTGAGCTACCATTTGAAGGAATTGTGGATTATGCAAAATTTTCAGTATTTGTTGCTGTTAGTGATGCATTAAGACCAAATTGGCTTGTCAGCCATCTCAGAAGCTACTCTGATGAACAGAAGAACAGGTTCCGTAGAAATATGGCCCAGGTTCAGCCTGTATTTGATTATGATAATGGTCATCCTGGTGGTATTGGTCCTTTGCCTCCCAATGGGGCGGTAAATCACATATGGAAAAAGGTTCTGCAAAAACTGCCCCTTATAAAAGAAGCCATAGTGCGAGAGAGGAGAAAACCTTCTGGTGTTTCAGTTCCACTCCGTTGCCATTGTACATGAATTATTCAATTGAATGGTATTTTTATTAATTTGTTGTAACAATTCCCTCATTCCCCTCAAATTTTATCAAAAATAGTTTTCTTTTCCTTTTGATGAGTTGATTCTTTATTGAGATATGGTTCATTAGGACCACAGACCTTTTCCTCTCTTTGCTCTTGAATTTCCAGAGCATGAATCTCTTGATCAATTTAAATCATATAGAATGGATATCTCTTTCTAATTGCCTACTGGAGAGGGATATAGTGGTAGTGACCAAATTGCTTGTACTAAACTTTAAAGGCAGAAAAAGAACAGTTTTATGACCTTGTTATTCAAGGCAATTTCTCGTGGAGATAGGTTTTATGATTCTTTCCATCTGAAGATGCTAGCAAATATGCTGCTACTTGATGCAGCACCCCTTTCCAAGCCAAATCTTGTAGGCATTATAATAAATGTTTCTTTTGGTTTCATCCAAGGAAGGCAGCAGGTGGGCGAAAAAAAAAAAAAAAAAAAAAAAATCTTTTGGTTTGAATGGAATGTCCATCTATTTGTTGTATAGCTTCCGAAAAAGTTGTATTACTATCTATTTCTTTTCTGTTTTATGAGTCCATTCCTCGTTGAAAAAGCTCATCATTGTTGCTCCAGAAATCATCTTTCATCAGTTATTATTTTCAAGATAACCATAGTCTAGATTGATGAATTTTCACACTTGATGGACAGATAAGCCAATGCGTTCTGGAAAGGAATCTGAGAATGAAATGTGCTTTAACGTTTTATGGTCTCTCAAGACATTGTCATTTTAGGTATTAGCTTTGGATTTGTCTAACGTGTTTCTAATGGGCACTCGTTAGTACACATAAATTGCATTTAACTTATAATGTGAATGGACTATTGCAATTATTACACTCCCTGCATTTAGACAATTTTTTAAAAATAGTTACATTTTTTCAAAAAAAAAAAAAAATTTAACACCTCTATTAATGAGTGTGCATTTTTCAATGAGCACTTGTTAGCCAAATCGATTAACTTTAAGAGATGTAATGAGTTAAGAAGTCCTTTTGATGAGTTGATTCTTTATTGAGATATGGTGCATTTTTCTTGGCATCCTTAAGAAGTCCATATGGTAAGGACTGTTTGAAACGGTTTCGAATTAGGGGTGGCAATGGGGCTGGGCCGGGGGAAATTTCCCCCGCAGGGCATCTTTGGGGTTAAAAAAATTTTATTATATAATTTCATTATAATTATATTTGAGCAAATAATCAAGTACTAAAATATCAACACATCACCAAATTATTATTCATTGTAACTTCAAAATTGAAACTCATAAAAATAATTAAACAAAGATTATTTGAATACAATCTAATATGATAAACAAATATAACTAAAATAATCAAATTTTTTCTTTTAATACAAATACAGTCACTAAATTATTATTGTATTTTTTTTAGAAAAAAGTGTTATTGTATTAAGTGTAATTACGAATTTAACATAAATGTATTAATAAATTTAATATAAATAATTAATAATTTTTATTAATAGATATGTATAATTAGTAGTATAATTGATAATATCATTATATATATATAATTATGTACACATGTATATATACATATTTTTTTTCAAACGGGTGGCGGGGCAGGGGCGTTTCTACATGGGAGAAAAAATTCCCCCCCCGCCCCACCCCCGGCCCCAATGGCCCCCGCTGGACGGGTGCCCGGTGCGTTGCCATCCTTATTTTGAAATACCTTTGCTTGTTATCAGCAACTACAGTAGTCCGCTTATTCAAATGATTGAAAAGAGAAGAAAGTAGGCTAGAAGTCTGTGATTCTTTCCTTCCTGAGTCAAAGATACATGGATTGTACTTGGCAGTGAGCAAAGGGGTGCTTTCATTTGCGAAAAGTAAATGAAGAGCCCGTCATGTTGTTTAGTACAAAGCATCCATCTGCAACACTCTTCTCCTGGGAAGGGAGACTACATATAGCAAGCAACCACAAGTGGCATTGTATTGATAACCTTTCTTATAGGAGCCCATGACAGTACTTCATTTCTGTTTGTGCTAAAAAATGAGAAGCAGGCAAATGAGCGTTTGGAAGAGCTCAACCAAACTTGTGTTCAGTGCCATTTTACCGCTTCCTAATAGAAAGAAAAGATTTGCCACATTTTACTAACTTTTGGGGGTTTGTAGACTAAAGTTCTCATGGCATTCTAATGCCAATCTCAGGCTAAAATTTCACAACGTTGCCCCATCCTCCCCATGACAAAGATGCTCACATGAAAAAGAAAAAGAAAGCCCTCCTTCTGAAATGGAAGACTACCATTTTTCATATGGATAATATCTTGTGCTCCGCCCTGAAATTTCAAAACTAATTGCAGAAACCTACTAAGATGCATACTAGAGCACAAAGTATGCGACTACTAGCATCTTCACTGAATAACAGGTAAAAGTAATAAAGGTCAACTTCGTTGTTGTGATTTGTAGACTTCATCTCTGGATGCAGTGTGAGATAACTACTTTTTTTTTTTACTTCATTTTTTTTTTCCGCTTTGTAATTTCTTTTCTAGGTTTATCAAATGAAATTGCGTTAGCATCTCAACTCTTTATAAGCTGTCACACAAAGTTATACACAATAAAACATCCTAATGCTTCACTTTTTTTTTTTAAAAAAAAAAATTCTTAGAGTGAAGATCTTTGATCTGATACATGTGGACCACTTCCTTTGGTTTCTTTTGTTATCTAGAATGTCTAAGAGGTCCGTGATGTTTTACCTAAGCTCAGAAACCTAAACCTGGTACCAAACCTAGTGATGCAATTGTTAACTGGCTTTTATTAGCATAATGCTTCCCTACAAAGCTAAACAGACCCTAAATTGTGAAGCATCAGAAACACTTGAAGCAAAATAAGACAAAAAAGGAGCAAATACCTAGCCTTACTACTTTTCTAAGGAGCTAATGTCCATGTTAGCTTTGTCCAGTTCTATAGCTAGTTATTAACACACTAGCTAGCAACTGATATCACCTCCCCGTGGAAAAGGAGAATAAGTCTCCATTCCAAGAATCCACAATCACTAACAATGAGAAAAGCCAATCTGGATGACAATGTGGAGCTTCACCTGGAAATCTCATTTATAGATGCAGAAGTAAGAGAAAATAAGTTGAAGAAAAATCATAAAGAAACACAGTGGCTGAAGATATTGGTTGCCAAATTGTGAGTAGTTTAAAAAAAAAAAAAACTTCATCAGATGATTGGCACAATAATTATTTATAATCCTGTGCTATTGCAGTTTAGCAAATCTGGAATACTCAGAGAGAGAGAGAGAGAGAGAGAGAGAGAGAGAGAGAGTCTTAGAAGGTGCAGCTAACAAAATCTTATTCTCAAGAAGCAGATTTTTGACAATCAAAACACAGAACAGATACTATCCATAAATGTCTAGCTAGACACCATTGTAGAATAAGACTTGTCTCCAATTACTAGAAACCAACTCCATTGTCTGAAATTGGCATTATACTGTATCTTTCTTTGGAAGTACATTAGAATGAATAGAGGGACTGTAAATTGGTGCCATTGGTGCCACAGTGCAGAAATAAAGATTAAAAAAAAACAGGTGATTCTATTGACGCCCAAAAAAAGCTAGATGCATTTCATGGCAATGGCCAATGATTAAACACTTCAGTTACAGTAGGATACAAAACAATGAGAAGGTGCACTATGTGCTCTCTACTGATGATTTCCAAGCACAATTCTTTTACCCATCAAATATTACTACTATTTTACATGTATAGCAGAAAATAGAGCTGCAATGGAAAAGGCTATAAAATAGACCTGAGAAGCCCATTATTAGCAATGGAAATTTATGATGCCAGGAATTTGATCATTCAGGGTTCTGTTTGTAGACGTAAGAGCCATCTATCTCCACACAGGGAATGTCAGCAATCCTTTGCCAATGCTCACCTTTTTCCCTCAAACACCGATCTCTCAGATGTGGACAGCCACTAATTTCAAGATGCCAAAGCCTGTCAAGTAGTTTATGACAAGGCAAGACCTGAAGTTTGGGGCAGTTCATAAGAGATAGATGTTGCAGGGAGGTCAAGCTATTAAGGCCCTTAAAGACAGATTTCAGACTTGGAAATCTTGCGATAGAAAATTTAGTTAATGATGAAGGAAAGAGATGTTCAGCATCACCAAATGAAACCAGCTTTGGAAATCCACCACAGATGGAGAATTCTTGAAGAGAGGCGAGTCTGTCAAGGTGCCATTCTGCCAGGGGTCTGAGTTTCCTAGAATCCCAGACCCGAAGTGAAGTTAAGCTCGATGGCAACTCTCCTTTGGGAAAAGTCTCAAGCTTTGGGCAACTACGTACTTCCAATGATACGAGGGATGAGATTCTGTTAATCTCTGCTGGTATGGAGTTCAGGTTTGAACAATATTCAATGGAGAGGATCCTTAGCTTTGGTGTGGGCAAGCCTTGATCAGGAAATGACTCCAAAGTATCACAATTAGATATGTAGAGTTCAACAAGACGTGAAAAATTGTGCATGTACTGAATTAAAGTCCCAATATTTTGCCAGTTCAAGACACTGAGGTCCTCCAGAGACATGCTGCTGTTCTGGTGAAACATTTCTTGTGAAACTGGTTGTAGATGCTCGCAGTTTTTTATGACAAATTTCTTAAAGCTAGTTGGGAAGTTACCTGCTGGCCAGGCCCTCAGAGATGAGCAATCCTTGAGCTCCAACCTTTCAAGACCAGAGATGCCATTGGGAAGGGCATTCAGTGCATTACAAGCCTGTATCTCGAGGCGTCTAAGCATAGGCGGGAGACCAAGCTCTGGAAAGGTCAGAAGTTTTGGGCAATTTTTGATGATCAACTCCCTCAAAGACATAAGGCTGCTCAGATCAGGAGGCAGGAAACATAGAGTTGCACAACGGAATAGTTCCAAGACTTCGAGATTGCTTGGCAACTGTTGATCATTGTCCACCAAGCAGACGAGACTTTCACAGTCTGCAATGACAAGGCGTCTTATGCATGTCAGAGTTTGTAGTCCAATTCCACTTTCCCACAATTTGAGGAAATCATTGCAGTTACATATCTCAAGGACTTCAAGTTTAGATGAGCACAGTGTAAGTTCTCTCGGAAGACATGATAACCCTGTAATTGACTCAAGCTTCAGGTATGTTAGCGAATTCAGATCCATGAAACTGTCTAGTACCTCTCTGGTGCACTCTTCAAGATCTAACTCGTGAAGAAGGGGAAGCTGCAAAGGTGATATTTTGGTTAGTTTGGGACACTTAAACATGGTAAGCTGATGAAGGTGAGGGAATTGCATTTCACCATCATTCCAAGACCATTCCTCCCAGTCAGGCATGCACTCAAACCTCAGAGTCTCCAGAGATGGAAATGCATGTTCAAGAGGATAATTACCCATGAAAAACTCAATGCCAATGCGTTTAATACCAAGCATGCCTCCTATGCGCAGGTGTTTGAGCTCGTGCAGCTGTCCGAGATGTGGTAGAGATGTGCAATTAACACAATTGCTGAGGCTGATGCTCTCCAATTTATCAAATAATGGATCACCAATCCAAGTTGGAAATTTCCTGCCTCCATAGAAATCAATCTTAAGCTTTTTAAAGTGTCTGTGAGGTTGTAGCATATCGAGCACATCTGCATCACAAGAATTATCAGTTTTGTTGCTCCAGATCAGCTGCAACTCCTCTAGGTCTGGCTTGTTCTTTAAATAAGCCTCCTGTGCTTCTTGAATATCCACTACATT
Source organism: Coffea arabica (assembly GCF_036785885.1). Taxonomy (NCBI): domain Eukaryota; kingdom Viridiplantae; phylum Streptophyta; class Magnoliopsida; order Gentianales; family Rubiaceae; genus Coffea; species Coffea arabica. The sequence goes on from NC_092313.1 coordinate 29,748,143, forward strand.
TTGCAGTCCTTCAATGCTCAGCGTCCCTCGCAAAAGCGAAAGATTCTTCAGCTCACTTAGTCCCAATCCACAAGCTTTGCCCAAAACAATCTTAGGTAAAGTCTGCAGGCTTGTCAATTTACCAATTCCCTTGGGCATTTCTTTCAGTTGCTCTGTATTAGCATTGTCCAGATGCCGAAGGTTTATCAAATCTCCCAGAGTTTCTGGCAGCTTAGAGATAAAGCGGCAGTTTCGCAAGGATAACGTCTGTAAATTGTAAAGGTTGCTCAGAGACTCAGGCAATGATGTAACTGAAGTACCAGACAGATTAAGATATCTCAGATGTATCAAGCTGCATATGGGGCTTGGTAGCTCACTTATTGAATAGCCGCTCAAAGATAAAACTCTTAAGCTGTGTAACTCAGGCAATAAGTGGAGTAAAATTCTATTTGATATATAGAAAGGTGGCCAGACATGCACATTTTGAACTGGCATTGGTATGAACGTTCTTAAGCCTCGAACTTTGTACAAAGCCTGGAATTTGTTGAAGACTTCATATTCATGACGAAGAAATGAAGCATGGCGAGTATGTTCAGAAACTTTGTGCCACTCATATATCTCAACTTTATCATCTAGCCTATGGCAAGTTCCCCCAGCAACAAACTGTGCCAAATCATTGATGAGATCATGCATGACAAAACTTGATTGAGAGCCGCTTAACCGTTGGAAGAATGATCTAGACACTAGCTCATTGAAACAGTCGAACCCCTGCTCTTCCATTCTTTTCGTCCCCTTTGGTTGCTGCAGAAAACCTTCCCCCATCCACAGCAAAACCAGTTCGAGCTTGTCAAACTCATAGTCTTTTGGAAATACAGAACAATATGCAAACAATTGCTTCAGATGGGGAGGAAGATGATAGTAACTTAATCTGAGCACCGGAAGAATGTTGCCTTCATTAGGTAAATCCCATATCTTGCTATCCAATACCTCTCTCCACTCTCCAGGACTTATTTTAGAGCGCAAGATACCTCCAAGTGCCTTTGCTGCCAAAGGCAAGCCTCCACACTTTTTTGCCAAATCCTCGCCAAATCCTTTCAGTTCTGGGTGTTTTTCAAAATCTCTTCGTGCATGTTGAGCTAGCAGAGAAACACAATCATCATTAGTCAACCGCCCCACATGGTAACCTGGAACAGATCCCACCATCGATGCGACATTATTGTTGCGCGTTGTGACAATGACTCTACTGCCAGGAAGTCCAACTTGAAAAGGGCGACTCAAAAGATCCCAACTTTCATAAACCTCATTCCAAACATCATCCAAAACAATAAGGAATTTTTCCTTAGAAAGTTTGTCATGCAAACGCACCTGAAGCATATTCAAGTTCTTCGATTCGCTGCCCACTTTTGTCACAGACTCGAAAATTGTCTGAGTTATAGCAAGCACATCAAACTCTTCAGAAACACACACCCAAGCCTTAAGATCAAAGAAATCGTTGACTCTCTCATCATTATAAACAAGCTGAGAAAGAGTTGTCTTGCCAATTCCACCCATACCAACAATTGGAATCACACAAACATCATCTTTACACGTCTCATTGGTCATTAGCAACATATTTAAGATTTCTTCTCTTTCTCTTTCCCTACCATAAACATGGGATTCATTCAAAGAAGTAGTTGGATGTCTTACCACAGATCTACCCGATATCCCTCCATTGTCAGCATGCTGAACTAAGTTCAAGTCATTCTTTTGCTTCGCAAGTTCATCTAACTGAGCAGATATGGTTTTTATTCTTGATTGAATTCTTGCATTGAACTTGATAGCATGAGGAGTGAAGTTCTGACAAGTAGGAATAAGTTTCAAGATCTTACTTCTTCTAGAGTGATCTGGCTCCATCAACTTCTGGCGAAAAGCTTCAGTAGTAATCTCATCAACGATGTCATCCAAGTCATAAGCCAAATCCCGTAAAGATTCCAGCCAGTCCTTTATTCGTCGATCAGTTATCTGCTTATCCTCAGCATCAAGGATCACATTTTGAATCAGCTCCAGTGTTTTGCTCCATTTCTTGAGCTGAGCCCGGATTCCTTGTTGCCTGGCAAAGCTCTGCAACACGGGATAGGCCAGCTTGTCAAACAGTACCTGTAAAAGTGGTGACAGAAAAAGCTCCGCCACAGGCATTTTTCCTCCTTGTTGATGGTGGAAAATAAGGAAATCCAGAGGGAAAAGTTTGATCAAAAGAAGAATTCAATGAAAGCTGAAAATGGAACTCAAAATCAAAATCGGCCCCCAGAATCAAATTATGGTTGCAAGATGGATGATTGGTATTTTCAGTCTCAATGATTGCAAAGCAGAAATGATACTCTGATTTGGGTTCAGGAAAAAAGAGCTGAGATCGTTGACTTCGAGGAATTTCTCGCATTAGTCTTGCAGAAATTAGAAAAATTGCTCAATTGCCCCTTTTGTCTTTAAATTGTTTTAATATAGCCCCTACAGTTCAAACTGAAGAAATTTTGTTTGTGGAGCAAATGATGTAAAATATTACTAAACTAGCATTTGTTGTTCTTTGTTTTAGCCACCCAACTCTTTAATTTAGCCAAAATTGTCATTCAAATGATTAAAACATACTTCTTATGACCAAAAAGTGTAAATGTTTGATAACTTAAAATCAGAGAATTTTTTTTTTCTTTCTTTCTTCTCATTGTAAGGTTTGGTGTCTCCCTTTAGACCAAAAATTAATAGTCTAGTGACTCTTTATGCCATTTTCTCTATTTTGTGAGCTTATTATATAAGTCTTGAATTACATTCAACTTAGGAAACAAAAAAAAAAAGCTTTTAAGAATTCATTTGTTAATAAAGTGAAGTATATACATAAGTGCTATGGAAAATGGACTGAATTACTAGTAATTTCTAGTATAAAGATGATAATTAAAATTCTAATCTTACTTTAGAAGTGGTTTTTGTAGCAATTTGTTGTATAATCAATCAAAAATAAACTGATACAACATTAGGGATGTACTAATGTACATTCATACCAAGTTTTAAGACTTGTTTGTGATAGAAAAGATCATTTTATTTAATAAATTTGTACTAATAACAAAAAATAAATCATACAAGCATGACACACAAGAATATAAATTTAAAATTAATAGATACAACACATCTAAAAAACCAATACAAAATGATAATTCTACAACATTATTTGAGTCAAACGTACCCAATTTCCTCGAAAAATATGTTACCAACCAGCTGTAACCTTCGAATAGAATACTAGTTTATTGGCACACGGCAATGCTAGCTGGAATCTTCTCTCTGGTTGCTGGCTCTCTTCCAGGAAGTAGTAGCTGCCACCACATGTATTGACCAAAATTTTTTAAGGGGCAGTGGCCGTCCTGCAATAATATTGAACGTGAAAAACAACGGGCAAGTTGCTTGATGCCTTTGACAAGAACTTCTATACAGTTCATAGAGGGCATGATTTTTATTGTTCTTTTCAAGCTAAAGGTTGCAAAAGGAAGGATGAATTCTGATCAATTGTCTCCTAAACCAGACTTTTCAAGATCCAAGCGTACAAGATCCTAGAAGAGGGGTGATATAAATTGATCCTAGAAGAACTAACACTGCTCTAGCTACTGTGTATTATTCTCTTCTTTCTTTCTTTCTTTTTTTCAAGCATTTCGGTTGGTTCAATTATAAGTGATATAACAATATGTCTCTGTGAGAGTATACCATTTGGATGGTAATATTTTGTGTGTTTTTAGAAAAATTTATTGTTTCACTTTTTTTTTTTGGATAGATTTATCTGTGACATATAAGGTAATTAGAACACATGTTACACATTTCCAAAAACATGCTTTTGGAATATGCACATTCAAAAAGAGAATTTTCACCATTTTTATTTTGAAATTTAGGACCAATAAACAAATGAATGGTAGCATCAGTAGTGAATACGCCTGCCTTTTCCTTTTCAGTTATTTTTCCTAATATTCTATTGGAAAATCCTGTGAAATACAAACTAAATAATGATGCTCCATCTCCTTAATTTTAGAGACTTCCATGTTTGTATCTATCACTTAGCTATATTTTAGTCACTTTTTATAGGTGAACCCTATTCTAATACCACTAAGTTTCAAAATTTTTTTCATCCCTTATAGGTGAACTCTATTCTAATACCACTAACTTTCATTTTTTATTTTAAGGATTTTTCTACTCGTTAACACACCTACATTTCACTCAACCTACCATGTATACACACACTAACAATTACTACTTTCTCTTGCATTTATACAATTTCTCTAATTAATTCCCTTGTATTTATATGCTTTTCTTAATTAATCTTATGTTCTAAAAATCCAACACTTGAAATATATATTAACCTGTTAGACAGACTTTTTTTTTTAAATCTATTACATTTGCACTTCTTTTTTTTGTTGGGGGGGGGGGAGGGAGTGGGGTGGGGGCGTGGGTTTCAATATCGATTCGAAATAACTTTCATGTTTATCTTGAATCATACAGCTCCCAAGTAGGAAACTATTTAAGTTGTTAAAAGTATTTCCATAGAAACTTGAATAAGGGAAAAAATGTCCTACAAAAGGTAAATGGTAGCTTTAAACTGACACCAAAGAGTTACACCAATTAAGCTGTTCTTGCTTTATTGACAGGAAGATATATTTAATCCTCAATTCAAAATAATCCATTGTGTTTAATTTTTGTTCTTTTGTACTTCTTTTCGTTTAGGGGATCTCTAGCTTGAACATGCACCTAATATTGAATAAAAATAAAAAAGGCATAGTTCTTGCTGAATTGATCGAACAGTTTGGCTAACAAATACTCAAAAGGTACTTATTAAGACTTAAGAGGAATTTCAAATGTTAGGGATTTCAAGTGTTATATATATATATATATATATATATATATATATATATATATATATATATATATATATATATATATATATGAAAGTAAATATATATTGGTATTTGTATAAATTCACAATAAATAAAAAGTTTTTAAAAATTAGTAAATAATTGAACATTTAAAATACATTAATTTTTTAAAATTAATATGAATGAACATGTAGAAATGTTGTTAATTTTTATATTTAAATTATTCATATTTGTATAAATTCACAATAAATAAAAAAAAGACCGTGCGGGCAAAATTCTAATTAAGTTGAAAAAAATCAAAATGCGGGAGGTGCAATAATTGTGATGTGCGTATTCCTGGAAGGTGCAATAATTGTGATGTGTGTATTTCTATAATAAACTAAGTGTAATTTACTTATTTAATAACGAATACTCAATTACTGCAAAGTGTAATACGAAGCTCACATATTAGTTTTTGACCATTATACTTGTATCCTTATCTCGGTTAATGCGCTTTTTACACATTTTCCTTTACCGCTTTTGTATCTATCGTACATCTTGCATATTAATTATTGCTATTATTTTTAATAAAGAACTGTAATTTAAAGCTTTTATTTGAGAAGATATATATATATATATATATGTAACGAAATGATTTCCAGATTCAAAAGCTATAGAAATTTTTTTTTCTTTTTTTTTCTTGAATTATACTTTTCTGTGTGTCGCGCCCCATTTTTTTAAAAATAGAAAAATAATGAGTTTAGAAAAATGGATTTTTGATTTTTGGAAAAATGAGTTTTGTTTTTAGAAAATGAATAAAGGAAAAGGGCCTAAATGGGGTTTGTAATGCGACGATTTGGGCCCAAATTATAGTTTAAAAAGGGTTTTTGAAATAAAAATCGGAGTCACTACTTGGTATTGAGTTAAGGTGTACCAAATCACCTAAAAATGAATTTTTTAAAGAAAAAATAGAAAAACCCTTTTTAAACGACTCCAAGTCTACGAAAATCAGAGAAAAAGATTCGGGAGTCACATTTGAAGAAAGGGAAGGCAAGGATAAAAATCCAAGGCACCCTTTCAACCTAACCAAGGCTAGTTGCGTGATTTAGTCAAAGATTTTATTAATTTAACCTAAAAATTTATCACATTTGGATGTACTATATGAATGCAAACCCTAGACCTAGGAGGGTGTTGATGGGTCGAAATGTCTCTTCAAAACTTATTTGGCACCGATCACATTAATTGTGATGCCCAATGAAGACTCTTCGAAGAAGCCACGAATAATGCAAAAATATGAGACTCTAAGAAAAGAAAAGGAATAAAATAATTATACAAATATACATGTCTTAAAGGAGTGCATCATGTCGGGTACAGGGGACTAATGTTCGTGACTCAATTTTCCCTTTTAATAGAGGGAATACGAGCGTGCTAAGGCTAGAAAAGCCAAACTCGTCCATATCCCATATCCAAGAGGTTTTCCTATCTAAACAAGCAAATGATCTAACCTAGTTTCTAATTTTCCCCTAAATGACATGCAAATCTAATATCATGTTTCATGCAAAGGGGTAAGTAATATACCTATATAAGGGGAAATGCGGAACAGGGGATATAAATAGAAAGGAATATGGGATAAAGGATGTACATATATAAGAAAAGTGTCATGCAACATGGAAAAGACCCTAAAAAGTGAAAACATGCATGAGCTGAAGTGATTTTATCACACAATCATGATCTAACACTTGAAGGGCTCCTAAGGGTCTAGCGTTGGACTAACCCATATCTACAAATTCTCACTAGCGTTGGACTAGTGAAAAATCGGAACAAAGAGCCACAACTAGCATTAGACTAGTGTGGATTCAGGAAAGGGGGCCACAACTAGCGTTGGACTAGTGTGATAACACGTCACATATCAATTATAACTAAATTAATCATGTAAAGCTCAATAAAAGCATGTAAAGACATATATCACATAAGCACATAACACATAATCATGATATCTAGATGCCAAGCCCTAAGAAAGCGGTAACACATAGCAGGTAAGCAGGCAAATCACACAAAGCAATTAAAGCCCTAACTATTACATTTGGGGGGGAGGCCTACTACAATCTAAAAGGGGAAGACTTAGAAAAGTAAATCCTAACTATTACATTGGCTAGCTAAGACATGTCTTCAAGAGTGGCGCCAAAACCTAACTATTACAAATTGGGGTTCAAATGCCCTCAAATGACTTGCCAATTAAAGAAGGCGAAATAAAAAGAAAGCAAAACAGGCAATTAAACATTAATAAAATGAAAAGCGAATTAAAGTATGCATATTCACACAAAACACGTAGGAGCACGTAGGAGAAATGAAATCAAGGAGATAGAGGTTACCTCCCTTGCAATGGTAATGAGATGAAGGAAATATTAGCTCCAAAACAATAAAAGGGTCAAGGCACCAATTAAATAGTAAAGTATAAACAAAATCATCAGATCCCTCCCAATTGCAGCTTAAATGAAATCAAATAATGTATAGTTGCAAAGAAGGTAAATTATCCATCAAATTTCTAAAATAGCAAACTACTAAAGACCCAATAGCAACCCTTAACCAATCCTTCAAGTCCAATTGAAACATTTTGGGAATTTCAAAGGCCCATAAGTAATGAAAAGGTCAAGTAATCACAAATAATCACATAAATGTTAAAGCATTTAAATAAATTAAACAGCCCATGTTCGCAAAACTGGGGCTTAATTGAAAGGAAAAAAGAAGTTTGAGGGGTCAATTTAGTTGATTTTCATGTTGTTTGGGCCATAGTAGAACAAAAAAAGACTTGGGGGGTTAAGAGGCAAAATTTTTTTGAACATTTTCCATGCAAGAATGCATGCATCGCCTGCAACAAGAAGCATTCTTGGTGAAGCTTTCTGCAACCAAAACATTACCGCGACTTCCATTTTTGTAAGCAACTATCAATCCCAACACAATTTTTGATCAAAACTTTTCAACCCAAACATCCAAAACTTAATCTAAGCAACATGACACAATTTCAACATCCGAACAAACCAAAACATAAAGGGGAAATCATGCAAGCGCTGGAGAATTTTATGCAAAAGGTTCGGCAATTCTAACTTATTCATTTTCCAGCAAAATGTTTGATCATAGTTCAAGTGTTTGAGACCCAAATACGCAAACTCAGCACCAAACTTTCCATTTCTTCCCTTCAACATAAGATTAAGCATGCAACTTAAGTGTAAAGATTCATTGAGCAGCCATGGAAAAGAAAACAACAAGAAAAATGCAGCAACTTTTTACTTCTTTCACTTCAGCTTAGATATAGTCATACCACATAACCCAAGAAACCAAACATACTTGATTTATGTAACTTTGGATCATTAACATGTAACCCCAACACCACTCTTTCGATTTTCCCTCAAAGCATCAGATCAAAAAAAATAGGTAGTGAAACATTCAAATCAAATTTTCAGTGTCATCAACCCAACTTTAATGCGTGAACCTGGGACAGGGAGAGAGAGAAATAAAATGCAGCTACATGATATGAGCATCTGCTTCTAACTCAACACTTTCGAGAAAGCATTTAAAGATCCAACCAAACAGTAAACCAAATTCTTTCAACAAGATTTCACTCATTTTTATTATCAGATGTATAGATCCGAAGAATCAATTTCCAAGCAGACAACCGAAACTGACCATTTACTTCATTTAACATTGAAACCCAAAATCAAACATTACAGAAACAACTAGAAACGGATAAACAACAAATAAGGAAAACATCAAAACAGACTTGTTCAAAGTTTTATGCCATTTTCCTGGATTTGCTGGTTCATCATACGAACAGAAGCCATAAACTTAAACAATAATCGATGACACAAGCTTACAGAGAAAAAAAAAACTAGACTTCTACCTCAAAACTCAATCTAAACCAAACCCCACTATAGATCTGTGCCCGCCGGAAAAAGAAATTTTTTTTTTTTTTTGGATAAAGATCAATCAAAGTTGAAACTTTCCGCAATTTCCTTTCAGCCAAGACACAATCATGCAAGATACCGACTCATTACCCTAACTCTAGATTTTTCATCACCTAAATAAAAACCATCAGTCGTATTGAAGCCGAAACAGAACCAGTAAACAGCAAGGGAATGCAAGCAAACAACTAAAGAAAGCAGCTTTCAAATACCTTAATCAAGGAATGGAGCGTGGGATGACCAAGAAAAAGCTCAAATGATTCTTTCAGATATTCGAAGGAAACGTCAAACGATGATGAATGAAGACCCAGTCGCTTCCCTCCTGCAACCTCCAGCCGAAAATCCTTCTTGCTCTTCTTGTTTTCTCAGTTTCCTTCCTCTAGCCGAAACTTCACTTTACCTTGCCTTCCCTCAGTTTTCCTCGCTTGGTTCTTCCTCTTGTTCAGCCGAACGCCACCCTCAATCTCCTATCTCTCTCGCTCTTTCCCCCGCCGCTGTTCACTCTCTATTTTCCTTCCTTTGCTGTTTTCTTTTTGCTCTGACCCACACTTCCCTTAGCTTTCTTTCTCAGCCCGTTTACTCCCTATCCCTTTTCAGTTTTCTCAACCTCCGCCGCAACTCCAGCTCTCTGGTTTCTTCCTTACCTCGCCGTCAAAATCTCCCTCCTGTCACTCCAAAAAACCCCCTCCTTTTATAACAAACAAAAACACTAAACCCTCCTCTAAAGGGTTCTGATGGAAGTCAAGTCATTCGCTTTGTGGATCATCCGATGGTGAATAAAAAACAAGGAGTTGCGGTGCCTTCCTGATCCTTTTTCCGTTTCTCATTTTCTGCTTGAAACGTTATATGAAGAAATGGGCACGGATCTTGTGTAGCTCGGGTGCATGAGCTCTTCTTTTTTTCTCTTTTTTTTTCTTTTTTTTTCATGAATCATTTAATTAAACAACAATAACCAAAAATAACATTTTAAATAAAAAACTTGAGTAAAATGAACAAAAACTAGGAACAAAAGATAAAACAAAAGGCTGAGATTTTTTCTATGTTTGCTTAATGATTTTCCCTCTCTTTTTTCTTTTTTTTTCAATTAATAAACAGTAAAAAAAGAAATAAAACATATTTCATATTTTTTTTTGTGAATAATTTTCTCTTTTGACAAATTTTATGCTAAAAGTCTTAACAATAAAAATAAACAGCTAAAAGGGCAAAAAACGAATACAAAAATAAAAATAAAAACTAACATAAAATAATAGATAATAATAATAATCTAAAATGCTATACAAATGCTAAAAAAAAGTCTAAAACCAAAAACATGAAATTAACAAATAAAAATAGATAAGAATTATCACTAAAAACCAAAATAAAATAGAATAAAAATTATTTAAAAATTTGGTGTCTACAGTTTGCCCCTCTTTGTCTGAGTTTTGGAAAAACTTGAGACAAAAAAATAGACACCAAATTCTTACCTGTGGTTATCCGGCTGCAAACTAGTCAAACGACTGACGCTTTTGGAATAAGGACTGACCCGAGACAGGAATTTAAAAATCGGGACTGACCCGAGACAGGAATTTGAAATCGGGACTGACCCGAGATAGGAATTTAAAATCGGGGAAATTCCAGTATACTTACCCGAAAATAGCCCAATTAAAATTTTTTTTTCAAGGTTAAGTTTTTGCTTCTGAGCCAAAGGCTGATTCTACATTACCATTTTGTTGTGCCTTTGATCAAACCTGCTTGCAACTTTTCCGATCCGCCTTTGTTTGCTGGAAAACTTTCCGATACCGACTCCAGTGCGAGATGTGATTGTTTTCATTCATGCATGAAATTTTTCTACAAAAGAGAAAGAATAAGGAAGTTGCCACCATCATTTGATCCGGTTCCCTTTGAGAATCGTGTAAACATGAGTCTTTTGATGCCTTTGTCAACTTTTGTTGTGGCATCTGATTCAATTGGATTTATTACTTCAAAGACTTTCTGATTTTTCCCAGACTGACCAGATATGCATTTAGCCATATTATGATATCTGTGTAACGGGCCCCGCTGAATCACGACCATTTTCAAAAGATGATTGAATCCAACGTATGCTTTGCACAAATCACGGGGATTGTCATTTATTAAAATTCAATGATTTAAAAAAAATGATGTATGTAAGATAAATTCACATGTCATGCAGGATGAATATGCAAAAGGATGCAGACACAACCAATCATGCTTAATACCCATAAAAATGTCATGAATACAAATAATTGAGGAAAAATGAATTTCATAAGAATGTATTTGCAAAAGAATATCTATTCAAAGTGAGACATAGCTTTTGGCCAACAGATGTCATATTCGAATCTCTGTATATCTTTGTTCCGGAATTCAATATTGACAGAAGTATTACAAAACGAAGAGAAATCCAAATGAACCAAGTCACCAGCTATTTTTTCTCGTGCTTGCTTGTTGCGACCCTACCTCGGCGCCCTTTTAGGTTTTCACTAAGGTTGCCCCCACCCTTTTTGCTCTTGTTTTGTTTTTCTTTTCTTTTTTCCTTTTTTTTTCCTTTTTTTTTTCTTTCCAAGGTGCCCTTTCGGATTTTCACCTATAGAACAAAGGAAAATCTCGACCATAATCGACTCAGGAATATAAGTTGAAGATTGCTGGTATCAGTAAAATGCGCTTCCCTTATAAGTTTAGGCGAAGACATTATGGACATCACTTGCCAGTTGATTAGCAACTTCTTAATAGAAATACAGCAAGTGACGAAAGCCAGGACTTTGGGCTTTTATAATGAGACCAGGTGGGGTGTTTTCAAGAAAAGTTGAGACTTGAAAGTAGATTTGATGAAGTGTGAAATAACCTGAGATTGCAATAATTTTGAAATGATTTTCAATTTTGAAGAAAACTGAGGAAAATTTGCCCCAGTTTGATTGGATTTTCTCTCTTTGCATTTTTCATTGCATTTTCCTTACTTTTGTATTTTTCTTTAGAAAACTAAATTTGCCCCAGTGTGGGGTTTTTTCTTTTTTTTTTTTCTGATCATCTCTTTTTCACAATAAATTTGCCTCAGTGCGGGGTTTGCAATCCTCAGGGGTTGCCAAACGAAAATTATTAGTCTGATAGCTCAAAAGGGACGACTAGGGATTGAATGTTTCAAGTGGAAAAGAAGATGGCCTGACTTGCATTTCATCATTTGCACAAATTTCTAAAAAAAATTTTGCATAATCAAATGAAGAATTTCTTGCACATGTCTGAGTTGATAGGTTGAGAAAATGTTTGTCCATCCATTTCTGCTAAAATGAGTGCTCCGCCAGGTAATACCTTTTGAACAATGAATGGCCCTTGCCAATTCGGAGCAAATTTGCCTTTGGTCTCATCTTGCACTGGCAAAATCCGTTTCAGCACTTTGTCGCCTTCCTCAAACGTACGCCGATGGACTTTCTTATTGTAGGCTCGGGCCATGCGATTTTGATAACATTGACCGTGACAAATAGCATTAAACCGTTTTTCATCAATCAAAGATAGTTTTTCATGACGCTGCTTTATCCAATCAGCTTCTTCCAGCTTAGTTTCCATAAGAATACGCAGTGAGGGTATTTCAACTTCGGCTGGTAGCACGGCCTCCATCCCATACATGAGTGAGTACGGGGTTGCCCCAGTCGATGTTCGGATAGAAGTCCGATATGCCATTAATGCATAAGGAAGTTTTTCATGCCAATCACGGTGCTTTTCAATCATTTTGCGGATGATTTTCTTCAAGTTTTTGTTTGCGGCCTCCACAGCTCCATTCATCTGCGGCCTATAGATGATAGAGTTGCGATGTCTGATTTTGAATTGTTCGCATAACCCGTCCACCATGTCATTGTTGAGATTCTTGGCATTGTCTGTAATCAATGTTTCTGGCACCCCAAATCGGCATATGATATGATCTCTCAAGAAACTTGCCACCACCTTCTTGGTCACATGCTTGAATGATTCCGCTTCGACCCACTTGGTAAAGTATTCAATTGCCACCAATATAAATCGATGCCCATTTGAAGTAGGAGGGTCAATTGTGCCGATCACATCCATGCCCCACATTGAGCAAGGCCACGGGGCAATCATATTGTGCAATTCGGTGGGAGGAGCGCGTATAACGTCGCCATGCACTTGACATTTAATACATCTCCGGACAAAGTCTATGCAATCGTGTTCCATAGAAAAACAGAAGTACCCGATTCTCATAATTTTCTTTGCTAGCAAATGTCCATTCATGTGAGGTCCGCAAACACCGCTATGCACTTCTTTCATCAGGTATTGAGCTTCATCTTCATTGATACACCTTAAGAGGTTCAAATCTGAGGTCCTTTTATATAATACCTCTCCATTTAAGAAAAACTTCGAGGCCATTCTGCGCAGGAAACCCTTGTCATTTGCACTAGCTCCTGGGGGGTAAGACTCGATTTTGATGAATTCCTTAATATCATTGTACCAAGGGCTATTGCCAGAAGATTTGTCTATGACCCAACAATGAGCAGGCTTATCTTGGAGTTGAATCCGGATAGGCTCGATTCCTAATTCGTCCGGATATTGTATCATAGAAGATAGGGTGGCCAAGGCATCTGCAAATGCATTTCGGGCTCGTGGGAGATGTCTGAACTCCAAACTTTGAAATTGTCTAGCCAAATTGAGCAAATTACAGTGGTATGGCAGGATCTTTGAATCTTTAGTTATCCATTGTTTCAATGTTTGGTGCATGAGTAAATCTGAATCACTGAAGGCTATTAACTCTTTAACTTCCATTTCCAAAGCCATTTTAAGACCAAAAATACATGCTTCATACTCGGCCATATTATTTGTGCAAGCAAATTGCAATTTAGCGGCTCCAGGATAATGCTTCCCTTCCGGGGATACAAGGACGGCTCCGATTCCAACTCCAAAAGAATTAGCTGGACCATCGAAAACCAATCTCTATTCAGGGCACCGCTCGCTCATATTTTCTACGGTACCAACAAATAAAACCTTTTCATCAGGGAAATAGGTATGGAGCGGTTGATAATCATTGTCCTTTGGATTTTCTGCCAAATGATCGGCTATAGCTTGTCCCTTGACTGCCTTTTGCGAAGTGAAAACAATATCAAACTCTGAAAGAATCATCTGCCATTTGGCCAGACGCTCAGTTGGCATCGGCTTCTCCAAGAGGTATTTCAGAGGATCGGAGCGGGAGATGAGATAGGTGGTGTGACTTAGCAGGTAGTGCCTTAATTTTTGAGCCGCCTAGGCCAAAGCACAGCAGCTTTTCTCAATAAATAAATAATTAGCCTCATACTGCGTGAATTTCTTGCTAAGATAGTAGATGGCTTGCTCTTTCTTTCCCGAGTCATCGTGCTGCCCCAGAACACACCCTACTGCTCCGTCGAGCACAGATAAGTACATGATCAAAGGCCGGTCCGATTTGGGTGGCACTAGAACCGGAGGCTGCAGCAAATAATCTTTAATCTTGTCAAAAGCTTGTTGGCACTCCTCATTCCAATGCAACGGCACATTCTTTTTTAACAACTTGAACAGTGGCTCGCACGTAGCGGTTAATTGGGCAATGAATCTTCCAATGAAATTAATTTTCGCCAAAAAACTTTTCACATCTTTCTGCGTCTTTGGCACTGGCATGTCTCGAATTGCCTTGATCTTTACCGGGTCTATCTCTATGCCTTTTTTGCTGACAATGAAGCCGAACAATTTACCAGCTGGTGCTCCAAAGGCGCATTTCGCAGGATTTAACTTCAAATTGTACTTTCGCAACCTTTCAAACAACTTTCTTAAATCAATCAAATGGTTCTCGGCTTTCTTGGATTTGATTATAATGTCATCCACGTAGACCTCCATCTCCTTGTGGATCATATCATGAAACAAAGTAGTCATGGTCCTTTGATAAGTAGCTTCGGCATTCTTTAAACCAAACGGCATTACTCGATAGCAAAAGGTGCCCCAAGGGGTGATAAAAGCAGTCTTTTCTCTATCCTTCTCAGCCATTAAGATCTGATGATATCCAGCAAAATAATCACAAAAAGATTCAATTTCATGTCCGGCAGTGTTGTCTAGAATGATATGGATATTTGGCAAAGGAAAGTCATCTTTAGGGCTGGCCTTATTAAGGTCCCTATAATCGACAAAGACTCGCACTTCTCCATTTTTCTTTGGAACAGGGACTGGATTCGAAAGCCAAACAGGGTAATGGGATACAATGATAATATTAGTCTTAAGCTGCTTTTCAATTTGCTCTTTTATTTTGAGGTTCATATCTGGTTTGAATTTACGGGGTTTTTACTTCACTGGTGGAAAAGTTGGGTTTGTGGGTAATCTGTGCACCATTACATCAGTCGAAATGCCAGTCATATCGTCATAAGACCATGCAAACACATCTTGAAACATAGACAAAAATTCGATCATCTCCTCTTTCTGCTTTTTGTTCAAATGAATGCTGATTTGTATCTCCTTAACCTCAGTCTCAGTGCCAATGTTAACAACTTCTGTTTCTTCTAGGTTCGGTTTAGATTTCTCCTCATATTGTTCAAGATCTTTTGAAAAAGAATCAAATACTTTCTCACTATCACTCTCGCCTTGAAATTTGAATTCCATAACTTCCAAGTCGTGAGTGATATAGAGATTGTCATCATCAGATTCCAGAACAGTGATATCAAAAGGGTCAAATAATTTTATTTTTGGCCATCTGAAAGAATTAAGAAATTCGAAACAATAAGCAAATAAATACATAAATGAACAACATGATAAAAACAAACTATGCACTTCCATAAAACTTCAAATCAAAGCGGAAACAAGCTAAGAGTATAAGTGCAAAAGATGCTTTCATTGAACTATTTACATATGCAAGAAAAAGTTTTCATGAACTTTAGTAAACGACAACCCCCTTTAGATTTACCGAAACTCCTTTCGTACGGGGAAGTATTCGACAGTCCAGTTGTGTATAGCTCTTAGGGGAATGTCTGGGAATTCGGCATCATCTGATGGACCATTTTCGAATATTGCTCCCACAAACAAATGAGTCAGACTTGTCTCCACTTCATCAATTGGACTAAACTCAGATGTAATCACTTCAGTTGGCCTTGGAAAGGTATAGCGTAGTGGCGGAATGTCTAAAACACCTTGCTTGCCTTCTTTTTCTGCCCTTTTGCGTGCTTTCATCTCTTGTATATCTCTGGCAGTTGGACGGAATCCCAAACCAAATAGGTCCTTCTTTTTGATGAGTTCCACGGGCTTCAGAATGCCTTATAGATTGCGTCCCAATCCCTTATCAAATTCATATCCTCCGTGAATCATCTCCTTGGCCATCATAACACTGGCCGCTGGCAAAACCATTTCGTATTTTGAATCCTCACTTGTTATCCAACTCACGGAGGCAATATCAGCTGTACGGTAAGAAGACACTGAAGCATTTCGGTTACCATCCTCCTCAGGCTCGGAATCGGCAATTACAATGCAATCTTCTTCAGCAAAAATGGTTATCAGCTGGTCATTCACTACAAATTTCAATACTTGATGCAAGGAAGAGGGCACAGCGCCAGAACTATGAATCCACGGCTGCCCGAGTAAAACATTATAGACACTAGGAAAGTACATAACTTGGCAGGCTATCTGAAATTGAGCGGGCCCCATTTCCACCACCAAATTTACTTATCCTATGGATTCCCTCTGGGCTCCATCGAATCCTCGTACTACGGTCTCTAAGGGTTTAATTTAGCATCTTGCAGCCCTAACTTCACCAAAGTGCTCTAGGGACAAATATTGAGGGCGGACCTATTATCAATCGGTACTTTAGGCAACATTTTCCCATTGCACCTCACGGCTACATATAAGGCTTTGTTATGACCAGTTCCTTCCGCAGGCAGCTCTTCATCGAAAAAAGTGATTTGCTTAGCAGTCAATACATTTCCAACTATGTGCGAGAAATTGTCGACCGAAATATCTTTGGGAACCTGAGCCTTAGTCAAAACTTCCAGTAGTGCATCCCTATGCAAGTCTGAGGAGAAAAGCAAGTCCAGTATGGAAATTTGGGCAGACATTTTGTTCAACTGTTTGACCACATTATACTCGCTTCTCTTAAGCCTTTTAAGAAAATCCCATGCTTCTTCTTCGGTAACTGCGGGTTTGGTAGTCGGCTCACGATTGCTTACTTGAACTGGGGCGCTAGCAGTGGATGAACTTGCAATCCTTCCTGACCTCGTAACAACAGACACTTCTTCATTCAAAACTCGTTTACCCCCAATTTGCAAAACGGGTTCATTATAATTTCACGGCACTTGCCGTAAACTTAAAATCGGCACTTGTTCCGGGAATTCAATTACCACAGGTTCTAAAGTCGCACTTTCGGATGGAGTTAGATCTAAAATGAAGGGTTTTTTTGTCTTCATCATACGATACTTCCTCTATCACAAAAGATTGATCCATTATCCCAAACACTTCTGTCTCATTTGACATGCTTCGGACAAGCTCTTCGAATTCCTCATCATCCATAATAACTCCGACAGTATCAGTGTGCTACGGCAAGGGGTTCTTGCTCACATTCGGTCCTTGCTCTTCTCTTTTCCTAATCACGATTTCCCCTGCTTCTAACATGTCTTGAATCTTATGTTTGAGGAGTCGACAATTGGCTGTAGAGTGACCAGGTGCTCCTGAATGATAAGCATAAGTAGCCTGTGGATTATACCCAACCGGCATGCCATAAGAGTAAGTTGGAGGGGGAATCACACCTATTTTATCGGCAGCCTTTAATTGCTCATACAACTGATCCAAAGGCCTGCCTAGGTTGATGAACGTTCGGGTACGATTTTGATTGTAGGTTTTAGTAGGTTGGGGATAGTTGTAGGTGGGTCTGTTTGGTGGGGAAAATCTTTGGTGGTAAGGAGGTCGAGGACGAGTTTGTTGAAAGTTAGGTTGAGATATTTGAAAAGGAGCTGTAGGCGGGTTCGCGTAACTTGGGCGAGATCGGAGGTAAGAGATATTGGTATTGTAGACAGGGTGAGGATTTGGATAGTAGGGATAAGGTGGTGAATATGTTGGTTTATGTTGAAATCTGGGTCTTGGTGTAGGGTTTTGATCCCAGATGAAAGCAGCTTCCCCCTCTTTCTTTTTAAATTGCGGCTTTTTCCCACTACTTCCTTGTCCTTGCAGAGCATCCAACTGCGATTTGAGGGCAGAGACATTAACAATCTTCCCAACTCTTACGAAGTCGTCGTACTCTTCAAGTTTATTGACAATAGCTGCAAACGAGCATCCACTCATGCGAAAATATTTTTCAAAGTACGGCGGATCATGTGCTTTAATGAAAGTGCGGATAATTTCATCATCAGTCATTGGTGGCTCGACCTTTGCAGTTATTTTTCTCCATCTCTTGGCATAAGTCTTGTGATCCTCAGAGGGTTTTCTCTTCGTTCCTTCCAACGTGGTTCGTGTCGGAGCCAACTCGCAGTTATACTCGTACTGCCTCACAAAAGCATTGGACAAGTCAAGCCAGGTCTTTACTTCTTCGGGTTTCAGATTGAAATACTAGTCGAGTGCATCCCCCTCCAGACTTTCCAGGAACAGCCTTAGAGGCAGAATCTCATCATCTATGGGCCTTCCTAACTTGTTAGCAAACAGACGGAGGTGCGTTTTGGGATTACCCGTTCCATCGTACTTGTTAAATTTTGGGGTCTTGAACCCCACAGGCAATTGCACATTTGGGAAGAGATAAAGTTCATCATAGTCCAGCACTCTTTGCTTGTTTAACCCTTGACTTTTTCTCATAAATTCATCGAAACGGTCTAGGCGCTTGAGCAGCTTCATATCAACGGGAGCAGAAGATTCTCCTATCTCTGGTTTAGCTTGGACAGTATAGTCTGGCAGGAAGGGCTCAGCAGCACTGTGATAAAAGGTATGTGTGACTCAGGTGGTATATTTGAAGTGACTTGGGGTTGTGGACCTCGCATGTGAGTAGGAAAAATGAAGGATTAGGAGGGTAAGTGTATGGCAAATTTGTGGGGGCATAGGTGAAAGTTTCTTCGGGTGGAATAGGGAATGATGGAGTAAAGGTAACTTGAGTCGAAGATATGACAAATGGTTCTTGCTCAGGTTGTCTGACGGGTATGGGCTCGGGTTGAACTCCGCTGCTGATAAGCTCATCAATCAATTTCCTTTGGGCCGCCATCTCGGTAGCCATTTCACCAAACTTAGTAAGTATCTCGATTAGCTGAACCCCTAAACTCGTAGTCTCAGGTTGAGCGGTAGTAGCAGACCTATCCGCTGGTTCCGATTGTGAACTCATGTTTACATGACTCCTCTGGGCTTGACTACGGGATCGTGTTATGATGGGGTTTCGACGAGAAGCTATGTTTAAATATTACCTGAAAATTTTGAAAGGAATCGCCTTTAGATTTAGCCCTTGCTTAGCTTTTCCAACAAAAAAATACAAAGAAAAGGAAAAAGACAAGAGTTAGTAGATATCTAAAAAGAATTCGGATGCATGTCCTATTGGGGGGCCCTTTATGTGCCAAGGATAGGCCTATATGATGCAACACCTTCAAAATGGGACCCGTGACACAAACCTGTTTTTGACAACAATCCTGTATGAATGCAAAGAAAGATCGATTTCACTGATAAACTTGCCAACATGTTTACATCATGTCACGAAGATGATTTCGTACAAGATTGTCAAAATTTCTGACCCTATCTAATACAGAATCCCTAGTTTCTCTAGCATATGGAATTCTAATACGTTCGGTTTGATCATACAATTCTCCGCATTTCCTTTTCATCTCTTGACGCTTCTCTCGCTCATCCTCGTACAATTGCTTGTTTTGCTCCGCTATTCCCTTGTGTGTCTCGACAGACTTACTTAACTGCAGAATTTCCTTGTCCCTTGCTTCGATGATGGCTTTCAACTTTTTCACCTCCTCGGCTGGTTCATCTTGTTTTCCTAGTGCAGCGGATCTTCTTACCCAATTTTTGTATTGTGGAGTCGTCAAACCCTTCTGCTTGAGTTCCGGGATGTATTTAAAACACTCGTCATCAGATAGCGTCACCCATGCCTCAATAATCTGGTCTTTCATATGGAGCTCGTTTGGGCACATTCTTCTATTGAAAACGATGGTAAGTTTACTCACATCAACCACAGGCGGCACTCCTTGGGTACGTCCTAACTGTCTGAGGAAACTCTTTGGGGTGTATGCTGTGATCCCTTGGATACCCAGTAGGAGAACAAATTCTGACACTTTAGTGCGAAGTATTGGCCTAAAACAAATTGTCCAGTCTAACACCCACCTAATGTCTTGATCCGACAGCATCTCTAAGTATTCGACACATTCAAACGCATCGCTCGGCAGACCCTCTCCGTTGACTCGCTTATGATGCGTGATTACCCAGTTGTACCCAACCACTGACAAACTTTCAGGAACGGATGCTCGTCTCTTAAAATGTTCTAGGGCCTAGATATGCAAAACTACATTAGCCCCATAAAAGAACTTTTCCCCTTTCTGGCAGTTGGTACAAGCTAGAAAAATATTCGCAAGGATGGTCGGGATTATGGTGCATTGTTTACTTCGGATTCCTGAAAAGAGGTCCTGTATAACCTTTGCTACCTTGAAAGCTATTTTCTGATCTTTTCTTGGGAAGAAATAAACTCCAGCCATAACTATTCCATACACCAATGGCCTTCTGCGCTCCCATACATCCTTGGATGTGAATGAAAAATTCTCCCTATATCTCTCGAATCCGTTTCGTAGTGCAAAATGCTCAAACAAAATGTTCACGGCAATGCCCTGGTCTGACCCTCGCAATACCGACTCTTTCAATCCTATGATCTTGCAAAATTCTATCTTGTCTGAAATGGACGGGAAAACCAAGGCGGTTCCATGCAAAGGTAAATTGAAGAGGCCAGTTATTTCCTCAAGTGTCACTGTTATGTGTTTATTGCCTACCCTAAAGGCCGAACATTCTGGATCCCAAAGATGTACTAATGCCTCTACTAGATAGCCATTGGGTTTGATCTCCTTAAGGTCTCCAATCGATCCTAAATGTTGAGCTACTTGATGCAATTCACTGGGTAGCATAAGGGCAGGCCATCTTTGAATTTCGATCGATGGTATTAACAACTGATACGGGGCAATCCATCTAAAAATTGGAAGAGGCGGGTTGTCAATTACCTTACCTACGAGTCCCATTCTCCGGTTGGCAAGAATTTAAACATGCAATCCCTTGGAGGGTTATGTACCCACGAAAAAATCAAGGTGAGTTTAATCCTAACAACGGGATTCCCTAAATGGCATTCCCTCTATGGCTTATGCATGATGCCAATTTATCAAGGCGAATAAATATGCAGTACACAAAACGTGACCTAAAGGGACCCCTTTTGTATGCCGCGGTGAGCCTAGAATGAAATGTATTTATGGTGTCAATGCGAAGTATTGAATTTAAACGTGTCATATCAAATAGGGTAGGCTCCTAGAGAGTACCATGCCAGAACTCTTATTTCCTAGGGCTTATGAGTGCAATGGAAACAAAAACCAATAAAAGTTAGTTCAATTAGATAAATACACATAACACATTGTAACAAAGCAATACAAAGAGATAAAACAATAAAGGAATAGAGGGGTTGGATCCCTCCCCTCGTGAATAGTGTCCCTAATATGGTAAGACAGACTCTACCCTAGGTAAACTATCATGGATGCATGAGGCTGGGGCTCACTAATGCATCTAGACTCGATAGGTTTTAGGTCCCCGAGCCTTCAGACTTGGAAACCAAGGGTCATCAATCCCAAGGTTCTTTGTCGGTGGCTCGAGCAATTCCCCAGACATTGCTACGCACACATCGTGTCACGACTATATGTCATGAGTGAATCTATCGAAAATCCTCAACCTTCAACTAAAAGCTAAAGGCTATGAACCCAAAGCTTAAAATGGAAGATTGAATGACTCCTCGGATTCATGCTACGCACACATCGTGCCGCGATCACAAGTCCAAGTGAATCGCCTAAAATCCTAACAGGGTGGAGTGGCATGACAAGCCACTAAAAGAAAAATAAATGAGGTGTAAAAAATTAAAGCGTATGCACGTATGCTAGTGCTCGTTTGGAGGGGAGGGATCGAGAACCAACGCGAGGCTCTAGGGTAATGTCCCCCCATCCCAATGCAATGCAAAGCGCGGGATAACATAAACTATCCATCCATCAAATCAATCGTAGGCGAATGGGTGAGGAAGTGAGTTGATGCGCGCGAAATGTAAAAATCCTAAAAAAGAAAAAAATGCAATCTTAAACATCCAAATGTAATATATAAGAAGGTTAAAAGAAGGAAAGAATCGACTAAATCAAATTTGCTCGGACTCTCTAAAGTCCCTAGTGGAGTCGCCAGCTGTCGCACCCCATTTTTTTAAAAATAGAAAAATAATGAGTTTAGAAAAATGGATTTTTGATTTTTGGAAAAATAAGTTTTGTTTTTAGAAAATGAATAAAGGAAAAGGGCCTAAATGGGGTTTGTAATGTGACGATTTGGGCCCAAATTATAGTTTAAAAAGGGTTTTTGAAATAAAAATCGGAGTCGCCATTTGGTATTGAGTTAAGGTGTACCAAGTCACCTAAAAATGAATGTTTTAAGGAAAAAATAGAAAAACCCTTTTTAAACGGCTCCAAGTCTACGAAAATCAGAGAAAAATATTCGGGAGTCACATTTGAAGAAAGGGAAGGCAAAGATAAAAATCCAAGGCACCCTTTCAACCTAACCAAGGCTAGTTGCGTGATTTAGTCAAACATTTTATTAATTTAACCTAAAATTTATCAAATTTGGATGTACTATATGAATACAAACCCTAGACCTAAGAAGTTGTCGATGGGTCGAAATGTATCTTCAAAGCTTATTTGGCACCAATCACATTAATTGTGATGCCCAATGAAGACTCTTCGAAGAAGCCACGAATAATGCAAAAATATGAGACTCTAAGAAAAGAAAATGAATAAAATAATTATACAAATATACATGTCTTAAAGGAGTGCATCATGTCGGGTACGGGGGACTAATGTTCGTGACTCAATTTTCCCTTTTAATAGAGGGAATACGAGCGTGCTAAGGTTAGAAAAGCCAAACTCGTCCATATCCCATATCCAAGGGGCTTTCCTATCTAAACAAACAAATGATCTAACCTAGTTTCTAATTTTTCCCTAAATGACATGCAAATCTAATATCATGTTTCATGCAAAGGGGTAAGTAATATACGTATATAAGGAGAAATGCGGAACAGGGGATATAAATAGAAAGGAATATGTGATAAAGGATGTACATATATAAGAAAAGTGTCATGCAACATGGAAAAGACCCTAAAAAATGAAAACATGCATGAGATGAAGTGATTTTATCACACAATCATGATCTAACGCTTGAAGGGCTCCTAAAGGTCTAGCGTTGGACTAGCCCATATCTACAAATTCTCACTAACGTTGGACTAGTGAAAAATCGAAACAAAGAGCCATAACTAGCATTGGACTAGTGTGGATTTGGGAAAGGGAGCCACAACTAGCGTTGGACTAGTGTGATAACACGTCACATGTCAATTATAACTAAATTAATCATGTAAAGCTTAATAAAAGCATGTAAACACATATATCACATAAGCACATAACACATAATCATGATATCTAGATGCCAGACCCTAAGAAAGCGGTAACACATAGCAGGTAAGCAGGCAAATCACACAAAGCAATTAAATCCTTAACTATTACATTTGGGGGGGTGGCCTACTACAATCTAAAAGAGGAAGACTTAGAAAAGTAAATCTTAACTATTACATTGGCTAACTAAGACATGTCTTCAAGAGAGGCGCCAAAACCTAACTATTACAAATTGGGGTTCAAATGCCCTCAAATGACTTGCCAATTAAAGAAGGCGAAATAAAAAGAAAGCGAAACAGGCAGTTAAACATTAATAAAATGAAAAGCGAATTAAAGCATGCATATTCACACAAAACACGTAGGAGCACGTAGGAGAAATGAAATCAAGGAGATAGAGGTTACCTCCCTTGCAATGGTAATGAGATGAAGGAAATATTAGTTTCAAAACAATAAAAGGGTCAAAGCACTAATTAAATAGTAAAGTATAAACAAAATCATCAGATCCCTCCCAATTGCAGCTTAAATGAAATCAAATAATGTATAGTTGCAAAGAAGGTAAATTATCCATCAAATTTCTAAAATAGCAACTACTAAAGACCCAATGGCAACCCTTAACCAATCCTTCAAGTCCAATTGAAACATTTTGGGAATTTCAAAGGCCCATAAGTAATGAAAAGGTCAAGTAATCACAAATAATCACATAAATGTTAAAGCATTTAAATAAATTAAACAGCCCATGTTCGCAAAACTGAGGCCTAATTGAAAGGAAAAAAGAAGTTTGAGGGGTCAATTTGGTTGATTTTCATGTTGTTTGGGCCATAGTAGAACAAAAAAAGACTTGGGGGGTTAAGAGGCAAAATTTCTTTGAACATTTTCCATGCAAGAATGCATGCATCGCCTGCAACAAGAAGCATTCTTGGTGAAGCTTTCTGCAACCAAAACATTACCGCGACTTCCATTTTTGTAAGCAACTATCAATCCCAACACAATTTTTGATCAAAACTTTTCAACCCAAACATCCAAAACTTAATCTAAGCAACATGACACACAATTTCAACATCCGAACAAACCAAAACATAAAGGGGAAATCATGCAAGCGCTGGAGAATTTTATGCAAAAGGTTCGGCAATTCTAACTTATTCATTTTCTAGCAAAATGTTTGATCATAGTTCAAGTGTTTGAGACCCAAATATGCAAACTCAGCACCAAACTTTCCATTTCTTCCCTTCAACATAAGATTAAGCATGCAACTTAAGTGTAAAGATTCATTGAGCAGCCATGGAAAAGAAAACAGCAAGAAAAATGCAGCAGCTTTTTACTTCTTTCACTTCAACTTAGATATATTCATACCACATAACCCAAGAAACCAAACATACTTGATTTATGTAACTTTGGATCATTAACATGTAACCCCAACACCACTCTTTCGATTTTCCCTCAAAGCATCAGATCAAAAAAAATAGTGATGTGAAACCCCGATCTAGACAACCAAAACACCATGGCTTACGCAGCGAAAATTTGACCCAACTAATCCCTAAAAGTCACGAATAATTTTGATATTATCTCAACCCGTAACTACTCGAATTAACGAACCAAATTGGAGGTAGTAGAACGCCACAATCAAGGAGATACTCGATTGTTAAGTTTGGGTGAATAACTTGAGAAGATTCTCAAGTATTCAAAAGAAACTCTCTTGCCAAAGAGAAAGTGAAAACTCACTAATTGTATTTAATAGCCAAAAATTGATCCCAAAACAAAGAGGAAGTGGGGCTATTTATAACCCTTACAAGCATTAACTCTAATCCAAAAATTGACCAAACTACCCTACATACTTAAGGAAGATTTTGGGCCTCACTTACTAGCAAATGGGCCGCAATTAAACTAGCTTAATTACCTAGACTTTCTAAAGCGAGAAATAACCAAAATCAATGAGGAAAATCAAATAATCCTACTAAACTCAAATATTCGTGCAATCAACTGGTCTTCACTTGAATCTTCCAATTTTCCATGTGCTTGAATGGGTCTTGATCTTTATATTCTCATCATTCCCCTCCTCTTAAAGGCGATTTGTCCCTAAATTATGACTCTCTTACAAAACAAAAGTGATGAGAGCATGTGTATAGTCACCAAGCAGCCTGCATGTCGCCTTCTTAAGCGAAGAATGATCATGACATCCGTGTGTGGAACAAAGACAACTCGTGGTGGTGGTAGATACATGTTGCGGACAGCAAGATTTCCATGACAATGGTCACACAAGCGACGTCTCAACCCTATGGGTGGATCGTGAGTGGACGCCCGGTGAACCAAGGTTTGGTTGGGCTGCGAGTTGTACGCATCAAGACGTGCAAACACTGCATCAAAGGCCAATGTAACTCGACTAGTGTTGGTTGAAATTACTTGACCAGCACTCTCTTCGCAGATCTCTATGGTTGCTGGTATTGCACACTGCAAGATGAAGGATATCTGACCACGAACAACCTGTACAAATGAAAACACGTTAAACACCACCAAGATGGAACGATCCAGCTCCCAGTGCCCAATGTTGTCCTCAGGCTTAGCGAGCAGGATCAATGTTCGCCCTTTCTTTTCCTTGCCTTCTAATCGATCCAACTCCCATTCCCTCTGTAAAACATTTTGGTCCTCTCGAACTTGTGTAGGTGAGAGTGGAACAAGTATGATCCTTATCCCTTTATGCATGAACGAGTATTTGTTGGAATGACCTTCATAAGTAACCTCGCGATCAAATTGCCAAGGTCTTCCAAGAATAAGATGGGCAGCTTGCATAGGAACCACGTCACACACCAACTCATCCTCATATCTCCCAATGTTAAACTTCACAGAAACCTGCTTGGACACTCGCACTTCGCCGTAATCACT
Source organism: Coffea arabica (assembly GCF_036785885.1). Taxonomy (NCBI): domain Eukaryota; kingdom Viridiplantae; phylum Streptophyta; class Magnoliopsida; order Gentianales; family Rubiaceae; genus Coffea; species Coffea arabica. The sequence continues at coordinate 29,774,426 of NC_092313.1, forward strand.
AAACCATTGAAGTTTATATGGTGTAGGGTGATCTTGGACAGGTAGGTGTAACTTCTTGACAAATAAGGCACTGGCGACATTGGTACAACTTCCTCCGTCGATAATCAAGCTACACACTTTCCCATTAACTAGACATCGGGTATAGAAGATGTTGGTACGCTGCTCTTCTTCATTTGTGCGTTGAGCACTCAATACCAACCTTGTAACAAGGCCTAGTCCAACTGGTTGGTCAAGGGCAATTATTTCTTCTTCCTCAACCAATGGTGGCATGCCTTCATACTCATTCTCCTCATCCGTTAGCACTTCACCACTTGGAAGCATGAGCATGGTCCTTCAATTTAGGCATTGGGACGCGATGTGACCGAAACCTTGACACTTAAAGCACTTAGTGTCGCGGTTTCTAGGTTTAGATGCCCCTAGATCAGCCTTAAATTCTGCCCTTTGGGTCGGTGTTGAAGATGACGAACCGGGCACCCATGCTCCATTCGAAACCCCACTTGCCTTAGCGGACTTTTGCTCGCTCGTGTGGGTAATCTCGCCTTTATACTGCGTAGTTCTCCAATTTTCAGATTGGGCGTTGGAGCTTTGGTGGGGGATACCCCTCCTCTTGAGCCTCCTTTCCACCTTGATAGCTTTGTCCAATAATTCATCCATGTCAAGATAATGTTGGAGCTCCACAACATCTGCAATTTCAGCGTGTAGTCATCTCAAGAAACGTGCCATGGTTGCTTCTCTATCCTCCCGAACATCAGCCCGCAGCATGGCCATCTCCATCTCCTTGAAGTAATCCTCAACCGTCATATTACCTTGGGTGAGAGTTTGCAATTTATGGTGCAAATCCCTGTGGTAATACGCTGGTATGAAGCGCTTCCTCAGGATCCTTTTGAGTTCTTCCCAAGTGCGAATGAGTGGTTCTTCATGTCTCCTTTGTCTGGTGCGAATCTGATCCCACCAAACGGCTGCGTATTCAGTGAACTCAATGGTTGCCAACTTCACTTTTTGGGACTCTGAGTAGTGGTTGCAGTCAAAGAGCATCTCAATCTTCCTCTCCCATTCCAAATATGCTTCAGGGTCCGACTTGCTTGGGAAGGTAGGAATTTTGAGCTTGATTCCCTTTAGTTCATCATCCCCTTGATTAAGGGATGCGTTTATAATTCCGGAATCAGTTTCCATCTGTCATGTCCTCCTCATTGTTCGAATCACCCAACTCCTCCACGTATGGTTGTCTCTTGGAGGCATTCTTGCCTAGGGTTGATTGCTCCACCTTATCCTCCAGTGTATCAATTCTCTGAGCCATGCGATCAATGGCGCCTGTTAATGCTTCAAGAACATGTTTCATGTTATAAGGGTCACTTGTCGCATGAGTTTGAGACATGTTTATAGAGTACCTGCAAGGCTCAACAAACAGTTAGTAGAAACTGCCTCACTCACTCCCTTAGTGTATCACTCACCCTCGTGTATGTCACTCAAAGCGCTCCAATGGACTTACCAAACACTTTTACCTGTTGGGTTAGGTAGTTTGAGAAATGCTGCTCAAGCCCAAATAATTGTCACCAACTTCTTCCTCAAGAGTAATCACGGAGATGTAGGAGAAAGTGTAGGAAAGTGTTCCTAAAAACTAGGAGAAAATAGAGGAGAAAATATAGGAGAAAATATAGGAGAAAGTGTAGGAGAGTGTTCCTAAAATCTAGGAAAAGAATATAGGAGAGTTTGCTAAAGTAAATGAGAGAATATAGGAGAGTTTCCTAAAGTGGATGAGAGAATATAGGAAAGTTCCTAAAAATGTACGAGAGAATTTAGGAAAGTTTCCTAAAAATAGATGGGAGACTTTAGGAAAGTTTTCAAAAGAAATGGATAAGAGAGTTTAGGAAAGTTTCCTAAAAAAATGGATGAGAGAATTTAGGAAAGTTTTCAAAAAAAAATGGATGAGAGAGTTTGGGAAAGTTTCCTAAAAAGGTAGGAGAGAGAGTGTCCAAGTGAGTACAAAGAGTTATCCAAGTGCTTTACTTAGTTTCCTAATTGATTTTGGAAACAAGTTAGTTTTTGGAAACCCTTTGAAAATCCTTTTCCTCTTGAACAACTTTTGGTAACCTTCTTGAAACAACTTTTGGTAATTTTCTTGAAACAACTTTTGGTAACTTCCAAATTCTACTCCAAGAAAGATTGCACAAATCAGATTTGGTTCACTATTCAAAAAAATTCGGTTGCCACTTTCTTTCCTTTCCTTTTTTTTTTTTGCCAACCGATTCCTCTTTTCTTTCTTTTTCTTTTCGTTTTTGTTTTCTATTTTTTTTCTTGACTACAACTATCAACCACGACACAAAACAAGGAAGTCCACAAATAATAACTACCAAGAACTCCAAGATCTTTCAAGAACTTTCAAGAAAGTTGTTAGGAACTTCAGAAATTTTAAGATTGTGATCAAGAATGCAAGAAGCTCAAGATTATTGTAAGTTCTCTTCAAGATTCACAAAATTTCAACAAGTTTTGCCAAAATCCAGATTTGAAAACCAAGTAAACAAGTTGGATAACACAAACAACAAGGCTGGACAGATTTGTATTCGGATGAACAGTAACTATGAACAGTGTCGGTGAACAGTACGATGAACAGTGTTGGTGTGAACAGTACCGGTGAACAGTGACTCTTTTTTTTTTTTTTTTGGTTCTAAACAAACGAACAGATTGGGATAAACATATATGACTCGAAACAAACGAAAGAAAAAAAATATATATAACCTGGTGGTTGTCGACTAGCTCTGGTACAAACTGATGTGAAACCCCGATCTAGACAACCAAAACACCATGGCTTAGGCAGCGAAAATTTGACGCAACTAATCCCTAGAAGTCACGAACAATTTTGATATTATCTCAACTCGTAACTACTCGAATTAACGAACCAAATTGGAGGTAGTAGAACGCCACAATTAAGGAGATACTCGATTGATAAGTTCGGGTGAATAACTTGAGAAGATTCTCAAGTATTCAAAAGAAACTCTCTTGCCAAAGAGAAAGTGAAAACTCACTAATTGTATTTAATAGCCAAAAACTGATCCCAAAACAAAGAGGAAGTGGGGCTATTTATAGCCCTTACAAGCATTAACCATAATCCAAAAATTGACCAAACTACCCTACATACTTAAGGAAGATTTTGGGCCTCACTTACTAACAAATGAGCCGCAATTAAACTAGCTTAATTACCTAGACTTTCTAAAGCGAGAAATAACCAAAATCAATGAGAAAAATCAAATAATCCTTCTAAACTCAAGTATTCGTGCAATCAACTAGTCTTCACTTGAATCTTCCAATTTTCCATGTGCTTGAATGGGCCTTGATCTTTATATTCTCATCAAACAGGTAGTGAAACATTCAAATCAAATTTTCAGTGTCATCAACCCAACTCGAATGCGTGAACCTGGGACAGGGAGAGAGAGAAATAAAATACAGCTACATGATATGAGCATCTGCTTCTAACTCAACACTTTCGAGAAAGCATTTAAAGATCCAACCAAACAGTAAACCAAATTCTTTCAACAAGATTTCACTCATTTTTATTATCAGATGTATAGATCCGAAGAATCAATTTCCAAGCAGACAACCGAAACTGACCATTTACTTCATTTAACATTGAAACCCAAAATCAAACATTACAGAAACAACTAGAAACGGATAAACAACAAATAAGGAAAACATCAAAACAGACTTGTTCAAAGTTTTATGCCATTTTCCTGGATTTGCTGGTTCATCATACGAACAGAAGCCATAAACTTAAACAATAATCGATGACACAAGCTTACAGAGAAAAAAAAAACTAGACTTCTACCTCAAAACTCAATCTAAACCAAACCCCACTATAGATCTGTGCCCGCCGGAAAAAGAAATTTTTTTTTTTTTTTGGATAAAGATCAATCAAAGTTGAAACTTTCCGCAATTTCCTTTCAGCCAAGACACAATCATGCAAGATACCGACTCATTACCCTAACTCCAGATTTTTCATCACCTAAATAAAAACCATCAGTCGTATTGAAGCCGAAACAGAACCAGTAAACAGCAAAGGAATGCAAGCAAACAACTAAAGAAAGCAGCTTTCAAATACCTTAATCAAGGAATGGAGCGTAGGATGACCAAGAAAAAGCTCAAATGATTCTTTCAGATATTCGAAGGAAACGTCAAACGATGATGAATGAAGACCCAGTCGCTTCCCTCCTGCAACCTCCAGCCGAAGATCCTTCTTGCTCTTCTTGTTTTCTCAGTTTCCTTCCTCTAGCCGAAACTTCACTTTACCTTGCCTTCCCTCAGTTTTCCTCGCTTGGTTCTTCCTCTTGTTCAGCCGAACGCCACCCTCAATCTCCTATCTCTCTTGCACTTTCCCCCGCTGCTGTTCTGTGACGCCCCCACTTCTCCCTAAGGCGAACCAAAGGGTATCCGCGGGACGCCTACCTAACTCTCGCCAGGACTCAAGTAATTTCATTCAAGCTTATTATTGCTCTACCCAACACACGTAAATAACTTAAATACAGAAAATGCGAAAGCGTTCAACCTTAACAATAGTCATCCATTTCCAGCCCGCACGTCGGGTGTTCAAAGTACAACATAATTCTCAAATATACCTCACGCCCCAAAAGTTACATTTCAATTCCAAAAGTACAACCCAAAATCAAGGGCATAGCCAAAATATAATAGAAATCCTAAACAAAAGCTCATCAGGAGGTTTTTTTTCCAGTACGCCTCCGAGTTCAAATCTGTTAAGGAAAATAAATCTATATGGTGAGCAAAACGCTCGTGAGGCCAAGAACACACATGCAGGCACATAGTTCAGGTAACAAGCCCAAGTAACAGTTCAAGTGATAACTTGCAAGTAATTAACAATGCTAACAAAATGTAAACAGAAACGATTCAAGGATATGGTAGCTCTCAAGAGCTAAGTTCCACTTGCTTTGCCAGTTCATTCGTATATCTTCCCGTGATGACTCTCCGTCAACCGGGTTGATTTTTTCAAACCGTAGATCACCACTTACTTCTCATCCGTCCACCATACACCGCTTCGGTCCCGCACGACATTTATGAGGCGATACTCCACGAGTATGCCAAGCAAGATCTCTCCAATAGATCAAGCTTATCATGTGAATCTCATGGCTCACCGAGGTTCCCAACCAAGCCCATGCCGGCTCGAGTTCCAAGGTCGGCCTATGAGTTTGGGCGTCCCCCATGTGTCATGTAAGTATCGAGGAGATTCACTCCAACGACGTATGCAGCCATAGCATACCGTATCATGTATTCAAGCATTTGACAGGTCTAAGCATGTATTTCAGGTCATGTAAATCAGGCAAACCATGTTAAGCATGAGTCATTTGTTTCAAATGAGAACGAGTGCGATAAAGTACACACTCGACTCCATTTTTCAAAACCAAGTAGGCTAAGCATGTAATCAGGTAAGCCAAGCATGAATCAAGTCCATAGAGTTCAAGTAGTCATACACTTGACACTCACCGAGCAAATCAAGAAGAAATATTTTCTGGAAGTTCAAGTGTGCACGGTAGGATCCTCTTGAAGGTCCTCGTGTGCGCTTGAGCAAATAATAACGTATTATCATTCATATATCCCAATTATCAAGGAAGATTGTACACTAGTACAATCTAAGGAAATTCCACGAAATCGAACCTCAATTACTCGTAAATCGAGCTTCAATTAGAGTTTCTTAAAGTACAGGAGCATTTGGGTTTTTATCTTGGAAATCGAGGTTAAAATGTTTGCATAATGTCGAAAGAATAAAAAGTTCTTGGAAATCTCTATTTCCTTGAAAGTTGGAAAATTTCAGTTTTGATATGGATCTTTGAAAAATCGTATCTCACTCGATACAAGTCTAAAATTGGAAACATTTATACCGTTGGAAACCTCTTGGAAATTACTAAAAGTTCTTAGAAGACACTGTTCCACGAATCTAAATGGAAGGTATTCAAAAATGAGTTTAAAGTTGCTGTCCTAGATCACCCAGGATTGAGCCGGGGTTGGTTTTTCGCTAACTTTGGAAATTCGACAGAATTCACTCGTTGTAAACCAGCCCTTGAAATTTATAGCTCAATTATAGGTGCAAGTAAGGTTTAGGGCAGAACAAACGGATCGAGAATCGGAGTTTCGAGCACCAAGATATGGTAGCTCAAAGTTGGGAAACATTCAAGACTGTTACAAAATTTCCAGATTTGGTTCCGACTTTGGACCTTTTGTTAAGTGTCGAAACGGACTTGAATTGACACCAAATTTTGCAGTATGGTACTCCTATATGAAGAGTATTTCGCTATCAAATTTCGTGGAAAAATACCTTCGGGAAGGTGGTTAACCAATCAACCAAAGTTTGGAAAAATTCTCAAGGCAATCTGCCCTTAATCCTTTTCTTCCCAAATCCAATCGTTTGGCTAAGAAAATCCTCCAATCATGGTTCATATGTGAAAGAAAAGTTTAAGAAACATTCATGGTACATTTGGTAGGTGTTTAGTACCAAGAAATTCATTTAGTAAGACCACCACAAATGTCACGTCAAATCTGTCCAAATCCAAGGCTTTCAAGAACAAAACAGTCACCGTATCTTGATCATAACTCACTCAATTTAACTCGGATTTCAGCATGGTTGATAGTGTTAGAAAATACATGCATAGGGCTATAATTTCACAGAAGAAATCGTTTTAAGTTTCAGCATGCAACTAGCTCGAAATTAAGCCTAAAGTTGCAGCATCATCAAATCATTTCGGCAGAAGGGCGAAACAGCGCAGCTGAATTCAGATGAGTGGTGCGGTTCACACACATAGAACCAGAATGTACATTATATACCGTTGGAAAGATGGGAACGTCTAGTTTCAAATGCCGCTAACGGCACTTGATTTCGACGTCAGAGTACGGAGTTATGGATGAAATACGAACACTGGTTTGGATTACGACGAAACCGTTTTCCAGATTACTAGCTTTGGGAATAAATTCGTTTGACCAACCAAAACTCAGTATTTTTCAATGAAAATTTTTACACAACTACTACAACATATAAACAACACAATCAAGCCATTAAATCCTCAAATTTTTGCATTAAAGTGACCGAACAGAGCAGGGGTAAAATGGAAATTTTTTGCTTCAAGAGCTCAATGAAGTTTCTGGCGATAATGCACCTTTAATCTACTCCCTTAAGCACTAATTCAACAATAAAACCATCATCAAACATCATCACAGCCATCAACTCAAAGTGGGAGTTCATAGAGCCCACATTTAACAATTTCTAACAATAATAAGCTACCCATAAGCATAATCAAGCTCTTAAGTGTGAGTTGGCCTTCAATGAACAAGATTTGAAGTGTGGATCATGGTTACCTTACTTGTGTGCTAAAAGGTCAGATTTTGGTGTCCAAAAGCCCCAAGAAAAACCGTGAATGTGCAGCTCCTTCTTTGTCCAAGTGATTGTCTAAGTGAAGAGCTAAGTGTGTGTGAAGTTTTGGTTGAATTTGGTGGAGTTTGTAGAGGAAATGGTGGAAGTTTTCGGTTGCTCTTTGCTGCAGTTTGCTAGCCGTCCATGAAGCTTGCAGATATGAATGTTAGTCTGATTCCTTTTTGCGTACAAAGAACGCCGACCGTCTAATATTTTAAGTACGAAAAATTTAATTGCAACTAGTGCCCTACTCGCGCGTTTTGTGTTCAATTTCCCTTAAGTTTGTTGCACTAGTGCACTAAACCTCTAGGGCACTTACATTCATATAAATATTATTCATTCTTTATTGTCCCAAAATAATTGTCCAAAGTCTCTCAATTAAGCGCGCACGTGAAAACACGTATTTCCAATTTAGGCGCAATAAAATGAAACCTTCGAGAAATTCTTATAACGATCGTACCACTAGCTATCACTTGTGTGCTTAAACCTAAAATTGTCTATTTTAGGACCATTGTATATGTCTCAAATTTTTGAACTTATTTTATTCCCAATTGGCTAAAGTGTTTGGACACGTTTTCACCTTTTCACTAAACAAGCTTATAAGAAAATAATTTTTGAAACGAGACACTTTAAAAATATAACGAAACTATAAAACCATGTACTTAGGTCTAATAAGGCTAGAAAATATTATTCGTGGCAAAAATCTAAATAAATAATTAATTTAGCCAAAATTAGGGATTTTAAAATAATAATTTTACGAGTCCTCACGTGAATTGAGTATTAATTCCTCCATTAATCTTTCTTAATCTATTATTGATCGTTCTAAATTCTCCAATAAATAATACACTCCCGATTCAAGTATGGCCTAGAAAACGTGCACCCGTCGTTCCGGACTAAACAAATTTTCGAAAAGCGAATTTTTCAACAAAACGCTTTAAAAATATAAAGAGACGTCATTCCATATAAATGGATTTAAAATGGTCGAAATAAATAATTCGAAGAAAATGAGTGAATAATCATTTAAATATTCCAGTAATATTCTATAAAAATAAGAAAATTTTCGGGTTCTCACATGTTCACTCTCTGTTTTCCTTCCTTTGCTGTTTTCTTTTTGCTCTGACCCACACTTCCCTTAGCTTTCTTTCTCAGCCCGTTTACTCCCTATCCCTCTTCAGTTTTCTCAACCTCCGCCGCAACTCCAGCTCTCTGATTTCTTCCTTACCTCGTCGTCAAAATCTCCCTCCTGTCACTCCAAAAAAACCCCCTCCTTTTATAACAAACAAAAACACTAAATCCTCCTCTAAAGGGTTCTGATGGAAGCCAAGTCATTCGCTTTGTGGATCATCCGATGGTGAATAAAAAACAAGGAGTTGCGGTGCCTTCCTGATCCTTTTTTCCGTTTCTCATTTTCTGCTTGAAACGTTATATGAAGAAATGGGCACAGATCCTGTGTAGCTCGGATGCATGAGCTCTTCTTTTTTTCTCTTTTTTTTCATGAATCATTTAATTAAACAACAATAACCAAAAATAACATTTTAAATAAAAAACTTGAATAAAATGAACAAAAACTAGGAACAAAAGATAAAAGAAAAGGCTGAGATTTTTTCTATGTTTGCTTAATGATTTTCCCTCTCTTTTTTCTTTTTTTTTTTCAATTAATAAACAGTAAAAAAAGAAATAAAACATATTTCATATTTTTTTTTGTGAATAATTTTCTCTTTTGACAAATTTTATGCTAAAAGTCTTAACAATAAAAATAAACAGCTAAAAGGGCAAAAACGAATACAAAAATAAAAATAAAAAATAACATAAAATAATAGATAATAATAATAATCTAAAATGTTATACAAATGCTAAAAAAAAGTCTAAAACCAAAAACATGAAATTAACAAATAAAAATAGATAAGAATTATCACTAAAAACCAAAATAAAATAGAATAAAAATTATTTAAAAATTTGGTGTCTACACTGTGCAAGTCTTATCGCGCGACTTCAATGTGAAAGAGTACTGAATTACCAAATGACCTCTTCCTTTTAACGCTTTCTTCCTCCCTCTCAATTAATCAAACGTGACTTCATGTCCCCTCCATCTTCCGCCATTCTTCTAACCTCTCCTGAATTTTAGGCCTTTCCTATTTCCTTTCCCGACTACCATTTCCTGACTCTTCGACTCCATTGTGATTGCATTGGTGATGTGTTTGATGAATTTGGACAGAATTGAATCTCAGTCAACTAAGTTGTCTTTGAATCTGTTGTACTATACAAATTTGGGCAGAAGACTGAATCTGTCCAAATTTGTATCGTTATCAGTTTTTAGGAGTTAATGAAAACATGTTGTAGTCAAATGTGGTCCCCCATCTCACATATAATGAATTATTTATTCTGGATCTGTTGTATTATGTTCGCTTGTTGTATAATTGTGAAAGATAAATTACTGAAAAATGAGTATTTTATTGTTTGTCATGCAACAGCAGAGGAGAACAACAAGGATAAAGTAGACATAAAGATGTACTTTGGTGAAAAATTCAAAGAAAAACCAAGTCTCCACTACACGGGAACCCACATGGCCATTTTAAAAGAAAGAGTTGAAGATAAGGTAGACATGGTAAGTTTGTGCAGAATGTTTAAGAAAGTAGATGAAGGAGCAACGAGAACAACGTTTTGGTTTTGTGCCCCCTTTGTTGATTTGGATGGTGGCCTACATCCAATTAGAAACAATGATGATATTAAATTGATGAATTTAGCATATGAGGGGACACCAGAAAGACTAATTTATGCTTGCAGTAGGGATGAGCCATTTGAGAAAGAGCCTGAAGATGGTGGGGTCAATGATAGTACATCTACAAAGGAAACATCCAGCGACACAACAATAAAAAAGAAAGGCAGTGATACAAAGGATGGTGGGGTATCTGTAGTTACTACAGGGACAAATACAAGTGTTGATGATGATGAAGAGCCAGAATGGTTAAAAGAGGGGTTGGAAACAATAGAAGATGAGGACATATTTGCACCCAAGAAAGATGCCGCAGGAGACAACAACCAGACCAATATAACTAGTGGATGCAACAACTAAAAAGCTGATGGAGACAAGGACAAAGCAGATGGGGCCACTGTTTTAGCAAGACTACCTCTGCACGTATTCTCATTTGCTGAGAATAAAGATGAAAAAAGTGCTGCTAAAAGTGTGGATGCAAGGAAGAAAAAGACAAGTAAAACCAAGCAATCAAAAAGGCCTGACGTGATTCAGAAAATTCCACCAACTATTTCAACTCAAATACCATCACAAATTCCATCAGAAGATGAAGCTGTTAGAACTGAAAAAGACCCTTCAACAGTTGGAGATCCAGATTTGAGAGCAGACACACAATAGCAAGTAAATGATGATGTCATTGAAGAGAATTGGCAGGAACCAGTGATTGAGGATGAGGAGTTGCTGGATGCAAGAAGATGTGATGGTAGAGAAGATGATGATTGCCTTGACTTTAATCCTGAAGTTAAGTTTAAGAAGCCAAACTTTGAGTTGAAAGTGGGGCAGAAGTTTACTAATTTCAGAGTGTTTAGATTTGTGTTGCGTGAATGGCTAGTCAGAGAAGGATATGAAGTTACTTGGGTGAAAAACTACTCCAAGAAAATTATTGCCAAGTCTGCAAAAAGCTGTACATGGAGGACTCGTGCAACACCAATTCAAAATGAATCAACCTTTCAAATAAAGTCATTGAAGGGCGAGCATGTGTGTGCTCGAGAGTATAAAAACAAGCATGCAACAGCTGCATATTTGAGCATCAAGTATCAAGATAAGTTCAGGGATAATCGAAGAGGTGATTTGATGGGGCTGAAGAATGACATCAGGAGAGACTTAATGATCAATGTTTCAATTGCTAAGGTCGGCAGAGCTAAGCGTAAGACAAAGGATATGATGCTTGGCACGGACATGGAGCAGTATCAGAAACTTTGGAGTTATGCAGCGACAGTCCGAGACACAAATCCTGGAAGTACTGTCAAGATTCAGATGGACAGACCAACTGAAGGTTCAAATGGGACATTTGAAAGATTATATTATTGCTTGCATGCATGCAAGCAGGGTTTTCTTGATGGTTGTAGACCAATAATTGGTCTAGATGGCTGTTTTCTTAAGACAGCATTTGGTGGCCAATTACTGTCTGTACTTGGGAGAGATGGCAACGACAACATGGTGCCAATAGCAGTTGCAGTGGTTGAGGTAGAGAGGTATGACTCCTGGAAATGGTTTTGGAGTTGTTAATGACTGATTTGGGCATGGGAAAGGATAACATTCCTTAGACATTTATCTCAGATAGACAGAAAGGGCTAGTACATGCTATGAATGAACTTTTTTCAGATTCAGAACATAGATTCTGCTTGAGACATATGTACCAAAATTTCAACCAAAAGTTCAAAGGAAAAGAAATGAAAGACATGTTCTGGGCTGCTGCAAGTGTTGGCAATGAAAAGGAATGGAAGGTGACAATGAATGACTTGGAAAAGGCAAACAAAGAAGCTGCTGAATGGCTGAACCGGATTCCACCAACTCTGTGGAGTAGATCACATTTTAGAGGAAGTAGTAAGTGTGACATTCTAGTGAACAACCTAAATGAGTCATTCAACAATTATATATTAGAAGCAAGAGAGTTACCAATCATTGGGATTCTTGAATGGATAAGGAGAAAGCTGATGCATAGAATTCAAAAAAAAAGATCTGGAATGCAAAAGTTTCATGGACAAATTTGTCCAAATATAGCAGAAAAGATTGATAAGAATCAAAGGTTGAGCCGGACATTTGTTGCGACATGGGACGGACATCACAAATATGAGATAGATTGTGGTCCGAGAAAATGTGTGGTTGTTGATTTGCATGAATGGACTTGTACCTGTGGTTATTTTCAACTAACAGGTTATCCTTGTGCCCATGCATGTGCTGCAATAGGAGTGTGTAGATTACCTATTCACGATTATGTTCATGCTTGCTACACTAGAGTAGAATATCTGAAGACATATGCACACACTATCACACTTGTTCCAAGTGATACCTACTGGATAACATGTGAACAAGAGGGCTTAAACCCCCATGCAGTTAGGAGAATGCCTGGCAGACCAAAGAAGATGCGTCAAAGAGCACAAGATGAGCCTAAGAAGGGTCAAATATCAACTAGAAAGGGTCTATCTGTGCATTGCAAGAGATGTTTTCAGCCAAACCATAACTCACGGACGTGCAAGAATCCCATTCACCCTAACTCCAAATTTTACAAGGTAATCTTTCATTGTATACTTAAATGGCATTGTTACAGCATCTGTATTTATTATTACTAATGTTAAATGCTCTTTGTAGGCACCTGAAGCAAGTGTTACAACTTCCATTCAATCACCGCCAATTGTTGAGTCATCTACTGAACCATAGTCATTTACTGAAGAGGCTGCTGCAACCGGAACTACTACAAAGACAAGCACTAAGGCTCGGAAGGTGTACACTCCTTCCATAACATTCACTAGTTGAAAGACTTATTAGTTCAGTGGGACATTTCTAAATTGTCTTTTTGTTTTAATTATAGTCTGTAGCTGGTACAAACCAAGGGTGTAACAGGGCTGATGACACCACTGCACCAACAAAAAGAGCTCTGGCTCGTACTGTTACTGATGTCCTGCAGAAGTTAAGGCCAAAGAGAGCAAAAGCTATCCAGCCTTAATTACTTGCCTAATATTTGCCTATCTGTATTTAGACTTTCATTTTGGAATATTACGTCTGGTTGTAATGATGCCTGAAGAATGATTGGTTGCCTGTAGAACGTCTGGAAATCTTTTGTCTAATTTTTTGTACACTTGACTTGGCAGTAGTTGCCATTATTTGGTTGTACCTTTTGAATGAAGTTCTCTGTGTAGCCAGGTTCTTTTACAGAAATTTTCCACCAAGTGCTAAACCTTTTGTCTGTAATGGCACTTCGTGCCTCTTTGATCACTAGTTATTTTACAGGTTATTGAACGTCTGGAAATATTTTGTCTGTAATGGCACTTCGTGCCTCTTTTATTTTTTCTGTTCATTTTTCTAAAACATTTGCTTATGAGTATTCTATTCAAAGTTTTAAACTACAGCATTTTGAAAGCAGTTGAAACAGTCGAATTATACTTCATCAAGAAAGCATAGCATTACAAGGTTCTAGCTGAAACAGCCAAATGATCAGCTTTAGCAACTTCATACAACTAGCTACCAAATTCCACAGTCTTATTTGGTAGATATCAACAACAGTAAAACAGCAAAAGCAAATACCATAACACAACCTCGGACTAGAAATTTTAAGTTCTTCAACTCATTATCCAAATCCAGTTTTGAGAGCACGCCATCCACATAGGAATGTTCTTCAACTAGTTGGCTCACAAACTGATTTTCCCGATCTGGTTCATCTCTGTAAATGGGATTACACCAAGAAAAGAACCTACATTCATCTTTTTTACACACAAAATATAACATTCCCTTTGATGGCTTTTCCGACTCAACAATCTTTAGTTTCACCTTCCTTCGACAATTACACATCTTGTACTTGTATCGAAGATCTCTAGCTCCGTTTCCCCCACTGCCTGGTCGAGAGCTTGAGGAAGACATCATCGTACGGTTTCTTAATTATTCCCTTCACTATTTACACAAAGAAAAATATAGAGTTTATTATAAGAATTTATTGATATTCCAAATGGTTAAAGGTTTTACCTCTTGAAACTTGCACTTAAGGAGGCACGAGCCTGCAGATTTTCTTCCTCAATCTTAAGGAGGCACGAGAGCTTGAGCAATTCTTCGGTCAAAGAAGCTGGGTTGCTGCAAAATGCCGAAGAAGCTGATTGGCTTGAAGTTTTAATAAGTTGTCAAGGGCACAAGAGGTATATCAGCTCAAACTTTGAGTTAAAAAACCATTTTTCGAAGCAACCACGCTCCTTTTCAGTACGTGGTTGATAATCGCGTTTCCTTTAACGATTTCCGTCGAAAATACACTTTCTTTCAAATCATGGGGTACCGATAGGTATGATTTGAAACCACAATGGATTTTTATGTATAATAGCTATACCACAGGGGATTTTTATGTTTTTAACCCTTATATATAATATGTAATTTAATTAGTTATAAACTTATGATAATGATATTATTAGTTAGATGTATTATATAATGTATATTAGTGTATGTAATATAATTGATATTATCAATTATATGAATAATTAGACATGTCTACTAATAGAATTTATTAATTAGTTATAGTAAATTTACTAATACATTTATACTAAATTTCTAATTACACTTAATAGAATAACAATTTTTTCTCAAAAAAAAGCACAAACACAATAATGAATTAGTGATTGTATTTGTACCAAAAGTGAAAACTTGACTATTTTAGTTGTATTTATTTCATCATGTTGGATTGTATTCAAATAACTTTTGTTTGATTGTTTTTATGAGTTTCAATTGTAAAATTACAATGAATAATAACTTGATGATGTGTTGATATTTTGGTACTTGATTATTTATTAAAAGTTAACTATAATAAAATTTTATTAACCCCACGAGGAAAATTTTATTAACCCCACAGGGGAAGCGGGGCGGGGCGGGGGGAGTGAGAGGCGGGGGTCGGGGGGAATTAATAGGCAACGGGGCGGGGGGCGAGGGAGGCCTTCCCCGTCCCAACCCCGCCCCGTTGCCATCCCTAGTTACACTTGCTGAAAAGCATATATGTGTCTGTGTATATAGCAACAACGATCATAGGCAAATGAGTGGTGACATAATAGTTGAGTACATTATCCCCCACATAATGAATGGGCCAGTATATAGGATCAAAGAAATACAAACGACAGTAAAAAAAGAATTTCACTTTGACATTTCATACAAGAAAGCATGGTATGGCAGGCGTGGGGCTATAGATATTGTCTATGGCTATTAGCCTACGTCCATTGCACAGCTTCCAATGTATGTTCAGGAATTACAATATACCAATTCGAGTACAGTGGTTGTGTGGGATCATCATCCACTGAGTATTCCGACCAATCCGATATTTGACTACATCTTTTGAGAATTTGCTCTTGCCATTTAAGGGTTTCGTCATTTAAAACCCATCATTTGTATAGATGATACATTTCTTATATCGTGGAAAGCTACTAAGTGCTGCTACTTTCGATGCTGAAAATTATTTATTTCCTTTGGCTTTCGCATTAGTAGATGAGGAGAATAATCGCAGTTGAAATTGGTTCATGAGACTATTGCGTATTCACATGTGTGTTGATATTCACAATATATGCGTAATTTTAGATCGCTACCATGGAATAATCAACGCAATGAGGACGCTCCCAAAATAAAAATAACCACTAGCAGTTCATCGATTTTGCTTGGTTCATGTGTGGAGCAATTTTACGCAGAAATTCAAGAATCAAAGGTAACATTGGATACATTTGGATTGGCCAAATTTACATAATTTACCTCAGATTTTTTACTTGCATGATTTAGTTTATTGGAACATAAGGGACTCATTTATTGTGAAATGACATGCATTTATGATTACAAAAAGCTGGCAGAAAGGAGTAAGTGGCGGATGGTGCTATTTTGATGGACACATGCGAGACCCATTCAAGGCTAAAGTACTTCATTCCCCCAATTTGCTTACCTGGTCAAACGAGTGGGGCCTTCACTTTGAAAATTAGTTAGGATTTCGATTTGAAATCCTGATTTACGCACAGAACATAGAACAAATAATAAAGCAACGCGGTGGTAGTAGTAAACAAGCATGCGCATGTTTTCTTCTTTGTGCTTCCGTTTGCATGATGAAAATACAGGTTTGAAGGTATACCTGCCAAGTGCTTACAGGAGGTTACAACTATATAAGTAGGTGAAAAATAACTCAAAACGAAAGGATTATGGGAATCAAACGATATTAAATGTTCATAATAGTCAGGCACAACATACCCCTTTCTCCAAAGGTAGCATAAACCGACGCTACTAAAAAGAGGTTTTTTTTAACTTAGCAGCTAAAAAAAATTAATATAAATTCACCCATAATTGAATTAACGCTGGCGTGTATTTCTATAGGTATTGAACATATGATTGGCCATTGCATCTCTCATACCGATCCATTGGTTAATCACTTCGGGAGGGGAATGTAGTGGTTGTATCTCCGAATAGGGAGGAATTGCACCATTTGTGTCTAGATCTCCTATATCGGGATTGGCGAAATAATAGTCATTCGGTTGTTGATCTCTAATGAAATTGTGCACAGCACAGCAGGCAATAACAACGTTTATCTGAGTAGTCATCATGTAGTAGGGTATGGCGCCCCGCAAGATAGCAAATCTCCTTTTAAGAACACCAACTGTTCGCTCAATGACATTGAGGAGCATAGAATGTCTGTAATTAAAAAGTTCCTTGGCCGTGGCAAATCTCCCCCTTCTATGACCACTAACATCCGCTTGGCGTCCTCTATAGGGTGGTAAGAAACCGGGTAAGTTTCGGTACGCGGAATCAACCAAGTAGTATTTGCCTATACCAAACATATTGTCAAAAATGATAGCCATTAGTAGTGTGAAATTATTGCTAAATAGAAAGAACAATGGTTTAACTCGCATACTTGGGGGGGGGCATTGGGAAATGATTTGGGCCCGTTAGAGCCCCATCTAAAACACGAGCATCATGGGCACTTCCCTCCCAACCTGCATACACGTATACGAATCTCATATCATGATCACATACAGCCAACACATTTTGTGATTGCACTCCGTGTCTATTTGTGTATGCCACCTGCTGTCCACTCGGAACAGAAGCGGGTATATGTGTCCCGTCAATGGCCCCAACTGCGTCCTTTACAAAAAAGCAAAAAAGTTAAGGTGGAAATTTTGACGAATTTAATGAATTAAGGCAATTACCCACAAAATTAGTGTATTATTAGTTTTTTCCCACAAACTAAATTTGCTTAAAAAACATATTAGGTAAACAGGTTAATTAATGAGCAAACAAGATGACGAACTATGATTACAATAATATTAAAATATATTACTTAATGAGCGAAGTATTTCATCTTGTTGATTAGTGGGGGTTTTAATTAAACAGATGTATACAACAATAAATTAAAACCCTCAATATATTTCATCATCGGGTTTAATTAAAACCCCCATATATTAATTAATTAAAAAATTGTAATGATGAAATCACTACAATAAAACCCCCATTAATTGCTCATCCAAAGCAACTGATGAAATAGTTCATTAATCACTTCAGGACCAGGTGATTACTTCATCAATTTTGAGGCC
Organism: Coffea arabica; assembly: GCF_036785885.1. Taxonomy (NCBI): domain Eukaryota; kingdom Viridiplantae; phylum Streptophyta; class Magnoliopsida; order Gentianales; family Rubiaceae; genus Coffea; species Coffea arabica. Next base: position 29,792,112 of record NC_092313.1, read on the forward strand.
TGCGATGTTTCTTTTATACGTCTTTGCTTCATTGGCTCAAGCTTTTGTATTTGCCTATTTCATGATGTCACAGAAGCCCATTACTATCTCTTTCCTCTAATGGACTTCCAAAAATATTGAGGCCGTTTCTAAACCAAGAAGGGGTTTTGCGAATAATGGGCACGGACCGGGTTTATAGCTTCTAGTTTGGATCTGCCACTTCCATTTTTCTCATTTGCTCTACAAATCCTGTTATTATCAATTACTATACAAACTAATATAAATATGAATTAAGGTTTCATATATATATATATATAGAATAATTGTGATGTTAATTGGTACGTTAGTAGAAAATCATTTAAATTATATAGGTGTTACTTGGATTTTTAATTTCATCCTGAAATAATCTTGTTTTGATTTTTTTCTTTAACAAGTTCATATAACAATTCCATTAATACCAATTTTCTTATTTTACTTGATGTTATATGGATAAGTTCAATATAAGTCAACTCATACACACAAGATATAAGTAATGCGCATACACGCAATTAGTGAATTAGTCTAGCATTTTTAATTAGCTAAAGACTTAAAGTGGCACTAATGCCTTTAAATAACAATAGCACGAGTCAGCAAACAAAAACTCAGGTGTAATTTAGGCTACACAGATACATTCCACCTCAAACCAACCAATTAGAAGTTTACAAGATGAATCAGTTACAGGATTAGGTTTAGCCAAGCATACCTCAAACCATGGATAAAATCTGGGATCATTCATAATTTTTGGATGGACTTCATCCTGCCGCCTTGGAGTGATGATGAATTGCGCAAATGTACATAGACCCTTGATAACTTCGTGAATATTCCGATGCACTGTCTCAAGCGAGTGGTTGAATCGGTCCGCAATCATGCGCATCCGCATATTGTGACTCATTATAACTAAAGTCATCGCCAGTGCCTCCTCTATCATCACCCTTTTTTGATGATGCTGGGGAACAAATCCACAGTCAGCCAATATATTACACAATCTCATAAATGAATCAACGGTTAACCATGTTGCGTCCATAATTCGGGTGTGGTGCCCTGACATCACCTCTTCAACCCATTGTCTGCCAGTTAAAGCTGACGTCCTGCATGGAACCTTTTGGATAGGACCTCCGAATGGTTCTGCATCTGGACCGAATAACAGGGCCGCACCGGCGGCAAATAGAATATCGTCTTCGTCTGAGGACGAACTGGTTGCACCTCCATACATGTTGAAGTTATGCACGTAAAAGGGAGTACTATATAAAATGAGGGAAAAGTAAAAGCAAGTTATAGGCTGTGGGAAGCAATTCTCTAGAAATTTTGAATTTGATGGGTAGGAACGATTGGTATATATTGCCAGTGCATGCTTATAAAAGCATTCGGTTGTGAGAATTGAGGCCATAATTATTTGAAGCTATGTCAGTTCGCCTGTCCAACTAGGACATCCGTGAAGATGTGTAGTCTGCAAAAAAACAAAAAAGTGAGAAAGCAAAACTCATGTGGAAGTATCTAGGTACGTGAAGTCCCTTCATATCAGCCCGTGCAGTCCCCACACACGCTAGTAGCCACACTAAAAATCTTATATGAGATCACATAGTAGGAAAATTTCTTGACCAATTTGTTGACCAATGATACCTCATAGACAGAGTACTTGACCAATTTCTTAATATAATATTAGGATACATTTTTGCGAGGACAGCAAGCTGCTCACCCCATGTTCCATTTGCAGTACTATAGGACAAATACTTGGTACTTTGGAGAAAAAACTCGTATTTGCTGGACCCGTGTGTATCATTCCTATTTGAACGAATGATGCATTTGGGAAGAAAAGTTTAGTAGCATTCAAAAGTAAGTAATTTGAAGTTTGTTTGAAATTTGTTAGTTCAATATAACTTTTACTAATGTGTGGTTTTCAATTTCGGACGGCCTTGACAACTTTGTTGTTTTTATTGGACCAATTTCATATGAAAATTTACCGATGATACTCCGATTTCATTCTTGTCAAGGTTTGAAGTGAAAATTTACCAATTAGACTTTTAGATATAAAGTTAAAATTTGTATACGTAAGTAGTAATCTTTCCCACCAAAATGGTATTTTGGGTACTTATGTTTTCAATGGACAATAAAAGGGTCATTTCATAAAGTTACTTGTCAGGAAATTAAAATATAAGCATACAATTTATAAAAAAGGCCGTTGGTTTTCAAACAGAACTTTTAATAAGTACAACCATGGCCGCAAGCAATTGGTGTTTGCCATTTGAAGTAGTTAGTTTCCGTGGTGTATACATCTTATTTGTCACCCTAATCTCATGTTGTCTATGCACTAATATAAGTTCAGTTCATAATATAACATGGCAACCCGAGCACAAGCAAGTGCCGAAGATCATTCCTATCATATAGGTATAACAACAAAAATTCGCCACTGTCCAACGACCTCTATAATATAACAACAGTCAAGCACCATGTTGCACCACTAATACAATATAACAATAGAAATTCAGCCCGTGCACCACAATCCGCAAGTAATTCATTCAAAGTACTTTGGAAATTAAAGTAGCAATTAATCAACTAATCTTTTTTGAAACTGCCAACTAATCATTTTTTAAACTGCCAACTAATCTTCATCTGGCCCCTTCTCATTGGGAACCTGCAGTTTGTTAATCCAGTACTCCTGAAGATCGCGTGACATAGTCAGAAAAGTTTTACGCCATTTGTCATCCTGGAGTTGTAAAAGAGCCGTGACTCTCCTTCCTTTGGACAGGCCTTCGAACGGCTCGATAACCTGAGTTGCCATTGTGACATCATATTTCTCAAAGTCATTGGCGCGGCGATCCTTAATTTGCAGTTTCGCTGAGGCTAGGTTGTTGAGGGAGTTGGCACACTCAACGAATGGATTATCAAAACTTTTGCTCGACTTGCTCTGGCGAGATCCGAAGCCCGAGTTTGTAGCCCCTACGCTGGCCAATCCTCTCTTTCTTCCAACGTTAGGAGCTGTATCGTAGCATGTGATATCTGGGTCACCGGTGAGCAATTCATCGCCAAAATGCGAACTTGATTGCCCTCCCAAATGAGTAGCCGGCATTTGTCGAGGCACACGCGAAGATGGAGGTGCAAAGGAGGAAGTTACTTGGCTTCCAGTTGCAGTTTCTCCTTCAAAGACCTCGGATAGTATCGTATATTTGTCGACGCATTGGAAGTATCTGAACTGGTTATAGTCTTTATTCTCCTGTCCAATAAAAAAAATTATCCTTTAAGTCTCAAATAGAAATCATTTAATAAAGCCAAGACACACCTATTTGTTAGCACACGAGTACTTATTCATCATATTCTACCATGGTAGCCAAGAACTAATCGAGTCTTAAAATTATTACATTGCCGGTAAGGTAACAAGTCACAACTCAGCCCGGCAGTTACGAATTAAGCATCAAAGGAAAAAATTGTAAACATGAAATTCTGTTGCCAAAATTTTAACTTAATTTGGATGGTAGATTACCATTTGCAGATTCCTCCACTGAGATTCATCGGCCATAAAGCATCTCCTATTCTCGTCCCACCCAATTCCAGTTTCGGTCGAGAGTCGCAGACCTTTTAATTTGGCAAATGCACGCCAAATCCTCCTCAAACGCGTGTACTTCGAATGTTAGACAGTCCACATATACTGCTTTCCCCAATTGGAATTAAGATGGGCAGCCAGTTTCATCTAGTTTTCCTCGGTGGAGATGTTTGGATTCCACTCCCCACTTTTTTTCCACTCAACGTATGTCATACAGAAGTGCATCTCCATGTTTTCATCCCAATGAGCTTTTGCGGTGGTATGGTCACGAGGCATCTAGAGATTAAAGACCAAAGGAAGTGTATATCAGTTTGTAGTACTGGCAAACGAATATTAAACTGTCAAACAATTACAGATTTTAGATAAATATATCTTTGTGACTCAAAACTTAGCTACTAATTTCCAATTCCAATGCAGCAGTGGCAACCTTATGGCTGACTCAATATGTGGAAGAACTCCAATAAGTATTGTCCTCATTTCTAGAAATACTTATTTGTTTGAACCCAAGTTGTACCTCAAACAATCAAGTGATTTGCAGGTGCTAGCATAAAAATTGAATGGAGTAAACAGGCACACAATCAATAATTGATTAGCCAAGTTCAACAAGTACACCAAAGAATGTTAATTAATTGGATGTGTGAAGGTGGCTAAACAGGGCAGCAGCATGAAAATCCATATCGCAAGTCTTGTTTTTGGACAATGTATTATATTTTAGGATGGCCTTACCTTGAAGTAGTTAACTAAGGACTCGATGTAGTCGTTTGAGGCTGTGAATGAGTGGACGGAAGAAGCCTCGGATGCACGGGCGGGGGTTGCTGGACCGGACAATGATAGCCTGCGCTTGTTGGACATTTACTCCATGTAAGGGTGTGTTAATAGGATGCAGCTCATGAGCAACATCCACTTGAATGAAGTAGTTTAAAAAACGCTTTGGTTCCAAGTTATCTTCTATTCTCAATCATCGTTACTGGATGGGGGAGGGAGATGGACGACCGTCTGGGGAACTTGCCTATGGTCTTTATTTGTAAAAATAGCCAGCATTCACTTCGTTTTCATTTTTTACCCAGTTCTTCAAAAAGCAACACTAAAATAGCATTACAACATAGACTTATAATAAGTTAATGGACTTAGACGTGTATATCAGTTAATGGACTTAGACTTGTACATCTTTTTCAAACAAGAGCAGGCATGTGTTTATACTTCACCGGAGAGGGAAATAACAGGTTTGAATCCTATTTCAGCATACTTAGATATTTATAAACTTCAACATGCAAACAAGTTATGCCTACTTCATCATATTTCTAAACCTCAGAAATTCGGTTATCTTTTTGAAATAGCAGCTATACTTCAGCAACATACAAATTCCGTTTATGGCCTTTCGATGCAAAACAGACCTAAAAAAATAGAAGATCTCCGACAGTCAAGATTACTCTACCAATCAGTCCAATTAAGTTTCAGCAGGCATTATTAACTTTCAGGCCAGTCCTAATCATGCCTTAACACGATTTAAAATAAACATCGAATTTCATCCTAACTCACAAATATCGTGTCTATAGGTGCTTGTATGCGGCAATTACGCCCAACTCTGAAGTATATTACGCCGGCAGCAACATTGCAATTTTAGAATACGTAAAATTTATGATTCAATCGTTCCTATTCGAATTAGGGCTGACTCATAAATTGGGGAAATGTGTGAAAAAACTTATATATAAAAAAAAAACCGCACCTGAACTGGTTCTCAAATTCGTTGCAAATTGTTTCAGATGACAACTTTCAATTTCCTTCTCACAAGCTCCAATTAGAAAGCTCAAGCTCTTTACCCTTGATAACCCGAAAAGTAAAGCTGGTATTCAGCTGCGAACTTGCAAGTTAATTACCCCAGATCTGGATCTTTATTTGTGCCTCGACTGGTGCCAAGCGCGGCACTGTAATTGACGTCAACAGGGGAAAGAAAGCACGAATAGCGGATGTCGTTTTGGATGAAACCTTTTTCTTGAAAAAAGGGGTATAGAAATTGCAAAGAAGTGGCTTGAGTTTATCTCTGAAGCAAAAACGGAAGCTCCTACAATCCTCAATGCTCTCTGGACTGTTCTCTTTTTCCACTACCCCTTTCTTACAACGGATACATTTTAGCAAAATGTACGAAGGTAGTAAAGGTGTTGGGTGAGAATTGAATAAAACATGGTGGGCCCTTGCACCACGTGAACCCTGACTCCAAGACCCCTTTTGTCTGTTAGTTTGGTGGTATAACTTAGCATCTCCTTGTGGAAAACATTTGCAAAAAATTACGTGTCCAAACAAAGATTTCAAATTAAAATTTGCACACTAAATTAAGCAAAACAAATTATGCAGTCCAAACGTGTCCATTATTTCTCAGCTTGTTTAGGGTTTAATTTTGTTCATAGGAAATGAAACACTCTTAACGTCTTTTATGACCACCAATGCGTAGGCTTAAAGATCTTGTATGGGCTGCCAGATCGGCAAATCAACCTCGAAAGTGCGAGGAGTACATGCAACAAATATTCATATTAAATGCAGAGGTATATGCATGGTTGATGGGAGGTTTGGTCAAACCCGTATAGTGGGCCTTATGCAAAGATGGGAACTATCGGTGGCAGCACACATCTACAAATATGGCCGAATGTTTTAACAACTTAATGAGGGATGCTTGGATGTTGCCGTTCACAATATGTATTTGATTTACACTTAATCAGACAGTTGATTTGTTCATCAAGAACCTAAAGATCTCAAAGGATAAGGTGTATTTACTCCCACAAAAGACTTGGAAAAAATATTTGACAAATGAAGAAAATGAGCGAGTACACTTCGTTAGAGTGTATGATCCCGTTAGGGGAGTGTTTTGTATTACTACTGCTTATCAACAAAGTCATCGGGGTAGCAACATGCAAACTGTTGACCTTACAAATCAAATGTGTCCATGTGAAAAATAGAGGGAATTACGATTTTCGTTTTCACATATGTTTGCAGCTTGCTTTAGGTTCAGAATAAATCCGATGACTCTTGTGGCACCGGAATATACATTTTCTGCATACCAGACTACATTTTCTAGCTGTTTTTATCCGCTTAGGCACACAAAATATTGGTCGATAATAGATTTGCGATTGCATATCCTAGGTGATCGTTTAAAACAAAAGACTCCGGGGTCTTTAAAGACGGCTAGAATCTGGAATGAGATGGATAAAAAATGTCCGGATACTCTACGTCGGTATAGTAACTATTTGCAACCCGAACACGTTGCACCTAACTACCTATATTCTGGTTACTTTCATCAATAGAATGTTAAGATTAATGTAGCGTAAAATAAATTGTCCATATTTGTGTACGAATTGAATATATTAGTGAAATGCATTCTTCTATTGGTATATAATTTTAATATGTTAATATAGTGTGATATGCATATTTTTGTTGAGGTGTTATGAATATTATTTTTCTGTTATGTTGTATATGAGATTTTTCTCATTTTGCTTTTTAGTGGCATTTATTTTGGCATATATTTTTTATAATGCATACCCAATTCGACTAATAATAATTTCGTTGCAGGCATAACTGTCTATGGATCATTGGAATGCTGTAGAACCCCCAACTCAAGGGCCGATTAATTCTTCTGTATTATATTTACAGCCACACCACAGATCCGCTATCGTTTTTGATGGTGAATCTTGTGACCTAGATGTCAGAAGATGTGACAAAGAATCTTTTAAACCCTTTATGCATATAGACCCTCGAGTATCTGATTACACCGACATGATTGGATTTGGTGGGGTACGTAGAGTCGGTTACGTTCATGTGGATCATGGATTGATCACTGCACTTGTCGAGTATTGGAAACAAGAGACACATATATTTCATCTTTCTATTATGGGCGAGGCTACTATCACCTTGCAGGATGTGGATGTGTTGTGGGGCCTGCATATTGATGGCCTTTCTGTTACCGTGAATCATATTAGACGGAATCCCTTACAACACCAACAAATGATTTATGATGTTTTAAGTGTTTGGCTAGAGAATAGGCACTTTCGAGATGGGCGATTAAAGATGTCATTCATAAAGGCACGATTATGGATAGCATTGGAGCCCAGTACCTCTGATGTGGTGGTTCGTCAATATGCTCGGATGTACATACTGATTCTATTAGGAGGCCTACTATTTGCAGATACCACAAGCAATGTTGTTAGTACAAATTGGTTCGATTATGTACAAGACTTGGAGGCGATGAATGAATACAGTTGGAAAAGCGTGGTGTTGGCCTATTTATACTCGCGGATGTATATTGCTTCTCGAGCAGAAACTAAGAGTACTGGTGGGCCTTATTTATTACTACAAGTAAATAAAAATATATCTCATAAACTATTTTTGATTAAACACACATCTTATTCAATGAAAATTACCTTGGTATTGAACAGTTTTGGGCGTGGGAGCGAATCTCACTTATTCGTCCTGATATACATCCTCGATATGAGATTGGAGATTACCCAAGAGGAGGGAGATGGGCAGATGATCGTTTAGATTATGAGCCTCCTGGTAGGCTTGCGGTGTATTATTGAGAGCAGATGGGGCTGCTAAGAATAGATCAGGTATGTTATTATTTTGTGGATAATTATTATTTGTATTTCACTGAATTTCTGTTCAAGACAATGAGGATTGAGTATCTATTTTTCCTGTTCTATCAGTTCATTTAGATGCCATATAGTGGTAACATACTGTCATCTCTACTCGCATATTGCAAACGAGGAGAGCATATATGGCGAGCAAAGGTCCATTTGATATGATACGAACGGCACCAATCTTGTGATGCAACCCGTACAGAAAGGCTTGGATCTAGAAGGTAGAGATTCACGTTGAAGACGACGAACGCAGCGGATCACCTAAACCTGTTGATCACGTGGTCAACAAATCTCGGTATTTGTAGAAGATGCCACAATCTAGCGCGGTCCTAGATTGATAAGTCAATTGAATACCTAAGATATAAATCTAAGATATTCAAGCTGCTTCAATGAAACTTTGAGAAAACTCTCAATGTAATTTTATTAATCATCAAAAACTGAATGTAAAACAATGACCTAAGGCTATTTGTAGCCTTGACTAAGGCCTAACAACATATGGCCCGTAAGCTCCGGGGGCGTTGCCCCCGAGCCCCCATCAGGGGCGTTGCCCCCTGGACCCCCGACTCACTGACCGGTCAGCGAAACCCACGTACCGGCTCAACGTAGGGACTAACTACGTGGCCCACTAAAGTGTTATTGGTCCTAAGGCCCACATGGCCTAGCCCCTTGACCCAATAACTAATAACGACTAAGGTCCAAACCACAAGCTAGTTGGACCTCTTTATTACATTCTACTAAACTAATAATGGGTCGTGGCCCAGGCGAATCATGGGCAGCTAATCCTCATGGATGGCCGATAGTAGGACAACATCTCTAGTTTCGTTGAGACCCTCAATGGCCCTTGGCTCTCCACTTGACTCACGGGCTGCACGAACCAATGTTTGTGGTGTCTCATTCAACCTCTTCGCGTGAGCTCGTGTCATAGGCCCCAACGGCACCTTCACTTGCTCCACTTGGATAGCTCCCTCGACCTCCTCATCATGATATTTTGGCACATAGTTGAGTTTCATTGTCCAGATCGAGTGATACGTCAGTTTGGCATAGTACAAAAAATTTCTAAAGAAATTGATACTGATCAGAAGGGTTTGCACCAACTTGGTCTAGCTAGATTTTCAAGAAGAAATTGGGCTCAATTTCATAGGAATTGGATAGGTTATTAGGATCGACACTACGAAGCTGAGGTCCAGGAACAGCCTACAAATACATCCAAACCTTCAGAAAAATATCTCAGATAGTACCACCGCCACACCATCTTGTACATTACGTCTCCTATCCATTAGCAGACGCAGTCCAGGCACATGCTCTACGGGGTATTACGACAACTTGAATATATGGTAATTAGTACCCCTATAATTTTCACTCCGTCAATATGTGTGCTTTTTGCTAGCATTTCCTAGTCAATCTTGTAGAGGCATATTAATTTGTCTATTTTTTTTATATCAGATGGATACCATGCAACGCATTGGACATCAGTCGCATGATGTCCTCAATCTTGATGATCCAGGACATGTTTTTCACCCATGTCTTTTGACGATCGTGGATGGTGCATTTGGGTCTATGCAACACCTTCAACAATACGATCGTATGAAAGTTGGTGATGGGGACCCATTTGAGACCCAAATATAGTCTCAGCATGTTCCCTATGAGAGGCCAGTTGGACATGTCTCTCGTCAAGTTTGAGCATCTACCAGCGAAGTTAAACGACACAGGCATGGCTTGCATGATGAGGACGACAACGAAGCAGAGCATCATGAACCTGAAGTGGACCCTCAAAATTGCACCAGGTTGACCGGTACACATTTTTCTACATCACTACATACACCGATTCGATTTTGCCACAGTTTACACAATTGCCATACTTTCCTATTTATGGTACACAATTCACTCCTTCCTCACACGTACCTGCGTTTGATTCACTATTCACGCTTTCGCCGCATATACCTGTATTTGGGTACGATGCCACTACATCAGGGGATTCTTATGTGCAGACCTTAACCAAATATATGATTTGATTTGTGCCATGGGAGGTGGTTCTGTTACTGTAGATCTTCCAGATTATTGCACTCTTGGTTAGACTATATTCATGCCTACTCAAACCCAACCAAAAGGCATGCCAGGACATGCTGTTCCAGAAAATTTTCACGACTATCGTTCCAAAGACATGGATGATAGTGATGGAACAACTGAGTCAACAGACGAGATACCCTTGTCTTTGAAAACGCAGATGATGATTATGGCCTATCTACTGTTGTTCCATAAGTTCTTGCACTAGTTATCGGAGAACGAGTGTTACATAATCGTCAGAGAAGGCCTACTACTAGATATTATTGTCCTCCGATGACACCTCAGGAGAAGGGTAAAGGCAAGAAAACTGTGAGGCATTGATATTATTTTGTCTTCGATAATGTTTTATATCTCATCCATTTAATGCATTTCACATGACATTTAATTTAATTTAGTTGTCTACTTTTTTCTGTTTAATCCAATCACTTTCAATTTGAAAAGCGTTAAACATTTTCAAAATAGAGAAGTACAAGTTATTTTATTAAACCCTATAATTGAATAGAAGGGTCCCTATAGGATAATACCTACAAAACAAATAAGTACTAGTTGTTTTACAGCTATTTTAATTGATTAAATTATTTAAACTAATTATCGTATACCAAATAATGACACACAAACAATAGATTGCATTTTATATGAAAATTAAATATATAAATCGCAATTCGTGTTATAATTTTTCATTTTTTGACACAATTACGGTTCCTTTAACATTCTATGCGCATTATAGATAATAAAATTAAAATTAACAAATCATAATAATATTAAACAATACTTCCATTCATTACACAATCACTTCAACTTAAATCATATTATTAAACCATTTTCTAAATTTAACAAATCATTACAATTAAGCATGTTATATAACTTAAGCTTGCTAAAATAGTAAACCTTAATTCTTTAAGAAACCCCTAAATCCTTTAGCGAATGGATCAAATTTTTAAAATCTAGCATCATTTAAAATGCTAAAATGCTAGCGAGACCAGTGTTTGTTTTTAAAATTTTGTCGAACTGTCTGCATTGTTTTTTAAAATTTTGATTTAAAATAATTTTTATAGAAAAATTTTTGCTGAATTGTACAAAGATTTAAAAAAAAAAACATTTCTAAATCGTCTGGCCATGGCGTGACAGCCGAAGGATTTTTTTTTAAAAAAATTCTAAATTCTCTGGCCATCGGTCCTACATGGCGCGATGGCCGGAAAGATTTTTGAAAAGAAAAAATTTCTGACTTCTCTGACCGTCGCTCCTACATGGCGCGATGGCCAGGAGGATTTTTTTTTAAAAAAAAAGACATTTCTGACCGTTACGCCATATAGGAGCGATGACTAGAAAATTTCTGACCTCTTTGACCGTCGCTCCTACATGGCGCAACGGCCAGGAGGATTTTTTTTTTTTTTAAAACATTTTTGACCTCTCTGGCCATCGTGCTATATAGGAGCGGCGGCCAGGAAGCCTTTTTTTAAAAAAAATTGCCCGTCGTGCCACAAAGCAGTCAACCCGCCATATTTGACCGACTTTTTTATCATCTAACAATATTGTAATCAATTATCCCACCCACGAAACCTTAATGCACTGGTGATGGCCACCAGCCCAAAAGCTGGTTGACCTTGAGTAACTACTTAACTATTTTTTCCTCCCTCCCTTTGCATTTTGGAAGAAAAGATTGACTAAGACATGTCTTGAATCACGTGCTCTATCAGAATTTCAGAACAAGTGATCGATCAATCACTATTTGTCGTCTTTCCTCTGTAAATAACCTCAGCAACCTTCATTTAAGAAGTATCTCACTCAAACTCTCAAATTCTTGATCTGTTTATACCCAAATTAACTTGATTGTTAAGAGTTACATCGGGAGACTTAGCCAGCAATTCTCTCCCTCTCTTTAAGTTTTAGATACATTTACATTTGGAGGAAAATAGCGAGGCAAATTTTAACTGACTATCCTTATAAATTGAGTTGCCGCTCTTAAACTTGTTTCTTGTGAGCCTACTGGACATTTCGACTAATTTGCAATACCCAAATTTAGTAAATAACCTCAACTGAAGAAAACACACAGCATAAAATTGAGGCACATTTGGCACAAAGGCAGTTATCATGTGAGCCTAATCTGCGCCTATTCCATCAAAGAATAAATCATAGTTCATTACATAAACTGCTGCGGTCACAACTTGAACGTTGCATGGTTGAAAGTTGATATAATTGACAAGTAATTCAAACATCATAAAACTTGAAACATTAAGACTTGATAGTTCCATTGGACAGTGTGCTTTCAGCTGAACCTGGATCCACGCATATGCTTCATTTAAATTTAAAGCTTTGTATTCAACAACCTGATGAATGTGAAATTTTCTACTAAGTCATTCTTTCTGCTATGCATGCACTTCTTAGGAAGGTAACTATAATATCTGCAGAATTGCCACTTCATGTAAATTGGACTGTCATTTTAGTTTTCTTCACTAATTAATATCTATAGTGGTACCTCTATAAATTAATAACCTTAGGACCATATAAATTCAATTAATTTAAAGAGGTATTAATTAATCGATAAATTAGTACTCACATTCAAAGAAACACTCATTTGACCAACTAAAGTTTTGTTTTATTTTATAAAAACATGAATTATTATATTAATAAAAGGAGGCTAAAAGTCTAAGAAATATAAACCACTATATATCTACTTGATTACAAGTACAATTTAATTAAAGTCCAAAACTTTTACGCGCAATAAGAAAAGTTAGGAATGAGATTCAAATAGATTTAAATTTCAAGAAACAATAAAAAAAAAATAGAATTATATTTTAGAAAAATATGATGTGCAATTTTAGTGAATTATTAATATATGATACAAATAAAACCAAAGGATTATATAAGGTTTTCAAAAAAATTATTATCTTATTATTTTATACAAATTATTAATTTAACTCATTAGCCCAAGTTGAGACTAGAAAAATTTATTATTTAATAGAGGTTATTAATTTATCAAATATTAAATTATAGATGGTTTACTATATTTTGTATCAAATAATGTTTTGGTTGTTTTGTGTTTTAAAGATACATTTTTCTTAGGTTTTTGATAGTTTGGGAGTTCATCACACAATTATGAGAAATGTAGCAAGAATGTCTTTTGCTTTGGATGTGAGGATGAATGGTATGTGATTAGCATTTATTTTACCTATTTTTAGTTAGATTTTAGGGTAAATTTTTGGTGTATTTTAAGTTAAAATGGAAGAATTGAGTACCTTTATAAGTTATTTTTTGTACAAGCACTGTGTCTTAAGTAAAACATGTAAAAGTGTGGGTTAATGTGCAAATTTGTATTGTTTTTGTAAGTTTTAGTGTTTTGTGAACTGATTCAAATCAACGAATGTTGGACAATTTTGATATATTTTGGTATTTTGGCTATATCTTGAGTTACAACTATCACATTGAGGTGATTCTTAAACCATTTTAAAGTTAAGACACAACTCTACAATTATTATGAAGAAATCGAAATCCAGTTCATCGCTTTTCCCGGTCAAAAAATTGAAATATAGTCAAAAAAATTTGTTGTCTAAAGCTCAAACAAGGGGATTGACCAGTCAGGGGTATTTTGGTTATTTATAAGGCTACAGAATCCAAATGAGATGATTGTTGATGAATTGGAAAGGTAGCTCAAACGAATACGATTTTCATGTTTTGTATAAGAACTATTTCAGTTTCTATTATCGAGAAAATTGCAGTTGAAATCAGTCCAAAAATAAAGCAAACTTGAAGTTTGACCAAAAACTGCAAAACTTAAAAAGCAGTAGATTTGCAAGGTGATTTGCAACGTACACCTGACAAATCTATCTTCACGGATCCCTAAATTACTGTTCTAAGTTGTTCTACAACTTGCACTCATTTCACACTATTTTGTGGAATAATTTTTCTGATAAATTTCGGCTAGATCCAACTAAACTTGTTTTAGAAAAGTGCAAAACAACTTCATGACAACATTATGAGCACATTTCCTCCTCCAAAAACATCTATAAATACTCCCTTGTATCTCATTAATTGGAGCATTTTGTAGTATGGAGAAGTGGAGTAGAAGTAAAGGTAGAAGTAATTTTAGCTCTAGTTTAATATTGTGAAGTTCAAAGTTAGTTTAAAATTTTTGAAAGGAAAGTAAAAGTACTCTTGTATCAAACTTATTTAAGAGATTAACTTGTGAAGGAATTCAAGAATTCAACCTTTAACACATTGAATAAGAATTTTCTTCATAAATTCTGTCTCTTGTTCTTATTTGTTTTGCCTTGTTACAAGTTTGTTTCATGCTTAGATGTTTTTAATATGATGTCTAACTAAACTTTTCATATCCTAGGGTGAGGATGAACTTCTTGTAATTTTGATATGAAGTAGTTAGAGAATGATTATACTTTTTTATGATTTGTTAGTTTAAAAACTTGTACTTATACTTTATAGTTGTTTGGCCATTAACTATGAATGATTTGATAATTATTGAGCAATAAAACTTGTCTTGAAATAGATTGAATTTCTTAAACATTAGCCTTATTCTTACCAAAGTAGTAAATAATGGTTAGTTTGATTCATGCAATAATTTCATTGAGTTATTTAACTTGATTCTTACCTTTTTTTTTTTTATGAAAATAGATGAAGGATGATTCAAGAAATTAATGTTCATTGACTAAAGCAATGACATATATTTGGAATTTATTACTTGACAAATCATGGAAGTATAAGTATAATCATTTTAATTAACTTTTAATTTTAATACAACAAGGGATTCTACTCCCCAGGACCCTTTTACTTAATCTTAAAGTAATCATAATCTAACTTGTTCTTTATTTCTTATGTTGCAAACTACAACCTACATGGTTGGTTTTACCACCTAATAGTTGGTTTTATATTTATTATTTTTGCTATATGCTTGATTGTACCGCTTAAACTAACATCTTCAATGACCGGTTTTACCACCTAGTTAACTTTTTTTGTTTTTACTATCTTAAACTTTTATTGTCTAGATAATAGAGCAAGTAATTAAACTCAAGTGGTTGTCGCATCCTAAGTCCTTATAGGATCGATACCTATTATTACTATAGTCAATAAACAAACCATGTACTTGTGAAAATAGGATAATAAGATTTTAAAATTTATAATGGGATAAGAGTACCCTAACAGTGTTAACTGTTGGATGAGTGCCGTAACAAGATTGATTATGACTAGTGTAGAAAGAGGGGTAGGCAAATCTGGAAAAGACATACTGGCCAAAGAGCAAAGATCTTGACATTGTAATAGGCCATTCAACATCTCAAGCAGCCATTGATTTTATATGCAGTTCAATTTTTAAATCCCTGATGTATCAGGATATTGAATTTGAATACTTAATTTTTATGTTAATTGACAAACTCAGTAAGCTTAAATATTTCTATGATGCCGATTTCAGTACAGGAATATTTAGCTTGTTCAATAAATTATGTTAGCTCTCCATTTGCAGTTGTGACATTATACATTGAACCCGTTGATGCTTCCATATTTATGTGCGGGCTGTAAGTAGTTTGGGATGGGAGTCTATAGCCATCTTGAGAAGGTCGTGGCTTTTAGCATTTGATCCTAAAGAACGATTTTGTGTAGATTCCTTTTCTTTTTCCTTTTTAAATGCTAGTGGTCCAAAATCCGAATAGGGGGTTTGCCATCTTTTAACGCCACCAATGCCTTTTAATTTCTCTTCATATGTAAATATTCAAAATAAACTTTTGTTTTGCTATTGCTTATTCTCTCGTACTCATATATAGCTTATGCCATTTTTATTTTTATTAATAACTCATGCATCATAAGCTTTTTTCCCCTATTTACAGTCTAGTTATTAAGTCATTGACGAGGCATTGATTGGAAATAAAAAATAGAAATTACATAAATTGATTTTGATAGTTTATGATAGTAATTACAATTTTTAGTACAAACAAAATGTCGATAAATTATTTTGCAATTTCTTATGCTATTTTAGAATCAAGAGGAATTAAAGAAGAAAAAAGAAATTAAAGCATTTTTTCTAAATATTTAGTGCTTGTTTGAATTAAGAATTAATGTAGAATAAGGTATTGTTAACAAAAAATTATGAATTACATAAGATACTTTAACAAAATATAGTCATTGAATCTATTATGTTCGATCGTTTCTACAAGGATGCGGGCCACTATTATAATATAAGTGTATAAGGATCGATACAAGGAGTTTGAATCAATTACTAGGTTCTTTACCTGCTCATTATTTAGACGAATATCAATTAACACAATAAAAAACAATTAAAAAGCAATTAATTCAACTAAGATTGAAAACATAAGAAGCAACTTATAGATGAAAAGCTTGAAAGAAAAGTTACCAAATACTTAAATTTTAAGGTAAAGATCCTACTAATGGCCAAGAATACAAGTGATTGGATTAAACTCTTGCCATTAACTCGTCTTATTATGGACTCATTTCCTAATTTGATCAAGACTTATTCTCAAGATGAATCGATTATTCCTAGCATTAGGTTCCCCTACTCTCGTGGTGAAGTTCTAATTCATAGATTTCACGAAATACGACTAGAAAATTCTCTTAAATGTATCACTAGTCTTGTGTTCATACTCCTTAGGTTTCCTTTATTCCCTTTCTATTATTGTTATCAATTTTCATTAATTAACAACAACTAAATGATTTATAATTGGTCATCAAGCAACTACAAATTTTAAAACATGAATAAATGGACAAGCAAGTACAAGATATAGCAAGATAAACCATATCCAACGCATATTCATAGATCCATTAATTTCCTCTATCTTTAGATGAAGCACTTAGTTCAACATGTAAATTAAAGCAATAAAACACAAGGATTCATTGCAATAATCCATATTTTAGCAAGATAAGAGAAGAGAGTTGAGAAAAGCTTAGCGAAAAGTTTAACAAAACTCCCAAGATCTTCCATTAATCCACCAAGCTTGTGCAATGAGATATTTTTCTCCTAGTTTCTCTACAAGTTCTCTCCAAAAGAGAGAATTCTCTTCTAGATTAACAGTAGGTCTAAATATCTAACTAGCTAACCCCTTCTATTCTAAGTATTCCTCCTATTCATAGCCTTTCCTTACTCTTTGGAGTCTTTACAGGACAAAAGATAATTCTTTCTTCCATGTGAATACAAAACAAATGTGCCTTCAAAAGTCCAATTTAGTGACGCTTGAATGGAATTTCCAAGGATTGAAACGACAAAAAGTTATTTTTGAGGATGTTTGATCTTCTTCTTCCAGCCACCAAACTATCCCATCATATCTCCAAACAAAAGCAAGAAAGTATGATCCAAAAGAAATCTTTTTTTTTTTTTGGAAAAATTCAAAAAGAATCAACTTGTGCAACTTGCAAACAAATTTTGGCTGACCAAATCAGTCCAGAAACCGCCTCGAGTAAGGCCGTTTTCATGGCCGGTTCCTGTGCAAAGTTTTTGAGCAAAAGTTGAGAAACCATTTTGTCCATAAACTGTTCTACAAATTGGTTCAGCCTCAACTACTTTCATTCCCCTGCCTCATCACCATTTTTACGCTTAAATGCTTCTTGGTTTTTTCCGCTTAACATGGAGATTATTTTCTTTCAAATCTTTTGCCCATTTCCTACAAACAACCAACCAAACAAGTAAAACAGGACAAAAATTCTAACATAGATCAACAATACTCAAACATCAATTTTTAGGACAATATCAACTTTTACTCTTGATTTTATCACAAAAATGGTTAAAAACTTCATGAAATAGCCATAAAACGCAGTGCACATAAGGTACATATCAAATATTTGGTAGCACAAGGGTAAAATTGATAAAGGATTGAGTATTTGAGGGCATATATGTCTTTTTGAAGCCTTTTTTTGTTCACTAACATGTTCGACCGTTAGTCATTATGAGGCAATTCGAACATTTTGTAAATATATCATGTAAATCAAAATTGACTCCTAGTTGTGGGGGTAATTTGTAATTAAGGCTAATATAATCATTATGGATTGACTCCACCATGCAAATTACTTGTAAGTATATTACCAAAAAAAAAAAAGGAAACAAATAGATGAAGATGATATGGAGGTTAGTATGGTGATATTTCATTGTGAAATTGGAAGTTTAATAATCAATTTTGCATCTAGGTTCCAAAAAGAAGGAAAGATGAAGTGAAGGAGAAAAGATATCTAGTATGATGAGTTGCATTTGGGTGAATTTTTTAACTGTAACATTAATTTGTTTTTGTAATGTGATGTACGTGAAATACAAAAGTGACTAGAAATATATAAAAAAAAAAGAAGTTAGAGAAAGGGTACACAGTAAAGTTTATTTGGATCGAAGATTATGCGAAAATTTTTTTTATTAGTGCTTTTAACACTTCTTGTGATATTTGAAGGCTAAAATGTTGGTTCAAAAGATAAAAAGGTAATTAGAAAACACAAAATGTATAAAAAAAAAAAAGGAGAAACATTTTTCTAAATAATGGGAAATCCAAACACATCTAACTGCCCCTTTCCAAACGTTATGCATTGCTGGTTTATAGTTACTTGTAACATTACTTTAAAAGTCAAATTTATTTTTTGTGGTAAAAAGTGGGAAAATTTTTATTAATTAAATTGATAATTGCATCAAAGCGGAAATTACAAGAGTTGGTGGAACCACATCCCACCAAGAGAAATAAAAATGCAACTAACATGATTATGGTGTGTTAATTGGATTTTGTGAACTGAGGTTTACAATCTAGAGCTCAGTTTTCTTTTTTATATATATTTTTTGACTGAGGTTGGCCCATTAAAGCCCACAAACTATAGGCTCACAATCGTCTAACTAAATTAATCGTATTTTTAAAATTTTCAATTTCAAGTTCGTAAATTTATTGGTTGACGATACAAATTTTCAGAAATATCAAGTGATATAGTGATAAAATGTTGTGTTCAATCTATCTTCACACATTCACATGTAACATACATCATTCAAGTGAAAAGGGTTGAAGTTTTTATTAAGAATTAACAATAATAAATTTGATAAAAACATACATGACTTGTAGATTAAAAATTGTGTTTTTTGACAAAAAAAAAATATCATGAATTGATATTGACATATTAGTTTTTGTTAAGTATTCCCGTTTTGCATATAAATACTTTGATGTTAGTTACATATTGTATTTTAAATCTTAAACAAACTTACATACATGTGGCTTATTTGGGCCGAGCTTGTTCATGCTGATTTTGGCAGGGCACAAGTTCTGCTCACTTGTAAGCAATTTTACCTGAGCCTAACCTGACCTTATCTTAGACTCAGCCCGAATTATTACAGGCTTGATGGATCGAGCTCGGGTATATTTGGCCCAATGACAGTCTTGAACAAGAAATAATTTTTCAATCTGAATTATGAGATTTGTTAAGTTATTGAATTGTTAACTACTGAAATTTTAACATTTAAGAACTGAAATCTTAACATATTTGAATGTATTCTGCATTAAGTGATAAGTGAATAATTTAAAATTTATTTTTTTAAAATTATATTTAATCCAAACAATCCACAACCATTTAATTAATTAAGATGTTTTAATTTTTGGTTGTTAAACACGTCTGAACATATTAATATCTGAGCTCATTAAATTTGAATGCTAATTTGGTGTCTTAGTTGCTTCAAGATATATACTTTTTCAATTAATTGAGAGGGGGGGGGGGGGGGTTTGGAGGATCCTTATAAATTCACTAAAATTTTTCCCAAATTTGTTTTTTATAAGCAATTAAAACATGAGTATGGCTAATGCTTAGCTCGAAAGCATTCGTTATCTTAGGTATTGATTTTTAAGCAAAACTAAAACTAATTTGAGAAGGAGTCTAAATGCAAGAATATAATAAATACAAGTATGTTCATTTATATGATAGTTTAGGTGCAATTTCGATGTATAAACGAGCGTCTCTGTGCGACCCTTAAGAAAAACCCTTGTAAAGAAATCTGTCAAACCTTAATTGCAGACACGAAAAACATTAACAATTCCAATATAATTACAGCTTTAATGTTGCACGAGCAGACTTCTTTTGTTTTTTTTTTTTCTTTTTTTTCTGGATAAATGGCAAGAGCAGCTCTTTGGTTGAAGTTTGGACACGAAGTATCAATACTATTACAGCTAATCGAGGAAGAAATGAAGATTGTCGAGAATTCTGTGACACTTGGATTTAATTTAATCTCGATCCATAGTTCCATACTCATTTCATTTGAATCCATACGATCTAGGGATAGCAGTGGGAGATCAGCTATATGTCTTCTGCATCAATTCCATCATCCTCGAGTGCAGGCGTTTCGTCCGGATTTTGAAATGGCTTAGGAGGCATTTCTAAGAGTTCACCATCGCCTTCAAGCATTTCAATGACTCTGTTAATGGAAGAGCGACGGGTTGGCTTCATCTGCATGCACCACAATGCTACCAGGATCATCTTCTTCAACATCTTTATTTCATCTTCTGAGGCATCTCCCATCTCAATGTTGTTTCCTTTGCTCAGCTGATCATAAACCCATGAAGGGAAGTATATCTGGCTCCTCTGGTCCACTAAAGGGTTCAGATTTTTCCTTTTCCTAGCTATTTCCAACTGCAGCATTCCAAAGCTGTATATGTCTGCTTTATAAGAGACTCCTCCAATGTTTTGTAGTACAATTCTGGAGCCATGTATCCCAACGTACCTCTTGCAGCTGTCAGGGACACAATACTATTCTCTGTTGGATACAATTTTGCAAGTCCAAAATCAGAAAGTCTAGGAGCAAAATGCTCATCTAGAAGAATGTTGTGAGGCTTGATATCAAAATGCAAAATTTGCATCTCACAGCAATCCCAAGAGCAATGTCGAACAGCTTTTCACAACTCAAGGATGTTGTCTCTGTTTCTTTTCGGAAGATATATTTCTCAATATATCCATTAGGCACGATTTCATTTATCAACTTCGCTGATAAATTCCTGGCCATTGGCCTTGGATTTGCCCAGCATTTTTGCCACTACTAGTGGGCAACTCCGAAGCTGTCCTTTAGAAACGGTCCCATAGCCTCCTTCCCCCAATTTGTGGTTGAAGTTCTTGGTCATCTTTCTTATGTCTGAGTATGCATATCTAACTGGCATGAGATTGTACGGACTGTTTATTTGTTCATGAATATACAAATAAAGTAGAAGATTTTCTCCGGTCAAAGATCATACCAAGCTCAAATAATCAATCACTCCACCTGCCAAACGTCCCTTTCTTGGTTGAAAAAAGAAATGGACTCATTTTTTTCTTACACTCATCTTAGATTTTCTCTTTACACCTATTAGTAACCTTAATAATCAACCATTATTTTCTTCTAGGCGACCCACAATTAAGATTATATCAAGCTTTAACCACAGATTAAGAAGGGCATAATTGAAATACCAAAAACTAATATCACAACAGTGCTTACGCTTACACTTTAAAATACCAAGACTCATGGTACTTTTATATAGAGTATAGGTAGATTATCTTGAACCGTTGCTTGCACCAAACTCCCTTGAAATTTAGTGAACTAGGCTAGTTGCTAAGACGTCTGCAATATTTACAATCAAAATCCCTGTTCTGACTTCTTAATTTTTTTATTTTCTTTTATTTCCCGACAATCGATTTATTTTGAAGAAATCCAAGTTAATAAAAGGAGAAACAAGACGTTGTGTGCGACCCAATTCAAAAGGATACTTTCCACAATCTGGAGGTGCAGGAGTTTATCTTTCTTCCTAGGAAAATGGTGATCCTCAATGTGGTCAGGCTAATCTTCTTAGCTACTTTAACTGCTCTAGGGTCCTGCAAAATACATGATAATTGCACGGTGAGAAGGTGCGGCGATCAGGGTCCGGCTATCAGATTCCCCTTCCGATTGGAAGGCCGTCAACCACAGCACTGTGGCTTCCCTGGATTTGAGCTTTCTTGCACCCAGAGTCAGGAGACTGTGCTGGAGAACCCATTTCGAGTTAAAGCATCCCTCAACCAGACCAAGCCTCCTTTCTCAGTGAAGTTTGTCATCAATAAAATTGATTACGAGTCTCAATTGCTGTATGTATCCAAATTGGATGGCTGCCTTCCTGGGCTGCTTCCCAAACTAGATTTGTCTGCATCTCTCTTTCAAATACAAGATGTCGACGATGACTTTTCTTTTTTTAAATGTTCTTCCAAAAAATTGTATGGCATGATACCTATCCCCTGCCTCAGCAATTCGAGTTACCAAGTTTATGCAACTCAGTCTAGTGGTGACCTCCGATATGCATCCCTAGTTTCTTGCACGAAGATGTTTGAGATTCCTTCACTATTCTATGCCCTCATTGAGCCTCAAATCCCTCTAGTTTTAAGCTGGTCCGCACCAAATTGTGGATACTGTGAGGCAGAAGGCAAGTTCTGTAGATTAAGCAGCAGTTCAGCAGGTATTCAATGCTTCGAAAATGGTACAGGTAGATCATCTATCCTCCTTCCATCTCTTGTAGTTTTGCTATAAAGAGAGCCTTTAAATTTGCCTCCTAGGTGTTCCTATCTACATTTATTTCCGTCAAACAGTATCCATCCTTTCCAGAACAGATGGAGTCTACACATTGTATGTGCGTCTGCTGTCCTCAATTTAATTTCGTTTCTTGGTTTTCCTTTGAAATGTGTAATCCATTGCAGCAGACATTCTTAAATGTGCACCTCATTATTCTAAAACCTGAAAGCAGCAGGTACACACTATTGTAAAACTGCCCTATATCTGCATAAAATCAGTTTTTTCCTCAGCTTTTAGGATAGTTTGACAGGGAAGTTTGAAGCCAGGGTGCTTTAAGGTTAGTGCTTGAAGGGATTCTCAGCAATTGCAAAATACAGTTGATATCAGGGTTTCTCCCATTATGAATTTTGTGTGGTGGTGACAAAAAATTTGACAAATTTTGAAAAAGTGATAAAAACCTAGGCTTATATGCGCATTTGTTATATCAGTACTTGATTTCCAATATTTGTGTCCATAATGTACTACAAAGAAGATTAGTAATTGAGTCAATTTCCAGTAATAAATTCATGCATGAGTGTTATCTTTCCTTTTTCACAGGTCCGCTGAAGAAAATAAAGGTTACAGGTTAGTCATCACTCTACCTGAAGTCAAATTTTTTTTTTTTGTTTGGTTTCTTTTTCCTACAAAATAAAACAAAAAGAAAAATGGAAAACAAGAGTGGGATTCTCTGTCTATGTAATGAATTCACTTTGGCATGCAGGCTTGGTAGTAGGTCCTGCTCTCATTGTCTTAATTGGAATTGCCTCCTATCGAATGTTTCGCTCCAAAAAACTCAAAAAAGAAGATCAACTTAAGATTGGACAATTTCTGGAGGATTACAAGGCTCTCAAGCCATCGAGATACTCCTATTCTGATATCAAGAAAATAACTGGAAATTTCAGCGAAAAACTAGGCGAAGGAGGTTACGGAACAGTGTACAAGGGCAAGCTTTCTAACGAAGTTTTCGTAGCTGTTAAGGTCCTCAACAACAGCAAAGGAGGTGGGGAAGATTTCATCAATGAAGTGGGCACCATTGGTCAAATTCACCACGTTAACATTGTTCGATTGGTTGGATATTGTGCTGATGGCTACAGAGGAGTTCTTGTCTATGAATTCTTGCCCAACCACTCCCTCGAGAAGTTCACATCTTCAGAGAACGAGAGAAATTTGCTCGGATTGGAGAAGTTGCACAACATTGCTTTGGGCACAGCGAAAGGGATCGAGTACCTTCACCAGGGGTGCGAGCAGCGGATCCTCCACTTTGACATTAAACCTCATAACATCTTGCTAGACCAGAATTTCAATCCAAAAATCTCTGATTTTGGTCAAGCAAAGTTGTGCTCCAAGGAGCAAAGTGCTGTGAGTATGACTGCTGCAAGGGGAACAATGGGATACATTGCACCAGAAGTCTTCTCCAGGAACTTTGGAAAGGTGTCACATAAGTCTGATGTTTATAGCTTCGGGATGTTGTTGATCGAAATGGTTGGAGGTAGGAAAAACATTAAGATTGGAGGTCAAGATAATAGTGCTGAAGCTTATTTTCCAGAGTGGATTTACAACAAATTGGATCAAGGAGAAGAAATAACAATCCAAATTGACAACGAGGATGATAAAATTACAGCAAAGAAACTAATGATTATAGGGCTGTGGTGCATTCAGTGGTATCCTGTTGATCGGCCCTCCATGAAAGCTGTGATTCAAATGCTTGAAGCAGAAGAGCCTCCTTCCATGCCAAGAAATCCTTTTGGATCCACAAACACGATAAATAAGAGAGCCACATTGGGTGGAGGCATTTTTGTCAATGAACTGAAAAGCATATCTGAATCTGAATCAGAAGAGTCATGATATATACCCGCGAAAGTGTTTAAAGTACCAAAAGACTGGTCTATGGTTTTGAAAAATTTATTTGTGGGTAATTGAAAAAGTATCATGCAACTCATATGAGCTCTTCTTTATCTCACAATAATGTTTAGAATTGCCTAAAATGGGAAAATTTGATTTTCCTTATGTAAATCTCTTTTTCCTCATTTTTAGTATCCACATGTGTGGCTCAAACGTTGTTACTTTTGGATGGAAACGTCCATTTACTATTTTTGTCCAAATTGTAAGGCAATTTCTTGGATACTATCATACAGTGCTGAAGTGGTAAAATTTTCAACAAATCGAATAGAACTGTGTTATACTCCACGAAGAGAATTAAATCAAAAAGCCCTTAACATGACTCAAATCGGCATACATATCTATTTTTGGACAATAATATATCGAAAGGTCATGTGTTTATAATAATTTAAAAAGTCATATGTTTATAAAAAGAATCAATATTTTATACACTGATATTGTATACATTTTTATCATTGGATATATGACACAAAATTTGAATTTAAATTTAAAATCCAAATTTTGCATATATGTCGTGTATTTGCAACCGTGATAGTGTATATACTGTCAATGTATATAAGATTTACTCATAAACTATAACCTACAAGCGGACCCTAAACTAGATTTACATCTGCTATATTTTATTACGGCAATCGGCACGTCAATGTAGAAAGCTCATCCTATCAGGACCGGCAACGACTTGCAAGTCTTTAGCCAATTAGCGAAAATGAGGGACAATATATAATTAAGCAGACGATGACTTGTTGATATTCATTTTTTTTTGTACCATAATAATTAGTGAATACAACGTTTAGTTTTTAATTGTTTTTCCAGTGGAATAGACTATATACCCGCAAAAAAAATAATGTAGTGCCCATTTGGCCATTGACTTGAGTAAGCGGTCCGGATTTGCTATGTCTGATTGCATCTTCCTGAAACTTTCTTTTTTTTTTTTTTTTTTTTATGATTACAAGTAACTTAGAATGGACTAATCATTAAAGTATATCATTGTTGGTTAGAATAAACCACTATTACTAATAAATAATTAGCAGTTTTAAAATTAATTCATCTATTAACTAACCGTATTAAAGGAAGCTACAAGTATTATTGGTCCAACTGACTTGCGTCTAACATAAATGTAATAATTCTAAATCTAATTGAAGAGTTCTTCTATATTGGTGTCCTTAAAACATTGGTTAAGACACATTAATCTATCTATTAGCTACCTACCTATCTATTATCCTATAAAAAGTATGGTTGAGTTTTGCTAATTAAGAGTGTAAGCCGAAGTTTGTCTTAATTTTGTAATAACCAAATTACCCCCCTCACCAATAAATAAAAAAATTGCATTGCATTTCCTTAATAATTAGGATAAATTACTTATAAGCCCCAATGATTTTATATAATACTAAATGGCCCTCCTAAGGTTTCAAAATAGCCACATAACCCTACTATGGTTTTAAGTAAAGTGAAAAATGGATGAAATGCATAACCAATTAGTACAACTTTATACCAATGCGCTCTAAAAGCGCGTGCGATACAATATTAATCTCTATATGACCCTCTTATGATTTTTATAAATATCCACCTTACACCTTGTAATTTTTATATTTATCCACGTAATCTCCCTATACTTTTATATAAGACAGTTAAGCTCTCAACTAATTTAGTATTTAAGTAAGGATACTATTGGTATTTTAATTAAGGATGTTACATAGGCTATTTTTCGTTAAGTTTCTATATAAACCAATTGGAGGTGAAGTGGGCATTTTGAAACGTTGGGGGGAGGGGTTATGTGACAATAGATGAAATCACATGGAGATTATATATAATTTACCCTAATAATTAGGGTAAAATACATAAAACCCCCCTGTGGTTAAGGAAATTGACACGAAACTTCCTCATTGTTTAGAAACTACCACTTAACCCTCCTGTGCTTTGGACTTCTTAGGATTTTACCTGCTAACCGGCTGGGAAGCTAGCGAGTGATATTGAAGCGACCTAATGGTAACTTATGACTAGAAGAAACTCATTTCATTCCAATTTTGCCCTCCATGTCTCTTACAAATGAAACCCACCATAGTTGTAGTTCTGTAAATGAAAAAATTGGACAGAGAAATGCAAAACGAAGACCCAAAATCATAAGATTGGGGAGAACAACTTTGGATGGGAAAAAAAGAGCTTTGGAGGGGCTAAATCAGCTATCATTTCAAGGGAGAACCCAAAAATGTCAAGCTCCCAAAATTTTGGCGGTGGATCGAGGGACCTAAGGTACCAAAACCGGCGATGTTTCTGCAATAATAAAGCAAAAATTAAGGTTGTAGAATCTGAAAAACCATCAAAAGTTATGTTGTATTATGTATGTGAAACTGGTGCTTGTTCATTTTGGGCATGGTGCAACCCAATTAGTAGAGAAGGAGGCACTAATGAATCATCCTGCCAAAGTCCATACATGGAAGGGGTTTCACCAATTGGACCTGCAACAGCAGAAAGATTTAACATGTCTGGGCAAGGAATGGAAAGTAATAACTATAACATCATTATGGGATTACAATCGAAGATTCAAAATATCGAAGCAACGATGGGCTAATGAAGATGATGATGATGCTGACTGTACTTGTGTTTCTTTTGTCATTGGTTGTTATATGTATGAGATGAATTTTGGGCAAAAATTGTAATGTAAAAGTAGTGTAATAGAATTTGGAGTTGGGACAAGTTGTAGTGCAAAAACCACATCCTAGTTTCAATCTGGAGTTGATTTTCATGTTTGAATTATAAATGACCGAATGAAGCCACTTTTGTTCAAGACATTGAAAAAGCTGCTTTTATTCAGGACCTAAGGTAAAGGCCTTGAGATTTAAATACAATGAAGTTGTATGCAATGAAGTTGTTAGATTAAGTCATCAGATGCAAACACATAACCAGCAATATTGCCATCCATAAACACTTGTCAGATTTAGTCATCTTGAGCAAAGATATGGCCAGTAATATTGCCATCCGTATTACCACAACCATACATGATAAATTAGCAAAAATGTGGCCAGTAATATTGCCATCCATAAACAAAAAAAGGTCACATATTACCACAACCATACCACAATGGTATCCTACCATAACATGACCAAAAGGTTCACCAGCAATACAGTCACAAATGCCACAGTCAACCAAAACATAGCCAAAAAGTCTGAGTACAATAGCACAATGGCATCAGTCAACCAAAAGATAGCCACAGTCAAGCAAAACATAGCCAAAAAATCTGAGAGAAAAAATTCATATTGGTATCAGTACCCCAAAATAACTGCCAAAGTCAACAATTCCAAAGCCAAAAAATTTGAGTACAATACCCACGAAAGTATCAGCCAACCAAAAGATAGCCAAAAATCTGAGTACAATGAAAAATATTGCAACATCTATACCATAATGCTATTAGTACATTCAACCAATAAATGTTCGGACTATTCTACTTAGCATAACCAGTACATTCAACCAATTACTTCCTCTTCAACAGCACCTCATTTTCTTGGTCTCTTGGAGCCACAATGTTGCAGCCTTGACATCCTTGTTGCTGGTTGCTTTCTCTTTGAGGATCTACTATGCTGGCTTTCTTAGTTGGTACCACTTATATGCTGATTTGGCTCCTGTATATAAGTCGTCATGGTTAATATATATGTAAGTATATTCTAGCAGCCAAAAATGACAATTACTTTCTAGTACCTGTGAAAGTGTAGTAGCAGTAGTACTTGAGACACTAGCCTGAGTTGCAGAAGTTACGGATGTTGCATTTGAAGCTGTTGGACCAACTTTAGGTGCCTACAGTTCAAATCGAAATTAATTAGTATATAAGTAGCAACAAAACACACTAAAACATAGTTTTGATTCTAAAATGTTACATTACTTTGTAAAGTTTAGACTGAGGGTGAATCACTGATTTGCAAGTTCTTATGTTGTGTCCAGATTTCAAACACTTTCGACAGTAAACTGCAAGACCTTTCCTACTTGCTTTCTGCTGATTTGGATGCTCTTCTGGACCCTTCTTCCTCTACTTTTTTGGCCTACCAGACTGTTTTTTCACGAATGATGGGTTCAAATATTGCATTTTGCTATCTATCCAGAACTGCCTCGAAGGAACGGGACCAATTGTGAAGTTGTAGGCCATTAAATATGCTTCCTTATGGTAACAAGCATCAACATATTTGATACGAACGGCACCAATCTTGTGATGCAACCCGTAGAGAAAGGCTTGGATCTAGAAGGTGGAGACTCACGTTGAAAACGACGAACGCAGCGGATCACCTAAACCCGTTGATCACGTGGTCAACGAACCTCGGTATTTGTAGAAAACGCCACAATCTAGCACGGTCCTAAATTGATAAGTCAATTGAATACCCAAGATATAAATCTAAAATATTCAAGGTGCTTCAATGAAGTTTTGAGAGAACTCTCAATGTAATTTTATTAATCATCAAAAACTGAATGTAAAACAATGACCTAAGGTTATTTGTAGCCGTGACTAAGGCCCAACAACATATGGCCCGTAAGCTTTGGGGGCGTTGCCCCCGAGCCCTCACCAGGGACGCGTCGCTCCCTAGACCCCCGACTTGCTGACCAGGCAGCGAGACCCCCGTACCAGCTTAGCGTAGCGACTAATTACGTGTCCCACTAAAGTGCTATTGGTCCTAAGACCCACATGGCCTAACCCCTTGACCTAAGAACTAATAACGACTAAGGTCCAAACCACAAGCTAGTTGGACCTCTTTATTACATCCTACTAAACTAATAATGGGCCGTGGCTCAGGCGAATCATGGGCAGCTAATCCTCATGAATGGCTGATAGTAGGACAACATCTCTAGCTTCGTTGAGGCCCTCAATGGCCCTTGGCTCTCCACTTGACTCACGGGCCGCACGAACCAATGTTTGTAGTGTCTCATTCAACCTCTTCGCGCGAGCTCGTGTCATAAGCCCCAATGGCACCTTCACTTGCTCCACTTGGATAGCTCTCTCGACCTCCTCATCAATATTTCTCGAATTTCAACTTTCTGCTCTGAATGCAGGCTACCGCATGTACGCAAGGAATGTCAATAAACTGAAAATGACCCCATGTACATGTTTTCATCTTCAAATTGACAACATTTGTCCTTTCATAGCCATCAACTTCCAAATTTCCATTTCCTCCATACACCGCAACACAATTTCTTGCCTTTATCTTAAGTTTCTCTAACTTCTCATAAATGTTCGGACATAAAGTGCCACCATGTTTCAGCATGCCCTCTCGTTTGATTACCAACCTTTGCATTAATCTCCTTCGAATCCACTCCAGCATTGTTATTATTGGCTCCCCTCTAGCTTTTAGAGTGTAATTATTCCATGACTCACTCATATTGTTAACGTAAGTGTCACTCCTACAAGCTGTACTAAAGTGAGCTCTGGACCATAGTTTCGGAGGCAACCGTTTGAACCATCCCGCAGCTGTTAGCTTGTCACCTTCCTATGGGTCAGCCCTTTCAAGATTTGCTAGCGCAGTTTCATACTCCGGCATGCTTGCTGCTGCAGCAACTTCCCAAAACATGTCTCTAAGGTCTTGATTCCTAAATCTTTGTTTGAAATTCTCGAACATATGTTTCAAACAGAATCTGTGCTCTGATTCAGGAAACAATTTTTTAATTGCATGCACAAGACCCTTTTGCCTATTCGAAATGAAAGTGTAAGCCACTCCTTTGTTTCCTCTTCCAATTTGGCTGATTAAATCCCGCAAAAATCAACTCCAATTGTCGTAATTCTCTACCTCAACACTAGCAAAGGAAATAGGGAACATATTATCATTGGCATCCCTACCCAAGGCTATAAGCAACTGACCTCCAAAGGGACTCTTGAGAAAGCAGCCATCTAGTCCTATGATAGGTCTATATCCTTCTAGGAAATCATTTTTCAAAACACTTAAACCATAATATATCCTCTGAAATGTAGCCCTTTCCTCAACATTTCACCTATCAATTTGCAATGAAATATGACTATCAGCATTGGAATTTTTAACAGTAGCTACATATTCCCAAAGTTTGTGGTATTGCTCCATGTCATTACCCCTAAGTGCCTCTAATGCTTTTTGCTTTGTTCTGGCAGTTTTTTTCTGACTAATGTCTAGCATAAACAATCTTCTTGTCACATTCACTATGCCAGGAATACTGCACCCAGGATCATCACTCACTTTGATTTGAAATTTATTACTCAGATATGTTGAAGTGGCATGTCGATTGCTGTAATCCCTGCCACAATGGTGCTCTCCCTTAAGAGTTTTGATCATAAATGTCTTTGTTTTCTGAATTCTGCTTGCATGAATTCTCCAACTGCACCCCTTTGCACATTTAGCTGTAATTCGAGAGCATTTATTTCTGATGTAGTTGTGATCATATCCCTCCCTAATTTCTCATTCCACCAAAACCTCTCTAAATTTATAAAAGCTAGTAAATTTACGGCCAAACTTTAGTTCAAAGTACTCTTTCCTAAACTCTTCATCCGCATTGAAGTAACTGTAGGCAGGGATGCTTTCATCATCAGATCCTACTCTTCTGTGAAACAGGTTTTCATCATTCTCTACTGCCTCATTCCAGTCATCTTCCTGCTGAGTCGCATGACATCTATCATCCCTCCCTGATTTGGATTGGGTTTGCTGTTCATGTTGTCCCAAATCAGCTTGTTTTTTATCTTTTGGTTGCTGATTTTCTTGTTGCTGTTGATGTTCATCTAAATCAGTTTGTTTTGTAGCTTTTGCTTGCTGATTTCCTTGTTGCTGTTGATGTTCATCTAAATCAGCATGTTTTATAGCTTTTGCTTGCTGATTTTCTTGTTGCT
The DNA here is from genome assembly GCF_036785885.1 of Coffea arabica. Lineage (NCBI taxonomy): Eukaryota > Viridiplantae > Streptophyta > Magnoliopsida > Gentianales > Rubiaceae > Coffea > Coffea arabica. The sequence continues at coordinate 29,823,587 of NC_092313.1, forward strand.
GCTCAGACCTAATACCAATCGAATTTACAGATCCAACATTTATAGATGCCCGTGTTGATTCTTGACCATGTAAACCTACAAATATGTCATCATATTTAGGCAGTTCTACTGCTTCTCTTAGCCAGTCAGGAAGATCTGAATAATCTGGAATGACTTCATCTTCTTCTCCGCCTTCTCTCTCTGCCTGTGTTGTTGGTTCTCCCCTACAATCAGTCTGCTCTTCTATTGGATCTCTCTCTGCCTCTGCTGTTTCTTCTGTTGACTTCCTTGTAGGAGACTGCCGGAGCTCTGAAGATGTATCACATTCTTCTATGTCTTTGAATAACCGCCTGACTGACTTCCTTGCACTTAACTTTACTCTTTGCAACTTAGCTTTTTTATCATTTGTTGTCTTCTTTCTCTTGGACTTTTTACCATATTCATGTATTTTCTCTCTATGTGGTACCACAAAAGCTGGATCCGACTCTATTTGTGATGACTCTTTTTCATAGATCTCCTTTGTTCTACAGTTAATGTGTGGATTGTTATTATTGTCCTCACTTCCAATTACTAAAGGGTCAATGTCATCCCTGCCTTTAACAGCTGAGGACGAACCAATCTCAGCCTGCCAGCCATCATGATATGGAAGTGCAAGTACGCCATCACTAGTCACTCTCTTGTACAATATTTTTTCTTTCGGGGACACAACTTCAATGGGATCAGACCCCCTCTCAGCATATATGTGCATTTCTGTAAACCACTCATAACATGTTGTCAATAATTCGATGTCGACATCATCCTTGATGGGAACCACACCAACATCAAGGTCATGAAAGGGAATAGAGTACCAGAAATTCATATTTGTTACGCCGTGCTCAATTGTTTGGTACATTTTTTCAAACTCAAATACAGATAATTCATCAGAGTCCCATCCACAAAATACCCTCACGTGTTCGCAAGTGTATCTAATTCTCGGTTTCCATTTGAAATATCCACAATAATGCATGTGTATGTCTATGGTCAGCCACGGATTATTTCCCATTCTTATGCACCTAACCCAAAAGTAACCGAGATTAATTTCTTATGCACCTAACCCAAAGTAACCGAGATTAATTTACTAATTCAATTCTTAGATGTATCAAAAAACAGAGATAGAAATTAATTTACTCATTTCCTTTTCAGATGTATAAAAAAGAACAGACAATATTTCATACACTCAGTTTCAAGAAAGTGTAGTAAAAAAAAAATCAACATTAACACACTTATCTAGAAGGATAAAAAACATAATCAATACCAATATGGACCACAGTAGTCCTAATCAATATATACTTTTTGTAGTATACTGCAATTTTTTCAAAAATTTCCCCCAAAGATTGTCAGAAAAGCTTCTGATCACCCAGTTTTTGCGTATTTAGCAATTTTAAACAGAATTTCCCCACAAACATTGTCGGAAGATTGTCGGAAAAGCTTCTGACCATGCCAAAACTAACATTTTGCATATTTACCAAATTAAAAAAAAAATTCCCACAAACATTGTCAGAGAAACTTCTGACTAAGCCAAAACTAACAATAGTGGTTCTTTTACCAACTTTCAAAATATCCCCAACAATTTACTACCAAACCACCTGTCATCAAACAAATCAACTCGTCTAATGCTTAAGGTTCAGATATGTATTTTACCTGGTTAATAGCTATGCTCAATGCGTTGCGACTCTCGACCGATTTGCACAGAAACGCCGCCGACCGATGTTCACCATATATCCTGCCGATCTGCAACACAGAAACACCTTCTTCTTGCCTGTACGTTTAGGGTTTCTCTCTCAAAACATGAAATGTAGCTCAAGCCCAACCGATCTTGACCATAACTCACATTGCTATGCACAGAAACACCTTCTTCTTGGTTGTAGGTTTAGGGTTTCTCTCTCATTTTCAGAAGTCCGCTCCAGATTGACTAATTGCATCCATAACTTTTCACATATTATATACGAGGGTATTTTTGGTATTTCATATTATTACCGGCTTCCCAACCGGTTAGCAGGTAAAATCCTAGAAATCCAAAGCACAGGGTGGTTAAGTGATAGTTTCTAAACAATGAGGAAGTTTCGTGTCAATTTCCTTAACCACAGGGGGATTTTATGTATTTTACCCTAATAATTAATATGAATTATGTTGCCAGTTATCCCTTAAGTTATGGTGAATTCTACAAGCTACAAAGTCCAAGAGCAGGACCAAATGTAACAACTCGTAAGTCTTCAGCCAATGAGCAAAAATGAAAAACATTACCGTCTGTTTGGATTGGAAATTTTTATAGGGAAAAAAATGACATTTTTATTTTCTTTGTGCCATAATAATTAGTGAATGCTTCCAATAACGTTTATTTCATAATTATTTTGCAGCAATTTGAACCACATAGACACGAAAGCTTATTAAGTCATGTGATATACAATAGTATATGTATACACATGAATATTGATAGACTTTTTCCACGGAGAATCTTGTGTCATAGTAGAAGAAAAAGTTGCGAGGACTACTCAAAAATCAAAGTCCACTTGCTTTATTAACAGAAAAAATCAATGAATTTCTATGAAATGGTTTCACGTGGTCCCGGCACCTTGCTCAAAGCTTTCTAATGGTATGATCATTAAAGTAATCCACCGTCAACTAAATGAGCCATCCGTTATAATTAATAGGGTTTTTTTTTTTTTAACGGGTGCACATTGAGCACCTTAAAATTCACTTAACATGTCATATATATATATATATACATACATAATAACAATTATTATTTTCTGTTATATTTATATACTTTCTTTCTTTAATCTTACACTCTTTCTTGTATTTCTTTACTTTTTCTAATTAATCTTACATTTTAAAAAATATGACACTTGAAATATATGTTAACGAGTGCCTATTGGGTACTCCTCACACCGACCCTAACTAATAACAAACTAGTTTGCTAGTTTGTCATCCAACTAAAAGCCATCATTCAGTAGCACCTATACCAACAGATTTATCTCGTACATTGGATAAGTGATTGAGCTTTGTAAGCTATTAATGGTTTGGCAAACGGCATCTCGATCTCTCACATACTAATCGGTTAGTTATTGGAATTATACATCCCAAACTTCTTTTGCAACTAATGTTGATAGCCAAAACCAAAATGGGGCCTTATTGGAGATTGCAGTGTTTAAAGAAAATATTTTGTAGATTACCACTTTTTCCATCTCAAAGTTGCAACAGACTTTGCGAAAGCAAACCAATTTCCTCAAAACCTCTATCAATGGCATAAACTCATTCACATTTCCTGATCAAACTTCAAAAAAAAAATCATAAAACTCTAAGAAACGATTATCTTCTTGGACATTTCGCGAAGCAATCAATTCGCTTACAGAGTTAATGTGAGGAAATATCTAACAAATCAACTATAACTGCGCTAAACTCCGTAAGAATTATAAACTGAAGTACCTTATCGTCAACAATAGCAGGAGTACTTGAGCTCACTGATTGTACAAGTCTTTTTTTAGCGTATTGAAAAATTAGATGTTTAAGTAACAATAGACTATGGTAGTTCGTAGGGAGAAAAACAGAAATACATTTTTTGTGCAGGGTTTGAACAAATTCGGAGGTAAATTGATAATTTCACATCTTGTTACAATATTTTTTTAACTCAGTTACACCATAATTAAATTTTTATTACACTATTTTTCAACTCAATTACATAGAGGTGACAATTTGTCTCAAGTCCCAATGAGTTACCCATGCCCATGGGGACTTTGGGCGGGATAGGTACTGAAATTTGATATTTGATTTAAAATGGGACAAATCCCAATTGTACCCATTAATTGATGGAAAATTTTGGGAAATACTTGGGTACCCATTGGGTTCCGTTTGGATTAGCTATTTTTGGGGGGTGTTTTTGAAATATTTTATTATAGTAGTGTATATGAAAAATTGTGACTATAAAATTTTTTTGAAATATTTGATATACTAATATGGATGGGATGTTTTTTTGAGTTATTGTATATTACTGTAACATTGTATTTGAAAAACTTATTTTTTGAAAAAATAGCCAATCCAAACGGAGTTTTAGATTCAAAAATTATCTTTAACAATTTTTATAGTCATACCAGCGAATATAATCTAGTAGTCTTCCTAGTCATTATCCACAAGAATTCCCAGCATTTCAGTCAGTTTAGACCTGTCATTCTTGGACAATGATGAGAATAAATATTCAATACCCTAAGTACCTTGGTCATCTTGATATATGTTGGAATGACTGTATATCTATATTTTTCTTTATTTGTTAATCCAATTTTTGGTGGGAATCCTGAGTATAAAGCACTTGTATGTTTATTTAATAAAACTAAAAGAAATTTAATAAATCAAAAATATTAAAGTTATATAAAAAATAAAAATGAATTAAAGGAAAAAAATATATAGAAAATAGATTTGAGTATTAGGCGGGATCAATCTAAACCCATCCCAAAGTGATCCCGCCCCAATTAGTTCCAAAACACATATGGGTAAAGTTGGGTCCAAACCCATATAACTCGATTCCACCTCAAACCCAAGCAAACCCAGTCCATCCTGCCCATTCTGCCACCTCTACAATTATATCAAAGGATAAACTTGTGGAAAACGGAACTTGTGAGGCCCCATCCACGGTTTAAGCCTCCAACCAACCTACTGCTCAAGTAGGGCTCCTAAATTCTTCTCGATGGCTAATTTGCCTTTTAAAAGTCGGTTAAGAAGAAAAAAATACATATGGAGGAGTGCAGATTTGGCAATTGACTCGAGTAAATGGTCTCATTGCACCTTCCTGAATGCTGCAAGCGTTTGATCAGGATGCTGCAAGAACTTTCAAATAAGGCAATTGCACGAATTTTTAGATAAACCATCTATCATGAAGTGATATTTGTACTCTCAAATTAGCCTCTTACACTCCCTGAAAGCATATTATTTAGTGAGTGAATTGAAATGAAATAAACTAAAATGAGAGTGCAAATATCAATGGTCCTGTCAATTGAAAACTCTGAAAGGTTATGCTGCTCTTTCAGTGCCCCAAACGGTCCCCTCAGAATTTCTATAGAAAAGATAATTTGGGCCAAAATAAGAAAAGAACAAGTGAATTTTTTCAACCCCATTTACGCTGTGGACTTTGATTCGAACATACTAATACCCAAGGTTTGTAAAATCAGGATCCTACGTAGGATCGATTTTAGTTTCACAGAATCGGATCGTAGGATCGTAAGATCCCACCAAAAGCTTCTAAATTTACTGAATTAATGAATTTCAGATTCATATACCATTTTGTACATTCTAAAATATATCAAATAAATAAGTTACTCATAAATATATAGTATTTTTTACTTACTGTCTGATAAGTAATAAATATATAGCATTTTTCTTTTCACAGTTATAGCCATTGCAAAGTAATACTATGAGAAAAGCCAGGCTAAATGTTGATTTGAGCTGAAAATTTAGAAGAAATTAGATTTTTCAAACTTGTTAACAAAACGTTCAAAAGCATACGTCCACGACAGCTCATCTTTTTGGTCTAAATAGGAAAATTTGGGCAATTAATGCACCTTTCTAGTTTAAGAACAAAAATAAAGGCCAGGAAATCATAAGTTCGAGTGACACCCAATACTTTTCGGCTGAAGGAATGTGCTTTAAGGAATGAACTTCTTGGACACAAAGCCACCTTACAACCTTGTCTAAGAAGAAGAAAAAGTTATCTGCCGAAATAAAGTAAGCACCCGAAGTTCTCAAGATATCAGAAACTCAATCTTGCATGAAATGCTTAGCTATTGCAATCAATAGTAAGCAAACAAATAATCTATGTGAGCTGAAGCACTTTGTGTGTTGGTAACTGTAAATTTCACTTGATGACATTTAGACAAATCAACGTTATAAAGAGGTAGACAAATCAAAATCATGTGTTGAAACTGAAAAGATCCAATCGGACAATTGAAAAGATCCAAAAACAAAAACAAAAAAAAAGAAGAACAAAGAAAACGGTGTCAAATTAGGACATTCAAAGCCAGAATAGTAAGTGCAAACCTATGTAGAATCTGAATCAAATTTTTCCCGTTGTTCAAATGTTGGTACGTGGTATTTGGTAGAACCCGTAGCGATATCGTCTTGTTGGTTGGAGCTGTAGCGGTGGAGAAGAAGTGAATACTGAAAAATGAAGGTTGAAATGAAGAATGAAGAATGAAGAAACGAGTCAACGACAGATGACTGAGTAGAGGAGAAGAATAGGAGCTTTTTTTGACTTTTTGAGGCAAAAATTGTTAAAAAATTGCAATTAAAAGCTGCAATTCTTTGATAAATTACAAACCTACCACAAATGTTTTTATTTACTTGCAAAATGGAGTCTCGTATTTCACAAATTTGCAAAAAAAATGTAGGATCGTACGATCCTACGATTCTAAACGATCTTACCGATCCTATGCGATCCTATGTAGATTAATACAATTTGCGACTCTGAATACGATCCTGATCGATTTTGGTTATCGATCCTACGATTCGGATCGTGATTTTGACAACACTGCTAATACCCAATGTAGTCGAAATGCGACCAAAACGAATGGGGGCAATAAAGCAGATTGCCAAACGATGCTTAGGCTCATTTTATGCATTGTGTGATGGCAAATGGCCGATGATGACCACGTTGCTATTGGGACATAACCTTTAAAGTTTCTATTCAAAATTTGCTTGAAAATTCTTATAAATAATATGAAAGGCATACAACCAGATTAAAAAGAAAAAAAATACACATATTAAGAAAAGATAAGTTTTTTATACACTGCCAACATATAATTATTTTAATACTAGCAAGTTTAGATGATGCCACCTAACATAAATTTAAATTTGAAATTCAAATCATGTACATGTGGCATATGCTCATAACTGCTAATATAAAAAAAATTGCTACATTATTAGTGTATAAAAAGTTAGTCCATTAAGAAAACTACTGAAATGTACAATTCCTACAAATAAAATTTAAAAAATTGGTGCTTTCTAAATATCAGCGACATGCAGTAGAACTGTGATGTGAGCAAACATATTTACAATATCATCCATGCAGGAATTGTGGGGACCTATTTAATAACTGAAAATACCAGAACAAGACGGACAGAAAGATTATAGGGTGCATTTGATGAAATTGAAATTTGAAAACTGAAATGTGAAGTTTGAAATTTGAAATCTGAATCCATTAAGTTAGTAAATTGTTAAGTACTAAATTTGACATATTTGAGTGTATATCACGTTAAGTGATAAGTGAATAGTTTATCACTTATTTTTTGGAACAAATTTTGCCTAAAAAATTCAGCGCCACTTAATGAATTCAGATGTTTTAGTTTTGATTATCAAACGCGTTTGAATATGTTAAAATCTGAATTCATTAAGTTTCAATGCTTAATTGGATTATCAAACAGTGCCCTAATTTTCTCCGAAATCTACATTGTTGACACAGGGATGGGTTCTCACAAGTTTGCCTTGTGTATGAATGTTAGCACAAAAAGTCTACAAATAATGAATAATAAGAAAAGCATGGAAGGAAACAAAATATTCTGTTTCAATTCATAATTTCGCTCAACTACAAACTTAGGACTCAAAGTTTTTAAATAGAGAAAGATAACCACAAATTCTATTATAATTATAATACCAAAATATGACTTAGCTCTATTTCCTAAGCCAATTGTCACACCAAATCTAAGATAGTTACCAAATAAAAAATATAATTCTAAAATTGCTAAACCTATAAGGATGCTTGGTTTAACTTTTGTTGACAATAAATATGTGAAAATAGGGTATAAATATATTTTAGATAGGATGTACATAAATCAATTATGGTTTTAAAAAAATAAAATAACTAGTTTATCCTCAAATTTAGTAAGGGATAATTTCAGAAACCTTCCTGAGGTTTTTGACTATTTCACTAGCCTCTCTCCAAATTTTGAAAATTACACTAACCTCCCTTGAGGTTAAGGATGGCAATGGGGGCAAGGGCGGGGGATGGGGTGGGGCAACATACATCAGCCCCATTTCCCGCATACAATAATATATATATATATATATATATATATATATATATATATAATACATAACTCTAAATTTTCCAAAGTTACACCTTTACTTACAAGTACAATGCTAGTCAGTGTCAACGATCGCCGCAACAACTAAAGAAATTTCTTGGACTATTGTTAATTTGTTTCCAACGCCCCCTCCCTCCAAGACTAAACTATCCAATTCCAACCTGTTTTGCTCCTAACCCTTTTTTATTTCGATCGATTCCCTTCCTTCGCACTGAATGTAACTTGACTTGTTGTGCTTTATTTTCATCTTGACAGCTTTTTAATCTTATTTAACATTGTTTACAATTATATTATTATAAGTGAATATTTATGATAAGTTGATTTCTTCGCCGCGGGACGGCGGGGAAACGGGGCGGGGGAAACTAGATTTACTCCTACTATATTTTATTACGGCAATAGAAATGTCAATGTAGAAGCCAAGTGCTCGGCAATTAGTCTGTGGAAAGCTCATCCTATCTGGACCGGCACGACTTGCAAGACTTGCAAGTCTTTAGCCAATTAGCGAAAATGAGAGGCAGTATATAATTAAGCAGACGATGACTTATTGATATTCATTTTTTGTACCATAATAATTAGTGAATACAACGTTTAGTTTTTAATTGTTTTTCCGGTGGAATAGACTATGTACACGAAAAAAAAAAGTAATGTAGTGCCCATTTGGCCATTGACTTGAGTAAACGGTCCGGATTTGCTACGTCTGATTGCATCTTCCTGAAACTTTCTTTTTTTTTTAGATGATTACAAGTAACTTAGAATGGACTAATCATTAAAGTATATCATTGTTGGTTAGAATAAACCACTATTACTAATAAATAATTAAAGTTTTAAACTTAATTCATCTATTAACTAACCATATTAAAGGATACTACAAGTATTATTGGTCCAACTGACTTGCGTCTAACATAAATGTAATAATTCTAAATCTAATTAAAGAGCTCTTTTGTTTTGGTGTCCTTAAGACATTCGTTAAGACACATTAATCTATATCTATCTATCTATTATCCTATAAAATGAGTTTTGGTAAGTAAGGGTGCAAGCAGAAGTTTATCTTAAATAAAAAAATTGCATTGCATTTCCTTAATAATTAGGATAAATTACTTATAATATCCAAATTACCCCCTCACCAATAAATAAAAAAATTGCATTGCATTTCCATAATAATCAGGATAAATTACTTTTAACCACTAATAATTTTACATAATGTCAAATGGCCCATCTAAGGTTTCAAAATAACCACCTAACCCTCTTATGGTTTTAAATAAAGTGAAAAATGAATGAAATACACAATTAATTACAGCGTTTATACCAAATGTTAATGTCTTGACTAACTCTATCTTGATCTTTCACATTGTGATTGGTTAGTTATTACAATGATACATCCCAAACTGTTTTACAACTATTGTGGACAGCCAAAACCAAAATTTTGCCTTATTGCAAAACGCAGTGATTATAGGAAAAAGTTATAGATAAATACTTTTTGCATCTGTAGACTTTGCGAACACAATCCTAATTTCCTCAAAACCTTCTATCAACAGCTAAAACTCATCCACTTTTTCTGGTCAAAATTGTGTATCTCTAAAAATCATAACATTCCAAGAAATGACGTTCATCTTGGACATTTTGTACAACAATCAATGTGTCTACAAAGTCAATCAGAGAAAGTCCTTAACAAATCAGACAAAATCACCCTAAACCTTGCTAGAAGAACAATAAACTGAAATGCCCTAAACGTCAAGATTACTATTTAAGTAGACTCATTATGCAATCCTTTTGTAAGTATTGAAAAGTCGAATGTTTATAATAATGTGAGTTGATATCAGAAAATGCCCTAATACATGGAAGCTACTATGGATATTAATAATACCGAAAAAAAAATAAAAGGAATACATGCTTCTAATTTCCAAGCGACAAGACTTTATGCAGTGAGCCAAAATGAGAAACAATAAATTGCCAAATTGACCGCGACTTGTTGATATTCCTAGCTCCATAACAATTCGTAAAACCCTTTGACGATGTTGATTTCATATTTGTCTTCCCGGATGAATAGGCTATAGACCGTGAAGTATTCAATAGTGCACATGTAAAAGAAAGGACAAATATCCGATGATGCAAGCTATAATGTAGCCATCATCATACCTTAAGGAAAAAAAAAAGAAAAAAGAAAATTGCCACTAGCATTTCTGACTGCTCTTATTCCAGGACAGCCAATATCAATGAAATTATGTCAACAAAATATATATCTATGAGGTTCCTTATAAATTCAAACAAAAGGAAACCAAACTATGAGGTTCCTTATAAATTCACTCAAAAAATTAGCCCATTTCTTCTATAAGCATTTAAAACATGGGTGTGGCTGATGGTTGCCTCAAGGGCATTCGTTAAGAAGAGCTTTAGGTGTTAGTTTTTCAGCGAAGGCGAAACTTATTTGAAAAATAGCATAAACGCAAAAAGTAATAAATGTGAGTATGTACATTTATATGGCGAGTTAAATGTAATATAAATGTACTAACAATTGATTCAATGCTTCCTTTTTAAGAAATCCTCATAAAGAGATCCTTAATCCAATAATTGCAGACAGGAATAACAATAACAATTACTCCAATATAATTATTACATTAATATTGCAAGAGCAGCTCTTTGATTAAAATTTCGACACGAGTATGTATGAATACTATTACAACTAATTCAGGAAGAAATGATAATTGTCTTGTCCACGAGAAAGACTTCTATGACACTTGGATTTACTTTAATCTTGATCCATACTCATATCACTTGAATCTACACGATCTAGTTGTAGCTGTGGGAAATCAGTGGTCTCTTCTGCATCATTTCCACCATCCTCAGCCTCAGGTGCAGGCATTTCGTCTGGATTTTGGAATGGCTTAGGAGGCATTTCTAAGAGTTCACCATCTCCTTCAAGCATTTCTATTACTTTGTTCATAGAAGGGCGATTGATTGGCTTCATCTGTATGCACCACAATGCTATCAGGATCATCTTCTTGAACATCTTTCTTTCATCTTCTGATGCATCTCCAACCTCAATACTGTTTCCTTTACTCAGTTGATCATAAACCCATGAAGGGAAGTATATCTGGCTCCTCTGGTCCACTAAAGGGTTCAGATTTTTCCTTTTCCCAGCCATTTCCAGCAGCCGCATTCCAAAGCTGTATATGTCTGCTTTGTACGAGACTCCTCCAATATTTTTGTAGTACAACTCTGGAGCCATGTATCCCAACGTACCTCTTGCAGCTGTCAGGGACACAATACTATTCTCTGTTGGATACAATTTTGCAAGTCCAAAGTCAGAAAGTTTAGGAGCAAAATGCTCATCTAGAAGAACGTTGTGAGGCTTGATATCAAAATGCAAAATTTGCATGTCACAGCCGCTGTGTAAATAATCAATTCCTTTAGCAATCGCAAGAGCAATGTCGAACAGCTTTTCACAACTCAAGGATGTTGTCTCTGTTTCTTTTCGGAAAATATATTTCTCAAGAGATCCATTAGGCATGAATTCATAGACAAGAGCCCTTTTGGAGCCTTCAAAGCAGAAGCCAATCAGCCTTACCACATTAGCATGGTGAATCCTCCCTATGGTAGCGACTTCGCTGATAAACTCCTGCCCGTTGGCCTTGGATTTGCCCAGCATTTTTACCGCTACCAGTGGACCACTCCGAAGCTTTCCTTTGAAAACAGTCCCATAGCCTCCTTCACCCAATTTTTCATTGAAATTATTGGTCATCTTTCTTATGTCTGAGTATGCGTACCTAACTGGCATGAGATTGTTTGGACTCTGTAAGAAGTCTTCAATGTTTTCATACATAGACAAGTGCGACCTTCTTATTTTGTAGATTATTAATGCAAACAGGAATGGGACACCCAATAAAAATCTCCCTGCCAGACACATTCCTGCATTAGAAATAAACCTGTCGAAATTAGAAGGTTCATTAAGATCCTTGTGCTTCAAATGTGTCCTGTACAAGGTGAGACTTGCGTATACGGATAAATATACAGTAACAACTGAAAAAGTGCTCAATCATCACAAGGATATTTACTTTTACACTTCATCTAAGCAGCTTCGAAAAGGAAAAGTTTGGTGTCTTACCAATGAGAATTCCTAATTCTCTGTGAATTGCTGCCAGCAGTTATGATAAGAGGGAAAAATGATCAGATGTAAAATGGCAAAACGTCCAGGAAAAAGCTATTTTGGACATGGAGGAAAACAGGATAGAACACTGACCCGGGTATTGACCTAAAAACTCAACTTTCTGGTACCATATCTCCTTAAGACCTGCAGAGTTCTCCAGCCAAAAACGTTATGCAAGCGAAGTAGAAAGTGGATAAAAAAAAAAGATAGAAAGTGGATCTTGAGGCTACATATTTTTGTGATTTTGCACTTCTTGCCTGTGCAGGGGGGCTCTTTAATTTGTCAGCAAAATGCGATTTACAAAATAAAACAAACTAATATTTCTATGAACGAAAAATTTCGGAAACGCTTTCAACCCAAGCATATGTTGTCTATAAGTGATTTACAAAATAAAACAATGTAAGTCATAATTCCAAACTTCCAACTGAAATAAAGTTAAGGCCTGGTAAGCGTACATTCGAACGTGGGCCTGAATGTATGTGGGTGAAGGAGCTCGCACGGCATATATACAGCTGAGCAACGGATAGAACCATTCACGTAACGATAACAAGAACCACTGCTGCACTGTTGGCAATAGATGCCACGCCAATCAAGCAAAAATCCATAGGCGAGAGCATCATAAAGACCTGCAGGAGAAGTATAAGCTTTTCTTCCACCAAAATCCTTTGTGACCCAAGCAGCCATGTTGACAGCACAGGAATCATTCAGTACAGATACTTCATGGTCTCCAAATAAAAGGTAAGAATGGTTATTCGTTGGGGATGAAAAGTTGGAAGGCATATGATTTCTGCAGAATGCCATGATATCTGAAAAGAAAGGAGATCTCACCGGAGCAGGGCAAGAAATAAAAAGTACAGGAATATTTGTATAGAAGATATCATATAAAGTATATCCATCCTGTGGGTTATCAGCCATTTGTAGCTCATCATATTCCAGTGTGTTAATTGGAAAAGAAGAACAATTGGCCTTATCTAGGCCTGGATCAACTACCCGCATCAAGTAGTTTTCATAGATAATTTCCTGCACGTAGTACTTTTGTAAAAACAAGTTGACAATGGTGCGATTGTTCTCACAGGCAAGCTCGTAGCTGGGGTCACCGCAATGGATGGGATCTTCTTTCAGTCGAAAAGGGTAGCTAATATTTCGGATATCACCACAAGAGGAAGGGTTGCAGTGGTGATTGTTGGTGGCTTCGCAGCTGGTTGCCAACCCTACCGAGACTAATACTAGAACAATTAGAGATGCTATGGATAGCTTGTCTTGTGACATCGGTGCTGAAATTTGATGAGCTGCTTCTACTTTGTGAGAACTGAGAACTCAAAAGAGACCTTCTTTTTAAATTTTCCCTGTAATTGATCAAGTCATAAGTCATAACCCACCAATTTAGGACTTTCTTCGCTATCAATTCCTCTTCCAATAGCGATACAAGAAGCAATGACCAATACTTTTTCCACAAAGAAAGTGACATTTGATACATTGAGTGATGCTTACTTGAACTTGATGGAATTTTTACCCGGTTGTCAATTTGACATTAATTAGTGGGGTTCCACTTGTGATTGAAAATTCAGATGAAAAAGAATAACACAACTTTCTCTTTTTTGTCTTTACAGAAAATTAGTGCAGCCACCACGGTTGAACGATAGTCAGCCACAGCACTATGAGCTTTCTTGCACCCAAAATCAGGAGACGGTGTTAGAGAATCCATTTCCGGTTAAAGCATCCCTAAGAAGTCAAACCAAGCTTTCTTTCCCATTAGGAAATTGATTATATATATCATGAGCTGCACGTATCTAAAGTAGACGGCTGTCTTCAAAAACTGCTTCCTGTTCTAGATTTGTCTGCATCTGTCTTCCAAATACCCGGCTTCAACGTGAACTATTCATTTTGGAAGAACTACTCTTTTTTCAACTGTTCTTCCAATTGTACCTATCCCCTGCGTATGCAATTCGGGTAACCAGGTTTATGCAATTAGGTCCTATCATCTCTTAGGATATGCGCCCCTAATTTCCTGCAGCAAGATGTTTGACAGAGGTTCCTTCAGTTCCCGAAGAGTTAATTTGGCTTCCACTGTATCTATTTTTAATCTGGTCAGTACCAAACTGTGGATACTTGTAGTGGTTCTGCAATTTGGCGAAAAAGACAAGGGAGAAAGGGGCAGAGTAGAGAGAGAGAGAGAGTACTGTATATTGATGAGAGAATTTGATGAATACAACCAATGATCCTTCTCTGCACAACGCTTTAGTCATTTATACTAGTAACTTGTTATTGAAGCTAACCGTCTAACTAACTAACGAACTGAATCTTGCCAGCTCCACGTGGTTACAACCAACTTGGTTTCTGTTCTTCTGACCATTCTTTGAGAAATGATCGAGTAGTGCACCACCAGCTAGTTACCACTACTACGGTCATGACAATTCCCTCCCCTTAAACAATCCTAGTCCCTAGGATTCGAACAAGGGAAATTGCGACTGGATGAAAGCTTTATCTTCCCATGTAGCGTCCTCAAGCGCCATATTTTCCCATTGGATTAACATCTGTTCTCAATGACGGAGCTAAGGGGGCTGATGGGGGCACGCTCCTAAGTTTTGAAAATTTTAATTTATAGTGTGTAATTATATGTGTAAAATAAACTTGGCCCTCCTGAATTTTTTACAATTTTAGTTTTTAAGATGAGAGTTTATATATATATATTTATATTTATATATAATTAAAGTTAATATTTGATTTTTTTTAGATGTTATATATTTAAATGGATGAAAATTATTTTGAACATGGCATATTAAGAAAATTTTGACCCCCCTAGAAAAAAAATCCTAGCTCTGTCAGTGTCTGTTCTACTCATGGTTCAAAGACTCAGCCGCGTCCAAGACGACTCGGCCGAGTCGTCACCGTCCCGGGTCCTCCCGATATAATACCGGGACGATAGGACTCTGAAATATTCGACTCGCCGAGACGTCATCGTGAAGGATTAAAACAGCCGAGTCACACTGAATCACTCCGAGTTATCCCGAATCAACTCGAATTTTTATTATTTTTACTAATTTTTTAATTATTTTTGTTTATCATATTTTTTATAATTTTCAGAATATTAAATATTTCAAAAATTCGCATCTCACCAAGACCGCAACCGATATGCCGAGACCGATATGGAAGGTCCGGGCCATGACCACGACTTTGAACCATGGTTCTACTGCTACCCCATTTCTATTGATAACTCTCATATCCAATACTGCCAATGGGGCTACGCGTATCTCATCATCCTCATTCAACTCCAGTAGACCAGTGCTAACAGCTGCCCCTTTAGGTGATTCTTTAAGGAACGAAACATGGAATACTGGATGCACTGCAGAACCTTCAGGTAGCTTCAATTTATAGGCCACTGGTCCCAACTTCTGCTCTATCTGATATTGTTTGTAGTGTTTTGCAGCCAATTTCAAATTCTTCCTTTGAGCTATTGATGTCTGTGTGTAGGGCTGGAGTTTAAGGTACTGACACGGTGTCGAAGCCTGAACAATAATAAAATTAAACCTAATTGCCAGTTAAAATGATCAAAACCCAATTCCAAGTACTGGAGCAGGAACTCTAGGTGTGCAATGGGTTACTTGATTCACCCTGTTCCCGAAGAGTTTGCTTGATCCGATATACCCGAATGGGATGGTTATTTTTTTCACAAATAATTATGAATTTGTAGACAGGGCAAGTAGGGTCGTATTCTCAGGGATTGAGTATATTTGTCTCTTAAGAAATCCAAAGTAACACAGGGGGTGATTTTGTAGGAACGACGACAAATAAATAAAATAAAAATAAATAACTAACTAGAAATTAAACAATAATTCACTGAACTTAGAGTGACAATAATTAAAGGCCTAAATCAATTAAAACAAAGAAACAATTAAAAATAAAATAAAGTAGGCAACTAAAAGTCAAATGGCAATTCACTAAAATCAAGGTAATATTAATTAAAGATCTAGCCAAGAAATAACTTCAGCAATGGTTCACCTAATTGATCATCGAAGCAAAGGCAATTCCAATTATTTATCAATAAATAGGTTATAACTACCAAACAAGCGATGGCAGTCAACCCCTCCTTACTGGGTCGGTGATTAAGGTACGCCCGTTAATCACTGCTCTAATTAGGAAATAATCTTAGGTACGCCCGTAAGATTTAATTCCTCAATTGCCTTACGTATTAGAGGAGCCCTATTCTAACCAAATAACGCACTACCAGGGTTATTTCAGATTAGCCCGCGTATCCCCCTGACACGAATCTAATCGTGCCAGTTGTCACTATTTCAGGACAATTAAATAATTACAGATTTAATGCCCTAATTGACAATAGGTTACCAAATCAATTAATTATCCGGATCCAAGACAATCAATTAATTAAATAACCATAAGCATAGCAATCCAGGAATATGCGAATACCAATAAATAAAAGGAAAATATTAAATTAAATCGGTCTCACAATTTTTAGGTGATCCAAAGCATCTGTCGTTTCTTGACTAGAGTGAGGGAATTAGTTCATATTCGATGAACGAAACCCGTACAAAATTTCAGCAACAGTCACAGCCATGGTCTGCATTTCAGGAAGCCGCAATTCGTCGAACAATTAGAAAGCAAATGAAAGTTACAGGTAACAATTGAATCTCTTTATTGTTCCTAGCATCCGTAGAGCAAAGCCACTCAAAAGATACAAGGAGGAAAAGTCAAAGAAGGTAGCCTCCAATCTCCTGACATGCGTGGGAACAAGCAAAAGGAAATCTAAAGGAAGAAGTCAATGAAATGCTAAGCTAGTACTCCTCATTGTTTTTCTCACAGCCGTGGAGAATGCCTACAAAAGGCTAAGAAGAGAAGTCAAAAAGTGAGGCTAAACTAAAGGACGAAAAGCTCAAAAGTAATCCGCCCCCTCATCCGCTGCAATCCTCCATTTTGTATATGATAGTCTCCCCTTACAGTGTGCGGCCGCTCCCAGGGAAAACAAGATGTCGGTCAAATGACCGAAAAGAGCTTGTGTCCCTTTTTCCAAAAATGCCCTTGCAAGCCTTCTATTTTATTTCTTTCCCGATAACTATCAAAGTAGCAGTGATTGTGGTATTTTTGATCTACTCCCTGAAATAAATGGAAATTAAGAAAAATGAGTAGAATCCAGCAATTAATCCACATCAAGTCAGGTAATAGGGGAAATTAATAATAAAATAAATGATAAAATTGCAACCTATCAATTCCCCCCACACCTAAATCATGCTTGTCCTCAAGCATAAGAATAGTGAACGATACCAAAATTTGATGATGGCCATTACTCTATCTACTATATTGCCAAGATACCAAGGAAAACTATATATCAAGCATTAGTGGTCAAAATCCGAGAAGCATTCCTCCAGTTAGCCTCTAAACTACAAACTCCTTCAATTTCCAAATTAGTTAATCTAAGAAAAAGGAATGGCGCATAACATTTATCAGCAAACAATCTAAATATTAACCAAAATCTCCATATTCAGTCCATACATCGGCAAGCTGACCTCTAACATACTAACACAACCTGCACTACTATTTATTTTATTATTATTTTTATTTATTATAATTTTTTTTTTAGAATAACACAAAAAGACTTAGTCTCTAACCATTGGAGTCTTTTGACGCAAACTCCAACATTTTTAGATGAAGGAGCCCGGTTACTCAGCTCCTACCGCTATACGACCACGTACTCATAGAAAGTACTACTTTTTGATGCGAGAATCGACACTTTTAGGTGCAGATCCCCGGTTACTCAGTAGTAACTAATAGCGGAGTACAGTCAAGCTTATTCACAGCCAAACAACGCTAAAACGCAAAACAACACACTAAAAACTAAGCACAGGAGCAGCTCGCCTCATTATTGCCAAACATGGAGAACTAGAGTCAATATTGGACCAATTCACATTAAAACGCCAACAGTCATTCCCTATGCCTAGAAAAGTTAACAAAGAAACCCAAAAGAGTCAAGCAGTCCGATATTCACCAAAGAGAAGTTTTTGGACCCAACCACATTAACTCGATACACTTTTATTTTAAAAACTTGGCAAAAGTAGAATTAGAGGCAATACCCCAATACCAAATTCTGGTATTCACATGAGCTAAACACCAACAAGAAAGAACGAAAATGAACAAAAGATAGACAAGTCACGAACTAGAGATAAAACTAAAAAAACTAAAAACTACTAGAAACTAGAAACACAGGCGCCCCATTAGACCCCCTCCACACCTATAAGACACAGTGTCCTCAATGTGACAAATAAACATCAAAAGTGGGTGAAAGGGCAGCAAAACTTCCCTGAAATCAGGTCAAAGTGGTGGGCGAGGCGGAAATGGATGAGGGAAACCCGCATGATGCAAAAATTGTGCCAAATTCTGCTCTATGCCGGCAACATTGAGGTCGATGTTGAGCATCCGAGCCTCCAAATTCTGAACCTGCTCCCGGAGTTGTTGCCATTCAGGACCCCCAGGTGGTGGGGCGGAGGTAGACGGTCCAGGAGTGATCTCGGCCGACCCAGGGAATGAAGAGGGACCCGCCTGTGTCGAAGGGTGCATACCCGGGGCTCGAATTGGTCCGGAGGGGTAAACTGGTGGAAACCATTGGGCAGGCGCTCGACAACTCCCATTTTCTCTAAGCAGTCCACGTCCAGGAACTCCATCTCGAAAGCCAAATGTAAGTCGTGGTCCTCCAAATTAAGAACTCTCAACTGCGTCGCCAAGTGGGTGATGTAGGACCCAAGGATCAGAGGTTTGTTCTTCTTGGTCAAAACAGTCTTGAACTGTGCCGCCAACCAACACCCCAAGTTGACCTTAATATTGTTCTTCATACTCCAGATGAAGAAAAACTCAGGTCGAGAGAGTATACCGGAGTTGTCCTTGCACCCCGAGTAGCTGTAGGCTAAGAATCGTTGAACATATCGGGCACTAGGATCCTTAAGAAATGAGCTCCTAGACCTAGAAGGGTCGTAGTGGTGCCGATCGACGGACATGTCCTCCCACACATCATGGTAGTGGGAGAGAAATGGCTCGATGTAATCACAGGCACTCTCCGTATACTCCCTAGTCTCAGCATACTCTCTAGTAATAAATTCAAATGCCAAATTGAACTGGGTAATGGAGAAGTTGAACTCCCGACCCATTAGACGGTAATGAATTACATTCGGTGTTTCAACGGTGTACCTCGTAGGTAACTCGAACTCAAAGGTGGAGTAAAACTCCCGAATCAGCTCAACAAAAGTAGAGCAGGAGATATCAAGATACGGGCGCCACCTAATGGCGGTAAACATCTGATCGACCTCCTCCCGTATACCCAGGGCAATCATAGTGATTTTCTGACAAGATTTGCAGGGTATAATATGCCTTTCACAGACCTTAGCGTATCTCTGCTGATCGGCGGGTCTGGTGAATGTCAAGTGCCCCCCAAAGTGAGCTGGGGTATCTACCTGAGCCCCCTACCCCTACCCAAGCAGATTAAAACACTAGAAGAGGAGGGTAGGTTGGTAGGTGTATTCACGGGAATGGAGGCTTGTGGTGAGGGTTGAGACTGAGAGAATCTAGACTTAGAGGAAGATTTTGGTTTCACCATGTCTCCCAACAGTCAATCCAATTACCAAGAAGGACACTGGCCAACAATTATATGAACAAGCAGATGCAGGCAGCAAATATTGAGCGACCAGGTTGTCGAATTAAACAGGCAGTTACAGAATGAAAGCACCAAATGTCAATAAACACTTGCAATATTTTAGCCCACCCAAAATCTCAACCGGTGGCTCCAGTTGGCCAGTTAATGTCTCCAATCAAAACCAGCAGACAACTTAGAAAATCGGCAATAATAATTCAGCCAACTAACCAAACCAATTCAATTCAACTCCACCCAAAAACGCAATAAATACTCCCAAAAATATGGCAAATAAGTAATCAACAGAATCTGGACAAATAACACAACCAGTACCACTGGTTTACCACACAATATGAGAAATAACCCCCACAACCGACAAAACCAATTGTCTACGAACTCAGACAGCACCAGGCAACACTAAGAAATTGGTGAGCAAGTCTCAAATACCTCCACCGTAAAAGGGGCGAGTGGGGTAAGAGAGCTGGCAGCCGTGCAAGTGAGACGCGAGCAGTGACAGCGGCGGTGTACAGAGGAGCTGTGGGCGCGTGACTATGGAGACCGAGCAAGATCCGGAAGTGGAGCACTGGTGGACTGGGCAGCGGTGGAAGACAATAGCCGGGGCGGGCGAAGGGGAGCCGACGACAGAGAGGGAACAAGGGAGAAGGAGAAAGAGCTCCACGCGAGGGAAGAGCTGGCTGCTGGTTGGAGATGGTGGAGATGGTGGCTTCAGTCCTGCGCGCTTGGGTGTTTGGCCGCGCGCTTCAGCGGCGGAGGCGTGCGGCAGTGGGGGGGTCTGATGGTAGGAGCGGTTGAGCGATGGGCGAGGTCGCGGGATGTGCGAAGAGGAGAGAGAGAGGCGGCAAGTGAAGGTGGAAGGCAGCGGCGAGGTGGAGGAAGCGGCAGACGAAGGGGAGCCGCGCACTGGCGGCGCGATGGGGTCGCGGGAGGGCGCGCAGCGTTTGCTTGCGCGTGGATCTTGGGGTTGCGGGGAGGAGCTGCTGCTGGGGTGGAGGCTGCGTGCGCGGAGGTAGAGGGCGGCAGCTCGCGGGGGCGGCGTTCGACGGCGGCACGCGCGATCGAAATGGCTGTGGGCAGCGACCAACGCGAGAGAGAGAGGGAAAGATGCGGCGGGCGACGCAGAGAAAAACAGAGGAGAAGAAAGAAAGAAAAGAGAAAGAAAGAAAAAGAAAGAAAAGAAGGAAAAAGAAAAAGAAAGATTTTTTTTCTTTTTTTTCTCCATTTAAGCTACGGTGAGAAGAAAGTAGTTTTTTTATTTATTTATATATATATCTTATTATTATATTTTTTTTGTGTTAATTATTTTTTTTTTATTTTTGATTTTATTTTTTCTTTATTATTACAAAACTCAACTTTGAAATTCAAAATTAAACACTAACAGGGAATCACTAACTGATCTTGAGTTTTTCTTTTGAATATTTGCCTTTCCCGCGAACGTAACGTGGGCACGTCATGAGGACCAAAACCCTTTCTGACGATTCTGACCGTGAGCTCTCCTTACGTCATGACACGGACGAGTCATGGGGGCAAGAACCCCTTCTGACGATTCTGACCGTGACCTCTCCTTACGTCATGACGCGAGCGCGTCATGACAGAAGGACACCTACAAATCACCAAAAACGAAAATTAAGACCCGAAGTCAAATTCAAGGAAAACATATTTAAACTATCACACGAAATCAAAACAAACAATTAAAAGAAACAATTGGGTTGTCTCCCAATGAGCGTCTTTCTTTACTGTCTTTGGCTAGACATGGTAAAGTGCCACTGATTAGGACACGGTGGTGCGTCTAGACTTATTGTCTCCGCCTCTCCACTTGAAAAACCTTCATAATAATGTTTGAGACGGTGTCCATTCACCACAAACTTGTTGTCTGTCTTAGCACTCCGGATTACAACTGCACCATATGGAAACACGTGAGTAACAATAAAAGGTCCAATCCAATGGGAACGTAGCTTACCTGGGAATAGCTTGAGCCCGGATTGGTACAGGAGGACCTTCTGACCAACTTCAAAGGTTTTTTTAGAGATTTGTTGGTCATGAAATGCCCGACTCCTCTCCTTGTAGATTAGTGCATTGTCGTAGGCTTCGTTCCGGATCTCCTCCAATTCTTGCAAATCCAACTTCCGTTGGGCACCGGCCTCTTCTAAGTTCATGTTGCATTGCTTTATCGCCCAAAAAGCCTTGTGCTCGAACTCCACTGGAAGATGACACGGCTTTCCAAATACCAACCTGTACGATGACATCCCTATAGGGGTCTTGTACGCCGTTCGATAGGCCCAGAGTGCATCTTCCAACCGTTGACTCCAATCTTTCCTATCGGAGCGCACCATTTTCTCCAAGATGGATTTGATTTCCCGATTCGATACCTCCGCTTGACCATTGGTTTGGGGGTGGTATCACGTTGAGACCCTGTGGAGTACTCCATACTTCCGAAATAACGTAACTATGGTTTTGTTGCAGAAATGCGTTCCCCTATCACTGACAATAGCTTTTGGCATTCCAAATCGCATAAAAATATTAGACCTGATAAAATTTGCAACTACTTTCGAGTCATTAGTCCGAGTGGCCTTAGCCTCCACCCATTTAGACACATAATCAATTGCCAGCAAAATATATATAAAACCAAATGAAGTAGAAAAAGGCCCCATGAAATCTATACCCTAGACATCAAAAATTTCGACAAAAATCAACGGGATTTGGGGCATATGATCTCTACGGGCTATATTACCTACCCTTTGACAGCGATCACATGACTTACAAAACACATAAGCATCCTTAAACAATGAAGGCCAATAAAATCCACTTTCAAATACCTTATGAGCAGTTCTCTTGGGTCCAAAATGACCTCCACAGGTAAAAGTATGACAAAAGGTTAAAATTGATTTAAATTCAATCTCACTTACACATTGCCTCATCACTTGATCTGCACATCTCTTCCACAGGTACGGGTCATCCCAGATGAAGTACTTGGCATCGCTTTTCAATTTATCTCTCTTCGATTTCGGCCAACCTGCAGGAAAATTACCCGTTACTAGATAATTGACTAAATCAGCATACCAAGGCAATTGAGAATTTAAGGAAAATAAATGCTCTTTAGAGAATGCATCCTTCAATGGCTCGTTCTCTTTTCCAACTGGTATGCGACTCAAATGGTCAGCTACTAGATTCTCCGAACCTTTTTTATCCCTTATCTCCAGGTCAAATTTCTGTAGTTGCAATATCCACCTGATGAGTCTCGATTTTGCATCTTTCTTGGTCATTAGGTACCTTAATGCTGCATGATCAGAAAATACAATTACTTTAGCACCTAACAAATATGACCTGAATTTTTCTAAAGCAAAAATAACTGCAAGGAGCTCCTTCTCAGTGGTGGAATAATTAAACCGGGCCCCATTCAAAACTCGAAATGCGTAGTAGATGACGTGAGCTGCCTTTCCTACTCTTTGCCCCAACACAGCCCCTACGGCATGATCACTGGCATCGCACATGATCTCAAATGGCAAACTCCAGTCAGGAGGTTGAATGATCGGTGGCGAGGTTAATAGTTCCTTCAACTTGTCGAAGGCTCTCTCACACTTGTCATCGAATTCGAAGGTTACATCTTTTTGTAAGAGTTGGAACAACGGGACTCCAATTTTTGAAAAATCCTTGATGAACTTTCGATAAAAACCTGCATGTCCAAGAAAAGAACGCACCTCCCGCACACTCGCGCGGTAAGGTAAAGCAGATATAATATTTATTTTCGCCATGTCAACCTCGATACCTTTAGAAGATACAATATGATCCAAAACTATCTCATGTTCAACCATAAAATGACATTTCTCCCAATTAAGCACGTTAGTCTCTATACATCTCAACAAGATCAATCTCAGGTTATCTAGACATGTATTAAAACTATCACTATACACACTGAAATCGTCCATGAAAACTTCAATAATTTTCTTCACATATTCAGAAAAAATACTTATCATGCACCTCTGGAATGTTGCAGGTGCGTTGCACAACCCGAATGGCATCCGTCTGTACCCGAAGGTCCCAAACGGGCACTTGAATGTTGTCTTCTCTTGATCCTCTGGTGCAATTGCTATCTGAAAATATCCTGAAAATTCATCCAAAAAGCAATAGTAAGCCCTACAAGCTAAACGTTCAATCATTTGGTCAATGAAAGGGAGAGGGAAATGACAGCGTTTAGCCTACGGTAGTCAATACACTGCCTCCATCCAGTGGGTTTGCGCACTGGCACGAGCTCACCCGTTTGGTTGGCCTCTACCGTCACTCCTGCCTTCTTTGGGACTACCTGGACCGGACTCACCCAAGGGCTATCTGATATTGCAAAAATAATCCCCACGTCTAGCAATTTTAAAATTTCTTTCTTTACAACTTCCATCATGAGGGGGTTGAGCCTCCTTTGAGCCTGCCGAACAGGTTTAGCATTCTCTTCCAGTCTAATCCGGTAAATACAGATGGCCGGGCTGATCCCCTTAATGTTTGCGATTGTCCAACCTATCGCCTCTTTATGCTCTCTAAGGACTCGGATCAACTTCTCCTCATGAGTTTTCGAGAGTGCAGCTGATATAATAATCTGGAGTGTCTCGTTGTCGCCCAGATACGCATATTTCAAGTGCTCTGGTAGAGGTTTCAACTCCAATACAGGTGCCTGCACCACAGATGGCAATACCCTCTGGTGAGGTTCGAGAATAAAAATAGGCAAGACTTCATACCTTTTTGTGGTGATCGGCAATGAGTGTAATGCACCTATTGTGCATTTTAGATCCTCGCTCCACTCCACCTCAGCAGTTGTCTTCAACTCGAGGTCCTTGGTTAAAGCCACCTCCAACTCATCCCTGCCAACAGTTTCAAAAACTTCCTACACCGCATGGTCAATAGCACTCACAGAGAATACTGAGCTAAAGTTGAAGTTTGAGGGATATTTCATAGTATCAAAAATATTAAAATGCACAATTTTCCCATCAAACTCTATGGACAAGGTACCCTTATTAACATCAATTTTTGTTTGTGTTGTGCTAAAAAAGGGTCTACCTAATAACAAAGGTGAGGGATCAGGGGAATAATCATCATCCATGTCAAGTACATAAAAATCAGCTGGAAACACCAAATCATTAACTTTTACCAACACATCTTCAACCAATCCATCAGGATATGCATTAGTTCGGTCAGCTAATTGAATGATTATCCCAGTTTCTTTTAATGGACCTAGTTTTAGAGAAGCATAGATAGATTTTCGCATGACATTAATTGATGCTCCCAGATCCAACATGGCCCTTCTAATCATAGTGTTGCCTATCCTACATGAAATAATAAACATACCTGGGTCCCCGCACTTTGGTGGAAGCTTTCTCTGCAGGACCGCTGACACATTTTCCCTAACAATGACCCTTTCATCTCCCCTCAACCGCCTTCGGTTGACACACAAGTCCCTTAGAAACTTGGCATACTTCGGCACTTGTATGATTGCGTCTAACAGGGGGATATTTATCTCAACCTTGCGAAACACCTCCAAGATCTCCTTCTCCTTATCCTGCTTCTTCGATTTTTCCAACCTGCTAGGAAAAGGAGGCGGGTTAGTTTTAACTGTAATTACTGGGTCTGGAAATACTTTTGGATCTGCACCATTGTTGTCCTCCCTCTCAAGCTCATTCTCGATCTTTTCCTCATCCTTGTCCTTAGAGATCACAGGCTCAGGCCCCAGAATTTCCTTCCCGCTCCTTAGGGTCATTGCGCTCACGATCTTCGGATTTAATTTAGGCTGAGACGGCAATTTACCTTGGGTTTGGGACTCCAAACGGTTAATTGTTGTGGCCATTTGACTCATCTAATTTCTTATGTCCTGCATTTCGGAGTCCGTCCTTTGCTGATTTTACATAATGGTTGCCATCAGTTGTTTCATCATTTCCTCCAAAGATGGACCAGAGCTTGGGGGCGGAAGTGGTCGGGGTTGGTATTGCTGCTGGTACCCTGGTTGCTTATTTGGCACGAAATTAGACTGCCTGTTCGGTGTAAAGTTGGGCTGCCTATTTCCTCAATAACTGAAATTCGGGTGGTCCTTCCAACCGGGATTGTACGTATTCGAGTACGGGTCATAGGGCCTTCTTGGCGCGGGCGCGTGACCAGCCATGTTCACTTACTCTGTACTTTCTTCCCCTCATTCACATGTCTGTAGAATGACCCATACTAGTGCAAATCTCGCACACCTTGGCCTGAGATGCATTTTCTACAGCCAGTTGCCGAACAAACGAGGTCAACTCAGTTAGCTGCTGCTGGATAGAGGATGTCTCTATCTCATTCACCTTGCGTATTGGGACATCCTCCCTCGTACCGAATTGTTGTGAATTCTCTGCCATCCCCTCTATTAACTCCCATGCTTCCCGAGGGGTTTTGTTCACCAGTGCCCCTCCACTTGCAGCATCAATTATGCTCTTGTCTCTGAAAAGGAGTCCCTCATAAAAATACTGTATGAGCAACTGCTCACTTATTTGGTGCTGGGGGCAATTGATGCACAACTTCTTGAACCGCTCCCAATACTCATAGAGTGACTCCCCTGGGTACTGTTTGATCCCGTAAATTTCTTTCCTTAGACTTGCAGCCCTGGACGCAGGAAAATATTTATCTAAAAATTTCTTCTTTAATTGATCACACGTGGTGATGCTACCTGGTGGCAGGTAGTACAGCCAGTCCTTTGCAGAATCCTTCAAGGAAAAAGGGAATGCCCTCATTTTTATTTGCTCTTCTGTAATGCCCGGGGATTTCATACTATTGCACACGACATCAAACTCCTGCAGATGCTTATACGGCTCTTCACCTGGTAAACCATGAAAAGAGGGTAAAAGATGAATCAGACCAGATTTTAGTTTAAATGGAGTGTTGTCATTTAAGGTGGGGAAGGTAATGCATAAAGGCTGCTGATTTAAATCAGGAGCAGCCAACTCCCTTAATGTTCGCGCATTAGCCATGGTTCCTTCCTCCTGGTCAGAGTCACTCGAAGTGTCACCAAACGAATCTGTTGGTTCAACTTCTGGCTCAGGTCCCTGAGATGCAGCACTGGAGTGCTCCTCTCTGAACTGTCTGGTTTCCTTCCTCGTTCTACGCGCGGTCTTCTCTACTTCATGGTCAAAAATCAAATCACCTGTATGAGAAGACCGAGGCATACACTAGAAAAATATCAGAAAATTAGAGCAAAATAATGAATTTAAGAAGAAACAAATAATAACGCCAGTCCCTAGCAACGGCGCCAAAAATTGACAGGGTGTCGAAGCTTGTACAATAATAAAATTAAACCTAATTACCAGTTAAAATGACCAAAATTCAATTCCAAGTACTGGAGTAGGGACTCTAGGTGTGCAATGGGTTACTTGATTCACCCTGTTCCCGAAGAGTTTGTTTGATCCGATATACCCGAATGGCATGGTTATTTTTTTCACAAATAATTATGAATTGTAGACAGGGTAAGAAGGGTCGTATCCTCAGGGGTTGGGTATATTTGTCTCTTAAGAAATCCAAAGTAACACATGGGGTGATTTTGTAGGAACGACGACAAATAAATAAAATAAAAATAAATAACTAATTAGAAATTAAACAATAATTCACTGAACTTAGAGTGACAATAATTAAAGGCCTAAAGCAATTAAAACAAGGAAACAATTAAAAATAAAATAAAGTAGGCAACTAAAAGTCAAATGGCAATTCACTAAAATCAAGGTAATATTAATTAAAGATCTAGCCAAGAAATAACTTCAGCAATGGTTCACCTAATTGATCATCGAAACAAAGGCAATTCCAATTATTTATCAATAAATAGGTTATAACTACCAAACAAGCGATGACAGTCAACCCCTCCTTACTGGGTCGTTGATTAAGGTACGCCCGTTAATCACTGTTCTAATTAGGAAATAATCCTAGGTACGCCCGTAAGATTTAATTCCTCAATTGCCTTACGTATTAGAGGAGTCCTATTCTAACCAAATAACGCACTACCAGGGTTATTTCAGATTAGCCCGCGTATCCCCCTGACACGAATCTAATCGTGCCAGTTGTCACTATTTTATGACAATTAAATAATTACAGATTTAATGCCCTAATTGACAATAGGTTACCAAATCAATTAATTATCCGGATCCAAGACAATTAATTAATTAAATAACCATAAGCATAGCAATCCAGGAATATGCGAGTACCAATAAATAAAAGGAAAAGATTAAATTAAATCGATCTCACAATTTTTAGGTGATCCAAAGCATCCATCGTTTCTTGACTAGAGTGAGGGAATTAGTTCATATTCGATGAACGAAACCTGTACAAAATTTCAGCAACAGTCAAGGCCATGGTCTGCATTTCAGGAAGCCGCAATTCGTCGAACAATTAGAAAGCAAATGAAAGTTACAGGTAACAATTGAATCTCTTTATTGTTCCTAGCATCCGTAGAGCAAAGCCACTCAAAAGATACAAGGAGGAAAAGTCAAAGAAGGTAGCCCCCAATCTCCTGACATGCGTGGGAACAAGCAAAAGGAAATCTAAAGGAAGAAGTCAATGAAATGCTAAGCTAGTACTCCTCATTGTTTTTCTCACAGCCGTGGAGAATGCCTACAAAAGGCTAAGAAGAGAAGTCAAAAAGTGAGGCTAAACTAAAGGATGAAAAGCTCAAAAGTAATCCGCCCCCTCATCCACTGCAATCCTCCATTTTGTATCTGATAGTCTCCCCTTACACTGTGCGGCCGCTCCCAGGGAAAACAAGACGTCGGTCAAATGACCGAAAAGGGCTTGTGTCCCTTTTTCCAAAAATGCCCTTGCAAGCCTTCTATTTTATTTCTTTCCCGATAACTATCAAAGTAGCCGTGATTGTGGTATTTTTGATCTACTCCTTAAAATAAATGTAAATTAAGAAAAATGAGTAGAATCCAGCAATTAATCCACATCAAGTCAGGTAATAGGGGAAAATAATAATAAAATAAATGGTAAAATTGCAACCTATCAGGTACACCCAATCTCCCATCTCAAAGTTTCTCTCTTTCTTATTCCTATCAGCCAGCTGCTTGATCCTATTTTGTGCTTGCAATAAATTTTCTCTAAGCATAAAGTTCCAGTTAACTCTGTTATTGGCCCAATCCTCCACTGTTGCTACCTGAGTATGGTATGGAATTAACCTGAGTTATGTAGGCTTATACCCATACAGGGCTTCAAATGGAGACATTTGAAGGCTGGTGTGGTAATTAATATTATACCACCGCTCAGCAGTGGCTAGCCATTTCCTCCACTATTTTGGTCGTTGCATGCACATACTCCTGAGGTATGCTTCTACACCCCTGTTTACTCTCAGTCTATCTATCACTTTGTGGATGGTAAGCAGAAGAAATGTGCAATTTTGTCCCTAGTAACTTGAATAGCTCTTGCCAAAATGCACTAAAAAACACCTTGTCTTTGTCAGATATAATGCTGAGAGGTAAGCCATGCAATTTGAATATCTAGTCAAAGAAGGTATCAGCAACTATCTTGGCAATGTAATGGGATGTCAAGGGGATAAAATGAGCAGATTTCGTGAACCTGTCCACCACCACATATATGACATTACTCCCAAAGGATTTTGGTAACCCTTCAATAAAGTCCATAGAAATGTGTTGCCATACCTGCTCAGGGACTTCTAATGGTTGTAAAACCCTGGATAATGGCATAGCTCATCCTTATTTCTCTTGAAAATGTCACAATCATACACATAAGCTTCTACATCTTTCTTCATCCCTGGCCAATAAAGATAGTTCTCCATTCTCTGGTATGTTCCCAGAACTCCAGAATGTCCTCCAATAAAGATAGTTTTTCATTCAGTCTTAGTGAACTGATCAAACCACTGTCACTTTCTCTAACACCAAGACTCCAGCCGTTTCCACTGTCCACTTCATCTCCTCTATCACCTGCCTAATTCCACATTTCCCTTCCATTGGGTTAATTAAGATGCATTCGAAAGTGTAAGGATCGAAGACAACCAAATGGAAGAGATAAACAATATACAGATCACAAACGTAACAATAAGTAAATAAAAGGGAAAGAATTTGCAAACCAATTAACTACCCAACTCCTCTTGAGCTTCAAACAAGCTACTTCAAATTGATGAATTACAATCACTCTTGTGTACAAAGGAAGGTTCACCTCCTCCTTGCCCCGAACTCCCTCGGTCAAGCCAGGACGTTTTACTATCCTTCAGGACAACCCTCACAGAGCTACACTCATGAAGTATTCACTCACAAATGAAAAGCTTACAATGAACCTCACACCACTAAGACTACAAATCTTCTTTGAAGAGTATTTTCTCACTAAAATCTCTCTAGATCTTTTGTATCTTCAGTGTGCCAAAGTTGTTTTAAGTATCTGACCAACCACTATTTATATAGGATCAGGAAAGTGACTCATTAGTGCTTCCAACGGATAGAAAGTAGCTGAAAAGTCAACTAGCCGTTGGAGTGTCGGACGTCCGATGCATGTGTCCGATACTGTCGGACGTCCGATGCTTGCGTCCGACAGCAGGCAGTGAGTTTGAAAATTTTTCTTCAATTCTATCGGACGTCCGATAGGCTGGTTTTCTGCGTCCGAAGGTATGATGTAAAATTGAGAATTTTTCTTCAATTCCTTAGGACGTCCGGTAGGCTGGTTTTCTGCGTCCGAAGATACTCAATGGTTGTCGGACGTCCGATGCAGTCTTTTTGAGCGTCCGACAGCTTTCAGTAACCTTTGTCTTCTTTCAATTGCACTTGTTCATGGAATCAAATAACTTCATAACTGAAAGTATATCTTGAAGAGATATTAGTATCATCCATTTGTTTTGTAAACATCAAAAGATAGGGATCAAGATCAACAGAAAGAATGACGACAAGTCAACCTTTCGAGTGCCCTTGGAAACGGTAAATATATGACATGCTCCTTGTAATATTATAAATCAGAAATACCTGTCCCTTTTCTT
The DNA here is from genome assembly GCF_036785885.1 of Coffea arabica. Taxonomy (NCBI): domain Eukaryota; kingdom Viridiplantae; phylum Streptophyta; class Magnoliopsida; order Gentianales; family Rubiaceae; genus Coffea; species Coffea arabica. The sequence goes on from NC_092313.1 coordinate 29,854,429, forward strand.
TTGGTATCATCCCTTTCTTAGAGACCCTTGATTTGGTTTTTGAGCATCACTGCTTGTAGGATAAAATGTGAAAGTGGAAGTGAGAAGAAGAGTTAGTGTTAGAAAGGCTATTTTCATCTAGGCATTCTAGTTGTAGAAATAGCAAGCAAAACAAATAGCCTTAGATAAGCATGGCTGACTTACTTGTTGGAATGTATGCCCTAAAACAATTATTTTGTTTAATACATTCCTTATTATATTTTGTATTTTAATAACTTCTTCTTTATCTGTTAAATGCTAGATATAACTGATAAAGTCTTTAGAATACTTACTAATGTGATGGTGGTCACAAGTGTTGATGACTATGAGATATCAATCACATTTATAGTAATATTCTTAAATTTCCCTAGTCATAGTACTAATGAGATAGGACATCATTAGTACGGAAAGACTAGTACACAATTAGTCTCTACTTAATGTAAGTAGTGGTTGTTCTCATCGGCCATGGTATATATAGATACCTAGATTAATGTGTAGATGATTTGTAACGTACAAATACTTTGGAATGATCCGCTTAGAGATCCCATTAGGATATCTATCTAGTGCCAATGGTTGTATCTCTTGTGGTAAGTTATGTAAATGATCCTACGACTTGAGATCACCATAGTATCTTGAGTGTGAATCACTACATTTTGAATCTATTGCTTGTTACTTATTGAGAGTGACTTAGATAACAGAGATTGGGTGTAGTGTGAAGCACGGAAAGGTAATGAGTGATCAAGATAGGATTCACCACTTCGATAATAGGAGTTGATATCCGGATGGCCACTAGTGGGAAATTAACCCTAAAAGGTCGACTACATTAGGTTAATTGAAGAATATTTTCAAGTTAACCTAATCTAGGGTTAATTCTGAAAACTAGTAAATTTAATTAGTCATTAAGGAATTGACACTTATTCCTTATTCCTTGACTAATTGGATATCGGTGGTGAAAGGATAATAATTACATGGTAACTTCTCATGGAAATGTTAGGTCAAAATTCTTTTGACTAATTCCGGATACTTGGGTGGTCATGATGTGTTGCTAGACACCGCTCATGATTTATAATTATGAATTAATTAATTATTGTAATTCATGATAAAATAAGGTTGTTTATTTTATCTAATTCTTTTTGGGAATTATAACTCATAATTATTGCCAATGTATTTGGAGCCTATTGGATCACACGCAATAGAGTTTTGGTTTTGGATTAAAATTATGTGTCCAAGTGAAGACTTGGAAATAAAGTATAAGATACTTTCGGGATTTAATTTATAAGGAAAATAAATTCCAGGCCTATTTGAGCAGATAGGAGAAAATAGTTATCTCTTATCTATCAGATAGTTGAGGGATAGAGTTTGTTATTGGATAAAAAATCTATCTCTTCCTTTTTCTTCTCTACGAATCCTCTCTCTATTAGAATGATGAAAAACCTATGACTCTCTCAAGGAAAAAATAGGGTTTAGTCATACATAGAGAGTGGAGGAAAAAATGTGTGTAAGACATACATAGAGAAAAATATATAGATAAGGAAAAGTGAAAAGAAAGGCTGGAAACTTTCATCACTTTCACACATATATCGTAGATACGATCCAGATATCACTCTCGCGTGGATTTCGGTTGAGGCAGGACATCTGGACTGCTCAAGGGGCTGTTCGTCTTCTCCAATTCGGCAGAGGAACGTCACACGGATTAAGGTAATCCATTTTTCCCTCTCTTGTTGAACCATACGCAAAATCTAGGGTGATCCTTGAGTGGGTTTTTGGAAAATTTTTTTAATTTCCGCTGCCTTTCTGTCCCAAAAACCTAACAGTGGTATTAGAGCCATCCCTTGTATTTTTCGTATGACTTTATGTGTTTTTTGTTCATGGATTGATCTTGATTGTTGGATTTGAGAATATGCGATATTCCGGTTCAAATTTTTGGTGAGTTTTGTGTCTTTTATTAACCTATAAAACCTGGAAAAAGTTTAAGGTTTTGATGGTTAAAGATTGCACAAAAATCTGCTGTTAGTTCTTTGATGCATTAGCCGAAAAATTCTTGAATGACTTGGCATGCTATAATCTAATTGTAGCTTTATGATGGGTTTGATTTTATGAAGTTTTGCAGCTTCTTAGTAACCTTTAAAATCTGGAATAGTTGCAAGTTTCATCGGTTCATTATCTAATAAGAAATTGAAAGATTAATCATCACTTTGCTAGATACTTGCTATTCAAGCTGTCAAACGTGATAGTCAGGCTTTCCTTTTCTTTTTAAGATGAAACCAGACCCTGAATCTCTGTTGATGATCTGCAAGAGTTGTTGGTCTCTTAGTTTTTTTATGGAAAAAAAAAATTGCAGCCAAAGTGCAGCAGTTTTGCTGCTGCAATCTCTCGACTGTTGCAGCAAAACATTGCTGCCGGCGATCTTCCAAGAGCTGCCACCGGCTGCCGCTGCTATGTGAGGCCATGGGAGGCTTCCTTGGTGGTGGTGGGACGTTGTCATAGCTCTTGGTGGTTGCTGGGTAAGCAAATCAAGAGTTTTAAGGCGCAAGAATACATCAAAAGTGCAATAAGTTGCAGCAGCAACCTATGCAAAAAAAATTGTAGCAGGTTGTTGCAGTGGTTGAGAACCATCGCTGCCTGCGACCACCTAGAAGCTACTGCTGGGAACCGTTGCCACTGGTGGTCAGTGAAGAACCCAGTGGTGGTAGTTGGAGAGGTGGTGCTTTGTGGTAGTTGCCAGTGTTGCTAGAAAACAAATGTAAGAGTAGTTTAGGAAACTAATGTTTTTGAAAATTCAAAGTTTTGAACTTTTGGAAATTTTTGAATTTGATTACAATTTTAATTGTTAAAATGTGTTATGGAATTTAATATTACATGTTTTATTAGGTTGGGAATTAATTCAAAATTAATTTGATTAATTGAAATTATTTTCCCAGTTATTTTCCTAATTTAGTTAGGAATAATGATGACCTAATAAGAGTATTTTTCACCAAAAATTCTAGCATGTATTTAGTCCCCAAATTTGTTTGGGTGCATGACAAATTAGATCCAAACAATCCATGAATGAATGATTACTATATTTACATGCTTTCTTTAAAGTTGTTTAAATTGCAAGAATGCATGGTGGATGGTTGTGGATATAAAACCCAATTTGATTGTGGATTTATGATTGAATGATTGTATTTATTTTAAATAGGTTCTGCGTACCCAGCCTCTCTTAATTTCTGGTTGTAATTTCTCTTCTCATCTAAGTCTTCCGAATATAACTCGGGGTTTCTTCTATACTATTTGTAATATATATTAGATAGAAGATAGATGACAGGAAATTGTATAAATAGCATAGAAATTGTAACTTGAAGATGAAGAAAAGGAGACATGCAATAGAGAGGGAATTTTCTCGTGGTTTTCGATTAAACCCTAGTCAACCACTAATTTCCCTAATAGCTGGGGAAATTAGTTTAGAAGTATCCACAACCATCCACGTTTTAATTTCATGCTCATATATGTTTTTGAAATGGCTATATGCATGTCTATTGATGAGACCAACAAACAAATTTTTCAAAACTTTAATTAAAAATGTTTTGGAGAAGGAGACAAATCCCTCAAATACAATATTAAATCAATAATAAAAGTTGCCTTCCATCATTATAGTATAAAACCAGAGTAGTTATTAAGTGCTAGCTTGTTGGGATTCACCCAAGGCTGCCTTACTCACTACATGTTTTTACTATGAGAAATGTTCTCAAGAATGATGGGTATGATTTAACTAAAATTATGGTTTGTTGGGATTCGCTCAAGACCATTAATTTTAGAGGCAATGGTTGGGTTAATACATAAAGATGTAAAATCAAGAGTTGATACCTGACTTATCTAGAAATTACAATTAATTTGTAATTAGTAAAGTACCTACCATTCAAAATTATTTTTGATTTGTTGGGATTCGCCCAAGGTCGAAAAAAAATTGAGATGGGATTCTAGCCACTATGGATTTTAAGAAAATCTCGAGTCAATTTAAGAGGGTAATTGATTCCAAAAAAATAGTGAAAATAAAATCATAATTTCGAAGTTTTTGTGATTTTATTAAACAAAATTTTTCTCTCTAACAAACTCTATTTCTATTGTAGAATGAGTCACAATTTGAGCTTTCGTACCATTCTCACGGATTGCAAACTTAACGACACAAACTTTCTCGATTGGCATTGTAATGTCCTACTCGTTCTCACTCATGAAAAAATTGAATATGTGCTTGATGGGCCCATGCCCCAGGAACCTGAACCAAATGTTCCTGCTACTGCTCGAAATGCTTACAAGAAACATATGGATGACAATAGGGACTCTTCATGTATCATGGTAGCCTCCATGATTCCTCAGCTTCAGCAGCAGCACATGAAAATGGGGGCATATGATATTGTACAACACCTGAGAGAGTTGTTTGAACAACAATCAAGGACGGTGAGATATGATACCTCCAAAGAATTGTTTAGGTGCAAGATGGCAGAGGGAGCACCTGCTGCTCCACATGTCTTAAAAATAATTGGGCTAATTGAAAAATTGGCCGAATTAGGCTTTAAGATGGACCAGGAGCTGAATGTTGATTTAGTGCTCCAATCTCTGCCAGATTCTTTCTCATAGTTTGTTATGAACTACCAGATGAATAATCTGCAGCACACTTTGCCTCAATTGCTGAATGTGCTAAAAACTGCTGAGAAAGAAATAAAGAAAGGGAAGGGTCCCACTAATGCGCTTGTTGTTTTCACCTCTAAGAAGAGGAAGAAACAAGGAAAAGGGTTTAAGAACCCCACAAACAAGCCTGTCAAGAAGCCCAAGAAGGCCAAGGCAGACCAGTCTAAAGCAACCTGCTTCCATTGTGGACAAACTGGACATTGGAAGAGGAATTGCAAGGCATATCTGGAGAGCCTAAAGCAGAAGAAGCTTGCTGAAGCTTCATCACCTGGTACATATATGATTGAGATTAATGTATCTACTTCCTAATCAGACTCTTGGGTATTAGATATCGGATGTGATTCTCATATTTGCACATCTTTGCAGAGTCTAAAGGACAGTAGACAACTGGGGAAAAATGAAATCACTCTACGTATTGGCAATGGAGCAAAAGTTGCTACTCTAGCTGTAGGGACTTATTATATTGCTTTACCCAGTGGACTGATTTTAGAATTATCAAATTGTTATTATGTTCCAGCACTCACTACGAACATCATTTTTATTTCCTGTTTGGATTTAAATAGGTTTAGGATAACCCAGAAGAATAAATGTTGTTCTTTCTTAAAAAATGATGTGTTTTATGGTTCTGAAAATTGGAATAATAATTTATATATTCTAAATCTGGATAACCAAATTCTCAATGTGAACAAAAAGAGAATGAGATTAGATAAACTAAACAAAACCTACCTCTGGCACTGTAGATTTGGTCATGTAAATGAGAAACGCATTTCTAAGTTACACAAAGATGGAGACTTGGACTCATTTGATTATGAATCATATGATATATGTGAAGTTTGTTTATTTGGAAAAATGACAAAAATACCAAAAATACCTTTTACTGGAAATGGAGAACGGGTTAGTGATTTACTTGGGTTAGTACATACTGATGTATGTGGTCCAATGTCAATTACAGCTAGAGGTGGATTTTCATACTTCATTACCTTCACAGATGATCATTCTAGATATGATTATGTGTATTTAATGAAATACAAATCTGAATCTTTTGAAAAGTTTAAAAAATTCAGAAATGAAGTAGAGAAACAAACAGGTAAAAGTATTATGGCACTACGATTTGATCGTGGTGGAGAAACCGAGTACCCACAAAGGAGAAACCAAACCCTATTAGATATGGTACGGTCCATGATGAGCCACTCGACTATCCCAAAATCGTTTTGGGGATATGCATTGGATACTGCCTCCCATACTCTTAACAGAGTACCCACAAAGGTTGTTGATTCAACTCCATATGAAATATGGAAAGGAAAGAAACCAAATCTATCCTACATGAAGGTTTGGGGCTGCCCAACTTATGTAAAGAGGGCAGAATCGGATAAGTTTGTTGCTAGATTCGACAAATGTTTGTTTGTAAGTTATCCAAGAGAGTCTATAGGATACTATTTCTACAACCTAATTGAGCAAAAAGTGTTTGTCTCAAAACATGCTATTTTTCTAAAAAAAAGAGTTTATTCTAGAAAGAGACAGTGGGAGTAGAATAGATCTTGAAGAAATTCAAGATCATCAAACAAACATTGAGCAACCTGTTGAAGAACAACTTCAGCCACATAATGATGGTGCGCATACAGAAGCTGTGGATATACAAGGGCCCCATAGGTCAGTAAGGGTACGTTCAGCTCCCAAGAGATATGAATTTCTTATGAGCCAAAGCAATGATATACTAGTCATTCAAGATGACAAACCTACTACCTACCAAGAAGTGTTGGATAGTCCAGACTCCTCCAAATGGTTGGAAGCCATGAATTTCGAAATGAATTCCATGTACGACAACAAGATATGGACCTTGGTTGATCCACCTGAAGGGATAAAACCTGTACGGTGTAAATGGGTTTTCAAAAAGAAGACAGACATGGAAGGAAATGTGATTACTTATAAAGCTAGACTCGTAGCCAAAGGCTACAAGCAGAAAGAGGGAATCAATTAAGATGAAACTTTCTCACCAGTAGCAATGCTTAAGTCCATTCGGATATTGCTTGCAATAGCGGCATATCATGACTATGAGATTTGGCAAATGTATGTAAAAACTGCATTCCTTAATGGGAATTTGCAGGAAGATGTGTACATGACACAACCTGAAGGTTTTACACCTTCAAATCCTAGTCAAATATGTAAGCTACAGAGGTCCATTTATGGACTTAAGCAAGCATCTAGGAGTTGGAACATCATATTCGATGAGACAATCAAAGAGTTTGGGTTTCTCAAGAATCCGGATGAACCTTGTGTATACAAGAAGGTTAGTGGGAGTTCAATCGTTTTCCTTATACTATATGTGGATGACATATTAATAATGGGAAACGACATACGAATGTTACAATCCGTAAAAGGCTGGTTGCCAAAGAACTTTTTCATGAAAGATTTAGGAGAAGCAATCTATATATTAGGCATTAAGATCTATGGAGATAGATCTAAAAAGCTGCTTGGTCTCTTACAGTCTACATACATAGATAAAGTGCTAAAGAGGTTTAGCATGGATCAGTTTAAGAAGGGCTTTGTACCTATGACCCATGGTATAAGCCTTTCTAAGAGCATGTGTCCTAAGACACAAGTTGAGACTAATAAAATGTGTACTGTTCCATATGCTTCGGCAATTGGATCAATTATGTATGCTATGTTGTGCACAAGACCTAATGTCTCCTATGCTCTGAGTGTTACGAGCAAATACCAGGCTAATCCAGGTGAGGGTCAATGGACAGCCGTTAAGAACATTCTTAAGTACTTGAGAAGGACTAAAGATTTGTTCTTAGTATATGGAAAATGTGAGTTGGAACTTAAGGGATATACTGATGCGAGTTTTTAGTCGGATAAAGATGACTATAAGTCACAGTCAGGTTTCATTTTCACTCTTAATGGAGGTGCTGTATGTTGGAAAAGTTCCAAACAGGACACCACAGCAGATTCTACAACAAAGGTTGAATATATTGCAGCCTCGGAAGCAGCTAAGGAAGCCATTTGGATTAAAAAGTTCGTGACAGAACTTGGTGTGGTTCCAACCATTGTTGATCCAGTTACTCTGTACTGTGATAACAATGGAGCTATTGCTCAAGCAAAGAAACCTGGGTCTCATCAGCGATCCAAACATTTACTTAGAAGATTTCACTTAATTAGAGAAATCATTGCCAGAAATAACGTAAAGATAGAGAGAGTCCCCACAGAGGATAACATGGTTGATCCTCTCACTAAAGTTCTTCCTCAAAAGAAACATGAAAGTCATGTATTATCATTTGGACTGAATGTCATGAATAAAGTGTTTTAGTGCAAGTGGCAGATTGTTGGAATGTATGCCCTAAAACAATGATTTTGTTTAATACATTCCTTATTATGTTTTGTATTTTAATAACTTCTTCTTTATCTGTTAAATGCTAGATATAACTGATAAAGTCCTTAGAATACTTACTAATGTGATGGTGGTCACAAGTGTTGATGACTATGAGATATCAATCATATTTATAGTAATATTCTTAAATTTTCCTAGTTATAGTACTAATGAGATAGGACATCATTAGTACGGAAAGACAAGTACACAATTAGTCTCTACTTAATGTAAGTAGTGGTTGTTCTCATCGGCCATGGTATATATAGATACCTAGATTAATGTGTAGATGATTTGTAACGTACAAATACATTGGAATGATCTACTTAGAGATCCCATTAGGATATCTATTTAGTGCCAATGGTTGTATCTCGTGTGGTAAGTTATGTAAATGATCCTATGACTTGAGATCACCATAGTATCTTGAGTGTGAATCACTACATTTTGACTCTATTGCTTGTTACTCATTGAGAGTGACTTAGAGAACAGAGATTGGATGTAGTGTGAAACACGGAAAGATAATGAGTGATCAAGATAGGATTCACTACTTCGATAGTAGGAGTTGATATCTGGGTGGCCACTAGTGGGAAATTAACCCTAAAAGGTCGACTACATTAGGTTAATTGAAGAATATTTTCAAGTTAACCTAATCTAGGGTTAATTCTGGAAACTAGTAAATTTAATTAGTCATTAAGGAATTGATACTTATTCCTTATTCCTTGACTAATTGGATATCGGTAGTGAAAGGATAATAATTACATGGTAACTTTTCATGGAAAGGTTAAGTCAAAATTTTCTTGACTAATTCCGGGTACTTGGGTAGTCATGATGTGTTACTAGACACCGCTCATGATTTATAATTATGAATTAATTAATTATTGTAATTAATGATAAAATAAAATTATTTATTTTATCTAATTCTTTTTGGGAATTATAACTCATAATTATTGCCAATGTATTTGAAACCTATTGGATCACACACATTAGAGTTTTGGTTCTGGATTAAAATTATGTGTCCGGGTGAAGACTTGGAAATAAAGTATAAGATACTTTCGGGATTTAATTTATAAGGAAAATAAATTTCAGGCCTATTTGAGCAGATAGGAGAAAATAGTTATCTCCTATCTATCAGATAGTTGAGGGATAGAGTTTGTTATTGGATAAAAAACCTATGACTCTCTCAAGGAAAAAATAGGGTTTAGTCATACATAGAGAGTGAAGAAAAAAAGGTGTGTAAGACATACATAGAGAGAAAAATATAGACAAGGAAAAGTGAAAAGAAAGGCTGGCAACTTTCATCACTTTCACATATATATCGTAGAAACGATCCAGATATCACTCTCGCGTGGATTTCGGTAGAGACAAGACATCTGGACTGCTCAAGGAGCTGTTCGTCTTCTCCAATTCGGCAGAGGAACGTTACACAGATTAAGGTAATCCGTTTTTCCCTCTTTTGTTGAACCATACGCAAAATCTAGGGTGATCCTTGAGTGAGTTTTTGGGAAAATTTTTTAATTTCTGCTGCCTTTCTGTCCCAAAAACCTAACATTACTAACCATTTTCTTGCGTGATTTTACACCTTTATGTCCCTACCGTGAAATAAGAAGCATGGCTTAAAGTACTGAACTGTGTCCAGTTGTAATTCTTTCATTTGGTACAATTGACTCCAAACCTATCATAGACATTCTTGACTTTCTTTGTATTTCATCGATACGATGTTGGTTGTAGGGGGATTGTGAAGATTTGCGCCGAAGATTTAATGATGTTTTACTTAAGATTTTTTCTGCACTATCTTTGGGAAGGTAGTGCTATCCTTCCATACTACTGATGTTTATGTTCACTAGAAAAACAAAAACAAAAACAAAAAACACGTGCATTGCATGTGTATAATTTGTAAAATAATTTTAGAAACTGAATTAACAATTTTTGTGGTATTTAAAGAAGAGTTCTTGTAGGGACAAGAAAATTTTATAGGACAGAAGTCATTTGCGTTGGGTAGCTTTTGATATGTCTTCTATTTCTTTGAGTTGGGTAGCTTTTGATATGTCTTCTATTTCTTTCCTTTAGATAAAATAGCACAAAACATCCTATACATTTTGCCAAAGAATTTTTTCATCCTCAAATTTAAAATGCTAATATTAAATTCCTTACAAAAATAAACTAGTCCAATTTGGACCAAACCTCTAATTCGAAGCATCTTTTGTCATGAATGATGAAACCACTCTTCTGTTAGCAGTAAGTTATCCAGAAGTCCTTTGAAGCCATTTTGAAAACATCCAATTTTACTTTACTCTCCCTCTCGCTTTAAAATGAGTATCTATTCACTCTCAAACACAAAGGTTCAAAGTTCTTCACCAAAACATGCTTCATTTATGCCAGATTTTGCCAAAATAATCAAATAACCAATGTCTTTAGATTACTTTATTCTTTATAGGCAAACTGAAAGACTTTAATTAGAGAGGAATAAGTTTCAGATTATTTGGTTCTCAACTCATGTTCACATGACAAATCCTATAACTTGCATAAGAAACAAAAAATCAAGAGGAGTATTTTGACTCTTTGGAACATGATGATTTTAAGTTAATATAATTATTTATGTGAATCGACAACTATCTTATTATAAGTTTAGTTGATACCCAATAGAGGTTCTGAATTTGAATTCCTCTTCCTCCTTCATATTTCTTAAACCTCAACTCTTCCCTAATAAAAAAATTTTAAAAAAATGTCTCATAGTTAATTCTGTAAACAAATCAAAGTCACCACCTTTAATATCAATCCAAAATATTCCAAATTCATAAAATGGTATTTAACTTTTCATGACCTTCAATTGATTGGTTATTGGTTTGGATAGGTTAAGTAAACTTGCTGAGATATAGGGTTAAGGCTAAATTGTAAAACAAACACAGTTCTTCAAAAAAAATTTTTCTTTTCTAAGCATGGCGCTAACATTATAGAAAGAAATTAAAAGAAAGTGTGAATTAAAAAAAGTAAAAAAAAAATTGTTCCAATATAATTAAAATCTAAGATTTGTCTAGCAATAGCTCAAAGTGTGATAAAATGTGTACATCATTCAAAAACTACTTTTTTTGTGGAAGATGGATCCTAAAATAATAATAGAAATTTACATTAGAAAATGAATGATATATGGATAGAAATAAATTTAATTGTGATCTTCGGTTTTTGTGAATGATTATGAGAGTAAGATATGTGATAAGAGTAAGATATGTATAATTGTGAGAATTGTGGAAATTATAATGCAAACGGACTCCTAAATTTTGGATATGTAATTTTTCATAGTAGTGAGTTCCTTAAATTATGATTTGGTTATTACTATGAGTCATATGGTAAGTGTCAGACATGGTTTACAATTTATAGATGCAAATTTGCAAGGATGGTTAATATCTGTTAGTTAAAATTATGGAGTTATGATTTTGTAGGTTAGTGAGTCACGTAAATTGGAAAAAGTGAAAAAGGGATGCAGAGAAGGAATAATGATTACTAAATTAAAATAAATCTAAATTGTGGAGGATCCTTGTTAAAAATCTACCATCTAATAGATATAGATTTTCAGCTAAAAATTCTCTGGATTGAACTAATTCTAATATGGGCTGGTTGATGATTATCATACGGTTAACTTAGCATTGTGGAGATAAAAATCATCTACCTTAAACAATCCCCGTAGAAATCATAAATTTTCGAAATCAAAATAATTTTTTTTCCACGGTATACCTTTTAAGTATCAAGCTTTGTATAATCTCATTATTATGTCAAAGCAAGCACATGAAGAAGGAAGAAAAGCAGAGTCCAATTCTCAACTCAAAAGGTTCAAAATTCATAAACAAGTAAGTAATACGCATGTAACCAAGGTGCCAATAAAAAAAAAATCATCCGGCTTGTGAGTTGGGAAACAAGTTGAACTATTACCATTTTCGAGTAAATCAAAACTTGGATAGATCCGATTTTCAAAGATTCAGTGGTCTAATTTGTGCCATACTACTTGATGAGATGGTATGAGACAATTTTGACTATTAAATTTTTAAAAATCAGATCTGCCCAGTATGAGCCTTCGGGATAATGATGATAATGACCTGATGAAGATCAAATTCAATTGTTAATGCGGTTGTGGCCCTTGTGGGCTTCAGTTAATTGGATCATTTAATTAGTTAATTAGCTAAGGGATCATAGCAAACTCTTGGGTTGTTTTTGTTGGACTGATCCAAGTTCTAATGACCTTTTACAATTGTTTTTTGTTTTTGGGATCCAATTTCATGTATGCCAAAATTGAGAAGGGCCATTTGAAATTTTTCTGGGATTTGGGACTAATGTAGCCAGTGGGCCGAATGGAGTGGTTAAAATTAAAAAAAGAAAAGAAAAGGAACTGACTTTCTAGTCCCGTGCATGTAGGGCTTATGTTCTTATAGTGGACATTGTGTTTGTTCTGTCGTTGATCTTATGGATCATAAAGCCCAATTTAAAATTCCCAACTCTTCAAGGAAGTTTAGAAGCCGAAATACATAGCAAACACCCAGTTTGAGCTATTTACATCAAAAAACTTATTTAAAGGCTCGATTTTATTATAATAACCCAAATTTTAACAAATAAACTCAATAACACTATTAAAAGTCCAAGTTTGTTTATAAATCCAAATTAAATAAAAAGAAGCCTTTTTCAAGAGTAGGCTTAACTCTAGAGTCAAATCCAAATTCAAATCCAACTGAACCAATATGTGCCTATTTATATTAGAATAGAAACTTTTTTCTTATAGATAATTGAACTAAAATACTTTCTAAAAAGAGAAGTATTTCCAAAAGGGGAAACTTTCCAAAATGGAAAACTTTCGGAATAGGGAAATCTTCCTTTTTTAAGAAACCTTTTTAGTTACTTTTTATAAAAGGTTCATATGTTTTATAGGATTATTTAAGATAGAAATAAGTAAATGAAATAACATATGTGAACTAATTAAGTCATATATATTATTGGCTATAAGTTGGAAGCAAGATTGCATATCTTTAGAAGATAAACGAAGAGGTAAAAAAACTGATGATCACATTCTAGGAATTATAAAGTAAGGTGTTTAATAAGTGCATTAAATGAAGAGTTTGAAATTCTTAAGTTAAGGTTGTATAAATTAGCAATGATAAATTGAAATATTGTAGATTTTAACGTTAGTGGCATTATCATTTGAGAGTAATTGTAAGTTGTAAATTTTAGTGAATTTTTTAAAGTTATAATCAAGATGTCTAGTATTCATGAGAACACAGTCTCATGGGTACGCCATGTGACGTTGCAAATCTAGTCCATGGACCCAAATTTAGAGTGAAGCATCTTCACAAACTAGTAAGTGAGCATTGGTTTCTCCATAAATATTCCAATTGACTTCAGAAAAGGAAAAAATAAAAAAAAAAAGAGGAAAAGAAAGAAAGAAACATGTGGTTATATATATATATATATACACACACACGCACACACAGAGACATATATATACATACATACATACATACAACTTAATCTTCATGTTAGCTATATTGTATTATCCTGTATTGTTCATTAGTATTTTCTGAAATCATTAAACATTACTATAAACAACCCACATTTCAACAGGACTTGTATGATGAGTTTACTTAAGTATTATTGTTAATGTCAAGGTATTTCAATTTATAATTCTTGTGGAGTTTAGAGCAATTGTGCTCGATTAGTTGAATACTTTCTCACATTGATTTTATAGAGAATTGATTGTTTGGCGAAATATCCACGACTTATATCATTTCTTCGCTTTTTATGGCTTTTAGAAGTACAAAATTTTGATCAAGTAAAGTGAGAAAGTTAATAGGATTAATCTTTTTTACACTGTTAGTATATACACCGACGGAATTGGATAAATACCACATCATTTGAATTTGAATTTGAACATTAAATTTTGTATATGTTGCATGCATTTAGATCCACTAATTTATACACTGTTAGTACATAAAAAGATTTATCCAAATTAATAAAGGTTTTTAGAAAATTAGGATTATGACCGCAAAGGCAGCCGGAACTTTGAATTGGAACAAGTAGTTATCTACATATTATATTGGGTAAATTACATTTTAGACCCCTGTGGTTTTCGCAAAAACCACATAACCCCCCATGATTCAAAAAGCTATACATAAACCCCCTGTGGTTTGGGTTGAACTGTCAAATAGACGAAAAGCACGAATCGTGACGATTCATGGGCAAAACGCGCTGGTTGTACTGATAACAGTAAGAAACATTCCCATATTACCCCTGTCAGCTTTAAAGCACCCAATAAAGCTTAGATCTGTGGTCTTCATCTCTTTCCAGCTTCCGAATGTAATTTGCAGCTGACTTTCCACTGAATGTTGGTGAAGGCAATACATTTAATGAAGAAACCAAACCAAGATAGATAACGAAGGAAATCTGAAGGTGAGTTATAACCTCAAGGTGCAGTCTTTTCCTTTTTCCGAATTACAAAGTTGGGTAAAAAAAATAAATGTAACAATAAAACAATAAATGGATCGTTTTTGGCATTGCATGATTAAGTGAGGGGTGGCGGTTTTGCAGTTTTGCTGGTTAAAGGAGATCTAAGCTCCCGTAGTCTTCTTTCCTCAGAAAGCAACCTTGCGAACCTACAACAGATGGGAAGACAAATAAGTCATACTTTACAAAAATTACTCAAGGTTGTAAGATTAGAGAAATTGAGCCTGGTTACAATATTGCACAAATTCGATATATTGAATACAGCTACAGCGCCACTGGCCATTTGGTCCAGTGGTCATCACCTTAATGATGATGCTGGAGGCAGGGGTTGAATCCTACAAAAAAATTTTGCCACAATATGTGGCTGGTCTTAGTTGACCATTCCCCTTACCCCTTCCCTTAGATTAAGTTAGAATAGGTTATACGACATCTATCGTTGCGAAAAAAAAAAAAAAAGAATACGGCTACAGCTACTCTTCTTCTGCTACTGCTGAATCCTCTCACAAGGTGAACTACCTGACTCAGAAGTAGAGGCTCGAAGGCAACCTTTAGGGAGAAGATTGAATCAGGATCAGAACCAAGATAAGGTTTGGCAAGAACTAAACTAGCTCTATTAAAGCTGCTGGAGATTAGGATTCGTCTAAAAGTTTAGGAAATGACTCTGACTAATCCCGATATTCTTAAATATGTTTTTAGATAATAAGGAAGCAGGAATCTCTACTTTGGCTCAAGGAAAATGAGGAGCTCACTCTCACTGGTCAGAGAGGCCTGCCTTACCTCAAAGGATACTGACCATCGGGAGAATTCCCCTTTCTAAGGAAGAAAATTAGAGTGAAGCGCTTCAAGGGATCAAGTCTGATTTAGAGCAAAATCACATCCTTGGGATTCAGTTAGAGTTGCAGTAAAGGAAGATTTTGAAGATTGTAACTAAGATCAACCGATCATGTTTTTCTCTCTCTTTCTCACGACAAAGACCAGAGCATCTGACTTCATCTGCTTCCCTTTTGTATTTATACTAGGAGAGGAACACCGCCCTATGTGCGGTGTGATGTTACAAGTTTAATATGCCCAGTGGGAAGTTAAAAAGCTAATATGACCAGAGCTCTCATTGGCTGTATTTTTCCAACTAAAAATTATTTTTTTATCATTTTTTGCATGTGGTAGATAATGAAGCATTTTGTCAACATTTCAATTAAGAAAAGAAATAATACTAATAAAGTTGAAGAGCATAATAACACATAATTGAGGTAAGCTCCCCAACTGTACAATGCATCTCATTACCTGTGAAAAATTACAATTTAAGATATAAGATACATTTATCCAGAAGTATTGACTGCTATATCTAGAAATGCCTCTCGTCTTTTCTTATCTAGTCTCTAGCGCCGCGTTCAATCAGCCAATTCTACTGGAACTATGTATTAGTAGTGAAAATTTCAAAAAAAAAAAAATCACAAAGTTTGATATCTATACTATAGCAAGTGGTTGTTGACGTAAATAATGACTTTTGCTAAAGATATTGGAAAGGAGAAAACAAAGTATCAAGCATTCATGACGAAAAACCATGAGCTTCCATTAGCTTCCAAGTTCCAGCTATCTAAATATCAATCAGATCTGCCAAGAAGGAATTATATTAGAATTTAATAACATTTTGTGTAAATAGTAGAATGACAATCTTGTTAAATCACAGGTAACGCACCCATAGTTTTTGCCACACTTTATTGCAAAATTTTAAGGAAATACTAAAGCATGAAATATAAAACAAAGTCGTCAAAAACACATTCCGTACTCCTAAGTTTGAGCCACCATTATATTTGAATAATACCTCTTGCCATTCAACTTTTTCTCAAACATTAATGTTGGATATATAAATAAAGAATAGAAACCCAACAAATAGCAGATGCATTTTGAGCCACCATCTTATTTTGAGATATACCTCCTGCCAGCCAATTTTTCTCAAACATGAATGCTAGGTAAATAAATAAAGAACAGAAAATCAAAAACAACATGCATTTTGGCTTATAAATCATGTAGTTATATTTCATTCATGCCACATTTTCGCCAAGACAACATGAATGAACATAGGACATCAATTTAAACTAAAAGAAAATTTTCTCTTCTTTCTTAAAAAGCTCAATGACAAAACAAAAAGCTCCAAAAAATCAAGCAAAAGCTACAGAGAAATTTCAATATATTAGTTTGGTTTTTGTTAGAGTTTATTTTTTAAATCCTGAAACGCAATTTATTCTCTATGTAATTCTTAGATTTTAATTTTCTTTTTTACATAAATGTGTTAGAAAATTCTAATTGCCTAATTGAGAAAAGGCGGAGAAGCTAAGGAGTAATCACCACCTATTGATCATTCCCCAGTATACACAATTTGGCTAGAAATTTAGGGCGGCAGTATTTAAACTTACAACTGGGATGGAGCACATGAACATTTTTTTTCTATATACAAAGATCTTATCTTAGAGGTTCTTTTAGCCATTTCAGTTACATCATTCCAACTACTCAAACATGAAAGCATTAGGAGGTACAGGACAGCGAGTAACAAAAGCTACAATAAGTCAATATACATCATTTTCTTAGAAATTACTACGTCTAAAGAGTTATTCAAAAATGACACCATCAAAGCAGAGAAAAAAATTTATAATGATTTCATCAGTAATCATAACTTTCAATGAAATAGGGTGAAAACAAATGCTATTAAACCTTGACTAAAAGATCTTACTGGAATTGAGCAGCCAAAGAAGACTTGCAACCTCTTATTGATGAATTTACTAAAATAGGTAAAATACTAAAGGAACTGACTCTAAATCTAAAGGAAATGCAGTACCTTCACAAAATTTCATACTCCACTTTTTTCAAGAATAGTAAATAGGGTAAAGTGACCAGAAACTTATAGTAAAATGCTAAGAAAAAAAATGAAGAGAACACTAAAACATCAAAACATACCTTTAAGGCTAAATGAAAAAAATTAGGCTTCTTTTTGCTTTGTTCCTTTATCTAACAAAAATTTAGAATAAATAAATATCAGAAAAATCAAATTTATTAGGAAAATAAAAGGAAAAATGAAATTATATTAACTTTTCTCTATGGGAAAAAAACAAAGAGCCGATACAATGCTCACTTGAGAAAAGAATTCGCAGATCTTAACATCTCAAGCTACAACAAACATTTGAAACTTATGAGAGAGCATAGATAATTAATATGTTAGACCATCACATCTATCATAGGATATGTGAGACCACAATAAGGAACAAGAAAATGACAATAAAGCATAAGGGTTAGCATGAAGTGAAGAAATTGTGTTTTCCAATTAATAACCAGACATTAAGCACTAAACGTCTAAAATGCATTTCCAAAATTTCATAACCAGTTCATACCGACGCAATACTTTTTCAAGTTGAATATATTCCTTTGTAATAAAATCCAAAAGCATAACATACAAAGGACACAAAGGAAGGGGGCAAGGTGATTTGTTGCTTTTAGCCAAGGAAAGATCAGCAAAAAAATGTCAGAAAAAAAAGCCAAAGGCAAACCTGAAGTGAACATTTTGCCAAAAACTGAACTATTCTTTCCTTCTTCTCGTGCTCCATTAGTCTTCAAGATATGCAAATTATGTCGATCTAGGTGATAAGAAAACAAAACAAAATATTAACAGATCATGATTTTGTTTAGCGAGTTAAGGAGACTTGCCTATTTTTTTTTGGAACACCTTTTTATTTCCTCTTCTCAGAGGCCGAGGGAGATTTTTTGTGGCTCCCAAAAGAAAAAAAGAATTATACAGAAAAGTTATGGCAAGCAAAAAAGGAAGAAATTATACATAGAAAAGGGAAAACGAATGTGAGAAAATAAAACCTGTGAGTAGCCAGATGAAAAAATAGTGAGCGATCTACAAGATCACACAAAAAATTGTGGTCCAAAAAAAGGAAGAAATTAGGCATAAAAATAGCAAATTAACAATATAAAAGAACCTGTATCAGATTTTCAGCTTCCAATAGTGGGGAAAAAATTAGATAGAAGAGGAGGAGATAAAAGGAGAGTTGAATTTAAGGAAGACTTCTTCATAAAATGAGCCTTAGAGGTTTTGGTATGGAGAAGAAAGATGATTTTGGATGGACAAAAGGGAAGCGAGGAGAGATGATCGAGAAAAGGAGTGATGGATAGGTGATTTGCAGCGGAGAGTAGTTACCTCGAGCCATGCCGACACGCCTTATCGTTTCTTTGGCGCAAAAGACGAGGAAAGTACTTTTACTAATTGCATTGCCTAAGGTAATTTTTTTCGTCAAACAAAAAAAATGGTAACTAAGTGTGATTTGTTGGGTAACCAAAAAAATGACATTATAAATTGCGTCTAAATGTGATTTCTTGCATCATTAATTAGTTATCACATGACGAGGAAAGTAGAACAAGAAGAAAACAAAATGAGAATAACTAACCTGCTTGTATAAAGAGGTCCAATACCGCAGAAATGAATAACAGCAGAAGCTATCAAAGAAACCACGAGCAAGCAAGAGGCAATAAGAAAAGGTGGGAAAAAACACGAGCGACAAAAAAAAGAAGCGGATTTCGTGATAAAAATATAGCAGGGACAGGGGAAAAGTAAAAATGGTCGAACCAGTGCACAAGAAAGTAGAGAATCAAGGAAGAAATAGAAAACAAAGCAGCGTAACAGTAATTAAAAAATATTCGAACAATTAGAGGAAAAACTAAAGAAAGCAAACTGTAAAATCAAGATGCTCACCAGGAAGCAGTGACAACACCAGCGCAAATTAAAACCAAGGCAAAAAAATCGAGAAAAGAAAGGTCCAAAATAGCTAAAGAAAATGAAGGACAATGCTTATGAGGTAGCTCTTTCTCTCTAGCAAAGAAACAGAGCAATAGAATATGGAAAAGAAAGCAGTAGATGCACAATTACCACTGTTCATGATGTCGAGCAGCAAAAATTCTGCCATGGAAAACCGGAGGAACTCTATAATCACTGTGCAAATGCAAAACAGAAGCCAGCATCAATCAACGGGAGCAAAAGAGCTGATGGGCGACAACGGGAAGAGGTGACGGTAACTTGCAGATTTACAGACATGACCCTAAGCAAAGAACAAAAAGAATACAAGGACTCTTATGAGGAAGCGTAAATGGAGCGACAAATGATGGGCAATATAATGAAATAAGACAGGTAGTGTTCAGCTGAGGTATAATCAGCTGTCAAGAAAAAGAGGCTGGAGGCTTATGACAAGTAATGTGACTATGTGAGCGGTGGATGAAGAAATCGAGAAAGGATGCATCTAAACAAAACAAATAAAATCCGTCTATAATTAATTGCAAAGAATTGGTAATTAAGTATGTTAATTTATAAAATTTGTTAATTACGAAGCAATTAATTATTAAGACCGCCAAAGGCAAAGAAGAAAAGAGTGACGAGAAGCGCTTTTCTAAAGTCAGAGCAACGTAGACATATTAATTAACTAACAATTAATAGCAACAATCAGGTAATTAGTTGAAAACCGTGGGAAGCACTTTTCTCAAGGAAGAGCAACATAGACATATTAATTAACTAACAATTAATAGCAACAATCTGGTACTTAATTGCAAATCGTCGGGCAGCAAAAAGGTAACAATATTAATTAATTAGTTAGCAATCAATTGTTAAAAAGGGCAACCAAATATGATTCATTCCGCAACAAAAAAAAAGCGGCTAAACTTTGGCTAATAACTACCTAGAACAGGTAATTAAATGCGATTTGCTGGGTAAAAAATTTTAATAATTATAAAATCAGGTAATTAAATGCGACTTGTCTGGCAATAAAACAGCAAAATTAGAACTTAATTAACAAAAAAAATTGGAAAAAAGTTGATAATTAAACTTGATTTGTTGGGTAACCCAAGATAAAGGAGGGCATTTCCTTAATAAAATCTGGAAAACCAAGGTAACCAAACGCGATTTTGCGAACGGTCAAGGGTTTTTTTTTTGTTTCTTTGGTTAAGAATTGCAAAAAAATCATGAACTAAATGTGATTTGTTGGGTAACCAAAAAAACAACAATAAAAAATGACATCATTAATTAGTTATTAACAATTAAGAATAAAAAATT
Organism: Coffea arabica; assembly: GCF_036785885.1. NCBI lineage: Eukaryota > Viridiplantae > Streptophyta > Magnoliopsida > Gentianales > Rubiaceae > Coffea > Coffea arabica. The sequence continues at coordinate 29,875,050 of NC_092313.1, forward strand.
GGTAATTAAACGTGATTTATTGGGTAAAAAAATGAAATCCAAATAAAAAAAGATAAATAAATAGTTATAACAATTAATAGCGGAGAATCGATAATCAAACGTGGTGCACAAATGATAAATGACACCAACGGAAACGCATCACATTGTTGATTTTTTACGTAGAATCGATACCAAATAAAATTGTAATGAAAATTTGATAATAATAGTCGAATGCCTTCCCCTCTCATTCCCAAAAAACAAAAACATGTGTTAATAATTAATATAAGTCAATTACAAGAAATCGATAAGTAATTGTGATTTATTTGGAAACTACAAATATGTTAATAATTGTAAGAAGTTGACAGTTAAATGTGATTTGTTAGGTAATAAAAATTGAAATTATTAATCAGTTAACGAACAATTAATTGGAAAAAATGTGATAATTAAATGTGTTTTTTTGAGCAACCACAAAAAAGCGGTTTTTTTGCTAATAATTGGAAAAAATGCTAATTAAACATGCCCTAGCTACAGCCCCTCTGATTCCCTTATTGGATTGGAATTACCTCTAATTACAAATTATTTGAAATTTGTTGTTAATAACCGATTAATAATGCCGTGTTTTTAATCATTCAACAGAGCAGCTCGGTTCGATTACATCCCTAGCTGTAGCATCCAAAAAAAGGTAATTAACAAGCACTTCCAATCCAATAAAAAAAAAAGAAAAGGAAAAAAAAACAAAGGACGTGGGACCACAATTTAGCGGCAGGCTTCCAATATGGACGTCCAAGCAAACAAAGAAAACAAACGATCGGCCTGGACGACCAATTTACGCGAGCGAATTCACACGAAGCAGACGACCACCAATCGGCCAATGGAAGCCCGCCATGTCAGCAATCAGAACCCAATTGAAAAGCTCCGCATTCCCCAATAGACTAGATATGTTAATTAGGGTAATTTGGACATTTTGCCCACGAATCGTCACAATTCGTGCTTTCCGTCTATTTGACAGTTCAATCCAAACCACAGGAGGTTTATGTATAGCCTTTTGAATCACGGGGGTTATGTGGTTTTTACGAAAATCACATGAGGCTAAAATGTAATTTGCCCTATTATATTCTACCATCTCTACAATTGTGAATAAGAGGCCCAACAAAGAGACTTGCAATATCATCAAGGCAGGAACTGTAGGGACTTAGTAAAACACAAGAACAAGATGGGCAGAAGGATCCCATGATTAGTTTCCTCTGCAATCTGCATTGTAGGCGCATAGACTTGCCAAGCGAGTTGAGCCTACGTCGTGCCAACAAATTTTTTACCTGAACAAGAAAAATAAAATAAGTAGACAGAGTAAGATTTTGAACTTGCAAAACGCGAAACTTGACTTGTGTCTGTGACTGCGTTTGATTGGTGTGTGTGTGTGTGCGCGCGTGTGTGTTTTTTGGTACATAAATTTGGCGTTAAATGTAATCAACAAACTGGACAGTACTGAACTTCTGCCCCCGCAACCCAGACCTCTTTGTTGCACATAACATAAATGGTGCACCTAACTATATGTCTCCTAATTTTTCTTGACTTGTATTTTTGTCTTTTTGACTTCATTTTAATGATCTTTGCTATAAATTGAACAATAATTTTAATGACTTCATTTGTTGGAGTCAAGAAAAAAAATTTGAACAACAATTTTAAGCGAAAATCAGTAAGAAAATCGAACAATAAATTAGAGTGAAAATCTCTGAATCTCTGCGTACCTGATGCCATCACTGCCTATTTCCACACAGGGAATGTCTTCAATCATGGGCCAGTAGTCTCCTCTATCCATCAAGCACCTTTTCTCAAGAAGTGGGCATTTATTAATTACTAGAGTTTGAAGCGGATTACGCAGCGATTCCTTTGGTAGGGATCCAAGCTTGGGGCAGTTAAAGATATGCAGATATCGAAGAGCTGTAAGACCTCGCAAGAACGTGGAGAGCGATTTCAGATTTGGCAAGTCACCAATGGCGACGGACCTAAGAGTTGGAGGAAACAAAGCCAATCCATCATCACCACTACCAGAAAATGATTCCAGCCCTGGATATCCACCACGGATGTAGAACCTTTCAAGAAACGTGAGTCTGTTGAGTCCCCATTCTGACAGGGGCTTCAGCTGTAAGTTTTCTCCTGCCTCTATGTCAAGAAACTTCAGAGTGGAAGGAAAATCTCCTTGTGGAAATAACAAAGGACTTGAACAAGAATACAACAACAGAGATCTTAGTCGTCCCAAACCACCAGGCAAGTAACTAGCATTTTTGCATCTGCACAAGGAAAGACGTTCCAAACTTGGAGTGGGCAATTGATCCAGATCATAATCACAATCCCTAATATCCAAAAACCGGAGACTTGCAAAACTGTAGACTGAACCAAGCATTGTTCTCAAATTCAGACATGGGCAGCCAACGATTTCCAGACTCTCAATCGATGTGCTAGTGTCCTCTATGACAATCTCCGGAGTAAGGTTCAGTTTCTGGCAATGTCTGATCCCAAGATTCCTAAGCTGAGGGAGGAGCAACTTGTCCATTGGTAAGCAACTGAGGGCTGAGCAACTGCTTATTCGCAATATGTTAAGACCAGATAATGTAGGCAAAGACAGGAGAGCACTGCAACTTTCTATCTTAAGATATTTAAGCATGGGTAAAACAGCAAGCTCCTCCAAGGATGAAAGCTGTGAACATTCTGAAACAACTAAAGATTTTAGCTGCACAAGGTTTACAGTATTACTTGAGCCCCACAAATTCTTCAGTTGATGGCACTCACGTAATGTGATATCTTCAAGGCCTGATGGGAACTGCATGAACGCATCCTCGAGGGATGCAAGCCCTATAATCTGCCGAAAATCCAAATTGTTTAATGAGGTCAAATTGTATAAACATTTTGCAATTCCCACCGAGCACTTTTGCAACTTTAGTTCAGAGAGTGAAGGAAGCTGCAAAACAGGAATGCTTTTCAACTTTGGGCATCTACTTATACAGAGCTTTTGGAGCAGAGGGAAGTGGCATTCGTTCTCTCCTGCTGAACTTAAGCAAGTCCATTCCTCCCATTCTGGCATGTCATCAAATGTTAGACTTTCAAGCAATGGAAAGGAAAATTCCCAAGAGCAATCTTTGCCACATAGCTCCGTACCTACTGCCTTCACCTCAAGCATGGTTTGAATGCTCAAATCCTTGAGCGCAGGCAATTGCCCGAGTGATGGTAAACACTTGCAGTGTGTACAACCTCTAAGGCTTACTTCTTCTAATTTAGTAAATGAAGAATCCCCCACCCAGGAAGAGAATTTGTCTCCCTTATAGAACTCAATTTCAAGAATCGTTAGGTTTGTGTGTGGTCGTAGCGCCTCAAGCAAATCTTGTTGAAGAACTTTACTCAGAGAATCATCATATTCACTATTCCATGCCAATACTAGTTCATCAAGGTCCCTCTTGTTCTTCAAATTGGCATCCCGTGCTTCTTGAACATTCGTAACATTTTGCAACTCCAAAATGGCGAGCGACCCTGCCAGTAAGGACAAGTTCCCCAAGTCATTCAGCCGGAACCCACCATGTTTGCTCACAACCACTTTGGATAGCGTCTGCAAGTTCGTCAACTGATCAATCCCTGAAGGCATCTCATGCAATTGACTGGTATTGGAATTTTCAAGATGGCGCAGGTTAATTAATTTTCTAATACCTACCGGTAGGTTAATCAGCTCCGTGCAGTTGCGCAATCGTAGTGCTTGTAAATTGCAAAGATTACTCAATGATTCAGGCAACAATTTCAACCAAGTACCAGACAAATTCAGGTACCTCAGATGTATTAATTCACCGATGGAATTTGGTAGATCAAAGATAAAATAGCCACTGAATGATAGCACCCTAGAGTATCGCAATTCCAACAAAAGTTCTGCTATGACCTTTTTAGGGATGTGAAACTCGTGTAACTCCCTGCCATCCTCGACAAAAATGGGCAATGGCAGGAAACTTCGCAAATGTTTTGCTTTCTGAAGAGTTTTAAACTTTTGTGAAGCTCCATACGCTGAACTTGTGAATGATGCGTACCTAACCTTGTCAAGGATCGTGCATTTGATGTTCTCTTCCAAGTCGTCTGTCAATCTTGAACAAAAATCTCCAGCAACATATCTAGCTAGAACGTTAATAAGGTCATGCATCACAAAACGTGAACTATTGGAACTTGACTGCTGGAAGAAGGACCTCATTAGTAGCTCCTTAAAATAATTGTCCCCTATGTCCTCCATAAGTTCACTTGCTTTTGATTCCTCGAGAAAACCCTCTGCCATCCAGAGCAATACAAGCTCATATTTGTCAAACTCATAGTCCTTGGGAAATATGGAGCAGTAAGCAAAGCACGGTTTTAGATGGGCAGGAAGATGATAATAGCTTAATCTCAGTGCTGGAAGAATATCACTTTGATCCTCTTTTATTTCCCATATCTCACTGTTCAGTATATCCGTCCATTCATCTGGGGTCGATCTAGCACGCAACAGCCCTCCAAGAGTCTTCACGGCCAAGGGTAAGTTCTTACATTTCCTTACAATACTCCTACCAATGCCTTCTAGATTGGGGTACCTGTCAAAATTTGTCCTCCAGTAACCATAAGCTTTCATCATCTGTCAACTCCTTCAGACTATATCCAGCAGTGGAAGACATTACTGATGCCACCCTATGATGCCGAGTGGTGACAATTATCTTGCTCCCAGATGAACCAACTAGAAATGGGCTGCACAGGATGTCCCAGTCCTCGTATTTTTGATTCCAAACATCATCTAAGCAATTAGAAACCTCTTCCTGGTCAAGGCCTCACTCAGTTTCACTTGAACCATATTCAGATCCTCATAATCACAGCCACCTTCTGTGATTGCTTTAAGGATTGTCTTTGTTACCCTGAAAATGTCAAAATCATCTGAAACACAAGCCCAAGCCTTGGAATCGAAAAATTCGTTGACTCTGTCATCATTGTACACCATTTGAGCAAGAGTTGTTTTACCGACCCCTCCCATGCCAACAATTGGTATCACAGCCACTTGATCATCGCTCGATTCATTTGAAAGGAGCAATTTCAGCAGCTCTTCTTTGTCATTCTCTCGACCATAAACATAAGACTCCACTAGGGATGTTGATGGCAATCTATCCCTAGTTTTGTTCGGCCTCTTTGCTACAGTCTACCAAATGGAGGATTTTGATTTGTTCTTTCATGCTCTCCAATCTTTTAGTTATTTCATCCACCTTGGGAGCCATTTTTCTGTTGAACTTAAAATCTTTAACAGAAAAAGTTGTACAACAGGAAGGGATTTTAACCTTTCTTACCATGCTAGTAGAGCCTTGAGCTTCCATCAACTTTCTTCGACAAGCTTCTGTGGAGAATTCGTCAATCACATCATCCATATCATATGCCAAATCCTGAAGATCATCTAGCCACTGCTTCACAGCGATCCTCATATTCTGCTTGTCCTCTGCATCATCAAGCACTGCCCGAATCAGGGATAGCACTTGGCTCCATCGTTTCAGCCGAGTATCTAAGCCTTCTGGGAGTGCAAATTTCTTCAAATCGACAGAAGCAAGCTTGTCAAATATCACCTTGATGATTGCACCAAGAAAGACTTCTATCAGTGCCATTTTTCACTATTCTTTTTTTTTTCCTCCGGATTATATCAATTGTGTAGGTAAGCATCGAGCAAAAAGTCTGAAAACTTGAAAGGGGAGATAAGATTGAAAGATGGAAAACTACAGATTCTTCACGGGAAAAGTGATCAGCACCAAAATATTTCAACTGGCAAGAAAAAAGTTTCCAAAGCGCGCGTCTTCATTTCTTATGTAGCACTAGTAGACTTATTTTTCTTTTCTGTAGCACTATATTATATCATCAATCATTAAAGTAACCCACACAAAGAAGTTGCTTTTGTGTGGAATTTGACCGAATTGAGGGAGGTACTTTTTGAGATAGAATGATTTGTGCTCTTAGGTGTAGTTGGTGTACCTCATTTACAACATAGTGTACATTTACAAATGCACTTTATCATCATAGGTGTGTTTCTTAACTATTTCTTAAAATTTTTTGAAGCAAGGATGTGAAGTAGTTATTGATTATTAAACAGGAAAGGTGATTAAGTACATCAACGGGTCCTTGATCAGACTTGCATTTTCTTTAATTGAATGCATTTGTCTATTCCTTTTACCAATGAATTATAAAATAAGATAGGTGAAATAAAAAGATAAAGCTTCTAACCAAAACCCTTCTTTTTGGACCCAAACAAAAAGGATAACTATTCTTGTCAGAGAAATATCAAATTAGATAATTATTCTTCTCAGAAAAAAACCAAAGTGTATAGGAAGTTGACTTGACTTGACTAAGAGCTTAAATCTTAATCCTAAAAGGTAAGCAAGGGTCATAGAATTATCAAGGGAAATTAGCGTGTTAATTTGTTTGAGTACATCATTTTGGGGGGGGGGGGGGGGGAGGGATGTTCTTCTGAGTCTTGTTGAACAAATGAAGAAACAGAAACAGCCTTAAGAAATGGGTAAATTACTAGTAACTTCTGTGATAATGTATATAACTCTTGAATGATTATGTGAATAAATATGAAATATTACAAGGAGATAAAGAAGATATCCGCACAACTTATAGGAGTGTTAAGTGTATATTGTGATTTCATCACATTCATTTTTAGAGTACATCTAATTCAATCACGTTAATTAATGGTGTTTTTCGTCTAATTTTTTACTTTATATGAAACTATGAGAGAGTTATGTGAATATTTTGAAACCTTAGAAAAAACATGTCATAATATGCAAAATCAGAATGAAGTTATAAATAATTTATGCTACGAAAATTGAAGTTACCTGCAGAGATAGGGTGGGGGCTGTGGGGTGGGGGGGGGGGGGGGAGGGAGGAAGAACTAATCAAACCACACTTCTGAACATTGACAATATATGCCATGTACAAAATATGGATTTAAAATGAAAGGATGTAAATTTAACTTGAGGAATACATAATTTTGGGTTTTTCGGAGCCTTATGCATACAAATGAGAATTCTAACACAGCAGCCCCTCAAAGAACCCATTGGATAATCTCTGCAGTCCCAATCGGCCAGTCCTCGCCCGGCCAAACCGCACTTCCAATATCAAATTATTGGAAGTTGACTTGACTTTGCTGAGAGCCAAAGCCTATAACTATACAAGTCAAGCAAGGGTCATACATAAACGCGTTAATTTGTTTTGGTACATCCGAGTGGGGCTTCTTCTGAAGATTTTGCATATAATCCCCTGTAAAATTATGTAGATAAATGTCAAAAGTATGAAAGAATAAAATATATATTTCATTAAATCATATGCGAGTTAAACAGATATTATGATTTTATCACATATATTTTCGAAGCAAGTCCAATTCAATCGCCTTAATCGGTAGCATTTTCATTCATTTTTTACTTTATATAAAACTACAGAGGAATATTATGAATATGTTAAAATCTTATGAGAGTCATCTGACAATATATTGAATCATAATAGACCTAATAGTAATTTACGGTAAGAAAGATGAAGTTGCGGGGAAGAGACGGACTAAATGAAACCCCCCTTTTGAACATTGATAAAATATGCCATATATAGAGTATGGATTTAAAATGAAAGGATGTAGATTTAACTTTAGGGATGCATAATCTTGGTTTTTTAAACTTTAAAAATACTAAATTTTGGCTTTTTGGGAAGCTTCCCTTGCAGAAGATGCTAGTAAGAGTCTTTTGACTACTTAAAACAAATTATAACCATCTTTGTGAAAGTAAAACTAAATTTGATCTTCATTAGGTCATTATCATCATTACTGGGAAGGCTTACACCGGATAGATCTGGTTCTTAAAAATTCAATGGTCAAAATTGTGTCACACCGTCTCATCAAGTGGTATGACACAATTTAAATCACTGAAATTTTGAAAATCGGATTTACCCAAATTTTGATTCACTAGTAGTGGTACGGCTTCAACTTGTTTCCCAACTCACAAGGCAGATGACTAAACACAACTATTAAGGTGACGTTTGATAAGAGGGTTTCAGAAAGAAGAATTGGAATAAACCCCATAATTGTTGTTTGGATTACTACTATCGGAATCGGAATTTTGGAATCAAATCTAAAAATTTAGAATTCCTCAATCCACTAGTAACTTGGAGGGTTTTGGACAAAACCCAAGTCTGATTCCGGTTTAGAAATGGGGGCTGTCCCGCCACCCATTAAAAAAATTAATATATAATTATGTATATAATATATATTATAATTATAATATTTAATTGTAATTAAATTTTTTATTATAGTATTAGTATAATTATATAATATATTTATAATTATTATATACACATACACAATATATTATATAAATATATATCATAATTCTTTAATTAAATATATTTATATTTATATAATATATATTAAAAATATTAATATTATATAATAATATATTTATATTATATATATAAATGTATATTATATGTGCATATAATTATAATGTATACGTGTATATAATAATAATATATTATATAATTATAAAGTATATTATATATTAAATATAATTTTTATTATATATTAGTATATTTATAATATACTTTATAATTATATAATATATTAATATAATTAATATTTATATATATTACATAATTGTAATCATATATTTATATTATAATATATACATATAGGATTATAAATAATATATATTATAATTATATATTTTATTATAATATTAGTATAATTATATAATATATTATAATTATTTAATTAAATATAATTATACTTACATAATATATATGATAAATTTATTAACATTATATGTATATTTATAAATGTATATTATATGTGCATATAATTGTAATATATATGTGTATATAATATTAATAAATTATATAATTATAATTATATTTATTTATAAATATAATAATATATTAAAATAATTATATTTAATATATAATATATTATAATTATATAAATATTAGTATAATTAAAATATATTATATAATTATAATTATATATTTATATTATAACATTTGTATAATTATATTTAATTTTATATATAATATTTAATTTAATTAGTTACAAACTTATAATAATGATATTATTAGTTATCTGTATTAAATAATGTATATTAATCTATGTAATATAATTCACATTATCAATTATATTAATAATTGTACATGTTTACTAATAAAAATTATTAATTAGTTATACTAAATTTACTAATACAAGTATTTGTATTTTACAAGTATTTGTATTTTAATTTTGTACAAACGTCTGTCTTCAAGTGAAATTGTGTGCCATGAAATTCCATTTCTCTAGACAAATAATTCTAGAAATTATAAAGTCCTAAAGGATATTATCAATTAAGTGGAAACCAATACTTAGAGATACAAAGCATACACCCATCCCATGTCTAGAAATTGGGCTTCTAAGGAAAAAATTAAACCCTGAACAGCTAATATCGTAGAAATATTCTTAGCAAAAGTTCATAGTCTTACGTGGTTATAGCCGAAAAGATGTTGAATTCTTGTCACCTTTTATGCCTCGTTTGTTGATCTCCTCTCCACTCCAAACACAAGCTCCCTGTATTTGGTTTTGGTGTTTTGTAGAAAGAAATGAAAAACCAGAGCATACAACAAATTGAATGAGCTATAGCCAATCAAAAGTTTTATTTTGAAGATGCACATATTAAGAGAAAATAAAAAGCATTGCGACATTAAAAGATGAAGAAGAAAAGGGACAAAACAGAAAGAAAGAAGAAAAAAAAAAGAGAATGAAACTTAAAAGATAAAACTCATACGATTGCAGGGGCAAATTTGTGACCATTGACCAATATATATATATATATACTCTATAAAAGTCTCTTGGATGATTTACCTTTTAGTCCTTACTCAATATATTTATATCTATAAAAGTCTATATAAATTATATTCAATAAACATGGTGAATTAACAGCGTGCAAAGCTCAATACCTTGTCCAATATATAACATAAATCTGTTGCTATAGCTATAGGTGCTACTGACGCCTTTTAATACCATGACAAACCAGCAAACTAATCTATCTATCTATCTATCTGTATCTATAATCCGAATAAAAGAATGGATAGTTTAGGCAAATAGAGTGTAAATAATTTGAAGTGCAATCATTTTTTTATTTTGGTCTTAGTTTTTGCTGTGACCAAAGTATCCTTTTGTCTAATAATTACAGTCATTTTATTTCGGTTATGATATTAATGAAATGAACAAAATGTTATCAGTTGCTTCCATAATATGAGTATTGTGATAGCTCCACCTTACCCTGAGGCGAACCAAAGGGTTCGGCGGACCGCCTGCCCAACTCTCGCCGGGACTCAGTCACTTACTACAGTCCTCAATTAAATTACAATATCAATTTCCAATATACATCCAATGGTCCACAAGTTTACATATTATAAGTGAAGCAATACTTCTCAATCGCACTTCAAACTAAAACCTCAAGAGATGAAAGCAATACAAATTTCCCGAATAAGACGAAGGTCCTCAGTTCTCACATAATTACAAGTACAATCGTAGTCTCAAATATTACACAAGATAAAACTAAAAATCCAACTGTACAGGAGATCATCCAACCATTCACACGGAGAACGTAATACAAGCTTCCTTTGCCTCGAGCCCTGTGGAGGGGAATAAAATATTTTTGGGGTGAGCTAGAAGCTCAGCGAGTAACCAGTAAAATCAGTAATCAAATCAGTTTCTCAATAGTTCATTTCAATGATGTCATGAATCAGTAATCATATGTACGTTTATTGCTCTCGTGAGCTAGTGAAATCATTGTACTTAAACATCCAACGCTCAAATTGATCAGTTAACAGTGAAACAGTGATAGGGAGCCCTTTGGTGCTCCAAATGAACAGTAAATTGTGGTGGAGACGTTGGTTCTAAGCACAAGACTTCCCAAGAACTCATTGAAGCCAAATCATGTCATGAACTCACATGCAGGCACACATGATATGCAATCGAGTAAATAATGCAAGAAACAGTTCATAAGTAGCTTTGGAAATAGTTTGGGGTCACTCACCAACCACGGCTCAGGAACCATCCATCATATATCATTGCTTTGCTCAAGTCCAAGCTCTAGATCACAAACTCAAAGCAATCAAACACTCTCAAAGTTCGGACAGCACTTCCCCTTAATTTCTTCATTTTTCCAGCCTACAAACATTCACCAAATCCATAACTATCAACCACAATAGCACATATACATCATAGGCTATTAAACACTCTTAATAAAGGTCATAATACCCCCTTCAATCTTAACCAATTAAGTGCACAGGAACCCACAATAAGAAAGCCCCAAATTAAACCCTAAAATCGAAATTTCCGCACAAACCAGAAATTTTCCGCAAACAATCGTATCCAACGTATACAAGCTCCATTTTATACCACAACAAGCTATCATTCCAAAGCCAAACAACAATTCTCATATAAAATCAGAAAATTCCCCAATCAATCAGAAATTGGTCCAACTCTAATTAAAATCATGAAATCATCCCCAAAATAGCATCTCTAACCTCTACAAACCACCAATATACCATTATTAGAACAAAGAGGAAATTTTCCAAGCAACTTACCTCATAACTCAAGAAAGGTAGCAACTTAGAGCTTCCCTTCCAAAAATCACTCCGTCAAAAGCTTTAAACCTCCTTAGTACACACTTGTATGGAGTAGTTTCCAAAACCATCGGTGAAATCCCAAGATTTGAGCAAAGATTGAAACTAGCAAAAATGAAGAAATCTCTCTTGTTTTTCCTCTCTCAACAGCCGGCCAAGCCAAGGAAAGGAATGAGGAAAAATCCCAACCAAAACAAGATAAGAAGGAAGAAAATCAACTGGTCAAAGTTGATGGCCGACATGCCACGTCACAATCCGGCCGGAATCTGGCCGGATTTCTAGTCGGATTCCAGGCCGGATTCAAGGCAGTGAAGAAATTATTTTTTTTTTCAAATGAGCCAACCAATCCAGCCAGAAACTGGCCGGATTATGCCGCCGGATTCTGCAAAAATTCTGGTCACCAGAAAATTTTTCCCTTTTCTTTTCTTTCGGGCATCACAAGTATTTAGAATAAAAATAAACTATTAGAATTTGAGTTATAGTGAATTAAATAAAAAAAGAATAAAATTTATTTTTAAATTTTTAAAAAATATGGTGAAACTTAGTGGTTAATAATGTAACAAAAATGATATTAATTTTTTTTTTTACCAAAAATACACTCCTCTCTAATAAATAGACAAATTGCATTGTATTTCATTACTAATAAATAATATCAAATAGGCTAGCAGTTACAAATATGAAAGATTCCTTACTTTTTATTTACCAAAAGAAAGAAGAACAAATTTTATTTACAAAATCTAAGTTAGTGTACTTCAAACATGAAACAAAACATAACAAATTGGTACTGTAAGTCTCTTAAAAAATACCACGAGTTTTTTTATTTTTTGGATACAAGTTAATTAAGTCTGAAGAGTATCTTTTTAATAGGCATCTATTACTATGGAGTAAAAAAACTTTAATAGAAAATAAAATAGGAAATGGAGTGCCAAGGTAGGCAAAGAGTTTTGTGTTAGGAATTTATTTATTTAAGTTGCAATAAAGATTAAATTTAATGGACTTTATCAATCATATTCTTGTAACAACTAATAGTATTAAACTAAAATTAATGAATATTATGTTCATCAATGCTAATCATAATAATAATTAGAAAGTCGAAACATCCCTTTGAGTTATGGTGAATTAAGCCAAAAAATATTTTTTTAATAAAATATCAATTTCAAGGAGTATTTCAAAGGTGAATAAAAGTATATCCAAGTTCAATTTAATTATTATATAATAAATAACCTTAATGTCTTACAATTGTTAATCATAGAAACTCTATATTCATAAAGCATGTCATCAGTGAGAAATACAAATAAGTTTCACCAAATCAAAACATTTCTCTCTAAAGTTAATCTATTTAAAATCGAATAATGGAATTTCAATATATTTAGATACTATTATAATTACAGTAGCACTATAGATCATTTTACAATCCGCCATTAGCAAAAAATAATAATAATTAGAAAATCTCACTAAAACTAATAAACAATTCATAGAATAACTTAAAGGGAGCAACAAGTTATTCAAAAAATTGAAAATTTAAACTCAAATGGCATAAAAAAGAACATTTAGGTCATCTAAATTTAACCAAAAGATAAAAATATTGATACTGTTACAAAATAAAAAGTACTCTAAAAACAAAGAGTGATTTATTACTTGTGTATGTTTGGTTACGGAAAACTAAGTTCAGAAAAATATAAAATAATATAAATATTAAATATCATATTTTTTTTGTCTCAATTACGTTTATTCCTTCAAAACAATTGATTTTCTAAAAATTTTAAAGGAAAAAAAAAATCTAAAAGCATCATGTTCACGTGCAAAGCATGTGTTTTATTACTAGTTTGTTAAAATGTCTAACTATGTGCACTTGGATGTGTCTTGATGAGTGTCTTAAGGACATTAATTAAAGGAACTACTGAAATATAAGCTGTTACATTTATGTTAGAGGCAAATCAGTTGAACCAATAATAGTTGTATTAGTCCAAGCTGACTGCCCTTTAATTGGTGCCAATGAATTATTAGTTGTAATGGTTTGCTTTAATTGAGTGATGGTGTACTACTTCAATGATCATACCATTATATATTACTCGCAGCCACATAAATAGACCCCAATTTTTGGCGAGCAGGTGAGTGGGAGAAGTGACTAGCCTCTAATTGGTTCGTTAACACTTTAACAATTGAGTTGAGTTTAAATCCGCTATTGAAAACTTTCAGAAGGTGCCAAAGACATTGGGACAGGCATAGCAATTGTTTTTTTTTTTCTTTTAATTTTTTTTACACGAGCTACTGGATGTTCCATAATCGATTTTTCTGGAAAGAAAAACATGACATCGAAATTGTGATAGAGAGATTTCGCGAATTGCTATGGCGCTAGAAGTATCAATAAATTGCTCAGGAAAAAAAAATGAATATAATCATAGCCAGTTTGGTCCTGTATCATAACTCTTTTCTTGCTCTTTGCTGAAGACTTGCAAGTCGTTGCATATATGTGGTTTGGAAATTAGAAAGCAGCTGTCAAGATGGGCTGAGCTTTTCAATCTTCGCTCATTCGATCAAGCCAATGACAACCCTATTGACTTAAAAAAAAAAAAAGAAATACATTGTATTTGTGACGTTTTGGATACAGGGAAAGCATTTGATCAATTAGATTGCCATTCATTATCATATAAAAATATAAAATTACTACATTTATAGAATATCCAAGTTAAAAGATTCACGGGCGGATTTATTTATAGAATATCCAAGTTAAAAGATTCACGGGGGGATTTAAGGTGGGGGCACGGCCCCCAGTGCTCTCCTTAAATTCCTATAATACTTATACAATTTTGATATAATTTTAAGTGTGCCCCCAAAGTTTTCTTAGAAAGGATGCAAAAAAATTACGTACTCTCTCGGACCCTCCGTCCCACTTTGATAGTCCTGATTTTTTTTTCACACAGTTTAAGAAAAAGTAGTTAACTTTATTGGAACAATCAATTTAGGTAGCTATTTTTCTAAAATACCCTCACATTAATTAGAGTACAACTTTATGAGAACTTGAATTGATGGTAAAAAAAAAATAAACTCTCATTAAATGGAGTAGGTTTATAGTAACAACAACTTACATTGAATAAGCGTATTTTAGAAAAATTAAAATACAACTACATTCTTCAATTGAAAAGTGGACTACAATTTGGGACAGACGAAAAAGCGAAACAGGACTATCAAAGTGGGATGGAGGGAGTAATTTTTTAAGTTAGTTCATAAACTAAAATTCTAAAAAAATACGTGGGGTACAAATTTCATTTGAAATAAGATAAAAAAAAAGTCTTTTCATTTTAACTAGCAACCAATTATATCATTCACTTTCTTTGGGCCCAACTCTCCAATTTCCCTTTCCTCTTCTGGTCCCCCATTTTTCCCCCACAACCGAGAGCCACTGCTTTCCACAACCAAGCAGCTAGCTACTCTTTCTCTTGATCAATTCATCCAATCATATCATTCACTTCCTTTGTCCCCACTTCCCAATTTCCCTTCCATCCACTGGTCCCCCATTTTCCCTCCACAACCGAGAGCCATTCTTACTTCCACAATCAAGTTAGTTATCAAAATATAAAAACTCGCAGTGAGCAATTGTAAATAGTTTAGTTTATTTTTTAAATAAAATTATTATTACATTAATAATTTTGAATTTATCTTTTTATGTTTTTCTTGGAATATGTGCATCATTTGTACTTGTTGGTAATTTTTTTTTTCTTAAAAAATTAGAAAAAGAGTAGGTAAAAAATTTTGGTGTTGTTTTTGCCCCCACTAAAAATTTTTTCTGGCTCCACCACTAAAAGAACATATCAAACGTCAGTACAAATATAGCCAATTTCATTATTACTTTCACTATCAATCACACAAGCTCTAAAATCATAAAGGTAGTACAAAACTTAAGGCCCACATTACGAAAAAAAGTTTTAAATTGAAATACCATTATTTATCATTGACACCGATTGGAAGAGCACTATCAATCATTTACACCAAACATTACCAACCAAAAATCATTTCGGCAAATCATTAACACACAAAAAGTAAAAACTGAAAAAACCCACTAAAACTGAAATACAATCTTAAAATCACATCAAGGTAAACCACGAATTAATAAAAAAAACTGAAAATTTAATTCATATGCAACATAAAAGAAAACATCACTTAAGCAAAATGCAATGGATACACGAAGACACTTTATACACCGCATCTATATAAATATAAGATTTTGACCAACTTCCAGACCATACTGCCCGAGATATATTGGCAGCCGCCGATCATTTGATTGGACTAAAATTTGGAATGAGTACGCTTGATGATATGAATCATTTGAAAAATAAACGTATTCGTTTTGTAGCGGATCTTTTACAAGACCAATTCGGGTTGGCTCTGATTGGTTTAGAAATTGCTGTTCGAAGAACTATATGTGGAGCACAAATACATCGACCGGTACTAGTTGTTAGCTGTTGCTATACTGTTTGGATGATGACATCTAGTAAACTGATTCTTACACTGATTTCTCCTGTATACAGGAGTTCCGGTTACGATGGAGGTTGCTAGTGATTTAGCGGATAGGCAGGGGCCAATATACAAGGAAGACACAGCTATTTTTGTCAGTCAGTCTGGTGAAACTGCTGATACTTTACAGGCATTAGATGATGCTTTAGAAAATGGTGCATTATGCGTTGGAATCACACATATTGTAGGAAGTGCGCTTGCAAGGAAAACCCACTGCGGTGTGCATATTAATGCTGGTTGTGAAATAGGTGTGGCGAGTACTAAGGCAAGTAATTGGCACTTTGTTTTTGGCGTTACTTCCTTCTATTCTTTTTTCTTTTGGTTTTACTATTATGTGACTTGTTATGTTGTTCCCTTAATCAACAGGCATACACCAGTCAAATTGTAGTTATGGCAATGTTGGCCCTTGCTGTTGGAGGAGACATGATTTCAAATGAAGCAAGGAGAGAAGCAATAATAGATGGTCTCCTAGACTTGTCGAGTATGCGTCTTGCTTGTTTCTTGCATTGCAGCTACAGCATTCTTTAGTTTTTCTGCCTACAAATGTGTGCTTTCTAGTATTTATTTATTTATTTGTCAAAACGAAAGTGAAAACGGTAGGCAAAGTGAAAACAGTAGTATTTATTATTTGAGGTATCTAATTCTATTGTATTATGCTTTTGAAAATGGTAGGCAAAGTGAAAGAGGTTCTCAAGCTGGATGAGGAAATGAAAGATCTTGCTGAACTGCTCATTAATGAACAATCACTTCTTGTATTTGGAAGAGGATATAATTATGCAACAGCCCTAGAAGGCTCCTTGAAGGTAAAGGAGGTTGCTCTTATGCATAACGAGGGAATTCTTGCAGGTGAAATGAAACACGGACCTTTAGCTTTAGTGGATCACAACCTTCCAATTGTTGTGATAGCTACTCGTGATGCTTGTTTCAGGTTAGTTGAATGTTTTGATAAGGGCAAATTATCCAATTGGCCCTTTAACTCTTTGTATAGGTAAAATTAAGCCCCCACCTATTTTTTGCTGACTTTAAGCCCTTGAACTTGTAAAGGTGGGAAACTGTGGCCCTTTTAGCCAGTTTCTCCGGTTTTGCAACCGGAGGACCAATTCACACGAATGCAAGTGTGTTTCTTCAAAGGGCATTTTTGTCCGCATATTCTAAGCAAAAAGGGCACAACTCCTCCCTCCCTCCATTTTCCTAACCCAACCCAACTGCTAGTCGAAACTTCACTGCAACAATGGAAGCAACAATGGAGTGGCAAGAGAAAATCTTTCCTACAAGGAGTTTCGACTTGTTGCTTAATTCTTTCTCTTGCCACTCCATTGTTGCTTTTCGTCTACAGCAAATTTCAGAATGCTCAACAAGATTTCAGAATGATTCCAAAGATTCTCGCTTTTCGTGCAAGTATCAAATGATCTAAAGACAATACCGCAATACACCAAATTTGGCAACATTATGAACTACCAGTCGCAAGATCTTAGACAAAACTAAAGATGAGAGAAAAGGAGGAGGTTAGTAAAATTCTCTCTTTTTTTGATAAATAAATATGGGCAAATTCTACAAGATAATTTGTACAGAACATCATTTGAAAAATCGTCAACATCCCAGATCGCATATGTGCAAATTCACATCAGATAACACAAGTAAATCTAGAATCAATGGCCATTTGACCACAAAATTGCAAACTTTAAGAGAAAAAGTGCAGGATAGAGGGCAAGCGGGATAATTATAATGAAACAATTAAATTAAAAGGAAAACTAAAGGATTAACACTCACCTAGTGCAAAGAAAAAGGTGAAGATTGCAGAGAATACATTTCCAATAATAGCAGAAACTGCAAAGCTGAAATATCGTTTAACTTTATCGGCCAAATTCCTGAATGAAAATGAGAAAGAAGAAGAAGAAGGCAAAGAATGAGATGGATAAGCATAAAACTCCATGGATTCTGTCTCCAATCTCAAGAAAATCTTTCTCTTGCCACTCCATTGTTGGCTTCCATTGTTGCTGTGAAGTTTCGACTAGCAGTTGGGTTGGGTTAGGAAAATGGAGGGAAGGTGGAGGAGTTGTGCCCTTTTTGCTTAGAATATGCGGACAAAAATGCCCTTTGAAGAAGCACACTTGCATTCGTGTGAATTGGTCCTCCGGTTGCAAAACCGGAGAAACTGGCTAAAAGGGCCACGGTTTCCACTTTTATAAGTTCAAGGGCTTAAAGTCAGCAAAAAATAGGTGAGGGGCTTAATTTTACCCAGACAAAGAGTTAAAGGGCCAATTGGATAATTTGCCCTTTTGATAAACTAGTGGTTTCGTGTTTATTATATCTGTTCCATAAACATCTCTTTTGCTGCAGCAAACAACAATCAGTCATTCAGCAACTTCATGCTAGGAAAGGTCGACTAATAGTTATGTGCACGAAAGGAGATTCTGCATCTGTATCAGTTGGTGGATCTTGTCGAGTAATTGAAGTTCCTCGTGTTGAGGACTGTCTCCAGCCTGTACTTAATGTAATTCCATTGCAGGTAAATTGCCCACTTTTATTGGGAACCTTTTCTTGTGTCAACTATTCATTGAGTTGGATGAAGGATGATTTTGGCAGTATGGATCTTCTTTACTCTGGGAACCTAAATGCTGCTATTTTTAGGAACTTTTAGGTACCGAATTGTTAAACTACTTAATAACGATTTCAACTCTCAGAGCAGCATTAATATTAAGTCCAAGAACTATGAAAAGTTTGCAAGCTCTGCAAGTCTTTGATTTTTATTTGTCTGGACAGTGCGGTCTATGGCGTCTCATTTCTTTTGCACAGATGATTTATCTTGCTGTCAGGAAAGCCCCAGTTACTCTCCTTGTATGAGGCAGCAAAGATAGTTTGTCTGCTAGAGTGCTAGAAGTTCCTTTTCCATTCCCTTGATCCCAGGGAAGAAGAGCTTTAATTTAATTTTGTTCAGAGTCCTTGGTTTTAGTTTGTGTGGATGGTAGGTGCAAACCGGGTTGTAAAATTGTAACTTTCTATGTAAAATATCTTGAGAAGCTTAGCAAGTTTTACATGTTTTTTTGATCATTCGTGAAAGACTTGATGATCAAGGTGGAGATAATGTTCGTGTGATTGTATAGTTTCAAGTCCAGAGGTAACGCTGCTTGTTGGTTACCCATCTGTGCTACTATCATCTTTGAAGGGTCCTCCAGTGCAGCTTGTTAGTTTGGTTTTTACTGATTGCATCTCTGTGTGGTTTGAATGCTACAGGTAAACAACTTTCGCTTTCAGGTCATCTAAAAGTAGTGTTCAGGATGGTGTAGAATAGAACTTAATGCTTACTGTGATTTTTAGATGCTTGCTGTTTACTGCTTGGTTGTTTACTGCTTGGTTAGAAACTCTTAAATGAGTCTAGAATTTTGAGTCCACTCAGGATTGGTTTTTGTCTAAGTAATTATTTGGAATAAAAAAAAATTAGCACACAATATTTTTGATCCCAATCAAATTGGTTGAGTTATTTTGAGAAGATAAATTTGCCGTAAAGTTTCTAAAACTCGTTTGCAATATTAGCACAATAAAAAATGATTTATCAGGCCAAACATGTACATTACATGGGATTCATAAAGGTTAACACATACAAGCACGCATCGACCGCACAAGTTATTTCAATAGCCATTAGGCTAGTTTTCTAAAAACGTAGTAAAAGCAGCAACGACATATACTCAATGTAAAAGATAATTCTAATTCTTTTTTTTTTGTCCAATGTATTTTTTTATTTTAATAAACCAGTAAACACATCACAATCATATAATTTTCATCTGGACAGGTGTTGCATTCATTTATAGATGTCCTGCCAATTACTGCATTCATTTATAGATGTGAAGTGGAGCCTCAAACAGCAAATTGACAAGTATAGCCCAATTAAACTCTATCGAGAAACTATTAGTGAATCGTTTTCGCATATCGTATTATTTTTTTAAAACATGCACACGTTATAACCTTCTAGAAATTATTAGAGGCAAGCATCCAATGGATGATTCATGAATAGTGTCTCGATAAACAAATACATTTTCTTGTAACCAATATCTACGACCAATAAACCATCGCCGCTTTAATAGCTTCACCTTTTATCAATCTTGGTCACTTTATTAAAGTTACATAGAATAATAACAATGAATGATAAGTCAATTGCTCGTCAACAAATAGATCAATTTGCATCTCCTTCGATAATTCACCAAAGCTAACAGTTAACCTTTCTGAAAGGGTGACCCAAGTATTGCAGGTCACTACGAAAATGAAGGATGGAGAAATCAGATGAGAGAGAGCAATAAAGAGGCAGGTAGTTTTCTTTTGCTTTTCATCCTCATAAAACACCAATGATTACCTATGCATTTGTTAGTGAAACATACAAGGAATCTAAATAAAACGGGTGGATTCTTGGGAAATGAATAGTAGGTAAAAATTTCCCTCATGAAACTAATTATAACTTCTATGTCCACATCCAAACATGATAACTTATTTTGAAATCAAATATAACGGATAAAATCACGTGTTCAAACAGACCCAAATTTTCTGCAATAGCTAGATGTAATAGTTGACTCCACTATAGTAAGTTTACATCATATACATGTGGATGTTACCGTCTAGCTTTGCTGCCAAGGCTCTAGAAAGTGAGATGACAGGCAAACACAGTGACCAACTAATCACCAAGAAAATCAAAATATGTAAGCTTTACAAAGCTGAAGTACGTGGTTCATTTACATTTCTTTCATCAGACACATGAATTAAGAAGGAAGAAGTGGTGGTACAAATTAACAAAATGCCGTGCAGTATCCTCCTTGTGTAAATATTGGCACACTAACTGTAATATCTTAGCCCCCTTAAAAGGTTGTTGCGCTCTTTTCTATTACTTCTCTTGTAATATCTTAGCTAAATGTGTCAAAATAGGTGATTTGGACGGATTTAGACAGGTCATGATTGAGTAATGGATAAAATTAGGTCAACCCATTTATACATATTTAAATAAACGAGTATAAATGGTTATCCATTTATACCAATTTAATAAATGGGTACATGTATAACCAATTGCCGATTTATGAGTGGGTACAGGTATAACCAATTTCTCATTTATGAGTCACTTACAATTTTACTTTTTTTTTAATTTTTTTTTTTGCATGGTGTTTGAAAAGAAATAACAGTTGTTTATTGTTATTAAATTGATAAAAAATCAAATTTATTTACTTAATACTCATTAAAAGTTAAGTTTAAATATATAATTATTTTTAAATGTGTATAAATGGATGAGTCGAGTCAGCTCACTACCTACTAATTAAATGAGTTTAATTGAATACTCATTTAAACCCATTCAAAATTAGTGGACGGGTTTGGACGGATTTGATTAAGTTAACATAATTGAATTGTGATTAACATCTTTAATCTTTGCCGCTTCATAAAAGGTTGTTACTCTTTTTTTAGAATAGACGTAATAATAATCATTTGAAAGTTGGAGTTCAAAGTTGAGAAATATTCTAGTAAGAATAGACGTAGTAAGAATATTCTAATTTAGAAGAATCTTTAAAAATTTTTAGAATCTTTAATTTAATTTCTATCTTCACCTTATCATGACTCAATATTTGAGAAATTATATGAGGAGGGCTTTTATTTAAAAGATTGAAGGTTTAGTCAAGCACCTAACCGACTTGTTGCATCAAGATATAAGGTTTAGAACAAGTGAATCTTGTCTTCTTCCTTAATACGGTTAATTTGCTCATAAATTCTCTGTTTCGATCATTTGGTTATCAAAACTTGCTAAAATACTTACACAATTACGGAAAACCTACAAGATTGAATGTCACCTTTCACAAGGAAAATTCTGTCGTTTTCTGTCCATATCTGTGTACATAATACAATATTTAATAGGTGTGTAACTTCAGGTTGCAAAAAATTAAAAATCATGACACAAAAGAGGAAAGTAAAAACAGCTGATAACTCTACGGAGGTAAAAGTAAAATTGTTGATCAATCATTTTTGACTAATCTGGGGGAGGGACTTAATAAGCGGGAGGAGGTAGGAGGATTTGAACTAATGATTTTTAATTTTTTGGGTCTCGATCTTAATTATTAGATCAAGATTTTCTCGACTGGCATAGCCAACATTCTAAATACGCTACGTATAATTGCCATTTTTCCTTATTTGCAATTTTAACATTTACTTGGAGTTTGGTCTCAACTACGTATGAGTAGTTTTGGTATTCAAATATGAAATAATTTCAAAACTTTGTTTGAAACAATGAAAAATCATCCTTGTTTTCAATGTTTTGAGAAGTTAAAAGCTGTTTTAAGAAACAATCAAAACTAATTTCATTTGTTGATGCTGTTGTGGCCCTTGCGAGTTTCAATTACTTGGATAATTTAATTAGTTAATTGGGCTGAGGGATTATAGCAAACTCTTGGGCTGTTTTTGTTGGACTGGTCCAAGTTCTAATGGCCTTTTACAATTGTTTTTTGTTTTTGGGATCCGATTTCACATTTGCCAAAATTGAAAAGGGCCATCAGAAAATTTTTGGGAATGTTATCTTGGGACTAATACAGTTAGTGGGCCTTAAAGGTTAAAAAATAAGAAACTTTCTGGGTCCATGCATATAGGGCTTATGTTCTTATAGGGGACATTTGTTTGTTCTATAATTAGGGCTGTCAACGGGCCGGGTCCGGGCCGGAATTCATTATTCCGGACCCGGACCCGAATTACTATGCCGGATCCGGATCCGACCCGTTTACCCGACGGGTCTTTTATTCTATGTTCCGGATCCGGATCCGGCGGGTCCGGATCCGGATCCGGGTCTACCTGAACAAATTTACTAAAATTTATAATTTCTAATAAAAATGAGAAAAAAATATATTTGTAAACTAATTTCTAACTAATGCAAAGAAAAAATCAAATAAGAAAAGAAATCAAATTAACTTTATTAAAATACATCACCCTAATCAAATTATATTGATAAATATATATTTTTTAAATTATTAATTCATTTATATCCGGATCCGGGTCTAATACGGGTCGGAATACTATATTCCATATCCGACCCGTTTTTTTGTTTGACAAAACGGATCCGGATCCGGATCCGGGAAACGGAATTAAATCCCTACCCATACCCGCAATAATTTCACGGATCCGGTCCGGATCCGGGTCTAGACCCGACCCGTTGACAGGCCTATCTATAATTGAACTTATGGATCATAAAGCCCAATTTATAAATTCCCGACTCTTCAAAGAAGTTTAGAAGCTGAAATATTGAGCAAACACCCAATTTGGGCTATATACATCCAAGAACTTATTTAAAAGGTCGATTTTGTTATAATAACCCAATTTTTTTTTAAAAGCTCTTCAAAGAACTTATTTAAAGGCTCGACTTTATTATAGTAACCCAAATTTAAACAAACAAACTCAATAAAAATATTACAAGTCCAAGTTTGTTTATAAATCCAAATTAAATAAAAAGAAGTCTTTTTCAAGAGTAGGCTTGACTCTAGGGTCAAGCCCAAATTCAAATGCAACTCGAACCAATATATGCCTATTTACATCAAAATAGAAACTTTTTTCTTAGAGATAATTGAATTAAAATACTTTTTAAAAGGAGAAGTCTTTTCAAGAGGGGAAACTTTCCAAAATGGATAACTTTCAGAATAGGGAAATCTTTTTTTTTTTTAGAAACCATTTCAGTTACTTTTTTTATAAAAGATTCATATGTTTTATAGGATTATTTAAGATAAAAATAAGTAAATGAAATAACATATGTGAACTAATTAAGTCATATATATTATCGGCTATAAGTTGGAAGTAAGATTGCATATCTTTAGAAGATAAATGAAGAGGTAAATAGACTGACGATCACGTTCTCGGAATTATAGAGTAAGGTGTATTAAATGAAGAGTTTGAAATTCTTACGTTAGGGTTGTAAAACTAGCAATGACAGTTTGAAACATTTATAGATTTTAATTTTAGTGACACTGTCATTTTAGAGTAATTGTAAGTTATAAAATTTAGTGAATTTTTGTAAGTTATAATCAAGATGTCTAGTTTTCATGAGAATACAGTCTCACGGGTACGCCATGTCGTGTTGCAAATTTAGTCCATGGACCCAAATTTGGAGTGAAGCATCTTCACAGACTAGTAAGTGAGCATTGGTTTCTCCATAAACATTCCAATTGACTTCAGAAAAGGAAAAAATAAAAAAGAGGAAAAGAAAGAAAGAAAGAAACATGTGATTATATATATACATACATATATACATATTATATTCTACAATCTCTACAAATCAGAATAAGGCCCAACAAAGAGACTTACAATATCATCAAGGCAGGAAATGTAGGGACTTAGTAAAACACAAGAACAAGATGGGCAGAATGAGATCCCATGATTAGTTTCCTCTACAATCTGCAGTCTAGGCGCATAGGCTTGCCAAGCGGATTGAGCCTACGTCAACGTGCCAACAAATTTTTTACCTGAAAAAGAAAAATAAACCCAAGTTCAGGATATCACTCCTCTACAATAAGCTAATGCAATAAAAATATCAACTTGATAAGCTAATGCAAAGAAATCATAGAACACGAATATATTACCTTACCATCTTAAGTGAAAAGAGTGCACACAGCTTAATCAGAATCACAAGAAAAGAACATCGAACCCCATCTGCATAAAAAGACACAGGCTGAAAGGTCAAAGAATCAATTTAACATGGTAAGCAAAGCACGATTGACATCTGAGTTTCTTCTCAAGCTAGTTAAAAGTGAGAAAAATTATTTACTGGGCTTTAAAGGAGAAAATTACTAATATAAATTTCACATGACACATAAAAGTAAATATGATTCCTCTATTTGAATTTCGACACTTCCTTTCCATTCAAGAAATTTGTTGGAGTCAACAAAAAAAATTTTGGACAATAATTTTCCAAAATTTTAAGTGAAAATCAGTAAGAAAATTGAACAATAATTTTAAGTGAAAATCAGGAACTCTAAATCTCTGCGTACCTGGTGCCATCACTGCGTATTCTCACAAAGGGAATGTCTTCAATCATGGGCCAGTAGTCTCCTCTATACATCAAACACCTTTTCTCAAGAAGTGGGCATTCATAAATTTCTAGAGCTCGAAGCGGATTACTCAAAGATTCCCTTGGTAGGGATCCAAGCTTGGGGCAATTACAGATATGCAGATCTTGAAGAGCTGTAAGACCTCGCAAGAACGCGGAGAGCGATTTCAGATTTGGTAAGTCACGAATGGTGACGGACCTAAGAGTTGGAGGAAGCAAAGCCAATCCGTCATCACCACTACCAGAAAATGATTCCAGCTCTGGATATCCACCACGGATGTAGAACCTTTCAAGAAACGTCAGTCTGTTGAGTCCCCATTCTGACAGGGGCTTCAGCTGTAAGTTTTCTCCTGCCTCTATGTCAAGAAACTTCAGAGTGGGAGGAAAATCTCCTTGTGGAAATAACAAAGGACTTGAACAAGAATACAACAACAGAGATCTTAGTCGTCCCAAACCACTGGGCAAGTAACTAACATTTTTGCATCTGCACAAGGAAAGACGTTCCAAACTTGGAGTGGGCAATTGATCCAGATCATAATCACAATCCCTAATATCCAAAGACCGGAGACTTGCAAAACTGTAGACTGAACCAAGCATTGTTCTCAAATTCAGACAGGGGCACTCAGTGATTTCCAGACTCTCAATCGATGGGCAGTCAGTGCCCTCTATGACAATCTCCGGAGTAAGGTTCAGTTGCTGGCAATGTCTGATCCCAAGATGCCTAAGCTGAGGGAGGAGCAACTTGTCCATTGGCAAGCAACTGAGGGCTGAGCATCTGCCTATTCGCAATGTGTTAAGACCAGAAAATGTAGGCAAAGACTGGAGAGCACTGCAACCTTTTATATCAAGATATTCAAGCGTCGGTAAGACACCAAGCTCCTCCAAGGATGAAAGCTGTGAACATTCTGAAACAAATAAACGTTTTAGCTGCACAAGGTTTATAGTATTACTTGAGCCAAGCTCCTCCAAGGATGAAAGCTGTGAACATTCTGAAACATCTAAAGATTTTAGCTGCACAAGGTTTACAGTATTACTTGACCCCCACAGATTCTTCAGTTGATGGCACTCATGTAATGCGATACCTTCAAGGCCTGATGGAAACTGCTTGAACACATCCTCGAGGGATGCAAGCCCTATAATCTGCCCAAACTGCAATTGGTTTAATGAGGTCAAATTGTGAAAACATTTTGCAATTCCCACCGAGCACTTTTTTAAGTTTAGTTCAGAGAGTGAAGGAAGATGCAAAACAGGAATGCTTTTCAACTTTGGGCAGCCACTTATACAGAGCTTTCGGAGCAGAGGGAAGTGGCATTCGGTCTCTCCTGCTGAACTTAAGCAAGTCCATTCCTCCCATTCTGGCATGTCATCAAATGTTAGACTTTCAAGCGATGGAAAGCAGTCTTTGCCACATACCTCCGTACCTACTGCCTTCACCTCAAGCATGGTTTGAATGCTCAAATCTTTGAGCGCAGGCAATTGCCCGAGTGATGGTAAACACTTGCAGTGTGTACAACCTCTAAGGCTTACTTTTACTAATTTAGTAAATGAAGAATCCCCCACCCAGGAAGAGAATTTGTCTCCCTTATAGAACTCAATTTCAAGACTTGTTAGGTTTGTGTGTGGTCGTAGTGCCTCAAGCAAATCTTGTTGAAGAACTTTACTCAGAGAATCATCATATTCACTATTCCATGCCAATACTATTTTATCAAGGTCCCTCTTGTTCTTCAAATTGGCATCCCGTGCTTCTTGAACATTCCTAACATTTTGCAACTCCAAAATGGCGAGTGACCCTGCCAGTAAGGACAAGTTCCCCAAGTCATTCAGCCTGAACCCACCATTTTTGCTCACAACCACTTTGGATAGTGTCTGCAAGCTCGTCAACTGATCAATCCCTGAAGGCATCTCATGCAATTGCCTAGTATTGGAATTTTCAAGATGGCGCAGGTTAATTAATTTTCTAATACCTACCGGTAAGTTAATCAGCCCCCAGCAGTTGCGCAAACGTAGTGTTTGTAAATTGCAAAGATTACTCATTGATTCCGGCAACACTTTCAACGAAGTACCAGACAAATTCAGGTACCTTAGATGTATTAATTCACCGATGGAATTTGGTAGATCAAAGATAACATAGCCACTGAATGATAGCACCCTTGAGTATCGCAATTCCAGCAAAAGTTCTGTTATGACCTTTTTAGCGATGTAAAAGTCGCCGTCATACTTGCCAGAAACGGGTAGGAAACTCCGCAAATGTTTTGCTTTCTGAAGTGTTTTAAACTTTTGTGAAGCTCCATACATTGAACTTGTGAATGATGCATACCTAACCTTGTCAAGAATCGTGAATTTGATGTTCTCTTCCAAGTCGTCTGTCAGTCTGGAACAAAAATCTCCAGCAACATATCTAGCTAGATCGTTAATAAGGTCATGCATCACAAAACGTGAACTATTGGAACTTGACTGCTGGAAGAAGGACCTCATTAGTAGCTCCTTAAAATAATTGTCCCCTATGTCCTCCATAAGATCACTTGCTTTTGATTCCTCGAGAAAACCCTCTGCCATCCAGAGCAATACAAGCTCATATTTGTCAAACTCATAGTCCTTGGGAAATATGGAGCAGTAAGCAAAGCACGGTTTTAGATGGGCAGGAAGATGATAATAGCTTAATCTTAGTGCTGGAAGAATATCACTTTGATCCTCTTTTATTTCCCACATCTCACTGTTCAGTATATCCGTCCATTCATCTGGGGTCGATCTAGCACGCAACAGCCCTCCAAGAGTCTTCACGGCCAAGGGCAAGTTCTTGCACTTCCTTACAATACTCCTACCAGTGCCTTCTAGATTGGGGTGCCTGTCAAAATTTGTCCTTCCTAGTGCATGTCTTGCCAGTAACCATAAGCTTTCATCATCTGTCAACTCCTTCAGACTATATCCAGCAGTGGAAGACATTACTGATGCCACTCTATGATGCCGAGTGGTGACAATTATCTTGCTCCCAGATGAACCAACTAGAAATGGGCGGCGCAGGATGTCCCAGTCCTCGTATTTTTCATTCCAAACATCATCTAAAACAATTAGAAACCTCTTCCTGGTCAAGGCCTCACTCAGTTTCACTTGAACCATATTCAGATCCTCATAATCACAGCCACCTGCTGTGATTGCTCTGAGGATTGTCTTTGTTACCCCAAAAATGTCAAAATCATCTGAAACACAAGCCCAAGCCTTGGAATCGAAAAATTCGTTGACTCTGTCATCATTGTACACCATTTGAGCAAGAGTTGTTTTACCAACCCCTCCCATGCCAACAATTGGTATCACAGCCACTTGATCATCGCTCGATTCATTTGAAAGGAGCAATTTCAGCAGCTCTTCTTTGTCATTCTCCCGACCATAAACATGAGACTCCACTAGGGAAGTTGATGGCAATCTATCCCTAGTTTTGTTCGGCCTCTTTGCTACAGTCTCTACCAAATGGAGGATTTTGATTTGTTCTTTCGTGCTCTCCAATCTTCTAGTTATTTCATCCACCTTGGGAGCCATTTTTCCGTTGAACTTATAATCTTTAACAGAAAAATTTGTACAACAGGAAGGGATTTTAACCTTTCTTACCTTGCTAGTAGAGCCTTGAGCTTCCATCAACTTTCTTCGACAAGCTTCTGTGGAGAATTCGTCTATCACATCATCCATATCATATGCCAAATCCTGAAGATCATCTAGCCACTGCTTCACAGCGATCCTCATATTCTGCTTGTCCTCAGCATCATCAAGCACTGCCTGAATCAGGGATAGCACTTGGCTCCATCGTTTCAGCTGAGTATCTAAGCCTTCTGAGCGTGCAAATTTCTTCAAATCGACAGAAGCAAGCTTGTCAAATATCACCTTGATGATTGCACCAAGAAAGACTTCTATCAGTGCCATTTTTCACTCCTCTTTTTTTCCTCTCCGGATTATATTGTGTAGGTAAGCAACGAGCAAAAAGTCTGAAAACTTGAAAGGGGAGATAAGATTGAAAGATGGGAAACTAGTCTGGCTGTGTTTGGACTAATAATATTTCGTTTTTTTAATTGCGGAACAGTAAAATCAAAATGATCATTGACTTGTATTGACCGAATAATTCATCCCAAGTTTTCAATCCCAAAACAGTAAAATGCCAATACATTATTCAGACCGTTGTACTGTATCAAAACAAACCGACAAATAAGTGTGCCTAGTCTTTCTCTATCTTCTTCTTTGCTCCCCCTCTTCATCACCCCCAACCTCACTTACATAGCATTATCTCAGACGTGGGTTTTGTAGTTGTTCTGCCAGGGAGCTATCATCTATCACATTCTTTACGGGAAAAGTGATCAGCGCCAAAATATTTCAACTGGCAAGAAAAAAGTTTCCAAAGCACGCTTCTTCATTTCTTATGTAGTACCAGTAGACTTATTTTTCTTTTCTGTAGCACTATATTATATCATCAATCATTAAAGTAACCCACATAGAGAAGTTGCTTTTGTGTGGAATTTGACCGAATTGAGGGAGGTACTTTTGAGCTAGAATGATTGGTGCTCTTAGGGTAGTTGTTGTACTTCATTTACAACGTAGTGTACATTTACAAATGCTCATGTATTTATGCATGAGTTGATGAACACGAATAAAATTTGAAGTACCACAAAATTGTATAAGAGTAAACTATATTATGTAAAAAGTATAATATCTAGACAATTGCAACAAAATTCAATTGTACCTGGTCTAATTTTGACCATTTTCCTTAGTTGTTTAACGTTAATTAGTGTAATTTGGTTGTATGTCGTGACACAAATTCAATTAAATAACTAAAACATCAAACCACATAAGTAGCTGGTATTTGTTGTTTCCATAATTCTAATTTTTTTAAAAACAATTGTTCAAAATATCGTTCACATTTTGTATAATACATTTTTTCGTCCTTTACTTTCAAAACATTAACTTTATGTACCTCATAAATTCAAGTTAGCAAAATTTAGTCTCAACCAAAGTTTTTGACTACTTTTTAGTCTGAAATCACTACTTGACCAATATACAATCATTTTTTATGTACAAAAAAAAATTAGATTTCACTTTTTATTGATAATATATATATTATGTCAAATCTCTTTTTTTTTTTTTGAAAAAGT
The DNA here is from genome assembly GCF_036785885.1 of Coffea arabica. Taxonomy (NCBI): domain Eukaryota; kingdom Viridiplantae; phylum Streptophyta; class Magnoliopsida; order Gentianales; family Rubiaceae; genus Coffea; species Coffea arabica. Next base: position 29,905,395 of record NC_092313.1, read on the forward strand.
GAATACATTTTAGATCAAATCCTACTTTTTAAAGAAAAAATGAATATAAATCTGGTCATTTGTTTAACTATAAACGGGATTTAACAGTTTTGCCCATAAAAAAATAAACCCAAATCTCTTAATTATATTCTCTCTTCTCAAACCATCCAACCCATCCCTCTTCCTTCTTTCTCCCCTCTCTCCAACCATATGTGGGTTATGTGAAAAATGAAAAAATTCATTTGGCGAGATGTGAGAAACATTTTGAACAGTTTTCTCCTTGTTATTTTATATGTCAAACGGCAATATCCTACCATTACTCTAATATTATATGGAAGCGTATGGTTCCAATGGGACCATTTGAGCTGTTGAAAATTCAGAGGAGACTATCACCTCTGACGTCTGAACTAGACGGGTGCAATTGCACCAGTTAGAAGAAGTTTCCTAGAAATCATAACTTCAAGAGCAGGTGAGGGTTTCAAATCTCCCACCTATACAAAAGGGATATATTTATCAAGTTTGTGATATATTTATAAAGAAAGAAATTTAGAAACATTGTGAAAGTCCCATCTGAATTAGCAAAATTAATATTCTCTCCATCTCATTTTATTAGTTATAGTTTCTCCTTTTGCTAATTCCAAAATATTTTTTTCATCAATTTGGACAAAAATATTTCTTAACGTCTTAAAATTTTTTGAAGCACCTATATTGATTATTAAACAGGAAAGGTGATTAAGTACATCAACGGGTCCTTGATCAGACTTGCATTTTCTTTAATTGAATGCATTTGTCTATTCCTTTTACCAATGAATTACAAAATAAGATAGATGAAATAAAAAGATAAAGCTTCTAACCAAAACCCTTCTTCTTGGACCCAAAAAGATTAAGGATAATTATTCTTCTCAGAGAAATATCAAATTAGATAATTATTCTTCTAAAAAAAAAAACAAAGTGTATGGGAAGTTGACTTGACTTGACTAAGAGCTTAAATCTTAATCCTATAAGGTAAGCAAGGGTCATAGAATTATCAATGGAAATTAGCGTGTTAATTTGTTTGAGTACATCATTTGTGGGGGGGGGGGGGGGGGCTCTTCTGAGTCTTGTTGAACAAATGAAGAAACAGCCTTAAGAATGTTGAACATTAAAGTTGATTTTTTGAGACTAATGAAGAGCAATTAGTTTGTCATTTTCCAATGTTACCTTTTGTAGAATCTAGAATTGTCTTTTGGATTACTGATGGTATTTAGTTGTTAGTTGGCATTAACTGTGAGGGTTCCTATCCCTATGTATATATAGTTGTATTTGATGTGAGCAAGAAGGAGAATTGTTTTCTTGTTGAATACAGCTTTCTCTTAGCTATCTTTTTCACAGCTTGTTATTGGTCCTGGGCTGGTGTACTTTGTTTTACACCATTTTTTCTACATGGTACCAGAGCTCCAAGGGTGATTGCTATCTCTGTCTTATCCCTTGGTGAAAAAGATTAGATGTGACAATGGATTCTACATGTCGTTTTAATGGGCTGGGAATGGAGTTGCTGAATCAGTCCAATTACAAGATATGGAGGTCCTGCATGGAATCTTATTTGGTTGGTGAAGATCTGTGGGACGTAGTTGGTGGTGATAAAACTAAGCCACTAGAATCTAATGAACAAAATGCTGAAGCTGTCAAGAAGTGGAGAAGTTTGAATGGCAAGGCTGAGTTTGCTCTAAAAAGATCTATCTCTCATGGTCTCTTTGAGCATATTATCAAGTGCAAGTCTGCAAATGAGATTTGGGAAACTCTTGATCTACTATACAACAAAAAGGATGTAAGTCGGCTGCAAATGCTAGAGAATGAGTTGGCAAATGCAACACAAGGTGAACTCTCAATTTCTCAATTTTTTGTCAAGATAAAAAACCTGTGTTCGGAGATATCATTACTAGATCCAGATGAGCCAATCTCTGAAGCACGGTTAAGACGTCACATTGTTCGAGGCTTGAAACCAGAGTACACTCCTTTTATTACATCTATTCAAGGATGGGCACAACAACCATCTTTGGAAGAGTTGGAGAATCTTTTGACTTCACAGGAGTCTTTAGCTAAGCAAATGGCTGGTATTCAAGTTTCAGAAGGGGAAGGAGAAGTCTTGTTGGCTGCTGGAAAGAACTTCAAAAGAAAAGAGAAGAAATTTGACTGGAGTAGAGGAAGAGCTGAGTCTTCAGAGAAAGATGGTAGAAAGCCAATAATATGTTACCGTTGCCACAAACCTGGACATATAATGAAGAACTGCAAGGTCAGCATACAAGAAACTAATGTTGCAGCAGCAGAAAAGGATGATCAATCTGATGAAGATTGGGGAAAATGTTTTGTGGCTGAAACGAAAGATATTGATGCATTGGCTTCCATCAATCTTGAAGACGAATGGATTGTTGATTCTGGTTGTGGGCATCACTTGACTGGTGACGAATCCAAGTTCTCAAATTTTCATCAATATAATGGTAAACATCCCATTGTTACAGCAGACAACTCCATACACTCAGTGTCAAAAGAAGGAAAGGTCATCATAAATGGTAAGGACAATGATCAAATTACTCTTAATAGTGTGTTTCATGTTCCAGGGATGAAGAAAAATCTGTTTTCAGTTAATAATGCTGTGGATTCTGGTAGCTTTGTTCTTTTTGGCCCAAAGAATGTTAAATTTCTTAAAAACATAAGAGTATTGGATGCTGATGTTATTCACACGGGTAAAAGAGTTAAAGATCTATATGTTTTATCAGCTTCTTCATCTTACGTTGAAAAAATGAGCTGCAATGATAATGTCTCTGTCTGGCATGCAAGATTGGGACATGTCAACATGGAAAAATTGAAAGTAATGGTACAGAAGAAATTGGTTAATGGCTTGCCCAATTTAACTAATTTTAACCAGAAGGAAATTTGTGAAGGCTGTCAATTTGGGAAGTCTCACAGACTTCCATTTGATAAGTCTATCATAAGAAGCAGGACTCCTTTGGAATGCATTCATGGAGATCTATTTGGACCAACTAGAACACCTTCACTTTCTGGATTCAGATTTATGTTAATTCTAGTTGATGATTTTACAAGATTTACATGGGTCTATTTTGTAAAACAAAAGTCAGATGTTTTATCAAGATTTCAGGAATTTAAAGAAATGGTGGAAGGTGAAACTGGCATGAAGATAAGGCGGCTAAGAACTGACAATGGTGGAGAGTTCACTTCTGATGATTTCTTTTCTTTCTGTCGACAACTCGGGATAAGAAGGCAACTCTCTTGTGCAGAAACCCCACAACAAAATGGGGTCGCCGAAAGAAAAATTGGACATATTACTGAGACTTGCAAGAGCTGGTTACATGCCAAGAATTTACCTAAATTTTTATGGGCAGAAGGTATGATGTGTGCAGCATATGTCATTAATCGGATGCCTCTCAGTCCAACCAATATGAGGTCTCCATATGAGTTGATATACGGAGAGAAGCCTAGTGTCAAACACTTTAAAGTGTTTGGTTCGGTCTGCTATGTTCATGTTCCAGATTCCAAAAGGAGTAAGCTTGATTCAAAAGCAAAGAAGTGCATTTTTATAGGGTATGATGATAGAAAGAAAGGCTGGAAATGCATGGATCCTAAAAGCCACAAGTTTAAGGTTTCTAGAGATGTTGTGTTTGATGAGATATCAAGCTACTACACCCCAAAAGGGACCACTTCAGATCAGAATCTTCAAGTACCAGAGACAACTGTCTTGCCTATGTCAGTTGAAGCTGCAAATGGTTCTTCTAGTCTTCAAGGTTCCATGTCACGTGAAAGGGGGAGCATAAGCTGTCAAAATGAGACTGAGCAATCTATTCAAGATGCTTCCTTAGAGCAATCATCAGAATCAGTAAATCAAAGGCCAAGGAGAAGTATCATTAAACCAGCCCGTTATCGAGATGAGAACTTTGTCACTACTTACTCATGCTATTTTGCAGGACCTATGGATGAAGATGAACCGTCATGCTATGAAGAGGCCAAGGCTTCAAAGGATTGGAATCTTGCTATGGATGAAGAAATGAAAGCACTAATGAAGAATGAAACTTGGGATCTTGTCCCAAGAATAGGAAATGTACATCCTATCACATGTAAATGGGTTTATAAGCTGAAAAGGAGAGCAGATGGCAGCATAGACAGATTCAAAGCAAGGCTGGTTGCTCGCGGCTTTTCTCAAAAGCACGGTGAAGATTTTGAGGAAACCTTTAGTCCTGTGGCAAAAATGACATCAGTTCGAGTTCTAATCTCCTTGGCAGCATCTCAAGGGTGGAAACTATGGCAGCTTGACGTGAAAAATGCATTTCTATATGGTGAGCTGGATAAACATATTTACATGGAACAACCACCAGGTTACATCTCTAAGACCCATCCTGACTTTGTTTGCAAACTCAAAAAGGCACTTTATGGATTAAAACAAGCTCCAAGAGCTTGGTATGGAAAGATTGCTGAATATTTGCATTTTTGTGGTTATCTTGCTAGCCATTCTGATTCTAGTTTGTTTATTAAAAATTCTGTGAAAAACATTGCCCAAACAATCCAGAAGCCTGTGACCACCAGAAAATAAATAGCCATTGTATACATACACTCAGTCATTTTTTCCTCAGAGCAACTATTATCTTATCAAAATATTCATCCCCAAAGATACTAAGGGTAAATGGGGAAAGAGTTATTTTAACACCACAATTTCTTATGGATGCCGGATTTCTGGAAAAAATTATTGTTACAAATCCAGAAGATACTCATTGTCTTGGAACTTATCTCGGATACTTCATCAGAAAAATGTTAGACTATGGACAGTGGGCAACTGTACATATCAAATCCGCGCCAGCAGAATGGATAGGACTTTTTGATATAGAACCAGCAATACATAGAATGATGATTACAGTCAGCAATATACCACCAGCAAGGAGAACGACAGAAGAACTAGAAAAAATCAGCAGCAGTCTAGTGGAATGTCCATTAGAATTAAAAGAACAATTGATAAATGCTAAAATGATCCAATTAGCTTACAGACATTTCATAGATCAATGGGAACATGGGATTAGATTAGTATATGAAAATAAGATACAAAAGATATATGTCCCATACAGGTTTAAGTTAGAAAAAGATTTCACTATAAGCACCAATTATCCAGAAGTTTTTGAAAAATATTTAGAAGGATATTATATGAGCTCAGGAGCAAGGCATTTGGATATAGAAGCAGATGAAGAATATAATGATGATCATTATTGGGAAACAATGGGACCAGAAGAAATGAGCAACATCGAGAATATGATGGAAGGATAATTCTTCGGCCATCTTGTCCAAAGCTATATGTATAGATTGGTCATAAAGCTTTTATTGTATAGTTTGGCCAAATTACTTTTTGTATAGGACGGCCATAGAACTTTTTAGCCTTTATTAGCTGACAGCCACATTGTATAGATAGGCAATATTGATTTGATGTTTTTACGGATTTCAGTAGGCTTTAAGTCCGTAAAAGTTTACATCCACGGACTTTTAGTAAAAAATTTTAAGTCCGCACAGTTTACATAAGAAGTCTATAAAGGCATACGTCCCAAACCAATGTTGGGTACGATGCACTTACATCCTGTAAATTAAAGCATTCAATAACAAACTCCAATTTCATACGTTCTTTAGCAGTTTTTTACAAGACTTTAGCTCTCTCATATTGCTAGCATAAGACGAAAGAGAAATAAGAAAGTAGAGATTTAGGCAGCCAACCCTAGATTAGATCCAAACAACCGGAAACTCTGAAAAAGATACCTTGTTTTTAGGATCCTAAAAGACCAAAAGACGGTGTAGTACCCATTAAAGCCTTTCAGTTACAAAGCAGGCGCCAGGGGAAGATCCGGTGAGGCAAAACTCCTAATCACAAGATTCCCATTTTCACAGCATCAGAAGGAAAATTTGGATTTAAAGCAAGGAAGGTAAAATCTCAGTTATCTTTCTTAAAGTATCTAGTAGTCATCAATTTCTTAAATTCCAGTTAATCATCCTGATATTTTATATGAATTTTGAACCGCCTTTCCAATTTACATCCACTCCAGAAAACGCATACAGATTAGCATTACAAAGCCTCAGACAACCAGATACCTATTATTATTTTGACAAAATTTTAGAGGAAATTGAAACAACAGACCAGTGTTTAGCACATATACAAATAGAAGAAGCTAGATTATCTAAAGTAGCACACCACCATCCCGCATCATTTCTAAAAAATTTAAGACAAGCAAAAGTAGATTTACTTTGGCATAAATACTCTGAATTAAAATCAATAGAAAGACAAAAATTAGAAGAACAAGAAAAATATAAAAATAAAAGGAATTTTTGTAATAAAGTTTGTAGAACATCTGATTAACATTTGATTAATCACGTAAGACTTTAATTGGAGCCGTAAAAGTCCAACCACTAGAGTGTAGTCCAACATAGTCCAACATAGTGTAGTCCAACATAGGTCTTTAATTGGAGCCGTAAAAGTCCAACCACCAGTTTTTATAACTATTAGAACAGATTGTGAAGCAATAAAAAAGTTTTTTGATAAACATAATGAAAAAAGAAGTTCTACTAGAAGATGGTTAAATTTTGTAGATAGTATTATTGGTAATGGATATAAAGTAGTTTTCGAACACATTAAAGGTAAAGATAATAATTTAGCAGATTTTTTATCACGACTTTTTAACAATTCTTCTGATCTCTTAGCAGATGGCATATAACTTCCAGAAAGTCAAAATTGGCCAGTGGGAACTTACAAAGTACCCTAAAGGTACAAGTCTACATTTCCATAGCCAAGAGGAAGGTAATTTAGAAGACATCCAGCAGGATATCTTAAATAACCTCTGGAATAGCAGAAATAGCACTGATAAAGTTAGAAATCTTAATATCTTAGCATTTTATTTTAGTAATCTATTCCAAATGGATTTCTGTTATAGAACAAATAAATCATTTTCGTAATCCTTTATGGAAAGCATTTCATAGCATACATGAAGCACTAGAATTCGCTAGGCATAATATAGGAACAACATTTTATGTAGATCCTAAGGCTAGCATGGATAGCATGAGGGTGCCAGTATTTTATATATACACATACTTATATTTGTATACATACATACATATATATATACACATACATACATCTATATATATGTATGTATGTATGTCTACACACATGTGTAAACCTGTTGTAAAAACTTAAAAGAGAAACACGTGATAATATATACACATGTATAAACCTGCTGTATGTGTCTATTTATAGATTACTGGTATTGTTAATAACTTAATATTCATGTTAGCTATATTGTATTATCGTGTATTGTTCATTAGTATTTTCTCAAATATTATACATTACTATAAAAAGCCAACATTTCAACCGGACTTGTGTCTAAATTTGCTAGGCACCAAAAATAACACTTTCCCTACCACTTAAATGGTCAGTGGTGTCTAAATTTTAATAAAATTATGATATTTTATTCCAAAAAAAAAAAGAAAAAAGTGGTGTGCTATTTTTTTTTATTAAGTAGAGAATTTTGTTACTCATTGTTTAAGGTAGCCAAGCTTGGTCGCTTGACTCTTATATGCTACGTAGGCTTGGAGGTTGGGGCCTCGTCGCTCATCTTGAATAGGAAAATCAGAAACTTTCCTTCCAATCCCAGAGAGGTATGTGGCGTACTTTGGTACTTCAAATATGGCTGCCTCCAACACCGGGTTTGTTAAGGTGAATGTAGATGCAGCTTTAAGTACAGCAAAAGGGAGAGTAGGATGGGGAGTGATTGCAAGGCGAGCAGAAGGAGGGATCCTGAAAGCTTGGGCTGGCAGTGGAGAAAGATACACTGAAGCCATGGTGGAGGAAGCACATGCAATTCGAATAGCACTTATTAAAGCTGGAACAATGGGCTGGAGAAAGATTGAAATCCAATCAGATTGTAAGGGAGTCGTGGAAAAAATCAAGACAGGTTGCAGGAAGGATCCGAAGATTGGAGCAATGATAGAAGATATTCTTAGGTTGGGAACTGTGTGAGGCAACCATTACCCAACTTTTGCTAATCATTATATATAAATATATATGTAATCATTATATAAATATATATATATATATATATATATATACACAACACATAATACATACATATATTTATATATATAGATATGTATATAAACACACATATGTAAACCTGTTGTAAAAACTAAATGGAGAAGCATGCGATAATATATAGACACATATAAACCTGCTGTATGTGTCTATTTATAGATTATTGGTATTGTTAATAACTTAATATTCATGTTAGCTATATTGTATTATCCTGTACTGCTCTTTAGTATTTTCTCAAATCATTATATATTACGATAAACAACCAATTTTTCAACATCCTACGAAAGGACTTGTATAATGAGTTTACTTAAGTACTATTGTTAATGTTACGGTATTTCAATTTATAATTCTTGTGGAGTTCAGGGCAATTGTGTTTGATTTGTTGGAGACTTTCTCACATTGATTTTATAGAAAAATTAATTTTTTGGCAAAATAATCCAAAACGTATATCATTTCTTGGCGTTTTGTGGCTTTTAGAAGTACAAAATTTTGATCAAGTAAAGTGAGAAATTTAATAGAATTAATCTTTTCTACACTGTCAGTATATATATTAACAGAGTTGAATAAATTTTAGATTATCTGAATTTGAATTTGAGCATCAAATTTTGTAAATATTTTATGCATCTAGATTTATTAGTGTATATACTGTTAGTGCATAAAAGATTTATCAATTAATAAAGGTTTTTAGAAAATTAGGATTGTGACCGCAAAGGCTGCGCGAACTTTGAAATGGAACAAGTAGTTATCTACAGACTACATATTATATTCTACAATCTCTACAAATCAGAATAATGCCCAACAAAGAGACTTAGTGTAGGGACTTGGTAAAACACAAGAACAAGATGGGGCAGAAAGATCCCGTGATTAGTTTCCTCTACAATCTGCAGTCTAGGCGCATAGGCTTGCCGAGCGAGTTGAGCCTAAGTGCCAACAAATATTTTGCCTGAGAAAAAAAAAAAAAAAAAACCCAAGTTCAGGATATCACTCGTCACTTATCAGCTTTTAATGACACATTTTTTTTAATCCTTCCACCACACATTTCCTATCCCAATTGACTGGTATGGGATTCGAACTATAAACTAAGTGCCCTCCCAATCATGGGCCTATTCTCACATTGGGAATGTCTTCAATCATGGGCCATTAGTCTCCTCTATCCATCAAACACCTTTTCTCAAGAAGTGGGCATTTATCAATTTGGAGAGTTAGAAGCGGATTACGCAGCGATTCCTTTGGTAGGGATCCAAGCTTGGGGCACTCAAAGATGCGCAGATATCGAAGAGCTGTAAGACCTCGCAAGAACGCGGAGAGCGATTTCAGATTTGGTAAGTCATGAATGGCGACGGACGTAAGAGTTGGAGGAAGCAAAGCGAATCCATCATCACCACTACCAGAAAATGATTCCAGCTCTGGATATCCACCATGGATGCCGAAACTTTCAAGAAATGGGAGTCTGTTGAGTCCCCATTCTGACAGGGGCTTCAGCTGTAAGTTTTCTCCTGCCGCTATGTGAAGAAACTTCAGACTGGGAGGAAAATCTCCTTGTGGAAATAACAAAGGACTTGAACAAGAAGACAAGAACAGAGATCTTAGTCTTCCCAACCCACTGGGCAAGTAACTAACATTTTTGCATCTGACCAAGGAAACACGTTCCAAACTTGGAGTGGGCAATTGATCCAGATGATGATCACAATCGCTAATAGACAAAGACCGGAGACTTGCAAAACTGTAGACTGAACCAAGCATTGTTCTCAAATTCAGACATGGGCAGCCAACGATTTGCAGACTCTCAATCGATGTGCTGGTGTCCTCTATGACAATCTCCGGAGTAAGGTTCAGTTTCTGGCAATGTCTGATCCCAAGATGCCTAAGCTGAGGGAGGAGCAACTTGTCCGTTGGCAAGCAACTGAGGGCTGAGCATCTGTTTATTCCCAATCCGTTAAGACCAGATAATGTTGGCAAAGACTGGAGAGCACTGCAACTATGTATCTGAAGATATCTAAGCATGGGTAAAACAGCAAGCTCCTCCAAGGATGAAAGCTGTGAACATTCTGAAACAACTAAAGATTTTAGCTGCACAAGGTTTACAGTATTACTTGAGCCCCACAGATTCTTCAGTTGATGGCACTCACGTAATGTGATATCTTCAAGGCCTGATGGGAACTGCATGAACGCATCCTCGAGGGATGCAAGCCCTATAATCTGCCGAAAATCCAAGTTGTTTAATGAGGTCAAATTGTAAAAACATTTTGCAATTCCCACCGAGCACTTTTGCAACTTTAGTTCAGAGAGTGAAGGAAGATGCAAAACAGGAATGCTTTTCAACTTTGGGCATCTATTTATACGGAGCTTTTGGAGCAGAGGGAAGTGGCATTCGTTCTCTCCTGCTGAACTTAAGCAAGTCCATTCCTCCCATTCTGGCATGTCATCAATTGTTAGACTTTCAAGCGATGGAAAGGAAAATTCCCAAGAGCAATCTTTGCCACGTAGCTCGGTACCCACTGCCTTCACCTCACGCATGCTTTGAATGCTCAAATCCTTGAGCGCAGGCAATTGCCCGAGTGATGGTAAACAATTGCAGTGCGTACAACCTCTAAGGCTTACTTTTACTAATTTAGTAAATGAAGAATCCCCCACCCAGGAAGAGAATTTGTCTCCCTTATAGAACTCAATTTCAAGACTCGTTAGGTTTGTGTGTGGTCGTAGTGCCTCAAGCAAATCTTGTTGAAGAACTTTACTCAGAGAACCATCATATTCACTATTCCATGCCAATACTATTTTATCAAGGCCCCTCTTGTTCTTCAAATTGGCATCCCGTGCTTCTTGAACATTCGTAACATTTTGCAACTCCAAAATGGCGAGTGACCCTGCCAGTAAGGACAAGTTCCCCAAGTCATTCAGCCTGAACCCACCATGTTTGCTCACAACCACTTTGGATAGTGTCTGCAAGCTCGTCAACTGATCAATCCCTGAAGGCATCTCATGCAATTGACTAGTATTGGAATTTTCAAGATGGCGCAGGTTAATTAATTTTCTTATACCTACCGGTAGGTTAATCAGCTCGATGCAGTTGCGCAATCGAAGTGTTTGTAAATTGCAGAGATTACTCAATGATTCAGGCAACAATTTCAAACAAGTACCAGACAAATTCAGGTACCTTAGATGTATTAATTCACCGATGGAATTTGGTAGATCAGAGATAGCATAGCCACTGAATGATAGCACCCTTGAGTATTGCAATTCCGGCAAAAGTTCTGCTATGACCTTTTTACCGATCCAAAATCCAGAGCATTCAGACTTGCCATAAAGGGGTAGGAAACTCCGCAAATGTTTGGCTTTCTGAAGAGTTTTAAAATTTTGTGTAGCTTCATACCATGAACTTGTGAATGATGCATACCTAACCTTGTCAAGAATCGTGCATTTGATGTTCTCTTCCAAGCCGTCTGTCAGTCTGGAACAAAAATCTCCAGCAACATATCTGGCTAGATCGTTAATAAGGTCATGCATCACAAAACGTGAACTAGTGGAAGTGGAACTTGACTGCTGGAAGAAGGACCTCATTAGTAGCTCCTTAAAATAATTGTCCCCTATGTCCTCCATAAGTTCACTTGCCTTTGATTCCTCGAGAAAACCCTCTGCCATCCAGAGCAATACAAGCTCATATTTGTCAAACTCATAGTCCTTAGGAAATATGGAGCAGTAAGCAAAGCATGGTTTTAGATGGGCAGGAAGATGATAATAGCTTAATCTTAGTGCTGGAAGAATATCACTTTGATCCTCTTTTATTTCCCATATCTCGCTGTTCAGTATATCCGTCCATTCATCTGGGGTCGATCTAGCTCGCAACATCCCTCCAAGAGTCTTCACGGCCAAGGGCAAGTTCTTACATTTCCTTACAATGCTCCTACCAATGCCTTCTAGATTGGGGTGCCTGTCAAAATTTGTCCTTTCTAGTGCATGTCTTGCCAGTAAGCATAAGCTTTCATCATCTGTCAACTCCTTCAGATTATATCCAGCAGTGGAAGACACTACTGATGCCACCCTATGATTCCGAGTGGTGACAATTATCTTGCTTCCAGGTGAACCAACTAGAAATGGGCGGCGCAGGATGTCCCAGTCCTCGTATTTTTCATTCCAAACATCATCTAAAACAATTAGAAACCTCTTCCTGGTCAAGGCCTCACTCAGTTTCACTTGAACCATATTCAGATCCCCATAATCACAGCCACCTGGTGTGCTTGCTCTGAGGATTGTCTTTGTTACCCCGAAAATGTCAAAATCATCTGAAACACAAGCCCAAGCCTTGGGATCGAAAAATTCTTTGACTCTGTCATCATTGTACACCACTTGAGCAAGAGTTGTCTTACCAACCCCTCCCATGCCAACAATCGGTATCACAACCACTTGATCATCACTCGATTCATTTGAAAGGAGCAATTTCAGCAGCTCTTCTTTGTCATTCTCTCGACCATAAACATAAGACTCCACTAAGGAAGTTGATGGCAATCTATCCCTTGTTTTGTTCGGCCTCTTTGCTACAGTCTCTGCCAAATGGAGGATTTTGATTTGTTCTTTCATGCTCTCTAATCTTCTAGTTATTTCATCCACCTTGGGAGCCATTTTTCTGTTGAACTTATAATCTTTAACAGAAAAATTTGTACAACAGGAAGGGATTTTAACCTTTCTTACCTTGCTAGTAGAGCCTTGAGCTTCCATCAACTTTCTTCGACAAGCTTCTGTGGAGAATTCGTCGATCACATTATCCATATCATATGCCAAATCCTGAAGATCATCTAGCCACTGCTTCACAGCAATCCTCATATTCTGCTTGTCCTCTGCATCATCAAGCACTGCTTGAATCAGAGATAGCACTTGGCTCCATCGTTTCAGCTGAGTATCTAAGCCTTCTGAACGTGCAAATTTCTTCAAATCGACAGAAGCAAGCTTGTCAAATATCACCTTGATGATTGCACCAAGAAAGACTTCTATCAGTGCCATTTTTCACTATTCTTTTTTTTTTTTTCTCCGGATTATATTGTGTAGGTAAGCAACGAGCAAAAAGTCTGAAAACTTGAAAGGGGAGATAAGATTGAAAGATGGGAAACTACAGGCTGTGTTTGGACTAAAATATTTCGTTTTTTTTTAATTGCGGAACACTAAAATCAAAATGATCATTGACTTTTCTTGATCGAATAATTCATCCCAACTTTTCAATTCCAAAACAGTAAAACGCCAATAGATTTTTTAGACCGTTGTACTGTATCAAAACAAAACGACAAAGAAGTGTGCCTAGTCTTCATCACCCCCAACCTCTCACTAACATGGCATTATCTCAGACGTGGGTTTTGTAATTGTTCTGCCAGGGAAGTGAATTTGTGAAAAAAATCTTGCACTTACTATTACACGGATCTATCAGATTCTTCACGGGAAAAGTGATCAGCACCAAAATATTTCAACTGGCAAGAAAAAAGTTTCCAAAGCACGCGTCTTCATTTCTTATTTTTCTTTTCTGTAGCACTATATTATATCATCAATCATTAAAGTAACCCACGTAGAGAAGTTGCTTTTGCGTGGAATCTGACCGCAATGGATGTTGTGTCCCATTCTGTGCCATTCTTTGTCTCATTTTTTATTATATTATTATTTCTTTTATAAAATATCATGTTTTAATTCTTTTTTATTTTCTTAACATTCAATAACTATTAGTTGAATAAAAAATAAATACAACAAGTTCAAAAAAGCAATATATAATAGAAAATTAAAAAATACAGTAGAAAATTCATAAAAAATCTCATTTTTTTATGCATTTTGATTTTTTGAGTTTGTTAAATTTTGTGTATTACTTAGTTAATAGCCATTGAATGTTAAGAAAAAAAAAACTAAAACATGATGTTTATATAAGAAAAATAGCAATATAATAATAAGTGGGACAGGGAATGACACAGGGTGTGGAACAGAAAATCCGTTGCAGAATTGAGGGAGGTACTTTTGAGCTAGAATGATTGGTGCTCTTAGGGTAGTTGTTGTACTTCATTTACAACGTAGTGTACATTTACAAATGCTCATGTATTTGTGCATGAGTTGATGAACTCGAATAAAATTTGAAGTACCACAAAATTGTATAGAAGTACACTATATTATGTAAAAAGTATAATAACTAGACAATTGCAACAAAATTCAATTGTACCTGGTTTAATTTTGACCATTTTCCTTAGTTGTTTAACGCTAATTAGTGTAATTTGGTTGTATTTCGTGAAACAAAATCAATTAAATAACTATAACATCAAACCACATAAGTAGCTGGTATATGTTGTTTCCATAATTCTAATTTTTTTTAAAAAAAAATTGTTCAAAATGTCATTCACATTTCGTATAATACATTTTTTTGTCCTTCACTTTCAAAACATTAACTTTATGTACCTCATAAATTCAAGTTAGCAAAATTTAGTCTCAACCAAAGTTTTTGACTACTTTTTAGTCTGAAATCACTACGTGACCCATATACAATCATTTTTTATGTACAAAAAAAAAATTAGATTTCACTTTTTATTGATAATATATATATATTATGTCAAATCTCTTTTTTTTTTTAAAAAAAAAATGAATACATTATAGATCAAATCCTACTTTTTAAAGAAAAAATGAATATAAATCTGGTCATTTGTTAAACTATAAATGGGATTTAACAGTTTTACCTGTAAAAAAATGAACCCAAATCTCTTAATTATATTCTCTCTTCTCAAACCACCCAACCCATCCCTCTTCCTTCTTTCTCCCCTCTCCAACCATACGTGGGTAATGTGAAAAATGAAAAAATTCATTTGGCGAGATGTGAGAAACATTTTGAACAATTTTCTCCTTGTTATTTTATATGTCAAACGGCAATATCCTACTATTACTTTAATATTATATGGAAGGGTATGGGTCCAATGGGACCATTTGGGCTGTTGACAATTCAGAGGAGACTATCACCTCTGAAGTCTGAACTAGACGGGTGCAATTGCACCAGTTAGAAGAAGTTTCCTAGAAATCATGGACTTCAAGAGCAGGGGAGGGTTTCAAATCTCCCACCTATACAAAAGGGATATATTTATAAAGTTTGTGATATATTTATCAAGAAAGAAATTTAGAAACATTGTGAAAGTCCCATCTGAATTAGCAAAATTAATATCCTCTCCATCTCATTTTATTAGTTATAGTTTCTCCTTTTGCTAATTCCAAAATATTTTTTTCATCAATTTGGACAAAAATATTTCTTAACGTCTTAAAATTTTTTGAAGCAAGGATGTGAAGTAGCTATTGATTAGTAAACAGGAAAGGTGATTAAGTACATCAACGGGTCCTTGATCAGACTTGCATTTTCTTTAATTGAATGCATTTGTCTATTCCTTTTACCAATGAATTATAAAATAAGATAGATGAGATAAAAAGATAAAGCTTCTAACCAAAACCCTTCTTCTTGGACCCAAAAAAAAGGATAATTATTCTTCTCAGAGAAATATCAAATTAGATAATTATTCTTCTCAAAAAAATCAAAGTGTATAGGAAGTTGACTTGACTTGACTAAGAGCTTAAATCTTAATCCTATAAGGTAAGCAAGGGTCACAGAATTATCAATGGAAATTAGCGTGTTAATTTGTTTGAGTACATCTTTGTGTGTGTGTGTGGGGGGGGGGGGGGGGGGGGGGGGAGGGGGGTTCTTCTGAGACTAGTTGAACAAACGAAGAAACAGCCTTAAGAAATGGGAAAATTAGTAGTAACTTCTGTGATAATGTATATAACTCTTGAATGATTATGTGAATAAATATAAAATATTACAAGGAGATAAGGAAGATATCCGTACAACTTATAGGAGTGTTAAGTGTATATTGTGATTTCATCACATGCATTTTTAGAGTACATCTAATTCAATCGCGTTAATTAATGATTTTTTCGTCTAATTTTTTTACTTTATATGAAACTATAAGAGAGTTATGTAAATATTTTGAAACCTTAGAAAAAACATGTCATAATATGCAAAATCAGAATGAAGTTATAAATAATTTATGCAAAGAAAATTGAAGTTACCTGCAGAGATAGAGTTGGGGAGGGGGGGTGTGGGGTGGGGGGGTGTGCGGTTTGGCCGGGCAAGGATTGGCCGATTGGGACTGCAGAGATTATCCAATGGGTTCTTTGAGGGGCTGCTGTGTTAGAAGACTCATTTGTATGCATAAGGCTCCGAAAAACCCAAAATTATGTATTCCTCGAGTTAAATCTACGTCCTTTCATTTTAAATCCATATTTTGTACATGGCATATATTGTCAATGTTCAGAGGTGTGGTCAATTATTGGAAGTTGACTTGACTTTGCTGAGAGCCAAAGCCTATAAGTCAAGCAAGGGTCATACATTGACGCGTTAATTTGTTTTGGTACATCCGAGTGGGCTTCTTCTGTAGATTTTGCACATAACCCCCTGTAAAATTATGTAGATAAATGTCAAAAGTACAAAAGAGTAAAATATATATTTCATTAAATCATATGCGAGTTAAACAGATATTATGATTTTATCCACACATATTTTCAAAGCAAGTCCAATTCAATCGCCTTAATCGTAGCATTTTCGTTCATTTTTTACTTTATCTAAAACTACATAGGAATATTATGAATATGTTATAATCTTAGGAGAGTCATCTGACAATATATTGAATCATAATAGACGTATTAGTAATTTACGCTAAGAAAGATGAAGTTGCGGGGAAGAGACGGACTGAATGAAACCCCCTTTTTGAACATTGATAAAATATGTCATATATAAAGTATGGATTTAAAATGAAAGGATGTAGATTTAACTTTAGGGATACATAATCTTGGCCTTTTTAATTTTAAAAACACTAAATTTTGGTTTTTTGGGAAGCTTCCCTTGCAGAAGATGCTAGTAAGAGTCTTTTGAACTACTTAAAACAAATTATAACCATCTTTGTGAAAGTAAAACTATTAGTTTTGATTGTCTCTTAAAACAGCTTTTAACTTCTCAAAACATTGAAAACAAGGATGATTTTTCATTGTTTCAAAGAAAGTTTTGAAAGTATTTCATATTTGAATTCAAAACTACTCATATGTTCTTGAGACCAAGCTCCAAGTAAATGTTAAAGTTCCAAATAAGGAAAAATCGCAATTGTACGTAGTGTATTTAGAAGTTTGGCTATGCCAGTCGAAGAGATATTGATCCAATGATTTAGATCGAAACCCAAAAAATTAGAGGTCATTAGTTCAAATCCTCTTACCTCCTCCTGCTTATTAAGTCCCTCCTCCGTAGAGTTATCAGCTATTTTTACTTTTCTCCTTTGAGTCATGATTTTTAATTTTTTGCATCCTGAAGTTACACATCTATTAAACATTGTATTACGTACACAGATATGGACAGAAAACGACAGAATTTTCCTTGTGAAAGGTGACATTCGATCTTGTAGGTTTTCCGTAATTGTGTAAGTATTTGAGGTAAGTATTTTAGCAAGTTTTGATAACCAAATGATCGAAACAGAGAATTTATGAACTAATTAACCATACTAAGGAAGAAGACAAGATTCACTTGTTCTAAACGTTATATCTTAATGCAACAAGTCGGTTAGGCGCTTGACTAAACCTTCAATCTTTTAAATAAACGCCCTCCTCATGTAATTTCTCAAATGTTGAGTCATGACAAGGTGAAGATAGAAATTAAATTAAAGATTCTAAAATTTTTTAAGATTCTTCTAAATTAGAATAGTTTACAACATATAGAACTTTGAACTCCAAATTTCAAATGATTCTGACTACGTCTATTCTAAAAAGAGTAACAAACTTTTGTAAAGTGGCAAATATTAAAGATGTTAGTCACAATTCAATTATGTTAATCAGATCCGTCCAAACCCATCCACTAACTTTGAATGGGTTTAAATGAGTATTCAATTAAAATCATTTAATTGGTAGGTAGTGAGTTGACTCAACTCATCCATTTATACCCATTTAAAAATAACTATACATTTAAACTCAACTTTTAGTGAATATTAAGTAAATAAATTTGAATTTCTTATCAATTTAATAACAATAAATAACTATTATTTCTTTTCAAACAACATGCAAAAAATTTTTAAACAAAAGTAAAATTGCAAGTGACTCATAAATGGGCAATTGGTTATACTTGTATCCATTTATACCCATTTATTTTATCTATTATTCAATTATGATCCACTTAAACCCATCCAAATTATCTATTTTGACACCTCTAGCTAAGATATTACAAGAGAAGTAATAGAAAAAAGTGCAACAACCTTTTAAGGCAGCTAAGATATTGCAGTTAGTGTGCCAATATTTACACAAGGAGGATACTGCACGACATTTTGTTAAGTTGTACCACCACTTCTTCCTTCTTAATTCATGTGTCTGATCAAAGAAACGCAAATGTACCACGTACTTCAGCTATGTAAAGCTTACATATTTTTTCTTAGTGATTCAGTTGGTCACTGTGTTTGCCTGTCATCTCACTTTCTACAGCCTTGGCAGCAAAGCCAGACGATAACATCCACATGTATATGATGTAAACTTACTATAGTGGAGTCAGCTATTCGATCTGCAATGAATATCGATGGGGATGCAATTTGATCTATTTGTTGACGTATAATTGACTAATCATTCAACTGTAACTATTATTCTATGCAACTTTAATAAAGTTGCCAAGATTGATAAAGATGAAGTTATTGAAGCGGTGGTGGTTTATTGGTCGTAGATATTGGTTACAAGAAAATGTATTTGCTTATCAAGGCACTATTTATGAATCATCCATTGGATGCTTGCCTTCAATAATTTCTGGAAAGTTACAACGTGTGAATGTTTTTTTTTAAAAAAAATGATATGCGAAAACGATTCACTAATAGTTTCTCGACAGAGCTTAATTGGGCTATACTTGTCAATTTGCTGTTTGAGGCTTCAACTTCACATCTATAAATGAATGCAACAACTGCCAAGATGAAAATTATATGATTGTGATGTGTTTGCTGGTTTTATTAAAATAAAAAATACATAGGACCAAATAAAAAAGAATTAGAATTGTCGTTTACATTGATTTCATGTCGTTGCTGCTTTTACTGCGTTTTTAGAAAACTAGCCTAAGGGCTATTGAAATAACTTGGGCGGTTGATGTGTGCTTGTAATATGTGTTAACCTTTATGAATCCCACGTGCGATCAAATAATCAATCAAATAATTAATCAATCAAATAATTACGGATTTAATTGACAAATTTGGCAAGAGATTAATAAGTTGCACTGAACATCGGGCCCTTGACATCCAATTAACAAAATAATCCCACGAAAATTCAAATAGATAATGTGCAAATATTAACAAATTAAGGAACGCGTGAAAACTAATTAGATCTCACAGATATTCGGGACTGCGCCGTCGAGTTGATCCTTGACTAGATGAAAGACTTAGCTACGCCGCATAAATAAATCTCTACGCAAATTGATTGATTGCAAATGCATCACGTTTTTCACTAGAAAGCAAGAGTAAAAGATGTTTTTCCCGTTGAAAAATATTCTCGACCACCTCGTGCGCGTGAAAAGGAAAAGGAAAGAAAAAACTAAAACTAAAGCTATGCTAAAACTATTACCCTCAAGCCTCTGTACGTTTGTCTCTTTAAAAGCAAAATTGACTACTGCCTTTCTTATCTCTGTGGTCCCCGCCGAAATTGAGAATCAAACCGAAAGTAAGGCTTTGCCGAAGTCCCTTTCTTTTCGTTTTCCATTGCTAGGAGGACTCCTAGTCAGCAGCTCTTTATCACCTTTCCTGTGTTTGGATTGAATAACTTATACCCCTTAGTCTCATGACTATATTCAATAAAAATACACTTCTCTGCTTCATCATCCAGTTTCTGTCTCAAATGATCTGGAACATGCGTATACGCAAGACAGCCAAATACCTTGAAGTGAGAAATATCCGGTTTCATAGCAGTCCAAACTTCTTGTGGAGTCTTTCCAAAATTGCATCTAGTAGGACACCTATTCAAAACATAAATAGCACAAGATACTGCTTCTGCCCAAAAGGACTTAGGAATACCTTCGGAGTGCATCATAAACCTCACCATATCCATCACAGTCCTATTCTTCCTTTCTGCCACACCATTTTGCTGAGGTATATATCTGGCTGTCATTTGATGTTTTATACCTGACAGGTTGTCGGCCTATGTAATAATAAAACCTGCTCAAACTAAAAGTAATTTCTGTAGATAGCGGTGAGTAGGGTCGAATCCACAGAGACTGGGAATAATTATTTCTTTTCAAATTCACAGTGACAAGGGGGGTGTTTTTATATCAGGGGTGACAATTTAAACAATTCAACTAAAAGTAAAATAATAAAAATAAAATAGCCAACTAGAAATTAAATAACAATTTATTAAAATCAAATGAGGGATAATTAAGGATCTAGCCAAGAAATAACTTCAGCAATGGTTTTCCTAATTGATCATCGATGCAAAGCCAATTCCAATTATTTATTGATAAATAGGTTATAAGTGCCAAACAAGCGATGACAGTCAACCCCTCCTTACTGTATCGGTGATCAAGATACGCCCATTAATCACTGCTCTAATTAGGAAATAATCCTAGGTACGCCTGTAAGATTTAATTCCCCCATCGCCTTACGTATTAAAGGAGCCCTATTCTAACCAAATAACGCACTACCAGGGTTATTTCAAATTAGCCCGCGTATCCCCTTGGCACGAATCCAATCATGCCAGTTATCACTATTTTGAGGCAATTAAACAATTACAGATTTAATGTCCCAATTGACAATAGATTATCAAATTAACTAATTATCCGGATCCAAAACAATCAATTAATTAAACAATCATAAGCACTGCAACCAAGGAATATGCGAATACTAATAAATAAATAAAAAGATAAAATGAAATCGATCTCACAATTTTTAGGCGAACCAAAGCCTCCGTTGCTCCTTGACTAGAGTGAAGAAATTTAGTTCATATTTGATGAATAAAACCCAAACAAAATTGCAACAAGAGTTGTCTGCCCATGCGAAGGAAGAAAAACAATCAAAAGCTACAAAGGAAAAGTCAAAGGCCGATGCTTCATTCCTCCTGACATGCGCAGGGGGCAACCACAAAAGACGAAAGGAAAAAGTCAAAGAAAGCTAAAGGAAGTCTATTGTTTTTCCTTGTCATCACCAACGAGAGAACTCCTACTAAAAAGCTAAGAAAGGAAAAATCAAAGCTACTCTGATGCTTGGCTCCTGTGCGGCGGCCCCCTTGCGGAGAGGACGAACCCTCCAGCCCTGCTTTCCTTCTCTTCTTTTATGCTGTCTTCCACAAATTACTGGAGAGGTTCATGTCTTGATATTCCAAAAATACTCCTAGATGCCTGCTACTTGAACTCTTTTCTGATGACTGTCAAATACGCATTGGTTATGGTATTTTCGTTCTACTCCCTGAAATAAATGCAAATTACGAAAAGTGAGTAGAATCTAATAATTAATCCATATCAAGTCAGGTAATAGGGGAAATTAATAATAAAATAAATGACAAAATTGCAGCCTATCAATTCCCCCCACAACTAAACCATGCTTGTTCTCAAGCATAAGAACAGTAAAAAAACCCCAATATTTAACAATGGCTATTGCTCTATTTACCATATTTCTAAGATATCAAGAAAAATATATATCAAGCATCGGTGATCAAAATCCAAGAAACATCACCCCGGTTAGTTTCTAAACTACAAACTTCTCTAATTTTAGGTTAACTAATCTAAGAAAAAGGAATGACGTATAACATTTATCAACAAATGGTCCAACTATTAACCAAAATCTCAACATTAAATTCATAAATCGGCAAATTGACTTTTATTATACACTAACACAACTTTCACTTTTTTTTTATCACATTTTTCTACTTTTCTCTTTTTTTGACTTTTTTCTTCTCTTTTTTTTTCTTTGCTTTTCTCAATAGTAACAAAAGACTTAGTCGCTAGCCATTGGAACCTTTTGACGCGAGCTCCGACATTTTTAGATGAAGGAGCCCGGTTACTTAGCTCCTATCGCTACGTGACCACGTACTCATAGTAATTACTACTTTTTGACACGAAAATCGACACTTTTGGTGAAGATCCCCGGTTATTTGGTACTAAAGACTAGCGGAGTACAGCTAACTCTTATTCACAGTTAAATAACACAAAAACTCAAAATAACATAAAAATCAAAAGAGAATTTACATCAGCTAGCCTTATTTTCAAACATGGAGAACTGAGCTTAATAACCGGACCAATTCACATGAAAATGCCAACAATCATTCCCTATGCCTAGAAAAGTTAATCCAGAAATTATAAAAGTAAAACAATCATCGATATTCACCAAATAGATGTTTTTTGACTCAACCACATTAATTTGATACCATTTTATTATTAAAACATGGCAATAGCAGAATTAGAGACAACAATCCAACATAAAACTTTGGTATTCATTAAAAAAAAAATAAACGAAAACTAGACAAATAACAAACTAGAAATAAAAGAAGGACGTCTGAAAACTAAAAACTGGCATAGCTGTCCCTCCCCCCACACCTAAATCCTACATTGTCCTCAATAGAGGAGGGAATAAAGCAATTAAATTGAAAAGGACAACGAAACTTCCCTCTCGAGTGGCTAAGGGGTAGGCGGGAACGGCGGAGGGAAATCGATGTGGTGAGGCATCAATTCAACCAGCAAATGCACAACTCTGTCCATCCAAAATCTCAACAAAGTCTCCAATAATGTGCTAAATCCAGCAATATCAGTTCAGGACTTTAGTAATAGCAGCGCAGTCACAAGCCCTTGGCAGTCAATCAGATCTCTAACCAAATAGAGTTAACAAGTACCCGCACCCTTACCATTGGTGCAAATTGCAGTCCAAAATCAATGAGATTTCTATAGCAGAGCAGATCAGTAGTAAAGCAATAGCCCCAAGTATTAATCTAGTCACAAGAGAGTGAATGTGCCACCAACGGAGCAATATCAGAGCAGAGCAATTGCTAATAATGTCTCTCAGTTATCAATAATTGCAAAATTCCAACCCACCCAAAAAACTCAACAATAGCACCCAAAAGCTCAACAATTGCCCCCAGCAGTCAACAAGTCAGGCAACAGTAGTGCAGTAATTCGGCAATAACGACTCAATATATAACCTCAACTGGCAATCAGGCGTCCACCCACAAAAGCAAGTGAAATTATCTCAACGACCTAATGGTTCACCACACAGAATTCACTTCCACCCAACGAAACAGTTGAAGTCACTAAGATGAACACGTTAGTCAACCGTCACAGAAAATTCTAACAAGCAAACCAGCTCCTAACAGGACAAATTAAGCAGCACAGGCTCTCGATTCAATAGGCAATATCAGAAATAATTTAACCAAAACCTCAGTAATCGAAACACTAGCAGAGATGCCTTTCAATGATCAATAGACAATTGCAAAATTTCAGCCCACCCAAAATTGCAACAAATGGCTCCAGTTGGCCAGTCAATTTCTTAACTCAAGATTAGTAATCTCAACGATAACAATTTAGAAATTTGGCAATAATAACTCAGACAGCCAAATAGAGATACCCAATTGAGGTCCAATTACCCCACCAATACCACTGGTATAGCAAACTATGGAAGAGAAATCACACACTACCAATACCAGGCCACCGATAAACCAAAATACAAACTAACACTGCTAACAATTGAGAATCGCAACAATCAAAACACAAGCAAAGCCGCCTCCCAATTATCAATAGACAATTTCACAAATCCAGCCCACTCAAAAACTCAACAAATGTAACCAAAAGTTCAACAAACATTCTCAAGAGTATGGCAAACTAGTAATGAACAAGATCTGGGTCAAATATCACAACCCGTACCACTGGTTTACCACACAATTGAAGGAATAACCCCCAACGGCCAACAATACCAAGTATAGAAAGACCAGACAGCACCAGTGAATATTAAAAAATTGGGGGACAAATTCCAAATACCTCCACCGAAGAAAGTAGCCAAGCGATACTCCTGATAGAGAATCAGTAGCGCGCGTCAGGCGGTGGACCAAGCAGCGGGCTGAGTTGCGGGACTGGGGCGGATGGCGACGCGAGGAGGGAGAGACGCGAGCGGCCGGCGGTGGTCTGTGGCGCGCGACTTCGAGCGGCGCACGCTCAAGTAGCGTGCGAGGTTGGACGCTACCGCTAGGGCTGTTGGCAGCGTCCAAGCGCTTCAGTGGTGGTGTTGGCTCGTGATGGAGCTGCGGCGGAGCTGGTTGTGTGAGCAGAGAGGGAGCAGCGAGCTAGAGTGGTGCGCGAGCTATGGTGGAAGCTCGCTGAGGTAGAACGAGCAAAAGGGGTGGCGCGCGGTCGGAGGCTCGCACGGTGGACCTGCGACGGGCCAGCGGCTGCTCGAGTGGAGAGAGAGGGAGCTGGTGAGAGCTGCGGCGTGAATGAAATGGGCGAGGTTGGAGTGAGAACTGCGAGTGGAGTGAGCGAGAGAGAGCTCTGGGAGCTCGCGGCGGGCGTGAACAAAGTGGGCGGCGGCGGACAAGGCTTTGTGGTTTTCGACTGAGAGAAGAGTAACAGGGGACTCAGAGATACCTAAAGGGCAACTCGGAAACAGAGGGACTCAGAGATACCTACCCACTGCCCAACGGTGTCGTTGGTGACAGTGGGTAGCGGAACCGGCAAGGGGCGGCGGTCGCAACTAGGAGAGTAGGGGCTGCGATGAGCTGGTGGATGTGTACCAGCGAGGTGGAGAGGCGCGCGAGGCTTGTTACTGCGACGAGCTGGGTTGCCACAGCTGGAGTGCGACGGCGGCGAACGAGGTGGATGAATCGCGCGCGATGGAAAGGAGCAGCGACCGCCGCTGTTGGCGGCCGTGGGCTGACAGAGTTGGCTGTGGACGACGCGCAGCACACGAGCAACGGCGGTGGTGGTCGTGTGACTGTAGGCAGGGGGCAGCGTGCGTCATCGCTCGGCGTTGGTCACGGGTGAAGGAGATGGCGGCGTGCATGAGGTATGCTCAGCCGAAAGAGAAGAAGAAACAGGGGAGAAGAAAGAAAGAAAGAAGAAGAAAGAAAGAAAAAGAAAAAGAAAAGGAAAGAAAGGAAAAGAAAAAGAAAATAGTATTTGTGTTTTTTTTTCTTTTTTCTTTTATCTTTTTTTTTGCTTTTTCGTTTTTTATTTTCATTTTAGAAATTTTTTTTTGTTTTTACGAAAAGACTCCCTTTTTTTTCTCCTTGTTACTTACTTGAAAATTTTGTTTTTTGAAATTTTTTTTTAATATATCTTTTTTTTATTATTATTGATAAAATTTATTTTTGGACTTCAAAAGTAGGGATTAACAGAAAATCAATAACCGTTCTTGAATTTTTTGGATACTTACCTTTCCCGCGAATGTGACGTGGGTACGAAAGCACGGAATGAGGAGCTCTCCAAGTGACTTGACGCGGGCACGTCATGAGGGCAAGAACCCCTTCTGACGATTCTGACCGTGAGCTCTTCATACGTCATAACGTGGGCGCGTCATGTCAGAGAGATGCCTGTAAATCATCAAAAACGAAAATTGAAGCAAAAAATCAGTCAAATAGAAGGAAAAATATATTTAAACTAACGAACAAAAATGAACAAATAACTAGAAGAAATTGGGTTGCCTCCCAATGAGCGTCTTTCTTTAATGTCTTTGACTAGACATTATCATATTTTGTTTATGGAGGATAAAATCTCGTGGCTCGTCTTAATGTTTCATTCTCTATATAGTCCTGATAGCTCTCGTAAATAGAGTAATTCTTGAGCACACGAGTTACGGGCTTCCATGGACTAGTAAATGGCGCCAAACAAGTCATCGATAATTTGCATTCTCCACTCACTCCTCCCTCACATGCATTTATTGGTCCAAGATATCTTGCCATCGCCATTCTTAAATTTATTCCTGTCATGAAATTCAAGATTTTCTGGTATAATAAAATCAATTTCATTAACAGGAATTGAAGAATAAGAGTCAAGAGAATATTGATTAAGGAATGGAGGAAATGTCACCGCATTTGGAGGTTGTTCACTGGATTCATTCACTTGGACGGGTTGATATTGGGGGCTCATTTTTTGCACATCAACTTCCTTTTCAACTGCATCTTTAGATTCGTCTTCTTGAAACTCTTGCAGTTCCATGTCATTTGACCGGATAATTGCACTCTCATCTTCTTCAAGGTTGATATTGGTTTGTGAGGGCAATTCTTCAAGATGAGAAGCTAATCGCGTTATCCTGGATGTCAATAGATGTACTTGATCTGCCATCCCGGATGTCAATAGTTGCACTTGATCCGCCATCTCTTGTATCTCTTGTTGAAATCAATATGAATTAGCAGTTAGCAATTTCATCATTTCTTCAAGAGACATACTTGACACGGAGGATGATTGTTGAGACTCTTGCTGTTGAAAATCCATTGGCCCGATCGCATAATTAAAATTGAAATTATCTCACCATCCTTGATCATACCTGTTTGGGTAAAGGTCATACCACGTTTTAAATCGAGGTGAAAAATCTCCAAAAGTATCAATTGGAGCACTTAGATTATCTTGAAACGCGGGGCATGTGTCGGTTGAATAACTTGAGGCAAAATAAGTCCCACAATTTGCAACAGCCCATTGATCATTAGGAAAAACATGAGTCTCATAACCCCATTCAGGAATAAAATTTAGTCTATCATCAAAATACGGAATGTTAGCAGCCATAAGCTATATAAAAAAATAAGAGAAAAATAAATTAAAAATGAAAACAAGGTGAACTAAAAAAGAAACAAATTAATCTGGCACCAGTCCTCGGCAATGGCGCCAAAAATTAACAGGTTGTCTGCCTGTGCAATAATAAAACCTGCTCAAACTAAAAGTAATTTCTGTAGATAGCGGTGAGTAGGGTCGAATCCACAGGGATTGGGAGTAATTGTTTCTTTTCAAATTCACAGTGACAAGATGGGTGTTTTTATATCAGGGGTGACAATTTAAACAATTCAACTAAAAGTAAAATAATAAAAATAAAATAGTCAACTAGAAATTAAATAACAATTTATTAAAATCAAATGAGGGATAATTAAGGATCTAACCAAGAAATAACTTCAGCAATAGTTCACCTAATTGATCATCGATGCAAAGCCAATTCCAATTATTTATTAATAAATAGGTTATAACTGCCAAACAAGCGATGACAGTCAACCCCTCCTTACTGTGTCGGTGATCAAGGTACGCCCGTTAATCACTGCTCTAATTAGGAAATAATCCTAGGTACGCCCGTAAGATTTAATTCCCCAATCGCCTTACGTATTAAAAGAGCCCTATTTTAACCAAATAACGCACTACCAGGGTTATTTCAGATTAGCCCGCGTATCCCCCTGACACGAACCCAATCATGCCAGTTATCACTATTTTGAGACAATTAAACAATTACGAATTTAATGTCTCAATTGACAATAGATTATCAAATTAACTAATTATCCGGATCCAAGACAATCAATTAATTAAACAATCATAAGCACTGCAACCAAGGAATATGCGAATACCAATAAATAAAGGAAAAGATAAAATTAAATCGATCTCACAATTTTTAGGCGAACCAAAACCTCCGTTGCTCCTTGACTAGAGTGAAGAAATTTAGTTCATATTTGATGAATAAAACCCAAACAAAATTGCAACAAGAGTTGTCTGCCCATGCGAAGGAAGAAAAGCAATCGAAAGCTACAAAGGAAAAGTCAAAGGCCGATGCTTCATTCCTCCTGACATGCACAGGGGGCAACCACAAAAGACGAAAGGAAAAAGTCAAAGAAAGCTAAAGGAAGTCTATTGTTTTTCCTTGTCATCACCAACGAGAGAACTCCTACTAAAAAGCTAAGAAAGGAAAAATCAAAGCTACTCTGATGCTTGGCTCCTGTGCGGCGGCCCCCTTGCAGAGAGGGCGAAGCCCCCAGCCCTGCGTTCCTTCTCTTCTTTTATGCTGTCTTCTGCAAACTACTAGAGAGGGTCATGTCTTGATATTCCAAAAATACCCCTAGATGCCTGCTACTTGAACTCTTTTCTGATGATTGTCAAATTGGCATTGGTTATGGTATTTTCGTTCTATTCCCTGAAATAAATGCAAATTACGAAAAGTGAGTAGAATCTAATAATTAATCCATATCAAGTCAGGTAATAGGGGAAATTACTAATAAAATAAATGACAAAATTACAGCCTATCAATACCACTTTCCGCCAAATAGTCATCACAAACAAGATATTCAGTGCCTCTGTCAGTTCTCAAAATTTTAATAAAGTAGCCACTCTGCTTCTCTACATAATATTTGAACTTTTTAAACACATCACATGCATCAGATTTATTTCTTAAAAAAAACACCCATGTCTTCCTATTGAAATCATCAATGAAGATAATAAAATACTTACTATCACCATTGGAAGGAACTTCAACTGAGCATAAATCTGAATGAATCAGTTCAAGCGGTTGATTGGCCCTCCAAGCCTTGCCTTTTGGAAAAGGATCCCTGTGCTTCTTTCCCAAAATACAAGACTCACACTTCTTATCAGGAAACTCAACAGACGGCAACCCAATAACAAATTTCTTTTTTGCAAGAAATTTCAAACTCCCAAAATTCAAATGCCCAAAACACATATGCCATAACCAAGAATCATCACAAGTCATGGAATTAAAGCAAGGTAAATCGCCACAGTTAAGAGAAAGAGCCCACAAACGACTACGGTTCATCTTTACCTTGGCAATTAATCCCAATTTTTCATCACTTATGGTGCCATTACCATATTTAAAATGCAGGTCATAACCTTTCTCAGACAGTTGTCCTAAACTCAACAAATTATGATATAAACTTGGCATATAGAAAATATCAGAAATATAATTCGAAAACCCATCTTGCAAGATAATTCTGATTTTTCCTTTTCCTAGAACAGGTACCTTTTCATTATTTCCAAATCTCACAGATACATGAAAAGATTCATCCACGTTAGAAAACATCTCCTTTTTACCACACATATGATTACTACAACCAAAATCAATAAACCAATCATTCTTCATAGACTCTTCAGCTGT
Organism: Coffea arabica; assembly: GCF_036785885.1. Taxonomy (NCBI): domain Eukaryota; kingdom Viridiplantae; phylum Streptophyta; class Magnoliopsida; order Gentianales; family Rubiaceae; genus Coffea; species Coffea arabica. The sequence goes on from NC_092313.1 coordinate 29,934,579, forward strand.
AGAACTAGAAAACAATAAGGTCTCCTCTCTATCACTACTATTTTCTGCCACTTTAACATGTACCTCTTTATTAGACCAACATTCATTTTGATAATGATCAATTTTACCACAATTATAACATTGGACATTAGATCTATCACGCCTTTGAAAATTATTTCTTTGACTTTGCTGTTAACTGTTTTTCTGATCCCTATTAGAATTATTTCTGGGCTGGTAAGAATAATTACCTCTTCCATGACTATGAAAGTTACCTTTGCCTCCACGTCCTCTACCTCTGAAGTTCTGGCCCCTTTGATTTGTGTCCATACGATTCACCCCCTCTTTTCCTTTTGGGTGATTCACCTTGGCTTGTAACACCTCCTCTACTGTATCTGATGGCTGCTGATTTAGGGACATCTCATACGTTAGCAATTCACCTTCCAATTCAGCAAGTGACAAATTGTCAAGGTCCTTTGTGGCTTCAAGGGCCGTCTTCTTGGTGTGAAATTTGGCAGTTAGAGATCTTAGAACTTTTTCAACCACTCTAACCTCTTCCAAATTCTCACCATTGGACTCCATATCATTGACAATTTCTTTAATTGTGCCAATAAAATCTTTAACTGACTCTGTGGATTTCATTTGGGCCAACTCAAATTGTCTCCTAAGTTCCTGCAATCTGATTTTTCTCACGTTAGCAGCTCCTTGATTTGAGTTCACCAAAACTATCCAAGTCTCTTTTGCCGACTTTGCATGTATAATTTTTTTGGCAACATGCAACTGGACTTGAGTGTTGAGATAGTACATTGCCTTGCAATCCAACTGTCTATTTCTCTCTAATTCTTTAATTACATCGCTTGATAATTCCATACCTGCGACCGATTCCGTATGTCCTATTTCAACTATATTCCAAACTGCAATATTTTGGAAAAAATTCTTCATCATCGACCTCCAAACCTCAAAATCGTTTTTACCGTCGAAGATAAAAACACGACAATTGTGCAAATAATGCGGATCCATACTTTAATTTCATGAACAAACTCCAAACCCCAATTTTGCAAACAAGCCCCAAGATCAAAGCCTGGAGCTCTGATACCACTTTGTAGAAATCTAACCCACAGGATAACAACAAATAAACCTCACTCAATGAATTAATTAGGCAGCGAAAGAGGAATAAAAAGGGATAAGCAATAGACTATTTATGACAAAGCGAGGCAACGAAACAAAAGCAGAACTATGAAAAGCTTCGGGAGGCAAAACCAATATTTCTTTACAAGTCTCTCGGCTCCTTTCTATGTTACACACCGGCAGACTAGTACTACACACACACATACATATATATATAGGCACCAAGTCTCCATAGTGCTCAGGGATTTTGTCCTCACCATCTAATAAATCAAAGACCACATTGGAATTGGACATCAAGCATCCTAGTTAGACTAGAACTCAACTAGCTAAACGTAAACCTGAACTATACTAATTCCAACCAACTCCAATTAAGAAACTAACAAATAATAATCTTGATTTAATTCCTACATGTTCTTTCGTAATTCTGATAGACTAGTTAAACTTTGTGAATTATTTATAAAGCAATGAATTACGAGCGACTCTTGAAATTTTCACAGTACTAGATACAGTTTCTCCTTTTGCTACCTCTATTTTTTTTTTTTTTTGGATTCTGAAAATTGATCTCTTGTAATATCTGACAGATTTTGAAGTAAGATTCTGATGTAACTATTTGCCATTCAACAGGATAGGTGATTAAGTACATCAGATTTACCTGTTAGCCATGTAAAACAGAATGTATGAAATAAATTTTAAGAGAGAGAGAGCTTGTAACGATGATAACTATAATTATTCGTCTCACAGAAATATCAAATAATATTGGAAGTTGACTTGACTATGCTAATAGGTGACTCAGAATAAGGTAAGCAAGGGTAATGTACCTATCTAATTTGTTTTGCTACAAGTTTTTTTTTAAATTTTATTTTGGGTGGGTGGGAGGGGAGGGGAGTTCTTCTTGGGTTTAATCAACAAGTACAGAAAAGCTGGCGGTGTTGCTTAAGACAATTGAAGTTGCGGGGGAGGTTGTTAAGACAATTTGATTTTTAAACCAATCTTCAACACAAACTAAAACCAGAAACTCCATACGTAGTTAAATTAAAGATCTTCTTGCCTGCGATATAAGGGCTGGGAATGGAACTTGTGGTATACAGAACATATTAGTTGCCGCACATCATGCCATCTACTATGATATTCCACATCGGAACTCGAAAGAGGAGAGTAAAGATATATGACGTTCAGCCCGTCGAATAATCAATAACATTGGGTTAATTTAGCTTTTATTGGGCCAGTCCAGCAGGCACGGACCATTACAAATAGTATCAGAGCGAATTGTGTGTGGTTTCTATGTGAAGTGAGCCTTTCCAACTAACAATTAAAGATTTTAGTCTGAAATCTAAAGTTTGAATCCATTAAACTATTGAATTGTTAAGTATTAAATATAATACATTTGAGTGCATGTCAGATTCAGTGATAAGTGAATAGTTTATCACTTAATTTTGGAAACAAGTTTTACCTAAAAAATTCAGTGCTACTTAATTTATTCAGATGTTTAATTTTTTGTTATCAGACGGTTTGAATATGTTAACAGCTGCTTCCATTAAGTTTAAGTGCTGAATTGAATTATCAAACATGATCTAAGTAAAAAATATAAGGAACTAAGTGCTATACGGGACAAAACCCCATATTAGATGGGGTCACCTTTAGAATTCGTATGAGTTATCTCTAGAATCCGCATATGACTAAATAATCAGTTGGATTGCAATGGAGTCCTCTTAACAATCTAGAATCCGCACACGATTAAATGATCAGTTGGATTGCAACGGGGTTTTCTTAACAATAAGTCAAGTCAGTTGTGGAAAACAAATGGGACGCCATAAACTGCACTATCCACAAATTAGAAATATGAAAGAGATGGAGTCAGCCAAAGTGAGGCTCATGAAGCTTAGAATTCTGATGCTTGCCTATTGGGCTGTCACACTCTTTGCAAGATTTTGTAGCTGGTCAACATTGTGACCTCCTAGAACAGTTAGATGGTAGGCCTATAACCGCAAGGATAGAGCAGGAAAACATTAGTGTATGTGAAGTGTCAGCTTTGGAAACTAGGGTCTACTTGCGTGGCTGGTTTTGGCAAAACTCTAGTGTAACCCTTCCCAAAACACTAAGACACAGCTAAAATAATGTCAGCACAAAAAAACACATGGAAGTAATATTAAAATATTACACAAGATCAACGAAAGCACGGGAGGTTATTCAATCAATCTATTAATTTTCTTCTGTCACAACTCAACTCAACTCAACAAATTCTTCAACTCAATATAACAAGAGTCAACTCAATTCTCTAATTGGATATGAAACAAGCATCACATATATGTAGGCAATAGGTTACCATATAACTAAAGACTCGAGTGACTTCCACCGACTTGGACTAAGAAACCAATTACACTTAGAAAACCAACTAATCAAGGATTCGGACTTGACTATTCACCGACCAAAATTCAAGGAAACTAACAAGCGGACAGCTGACTAAAACTTTACCATGTAAGTGGATATAGTAACAACTTTAATCTAATAATCTAAACAAAAAAATGAAGTAAACTTGGTTTAATTTCCTTCATTACCTTTCTTAAACTAAACTCATCATTATGGTCAATTCCAATACCATCTCGAACTTGAATCTATATGAAAAGCTTTGTTGTTATATAGATCATATGGAATCTCAACTTACAATTGATCTTCAGTTTCATCTTCTCCGGTGGAAGTAGACGAAACTTATACTTTTTGAATAATTTCTTCGTTTGATCGGTCTTGCCAAAAAATTCAAACATGTTCACCTATGCTTCATTAGATACTCCATAATTTAATTCGTCCACGCCACCAAGAAAATTTCATGAAATCACAAAATCATGCTTTCCACCACCAAAAATTTCAACATCATCATGAACTTATTTTGATTCATCCATACCAATGCCCACATTAGTTTCAGCAATGCCACAATCTTTAACTAATTTGTCCACGTCACAATTGTTCTTAACCAATTCTATCGCTTGATTTTTCTCGTCAAAATATTCATCAATCCCGAAAAAATTAACAATTTCTATGTTGCGATAAGCTTCAATCACATCTTTAATCTGATGAATGATTTCACTTTCTTTCTCAACCACTTGTGAAATTCCTTTTGAACAAAATTTTCATCTTCATGGGCACCCACAACTTCTGTAATTTCTTCTTTCTTTATCTCATCCAAAAAAAAAAATATTTTTCTTCTTTCTCATCACAAATTTTTTGTCAATCATAACTACAATAAGAATTTGTCAAAAATTTTCAAACCTCCTTTGCCGTCTTTGCATGTATGAATCTTTTCGCTACATGCAATTGAACTTGGGTGTTGAGGTAGTAGAATATCTTGCAATCCAACTGTCTATTTCTCTCTAACTCTTTAACTAAACTACCAATAATTCTGCACCTTGTGTAGGTTCCTTGAACCCCTTTTGAATAATATCCCAAAATCCAATAGTTTGAAAATATCTCTTCATCCAACTCCAAACATCAGAGTCCTTTTTACCATCAATGTTAAAAATGTCATAACATCAAAATGTTATAAATAACACGGATTCATATTTTAATTTTACAAATAAGCCCTAAGTTCATAGTCTAGATGTCTGATACTACTTGTTAGCACAAAAGTCACGCATTAGAAGTAACATTAAATCTTATACAAGAACGACGAAGGCACGGGAGGTTATTCAATCAATCCATTAATTTCTCTCTATCTCGTAACTCAATTCAATAAATTTTTCAACTCCATTTAATAAGACTTGAGTAAACTTAACTCTCCAATTAGATATCAAACAGGCACCACATATACATAGGCAATAGGTTGCCATAAAACTAAAGACTAAAGGAACTTCCTAAACCGATACCAACTTGGACTAAGAAACCAATTACACACATGAAACTAACTAATCAAGGATTCGGACTTGACTATTCACCGACCAAAATTTAAGGAAACTAACAAGTGGATAGCTGACTAAAATGTTACCATGTAATTGGTTATAGTAATAACTTTAATCAATAATCTAAACAAATAAATGAAATAAGCTTGATTTCATTTCCTTCAAATAACACACGGAAAACACCTAGAACACCCAAAACAACCCATCAACCACTCACCCTCCATCCCCTCCTTCCTCTCCCACCCAAGTCCCCTTCATCAACCCTTCACCTCTCCTGCCTGCCACCAGCTCCCTAGTCACTTCTCCCACTCACGTGCTCGCCAAAAATTGGGATGTTTTTATGTGGCTGCGAGTAATATGTAATGGTATGATCATTGAAGTAGTACACCATCACTCAACTAAAGCAAACCATTACAACTAATAATTCATTGGCACCAATTAAAGGGCAGTTCGACCGATGACAGGTGCCGAACCTGTACAATAATAAATACCTACTCGAGAAAAATACAAATTTTGTATATAGTGGTGAGTAGGGTCGAATCCACAGGGATTGGGGATAATTCGTTTCTTCTAGAGTTCAAAGTATGGGAGTTTTCAGGATTAAATGCTAACTAAATAAATGAAATGCAGAAAATAATTAATTAAAAGAAATAATTGGGAGAACTCTAGCCAAGGGTGCACTTCAGAAATGGTTCATCCACTGATCATTGATTCCCGCATAATTCCTACAATTACTAATAGATTGGTTATAGTTGTCATGCACACGATAAACAACCAACCCTTCCTTAATTTCTCGGTAGTTAAGGTACGACCGTTAACTATTTCTCTAACCCAAAAATAACCCTAGGTACGACCGTAGGATTTAATTTCTAAATTGCATTAATAATTAGAAAGACCCAATCCTAACTAACAAATACGCTACGAGGGTTTGTTTAAGTTAGATCATACGTTTCCCTGACATAAACCCAATTACGCCAGTTGCTACTGAGATAGGGATATTCGAACAATTACGGATTCAATTACTCCTAATTAGCGAAATAGCCTATATGAATAATTAATTATTGCGCACTAATCAATCATACACACGAGCTATAGCAATTAAAAGCAGGAAACATATAAATACCAATAAATGAAAGAAATAATTAAATAAATTCGATCTCACAGTAATTGTCGAACCAAATCCTCAGTTGCCCCTTTAACTAGAATTGGAGAGTTAGTTCTCCATTAATGGAGAACCATCCATGCGAATGGTTAGAGAAAGAGGCCCCCAAGACTTGACTTCCACCATTGATTGAAAGAAAGAAAAGATCGAAAGCCTAACAAGTAAAAGCCTCCCCAGCCGAGAGCTTGCGGAGCAGACCATGATGAATTAATCTCCCCTCCGTCAATGTTGCCAACCAACTCTTAATCACGCGGGATCCGGCTTTTTTTCCCTCTCATTTGTTTTGTTTCCTATTCAGCTTCTACTACTCATTGTTCCTTTCCAAACGTGAAAGAAGGAATAAAAATAGACTAGCCTCCTTTTTTTCTTTTCTAAGAAGTAGCAATCAAAATGGGAGTCGGCCTTTTCTTTCCGTATTTTCTAGTTTCCCAAATACATTGAACTTCCTAATTTTCCTAAGAAGAAGATATTTCCTCCTAATCTAAGACGTTTCCCAACTGTATTTGAAAACATGCTTCGTAAGTCTTCGGCTTGAACTAGGAAACTGCCATCCGTGAACCCCGTCATCTCTAGACTTGACAGTAATTCTTGGAAAATTACCCCTTTTATCACATGTTGCTCATTTTCCTACAATTGGCACCATTATACCAAACATAAGTAGAATCCGACAATTAAAATAATGTTTGGCTAAAATCAAGGGAAGAATAATAAAAATTTGGCAACAAATTATGACTTATCAACCGATACAACTATTATTGGTTCAACTGATTTGCCTCTAACATAAATGTAACAACTTATATTTCATTAGTTCCTTTAATTAATGTCCTTAAGACACTAATCAAGACACATCCAAGTGCAATTTAACAAACTAGTAATAAAGCATGTGTTTTTGATAAAGCAATTATTGGGCACATTTTGCACTGTTATTTTGTCATAATTTTGGCTACTTACTGTGCTAAATATTGAGATTTTGCTAATATTTCATATTTGTATGAATTATAGGTGGTTGGTGTAAAAAGTGTTTTCACGAGGCAAATTTTCAGAAGACTCTCTATTTCATGGCGTGCCCACGCCAGAAACTGAAGAGTTACACCTAAAAGCTGGATCCGCGAGATTGGTTGCAGCGCAAAGTGGGCAATTAGGAGGTTGGGTCCACGTGGACCGGACGCATGGGATTAAAACCCCAAAAAAGCAAAGCTTTGCAGAGGACCCTTTGTGGATTGCTCCTGGCGGCTGCAAAAGGCCAAAAACCAAAAGAAAGCCAGACTCACTTTTTAATTGATAGATTAGCTTTTAGCTTTTGCTTTTTAGGGTCAGACGTCTTCTTTTTCTTGGGACTTTTTGCACTAGCTTTAGACAATTAGGGAGTAACTTTCGTTTGCGAACCCTGGAAGACGAATTGAAGTCTGCCGTCTTTGTTTCGTTTATCTCAGACGCCTGTCGTGAGACAGGGGCTTTTACCTTTTGCTTTGGTACAAACACGAAACAAAGTGAAGCTAGAATTTTTCTTCGGGTCCGTTGTTATTCCGTCTCTCCCAGATTATTGGTAAATAATTGGATGTTATCAATTAAATCACGGGAGAGTGATATGATGAGGAGCGGCTAGTTTTCTCCTCTACCCAAAGGTCGACGCGAGGGCGCGGTCCATAACATCTGTGAGATCTAATCGAATTTTCATTATTTCTTTCAATTCATTACTATTCATGCGTTTCCTAGATTAATTGTTCATGGGTATTTTATTAATTGAGTATCAACGGCCGAATATTTAATTTAATATAATAGCCTACTGCCACGTTAATTAAATTGAATCCGTAATTGTTCGTTTAGTTGACAACTAGTGGCAACCACCATAATTGATTTTATGTTGGGAAAATGTAAGATCTGACTTAAATAAACCCTCTTAGCGTGTTTATTGGTTAGGGTTGGGTTCTTCTAGTTTTAATGCAACTGGATAATTAAATTCCTACGGTTGTATCTAGCGTTGTTTTCTGGTTAGAGAAGCAGTCAATGGTCATACCTTGACTGTCGAAAAAGTAAGGAAGAACTGGTTGTCAGAACTTGTTGATAACTATAATCAATCTAGTGACTGATGAATGAAATATCTTTGCATCGATGATCATTTAATTGGACCGTGCCTGAAAAGTTGATCCTTTGGATAGAATTTTATTAATTGCTATTTTTACTAAATTGAACTTGTTGAGTTAGCTCTTGAATTTTATTTATTTCATTTTTATTTTCATCCCATTAATTATCCCCCTATTTTATTTTATTAACTTGGAAAGAAACAAGTTCCTACCTGTTCTCTGTGGAATCAACCCTACTTGCCATTGTATGCAAATTTAATATTTTTATAGACAATTCTGGTATATCGAATCAAGCAAACTCTTCGGGAACAGGGTGAATCAAGTAACCCATTGCACACCTAGGGTCCCTGCTCCAATATTCGGATTTGTTCTATAATTAATTGTGGTGGTAATTAGGACTTTTTAGTAATTATTATTGCATAGACTCGACACCTGTCAATTTTTGGCGCCGTTGCCGGGGAACGGTGTTTTGGTTAATTTTGTTTCTTTCTAAGTTATTTTCTTTGGATTTGTCTGACATTTTCTAGTTTATGCCTCGTTCTTCTCGTACAGGCGAATTGATTTTCGATCCAGAAGTAGAGAAGACTACGCGCCGAACTAAAAAAGAGACTAGACAGCTCAGGGAGGAGCAATCTAGCATTGCATCTCAGGGACTTGATCCTGAGGTCGAATCAACAGATTCAAGTGGTGATAATTCAAGTGATTCAGGCCAAGAGGATATCCGTATGGCAAACGCAAGAACACTAAGGGAGTTGGCTGCTCCGGAATTGCCCCAGCAGCCTTTGTGCATCACGTTTCCAAGTCTAGCGGAAAATACCTCATTCGAGTTGAAGTCAGGATTGATTCACCTCTTACCCTCATTCTATGGCATTTCGGGGGAGGAACCCCATAAACACATCCTGAAGTTCGATTTGGTATGCTCCAGTATGAAACCTCCAGGAATTACTAAGGAGCAGATTAAACTTAGAGCTTTCCCTTTCTTCCTCGAGGACGCAGCTAAGGATTGGTTATACTACCTACCTGCAGGTAGTATCACAACATGGGCTCAACTGAAGAAGAAATTTTTGGAAAAATTCTTCCCTGCATCCCGGGCTGCAAGTTTGAGAAAAAAAATTTGCAGCATTAAGCAGTACCCTGGAGAATCCCTATATGACTATTGGGAGAGGTTCAATAAATTGTGTATTAGATGCCCACAGCATCAAATTAGTGAACAACTATTGATCCAATACTTTTATGAGGGACCTCAGTCGTCCGATAGGAGTATCATTGATGCTGCAAGCGGGGGACCACTGGCAAATAAGACCCCGAGGGAAGCATGGCTGCTCATTGAAGTTATGGCAGAGAATTCTCAACAGTTTGGCTTCCGTGAGAGTAACCCTACCCGCAGGGTTAATGAGGTGGAGACGACATCTATTCAGCAGCAGTTGTCGGAGTTAACATCTTTTGTTCGACAATTAGCTGTGGGGAATGTGCACCAAGTAAAAGCCTGTGGAATTTGCACAAATGTGGGCCACGCCACTGACTCATGCCCTATGTTGTAAGAGGATGGGTTGAACAAGTGAACATGACTGGAGGCGTGTCCACGCCTCGTAGGCAGTACGATCCATACTTCAATACGTACAATCCGAGTTGGAGAGACCACCCCAATTTCAGCTATGGTAATAGGCCGCAGAATTCATTCTCCAATTGTCTACCAGGATTTCAGCAACCTTGGCAACAAAAGTCTCAACTCTCGTCCTCCAACTCAGGAAGTTCCTTGGAGGAAATTGTCAAGAGTTTGGCCACGACTACCACTCAACTCCAGCAAGAGACTAGGGCCCTGGTTGCAAACACTACTCAGTTCCAGCAGGACACCAGAGCAGGCATGAAAGACATGGAGATTTGAATGAATCAAATGATAACTACCATTAATCGCCTGGAGTCCCACATTTATGAGAAATTGCCATCACAACCCGAGGCAAATCCCAAAAATGTAATTGCCATGACATTAAGGAGTGACAAAGAGGTGGAGGGATCTAAGTTAACGATTTCGAAAAGCAAAAGTGAGGAGGAGATAGAAAACGGAATTGAAGAGAAAGGGCGCATTCGCGAAGAGCCTAAGGTAACATCTATTCCTTCTATCCCTATTAAATCTAATCTAGCTCCTTTTCCTTGCAGGTTAGAAAAGACAAAGAGGGCAGAAAAGGAAAAAGAAATCCTGGATGTATTCAGCAAAATTCAAGTAAACATCCCCCTATTGGATGCGATCAAACAGGTACCCAAGTACGTAAAATTCTTGAAAAACTTGTGCGTTAACAAAAGAAAGCTAAGGGGTGATGAAAGAGTGATGATAGGAGAGAATGTATCAGCTGTACTTCAAAGAAAACTCCCACCCAAATGCGGGGATCCAAGTATGTTTACTATTCCCTGTAAGATTGGCCATTCTAGTATCAAAAATGTCATGATAGATTTAGGGATTTTTATTAATGTGATGCCTAAGTCAATCTATGATTCCCTAAATTTAAAATCTTTAAAAGAAACGGGAATAATAATTCAATTGGCTGATCGTACATGTGCTTATCCGGATGGGATAGTTGAAGATGTTTTAGTCCAAGTAGATGGATTAATTTTTTCCTGCTGATTTTTATGTGCTTTACATGGATGATAGAAGTGCTCCAAATCCATTACCGATTATATTAGGAAGACCATTCTTGAGTACTGTCCAGACTAAAATTGATGTTAGTAAGGCTACTCTCACGATGAAATTTGATGGAGAAATAGTCCACTTTAATATTTTTGATACAATGAAACATCCTATTAACTCTCACTCTGTGTTTGCTATTCATGCTACTGATCCCTCTGTGTAAGAATTTTCTGAGTTTACTTGTAGGAGTAAATTCAAAATTGCTGCGAACAAGTATCATGGAATGAAAGCAATTCATGAGGTGAAAATGGGTAGAAAATTAAGAAAAAAATGTTGCATTCAATGGCTATTTGGATCCCGGAGGAGGGCCACAGATTAGAAGAAAAATTGAATTACATCCAAACTGAAGAGCGGTGTACAGTGTCTAGTCAAAAACATTAAAGAAAGGCGCTACTTGGAAGGCAATCCAAGGATTTCAATTGTGTTTTATTTCATATTTGTGTGTTCAAGATCAGTGAGTTTAGATTCCTATTGACAAACAATCTTTATTGTAGGTCATGAGTGTTTCTGTGTAGTTTTATTCTAGGTTGGGGGCAAAAATTTGTGGGCAGAAGACTTCGACCTCCAAGGCGTGCCCACGCCTGCCAACCTTTGCAACAATGAAAGTCAAAAAAAAAAAATTGATTGACCAGGACCTTCTCTAACCCCACTTTTCTACTTTTCTCTTTTCTTGTCTTGTCTGGTCTTTTTAATTTCCTCTGTCTTAGTTTCTACTTTTCAATTTCCTTTGTTTTGTCTTAGTTTCAGTTTCTTCGTTTCCTCTTTTCTTGTTAGTCCGCCGCGCATAGCGCGTCGCCGTGGCGTGCTCCTTTTACCATGCTCCTCCTGCTGGGGATTCTCAATACCGTGCCCTCCAAGATTCTATCAGTGAAATAGGTGAGCGAGTTGAGGGACTAGAGGACCGTCTTAGAGCGTTACGGGTTTTTTTCCGTATTCAGATGGAGAATCAGGCAACTTTCTTTGCTCATATTGGATTTCTACCGCCTCATCCTCCTCCTCCTTAGTGTCTCGTTGCACCATCTCGGTAGTCAGGGAAGTTTCGCCCCCTTTATCCTTACACTTTATTTATTTTTGCTACATTGAGCACAATATAGGTTTTAGGTGTGGGGGGATGGTTTCTATTATTTCTTTTTGTTTCTATTATTTCTTTTTGTTTCTATTATTTCTTTTTGCTTGAAAAAGAGAAAAAAAATGAAAAACAAAAAAATATTTCAAAAAAAAAAAGTGCAGTTAGTTGCCTTTCTTTTTATTTCTACAGTTGTTAACTGTTAGAGCATGTTGCTATGATGGATTGCACAATCAGGGTGCACGGGTATGTGGTCATATATGCTAGCCATGCATTTTGGTTTTCTTTGGCAATATCGGTGAATGTTGAACATGCTGGACTTGACCCATTCTTGAAACTTTTGGGAGCTTTTGAGCCATGTACGAGCACGTTATTCTTGTTTGCTTCGTTTGTGTTATTGAGTGGGTATCACACATGGCATTGGCATTCTAGAACTTGCTATTTTATACATGTCGAGGCCACATTTTGTTGAACTAGATGCATCTGAAATGATAAGGGCATTTAGGATCTAACATTCTTTAACTTTCTACAAACCATGCCTTCATCTTGTCTCCTCGTAATGAACCTATTTGAGCTTTTATCCTTCGCTATTGTTTGATTAACCGTATTTGATAACCCATGACCTTTTTAGACTTTTTTGTTTAACCTTGTGCCGTCAAGAGATGTCTGAATTCCGTTGTTTGTGCAAGGCAAATGAATCTAAGGTGGCAAGTGTTGTCGGAATAGAAGTTGTATGGTGCTCTGTGCATCTGAGATAAAAAAAAAAGGGGAAGGGGGAGAAGTCGGCAATGAGCTGGTGGGCAGAAGACTCCAGCCTGCAAGGCGTGCCCACGCCTTGCAAGACATTTGCTCCATTAAAAAAAAAAGAAAAAAAAAGATTGTCAGCAGAAGACTCCGGCCTACAAGGCGTGCCCACGTCTTGCGAGCCGCTTGTTCAAAAAAAAATTAAAAGAAAAAAGAAAAAAAAAAGATAAAAGGGGAAGAGTTTCGGCACTTGCACAGTGGAAATGGCAAATGAAAATGCCTTGCTCGTGAAATTTCTCTGATGAAGCGTTGTGGTGATGTGGTGGATATTAGGCATTCTCTTGATACACTACACCTTATTTTTACCTTTTTATCCCGCCTTTTACCTAAACCCCATTACAACCTTATTAAAGTCCCTTTGATTTGTGTATTTAGTTCACTTGCGAGTGGTGGAGATGTGATAAATGTGCAAGCCTATGGTAATGCCATTCCGTGATGTTGATTTGAGCATTCCTAGTATTCATATATTTTCTTTGAATTACCACTTGTCCGGTGTGCTCTAATTTTGGAAACATTGTCAGGGATCTGAGATGTTTGTGTTAGTACAAATTACTACATGACCTTTGCTCTCTTGGTTGTACTTTTGAGCTCCGAAATGCTTGAGGGCAAGCATTGTTTAGGTGTGGGGGGATTTGATAGAGCAATTATTGGGCACATTTTGCACTGTTATTTTGTCATAATTTTGGCTATTTACTGTGCTAAGTATTGAGATTTTGCTAATATTTCATATTTGTATGAATTTATAGGTGGTTGGCGTAAAAAGTGTTTTCGCGAGGCAAATTTCCAGAAGACTCTCTATTTCATGACTTGCCCACGCCAGAAACTAAAGAGTTACACCTAAAAGCCGGACCCGCGAGATTGGTTGCAGCGCAAAGTGGGCAATTAGGAGGTTGGGTCCACGTGGACCGGACGCATGGGATTAAAATCCCAAAAAAGCAAAGCTTTGCAGAGGACCCTTTGTGGATTGCTCCTGGCGGCTGCAAAAGGCCAAAAACCAAAAGAAAGCCAGATTCACGTTTTAATTGATAGATTAGCCTTTAGCTTTTGCTTTTTAGGGTCAGACGTCTTCTTTTTCTTGGGACTTTTCGCACTAGCTTTAGACAATTAGGGAGTAGCTTTCGTTTGTGAACCCTGGAAGACGAATTGAAGTCTGCCGTCTTTGTTTCGTTTATCTCAGACGCCTGTCGTGAGACCGGGGCTTTTACCTTTTGCTTTGGTACAAACACGAAACAAAGTGAAGCTAGAGTTTTTCTTCGGGTCCGTTGTTATTCCGTCTCTCCCAGATTATTGGTAAATAATTGGATGTTATCAATTAAATCACGGGAGAGTGATATGATGAGGAGCGGCTAGTTTTCTCCTCTACCCAAAGGTCGACGCGAGGGCGCGGTCCATAACATCTGTGAGATCTAATCGAATTTTCATTATTTCTTTCAATTCATTACTATTCATGTGTTTCCTAGATTAATTGCTCATGGGTATTTTATTAATTGAGTATCAACGGCCGGATATTTAATTTAATATAATAGCCTACTGCCACGTTAATTAAATTGAATCCGTAATTGTTCGTTTAGTTGACAACTAGTGGGAACCATCATAATTGATTTTATGTTGGGGAAACGTAAGATCTGGCTTAAATAAACCCTCTTAGCGTGTTTATTGGTTAGGGTTGGGTTCTTCTAGTTTTAATGAAACTGGATAATTAAATTCCTACGGTTGTAGCTAGGATTATTTTCTGGTTAGAGAAGCAGTCAATGGTCGTACCTTGACTGTCGAAAAAGTAAGGAAGAACTGGTTGTTAGAGCTTGTTGATAACTATAACCAATCTAGTGACTGATGAATGAAATATCTTTGCATCGATGATCATTTAATTGGACCGTGCCTGAAAAGTTGATCATTTGGATAGAATTTTATTAATTGCTATTTTTACTAAATTGAACTTGTTGAGTTAGCTCTTGAATTTTATTTATTTCATTTTTATTTTTATCCCATTAATTATCCCCCTATTTTATTTTATTAACTTGGAAAGAAACAAGTTCCTACCCGTTCTCTGTGGAATCGACCCTACTTGCCATTGTATGCAAATTTAATATTTTTATAGACAATTATGATATATCGGATCAAGCAAACTCTTCGGGAACAGGGTGAATCAAGTAACCCATTGCACACCTAGGGTCTCTTCTCCAGTACTCGGATTTATTATATAATTAATTGTGGTGGTAATTAGGGCTTTTTAGTAATTATTATTGCACAGGCTTGACACCTGTCAATTTTTGTGTTTTGCACGTGAACATGATGCTTTTATATTTTTTTCCCTTAAAAATTTTTAGAAAATCAATTATTTTGAAGGAATAAATGTAATTGAGACAAAAAAAATATGACATTTTATATTTATATTGCTTTATATTTTTCTGAACTTAGTTTTCCCTAACTAAACATAAATGCACAAGTAATAAATCACTCTTTGTTTTAAGAGCACTTTTATTTTGTAACAGTATGAATATTTTTGTCTTTTGGTTAAATTTAGATGACCTAAATGTTCTTTTTTATGCCATCTAAGTTTAAATTTTTAATTTTTTGAATAATTTATTGCTCCCTTTAAGTTATTCTATGAATTGTTTATTAGTTTTGGTGAGATTTTCTAATAATTATTATTTTTTGCTAATGGTGGATTGTAAAATGATCTATAGTGCTACTATAATTATAGTAGTATTTAAATATATTGAAATTCCATTGTTTGAATTTAAATAGCTTAACTTTAGAGAGAAATATTTTGATTTGGTGAAACCTATTTGTATTTCTCACTGATGACATGCTTTATGAATATAGAGTTTCTATGATTAAAAATTGTAAGACATTAAGACTATTTATTATATAATAGTTAAATTGAACTCGGATATATTTTTATTCACCTTTGAAATACTCCTTGAAATTGATATTTTATATAAAAAAAAAATTTGGATTAATTCACCATAACTCAAAGGGATGTTTTAGCTGTGTAATTATTATTATGATTAGCATTGATGAATATAATATTCATTAATTGTGGTTTAATATATTAGTTGTTACAAGAATATGATTGCTAAAGTCCATTAAATCTAATCTTTATTGCAATTTAAATAAATAAATTCCTAACACAAAACTCTTTGCCTACCTTGGCACTCCATTTCCTATTTTATTTTGTATTAAAATTTTTTACTCAATAGTAATATATGCATATTAAAAAGATACTCTTAAGACTTAATTAACTTGTATCCAAAAAATTAAAAAAAAACATGGTACTTTTTAAGAGACTCATAGTACCAATTTATTATGTTTTGTTTCATGTTTGAAGCACTCTAACTTAGATTTTGTAAATAAAATTTGTTGTTCTTTCTTTTGTAAATAAAAAGTAAGGAATCTTTCATATTCGCAACTGCTAGCCTATTTGATATTATTTATTAATGATGAAATACAATGCAATTTATCCATTTATTAGAGAGGAGTGTAATTTTGGTATCAAAAAAATTAATATCATTTTTGTTACATTATTGACCACTAAAATTCACCATATTTTTTTAAAATTTATAAATAAAATTTATTCTTCTTTTTTTCTTTAATTCACTATAACTCAAATTCTAATTGTTCAAATTATTTTCTAATGCTTCAATTTTTATTCTAATTACTCATATTATTGAAGCAATTGGTAACATTTTGTTCATTTCATTAATATCATAACCGAAATAAAATGACTGTAATTATTAGACAAAAGGGTACTTTGGTCACAGCAAAAACTAAGACCAACAAAAAAATGCTTACACTTTAGATTGTTTACACTCTATTTGCCTAAACTATCCATTGTTTTATTGGGATTATAGATACAGATAGATAGATAGATTAGTTTGCTAGTTTGCCAAGGTATTAAAAGGCATCAATAGCACCTATCGCAACAGATTTATGTCATCAATTGGACAAGGTATTGAGCTTTGTAGGGGTGGCAATTCCCGATGCAACCTGAAAACACGACACGAATCTAATACGAAATTAATGAATTTGGGTTTAGATTTTGAGGATTCGGGTCAAACCCGATAAACCCAGAAAAAAAGGTCAAAATCGAGTCCAAATCAGATTGACCGCTAACCCGTTTCTGAAATAAAAATAAATAAATAAATATTAAAGACTTATCTAAAGACTAAATAGTAAATACCACTACACATCAAAACAACAATTCACACACTTGACTTGGTCGGCCATATTAATTTGTCTAGCTTGTAGGTGGACTGTTTAAGCAGCATCCAAGGAACAAATTTTGAAAAGTTGCCTCAAATAGTCAAATGTTGTCACCTGATCCTCACTCGAAGCCAAAATCTTTCTTCCTCCTAATAGTTCACTACTTCACCTAACCTAAATCTTTCTTCCCCTTTTCTTCTAAACGGTAAAATCGGAAAGGGCAGCCTTGCCCTTCACCAGTTCACCTCACGGTCCTCACCTCATCACCTATCAGTAGCAGACGATGGTTAGAAGCAAGCAACGGCTTTTCTTCCCTAAGGTCTGAGCAGCAAGCAATTCCTAATCTAGATCGATTATTGAAGAAGCGAAAAAGTTATGCAGAATTGGATGCAACCTGTCTTGGTTCATGGTATTCATTTTGAAATTTATATAATCACAATTAAAACACAAGTAGAATTTGGACATCCGTTAGGACTTAGGAGGCACTCTATGAGTTACTTATAAACTCTTTCTTATCAAGTTTAATAATCATTGCATTCTGCATTCGTGTGGCTTCTGGAATATAGGTTATTAGACAGCATCATTATGAATGCTGTTGTTGCTGGTGATGAGGGCCGAAGCATTGGTTGGCCTTGGAGCACCACTTTTGTTGTGATTTAATATCATGTGAATTGTAATATATTGACTCTAAACTTGTATTTGATTGGCAACCTTTTGTTTAGATTGTTCTAACTGAATTTGTTTGACTTGTATAAAGTTGGAGTTATTAGATTTGGATTGATGATGTATTACATTATTTCTACTCTTATGGTGTCTTTTTTTAGTTTGGAATTGATTCTGTTAAAAAACACAGCCGATTAATCAATAAAATTAAATTAAATTTCGGATCATTTCGGATCAGCCCGGTTGATCCGTCAATCCAGATATTTCGGGTTCAAGTCAGATATTCTGACCCGTTTCGAGTTGACGGGTCAAATTTGAGTCAACGAGTTTTTGGTTTTATTCGGGTCTCAATCCGACCCGTCACCCAAGAGCTTTGCACGCTATTAATGGTTTGACCAAGTGTGTCTCCATGTTTCAAATACTATTTGGTTAGTTATTAGAATGATGCATCCCAAACTTCTTTTGCAACTAATGTTGATAGCCAAAAAGCCAAAATCGGGCCTTATCGGGGGCTGCAGTGATTAAAGAAAATAATTTGTCGACGAGTACTTTTTCCATCCTAATGTCGCCGCAGACAATGTGAATGCAATAGTACTGTCCTCTAAACCTTTACCAACAGTTAAAATCCACACAATTTGTCTGATCAAAATTGTATATTTGTAAAAATCATAGCACTCCAAGAAACGATACTGACAGGTTGTCAGCCTGTGCAATAATAAAACCTGCTCAAACTAAAAGTAATTTCTGTAGATAGCGGTAAGCAGGGTCGAATCCACAGGGACTGGGAGTAATTGTTTCATTTCAAATTCACAGTGACAAATGGGGGTGTTTTTGTGTAGAAGGTGACACTCAAAGAAATTCAAATAAAATCTAAGAAACTACTAAAAATTAAATAACAAAATATTAAAATCAAATGAGTAATAATTAAAGATCTAGCCAAGAAATAACTTCAGCAATGGTTCACCTAATTGATCATCGATGCAAAGCCAATTCCAATTATTTATCAATAAATAGGTTATAACTACCAAACAAGCGATGACAGTCAACCCCTCCTTACTGTGTCGGTGATCAAGGTACGCCCGTTAATCACTGCTCTAATTGAGAAATAATCCTAGGTACGCCCATAGGATTTAATTCCCCAATTGCCTTACGTATTAGAGGAGCCCTATTCTAACCAATAACGCACTACCAGGGTTATTTTAGATTAACCCGCGTATTCCCCTGACACAAACCTAATCATGCCAGTTGTCACTATTTTAGAGCAATTAAACAATTACGGATTTAATGCCCTAATTGACAATAGATTACTAAATCAATTAATTATCCGGATCTAAGACAACCAATTAATTGAACAATCATAAGCACTGCAATCAAGGAATATGCGAATACCAATAATTCAAAGGGAAAGATTAAATTAAATCGATCTCACAATTTTTAGGTAACCCAAAGCATCCGTCGTTTCTTGACTAGAGTGAGGGGATTAGCTCATATTGGATGAACTACGCCCGCGGGAAATTTCAGCAGAAGTCACGACCATTGTCTGCGTTTCAGGAAGTTGCAATTCGTCGAACAGAAAGAACGCAAATGAAAGTCTCAAGCAGCAATTGAATCTATTTATTATTCCCAGCATCCGTATAGCAAAACCACTCCAGCGGTACAAGGAGGAAAAGTCAAAGCTAAAAGAAAAAGTTGCTTCCTCCTCACATGCGTGGAGAAAAGCCAAAGGAAAACTTAACAAGAAAAGTCCAAGTCAAGAAGAGTCAAAACATTTCTGCTAAGCTACAGCCGAGAAAGCTAAGAAAAAACTCGCCGCCCAACTTCCTTCTTTTTACTCCTTTTAATTGCGGCGCCCCTCAGCAGAACCAAGCCCTCCCAGGTGTCCTTCCCTCGCGGAATTTACCAAAATGGGCGTGATATCTTCATTTCCAAAAATACCCGTTGGACAAGCTCTATCATCTGCATCCCTTTTCTGTCAAATTGGTACCTGTTATCATATTTTCGTTCTACTCCCTGAAATAAATGCAATTTACGAAAAGTGAGTAGAATCTACTAATTAATCCACATCCGGTCAGATAATAGGGGAAATTAATAATAAAATAAGTAATAGAATTGCTACCTATCAATTCCCCCCACACCTAAATCATGCTTGCCCTCAAGCATAAGAAAAGGGTACAGACACCAAAATTTGATGACGGTCATTGCTCTATCTACCAAATTGCCAAGATATCCAGAAAAATCATATATCGAGCACTAGTGATTAAAATCCAAGAAGCATCCCTCCCGGTTAGCCCCTAGACTGCAAATTCCTTCAATTTCCAGGTTAACTACTCTAAGAAAAGGGAATGGCACACAACATTTATCAGCTAATGGTCCAAATATTCACACAAGTCTCCATATTAAGTCCATAAATCGGCAAGCCTTCCCATTATTTATTCTCTCTTTTTTTTCATTTTTTTTCTTTCGTTCCCTGTGTTTTTCTCTTTTTTTGTTTTGTTTTTTTTAAAGCAATAATAATTAACACAAAAAGACTTAGTCTTTAGCCGTCGGGGCCTTTTGACGCGAACTCCAACATTTTTAGATGAAGGAGCCCGGTTACTCAGCTCCTACCGCTATACGACCACGTACTCATAGAAAGCACCACCTTTTGACGCGAGAATCGACACTTTTAGGTGCAGATTCCCGGTTACTCAGTAGTAACTTAATAGCGGAGTACAGTCAAGCTTATTCACAGCCAAACAATGCACAAACGCAAAATAACAACACTAACAACTAAGCATAGGAGCAGCTCGCCTCATTATTGCCAAACATGGAGAACTGGAGTCAATATTGGACCAGTTCACATTAAAAACACCAACAATCATTCCCTATGCCTAGAAAAGTTAACAAAGAAATCAAAAGAGTCAAGCAGTCCGATATTCACCAAGGAGATGTCTTGGACCCAACCACATTAACCCGATACATACTTATTTTAAAAACTTGGCAAAAGTAGAATTAGAGTCAATAAGCCAACATCCAAAAATTTTGTCCTCTTTTCGTTTTCTGTTTTTTTTTTCTCTTTTTTTTTTGTTTTTGTTTCTCTTTTTTTCATTCGCAGGAGAGATAAGCACCAAGAAGAAAGAAAGAAAATGAGCAACTAGAAATAAAACTAAAAACTAAAGAAAACTAAAAACACTAGCACCCTTTTAGATCCCCCCACACCTATAGGACACATTGTCCTCAATGTGACAAATAACCAACAAAAGTGGGTGAGAGGACAGCAACACTTCCCTGAAATCCGGTCAAAGAGGTGGGCGAGGCGGAGCTGGAGGAGGAAAGCCCGTATGATGCAGAAATTGCGCCAAATTCTGTGCTATGCCAGCTACATTGAGGTCGACGTTGAGCATTCGAGCCTCCAAATTCTGAACCTGCTCTCGGAGTTGCTGCCATTCATTGGTCCCAGGTGGTGGAGATGGCGCAGAAGCAGAGGTAGATGGCCCAGCAGTGTCCTCGGCCGACCCAGGGAATGAAGAGTGCCCCGCCTGTGTTGAAGGCCGCGTACCCGGAGCTCGAACTAGGCCCGGAGGGGTAAACTGGTGGAAACCATTGGGCAGGCGCTCGACGACTCCCATTTTCTCTAAGCAGTCCACGTCCAGGAGCTCCATCTCGAAAGCCAAATGTAAGTCGTGGTCCTCCAGAATAAGAACTCCCAACTGCGTCGCCAAGTGGGTAATGTAGGACCCAAGAATCAGAGGTTTGTTCTTCTTGGTCAAAACAGTCTTGAACTGTGCAGCCAACCAACACCCCAAGTTGACCTTGATATTGTTCTTCATACTCCAGAGGAAGAAAAACTCAGGTCGAGAGAGTATACCAGAGCTGTCCTTGCGCCCTGAGTAGCTGTAGGCTAAGAATCGCTGAACGTATCGGGCACCAGGATCTTTAAGAAAGGAGCTCCTAGACCTAGAAGGGTCGTAGCGGTGCCGATCGACTGACATTTCCTCCCACACATCATGGTAGTGGGAGAGTAATGGCTCTATGTAATCACAGGCACTCCCCGCATACTCCCTAGTTTCAGCATACTCTCTCGTGATAAATCCAAATGCCAGATTGAACTGGGTAATGGAGAAGTTGAACTCCCTACCCATTAGACGGGAATGAATGACATTTGGTGTATCAACGGTGTATCTCGTAGGCAACTCGAACTCAAAGGTGGAGTAAAACTCCCGAATCAGCTCAACAAAAGCAGGGCAGGAGATATCAAGATACGGGCACCACCCAATGGAGGTAAACATCTGATTGACCTCCTCCCGTATACCCAGGGCAGTCATAGTGATTTTGTGACAAGATTTGCAGGGTATAATACGCCTCTCACAGACCTTAGCGTATCTCTGCCGATCGGCGGGTCTGGTAAACGTTAAGTGCCCCCCAAAGTGAGCAGGGGTATCTACCTGAGCACCCCTACCCCTACCCAAACGGGTTCGAACACTAGAAGAGGAGGGTCGGTTGGTAGGTGAGTTGACAGGAATAGAGGTTGGTAGGTGAGTTGACAGGAATAGAGGCTTGTGGAGGGGGTTGAGACTGAGAGGTCCTAGACCTAGAGGAGGATTTTGGTCTCACCATTTCACCCACAGTCAACTGGAACAACAAGATACAGAATTTCCCACGCCCAGTGCAACCAGCAATTACCGATGGAATCAACCAGCAAATGGACAACAGAGCTACCCACAAATTTATACCAATTTACCAACAAAGCAACAATGGTACTCAATAACCACAGGATGCCCAACTATTAACCACAACTAGCAACTGGCAAAGGTTATTTAATAAGCAAGGAGATTATCCAAGTCACTCAGTAATCAAGCAAACGTTGTCCATCCAAAAATTCCAACAAGCAGCCCAATTAATGAAACAGCTATAAAAGATCAGAACAGATGCTACCTATGGCCCCCAATCCAGCAGTCACAGCAGAGTATACAATTCCAAACTTACAAAGTAAGTCAAGCGACACAGGATTTCAGCTCAATATGCAATATTCGAAGTAACTGAAGCAAAAACCCCACAAAACCTCAACAATTCCTCCAGCAAAGCAAGCAAAATAGACCTTAACAGGGTAACATACGGCTGCAGTATTTAAGCTCACCCCAAAATTTCAACAAGTGGCTCCAGATGGCCAGTTAATTGCACAATTACAGCCAACCCACAGGAATGAGCAATTCTAAGCAAAAACAATCTAACAAGTACCACTGGTGAAAATCGCACACGGCCAAAATACCAACTCTTGACGAACCCAGATAGCATTAATCAATTTAGGAGAAATTGGGGAGCAAGCTTCAAATACCTCCGCCAATATCTTGGCAGTCGGCGGACAGGGCAGACGGGTCAAAGCTCCACGCAAGTGAAGTGCTCGCCGCTGGTTGGGTCGCCTTGCGCAGGAGAGCTGTCTGGCAGCGATTGCGGCGGCAGTCCAAGGGCTGGCTGTCGCGTGCGGCTGTGGTGGCGTCTGAAGTGGGTGTGCGCGGCTGGGCAAGGGAAAACCAGACAGCGGCGGCGTGGGAAGCTGTCTGTCGCGGGCATGCGCGCGAGCTAGTGGCGCTCGGCTGTGGGCAAGAGGCCGCGACGCTGGAGAGAGGGCTGGTGGGTCGGCGGCGCAGGCTGGTGACGACTGGTGGAGCTCGATGCGAGGGGGACAGTAGCGGCGGAGCGCGCGATTGGGGCGCGCGATGGGAGAGGGAATTTTAGCCGTAGAGCAGATCTGGTGGTGGAGGAGGTGCGCCAGTGAGCGGCGGACAGGGGGTCTTCGGTCGACAGAGAAGAAAAAGAAACAGGGGAGAAGAAAGAAAGAAAAGAGAAAGAAGAAGAAAGAAAGAAAGAAAAAGAAAGAAAAGAAAAGAAGGAAAAAAAAACAGAAATTGTTTTGTTTCTTTTTTCTCTTCTCCAGGCTCCATTTAAGCCATGGTGATGATGATTTTTTTTTTTTTTTTGAAAATTATTTCATTATCAGTATAACTAGTATATATATATATATATATTATTTTTCTTTTTTTTTTCTTTTGTTCAACTTTTTTTTTTTTAAATCCTTACCTTTCCCACGAACGTGACGCGGGCACGTCAAGAGAGCAAGAGAGCTCCCAGAAGTTTCTGATCGTGAGCTTCCTGCACGTCACCACGCGGGCGCGTCATGACTGAAGGGCACCTATAAATCAGCAAAAACGAAAACTGAAACCCAAGATCAGTCGAATTCAAGGAGAAAACATCTAAACTACCACACGAAAATGAACAAACAATTAAAAGGAACAATTGGGTTGCCTCCCAAGGAGCGCCTTTCTTTAATGTCTTTTGGCTAGACATGGTAAAGTGTCACTGATTAAGACACGGTGGTGCGTCTAGATGTACTGTCTCCACTTCTCCACCTGAAAAACTTTCGTAATAGTGTTTGAGACGGTGTCCATTCACCACAAACTTGTTGTCTGTCTTAGCACTTCGGATTTCGACTGCACCATATGGAAAAACGTGAGTAACAATAAAAGGTCCAATCCAACGGGAACGTAGCTTACCTGGGAATAGCTTGAGCCTTGATTGGTATAGGAGGACCTTCTGACCAACTTCAAATGTTTTTCTTGAAATTTGTTGGTCATGAAATGTCCGGCTTCTCTCCTTATAAATTAATGCATTTTCGTAGGTTTCGTTCCGGATCTCCTCTAATTCCTGCAAATCTAACTTCCGTTGGGCACCGGCCTCCTCTAAATTCATGTTGCATTGCTTAATCGCCCAAAAAGCCTTGTGCTCAAACTCCACTGGAAGGTGACACGGCTTCCCAAATACTAACCTGTACGGCGACATCCCTATAGGAGTCTTATATGCCGTTCGATAGGCCCAGAGTGCGTCCTCCAACCTTTGACTCCAGTCTTTCCTATCGGGGCGCACCATTTTCTCCAAAATGGATTTAATCTCCCGATTCGATACTTCCGCTTGACCATTAGTCTGCAGGTGGTACGACGTCGAGACCCTGTGGAGTACACCATACTTGCGAAACAACGCAGCAATGGTTTTGTTGCAGAAGTGCGTTCCCCTATCACTGACAATAGCTCTTGGCATTCCAAATCGCACAAAAATATTAGCCCTGATAAAATCTGCAACTACTTTCGAGTCATTAGTCCTAGTGGCCTTAGCCTCCACCCATTTAGATACATAATCAACTGCCAGCAAAATATATATAAAATCAAAAGAAGTAGGAAAAGGCCCCATGAAATCTATACCCCAAACATCAAAAATTTCAACAAAAATCAACGGGACTTGGGGCATTTGATCTCTACGGGCTATATTACCTACCCTTTAACAGCGATCACATGACTTACAGAACACATAGGCATCCCTAAACAATGAAGGCCAATAAAATTCACTTTCTAAAATCTTGTGAGCAGTTCTCTTGGATCCAAAATGACCTCCACAGGCAAAAGTATGATAGAAAGCTAAAATCGATTGAAATTCCACTTCACTTACACATCTCCGCATCACTTGATCTGCACATCTCTTCCATAGGTACGGGTCATCCCAGATAAAATACTTGGCGTCGCTCTTCAATTTATCCCTCTTCGATTTTGGCCAACCTGCAGGAAAATTACCAGTTACCAAATAATTGACCAGATCAGCATACCAAGGCAATTGAGAATTTAAAGAAAATAAATGCTCTTCAGGGAATGCATCTTTCAACGGCTCGCTCTCCTCCCCAACTGGTAAGCGACTCAAATGGTCTGCTACTAGATTCTCTGAGCCTTTTTTATCCCTTATCTCTAAGTCAAATTCCTGCAGTAGCAATATCCACCTGATGAGCCTCGGTTTGGCATCTTTCTTGGTCATCAGGTACCTTAATGCTGCATGATCAGAAAATACAATTACTTTAGCACCTAGCAAATATGACCTGAATTTCTCTAAAGCAAAAATTACTGCAAGAAGCTCCTTCTCAGTAGTGGAGTAATTCAGTTGAGCTCCATTCAGTGCTCGGGACGCATAGTAGATGACGTGAGCCGCCTTTCCTACTCTTTGCCCCAGTACAGCCCCAACAGCATGATCACTGGCATCGCACATGATCTCAAATGGCAAACTCCAATCGGGGGGCTGGATGATTGGGGGTGAAGTCAACAGTTCCTTCAACTTGTCGAAGGCTCTCTCACACTTGTCATCAAACTCGAAGGCTACATCCTTTTGCAAGAGTTGGAACAACGGGGCCCCAATTTTTGAAAATTCCTTGATGAACCTTCGATAAAAACCTGCATGTCCAAGAAAAGAACGCACCTCCCGCACATTCACGGGGTAAGGCAATGCAGAAATAACGTCTATTTTAGCCTTGTCAACCTCAATGCCCTTAGACGATACAATATGACCCAGGACTATCCCGTGCTCAACCATAAAATGACATTTTTCCCAATTAAGCATAAGATTAATCTCTATACACCTTATCAGGATCAATTTCAGGTTATCTAGACATGTATCAAAACTATCACCATACACACTGAAATCATCCATGAAAACTTCAATTATTTTCTCCACATACTCAGAAAAAATACTTACCATACACCTCTGGAATATTGCAGGTGCATTGTACAACCCGAATGGCATTCGTCTGTAGGCAAAGGTCCCGAACGGGCACGTGAAGGTTGTCTTCTCTTGATCCTCTGGTGCAATTGCTATCTGAAAATATCCTGAAAATCCATCCAAAAAGCAATAGTAAGCCCTACAAGCTAGACGTTCAACCATCTGGTCAATGAAAGGGAGAGGGAAGTGGTCCTTTTTAGTGACGACGTTTAGCCTACGGTAGTCTATACATTGCCTCTATCCAGTGGGTTTGCGCACTGGCACGAGCTCACCCGTTTGGTTGGCCCCACCGTCACCCCTGCCTTCTTTGGGACTACCTGGACCGGGCTCACCCAAGGGCTATCTGATATTGCAAAAATAATCCCCACATCTAGCAATTTCAGAATTTCTTTCTTTACAACTTCCATCATGAGGGGATTGAGTCTCCTTTGAGCCTGCCGTACAGGTTTGGCATCCTCTTCTAGTCTAATCCGGTGCATACAGATGGCCGGGCTGATCCCCTTAATGTCTGCGATTGTCCAACCTATCGCCTCTTTATGCTCTCTAAGGACCCGGATCAGTTTCTCCTCATGGGTTTTTGACAGTGCCGATGAGATAATCACCGGGAGTGTCTCATTATCACCCAGATATGCATATTTCAGGTGCTCTGGTAGAGTTTTCAACTCCAGTACAGGTGCCTGCATCACAGATGGCAATACCCTCTGGTGAGGTTCGGGAGTAAAAATAGGTAAGACTTCATACCTTTTCGTGGTGGTCTGCAATGAGTGTAATGCACCTATTGTGCATTTTAGATCCTCGCTCCACTCCACCTCAGGAGTTGTCTCCAACTCGAGGTTCTTTGTTAGAGCCACCTCTAACTCATCCCTGCCAACAGTTTCAAACACTTCCTGCACTACAGGGTCAATAGCACTCACAGAGAAAACTGAACTAAAGTTGGAGTTTGAGGGATATTTCATAGTATCAAAGATATTGAAATGGACAATTTCCCCATCAAATTCCATGGACAATGTACCCTTGTTAACATCAATTTTTGTCTGTACTGTACTCATAAAGGGTCTACCTAATAACAACGGTGAGAAATCAGGGGAGTGATCATCATCCATATCAAGTACATAAAAATCAGCTGGAAATACCAAATCATTAACTTTTACCAACACATCTTCAACCAACCCATCAGGGTATGCGTTAGTTCGGTCAGCTAATTGAATGATTATTCCAGTTTCTTTTAATGGACCTAATTTCAGAGAAGCATAGATAGATTTAGGCATGACATTAATTGATGCTCCCAGATCCAACATGGCCCTTCTAATCACAGTATTACCTATCCTACAGGGGATAGTAAACATACATGGGTCCCCGCACTTGGGTGGAAGCTTTCTCTGCAGGACCGCTGACACATTCTCCCCAACAATGACCCTCTCATCTCCCCTCAACCGCCTTCGGTTGACACACAAGTCCCTTAGGAATTTGGCATATTTTGGTACTTGTTTGATCGCGTCTAACAGGGGGATATTTATCTCGACCTTGCGAAAAACCTCCAAAATCTCCTTCTCCTTATCCTGTTTCTTTGATTTTTCCAACCTGCTAGGAAAAGGAGGCGGGTTAGTTTTAACTGTAATTACTGGGTCTGGAAGTACCTTTGGGTCTGCACCACTGCTGTCCTCCCTCTCGAGCTCATTTTCGATCTTTTCCTCATCTTTATCCTTAGGCATCACAGGTTCAAACCCCTGAATTTCCTTGCCGCTCCTCAGGGTCATGGCGCTCACATTCTTCGGGTTCAACTCAGGTTGAGATGGCAGCTTCCCTTGGTTCTGGGAATCCAAACGGTTGATTGTTGTGGCCATTTGACTTATCTGATTCCCTATGTCCTGCATTTCGGAGTCAGTCCTTTGCTGATTTTGCATAATGGTTGCCTCCGTCCTCTGCTGATTTTGCGCCATGGTTGTCATCATTTGTTTCATCATCTCCTCCAAAGATGGACCAGAGCTTGGGGACAGAGGTGGTCGGGGTTGGTATTGCTGCTGGTACCCTGGTGGCTTATTTGGCACAAAGTTAGACTGCCTGTTCGGTGCGAAGTTGGGCTGCATATTTCCCCCATAACTGAGATTCGGGTGGTCCTTCCAGCCGGGATTGTACGTGTTCGAGTACTGGTCATAGGGCCTTCTTGGCGCGGGCGCGTGACCAGTCATGTTCACCTGTTCTGCAGTTTCTTCCTGAAGCATTGGGCACATGTCTGCAGAGTGACCCATACCAGTGCAAATCCGGCACACCCTGGCCTGAGATGCATTCCCTACAGTCAGTTGCCTAACAAACGAGGTCAACTCAGTTAGCTGCTGCTGCATAGAGGACGTCTCTACCTCATTCACCTTACGTATTGGGACGTCCTCTCTCGAACTGAATTGTTGTGAATTCTCTGCCATCCCCTCTATTAACTCTCGTTCTTCCTGAGGGGTTTTGTTCACCAGTGCCCCTCCACTTGCAGCATCAATTATGCTCCTGTCTCTGAAAAGGAGCCCCTCATAAAAATACTGTATGAGCAACTGCTCACTTATTTGGTGCTGGGGGCACATTCTGCACAACTTCTTGAACCGTTCCCAATACTCATAGAGTGACTCCCCTGAGTGCTGCTTGATCCCGCAAATTTCTTTCCTCAGACTTGCAGCCCTGGACGCAGGAAAATATTTATCTAAGAACTTTTTCTTCAATTGGTCCCACGTGGTGATGCTACCTGGCGGTAGGTAATATAACCAGTCCTTTGCAGAGTCCTTCAAGGAAAAGGGAAATGCCCTCATTTTTATCTGCTCTTCTGTAATGCCCGGGGGCTTCATACTGTTGCACACGACATCAAACTCCTGCAGATGCTTATATGGCTCCTCACCTGGTAAACCATGAAAAGAGGGTAAAAGAGAAATCAGACCAGATTTTAACTCAAATGAAGTGTTTTCACTCAAACTCGGGAAAGTAATGCACAAAGGCTGCTGATTTAAATTAGGGGCAGCCAACTCCTTTAATGTTCGTGCATTAGCCATGGGGATTTCTTCTTGCTCCGGGTCACTCGAAGTGTCACCAAATGAATCTGTTGGTTCAACTCCTGACTCAGGTCTCTGAGATGTAGCACTGGAGTGCTCCTCTCTGAGGTGTCTTGTTTCCTTTCTCGTTCTACGCGCGATTTTCTCTACTTCAGGGTCAAAAATCAAATCACCTGTACGAGAAGACCGAGGCATACACTAGAGAAATACCAGAAAATTAGAACAAAAATGAATTTTAAAAAAAACAAATAATAACGCCAGTCCCCGGCAACGGCGCCAAAAATTGACAGGTTGTTAGCCTGTGCAATAATAAAACCTGCTCAAACTAAAAGTAATTTCTGTAGATAGCGGTAAGCAGGGTCGAATCCACAGGTACTGGGAGTAATTGTTTCATTTCAAATTCACAGTGACAAAGGGGGGTGTTTTTGTGTAGAAGGTGACACTCAAAGAAATTCAAATAAAATCTAAAAAATTACTAAAAATTAAATAACAAAATATTAAAATCAAATGAGTAATAATTAAAAATCTAGCCAAGAAATAACTTCAGCAATGGTTCACCTAATTGATCATCGATGCAAAGCCAATTCCAATTATTTATCAATAAATAGGTTATAACTACCAAACAAGCGATGACAGTCAACCCCTCCTTACTGTGTCGGTGATCAAGGTACGCCCGTTAATCACTGCTCTAATTGAGAAATAATCCTAGGTACGCCCATAGGATTTAATTCCCCAATTGCCTTACGTATTAGAGGAGCCCTATTCTAACCAAATAACGCACTACCAGGGTTATTTTAGATTAACCCGCGTATTCCCCTGACACAAACCTAATCATGCCAGTTGTCACTATTTTAGAGCAATTAAACAATTACGGATTTAATGCCCTAATTGACAATAGATTACCAAATCAATTAATTATCTGGATCCAAGACAACCAATTAATTGAACAATCATAAGCACTGCAATCAAGAAATATGTGAATACCAATAATTAAAAGGGAAAGATTAAATTAAATCGATCTCACAATTGTTAGGTAACCCAAAGCATCCGTCGTTTCTTGACTAGAGTGAGGGGATTAGCTCATATTGGATGAACTACGCCCGCGGGAAATTTCAGCAGAAGTCACGACCATTGTCTGCGTTTCAGGAAGTTGCAATTCGTCGAACAGAAAGAACGCAAATGAAAGTCTCAAGCAGCAATTGAATCTATTTATTATTCCCAGCATCCGTATAGCAAAACCACTCCAGCGGTACAAGGAGGAAAAGTCAAAGCTAAAAGAAAAAGTTGCTTCCTCCTCACATGCGTGGAGAAAAGCCAAAGGAAAACTTAACAAGAAAAGTCCAAGTCAAGAAGAGTCAAAACATTTCTGCTAAGCTACTGCCGAGAAAGCTAAGAAAAAACTCGCCGCCCAACTTCCTTCTTTTTACTCCTTTTAATTGCGGCGCCCCTCAGCAGAACCAAGCCCTCCCAGGTGTCCTTCCCTCGCGGAATTTACCAAAATGGGCGTGATATCTTCATTTCCAAAAATACCCGTTGGACAAGCTCTATCATCTGCATCCCTTTTCTGTCAAATTGGTACCTGTTATCATATTTTCGTTCTACTCCCTGAAATAAATGCAATTTACGAAAAGTGAGTAGAATCTACTAATTAATCCACATCCGGTCAGATAATAGGGGAAATTAATAATAAAATAAGTAATAGAATTGCTACCTATCAGATACTCTTCTTGGACATATCCCCGGACAATCAGATTGCTTAAAGAGTCAATATGAGAAACAATCAGAATTGACCTAAATTCTACAATAATTATAAATTGAAATACCTTAACGTCAACAATAATTTTTAAGTAATCTCGTGGTACAAGTATTTTTTTTTTAATGATGATGAAACGGGGTCTAATTGATAAAAGGGATAATTTCAGAAACCTCCTTTGAAGTTTTTGACAATTTCACTTAGCTCCCCCCAATTTTAGAAAATCACACTATCCTCCCTCGGTTCAATAAAGTGACTACAATGCCCTTTACTTAATAGATAATTTACCACATATGTGGGTTACAAAAACCAAACCAAAAGTAAAAGAAAATATAAAAACCTGCAACAATTCGTCATCATCCCTAATCCTACTTTAACTAACAACAGTTTCTTTTCTCTTTCACTCACTTTTTTTCTATTTCTTATGATTCTCTCCTTCCTACTTATAACCCAACAATCTCTTCCATCCATCAACTACACCACCATGCAAACCTACTCGAAGTGTTTATTTCTTGTCTATTTCTCTCTTTCATGGTACTTAACTATTAGCCCCTTGTTTATAACTTGCATATATTAAATAATCAAAATTTCCAAAATAACAAATTGAGGGAGCAAATAAAAATTTCATGGTCAAATTAGATGGAGATGATGAAGATGGTTGTGACAGAGAGGGAAAAAATGAAATTAATGGGCTATGGTTGGAAGAGAAAAAGGGATGACTCTAGATTATGTTATTATGTCTATTACGCACTAGAATCTAATATCTGTATTTAGTTTCATTTTTGTTTGATTTACAAGTATTGGTGGTGGTTTGTTATAAAGATTAGTTTCTCTGTTTCTAATGCCATTGGAGTATGGGTTTGCGCTTGGCATAGACATCACTAAATTGGGATTTTAGTGATATCAAAATTGATAGAATTTGGGAATTAAATAGGAGTTTGCTTGAACGGTTGATGAGATTTTGGGCTTACAATTATCATGGAAGCATAGAAAATTTGGATAAAAGTATTTGTTACTTTTTTTTGGTTAAATTGATCACTAAACCTTTTTTTCACTTTCTTTTGATGTTATGATATTGCATAAGGGTATTTTAGGATACTTAAGTATAATTCTAGTCTAATGGATCTATAATGTTACCTAAATAGTAAAATCAAGGGAGGTTAGTGTAATTTTCTAAAATTGGGGGAGCTGAGTGAAATTGTCAGAAACCTCAAGGAAGGTTTCTGAAATTATCCCTTGATAAAATGCTTTACTGTATCCAACAGGTCCTGACTACAATGTATTTCTTTTTTCTATTTGTTTTAAGTTGATTGGATTGTCAATGGCGAAATCAAATGAGCAGTTATTGGTCTGCGAAGATTGAAAAACTTAGCCCATCTTGACCTTTGCTTTCTAATTTCCAAGCCGCATATATGCAAGGACTTGCAAGTCTTCAGCAAAGAGCAAGAAAAGGGTTATAACACAGGACCAAACTGGCTATGATTATATTCATATTTTTTTCTAAACAATTTGTTGATACTTCTAGCGCCATAGCAATTCGTGAAATCTCTCCATCACAGTGTCCATTTCATGTTTGTCTTTTTAGAAAAAGGGATAATTTCACAAACCTCCCCTGAGATTTATGACAGTTTCACTTGGTTCCCCTTAAGTTTTACAAATTACACTAACCTCCCCTGTCACCATAAAATCACTATAATGACCTTCACTTAATAAATAATTCATAGTATAATGAAATTAAATTAAAAAAGAAAAAAAACATGACCTCTTTAACTATCCTATTTACAAGTTACAGCTAACGATGATTGTCTCTCACTTACTATCATTCAATTTTCATCCATCAACCTTTCCTCCTATAATTCGCTTTCAAATTACTACCCTATAATTGTAGCCAATCACACCACAAGTGATCCCTCAAACTCTATTATATATTCTTATTCCTCCTTTCTTCTCTTTGAAATTGCCAAATCACAAGTTTAATCGAGGGATTAGATTTGATGATTAAAGTAAAATCCAATTTCATGGACAAATTAAAAGGAGATGAAGAGGCACACAATAATAATGGAACAAATAATGCAATCATTGGCCAAAAGAGGAAGAGGGATTGAAATTGGTAAATTTGCTGATTTGTCTATTATCTATCCAAAAAAATTTTTAAGATGTTAATAAGTACATTCATATTTCTTTTTATGCTTGACAATTATTGTTATGGTTTGGCTATCGAGATAGAGTTTCTTATCTGTATTTAAGACGTTAACATGCTTGAAGATTTAGTGGTAGGCTAGATTATTTTGTTTTGAGAAGGTGTGGGCATTGGGTTTGATGTTTGGGGTGTGACTAGTTGTAAATAGATTTTGGTTTTTTTGGGAAAATGAATTTCTTAAAAAACTCTATAGTTATAATGATGTCTTTCCCTTTTTTTTAAACTTGATTAATTCCATCCATGTCTAAATCTCCCTTAAAGATTTTCTTCAAGGCCATAATTTGGTTCACATAGTAGGCATTAAGCCACTTATATGGAACCAAATCATGGCATCCTATGTTGAAAATTATGCAAATATAAGGGCAGTTGATTGTGAGTTTGACCACTCCATGGAATCATATGGTGAGAATATTTCTGAAAAATGGAACAAATCTTCAGAATTGAATGCATGCTTTAGGAGAAGCAATTTTATGACTATGCTGATGGAATTGCTTGGGTTTAGAATTTGAAATTAGACTATTTGTTAGATTGGTTTGTTAGTACAGTGGGTTTAGTTGAATTATGAAACAAAGCAATTGTCAAAATAAATTTTTTAATTTTTGTACAAAAAGGGTAGTTTAGGATTTTTGAGAAAAAATTTAGGCTTTTGGGCCTATATTATTATATAAATAGTAAAAGTAAGGGAGGTATGTGTAATTTAATATACCTGAGGGGAGGTCTCTGTAATTGCTAGAAACCTCAAGGGAGGTTTCTGAAATTATCCCCCAGAAAAATAGTTTATGGAACATCCAGTAGCTCGTGTAAAAAAAATTGAAAGAAAAAAAAAACAAATGCTGTGCATGTCCCAATGTCTTTGGCACCTTCTGAAAGTTTTCAATAGCGGATTTAAACTTAAGTCAATTGTTAAAGTGTTAACGAACCAATTAGAGGCTAGTCAGTTTGACCGATACAATTGTTAAAGTTTGGCCTTATTTAGAATTGTAGTGGCTTTAGAAATTAATTTGTTATTGGAGCTTTTTTTTGGGGGGTCATTGGAGCTTGCTGTATAGGAACTTAATTATTGAAATAAAGTGTTCAAACATGTAGTAAAGACATAATTTAGTGAACTGGAGAGTGAATTGATAGTTGGATTAGATATTGTTCATATGTGCAACTAGATGTTAGTGTTCAGCTTACTATTTGTGATTATGAGTTGCAATTTTAGCGAATTATAATGCCTTAATTACATATTGCCCACTTGTAGTAAGCGGTCAATAGTAGTTTACTCTCTATTTACATGAAATACACAAAATGCTTACTGTGACGGCCCCACCTCCCCCTAGGGCGTACCCCAGGGTTCGGCGGACCGCCTGCCCAACTCTCGTCAGGACTCACTCACTCGTATCTTGAGAAATTAACTGGCATCCATAGAAAAGTAAATAACACGGAAATTCAAGCTTATAATATACATTGATGCCCAAACCAAGATACAAAGCTTCTATACACAAAAATATTTCATAGCAGCTACACTTCAAGTACAAATCACCCTAGTTGAGATATAGCGCGAGTACAAATTCAAAATTCAAAATAACTAGACTACGCTAGCCTGTACACGTCTCACGCCTCGTTCGTACCCCCTGTAATGAAAACAAATGGCGTGGAATGAGCTAAAAACCCAGTGAGATTCCAAATAACAAATTGACCATTTTTAAAAGTACGAATATCAACGTAGCAAATTAATGAGCATCAAGAGTTCATAAAAGTGAACAATAATACTTCATGTAGCAAATCTCAAAGTGAGCGAGTGTAAAAGTTTTTCAGAAGAAACAATAATCTAATAAGCAATAATCATTCCAAAGTATAAGGATACGGATGGCTCTCAGAAGCCAAATTCCCATTGCATCACCAGAGTTTGATCGAGTAATAGTTGACACTCCGTCAACCTTCAAGTAAGTAACCAATCCAGTAGAGCACCACTTACACTACTCTCCGTCCACCATTCACACCCCCTATTGGGCCCAAAATTCTCAATAAACACTGGTGATAATATTCGAATATACCGATTAGTCGAGGAGATAACACTCCACTCGACATCACTAACTACCCATGGTTCGTTATCTAATCGACCAAACCCTTGTCGGCTCGATTCGATTAACTAGCCAGTGGGGTTTGGGTTCCCAAGATTGTTGATGAGATAAAATCTCCAACCGATTGAATCAAAATAAAAGTACGGAGACGGGAATGAGAGGCACCTCCCACTCCAATTGAGTGTGGTACATACTGCTGCTCCGCACTTACAACTCAAGTACAAGTATATCAAGTTAATTGCAGCAATGAACAAGTATATATCATATTAGGGCAAGTGCGATAAAGTACACTCTTGTCCGATCAAACAAATGACATATCATTAAATCACATTGGTCAAGTATTGAAAACAAGTGTCTAGTTCAATCAGGCATTTGAAAGCACTCACCAAAAGTCTAGTGCCTTTTCAAAAATCACGTTCCAGTCCAACTCTTTGGTTGGAGTCCGAATTTGCGATAAAATATCATTTACGAATGTAAACCTTTCTAGAGTTCAAAACATAGGAGTTTCGCTTCAAGAAAATTAAGTAAATGCAACTCGGGATGTAGTATTCAAGATACTTATCAAATCTCGAAAAAAATTCATGCTCGCTCGTTTAATTTTGATAAGGAAGCGGTTAAAACTTTAGAACTCCCATTGGAATCGAAAGAACAAGAAAAACATATTTCAATTAGTCGTTATTTCCATTTTCCAAAGGGTACAAGGTTCGGCCGAATTCCAACTTATGTATCTTGATAAAAGAGGATGCAAATATATTAGATGGTTCAAGTGGTATTCGCCCTCAAGCCTTACTCAAGTCGCAAGTATATCTACCTAGTCCTCGAGCGTAAATTTGGGCAGCACGCCCTTTGTATTTACCTATTTTCCATCCATTTATGGTTTCATTGTTTTCCTCAATCAATCCCAACATTACACACAACATAAATGTATTACAATAGTCATTCAATAGGCTCAATGTCATATGATTACCAAACCAAGCTAGAAAAATTGACCGGAAATGAAGTTTAAGGCCTAAAATCAAAGGCAGATTTGACGTTGTTTTGCGTAACGGACACAACCGAAGCTACGCTTATCGGATTGAGGTGAAATTTATACCTTTTCGAAGCTAAGACAAAGGCCTACAACTTTGGTGAAGATAGCTCAGTCCAGTTTGTAGGATATCTAGGTCAAAAGTCCGGATTGCAAAACCAAAATCTCACATTTGGGCTAGTTAACCACACTATGCGTAAATGACAATAACTTAGGCTACCAAAGTCTAATTGAGTTGTTTTCAGTTGCGTTGGAAAGCTAAAACATAGGTCTAAAAGTTTTATGTTTTGGCCAAAGACTGGTTTGGAACAGATCAAGATGAAAAAAGCAGCCAACATGAGAAAATGTTAAAACTGTCTGCTGGACACTACCTAGGGCAGTCTCAGGGGTATTTTTGTGTTTTCATGAGCTACAGTGTTCAGATTTGGCTGAAATTTTGTAGGAAATTATAAAACATCATTTTCTACAACTTTTATGTTTTATACTAAGCCTGATTCGGCCTCTAAGATGGTGAACTAGAACCAGGCAGAACAGGGTGCATACTAACTTCAATTCTGGAAATTTGCTACAATCAAGATATAAATCTCATTTTTAGCTTGAACCCATCACTACCACCTCTTATACCAACTTATATACATCATATACCACCCATACAACAAGTATGATAAGTGAATCATTCAAACCCTAACTCAAATTCATCACCCCAACCATCCAAAATCACTTGATATAAGCATTACAACCACAAATACAAGCTACTAAGCAACTCCAACATGATTAAGGGAAAAGAAAAGAGTGGTCAGCCATATTACCTCAAAAACAAAGTTTTCTAGAGTTATCCTCCACTTCTTCTCGAAATTTTGGGTTCCTTAAGCTTCCCAAACTCTCAAACTAGTAATTAATCGGTTTAGTTTTTCTTGTTTTCACTCAAATGAATCAAACTCAAGATGAAATGGAGTTTCTTCCCCTTGCTTTTCTCTCTCTCTCTCTCTCGGCCAAGACAACCAGAAAATGATGAAGAAATGGAGCCAAATGAAGATAAGAAGGCAAGACAATTAGTTTGGTCAAAGGCCGTTAGATGGCCAACAAGTGTCTCCACCAACTTCCACTCATTTTTTTTCTCTCTCTTGGTCAAGAATTTTGGCTGCCTTGACGGGCATTTTGGGGTGATTTTTGTTGATATCAAAATAAGGAGATGAAGGTAATAAAGTAGTGTTCAAGTGGTATGTTCAATCGGTAGTGCGCGACACCCGTCGGTCCGAGCCGATTTTCCTTAAATCGCGTATACTAGAGGTTTAACTTATAATTCACTAGTTTATTAGTATCACTTCTAATCACACACTTAACAACACCTAAAACTCACTCTTAATCACCAAATTTTTATCGCACTAGCGGGTCCCACGTCTATAATGCGTTTCAAATTTAATGTACACTAACTTATACTAGGAAAATGATTTAAAACTATACTCGCTTATCAAAATGCATAGAAACTTTAATATTTTAAAGGCAAGTATAAAAATGTAGGCAAAAATAAAAATGCCTAGAAAACGTGAAAATTTTCGGGTTCTCACACTTACTAATGACTAATGCCAAACATTTTAACTACTAGGAAAATGCACCTGTATTGCACGTGTTTGATCATACCAAAACTTGTCTTACTTTCATCTATATTGTGAAAGACTCAACTCAGATTTTGCTAAAAAAGCCTCTGATTCATTGCATGCCAAACATGGTAGTTTGAAGCAGCAACCAAGGCTCATTAACCAACAAGCAATGCAAAACCTGTAATTATGCTGTATAAGTGGCTGTAATTCAGTAGAACAAGGAGAAGTCACTTGATATGTCTTAGATAGGAGCTAAATGCTTCTCCATTAATCTTAGAGTTTCAGCCTTTATTGTTATTGCTATTGTAGAATCTTGAGAGCCCAAAGGGGTGAATTCCAATATTCCTAACCATTTTTTCATTGGGTTAATTAAGATGCATTCGAAAGAATGATGACAAGTCAACCTTTCGACTGCCCTTGGGAACGGTAAATATATGACATGCTCCTTGTAATATTATAAATCAGCAATACCTGTCCCTTTTCTTTTGGTATCATCCCTTGCTTAGAGGCCCTTGATTTGGTTTTTGAGCATCACTGCTTGTAGGATAAAATGTCACAGTGGAAGTGAGAAGCAGAGTTAGTTAGAAAGGCTATTTTCATCTAGGCATTCTAGCTGTAGAAATGGCAAGCAATACAAATAACCTTATTACCTAATAAATCTCAATTGGAAGAAATATATTTTGGCCTTAGATAAGCATGGATGGCTTACTAACCATTTTCTTGCGTGATTTTACACCTTTATGTCTCTACTGTGAAATAAGAAACATGGCTTAAAGTACTGAACTGTGTCCAGTTGTAATTCTTTCATTTGGTAGAACTGACTCCAAAACTATCAAAGGCATTCTTGGCTTTCTTTGTATTTCATCAGTACGATGTTGGTTGTAGGGGGATTGTGAAGATTTGCGCCGAAGATTTAATGATGTTTTACTTAAGAGGCCTATGACCAGAAGATTTTTTCTGCACTTTCTTTGTAATGGTAGTGCTATCCTTCCATACTACTGCTGTTTATATTCACTGGAGAAAAAAAAACACGTACATGTTATAGGACAGATGTCATTTGAGTTGGATAGCTTTTGATACGTCTTTCTATTTCTTATCTTTTAGATAAAATAGCACAAAACATTCTATACATTTCGCCAAAAAATTTTTACATCCTCAAATTTAAAATGCTAATGTTAAATTCCTTAAAAAAATAAACCAGTCCAATTTGGACCAAACCTCCAATTCCAACCATCTTTTGTCATGAAACCACACTTCTGTTAGCAATAAGTTATCCAGAAGTCCTTTGAAGCCATTTTGAAAACACCCAATTTTTTTTTATTCTCCCTCTGGCTTTAGAATGAGTATCTATTCACTCTCAAACACAAAGGTTCAAAGTTCTTCACCAAAACATGCTTCATTTATGCCGGATTTTGCCAAAATAATCAAATAACCAATGTCTTTAGATTACCTTATTCTTTATAGGCAAACCGAAAGAGCTTTAATTATAGAGGAATAAGTTTTGGATTATTTGGTTGTCTGTTGATTTTGTCAAAGCCCAAAACTTTGACTATTGTGGCAAAAATTTTAGTTCCACATCGGTGGGATTAGTTGTAGGTGCAAGGCTTGAGAGTTATAAATTAACTCTCAAGCCTTCCAAATAAGATGTACCAAAGAAAAAGAAAAAGAATTCATTTGTAATTCTTTCTTCTTCCAAAAATTATTAAGAGCGGGTCGTTTAGGCGGTACTCGGAGATTAGGCAAAATTGGCCGAACTCCGTTATCAATTTTTCGAGTGCGTTCTTTCCTTATCTCTTTTATTTATTTCGCATTTATTTAGAAGTTTCTTTTCTATTGTAGTATAGTATTCAATATATTTGTCGGGTTTATTTGTAGTATTTTATACGGTTCATTTGGGTGTATTTTCTTATTCGTGTGTACGTATTATTTATGTATACACGGGTTTAGTTATGATAATACACCGTGCACGTAAATTCTGTCTCGGAGACTGGGTTTTAAGTGGGATCGCTTGTGACCCCTCCAGCCTTTTCTGAAAATTTACTTGGAATGATAATTCTGTCTAAGGAGATTGTTTGACGATCTTTCCTGAGAATTACTGAATCAGTTTAATCAGTAGTTGAATTTTTGAGTGGAAAATTACCCGATTTTCCCAACAAGTGGTATCAGAGCCGAAGGTTCGTCCTTTGGCTTGTCTGTAATTTGTTATATATTGAATACTATCATTTTGAGTCTGTAATGGCATCAAACGATTCCATGTCAAGAATTACATCTGGGGCATCGGCTTCCTTGTCCACATGGTCGAGGACTCCAATGTCAAGTTCGAAGCTGGCGGTCGAGATATTTGACTGTACTGGTCATTTTGGCATGTGGCAATGCGAGGTCATAGACTCCCTTTTTCAACAGGGACTTGACATTGCCATCGAAGAAAAGAAACCAGATGATATAGAAGAGAAAGAGTGGAGTATCATAAATCAATTGACATGCGGAACTATTCGATCATGTTTGTCCAGAGAGCAAAAGTATGCTTTCAAGAACGAGACTTCTGCATGGAAGTTGCGGAGGGCATTAAAGGAGAAATTTCTGAAGAAGAGTGGTCAGAATAAACTCCTAATGAAGAAAAGATTGTTCCGATTCAATTACCAATCAGGTACTACTATGAATGAACACATCACTATGTTTAATCAGTTAGTAACAGATCTGTTAAATTTAGATGTAAAATTTGAAAATGAAGATTTGACTTTGATATTGTTGCCATCCCTTCCTGATGAATTTGAACATTTGGAAACTACGTTACTTCATGGGAAGGAGAATGTGTTTTTAGATGTTGTATGTTCTGCTTTGTATAGTCATGAATTGAGAAAGAGAATAAAATGAAAAATAAAGTAATTACAGCAGATGAAGCGTTAGTGGCAAGAGGTCGTCAACAAATCCAATCAAAGGGAAGAAGAGGAAAGTCCAAATCGAAAAATAGAGTTGCCAAAGATGAGTGTGCTTTCTGTCGTGAGAAAAGGCACTAGAAGAAAGACAGTCCAAAGTTGAAGAAGAAAGGGAAAACTTCGCAAGATGTAAATGTTGCAGAGTGCAAAAGTGATGCCGAATCAGATTTCTCTTTGGTTGTATCACCTTCAATATCCTATCCAGATGAGTGAATTTTGGATTCAAATTGTACCTACCATATGTCTCCCATGCGGGAGTGCTTCTTTGAATTTGAAGAACTTGATGGTGGAGTTGTTTACATGGGAAATGACAATCCTTGTAAAACAGTTGGGATAGGTTCAATCAAGTTGCGTAATCACGATGGATCCACCAGAATCTTGAAAGATATTCGGTACGTGCCGAATTTGAAGAGGAATCTCATCTCCTTGGGGCTCTTGGAGTCAAAAGGCCTAGAAGCGAAGATGCGAGATGGAATTCTTAAAGCAACTTCGGGAGCACTTGTGATGTTGAAAGGTGTGAGAAAAAATAATGTGTATTACTACCAAGGTAGTACAATTGTTGGGACAACAGTAGCAGCAACATCTTCCAGTAGCAAGAAGGACGCGGAGACAGCAAAGTTATGGCACATGCGATTGGGACATGCTGGTGAAAAATTCTTGTAAAATCTTG
Source organism: Coffea arabica (assembly GCF_036785885.1). Lineage (NCBI taxonomy): Eukaryota > Viridiplantae > Streptophyta > Magnoliopsida > Gentianales > Rubiaceae > Coffea > Coffea arabica. The sequence goes on from NC_092313.1 coordinate 29,976,091, forward strand.
CCAAGTAAGGATTGTTGAAAGGTACGAAAACTTGCAAATTAGTATTTTGTGAGTATTGTATTCTGGAAAAACAAAGAAGAGTGAAATTTGGCACTGGCATCCATAATAGCAAGGGTATTTTGGATTATGTGCACTCAGATGTGTGGGGACCTACCAAAACTCCATTCCTTGGAGGCAGGTATTATTTTGTCACTTTTATTGATGATTTTTCCAGAAGAGTTTGGGTGTTTACTATGAAGAACAAGAATGAAGTGCTAGGAATTTTCCTTAAATGGAAAGCTCAGGTTGAAAATCAGACGGGAAGAAAGATCAAGGTTCTCCGAACAGACAATGGTGGAGAATATAAGAGTGATTCCTTCCAGAAGATATGCCAAGAGTGTGGCATAGTTCGACACTTCACAGTTAGAAGAACACCGCAGTAGAATGGGGTATCAGAGCGTATGAACAAGACACTAGAGGAGAAAGTACGTTGCATGCTGTCTAATGCTGGGTTAGACAGAAAATTTTGGGTTGAGGCTGTGACATACGCTCAACATCTCGTCAATCACTTGTCATCATCTGCAATCGGTAGCAAGACTCCATTAGAGGTATGGTTTGAAAAACCTGCATCAGATTATGATTCTTTGCATATTTTTTGTTCTACTGCATATTATCATGTAAATGAATCAAAATTGGATCCACGTGCAAAGAAGGCTCTCTTTATGGGCTTTAATACTGGAGTTAAGGGATACCGTTTGTAGCGTCTAGAAGCAAAGAAAATCATTATCAGCAGGGATGTTACCTTTGATAAATCTGCCATGTTGAATAAGGTAACACAAGATGAGACCAGTGGTACTCCGTAATAGGTGGAGTGTACGCCGAAACAGGTAGAATTTGAGCAAATAGTGAGCCCAACAAATAGCACCATCAGTGACTCTCCCATGGCAGAAGAGGAGTCAGATGAGAAAGAGGTCTCAATCCACGAACCTCAATAGCAACAAGAGTCAATTGTCGTTAATAGGTCAAGACGAGAAATTCAAAAACCTGCTCGTTTTGCTGACATGGTGGCCTATGCACTTCTAGTTGTTGATGATGTTCCAACCACCTTTTCTGAAGCAGTTCGAAGTACAGAAAATGGTAGATGGAAAGATGCTATGGAAGAAGAGATGCAATCTCTTCAGAAGAACAAGATGTGAAATTTGACGCAACTACCGAAGGGCAAGAAGGCAATTGGATGCAAATGAATATTTGCAAAGAAAGAAAGATTTCCTGACAAGAATGATGTTCATTATAAGGTAAGATTGGTGGCTAAAGGCTACACTCAAAAGGAGGGAGTTGATTATAATGAGGTATTTTCTCCAATTGTTAAACATTCCTCTATTAGAATTTTGTTGGCCTTGGTAGCATACTTGAATTTGGAGCTAGCTCAACTTGATGTGAAGACCGCGTTCCTTCATGGTGACTTGAAGGAGGAAATCTATATGTCTCAGTCAGATGGATTCAAAGTTGCTGGTAAAGAGAATTGGGTTTGTAAGCTGAGCAAATCGTTGTATGGATTGAAACAATCACCGAGGCAATGGTACAAGTGATTTGACCAGTTCATAATGGGTCAGAAGTACACAAGAAGCAAATACGATCACTGTGTGTATTTGCGAAAATTACGAGATGATTCCTACATCTACTTACTTTTGTACGTTGATAATATGCTGATAGCATCAAAGAGCCAAGTTGAAATTGACAAAATGAAGGGTCAGTTGAGTAAAGAGTTCGAGATGAAGGATTTGGAAGAAGCCAAGAAGATTCTCGGCATGGAGATAAGCAAGGATAGAATGAGAAGCAAGTTTTGTCTGACACAGAAGCAGTATTTGAAAAAGGTACTACAACGATTTGGTATGAATGGAGATTCAAAACCTATAAGTACTCCACTTGCTCCTCATTTGAAACTTAGTAACATATTATCTCCAAAGACGGATGAAGAGCGAGCATACATGGCGAAAGTCCCGTATGCTAATGCAGTTGGTAGCTTGATGTATGCAATGGTGTGTACTAGACTCGACATTTCACAAGCATTTGGTGTGGTAAGCAGATTCATGCATGATCCGGGCAAGGGTTATTGGTAAGCTGTGAAATAGATTCTATGGTATATCAAAAATACTGTAGATGTTGGATTTGTTTTTGAACAGGATAAATCACTTGGTCAATGTGTAGTTGGATATTGTGGTTCTGACTATGCAGGTGATTTGGATAAGCGACGTTCTACAACTGGCTACTTGTTCATGTTTGCTAAGGCGCCAGTTAGTTGGAAGTCTACTTTGCAGTCAACGGTGGCTTTGTCTACAACGGAGGCAGAGTATATGCCGATTACAGAAGCTGTGAAGGAGACAATTTGGCTTCAAGGATTGCTTGAAGACTTGGGAGTTGGTCAAAAATATATTGACGTGTTTTGTGACAGTCAGAGTGCTATTCACTTAGCGAAGAACCAAGTCTTGCACGTAAGAACGAAGCACATTGATGTTCGCTATCATTTCGTGTAGGAAATTCTCAAAGAAAAGGAGATTTTTCTCCAGAAAATTCAGACTACGGAGAATCCTGCAGATATGGTGATCAAGGTGGTTACAAGGTCCAAATTTGAACATTGTTTAGACTTGGTCAATATCCTGCATATTTGAGTTGGCGCCTGAGGGTGCAAATTTGAAAGCACCGAAGGACCATTTGTTAATTTTTTTTGAAGGAGAAGATTTGTATTTTTGGTAGGACTAGAAATTATGTCAAGGTGGAGATTTGTTGATTTTGTCAAAACCCAAAACTTTGACTATTGTGGCAAAAATTTTAGTCCCACATCGGTAGGATTAGTTGTAGGTGCAAGGCTTGAGAGTTATAAATTAACCCTCAAGCCTTCCAAATAAGATGTACCAAAGAAAAGAAAAAGAATTCATTTGTAATTCTTTCTTCTCCCAAAAATTATTAAGAGCGGGTCGCTTAGGCGGTGCTCGGAGATTAGGCAAAATTGACCGAACTCCGTTATCAATTTTTCGGGTGCATTCTTTCCTTATCTCTTTTATTTATTCCGCTTTTATTTAGTAGTTTCTTTTGTATTGTAGTATAGTATTCAATATATTTGTCGGATTTATTTGTAATTTTTTATACGGTTCATTTGGATGTATTTTCTTATTCGTGTGTACATTATTTATGTATATACGGGTCTAGTTGTAATAATACACCGTGCACGTAAATTCTGTCTGGGAGACTGGATTTTAACTGGGATCACTTGTGATCCCTTCAGCCTTTCTTGGGAATTTACTTAGAATGGTAATTCTGTTTAAGGAGATTGTTTAACGATCTTTCTTGGAAATTATTGAATCGGTTTAATCACTAGTTAAATTTTTGAGTGGGAAATTAACCGATTTTCCCAACAGTCAACTCATGTTCACATGACAAATCCTATAACTTGCATAAGAAACAAAAAATCAAGAGGAGTATTTTGACTCTTGGAATATAATGATTTTAAGTTAATATAATTATTTATGTGAATCGACAAGTATCTTATTATAATTTTAGTTGATACCCAGTAGAGGTTCTGGATTTGAATTTCTCTTTCTCCTTCCTATTTCTTAAATCTCAACTCTCAGCTAATAAAAAATTTTTAAAAAAATGTCTCATAGTTAATTCTATAAACAAATCAAAGTCACTGCCTTTAATATCAATCCAAAATATTCCAAATTCATAATATGGGATTTAATTTTTAATGACCTTCAATTGATTGGTTATGGTTTGGATAGGTTAAGTTAACTTGCTCAGATATAGAGTTAAGGCTAAATTGTAAAACAAACACAGTTCTTCAATTTTTTTTTCTTTTCTTTTCTAAGCATGGGGCTAAATTATTGAAAGAAATTAAAAGATAGTATGAATTAAAAAAAAGTAAAAAAATTGTACCAATATAATTAAAATCCAAGATTTGTCTAGCAATAGCTCAAAGTGTGATAAAATGTGTATATGATTCGAAAACTACTTTTTTTGTGGAAGATGAATCCTAAAATAATAATAGAAATTTTTATTAGAAAATGAAAGATATATTGATAGAAATGAATGTAATCGTGATCTTTAGTTTTTGTGAATGATTATGAGAGTAAGATACGTTATAAGAGTTAGATACGTAGAATTGTGGAAATTATAATGCAAATGGGCTTCTAAATTTTGGATATGTATTTTTCATAGCAGTGAGTTCCTGAGTCATGTGGTAAGTGTCAGACGTGGTTTACAATTTGCAATTGCGATTTTGCAAAGGTCGTAAATATCTATTAGTTAAAATTATGGAGTTATGATTTTGTAAGTTAGTGAGTCACTTAAATTGGAAAAGTGAAAAGGGATGCTGAGAAGGAATAAGGATTACTGAATTAAAACAAATCTAAAATTGTGGAGGGTCATTGTTAAAAATTTTCCCTCCAATACATATAGATATAGATATAGATTTTCGGCTAAAAATTCTCTGGATTGAACTAATTCTAATATGGGCTGGTTTATGAATATCATATGGTTAACTTAGCATTGTAGAGATAAAAATCATCAACCTTAAACAATCCCCGTAGAAATCCTAAATTTTCAAAATCAAAATAAATTCTTTTTCACGGTATACATTTTAAGTGTCAAGCTTTGTATAATCTGATTATTATGTCAAAGCAAGCACATGAAGAAGGAAGAAAAAAGAGTCAAATTCTCAAACCAAAAGGTCCAAAATTCATAAACAAGTAATATGCATTTAACCAAGGTGCCAATCAAACTATTCAGTCATGAATATAATCGATAGATTAAAATACAACATTAAATTATTCAAGCAACAACATAAGAGAGGTTTTGAATCATACAAGTTTTCACTTTAGATATGATTGTGGTATTCTGACCAATCAGTCAGTGATGGGTCTTCATCTAGCATTGCAGCCAGAATTTTTATTTTCCCCTAAGTTCTCTTTTTCAATGACTTTTGCTCGAATCTTAATAAACTCCAAACTCTCTGTGTAAATTGACTTCTAGTTTAAATCATCTAAGTCATAAAATGAGACTTTGTCTGATTTAATACAGTCCAAGTTTAGTTCACTATTTGATACATTGACATTTTTTAAGTTCTCTTTTCAATGACTTTTACTAGGCTAATTTCTCAAAATATACGTTAAAAGAAAAATCCGTCAAATGTAGCTCTGACGGGGAACTTTTCTCAAACTATACCTGCCGTGCTGAGCAAAAATAAAATTTTTAAATCGTTCCGGCACAATTTTTATTTTGGAAAAGTCAGCCGCTGCTGTGCTGACTCTAATTTTTTTTTTTAAATCTGTCTGTCCCCTACCGTGCCCAGTTAGCACAGCAAGGAGACAAGCGGTCAAAAAAAAAGAAGCCAGACGCCTTTGTCAGCCTTTGCAAAAAAAAGAAGCCAGGCACCTTTGTCAGCCATTGTCAGGTGCCTGCAAAGGCTGACAAAGGCCGACAAAGGCCATGTGACGAGCATAGGTATCGTACGCAAATTATTGCCTAATTTCCACCGCTACCGTGTCCAATCAGCACGGTAACGGTGAGATTTTTGCAAAAAAAATTCTAGCCGTTCATCCTATTCATATGAACGGCTAGATTTGATTAAATTCGCTATATAATGGTTTGTTATGGCCAGTTTTGCTCGCTCACTCTCATTTCTCATTCTCCTCCGAAGCTACTCTCTCGCTTTCTCTCAGTCTCAAATTTGAACTCCTTCTGGTTGGATTCGAAATCTATGAAATCGGCACCGAGGTTAGGCAGTTTTGCTGGAGGCTCAAATGCGCAAGGCTTGAAAATTTGTTGGCCGAAACTGTCTTTAATAGATTGGTAGTAGTAGAAAATCTGTCGGCCAATTTTGATAGCTTGCAGAAATTATACTCAGACAGGCAGCTACATTACCAGGTTAATTGGTGCAGAATAGTGAAAATTGATTGTCTGATTATAGTTAAAATTTTAATAATTGGTTTTAAAAAATTGAGGTTGATTGGTGGATAATAATATTAATTTGTACAGAAAAGTTGATTTGCTACTAAAGTGAAAATCGAGGGTTAACATCAGGGACAAACTGTTGGTATCGCCGTGTTACATAAGACCGTCATGCTAATCCATTGCGGTGCTGATAAAGGCAGAATTTTTTTATAGTACAATCGTATTCGTACAGGTTAGTAATTTAAATTATTATTATATTAGTTATTAATTACATTATTTATATTATGTTAATTAAACATGTAGCTTATTTATGTATTTACATGTTATATTATACTGTCATCAAATGATATTAATTAAACATGTTTTCTACATAGTGTGTTGTTGTTATACTATATTAATTAATAGTTAATGTAAAGTGTGATAAATTTATTTATAATTTTATAATATTGAAGTGCTAAAAAAGAGTTAACTAGTGTATATAGTGCTATAGTGTTGTCGACTACGACTTATATAAAATTATATAATTTATATAGAATTACTATATAATATAATTCATGTAGAATTACTAGAACAATTAATTAAAATTATTGGTTTTTACATGCATAAAATACATTAATTAACTAAACATAAGAAACCTGCCCGTCAATCGAAGTACGACCTTGTCGTGCTACGGGACAAAAATTTTGCCTTTCACCATACATTATTTAATCAATAATTTAATTCTTACCAAAAATAGAAGTTGGACTACATGTGGCTTTTTACAGCCCAAATTCCAACAGGTTTATCCGATTGTAAATATTTTAACTCACGATCAATTGTCATGACAAGTGACGAGAACAATAAAAAAGAAAAAAGTTATAATCGGCAAATATCAATAAAAAAAGTTTGGGGAAGAGATTGATATAGATGAAGAATTCCTATATGTAGGACTTTTGTAAGATATCATATATGTTGCGTGCGAGGTAAAAATGTAGTTAAAAAACATATAGAATGGAAGATTCTTGGAAGATGCAAAAATGTTGTCTCGAAAAAAATAATGATCCGAATTGGTTGTGTTATTACGTACGCCAAGCCAAAGTAATTACAATAATTAATTCCTGCTTATTGGAATACATGAATCCTTCTTTAATTAACAACTATTATGCATTTAATAATAGTTTAATAATAATACAAAATTTAAGTAAAAAACAAATGGGATATTTACAATACAAAAGGCATCTGGGGACATGAATAATGAGGTTAGGTTAATGTATTTATTTTAAAAATTAATGAAATGAAGTATATTTAGGATTATGGTTAAAATTTAGTTTAATTAGGTTATTTTGAAAATTAAAGTGATGAAATTTATTTAGGATGGCTGTAAAATTCTAGTTTACTAAGATTATTATAAAAATTATATAATCAACTATTTTTTTAAGATTATAGATAAATGAATAAAGATATAATCAATTTACTCGTTACTTGTGATAATGATTACCAGTTATATTTGATAATTATGTTCAATATTTTACGGTAACCAAGCATGTAAATATATATGTTCATTAAAAAGTTTATAACACCTTGCTACTTATATGTAAATTAGGCTTAATATGTCGAACTGTACAGGAGCGCAAATAGTTGGTGATTCGGAAGATGCAATGCTAAATGGTGGCCGCCTAAAGATGTCGTCTATGTACAGACGGTTGACTACGCCAGTACCGCCGGATGCACCCGATTCGGCAGTATGCTCACATCTACATATTGATTTTATTGGGTGGTCTACTATTCGGGGATTCATGCGGGAATCTTTTTAGTCTGAATTGGTTAGATTATGTTCGAGAATTGGAAGCGATAAGGGAGTACAGTTGGGGGTCAGCGACTCTAGTCTGTTTATACTCACGTGTGTGTCACGCTTCGCGTGCTTCTACTACTACCACAGGTGGCCCTTATCTATTACTCCAAATATGGGCATGGGAACGGATTCCCAGCATTCGACCGGGTATGCATCCAGCGCCTGAGACTGGTGAATTTCCGATAGTGGTAGATGGGCAGCCGAATGTACAGGGGTTGATCCGCCGGGTAGGCGCAGCAAATACTATCAGGAGTATATTGCATTGCTACGCATGGATGAGGTAATATACATGTTATAGCTTCGGTTATTATTTGCTAATATACACCATTCTTTGCGAAAATAAATAATTACTTTTTGTTATGACAATTCATATGGATGCTGTACAGTGATGAAAGATTGGTCGCACTACCACGATACTGCAGACACGGCGAGCGCATTTCACGGGTCAGAGTTCCCCTCGTATTTTGGTACATTATTGAGTTTCACTGTCCAGATCGGGTCATGCGTCAGTTTGGACTACTTCAAAATATTCCCGAAGTTGTTAACACAAATCTGAACGGGGTTTATCAGCTCAATCTGTCTGGCTATCCTGGAAGGAATTGAGCCCAATTTCATAGGGGGTGGAAACAATATTAGAATGCTCGCGCAAATGCGGAGGTCACAGGTCAGTTTGCTAATACATTCATGCCATCAAATGATTACCTCAAATGGTATCACGAGCACACTGTTCTATATATTTCGAACCCTAGTGACCAAAATCCGTAGATGGGCCAAATGCTTCAGGGAGTCTCTGGACAATTTGAGTATATGGTATGCATTTACTTGAGACTTCTGTCATTGGGAACGTTTTTTAGCATAGGTGCGTTAAACAATTATTCCTAACAACTGGCCTAAAATTTTTTGTTACATATGGGTGCTATGCAGCGTATTGGTCAGCAGACACAGGATGCTATCAATGTTGATGATATCGGTGACATTGCATATCCACGTCTGTTGACCATCATGGATGGTGCATATGGTTCGATGCAATACCTCTGACGTTTTGATCGTATGGTTGTAGGACAATCCGATCTATTCGATTTTGGGCACCCTTCGGCATCAAATGTCCCATTTCAGACTCCAGGTCGACGAGTTCCATCTCAAACAGGACCTTCGTCTAGTCGTGGTAGACATAGGAGACATGGTCAGCACGATGGATCAACCGTTGCTGAACCTAGCGTTCAAGTCACTGGAATGGATACTCATCATCTGCACACGTCTCCGGTTCAGCAATTCACCACATTCGAATTTTCACCAATGCCGGGTGTAGATGCAGGGATGGCTGCACACTTTCATGTATCTGGGGACATGTTTATTCCACCGCCGGCGTCGATGACCATTGGTGCACAAGCAACACCGTTGCAACAATTTCATCCATTTGCTGCACCACCAACGCCAGTTGTAGACATGCATGGATTTGATCCACAATTTCCTTCTTCATCACAGTTACCTCCATATGAGCATGTCCCCATGACAGGAGACTTTTCTTCCCCTGCGGCATTACACCTTATATTTACTTTTCTTAGTGGAACGGGAGGTATTTCTTCATCGTTGGAGCTTCCTGATTATTACAGTTTCGGACTGCCATCGCTTTTTCCATCTACCGGCCAACCAAGTTATGCATCCAATCATGTATCGACAGGAGATTTTGTCACCTATCGTTCCACGAACGATTCTGAGAGCAGCGATACTTCCAATGCGTTTCCAGGGAGGATCCGCCGTTCCGTGATTATCCGAATCATCCTAGTGTCGTTCTTGACAAGCGTCAAATACGACGACCGAAGAGATTTTGCTGCCCTTCCACAATGCTGCAAAATGTTGGTAAGGGTAAGGGCAAGAGTTAAGGCAACATGCGCGCTAAGCATTGACTTTGTAAATAATGACTGTGCTAGGTAGTTATCTAATGAATGCTACTTTCCTTAACTTTAAACTTCATCTACGTTTAATTTCATTTCCATCTCAAACCCTAATTACTTAAATCCTAAACCCTAAATACAAAAGTGCAACCCTAAATACTTTATTCGATGTCATTAAAAAGAAACCCACTAACGTTGCAAAGCAAATAATAAACTAATGTTACAAACATAAATGGCGGATTAAAGAGTTTAGGACAATCTTAATGACAAAGGCAACAAAGATTCATGGGGGCTAAAGTTAAAAAATAAAAAATTATGGGTAAAAATATAAATTTTAAAATCTAAGGGCCCAAATGCAAATTCTGTAAAAATCACTTTTTTTTACTAACCTTTTATTCATTTGCTACTCAAATTTAGGCTAATTGGACTACCAAAGTGATTTACAAATCTACAAACAAAAGATTATTCATACTAGTTTCTAAAGTTGTTAAATTAAAATCCTAAACTTAATAAATTTACTTAAACCCCAATTTATACCTGAAAAGTCAGAATTAATTCACCAAAATACACATTAACATCATAAAGATAGGCTAGGACTCCACAAATGAGAAATTATATCCATTTTTTGCAAATCTTGAGGCCCTAGCATAATTATGCAAAAGTTAGGGGACAAATTATAAATATATTTTATGGACTTAGATGAAAATCATTGAACATAAGAACACAATCAAATTTTCAGAAAATTAAAGAATGCCTAAAACACATAAAATATCTAAAACTACATATTAAAAGAAAAACAAAGGAAAGATAAAAACAAAAGCTTGGTCCATATTCCTTAACCCAACCGAGTTCCATAACAAATTTGGACATTTGGCTGAGGCGTCTGATCCAAACAGAAATTACCTACATGAGTCTAATACAATGAATGTAAGCCCAAATGAAATATACGAGTAAGTCCAACTCAAAACTAAAGTAATTAAATTTAAAACCTAAACAAGGCTATGCTCTACCCACTGATGAAGGCCAAATATTAGTCCATGAATAACTCCCAAATTTAAGCCCAATAGAATTTTTTTTGTTATTTTCTAAGAAACTAGCCCCTAAGTCAGAGTATTTTTAAAAATATATACATTGATTACTTTAAGTATACACAAAACAAAAGAAAGGAAAACCCCTTGTCGTAATTTGATAATGGTTTATTGATTTACAGATAAAATTAGACAACAATTAGCGTTAGCCTTGTTATTAATTTGAAATACTAAACCCTAAAACCCTAAACCCTAAACTCTAAAACCCTAAACCCTAAAACCCTAACTTTAAAACCTTAACGCAAAAACCCTAACCCAAAAATCCTAAACCCTAACTTTAAAAACCAATTTCCGTAAAAACTTTTTTTTTGCCACAGTCAGCACGGCAGCGGCCTGCAAAACTGCTGCTACGTCTGGAAGTGTCAGCCGCTACCGTGCTGACTGTGCACGGCAGCGGCTGACACCTTCTGACCAGCACTGAAATTTTTGCTGAGCTTCTGACCGGCTGACAGCTTCTGATTGGGAAGGAAAAATTCATTTTGGCAGGTATAGTTTGAGAAATACCCCCTGTCAGAGCTTCATTTGGCGGATGTTTTTTTTTTATACGTATATTCTAAGCAATTAACCTTTTTATTGGGATCTTAATGGATTCCAAACTGCCTATGTAATTTGACTTCTAGTTTCAATCATCTTGTTATAAAACAATAGCTTGTCTCCGATTTAGGGCTCGTTTGGAATTGCGGTAATTTATTGAAAAGTATTTCCCTAGCAGATCTTTAATAAAAGTACTTGTCAACTGTTTAAAATATTTTAAATATATTGTTTGGAGACATAGTTCAATAAGTACCGATTATATTGGATAATATATAATTTGAAAATTTTTAAAAGTGTTTATCTCTTTATTTGGTTTATAACATAGAATAAGATGATTAAATTTGATATTTTATTTTTTAAATCACAAAAGCTACTCTAAAAGTACCAAATTTGAGTTTTTGGTAAAAAAATTTTAACACAAAAATCTTTACTCCTAATTTTATGGGATGATATTCACCAAACAATTTAAAAATACTTTTAACATCTAAAAGTACTTTTTTACCAAAAGTATCGCAACCCCAAACGGGCCCTTAATAGAGTCCAAATTTAGTTCAACTTCTTATCATGATGCAATTAGTGAGTGGAAAAATTCGGCCATTATTTGATACGTTAACATTTCTAATTAAGAATTTTTAGTTTGATAGGAGACGGGGAGTAAAATTGTAGGAGTCCTTTATAAGTAAAATTGTAAGAGTCCTTTATAGAGTAATGAGTAGGGACTAAACGATAAATCATCCAAGAGACTTTCTAGAGTGTGTGTGTGTATATAATATATATAGAGAGAGAGAGAGATTGGTCGATGGTCACAAATATGCCCCTGCAATCATATAAGTTTTATCTTTTAAGTTTATTCTCATTTTTCTTTTTTTTTTCTTTTCTTTCTTTCTGTTTTGACCCTTTTCTTTCTTCATCCTTTAATGTCGTAATGCTTTTTATTTTCTCTTAATATGTGTATATTCAAAATAAAACTTTTGATTGGCTATAGCTCATTCAATTTGTTGTCTGCTCCGGTTTTTATTTCTTTCTACAAAACGCCAAAACCAAAGATAGAGAGTTTGTATGGAGAAGAGATCAACAGAGGAGGCATAAAAGGGGACAAAATTTTAACATTTTTTCGGCTATAATCACATAAGACTGTGAACTTTTGTTAAGAATATTTCTACGATATTTTCAAGGTCTAAATTTTTCCTTGGAAGCCCTATGTCTAGACATGGGATGGGTGTAGACTTTGTATCTCTAAATATTGGTTTCAACTTAATTGATAATATCTTTTAGGACTTTATAATTTCTAGAATTATTTGTCTGGAGAAATAGAATTTCATGGCACACAATTTCACTTGAAGACAGGCCGTTTGTACAAAATTAAAAGACAAATAATTAATGGTTGTGTTTAGTCATCCAACTTGTGACTTGGGAAATAAGTTAGTGTCTAAATTGTGCCGTACAACTTGATGAGATGGTGTGAAACAATTTTAACCATTGAATTTTAAAAAACCAGTGATGATGATAATGACCTGATGAAGATCAAATTCAGTTGTTGATGCTGTTGTGGTCCTTGTGGGTTTCAATTAATTGGATCATTTGTTTAGTTCATTGGGCTGAGGTATTATAACAAACTCTTGGGTTGTTTTTGTTGGACTGGTCCAAGTTTTAATGGCCTTTCACAATTATTTTTTGCTTTTGGGATACAAATTCAATGTATGCCAAAATTTAAAAGGGCCATCTGAAATTATTTTTGGGATTATTTGGGGCTAATATAATTAGTGGGCCGAATGGTGCAGTTAACGGTTAAAAAAAAGAAAGGGAAACTGACTTTCTGGGCCTGTGCATGTAGGGCTTTTGTTCTTATAGTGGACATTTTGTTTGTTCTGTAATTGAACTTTTGGATCATAAAGCCCAACTTGAAAATTCCCAGCTAATCAAATATGTTTAGAAACCGAAATATGTTTAAAAATACCCAATTTAGAGCTGTATACATCCAAGAACTTATTTAAAGGCTCGATTTTATTATAACAACCAAAATTTTAACAAATGAACTCAACAACACTATTAAAAGTCCAAGTTTGCTTATATCCAAATTAAATAAAAAGAAGCCTTTTTTAAAGAGTAGGCTTAACTCTAAGGTTAAACCCAAATTCAAATCCAACTCGAACCAATATGTTCCAATTTATATCCAAATAGAAACTTTTTTTTATAGATAATTGGATTAAAATACTTTCTAAAAAGAGAGGTCTTTTCAAAAGGGGAAACTTTTCAAAATGGAAAACTTTCGGAATAGGGAAATCTTCATTTCTTTTCTTTTCTTAGAACCCTTTTCAGTTACTTGTTATAAAAGGTTGACATGTTTTATAGGATTATTTAAGATAAAAATAAGTAAATGAAATAGCATATATGAACTAATTAAGTCATATATATTATTGGCTATAAGTTGGAAGCAAGATTGCATATCTTTAGAAGATAAATGAAGAGGTAAATAGATTGGCGATCGCGTTCTAAGAATTATACAGTAAGGTGTTTAATAGGTGTGTTAAATGAAGAGTTTGAAATTCTTAAGTTAGGGTTGTATAAATTAGTAATGATAATTTGAAATATTTGTAGATTTTAATTTTAGTGACATTATCATTTTAAAGTAATTGTAAATTTTAGTGAATTTTTGTAAGTTATAATCAAGATGTCTAGTTTTCACGAGAATACAGTCTCACGGGTACGCCATGTGATGTTGCAAATTTAGTCCATGGACCCAAATTTGGAGTGAAGCGTCTTCACAGACTAGTAAGTGAGCATTGGTTTCTCCATAAACATTCCAATTGACTTCAGAAAAGGAAAAAATAAAAAAGAGGAAAAGAAAGAAAGAAACATGTGCTTATATATATACATACATATATACATATATAATTCTACAGTCTCTACAATTCTGAATAAGGCCCAACAAAGAGACTTACAATATCATCAAGGCAGGAAATGTAGGGACTTAGTAAAAAACAAGAACAAGATGGGCAGAATGAGATCCCGTGATTAGTTTCCTCTACAAATCTGCAGTTGAGCCTACGTGCCAACAAATATTTTACCTGAAAAAGAAAAATAAAATAAGTAGATAGAGTAAGATTTTGAACTTAAAAAACACGAAACTTCATTTGTACAGGAAAAAAAGTGAAAATCAGTAAGAAAACTGAACAATAAATAAAAGTGAAAATCAGGAACTCTAAATCTCTGAATACCTGATGCCATCACTGCCTATTCTCACAAGGGGAATCTCTTCAATCACGGGCCAGTAGTCTCCTCTATCCATCAAACACCTTTTCTCAAGAAGTGGGCATTGATAAATTAGTAGAGTTTGAAGCGGATTACGCAGCGATTCCTTTGGTAGGGATCCAAGCTTGGGGCAGTTAAAGATATGCAGATATTGAAGAGCTGTAAGACCTCGCAAGAACGTGGAGAGCGATTTCAGATTTGGTAAGTCACCAATGGCGACGGACCTAAGAGTTGGAGGAAGCAAAGCCAATCCATCATCGCCACTACCAGAAAATGATTCCAGCTCTGGATATCCACTGCAGATGCTGAAACTTTCAAGATACGTGAGTCTGTTGAGTCCCCATTCTGACAGGGGCTTCAGCTGTAAGTTTTCTCCTGCCCCTATGTGAAGAAACTTCAGACTGGGAGGAAAATCTCCTTGTGGAAATAGAGATCTTAGTCTTCCCAACCCACTGGGCAAGTAACTAACATTTTTGCATCTGTCCAAGGAAAGATATTCCGAACTTGGACTGGGCAATTGATCCAGATGATGATCACAATCGCTGATATACAAAGACCGGAGACTTGCAAAACAATAGACTGAACCAAGCATTGTCCTCAAATTCAGATATGGGCAACCAACGATTTCCAGTCTCTCAATCGATGTGCTGGTGTCCTCAATGACAATCTCTGGAGTAAGGTTCAGTTTCTGGCACTGCCAGATCTCAAGATTCCTAAGCTGAGGGAGGAGCAACTTCTCCATTGGCAAGCAACTGAGGGCTGAGCATCTGCTTATTTGCAATGTGTTAAGACCAGATAATGTAGGCAAAGACTGGAGAGCACTGCAACCTTTTATCTCAAGATATTTGAGCGTTGGTAAGACACCAAGCTCCTCCAAGGATGAAAGCTGTGAACATTCTGAAACAACTAAAGATTTTAGCTGCACAACGTTTATAGTGTTACTTGAGCCCCACAGATTTTTCAGTTGACGGCATTCATGTAATGTGATATCTTCAAGGCCTGATGGAAACTGCTTGAACACATCCTCGAGGGATGCGAGCCCTATAATCTGCCGAAACTCCAATTTGTATAATGAGGTCAAATTGTGAAAACATTTCGCAATTCCCAGCGAGCACTGTTTTAACTTTAGTTCAGAGAGTGAAGGAAGATGCAAAACAGGAATGCTTTTCAACTCTGGGCAGCAACTTATACAGAGCTTTCGGAGCAGAGGGAAGTGGCATTCGTTCTCTCCTGCTGAACTTAAGCAAGTCCATTCCTCCCATTGTGGCATGTCATTAAATGTTAGACTTTCAAGCGATGGAAAGGAAAATTCCCAAGAGCAATCTTTGCCACAAAACTCCGTACCTACTGCCTTCACCCCAAGCATGCTTTGAATGCTCAAATCCTTGAGCGCAGGCAATTGCCCGAGTGATGGTAAACACTTGCAGTATGTACAACCTCTAAGGCTTACTTTTACTAATTTAGTAAATGAAGAATCCCCCACCCAGGAAGAGAATTTGTCTCCCCTATAGAACTCAATTTCAAGACTCGTTAGGTTTGTGTATGGTCGTAGCGCCTCAAGCAAATCTTGTTGAAGAACTTTACTCAGAGAATCATCATATTCACTATTCCATGCCAATACTATGTTATCAAGGTCCCTCTTGTTCTTCAAGTTGGCATCCCGTGCTTCTTGAACATTCGTAACATTTTGCAACTCCAGAATGGCGAGTGACCCTGCCAGTAAGGACAAGTTCCCCAAGTCATTCAGCCTGAACCCACCATGTTTGCTCACAACCACTTTGGATAGTGTCTGCAAGCTCGTCAACTGATCAATCCCTGAAGGCATCTTACACAATTGACTAGTATTGGAATTTTCAAGATGGCGCAGGTTAATTAATTTTCTAATACCTACCGGTAAGTTAATCAGCTCCCTGCAGTTGCTCAAACGTAGTGTTTGTAAATTGCAAAGATTACTCAATGATTCAGGCAACAATTTCAGCCAAGTACCAGACAAATTCAGGTACCTTAGATGTATTAATTCACCGATGGAATTTGGTAGATCAGAGATAGCATAGCCACTGAATGATAGCACCCTTGAGTATCGCAATTCCAGCAAAAGTTCTGCTACGACCTTTTTAGCGATGTAAAACGGCAAGCCTTCATACTTGACAAAAATGGGCAATGGTAGGAAACTTCGCAAATGTTTTGCTTTCTGAAGAGTTTTAAACTTTTGTGTAGCTCCATACCCTGAACTTGTGAATGATGCGTACCTAACCTTGTCAAGGATCGTGCATTTGATGTTCTCTTCCAAGTCGTCTGTCAGTCTGGAACAAAAATCTCCAGCAACATATCTGGCTAGATCGTTAATAAGGTCATGCATCACAAAACGTGAACTAGTGGAACTAGACTGCTGGAAGAAGGACCTCATTAGTAGCTCCTTAAAATAATTGTCCCCTATGTCCTCCATAAGTTCGCTTGCTTTTGACTCCTCGATAAAACCCTCTGCCATCCAGAGCAATACAAGCTCATATTTGTCAAACTCATAGTCCTTGGGAAATATGGAGCAGTAAGCAAAGCACGGTTTTAGGTGGGCAGGAAGATGATAATAGCTTAATCTTAGTGCTGGAAGAATGTCACTTTGATCCTCTTTTATTTCCCATATCTCACTGTTCAGTATATCCGTCCATTCATCTGGGGTCGATCTAGCACGCAACAACCCTCCAAGAGTCTTCACGGCCAAGGGCAAGTTCTTACATTTCCTTACAATACTCCTACCAATGCCTTCTAGATTGGGGTACCTGTCAAAATTTGTCCTTCCCAGTGCATGTCTTGCCAGTAAGCATAAGCTGTCATCATCTGTCAACTCCTTCAGACTATATCCAGCAGTGGAAGACACTACTGATGCCACCCTATGATTCCGAGTGGTGACAATTATCTTGCTCCCAGATGAACCAACTAGAAATGGGCGGCACAGGATGTCCCAGTCCTCATATTTTTCATTCCAAACATCATCTAAAACAATTAGAAACCTCTTCCTGGTCAAGGCCTCACTCAGTTTCACTTGAACCATATTCAGATCCTCATAATCACAGCCACCCGCTGTGATTGCTTTAAGGATTGTCTTTGTTACCCCAAAAATGTCAAAATCATCTGAAACACAAGCCCAAGCCTTGGAATCGAAAAATTTGTTGACTCTGTCATCATTGTACACCATTTGAGCAAGAGTTGTTTTACCAATCCCTCCCATGCCAACAATTGGTATCACAACCACTTTATCATCACTCGATTCATTTGAAAGGAGCAATTTGAGCAGCTCTTCTTTGTCATTCTCTCGACCATAAACATAAGACTCCACTAAGGAAGTTGATGGCAATCTATCCCTAGTTTTGTTCGGCCTCTTTGCTACAGTCTCTACCAAATGGAGGATATTGATTTGTTCTTTCAGGCTCTCCAATCTTCTAGTTATTTCATCCACCTTGGGAGCCATATTTCTGTTGAACTTATAATCTTTAACAGAAAATTTTGTACAACAGGAAGGGATTTTAACCTTTCTTACCTTGCTAGTAGAGCCTTGAGCTTCCAGCAACCTTCTTCGACAAGCTTCTGTGGAGAATTCGTCAATCACATCATCCATATCATATGCCAAATCCTGAAGATCATCTAGCCAGTGCTTCACAGCAATCCTCATATTCTGCTTGTCCTCTGCATCATCAAGCACTACCTGAATCAGGGATAGCACTTGGCTCCATCGTTTCAGCTGAGTATCTAAGCCTTCTGAGCGCGCAAGTTTCTTCAAATCAACAGAAGCAAGCTTGTCAAATATCACCTTGATGATTGCACCAAGAAAGACTTCTATCAGTGCCATTTTGTTATCTAATCTTTGTTTCCTTTTTTTTTCGGGATTATCTTTTGTAAGTAAGCAACAAGAAAAATAAAACTTATGAAAACTCAAAAGGGGAGATAAGATTGAAAGGTAGAAAAAAAGCAGTTTCTTCACCAGAAATGGATCAGTGCCAAATACTTGCCCCAGTGATTTTTGAACTGGTGAGGAAAAAGTTTCTAAAAGCACGTCATCAATTTTTAAATTAGCTCAAATAAGATAAGCTTTTATATGTTGAAGTTGACCAACATGCTTAATTATTTTATGTCAATTTGTGTAATTTGATTGTATTCCAAGACATCAAATTAATTAATTATCTATAACATGAAATCATACTAAATACAGTTTCTCCTTTTGCTACTTCTTTTTTTTTTTTTTTTTTGGATTTTGAAAATTGATCTCTCCTAATATCTGACAGATTTTGAAGTATGATTCTGATGTAACTATTTGCCATTCAACAGGATAGGTGATTAAGTACATCAGATTTACCTGTTAGCCATGAATTGTAAAACAGAACGTATGAAATAAATTTTAAGAGAGAGAGAGAGAGCTTGTAACGATGATAACTATAATTATTCGTCTCACAGAAATATCAAATAATATTGGAAGTTGACTTGACTATGCTAATGGGTAATGTACCTATCTAATTTGTTTTGCTGCAAGTTTTTTTTTTATTTTATTTTGGGTGGGTGGGAGGGGAGGGGAGTTCTTCTTGGGTTTAATCAACAAGTAAAGAAAAGCTGGCAGTGTTGCTTAAGACAATTGAAGTTGCGGGGGAGGTTGTTAAGACAATTTGATTTTTAAACCAACCTTCCACACAAACTAAAACCAGAAGCTCCATACGAAGTTAATTTAAAGATCTTCTTGCCTTCGATCTAAGGGATGGGAATGGAACTTGTGGTAGACAGAACATATTAGTTGCCGCACATCATGCCATCTACTATGATATTCCACATCGAAACTCTCGAAAGAGGAAAGTAAAGATATATAACGGTTGGCCCGTTGAATAATTAATAACATTGGGTTAATTTAGTGACAGGTTGTCAGCCTGTGCAATAATAAAAACCTGCTCAAACTAAAAGTAATTTCTGTAGATAGTGGTGAACATGGTCGAATCCACAGGGGGACTGGGAGTAATTGTTTCTTTTCAAATTCACAGTAACCAGGGGGTGTTTTTGTGCAGAGAGTGACAATCAAATAAATGCAAATAAAATCCAAGGAACTACTAAAAATTAAATAATAATTTACTAAACTCAAATGAATGATAACTAAGGTTCTAGCCAAGAAATAACTTCAACAATGGTTCACCTAATTGATCATCGATGCAAAGCCAATTCCAATTAGTTACTAATAAATATGTTATAACTGCCTAACAAGCGATGACAGTCAATCCCTCCTTACTGTGTCGGTGATTAAGATACGCCCGTTAATCACTGCCCTAATTGGAGAATAATTCTAGGTACGCCCGTAAGATATAATTCCCCAATTGCTTTACGTATTAGAGGAGCCCTATTCTAACCAAATAATACACTACCAGGGTTATTTTAGGTTAGCCCGCATATTTCCCTGACACAAATCCAATCATACCAGTTGTCACTATTTTGAGACAATTAAACAATTACGGATTTAACGTCCCAATTGACAATAGATTATCAAATTAACTAATTATCCGGATCCAAGACAATCAATTAATTAAACAATCATAAGCACTGCAACTAACGAATATGCGAATACCAATAAATAAAGGAAAAGATAAAATTAAATCGATCTCACAATTTTTTAGGCGAACCAGAGCCTCCGTTGTCTCTTGACTAGAGTGGAAAAAATTAGCTCATGATTGATGAACAAAACCCACAGGAAATTGGAGAGAAAAATGCAACCATCAATTGGAAAATGGGTAAACTTGATTCGATGGAGTGCTGACTAGAAAGAAAAGCTACAGGAAGTACTTAATTGTTTTGCCTCTCCTAACATACGAGGAAGAGACACTACTCAAAGCTAAAGAAAAAGACAAGTCCCCCAAAAAGCTAAGCTAAAAGATGAAAACCACTAAGAAGAAATATAAGTCCAGTTCTCTGCTCTCCTTGTGCGGCGGCCCAGCACCAAGAAGAAGCCCTCAAGCCGTCCTTCCTTCGCAGAATTTACCAAAATGGGCGTTACATCTTCTTTTTCAAAAATGCCCCTCGGACAAGCTTTATCATTTGGATTCCTTTTCTGCCAAAGTGGCACCTGTTATCATATTTTCGTTCTATTCACTGAAATAAATGCAAAATACTAAAAGTGAGTAGAATCCAACAATTAATCCATATCGGGTCAAGTAATAGGGGAAATTAATAATAAAATAAAGGAGAAAATTGCAACCTATCATTTAGCTTTTATTGGGCCAGTCCAGCAGGCACGGACCATTACAAATGGTATTAGAGCGAATCTCGTATGGTCTCTATGTAAGGTGAGCCTAGGTCAAGTGGTGTGGTTCCAACTAACAACTAAGAGTTTTAGTTTGAAATCTAAAGTTTGAATCCATTAAACTATTGAATTGTTAAGTATTAAATATAATACATTTGAGTACATATCATATGAGAACCCAAAAATTTTCACATTTTCTCAACATTATTTTATTTCTTTGCCTACATTTTATACTTTCCTTGGAAATATTAAAATTTCTATGCATTTTTACAAGCAAGTGCAATTTTAAAATTATTTTCCTAATATGAATTAGTGTACGTTAATTTGAAGTGCGTTATAGATGTGGGACCCGCTAGTGTGATATAATTTTGGTGACTAAGTGATTTTTGTGCTAAGTGTTATTATTATACAAGGTGCTAGAGGATAATTAGAGATTTGTTATATGATGTAACCATTGGAAGCCAAAGGATTAGAGAAAACAATAGAAGGGCCAAGTGGTGCAAACCCATTGGAGGTTGGATTTTGACCTCATTTTCATCTTTACTAAAAACCAAATTTTGACCCAAAATATCTTCACTTTTCTTGCTTCTTGGCCGACTCTCTTGAGGGGAGAAACAAGAGAGAGCTCTTCAATTTCTTGCTTCCAAACTTGTTCAAATCTTGTGTTTTAGCCAATCAAATTTGAAACTACACCATACAAGTGCTCAACTAGGAAGTTTGATGGTTTTGGTGGAGTTGTTTTGGAGGAGGAAAGACTAAACCACTATCTTCTTGTGGTTTTAATGTATCTTGCCAAGAAATCTCTCTTTACTTTTAATACTAGATTTGTTGCTAGCTTATTTGTGGTTCAAGGGTGCTCGTAATGCTTATATCAAGAGATTTTGGATGATTGGAGTGATGCATTTGAGTTAGGGTTTGAATTATTCCCCTCTCATACTTGTTGTATGGATGGTTTATGATGTATGTAAGCTTGTATAAGAGGTTGTGGTAGTAATTTAAGCAAGAAATGAAGAGATTTCCCTTTTAAACCCCAAATTCCAGATTTCAGGAAATCTTATTTTCAGTTCTGTCCGTTTCTGTTTGCCTATGATAGAGGCCGAATTAGGCTTACCATAAAACATAAAAGTTGTAGTATTATGTCTTAGCTTTCCAACGCCACTGAAAACGCCTCAATCGCACTTCGGTAGCCTGAGTTACTGTCATTTACGCATAGTGTGGTTAACTGACCTGTTTGTGAGATTCTGGTTCTGTAATTCAAAATTTTGACCTAGATACACTACGAACTGGACTAAGTGGTCTTCATCAAAGTTGTAGCTCTCTGTCTTAACTTAAAAACGGTATAAATTGCACCTCAATCCGATAAGCGTAGCCTCGGTTGTGTCCGTTACGCAAAATAACGTCAAATCTGTCTTTTGTTTCTTGACTCAACCTTCATTTCCGCACATGTTCCTAGCTTGATTTTGTACTTGTATGACTTGGAGCCTATGGAATGGCTATTGAAATGAAATGATTTTGTGTGTGAATTTGGGATTGATTGAGGACAATAATGAAGCCATAAATGGCTGGAAAACAGGTAAATACAAAGGGCGTGCTGCCCAAATTTACGCTCGAGAACTAGGTCGATGTACTTGCGACTTGAGTAAGGCTTGAAAGCAAATACCACGTGAACCATCTAGGGTATTTACGTCTTCTTTTATTGAGATATATAAGTTCGAATTTAGCCGAAACTTGTACCCTTGGAAAAAATGAAATTTACGACTAATAGAAATACGTTTGCTTTGTCACTTCGACTCAATTGGAGATTTTAAAGTTTTACGAGTGAGCATAAGTTTTACAAATATTTTACTTATGTTCTTTGGTTTCAATGTACTCTTTTCACTATCAAAACCATATTTATATTTCATACTAGTACGTATTCGAATTTTCTTTGAATCACTTAAATCTTTGATGGTTGAAACATAATGTGTTCTTTTGATTATATTAGGGTTCATCGGTGACTGACGGTATTATCCGGCAGGATATTTTGGATATTATTTTGCGTAAATAGGTGAGTGTTCCTTGTTTGTTTTATTTTCATTGACTATGTGGCTTGTTCTTGATTATATGACTTGTTATGAATGAATGATAACATGTTAAATGTTTTCAATGATTACTTAAAATGAGTTTTCTAGGCGAGTGTGTATTTTATCGCACTTGACCTAAATGAATGTGAAATTTTCAATGATTGAATGATTATATGTGCATGAATGTAAGCCTCTCGGCTGAACTGAGCCCTGCCCTTCGTTACTGATTGACTCGAGCCAGAAGCGGACTCGGTCGGGCGATTTAGTGACCCTGGGTGAACGTTTGGTATACTCGAGTATTACCTTGTAATCTGGTGGAGCCTGGCCAACGTCCAGGAGGGGGTGAAATGAAATGAATGAACGAATATCAATGTAAATGAAGGGTTTTACTTATCAAAATGCATTTTCAAACGATAGGAGGAATAAGGAAATGAAAGGAGAATGAATGAATGGCTCCATGTGAGCATTTATCCTTTTAATGAATGTTATTATTGATTTATATTGTCATGTTTCTTGAATTACTTGCTATCTATGGTTAATGTATTGAACTCATTGTTTGTTTATGTGTTTGGAACTTCACTGAGCTTTTAGCTCATTCCGTTAGTTTTGTTTTCCTTAACAGGGGATGTGAGCAAGGACGAGAACTCTGTATAGACTAGCTTAGTCTAGTTCTTTGGATTCTTTTGTAACGGTTCTCGCCCTAGCACTTGGCAAGGGTGGATGTATGAGGAATTGGGAACCTTTGTATATTTGAAGTTTGTAATTCCTTTGGAGATAGGAATGTATATAAGTTTATGTTTTAAGTTTGGGATTGTTATTCGCTTGTTTTGTAAATTTTATCTTCAATTCCTTGAGGTGAATGATTGAGTCCCGGCGAGAGTTGGGCAGACGGTCCGCTGAACCCTTTGGTTCGCCTTAGGGTAAGGTAGGGCTGTCACATATCACATCTAGTGATAAGTGAATAGTTTATCATTTAGTTTTGAGAGCAAATTTTACCTAAAAAATTCAATGCTACTTAATTTATTCAGATGTTTAATATTTTGTTATCAAACGATCTAAATATGTTAACATCTGATTACATTAAATTTAAGTGCTAAATGAAATTATCAAACAGGATCTAAATAAGAAAGTATAAGGAACTAAGTACTATATGGGACTAAACCCCACATTAGACGGTCGCCTTTAGAATTCGTACGAGTTACCACTAGAATCTGCATATGACTAAATAATCAGTGGGATTGCAACGGATTTTTCTTAACAATCTAGAATCCGCTCACGATTAAATGATCAGTTGAATTGCAACGGGGTTTCTTAACAATAAGTCAAGTCATTTGTGGAAAATAAATGGGACGCCATAAACTGCACTAACCACAAACTGCACTATCCACAAATTAGAAATATGAAAGAGATGGAGTCAGCCAAAGTGAGGCTCATGAAGCTTAGGATTCTGATGCTTATGGGATGATGTAAGCTGCTTGCCCATTGGGCTGTCACACTCTTTGCAAGATTTCGTAGTTGGTCAACATTGTGACCTCCTTGAACCGTTAGATGATAGGCCTATAACCGCAGGGATAGAGCAGGAAAACATTACGGTACGTGAAGTGTCAGCTTTGGAAACAAGGGTCTAGCGTAACCCTTCCCAAAACACTTACAGACACGGCTAAAATAATGTCAACACAAAAAAACACATGGAAGTAATATTAAAATATTACACAAGATCGACGAAAGCACGGGGATTATTCAATCAATCTATTAATTTTCCTCTCTCACAACTCAACTCACTCAACAAATTCTTTGACTCAACTTAACAAGGCTCAACTCAACTCTCTAATTGAATATGAAACAGGCATCACATATATGTAGGCAATAGCTTACCATATAACTAAAGACTCGAGTGACTTCCACCGACTTGGACTAAGAAACCAATTACACTTAGAAAACCAACTAATCAAGGATTCGGACTTGACTATTCACCGACCAAAATTTAAGGAAACTAACAAGTTGACAGCAGATTAAAACGTTACCATGTAATTGGTTATAGTAACAACTTTAATCTAATAATCTAAACAAATAAATGACGTCAGCTTGATTTAATTTCCTTCAAATAACACACGGGAAACACCTAGAACACCCAAAACAATCCATCAACCACTAACCCTCTCCTTCCTCCCCCACCCAAGCCCCCTGCGCCAACCCTCTGCCGCCTCCTCCACCTCCCCTGCCTGCCACCAGCTCCCCAATCACTTCTCCTACTCTCATGCTCGCCAAAAATTGGGGTCTTTTTATGTGGTTACGAGTAATATATAATGGTATGCTCATTGAAGTAGTACACCATCACTCAGTTAAAGCAAACCATTACAACTAATAATTCATTGGCACCAATTAAAGGGCAGTCAGCTTGGACACTCATCAAGACACATCCAAGTGCACATAGTTAGACATTTTCACAAACTAGTAATAAAGCACGTGCTTGCACGTGAACATGATGCTTTTAGATTTTTTTTCCTTTAAAATTTTTAGAAAATCAATTATTTTAAAGGAATAAATGTAATTGAGACAAAAAATATGATATTTCATATTTATATTATTTTATATTTTTCTGAACTTAGTTTTCCCTAACCAAACATAAATGCACAAGTAATAAACCACTCTTTGTTTTAAGAGCACTTTTATTTTGTAACAGTATCAATATTTTTGTCTTTTGGTTAAATTTAGATGACCTAAATGTTTTTTTTATGCCATTTGAGTTTAAATTTTCAATTTTTCGAATAATTTGTTGCTCCCTTTAAGTTATTCTATGAATTGTTTATTTGTTTTAGTGAGATTTTCTAATTATTATTATTTCTTGCTAATTGTGGATTGTAAAATGATCTATATTGCTACTGTAATTATAATAGTATCAAAATATATTGAAATTCCATTGTTCGAATTTAAATAGCTTAACTTTAGAGAGAAATGTTTTGATTTGGTAAAACTTATTTGTATTTCTCACTGATGACATGCTTTATGAATATAGAGTTTCTATGATTAAATATTGTAAGATGTTAAGATTATTTATTAGATAATAGTTAAACTAAACTTGGATATATTTTTATTCACCTTTGAAATACTCCTTGAAATTGATATTTTATAAAAAATATATTTTTTTTCTTAATTCACCATAACTCAAAGGGATGTTTTGACTTTGTAATTATTATTATGATTAGCATTGATGAATATAATATTCATTAATTGCAGTTTAATACTATTAGTTGTTACAAGAATATGATTAATAAAGTCCATTAAATTTAATCTTTATTGCAATTTAAATAAATAAATTCCTAACACAAAACTCTTTGCCTACCTTGGTACTCCATTTCCTATTTTATTTTTTATTAAATTTTTTTTACTCAATAGTAATATATGCATATTAAAAAGATGCTCTTAAGACTTAATTTATTTGTATCCAAAAAATAAAAAAACTCGTGGTACTTTTTAAGAGACTCATATTACCAATTTATTATGTTTTAAGAGACTTAGATTTTGTAAATAAAATTCGTTCTTCTTTCTTTTAGTAAATAAAAAGTAAGGAATCTTTCATATTCGTAACTACTAGCCTATTTGATATTATTTATTAATGATGAAATAAAATGAAATTTATCCATTTATTAGAGAGGAATGTAATTTTGGTATCAAAAAAATTAATATCATTTTTGTTACATTATTAACCACTAAGATTCACCATATTTTTTAAATTTATAAATAAAATTTATTCTTCTTTTTTATTTAATTCACTATAACTCAAATTCTAATTGTTCAAATTATTTGCTAATGCTTCAGTTTTTATTCTAATTACTCATATTATTGAAGCAATTGGTAACATCTTATTCATTTCATTAATATCATAACCGAAATAAAATGACTGTAATTATTAGACCAAAGGGTACTTTGGTCATAGCAAAAACTAAGGCCCAAAAAAAAATGCTTACACTTCAAATTGTTTACACTCTATTTGCCTAAACTATCCGTTCTTTTATTGGGATCATAGATACAGATAGATAGATTAGTTTGCTCGTTTGTCATGGTATTAGAAGGCATCAATAGCACCTATAGCAACAGATTTATGTCATATATTGGACAAGGTATTGAGCTTTGCACGCCATTAATGGTTTGACCAAGTGTATCTCCATGTTTCAAATATTATTTGGTTAGTTATTAGAATGATGCATCCCAAACTTCTTTTGCAACTAATGTTGATAGCCAAAACCAAAATGGGGCCTTTGGTGTCTGCCAAACTATCAAAAATAAAATTTATATTAATACCTACTCTCTAAACTAAATGAGTATAGTGGTGAGTAGGGTTGTCTTCTCAGGGAAGTGGTAAATTTATCACACACAGAGAATTTGGGGGATTTTAGAATGGAAGACAAAAAGGACAAATTAAAGATGTAAAGGTACTGAATTTTCAATCGCAAGAAAGCACAGTAGCTAAAGAATATAAAAAACAATTAATTGACACAACCTAGTCAAGGAGATAATCTCGGTACCGGTTCACACAATTGATCATAGATACCTGAATTAATTCACATGTTCGCAAATAAATTGGTTAAAGCAATTCAACAACACCACCAATCTCTCCTTAATTATATGGTAGTCCAGAGACGCTCTTAAACTACCCTCTTGTAAATTAGATAACCCCAAAGACGCTCGAAAGATTTGATCTATTCACAGCTTTAGAAATTAGAGAAACCCAATTCTAGTTAACAAACACACATGCGGGTTCATTTAAACTAGATTAATTATTCCTACGGCACCGATTAGACTGCTTGCAAGGCAATGAAATTGTCCCGTTCGCCACTAATTTAAGACAATCAAGTGATACGCACCCCTGTCCTAATTGGCAGTATACTATTCAGACAATTGAATAACTGACCACATTAATCCAATAGATCTAAACAATAATAGGCTATTCAAATAAGGAATAATTAAATACTCACAAACGCTGAATTTAGAACAATCAAAATGATCTCACAATTATTCGTGCACCGGACCTTGATTATTCCTCAACTAGATAAAAGAACCTAGCCTGATCTCATGCCGTTGATGCAATTCCACGTTTTTATGGAGTTTAGTGATTGAAAAAGTAGTAAAAAGGATGCAGCCGCTAACTTGCGTTTAGGAGAAAAAAACCAAAGATAAATGTCAACAAGATCCAAAGATCCCCTCCTAGTCTATTGCAGTCTTGCTTTTAAAGTCTTTCTGTCGCCTCCTTGCTTGCCACATCAGAGTTTGTTTCTGAAAAAGATTGGTTCCTTATTTTCCACCTTGAATTGCTGTCAAAAGTCTTCTCTGACTCTATTTCCTAATCCCACACAGGTTCAAAATGTGTCTCCAAAGAATAGCAATAGCTCTAGGGATAGGACCCGCGATCCATCTTTTTAACGCAGCTCTGCAGTCTCTGGCGTGGGCACGCTCTGAAAGGACTGGTCTTCTGGAAATTTACTTCTTTTTGCCACTTTTGACCTTAGTTGCCTGTGGGTAACACAAATACCCAATATGAGTATAAACCCATTACTCTGCATAATAATTGGCCAAATTTAGGACTAAACATCAATGTAATAAACACTCAACTATCGCCCTATCAGCCTTATCGGGGGCTGCAGTGGCTAAAGAAAATAATTTGTTGATAAGTACTTTTTCCATCCTAATGTTGCTGCAGACATTGCGAACGCAATAGTACTGTCCTCTAAACCTTTATCAACAATTAAAATCCACACAATTTGTCTGATCAAAATTGTATATTTGTAAAAATCATAGCACTCCAAGAAACGATATTCTCGTTGGACATATCCCCGAACAATCAGATTGCTTAAAGAGTCAATATGAGAAACAATCAGAATTGACCTAAATTCTGCAATAATTATAAATTGAAATACCTTAGCTTCAACAACAATTTTTAAGTAAACTCATGGTACAAGTATTTTTTTTTTTTTTATGATGATGAAACGGGGTCTAATTGATAAAATGCTTTACTGTATCCAACAGGTCATGAGTACAATGCATTTCTTTTTTCTATTTTTTTTTAAGTTGATTGGATTGTCAATGGCGAAATCAAATGAGCAATTATTGGACTGCGAAGATTGAAAAGCTCAGCCCATCTTGACCATTGTTTTATCGCTACAATGCTATAAATGGGCTGACTAATTAGGTCTCAAACTTTCTATACTTGGTCAGTTATTGGAATGATACATCCCAAATTCTTCAGAACTATTTTGAAAAGCCAAAACCAAAGTTTGGCCTTATTTAGGATTGTAGTGACTTTAGAAATTAATTTGTTATTGGAGCTTGCTGTATAGGAACTTAATTATTGAAAGAAAGTGTTCAAACATGTAGTAAAGATATAATTTAGTGAACTGGATAGTGAATGGATAGTTGGATTAGATATTATTCATATGTGCAACTAGATGTTAGTGTTCAGCTTACTATTTGTGATTATTAGTCGCAATTTTAGCATTGTGCCTTAATTACATTTTGCCCACTTGTAGCTAGCGGCCAATAGCAGTTTACTCTCTATATACATGAAATACACAAAATGCTTACTAATGACTAATGCCAAACATTTTAACAACTAGACTAAAAAAAAAAAAGACTAATGCCAAACATTTTAACAACTAGAAAGTGCAGGTGCACTGCACGTGTTTGATCATACCAAAACTTGCCTTACTTTTATCTAATATTGTGAGAGACTCAACTCAGAAGATTAATATTTTTGCTAGAAAAGCCTCTGATCCATTGCATGCCAAACATGGTAGTTTGGAGAAGCAAGCAAGGCTCATTAACCAACAAGCAATGCAAAACCTGTAATCATGCTGTATAAGTGGCTGTAATTCAGTAGAACAAGGAGAAGTTACTTGATATATCTTAGACAGGAGCTAAATGCTTCTCCATTAATCTTAGAGTTTCAGCCTTTATTGTTATTGCAATTGTAGAATCTTGAGAGCCCAGGAAGGGTGAATTCCAATATTCCTTTCCAGTTTTTCATTGGGTTAATTAAGATGCATTCGAAAGAATGATGACAAGTCAACCTTTTGAGTGCCCTTGGAAACGATAAATATATGACATGCTCCTTGTAATATTATAAATCAGAATACCCGTCCCTTTTCTTTTGGTATCATCCCTTTCTTAGAGGCCCTTGATTTGGTTTTTGAGCATCACTGCTTGTAGGATTAAATGTGAAGCTGTAAGTGAGAAGCAGAGTTAGTGTTAGAAAGGCTATTTTCATCTAGGCATTCTAGCTGTAGAAATAGCAAGCAACACAAACAACCTTCTTATTACCTAATGAATCTCAATTGGAAGAAATATATTTTGGCCTTAGATAAGCATGGCTGGCTTACTAACCATTTTCTTGCGTGATTTTACACCTTTATGTCTCTACCGTGAAATAAGAAGCATGGCTTAAAGTAGTAATTCTTTCATTTGGTAGAATTGACTCCAAAACTATCAAAGACATTCTTGACTTTCTTTGTATTTCATCGATACGATGTTGGTTGTAGGGACAATGTGAAGATTTGCGCCGAAGATTTAATGATGGTTTACATAAGAGGCCTATGACCATAAGATTGTTTCTGCACTTTCTTTGTAATGGTACTGCTATCCTTCCATACTGCTGATGTTTATATTCACTAGAAAAAAAAATTATCACGTGCACTGCATGTGTATAATTTATAAAATAATTTTAAAAACTGAATTAAGAATTTTTGTAATATTTAAAGGAGTGTTCTTGTAGGACGAGAAAATGTTATAGGACAGAAGTCATTTGAGTTGGGTAGCTTTTGATATGTCTTCTATTTCTTTCTTTTAGATAAAATAGCACAAACATCCTACACATTTTGCCAAAGAATTTTTTTATCCTCAAATTTAAAATGCTAATATTAAATTCCTAGCAAAAATAAACCAGTCCAATTTGGACCAAACCTCTAACTCCAACCATCTTTTGTCATGAAACCATATTTCTGTTAGCAATAAGTTATCCAGAAGTCCTTTGAAGCCATTTTGAAAACATCCAATTTTACTTTATTCTCCTTCTGGCTTTAGAATGAGCATCTATTCACTCTCAAACACAAATGTTCAAAGTTCTTCACCAAAACATGCTTCATTATGTCGGATTTTGCCAAAATAATCAAATAACCAATGTCTTCAGATTACCTTATTCTTTATAGGCAAACTGAAAGAGCTTTAATTAGAGAGGAATAAGTTTCAGATTATTTGGTTGTCAACTCATGTTCACATGACAAATCCTATAACTTGCATAAGAAACAAAAAATCAAGAGGAGTATTTTGATTCTTTGGAACATGATGATTTTAAGTTAATATAATTATTTATGTGAATCGACAACTATCTTATTATAAGTTTAGTTGATACCCCAATAGAGGTTCTGGATTTGAATTCCTCCCGGTCCTTCCTATTTCTTAAATCTCAGTTCTCTCCTAATAAAAAATTTTAAAAAAATGTCTCACAGTTAATTCTGTAGACAAATCAAAGTCACCACCTTTAATATCAATCCAAAATATTCCAAATTCATAAAATGGTATTTAACTTTTAATGACCTTCAATTGATTGGTTATGGTTTGGATAGGTTAAGTAAACTTGCTCAGATATAGGGTTAAGGCTAAATTGTAAAACAAACACAGTTCTTCAATTTTTTTTTTCTTTTCTAAACAAGGCGCTAATATTATTGAAAGAAATTAAAAGAGAGTGTGAAATAAACAAAAAGTAAAAAAATTGTACCAATATAATTAAAATCTAAGATTTGTCTAGCAATAGCTCAAAGTGTGATAACATGTGTACATCATTCGAAAACTACTTTTTTTTTGTGAAAGATGGATCCTGAAATAATAATAGAAATTTATATTAGAAAATGAATGATATATGGATAGAAATGAATGTAATCGTGATCTTTAGTTTTTGTGAATGATTATGAGAGTAAGATACATTATAAGAGTAAGATATGTAGAATTGTGGGAGTTGTGGAAATTATAATGCAAACGGGCTCCTAAATTTTGGATATGTATTTTCCATAGTACTGAGTTCCTTAAATTATGAGTTGCTTATAACTATGAGTCGTGTGCTAAGTGTTAGACGTGGTTTACAATTTGCAGATGCAATTTTGCAGGGGTGGTTAATAAATGTTAGTTAAAATTATGGAGTTATGATTTTATAGGTTAGTGAGTCACGTAAATGGGAAAAATGAAAAGAGATGCGGAGAAGGAATAATGAATTAAAATAAATCTAAAATTGTAGAGGGTTCTCGTTAAAAACCTGCCCTCTAATACATATAGATATAGATATGGATTTTCGGCTAAAAATTCTATGGATTGAGCTAATTCTAATATGGGCAGGTTTATGATTATCATATCGTTAACTTAGCATTGTGGAGATAAAACCGACCATATAAAGACGGATAACAAAGCAAATAAGAGACACAGAAGATTTACGTGGTTCGGTCAAATTGACCTACGTCCACGGGCGAGGGAGGAGCAATATTTCTACTATGAAGAAGAAATACAAAAGCCGTAGGAAAGTGGTTCCTAGGCCAATAAGGCACTTACAAAAGAGTTTAGAAAATATTCCTAAACTCAAAATAAGAGAGCCTAAAATATTTGACTGAATGGGCTAAATGACTTAAGAAGCTAATAGCCCATATAACTCTCTTAAGTGGTGCAATCAATTCCTTCATAAGGCTCCCTTATTTATAGGAAACCAAAGGAAGAATTCCTTTGGCTTCTACCGATGTGGGACGAAGCACCAAAAGCATTTGTTCAACAAATGTGGCTTCACAAAAATATCAATTTTTAAAAAAGGTATGTGTAATATTGGTATCAATAACACTTCTTTTGCACTTCTTCTATTCCCTTTCGTTCTTTTTCTGTACCTAAGACCATTGGAAGTATGGTCAGGAAGTTGGTAAAAATCTGATATTTTTATAGATGCGGTATGTAAAGAGCCTTCGTGTATCCATTGCCTTTTGCTTATGTGACGTTCTCTTTTATGTTGTATATGAATTAGATTTTCAGTTTTTTGATTAATTCGTGGTTTACCTTCATGTGATTTTAAGATTGTATTTTTCAGTTTTAGTGGGTTTTTTCAGTTTTTACTCTTTGGGTGTTAATGATTGGTCGAAATGATTTTTGGTTGTTAATGTTTGGTGTAAATGATTGATAGATAGTGCTCTTCCAATTGGTGTCAATGCTAAATAATGGTATTTCAATTTAAAACTTTTTTGGTAATGTGGGCCTTAAGTTTTGTACTAGCTTTATGATTTTAGAGCTTGTGTGATTAATAGTGAAAGTAATAACGAAATTGGCTACATTTTTATTGATGTTTGATATATTCTTTAAACTTGGATATTGTATAAATGTAGATGTCATCATGGAGATGGACATCATCATCTTCAAATTTTTGTTCTTGTTGTTTCTGGAAGAACACCGTGAAAAGCTTTAAGGGTCAAAAGAAGTTGTTGAGTCTAGAGTATTATAATTCTCATAGACATCAATTGTTAGTTGTCAGTTTTGCTTGGCTTCCTCTCATTAGTTGCCTGTGTAATGAGTGATTGGAATATTAGAAAATGTATTTCTAAAGCTTAGGAGAAAAAAAAGAAAATATTCTTTATTGACTACATGAAAGAAGACATTTGAAATTATTTTATAAGAAGTTCCGTGTAATAAAAAAAAATGACTACCATGTTCTTAATTATCAAACAATGAATGCCCACTTATACTTTTGCACCGACTGCAAAAGTATGCTTCTAATTACTCAAATCATTTGGTAGTGTTTTATTCTAATTACTCATATTATTGAATCAATTGGTAACATTTTATTCATATCATTACTGTCATAACCGAAATAAAATGACTCTAATTATTAGAAAAAAGAGTACTTTGATCACAGCAAAAACTAAGACAAAAAAAAAATACTTACACTTCAAAATTGCTTACATTCCACTTGTCTAAACTATCAATTGTACAGACAGATAGATAGATAGATTAGGCATCAACAGAACCTATAGCAACAGATTTATCTCATATATTGGACAAGGTATTAATGATTTGACTAATTGTATCTCACATATTATTTGGTTGGTTATTCTTATTAGAATGATAGATCCCAAACTTCCTTTGCAGCTAATGCTGATAGCCAAAACCAAAATGGGGCCTGCAGTCATTAAAGAATATAATTTGTCGATAACTACTTTTTCATCCTAATGTCGTTGCGGACACAATAAATTCAAATGACCAATTATTGGTCTGCGAAGATTGAAAAGCTCAGCCCATCAAATGAGCAATTATTGGTTTCTAATTTCCAAGCCACGTATATGCAACGACTTGCAAGTCTTCAGCAAAGAGCAAGAAAAGAGTTATAACACAGGACCAAACTGGCTATGATTATATTCATATTTTTTTTTTGAGCAATTTATTGATACTTCTAGCGCCATGGCAATTCGTGAAATCTCTCTATCACAATGTCGATTTCATGTTTGTGAACTGGTACAAGTTCGAGACTTCATTGCATGTCCCGATGTCTTTGGCACCTTCTGAAAGTTTTCAATAGCGGATTTAAACTTAACTCAATCGTTAAAGTGTTAACGAACCAATTAGAGGCTAGTCAGTTTGACTGATACAAATTAGTTTGCCACACAATTAGACATTTTCAACCAATTTGTCAGTTGACAAAAGAGCATGAGTAGTACTTCTAGCAGTAGGTCTAACTCATATACATTCAACAAATTATTGAGCTTTGCAAGCTATAAATGGGCTGACTAATTAGGTGTCAAACTTTCTATGCTAGGTCAGTTGTTGGAATGATACATCCAAATTCTTCACAACTATTTTGAAAAGCCAAAACCAAAATTTGGCCTTATTTAGAATTGTAGTGACTTTAGAAATTAATTTGTTATTGGAGCTTTTTTTTTTGGGGTTCATTGGAGCTTGATGTATAGGAACTTAATTATTGAAAGAAAGTGTTCAAACATGCAGGTAATGATATAATTTAGTGAACTGGATAGTGAATTGATAGTTGGATTAGATATTATTCATATGTGCAACTAGATGTTAGTGTTCAGCTTACTATTTGTGATTATTAGTTGCAATTTTAGCGAATCATAATGCCTCAATTACATATTGCCCACTTGTAGTTAGCAGTCAATAGCAGTTTACTCTCCATATACATGAAATACACAAAATGCTTACTAATGACCAAACATTTTAACAACTAGGAAAATGCAGCTCCATTGCACGTGTTTGATCATATCAAAACTCGCCTTTACTTTTTATCTATATTGTGAGAAACTCAACTCAGAAGATTAATGTTTTTACTAGAAAAGCCTTTGATCCATCGCATGCCGAAGCAGCAAGCAAGGCTCATTAACCAACAAGCAATGCAAAACCTTTAATCATGCTGTATGAGTGGCTGTAATTCAGTAGAACAAGGAGAAGTTACTTGATATATCTTAGACAGGAGCTAAATGCTTCTCCATTAATCTTAGAGTTTCAGCCTTTATTGTTATTGCTATTGTAGAATCTTGAGAGCCCAGGAGGGGTGAGTTCCAATATTCCTAACCATTTTTTCATTGGGTTAATTAAGATGCATTCGAAAGAATGATGACAAGTCAACCTTTCGAGTGCCTTTGAAAACGATAAATATATGACATGCTCCTTGTAATATTATAAATCAGCAATACCTGTCCCTTTTCTTTTGGTATCATCCCTTTCTTAGAGGCCCTTGATTTGGTTTTTGAGCATCACTGCTTGTAGGGTTAAATGTGAAGCTGTAAGTGAGAAGCAGAGTTAGTGTTAGAAAGGCTATTTTCATCTAGGCATTCCAGCTGTAGAAATGGCAAGCAATACAAATAACCTTCTTATTACCCAATGAATCTCAATTGGAAGAAATATATTTTGGCCTTAGATAAGCATGGCTGGCTTACTAACCATTTTCTTGCGTGATTTTACACCTTTATGTCTCTACCGTGAAATAAGAAGCATGGCTTAAAGTACTGAACTGTGTCCAATAGTAATTCTTTCATTTGGTAGAACTGACTCCAAAACTATCAGAGGCATTCTTGACTTTCTTTGTATTTCATCGATACGATGTTGGTTGTAGGGACAATGTGAAGATTTGCGCCGAAGATTTAATGATGGTTTACATAAGAGGCCTATGACCATAAGATTGTTTCTGCACTTTCTTTGTAATGGTACTGCTATCCTTCCATACTACTGATGTTTATATTCACTAGAAAAAAAAAATAAAAATCACGTGCACTGCATGTGTATAATTTATAAAATAATTTTAAAAACTGAATTAAGAATTTTTGTAGTATTTAAAGAAGTGTTCTTGTAGGACGAGAAAATGTTATAGGACAGAAGTTATTTGAGTTGGGTAGCTTTTGATATGTCTTCTATTTCTTTCTTTTAGATAAAATAGCACAAACATCCTACACATTTTGCCAAAGAATTTTTTGTCCTCAAATTTAAAATGCTAATATTAAATTCCTAACAAAAATAAATCCAATTTGGACCAAACCTCTAACTCCAACCATCTTTTGTCATAAAACCACACTTCTGTTAGCAATAAGTTATCCAGAAGTCCTTTGAAACCATTTTGAAAACATCCAATTTTACTTTATTCTCCTTCTGGCTTTAGAATGAGTATCTATTCACTCTAAAACACAAAGGTTCAAAGTTCTTCACCAAAACATGCTTCATTTATGCCGGATTTTGCCAAAATAATCAAATAACCAATGTCCTCAGATTACCTTATTCCTTATAGGCAAACTGAAAGAGCTTTAATTAGAGAGGAATAAGTTTCGGATTATTTGGTTAACTCATGTTCACATGACAAATCCTATAACTTGCATAAGAAACAAAAAATCAAGAGGAGTATTTTGACTCTTTGGAACATGATGATTTTAAGTTAATATAATTATTTATGTGAATCGACAACTATCTTATTATAAGTTTAGTTGATACCCCAATAGAGGTTCTGGATTTGAATTCCTCCTCCTCCTTCCTATTTCTTAAATCTCAGTTCTCTCCTAATAAAAAATTTTTAAAAAATGTCTCACAGTTAATTCTGTAGACAAATCAAAGTCACCACCTTTAATATCAATCCAAAATATTCCAAATTCATAAAATGGTATTTAACTTTTAATGACCTTCAATTGATTGGTTATGATTTGGATAGGTTAAGTAAACTTGCTCAGATATAGGGTTAAGGCTAAATTGTAAAACAAACACACTTCTTCAATTTTTTTTTTCTTTTCTAAGCAAGGCACTAATATTATTGAAAGAAATTAAAAGAGAGTGTGAATTAAACAAAAAGTAAAAAAATTGTACCGATATAATTAAAATCTAAGATTTGTCTAGCAATAGCTCAAAGTGTGATAAAATGTGTACATCATTCGAAAACTACTTTTTTTTTGTGAAAGATGGATCCTGAAATAATAATAGAAATTTATATTAAAAAATGAATGATATATGGATAGAAATGAATGTAATCGTGATCTTTAGTTTTTGTGAATGATTATGAGAGTAAGATTCGTTATAAGAGTAAGATATGTAGAATTGTGGGAGTTGTATGGAAATTATAATGCAAACGGGCTCCTAAATTTTGGATATGTATTTTCCATAGTACTGAGTTCCTTAAATTATGAGTTGGTTATAACTATGAGTCGTGTGCTAAGTGTTAGACGTGGTTTACAATTTGCAGATGCAATTTTGCAGGGGTGGTTAATAAATGTTAGTTAAAATTATGGAGTTATGATTTTATAGGTTAGTGAGTCACGTAAATGGGAAAAATGAAAAGAGATGCGGAGAAGGAATAATGAATTAAAATAAATCTAAAATTGTAGAGGGTTCTCGTTAAAAACCTGCCCTCTAATACATATAGATATAGATATGGATTTTCGGCTAAAAATTCTCAGGATTGAGCTAATTCTAATGTGGGCTGGTTTATGATTATCATATCGTTAACTTAGCATTGTAGAGATAAAAATCATCTACCTTAAACAATCCCCGTAGAAATCATAAATTTTCGAAATCAAAATAAATTCTTTTTCTAGGTATACCTTTTAAGTGTCAGGCTTTGTATAATCTCATTATTATGTCAAAGCAAGTGTATGAAGAAGGAAGAAAAACAGAGTCCAATTCTCAAATCAAAAGGTTCAAAATTCATAAACAAGTAATACGCATTTAACCAAGGTGCCAATCAAACTATTCAGTCATGAATATAATCAATAGATTAAAATACAACATTAAAGTATTCAAGGAACAACAGTAGAGAGGTTTTGAATCATACAAGTTTTCACTCTAGATATAATTGTGGTATTCTGACCAATCCATCAGTGATGAGTCTTCATCCAGCATTGCAGCCAGATTTTTTTTTTTTAAGTTCTCTATTTCAATGATGTTTGCTCGGATCTTAATAGACTCCAAACTCTCTAAGTAATTTGACTTCTAGTTTAAATAATCTATGTTATAAAATGATTCCTTGTCTGACTTAATAGAGTCAAAGTTTAGTTCACTATTTGATATATTGACATTTTTAAAGTTCCCTTTTTCAATACTGGGATCGTAATGGACTTCAAACTGCCTATGTAATTTGACTTCTAGTTTCAATCACCTATGTTTTAAAACAATAGCTTGTCTTCCAAATTTAGTTCAACTCCTTCTCATGATGCAATTAGTGAGTGGAAAGATTCGGCCATTATTTGATACGTTAACATTTATAATTAAAAATTTTTGGTTTGACAGGAGACGGGAACTAAAAGTGTAGGAGTCCTTTAATTCACCCATGTTTATTGAATATAATTTATATAGACTGTTATAGATATTGAGTAAGGACTAAAAGGTAAATCACCCAAGAGACTGTTATGTGTGTGTACTCTATAACTTATAGAGTACACACACATATATATATAGATTGGTCAATGGTCACAAATCTGCCGCTGCAATCGTATGAGCTTGTGTTTGGAATGGAGAGGAGATCAACGAAAGAGGCATAAAAGGGGACAAGAATTCAACATCCTTTCGGCTATAACCACGTAAGACTATGAACTTTTGTTAAGAATATTTCTACGATATTAGCTTTTCAGGTTTTAATTTTTTCCTTAGAAGCCCTATGTCTAGATCTGGCGCATGGGTGTAGATTTTGTATCTCTAAATATTCGTTTCGACTTAATTGATAATTTCCTTTAGGACTTTATAATTTCTAGAATTATTTGTCTGGAGAAATGGAATTTCATGGCACGCAATTTCACTTGGAGCCAGGCCATTTGTACAAAATTAAAAGACAAATATTTAACAGTTGTGTTTAGTCATCCGACTTATGAGTTGGGAAATAAGTTGAAGCTGCGCCACTGCTGGTGAATCAAAATTTGGGTAAATCCGATTTCAAAAAAATTCAGTGATTTAAATTGTGTCATACCTAGGGGTGTGCAACGAATTCGAATTCGGTAATTTGGAAGTTTGAATTCGGCATTTTTCGAAATTTTGGCATAGGAATTACCGACCGATTTTGATTTCAAATTAACTAGTTCCAATTTCGATTTCGATTCCGAATTAAATTCGGAATTCAGAAACCTTTTTTCCCTTTTTTTTCTTTTTTGTTAGATGTATTGCTATATAATATAAATTTTATATTACATATATTATAAAAATATTATTATATAGAAAAATATTATTATATATATAAATATGTATTAATATACATATTATAAAACGGAATTGAAATAAAAATATATAGTATTATATAAATAAATAAATAAATATTAATATATATATTATAAAATGAAATTGAAATAAAAAATTCTGATTTTGATTTCCGATTTCAAAAGCTCCATTACCAAATTTGAACCAAATTCGCATAATTCGAAATCGAAAATTCAGATTTCAATGCCGAATTTCGAATTACCGATTTCAAAAATTCTGAATTCAATTCGAATTCAGTAGGTAAATCGAAATTTTTCGATTTTGCACACCCCTAGCCATACCACTTGATGAGATGGTATGATACAATTTTAAGCATTAAATTTTTAAAAACCAAATCTATCCAGTATAACCTTCGGGGTAATGATGATAATGACCTGATCAAGACCAAATTCAGTTGTTGTCTTGTTGATGCTGCTGTGGCCCTTGTGGTTTCAATTAATTGGATCATTTAATTAGTTAATTGGGCTGAGGGACTCTAGCAAACTCTTGGGTTGTTTTTGTTGGACTGGTCCAAGTTCTAGTGGCCTTTTAGAATTGTTTTTTGTTTTTGGGATCCAATATCATTTGGGCCATCTGAAAAGGGCCATCTGAAATTCTTTTGGGATTATTATTTTGGGGCTAATGTAACTAGTGGGGCGAATGGGGTGGTTAATGGAAAAAAGAAACTTTCTGGGCCCATGCATGTAGGCTTATGTTCAAACAGTGGACATTTTGTTTCTTCTGTAATTGAACTTATGGATCAGAAAGCCCAATTTAAAAATTCCCAACTCGTCAAATAAGTTTAGAAGCCAACATATATAGCAAATATTTAAAAGCTCAATTTTATTATAATAACCCAAATTTTAATAACAAAGAGGAAAAGAAAGAAAGAAACCTGTTGTTAATTAATGATTATATATATACATATACATACATATGTGTGTACATGTATATATATGTATATATATACACACACATATGTAAACCTGTTGCAAAAACTAAAAAGAAAAATATATACATAGACACGTATATACCCGCTGTAGATCACTGCCTATTCCCACACAGGGAATGTCTTCAATCACGCGCCAGTAGTCTCTATCCATCAAACACCTTTTCTCGAGAAGTGGGCATGTATCAATTCTGAGAAGTTTAAGCTGATTACGCAGCGATTCCTTTGGTAGGGATCCAAGCTTGGGGCAGCCAAAGATACGCAGACCTTTAAGAGCTGTAAGACCTCGCAAGAGCGTGGAGAGCGATTTCAGATTTGGTAAGTCACCAATGTCGACGGACCTGAGAGTTGGAGGAAGCAAAGCGAATCCATCATCACCGCTACCAGAAAATGATTCCAGCTCTGGATATCCACCGCGGATGCGGAACCTTTCAAGAGACGTGAGTCTGTTGAGTCCCCATTCTGACAGTGGCTTCAGCTGTAAGTTTTCTCCTCCCTCTATGTAAAGACCCTCCAGACTGGGAGGAAAATCTCCCTGTGGAAATAACAAAGGACTTGAACAAAAAGACAACTGCAGAGATCTTAGTCTTCCCAACCCACTGGGCAAGTAACTAACATTTTTGCATCTGCACAAGTAAAGACGTTCCAAATTTGGAGTGGGCAATTGATCCAGATGATAATCACAATCCCTAATATCCAAAGACCGGAGACTTGCAAAACTGTAGACTGAACCAAGCATTGTTCTCAAATTCAGACATGGGCAGCCAAAGATTTGCAGTCCCTCAATCGATGTGCTGGTGTCCTCTATGACAATCTCCGGAGTAAGGTTCAGTTTATGGCAATCAAAGATCTCAAGATGCCTAAGCTGAGGGAGGAGCAACTTGTCCATTGGCAAGCAACTGAGGGCAGAGCAAAAGCTTATTCGCAATCTGTTAAGACCAGATAATGTAGGCAAAGACTGGAGAGCACTGCAACTTTCTATCGTAAGATATTTAAGCATAGGTAAGACACGTGTAGTACTTGAGCCCCACAAATTCTTCAGTTGATGGCAGCTGCGTAATGCGATATCTTCAAGGCCTGATGGAAACTGCATGAACACATCCTCGAGGGATGCAAGGCCTATAATCTGCCAAAACTCCAATTTGTTTAATGAGGTCAAATTGTAAAAACATTTTGCAATTCCCACCGAGCACTCATCTAACTTTAGTTCAGAAAGTGAAGGAAGATGCAAAACAGGAATGCTTTTCAACTTTGGGCATCTACTTATACAGAGCTTTCGGAGCAGAGGGAAGTGGCATTCGTTCTCTCCTGCTGAACTTAAGCAAGTCCATTCCTCCCATTCTGGCATGTCATCAAATGTTAGACTTTCGAGCGATGGAAAGGAAAATTCCCAAGAGCAATCTTTGCCACATAACTCGGTACCTACTGCCTTCACCTCAAGCATGCTTTGAATGCTCAAATCCTTGAGCGCAGGCAATTGCCCGAGTGATGGTAAACACTTGCAGTGTGTACAACCTCTAAGGCTTACTTTTACTAATTTAGTAAATGAATAATCCCCCACCCAGGAGGAGAATTTGTCTCCCTTATAGAACTCAATTTCAAGACTCGTTAGGTTTGTGTGTGGTCGTAGCGCCTCAAGCAAATCTTGTTGAAGAACTTTACTCAGAGAATCATCATATTCACTATTCCATGCCAATACTATTTTATCAAGGTCCCTCTTGTCCTTCAAATTGGCATCCCGTGCTTCTTGAACATTCGTAACATTTTGCAACTCCAAAATGGCGAGTGACCCTGCCAGTAAGGACAAGTTCCCCAAGTCTTTCAGCCTGAACGCACCATGTTTGCTCACAACCACTTTGGATAGTGTCTGCAAGCTCGTCAACTGATCAATCCCTGAAGGCATCTCATGCAATTGACTAGTATTGGAATTTTCAAGATGGCGCAGGTTAATTAATTTTCTAATACCTACTGGTAAGTTAATCAGCTCCCTGCAGTTGCCCAAACGTAGTGTTTGTAAATTGCAAAGATTACTCATTGATTCAGGCAACAATTTCAACCGAGTACCAGACAAATTCAGGTACCTTAGATGTATTAATTCACTGATGGAATCTGGAAGTTCAGAGATAGCATAGCCACCGAATGATAGCACCCTTGAGTATCGCAATTCCGGCAAAAGTTCTGCTATGACCTTTTTAGCGATGTAAAACTCGTCGCTGCCATCCTCGGCAAAAATGGGCAATGGTAGGAAACTCCGCAAATGTTTTGCTTTCTGAAGAGTTTTAAACTTTTGTGAAGCTTCATACCATGAACTTGTGAATGATGCGTACCTAACCTTGTCAAGGATCGTGCATTTGATGTTCTCTTCCAAGTCGTCTGTCAGTCTTGAACAAAAATCTCCGGCAACATATCTGGCTAGATCGTTAATAAGGTCATGCATCACAAAACGTGAACTATTGGAACTTGACTGCTGGAAGAAGGACCTCATTAGTAGCTCCTTAAAATAATTGTCCCCTATGTCCTCCATAAGATCACTTGCTTTTGATTCCTCGAGAAAACCCTCTGCCATCCAGAGCAATACTAGCTCATATTTGTCAAACTCATAGTCCTTGGGAAATATGGAGCAGTAAGCAAAGCACGGTTTTAGATGGGCAGGAAGATGATAATAGCTTAATCTCAGTGCTGGAAGAATATCACTTTGATCCTCTTTTATTTCCCATATCTCACTGTTCAGTATATCCGTCCATTCATCTGGGGTCGATCTAGCACGCAACAGCCCTCCAAGAGTCTTCACGGCCAGGGGCAAGTTCTTACATTTCCTTACAATACTCCTACCAATGCCTTCTAGATTGGGGTACCTGTCAAAATTTGTCCTTCCCAGTGCATGTCTTGCCAGTAAGCATAAGCTTTCATCATCTGTCAACTC
This sequence comes from Coffea arabica, assembly GCF_036785885.1. Lineage (NCBI taxonomy): Eukaryota > Viridiplantae > Streptophyta > Magnoliopsida > Gentianales > Rubiaceae > Coffea > Coffea arabica. The sequence continues at coordinate 30,019,538 of NC_092313.1, forward strand.
CTTCAGACTATATCCAGCAGTGGAAGACATTACTGATGCCACCCTATGATGCCGAGTGGTGACAATTATCTTGCTCCCAGATGAACCAACTAGAAATGGGCGGCGCAGGATGTCCCAGTCCTCATATTTTTCATTCCAAACATCATCTAAAACAATTAGAAACCTCTTCCTGGTCAAGGCCTCACTCAGTTTCACTTGAACCATATTCAGATCCTCATAATCACAGCCACCTGATGTGATTGCTCTGAGGATTGTCTTTGTTACCCCAAAAATGTCAAAATCATCTGAAACACAAGCCCAAGCCTTGGAATCGAAAAATTCGTTGACTCTGTCATCATTGTACACCATTTGAGCAAGAGTTGTTTTACCAACCCCTCCCATGCCAACAATTGGTATCACAACCACTTGATCATCGCTCGATTCATTTGAAAGGAGCAATTTCAGCAGCTCTTCTTTGTCATTCTCTCGACCATAAACATAAGACTCCACTAAGGAAGTTGATGGCAATCTATCCCTAGTTTTGTTCGGCCTCTTTGCTACAGTCTCTACCAAATGGAGGATTTTGATTTGTTCTTTCAGGCTCTCCAATCTTCTAGTTATTTCATCCACCTTGGGAGTCATTTTTCTGTTGAACTTATAATCTTTAACAGAAAAACTTGTACAACAGGAAGGGATTTTAACCTTTCTTACCTTGCTAGTAGAGCCTTGAGCTTCCATCAACTTTCTTCGACAAGCTTCTGTGGAGAATTCGTCGATCACATCATCCATATCATATGCCAAATCCTGATGATCATCTAGCCAGTGCTTCACAGCAATCCTCATATTCTGCTTGTCCTCTGCATCATCAAGCACTGCCTGAATCAGGGATAGCACTTGGATCCATCGTTTCAGCTGAGTATCTAAGCCTTCTGAGCGTGCAAATTTCTTCAAATCGACAGAAGCAAGCTTGTCAAATACCACCTTGATGATTGCACCAAGAAAGACTTCTATCAGTGCCATTTTTCACTCTTCTTTTTTTTTTTTTCTCCGGATTATATTGTGTAGGTAAGCAACGAGCAAAAAGTCTGAAAACTTGAAAGGGGAGATAAGACTGAAAGATGGGAAACTACAGATTCTTCACGGGAAAATTGATCAGCACCAAAATATTTCAACTGGCAAGAAAAAAGTTTCCAAAGCACGCGTCTTCATTTCTTATGTAGTACTAGTAGATTTATTTTTCTTTTCTGTAGCACTATATTATATCATCAATCATTAAAGTTTACGGGAGGGAGGTACTTTTGACATAGAATGATTGGTGCTCTTACGTGTAGTTGTTGTACTTCATTTACAACATAGTGTACATTTACAAATGCACTTGTATTTATGCATAACACGAATAAAATTTTAAGTACCACAAAATTGTATAAGAGTACACTATATTATGTAAAAAGTATAATAACTAGACAATTGCAACAAAATTCAATTGTACCTGGTCTAAATTTGACCATTTTCCTTAGTTGTTTAACGTTAATTAGTGTAATTTGGTTGTATTTTATGGCACAAAATCAATTAAATAACTATAACATCAAACCACATAAGTAGCTGGTATATGTTGTTTCCATAATTCTAATTTTTTAAAAAAAAATTATTCAAAACGCCGTTCACATTTTGTACAATACTTTTTTTCGCCCTTCACTTTCAAAATATTAACTTTATGTACCTTATAAATTCAGGTCAGCAAAATTTGGTCCCAACCAAAGTTTCTAACTACTTTTTAGTCTAAAATCACTACGTGGCTCATATATAGTTATTTTTTATGTATAAAAAAAATTAGATTTCATTTTTTTATTGATAATATATATTATGTCACATCTCACTTTTTTGAAAAAATTGAATATATTTTAGATCAAATCCTATTTTTAAAGAAAAACTGAATATAGATCTGGTCATTTGTTTAACTATAAATGGGATTTAACATTTTTGCCCTTAAAAAAATGAACCCAAATCTCTTAATTACATTCCCTCTTCTCAAACCACTCAACCCATCCCTCTTCCTTCTTTCTCCCCTCTCCCCAACCATATGTGGGCTATGCGAGGAATGAAAAAATTCATTTAGCGAGATGTGAAAAACGTTTTAAACGATTTCCTCCTTGTTATTTTATATGCCAAAGGGCAATATCCTACAATTACTCCAATAGTATACGTCCAATGGGGCCATTATTTGAGCTGTCGAAATTCAGAGGAGACTATCACCTCTGAAGTCTGAACTAAACGGGTGCAATTGCACCCGTTAGAAGAAGTTTCCTAGAAATCCTGGACTTCAAGAGCAGGCGAGGGTTTCAAATCTCCCACCTATACAAAAGGACGGATATATTTATAAAGTTTGTGATATATTTATAAAGAAAGAAATTTAGAAACATTGTGAAAGTCCCATCTGAATTAGCAAAATTAATATTCTCTCCATCTCATTTTATTAGTTACAGTTTCTCCTTTTGCTACTTCCAAAATGTTTTTTTCATCAATTTGGACAAAAATATATCTTAACGTCTTAAAATTTTTTGAAGTAAGGATGTGAAGTAACCATTGATTAGTAAACAGGAAAGGTGATTAATTAAGGATGTGAAGTTTGCATTTTCTTTAATTGAATGCATTTGTCTATTCCTTTTACCAATGAATTGTAAAATAAGATAAATTAAATAAAAGGATAAAGCTTCTAACCAAAACCCTTCTTTTGGACCCAAACAAAAAAAGGATAACTATTCTTCTCAGAGAAATATCAAATTATATACCTATTCTTCTCAAAAAAAAAAAAAAAAAAACCAAAGTGTATAGGAAGTTGACTTGACTTGACTAAGAGCTTAAATCTTAATCCTAAAAGGTAAGCAAGGGTCATAATATTATCAATCGAAATTAGCGTGTTAATTTGTTTGAATACATCTTTTGGTTGGGTCTTCTGAGACTTGTTGAACAAATGAAGAAACAGCCTTAAGAAATGGGTAAATTACTAATAACTTCTATGATAATTACTAATAACTACTCATGTATATAACTCTTGAATGATTATGTGGATAAATGTAAAATATTACAAGGAGAAAATCACAATTAGGTTATAAGTAATTTATGCTAAGAAAATTGAAGTTACCTGCAGAGTTGGGGTGGGTTTTGGTGTGTGTGTGGTTGTGTGTGTGTGTTTCCGGGGGGGCGGTTGGGGGTGGGGAGGCAGAGGAAAACTAATCAAACCACGCTTCTGAACATTGACAATATATGCCATGTACAAAATATGGATTTAAAATGAAAGGATGTAGATTTAACTTGAGGAATACATAATTTTGGGTTTTTAGGAGCCTTATGCATACAAATGAGACTTCTAACACAGCAGCCCCTCAAAGAACCCATTGGATAATCTTTGCAGTCCCAATCGGCCAATTCTTGCCCAGCCAAACCGCGCTTCCAATATCAAATTATATTGGAAGTTGACTTGACTTTGCTGAGAGCCAAACCCTATAAGTCAAGCAAGGGCCATACATTAACGCGTTAATTTGTTTTGGTACATGGAGTGGGTAGGGATGGCAACGGGGACCCCTCCCCCGCCCCCGCCCCGTTGCCTATTAATTCCCCCCGTCCCCCGCCCCGTCCCCCGCCTCCCACTCCCCCCGTCCCCCGCCCCGTCCCCCGCCTCCCACTCCCCCCGCCCCGCCCCGCTTCCCCCGCGGGTGCCCCCGTGGGGTTAATAAAATTTTTCCTGCGGGATTAATAAAATTTTATTATAGTTAAATTTTAATAAATAATCAAGTACTAAAATATCAACACTTCATCAAGTTATTATTCATTGTAATTTTACAATTGAAACTCATAAAAACAATCAAACAAAAGTTATTTGAATACAATCCAATATGATGAAATAAATACAACTAAAATAGTCAAGTTTTCACTTTTGGTACAAATACAATCACTAATTCATTATTGTGTTTGTGCTTTTTTTTTGAGAAAAAAGTGTTATTCTATTAAGTGTAATTAGAAATTTAGTATAAATGTATTAGTAAATTTAGTATAACTAATTAATAAATTCTATTAGTAGACATTAGAGGTGGCAATTTGTCCCAAGTCCCAATTGGTTACCCATGCCCATTGAGACTTTGGGCGGGATGGGTATTGGAATTTGATATTGGGTTTAAAATGGGACAAATCCCAATTGTACCCATTAATTGATGGGAAATTTTGGAAAATGCTTGGGTACCCATTGGGCTCAAATAGCAAGGGCTCCGTTTGGATTAACTATTTTTGGGGGGTGTTTTTGAAATATTTTATTGTAGTAGTGTATATGAAAAATTTTACTATAAACTTTTTTTGAAATATTTGATATACTAATATGGATGGGATGTTTTTTTAGTTATTGTATATTACTGTAACATTGTATTTGAAAAACTTATTTTTTGAAAAAATAACCAATCCAAACGGAGTTTTAGATTCAAAAATTATCTTTAACAATTTTTATAGTCATGATTGTATATCTATCTTTTCCTTTATTTGTTAATCCAATTTTTGGTGATAATCCTGAGTATAAAGCACTTGCATGTTTATTTAATAAAACTAAAAGAAATTTAATAAATCAAAAATATTAAAATTATATAAAAAATAAAAATAAATTAAAGGAAAAAAATATGTATAAAATAGATTTGGGTATTGGGCGAGATCAATCTAAACCCATCCCAAAGTGATCCCGCCCAAGTTAGTCCCAAAACATATATGGGTAAGGTTGGGCCCAAACCCATATGACTCGGTTCCATCTTAAACCCAAGCAAATCCCGCCCATCCCGCCCATTTTGCCACCTCTAGTAGACATGTCTAATTATTCGTATCATTGATAATATCAATTATATTACATACACTAATATACATTATATAATACATCTAACTAATAGTATTATTATCATAAGTTTATAACTAATTAAATTATATATTATATATAATTATATATATTTATATATATACACTTTTTCTTTTGCGGGGGGCGGGGCGGGGGATGGGGCGGGGGTATACTCCCCCGTCCCCCGCCCCGTTACTAAACGGGGGGAAAAAATTCCCCCCCGCCCCCGCCCCAACCCCCGCCCCAAGAGTCCCCCGCGGGGCGGGCACCCGCGGGCACCCGCCCCCATTGCCATCCCTAGGAGTGGGGCTTCTTCTGAAGTTTTTGCATATAATCCCCTGTAAATTATGTAGATAAATATAAAAACTACGAAAGAGTAAAATATATATTTCACTAAATCATATGAAAGGTAAACAAATATTATGATTTTATCACACGTATTTTTACAGCATGTCTAACATTATTCGATAGCATTTTCATTTATTTTTTACTCTACATAAAATTACAGAGGAATATTATGAAATTATGAATATGTTAAAACCTTAGGAGAGTCATGTAACAATATATTGAACCACAATAGGCTTATTAGTAATTTACACTAAGAAAGATGAAGTTGCGGGGAAGAGAGGGACTAAATGAAACCCCCCCCTTTTGAACATTGATAAAATATGCCATATATAAAGTATGGATTTAAAATGAAAGGATGTAGATTTAACTTTAGGGATACATAATTTTGGCTTTTTTAACTTTAAAAATACTAAATTTTGGCTTTTTGGGAAGCTTCTCTTGCAGAAGATGCTAGTAAGAGTCTTTTGAACTACTTAAAACAAATTATAAATATCTTTGTGAAAGTAAAACTATTATTTTTTATTGTTTCTCAAAACAGCTTTTAACTTCTCAAAACATTGAAAACAAGGATGATTTTTCATTGTTTCAAACAAAGTTTTGAAATTATTTCATATTTGAATTCCAAAACTACTCAAACGTAGTTGAGAATAAGCTCCAAGTAAATGTTAAAGTTGCAAATAAGGAAAAATGGCAATTGTACGTAGTATATTTAGAAGGTTGGCTATACCAGTTGGGGAATATCTTGATCTAGTGATTAAGATCAAGATCCCAAAATTAGAGGTCATGAGCTCCAATCCTCTTACGCCCTCCCTCCTATTAAGTCCCACTCTCATATTTATTAGAGGTGGCAATTTATCCCAAATCCCATTGGGTTACCCATGTCCATGGGGACTTTGGACGGGATGGGTACTGGAATTTGATATTGGGTTTAAAATGGAACAAATTTCAATTGTACCCATTAATTGATGGAAAATTTTGGGAAATACTTGGGTACCCATTGGGCTTAAATAGCAAGGGCTCCATTTGGATTAGCTGTTTTTGGAGGTATTTTCGAAATATTTTATTGTAGCAGTGTATATGAAAAAATTTTACTATAAAATTTTTTTGAAATATTTGATATACTAATATGGATGGGATGTTTTTTAAGTTATTGTATATTACTGTAACATTGTATTTGAAAAACTTATTTTTTGAAAAAATAGCCAATCCAAATAGAGTCTTAGATTCAAAAATTATCTTTAACAATTTTTATAGTCATACCAGCGAATATAATCTAGCAGTCTTCCTAGTCATTATCCACAAGAATTTCCAGCATTTCAGTCAGTTTAGACCAGTCATCCTTGGACAATGATGAGGATAAATATTCAACACCCTAAGTGCCTTGGCCATCTTGATATATGTTGGAATATGGTTGTATATCTATCTGTTCCTTTATTTGTTAATCCAATTTTTGGTGGGAATCCTGAGTATAAAGCACTTGCATGTTTATTTAATAAAACTAAAAGAAATTTAATAAATCAAAAATATTAAAGTTATATAAAAAATAAAAAATGAATTAAAGGAAAAAAATATATGTAGAAAATAGATTTGGGTATTGAGCGGGATCAATCTAAATCCATCCCAAAGTAATCTCGCCCAAGTTAGTTCCAAAACACATATGGGTAAGTTAGTCTAAATAATATTTATCATAAATGATTGATCAACTATTTTACTTTTACCTCCGTAGAGTTATCAGCTATTTTTACTTTTCTCCTTTGAGTCATGATTTTTAATTTTTTGCATCCTGAAGTTACACATCTATTAAACATTGTATTACGTACACAGATATGGACAGAAAACGACAGAATTTTCCTTGTGAAAGGTGACATTCGATCTTGTAGGTTTTCCGTAATTGTGTAAGTATTTGAGGTAAGTATTTTAGCAAGTTTTGATAACCAAATGATCGAAACAGAGAATTTATGAACTAATTAACCATACTAAGGAAGAAGACAAGATTCACTTGTTCTAAACCTTATATCTTAATGCAACAAGTCGGTTAGGCGCTTGACTAAACCTTCAATCTTTTAAATAAACGCCCTCCTCATGTAATTTCTCAAATGTTGAGTCATGACAAGGTGAAGATAGAAATTAAATTAAAGATTCTAAAAATTTTTAAAGATTCTTCTAAATTAGAATAGTTTACAACATATAGAACTTTGAACTCCAAATTTCAAATGATTCTGACTACGTCTATTCTAAAAAGAGTAACAACCTTTTGTAAAGTGGCAAATATTAAAGATGTTAGTCACAATTCAATTATGTTAATCAAATCCGTCCAAACCCATCTCTACAAATCAGAATAAGGCCCAACAAAGAGACTTACAATATCATCAAGGCAGGAACGGTAGGGACTTAGCAAAATACAATCTGCATTCTAGGCGCATAGGCTTGCCGAGCGAGTTGAGCCTACGTCAACGTGCCAACAAATATTTTACCTGAACAAGAAAAATAAACCCAAGTTCAGGTACAGGTACAGGATTCGAACTATAAACTAAGTGCCCTCCCAATAAACTAATGCAATAAAAAAAAATAAACTAATGCAATAAAAATATCAACTTGATAAGCTAATGCAAAGAAATCATGGAACACGAATATATTACCTTACCATCTTAAGTGAAAAGAGTGCACACAGCTTAATCAGAATGATAAGAAAAAAAGTGCATCGAACCCGATCTGCATAAAAAGACACAGGCTGAAAGGTCAAAGAATCAATTTAACATGGTAAGCAAAGCACGATTGACATCTGAGTTTCTTCTCAAGCTAGTTAAAAGTGAGAAAAATTATTTACTGGGCTTTAAAGGAGGAAATTACTAATATAAATTTCACATGACACATAAAAGTAATATGATTCCTCTATTTGAATTTCGACACTTCTTTTCCATTCAAGAAATTTGTTGGAGTCAACAAAAAAAATTTTGGACAATAATTTTAAGTGAAAATCAGTAAGAAATCTAAATCTCTGCTTACTTGATGCCATCACTGCGTATTTCCACACAGGGAATGTCTTCAATCATGGGCCAGTAGTCTCCTCTATCCATCAAACACCTTTTCTCAAGAAGTGGGCATTTATTAATTACTAGAGTTTGAAGCGGATTACGCAGCGATTCCTTTGGTAGGGATCCAAGCTCGGGGCAGTTAAAGATATGCAGATATCGAAGAGCTGTAAGACCTCGCAAGAACGTGGAGAGCGATTTCAGATTTCGCAAGTCACCAATGGCGACGGACCTAAGAGTCGGAGGAAGCAAAGCCAATCCATCATCACCACTACCAGAAAATGATTCCAGCCCTGGATATCCACCACGGATGTAGAACCTTTCAAGAAACGTGAGTCTGTTGAGTCCCCATTCTGACAGGGGCTTCAGCTGTAAGTTTTCTCCTGCCTCTATGTCAAGAAACTTCAGAGTGGGAGGAAAATCTCCTTGTGGAAATAACAAAGGACTTGAACAAGAATACAACAACAGAGATCTTAGTCGTCCCAAACCACTGGGCAAGTAACTAACATTTTTGCATCTGCACAAGGAAAGACGTTCCAAACTTGGAGTGGGCAATTGATCCAGATCATAATCACAATCCCTAATATCCAAAAACCGGAGACTTGCAAAACTGTAGACTGAACCAAGCATTGTTCTCAAATTCAGACATGGGCAGCCAACGATTTCCAGACTCTCAATCGATGTGCTAGTGTCCTCTATGACAATCTCCGGAGTAAGGTTCAGTTTCTGGCAATGTCTGATCCCAAGATTCCTAAGCTGAGGGAGGAGCAACTTGTCCATTGGCAAGCAACTGAGGGCTGAGCAACTGCTTATTTCCAATGTGTTAAGACCAGATAATGTAGGCAAAGACAGGAGAGCACTGCAACTTTCTATCTTAAGATATTTAAGCATGGGTAAAACAGCAAGCTCCTCCAAGGATGAAAGCTGTGAACATTCTGAAACAACTAAAGATTTTAGCTGCACAAGGTTTACAGTATTACTTGAGCCCCACAAATTCTTCAGTTGATGGCACTCACGTAATGTGATATCTTCAAGGCCTGATGGGAACTGCATGAACGCATCCTCGAGGGATGCAAGCCCTATAATCTGCCGAAAATCCAAATTGTTTAATGAGGTCAAATTGTATAAACATTTTGCAATTCCCACCGAGCACTTTTGCAACTTTAGTTCAGAGAGTGAAGGAAGCTGCAAAACAGGAATGCTTTTCAACTTTGGGCATCTACTTATACAGAGCTTTTGGAGCAGAGGGAAGTGGCATTCGTTCTCTCCTGCTGAACTTAAGCAAGTCCATTCCTCCCATTCTGGCATGTCATCAAATGTTAGACTTTCAAGCAATGGAAAGGAAAATTCCCAAGAGCAATCTTTGCCACATAGCTCCGTACCTACTGCCTTCACCTCAAGCATGGTTTGAATGCTCAAATCCTTGAGCGCAGGCAATTGCCCGAGTGATGGTAAACACTTGCAGTGTGTACAACCTCTGAGGCTTACTTCTTCTAATTTAGTAAATGAAGAATCCCCCACCCAGGAAGAGAATTTGTCTCCCTTATAGAACTCAATTTCAAGACTCGTTAGGTTTGTGTGTGGTCGTAGTGCCTCAAGCAAATCTTGTTGAAGAACTTTACTCAGAGAACCATCATATTCACTATTCCATGCCAATACTATGTTATCAAGGTCCCTCTTGTTCTTCAAATTGGCATCCCGTGCTTCTTGAACATTCGTAACATTTTGCAACTCCAAAATGGCGAGTGACCCTGCCAGTAAGGACAAGTTCCCCAAGTCATTCAGCCTGAACCCACCATTTTTGCTCACAACCACTTTGGATAGTGTCTGCAAGCTCGTCAACTGATCAATCCCTGAAGGCATCTCATGCAATTGACTAGTATTGAAATTTTCAAGATGGCGCAGGTTAATTAATTTTCTAATACCCACCGGTAAGTTAATCAGCCCCCAGCAGTCGCGCAAACGTAGTGTTTGTAAATTGCAAAGGTTACTCAATGATTCAGGCAACACTTTCAACGAAGTACCAGACAAATTCAGGTACCTTAGATGTATTAATTCACCAATGGAATTTGGTAGATCAGAGATAGAATATCCACTGAATGATAGCACCCTTGGGTATCGCAATTCCAGCAAAAGTTCTGTTATGACCTTTTTAGCGATGTAAAAGTCGCCGTCATACTTGCCAGAAACGGGTAGGAAACTCCGCAAATGTTTTGCTTTCTGAAGTGTTTTAAACTTTTGTGAAGCTCCATACATTGAACTTGTGAATGATGTGTACCTAACCTTGTCAAGAATCGTGCATTTGATGTTCTCTTCCAAGTCGTCTGTCAGTCTGGAACAAAAATCTCCAGCAACATATCTAGCTAGATCGTTAATAAGGTCATGCATCACAAAACGTGAACTAGCGGAACTTGACTGCTGGAAGAAGGACCTCATTAGTAGCTCCTTAAAATAATTGTCCCCTGTGTCCTCCATAAGATCACTTGCTTTTGATTCCTCGAGAAAACCCTCTGCCATCCAGAGCAATACAAGCTCATATTTGTCAAACTCATAGTCCTTGGGAAATATGGAGCAGTAAGCAAAGCACGGTTTTAGATGGGCAGGAAGATGATAATAGCTTAATCTTAGTGCTGGAAGAATATCACTTTGATCCTCTTTTATTTCCCATATCTCACTGTTCAGTATATCCGTCCATTCATCTGGGGTCGATCTAGCACGCAACAGCCCTCCAAGAGTCTTCACGGCCAAGGGCAAGTTCTTACATTTCCTTACAATACTCCTACCAATGCCTTCTAGATTGGGGTGCCTGTCAAAATTTGTCCTTCCTAGTGCATGTCTTGCCAGTAACCATAAGCTTTCATCATCTGTCAACTCCTTCAGACTATATCCAGCAGTGGAAGACATTACTGATGCCACCCTATGATGCCGAGTGGTGACAATTATCTTGCTCCCAGATGAACCAACTAGAAATGGGCGGCGCAGGATGTCCCAGTCCTCGTATTTTTCATTCCAAACATCATCTAAAACAATTAGAAACCTCTTCCTGGTCAAGGCCTCACTCAGTTTCACTTGAACCATATTCAGATCCTCATAATCACAGCCACCTCGTGTGATTGCTTTAAGGATTGTCTTTGTTACCCCAACAATGTCAAAATCATCTGAAACACAAGCCCAAGCCTTGGAATCGAAAAATTCGTTGACTCTGTCATCATTGTACACCATTTGAGCAAGAGTTGTTTTACCAACCCCTCCCATGCCAACAATTGGTATCACAACCACTTGATCATCACTCGATTCATTTGAAAGGAGCAATTTCAGCAGCTCTTCTTTGTCATTCTCTCGACCATAAACATAAGACTCCACCAAGGAAGTTGATGGCAATCTATCCCTATTTTTGTTCGGCCTCTTTGCTACAGTCTCTGCCAAATGGAGGATTTTGATTTGTTCTTTCATGCTCTCCAATCTTCTAGTTATTTCATCCACCTTGGGAGCCATTTTTCTGTTGAACTTATAATCTTTAACAGAAAAATTTGTACAACAGGAAGGGATTTTAGCCTTTCTTACCTTGCTAGTAGAGCCATGAGCTTCCATCAACTTTCTTCGACAAGCTTCAGTGGAGAATTCGTCGATCACATCATCCATATCATATGCCAAATCCTGAAGATCATCTAGCCAGTGCTTCACAGCAATCCTCATATTCTGCTTGTCCTCTGCATCATCAAGCACTGCCTGAATCAGGGATAGCACTTGGATCCATCGTTTCAGCTGAGTATCTAAGCCTTCTGAGCGTGCAAATTTCTTCAAATCCACAGAAGCAAGCTTGTCAAATATCACCTTGATGATTGCACCAAGAAAGACTTCTATCAGTGCCATTTTTCACTATTCTTTTTTTTTTCTCCAGATTATATTGTGTAGGTAAGCAACAAGCAAAAAGTCTGAAAACTTGAAAGGGGAGATAAGATTGAAAGATAGGAAACTACAGGCTGTGTTTGGACTAATAATTCAAAATGGTTGCGGAACAGTAACTACTTTATCTGTTTGGATGTGGACATAGAAGTTATAATTAGTTTCATGAGTGAAATTTTTACCTACTATTCATTTCCCAAGAATCCACCCATTTTATTTAGATTCCTTGTATGTTTCACTAACAAATGCATAGGTAATCATTGGTGTTTTATGAGGATGAAAAGCAAAAGAAAACTACCGGCCTCTTTATTGCTCTCTTTCATCTGATCTCCATCCTTCATTTTCGTAGTGACCTGCAATGCTTGGGTCATCCTTTCAGAAAGGTTAACTGTTAGCTTTGGTGAATTATCGAAGGAGATGCAATTTGATCTATTTGTTGACGTGCAATTGACTAATCATTCATTGTTATTAGGGTTAACAACATAAAAGCCCCTGTGATATAACTATCATACAGAAAAGTCCCCTGTGATTTTATATCATACGCGTCGGTACCCCATGATTTGAATTATTCTGAAAAATCAACGGAAATCATTATAACAGACAAAGCTGAGTGAAAAGACGAAAATACCCTAATGATATCAGTGAAAATTGCAGAAGTAATTTCGGGCAAGGGCATGGGCCAGGCGGTCAGCAGTGTCTTGACCCGAGACTCCACCATTGTGGACCCAACAAAGCGAGGTTATCAAGATTGAGCTCTTCGGTCCAAGAAGCGTGGCGATGGGAGAGGAGGCGGTTTTCCGAAGGAACTTCTCGGCGATGGCAGCAGCTGCTACGGCGGTGGCGGAGGAGGATGAGGATGAGGAAGAGTCTGATACGTCAAGTGCTGCCGCGGTTGGACTGGGGTCGGGTGGGATGAGGAGGAAAAAGAGGAGGAGGGCCGCGGGGAAGGTGGCGGCAAAAGGGTATAGGAAGTTGGCGGAGACGATAGGGGGATTTGCAAACATATATGAGAGAGTAGAGGAGGCGAAACAGAGGCAAATGGTTGAGTTGGAGAAGCAGAGAATGCAGTTTGCCAAGGATTTGGAGATTCAAAGGATGAAGCTTTTTATGGAATCCCAGGTCCAGCTCAAAAAGCTTAAGCGATCTAAGCGCAATTCACCATCTGGTGGTAAGTTTATCTGTGCATTTGCATATTGTCTCAAGTAATGCTGGCAATGTTACATGACTAGTTTCAGCCTAGAGTTTCTTGGGTTTCTTGACGAGCCTCTCCTCCACCTCTTCTCTCCAGTTGTAAGCGGGCTTGCTCTCTCTCCTCTCGTTCCTCAGTTGCCTTCTCTCCCTGGTCGTTAGTTGCTTTTCAATCACGGACTCTACAGTCGCCGAGATCGTGAAAGAAATAATGGGACTTCGGAGCTTATTGAAGGCTTTGGAGTAATGGGTGGACGGGGAAAGAAAGAGAGGGCAAGGACTCCATGTAAGAAGCCTTCGCTGCAGCTCTATCATCCCTATTAGTATCTCGTTATTCAATCTGATTTTGATCTGGTTTTGTTTTCTTGGCACAGATGGCTTGTGTTTCTGCTATTTTGGTGTATGTTTGGTTTTGGGTCAACTAGCAATTTGGTAGATGAAGGGTAAAATAGGCATATCAGGTGAAAGTCTGTGATAGAAATCTATTTTTCGCAAGAAACATACGCCTTTCCAGTGCGTTTAATACAAACGCCGTACATTTGACGATTTCCGTCGACTTTTCAGAATAATTCAAACCATGGGGTATCGATATGTATGATATGAAACCACAGGGGGCTTTTCTGTATAATGGCTATACCACAGGGGGCTTTTATATTGTTAACCCTTGTTATTATTATATGCAACTTTAATAAAGTGGCCAAGATTGATAAAGGATGAAGCTATTGAAGCGGTGGTGATTTATTGGTCGTAGATATTGGTTACAAGAAAATGTTTGCTTATTGAGACACTATTCATGAATCATCCATTGGATACTTGCCTTCAATAATTTCTGGAAGGTTACAACGTGTGAATGTTTTAAAAAAGGGATAATTTCGGAAACCTCCCTTGAGGATTCATGAAATATCACTTAGCTTCCTTGATGTTTTCAAAATCTCACTTAGCACCCCTCGAATTGACATTTTGGTAACATTGTCACCCTTCTAACCAAAAGTAACATTAAAAAATTCATGTTTGAGGAGAGAGATTATTTTAGTGCCTTTACTACCCTTAGGCTATAGAAAAATGAACATTTTACAAACCAAGGAAAAAAAGTACTAAATTGGAACCATCTTAAAAGTGAGGGGATGAAAATTGATAAGATTTTATGTTACAGCCAATAGTCATTTCTATAGTAGAGAGCAGTGTTGTCAAAATCGCGATCCGGATTGTAGGATCGTACGATCCTACGATCCGGATAACCAAAATCGATCCGGATCGTATTCAGAGTCGCAAATTGTATTAATCTACATAGGATCGGTAGGATCGTACGATCGTACGATCCTACAATTTTTTGCAAATTTGTGAAATACGAGACTCCATTTTGCAAGTAAATGAAAATATTTGTGGTAGGTTTGTAATTTATCAAAGAATTGCAGCTTTTAATTGCAATTTTTGCCTCAAAAAGTCAAAAAAGCTCATATTCTTCTCCTCTACTCAGTCATCTGTCGTTGACTCGTTTCTTTATTCTTCATTTCAACCTTCATTTTTCAGTTTTCACTTCTTCTCCACCGCTGCAACTCCAACCAACCAACCTTCATTGTTACAAGAGTGCTTCAGCTCACATAGATTATTGTTTGCTTACTATTGATTGCAATAGCTAAGCATTTCATGCAAGATTGAGTTTCTGATATCTTGAGAACTTTATTTCAGCAGATAACTTTTTCTTCTTCTTAGACAAGGTTGTAAGGTGGCTTTGTGTCCAAGAAGTTCATTCCTTCAGCCGAAAAATATTGGGTGTCACTCGAACTTATGATTTCCTGGCCTTTATTTTTGTTCTTAAGCTAGAAAGGTGCATTAATTGCCCAGATTTTCCTATTTAGACCAGAAAGATGGGCTGCCGTGGACGTATGCTTTTGAACTTTTTGTTAACAAGTTTGAAAAATCTAATTTCTTCTAAATTTTCAGCTCAAATCAACATTTAGCCTGGCTTTTCTCATAGTATTACTTTGCAATGGCTATAATTGTGAAAAGAAAAATGCTATATATTTATTACTTATCAGACAGTAAGTAAAAAATACTATATATTTATGAGTAACTTATTTATTTAATATCTTTTAGAATGTACAAAATGGTATATAAATCTGAAATTCATTAATTTAGTAAATTTAGAAACTTTTGGTGGAATCTTACGATCCTACGATCCGATTCTGTGAAACTAAAATCGATCCTACGTAGGATCCCGATTTTACAAACCTTGGTAGAGAGAGACAGTAAAAGCATATATTTTTTAAACCATTTCAATAAATAAAACCCTCCATAGCATTGAAGGCAATTAGCATGTAAAAATCATGCATTTGAGCCAAAAAAACTCAGCAATAGATGAAATTCAACTTCAATATCATACAGAGAATTTACTCAAAATAAACGGACTTTTTTTATGGGCATGAAATATGAAAATTTTATTATAAAAAACTCAGAATTTGAAAAACTGCAGTTCGGAGTATTAGTTACTTTATTTCTCTTGCGCTCTACATGAATAGGAACAAATAAATAAATAAAGTTGTGAAACACAAAAAAAAAGGAAAAAAAGAACCTGCAACTATTTTTCTCCAAATGCGCTGAATATTTCATTGATTAAATCTTATATTTCATTGACATTTAGAGAAAGAAAAACAAGTTTAGAAAATTTAAATATGAGGGTATTATTGACAATTCATCACCTTTGATATTAGCATATGACCCTACTATCACTTCAAGGGTGTTAAGTGAGATTTTGAAAAGTTCAGGAGAGCTAGGTGATATTTCATACAACCTCAGGGGAGGTTTCTGAAATTATCCCTTTAAAAAAATAATACAATATGTGAAAACGATTCACTAATAGTTTCTCGATAGAGCTTAATTGGCTATACTTGTCAATTTGCTGTTTGAGGCTCCACTTCACATCTATAAATGAATGCAATAATTAGCAGGACATTTATAAATGAATGCGACAACTGTCAAGATGAAAATTATATAACTGTGATGTGTTTGCTGGTTTTATTAAAATAAAAAAATACATAGGACAAAAAAAAGAATTAGAATTATCTTTTACATTGAGTTCATGTCGTTGAAATAACTTGTGCGGTCGATGCATGCTTGTAATATGTGTTAACCTTTATGAATCCCACATAATGTTTGTTTGGCCTGATAAATCATTTTTTATTGTGCTAATATTGCAAACGAGTTTTAGAAATTTTGCTGCAAATTTATCTTCTCAAAATAACTCAACCAATTTGATTGGGATCAAAAAAATTGTGGGCTAAGTTTTTTTGTTCGAATAATCACATAGGTACAAACCAATCCCTAGTGGACTCAAAATTCTAGACTCTTTAAGAGTTTCTAACCAAGCAGTAAATAGCCAAGCATCTAAAAGTCATTTGTAAGCATAAAGTTCCATTCTACACCAAGCAGTAATGGCTGACCCGCAAAGTGCGGATCGGGTCAGTCAAATGGTGAATGGGACGGATACCCGACCCACACCCACCCCTAGTGGCTCGTGCTATTGTAGGTGAACACTACTTTCCGATGACCTGAAAGGGAAAGTTGACTTCATGTAGCATTCAAACCACACGCAGTTGCCATCAGTAAACGCCTCCATTTTTAGTGCACAGCAAAAGAGGCAAACTAATGAGCTGCGCAGGAGGACCCTTCAAAGATGATAGCACAAATGGGCAACGAACAAGCAGCATTACTTGTGGACTTGAAACTATACAATCACACGAGCATTATCTCCACCTTGATCATCAAGTCTTTCACGAATGATCAAAAAAACATGTAAAACTTGCTAAGCTTCTCAAGATATTTTACATAAAAAGTTGAGATTTTACAACCCGGTTTGCACCTACCATCCACACAAACTAAAACCAAGGACTCCGAACAAAGTTAAATTAAAGTTCTTCTTCCCTGGGGAATGGAAAAGGAACTTCTAGTAGACAAACTATCTTTGCTGCATCATACAAGGAGAGTACATGGGGCTTTCCTAACAGCAAGTCAAATCATCTGTGCAAAAGAAATGAGACGCCATAGACCGCACTGTCCAGCAATAAAGAAAGGAGAAAAGGTATATGCAAGAGACAGGGTCCGCCAAGATGAGAATAAAGTCTGGATCAGCCGGTCTGATCATGAAGCTTAAGAATTCAGATGCCCACGGAATTTTCTAAGCCGCTCTCCTATTGGGTTGTCACACTCTTTGCAAGATTTCGGGGCTGGTCAACATTGTGACCTCGTAGAACAGTTAGATGGTAGGCCAACAACTGCAGGGAAAGAGCAGGGAAAGATAATTATCCGCAGAAGTATCAGCTTTTATAGCAATGAGAAACAAAACCGCAATTCTTGAGAAGGTCTACCAACAAAATAAAAGAAATTTTACAGCCTGTACTATAAGCCAAATAGTTATCAAGATGTGTCATAGCTCTTTCCAAAGATGACAAAAACAAAACGAGGAAATCAAAGGTTCAACTGCACAACATAACCAATTGTATATACACTCGCTCAATCAAAAACAATACTCAACCTAAAGTGTTGCAGTAAAATATAGAAGAGTGCAACTATTGGCTCCCTTAGAATCTTTGAGATTGAATTCCCTTTGTAAGACAGTTACCTTAGGGCACGGATAAAATTAACATAGTTGCTGTTGATCATATGGTCTACTTTACCCAGACAAATAAAAATCAAAGACTTGCAGAGCTTGCAGACTTTTCATAGTTCTTGGGCTTAATATTCAAGCTGCTCTGAGAGTTGAAATCATTATTAAATAGTTTAACAATTTGGTACCTAAAAGTTCCTAAAAATAGCAGCATTTAGGTTCCCAGAGTAAAGAAGATCCATACTGCCAAAATCATCCTTCATCCAACTCAATGAATAGTTAACACAAGAAAAGGTTCCCAATAAAAGTGGGCAATTTACCTGCAATGGAATTACATTAAGTACAGGCTGGAGACAGTCTTCAACATGAGGAACTTCAATTACTCGACAAGATCCACCAACTGATACAGATGCAGAATCTCCTTTCGTGCACATAACTATTAGTCGACCTTTCCTAGCATGAAGTTGCTGAATGACTGATTGTTGTTTGCTGCAGCAAAAAGAGATGTTTATGGAATAGATAATAATAAACACGAAACCACTAGTTTATCAAAACATTCAACTAACTGAAACAAGCATCACGAGTAGCAATCACAACAATTGGAAGCTTGTGATCCACTAATGCTAAAGGTCCGTGTTTCATTTCACCTGCAAGAATTCCCTCACTATGCATAAGAGCAACCTCCTTTACTTTCAAGGCGCCTTCTAGAGCTGTTGCATAATTATATCCTCTTCCAAATACAAGAAGTGATTGTTCACTAATGAACAGTTCGGCAAGATCTTTCATTTCCTCATCCAGCTTGAGAACCGCTTTCACTTTGCTGACCGTTTTCAAAAGCATAATATAATAGAATTAGATACCTCAAAAAATATATACTAGAAAGCACACTTTTGTAGGCAGAAAAACTAAAGAATGTTGTAGCTGCAATGCAAGAAACAAGCAAGATGCATACTTGGCAAGTCTAATAGACCATCTATTATTGCTTCTCTCGTTTCATTTGAAATCATGTCTCCTCCAACAGCAAGAGCCAACATTGCCATAACTACAATTTGACTGGTGTATGCCTGTTGATCAAGGCAACAACATAACAAGTCACATAATAGTAAAACCAAAAGAAAAAAGAATAGAAGGAAATAGGCCAAACACAAAGTGCCAATTACTTGCCTTAGTACTCGCCACACCTATTTCACAACCAGCCTTAATATGCACATCGCAGTGGGTTTTCCTAGCAAGCGCACTTCCTACAGTGTTTGTGATTCCAACGCATAATGCACCATTTTCTAAAGCATAATCTAATGCCTGTAAAGTATCAGCAGTTTCACCAGACTGACTGAAAAAAACAGCTGTGTCTTCCCTGTATATTGGCCCCTGCCTATCCACTAAATCACTAGCAACCTCCAGCGTAACCGGAACACCTTTATACAGGAGAAATCAGTGTAAGAATCAATTTACTAGATGTCATCATCCATACAATATAGCAACAGCTAACAACTAGTACCGGTCGATGTATTTGTGCTCCAAATATAGTTCCTCGAACAGCATTTTCTAAATGAACCAGAGCCAACTAGAATTGATCTTGTAAAAGATCCGCTACAGAATGAATACATTTATTTTTCGAATGATTCATATAGTCAAGTGTACCCATTCCAAATTTTAGTCCAATCAAATGATCGGCGGCTGCCAATATATCTCAGGAAGTATGGTCTGGAAGTTGGTCAAAATCTGATATTTATATAGATGCGGTATGTAAAGAGTTTTCGTGTATCCATTGCATTTTGCTTGAGTGATGTTTTCTTTTATGTTGTATATGAATTAAATTTTGGGTTTTTTGATTAATTCGTGGTTTACCTTCATGTGATTTTAAGATTGTATTGTCAGTTTGAGTGGGTTTTTTCAGTATTTACTTTTTGGGATTGGTTGTTAATGTTTGGTGTAAATGATTGATAGATAGTGCTCTTCCAATTGGTGTCAATGATAAATAATGGTATTTCAATTTAAAACTTTTTTGGTAATGTGGGCCTTAAGTTTTGTACTACCTTTATGATTTTAGAGCTTGTGTGATTAATAGTGAAAGTAAGGACAAAATTGGCTATATTTTTATTGATGTTTGATATATTTTTTAAACTTGGATATTCTATAAATGTAGATGTTATCATGGAGATGGATACCATCATCTTCAAATTTTTGTTCTTGTTGTTTCTGGAAGAACACCATGAAAAGCTTTAAGGGTCAAAAAAAGTTGTTGTTGAGTCAATTGTATTATAATTCTCATAGATATCAATTGTTAGTTGTCAGTTTTGCTTGGCTTCCTCTCATTAGCTTCCTCTAATTAGTTTCCCGTATTATGAGTGATTGGAATATTAGAAAATTTATTTCTAATGCTTAGGAGAAAAAAAGAAAATATTCTTTACTGACCACATGAAAGAAGACATTTGAAATTATTTTATAAGAAGTTCGGTGTAATAAAAAAAAATATGATTACCAAGTTCTTAATTATCAAACAGTGAATGCCCATTTCTACTTTTGAACCGACTGCATACTCAACTAGATAATAAAACATCAATGGTTATAGGAAGCATTAAAAAAGAACATGAGAATATTATTCTAATTACTCAAATCATTTGGTAACGCTTTAGTTTTTATTCTAATTACTCATATTATTGAATCAATTGGTAGCATTTTGTTCATATCATTACTGTCATAACCGAAATAAAATGACTCTAATTATTAGACAAAAGGGTACTTTTTTTTTTTTTTTGTCGAAACGATAGGAAATTTCATTATCAAAGGCCATAATACATGTACGAGCAACGGCTCGAAGGAACTGCACAAAAAGTGTTCAGCGAACACTGAGGAAATTTCTTTCCTCATCCACAATTATGCTTAAAGCATCTGCACTCAGTAGTCTACTGTCTAACATATTTTCCTCTCTTTCCAAACCAAAAGAGCACATACAAAATAGTCTCTTCAGACTTAGAATATCCTCCAGCAATGTAGCCATCTTGCTATCTGTTGGTCGTTGCTGTGTAAGCTGTTTCCATAGTTCTTTGTTGCAGAAATTGAGACGTACCTCTCTCCACTGCTGCTGTACAGCTTTGCACAGAACCAATTTTAATGCCAGAGCTTCGTCTAAGATGTTGCTCCCCAAACTTCTCTCTGTCAGCTTCCAATCTGCAATTTTAGTGTTTGCCGCATTCTTTGCTGTGACTCCTATGCCAAAGGCGTTCTGCCCTTGTTTCTTAACTGTTGCCACTTGTATAATTAAGGCCCCTTCATTTCCATTGCTCTGTCCTTGGTGAACATTGGTATGAACTGTTTCTTCTGTACTCTTTTTATCCCCCTACTGATGTTCTACCCCTTGTTCCATCCATTCTTTGTGCGCACGTTCTACTATTCTCAATGGTGCTAATCTAATTGAGTTCTCATATTCCCTCTTGTTCCTATCTTTCCATACCTGCCATAATATATTTGCTGTCAGGCCAATATGCTCCTTCCCTTCCTGTCTAGTTCTTGCTTCTGTAATTCTCATCCACCATCTCTTAAAATCACCCCTCTGATCATTTGCTCCATCCCACTGAATGGGGGCTGATTTCCATACTTCCAGTGCATGTGGACAGTTGAGTAACATATGTTCTATGGTTTCTGGAGCCTCGCCACAGGTTGAGCAAATAGGGTCCCCTACTCCTGTTCGCTTTCTCACTGCCTCCCTGACTGGTACTGCTCGTTTAATACACTTCCAGATGAAGTGCTTGATTTTGTGCTTAATGTTGAGCTTCCATAACATATTCCACATCTGAACCATTTGCTGGCTTCCTTCTGAGGTGCTTGTTTCAGCTCCCTCCAGGTTGCACCTTCTTCTGCTCATGCCTTTCTCCATCAACAATTTGTATCCTCAGTCGACTGTGTAATCCCCTCCAGCTTCTGGTTTCCAGTAGAAACTATCTTCCCTCCCTGATAAGCTTAGAGGGATGCGGAGAATCTGCTCAGCATCTTCTTTGTTGAAATATCTGAAGATAACATTCCTGTTCCATCTCTGCTGGCATATTAGCTCATCAACCATCTTTAGCTCACAGTTACTTGTTCGGCATGTTGACAGCTTCCCCGTGGGTGTCTCAGGTAACCATTTATGGTCCCAGATTTTCGTGTTCCTACCATTTCCAATCCTTCTAATCAGTCCTCCTTCTATTAAGCTCCTTGCTCCCAGTAATCCTTGCCAAATCCATGATGCATTTTTAGGGAGGGTGCATTGTAGTATGGATTCCTGAGGGAAATACTTGGATTTTAAAACCTTACTGACCAGAAGATTTGGGCTGGTTAATATCCTCCATAACTGCTTACCCAGAAGTGCTTTGTTGAAGGCTTCCAGATCCTTAAACCCAAGGCCGCCTATGTTCTTGTGTACTACCATTTTGTCCCAAGAGATCCAGTGCATGTTGTTCCTTCCCTCAGATCCACCCCACCAGAAATTGGACATCATGGTGCTAATGTCTTTGTAGAGTGATCTGGGCAGCTTAAAGCAGGACATAACATACGTAGGCATGGCCATTGCAACTAAGACAAAAGGGTACTTTGATCGCAGCAAATACTAAGACAAAAAAAATATTTACACTTCAAATTGCTTACATTCCACTTGTCCAATGACGGAGCTAAGGGGGGCTGATGGAGTCCATGGCCTCCCCTAACTTTTGAAAATTTTAATTTATAGTGTGTAAATATACGTGTAAAATAAAGTTGGCCCCTCCCCCTAATTTTTTACAATTTTAGTTGTTATTATAAGAGTTTATATATATATATATATTATATTTTTATATGATAATGAATCGCAATCTAATTGATGAAATGTTTTACCTGTATCCCACAAGTCAAAAATACAATATATTTCTTTTTTTTTTTTTTAAGTCAATAGGATTGTCATTGGCGAGATCAAATGAGCAATTATTGGTCTGCGAAGATTGAAAAGCTCAGCCCATCTTGACCGCCGCCTTCTAATTTCCAAGCCACATATATGCAACGACCTGCAAGTCTTCAGCAAAGAGCAAGAAAAGAGTCATGACACAGGACCAAACTGGCTATGATTATATTCATATTTTTTTTTTCTAAGCAATTTATTGATACTTCTAGCGCCATAGCAATTCGTGAAATCTCTCTATCAAATTTCGATTTCATGTTTTTCTGTCCAGAAAAATCGATTATGGAACATCCAGTAGCTCGCGTAAAAAAATTTAAAAGAAAAAAAAACAATTGCTATGCATGTGCCAATGCCTTTTGCAACTTCTGAAAGTTTTCAATAGCGGATTTAAACTTAATTGTTAAAGTGTTAACGAGCCAATTTGAGGCTAGTCAGTTTGACTGATACAAGTATTATTCATCTTAAGTGCACACAATTACACATTTTACTGTCCCTTACACATTAAGCTGCAGACATTGCGAACACAATTGTACTGTCCCTTAAACCTTTATCAACAGTTAAAATCCACACAATTTGTCTGATCAAAATTGTATATTTGTAAAAATCATAGCACTCCAAGAAACGATATTCTTCTTGGACATATCCCCGAACAATCAGATTGCTTAAAGAGTCAATATGAGAAACAATCAGAATTGACCTAATTTCTGCAATAATTATAAATTGAAATACCTTAGTCACAAGTGTCGAGCCTGTGTAATAATAATTACTAAAAAATCCTAGTTACCACCATAATTAATTATAGAACAAATCCAAGTACTGGAGCAGGAACCCTAGGTGTGCAATGGGTTACTTGATTCACCCTATTTCCGAAGAGTGTGCTTGATCCGATATACCAGAATTGTCTATAAAAATATTAAATTTGCGTATAATGGCAAGTAGGGTTGATTCCACAGGGAACGGATAAGAAATTGCTTCTTTCCAAATCAGTAGAACAAAATTGGGGGATATTTAATGGAGTGAAAATGAAAATAAAATAAACAAAATTCAAAAGCTAACTTATCAAGTACAATTTACTAAAAATAGCAATTAATAAAATTCTACCCAAAGGATCAACTGTTCAAGCACG
Organism: Coffea arabica; assembly: GCF_036785885.1. Classification (NCBI taxonomy): domain Eukaryota; kingdom Viridiplantae; phylum Streptophyta; class Magnoliopsida; order Gentianales; family Rubiaceae; genus Coffea; species Coffea arabica. The sequence continues at coordinate 30,043,496 of NC_092313.1, forward strand.
GTCCAATTAAATGATCATCGATGCAAAGATTTTTCATTCATCCGTCACTAGGTTGGTTATAACTATCAACAAGCTCTGACAACCAGTTCTTCCTTACTTTTTCCACATTCAAGGTACGACCATTGACTGCTTCTCTAACCAGAAAACAACCCTAGGTACGACCGTAGGAGTTTAATTATCCAATTGCATTAAAGCTAGAAGAACCCAGTCATAACCAATAAACACGCTAAGAGAGTTCATTTAAACTAGATCCTATGTTTCCCCAACACAAAGCCAATTATGATGGTTGTCACTAGTTGTCAACTAAACAAACAATTACAGATTCAATTTAGTTAACGTGACAGTAGGCTATTAGATTAAATTAAATATCCGGCCGTTGATACTCAATTAATAAAATATCCATGAACAATTAATTCAGGAAACGCATGAATAGTAACGAATTGGAAGAAATAATGAAAATTCGATTAGATCTCACAGATGTTATGGACCGCGCCTTTGCGTCGACCTTTGGGTAGAGGCGAAGTCTAGCCACTCCTCATCATATCAATCTCGCATGGTTTAATCGATATCATCCAATTAATTACCAAGAATTTGGGGGACACGGAATAACGAAGAAACCGAGGAGAAAGTCTCGTTTCACTTTGCTTCGTGTCTGTACTCAAGCAAAATGTATAAGCCCAGGTCTCACAAAAGGCGTACGAAACAAAAGGAACAAAAACGGAAACTTCAAGTCGTCTTCCAAGGATAGCAACCGAAGGCTACTCCCAAATTGTCCAGAGCTAGAGCTAAAAGTCAAAAGAAAAAGACGTCTGACTGATGGGAAAAAAAAAGAAGAAAGAAACTAAAGCTAATCTCTTGATTACACGTGATTCTGGCTTTTTAGCGTTTTGAAGCCGCCGCCAGAAGCAAAGAAAAACGTCTAGGAGCAAGACTTTGTCTAGGGGTTTTAATTCCATGCATCTCTGTGGTTCACGTGGATCTCATTTCCTAATTGCCTCCTACTGCTACCAATCCCGCGGGTCCGGCTTTTGGGTATTCTTCTAGAGTTTCTGGTGTGGGCACGCCATGAAATAGAGAGTCTTCTGAAAATTTGCCTCGCGAAAGCACTTTTTACACAAATCACCTACAATTTATACAAATATGAAATATGAGTAAAATCTCAATACTTAGCACAGTAAGTAGCCAAAATTATAACAAAATAACAGTGCAGAACGTGCCCAATAATTGCACTATCACTTAGCATTAACAATAATTTTTAAGTAAACTCATGGTACAAGTATTTTTTTTCATGATGATGAAACGGAGTCAAATTGATAAAATACTTTATTGTATCCAACAAGTCGTGACTACAATGTATTTCTTTTTTCTATTTTTTTTAAGTTGATTGGATTGTCAATGGCGAAATCAAATGAGCAATTATTGGCCTGCGAAGATTGAAAAGCTCAGCCCATCTTGACCATTGCTTTCCAATTTCCAAGCCACATATATGCAACGACTTGCAAGTCTTCAGCAAAGAGCAAGAAAAGAGTTATAACACAGGACCAAACTGGTTATGACTATATTCATATTTTTTTCTGAGCAATTTATTGATACTTCTAGCGCCATAGCATTTCGTGAAATCTCTCTATCACAATGTCGATTTCATGTTTGTCTTTCCAGAACAATAGATTATGGAACATCCAGTAGCTCGTGTAAAAAAATTGAAAGGAAAAAAAAAACAAATGCTGTGCACGTCCCAATGTCTTTGGCACCTTCTGAAAGTTTTCAATAGCGGATTCAAACTTAACTCAATTGTTAAAGTGTTAATGAACCAATTAGAGGCTAGTCAGTTTGACTGCTACAAATTAGTTTGCCACACAATTAGACATTTTCAACAAATTAGTTTGCCAATTTGTCAGTTGACAAAAGAGCATGAGTAGTACTTCTAGCAGTAGGTCTAACTCATATACATTCAACAAATTATTGAGCTTTGCAAGCTATAAATGGGCTGACTGATTAGGTCTCAAACTTTCTATATTAGGTCAGTTATTGGAATGATACATCCCAAGTTCTTCACAAGTGTTTTGAAAAGCCAAAACCAAAGTTTGGCCTTACTTAGAATTGTAGTGACTTTAGAAATTAATTTGTTATTGGAGCTTTGTTTTTTAGGGGGTTATTGGAGCTTGCTATATAGGAACTTAATTATTGAAAGACAAGTGTTCAAACATGTAGGTAAAGATATAATTTAGTGATTGATAGTTGGATTAGATATTATTCATAAGTGCAACTAGATGTTAGTGTTTAGCTTACTATTTGTGATTATTAGTTGCAATTTTATTGAATCATAATGCCTTAATTACATATTGCCCACTTGTAGTTTGCAGTCAATAGCAGTTTACTCTCTATTTACATGAAATACACAAAATGCTTACTAATGACCAAACATTTTAACAACTAGGAAAATGCACCTGCATTGCACGTGTTTGATCATACCAAAACTTGTCTTACTTTTATCTATATTGTGAAAGACTCAACTCAGATTTTGCTAGAAAAGCCTTTGATCCATCGCATGCCAAACAAGCAATGCAAAACCTTTAATCATGCTGTATAAGTGGCTGTAATTCAGTAGAACAAGGAGAAGTTACTTGATATATCTTAGACAGGAGCTAAATGCTTCTCCATTAATCTTAGAGTTTCAGCCTTTATTTTTATTGCAATTGTAGAATCTTGAGAGCCCAGGAGGGGTGAGTTCCAATATTCCTTTCCATTTTTTCATTGGGTTAATTAAGATGCATTCGAAAGAATGATGACAAGTCAACCTTTTGAGTGCCCTTGGAAACGATAAATATATGACATGCTCCTTGTAATATTATAAATCAGCAATACCCGTCCCTTTTCTTTTGGTATCATCCCTTTCTTAGAGGCCCTTGATTTGGTTTTTGAGCATCACTGCTTGTAGGATTAAATGTGAAAGTGGAAGTGAGAAGCAGAGTTAGTGTTAGAAAGGCTATTTTCATCTAGGCATTCTAGCTGTAGAAATGGCAAGCAATACAAATAACCTTCTTATTACCCAATGAATCTCAATTGGAAGAAATATATTTTGGCCTTAGATAAGCATGGCTGGCTTACTAACCATTTTCTTGCGTGATTTTACACCTTTATGTCTCTACCGTGAAATAAGAAGCAGGCTTAAAGTCCTGAACTGTGTCCAATAGTAATTCTTTCATTTGGTAGAATTGACTCCAAAACTATCAAAGACATTCTTGACTTTCTTTGTATTTCATCGATACAATGTTGGTTGTAGGGACATTGTGAAGATTTGCGCCGAAGATTTGGTTTACATAAGAGGCCTATGACCATAAGATTGTTTCTGCACTTTCTTTGTAATGGTACTGCTATCCTTCCATACTGATTGAATAGTATTAATAATAACTATTGTATTAGACATAATTTTATAATTGTAAAAAATATAAGTAATGATATAATCTTAGGAACACCTTTTTTAATTCAAATATATCCTTTCTCAGTAGGACATGAAGGTATTTCTACTAATATTATGGGAAAAATTATTACTTTTAAATTTTTGACTCCAATAAAACAAAGAGAATTACAAATGTTACAATCATCCTCTATATATAAAACAATAAATTCAATTACTAAGGTAAAACAACATATAAAATATATAAAGGAAGAAAAATCTTATTTAAAAATTGAAGAACAATTAAAAGAAATAAAAATGCAAAAAAGAATTTTAGAGTTAGAAGAGTTAATTAAAAAAGAAGTTTGTGCAGAAATTCCAAATGCCTTTTGGGATAGAAAGCAACATATGATAAAATTACCATATGAAAAAGATTTTAATGAAAAAAATATTCCAACTAAAGCAAGACCTATACAAATGAATAGTGGAATTACTAGAATTTTGTAAAAAAGAAATACAAATATTAATGGATAAAGGATTAATAACCCCCTCAAAGTCACCTTGGAGTTGTGCAGCTTTGTATGTCATGAATCAAGCAGAAAAAGAAAGAGGAGTGCCAAGATTAGTTATTAATTATAAACCATTAAATAAAGTATTACAATGGATAAGATATCCAATTCCAAATAAAAAGGATTTATTGAATAGATTATATAACTCAAAAATATTTTCAAAATTTGATATGAAGTCAGGATATTGGCAGATTTTAATAACCCCTGAAGATAGATATAAAACAGCATTTACAACACCCTTTGGCCACTATGAATGGAAAGTAATGCCGTTTGGATTAAAAAATGCGCCTTCCGAATTTCAAAATATAATGAATGATATATTTAATCCTTATAATTCATTCAGTATAGTCTATATTGATGATGTATTAATATTTTCAGAATCATTAGAACAACATTTTAGACATTTAAATATATTCTTAAAAATAGTTAAGAAAAATGGATTAGTTGTTTCAGCATCTAAAATGAAACTATTTCAAACTAAAATAAGATTTTTAGGACATAATATAGATAAAGGAACAATAAAACCAATAAATAGAGCTTTAGAATTTGCAAATAAATTTCCAGATGAAATAAAAGAAAAAAATCAGTTACAAAGATTTTTAGGATGTTTAAATTATATTGCGGATTTCTTTCCTAAATTAAGACAAGAATGTTCTATACTATTTGATAGATTAAAAAAGAATCCTAAACCATGGACAGAAGAACATACTCAAAAGATTAGATATCTTAAAGAAAAGATTGAATCATTACCATGTTTATGTTTACCTCATCCTAAAGCTTTTATGATAGTAGAAACGGATGCATCAGAATTAGGATATGGGGGGATATTAAAACAAAGAATAGATGATTCAAAAGAAGAATTAGTGCACGATACCATGCCATTTTGTAATCTTGATAAGTAAATCCATCTGGAATGAATCTGACTGAGAAAGATTTCTTTGAATAAAGAGAAGTTCATTCATTAGGAGAACAAACTTTCATGATTCAAAAGAAGAATTAGTTAGATTTTATTCAGGAATATGGTCAGGACCACAAAAGAATTATTCAACTATTAAAAAAGAAATTTTATCTATAGTATTATGTATATCAAAATTTCAAGATGATTTATACAATAAAAATTTTTTAATTAGAATAGATTGTAAATCAGCAAAAGAAGTTTTACAAAAAGATGTTCAAAATATAGTTTCAAAACAAATATTTGCTAGATGGCAAGCAATTTTATCAGTATTTGATTTTGAAATAGAATTTATTAAAGGAGAAAATAATTCTCTTCCAGACTTCTTGACAAGAGAGTTTTTACAGGGAAATGGAACGTGAAACCCACAAAGAATATATTCGAAGATTACGAGCTGAAAGAGACAATCCTCTTCTTCAAAGAAAAGATTCAAATATTTCCCATAGACATTTCACCTATTATATTAAAATCTCTGAAAGAGAAATTCAACCCATTCCCTATCATCAAATTCGAAACCATGATATAGTACATATTAGACATAGCTATTGGTCTGCCACTACTCCAAAAGAACAAGTTTTTCTTTTCAAAAGACAAATCAATTCCTATATCATTTTCAAAGACGTCCTCAAAAAAGCCGGTCACTATCAAGAGGAGATTCAATACTATAACAACCAAATCCAACAGCTTCGAGAGAAACTCAATAAAATTATTTGTTAATTTTGGAGGATCATGGATTCAAAAGGAGGAAACTCTAGACCAAAACTCCTCAAGACTATGAGATGAGTATTACTCCTGTAACTCAAAATAGATTCCAATTATTGCAAGATTTTCAAGATAAAGTCTTGAACTGTGTCCAATAGTAATTCTTTCATTTGGTAGAATTGACTCCAAAACTATCAAAGACATTCTTGACTTTCTTTGTATTTCATCGATACGATGTTAGTTGTAGGGACATTGTGAAGATTTGCGCCGAAGATTTGGTTTACATAAGAGGCCTATGACCATAAGATTGTTTCTGCACTTTCTTTGTAATGGTACTGCTATCCTTCCATACTGCTGATGTTTATATTCACTAGAAAATAAATAAATAAATATCACGTGCACTGCATGTGTATAATTTATAAAATAATTTTAAAAACTGAATTAGGAAATTTTGTAGTATTTAAAGAAGTGTTCTTGTAGGACGAGAAAATGTTATAGGACAGAAGTCATTTGAGTTGGGTAGCTTTTGATATGTCTTCTATTTCTTTCTTTTAGATAAAATAGCACAAACATCCTACACATTTTGCCAAAGAATTTTTTTGTCCTCAAATTTAAAATGCTAATATTAAATTCCTAACAAAAATAAACCAGTCCAATTTGGACCAAACCTCTAACTCCAACCATCTTTTGTCATGAAAGCACACTTCTGTTAGCAATAAGTTATCCAGAAGTCCCTTGAAGCCATTTTGAAAACATCCAATTTTACTTTATTCTCCTTCTGGCTTTAGAATGAGTATCTATTCACTCTCAAACACAAAGGTTCAAAGTTCTTCACCAAAACATGCTTCATTTATGCCGGATTTTGCCAAATAATCATATAACCAATGCCTTCAGATTACCTTATTCTTTACAGGCAAACTGAAAGAGATTTAGTTTCGGATTATTTGGTTGTCAACTCATGTTCACATGACAAATCCTATAACTCGCATAAGAAACAAAAAATCAAGAGGAGTATTTTGACTCTTTGGAACATGATGATTTTAAGTTAATATAATTATTTATGTGAATCGACAACTATCTTATTATAAGTTTAGTTGATACCCCAATAGAGGTTCTGGATTTGAATTCCTCTTTCTCCTCTCTATTTCTTAAATCTCAGTTCTCTCCTAATACAAAATTTTAAAAAATGTTTCATAGTTAATTCTGTGGACAAATCAAAGTCACCACCTTTAATATCAATCCAAAATATTCCAAATTCATAAAATGGTATTTAACTTTTAATGACCTTCAATTGATTGGTTATCGTTTGGATAGGTTAAGTAAACTTGCTCAAATATAGGGTTAAGGCTAAATTGTAAAACAAACAAACAAACACGTTCTTCAATTTTTTTTTTCCTTTTCTAAGCATGGCGCTAACATTATTAATGAAAGAAATTAAAAGAGAGTGTGAATAAACAAAAAGTAAAAAAAATTTGTACCAATATAATTAAAATCTAAGATTTGTCTAGCAATAGCTCAAAGTGTGATAAAATGTGTACATCATTCAAAAACTACTTTTTTTTCGTGGAAGATGGATCCTAAAATAATAATAGAAATTTATATTAGAAAATGAATGATATATGGATAAAAATGAATGTAATCATGATCTTTAGTTTTGTGAATGATTATGAGAGTAAGATACGTTATAAGAGTTAGATATGTAGAATTGTGGGAATAGTGGAAATTATAATGCAAACAAGCTCCTAAAATTTGGATATGTGTTTTTCACAGTAGTGAGTTCCTTAAATTATGAGTTGGTTATTACTATGAGTCATGTGGTAAGTGTCAGACGTGGTTTACAATTTGCAGATGTGATTTTGCAGGAGTAGTTAATATCTATTAGTTAAAATTATGGAATTATGATTTTATAAGTTAGTGAGTCACGTAAATTGTAAAAGTGAAAAAGGGATACTGAGAAGCAATAAGGATTACTGAGTTACAATAAATCTAAAATTGTAGAGGGTCATTGTTAAAACTTTTCCCTCCAATACATATAGATATAGATACAGATTTTAAGCTAAAAAATTCTCTGGATTGAACTAACTCTAATATGGGCTGGTTTATGATTATCATATCGTTAACTTAGCATTGTAGAGATAAAAATCATCTACCTTAATCAATCCCCGTAGAAATCATAAATTTTCGAAATAAAAAAAAATTCTTTTTCACGGTATACCTTTTAAGTGTCAAGCTTTGTATAATCTCATTATTATGTCAAAGCAAGCACACGAAGAAGGAAGAAAAACAGATTCCAATTCTCAAATCAAAAGGTTCAAAATTCATAAACAAGTAATACGCATGTAACCATGGTGCCAATCAAATTATTCAGTCATGAATATAATCAATAGATTAAAATACAACATTAAAATATTCAAGGAACAACATTAGAGAGGTTTTGAATCATACAAGTTTTCACTTTAGATATAATTGTGGTATTCTGATCAATCAATCAGTGATGAGTCTTCATCCAGCATTGCAGCCAGATTTTTTCTTTTTTGAAGTTCTCTATTTCAATGACGTTTGCTCGGATCTTAATAGACTCTAAACTCTCTAAGTAATTTGACTTCTAGTTTAAATCATCTATGTTATAAAACAATAGCTTGTCTTCCGATTTAATAGAGTCCAAATTTAGTTCTACTTCTTATCAAGATGCAATTAGCGAGTGGAAGGATTCGGCCATTATTTGATACGTTAACATTTGTAATTAAAAATTTTTGGTTTGACAGGAGACAGGAACTAAAAGTGCAGGAGTCATTTAATTCACCCATATTTATTGAATATAATTTATATAGACTTTTATAGATATAGATATAGATATATTGAGTAAGGACTAATATCATCCAAGAGACTGTTATAGAGTACATATATATATATATATATATATATATATATATATATATAGATTGGTCAATGGTCACAAATTTGCCCCTGCAATCGTATGAGTTTTATCTTTTAATTTTCATTCTTGTATTTTTTTCCTCTTTCTTTCTGTCTTGTTCCTTTTCTTCTTCATCTTTTAATGTCGCAATACTTTTTATTTTCTCTTAATATGTGCATATTCAAAATAAAACTTTTGATTGGCTATAGCTCATTCAATTTGTTGTATGCTCTGGTTTTTCATTTCTTGTTAGGAAATTGGCTTCATTTCTTCTAGGTAGAATTCTTATTTTGTGTGGAAGTAACTAGTTTCCTAATTGGTTTTAGTTACTTGAAGTAGTAATCAAGTAAAGCCCTATTTAGCTGGATGTTATTTCCTACTCTATATGAGTTTAGGAAATAGTATTGGTTTCCAATTGTTATTTGGTTTTTTTGCCAGTAATATTATCTATAAATAGGTGGGTTGACATACTACATAAAGTACACACAAAGACACACAAGGAGACACAAAGGGCATCATGTAGCCTTATACATGGGGTGTGAGAGAGGGTTCTTGGGAGATGAGATATGGTATACAAGAGTTGGGTTTGGGTTCAAGTTATATTCTTGTATAGGGTTTTCCTCTCATAATAAATAACATGTTTCTCTCTGTGGACGTAGGCTCAATGGTGGAGTCGAACCACGTTAAATGTTGTGTGTCGTTTATCTTTCATGCTTGTGGCTTGTTTCTCATTAAATTGTTATACACTTGATATCTCAATAGTTATTTGTTCCGCACCTGGATCCTAACATTTCTTTCTACAAAACTCCAAAACCAAATACAGGGAGTTTGTGTGCAAGAGTCTTGGGATGGAGAGGAAATCAACAGACGAGGCATAAAAGGGGACAAGAATTCAACATCCCTTCGGCTATAACCACGCAAGACTATTAACTTTTGTTAAGAATATTTCTACGATATTAGCTTTTCAGGGTGTAATTTTTTCCTTAAAAGCCCTATGTCTAGACATGGCATGGGTGTAGATTTTGTATCTCTAAATATTGGTTTCCACTTAATTGCTAATATCCTTTTGGACTTGATAATTTCTAGAATTATTTGTCTGGAGAAATGGAATTTCATGGCATGCAATTTCACTTGGAGACAGACCATTTGTACAAAATTAAAAGACAAATAATTAATAGTTGTGTTTAATCATCCAACTTGTGAGTTGGGAAACAAGTTGAAGCCGTATCACTACTGGTGAATCAAAATTTGGATAGATCCGATTTTCAAAAATTCAGTGATCTAAACTGCACCATACCACTTCATGAGATGGTGTGACACAATTTTAAAGATTGAATTTTTAAAAACCAGTCGGAGTGATGATGGCAATGACCTGATGAAGATCAAATTGATCAGTTGTTGATGCTGTTGTGGCCCTTGTACGTTTCAATTAATTGGATCATTTAATTAGTTAATTGGGCCGAGGGATTATAGCAAACTCTTGGGTTGTTTTTGTTGGACTGGGCCAAGTTCAGAAAAAGAAAAGAAACATGTGTTTATATATTTATATATACACATACTTATATTTGTATACATACATACATATATATATACACATACATACATCTATATATATGTATGTATGTATGTCTACACACATGTGTAAACCTGTTGTAAAAACTTAAAAGAGAAACACGTGATAATATATACACATGTATAAACCTGCTGTATGTGTCTATTTATAGATTACTGGTATTGTTAATAACTTAATATTCATGTTAGCTATATTGTATTATCGTGTATTGTTCATTAGTATTTTCTCAAATATTATACATTACTATAAAAAGCCAACATTTCATCTTGCCGTCCACGCCAAAATAGAAGAAGCTAGATTATCTAAAGTAGCACACCACCATCCCGCATCATTTCTAAAAAATTTAAGACAAGCAAAAGTAGATTTACTTTGGCATAAATACTCTGAATTAAAATCAATAGAAAGACAAAAATTAGAAGAACAAGAAAAATATAAAAATAAAAGGAATTTTTGTAATAAAGTTTGTAGAACATCTGATTAACATTTGATTAATCACGTAAGACTTTAATTGGAGCCGTAAAAGTCCAACCACTAGAGTGTAGTCCAACATAGTCCAACATAGTGTAGTCCAACATAGTCCAACATAGTGTAGTCCAACATAGGTCTTTAATTGGAGCCGTAAAAGTCCAACCACCAGTTTTTTGGTATCAAAGCTTGCCTTCCCGGTGAGCCTGATTCCTTAAAGTCAAAGATAGATAAAAGATTAGAATACTTAGATCTAGAAATAAAAAATAAATCTAGGAATATAATAACTTTAGATAATCATAAGCATATTTGTTATTTTCAGAACACCTATAAACATACCTTACATAGTAAAGAAGATAAAAATTATAATAGCCTTATTGATCTAGTAATATCTTTAGGGGAGTCTTTAGAGAAACATAAAGAAAATAATTCTCGGATAATAGAAAATTTATTAGAATCAATAAAAAATAAAAATAAAGTAATAAAGACGCTAGTAGAAAATCAGGATTACTTAAAGGAACAAAATAATAAAATAATAAAAAGAATAAAATATTTAGAAGAACTAAAACAATTAAAAATAGAACATAAAATTAATACAGAAAAAATAACTAAAGAAGTATTAGAAGAGATAAGACAAAAATCTGTAGAATTAAAACAATCTTACAATCAAGTAGAAGTACTATTACATAAAATAGAAAAAATCATATTAAGTTGATATATGAGTAGTAATAGTAATAAGCCACTTCCCTCACATTATGTCTTTTATCCAGATTATCTAAAAACATTAGAAGAATTAAAATATTACCATCAAGACTCGTTAGGATTAACAGATTATTCAGGAGCTAGTGCATCAGATAAAATATATCCTAAACAAAATAACGCTATAATAGCATTATTAATATCCTTACATAAAAAAGTAGATACAATAACAGAAAAGGTCAGAGTCCTACAAATAGATAAGTTTGAAAAAGATTTGGAAGAAATAACGGACCAATTTAAAAGATTACCTGTAACAAAGAAAGAAAGTAAACCACATCTTAGTAATATATTTTCAGTAAATCCTAAACCACAAAAATTTTAAGATGGCCAGTAGAACATCATTTTCAGGACCTAGTAGAACAGTCAACGAAAACACACAAGTAGGAACTAGTGTATTAAATATAGGGAGACAATTAAGAAGGAGTAGGAGCATGCATTTAGAAGAAGCAATAGACGTCGATAGAGACTTGGAAATATACAGGAATAATGAAATAAGTTTATTAAACCCAAGAACCTTGTACTCAGTAGGATTTCTTAGAAGTAATACAGGATTATTTAGGCAAAGCAGAGAAGAACCTGTAAGCGCATTAAGTAACCCCGTAAATCTTAGAATGATAACACAACAAAGCATAAACCAAATCAGAAGACAGTATACATATATGCATATAGGATTAATTGTTATAGGAATAAAAGGACTAACAAGAAAAGGATTGGGGAAAAAAGTATTATTAGCAGTATTAGACAAGAGACATAAAAAAGTAGAAGATGCATTAATAGCCAGTATAGAAGTAGATATGAATCAAAACGGAGGAATATTTTATTGCAGCCCAGATTTTATGATAACCTTAGAAGATATAAAAAATTTAGAAATAGGAATACAAACTAAAGGATATGAAAATTTTCAAGGAGATAATTTAACAATAAGTATCGGATTTATAGGAAGATTAACAAATAGTAGTAAGACCAGATATAAGGTAGAAATAAAGCCAATAGTAGAGGCTATGGCAAGTAAAGGAATAAAATTAATAAAACCAATAGAAGTAAGTTCAGAAAACTTGGCAGGAGAAGAATGGGAGATTAGTAAATTTGTAGAAGAAAATAATCCAATAATACCAAAGGATAGTATAATATATAAAAATAGTCAAGGAAGAACAAGCCTTAGATTTTTCAATTATGAACCAACAGCTTTAGGAACAGATAATGAAGAAATAGACAAATCTGACATAGAATCAGACCTTATCGAAATAAATTTATTAGAAGAAGAATTAATAGAAATAGATCATAGGATTCTTTATCCAAAAGAATTAAAAATGAATTTAACAAAAAAAGAGCTATTTGATTTAGAAAGAAAATTGGAAGCAAATGGACAAATAGCATTAAACGAAGTATTATACTATGATAATATAGGAAATATTAGGGTGAAAATAGAAGAAGATAATTCTGAAGAAGATAATTTAGAAGTAGCCAGCATAATGTCATATAGAGAATTAATGGACCAACAACAACAAAGTGGTGAAAGTAGTAATAGGTCAACAGATATGCAGACTGATACTAGTCAAACAGGAAATGTTAGAACATATGAACCAGGACAACCACCTAGAATAGTCTATAATGAATATAGAGAACCAGAGGAAAAATATAGTTCTAGGGGAAAAAGAAGACCATTAGAATTAGAAATAAAAGAGCATTCAGTAGATGAAGGAAAAACTTTAATGTTAACATCTTACGATCCACAAATGATAGAAGATGTAATAGGAAGCTGGAAAGCTAAAGTAGTAAGAAATTATATACAAAAAGGATTCGATCATAACGTAATAGAGATGTATACATATTTAGAAACATTTTTAGGAGGAGTAGCAAGAGCAGCATGGGAAGCATTTAAACAAAAATTCCCAGATAGGTTACAACAAGATCAGGCACATGGAGTCAATCCCATGAATTTTGTTAATCGAGTAGAAGAAATTCTGTTAGCAACAAGTCCAAATAGAGGAGGAGTAATGACACAGATAGAATCGGTAAGAAAACTAGAACAATTATCAATTAGAAACTGGAAATATATTAAACCTTTTTTACAAGACTTTTTATATAGTTGTTTAGCAGGATGTTTTTATGATGAAGGAATAATAGAAAAATTATTTGCAAAATTACCAGACGATTTAGGAAAGAAAATATATACCTTATACAAAGCAACGCCTATGGAACCAACATTAAAAAATGTAAGTACGGCAGTAAGATTTATAATCAATAGACTAGTAGAAGAATGTACTTTTATAAAAATACAAAGACAATTAAAAGGAGAATATAGTTTTTGCTCAGAAATATACACACCACAAAAATATGGAGAAAAAGATAAAGATAAAAGAAAATATAGAAAGCCTTATAAAAATTATAAAAGATACCCTAGAAAACAATATTATCTTAGGAAAAGCAAAGCTAGAAAACCATTTCTCAAAAAAGAACACCATGTTAGAAGATATAGACCAGAAAGAACTTATGGAAATAGATTATCTTGTTTTATTTGTAAGCAACCAAATCATTTAGCAACAAATTGTCCACAAAAACATAACTCTTTTAATAGAGAAGCCCACTTAATAGAATTATTTTCGGAAGATTTAATAGAAATAGATGATAATATACTAGAGACAGAAAGTATTTATAGTATAGTATCTGAAGACTTAAATTTAACCGATTTTATAGAACAAGAAGACACAAGTTTTATAGATGAAATTTTAGAAAAATCAGAAAACAAAACTATCATGGATAATATATATTTAGAAGAAATGAAAAAAGATTTTAAAATGTTAGAAGACTTAGAACTAGTTGAAGTAGAGTGTATCCATAAATGGGAACATAGAAAAGGAAATTATAGTAAACCGTGTTATAACTGTAATAAATATCCGTCAATAGAATTAAGGTTTCAATGTCAACTATGTTATATAGAAGGATGCAAATACTGTTTAGAAAAACTTGCACAGGAATATGTTTTAATAGAAAATATTAAAAAAGAAAAAACTGAAGAAAATCTGCCTTTAGAACATTATTTAGAAAGAAGGATAAGAATTTTAGAAAATAAGGTTGAACATTTAGAGCAAAAAACAGAAAAATTAAATAAGGGAAAAACAATAGAAAGCGAAGTATCTATTGAAAACATAGATCTAGAAATCTTTCCAGAAATAGAAGAAATAAAACATAATTATGATCTAGAATTATTACAAGCAGGAACATCAAATATAACATCCATAGAAGTAAAAACTCGAATAAAAATAGGAGATTTTGAAACACAATTATTAGCAGTAATAGACACAGGAGCTAGTAATATAGTAATCCAACAAGAGTTAATTCCAGAAAAATATTATGAAAAAGCATACCATATTAGAACAGCTAGACAAATGGATGGAAGTACATATACATATGACACAGCTTTACATAATTCTTTATTGTTTTTTGAAATAGATAGCATACACTGTACACAACCATATCCTGTAACGGAAATATATATTAGAAGTTTTCCTTATCAAATGATATTAGGACTATCATTTATTTTACAGGCATATCATGGCATGATTCTTACTAGAACAGGATTAACATTCCTTAGAGAACATTTTTTACCATATAATACTTTTTTAACAAGCAATAAATTTAAAATAAATAAAGATAATAAATTTACAAGACTCTTAGGATTAGAAGAAAAAGATAATTGTAAATGTGATATAAAAGGTAGCTGTAAGAATGATTCAACCCAAGAATATAGGGGGAAGAATCAGAAAACTAATTCTTTTGACAATATGGAGATGACTGGAGAAAGGCCTTTATATTCGTCACAAAGAATTCAAAACTGTTTCGAAGACAAAGAATTTGAAGAATATTTAGAGATAGAAAATTATGACACAATAGAAACTATTTTAAATAATGAAAAATTATATGATCTGTTAGAAACAGGACATAGAGATATAGACCAACTAATAAGTGAATTAGAAAAATTAGAAATTTTTGGAGAAAATCCAACTATTCATTGGGATAAGGACAAAACAGAATGTAGGTTAGACATTTTAAATCCAAATTTAAAAATTAGCACAGCAAAAATAGAAGCTAGTAATGATGATATAAAAGAATTCGAAATGCATATAGCTGATCTAAATAAGTTAAAAATAA
Organism: Coffea arabica; assembly: GCF_036785885.1. Lineage (NCBI taxonomy): Eukaryota > Viridiplantae > Streptophyta > Magnoliopsida > Gentianales > Rubiaceae > Coffea > Coffea arabica. The sequence goes on from NC_092313.1 coordinate 30,058,985, forward strand.
TTAGAAGAAGTACTAGTCCACACAGAAGTGCAGCATTTATAGTTAAAAAACATAGTGAAATAGTTAGAGGAAAAAGTAGAATGGTAATAAATTATAAAAGATTAAATGACAATACTAAAGAAGATAGCTATGATATACCAGATAAAAATGAGTTAATAAATAGAATCCAATATAGATATATTTTTAGTAAATTTGATTGTAAGTCAGGATTTTGGCAGGTAAAAATGCATAAAGAAAGTATAGAATGGACAGCTTTTACATGTCCTTTAGGACACTATGAGTGGCTAGTAATGCCTTTTGGGTTAAAAAATGCACCAGCCATATTTCAAAGAAAAATGGATAACATCTTTAATAAATATAAAGATTTTGTCATAGTATATATAGATGATATATTAGTATTTTCAAAAAACAAAGAAGAACATGTAAGCCATCTAAAATTAGTTTTCTCAGAATTTATTAAACACGGAATAATAATCAGTAATAAAAAAGCACGATTTTTTAGAAAAAATATAGAATTTTTAGGAACAGAAATAGGACAAGGAAAAATAAAATTACAACCACATATTTGTAAAAAGGTTTTAGACTTTCCAGATAAGATAGAAGAAACAAAGAAACTTCAACAATTCTTAGGATTATTAAATTATGCAAGACCTTTTATTAAAAATTTAAATAACCTAGTAGCACCATTGTATAATAAAACCTCTTTAAAAGGACAAAAATTCTTTAATAAAGAAGACGTCAAACTAATACAAGAAATTAAACAAACAATAGGCAATTTACATGATCTAAAATTACCATTAGACACAGATTACTTGATAATAGAATGTGATGGCAGTAGTACCGGATGGGGAGCAGTTCTTTTTGCAAAACCAAACAAATATAGCGATAAAAACAATGAACAAATCTGTAGATACGCTAGTGGTAAATATAAGGAAAAAGGCAATAGAAGTAGTATAGATAATGAATTATTAGCAGTAAAATATAGTTTGGATAATTTTAGACTTTTTATAATCAACAAGTCTGAAATAACTATTAGAACAGATTGTGAAGCAATAAAAAAGTTTTTTGATAAACATAATGAAAAAAGAAGTTCTACTAGAAGATGGTTAAATTTTGTAGATAGTATTATTGGTAATGGATATAAAGTAGTTTTCGAACACATTAAAGGTAAAGATAATAATTTAGCAGATTTTTTATCACGACTTTTTAACAATTCTTCTGATCTCTTAGCAGATGGCATATAACTTCCAGAAAGTCAAAATTGGCCAGTGGGAACTTACAAAGTACCCTAAAGGTACAAGTCTACATTTCCATAGCCAAGAGGAAGGTAATTTAGAAGACATCCAGCAGGATATCTTAAATAACCTCTGGAATAGCAGAAATAGCACTGATAAAGTTAGAAATCTTAATATCTTAGCATTTTATTTTAGTAATCTTCCAAAACAAAGTTTTTCATATTATGTAGTGGTAAAAGAAAAAAAACCTGGAATCTATTCCAAATGGATTTCTGTTATAGAACAAATAAATCATTTTCATAATCCTTTATGGAAAGCATTTCATAGCATACATGAAGCACTAGAATTCGCTAGGCATAATATAGGAACAACATTTTATGTAGATCCTAAGGCTAGCATGGATAGCATGAGGGTGCCAGTATATCAAAATACAGATGCCCCTAGTAGCAGTAGAAATTATCAATATGCATTAGAAAAAGATAATACAAATAGAATAGAATTTTGTAGACATTGTAAGAGCATGGAGCAAGCTATTAGAAGTTTAAATTTAAAGTGTAGAAATTTTGAAGAGGAAGATCTTTCTCAAAAAGAAAAGATAAAATCTTTAACTGAACAACTCAAAGAAATGTATAAGATCTCCGGCTCACAGGGAGGTACTATTCTCTCACAAATTTCTGAGATTGGGGAGCTCAAAGGAAGGCTGTCTCATACAGCATCTCAAATGGCCAGTTCTTCATCCGGCCCAATAAAACAGACAATTTTTATAAAAGAAAAGCCCCTTTCAGAAAGACCATTTGAATTTCTTAAGCCCAGAATATCCTTTAAACCATATCACCTACTTAGTTTCCTCCCTTTACATATCCAAGAAATTATTAGCCAAAAAGCCCAAGCCCAATATTATTCAAAATTAATGGCAGTCCAACAATACTTTTATGAAATAGCAAAAAGACCCAATTAGAAATACAGCAGCCATTAGACTACATCCATCTTTCTTCATCGACCCAGAAAAACATTGCCCAAACAATCCAGAAGCCTGTGACCACCAGAAAATAAATAGCCATTGTATACATACACTCAGTCATTTTTTCCTCAGAGCAACTATTATCTTATCAAAATATTCATCCCCAAAGATACTAAGGGTAAATGGGGAAAGAGTTATTTTAACACCACAATTTCTTATGGATGCCGGATTTCTGGAAAAAATTATTGTTACAAATCCAGAAGATACTCATTGTCTTGGAACTTATCTCGGATACTTCATCAGAAAAATGTTAGACTATGGACAGTGGGCAACTGTACATATCAAATCCGCGCCAGCAGAATGGATAGGACTTTTTGATATAGAACCAGCAATACATAGAATGATGATTACAGTCAGCAATATACCACCAGCAAGGAGAACGACAGAAGAACTAGAAAAAATCAGCAGCAGTCTAGTGGAATGTCCATTAGAATTAAAAGAACAATTGATAAATGCTAAAATGATCCAATTAGCTTACAGACATTTCATAGATCAATGGGAACATGGGATTAGATTAGTATATGAAAATAAGATACAAAAGATATATGTCCCATACAGGTTTAAGTTAGAAAAAGATTTCACTATAAGCACCAATTATCCAGAAGTTTTTGAAAAATATTTAGAAGGATATTATATGAGCTCAGGAGCAAGGCATTTGGATATAGAAGCAGATGAAGAATATAATGATGATCATTATTGGGAAACAATGGGACCAGAAGAAATGAGCAACATCGAGAATATGATGGAAGGATAATTCTTCGGCCATCTTGTCCAAAGCTATATGTATAGATTGGTCATAAAGCTTTTATTGTATAGTTTGGCCAAATTACTTTTTGTATAGGACGGCCATAGAACTTTTTAGCCTTTATTAGCTGACAGCCACATTGTATAGATAGGCAATATTGATTTGATGTTTTTACGGATTTCAGTAGGCTTTAAGTCCGTAAAAGTTTACATCCACGGACTTTTAGTAAAAAATTTTAAGTCCGCACAGTTTACATAAGAAGTCTATAAAGGCATACGTCCCAAACCAATGTTGGGTACGATGCACTTACATCCTGTAAATTAAAGCATTCAATAACAAACTCCAATTTCATACGTTCTTTAGCAGTTTTTTACAAGACTTTAGCTCTCTCATATTGCTAGCATAAGACGAAAGAGAAATAAGAAAGTAGAGATTTAGGCAGCCAACCCTAGATTAGATCCAAACAACCGGAAACTCTGAAAAAGATACCTTGTTTTTAGGATCCTAAAAGACCAAAAGACGGTGTAGTACCCATTAAAGCCTTTCAGTTACAAAGCAGGCGCCAGGGGAAGATCCGGTGAGGCAAAACTCCTAATCACAAGATTCCCATTTTCACAGCATCAGAAGGAAAATTTGGATTTAAAGCAAGGAAGGTAAAATCTCAGTTATCTTTCTTAAAGTATCTAGTAGTCATCAATTTCTTAAATTCCAGTTAATCATCCTGATATTTTATATGAATTTTGAACCGCCTTTCCAATTTACATCCACTCCAGAAAACGCATACAGATTAGCATTACAAAGCCTCAGACAACCAGATACCTATTATTATTTTGACAAAATTTTAGAGGAAATTGAAACAACAGACCAGTGTTTAGCACATATACAAATAGAAGAAGCTAGATTATCTAAAGTAGCACACCACCATCCCGCATCATTTCTAAAAAATTTAAGACAAGCAAAAGTAGATTTACTTTGGCATAAATACTCTGAATTAAAATCAATAGAAAGACAAAAATTAGAAGAACAAGAAAAATATAAAAATAAAAGGAATTTTTGTAATAAAGTTTGTAGAACATCTGATTAACATTTGATTAATCACGTAAGACTTTAATTGGAGCCGTAAAAGTCCAACCACTAGAGTGTAGTCCAACATAGTCCAACATAGTGTAGTCCAACATAGGTCTTTAATTGGAGCCGTAAAAGTCCAACCACCAGTTTTTATAACTATTAGAACAGATTGTGAAGCAATAAAAAAGTTTTTTGATAAACATAATGAAAAAAGAAGTTCTACTAGAAGATGGTTAAATTTTGTAGATAGTATTATTGGTAATGGATATAAAGTAGTTTTCGAACACATTAAAGGTAAAGATAATAATTTAGCAGATTTTTTATCACGACTTTTTAACAATTCTTCTGATCTCTTAGCAGATGGCATATAACTTCCAGAAAGTCAAAATTGGCCAGTGGGAACTTACAAAGTACCCTAAAGGTACAAGTCTACATTTCCATAGCCAAGAGGAAGGTAATTTAGAAGACATCCAGCAGGATATCTTAAATAACCTCTGGAATAGCAGAAATAGCACTGATAAAGTTAGAAATCTTAATATCTTAGCATTTTATTTTAGTAATCTATTCCAAATGGATTTCTGTTATAGAACAAATAAATCATTTTCGTAATCCTTTATGGAAAGCATTTCATAGCATACATGAAGCACTAGAATTCGCTAGGCATAATATAGGAACAACATTTTATGTAGATCCTAAGGCTAGCATGGATAGCATGAGGGTGCCAGTATTTTATATATACACATACTTATATTTGTATACATACATACATATATATATACACATACATACATCTATATATATGTATGTATGTATGTCTACACACATGTGTAAACCTGTTGTAAAAACTTAAAAGAGAAACACGTGATAATATATACACATGTATAAACCTGCTGTATGTGTCTATTTATAGATTACTGGTATTGTTAATAACTTAATATTCATGTTAGCTATATTGTATTATCGTGTATTGTTCATTAGTATTTTCTCAAATATTATACATTACTATAAAAAGCCAACATTTCAACCGGACTTGTGTCTAAATTTGCTAGGCACCAAAAATAACACTTTCCCTACCACTTAAATGGTCAGTGGTGTCTAAATTTTAATAAAATTATGATATTTTATTCCAAAAAAAAAAAGAAAAAAGTGGTGTGCTATTTTTTTTTATTAAGTAGAGAATTTTGTTACTCATTGTTTAAGGTAGCCAAGCTTGGTCGCTTGACTCTTATATGCTACGTAGGCTTGGAGGTTGGGGCCTCGTCGCTCATCTTGAATAGGAAAATCAGAAACTTTCCTTCCAATCCCAGAGAGGTATGTGGCGTACTTTGGTACTTCAAATATGGCTGCCTCCAACACCGGGTTTGTTAAGGTGAATGTAGATGCAGCTTTAAGTACAGCAAAAGGGAGAGTAGGATGGGGAGTGATTGCAAGGCGAGCAGAAGGAGGGATCCTGAAAGCTTGGGCTGGCAGTGGAGAAAGATACACTGAAGCCATGGTGGAGGAAGCACATGCAATTCGAATAGCACTTATTAAAGCTGGAACAATGGGCTGGAGAAAGATTGAAATCCAATCAGATTGTAAGGGAGTCGTGGAAAAAATCAAGACAGGTTGCAGGAAGGATCCGAAGATTGGAGCAATGATAGAAGATATTCTTAGGTTGGGAACTGTGTGAGGCAACCATTACCCAACTTTTGCTAATCATTATATATAAATATATATGTAATCATTATATAAATATATATATATATATATATATATATATATACACAACACATAATACATACATATATTTATATATATAGATATGTATATAAACACACATATGTAAACCTGTTGTAAAAACTAAATGGAGAAGCATGCGATAATATATAGACACATATAAACCTGCTGTATGTGTCTATTTATAGATTATTGGTATTGTTAATAACTTAATATTCATGTTAGCTATATTGTATTATCCTGTACTGCTCTTTAGTATTTTCTCAAATCATTATATATTACGATAAACAACCAATTTTTCAACATCCTACGAAAGGACTTGTATAATGAGTTTACTTAAGTACTATTGTTAATGTTACGGTATTTCAATTTATAATTCTTGTGGAGTTCAGGGCAATTGTGTTTGATTTGTTGGAGACTTTCTCACATTGATTTTATAGAAAAATTAATTTTTTGGCAAAATAATCCAAAACGTATATCATTTCTTGGCGTTTTGTGGCTTTTAGAAGTACAAAATTTTGATCAAGTAAAGTGAGAAATTTAATAGAATTAATCTTTTCTACACTGTCAGTATATATATTAACAGAGTTGAATAAATTTTAGATTATCTGAATTTGAATTTGAGCATCAAATTTTGTAAATATTTTATGCATCTAGATTTATTAGTGTATATACTGTTAGTGCATAAAAGATTTATCAATTAATAAAGGTTTTTAGAAAATTAGGATTGTGACCGCAAAGGCTGCGCGAACTTTGAAATGGAACAAGTAGTTATCTACAGACTACATATTATATTCTACAATCTCTACAAATCAGAATAATGCCCAACAAAGAGACTTAGTGTAGGGACTTGGTAAAACACAAGAACAAGATGGGGCAGAAAGATCCCGTGATTAGTTTCCTCTACAATCTGCAGTCTAGGCGCATAGGCTTGCCGAGCGAGTTGAGCCTAAGTGCCAACAAATATTTTGCCTGAGAAAAAAAAAAAAAAAAAACCCAAGTTCAGGATATCACTCGTCACTTATCAGCTTTTAATGACACATTTTTTTTAATCCTTCCACCACACATTTCCTATCCCAATTGACTGGTATGGGATTCGAACTATAAACTAAGTGCCCTCCCAATCATGGGCCTATTCTCACATTGGGAATGTCTTCAATCATGGGCCATTAGTCTCCTCTATCCATCAAACACCTTTTCTCAAGAAGTGGGCATTTATCAATTTGGAGAGTTAGAAGCGGATTACGCAGCGATTCCTTTGGTAGGGATCCAAGCTTGGGGCACTCAAAGATGCGCAGATATCGAAGAGCTGTAAGACCTCGCAAGAACGCGGAGAGCGATTTCAGATTTGGTAAGTCATGAATGGCGACGGACGTAAGAGTTGGAGGAAGCAAAGCGAATCCATCATCACCACTACCAGAAAATGATTCCAGCTCTGGATATCCACCATGGATGCCGAAACTTTCAAGAAATGGGAGTCTGTTGAGTCCCCATTCTGACAGGGGCTTCAGCTGTAAGTTTTCTCCTGCCGCTATGTGAAGAAACTTCAGACTGGGAGGAAAATCTCCTTGTGGAAATAACAAAGGACTTGAACAAGAAGACAAGAACAGAGATCTTAGTCTTCCCAACCCACTGGGCAAGTAACTAACATTTTTGCATCTGACCAAGGAAACACGTTCCAAACTTGGAGTGGGCAATTGATCCAGATGATGATCACAATCGCTAATAGACAAAGACCGGAGACTTGCAAAACTGTAGACTGAACCAAGCATTGTTCTCAAATTCAGACATGGGCAGCCAACGATTTGCAGACTCTCAATCGATGTGCTGGTGTCCTCTATGACAATCTCCGGAGTAAGGTTCAGTTTCTGGCAATGTCTGATCCCAAGATGCCTAAGCTGAGGGAGGAGCAACTTGTCCGTTGGCAAGCAACTGAGGGCTGAGCATCTGTTTATTCCCAATCCGTTAAGACCAGATAATGTTGGCAAAGACTGGAGAGCACTGCAACTATGTATCTGAAGATATCTAAGCATGGGTAAAACAGCAAGCTCCTCCAAGGATGAAAGCTGTGAACATTCTGAAACAACTAAAGATTTTAGCTGCACAAGGTTTACAGTATTACTTGAGCCCCACAGATTCTTCAGTTGATGGCACTCACGTAATGTGATATCTTCAAGGCCTGATGGGAACTGCATGAACGCATCCTCGAGGGATGCAAGCCCTATAATCTGCCGAAAATCCAAGTTGTTTAATGAGGTCAAATTGTAAAAACATTTTGCAATTCCCACCGAGCACTTTTGCAACTTTAGTTCAGAGAGTGAAGGAAGATGCAAAACAGGAATGCTTTTCAACTTTGGGCATCTATTTATACGGAGCTTTTGGAGCAGAGGGAAGTGGCATTCGTTCTCTCCTGCTGAACTTAAGCAAGTCCATTCCTCCCATTCTGGCATGTCATCAATTGTTAGACTTTCAAGCGATGGAAAGGAAAATTCCCAAGAGCAATCTTTGCCACGTAGCTCGGTACCCACTGCCTTCACCTCACGCATGCTTTGAATGCTCAAATCCTTGAGCGCAGGCAATTGCCCGAGTGATGGTAAACAATTGCAGTGCGTACAACCTCTAAGGCTTACTTTTACTAATTTAGTAAATGAAGAATCCCCCACCCAGGAAGAGAATTTGTCTCCCTTATAGAACTCAATTTCAAGACTCGTTAGGTTTGTGTGTGGTCGTAGTGCCTCAAGCAAATCTTGTTGAAGAACTTTACTCAGAGAACCATCATATTCACTATTCCATGCCAATACTATTTTATCAAGGCCCCTCTTGTTCTTCAAATTGGCATCCCGTGCTTCTTGAACATTCGTAACATTTTGCAACTCCAAAATGGCGAGTGACCCTGCCAGTAAGGACAAGTTCCCCAAGTCATTCAGCCTGAACCCACCATGTTTGCTCACAACCACTTTGGATAGTGTCTGCAAGCTCGTCAACTGATCAATCCCTGAAGGCATCTCATGCAATTGACTAGTATTGGAATTTTCAAGATGGCGCAGGTTAATTAATTTTCTTATACCTACCGGTAGGTTAATCAGCTCGATGCAGTTGCGCAATCGAAGTGTTTGTAAATTGCAGAGATTACTCAATGATTCAGGCAACAATTTCAAACAAGTACCAGACAAATTCAGGTACCTTAGATGTATTAATTCACCGATGGAATTTGGTAGATCAGAGATAGCATAGCCACTGAATGATAGCACCCTTGAGTATTGCAATTCCGGCAAAAGTTCTGCTATGACCTTTTTACCGATCCAAAATCCAGAGCATTCAGACTTGCCATAAAGGGGTAGGAAACTCCGCAAATGTTTGGCTTTCTGAAGAGTTTTAAAATTTTGTGTAGCTTCATACCATGAACTTGTGAATGATGCATACCTAACCTTGTCAAGAATCGTGCATTTGATGTTCTCTTCCAAGCCGTCTGTCAGTCTGGAACAAAAATCTCCAGCAACATATCTGGCTAGATCGTTAATAAGGTCATGCATCACAAAACGTGAACTAGTGGAAGTGGAACTTGACTGCTGGAAGAAGGACCTCATTAGTAGCTCCTTAAAATAATTGTCCCCTATGTCCTCCATAAGTTCACTTGCCTTTGATTCCTCGAGAAAACCCTCTGCCATCCAGAGCAATACAAGCTCATATTTGTCAAACTCATAGTCCTTAGGAAATATGGAGCAGTAAGCAAAGCATGGTTTTAGATGGGCAGGAAGATGATAATAGCTTAATCTTAGTGCTGGAAGAATATCACTTTGATCCTCTTTTATTTCCCATATCTCGCTGTTCAGTATATCCGTCCATTCATCTGGGGTCGATCTAGCTCGCAACATCCCTCCAAGAGTCTTCACGGCCAAGGGCAAGTTCTTACATTTCCTTACAATGCTCCTACCAATGCCTTCTAGATTGGGGTGCCTGTCAAAATTTGTCCTTTCTAGTGCATGTCTTGCCAGTAAGCATAAGCTTTCATCATCTGTCAACTCCTTCAGATTATATCCAGCAGTGGAAGACACTACTGATGCCACCCTATGATTCCGAGTGGTGACAATTATCTTGCTTCCAGGTGAACCAACTAGAAATGGGCGGCGCAGGATGTCCCAGTCCTCGTATTTTTCATTCCAAACATCATCTAAAACAATTAGAAACCTCTTCCTGGTCAAGGCCTCACTCAGTTTCACTTGAACCATATTCAGATCCCCATAATCACAGCCACCTGGTGTGCTTGCTCTGAGGATTGTCTTTGTTACCCCGAAAATGTCAAAATCATCTGAAACACAAGCCCAAGCCTTGGGATCGAAAAATTCTTTGACTCTGTCATCATTGTACACCACTTGAGCAAGAGTTGTCTTACCAACCCCTCCCATGCCAACAATCGGTATCACAACCACTTGATCATCACTCGATTCATTTGAAAGGAGCAATTTCAGCAGCTCTTCTTTGTCATTCTCTCGACCATAAACATAAGACTCCACTAAGGAAGTTGATGGCAATCTATCCCTTGTTTTGTTCGGCCTCTTTGCTACAGTCTCTGCCAAATGGAGGATTTTGATTTGTTCTTTCATGCTCTCTAATCTTCTAGTTATTTCATCCACCTTGGGAGCCATTTTTCTGTTGAACTTATAATCTTTAACAGAAAAATTTGTACAACAGGAAGGGATTTTAACCTTTCTTACCTTGCTAGTAGAGCCTTGAGCTTCCATCAACTTTCTTCGACAAGCTTCTGTGGAGAATTCGTCGATCACATTATCCATATCATATGCCAAATCCTGAAGATCATCTAGCCACTGCTTCACAGCAATCCTCATATTCTGCTTGTCCTCTGCATCATCAAGCACTGCTTGAATCAGAGATAGCACTTGGCTCCATCGTTTCAGCTGAGTATCTAAGCCTTCTGAACGTGCAAATTTCTTCAAATCGACAGAAGCAAGCTTGTCAAATATCACCTTGATGATTGCACCAAGAAAGACTTCTATCAGTGCCATTTTTCACTATTCTTTTTTTTTTTTTCTCCGGATTATATTGTGTAGGTAAGCAACGAGCAAAAAGTCTGAAAACTTGAAAGGGGAGATAAGATTGAAAGATGGGAAACTACAGGCTGTGTTTGGACTAAAATATTTCGTTTTTTTTTAATTGCGGAACACTAAAATCAAAATGATCATTGACTTTTCTTGATCGAATAATTCATCCCAACTTTTCAATTCCAAAACAGTAAAACGCCAATAGATTTTTTAGACCGTTGTACTGTATCAAAACAAAACGACAAAGAAGTGTGCCTAGTCTTCATCACCCCCAACCTCTCACTAACATGGCATTATCTCAGACGTGGGTTTTGTAATTGTTCTGCCAGGGAAGTGAATTTGTGAAAAAAATCTTGCACGTACTATTACACGGATCTATCAGATTCTTCACGGGAAAAGTGATCAGCACCAAAATATTTCAACTGGCAAGAAAAAAGTTTCCAAAGCACGCGTCTTCATTTCTTATTTTTCTTTTCTGTAGCACTATATTATATCATCAATCATTAAAGTAACCCACGTAGAGAAGTTGCTTTTGCGTGGAATCTGACCGCAATGGATGTTGTGTCCCATTCTGTGCCATTCTTTGTCTCATTTTTTATTATATTATTATTTCTTTTATAAAATATCATGTTTTAATTCTTTTTTATTTTCTTAACATTCAATAACTATTAGTTGAATAAAAAATAAATACAACAAGTTCAAAAAAGCAATATATAATAGAAAATTAAAAAATACAGTAGAAAATTCATAAAAAATCTCATTTTTTTATGCATTTTGATTTTTTGAGTTTGTTAAATTTTGTGTATTACTTAGTTAATAGCCATTGAATGTTAAGAAAAAAAAAACTAAAACATGATGTTTATATAAGAAAAATAGCAATATAATAATAAGTGGGACAGGGAATGACACAGGGTGTGGAACAGAAAATCCGTTGCAGAATTGAGGGAGGTACTTTTGAGCTAGAATGATTGGTGCTCTTAGGGTAGTTGTTGTACTTCATTTACAACGTAGTGTACATTTACAAATGCTCATGTATTTGTGCATGAGTTGATGAACTCGAATAAAATTTGAAGTACCACAAAATTGTATAGAAGTACACTATATTATGTAAAAAGTATAATAACTAGACAATTGCAACAAAATTCAATTGTACCTGGTTTAATTTTGACCATTTTCCTTAGTTGTTTAACGCTAATTAGTGTAATTTGGTTGTATTTCGTGAAACAAAATCAATTAAATAACTATAACATCAAACCACATAAGTAGCTGGTATATGTTGTTTCCATAATTCTAATTTTTTTTAAAAAAAAATTGTTCAAAATGTCATTCACATTTCGTATAATACATTTTTTTGTCCTTCACTTTCAAAACATTAACTTTATGTACCTCATAAATTCAAGTTAGCAAAATTTAGTCTCAACCAAAGTTTTTGACTACTTTTTAGTCTGAAATCACTACGTGACCCATATACAATCATTTTTTATGTACAAAAAAAAAATTAGATTTCACTTTTTATTGATAATATATATATATTATGTCAAATCTCTTTTTTTTTTTTAAAAAAAAATGAATACATTATAGATCAAATCCTACTTTTTAAAGAAAAAATGAATATAAATCTGGTCATTTGTTAAACTATAAATGGGATTTAACAGTTTTACCTGTAAAAAAATGAACCCAAATCTCTTAATTATATTCTCTCTTCTCAAACCACCCAACCCATCCCTCTTCCTTCTTTCTCCCCTCTCCAACCATACGTGGGTAATGTGAAAAATGAAAAAATTCATTTGGCGAGATGTGAGAAACATTTTGAACAATTTTCTCCTTGTTATTTTATATGTCAAACGGCAATATCCTACTATTACTTTAATATTATATGGAAGGGTATGGGTCCAATGGGACCATTTGGGCTGTTGACAATTCAGAGGAGACTATCACCTCTGAAGTCTGAACTAGACGGGTGCAATTGCACCAGTTAGAAGAAGTTTCCTAGAAATCATGGACTTCAAGAGCAGGGGAGGGTTTCAAATCTCCCACCTATACAAAAGGGATATATTTATAAAGTTTGTGATATATTTATCAAGAAAGAAATTTAGAAACATTGTGAAAGTCCCATCTGAATTAGCAAAATTAATATCCTCTCCATCTCATTTTATTAGTTATAGTTTCTCCTTTTGCTAATTCCAAAATATTTTTTTCATCAATTTGGACAAAAATATTTCTTAACGTCTTAAAATTTTTTGAAGCAAGGATGTGAAGTAGCTATTGATTAGTAAACAGGAAAGGTGATTAAGTACATCAACGGGTCCTTGATCAGACTTGCATTTTCTTTAATTGAATGCATTTGTCTATTCCTTTTACCAATGAATTATAAAATAAGATAGATGAAATAAAAAGATAAAGCTTCTAACCAAAACCCTTCTTCTTGGACCCAAAAAAAAAAGGATAATTATTCTTCTCAGAGAAATATCAAATTAGATAATTATTCTTCTAAAAAAAAATCAAAGTGTATAGGAAGTTGACTTGACTTGACTAAGAGCTTAAATCTTAATCCTATAAGGTAAGCAAGGGTCATAGAATTATCAATGGAAATTAGCGTGTTAATTTGTGTACATCTTCGTGTGTGTGTGTGTGGGGAGGGGGAGGGGGGTTCTTCCGAGACTTGTTGAACAAACAAAGAAACAGCCTTAAGAAAAGGGTAAATTAGTAGTAACTTCTGTGATGATGTATATAACTCTTGAATGATTATGTGAATAAATATAAAATATTACAAGGAGATAAAGAAGATATTGGTACAACTTATAGGAGTGTTAAGTGTATATTGTGATTTCATCACATGCATTTTTAGAGTATATCTAATTCAATCGCGTTAATTAATGGTGTTTTTCGTCTCATTTTTTTACTTTATATGAAACTATAAGAGAGTTATGTGAATATTTTGAAACGTTAGAAAAAACATGTCATAATATGCAAAATCAGAATTAAGTTATAAGTAATTTATGCTAAGAAAATTGAAGTTACCGGCAGAGATAGGGTGGGGGGGGAGGGGAGGAAGAACTAATCAAACCACACTTCTGAACATTGACAATATATGCCATGTACAAAATATGGATTTAAAATGAAAGGATGTAGATTTAAATTTAGGGATACATAATCTTGGCTTTTTTAACTTTAAAAATACTAAATTTTGGCTTTTTGGGAAGCTTCCCTTGCAGAAGATGCTAGCAAGAGTCTTTTGAACTACTTAAAACAAATTATAACCATCTTTGTGAAAGTAAAAGTATTAGTTTTGATTGTTGCTTAAAACAGCTTTTAACTTCTCAAAACATTGAAAACAAGGATGATTTTTCACTGTTTCAAACAAAGTTATGAAATTATTTCATATTTGAATTCCAAAACTACTCATACGTAGTTGAGACCAAGCTCCAAGTAGATGCTAAAGTTGCAAATAAGGAAAAATCGCAATTATACATAGTGTAGTTAGAAGTTTGGCTATGCTAGTCGAGGAGATATTGATCCAATGATTAAGATCGAAATCCAAAAACTTAGAGGTCATTAAATCAAATCCTCTACCTTCTTCCGCTTATTAAGTCCCTCCCCCAGATTAGTCATAAATGATTGATCAACTATTTTATTTTTACCTCCGTAGAGTTATCAGTTGTTTTTACTTTCCTCCTTTGAGTCATGATTTTAATTTTTTGCATCCTGAAGTTACACATCTATTAAACATTGTATTACGTACACAGATATGGACAGAAAACAACAGAATTTTCCTTGTGAAAGGTGACATTCGATCTTGTAGGTTTTCCGTAATTGTGCAAGTATTTGAGGTAAGTATTTTAGCAAGTTTTGATAACCAAATGATCGAAACAGAGAATTTATGTACAAATTAACCATACTGAGCAAGAAGACAAGATTCACTTGTTCTGAACCTCATATCTTAATGCAACAAGTCGGTTAGGCGCTTGACTAAACCTTCAATCGTTTAAATAAAAGCCCTCCTCATATAATTTCTCAAATATTGAGTACAAGGTGAAGATAGAAACTAAATTAAAGATTCTAAAATTTTTTAAAGATTCTTCTAAATTAGAATAGTTTACAACATATAGAACTTTGAACTCCAAATTTCAAATGATTTTGTAAAGAGTAACAACCTTTTTGTAAAGCGGCAAATATTAAAGATGTTAGTCACAATTCAATTATGTTAATCAAATCCGTCCAAACCCATCCACTAATTTTGAATAGGTTTAAATGAGTATTCAATTAAACTCATTTAATTGGTAGGTAGTGAGCTGACTCAACTCATTCAATTATACCCATTTAAAAATAACTATACATTTTAACTCAACTTTTAGTGAGTAATAAGTAAATAAATTTGAATTTCTTATCAATTTAATAACAATAAATAACCGTTATTTCTTTTCAAACAACATGCAAAAATTTTTTTTAAAAAAAAGTAAAATTGCAAGTGACTCATAAATGGGCAATTGGTTATACCTGTATCCATTTATACCCATTTATTTAAGGAAAATTTGTCAAATTGATCCCTAACATTTTCGCAAAAAACTTTTTTAGTCCATAACATTTAAAATCAGCCAAAATAGTCCCTAATATATAAATTATGAGCCATTTTGGTTCTAATACTCGTATTTGCTCATTTTTTCGACTAAAAATAGCACACCTCTGTCACGTGGATATAATTTTAAGGACAAAATTGGAAGATATTCGTTAATCCATGGTTTTAAACTCTGAAAGAAAGAGAATATTCTCTTCAAAGCTCAAGTTCTCAATGGCTACTCTTCCATAACTCCACCCACTCCTCCTAGTCAATCTTGAGTCATTTTCCCTGCACCTACTCTATCACATGCATTCCACCATCACCACTAAGCCAAAGCCTCATGATCTCAAGAGAACCAGAAAACTTGAAGTTTTAAGAAGGTGAAATTTTGCATTTTGCAATCCTTCACGAAATCCCAAATTGTTGAATCCTTCAGAAGCTGCGATTGTCCATCCTAGCATTCTCCATACCGTTCTTTCCATCGTTGATGACATCCCATCCTACCGCAAGATTTTCATCAAAAGTCTATGGTTTTGTTACTTTCAAGAATGTTGAGTCTTTCTTGCTTGCCCTAGAAAACCCCAGCAATAAAATTGATGGGTTTGTCAGCAATAAAATTGGTGGAGAATGTACCAACCAACTGAGATGAGTTCTGAGACTTTGTTGAATTATTTTGAGAGGTATGGTGAAATTGAAGAAGGGCTTGGGGTTTGATATGGGGATAGGGAAATCAAGGAAAGTGCAAAAGCTGCTTTGACTAAGAAGGTGAAATTTGTTAATGGTTTCCGACTAGTTTGCAAAATGGTGTCGAGGGAAGGGAGAAAATTAATAGGAATCCAAAAGAGGTTTTGCCTGTAAAATCATGGATAACAAATGTTTTCCGATCTTGCCCTTGAAATTATGCCCACGTGATAGAGGTGTGCTGTTTTTAGTCAAAGAAATGAGCAAATACGAGCATTAGGACCAAACTGGCTCATAATTTATATGTTAGGAACTATTCTGGCTGATTTTAAATGTTAGGGACTAAAAAAGTTTTTTGTGAAAATGTTAGGGATCAATTTAGCAAATTTCCCTTTATTTAAATAGATATAAATGGATTGACCTAATTTTATCTATTATTCAATTATGACCGCTTAAACCTCCAGATAAGCTAGTTTGACACCTCTAGCTAAGATATTACAAGAGAAGTAATAGAAAAGAGCGCAACGAACTATTAAGGCGGCTAAGATATTACAGTTAGTGTGCCAATATTTACACAAGGAAGATACTGCACGACATTTTGTTAATTTGTACCACCACTTCTTCCTTCTTAATTCATGTGTCTGATGAGAGAAACGTAAGTGTACCACGTACTTCAGCTATGTAAAGCTTACATATTTTGATTTTCTTAGTGATTCAGTTGGTCACTGTATTACCCGTCATCTCACTTTCTATAGCCTTGGCAGCAAAGCCAGACGATAACATCCACATGTATATGATGTAAACTTACTATAGTGTTTGGACAGCTGATTATTTCCCTAAATATATTTGCTTACATCATCATTATAATTTTTAATACACCTTTTTTTCTTTCCAATTACCTTTTTATCTCACATACATCACATCACAAAAAGTGCTACAGTAAAAATATCTCAAATAACTTACAATCCAAACACATGATTTTATCCGTTATATTTGATTTCAAAATACGTTATCGTGTTTGGATGTGGACATAGAAGTTATAATTAGTTTCATGAGTGAAATTTTTACCTAGTATTCATTTCCCAAGAATCCACCCATTTTATTTAGATTCCTTGTATGTCTCACTAACAAATGCATAGATGGAAAAAAAAAAAAAAACTACAGTCCTCGTTGTTGCCCTCCTTAATCTGATTTTAGGCCTTTCAACCAGACCCGGATCGGATCCGTCAAATTATTTTAGATACAGGTAGGGATATAATTTCGTTACCCAAATCCATTTTATCAAACAAAAAATGGATTAGATACGGAATGTGATATTCTGACCCGTATTCAACCCGAACCCGGATATTAATTGATTAACAATTTAAAATATATATTTATTAATATAATACCCCAAATTTACTTCTCTGACTATTATCCAAATAGTCAAACACACCAAAGACAGGTATTGTTGCAAAAATAGGCTTTTGATGGGCCCTTTTGTTGGGTAGACCGGACCCAGCTCCGGGACCCGTCGGATCTAGTTCCGAGAGAAAGAGTAGAAGACCCGTAGGGTATTTAGACCGGATCCGAAACAAGTATGCTATGATGGGTCCAGGTCCGGATTTATTAATTTCGGCCCGGACCCGGCTCGTTGACAGCCCTATTTGATTTCTCCATTCTTCATTTTCGTAGTGACCTACAATGTTTGGGTCACCATTTCAAAAAGGTTAACTGTTAGCTTTGGTGAATTATCGATGGGGATGCAATTTGATCTATTTGTTGACGTGCAATTGACTAATCATCCAACTGTTGTTATTATTCTATGTAACTTTAATAAAGTGGCCAAAATTGATGAAGGATGAAGCTATTGAAACGGTGGTGATTTATTGTAGTAGATATTGGTTACAAGAAAATGTATTTGCTTATCGAGACACTATTTATGAATCATTCATTGGATACTTGCCTTGAATAATTTCTGCAAGGTTACATCGTGTGAATGTTTTAAAAAAACAATACGATATGTGAAAACAATTCACTAATAATTTCTCAATAGAGTTATACTTGTCAATTTGTTGTTTGAGGGTCCCACTTCACATCTATAAATGAATGCAATAATTGGCAGGACATCTATAAATGACTGCAACAACTATCAAGATGAAAATTATATGATTGTGATATGTTTGCTGGTTTTATTAAAATAAAAAATACATAAGACAAAATAAAAAAAAAAGATTTAGAATTGTCGTTTACATTGAGTTCATGTCGTTTCTGCTTTTACCGCGTTTTTAGAAAACAAGCCTAAGGGCTATTGAAATAACTTGTGCGATCATGTGTCCTTGTAATATGTGTTAACCTTTATGAATCCCACATAATGTTTGTTTGGACTGATAAATCACTTTTTATTGTGCTAATATTGCAAACGAGTTTTAGAAATTTTGCTGCAAATTTATCTTCTCTAAATAAGTCAACCAATTTGATTAGGATCAAAAAAATTGTGGGCTAAGTTTTTTTTTTCCAAATAATTACTTAGATAAAAACCAATCCTGAGTGGACTCAAAATTCTAGACTCTTTAAGAGTTTCTAACCAAGCAGTAAATAGCCAAGCATCTAAAAGTCACAGTAAGCATAAAGTTCTATTCTACACGCCAAACAACAAGATAAATCATCTGTCCAAAAGAAATGAGACGCCATACACCGCACTGTCTAGCAATAAAGAAAGGAATAAAGACATATGCAAGAGACAGGGTCGGCCAAGATGAGAATAAAGTCTGGATCAGCCAGTCTAATCATGAATATACCTGGCAATTGGGCGGATTAATATTAGATTTTCACTTAAATGGGTTATATCCAACCCACCCAACTTTAGATTGGGTTGATTTTGGATTGGATCATATTGAGTTATCTCAAATCCATGACTCAAATATGACTAAACAAATTAATTAATACATAAACTTTTTCACATACATTTTAACACACAAAAAAGATTTTTTTTCGCACATATAAACACATTTTCACATACATAAATGTATTTTCACACACACAAACACACACTCACTTCTTAAGTTCCTTGGAAACACATAATAAATAGAATAATATTTATATTGCTTGTATTGTGAATTTTAGATAATAAATTATACATTTATATATACTAGCTAAAAAATTGTTTACTGTGTACTTTTTTAATACTACTAATTGATTGAAACTTATTTTTGTCACAACTTATTAACACTTTTACTATTCATATCTGTTTTATTGTAAATTGTAATATTCTAAGTATATAAATTATTGAATGCTAGATTATATTATACTTGAAAATGTAAGTAAGAGACATATAATATGTTGTATAATAATTTTGAAATTATAGAAAATAAGTTTTTACTTTAGTCCTTATATTCTCAAAAATTTTATGATTCATGACTCTAGAAATTTTGCAAACTGTTGTGAAAGGTCCATGTATCAGAACTACATTTTGGGGATAATATGCAAATTGCTTTCTTCCATTAAATGACTGGAGACATTACTACATTTTAGTTCTTGGACTCGCTAATTAAGAGGGAAAATTAATTGTCTTGCCGATTGTAAGCTTCTCATGAAGTTGAAGATTGGAGGTATTTGCTTCAGACGAAATGAAATCGTTGGACTAGCCATGCCCAAGTTGCCATAATTAATCAAAACAAAATAGAAGCTGCAAGTCAACTATATTGATTCGAAGTTAATATCATGATCTGTATACATATAATATATATTAGAAGGTATTTTTTTATTGATTTGATACAGTTAGATAATTCATCACCTAGTTAATTAATATCATCTAGGATCATACTTGATGCTATGGCCATATTAATCTTTTAGAATGACCACAGCTCTAATATAAAGCAGAAAATATTATATGCTTGTAAAAAGTACAATCACTGTATATTGCGGGCCAAGGAAAATCAAGGAGAAATATAACACATCACTGTAATCAATAACAATTTATCACCTTTTATCACCAACATAAAAATGAACTCTAAAGTGTTTCCAGTTCTCTTACAGCATCTTTCCTAGAAAAATAGGCAATATGTGTTTTCCTATAACTATTGACATATTATTCGTTGTCTAACACATAATGATTACTTGAACTTCCAATCTAATATGGCAATTGAAATGATGACCCAAAACTAGCAGTCCATTGAATTTATTTGAAGAGTTCCTTTTCATTTGTGTCCAGGACATCGAAAAGAAAGAAGAAGAAAAAGAAAACAGTAATAGTAAGTCAACACACTTATGATATTATGTGAGAAACTCTCATAGTAAAAATCAATTTTAAATGCATGAAGGAAAAAAGGGAACGCAAACTCAGGGCAAGTTCCAACAGGGAAATCGACAAGGAACAGATGTCCAAATACAGAGGTATACCATCCAGGGCAAGAATCTGACCAAATGAACCGACACACCATATGACGTTAGATTACGTAGCCTCTATCAAACAATTCAGTCATGATCTAAATCTAAATGATCAGTTTGCAAATTCGCCCTTGACGTAAAACCAAATAACCTAACCAAGAATTTGAAGAGGGACAACAACCACGAAAAGGGACCAGCTGCAGATACTCAAAATTTAGCATTTACATTTTTTTCCTTTTTCTAATGTCTTTTCAGCTAACTTATTTAAAAAAATTTCTCATGGTACTAACGGCTAGATACAACAATGTAGTGTCAAATCTTATTTAATTTAGATTCTGCATGCTGCCTGTCAAAATCAGCTAAAGTGGTAAAGATGTATGGTGTAATTCAGCTTCTCTCTTTTCGTCCATTATCTGAAACGCAGTACCTGCAGACCAAGCAAACAAGAAATAGCCCACATTACATGTTTGGGACCATATTCAATCAATCACATGACAGGTGTAACATAGAAAACCAATAATATGGTATGGTGTAATAATTTAACAGCTACATAACTACTGACTCGAGTGACTTCCTAAGCTGACATTGACTTGGACTGAGAAACCAATTACACATAGGAAACTAACTAATCGAGGATCCAAACTTGACCATTCACCGACTAAAATTCAATGGAACTAACAAGCGGATAGCTGACTAAAACTTTACCATGTAATTGGTTATAGTAACAACTTTAATCTAATAATCTAAACAAATAAATGAAAAAAACTTGGTTTAATTTCCTTCATTGCCTCCTTTAGACCAGACTCGCCATTATGGTCAACTTCAATACATTTCGAGTTTGAATCTCCATCAAAAACTTTGTCATTGTATAGATCATATGGAATCTCAACTTACAATTGATATTCAATTTCATCTTCACCAATGGTAGTGGACAAAACATGTACTTTTTGAACAATTTTTTCGCTTGATCCATCTTGCCAAAAAATTCAAACATGTTCACCCATACTTTATTAGATACTTCGGCTCCGTTTGGATTAGCTGTTTTTGGGTTTGTTTTTCAAAAACACCACTGTAGCATTTTGAATCCGAAAAACAAGTCCGTTTGGATTAGTTGTTTTTGGGGTTGTTTTTCAAAAACTATATGAAAAACTTTTACTGTAGATTTTTTTGGATTATTTTTAGAGGTATTTTTGAAACATATTTTTGAGTATTTTTAGAATATTATATTTTTTATATTTTTATATAAATATTCATTTATGCATTTATAATGCATTTATATTTACAAATGTATAAATGTATATTATTATAAATGTATAAATTATAAATGAATATTATATAAATGTATAATTTATAATTTATAATTTTTATATAAATATACATTTATGCATTTATAATACATTTATAGATATTTATAAATAAATATATTTATATATTCATATAAAAATATATAAATGTATTATATTATATATAATACATAATATAAATATATTTATAAATGTATAAGTGTATATTATTATAAATGTATAAATTATAAATGAATATTATAAATATATTATAAATTAAAAGTGTATATTATTATAAATGTATAAATTAATATATTATAAATATATATTAATATTATGTAGAAATGTATTTATATAATTAATATAAATGTATATATGTATTAATATTATGTATAAATGTAAAATTAATATTATGTATATTAATATAAATGTATAAATGTATTATATTATATATAATACATAATATAAATGTATATTTAAATGTATAAGTTTATATTATTAATAATGTATAAATTATAAATGAATATTATATAAATGTATAAATTAATATATTATAAATATATATTAATATTATGTAGAAATGTATTAATATAATTAATATAAATGTATACATCTATTAATATTATGTATAAATGTAAAATTAATATTATGTATATTAATATAAGTGTATAAATGTATTATATTATATATTATACATAATATAAATGTATATTATAAATATACATAAATATTTATATATTATGTATTAATGTACATTTATATAAATGTATAATATATAATATATTATATATTATATTATATATAATTTATATAACATATAATATTTATGTAAATATATTATAAATATATAAAAACATATTATAAATAAAATAAAATATTTATAATATGTTTGTATAAATATATAATATTAGAAATGTATAATATATATAATATACAGTAATATTAATATAATTTATGTATAATATACATAATTGAAATATACATATTCATATATATTAATATATATTATAAAACAAAATTGAATAAATATATTTATAAATTTATATATAATTAAATATATTTATATAAATATATAATATTTATTTCAATTGATATAATATATATAATATTATACATAATGAAAATAAATATATTTATATTAATATAATATATATATAATATACATAATTGAAATATAAATATTAAAATATATTAAAATATAATTGAAATATACATATTAAAATACATAATTAAAATATAAAAATTGAAATATACTTATTAAAATATACAAATTAAATATACATAATTGAAATATATTTGGAGTTGTTTTTTATATATTGTTTGGATATGGTGTTTTTGAAGTTGTTTTTGAAATACACATTTACTGTAGCATTTGGAATGTGAAAAACAGTTTTTCAAAAACAGGTGCAAAAACACTCAATTTAATTCATCCAAGTCACCATGAACAAAATCATACATTCCACCACCAAAAATTTCAACATCATCATGAACTTGTTTTGATTTGTCCATACCAATAACCAAATTAGTTTCAGCAATGCAACAATCTTCAACTAATTTATCCACCTCACAATTGTTCTTAACCAATTCTATCACTTGATTCTTCTCTTCAAAAAATTCATCAACGCCGGTAAAAATAACAATTTCTACGTTGCCAGAATCTTCAATCACATTTTTAATCCAACTAATATTTTCACTTTCTTTCTCAACCACTTAAAAAAATCTTTTTCTTCTTTCTCATTACAAATTTCTTCTCCATCATAACTACAATAAGAATTTATCAAAAATTTTCAAACCTTCTTCACTATCTTTGCATGTATGAATCTTTTCACTACATGCAATTGGACTTGGGTGTTGAGATAGTAGAATGCCTTACAATTCAACTGTCTATTTCTCTTTAACTACACCACTCGATAACTCTATGCCTTCTACAGGTTCTATGAACCCCTTTTGAATAATATCCCAAAATCCAATAGTTTGAAACAAATCTCTTCATCATCCAACTCCAAACATCAAAATCATTTTTACCATAAAAAAAATGTCACAATGTCATAACAATGTAAATAACACGAATCCATATTTTAATTTTACGAACAAGCCCTAGCATCAAAGTCTAGAGGTCGATACTACTTGTTAACACATAAATTCACACAATAGAAGTAACATTAAAATCTTACACAAGAACGACGAAGGCACGGGAGGTTATTCAATCAATCTATTAATTTCCCTCTACCTGATAACTCGACTCAACAAATTTTGAACTCAACTTAACAAGACTCGACTCAACTCAACTCTCTAATTAGATATGAAACAAGCTGATGCGAACCCGAATCTCCAAACTCCTACTTTTGAAGAAACAAATTGCACAGGTAGCGGAACGATCTATTTTGAATAGGTTATGGATACAAAAGACGGATTCTAAACCAACCAAGGACAACTTGAGATTGTTTAGAAGGTAGTAAGACGCCACAATTCAACGCGGTCTTGAATCGATAAGCCAAAACTTGAACAAAGAAGACACAATTCATTTTGTATCAAGGGCGTTTGCAAAGGAACAAGAAAGAGATGAACTCTCAATTTTCTTTCATAAATCAACTTCTCTACCTCGAAACAACGCATGACTTAGGCTATTTATAGCCGTTACAAAGATTCAAAACCTAACTCAACCAGAACTTACTCAACTAACCCTAACTCAGCTAGAATTTAGGAAACTAACTCGACTTATAGGCTCAACTATGGTCAACATGACCTTAAGTCATTTATTGCATGAAACCAATGACTCAACACCAACTAATACACGCGGCTGGAATTCATTTAGACAAATGACACTAAGAAATAATGAGACAAACCGCTGGAATTTGAACTTTTCCAAATGACACACCAACTAAAACTAAGTAGGACACACGAAAGAATGTTAGAAGGGATCCGATTTGTTGAGCTTCAATGGGATCACCATTGATCCCATGTTCGTATCACAAGCACCACATATACATAGGCAATAGGTTGCCATATAAGTAAAGACTCAAGGGACCTCCTAAACCGATATCGAGGATTTGGACTAACTAAGAAACCAATTACACATAGGAAACTAACTAATCAAGGATTTGGACTTGACTATTCACCGACCAAAATTTAAAGAAACTAACAAGTGGACAGGTGACTAAAACTTTACCATCTAATTGGTTATAGTAACAACTTTAATCCAATAATCTAAACAAATAAATGAAATAAGCTTGATTTAATTTTCTTCAAATAACACACGGGAAACACCTAGAACACCCAAAACACCCCATCAACCATTCACCCTCCATCCCCTCCTTCCTCCCCTACCCAAGCTCCCTCCGCCGACCCTCCGCCACCTCCTTTCCCTTCTCTGCCTGCCACCAGCTCCCTAGTCACTTCTCCCACTCCCTTGTTTCACCAAAAATTGTGAAGTATATGTGGTTGCGAGTAGTATATGTTAGAAAATTGGTTTAATTTATTTTGGATAGGTTTCTTAATTTGTGTGGAAGTAATTAGTTTTCTAATTAGTTTTAGTTACTTGAAACAGTAGCCAAGGAATTTCCTATTTGTGTGAGTTCAAGAATAGAAGTAATTTCCTATTCTGAACCAGTTCAGGAATTAGCAATTATTTCCTATTATTACTTGGATATTGGCCAAGTAATGTAGCTTATAAATAGGTGAGTTGACATACTACAAAGAGACACATAAGCGACACACAAGGATGACATGTAGCCTTATACATAAGGGTGAAGTAGGGTTCTTGGGAGATAACAGATGGTATACAAGAGTTGAGTTTGAGTTTAAGTTATACTTTTGTATAGGGCTTTCCTCTCATAATAAAGAATAAATTTTCTCTCCGTGGACGTAGACTCAATGATGGAGTTGAATTACGTTAAATATTGTGTGTTGTTCTATCTTTCATGTTTGTGGTTAGTTTATCATTAAATTATTTGTGTACTTGATATCTCAATAGTTGTTTATTCTGTGCTTGGATCACAACAAACTAGTATTAGAGCGGGGTTCATGATTGGAACCTGATTAACTATTGAGATCAAACAGGTTGATGGTTGTTACCGATTGAACAATTTAATGGGTAGTATTCTTATTTCAGTGGCTTGACAAGAAGCATTGAAGGTAAAGGATAGGAAGTCAAAACACTTGATGGTGAATCTAGACAGGCTATTCAAGAGTAAAAAAAAAATTGAAATCTAATATTGATTTTGGACGTGAATCGGTGGAGATTTTCTCACAACTCCAACGGTTGATGCTTCATCTTGGATGGTTGTTAGATTCAAATTATGTTCTTTAGGTGGTGCGGCATAGGTCTTAAAGAAACAAAGGAATCTAATTTCCAAGTGCTAGAAGACTTTGATGGCTATGAGTTTTTCATTGTAACCAAAGTCTTGGAAATCACACATGATAAGACAGTCCTGAGGATGGGAAGAAGTATTGTGTTTTAGTACTTGATTGCCTCAATGATTAGAAATAGAACTCATATAAAGGGATCCCAAATTGCAAGTGTTGGTGAGAAGAAATCCTGCAAAAAGAGATGGTGAATTGAGGCACCTTCTCGTCAGTCAATTGAAAGTTAGATTCGGGGTAACTATACATGTTCATTTGTCGATTGAATCAATTGGGTGTCAGGACTGTATTGATTCGAATGTGTAGTTCGGTACCATATTATTTGATAGTTGAAAACAAATTGTTGCTAAAATAAATATTCGCCAAGGTGGAGATTTGTTAGAAAATTGGTTTAATTTCTTTTAGGTAGGTTTCTTAATTTGTGTGGAAATAACTAGTTTGTAATTTATTTTAGTTACTTGAAATATAAGCCAATGAATTTCCTATTTATGTGAGTTCAGGAATAGAAGTTATTTCCTATTCTGAACTAGTTTAGGAATTAGCAATTATTTCCTATTATTACTTGGATATTGGCCAAGTAATGTAACTTACAAATAGGTGAATTGACATACTACAAAAAGACAACAAGGGGCATAAAAGGGACATACAAGGGCAATATGTAGGCTTATACATGAGGGTGAGCGAGGATTCTTGGGAGATGGGAGATGGTATACAAAGGTTGGATTTGGGTTCAAGTTGTACTCTTGTATAGAGTTTTCCTCTCATAATAAAAACAAATTTTCTCTCCGTGGATGTAGACTCAATGATAAAATCGAACCACGTTAAATATTATGTGTTATTTATCTTTCATATTTGTTGCTTGTTTATCATTAAATTGTTATGTATTTGATATTTCAATATTTATTTGTTCCATGCTTAGATCCTAATAGTATATAATAGGATGATCAATGAAGGAGTACATCATCACTCAGTTAAAGCAAACCATTACAACTAATAATTCATTGGCACCAATTAAAGGGCAGTCAGCTTGGACTGATACAAGTATTATTGGTTCAACGGATTTGCCTCTAACATAAACGTAACAACTTATATTTCATTAGTTCTTTTAATTAACGTCCTTAAGACACTCATCAAGACACATCCAAGTGCACATAGTTAGACATTTTAACAAACTAGTAATGATGTATGTGCATTGCACGAGGTTGGATAATATGTAGTTTGATCATTTTGTATTGGTTTTTATTGTTCGCACCAATCCAATCTAATAAATGCAGAATATTTCTTAGAAGGTTTGGAAGAAATATGGATAGTTTGGAACAAAAATTACCTATTCATTTCTTGAGGAAGCTTGGTTTTTTCTTTGCTTCTTCATACTGGATAGTTACATAGACAATATTCCTTATTGGTGCATGAGAATTGTCTTCTTTGATTGATGGGAGTAAAATTTCACAGATCCAATTCAATTTCATTGTTCACATTTGCATATGAAGTGTTTGTTTTGTTGACATTTTCATTTGAGAGCAAGTACAACTTATTGTATTGAAACTTGTTTTCTAATTTTATGATAATATCATCGAATATGATAGTTTAAACTTTTGTTCCCTGACAATGTTTTAGTTATAACTTATAAATGATAATAAGGTGCAAAATATAAATTAAAAGACAAACATGAAAGTATATATTTTCTCATCTCATCATCAACGAAAATTAATTTCTATAGTGTTCAAAATTTATGTTTTCTAACTTAAGGCTCAATATTAAATTTTCGTAATAGCAAAACTCGAACTGTCTAGATTTTTCCTTTCGGTCTTAATGAACTGATCAAACCACTGTCACTTTCTCTAACACCAAGACTATTGCCGTTTCTGCTGTCCACTCCATCTCCTCTATCACCTGCTTGATTCCACCTTTCCCTCCCTAATTTTCTCTCTCTCTCTCTCTCTCTCTCTAACTACACACTTTGTTAGTCCCGGTCGATGTATTTGTGCTTGATTGTATTTGAGGTAATACAAAGAGGCTTCACCAAAATATCAATTTTTAAAAAAGGTATGTGTAATATTGGTATCAATAACACTTCTTTTACTCTTCTTCTATTCCCTTTTTTTCTTTTTCTGTATCTAAGACCATTGGAAGTATGGTCTAGAAGTTGGTAAAAATCTGATATTTATATAGATGCGGTATGTAAAGAGCCTTCGTGTATCCATTGCATTTTGCTTATGTGATGTTTTCTTTTATGTTGTATATGAATTAAATTTTCGGTTTTTGGATTAATTCGTGGTTTACCTTCATGTGATTTTAAGATTGTATTTTCAGTTTTAGTGGGTTTTTGCAATTTTTACTTTTTGGGTGTTAATGTTTGATTGGTCTAAATGATTTTTGGTTGTTAATGTTTGGTGTAAATGATTGATAGTGCTCTTCCAATTGGTGTCAATGATAGATAGTGGTATTCAATTTAAAACTTTTTTCGTAATGTGGGCCTTAAGTTTTGTACTACCTTATGATTTTAGAGCTTGTGTGATTACTAGTGAAAGTAATAAAAAAATTGGCTATATTTTTATTGACGTTTGATATATTCTTTAAACTTGTATATTCTATAAATGTAGATGTCATCATGGAGATGGATGTAATCATCTTCAAATTTTTGTTCTTGTTGTTTCTGGAAGAACACCATGAAAAGCTTTAAGGGTCAAAAGAAGTTGTTGAGTCTAGAGTATTATAATTCTCATAGATATCAATTGTTAGTTATCAGTTTTGCTTGGCTTCCTTATTAGCTTCCTCTAATTAGTTACTTCTATAATGAGTGATTGGAATATTAGAAAATTTATTTCTAATGCTTAAGAAAAAAAGAAAATATTCTTTACTGACCACATGAAAGAAGACATTTGAAATTATTTTATCAGAAGTTCCGTGTGATAAAAAAAAATGACTACCATGTTCTTAATTATCAAACATTGAATGCCTGCCTATTTATATTTTTGCACCGACTACATACTCAACTAGATAATAAAATATCATTGGTTACAGGAAGCATTAAAAAAGAACATGAGAATATTATTCTAATTACTCAAATCATTTGGTAGCGTTTTAGTTTTTATTCTAATTACTCATATTATTGAATCAATTGGTAACATTTTATTCATATCATTACTATCATAACCGAAATAAAATGACTCTAATTATTAGACAAAAGGGTACGCAGCAAAACCTAAGACAAAAAAAATACTTACACATCAAATTGCTTACATTCCACTTGTCTAAACTATCCATTCTATTTATAGGGAGTACATATAGATAGATAGATAGATAGATAGATTAGTTTTGTGACGATCCCACCTCTCCCTAGGGCATACTCAAGGGTTTGGTGGACCGTCTGCCCAACTCTCATCAGGATTCACTCACCAACGTTCTTGAAATAGTCTTGAAATTAACATAAAAGTTCCATTTCCAACCAACAATTCAAACTTAATTACAATTCAAAAGTAAAATATAGGATTACATTCTAAAGATTCCAAATACATCTCATCTATAAAAGTACAAGTACAAGAGATTATATACACTAGTTCACGGCTACTTGCTCCAACCTCCATCCCTGTAAGGAAAACAAACTAATGGGATGAGTTAAAAGTTCAGCGAGGTTCCCAAACAAGCAATCAAGCAAGCATACACGAAAACATTTACATTTAGCACTTTGCACACTTGGCACAGTAATAAATAGTCATTCAAGAGTCAATTATTCATTCATTGAAAGGATACATGCTCACTTGAAGCCATTCATTCATTCATTCGCCAACCATTTTCCTTATCCCTCCGACATTAGAAAACATTTGCAAGTAAAAACTCATTCAGTGCTCATGTCATTCATTCATTTATTTTTATTGCATTGAATTCACTGGTCAGTTCTCCACCAGATTTCGTGGTAATACTTGAGTATACCAAACATTGTCCCAGGGTCACCAGCCGCCCAACCGAGTCCGCTTCTGGCTCGATTTGACCGTCAACGAAGAGCAAGGGCCCAATTCAGCCAAAAGGCTTACATTCATACACAAGTAGCATTCAATCATTGAAAATTCACTTTTGCGTGGGTCGAGTGCGATAAAGTACATACTCGTCCATCGAAAATCCATTTAGCAATCATTGGAAAGCATTTAACATTTAGACAACATTCCACATAGTCATTTAAAGCATACACATGCAAGGAACACTTACTAATAATTAATGTTAAGCAAAATCAGGTTGAGGCTGTGACGCCCCCACTTCTCCCTAAGGCGAACCAAAGGGTATCCGCGGAACGCCTGCCTAACTCTCGCCAGGACTCAAGCAATTCCATTCAAGCTTATTACCGGACCACACAATACGAGTCAATAACTTAGATACAATAAATGCGGAAGCGTTCAAGTTTAATGAAAGTCATCCGTTATCCGACCCGCACATCGGGTGTTCAACAACCATTATATATATCTCAAATATACATCATGCTCCAAAAGTTACATTCGGATTCCAAAATACAATCCAAAAGCCAACACATAGTCAAAAGTAATAGAAACCCTAAACAAAAGTGTATTAGGAAGGTTTCTTCGATACCTCGCCAAGTTCAATCCTGTTAAGGAAAACAAATCTACAGGGTGAGCAAAACGCTCGTGAGGCCAAGAACACACATGCAGACACATAGTTCAGATAACAAGCCCAAATACAATTCAGGTAATAGCTTGCAAGTAATTAATAACGCCGACAAAATGTAACCAGAAACAATTCAAGGATATGGAAGCTCTCAGGAGCTAAGTTCCACATTTGCCGATGTCATTTGTATATCTCCCCGTGATGACTCTCCGTCAACCGGGTTGATATTTTCATATCCGTAGTTCACCACTTACTTCTCATCCGTCCACCATACACCACTTCGGGCCCGCACGACACTTATAAGGCGATACTTCACGAGTATGCCAAGCGAGATCTCTCAAATAGATCAAGCTTATCATGTAATTCTCATGACTCACCAAGGTTCCCGACCAGGCCCATGCCGGCTCGAGTCCCAAGGTCGGCCTATGAGTTTGGGCGTCCCCCATGTATCATGTAAATGTCGAGGAGATTCACTCCATCGACGTATGCAATCATAGCATACCATGTCATAAATTCAAGCATTTGACAGGTTTAAACATGTATTTCAGGTCATATAAACCATGCAAAGCATGTCAAACATGAGTTATTTGTTCCAAATGAGAACGAGTGCGATTAAGTACACACTCGACTCCATTTTTCAAAATCCAATAGACTGAGCATATAATCAGGTAAGTCAAGCATGAATCAAGACTTTAGAGTTCAAGTAGGCATACACTTGACACTCACCAGTTATGCAAGCAAGTAGGTTGGAGGGAGAGTTCAAACTTCCACGGTAGGGTCCTCTTGGAGGTCCTCGTGCGTGCCTGAACATCGAATAGTAGATAATTACTATAGGTCCCCAAGTGGTGAGAAAGATTGGACACGGGTAAGGTTCGGAAATATTTGAAAACTTCGTTTGACTTGTCTTTGAAGTTGGATTCTCAAAAGGGTGCAGGACTCGAGTAAAAATCGGATTATTATCCTTAAAATCATTGGTTGGAAACGAGTACGAGCAAAACGATTGCAAAACGAACGATCGAAATCGAAAGAGGGCTGGCCACGCCACAATCCGGCTGGAACCTGGCCGGATATCCGGCTGGATTTCTGGCCGGATTGGAGGCAGTGGCTAACCTCCTTTTTTTTTTCAAACTTCACCACTAATCCGGCCGACAATCCGGCCAGTTTCTGGCCGGATTCAAGGCCGGATTCTGTGGAATAGTTCCTTCGCGGATTTCCTTTGGAATTTCAGAATTTTCGATTTTTGGTCAAATCTTTGAAAAATCATAATTTCTTCTCTACAAATCGAAACTTGATAAATTTGGTACCGTTGGAATCGTCTTCCAAAGTACTAAAAGTCCTTAGAAGACATTGCTCCATGAATCTAAGTGGAAGGTATTCAAAAATGAGTCTAAAGTTGCTGTTCTAGATTACCAGGATTGAGCCGGGGTTGGTTTTTCGCTAATTTTGGAAATTCGGCAAAAATCACTCGTTGCAAACCGGCCCTTGAAACTTATAACTCAATTAGAAGTACAAGTAAAGTTTCGGACAGAACAAGCGGCTCAAGAATCGGAGTTTCGAGCACCAAGATATGGTAGCTCAAAGTTGGGAAAAATTCAAGACTGTTACAAAATTTCCAGATTTGGTTCCGACTTTGGACATTTTGTTAAGTGTCGAAACGGACTTGAATTGACACCAAATTTTGCAGTATAATACTCCCATATGAAGGGTATCTTTCTATCAAATTTCATGGAAAAATACCCTCGGAAAGGTGGTTAATCAATCAACCAAAGTTTGGAAAAATCCTTAAGGCAATCTGTCCAAATCTAAGGTTTCAAAAACGAGGCAGTCGCCGTATTTTGTTCATAACTCCCTCAATTTAACTCAGAATTGGGAATGGTTGATAGTGTTAGAAAATACATTCAAAGGGCTAAAATTGTACAGAAGAAATCGTTACAAGTTTCAGCATGCAACTGGTTCGAAATTAAGCCTAAAGTTGCACCATCATCAAATCATTTCGGCAGAATGCAGAAACAGGACAGCCGACTTCAGTTGAATGGTGTGGCTCACACACATGAAACCAGAATGTACACTATACACCATTGGAAACATGGGAACGTCTAGTTTCAAATGCCGGTAACGGCACTTGATTTCGACGTCGGAGTACGGAGTTATGGACGAAAAACGAACACTGGTCTGGTTACGACGGCAACCGTTTTCCCAGATTACTAGCTTTGGAAATAAATTCGTTTGACCCACCAAAACTCAGTATTTTTCAACGAAAATTTGTACACAACTGCTACAACATGTAAACAACATAATCAGGCCATTAAATCCTCAGTTTCTGCATTAAAATGACCGAACAGAGCAGGGGTAAAATGGGAACTTTTTGTTTCAAGAGTTCAATAACGTTTCTGGTAACAAAGCACCTTTAATCTACTTCCTTAAGCTCTAATTCAGCAACAAAACCATCATCAAACATCATCACAGCCATCAACCCAAAGTGGGAGTTCATAGAGCCCACGTTTAACAATTTTCCCAACAATACAAGCTACTAAAGTGACGATTCTAGCTCAAATGCATAAATCAAACTCCAAAAGACAAGTTTAAGGTGATTGATTACTACCTACTTTGATGGCTGGTTAGGACAGAAGTTTCGGCCCCTTTGAAGCTTGAAGAACCGTGAAAGCTCCTCCCTTTTCCAACTAAATGTGTTGTCCAAGACTTAGGCTAAGTGGTGCTAAATTTTTAGAAGATTTGGTGGTGATTTGCATGAGTTTTAGAAGAAGAAATGTTGAAGGTTTCGGTTGTCCCTTTTGCTGCTGCTATCCGGCCATGAAGTTTTGCAGAAATGAAATGAGATTGCTGGTTCCTTTGCGGTCATAAGATGCTTGACGTCTAATATTTTAAATACGTCAAATCAATTATAACTAGTGCCCTACGCGCGCGTTTTGTGTTCGATTTCTCTTACGTTTGTTGCACTAGTGCACTAAACCTCTAGGGTACCTATATTCATATAAATATTATTCATTCTTAATTGTCCCAAAATAATGGTCCAAAGTCCCTCAATTAAGCGCGCACGTGAAAACACGTAATTTAAATTTAGGCGCGATAAAATGAAACCTTCGACAAATTCTTATAACGATCGTACCACTAACTATCACTTGAGTATTTAAACCTAAATTTACCTATTTTAGGACCATTGTACATGTCTCCAAATTTTCGAGCTTATTGTACTCCCAATTGGCTAAAGTTTTTCAGACACGTTTTCACTTTTCACTAATCAAGTTTTTAAGAAAATAATTCTTGAAATGAGACGCTTTAAAAATATAACGAAACTATAAAACCATGTACTTAGGTCTAATAAGGCTAGAAAATATTATTCGGGGCAAAAATCCAAATAGATAATTAATTGAGCCAAAATTAGGGGTTTTAAAAATAATAATTTTACGAGTTCTCACGTGAATTGAGTATTAATTCCTCCATTAACCTTTCTTAATCTATTATTGATCGTTCTTAATTCTCCAATATTAATATACTCCCGATTCAAGTATAGCCTAGAAAAACGTGCACCCGTCGTTCCGGACTAAACAAATTTTCGAAAAGCGAATTTTTCAACAAAACGCTTTAAAAATATAAAGAGGCGTCATTCCATATAAATGGATTTAAAATGGTCGAAATAAATAATTCGAAGAAAATGAGTGAATAATCATTTAAATATTCCAGTAATATTCTATAAAAATAAGAAAATTTTCGGGTCCTCACAGAGGCCTAACTCCTTGGCCAGATTCTAAATCTGCGATCAAATATTGAATAACAAAATACAATCAAGTAGGGTTTCCAAATATCCAACCCTTACTTGTGAATATCACAAGGAGATCATGTGAATAGAACTTACATACATAGATTTCATGACTTACTAACCCCGGGCAAAATACATGCATGCTTGCCTTTGTTTTAGAAAAAAAACGATCGAAACTTTTATGTTTAAAACGTGACATGCACAACTAAAAATCACGTTTTAAAATAGTCATTACTTTCACCTTGCAAAATATATAATTTTGGCAAAATTTCAACTTACATATCACCTCCAAGGTTAACTCAAACATTCCTAAACAAGTCAAGTCCAAATCGATTACAAAGCACACCTCTATGCCCACTTTTACTCACTTATCTTTCAAGAAATGAAATGGATAACAATTCCCCCGTTCTTTCTTCAATTTTTCCTCCAATTTTTCAAGCTAAACTTTATGGCAAAACAACCCAAATCAACTCCACAACTCATAAGAAAAAAGGGGTTCGTACACTAGACTACAAAACCAACTAATTTAGACTTATCTCTAGCATACAAACATAATACATCTACATTGGAAAATTAAACCCTAGGCTGAAAATTTAGAAGCTAAAGCTGAAAAATTATAATTCAAGGCTGGAAATCCCTACACCCAAGTTAAAAATCACATTTCAAATCTTACTATATTATATCAAAGCTAGAAAGTCCCATGTGAACGCTGAAAAATCCATATACATAATAAATTTATGATCCAAGTATGAAATGGAGTGCAAGTAATCGAGAAAGTTAGGTTTAAAAACCAGAAAATATTTCCAAGACCCTTCCAAGTTTTTTGTCATTTCGCAAGAAAAATTTCAGTTTTTGTAATGCTCTTTGAAACGTCATAACTTGAGTTTTGTAAGTTCAAAAATCATAAATCTTATACCTTTAGAAAATAGACTCAAAAGATTACAACTCCCTAGAAGACACCTTCATAAAATTCAGCCCATAAATTAGTCAAATCTCAGCCTCAATTCACTGCTAAATTAAGTGCAAAAACAGGACAGTCTTGGATTTTCAACCCATTTTGAAATTTTGCTGGTATTTATAGAAAATGAACCAACCCATGAAGTTTACACGGTTAAAAGAGCTATGAGTCTAATTTCAAATACAACAAATGGAACTCAATTCAGATTTTCTATACCAAGATATAACAAATTTTCCAAAACTGATTAAAGTATCTTGCTGGAAAAATTTTCAGCAGCGCTTTCCCTTATTTTTCCTAATTTTCAGCCATTTTCAAGGCTTCATTCTCACCACAAAATAGTCTCAACTCAAGCATATACATACCAGACCATCAACTCACTAAATCAACCATATACATAGCATTGAACCATCACAACTCCATGTATATATAGAGTTTCAAGTAACTACATCAAGGCTGGAAATTTCACCAAACCTAACAGTACCATGATAGCTGTCATAAAAGTCATGGCTTTTACCTTATAAAGTATCATCCATCAAGTAAATACAAAAATAAGTGGAAAGATAAGGTAGCTATCAAATTACCTCTTAAATCCCACAAAACAATGCTGAAAAATCACAACACAACCTGAAAATCATGAAATCCACCGTATAAACCCTTCCTTTAGCTTCTATAACATCATATATCAAAGAAACTCAAAGATAAGGGAGGATTTCTAGCAAAGTTCTCCTTTTTACCTCCAAAACTTAGACGGACAGCCAAGCAAGAAGTACTCAAGGGTTTCTTCCTCCAAAACTTCTCCAAGAGCTACCCCTCAAGATTATCTCAAGGTTGATTGGAGTGGATTAGGGTTGATCTTGGTTTTTTTTTTCCCATGATTCAGCAAGAGATTAAGGCTGAAAATGGAGTATTTTTCTCTTCTTATCCTATCAAATTTCGTCCATCATGGAAGGAAAAGGAAAAAAAATGGTGATTGACTTGAGTTGGATAAGTTTTAAGCTTAATCTTGACAGTATTAAGCTTAATCTTGGTCAAGTCTTGGTCAAGATTGACTTGGTATTTGACAAGTAGCACAAATCCAAGTGAAGTCAATCTAATTGTCTCTCTTATGCACTCAAATATCTATTACTCCTCCAATCATCTCTTAACACCTTTTGTTACATAATTCTTTTTGCACAAAACCCTTCTAATCCTCCAAATTTATTGCAGACGCCTCACTAATCGGTCATACTAGTATTATGCACTATGAGACTTAACATATATAAAATGAAACATGCACCAAGTAAAATAAAAAAATAGGTCAAAATTATGATTCAACTAATAAAACAACCAAGAATTCAAGGCAAGTAAATGAAATCAAAGAAAATATTTAACTAATTATCAGGTCACAACACAACTTGCAAATATCTAAAAGTGAGTAAAAATGGACAAAACCTTTTTTTTTCTTGGTCAAATCTAGGATTTGAAATCTCTTGTATTAAAATTTCTTTCTTGCCATAAATATCTCGTGCTACAAAATGTTAGTCAATCACTTAAAAGAAACAATAAGGTACAACTATCCGTTGTCATTCACTATATATACAAGCAAATTAGTTGAAATGAAAGGTATGAAAATTTTGAGTTCTCACACTCTCTCCCCCTTAAAAGAATTTCGCCATCGTAATTCTAATCTTTGCTAGCAAAACTCAAGTTTGCAATCTCCAATTTACTCATGGTCATTGCCAATGCCATACCCAAAATATACTATAGCTACTTACCCCTATAGTATCCTTTTCATCCTCAATCGGAGTGGTCATCCTACATTCACTAAAAGAATGTCACTACAAGAAAAAAGATCATTAGTGACAACATTTCTTTGTGACGACAAAAAGTCGTCACAAAATGAGGTTGTTTAGTCACGACTTTGAAGGTTGTCACAATTGACTCAAAGAAACTGAGTTTTCAGTGACAACATTTAATTGTCGTCACAAAACTACTTCGCGCCATGGGACTTGGAAGGCGCGAGATTTGCGATAGTGATGATTTGATAAATGTTATCAGTAATTCTACCGCTTTCTTTAACAACATTTCATTGTTGTCACTGTTTATGTTTACTGACGACCAATTTTTGTCAGTAAAACTATAACGTAGTTAGTGACAACATAAGTATCATCACTAACTTGAACATCTCTGTGACGCCCCCACTTCTCCCTAAGGCGAACCAAAGGGTATCCGCGGGACGCCTGCCTAACTCTCGCCAGAACTCAAGCAATTCCATTCAACTTATAGTCGGACCACACAATACAAGCCAATAACTTAGATACAATAAATGTGGAAGTATTCAAACTTAATAATAGTCATCCATTCTCCAAACCACACGTCAGAATACAGATTACATTTCGTCCAAAGGTTACATTTCCATACCAAAAGTACAATTCCAAAACCAAAGGCATAACTAAAAGTAATACCAAGCCCTAAACAAAAGTACATCAAGAGGGCTTCTCCATTTTACCTCCGAGTTCAAACCTGTTAAGGAAAACAAATCTACAAGGTGAGCAAAACGCTCGTGAGGCCAAGAACACACATGCAGACACATAGTTCAGATAACAAGCCCAAATACAATTCAGGTAATAGCTTGCAAGTAATTAATAACGCCGACAAAATGTAACCAGAAACAATTCAAGGATATGGAAGCTCTCACGAGCTAAGTTTCACATTTGCCGATGTCATTTGTATATCTCCCCGTGATGACTCTCCGTCAACCGGGTTGATATTTTCATATCCGTAGTTCACCACTTACTTCTCATCCGTCCACCATACACCACTTCGGGCCCGCACGACACTTATAAGGCGATACTTCACGAGTATACCAAGCGAGATCTCTCAAATAGATCAAACTTATCATGTAATTCTCATGGCTCACCAAGGTTCCCGACCAGGCCCATGCCGGCTCGAGTCCCAAGGTCGGCCTATGAGTTTGGGCGTCCCCCATGTATCATGTAAATGTCGAGGAGATTCACTCCATCGACGTATGCAATCATAGCATATCATGTCATAAATTCAAGCATTTGACAGGTTTAAACATGTATTTCAGGTCATATAAACCATGCAAAGCATGTCAAACATGAGTCATTTGTTCCAAATGAGAACGAGTGCGATTAAGTACACACTCGACTCCATTTTTCAAAATCCAATAGACTGAGCATATAATCAGGTAAGTCAAGCATGAATCAAGACTTTAGAGCTCAAGTAGGCATACACTTGACACTCACTAGTTATGCAAGCAAGTAGGTTGGAGGGAGAGTTCAAACTTTCACGGTAGGGTCCTCTTGGAGGTCCTCGTGCGTGCCTGAACATCGAATAGTAGATAATTACTATAGGTCCCCAAGTGGTGAGAAAGATTGGACACGGGTAAGGTTCGGAAATATTTGAAAACTTCGTTTGACTTGTCTTTGAAGTTGGATTCTCAAAAGGGTGCAGGACTCGAGTAAAAATCGGATTATTATCCTTAAAATCATTGGTTGGAAACGAGTACGAGCAAAACGATTGCAAAACGAACGATCGAAATCGAAAAAGGGCTGGCCACGCCACAATCCGGCCGGATTTCTGGCCAGATTGGAGGCAGTGGCTAACCTCCTTTTTTTTCAAACTTCACCACTAATCAAGCCGACAATCCGGCCAGTTTCTGGCCGGATTCTGTGGAATAGTTCCTTCGCGGATTTCCTTTGGAATTTCAGAATTTTCGATTTTTGGTCAAATCTTTGAAAAATCATAATTTCTTCTCTACAAATCGAAACTTGATAAATTTGGTACCGTTGGAATCATCTTCCAAAGTACTAAAAGTCCTTAGAAGACATTGTTCCATGAATCTAAGTGGAAGGTATTCAAAAATGAGTCTAAAGTTGCTGTTCTAGATTACCAGGATTGAGCCGGGGTTGATTTTTCGCTAATTTTGGAAATTCGGAAAAAATCACTCGTTGCAAACCGGCCCTTGAAACTTATAACTCAATTAGAAGTACAAGTAAAGTTTCGGACAGAACAAGCGGCTCAAGAATCGGAGTTTCGAGCACCAAGATATGGTAGCTCAAAGTTGGGAAAAATTGAAGACTGTTACAAAATTTCCAGATTTGGTTCCGACTTTGGACCTTTTGTTAAGTGTCGAAACGGACTTGAATTGACACCAAATTTTGTAGTATAATACTCCCATATGAAGGGTATCTCTCTATCAAATTTCATGGAAAAATACCCTCGGAAAGGTGGTTAATCAATCAACCAAAGTTTGGAAAAATCCTTAAGGCAATCTATCCAAATCTAAGGTTTCAAAAACGATGCAATCGCCGTATTTTGATCATAACTCCCTCAATTTAACTCAGAATTGGGAATGGTTGATAGTGTTAGAAAATAAATTCACAGGGATAAAATTGCACTGAAGAAATCGTTACAAGTTTCAGCATGTAACTGGTTCGAAATTAAGCCTAAAGTTGCACCATCATCAAATCATTTCGGCAGAATGGAGAAACAGGACAGCCGACTTCAGTTGAATGGTGTGGCTCACACACATGAAACCAGAATGTGCACTATACACCATTGGAAACATAGGAACGTCTAGTTTCAAATGCCGCTAACGGCACTTGATTTCGACGTCGGAGTACGGAGTTATGGACGAAACACGAACACTGGTCTGGTTACGACGGCAACCGTTTTCCCAGATTACTAGCTTTGGAAATAAATTCGTTTGACCCACCAAAACTCAGTATTTTTCAACGAAAATTTGTACACAACTGCTACAACATGTAAACAACATAACCAGGCCATTAAATCCTCAGTTTCTGCATTAAAATGACCGAACAGAGCAGGGGTAAAATGGGAACTTTTTGTTTCAAGAGTTCAATAACGTTTCTGGTAACAAAGCACCTTTAATCTACTTCCTTAAGCTCTAATTCAGCAACAAAACCATCATCAAACATCATCACAGCCATCAACCCAAAGTGGGAGTTCATAGAGCCCACGTTTAACAATTTTCCCAACAATACAAGCTACTAAAGTGACGATTCTAGCTCAAATGCATAAATCAAACTCCAAAAGACAAGTTTAAGGTGATTGATTACTACCTACTTTGATGGCTGGTTAGGACAGAAGTTTCTGCCCCTTTGAAGCTTGAAGAACCGTGAAAGCTCCTCCCTTTTCCAGCTAAATGTGTTGTCCAAGACTTAGGCTAAGTGGTGCTAAATTTTTAGAAGATTTGGTGGTGATTTGCATGAGTTTTGGAAGAAGAAATGCTGAAGGTTTCGGTTGTCCCTTTTGCTGCTGCTATCCGGCCATGAAGCTTTGCAGAAATGAAATGAGATTGCTGGTTCCTTTGTGTACATAAGACGCTTGACGTCTAATATATTAAATACGTCAAATCAATTACAACTAGTGCCCTACGCGCGCGTTTTGTGTTCGATTTCTCTTATGTTTGTTGCACTAGTGCACTAAACCTCTAGGA
Source organism: Coffea arabica (assembly GCF_036785885.1). Taxonomy (NCBI): domain Eukaryota; kingdom Viridiplantae; phylum Streptophyta; class Magnoliopsida; order Gentianales; family Rubiaceae; genus Coffea; species Coffea arabica. The sequence goes on from NC_092313.1 coordinate 30,099,902, forward strand.
CACTTACATTCATATAAATATTATTCATTCTTAATTGTCCCAAAATAATGGTCCAAAGTCCCTCAATTAAGCGCGCATGTGCAAACACGTATTTCTAATTTAGGCGCAATAAAAATTGAAACCTTTGAAAAATTCTTATAACGATTGTACCCCTAGCTATCACTTGTGTGATTAAACCTAAAATTGTCTATTTTAGGACCATTGTATAGGTCTCAAATTTTGAGCTTATTGTACTCCCAATTGGCTAAAGTGTTTAGACACGTTTTCACTTTTTCGCTAAACAAGCTTTTAAAAAATAATTTTTTGAAATGAGGCGCTTTAAAAATATAACGAATCTATAAAACCATGTACTTCGGTCTAATAAGGTTAGAAAATATTATTCGTGACAAAAATCCAAATAAATAATTAATTGAGCCAAAATTAGGGATTTTAAAATAATAAAAATTTTCGAGTCCTCACAATCTCTAATGCATTTATTTAATTGTGAGCCTTAATATTAATTTAATTTTTTTAAAATTTGATGATTTATTAACTATGACTTTATTTAATTGTGAGCCTCAATATTAATTTAATTTTTTTAAAATTTGATGATTTATTAAACTAGTCATAGTTACTTAAATATTAATTTAATTTTTTAAAAATTTGATGATTTATTAAACTAGTCATAGTTACTCAATAGGTTTTTAACTAAAAAAAAATTAATGAAAGTTTCTAGTTAGAACAATTATATAAACTATTACAACTTGAGAAAGAGTATATTTACCAGTTCTTTGAATTTAGCAAAAAATTTTCATCCATTATAATTTTTTGATAAATATGTTAAGAAGTAGTGATTAGAAATACATTAGTAAATTTAAATAAAATTTGAAGCTAAAAATTCACTTGTAATATTAATATCGGATCAACTGTTTGATGTCATAAAAAATTTAACTATTTGAAGCAAAACCAAGGTGCATTTACCACTTGTAATATTTCAACATAATTTTCTCATCCATTATGAATATTTTCACAAAAATATTTAAAAGTAGCAAGTAATATTATATTAGTAAAATATTAATTCAACTAAAATGTTGGAAGCTAAAAAACGTTGATTGAAATTTTGGTACTGAACAAGTAAGGGGAAATATAAGGAATTGAAATTTCATTCAAAGTCAATATTTTGAGGAGAGGCGCGGAAACACTTAGAATACTTAGAACCAAATAGCCAACACTACCAGTATCCTAAAGCCAACACTACCAGTATCACCGAACAAAACACTAGCAGTATCCTAAAGCCAACAGCCAACACTTAGAACCAACCGTAGCACACTGCTCCTTATCTCTACCGAAACATCTCCTCGCCATCTCCTAATTGATCTTGGCTCGGAAATGATCAAATAGAAGACCACATTTAGCAGCAACTCTCTACCAAAAAGGTATGCCGATTCTCGGCGGAAGAAATTAGAAAATGAAGGAGGGCGGCGGACAAGGATTAACAAAGAGAAAAACTATCGGCCAAGCCAACGGAAAAGAGAGGGAGCTTCGGCTGAGGAAAGAATAGCTACGAAAAAAGGAAAAACAGAGGGAAGGAAAAGGAGAGCGGCGGAAAAAAAAAACAAAAGGAGAGAGTTGAAGTCAGAGAGAGGTAGACTAAGAGAAGAAAGGAAAACAGAGAGGAAACTATGGCAGAAATAGAGCAAAAGTAAACCCCAGAAACCCTAGTCGACGGTGAGGTGAAGGAATCATCCACTCAAGACATGAAAATAGTTGAAGCCCAAGCTGATGACGCGGCGGTTGGCGGTGCCGGCAGTTTAAAGCGTGTCAGAAATGAAGCTGACGAGGAGGGAGAGAACAACGAAGATGTCAAGAAGTTGAAGGCTGATGATAAGCACGTGGAAGAGGAGAGAGGCAGTTCAACGGCTTGATTGATGTCTACCCCAGCGGTCCTCATTGGATGCTTGCCTTGGAGAATTTTGCTTTGGCGAGACCGTGAGAGGTAATTTCTTCGTTTATAGTTCAGTCTTCCTTCTGTGTTTTACATAGCCCGTGAATATATGTGTTTTATATGATGCTGGGATTGAAATCCATTTTTGTTCTGATGAATTTTGGGGCTAGATATAATATCACTTGAACAAAGAATCATTGAAATTTTTAATGCCCATGACTTGTTTGATAAAAAGCCCGAACGAAAGTTTTGAACCAAAAGAGGGGATTTTGTGCTTTTTTATTCAATAGGGACTCTGGCCAGTCCAAAGTTAGGCAGAATCCGTGCGTTTGCTAGTCGGGAAGAAAAAGAAAAGCCATGATTCTTGAAGTTGATTTTTTCCACTTTTTCGTTATTGCATTCCGCGATGTTCAGAGCATTTTTACCGTGTGTTTGCTAAGTACAATTGTCATGTTGATTGTTCAGGATTTTAGATCATATGTGCCTTATGTGTTAAATTGAACTGAAAGCTCTTGCTTATTGAACAATTTTGGGGCCGATTAACTTCAATTGGAGCAAAAGTCTGATGAAATTTCTAATGCCCCAACCTGTTCGACGAAATGCCTAACTAGGTTCTGATTGAAAAATATTTGCCCTGTTTGCTGGTTCACCGAGTAGCGTTTGGAACTAGAATGATATGATTTCTCCAAGTTGCCAGATTGGTTTGAGAATCTGAATGTAAATAGACAGCAATCTATTCGTTAGTACTTATGGGCTGTTTTCTCTTGTTTATCTCTTCCATTTCATAGGTTCCCTCTGTTTCATGTCTCTCTTTGATAAATTAGTCAGATGTTGAGAATCTTTTTAATGAGCGTGAGTCATGCCCAGAATGCACGTAACAAAAGTCTGCTGGATGGCAGTTTGTTGATGGGTATTTCCTTTTCCTTGTTGGTTACTCACACGCCTATATGGCCGTCTTTCTTGATTCTCCTTCCTTGCATTCTGGTTGTGATGTCTTAAGTCCATCTCTCATGTTTAACTTCGCTCTTGTTAGATGAAGCAGTGAGTTCCGTTTAGCTGGAACCCTTTTTCTTTTATGCTTCACATTTCGCAATTCGTAAAGTCCGCGGCTTATAAATTTGTTGCACAGCAATTCACAAGCTCTATGTTCATTTGCATTTGTTAGCATTGAGGTTTATCCTTTGGGTTATGATCATTTCATCATGATTAGTTTCCAGGTCTCCAAATGTGTGAAGAAAATTTGTTGTTGTTTTCCCTTCTTGCTCACTTGCCGTTTTTTATGCTCCATGATGTTTCTTTTTCTCATTTTACTCTTGCTGTGAGTAAATCACCTTGAGTTTATAAAGTAAGTTTATGCATAACTTTGCTATCACTACTGGTCGTTGTGGATAGAGTAGGAAGATTTGATATCTGCTTACCAATTTAGGTTAGAAATGAACAGCAAAAACAAAGTACTGATTTAGCTTTTTGAATACTTGCCAAACATTAATGTCATGCAATTTCCAGTTAAGTCTAATGATTTGCTATATGGTATCCTGATTCTAGTTTTTCTGTTTTGCAATGACATTTAGGCTTTAAAGCTCAAACGGAAACTTTGATGGCTCCTAATTACCGCCTTTACTCTGGAAAATCCTTTCTTTCCTTGTTGAATTTTATCATGGCACTGTCTTCTTCATTCCCTTTGTCTCTGCTGAACAAAGCTTCTGATTTCTTGTTAGAAATACGGTGCAGACAATTTGCTGTTCTGTCTCAGACCCTTCGTTTCTGAAATTAGCTCCTACTTAGTTGCCAAAAACTGTTGTTCTGATGATATGTAAAGTTGAAGACGGAAATGGTAAAGTAATTCAAGTAAAGAACTAATTACTAGTAAATTAGCAAACATGAACCTGAAGAGGACCTAATTGTAGCGTTGACAGAATAACCATCTTCAAGAAGCCTTTTGATCAACCATGATGCCAAAAGTCCAGTTCCTTTTAACGAAATCACAAGTTTCCAGTTCCTTTTAAAGAAAGATATTCACACGGCTTTATTTCCATCTTCAAGGAAATTTTGTTGTTAGTGTAGAAAATTAGCAAATTGGGTGGATGAATCAAATAAGGACCAAACTAGTAATGTAAATATAGTTGAGGGACTCTTTCGATTTAAGTAAAAAAAAAATGAGAGACTAAATTGGCTCGTAATAAAGTGAAAACACTTTTTCAGCTTTGTTAAACTCGTCTAAAGGACTAAACTAACTCATAATAAATTTTGGAGACTAAATAATAGCTTATGGTTTTAATTGGTACTATTTAAATTAATATTTCCTACGCTCACAATATACATATATATATATACATACACACATATACATACTAATGGACATGAATACATATAAAATTTGAATCTAAATTGTAAATTTTGAATATAAGATTCTAACTCAAGTGCTTCGAATGCAAAGGCTTACTATTCAAAAAAATACAAAGGCTTAAACGCTTACCAATTGAGTCACAATGCGTAGGCATAATTTTAGTGCTTAGGTTTGTTTAATCACTTGCAACGTTCGATCTACATTTGTTGTGATTGCATGTAGAGAGAGAAGCACGTCTTTCAACCAACGCTAAAATTAACATACTATAATGTTGAATTCCACACAATTTGACGAGGCCCACCCCCCTCCCCCCCCCCCCCCACGAACAACTACCCTGAATTGACAATTCTTTTATTTTATTGTTTTCTGTTTGTCAATTATATGCACTCACACACACACATATTAATCAATTTCTGTTTTCAGTGTTGCTATTTACTTCAAGTTAGCATAAAGAGTATTAGGAAACTAAAATGAGAAAAGATCTACTATTTAGATATTGAGCGGAACAATAAGTAGAAGTTCCTTGCCAAGTGCCAATTATCAACCCGAGTAAAATAGAGAACAAAAAAAAAGGCACAAGAATTTCTTGTTAACTAATACTCATGAGAAATATACGTACCGAAATCTTCATTAATCAGAAACTTAAATTATACTTCACCACTCTAAAAACTTGTTTTGATTGGTGGTTTTGCAAATCATTGTATCAACTTGTCATTGCGCCATGTTGTCTAGTACATTTTTAGCACATTTAATTTTTTATCCAAATTTGGCTAAGGTTTCACCAAAGGCAACCTACAATAAGGACCATGCACTAAGTTTGCATTGAATTTCACAGAATAGTCCCCTTTCATAATCTTCAATGGCATATGCCATCCAGCTACCAAAGTACATTGTTGGGGTAACTGCCTTCCTGATAAATGCAGACAAGTAATGCAAAATAATTTGTTTTGCAAAGCAAGTTGCTTTCCAAATTGTACATTGTGCCACAACTAATTATGTACCTTTGTTACATGACAATATTCACTGAACCTGGTATTGCCACTGACTACTGTCACAAATTAACACGGCCTTATTGGCTATATCCGAAAAGAATTGGGAACTTGTGATTAGTGAATGCTTGTATCCACCAATCCAAACTAAATCAAGATTAGTGAATGCTTGTTACTTTTGTTGTTTATTTAGCAATTAGAGACTGTTTTGCTTTTGTCACCTGATAACTTTACTAATAACGTTACTACTTTATTGCAGATATATTGCTCATTTTGTAGGTTTCGAAGAAGATTAGCAGTACGGCTTACATGTCGGCTCAAAAACTGTGGTTATAGTGCTGTCTTAAGTTTAGAAAATGTTTCAGAAGCGCAGGAAATGTTTTGGGACTTGGAATATGTTTTTTAGTGCAGTCTTGACTTATATGAGTAGTATTTGTTCTACTCAAACTTATGAAACTATTTGTACTATGATGTTGCACTTATTTATGACATTTGAATATTTAATATGTTATTCTGGCATATTCTATTGTAACGGGTGCCGACGTTTGTTATTTATTAAACATTGCTGATGTTTTCATTTTTTAGATATTATTGTAGTAGGAAAGTCATGTGTAAGGTGTTGTAAATGAGTAGTATTTTTCTAGGCAAGATGTCTTTATTGACAATTGTTATTGTCACTCAATCAAAACTGTTTATTGATAAGGGATTGTTGCCACAGTTGATCAGGGGTTTATTGACAACAAAGTTGTCACTAATTCCCCTATGCCCTCACTACCGTCCCTCCATGCATCACTGACAAGAGAAGGTGTCGTCACTAGATTTATAGTTTTTACTGATGACATATGTTGTCATAAAAAATTTCCTTCACTGACGACTCTAAGGTCGTCACTGTATACTTTCATTTTTTACTGACGACATAGATTGTCATAAAAAAGCTTCTATTTACTGACGACTTTAAAGTCGTCACTGTATACTTTTACCGACGGAGATTCAGTGACGACCCTGCGACAACTGAAATGTTGTCAATAATGGTCATCAGTGACAGCTTTTTGATTTTTTGTGACGAAAAGTAGTTATCACTGATGACCAAAATTCTTGTAGTGTGTATACAAGATTAGAATCCAAACCCTTTTCTCCAAAACTTTCATACCTAATCCAAAACTCTCAATCTGGGGAAGATAGGAATCAAGTCCAAATCCTTATTTTTGCATCAAGGGGTAGGTATCAAGGAAGTACAGGCAAGGGTAATCAATTAAGAGCCAAATTAGAAGGAGACAAGTCAGCAGTGCTAGCTTTTCCAACATGCATGACAATCTAACCACCAGCCATAGAAACCCTAACCAACTAATTGCTGGATTAGTCCATTATAACACTTATCGATCTATTCTTCTCAATTAGTTCCATTCCTACGTCACATATTAAAATCTTTTGTGCCTTGACCTTTGTCATTCATATTTACCTCAAACGTAGTCGTGATGTCGACTTTCATCCAAATGTTCTCAACTCTTGTGTTCTCGGGTACAAAAATCAAAAAATAGGATAATTCACAACTCGAACTGGCTATTCCCAAGTATAAATCAACCACATTTAAGATTCTTACCTGACGTACATATCTAATGTCCCTAACAATAGACATTTGTTCCACACTTAACGAGCCAATCCCTGCAGTCTGAGAACCCTCTCCCAGCATGTGCTCATTAAGAACTCTGATACCACCTGTAACGACCCCACTTCCCCCTAAAGCGTACCCAAGGGTTTGGCGGACCGCCTACCCAACTCTCACCAGAACTCACTCACTAACGTTCTTGAAATAACCTTTCAATCCTCGAAATTAACATAAAAGTTTCATTTCCAACCAACAATTCAAACTTAATTTACAATCCAAAAGTAAATTATAGGATTACATTCTAAAGATTTCAAATACATATCATCTACAAAAGTACAAGTACAAGAGATTATACATACTAGTTCACGGCTACTTGCTCCAACCTCCATCCCTGTAAGGAAAACAAACTAATGGGATGAACAAAAACTCAGTGAGGTTCCCAAACAAGCAATCAAGCAGGCATACACGAAAACATTTACATTTAACACTTTGCACACTTGGCACAATAATATACAGTCATTCAAGAGTCAATCATTCATTCATTGAAAGGATACGTGCTCACTTAGAGCCATTCATTCATTCATTCGCCAACCATTTTTCTTATCCTTCCGACATTAGAAAACATTTGCAAGTGAAAACTCCTTCAGTGTTCATGTCATTCATTCATTTATTTTTATTGTATTGAATTCACTGGCCAGTTCTCCACTAGATTTCGTGGTAATATTCAAGTATACCAGACATTGTCTCAGGGTCACTAGCCGCCTGACCAAGTCCGTTTCTGAGTCAAGTCAACTGGCAATGAAAGGCAAGGGCCTAGTTCAGCCAAAAGGCTTACATTTATGCACAAGTAGCATTCAATCATTGAAAATTCACTTTTACGTAGGTCGAGTGCGATAAAGTACACACTCGCCCATTGAAAATTCATTTAGCAATCATTGGAAAGCATTTAATATTTAGACAACATTCCACATAGTCATTAACACTCACCAACGATTAGTGTTTAGCAAAATCAGGTTGAGGCCCAGCTCCTTGGCCAGATTCTAAATTTGCGATCAAATATTGAATAACAAAATACAATCAAGTAAGGTTTCCAAATATCCAACCCTCACTTGTGAATATCACATGGAGATCATGTGAATAGAACTTATATACATAGACTTCATGGCTTATTAACTCCAGGCAAAATACATGCATGCTTGCCTTTGTTCTAGAAAGAAAACAATCGAAACTTTCAAGTTTAAAACATGACATACGCAACTAAAAATAATGTTTTAAAATGGTCATTATTTTCACCTTGCAAAATATATAATTTTGGCGAAATTTCAGGTACATATCACCACCAACGTTAACTCAAACATTCCTAAACAAATGAAGTCCAAATCGATTACAAAGCACACCTCCATGTCCACTTTTACTCACTTATCTTTCAAGAAATGAAATGGATAACAATTCCCCTATTCTACCTTCAATTTTTTTCTCCAATTTTTCAAACTAAACTATATGGCAAAACAACCCAAATCAACTCCACAACTCATAAGAAAAAAAGGGGTTCGTACACTAGATTACAAAACCAACTAATTTAGACTTATCTCTAGCATACAAACATAATACCTCTACGCTGGAAAATTAAACCCTAGGCTGGAAATTTACAAACTAAAGCTGAAAAATTATAATTTAAGGCTGAAAATTTTGATTGAAAGCTGGAAATCCCTACACCCAAGTTAAAAATCACATTTCAAATCTTACTATGTTATGTCAAAGCTAGAAAGTCCCATGTGAACGCTGAAAAATCCATATACATAATAAATTTATGATCCAAGTATGAAATGGAGTACAATTAATCGAGAAAGTTAGGTTTAAAAATCAAAAAATATTTCCATGACCCTTCCAAGTTTTTTGTCATTTCGCAAGAAAAATTTCAGTTTTTGTAATGCTATTTGAAAAGTCATAACTTGAGTTTTGTAAGTTCAAAAATCATAAATCTTATACCTTTAGAAAATAGACTCAAAAGATTACAACTCCCTATAAGACACCTTCATAAAATTCAACCCATAAATTAGTCAAATCTCAGCCTCAATTCACTGCTAAATTAAGTGCAAAAACAGGACAGTCTTGGATTTTCAACCCATTTTGAAATTTTGCTGGTATTTATAGAAAATGAACCCACCCATGAAGTTTACACGGTTAAAAGAGCTATGAGTCTAATTTCAAATGCAACAAATGGAACTCAATTCAGATTTTTCTATACCAAGATATAACAGATTTTCCAAAACTGATTAAAGTATCCTGCTGGAAAAATTTTCAGCAGCGCTTTCCCTTATTTTTCCTAATTTTCAGCCATTTTCAAGGCTTCATTCTCACCACAAAACAGTCTCAACTCAAGCATATACATACCAGACTACCAACTCACTAAATCAAGCATATACATGCCATTGAACCCTCACAACTCCATGTATATATAAAGCTTCAAGTAACTACATCAAGGCTGGAAATTTTACCAAACCTAACAATACCATGATAGTTATTATAAAAGTCATGCCTTTTACCTTATAAAGTATCATCCATCAAGTAGATACAAAGACAAGTGGAAAAGATAAGGTGGCTATCAAGTTTACCTCTTAAATCCCACAAAACAATGCTGGAAAATCACAACACAACCTGAAAATCATGAAATCCACCATACAAATCCTTCCTTTAACTTCTATAACATCATATATCAAAGAAACTCAAAGATAATGGAGGATTTCTAGCAAAGTTCTTCTCTTTGCCTCCGAAACTTAGACGGACAGCCAAGCAAGAAGTATTCAAAGGTTTCTTCCTCCAAAACTTCTCCAAGAGCTTCCCCTCAAGATTATCTCAAAGTTGATTGGAGTGGATTAAGGTTGATCTTGGTTTTTTTTTTTTCCATGATTCAAGCAAGAGATCAAGGCTGAAAATGGAGTATTTTTCTCTTCTTCTCCTCTCAAATTTCGTCCATCATGGAAGGCAAAGGAAGAAAATGGTGATTGACTTGAGTTGGATAAGTTTTAAGCTTAATCTTGGTCAAGGTCTTGGTCAAGATTGGCTTGGTGTTTGACAAGTGGCACAAATCCAAGTGAAGTCTATCTAATTGTCTCTCTTAAGCACTCAAATATCTATTACTCTTCCAATCATCTCTTAACACCTTTTGTCACATAATTTCTTTTGTACAAAATCCTTCTAATCCTCCAAATTTGTTACACACATCTCACTAATCGGTCACATTAGTATTATGCACTATGAGGCTTAATATGTATAAAATGAAACATGCACCAAGTAAAATAAGAAAATTGGTCAAAATCATGATTCAACTAATAAAACAACCAAGAATTCAAGACAAGTAAATGAAATCAAAGAAAATATGTAACTAACTATCGGGTCACAACACAACTTGCAAACACCTTTTTTTTTCTTGGTCAAATCTAGGATTTGAAATCTCTTATATTAAAATTTCTTTCTTGCCATAAATATCTCGTGCTACAAAACGTTAGGCAATCAATTAAAAGAAGCAATAAGGTACAACAGTCAGTTATCATTCACTATATATATAAGCAAGTAAGCCGAGATGAAAGGTATGAAAATTTTGAGTCCTCACAAGTTTGCTAGCTTGTCATGGTAAGAAAAGGCATCAACAGCACCTATAGCAACAGATTTATCTCATATATTGGACAAGGTATTGAGCTTTGTGCGCTATTAATGATTTGACTAATTGTATCTCCATATTTCACATATCATTTGGTTGGTTATTAGAATGATACATCCGAAGGCTCCGTTTGGCAAGTGAGTTTTTTGGGTGTTTGTCTAAAACTTTACTATAGCTTATTGTAGAAGTTTTTAAAAAAGTTTTGAAGTGTATTTTTTTAATATTTTAAAGTGTATAGTTTAAAAACTTTGAAAAGTTTTTTGAGGTTACTGTAACTAAAGTTTTTAAAAAACTTATAGCAGATAAACTGAGCAAAAAACTTGTCTGCCAAACAAGACTCCTTAGCAGCTAATGCTGATAGCCAAAACCAAAATGGGGCCTTATCGGGGCCTGCAGTGATTAAAGAATATAATTTGTCGAAACTACTTTTTCATCCTAATGTCGCTGCAGCCTTTGCGAACCCAATAAATTCTACCGTCCTCTAAACCTTTATCAACAGTTAAAACTCACACAATTTGCCTGATCAGAATTGTGTATTTGTAACAATCATAGCACTCCAAGAAACGATATTCTTCTTGAACATATCCCTGAACAATCAGATTGCTTGAAAAAGAGTCAATATAAGAAATTCTCCAACAAATCAATCAGAATTGCCCTGCACTCCGCAATAATTATAAATTGAAATACCTTAACGTCAACAATAATTTTTAAATAAACTCATGATACAAGTATTTTTATATTTTTTTATATGATTATGAAACGCAATCTAATTAATAAAATATTTTACCTGTATCCGACAAGTCACAAATACAATGTATTTCTTTTATTTTTTTTAAGTCAATAGGATTGTCAATGGCGAAATCAAATGAGCAATTATTAGTCTGCAAAGATTGAAAAGCTCAGCCCATCTTCACCACTGCTTTCTAATTTCCAAGCCACATATATGCAACGACTTGTAAGTCTTCAGCAAAGAGCAAGAAAAGAGTTATAATACAGGACCAAACTGGTTATGATTTATATTCATATTTTTTTCTGAGCAATTTATTGATTCTTTTAGCAATTCGTGAAATCTCTCTATCACAATGTCGATATCATGTTTGTCTTTCCAGAAAAATAGATTATGGAATATCCAGTAGCTCGTGTAAAAAGAATTGAAAGAAAAAAGACCAATTGCTATATATGTATATGTTTTAATGTCTCTGGCACCATCTGAAAGTTTTCAGTAGCGGATTTAAACTTAACTCAATTGTTAAGTGTTAACGAACCAACGAGAGGCTAGTCAGTTTGATTGATACATGTACTATTCATCTTAAGTGCACACAATTAGACATTTTCAACAAATTAGTTTGCCAATTTGTCAGTTGACAAAAGAGCATGGGTAGTACTTCTGGCACTAGGTCAGGTATTGGAATGATGCATCCCAAATTCTTCACAAGTATTTTGAGTAGCCAAAAACAGAGTTTGGCCTTATTTAGAATTGTAGTGACTTTAGAAATTAATTTGTTATTGGAGCCCTTTTTTTTTTTTGGGTTGGGGGGAGGGGGGTTATTGGAGCTTGCTGTATAGGAACTTAATTATTGAAAGAAAAGTTTAGTGAATTGATAGTTGGATTAGATATTATTCATTAGTGTTCAGCTTACTATTTGTGATTATTAGTTGCAATTTTATTGAATCATAGTGCCTTAATTACATATTGCCCACTTGTAGTTAGCGGTCAATAGCAGTTTACTCTCTATATGCATGAAATACACAAAATGCTTACTAATGACTAATGCCAAACATTTTAACAACTAGGAAAGTGCACTTGCATTGCACGTGTTTGATCATACCAAAACTTCTCTTACTTTTATCTATATTGTGAAAGACTCAACTCAGAAGATTAATGTTTTTGCTAGAAAAGCCTCTGATCCATTACATGCCAAACGTGGTAGTTTGGAGCAGCAAGCAAGGCTCATTAACCGACAAGCAATGCAAAACCTGTAATCATGATGTATAAGTGGCTATAATTCAGTAGAACAAGGAGAAGTTACTTGGTATATCTTAGACAGGAGCTAAATGCTTCTCCATTAATCTTAGAGTTGTTGTTATTGCTATTGTAGAATCTTGAGAGCTCAGGAGGCATGAATTCCAATATTCGTTTCCATTTCTTCATTGGGTTAATTAATATGCATTCGAAAGAATGATGACAAGTCAACCTTTCAAGTGCCCTTGGAAACGATAAATATATGACATGTGTATAATTTATAAAATAATTTTAAAAACTGAATTAAGAATTTTTGTAGTATTTAACGAAGTGTTCTTGTAGGGACAAGAAAATGTTATAGGACAGAAGTCATTTGAGTTGGGTAGCTTTTGATATGTCTTCTATTTCTTTCTTTTAGATAAAATAGCACAAAACATCCTATACATTTTGCCAAAGAATTCTTTCGCCCTCAAATTTAAAATGCTAATATTAAATTCCTTACAAAAATAAACCAGTCCAATTTGGACCAAACCTCTAATTCCAACCATCTTTTGTTAACCACTCTTCTGTTAGCAATAAGTTATCCAGAAGTCCTTTAAAGCCATTTTGAAAACATCCAATTTTACTTTACTCTCCCTCTCGCTTTAAAATGAGTATCTATTCACTCTCAAACACAAAGGTTCAAAGTTCTTCACCAAAACCTGCTTTATTTATGCCGGATTTTGCCAAAATAATCAAATAACCAATGTCTTCAGATTACCTTATTCTTTATAGGCAAACTGAAAGAGCTTTGATTAGAGAGGAATAAGTTTGGGATTATTATTTGTTTGTCAACTCATATTCAAATGACAATTCCTGTAACTTGCATAAGAACAAAAAATCAAGAGGCATATTTTGGCTCTTTGGAACATGATGATTTTAAGTTAATATAATTAGTTATGTGAATCGATAACTATCTCGTTATAAGTTTAGTTGATATTCTAATAGAGGTTCTGGATTTGAATTTCCCTTCCTCCCTATTTCTTAAATCTCAGCTCTCCCCTAATAAAAAATTTTAAAAAAATATCTTATAGTTAATTCTGTAAACAAATCAAAGTCACCGCCTTTAATATCAATCCAAAATATTCCAAATTCATAAAATGGTATTAACTTTTAATGACCTTCAATTGATTGGTTATGGTTTGGATATGTTAAGTAAACTTGCTCAAATATAGGGTTAAGGCTAAATTGTAAAACAAACGCAGTTCTTCAATTTTTTTTCTTTTCTAAGCATGGTGTTGACATTATTGAAAGAAATAAAAAGAGAGTGTGAATTAAAAAAAAAAAGGTAAAAATAATTGTACCAACATAATTAAAATCTAAGATTTGTCTAGCACAATAGCTCAAAGTGTGATAAAATGTGTACATGATTCAAAAACTACTTTTTTGTGGAAGATGGATCCTGAAATAATAATAAAAATTCATATTAGAAAATGAATGATGTGTGGATAGAAATGATTGTAATCACAATCTTTAGTTTTTGTGAATGATTATGAAAGTAAGATACGTTATAAGAGTTAGATACGTAGAATTGTGGGAATTGTGGAAATTATGCAAACGGGCTCCTAAATTTTGGATATGTATTTTCCATAGTAGTGAATATGTATTTTTCATAATAAGATACGTTTAGTTTTTGTGAATAATTATGAGAGTAAGATATGTTATAAGAGTTAGATACGTAGAATTGTGGGAATTGTGAAAATTATAATGCAAACGGGCTCCTAAATTTTGGATAGGTAATTTGCATAGTAGTGAGCTCCTTAAATTATGAGTTAGTTATTACTATGAGTCATGTGGTAAGTGTCAAACGTGGTTTACAATTTGTAGATGCGATATTGCTGCGGTGGTTAATATCTGTTAGTTAAAATTATGGAGTTATGATATTATAGATTAGTGAGCCACGTAAATTAGAAAAGTGAAAAGGGATACGGAGAAGGAATAAGAATTACTGAATTAAAATAAATCTAAAATTGTGGAAAGTCCTCATGAAAAAGCTGCCTTTTAATACATCTAGATATAGATATAGATTTTTGGCTGAAAATTCTCTGGATTGAACTAATTCTAATGTGGGCTGGCTTATGATTATCATATGGTTAACTTAGCATTGTGGTGATAAAAATCATCTACCTTAAACAATCCCCATAGAAATCATAAATTTTCGAAATCAAACTAAATTCTTTTCCACGGTATACCTTTTAATTAAGTGTCAAGCTTTGTATAATCTCATTATTATGTCAAAGCAAGCACATGAAGAAGGAAGAAAAACAGGGTCCAATTCTCAAATCAAAAGGTTCAAAATTCATAAACAAGTAATACACATGTAACCATGGTGCCAATCAAACTATTCAGTCATGAATATAATCAATAGATTAAAATACAACATTAAAGTATTCAAGCAACAACAGTAGAGAGGTTTTGAATCATACAAGTTTTCACTTTAGATATAATTGTGGTATTCCGACCGATCAATCAGTGATGAGTCTTCATCCAGCATTGCAGCCAGAATTTGTCTTTTTGAAGTTCTCTTTTTCAATGACTTCTGCTCGGATCTTAATAGACCCCAAACTCTCTAAGTAATTTGAATTTAGTTTAAATCATCTGTGTTATAAAATGATACCTTGTCTGATTTAATAGAGTCCGAATTTAGTTCACTATTTGATACATCGACATTTTTAAAGTTCTCTTTTCCAATGACTTTTACTGGGATCTTAATGGACCCAAACTGTCTATGTAATTTGACTTCTAGTTTCAATCATCTATATTATAAAACGATAGCTTGTCTTCCGATTTATTTTTTTTTATTTTTATTTTAGTTCACTATTTGATACATCGACATTTTTAAAGTTCTCTTTTCCAATGACTTTTACTGGGATCTTAATGGACCCAAACTGTCTATGTAATTTGACTTCTAGTTTCAATCATCTATATTATAAAACGATAGCTTGTCTTCCGATTTATTTTTTTTTATTTTTATTTCTTGTCGACACAGGGGTGTTCGGGTCAATTCTTATGGGGCCCAACTAATCCCCTGCGGCCTGGGCCCGGCGCCCCAACCCGGCCCGAACACGTTAAGTGCGCAGAGAAATCCAGCGAAGCGGAGACTCGAACTTGTGACCTCAAGGTTCACTGGTGAAAGGCGCTGCCGTTGGACCATTCACGCGGGGGCTTGTCTTCCGATTTAATAGGGTCCAAATTTAGTTCAACTTCTTATCATGACGGAATTAGTGAGTGGAAAAATTCAGCCATTATTTGATACGTTGACATTTATAATTAAGAATTTTTGGTTTGACAGGAGACGGGAACTAAAAGTGTAGAAGTCCTTTAATTCACCCATGTTTATTGAATATAATTTATATAGACTTTTATAGATATAGATATATTGAGTAAGGACTAAAAGGTAAATCATCCAAGAGACTTTTATAGAGTACACACACATATATATATATTAGAGGTGGCAATTTGTCCCAAGTCCCAATGGGTTACCCATACCCATGGGGACTTTGGGCGGGATGGGTACTGAAATTTGATATTGGATTTCAAATGGGACAAATCTCAATTGTACCCATTAATTGATGGGAAATTTTGGGAAATACTTGGGTACCCATTAGGTTCAAATAGCAATGGCTCCGTTTAGATTAGTTATTTTTGGGGGGTTTTTTGAAATATTTTATTGTAGTAGTGTATATGAAAAATTTTTATTATAAATTTTTTTTGAAATATTTGATATACTAATATGGATAGGATGTTTTTTGAGTTATTGTATATTACTGTAACATTGTATTTGAAAAACTTATTTTTTGAAAAAATAGTAAATCCAAACGGAGTCTTAGATTCAAAAATTATCTTTAACAATTTTTATAGTCATACCAGCGAATATAATCTAGTAGTCGTCCTAGTCATTATCTACAAGAATTTCCAGCATTTTAGTCAGTTTAGACCTATCATCCTTGGACAATGATGAGAATAAATATTCAACACCCTAAGTACTTTGGCTATCTTGATATATGTTGAAATATGGCTGTATATCTATCTTTTTTTTTATTTGTTAATCCAATTTTTGGTGGGAATCCTGAGTATAAAGCACTTGCATGTTTATTTAATAAAACTAAAAGATATTTAATAAATCAAAAATATTAAAATTATATAAAAAATAAAAAATGAATTAAAGGAAAAAAAATATGTAGAAAATAGATTTGGGTATTGGGCGGGATCAATCTAAACCCATCCCAAAGTGATCCCGCCCAAGTTAGTCCCAAAACACATATGGGTAAGGTTGGAGCCAAACCCATATGACTCGATTCCATTTCAAACTCAAGCAAATCCAACCCATCCCACCCATTTTGCCACCTCTAATATATATTATATTGGTCAATGGTCATAAGTTGCCCCTGCAATCGTATGAGTTTTATCTTTTAATTTTCATTTTCATTTTTTTCCCTTTTTCTTTCTGTTTTGTCCCTTTTCTTCTTCATCTTTTAATGTCGCAATGCTTTTTATTTTCTCTTAATATGTGCATATTCAAAATAAAACTTTTGATTGGCTATAGCTCATTCAATTTGTTGTATGCTCTGGTTTTTCATTTCTTTCTACAAAACTCCAAAACCAAATACAGGGAGCTTGTGTGCAAGAGTATTGGGATGGGGAGGAGATCAACAGACGAGCCATAAAAGGGGACAAGAATTCAACATCCTTTCGGCTATAACCACGCAAGACTATGAACTTTTGTTAAGAATATTTCTACGATATTAGCTTTTCAGCGTTTAATTTTTTCCTCAAAAGCCCAATGTCTAGACATGGCATGGGTGTAGATTTTGTATCTCTAAATTTTGGTTTCCACTTAATTGATAATATCCTTTAGGACTTTATAATTTCTAGAATTATTTGTTTGGAGAAATGGAATTTCACGGCACGCAATTTCACTTGGAGACAGACCGTTTGTACAAAATTAAAAGACAAATAATTAATAGTTGTGTTTAATCATCCAACTTGTGAGTTGGGAAACAAGTTGAAGCCGTTTCACTACTGGTGAATCAAAATTTAGGTAGGTTCGATTTTCAAAAATTCAATGATCTAAATTATATCATACCACTTGATAAGACAGTGTGACACAATTTTAACCATCGAATTTTTAAAAACCAGTTGGAGTGATGATGACAATGACCTGATGAAGATCAATTTCATCAGTTGTTGATGCTGTTGTGGCCCTTGTGCCTTTCATTTAGTATTTTGGGACTAATACAGTTAGTGGGCCTTAAAGGTTAAAAAGTAAGAAACTTTGTGGGTCCATACATATAGGGCTTATGTTCTTATAGTGGACATTTGTTTGTTCTATAATTGAACTAATGGATCATAAAGCCCAATTTATAAATTCCCGACTCTTCAAAGAAGTTTGGGATAATTTCAGAAGCCTCCCCTGAGGTTTCTGACATTTACAATTACCTCCCCTTTGATTTGAACAATTACACTGACCTCCCCTGAGGTTACTAATCCTTTGCAAATTCAGTTCAAATGATTAAAACATTATTTTAGAGAGTGAAATTAGAATTTTGTACCTAATTTGTCCTTTGTGCCATATGTCCAATGAATGGCAAAGTATTACAAATTAATTAACAATTAATAAATTTTAACGAGCGTAGTTTATAGGCAAATAAGTATTGCCTATTTAAAGTACCAGCTCTTTACATGTATTTTACTTTCAAACATTTACTTTATCACAAATATTTATTCTCAAATATAGATTTGTATTTACTCTCAAATATTTAATTTTTGTTAAACACAAAACCTACCAGTTTTTCTTCCGTAGAAATATTAATATAACACTTTTTCAATTTTAGTTATAAATATTTATGTATTTAACATAAATTAAATGATTCAGGATAAAATATCCATAAAAAGCCAATACTTTACTCATGTAATGGATGAAAGTCATAAAAAATTAATAGTTTGATAAGTTGCAATTTTATCATTTATTTTATTATTAATTTCTCCTATTATCTGATTTGATGTGGATTAATTGCTGGATTCTACTCACTTTTCGTAATTTGCATATATTTCAGGGAGTAGAACAAAAATATCACAATCAAGGCCAATTTGGCAGTTATCAAGAAAGAGTTCAAGTAGCAGGCATCTAGGGACATTTTTGGAATATCAAACCGCAACCCTCCTCGATAATTGGCCCGAAGACTACATTAAAAAGGGGGAGCCGAAGTCTTCTTTCTCCTCTCGGGGGCTGGGCGGCGGAGGCCGCACAGTAGCAATTAGAATAGGAATTCAGATTGCAGGAGGAGAGCACTATCCTCTGGTCTTCTTTAGTTTTTCGTCTTGTAGCGTAGCATAGAGCTTTTGACTTTTCTTTCTCTTTAGCTTTTAGTAGTTCCTTGTCTTCCTTCGTATGCCAGCCAAGAGTACAAGCAATCAATCAACTCCTGTAGCTTACTTTTCTTATTGATTTGAGCGAATTGAATTTGCCAAATTCATGGATACGAAGGCCGCAACTATTGCCGCAATTTTGCGTGGATTTTGTTCATCAAATATGAGCTAATTCCCTCACTCTAGTCAAGGGACAACGGATGCTTTGGGTCGCCTAAAAATTGTGAGATCGTTTTAATTTTATCTTTTTCTTTTATTTATTGGTATTTGCATATTCCCTGGTTGCAGTGCTTATGATTGTTTAATTAATTAATTGTCTTGGATCCGGATAATTAGTTAATTTAATAATCTATAGTCAATTGAGACGTTGAATCCGTAATTGTTTAATTGCCTCAAAATAGTGACAACTGGCATAATTAGACTTGTGTCAGGGGAATACGCGGGTTAATCTAAAATAACCCTGGTAGTGCGTTATTTGATTAGAATAGGGCTCCTCTAATACGTAAGGCAATTGGGGAATTAAATTCTATGGGCGTACTTAGGATTATTTCTCAATTAGAGCAGTGATTAACGGGCGTACCTTATTCATCGACATAGTAAGGAGGGGTTGACTGTCATCGCTTGTTTGGCAGTTATAACCTATTTATTAGTAAATAATTGGAATTGCCTTTGCTTATCGATGATCAATTAGGTGAACCATTGTTGAAGTTATTTCTTGGCTAGATCCTTAATTATCACTTATTAGATTTTAGTAAATTGTTATTTAATTTCTAGTTGGCTATTTTATTTTTATCATTTTATTTTTAGTTGAATTGTTTAAATTGTCACTCCTGATATAAAACACCCCCTTTGTCACTGTGAATTTGGAAAGGAACAATTACTCCCAGTCCCTGTGGATTCGACCCTGCTTACTGCTATCTACAGAAATTACTTTTAGTTTGAGCAGGTTTTATTATTGCACAGGTTTCGACAACCTGTCAATTTTTGGCGCCGTTGCCGGGGACTGGTGCCAGATTAATTTGTTTCTTTTTGAGTTTATCTTGTTTTCATTTTTTTAATTTATTTTTCTCTTATTTTTTTTTATTTTTTTATGGCTGCTAACATTCCGTATTTTGATGATAGACTGGACTTTATTCCTGAATGGGGTTATGAGACTCGTGTTTTTCCTAATGATCAATGGGCTGTTGCAAATTGTGGAACTTATTTTGATTCAGGTTATTCAACTGACACATGCCCCGCATTTCAAGATAATCTAAGCGCTCCAATTGATACTTTTGGAGATTTTTCATCCCAATATCAAACGCAGTATGACCCTTATTCAAACGGGTATGATCAAGAATGGTGGGATAATTTCAATTTTGATTATGCGACCGGGCCAATGGATTTTCAACAGCAAGAGTCTCAACAATCATCCTCCGTGTCAGGTATGTCTCTTGAAGAAATGATGGAATTACTAATTGCTAATACAAATCGATTTCATCAGGAGACACAAGCGAGCCTTCGCGACCTGGCGGATCAAATGCGTCAATTGACATCCAGAATAAATTGAGTGGCTTCTCAAATGGAAGAATTGCCCTCGAAAACCGTTGTTGATCTAGAAGAAAATGAGAGTGCAATTTACTTGACTGGTGATGAGGAGATGCAAGAGTGTCAAAATGAGAAATCTACAGATGCAGTTGAAAAGGAAGCCGAAAAGGAAGAAATGGAACCCCAACCGCAACCCATTCAAGTGAAAGAATCCAGTGAACAATCTCCAAATGCGGTGACATCTCCTCCACTCTTTCATCAATATTCTCCTGACTCTTACTCTTCAATTCCTGTTAACGAAATTGACTTTATTATACCAGACAATTTTAAATTTCATGACAGGAATAAATTAAGAGTGGCGATGGCGAGATATCTTGAACCAATAAATGCAAGTGAGGGAGGAGTGAATGGAGAATGCAAATTATCATCGACTCGTTTGGCGCCATTCTCTAGTCCATGGAACCCCGTAGCTCGTGTGCTCAAGGATTATTCTATTTACGAGGGTTATCAGGACTATATAGAGGATGAAGCATTAAGACGAGCTACAAGATTTTATCCTCCATGAACAAAACATGATAATGTCTACCCAAAGACATTAAAGAAAGGCGCTCATTGGGAGGCAATCCAATTATTTCTTTTAATTGTTTGTTTTGCTTTCATGTGATAGTTTAAATATGTTTTCCTTGAATTTGACTGATTTCGGGTTTCAATTTTCGTTTTTGATGATTTGTAGGTGTCTTTCTGTCATGACGCGCCCGCGTCATGACGTCTGGAGAGCTCACGGTCAGAATCGTCAGCAGGGGTTCCTGCCTTCATGACGTGCCCGCGTCATGTCATATGGAGAGCTCCAGATTCCGTGCCTTCATGACGTGCCCACGTCACATTTGTGGGAAAGGTAAGTATTCAAAAAAAAAAAAAAAAAACTCAAGAACGGTTATTGATTTTCGATTAATCTCTAATTTTGAATTTCGAGAATAACATTTGCAAAAAAAAAAAAAAAACTTTTAAACAAAAACAAAAATTTTAAAACAAAAAAAAAACACAAAACAAAAAAAAAGGAAAAAAAAAAGAAGAAGAAAAAATTTTCAACCTAGCTAGGTTTCTCAATTTCAAAAAAGAAAAAAAAACATTTTTTTTTCTCTCTTCTTTCTTTTCTTTCTTTCTTTATTTCTTTTTTTTCTTTCTTTTTCTTTCTTTCTTTCTTCTTCTTTCTTTCTCTTTTCTTCCTTTCTTCTCCTCTGTTTTCCTCTGCGTCGCCCGAAGCAGCGGCCCGCCGCCACAGCCCTCCCTTCCTCTCTTCCGCACGCACCCAGCTTGCCACGGACGCTGCTCAGCCCGTCGTCCTCTGGGCCTGCCGCCATCTCGCGCGCGGCTTGCCGCATCCCAGCTCTCCGCTGTCGCCCGCAGCTCACAGCAGTCCACGGCTGAAGCTCCCTCGCCCATCGCACAAGACCACAACCAGCACGCCGCGCCTACCAGTTTTTCTTCCGTAGAAATATTAATATAACACTTTTTCAATTTTAGTTATAAATATTTATGTATTTAACATAAATTAAATGATTCAGGATAAAATATCCATAAAAAGCCAATACTTTACTCATGTAATGGATGAAAGTCATAAAAAATTAATAGTTTATGAGGCCATTTATTTTTTAAAAAATATTTAATTTATATTAAATAGATAACCTACTGATTTTTTTTGCAAGAATATTACTTTAACACTTTTTAATTTTTAATTACAAATATTAATATATTTATCATAAATTAAATATTTGAAAATAAAATATCTGTAAAGAGCCGATACTTTAAATAGGATATGCGTATTTGCCTATAAACTACACTATTTAAAGTAAGGAGTATAGTTTATTGATTTAAGTTAAGGAGTGTAGTTTATTGATTTAAATAAGGAGTGTAGTTTATAGGCAAACACGCATAACTTATTTAAAGTACCGGCTCTTTATAGGTATTTTATTTTTAAATATTTAATTTACAATAAATATATCAATATTTGTAATTAAAAATTAAAAGGTGTTACAATAATATTCTTGTAAAAAGAAAATCGATAGGTTATCTATTTAATATAAATTAAAATTAAAAGAAAAAGAAATGGCCTATAAAATGTTAATTTTTTATGGCTTTCATCCATTACATGAGTAAAGTATTAGCTCTTTATGAGTATTTTATTCTGAATCATTTAATTTATGTTAAATACATAAATATTTGTAATTGAAATTGAAAAAATGTTATATTAATATTTCTACGGAAGAAAAACTGGTAGGTTTTGTATTTAACAAAAATTAAATATTTGAGAGTAAATACAAATCTGTATTTGAGAATAAATATTTGTGATAAAGTAAATATTTGAAAATAAAATTCATGTAAAGAGCTGGTATTTTAAATAGGCAATACGTATTTGCCTATAAACTACACTCTTTAAAGTTTATTAATTGTTAATTAATTTGTAATACTTTGCCATTCATTGGACATGTGGCACAAAGGACAAATCAGGTACAAAATTCTAATTTCACTCTCTAAAATAGTATTTTAATCATTTGGACTGAATTTGTAAAGGATTAGTAACCTCAGGGGAGGTCAGTGTAATTGTTCAAACCACAGGGAAGGTAAGTGTAAATGTCAGAAACCTCAGGGGAGGTTTCTGAAATTATCCCAAGAAGTTTAGAAGCCAAAGTATATAGCAAACACCGAATTTGGGCTATATACGTCCAAGAACTTATTTAAAAGCTCGACTTTGTTATAATAACTCAAATTTTATTTAAAAGCTCTTCAAAGTAGGGGTGGAGTCGAATCGAGTTGAGTTCGAGTAGTACCATATTCGATCTCGAGCTCGAAGGTTATGAGTACTGCTCGAGCTCGAACAAACCTCAAACTTCAGATTCGAACTCGACTCGATGTAATTAAAGATAACTTGAACTCAAACTCGTATAAGATTCGAGCTCAAGTACTCAAACTAAGCTCGTAAAATGAGCTCGAAAACATTGGGTTTGTTTTCTAGACCAGAATTCAGCAAAAATTGAGCGCTAAAAACATTTGTTTTCCAATATGACTTTGGCCTTGAGGATATACTACTTGGTGAAGCTAATGACTTTTCCATGGCAGAACTTAGACCCTGGCCAGAGTTTATCTAGTGAAGAAAGCATGAAGGAATATGCAGACTTGAAATTTTCGTTGTTGCTTTATGATGCAATGCTTATCCTTGCTGGTTCCTCAATTGCCTCATTCTCACTTGGAGAAAATGCTGCATTAGCATTCTTAACAGGTGGGATTGGAGGGTTCTTATATCTACTGTTATTGCAAAGGTCGATTGATGGATTACCGGCTGCAGAAATTGTTCCAACAAACAGGATGGAAAACTTTGGTCAAATACTGGGAAAATCTGGAGGTTCACTGACAAGCTTGGTTTTGGCTTTTGCATTGGCTGTTATTGCTGCAAGATACATCTCAGGAGATGCTGCCGGGGTGTTGACACCAAACGACCGTATTTTTGGGATGGTTGGGTTCCTTATGTGCAAGATATCTGTGGTTTTGGCGGCATTCAGACCTTTGCCAACAGGCTCAAGAGAAAACAAGTGATTCCTCTAGCAAAAAAAAAAAAAAAAACCTTGCTCGTATCCAATTTATGAGAAATTGCACAGAAAGACAGAAATAACAAATCAATCTTTAACCCAAAATTCTCTCTTTGAAGACTCTTCACTAAACAGCCAGTGGGTGGCAGAGATTCAAGAGAAGGAGAAGAAAAAATAAAAGGTCGGAGAAGACGAGGAGGCTTTCATATCAGATGCACGGGTTGTGGTGACCAAATCTAAATACAGTAACCAACAATTTCAGCAAAAAGCTTAAAATACAAATTTTCCTCATGTTTTCCTTACCAGTATGCTTAATACATAATACAACCAAGTTCTTACCCGCATGCTTAATACATAAATTCGAAAAGGAGATAAGGAGATTCTGAACTTACAGGCGGATTCAAAAGTTACCGGCGATGGATAAGCAAATCAATAGCTGCTCTAGGAAGCTTCAACGAGCTAGCAACAGAGACACGACTTGGGAGTTGGAAAGAGGAAGAAAGGCTCGATGGGAAATGCGAAGTGGGAACTGGCTGAAAGGCTAGAAAGGCTCGATGGGAAGTCTGGGCGGGAAGTGGGAACTTGTTGACTATTCTTTTTAGTATAATTACACTTCACCCATAATTATTCCTCAGAATTTATTTACTTATATTAGTAATTTTATATATAATCTTTCTAATTTTTTATGCGATACTCGATAGAGTTCGTCGGGCTTTCGAGTATCAAATTTATGAGCTTGAACTCAACTCGATAGCTCTATCGAGCAGCTCGAGCTCGAGCTTCTGACCGAGTACATATCGAGCTCGAGTCGAGCTCCTCGACTGAGCTCCACCCCTACTTCAAAGAACTTATTTAAAGGCTTGAATTTATTATAGTAACCCAAATTTTAACAAACAAACTCAATAAAAATATTACAAGTCCAAGTTTGTTTATAAATCCAAATTAAATAAAAAAGAAGTCTTTTTCAAGAGTAGGCTTAACTCTAGGGTCAAACCCAAATTCAAATCCAACTCGAACCAATATATGCCTATTTATATCAAAATAGAAACTTTTTTCTTATAGATAATTGAATTAAAATACTTTTTAAAAAGAGAAGTCTTTTCAAGAGGGGAAACTTTCCAAAATGGATAACTTTCAGAATAGGGAAATCTTTTTTTTTTAGAAACCATTTCAGTTACTTTTTTATAAAAGGTTCATATGTTTTATAGGATTATTTAAGATAAAAATAAGTAAATGAAATAACATATGTGAACTAATTAAGTCATATATATTATTGGCTAAAAGTTCGAAGCAGATTGCATATCTTTAGAAGATAAATGAAGAGGTAAATAGATTGACGATCACGTTCTAGGAATTATAGAGTAAGGTGTATTAAATGAAGAGTTTGAAATTCTTATGTTAGAGTTGTACAACTAGTAATGACAATTTGAAACATTTATAGATTTTAATTTTAGTGACATTATTGTCATTTTAGAGTATTTGTAAGTTATAAAATTTAGCGAATTTTTGTAAGTTATAATCAAGATGTCTAGTTTTCATGAGAATACAGTCTCACAGGTACGCCAAGTGGTGTTGCAAATTTAGTCCATGGACCCAAATTTGGAGTGAAGCACCTTCACAGACTAGTTAGTGAGCATTGGTTTCTCCATAAACATTCCAATTGACTTCAGAAAAGGAAAAAAAAAAAGAGGAAAAGAAAGAAAGAAACATGTGATTATATATATACATACATATATACATATTATATTCTACAATCTCTACAAATCAGAATAAGGCCCAACAAAGAGATTCATCAAGGCAGGAACTGTAGGGACTTAGTAAAACACAAGAACAAAATGGGGCAGAAAGATCCCGTGATTAGTTTCCTCTACAATCTGCCGAGCGAGTTGAGCCTACGTCAACGTGCCAACAAATATTTTACCTGAAAAAGAAAAATAAACCCAAGTTCGGGATATCACTCCTCTACAATAAGCTAATGCAATAAAAATATCAACTTGATAAGCTAATGCAAAGAAATCATAGAACACGAATATATTACCTTACCATCTTAAGTGAAAAGAGTGCACACAGCTTAATCAAAATCACAAGAAAAGAACATCGAACCCCATCTGCATAAAAAGACACAGGCTGAAAGGTCAAAGAATCAATTTAACATGGTAAGGAAAGCACGATTGACATCTGATTTTCTTCTCAAGCTAGTTAAAAGTGAGAAAAATTATTTACTGGGCTTTAAAGGAGGAAATTACTAATATAAATTTCACATGACACATAACAGTAATATGATTCCTCTACTTGAATTTCGACACTTCTTTTCCATTCAAGAAATTTGTTGGAGTCAACAAAAAAAAATTTTGGACAATAATTTTAAGTGAAAATCAGTCAGAAAATTGAACAATAATTTTAAGTGAAAATCAGGAACTCTAAATCTCTGCGTACCTGGTGCCATCACTGCGTATTGTCACAATGGGAATGTCTTCAATCATGGGCCAGTAGTCTCCTCTATCCATCAAACACCTTTTCTCAAGAAGTGGGCATTCATAAATTTCTAGAGCTCGAAGCGGATTACTCAAAGATCCCCTTGGTAGGGATCCAAGCTTGGGGCAATTAAAGATACTCAGATCTTGAAGAGCAGTAAGACCTCGCAAGAACGCGGAGAGCGATTTCAGATTTGGTAAGTCACGAATGGTGACGGACCTAAGAGTTGGAGGAAGCAAAGCCAATCCATCATCACCACTACCAGAAAATGATTCCAGCTCTGGATATCCACCACGGATGTAGAACCTTTCAAGAAACGTCAGTCTGTTGAGTCCCCATTCTGACAGGGGCTTCAGCTGTAAGTTTTCTCCTGCCTCTATGTCAAGAAACTTCAGAGTGGGAGGAAAATCTCCTTGTGGAAATAACAAAGGACTTGAACAAGAATACAACAACAGAGATCTTAGTCGTCCCAAACCACTGGGCAAGTAACTAACATTTTTGCATCTGCACAAGGAAAGACGTTCCAAACTTGGAGTGGGCAATTGATCCAGATGATAATCACAATCGCTAATATCCAAAGACCGGAGACTTGCAAAACTGTAGACTGAACCAAGCATTGTTCTCAAATTCAGACATGGGCAGTCAGTGATTTCCAGAATCTCAATCGATGTGCTGGTGTCCTCTATGACAATCTCCGGAGTAAGGTTCAGTTTCTGGCACTGGCTGATCTCAAGACTCCTAAGCTGAGGGAGGAGCAACTTGTCCATTGGCAAGCAACTGAGGGCTGAGCATCTGCCTATTCGCAATGTGTCAAGACCAGAAAATGTAGGCAAAGACTGGAGAGCACTGCAACCTTTTATATCAAGATATTCAAGCGTCGGTAAGACACCAAGCTCCTCCAAGGATGAAAGCTGTGAACATTCTGAAACAAATAAACGTTTTAGCTGCACAAGGTTTACAGTATTATTTGAGCCAAGCTCCTCCAAGGATGAAAGCTGTGAACATTCTGAAACATCTAAAGATTTTAGCTGCACAAGGTTTACAGTTTTACTTGACCCCCACAGATTCTTCAGTTGATGGCACTCATGTAATGCGATACCTTCAAGGCCTGATGGAAACTGCTTGAACACATCCTCGAGGGATGCAAGCCCAATAATCTGCCCAAACTGCAATTGGTTTAATGAGGTCAAATTGTGAAAACATTTTGCAATTCCCACCGAGCACTTTTTTAAGTTCAGTTCAGAGAGTGAAGGAAGATGCAAAACAGGAATGCTTTTCAACTTTGGGCAGCCACTTATACAGAGCTTTCGGAGCAGAGGGAAGTGGCATTCGTTCTCTCCTGCTGAACTTAAGCAAGTCCATTCCTCCCATTCTGGCATGTCATCAAATGTTAGACTTTCAAGCGATGGAAAGCAATCTTTGCCACATAGCTCCGTACCTACTGCCTTCACCTCAAGCATGGTTTGAATGCTCAAATCCTTGAGCGCAGGCAATTGCCCGAGTGATGGTAAACACTTGCAGTGTGTACAACCTCTAAGGCTTACTTTTACTAATTTAGTAAATGAAGAATCCCCCACCCAGGAAGAGAATTTGTCTCCCTTGTAGAACTTAATTTCAAGACTCGTTAGATTTGTGTGTGGTCGTAGTGCCTCAAGCAAATCTTGTTGAAGAACTTTACTCAGAGAACCATCATATTCACTATTCCATGCCAATACTATTTTATCAAGGTCCCTCTTGTTCTTCAAATTGGCATCCCGTGCTTCTTGAACATTCGTAACATTTTGCAACTCCAAAATGGCGAGTGACCCTGCCAGTAAGGACAAGTTCCCCAAGTCATTCAGCCTGAACCCACCATTTTTGCTCACAACCACTTTGGATAGTGTCTGCAAGCTCGTCAACTGATCAATCCCTGAAGGCATCTCATGCAATTGACTAGTATTGGAATTTTCAAGATGGCGCAGGTTAATTAATTTTCTAATACCCACCGGTAAGTTAATCAGCCCCCAGCAGTCGCGCAAACGTAGTGTTTGTAAATTGCAAAGATTACTCAATGATTCAGGCAACACTTTCAACGAAGTACCAGACAAATTCAGGTACCTTAGATGTATTAATTCACCTATGGAATTTGGTAGATCAGAGATATCATATCCACTGAATGATAGCACCCTTGAGTATCGCAATTCCAGCAAAAGTTCTGTTATGACCTTTTTAGCGATGTAAAAGTTGCCGACATACTTGCCAGAAACGGGTAGGAAACTCCGCAAATGTTTTGCTTTCTGAAGTGTTTTAAACTTTTGTGAAGCTCCATAAATTGAACTTGTGAATGATGTGTACCTAACCTTGTCAAGAATCGTGCATTTGATGTTCTCTTCCAAGTCGTCTGTCAACCTTGAACAAAAATCTCCGGCAATATATCTAGCTAGATCGTTAATAAGGTCATGCATCACAAAACGTGAACTAGTGGAACTTGACTGCTGGAAGAAGGACCTCATTAGTAGCTCCTTAAAATAATCCTCCCCTATGTCCTCCATAAGATCACTTGCTTTTGATTCCTCGAGAAAACCCTCTGCCATCCAGAGCAATACTAGCTCATATTTGTCAAACTCATAGTCCTTGGGAAATATGGAGCAGTAAGCAAAGCACGGTTTTAGATGGGCAGGAAGATGATAATAGCTTAATCTCAGTGCTGGAAGAATATCACTTTGATCCTCTTTTATTTCCCATATCTCACTGTTCAGTATATCCGTCCATTCATCTGGGGTCGATCTAGCACGCAACAGCCCTCCAAGAGTCTTCACGGCCAAGGGCAAGTTCTTACATTTCCTTACAATACTCCTACCAATGCCTTCTAGATTGGGGTACCTGTCAAAATTTGTCCTTCCTAGTGCATGTCTTGCCAGTAACCATAAGCTTTCATCATCTGTCAACTCCTTCAGACTATATCCAGAAGTGGAAGACACTACTGATGCCACCCTTTGATTCCGAGTGGTGACAATTATCTTGCTCCCAGATGAACCAACTAGAAATGGGCGGCGCAGGATGTCCCAGTCCTCGTATTTTTCATTCCAAACATCATCTAAAACAATTAGAAACCTCTTCCTGGTCAAGGCCTCACTCAGTTTCACTTGAACCATATTCAGATCCTCATAATCACACCCACCTGCTGTGATTGCTCTGAGGATCGTCTTTGTTACCCCAAAAATGTCAAAATCATCTGAAACACAAGCCCAAGCCTTGGAATCGAAAAATTCGTTGACTCTGTCATCATTGTACACCATTTGAGCAAGAGTTGTTTTACCGACCCCTCCCATGCCAACAATTGGTATCACAGCCACTTGATCATCACTCGATTCATTTGAAAGGAGCAATTTCAGCAGCTCTTTTTTGTCATTCTCTCGACCATAAACATAAGACTCCACTAAGGAAGTTGATGGCAATCTATCCCTAGTTTTGTTCGGCCTCTTTGCTACAGTCTCTACCAAATGGAGGATTTTGATTTGTTCTTTCAGGCTTTCCAATCTTCTAGTTATTTCATCCACCTTGGGAGCCATTTTTCTGTTGAACTTATAATCTTTAACAGAAAAATTTGTACAACAGGAAGGGATTTTAACCTTTCTTACCTTGCTAGTAGAGCCTTGAGCTTCCATCAACTTTCTTCGACAAGCTTCTGTGGAGAATTCGTCAATCACATCATCCATATCATATGCCAAATCCTGAAGATCATCTAGCCACTGCTTCACAGCAATCCTCATATTCTGCTTGTCCTCTTCATCATCAAGCACTGCCTGAATCAGGGATAGCACTTGGCTCCATCGTTTCAGCTGAGTATCCAAGCCTTCTGAGCGTGCAAGTTTCTTCAAATCAACAGAAGCAAGCTTGTCAAATATCACCTTGATGATTGCACCAAGAAAGACTTCTATCATAGCCATTTTTCACTCTTCTTTTTTTTTTTTTCTCCAGATTATATTGTGTAGGTAAGCAACGAGCAAAAAGTCTGAAAACTTGAAAGGGAAGATAAGATTGAAAGATGGGAAACTTGTGGCTGTGTTTGGGCTTGGACTAATAATATTTCGTTTTTTTAATTGCAGAACAGTTAGTAAAATCAAAATGATCATTAACTTTTCTTGACCGTATAATTCATCCCAACTTTTCAATCCCAAACATGGTTCGAAGTCTCGGCCGAGACCGAGACGACTCGGCCGAGTCGTCACCGTCTCGGCCCCTATTGATACGATACCGTGACGAAACGATACCGAGATACTTGATTCGCCGAGACGTCACCGCGACGGATTGACTCAGCC
This sequence comes from Coffea arabica, assembly GCF_036785885.1. Classification (NCBI taxonomy): domain Eukaryota; kingdom Viridiplantae; phylum Streptophyta; class Magnoliopsida; order Gentianales; family Rubiaceae; genus Coffea; species Coffea arabica. The sequence goes on from NC_092313.1 coordinate 30,130,687, forward strand.
GAGTCACACCGAGTCACTCCGAGTTATCCCGAGTCAAGACGAGAAATTGGCCGAGTTACACTTTGACGGATTGATTCGGCCATTTCTTTTGCTATTTTTTATTATTTTTGTTTAGCATACTTTTTTTATATTATTAATAATTTTTAAAATATTAAATACTTTATAATTTGCGTCTCACCGAGACCGCGACCGATATGCCGAGACCGATGTGGAACGTTCCAGGCCGCGACCGTGACCGCGACCACGACTTTGAACCATGATCCCAAAACGGTAAAATGCCGATACATTTTTCAGACCGTTGTACTGTATCAAAACAAACCGACAGATAAGTGTGCCTAGTCTTTCTCTGTCTTCTTCTTTACTCTTCATCACCCCTAACCCCTCACTGACATAGCATTATCTCATACGTGGGTTTTGTTATTTGTTCTGCCAGGGAAGTAACCAGGAATTTGTGAAAAAATCTTGCACTTACTATTACACGATCTATCAGATTCTTTCACAGGAAAAGTAATCAGCACCACAATATTTCAACTGGCAAGAAAAAAGTTTCCAAAGCACGCTTCTTCACTTCTTATGTAGTACCAGTGGACTTGTATCATCAATCATTAAAGTAACCCACATAGAGAAGTTGCTTTTGTGTGGAATTTGACCGAATTGAGGGAGGTACGTTGAATTATTGGTGCTCTTAGGGTAGTTGTTGTACTTCATTTACAACGTAGTGTACATTTACAAATGCTCATGTATTTATGCATGAGTTGATGAACACGAATAAAATTCTAAGTACCACAAAATTGTATAAGAGTACACTATATTATGTAAAAAGTATAATAACTAGACAATTGCAACAAAATTCAATTGTACCTGGTCTAATTTTGACCATTTTCCTTTGTTGTTTAACGTTACTTAGTGTAATTTGGTTGTATTTCGTGACACAAAATCAATTAAACAACTATAACATCAAACCACATAAGTAGTTGGTATATGTTGTTTCCATAATTCTAATTTTTTTTTAAAAAAAATTGTTTAAAATATCGTTCACATTTCGTAAAATACATTTTTTCGTCCTCCACTTTCAAAACATTAACTTTATGTACCTCATAAATTTAAGTTAGCAAAGTGTAGTATCAAACAAAGTTTTTGACTACTTTTTAGTCTGAAATCACTACGTGACCCATATACAATCATTTTTTATGTAAGAAAAAAAATTAGATTTCACTTTTTATTGATAATATATATATTATGCCAAATCTCACTTTTTTTTTTGAAAAAAATGAATACATTTTAGATCAAATCCTACTTTTTAAAGAAAAAATGAATATCAATCTGGTCATTTGTTTAACTATAAATGAGATTTAACATTTTTGCCCATAAATGAACCCAAATCTCTTAATTATATTCTCTCTTCTCAAACCACCCAACTCATCCCTCTTCCTTCTTTCTCCCCCTCTCTCCAACCATATCTGGGTTACGTGAGAAATAAAAAAATTCATTTAACAAGATGTGAGAAACATTTTAAACGATTTTCTCCTTGTTATTTTATATGTCAAACGACAATATCCTACAATTACTCTAATATTATATGGAAGGGTCCAATGGGACCATTTGAGTTGTTGGAAATTCAGAGGAGACTATCGCCTTTGAAGTCCGAGCTAGACGGGTGCAATTGCACCCGTTAGAAGAAGTTTCCTAGAAATCCTGGACTTCAAGAGCACGCGAGGGTTTCAAATCTCCCACCTATACAAAAGGGATATATTTATAAAGTTTGTGATATATTTATAAAGAAAGAAATTTAGAAACATTATGAAAGTCCCATCTGAATTAGCAAAATTCATATTCTCTCCGTCTCATTTTTTTAGTTATAGTTTCTCCTTTTGCTACTTCCAAAATATTTTTTCATCAATTTGGACAAAAATATTTCTTAACGTCTTAAAATTTTTTGAACTAAGGATGTGAAGTAGCTATTGATTATTAAACAGGAAAGGTGATTAAGTACATCAACGGGTCCTTGATCAGACTTGCATTTTCTTTAATTGAATGCATTTGTCTATTCCTTTTACCAATGAATTACAAAATAAGATAGATGAAATAAAAAGATAAAGCTTCTAACCAAAACCCTTCTTCTTGGACCCAAAAAGATTAAGGATAATTATTCTTCTCAGAGAAATATCAAATTAGATAATTATTCTTCTAAAAAAAAAAACAAAGTGTATGGGAAGTTGACTTGACTTGACTAAGAGCTTAAATCTTAATCCTATAAGGTAAGCAAGGGTCATAGAATTATCAATGGAAATTAGCGTGTTAATTTGTTTGAGTACATCATTTGTGGGGGGGGGGGGGGGGGGGGGCTCTTCTGAGTCTTGTTGAACAAATGAAGAAACAGCCTTAAGAATGTTGAACATTAAAGTTGATTTTTTGAGACTAATGAAGAGCAATTAGTTTGTCATTTTCCAATGTTACCTTTTGTAGAATCTAGAATTGTCTTTTGGATTACTGATGGTATTTAGTTGTTAGTTGGCATTAACTGTGAGGGTTCCTATCCCTATGTATATATAGTTGTATTTGATGTGAGCAAGAAGGAGAATTGTTTTCTTGTTGAATACAGCTTTCTCTTAGCTATCTTTTTCACAGCTTGTTATTGGTCCTGGGCTGGTGTACTTTGTTTTACACCATTTTTTCTACATGGTACCAGAGCTCCAAGGGTGATTGCTATCTCTGTCTTATCCCTTGGTGAAAAAGATTAGATGTGACAATGGATTCTACATGTCGTTTTAATGGGCTGGGAATGGAGTTGCTGAATCAGTCCAATTACAAGATATGGAGGTCCTGCATGGAATCTTATTTGGTTGGTGAAGATCTGTGGGACGTAGTTGGTGGTGATAAAACTAAGCCACTAGAATCTAATGAACAAAATGCTGAAGCTGTCAAGAAGTGGAGAAGTTTGAATGGCAAGGCTGAGTTTGCTCTAAAAAGATCTATCTCTCATGGTCTCTTTGAGCATATTATCAAGTGCAAGTCTGCAAATGAGATTTGGGAAACTCTTGATCTACTATACAACAAAAAGGATGTAAGTCGGCTGCAAATGCTAGAGAATGAGTTGGCAAATGCAACACAAGGTGAACTCTCAATTTCTCAATTTTTTGTCAAGATAAAAAACCTGTGTTCGGAGATATCATTACTAGATCCAGATGAGCCAATCTCTGAAGCACGGTTAAGACGTCACATTGTTCGAGGCTTGAAACCAGAGTACACTCCTTTTATTACATCTATTCAAGGATGGGCACAACAACCATCTTTGGAAGAGTTGGAGAATCTTTTGACTTCACAGGAGTCTTTAGCTAAGCAAATGGCTGGTATTCAAGTTTCAGAAGGGGAAGGAGAAGTCTTGTTGGCTGCTGGAAAGAACTTCAAAAGAAAAGAGAAGAAATTTGACTGGAGTAGAGGAAGAGCTGAGTCTTCAGAGAAAGATGGTAGAAAGCCAATAATATGTTACCGTTGCCACAAACCTGGACATATAATGAAGAACTGCAAGGTCAGCATACAAGAAACTAATGTTGCAGCAGCAGAAAAGGATGATCAATCTGATGAAGATTGGGGAAAATGTTTTGTGGCTGAAACGAAAGATATTGATGCATTGGCTTCCATCAATCTTGAAGACGAATGGATTGTTGATTCTGGTTGTGGGCATCACTTGACTGGTGACGAATCCAAGTTCTCAAATTTTCATCAATATAATGGTAAACATCCCATTGTTACAGCAGACAACTCCATACACTCAGTGTCAAAAGAAGGAAAGGTCATCATAAATGGTAAGGACAATGATCAAATTACTCTTAATAGTGTGTTTCATGTTCCAGGGATGAAGAAAAATCTGTTTTCAGTTAATAATGCTGTGGATTCTGGTAGCTTTGTTCTTTTTGGCCCAAAGAATGTTAAATTTCTTAAAAACATAAGAGTATTGGATGCTGATGTTATTCACACGGGTAAAAGAGTTAAAGATCTATATGTTTTATCAGCTTCTTCATCTTACGTTGAAAAAATGAGCTGCAATGATAATGTCTCTGTCTGGCATGCAAGATTGGGACATGTCAACATGGAAAAATTGAAAGTAATGGTACAGAAGAAATTGGTTAATGGCTTGCCCAATTTAACTAATTTTAACCAGAAGGAAATTTGTGAAGGCTGTCAATTTGGGAAGTCTCACAGACTTCCATTTGATAAGTCTATCATAAGAAGCAGGACTCCTTTGGAATGCATTCATGGAGATCTATTTGGACCAACTAGAACACCTTCACTTTCTGGATTCAGATTTATGTTAATTCTAGTTGATGATTTTACAAGATTTACATGGGTCTATTTTGTAAAACAAAAGTCAGATGTTTTATCAAGATTTCAGGAATTTAAAGAAATGGTGGAAGGTGAAACTGGCATGAAGATAAGGCGGCTAAGAACTGACAATGGTGGAGAGTTCACTTCTGATGATTTCTTTTCTTTCTGTCGACAACTCGGGATAAGAAGGCAACTCTCTTGTGCAGAAACCCCACAACAAAATGGGGTCGCCGAAAGAAAAATTGGACATATTACTGAGACTTGCAAGAGCTGGTTACATGCCAAGAATTTACCTAAATTTTTATGGGCAGAAGGTATGATGTGTGCAGCATATGTCATTAATCGGATGCCTCTCAGTCCAACCAATATGAGGTCTCCATATGAGTTGATATACGGAGAGAAGCCTAGTGTCAAACACTTTAAAGTGTTTGGTTCGGTCTGCTATGTTCATGTTCCAGATTCCAAAAGGAGTAAGCTTGATTCAAAAGCAAAGAAGTGCATTTTTATAGGGTATGATGATAGAAAGAAAGGCTGGAAATGCATGGATCCTAAAAGCCACAAGTTTAAGGTTTCTAGAGATGTTGTGTTTGATGAGATATCAAGCTACTACACCCCAAAAGGGACCACTTCAGATCAGAATCTTCAAGTACCAGAGACAACTGTCTTGCCTATGTCAGTTGAAGCTGCAAATGGTTCTTCTAGTCTTCAAGGTTCCATGTCACGTGAAAGGGGGAGCATAAGCTGTCAAAATGAGACTGAGCAATCTATTCAAGATGCTTCCTTAGAGCAATCATCAGAATCAGTAAATCAAAGGCCAAGGAGAAGTATCATTAAACCAGCCCGTTATCGAGATGAGAACTTTGTCACTACTTACTCATGCTATTTTGCAGGACCTATGGATGAAGATGAACCGTCATGCTATGAAGAGGCCAAGGCTTCAAAGGATTGGAATCTTGCTATGGATGAAGAAATGAAAGCACTAATGAAGAATGAAACTTGGGATCTTGTCCCAAGAATAGGAAATGTACATCCTATCACATGTAAATGGGTTTATAAGCTGAAAAGGAGAGCAGATGGCAGCATAGACAGATTCAAAGCAAGGCTGGTTGCTCGCGGCTTTTCTCAAAAGCACGGTGAAGATTTTGAGGAAACCTTTAGTCCTGTGGCAAAAATGACATCAGTTCGAGTTCTAATCTCCTTGGCAGCATCTCAAGGGTGGAAACTATGGCAGCTTGACGTGAAAAATGCATTTCTATATGGTGAGCTGGATAAACATATTTACATGGAACAACCACCAGGTTACATCTCTAAGACCCATCCTGACTTTGTTTGCAAACTCAAAAAGGCACTTTATGGATTAAAACAAGCTCCAAGAGCTTGGTATGGAAAGATTGCTGAATATTTGCATTTTTGTGGTTATCTTGCTAGCCATTCTGATTCTAGTTTGTTTATTAAAAATTCTGGAGATCTACATATGGTGGTATTGTTGTATGTGGATGACATGATAGTGACAGGAAATGATGAAAAAGAAGTAGCAAATCTAAGAGTTGAACTTTCAACGAGATTTGAAATGAAAGATCTTGGGGAGTTAAGTAATTTCCTTGGCTTAGAAGTGACGTCCGTAATGGATGGAATCTTCTTAACACAAGAAGGATATGCCAAGAAGCTTGTTGACAGATTTGGAATGAAGAGTAGCAAGAAATGTTCTACTCCTCTTGATGCAAATGCAAAGATTCAGAGCAAGGAGGGCTCACTTCTTTTGGATCCTCGTACTTTTCGTGCATTGGTTGGAAGTCTTCTTTATTTGACTATATCAAGGCCAGATATTGTGTTTTCAGTCAATTTTATAAGCCGGTTCATGCAAGCACCACGGAAGCCACATTTAGAAGTGGCAAAGAAAATTTTGAAGTACATAAACACCACATCTGATATGGGATTGCTGTACAAAAGTGGTGCTGATTTTTCACTACATGGATACACAGATGCTGATTTGGGAGGAGATTTGGATGACCGTAAATCTACTTCAGCATATGTATTTCTATGTGGTTCAACAGGAGTGTCGTGGTGTAGCAGGAAACAGGATTCTATTTCGTTATCAACAACAGAGGCAGAATACAAAGCTGCCGCTCTTGCTGCTCAGGAATGTGTATGGCTTAGAAGGCTTGTTGAAGATGTTTATCTTCCTATTTCTGGACCCACTGAAGTTTTTGGTGACAATCAGAGTGCTATCAAGCTTGCCTCCAATCCAATTTGTCATGCAAGAACCAAACATATTGAATTGAAGCATCATTTCATTAGAGAGAAAGTTCTTGATGGTACTATCAAAGTCTTAGACATTCGAAGTGATAAGAATGTTGCAGATATTCTGACTAAGGCACTTCCTAAGGCAGCTTTTGAGGTGCTTAGGGCCAAAATTGGATTAGTTTCCAAAAAATCACTTTAAGGGGGAGTGTTGAACATTAAAGTTGATTTTTTGAGACTAATGAAGAGCAATTAGTTTGTCATTTTCCAATGTTACCTTTTGTAGAATCTAGAATTGTCTTTTGGATTACTGATGGTATTTAGTTGTTAGTTGGCATTAACTGTGAGGGTTCCTATCCCTATGTATATATAGTTGTATTTGATGTGAGCAAGAAGGAGAATTGTTTTCTTGTTGAATACAGCTTTCTCTTAGCTATCTTTTTCACAGCTTGTTATTGGTCCTGGGCTGGTGTACTTTGTTTTACACCATTTTTTCTACAAAGAAATGGGTAAATTACTAATAACTTCTGTGATAATGTATATAACTCTTGAATGATTATGTGGATAAATATAAAATATTACAAGGAGATAAAGAAGATATTCGTACAACTTATAAGAGTGTTAAGTGTATATTATGATTTTATCACATGCATTTTTAGAGTACATCTAATTCAATCACGTTAATTAATGGTGTTTTTCATTTATTTTTTACTTTACATGAAATTATAAGAGAGTTATATGAATATTTTGAAATCTTAGGAAAAAAAAAATATCATAATATGCAGAGGTTATAAGTAATTTATCCTAAGAAAATTGAAGTTACCTACAGAGATAGGGTTGGTTTTGGTGGGGGGCGAAGAACTAATCAAACCACACTTCTGAACATTGACAATATAAGCCATGTACAAAATATGGATTTAAAATGAAAGGATGTAGATTTAACTTCAGGGATACATAATTTTGGCCTTTTTAACTTTAAAAATACTAAATTTTGGCTTTTTGGGAAGCTTTCCTTGAAGAAGATGCTAGTAAGAGTCTTTTGAACTACTTATAACAAATTATAAACATCTTTGTGAAATTAAAACTATTAGTTTTGATTGTTTCTTAAAACAGCTTTTAACTTCTCAAAACATTGAAAACAAGGATGATTTTTCATTGTTTCAAACAAAGTTTTGAAATTATTTCATATTTGAATCCCAAAACTACTCAAACGTACATCGTGTATTTAGAAGGTTGCCTATGCCAGTTGGGAAGTTATTGATCTAGCGATTAAGATCGAGACCCCAAAAATTAGAGGTCATTAGTTCGAATTCTCTTACCCCCTCCCTCCTATTAAGTCCCACTCGCAGATTAATCATAAATGATTGATCAACTATTTTACTTTTACCTCCGTAGAGTTATCAACTATTTTTACGTTCCTCCTTTGAGTCATGATTTGATTTTTAATTTTTTGCATCCTGAAGTTACACATCTATTAAACATTGTATTACGTGCACAGATATGGACACAAAATGATAGAATTTTCCTTGTGAAAGGTGACATTCGATCTTGTAGGTTTTCCGTAATTGTGCAAGTATTTGAGGCAAGTATTTTAGCAAGTTTTGATAACCAAATGATCGAAACAGAGAATTTATTAACTAATTAACCATACTAAGGAAGAAGAGAAGATTCACTTGTTCTAAACCTTATATCTGAATGCAACAAGTCGGCTAGGCGCTTGACTAAACCTTCAATCGTTTAAATAAAAGCCCTCCTCATATAATTTCTCAAATATTGAGTCATGACAAGGTGAAGATAGAAATTAAATTAAAGATTCTAAAAATTTTTAAAGATTCTTCTAAATTAGAATAGTTTACAACATATAGAACTTTGAACTCCCAATTTCAAATGATTCTGGATACGTCTATTCTAAAAAGAGTAACAACCTTTTGTAAAGCGGCAAATATTAAAAATGTTAGTCACAATTCAATTATGTTAATTAAATTCGTCCAAATCATCCACTCATTTTGAATGGGTTTAAATGAGTATTCAATTAAACTCATTTAATTGGTAGGTAGTGAGCTGACTCGCCTCATCAATTTATACCCATTTAAAAATAACTATACATTTAATCTCAACTTTTAGTGACTATTAAATAAATAAATTTGAATTTCTTATCAATTTAATAACAATAAATAACCCTTATTTCTTTTCAAACAACATGCAAAAAAAATTTTAAAAAAAAGTAAAATTGCAAGTAACTCATAAATGGGCAATTGGTTATACATGTATCCATTTATACCCATTTATTTAAATAGATATAAATGGGTTGACCTAATTTTATCTATTATTCAATTATAACATGCTTAAACCCGTCCAAATTACCTATTTTGACACCTCTAGATAAAATATTACAAGAACTTTTAAGGTGGCTAAGATATTACAGCTAGTGTGCCAATATTTACACAAGGAGGATACTGCACGACATTTTGTTAATTTGTACCACCACTTCTTCCTTCTTACTTCATGTGTCTGATGAAAGAAACGTAAATGTACCACGTACTTCAGCTATGTAAAGCTTACATATTTTGATTTTCTTGGTGATTCAATTGGTCACTGTGTATGCCTGTCATCTCACTTTCTACAGCCTTGGCAGCAAAGCCAGACGAACATCCACATGTATATGATGTAAGAAACAAGCAAGATGCATACTTGGCAAGTCTAATAGACCATCTGTTACTGCTTCTCTCCTTGTTTCATTTGAAATCAGGTCTCCTCCAACAGCAAGAGCCAACATTGCCATAACTACAATTTGACTGGTGTATGCCTGTTGATCAAGGCAACAACATAACAAGTCGCATAATAGTAAAACCAAAAGAAAAAAGAATAGAAGGAAATAGGCCAAACACAAAGTGCCAATTACTTGCCTTAGTACTCGCCACACCTATTTCACAACCAGCCTTAATATGCACACCGCAGTGGGTTTTCCTAGCAAGCGCACTTCCTACAGTGTTTGTGATTCCAACGCATAATGCACCATTTTCTAAAGCATAATCTAATGCCTGTAAAGTATCAGTAGTTTCACGGACTCGGGGCAGGGACGGTTGCAGGTGCAACCGTCCCTGCCAATTTTAGCTCATTTCAACTGCGCGTAACATTGGTTCAACTGCGCGTAACTTTTTTTTCACAGGATGTATTTTCACAACAGATAGTGGTGGGCCCCACACTTGGCGCGGATTTCGAGTTACATGGTGTTATTTCAGCCGCACAAAATTTTGAGGGCCAATTTTCAGCCGCACAAATTTTTAACCGTGCAGGGACGGTCATACTGATGACCGTCCCTGCCCCAAATCCGTAGTTTCACCAGACTGACTGAAAAAAACAGCTGTCTTCCCTGTATATTGGCCCCTGCCTATCCACTAAATCACTAGCAACCTCCAGCGTAACCGGAACACCTTTATACAGGAGAAATCAGTGTAAGAATCAATTTACTAGATGTCATCATCCATACAATATAGCAACAGCTAACAACTAGTACCGGTCGATGTATTTGTGCTCCACATATAGTTCCTCGAACAGCATTTTCTAAATGAACCAGAGCCAACCCGAATTGATCTTGTAAAAGATCCGCTACAGAACGAATACATTTATTTTTCAAATGATTCATATAGTCAAGTGTACCCATTCCAAATTTTAGTCCAATCAAATGATCGGCGGCTGCCAATATATCTCGGGAAGTATGGTCTGGAAGTTGGTCAAAATCTGATATTTATATAGATGCGGTATGTAAAGAGTCTTCGTGTATCCATTGCATTTTGCTTGAGTGATGTTTTCTTTTATGTTGTATATGAATTAAATTTTCGGTTTTTTGATTAATTCGTGGTTTACCTTCATGTGATTTTAAGATTGTATTGTCAGTTTGAGTGGGCTTTTTCAGTATTTACTTTTTGGGATTGGTTGTTAATGTTTGGTGTAAATGATTGATAGACAGTGCTCTTCCAATTGGTGTCAATGATAAATAATGGTATTTCAATTTAAAACTTTTTTCGTAATGTGGGCCTTAAGTTTTGTACTACCTTTATGATTTTAGAGCTTGTGTGATTAATGTGAAAGTAATAACGAAATTGGCTATAGTTTTATTGACGTTTGATATATTCTTTAAACTTGGATATTCTATAAATGTAGATGTCATCATGGAGATGGATATCATCATCTTCAAATTTTTGTTCTTGTTGTTTCTGGAAGAACACCATGAAAAGCTTTAAGGGTCAAAAAAAGTTGTTGAGTCTAGAGTATCACAATTCTCATATGTGATGCCCCCACTTCTCTCAAAGGCGAACTCGAGAGTATCGGCGGGACGCCTGCCTAACTCGCGCCAGGACTCGAAATTTTAAAACAATAAACTAGATAAACCAAAACGTACTATTCACGATATATCCAACTCCAAAAGAGTTCTATTTACATTACCAAAAGTAGTTATTCAGACCACTATTTTACATTATAATAACAACCAACAGAAAATGGACCCTAAGGAGGGTCCCTATACAAACCACCAAACAAAAGAAACATCCTAGCTGTTTGGCTATTACAAACCAAGCCTAACTGTTCCAGTGATGGTGCCAAAATTTCCCCCGCGTCGGCCCTGCTAAGGAAAACAAAAGAAAAAGGGGTAAACTAAAAGCTTAGTGACTAACCAGGGGTAAAAAATGTAATTTTTACATGTCAACATTTGCACAATGAGAGCAAAGCAAAAGCAAAAAAGTAACACCACATGGTAAGGATACGGGTGGCTCCCAAGCCAATTCATTTGTCGAGTTTGATCACTGGTTGACCCTTGAGATCTTGGGCCACACAGCTCGCTTCTCTTAAGGGATCCCACATAGAGAGACCATGAGCTTCATCCCAAGTCACGAGCAATAAATGCTCTAAAATATTTTTCAAGCAATAAATGCTCTAAAATTGTAGTTCAAGCAATAAATGCTCTGGTTCAAGCAATAAATGCTCCCAAATTGCGTCACAAGCAATAAATGCTCCGCAAATGTTTCACAAGCAATAAATGCTCCATAACAAATCACGAAATCATATTTCACAGGTATCAAGAGCAACTAATGGGTTTTAGATCGAGTGCGATAAAGTACACCCTCGCCTAAATGCCCATTTTTCATAGTAAACTCATATTAGTATTGAGTTACACAGAAACCCTGATTACTCACCTAAAGAGCAAGTATAACGAGAGAAAGTACGGACATGAATTCAAGTTGCCAGCTAGTGGGCCCCACCGGCTCCGTCTAGCCCGTCACCGCCTGTAGCATAAAGTTGAGCCATATTATCACACAAACAACTACTAAAGTGCGCAAATTAAGCAAAACGGCAAAATTGGCACATGCATGTGCGGAATCGGTAAACGGAAATGGGCATAGTTACTGTTCCAAACTGTTTTGACCATAAGTTGGGCTAGGAATGTCAGATTAAAGTGTATAAGATACCGTTTCGAAGCTAAAAGAAAAGGCTACAACTTTTGTGAAGACACCTAAATCCAGATCTGAACAGAAATAGGTCGAAGGTATGGAAAACAGTGCCAGAAGTTTGCACTTTAGGGTGACGGACAGGGTATGTTTGCCGGTCCATAACTCACAGCTCACAAGCCCAAATCAAGAAATTCCAAAGGCATTGGAAAGCTAAGACATAAGGCTTTTATGTTTTGGCCAAGACCTGGATCAACTCAGAACAGAACGAAAAATGAGTGCCAAATTACCTGTCAGAACTGTCCAGTGCTCAAGGCAGTTTTGACTCACGATCTTGTTTTGGCTATAACGGAAGTTACAAAGCTCGGATTTGGACGCACTTTATTCCGTTTTGACGGTGAAACAAAGATCTACAAGTCTTATGAAGACCTAAACACCCAGTTCGCACGTTATCAAGGTGAACTGAGCATGGTCAGAAGCAAAATCGAGAAACGTCACCAGAACCACAGTTTTGCATAACTATTAGTGTTTTGGTCATAACTCAGGATCTACTAATCGGATTGGATTGAAATTTTGCAGGCACAACAAGGACTTAAGAAACTACAACTTTTATGTTTTGGGAAAACTCTGAATCAATACGTAGCATCAAGAAAAATGGAGCTCAAGTTCAGGTTCTGGGCTGCCCTGTTTGGGTTTTGAACAGTTCCACGCATCGTAAATGCATGGTTCGTTTTCATGGTTCTCATGCAAGTTTTCTAACCAATTTCATACCAAATATACACACATATACTAACTTCTAAATGGCCTGCAAATGGGCCGAAACTTTTCCTCTAAGTCACCATAAAATTACTAAACACTAACCAAAACCCCTAACCCCACTTCATTTGCACCAATGAACTTATTCCAACAATCTACCAACCAAATTCTAACCAACTAAACTCTAGCCAAGCTAAACTAACCTAATGGAGTCTAGGGTTTCATGGTCCAAACCAGATTTGGCTAGGAAGCAACCATATAAAGGAAATAATCATACCAAAGATTCCATTTGCAAGCCCAATAAGTAACCAAATCAACTAAAGAAAGCATAAAATAAAAGCCCACATTCCTCCTAGCCTTAACTGAAATTTCAGCAACATGATCATCAAAGTAAACTATGAAAGTACTCTAAAATCACCATATATTCACCATAAACCATAAAGGAGCACAACCATAACAAAAACATCCCTTTCACAAATTTCAAGTTCCAACCACCAGAATTTAACTTTCAAGAGAGGTGATTTACCTTCAAACAAGCTTTGTTGATGTTCAACCTACAACAATCAAGTGCTCAAGTTGTCTTCTTAATCTCCTCAAGCAAGATGGATGGCTAAAAATTGAAGAACTTTGAAGAAAATCTCTCCCCTCTCTTGCTCTCTCTCTCTCTCTCTCTCTCTCTCTCGGCCTTCCCTCTTTCCTTTTCCCTTTTGCTTTGTTTTGTTTATTTCTTAGCTTTATCTTGTATTTTCCTACCATCAAATAGTAGTCAAAGCCTTGAGAAGATATTTACCATTCAACCAATCAAATAAAAGCTTGTTTATTGCCTCTTAGCCCTTACACCTTTACTTTCTCTTTCTTACTCCTTTTCCCCCAAACATTTGATAATCTTTCAATTAACTCCATAAGTTATAACTTAATCTAATCCAAAAACATTGGATCACACTTAATCACTTCACTAATCACACTCCTATCTTAACCACCGATACTTAATCATACTCTATCCATAATAAAAACAATAAAACAACAACCTTTATAACATTGGCAAAATTAGGGTTTTAAACCCAACTTAAGCTTTCTAATGGATTGTAACACTAGAGGTTTGACTAGTTTGGGGTTTTCTAGTTCTCAAACCTACCTAACCTTTGCTAAAAGAATCAAATCCTATACTTACTTGCATGATAACATATATTAGCATACCTATTCCTATAATAGCACAAACTTGTAATTCATTGCAAAAACTAGGGTTTTAGTAATAACCCAAATTAGAGTTTTCATAGTATATAGATGAAATAACCTTTTAAAGTATTACCACCAACCTTAAAACCAAATTTTATAGCAAAATAACGATAATACTCCTTATTCAAATAATATCAAAATTAAGGACCAACCGGGATCTCACATCATAGATATCAATTGTTAGTTGTCAATTTTGCTTGGCTTCCTTATTAGCTTCCTCTAATTAGTTACCTATATAATGAGTGATTGGAATATTAGAAAATTTATTTCTAATGCAAAAAAAAAAAGAAAATATTCTTTACTGACCACATGAAAGAAGAAGCCCCGCGTGAATGGTCCAACGATAGCACCTCCCACTGGTGACCACTTGGTCCCAAGTTCGAGTCTCTGTTCTGCTGGATTCCTCCGTGCACTTATCGTGCTTGGGTCGGGTTGGGGCGCCAGGCCCGAGCCGCAGGAAATTAGTCGGATCCCGTAAGGATTGAGCCAGACACCCCTGTGTTGACAAAAAAAAAAAAAAAGACCACATGAAAGAAGACATTTGAAATGATTTTATAAGAAGTTCCGTGTAATAAAAAAAATGACTACCATGTTCTTAATTATCAAACAATGAGTGCCTATTTATATTTTTGCACCGACTGCACACTCAACTAGATAAAAAAATATCAATGGCTATAGGAAGCATTAAAAAAGAACATGAGAATATTATTCTAATTACTCAAATCATTTGGTAACGCTTTAGTTTTTATTCTAATTACTCATATTATTGAATCAATTGGTAGCATTTTGTTCATATCACTACTGTCATAACCGAAATAAAATGACTCTAATTATTAGACAAAAGGGTACTTTGATCGCAGCAAAAACTAAGACAAAAAAAATACTTACATTTCAAATTGCTTACATTCCACTTGTCTAAACTATCCATTCTTTTTATAGGGAGTACAGACAGATAGATTAGTTTGTCATGGTATGAAAAGGCATCAATAGAACCTATAGCAACAGATTTATCTCATATATTGGACAAGGTATTGAGCTTTGTGCGCTATTAATGATTTGACTAATTGTATCTCCATATTTCACATATTAGTTACTTGTCTAAACTTCCTTTGCAGCTAATGCTGATAGCCAAAACCAAAATGGGGCTGCAGCCTTTGCGAACGCAATAAATTCTACTGTCCTCTATACCTTTATCAACAGTTAAAACCCACACCATTTGCCTGATCAAAATCGTATATTTGTAACAATCATAGCACTCCAAGAAACGATTTTCTTCTTGAACATATCCCCGACCAATCAGATTACTTAAACAGTCAATATAAGAAATTCTCCAACAAATCAATCAGAATTGCCCTGCACTCCGCAATAGTTATAAATTGAAATACCTTAACGTCAGCAATAATTTTTAAATAAACTCATGATACAAGTATTTTTATATTTTTTTATGATAATGAATCGTAATCTAATTGATGAAATGCTTTACCTGTATCTGACAAGTCAAAAATACAATGTATTTCTATTTTTCTTTTTTTTTTTTGTTAAGTCAATAGGGTTGTCATTGGCGAGATCAGATGAGCAATTATTGGTCTGCGAAGATTGAAAAGCTCAGCCCATCTTCACCGCTGCTTTCTAATTTCCAAGCCACATATATGCAACGACTTGCAAGTCTTCAGCAAAGAGCAAGAAAAGAGTTATAACACAGGACCAAACAGGCTATGATTATATTCATATTTTTTTCTGAGCAATTTATTGATACTTCTAGCGCCATAGCAATTCGTGAAATCTCTCTATCACAGTGTCGATGTCATGTTTGTCTTTCCAGAAAAATAGATTATGGAATATCCAGTAGCTCGTGTAAAAAGAATTGAAATAAAAAAGACCAATTGCTATGTATGTATATGTTTTAATGTCTCTGGCACCATCTGAAAGTTTTCAATAGCGGATTTAAACTTAACTCAATTGTTAGGTGTTAACGAACCAACGAGAGGCTAGTCAGTTTGACGGATACAAGTACTATTGAGACACGCTTATTCATCTTAAGTGCACACAATTAGACATTTTCAACAAATTAGTTTGCCAATTTGTCAGTTGACAAAAGAGCATGAGTAGTACTTCTAGCAGTAGCTCTAACTCATATGCATTCAACTAGGTCTCAAACTTTCTATACTAGGTCAGTTATTGGAATGATACATCCCAAATTCTTCACAACTATTTTGAATAGCCAAAACCAAAGTTTGGCCTAATTTAGAATTGTAGTGAATTTAGAAATTAATTTGTTATTGGAGCTTTTTTTTTTTGGGTTGGGGGTGGGGGTTATTGGAGCTTGCTGTATGGGAACTTAATTATTGAAAGAAAAGTGTTCAAACATGTAGATAAAGATATAATTTAGTGAACTGGATAGTGAATTGATAGTTGGATTAGATATTATGCATATGTTGCAACTAGATGTTAGTGTTCAACTTACTATTTGTGACTATTAGTTGCAATTTTATTGAATCATAGTGCCTTAATTACATACTAGATTTTAACCCGTGCACTTGCACGGTTGACATGGTCTATAGCGATTATGAAAATATTTAATACTTATCTACTATAAAGTGTTTAAAACTTTTATTAAATTGAAAATATATAGAATTATTAAATAGGATTAAAAGAAGGAGTAGTGAAAAATAAATTGGGTAAAAACTCGATTTGGGAACAATATTCCAATATATATATATATATATGTATGTATATATGAATCAACTAATTTCTGAAAACGTACATCCTGCTTCTCTTAAAAAAATATATATCTTGCTTAGTATGCAAGTCCATCTTGCTTCCATTGCCACGCCATAATCAATTAACTAAAATAGAATTAAAAAAAATAAATAAGACAGAGCAAGGAACGAACTAATTAATTGAACTAATGTAAATTAGAAGAACTTACACACACATTGTACATTCCAATGACTGAATGGTTAGATGTTCAAATGCTATCTTCTTGGTGCAAAATTAAACCTATATTAAAAAAAGGATCTAATACATAAAGCAATTAAGAAGGTACAAAAAAAAGTAGGAACTTACCATACATTCATATAGTCAACAAAAATATTACGCAAACGCATTGTACTCTTAAAAATCATCTTATATAACTGAAAAACCTAAAAAGGTGGGCAAACATCCTTATACCATATAAAAATGAGTTTAGGGCAAAGATTTCAACCACAAGGGTGGGACTATTTTGGGAATGTAAGAGTATTTAAAGTGCAATTGGAGTATTGAATATGAATCATTATAGCTAATTTGGTTTTTTTATATAATTACTTGAATGTCCTCTTAGACATTTAAATCTAGGGGTAAGTTTAATCTGTGATAGTGTTCGATATCCGATTGAACAGTGGATACAATTGAATTCAACTTGTATTTTAGTGGAATTACATAAAAACCCTTTTAATCATTTAATTGTATTAACATCCAAGTCTCTTAATTTCTTAAAGCCTTTCTCATCATTTATTTGCAAACTTATGATATATAGATGTTAAGACACAATTAATGCCGATTAGTAGAGAAATTTGGTTTCTTGGCCGTTACCATAGTAACCCCCATCTATTCAAATTCATTTCATTTACGTATAACTTTGTTCCATTACAATCATGTAGTCTATTGAATTCGGATGTTGCTATATTAGCTATTTCTCTTTCACATTTTGCAACATCTTTCTCAATAGGTATGTTTTCTTTAGCTAATCTACTTTTTTGGTTGTAAGAAATCTATAATCTTGCAAGTTGTATGTGCAATACTTTTTTTAGTGTTTTAATTCAATTGTCCATGTTAGATAGGCTTGATAGGGAAGAAATCACATTTGTTAATTGTTATTTATGGTTTAAAATAAGTTTATCGTCATAAATTTTTCTATTTATAGATTGCATCTACTTCTTTTGTTGTTTTAACTATTAGTTACGGTAATTTTCAATCGTTTGCTACTTTGTTAATGATTCCATTTAGGCAATTTTTCACTTCATTTGATTTGTCAATATGTTTAACTATTTACTTAAAAGTATGTACTTCATTACTTTTAACTGTTTTTTTTAATTGAGTGGATTAAGATGTTTTAGTACTTTTTTGAGGTAATTATTTATGGATTAATCTTTCCTACACTGACAGTGTTTACACTATCAGCGTTGGATGAATGACAACTATGCAAATTTGAATTTGAAATTCAACTTTTGCACACATGTCATGAATCTAACGTTGATAGTGTATACACCGTCAGTGTAGGAAAGATTAACTCATTATTTATCTAGATTAGCATGTTAGTTATTGTATATTTTTGCAACTAGGTCAAAACTTGATGTTTTGTGATTGTAACCCATATCGAGAAGGAGATGTTTTGCTATATGTCCTAAATCATACAATAAATCATAATTGATTGATTGGTCAATGTGGAGGTTTCATAATGATATGTCCTTGGCATAAATATAAATTCAAAAATTTGGCTTGCAAGAACCGAAATTTCACTGGCAATGATTTCTTCAAGTATGCTAATTGTTCAAATCTCATGTATATGACAAGATAATGTGATGGATTGCCCTCATATCGACATCATATTCAAACTAAACAAAAAATTTTAATATCCCTAAAGTGCATGAGCAGATATAAGTAGATTTTTTATTCTATTAGATTAGACGCAAAGTAGTTGATCTTATCTTATAATTATATTTCATTGCATATTATATTTTTTTGACTCAATATGTAATTTATGATTTTTTTGTTTAATATCACATAATAAAATTGCCATACTTCAATTCTTATACTACAAAATACCAAATAATAATTATTAACTATCTTTAATTATACGTACTAAACTCTCACGCGTTGCGCGGGCTTTTTCCCTTAGTTTTTAAAACATATAGTACTCTAGAAGTTATAAAACTAAGGTATCAAAAGCATCACCACTAAATCGTCATAAAGTTTCTCCAAAAAAAAAATGTAGAAACCATTAGATGAACCAAATAGTTGTTGAAATGATTGAAATCATCACTAACTAATACATTTTATAAGTATGGTATAGGATTTCAAATTTGAGGTTAATTTGATATGAAAATAAGATTTTTAATTTTGATGATAAGGATTATTTTATATCTGAATGAATTTTGACAATAGATAATAAGTTTAACTATTCATAATCAAAAGAAGTGGATACTATTTGAGTGAAGAAAGGTAAATTCTCTTATAAAATAAGATAATGACAGGTGTCGAACCTGTGCAATAATAATTACTAAAAAGTTCTAATTACCACCACAATTAATTATAGAACAAATCCGAGTACTGGAGCAGGGACCCTAGGTGTGCAATGGGTTACTTGATTCACCCTGTTCCCGAAGAGTTTGCTTGATCCGATATACCAGAATTGTCTATAAAAATATTAAATTTGCATACAATGACAGGGAACGGGTAGGAAGTTGTTTCCTTCCAAGTCAATAGAATAAAACTGGGGGATATTCAATGGAATGAAAATGAAAGTAAAATAGATAAAATTTAAAAGCTAGCTCAATAAGTACAATTTGCTAAAAATGGCAATTAATGAAATTCTACCCAAAGGATCAACTGTTCAGGCACGGTCCAATTAAATGATCATCGATGCAAATATATTTCATTCATTCGTCACTAGGTTAGTTATAGCTATCAACAAACTCTGACAGCCAGTTCTTCCTTACTTTTTCGACAGTCAAGGTACGACCATTGACTGCTTCTCTAACCAGAAAACAACCCTAGGTACGACTGTAAGAATTTAATTATCCAGTTGCACTAAAGTTAGAAGAACCCAACCCTAACCAATAAACATGCTAAGAGGGTTTATTTAAACTAGATCTTACGTTTCCCCAACATAAAACCAATTATGGTGGTTGTCACTAGGTGTCAACTAAACGAACAATTACGGATTCAATTTAATTAACGTGACAGTAGGCTATCAAATTAAATTAAATACCCGGCTATTGATATTCAATTAATAAAATACCCATAAACAATTAATCCAGGAAATGCACGAATAGTAACAAATTGGAAGAAATAATGAAAGTTTGATTAGATCTCACAGATGTTATGGACCGCGCCCTCGTGTCAACCTTTGGGTAGAGGAGAAATCTAGCCTCTCCTCATTATGTCAATTATGTCAATTGCCGCGTTTGGTTCGAGGAGACCTTAGGTTGGATAGGCTTGGCTATCCTAACTTCCGTGCTTCTTGAGCGCCGGCGTGCTTGTGTTTAGTGATGTTTCCATGTACTCGTTCAGCAAAATGGGGGGAAAAGGGGAGGATAGGTCAAGTCTTTTGTTCATGGCCATGCTGCAAATCTTGTAACTTTTATGATTCTGTTTGAATAATAACGATGAGGGCTGTCCTCTTTAATTAAAAAAAAAAAAAAAAAAGCTTTAGTACGTTACCAAGGGAAAAAAAAAAAAAAAAATAAAAAAATCATGCGTTAGTTGATTGATTTCATCCACACAATTGCCAAAGAATTAATTGCCAAGGAATTGGGCCAGACAAATTAACGAAGGAACAAATGAGAAATTCCCTTAGTTTCTTTTCTTATATCGTGTCCCTACTGGAGCAGAGTCAAGAAAAGAGATAAAAGCTAATGGAAAATCGTAACGAATGAAAAACGAACGTCCAAAGCGTCTGCAGGGAAGAATTGAAAAGTAAACTCCTAAGCCCACGTGATCCGGTCCATGTGGACCTGGCTTTTGGATGAGTCTCCTCATTTTTTTTGGCGTGGGCATGTCCTGTAATAAAGGATCTTCTGAAAATTTACTTTACGAGATCACTTTTAACACTAACTTTTTACAATTCACACAAATATCAAATATGAGTAAAATTTCAATTCTTAACACCATGAGTGACCAAAATTAGGACAGAGTAACAGTGCAAAACATGCCCAAAAATCGCTCTATCAGATAAACTCTATTTAATTATAGAAGAAGATAAAAATTGGAGATTCTGATGACAAAAATTAAAGGGATGAGGTGATTTTTTTTTAAACTCAGGATTTTGAAAGATATGTGATTAAGTGGATAAAATATGTGTATTTTTGAAAGATATATGATTAAATGGATAAAATATGTCTATTTTAGAAGTTCGGAATGAAACAATATTATTAACACTAACCAATTAATTGGGTCAACCTAAAAGAAAACTTGACCCATCAGTACTGCTCAATTGAGCATGCCAAGTAGGTGTGAGAAAGAGTCTAATTAAAATAGCTACTTTCATATATATATATATATATATTGCCCACTTACAATTAGCAGCCAATTGCAGTTTACTCTCTATGTACATGAAACTAGTAGGAAAACCCTCACTAAGCGCGGGAGTTTTAACCTATGTGATAAAATATTTATTCAAATAAATTTATAAAAAAGATAGTAGAATTAGAACTACATGGTAATTGGTTTAATTGAATTAGTTGAAATGCATGAAATTATAAGTAAATTGGCCAAATCAACAAACTTATAAAGGAAAACAAATTTATAAGTGAAAGAAATAGGGTTGTAGTAGATAATCACACCATACCACAACAACAATAGCAAAAATATCATTACCTTTGTTACTATACCATTATAACACAATCATAGCCATATCCAATCAACAATTAATATGCATAAACTATAAGGTCAAATTTAGATCCTACCTTAATCATGAAATTGCAGTCAATAGATAACCTTTAGTCACAGTTTGACCACCTGCAGCCACAAACCTCAAATTTTGGAAATATAGTTAGGAAATGTAAAAAGGTTCTTATGGATATTCATATGTATGTATCATGTATTCCATAATGAAATTTCCATATTCATACAATAGCTATTGAAAAAATATTACAGTAGAAAACTCACAGTTTTTATTGTATCAGTTAAACATCCAAAACTCCAAAAAGAGAGAAAGTAAATGAGCATACTTGTCTAAACACCCACAACAAAAGATTGAGTACATGGAAGCAACATTTTTCAGTATTAAAAGCCTCCATTATTGTCAAGTTGAAGGGTACTACAATTATAATTGTAACAGATTGGAAATATGGACCAAAACCAATCATGTTCATTATTAAATGCTTCTTGAACCAATCATCTTTAGCAATATGATCCTCTATTATTGCAGTTATCAAAGCTACCTAGCAATTATATATAAAAAAAAAAAAGATAAAGAGCATTACAATTACATTTGTAAGTGGTTTAAACACCAATTAAAAGCTTGATAATCATGTGAAATATAAGCCAATTGCAAATGGGAGGACACAATAGTCAAAACCAACTCAACTATACATTATAATATTGCAATTTTGGCTTAATGCCTTGCATTTGATTTTTTTCCCTACCTAAATTATCCCCAAAGATAACAAATGAAAATTTTCCAACAGTCACCCACAAACTCCTTTATATATATATATATATATATATATATATATATAGGATACACAAAATGCTTACTAATGGCTGATGCCAAACATTTTAACAACTAGGAAAGTGCATGTGCATTGCACGTGTTTGATCATACCAAAACTTGCCTTACTTTTATCTATATTGTGAGAGACGCAACTCAGAAGATTAATGTTTTTGCTAGAAAAGCCTCTGATCCATTGCAAGCCAAACATGGTAGTTTGGAGAAGCAAGCAAGGCTCATTAACCAACAAGCAATGCAAAACCATTAATCATGTTGTATAAGTGTCTATAATTCAGTAGAACAAGGAGAAGTTACTTGATATATCTTAGACAGGAGCT
This sequence comes from Coffea arabica, assembly GCF_036785885.1. NCBI lineage: Eukaryota > Viridiplantae > Streptophyta > Magnoliopsida > Gentianales > Rubiaceae > Coffea > Coffea arabica. Next base: position 30,153,441 of record NC_092313.1, read on the forward strand.
AAATGCTTCTCCATTAATCTTAGAGTTTTAGCCTTTTTTGTTATTGTTATTGTAGAATCTTCAGAGCCCATGAGGGGTGAATTCCAATATTCCTTTCCTTTTTTCCATTGGGTTAATTAAGATCCATTCGAAATATAGGACCCAGACAAATAAACACACATAAACCCACAGGAACAATGTCAAGAATTTGACATATGAGGCAAAGGGAAAGAAATTCTCTTCTATTACTCAAAGGGAGGTTGCGGTTACAAAAGTACAAAACCAAAAGGTAGAATCTTTTTATAACCTATGTACCCTACGGACTTGTCCAACTTATTAGTACTACCAATATGGGATTTTATCCATGTGACCAACTTTAGACTTGCCAACAAAACTAGCCAATACCCAACATCTTGGTTTATATTTCTACATTGCCTCCCTTACACCAAGTTTCTCTAATTTGGCCATACCCAACATTTTCTTCAATTTCACAAAAGTCTCTGCCTTCAATGCCTTAGTGAAAATGTCAGCCACTTGTTCTTCAGTTCTGCAATAATCAATTTCAATCTCCCTTTCTCGAACCAACTCACGTATGAAGTGATATTTGATGTCAATATGTTTGCTATGCCCATGGAACACTGGATTCTTGGACAACTCAATTGCTGACTTACTATCACAATAAATCTTCATAGGATCAACCTGCTTGTGTTGTAGAACACCAAGGATGAGACGTAACCACAAAGCTTGAGTAGCACTATTAGCTGTTGCAATATATTTTGTCTCCACTGTAGACGATGCAATCACTTGTTGCTTCTTTGAACTCCAGGAAAACACGTCAGAACTAATAAAAAATGTATAACCTGAATTACTCTTCCTCTCTATTGTATCACCTATCCAATCACTATCTGTATAGCCAAATAATTCAACTGAATCATTTTTTGAATAAAAAATGCCATCACTACAATTACCTCCAATATAGCTCAAAATCCTCTTGGCTGCCTACGTGTGATTGGCGTGGATTTTCCATGAACTTGTTAATCAGACCAACAGCAAAATTGATATCTGGCCTTGTAGACATCAAATATATCAAACTCCCTGCCAAACTTATAAAGTAAGTGGGATTCACATATCCACCACTACCTTTCTTGGTTAACCTCAATTTTTCTTCAACTGGTGTCATAATTGGCTTTGCTGTATCCATATTGAATTTCTTTAAAATTTCACCTGCATATTTCTTTTGAGATATAAAAATCCCACTGTCAAACGGAAAGATTTCAATTCCCAAAAAATATGACATGAATCCCATATATGTCATCTCAAACTGTTTAATCATAACTTCCCTGAACTCTGCAACCATCTCTGAATTATTTCCTTAAAAATTAAATCATTTACGTCCAAGCACACAACAAGAATATCACCACAAGCGGAAGATTTAATACATAGAGTGTGCTTATGTGGACACCTCTGAAAACCATGAGTCCGAAAATAAGAATCAAATCTTGTATATCACGCTCTTAGGGCTTGTTTCAATCCATATAAGGCTCTTTTCAATCGATATACCTTATTTTCCTGATCTCTTCTGACAAATCGTGCTAGCTGCTTCACATACACTTCTTCATTAAGAACTACTTTCAGGAAAGCTAACCTTGACATCCATTTGATAAATTCTCCAGTTATTTTGAGCAGCGAGAGAAATTATCATACGAACTGTGTCAATCCTGGTAACAGGTGCAAACACTTCAAAATAGTCAATCTCGGGTTTATGCTTGTATCCCTTCACCACTAATCTCGTCCCGTATCTATCAACTTCTCCACTGGGTTTAAATTTTGTCTTGTACACCCACTTCATTCTAGTGGCCTTTTTATCAATTGAAAGAGAAGTAAGTTCCCACATGTCATTCTTCTCTATTGTATGAATTTCTTCCTCTATTAATTTCACCCAATGATCATCATTGGTGGCTACTTCATACATAACCGGGTCACAATCTGCAAACAAAGCAATATTAACAATATCTTCATTAGAAGGAATATCATCTGGTGTAATAACATAATCCTACAGACGTGTTGGCATCTGTTGTTGACGTTGGGAACGTCCAGTTAACTTAGTTTGTGGACCCTGAGCAACTGATGATGGTTAAATATCATAATTATCCTCCTCTTGCTGATAATTCGGAATCACTTCTGCTGCCTCAAGATTTTCAGTAGACCAATTCCAAACACCTCTTTCGTCAAAAGTCACATCTCTACTCACTATCACTTTTTTTTTGTCATAGAGCCCGAGAGATTTCACTATAACCAATAAATACATACTTTTCCCCCTTATCATCAAGTTTTTTTCTTGATTGATCAAGAATGTGGGAATAGGCAATATATCCTAAAACTCTGAGATAGCCAACAAATGGTCTTCTACCACTCCAAACATCTTCAGGAGTTTATTCAGGAACACTTCTGGTAGGACACCTATTTAACAGATAAATTACACAAGAAACTATCTCTACCCAAAAAGATTTTGGCATATTTTTCACTTTCAATATACACCTCACCATATTTACAACTGTCCTACTCTCTCTCTCATGTGATGGTCTCACCTTTTTCTAGGACATACCTTAAAAGTTAGCAGATCGTCTGCCTGGCTCTCGCCAAGTCTCTTTAATTAACATTAATTTCAGAGATAACATTTTTATATACTAAAACCATACGTTCATTCTTTTATAATACCAATTTCAATACAAAAGTTTCAACCATAATATGAAACAAAAGAAGTTATATTTACAATATCTACACCACAAAAGTTCTTCACAATAACTCCCTAAGCTAACTTGCTCGTTCCCTGACCACCAACTCCTGTGAGGGAAACAAACTAAATGGTTGATTTAAAGCTCAGTGAGGTTCAAAAGTATGAAAGTATTGTCAAAGCAAAACATCGCCAAAATTCATAATCAATTATCAAGGCAATTAAATAAATTGAACAATCATTTAAAATTATACAATTCATCTCCTCGCTCCTCCATTGCCTCCTTATAACCTCCAAAACAATAAACAATCCTTGATAATTCAAAACGATTCATTATTTTCTCATCTCCCAGGTGATACTTGAATACACCCTTCAGTAGCTCATGGTAATTAAACTAGCCGACCAAGACCTATACTGGCTCAAATAGAACAATTAACCAAGACATACAGCCCAATTCGACTGATGAGACAAGGTTCATACAGTCTACACTCTTTCATGCACAGTTAAATAACATTCATTTCAATTCAAAAGGCAGTAGCGGTTAAGTACGCACCAACCTTTGCAAACAACTTCAAATAATTAAGCACCATTAGCAAATAACAAACACAAGTAACTTAAGAACACTCACCCCATTCCAAATAAATCACTCTCGAGCCTTGGGGTTACTTCCTAGCTCACAACTGCCCCTGAGACAAGTTTTATAACTCCAAAATGAATATACAATTCATATATTATTACTTATCATTTGTCACATTATGATTTAAACTTCTAAAGTTAAATTTGGCTTATAAACAAGATATAACAAATCCAATAATTTATCTCACATTTTACTTCAAAATTTATCAAATTTATCAATTTAGACCAAAGAAATATACATATATTCCAAGTTTAAAGTCTTGTAAGATGTTTATACTAAGACTAAACCATTTTCTATCCAATATCCTAAGATTAAGGCAAGTAGATTTTTCATTCCTTTCTTTTGAACTAAACCAGACTCTAAGTTATTTGTGGTTTATGTTTTGTTTCACTACACCAGCCCCTCAAGTTCTAAGGTCTTTAAAATGTTCATGAAGACAAGGTTAAGAGGTTACAAGCTGTTTTATGTATATAACTACAACAAGTTACCTAAGAATTTCCAAAAACATCATAGAGAACTTAACTCATCACCACTTCGCCCAGAAAACAAAATTCCAGCAATATTACTTCGAATTTTCAACAAAACTCCATCTTTCACTTGCTTAAAGCACTAAGTACTTAATATACATTCAGTCGGGTATAAACCAGCGCAAATAACACCTAGCTTCAGCAAATTATTCGATCAAATGTGTCACACAAAAATCCGTCATCATCATTTGCATTAGTCGTTAACTCTTTCAGCAATATAGCAGCCTAGTTTACAGCTTTTCCTCCCTAATTGCTTCAGTTTAACTCCAGCTCATGGTGCTAAACATAACTATTAAACTACAGAGTGGCTTTAAATATCATATATGAAAGTTTACAGAGTTGGAATTTGAAAGAAATGCTGTTCAGAAGTTTATTTCTCCCTCTCGGCCATCTAGCAGATTCCATCAGTTTTCTTTGCCAAATTCAGTTAGGATTTCTAAAGTTTTATTAGTTTTAAAGGCAAATATCTGTTAAGGCAAGAGATTAAACGTATCTCATGCGTTTGTTAGTAAGTGTCTCCAAAATATCAACAACAAGTTGCATAATCTATTTTCATTTCCTCGGCACAACATTTTCCAGCAAAGTTACTAAACAAGTTTTCTTTAGCACAACTCACCATTTTTATCTAAAATTCAACATGTCTGTTAGAATTAATGTGTTAGAAGGTGTTTGAACCACGAGATAAGATTCTGCAACCAAATTCTATAGAGGAAACTGGAAAATTTCCATCTTTCCTCCTTCGGCCAGCTTAGCAGAATTTCCAACTATTTCTTGCAAAAATTCTCACTCAAGTTATCGACTCTGCTTTAGATTCTCAGATAGCACAAGAGTGTAAACATATAGCTTGAATTCTTAAATGAAAATTGTTCCATAATCTCGAATGACACACTACATCCAATCCCTTTCTCTCGGATGAAGCTATAAGAATTCCAGCACATTTCTTTCTTTGTTTTCATATCAAAGTTCCAACTTTCACAAGTTCCTATAGTTAAATTTCACTTTATGCCAGAAATAAACATTTTCATGCATCTTCTACAATATTCTTCCATTTTTCCATTGATAACAGGCTGCAATTCAATCAATCATCCCTCGGTTCCAACAGGTTCAGTCCAACTTCAATTTTATTCTTTCATCAGATTTTTCCTCGGTTATAATTTATTTTTCCTTGCTGAAACCTAACATGCAATCCATATATTCAGTTATACTCAGTAAATGAAGGAACGTTGCAAAGAATTTTACCTTTTCCTTCAAGTTTTTATGGTCGCAGACTGCTCCTAATCTTAGCCTCAGTTCCTCTAGTTCTTGCACCAGCTTTCTTCTTTTTTCTCCCAACTGCAGTCGGTAAGTGAAGTTGCTAACTAATTTTCTCTTCTTATCACTCACTTAGCTCTCTGTTTAGAACGTTTAAGAGATAGAAGAACGAAATGCTACTCGGTTCCCAATTCTCCATTCGGTGCTGATCACTTCAAAGCTTCTTCACTCGGTGGCCAATCTCTCCAAAGTTCCTCCACTCCGTTCCTACTTCTAGAATTCTAACGACCTGCTTGTTGGTTGCATGGTTGTTTAACCAAAATTTAGGGTTAGTTAGGCCATTTAGTATAAACTTATATGCTTACTAAGGGGCTGTGGTTTTATTATTTCATGCGTTGACTCCAAACTTCATTTGCTCTAATTTGTATACCCTTACAAAATTCTATTACATTAATCTAAGGGATTTTCATACATTCGATTTTAAAGAAAAATTCAACTAGACATACAATTTATTCAACTGTATAATGTATGTTACGTGTCTAGTAATATATGCAAATGACACAAATTACAATATACATACCATGTGTTTATTTACTTTCATGTAATTTTTTCGAGTTTTCACGCCCTTCGCCCCCTTGAATTGGAATATTGCGAAGGTTACCTGTCTCTCTTCCGAGTATCTCAAGGCATCAAATATGTTAACCATATTTTTCAGCCAATTTTCAGCTATCTCCGGGTCAAAACCACCAAAGAATTTGAGGGGGTGAAATTTCGAAAACCTTTCTAAGGCTTTATCCTCTCCTTCCTCCCGACCCCTAGGTTGATTTTCATTCCCATCCCCTTGCCCTTGTCGATGTACTATACGCTCTAATAAATCAGTCATCCAGTTCAAAGTAATGGCTACTGTGTCACCTATTTTAGTTCTCTGTTCCTGATTCTGGGTGACCACAGGTTCCCGCTCTTCCCCTTGCTCCGGGTGTTGTTTATAGGGATGGCGATTGGATCCAAACGGGTTGGCGGATCAGGTTAAGACCCGGGTATAATAGAAAACCCACTGACCCGCCAATGCGAAACGAGTCAGAATACCTGACACGAGCTCGAAAATTTCGGGTTAGCAGGTCGGCCCGAAATGATCCGAAACTTAATTTTAATTTATTAATTTACTACTGTAATTTCTAATAAAACCACTTTCGCACAAAACTAATTACATAATCAAGCAATAAAATTTTAAATAAATAATCTCAAACCAAATCCAAAATAAATTAAACACTGTAAATGTGTTTTATCCCAAACCAAATATAAAATAAATTAAAACAGTATAAAGTAAAAAATAATATAATACATTATTTGTCCAAATTTAATAATTTCAACTTCATACAAGTTAAATAAATTCATTTAGGATTGAGTGATTAATACCTTTGAAAAAAGGAATAATTTAGTTTAGTTAGATAAAATAATTTTTATGTTTATTAAATTATTTTTAATTCGTAAACGGGTCATATCGGGTCACCCACAGATTGACCCGAATTCGACCCGTTTTCTTTTCGGGTTCATTGAGTTCGACCTAATTTTGACCCGAACTTGCGAAATTTCAACCCAAACCCATTAATTTTATGTTAGATTCGTGTCGTGTCTTCATGCCGTGTCGGAAATTGCCACCCCTAGTTGTCTAGGTCTACGGCCTCGTCGTTGCGGCCCAGCTTCCATATTTCACTACCAATTTATATAATAAATGATAAATATTCACCCTCATATACTCAAGTTAGCAATTATTTAAACCCAAAGTCTAATAAATATTACAACATTATAACAAAACAAACACATGGTCATCAAATTACATACACACAATACAAGTTACAATACACACCAACTTCAAACAATTTTAAAAGTCAAACAATTCACAAATACAACCGATATTCTTCATATATGACCCAAACTTCAGTCTTAATAAACATGAAAGAAAACAATTTAACATTACTCAAATTATAATAACCACACAGCTAATAGCTCAACCCTCAGTTTTAGATTCAACTTGAACTTCATTAATCTAATTTTGGACAGTCCCACTAGACCCAATTTCTTCTTCCGGTTCCGCTTCCATTTGTTCCTCTTCCTCTGGATCTTCCTCCGAATCTTCTTCTATTGGTTCAGCTTCATTGTCAACTTTAGGATGCCCTAAACCTTGGCCTTCCCCATTTAGATTTTCTCCTACAACCTCTTCCATCAAGACCTCACACTCGGCTAGAATCCCTTCGGTTCGGTCTCTTACTTGCCTTACCATTCCTTCCAAGTGGTTATCAGTCGCTTGCAACTGCTCCCTCAAGGTGTTGGTTCTCTCCTATTCAACTATCAATTCTGAATCCATTTCTCGGATTCTCTCACCTTGCATTCTGGCAATCACCCTCATCTCCCGTATTTGGTTATAATATGCATCGTTCCGAGTCGCCAACCTCCGCTTTTCATCCACTATTGCCAATACCATGGTAGGAATATGTCCTCCAACAATCACACCGTCTGGTCATTCGCTGAGTTGGGGAATATTGTTGAAAAGGCTGACCAGGTCCTTCCTGAAATAAAATAGTCCTTCGTCTCCTTTGTGATGATTCAGGAGTAGCCCTCCCCGCTCTATTTCCTTCACCATTTCCCTCCATCCCTACAATTATATTGTTAGAATAATTAAACTCTATCCAATTTAGTTAAATCTTTTACCTAACATTTCTCTTTAATAACTCAAATCATTTAAAACACAAATCCCCTAGCTTCAAAATTGCATTTCAAACTTAGCCTCTGATACCATCTGTGACAGTCCCACCTTCTTGTAGAGTGTACCCTAAAAGTCAGCGGATCGTCTGCCTGGCTCTCGCCAAATCTCTTTAATTAACATTAACTTCAGAGATAACATGTTTATATACTAAAACCATACGTTCATTCTTTTATAATACCAAGTTCAATACAAAAATTTCAACCATAATATGAAACAAAAGAAGTTATATTTACAATATCTACACCACAAAAGTTCTTCACGATAACTCCCTAAGATAACTTGCTCGTTCCCCGACCACCAACTCCTGTGAGGGAAACAAATTAAATGGTTGAGTTAAAGCTCAGTGAGGTTCAAAAGTATGAAAGTATTGTCAAAGCAAAACATCGCCAAAATTCATAATCAATTATCAAGGCAATTAAATAAATTGAACAATCATTTAAAATTATACAATTCATCTCCTCGCTCCTCCATTGCCTCCTTATAACCTCCAAAACAATAAACAATCCTTGATAATTCAAAACGATTCATTATTTTCTCATTTCCCAGGTGATACTCGAATACACCCTTCAGTAGCTCATGGTAATTAAACTAGCCGACCAAGACCTATACTGGCTCAAATAGAACAATTAACCAAGACATAGAGCCCAATTCGACTGATGAGACAAGGCTCATACAGTCTACACTCTTTCATGCACAGTTAAATAACATTCATTTCAATTCAAAAGGCAGTAGCGGTTAAGTACGCATCAACCTTTGCAAACAACTTCAAATAATTAAGCACCATTAGCAAATAACAAACACAAGTAACTTAAGAACACTCACCCCTTTCCAAATAAATCACTCTCGAGCCTTGGGGTTACTTCCTAGCCCACAACTGCCCCCTAAGACAAGTTTTATAACTCCAAAATGAATATACAATTCATATATTATTACTTATCATTTGTCACTTTATGATTTAAACTTCTAAAGTTAAATTTGGCTTATAAACAAGATATAACAGATCCAACAACCTATCTCCAAAATTATGAAAGTATGAAAGTATTGTCAAAGCAAAACATCACCAAAATTCATAATCAATTATCAAGGCAATTAAATAAATTGAACAATCATTTAAAAGGATACGATTCATCTCCTCGCTCCTCCATTGCCTCCCTTATAACCTCTAAAACAATAAACAATCCCCGACAATTCAAAATGATTCATTATTTCCTCATTTCCCAGGTGATATTCGAGTATACCCTTCAGTAGTTCATGGTAATTAAACTAGCCGACCAAGTCCTATACTGGCTCAACTAGAACAATTAACCAAGGCATAGGGCCCAATTCGACTGATGAAACAAGTTTCATACAGTCTACACTTTCATGTATAGTCAAATAACATTCATTTCAATTCAAAAGGTGGTAGCGGTTAAGTACGCACCAACCTTTGCAAACAACTTCAAATAATTAAGCACTATTAGCAAATAACAAACACAAGTAACTTAAGAACACTTACCCTATTCCAAATAAATTACTCTCGAGTCTCGGGGTTGCTTCCTGGCTCACAACTGCCCTTGAGAAAAGTTTTATAACTCCAAAATCAATATACAATTCATATATTATTACTCATCATTCGTCACTTTAGGATTTAAACTACCAAAGTTAAATTTGGCTTATAAACAAGATATAACAAATCCAACAACCTATCTCACATTTTACTTCAAAATTTATTAATTTCATCAATTTAGACCAAAGAAATATACATATATTCCAAGTTTAAAGTCTTGTAAGATGTTTATACTAAGACTAAACCCTTTTCTATCCAATATCCTAAGATTAAGGCAAGTAAATTTTTCATTCCTTCCTTTTGAACTAAACCAGACTCTAAGTTGTTTGTGGTTTATGTTTTGTTTCACTACACCAGCCCCTCAAGTTCTAAGGTCTTTAAAATGTTCATGAAGACAAGGTTAAGAGGTTACAAGCTGTTTTATGTATATAACTACAACAAGTTACCTAAGAATTTCCAAAAACATCATAGAGGACTTAACTCATCACCACTTCGGCCAGCAAACAAAATTCAAGCAATATTACTTCAAATTTTCAACAAAACTCCATCTTTCACTTGCTTAAAGCACTAAGTACTTAATACACATTCGGTCCAGCATAAACCAGGAAAAATAACACCTAGCTTCAGCAAATTATTCGATCAAATGTGCCACACAAAAATCTGTTATCATCATTTGCATTAGTCATTAACTCTTTCAGCAATATAGCTGCCTAGTTTACAGCTTTTCCTCCCTAATTGCTTCAGTTTAACTCCAACTCATGGTGCCAAACATAACTATCAAACTACAGAGTAGCCTTAAATATCATATATGAAAGTTTACGGAGTTGGAATTTGAAAGAAAAGCTGTTCAGAAGTTTATTTCTCCCTCTCGGCCTTCTAGCAGATTTAATCAGCTTTCTTTGCCAAATTCAGCTAAGATTTCCAAAGGTTTATTAGTTTTAAAGGCAAATATCTGTTAAGACAAGAGATTAACCATATCTCATGCGTTTGTTAGTAAGTGTCTCCAAAATATCAACAACAAGTTGCATATTCTATTGACGGGTATTTTACATACGTGCAAGCTAAAAAAATACCGAATTACACCCGTTCACTGCAAGTATACAGATCAACTAGTAGTTTAGGGTATATATCGGGTCGGTCCCACAAGGAAGATTGCAATTACCGGTACTACTAAAGCTTCTCTATTATTTAGACTATCAAAGAATTATAACAAATTAAAACCTACTGAAATTATGCAAGAAAATAGCAAATAAAAGCTCCTTAGGTTGTGGTATCCCTAACTACTCATACAAGTGCTATATTTGGATCATTAATTACTACATCTAGGCTAGTTATGGTGTAATTTCCTTATGCATTTGAATCCCACTTTCGTAGTGAATCAATTATACTTATAACTAATCCATACCTATTCTCATGGTTATGAAATTAGTTACAAGTTCATTTCTTCAATGAAATTACATGAAATGAATCACTAAAAACCACATAGATGCACCTCTACTTTCGTGAGTGTACTCCCTATGTTTAGCACTTCTTGAACTAGTGTTAAATCTCAATTTCCATTGCAGAAACAACACCTTAGATAATCACAATCAATGGTACCAGATTAATCATGATTTAAAGAGCCAAAGTGCTAAATAACTTGCTCAAATCCTAGCAATCAAATAACCAAATAATAAACACTAACAATTATAGAAAGTTCAACCAAACCCAAGGTATAAACTTTAGAAACACATAATGAACACAAAATCCAGAACTTGTATATTAACTAAAATTGGAATCAAATACAAAAGATAAAGAATTTGGAAGGAATACAACCCTTGTCACATGAGCTTTCTTCCTTGCCTTCTTCATCCTCCATCCTCATCCTAATCTAGATAATAAACAAGAATGGAAAAGCTACACTACTCTATACTAAGCTAAACTAACACTAGAGAGATGAAAGAGCTACATTTCTGCAGCTTCAAGCTTCTCCCGTATGTCTCTCTATATTTTGCTATGGACTCCCCCAATCTATCTTCTTGCAATGAATTTGGCTATTTAATGATGAACGGTGGTCAAGAAATGAAGCTTTACACTTTCTCCTTACAGCTGGTAATGTTTCTCACATGTCTAGCATCGCATGTGAGTTGGTGGAGGTGAAATTGAGTTTTACGCGTACAAAGCAGCCTTTTCTGACCACAATCCGGCCATAAATCCGGCCACAAATCCGGCCAAGTTCCGGCCGGATTGCTATAGTAAATCCGAGCTGCTACAGTGCCTCGGATCCATATGGATCCGAGCTCGGGTCCACTAACCCAGAAACAGCCGAGGGTTCGGATGAATAGTGGATCCGAGTGTGGATCACTTGCTCTGTTTTTTGCCCAACTTCAACCGATCTTTTCTTGATGTTAGAGGCTGAACCAACTCATGTCTAAAACACGAAAGTTGTAGCCTTTTAAGTTATCTTTCCAATGCATCAAGAATCACCTCATTTGGATCTGTGTAGGCTGAGATATGACTGAAATACCCTTGCCTGCTCCATGCCTTGTTCCAGCTTCGACCAGTAGAAATTTGCTATTGTAATTCGGCATTTTGACCTGGAAAACCTTCAAACTGGATTCAGATGTCTTCACCAAAGTTGTAGATCTATCTCTTATCTTCAAATGGGTTCAAGAATCATCCCAATCCGATCATTGTAACTCAAGTTATAGCCGAAATACGAAAATATGTCAAAACTGTCAAAATACACAAAATCCAAGTAAAAAGTGATAAAAACCTCATCTAATCACTTAAAAACATTTATTCACCAATTATAGCCAAAATGATTCATTTTCTTCCAATATTATAACCAAAGTGACTAAAAATAATATAAAATATTAGACAATTATTACGTAAATTAGTCACTTATCATCTATTTTCATTTCCTCGGCACAACATTTTCCAGCAAGTAGGTAGTTACCAAACAAGTTTTCTTTAGCACAACTCACCATTTTTATCTAAAATTCAACATGTATGTTAGAATTAATGTGTTAGAAGGTGTTTGAACCACGAGATAAGATTCTGCAACCAAATTCTATAGAGGAAACTAGAAAATTTCCATCTTTCCTCCTTCGGCCAGCTTAGCAGAACTTCCAACTATTTCTTGCAAAAATCCTCACTCAAGTTATCCACTCTGCTTTAGATTCTCAGATAGCACAAGAGTGTAAACATATAGCTTGAATTCTTAAATGAAAATTGTTCCATAATCTCGAATGATACACTACATATCCAATCCCTTTCTCGGATGAAGCTATAAGAATTCCACCGCGTTTCTTTCTTTGTTTTCAACTCAAAGTTCCAACTTTCACAAGTTCCTATAGTTAAATTTCACTTTATGCCAGAAATAAACATTTTCATGCATCTTCTACAATATTCTTCCATTTTTCCATTGATAACAGGCTGCAATTCAATCAATCATCCCTCGGTTCCAACAGGTTGAGTCCAACTTCAATTTTATTCTTTCATCAGATTTTTCCTCGGTTGTAATTTATTTTTCCTTGCTGAAACCTAACATGCAATCCATATATTCAGTTATACTCAGTAAATGAAGGAACGTTGCAAAGAATTTTACCTTTTCCTTCAAGTTTTTATGGTCGCAGACTGCTCCTAATCTTAGCCTCAGTTCCTCTAGTTCTTGCACCAGCTTTCTTCTTTTTTCTCCCAACTGCAGTCGGTAAGTGAAGTTGCTAACTAATTTTCTCTTCTTATCACTCACTTAGCTCTCTGTTTAGAACGTTTAAGAGATAGAAGAAGGAAATGCTACTCGGTTTCCTATTCTCCATTCGGTGCTGATCACTTCAAAGCTTCTTCACTCGGTGGCCGATCTCTCCAAAGTTCCTCCACTCGGTTCCTACTTCTAGAATTCTAACGACCTGCTTGTTGGTTGCATGGTTGTTTAACCAAAATTTAGGGTTAGTTAGGTCATTTAGTATAAACTTATTTGCTTACTAAGGGGCTGTGATATTATTATTTCATGCATTGACTCCAAACTTCATTTGCTCTAATTTGTATACCCTTACAAAATTCTATTACATTAATCTAAGGGATTTTCATACATTCGATTTTAAAGAAAAATTCAACTAGACATACAATTTATTCAACTGTATAATATATGTCACGTGTCTAGTAATATATGCAAATGACCCAAATTACAATATACATACCATGTGTTTATTTAATTTCATGTAATTTTTTCGAGTTTTCACATCTCTGTCACTCTATTTTGTTGGGGAGTGTACCTGATAGTCAACTGATGTTGTATCTTATTTTTGTCAAGAAAATCATCACACAACAAATATTTTTGACCCCATCTGTCCTCAAAATTTTAATCTGACACCCACTTTGCCTCTCAACAAAAGTTTTACAAATTTTAAAAGTATCACAGGCATCAAATTTTTTTTGAAGAAAATACAGCCAAACTTTTCTACTAAAATCATCAATAAAGGTAATAAAATACCTGCAAACTAGAGCCTCCACAGTGCATAAATTTGAATGAATAATTTCTAATGGTCTTCTGATCCTCCATAATTTGCCGGTCTGCAAAGTATCCCTATGTTATTTTTCCAAAACACATATATCACATACTCTATTAGGATTTCTAATATTAGGCAATCCACCAACCATTATTTTGTTGGCCAAAAATTTCAAATTGTCAAAATGCTATTAGGATTTCTAATATTAGGCAATCCACCAACCATTATTTTATTGGCCAAAAATTTCAAATTGTCAAAATTCAAATGACCAAATTGCATATGCCACAACCAATTACTGTCATCTATCACTGTACTCAAACAGAAAAAATTGGCACTACTCAAATTCAGTGGAAATAAGCGATTTGAAGACATTGGTACACTGGCAATCATTTCAATATTTTTTTATCAAAAATAGTGCAAATGTCATTATTGATACGAATATCATACTTTTTTCTCAAATAATTGGCTCATACTTAACAAATTTTGATGCAACCCTGGAACAAAGAAAACATCATAAATAAAATCAGTAGACCCATTTTTCAGACTAATAGAAATTTTTTCCTTACCAATCACTGGTAAGATAGTGTTATTCCCAAATTTAACTTCACCACAGACAAATTCATCAAGCTCAACAAAGAATTCTTTCTTGCCAGACATATGGTTACAACAACCCGTATCCAAGTACCATTTATTTTTATCAACCACATCAACAGCATTACAGGCTAATAATAAAGTTTCAAATTTTTTATTATCATCTTGCATCTGATTGTCAACAACATTAGCCTGAAAATTTCTATCTACATTTTCTCCAAATCTGCATTCAAATTGTCAATGACTCAATTTATCACAATTATAACATTCAACTCTTTGTCTAAAATTATTCTGAAAATTATTTTGATTAAAATTATTCTCTCTGCCAAAATTACCATCTATGCCTCTATCAAGACAATCTCTAAAATTGAAATTATTATCTCTACCGCATCCAGGATTTGGTGTACCTCCTCGATCTCTATTATTGTTACCACGACCACTTCTGTTATTGTAATCACATCTGCTCCTCTGACTGTATTCGCCTTGCTCCCTGGACCCTGACATCATTATTACCTCTCAAATTCAACTGCATCTGCGATGCCTTCTTTACTGTATCTTTCTCCAGGGTATCCTCCAATTTTCTATTAATTCTTTGTTCATACAGAATTAATGACCCATGCAAATCTTCAATACGCAAATCCTCCAAATCTTTCATTTCCTAGATTGCAGCTACCACATGATCAAATTTCATGGGTGGGGTATTAAGAATTTTCTCAACAAATGTTTTGTCAGGAAGGTCATACTGATTGAGTTTCATCTCGTTTTTAATAGCTGACAAACGAGAAAAATATGACTTAATAGATTCCGACTTCTCTATCGTCGCAAGTTCAAATTTCCTCTTCAACATCATCAAATTATTTTGCTACACTTTATCAATCCCTTTGTATATTTTCTCCAATATATCTCAAGCCTCCTTTGTTGTATCAGTAGTAACAATTTTTCAAAAAACTAACATGTCAATTGCCTGATGAATTTGTGACAAAACCAAACTATCTTTCGCCTTATCATCCTTACTAGCATCTTGGGCAAGTGCAGATTCAATTTATCAATATAGTTTATATGCCTTGAGATGGATTATCATTTGTTTCTGTCAAAAATTGAACTCTACCTTTGTTTTGAATTTTTGGACAAAACAAATAATATTGGGATTAGGATTTGCTATACTTCAATTTATCGTAGCTTTGGTACCACTTTGTAGGACCCAAATAAATAAACACACATAAACCCACAGGAACAATATCAAGAATTTGACATATGAGGCAAAGGGAAAGAAATTCTTTTCTATTACTCAAAAGGAGATTGTGGCTACAAAAGTACAAAACCAAAAACTGGAGTCTTTTTATAACCTATGTACCCTACGGACTTGCCCAACTTATTACTACTACCTATTAGGATCTAAGCGTGGAGTAAACAACTATTGAGATATCAAGTACACAATAATTTAATGAGGAACAAACCAAAAGCATGAAAGATAAACGACACACAATATTTAACGTTATTCGACTCCACCATTGAGCATGCGTCCACGGAAAGAAAGCCGTTCTTTATTATTAGAGCAAAACCCTATACAAGAGTACAACTTAAACCCAAATTCAATCCTTGTATACCATCTCTCATCTTCCAAGAACCCTCTCTCACCACCCATGTATAAGGCTACATGTTACCTCTTGTGTACCCTTTATGTGTCTCTTTGTAGTATGCCAACCCACATATTTATATAAAATATTATTTGGCTAAAAATCCAAATAACAACAGGAAACCAATTTAATTCCTAGACTTACACAGAATATGAAATAACTTCTGATCCTAAACAGAATAGAAAATTTCTTAACTACTATTTCAAGTAATTAAAACCAATTAGGAAACTAGTTACTTCCACACAAAATAAGAATCCTACCTAAAAGAAATTAAACTAATTTCCTAAAAAATCTCCACCTTGGCAAAAATTTCTTTTAGCAACCATTTGCCTTCAACTATCAAATGATATGGTACTGAACTACACACCTGAATCAATAGAGTCCTGATACCAAATTGATTTAATCGGCAAATGAATAGTATAGTTATCCCAAGTCCAACCTCCAATTGACTCATAAGAAGGTGTTTCAATTCACCATCTCCCTTTGCAGGATTTCTTCTCACTACTACTTGCAATCTGGGATCCCCTTCTATGAGTTCTAACCCCAATCATTGAGGCAATGAAGTGGTAAAAATCATCATATTTCTTCCCATCCTCAGAATTGTCTTGCCACATGTGGTTTCCCTGACTCCACCTAAAAACTCGTAACTGTCAGAATTTTCTGGCATATGAAAATTAGATCTCTTTGTTTCTCTGGAACATGTGCCACACTACCCAAAGAATATAACCAAAATTTAAAATCCACCAGGATAAAGTATCAACCATTGGAGGAGTGAAAAAATCTTCACCGATTCACGTCCAAAATCAACATTGGACTCTACCTTTTCTTTGACTTTTAAATCACCTGCCTAGATTCACTGTCAAGTATCTCCATGCTTTTCGACTTTTCATCCTTCACCATCAATATTTTTTTACCAAGCCATTGAAACAAGGACAACACTCATTAAATTGTTCAATTAGTAAAAGCTACAAATCCACTTGATATCAATAGTTAACTAGGATCCAATCTTGAACAACGAAACTCTTGATCCAACTATTCAGTTTGTTGGAATTCAAGTGCTTGAGAGCAACCCAATCGAGCAACCGGGCTCTGATACCACTTGTTAGGATCCAAGCGGAATAAACAACTATTGAGATATCAAATACACAACAATTTAATGAGGAACAAAGCACAAGCATGAAAGATAAACAACACACAATATTTACTGTGGTTCGGCTCTACTATTGAGTCTACGTCCATGGAGAGAAACCCGTTCTTTATTATGAGAGGAAAGCCTTATACAAGAGTACAATTTGAATCTAAATCCAACCGTTGTATATCATCTCTCATTTCCCATGAACCCTCTCTCACCACCCATGTATAAGACTACATGTCACCTCTTGTGTGCCATTTGTGTGTCACTTTGTAGTATGTCAACCCACCTATTTATAGGAAATATTATTTGACCAAAAATCCAAATAACAACAGAAGACCAATTCTAATTCCTAGACTTATATAGAATAGGAAATAACTTCTAATCCGAAGCAAAATAGGAAATTCCTTGGCTACTGTTTCAAGTAACTAAAACCAATTAGGAAACTAGTTATTTCCACTCAAAATAAGAATCTTACCTAAAAGAATTTAAGCCAATTTCTTAAAACAACCAATATGGGATTTTATCCCATGTGACCAACTTTAGACTTGCCAATGAAATTAACCAATATAGAAATGACATGTGGCCAATAAAATAAAACAAACCAATCAACACTAACTTGGTTTATATTTCTACATAAAAGAATGATGACAAGTCAACCTTTCGAGTGCCCTTGAAAACCATAAATATATAACATGGTCCTTGTAAGATTATAAATCAGCAATACCTGTTCCTTTCTTTTGGTATCATCCCTTTCTTAGACGTCCTTGATTTGATTTTTGAGCATCAGTGCTTGTAGGATAAAATGTGAAACTGGAAGTGGGAAGCAGAGTTAGTGTTAGAAAGGCTATTTTCATCTAGGCATTGTAGCTGTAGAAATGGCAAGCAATCAAATAACTTTATTACCTAATGAATCTCAAAGGATGTGAAAAAAAAAGAATCTCAAAGGATGTGTAGCAGGTGATTATGAATATTTTTTGAGAGAAGACACTGTTCTCTTTTGACCTAATGAGTGTTACTCCTCCCCCTCTCGGCATTATTAAGCTTGAAAACTGCATTTTTTACTCTTCGTTTCGTTATTCCGATACAAGTACTTAACTCATCTTGATATTATCTCTTTTATGTCTTTGGTACTACAAATTATTAGCCTGAAAGTTGTTAATTTGAAGAGATGTATGGCCTTACGTGAAAATTTGTGAATTAATCAATTGGAAGAAATATATTTTGGCCTTAGATAAGCATGGCTGGCTTACTAACCATTTTCTAGCGTGATTTTACACCTTTATGTCTCTACCGTGAAATAGGAAGCATGGCTTAAGGTACTGAACTGTGTCCAATAGTAATTCTTTCATTTGGTAGAATTGACTCCAAAACTATCAAAGACATTCTTGGCTTTCTTTGTATTTCATCAATACGATGTTGGTTGAGCCGAAGATTTAATGATGGTTTACATAAGAGGCCTATGACCATAAGATTTTTTCTTCACTTTCTTTGTAATGGTAGTGCTATCCTTCCATACTGCTGATGTTTATATTCACTAGAAGGGAAAAAAAAAAAAAAAAAAAAAAGGCACGTGCATTGCACGTGTATAATTTATAAAATAATTTAAAAAATGAATTAAGAATTTTTGTAGCATTTAAAGAACTGTTCTTGTAGGGACAAGAAAATGTTATAGAACAGAAGTCATTTGAGTTGGGTAGATTTTGATATGTCGTCTATTTCTTTTCTTTTAGATAAAATAGCACAAAACATCCTATACATTTTGCCAAAGAATTTTTTCGTCCTCAAATTTAAAATGCTAATATTAAATTCCTTACAAAAACTAGTACAATTTGGACCAAGCCTCTAATGGTATTTATAAAATGACCTTCAATTGATTGGTTATGGTTTGGATTGGTTAAGTAAACTTGCTCAGATATACGGTTAAGGCTAAATTGTAAAACAATTACAATTCTTCAATTTTTTTATTCTCTAAGCTGCGCTAAAATTATTGAAAGAAATTAAAAGAGAGTGTGAATTAAAAGAAAAAGTAAAAAAATTGTACCATCACAATTAAAATCTAAGATTTGTCTAGCAATAGCTTAAAATGTGATAAAATATATACATCATTCAAGAATTACTTTTATTGTGGAAGATGGATCCTGAAATAATAATAGAAATTTATATTAGAAAATGAATGATAGATGGATAGAAATGAATGTAATCATGATTGTCAATTTTTGTGAATGATTATGAGAGTAAGATACGTTATAAGAGTAAGATACATAGAATTGTGGGAATTATGGAAATTATAAAGCAAATGGGCTCCTAAATTTTGGATATGTAATTTTCATAGTAATGAGTTCCTTAAGTTATGAGTTAGTTATTACTATGAGTTGTATGGTAAGTGTCAGACGTGATTTACAATTTGCAGATGTGATTTTGTTGGGGTGGTTAATATTGTTAGTTAAAATTATGGAGTTATGATTTTGTGTTAGTTAAAATTATGGAGTGATGATTTTGTAGGAGTGAGTCACGTAAATTGGAAAAATGAAAGGGGATACGGAGAAGGGATAAGAATTACTGAATTAAAATGAATCTAAAATTGTTAAGGGTCCTCATAAAATCCTGCCCTCTAATATATATATATAGATATAGATATAGATTTTCAGCTGAAAATTTTCTAGATTGAACTAATTCTAATATGGGCCGGTTTATGATTATCATGTCATTAACTTAGCATTGTGGAGAAAAAAATCATCTACCTTAAACAATCCCCTTAGAAATCATAAATTTTCAAAATCAAAATAAATTGTTTTCCACGGTATACCTTTTAAGTGTCAAGCTTTGTATAATCTCATTATTATGTCAAAGCAAGCATCTGAAGAAGGAAGAAAAACAGAGTCCAATTCTCAAATCAAAAAGTTCAAAATTCATGGTCAAGTAATACGCATGTAACCAAGGTGCCAATCAAACTATTCAGTCATGAATATAATCAATAGATTAAAATAAAACATTAAAGTATTCAAGGAACAACATTAGAAAGGTTTTGAATCATACAAGTTTTCACTTTAGATATAATTGTGGTATTCTGACCAATCAGTCAGTGATGAGTCTTCATCCAGCATTGCTGCCAGAATTTTTTCTTTTTAAAGTTCTCTATTTCAATGACGTTTGCTCGGATCTTAATAGACTCCAAACTGCCTATGTAATTTGACTTCTAGTTTAAATCATCTATGTTATAAAACGATAGCTTATCTTCCGATTTAGTAGAGTCCAAATTTAGTTCAACTTCTTATCATGATGCAATTAGTGAGTGGAAAAATTCGGCCATAATTTGATACGTTAACATTTATAATTAAGAATATTGGTTTGACAGGAGACGGGAACTAAAAATGTAGGAGTCCTTTAATTCACCCATGTTTATTGAATATAATTGATATTGTTATGAAACAATTAAAAGTATGGATGTCCCTTTGTATTCCCAAGAGGATTAATTCTTGATTTATGGTTACATTATGTATAGAAGTTACAATCCATAAATCTATTCATGTAGTGGAGAAACCGTTTCATAGGTTTCTTCATGTTCTTGTAGTAGTGGGTGTTTAATAGAATTGATGTACCTTTAATCTTGTAGTACCTATATATAGAGGTACATTAACACCCTTTGGGAAGACTTTTGTATTGGTTGGAATATAAGAAATTCACTCTCCGTTCCTTTACTTTTCCTCTAATATCTCCATTCATACTATAGTAGTTTATTTTATTAGTTTTACAACACGTTATCAGCACGAGTCTCTACTTTTGAGCAAAAGGTGAAAACGGAGGCTTTACCTTGAACAAAAGTGACACACGAGATTTTGCCAAAATTCTGCCTGTATTTCTTCAAGTAACTTCTGAGGTAAATTTCTCACCCACAAACTTATTTCAATTTCTTATGGTTAATATTTGAATTATCACAAAATTCAAGTACCTACTGTTGAGCAACCACTAAACACAAATATATACTGTTTGACATCTTTGAAGTAATATTTTTCCTTTTAATTCTACCTATTTATCTTTAGAATTATTTTTTATAAATTCTTATATTCTGATGCAATGAATTTTGGAGATGCTATTATAGAAAATCAATTATATTTGACGATCTACTTGTCCTTTGAAATACTTAAAGAAAAAGATTCGACCACCTGAAGATGGTCGTTCTTTAACGAAAATATTTGGCCACTAGAAGATGGTCATTATTTCAAAAGCCTGGTATGATAAATTTACCTGTGGCTACAAGAACATAATTATGCAATTTTCAGAATTACTTCTCAATTGAAATTGTGTCGAGAAAATTTTACTCATAAGATATATTAAAAATGACACTCTCCACAATTGATTTCTCAAATATGCTCCTGTAGTAGCAATATTGAGAGAAAATTTGAGAAATATTTTGTACTTATTGTATGCTAGTTCTAGTGCATTCCTAGAAGTGAATGTGACTAAATTTCAATTTACTAGTTATGGTTGATGCCATGACTATAATTTTGGTAAATATGTATTTTACTATGACAAGAGAAAAAGTTACCACTTAAAGTGGGATAATAATGATAGGGACAAAAAATAAAGTTCCTAAAGATAAATGTCCCGAAGTACATTTGACGAATCAAAATTATAATAGCATTTTCACATGGCCAATTTCTTTAAATGCCCTGAAGGTGTATGATGATTGATTTAATTTATAATAGTAATGGACTTTTCTTCCTGAAGAAGAAATGGATGTTAAATATTTGGGATCAAAGGATTATGGTGATGATATTTGTCCCATAAGAATTATGGTGACAATGATATGTGTCTCATTAATAAGTGCTACTATATACACTATATTCCAATGAGAGAGACAAACACAATCAGTTGTAGTGTTTAAGTGATTGAAACCTCCAGAAGAGCCACTACTATATTTCTCCCCATAGAAGAAAAGTTTATGATAAATAAAGCACTACTTTTTACCATGTCTCGAACAATCTATTGAATTTGAATATTCGTCGAAATGGATATCAAATTGAGACACTAAATGAAACAATGATAAAGATCATGTTTAGAAATCAATTGAGATAAAAGTTAATTATATCATAATAATTATTCGAAAGAGAAATGGTTATCGATATAGTTGTCTTCATTCTCATTTGATTTATAATCATCACCTGCAATAAACCAGAAGTTTACTGATCCCAACGGATATATGATTTGACAAAAGTGAGAATATTTGAGAGCCGACAAGTATTTATACATACCCCCTTTATATTATATATGGCTCTAAAAGAAATTTAAAATTTATATCGGATATGAACACCTTTTACGATTAAATATCGTAAAATATTGATGAGTGATCTATTGAATGATTTATTTGTTCTGATGAGCTACGATTCCCGACATTAGGGGGAGGAAAAAATCAACCGAAAGGAAATCACCTGAAAAATTGGATTTCCTCGATCCTCATACAAAATAATATGAACTAGAAGTTCAAGAAATTCTTCATTTGTAGAAAGTTGCAAATCAACTGTTAAATATATTTATCGACTCCAGAAGAGTCATTAAATCAACTATTCCTGCAGGAAATATTCTGGTTAAAATTAATGTCCCTGAAGGACATGCACAAATGCTACAAATAAATTTAAGACTGGCCTACCTAAATAAGGTATAAATTGATTTCAAATATCTCTGAAAATTAAATAAATGTCATGACAAAATTCAACCTCTTGAAGAGGTCGCTCCTGAAGAGCCAACTCCTGAAGAGAATGAAATCATAGAAAATTTAATTGGAGCCTAATGAAATTTAGCACTTGATATTATAGAAGTTGATAAAGATCATAAATCTAGATCGGTTGATGAATGTCGATATAGAAATGATTGGCCAAAGTGGAAAGATGCGATCCAATTTAAATTGGATTTATTGATTAAAAGAAAAGTTTTTGGACTTGTAGTCCAAACACCTAAAGGTGTAAGCTAGTAGCCTAAGGATTTTCACAAAGGCCTGGATTTGATTATGATGAAACATATTCACCTGTAATGGATGCTATCACATTTAGATATGTTGTGAGTTTTGCAGTACGTGAAAAATTAGATATACGTCTAATGGACGTCGTTACTACATATTTATATGAAAATCTTGAAAATGATATTTATATGAGAATCCCCGAAAGATTCAACATGCTTAAAGCATGCAAATCAAATCTTAAAGATATTTATTCTATTAAATTACAAAGGTCTTTGTATGGCCTCAAACAATCTGGACGTATGTGGTATAACCGCCTCAATAAATGTCTAACTAAAGAAGGTTATACAATGATCCAATATGTCCATGTGTTTTTATCAAGAAAAATGGATCAAATTTTGTGATAATTGCGGTATATATTGATGATCTAAATTTAATTGGAACTCCTGAAGAGATTCAAAATATTATTGAATATTTGAAGATAGAATTTGAAATCAAAAATTTTGGAAAGACAAAATTCTACATTGATTTACAAATTGAGCTTTTGAAAGGTGAAATTTTTGTCCACCAAACTGCTTATATCCAGAAGGTATTAAAGCGGTTTATATGGATAAGGCACATATATTAAGTTTTCCAATGGTCGTCAGATCATTAGATCCTAATAAGGATCCTTTTAGACCGCGAGAGGAAGATGGAAAGATACTTGGTCCTGAAGTACCATATCTCAATGCAATTTGTGAAGCATATTGGAATGCGAAGATTAAAAGATCTCAAATAATGTTTGCATCAGGGAGAGGAATTAATACACAAGAATAGTGTACTCTTTTTCCTTCACTAGGGTTTTTGTTCTGATGGGTTTTTTCCTGGTAAGGTTTTAACGAGGCATATTCTTTGTATAATGGACATCCAAGGGGGAGTGTTATGAAACAATTAAAAGTATGGATGTCCTTTTGTATTCCCAAGAGGATTAATTCTTGATTTATGGTTACATTATGTATAGAAGTTACAATCCATAAATCTATTCATGTAGTGGAGAAACCGTTTCATAGGTTTCTTCATATTCTTGTAGTAGTGGTGTTTAATAGAATTGATGTACCTTTAATCTTGTAGTACCTATATATAGAGGTACATTGACACCCTTTGGGAAGACTTTTGTATTGGTTGGAATATAAGAAAATCACTCTCCATTCCTCTACTTTTCCTCTAATATCTCCATTCATACTATAGTAGTTTATTTTATTTGTTTCACAACAGATATAGATTTTTATAGATATAAATATATTGAGTAAGGACTAAAAGGTAAATCATCCAAGAGACTTTTATAGAGTACATATATATATATATATATAGATTGGTCAATGGTCACAAATGTGCCCTTGCAATCCTATGAGTTTTATCTTTTAATTTTCATTCTCATTTTTTTCCTCTTTCTTTCTGTTTTGTCCCTTTTTTTCTTCATCTTTTAATGTCGCAATGCTTTTTATTTTCTCTTAATATGTGCATATTCAAAATAAAACTTTTGATTGGCTATAGCTCATTCAATTTGTTGTATGCTCTGGTTTTTCATTTATTTCTACAAAACACCAAAACCAAATACAGGGAGCTTGTGTGCAAGAGTCTTGGGATAGAAGGGGACAGAAATTCAACATCCTTTCGGCTATAACCACGTAAGACTATGAACTTTTGTTAAGAATATTTCTACGATATTAGCTTTTCAGGGTTTAATTTTTCTTTAGAGATTTTGTATCTCTAAATATTGGTTTCCACTTAATTGATAATATCTGTTGAAGATATTATCTCCTATGATTATGGGAGATATTATCTTCCATAATTATCTCCCGTGATTATGAGAAATATTACCTCCCATGATTATGGGATTTTTTTGCTTATGATCAATCAAGTTTGAATAGATAGGATATGAGTTGATTATGTAATCCCTAAAATCATGGTTCTATTACCTTAAGTGGTGGCAGAACTATGATAGGGTTGTCCTATAAATGCCTACCTTGTAAGCATATTTAGGTTGTGGGAAAATAAAGAAAAGTAGAGTTTTTGGTTAATTTTTCTTTTCTTTTAAAATTTACATGGTATCAAAGCTCCGGCTCTGTACCAATTCCTGCCATGAACTACCGAGCAGCCATGACTGGATCGACTGCTCACACAAGAGAAGACTCATCCTCGTCTACAGTAGTTATCCAAACTACAGATTACTCCACTTCAAATTCTTCTTCCCTACAAATAACCATTCATAAATTAAATGGTTCCAATTATCTGGAATGGGCTCAATCCGTAAAACTAGCTATCGATGGCAGAGGTAAACTCGGCCACCTTACTGGAGAAATTCAACAACCAGCTGCTGAAGATCCCAATTTGAAGAGATGGCATTTAGAGAACTCTCTAGTTATCGCTTGGTTGATAAACTCTATGGAACCAGCGATAGGAAAGCCACACTTATTTCTGCCCACAGCCAAGGATGTGTGGGATGCTTGACGTGCGCGGGGTATACATATAATATTAAGCTCATCCCAATCAAGTTTTACATTTATAAATTCCTAAATACCCCACACGCGATTTATCGCAAGTATACGAATCGTGAGCGAGTATAGGGTATAAAGGGTCGATCCCACAGGGAAGAATGCAATTACCGATGTTTTCAAACTCCTTTATTATTTAGACTACCACAAATATAAAATTTAAGAAAATAACACTAGAAAGCTCCTAGAGATATGGAATTCCTTACTACTCTTGCAAATGAGATTATCGGTTAAGTGAATGCTATTATCTTGATTAGTTATGGCGTAATTTCCTAATGTATGTGAAACCTACTTTCGTAGTGAATCAACTATACTTGTAATTAAGTCATACCTACTCTCGTGGTTATGAAATTAACTACAAGTTCATTTCTTCTATGAAATTACATGAAACAAGTCACTTAAGCCGCATAGGTGCACCTCTACTTTCGTGAGTGTACTCCCTAGGCTTATCACTTCTTTGAACTAGTGTTAAATTCCAATTTTCATTGCAAACTTAACACCTTAAGATTATCATAATTAATGGCCAGTTAATCATGATTAGATAACCAAAAGTGATAAATAGCTTGCTCAAAATAATATGACCAAATAACCAAATAAACATCATTAACAAAATATAGCAAGTTCAACCATAACTCTAGGCATAAACTTTAACTAAACATAATAAAAACACAAAGCCAACTTGTATTATAATTAAACATGAAATCCAATAAAAGAGAGAAAGTAGTAGAAGAGATATCACCCTTGTCACATGAGATCAACCTCTTCATCTTTGCCCCTCCAATCTTCATCCAAATCTAACTACAAATACAAGATGGATAAACTACTCTACCTATACTATACTAATGAACCAAGGAAACTCTAGTGAAAACTACATTTCTGGTGAGTTTCTCTAGCCTTCTCCCAAGTTATTCTGAATCCTGCAAGTCCATGGCTATATATAGATGAATGCAATCAGGAAATGAGGCTTGAAACATCCCTTTTACAGCTGCTAATTGGTTGTCATACGTTCATCCATAGCTGTAAATTGTTGAAGGAGAAAACAGGTTGTACCAGCAGCTATTTCTGACCAGAATCTGGCTACTTCAACTGCTATTTTCTCTATGATGACGACTGAATTAGCTCTTGTGCAAAACATAGAAGTTGTAGTCCATTGAAATAGCTGTCCAATGCCTCAAGAATCATCCAATTTGGAGCTGTCTAGACCGAGATATGATAAAAATACCACTGACTGGTCAATTCCGCGTTTTCAGCTCTCAGCAGCAGACTTTGACTTCTGTATTTTGACATTTTGACCAAGAAAACAGCCGAATTGGACTTTGATGTCTTCACACCAAATGTAGATATATCTCTTAGCTTCAAAATGGTACCAAGATCACCTTGATCCGATTTGTGTAGCTCCAGATATAGTCAAAATACGAAAATGTGTCTGAATTGTCAAAGCTGACTTTTTCTTGATTCAAATTGCATTTTTCCTTTTACACTTTATATTTTATTTTCACCATTTTAATCCATCTTCAATCATCCAAATATTTTCTCAATGCACTTCATTTGATGATTGAATCATTAAACCTACAAAATATGAAGTTTTTACCATAAAAATCAATAGAAATGCAATTTTCACACTTTAACCACAAAATGCATATTTTCACTAGAATCTTAGTTAATTATTTATAAAACTAAATAAAACACACCAAAACTAATTAATAAAGCACACTAAAAATACGTAAAATATACTCTTATCAAATACCCCCACACTTGAACCATTGCTTGTCCTCAAGCAATAAGAAATAGAAACCAACAATGATCCAAAATTTGAAAATAAACATATGTAGCATTTCAACTTCATTTCCTCAAAACAAAGTAAATAACCATTATGCAATTATTCAATTAAATTCAAGTACTCATAATATCAAGTAAAGGAGAGCCAATTATACCACCATTATAACAAATTCAAGTCAATTTCTCATCCTTAACCAATTTCATACGCAAGTAACTCATATGGCCAATAATATGCTTTCTAAACCCATGATCATCTTCTTATTTAACTTAAGGAGGGATTTATTTATATAATATAGCTAAATATTACTTAAGTTGTGAAAGTATCTTTTTACGCGAGTGTCGACATTTTTAGATGAAGATCACCGGTTACTCAACACTTCACATACTCAAGTTGCTTTGCATACTCTTAATTCAAGTACCGTTTTACGCGAAAGTCGACATTTTTAGATGAAGACACCCGGTTACTAAGTACAAGAATCATTGGAGTAGAATAAATCTTTTTTTTTTCTTCTTTTTTTTTTTCATTTATTTATTTTTTTTTTAAAGTAAAGATAATAACATTCCCTCGAAAGCATAATCATGAGAAGAGTATTGCAATTATTGACCATATTTATCACTTAACTTATAAAATCCAATAAAGAGAAGAAATTTCATCAAATATGCAAAAAAAATATAGGCATAATTTTCTCCACTTTAAAAGATATACTTTCCTACAAATACAAAAATTATAATCACATAATAGTCATTTCCAAGTTAAATGAGAAAAGAAGTTTCCAAATCACATATATTTATCTCAAATATAGAAGGAATTTGAACTACTAATGGTATGAAACTTGTTACCCCTTGGATAAAATCGAAAAAATTTAAAAATTGTTGAGGCAAGTTTGCAATTTTGGACAAGATTGTAGAAAAATTTTGAATTTTAACACAAGTCCAACATTTGCAACTAATAATTCAATCACATACAATGTATATAATCTCAATTCTCCCCCCACACTTAACATACACATTGTCCTCAATGTGTAAAAAGGAAAATCAAGATAAAGAAAGTAATACTCCCCTATGATGTGATTGAATATGAAGCTTCAAGGTACGTTGTTCGCTTGTCTTCATTGCTTCATGAGTTCCATTTGGTAACCATTAGTGATATAAACCTAAAAATGGAAAATGAGGAACAAAAGTGATAACAAAGGTTTAAGAAAACAAAATGGGGATCCGTAACTTCAAACCCTTGTTTTCGTGATGTACCTATAAAAAATACACAATAAGCAACTCAAGGTACAAGAAAATATATGAGGAAAAGAAGAAAAAGAGAATCAAGGAAGCTGCATTTTTTTTTAAAAAAAAAAAAAAAAGTGCTCAGAAAACGTGACTCATCAAAACGCGCCACTAAGCCGCGTTTTGTGAAGTCGCGTTTCTTCACAAATCTTGCAGCACTGAAAACGCGACTAAGTGGGAAAACGCGACTTTAAGTCGCGTATTTGAAGGCGCGTTTTTGGTTTCTGAACAGGCTGGAAAACGCGACTTTGTATAAAACGCGACTTTCTGTCGCGTTTTGAAGGCGCGTTTTCTTCATTATAGGCGCAGAATTGAAAACGCGATTCTATGAAAACGCGATTTAGAGGCGCGTTTTTTTGAGAAACGCATTTTCTGCTGCGAATTTTAGCAGAAATTCAACTTTTGAATAATTACAAATGATACCCCAATTTCCCAAAATGCATCATAGATCATTTGTTTGCTAATATACTCAATGCATGCACATGTAAAATGATCAAAACATGCATTTTAACCCCTTGTAACGAATCAAAAACAACAATTACTCAAATCGAGGGGTTGAGTTCCTTGATCAAACTTCGCCTTTTTCACCTCATTTGGTCACTTTTGCTTTCATTTCCAATACCTATAAATGAAAAATAACGAAATGACTCAAACACATATTTTAAACATAAAATCACACCAAAATAACATAAATAACCAAAACATTGGGTTGCCTCCCAATAAGCGCTTCTTTACAGTCAATAGCTTGACTATTTCACCTCATTTTTCAAGGAGGTTTAGTTAACGAATAATCCACCATTTTAGGCCGTGGTGGATCATTGTAAGGTGACTTAATAGAAAAAGCCACATGATCTAATGATGTGAGAAATGGAATTGACTTACCTATCCCAAGTGTTTCATAGATATTACCTTGAATATGCACCACTTGAGAATTTACCAAAGGAAATGTCATGAGAGTATCTTGAGCAGAAATACCTTTAAAACCTGTACTTTTAATACGCTCCTCAAGAGGGATGAAAAATGAGTCATTAAAACTCACCTCTTGAGGTTCAAAGTTAGTTCCAAAGATATTATCATGTGAAATGGACATTTGCTCATTGAAACACAATTGAGATTCATCATTTTCATCAAAATGCAATCCATTTTCACATACAACATTCCTACCATTCATGCTAGGATCATTTTGCAATTAATAGAGGAAATAACTTCGCACAATGCATTCAATTGCTCATGTATTCTACCAAAGTGAGAAGCTAATTCATCTTTTCTTTCCTCAATCCTATCAAAACGGTCGAAAGTTGCATTAGCTAATTTTTCTAAAGCTAACTCCCAAGATGGTTTTGATTCATATTGGACACTTTCAGGTTGGTAATTATAAAAATATGAAGAATCACTATAAGTACCATGATTATCCCAACCATAAGCATTAGCACTATATCGATCAAAACAAGGATTGTAATGCTCTAATTCATCATAATAATTCACATTTTGTGCTTGCATACATGTATTAGTAGCATGATAACCTCCACACAAGTCACAAATCACATGATAAGAATTAAAAGCATTAACATTCCTTCTCTGCTCAATTTCATGCATCATGGTGTCCATTTGAACTTGTAACTTAATTACATCAAATTTTGCCTTTAAACACCTTAAACCATCTTCAAAAGACATACATTCAGTAAATTCTTGGTTACCTCTGTTGAAGGAGCTTTGCACTAGGCAACCATCCATTGCCAAACTTTCATTTCTCAAGCTTTGTCCTCCCAATTCACCTACCCTTCTCATTATCTAAAATTACTTTTAAACAATCTCAAAAGTAAGATTAGTTAAGAATGATAGATTCCAAGACACAAACTAAAACAGAAAAAAAAATAAAAATAAAAGTTGACTAAAAAAAAAAATGACATAAAACACATAAGATACAACAAAAATAAGAAAAATTGTCTAAATTAATAAAGTTGCTCTTCACACCGATATTGCCAAATCTTCCCCGGCAACGGCGCCAAAAACTTGACGTGCGCGGGGTATACATATAATATTAAACTCATCCCAATCAAGTTTTACATTTATAAATTCCTAAATACCCCACACGCGATTTATCGCAAGTATACGAATCGTGAGCGAGTATAGGGTATTAAGGGTCGATCCCACAGGGAAGAATGCAATTACCGATGTTTTCAAACTCCTTTATTATTTAGACTACCACAAATATAAAATTTAAGAAAATAACACTAGAAAGCTCCTAGAGATATGGAATTCCTTACTACTCTTGCAAATGAGATTATCGGTTAAGTGAATGCTATTATCTTGATTAGTTATGGCGTAATTTCCTAATGTATGTGAAACCTACTTTCGTAGTGAATCAACTATACTTGTAATTAAGTCATACCTACTCTCGTGGTTATGAAATTAACTACAAGTTCATTTCTTCTATGAAATTACATGAAACAAGTCACTTAAGCCGCATAGGTGCACCTCTACTTTCGTGAGTGTACTCCCTAGGCTTATCACTTCTTTGAACTAGTGTTAAATTCCAATTTTCATTGCAAACTTAACACCTTAAGATTATCATAATTAATGGCCAGTTAATCATGATTAGATAACCAAAAGTGATAAATAGCTTGCTCAAAATAATATGACCAAATAACCAAATAAACATCATTAACAAAATATAGCAAGTTCAACCATAACTCTAGGCATAAACTTTAACTAAACATAATAAAAACACAAAGCCAACTTGTATTATAATTAAACATGAAATCCAATAAAAGAGAGAAAGTAGTAGAAGAGATATCACCCTTGTCACATGAGATCAACCTCTTCATCTTTGCCCCTCCAATCTTCATCCAAATCTAACTACAAATACAAGATGGATAAACTACTCTACCTATACTATACTAATGAACCAAGGAAACTCTAGTGAAAACTACATTTCTGGTGAGTTTCTCTAGCCTTCTCCCAAGTTATTCTGAATCCTGCAAGTCCATGGCTATATATAGATGAATGCAATCAGGAAATGAGGCTTGAAACATCCCTTTTACAGCTGCTAATTGGTTGTCATACGTTCATCCATAGCTGTAAATTGTTGAAGGAGAAAACAGGTTGTACCAGCAGCTATTTCTGACCAGAATCTGGCTACTTCAACTGCTATTTTCTCTATGATGACGACTGAATTAGCTCTTGTGCAAAACATAGAAGTTGTAGTCCATTGAAATAGCTGTCCAATGCCTCAAGAATCATCCAATTTGGAGCTGTCTAGACCGAGATATGATAAAAATACCACTGACTGGTCAATTCCGCGTTTTCAGCTCTCAGCAGCAGACTTTGACTTCTGTATTTTGACATTTTGACCAAGAAAACAGCCGAATTGGACTTTGATGTCTTCACACCAAATGTAGATATATCTCTTAGCTTCAAAATGGTACCAAGATCACCTTGATCCGATTTGTGTAGCTCCAGATATAGTCAAAATACGAAAATGTGTCTGAATTGTCAAAGCTGACTTTTTCTTGATTCAAATTGCATTTTTCCTTTTACACTTTATATTTTATTTTCACCATTTTAATCCATCTTCAATCATCCAAATATTTTCTCAATGCACTTCATTTGATGATTGAATCATTAAACCTACAAAATATGAAGTTTTTACCATAAAAATCAATAGAAATGCAATTTTCACACTTTAACCACAAAATGCATATTTTCACTAGAATCTTAGTTAATTATTTATAAAACTAAATAAAACACACCAAAACTAATTAATAAAGCACACTAAAAATACGTAAAATATACTCTTATCAAATACCCCCACACTTGAACCATTGCTTGTCCTCAAGCAATAAGAAATAGAAACCAACAATGATCCAAAATTTGAAAATAAACATATGTAGCATTTCAACTTCATTTCCTCAAAACAAAGTAAATAACCATTATGCAATTATTCAATTAAATTCAAGTACTCATAATATCAAGTAAAGGAGAGCCAATTATACCACCATTATAACAAATTCAAGTCAATTTCTCATCCTTAACCAATTTCATACGCAAGTAACTCATATGGCCAATAATATGCTTTCTAAACCCATGATCATCTTCTTATTTAACTTAAGGAGGGATTTATTTATATAATATAGCTAAATATTACTTAAGTTGTGAAAGTATCTTTTTACGCGAGTGTCGACATTTTTAGATGAAGATCACCGGTTACTCAACACTTCACATACTCAAGTTGCTTTGCATACTCTTAATTCAAGTACCGTTTTACGCGAAAGTCGACATTTTTAGATGAAGACACCCGGTTACTAAGTACAAGAATCATTGGAGTAGAATAAATCTTTTTTTTTTCTTCTTTTTTTTTTTCATTTATTTATTTTTTTTTTAAAGTAAAGATAATAACATTCCCTCGAAAGCATAATCATGAGAAGAGTATTGCAATTATTGACCATATTTATCACTTAACTTATAAAATCCAATAAAGAGAAGAAATTTCATCAAATATGCAAAAAAAATATAGGCATAATTTTCTCCACTTTAAAAGATATACTTTCCTACAAATACAAAAATTATAATCACATAATAGTCATTTCCAAGTTAAATGAGAAAAGAAGTTTCCAAATCACATATATTTATCTCAAATATAGAAGGAATTTGAACTACTAATGGTATGAAACTTGTTACCCCTTGGATAAAATCGAAAAAATTTAAAAATTGTTGAGGCAAGTTTGCAATTTTGGACAAGATTGTAGAAAAATTTTGAATTTTAACACAAGTCCAACATTTGCAACTAATAATTCAATCACATACAATGTATATAATCTCAATTCTCCCCCCACACTTAACATACACATTGTCCTCAATGTGTAAAAAGGAAAATCAAGATAAAGAAAGTAATACTCCCCTATGATGTGATTGAATATGAAGCTTCAAGGTACGTTGTTCGCTTGTCTTCATTGCTTCATGAGTTCCATTTGGTAACCATTAGTGATATAAACCTAAAAATGGAAAATGAGGAACAAAAGTGATAACAAAGGTTTAAGAAAACAAAATGGGGATCCGTAACTTCAAACCCTTGTTTTCGTGATGTACCTATAAAAAATACACAATAAGCAACTCAAGGTACAAGAAAATATATGAGGAAAAGAAGAAAAAGAGAATCAAGGAAGCTGCATTTTTTTTTAAAAAAAAAAAAAAAAGTGCTCAGAAAACGTGACTCATCAAAACGCGCCACTAAGCCGCGTTTTGTGAAGTCGCGTTTCTTCACAAATCTTGCAGCACTGAAAACGCGACTAAGTGGGAAAACGCGACTTTAAGTCGCGTATTTGAAGGCGCGTTTTTGGTTTCTGAACAGGCTGGAAAACGCGACTTTGTATAAAACGCGACTTTCTGTCGCGTTTTGAAGGCGCGTTTTCTTCATTATAGGCGCAGAATTGAAAACGCGATTCTATGAAAACGCGATTTAGAGGCGCGTTTTTTTGAGAAACGCATTTTCTGCTGCGAATTTTAGCAGAAATTCAACTTTTGAATAATTACAAATGATACCCCAATTTCCCAAAATGCATCATAGATCATTTGTTTGCTAATATACTCAATGCATGCACATGTAAAATGATCAAAACATGCATTTTAACCCCTTGTAACGAATCAAAAACAACAATTACTCAAATCGAGGGGTTGAGTTCCTTGATCAAACTTCGCCTTTTTCACCTCATTTGGTCACTTTTGCTTTCATTTCCAATACCTATAAATGAAAAATAACGAAATGACTCAAACACATATTTTAAACATAAAATCACACCAAAATAACATAAATAACCAAAACATTGGGTTGCCTCCCAATAAGCGCTTCTTTACAGTCAATAGCTTGACTATTTCACCTCATTTTTCAAGGAGGTTTAGTTAACGAATAATCCACCATTTTAGGCCGTGGTGGATCATTGTAAGGTGACTTAATAGAAAAAGCCACATGATCTAATGATGTGAGAAATGGAATTGACTTACCTATCCCAAGTGTTTCATAGATATTACCTTGAATATGCACCACTTGAGAATTTACCAAAGGAAATGTCATGAGAGTATCTTGAGCAGAAATACCTTTAAAACCTGTACTTTTAATACGCTCCTCAAGAGGGATGAAAAATGAGTCATTAAAACTCACCTCTTGAGGTTCAAAGTTAGTTCCAAAGATATTATCATGTGAAATGGACATTTGCTCATTGAAACACAATTGAGATTCATCATTTTCATCAAAATGCAATCCATTTTCACATACAACATTCCTACCATTCATGCTAGGATCATTTTGCAATTAATAGAGGAAATAACTTCGCACAATGCATTCAATTGCTCATGTATTCTACCAAAGTGAGAAGCTAATTCATCTTTTCTTTCCTCAATCCTATCAAAACGGTCGAAAGTTGCATTAGCTAATTTTTCTAAAGCTAACTCCCAAGATGGTTTTGATTCATATTGGACACTTTCAGGTTGGTAATTATAAAAATATGAAGAATCACTATAAGTACCATGATTATCCCAACCATAAGCATTAGCACTATATCGATCAAAACAAGGATTGTAATGCTCTAATTCATCATAATAATTCACATTTTGTGCTTGCATACATGTATTAGTAGCATGATAACCTCCACACAAGTCACAAATCACATGATAAGAATTAAAAGCATTAACATTCCTTCTCTGCTCAATTTCATGCATCATGGTGTCCATTTGAACTTGTAACTTAATTACATCAAATTTTGCCTTTAAACACCTTAAACCATCTTCAAAAGACATACATTCAGTAAATTCTTGGTTACCTCTGTTGAAGGAGCTTTGCACTAGGCAACCATCCATTGCCAAACTTTCATTTCTCAAGCTTTGTCCTCCCAATTCACCTACCCTTCTCATTATCTAAAATTACTTTTAAACAATCTCAAAAGTAAGATTAGTTAAGAATGATAGATTCCAAGACACAAACTAAAACAGAAAAAAAAATAAAAATAAAAGTTGACTAAAAAAAAAAATGACATAAAACACATAAGATACAACAAAAATAAGAAAAATTGTCTAAATTAATAAAGTTGCTCTTCACACCGATATTGCCAAATCTTCCCCGGCAACGGCGCCAAAAACTTGACGTGCGCGGGGTATACATATAATATTAAACTCATCCCAATCAAGTTTTACATTTATAAATTCCTAAATACCCCACACGCGATTTATCGCAAGTATACGAATCGTGAGCGAGTATAGGGTATTAAGGGTCGATCCCACAGGGAAGAATGCAATTACCGATGTTTTCAAACTCCTTTATTATTTAGACTACCACAAATATAAAATTTAAGAAAATAACACTAGAAAGCTCCTAGAGATATGGAATTCCTTACTACTCTTGCAAATGAGATTATCGGTTAAGTGAATGCTATTATCTTGATTAGTTATGGCGTAATTTCCTAATGTATGTGAAACCTACTTTCGTAGTGAATCAACTATACTTGTAATTAAGTCATACCTACTCTCGTGGTTATGAAATTAACTACAAGTTCATTTCTTCTATGAAATTACATGAAACAAGTCACTTAAGCCGCATAGGTGCACCTCTACTTTCGTGAGTGTACTCCCTAAGCTTATCACTTCTTTGAACTAGTGTTAAATTCCAATTTTCATTGCAAACTTAACACCTTAAGATTATCATAATTAATGGCCAGTTAATCATGATTAGATAACCAAAAGTGATAAATAGCTTGCTCAAAATAATATGACCAAATAACCAAATAAACATCATTAACAAAATATAGCAAGTTCAACCATAACTCTAGGCATAAACTTTAACTAAACATAATAAAAACACAAAGCCAACTTGTATTATAATTAAACATGAAATCCAATAAAAGAGAGAAAGTAGTAGAAGAGATATCACCCTTGTCACATGAGATCAACCTCTTCATCTTTGCCCCTCCAATCTTCATCCAAATCTAACTACAAATACAAGATGGATAAACTACTCTACCTATACTATACTAATGAACCAAGGAAACTCTAGTGAAAACTACATTTCTGGTGAGTTTCTCTAGCCTTCTCCCAAGTTATTCTGAATCCTGCAAGTCCATGGCTATATATAGATGAATGCAATCAGGAAATGAGGCTTGAAACATCCCTTTTACAGCTGCTAATTGGTTGTCATACGTTCATCCATAGCTGTAAATTGTTGAAGGAGAAAACAGGTTGTACCAGCAGCTATTTCTGACCAGAATCTGGCTACTTCAACTGCTATTTTCTCTATGATGACGACTGAATTAGCTCTTGTGCAAAACATAGAAGTTGTAGTCCATTGAAATAGCTGTCCAATGCCTCAAGAATCATCCAATTTGGAGCTGTCTAGACCGAGATATGATAAAAATACCACTGACTGGTCAATTCCGCGTTTTCAGCTCTCAGCAGCAGACTTTGACTTCTGTATTTTGACATTTTGACCAAGAAAACAGCCGAATTGGACTTTGATGTCTTCACACCAAATGTAGATATATCTCTTAGCTTCAAAATGGTACCAAGATCACCTTGATCCGATTTGTGTAGCTCCAGATATAGTCAAAATACGAAAATGTGTCTGAATTGTCAAAGCTGACTTTTTCTTGATTCAAATTGCATTTTTCCTTTTACACTTTATATTTTATTTTCACCATTTTAATCCATCTTCAATCATCCAAATATTTTCTCAATGCACTTCATTTGATGATTGAATCATTAAACCTACAAAATATGAAGTTTTTACCATAAAAATCAATAGAAATGCAATTTTCACACTTTAACCACAAAATGCATATTTTCACTAGAATCTTAGTTAATTATTTATAAAACTAAATAAAACACACCAAAACTAATTAATAAAGCACACTAAAAATACGTAAAATATACTCTTATCAAATACCCCCACACTTGAACCATTGCTTGTCCTCAAGCAATAAGAAATAGAAACCAACAATGATCCAAAATTTGAAAATAAACATATGTAGCATTTCAACTTCATTTCCTCAAAACAAAGTAAATAACCATTATGCAATTATTCAATTAAATTCAAGTACTCATAATATCAAGTAAAGGAGAGCCAATTATACCACCATTATAACAAATTCAAGTCAATTTCTCATCCTTAACCAATTTCATACGCAAGTAACTCATATGGCCAATAATATGCTTTCTAAACCCATGATCATCTTCTTATTTAACTTAAGGAGGGATTTATTTATATAATATAGCTAAATATTACTTAAGTTGTGAAAGTATCTTTTTACGCGAGTGTCGACATTTTTAGATGAAGATCACCGGTTACTCAACACTTCACATACTCAAGTTGCTTTGCATACTCTTAATTCAAGTACCGTTTTACGCGAAAGTCGACATTTTTAGATGAAGACACCCGGTTACTAAGTACAAGAATCATTGGAGTAGAATAAATCTTTTTTTTTTCTTCTTTTTTTTTTTCATTTATTTATTTTTTTTTTAAAGTAAAGATAATAACATTCCCTCGAAAGCATAATCATGAGAAGAGTATTGCAATTATTGACCATATTTATCACTTAACTTATAAAATCCAATAAAGAGAAGAAATTTCATCAAATATGCAAAAAAAATATAGGCATAATTTTCTCCACTTTAAAAGATATACTTTCCTACAAATACAAAAATTATAATCACATAATAGTCATTTCCAAGTTAAATGAGAAAAGAAGTTTCCAAATCACATATATTTATCTCAAATATAGAAGGAATTTGAACTACTAATGGTATGAAACTTGTTACCCCTTGGATAAAATCGAAAAAATTTAAAAATTGTTGAGGCAAGTTTGCAATTTTGGACAAGATTGTAGAAAAATTTTGAATTTTAACACAAGTCCAACATTTGCAACTAATAATTCAATCACATACAATGTATATAATCTCAATTCTCCCCCCACACTTAACATACACATTGTCCTCAATGTGTAAAAAGGAAAATCAAGATAAAGAAAGTAATACTCCCCTATGATGTGATTGAATATGAAGCTTCAAGGTACGTTGTTCGCTTGTCTTCATTGCTTCATGAGTTCCATTTGGTAACCATTAGTGATATAAACCTAAAAATGGAAAATGAGGAACAAAAGTGATAACAAAGGTTTAAGAAAACAAAATGGGGATCCGTAACTTCAAACCCTTGTTTTCGTGATGTACCTATAAAAAATACACAATAAGCAACTCAAGGTACAAGAAAATATATGAGGAAAAGAAGAAAAAGAGAATCAAGGAAGCTGCATTTTTTTTTAAAAAAAAAAAAAAAAGTGCTCAGAAAACGTGACTCATCAAAACGCGCCACTAAGCCGCGTTTTGTGAAGTCGCGTTTCTTCACAAATCTTGCAGCACTGAAAACGCGACTAAGTGGGAAAACGCGACTTTAAGTCGCGTATTTGAAGGCGCGTTTTTGGTTTCTGAACAGGCTGGAAAACGCGACTTTGTATAAAACGCGACTTTCTGTCGCGTTTTGAAGGCGCGTTTTCTTCATTATAGGCGCAGAATTGAAAACGCGATTCTATGAAAACGCGATTTAGAGGCGCGTTTTTTTGAGAAACGCATTTTCTGCTGCGAATTTTAGCAGAAATTCAACTTTTGAATAATTACAAATGATACCCCAATTTCCCAAAATGCATCATAGATCATTTGTTTGCTAATATACTCAATGCATGCACATGTAAAATGATCAAAACATGCATTTTAACCCCTTGTAACGAATCAAAAACAACAATTACTCAAATCGAGGGGTTGAGTTCCTTGATCAAACTTCGCCTTTTTCACCTCATTTGGTCACTTTTGCTTTCATTTCCAATACCTATAAATGAAAAATAACGAAATGACTCAAACACATATTTTAAACATAAAATCACACCAAAATAACATAAATAACCAAAACATTGGGTTGCCTCCCAATAAGCGCTTCTTTACAGTCAATAGCTTGACTATTTCACCTCATTTTTCAAGGAGGTTTAGTTAACGAATAATCCACCATTTTAGGCCGTGGTGGATCATTGTAAGGTGACTTAATAGAAAAAGCCACATGATCTAATGATGTGAGAAATGGAATTGACTTACCTATCCCAAGTGTTTCATAGATATTACCTTGAATATGCACCACTTGAGAATTTACCAAAGGAAATGTCATGAGAGTATCTTGAGCAGAAATACCTTTAAAACCTGTACTTTTAATACGCTCCTCAAGAGGGATGAAAAATGAGTCATTAAAACTCACCTCTTGAGGTTCAAAGTTAGTTCCAAAGATATTATCATGTGAAATGGACATTTGCTCATTGAAACACAATTGAGATTCATCATTTTCATCAAAATGCAATCCATTTTCACATACAACATTCCTACCATTCATGCTAGGATCATTTTGCAATTAATAGAGGAAATAACTTCGCACAATGCATTCAATTGCTCATGTATTCTACCAAAGTGAGAAGCTAATTCATCTTTTCTTTCCTCAATCCTATCAAAACGGTCGAAAGTTGCATTAGCTAATTTTTCTAAAGCTAACTCCCAAGATGGTTTTGATTCATATTGGACACTTTCAGGTTGGTAATTATAAAAATATGAAGAATCACTATAAGTACCATGATTATCCCAACCATAAGCATTAGCACTATATCGATCAAAACAAGGATTGTAATGCTCTAATTCATCATAATAATTCACATTTTGTGCTTGCATACATGTATTAGTAGCATGATAACCTCCACACAAGTCACAAATCACATGATAAGAATTAAAAGCATTAACATTCCTTCTCTGCTCAATTTCATGCATCATGGTGTCCATTTGAACTTGTAACTTAATTACATCAAATTTTGCCTTTAAACACCTTAAACCATCTTCAAAAGACATACATTCAGTAAATTCTTGGTTACCTCTGTTGAAGGAGCTTTGCACTAGGCAACCATCCATTGCCAAACTTTCATTTCTCAAGCTTTGTCCTCCCAATTCACCTACCCTTCTCATTATCTAAAATTAATTTTAAACAATCTCAAAAGTAAGATTAGTTAAGAATGATAGATTCCAAGACACAAACTAAAACAGAAAAAAAAATAAAAATAAAAGTTGACTAAAAAAAAAAATGACATAAAACACATAAGATACAACAAAAATAAGAAAAATTGTCTAAATTAATAAAGTTGCTCTTCACACCGATATTGCCAAATCTTCCCCGGCAACGGCGCCAAAAACTTGACGTGCGCGGGGTATACATATAATATTAAACTCATCCCAATCAAGTTTTACATTTATAAATTCCTAAATACCCCACACGCGATTTATCGCAAGTATACGAATCGTGAGCGAGTATAGGGTATTAAGGGTCGATCCCACAGGGAAGAATGCAATTACCGATGTTTTCAAACTCCTTTATTATTTAGACTACCACAAATATAAAATTTAAGAAAATAACACTAGAAAGCTCCTAGAGATATGGAATTCCTTACTACTCTTGCAAATGAGATTATCGGTTAAGTGAATGCTATTATCTTGATTAGTTATGGCGTAATTTCCTAATGTATGTGAAACCTACTTTCGTAGTGAATCAACTATACTTGTAATTAAGTCATACCTACTCTCGTGGTTATGAAATTAACTACAAGTTCATTTCTTCTATGAAATTACATGAAACAAGTCACTTAAGCCGCATAGGTGCACCTCTACTTTCGTGAGTGTACTCCCTAGGCTTATCACTTCTTTGAACTAGTGTTAAATTCCAATTTTCATTGCAAACTTAACACCTTAAGATTATCATAATTAATGGCCAGTTAATCATGATTAGATAACCAAAAGTGATAAATAGCTTGCTCAAAATAATATGACCAAATAACCAAATAAACATCATTAACAAAATATAGCAAGTTCAACCATAACTCTAGGCATAAACTTTAACTAAACATAATAAAAACACAAAGCCAACTTGTATTATAATTAAACATGAAATCCAATAAAAGAGAGAAAGTAGTAGAAGAGATATCACCCTTGTCACATGAGATCAACCTCTTCATCTTTGCCCCTCCAATCTTCATCCAAATCTAACTACAAATACAAGATGGATAAACTACTCTACCTATACTATACTAATGAACCAAGGAAACTCTAGTGAAAACTACATTTCTGGTGAGTTTCTCTAGCCTTCTCCCAAGTTATTCTGAATCCTGCAAGTCCATGGCTATATATAGATGAATGCAATCAGGAAATGAGGCTTGAAACATCCCTTTTACAGCTGCTAATTGGTTGTCATACGTTCATCCATAGCTGTAAATTGTTGAAGGAGAAAACAGGTTGTACCAGCAGCTATTTCTGACCAGAATCTGGCTACTTCAACTGCTATTTTCTCTATGATGACGACTGAATTAGCTCTTGTGCAAAACATAGAAGTTGTAGTCCATTGAAATAGCTGTCCAATGCCTCAAGAATCATCCAATTTGGAGCTGTCTAGACCGAGATATGATAAAAATACCACTGACTAGTCAATTCCGCGTTTTCAGCTCTCAGCAGCAGACTTTGACTTCTGTATTTTGACATTTTGACCAAGAAAACAGCCGAATTGGACTTTGATGTCTTCACACCAAATGTAGATATATCTCTTAGCTTCAAAATGGTACCAAGATCACCTTGATCCGATTTGTGTAGCTCCAGATATAGTCAAAATACGAAAATGTGTCTGAATTGTCAAAGCTGACTTTTTCTTGATTCAAATTGCATTTTTCCTTTTACACTTTATATTTTATTTTCACCATTTTAATCCATCTTCAATCATCCAAATATTTTCTCAATGCACTTCATTTGATGATTGAATCATTAAACCTACAAAATATGAAGTTTTTACCATAAAAATCAATAGAAATGCAATTTTCACACTTTAACCACAAAATGCATATTTTCACTAGAATCTTAGTTAATTATTTATAAAACTAAATAAAACACACCAAAACTAATTAATAAAGCACACTAAAAATACGTAAAATATACTCTTATCAATGCTGTCCGGGATATGTATTCCGATATAGAGAATTCGTCTCAAATTTTCAATCTCAAGACGAAATTGTGGAAATCAAGACAAGAAGATAAAGATGTTACAACCTATTACAATCAGATGGTAACTTTATGGCAGGAATTGGATCTTTGTTATGAGGATGAATGGGACTGCCGTGCAGACGTGTTCGATACAAGAAACGGGAGGAGAACGACAGAGTCTATGTCTTCTTGGCCGGACTAAATCAAGAACTTGATGAGGTACGAGGTCATATTTTGGGCAGGAAGCCTCTCCCCTCCATTTGTGAAGTATTTTCTGAGGTCAGAAAAGAAAAATCAAGGCGTAAGGTGATGCTAAAGTCCAAGGCAGAGGATGAAGTTGAGACTTCAGCATTGGTTTCTAAGGGGACAGATTTGGACGGAGATAAAAGAAGGAAGCCTTGGTGTGAATACTGTAAAAAGTCGTGGCACACAAAGGACACGTGCTGGAAATTACATGGGAAACCATCAAATTTCAAGAAGAAAAATGGAGGTGATAGCAAGGTGTTGCAGACTGTGAATGAGGATTCTCAAAAGCAACAAACTGACTCTGAGACACCAGCCTTTACAAAGGAACAATTATGCCAACTGTACAAACTCTTTAAGTCTCCACAATTTTCAGTCACTGAGCCAAAAAGCTTCACTCCTTTCTGTTCTTTTGCTAAAAATGGTAATCCTTTTACTGTTGCTCTTTCATGTAAAACATCAAATGCATCTTGTCCACGGATTGTATGGGTTATTGATTCTGGGGCCACTGACCATATGACTAGTTTGTCACAATTATTTTCTACCTACAGTCCATGTGCAAGCAATAAAAGGGTCAAGGTTGCTGACGGATCATTATCCGTCATAGCTGGCATAGGTTCCGTTGTCATCTCTCCTACTCTAACACTTCATAGAGTTCTTCATGTTCCAAAGTTATCATGCAATTTGCTGTCCATAAGTAAATTAACTAGGGATCTCATGTGTCGGATTAATTTTTTTCCCTCTTTTTGTGAGTTTCAGGAATTGACCACGGGGAGGATGATTGGATGTGCTAGAGAAAATGG
This sequence comes from Coffea arabica, assembly GCF_036785885.1. Classification (NCBI taxonomy): domain Eukaryota; kingdom Viridiplantae; phylum Streptophyta; class Magnoliopsida; order Gentianales; family Rubiaceae; genus Coffea; species Coffea arabica. The sequence continues at coordinate 30,197,398 of NC_092313.1, forward strand.
GGGACTTTACTTTCTTGAAGATGGATCAAATATGACAACACCAATCAAAAACACATGTTACGGGTCTATCTCTATTACTAGTAATAAAGAGATTATGTTATGGCACTTTAGACTAGGGCATCCTAGTTTTTATTACATGAAATACTTATTTCCAGATTTGTTTAAGAATAAAGATTCATCTTCCTTTCAATGTGAAATCTGCGAATTGGCTAAACATCATCGGTCTACATTTTCTATACATCCTTATCAACCCTCAAAACCGTTTTTTCTATTACATACTAATGTTTGGGGTCCCTCTAGAATTTCAACTTCATCTGGAAAAAAATGGTTTGTTACATTCATCGATGATCACACAAGAATTTGTTGGGTGTATTTGTTAAGAGAGAAATCAGAGGTTGCAAGTGTGTTTCAAAAATTCTACAGCATGGTTTTGACACAATTTCAAGAAAAAATCAAAATTGTTCGGAGTGACAATGGAAAAGAATATTTCAATAAAATTTTGGGAAGTTTTTTCTTGAAAAAGGGATTGTGCATCAAAGCTCCTGCAATGATACCCCACAACAGAATGGGGTAGCTGAAAGAAAAAATAAACATCTTTTAGAAGTGGCGAGGGCATTACTTTTTTCAAGAAATGTTCCTAAATATCTATGGGGCGAAGCAATTTTAACTGCTACATATCTCATAAACAGAATGCCCTCAAGAACCTTGAATTTCCAAACTCCTCTGAATTTTTTCAAAACAATTTATCCCATGTCTCGATTAGCATATGAAGTCTCATTAAAGGTGTTTGGGTGCATAGCCTTTGTTCACAATCATGAACAAGGTCGAAGTAAATTAGACCCTCGAGCAAGAAAATGCATTTTTGTTGGATATGCACCCACGCAAAAGGGGTATAAATGCTTTGACCCCATTTCGAAAAAAAATGTTTGTAACCATGGATGTAACATTTTTTGAAGATAAACCTTTCTTTGGAGATCCTCTTCAGGGGAGGACTCGGCATGTAGAAGAACTTGTAGAATATGATGATGTTTTTCGTATTGAAAATCAAATTCCTAATCAAAATTTTGTTGATAGGCGAATTGATTTTTCTAATTTTTTAGAAGAATCTACAGCACAATTTCCTCAACAAGAATCTTTTCAAGATAATAATCCTGAAAAATCAAATGACACTCTTCAATTTGCCCGTCAAAAGGATTTTGAAAAACGTGAAAAAATTGATTAGGGATTAGAAGAGGATCTCTTGTCTTTAGTGCCAATAACAGAGTCGAATTCTCTTAGTGAAAGAGATGGGAATGTAACTGAAAAAACCTTGAAAACCTATGTCAGGAAAAATCATCGAGGAAAAGATAAAGCTCCCCCTTCTCTTCACAACAACGAATCCGAACCTAGGACAAAATTTGATGTTTTTGAGTCATCAGATAAAGTTTCCTCTGATTCAAAGATTGCTAATCTGGATCTTCCTATTGCACTTCGAAAGGGAGTGCGTTCTTGTACCAAACACCTTATGACTAACTATGTCTCTTATGAAAAGTTATCCCCTACTTTCTTGACATTTACTTCACAACTTTCTTCTGTGGAAATTCCAAAGAATGTACAGGAAGTATTACAAGTTCCAGAGTGAAAAAAGGCTATTGAAGAAGAGATGTATGCTCTTGAGAAGAATCAAACATGGGAAGTAACAAACCTGCCACAAGGGAAAAAGACAGTAGGGTATAAATGGGTCTTTACCATCAAGTATAATTCCGATGGGACATTGGAATGGTACAAAGCTCGATTGGTGGCTAAAGGGTTTACTCAAACCTACGGGATCGATTATCTTGAAACTTTTGCTCCAGTGGCAAAATTAAACACTATTAGGGTGCTTCTCTCAATAGCAGTAAACCTTGATTGGCCACTCCAACAACTTGATGTCAAGAATGCATTTTTAAATGGTGATCTGGAGGAAGAGGTGTACATGGATTCTCCCCCTGGATTTGAAGGGAAGTTTCAGTCTAGAGTTTGCAAGCTAAAAAAATCGTTATATGGTCTCAAACAATCTCCTAGGGCCTGGTTTGAAAAATTTACTAGGTCGGTAAAGGATCAAGGCTATACCCAAGCTCAGAGTGATCACACCATGTTTGTTAAACACTCCAAGGACGGGAAGATAGCAGTACTCATTGTGTACGTGGATGATATCATCCTCACAAGAGATGACTTAATTGAGATGGAACGGCTGAAGAAAAGTCTTGCTTCTAGCTTTGAAATCAAAGATTTGGGAACACTACGATATTTTTTAGGGATGGAGGTAGCTCGGTCCAAGAAGGGCATTGTTGTGTCCCAACGCAAGTATGTTTTGGATCTTTTAAAGGAAATAGGGATGAGTGGATGTCGACCTGCAGACACTTCTATGGATCCGAATCACAAGTTAGTAGATATAAAAGATGGAACACCAGTTGATACTGCTCGATACCAAAAGTTAGTAGGCAAGCTAATTTACTTGGCTCACACTCGTCCTGATATAGCTTTTTCAGTGAGTGTTGTGAGCCAGTTTATGCATTCTCCATATGAAGAGCACCTTGATGCAGTATATCAAATTCTGAGATACTTAAAAAGTACTCCAGGAAAGGGATTGTTCTTTAAAAGAGGAGATCGAAAAACCATTGAAACTTATACAGATGCTGATTAGGCAGGATCAGTCATTGATAGAAGATCAACCTCGGGGTATTGTACCTTTGTATGGGACAATTTGGTTACTTGGAAAAGTAAGAAACAAAGTGTTGTAGCTCGTAGTAGTGCAGAGGCAGAGTACCGAGCTATGGCTCATGGTGTGTGTGAGATGTTATGGCTGAAGAGAGTTTTAGAGGAGCTGAAAAGACCTATTGAACTTCCAATGAGGCTCTATTGTGATAACCAGGCGGCAATTAGCATAGCTCATAATCCTGTGCAACATGATAGAACCAAACATATTGAGATTGACCGCCACTTCATAAAAGAGAAACTTGAAGGAGGAATTATCTGCATGCCATTCGTTCCATCAGCTCAGCAGATAGCTGACATTCTCACCAAAGGACTCCTCAGATCAAATTTTGAACTTCTTACAAGCAAGTTGGACATGATAAATATATATGCACCAACTTGAGGGGAGGTGTCGAAGATATTATCTCCTATGATTATGGGAGATATTATCTTCCATAATTCTCTCCCATGATTATTAGAGATATTACCTCCCATGATTATGGGATTTTATTGCTTATGATCAATCAAGTTTGAATAGATAGGATATGAGTTGATTATGTAATCTCTAAAATCATGGTTCTATTACCTTATGATAGGGTTGTCCTATAAATGCCTACCTTGTAAGCATATTTAGGTTGTGGGAAAATAAAGAAAAGTAGAGTTTTTGGTTCATTTTTCTTTATTTACAATATCCTTTAGGACTTTATAATTTCTAGAATTATTTGTTTGGAGAAATGGAATTTCATGGCACGCAATTTCACTTGGAGATAGACTGTTTGTACAAAATTAAAAGACAAATAATTAATAGTTGTGTTTAATCATCCAACTTGTGAGTTGGGAAACAAGTTGAAGCCGTATCACTACTGGTGAATCAAAATTTGGGTAGATTCGATTTTCAAAAATTCAGTGATCTAAATTGTGCCATACCACCTGATGAGATGATGTGACACAATTTGAACCATTGAATTTTTAAAAACTAGTCGGAGTGATGTTGACAATGACCTGATGAAGATCAAATTCATCAGTTGTTGATGCTGTTGTGGCCCTTGTGCGTTTCAATTAATAGGATCATTTAATTAGTTACTTGGGCTGAGGGATTATAGCAAACTCTTGGGTTGTTTTGTTGGACTGGTCCAAGTTCAGAAAAGGAAAAAATAAAAAAAAAGGAAAAGAAAGAAAGAAACATGTGTTTATATATGTATGTATATACGTATGCATGTATGTATGTATGTATGTATGTATACACACATATGTAAACCTGTTGTAAAAACTAAAAAGATAAACATGTGATAATATATAGACACGTATAAACCTTCTGTATGTGTCTACTTATAGATTACTGGTATTGTTAATAACTTAATATTCATGTTAGCTATATTGTATTATCATGTATTGTTCATTAGTATTTTCTCAAATCATTATACATTACCATAAAAAACCAGCATGTCAACAGGACTTGTATAATGAGTTTACTTAAGTATTATTGCTAATGTCAAGGTATTTCAATTTATAATTCTTGTGGAGTTTAGGGCAATTATGTTCAATTTGTTGGAGACTTTCTTACATTGATTTTATAGAGGCAATTATGCATATCATTTCTTGGCGTTTTATGGCTTTTAGAAGTACAAAATTTTGATCAAGTAAAGTGGAATAGTTAATATGATTGATCTTTTATATACTGTCAATATATATACTCACAGAATTGGATAAATACCACATTATTTGAATTTGAAATTAAACATAAATTTTGTATATGTTCCATGCAGTTAAATCTGCTAGTGTGTACATTATAATCGCATAAAAGATTTACCCAAGTTAATAAAGGTTTTTAGAAAACTAGTATTGTGACCGCAAAGGCTGCGGGAACTTTGAAATGGAACAAGTAGTTATCTGCAGATCAGAATACAATACCATCAAGGGTGTCTGGAACTGCTGTCTTCTTCTTCCTCGGCAGGTATTGAGGTCCAGACGAATGTAAACGTAAGAAAAGTAAGAAAAAGAGAGCAGCGGGAAAGAAGGCCACGGAAGAAGGGGAGAAGTGTTTCATGGATTCATATATTAATAATAATTAGTCATATATTAACAAACAATTATTGTCATGACATTGACCGCTGAGGCTTGACACAAATCCATTTTCTTAGGTCTCCATTCTCGGTGGAGGGGCTGGAACGGACAACCGTTCCGGAAGGCTCATGGCCATGATTAGGTCAAAAAAATTTGTGCGGTTCAAATCACTCCTTGTAACTCGATTTTTACGTCATGTGGAACCCACAAAAATATTATTCTAGTGTTACTCGCTGTTGTTCTATTGTTACACCTTGTACAGATAATATTACACCGTGTGCAAATGGTGTTATACCTTCCGGAACGATTGCTCTGACAACTGTTCCGCCCCGGATCCTCCATTCTCAACCACCGGCCCTGACAGGCATTGAAAACTAGGAAGATTTGGTCACTGGTTTTCTCATAATCATTTATGCTCCTTCTCTATCAACAATTAATAGGACAACGGAAAAGAAAAGGAACATTCATGCAACATGTATTTTAGTAATTTTTATTCGTCTAGTTCCACCCATCTTGACGCAAAATACGATTTAATTTCTAGATGAAGAGGGAAGGGAAAAAAAAAAGAAATAGAAGTGGCATTTGTTGTGACTTGAATACAACACACCAAGTAATGAACCATGCTGACTGGAAAAACACTACAACAAAATAATGTGTATTAGTGTACGTAAACAATGACATCATGCACATTAAAGTACCTAACACGGTAGAAAGACCAAAATTAGTAAGCGTGAAGAATAAAAAAGGCGATTTGAAAAATAAGACCCAACAAAGAGACTTGCAATATCATCAAGGCAGGAACGGCAGGGATTTAGCAAAATACAAGAACAAGATGGGGCAGAAAGATCCTGTGATTAGTTTCCTCTACAATCTGCATTCTACGAGTTGAGCCTACGTCAACGTGCCAACAAATATTTTACCTGAAAAAGAAAAATAAACCCAAGTTCAGGATATCACTCGTCACTTATCAGCTTTTTTTTTTTTTTTTGTCAATTGTCAACCCTACTCCTACTCCTACTCTATCTAGGGGGAGGCTCAACTGAGCCTATGGGGACCGATGGGGACAGAACCACCACCGGACCAGACGGATGCACAACACACCCATCTGGATTTGAAGCAGAGCCACAAGAGTGGCATTTTGGTGGGAGGCCACCCCACCAAAGCCTTAAAGGCTTGGTGGTGGCCACCAGCCCAAGAGCTGGTGGTTACTTATCAGCTTTTAATGACACTTTTTTTTTTTAATCCTTTCACCACGCCTTTCCTATCCCAATTGACTGGTACAGGATTCGAACTATAAACTAAGTGCCCTCCCAATAAGCCAATGCAATAAAAATATCAACTTGATAAGCTAATGCAAAGAAATCATAGAACACGAATATACTACCTTACCATCTCAAGTGAAGAGAGTGCACACAGCTTAATCAGAATGATAAGAAAAAAAGTGCATCGAACCCGATCTGCATAAAAAGACACAGGCTGAAAGGTCAAAGAATCAATTTAACATGGTAAGCAAAGCACGATTGACATCTGAGTTTCTTCTCAAGCTAGTTAAAAGTGAGAAAAATTATTTACTGGGCTTTAAAGGAGGAAATTACTAATATAAATTTCACACGACACATAAAAGTAATATGATTCCTCCATTTGAATTTCGACACTTCTTTTCCATTCAAGAAATTTGTTGGAGTCAACAAAAAAATTTTGGACAATAATTTTAAGTGAAAATCAGTAAGAAATCTAAATCTCTGCGTACCTGATGCGTTCACTGCGTATTTCCACACAGGGAATGTCTTCAATCATGGGCCAGTAGTCTCCTCTATCCATCAAACACCTTTTCCCAAGAAGTGGGCATTTATTAATTACTAGAGTTTGAAGCGGATTACGCAGCGATTCCTTTGGTAAGGATCCAAGCTCGGGGCAGTTAAAGATATGCAGATATCGAAGAGCTGTAAGACCTCGCAAGAACGTGGAGAGCGATTTCAGATTTGGCAAGTCACCAATGGCAACGGACCTAAGAGTTGGAGGAAGCAAAGCCAATCCATCATCACCACTACCAGAAAATGATTCCAGCCCTGGATATCCACCACGGATGTAGAACCTTTCAAGAAACGTGAGTCTGTTGAGTCCCCATTCTGACAGGGGCTTCAGCTGTAAGTTTTCTCCTGCCTCTATGTCAAGAAACTTCAGAGTGGGAGGAAAACCTCCTTGTGGAAATAACAAAGGACTTGAACAAGAATACAACAACAGAGATTTTAGTCGTCCCAAACCACTGGGCAAGTAACTAACATTTTTGCATCTGCACAAGGAAAGACGTTCCAAACTTGGAGTGGGCAATTGATCCAGATCATAATCACAATCCCTAATATCCAAAAACCGGAGACTTGCAAAACTGTAGACTGAACCAAGCATTGTTCTCAAATTCAGACATGGGCAGCCAACGACTTCCAGACTCTCAATCGATGTGCTAGTGTCCTCTATGACAATCTCCGGAGTAAGGTTCAGTTTCTGGCAATGTCTGATCCCAAGATTCCTAATCTGAGGGAGGTGCAACTTGTCCATTGGCAAGCAACTGAGGGCTGAGCAACTGCTTATTCGCAATATGTTAAGACCAGATAATGTAGGCAAAGACTGGAGAGCACTGCAACTCTCTATCTTAAGATATTTAAGCATGGGTAAAACAGCAAGCTCCTCCAAGGATGAAAGCTGTGAACATTCTGAAACAACTAAAGATTTTAGCTGCACAAGGTTTACAGTATTACTTGAGCCCCACAAATTCTTCAGTTGATGGCACTCACGTAATGTGATATCTTCAAGGCCTGATGGGAACTGCATGAACGCATCCTCGAGGGATGCAAGCCCTATAATCTGCCGAAAATCCAAATTGTTTAATGAGGTCAAATTGTATAAACATTTTGCAATTCCGACCGAGCACTTTTGCAACTTTAGTTCTGAGAGTGAAGGAAGCTGCAAAACAGGAATGCTTTTCAACTTTGGGCATCTACTTATACAGAGCTTTTGGAGCAGAGGGAAGTGGCATTCGTTCTCTCCTGCTGAACTTAAGCAAGTCCATTCCTCCCATTCTGGCATGTCATCAAATGTTAGACTTTCAAGCAATGGAAAGGAAAATTCCCGAGAGCAATCTTTGCCACATAGCTCCGTACCTACTGCCTTCACCTCAAGCATGGTTTGAATGCTCAAATCCTTGAGCGCAGGCAATTGCCCGAGTGATGGTAAACACTTGCAGTGTGTACAACCTCTAAGGCTTACTTCTTCTAATTTAGTAAATGAAGAATCCCCCACCCAGGAAGAGAATTTGTCTCCCTTATAGAACTCAATTTCAAGACTCGTTAGGTTTGTGTGTGGTCGTAGTGCCTCGAGCAAATCTTGTTGAAGAACTTTACTCAGAGAACCATCATATTCACTATTCCATGCCAATACTATGTTATCAAGGTCCCTCTTGTTCTTCAAATTGGCATCCCGTGCTTCTTGAACATTCGTAACATTTTGCAACTCCAAAATGGCGAGTGACCCTGCCAGTAAGGACAAGTTCCCCAAGTCATTCAGCCTGAACCCACCATTTTTGCTCACAACCACTTTGGATAGTGTCTGCAAGCTCGTCAACTGATCAATCCCTGAAGGCATCTCATGCAATTGACTAGTATTGGAATTTTCAAGATGGCGCAAGTTAATTAATTTTCTAATACCCACCGGTATGTTAATCAGCCCCCAGCAGTCGCGCAAACGTAGTGTTTGTAAATTGCAAAGATTACTCAATGATTCAGGCAACACTTTCAACGAAGTACCAGACAAATTCAGGTACCTTAGATGTATTAATTCACCAATGGAATTTGGTAGATCAGAGATAGCATATCCACTGAATGATAGCACCCTTGAGTATCGCAATTCCAGCAAAAGTTCTGTTATGACCTTTTTAGCGATGTAAAAGTCGCCGTCATACTTGCCGGAAACGGGTAGGAAACTCCGCAAATGTTTTGCTTTCTGAAGTGTTTTAAACTTTTGTGAAGCTCCATACATTGAACTTGTGAATGATGTGTACCTAACCTTGTCAAGAATCGTGCATTTGATGTTCTCTTCCAAGTCGTCTGTCAGTCTGGAACAAAAATCTCCACCAACATATCTAGCTAGATCGTTAATAAGGTCATGCATCACAAAACGTGAACTAGCGGAACTTGACTGCTGGAAGAAGGACCTCATTAGTAGCTCCTTAAAATAATTGTCCCCTATGTCCTCCAAAAGATCACTTGCTTTTGATTCCTCGAGAAAACCCTCTGCCATCCAGAGCAATACAAGCTCATATTTGTCAAACTCATAGTCCTTGGGAAATATGGAGCAGTAAGCAAAGCACGGTTTTAGATGGGCAGGAAGATGATAATAGCTTAATCTTAGTGCTGGAAGAATATCACTTTGATCCTCTTTTATTTCCCATATCTCACTGTTCAGTATATCCGTCCATTCATCTGGGGTCGATCTAGCACGCAACAGCCCTCCAAGAGTCTTCACGGCCAAGGGCAAGTTCTTACATTTCCTTACAATACTCCTACCAATGCCTTCTAGATTGGGGTGCCTGTCAAAATTTGTCCTTCCTAGTGCATGTCTTGCCAGTAACCATAAGCTTTCATCATCTGTCAACTCCTTCAGACTATATCCAGCAGTGGAAGACATTACTGATGCCACCCTATGATGCCGAGTGGTGACAATTATCTTGCTCCCAGATGAACCAACTAGAAATGGGCGGCGCAGGATGTCCCAGTCCTCGTATTTTTCATTCCAAACATCATCTAAAACAATTAGAAACCTCTTCCTGGTCAAGGCCTCACTCAGTTTCACTTGAACCATATTCAGATCCTCATAATCACAGACACCTCGTGTGATTGCTTTAAGGATTGTCTTTGTTACCCCAACAATGTCAAAATCATCTGAAACACAAGCCCAAGCCTTGGAATCGAAAAATTCGTTGACTCTGTCATCATTGTACACCATTTGAGCAAGAGTTGTTTTACCAACCCCTCCCATGCCAACAATTGGTATCACAACCACTTGATCATCACTCGATTCATTTGAAAGGAGCAATTTCAGCACCTCTTCTTTGTCATTCTCTCGACCGTAAACATAAGACTCCACCAAGGAAGTTGATGGCAATCTATCCCTAGTTTTGTTCGGCCTCTTTGCTACAGTCTCTGCCAAATGGAGGATTTTGATTTGTTCTTTCATGCTCTCCAATCTTCTAGTTATTTCATCCACCATGGGAGCCATTTTTCTGTTGAACTTATAATCTTTAACAGAAAAATTTGTACAACGGGAAGGGATTTTAACCTTTCTTACCTTGCTAGTAGAGCCTTGAGCTTCCATCAACTTTCTTCGACAAGCTTCAGTGGAGAATTCGTCGATCACATCATCCATATCATACGCCAAATCCTGAAGATCATCTAGCCACTGCTTCACAGCAATCCTCATATTCTGCTTGTCCTCTGCATCATCAAGCACTGCCTGAATCAGGGATAGCACTTGGATCCATCGTTTCAGCTGAGTATCTAAGCCTTCTGAGCGTGCAAATTTCTTCAAATCCACAGAAGCAAGCTTGTCAAATATCACCTTGATGATTGCACCAAGAAAGACTTCTATCAGTGCCATTTTTCACTATTCTTTTTTTTTTCTCCGGATTATATTGTGTAGGTAAGCAACGAGCAAAAAGTCTGAAAACTTGAAAGGGGAGATAAGATTGAAAGACAGGAAACTACAGGCTGTGTTTGGACCATGGTTCAAAGTCGCGGTCGCGGTTGCGATCGCGGCTTGGACTGTTCCATATCGATCTCGATATATCGGTCGTGGTCTCGGCGAGATGCGAATTTGTGAAATTTTAATATTCTAAAAATTGTAAAAAATATGATAAACAAAAATAATTAAAAAATTAGTAAAAATAATAAAAATTTAAGTTGACTCGGGATGACTCGTAGTGACTCGGTGTGATTCAGCCGTTTCAACCCTTCACGGTGACGTCTCGGCCTGTCACGTATCTTGAAAACGTTTCGTCGCGGTCTCGTCTCGGACTAGGCCGAGATGGAGACGACTCGGCCAAGTCATCTCGGTCTCGGTTGAGTCTTCGAACCATGGTTTGGACTAATAATTCAAAATGGTTGGAACACTAACTACTTTATCGTGTTTGGATATGGACATAGAAGTTATAATTAGTTTCATGAGTGAAATTTTTACCTACTATTCATTTCCCAAGAATCCACCCATTTTATTTAGATTCCTTGTATGTTTCACTAACAAATGCATAGGTAATCATTGGTGTTTTATGAGGATGAAAAGCAAAAGAAAACTACCGGCCTCTTTATTGCTCTCTTTCATCTGATCTCCATCCTTCATTTTCGTAGTGACTTGCAATGCTTGGGTCACCCTTTCACAAAGGTTAACTGTTAGCTTTGGTGAATTATCTAAGGAGATGCAATTTGATTTATTTGTTGACGTGCAATTGACTAATCATTCATTGTTATTAGGGTTAACAATATAAAAGTCCCCTGTGGTAAAACTATTATATAGAAAAGCCCCCTGTGGTTTCATATCAGACACGTTGGTACCCCATGATTTGAATTATTCTGAAAAATTGACGGAAATCGTTATAACAGACGGAGCTGAGTGAAAAGACGAAAATACTCAAATGATATAAGCGAAAATTGCAGAAGTAATTTCGGGCAAGGGCACGGGCCAGGCGGTCAGCAGTGTCTTGACCCAAGACTCCACCATTGTGGACCCAACAAAGCGAGGTTATCAAGATTGAGCTCTTCGGTCCAAGAAGCGTGGCGACGGGGGAGGAGGCAGTTTTCCGAAGGAACTTCTCGGCAATGGCAGCAGTTGCTGCGGTGGTGGCGGAGGAGGATGAGGATGAGGAAGAGTCTGATACGTCGAGTGCTGCCGCGGTTGGACTGGGGTCGGTTAGGATGAGGAGGAAAAAGAGGAGGAGGGCTGCGGGGAAGGTGGCGGCAAAAGGGTATAGGAAGTTGGCGGAGACGATAGGGGGATTTGCGGACATATATGAGAGAGTAGAGGAGGCGAAACAGAGGCAAATGGTTGAGTTGGAGAAGCAGAGAATGCAGTTTGCCAAGGATTTGGAGATTCAAAGGATGAAGCTTTTTATGGAATCCCAGGTCCAATTCGAAAAGCTTAAGCGATCTAAGTGCAATTCACCATCTGGTGGTAAGTTTATCTGTGCATTTGCATATTGTCTCAAGTAATGCTGGCAATGTTACATGACTAGTTTCAGCCTAGAGTTTCTTGGGTTTCTTGACGAGCCTCTCTTCCACCTCTTCTCTCCAGTTGTAAGCAGGTTTGCTCTCTCTCCTCTCATTCCTCAGTTGCCTTCTCTCCCTGGCCGTTAGCTGCTTTTCATTCACGGACTCTACAGTCGCTGAGATCGTGAAAGAAATAATGGGACTTCGGAGCTTATTGAAGGCTTTGGAGTAATGGGTGGACGGGGAAAGAAAGAGAGGGCAAGGACTCCATGTAAGAAGCCTTCGCTGCAGCTCTATCATCCCTATTAGTATCTCGTTATTCAATCTGATTTTGATCTGGTTTTGTTTTCTTGGCACAGATGGCTTGTGTTTCTACTATTTTGGTGTTTGTTTGATTTTGGGTCAACTAGCAATTTGGTAGATGAAGGGTAAAATAGGCATATCAGGTGAAAGTTTGTGATAGAAATCTATTTTTCGTAAGAAACACGCGCCTTTCTAGTGCGTTTAATACAAACGCCGTACATTTGACGATTTCCGTCGACTTTTCAGAATAATTCAAACCATGAGGTACCGACATGTATGATATGAAATCACATGGGGCTTTTCTGTATGATGGCTATACCACATGAGGCTTTTATGTTGTTAACCCTTGTTATTATTATATGCAACTTTAATAAAGTAGCCAAGATTGATAAAGGATGAAGCTATTGAAGCGGTGGTGATTTATTGGTCGTAGATATTGGTTACAAGAAAATGTTTGCTTATTGAGACACTATTCATAAATCATCCATTGGATACTTGCCTTCAATAATTTCTGAAAGGTTACAACGTGTGAATGTTTTAAAAAAATAATACAATATGTGAAAACGATTCACTAATAGTTTCTCGATAGAGCTTAATTGGCTATACTTGTCAATTTGCTGTTTGAGGCTCCACTTCACATCTATAAATGAATGCAATAATTAGCAGGACATCTATAAATGAATGCAACAACTGTCAAGATGAAAATTATATGACTGTGATGTGTTTGCTGGTTTTATTAAAATAAAAAAATACATAGGACAAAAAAAAAGAATTAGAATTATCTTTTACATTGAGTTCATGTCGTTGAAATAACTTGTGCGGTAGATGCGTGCTTGTAATATGTGTTAACCTTTATGAATCCCACACAATGTTTGTTTGGCCCTGATAAATCATTTTTTATTGTGCAAATATTGCAAACGAGTTTTAGAAATTTTGCAGCAAATTTATCTTCTCAAAATAACTCAACCAATTTGATTGGGATCAAAAAAATTGTGGGCTAAGTTTTTTTGTTCGAATAATCACTTAGGTACAAACCAATCCCTAGTGGACTCAAATTCTAGACTCTTTAAGAGTTTCTAACCAAGCAGTAAATAGCCAAGCATCTAAAAGTCATTGTAAGCATAAAGTTCCATTCTACACCATCTAAAAATCACAGTGGCGCGTAGGGGTGGGCAAAATTATCTGCTAACCCGAAAACCCGTCATATCCGATCCGATCCAATCCGAAAATTAGGATATCCGATTTTTATTATTTGATCGGGTCAAAAGAGGGTCGGGTATCCACTAAGATGCGGAGCGGGTTAGGGTCACATAATTAAAAATCCGCAGATACCCGATCCGCCCCGCATATATATATATTTTTTTTTTATTTTATTTTTATACACACACTATAAAATAATAAGTTAGAACTAAATAAGTAATTTTATTGAACAAATTGCATTACAAATATGAGAGACTATAGTTTATTTACAAGATTCATTTGTAAAGACCATGATCTTATATTTTATAAAAAAAAAGTTTAATTAATGTGGAACATATATATTAAAAATTGTGCTACTTATTTCAAACTTTTATTGATTTTGAATTCTTTTAATTTTTTTCCTTTATCTTATATTCTCTTCATATGTTTGTTTCTTGGTGGGAAACCTTTTTTTAGAAAAAAAAAATTATTAAATCTTAGATGAATGTGTAAAATATAAAATTACATTGGTATAAATCATTTTTTTTAAAAAAATTAAATGATAAACGGGGAGGGGCGGGACAGGTATCCGCTGATCCGATCCTATCTCAACGAGTACCCGTTATAGGGTAACCACTGATATGCAGGACGGGTAAGAGTCAGAAAATGGCTGACCCGCAAAGTGCGGATCGGGTCAGTCAAATGGTGAATGGGACGGATACCCGACCCACACCCACCCCTAGTGGCTCGTGCTATTGTAGGTGAACACTACTTTCCGATGACCTGAAAGGGAAAGTTGACTTCATGTAGCATTCAAACCACACGCAGTTGCCATCAGTAAACGCCTCCATTTTTAGTGCACAGCAAAAGAGGCAAACTAATGAGCTGCGCAGGAGGACCCTTCAAAGATGATAGCACAAATGGGCAACGAACAAGCAGCATTACTTGTGGACTTGAAACTATACAATCACACGAGCATTATCTCCACCTTGATCATCAAGTCTTTCACGAATGATCAAAAAAACATGTAAAACTTGCTAAGCTTCTCAAGATATTTTACATAAAAAGTTGAGATTTTACAACCCGGTTTGCACCTACCATCCACACAAACTAAAACCAAGGACTCCGAACAAAGTTAAATTAAAGTTCTTCTTCCCTGGGGAATGGAAAAGGAACTTCTAGTAGACAAACTATCTTTGCTGCATCATACAAGGAGAGTACATGGGGCTTTCCTAACAGCAAGTCAAATCATCTGTGCAAAAGAAATGAGACGCCATAGACCGCACTGTCCAGCAATAAAGAAAGGAGAAAAGGTATATGCAAGAGACAGGGTCCGCCAAGATGAGAATAAAGTCTGGATCAGCCGGTCTGATCATGAAGCTTAAGAATTCAGATGCCCACGGAATTTTCTAAGCCGCTCTCCTATTGGGTTGTCACACTCTTTGCAAGATTTCGGGGCTGGTCAACATTGTGACCTCGTAGAACAGTTAGATGGTAGGCCAACAACTGCAGGGAAAGAGCAGGGAAAGATAATTATCCGCAGAAGTATCAGCTTTTATAGCAATGAGAAACAAAACCGCAATTCTTGAGAAGGTCTACCAACAAAATAAAAGAAATTTTACAGCCTGTACTATAAGCCAAATAGTTATCAAGATGTGTCATAGCTCTTTCCAAAGATGACAAAAACAAAACGAGGAAATCAAAGGTTCAACTGCACAACATAACCAATTGTATATACACTCGCTCAATCAAAAACAATACTCAACCTAAAGTGTTGCAGTAAAATATAGAAGAGTGCAACTATTGGCTCCCTTAGAATCTTTGAGATTGAATTCCCTTTGTAAGACAGTTACCTTAGGGCACGGATAAAATTAACATAGTTGCTGTTGATCATATGGTCTACTTTACCCAGACAAATAAAAATCAAAGACTTGCAGAGCTTGCAGACTTTTCATAGTTCTTGGGCTTAATATTCAAGCTGCTCTGAGAGTTGAAATCATTATTAAATAGTTTAACAATTTGGTACCTAAAAGTTCCTAAAAATAGCAGCATTTAGGTTCCCAGAGTAAAGAAGATCCATACTGCCAAAATCATCCTTCATCCAACTCAATGAATAGTTAACACAAGAAAAGGTTCCCAATAAAAGTGGGCAATTTACCTGCAATGGAATTACATTAAGTACAGGCTGGAGACAGTCTTCAACATGAGGAACTTCAATTACTCGACAAGATCCACCAACTGATACAGATGCAGAATCTCCTTTCGTGCACATAACTATTAGTCGACCTTTCCTAGCATGAAGTTGCTGAATGACTGATTGTTGTTTGCTGCAGCAAAAGAGATGTTTATGGAACAGATATACTAAACACAAAACCACTAGTTTATCAAAACATTCAACTAACCTGAAACAAGCATCACGAGTAGCAATCACAACAATTGGAAGGTTGTGATCCACTAAAGCTAAAGGTCCGTGTTTCATTTCACCTGCAAGAATTCCCTCACTATGCATAAGAGCAACCTCCTTTACCTTCAAGGCGCCTTCTAGAGCTGTTGCATAATTATATCCTCTTCCAAATACAAGAAGTGATTGTTCATTAATGAGCAGTTCAGCAAGATCTTTCATTTCCTCATCCAGCTTGAGAACCTCTTTCACTTTGCCTACCGTTTTCAAAAGCATAATATAATAGAATTAGATACCTCAAAAAATAAATACTAGAAAGCACACATTTGTAGGCAGAAAAACTAAAGAATGTAGCTGCAATGCAAGAAACAAGCAAGACGCATACTCGGCAAGTCTAATAGACCATCTATTATTGCTTCTCTCCTTGCTTCATTTGAAATCATGTCTCCTCCAACAGCAAGGGCCAACATTGCCATAACTACAATTTGACTGGTGTATGCCTGTTGATCAAGGCAACAACATAACAAGTCACATAATAGTAAAACCAAAAGAAAAAAGAATAGAAGGAAATAAAGCCAAACACACAGTGCCAATCACTTGCCTTAGTGCTCGCCACACCTATTTCACAACCAGCATTAATATGCACACCGCAGTGGGTTTTCCTAGCAAGCGCACTTCCTACAGTGTTTGTGATTCCAACGCACAATGCACCATTTTCTAAAGCATAATCTAATGCCTGTAAAGTATCAGCAGTTTCACCAGACTGACTGACAAAAACAGCTGTGTCTTCCCTGTATATTGGCCCCTGCCTATCCACTAAATCACTAGCAACCTCCATCGTAACCGGAACACCTGTATACAGGAGAAATCAGCGAAAGAATCAGTTTACCAGATGTCATCATCCATACAGTATAGCAACAGCTAACAATTAGTACCAGAAAGTTCTTCCACAATAGGTCTTGATGCTAAAGCTGCATTATAACTTGTGCCGCAGCCCACAAAGACAATCCTTCTGCTTCTCCTGATAGTCTTTAGATGATCTTTCAGTCCACCTAAAAGCACAGTCTTGGATTTGCATGCCCCTCCACGTATTAGCCTCCCTCTCATTGTCGTAGTTAAAGATTCTGGTTGCTCATGAATCTCTTTCTGCATGTAATGCTTATACTTCCCCTTATTTATTTGCTCAACCTCCATTTCAAGAACAGATAATGCACACTCAACAGAAGCAGGCCTAGCAAGAGTGCCACCACATCTACCCTTGGCATGGTCAAACTTGAAAATAGACACACCTCCATCCTGAATAGTGAAAGTCACAATGGTCATACAATACAAATATTGCATGTCACGAAGAAATGCCATATGTGCATAACACCATTATCTATGCATGTGAAAACCATCCATCAAAATTTAGCTAGTTGTCCCAAAAAGTTAATATCAAAATATACATATACATATACTAAACTGGGAAATCAATTTAACTACTGAAGAATAACATACCTTTAGATGAATAACATCCCCATCCTCGATTACCAAAACCTTTTTTGTGTGTTCAACAAGTGCATTTGCATCACTTGCAAAAAACAATTCCCGGGGTTGCTGATTGTTTGAAAGAAATTTTGCATCATTAAATGATGCTCCGATGCTGCCCTCATCTTCAAGGTCCTAATTGCAAATTCATTCACAAAAAAACAGGTCATCAACATGGAGAAGAATAGGGCAACAAAATCATGTTTAAATATCTGTATCTCCTTTTTATTTTTCCAATTTCCCTCTGTCATCCCCATGGAGCACCTAATGTCAAGGCAAACTGTTTTATGTATTTTTACAAATTCATTTTGTGGATAAAGTGCATGATTGGGAATAGATATGTCTCATTTAGTAGTGCTAAAGTAGACAAACTCAGCAAGTGTGTGAAATGGCAACAGATCTTCACTTTGTGCAGACGATAATTATCTCTAGGGTAAGTCCTCTAGTGTTTTTATATTGGTTGGAACAATCAGACAAATTTGGGAAAGAAATATTAAGAGGCCAAGGAATTTAAAGACCGAAAATTTAGGAGTAAAAAGCAGAATGTGAGCTTATCATAACCTTGTTATCTGCTAGAGAAGAAAATGAAGATTAATCAAGCAAGAGTTCAATGAGCAGTAAATGGTTAAGGAATATACAGGGACTATATATTGGGGGCCAAGGAAAATCAAGGAGAAATATAACACATCACTGTAATCAATAACAATTTCTCACCTTTTATCACCAACATAAAGATGAACTCTAAAGTGTTTCCAGTTCTCTTACAGCATCTTTCCTAGAAAAATAGGTACTATGTGCTTTCCTATAACTATTGACATATTATTTGCTGTCTAACACATAATGATTACTTGAACTTCCAATCTAATATGGCAATTCAAATGATGACCCAAAACTAGCAGTCCATTGAATTTATTTGAAGAGTTCCTTTTCATTTGCGTCCAAGACCTCGAAAAGAAAGAAGAAGAAAAAGAAAACAGTAATACTGCTTTGCTGCTTGAAGACAGTAAGAAAAGATTAACAGGATAACTTCATCTCTAGAGATATAAAGCAATACATTTCAAATGAATTAATAATATCAGATCAGGTAACTGATATTCATTGTCCTAAAAGTTGTATACATAAGTTTTTGTTGCGTAAAATTGTGAACTCCAAGACGATATTAACAGAACAAAGATTTATCAACAAATAGTTCACCAAGCACACTGTGCGGGATCAAAATTTCTCGTCAAAATCCAAAATACATATACTTACTTTTACACCAAGGAGCAATGGACTACCACGTTTGCAAGCAATTAATTCATTTGGATAATGTCGACTTTTGAATATAAGAGCATAAGCTCCTTCCAAATGCCGCATCACTTCGAGCACAACTTGACTGAAAGTCACACTTTGATCACCTGAAGCAAAACATTCAAATAATGATTACATTACAGGTTACATAAATATGCTTTAGAGAAATAAAGCTAAAATCAACGTGTCTAGTTTCTTTACCAAAAAAAGACAACAAAAGTTTGGCAAAAGATGTAAGTCAACACACTTATGATATTATCTGTCAAACTCTCATAGTAAAAATCAATTTTAAATGCATGAAGAAAAAAAATGAAATGCAAACTCAGGGCAAGTTCCAACAGGGAAAGTGACGAGGAACAGATGTCCAAATACAGAGGTATACCATCCAGGGCAAGAATCTGACCAAATGAACCGACGCACCATATGACGTCAGATTACGTAGCCTCTATCAAACAATTCAGTCATGATCTAAATCTAAATTATCAGTTTGCAAATTCCCCCTTGACACAAAACCAAATAACCTAACCAAGAATTTGAAGAGGGACAACAACCACAAAAAGGGATCAGCTGCAGATACTCAAAATTTAGTATTTACATTTTTTCCTTTTTCTAATGTCTTTTCAGCTAACTTATTTAAAAAATTCTCTCATGGTACTAACAGCCAGATACAACAATGTAGTGTCAAATCTTATTTAATTTAGATTCTGCATGTCGCCTATCAAAATCAACCAAAGTGGTAATGACATATGGTGTAATTCAGCTTCTCTCTTTTTGTCCATTATCTGAAACATAGCACCTGCAGACCAAGCAAACAAGAAATAACCCACATAACATGTGTGGGAACATATTCAATCAATCACATAGCAGGTGTAACATAGAAAACCAATAATATGGCATGGTGTAATAATTTAACAGCTACATCACTTGACTGCATGTTAGTTTCTCATAGGGGTTAAGATAATCATTAAGTAGTGGAGTAAATGAAATCTCGTGATCTTTCACAGGCAAAAAAAATAAAAACTAAAAGTTCCCCATGACCTCATTCTTTTCACTACACTATTTCTTTTCACTACACTATTCAGCAGCAGAGCTCTTCAGATTTTACTTCGTATCACCTACCAACTCAATCCTTATCAGGTGCAAACAACCAGCTACTTAAAAGTCATAGAAAGTTCACCAAACATTTCTCAACATCTCTAGCTAACTTGATGAAGCATTAGATTTTCCATTAGTAAAGCCATAATACAAACAACATGTATCAATTGTATAAATTTCCAGAAATGATCAAAAAACTCAATGACAACAAATTTAACTACCTAGATCAGTCTTCAAATAATTTGCTTACAATAAAAAGAGTAAAAGACTAATTCCACATTTGTGTCCATAAACTGAGCCAAAAGGGAAGAAAATGTAGAGAAACAAAGAAAGCATGGCTTCCCCAAACCAATATTCCTTAAGACTGACAGATGTACATGGAATTGAATGCAGCATCTTGACCAAAGTTGACATCAACAACCACAAGACATTTACTAGCATGAGGCTGAAAGTTCGAGTCAAAGGAAAATAAAACAGGACAAAATGACAAAAGTCAAAGACATTTACGAGCATAGCCAAGAAGACTTAATCGTAAATAAAAATAAAACAGGACAAAAAGGATAACCAATAGAATAGAAGAGGAACTACATGGTGCAAATTATTCGCATTCATCAAGGAGACCTTACCTTCTTCATTTGCTTTGTCGAAAACAAATTTAGCAAGCTTTGGAATGACTTCCGTATCTGTATCAGATTCAAAGGTGAACCCATGTCGAACTAAGGTCTCTTTTAGTACCTGCAAACAAGGAGGTTCTTCAATGAAGATCGGAGACTAAACTTATAAATAAAAGGTACAAACAAGACTCTACGTCTATTCTTTCCTAGAAATATATGAAAGGGAATGCTTCAAAGACATTTTAAAGGTGAAAGCAAGGATGACAAAAATGATTTATTGCAGCATATCACAAAGTTATCAAAGGAGTAAAATGTTAAAATAATTTGAACAACTACAATCTCATATCTTCAGAAACAGCGCAAAGTTCATTTTGTATACTCTATGTCACTAGCAATAAAATCACACCATAACCGAACAAAGAAAATGCAAGCCCATAGAAAGCAGAGGCTGCCAGCATAAAGAGAATGAATCAAGGGATTATTGGAGTGCAAAATGGTTCCTTTACATGCAGGAAGTTGACATGCCACTTTTAGACATTAATAGAGCAATACAAATTCAGCTGCTAATAACACAAGCATAGACACATCTAGAAACTTCTAGTGAAAAACTCTACAATTTCTCAAGAAATCTAACTTCTGAAAATCTCCAATGCCTTTGTTTCAAACAATTTATTGGACTGATATCTTTTCTGTATTCCTATAGAGTGTACTCCATCCTCTCACTACTTTTGCTTCTTTTACCATCCACCAGTCTACACTGACCTACCAAAAGCATCATATGTCTGCTGTGGCTATCAATCATGTAATATTCACGTTCAATGCATGAGAGTGAAAGAACTCATACTCATATCAGTCTAAACGGATTAAAGATGAGAAATTTATAACCACTCAAAGACGCTTATTGACCTTGCAACCATAAAGTGTACAATAACGATTACTAACTCTATTAACTAACTACATGATTGCAGGCCCTCAATGACGAATTGCGGTAATGGGAAAAATCCTCAACAAAGAAGCCTATTTCATATTTCATGAACTTAATATATATGCTAATTTAAAAATATTACTTTGTTTCACTTTTTGAACTCCAATATTTAGATTTCACATTAAAACTGTCATTTCGTTGGACGAACCTACCATTATCACTAATGATAACAGTGCAGAAGAAAAGCAGCTTCAGGACGTGTGAGAAATGACTCTTTAATCCAAAAATTAAAGGTACTCATGATAAAACATCAGCCAAGAGAGCAAAAGCAGGCATCTTTTTCATGAAACTGCACTAATTTGAAACGATCAAACAACTAACTGTGCAGTGAACATGAGTGAATAGAAATTTAGGGAAATGAGAAACCTCATAATTCGTGATAATGCCATTGTGGACAACAAGAAAATCATTTCCAGCACCACAGCTCTGAGGGTGACTATTTCTTGGAGCTGGCTCACCATGCGTAGCCCATCGAGTGTGTGCAATGCCAGCATGAATAGCAAATGGTTCTTCCAAATTTAACTCTGTCTCAGCAACCTCTGCAATCACAAAAATCAAACTCATCTAACATAATTCTTCTCTACATTTAGGGAAAAAAAATACTAATCAATCCGGCCTAAATCCCGAGCAATGTACTGGTCAAGAAAATGAATACTGAAAACATAAATTTGCAGCTAAAAATGAATAAAAGAAAATCATCAAAAAAAAATAAACAAAATATTGAAGGCAAAGAAAAAATCCATGATCTCCATGTAAAACTTATTGCTCTTAACTTTAAGCCCAACAAGTAAAACACATCAGCAATTCTAAATTTCCTCTTCATTTTTTTTTTTTACTTCCATTTTCTTAGTTTAAAAAAAATCTACGAAATTACTGATCAATTTAGTTAAAGAGTCAAAAACTTTTGAAATAAAACTAGTACAACCTTCCCAGATCAATGCATAAAAGACACAAGATCACCAAATATTACAGCTAAAAAAACAAGTAAATACATAAAACTTTCTCATTTTTTCAGAAAAAAACAGATAACATTCTATCAGAAAACCCATCACACCTTGGTAAACGGATTTGACGAGAGATTCAATCTTCCCTTCTTTCCGGAAGACAAGAGGAGGAGGGGCAACATTGGAATTCGAGTTCGAACCGGAGACTGCCGGAATTTTGCATGAAGAAGAATCAATGGAGATACCGGAGGAATCATAGCCTCTGTACTCCAGACGGCGCAGGCCATTAAACAACACTTCCAAGATGTAACGGCGTTCTCTGTTGACGTTATAATTCAAGTACGCAAAAATCCCACACATTTTCTTCCCCTTTTTCCGCAGTATCTCCCTTGCTATTCCGTGATCTGCCTTTTTCTCTTTTTGGGTACAGTCCAATGAAGAAGAAGAGAGACCAGTTGAATTGCAGTTGAATATTGGCAGTATAAATATAGCAGCCTCCCCTGGGTGGGGACATGCATAGGAAGGGGAGGAGAGGCGGAAATTTCCTTCTATTTATTGCTTACTTCTTTTACATGGTCCAAGGAGACTTTTTAGATTACGGCGTAGTATTAGTTTCCGTGTTTATACAGTTTGCACTATTGTGAAACCAATACTAATATATATTTGATTGGTGTGTGTTATTTTTTTTTTTTTGACGGAGTGGATGTCCGGGTCAATCCTTATAGGGCCCGACTAATCTCACTCCGACTCGGAAGGAGGAGCCCCATTCCTCCGAACACGATAATCACAGGATTCGGACCCTTGCGGACACTGGACATCAGCTCCTAAGAAGGCTTGCTGAGACCAATCGAGTTGCTCATGAGGGGCAGACAATTTGGTGGGAGGCAAGTGTTTATACAATTTGCTTTATTGTGAAACGAATACTAATATATATTTGGTTGATAGTGATTTTGCATTATTGTGAATCTAATACTAATATATATTTGGTTGATAGTGATTTTGCATTATTGTGAATCTAATACTAATATATATTTGGTAGTAACTTGTAGTATAACTAAATTATTTTAGTTTATGTGTTTATACAATTTGCGTTATTTGTGAAACTAATGCTAATATATATTTGGTTAGTAATGGTTTATAGTGATTGTATATTGAATTATACTAATAGAATAATAAAACATAGAGAAAGTTATAAAAGTAGACAAGAAATAGAGAGAAAGTTATACTCGCATTCACTAGTCTGTTCACAATTCTCAAAGTTACAAATGAAGTTAGAATTTTTTTTTTTTTTTTTTCTGCAACGTTAGATATTTGTATTGATTGGCAAAAAACTTATATGAGCAAAGGCTCAAGGAATTCTATACAAGAGTGTTAGACACACTGAGGATTAATCCATTCCTCATCTTGAAATATGCCTAAAGCATAATCACTAATCGCTTCACATCTAGAGTCTAAGCTCCTATCTAAACAAAAGGAGCATTTCTGAAATAAGGACCTGAGATCATTAATATCATCTATCAAAGTAGCCATTTTGATGTCCTTTGCCTTCCTTTCCTTTATCATCTTCAGTAGCTGGGGGCTGGTGATGTGGACAACAATTTCCTTCCATTGCTGGTGTCTAGCCTTTATGATGGCCATTTTCACAGCTTCTGCAGTAGACTGCAACTGATTCACTGTTTTTCTGTCAAAAAGTGCCCATGCAGCCACCCAATGATTGTTGAAGGTAGATGCAAAAATCCCCATGCCAACTCGGTTGGATTGGTCTTGCTCCTTAGTTGATATTCTGATCTGAATTTCATTCCTTCCTGCCTCCTCCTGATCAACTTCCTCATCTGCTCTTACCGCATCTTCAGTGACTATTTCCTGCTTGCTCTGGACATCTTTTTGTTCTTGCCATTCCTGTAGAGCCTTTTGGATTATTTTCCAAGGGTGCCTGTGTTTGGCATTGAATTGCCATTCATTTCTCCTTTTCCAGAGTTGCCAGAGGATGTTCACAGTGAGCTCTATATGCTCCTTTCCTTCTGTCCTGCATGTAGCTTCCAGAAGAGCAGTCCACCAAGCTTGAAAATTCCCTGTCTGTTCCCTTAACCCATCCCATTGTAATGGAGCCATTTTCCACGCCTCTTGTGCTTTGCTGCATTGGAAAAACATGTGTTCAATTGACTCTTCTTGTTCACCACAGCCACCACAGATTGGATCACCTTTGTGTGTTCTTTTAAAAACCAGGCTGTTGACTGGTAATAAACCATGTAGGCACTTCCAAAGGAAATGTTTGATCTTGCTCTTCACGTTCAGCCTCCACATCCACTTCCACTGCTTTTCATAAGAACTTGCTATACTAGTTTCCGCCTCATTCTCTCTTCTTTCTTTGTATTGAACAGTTCCTCTGCACAATGCCTTGTAACCTGAGTTGACAGTGTAGATGCCATTGCCGCTATGTATCCAATAATTGCTATCATCCTTTCCTGATATACTAATAGGAATCTCCAGAATTTCCTCTGCCTCCTTCCTGTTAAAGGTCCTAAATACAAGTGGTATCCTCCATCGAAAGCCACAGATCAACTCCTCTACTCTTTTGATTTTGCAATTCAGAGGCATCACAGAGGTGACTTTGCCATCCCTATTTCCCGGAATCCAGTTGTCCCTCCAAATGTTGGTTGCCTTGCCATTGCCTATCTTTTTCCTAGTTCCATTCTGCACCAAATCTCTAGCATTCATCAGGCTTTGCCAAATCCACGATGCACATTTAGGAACTTTGCACCTAAAAATTGAGTCCGTATGGTAGTACTTTGCTCTCAAAACCTTGCTAACCAATAGGTTTGGTTTAGAAATCAGTCTCCATACCTGTTTAGCTAGCAAAGCTTTGTTAAAGTTCTGCAGGTCCTTGAATCCCAATCCTCCCACTTTTTTCTCCTTAGACAATCTCCCCCATGAGCACCAATGCATCTTATTTTTCCCTTCAGTTTCACCCCACCAGTAGTTAGCAAACATGGAAGACACCTCTTTGCAGAGTTTGTTTGGCAGCTTAAAGCAGGACATTGTATAGACTGGCATTGCCATAGACACTGCCTTCAGTAATACCTCCTTCCCACCTTGGCTGAGCAGCTTGTTCTTCCAGCTTGCCATTCTCCTGCTAATACTGTCCTTGATGTAGCCAAACACTTGCTGTTTAGATCTTGTTATCACCATAGGTAGTCCCAGATATCTCCCTTGTGTAGCAACCTGAATTGTGCCTAAACTTTGCCTCACTTCCCTTCTCCTCTGATAATCCACATTACTACTGAAGAACACGGAGGATTTTTCCAGATTGATGGATTGACCAGACCCCTTCTCATACCTCCTCAGGATTTGAATAAGTTCACTGGCTTCCTCTCTTTCAGCTTTACAGAAGATTAAAGAATCGTCTGCAAAGAATAAATGAGTCATACTTGGACCATACCTGCTTATCTTCATCCCAGAGATTCTTTTATTTCCTTCAGCCTGCTTCAATAAATTGGAAAAGCCTTCTGAACATAAAAGGAAAAGATAAGGTGATAGCGGATCGCCTTGTCTAATTCCTCTTTCTGGAATTACAAACTCTTTAGGCTCTCCATTAATATTAAAGGAGTAAGTGACTGAGGTAAGGCAGCTCCAGATCCATTGCCTCCAGACCGTACCGAAGCCCATCTTAGCCATCATGGAATCAAGGAATTTCCACTCCACTCTGTCGTAGGCTTTGGACATGTCAAGTTTCACAGCCATAAAACCATTCTGACCTTGTTTTTTGTTTTTCATGTAATGCAAATATTCATGAGACAAAATGACATTGTCAAGGATTTGCCTACCTGGGATAAAAGCTGCTTGATTTTTGCTAATGCAATAGCTTAACACATCCTTGAGTCTATTGGCCAATATTTTTGAAATCACTTTATAAAGTACATTACAGAGGCTAATTGGCCTATAGCTCTTCAGATTAGTAGGATTCTGTGTTTTGGGAATGAGAGAAATGACCGTATGATTCCAGGATTTGGGCATATGGCTTGAATGGAAAAAAGACCTAATGGCAGCAATTAAATCTGATTTAACTACATGCCAAAATTTTTGAAAGAACAAAGGAGTCATACCATCTTGACCTGGAGCCTTATTTGGGTTCATAGAGAAAAGAGCTGTTTTGATTTCCAGTTCATCAACCTCTTTAGTTAGCTTATCATTCATCTCAGTAGTAATAGTAGAAGGTAGACCACTTAGAATCTCATCTAGACCCTCACAGCCAGAACTAGTGAACAGAATTCTATAGTAATTTGCTACTTCTTTCCCCAGCTCCTCCTCACTATTGGTCCACGTTCCATTTTCTCTTTGAATGTTAAGCATTCTGTTTTTCCTTCTTCTTCCCTTCACGCAGGCATGGAAGAACTTTGTGTTCTTATCCCCTTCTCTCAACCAATCAATCCTTGCTTTCTGGGCCCAATACTGCTCTTTTTCAGAGTAAGCCTCTTTCAACTGACGTTTTAGCTCAGCCATCTTATCCTTGTATCCTGAATCCCTCGAGTCTTTAATTTCCTTGATCTGTTGCTTCACTTGGTTGATTCTTAGCAAAGTGTTTCCTGTGAAGCTGTTTTTCCATTTGAGTAAAGCCACTCTGCAATTAGCAATCTGTCTAGTAATCCTATACATCCTATTTCCTTCAACTGTTTGTTGCCAAGCTTGCACCACCACTTGATTTATATCTTCCCTCTTAAGCCAACGCTTATCAAAGAAGAATCTGGACCTTCTTTTCTCTATTCTAGGCCAATTATCTATAAGCAACATGCTATGATCTGATCCGAGGGTCTCCACATGTTCACATTTAGCCTTGTCGAAATTTTGC
This sequence comes from Coffea arabica, assembly GCF_036785885.1. Taxonomy (NCBI): domain Eukaryota; kingdom Viridiplantae; phylum Streptophyta; class Magnoliopsida; order Gentianales; family Rubiaceae; genus Coffea; species Coffea arabica. The sequence goes on from NC_092313.1 coordinate 30,224,611, forward strand.
CACCAATTTATGGTGCTCAATCCTCTGTCCAGCCTTTGCCTTATCTCCCCCTCATCCTCCCAGTTGTTGCTCCAAGTCCAGGGGTTACCATTGAATCCTAGATCTACCAGGCTGTTATTCTCAATAAAACTGTTAAAGTCCTTGAAACTCCTGTCTTCTCTTGCTCGTCCCCCCCATTTCTCTTCATTAGAGAGTATGTCATTGAAGTCTCCTGCTAATAGCCATTTATCACCCTACAACTGCTTTCTCCTGGTCAGCACATTCCACTGTTGTCTCCTAATAATAGGGTCACAGCTCATGTAAACTCCAATGAACCACCATTCAATCTGCTTGTCAGGGTCAAGCACCAGAGCCTCTATAGTAAGGGCTGTTGTAACAACTTGCTTAACCTCTACATCCTTATTCCAAAACAAGGCCATGCCTTCTTTCCTGTCCATAGCTTCCACAATCACACTTTCCTCAAACCTCAAAATTTTTTGTACCTTTTTCATGTAATGGAACCTGTTTTTGGTTTCACTTAGGAATATCATATTCGGGGAGAGGAGGTTATTAGCCTCCCTCAACTGGGGAACTGTCAAGGGGCTCCCTGCTCCTTGACAGTTCCACACCAAAACCTTCATTGTAACTTGAGGGGCCAGTTAAGGTTGGCCCCTTCCCCCTCTAGTTCCTCGTTCAGATGCCTTCCCCCAACTGCCATTTTGTTTCTCTTGGGGACCAACTCATTTACATGTACTTCCACCATATCCTCATCCACCAGGTTAATTTTTCTTTTCCCTTGCTGGCGAGTCCTCGTCTTGTTCCCACTAAGTTCTCTCAAAGGCTGCCTAGAAATTTTGGGAGACCTCAGCTGTTTTTTCATTTTGCTGTTGTATTTCTGAACAGCCTTTGTACCCAAATCAGAGCTACCTGGATCAATATGCATTACATCTATTACAGGGCTACCAGGGCCTTCCTCCACCACTGATACTTGCATCAGCTCACTAGCTATTTGCTCAAGTCCTTTACTGTCCAAATCACCTTTAATTATCGAGTTTATATCTTGCTCCTCAGAGATACTTATCCTTCCTCCTTGTAACTCACAGTTATCCTTCTCCCCATTGGGAGTCCCAGAAGCTTCTGTGGTGCTTTTTTCCTTCTGACTTTTACTGCAAGCTGGAGTTGATCTTTGCCTGTTCAATTCATTGCTACTCACCCCACAACTTCGTTTCTGAGCCTCATGACCTCCTCTCTCTCTAGACCCCTCCTTTGCTGTCTGACTTTCTGCATTAACCTGTCTAAGAGTTTCATGTCTCCCAGTCATAGAGTCCTTATGTCTGTGTTCCATGTTCTCCTTAGCCTTTGTGTTTAACAGAACCATATCCCCATCTTTAAAGCCCCAATAGCTCTTCTCAGAATTGTACTTGTTCTGATGTTCCTTTTGCGGAGAGCCTCTCCCTATATTGGCTCTCATCCATGGACCATACTGATGTTCCTGCTTTCCTCTGCTTATCTGTATTATTGCCTTGCAGGACTTCTCTCCATGGCCAACCATTCCACACTTGTAACAGAAGTCTGGACACCTTTCATATCTGAAATTCAACCATTTCAAGGCTCCATTGACTTTCACTGTCGTCCCCCTAAGCAGAGGTAGAGAGGTATCCAGTACCACTAGAAGCTTTAAATGTCTTCCTTCTTTTCCTCCTACTTGAGGCACCAGTACGTCCTTTACCTCCTGAAAGATCGCACCTATTTTCCTCCCCACTTCCTTAGATATCCAGTGCACAGGTAAATTCCATACTTGAACCCAGAAAGGTGCCAGGTCAAAAGCAGAAATATCATCTTCTATTCCTTCCACCCAATGTTTCATCACCAAAATTTGGTTGTCCATGACCCATGGTCCTCCTCCTACTATTCTGTCTCTGTCCTCCCTATTAGGAACATAGAACTGAAACAAATTTGGCCCCAATTCTATGATCCTTAGATTCCTCGGATAGCCCCAAGCTGTGGTCACAAAATTCTTGACCCCAACAAAGTTGGCCACTTTCTCACCCTTGATTCTCCCCACTAAACTCAACTGACATTCTTGGATACCTATATCTATCTCAACAACACCCAGGTCAGTTCCTTCGAGCTCTTTATCTGAAAGATCAAACTTTCTTATCGCATCCGCTAGTTCCTCCGCCATGGGGTCTAAAGAAAAACTAACACTGTCTCCTACTCACACTACTGAGACTCAGAAAAGCAGAACCAAGAACCGAAAAAACAGAGGAGAGAGCTGCCCAGGCAGACTAGATTGAACAAAGATCAGAGAACAGCCCTACCCCTGACGTCAAGACTTAGTCTCTAACCCCCCTTTTTTAAAACCTTAAGATTTTGTTTCTACTAATAAAAGAAAATAAAACTGAAAAGACAAGCCCCAAGCCTTAGAGCAGAAAAGAAAAACACAAGTTAAGACAGAGGGTTTAATGGCTATGAAGGTACCTGCCAACGCACTTACTTCTACTATGAAGTCTGTTTCCTTAGTCCAGATGAGCCAAGATCACTTCTGCATGCAGACGAAATCCGACAAAGTTGCTAAGTATAGCCATGAGATATCCCCACTGACTGAAGAAGCTCGGTTCTCTCAAAGTTCTCATCTTTTGGTAGATTCACTCATCCCAGTACGATTTTCTGTAGTACTAACAAGCATTAAGAATTCAGGGTGGCATCTAAATCTTGGGCATGTGTGTGAGGTTTTGCGGAAAATTTTGAAATAGTTTGAAACTCTCAAGGTTGAGAGACTAGCGCTCTTATCAAGAGAGAGAAACTCTCACTTTGGAGGGAAACGGTCAAATGAAGTTAGAATAACAACCTCTATTTATAGGTAGAGTAAGATAAATGATACATGAAGTGACTTTAATACTCATACATCAAGATGATAAAATTGAGTTGTTTCATGAAATGAAGAGATGAGTGTATCTTATTAATCTAGGGTAAAAATACATATATCAATTCTTTGGGGAGAACTAAATGGACATCCACGTCCATTTGTGCTCGTTTCATAACATGCATCAAATTCTCTACATATTTCTTTGTGAGTTTCTTCTAAATTGCGATGAAGCAGCTTTTACATTGCCATGCCATCCAAGTCTCTTTAGTTCCAGTCGTGTAATGTGTATAGAGGTGGCAATTTGTCCCAAGTCCCAATGGGTTACCCATACCCATGGGGACTTTGAGCGGGATGGGTATTGAAATTTGGTATTGGGTTTAAAATGGGACAAATCACAATTGTACCCATTAATTGATGGGAAATTTTGAGAAATACTTGGGTACCCATTGGGCTCAAATAACAAGGGCTCCGTTTGGAGTAGCTGTTTTTTGGGGTGTTTTTGAAATACTTTATTGTATAAGTGTATATGAAAAATTTTTACTATAAAATTTTTTTTGAAATATTTGACATACTAATATGGATGGGATGTTTTTTGAGTTATTGTATATTACTGTAACATTATATTTAAAAAACTTGTTTTTTGAAAAAATAACCAATCCAAACGGAGTCTTAGATTAAAAAATTATCTTTAACAATTTTTATAGTCATACGAGCAAATATAATCTAGCAGTCTTCCTAGTCATTATCCACAAGAATTTCCAGCATTTCAGTTAGTTTAGACCTATCATCCTTGGACAATGATGTGGATAAATATTCAACACCCTAAGTGCCTTGGTCATCTTGATATATGTTAGAATATGGCTGTATATCTATCTTTTCCTTTATTTGTTAATCCAATTTTTGGTGGGAATCCTGAGTATAAAACACTTGCATGTTTATTTAATAAAACTAAAAGAAATTTAATAAAACAAAAATATTAAAGTTATATAAAAAATAAAAAATGAATTAAAGAAAAAAAATATGTAGAAAATAGATTTGGGTATTGGGGGGGATCAATCTAAACCCATCCCAAAGTGATCCCGCCCAAGTTAGTCCCAAAACACATATGGGTAAGGTTAAACTCAAACCCATATGACTCGGTTCCATCTCAAATCCAATCAAATCCCGCCCATCCCGCCCATTTTGCCACATCTAAATGTGTATAACATTGGATGTTTTGACATAAATTTAGTATAAAAGTGAATTTATAAGTAAATTGGTTTAAAACTTACGATTGCATTATAAATACTGGTGCTAAAGACACACGCGATACATGTGCAATTATAAATGCTTTTTTGGTAGATTAATTTTATATAAAATTTTCATTAATAAAGCAAACTACGGTATTTTAACCTTTTTACCCATCAAATGATGGTTTTAGTAGTTACAATATTTAGAGAGTTAGAGACAGTCATATTGTTAAGATTTGTTTAGATTAACTATGGTTAAAAATAGTTATAGGTAGTTATTTTATCAATTTATATTTAGGTAGTGAAGTAATAAGTGATTTTAATGAGGTAAAATTAAAAGTATATAAAGTGACAAAAATATTTACCTCAAAGCCCCATTTCTCTCTTTATATATAGTATAGATACCAGTTTATACTACTGAAGTTACTAAAGTTATTAGTTTACGTGACTTGACGACTTGACGAACCAATTTGAAAGTGCGTCCAGCTCTAGATCCGTTCATGCCTATTTGTGCGTTTATTGTAACCAATTTGAAAGTGCATTCAAGTTTTATTTATTTATTTCATGAATTAGACTAAAACAAACTTTTAACCACTCAAAGAGTTCAAAAAATTTATACTCCCTCCATCCCACTTTGATAGTCCTATTTTCCTTTTTCGTCTGTCCCAAATTGTAGTCCACTTTCCAATTGAAGAATGTAGTTGTATTTTAATTTTTCTGAAATGCCCTTATTCAATGTAAGTTATTTTTAATATAAACCTACCCCATTTAATGAGAGTTGATTCTCTTTTTACCATAAATTCAAGTTCCCATAAAATTGTACTCTATTTAATGTGAGCGTATTTTAGAAAAATAGCAATCTAAATTTACTTTTCCAACAAAGTTAACTACTTTTTCTTAAACTGTGTGAAAAAAGAAACAGGACTATCAAAGTGGGACGGAGGGAGTAGCACTCATAGACAAATTGTGATCGAGTTTAAAATTAAAATATTAGTTTGTAAACCAAGTTTAAACGAGTTCAATATAAATATCGGATAATATGATTCATTTTTCAATTAACTCTTTTACGTACCATTAAAGAAAGTATAAAGATTTTGTGAAATCGTCTGCTTGATATCTTAACGAAACGTCATGAAGCTTAATGTGGTGGTTGTAAAATATCTGTACCATATATTTGTTCGTACATGATGTGATAATACAAGAATTTAATGCAGTGGGATTACCAAAAGAATTTTTTTTTTTACTTAGATTGCCAAAAGATTCAAGTGCTTGTGTCATACGTGTCTATTAAAATGCACTAGTATTGTTGGGACTTAATGGTTGTTTGTTCTTATTCAAAATCAATTAAAACAATGGAATCTCATTAAATAAAAATATTAATTTTATTTGTACTACCAACGTATGCACTTTTACTGTTTATACTATATGATATAAATGTAAAATATGAATTTAAAATTTAAATTTTATTTTTGTATCATATATTCAACCGCGAACAACTGTCAGTGTATATAATGTTGCCTCTTAATTTAAATCAAATTAGTGTGCCAGCCAATTTTTGTATCCATAATCCATTCTTCAAAATGAATTTGACCATGTAAAAACCGTCATCCATGGAAGAACATTTCTATGAGGAATAAACTCTGGAAGGCTGACGAGATTGACCATGACTTTTATAGGCCGTCTGTTTCGATTTGGCACAGTGGGCTTTTGTTTTGGGGCAGGACAGGGACAGATAATTTGGACGATGCTGGAGTTAAGGAACGTGGTATTGATGGGAAATATCCAATTTTTTAAGTTGTCAACTTGTCATGGTCCACACTCCACATCACTTTTCTTTACTTTCTCGGAAATTGTCTACTCATTTTTTACGTTTTACTAGTTTAGTGTGTGCATGTTTTCACTCCAACAATAGTAAAATACCATAGCTATTAAACCCGATTTGGAAAGGAACCCGGCAAAAGAGATGGGTCAACGAGTCACTGGTTCAATCAATGGATGAGTGGTTAAACCGGTGGGTCACTAAATATATTTAAATATTATGTTTTATAATTTTTGATATAAAATATATGATATAAATTGTAATAAATAATGCCATAGCAAATGCTCATTTAATTTAATTTGCTATAAAATAATTAATTCATATGAGAATCAATAAAACATAAATTTATTTAGTAATCCACCAAACTTTAAGTGTAAAATTTTATCTATGTTTAGTGTAATTTTCTAGCTTATTTACGAATTTTAAGTGCAAAAAATTATTAAAAATAATATTTATCTTTAAAAAGAATTATATAATATGTTATTTTTTAAATCCATTTTATAACTTACAGAGTTTGGGGGTCATAAATTTTTATTAAAAGATCCCAAATAAATTTGTTTTAGAGAACTTAAAAAAAAATAGAATTGACAAAACGTTTATATATTATAAGAAAACTACTCTATTAGTATATGGCGAAATAACCTGGTGGTAAGCATGTTATAGCATTTGTCAAAGGTCCAAGGTTTGAATTCTAGCAAAGTTAACAAATTGTTTCCACAAAACCCGGTTTGTGGACAAAATCGGCCAGTTTTCAGTTTAATCCGGTCGAACCGTCGAGTCATTGACTAGTCAACGGTTTGCTTGCTCAAACGATCTAATTTAAAACCCAGTCCGACCCAATGGCCGATTGATCGGTTCGACCGTCGGACCAGGACGGGTTTTATAACTATGTATAGAACTTTGGAACTGTGAAGCATGGTTCACTTATGCTACAAAGGAGTCGGATTGTGAAGCTTTTGTAATTAGAACCATGGGCCAGAACATGCTTGTGGTATGACTTTCTATCACAAGCATGCCAACTCAAGATTTTTAGTTGGATATTATATGGAGTTTTTGAGATTGAATAGGAAGGTTTTATGGTTTTTGTTTAACAAAAAAAGTATATCAGGAGCTAAATGTGCATATTACCAAGGAGCAAGTATACAAGACACTCGGAAAAGGCAAAATTTTGATTCAAAGCAACTACGAGTAGCAAGATACAAAACTGTGGAACTACTGTGAAGAATTATTAATATCAAATCTAAGTTTCATAGTTCATATGAAGGTAGAGGTAGATGAGGTCATTCGAAAGGAAAGATTCCAAAAGCTTTATATTTGTTACGTAGCCTTGAAAAAGGCTTCAAGACCAGGTGTAGACTAGTACTTTATGTTGATGGTTGCCACCTAAGAGGACCACATCAGAGAATACTTTTAACAGATGTAGGAATAGTGCAAATGACTACATTTATCTTATTGCATATGTAATAGTTGAGGTTGAGAACAAGAGCTCCTAGAGTGGTTCATTGAATTTTTGAAATACGATCTCAGCATCCATGAACATTTATCAGTGATAGATAGGTGTGCAAATGAATTGAGTCGAGTCAAATTTCGATATAATTTTACGAAACTCGAACTCGAGCTCAAGCTCGACGAGCTCAAAATGTCAACCTCGAGCTCGAGCTTAAAAAAATTAAAAAAAAATTATTTTATTTTTAAAAAATAAATAAAATAATAATTTTTCTTAACAAATAATAAATATTAGAGATATATATGTAATTTTACTATTAAAATAAAAAATAAAAATATATATATGTATATTTAATCGAGCTCGAACTGACTGGCGAATTAACAAATTTAGTATTTTTGAGCTCAATGTTGACCAAGTTCGAGTCGAGGTCGAACTCGAGCCACTCGTGATCGGCTCGCTAGCGGCTCGATTCATTTGCAATTCTAGTGATAGGCAAAAGGTAGTTCATATGCCTTTCCTTCATCTTCATTACTAATCACAGGTCTTTGAATATTTTTTTCTATGTTGTGTGATAGGGATTGGATTTAGCAATTCGAGATTTTCTGCTAGGTGTGGAGCACAGGCACTGTGTTAGATATCTCCACAATAACTTTAAGAAATTTCATCCATGTAAGACATTAAAAGGCATGTTTTGAACTTGTGTCCGATCTGCATATATGAATAAATTTGGGAGTAAAATGGATGCATTGAGGAAGTACAATGAAAAAGCTCACCAATGGCTATTGGACAATACATCCCCACGCCATTGGTCGAGGTCACATTTTAGGACCTCATCCAAATGTAACATTCTCCTTAATAAATTGTGTGAAAGTTTTAATTCTATCATATTAGAAGCAAGAGAAAAGCCCATCCTTGGTATGCTTGAGAACATTATGATATATCTTATGAAAAGGTTAAGGACAAAGACAGAATGGATGACAAAAAGGAACGATGATATCTATCCAAAAATTCTATAAAAAAAAAAACTTGAAAAAGCAAAAGATGATGCAAAGGAAAATATTGCAAGATGGTCTGATGATGATAAGTCTGAGTTTACACACATGTATGGAGGCACATTTGTTGTAGATCTAAAAAGACATTTTCTACGTTGCATTCTTTTGACCAAAAATAAGCCAGAGAAATTTGTACATCCATGTTACACAAGAGCTGCATATCTGACGGCTTATGAGCTAGTTATTGATCCAATTAATGGACCTAACAATTGGAAAAAATCTTACAAAACCCCCTTTGTGCACCAAAGAAAAAGGGACTATGCAAATGATGAGTCACAGACTGAGTCAAAGAGATGTACATGACTATTTAGGAAGGGGACTATGCAAATGATGTGCACCTATTGCAAGAAAAAGGGATATACCAAGAGAAAATGCCCTAAGATCATTGGATCTGAAAATGCAAAATGCACGAGAAGAAGACCATCTTTCAACACTAGTAGGTGCAAAAAATGCAAAATTCTTGGTCATAATTTCAAACTTGCTCATTAACTACCAAAGAAACTCAGGATAATGCTAATTCAACTACTAGTATGACTGTTATTCATTAAATGTCCCTAGATTACTCCATAACACAACTAATCTTATTTTCATTACAACTGACAATGAGCTTAGGGACACCGGTATGTCCTCACAAAATGAGACAATGGAAGTTTTGAATTCATGTATGTATTTTATTCATATTTTATCTTATTCTTTCTGCTGTTTCACATCTTGACTTGTTGTTCTTGTATATGCTACCTATATAAGTTATTGAAAAAAATGTAAATGTCCATGCTACTGGAACGGTTGAGAAAATTAAAGTGCAAGCTATTGCTCCAGAAGCAAGCTCTCAAAAAGTGCCTAAGACTGCCTGTTATTTTTGTCATAGTCTAGGACATACCAAACAATCTTGCCCCTATTAGAGAGCACAAGCTTGGAGAAATAGGGTAGCTGGTGTGAAAAGGAGAAAAGAAATAGTAAATTTAGGAACTATTGGCTTTATCCATATTTTGAACTAATTCTAAGGGCTGTTGAAAAAATGACTGTTAAACAATTGCATTTGCAGGTTCATAGGCTTCTGGATGAGCCATTTAATGTCGATCAAGATCCATTCTGAAGCTAGAAGTAGAGGCCTGGGAACACTTACTTGTTACCCAATGTGCAAGCTTATTTTGCTACGTTTTTAAAGAATTGGTGTCCATGCAATCTTTTTTTGTTGAAGTAGTTGTATGATCACTTTTGAAGAAATGATCAACATAAAAATTTTTGTGTAGCTACAGTTGAATGAGCTTTAGATTATAACATTAGGTGGTTTTTGAATTATTATAAATTGGTAGTTTGTGTAAGGACCCGAATTTTTCTTATTTTATTTTATTTTACTGGTTTAATTAATTATTTACTCACTCGTTTTCTCTGAATATTTTATTCCAATCTCTTTATACTCAATTACATGGAACTATGACCTACAAGTATTTTAAAAGTGCCTTGATTCGAAAATTTATTTCTGAAAACTCGTTTAGAGTGAATAGTGGATGCGCGTTTGGAGACAATAATCGATTCAAGAATACAATAAACTTGAAAAATTGGAGACTTGTTAATTAATAGGTATTTTTATGTTTAAGTACTCAAGTGTTAGTTAGTTATACTATCGTTATAAGAATTTATTAGAAATTTCACTCTATCGCGCATAAAACGAAAGTACGCGTTTTTGCACGCGTGATTAATTGAGGGACTTTGGAGACTTGTTTTTAGACTATTAAGAGTGAATAATAATAGTATAAATGGAAGTGCATTAGAGGCTTAGTGCACTAGTGAAACAAACCTGAGAGGAATCGGGCACGAAACGCGCCCAAACGCGCCTATTGAAGGGTTGACTTTGGAACATTTTTGGCCACACACTTAAGCTTCCTCAAGAAGTTTTCTCATCAGCAAACACTCTCCAGCAAGAGGAAGAAGACAACCCAAAATCTCCATCAATTCTTGCTTCATTTCTCACCCAAATCACTCCAAAATTTACACACACCTTACAAACCACTTGGTGATCAAGCTAAGCTAGGAAAGGAGTTTCATCTCACTGTTTTTCTTGAGCTTAAAATGACCGAAATTTTCTGCCTTATTCATCTAAGAAGGTAATCAACGATCAATCTCTTAATTCTTGATTTATGGAAGTTATATTGCACTTATGAGCTCATAGATTCACATGGGAAGCTTTATATTGTTTGAAATCTTGTGAGTGGGTTCTATGAAATCCCACAATGGCTTGATGAACTGATTTAATTATATTTGATGTTATTTATGTTGGATTAGTGCTTAATCTAGTGAAAATAAGTTGTATTGTGAAAGATAGCTCAAAGGAAGTGAAAGGAAATTTTTACCGTTTCTGCCCCTGCCATTGCCGTGCACTTTGGTGCACTTTTTTGTGGTCCAATTGACTTATTTTTTGTGTAAATGTGTAACACAGGTTGTGTATAAAGTTTCCTCAAAAATTTAAGTGATTTGGATGAGTGAATGTTGAGATTTCAAAAATTTGCCAAAGCTGGAAACGGGTGTCCAGAGTGCTTTGGCAATATTTTTGTTTCGGCCATAACTTTTTTCTCCGATGTTGAAATTGAGTGCCATTTGTGGTATTAGAAATTAGACACTTTCAGTTTTCCAACGGTATAAAATTCATGCCTTGATTCCATCTGAGTGAGCCGTACCAGCCTTGTAAAGTTGCCTGTTCTGTTTCTCATCTGTACTGGAAGCCCTGTTTTGAGCTGTGACTTGATGCTCAATTATGAGCTAGTTGTGGACAGAATTTTAAAACAATTTCTTCTGAGAAATTGTACCCTTATGAATGTAGTTTTTAACGCCACCAACCACGCTCAATTCCAAGTTGAATTGAGTGAGTTGTGGCTTTGAAAATGACTCAGTGATGAAAAACCCTCCTTTTTGCTAGTTGAATGACTCTTTTTGAATTGGGACTTTTGATCTTGAAATTCTTGGTGTTAATCACCTACCAAATGTATCTTGGATATTTCTTAGACATTTGTCTTCATAAATGGACCATGTTTGAAAAGATTCGTTGGCCAAATGTTTTAAAAAAGGGAAATGGAAGTACAAGGCAGCTTTGCCTTGGAAAATTAGAATTTTAGTGACTTTGTTAACCCACTTTCCAAATGGATTTTTCTATGAAAATTGACAGAGGAATAGCCCTTATATGGTAGTGTAATACTACCAAATTTGGTGTCATTCCGAATCCATTTCGATGCCCAACCAAAGTCCCAAAATTCGTGATTTAAACCTAAAAATTAGCCTAACAGTCTCACTTTTTTAGCAACTTTGAGCCGCTATATCTTGGTGCTCAAAACTCCAAATCTTTTTTTGCTTGTTGTGTTTTAAACTTTGATTGGAGTTCCAAATTTTAGAGGCTAGTTCATATTGTGTGAATTTTGCCGAATTTCCAAACTTTATCAAAAATCAACCCAAATCTGTCTTGGTATTCCAAGATAACATCTTGGACCCAAAATTTGAATGTCTTCCAATTGGAATCATGGAAAAGTGTTTTCTTGGAACTTTTAGTACTTTAGAAGTAGTTTCCAAAGATACCAAATTTTCTAATTTTGGACTTTCAGAGAGTGAGTTATGATTTTTCAAAAAATACCCTAAACTTGATAAATTTTGGCCATTTTGAAAAGAATCCGCACGGGAATAATTTCATAGAATCCGGCCGTATATCCGGCCAGTTATTGGCCGGATAGTTAGCTGGATTGATGGTGAGATTTGAAAAAAAATTGGGTTTCTTCACTGCCTCGAATCTGGCCAGAAATCCGGCCGGATATCCTGCCAGTTCTTGGCTGGATTGTGACGTGGCATCTTCACGTCCGACTTCGATCGTTCGTTTGGAAATTTATTTACATGGTTTCATACCTACTTGTTTCCATCCAATGATTTTAAAGATAAAATCAGATTTTTACTTGAGTTTTAAACCCCACCTTTGAATCTCGATTTACGAGTAATTGAGCCTCATTTTTGTGATATTTTCTTAGATTGTACACTGGTGCAATCTTTCTCGATAAGTAGGGGTTTTAAGCGATAGTGTGTAATAGTTGATTGTTATTTGCTCAGGCGCTCAAGGGGACCTTCAAGAGGAACTCGAAGTGGACGCCTAAACACTTGTTTGAGCACTTACTCACTTGTTTCGAATTGGTGAGTGTTCCATATAGGAGTACGTTATTTGAATAGTTTTACGACATGTTTACTCCATGGTCATTATGTGTTTAACTGTTAAGTGTTACCGATAATTGCTCCTATGAACTTTTTCACTGTTCTAAGGCGAGTGTGTACTTTATCTCACTCGACCTACTAAAATGATAAATCTTACCGTTAACCGAGATTATTTACCGTCTACCATTTACCGTTTACCGTTCACTGTTTACCAATTTACTTGATTACCTGCTTACTTGATTACTTGACTACTTGATTATGTGATTACCATAAATTACGTGCTCACATGAATTTTTTCACAGTTTTACGGCGAGTGTGTATTTCATCTCACTCGACCTATAAATTTGATAAATTTTTACCGTTTACCAATTTACTTGATTACTTGTGCATGTTGTAAGCTCTAAGCTGAACTGGGCCCTGCCCTTGGTTACTGACCTACTCGAGCCAGGACTAGGCTCGGTCGGGTAGGTTGGAACCCTGGGACACCGTTTCGGTATACTCGAGTACTACCACTGGAGAGATAAGGTGATGGCCAGACAAACCGAGGGGATTCTGAAGTTATAAGGTGCAGTTGACCGAAATGGTTCCACTGGAATACCGTATCCTTCAATGTGTGTTTATTTTACATAATGATAACTGTTTCATGTTAATGTGCCAACGTGCGACCCTGAGCCATACCTGTGATATGTTCAAATTATTCGTACAATGATAACTGTTTCATGTTAATGTGCCAATGTGCAACCTTAAATCATACATTGGGTATGCTCAAATTACTTGATTTATTAGAACTGCTAGAGTGCTTTGGAACCTCACTAGGCTGTGTAACTCATTCCACATTTTTGTTTTCCTTAACAGGGTTCGAGACCAAGTGCTCGTGAATAGTGCTAGATTGTTTTCTTTTGGAAAAAACTTTAAGTTGTATTACAGCAGATGGCTGTAGTAAATATTCTTTTGAGTTGTATTAAGTTTGAGAGCTAACTAATTGTAAGTATGAAGTGTTTTGGAGTACTTTAAATATATATATTGAAGTTGTTCGAAGTATTCCTAGTTTTGAATTATGGATTGTACCGAGTCCTGGCGAGAGTTGGACAGGCGTTCCACCGATACCCTTGGGTTCGTCCTTGGGAGAAGTGGGGGCGTCACAGTTTGACTATTCTTTATCAAGTGCAAATGCTGTAATGACATCAAGTGACTCGTTTGAGTTTAGAAATGTCATATATCAAGCAAAATTTTGTCAAATTTTTTACTGCCAAATCACTGTTAGTTGCATTAGCTATTAGTATGCATTTCTGCCATCTGTACAAACAATCATATAGATATCAAACCAAGAACTCCCTTAACTGGTTCATTTCAAATTCAAATTGGTTTAGATCATAACTCAACAGTTTCATTCTCTGAACATAAATAGCTGATATACAAAATTCTATTACAAGCACTAGTTCATCATGTTCAATTCTAGCATTTTCAATTCTAATACCTCTTGTTATCGTCTTCCATTGCCAATAAGCACAACCAGAATTACAATGCAGTAATAAATACATGCCAACCAAACCATTTTCACTTTTGCATTCAATTTGTTGATTTAAATCTTCAACGCTGCATTTTCTCGTTCAGCACTTCTAAAGTCCCTCAATAGTGAAATCATCACATTCTTAGTCTTCTAGAGTAAGGATAGATCATACCATAAAAAAAACTTACAAGCGCCATGTTTCTGCATTCATAAATGCCAATTCAGAGTTTAGTTTTACAAAAAATTTCAAATTTTACTTATTCAAAAATTTACCTGAAACATTTACCCCATAACTTTTGCCGTCATAAAACCATTTCAAAGGGTTTTACTCTATCCTAGAAGCTACGACTCGACATTGCTCATGGAAGTTGCAACACAATTTTGTCTCCATTATAGTATTCATGATTCCCTTCATATATCTACTTCCCTAGTTCTGATAAATTTGAGTCGACGTTCTTCAAATATTGATCAATGCTTGAATTTGATGTTTCTTTGTCCCACTTTCTCCTTAGATGCATTTTAAATGCTATGATTTTGAACACCAGTTTCAAAATTTGACAGATTTGAGCACCTTAGAATGAACCCTAGTTTCACCCAATTTCACCATCGACTTTTTCTACTATATTTTTCGATTTTTATCGAGTGTGTAATTATCAGATTACTTGTTTTATTACCGATCATTGATGTTCCAAAAATACCCTCTTTTGTCGATCAATTAGGGGTCAGGTTGGATTTTGTTGGTGCTGCCAACATAGAGCTCCTTAATTGGAAGTGGAAAATGAGGTTAGGGACTATATTGGCCAGAATTAAAAGTTTGGGAACAAATTGACATTAGGCAAAAAGGTTAGGGACTAAATTGGTGATTTGCTTATCAGAAGAAAGGGCTTCATAAACCCTAGCATCTCAGCTTCTAAACCCCGCAAAATCACAGGGAGGGAAAAAAATAAAAACCAAGAAAGGGAGTTGATAAAATCATCATGCCCAAAAAGAAGAAACCATCCCACCTGAATCGTCCTGAAAAAGCCCATCAAGCTTCTAAAGGTACAATTTCTTTTTTATTTTTATTTTTGCATGTAGTTTTGAAGTTGTTAACTTTCTTTGCTCTGTTGGCTTATTGAATTACAAATGGTTGGATTTATGCTATTCTCGCTATGGGATTTTTATTTCAGTTGAATTCCCAGAAATTTATTTCTATAATGAAGGCTAACTTAATCATTGGTGGTGTTATTAGTGAAGAGAACTTGGATTTTGGCTTAGCATAGTTTTCATAACTTACGATAAAGGACTGAAATCATCAATGCTTCTGGTGGTTGTATTTGTTCATTGGATTGAAAAGAGTTTTAATTTTAGCCAGTTATTTTGATTATTAAAAGGAAGTCGATTCTCCAGTTGCAAAAGGAGTTGAGAGTTTGATTAAACCTTACATATCCAATAAAAGTCCTATAAAGAAAAAAATGATAGATCATGCCCAAGAAAAAGAAATTAGTCCATCCTAATCACCATAGAAAAGCCCTTCCAACCTGTAAAATGTACAGTGATATCAAAACAAATGTGTAATGTGTGTGATTCTATGTGTTTTTAATTTGGTTATGAAGTTTTTAGCTGTCTTTGGTTTCTTTTCTTCTTAAACTTGTTATGTTATCTTGCTCATAGATTTAATGTTTATGAAATCGAGTAATTTAATTTACAGTGATAGGGAAGTTTTCAGTTGTATTATTGTTCCTTTAAATGGTAAAATACATTGTAGCAACTCCAGCCTATGATTTATATTCATCCCAATGGAAAGTGACATGAAGTTTAATGTATTATATGTTGGTATTAGACTAGTTTGAAGTGTTAAACCTGTCATGTTTGTATTGAATACGGTCCCAATCCTATTTTGCAGTTGTTCTTCATGTGGTTAGTCAATAGGAATCTTTTAAATTTCTGGATAATGGATGAATAGGGAAGAGCTGGAAGATAACTTATCACTTAACCACTTTGGTTGATATAGATCTTTACAAATCTGGACTGAATAAGATGTGACAACTGGAAGTTCCCTGTAGCTGTTATTATCGTCAAGAAGGCTAGCAAATTTATGTGTTGAAAAAAATAAAGAAAGCTTTAACTGGTAAGTTTTGTGGATCTGCAAATGATACCTTGTTATGGTCATGGTGCCTTTTGAAGCTCTTGGTTGAATGATACGGTTTTTTCTCAACGATGAATCTGTACAGTTATAAATCAGATTCAAATGATAGATAAAGTATAGTGTAGATGTTACATACATACTGCTTGTAAACATGTATATATTTGGTGATGTTCTTAACTTAAACATCGTATGTCAGAATTACTGTTGCTTGTCGAGCAATTTTTAGTTTTTATCCTTATGACAACATCTTACTTGATTTTGCTTTTCTTTTCTTTTGCTTTTAAAACTTATAAATTAGGATTTCATGCCTTAGCATGAGATTATGACAGATATTAGCAATATGTCATAGACTATATGGTTTTTCCTAATTTTAGTTATCTTCTTTTGTTTGGGAAGAAACTATCAAGCACATACTCTACTTTTTATATCTATAAAGCATGCTCGTAATTATGAGTGTTCTTTAGTGGGTGATGCTAAGATATATGTATTTGTGCATTCAAATTTGAGTATATATGCATCAAAATGTTGGCTAATAAGTGTCATGTTTATATTTGAATTGAAGGGAAGAGCAAAGATTTTTTGGACTGGGAGGAGAACAGCAATTACTCTGCCTCATCTATAGAGTCAAAACTTTTGTTTTACAAAAAAGATGACTTTGCGCAGGTGCAAATTGCAAAACCAAAAAGCATTCGAATTCCCGATAAGAAACCCGATATATGCGTTGTTCCTGAAAGTA
Source organism: Coffea arabica (assembly GCF_036785885.1). Lineage (NCBI taxonomy): Eukaryota > Viridiplantae > Streptophyta > Magnoliopsida > Gentianales > Rubiaceae > Coffea > Coffea arabica. Next base: position 30,241,565 of record NC_092313.1, read on the forward strand.
ATGTTCTTGGAAAAGTGAAGGACTTTTTGGGAGTCATATCAGAAGCAAATCAAAGGCTACAATTTGATGCAAAGAACAACGCTGAAAAATATGATATTGAAGTGCTTCATGGTAATGAATCAGAATACATTGAAATGGATTTGATGTTGGGAGTTGCTGATCTTCATACCCCTGAGGCTCTTGCTGCTGCTGAGTCTGCTATGGCTGGTTCCCAGCCAACCATCTCCTTGGCTGCTAGTGTTAGTAGTGATGATGATGACCACCATGAAAGTAAAAATAATGAGGAAGTTGCTAGTGATGGCAGTGATGATGAAGAAAGGATGTTTAAGGCTACTGGTGAAAATTCCTGTAGTGATCCGTGGAGGATGCAACCATCCAATAAGCGACCAAAAATTGTTGAGCTCTCATAAATTTCTGTGATGCATAGATACGTAGGTCATTGCCCTGGGGAGCTCTTGTAGTTATTGCCAAACATTAAGCTAGAGCATTGGTTCACACTTCTCTAGCAAGAAGAATGGTTCAAAGGCAATAGCACATTATGTTGTCTGCTTAATACTGTATTATGTAGATGTTCAGTGGAATATCATGTTGTCATAGATAGTTCCTTGATGCTAAAATTTTTTTCTGGAAATACATCTCTGTGTTTCTTTTTACAGTATTTTTTGTATCATGCCTTTCAACGGTCATGGTTGTCGATGTTATTTTTCTTCATCCAAACATGAGATTTTGCTTCTTTCCCAATTTCTTCAACGTGTGTGATTTTTGGTCGATCATCAGTAGTCAGCTAATGATCATTTGAGCTACTTAAGGTTTTCTGGTGAGTTCATTTATAAAATGTCTTTGATTTATTTACTTCTGGAAGAGAAGAGCAAAGTCTTGCTGTTTGGTTTTCGGCTGCAATTCAATCTGCTTGGTTTTGTCAAAACTTTGCCTGTCAATTGGTCTGGACTGTCGATAGCCATTTTTGTTCACAATATTCATTATTACCGCTTAATTTCACCTTGAATCCATTACTATTGGAATTAAGCCCAAAGAATATATGCTTTGAATTTGTAATGTATTTGACCACAATATGGTTGTCATCCATAATGTAAAGTTTATTACCTCTTTTAGCTACTGCTTTTTGGTATCATATTTTCTTTGTTTCTCAATTTGTTTCTATTGATGCATGTATCGGATTGCTACTAGGGTAGAGTAGAGCATATCTGTCGTTTATATTAGAATTTGTGGCAGTTTCATGACAGTAAATATACATTCCACTGAAAGATGGGCTTAGTCGTGGGTTCGTTTGGGAGTGGATGATTTGGAGAGAAAAGAAGGGGAAAGAGGAGAAAGTGAACATTTCCTTCGTTTGTTAGTTTTTATTAGGAAAGAAAAGAAGAGAAATGGAAGGATTTAAGAGGATAAATAGTAAGTAAAAGTTTTCCTCCCAAATTGGAGAGAAATGGAGAAAAAGTTGGAGGAAGCTTATGAAAGTTTTTTAAAATACCTATTTTATCCTTAAAAATGTCTTGAACAAATATTTAATGACTTTTATATCCAAAATCATTCCACTAATTCTCAAAACTCCCAAACAACACAACAATCCCTTCTCTTCTCTCATAACTTAAGTTTTCCCTTCTTCTCTTTTCTATCCTAAACTCCCAAACTTAGCAGTCTTTATTTTATACTTTACCTCTTGTCTTGAATGGTTGAATACATACTTATCAAAGGCAAGTACACATAGAAAATCTAGAAAAGTCAATATAATCATAAAATGGATTATCAATATGAAACAAACGGATTCAGCAGCCTGCCAGAATGGAAAGCTATTTATCCAATTAACCACAATAAACATGTTTTTGTAATTGGGCAAGTGAGCATTTTCATTTTTTGCATAAGAATTTATAAGTCATGTTTGATAACTCAATTCAGAACTTAGATTAAATGGATTCACATCTTAACATATTCAGACGCGTTTGATAAAAAAAAATATTTGGTAGTTACAAGTTAATTTGGTCGTTACGATATTTAAGGGAATTATGAGAGATTATATTAGCAAATGTGATTAGGTGATTAGGGTAAAATTTCATTTTTTAAGGGTAAAATTAAAAGTTCAAAAAATAACATAAAATGTTTACCTCAACTTCCATTTCTCTCCCTTTATTATTGTATAGATATCATCTTCATTGTCAAGTTCTTTTGCTTTCAATAGCTGCATAAAATTCATTAGATGAGGATAGTAGAATTTAACCAAGAAGAGGTCATGGATAAGGCTGCAAGTTACAATTTGCACCTCACCTGAAATCAATGACATGAATAGTTAGGAGACGAAGAATATTTGCCCATTAATAAAAGGTTTGATTGGACTTGCACAATTAATCAAATATTTGAGCTAGAAAATAAAAAATTCAAAAGTATTTGGCTAAAACTTTTTCTAAAAGAGCAAGAGAAGACAAGATAAAATACACGATTAAGAAATCATAATAGTGAAAATTTTTTTTTAGTAAGATCAAATTTTAGTCACTTGACTGAGAAATAAAAAGGGGAGTCTTTGTTTGAGGGGGGAGGGGGGATTCAATATTCCAGTTTAAAATTTTGATCTTTTAACTATAAATTTTGAAATTTGAAACAGACTCAACGCTTCATGACAATTGCAATACTTTTCGAGAAAGAATAAACCTAAATAATTAATCGGCAATTGCGAAAATACCATATCGAAGCCGTGGCAATTATTATCATCTCACGTGCAACAGCCACATTCAAACAAAACTAAAGGGCAAAAGCATAATTCCAACAACAGTCCTTGCTTTTACTGCTTGTACTAGGGCTGCAAACAAATCGGCTCACGATTGGCCCAAATCCGAGCTCGATTCAAATTCGAACTCGAGTTCAAAAATACTAAACTCGTTAATTCGCGAGCCGACTCGAGTTCGATATTATATATATATATATTATTTTAATAGTAAAATTACATATATATTTCTAATATTTATTATTTGTTAAGAAAAATTATTATTTTATTTATTTTTAAAAATAAAATAACTATTTTCTTAATTTTTTAAGTTCGAGAGTCGAATTTGACTCGAACTCGAGCTCGAACTTTACATTTTGAAGTCGTCGAGTTCGAACTCGAGTTCGAGTTTCATAAATCTAGATTGAGACTCGATTCGATTAGACTAAAGGTCGACTCGACTCGACTCGTTTGTACTCCTGACTTATATCCAAAGTCGAAAAATGCTTAGCCACATATCTAAAATTATCAAACTAACTCGAAGCAAGCAATCAAAAATAGATGAATAGTGCCAAGCAAATTTCTTTTTATACTATAATATAAGAAAATCTTAGAATTTTATCAGTTTTTGATCTTATTGTTTCTAAAACTTGTTAATTTTGATTTTAAAGATTCTAGGTTGGGTGGTAAGAGGGGAGGGAGTTTAAGTGAGAGATTTCGGATTCAAAACCTCCTACCTACATTTTTTAAAAAAAGGCATTCTACTTCTTTTGTTTAAGATAGCTAATCGCTGTATATTACATGTATACTCACATGTCATAAAATTGTATGGACAAATTCGTGTTACCATTAACCTTGTTTGAAAAATATTCTATAGCTAGTTAAGGTTTAATAACTAATACGAGGTTTGAGAATTCGATTGCAACCTCCATATGTTTAAAATTCTACCTTTTAGTCTCTGTGTAATATTTTTGGAGAAGTAAATCAATATCAAACTAAAAGAATAATTATTGCTATCTTATTAAGTAGCTCAAATTAAAGTTGTGTATACAAACCAATTCTACAAGATTAAAGATCAGCACATTTGTTATTACTAATTTACTATTAATAGTTCCCATAATATTGCATAATGCTAATTTGGTTTATATGATAAGATGAAAATAGTATCTCTTAAGTTTCTTAATTCCTTTTTACAAATTATTGTTTTAAATCTTTTCACTCAATTTACATTTTTAGTCCAAAACAGACAGGGATAAAAAGTGAACTTTCAAACTATATGGGAGCTACACGTAAATCACCAGAACCACAGGGGATTACTAAATTTTCAGAGTATAAAATATTGGATTTCTTTTTTTGAGAAAAATGCAGTTTTGGTACCCAAATTTTGACACATGAGCGATTTTAGTTTCCAAATTTTGGACAAAAGCAAAGTTGGTACCCAATCTTTCAACTTTTAAGCACATTTAGTACCCTTGACAATTTTTTCCCAAATTACAATGGAAAAGAGTCACGTGATAGTCACATGTTCAGTAATAATTCTATAAAAATTGCCAAAAAAAATGTAAAATATCATTCTGACACTAAGTACCAAGTTCGAGAACTAAATTTTACTTTTTTAATATAATAGTTGTTGAATATGTGATTATCGTGTGACTCTTTCTGATTGCAATTTGAAAAAAATACATCAAGGGTAGTAAATGTGCTCAAAAGTTGAAAGATTGGGTACTAGATTTGCTTTGTGCAAAGTTTGAAGACTAAAATTACTCATGTGCTAAAGTTTGGGTACCAAAACTGTATTTTTCTCTCTCTCTCTTGTTTTTTTTTTTTTACTATTTTCGGGCACATAAACCCCTGAGCTTCAAAAACCCTAACATTTCAATTTAAACCATCATAGCCACCCAGAGCAGAGCAATTGGGAGAATATTCAACAATTTTGAAAGAAAAATGACCCAAAAGAGCAATCTTTTCAAAGGCCAACAAAAGAAGAAGTCAATTCCTCCCAATCGCCATGGCAAAGCCCTTCAAACTCGTAAAGGTGCAATTTTTAGTTTCCAACTTTTCATATTTTGGTTGAAAAAAATCATTGTTCTGTATATTTGTGATGTGGGTTTTGATTGAACTCTGAATTTGAATTAAGGGAAGAGAGTTGTGAAGCCCTCAAAGGTCACGAAGGATATGGATACTGATCGGGTAAGCTTATTTAATTATCCTTATTATGTTTATTTATCTGCTTAATTGTACTTCAGAAAGGAATACTCTTGTTATTAAACTGTTCATAATTATTTGTATCTGCTTATTAATGTTTTTGACTTTCTTTGGTGAAGAAAATTGGTAGAACTATGCAATTTCTTGATAATTGGAGTTGTTTGGTTTCTTTAATATTTCAATAACCACCTAATCGAGATTTCTGAATGTGAGAACAGTTTGGTGTGTTAGTTCGTGAAAAAGAACATTAGTTTTGCCTCCAGTTGGAGCTTTAGAATTATCTTAATTCAGAATCTAAGTGTCAGCTGAAAACTACCTTAGAATTTAATGCTTCTGGCACATGTTGGAGGAGATTGATCCCTTTCATTTGTCCTGTTAAAAGCACTTAGTGTAGTGATTGGATTATAAGCTTACTTTGATTTCATCTTACTTTTGTGTGTTCCAATAAGCTTGTTCCCATGAAAAGTTAAGGCAATAGTAAGTCTATGGTGTTTCTGTTTACACGTTAGAACCTAAATTGGCTTCAATTCCTTTTCTCCATTTTTGTGTGTCTGTATTTGTGAGAATGTGTTCTTGTTTTATAAATTTAGGAGGAAAAGATATGTTCTGGAACCATGTTCGTGCATTTCCTTCCTGCATTTTGTATTTATTCTTGGATATTTTAGTATTTATTTATTTTTAGTTTTTCTTATCCTGCAATCAGTTTCTTTTTAGTTGTTCTGTAATCGTGTTCTTGTTTCATCATCGATGTTATAGAATTGCATGAGGTGAATGGGAAAGTGGTTACATATGGTCCAAATGAACTATTTTTTAACCTCTTGAGGTTAGAATAAGCTCAATTAGTTAGATTCTTTAAAAACAATAACCTGTCCAAGCTTTTCAAATCATAGGCAGGTTTGGGCAACTAAATGGTTTTGGACTGAGGTGTCAGCTATGCATCCAACTCAAAACCAAAATGGAAGATTTTTGTAGACATAAAACTATAGATCCTTCTATGTCTCGTTGAGTATATGCTATATGTTCATTATCTCTTTTGTTAGTGTTAAACAGGTGTTATGCCAGAAAGATTTTGTGAGGTAGCACGTAAATTGAGATATCTACATGGTTGCTTGTCTGTAACACAAAATAGTGGATACATGTGCATGTGAAGGGAAGGAAGCTGTAATATGGTTGTTAAGAGAACTCTTTTTACCCCTAAATAATACTACATGGGAGCTTGTGAATTTGAGAGACAGTTTAGGTTAAGGTGCTTTTATAGTTAGGCAGTCTTCGAATGTATAGCTTCTAATCTAATTTCATTAGGGAAAATTGATGAAATTGTGCAGTGATTAAGAGAGCCAATCTGAGACTAAATTAAGGATTGTCCCAGATTTAGAGTAGAGCATCAAATCTCAAATGTTGCTAAATGATGAATATTTGAGCAATGATTGGACAAAATCATAGTGCAATTGTCAAACAAGGTTCACATTGTTGTCACTGTATTTTCAATGTAATACTGCTTCTGACAATGCTTACTAGGAGGACTGTGATCTCTTTTCACAAGCAGCAAGTGGATGTGAATACCGCTTTGGTAATGAGGTGTTCCAATAGAGTTTTACAGCTTTCACCATGTTTTTTTTTTTCTATTTTCTTCAGCCTTGAGCCTTCCTCTTTGGGTGTTATATGCCACAGGCAGCCTTGTCATTTCATTCTGGTTCACTAGTCTTAGATCTCCAGCTCAGTTTTCCTATCCTTTGTTACCAAACTTTGTCAATTCTTCTGTCAGTATATACAATTGAACCACCTTCAAATACATAACCAAGATAGGTTGTTTATTTCCTATATTCTCAAGTTCAAGGAGATAGCATGTTGTTCAGATCACTGATGATCCAAATACATAGCAACTTTTGGAAGATGGTCTTTTTGTTCATCATCAGCAACCATCAATCTCTCAATGCACAGATCCTACAGATCCTTGGTTCTGAGCTTTGTCTCCACTTCCACACCCATCTCCAGCTACCTAATTAGCAAAGCTCAACTTTAATTACAGTTCCTGCCCCCCCTCTCCCCCCTCCCTCCCTCTTCTCTCAAACCAAAAAAATTTTTTTTTTGCCCCTTCTTTGTCCATAGCTTTCCAACCTCACTTTTTTCTCTTTTCTGGATCAGCAATCTATCCTCTTTCCAATGCTCTGGTTTTCTACCTGTTAAAAATGGTGATGGTGAAGGTGGCGTTTGAATCTTTAAGGGAGTGAAGATTGATATCCTGGTGGTGCCGAATGCTGGAAAAAAAATGGGAATAGGCTAAAGTTGGTTACATATATTTAGTTGGGGTGTAGAGTTTCATTCTATTATTGGGTTTTGGTGACATGGGTGAAAAGGAAGTAAAGTTCATTCCTCTCCCTACCAAATGTCTTTTTATATCTGTTCATGGAGCTAACTAGTCTCCATGAACACAAAAGGTCTGCTATTTCTAGAATTTACAGGAAAAGAAAAGTAAATTTGTCATCAGACAGCCTGGTATTTTCAGATTGTAGACTAACGGAGAGTGCTTCTCCCAGTAACTTGCTTTCTTCTGAACTAAGGCTGCGCATTGAATTTATACTTGATTTGACATATTGACCTTGTTTTTGCATCTCTTTTTAAGTTCTTCTGACAGTTTGCGTTCTGCTCTTCAGGAACTGACCAAGTTCATAAATTATTGCAATGAGGCAAAAGCAGCTACTGTTGCCAACAAGGAAGGCGGCCAACTAAGCATAGTCAAACCACAACCAGAGTCATCTAGTGGTGCAAAGTAGGAAACAACAGGCTGCTGCATCAGTCAAGATCAAGTCGTTGAATTAACACAATTTTGATTGTCATTTTGTAGGAACAGAATAGGTGTGGTTTATTCCCTTCTTCTTATTGTGTAGCTTTTCTATTTCCTGAGTTGATTCTGGGCTGGATTGAGAGTTGTTTGTTGTTGTTCTGCATGCAACTTCTTGCATTTTTGGCTTCTATAAAGTGTAAATTTCTATGTATTCATGTTGCCACATCTGTTCTTGTTAGCTGATCAACGGGACCAAGTGTAGCTCCTAATTGTCTCCAATTTACTCTTGTAAGTGCCTGAGTTTCTTGATTTTGTTACTCTGAATAGCTTTGCAGACAATAGATCAAGCTCGTTGGTTAAATGACTAAAAGTTTTCAGTTCTACAGGATGAGATGACTGGGTGTACAGTAGTGCGTACACCTAAACTATCTGTTCCAGAAATCATGAAACATGGTGCATAGCTTATCCTGTTGAGACTGTTTAGGGCCAGTAAAAATGTTTGTTATTGGAGGTTTTGTGTTTGACACGTTTCTGTTGAATCTGTTAATCTCTCTGAATCTGATGTTTACCATTACCACATTGTAAAAGGTTCATGATTATGTCAAGTTCTGTTTATTCTATTTGTCTTTATGATGTAGAATTCTTTCAAGTCTTCATTTCATGCAAATGCGGTGCCACTTTCTTTACATGTTTCTATTTACCCAAACTATAAGGTGCTCTGCATTTTTTTTTTCGGCCAACAATTAGCTTTACTGAATTGGGAATTTGCTGCATCTGTGGATTGGATTCTTTCCAGGGCACTTGGTATGGTGACCAGCCTAGAAAAGAGTCCAAATTTGTGGTCCATATCTATCATTAATGAAAAACGTGCTCTCTGTATTTGTTAACCGAGGACCATCAAGTTTCTGAACCCTTGATAGTCTTTCCTTGCCCAGGGTTGATCGTGAATTACCATTTTCCTTTTGTTTTTCCTGCATTCTATTATGTATTCCGTCTAAAATCTTGAAGTACAAATCTTCTTTTAGCCACCTCATACTCTTTAGAAACTTGTGAGATGGTCTAAAAGCTGGTGTCCAATAGGCACAATAGCTTCAGAGTTTGAAATGTACAGTCCATCATTCTTTGCATATCATATTGGAGAATGATGAGCATTTGTGTACTCCTATGGTGTTATGTAATATAATTTGATTGAAGAGGTGACACAAACAATCGAGTGTTAAGTTAACACATAGTTTTTTTTTTTTTTTTTTTCGGTGTTGGTAGTTTTTTGTTTTGGGAAGAAAAGAGGGGGCCCCCGCGGGGGGTGGTGGTGGTTTTTTTTTTTTTTTGGGGGGGGGGGGTGTTGGGGAATGGTGAAAAGATGTCCTGTAGCATCAATTCTTGCAAAAATCAGCAAGGTGTATTCTTTATGCCTTGTTGTTGGAACATGTGGCATACCATATCAATCACCAAATTTTAATTTCTTTAAACGACCATCTCCAAATACAAAAACATACGTACCTTTCTGTTCGCCCTCAGCATATGTATTGCAATTGTGATACCCTTTTGTTCACCCTTAGCAACTAATAAAAGTTTACCTATCTTTCAACTGAAATTTGTACACAGTTCCATTTATCTCACCGGGAATGGGGCAACTGTAATCCTGTTGTGTGGTGTTTGTACCCTTTAATGATTTCATGTACGCTTGTTTTACCAAGTTTTATGCGTGAATTTTGTTTGTTAATACATATTGTACAATGTTATAAGTAGAATAATTTATGTAAATGTACAACAATTCTGGAAGAAGCACAATATTTGGATTAATTGTACCAAATCACAACTCTAGTGCTAACACAAGTTAGTTCAATTGGCAAGGATGGATCTCTTTTTCATCAAATATGTTCGAATATTACTGTTGAGGTGAGGGTTGTGTTGGTTGGCGATCTATAAGAATCTTTGTAAGCGACTTATGGTTTCGTAGAGGTCTATGGTCCTTAAAAGGACTATGTTAGCGAGTGATCTGTAAGCGATTTATGATTTTGGAAATATGTCCTGACCCGTGTTGGTGATCGGAGTTGAATCAATCCAAACTTTGTTTTATCAAAAAAAAAAATGCTCCAGTGTTAATTTCCAAAATGTTTGGTCCCCTCCTAAAATTCTTCATAATATTATTGACTCCATGGTGCTTGCTCTTTCTGTTGTCCATTTGGGTATGTGAGATAGGGGACCAGCTTGACGCATTAGGAGGACAGATATTTACGACGTCAAAATCATGCTTCAGTCACAAATGTTTTTCGGCCCCTACCATGGTTTTGCTTAATGAGTTTTGCCAAATTGGAAAGTCAGCCATCAAAGTTAACAAAAATACAATTGAAATAGCTTTATCAAGACTAGAAGTTCATAAAAACTACCCTCCTCAAAATTGATGGCACAAGCCATTTTATCATATGAAAACTCAAATTTGATTAGTTTTCCTGCTCAGAGCAGAAGGAAAAGTTATCATAGTCCCAAAAAAAAAAAAATCTCCTTTCTTCTTTCTAATTTCTAATTTATAAATCTCAATCTATGATACCTTAGAGACATTAAAAAAAAAAAAAAAAAAAACCCTCCTATTTAACTATGTATTGGGCATTTGGGTGAAGGTTAGGACTCTTATGTCCATGCACAAAATGCGAAAGAATGTGATGTAATTTTTTGTTTCAGGTGTATCACATTATTATTATTATTATTATTATTTGCACATTCTTTTAGATGTGGTACATTAAGAATAAATTAGTGTTAATGTGGAGAAAATCCTTTGGAATTATATTTCAGAAAATTAACATTGTACGAATATTAGTTTAGAGGTACCACCCCATTCGATTTATCATAAAGTTCTACTCAATCTATTTTAAACACTTAAATCCCAGATCTTATGGATTTTGGATCTTGTCAAATTAGTTCCGTCAATTTATTTGTCCATTTACCTGTATGTAAATTATTAAATACCATATAATAATCGATAAGATTTATCTTAATGAGGAGATCATTGTGTTAAAATATCAACCCAGTGGACAATATATTACTATTACATAAATATATAATAATCAGATGATAGAGAACCAAGTAAATTGTGTAAAACAAAAAAAATACGATTGCTTAATCATAAGCCCAAACATTGTTGAATTAATTTGAGATTTCTATACAATTTATTTCTACAATGAAAATAGTCATGAACAGTAACATTCCTTAAAAGAGTATCAATTTAGTTTTTTTTTATCATATATTTGAAGAGAAGAGAATCCTAATCCACTACCTCAAGATAATCGACTATCTTAGAATCCTGTTTGAATTGCAATTTTTTGAATTTTTTTTTCTAGAAAATACATTGTAATGATTTGATATATGTGAGATAAAAAGTTGATTGAAAAATGTATTTATGGGAAACGTAGAAATTTTTTTGGTGAAAAATGACTTTTCAATCAAGGCTGGCAAACCAATTTAGGAATGGCCACCTATCTTGCACAAATAAACATTGAAAAAGTTTCCGTGGAGTGCTTGTCAATTTCTTGTTTTAAAATCGTCCCTCAAAAGTGACCCACCAAATTAGCAACCGCAAAGTATAATTAGTAAAAATTAGGGTTAATTTCAATTTGTTCCCCCAAACTTTGGATAATTATCCACTTCAGTCCTTAAACTTGAGTGCTTGTCAATTTCTTGTTTTAAAATCGTCCCTCAAAAGTGACCCACCAAATTAGCAACCGCAAAGTATAATTAGTAAAAATTAGGGTTAATTTCACTTTGTTCCCCCAAACTTTGGATAATTATTCACTTCAGTCCTTAAACTTGAAAATGATACACTTAAGTCCCTAAAACTTATAAATCGGGACACTTAAGTCCCTAAACTTATAAAATAGGACACTTAAATCCCTAAACTTATAAAATGGGACACTTCGACCACCAATGACATTCAGGATTTGTCAACAATTTTCCTTAATTGGGAGATATTTATAAGTTTAGGGATTTAAGTGTCCCATTTTAAAAATTAGGGACTGAAGTGGATAATCGTCCAAAATTTGGGGGACAAAGTGGAATTAACCCTAAAAATTATATGAAACACAGAAAGGGATAGATCACAGCCACCTAGGGAAAAGCATTCATGCAGTTATTTAATTCCTTTTTTTTTTTTTTTTAAAGCTGTGACAAGTTGTATAATATAATGCTTTATGCACCTTACCAAACTCAAGTGGTTGGTACAGTATTCATCTGAATATTCAGAACGTTTAATGTCGTGAAGTTATTGAATACCAAATTCCAAGTCATTCTTGCAGATCCTGTCTCAAACTTTAACGTTCAAATTATAGGGCACACCTCTTCCTTTTGGTTAATTTTTAAATAAGAAGTTTAACTGTACTTCCAACTTATTGATGAAATCGAGAAGGAAACTCTGTCCAGAACGGCAAAAAACTACACAAATTACCATGGCATGGTAGTGAGAGTTTTTAAAGCAAACTCTTTTTTATTTGCTTTTGAATTGCACGGAAATGCCAAACTTTTTTGTCATCTTTTCTTGATGCAAGGAGGAAGGGCAAAGATCCAAAAATCCGTCTGTTAATAGCTTAAAGATTCACTCCATTTGGATTAACTGTTTTTGAGTGTGTATATGAAAAATTTTATTATAGCAGTATACATGAAAAACTTTTGTATGAGATTTTTTTGAGACATCTTTGTTTGTATATTATTGTAGTATTTTATTTAAAAACCTTATTTTTGAAAAATATTTTTTTGAAGCGAAATGAAATTATTTATATATCAATCGATTTGAAAGATCCGCTTGAAGAACGGATAATACAAAAGGGGGTGGAAAATCCCACAATTTCATCTTGAATTGAAATAGCGTATTGTGCTAGCTTATGAGCTACACTATCATATTTTCTAAGAATCCAAGAAGCTTCTCAGATTGAGAATTTCCGGAGACCAGTAATTGAGTTAATGATCTTTTGAGCATCACCTCTAATGCTTGATAATGCTATATTGAAACTGAAGCTTTAGCAAGAGCCAACTTTATGACACCTTTTAAAGGATAGAAGTAAAGACCATTTAGAATAAAGAGGACATTACCTCAAAAACTGATTAACATTTTTTTTTGTAGGATCTCAAAATTTTTGGCATATTAAAGAATGGTTAAATCTACTGAAAAACAGGCTTCATTTAGCAATCGTTCCCATTTGGGTTGCACTTATTTTAGCACTTTTTAGAGTTTTTATAGAAAAATGTGATGCATATTTAAAAAAGTGTTGAGGGAATATTTTCAGAAAACTCCAATTTTTTTTTCAAGAAAAGAGGCAATCCAAACAAGGCATAGGCGTAAGAGAAGATCCACAAGAACATTAGAGAATAGTTGTCGTTCAATCCTAAAGATGTGACATAATTTTGCTGAGGCAACTCATTTAAAGTTTGCCGTCCAAAATGGAAGATCATCCGCATAATTCTAGCAAAATCACTCATGACTAAGACGTCTTGTCAATGTAATGTATCACATTCTTTCATGTGTCTATTCTTGAATGTTCCTAAAGTTAGTCAAAGCCCACGTAATTCATAATTGACATAATACAAATTTAAAAACATAATTCTCTTACTAAAGATCAAAGTTGTTTTTTTTTTTAAGGATAAATGAGAGTGTTCGAATTTGAAATTTTTCACTTATATTAATTTATTTTGAATTATTCAATTCATTCCTTCTCTCGATTTTATTCAATCAAAGTTGTTTTTTTTTAAAGTACAAACATACGTTACTTCCTTTTTTTTTGAATCGTCCAATCCATTCCTCCTTTACCTTTCGTCCAATCAAATTTTTGTGGTATATAAAGCTCTCTACATATATCAAAAAAATAACATATTAGTTGAACTTCGTTCGATTGATGTATTTTTTTTTACAGATTTTAATATAAACTCGTACAATTCTGATAGACGCGTGAATAGAAGAAAAAATACATTATCCTCACACAATTGGACCTGTTACAAATTCCTTATCCGAAATTCCTTATCCTCACACAGTACTAGTAGAGCTGAATCAGTTATCCAAATTCCAAACCAATAGAAGAGATGGAAAATTAGAAATTTACTACTTTTTTTTTGTGCCATTTACTAGTTGGAAGAAGACTTTAGACTCTAGAGTGCCTTATACGACTAGTAAATTAAAGATGATAACGTGGGGTCAACCCCAATCGTTCTGTCTACATTCGTGTACAAACATGACGTGGCCCAACTTCATTCACAAACCCACAAATCACAGCCGTTGATAGCATCATCAAACTTTTGGTAGTACGAAATTTACAAATTGAAACGCCAGCATTCAATGTCTGACCAAATATTCTCACGTGTATTTCATGCCTACAATAACTAACCATGTCCCACAGCGCACCATATAATGCCTCCATCCGTGAAACTGTTAAAAGCCCATTCTCTAACTGACGAATGTTTTAGTACTTTTAAATTGTAGTGCAGCCATTGGAGCGTGTTTACACGAGCCTCTCCCTGCGAGTGGTGGAGGTGAGAACTAGTTGTGTCTGAAACTTTGAGGTCAGAAGGAAAAAGCTTTGATGATTGCAAATAATTAGGTAAGAGCCAACAGCACAAGCCACCACAAGGAAACAAAATCCAACGTTCTCTTACGAAAATCCCACCTCCACCACCGCCACCACGCGCCACTTCAGCCGCCGCGGATGGGTGTTCAAGAACCTGTAAGAGAACACACCAGGACACCAACCATTCTGTTGTTTCCCTCTTTCTTTTTTTCTTGAACTTTAGTTGATATTGTTTTCACTTTCTTGGTAGGTAATTGTGCAGGGGGAAAATGGAGAAGGAGAAGGAGAAGGAATGGAGGAGGAGAAAAGGAAAGAAGAGGAAGAAATGAAGGATATTGAGAAGGGTGAAGCTGCTGGTGAAGAATTTGCAAGTCAAAATGAGCAGCAGCAGCATCAAGGGACAAGGGAATTTCACATGTCAATGATGCAAAGATTGTCAGATACCAACCCTTTAAGGCTTGTAGCAAATGCACCAAGAGTTGCTTCACCTTCTCCTGCTTATCAAAATCGTCATCCTCCTTCAGCTCGCCCTTCACCTTCTCCTGCTTATCAAAATCGTCATCCTCCTTCAGCTCGCCCTTCACCTTCTCCTGCTCAGAGTATTCCTCCTCGCCCCTCTCCTGCTCCTTCTTCTCAGCCTCGCTCCACACCTACTCCTCAAGTAGGTCTCATATGTATCTTTCTTCTTTCCATCAAATATTCTTGTTAAAGAATTTTGGATTGTAGATATGTCTGTGTCTGTTTATGTGTGGTGTGTGCGTGGGATACATGTGAAGATTTGACATCAATTTTGATTTTGATTTCTTTTTTTTTTTTGGGGCAGCAATCAATTGTATCATTGAATTCAAGATCATACACAAACAAGTTGTCTCTGTTTCTGTTCGTGGTTCACATGGTTCTGGCTTTTGGGCTAGTTTGTTTTCTTATATTTAAGGGGGTGCAAGGCTTGGTAGAAGAAGGAAAGACTAAAAGAAAAGAGCTGAAGATATTGAAGCATTTTCTGCCTCAAGTGGAGGCTGCATCTTTTCTTAGTATAACTCTAGCAATTTTTTGGCAAAAGGCAGTAAGAGTTTGGCCTAAATTCATGGTGCATTTCATAATTTGGAGCTCTTTTGTTCTGGCTTTATCAGCTGGAATCCTTTTAATTTGTTTCCAAATGCCAGCTACCGATGCTCTTGGAGTTATTTTCATATTCTTTGCAATTGGGAATGGATTGTATGCTTGTTGGGTGACACAGAGAACTGGATTTTGCTCGAAGGTTTTCATCAAAGCTCTTGAACCTGTAGCAAAATTTCATGATCTGAACCAGCCTACTTATTGGATGCTTGCTGCTGGTTTTGTGTGGATGTCACTTTGGATTTTAGCGGTTATCGGATCATTGAATTTCTATTATCCACCAATAGTTATCATTGTATTGGTAGTGAGCTTGGCCTGGATTACTGAAGTAATGAGGAATGTGGTTAACTTAACTGTTAGTAGGGTGATTGCTCTGTATTATCTTAGAGGAATGCAATCAAGCACACAATTTTGCTTTCAAAGAGCATTGTCCAAAAATCTTGGTAGTGCTTGTCTTGGATCCGTTTTTGTGCCTTCGATTGAAGCTTTAAGGATTGTGGCTCGTGGATTGAACTTGATTGAGGGGGAAGATGAGTTCATGTTTTGTTGTGCTCGCTGCGGTCTCAGGATCATGGACTCTATCTTCAAACGTGGCAACGGCTGGGCTTATGTGCAGGTAATTATTGACTTTGATAGCACTTAGAAATTTAAGCTTTTTGAATTCTATGAGAGATATTTTAAATTTTGAAGACAAAACTTAAATCGTTCGGCATGAGTGAGAACTTCAATACCTGCATTTCGGTTAAACTTCTAACTCTGGGCTCACAACAAAAGCCAATCATGAATGAAAATTTTTCAAGCAGCATAAGTAATGGTTCTCCAGTCACAATTAACGATTAGTTTTTGCAAACTGAAAGTTGCCCTTGAGCATGCCTATTGTCTGAGCGTTGTAAATTGATACCAGATGTCTTGATTTAGATGTATGTTGAGTATATTAGCTGCCTCTATGGTTGCTCTGTACTGCTTTCCTTCCTTGGCAATAAATTTTATTGTTTCCTGTTGCTTTCAAGTCAATTTATTAAAACCAACAAACAAAAAAATGACTCTTTTATATTTGGTCCATCATTTGCCTGCATTGACTTTGCAACTTGTAAAATGTAACAAAGAAACCATGGCTTTGGCCTGACTTGCAACATCCTATCCAGCTAATAATTTACTCAGAATTTGATCAACTTGAATTCAAGTAATTGAAGCAAATAGCCAATGATTTCTACAGATTGCTGCATATGGAAAAGGTTTTGTGAAGGCCTCACAAGACACTTGGGAATTATTCCAGGGGCGAGAGATACATCAGATTGTGGACTCTGACATTACTAGTGCAATTTGCTTCCTCACCGGAGTATGCAGTAGCTGCATCTGTGTCATTGTTGTAGCCGCTTGGACAGCCACAGTACATAAAAGCTATACAGCCACTGTCTCACTTCTTGCTGCCTTCATAGGCTATTTAATGGTTAGCGATTTGCTTAATCAATAAATTTGCTGCACAATTTCTTACCACTGGTCGAAATATTTGGTGAATTAACAAAATGCACTTGTTATCTGATGACAGACTAGGATTGCGATGGCTTTGCCTCAAGCCTGTGTGGGTTGTTACTACGTCTGCTATGCCGAAAATCCCAATAACAGGCTGTTTGTTAATGATAAAACAATTCCAGACCGGCTCAACTTGATAAAAGCAGGCCGTGATGTGGTGGTTCCAACACCTAGAGTCCCAGGAGCGTACAGAAGATAGCTGATGATGAAACACAACAGATTTTTTTTCCACTATCCCACAAAATGTGAGGATGTGTTTCAAGATGGCCACTCACTCTTGATTGAAAACACTAGCCTTTGTGGGGGAGGAGGGGGGACCAAAGGGTTCTATCCCTGTCAATATTGTTCAAGTATCAACTCAAGATGACTTCTCCACAGAAGTGGTGGGCACGATAATGATGATGACATTGGATGAATGAGTGCAATAATTTTTGCTGACCTGATATTCATCCACAAGATGAATAAGAATTGTTGTAGCTTCCTTCATGCATTAAATAATTGCACTATGGCTAGATGTAAAAATTTTGTGCATGATTTGGAATTACTAGCAAGGGAAAAAGATTCAGGAGAGCCCCCTCAGATTCCCACCATGAATACAAGTGCAAGTTGTCCCTTAGGTTTGGTCATATCCCTTGTACTATAGTAATAGATATTCCTCTTGGGATATACGATTCCATTCATTAATTTATTAGAATCTTATAAGTTTGGTAAACCCTTTTGTGAGTATCTTTCATTGTGCAGCCTTGAAAGAACAGTCATGAGTTGATCTCATAGAAAAATGTTTGTTTATTTATTTCTTTGTTAATTTGAAAACTCAAATAATTTTGACAAGAAATCTCCTTTTCAAGTGGATAGGAAAAAAAAGAACAAAAAATTGGTCCTCTCTATATCTTCCTCATCAATGAACCAAAATTTTAAACTGTCATGATTTTCCTAAACAACAAGATTAATGATTGATCTTAGCTCATTATTTCATTTTTGTTGTGTACTATGGTTGATCTCAATCTTTGAGGTTGTAATCATTTCTTTTTCCGTCCTCTTTGCCTAAACTCCATGTTATGCTGGTGGGGAAGGAAAAACGAGCAGTTTAAGCTTTTAGTAGCTACTGAAAGTTAGTTTATAGTTAAAGGTGGGCCAAAATGATATGCAAAACCAAATTAGGAGTATCTAATACAAAACTCTTTTCAAATGCATATAAAATAAACAGCATAATTGAGGAACTAGTAAAGGAATGGATAAAATTGGTGTGGGAAACAGAATATACCAATTGTACCATGGCTTTGTGGATAGGCTGTAACTTTAGACCTGTCTTTTCTTGTTCTAGTCGCATTAGCATTTGGATTCAATGTGTAGTGGCCAATCATTGAGCTCTTGACCCCCTCAAATTGGCCAGTCCTCCTTGGGGGCTCCAACAACATCATTTTGAAGACTGAGCGGTTGAGCAAATGGCCAATAGTGCTCACTAGCTAGTAGAATAAAGTTGCACCATTAGATTCCTCATGAAGGCAAAGAAGGTTCGAGGAAAGATTGTCCAAGTCATGTTCCCTGCTAAAAGTTTTGGATGCTCAGATTTTGATTTCAGGACAATTCTACAGCAGCCCAAGGTTTAATTTTGACAAATCTAGTCATTTTCAGCCCCATTTGTTTGACAACCGGGAAAGAAAATTCCTTTGGAATAATAAAATAGATTTTTTGTTTTCGAATAATAAATCTTTTTTTCCGAACATGATAATTTCTATTCTACACTAAGAGGAAGGGGTGGATCCAAAGGGGTCAAAGGGGGATCCCAAAGGAGCTAAACTATCATCGAACCAGACGGGTGACTATACATTCGTTGCTGAAATTTTCAGAAAATTCTAGACAAGACAAACCAGAGGATTTGATTTTTGACCTACACCCGACCTACACCCATCTGGTGGCCAACTATCCTAGGAGCAGTTGGTTTCGAATAACAGATCTTGAAAGCAACTAAGTTGCATAACTACATGCCACTACATGCCCACAAAAATTTTTTTTTTGTTTTTGGTTTTTGGTTGAATTAGGGGCGCAACAATCCTTCTTGTTTGTTGATTCTCTGTTGAAGCAAAAGTTGCCTATCCCAGCTTCCAAGAAATGTGTGATTGTTTGACAAATTCTCAAGACTCTCGTTCAGCAAAGACTCAGCTATATTATTCATTTGGCGAGTTATTATATGCCAATAAAATTCCAACATTTCTGATTGTGTTCCGCAACGGATCTTCTGTCCCATATCCTGTGCCACTCACTGTCCCATTTTTTATTATATTGCTATTTATGAAGCAATTTCTCCTTCATAAATATCACATTTTAGTTCTTTTTTGTTTCTTTAAGATTCAATAACTATTAATTTAGTAAAAAATAAATACAATAGCTTCAAAAAAGCAATATATAATAGAAAATTAAAAAAAAACAGCAGAAAATTCATAAAAAATTTCATTTTTTATGTATTTTTGATTTTTTGAGTTTGTTAAATTTTGTGTATTATTCAATTAATAGTTATTGGATCTTAAGCAAACAAAAAAGAACTAAAACATGATATTTATCAAGGAGAAATAGTAATATAATAAAAAGTGGGACAGTGAGTGGCACAAGGTATGAGACAGAAGATCCGTTGCGTCTTCCTTCTAATCATATGCATGTTATCATTCAAATTTAAATTTTGAATTTGTAGGGGTAAAATTGAAACGAGAAGCACAACCATCACAATCAAATCACTATTTTTAAAAAATTGGATTTCCCAAACATGACTAAATAATTGGGACGAAAAGAGTGTCAGTTTTCTTGACTCGGAAAAACACAGGTCCTAACTCAGCCAGTCACCGAGGCTCCAGTGCTGTCACGCATCGCATGTACTCCTTTGTGGTCAAAATTAACTCGTGATAAACTGCATGATGTGGTATGTAACACAAAATTAATACCTTTGTGGATTCAGATGGCATGACATTCCGTTCCTACAATGGACATAACACAAGAAGTTGGAGGAATTCTCAAATTTCAATGTCCTGAGAAACCAGCAACTAGGATCTCACCACTCTAGATTTACTTAACCCCTTTTCATGCAAAAAATGACCATTGGTATTGATTTGCTTTCGACTGCTGGTTAATATTACGAAGAGTAAGGTGGTCTGACTCCCGCAAGTAAATTTTTCCCTTGCAGCATCACCCTTCTCCACCCTATCTTTAGGCCTAAAGTAGACATATGCGAAAGAAATTATGGATACAATTGTCAAAACCTCATTTATGCATTCAAGTTGTTCACCAATCGACAATATCTTGCAAGGGGAGGATCTAGTGGGAACTCTTACCTTTTTCCATCCAATGTCAGTAAGGTTACCAACAGTATCAAGTGCACCAAAAGCCCATTATTGGTACATGGAGTTAAGAATATTGTGTTGGAGAGGTGGGTACACAAAATCAAAATCCAAGAGGTGGGTACATAAAATCGAAATCCACAAAGTTCTCAATTTTAAGAGACTTGAGCAACAAACAATATTATATTGCCAACATTGGTCCTCTGAATTTCTGTAAGCGGACTTGGAAACATTTCATTTTGGTACGCATTCTATGTATAGTAGATATAAGGAGACTAAAGTTGTCCACACTAATATACCAAGGTTTGCCACATCTCTCTCTCTCTATATATAATCTCGGGTCAGTCCACTCATTATCAATTGATTTTGAGATGGAATTTCAAGTATTTTTATCGTGATATCAGAGTTGGATGTTGGATTTGTTTGTTACCCTGTTTATGATGGGCCAATTTATAATTGGCAGACTAAAATTACCAAATCATGTGTGAAGGGGAGGATTGCTAGTTGATTTTGAGGTGGAAGACCAAACTCTTTATTAGTAGAAAGTTAAGTAGAAAGCGCAGTTCTTTGTCAGCAGATAGATAACAAGTGCCAGGTCCAATATCTGGGGAAAGACTTGGATAGAATTCATACCAACCCAAGGGTTGTATACCTTTATTTTCTAATAGCCCCTGTCTACGACATAGAACATCCACGCATTTGCGTGCCTCTTCTTCAGCTTTCTCAACTATTTTTGCTTGCAAGGTAGCTGGAAGCCTGGAAGCTAGGAGTATATTGGAAGAATTAACAGCTTTGGGACTCGAGTTTTTGAAGAGATGTGTCGTTCCATGCTTTCTGAAAGAGCATAACAGGCTGCCTCAATCTCATATTCACCAGTCATAAAGATGAGCATGTCACCTGGTGCGTAGAGAACAATTCATGCTGGTAGATAGAGTGATTTAAAATTAGATGATTGAGATTGAATTTATGGGTATAAATTTCAAAAATTCACTAAAGTTGTTGTGTTTTTGCATGTGGTTAACTTAGTTGTTGACGTTCGAAATTCAAGAATCAAAACAAGGAGGGCTTAAAACAGCAAGTTTTTGATGTCTGTAGGTGAGAATAATCAAAAACCGTGATGGTGTCCGGTGCATCAATTAAAAAGAATTCAAATAGTTGTCGAGCGTCCAAGCTAGAGAAACGTACGAGTCAACTATCATTGCGAATGAGTCAATTAGGTCTTCAGATTAGGAGAAAGTGTAAGCAGGAGATTTTGGATTTGAGACCTTCCACTTATATTTAAAAAGAAAAAGATGTTAAACAGATACATGGCTTAGAGAAGTCCACGAAATTGTATGGGAAAAGAGGAAAATTGCATTAAAGAAAGGGAGAAAATGAGAACATTAAGGAAAGTGAAGTAGCTTCATAAAATTTAAAGGAATAGATATAAAGAGGAAAGAAAAGGAAATAAAAAATAAAGTGAAAGAGAAGTTGTTCGGTCTCGTGTTCTGTACAGTAACTTTAAATTTATTTATAGATCATTAGAAGTAGAATTAATACTTTAAAAGTATTAGATACATATATAATAACTTTCAAGACAAAAGGATTTGTTGGCTGGCTTATCACTAACTTATTTTCCATTTAAAATAAAGAAAAAGCCTACCCAACTTAGCCAATTAAAAATAACTCGTCCCTTCAAGGTTTTTCCCATATCTCCTTATAATTCTGACAGGATTAATCACCATTGTTTTCACAAGAATATTGGATATGGATGTCAATATTAGTATTTACATTGATTAGTTTGGGGTTTACATTTTTTTTTTAATCAAGATTTACATTGCACGGAATAACAACTGCACAAGCCCTGCATTCAACTTAACATTGGGAGTAAAATTTGGACAGGAACATAGAATATTGGCACAAACTCCCAAAGAAATTTTACCATAACTTTGGGCATTAAGAGTGCCGACGTGACATTAAGCTTACCATCATGATCCCGCACGGCAACATTCTCAAGGATTTCAGAAAGGCCATTGGTGCTTACTGCTTAGTTATCTTTTTTTTTTTTTTAGTAATAAAAAGTTTGGATAGATTTGGCTCTGATCACCATTATAGGTTATAACATGTCTTTGGGACATCAATCGCTTATAGAGATCCTTATAGATTACTTAGTTATCTCTTTTGCACTTCTTCTATTAAAATAGCACGTTATTTATCCAGATCAGGGTCTTCAGCGTTTTTCGAAGAAGCCCCAATCAGTCATGTACTTCATAATAGGAAATTGCTTGGATCATATTTTTGGAAGGAAAAATAGTTCAAACATCCCCCATATTTTGTTAAATAATTTTTTTTGTATATCATTTTTGAAATGATAATTTTACATTCCTTACAAAATTGGTTCGGTAAAATTTGATTCCAATTTAGATTTTAAACCATTTTTTATCTTGAATTCATCTTGTGAACCACATGTGGTCAACTTTTTAGGGATGAAAGAGTTAAATCCCATTTATAATTAAACAAATGATTCAATCTATAATTATTTTTGCCTTTAAAAAAGTAGAATCTAATTTGAATCATATTCTTTTTTTTCTCTAAAAAAAGTGTGATTTGACAATTCATATTTATTTTTTCCACTACAAAAGTAGTATCTAAGTTTTTTGAACATAAAAAATAACTAAATGTAGGTCAAGTGGTGATTTTAGGCTAAAAAGTAGTCGAAAATTTAGGTCGAGACCAAATTTTGTTAACTTAGATTTGTTAGTGACGTAAAATTAACATTTTAAAAATGAAGGACAAAAAAAAATTCATTTACTAAAATGTGATGGACGTTTTCAACTATTTTTACTTTTGGATCAACATTTTAGCACTCTATGTAACATGATTTACATGAAATAAAAATGTGATTTGGAAGATAAAAATGGATAATTACATGATGTATTCATTATGCAATCATTTTTGACAAATAATAGCCCATCCAATCAAATTTAGGAGGTATTTGGTAAATAGGTTTCAAGACAAAGAATGAGTTTCAATTCAATCCTATTCATACATGATGCTTGTTTAAAGTCAATTAGATCTAAGGACTAGTTCTTAGTTGACTATTTTAACTGATTATAGATTCTGAGTTAGAATAAAAGTTTTGTGGTGTTCTAGATTGTTTTTGTAATCTGATTATAAATTTTTTTATAACCAAAAAGGCTAAGATCTATAGTCATCCAAAGAGTAGTTTTTATTAATTCTGATTATCCTCTGTAATTAGTTTCTATGATTAGATTTTGTAAAATCTAAAATGACTGAGAACAAGGCCTTACTTAATGGATTTCATGGTTTAAAACTACTAAAGAATAAGGTCTCACTTATCCATAATTTTTTTATTGCTTAAATCTATTGTTGTGTAGTTATCAAACTCTTCATACGGGTATTCGTCAAAACCTATTGCTACTCTCCAATTTATCATACTCGTATTCATATTGATTGTGGAATTTGAAGCAAATGACTCAGTCTATTTTAGGGGTGCTGTCGAGTCGAGCTCGAGCTCGAGTAGTGCACTACTCAAGCTCGACTCGAGGCAAAATAACTAAGCTCAAACTCGAGCTCAAGCTCGTCAAGCTTTTAAAATTCGAGTTCGAGCTCGACATCAATTTATGGAACTCGAGCTCGAACTCGAGCTCGAGTTTAATTAAATGTAATTAATTCAAATCAAGCTCAATCGAGCTTATTCGAGCTCAATCAAGCCTAATCAAGCTCAAGTAATAAAAATTAATATTTTATATATAATTTTAAATAAAGGATATTATTGACATTTCACAATAATAAAAATTAAAATATATATTATAAAAACTCGATATAGCTCGTCAAGCTCTCGAGTATCATATTTCCAAGATCGAGCTCGACTCGATAGCTGCCACAAGTCTTAGGTTGAGTGCAAGTCTTAGTCTGTAGACATTGACTTTATTGTAACACATCTTTATTTTATCGGAAAAAAAAGGGATAATTTCAGAAACCTCTGGGGAGGTTTCTGACACTTTCACTGACTTCCCCCGAGGTTCGCAAAATTTCACTGATCTCCCTTGATAGAAAATTGGGCCCCTGAGGTTTCTGACACTTTCACTGACATCCCTTGAGGTTCTCAAAATTTAATTGACCTCCCTTGATAGAAAATTGGGCCACTTTTCTGACATCATGAAGGCCAAAATTACAAATATATCCTATGAAGTTGGGGTTGTAAGTCCCAAAGACAACCTAAGAGGGGGGGTGAATTAGGTTGATTAAAAATTTAATCAAGTTTATGCAATTTTTTGCTTAATAAAAATTTACCTTATTTTCTAGTAATGATCAATCAAGTAGATTAGAAGAAGAGAGCAATACTGATTCGAAAAACAAGTATAGATAAGCAATGAGAATTTTATTAAACAAAAAAATAAGATAGAATATCAAACCGATTGTCTACCAAGCTTTCCTCAAACTTGAAGACCAATCACTAGGTTGAGCAACTTCTCTTTGATGAAAGATGATCAACTAGATGTACAATGGAGGGAGCACTTCCTCCTTGCCCTAAGCCTCACTTAGTCAAGCTAAGAAGTTTTACAAACACTCAGATAACCCTCAACAAAGCTACACTATTGAAACTTTCAACCACAAGAGAAATGCTCACAAGAAATTCACACCACTTGGAGAACAAATCTAGCTTTGGAGACTATTTTCTAGCTAAAATATCTCTTGAGATCTTGTAAACAAAGTGTGCAAAAGTCCATATCTGATTCAGAATCGTTTGTATTTAAAGGGAACAAAAAATGGGCTTCATTAATACTTCCAACGGATAGAAGGCATATGAAGAGTCAGCTAGCCGTTGGGGCTGTTGGACGTCCGACGGCTTAGTCATCGTCCGAACCCATCGTCCGAAAAACAGTCAAGTTGTTGTTCGGACGTCCGATGGAATTTTATCGTCCGAGCTTCAGTGTCCGAACGTCGTCCAGAGAGTTATCAAATCTTCGTGGAATTTTTAGGACGTCCGATGAGATTGATGTGCATCCGAAGCATGCGTCCGATCCTTCAGGACGTCCGATGCTTCCTTACGAGCGTCCGACAGAGTCTTGGCAGAGAGTCATCAATACTTTGTGGAATTTTTAGGACATCCGACACGATCGATGTGCGTCCGAAAAGTGTGTCCTATCCATCCGGACGTCCGATGCTTCCTCACGAGCGTCCGACAGAATTTCCTTCCTGATGTTCTTCATCCTTTCGGACGTCCGACAGAATTTCCTTCCTGATGTTCTTCATCCTTTCGGACGTCCGACAGATTCCTTTGGACATCCGACATGGGTGTCCTGTTTTTGCTTCTTCTTTTGGTTGATTTTCATTTCATGACATATTCGTACCTGATTCTTTGATAGGCAAAAAACACTTATATTTGAAGAGAGTTAGATAAACATTTCAAAGTCCTTTGTGATCATCAAAACCAAGAATAACATTCTCCCCTTTTTTGATGATGACAAAATAATGGTTTGAAATAAGATTTGATGATTGCAATATAAGCTCCCCCTTTCTCAATTGACAAAAACTCCCCCTTACTCAGTGGATCATAGAGCAAAAATTTGAAAAACTCCCCCTCACTTGGCTACCCAACCTAATTAATCAATCAACCAAAAAACATAACAATTACGCAGCCAACATCCAACATTTTACCAATTCAATCCATCAAGCCAATTCAATTAAATCATCAATCAATCCAATCCAGTCCTCTCCCCCTTTTTGTCATCACAAAAGGCCAATCAATCACATATAACACGGAGAATCAATAACAAAAACATTCATCACATCCACACATTCAAAATACTTAAACATTCATCCACATATCCATAACCATTACAGCCATAATCATCCATCAAACAGTACTTAAACAAACATAATATAAACAAAATGAAATAGTCATTACATCTACATATCCATTGTTGAACATCACATGAAATAGTCAAACAAAATGCAAATGACCCTATGTGATCCTAAATGGTGAGCTAGGTGGATCCAGGTGTCCTTCGAGAAAGCTGATATTGGGAGAGGTCCTCCTCTTCAGTTTCTTCATCATTTGTAGCAGCTTCTTCAACAGGTGCTTTGCCTTTATCTGATTTGGAAGGGTCATAAGGAGTCACTGGAGTTGACGAGCTTGGGTCTGGAATTGATGAACTTGGATCAGTGGGGCGTGGCTCTTTGCCATGGAAAACTTCCTCAATCACAGGTGGGGGAAAAAGAAGGTTCTTTTTGTCTAGGTAGGCTGTTTGATGTTCAGAGGACATGGTGAGCATTAGACCATGTTCTAGAAGAAGAACATGCTGTTTGAGTTCACGAAGGAGCTCAACCACTTCATCATTGGAGGAGGAAGATGCCTTAGTGGCAGATTTCCTGGGATGAATAGGAGTGAGTGCAATAGATGAAGGATTGTGTAGTGGATCATGTGCAGCCTTAGACCTAGGTTCACTGGATGATGCCCCCTTATAAACCCATAGATTATCCTTAAAGACAAGATTTTTCCTTTCAAAATATCCTTTGGTAAAGGCATAAGAAGATGCTTCTTTAGGACATACACCAAGAATTGGTACTTTGTAAAACTCAAAGATCTTTTGAAGAAATTTTCCATAGGATAATTTTCTGCGAGAATCAGTGGCATAGCGAAGTAAAAACTTGCACATGACAAAACCAAAATCAATGCGAATCTTTTCTCGAAAACAGTAAAAGAGATACAACTCCATTTTGTTTGCATCTGTTCTATGGCCATCAGTAGGCACAAGCAGGTTTGAAATCATTGAAAAGACAATTAGATTCACAGGGGCAAGATCATTCAGTTTAGCATCAGCAGGGGAAGAAAAACTTCTTTTAAAATAAGTCAGCATCTTAGCCCCATCAAAATGATTATCAGCATTTGGATGCTTTTCATAGGAAAAGAAATTTACAATTTTACTCTTGCATCCAGGTTCAATAGAAGTTTTTAAAATCTCATTCACAATTTCAGAATCAAAGACTAAGTCTACCCCATTAACCCTGGACATAATCTCAGTTTGGTCAGTGCCTTTCCTAAGATTAGCAAAGAATTGATGCAGCATTTCAGGGTAATAAACATTGGGCATAGAAATGAGATGTGACCATTTCTGGAAAGAAAACAGATTCAGAATGGATTCTAAACCTATTTGGCAAAATTCAGAAGAATTGACAGTGCGTTGAGGGATGACACCTTTCTGGGATATCCAGGAGTGTTTGTCTTTTGCAGCATCATCAAAGAATGTAGGGAGTGAGATTGATTTTGGAGGCGGTTGAGATGAGGTTCCCTGTCCAGATTCAGGCTGAGGAGTGGGTTGTCGTGTAGGCTGTGACATCTGACCCTTTACAGCTCCCCTCTTGAAGCGTTTGGATGATCGTTTGACAGTAGGAAGATCATCATCCTCATCCTCATCCCTGAGTGGATGCTTGCGTCCGGCAGTGACCTTTCCTCCTCTTAGATTCACCATTGTGCGAAATGTGTGGAATGAAGGATGAAAATGATGCACGCAGTAGTATGTAAGTGAATCACACAGAAATTTTGGAACAAAAGGCTTTGAAGAAGATTTGACAGAACGGTTATGAGAAAGTAGGATTTTGAGTGAAATTTGGGAATTTGTGAAATGTTATGCGATTCGGTGAAATGATCAGGAGAAACGAATCGCAATAGATCAGGAAAAGTTTTGGTTGAGTCAATTTGGGAATGAGAGCTTCAGAATGGTACGGATTTGAGAGTGAGAAATGAGAGAGTTTTCGTCCGAGAGGAAATAGAAGAAAAAAAAAATTTTGAAGCAAATGAGGGAGAAAGTTATTTTAAAAAGTGAGCCGTTGCACTGTCGGACGGCCGAACGAAGTCGTGTGTCCGACAGCTTCGTCCGAACAGGTATTTTCTGGAAAAAATAGCTGAAGAACATTATCGGACGTCCGTTCATCTTCTTTCGGACGTCCGAAGACTTTGAGAAATTTTAAGATGATTTTTCGATTATTCCTAATTTTGATCTTAGATGAATGAACTGATCTAATGGCAAAGCTTTGGTAAAAATATCAGCAAATTGATCTTTAGAACAAACATAATTTACACAAATTTCACCTTTTTGAACAAGATCTCGAATAAAGTGGTGCTTTATATCTATATGTTTTGTCCTAGAATGTTGAATTGGATTTTTTGTCAAATTAATAGCACTAGTATTATCACAGAATATAGGCATGCAGTCATATAACAATCCAAAATCATTCAAGGTATGCTTCATCCATAAAAGTTGAGCACAACATGCACTAGCGGCAATATATTCCGCTTCGGTTGTAGACAGAGATATTGCATTTTACTTTTTGCTAAACCAAGAAACTAAGCAATTACCAAGAAAGTGACAAGTTTCACTAGTACTTTTTCTGTCCACACGACAACCACCAAAATTCGCATCCGAATATCCATATAAAGCAAATTCACAAGATCTAGCATACCAAAGACCATAGTCTAATGTACCTTTCAAATACCTAAAAATTCTTTTAACAGCATTTAAATGTGATTCTTTTGGACAAAATTGAAATCTAGCACACAAGCAAACAGCAAACATAATATCAGGTCTGCTTGCGGTTAAATAGAGTAAACTTCCGATCATACCTCTATAGTGCTTTTTATCCACATGATTACCTTCTTCATCTTTGTCAAATTTTGTAGAAGTGCACATTGGAGTTCCAACTTGCTTTGAGTCCTCCATGCCAAA
Source organism: Coffea arabica (assembly GCF_036785885.1). NCBI lineage: Eukaryota > Viridiplantae > Streptophyta > Magnoliopsida > Gentianales > Rubiaceae > Coffea > Coffea arabica. The sequence continues at coordinate 30,270,523 of NC_092313.1, forward strand.
CCTTTTCAACAATTCCTTGGTATATTTTGCTTGATTTATAAAAATTCCCTCAAGGGCTTGATGTATTTGAAGACCAAGGAAGAAATTTAATTCTCCCATCATACTCATTTCAAATTCACTTTGCATAGTGGTGGAAAAATCCTTGCATAGATACTCATTAGTAGCACCAAAAATAATATCATCAACATATATTTACACAATAAGAAGGTCATTTAACACTTGCTTAGTAAAAAGTGTGGTGTCCACAATACCTCTTTTGAAACCATTTTCAATCAAGAAACCACTTAATCTTTCATACCAAGCTCTTGGAGCCTGTTTTAAACCATATAATCCTTTAGATAGTTTAAATACATGACTTGGAAATTTTGTATTTTCAAAATCGGGGGGTTGATCCACATATACTTCTTGATCAATAAAACCATTTAAAAAGGCACTTTTCACATCCATTTGAAACAATTTGAAACATTTGAAACAAGCAAAAGCAAGAAACATTCTAATAGATTCTAATCTCGCTACGGGAGCAAATGTTTCATCAAAATCAATTCCTTCTTCTTGTGCATATCCTTTAGCAACTAATCTGGCTTTATTTCTTACAACAACACTTTTATCATCCAATTTATTTCTGAATATCCACTTTGTGCCAATGATAGGTTGATTTTGAGGTCTATCAACAAGTGTCCAAACCTTATTTCTCTCAAATTGATTAAGTTTCTCTTGCATAGCCAAAATCCAGTTATCATCCTTTAAAGCATCATTGATATTTTTGGGTTCAAAAAGAGAAACTAAAGCAAAATTGTCTATCAATTTTCTAGATGAAGAACGAGTCTTTACCTTTTCGGATGGATCACCAATTATAAGCTCTCTTGGATGATTTTGGCTAAATTTCCAAGCATTGGGAAGGTCTTTGACTGAATCATCATTCTCATCTTCATCACCCTTTTCTTGATCATTATGAGTTTCATCCATCATTTCCATTGCTGCTGGTTTAGATATTCCTTCATCACCAATTTTCAGCTTTTCCATTCCTTCACGAACACCTACATCATCATCCTCACACGACCTTTTGGAATTATCATCATTAGTTTCATCAAATGTTATGTGAATGGCTTTTTCTATCACAAGAGTCCTTCTATTAAAGACTCTATATCCTCTTTTGTTCTCACATTAACCTAAAAATATTCCTTCATCAGATTTTTTTCTCAAACTTACCAAGGTGTTCCTTTAGATTTAAAATAAAACATTTACAACCAAAGACTTTGAAATATCCGACCGTAGGTTTCTTATCAAAAATCAGTTCATAAGATGTTTTATTCAAAATGGGTCTCAAAAGGATTCTATTCATCACATAACATGCAGTGTTTACAGTTTCAGCCCAAAGATATTTTGGCAAACTACATTCACTTAACATAGTTCTAGCAGCCTCTTGTAGTGTCCTATTTTTCCTTTCTACAACACCATTTTGTTGTGGAGTTCTTGCAATAGAAAACTCATGGGTTATGCCATTATGATCACAAAATTCTGGAAAACCACAATACTTGAATTCCGTTCCATTGTCACTTCTAATCCTAACAATTTTAAAGCCAAGCAGATTTTGCACTTTAGCAAACAATGAAGTGAAATTCTTGAAGGCATCATCCTTATGAGCAAGAAATATCACCCAAATATATCTAGAATAATCATCCACAATCACAAAGCAGTATTTCTTACCTCCCAAGTTAGTGATTTGAGTAGGACCAAATAAGTCAAGATGCAAGAGTTCTAAAGGTTTAGAAGTTGATACACACTTCTTTGGTTTAAAAGAAACTTTTGTTTGCTTTCCAAATTGACATGCATCACAAATTTTATCCTTTTCAAAACAAATTTTTGGCAAGCCTCTAACCAGTTCTTTTTTCGAAATTTCCTTTAATAAATCCATGTTAAAATGACAAAGTCTCCTATGCCACAACCAAGGATCATCATTTGAAGCTTTAAGACATTTGAAGCTAGATGAATCAATTTTATCAAGAACCACAATATATATGTCGTTAAACCTCTTACCTTTGAACACAACATTATATTTGGAATCAAGCACAATGCATTCATGCTTTTTAAACAGCACGTTCAAGTCTGTATCACACAATTGACTAACACTAAGCAAGTTATAACCTAAGTTATCAACTAAGAGCACATTATGAACAAAAGTTTCACCATCCTTACCAACATCACCTATTCCAATTGTCTTAACTTTCACATCATCACCGAATGTCACCTTTCCACTTGATTTTGATTTTAGCTTTATGAACAAAGAGGGATCACCGGTCATATGCCTTGAGCAGCCGCTATCAATAAACCATTTGGACTTGTTTGAGCCTTTTTCCTGAAAAGAGAAAATGTTTGGTACCCTTTTTAATTTTTGGGTCCACAATAGTTAGCATTGTATCTCACTAACCACATGCATTTCATCCCTTTGTTCAGATTTCTTTTCACATAGCAATCTCCTTTCAAATGCCCTTTTTGACAACAAAAATCACACATAATGGAAGAGTCCTTAACATGTATTGGTTTGACATATCTCAATCCACTTCTTCTATATGTTGTGAAACCATGTGCATTTTTGTTGTGTGCAAATGTTCTTTGATGAGCAGTAAGAAAGGTAGATGACATGTTCTTTTTGAGAAAATCTTATTTCCTTGCTTTCAAAGTCTCATCCAAGTTGTTCATTCTTTTCTTCAAATCACCATGTCTTTCCTTCAGCATTTTACAAATATTTGTCTTTCTATCAAGCTCATTTTGAACATTAAATCTGGCTCTTACAAGACAGTCATTGTCAGTCTCATGCATTTCATCCCTTTGTTCAGATTTCTTTTCACATAGCAATCTCCTTTCAAATGCCCTTTTTGACAACAAAAATCACACATAATGGAAGAGTCCTTAACATGTACTGGTTTGACATATCTCAATCCACTTCTTCTATATGTTGTGAAACCATGTGCATTTTTGTTGTGTGCAAATGTTCTTTGATGAGCAGTAAGAAAGGTAGATGACATGTTCTTTTTGAGAAAATCTTATTTCCTTGCTTTCAAAGTCTCATCCAAGTTGTTCATTCTTTTCTTCAAATCACCATGTCTTTCCTTCAGCATTTTACAAATATTTGTCTTTCTATCAAGCTCATTTTGAACATTAAATCTGGCTCTTACAAGACAGTCATTGTCAGTCTTTAGTTGTTTATTTTGTTGAAGAAGACTTGTATTTTCATGAATGAGAAAAGTAATTTTCTGTTTTAGCTGCTTGTTTTTATCATAAGATTCCTTCAAGGCATTATGCAGTTTTTCAACAAAGGATTCAAAATCATCGTCTTCTTCATCATCACTTTCAGATTGAGAGTGTATGGAAGTTACCTCATTATCTCCAATAGCCATGAAGGCCATTTGAGTTGATTCTTCCTCTTCTTCAACTTCCCCTTCAAAGTTGCATTCATTCCAAGTAATCTGGAAGTTGTTGAATCTTGGCTTTCGATCAGCTTTCCCATCTTTCATTTTCTTCATGGGGCATTCGTTTGCATAGTGTTCAGGCTGTCCACATTCATAGCATTTGTCCACTAGCTTCTTGTTGAATTCTTGTTTTCCTTTGTTCCTTACATTTGATGAATAATTTTGAAATTGATTGCTAGGTCCTCCCTTTCTAAACTTCCTTTTATTCAAGATTCTCTTGAAACCTCTTGTGATGAGAGCAAGATCATTATCATCACCATCCGAGTCTTCATCATCCAAGTGAGCTGGATCATCCTCACTTTGAGTAGTCTTTAGAGCAATATTTCTCTTTGCTCTAGCATCCTCTTCCTCCTGCACTTTAGATTTCAGTTTCAACTCATAAGAGGTTAGTGAGTTAATGAGAGATTCAATAGGCACAAAATTTAAATCCTTAGCCTCCTCTATTGCAGTCACTTTATTTTCCCATTCTTTGCCCAATGCATTGAGAATTTTCCTGTTCTTCTCTCCCAAGGTATACTCTTTGCCCAACACCTTGAGATTTTTGATCAAGTCATTGAACCTGCAATACATTTTATCAATATCCTCAAGAGGTTCAATTTTAAATGATTCATATTTTGTGAGCAAAATAGCCTTTTTCTGTTCTCTCATGTTGTCACCACCCTCATAGATTTCTCTTAGCTTATCCCATATTTCTTTGACCGATTTACAGCCTTTCACTCTAATTGATTCATTTGAATCTAAGGCACTATAAAGAACATTCATGGCCTTGGCATTCAATGTGAGGTTAGTCCTATCTTGAGCATTCATTTCAGCTCTCGTTTTTGGCCGAAGCAACCCTGTATCTGCATCAAGAAAGTTAGCTTCATGCGGTCCTTCACTCACAATAAACCATAGCTCAATATCAATAGATTGCAAAAAGATAATCATCCTTTCTTTTCAGCTAACATAATTGGAGCCACTGAACATGTGAGGCCTAGTAACAGATTGCCCTCAACAAACATAGTATGACTGGTTGTCATCTTTACTCCAAGCAGTTTGAGCTTAATCTCTAGGAGACCAAGCTCTGATACCAATTGTAAGTCCCAAAGACAACCTAAGAGGGGGGGTGAATTAGGTTGATTAAAAACTTAATCAAGTTTATGCAATTTTTTGCTTAATAAAAATTTACCTTCTTTTCTCGTAATGATCAATCAAGTAGATTAGAAGAAGAGAGCAATACTAATTCGAAAAACAAGTATAGATAAGCAATGAGAATTTTATTAAACAAAAAAATAAGATAGAATATCAAACCGATTGTCTACCAAACTTTTCTCAAACTTGAAGACCAATCACTAGGTTGAGGAACTTCTCTTTGATGAAAGATGATCAACTAGATGTACAATGGAGGGAGCACTTCCTCCTTGCCCTAAACCTCACTTAGTCAAGTTAAGAAGTTTTACAAACATTCAGATAACCCTCAACAAAGCTACACTATTGAAACTTTCAACCACAAGAGAAATGCTCACAAGAAATTCACACCACTTGGAGAACAAATCTAGCGTTGGAGACTATTTTCTAGCTAAAATATCTCTTGAGATCTTGTAAACAAAGTGTGCAAAAGTCCATATCTGATTCAGAATCGTTTGTATTTAAAGGGAACCAAAAATGGATTTCATTAATACTTCCAACGGATAGAAGGCATATGAAGAGTCAGCTAGCCGTTGGGGCTGTCGGACGTCCGACGGCTTAGTCATCGTCCGAACCCATTGTTCGAAAAACAGTCAAGTTGTTGTTCGGACGTCCGATGGAATTTTATCGTCCGAGCTTCAGTGTCCGAACGTCGTCCAGAGAGTTATCAAATCTTCGTGGAATTTTTAGGACGTCCGATGAGATTGATGTACGTCCGAAGCATGCGTCCGATCCTTCAGGACGTCCGATGCTTCCTTACGAGCGTCCGACAGAGTCTTGGCAGAGAGTCATCAATACTTTGTGAAATTTTTAGGACGTCCGACACGATCGATGTGCGTCCGAAGAGTGTGTCCGATCCATCCGGACGTCCGATGCTTTCTCACGAGCATCCGACAGAATTTCCTTCCTGATGTTCTTCATCCTTTCGGACGTCCGACAGATTCCTTTGGACGTCCGACATGGGTGTCCTGTTTTTGCTTCTTCTTTTGGTTAATTTTCATTTCATGACATATTCCTACCTGATTCTTTGATAGGCAAAAAATACTTATATTTGAAGAGAGTTAGATAAACATTTCAATGTCCTTTGTGATCATCAAAACCAAGAATAACAGGGGTTTATTACTACCGTTTAGTTGGAGAAAAAGGCATCTAAAGTGATTAATTAAGCTTAACAACAATAACACAAACTTGATTACGGTTTCATGAATTAAAGCTGGATTAGGGAGTAAGGCGCCAATTGAGCTGCAATATTGGTGCCATTTTTGTGCCTGCTGTGATTTGACAAGAAGATAACATATCACTTATATGTACGTGTAATGACATTCTGGATTATGGAAAGAAACAGAGGAAATAACAAGAACAAAAATGGAAAGGAAATTGTGATGAAACTAGTGGTCCTGATATGCATTGGAGTAGCAGCAACAAAGTGAAGAATTAATTGTTGTTTTAAAATAGTTGCAAACACAGCAGTAAAGGTACAAAATTATTTGTTCCTTTAACTTTCCTTTACTAGTGCTGCTCATTTAACTTTCCTTTACTAGTGTTGCTCGATTCCACCTCTGTCTTTTGTCTAAATCTTGATATTGAACATTCATTTTGTTTATTAAGTGGATTTTTGAGTTAATCATTGACACTTAACTCAAGCCATTGCATATTATGTGTGAGACTACTGTGAAATCTTGTGCTACATGTATGCTGTGAAGATTAGTTGATCATAATTATTCTTATGTTAATGAAAGTTGAGTAGCATGCTGCTGAGTTATATAACCAATGTTTCTAGTTTCTAGATGATGTTTTCTCAAACTAGCTTTGGTTGTGATCATCATCATATTTGAATGCTGAGATTGTAGGATGGGGAATCTTGCTGCCGCCTATGACATTATGGTTCATTGTAATGGGAACAAAATCAGGATTCCAAATGTGGATCCAACTGGCTATACGTACATCTCCTTGCTATTTGATGTAACTGAGAAGACAATGAGTAAAATGCTTGGCAATGTTAATATGCTTATGCAAATGAGATGTGAAGTTCCTGGAAAAAATTGCATGATGGATGTTAATGATGATGATTCAGTTACTGAGATGTTCAAAATACATAAATCTAAATTAGTAATTAACTTGCATGTGTCTGATATGGAAATTATTCTAGTTGATGAAGAGAATACCTTAGTGAATGTGAGAGAAATGAACAAAAAAGATAATTTAGGCATTGAACAAATTCCTAGCAAGGCAGTAGTTGTAGACATTGGACAGTTGGATGATAACTATGGTGACTCTAGCTCTGATTCTTTGTGGAAACACAACCTGCATAGTGACACTGATGAGGAAGTAGTTGATGATAGGGCAGTAGATGCATATAGTGAGGACAGTGACACTAATTTTTCTAATTTTGAGGACAATGAGGCTCTTGTTGTGGTTCCTGATTCTGAATCTGAGGAAGAAAATGATCCTATGAGACAAGTAATGAGATAAAAAATGTGGATTTACAATAGCAAAGGTGAGATAGAGCTTCAAAAGGGTCAGTTATTCACCAACGTGGATGCCTTCAGAGCTGCATTGAAAGACTATGTCATTCAAAAAGGCTTTCCTATTTTGAGATTAAAGAACGAGAAGAGTCGAGTCACTGCTGTCTGTGGTGTTGAGGGATGTCAATGGAGAATTCATGCTTCAGCAGTGGCTGATTCAGTCACTTTTCATATTAAAAGCTATCAACCAAAACACACTTGTGTTATGGACAAACAATGTGCTGAGGCCACATCTGACTGGATGGCCAAGAAGTTGGTTTTTGTCATGAGGGATCATCTTAATATGACCAGTAAAGGGGTAGAGACAGAGGCAGAGTTGCTTAAGTATGGTATGAGCCTAGTAAAATGCAAATTTTTAGAAGGCACACAAAGCACTAGCTGAGATAGAAGGCACACATGCTGAATCATATACAAAATTGCCAAGATATGCTGAGCTGCTAAGAAAGTATAATCCCAATAGCATATGAAAAATACATTATGATAGGCCAAATATCTTAGTTGTGCCTGCCTTCCTAAGAATCTTTGTTAGTTTCACAGCACAAAAGTTAGGATTTCTGGAAGGGTGCAGACCTTTTGTGGGGTTTGATGGCTGTTTCTTGAAGGGTCCATTTGATGGTGTATTGCTCACAGCAGTTGCTTTGGATGCAAATAACAACATATTTCCTTTAGCCTTTGCTGTAGCTGAATGTGAGAGCAAGGATACTTGGAGGTGGTTCTTCTACTATTTTTCTGAGTTTTTTGGACCATTTGATCACAGCAAACCTTTAACATTCATGAGTGATAGGCAAAAGGTAAAATTTCTGTCCATAGCTTTTCATGTTTAATTTGAAAATAGTTGCTGAGTCATTTTGTTTTAGTTACAGGGATTGAATCTTGCATATGAGGAGATGATTCCTGAGGCAATTGGAAGGCATTGCTGCAGGCATATATGCAGCAACTTTAAGAGTCAATTTCTAGGTATCTTACTTAGCAGTTTCTTTTGAAAGGCAGCGAAAAGTTATGATGCAATAGGACACAATGATGCAATGGCTAGCATTAAAGACATTAACATAAATGCTTGGAAATATTTGGATAAAATTCCAAGAACTACCTGGTGTAGACATGTATTCTCAACTGAGTTGAAATGTGACCATGTCACAAATAATTTTACTGAGTCTTTTAATGATTGGATTGGTGATCTAAGAGGAAAACCAATACTAACTTTGGTTGATGGTTTAAGAAGAAAGTTCGTGAAAAAAATGCACAAAAGGTACTAGAAAGGCTGCACCTTGACTGGTCACATTACTCCCAGAATTGTTGAGAAACTGAAAGAAATTAGCCAAGCATTAAGAAAATGTCACATGCATATGGCTAGTGAGGATACATTTGAGGTTGGTGATATGGACAGGACCTACATAGTCAACTTGAGGCAAAGAATTTGGGACTATGGTGCTTTTCAAATTTCTGGAATTCCATGCAAGCATGCAACATTAGGAGTTATATATAGGAGAGAAAAACTAGAGAAGTACTATGGAGTTTGGTTCACCAAAGACATGTATTTAAAAACATACTCGCACATGATTCATCCCATTCCTCATATGAAGAGATGGCCTCCTATGCCTGAAGTGCTACCAACAACTGTCTTGCCACCACCTCTGAGAAGAGCTCCTGGTAGACCAAGAGTAAATAGAAGAAGGGAAGCTGATGAAACTGCTTGCACAGCACAGGCAAAGAGGTCAAACACTCTTAAGTGTGGAAATTGTGGAGCTTTTGGTCACAATAAGAGGACTTGCAAAGGAGCACCTGTGCAAAAAAGCTCTAGCAACACTACTCCTACTGAACAGGTATACATTGCCCAAAATATGATATTATTCTTGTCTCCTAACTATTACTTATAGGTATATTGAATTTGGTATCACAAATGTCAATTAGAAGAGGTAGACCTGGTAGAGGAATGGCTAATACAGGCCTGTCAGGAGCAGTTCTCTGGGTAAAGTACAATTATCATAATAATTCCTAATTCCTGAGTCAATCGAGTAGTTTATCTACTGCAAATCTCATTGCAGCGTACATCTCATGTTTTAGGATCATGCAACTAGAAATGTACCTATTGTGCACTCCAGTCAAGGGAGCAATCCAAGCCCCCCAAGTCAAAATGGTGCAGCACATATTCAAGTGAATGTGCAAACTACTGCAACTACTCATGCTAATAAAAAGGTATGATCCTAATCTGCTATCCTAAATTTCTGTCAATAACATAATTCTAGCTACTGTTTCCTATTTCTGATGTAGTTTATGTCTCAAATGTAACAGAGAGGAAGGCGTTTTGGACACAATCCTGCAACTTCTGTAACAGAAGTTGGTGGTAGAGCAAAAAACTTCAACTCTGCTCTAACTAATCTAGTTGTTCTAGTTCCACCTACCATTACATCTCAAAATGCTTCATCTGTTAGCATAAACGCATCTACAAATCAGCACACCAAAAGCATTCATAGTACCAGTAGTTTCAGCATGCTGTTTTGACAAGATGGTGCTGAATTCCAATTGTTAGTTATGTCTATTTAAATCTCTTTTGTTAATGCTTTTGTTAATGCCTTCTTACAGTGATTAAGAACTGTGGAATTGCAACCCTCACCATCTGCATATAGTGTTTTGATGCAGATGGTGTTTTGTATTGCAGTGATGCACACGTGATGTTGTATAAATTCCATGCAACTGGCATTTTAGCTAATGTAATGTCCTGCATTTGATATTTAATCTGTCTTTTTGTTACTTTTCACACTGAATTGTTTGCAAACTTGGCATAATGGATGACAAATAAGAAATAATGTAGTGATTAATTGCTTCACTCTGAAGTCCAAAAAGCTGCATACACAGTTTCACATTGGTGCTTAAATTAATTCCAAGTAACTTAGCCTTCTGGTGTGAATCTCCTATCACTAGGTACAGTATTGCAGCACAGTAACATGAGTTCATCGAATTGATTTTACAATTTGAATGAAAATAAATATAGCTAATAGGGTGAGGTTTATGATGATCAGTGCATTCCCTAAGGCTCCTGGTATCAGAAATTGCTTTGGCCCTGCAACTTGCCTAACTGGAATGCCATCTCCATTTCTGGCATTAACTTATCCTCTTTCTGCATTGAGGTTGTTTCTTCTACTATTTACTTCCTCTTCTTAACCGCTATACCATTCAAAGTACCTGCACTTTGCACAATAGAAATACAACATGTCTGGATTCCTTTCACTCTCTGATATCATTATGGTTGCCTTGCGATTACAGTGGCAAAACCTATTTGTAATGGAGAAAGATATGGGTGAATTCCATGATTCTCCCCTACGGCTTGAAGAGGCCATGGTTGCAGCTAAAACTTTTAACTCAGAGCTCTAATTGCAGTACAGTAAATTCACTTTGTTATCACTCCAAATCAACAGCAAAGAATGATAATAGCTTGAAACCTTAGAGGTAGTTAAGTTGCTTTGCTTTAATGCTATTGCTACTGAATGTGCAAAAATCTGGCTATTGCAATTTGCAGCTAGCCGCTGCAAAATCTACAAAATAACTGTTGCATGGCACATCTGGTGCTTTTAATTTTTTGTATTGCACTTACACCCCCTCAACTTTAGTAATCAGTCCAAATCATTTATTCTTCTTTCAATCTTCTACTAATACAAGGAGCAAAAGGGCAGCCATAGAATAAAAATGCCTTCTCACACATGAAAATAATATTGTAATATGATTTGGACTCATTGTTACCAAAAACTCAAAAGCAAGGGAGGTCAATGAAATTTTGAGAACCTCAGGGGATGTCAGTGAAAGTGTCAGAAATCTAAGGGGAGGTTTATGAAATTATCCCAAAAAAAAAAACCCAAGTGTCCATCTGCATGAAGTGACTAGGTCAATTGTGCTGTCTTTTTGGTAGGATTCTCAATGGGTCTGGGTTAGTTACTGTTGGGCTAGAAAATTTTGGGATCAAGCCTTGTGCATTAATTGGCTAGATAGTGTTTGGGCCTAAATATAAGGTCTGATTAAATTGTCAACCAAGTATGGACTTTATTTGACTTGATCTGATTAAAGCTTGGCCGATAAAATTTGTGTGTGTGTGTGTGTGTATGTACATATATAATGTGTATATCTTAATTTTTATGTGTAATTGTGTATTAGTGGTGATATTGGGTCAAGCCTAAAACAAGTCCAAAATTGTGATTGTAATGTGAGCATGGTATGGGTTTCACCACAGGAGCCCGAAACCTAAAAACTACAACGTCCAAAATTCCACTTTCTTTGCGAGTCGAGTTGGAGTTTGTTAAAACCGGACTCACAAAGCCTGAAAGCTCTACCTCCTAGAACCAGTTCTCGAGCAAGCACATCCACCTTGCTTCACGTATGGAGAAAATACGAATGTTTATTAATTTCACAACTAATAATATTTTTTAATTGCTTGATAATGGTTTTTATACATATTTATAGCTATGACTAAAATTAAAGCTTTTTTTTTTGAAAAAAAGAATAGCATATGGACTCCTACCCATTTCCTATGTATATAGATAAAAAGGAGTTGTTGTATGACTCTTGGGTGATTTTTATTTGACCTTTGTAGGGGCGTTTTGGGAATAGTAAAATTGTAATAGCATTGATTAAGCAAAGTGCACAAATTTGTGCTGCCTAATTTCGCATGTTTTACCTACTGTACCCTTTGGTGGCTTATGGTTTCTACCTTTTGGTGGCTAATGATTTGGCTACTTTGCCATTGATTTAGCAAAGTGGGTAGAAAAACAAAATCAACTCCCCTTAAGTATGTTCAGCTAATTGATTATGCAAATTAAATACATTTAAGACAATATTAGTGCGCTAAAGCTAAAGATGAATGCTTGAATTGTAACGGTAGAAGGCTCCATCTGCTTCATCCTCAAACTTCAAGAACCATTAACTTAGCTCTTGCAACAAATGACACTTATTTGAATCAGTAACTACGGCATGTTGATAAGGCTATTAAAGTGTGAGCATTTGGGGTGACCATTATGAGAGTAACTACAGGACCTCCCATTTTCTTCAACATTTGCTCATCAATTTCTGAAGTAGGTTACAATAATGGCAGTTGTTAAGAGACAAAATTATGGATTCAAATGGCCCTGTTGCACAATAGCAGAGTTGGGTTTGAAGAGGTATGCTCAATTTTGCTCTTGTTTTCTGGTCTATGGGTTAGATAACTTCCATTCAACAATCAAAATCGTGAATAAGCTCCTGTGCTTGCTATTGTAGGCAGGTGAAGTATGGAGAGATCTTGCGCTTAGATTGTACTTTGTTTCTGAGATACAGGGTAACTCTGTGTTCCCATTTGATGCATGTCATTTGTTGATTAAATGTGATTACAATTGTACTTGATCCAATTGAATTGTGTGCTCGAATGAAAAATTGTGTGAATGATTGTTTCACTTTGAAAATTAAATTGCAGTTGATGCAATTTATTGGTTCAATAGTTAAGCGACTGAGATATTATATGTGGATAAAATTTGCCATTTGAAAAGACAAGTGGCTATATTTACATGCTCTATTGTTTTGTACTGAATTTCGTAGACTTGATAATTGTTTGATGCAAGTTAGTATTTGTAATGAGGAAAATTTATTTCACCTCTAATTATTTGTAGATGCATGTATTGATCAAAATAATGGTTTTTAGTTGTAGTAGTTAAGCAAACAAATAGTATATCTAGATTTTTTGTGTTTAAGTTAGGGCCTATGGCTTGAAATTTAGGATGGATAAAAACAAGTAATATTGATAAACGTAATGCTAAGAAGCAACTTTGAAATCAAAAGGCAAGCAAAAGATATGCATTGTTATCAGCGAAAGAAAAAAATAAGGTACGATAGAAACAATGAAAAACAAGCGTAAAGCGTAGAAAATACAAATTCGTTTTGTTGAAACAACTAAACATAACAATGGTCCAGATTGAACAACCCAATTTTGTTTGAAAGATTAAATGTAGCAAAAAATGATTCACATGATAGCACCATTAGCTTCCATTTGTATTAGACATTGAACAGGAAAGTAGGGACCATACCAACAACCTCTATTTATTATGTGATGCAAATTATGTGATGCCAAGTTATTAACCACACCACAGGTATCAATCTCCACTCTTTGCATGGGACTTCCCTCTAGTATAGCAAAAACAAGGAAACTTAAAATCTGACTTTAACTTTCAATCTTATTTTTTCTCCAATAGGAGTTCCAGCTATAATTTCATAAACTAAATGTACATTAGGAACGATTCTTACTGTTGTTGTAACTTTTGTTTGCTTTTCATGATTTAGTTACTCTGGGACTTTTGGTCTCGTATAAATGTACAATTACATTATTGGAACATAATTGGAATTATATAACAAATCATTAACGCTAGGATTTAAGGGGGAAAAAAGCAATCATTGAGTTACTAATATAAATAAAATCATTTATAAAAAATCTACACTTATGGAAACAAAATATTTGGATATTTTCGTCTAGCAATATACATAAGAGGCCTCATTTTTTTTCCTTCCAGTACGAAAGATAACTTGCATCACACAAGAGGTCTCATTTGAAACAATCATTTGTGTGATTAAAGATGGCAAAGTTTTGCATGTTGTTTCTGTGCATAACTGTTCTCATTATGCTTGCACCAGGTATAAGCTAATTGATGTAGATATGTTGTACCTTTTAAATTCTTTTCCCATTTACATGAAATTTTTCTTAGCACAATAGAGGAGTGGAATTTAAAAAGTAAGAGAGAGTAGGGAAGATTAAATCCAGGATCTCTGATTTTTGGAGATTTCAACTTTAACTATTAGATTAAAACCTTCTTAGCAAAATAGTATTAGACTGAAATGCTAGCCAGCTTGAATATATTCTAATTGTGGTAGATTAGGATATCCTATTCTAACTATTCTGGAATAGCATTTTCATATGGACAACAAAAAATTTTAAAAACTAAAAAAATACTATATTCATCTAACATCAATGATACACGAAAATCACAATGAGTACTTATATCCTTCGTATTTTCCAAAGAGATGCAAAACTGTTATTGCTGCTTTCTGAGAAGTTTTTTACTTCATTTAAACACTAAACCATTTGGTTTTCAATTGTTCACAGTTTCTATTGGCAGTAATGAGAAAATATTTTGTAATGCAGTTGACAGGATCATTCCTTTCGTCCATGCGGACCGTTCCTGCGAGACTATTACTGATAGTAACTGAACTTCTGTGGGAGCCCAAGCATGGCGATAAACTATTATTTAGTGCCTGTGGTACTAGATCTGGTAAAAGCTCTTGTGTTTGTGATTACAAATGCTAGAAGCCAATCACTATTGTCACTAAATTGTATTTCGTGATTTGAAGTAAAAGGATTTCTTTCAATATTTTTCATTTTATCGTTCAATTTAACGTTAAATGTTACACGTGTTGCTCCTGAATATTTCAATAAAATTGGCTCTTGTTCTGCTGGATTAATATTTGGATTAATAAAATGCTACCAAGACCTCAATGGGGAAGGAAAGTTTTTTGTATCATGATAAAAAGAGGAAAAAAAAGGGAAAAAGACAGAAATTAACAATTAATAGGTTTTCTATTTTCAGATGTAGAAAAATCGTGATATCATGTCATCAGAGGAGATAAAATAATATGAACTTCTACGATTGGGAGTCACATATAAGGGGCGAAATGCTAATAAAACAAACTTGGAGGGGCAAACTACAACTTATTCCTAATTACAAATAGGTTTAGTGCAATTAAGCCCTCTAGAAGTTATACTTTTCACCGGATATAAACATAAGTCATGAATCTAACGGTGATAGTGTATACACTATCAGTGTATATAAGATTTACTCTACAAAATATCAAAGTCTACTAAACTTGTAATTCAACTTGGCGATATAGAGTCATTATTTTGATTAAAATTGAAAAAGTGGAATTGATTACTTCTAGCTACAATGAATTAATAATTTTATATTAAAACGTGTTAAGAAGAACAACGAGTTTTATTATGTCACTAAACAACTTATAGATTACTTTATAAGTTATTCATTAACCAATTAAAATTTGCCGAAAGGTCATTAATGGGTCCAATTACCATAGTACATGCCAAGTCATTATTTGAATTTTTTAAATCCTCCTTTAACTTTTCTTTTAAAATTTGTTTGTTCTTTAAATACCTCTTAATAAATCCAACTCTAGCTTATTCATCATTTTTTTTTGTTGGGGGAGGATCCACTATTATCCCAATCATTGTCTATCCCTTGCAAAGTAGCTGAGTCAAATCAGCTCTCCACCACCACTACTGTTGCCTGTGTAGACAAAGAAAATTTATTTAATTTATTTTAGTCAAGATTTATTTAAATTAAATTGATTTTGATTAAATTAAATTAAATTATAGAAGTCCATTATATTTTGGACTGGCAAATTTGGCCAATATTATTTGGGCTATTAAATCAAATTAAATTTGTAATGTCTATTTAAATTGGAGTGAATTAATTAATTTATTAGTTCACAATGGACTAGTTAGATTGGCCCACTATTTAAATCCAAGTTAAATGGATTTCTTGAGGGACAAGTAATCCAAAAATACAGGAAGGTTTTGAGGGTTTTCTTAAAAACTTAACCTACATATTTTGACTATAAATAAAGGTCTTCTCTCAAGATATTAGATATAGAAAAAAATTTCAAAATTTCGGAGAAACTCTGTCAAATTCTCTCAAAGGCTTTCTCTCTCAAATCCAAGTCCAAATCAAGTCGAACAAATCCTCCTGCTATCGGTGTTGAAGACTTAAAGTTTCAAGTATTTGACGCCATCATCAAATCATTCATTTTTTTCTACGCCAAGGTTGTAGGAAATACTCTTTTATTGGAGAACAAACCTCTTCGACCCTTCAATTGAAGCCATTCGAAGAGAAGAATCAGGGGATTAATTTCTTTGATTCAAGAACTTTCAGATATTGTAATCCACTTATTATTTGATTTAATAAATTTGATATTTATGCAAGTTTTCTTGTATTTTATGTTAGGCAACGAAATTTGTGCGTAAAAATTTCTGGCACGCCCGGTGGAACCATTTCTGCCTCTCATCTCTTTTCTTCCAACAACTTACCTATTTCGAAAGTCAATGGAGTCTAAGAAGGTGAACTCTACTCCTGAAAGTGTAGTTGCTATATTCCAACAACTCAAGAGATACGATACACTGCGCCCATGATGAGGAGTAAGGCCAAGAAGTTAGCAAAGAAGGCTAAGGCGAATGTTGTGGCTGAAGAAACAAACCTGGAGATGCTTCCCAACAAGAAGGGAGTCCATGATGAATCTGCTGATGGTTCAATTGATTCGGCTATTTCTGCGGTAATGGCAGTTATGATGACTGACACCACAACAATGGAAGATCAAATTTCGAATCTAGCCAAAATTATTGAAGGGCTAGCCGTGCATGTCCAAAGTCAAGATGGCAAGATAGCCAAACTAATGGCTATAATGGAAAATATCGGCGAGAATAGCTTCAACGTATCCAAGCAAAAATCCAAGGTGCAAGATGAAGGTGACTCATCATCAAAGGAGAAAGAGGATATGAAGTCGCAAATCGTGAAGGAATTTTTGATCTCTCCTGATGGCACCATTCATGTTGGTAACCTGAAGGAATTTATCGAAAGCACAATCAATGATAAGATTGGTGGAAGTGCCTAATCATATAGTGGTTACATCAAACCTTACACCGCAAGAATGGAAAGTTTGAAGACACCTGTAGGATATTAACCTCCAAAATTTCAATAATTTAATGGCAAGAGCAACCCTAAGCAACATATTACACATTTCGTGGAGACCTGTAACAATGTTGGCACTGATGGTGACTTGCTCGTTAAGCAATTTGTTCGCTCATTGAAAGGTAATACATTTGATTGGTATATAGATCTAGAGCCTGGTACCATTGACAGTTGGGAGCAATTAGAGCATGAATTTATTAGTCGTTGCTATAGCACAAAAAGAACTGTCAGCATGACTGAACTCTCTAATACACGTCAATGGAAGAATGAACCTGTCATTGATTTTATCGATCGTTGGAGAAATCTGAGCTTAAATTGCAAAGATCAAATTTCTGAATCTTTTGCGATCGAGATGTGTATTCAAGGTATGCACTGGGGATTCAGATACATCTTGCAAGATGTGCAACCAGAAATATTTAATGAATTATCCACAAAAGCTCACAGGTTGAAAATTAATCTTGATGGACAGGATCCGCCAGTTCTTGACCCTCACAAGGCTAAGGAGAGACAAGAAGTGAGAAAAGAAGTCAAGCCACCAATCAAAAATGAAAAGAAGGAGGCTATGATTACAAGTATAACACCTTTTAAAATTATTTCCAATGCTGTCAAGAGAGAAGATAGGAAAATCAATGCGTATCAAGAGCAAGGAAAGAGAAAACTGACTCTCAAGGAGATGTAAGACAAGGAGTACCCTTTTCTTAATTCTGATGTCCCTGATATGTTTGATTATCTGTTAAGTATAAACTTGATTACGCTTTCTGAGATGAAGCGATCTGATGAGACCAGGAACACTGAAGATCCAAATTATTGTAAGTATTACCGATTAGTTGGGCATCCCATTCAAAAATACTTTGTCTTCAAAGACAAAGTAATGGAGTTGGCGAGACAAGGAAAAATTCTCCTTGAAGAAGACAAGGCAAGTGTGAATCAAACGTCCATTGATTCCTTGCAATCTATGGAGGTTAAAAAGGTCGTGGTACCGGTATTGCCAACAATTCAATTTGGATAATTTGATCCCATAGAAATCAAACAAGAAGGTACTCCTTCAACTCTTCAAAAATATGCATATGAAGATGAGAAGATGTTACAACCTGATATGGATGATGAAAAATAGACTCTAGTCATGTGAAAAAGGAGACGAAAATCTTGTCCATCTAATAAAGCGAACAAGGCCTTAACAAGAAGTAAGGTGCTCTGGAAGGGGAAAGAGAAGGATATAAAGAAAAGCAATGATTATCGTAATTTTCAAAGAAATCAAGTTTTCAAATAAAAGTCGCGAACTCTTATCACTCTAAAAGAATATATGCCAAAAGAATTCTTTGATGATGATATGGTCGCATGTCACACAATGCAAGTCGATCATATCAAAGAACAAAAGGATAATACTTGCGAATCTCCCTGTGAGATAACTCATGTGCCTGCCGGTAATGAAGAGGTGAATGTCACAAGTATCATTTTCACTAGTGAAGACTTGGTACTTGGGTCAAATCGCACAACCGTCCTTTGTTTGTGACTGGTTGTGCAAAAAGGCAAAAGAGCAAAAGGGCAAAAGGTGAATAGAATTTTGATAGATGGAGGTTCGCGGTCAATATTCTATCTTAAAAACTCTGAAGGAACTTGACATCTCTGTTGATGAACTCTACAATAGCCGACTGATGATTCAAGACTTTAATCAAGGAGGGCAAAGAGCTCTTGGGTCACTAAATTTGGAGATAGTCATTGATGACATGTCGTCTAGAGCGCTATTGTACGTGATAGATGCTAAAACAACATACAATGCACTATTGGAAAGGCTTTGGATTCATAAAAATGGAGTTATACCTTCAACTCTTCATCAATGCTTCATGTGTTGCCGAAATGGGGTGGCAAAAAGTGTGAAAGCCGATGATAATCCTTTCATTGAAGCGGAAGCGCATATCTCTGATGCCAAATTTTACATCAAAAGACACTATGTGAAAGATGAGTCTGAACAACCTCTATCTGTGGTTAAAATCCAGAACTCTAAATCTTCAAGTGCAAAATGGGAGAAAGTGATAATTTCAAAATTAAAAGAGGAAGTTCATGAAGTAATTGATGTTTCATTGCCAAACAATGAATCAGTTGTCTTTCGCTGCCCTGTCAAGTCAAGAATGGAAGAGGGACAGTCACCTGTAATTCAGCATGAAGCTCTGAAAGGTTTGACTCTTCCTGTGACTCATCTTGATACAAAGAAGGTGTCAGCTCTTCCAATTAAAAGGTCTAACCTTTTAAGCAAAGAATTTGAAATCGAACAAGATACCATACTAAAGTCAAGAACCAAAGAAAGTTTTGATCCTATTGCATACAAGTTTCTCACTAAGGCCAGATATGATTTCAAAGAATCTAGGGTGTTAAGTGTTCCACCCTCTCAAGTTACTAGTAACAGGATTTATGCATTGAATTCTACCCAAAAGATGTTGAAGGAAAAAAGATATGCCATTGAAAATCTCAAATTTGGTTTGGGTTACTCCTCTCCTACACCAATTCCCACCAAGATCAATAAAGTTAGTAACTAATATATTGCTGTGGGGGATGAATCTTCTCAAATAGCTAATAAATTTCAAACTTTTCATGAAAATAAGGATAAAGCTCCACGGGTGTCTATTTTTAAGAGGTTAGGACCACAAGGAAATTGAAAGTCTCAAAACTCTCATAAGAGTAAAGAAAGATTAGCAAAGTCATTAAAAAATTATGAAGAGCCTTCTGATTGTTCTCATAAATTTGATAGCATTATTCTTTCGAGAATGAGAAGATGCACAAACTTTATAATAAAGTGTGGGACTGAGTTGAAAATCAGGGAGCATACCGTGGTGTACACAAGACCAAAAAAAGATGATGAAGAGAGTGTTGCTTCATGCAATCATATAACTATTATTGACGGTGACTTTCCTGGAGAGGAAGAAGATGCTAAAGTCGCTCCACCTGAATTGGAAAAAGGTGTTAAGACCACTGTGAATGATCTAAAGGAAATCAATCTTGGTATTTCAGAAGACCCACGTCCAATATATATATGTGTTTTATTGAGTCCTGATAAAGAGAAGACATATGTTGACCTCTTGCAAGAGTATCGAGATGTTTTTGTCTGGACTTATAAAGAAATGTGGGGTCTAGATCCAAAAGTAGCCGTCCACCATTTAGCTGTCAAAAAGAGAGTTCAACCTGTAAAACAAGTACAACGGCGATTTAGACCAGATTTGGTTCCCTTAATCGAAACTAAGGTTAATAAACTTATTGAAGCGAGATTTATTCGTGAAGTTAAATATTCTACATGAATTTCGAGTATTGTGCCTGTACGAAAGAAAAATGGACAAATTCGCATCTACGTTGATTTTAGGAATTTAACAATGCTTGTCCCAAGGATGACTTTTCTTTACCTATCACCGAACTCATGATTGATGCAATTACTGGACATGAGATTCTGTCATTTATGAATGACTTTTCTGGTTATAATCAAATTCGAATGGCACTTGAAAATGAAGAGCTCACTGCATTTTACACTTCTAAGGGTATTTATTGTTATAAAATAATGTCATTTGGTCTTAAGAATGCTGGAGCTACATATTAAAGAGCAATGCAAAATATCTTTGACGACATGCTCCATGAAAATGTCGAATGTTATGTGGATGATTTGGTTGTTAAATCAAAAGAAAGAAGTAATCACTTGCGAGATTTGAGACAAATCTTTGATCGGTTGAGAAGATATCAACTCAAAATGAATTCCCTTAAATGTGCATTCGGAGTCACATCGGAAAAATTTCTTGATTTTGTGGTTCGTCATCGAGGTATTGAAATTGACAGGGCCAAAATTGATGCTATATTGAGAATGTCTGAATCTCATGATATTCATGAATTAAAAAGCCTTCAAGAGCGGTTAGCGTATCTGCAGAGGTTTATTTCAAATTTGGCGGGAAGGTGTCAACCATTTAGTCTCCTTATGAAGAAAGGTATGCCGTTTCAGTGGGATGAAACATGCAGTAACGCATTCAATAGCATTAAATCTTATCTTATGAAAGCACCTGTGTTGATTGTACCTATTCATGGAAAGTCATTATTTCTTTATATTGCTGCCCAGAAACGCTCAGTGGGGGCATTGCTTGCACAAAAAAATAATGAAGGAAAAGAGGTTGCCCTTTATTATTTAAACAGAATGATGACCTAATGAATTAAACTATTCGTCGATTGAAAAGTTGTCCATAACTCTTATTTTTGTAATACAAAAGTTAAAACACTACTGTCAGGCACACAGTGTGAGGTTCATTTCCAAGGCGCATCCCATAAAATACGTGATGAGCAGACCAGTATTATCCGACCGTCTAGCTAAATGGTACCTTCAGTTACAACAGTTTGAAATTATTTATGTGTCTCAAAAAGTTATGAAAGGACAAATTCTGACAGATTTTCTTACCGATCACCCGATACTTGCTGAATGGGAGTTAAGTGATGACCTACCAGATGAGGATGTACTCCTTATTGAGATTCGCTCACCATAAAAAAATGTATTTCGATAATGCTGTTTATCGTCATGAAGTCAGAGCGAGTATTGTATTCATAACCCCTGATGGAGAGATTTTGCTATACTCTTTTACTCTAAACCAACATTGTTCAAACAATATCGCTGAGTACCAAACTCTTATATTCGGACTTGAAATAGCTGCTGACATGGAATAGGTGAAACTTCAAATCTATGGTGACTCTCAATTAGTGGTTAACCAACTCTTGAAAAATTATGAAATCAAAAAGTCGGAGTTAGTTTTATATTATAAATATGCCACACGACTTATGAAGCGGCTTAAGGGTTCAAGTATTAAGCATGTTCCTAGAAGAGAAAATAAACAAATTGACGCATTAGCTATGCTTGCCTCTTCACTTACCATGCCAAACCATGAGATACAAGTTCGCGTATGCTAAAAGGGGGTAGTTCCAAAATTTAATAAGGAAGATATTGAAGGCAGCGACGCTCATGTGGTCTAAACTTATGAAATTGACAAAGAAAATTGGAGACAACCCCTCGTTGATGATCTTAAATATCAAAAATTACCTGAGGAGTAACATAGGAGAGTTGACATCCGTCGTCGTGCCCCTTGTTTTATCTTGTACAAGGATACGCTATACTGAAAATCATTTGAAGGTGTATTTTTTCGCTGTCTAAGTAAAGACGAAGCATATCAGGCAATGCATGAAGCGCATTCTGGAATGTGTCGAGTTCATCAATCCGGTCCGAAATTGCATTTTCGGATTAAAAGGATGGGTTACTATTGACCTACTATGGTCAAAGATTGCATAGAATATGCTCAAAGATGTCAAGTTTGTCAATTTCATGCAAATTACATTCATCAACCATCCAAACCATTACACCCGACCATTGCTTCTTGGCCTTTTAATACTTGGGGTCTTGATGTTGACGGGTAGTTACCAAAATCGTCTGGTCAACATTTACATATATTGGCTGCGATCGACTACTTTTCTAAATGGGTTGAAGTCGTACTGCTCAAGCAAGTTAGAAAAGAAGAAGTGGTGAATTTTATTCGTGTGAATATTATTTACCGTTATGGAGTTCTCCGGTACATTATCACTGATAATGAAAAATCTTTTTCCAATAGGTTAATGGATAAGTTGTGTGAGAAATTTAGACTCAAACAACGCAAGTCCTTCATATATAATGCCCCCGCCAATGGCCTTGCAAAGGCATTCAATAAAATTTTGTGTAACTTGTTGAAGAAAGTGGTGGCTAAATCAAAGAAAGATTGGCACGAAAGGATAGACGAAACTCTTTGGATTTATCGCACCACATATCGAACTCCAACGCAAACCATGCCATATGTCTTACTCTATTATGTAGAAGCTGTCCTGCCCTTTGATTAACAAATTTCTTTTTTGAGAATTGCTATCCAAGAAAGGCTCACGGAGGAAGAAAATATTCACCTGCGCCTTGAAGAATTAGAAACTTTAGATGAAAAGAGATTTGAGACCCAACAAAATTTTGAATGCTATTAAACTCGTCTCTCTAGAGCTTTTAATAAGAAAGTTTAGTGCCATTTCATTCAAGTTGGGGACATGATACTTGCCGTTCGAATGCTAATAATTATGACTCATCATACTAAAGATAAATTTGTCTCAAAATGAGATGGGTCATACATTGTTTGAGAGGGTTACACAAATGGCGCATATAAACTGGTGGACAAAGATGGAGTAAAGGTTGGCCCCATAAATGGAAAATTCATGAAGTTATACATGCCATAAAAAAATGAAATACTCCATGACGCATGAGTCTAAACTACATGTTACTCCTGACCCACAAGAATTTAAACTGTGAACTGTAGGAACTACGTGTGAATTGATTTCTTTTTGGGATACGTAGGCAGGTTAGAGGGTATCTTCTAAGTTCAGTTACAACCCTATAAAACTAAAGTTTTTGCGCTGATGATTCTTTTGTTGCAAAAACAAAGAACATTTCTCTTTAGGACAGTTCAAATTATTTGCAGCATATATTTGATAATGTATTATTCAGATTACCAAATTATTTGGACAATTATTTTCTCAAGTGTGATCAAAATTATACAAAGATGGAATCATTTATAGTGCAGCTGATAGCTTAAAATGGTGGCTATTGAAAAAACAAGGGAAAATAAGGGACATATACAAGGGCGTAATGGAAAAAAAAAATCAAGTTTCATTATGAAAAAAAAAATAGTTGTGCCTGTGGCTACATGCCTCGAGCGATTAACAATAGATGAAACTTGAAACAAAATAAGAGATTGCAATTGATCCTAAAGCTCAAACAACGACAGCTCTTTGTGATTGCTCTCAAGTAATGCTTGCATTTTGTCCAAGATTTGGCTCTTCTCAGCAAGTAAAGGCGGGGAATTCTCAATCCTTTGAACTTCATATCGCAAGTCGACCATTTGACCTTGGATTCAGGTAAGCTCGTCTTGCTCCTTGCTTAACTGTGAGAGTGTTTCTTTCCTGTGGGTATCCAAGAATTCAAGCCGTTTTCTTAACTCTATCTCTTCGCGGTCAATCTTTTTAAGTTTCAACATGTGCGTTGAGATCTTTTCTGCTTGTTGTTTTTCCTTACTTTGAGCATCCCTAAAATATTGGATAGTCGTAGAAAGTAACTCATTATACGACTTAACTGAAAGAGAAGACTTAACTGCGACGTAGCGAGCCGCATTTGCAAAGAAAACCTTTAAAAGGCCTTGCAAGTTTGAGATATTCATAGCATTGAAACTTTGCATTTCCTCCATGATTTCATTTGCTTTCGTCTCAAGAGCATGCATACGTTCTAGGGCCGTTTGGGAGATCATTACTTTCAGGTTATTCCACAGTATTTGAATGTAGTCTCGACGACATGTTGAGATCACAGTTTGGGGGCAAAACTCAGATACTTGAGGTGCCCTTGGCCACGATGGTGGATAAAAAATTTTGAGTTTCTTTTTCTCCGATGGAGTTATATGTTCTTCCTTCTGTGGCATGATTTGTTGGATCGTATTTTCATCCTCTACTACCTTTTTGGAACTCTCACTAGTACCTTTTTGTTGGGTAGAACTAACCACTTGTTTTGCCAAAAGTTCAAATACAATGGGTTCTTCAACTGATGTTTGGCTTGGTTCTCCATCATCAATAAAAATCAAATCTTGATCATTCAACGACAAGGAATACGTTATGAGACAAATCTTGAATATGAAATTAACAAGAAAAATTCAAATGTCAAATTAAAGAAGGCAAGGAAAGTCCTTACAATATTGGCACGACTTATACCAGGCACAGATATATCCGGAATGTCTTTAAAGAGTTCTTTAGCATCTAAACCAATATCATCCAAAGGGAGAGTCATTATCTTAGATTTTTTGCGCTTCCAATGCTGGTCCGTTCTAGTGGATTGCTTATTCTCCTCATCAAAAGGGTCGCTCCTTTTCTTCCCATGGGAATTGCAAGAATCATGATCAATAGCCTTCACAATTTTTGAAGGAAGATGAAATGAAATACCCTTCGAAAAATTTTCATTAGGAGTAAGGTTCTTAGGAGTAGCAGCCTTGTTGCTTAAACTCTTCAAAATTTTCTCCTCTTTTTTCACAGTTTTTTACTTCATTTCAAGACTATTGCCAACCTTAGAAGGATTATTCAGGTGTGTAAGTTCTTTTCCTTTTGATTTCTTCTGTTCCACATTTGATTGGACACTTTTAATCAAAGCATCACGTTCTTTGAGGAGATGGTCATCATGCACCATAGACTACCATGTTTGAAAACCTAAAGATGTATGCTTGCTAGCATTCAAGGGATAGATAGAAAAAAGCACATTTGACTCTGTTTTATTGCGAATAGTAGTGCGCCAAACTATTTGACTCAAGTCATAATTTATGGAACGAACATCTAGTCCAAGTTCCTATAGGAAAACTTGATAAAACCCGAATTTCCACGCGAATCTATATGGACTATATGGCTCAATAAGGAAATCTCCTTCAGCATGCAAAATTAAGTAATTTGAGCAAACACTGACAAAATAACTTAGTTCTGATTCACTAACTTGTCATTATCAACAAAAAATTCATTTTGATTCTTCACAAGAGAAGTTGTCCCCCAAGTTGCTTTGTCTCCCTCATGAATGAGGTCGCGAGCACTGTTTTCATCAAAGTATCGTGCGCCACCTTCTCCAAAATAATTGGTCATTATTGGTCCAGACATGGTATTTGGAGTTAAATAATGGGTAGAGAAGTAGCTCACTAGCCAAACATATACATAGTGCATCAGAAAAGTCGCACGCGCACACCCTGGAGTAGATGAATTTGAAATTTTATTGAGTCCATAGTAGATATTTAGCAAGACAGGAATATCAAGGCAAGTCTTACGACCGGTAGCCATCATACTAGCCATTTTGAAAGTAGGTGGTCTAATATAATAGAGATGCTCATCTGGTAAACCAAAGACGCAGAGCCAACAAAATATAAATACTGCAAGATTGGTCTCTTTCGCAAGTGAGATTTAACTCCGATGGTATCAAATACGCCATTGTCTTTACTTGAAAACTTGTGGGATTGTCCAATTTCTCCATCCGGATTTTGGGTCGGTTGAGCACGAGAGGCCCTCTTTATCCTTCTTTGTTTTGGTTTTGAATATCTCGTTTTACCTTTGAACCAAAAGGTAATCCATTGGTTTCTCCATGTCCTAACTTGTCCAAATTTCAAAGTGAGAGAGACAATTCTCCGGCAGATGTATGCAAGGTATTAGTGTCCGGGCCCATGCCTCGCAAAATGCCCTAAGTACATGAGAATTCCTATCGTATGTGAAAAGCGAAGCATATAAGGCATCAAACAAGTGATTTTCATGGAACACTTGTTTGCTCCTTCCGAGAATATCCTCCAACCACTCCTAGTAATTCTCGATATAACTAAATGCACCACTAAATCTCAAGGAAGGACCCTAGTGTGCGTCTCCGTCTATGATTCGCCTGCCAAGGGTTTGAAAGAGAACTGTCTTTGGCTCCTTATTATGAATAAGGGATTTTAAAGAGTAAACTTTCATGCCATCATCTTGAGAAAGTTCGAATAACCAATCCTTTAATTCTGGGTACTGGTGAGAAGGCCATTTACCGGAGTAAGTTCCTTGTATAAGGAGATGCACCAATAATTTCGTTCCTTTGTCACTAAGTTATCATGACTGTTGGCGATAAGGAGGTATCTTTCGTTTGAAGTTGTAACTTCCTTGAGTATTGTCGTTTCGTCAAGACTAACCTGCAATAAAAAAATGGTCACAATGGCGTGATCGAAGACGGTAAGTGGAGTACTAAATCGTTATCATAAGATAAATAAAGGGGTTTCTAGAGCTTTGACAAGCTCTTATTGAGGTGGACATTTGCGCCTCCTTTATGTACTCCTCAAGCCATAATATGATTCTCGTGGGAGTTTGCGGTTGCGCCTTCTTCAAGTCTTGGTCGTATCTCCTTTATGTACTCCTCAAGTCATAATATGGCTCTCGTGGGAGTTTGTGGTTGCACTTTCTTCAAATTGAGTATCCACCATATATGCTTGTGACAAGGGATCTTCCTTTTACATTGTGCAAAAAAAAAAAGAAGGAGAAATCGGCATCGACATGAAGTAAAAGCCATGAAGCAGGTGAATTACCTAAGTACTCCAAGTGATGAAATCCTCGATTGTAGAATCACGACCACGATTGAGGCGAAGATGTAGCTTTGTTTGCAAACTAAATATATATATATATATATATATAAAAGAGGAGAGGATATCAATTTGCCTTGAACGAGAGATATCAAAACAAGGTGCAACTTGAAGAGAAAAAAAATCTTAGCAATAAAATTTGCTTTATTTCATAAGAAGGGAGCATTCGAAAGAAAGTTGTGATGCATGACACATGTTGGGGGGCACTTCATGTCAGCTACCAATTCAATTAGCATGGAATTGTGTTAAAACAAAAGGGGATCGTGGACTTGGCCTGGTTCTACATATTGTTGTTTGAAACGAGGAAAGATGTTTTGCATGTAAAACAACAAATAAAGCTTGAGTGGTCTTAGAATTGGGTCAATTATTAACCAAATAATGGCATGAAGAAACCATCTGGCAAGTAGCCTTACCCAATGGCGTTGGTGAAAACAATGTGAATATGCAGCAATGTGGGTTTTATTATGTTCAAATTGACGAGTCCAGTAAGGTTTATCACTTAAAAAAAAACTTTGGACCTCTAGAAATCATGAATAAAGGTGGCTATGCTATTGTAAAGTGATTCATTGACCCAATTTGATAAACAACCAGAATGCAGGATCATACCATGCAAATTTCGAGAACATTCACGGTCCAGGAAAGACTTGATTCTCAATAAAAGCAAGAGCTTTCATACAATCTTATGATGAGCAAGGTCATGTCCAACAATAATCACCAAAGGAATTTGATAAAGTCACGTAACATGCAAGTAAGTTGACAATCTCTTTTGAAATTAAGGGCATTTAACGCCAAGTTGTTGGGAAGATTGGAATCTAGTTGTTACCTGCTTATGTTTGGTTTGTTCCTTCTTTCCTTGGAATTCAATGAGTTTAGCATAATGAAGGTTGAGAACTAATTTGTCTCCTTTATAAAGCTCAGACCGTGTAATAAAAAAAGGAAATCAAAGTTCATTTGGGAGTTGCAAGGATCAGGCATTGTGACATGACAAATTTGGTTCCGAGAGTTGGAAGTGTCCAGTTGTTTATTTTAGCAATTGCCAACTTGTTGCAGTGATACCCAATTGGATGTTTCCATTCCTTATTTCAAAGCATTGTCGGTTACAACAACATTTGAGTGATCTTAGAAAGTGGAGCATTACTTCTGTTTTTTTTTTCTTCATTTCCAAAGTGCTCAACTTGGTAGAATTGGTTTTGGCAATTACCAATTCATTGCAAGTGCTCAATTTGGTACCTGCCGAATTGATGCATCATGAAAAAAATGGAAATGATTGAAAGTGGTATGTTTCTAATTCTCTTGGAATCAATTGTCAATCAAGAGAAAAGTGGTCTCATGACTGCTTAAAAGTTTAATTGAGCAAATGAAGCCACAGCATTATGACTCTATACATGAATCAATTTGGTTCACAAATGTTCAACTGCATTGTGAGACTAGAAGGCAAAGTTTCGGTTCTTTTTGCATGGACCAAGTATTTCACAAAATCATGGTTTTGACGGATCTCATTAGTGGAAAGGTCTAACAAATCAAGATTAAAACTTCAAGCCTTGTCTTTGACGATTATTAAGCAATGCCTCACCAAGTCTTGAAGTGGGGACATTTGTAGACAAAGAAAATTTATTTAATTTATTTTAGTCAAGACTTATTTAATTTAAATTGATCTTGATTAAATTAAATTAAATTATAGAAGTCCATTATCTTTTGGATTGGCAAATTGGGTTTATATTATTTGGGCTATTGAATCAAATTAAATTTGTAATGCCTTTTAAATTGGAGTGAATTAATTAATTTATTAGTTCACAATGGACTATTTAGATTGACCCACTATTTAAGCCCATGTTAAATGGAATTCTTGAGGGACAAGTAATCCAAAAATGTAGGAAGGTTTTGAGGGTTTTCTTGATGACTTAGCCTACATATTTTGGCTATAAATAAAGGTCTTCTCTCAAAATATTAGATATAGAAGAAAATTCCAAAATTTCGGAGAAATGCTGTCAAATTCTCTCAAGGGCTTTCTCTCTCAAATCCAAGTCCAAATCAAGTCGAACAAATCGTCTTGCTATTGGTGTTGAAGATTTAAAGCTCCAAGTATTTGACGCCATCATCAAATCATTCATTTTTTTCTACGCCAAGGTTGTAGGAAATACTCTTTTGATTGGAGAACAAGCTTCTTCGACTCTTCAATTGAAGCCATTCGAAGAGAAGAATCAGGGGATTAATTTCTTTGATTCAAGAACTTTCAGAGATTGTAACCCACTTATTATTTGATTTAATAAATTTGATATTTGTGCAAGTTTTCTTGTCTTTTATTTTAGGCAATGAAATTTGTGCATACAGCCTGAAAGCCCTTTTGTTCCGGGTTATGAGTTTTGCCTCGCTAAGGAAAGATGGGCTTAAATAGGAAGATGTATATTGGCTATGAGGGACGGGATCAAGGACGGAGTCTGCAGTGACATGGGTAAGGAGGATAGAGATGGGGAGAAATGCAATGCTTTGAAACTTGGATAGGTGGTTGAACTGGTAAAGTGGTTGGGGTCAAGATTCAACTGATTCAATCTTGATTTGTTGAGTTTTTATTTAGTTTATTGCTTGAAAATGAAAAATAACAAATAAGCATAAAATATGTAAAATCAACACAAAACCCTGAACTTCGTAATATCTTCCAGAGAAGATTTACTGAAATAGTACTGTCCAATTCATCCACCAAATTAAAGAAAGAGTATTTCCTAAAAAAAATAATAAAGAATCAATAAAATTATGAACAAATCTATCCAATATTTTAAATTAAACAAAGAAGAGTTTCACTTTTCCAACTCAATAAGAAATCTGATGAGATTTGTAAAATTAACTTCAAAATAAAAAAATTGAAATACAAGATAAGTAGAAAAATCATGAATATGAAAACAAAAGATAGAAGAGCAAAGGGAAAACAAATGTGCTTCCTTATTTATCGAGCTCAACTTCATCATCGTATTCACTATCAATAATGTAAAAGAAAAGACAGAAGAGGGGGAAAGAAAAGAAGATAAGTGGAAATTGGAGAATGACTTGTGAAGGTAAAGATTTTTGTGAGGAGGAAGAGGATTGAGGGTTTCTTTACTTTTTAATTGGATTAATCATTTGGTTTTTAAGTTGGACCAACTAAGTTTTTTTTTTAAAAAAAAAAGAGAAAAAATTGGTCCACCAAGTTGAGTAACCAACTTAATAATAGACTATTAGCTATAGTTGTTGGGCTTTGATAGAGTCAACTCACCAAAGTGAGCAGCCCACAAAAAAAATGTCCAAGTTACAAGTTAAATTTCAAATATTGGACTTGATTGGTTTAACCGGTTGGCGTTGGTTCATCGATTTTAACTAATTTTTTAAACTTTTGAATTTTTCATAGGAGTGGACAAGCATTGTGATCAGTTCGCGATCCGATTAGTTGAACGGTCCAATCTAGTTTAATCTGATTTTAACAACGCTGGAGAAATGGAGAGGAATGGGTGGCTATTGCTAAGTAGAAAGGGGGTGAAAAATAGTGAATGGGGAAGAGAGGAATTGGCCATGGGAAATCGGACAGGGCTGCAATAATGCACTGCCACAACGAAAAGTTGAAAGGACACAGAGAAACTGGAAGAAAAGAGTGAATGAATTAAGATTAAATTTTGACTTGGTCTCAATTTGCCAACTAGGCTCATTTGTTGTTGAGTTGTCAAATTTTAGTTGGTTGTTGAACAACTTATAAGATAATCTATAAGTTGCTTAATGACTATAACAAAAGTTGCTAGAGAAGAGGGCAACTTGTAAAAGAACATGGTCATTCAAGACCTTCTAAATTTAGGGTAAATAAGAGAAGACACATTGTGAAGTTGCAATTGTTCCTAACTTTTAGTGGCTGTTTAATTTTTGACAAAAATAGTGTAAAATTTAAATGTGCATATTGCCACGCAAATCTGATACAATTGACATGTGATTTTCATTGTGAATAAATTTGACCTTAACATCAATTTTAAAAAGTTGCATAAATAATTTGTAACAAGTTACAATCTCTTATAAAGATTCTACACCATCTAGGAACGACTGCCATATGCAAATCCAACGTTCATCACAAGCATTGCTTAACATTGCATATATCCCTATTAGCTTTATGAGTCCCAGCGCAGGTCTCTCCTCGAACCAATTCGCATCACAGTATTACCGAATTTTCCTTAACATATATAGGTTTAGATTATTGCCACCGACTAATTAATTTGTTGAATGGCCTAGATTTTAATCCTCAAAATCATTTGTAATTGGACTTAAATATCAAAACACACAAGCATAAAAAATTCTATAATCCTAAGAATCAATTCAAGAGTATTTAAAAATAAAAATTTCAGTACTTAGATCCATTTTACAACATAAAAATTTTGGAAAAAGGTAATTGGAATATTGAAAATCTATAAGCAGGGTGTATGTTTTAAGAAAATTTTTAGTGGGGTATAAGTTACTATTCTCAAATTAAAGTAACTAATAAATGTATTATTAAATGCCTGAATTAAATGTACTCTATTAAATAGAAGGATTAATCTTTCTTACATTAACAGTGTATATAATGTTGAAAATGAGGGAAAAGGTGTTTGAATTAAAACCTGCATTGTTCTAGGAACTGTCTTCCTAAAACTTTGCGATTCTTTATTATTTCAGATCAATTTCTTCTTGATTTTTGGTTGGGAAGTCGTGGCTTTTGGTCCGAAAACTGTCTACCAACGATTTGAAACTGCCTCTTGTTGTTTTGATCTATAAATATACGTTAGTAGGAGAGAAAGTTCATTATCATTATTATTCTTTTTTAGCATAAAAGTTTTCTACAAAATTTCTGTAGAACCATTTTGAGAGAAAAGTGAGAACACAAAGTTCATAGACTTCCTAAATTCTTGTGCAAATTTGAGGGACAATTCTCAGTTGAATCTTGGGAACAGCTCACGCACTTCTGCACAAAAGGAAGGAGCAAAAATTCTGTTTTAGGACATTGATCAAAGCTCAAGCCACTGTGATTTGTAAGTTAGTAAAGTTGTTATTAACATTATTCTGGTTTATCGTATTAGTGATTTGAACTTGTTTAGTAATAAGATTTGTTACTGGTAGTTTTTCCATTTCCTGATTCTTAGTCCACTTGTTAGCCTATCAACATTCTGTAACATAATTTTTCTTAGAGGTTTTCCTGAATCTATCTTTATTAGTTCATTGACTTTGTTTCACTTGAAAGTCATTGAAAGATATGGCTTCAAGTTCTGGTGTGAAATTAGATGTTCAAATCTCTAACAAGATCAATGATGAAAGGCTAGAAAGGTTTAAAGGAGTAGATTTCAAAAGATGGCAACAAAAAATGCTATTTTATCTTACAATCTTGAACTTGGCACACATTCTCAATCCCAACCTTGCGGATATGGATTCAAGAGAGTCTCTCTTGGCTGTAGAGACATGGAAGCAGCCTGGCTTCCTTTGCAGAAACCACATTCTTAATCGTCTCGATATGCTATATGATATATATTCCACGTATTCTACTACGAAGGAAGTCTGGGATTCACTCGAGCAAAAATACAAAACGGAGGATGCTGGGGCCAAAAAGTTCATGATTGGAAAATTCCTCAAATATGTAATGGTGGATTCAAAGCTGGTGACAAAATAAGTAGAAAAGATTCGAATTCTCATGCATGAGTCACATGGGGAAGGATGCTCAATTAATGAACACTTTCAGGTTGGAGCAATAATTGAAATATTGCCTCCGTCTTGGAATGATTTCAAAATCTACTCGAAACACAAGCGTAGAGAGATGTCCATAGAGGATTTGATCTTGAGGTTGCAAGTAGAGAAAGATCATCGCAAGGGTGATAAGAGTGATGTGCCATCCATGGAGGCAAAAGCCAATGTGATTGAGGGATCGAGTTCCAAATTGAAGTTCCAAAAGAATAAAGGCAAGAAAAAAGTAAGAGGGGCTGGAAATACTATGGCACCTAAAGGCAAGAATTTCAAGCGAATCAAAGGATCATGCTGGGTGTGTGGAAAACCAGGGCACAAGGCAATAGATTGTCGCTTCAAGAAGGGCCAAAATGATGCTAACTCCTTGAAGAACAAGGAAGCAAATATGGTTGAAGAAAATGTTCAGCATATGGACACCAATGAAGACAATCTTGTTGCTGTAGTGACTAAAGTGAGCTTCATTTCTGATGTCAAGGGTTGGTGGATTGATACCGGAGCCACAAGGCACATCTGCTCGGATGAAAATCTATTGTGTGAGTACAATAAGATCACAAATGGTGAACAACTCTACATGGGAAACCCCTTTTCTTCAAGAGTGGAAGGAAAAGGGAATATCAAATTGATGTTCACTTCTGGAAAAGTCATAACCCTCAAGGATGTTCTTCATGTACCTGATATTAGGAAGAATCTAGTTTTTGATCCACACCTTAGCCAAAAAGGATTCAATCTTGTGTTTGAGTCCAATAAATTTGTACTTACTAAGGGTGGAATGTATGTAGGAAAAGGCTATTTGGCTGATGGTTTGTTCAAACTAAATGTAATGATTGTAAATGATATGAATAAAGACAATATTTCTGCTTATATCACTGTTTCCTTTCAGTTGTGGCATGCAAGGCTAGGGCATGTTAATAGAATGACGAATTTAGGACTTGTACCTGAATTTGACTTTGATGTCAAAAGCAAATGTGAAGTATGCACTGAATTGAAGTTTGCTAGACAAACTTATAAATCTGTCCAAGGAAGAACAAGTGAATTACTTGACTTAATTCACACGGATATATGTGACTTTAAGTCACTTCCTACACATGGTGGGAAAAAGTACTTCATCACATTCATTAATGATTGTAATAAGTATTGCTACATATACTTGATCAAAAGTAAAGATGAAGCTCTGGAAATATTTAAAATTTGCAAAGCTGAAATTGAAAATCAACTTGGAAGAAAGATAAAGGGAACACGATCTGACAGAGGTAGAAAAAATGAATCTGATGCCATTGAGAATTTTGTGCTGTACATGGAATAATTCATCAAACTACTGCACCATTTGCACCTCAACAAAATGGTGTAGTAGAAAGGAAGAATAAAACACTTAAAGACATGATGAATTCCATGTTAAATAGCTCGGGTTTACCTCATAATTTGTGGGGTGAGGCATTACTTACTGCGAATCATATCTTGAATAGAATACCATATAAGAAAACTAATAAGTCTCCTTATGAGATATAGGGAGGACAGTTACCAACATATAAAATGCTTAAAGTGTGGGGTTGTCTAGCAAAGGTCTTAATTCCTATACCTAAAAGGACAAAGTTGAGACCCAAGATTGTTGATTGCGTTTTTATCGGTTTACAAATCATACTGTAGCATACAGGTTCGTAGTGATTAAATATGAGAATCCAAATGCTCATATTAATACGATTATTGAGTCCATTGAGGTTGAATTGTTTGAAGGAATTTTACCTTACAAAGATAAGGAAACAAGCTCAAAGAAAAGAGGTTATGACGAGAGTCAAAATGAGTCCCCTAAATTAAGTGTTAAAGATCAAGTCATGGAACCAAGAAAAAGCAAAAGAACAAAAATGTCTAAGGATTTTGGTCTAGACTTTATCAGTCATCTAATTGAAGAACAATCAAGAACTTATAGTGAAGCTATGAGGTCACCTGAAGCTCCTTATTGAAAGGAAGCTATTGAGAGTGAAATCCTATCTATTTCACAAAACAATACTTGGGAATTGGTTAATTTTCCTAACGAATTGATTGTAAATGGGTTTTCAGGAGGAAACTCAGAGCTAATGGTTCTATAGACAAGTACAAAGCACGTCTAGTAGCTAAAAGCTATTGGCAAATGGAAGGATTGGATTATTTCGATACCTATTCTCCGTTTTCTCGAATTACATCTATAAGGATTTTAATAGCAATAGCTACCATATATAACATGGATATACATCAAATTGATGTTAAAATAGCCTTTCTGAATGGTGAATTAGATGAAGAAATTTATATGGAACAACTTGAGGGTTTTGCGGTCAAAAATTAAGAGAATAAGGTGTGCAAACTTGTCAAGTCTCTTTAAGGACTTAAACAAATTCCTAAACAATGGCATGAGAAATGATCACACAATACTATCACATGGATTTGAGATAAATGAATGTCACAAATGTGTGTACTACATGGAAATGAAGAATTCCTGTGTTTTAGTATGCTTGTATGTTGATGATATGCTCATAATAGGAACTAGTAAGGGTGCGAAAAACTCAACTAAGAAATTGTTGAGTTCAATATTTGACATGAAAGATTTAGGTCAAGCAGATGTAATTTTGGGCATTAAAATCAAAAGAAGTAATGAAGGATATGTCCTTACCCAATCTCATTATATTGGAAAAATATTGCAACGGTTTAATCAAACAGATTGTAAACTAGCAGTAATTCCTTTTGATGCTAATCGCAAATTACAAAAACGTAAAGGAGATTCAATTCATCAATTGGAGTACTCTCAAGTTATTGGGAGTTTGATGTATCTGATGAACTCTACTAGACCTGATATTGCTTATTTAGTAAACAGGCTAAGTAGATATACAAGTAGTCCAGGACATGACCATTGGAAAACAATAATTAGAATATTAAGGTATTTGAAGTTTACTTCAAATTATGGACTACACTATACAAAGTATCCTCCTATTCTAGAAGGATTCAGTGATTCTAACTGGGTTTCAAATAACACAGAAACCAAGTCGACTAGTGGATATATATTTATACTAGGTGGAGCAGCAGTATCATGGCAGTTCTCAAAACAAACTTGTATTGCACGTTCTGTCGTGGAATCAGAGTTTGTAGCATTGGATAAAGCTGCTGAAGAAGTAGAATGACTTAGAAACTTTCTAGAGGACGTTCCAATATGGCCAAAGCCTATCATAGCCATTTGTATACATTGTGATAGTATGGCTACTCAAACTAGAGCGAAAAATAGTGTATACAATGGTAAATCAAGGCATACTAGATGCAGACACAATACCATTAGACAATTTCGCTCGAATGGAGTTATTTCCATTCAATTCATAAAATCAAAGGTGAATTTAGTGGATGCTTTGAAAAAAGGCATACCAAGACAGCAAGTCAAGTTCTTATTAAGAGGAGTGGGTCTAAAGCCAATCAATGAGTAGAACCCGGTGAAAACCTAACCTAGTAGATTAGAGATCCCATGGTCTAGGTTCAATAAGCAAATTGGTTAGATAATACTCAAATAAGTAAAGCATATGAGTTGCTCATTTCTATGATAAACGTGTGTTGTTGTTGATTGTTGTAAGGTGTGCATAAGCATTTAATGACAACTATAAGAGTTCTTCAGAACCTATAGTTAGAGTTACGTATGAGATAGTAAATGTGGGGTCACATTTATGAGAATGATACTGGCTAAGTTCTCTAAAGCTATCATGAAACTGGGATTTGTTTAGGACCAAAATTGAACAACAACGTTGTGAACTACTGTGCTCTTTAGACATAGTTATGTGTGTAGTATGTTGTCTTGGTTACTACAAACAATGACCAGTTCAAGATCAGCTATATCTACTGCATCATCAAGTAACTCCGGTATACTCTCACTAAACTAAAGTAAAGTTCAAGTCTTTTACGACACTTTACCTGATGCATAACATGTTAATTTTCTCTCAATGGTGTATTATTACTATGTTTATTTTTGAAGTTTTAATTCAAATGTGGAGTATTGTTGAAAATGAGGAAAAAACTATTTGAATTAAAACCTTAATTGGTCTAGGAACTATCTTCCTAAAAAGTTGCGATTCTTTATTTTTCCAAATCAGTTTCTTCTTGATTTTTGGTTGGGAAGTCGTGGCTTTTGGTCAAAAAATTGTCTACCAACGGTTTCAAACTGCCTTCTGTTGTTTTGATCTCTAAATATATGTTAGTAGGAGAGAAAGTTCATTATCATTATTATTCTTTTTTAGCATAAAAGTTTTCTGCAAAATTTCCGTAGAACCATTTAGAGAGAAAAGTGAGAACACAAAGTTCATAGACTTCCTAAATTCTTGTGCAAATTTGAGGGAGAATTCACAATTGAATCTTGGGAATAGATTACTCATGCACTTTTGCACAAAGGAAAGGAGCAAAAATTCCATTTTAGGACATTGATCAAAGAGCAAGCCTCTGTGATTTGTAAGTCAGTAAAGTTATTGTTATTAACATTATTTTGGTTTATCGTATTAGTGATTTGAACTTGTTTAGTAATAAGATTTATTACTAGTAGTTTTTCCATTTCCTGATTCTTAGTCTACTTCTTAGTCTTCAACATATATAAGATTTACTCTAAATAGAAACTTGCACCTTGGCAAGTATAATGTATAATTTGGCCAACATAGATGTGCATCCAAATGTGCACATCCTAACTGATATAAGTGCATATATGTGTTAACATATGAGCAATTTATGGAACAGTAACCTGTACTCCATTTATAAATATTTTAAAACTTACTTCCTTCTTATGAACATTCACTCTTTTTCTATACCCTTATTTCAAATTTTCCCATTAAGATTTCCCAACTTATGTTATGAATCTAACTCCTACATGCTTCAAAGTGCAATTTATGTTCACACTTTTGGTCCAATTATTGATATAAATGAGGAAACTTTGTAAAATCCATTATTCCTTGAGCAACATAACACAAGGAGCGAAGTAAGAAGAAAGAAAATCACACAAATATTCTATCACGTATTGCATTTGTGACGACCCTACTTCCCCCTAAGGTGAACCAGAGGGTTGGCGGGCGGTCTGCCTAACTCTCGCCAGGACTCACGCAAGCACACTAACCCAAAACCTTCCGAAAATTAACCTAAGCTATTACAATAGCAAATCTTCCAAAATAAATCGATTACTAATACCACATTAACTTAAAAAATGACAGCATCTGAAGTTAGCCAATCGACGGCTCTTAAACACTTCACGCGCTACTTACAAGGATTAAAGCCGTACCACACCAATACAAACATACATACCAAATATCAGAATTAGGGATTACACTTTTCCAGTTTCAAGTGGCAATCCAAAATAAAAGATACAATGCTTAACCTGGAATTTGTTTATCTCAATTCACATCTTTTGATGATTACAAAACAAATGGATGTTACTAATACTCTTTGTAGAGATCCTTTTCAGAAATAACACTAAACAGGTCTGTGGACTTAAAGCAAATAAAAGAAGATAAAAAAGGATGAAAAGTGCTGAGGAAGTTGTCGGACGCACAAAAGGAGAGTATCGGACGTCCGACATTCTTTGAGTATCTTCGGACGTGTGAAGAACTCAGACTCGGACGTCCGAAGAAGACAAGCCAGGGCTTCTACAATTACTGATCACGATCGGACGCTCAACACCTGAGTATCGGACGTCCGACAAGCGTTGCTGCACTTCGGACGCAACACTCTGGATACATCGGCCGTCCGAAGGAATTGAAGAGGAAAATTTCAAGTGTGCATCTTACCCTCGGACGCATGATGATCAGGGATCGGACGTCCTAAGAGATTCAAGAAAACTTCCAGAACTCATTGATCTCGTTCGGACGCATAAAAACTGAACATCGGACGTCCGACAGCACCAACGGCTAGTTGACTCTTCAGTTGCCTTCTACCCGTTGACAACATTGATTGAAGAATTTTCTGATCTCCTATAAAAAGAACAAAGTCAACCATCTCAGGATAACTTTGCACATCAAGTCTACATCAGATTGTGAGTGATTCAAGTGTTAGAATACTCCAAAGGAACATTTGTATTCTTAGCTTGTGTAATTCTCTTGTAGTTTTTCAAGTGTGACACAGCTTCTTCAATAGTGTAGTATTGTGAGGGTTTTTCGTTTGTTTGTAAAAATTTCTTGCTTGACCAAGTGTAGGTTGGGGCAAGAAGGAAGTGATCCTTCCCTTGTACACAGAATATTGGTTGCAAGATTGTTCAACTTGAAGTAATCTGGTATATAAAAGTGCTGTTCAAACTCCAGTAGAGCTTGAAGCCTGGTTTGTTTCACTATTTTCGTTTACAGCTTTTCTATATAAACTATTCTCCTCTTCATCTTACGAATACCTGTACTTTCGTGTAATTTGATCCATTGGGTGGTCTTTGAGAAAAGAAAAGTAGACCGTGAAGAAAAGTGACCTATATCTTAGTTGTTTTTGTAAACCTAATTCACCCCCCTCTTAGGTTGTCTTCGATCCTTACAATTGGTATCAGAGTTTGGTCTCCTAGAGATTAAGCTCAATCGGCTTGGGAGTAGATATGACAACCAACAATGCCATGTTCTTTGAGGGACAATCTGTTACTAGACCTCCAATGTTCAATGGATCAAACTATGTGAGTTGGAAGGAAAGGATGATTATATTTTTACAATCTATTGATATTGAGTTGTGGTTTATTATTAGTGAAGGTCCATATGACGCAACTATTATTGATGAAACTACTCATAGGCCGAGACAAAAGGCCAGAAGTGAGCTGACTGCTGAAGATAGAATTCATCTCACTCTAAATGCCAAGGCCATGAACGTTCTATACAGTGCATTGGACTCAAATGAGTCTATTAGAGTCAAAGGCTGCAGATCTGCAAAAGAAATTTGGGATAAACTTAGAGAGATCCATGAGGGAAGCGAGAATGTGAGAGAACAAAAGAAATCCATTCTGGTCACTAAATATGAATCTTTTAAGATGGAGCCTCATGAAAATATTGACAAAATGTATTGTAGATTCAATGATCTGATCAAGGATTTAGAGGTGCTTGAGAAGGAGTACTCTCTAGGTGAGTAGAACAGAAAAATTTTGAATGCTCTATCAAAGGACTGGGAAAGCAAAGTGACTGCCATTGAGGAAACCAAGGATCTAAATACGTTATCCATTGAATCTCTGATTAACTCTCTAACTTTTTACTAACTGAAACTTAAATCTAAGATGCAGGATGAAGAAGACACAAAAGTAAGAAAGAGTATTGATTTGAAAGGTTCACAAGACGAAGATGAAACAGCCTCACAGGATGAAAATGATTTGGAAGGTGATGACAGTGATATTGCACTCATCACAAGAGGTTTCAAAAGATTTCTCAACAAGAGAAGATTCAGGAAAGGCGGATCCAGCTATTCCTTACCAAATCAGTCTAATGACTTCAGAAACAGAGGGAAACTGGAGTTCAACAAGAAGTTGACTGATAAGTGTTTCGAATGTGGCCAACCAGGACACTATGCGAATGAGTGTCCAATGAAGAAAAAGAAGGAGAACAAGGTTGAACGAAAATCAAAGTTCAACAATTTCCGGATTACCTGGAATGATTGCAACTCAGAAGGTGAAGTTGAAGAAGAAGAGGAATCTGCTCAAGTGGCTTTCATGGCCATTGGAGATGAAGAGGTAACACAATGCAACTCTCAAACCGACAGTGATAATGAATCTGATGATGATGTTAATTCTTTTCTAGAAAAAATGCATAACAGCCTGAAAGAATCCTATGTTAAAAACAAGGAATTAAAGCAAAAAATTAGCTTTCTTATACAAGATAATGCAAATCTTTTTCGACAAAACAAGTGTCTTGAGCATGAAAATGAGAACCTGAAAAGGACTGAAACTGATGTGATTGCTGAACTTTACAAAAAGAAAAATTTCTGTGACATACTCAGAAATGAGCAATGTAGCTTAAGAAAAAGGATGGATGATTTATGTCATTTGTTACATCATATAAAACAGAACCGTCTTCAAAAGAATGACACTGAACCTTATGTTAATACTCATCAAATAAGACTGAATCAAAATGCCAATGAGTTTGCAATCCACAGGAGAAGGCAAGTCAGATTCATTAAACTTGTTTATTTGATTGATTCAATGTCAGTATGCAATTTTTGTTGTCAATTTGGTCACATGAATAACAACTGTTATGTTAAGAAAAATATGAGGAATGATATGAGATGCATGTGGATTGTTAGACATAAGACTAACTCTCAAGGACCCAACATGTAAAGGGTACCAAGTATTATCCTGTGGGTTTATGTGTGTAGGTGAACCAGGATAACATTGCTAAAGAAGCAAAATGGTTCATTGATAGTGGATGTTCAAGACATATGACTGGTGATGCATCACAATTCGTTAAACTCAAGCAAAAAGCAAGTGGAAAGGTAACGTTTGGAGATGATAACAAAGCCAAAACTATTGGTATTGGTGATGTTGGTAAGAGTGGTAAAACCTCTATCCACAATGTTCTTCTCGTTGATAATCTGAGCTACAATTTATTAAGTGTTAGCCAACTGTGTGATAGGAATCTGTTTGTATTGTTCAAAAAGTTTGAATGTCTCATATTTGACTCAAAGTTCAACATTATTTTCAAAGGAAAAAGGGTTAATGATGTCTATGTAGTTATTCTTGAAAAAATTGATTCCTCCTATCTCAAATGTCTCAAAGTAGCAAATGAGAACCCATGGTTATGGCATAGAAGACTGTGTCACTTCAACATGAATTTGCTGAAGGAAATCTCTAAAAAGGATCTTGTTAGAGGTCTCCCGAAAATCAAATTCGAAAAGGACCGGATATGTGATGCTTGCCAATTTGGAAAACAAGTCAAGGTATCTTTTAAATCCAAGAAATGTGTGTCTACTTCAAAACCACTTGAACTTTTGCACCTTGACCTGTTTGGTCCTACACAAACTGCAAGCCTTGGTGGTAAGAGATATTGTTTTGTGATTGTTGATGATTACTCTAGATATACTTGGGTGTTATTTCTTGCTCATAAAGATGATGCCTTTAAGAATTTTACTTCATTGTTTGCTAAAGTGCAAAATCTGCTTGGCTTGAAAATTGTTAGGATTAGAAGTGATAATGGGTCAGAATTCAAGTTCTGTGGTTTTCCAGAATTTTGTGATCATAATGGCATTACTCATGAATTCTCTATTGCTAGAGTCCCCCAACAAAATGGAGTTGTAGAAAGAAAAAATAGAACTCTCCAAGAGGCTGCCAGAACCATGCTCAGTGAATGCAGTTTACCAAAATATTTTTGGGCTGAACCCATAAACACAGCCTGTTATACCATGAACAGAGTTCTCCTAAGACCAATTTTGA
The DNA here is from genome assembly GCF_036785885.1 of Coffea arabica. Taxonomy (NCBI): domain Eukaryota; kingdom Viridiplantae; phylum Streptophyta; class Magnoliopsida; order Gentianales; family Rubiaceae; genus Coffea; species Coffea arabica. The sequence continues at coordinate 30,312,715 of NC_092313.1, forward strand.
ACAAAACCTCCTATGAGCTTATGTTTGACAAAAAGCCTGTTGTTGGTTACTTTAAAGTATTTGGTTGTAAATGTTTCATTTTGAATATTAAGGAACATCTTGGAAAGTTTGACAAAAAATCTGATGAGGGAATTTTCTTGGGATATTGTGAAAATAAAAGAGGTTTCAGAGTTTATAATCGTAGAACACTGATCATAGAGGAAGCGATACACATTACGTTTGATGAATCTAATGGTGACATTTCTATGAGTTGTGGTGAAGATGATGATGCAGGTGTTCAAGATGAACTAAAGAAGTTAGCAATCAATGATCATGACTCTGCTTCACCAGAAACTGATTTAAAGGATGCTGATACTCAAGACAGTCCAGCTGGAGAAGTGAATGACAGAGATACCGCTACTCCTAATGATCTACCAAGAACCTGGAAATTTGTTCATAACCATCCCAGGGAGCTTATAATTGGTGATCTATCTGAAAAGGTCAGAACTCGTTCTTCTAGACACCTAGTAGATAATCTTGCTTTAGTATCACATATTGAACCTAAAAATATTGTTGATGAGCACTGGATTTTAGCTATGGAAGAAGAGTTAATCCAATTTGAAAGAAACAAGGTTTGGACCCTGGTTGTTAGACCACAAGACCATCCTATCATTGGCACAAAGTGGGTTTTTAGAAACAAAATGAATGATAAAGGGGAGGTTGTTAGAAATAAGGCCAGGTTGGTGGCTAAGGGATACACTCAAGAAGAGGGGATAGACTTTGATGAGTCCTTTGCACCTGTAGCTAGGTTGGAGTCCATAAGAATGTTGCTAGCATTTGCATGTTTCAAGAATTTTAAATTATTTCAGATGGATGTTAAGAGTGCTTTCTTAAATGGTTTTATAGATCAAGAAGTCTATGTTGACCAATCTCCTGGCTTTGAAAATGTATCTTATCCAGATCATGTTTTTAAACTCTCAAAAGCTTTATACGGATTAAAGCAAGCTCCTGGAGCATGGTATGAACGTCTGAGTGAATTTTTGATTGAAAATGGTTTCAAAAGGGGCATTGTAGATACTACACTCTTCACAAAACAAAGCTCACGAGATCTTTTAATTGTGCAAATATATGTGGATGATATCATATTTGGTGCTACTAATGAGAACTTGTGCAAGGACTTTTCCATCATCATGCAAAAAGAATTTGAAATGAGCATGATGGGAAAACTGAACTTCTTCCTTGGACTCCAAGTGGTTCAAACCCAAGATGAAACATTTATAAATCAAGCAAAATATACCAAAGAGCTGCTGAAAAGATTTGGAATGGAGGATTCAAAGCCTGTTGGAACACCTATGTGCACCTCTACCAAACTTGACAAGGATGAGGAAGGTACGAAAGTTGAGGAAAAGAAGTACAGAGGTATGATTGGAAGTTTACTTTATTTAACTGCCAGTAGGCCTGGCATCATGTTTGCTGTATGCTTATGTGCTCGATTTCAATCCTGCCCAAAGGAATCACACTTGAATGCAGTAAAAAGAATTTTTAGATATCTTAAAGGAACCGTAAACTTTGGTTTATGGTATCCAAAATGCCATGAACTTCCTTTATATGGATTCTCTGATACTGATTTCGGTGGTTGTAAAATAGATAGAAAAAGTACTACTGGTATATGCAACTTTCTTGGAAATTGTTTGGTATCTTGGTTTAGTAAAAAACAAAATGCTATCTCATTGTCCACTACTGAATCTGAATATGTTGCTGCTGGTGCTTGTTGTGCTCAATTGTTATGGATGAAAAATACATTGAATGATTTTGGTTTAGTGTATGAATGTGTACCTATGTACTGTGACAACACTAGTGCAATTAATCTGACAAAAAATCCCATTCAGCACTCTAGGACTAAGCACATTGATATAAAGCATCATTTCATTCGCGATCTTGTCTCAAAGGGGGTAATCCGTGTCCAGTTTGTTTGTTCTAAAGAACAAATCGCTGATATCCTCACAAAAGCTCTTCCCCTGGATCAATTTGTGTTCCTGAGAACAAAACTGGGCGTCTCAGAAAAAAAATTCTAAGTTTTGTTTTTTGGTCAATCCTTATCGGACGTCCGATGAATTGGAACGGACGTCCGACAATGTTCTTTGTCCAATTTCAGAAAAATCCTGGTTCGGACGGATGTGTCGGACACGTCAATACGTTCGGACGTCCGACACTCAAAAATTTGAGCACTATAAGGCAGTTACCTATTCTTCCTAGTTCATTATCTTCCATAGTCTCGGACGCAACCTTTCAGTTTTCTCTCATATTTGAAATTCAAATTCCTCTCTCATCAAACCAAGTTCCAAGAAATTGACTCAACCAACTCCATTACACCCCTATTGCTCATTAACCACTCATAAAAATCACTTCTAACCCCCAACTACCCCATTGTTTTCAATTCACATCCGAAACCCTAACTTTTTATAATTCTCTCCCTGCGGCATTTAAGTACATTCTCATTCTTGCTCATACTGCATTCTTCCTCTGTACAACACGTTCTGTACCAAAAACACATCCACATTGCATCATGGTTAGAATCAGAGGTGGATCTACTAGTGCCGGACGGTCCTTTAGGCTTAGAGATGAGGACATTGAGATTGAGGAACCACCTCCTGTGGCACCTAAGAAGAAGATTGTGACCCGTGGTGGTAAAGCGAAGCAAACTGCCCAAAGAAAATTGGTTACTCCAACTGCTGAATCATCTGATGAGCAGTTGGAAGGGCATAACTCTGAAGGGAACATTGTTGGTGGAAATAAGGAACCAGAGCAGGCTACCCAGGGTGATGAAACTGTCACAAGGTCATCTGATAAAAGAAAAGAACTGCAGAGAGGAAGAGCACTCCCCAATCCAAGAAAAAGCAATCTGCTGATCCCTCTGTTGATCAGCAGAATGAACGAAACATTGCTGAGAATCAGCAAACACCTGAACCCTCCACCAGGAAATCTCCAAGGACAAGGTCTGAGGCTCAGAATGTTGGGGCATCTACCACACAAACTTCGAAAGGGAAACGTTCTGGGAAAGATCCAGTAACACAGCCCATAACAGAACCCACTCCTCTCCCAAAATTCATTGATGATGAAGCCAAAGACAGATTTGAGTTAGTCTCTGAAAAAGGGTTCATCACCCAAAGGCTCATCCTTCCTTATGAATTTCGTAAGCTTGATCTTGAACCTGTCATTAAACTATTTGAATTCCAGAAATGGACTCATCTTCTGACCATTCCTAATGTCTTTTACCCTGACATGCTTCATCAATTCTTTGCTAATCTTAGAAAGGGTAAATCACACACTGAACTCATCTCTAGGGTCAACTCTATAGACATCACGTTAACTCCTGACATTGTGAATTCCATTCTGAAAACTAGCATTGAATCTGGTTTCAAAGGAAAAATAGCAAATTTCTTTTCATATGAGAAATTTCCTTCTGCCTACCATCATTTTTATATTGCCAGACTCATGACCTATTTTCAAACTCACTTCAATACTCCTGCTGAGACAAGATTAGATGATCTCAGTTCTCAAAATCTGATCATCTTCACCATCATTTCGAATCTGTTGGTGCCAACTGATGGCCACAGAACAGATGCAAATAAAATGAAACTTTATCTTTTCTACTGCTTTGTTGAAAAAATTCGCATTGACTTTGGTTTTATAATGTGCAAGTTTCTGCTCAAAATTAGCACTGACAGTCGTAGGAAGCTCTCTTATGACAGATTTCTGACTCCTATCTTTGCACACTTTGAAATACCTTTTTCTGAAAAATCTCCCAAAGACAGTGTTTCATCAGTTTTCTCAAAAGCTTATTTTGAAAGAAAGAAATTAAGATTTTTTGATGGACATTGGTGCTATAAGGAGACTGTGGCTGAATCCAGAAGAAAAAACCTTCATGAAACCCCTGTCACTCCTAGGACTCCTCGTGATCAGTCAGACTATGTCTCTCCCTTCACCATTCATCCTAGAAAGTCTGCCAGCAAGTCCTTCGCATCCAATTCTGAAGTCATCTCCCTGCTTGAAGACCTCAAACAACATGTCATGCTTATTGAAGATGGTCTCATGATGACCATGACCCCTGCCCAACAATCCTCCTTCATTGAAAAAAGAAATCTTGTTGTCCCTCCAATACCTAAAAATAATGCAAATGTTCATGGGAAAGAGCCAAGATCTGAGCCCACATGGCCAACTACTGGTACTGAGACCACACCAGCTTCCAGTTCTCAGCCCAAGGATAAAGGCAAGGCTCCAGCAACTGAGGAAGCATATGAAGATGACGATGAAGAAACTGAGGAAGAAGAGGACCCTGAACAGTTTCGTCTGGCCAGGAGGAGGCCTGGATCATCTAAAATCACCATCTAGGCACTACTAGGTCACTGCACCTTAATCTAGGACTATAGTTCATCTTTTGCATTGCAAAACTTTTGTGCTAAGTGATGTACACCTGGTCTGTACAACTGGATATTTTCTACTGTTTATGGATGTTAAAACTAAGTGTTTGTCATGAATATTTGTTATGAATGATTGTTTGTTATGGAATGTGTTCGTTATGTATATCTCTGTTGATTTCAAAATTGTGCTGAACATGAATGGATTTTGTTGATACTATCTGATATTGCGTGTTATTGATAATGTTTCTGATGGATCATACTGATGTTATCTGATACTGCTGGTATAAAAAATGATACTCATTTTTGTGATGACAAAAAGGGGGAGAATTGGATTAGCATTGATGGTATAGAGTAACTAGTTAGGGGGAGTCAGTTTCAGGGGGAGTTGCGTTGCGTTTCTTCCTGAATACTCATGCACTTCGTTAGGGGGAGTTGTTTTATCCCAGCACTTCGTTAGGGGGAGCTGTTATATTTTTGCTCGATCCAAATATTTTGTCATCATCAAAAAGGGGGAGATTGTTTATCTCAATTCACATCTTTTGATGATTACAAAACAAATGGATGTTACTAATACTCTTTGTAGAGATTCTTTTCAGAAATAACACTAAACAGGTCGGTGGACTTAAAGCAAATAAAAGAAGATAAAAAAGGATGAAAAGTGCTGAGGAAGTTGTCGGGCGCACAAAAGGAGAGTATCGGACGTCCGACATTCTTTGAGCATCTTCGGACGTGTGAAGAACTCAGACTCGGACGTCCGAAGAAGACAAGCCAAGGCTTCTACAATTACTGATCACGATCGGACGCTCAACACCTGAGTATCGGACGTCCGACAAGCGTTGCTGCACTTCGGACGCAACACTCTGGACACATCGGCCGTCCGAAGGAATTGAAGAGGAAAATTCCAAGTGTGCATCTTACCCTCAGACGCATGATGATCAGGGATCGGACGTCCTAAGAGATTCAAGAAAACTTCCAGAACTCATTGATCTCGTTCGGACGCATAAAAACTGAACATCGGACGTCCGACAGCACCAACGGCTAGTTGACTCTTCAGTTGCCTTCTACCCGTTGACAGCATTGATTGAAGAATTTTCTGGTCTCCTATAAAAAGAACAAAGTCAACCATCTCAGGATAACTTTGCACATCAAGTCTACATCAGATTGTGAGTGATTCAAGTGTTAGAATACTCCAAAGGAACATTTGTATTCTTAACTTGTGCAATTCTCTTATAGTTTTTCAAGTGTGACACAGCTTCTTCAATAGTGTAGCATTGTGAGGATTTTTCGTTTGTTTGTAAAACTTCCTTGCTTGACCAAGTGTAGGTTGGGGCAAGAAGGAAGTGATCCTTCCCTTGTACACAGAATATTGGTTGCAAGATTGTTCAACTTGAAGTAACCTGGTATATAAAAGTGCTGTTCAAACTCCAGTAGAGCTTGAAGCCTGGTTTGTTTCACTATTTTCGTTTATAGCTTTTCTATATAAACTGTTCTCCTCTTCATCTTACGAATACCTGTGCTTTCATGTAATCTGATCCATTGGGTGGTTTTTGAGAAAAGAAAAGTAGACCGTGAAGAAAAGTGACCTATATCTTAGCTGTTTTTTGTAAACCTAATTCACCCCCCCTCTTAGGTTGTCTTCGATCCTTACAGAATTCATTACAAACCACAATCTAAATTCAAGTTGGTCAAGTACACTCATAGAAAATATAAGCAGCTCAAACTCTTTCAAACTTCATAACCTGTAAGGAAAACAAATGAACGTGGGGTGAGCTAAAACTCAGTGGTGCTCCAAAACATGTAATAACATAAGGCAAGTAACGAGTATTTAAATTTCACACTTAAGAAAAACAGATAACAACACAAGGTAGGATACAGGGACTCTCAGGAGCCATTTGCCTCGCTTGATCAAAAGTTATCGTAGTTGACCCTCCGTCAACTCCCACTACTTACGGTCCATGTAGATTCTCTTATTTTTCTTACTCCGGCCACCAGACATACCCCAGCTCCGGGCCCGCATGACAAAATAAAGGAAACAGTATACTCGAGATATACCCTTAGGAAATTGGGAGCAGTATACTTGCGTATACCTTCAGGAAATTGGTCGAGAGATTCACCCCGCGACGTTATGTCCAACACGTGGTTATCAGGTCAGGATAAGAGGCCCTCCCACCCTTAAGGTGTGGTACATTCCTCTGCCTGGTGATTTAGTACTTGAGATAGGATAAGAGACCCTCCCACCCTCAGGTGTGGTACATTCCCCTACTCAGTACTTAGCAAGTATTCCAAGGTTTTAGCATTTGAGATAGGATAAGAGGCCCTCCCATCCTCAGGTGTGGTACATTCCCCTACTCAATGCTTAGCAAGTGCAAGCAAGATATTTCACGAAAACACTTCACACAAGTCACCACTCGAACGGCTAGTGCGATAAAGTACACACTGCCCATTTCGATGGATCAGAAAAACCATTTTTCGATTATCACATATCAAGTCATTAATCAAGTAGGCGTGGAACAAGCAGGGACACTCACCACGAGTGAAGTTCAAAGGTCAAGTTGGGATTCAAAATTCCACGTCCTTGCTATACCCTAGAAAACCAAGTTTTAAAACTATAAGTTTTACTAAACAAACCCTTGTTTTATATATAAAAGGTTATCTTGTATAAAACTAATTTAATTTCTCGAAACAAATCAATCATTCCCTTGGAATTAAGGCTAGTAAAGAAATAAAATATCTCGTATGGTTTCTTTAAGGTATTTCCCCTCTGGAGGGCAAACTAGAACCAAATTAATTCAATCAAGTCTTCTTGCCGAACAAGTTTTCTATATCCTTTATTTGAAATTATTCAAATCTGGTATTTTCAACAAAATTTCCTTTAAAACCACTAGTCAAGAATAGTTTTATGAAAAACTTAAAGTTTAGAAGTTAAATACAATTATTCCCTAAAGATAATAAAACTAGTTTAAGCAGAAGAAAAGAATTAACTAGTCGACAAGGTTTTAAAAGTCCCGATATCCAAATTCTTAATAATAACATACTAAACTCAAATTCTATCACATGATATTAAAACAAAGTATTCCACAAAACTTGATTTGAAAGTATTCAAGTTCAAACGACCAAAACGATCTTCACAATTCTAGCTCATTTGCACAATGGATTCCAAGTCACCAATGTAAACAAAATTCACAAACCAAATATCAATTTCTCTAGGGCTTCATCAATCATTAGCCCTAGGTCTCAACAGATTCCAGTACAATCAAAATTCAACAAAGGAAGTCCAAGGTATCAAAGCAATCCCAAATCACGACCCATGGACCTTCCAAGTACATTTCAGCCCACCACTTGAACAAATTCACCAAAAATTAAGTTCTTACAAAACTACTCGAATGACCAAGAGTTTCATCAATCATTAGCTCTTGGTGTCAAACAAACATTCCTTGCGACAAACAACCAGAAATTTAACTCAAACATAGAAGATAGGTCACGGCTAGCTTACATTCAAATAACTCTAGAAGTTCATATTTTCCTTTCTTGCTTTGATAGTCGAGAAAAATTCTAGCAAATGTCAATTCACGATGTCTATTAAATCTCCATCTTTACTTGCTAGATGCACTAAACATATAGCTTATACCTTGCTCAACTTAAGCTAAAGCAAATAATACATGAATCCAGAAAAATAAACTCACTAAAAGCTTGAACTAGTACGGCTAGCAACCATGTACAAATTTCCAGCAAAGATACTTCAAAATTTTCAACAAGGTTTCCATCCTTAGCTTGCTTTAAACACTAAACACTTAACATGCATTTTATCCAACATGGAATGAGTCAAATGGTAAATAATTCCAGCAAGTTATTCCACCAAAAAGTCCTCATAAATCTGTCATCAGTTAGGATATCATTTTCCAGCAATTGATAGATTAAATTTTGAAACTTTCTCCATAATTCCTCATTTTCTTTCCATTCCAGCTCAACATGCAGAGTGCAATTATCATGCTAAGGTGTATCTTGTGCAATAATATGAAATTTATGACCAAGGATTCAAAAGGAAAAGTTGGAAAAACTCTGTTTCTTCCTCTCGGCTAAAGCTAAGAAATTCCATCAACTAATTGGTCATAGAGTCCAAATTTTCACGGCTGAATCACTGTATTTATTACCCAAAACTAACATGCAAGGCTACTTAATGAAATTACTTATCATAACTAGTTCAAATCAAGTTCGGTCGGCAACTATAATCATCCACAATTCCAGAAATTCTGTTCACCATCCTTGGATGAACTTGCATGTAGCCGTTCACTATTTCATTTTTTTTTCTCTTGCTTAGCCGGACCAAAAAAACTTCCTGCAAAGCTTAATCATCTGATTTTAATTAGTCAAACACCTAACCAAGTGAAAATCAACCACTTTCCAGCAAATTTCATGCTAAAATACCCATGCAATTTCCAAAACAACTTCAACGGCTAAACTGGAAAATTTGTTTAACAATCAAACAACTTCCAATAAAAATTTCCAGCCAACCAACCGAATTTCTGACCATACAATACACATGCAACACCAATTAACAATCTATCTATTAATATTGGATCCAAGACCGAGTTCAAATGTCATCAAAATTACCATCTAGCCAGAAATTCATCCCAACTCTCTCGATTGACATGCATGCAACCAGATTTTTGGTATTCCTTCAATTTTCTTGCTTAATCCAAGTTAATTAGCTTCATGTAGAGCTAGATCATCCAGACTTTGGTTAGTTAAACATACATATAGCTCAGATCATCAAAACTTGGTCAACCGAAGCTGCAAATTTCCAGCTTAAACTCTCAGCAACCATAGTTCCTGCTCAAACAGATTTTTCTGTGACTTAACTATCATCTGACCACACAACCCCACATGCATGCTTATAGACAGCCTCATCAACCCATAGAAAACTCAGCTAAGACCAGAAATTACCTTAGCTTGAAGCCTAAAACACACGACTGGCAGCTGCAAATTCTTCCTTCTCGGTCAGTCCAGAAATTTCAGTCCGCCACTCTCCCTCTTGCTTGCTCAAACTCGCGGCTGGATTGAAGATAATATAGCTCTCGGTTTTTTTCCCGCCTAGTCACGGCTAGAATAAAGAGTGAGCAGCAGGTCTCCCTCTCTCTTCTTTTAGCTTACGGCTGAAAGGAAACAATGAGATGCTCAGCTCTCCCTCTCGGTCGTTAATTCCTATGCAATTGCTCCCTCACAGCTCACGGAAGAATAAGGCAATGGAAATGTGGAACAAATGATATGGAAGAGTTGTGGTGATTAATAATTGATATAGTGGCGTGTGGTAGTGGAGAAAGAAACCGGCATTAAGGATAGAAACTACTGGATTGTGAAGTGGAAACGGATTCGGCAGAAATTGGGAAATGTTTGGAGTTGCATTTGTTCAAGAATCATTTCTTGGCTGCATGGTGAACTTGAATTGGAGAAGGGCTATTTTGGTCTTTTCACATTTCATCCGAGGTTCCACTTACGTCCTCAACCTAATCAAATTCCAAAATTTATCCCAAATGTAAATCGAATGCCTACTGGTATACTACCCTTGCAGAATTCAATTATTGAAATACATCATCCTAAGGGTAATTGTAGAAAGTTTGCCCTTAAAACGATTCAACTTAGTTCTAGTCTCCCTTAACACCTATCATTATCGATACTTAAAATTAGTTGTAAAAAAAAATCAAAGAATTAAAATAAGGACAATGGCACACTCAACGTCGAGAAATATTAACTTGATTTGGCAAAAATTCAAATAACCCAATATTTTGCACAATTAACTTATTTGCAACTTTAAACTTATTTTTACATACTTATCTAAGAACCAACAATAATAAAATTTATTAAAAGTCAAAGATGCAAATGCGACAAGTATATATAACAATCAAAAGCACCATAAATAATTTAACTCGAGTAAATTTGGTCATTAAAATAATAATTGTTTAAAGAATCAATTGTTTAGACTCATTTTCGAGAAATTCATGCAATTTGGGAAAACTTGAGTAATTCACATGCAAAAATACTATTAAATGACCAATTTAAGAATATTTTGCAATAATTAAAATATGGGTCCTCACAGCATTTGTGCCTTTTTCACCATTCATTTTGAGAATGATGCAAAATATACCACGTACCAATCCGACAAATTATTATCCTTCACCTCACGTATACTGGCGTGAATCAAGAGAGGCACGAATAGCATTGGGGAATATTTTCAACAAACACAAACATTTGTAAACCTGAATTTATAAGCTACAGTGGTGCCTAGAGGGGAGCAATTTTCAAGAAATGCAAGTTTTAAGCTTCAAAATTTGATTCAATTGAGAACTTTAAAACCAAGATCCTATATAATATGTAGGGCAAGATAGTGGTAAAGGATCATCCATGGAATGATTTTTTGAGAGAGTCACGTAAGGAAATTGAAATAAGAGGAACACAGTTGAACTACCGCCTGGCAAAGATAAATGTGGTGCTTGGAATTTATATCTTACGGCAACACGACAACGTGGGTAGATTTTTGAGATGTGTGGACCTTTGGCATTTGGGTGTTCTGAACAGGGGAGATTTTGGGGAGAAAGGAAAGGAATGATTGCAAGTAAAATCTGTTCTAGGTCGAAGTAACACTGTTGGAACAATTTACTCTTAATTTCATCACAGGTTGGTGCTTAAAAAAAAAATTCATCATAAGTTGGAGCCGAATTATAGCCCAGTCTTCCTTTTCTAATATAAAGTTCATACGTTCATGGATAAATTTGGTGGATTGCAATATGCTCCCTCAAGGCAATAAAGAATGGAAAATCGTGAATTGGTGTGATAATTCAGGGTTGCATATTGCAAATAAACCCATTAAACTAGTCTTCAATGACTAACCCAATGCGTCAGAGGCATAGGAATTTATTGATAAAATTTTGATATGAAAAGAGAAATGCTGTTTTTATTTTTAAAATTTCGTATGAAATTTTTTTTGAATCTTACGTCAAGTTAGTTCATATTGATGATTGACTTGGAGAAAAATTTGATAATTTTAATAGTAGAACTTGAATAACAAAGACTCGTTCAAAGAATTGCCAGTCTACTCACATCAAATGAATATTCAAATTGACAGAAGCAATTGCCAACCATGGATTTCTCATTGCCCGTGGATAGTGAGCTGCTCAAAGTCTGTTTTTAACTAAATATTACTTTGATAACTTATAGTATTTGTTTGATAATGGTTTTGAACGTATCTATAGCTGGCTACTGATAACTAAAATCAAGTAGTTTCTTGACCACTCATTTCATATTCTCCAACAGCAGTTCCATCTGCAATTTCATGAATGTACATAATTGGACATTATGGAGTGATTCTTAATATTGTTGTGGATTTTGTTTGTTTTTGGTGATTAGTAACTCTTGATAAGGTAACTAATTACATACTTACATGGTATCAGAGCCACTTCCGGTAACTAATTCCAAAGATGACTAGTAGCTTCAGTTCCCTTCCGGTATCTTTAGTTTCTGGTCAGTTACCTTATTAACATGGTATCAGAGCCACTTCGTTTTCTTTAAGGATTAGCTTTGAATACTTGATCCTGTTCCTGAGGCTGTTATTCTTCCTTTTGCTCTAGCTATGCTCTTCTCTAGAATTAGTTTTTTTTTGTACAAATTAGTCTCTTCTCCAATATGCACGCTCATCTTTGCCAAGCTTTCTAAGCCCTTTATCAGTTGGAGACGAAATAATAGGTTGATGTCATGGTGTTGTTACAGCAAATAATGATTTGAGTAAGCAGTGTAGCCAAAAGTGGAGCTCTTAGTCTGGTCTCTTCGGTAATGAGCTCATTTCACAGAATCAGCGACACTAGGAAGAGGGAACCTTCAACCTATGCAGAAATTGCCCTCTTAAAGGCTCAAATTCAGGTTTTAGAGCCACAAGAAATTGAACCAAACATTGCTCTTCTCGGAATTTTATATATCAGTCCAACCTTGTCAATGCTGGTGGCTCCATCATAGCCAATTGATCCCAAATTCGAGTCATCATAGAATAGAACTCCTGAATTGTCCGGTCACCTTGAACGGTTATTCTGAATGTCATTCTCCAACTTGTACTTTTGCACAAAGTTAATTTGAGTGTACAGCTTTGCCAAATGATCCCAAACTTTCTTTGTCGAACTGAACATCACTAGGTGCATGCGAATTGATGGCTCCTGTAATGCCCTTTGCCTGCTGGATTGGCCTAATACCTTTTTAAGCTGAAACTACAGGCTCAAAATGGTCCTTCAAAAGTTATTAATAATCCGATGAGCCAGACGTTATATACTATTTCGTTTCTTTTCTTGCGTTCGATGTGGTACATACAATCTCACCACCTTTAGAAGATTGCAAGCCTCGTAAATCTCATTACAATTCAAATTGTTCACTTGGTTGTGCACAAATTCTAAGCTTGTTAGAATTCAAACCATCCATTTGACCCCAAACTCACCTCGCATAAAGTTCATATGAGATTCGCTCTGATACCATTTGTAATGGTACCGCGCCTGTCGGGCTGGCCCAATACCTTTTTGAGTTAAAACTACGAGTTCAAAATGGTTAATCCAAAGTCATTAATAATTCGGTGGACCAGACATTATATACTATTCTGTCTCTTCTATTGGATTCTGTTAGAGATCTAGGCATGAAATAAATGATTATCGAGATATTAAGAACACAATAAGTTAATGATAAACAAGTCACAAGTATAAAAGATAAACAACACACAAAATTTAACATGGTTTGCCTCCATCATTAAATCTACGTCCACGGATAGGAACCTGTTCTTTATGAAAATCTTATACAAGAATATAGTTTGAATCTATGTCCAATACTTGTATACCATCTCTCATCTATCAAGAACCATTTCTCACCCCATGTATAAAGTTACATGTCGTCCTTGTGTGCCACTTTGGAGTATGCCAACCTCCGCCTATTTATACGCTAGATTACTTGGCTAATACCCAAGTAATAATAGGAAATAACTTCTAATTCCTAATATGGTATAGAATAGGAAATAATCCTTGATTCCTAAACTGACACAAATAGAAAATTCTTTGGTTACTACTACAAGTAACTAAAACCAGTTAGAAAACTAATTACTTTGACACAAAATAAGAAAATTGTTTAAAGGAAATTAAGCCAATTTCCTAACAAATCGTCACCTTGGCAAATATTTCTTTTAGCAACCATTTGTCTTCAACTAGCGAATAATATGGCACCGAACTACACATTTGAATCAATACTCATAGCTATTAAGACAGTTTGTTGGGGATCTAGTCGCAGAATAATCAACTACTAAGACATCAAGAACATAACAATTTAATGATAAACAAGTTATAAGTATGAAAGATAAGCGACACATAGGATTTGACGTGGTTCACCTTCAATATTGAGCTTACATCCATGGAGAGAAGCCCATTCTTTATTATGAGAGAAAACGTTTATACAAGAATATAACTTGAATTCAAACTCAACCCTTGTATATCATATCTCATCTCTCAAGATGTGACAGCCCCACCTCCCCCTAAGGCGAACCAGAGGGTTCGGCGGACCGCCTGTCCAGCTCTCGCCGGGATTCAATCGAATCTCAATCAAATCCGAAATAAAACCACAAGATCAAATGAAATAACAATCCAAAACTTAAAGCGAAACTTATATACATTTCTATCTCAAAAGGAAGTACAAATATCGAATATACAAAGGTTTTCAATTCGTCATACATCCAACCCGTGCCAAGCACTAGGACGAGAACCATTACAAAACACAAAACTAGACTAGGCTAACCTACACTGGGCTCTCGTCCTTGCTCGCATCCCCCTGTTAAGGAAAACAAAACTAAATGGGTGAGCTAAAAGCTCAGTGAGGTTCCGAACACATATTCAACAACAAAGCCAATACATTAACCATCGATAATCAATAATTCAAGAAACATTTACAATGGAAAGCGATAATAACACATACATTAAAAGGATACGGGCTCACAGGGAGCCATTTGTTCGTTCATTCGTTCGTTCATTCTCCTGCCATTCCCCTTATTCCTCCAATCATTTGAAAATGCATTTTTGTAAGTAAACCCCTCGTTTGATCGTTCATTTCATTCACCCCCTCCTGGACGTTGGCCAGGCTCCACCAACCTATAAGGTAATACTCGAGTATACCAAACGTTCACACCCAGGGTCACCATATCGCCCGACTGAGTCCGCTTCTGGCTCGAGTCGATCGGCAATGAAGGGCAGGGCCCAATTCAGCCAAAAAGCTTACATCATGCACAACTAACGTTTCAATCATTAAATCATTGAAAATTTCACATTCATTTAGATCGAGTGTGATAAAGTACACACGCGCCTAGAAAACTCGTTTTGATAATCATTAAAAGCACTTAACACATTATCAAACAATAACACAAGTCATGAAGTCAAGAAAAATATAGCAAACAAGGAACACTCACCTATTTAAGCAAAATAATGTCCAAAGTATGCTCCCGGATAACACTCTCAATCGCCAAGAAACCCTAATAATAGCCAAGAGAAAATATTACAGTTAAACCCCTCTAAAGTTTAAGGGAACCCAAGAAAATCCGAACAACTACTAGTACATAGTATAAGTATAGTTTTGGAAGTGAAAAGAGTACATTTAAACCAAAGGCTATGAGTAAAATATTTGTAAAACTTATGCTTGCTCGTAAAACTTTGAAATCTCCATTTAAGTCGAAGTGACAAAGAAAACGTACTCCAAGCAGTCATTATTTTATTTCTCAAGGGTATAAGTTCGGCCAAATCCTTACTTATATATCTCGGTAAAAGAAGGTGCAAACATCCTAGATGGTTCAAGTGATATTCACTCTTAACCCTTATTCAAGTTGCAAGTATAGTTCTCTAGTTCTCGAGCATAAATTTGGGCAGCACGCCCTTTGTGTTTACCTAATTTTTCAGCCATTTATGGCTTCATTATTTTCCTCAGCCAATCCCAAAGTTATACACAATATAAATTCATCACAATAGCCATTCAATAGGCTCAAAGTCATATGAGTACAAAATCAAGTTAACAACATGTGCGGAAATGAGCTTTAGTAAAAGACAGATTTGATAGGGTTTTGCGGACTGGACACATCCGAGGCTACGCTTATCGGATTGGTGTGTAACTTATACCGTTTCGAAGATAAGATAGAGAACTACAACTTTGATGAAGGCTAATCAGTCCAGTTTACAATGTATCTAGGTCAAATTTACCAAAACAACCCCAGATTTTCCAGTTTAGTGTACTGCAGCAGTCCTGACTTATTTAGTCATATCTCAACACCTACAACTCCAATTCAAGTGATTCCTAAGCCATTTGAAAGATAAGATATAAGGCTATAAGTTTTAAGAAGACATCGACAACCAAATCAGTAGTATTCCTGGTCAAAACATCCAATTACAGAAGCTGATTATCAGTTTCGGATAAATACAGGGAAGCAGGGGTATTTCGGTCTTTTCACAGGATACGTTGCTCCAATTGAGCTGAAATTTTGTAGGAACCTATAAATCATCATTCTCTACAACTTTCATGTTTTATTCGAAGTCTAATTCAGCCTCTATCATGACGAAACAAAAACGGGCAGAATGGTGTTTTGTGAGAATTTAAACCTGAAATTAGAACTTTGTTGCTAGAATTTCATGTTTGTTAGGTTTAAATCATCAAAACCTCCAACTAGCAACTTCATAACATCAATTAAAGGATCTTTGATCATAATCAAAGCTGAAAATGAAACCCTAGCTAATCATCCCCCCAACTTCAACAAAACTCACTACTTAACCGTTGTAACTCAAAATTAAAAGTTTCTAGCCATATTTAACCAAAATTGGGAAAAAGAAAAGGGTGAAAAGCCATGATACCTTCCTAGGATGCTTGTAGGAGAAGACCACAACCTTTCCTTCAAAATCTTGCCATACAAAGCTCTAATCTTCCCTAAAGAGTAGTTTTGGTGAAGTGATTCACAAGATTTATGGTTGGAGTTTAAGATTAGGCAAGAAATTTAGTTGATGAAGATGAAGTTTCTCTCCCCTTTTTCTCTCTCTATTTTTGGCCTAGGTGGTGAAGAAATGGAGAAGATTTGGTTAAATTCTTGTTTTATGATGGTTGATACAAATTAGTCAAAGCTCCTTCCAATAAGGGCTTGACATATGTCATTTCTAGAGTTTTCTTCCTTCTTCCTTTGGCCCACCATGGTGACTCATGTATAAGATATTTTGAGGGTTAATTAGTCAAAATAAAATGAGGAGATTAAAGAAATAAAGTAGGGTTTAATCGGTTTAATTAGCAATGCGATTCTATGGAACGTCATGTGATGTGTTAGGGTTTCATTACGGATGATTAACCATGCCTAAGATATAAATTGTATTATTCTCGTAAATTGTGCCCGAAACCCTAGACATGGACAGTTTTTAGTTGGTTGCTCTTGTACCATTGGCTTAGTTAGTATCACGAAGGATGTTTCCTTTTGCTTGTATCTAATTGACTGCTACTATGTGATCTGTTTGTGTTAGATGTGTTATATGTATATTGCCTACTTTTATCACTTGCACCTGTATACTTTGGTTTTAATACCGTATTCGTGGTCCAACCCTAGACTGGTTAAGCCATATGGAAGGCACCCGTAGTGGACGTGGTCGTGGTCGCGGAATTAGGCAACCCATGACTGAAGGGGATACTAGGGGAACTACGTCTGAACCAAACCCTGAACCTTGGGTTGATCCGAACGTACAAGTGGCCGCAACCATTCAACGAATGACTGACCTGTTGGCTCATGTAGTAGAACATCAGGAAAGTTATTCAAATAGCAAATAGCAAGTTGCAAGTACAGAAAGTCAGTTTAGCAATAACTCAGGGGAGTGGTGCACTCACAGTTCAAATAGGGATAACTTCAAAAGTTTCCTTCCCAAGTGCGGCTCTAATCGTCGGCACCTCCTAGAACAATCAAGGCAAACACTTAAGACTCGACTCCAAGACCTAGTATGGAATTCGCAAGTGAGACTCGGTTACGAGCCATATGCTTAGTCAAAAGAACCATTAATGCAAAGCAAAGAGGTGACCTCGGAGCGAAGAGGTAACAATTAATCTTAAAGGCATGAAAACCTCAAAACTCTACTTACAATGATTGGCCAACTCCAAATTTGAAGTAGAAAATGAAAGTAAGGTCAATACTTAGAAAAACAGGATTTTCCAGTTCCGCGCAACCTTATATGAAAAATCATATCTCAAGTTTTGTAAGTCCAAAATTAATAAAAGTTATACCGTTGGAAAATACATTCAAAGGGCTATAACTTTCCAGAAAACACTATTGTAAGATTCAGAACACAAGTCAGTCGAATTCAAATCGGAAGTTGCTGCTTTATCCAGTGAAGGACAGAACAGGTGCAATATTTCAGTCAACTTTGAAAAATCACCATAAATTGGCCAGAGAGAAACAGGATCTGAAATTTACATGGTTTATAGCCCTATGAATCTAGTTTAAAATGCAACAAACGGAACTCAATTCTGACATTTCTACATCAAGATATAGCAAAACTCCCGAGACTGCACCGAAGCTCCTGCAAACATTTGGACAGCATTTCCCCTTGTCCTTCTTTACTTTTCCAACCAAGCCTCAACACCTAATTACAACTATCAAACACCTTTAATTAGAGCCACAATACCCTTCAAAACAACCAGATGGTAGCTCAACAAAGGAACCCTAGAAAAGCCCCAATGATAAACCTTAAAACCAAAAGACAGTTTTGACGTCATTTAGCGGAATGGACACAACTGGAGCTACACTTATCGGATTGGGGTGTAATTTGCACCGTTTCGAAGCTGAGAGAAAGGGATACAATGTTGAAGAAGGTCACTCAGTCCAGTTTGCAATGTATCTAGGTCAAATTTACCAAAATATCCCCAGATTTTCCAATTCAAAGTTTACTGTAGCAGTCCTGATTCATTCAGTCATATCTCAGCATACACAACTCCAATTCCAGTGATTCTAAAGCCATTTGAAAGCTAAGATACAAGGCTATAAATGTTAAGAAGACATTGGCAACCAAATTAGTAGTATTCCTGGTCAAAACAACCAATGACAGAAGCTGATTAGCATGTTCGGATAGAAACAGGGCAGCAGGGGTATTTTGGTCTTTTCACAAGCTACGTTGCTCTGATTGAGCTGAAATTTTGTAGGCAACTATAAAATATCATTCTCTACAACTTTCAAGTTTTAATTAAAGGCTAATTCGGCCTATAACTATGAGTAATAGTGCCGGGCAGACTGAGGGGAAATGAAACCCTAGTTTCCGAAAGTTCCGTTCAATGCGGAAATTTTCCGCAATTGGCTACCATTTACACACCAAGGCTTCATTCTAAGCCATTCCCAACCATCATACATGGCCATACAATATGAATCATAGTAAAACAGAAAAATCATGTATAAACATACAACTTCACCAATTCCAACCAAAAGTCACTAAATAATCACTAAAATCATCACTTAAGCTCACATTAATCACTAATTAAGCATTATTGAAAAGAGAAAAGGAGTTCCTCCACCACTCACCTTACCAAGTCAAGGAAGAAGCAACTTAACACCTTAAGCTTCCAAACCACTTCACAACCAAGCTTAACTCCACCAAACTAAGAGGTTTTATGGAGTAATTTGAAGATTAATCGGTTTAATTGAGAGATTGGGCAAGATTGAAGACAACATTGTGGAGAGTTTTCTTTTCTCTTTTTTGCTTGGAGAGGGCCGGCCAAAGAGAGGGAGAAAATGGTGCATTTTAGTGAATTTTTTGATATTAATTTGGTAAAGGCATGAATAGTGGTCAAAATGGCAAGATTAAATCATATGGTGACACTTGTCACCCCATTAAATGCATGAATATCCTTTTGTTCCCATCAAGGTCAAAATCCTAATCATCAGTCGGGAAATCCTGGTAATCATACCGAGGGTGAGGATAAAGCTCTTGAACGATTTCAGAAGTTTTCGCCACCGAAATTCCTGGGAGGACCAGACCCCGATGTGGCCGAGAGGTGGTTAGAGAAGATGATTGATATCTTTGCCGCGCTACACTACAATGAGGAGCGACAGGTGACATTTGCCGTCTTCCAACTGGAGGGAGCGGCCCGATCTTGGTGGAACATTATAAGGATGAAATGGGAAAGAGAACAAACCCCAAGGACGTGGGTGAATTTCATGAGAGAGTTCAACACGAAGTATTTTCCACCCCTGATCCAGGAAAAGAAAGAAGATGAGTTTATTAGACTCCGCCAGGGAACTCAAACCGTCGCCGAATATGAGAGCCAATTTATCAGATTATCCAAGTTCGCTCCCGAGTTAATCGTGACTGAGCAAAGGAGAATCAGGCGTTTTGTCCAAGGATTAAACGTTGAGATTCAGAAAGACTTGGCCGTAGCCCAACTCGGTACCTTTAGTGATGCTGTAGAAAAAGTTCAACGAGTTGAAAATGCGAGGTTACAAGTCAAGAACTTCCAAACCAAGAAAAGAGGATTTCCTGGAAGTAGCTCAGAGTAAGAGGATAAGGGTATGCCTCCTAAGATTGGAAGGGGAAACGGGGGAGTACAACTACCAAGAATGTCAAGTAGTACCTCACAGAACGGCTCAGACTCCACTTCCCGTGGTCCCTGCGGGTACTGTGGGAAATCAAATCACACGGAAGATGTCTGTTGGAAGAAAGGAAGAAAATGTCTGCGTTGTAGGAGCGCAGATCATCAAATCACAAACTGTCCAGGCCGATCTCAAGGAGGGAGTAGGAGCCAATAGACAACCACGGCCAACCCTGACCAGTCGAAGGGGGAGAAGAATGGACCAAAGGTGTCGGCTTGGGCGTATGCACTAGAGCAACATCAAGCCCCTGACTCGTTTGAAAACGTGGAAGGTAAGATTCTGGTATTCCACCGTTTGACCACTAGAATGGGGTATGAGACGTTCAAGTTGAGAAGGAAAAGAAACTATACGAAAGAATTCCATGAGCTTGGCTAGTGAAGGGATGCCGATTGGTTAGTTAGGTGCGATACTCAATTTGATTGTGAGAAGGAAGTAGTAAAATTTTGTATCCCGGAGAAGGCGATGATAAGGAATTTCGAGGACGAAATTCTTTTAAGGGGGAGAGAGTGTGAGAGCCCGTAAATTTTCGTATTTTCTGGGGTTTTATTTTATTTAATCGCACGTTTTCTATAATTTCTTTGTTAGGCAAATTTTCTAGGTAATTTTTATGAGTAAATATAGTTTTAGATGATTTTTCTAGTATCGGTTAGTTTTTGAGCAATTAAGAACGTATACCGGACGTGGGACCCGTTAGTGCGAAAAGTTCGAAAAAATTCGGCCAACTGGGTTAAGTTTTGTTTACAGGGTTTAATTTATCCGGTGCTAGGAGATAATTAGAGGATACCATATGGATTAGAGTGAGAGGGAACAAAAGGATATTCATGCATTTAATGGGGTCCAGTGGTGCGTTCAATCGGTAGTGCGCGGTACACGTCGGTTCGCACCGTTTTTCCTTAAATCACACGTACTAGGGTTTTTTCTTCCCAATCACTAACTTTTTATCATTGCTCCTAATCACATATTATTTCTCACCTAAAAAGTCACTCTTCATCGCCAAATTTGATCCTTGCTCCGTACCGAAAAATCATCATTCGGAAAATTGCGAAAACCCTAACTTGCTCCAACTGAAAACGAAAAGTGAAACCCTACTTTCTAGGTTCATTTGCACTTATTGGGGAATGATTGGGTAGTAGGGCTAGAAATGCAAGGAAAGAAAGAGAAAATTTGGATGGTTGTGGTGGTGCCAAGTGTCGGCAACTTGTGGTTTTGACTAAACTTAGTTTTCTTACCTTCTTATCTTGCAAATTACTCATTCTCCCTTCATTATTTCTGCTACTTGGCCGAGTGGTAGAGAGAGGAAAACACCAAGGAGAGTTCACCATTTTCATCTTGAAATCTAGGCACAAAGTGAGGAAACAAAGAAAACAAACCGATTAAAGTTATCTTTGAGTGTTGGTTTAGTGAGGTGTTGGTGAATTTTTGAAGGGGAAAGCTAGGGTTGCTCTTGGTAGACACTAAGCAAGGTAAGGATGATGACTTCCCCATTTCTTACTCTTAATCTTGTTTAAATTAGCTTAGCATCTTAAATTTGTGGTGAATAATGGTTGTTATCATGTCTTGGTGTTGTTTTTCCTTGTGGATACATGAATTAGGGTTGATGAATTGCTGCCAAACTTGATGTATGATTAATATATGTTGTATCCAAGATTGTATAGGGGGTTTTGGTAGCAAGTGAAGCAAGAAATCAAGAAAGGTTGCATTGAATCCCAAAATTCCAGATTTCTGGAAAATTTCAGCTCTATTCTGTCTGATTTTATTACACCATGTTAGAGGCCGAATTGGACTTGGCATAAAACATGAAAGTTGTATAGAATGGTATTTTATAGTTTCCTACAAAATTTCAGCTCAATCGGAGCAACGTATCCTGTGAAAAGACCAAAATACCCTCACTGCCCTAGGTTGTATTCTAGTGTTCCGCGTAGACAGTTCAGTCTATTTGGCTGTGTTTATTCACCATAATCCGTATGAATTTAGCCATTTTCCAAAACATGAAAGTTTTAGTACTCTGTCTTAGCTTTTCAACGCCACCAAGAAAACCTTAAACGGACCTTGATAGACTGAGATATGACCATTTGAATGCAGTACGGTTAAATAGCCGATTAGTTGGAATTAGGTTATGTGAATTGGGAATTTGATTAGGTTACACTGGAAATTGGACTAAGTGATTTTCATGAACATTGGAGCCCTATGTCTTAGCTTCGAAAGGGTATAAGTTTCACCTCAATCCGATAAGCGTAGTCTCGGATGTGCCCATTCCGTAAGAACCCGTCAAAACTGTCTTTTGTAAACTTCATTTCCGCACTTGATATTGGCTTAATTTTTGTTCTTGTATTGTTTTGAACCTATGGAATGGCTATTGAAATGAAATTGTGTTATGGATAACCTTGGGTTTGATTGAGTAAAAGGATGAAGCCATAAATGGCTGAAAAATAGGAAAATACAAAGGGCATGCTGCCAAAATTTTCGCTCGAGAACTAAGTTTCTATTTGAACTGGTATACTTACGTTTGGTCTATGAAGCCCTAGTTATTTTTGTCCACGGGTCCAAATGTCCTCGTTTCACTTTAAAGTCTTTTTGTACGTTCTACTCAATAATTGTCGAGTTTCTTTGATTGCACTTAATTGTTGTGCTAGATGATCTGTAATATTTTTTCTCGTTTAATTTAGGATTTCTCGGTGACTGAGGATAATATCCGAAAGGATATTTTACCCTTGTTTTGCGTACATAGGTGAGTTTCCTTGTTTGTTATATTTCCTTGACTTATTGGCTTGTTATTATGGATTGATAATGTGTTAAGTGCTTTCAATGATTGTTAAAACGAGTTTTCTAGGCGAGTGTGTACTTTATCGCACTCGACCTAAATAAATGTGAAACGTTCAATGATTAAATGATTAAATGCTAGTTGCGCATGAATGTAAGTCTTTTGGCTGAATTGGGTCCTACCATTCGTTACCCATCGACTCGAGTTAGAAGCGGATTCGGTCGGGCAATAAGGTGACCCTGGGTGAATTTGGTATACTCGAGTATTACCTTGTAGTACGGCCACGTCCGGATGGGTGGAGTCCGGCCAACGTCCGGATGGGTGGAGTCCGGTCAATGTCCGGAAGGGGATGAATGAACGAACGAACGAAGGCACGAGGGTTTTACTTCTCAAAAAGAAAATTTTCAAATAATTGGAGGAATAAGGGGAAATGTTAGGGGAACGAACGAACGAACGAATAGCTCTATGTGAGCCCGTATCCTTTTAATGAATGTGTTATTATCGCTATCCATTGTAAAAATTTCTTGAATTATTGATACTCCATGTTTAACGTATTGAATTGACTATCTGACTATGTGTTTGGAACCTCACTGAGTTTTTAGCTCACCCTTTTAGTTTTATTTTCCTTAACAGGGGACGGCGAGCAGGATGAGAGCATAGACTAGCCTAGTCTAGTTCTTTTGTTATTCTTTGTAATGGTTCTCGCCCTAGTGCTTGGCACGGGCTGGACGTATGAAGGATTGAGAACCTTTGTATATTCGATCTTTATACTCCCTTTTGGGATGGCAATGTATATAAGTTCCGCTTTAAGTTTGGATTGCTGCCCTATTTATTCTTGTGATTTATTCGGATTTTAATTGAGGGCTGTAGTGAACGACTGAATCCCGGCGAGAGTTGGGCAGGCGACCAGCCGAACCCTGGGGTACGCCCTAGGGGGAAGTGGGGCCGTCACAAGAACCCTTTCTCCCCCATATATAAGGCTATATGTCATTCTTGTCTACCAATTTATAGTATGCCAACCTCTACTTATTTATAAGTTAGATTACTTGGCCAACACCTAATTTGGTATAGAATGGGAAATAGCTCCTATTTTCTAAATTCATACAAATAAAAAATTCCTTGATTACTATTACAAGAAACCAAAACTAATTTAAAAATTAGTTACTTTGACATAGAGTATGAAATATACTTGAAAGAAATTAAGTCAATCTCTTAACATGTTGGATGTGGGACATTACAACTCTACACAATTGTTTACCCATGTAATAATTCTAGCATTGAATATATCCCACTCAGAATTTAGCTTGGTAGAATTTTTAGTCCTTTCAGTTGGTTTCACTATTGTTTGAATCAACATACTTCCTGACTTCTTTACCAACTAGATAATTCTCATCAAATGAGCCCAATATGAGTAATTGGAGCCATTTTAGTTGACTGAAATAACCTGAATTGTGTGCAGATTCTTAGTTACCAATTATCAAACAGTTGGTGAGAATATTGTAGAAAAGACTAATTTGCAGAAAAAACTATTTCCAGAGAAGAGCATAGCTAGAGCAGAAGAAAGAATAATAGTCATAGGACCAGGATCAAGTATTCCTCGTTCAAGTACACCTTCAGTTGCTGCACTGTCAACTGAAAATGCTCCATCAGCTATAGGATCATCTAATAGCTATTCTGGAGATGGAGGTTTAACTCTTGAAATGGTTCAGTCATTAATAACTCAGCAATTCAATTAGCTACTTGGTTCTCCTCTCACAAATGCTACTTCTGCAACGTCCGTTACTACCACTGGGTCCCAAAATTCATCCTTCTCAGATAATTCTTCATCAAATTTGATTCTTGATTCTGGTGCTTCTCACCACATGACATTAAGCTTAGGAAATCTACAACCTTGCACTCAACCTTACAGTTCACACGTCATTCATACGGCTGATGGATCTCCAATGGAAGTTCATCAAGTTGGAAATATTCACTCGTCTTTCCTCTCTATTTCTAATGTCTTACATGTTCCAAAGCAAGCTGTCTCTAAGTTTGATATCTATCAATAGACTTACAGATCATGGCTGTGATGTTCTTTTTACTTGTCATGGTTGTATTGTACAGGATCGGCATTCCAAGAAGTTAATTGGGACCTGGCGTAGAGAGGGTTCATCTTTTATTTTGGAAAATTTGTACCATCCTTCTTTTGCCTTTTTTGCTTCAGGTGTGACTAATTCACCATCTTGGTGTTACTTGTGGTACCATAGGCTAGGACATGTCTCAAGTTCCCGCTTAAAATATATGTTATCTACGTACTTTTAGGGAATGTGAGCCATGGTGATATATCTGATTGTAAAGGATGCCATCTTGCTAAATTTAGATATGTTCCCTTTTGTCATAGTTCTATAAAATCTCATGCTCCACTCGATCTTTTTCAGTCTAATATTTGGGGCCCATCTCCTGTGCCAACTAAAGATGGATCTATGTATTATGTTTGTTTTGGTGATGATTTTACACGTTTCTATTGGGAGTATTTGATGACACAGCAAGTCTATGCCCGATTTACCATGATGATGGAAACTCGATTTGGGAAAAAAATTAAGATTTTTATGCCTGATTCAACTGGAGAGTATACATTCTCTCCTTTTCTTGACTTACTTACCTCTCATGGTACTGTTGCTCAGTTGTCTTGTACTAATACTCAAAAAAATGGAGTCGCTGAGCAAAAACACAGATTTCTTGACTTACTTATTGAAACAGCTTGTTCACTATTTGATTTTTGCCTTTATTCTAAGCCCTTTTTGGGGGTGAGGCAATCCTCACTTATGCTTATTTGATTAACCATATTCCTTCCCATATAATTCCTGGGTGCTCACCTTATGGTGTCGAACCTGATTATTCTGCACTACGAGTATTCAGTTAAGCTTGTTTTGTACTTCTCTCTAAACATGAGAGTACAAAACTTGCTGCTCATCTATTTTGGGTGTCTTTCTTCATTATGGAATTGTGCAAAGGGTTATGGGTGCTATGATCCATAAACCAAAATGCTTCTTTTATCTAGAAATGTCTCTTTTTCAGAACAAGTACCTTTTTTTCTTAATACCTAAGTCTTCTCAAGTTTATTCAAAAGAAAGCCTTGTTATGCCAGATCCTTTCTCTGATACTACTTTGTGTGACTCTTTCTTTCCTGATATTAATGAATCTGATTTAAATCATACTACTTGTATGCATATTTCACAAAAAATTGTATGTAGTTTATCTTATTTGGACCCTCTCTTGTGCCTATGTCTAATACTTCTTCTGTGGAGATTGTTCTAACTCAACCACCCACTGTTCTCATGCACTCAACTAGGAACCATAAGTCCCCTACGTATCTTCATGACTTTCAAACTCATTTTTTTACATCTTATGTTTCCTTTCTTGCTTCTATTCATTCTTTTTCTGAACCACAGTCCTTTAGTCAAGCCAAAAGTCATCCTTATTGGCAGAATGCCATGAAGGAAGAATTATCTACTTTGATTAAGAACCAAGCATAGAATCTAGTTATTCTTCCAGAGGGTAAAACGGCCATTGGTTGTCATTGGGTATACAAGATAAAAACTTGCTTAGATGGATCCCTATAGTGCTATAAAGCTAGATTGGTTGCAAAGGGGTATTATCAAGAATATGGAATTGATTATGCAGAAACATTTTCTTCTGTTGCTAAATGATTTCTATGAGTTTGTTAATCTTTGTAGCTTCTACTAGAAACTCGTCTTTACACCAAATGGATGTTAACAATGCGTTTCTAAATAGGTTCCTACATGAAGAAGTTTACATAGTTCCACCTCCTGGACTCAACTCACCAAGTTTGCTGACTTCGTCGTGCCATATATGGGTTGAAACAAGCACCACGTGCTTGGTTTGAAACATTTACTTTTGTTATTCTTCAAATTGGCTTCTCACAAAGTTCACATGACTATTCCTTGTTTTGTTTTCTTCATCATCTAATTGTGGACAGATTCTTTTACTTCTTTATGTCGATGACATGATTACTTGGAATGGTACTTTGGACATTATAAGATTGAAGCAAATTCTATATAGTAGATTTGAATTGAAGGATCCCTTTGCACTACTTTCTTTACATTGAAATGGCCTACTCTCCACGAGGATATTTATTGTGCCAATCAAAGTATGTTAGATTCATGAGTAAAGGATTATGTCTCACATTGATTCGAGAGATGGAGAAAGAGTGGTTAATATGTAAGTAAGGGCACGAGACCTGGACTTTTTGGCAGACTCTCTCTTAGTGTTTTCTCTCAAACAAGTCATATCAAAATTTCAGATTGCGAGACTGCGTTATTCATGAGTAAGTGAATTTTTCTAGGAGTTAGACCGGTAAAAATTTTCTTCTTGATGAGGGGACCGAAGTATCAAGGAATTTGGCTGGTGTTAGATAGGTGCACTATGGGTTTGGCAGGGAGTCTGGTTGCTAGTAGATTAAAGAGCTAAGAGTTGGCATAGGTCTAGAATCTAGTTTGACTATTGAAAAAGAGTGGATCTATGATATTATTGGATGTTGAAAAAGAGTAGGTCCATGATGTTAGACCAAAGAGTCAAGGATTGACAGGGATCCAGAATCGAATTTAGATGTTGAAAAAGAACGGGTCCATGATATTAAACCAAAGAGTCAAGGGTTAGTAGGGGTCTAGAATCCAATTTGAATATTAAAGAAAAGTGGGTTCATGATTAGGAGAAGAGGTGACCTTAGGTGTTAAGATGGACTTATGTTAAATATTAAAGTGGATTCGGAGAAAAGTTTGTGGACTTGGGTTTAATGTGAGGGACTACTTATGAAGAGGAAGATTTGTTGTCCATGATGTTAGACCAAAGAGTCAAGGAATGCCAGGGGTCTGGAATCCAGTTTGGATGTTGAAGAAAAGTGGGTCTATAATTGGAAGAAGAGGTGACGTTAGGTGTTAAGGTGGACTTGTGTTAATTATTAAGTGGTTTCGGAAAAGAGTTTATAAATTTGGATTTTATGTGAGGAGTTACTCATGAAAGAAGAGATTTGTTAGATTCATAAGTAAAGAATTATGTCCCACATTGTTCGAGAGATGGAGAAAGAGGGGTTAATATATAGGTAAGGGTTTGAGATCTAATAGTTTAAGATTTTGGGTCAAAATTGGATTTTTTGGTGTGCTTTCTTGAAGTGTTTCTCCCTAACAAAGTATGCTGTTGATATTATTAATCGAGCTCAACTCACATATCAGCATACTTGTGATACTCTTATGGAACAAAATGTGAAACGAACAAAATGTCAAACTACAACCCACTGATGGTGTAATTCTCTCTGATCCCACCCATTACCATCAAATTATTGGATCTTTGGTCTATTGAACTATGACTCGCCCTGAAATTGCTTAGGTAGTGATATTGTCAGTCAATTTGTTTCTTCTCCTTGATCTGTTCATTGGGCAGCAGTTTTTCGCATTCTTCATTATCTTTGGGGTTCATTGTTTCGCTATTTACTTTTTCCAGCTACTTTCATTTTTAAATTTCATGCCTATTCTGATGCGGATTGGGCTAGAGATCCTAAAAATAGGAGGTCTACTACTGGCTTTCGTATTTTTTTTGGAGATTCACTTATCTCTTGGAAAAGCAAAAAGCAAACTGTTGTTGCTCGTTCTAGTGCTAAAGCAGAATATCATATGCTATGCCACATACAACTGTTGAAATTGTTTGGTTGAGATGGCTGTTACATGATATGGGAGTTGAATTACTTTCACCAACACCCATGTTTTGTGACAATAAAAGTGCCATTCATATTGCCCACAACTCGGTCTTACAGGAATGGACAAGACAAATCAAAATTGATTGCCATTTTGCACGTCATCATTTTCTCAAAGGGACATTATCTCTCCCTTTCATTTTTAGAACTCTACAGCTAGCAAATTTCTTCGCAAAGTTTCATTCAGTTGCTTGCTTTCATTCTACTTTAACAAACTCGATGTTTTCAAACAAATCATCTTGAGTTTGCAGGGGCTGTAATGTATATATATGTAAACAAGTTTGTAAGTAGGGTTATTTATGTAATTTGATTATATTTGTATATAGATATTACTAGAACTCTTGTCAAGATTAGTTGTCAACTTTTGTGTATACCAAAGATGACTAGCAGCTTTAGTTCTCTTCTAGTTTCTTTGGTTTCTGCTCAGTTACCTTATTAACAAGAAGCAGAAATGATTGATGGTGCTGAGGGGTTTTTGCAATACACTCAAGTTTAACTCCAAATACACCTATTTTGCTGCAAGTATACAGGTCGTAATTATAATATAAGATGTATAAGGGTCGATCGCATAAGGAACTTTTATTAAATATTAGGTCCTTTACTTGCTCTATTAGTTAGACAAATATTAATTAAAGCAATAAAAAAAGTAAGTGATTCAACTAAGTATCAAACAAAACTAAGTAACTTGTAGAGAGACAAAAGAGAAAAAATTATTGAACTCTAAAACCCTAGGTAGTAGATTCCCCTAATGGCCTAAGAACTCAAGTGAATGGATCCAATTCTCTTGCTACTACTCTTGTTTAATTTAGAATTCATTTCCAGTATTAATCAAAATTCACTCTAGTGATGAATCGGCGATTACTAGCATTAGATTTCCCCACTCTCGTGGTGAATATCTAGAGAATTAGGTGGCTAACTTTTTTTTATTTGTATAAATTATTTATTCTCTTGATGCTACTTGTAATGTAGAAAATGGAAGGAGATGGTGGGAATGGGAGTTTCGAATGACCTCGTCAGGTACTTAGCTATCAGGGACGTCCAGGAGGGCCTGTATTTTGGTGGGCTCCGAGGCGTGGGGTCAGACAATATGATTGTTGGCAGACCAACTCATATCCCAATAGGGTGGTCCTCTCCATAGCGGACGAAAAGAGAAGGTTAGCTAGTGCCAATCATCGGGACCAGATGGAGATCGAGCGCCTGAGGGCAGTGCTAAAGATACAAAGGGATAGAATTCGAGAAGTTGAGACTTCTATTATCGAGGAGTAGGAGTGAACCAATGCTTTTCGAGAGCGAGTATAGGAGGTTAATGATCGCCTCGTTCGGGTGGTGAGAGAAGTAAGGGACCAAATAGAGAACATCTTAACTGAGTGTGGGGTGCTTGTAGAGGAAGTGGTACAAGTGAATTTAGCCGAGGAAGGTCAAGGGAACATGGCTCCTAATGAACCTGACCTTGAACCTGAGGAATGTGGAATCGGCTGGGTCGATGATGAACTGAGTGAGAGATCTAGGTTTGTGGGTGGTACAAGGTAGTTAGGATGTGGTATAAGATAGTTGGGATAACACGTCACCTTTCTTGTTTTGCTTTTAATACCAACGTGTTAAGACTGATGTATATAGCACTTATTTTTGTTTTGTGTCCTTTGATTTTGTTATATATACTTAATTTTATTAGGTTGACATGTACAGTATTTTATGACTTGGTATTTGAGTTGTTATAATATGTATATAAATAGAGTGTTTTATTTTAAGTGTGTTCCATTATTCTCACTTTATGACTTGAAAATACTTTTATTGAGTTCTATAGCTACTTTATTTTGGTTTTGCCTATATAGTCTATTTTCAAAAAGAGATATGGAAGATAGACGAAATCAAGGACGTGGGGCTAATCGAGGACGTCGGACTAGCCGTGGACGTGGGGTTGGACAAGTATAGGAATCAAGAGAAGAAGGAGGCGAGCGGAAGCCGAACAACAACGTAAACCAAGGACCGAAGTAGGAGATCAGGTAGTAACAGCAATCTAACAAATGATTGATATTTTAGCACGGTTGGTGGAGCAGCAATGTCAAGTTCCTATTAACCAGTTTAGGGACTCTGAAATAGGAGAAGATAGAAGAACACTAGAGCGCTTTCAAAAGTTCTCTTCTCCCAAGTTTCTTGGAGGGCCAGATCCAGAAATAGTTGAGAGATGGTTGGAGATAAAGATAAATATTTTTGCTATCTTGAATTACACAGAGGAAAGTCAGGTGAACTTTGTCGTATTCCAATTCGAAGGATTAGCTCAAATTTGGTGGAATGTGACTGAGGATAAGTGGGAGAGAGAGCGGACAATGTGGATTTAGTTGAACTTTATACTAGAATTTAATGAAAAATACCTTCCACCCATAGTCTAGGAGAAAAAGGATGATGATTTTATCAAGTTACGTCAAGAAGCCTTAAGTGTGTCTGAATATGAGATTCAGTTCACTAAATTGTCCAAATTTACTCCGAAATTGGTAGCTACAGAGCAAAGGAGAGTACGACAGTTTGTACAAGGGTTAAATGTGAAAATTCAAGAAGTCTTGGTGGCGGCACAAATTAATACATTCACGAAAGTTCTTGAGAAAGTCTAGAGGATTGAGATTACGAGGGTGTAGGTGAATGTTTTTCATGCAAGAAAGAGAGGTGCGCCTAGTGGAGGTTAAGAGCAAGGACAAGATGTACGCAGCATGCCACCCGTTAAAATGGGACGAGAAACTGGTGGTGTGAGAATTTTGGGGACACCTAGAGGAGTTACTCCGAGACGAGCCCTAGGTGGGAGAGAACGACAAGTAAGTGTTTCATAAGGAGGCCAAGCATCGGCTTCACGTATAACTTGTGGTTATTGTGGGAAGTCAAACCACTCTGAGGTCGAGTGCTAGCGAAAGACACAAAAATGTCTGCTTTGTGGGAATACCGATCATCAAATTATTAACTGTTCACTCATGGATAGAGGCGATGTTTCACGGTCGGACAAGTCGAACTTTACCCAGACAAATGTAGGAGGGAATAGGCCGAGGGTGCTAACCAGAGCGTATGCCTTGGACCAACAGCAAGTGCCTAATCCATCTGAGGTGGTAGAATGTACGATTCCTGTCTTCCATCGTCTGACTAAGATTTTAATAGATCCTAATGCTACTCATTCTTTTGTAAACCCTAATTTTATGTGTACCATTGATATGAAAGTCGAGAGGCTACCGTATGACTTAGAAGTGAGAACACCTTTAGGTGATTAATATTTGCTTGCTAATGAGGTGTATAGAAATTGTAAAATTTGGGTTGATGAGTGAAAATTAGTAGTAGATCTTATAAGTTTGGCCATTAAAGGGTATGACATTATTATAGAAATGGATTGGTTAATTCGTTATCATGTTCGGCTGGATTGCAGAACGAAAGTGGTTGAGTTTTGTATACAGGATGAAGCAACCTTAAAATTGGATGTGATGGGTACTTTAACATCATCTGCCCTTATTTCGGGAATTCGAATTAGAAAATTGTTGAATAAGAAGGCACAGGGGTATTTAGGCTTTCTAGTCAACACCCCAAGAGATAAAGTTAAATTAGAGGATATGTTGGTGATAAATGAATATTCAGATGTTTTTTCTGATAAATTAGAGTCATTGCCTCTCGAACGAGAGATAGAGTTTAAAATTGATCTGACACCTGAAACCACACCTATCTCGAAAACCTCTTATCGAATGGTGCTCGCTGAGATTAAAGAATTGAAATTGCAATTACAAGATTTGCTAGAATAGAGGTTTATATATGAAAGTGAGTCACCTTGAGGCGTTCTAGTACTTTTTGTTAAGAAGAAGGATGGGAGTTTGCGGTTTTGTATTGACTATCGAGGGTTAAATGCGGTGACAGTTAAGAACAAATATCCTTTGCTCCATATTGACGAGTTATTTGATCAATTACAAGGGTTTGTTGTGTTCTCCAAGTTAGATCTTAGACAATGATATTATTAACTAAGAATTAAAAAGAAGGATGTGCCAAAAACTACTTTTAACAATCGATATGGGTATTATGAGTTTGTGGTGATATCTTTTGGATTAACTAATACTCTAACAGTATTTATGAATTTAATGCATCAGGTATTTAAACCTTACTTGGACCAATTCATAGTGGTATTTATTGGTGATATTTTGATGTATTCAAAGACCAACGAGGAGCATGAGCGACATTTGAGGATGGTATTGCCAACTTTAAGAGAACATCAATTGTTCGCCAAATTTAGTAAGTGTGAGTTCTAGTTGGAGAAAGTTTTATTCCTATGCCACATAATTTCAAAAGACAGACTCACTGTGGATTCGGATAAAATTGAAGCTATTGCCAAGTGGAAGCAGTTGCAGAATCCTACTGAGATTCGTAGTTTCTTGGGTCCAGCGGGGTATTACCGTCGATTTATAAAATACTTTTCCAGAATTGCAGGGTCTCTAACGGATTTGACTAAGAAGTAGGGTAAATTCATTTGGGACACTAAGTGTGAAACTAATTTTCAAGAGTTTAAGAAGCGGTTAACCATGGCACCAGTGTTAGCCCTGCCAAATGGGAAGAATAGTTATACGGTATATACAGATGTCTCGATAGAAGGTTTAGAGTATGTTTCAATGCAAAGTAGGAACGTAATTGCCTATGTTTCTGGGAAGTTAAAAGCTCATGAACGAAATTATCCGACTCATGATTTAGAACTCGCGGCTACTGTATTTGTTTTGAAGAAATGGTGGCATTATTTATATGGGGTGACTTTTGAGGTGTATACGGACCATAAAAGTCTTAAATATCTGTTCTCCCAGAAAGAATTGAACCTGAGGCAGCGACAGTGGATGAAATTTTTGAAAAATTGTCACTATACCATTAATTATCAACCAAGAAAAGTCAATGTAGTAGTGGAAGATTTAAGTCGGAAAGCTCAATTAGCAAGTTTAAAGATAAGAGGATGAAACTTGTTAGAGAATATTAGTGAATGGAATTCTCACATTGAACCACAGAAGGTTATTTTTGAAAATATTGTGGTGAAGTCAACATTATTGGATCAAATTAAAGAGGACCAAAAGAAATAACCAATGGTGCAAAAGTGGTTGGAGATGGTGCAAAAGGGAGATTTACCTGACTTCAATTTAGATTCTGATGAAATTTTGAGATTCCGAAATTGTATTGTTGTACCAAAAGACAAAAGGTTGAAAAGAGATATTTTAGAAGAAACTCACCGTTCCAAGTATAGTATGCATCCAGGTAGTGGCAAGATGTATCAAAATCTCAAAAGTCTATATTGGTGGGATAACATGAAATCAAAAATTGCTAAATTTGTCCAAAAATGTCTTACTTGTCAGCGAGTGAAGGCCGAGCATCAAAAACCATCGGGATTGCTACAGCTTCTAGAAATACCTGAATGAAAGTGGGAGTACATCACAATGAATTTTGTGTCAGGGTTGCCACAAATTCAAAAAAGTCATAATGCGGTTTGGGTGATAGTCGATTGATTGACTAAGTCAGCACATTTCGTACCGGTTAATATGAAGTATTTTTTGAAAAAAATTGCCAAACTTTATATGGATTTCGATAGAGATCCTAGATTTGTATTCCGATTTTAGCAAAAGTTACAAGAGACTTTAGGAACTAAACTGAGTTATAGCACAGCCTATTCTGCTCAAACCAATGGACAGTCGAAAAGAATCATTCAAACTCTTGAAAATATGTTAAGATCATGTATTGTGGGTTTTAGAGGAAGTTGGACCCAACATATGACATTAGTTGAGTTTACTTATAACAACAGTTATCACACTTTTATTCAAATGGCACCATATGAAGCGCTTTATAGATAAAAATATCGATCACCAATTCACTAGGATGAAATAGGACAGAGAAAAGTTATGAACCCAGCAACAATATCATGGATTGAGGAAACGTACGAAAAGGCAAAAGTAATTCGTCAGAGGTTTTAAACAGCCCAGAATTGACAAAAGAGTTATGCTGACCATCAGAGAAAAGATTTGAAATTTGAAACTGAAGACAAGATATTTCTCGAAAAAAGTTACAACCAAAATACATAGGTCCGTTCAGCATATTTCAACGAGTAGAAAATATGGCATATCGATTGGAGTTACTAGCAAGTTTATCCCGAATCTACGATATTTTTCACGTCTCTTTGTTTAAGAAATATCACCCAAATCCGACCCATATACTGCCGTCAGAGGACATTGAGTTTGACGAGTCTCTAACCTATGAGAAACGACCTATTCGACTACTAGACCGAAAGGCGAATGACTTGAGGAATAAGCAAATTTCATTGGTTAAGACTCTGAGGAAACACCATGAGGTAAAAGAAACAACCTAGGAGATAGAGGCGGACATGTAAGAGAAATACCTTGAACTATTTACGAGTAAAAGTATGAATTTCGAAATCGAAATTCTTTTAAGGGGTAGAGAGTAGGAGGACTTGAAAATTTGTTTGTATTTTCTTATAATTCCCTTTATTTTTGAATAAGTTAATTTACAGTTTTCTTAATACTAATTTACTTTCTTTAATATTTGTAACTATTTTTTTTATGATAGAGTCGAGAGTTTACTTTTACTTTTATAGTTTGGTGCATGCTAGGTTTTATGGTGCGTTGGGGTAGTGTGATCAATTGGTGAGGTGTATGTAATAAATTTAGTGGATAAGAGTGGGTATTAAATAAGAGAAAATATGTGACTAAAAGTGCTAAAAGTAAATTAGTGAATCATAAGTTAAAAACACAACAAAAACAAAGAAATGGGTTTAAAGCAACTCCGCCGCTTGATACTGGTCAAAGACACTACTTGAACAATACTTTTCTTTCCCTAATCTTCTTATTTTTCTTTTATATTTTCTTTCCTCTTTTCCTAATGGTGTTGGCCGAAATTTTGGAGAAAAAAAGGAGGGAAAAAAAAAAGAGAAAATGGTTGGATGCCAAGTGTTGGCAATCAAGGTCACCTTTGACCAAGACCTTTCTTCCATCTTTATCTTTCATTTCACCAAAATTTCCTTCATTTTCTTACCTTCTTGGCCGACCAAAAGAGAGAGAAAAAGAGAGGGAGAAACTTCAATTTGCACCTAGCTTTTGCCTTGATTTAGTGAGGAATCAATTCCACGAAAGTCAACCTACTCCCTTATGGTTCCAATTGATATAAAAATCCATGGATCCATCCAAATTGATGGAGTGTGTGTGAGTATCTACCATATCACTTTTCATTCCCCCTCCCTCCCTAACCCTAACCCAAACAATGACAAGAAAATTCAAGAATTAAAATAGCCAAAAATGAAAGTATAAAAAGTTGGACCTATAGATAAATGATTTTTAAGTCTATTATGAGCATGCCCTTTTAATTTCATTGCAAGTTTGATGAATAATCATGATGAGAAAGAGATTGGATGAAGCACTTATTCATTTGATTCAAATCATATGCATTAACAATTCCAATTCTTTTCTAGCATCACATTTACTCGAACATACTTATATAACTTTTACATAATTGGAAGTTTATTAATTTAGTTGTCAACCTATGTTGTACAATTTTATAACTTTTAAGGCATATTGGTTGGGATGTTGGCAACTTGTGGATCATTCAATCAGGGATTAAGAATAAAGGATGGAGCTATTACTATGCAAATAATAGAAAATAGGAAGGTGATTGAGGAAATAATTCCAATGTCAAAAATATCCAAATTAGGTCAAGAAAAGCAATTAATAACTGTTCACACCTTATAAGACTTGACTTTGATGTATGTGTTTTAATTACTTCATCTAATATTATTTTTTTAAATCCAAATTTCTACTTTTACTTAAGTTGGATATTGTCTCAATTTCTCCTCCAATAACTTACTTATTTTTACTAACATTGCCTTTTCTTTTGGACAAGATTTCCCCCCATACCAATTTGCATAACTTCTCTAATGTGCTTGGAAGTTGATTATATAATTTTGTTATTGTAATTATGTTACATATTCTAAAAATCTTTCACCCTAACCTAAGATCTATCCTAATGTGTGTGGAAGTTTGCAATTTTTTCCTTTTTGTTTCTCTCAAAAACTTGTAGGATGGTGGAAAACACAGGCAACCATGTGGGCTGTACTCCCTTGTATCAAAAGATAAATTTGTAGTGCTTATGTCGCATGCCCTAACCTTGTCAATAATAAAGCATCTCATCTAATGCTTTTGTTTTATAAAACATTGGTACTCATAAATTATTTCCAAATATGAGCATTAGTTGTAGTTTTTGTCCCCTTTAGTTTTCCTACATTTCGTGTTTCTCTCTCTTTCTCCTAAATGCTTGTAGACTTATTTGATTTTTGAGATGTGTACTATATTGCACTATGTCAATGATATATCAAGTATATAACACTCCAAAAGAATCCACTCATGAGTATTTTTTCACACAAAAAAAACTTAATACTTGAATCCATTTTTCTTTTTTAATACAATATGATCATATCATGATTAAAATTACATAAATTTGATAAGTCTAACTCTATTCACATGTTTAAGATATTTGGACTATACGAGAAAATGGTCATGATTGTGTTTCAATAGATATTTGGTCTATATAAGATACTATATTTCACTAGGTCAATAATGCATTAAATTTATAATTCTCCAAAAGAATCAATTCATGAGCATATAAGAAGAACAATTTTTTTACTCAAAGTCTTAGTTTTCTCTTTGCAACTGTATGATATGTACCATGATTAAGTGCTTTTAACTTTTAAGATCCAAATCTATCCATAGGTTTTTAAGGTGTAGCGTGCGCCATTCGTGCTCATGATCCAAGTATGGATATGAATGAGAAAATTCGGGAAATTTTAGTATTTCTTGAACTAGTACTTTACATAGCAAAGAAGAAGATAAAATGGATAGGATGAGCAATATAACCCTAAAAGAGAAACAAAAAGAAAGGGAAGCAGCACAAATAGTCTCTTGCAAATTGTATTTATATTTTTTCACTATTTGCTTTCAATATGCTGCAAAAATATATGACAAACACAATCTCATGGAAATAAACAACTCTTAAATCCTAATATCCATATTTCTACAGTCATTTGATCATATCATGGTTAAAATTACCTAATTTTGATAAGTCTAACTCTATTCACACGTTTAAGGTACATTGTGCAGTGTTCGTGCTTATAACCAAATTGTAATTATAAATGAGAAAATCTTATAGATTTTTTATTCCTTGAACCTAGCGATTTAGATGGCAAAAGAGAAGGTAAAATGGGTAGATTGAGCAACATAATCACAAAATAAAACCAAAAGAAGGGAAAACCAAACAAATACCAATTCTTGATTTTTGTTTTCCTCTAGGGCCCAAATAACTCAATTTTCTCTCATGAACTATTTGTGTCAACGGATCGGTTCCATCTAAAACTTGAGATAATGGGTGTAAAGTAAAAAAGATAACCCACGGTTTCATTTTATATAGATTATAAAGGAGTATTAATTCTGAAAAGAACCAAAATTCTAGACTCTGTATTTCATTTATATGAATTTACTAACGATAAGAAAAGAGTTACATAATAATACTTCCAAAGGTTGAAATTTGAAGATGATTATATATTTTAGTACTTTAAAAAGTAATGATTAATCGGACACTGAATACTTGTCAGCGTAATACCAAATTATATTGCTTCTTATGAACATTATAACGAACCAAAGTTATGTACCAAATTCACGTTTTATATACATATGTGTGTATACAAATGATCCAAATCAGTCATGCCAAAAAAAGGAGCCATAAATGAAAAACCAAAAACAAAAAAAATAAAAAGGTGATCCAGTTCGATATACATGTCCATAGACCTCATACCAATTGCTTTATATATCAATTCATCCAATTTATAATTGTAGCATTCAACTACTGAGCAAAGAAATGGAGGTGGGATGGTGAGCAATGAGGACATAAGAAGGCCCTCCAAGATTGTTTTTCTGGCTGCTGCTCTTTGGATTTAGAAGAACAAGCATTTTCGGTCTCTTCCATATCTTCTCTCACTTCCACCTTCCCCTGCTTTAAATAGCACTATATTCCACAAAACTTGAACACCTTGATATTCACAAGTTGCTACATTTTGATTCCAAAGAGAAGGGAAAGTCAAAGTCAAACAAAAAGTTATCCCTTACATGTACAACTGTACCATTTTGATTCCAAAAGTCACGTGACCATTATGTGATAATAGTTTCAAGGCCTCATACACAATCTGACAAAATTACACTATACTTAAAACCTAAGACCCAAAATTCTACAACCAAAGCTAGATCAATTGTTTCTTTTAGGAAAAAATCCACTTTTCGTCCCTCAATTTTATGTTTGGGACACATTTCGTTCTCAAACTTTTAGGTGCAACATATTTAGTACATAAATTAATAATTTTTTGCCATATTTAGTCCAAAAATGATAATTTGTTCAATTTGGATGGAGAAAACTCACGTGTCTAGCACGTGACCGTTAAGTAAAAATAATTTCTTAGCCAAAATCAATGGCCATGTGCGAGACACGTGAACCTTCTCCTTCGAAATTGAACAATTTACCATTTCTGGACTAAATGTGGTTTGAAATTATTAATTCATGTACTAAATGTGTTGCGTCTAAAAGTTTAGGGACAAAATTTGTCCCTAACTCAAAGTTTAGGGATGAAAAGTGGATTTTTTTCATTTCTTTTATTAAAAAAGGACAAACTAAAATAAAAGAACTAAAATCCTAAAGTATAAAAAATGTGGAACAATAAAGAACCAGTGATCTATTACTCGAATTCCCTGGAGTTGCTTTTCACACAAATTCTTGGTAAATCTTTGTTTATTCCAACCTTTTGTTAGCTATAAGTTTCTTTAAAAATAAATTTGTTCCTCGATCCTTTACGTCACTTTTGATAGTAATTTTTGTTTATTTGGGTAATTTGTGTGTTTAGTTAACAGTTTTTATTTGTAGTTAATAAATGTTCTTTTAATTAAATCAAATATTAATTTTTAAAACATAATAGTATGCTGTAAACGGTTACTAAACAATTGACATAATTAACATTATCATAATTCTTGATGATTAAAATAATCACTAATCAATTTAAATAAGTTAACTACGAATAATAGCAAAATTGTTAACTAAATACACAAATTAACCAAAGATACTCACCGGACAGATAAAGAGCAATCGGTCCCACTCAATTCAAAGAGCTGCTTCTGATAGAATCCACAAATGCCACCACTACCGATAGATAGTAATGATGAAGGATAGAATCCTCAAATTCCTCGAGAAGCTACCATCGATGATTTCTACCCAATCCACAAATGTCTCAACTTATAAATAGAAATGGGGATGAGGATAGAGTGAGAGAGATATGGGGTTTATGGGGATGAGGAGAGAGAGGAAGGAGAGAAATGGGCTATTGCAGAGTGAATAGAACAATTTGGGTGGGTATATATAAAGAATTTCTATGTCGATCCAACTGCTATTATTTCCGTCGATCAACCGCCACTTTTACTTTTAATGCACCATTTGTATCGATGCATTTTAGCCGCTGATTAATGTTGATCAACGGCTAAAATGTATCACATGTTAAAAAAAATCATAATAAATAACAATTCGTCCTCGTGCATATCGAACATTTTCTAGCCATTGACCCAATTCCAATCAACAGTTAGGAAACAATACATTTTGGACACTTGGCAGTTGCTGTATCTGGTTCGGATGTGGTGATAGCAATACTTTGAAAATTTTTTTTTCTTTGCCACATTCAAACTGGATGCGGCGATTGTATAAATTTTAAAAAATATGGGGCTTAAATAAAAAAATTTTCCACAAAGTTATGACACATAACAAAAAAATTAAAAAAATATATATTTCATGGTCGTCACATTTTAGACATGTGATGACCTTAAGTG
Source organism: Coffea arabica (assembly GCF_036785885.1). NCBI lineage: Eukaryota > Viridiplantae > Streptophyta > Magnoliopsida > Gentianales > Rubiaceae > Coffea > Coffea arabica. The sequence goes on from NC_092313.1 coordinate 30,353,183, forward strand.
GTGAAGAGATTCCCACAAAACGCGAAAAATATATATATATATTTTCTAATTCAACATTATTGGTAGAAATTTGCCTTTCTTCTACCACTGTTATTACTGTTGCTATAGCCTCTCAACCACTACTATCGCTAATGATTTCTAGGCTCAGTTCATCACAATTGAGCTTCCAACCAACAATCCCTTATGTTTAATCCCTATTACTTCTCCAAAACTATTTCTCTACTTTCGGGGAAAAAAAATCAAGTTTGATTGCTTCTTCCCACTGCTTCTATACTTTCAAGGGGAAAAAAAACCAATTAATGGGCATTCAAAACATGGTATCTTAATACTTGACTCCATGCTTCTTCTATTATAGGACTACATATGTTGTGATTAGAATAGTTTTTATCCATGCAAAGATAGAAATAACGAATTGCTTTGCCTGTACATTCTGAGATTAGTCATCTGTATTTCCCAACATTCATTCTCATACCAATATCTCGATTAACATACTCTAGCCAAGAGATATTTGGACTATATGAGAAAATGGTCGTGATTGTGTTTCAATAGATATTTGGACTATACGTATACTATATTTCACTAGGTCAATAATGCGTCAAATATATAATTCTCCAAAAGAATCAATTCATGAGTATATAAGAAGAACAATTTTTTTACTTAAAATTCAATTTTCTCCTTGCAACTATATGATATGAACCATGATTAAGTTGTTTAAAGTTTTAAGATCCAAATCTATTTATAGGTTTTTAAGGTGTAGCATGCGCCATTCATGCTCATGATCTAACTATCGAAGTGAATGAGAAAATTCAAAAGATTTTATTATTTCTTGAACTAATACTTTAGATGTCAAAGAAGAAGGTAAAATAGATAGTATAAGCAATACAACCCAAAAAGAGAAACAGAAAAAAGGGAAGCAGCACAAATAGTCTCTTGCATATTGTATTTATATTTTTTCACTATTTACTTTCAAAATGATGCAAAAAATATATGACATACACAATCTCATAGTAATATACAACCCTTAAATCCTAATATCTGTATTTCTATAGTCATATGATCATACCATGATTAAAATTATCTAATTTTGATAAGTCTAACTCTATTCACATGTTTAAGGTACATTGTGCAGTGTTCGTGCTTATAACCAAATTGTAATTATAAATGAGAAAATCTTATAGATTTTTTATTCTTTGAACCTAGCGATTTAGATGGCAAAAGAGAAGGTAAAATGGGTAGATTGAGCAACATAATCACAAAATAAAACAAAAGGAAGGGAAAACCAAACAAATACCAATTCTTCATTTTTTTTCCTTTAGGTCCAAAATGATTCAATTTTCTCCCATGAACTATTTGTGTCAACGGATTGGTTCCATCTAAAACTTGAGATAATAGGTGTAAACTACAAAAAAGATAACCCATGGTTTCATTTTATATAGATTATAAAGGAGTACAAATTCTAGAAAGAATCAAAATTCCAGACTCGCATTTCATTTATATGAACTTACTACAGATAAGAAAAGGGTTACATAATAATACTTCCAAAGTTTGAAATTTGTAGATGATTACATATTTTAGTACTTTAAAAGTGATGATTTAATTTAACATTGAAGATTTGTCACGTAATACCAAATTATATATATTGCTTCTTATGAACAATATAATGTAACCAAAATTACGTATCAAATTCATGTTTTATATACATATATGTGTGTGTACAAACACACATAGAATCCCTCATATTTGATCCAAATCAGTAATGCCAAAAAGAGGAGCCATAAATGAAAAACCAAAAAAAAAGGTGATGCAGTTCGATATACATGTCCATAGACCTCATACCAATTGCTTTATATGAGAATTCATCCAATTAATACTTGTAGCATTAAACTACTGAGCAAAGAAATAGAGGTGGGATGATGAGCAACGAGGACACAATTACAGTTCTAATTGAGTTGACAGGTGCAATATTCGTGCTTTTCACCTAATTATGGTTATAAATGAGTAAAATTGTGTAAATTACTTTATTTCTTGAAAATAGCGATATGATTTGTATTACTATTATGTATACTTATTATAATATTGTAATTATCTTTTACTATACTTTCATTCTTGTTTTAGTTATTTATAGTATTAGAAAATTCAATGCAAGCTGTATAGTTTAAAAATTGATATATGCTTGTCTTAATAAAAATTTGTATATTACTCGTAATTTAACTATTTAGGATATTAGCAAACAAGAACTTTAAATTACTTAATATTTAAAAGTATATCACAAAAGATAAAGTAATCTATATTTTTATTTTCTTTTGCTTATGTATAGTTGATTAACTATTTTGTTACATCTAAAGGCAAATTTCTATAAATAATGCTGAAAAAGAAATCATGACCAATTTGGTGTTTTGGACAAATTGAATTTATTTTAGTTTTTTTAAGTTGCACAGTAATTTAAATGAATAATAATTTTTAAAAAAAAATTTACTAATCATCCCACTTAGTCGTATCTAGTTTTGGATGCAGCTCAATTTTTGCAACATTGATTAGAAGTTGATCAACAGTACAAATTTTTTTTAAAAAAAAAATTGAATGCGACGATTGCTTAGCAGCATCCAAGTGGATGCGGCTTAATTTCAGCATGTGGAATCCCTGCCCATATTCAGCTAAAGATTTTTTTAAAAAAAAATCCAGATGCCGCCGATAGAGCCGTATCCATTAACAAATGTGGTGAAGCTCTATGGGCCATTGATCAATTATGATCAATGGTACATACACTTTCATTTTTTTAACTATTGATTAATTCCAGATGAACGGTTGGATTGTGTTGATACAATCAATGCTCAATGTGTTTGGCTATAAATATACCACTGAATTTGTCAATTTGACTCGCACAATCCCATTTGCACCCTTCCACTCATTGTCTCCCTAATTTCTTCCTTCCATTGCAAAGAAAATCTTGAGGAACCCATATACAGATTGTGTTTCCACTAATGTTCAGCGTGTTAGTTCGTGTACATTTTCGCTCAATGGTGTGTGTCAGTTTCCTTTGTCGATCATAAAAAGCAGCAGACTTTTGAGATCTGAAGTTAGTGGTGCTCGGCCAAAATCTTTGACAATACTTGGTTTAACAGGTACTGCCGACAAATCTCATGTGTCATTTGAAATAGTTATAGTTTATTATATTTAATTAGTATTAGTTTATTAGTTGATTATATTTTATTTAAATGATAACTATTACATTAGTAGTTTATTACATTTAATTAGTGTTAATTTATTACATTTGATTAGTATTTAAATTAGTTTAATTAGTAATAGTTTATTAATTATATTACATCTTCCTATCAGTGGATAATGTCAGACCAGAAATAATAATAGAAAGTGATAGTACAAGCACTATTTAGTAAATAGTATTAAAAATAAAAAAAATATTAAAGGTAAATAGTTTATTAGGTTATGTGGATGCTCTTCCATCTTGTTTATTAGGTTATGTGTTTCATTTTCTTTTTTAGTTGGTTCTGTAAAGCATTTCCATATATAAGCATTACTTGTAAGTGTTTTTTCTTTATTTTTACCCATATATTGTGCTTCCTTTATTATTCCACTAAATACATCAATAACTTGAGTCGATGTGTGCAGTGTTCGTGCTTGTAACCTAATTATGGTTATAAATGAGCCATTGTATAAATTACATTATTTCTTGAAATAGTGATATGATTTGTATTATTAATTTGTATACTTATCATAATATTGTACTTCTTTTACTTATAATTTCATTCTTATTTTATTTATTTACAACATTACAAAATTCAAGACAAGTTGTATAACTTAAAAAATTGATACATGCCTGTCATAATCAAAAAGTGTATTTATAGCAATTTGACTATTTAGGATATTAACAAACTAGAAATTTAAATTACTTAATATTTTAAAGTATATCCCAAAACATAAAGTAATTAATATCCTTTATTTAGTTGTTTATGTATTGTTGATTAACTACTATGTTATTACAATCTAAATTTGTTACTATCGCTATTAAAAATTGTTTTATTCTAAGCTCTAAACATATTGATTTAATTAATACAAAAAATAATCTATGCACATAGATAACACATATTTTGTTATATAATAGATTTTATGATTGTTATTACTTCCAATAACAAAAAGTTAAAAAAGCTAGAAATAAATAAATAATAAGTTTAAGAAAATTAAAATTAATGTATAGATAATAATAGCAGAAAGAAGAAAGTAGTTGATCTCATGAGCGAAGTGATAAGAGAGAAAACTAAAAAATATAGAGAAAAGGGGCAAGTAAAAAAAGGACAAAAAATGAGAAAAATAAAACAATAATTAATATAGATAGGATACTATTATGCTACAGTCACTGAACACCATGTCTGCTTGAGACTCCTGCCGACCTCCGACTGCCAATCAGACTCCTTCTGCCACTATGCTGTCATTACTAACATTTTCAGGATGTCATCCGGAGCTAGTCAACCAAATAATATTGCCAAGGCCCATCTATAGCCAGACGCACTTCTTAATGAACTTACTAACATGTTTGAGTGAAGCACAGATAAGGGTTCTGTTTGGATGATGATGCTTAAATACTCCTATGACAAGTCTAAGCTCCAAAAGAATAAGATGAAGACAGTTGGCTAGAAAATTGAGTACAAGTGCCTTATACGAGCTGCAGATGGCAAAAAGATCACCAATGATTCTAAGCTTCGTATGCAACCATTCTGAAAGCCCGCATGACTGCATTGAAGAAGAGGGAAAGAAAGGCCGAGAAAGGCAGTAGATTCAGATAAGAAGCAGGGGGTTTTGAAGAAGTGATCAGCTGCTACTTTGTTGCTTTTCCTTTTTAGGTTGAAGGTTCTACACTATTTTCATTTCCATTTACCGGGTTTAGAAGTTATCTTTTTCTGGCTAATTGGGTTGCTAAATATGTTTATACAGCCTGACAGTTATAATTAATCACAACTCTATTGTGGCATGGGATTGAGGAAAGAGTTTTGCTTTAAAAAAAAAGATACTATTACGCCAAAACATAAAGGGGGGGCAAAATGTCTATTTATTGAGTTGAGAGAGATAAAGGGCAACTGAGGTACTATCCTAGAAGTACAAGAACTGAAGTGGTACGTGCATTGTACTTGTTTAGAAATATATGTGCATTGTACGTGTTGACCTTTTCTCATCGAAGCAACTCTAAAATTATTTTCCATCCTTCGAAACAAAAGCATAAAAATAACATGAATAAATAGAAGGACTGAAAGTAAGATAATGTGTCCTTATCCTATACCAGTCATTACTTATTTCTTATTTCAGTATCACCAAGCTGCATTGCAAATAGATATTCAATCTAGATTTCCATAATGATACTAGGGGGGGAGTGTCCTTGCATCACGCGAGTGTTTGGTACCTATGGTTGAAGAAGATTTTTTTGTTGGACAAATAATAGTACATTGTGAGAATAGTATGTTGCGATAAATAATTAGAAGCAGGTGTGATAACAAGGCAAACAACATAAGAGTCGCCCAATATTAGAATCAGGAAGTTCCTAAAGACAAATAATTAGATGCAGCAAGTTCCCAAAGGTGTACGGACAAATATTTATAAAATTGTTTCAAATAAAAACTATGAGATAGATAGCGAGTCGTTCAATAGGACATCATGTATGTCTACTTATTTAGTGATAGTAATAGTAGTAAAATCATGTAGATGCTGCAATAGACAGCAGTCAGATGCATTGCCTCTTGGTGGTTTCTTCATTTTGTTTTGCAGGCGTTGTACCACTAGTTCCTTCATTGGACTTTGTAGATGATAAGGTTTCCAGATTGGTTGAGCTGTCTCTTTTCTTTGTTTCCACTGCTTGTATTGCAACATCCATTGGTGTTCCTTGAGAGCTGAGGTCTAGTTTTTCCACTACTTCAGCTGCGCTTATTGCACTTCCGGTATTCCATGATGCTAATGTTGTTCCATAGTTGGTAGTGTACTTTGTTATGATTGCAAGCTCTTCTGGGATTGAGTTCTTGACATGAGTGATAGCTATGTATTTGGCTGCAGTTGTTGAATTATATGTATTTTGGGTCTTTTTCACCAAACAAATTAAGTTGTTTTGTTTGATAAAATCCTCAATGGTGTTGTAGTCCAGATTGTTCTGTAATGGATTATTACAATGTAAAGATCAGTTGCATGAGACAAGATATGTGTGAATAAAAGTGGTTTTAATTATATGGGGTTCAAACATGTTTAAGGTTAAATTTGTTTGTTTACCTCTCTTTCTTGCTTCTTGATTTCATCAATAGTGAACAGCATCATTGCCGTTGAGATCAAGTGTGATTGAACCAGTGTGATCTGTAAGCTGGACTATCAATCTGCATCTGTTATGATGAGATGGTTGTCAATGTCAAAAGCCGCACTTATGCTGTCTAAAGTCCATTTCAGTAATTTCACAAACCCACAAGCTTATATAGGTTGTACCAAAAGCAACAAACGGTTGCAAAATGATTGCGCATACCATAAATACCCATATGTTTCAAATAAACCTGAATAACCCACAATATCCTTTTCTTCTATTAAGTTAAATACTCACACTGGAAATAATAACAGAATACCAGGGATTAGCTGCTATTCTTTCCTGGTGGTACCAAACCCAATAAAATTTGTGCAGCGGCCCTCTTCTGTAAATGTTAATTTGGTTTCCATTCTTGTCTATATAGACCAACAAGGGAATACGTTGCATATTAATAGACCAACAAAATGAAAAGATTGTTCATTTCAGTTATCTCTCACAATATTCAGATTGTTATGAATATCTTGTCTATAAATGAGGCCATTGTTATGTCGGATCATAGTAATTAAACTAAAAGTCAGGCAAGGAGGTATGAGGAATTTTAAATGGGAAAGTTTGAACAATGTAATTCTGCAGCAGAGGACATATACCTTGGGCTTACATGAATGCGTCTGTGTTATGAGGTGCAGTCAAATTCCAAATTTCGTCTTGCTCTAAGATAGAGAGGGCATGAATTGTACCACATTTTTTGGCTTCAATTAAGTAGGTTCGGTATTCCTCTTATCTAGTATGGTCGTTTCTGTTGGTGTGTTGTAAAGCTGTTTAGATGGAATTTAAATATAATGTGGGTAATAGAGATTATGTGATTACCATGTTTGTAGTTGTCAAGCTTTTGATAGTGAAAACTCTGTCATCAACTGGAGCTAGGAGGAGATTTAAGCGATCTGCATATGTTCTTTCTGCAATGAATTTCAGGAATGCTTCTTAATTTTTGGTTGACCTGCATGTATGAAAATGTATAAGGTAATAGAGGTATGATGTAAAGATCGATCTTTAAGAATAGGGTGTTTATTAGTTTATGTTAAGTGTCAAAGGTTAACATTACCAAGTACGAAGCGCGTTTGCTTGGGCAGTTGGAGGATTAATCAAGATAGAACTTGCAAATTTTGTTGACAGGTTCAAAGTTGCGTGTCATAGAGAATAGTTTAATTTCGTCAATATTTGAAAGTGAATATGGGTTTAATATAGACAATAGAGATAATTTGAAGCATTAAAGTGTTCAAATACGTATACTTACTATGATAGGACGTTGCTTTGATTCTTAAAGTAGCAATGACTGGTTGTGTATGGATCATGTCAGATATTTGCTGGCCTTCATCAAATTCATGCTCACCCCAAAGTGTCAAGACAATAGGTTGGGAGCTACAAGTACAAGTTAGTAGGTGTTATATGAATGTGTGTTATGATGCTTAATTGATTGGATAGAATGTGTAACTTTCGTTGACTATGATTATTTCTCTGGTAGGTGTTGGTCCTCTCATGTTTCTTGGGTTAACGTGAATAGCAACTCCAAGCAGATCTGAGAAGTATAAAAAAGCGGGCAATTCAGATGATCATATAGAGGATACTATGAGAAGATTCAAATATTACCTATTTCTTCATTTATGTCAATGTGCTCACAGATTTTGTCATAAGGTTTGAAGTGGAAGACATCTGGTAGCATTGGAGGCTCTGATTCATGAACTTGCAGCACAATTGAATTGTCAATAACCCAACAATATTCATTAGTATAAGTACTGTATCTAGGCTGGACTGTCTCCAGTTTGGCATTGGAGATATAGTATCTACGAAATGGCTGGATATATCTCTTGAAAAATTGTATGTCACCACCATATATCATTGCATGTGCTTTTCTCCCCTAGAATAGAAGAGATGCCCTCTGTGAATGGGTATGTTATAGGATAACATGTGAGTTCAAAGTCTCTGCACAAACGGAACTATTTAGCTGGCTATTTGCAGCAATTACAAATTCATGGAAAGACCTTTGTGCATTTAACTACATTAGTACTAATCCAGATGAAGATGTTACAAGGCTGCTAAACATTGAAAATGTGACATAGAAAATAACAGTACTTAATATCAATTTGGTCAAAAGTAAAATGGGATGTTAAACGTGTCAAGTGCACAACATCTAGATATCAAATTCTGAGCAGGGAAAAATATCATAAAAGCAAATGATTGAAGACAATTAAATATTACCTCAGCATCAACAAAGACCAGTTTCTGATATGGGGTTCCTTTCCTTGAAACTTGAGGTTTCTGTTTCTCCAGGACCTGGCCAATTGTGGTCAAATCACTTAATATTGGGCTGATTTCATAGAACCGAACCAAGTTATTATCCATTTTTCTTTGGAGTATTGATGCAAATACCTGAGAAAATAACTATATTAATAAAATATTTATAGATAAAATACATACAGCAGATGTATTTAAACACGTATAATAAGACTATGCATTAACTAAGTGCAAAACTTCTTGATAGACTATATTTGGAGTCAAATTGTCCAATGTAATATTATGTATAGGAGGTCTTATAAGGACCCTTACAAAATTGCTACTTTTAGCTCTTGAAATGTCAACATAAAGTTAGCCGTGTGAAAATACAGGCTCACGAAGATATATGCCAACAAAGTCTAAAGTTTGACCCTAAGCTTTATTGATAGTCATTGCAAACATAGCTGTACAAGAAATTATATCCTTTCAAAGGAGATTGGACAATTTGGATCATCTTCAACTCTAAAGCAAATCCTGTGCAGAAATACTTGCTTTCCACTGAATTCACCTGAGCTTATAACAGCATCTATTACATTAGATTTCAACGATCTACACACAAGTCTAGTGCCATTACATAGCCCCTCAGGTGAATCAATGTTTTGAAGCAACATAATTGGTGTATTTTGCTTTAGAGTTAAGTGGTGTGGAGGTAACCAATTAGGCGCGAGGCTATTTATGAAATCTTCTAGAATTGCTTGTTGAGAAGGATCTAGGCATGTGTCATGACTTATATAGTCAAAAGAATCTCCTGGAAATTTCTGAATTAGAGAATCATTGATCTCATCTACGAAATCATTCTCTATAGTCAGGATAGATCTATTGATTCCAGAATAGTTGCTGCTAGCAAATATTGAAAATCTAGATACACTGTATTAATTAGAGCAGCTAATGATTCTTCTTCAGTGGAATATCTAATGAGCATTTTTGAAGGTATCTCAACATTTTCATCCTTTATTACTGGCTCTGTTCCATTGCTGATCCGCAGTAGATATTCTGTGAAATTGAGGTCTAATTTTGCTCTCTTGTATCTAGGGGTGTGCAAACTCGAAAAATTTCGATTTCGGAACCGATTTCGAATTAAATTCAGAATTTCGAATTCGGAATTTTGGTAATTCGGAACTGAAATCGGTAATTCCGTTTTCAAATTGGTCGAAATCGGGTCGAATTCGAAAACAAAATATTTGAAATCGGAATTATCGATTTCGAATTGAGGAATTCGAATTAGGAATTCGAATTAGGAAATTCGATTTCGATTTCTAATAATAATATTTAAATATAATTATAATATAATAATTTTTAACATAACAAGTAGCTTCCGTCTGCTTCCCTATCAGATGCCAAAAGTCCTAATCTCTTAACTCACCTTGAGCTTCCGCCGCCTCATTCCTCAGATTCTCACCTTTCTTCCTCCGCCTTCACCGCTTGACTCACCAACTCAGCTTGCTCTCTCTCCCTCTCTTTCACAGTTTCACCGCCTCTTTCACTCACCGAATCCATCGCCTCTTTCACCTCACTACCTCAGAGATTTCCACTGTCCTTCGCATCACACCTTCATCTTTCTCACCAGTTCTTCAAGCCCGACAGAGACAGACACCATCAGCCTTCATATTCAAGACCGTCGGACATCTTCACGCATCTTCACTTTTCATCTTCAAGCCATCATCAGCCTTCACTTGAAGAGGACATTCTGAGGTATGCCAGTGATTTTACTCACCTTTTTCATCTATGTTTCTAGTTTATTTTTCTTAGGCATTTCATCAAGCAGCTTCCAAGCACGCGGTATAGGTTCTGGTTATGATTTTTGGTTGGATCTTTGGTTATGATTTTTGTTTCAGCTGTTCTTATTAGAGATGAACGTTCCATATTTGGTGCAATTTGTTGGCTTATGGTGTTAAATAGTACATTGAAAACTGGGTACACTGTGGTGCACCTAATGTAATTCAAGCCGGTGACTGATTGTTGTTGCAAGCTGCAGTATGAACTTCTACAGGAAAGATTTTTTATTTTTGATCGAGTTTGGGTTTTCTGGGTTCTTTTCGCGATCATATTCTTGAATGACTCTGTTTGCATTTTGTGGTTTTGTTAATTTTGCGGAAAAGGTGCATTTCGTGAGTGTTTTTCTTGCCTAGTATTCCTGCTGTGACTTTTGTGCGAAAAAAAAAATGAATTCGGTGAATTCGGAATTTACAGAATTCCGAATTCAATTCGGTAGCGAATTCGAAATCAGTATTAGCCATTTCGAAATCGAATTCGGTCGGGAAAATTAAGGCCAAAATTTCGAAAATTTCCGATTTCAAACTTCCGAATTACTGCTTTCGAATTCGATGCACACCCCTACTTGTATCTTTTGCAACTGTGGCCAGATGTAAGACTTTATTAAACTGGACTCAACAAAATCAGATTCTAAACCTCTAACAACAACTGGTAATACTTCTCTGAAATCTCCTCCAAAAACAATCACCTTTGATCCAAATAGATCAGAATTATCCATAAGATCCTTGAATAATTTGTCAACTCCCTCAATCCCTGCTTTATGTGTCATTGGTGCTTCATCCCAAATAATTAACTTGGCCTGTTGTAGTAGCTTTGCTAAGGAACTTTGTTTACTCACTTTGCACATTTTATTTGGGTTCATGTCTTGCGGAATTTTGAAACGGGAGTGTACAGTTGACCTCCTGGAAGTATAGCTGCTGCAACTCCAAATGAAGCAGTTGCTAATGCTACGTATCCTTGTGACCTCACTTGTGCTAATAGTGCTCTATATAAAAATGTTTTGCCTGTTCCTCCAAGACCACCAACAAAAAAACAGGCCTTACCTTTGACAAAGACAACTTCAATGATCAAATCAAATGCAGCTTTTTGCTCCTCATTTAACATAGATATTGCAAATAAATCGCTATCTGAAACTTTTATGTTGATCTCGCTCAATGTATCTCTTGTATTTTTTCAGCTTGATCAAACTTCAATATTCTGGGAATTAAAAAATATGTAGTGATGTTCTTTCCCATGGACTCTAAAAATCTGCTGATTTCATTTAAGACTTTATATTCTATTTGATCAGCAGATAGATGGGGCATTTTGGTAAAATCCTCTGACATGGAATCTTTAAACTTTAACCATAATGATCTAGCATCAGCAGGAGGAAAATAAACTAATAATGTAGCAAACAACCTTCTAAAACTGTAAGGCATGTGGAATAGTGTTGCCTCTTCTAGACATTACTCTTGAGGATTGTTTGATCCAAATAAACCTCTCATGATTGTAGCATCTCTAAATGTGTCGACAGTAACACCATTGAATGATTTTAGATTAGCAAATGACTTAGGACCCTTCACATTCAGCAATAATAGTCTTAAGAAAAATCGCTCTCCTTCCGTTGGATTTGTAGTTACAATTCTCCCTATACAGTTTCTTCGTTTCTAAACATTTTTCTTTCCAGGGTACCATACAAAATATTCAGGAAATTCTTTGTAGGTACATTTTAATTTCTTTGCTGTTGGATCTGTAGCATTCATTCTAAAGAATTCAGTCAACATACTTTTTTGGCATGTTTGTTTTTCATCAGATCTCGCAAGTCATCATCATCCTTAAAAGTCATTGATTGATAATTTTCTAAGTGAAGTTGAAGACTGATCACTACTAGGTATATATCAAATAGGGAAAACTTGTAAATTCGCCAAATAGCCTTTATCGGAGATACCCACCTTGCGGCTTGGTATTCCCTGATTTCATCTATTTCAGAAGAGTTAGTATCAGAATTCACCAAGAAATGAATTTTATCATGGCCCTTGTATATATATTTGTATGTGTATTTCACTACCTTTATTGTTGAGCAAATTTTCACATTAATATGACAATTGAATTTTGCTAGAAGATAGGCATTGTACGGTACTACCCACCTATTATCCAATTCATGACCTCGTACAAAGACTTTTCTTCCATTATTTCTTCGCCTATAAATTGGATAAGAGTTTTCACTATGCAATGTTTTTTCTGCCCAATCTTAGGGTACTTGTTTTTGCATTTTTTGGTAGCAGTTCCTTGCATACAAACATTATCAGGTTTTTTGTCATCACATGGGTCATGTATCATGTGTTTTCGGACCATTTTAAACAAGTGTTTTTGTTCCAAAAGGTCGGGCAACTCAACTGATATAATTTGGTCATATGATTCTGTTGAGTAGAGCTTAGAAGCAGGATGTAAAATGATAAGGAAGTGAGCATGTGGTAATCCACATTTTTGGAATTCTACAACATAGGTATAAGCTGCAACTTTTTCGACGTCTTGTTACTCTCCGATAAATGGTCAGGTTGAAGTGTCGAACAAGAGATCAAGTCCATTTTGGAAAAAATAATTCATCCCGATAGAAAAGATTGGAGTTTAAGATTAGAGGATACACTATGGGCCTATCGAACTGCATATAAGACTCCTATAGGGATGTCTCCCTATAGGTTGGTATTTGGGAAACTGTGTCATCTTCCAGTGGAGTTCGAGCACAAGGCATTCTAAGCTGTGAAACAATGTAATATGGATCATGATCAAGTAGGAGTTCATAGAAAATTACAGTTGTAAGAGTTGGAAGAAATCTATAATAAAGCTTACGAGAGTGCCGTGATCTATAAGAAGAGAAACAAAGTCTTTCATGACAAGCAAATTTCTAGAAAAATATTCTTAGTTAGGCAGAAAGCTTCTTTATCATTCTAGACTTTGACTTTTTCCTGGTAAATTGCACTCTCGTTGGCTAGATCCTTTTATAGTTACAAATACTTTCCATTATCGTGTAGTAAAAATACAGAGTTTAAAGACTGAGAAAAAGTTTGCTGTCAATGGGCACCATCTCAAACCTTACTATGAAGGGTTTCTAGTGGAAGAGGTGGAGATGATGCAACTTGAAGGCCCAACTTATGAGCACTAAGGGCAATTGGTAATGTTTAGCTAAAGACGTTAAAGAAAGACGCTTATTGGGAGGCAATCCAGTTCATTTTTTTTTGTTGTTTGTTATTTTTTTTCTTCTATGTTTCAACATGTTTCTTTTAGATTTTTCACATTTGATGGTTTAATTTTTCGTTATTGATAATTAGCAGACTTCCTCCCGACAAGACGTGCCCGCGCCTAGAGGGCACATGGTAATACTCTAATTCTCCATTCCACCTTCAAAAGTGTTTCGACCAACATGACATGCCCACGCTTACTTGGTTGGAGAGATCATATTTTGATTTTGGATGCAGACTTGACAACATGACACGCCCATGCCTAGAGAGTACGTAGTAACTAGTAATGCATTAATTTCATCGTCAGAAGGGTTTCTACTGACAGGATGTGCCCACGTCTTGTCCTAGTGAAGGGTAAAAAAAATCAAAAAGCAAAATATTATTTTCCTTTTCCTTCTTCTTTCTTTCTTTTTCTTTTTTTCTTTCTTTTTTTCTTCCTTCTTCTCTTTTCTTTCTTCTCCTCTGCCCATACCTGAAACCCTCGCTGCTGCTTCCGTTTGAGTCCGCTGCTCGCATCTCACACTTCGCCATCGCATTGTATCGCCATCACCATTATCAGCCACACTCCTTTTGGAGTTCACTAGCCATCACTGTTGAATCGCCACCAATTGCCGCCTGCTCATTTCACTTTCCCCAACCACCACTCATATTGGTACTCGTGTTCCTTCCTTTTTAATATTGTTATGTCCATATCCCTGAATCTATGAGACTCTGTCTCTGCTAGTTGGGTTTATTTGGTGAAAAAGTGTTAGTGGATAGTTGGACTGCTATTACTTTCTATCTCCTTAATTTCTGGTGCTAGTGCTAAATTGGTGTTTCACTGCTAGTCGTGGACACTGGTGAAATTGAAGTTATTTAATTGCTTTTCTCGAGTGTTTGGTATTGCTATTAGGATTGTGCTTTTCAATCTTCAATTTTTGCGGCATTCTTCCACCATGTGGGTTTCACACTGCCATTCTCGCCTATTCCATAACTGTTCGGAACCACCCTCTCCGGTGCTCAGAGAAGTCTAGGTGCCCCTTCTCTTTCTTTTTGCTCTTTTTTGTTACATTGGGGACAATGTAATGATTAGGTGTAGGGGAATGCTACTATAGTGGGTACTGTTCATTTTAGGTGTTTTATTTTCTTTTTGTTATTTTTGGACAATTTTATAGTTGGTTGTGATCAACAATGATTAGATGGTTCAAACTTTTCTATTGCTAAATTTTCTTATGAGTTGAGTTGACATGGTGAAGTCTAAGCATATCTCTTTGGTAAATGTTAAAAATTTTGTGACTTTTGCGGTTCTTGACTAATTTTTTTAGGCAGTGCAAATATTTTCTGGTATTTACTATGTGAATTGGTCGAATATTAACTTTAGTTCTCCATGTTTGGAAAACAAAACAGGTTCTCTAAAATTTTTCTTTATTTATTTACTGTTTATTTTGGGTGTTGTTTAAATGCTATTTGGCTATACTCCGCTAGTGTCGTCACCTAATAATCGAGTCTTCACAAAAAATGTCAACTTTCCCGTCAAAAAGTGGCGATATCTATGAGTATGTGGTCCTAAAGCGATGAAAAGTTGAGTAACTGGGCTCCTTCATTTGGTAGATGTCGGAGTTCACGTCAAAAAACTTGATTGGCTATGGACTAAGCCCTATTCTGTCAAAAAAAAAGAGAGAGAACACAAAAAAAATGGAATTGTACCTGCTAATCCATAGGTTTAATGTTGAGATTTTGGTTAATAGTTGACCTGTTTACTGATAAATGCCAGTTTGATATTCTAATCTCTTAGATTAGTTAGTTGAGAACTAGATGAGTTTTGTTATTTTAGGAACTAACCGGAAAATATGTCTTGGAACTTAGCCACTAAGTCTTGACGGGGGTTAATTGTATCTTGGCAACAGATGGTTTGAATTGTTTGAGTTTATTTGTTGAACTGTTGTTCTCATGCTTGAGAACAAATATGGTCTCGGTGTGGGGGGGGAGGGAAATTGATAAGGTGCAAAATTGCTATTTAATTTATGATTATTTTTTCTTTGATTTTAGCAAAATATTATTTTAATTGATAGATTCTACTTATATTTGGTTAATGGTGCTAATTGTAGGAAAATGAACAAAACGTGATTAGAAGGGGTAATTTTCTAGTTAATTTGATAGTGGCATGTTCGAGGCCGATTTCCAAGTCCAAATCGAACTCAGGGCAGCTTTTAGAGGAAGATTTTGAAGACTTTAATTTTCATATTAGTTTCAATATTGGATTAGGAAACTTGGAATATTATCTTTAGTAGTTTCATGTTTCTATTTTGAGGAACATGTCTTATTATTAGTAGTTGATATTAAGTGGGAAACAAAGGGAGAAAGAGGAAAGCCGGATTCCCGTTTGATTAGGAGTTGGCCAACAACAATTTCGGCAGAGACTCTTTGAAGTATTAGACGGCTGTCATTTGTTTCATTAATCTTTTTGCTTTTTGTTAGTTTTAGAAAAAACCATATGCAATCAGATTCAATGAAGTCGTGTGAAATTTTCTCCATGATGCAGAGCTAAATCCTTTTTTCTAATCAAGGGTCGACTTGAAGTCACAGTTTCAGACATCTGTAAGATCGAATTAATTTTATTGCTTTCTTTTATTCATTGGTATTTGTACGTTTTCTGCTTTAATTTCTCATGATTATTTTGTTGTTTAAATGTCAAGGGCCCAATATTCGAATTAACTTAATAATTTACTGTCAGTTAATTGATTAAATCCGTAATTGTTTGATCGATTAACATTAGTGGCAATTAGCGTGATTGGTCCCATGTTAGGGAAATGTATGATCTAAATTAAACAAACCCTCGTAGTGTATTTGTTGGTTAGGATTGGGCTTTTTTAATTCTTAATGCAATTGAGGAATTAAATCCTAAGGTCGTACCTTGGGTTATTCCTTGATTAGGGGAATAGTCAATGGTCGTACCTTGACTATCGAAAAAGTAAGAAAGAGTTGATTGTCAGAGTTTGTTGATGACTATAACCAATCTATGAGTAAATATTTGAATTATTTTTATATCAGTGATCAGTTGTATGAACCGTGGTTGAGAAGTTATACTTTTGGTTAGAGTCGCGTCTCCTGTTAATTTAATTCTCACTTATTGTGTTGTTCATTTGACTTTTAGTTATTTCTGCGATTTGTTGATTTTTTATTTAGTACTCAAAATTTAGTGATTAATTAGATACTTTTAAATTTACAAAATTCCCCTCTCGTAATTTTAGTCTAGAAAGGAATAGATTTTCCCCAATCTCTGTGGATATAACCCTATTCACCACTGTTTACAAAATCTTTATCTTTCTCAAGTAGGTATTTATTATTGTACAAACTCGACACCTGTCAACATCATACTTAATCCACACTATCTACTCTGGATGCGACACTCTCTAAGACCCACTGCTATCCTCCCCTTGCAACCCCTCATAACAACGACCACCACCTTTTCCTCTCTAGCAGCTAACCCCCCTCATCTTCCCCCTTTCTGTGCCACCCCACCTCTCCTTCTCTTCCATTTCGCCTCCTTGTCACCTTTATCCCCCTTTTTCCCTATTTTGCTTTCCTCTCCTTTCCTTTCTTTCTACTTTCTCATGTCTCCTCCTTTTCCCTAACCCCCGCCCACCTTTCCTGTCTCTTCCTACTAATCCTCTTTCCCCTAAGCTACTCTTCCACTATCCACCATTGTCACCCTCTCTCTTCCCCTTCATTTTTTCTTTTTATCACTCCTTCTCCTTCTATCTCTTTCTGCCTTCTCCTCTTCCCTCTTTCCCTTTCTCCTTCCTCCCTCCCCATTTCGGCGACCCCAACCCTTTTCTCTGCATGAACTCTTCCTGTGACCCCCGACCCTCTTCTCTGCTTGATCTAGACTAGATTTGGTCCAAATCATGATCTACTGTGGATTGCAATCTAGACTAGATCTGGTCTAGATTGGACAAGAGATGAGGGCGGGATTTGCAAGAAGGGGGAGGGAGAGAGAAGCGGGAGGGAAAAAGAAAAAAAGAAGGGGCAGTGCATGGGAGTCAGCAGTAGAGAGGGGAAGGAAAGAGGAAGATGCAGATGAAGGGAAAGAAACTTTGAAGGGGAGAGAGGGGATAGTAGCAGTGAGAAGTGAGAGAGCAGAAAAGAAGAAGGAAGAGAGGAACGTGGCGATGGTAGCGACAGTATTGTGGAAGATGGTGGTGGAATGGTGTGGGTATTTTTTCAATATATTTTTTTATGTTGGAGTTTTTCAAAACCTTGTGTGCGAGGACATGTAAAATCCTTTATATTTTTTTTAAAAAAAATTCCTTTAATTTGGAATTTATTACTCTACAACAGCTTTACTACTCATTCACTTTCATAGAACCAAGGGTTTCCCCTTTACTTTCATCGTTAAGGTAAACTAGGATTTTTACATCTTTTCATAGTTTGAGTAATCCGTACGGAGTGTGTACTAAATTTAGTGATTAAGAGTGAGTTTTAGATAAGAAAAAGTGTATGATTAGAAGTAATAATAATAAGTTAGTGAATCATAAGTTAAAACCCTAGTACGCGCAATTTAAGGAAAAACGGTTGGAACCGACGGGTACCGTTTGTTACCAAGTGAGTGCACCACTTGAACACTACTTTATTACCTTAATAGCCTTGCCTTTATTTCAATTATTTAACCCTAAAATATCTCTTAAATTAGCCACAATTTTTTATCAAAAGAAATAAGAGAAAAGTCTAGAAAAAGCCAAGTGTCATGAAACCTATGGAAGTTGGATTTTGACCAACTTGTTTTAACTTTTCTAAAACAAAAATTTGACCAAGATGTTTTCATTTTATTCTTGTTTTAGCCGACCAAGATGCTCCATTTCTCCTTGTCTTGACCGAAAATGGTGAGAGGAAAAACAAGAAAGAGCACTTCATACTACAACTTCAACCCTTACTTGAATCTTCAAGATTTCATCCTAAGCTTGTAATCCAAACCATAGAAAGTGACTCTAAGGAAGGAAGAAGACTTTTGGTGGAGAAAGTTAGGGAGACAAGAAAGCTTATGGTTGCTCTTTTCATAGAGTTTAAAGGTAATCATGTTTAGAAACCATCTGTTCACTTTTAACTTGCATTTTAGTAGATTTAATGCTTGTTTGTGGTAGATTCGATGGAAAATTTCATGGGTTGTGAAGTTGGTGAAACTTTTCTAACTTTGATTCATATTTTTCCAGCCATGAGATGGTTATATCCAGCTTTGCTATAGACTTGAGAGAGCTGATATAAAGATTTCTAGCTTTAATATGCCTTTTAGCTTCCAACTAAGAATTTTCCAGCTTTAGTAGAGAATTTTGCCCTGCTTCTAACCAGCTTCATTCATCCATGTTAGAGACCGAATTAGACTTAGGTCAAAACATGAAAGTTGTAAGAAATGGTGTTATATAGCTGCCTGTAAAATTCCAACTCAATCGGGAGTACTGTAGCATGTAAAATGATCGAAATACCCCTGATTGCCAAATGTTCTTTTTCGCGGGCAGTTTTGAGATTTCACATTTTTTGCTTCGTTTTTCACTTTGATCCGTATCAAATCAGGATTTGGTCAAAACACGAAAATTTTAGCTCTACATTTCAACTTTCCAACGCATCTAAAAACACCTCAATCGGAGTTTTATAGTTTGCGTTATTGCCATTTAAACCCAATGCTGATAACTAGACTGACAATGAAATTCTAGTTCTGTAATCTGCACATTCGACATGGATCAACTGTGAATTGGGTTGAGTTATTTTCATGAAAGTTGTAACCATTTGGCTTAGTTTCGAAACAGTATAAAATGCACCCCAATCCGATAAGTGTAGCTTTGGTTGTGACCGAAACGCTAAGAGACGTCAAACCTATTATTTTGTTATTTGTCTTCAACATTGGTACCGATCAATTTGCTAGCATTGTTTTGTAATTGAATGACATTGAGCCTATTGAAAGGTTATTGAAGTAAAATTATTTGTGTGAGGTTTTGGGGCTGAATTGAGAAAAATAATGAAACCATAAATGGCTGAAAAATAGCGAAATACAAAGGGCATGCTGCCCAAATTTCTATTATTTGCTCTTATGAATATTAGTAAGACGTAAGGTTTGATTTTAGGGTTAGTTGGATCTTAAATTACATTTGCTCACTTCAATTTGGGATTGGTTATTCTTAGGGTTTGTCGGTGATCAATGGTATAATTCGAAAGGAAATTTTTGACATTATTTTGGCTTAGACTGATGAGTGTTCTTTGTGTGTTTGTACAATAAGTGACTATGTGACTATTTGTGAATGTTTGCTTGAATGTTAAATGCTTTCTAAGGATTGTTAAATGGATTTTCGATGGGCGAATGTATATTTTATCGCACTCGACCCAAGCCAAAGTGAATTTCGATGATTGAATGCTGCTTGTGCATGAATGTAAGCCTTTTGGCTGAATTGGGCCCTTGCCCTTCGTTGCCAGTCGACTCGAGCCAGAAGTGGACTCAGTCGGGCGGTTGGTGACCCTGGGACAGTGTTTTGGTATACTCGAGTATGACCAAGAAGTCTGGTGAAGAACTGGCCAATGAATTGGCTAGTGGCGGGAAATGAAATCAATGAATGAATGTCAAGAATTGGAGGAGTTTTCACTTGCAAATATTTTTCTAATGTCAGAGGGATAAGAAAAATGATTGGCGAATGAATGAATGAATAGCTCCAAGTGAGCACGTATCCTTCCAATGATTGAGTGTTTATTTCTTGAATGACTGGATATTACTGTGCAAAATGTGAAAATTGTTAAATGTAACGTTTCCCTGAATCTATACCTGATTACTTGTTTGGGAACCTTACTGGGCTTTTAACTCATTTCTTTAGTTTTGTTTTTCTTACAGGGGATACGAGCGAAGGCGTGAGACTGGTACGAGCTAACGTAGTCTAGTTTTTGAACGTTTACGATTGTAGTCATGCTAGTCGCTCGATTAGGGTTGAATGCATTGAGAACTTACATCTTTTGATATATTTGGGATTGTATGGATGTTTGAGATAGAAATGATTATATTTGTACGTTCCAAACTTGGGACCTGTTATTTCCTTCATTATTGAGGTTGCACCCTATTTTTTTGACGTGAGCGAGTGACTCCTGGCGAAAGCTGGACAAGTGGTCCGCTAAACTCTAGGGTACGCCCTAGGGAGAGGTGGGGTCGTCACAGATGGTATCAGAGCCACTTCGTGTGGTTTCTGTGTGAGGTGAACTTGGGCCAAGTGGTATTATGGTCCTGATTACGTGAAAAGTGTAAATGATTAGATACTTTTCTTGAGTGTAAGCTGTGAATCACGAATTTGGAGAAATTAGATAAGTATGTCGGGTAAGAATCTCAAATGTGGTGATTTACTCTTGGAACCGGTCGGCTCGAGTTGTGAATTATCTTATTTCGGATTCTTATACTCGAATGCTCAAGAGTTAAGGGCAACGTTAAGGACTTGAGATCTCTATTACGGGGACTAAGAACGAGCTAATGTTTTGCGAAAGCAAGTGCAAAGGGTCTAAGGACGGCTAGTTTAGGTTGTAAGAGATGTGAGAGATCGGATGAAGAAAATTTTAATCGAGTATGGGATGGCATGTTGTGTTTTCTTCTCGTTTTGCCCCTGTGTTGCCACTCTATGTATTTCGCTTGTGACATGCCGATGCTTCCATGCATAGTGCTTGCTACACTTGATTTTGTTCAACTTGATATATATCTTCGTGAACTTGATGTGTTATAGATGTGCTAAGCATGTTTCCTTACTCTTGATTTTATGGTTTAAAAATTATCCTTATCTTGCCGCTTTAGTCAATTTATTTTGTTTACGTACTATATTACCTTTTGGAAAAAAAAAGAGAGAAAAGGGTATGGAGGGGAGACGTAGTCGCGGATATAGAGCTAGTTGTGGCCGTGGGGCTAGGCAAGCTCAAGAACCAAGAGGAGAAAGAGAAACTGCAGCTGAGCAAGATTGTGAACCGAGGGTTGAAACAGAGGACCAAGTAGCAATGACAATACAACAAATGGCTAATATCTTAGTGCAATTAGTGGAGCAACAAGGCCGAGCTCAAGTGAATCAGCCTAGGAACCCTGAGATAGGAGAGGACAGGGCCTTAGAGCGTTTCCAAAAGTTTTCTTCACCGAAATTCTTTAGAGGGTCTGACCCGGAAGTAGGTGAAAACTAGTTGGAGGCGATGGTAAATATTTTTGTAGCCTTATATTATACAAAGGAAAGACAAGTGGCTTTTGCCGTCTTTCAATTTGAAGGACTAGCCAGTGCCTGGTGGAATATAGTTAGGGCTAAGTGGGAGAGAGAGGGAACTGCATGGACCTGGTTGAAGTTCGTGCAGGAGTTTAATGAGAAATATCTTCCACCGATAGTCCAGGAGAAGAGGGAAGATGTTTTATTAAATTTCGTCAGGGAACCCTAAGTGTAGCTAAGTATGAAACTCAGCTTACGAAACTATCCAAGTTTGCTCTCGAGTTGATAGCAACGGAGCAAAGGAGGGTGAGACGATTTGTACAGGGGTTAAATGTGAAAATGCAAGAAGCTTTGGCAGCTGCACAAATTAATACATTCACGAAAGTCCTTGAAAAAGCTCAAAGAATTGAAATTGCGAGGGCGCAAGTGAAGGCTTTTCATGCAAGAAAGAGGAGTACACCTACTGGTACACCTGAGAAATCTAATGAAAATGTAACGCCCTCCAAAGTAAGAAGAATGGACTTTCTGCACTACCCACCCTGGACATTAGGATAATTGGAAGAAGGTTCTTCAAGAGGAATTCAAATAGGAAAAGGGCAACAAGAGGGAATTTCTCGAGAAAGTCAAAAAGTGGCTCCCCGCTTGACTTGTGGATATTGTGGGAAGACAAATCATACGGAGGATGAATGTTGGGTGAAGGGGCGAAAGTGTTTGATTTGTGGGAGTAGTAATCATCAAATTAGCAATTGCCCAAAAAAACAGCTACGAAAGAATAGTGCACAACAAGTGGATGGAACCAAACCGAAACAAGCTAATGAAAGAGGGAACCGATCCAAAGTACCAGCACTGGTATATGCCTTAGACAAGCAACAAGCTTCGGAGTCATTTGAGGCGATGGAAGGTAAAAATTTTGAGAACGAAATTTTCTTAAGGGGAAGAGAGTGTGAGAACTTGTAAAATTCCTTATATATATATATTTTTTAAAAATTTCCTTTAATTTGGAATTTATTACTTTACAATAGCTTTACTACTCATTCACTTCCCCAATAGTTACAATTAATCACAGAACCAAGGGTTTCCCCTTTACTTTCATCATTAAGGTAAACTAGGGTTTTTATGTCTTTTCGTAGTGTGAGTAATCCGTGCGGAGTGTGTACTAAATTTGGTGATCAAGAGTGAGTTTTAGATAAGAAAAAGTGTGTGAGTAAAAGTAATAATAATAAGTTAGTGAATCATAAGTTAAAACCCTAGTACGCGTGATTTAAGGAAAAACGGTTGGAACCGACGGGTACCGTTTGTTACCGAGTGAGTGCACCGCTTGAACACTACTTTATTACCTTAATAGCCTTGCTTTTATTTCAGTTAATTAACCCTAAAATATCTTTTAAATTAGCCACAATTTTTTATCAAAAGAAATAAGAGAAAAGTCTAGAAAACGCCAAGTGTCATGAAACCTATGAAAGTTGGACTTTGACCAACTTATTTTAACTTTCCTAAAACAAAAATTTGACCAAGATGTCTTCATTTTCTTCTTGTTTTGGCCGACTAAGATGCTCCATTTCTCCTTGGCTTGACCGAAAATGGTGAGAGGAAAAACAAGGAAGAGCACTTCATACTACAACTTCAACCCTGCTTGAATCTTCAAGATTTCATCCTAAGCTTGTAATCCAAATCATAGAAAGTGACTCTAAGGAAGGAAGAAGACTTTTGGTGGAGAAAGTTAGGGAGACAAGAAAGCTTATGGTTGCTCTTTTCATAGAGTTTAAAGGTAATCATGTTTAGAAACCATCTCTTCACTTTTAACTTGCATTTTAGTAGATTTAATGCTTGTTTGTGGTAGATTCTATGGAAAATTTCATGGGTTGTGAAGTTGGTGAAACTTTTCTAACTTTGATTCATATTTTTCCAGCCATGAGATGGTTATATCCAGCTTTGTTATAGATTTGAGAGAGCTGATATGAAGATTTCTAGCTTTAATATGCCTTTTAGCTTCCAACTAAGAATTTTCCAGCTTTAGTAGAGAATTCTGCCCTGCTTCTGACCAGCTTCATTCATCCATGTTAGAGGCCGAATTAGGCTTAGGTCAAAACATGAAAGTTGTAAGAAATGGTGTTATATAGCTGTCTGTAAAATTCGAGCTCAATCGGGAGCACTGTAGCATGTAAAATGATCGAAATACCCCTGACTGCCAAATGTTCTTTTTCGCGGGCAGTTTTGAGATTTCACATTTTTTGCTTCGTTTTTCACTTTGATCCGTATCAAATCAGGATTTGGTCAAAACACGAAAATTTTAGCTCTACATTTCAAATTTCTAACGCATCTAAAAACACCTCAATCGGAGTTTTATAGTTTGCGTTATTGCCATTTAAACCCAATGCTGATAACTAGACTGACAATGAAATTCTGATTCTGTAATCTGCACATTCGACATGGATCAACTGTAAATTGGGTTGAGTTATTTTCATGAAAGTTGTAACCCTTTGGCTTAGCTTCGAAACAGTATAAAATGCACCGCAATCCGATAAGTGTAGCTTTGGTTGTGACCGAAACGCTAAGAGACGTCAAACCTGTTATTTTGTTATTTGTCTTCAACATTGGTTCTGATCAATTTGCTAGCATTGTTTTGTAATTGAATGACATTGAGCCTATTGAAAGGTTATTGTGGTAAGATTATTTGTTGAGGTTTTGGGGCTGAATTGAGAAAAATAATGAAGCCATAAATGGCTGAAAAATAGCGAAATACAAAGGGCATGCTGCCCAAATTTCTATTATTTGCTCTTATGAATATTAGTAAAACGTAAGGTTTGATTTTAGGGTTAGTTGGATCTTAAATTACATTTGCTCACTTCAATTTGGGATTGGTTATTCTTAGGGTTTGTCGGTGATCAATGGTATAATTCGAAAGGAAACTTTTGACGTTATTTTGGCTTAGACTGGTGAGTGTTCTTTGTGTGTTTGTACAATAAGTGACTATGTGACTATTTGTGAATGTTTGCTTGAATGTTAAATGCTTTTTAAGGATTGTGAAATGGATTTTCGATGGGCGAATGTATATTTTATCGCACTCGACCCAAGCCAAAGTGAATTTCAATGATTGAATGCTGCTTGTGCATGAATGTAAGCCTTTTGGCTGAATTGGGCCCTTGCCCTTCGTTGCCAATCGACTCGAGCCAGAAGCGGACTCGGTCGGACGGTTGGTGACCCTGGAACAGTGTTTTGGTATACTCGAGTATGACCAGGAAGTCTGGTGGAGAACTGGCCAGTGAATTGGCTAATGGTGGGAAATGAAATCAATGAATGAATGTCAAGAATTGGAGGAGTTTTCACTTGCAAATATTTTTCTAATGTCGGAGGGATAAGAAAAATGATTAGCGAATGAATGAATGAATAGCTCCAAGTGAGCACGTATCCTTCCAATGATTGAGTGTTTATTTCTTGAATGACTGGATATTACTGTGCAAAATGTGAAAATTGTTAAATGTAACGTTTCCCTGAATCTATACCTGATTACTTGTTTGGGAACCTCACTGGGCTTTTAACTCATTTCTTTAGTTTTGTTTTTCTTACAGGGGATACGAGCGAAGGCGTGAGATTGGTACGGGCTAACGTAGTCTAGTTTTTGAACGTTTACGATTGTAGTCATGCTAGTCGCTCGATTAGGGTTGAATACATTGAGAACTTACATCTTTTGATATATTTAGGATTGTATGGATATTTGAGATAGAAATGAATATATTTGTACGTTCCAAACTTGGGACCTGTTATTTCCTTCATTATTGAGGTTGCACCTTATTTTCTTGACGTGAGCGAGTGACTCCTGGCGAAAGCTGGACAAGTGGTCCGCTAAACTCTAGGGTACGCCCTAGGGAGATGTGTGGTCGTCACATCATAAGTATTTTTAGAGGGTCATTTTAGGAAAGCTGAAAAGGAATTGTCAATTAAAAATATGAAAAAAGGATACCAAATGGACCCTTAGAGAGCTACTTAGATTGCACATGGTTGGTGGTTCAACGATTATAGTTTCATTGAAAAGGATTACGTTGATTGCACTTGGTTGGTGATTCACCGCTTATAGAAGGGTCTTATTGAAAATAGTTATGGATTGCGTTTGGATTGATGAATTTGGATTCAAAGCTTTTAAAATTGAGTTTATTTGAAAAGAATTATTGGTTGCATTTGGATTGATCGGGTTGGATTTGAGCAAGAATGCCAAATGGATGAATCTCAATTTCTACAATTTTAAATAGTGACAAATTACACTTAACTTCTTCTGGAAAAATAGATTTGAGAAGAAAGAGTGAAGATAAAGGAAAAGAAGAATGGAAAAAATAACCAAAAATAAAGGGAAAATAGAAAAGAAAAGAAAGTCATCTTTTTTTTTTTTTGATAAACTACAGAAAACTTGGGAAAATATGATAAATTGAAAGGAAGCAAAAGAAAGAAAAAACTACTAAAATAGGCACTTTACAGATAAGATTTTTGTTTAAGTTTGCAAAACCCCTTAGTGGGGAGGGGATGTAGACCCAAATTTTATTAAATTTAAAAGGAAAAGAAGGGGAACATAAATCTAACCTCCGATGCAAAATGCAAAGAAAAAAAAAATAATGTCTACTATTGGGTTTAGGGTTCGAACCCTGAACTTGACAGTTAGGGATAGGAAGAGTATGAGGAGGGGTGAGGGTATAATAATAATAATAATAATAATAATAATAATAATAATAATAATGTAACACTTCAATAATAATTTATTGGTATTCAATCTAAGAAACTGATTAAAACTTCAACGTAAAATTTTAATTGTTCATCAAGATTTCAAATCAGCATCGACAAACTCTTGATCTGTAAACTAAGACGAGAAAAAGAAATCCTGAATAGAAGAGATAATGATTAATTTGTAACAAGACGCATCCTTTCATCCGGCGGGTGACTATGATAAAGAGAGAGAACCAATATAAAAGATTTGTAGAGTGCTGAGGCTGATATAAATCTTGTTTTCATTGGTAGCTGCATTATCCATAGAAACTGTATAAATCTTATTCTCAATCCCCAGTATTTGACACACTTAAAAATTGTAGCCGAGATTTGAATTCATCTTCTTGGTGGAAGTATGTAGACAAAGCTAAGAACTCGCTTTTGCAGCTTTCAGCTTTGATCAATCCAGTGCCTAGTAAGCACCATGTACTCGATCCTCTGGTTTTTAGACTTGCACATATCTATTGTGAGGTTCACTTTGTTAGTGCACATTAAGAGTTTTTCAGCTTCTTTTTCTCCAAATCAAAAAGTTGGACACAATCATTCTTTCCCATTACATGTGAGATCTTAGTCCACTTAGGCATCATCCGTTTCATCTTTAGGTTGAATCACTTTTCCTCTAAAATGCTGAAGGGATGTTCGTGTATTAGAATCCAGCGGGCAACTACTTCCTGCATTTTTTCTATGTCCACTTTACCCGAATGCGGGGGTGGAACTGCTTGTAAAGTAGAATCAGAAGGCTGAAATTTAACTTTGTCTGCTGTTTCTTTCTAATCTTTGCTTTTCTAGCTGGGCAAGAGCTCTGATGCCTCCACATGTTCGTGGTTTATTTTGTTTAGTCTCTAGATAATTTCTTGTTCCAATGCAAGCAAATGGCATAGTAATGACCATTTTCATGAAATTCCTTGTAGTCATCCCAGGCATCAGATGTCTTGGTTATTTTAGGAATGCGAGATTCATCATCTCCTTCGGTTAGGTCAATTGATTCTATAGTATTTTTATCTCTCCTATCTCCCGCAAGTGCTCCCTCATCACCCAAAGCATCTCTCACAGCTCCCCGCAACTGCCCCATTCTCAAGACTCACAAAGATTAGGCTATCCAGTTGTAGTGGAGTGGTAAATTCAGCAACCTCCAAACAGGTACATGGGATGAATTATACCTTAGGCAGACTAATACCGATACCTGTGGCTGTGATAGCAATGAAGGAAATTCAATGAATTACCACTTATCTATTGAATGCAGCCATAGAGGTCTTAGTTTTTAGTTTCAGTTTCTAGTTTTAACAATATGGCTCATCATTTTCATTCTAGATTTAGTTTCTAGCTTTAACTGGTTTTAGTTTCTAGCTTTGGTTTCCATCTTTAACTAGTTTTAGTTTCTAGTTTCTGTCTAGATTGTCTTTGGTTTCTAGTTTTAACTTTTAACTATATATTAGAAAGACAATATTTTAGCAATATATTAGAAAGATGTTTAGTGTAGTTCAATGTTAGTTTCATTGCTGCTATTTTAAATGCTCTACACCAGGGAAGAAGAAGAAATAAGAAAGGGGGAAAGAAACAGAAATTTGCTTATTTGTCACACAAACACTTAGGCCAATACTTCTCTTGGTTGTAAGTAAAAACTACAGGATGCATTTCTGAACAGATGTAAGTAGTAATGGAGTCGTAAGACCTCGAGAATAGTGGTTTAAGTTGGCTTAGCTCCTGTTACAGCTGTGGCACCTAATACCAAAATGTTTATCGAAGAAGCTGGGATATTTTCCATCATTTTTTATTGGTATTCACACCTCCCTCGAGCTATTTGGATTCCAGCAACACAAGTTCTATCCACAGCGCAAATGCCTAATGCAACTTTATTTGACTATCACTATTCCTCCTTGCAATTTCCTACAATATTATCCATCTATATAAAAACTCTCAATAACTAATATCCAGATTCCAAAAGCAATAACTAAGAGTTTAAGACCAACATTATTTGACCAACGTAATATGCAAACTATGGTATATCCATAACACAAGCTCATTTTGACCTCTTCAAATTTCAATACTTTTCATCTTATCTCTACAACTTCTTCACAAGTCTTATTATTGTATAATACACTTCTACATTATTATGTACATATCTTAGATTTATGACAAATTAGATTATTGAATCAAACTAAATGGTAATGACCTCAACTGCTACAAAATAGAGATGATAATTTAATAAAAATTTGATAATTTAAAAAGTACCAGGGTGTTAGCTTGCTTTAGTCTAGAATGTAGTTGCTTGGTCGTTAAACTCCTGAAATGGTACTGCATCAATAATATTTTGTCAGTTTTAATATTTTTACATATGGGGACTTGTATGCAATTGATTCCATTGGTTTTAAATGTCATACCAAATCTCTCACAGCATTCTTTTACCTATGCAAGAAAAGTTTTAGAACCTTATGTATATTCTATTTACATCTTACATCAATCTGTAACTAATTCTTTCATTAGCTCTTCAAATTTTTGTCAAAAATATTTGAAGCACACCAATATTTGAAGCAAACAAATATTTACCAGAAAAAACCAATAACATCCCACAATTATAATACCCATTTTCAGTTCAATTGCACAAACTATAATACAAGCCACATCAATAGAAATCTTTCCCACATCAATAGCATTTTCAGTTAATTTTGACGAGATTGTATGCCTCGGACTTCAAACTTTCAACTACTATTCTCACAGTTTAGGGCCCTATTCTTCACTACTTCATCGATGGACGACAAACCACCAAAACTCCAGCTCCAGCTGCAAGCTCTCCATGCCGCTTAATTGCAAGCTCCGACAAGAAGCTCTCAAACCAACTTTGGCAGTAAGCTCTTACACCGAGATCAGCTTCGTCCCTCTCTCTATTTTCTATTTTAAGTAGATTTTGAGAATGGAGAGGAAGTGGGGATTTTGATTCAATCGGATATGGAGAATAGAGAATATTGCATTGCAGTTCTTGGAAACCCTAATTGGAGATGGAGATTGGTGCATCAAAGATAGAGATAGAGATTGGAAGCCCTAATATGAAGACGGAGAATATTGCTTGATTTGGGGATTTCATTGTTCATGACAATTTTTGGAGCGTAAATACGTTACCGCCCTTCAAAAAATTTCGTATGAAGAGTAACATATTGTAAATTCAAAAGTGGGAATAAGGATAATTTCATAATAATAATATATTAAATAATTAAAATAAAAAAGATTTGATAAGGCTCAACGAGCCTTCAAACCTTGCTACTGGATATTTGAACTTGACTTGCTAGGCTAATCGACCTACTTATACTCTACTCGAACTCTGTCAAGTCGCAAGCAACTCGATTTGATTACTGCCCTACTTGAGTTGATACGTGCAGTGTTCGTGCTTATCACCTAATTATGGTTATAAATGAGCAAAATTGTGTAAATTCCTTTATTTCTTGAAAATAGTGATATGATTTATATTACTAATTTGTATACTTATTATAATATTGTAATTATCTTTTACTCATAATTTCATTCTTGTTTTAGTTATTTACAGTATTAGAAAATTCAATACAGGATGTATAGTTTAAAAATTGATATGTGTTTGTCATAATAAAAAAGTGTATAGTACTAGCAATTTAACTATTCAGGATATTAACAAACAAGGACTTTAAATTACTTAATGTCTAAAAGTATATCACAAAAAAATAAAGTACTTTATATTTTTATTTACTTTTATTTATGTATAGTTGATTAAACATTTTGTTATTACGATCTGAATTTGTTACTATTGTTATTAAAATTTATTTTATTCAAATCTCTAAACATGTTGATTTTAATTAATACATAAAATAATCTACATACATGTATAACATATATTTTGTTATATCATCGAATTTTTGGTTATTATTACTTCCAAGAACAAAAAGTAAAAAAGTTAGAAATAAATAAAGAATAAGTTTAGGAACATTAAAATTAATGTACAGATAATAATAGCAAAGAGAAGAAAAAGTAGTTGATCATGTTTGAGAAGCAAGAAGCGAGAAAAATTAAAAAAAAATACAAAGAAAACGGACAAGTAAAAAAAAAGGAAAAAATGGAGAAAAATGAAAGAAAATAAGAATATAGAAGGGATACTTTTATCCAAAAATAGGAGAGGGGGAGGGGGGGGAGGGGGGGGGAGTGCCTCTTTATTGAGTTAACATAACGCATCCTTAGCCCATACCAGTCATTACTTATTTCTTATTTCAGTATCACCTAATTGCAATGTAAATAAATACTCAATCTAGATTTCCTTAGTAATGTATACCACAGGATTACAAGTTATAATCCGAAAGGAATATTTTGTCTAAACATATCAACCCCACGTAAGAACCCGAATAAGGTCGTTTTTATGCTTGATAGGAAAATGATTTGATTTTTTCACCCACTAAATAGATAATGCCTGAAAAGAAATTTGGTTATGGCTAATATGATCTTTTTATTTTTTAATCTTTATAAGAAAAGTAATTAATTACATCAAAAAATTATTTAATTAGCACAAAAGTTCATGTGTGCAACACATATAGTTTAATAAACGCCCAATAGACACCGATTAGAAAAACCCACGCCAAAATAATAATCCAAACTCTTGCTTCCATGTTAGCTTGGCTTATAAGTTATGGCCTCATATTTGCTATTCGATACTTGCCTGGATTTTTTATAGGTTGTTGGAGTGGGAACCTTGTTAGCATGCTTAATTTATATCAAATTTACTACATTTATTACATGGATGCAAGCACTCGCATTTATTGCAGATCTACATCTAAACATTTTTCCAAATTAACAACACTTATGCAAAAAAAAAAAAAAAAAGTAAATAAAAGAAAAGCTAACACCTAAAGCCTCTTAACTAGTGCCTACCAAACCCATTAAATTTTTAATACAGATTTTCCATGAACTTGCGAGTTAGAAATTTAATTGTGTCCATCTCACAAGTTTCCACTGCGCACTAGCAATGTTGATAGATAATAGTTAACAAAGTATAGAAAATCGTGCAAGGCACGTGCACCCATCCTAGTTTATGAAAATGCATCATTCAGTCCAAAAATCAAAATTTTTAGTAGGGCCCTCTTTCCTAAGAAATCCCAACAGGAAAAACCAACCAAACTTAATTTAGACACCCAATATGGATCATACACAATTCAAAATATGATAAATTATGCACTACATGGATTAAGAAAAGACAGGAATGAATTTCTTAAAAAAAATAAAGTCCAAGCTTGATAAAAAGCTGAAAAAAAATCTAATTAGGGTGGTGGATACATGAGGCAAATTGTGGAGAGTTACTAAAATCAGAAGCAATTACATTAGATATGGTGTGGTATTTAGGTGCATAGAGGTGGGCGTTGGCTTGTAGGTGGAGAGTTTAGATATAAAATAAGTGGGGTGGATTGATGGAAGAAAATTTAGGGTGAAATTGATGGTGGAGATTGGTAGGTTGGAACTAGGCCTATCAATTGAGTATTATGAGTTAGATT
This sequence comes from Coffea arabica, assembly GCF_036785885.1. Taxonomy (NCBI): domain Eukaryota; kingdom Viridiplantae; phylum Streptophyta; class Magnoliopsida; order Gentianales; family Rubiaceae; genus Coffea; species Coffea arabica. The sequence continues at coordinate 30,385,224 of NC_092313.1, forward strand.
TTAGCATGTTTAAACTCAATTCACATTAAAAAAAAATTATATTCTTGACCCTAATCTCAACTCCATAAGGCTCACAAATGTAAAACTCATTCTTGGTCCAAGAAATGATTGAGTCTTGAGCCATATTTGGATTGGCCCAAACTTAAATCAGTTATCCTTCATGTTAACAATTGAAATATAAGGGATACAATACACAGAAAATTCATTCATCCTAAATTTGGTTTAAAATCTAAACATCTTTTACCACCGACAAAACAAGCAAGCACTTCTCTCTAGTAGCGGCAGCTCATTTCGTTTCTAAGAGTAGCTATTTCCATTTCTTCACGTCCCACGAGTCGCCAGAAAATAATTGGTGTCCCCTTCGCTGTCTACAGATTCCAGTCTAATGGAGAAAGTTCAGGCTCAACAATGCCATAAATTTATTGAGTTAGATAGGCTACATAGGTATTCCGTGGAGTGCACCAGCTTTAAATTATGTTTGTTAAACAGATCAGAAGCAATAATACAGGCTAAAGACGCCAACAAGCAAAACAAGATGTCAATGGCCTGCGTTCTCCCTCAATCAGATGAGCCAAAAAAGTCCTGAATGTGGAAAATTGTCTAGGAGACAGGACAACAATATACCTGATCCAACAATTGCAGTCTCATAATTTGGCTAAGAAAAACCCATGTTCTCAAAGACCTTCAAACAAGTAGCAGACTGTATTTACAGTAACGATTAAACCTAAACCTAAGCTGGACTACTTTAATTATTGCCAATTTTGATTCCATCACCAGCCATTGGGTTTCTCCGGAAAAGAAAGAAAGGGGGAAAAAAAAAACAGCAGTTTTAAGCCACGGGTTCACGCTGCCTGCCTAGTTAATTTTCTCGATATAACTTTTTTTCCCCAAAGGTTTCTCGAAAAACTAACACAATATACACAAGTTACCCATGTCAAACGTCCTCTCAAAGCACAGCATACGTGAGCATGCATAGGAGTATAAAATTGTCCATATAGAGACACGACATATATCCATTGAACCAAACTTCTGTTACTTTTTGTGCAAGTACAGAAAAGATGCATACAAATGATCATTTATCTTATACTGGAAACCAATAATCTTTCATCATTACTAAAACTGATGGTTAATACAAAAGTCTAGTGATACGCCAAAAACTACGAAAAGGAAGATGCAGAATTCAAACTCAATCAACAGTTCAAGAAAATAAGGTCGCAATTGGAGAGATGACTCTTAAGTTGAAACTATACTAATAATCCAAAATGGCTAAAAATATATTTGAAATAAATCTTAAGAAAAATCTTTCCTTTTGAACTCGATAGTGCCTACAAACACAAAACACCACCTCTTCATTTCACGGTGGCATGTCTCCACAGAAATCAGCAAAAGCCACACGATAAGAGATTACCATCTACTGATCCCTTATATTAAACTTTTCATGCTATATGACTTGCTGATCTCTAAAACTCTCATGTACCACCACAAATAAATTCAAATTCCAAATAATTCCAGATTTAGAAGGTGAGTATGCTTGATTGATAGATCAAACTATTCATTGATCCATGACCTATGCTCAATCATTTTACCAATATCATGACATTGTTCAAGGAAAAAATTTCAGCCTATAATAAACTGTCACATTAACAAACTTCAGCACGTCATTGAACACAGAAAAATCTAGGTACCAAATATGCTAAATTTGGAAAAGATAAAAGAATCATATTCCACATAAATCTTCACTCATATTTAACTCCCTTGAATGAAGCATCTGGAAAATATGCTTGGCAATTCTATCATACTCCTTTTCACTAACTCGACAACTGCCAACAACTAAGAGAGAGTGTGAAGGGACATTGTGGAGTATCAGCGCTCAGTTCAGGTAACCTTGAAGACATACTATCAACCCAAGCCACTTCAAAGATAACTAAATGAATCTTTTTTTCAATTATTGTGCAAAGAAAATGCAAGATACCTGCTAACAAATTATGTCTGCATCTGTCTATGGAAATCTTCAGCAAAAACCAAATGTTGAAACAAAGGCTCCTTTAAATTGAACCAATTAGAGGACTAACTCTGCCACCTAACTCACAGTCCTACCAATTATCAGTAGAAGAATTTCAAAAGTTACACTTCTCAGCTACAGTAGGCAAGTGTACAACATATGATTTATGGATTTGTCAATCCAAGACTACTGAAAAATTAATTACCATATCAACCCTCTACCATTTAATCTAGCATGCCAACAATGTTCAGGTGCGTACACTAAATTGCACTGGAGATAAAACCAGATAATATGCGCACATTCTTCACCCACAGACAAGGAAAATCTGAGAAGGGAATATTCAACTCTTATTGAGAATAAGTTCATCTGATGAAGGTTTACAGTGGATCTGTATTCCTGCTGACTATTTTCATCATCTAAGAAGCCAAATCTCATAATTGGACCTTCCAAGTTCTTCTCTCCAGCTGCCATTAAATGTTACACGTATAAAACCATGAAACAACAGCTCAATAGGCTGTTAAAAGTTTTAATGCTTGGACAATCATGTAATACATGCAACCAAAAGCCAACTATGATTATTAAAGTATCCCCTGGATTTCATACTAAATGTGTAGCATGCCTGTAGCTAATTTATGGTTTAAGAGATCAATAGATCAGCTTCAGAAAAACTAATCACCATCAGGTAACCAATTTCATTACAAGCACATAGTTTGAGAACCACAAATTTGAATATGTTATGACACACTTTTAAGAAGTAAAAGCTACTAATATTACGATTACATTCGCTTTGAGTATTACCAAGAATACCATCCTACAAGAAACTCAGCAATATTCTCGATGAGATCATCACTCTGCCTTTGCTTCCGGTTCACCTGCTTTTCCTTCGACCTTAGCTTCTCCGGAGCAACAGCCACCACCATGGTGATGATGATGGTGATGGTGGTGGTGGTGGTGCTGATGGTGCTGATGTTTTTTACCCTTCAACTGCTTCCTCATATCATAAGCATCCTCCCCATCTGCATAGTACTTGGCCTCCACATCATGAATTTTGTAGCCCAATGTCTCCGTGTACAAATTAAATGCAGCCCTATTACTTTTTCTCACATGCAGCGACACATATTCTGCTCCATACACCTGTTCCAAAGCAAAACAAGAACAAACTTGGATACCAAAAAAGAAACAAAGAAAAATATTTTAAAATAACAGTCAAGCATTTTCACTAAACATGATTGAGTATATTTTAAACACAACAAAACTCATTCCTTGAAATGCATCAAAGTATCGTCACAGACCCAAAATAAGAGGTATACTATTTCAATCCCCATTCACCAATTATACTGACTCATTCAAACTTAAAAGAGCAAAATACCGCATTAATAGGGTGCTAATAATCCCAACACATAAGCAGATAATCTACTCCAAAAGGGTGCTAATAATCAGCACCCAAGCAGATAAGGATTAATAGGGTGCTAATAATCCCAACACCTGGGGATTTTATATTTTCTCATGAGAAACCAAGTGCTACAGACAACTTTATAGCTTTCTAACCCATAACCAATTTGTCCCTGGTTCAGCAATATTAGACAATTGGAAGGTTCAATCAAAACAGAATTTGTTTACTATCAGACTCCACAACTTGAACACGAGTTAACATAATATAACAAGAATCCACAAAAAGGCTAAAACTTTCTTGCATACTGGTGTAAATGGGAACAAAAAGGACGAATCTTTCATCTTAAATCAGATTTCCCAAAATCAAATTCCCCTAGAGTTGAGTTCTAGCACTCAGGACCATGATAAGTACATATTCAAGTACTGTTCAGAATCATTGGGATCCTTGAATGACTCTTTCTCCAATCCTCCAAAGATGGAAACCTTAGTTGATATTCTACTACCAAAAAGAACCAAACACATTGATCTAACATAACAGTCAAGGAATTTTATTAAACATACTTAGATATACATAAACCACACAAAACCTCATTTCCTTGAAATGCATAAAAGCAACATCACAAAACAAAAGAATTCTACTGTTTCAAATTATTCCCCAACCATACGGATTCAATAAAACTTAAGAAAGGCAAACAAACCACATTAAAATTGTGAGCTACATAATTCCAAAACCTAAAGTAGACAATGGACTTCCAACACCACAAAGTTTCTCAAGAAACGACTGTATATTTCTCATAAGAAAGTACTACGGGCAATTTTACAAGCTTATGACACAACACAGTTGTCATTGGTTTGGCAAAATCAGATTATTGAAATATAGAGTCAAAAGGAGAATAGATTTTTCTTCACGCAATACTATCAGACTCCACAAAGAGAACAAAAGCCAACATAATTTAACATGAATCCATATAAAGACAAACTTTCTTGCATAAGGCTGTAAATGGATACACAAAGGACGAATCTTTCAGCTCAAATCAGATTTCCCAAAATCCAACTTGCCCTAAAGTTCAGTTGTAGGACTCATGACCATGACAAACTACATGTTCAAATATTCATAACTCTTGGAATCTTGATAGACTCGTTCTCCAATCCTCCAAATATGAAAATCTAGTTAATATTCAGAACAGACAGCATAAACGAAAATCATCCGAAGTCAACGACGATTCCATACCTAAACTCAAACTTCCTTGCATAAGCATGTACTCTAGGGGAAAAAATGACACAATGAGCACAACCCATATCAGATTTAATCAATGCATCCAGCTTAAATTTTAAGGGGAAAGAACCAAAAGCAAAAAATAACATAGAACAAAAGAAAGAAAACCCACTTGCTCCATGGCATTCTGGGCAGCAGTCATTAATTTCGTAGCTAAACCAAGTTTCCTATGAGTCCTCAGAACAGCAAGAGAAGTGATATGGCCATGGCACTCAGAGCTTTCCTCCTCCATCTTAGCCAACACATATCCCACAATTTTCCCATTATAATCTTCAGCGACATAGAGGAGCTGTGGCCAAGAAAGTATGTGGTAGAAGTAGTATTTCATCTGGTAATTCTCTGGTAAACAGAAGAGATTGCAGGCTTGCATTGCCAATAGGTCATCCACTGTTGCCTTGCGAATACAAACCATTGTTAATTCCCTTCGATGATGGATTTTGATTGGATTTCGATGGGATTTTGAAAAGGGTTTCTGGCTTCAACAATTTTCTTGGAATCAATGAATACAAGGGGGTGGAAGAGGGGATGAGCAGAACCAAGTCGCTATAGGAAATAGAGAGTGCTGCTTTGGACGTTGGAAGGTGGCTAGAAAGCCTAAAACTTCGGGTTGGGTTTTTCGTAGAATGGGCTTTCATTGGACAATTTTCAGTTGGGCTGGGTCAGTCATGTTTTGTTTGCTGATTAGTTCGGCCCTCTAAAGAAAATAGAAGGTGCTCATATTGGTGATTATTTTGTAAAAATTTGCACCCCTTTCCATCTCACTATTATTATTATTTTTTTTGTTTTATCCTATACCACGATTTTCTTTCTTTTCATTTTAGGGGAGAGGAAAAGATGGTTGACTACATTAAATGTACTTCATTTTTTTTAGAATATATATAAACAAAAGTCTCATATTTGCTTTATGTGAGTATAAGTAGGGATGCTATCTAACCGAGTCGAGCTCGAGTAGCCCCATACTCAATCTTGAACTCGATCACAATCTGTGTTACTTGAGTTCGACCTCGAGCTCGAACAAGTATATAAATTTGGATTCGAGCTCGACTCGATAAAATTAAATTAAATTCGAGCTCGAGTAAATATCAAGTCCGATCTACTCGAGTTCGAGTTTTGAACTAAACTTATAAATATTTTCTCAAAATATATAATATAAATATAATATGAATATAATATAAATATATAATATAAATATAATATGAAAACTCGATTAAGCTCGTCGAGCACTCGAGTATTTATTTTTGGAGTTCGAACTCGACTCATTAAATGTAACGAGTAGCTCGAACTCGAGCTCGAGCCAAGCTTTTGACCAATCCGCTCGCAAGCTACTCGCGAGCGGCTTGACTTGATTGCACCCCTAAGTATGAGTGTATTTATTTCTTTCTTTTTAAATTTGGGAAACATTCTAATTCTTTATAATGTGCACATTCTAATGCCTACCTTATAATTCAAAATTCCAAGAAAAAAAAAACATGTGAAGTTGGAGGATCAGTGGGAAGTTTAGGCTGAAAACCCTCGAAAATACATATCGATATAGATTTTCCAAGAAGCCATTTCTTTGAAACTTTGATTAACTATTGCTTAACAAAGAATTCTTTCTTAGTAAGATTTTGTGCCCCTTTGAAACAATCTTACAGTTAATACTTGACCCACTTTTTTAGCAGGGGAATTATTAGATTTAAGAACCAAAGACAGGGGAGAGGGATCTGACAATATATACTTAAAAACATATTCTTAATTAATACCAAGCGAGATCAACAAGTATCTCAATTTATGTCATATAGCAATTAAGCGAGCAGCCTTTTTAAGGTTCTTCGAAATTCCATACTTGATCTAACATTACAATTTATCCAAAACATTTAACTAGATATATCAATGGATCAGATCTTATCCAAACCTAATCTAGACCCAGTGTATTTGCGTGGGATTTGGATTTAATTTCTTAAACTCAGACCCAAACCCTGTAAAAGAGTTATGGATTTGGATAGGATTTGGTTTTCTATGATTCATATCCAAATCCAAATTCATACCAAACCCTACTCAGACCCATATATACGCATTAAATCCTTATACTATATAAGATTGAGTTTTGGTCAAAGAATAGGTTGAATTTCAACCGCATAGATAGGGGCATTCTGGGAATGTGAAATATTGTGTATTAGTTTAAAAGCTTTAGGTACAAGTTAAGGAAGCATGTATTTAGGTATGTTTACTGAAATGACCCCATTTAATATATTTAAAGTTGTCATTGATGAGCCATCTGGGTATTGATGGAATGTGTAATTAGTATGCAACTGTTTTTGCATTTTGTACAACCCATATATGTTTGTGTGTTGGTGTAATTACCGAAATATCCTTTAACTACCAATAATTCCCCTTTTCAGCCGCAGATAACCGTTTGAGATGTTGCTTTGTCTAAAACGTTTGAATGACAATCGGATTTAGGAAATGTGCCAACGATTTCTCTATCAATTGTAGGAACCCATTTCTCTATCATTTATAATTTGCATTTATGAGCCACAAACGTTGGTTAGTTTATCCCCTTTCAGTTTCAGGAGTTAAGTTTTCCCTTTTCGCCTTTGGCTACAATGATTTGCCTCATCGTTTTCTCTTCCATCCGAGCTTAACTCTGAAATACCTATTATTTCGTCATTAATTACACCCAATTCAATTGCCGAACCATTGGTATGTTAACGCCTAAACGGTTAATTATCAATTTCTCCCTGTTTGCATTCTAAGATTGGGATAATTCTACTTGGTTTCATACTAATCAGCCCAGAATGCTCTTCAATCCCATCTACTCCTGGTGGTTCAGCGTGGGGTTAGATTTCACCCTTCCAATTTTTCAGTTCTTTCCTTAATTTTGTCGATGTGTTCTTAGTACCTGCAATTAGCGACTCTTATCGCGTTGCCTAGCTACAAGATAGGATTTTTCTCGTCGCCAAACCCCAATTAGTTTGGGTTGGTTATAATCTTATAGGTTTGGAACAACAGCAAGAAAGAGCTCTCAGTGGGGATTCTGGAATAAGGTTGGTTAGTTTTATGTGTTGCTCTGCTTTTCTGCATTTTCAACGACCTTCAATTTGACACAATTTTATTGTAACTTTGTGTGAATTGATTGATTATATCGTTTATCTTTTCGTACTAAATTTTATTTCTTCTCACAATTCAACTTTTCGTACTAAAGTTACAATTTAGTGCTAAATACCTCTCAAATAATAGCACTAAAATTGAGGAATTGAGAGGTATTTGGAGCATAATTAGCACTAAATTGTTTAACTAAATTCAAAGGAAAAAGGAAAAATTTTGAAATTTAGAGAAATTTGGAGTAAAATCTATGGGATGATTTTTTAATCACGTCATGTTTATTCAATTGGAGTTCACCATATCCAACAGAGAAGATATCACTATTATTATACTATTAAAATTAAGGGTGCATTTGATAAAACTGAAGTTTGAAAACTGAAATTTAAACCCATTAAATTATTGAATTGTTAAGTATTAAATCAAATACATTCGAGTGTATGTCATATTCAGTGATAAGTGAATAACTTATTATTTATTTTTGGGGAATTCAGTGCCACTTAATTCTTTCAAATGTTCAATTTTTGGTTAACAAACGTGTCTGAACATGTTAAGATTTGAATTCGTTAAGTTTAAGTGTCAAATTGGGTTATCAAATAGGGCCTAAGTAATAAACAAAGAATATACAGAAACAATCATAGTAGATTTGTCTAGAAAGTATTGAATAACTGTCTAATCAGGAGATCCTTTGTTTTTTTCTTTAATATAAATAAAAAATATGTGGAATAAAATTTATAAATTTGGAACAAATTTTTGAATCTTTTATTACACTCTTCATTTATTAACATCAATACAAAGTAATCCATTGATCCCTCTTTGATAGTCTTTTTTTTCATCTGCCCTAAATTATAGTCTTTTTTTTTCATTTGGGCAAAAATTGTTATATAAATGGCCACTCAAGAGACCCTTTATTATTATTATTATTATTATTTGGTCAGGAGTGTAGACAAAATTTGGAGCAGATTTTTTTTTGGTAAGGAATGCCGACGAAATTTGGAGCAGAATTCATACTAAAATGTTAATCTAAATTTATATTTTCCTAATGGGTAAAAAAAAGAGTATCAGTCCAAAACTAGGCACCATGTCTTTTTTTAAAAAAGAATTCATACTAAAATGTTAATCTAAATTTATATTTTCCTAATGGGTAAAAAAAAGAGTATCAGTCCAAAACTAGGCACCATGTCTTTTTTTAAAAAAAAATTATTAGGCTCAGGGCATGGCAAAACAGGAACAAATTATGGCTCATCATGCATTTTTTTTTCTTTTTATTTAGGCTTAGATCATGGAAAAATCGAAATAAACTGTGGCTTGGGGGCATTAAAAAGCCACATGCAGCACAAGGGTGAAACACTAAACGAGAAATGACAAAATACAAAAGAAAGAAGTAGGCAGCAAGGGAAATCTCCTGCCAAAATTACCCCTAAGGTCGCACAAAATCACCAAAGAACCGGCAAAACACCAAGAGGGACGACACTTTACTGTCCCCCTCAGCCTTCTGCGCTTCTAAATAACTAGGAGGTGTACACCGCGCGTACGCGCGGTGTAGAATTCGAAGACTGGCATGCCTAGTTTTGCCCAATAAGCTAATAAGAATCTAGAAAAAAAAAATGAAATCGAAAAGTATAATAAAGGACATAATAGACTATAGATGTAGTAAAGTTATGACCAAAAACAGATAATAAGTAGACTGTCTTTTGACAAAAAAAAAAAAGATAATAAGTAGACTGTAGATCGTCGGTGTAGCAAAGGTACAATTAAAAATAACACAACAAGTAGATTGTCAGTCATTAATCTTGAGATTGTTGATGTTGAGGTTGTCAATATTGAGAGCTTCATCCATAGGCAGTGATTATTTCATGAGCTACATATCTGGTCAGTCTAAATCTAGAAGGAGAAGGCTTGATGTAACACATAACCATATTTCCCTGTAGAGTAGTCAGGAGATGTTGAGTTAAATCTACATTTTGGTGGAGATAAAAAAAGAAAGTACTATAAGCTGTTGAAGAAATAGAAGGAAACAGTTATTACATAAAAAGAAATGATAATCACTTCTGTCTGTAAATAGTAGAGCTTTAGTGGCCTCCAAATAGCCTTGATCAGCTTTATCCCTCTATAATCACCACTCTCATATGGCTTCTGAATCAGTTTTTGCCACCTATAACAAGCAGTAAACAAATTTCAGCAAATGGGAAGAGCGAAGGAACAAGCTCATTTGCGTTATAATGTTGATTAAAAAAATAACAATAAACAAAAAAAAAAAGATTTGGCCATCTTTAACTCTGTGAACAATTTTTCTAGGAAATGTAACGCAAAAACTGAATAGTAACTGCTTGTTTTTAAATCATCTCGAGCATCAGCCATAAAATTGTCAAAAAAAAAAAATAATAAGCTCACCAAGCCTAGTTACACCATGGTTCAACATGCAAGAAGTAAAGTAGGTTATAAAGGTCTTCCAACTTGTTCTGCAGCAATTGATAATGACCTTAATTGATACATGCTAGACAATAGCCAGTGGTTTAATAACAATCAGGAAAAACATTACTCCGGCACTTGTTCAACTAATGCCAGAATTCTTTGCTGCTGCCATACCTGAAGAGGGGTACCAGTAAGACACCACATGCAATAGGATGACAATTTGAAGGCAGCCTGGGCACCTAGAGTTTTATAGGACTTGATGGTATGAGCTTCATCCAAAACCACTCTGTACCAGTCAACTCTGTGGAAAATGCTCTTCTCCCCATCCTGTGTTGAACATATAAAATAGTAATCATTAAAAATGTTTCAACAGGGGAAAAGAACAAGCAGCATTAGCCATTGGATTTAAGTGGTGGAAACTTAAAAAAATGGAAATGGCCAGCTTTTCATTCTTATAAGCTACAAGTAAATGCATTTTGGTGGTGGAAAGTAACAAAAAATGGAAATAGCTAGCTTATATTCTTACAAGCAGCCGTTAAGACACTGTGTGTGGTCAAGATCACATTAGGTTCAGCAATCACTCTAGGGTCACTGCTCCGATCCCCACCAAAAAAGACAGAAACGGAGATGCTATCTGGCTTTGAGTGTGTTTCAAGTTCATCCTGTTCATTCAGTAAATTCTTATTCACAGAAGACGACAGTATATCCTTGTGCCTATCCATTAACTAACATACGATCAGAAAATCAGTAATGCAGTTTCAGAACAATGTAGCTAAACCTATTCAGAATGCATACAAACTCAAAAAACTTTGTTATTCTGGCTGAATCAAATATATTATAGGGACTCATCTTCCACTGGCCAAGCAACGCCATAGGACAAATAATGAGGGTGCTGCCTTTCACTTTTCTAAAAGGTTTGAGATCAGATTCTTTTTTCTTTTTCTTGATGTACTCTGTATCACCCTCACTTTTGGCAATTGATTCTTAATCCTCAGGGTACCTCTGCCTTGCCTTGCAAGAATCAGAGCAATAGTCATCACAGTTTTCCCAAGCCCCATTGCATCTGCCAAGATCCGCAGAATATTCAGCTTAGAATATATAATAATTAACATTGATACTCAAATGGACAGTCAGTAACAGTAGCAAGAGAAACTTGCCCCTCCTCTTGCCGTCTGTGTTGCTATTGGAAATTGTGTTGCAGCTTCCCAAGAGAAAATGTTAACATATATTGTGGGAGCCCTCCTGAAACAAATGATCAAATAGTAGCATAATCAAGCTTAAGGCAGTTAATGCTCAAGGATTTTATAAGCAGCTGCTCTTTTTTTTAAATATTTCAAGGACAGAAATACATATTCATCACATATACGATACTCCAACAAGGATGAAACGCTTTTGCCCCCTTTCAGCATAACCTACATATCAACTAACCTGACTGCGTCGTTCTTGTCGGCATAACATTTGTATGATCCTTCATTCAAGTTGCAAAACCAACAGGAATATCAGATGATTTGCTGGTCCCATCTTTGTTAGTCGACACATCATTTATTATTTGAGAATGAACCACCATATTTTTCTGAATCAATGGGATATCTGCAATGGCAAATCCTAATAAGGTGCCCAAAAGACACAACATTATCTTAGAAGTGGAGAAGAATTTTTTTTAAGTACCGGAGATTGAACAAGAAAAGCAAGCAAAATAATTGGTACATATAATAATATTTGTGTCTTGAGAAGTACTAGAAGACTGGAGATTCAATGTAGTAGAAGAATAAATACAGTCATTTGACGAGCAATTCAAAAATGGACTCTGCAAAGAACCAAGAATTTTAGAATTCAAGTTCCGCGTAGGTTCAAAGATGTTAGCTGTATTTTAACATCAAGCACCACAGGTTTGTTCATTGTCTTAAGAGATCGCAATGTTAACTTCTGAAACAGGAGACCATGTCTTAGACAATGCATTTCCATGCCTCCGCTTACAAGGCTGGTCATTAGGTAAGGAATCAAAAGATAGATGTCATTTTTTTTTCCTTTTTCTTCCTTTTTCCAGCATTAGTTTCTATCTGACATTTCTAACGCTGAGCTCTGTCATTGAATGGAGTTGCTGCAACGTGCATAAATAGACAGCCTTATTTTATTAAGAATAGTTTATGAAAGACAACGATACTAAAGGCTGAATAAGAAAAGCTAGAAGAATGATTTGTTGGATGCAGTAATATCTCTACCTCGCGGAATGCTGAAAGATCAGGGATTCAATGCAATAGAAGAGGAAACACAGTCTCTGGACAAACGATTTAAAGACGGAGTGTTCAAAGAGTTAAGGATTCCAGAGTTTGAGTCCTTTAAAGATTGAAGTATGTTATTTGGTTGACATTTTGAGAATCCCAAGTTTGTTCGTTCTCATTGAAGACTGTAATGTTATCTAAAAGGTCAGGCAATCCTTTAGGTAAGACTTCTTTATGACTGTGCTAAGAAGGCTGATCATTAATAGAAGGCCAAACGTTCGGCCAAAGATGAGAAGACAGTTTTTTTTCCAACACTAGATTCTGGTTGACCTTTTGTAACCTGAACTATGTCATTCAATGGAGCTGCTGTAATGTGCAAAAATAGATGGCTTCAATCGTAAATGGCACAGAAATGTGAAGCCATTCAAAGATAATGATTTGACACAAGGCTAAATAAACTAACAGATACAGAATAGACGAGTAAAATACTACAACGGCACATATACCTCGAGGAGTAAAACCATAGCCTTCAAGAGTAGCTTGCTATCGCCCTCAAGAGTAGAACCAGGAAAACAAACACCAGCTTCTATGCAACCAAACGGTACCCTATGAACATAAGAGCGTGAGGATTTCTCCCTTTTTTTCCAAAAGCCTGGCTTCACGCCTCCGACATGAAAGCACAGCCTTCTCACTCTGTGACATTTCAACATACCATTTTTGACGAATAGTATTTCTATCCACCTGACTTAAATGACTAAGAACCATCAGTCCAAAAAAAAAAAAAAATCAGCCAATGGCAATTTACAATAGCCACCAAAAACTATAGTCGAATGATTGCAAAGAAGAACAAAAACAACATTTACGAACTGCTATAAAGAACATAAGATATATGATACAATGAAATAAAAAACATGCATGCATACCAGCCTATTGCCAAAAAGTAAGAAGCAAAAAGAACAGAGCATAAATTTTTTAAACCATGCATGGCAACTCTTACATGCGAGTTAACAACTATTACGCAGAGGTGATACTCATGCATGAACTAAAAACGGAAAAGCAAAAGTGGCAACTAAATAAAGAATGTACGACAAAAAGAAAAAGCAAACAAGACAAATAAACAAGCATCTGACCTGCAACAGAATTCCTGTCCCAACAAATGATAAAGGATTAGCTTCAAAGAAGGCTCCTTGCAAGAATCAAAAGGCCAGCGAATTCTACAAAGAAAGGCATACCATACGGATGTAAAACAGGCAATCACAAGAATAGAAAGAAAAACTGAAAACAGAAAGAAAAAGGCAGGAAGTTTAAAATGAACTCGCCACAACGGCAAAAGCATATACCAACATCAGTTATAAAAAAACGAGGAAAAAACTTGAAGTCAGTTCATAAAAAAGACAACGTTACAAAAGCACTTAGATAACAATAGTCCAAAACACATAAATCTGTAGCAAGAAACTCACCAAGGCAATTTTCCTAAAAACTCATCCAAGCTGTTTTTGTCCCAAAAAACTGCAAAAATCTCTTCTAAACTTGAAAATCAAGAAGGCTACCGATAAATAAAAATAGTTCAAGCAAAAAAACAACAATAGGCTATTGATTTAAAAAATCATTGATAAAAACTATTAAACATAACCTCAAACCTGAAAAAGATGCCTCCTTTATCATTGATCCCTTGCTCTATTGGGAAAAAACAGAAAAACCCACAACACGGTTTCTTCAGAAAACAAAAAAAAAAAGTACAAAAGAACTCGGGCATAAGAAAGTGGAGGAATTAGAAGAATCAAAACTTTTAAGCATACAGAATGTACTTTAGAAAAGGAAACAAAAGACTTGCAAGATGTCATCAGGTTGCCGGAAGTAATTTCCAATTTGTCACCTGCAATATCAGAAATATGTAAATTAGACAACTACAACCCATTTAAAAAAAAAAGAAAAAAATGAGGGCTAGAGAAGTTCTGCAAAGGAAGAAACAAGAACCTTTAAAAGTATATACATAAACCATCTTTTTTGGCTTATCATTATTCTCCATCAGAAGACGAAGACAAAGAAAAGAGAAAGAGAAGAAGGGGGCTTTCTCGTCGGAGAAGAAGAAACGAAGAGAAAGAGAGAGAGAGAGAGAGAGAGAGAGAGACGATGAACAAAGAGGGAGGGATAAATGATGGTTCTGATCCAGTAGGTGTGACCAAAAAAGCTGACATTAGGTAAGGTGGGAAAGAGACATAGGCCCAACCGCCCAACCACAGTGTTTGAAAAAGAAAAAGGACTATTACTACTATTATCACTCTCTTTAGTGGGTTGGATGCAAGCAAAAAGACTCGGTGGCTCACAAACGGAATTTACATCCCAATTTCCAACCATCAAGTCACGTGAGCAGCTGGAGGACGACAACATTTCAGCAAATCATGAACTGACACGTCACCAAAACCACGCACCCTTGGAGACTTTCCTAAGCACTTAGTCTACCTTAGGTTGATGAATATATGCAAATAGAAAGTTTATGTAAAAAAAAAAATTTTGTAGAAATGATGAGTACTTGGATAGCAGAAACATAATATTGAAGAACAAACTCCGCGTCCTACGCAACATACACATGACTAATTAAAAAAGTGTCAAAGGACTCCAAAACTATGAAATCAATCGACATCTCCGTTCACTCGATCAAGACTATCCTTTGAGAGATTCCCATTTGACATCTGCCCGAACGCACCAAGTATTACGGCAGAGATAGAATTTGCATGTCCCACATACTAGTAAACAGTCATCATTAACTTCACATCTTGGAAGAGGAGGTTTTCCCTCTACTCTAATCACCTCATTTGATAGTAGGATCCCAGAAGCAAGAATTGCAAGAATTAAGAAAGAAATGAGCCGCATTGAAGATCCCTTCATGTATTCCGATTTTTGAAGGATGTAGTAAACGAAGATAATATGAAGCATGTTATATATATATATATATAAGGGTTAATCACGTTTTATTCCCTTAAAGAATATCTTATTTTTCAATTTATCCCTTAACCTTTAATTTTGGTCACTTAACTCCCTTTAGGATAAAATTGCCCTTGCATTATTTTAACTTTTCATTTATCTTGTTTTCCTTTCTTTTATTTCTTTTTTCCTTTCTTCTTTATTTAATTCTTCCTCTTTTCCACAAAAATCTTCACCTTAATGATTGAAATTAAAAAAGAGGAATTGCAGAGATCTATCTTCTCCTTAAATGATTAAAATAATATTTAAATTACTTTCCTAAAATACAATTTTTTAGCCTTTCAATTCTTATAATTTTGGATTTTCCTCTTTCCTTTCTAGTTTGTCATTTTATTCTCAAGAAAATATCATAAGATGAAATTGTTTTTGTTTCTTTTATTTCTTTTTCTCTTTCTGCTCTCTTTCATCCTTCCCAATAGAAATTCCATTTCAACGAAAATTTTTGTTTTGAGTTTGTAATTGCATATTTCTGGGTGAAGGTTTAAAAGACATCAAAAACTAATTTTGATTTTTTGTATGACGCCATGTGTCACAAATTTCAATTGATGATTATTAATCAGGTCACAATTTCATCTTAAGATATTTTTTTGGGAATAAAATGAGAAACTAGAAAGGAAAGAGGAAAACCCAAAATTAAAAGAATTGAAAGGCTAAAAAAATTGTATTTTAAGAAAGTGTTTGAATATTTTTTTAATCATTTAAGGAGAAGATAGATCTCTGCAATTCCTCTTTTTTAATTTCAATCATTAAGGTGAAGATTTTTTTGGGAAAGAGGAAGAATTAAATAAAGAAGAAAGAGAAAAAGACATAAAAGAAAGGAAAATAAGGTAAATGAAAAGTCAAAATAATGCAAGGGCAATTTTGTCCTAAAGGGGGTTAAGTGAGCAAAATTAAAGGTTAGGATGTAAACTGAAAAATGTGGTATTCTTTAAGAGAATAAAATGTGATTAACCCTAAAAAAAATTACTTACCTACTATTGTTTATGTACTCATGGAATTTATTTACTTTCCTGTCACTATATTTTATTTATTATTTAACTATGAAATATATGCAAATAGAAAGTTTATCTAAAAAAGATTACTTACCTATTATTGTTTATGTACTCATGAAAGTTATTTACTTACCTATCATTATGCATTATTTGTTATTTAAATATACTAAATATATGCAAATAGAAAGTTTATCTAAAAATGATTACTTACCTATTATTGTTTATGGTTAGATATAAATGAAATAAAATACCATTCTTTTGACCCCAGGCTCAATATAGCTAGGCTCACTAATTTGTAACTCAAACTCGACGCAGGTAATGGTCTAATTCGAGTAGGCCCAAACTTACATAATATATCTTTCATGTTAACGAAATCTAGTTAAACGAAATAACCAGCTTACCCATAAGCAATCTATGATATCTAAATAAAGTCGCAACATCAAAAAAGTTTCGAATTTGATGACGAAAAGTATTATATTTTACATAACATTCATAAATTTATTGACTAGAGATAGAAAGAACAAAATTTCCCATAAAATTATTCATTTAAAATACAGTCATTTTAGTACTTTAGTAATGGGTACTAAAATATTACAATCTATTTAAAATTACTTTAGTAATGGGTACTAAATTTATTGACTAGAGATAGAAAGAACAAAATTTCCCATAAAATTATTCATTTAAAATACAGTCATTTTAGTACTTTAGTAATGGGTACTAAAATATTACAATCTATTTCACAATATATCTATCAGAGGGGCCAAATTCACGCCTCTCCAAAACTGAATCAATAAATCCACACCCCATGTACTCCATGGACAACAATTCTTTCATCTATTAAATTTATTTGATTCTTCTTATTGTTACAAGTATCATATGTTGACAAAACAAAAAAAGGGAAAAAATGTTTCCACTTAAAAGAGAATATTTTGAAATACTTTACAAGTGTTTAAGAATATTAATTTTTAATTTGTATTTTAATTTAGAAATCCAAAATTTTCAATTACAAATAAGCACATAAATAGCAAGGTCTGCATATTTAAAATCTCAATAGTTTTCAAGATGGAACATTCAATCACAATAACTTTTTCGTGCAAACATCTATAATTTGATTATGTATAAATTAGTATTAAAAATTCTTCAACAAAATAAAAGTAGTAGGCTCATAAAAGGAAAGAAGAAAAGTTATATTAAAGTAACTTCAAAAAAATATTGGAATGATATATACAAGAAAGAAATTTCTCTATAGAGCTAACATAAAGACTGAAGGATATAATATTTTTCCTTTAGAAAAGATACAATTGTTCCTTTTTATGGATAACTTTTTTATACATTATCAGTGTATAATTTTTTTTACACTAGCAAAGTTTAAATCATGGCACATTGCATTAATTCAAATTTGAAATTCAAATCATGCATATGTGACATACATCCAAAACTGCTAAAAAGTAAAATAAATCACTACATTGTTAGTGCACAAAAAACTTAATCATTTTTTTATTGTTCCTGTTTTCTTTCTGTAGAAAGATAATTTAAATGCTATAAATAGTTTTGGTTTAATGTATAAAAACTAATGGCACTAATGTCTAACAAATGTATAGGGCGAGTATTTAGTATGGGGGAGTATGGATTATGCCTCTTACTATATATGCCCTAATATATATATATATATATATATATATATATATATATATATATATATATATATATAATATGCATATGTGTGTTTGAGTGTGAAGTATCCCACCTAGACCTAGAGTATTTGCATAGGATTTGAATTTAATTTCTTAAATTAAGACCTTGCTCAGATCCAAACCCTATAAAGGAGTTATAGATTTGGGTAGGGTATGATTTTCTATAATATAAATCCAAATCCAAATCCATACCAGACCCTGTCCAGACCCATATATATGTAATTAAATTATATAATTTAATTACATTATATAATTTAATTACATTCATGATCTATATATATATATATATATATATATATATGGGTCTAGGCAGGGTCTGGTATGAATTTGGATTTGGATATAGATCATAGAAAATCAGACCCCACCTAAATCTATAACCCTTTTATAGGGTTTGAGTCTGGGCAGGTATATATTAGTAAGAAAAAAATATCAAATTAAAGAAAAGTGTTAGATCAAAATCTCTGTCCTGTAAATTATAAGAAATTTTAGTATATATATTAGATATCAAAATTTTATATTTTAGGTTTCCTTGAGGATTTCTAAAATAGCTTCATTTCTTCCTCTAATTCTATTATCTAGGAATGCCAAATCAATTGGAGTATTGGCCTACCTACGAACATCAATTGTAGAGACTGCTCTAGGGTTACGAAGAGATTGCTCTATGGTTATCTAGGCTACGTAATTAGACATGGCGGCCGTCTGGCTGCCCGCCTCCATCGTTGGACCTTCAGGAACGATGGAGAAGTCTTTTGCGGCTGTTGTGGCTGAGGGCGGGGATGTTTCTCCTACTCCAGATGTGGGTTCTCTAGGGCTAAATCGCGGAGAGCTAGCGCTGCTACTCTCAAAGAAGGATATAATGGCATTGTCTACACTATATAAAACATTTTAGTTGGGCGATTCCCTCTCAGCAGACCGCCAATGGATATCATCCGAAAATTCTTCATCTCCTTGGGGTCGAAAGGTTCTTGTTCGGTTGGATTACTTGACTCCCACCATGTTCTTATTCGACCAATTTTGGAGGAAGACTATACGCGGCTCTTCGTGCGAAGAACATGGTTCATTCAAAATTCTCCTATGATGATATCTAAATGGATTTCAACGTAAACAAGGAGGCCTCTATTGCTCCAATTTGGGTGCCGCTACCCGCTGCTCAAACTGGGATCGCTACTTGGTCGCCCTTTACAAGTAGATTCAGCTACAACATCGCTGAAAAGGCCATCTATTGCGCGAATGCTGGTTGAGGTGGATGTGGCGAAACCCCCCATCAAATGCTTATGGATTGGAGAGGATGAGTTTGGGCAATAGCAACGAGTAGAGTACGAAAATTGGCCTTGCTTTTGCGGGTTTTGCGAGAAACTGGGGCATGCTGAGGGTGAGTGCTTCAAGAAGAATCCAGAGTTGAAACCAAAGCTAGAGAAGGTGCGGATCCAGACACTTGTGAACCAGGTGTATGTGCCGAACTCTCAAGTTCTGGAGAAGAAGGAAGTGTCGCGGGACCATGGGCACTATCAAGATGGGGCAACGGCAGCAGTACAGCCTGTTAGAGAGAAGCAGGTTGTTAACATGGGGTTGCTGTCCCAAACTTCAAAAGGGAAGGGTTTGTTGCAGGATGATGGGCAGAGACAGCTGCAAGTGCCATGCGCTGCTATACAACCCAATCAGTTTGATCAAATCTCACACGTGCTTGTTGTGGTAAATCCTGACACGCATGTGCTGATTGCTAGAGAATGCTCAAAGTTCCATGAGCTGATGGGGGAGGCGGAGGTTGAGAGGTCTCCCTTCCGAGGTTCTGATAAGACACTGGTAGGAGGGAAGATGCAGTGCGACCTGAAAACATCCATAGAGACAAGCCCAATTTACACTTCTAATTCCTTTGCGGCTCTAGAGTTGATGGATACGGGGGATGGGGATGTGACCGAGGCTGATGGTAGTCTCTCTGCTAGAGTTTCTCCATTGGGTTCTCCACGAGTGTTGCCGCTATGCCGGAGGAAATCTATGGATATGATAGGAGATGTTCTTGAATCTATTCAACAACTAAAGGCTAATCACGCTACGTTGGAGTAGGGGTTGAAGAATTCGGCTCTTATGGATATTCACATGCTGTGGGGTGCTACAATCGATGCAAAATATGTAGAGCTGTTGAATAACCTTTCAAAATGGTCGAGGCGGTCGATCAATTACAATAAGCGCATGCAACAATTTCTTTAACAAGCTAAGTCTTCCTTGATTCCCAATGATGATGGCCATTAACATTCTTGTTTGGAACATACGAGGCATTTCCCGAATTGATTCTCAAAGTTTTTTTATTACATTTGTGCAAAAAATAATATAAAGATTTTGGTGTTGCTTGAACCTATGACCGATACGTCTCAATTAAATTCAATTAGTCGAGTGCTATGGTTCTCTAAGTATTAGTCTTGTTTGGAGAATAAAATCCGGGTTTTGTGGAAGGATGAGATGACCTTGAGTTCTCATATGTTTGGCGAGCAATTAGTTCACTTGGAAATAGGATGGTTGGGGTTGACGTTCAAATTTTTTGCAATTTATGCCAAATGCACGAGAGTAGGGCGGAGGGATTTATGGAGTATGATGGCTATGGTACAATCGCAATTTTCTAGTCCTTGGATGGTGGTGGGGGACTTCAACGTCATCTCTAAGGCTGAAGAGAGGTATGGTGGTGCCCCTTCGGATTCTAGAGGAGTTTAATAGGGCCATTTTCTAGTGCAATTTATCCAAAGTCAGCTTGATGGGTCGCCTTTTACATGGACAAATGGAACGATGTGGCAATGCTTGGATTGGGCTCTAATGAATGTGGAGTGGCCAAGGTTATTTGCTTGTACTAAAGTATTGCACTTGTTGAGAGGCACATGCAGGTCATGCTCAAGCTTTGTCGATGGAGTGTAAGTATTGGAGACAAAAATCGGCAATTAAGTGGATCAAAAAGGGGCACACCAACTTGAAGTTTTTTCACTCTATAGCTTCCTAACGCCGCAGTAAGAATTTCATTGCTAGAGAGAAAGATAAGTCTGGTTAGTAGCTGGAAGAAGAGGAACATATTAAAGAGTTTGCTATCAGGTATTATGAGAAGTTATTCCAGTCTAACCGTATAGGTAGGGTTTTCCCTCAGCTGGAATTTCCTTTGTCGCATCCGCTTCAGGAAGATAATGACATCCTGATGAAATTGCCTACATTGAAAGAGTTGAAAGAAGTGGTGTTCTCAATGTCACGGGAGAGTGCTCCTGGGTTCGGGGTAGGCTTCTACCAGGAGTGTTGGGAAATAATCTGTAGGGACCTTCTACTAACGGTGCATGCTTTTTACCAAGGAGCCTAGCAGCCCAGAGGGTTCTCAAGCTCGGCAATTGTTCTGATTCCTAAGCTACCAGGAGCATTGTGTTGGAAAGAATTCAGACCAATAAGTCTATGAACTTTAGCTCCAAAATACTTTCTAAGATCCTGGCCGACTAGGTAAATTCTTTGCTGTCCAAATTCATAGTGCCATGGCAGACAGGGTTTGTCCCGAGCAGAGGGACTAGTGATAATATTTTGCTAGCGTAGGAAATAGCCATAGAACTGGATCGAAAGTTAAGCAACCCAAATTTAATGTTGAAACTGGACATAGAAAAGGCATATGACTGGGTGGAATAGACCTTTCTTTTATTTATGTTGCGTCAATTTGGGTTTCATGGTTAGGCAATTAATTTGATTTTTTGGACTTTTTCGAATAATTGGTTCTCGGTGTTGATTAATAGCGCACTAGCTGGTTTTTTTAAATCTTCAAGGGGTGTTCGTCAAGGTGATCCGCTTTCAGCGGTATCGTTTTTGCTGGCCTCAGAGTTCCTTGGTCGGGGGCTACTCCATTTGTTTATGTAAAAGCAAAGTAGATATTATGTCACAGCAGGATAAAAAATGCTGTATCTTGCCTTTGCAGACGACATATTGATCTTTGCTAGATGCTCGGAGGATTGCATGGACGCTCTTGCTGAATTTTTTGCCCAATACCAAGAATATTCGGGCCAGTGGGTTAATGCTCAAAAAAGTTCATTTTTTATTTTGAAAAGGCAATAGATAGTCAGGTGGCTATGGTGGTTTCAAATCTACACTTTCAATAGCACTTTTTCCCTTTCACTTATTTGAGAGCTCCTATTGCTCGGGGTAGGATCATGTGCATTTTGTTTGATTCAATTATCACTAAAATGAGGGATAGGCTATTCCACTAGAGTTCTAAGTTGCTATCAGTTGGGGGTAAATTAATTCTATTGAGACATGTTCTCTCTTCGATACCTATGTACTTATTACAGGTTGTATAGCCTCCCAAGTCAGTATTCCAACAATTAGCCAGAATCTGCAACTCATTTTTATGGGGCAAGTCTATGGAGTCTAATGGCATACATTGGATGTCATGGGAGAGAGCTTGCTATCCACTAGAGAAGGATGGGCTTGGATTTTGATCCTTTGAAGATATGTCCTCATTGTTTGCATGTAAGTTGTGGTGGCGGTTGTAGAAGAAGGAATCTCCACAGGCAAAATTTATGCACGCGAAATATATTAATGGTTATCATCCCCTAAAAGTTCAGGTTCAGAGACCTCCCCCAGTTTGGAGAAGATTACAAGATATTCGTGCTCTGGTTAAGAATAAAATTAGGTGGTGTATGGGTAAGGGCTTTGTTGATTTTTTGGCATGATCGTTGGTTAGATGCCTCGACCCTAACGGATACGGTTCCTTTACGTGATTCCCCTCACATGTTGTTGGCTGAGTTCTATGGGACAGGGGGTTGGAACGTGGAGCGTCTAAAGGAGTGGTTGCTAGTGGCACTTGTTGCTAGTAGGGATGCACGTGAGTCGAGCTGCTCGCGAGTAGCTTGCGAGCAGCTCGGTCAATGACTTGGCTTGAACTCGATCAAATCGAGTTCGAGCCGAGTCTCAAGTTACTCGAGTATACATTCAAGTCGAGTTCAAGCCCGGATTTTTGTAGCATAATTTAAATAATATATATGTATTATAATTATAAAATAACTATTATGGGTATAATTTATACTGAATTTACAAGATTGATCAAAAAGCTCGATTGATCAGTTTACTTGACTCGATAAGGCTTGACTCAAAGTCGAGCCTTATCGAGTCGAGTCTCGAGCTTTTAAGGATTTTCTCGAGCCAAGCTCGAGTTGAGATTCTTCGACTTGATCGTGCTCGAGCTCGAGCTCGAGTATAATCAATTATAGGCCGAGTCAAGTTCAAGTATAGCAGTACTCGAGCTCAAATCGGCTCGAATACACCCCTAGTTGTTAGGGTCCAGGAAATTCGACTGTATCCGGACCAAGAGGACTACATAGTATGGCTCAATTTCACTTCTGGGGATTTCATGGTTAAGTCCGCTTGGGAGTCTCTAAGGCGATTGAGGAACATGTCTACAGTTGACAGGTTCATATGGAACAAACTTGTTCCATTAAAGGTTCCTTTCTCTCTTGGAGAATTGTGCGGGGGTTTGTACCAGTGGAATTAAACCTCAAAAAATGGGGATTCAAGATGGGCTCATGATGTGTTTGTTGTGGGGGACATGAAGAGTCTTTGACTCATTTATTTTTGACTAGTCCTGTGGCTTATGAAACTTGGAATCATTACAGTTGCCGGTTTGGCATTTTGGACATCAGGCCTACGTCCATCTCTGCCATGATCTTATCTTGGTTTTTTTCATCTGCATTTGCATCCACAGACCATGTTAGAGTGTCCTTACCAGTATTAATCTTATAGGTTCTATGGAAAGTGCGGAATCAGGTATGTTTTGTAGGTGCACCATTTGAAGCGTCCCAAGTTATTGCTATGATTGATCGATTTATGGAGCAACTAGGAAGAGTAAAGATATTTTCGGAGTCCAGCTTTAAGGGAGACCTCGGAGACTCTTAGGCCAGATTTGTTAGTAGGTCTTCACGGATGGTACAGGGTATTCTAGTGGCGTGGAGGAGGCCAGCAAGTCACTTTTACTGATGCAAGTGTCTCTCGAGGGCGCCTATGGGGGTTTTTACTTAGGGATGATGAGGAACGTTTGATCTTTGCCTTTCAATTTCATAAGGAGTTTGGAGATGCAGATGTCTTGCTGGCAGAGAGCTTGTCATTGATACATGGACTCTAGATCTGTAGTACCCGGATGGTGGGTAACTTGATTGTGGAGGTGAACTTGAAAAGCTTGGTAAGGTTGGTTACCTCCGATGCGATGTCGAAGTGGCCACTTAGCAATGTTTTGAGAAGAATTCGGGTTTTGTTGTCGGATCTTTCTTCTACTGTCACTCACATTTTCAGAGAAGACAATAGCTCCGCGGATAGGTTGGCGACAATACGATCTTCTTTCGGATCTAGCAGCTGCCTAGAACTATTAGGGCCACGATTCAACTTGATTCTAGAGAATTTTCTTTCTTGCATGTTCAAGTTGTACGGAAGTAGTTCCACTGTTTCTTGGTCTCGATAGATTGGAGTAGGCTTCCACGAACTATTTATTTTGATCTTGTTGAGCAATAAAAGTCCTTTATTTTAAAAAAAAGATAGATATTAATTAGTTTATAAAATATTGGGAAAATCGCAAATTTAGTCCCCAAACTTTTTTTTATGTCGATTTAGTCCCTATATATTATTTATAGACAATTGGATCCCTAAACTTATATTTTGGTTCCAATCAAAGATCTTTGCGGCGGCGCCACCGTATAATTTCTATTAGGTTCCTAATCGTGCAATACAAAAGGGGTATTTTAGGGAATTCTATTATGGCGCCTTTCCCAATTAAAAAGTAAATCGATGAAAACCCCAAATCCAAGTCCTCCCTCTCTTTGAAAAAAAAGAACTGGCCAATTTTTCCAGACCCGCGTAGAAAAAGCACTGCAATTCAATGCATTCGAGAAAGAATTGGGACAAAGCTTCCTCAAGCTCAGCTAGCGATCGAATTGTTAACACCGGCATCGGAGCAAATTGTCCAGAAACAGGAAACTCGATTTATGACGGAAACGAGAACTACTACAATGGAGACAAAATCGTGCGTTGCCATTGCCTAGAACAATGCCGAATTGTGACTGCTTGGACAGAGGCAAACCCATCAAGAAGGTTTCATGGTTGCAGAAATTATGGGGTAATTTTTTTGTATGTGCATAAAGTTTAGAATTTGTTAAAATATTTCTTGTATTTTAACTATGAAACGGTGGTGAATGCAGAAACGTGGTGCTTGTAGATTTTTTTTGTGGTATGATCCACCCATACCCCAAAAGATGAAAAATATAATGGGCGCACTTTTAAGGGACCTGAGAAGTGTTGAGAAGGAAAACGCAGCATTATTGATTGAAGTGAACAAGTTGAAAGCAAAAGTGAAAATACTGTTTATAATTTGTGTCTGTTTTGGCGTTTTACTTGCTGTTGTACTTGGAGGCAAAGAAAGGAAGAAACAAGGTTTGCTGGAATTGAAAATGTTGCAGTAGTTTTGAACAATGTATGGAATTGTATGGTTCATCTGTACTTTAAAAGTAAATGCAGTTAAGTTTTCATCTATGTTTGACTCTGTTTCGCATCTGGATTTGTTATTACTCTGTTTCGCATCTGGATTGCTCATGTGAGTTTCTGTGACAAGTTCAATGTTATGTCGACATTGTTGACTGAAGTGAAAGAATTGCAGAAGTGATGGCCATTAAAAAATTGTTGCTCAGTCGAGTCATATATAGTCATCAGCTTGAATAAATTGCAGAAGTGATGACCATTGCTTGAATGAATGCAATATATAGTCATCAGCTTAAAACAATTGCAGAAGTGATGACCATTGCTTAAATGAATGCAATATATAGTCATCGGCTAATACGAACATCTTGAATTGGAACAATGCAATATATAATCAGCATCTAATATATCAATTTCCAACAAAAGTAATCATTTTCCCAAAAGCATATAACTGATTTCAGCTATACAATTCCCAAAAGTAATCCAGGTCCTACCAGCCAAAAGAACTAGGTTCGATTGTTGATTAAGGACCACAAAACCAGAGTAGATACAAAAGTGGACAAAAGACAGCTAGTACAAAAGACATCTTTTGATACAAAAGTGGACAAAAGACAGCTTTCCATCTACATATCTTCAGCAGCAAATAGAGTAGAACATCTCCAGCTTGCAACTACTTCAGCAGACATCAATTCCATTCATCTTCACTGGTCATCTTGCTCATCAAGTATCCTACGGGCCTGTAAATGAATGTCTAGTGAGAAACGCAAGAACAATAGTAACACTGAAACAGCCATCCTTCTACTCACAACAATAGTAACAATAGTAACAGAAAAAACTCACTCTGCATTTTCTTCTACTCACAACAGCCATCCTTTTTTGCCAAGATTGTGCTTGACTGCAAGTGCAAGTTCGTTTGCTCTGGCCTGGAATATGACTAAAATAACAACACATAGTCCTTTTATTTGGCCTCTGTGAGCTTTCAGTTGGTGCACTGAGTTGCACATCAATTTCTTCAGCTATTTCAGTAGTTTGCACTTCATTAAATAAACAAACTAAATAAACAAGAAGAAAAGTATTACTAATCCAAGAAAAGAAAGAAATGAATGAACTTTATTACACTTGAACCTTACCAGAAACATGATCAGCATCTTCTTGAGCCATATCCGAAATATGATCAGCATCTTCTTGAACTATACCAGAAACATGATCAGCATTGTCTTGAACCATACCAGAAACATGATCAGCATCTTCTTCTCCTTTGGCAACCATTGGGCAGGTTCTAGCATTGTAACCAAGCACCTTACACTTTCCACACTTGTTAGTGTTCAAAGGTGGTCTTCTTTCACTGTTGTTATCTCCTTTAATATTCAGCTGGCATTTTCTTTTAGTGTGGCCCTTCTGATGACACTTGGAGCAAGTCATCTGTGTGACACCCTTCCTGGACAGCTTTGTACACCCTTTAGAATCAGGCCTTGGCTCATCCGATTCTCTCCTTCTTGCCTTTTTAGGCCTTCCAGGCAGCTTCAATTTCTTTGGTGCACACATAGGGACCTTCTTAGATCTCTTCCAGTTATTAGGTCCATTAATTGGACCAATAGCTGGCTCATAAGCTTTCAGATAAGCATCTCTAGAATAACATTGGTGCACTAGACTTTCTGGTTCAGCTCCAGTCAATGCAATGCAACCAACAGCATGAGAGCAAGGTAAACCAGTCAACTCCCACTTTCTGCATGTACAAGTCATTGCCTTTAAATCAACAACAAATGTACTCCCATACATAGGTGTCACCTCAAATCTGGATTCATCAGACCACCTAGCAATACTTGATCTAGAGTCCTCCTTAATCTTTTCAAGTTTTTTCTGAATTTTTGGGCAGATAACATCATTTCTTTTTCTCATCCACTCTCTTTTTGTCCTCAGTCTTTCCATTAGGTATATCCTAATATTTTCTAACATACCAAGGATGGGCTTTTCTCTTGCTTCTAATATCACAGAATTAAAGCTCTCACATACATTATTAAGAAGTATGTCACATTTGCAAGTGGTCCTAAAATGTGACCTTGACCAATGGTTGGGTGATGTGTTATCAACCAGCCATTGGTGTGCACTCTCATCATACTGCTTCAATCCATCCATTTCAGTTTCAAACTTATTAACATATGAGGACCTTGCACATGCCCAAAACATACCCTTAATAGTTTCACCAGGATGGTGCTTCTTAAAATTGTTGTGTAGATGTCTAACGCAATGTCTGTGCTCCACTTCTGGAAGAATTTCTTGAATTGCAGAACCCAATCCCTGATGTTGAAATTACAAAAAAAAAAAGTCACAAATTAGTATAAACATGCACTTTTTTGCAACAGTAGTATTATTAGAAAATATAAATGTTCACCTTCTGCCTGTCACTGATAAATGTCCATCTTTTCTGGTCATGGATTTTAAGATTATACTTTAAGAAATCGATGAACCATTTCCAAGACATCTTGTTTTCAGTCTCCACAATTGCATAGGCAACAGGATATATGCAATCATTAGCATCAAGGCCTACAGCAGTCAAGAGTACTCCCGGGTGTGGTCCTCTTAGATGGCAGCCATCAACACCAAGTATAGGGCGGCAACCTTCCTTAAAGCTTTTTTTCAAGGCTGCAAAACAAATATACAGCCTCTGGAATCTTTCTTCTCCACTATCCTCATCAACCTCTGTCTCGGCATGCACTGTGGAACCTGGATTTGAGTTCAATAATTCCTCACAGTAGTCCCAAATCCTTGTGTATTGTTGCTGATACTTTCCTTGAATCAAGATTTTGGCTTTTGCAAAGGTCTTGTAAACTTGATCCTTTGTGATATTTACATTCAACTCCTTATGCACCTTCTCTTTAAATGCTCCAACTGTAACTTTTCTATTCATGCGCAAAAACTCCATGTAATATCTAGCCAAAAAACCAGAGTTCGCATGTTTGTGATGGAAAGTTCTACCACACTGATGTTGTGGTCCCATTGTTCTAATTACGAATGCATCAGAATCTAGTTCTTTTGCAGCATAAGTAAACCACATGCATTTTTTATTCTTGCATTTTGCCCTGATCCTTTTTTGGTCATTCTTCTCCCAACTATGCTCCTTACCCCACTGCACAGAATATAATTCAATAGCTCTCTTAAATAGCATCTTTGTGTCAAACAATAAACCAACAAACAATTTAGGATTTTGCATGTCAACTTCTGGCCAGGAACATGAACTGGAAGTTCTTCATTCCCAATGAAGTCATCAAATGTGATGTCCACATTCCATAAATCCTCATTTTCCTTCTTAGTTTCACTTTCAACAGGTGAGAAGTTCTTTAAACCAGGATCTATAGATCTAATATGAAATTGATGTACAACATAAACTTCAACTTTTCTAGTTTGTTTACCTATGGCAGCCATGTCTATTACATCCTCTTCACCATCTATCTGCCTAAGTCTCAACCCACCATTTTCAGTTGGGATTCTATACCTATAGCTAGCATCTGCATGACACCCAAGTAAGTAGCCAAAACCTCTGACAGCATCCCTATTAATTTTTTCAGCCAAAACCCCCTCAAAAAGCTCCATGCTACCACCCAAATATTTTGTTTCTGGTTTTTCAAAGTATGCCCCACCATAGTAGACATATAGAGTAAACACATCCGACTCAGCAGTAAACACATCCGACTCAGCACCTGTTTCATTTTCAAACAAATTAAACTAATTTACACCACAATCTGCTAGTTTACAAGCACAAGATTTGGGGTACCATTGTCTACCATTTTCACAACATGAAAACAACATTACACATTAAAGTTAAGGGATAGGGACCACATGAACCCATTTCTACAAACAACGACAAAAAAAATAACCTAAGAAAATTAC
Source organism: Coffea arabica (assembly GCF_036785885.1). Taxonomy (NCBI): domain Eukaryota; kingdom Viridiplantae; phylum Streptophyta; class Magnoliopsida; order Gentianales; family Rubiaceae; genus Coffea; species Coffea arabica. The sequence continues at coordinate 30,414,638 of NC_092313.1, forward strand.
CCACCATTAGTTGCAGTAAAATGTCTGCTATTTAACATAAGATAACCCCACCAACCATGATTATGCTATTAACTTAACAAAACAGACAGCATTGTAGTCATTAAACTTACTTGATTTACTTGACTTCCTCTCCTCAACATAGCTTCTTTCGTGCTTATTGTCCCCCATTGCCTCCATCATTCGCTTTCTTATGCCCTCTATTTCCTTATTCAACACGATTTGCTTCGATTTTATTTAGCAGATCATCGACTCAAGCCCTAGATTTTGTCCAAGAAATTTTTTGTTTTCATTTTGGGTTTTTGGGTGTGTATTTCTCGTAGACTTGTTTCGGTTACTTTTTAATTAGGAAAGGCGCCAGAATAGAATTCCCTAAAATACCCCTTTTGTATTGCACGATTAGGAACCTAATGGAAATTATACGGTGGCGCCGCCGCAAAGATCCTTGATTGGAACCGAAATATAAGTTTAGGGATCCAATTGTCTATAAATAATATATAGGGACTAAATCGACATAAAAAAAAGTTTGGGGACTAAATTGGCGATTTTCCCTAAAATATTCTAATGGTCATTGGATCGAAAGTAAGATTTCATGATTGTTTCCTATTTTCAGATTAATTCTATTTGTCATTGTAATTAGTACAAACGCTTTCAGAAAAAGGAGAAAAAGTAAAGGCAAATAAATGAAAGATTGGACATAGATATAGTTGAAAATTTTAAAATAAATAGAAGCAATCGATAATAGTTATTTTTTCAATTCATAATATTGCATTCAACTTCTTAAATATTAATTTTATTATTTGAAAATAAAAATTGGATGGTGTTTATATATATATATTTAATATATTTTACTTTAGTGTGTTTACAAAAACACAATGGATATCCATTGGATATCCAGATTCGAGAGGGTGTGGATTCGGACTTATTTTTTCAAATCCATAACTGTGTGGGTCTAGGTCTGGATCTAACTAATTTAATAGATCTGGATCTGGATCAAAGGAATCCAACCCAAATCCTACCCATTGACGTGCCTACATTTAACCAATGATTTCCTAGTTCCCATGGTCTTTGCTGTTTTTACAAATTTGCGGTCCTTACTTTTTACTTCTATCATTATTGTTTTTTTCGTTGGTAGGAATGTGCCACAAAAAGAGGTCAGTAACGAGATTTCTCCAAATGGTTCAAATTTATTGATAGATGTCTACTAATTGACAATTATTATCATTGATACATCCCTTACGGGGCATAATTTAGGATTAATTAAAATTTAACAAAGTAAATATTGTTCTTTAACATTCTCCACATTATCTGCAAATGCAAAAAGGAGAACACCAGGATCGCATGGCTCTGACTTGACACCGTAGGTCAACTTCCGACTCATAGTCTTTATAGGCTTGAGGTCATCCGTAGAAGTCTTGATTGTAGACTTGGAATGGTAATGGGTATGCTCAATGTTGGCGGCCACACGCAGGGATGTGTATCCTGGAGCTGAATCATCTGCAATTAAATTTGAACTCCAATATATGAATGCAACTATAAGCACTTTGACGGCGATCTTTTTCAATTGAATTATGTACAAAGGACAAATACGATACTACATAATAAGCTGTAAGACTATTTATAATTGAGTTTTTCTTCAGTCTTATTTGCTCGTGAGAGGAAAAGATTGTGGGAGTTTGAAGATTATAAAATATTACATTTTTTTTATGAAAGGTCATCTATCAAAAGGCAAGAGAAATTTTTTTTTTTGGTGACTCGAAACGTGCCCCAACTCGAGCCATTTAAAACCCAAGCTAATACACCAAATCGGAGGATATGCCGCCACCCCTACGACACACCCAGATTAGACAGGGGATTCAAGTTTAAGGAAATATTCGAATTCAAGACCTCATCCATCCAAGAGAAAGTTATTAGTAAAATGAGTAGATTCAAAATTATAAAAATAGAAAAGGTTTTGGGATTTTCTATGAAAGGTCATCTATCAAAGGGCAAGAAAAACCTATTTGTGAAAATGATTAGATTCGTCATTGTAAAAAAGGATAGGGGTGATGGATGAAAGTACATATCAGAGTTCTTATGATATGGGAATGTAAATGATATAAATATCTAAAGTCATACCATTGGACAAAATGAGTACTACTAGGACAAACACTAATGGAATGAATCTCAACTTGGCCATCTCTATGTTTTAGCAAAGAATACTTTCTTTTGCTCAGCCGTTGATATAGAGATAATTGTTTTGACATTTAAAAAGGATATAAGGATGTGTTGATGCTTATATATCCAGAAAGAAGCGACAAACAAAGTTGTGAAATTTGTATGGTGAGCACAAACCAATTAAGTTATTTTTCCTTTTATTATTAAAACTTACATATTCAAGGTGATAAGGTAAAATATTTTCGCAGAACATGATAATTAAATCTATAAATGGAGAATTATAATTCAAAAAAAGGGACATCCTTATTTGTTAACTATTATTATTTAATTACCAACTTGATAATTTGTTCCATATTGGTTAGCAAGAACTTGCCAGTTGCCAATCCACAATAACAAGGCAAGTTGTTTATTTACCTATCAATATATATATATATATACTTATATATTAGTTACCATATAAATACTAATTATATCCAAATAAAAAGTTATGTAAAAAAAGATTACTTACCTATTACTGTTTATGTACTCCTGGGATTTATTTACTTACCTATCACTATATATTATTTATTATTTAATGACAAATATATGCAAATAGAAAGTTTATCTAAAAAAGATTACTTACTTATTATTCTTTATGTACTCATAAAAGTTATTTACTTACCTATCATTATATATTAGTAGGTGGCTTTGCCCATGATTTGGTGATGATGTCTTTTTTTTTTTTGGGTCATGTGTTTTATGGTAATAGGAAAAACATTAAGTGATGCTGTTCGTTGGCTAGTAATAAAGTTTAATAATATTATTATCAAAATATTTATTAATGAAAAATTTTTTATTATGCAATCATTTGCTATAGTATGCTTATTAATAGAAATTACTAAGGAAAAAAGCACGCTAAGAGAAATAAAATAGAGGGAAAATGGAAAATAATTTAAATATCAAAGATGATGATATACAATAAAAAAGATATTATTATTGTTATTCTATTGAAATGAAGAAATAGATAAATAATGGATAAAAATAGTAGTGATGAAAGAGCGTAAAGAACATTAAAATTGAAGGGATCTTTTTAATTATTTCATAAAGGGAAAAAGGAAAAATTTGAAAGGAATAGAAATCTAAATACAAAGGGATTTTGGAGTGGAAGTGGTAGTAAAATATTTCACTAAATTTAAACAAGAGAAATAAAAAATCGGAAATGCAGAGAAATGTGAAGTAAAATATATAAAATAATTTTTTTAATCATGTGCTCTGTATTCAACTGGAGTTCAATATTTCAATTATAAATGATTTAATGTTTTTGTGAGCAATTGAGAGGTATTTGGAGCATAATTAACATTAAATTGTTTGACTAAATTCAAAGGAAAAAGGAAAAATTTTGAAATTTGGAGTAAAACCTATGAGATGACTTTTTTAATCACGTCATATTTATTCAATTGGACTTCACCATATCCAATAGAAAAGATATCATTAGTATTATACTATTAAAATTAATAGTGTGTTTGATAAAACTGATGTCTGAAATTGAAATCTGAAATCTAAATCCATTAAGTTATTAAATTGTTAAATATTCAATCAAATATATTTAAGTGTTTATCACATTTAGTGATAAGTGATTAGTTTATCACTTATTTTTGGAAGCAAGTTTTGTCTGAAAAATTCAGTGCCACTTAATTTTTTTAGATGTTCAATTTTTATTATCAAACGTGTCTGAATATATTACGGTCTGAATGCATTAAGTTTAAGTGCTAAATTGGGTTATTAAATAGCATCTAAGTAATAAACAAATAACATACAAAAACAATAATAGTGGATTTGTCAAGAGAGTATTGAATAAGTGTCTAATCAGGAGATCCTTTGTTTTTTTCTTTTAATATAAATAGAAAATACGTGGAATAAAATTTATAAATTTGGAAAAAATTTCATGGAATCTTTTATTACACCTTTCATTTTTTTAACATCAATACAAAGTAATCCATTCATCCCACTTTGATAGTCTTTTTTTCATATGTCCTAAATTATAGTTAACATTCCAAGTGGGAAATATAATTAAATTGTAATTTCTCTAAAATATCTTTATTTAATGTACTTTATTATCAATGAGTATAACTTACTTTATTCATTAATTGCTTAGATTCATGGTTTGAATGGTACAATTTTTTATAGTAGTGTTGTTGTAATTAATGTAAAGATATAATAATTAGTTATACTTCTGATATTAGTTTAATGGTATTTTAAGAAAATAGCAGACCAGATTTACTTTTTTGACAAAGCTAACCAGCTTTTCTTAAACTATGTGCAAAATAAAAAAAATATCAAAATAGAACAGAGGGAGTAATTAGGACACAATTCATCAAGCAAAAAGCTTTTCAAAGGAGCAAGTAGGAAAAAATAAATTCATTCTTACATTGTATATGTGTAGTCATTTCCAACTGATAAACATTATTTTTCTATTATCTAAAAGTCATTGAAACAATTGGAGTTCAGCACATTTAACACAACAAAATAGCATAAATTTTTTTTAGCAATGAAGAAGTAAATAAATGGTGTATAAAAATAGTAATAGTTAATGAGAGCATTAAATCAGCATCCAATCAAGGACGCTTCTATTTTTTTTTTACTAATATAGAGGAATTTGGAGCAAAATGTATCCTGATTTTTTTGGTTAGATTATTAGATTATGTTCATTATAGCAAGCATCTTTCACTAATATAGAGAAATTTGGAGCAAAATTAATCCTAGATTTTTTTGTTATGCTATGTTTACTAATTCCAAGAAATAGATAGGAAAAAGGCCAATTGAGGAAGGGAAAACTCACCGAAATAGGCAGGAAATAACAAATTTTGATTTATATGTTGTTTGTTTAATCATCTATTGCTATTATTATTTTTTGACTATTCAAAAGTTACACAAGTAATTAAAACTCACCATTATTTTTTATCAAGACTTTATATGTTGTTTGTTTAATCATCTATTGCTATTATTACTTTTTGACGAAATTTGGAGTGGAACTCATACGAAAATGTTAATCTAAATCTATATTTTCCCAATGGCTAAAAAAGATAGTATCAGTCCAAAATTAGGCACCATGGCTTTTTTTTAAATAAATTTAATAGGCTCAAGCCATGGGAAAACATGAACAAATTGCGGCTCATCATGCATTTTTTTTCTTTTTAATTAGGCTTATGTCATGGCAAAACCGAAATAAACTGTGACTTGGGGGCATTAAAAACTCACATGCAGCACAAGGGTGAAACACTAAACAGGAGAGGGGGAAAAACAAAAGAAAGAAGCAGGCAGCAAGGTAAATCTCTTGTCGAAATTACCCCTAAAGCTGCACAAAATCACCAAAGAACTGGCAGAACACCGGGAGGGACGACACTTTACTGCTCCTCAGCCTGCCACTCTTCTAATAGGTAGGCTTTATTATTTAAATACTAAATATATGCAAATAGAAAGTTTGTGTAAAAAAGATTTTTTAATAGAAATGATGATCACTTGGACAGCGGAAACATAATATTGAAGAACAAACTTTGCGTACTACGCAGCATACACATGACTAATTAAAAAGGTGTCAAAGGACTCCAAACTAGGAAATCAATCGACATCTTCATTCTCTCGATCAAGACTATCCTTTGAGAGGTTCCCATTTGACATCTGCCCCGTCCTGGCAACCGCGGATGCACCAAGTATTTATGCAGGCACAGAATGCGCATTTCGCACATACTGGTAAACAGTCATCATTAACCTCACATCTTGGAAGAGGAGGTTTTCCCTCTGCTCTAATCACCTGATTTGATGGTAGGATCCCGGAAGCAAGAATTGCAAGAATTAAGAAAGAAATGAGCCGCATTGGAGATCCCTTAATGTATTCCAATTTTCGAAGGATGTAGTAACGAAGATGATAAAGCATGCTATATATAAAAAAAATTACTAACCTACAACTGTTTATGTACTCATGGAAGTTGTTTACTTACCTGTCACTAAATATTATTTATTATTAAATATGAAATATATGCAAATATAAAGTTTATCTAAAAAAGATTACTTACCTATTATTGTTTATGTACTCATGAAAGTTATTTGCTTACCTATCTTTATGCATTATTTATTATTGAAATCCTAAATATATGCAAATAGAAAGTTTATCTAAAAGTGATTACTTACCTATTACTATTACTGTTTGTGGTTGGATATATATGATGAGTAGGCTTGTCGATAAAGTTCCCGAAAAGTATGTGTGAAAGAGAACTAGTTTTTCGGGCAGCCAATGCAGTGGTCAATGCACTAGCCAACCTAGCCAGCTCCTCACAACGTGACTCGACATTCTCGGCACCCCAGCTCCCTACCAACGCTCTCAATCTGGCGCGTCTAGATAGGATCCAGCTCCCCTATATTCGATTAGTTAAACCATAGCTGGGTAGGAAGCCTGGCTTTACGCCTCCATCAGTTGTATTTCGCTTCAGAGAAATAAAAAGATCGCCCCTGGGTTATTGAAAAAAAAAAAAGGCTTGTCGATAAAGTTATGCAAATCGGGTTTTGACATGCTCATAAATTTATATAAAATACCATTCTTTTGACCCCAAGCTCAATATAGCTAGGCTCCCTAGTTTGTAACTCATACTCAGCTCACAAAAGAAATTAGGTAATGGTCTAATTTGAGTAGGCCCAAAGTTACATAATATATCTTTCATGTTAATGAAATCTAGTTAAACAAAATTACCAGCTCACCTATAAGCAATCTGTGATATCTAAATGAAGTCGCAACATTAAAAAAAGTTTCGATTGTTATGACGAAATGTATTATATTTTACCATAGCATCCATAAATTTATTGATTAGAGATAGAAAGAACACAATTCCCATAAAATTATTCATTTAAAATACAATCATTTTAGTACTTTAGTAATGGGTACTAAAATATTACAATCTATTTTACAATATATGTAAGGGAGGGGCCAAATCCATGCCTCTCCAAAGTAAATCAGTAAATCCACACCCCATGTATTCATTGGACAACAATACTTTCATCTATTAAATTTATTTGATTCTTCTTATAGTTCCAAGTACCATATGTTGACAAAACAAAAAAGGGCAAAAATGTTAATATTTTCAAATAATTTACAAGTGCTTAAGAATATTAATTTTTAATTTGTTGCTTAATTTAGAAATCCAATTTTTTCAATTACAAATGAGCATGTAAATAGTAAGGTCTGCGCATTTAAAATCTCTAAAATTTAAATCTCAATAGTTTTCAAGATGGAACATGCAATCATATTAACTTTTTCATGCAAATATCTATAATTTGATTATGTATAAATTAGCATTAAAAATTCTTCAACAAAATAAAAGTAGTAGGCTCATAAAAGGATAGAAGAAAAATTATTTTAAAGCAACTTCAAAAAAAATATTGGAATGATATATATAAGAAAGAAATTTCTCTATAGAGCTAACATAAAGACTAAAGGACATAATTTTTTTTCTTTAGAAAAGATATTATTGTTTCTTTTTATGGATAACTTTTTTATACATTATCGGTGTATAATTTTTTTTAAAACTAGCAAAGTTTAGATCATGGCACATTACATTAATTTAAATTTGAAATTCAAATCATGCATATGTGACATACATCCAAAACTACTAAAAAGTAAAATCACTACATTGTTAGTGCATAAAAACTTAATCCTTTTTTTATTGTTCTCTTCATTATGTAGAAAGATAATTTAAATGCTATAAATGGTTTTGGTTTAATGTATAAAATCTAACGGCATTAATGTCTAACAAATGTATAGGGTGAGTATTTAGTATGGAAAGGTGTGGATTTAGTCCCTTACTATATATGTCATAATATATAGGGTTAATCACATTTTATCCCCTTAAAAAATATCTCATTTCTTAGTTTACCCCCTAACCTTTAATTTTGCTCACTTAACCCCCTTTAGGACAAAATTGCCCTTGCATTATTTTGACTTTTCATTTACCTTGTTTTCCTTTCTTTTATTTCTTTTTCTCTTTCTTCTTTATTTAATTCTTCCTCTTTCCCACAAAAATTTTCACCTTAATGATTGAAATTAAAAAAAAGGAATTGCAGAAATCTATCTTCTCCTTAAATGATTAAAAAAATATTTATATCACTTTCCTAAAATACAATTTTTTAGCCTTTCAATTATTTTAATTTTGGGTTTTCCTCTTTCCTTTATAGTTTCTCATTTTATTCTCAAGAAAATATCATAAGATGAAATTGTTTTCCTTTCTTTTATTTCTTTTTCTCTTTCTTCTCTCTTTCATCCTTCCTAATAGAAAATTCCATTTCAATGAAAATTTTTTATTTAAGTTTGTAATTGCATATTTCTGGGTGAAGGTTTAAAAGACATCAAAAACTAATTTTAATTTTTTGTATGATGCCACGTGTCACGAATTTCAATTGATGATTATTAATCAGGTCACAATTTCATTTTAAGATATTTTCTTGGGAACAAAATGAGAAACTAGAAAGGAAAAAGGAAAATCTAAAATTAAAAGAATTGAAAGGCTAAAAAAATTGTATTTTAGGAAAGTGATTTGAATATTTTTTTTAATCATTTAAGGAGAAGATAAATCTCTGTAATTCCTCTTTTTTAATTTCAATCATTAAGATGAAGATTTTTGTGGGAAAGAGGAAGAATTAAATAAAGAAGAAAGAGAAAAAGAAAAGAAAACAAGGTAAATGAAAAGTCAAAATAATGCAAGGGCAATTTTGTCCTAAAGGGGGTTAAGTGAGCAAAATTAAAGGTTACGGGCTAAACTGAAAAATGGAATATTCTTTAAGGGGATAAAATGTGATTAACCCTAATATATATATACATATGTATATATGTAATATGCGTATGTGTGTCTGTGTGTGAAGTATCCCACCCAGACCGAGTGTATTTGCGTGGAATTTGGATTTAATTTCTTAAACCCAGACCCTTCCCAGATCCAAACCCTATAAAAGAGTTATAGATTTGGGTAGGGTCTGGTTTTCTATGATATATATCCAAATCCAAATCCATACCAGACCCTGCGCAGACCCATATATATGTAATTAAATTATATATATATATTAGTAAGTTTATAAAATATTCTAATGGTCATTGGATGGAATACAGTGAGATTTCATGATTGTTTTCTATTTTCAAATTAATCTTAGTTGTCATTGTAATTAGTACAAACTTTTTCAGAAAAAAGAAAAAAAAGTAAAGGGAGATAAATAGAAGATTGGATGTAGATATAGTTGAAGTTTTTAAACTAAATAGAAGCAATCGATAATAGTTATTTTTTTGAATTCATAATATTGCATTCAACTTCTTGAATATTAATTTTATTATTTAAAAATAAAAATTGGATGATGTTTATATATTTTTTTGAAATCTATATATTTTTACTTTAGTGTGTTTTAAAAATATAATGGATGCCCATTAGATATCCAGATTCGGGAGGGTGTGGATTTGAACTCATTGTTTCAAACCTATAATAGTTTGGGCCTAGGTTTGGATGTAACTAAATTTAATATATCTGAATCTGAATCAAACCCAAATCCGACGTGTTGACATGCCTAATTCTAACCAATGATTCCCTGGTTCCCATGGTCTTTGCTGTTTTTACAAATTTGCAGTCCTTACTTTTTACTTCTATCATTATTGTTGTTTTGGTTGGCAGGAGAGTGCCACAAAAAGAGGTCAGTTACACGATTGCTCCAAATGGTTCAAATTTATTCATTGACGTCTACTAATAGACAATTATTATCATTGATACATCCCTACGGGGCATAATTTAGGATTAATTAAAATTTAACAAAGTAAATATGCTTTTTTAACATTTTTCTCTTTATCTGCAAATGCAAAAAGGAGAACACCAGGGATCGAACGGCTCTCACTTGACACCAGAAGTCACTTTTGACTCACGGTCTTTGTAGGCTTGAGGTCATCCGTAGAAGTCTTGATCGTTGGTTGGCAATGAGAATGGTCAATGTTGGCGGCCACATACAGGGAGTCTGAATCATCTGCAATTAAATTTGAACACCAATTATTTTTCATAGAACTTGATAATTAAATCTATAAGTGGAGAAATATAATTCAAAGAAAGTGAAATCCTTATTTGTTAACTATTATTATTCAATTACCAACTTGATAAGCTGTTCCATAGTGGTTTGTAAGAACTTGCCAGTTGCCAATCCATAGTAACAAGTTAAGTTATTTACTTACCTATATATATATATATATATGTATTATTTACTATTTAAATACTAATTATATCCAAATAGAAAGTTTATGTAAAAAAGATTACTTACCGATTACTGTTTATGTACTCATGGGAGTTATTTACTTACCTGTCACTATATATTATTTATTATTTAAATATGAAATATATTCAATTAGAAAGTTTATCTAAAAAAGATTACTTACATATTATTGTTTGTGTACTCATAAAAGTTATTTACTTACCTATCGTTATATATTACTAGGTGGATTTGCCCTGCTCTTCGTGCAGGGTTGCCCATGATTTGGTGATGCTGTCTTTTTTTTGGCTCATATGTTTTATGGTAATAGGAAGAATGTTAAATGATGCTATTATTTGGCTAGTAAAAAAGTTTAATAATATTATTATCAAATTATTTATTAATGAAAAAATATTTATTATGCAATTATTTGCTATAGTATGCTTATTAATAGAAATTACTAAGGAAAAAAGCACAGTGAAGAGAAATAAAACAGAGGGAAAATGGAAAATAATTGAAAAATCAAAGAAGATGATATTGAATAAAAAAGATATTATTATTGTTATGCTATTGAAATGAAGAAATAGATAAATAATGGATAGAAATAGTAGTGATGAAAGTGTGCAAAGGACATTAAAATTGATGGGATTGTTTAATTATTTCAGAAATGGAAAAGGGAAAATATCTGAAATGCAGAGAAATCTAAATACAAAGGGATTTGGAGTGGAAGTGGTAGTAAATTATTTCACTAAATTTAAACAAGAGAAGGAAAAAATCTGAAATGTAGAGAAATGTGGAGTAAAATATATAAAATAAATTTTTTAATCATGAGCTCTGTATTCAACTGGAGTTCAATATATTCAATTATAAATGATTTAATGTTTTTGTGAGGAATTGAGAGGTATTTGGAGCATAATTAACACTAAATTGTTTAACTAAATTCAAAGGAAAAAAAGGAAAAATTTGAATTTTAGAAAAATTTGGAGTAAAATCTATGAGATGATTTTTTTAATCACGCCATGTTTATTCAATTGGAGTTCACCATATCCAATAGAAAAGATATCATTATTATTATACTATTAAAATTAAGGGTGCGTTTGATAAAACTAAAGTCTGAAATTGAAATCTAAAATCTGAAATCTAAATCCATTAAATTATTGAATTGTTAAGTATTAAATCAAATATATTTGAGCGTATATCATATTCAGTGATAAGTGAAAAGCTTATCACTTACTTTTGGGCAATTCAGTGCCATTTAATTAATTTAGATGTTCAATTTTTGGTTATGAAATGTGTCTAAACATGTTAAGATATGAATTCGTTAAGTTTAAGTGCTGAATTGGATTATCAAATAGGGCCTAAGTAATAAACAAATAATATGTGGAAACAATAATAGTAGATTTGTCTAGAAAGTATTGAATAAGTGTCTAATTAGGAGATCCTTTTTTAATATAAATAGAAAATATATGGAACAAAATTTATAAATTTGGAACAAATTCCATGGAATCTTTTATTGCACCATTCATTTAATAACATTAGTACAAAGTAATCCATTCATCCCACTTTGATAGTCTTTTTTTAATCCGCCCTAAATTATAGTTCACATTCCAACTAAAAAATATAATTAAATTGTAATTTCTCTAAAATATCTTTATTTAATGTACTTTATTATTAATGAGTATAACTTACTTTATTCATTAATTGCTTAGATTCATGGTTTGAATGGTACAATATTTTATAGTAGTGTTATTGTAATTAATGTAAAGATACAGTGATTAGTTATACTTCTAATATTAGTTTAATGGTATTTTAAGAAAATAGCAGACCGGATTTACATTTTTAACAAAGTTAACCAGCTTTTCTTATACTATGTGCAAAAAAAAAAACTATCAAAATAGAACGGAGAGAGTAATTAGGACACAATTCATCAATCAAAAAGCTTTTCAAAGGAGCAAGTAGGAAAAAATAAATTCATTCTTCCATTGTCTATGTGTAGTCATTTCCAGCTGTTAAACGTTCTTTTTCTATTATCTAAAAGTCATTGAAACAATTGGAGCTCAACACATTTGACATAAAAAAATATTAGCATAATTATATTTTAGCAATGAAGAAATAAATAGATGGTGCATAATAATAGTAATAGTTAATGTATCCAAAGAGCATTAAATAGTGTCCAACCAAGGAAGTTTCTATTTTTTCACTAATATAGAGGAATTTGGAGTAAAATGTATCCTGATTTTTTGTTAGATTATTAGATTATGTTCATTATAGCAAGCATCTTTCACTAATATAGAGAAATTTGGAACAAAATTTATCCTGGAATTTTTCGTTACGCTATGTTTATTAATACCAATTAATAGTTAGGGCAAAAGCCATTTAAGGAGGGGAAAAACTCATAGAAATAGGCAGGAAATAATAAATTTTGCTTTATATGTTGTTTGCTTAATCACCTATTGCTGTTATTATTTTTTGGCTATTTAAAAGGAACACAAGTAATTAAAGCTCACAATTATTTTTTACCAAAACTTTATATGTTGTTTGTTTAATCATCTATTGCTATTATTACTTTTTGACTATTTAAAATGTATGCAAGTAATTAAAGCTCACCATACTTCGCTTTCTTTTTCAGCAATATTGAAAATATTCGAACAAATTTGGTATTAAAATATTAAATTGAATTTGGAACAAAATTATACTAATTTTTTTTTTTGAATTTGTGCAAAAATTGTTATATAAGTGGCCACTCAAGGGACCCTTTATTATTATTATTATTTGGTCAGGAGTGTAGACAAAATTCAGAGCAGATTATTTTGGTGAGGAATGTAGACGAAATTTGGGGCGGAACTCATACTAAAATGTTAATCTAAATTTATATTTTCCTAATGGCTAAAAAAGATAGTATCAGCCCAAAATTAGGCGCCATGACTTTTTTCCAATTTATTAGGCTTAGGCCATGGCAAACCAGGAACAAATTGTGGCTCATCATGCATTTTTTTTCTTTTTAATTAGGCTTAGATCATGGAAAAATCGAAATAAACTGTGGTTTGGGGGCATTAAAAAGCCACATGTAGCACACAGGTGAAACACTAAATGGGAGAGGGGAAAAAACAAAAGAAAGAAGCAGGTAGCAAGAGAAATCTCCTGCCGAAATTACTCCTAAGGCCGCACAAAATCACCAAAGAACCTACGGAACAAGGAGGGATGACCCTTTACTGTTCCTTAGCCTTTTGCTATTTTAATAGGTAGGATTTATTATTTAAATACTAAATATATGCAAATAGGAAATTTATGTAAACAAGAATTTTTTAATAGACATGGCGGCGAGTACTTGGATAGCTGAAACATAATATTGAAGAACAAACTTCATGTACAACACAACATACACATGACTAATTAAAAAAATATCAAAGGACTCCAAAACTAAGAAATCAATCGACATCTTCATTCACTCGATCAAGACTATCCTTTGAGAGGTTCCCATTTGACATCTGCCCCGACCTGGCAACCAGGGACGCACCAAAGTATTGTAGCAGAGACAGAATTTGCATGTCCCGCATACTGGTAAACAGTCATCATTAACCTCACATCTTGGAAGAGGAGGTTTTCCTTCTACTCTAATCACCTCATTTGGTTTTTGGATCTCGGAAGCAAGAATTGCAAGAATTAAGAAAGAAATGAGCCACATTGAAGATCCCTTCATGTATTCCGATTTTTGAAGGATGTAGTAAACGAAGATTATATAAAGCATTTTATATATAAAAAAAATTACTTACCTACTACTGTCTATGTACTCATGGAAGTTATCTACTTCTCATCCCGAAGGTAGAGGGGGCAACCCAATGGAGAGATTTTCGCCCTATTAGCCTTGTAATGTCAGCTCTAAAATTATCTCCAAAATCCTGTCAAACCGACTTAACTTGTTGTTCCCCAAGTTGATCTCACCTTGGCAGTCAGGCTTCGTTTCGGGAAGAGGTATCACTGACAACATCCTCCTAGCCCAGGAACTGGCAATGGATATCGATAGACGGTTGAGTCACCCGAACTTTATGTTGAAGTTGGATATGGAGAAAGCATACGATAGAGTGGAGTGGAGTTTCCTGATTTCATGATGAGGCAGTTTGGCTTTGCGGAGTGGGTGATCGATTTAATTTTCCGGACGCTATCCAACAATTGGTTTTCTGTCCTGATCAATGACTCTCCGGCGGGTTTCTTCAAATCATCCAGAGGGGTGTGGCAAGGGGAACAGCTATCGCCGGCTTTGTTTTTGCTGGTGGCAGAATTCTTGGGGCATGGTCTGCAACGCTCCTTTGACCAGGAGGTGGATAGGTATTTTGTGCCAGCGGGATCCCGGGTACCCTACTTGACCTTTGCAGATGACATGTTAATCTTTGCCAGATGCTCGAGGGAGGATCTTGAGGCGTTGGCTAGTATCTTTGGGTATTATCAGACTTGCTCCGGACAGAAGATTAATGCAGGGAAGAGTTCATTTATTATCTCGAAATGGGCGTCAGAGGAACACTGCACTTTGGTGACCTTGACGTTAGGCTTTCAGCGCCAGGGGTTTCCCTTCACCTACTTAGGGGCACCTATTGTGCGCGGCCAACCGACTTGTGTGGCGTTCTGATGTGAAAGTCACTTGACATGATCTAGACAACGAATCACCAATGGTTTGGCAGCGGAAATTTGACCCAATCTAATTCCCGAAGTAGCGAACAATGTTGATACTATCTCAACCCACTACTTAACGAATTAGCGAACCAAACTATAGGTAGAGGAACGCCACAACCAAGGAGTTACTTGATTGATAAGTTCACTTGAATAACTTGAGAAAGATTCTCAATTATTCAAAGAAGCTCTCTTGGAAAGAGAAAAGTGAAAAACTCACAATTTTATTGATTCAAAAACTGATTTTGAAGGTCTCTTGCCTTGGCTATATATAGCCATACAATTGACATCCTAAAGTGAATTGGATTCAGTTAAACTAGAAACCCTAGAGTGAATTGGATTCACTTAAACTAGAAACCCTAAAGTGAATTGGATTCACTAATTTACTAAACTAATAACTAATTAATTCGGCTAACCAAGACAAAGTCTGGCCGAATTTTAATCTCTAATAAATGACTCAATTTGGCAAGGTAAATGACAAACAAACCCTTGCTTAATACCACCAAATAAATGACACAACTTGGACTAATTAGCTAACTAAATTGATTTGCTTGGACAATCTTCATGTTCTCATCATTCCCCTCCTCTTGAAAGCAATTTGCCCACAAATTGAAGCACGGATGGTGACAAGAAAAGTTACATGCCTTCGAGTCAATCTCGCTATGATGGCTACAAATGTCATCCAATGCGAAAACCACTTGCTAAGTTGGAAAATACTCCTTGTTGACCCTTGAATCTCACGAACCAGCTTCAATATATGCTCAACTTGATCGCTTCTGGTCATGAGGTAAGGATTCTCAAAATGGTGTGATGTGTATCCCATGAAATCAAACTCCTCAAACTTGAATAAGCTTGCAAAGTATGGAAATTGACTTGGCGCGACTCTTTTTATTTTTTTCTGACTTTAGATGAATTCAAGATTCAAGAAACACAACAATAAGAGACAAGACAATGTATCCAAAAAATTTTTTTTCGTATAAGCAGTAACCGCGGATGAACAGTACGCTTTTTTTTTTTGAAGACACACGAATCAGATTTGAAAAGACAAGACTATATGATTCGACACAAAAGAAAAAAATGATGTAACCTGGTGGTTGTCGACTAGCTCTGATGCCAACTGATGTGAAAGTCACTTGACACGATCTAGACAACGAATCACCAATGGTTTGGCAGTGGAAATTTGACCCAATCTAATCCCCGAAGTAGCGAACAATGTTGATATTATCTCAACCCACTACTTAACGAATTAGCGAACCAAACTATAGGTAGAGGAACGCCACAACCAAGGAGTTACTTGATTGATAAATTCACTTGAATAACTTGAGAAAGATTCTCAATTATTCAAAGAAGCTCTCTTGGAAAGAGAAAAGTGAAAAACTCACAATTTTATTGATTCAAAAATTGATTTTGAAGGTCTCTTGCCTTGGCTATATATAGCCATACAATTGACATCCTAAAGTGAATTGGATTCACTTAAACTAGAAATCCTAGAGTGAATTGGATTCACTTAAACTAGAAACCCTAAAGTGAATTGGATTCACTTATTTACTAAACTAATAACTAATTAATTCGGCTAACCAAGACAAAGTCTGGCCGAATTTTAATCTCTAATAAATGACTCAATTTGGCAAGGTAAATGACAAACAAACCCTTGCTTAATACCACCAAATAAATGACACAACTTGGACTAATTAGCTAACTAAATTGATTTGCTTGGACAATCTTCATGTTCTCATCACGTTCGATTCGGTGGTCGCCAAATTGAGGGCACGATTGCTGCATTGGAGCTCGCGGCTACTGTTGCTGGGGGGAAAGTTGGTGCTTCTTTGACACATCCTTACCTCAATTCCTATGTATGTTCTGCAAGTGTTGCAACCGCCGAAGGCTGTTTTGGCCAAGTTGGGGAAAACTTGCAATGCATTTCTGTGGGATAAATCAACTGAGGCCAAAGGTATTCATTGGATGGCGTGGGAGAAGCTCTGCTACCCCGTGGATGAGGGGTGTCTGGGGCTAAGGTCCTTCTAGGATATGAGCTTAGCCTTTTCCTGTAAGTTGTGGTGGAGGTTGAGGCGACGGGAGACTATTTGGGCAGAATTTATGCATGCTAAATACATCCAGGGGAATCATCCCGCCATTGTACAGGTGCAGCGGCCCCCTTGGTCATGGAGACGACTGGTGAAGGCTAAGGGATGCGCAAAACAGCAAATCCGCTGGTGTGTGGGTAAAGGGTTTATAGACTTTTGGTATGACCGGTGGATCCTGGACTCACCACTGGCAGACGTTCTGACACGAGCCGACCCCTCACATATGCTAGTGGCGGAGTTTTTTTGGCGATATCGGTTGGAAGTTGGATAGGTTGAGAAAATGGGTCCCTGATTGGGTGATTCCTCTGATCCAGGACATCCAGATCTATCCAGACCAGGAGGATTGCATGGTTTGGCTAGCCTCGACGACAGGTGAGTTTTCACTTAAAGCAGTGTGGGCCTCGCTGCGCCAGCGACGGGAGCCATCTCAGGTGGATTGCGTGGTCTAGAATAGCCTGGTCCTGCTGAAAGTTTCATTCTTTGTTTGGCGGCTAGTACGTAATCTGGTCCCCCTAGAGGTTACGCTCAAGAATGTTGGAATCCCGATCGTGTCACGCTGCCTTTGCTGCGGACAGCACGACGAGTTGTGGAGGCATCTGTTTATCACGAGCCCAATCGCCCTCCAGGTATGGTCCCATTTTAGGGGGCGATTCGGTATCCTTGAGTCAACATTCTCTTCCGTCTCGGCTTTGCTTCTTGCTTGGCTTTACTCTAGCTCGGGAGGGACGGTACAACACATTAGGGTAGTGGTTCCGTTGATTGTGCTCTGGTGCCTGTGGAAAGCCAGAAACAGTGCTCAATTTGACGGCACAAGATTTGCGACTGCTATAGTGATGGTGGAGCAAGTGATTGGTCAGTTGAGTAAAGCAGGGGTGTTCTCGGCCACACACATTAATGGCGACGCTGACGATCCCTGGGTCGCCCTAACGCCCTGGATCGCCCGACGGAGGCATTGCATGGCGGTCTTGTGGAAACCTCCCCCTCCTTCTGCTTTCAAATTGAATATGGATGCCAGTGTGGTCCAAGGAAGGGCAACCGGGGGTGACGTCCTCAGGGATTCAAGGGGTCGGTTAGTGTTCGCATTTTACAAGGAATTTGGGGACAAGGAGGTCCTGGTCGCAGAGAGCTTGGCAGTGCTCCATGGTCTCCAATTATGCCGGGACCAGCAAATCCATTAGCTCTTAGTAGAGGTTGACTCCCAGGCTTTGGTCCAGTTGATCCATTCCGCGCGGGTGTCGAAGTGGCCTTTATGCAACACGCTACGCCAGATACGCCATCTTTTGCACTCGCTGTCATCCTTTGTATCCCATATCTTCCAGGAGGCCAACTCTTCAGCAGATACGCTGGCAAGATGGAGGTGAGGGGCGAATTGGTTCTGTACGTCTCCGCAGCAACTGCCAAGTGAGGTTCGGGTTGCGCTTCTACTTGATTCTAGAGAGGTCCCGTCAGTACGCCAACGCAATGTCGATGGGTAGCGGCTTAGGGGTTTTGCTCTAGGTGGCTGTCCTTTTTTGTTATGTACGCTTTTCATTCGTTTTGGAGTTGAATAAAGTTGGTTCTTACAAAAAAAGTTATCTACTTACCTGTCACTTTATATTATTTATTATTTAAATATGAAATATATGCAAATAGAAAGTTTATCTAAAAAAATTACTTACCTATTATTGTTTATTCACTCATGAAAGTAATTTACTTACCTATCGTTATGTATTATTTATTAGTTAAATACTAAATATATGCAAATAGAAAGTTTATCTAAAATGATTACTTACCTATTACTGTTTATGGTTGGATATATGATAAGTAGGCCTGTTAATAAGGTTCTATGAGTTGGGTTTTGGCGTGCTCAAACTTAATTCATATAAAATACCATTCTTTTGACCCCAAGCTCAATATAGCTAGGCTCACTAGTTTGTGACTCATACTTGACTCACAAAAGAAATTAGGCAATGGTCTAATTCGAGTAGGCCCAAAGTTACATAATATATCTTTCATGTTAATGAAATCTAGTTAAACAAAATAACTAGCTAACCCATAAGCAATCAATGATATTTAAATAAAGTCATGACATCAAAAAAAAGTTTTAAATTTTATGACGAAAAGTATTATATTTTACCATAACATTCATAAATTTATTGACAAGAGATAGCAAGAAAACAATTTCCCATAAAATTATTCATTTAAAATACAATCATTTTAGTACTTTAGTAATGGGTACTAAAATATTACAATCTATTTTACAATATATCTATCGGAGGGGCCAAATTCAAGCCTCTCTAAAACTAAATCAATAAATGCACACCCCATGTACTCATTGGACAACAATACTGTCATCTATTAAATTTATTTCATTCTTCTTATAGTTCCAAGTACCATATGTTGACAAAATAAAAAAAAATGGGGAAAAAATGTTTCCACTTAAAAGTGAATATTTTCAAATATTTTACAAGTGCTTAAGAATATTAATTTTTAATTTATAGTTTAATTTAGAAATCCAAAATTTTCAATTACAAATAAGCATGTAAATTGCAAGGTCTGCTCTTTTAAAATCTCTAAAATTAAAATCTCAATAGTTTTCAAGATGGAACATGCAATCATAATAACTTTTTCATGCAAATAGCTATAATTTGATTATGTATAAACTAGTATTAAAAATTCTTCAACAAAATAAAAGTAGTAGGCTCATAAAAGGAAAGAAGAAAAATTATTTTAAAACAACTTCAAAAAAAATATTGGAATGATATAAACAAGAAAAAAATTTCTCTATAGAGCTAACATAAAGACTAAAGGACACAATATTTTTCCTTTAGAAAAGATATTGTTGTTCCTTTTTTGTGGATAAAATTTTTATACATTATCAGTGTATAATTTTTTTGCACTAGCAAAATTTAGATCATGGCACATTATGTTAATTCAAATTTGAAATCCAAATCATGCATATGTGGTATACATCCAAAACTGCTAAAAAGTAAAATAAATCACTTCATTGTTAGTGCATAAAAAATAATCCTTTTTTTTATTGTTCCTATTTTTGTTATGTAGAAAGATAATTTAAATGTTATAAATAGTTTTGGTTTAATGTATAAAAACTAACGGCATTAACAAATGTATAGGATGAGTATTTAGTATAGAGGGGTGTGGATTTAGCCCCTTACTATATATATGTCCTAATATATATATATATATATATATATATATATATATATATATATATTGGGCCAGTGGATTTCGATCCAAAAATATATAGGGTGAGTATTTAGTCCCTTGCTATATATTGGGCGGCTTGAGTTAGGCTGAGACTATGTATGTACATATATATATATGTATATGTATATGTATATGTGTGTGTGTGACAATTGTTATTAGAGTGAATAACGTGTGGCTTTAACGCCGCATAAGTCTGGTACCAGCAGGTTATAGTTCTGATTATGCAACGAAGTGCAATAAACTGCGTGCCACGTACAAGGGCCACCTCCAAAATCTACGAGGAATTACATGCCATGTACGAGGGCCACCTCTAAAGTTCAAGCACAACCAAGTAAATAGTTTGGATTTTGTCAGGGGAGAACAAAGTATCCCACATTAGAACTAGTAAGAGGAAATAAATGGTTTATAAGTTTGGGTCCTTTGACTATGGAATAATTTGGGTTAACTATTTTAAACTAGTGGATTTCTGCCCAAAAATTACTTGGACCAGCTCTTGGACCTGGATCATGATAGTAGGTATCAGAGTGAGTCTCGTGTGGTTTCTAAGTGAAGTCAACCTTGGGTTAGCGGGTTATGGTTCTGACTATGCAAGGAATTGGAATTACGTGCCATGTATGGGGGCTATCTCTAGAGTCCGTGAGGAACTACGAGTCCAAACACAATCAAGTGGACAATTTGAATTCTAATGGATTTGTAAACACTAAATTTTTGTCAATGTTTTGATATTTTCGTAAAATTTTGTCTATTTAGGGGGTTATTTATTTTTATGCATTTGAATGTCTATTTTTCTTGTTTTGTAGGATGTTTTGTCTAAAAAAGAAAAAGAAAAAGAAGAAAATTTTTAACAAACTTTTATCAAACCTATACACCCTAATCATTTTTCATTCACCAAACACACTATTAACCCAATTTAATACTCAATCTCCCACTAGCCCCTACCACAGCCTCCTTAGGCTCCCCCTCCCCCTTAGATTAGGATAGAATAGGTTATACAAATGTATCGTTGCTGACAAAAAAAAAAAATACTCAATCTCCTATTCCTTTTTTTTCTTCCATTCTGGAATAAAACCTATCATTACTAGGGATGGCAATGGGGGCGGATGCCCGCGGGGGGCTCTCGGGGCGGGGGTTGGGGCGGGGCCGGGGGGGAATTTTTTCCCCCCGTTTAGAAACGGGGCGGGGGAGTGTACCCCCGCCCCGCCCCCCGCAAAAAAAAAAATATAATTATATATAATATGTAATTTAATTAGTTATAAACTTATGATAATGATATTATTAGTTAGATGTATTATATAATGTATATTAGTGTATGTAATATAATTGATATTATCAATTATATTAATAATTATACATGTCTACTAATAGAATTTATTAATTAGTTATACTAAATTTACTAATACATTTATACTAAATTTCTAATTACAGTTACTAGAATAACATTTTTTTCTCAAAAAAAAAAGCACAAACACAATAATGAATTAGTGATTGTATTTGTACCAAAAGTGAAAGCTTGACTATTTTAGTTGTATTTATTTCATCATATTGGATTGTATTCAAATAACTTTTGTTTGATTGTTTTTATGAGTTTCAATTATAAAATTACAATGAATAATAACTTGGTGATGTGTTGATATTTTAGTATTTGATTACTTATTAAAATTTAACTATAATAAAATTATATAATAAAATTTTATTAACCCCGTGGGGGAAGCGGGGCGGAGCGGGGGGAGCGGGAGGCGGGGGATAGGGTGGGGGCGGGGGGATTAATAGGCAACGAGGCCCTTCCCCCGCCCCAACCCCGCCCCGTTGCCATCCCTAATCATTACCAACCAAATACACCCACTCCTCATCTCTCTCTCTCCCTCTTTCTCAAAAAATTTTGTCACTTGCACACTCCCACAACACAACACACTTACACCAACACAACCACTCCAACTTTCCCCTCAATCTCCCAAAAATCCTCTCGGATCCGTCTCTCCTTTTACACTCACAAACACAC
This sequence comes from Coffea arabica, assembly GCF_036785885.1. Classification (NCBI taxonomy): domain Eukaryota; kingdom Viridiplantae; phylum Streptophyta; class Magnoliopsida; order Gentianales; family Rubiaceae; genus Coffea; species Coffea arabica. The sequence continues at coordinate 30,436,982 of NC_092313.1, forward strand.
ATCACACACAAAAAAAATCTCTCTCTCGGCCACTTCTCTCCCTCTTTCTCAAAATTTTCTCACAACAGAACACACCCACACATTTCTCCTTCTCTTGGCTACCCTCTCCCTCGCCCCTTCTCAATATCTCAAACACACACACAAGCCAACAAGAAGATAGGATAAGAAAGTGGAGAAAAGGACGCAAACAAAGGGAACAAATGGACAGTTAATGCTTGGAGATTTCATCAAAAACTTTAACCAAGAAACTGCCACATTCATTGGGTATTTTCTAGCTTTTTAATGATATTAAATCCATATTTTGTTGTTTAAGTTTCTCTTGTTTTTGCTGGTTTCTTTTGTTGTTGTGTTGTTAAAATTTTGGTAGGGGTTATAAATAAGAATAAGGAAAAGAAGAATGGGGTTTTGGTATGCATGTTTTATGTTTGAAAAAATGTCTAAATGAAAACCGAAATATATGAGTAAATTTAGTGTATATATTTTGCTAAAATAGATGGTTTTAGCTAGTATAAGGCCTAGAAAATGTTTGGTTATTCAAATTTTTGAAAATTTTGAGCCTAAAAAGCAATGAAATATTTTTCTTCATTTAGGGCTGTTTTACCTTAATTTATTATATTGTTGTTGTTTTTTTTTTGTTGATTTAATGTCATAGTTGTATTGTAGAAATAACAAGAAGTGTTTTGGTATAAATTTTATTATTTTTGGTGAAGATTTGAGTGATTTTAAAAAATAATACCCGACTGTAAATTGCTTTTTTTACCACTTTCTGTGTGTTTTTGTGAAAAACTAAAACCAAAAATGGATTCTATATGAAAAATCGAGTGGGAAGGTATATTTTGGTGAATTTTTGTGATCAAAGAGGTCGCTGGTGGCTAGAAGCTTGGTTTCGCTTGAGAAGAAGAAGAAAGAAAAAGAAAAGAAAGAAAAATAAAGAAAGAAAATAAAAGGTTGGGCTTTTATTTATTTTTAGTTGGGTTTAAGAGTGGATTGGTTGTATTTTTGACCTTGTATTTTCATTCGGCCTTCTGGACTTAATAAAGGTGGGTTGATTCTATTTTAGCTTGGGCTCGTGACTGGGTTTCGGAGTTAAACCCAAAGTTTTCATTATATTAGTTTGTTTAAATTTCAATTGGGTTTTTTTTTTATGGAATGGCCAACATTTTTTTTGGGCTAGAGTAGTTCGGCTCAAGTATGTTAAATGACCCAAAATCATTGTGTTGTTTATATTTTGCCAAATCAAAAATCAAATTGTGTAATTTAGCCCTAATATTTTGAGTAATTTTATTGTGGCTCAAAAATTTTTAGATTTCTTTCATTTAGGCCCTTAATTTAATTGCATTTTTCTTTTAAACTTTATCTTTATTTAATTTTGACCTCTAGTTTTTGTAAAATTATATTTTAGCCAAAAAACTTTCTAATTTTTGCAATTTGTCCCCAATGGTTTTTGAGTCCTCAATTATAATTGTTCCCTCCCTTTAGCTGTTAATTATGCTTCTCTTGCATGCATTTAAATTATAGTTTTTGAGTGTTTTGAGTTTATTTACATTTTAACATATTAATATGAATCTAATACATTTTTTTAAAATATTTTCGATTAAATTGGTGACGTGATCCTTTTATTGATTTTGAATATACATAGGGCAACCTAACCTCATTTAGTCACCACTTCGAAAAGGAGCTACCCCTACTATCCTTTGGATTCTAATTACGTGATCTTATGTACTTGCATATATTTATATTTTATTTATTTATTTATTTTAAATTTCTATTCAATTTTTATGTGTGTTGGATCTAAATTTTGTAATTATTTGGAGGATGTTTAAATACCTCAAGATGTAATACATAGGTGATATTTTTGCAAAAAGTTATAATTAGATAGGCCAATGTAATAATAGATAGGATAGATAGATTTATTTTATTATATTTTATTATTTTAAATTATAGTTAGGTTCCTCATTGTAATAGATAGGATAGATATGTTCATTTTGTTATATTTTCCCATTTTAGATTGTCGTTAGATCCCCCATTGTAATAGATAGGTTGTGTGTGTTTATGTGTCCTACATGCTTATGTGTTTTAACCACTCTTCTTAGAATTTTACATCTAGATATTATATTTATATTTTATGTGTTCTATGTGCTGTAATGTATTTATTTGTTTTAATTCATGCTTTATTTGTTTTATTATATATTATGAACACACAACTTCCCCACACTAGTCTAATGCTAGTTGTAACTCTTGCTCACTTCCTTGGTAATCCAATACTGGTAAGGATTTCTAGAAATGGGCTAATTCAATACTAAACCTTTAGGTTATCCAAACATTACATTCATCTCTTGTGTGTCGTTTATTGCATTTTCATGCATTTTTCCTATTTTAGGCAACTTTTCTGATTTGCATGAGTCATATCATCTAGATTTGCATTTCATTTAGAAAATTAGAAAAATAAGTTAGTTCGTTTGCTTGCTTATGTTAGAGGAGTCACTTTTCCAATATGAAAAATGGACAATTATAGTTTTCTAACTTAAATATTCCATTAATCCCCCTATAAGAAAGAAAATTGAATTACGAGTTTTTGTTTCCCATACTTATTATGTTACATTCCTTTTTTCTGACCACTTATATCTATATTTATAATTTAATTTTCTTTTCTTTGAGCTTCATTCTTACATATTCGTGACCCCTTCAAGAAATTATTTTGAAATTCGCAATTAATGCGATTGGTACTAATTAGACTTTGAATAAATATTTCGCCTCCTTTCTATATTTTTTCAAGCTTAGATTTGCATACATGTAGAAACATCCAAAGGTGATAAATTTAATGGTTAGATTAGAAAAATTTTGACTAAACCTCACACTTAAATTAGACTAGATTGAAAGGGTGTCTTAGGCTTGAACCGATCGAACTTTTGCTTTCTTTTTCTTCAATCGTGATTTCCAAATTCATTTTCTCTCGTTTCAAAGGTCTGGAGTTGTCGAAAAAGGTTTTATTTTATTTTAATTTATTTTATTTTTTGTTAAAAATATCTTTGGGTGATTTGGTACACCTAAATTCAATACTAAGTAGCGATTTTCGTTTTTCTAAAATCCTTTTAAACTAAAATTTGGGTTCAAACTATCACATTTTTTAGTTGCATTTTAGGCCCTTTTTCATTCATTTTTTTAATTAAAAACACATTTTTACAAAAACCTTTTTTATTGTGAAAAAATGGGGCGCGACAGTTTGACAACTCCACTGGGGATCGCTAGTGACTCTGATAATTTGGTTTAGTCATCTTTTCCCTTTTTAATCCTTTTACATATTATATATGGATGTCTTAGGTTGCATTTTTTAGGATCTTTTGCATTTCACACTTGTATTCGTTCTTCGTTCTCCGCGTATGTGATGAATGATTTATTTATTTTTACTTATTTATTTGTATCATGCTTTGCATCTTGGATGGAGGGATTATTACCCTAAAGTCTTCATGCATGTTTAATAATACTTAATCCTCCCCTCAAAGAAGAACTTCATACGTGCATTCGTTATTCCTTTTAACCATTGTTTTTTTCCTTTAGTGGTTGTCATACCACTCTTCCCTATTAGGATTAAATTGATTCACTTGGACATGTGTCTGTAGTACAACGTACACGTAGCAGTATTTGAGGAATCACTTGAGCCACTGATTGAAGGCCTTGGACTTGATGACTCTTTGTCTTTTAGTTTGAAGGTTTGAGAATCTGAAATCTTATCAAGTCTAGATGCATTGATGAACCCCAATCTCATGCATTCATTTAGAAATCACTTAGAATAGAGTCTACCTTACCCTATTAGGAACCCTAGACACAAGGGGAGGGATTTCACCCTTCTTTACCTTATATTATTGTACTATTTTGTTGTTCCAATGTGTTATGTATTATTTATCAATTAAGCTAACCTTTTTTTTTTTTCTTTTCTTGCATTCATAAGTTTTAGAAATAAGAGTCTTGACATGGTACTCATTTTAGGATAGTCCGCCTTTTATAAATAACATGTTTAAATTTCAGTTTATCACATTAATACTATGAATATATTGCATGTCATTTTTAGGCTTATCCAGGTGTTCAAATAGGGCACATCTAGGTCATGCTTCAATTGCCATGTTGAATATTTACTTGCTTTAATAAACTGTCATTATGCATTAATCATAGAGGATAGGCCGCTTATGAAATCCCACATTAGGAATAAACTATCCTTTTATCTTGGATACACAATTCAATAAAACTTACACGTTTATATTTTTTATATCATCCAAAGGGGTAGTGCATAAAACAAGGTAGGATCCGATTTTTTCATGATGATGGCATTGAAAATGATGAAGCAGTTTTTGCACATTAGAATATGAACCTCTAATATTCCCTTTTTGATCATTTTGTCAAAGTTGACAAAATCCCTTGCATAAGGACACTAAATCGAAGAAATTCACAAATGATTTCTTATTGTTGGGATAATAAATATAGTAAGGCCAAATCTTGATTTTAGAAGACTCATACACTAATGCATTGCAACAAAAATTGTGAAATTTGAAACTACAAATGGGCGGGCAATCTGGTCGATTTTTGAGTAAACCATCAATTCCATCCAATCCATTTAATCAGTTTGTTCTCTTTTAGGGTTTCAATTTGTGCTTCACTAAAAAAACTAGTTGAGACATTGCAATCCTTTCAAGAGTAGATTCTTTCATATTAAATTGACTTTTAACATTTCTTCATATGCCAACCTAAGCAATCAATCCATTTAAACTTTGTTCTCATCCTGTTAGGTCAGATGTCTCCTGCCGCTCCAATTAGCTAAATTTTCAAATTATTTTTTAGTTGAATATCAATAAATTGATCGGATCTATCAGGTATTGTATGATGTCTATCCTAGAGGATTGTGCATTTTTCATGATATGCCAACCCTTAGCATAGAATAGCTCCCCCATAGAACATGCATACCGGATTTGCAACTTCGCTTACTAACTTTGAATATTTTTCTTTTTCTTTTTTTTTTCCTTCCCGTACATTCATAAAAGATATTTTAGTAAGGTAGAAATAATTTTCCTATATTTGACAACAATTTTGGTCTGATAAAGGTTTAAAAATTAGAAATATTATTTGATTCTTGGGTAGTTCCTACAATGTAAAATATGGAGAATCCATCTGAAAGCGCCAATTTAGAGCATGTAAGAGATTTCATGATATTGTTGTTTGTAAAAAAAAAATCTTTGTTTATTGTTTCTAACACGTTTGGTCCTAAAAGAAAAAAGAGAGAATGTGTATGCGTGTGTGTGTGGAAGGGAGTTTCTTAGAGATATATATATATATATATATATTCTCATTTGAAATCTAGTCAAGCAAAATTTTTTGTTTCAAGTATTTACAATAATAAAGTTCTTCATTTTGACTATCCTTGTTTGCAATTTTGTATATATTTTTATGTGCATTCCATTCTTTTTTTTTGGCTCATACGGAGACTTCATAATGGACCTCAAGCAACAAGACTATATTGAGATTCCCAATTTTGTCATCTTTTGTATGAAATTCATATGTTTAGCTTTTAAAAATTGTTGCATGCACTAGATTTGCGGCCTATACAATTCAATGAGACTACCTAAAAATTGAAATCAAAAGGCGTCACTCGAAATTGTTAGTTTGTTTTAAAATACCAAGTATGATGGCTTTTCTCTTTCATTGTTGCTATTCACATTTTGCCTTACTGTATCAAGCCTCCCGAATCGGTTGCCCTGATTGACACATGTCAAAGTGAAGCAATTTTACTTTGAAAAAGTTCAATGTGTTTAATTAGATTCAATCCACATCTAAGTGAAAGCAAAAATGTTCATTACTGTTATTTATTTTAAAATTTTGGGACAATGCTTTAGGCATTCATTTCTCTATCTATACAGATTTTATAATTTGTTCTCCCATTTAAGGCATCAAAAGTATAATTTCATTTCAAATAAGAGCCTTGATGATCACAATTCTATATTGGACAAATTTTTAAATGTTTTTAAATTTCAAATAAGATTCTTCTAATGAGTTATGTTTTACTTTGGTTGTCATGTAATATAAGAATAATGTTTTGGCCATCTTTTCTACTATCTAAATATTATTTATCTTTTGCATTCTCATTTAAGATTAAATTGGTGGTTCATTTCAAAAACATTTATGATCTCACCCCACATTGGGGTAGGAGATTTGAAAATTTTCAATAATAACAAATATGCTAATTTTTTTTTTGGAAGAGACATGGAGTATTCAAAACAAAAAGAGAAGAAAAAAAAAGAAAGGGGCATCTATCTTCTAAAATTTAGGGGGTTTTAATTCTATCATTGATGTTTGGACTTCATTATTGACAAAAGAAAAAAGAAAAAGAGAAGCGAAAAAGAAAAGGAAAAGGAAACACAGAAAGAAAAAAGAAAATGTGAAGAAAAAAAAGAGAAAATTCAATGCTGAAATTCCTTTAGTGATGATGATAAAAGTCCAAATGGAGTCAAAGATCTTCTAAGTTCGAGCCCAAATCTGGGGCAATTTTTGGAAGGAATGCGATCTTAAATGCAATGTTCTTGAATATCTTATTTCTTTTAACTATCATTTTCAAGTCACATTACAAACCCATAAAATTTCTTGTTGACTTATCTTTCATGACAATTTAAAGTAAGGATCAAAATTCTAAGAGATCTACTAATTACTCATAAGGTCATAACCTGTGTCAATGAATTTAACTATCTTTTTTACCCATATATTACAAACCTATAGAGTTATTTGTTGATTGAGTTTTCATAAGAAATAAGGGTGAGAAACTATTTACTTTCACCAAGATGTGGTATTGAATGGATTATATAATTCAAGCACAAAGTTAAGAGATATCCTGTGTCTAGTCTTTAATTATTATTTCTCTTAGTTACCTGAAAATCAGGAATAATACCCACTTGATTGGTCCTGAAGGATGACCTAATGAGAAAGAATGATCCTTTTTCCTTAAACACTGATCCTAAGTAAGGAAGAGATCTATTGCAATTTAGTCTGTTTTGAGAAGTTTATCATGAGGTCTTTTACATGAGTTTAAACATTACATTTTTTGGCTTGTTTTTTCATTTAAGGAATACAATTTGTATTGTTTTGCATGTCACCATTGATATACCAACGTACATTGCATATTAGTATGTGATTATTTTCTAAATTTAGGGAGCACAATTTTTTTTGCTTTTGTCAAATAAATGAAAATTCAACCAAACAAAATTTTTTGCAAATAAATGGTTTAAATTTGGATAAATTTTTATAATACATTTGTAGGGTATTCCCAAGAGTCAAGTAGACTTCAAATCTATTGTTTAAATTTTGACTTTGATAAGCCAACACTTTACATGAACAGTAATTGTTTGTGAAAAAAAGAAGAAAAAAAATTTCAAGTACATATTATACTTTGGCAAATCCCCTATGTGTAGGTATTTATAGTTGAAATCGAGGAAGAAGCGTAAGTCAAAATTTTGCAAATTTGAAAGTCAATCATGAGTAAAAAGGGGCAATAATACTACATCACAAAGTGGAGAACTAGCTCATCCATTGAGAAGGAGTACTTACTTTAACAGCCAATTTTTTTAAAAAAAAAGAAGAAGAAAAGAAAAAAAGAAAAGAGAAAAGAAAGGGAAAAAGAGGGAAAGAGAAAAAAGTTTTTCGTTCAATTTTACAAATTTTGCTATTAAACTTTTGGAGCATTTCACTTTGGGATTGTGTTTCTAAAGTGGGACAACTTGCTATTCTCTTATACTTGAAATGGAAGTGGTAATACCTGCCGAAAATGAAATCCCATTCCTGCACATCTTGATAAAAGCCTAACTAGAAGAAGTCAAATGATTAAAAATTAATTGTTGTCTTCAATTGATAAAAAGGAGTTGAATGCTATTTTTCATGGGCAATATTACCAATAATGGATGGCTCATGTTCATAAGAAGAAAGACAAATATCGCTTGTTTGAAGTAAGGGATAAGGTTTTGAAGCGAATTCTTCTGATTCAAGAAGAGGATAAATGAAAGTTTGCTCCAACTTGGCAATAACCATTCATTGTTCAAAGAATACTATCTGGAGGAGCGCTTATTCTCATGAAAATGGATTAGCAAATGTTTCCTCAACAAATCAATTCAAACATATGCAAAAAAAATTTCATTTGATTATGAAATTTGCCTTTTAAAATTACTGCAAGAGATGGGTCCAAGACAGACCTTCTTTTCTTTTCCATTTGGATATTTTATCCTTAGTTTTCCCCTTTGACCTTTTAGAATAATTTATTCTTTTTCATTTGACAGTCCCTTAAGATCACAAACCCCATAGTGGGGCAATTTTATTTCTTTTTTAAAAAAAAAAAGAAGATAGGAAAAAGGAAAAAGAAAAGAAAAGAAAAGAAGAGCAAGGAAAGAGACATGAAAAAAAAGAGAAGAAAAGAGAAGCCTAATTAGAATTAAATTGGGGCAAATTTTTAGTTCTTATCAGGCCTACACTGGGGCAAATTTTGGAATATTGGGATCTCAGGCATATTTCATGATCTTTTTCAACCCTTAATCTTTTCTTCACACCCCTCACACCTCATAACAAAAGTCAAAACATTATCAACCTCCCCATTTTGCAATATTTTTTAAGAAATATTTTTTAATCATTTGGCAAATGAGGTACATACATTTTTTTTTGAAACCTGCCAAAAAAGATTGTCTCACTGATGCCACTAATTGTCAAAATATGATTGGATTGGTATAGTTGAACTTAAAATTGTCTTGTCTATGTTTCAAGGTGAAAACCTGAAATGACACCTTTCCCTTAAAAAAAAGAAGGAAAAAAGAAAGAAAGGAAAAAAAAAAAGAAGCAAAAAGAAAAGGGGTGGGGTAACCTTGTGAAAATCTGAAAGGATACTAAGGTAGAGTTCTGAAACGCAAGAGAATCATGAATGGAAAGTAAGAGGTCGAAGTATGAAAAAGCTGGTGTCTATGTTCATTCGGATTTCTTTCCACAATATTATTCTTTTGTTGACATTGAAATTCAGATGAACGTCATCAAAAGGGGGCAGATGTGAAATCTTTCATTTTTAAGGGCCATTCGCTCAAATCTGGTCATTAGAAACAGATGATTTGTGACACATAGTGAAGTGTAGTTGCCTGATACTAGAAAATTGAGAAGATTTAAGGCAGGTTGCTACACAGTTCTTGAGGGATAGTTTTTGACATTGAAAGATCATGTTTGCATGGTTCTCAAAACTAAAGGGATCACATAGTGGTGGGAATGTTTTTATCACAATTGTTTCCTCTCTCTTTTGCAGGTGAGATTATGTGATCACTATTTATACCTTCTCAAAAGCATGAAAAATGCAACCCTTATTTAGTTAAGTATGATTTACATTGGAGCAAATTCTGAAAGGAGTGATTTCGATTCGACAATGCATTCCAAATTGGTTTTGTGAAAAATTCTTTGAAAAATTGAGAAGATAGTGACATTTTATTTTCTCTCTCTATTTGTTTGGGTTCGAGTCAAATCCCACCAGCAATCTAGATTTTGGGTGTATTTTCATTTCTCCCGCTAGTTGTCTAAGTTTGGATCTAATCTCACAAGCAATCTAGGCTTGGGGTGCATTTTTATTTCTCTTGCTAGTTGTCTAGATTCAGATCTAATCCCACCAGCTATCTACATTTGGGTGCATTTTATTTTCTCTCGCTAGTTGTTTAGGATCGAGTCTAATGTTAGCAACATCTAGGTTTAGGATATATTTTCAGTTCTCGAGTTAGTTGTTTGAATTCAGATCTAATCCTACCGCTACCTAGGTCTAGGGTGCATTTTCATTTCTCCGACTCGATTCTAATCCCACCAACTATCTAGGCTAGAGTGCATTTTATTTTCTCCTGTTAGTTGTTTGGGCTCGGATCTAATCCCACCAGCAGTTTAGATTTGGGATGTATTTTCATTTCTCCCTCTAGCTATTTGAATTCGAATCCAATACCACCAGTTATCTAAGTTTGGGGTATATTTTCATTTCTTCCTCTAGTTGTTTGGATTTGGGTCTAATCCTACCAGTTATCTAGGTTTGGGGCGCATTTCATTTTTTCGCTAGTTTTCTGGGTTTGACTTTAATCTCACCAGCTATCTAGGCTTGGAGCGCATTTTCATTTCTCCCACTAGTTAGCTACGCTTAATCCCATCAGCAATCTATATTTGAGGCGGATTTTTATTTCTTCCACTAGTTGTTTGGGTTCAGATCTAATCCCACCAATTATATAGGTTTGGAGCGCATTTTCATTTTTTTCATTTTTGGATTCGAGTCTAATCCCACAAACTATCTAGATCTAGGGTGTATTTTCATTTTTTTCACTAATTGTTTGGGTTCAGATCTAATCCTACCAATTATCTAGGCTTGGAGTGCGTTTTATTTTTTTCTTGCTAGTTGTTTGGACTCAAGTCTAATCCCACCAGTTATCTAAGTTTGGGGTACATTTTCATTTCTTTCACTAGTTACCTAGATTTGGATATAATCCCACCAACTATTTAGATTTGGGGCGCATTTTCATTTCTCCAGGTAGTTTTTGGGCTCGAATCTAATTCCACCAACAATTTAAGTTTGGGATGTATTTTTATTTCTTCTACTAGTTGTTTGGGTTTGATTCTAATCCCATCAGTGGTCTAGGACTGGGGCACATTTTCATTCTCCTACTAGGCATCTAAACTTGGGTTCAATCCCATTGAACAGTCTAGATTCAAGAATCACTTTATTTTACTGTTGGTAAGTCTCAACGTTCACCGCGCACCCTTTTATCTCCATTCTTGACAATCACTTTTATTTTATTATTGGCGAGTCTCAGCGTCCACCGCGCACCCTTCTATCTCCATTCTTAACAATCACTTTTATTTTACTGTTGGCGAGTCTCAACATCCGTCGTGTACCATTCTATCTCCCTTCTTGGAGCGTAACTGGGTCCTTCTACACATCTTTTTCTTATTATGAAAACTTGCTTTTCTTGATTGGCTTGTTTAGTAATTGTGTTTTATCACGTATTTTGTGTTTCATGTTTAGAAGTTCTAACGGATCAAAAATCTTTATATCCGAAGAGATCCCTAACAGCACACATATCTATTTTGCCATAATTCATTCGCATTTGAACTATGTTTGACCTGATTCTCAATGATGAGATACGTAGGCAACTCCATATGAGTTCGGTCACATCTTTTGCACTCTTGTCACGTCGCTTTGTTGAGTGAGTTTTAACTGCATTATTTTGTTTGTTTCAATTCAGTTGTAGCCAAAGGAGATATGTGGATAATTTTGTATCTACATTTTTGTCTCGAGTTTTTTCGAAACTCTAGACAAAGAGGTCAAGTTGTAGGTACCAAAATTTTGTCAATATTTTGATATTTTCTTGAATTTTGTCTATTTAGGGGGTTATTTATTTTTATGCATTTGAATATCTATTTTTCTTGTTTTGTGGGATTTTTTGTCTAAAAAAGAAAAAGAAAAAGAATAAAATTTTTAACAAACTTTTATCAAACCTATACACTCTAATCATTTTTCATTCAACAAATACACTATTAACCCAATTTAATACTCAATCTCCCATTCCTCTTTTTTCTTCCATTTTGGTACAAAACCTGTTATTACCAACCAAATACACCCACTCCCCATCTCTCTCTCTCCCTCTTTCTCAAAAAATTTTGTCACTTACACACTCCAACTATACAACACACTTACACCAACACAACCACTCCAACTTTCCCCTGAATCTCCCAAAAATCCTCTCGGATCCCTCTCTCCTTTTACACTCACAAACACACATCACACACCAAAAAAAATCTCTCTCTCACGGCCACTTCTCTCCCTCTTTCTCAAAATTTTCTTAGAATAGAACACACCCACTTCTCCCCCTCTCAATTTCTCTCACACACACAAGCCAACAAGAAGACAGGATAAGAAAGTGAAGAAAAGGAGGCAAACAAAGGAAACAGATGGACAGTTAATGCTTGGAGATTTCATCAACAACATCGACCAAGAGACTACCACATTCATTGGGGCATTTTTTAACTTTTTAATCATATTAAATCCATGTTTTGTTGTTTAATTTTCTCTTATTTTTGCTGATTTCTTTTGTTGTTATGTTGTTAAAATTTTGGGAGGGGTCATAAACAAGATTAAGGAAAAGAAGAATAGGGTTTTGGTACACATATTTTATGTTTGAAAAAAAATCTAAATGAAAACCGAATTAAAAGAGTACATTTGGTGTATATATTTTGCTAAAATAGATGATTGTGGCTAGTACAAGGCCTAGAAAAATGTTTGGTTATTCACATTTTTGAAGTTTTTGAACCTTAAAAGCAATGAAATATTTTTCTTCGTTTAGGGATATTTTGTTTTAATTTATCATATTGTTGTTGTTTTTTTTTTGTTGTTGATTTAAGGTCATGGTTGTATTGTAAAAATCACAACGAGTGTTTCTGTATAAATTTTATGATTTTGGTCAAGATTTGAATGATTTGAAAAAAAATAAAACCTTGCTGTAAATTGCTCTTTTGAGTACTTTTCATGCATTTTTGTGAAAACTAAGGTCGAAAATGGATTTTAGGCAAAAAATCAAGTGGAGAGGTGTATTTTGATTAAATTTTGTGATCGGAGAGGTCGCCGGCGACTGACAGCAGTTCGTCGGCGTTGCCATGGTCACCAGCGACTCGAGCTTAGCCTCACCAAAGACGAAAAAGAGGAAAGGGAAGAAAAAGAAAAAAGAAAAAAGAAAAAAAGAGAAAGGAGAGAAAGAAAATAAAGGGTTGGGCTTTAATTTATTTTTAGTTGGGTTTAAGAGTGAGTTTATTTTATTTTTTGTTTTGCATTTTAGTTTGGGCTTCTAGACTTAACAAAGGTCGGCTGATTCTATTTTAGCTTCGGCTCGTGATTGGGTTTCAGAGTTAAGTCCAATGTTTTCATTACATTTAAATTTGTTTAAATTTCAATTGGATTTGCTTTTTTTTTTTATGGAATGCCTGCATTTTTTTTGGACTAGAGTAATCGGCCCTAGTATGTTGAATGGCCCAAAATCATTGTGTCGTTTATATTTTACCCAAATAAAAAATCTAATTTTGTAATTTAACCCCTAATTTTTAAGTAATTTTATTATGACCCAAATTTTATATTTATTTCATTTAGGTCCTTAATTTAATTGCATTTTGTATTCAAAACTTTATCTTTATTAAATTTTCACCCCAATTTTTGTAAAATTAAATTTTGGCCCAAAAAACTTTCTAATTTTGCAATTTGATCCCTAATGGTTTTTTATTCCTTAATTATAATTGTTTCCTTCTTTTAGCTGTTAATTATGCTTCTCTTGCTTGCATTTAAATTATAATTTTTGAGTGTTTTGAATTTATTTACATTTTAACATAATAATGTGAATCTAATACATTTTTTTAAATACTTTCAATTAAATTGGTGCCGTAATCCTTTTGTTGATTTTGAATATACATAGGGCAACCTTAGCTCATTTAGTCACCATTTCGAAAGGAAGGTACCTCTACTATCTTTTGGATTCTAATTACATGATCTTATATGCTTCTATGTGCTTGCATGTATTTATATATTTATTTATTTATTTTAAATTTCTATTCAATTTTTATGTGCGTTTGATCTAAATTTTGTAATTATTTGGATGATATTTAAATATCTCAAGATGTAATAGATAGGTAATATTTTTGCAAAAAGTTGTAATTAGATAGGCTAATGTAATAGATAGGATAGATAGATTTATTTTATTATATTTTTTATTTTAGATTGTAGTTAGATTCCTCATTGTAATAGATATGATAGATAAGTTCATTTTATTATATTTTTTCATTTTAGATTGTCATTAGGTCCCCCATTGTAATAGATAGGTTTTGTGTGTTTATGTATCTTATGTGCTTATGTGTTTTAACTGCTTTTCTTAGAATTCTATATCTAGATATTATGTTTATATTTTATGTGTTCTATGTGCTCTTATATGTTTACTTGTTTTAATTCATGTTTTATTTGTTTTACTATGTATTATAAACGCACAACATCCCCACTCTAGTTAACGTTAGTTGTGGTCCTTGCTCACTTCCTTGCTAATCCAACACTAGTAAGGATCTCTAGAAATAGGTTAGTTCAACACTGGACCCTTAGGTTATCCACGTGTTAGATTTATCTCTTGTGTTGCATTTTCACTCATTTTTCCTATTTAGGCAACTTTTCTCATTTACATGATATTTCCTCCTATATTGTCCCTTTATCCTTATATGCATGAGGCATATCATCTAGATTTACATTTTATTTAGAAAATTAGACAAATAAGTTAGTTCTTTTGCTTGCTTATGTAGAAGAGTCACTTTTAGAATCTGAAAAATGGACAATTATAGCTTTCTAACTTAAATACTCCATTAATCCCCCCTATAAGAAAGAAAATTATATCACGAGGTTTTGTTTCTCGTGCTCATTATGTTGCATTCTTTTTTCTTTGGCCACTTGTAGTTATATATATAATTTAATTTTCTTTTTTTTAGTCTTATCCTTACATACTCATTACCCCTTCAAGGAATTATTTTGAACTTCGCAATTAATGCGATTGGTACTAATTTGATCTTGAATGGACATTACGCCTCCTTTCTATACTTTTTTCAAATTTAGGTTTGTATCCATGTAAAAATATCCAAAGGTGATAAGTTTAAATGTTAGATTAGGAAAATTTTGACTAAATCTCGCAACTAACTTAGATTAGATTGAAAGGGTGCCTTAGGTTTGAGCTGATTGATTTTTGTCTTCCCTTTCTTTAACCGTGACTCCCAAACTCATTTTTCCTCATTTCAAAAATCTGGAGTTGTCGAAAAGGGTTTTATTTTATTTTATTTTATTTTTGTTTTATTTTAATTTTTGTTAAAATATCTTTGGGTGACTTTGTACACCTAAATTTGATACCAAGTGGTGACTCCCTTTTTTTTTCTAAAACCCTTTTAGACTAAATTTTTTACCCAAACTGTTGCATTTTTTTTGTCTCATTTTAGGCCCTTTTTCATTCATTTTTTAATTGAAAAACACATTTTTTGCAAAAAATTTTTTTATCCCAAAAAATGGGATGTGACAGGATTTTGCGAGGACACAAAGTTCTAAAGTTAGAGAGAATAAAGTATCCTACATTAGAAGTGGTAAGAGAAAATGAATGGTTTATGAACTTGGGTCATTTGGCCAATGAGTAATTTGGGTGGGAACCTCCAAAGTCTAGAAGGAACTAGGAGTATAAGAACAACCAAGTGGACAGTTTGGATTTTGACGAATTTTGCAAGGATACAAAGTTCTAAAGATGGAGAGAATAAAGTATCTCACATCGGAAGTGGTAAGAGGAAATGAATGTTTTATAAGTTTGGGTCCTTTGGCTATTGAGTAATTTGGTTATCTGGGCTAGCTCTTGGACCCGAATCGTGATAGTGTGTGTTGTGTGTGTATATAAGTATATACATATACAAAATACACACACATACACATATCGATATGGTTCTTTGACAAATACAAAGAACAACATCGGCAAAAAAATGAAGGAACAATCAATAGTAAGGATATCCAGGGAATCTATGAGCAAAACAACTACACCAACAAATATCTCCAAACACTTGGAGAATATCTTTTAACCTAACTTGTTCCCAAAATTCTTTCTATAACCACTTCTTCATCAAACCCAACACATATATTATGTATGTATGTGTGTAAATGGGCAATCTTGGAGGATTCAAACCCTATTTTTGACTAGTTAATTTATTCTGATAAGCACAAGACTACACACTCAAACAGATATATGTACACACACATATTCATACATACACACATACATATACGTAATATATCTGTGTGTGTATTTGCATGTGTATGTGTGTATATATAGATTTTATATATATATAATGTTCCTAGAATAATATTGTTTGTAATGCCTTTAGCCAAAAGAAAAGTTTCTTTGATCGAGACTAATGAAAATTGAATTTTCACGTTTGAAAGTTGGAAATGGATATCTAATTTTGAGCCATTTGTATTTTGGAGTCCATCCTTAGTTTGTTCAAAGAACTTAGTGGGAATAAGTCCTTCATGGGTGCAACTAAAGTCAGCTCCAGTATCAAAGAGGACTTCTATTTCAAGGATATAATCATCATAGATAATTAGTTTGATTTTGGACTAGGAATTTTTTGTCAAAAATTCTGGACAATTGGTTTAGGAATTCTATATCATCTTGTGTGATTGAGTTTTCTTGTATGGTTTCAAACGTTTTTGGTTGTCAGGTAGCAAGGATTGTATGGCAAGGCTATCTAATTCTTATTTTGCTTTAATTGCTCTAATTTCATCTTTAAGAAGAACAATTTCAAGCTAAAAGTCTTGGATTGATATTGGTTTTGTTGGCCTGGATGGGAATCGGTTAAGGATGTCTGTAAGGTTATAGGTATTAAGAAGTTTGGGGTCTCTGGCTAATGGGTATAAGGAAATATTTGAAAGAATACTTGGTGGTCTGTTTAGGGATTCTTTGAATTTGTTGAGATAAAACTTTCTCTTTTCAAGGTCAAGAATGGTTTCTATGAAGATGAGAAGAAGGTCCTGTTCCTTTGTCAAGGCATTTACAATTGCATTTCCTTTTTTTTTATCTTCATCACTATTGGTAGTAGACAAAGATGAAACATCATCATCCTCAAGTTCGTTTTCATAATTTTGTTTTTCACGTTCTAAATCATCATTGTTGGCTTCTGCAAGGAAGTTGGATAATTGGTTCAGTACTTGTTCATCAAAAGACCAAGGGTGCTGATTCTTTTGTGTATTTTGTAATATTTGGCTATATGTCCATGTTGTTTGCAACTATGGCGGACAATTGCTGGTAAGGCTAGTGAGTTTTGGACAGGAGTTGGATATGGATTTTCTGGGAAAGGTAATGGTTTTCTAGGCTTATAAGGTAGTGGTATTCTTTTTTGTTGAGAAAGTTTTTGATAAAGGTTTAGGTTTTCTTCTGGTTTTTGTATGATAGTTGGGTAGGCCAAACTGTTCACAGAAAGAACCAAGATCTTTTGTTCTTTGTGCTTAATCTTTTGCAAGCTGTTTGAACATGTAAATTTTTAGAGCAACTTGTTGGACTTGGCTGGTTAGTTGTCCATAGGTAATTGTTTCCTATGGTACAATACCATCATATCGGTTTCGTATTTCTTCTTAAACAAGGTCTCTTAATGATTTGGGAAGGTTGTCTAATAACTTTTCTTTCCAATATGCTTGACTACAATTTGATCTTGAGTATATACGAGTCAGGAAAGTATATTTGTACCATCTAAAATTGAAAAGATTCCTACATTTAAGATTGTTTAGTAGTTCTGAGGACTTGTCTCTGAATATCCCTAGATCACCAATGAATGTTTTTGCGATTGTGAATATTAGGGTTGCTATTGTATCTGAGATAATTTCACCATCCTATACGATTGGTTCTCCATCTGCATCTAATTTGATTGCATTTACAATTTTCTCTTTGTCTTCTAAGGTAAGATGTTCATCCCACCATTCTTTTGAACTGTCCTATAAATCCCGTAATGAGGACATGAGTTGCAAGCTGGTCAGTACATCAATGATTTGTTCAATACGATATGGGTACCATGGTCATTTACTGGAGGATTGTGATTATATCATATTCAGAAACTCTATCTATGCTCCATTTGTAGATATTTTTTGCATTGCAAGGGTTTTGGAGGATGTTTGGTTTTTTCTTCAATAAGGTCATCTGGGTAAGTTGCCTTAAGTTGCCTTAGAGTAATAG
Source organism: Coffea arabica (assembly GCF_036785885.1). Taxonomy (NCBI): domain Eukaryota; kingdom Viridiplantae; phylum Streptophyta; class Magnoliopsida; order Gentianales; family Rubiaceae; genus Coffea; species Coffea arabica. Next base: position 30,454,780 of record NC_092313.1, read on the forward strand.
GGTTTTTGGGAATTTTTCCAATTCAAAGTTGGATTATAGGATGGTCTGGGTATGCTAAGTTTGGCTATTTAATTAGAAGAAGAGGCTACGGATTCTAGAGCAAGTTCATTTAGAACACAATTGTTTGTTTAGGAGGCCGACTAACGAATGTAGGAAATTCTAGTAATGGTTCATCTAGAATACAGGTCAATTGTTTGGTAGGACAAGCTGATACAGGATTGATCCGTGTAAGGGATTCTAATTTAGAGTTTTCTAAAGTATAGGTTGACTATTTGGCGGGTTAATTAACCGAGGTCGAGCCTTGTTCGGGTGAATTTTGCTTGTTTATGGGAGTGACAAAAGATTGGTCAATCTTGACTATTCTTTTTTCAAGTTCATCATGGATTTGTTTTGGAGTTCTTTGTGAAATTTATTTGGTATTTCATGGGGTCTAAATAAGGGCTTGGAAGAGGAAGTGGTTGTGTGTGAAGAGACTTTTGATCTAGTAAGAAGGTATTCTCCTAGGGTTTGTAGATACTTGTTGGTATAGTTATTTTGCTCATAAAGTCCCTATATATCTTTTGCATCTACTAGACTTCCTTCTTAGGCAACTTTTAGTTTAAAAGGCTTGCCACTAATTTCTATGGATTTGTATGAGAAGATAATAGACTTTGATGCTCGGATTTCCCTTTTTGATATTTGTCATTTCTTTGAAACATAAACTGATAACAAGAATGTGTACTCTATTTCATTCCTTAGAGCATAGATCTCAAACCAGTCAAAGAATTGAATGTGTTGTTTTCTTCTTCCACAGAAACTGTAGAAAGCTTCTTGGATCACCTTCCTTGGTTCTCTTGCCAAAGAATCATTGTCTCTTGGCTTGATTGTGTTCTGCATAGAATTCTTTTCTGAAACTCCTTGTCGATCTGGTATTCAGAAGTAAGAACTCTTATTTCTAGCTATGGATTGTTCGTTATGATTGAATGTGTAGGAGATATGGGGAGATCTCCTTGTACTGTTATTTGTTTAGAGGATTCTCTTTGATCTCCCCAAGCAGCTTCTGTTTGGACTGTATATTTTGTTTGAGAGATCTTTGATGATAGATCTTGGTTGTGTAATTTGGTAGAGATGAAAGAAGTTGAACGTCTTCTAATGTCTGGAATACCCATACTGGTATTGGTTGAGGAAGATACCCTAAAGCTTCTTGATTTGTCAAACTTGATTTGAACTGTCCCAGTAGGGAGTTGGTTGATACTCAAAACTGTTGTATTTTGGGGTAGTACATTGGGAACTATCTTCGACAACATCAGTCTTCTGGATGGGATATTTCATCCCAGGTGACTATTCTAAGCATAGATATCCTAAATCTGGTTGGATCTATTTAGAAAAGAACTCTTTCTCTTTTTGTTTGATTTCAAAGTTCTAGTGCTGAATGCTGAGCTTATCACCTTGTATTGTTTCTTGTACATGAAAGCAACAGGAAAAATTCCATTTTTTGTTTTATAGTTAGTTGTTTTTATGTTGAAAGTTAATGCACCCAAAATATTTCTATCTTGAAGAGATGTTCTGAAGTTTGGAAAGCAGTCGAAGTAGACTAGTCCTCTACATAGGCTTGTTTCAGCCATTCCAAGCATGGAGTCATTGAAATTTAGAAATCTGCGGTCTCGTAGATGAAGAAGTATAGATGTGTCGAGTCCTTCCCTTGTCAATGGTTTAGCTGTAATTTGTACAAGTCCAAAATGGATGTAGTTGTATTTTTATTAATGTCATTCAACGGCTTTCTTTGATAAAAGTTTGATTTTTTCATGGTCAGCATTTAGAGTAATAGTTTGTTCAACTGTTTTAATTGTATAATTGGATGAGATTTTCCATGTTTACTATTTTGATATATTTCACGTTCTTGATACTTAGGAATTTTTCAATTATCTATATCTTGATTAATATCTTGTATGTTTATTTCTTTCTTTAATGAGTGTTTGAAGAAGAGAAATTTGAATAAATAGATATTTTAGAACTAGATCTAAAGAAACAAGCTATTAAAACAAGTAAATAATAGAATTAAGGAAGTAGATAAACAGAAAATATTAAAACAAAATATAGATATGTAGGATCTCCCTTCCCCTTGGTACAGATCCTTTGGGATCCATGAGGGATAAATATATCACTTAAACAAATTATGATATAGATAACATGGATCTATATGATCAGATCTGAATTTTAGTGCAGTTCACCGTCTTGGGTACTATCATTCTCCAAGGACCTTCTTAGACCTCCAGATCTTAATGCCAGATCACATGGTCTTACTGTCAGGATTGTTCTCAAAGGCTACCAAATCTTGTTGTTTCTCTGCTAGATTTGAGTTCATAGATTCATACTAACAGTATCATAACAAATTAAGAAACATACTTATCATCCCACTTCTCACTCTAGCTTTGATACTAGAGTGGGGTGAGGGACTGTCCCTAGATAAAAAAGAGGATCTAAAAGTAGAGTAAGAAAGTGGGTTGTTGATGGATTTCCACTGAGAAGTTCAGGCAGTTGAACCAGCCATCAATCAATATAATAACAAATAAGTAAAGAAAGTAAAGAACAAGAGTATGCAGGCGGCTTAGTTGACCATTCACAAGATAATATATATTTGAGTGAAATTTATTGAAGAAGTTTAGAGGATTACAAGATTGAGAAAAGTTTGATCTACACTTGATCCCAAGTTATCACCTAAACTAGTTTGTATTCCAAATAAGAGGAGAAGGATTTTTTCAACTTAGAGAGAGAAGTGAGTTAGAGAAAATGGTGTGTTTGAGAGATATTTATAGGAAAATTTTCGTTTTGATACAATACCCATTATAGTATACCGATGCACTACAGTGTTGCTATAGTGACGCTACAGTGTATAGTGCAGTTTCTCCTGCCATGTTCACACAGCAACTTGATGGATTGCTATAATATTTTTTGGTGCTGCAGTGAATTCTAACATTGTTTATTTTTGTAAAATTTATGAAATTTGTGAGAAAATCCCTTAATAGTCATCGTCATTTTGTTGTAGTCCATCAAAACTTTCTTCTAACCTTGAGGACTTTGGTTCTTGTTTAAGTACTTGTCATTTTCATTCTGATTGTAGTTGGGAGAGGATTTGTTCGAGTTGTTGGACATGTTTTTCTTTATCCATTATTGAGGCTAGTTTTACTGATGATTTAGACTTCTACTTGTTTGCGGATCTCTAGGTTTGATTGATCTTGGATTCTTCTAGAATCATACTTGAATGTTTGCTATTGTATAAAGTCCTGTGAATATCAATATATTGTATACCCCTGTCGGACAAGGAGTGGAGGAAATTGGGCTTGTTTGAGAAATCCATACTTCCTCTAATATGCACATACTACTACAAAGATTGAAAAGTAGTGTAGACTAATGGGAATATAACTCTTTGGTTGTTCCAATCTTTGTTCAAATAGTTGGTATCCTTCTTTTACATCTGGTGCGAGAACCTGCAAGTTTGGTACATGCACATTCCACTAGGTTACAAATCAAGTAGGAAAATTGTATTTGTTTTTTTTATAAAATAGAACGGTTATGAATGTTGGTTTAATTTATTTTGGATAGAAAAAGGAATGGAACCATGCTACCTTATAATCCCAATAAGTATACTCAGGAGGATTGAAAGGAATCATGAATGACTTTGGTCAGCTTAGATTAATTCCCTATTTAGACGGTCTAATTACTTTGAGGATTTGTGCACAAGAATGGGTATTGATTACTTTTCCTGTGGGGTTGTCATTCTTGTTTATCAATTCTCTATCATGAGGTTTGAAGATTACAGATTGGGAATTTATCAAAATAATTTTGTAGTATTCTAGGTTTTGGTTAGTGTTTGAGGTATAAAATGATGGTTTGGAGGGAGCATAGATTTGGAAAATTCATTTGGATCATTTTGTATGAGGTTTGGCTCAGTTTGAATAAGGGTAATGATTGAATTTGTTTTAAAGTAGTTGCTTGGGATTGTTGGTTTATATGATTTTTGTTGGGTCAATTGTTTTTCTGTGTTTGAAGGAGGGATTGTTTCTAGTAACTTGGACTGAGAATATCCTACAGCTAAAGCCCATTGTTTAAGGTTCAAATAAGCGGGTGCTTTTGTTTCCTCTTCTTCAACCGTATCAGTCCATGGTTTTGATGAAAGGAAGGATAGAGGTTGTATTGAGGCTATTGGGTTTTTTTTTTTCCAGAAACGATAATTGATTATATTAGCTCGTGTAAGAAATATACACTTAATGAGCAAAGGCTCAATATGAACTATACAAGTGTCTGCGTCACTAAGGATTTAACCATTCCTCATCAAAAGATATGCTTAGCGCATAACGATTGAGATTACTTATGCTATTCCTAATTTCCTCATAAGAAATATTACTTATGCTATTGAGGCTATTAGTTGGAATGGGTTTGGATCAATTGAAAATATTTCAATCATGAGTTGTTTTCTTGCTTTTTTGGATATTTAAAATGAATTTGAAAGACTTAATGAGTTTGGGTCAGGATTAGTGGGTTTGTCAAGCAGTGTTCCTTGGCCCTCTTAGGCCTGCTACTGTTATTTCTTCTTTCTAGCCATTATCTTCCCTATAGGAATTCAATAGTTAGATAATCAGGAAGTTTGAAGACACTTTAATATATTCAATTTCAAAATAAAAAGCTGATAAAATCGCTTGCCATCTAGCATAAGTTTGTTTTGAGGCAAGGCTTTTAACGTCTTTTACTAAAACATGTTTGCTAATTTACAATCTATTCTTAATAAAAACTTTTGGTTTCATAATTCTATTTGGAATTTTGAGACACATAAAACAATGGTTAAAACTTCTTTTTTAATAGTAGAATAATTTTGTTGAGAATTCTAATGTTTAGAGATAAAGGCAATAAACTATGTCTGAGGCATCTGTTTCTATTATTTTGGAGGTTGTAGGATTAGGGAGAGAAAGATGGAATGGATTTGATTTGGGTTTTGATTTGGCAAACTATGTTAGTATGTTTGTCTGTCCACGAGGGTGGTGATAATTTTCATTCTATCAAACGAAGATTTGGCTAAGTTACTAAGGTTTGGGACAAAATCAACAATGTAATTGAGACATCCTAGGAACCTTTGAAATTGCTATTTTTCAAAGATTTGATATGGGAATTTGTCAGCAAATTGGATAGATCTTTCTATAGGGATGATTATTCTTTAGTGAATTAAGTGTCTAAGGAATCGAATTTTTGTTTGAAAGAGGCTAATCTTTTTTTGGGAGATAACCAAACCATTTTTTTGGGAAATATGGAGGAATGTGTTAAGGTGTTTGAAATGTTAGTCTATGTTTTCAGAAAAAAACTAGGACATCATCTATGTAAACCATGATGAAGGTGGAGTATAGGTTGAAGATATCGTGCGTGATTCTCTAGATCTCATAAGGGTCATTTTTTAGACCAAAAGGTAAGACATTCCATTCGTAGTGTCCAAAAGGCACTATGAACGTTGTTTTGCATATGTCTGAAGGATGAATCTCGATTTGCCAAAATCCTGACTTCATGTCAAATTTTGAAAATATCTTTGCCGAATGAAGTCATTGAAGTAGATCCTTTTTGTTTGGGATTAGATATCTGATCCATCGAAGGGCATTGTTCAAGGCCTTGTAATTGATCACAAGGCGTGGAACTACTCATTCAATTTCTGATTTCTTGTTGACATAAAATGCTGGACAACTCCAAGGAGATTGGCTCAAACTAATGATCTTTTTTAGCAATAGATCACTTATCTCCTGCTAGCAATGTTTGAGAAACTCTTGGTTCATTTGTATAGGTCTTGCCTTTTTTGGTATTTCCTTATCATTGAAGTCAGGCTCATAGGAAAGATGAATTGTGTGTTGTTTTCTTTTCTAGAAGTAGTTGGTATTTCAGCACACATTTGCTTCTGGATTTTGGACTTTGAGTTTTTTTATTCTTTCTTGGACTTCAGGTTGTTGTAGTTGTTCTTCTATTCTTCTGAAAACAATTTCTTCTTTCAAAAAGTTGATTTGATTTTCTTTGAGAATCAAAGAATTGAGTGACTTATGTGTTAGATCCTTAATCCAACATTGGACTTATATGTGAATAATTATATGTTGCAAACTGTCAATTAAGGTTAACCCCAATTAAAGTGATCAAATATAGTTTGGATTTAATGTATCTAATAGGGTGTGGGCTTTTAATGTGTAGAGACTTAAGGGCTCCTATTTCTATGATGGGCTGAAATAGGGTTCCAAAGGGTAACAGGAATGTTACCTATAAATAGGGTCATGGTCCTCAGGTCACACATATTCTTATTTGTCGTATTTTCTAATACCACAATATATAGCTCTTCCTTGATATCCCATCGTCAGGAAAGATACCATAGAGATACTAAAGGGTTCTCTCAAGAATCGGCAAATACGTGTAGACCTGGAAGGCCACCATAGTATCTTAGAAAATTCATATATCAGTTTGTCAATATGAATCCAGGTACGCTTCCGTTATTTTACTGTTAATTTATTTCTTAATAATCGCCATATAGATTTTGGATTTAATAGGTGATGGTTTTTACCAATGATTAAATTTAGATAACCACCCTAACAAGTGGTATCAGAACTAGATATCGTTGATTATTAGGAAATAATTTGGTTTTAGTAATTCATAGCTTTTTATTAAAAAAACTACGATTAATTTAGTTTTTCATTTGCACGGCTGAAAGTTTTTGTTCCGTGGTTGCGGTCATGTTCATGATTTGGCTTTATGTTTCAGTTTCATGTTTTGGCTTTTATAATCCGTAAAAGAATTGCAATCACTTTTGGTTTTGTTGCATGGCCAATGAATCAAGACTACTTGTTTGCTAAAGTCATTCACGTGCTTCATTAATGATTATTGTGTGAATCTGTGACCAACATGAATCAAGTTCCAACGTTGTGTCTCCGTCTCTATGCTTACAACGTTGATTGCTTAGATGTCAATTCGTGACGTTGATTGACGTGAATTGTGTCTTTATGCCTTCGGTTAGGTCCCACAATAGTCAAACCTTGGTTGTTGGCTTTGATCTTTTTCACTTGGCTGATTCATTGTTTATTGCACAGATTCATTATTTTTAGTTAGCCAATTCATTGTTATACAAATTCATTTTTAATATTTTTATGCTAAGAATATTAGGGTTTCTTTAATTTAAGTGAACCCTAATAAAATTAAATAAAACATTTAATCCCAATAAAGTTCATATGTTTGGTCCACTAAATGTATAGGTTTATAAGACATTATGGATTTCAAGAAAATTTTGGACTTGGATAATAAATTGGGTCAAATTATGGATATGGACCTTTGGTTCAATAAGTCTTGATCCAATTGACTGATTTGACCAGATTTGACTGGATTGACCAGGTTTGATCACGTTTTGATCAGAATTGACCAAAGTTGACTTTGATCAAAATTTTTGGTTAATTTGTATAATTTTAAATTTGAGTATTGGTATGATTATATATTTTTGGAATAAATTAATTGAAATAATATGCCACCAAAGTGACCTCTATTATGAAAATTAATTTATTTTAAAATATAACTGGTTGGGTACCTATAATTTTGTGGATATTGGTCGGCTCAAAGGAAGGTCGATATTTAATAAAATTACATGTGCACTTGTGGTAATAAATATGTGATAATTATTTGAATTTTACATGTGATTTATAAATTGGCTCAAAGAAAAATTTATTTTTTGACATGTTATTATTATCAGTATTTATTATTGCACCAAAAAATCACTTATAAGTTAATATTTTTATCCAAAGACAAAATATTAATGGAACATCGGTATTTTGAGATGGGATTACCTTTATTTGAATTTATTATTGTTTTGGTTTATGTGAGCTTGTTTTTAATTATTTAATGTTCTCTGTTCAGTTGCGAATGATCTTACAAATATTACTTCCAACATCAATAATATTCCTATGCTGAGTGGCACAAACTTCAAGTACTGAAAAGAAAATCTTGATAGTACTTGGAGTAATGGATTTTGACCTTGCGATAAGGGATAATCCTCCCCCACCTCTTACAGATCAGAGTATCTCTGATGAAAAGAAAAATAATGAAATGTGGGAGAGAACGAATCGCTTGTGTTTGATGATCATTAAAAAAGCCGTTCCAGAAGCATTTAGGGGAACAATGTCAGAAACAACAGTAACCGCTAAAGAGTTCCTTTAGGATATTGAAAAAAGGTCTGTCAAGAACGAAAAGACTGAAATTAGTACGCTCTTGACACGCTTGATTTCGATAAAATATAATGGTAAAGGTAATATCAGAAAGTACATTATGGAGATGTCTCATCTTGCCTCAAAATTGAATGCACTCAAATTGAAACTCTCTGAAGAGTTACTAGTGCATTTGATTTTAATATCTCTTCCTATACAGTTTAGCCAGTTTAAGGTGAGTTACAACTGTCAAAAGGATACTTGATTTCTAAATGAACTCATCTCACACTGTGTAGAGGAAGAGGAAATGTTGAAACAAAATCAGACAAAAATTACCCATCTGGTATCAACCACTTATAATAAAAGTAAGGGACTTAAGAGAAAAAAGAAAAAAGGAGCTGCAGGTACAGCGCCATAAAAGAAACAACAAAAGAAATCAGATGATCAGGGAAAGAATAGTTGTTTCTTCTGTGGAGTTGAAGGGTATAAAAAGAAGCATTGCACCAACTATCACGCTTGGTGTGCTAAGAAAGGTATGTTTCTTAATTTGGTTTGTTCTGAGGTTATGTGACGGCCCCACTTCTCCCTAAGGCGAACCAGAGGGTATCCGCGGGACGCCTGCTCAGCTCTCGCCAGGACTCATGGCAATATCCATTCAAACTTAGCACAATACTATTCAACAACACCAGATAAGTAAGAAAGTGCGAAAAACTTTCAAACTTAACAATATATATATAACGATTATCCAATTCTTACATCAAATTTTCAAAAGTTATATCAATACCCAAAATATATAACATCCAGGTACATCAAATATCCAAATCATACATCAGATTTCCAAAAGTACAACCAATAAGAGGTCTAACCCAAAATACATTAGAACCCTAAGCCAAAAGTACATCAAAAGGGATTCCCTCAAGCCTCATTCCATGCCCAATCCTATTAAGGAAAACAAATCTATAGGGTGAGCAAAACGCTCGTGAGGCCAAGAACACACATGCAAGCACATTGTTCAAATAACAATCCCAATTTAACAAGTAGAGCAATAATATTGCAATAAATAACAATTCGAGCGGGAAAAGTAAACAGAAACAATTCAAGGATATGGTAGCTCTCAGGAGTTAAGTTCCCCTTGCTTTGCCGATGTCATTCGTATACCTTCCCGCGATGACACTCAATCAGCCGGGTCGGTATTTCCATTCCGTAGATCACCACTTACTTCACTCCGTCCACCGTACACCTCCCGGGCCCGCAAGACATTTATAAGGCGATATTCCACGAGTATGCCAAGCAAGACCTCTCATTAGGTCGAGCTTAATTATCTCATGGCTCGCCAAGATTCCCGACCAAACCCATGCCGGCTCGAGTCCAAGGTTGGCCTATGAGTTTGGGCGTCCCCCATTTACATTTGAGAGTCGAGGAGATTCACTCTAACGACGTATGCAGCCATAGCATACCATTTCATTTCATTCAAACATTCAATCATCTCATTTCATTCAATTAAGTCATTCATAATTCATTCGTTTCATTTGAATCATGAGTCATTCATTTCAAATAAGAATGAGTGTGGTAAAGTACACACTCGCCTCTATTTTCAAATCTCCAAACAATCATAACAATTAAGCATGTATCAAGTATTCATACACTTGACACTCACCAATATAAGTAATGAGGAAGAAATGTCCCTCGGAGCTTTAAGCGTTCACTGTGGGATCCTTTTGAAGGTCCTCTTGTGTGCCTGAGTAATTAATAATGGCTATTACTGATAATTTCAAATAATAAGGAAGGTCGTAGTGTACGACCTTAGAAAATATCTCGAAATCGGGTCTAGGCTTCTCTTGAAAATCGAGACTCAAAAGGGTCACAAGACTCGAGGAAAATAGATCATTACCCTAAAATCATTGGATGGAAACAAGTATGAGCAAAAAGATCTCAAAACGAACGACCGAAGTCGGAACAGGACGGGCCACGTCACAATCCGACCGGATTCTGGCTGGATATCCGGCCGTATTCCTGGCCGGATTGGAGGCAGAGGCCAACCTCCTTTTTTTTCAAATTCCAACACCAATCCGGCCGACTATCCGGCCAAGAACTGGCCGGATTCAAAGCCGGATTCTGGTGAACATTTTCCCGCGCGGATTTCTTTCAAATGGTCTCAATTTCTGATTTTTGATGCAATATTTGAAAAATCATAACTCACTCCCTGATTGTCCAAAATTAGAAAATTTAGTACCATTGGAAACATCATTCAAAGTACTAAAATTTTCTAGAAGACACCTTTCCATGAATCCAAGTGGAAGGTATTCAAATTTTAGCTTGAAGTTGATAACCTGTGTTGTCAAGACAGTTTTAAGTTAGTTTTTGGCCAATTTTGAAAATTCGGCAAAATCACTCAATTTGAACTAGCCTTTGAAATTTGTAACTCTATTAGAGTTGTAATCCAAGTTTAAAATGGAACAAGCGGAATGAGAATTGAAGTTTTGAGCATCAAGATATGGTAGCTCAAAGTTACCCAAATTTCCTTGTTAAACAAGGGTTTTCCAATTTCAAGCCATGAGCTTTGGGAGTTTAGTTGAGTAATGAAACGGCCTCAGAATAACACCAAAATTAGCAGTATTACACTACCATATAAGAGTTATTCCTCTACCAAATTTCATAGATAAATAAGCACGGAAAGTTTGTTGACCAAATCACTAAAGTTCCAAAATTACAAGGCAAATCTGCCTTGTGAATTCCTTTTTTCCGTTTTCAAGACGTTTAGCCTACAAAGTACCTCAAACATGGTCCATTTGCATAAACAATGTCTAAGAGGTATCCCAAAACACAATTTAGATGATAATCACCAAAATTTGTGAGTACAAGTCTCATTCGAGTTTAATAACAATTCTACCCCAAAAGGAGAGTTTTCCTTCAAGAAGTCAGTTTCGAATTTCGATCATAAATTACTCAATTCAACTCAGAATTGAGCGTGGTTGGTGGCGTTAGAAAATAGACTCATAAGGATATATTTTTTTTAGAAGAAATCATTTTCAAAATCTGTCCATAACCAGCTCATCCGTGAGCATCAAGTTGTAACTCATGTGCTGCCTTCCAGGAAGCAACGAAACAGGACAGTGGAATTCAAATGAATGGTTTGGCTTGTTCAAGTAGAACCAGGACATCATTTTATACCAACGGAAAGCTAGGAATATCTGGTTTCCAATGCCGCAAACGGCACTCGATTTTGACATCGGAGCAACAAGTTATGGCCGAAACAAGAAGACTGTCTAGGCAATCCGGGAACAAAATTCCAGTTTTCTAACCTTTCGAAATTTCAACATTTGAGTGACCAAATCAAATTATTTTTCAATAAAACTTTTTACACAAACAATATAACATGTAAAAAACATAAAAAAGCCATTAGAACCTCAAAATGTTGCACAAAAGTGGTCGGACAAGGCAGGGGTAAAACGGTCACTTTTTCTCCAAGCACCTCTTTTGATTTTCTACCAACAATACAACATTAATCCACTAATTTAAGCACTAAACCACCATTAATTTCATCATCAATCATCAAATCAGTCATTCCATCAAAAGTGGGAGTTCATAGACCCCACATAACAAAAATCCACCATAAACAAGACTACCCACATGCATACGAGAGTTTATACGTGAAATTCTACTTCCAAAAACCAAGATTTGAAGGTTGGATCATCACCTACTTGTGTGATGAACAAAGGCAGAATTTCGGCTCCCTCCTTGTCCAAGAAAACCGTGGATTACAGCTCTCCTTTGTAGCTTAATGTGATCTCCAAGTATTAGGCTAAGTGTGTGTGAAATTTGGAAGGAATTGGATGAAGATTGATGAAGATTTTGTGAAGGAAAATTTTGAAGAACTTGAGTTGTTTTTGCACAAGGATGGCCGGTTGCTTTGTGAGGAGGAGAGAGAGTGTTTTGGTCTAAATTTGGCTTCCTAAGGAAGCTTCATTTGTGTAGCTAGAATTGGTGCAAAAGTCAACTCTCTCTCGCGCGCGCACGCGCGCGTTTCGTACTCAATTCCTCTTGCATTTGTTGCACTAGTGCATTAAACCTCTCATGCACTTGTATTCATATTAATATTATTCACTCTTAATTGTCCCAAAATAAGGGTCTAAAGTCCCTCAATTAAATCGCGCGTGTAAAACGCGTATCTCCAAATTAAGCGCGATAGAGTGAAACCTCCAAGAAATTCTTATAACGATAGTACTACTAACTATCACTTAAGTACCTAAACATAAAAATACCTATTTTTAAGACCATTGTACAAGTCTCCAATTTTCCAAACTTATTGTGCTCCCAAATCAGCTATAATCTCCAAACGCGTATTCGCTATTCACTCTAAACGAGTTTCCAAAAATAAATTTTTGAATCATGTCATTTTTAAGATACAATTAAGCTATAGATCCAAGTAATTAGATCTAAAAATATTAGAAAATAATATTCAGAGCAAACAGGCAATTAAATATTTAAATAAGATCGAAATAGGAATTTTAAATTAATAAATTTTGCAAGTCCTCACAGGAGTTTAGTATTAATTCCTCAATTAACCTTTCTTAATCTACCATTGATTATTCTTAATTCTCCAATATTAATACACTCTCGATTCAAGTATAACCTTGAAAAACGTGTACTCGTTGTTCCGAACTAAACAAATTTTTAAAAAGTGAATTTTCCAACAAAACGCTTTAAAATATAAAAGAGGCGTTGTTCCATATAAATGGATCTTTAAATGGTCGAAATAAATAATTCAGAGAAAATGAGTAAATAAATATTTAAGTAAACTTGTAATATTCAATAAATAAGAAAATTTTTGGGTCCTCACATCCTCCCCTCCTTAAAAGGAATTTCGTCCTTGAAATTCACACCTAAAACAATATCATTCTCGTAATGGTTAAGTCTACCAGATCAATCACTAACTTACGTTTTCCAACCCATACTGCACAATTTCTATTCATTCAACTAGCAATCAAACCTTGATTTTCCTCATTAGATATTTTAATTCCCAGATTATAGGGCAACATAATCGGCCTTATGTTTACCTCACATAGGTAACGTCTTCACTCTTAATGCTACTATTACTGCCACTAATTCCAAATCGTGAGTTGGCTACTTTCTCTCGTAATATATTAACTTTCTAGAGACATACACGATCACTTCATCCTGTATCGTTAGGATACATTCCAATCCATCCTTTAAAGCATCTGGATAAATCACAAAACTACCTCTTCCGCTCGGTAGGACTAACACGAGTGCATCGGTTAAACACCTTTCACTTTTAAAATTCTTCCTCATATTTAAAATCCCAAATAACCTGCCAAGTCTTGCACTCTTTAAAAATTCCTTGATCAAACCAAAGGAAAGGTTCGACTACCTCCAAGAACTCCAAATTTCGGTAGGATTTTCTAGTTGTTTCCTCTTAAACAACTTCCACTGTAGCTGAGTCAACAACAATTCCTTCCTTAGATATTGTATAGCCTAGAAAGACTATTTCCCTCAAATCGAACTCACATTTATCGAACTTAACGAAAGTTGGTGCATTCTTGAGGTTTGTAAAACATCATCAAGTATCTTTCATGATCTCCTCAAACTTTAGAGTATAACGATATATCATCAATAAATGCCACCACAGATTAATCCAATTACGATTTAAAACCCCGATGCATTCAGGTCATAATTGCTACTAGTGCATTGGTCAACCCAACGGTGTAATTGAAAGTTCAAAGTGTCCCTATCTTGAATTGGAAGTGATTTTAAACACATCAGTTTCTAGGATCCTTAACTGGTAATAGCTCTACTTTAAATATGAGACAATGGAGTATTTGTTCTTAATGGTCACATCGTTCAAGTCTCGATAATCTATATATATATATATATAGTCTCAATCTTCCATTCCAAATGTGATATCCGATCCCTCAATCATTATGCTCATCAAATCTACCAAAGATTTCCTTTTACTAACCCAAATCTCATAGTATTAATATATCAAACTGGCAATCAAACATTGGATCCCAACTTCAACACCAAGCTCTCGATTTGGTCACGATCCCTAAAAGAAACTTTGGATCATTTCATGCGCTCGTGCAATCATATTCGAAGAAGGAAACCAATATAAAGTTTGTACTGGAAATATTATCACACCATTTTTTTTCTCCCTTTCTTTCTTTCTCCCCAAGCCTTGTTGGTACAAAGACAACTCATCTTTTTAAAATTTTATCCTTTAACACCTAACAAAATTCATCAAAAGGTTAGAAATGAAACAAATCATCATCTTTCTAGAAATTTCATCCGAATCCTTAGTTTTAAGGTTTTGTTTATTTGCATGGGTTATATAAATACATTAATAAGAGAGCTTTTAGGGTTTAGGAAGAGATATCCATTAGTTTTCGCCTGTGTTTTGTGTGACACCCCCACCTTTTCTTAGGGCACACCCCAAGGATTAGCGGACTGCTTGCTCAACTCTCGTCAGGATTGGGTAATCTTTCCCACACTGTCCGAGCACAAAGAACAGAAATAACAATCCTCAAGCATTTTACAACCCAGTGCTATTTACATTAGAGTCACTAGCAATTCAATCTTAGAGTACAATTCAAAATATTCAAACTTACATAAATACATAGGATGTTCACTATTACAGAGATGCTTAAACAAAACACCTAAGGTCTACTGCTAGAACAACTCTTTCCAAAATCACGAGCTCAAGTATTCTCTCCTGTAAGGAAAACAAAGATAATAGGATGAGTTTTCGCCCACAAGAACATGCAGTCAGCAATAAAATGGAAAGCAAAATCACATATGAGTAACAATTTGAGAGATAAATAAGTACCACAATTTACAGAGTAAAATGATACAGTTGGCTCTCAGGAGTCAAATTCCCAGTTGCAGTAGCTTGATCTAACCCAATTGACACTCCGTCAATGTTTAAAGAACCAAGAATATTGTCCGTAGACCTCCACTTTACACCAATCCCCGTTCACCAATCATACCCCTTACCGGATCCGAACACCAAATAGTGAGGGTAATACTCAGGTATACTAAATTCTAGAATAAACAGTATTCAGTGAATAGTTTCCCCATAGCCTATCAATCTATCTCGACCAAACCCTTACTGGTTCGATTCGATTAATTAAACAATGTGGTTTTGGCCCAAGTTCACGGTGTAGTCGTTGGATAGTATGTTCCAAACGACATTCAATTCAAGCACAAGTAACATATTTCAAGTGAACAGTAGAACAATCAAACAATCAAGTGGGATCGAGTGTGATAAAGTACACACCTGTCCAGCCCAGAGCAAACCAAAATCATAGTCATACATTCATAAATTTCAATCACATAGTACTTCACTTAAACAACAAGTCATGCAAGTGATATATTCTCCAGTTCAAAGTAGAGCAACGTTAAACGTTCATCTCCGGGTTATGCTCGTATTCACCGTCAAACCTTATGAGAAACCAAGATAAAAGATATTATGGTCCAATCATCTAAAACTTAGGTGAACCAAGTTCACATTTTTGACTCAACTATGCCATACACCTATCCAAATTGACCCTCTCAAAAACACAAAATTGAAAGATAAATTTGAAAGTGCAAATCAAGGAAAATCCAAATGCGTTCTAGGGCAATGGTTCAAGTATGGTTTTGAAGTGAAATGAGAACATTTGGACCCAAGAAACATGAGCAACGAAAGAGTTCCACAATTCATTTCATTGCTGGAAATTTCCATCAACAAAACAGTGAAGAAAAACAAAAGTAGTTCACATTTTTAAGTTGTTAGATTCACTCCAATTCAACACACTATTGTAGTTCAAGGTTTTAGCAAGTGATATGAGCAAGATTGAGTCCAACAGACCACTAAATAAGGGGACTTTAAGGCTACAAACAGCAGGACAAGTAGGCTGCCATCCTACCATTTTTTTTTCGAAAAGAAACAAGCACAACATGAGGTTTCCACTTTCCAAAACTCATGGTTTTCACTCAAGTTCAACCCACCAGAGTCTTAACAAATGTTTAGAACAAGATTTGGCCAAAACTTAACATGAAAAGGTTGAAAAACAAGGTGGAATACATCACCATTAGTTCAGCCAGCAATTAATTTGCAGCTAGAAAAGTTCGAGGAAAACACCAATGAAACCTCTTCATTTCAACTAAAAATCAACACACAAGTAGAGTTTAAGGGTTTACCAAGTACATTGGACAAATTTACCACAAAATCACCTCACGGTTAAAGGAAACGACGCTAGTTCCCACTCGGCCAGCATCACCCCTGTTTTCCTTAAGTTTTTCCTCCAAATTCAAAGTTCAACTTCATGACATATCAACCTTAATCAAGACCACAAGTTATAAGATATAAGGAATACTTGTTCTAGGCCACAAAGCTAACCAAATTGTACATATACCTAGCCCATATACAACTATACCAAAGCTGGAAAATTGAACCCTGAGTTGAAATTTACAAGCAAAAGCTAGAAATTCCTATAGTGAACCCAAAAGTACATACAAAAGCTAGAAAATCTTCATGGCAAGACTAAAAGGACATAGTAAAGATAGAATTAGCATTTCAAGGCTGGAATTTTTCAATCAAAGCTGGAAATTTTGAACCACAACCACTACACAAACTATGAAATTTTCCATGGAATCTACCATAATCAAGTCATAAATCTACTCAAGTGCAAGATAAAAGAGAAAAGGTGATTTCTAGACATAAATACCTTCAAACCCTATGAAGAAATGCAACCAAGAGCTTCCTTTTTCACCAAATTTCTTCACACAAGCTTTCCTTCCTTCCTTGATACAACTTTCTATGGATTGGATTAGGATTTTAGGATGAATTCTCAAGGATTCAAGCAAGGAATCAAGTTGGAATTTAGAGTTTTTTTCTCTCTCTTTTCTTGCTTAGAGGTTCGGCCAAGAGGAGAAAGAAAGTGAAGAGTTTTGTTTCAATTTTTCAAGATAAAGCCAAAGACTTGTCTTGGTCAAAGAGTAGTTGGATTGTTGACAAGTGGCGGCTTAGGGTTTAAAATTATCTCTCTGTCTTTCCTTTGTCTCTAATTACTAATCTATATTGTTTTCCTCTAATTCACCATTAACACTTCTAATCATATAATCTCTCTTGTAAAAATACCCGTTTTTATTCACTAAATTTATTACGTACCTCACTAGTGGGTCCCACTTCTATAACGCACTACGAACTTAACATGCACTAACTTATAGAAGAAAAATGATAAAAAATCTTGACTCTCTTATAAAAGTATCTAAGAAATTAAGACAAATAAAGGAAAATGTATTCAAAAAATAAGATAAAATATAAAATAATTTTCGAGTTTTCACATTTTGAAAATCATGCATAACCGGCTAGTTCAACCGGTTGAACCGGGTAGGCATCCGATCCGAGTTGATCTAAAAACCCGTCAAATAAAAACTCGGTCAAAAATCGAGTTTGACCGAAAATCGTACAAACCGGATTTTTTTTCTATCCTTTCTTTTTTTACCTTTTTGTTTCCCTTTTTTGATTCTTTCTTTTAACTACTCTCAAATCTCTTCATATATCCTACCATAAATCTCTCTTAAACAACTCCAATGGAAGATCTAAGTTCAAAATGGGATAAAACATAAAAAAAACGAAAGTAAAAAATTCACCTAGAAACATTTTATCAATTTTATGATTTGACCCTTAGAGTACTAGAAAACTATTATTACACCTAAAAACATTTTTGAACTTGTAGCTACAGCCCTAAATTCTTGTATTACTTGTCAAATAAGCCTTCCAATCTGGCTCTAAACTTGTTGACTATGCATTAAAGTATAATATGCATAAATTTCCACTTAATTATACCACCTTATTTGTAGTTTCATGTAAAGTATTTTAGAACACCAAACATACATTGAACCTACCTTTCTTAGCATTAATATGTTTTTAGAAATTCTATATAATATATTAATTTTTAAAATTAAATATATTTATGACATCATGATGATGTTATCCGGTTCTTGAGTGGGTTCGACCCATTGACCCGTGACCTCTGATCTCGACCGAGTTGATGGCCGATCCGAGTTTCAAAACATTGGTTTTAGTCATTAGAGAGATCTAGGGAGACAAAAATAGAGATTGAAAAGAGAGAAAAAAAAATTTCTTGCAAAAACCAAAAAAAAACAAGGCTAACCTATCAGCCCTGTTCAACCACGTTTTTCTCTTTCATTATAGCTCCATTTTGATTGATTCTTTTTTTTTGTATACTCTATACATGTAGTAGAAGAACTGTCATGTTGAAAATTTCATGAGAAAACAGCTACAAAGCCACCAATTTGACATCAAATTTGAGGAAAAATCAGACCTGGTGCCCAAAGTTCTGGGAACTTAGAGTTGAATCTGTAGTTTCAAAATCCGTTTGTTTTGGATCGTTTTCGACTAATACATTCAGGTAGATGCTCTCAAACTTTGGTTACTCTATTCTTTTTAGTTTGAATGCATCTTGGGGATTTTCTTTGTCATGTTTTGTTCATCTAAAGGTCAAGGATGACGAAAACTTGTGTAATTGATTGAGAACTCAATTTTTCCTGATGTTCCAACCTTGGGCATGGATAGAATCTGTGGATCTTTGTTCATATGTTTTACATACAGTTCTAATCATGGAGCTTGAATTGTATGAAGTTTTTGTCTTGAAACTTGATATGGGTATATTGTGTAGGGTTTTAATCATGTGCACATGTGGGGGGCCGGGAGGGGGGGTTTGATGATTTCATCCATACTTAAATATGGATGAAATTCTTGATAGGGCATGCTTAGGAATTTTTCACAAATTGGTGAAGATTTAGGCTTGTTGTGTCCATAGTTTCTTCCTTCTTCGTTTTCTTCTCGTTTTGGTTGTTCCTTTTCTTTCTTAGTTTGCTTTTATTGATTTTCTAGAGCTTGACTCCATTTGATATATTGGTGTTTCATGTGAAGGCTTTAGATGTGAGCTAATGGAAATTGCAATGGGGTCTTGCTTAAGTATTGGTTTAGGTTTAAGATGGACTTGTTTGTTTTTTTAAGAAGCTAAGTTTGTAGAGTTTTTGGTTGGGCTCATTTGAATTATTTTGTTTGGACTTGCTTATTTTAGATTGGGTTTATTGGTGGTTTACTTTTGATGCATTATGTGAGAATTTTCTAGTTTATTGTAAATTCATTACTCCAATTATTTGGATGGTCTTACATGGGAGTTTCTAAAAATAATAAAATATTCTCTATTTGGCCCCTAATTTTTGCATAATCATGCTAAGCCCCAAAAATTGTAAAAATGGATAAATTTCTTCCTTTTAGAGTCTTGATCTCTTGTTATGATGTTTTATGCATGTTTTGGGTGAATGAATTCTGGTTTTTTTTTAAAGTATAATTAGGATTTAAATAAATTTCTTGAGTTTAGAATTTTAATTTAGCAACTTTACAAACTAATGTAAATAGTTTTTTATTTGACGGTTTAAAGTTATTTTTGGTGATTAAATTAGTCTGGTTTTGAGTAGATTATGAATAATAGGGTATAAAAGTTTATTTTTGAAGAATTTGCATTTTGGCCCCTAGATTTTTAAAATTTTTATTTTTTGCCCCCATAATTTTTATTTTTCTCACTTTAGACTTTAAGAATATTTGTTCATATTTGAAATGTTAGTTTATTATTTTTTTTATAGCATTAGTGAGTTTCCTTTTAAAGGAATTATGTTTTTTTATCTCTAACAATTAATTGCCAATTAAATAGGTGCCTTGACGCGTTTATTATTTTTTGAGCAATAGATAGCTCTTTCCCTCTTCATTTAGCCGCTATTTCAAAAAGGAGGTACCCCTATTATCCTCTAAATTTTAACTATGTGTTTGTACGTATTTATATGTTTTATGTATTTTTCTTTTATTTATTTATTTTAAACTTTTATTCATTTTTATGTTTGTTTATTTAATTCAAGTCTTATAATTAATTGGGGGTATTTAAATTATCAAGATGTAATAGATAGGTTATATCTTCTTGTGCAAGACATGTAATTAGATAGGTTTTATTTTTGCAAAAAATGTAATTAGATAGGCAAATATAATTGAGAGGTTAAATCGCTTTATTATCTTATATTTCCCCTTTTAGATTATAGTTAGGGTCCCAATGTAACAGTTAGGTCATGTGCACTTGTGTGTTTATGTGTTTATGTACTTATGTGTTTTATTCGCTTCTTTTAGAATTTTACATTTAAATATTATACTTTGCACTATGTGCTCTACGTGCTTTATGTGTTTATTTGTTTTGATTGTACTTTATATGCTTTATTATTAATAAATAATAAGTGCATGACGCCACCACACTAATTCAACAATAGTATTGGCTTTTCTCTCCATTTCCTCACTAGTCCAATGCTAACAAGGACGTGTAGAGATGAGTTAGTCCAGTGTTAGACCCTTAAGCCATCCACATGCTAGATTCATACTTTGTGTGATATTTATTACATTTTCATGCTTTTTTCTATCTTAGGTTGTTTTCTTCCAATTTCATGATATGTCCTCTTGTATTATTCTCTTGCCCCTATATGTGTAAACTATATCATTTAGACTTGTATTTCATGTAGAAAATTAGAAAATAGGTTAATTCATTTGCTTGTCTGGATTAGAAGAGTCACCCTTCGAATATAAAAAATAGGTGAGTATGATTTCTTAAATTTAGCACACTATTACCCCTTTATAAAAAAGAAAATCGTGTCATGAATTTTAGTTTTTCGTACTTGTTATGTTACATTCCTTTTTTTAGGTTATATATATTTATCTATACATCATAGTTTTCATTTCTTCGAATGTCATCTTTTGTATTTTCGTGATTTCTTCAAGGGATCATTCTTGAGTTTCGCAATTAATGTAATTGATACCAATTAAATCTTAAAGAAATATTTCATCCCTCTTGATATCCTCTAGGTTGGATTTGCATCCATCTAAAAGCATCCAAATGTGATAAGTTTAAATATTATATTAGAAAATTTTTAACTAAATCTCGCAACTAATCTTGTTTGGATTGAAAGAGTGCATTAAATTTGAGTGGATATATTTGCTTTCCCTTTCTTCAACCATGACTCTTGAACTTTTTTCACTCACTTTTAAAGCATTGAGTTGTATAAAAGGGTTTTATCCATTTTTATTTTTTTAAAAAATATTTTTTGGGTGATTTGGTACACCTAAACTTAATACCAAGTGGTGACACTCTTTTTCTAAAAAAAAAAAAAAATTCTTTTTAGACTGTCATTTTAGGTTCAAACTGTTGCATTTTTTAAGTCCTATTTGGCCCTCTTTCTTTATTTTCTAAAATTAAAAAGTCACATTTTTTAACACCTTTCCTTTTATTTCAAAAATGGGATCCGACACATTTCAGAGTCAATCCTTAGGGGTTGCTTGGTTAAAGGGTTTGGGAATCACAAAATGGAATAAATCCCTTATTTGTTGCTTGGGTTAAGTCTATTGGAATGCAATTTTTGGAATCATTTCTAAAAAATGGGACTTATCCCATTCCCAAACAAATTGGGAGGTTTTGAACAAAACCCTCAACTCATTCCCTCGTACAACATTTTTGACGGACATATCCATCACATACAAAACTCCTCTACCCTCTCTTTCTCTCCATCACACGCCGCTCTTTCTGTTCTTCTTCTTCATCAGTTTTACTATCTCTTCTTCTTCATCATATAGTCTTCATCTATAATCCAAAATCTCTTGAAAAAAAATAGATCTAAAGTAGATCTAAATGGATTAATAGTGGGCAAATATCTTCAGTGGGTAAATTGTTCAACAAGATTTCCACGAGAAAGATCTCTAAGAAAAATTGAAGAAAACCCTCAATCTCGGCATCGGTGATGTGTTGATTTGAACTATCGTGGCTCTGGAATTATGGATGAATTCCTAGAATTGGAGTGAAAAGGGATCAGTTCTGATTGGTTGGTTTTTTGTATTGATTATGATGACGAGATAGTCGGGATTAAAGATTGAATCTCAAATGGACTTATGGCATTGTAAGCGTTTGAGATTTTTTGGATTGCATTTGAATTCTCTGGGATGCAATTGTGTGGCTTTGGTTGTCATTGTTTTGGTTCTTAGAGCTGTCCTAATCTCTCCTTTCGCTGGTTTTGGAATGATAGAATAGAACAAGCTGGTATTTTTCCGTAACAATTCTTTGCCACAAAATCTGCAATTACAGATTGGAAACCCAAATCCAAGACTTTGTAGGCTTTGTGATTTACCATTATTCTGATTTTATCCAACTAATAAATTAGCTTATGAAAAAATGAAAAAATGGATAATTTATGGAGAAAAGCCATAAAGAGCTGGTGTTTTTTTGGAAAACGAGTTTATTTTTATTTTATCCGATAAATAAATTTGTTTATGGGAAAATGGGTACTCTGTTCTTATAATGGAGAAAAGCCATAAAGAGCTGGTGTTTTATTAAAAAACGGATTTATTTTTATTTTATCCGATAAATAAATTTGTTTATGGGAAAATGGGTACTCTGTTCTTATAATAGAGAAAAATCATAAAGAGCTGATCTTTTATGGAAAAGTAATACTTTAATAATACTTTATGAGTCATTTCTTTTTTAAAAAATATTTAATTTATCTTAAATAGATAACCTATCGATTTCCTTTTTGTAAGCATATTACTATAACACTTTTTCAATTTTACTTACAAACATTGATATATTTATCATAAATTAAATATTTGAAAGTAAAATATCCATAAAAGAGCCGGTACTTTAAATGTTTTGTAAGAATTGTTATATCAGGGGTAAATATGAAATTTAATTGCATTTAATTCCGAAACACTCATCAAACCAAGCATCAGGAATTGGAATGATGCTAATTCTAATGTGTGAATCAAGCTAGATATTGGAATGAAAAGTTTAATTCCAAAACCAGAGTCTATGATTCCATTTCCATTTCCGATTCCAATCTGTGAAACGTGCACCCCCTTAGTTTGTTCAAAGAACTTAGTAGGAATAAGTTCTTCGTAGATGCAACTAAGGTCAGCTTCAGGATCAAAGAGGCTTCTGTTTCAAGGATATAATCATCATAGATAATTAGTTTGATTTGGACCAGGAATTTTTAGTAAAACTTCTAGACAATTGGTTTAGGAATTCTGTATCATCTTGTATGATTGAGTTTTTTGGTATGGTTTCAAAGGATTTTGGTTGTGAGGTAGCAAAGTTATATAAGACAAGGTTATCTAAATTTTTTTTTGCTTTAATTGCTCTAATTTCTCTTTGAGAAGAGCAATTTCAAGCTAAAGGTCGTGGATTGATATTGGTTTTGTTGGTTTGGATGGGAATTGGTTAAGAATGTCTGTAAGGTTATAGTTGTTAAGAAGTACCGGCTTTCTGGCTAATGGGTTTGACGAAATGTTCGAAGGAATACTTGGTGATTTGTTTAGGGATTTTTTGAATTTATTGAGATAAAACTGTATCTTTTCAGGGTCAAGAAAGGTTTCTACGATGTCGAGGAGAAGGTTCTGTTCCTTTGTCAAGATGTTTACAGTTGCTTGTCCTTATTTTTTCATCTTCATCACCACTGATAGTAGACAAAGAAGAAACATCATCATTCTCAAGTTAGTTTGCATAGTTTTCTTCTTCACGTTCTAAATCATCATTGTCGGCTTCTACAAAGAGGTTGGTTAATTGGTTCAGTACTTGTTTGTCAAGACCAAGGGTGCTGATTCTTTTGTTTAGTTTGCAATATCTGGCTATATATCCAGGTTGTTGCATCTATGGCAGACAATTGCTGGTAAGACTAGGGAGTTTTGGATAGGAGTTGGGTTAGGATTTTCTGGGGGAGGTAATGGTTTTCTAGGTTTAAAAGGTAGGGTTTTTCTTTTTGTTGAGAAGGTTTTGATGAGGTTTTAGATTTTCTTGTGGTTTTTGTATGATAGTTGGATAGGCCAAACTGTTCACAGAAAGAACCAAAATCCTTTGTTCTTTGTGCTTGGTCTTTTGCACATTGTCTGAGCATCTTGTCTTACCTGCAAATTTTTAGGGCAACTTGTTGGACTTGACTAGTTAGTTATCCGTAGGTAATTGTTTCCCATGGTACAACACCATCATATTGGTTTCATATTTCTTCTCGGACAAGGGCTCTTAATGATTTGGGAAGGCCCCCTAAGAGTTTTCTTTTCAATATGCTTCATGACTATCTGATCTTGAGTATATACGGGTCAGGAAAGTGTCTTTATACCATTGAAAATCTAAAAGATTCCTGCATTGAGATTGTTGAGTAATTCTAAGGACTTGTCTATGAATATCCCTGGATCACCAATGAATATTTTTGCGATTGTGAATATTAGGGTTGCTACTATATTTGAGATAGTTTCAGCAACCTGTAGGATTGATTCTCCATCTGCATCTAGTTTGATTACATTTAGAATTTTCTCTTTGTCTTCTGAAGTGAGATATACATCCCACCATCCTTTGAGCTGTCCTATAAATCCTGTAATGAGGACATGAGTTCGGTATGCTCCGTTCATGAAGAGGCTTTTGATTTAGTAAGAAGGTGTTCTCTTTGGGTTTGTAGATACTTGTTGGTATAGTTATATTACTCATAGAGTTCCTGTATATCTTGTGCATCTACTGGACCTCCTTCTTAGGCGACTTTTAGTTTAAAAGGTTTGGCACTAATTTCTATGAATTTGTATAAGAAAATATTGGACTTTGATGCGTGAATTTCCCCTTCTAATGTTTGCCATTTTTTTTGAAACACACAGTGATAGCGAGAATAGGTACTCTATTTCATTCCTTAGAGCATAGATCTTGGACCAGTCAAAGAAGTGAATGTGTTGTTTTTTCTTCCTAGGAAACTGTAGAAAGTTTCTTGGATTACCTTCCTTGGTTCTCCTTTGAAGTTGTCAAAGAACCACTGTCTCTTTGGTTGATTGTGTTCTGTATAGAATTCTTTTCCGAGACTCTCCTTGTCGATCTGGTATTCAGAAGTAAAAACTCTCAGTGTTGGCAGTGGATTGTTTGTCGTGGTTGAATATATACGAGATACAGGAAGATCTACTTGGACAGTATTTTCTTCAGAGGATTCTCCTTGATTTTCTGAAGTAGCTTCTGTTTGAATTGTATATCTTGCTTGAGGGATTTTTGAGGATAGATTCAAGTTGTGTAATCTGGTAGAGATTGAAGAAGTTGAACGTCTTCCAATATTTGGAATATCCATACTGGTATTGGTTGAGGAAGAGGCCCTAAAGCTCCTCGATCTATCAAACTTGATTTGAACTATCCTACTAGTGAGTTGTTTGATACTCGAAACTGTTGTGTTTTGGATTGATACATTGGGAACTATCTCCGGCAACATCTAGTCATCTGGAAGGGATACTTCATCTTAGGTGATTTTTCTAGGCATAAATATCCTAGATCTGGTTAGATCCGTTTGGAAAAGGACTTTTTCTCCTTTTTTGTCTGTCTTCAAGACTCCAATGCTGAACACTGAGCTCATCACCTTGTGTTGTATCCTGTAAATAATAGCAACAGGAAGAGTTCCAATTTTTGTTTTACAGTTAGCTGTTTTTATGTTTGAAGTCTGTGCGTCTAAAATGTTTCTTCCATCCTGAAGAGATATTGTGAAGTTTATAAAGCAGTTAAAGTAGACCGGTCCTCCGTATAGGCTTGTTTCAGCCATTCCAAACAAGGAGTCGTTGAAATTTAGGAATCAACAATCTCGTAGACAAAGAAGTAGAGATATGTGGAGCCCTTCCCTTGTTAAGGGTTTAGCTACAATTTGTACAAGTCCAAAATGGATGTAGTTGTATTTTTGTTGATGCCTTTCAATGGCTTTTTTTTTTTTTTTTTTTCTTATAAGAGTTTGATTTCTTCATGCTCAGCATTTATAACAATAGTTTGTTCAACTATCTTACTTGTATAATCAGATCTGATTTTCCATTGTTTACTATTTTGATATATTTCATGTTCTTGATACCTAAGAATTTCCCAGTTATTAATTTCTTGATTAATGTCTCGTATATTTATTTCTTCTTTTAAACGAGTATTTGAACAAGAGATATTTGAAGAGAATAAAATTTTTAAAACTAGATCTAAAGAAAGAAGCCATTAATAACAAAATTAAAAAAGTAAATCATAAAAACGAAGATAAATAAGTAAATCAACAAAAAATACTAAGACGAAACACAGATATGTAGAGTTCGCTTCCCCTTGGTACAGATCCTTCAGAATCCATAAGGGATAAACATATCATTTAGACAAATTATGACATAGATGGTATGGATCTAAAAGATCAGGTCTGACTTTAAAGCCGCTTATCACCCTAGGTACTATCATTCTTCAAGGACCTATTTAGGCCTACAGGTCATATTGCCAAATCCCATTGTCTTACTGTCTAGACCGCCCTCAAAGGCTTCTTAAAGTTTGTTGTTCGGGCAGCAAGATCTGAACTCGTAGATGCATACTAGCAATATCATAACAACCTAAGTAACACATTTATCACTCCACTTCCCCTCCTGACTCTGATACCGGAGGAGGAAGTCCCTCGACATACTAGCAGATCTTGTTATGATACTCTTTGATAGGGGTATACGAAATGGTGACCAGCATTCACAAAAGGCTTTATTCAACCAGCAAACATTCAAGCATGGCTTAGAAGAACCCAAAATCAATCAAATCAAGAGATCTATAAACAAGCCAGTTTTGCAACAAAAGTCAATTACAACAGCAAAACTATCTCAATCATGGATAAACAAGAATTTGTCCAACAATTGACAAATTCTCTCTCAACTACAATCAAAAGGAAAACCACAAGTATCTAAACAAGAACCAAAGTCCTCAAGCTCAGAAGAAAGTTTTGATAGACTACAACAAAATGAAGATGATTGTTATGGGATTTTCTCACAAATTCCATAAATTTTACAAAAATAAACAATGTTGGAATTCATTGTAGTACCAGAAAATACTGTAGCAATTCGGCAAGTTACTATGTAAATACGGCAGAAAAAATTGCACTAGACATTGTAGTATGCACTGTAGTAGTACAGTACACTGCAATAAATACTGTAGCCGAATGAAAATTTTGCTCTAAATACCCTTCAAACTCACCATTCTAAACACACTATTTCTTCAGCTCACTTCTCTCTCTAAGTCGAATAAATCCTCCTCCTCCTCTCGAGAATACAAACAACTTACCCGAATATTCTTATAGAAGACAAACCAAACATCCTCCAAAACTCTTACAATGCAAACAATATCTATGAATGGATCATAGATGGAGTTTCTGAATATAACATACTTGACATATAATAAGGCAGGAAAATCTGCTATGGAAGCCTCTTGCATTCTTCATTGTATATGGGTAACCTTGAAATACAACATGGTGAAAAAAATCTGTCACAAAGCCTCTTGCATACTTCACCATGCATGGGGGTTAATGTTTATGACAGATCGACGACTATTTCCATCTGGACAAACTAAAACACTTAATGAAGAACTATTTAATCAGTTCTAAACTTCCACACCCTAATGCATTTATCATTATTCATTGTAACAACTTTCTGCATCCCAACAGCTAAGCACGTGATAGGTGGTCTAGGAGCTATAGGCAGACGATCAACCTGAACATCTTCAGAGAGCCTTCTCACCTTCTTTGTTTCAATGATTTGATGATGCCTGTCTTTTGATCGACTTGATACACCAGTAGCATCGTCAACAATGCATCTTGAGAGTACTTGACCTGTATCCTGGTCCAGAATTCTTATGATACCATCTATACCACCAATGACTAATGTTGATGTGTCATTCCTCAGGTGATTTATCGAATAAAGAACGTTGGGACTAACGCGTGTTTCCCATAGACGCCGTAATGTCCTGCAAGACAGGAGAACAAAATGTAACTCACATCTAAGACATACTCAAAACTTCTATAGTGGAAATATTCACAAACAGATGAAGAACTAGTCCTCATCTTGCATATTATTCCACAGAAAACCAAGATTTCATTGTGGCATAAATAAAATATTATTGGGCCAAACTAATTGAGTGCTGCAACAAATCATAGCAAATATACTTTCCTCCCTCCCCCTGAAATTGAGAATTCAAGTGCACAAATTCAAGCTTAGCGAATCCCATTCCCTCTCATTTCTAAAGCCCCTGGCAATACTGTGTTGCAGGTTAGCTTCATAGGAGTCTCTATGATGACATTTATGTAACTGCTGATGCAAAAAGACTGGATTATTAGAGTATAACAAAAATCTGATGTGTTATGTAACTAGGATTTATAACAAAAATCTGATGTGCTATGCACCTAGGATTTCCTCCTCCGCAATTATTTTGAGCAGACAAAAACAGCCCATGGAAAACTCAAAAGCAGAATATCATGTTAGAAAGGTTGATGATCTTAAGACCTCATATCGAATAAAATGCAGCAAAAGAAACTTGCTATGGCAGTTCATTCATAATAGGTACACTAATTTCATTTTGGACATCCAAGAGCTATGAAAGATGATCAAGTCCAAAAAGAAGGGCAGAGACTGTAGCTAAGCCCTACCAGCTATGCAGGATCTATCAAGATCATGTTTGTAGTGCCATTCATGGGTCTAAGTGCTCCTTACATTCGCAACATAAATGACCTTGCTGGTCATGTTATTGCATGTGCTCAACTTGTCGACAAATAATACAGTTAGGCCTCGCTCATGCGTAATAAGCTACTTTTGGATACTAAAATGTCTTGATTCAGTTGTTACTTTGTCTTAATCCTGCATCCATTGCAGATATGCTTGGTCCCAAATAGAAATTCTTTCTACCATTGGCTGTCAAAAGAATGTTAAAAAATTGGGTTTTCAATAAATTCTGGCTCTCGACTCCTAGCTTAATACATGAACATTAGACAACACACCAACCAACTCCATAACATCTGCCAGTTAGGATCTTTAAAACTTGGTGCACAAAGGAGCACTAGCTAGCAAGTTTAACGAGACTATACAATCATCCAATAGAGAAGAGTTTCAAGAACTACAAAATACCAAGTATCTGATATTTGAATCATGATCTTTAAGTCAACAGGCTGATGGAAGCTCCTGAATTAGCCAACTAAGGACTACTAATAAGGGTGCAAAACTCCAATGTTGCCATAGGCAGCAAAATTACTAAATGGACAACTTGCTAACCATCTGTGCATCAACCATTAAAACAACAGTTCCAGAGATACGGCAGCACTTAATCAAAATCTTATACAGAACTCTAATTAATCAAACAAAATTCTAAGCAATTAATTATTCAATATCAGCATAGGAATTAATATGCTCCTGTGTCAAGGCTAAGAGAAAAAGGGCTTAGGCACTTGCATTTCCCATTATTAGCATGAGACAGAATAAAGGTTCATCAGAAAGATGAATTAAAAACCTAAACTTGTGGCAAACATTAGCATTTCTCACTTTCATAGTTCTAAGAGAACCATAATTCTACACAGCCAAGATTCGTGTAGTCATGTCGGATCAAAAGCTCATTACCACAAACAGTAGCCTCAAAGAAGCCACTGACAATATCAGAGGATGGGTTCAAATGTTTATCTGCTTCTTGCAAGTCTTTTTCGTACCTAATATCCCAACAAGATGCATGGCCATCAGTTGATCCAGCAAACAGTAGATTGGAGCGAGGGTTAAAGCACAATGTCTTTATGCCTGTTGAACAAATTTGTAGTTGTCAGAAAATCAACAGATATGTTGCAATTCTCAATTCAATATCACAAGAAGAAAAGAGTTTTTCTAATAGGACTTTGTTTTAGCTCCCCAGAGAAACACCACAGGGGCACCAACTTGAGTAACATAAACCAATTAGCTATGTTAAAGGATAACTACAACTTTCTAGATCCTTAGTTACTATGCTACAACTTTCTAGATCCTTAGTTACTATATGAAAAGTTGTCTTGCTTCTTATCTTTTCCCTTTAGGCATATGTTATTCAAGCAGGAAAAGAAAAGCATTATTCATGTTTCTTTAAGAATTGAAAAATGTTTTTGTCTCAATTACCATTGTTTGAAATTTCTCAATAAACAACCCTCCAAACTTTGGGAGTTGAAGATATCAAAGACAATATTACACCATAAGTATTTCATAGGCATTTGGTTTCTAACCTCTTTCTGTAATGCATTTTAATAACATTGTACAATATACTGCTCAATTAAGGCAATCAGGTTCAAAATCCTTACATCAACGTTTAGGTGCATTAAACATTTATACATGCTTAGCTCTAGAGAAAATGCAAAAGCCTCCCATAAAGAAAGTCCCTTTTGCTTAAGGATGGATTAGTTAAATAGATACCAATCTGAGCTGAAACTTTCCTCCTGCATGCAAGCAATCTGTCCCTGGAGACTTAGCAGGAGGAAAATGAGATACTTAGCCTTTGCACTGTTTCTAGTTACACTTCTGCTTAAAAACTGAACTTTGGTAAGAATAGTTGCAAACATCTGCTACTAACCACTTTTTGTTCAACAAAATATTCTCTACAGATCCATAACATCGTAGAGACATGCAGGACATATATATGAATGAAAGTTTCTCAACCAAAGGATTCTCATACAAAGAGATTGTAAGACCTGCAGAACTGAGTGGCTTCAGTGTGGTTACTTGCTGATCAGAGGAAATATCCGACATGGAAATACTTCCAAGAGAGGAACCAGAAATGAGTAACTGATCATCACTGAAAGATAAGCATGTAATTGGCCCAGGATGCATCCTGAAAAAATCAACCAAAAAGGAGTAGATTTTAGACTATTTTCCGTGAGTTGAGAAGATCAAGAAAACAAATCCCTTAATTTGAGAAAAGAAAATAAATCGCTTAATTCCAGCTTCAAATTACAAACAAATATCAGTATCTCTCTCTCTCTCCACATTTTCCTTTCTTTCTCACATAGTTCTTGAGTTTTAGAGGAAACCATAAGTTTTAGAGGAACAATGGTTTCCTATTGGCTAGCATGTTTTGCCTGTTTGTCAGAAAAAGAAAGACTAGCTGTGCCTTGTTTTAAATATTTTCGCCCTGGAACATTATTTATGCCAAGCAACAAAGTGAATGACAAATTTGTCCTAGAATAGGAAAAAATGCCACTTCTCAAGTAAAACCAAACATAACTCTTAGCAAAACACAGATTGAGTGGTACTTGTCATTGAACGGGTGCTTAAATGGTCCATTATGTCTAATTAATCTGAAATGGAACCAAAAAGCACAAAATAGGAGTGTACCTAATCCACAAAAGGAAACAACCAGTCAAACTATTAGCCCATCTTCAACATAATTGACCTCTAAGAGCTCTTAAAGCTGGCTTGTCTCAATTATATCCCTGACAATGAAAATACCCTCTAAAAGCACATAATGAACAACTTATCGACTTTTTCTTGATAATTAGATTTCTGAATCATTAACTCTCGATTAGAATGTACCAACACCACCCACTAGCATGTTTGGCTTAGATATATTCATCAATGATAATTTTACATTTCCTTTGGATTTAAGGTAAGAATAACATAATTGTTACATTTTCTGATGTCATTGTGTTGAGAGAAAAAGAAACTGTGGTAGATACAACTTAAAATGGAACCTATCAAAAATGATGATGAAGAATTCGATAAATTAACAAGACAATTTTCATTAATATTTTAGTTCACATTTTGCAAATCACTTTCCTTTTCCTTTTGTTTTGTTTCATCGTATTGTCTTTCACATCATTTCTTCTTCAGTTTTTTTTTCAAATTTTATCCAACTTTCTGTTCATCCTTGGTTATCCCCCACTCATTTTCTTGCTGCTTCCTCCTCTTTCCTTCTGTCTTCTTCTTTATCTTCCTCTTTTCTCCCAGATTGTATTAAATCAAAATAAAACCCAAAATCAGTCAAGTTAAAAGTCAAACAATTCACGTACTTGATAATTTGAGAACACTTTCTGCTATACATGTCAAAAACACGAGCTTTGCCATCCTCACACCCAACCACAGCTTCTGGATCCACATAACTGCAAGCATGAGAAAATTCTTTCATTATCCGTGTTAATATGTTGACATAGGTCCAACAACTATAGAAAATAATATAACGAGATCCAACTGGGTCGAAGAAACCCTAGAACCCATAACCCAGAACATAGCCTAAGACTGATTCTTCTTCTTCTTCTTAGTATCACCTGATTTGGTCAATAACATAAGCCAGCATACAAGTGAGTTTGAAAGAAGGGTTAAAAACAAATAAGCCCCCTGTGATATGTCTAATACACAGAAAAGTCCCTCGTGGTTTCAAAACATACAAAACGACACCTCATGTTTTGAACTAAATCATAAACTAACAGAATTCGTTAAAATTAACGGAATCCGATAAATTTAACGGAAAACTTAACGGAATGCGATAAAATTAACGGAAAACTTAACGGAATCCGATAAACTTAACGGCAAACTTAACGGAATCCGGTAAGTTTAACAGCTGAAACCATCATTTTCGTTAAGTTTAACGAATTCTGTTAGTTTACAATTTAGTTCAAAACATGAGGTGTCGTTTCGTATGTTTTGAAACCACAGAGGACTTTTTTGTGTATTAGGTATACAGCAGGGAGCTTTTTTGTTTTTAACCCTTGAAAGAATTATCCCAGTGAGCGAGAGAGAAAAACCTATTGTAAATCGTTCACCATTCCAATTATACTGGGTCATACTCTTGTAAATGAATGTTCTTGTGATTGATAATGCTATTATTATCACGCACCTCATGCACAATCCCTTGGTAAACATGCCATCACGAGAAGAAAATATGTTTCTTGTCCCAGTACGCGTCCATATGCACATACGAGTCCCTACCAAACCAACAACCTATAAGACAATATCAAGACATTCCAAGATTACACCACAATCAAAATCCAGCTTGGACCAAACATAATTAACCTATTCAAGAAAGCTGTGACAGTTGGGGAGAAAAGACTTATACTTCATGGACAAGAAGCCACTGGACCCATGTGCTGTCCACATCCTTTAACCACAAAGCAAGAATTTTTATTGTGCCCATCACTCATAAGCATATTTTTGGCAAGGGACCAAACATCAAAAGAATTTAAGACTACCAATTTTCTTCATGGTGCCAATAAACATATGTGGGAAAATGACAGTCAGCTGATAGAACATGGAGCAAATCTTGGAATTGATCTAATTTAGTTGGCTGGGAAATGAATCAAAATAAGCTAACATAGAATAAATTTCCTTCCAAGAGTTTATATTTGTCAACTCTTTTGAAGGTTGAACAAGCTAGGACAAATTTCATAGCAATCTTGCAATTAATTAATGTTACCTCGTGGTAAACCCAAACCATCAAATAAATCAATAGAGGATTTCCAGAACAACTAATAAACATGAAAAGTCATCGAGCCATGAGCTCGTTATCTCTTCACTTATATATTGATCATATTCTATTGCAACAATTACGAGGCATTAAACTGCAGACTCTTCACATGAACCACCCTCAAATGCTGGTAATGCAATCAATACAATCAAGTGATTGTTGGAGTATGAAAAACTAAACTGCTTAGGCATGATTACTTGCACCTCTATGTGTAAAGGTATAAGAAGTGCCAAAAGCCAAAAATTGGCAGCTGATGAACACTGGCCCAAGTTATGCGAAGACTGAGAATGAATATTTGCTGACAACCAACAAAAGCCCCCACATCCAACAGAAAGTAAGACAAATAAAGGAAGATCTATCCTTGCCATGAAGTCTTCCATGTTAGTGAATTGATGTGACATGAGAAGCCTGTATCGGCTAACCATCTGGCTCCTATGCAACCTCAAATTAGACATGTTCAATGAAAAGCCAAGGCAGCATTCACTTGAACTCGCAAAATGAAGGAGCAACAAAGACAAGCATTTGGTTTGTGCCAGTTAATATTAATAGCATAGAGCAATAAATGTTCCAAGTACCAAAATCCAAATTTGGCCCCCTTCTAAAGCCACATACACCACAATATACATTTCAATTTTCTTGCTACAACCATTGGAGTTCCAATTTTACTTGGCTTACCACAACTTAAGTTCCGAGTTTATTTGGCTTACTAATATTCCACTAAAATTGTGTTTTTTCCACCATAAATCTTTGGGCCATGTGATTGTTCCTTATCCTTAGCTCCCTTTTAAAGAACATTGAATAAAAAGGCTAAGAACAAATCAGCTTATAGGCAGTAAAACATCAGATATTCAAGTTACCTTGTTCTCATCAAAGTCGAAATCGATTAAAGGGGCTTTATCAGGAAGGCTGTATTCATCCAAGAAATTGTAACTTTCTGCTGACCACAGACGCATCATCTTGTATCATTAGCAAAGTAATAATTTCAGTTAAAACAAAGATGCAGATTGCCCCAAGGATCGAAACAGATGGATGCAGAAAAGATGTGTAGGTATCTAAGTACTGATAACAAAATTAAACCCAAGGAACCATAGACGAAATTAGAAGAACATGAAAAATTTGAGACTCTTTAGTTAGACAAAATTGGAAAGCACAATGCCTGAAACCATATTTACCTTTAAACCAAATTGTACAGAAGCTAAGACAAAACTAATAGCTTGTTGTGAAGCTGAATGATTATAAAAAGAACAAATGGAATAATCGTGCATGAGATTGGAAAGTAAGCTAAGACGCAATGTTACAAACCTCAAAACTGCGCTCTACCTACAAATATATACATCCTGTTATCAGAATATTACTTTTCTTTCTTATGTTTCAACCATTAAAATCATATCCCCAGATAAATTAAACAGCAAAGGTTTTTCACCCTGAAGAAAATCATACACTCCTTGACCCTAAGCTCTAGTTTCCCTGCTTCTAAATTTAGTCAACGGCAGACATCTCTCACACAGTAAAAGAACAAGTTTTAGCTCATACACCCATTGAACCAGATCATCGAACATTCGGAAACCGCCATGCAGTAGAATTTGCCTTAATATATGTAATAAAGCATTGCCTTGGTGATTCACTTATTCGATGAAAAGAAGTTTCACTTCCAATTTCACAACCACATGTTGGTAAAAGTAAAAATTGAAATTTACCTTACCTTGTCACCCACACCAGTAAGAAACAGTCCCATCTTCATGCGGCACTTATTGACCCTAATCAAAAGCAAGCTGATTAAACCAACCAGAAAAT
Source organism: Coffea arabica (assembly GCF_036785885.1). NCBI lineage: Eukaryota > Viridiplantae > Streptophyta > Magnoliopsida > Gentianales > Rubiaceae > Coffea > Coffea arabica. Next base: position 30,490,109 of record NC_092313.1, read on the forward strand.
AATCCAAACAAAACATACAAATGCCTCCATAAACTTCAAATGGGATAATTCTTAAAGAGACTGAGAGAAACTTAGCTCGCTATTGCTTGTAACAGATTTTCTAAGTAATGCACAAGGAAGAAGACGAGAGGCTAAAGTGGCCAAGCTATATATATCTCATTCTTGTTATGCTATGAAATCCAGTAAACGTCAGAAGACAGAGAACACACTTACCCAACTGAATGACCTTTCCACTGGAAAACATTAGCAGGGCCTTTGTGCAAAGCAAATCTGTACTGTTCAATAGCAATCTGCTCCATATGAATATTTAATGATCTTCCTAATTGTATAGATGCTTCAGGAAGGCTGAAAGCATCTGCATCTTGTTGCTTGTGATATTGTATTTCCAACAACTTGAGTTTGTTGATGACTGTACTCCTTATGAAATCGAAACAAATAGGTTTTAAGTTTTTTGGGAGAAATATTGTACAACCATTATAAAGTAAGTTCACATACTGGACATAAGTCTGTAGTTGTTGAGATCCATACACACAATGGGTGGGTTCACAAAAGTTTAACTACTTGGGGTTACATGCATGCAACCAATACTTATTAGAACCCATGAAAAAGAAATATCACTAATACTAATTATAAAGAAGATATGCAACAAATGCAAAATAGCATACAAATAGACCCGATTTTATTACAGACAATCTGCTTAGCGGACATTGAAGCCTCAAAGAATCAGTGACAAACACCTTTGCCTAGAAATTGCCATTTAATAACATCTTGATGTCCATGCGTGTTGATAGGCTGACATTGAAATCACTTCTAAAGAGTTGTTTACCAGTAACTTGAGAGCCAATCCTACTTAAGCTTAACTAACTGAATTCAGCATTCATATAAATAATACCAGACTTACGATTTAAACACAGGTCAGCGTTCCATAACTGAATATTAAACAAGATCAATTTCAGTATCATGAAAGTAAGAGGCATCTAACAAGCAGATGAGAAATTACTCTTAATGTGATAATTTAAGATGATAGCTGAAAATCAAGCCTCTGTCCAATTTATAGACAAAAAAAAAACTCATTTTCGTGAGAAAATTTTGAGCAATGTGGAATTAGATCAACCGACTTAGCTACTACCCCTTAAACATGTACTGAAAATTCATTTCTAATATGAGTCATACCTCTTGCTAATCCACAGACTGAACTTTCTAAGGATATGATCTGAATAAAGCACAACTTTCTTTTTCTGCACCAACAGTATTTTGTGAAAAATTTTGAATTATCAAAAGCTTAATCCCCAACTAAATTATTATCTTGCCTTATAATAACTGGCCATCATTAACAAAATCAAACAAATTTCTAAGTCAACCAAGAACAGGAAAAGAAAAATGGTTGGGGGGAGGGGGGATGGGACTAATAATTTAACAGCATCTTAAAAGAGCTTCCATCTGCTAGTTCAGAGCACGCAAAACTGGTTCAGAAGCTACTCCATCTAAAAGAAATAACAACACATTGAAAGCCCAATTAAGACTAAAGGCACAAACTTTAGCCAAAAATGGACTCAGAAAAACAAATGGGCATTGAGGAATGAGGGCAAAAGAACCAAAAAAAAAGAGGATAGATAATAAACAAAAACAAGCTAAAAGCATGGAAAATTCTTGAACAACCAGCTGTCACAAAAAATACCATGATTTGCAGGCAGCGGAGCAGCGGATGAGCTGGACGAGGTCAAGAAAGGTGAAAATCATGCAGAGTATATCGTGACTAAGGGCGTGAATTGTCGTTTTCTGCTTCTTCTTGGCCGCCGGCTGTGGCGGTGGACGGAGGCCGGAACTTGATAACTCCATATGGGAACAACTGAAAATTCGTTGCGAGCATTGTCCACTAACGCCCCGCCGTATAACAGTTTTATTTTTCTTTTTTGACTCTTTTATTTTTTATTATAATTATTTTTTGGGTTAATAATATTTGCCTCCCTTGTGCTTTGGTCAAACTACCATTACACCCCCCAGAACTTGGAAATATTACAATCATCCTTTTTAACTTGACAGATCCTAAACATTGTCGAAAGACCTCTAGTTAGAACACTAATACCCATGGCTTTAGAAATTAGTTTACAAATATATTTTTTTCTCATTTTTATTAGAAATTATAAATTTTGCTAAATTTGTTCGGGTAGACCCGACCCGGATCGGGGACCCGTCGGATCCGGATCCGGAACATAGAATAAAAGACCCGTCGGGTAAACGGGTCGGATCCGGGTCCGGTATAGTAATTCGGGTCCGGGCCCGGAATAATAAATTCCGGCCCAAACCCGGCCCGTTGAGAGCCCTACCCATGGCTGCAAAATAAGAAGTGAAATATATATACATACATACATACATATATATATAAAGGAAAACAAATACCAAAAAGGCAAAAGCAATAAATTACAACGGGAGAAGCCAACACATTCTCTTTGGCATTTGCAACTCTCAACCAACCAGTCCTAAATAAACAATTTTACCTCTCCAATGTATAAGATTAGATTTGGCACCAGCACATTCAACCTCTCTGCATTCCATCCCTCAAGCCCCACGTTAATAAAATACCATGTGCATCATCGATCTTTCGCCAACAAAACCTAAACTTTGCCCAAGATAGATTCAAGAAATACTTTGCTTCTTTAGCATCAAGCTTTGCAAATTTCTTCTACTTTTTTAAGATACACCCTATTTATTTTTGAACTAATTATTCAAATGGGCACTAAACTTAAGAAATCGTAGAGTTTTGCCCACTGAATTATTAAAAATCTGATTTTGATCACTGAACCATCTAAAATTTAGATTCTAGACCATTCCTTCAGATTTAATTATTAACTATACCCCTTTATGTTATTTGGTGAATCATGTGAGCACTCAGTTCTAGCATAGTTATTAGTTAACGATTAAATGTGACAAAATTGCTCAGAATCAAAACTTTAGATAGTTCAGTGGCAAAATCACACTTTTAATAGTTCAATGGCTAAAAGCCAATAATTCTAAAAGTTTAGATAGTTTGCTCTTATTTTATAGGACTCCTATCCTTATCCTATACCCCATCAGTTCATCTCAGTAGCCCTCGATTTCCCAAGCTCGTCTCAGAAATTTACATCTCACTTCTCAAACTTTAGTCTAATTCAACCAAAACATGAACTTTTATAATAAATTCCCTTAGCTTAGGAAAATAAATAAAAAGAAGAAGAACAAATTCTCTAATTTGCTTTGTCTGTGGTTTTGCAATTGTATACATCGGTGCTTTGATTACATGGCCTTTGAGGCGTGTCTTTCAACTGGGTCTTATAGTAGGGTTTAGAACAAAAGAAAATAATAATTGAAAAAATAAGTGGAAATAGGAAAGGATATTGCAGGAAATGAAAAGGCGGATATAAGAGAAGGGAGGAGAGAAGGATACATGGGAGATGGAAGTCAACATCGTTATCTCCTTTATTTTTAGTTTACTATCTGATTTTTATGGTTTCTTTTTTTTCCTTTTTTTTTATTTAGGGTTGTTTTGGGAAGATTGTACCATTTTTTATCCTGCGTCAATTAGTAGACGTCATTTTTTTAGGGTAAATTACATATGATACCCTTGTAGTTTTACATAATACCAGATAACCTCCCTAAGATTTTAAAAGGGCCACATAACCCCTCTGTGATTTTATATAATGTGAAAATTGGACAGAATGCATAATCAATTACGGTGACTAGACCACCCACATTCTAAAACTGTGTATGATGAAATCTTAATATCCATTTAACCTCCCTATGACTTGCATAAATATCCACTTTACCTTCTTATGATTTTTGCATTTATCCACATAATCCCCTTATGATTTTATACAGATAGGTAAGTCATCGTTTGATTTAACATTTAAGTAAGGGTAGCGCTAGTATTTCAACTAACGACATTACATATGCTATTTTTTTTTTTGTTAAATTTTTAGTTTACATGAAATCATAAGGGGTGAAATGGATATTTTGAAATATTAGAGGGATTACATGGCAATAGATGAAATCAGAAGGTGGTTATTAGTAATTTACCCTTTTATGGTTAAAAACAAGAAAGGTGTGTGTGTTATGGCCCTATCCAGTTAAAAGGGTGTGACTATAATATTTCAAACATAGGGGCTGTAGCGATAGTTTGGCCAAAGCACAAGGGACGTAAATGTAATTAGACCTTATTTTTTTTAATATCACCTTTGCTTTTCATTATAAATTTATTTTATTATCGTTATTTTAAGTACTGTTAACCTACAACTACAATCAATATTATTATAATTTGTTTCTGGACGCATTTGGTAGAATTTTATTATGGTTGTATTTCAAAGGGTTAAATGCACTAAATCCTCCTAATAAACCTTATCCTTGTGCTTTGACCTTTGAATTCATTAAATGACAACTTCGTCCCCCCTCCCCCCAATTTAATATTTTAAGACAAAAGTACCCTTACTATTTTATTTTGTTCTTTTTTTGTTTATTCAATCCTTTTTTTACTACTTTCTTTTATTTTTCATTTTTCATCTTTTATTATTTTCTTTTTTCACTTCTCTTATGTCACTATTTTGTTTCACTTTCCTAGTAGTATTACTAATTTGTTTTCTTATTAAAATATTATAATTATTTTTTACTTATATTATTAGAAAATCCAAGATAAACTATAAAATATAAAAAAATTGATATATGCCCATCTTAATCAAAAAGTGCATATTACTAGCAATTTGACTATTTAAAAAGATATTAGCAAACTAAAACTTTAAATTACTTAATATTTAAAAGTATATCCCCAAAAAATAAAGTAACTAATACTTTATCTACTTTTTTGTGTATAGTTGATTAAACATTATGTTACTACGGTCTGAATTTATTACTATTCTTATTAAAATTAATTTAGTAATGTATGTAATGGTCTTTGTACATAGATACATATAATTTGTTATAGCATAGACTCTATGATCATTATTACTTTCAATAACAAAAAGTAAAAAAGCTAGAAATAAATAAAGAATACTTCTTAAAAAATTAAAATTAATATATAGATAATAACAACAAGAGAAGAAAATATGCGATCACATGAAAGAAGGGAGAAACATTAAAATGTATAAAGAAAAAAGAAAAGTAGAAAAAGGACAAGAAAAGAGAAAAAAAAGAAACAAAATAATAATTAATATGGAAGGGGCACTTTTGTCCTAAAACATAAAATAGGGGGAAATTTATTTATTGAGTTGAGAAGATAAAGTGCAATTGAGGATAAAATTCAGGGGGTTTTAATGCTTTTAACCCTAATCTGAATTGTGCTAAAGGTAATTTATTATATCATTGAATTTTACAGAAAATTGCACCTTGGCCCCTTAAAATTTTCTTGTAATTTTTCTAATTCAACTCTTGAATGAGAATGTGTTTTTCTTTATTCACATGAGTATTGCATTTTGGTATGATTCTTATTGTTGAAAATATTTAAGTTGTTAATATACTTTTTCTAAAAAGAAATGAATAAAATTGCCCACTTATTATGATTTTATGTGAATCCTGAAAAAAAAACATGGTATTGATATTTGCATTAGAAGTTTCGTGTGATTTGATCATGAAATAAGTGACAAGTAATCCACATCCTAGTTAGTTTCTACTAGTAGAGTATAATATAATGCTTATAACAAACTATATAATCTAAAGTTTATGTAACAAGTATAAACAAGCAATATAAGTTATACAAAATTCCTTGTCAAGGCAAAACCTTTCAACTTTCCATTTCTATTGAATTCTTACATAAGATCTTGTTCTAGACGTAGAATAGTGTTCATTTTGTCCTTCCATTTTGTTATTTCGCTATAATTTTCTTGTCAATGTATTTCTCTAATGCATTTTACTACCAAACATTGTACTCATTTAGGTCAAACCCTTTTGGATTCAATTATTTTGGAAATATCCACACATTGAGTGACTATTACATATGTGATTTGAAGTTGTTTTCGTCATTAGCCAAGTTTATTCTGCATGGATGTGGCTCGACAAATAGTTAATGTAATTATAACAAAAACCCTGCCAATATCAATTGGTAAAATTCCTTTTGCTTCTATGTTGACACTGTAAGGACTCGAAATTTATTTATTTATTATTTATTTTTATTTTATTTTACTGACTTATTTATGTAATTATTTATTTATTTACTCCAATTAATTTATTTCATTCATTTTAATTCCATCCACATGGTACATTACCTCATTTTATATTTTTAACACGTTTTCTCTTAAAGTTAATTTTTCGATCGTCTGATTAGTGAAAATTAGTGAAGATATGTTTTTTGAGACAATATTTGGTCTGAGAGTGCAGTGGTCTTGGAGAATTAAGGATGCTCAATTGTAGACTAAAAAAAGTTAATTGAGGGATTAGAGGTGAGTGAGTTAAATTAAACTCAATTAAGAGCACTAATGGGTCACTATTCACTTGTTGATTTTTGCACCAAAAGTAGCTTTATGTCCCATCTTCCTTTTCATCAAGTCACTTCACACAAAAAGCACACAAACCCTCTCTTTTCTCTCCCTCTTGGCCGGCCACTCCCTTCCCCATTTAGCCAAAAAAAAAAAATTCAGCTTCATCTTCTTCATTTTGCTCCTTAAAACTTGCTCCAACCTAGCCCATTCTCTTGGATCATCCTCAAGCTTAGTAGAGGACTTGGAGGAGGAGAGATTCTTGGTGGTTTAGAGTTTGATTTCTTGTGGTTTTGCCTACTACTCTTGGAGGAAAGGTAACTTTCAAAGCTCTCATTTTTCTTCCATCTTATGGTTAGTTTTTAGTTAGTTTTTAACTAGTTAAGCTTGGATTGTTGATGGGTTCCTTGAACCTTGACTTTAGGTAGATGTCTTGAGGAAGATTCTTAGGTAGTGGCTTTGAGAATTTCTTGTTTGCTTGGTTGTTGTTTTAATGATATCTAGCTCGGTTTTGGGTGTAAGAGTTGGAGAGAAAATTTGAAGAGAAAGTGGAGCAAGGCTGTCCGATTTTTGCTGGTTCATTTCCCTTGATTTAATTTCGAATTTTGTGGTTATATTGATACTAAAATGCTTGCTACATGTTGGGTTATGTGTGTGTAAATAATCTTCCAAAAATCACTTCATTTGATTGGGTGAAAGTTAAGTTTAAAGGAGAGAAACAAACCTAGAAATTTCTGATCAGGATAGCAAACCTAGGAGACTTCCTGACAGTTAGATATGCCCACGCCTAACTCCAACCTTCAAAGCCAGATTCTCGTGACTTTTCGCACGTGGGGAGCTTCAAAAAGGGAGTGAAGTGGCTAGCTACAAATTTGGAAATCGGTGGGGCCACTCCAGAGTTGAAGAAAGTAATTTGTAATAGGATTTCGATTATTTAGGAAGTTTGGTATTCGAATACCAATTTTAGTGGAGAAAAACTAGGACTAGGGTGCATTTCTTTCTCTGGTGAGCCTAACCGAAAAAGAAAATCAATTCCTTCACCTTTTTGGGGGCTACCAATGGAGAGAAGGTTGTACTTTTTTTTGGGTTTTGACTTTTCTTACCTTTGTGGGGAACAATTGGAGAGAGCCACCATTGTTGACTTGTTGAATTTGCTTTTTCCTTTGATTTTGACCGAATTGACAAAGCATCAAACTCACTCGTATGCTTTTGTTGGAGACAATAGAAAGCAATGATTTCTCTTGTTCTTTTCTTTCTCTATTGATCGAAAATGAAAGAGTAAATCCGACAACTTTTTCCAATTTTCTACGCATGGCTTGTTCTCCATTAATGGAGAACTAACTTCCTAATTCTAGTCAAAGGGACAACTGAAAATTTGGTTCGGCAATTATTGTGAAATCTAAATTATTTTAATTATTTTCTTCATTTATTGGTATTTATATATTTTCTGTTTTTAATTGTTATAGCTATTGTATATGATTGAATAGTGCGCAATATTTAATTATACACGTAGGCTATTTAGCTAATTAGGGGTAGTTGGATCCGTGATTATTCGATTACCTCTGTCCCGGTAGCAACTGGCATAATTGGGTTTATGTCAGGGAAACATATGATCGAGTTTAAATAAACCCTCATAGCGTGTTTATTAGTTAGGATTGGACTTTTCTAATTCTTAATGCAAACTAGAAATTAAATCCTACGGTCGTACCTAGGCTTATTTTTTGGTTAGAAAAATAGTTAATGGTCATACATTGACTATCGAAAAAGTAAAGAAAAACTGATTGTTTGTCGCGTGTATGATAGCTATAACCAATCTATTAATAAATGTAGGAATTATATGTGAATCGATGATCAGTTACATGAACCATCTCTGAAGTGTACCCTTAGCTAGAGTTTCCCCAATTATTTCTGTCAATTAATTATTTTTCGCATTTGATTTATCTAGTTATCAATTCATTAGCAATTAATCCTAAAACCCCCTCCCCCATTTGTCTTGACTCAAGAGGGAACAAATCTCTCCCCAATCCCTGAGGAGACGACCCTGCTTGCCACTGTCTACTAGTTAGTAAATTTTGTTAGCTAATTAATTTTGGTATATCAGGTTAAACAAACTTTTCGAGAACAGGGTGAATCAAGTAACCCATTGCACACCTAGAGTCCCTGCTCCAGTACCTGGAATTAATTATTGACTGCTTTTGGTGGTAGTAGATTTTATTATTATTATTGCACATGTTCGACACTTGTCACTAAACTCGTAACTCGAGCAGGCAAGGGTTTGGTCGAGAAGATTAGTGAACCATGGGAAATTATAAAGATTGATCTTTTGAGATCTTGTTGGCATACTCGAGTAGTATTGCCATCTCGTGCTTGCTTGGTTCCGGATCTGAGAGGGTGATATGATGGATGGAAGAAGTAAGTGGAACTACGGACATTTTACTACTTGAGTTGATGGAGGGTCAACCAAAGATGGATTGAACCGGTCGAGACGTGGAAATAACTCCTGAGGGCTCCTGTATCCTTTTACGTGTGTTTTATTTCTTATTTGTGCACTTAAATGAAATTTCATGTTAAATCGTTTTAAGTGTGATATTTGATTTAATTTGTTCTATTTGTTTGCTTGCTTGATTTTTTTGGCCTCATTGAGCGTTAGCTCATCCCTTTAAATTTGTTTTTCCTTAACAGGTTTTGGAAGTGGAAGTTGGGGACTCTAGACTAACGGCTTTTGGTTGAAGCTAGTGAACCTTTCGTATATTATTGGAGACATTTGAAGTATAAATTTTGTTATACTCGGAGTTTTTGGATTGTAATTGTAAATGATAGACTTAGAAGAATTTGGCTCGTATATTTGCAGTATTTCTTTAATTCTAAATCTATGATTGACTTGTGAATTGCTATTAAACTTGAATGGGTGTGTGAGTTCTGACGAGAGTTAGGCAGACGTTCCGCTGATACCCTAGGATTCGTCCTAGGGAGAGATGGGGGCGTCACAGACACATCTTCTTCTTTTAAATTACAAAGAAATTGCCATCAATTATTAAACCTGTTAGGATTCAAGTGCGGAACATACAGCTATTGAAATAACAAATGCACAACAATTTAATGATAAATAAGTCACAAATTTGAAAGATAAATAACACACAATATTTAACATGATTTGGTTTCACCATTGACCCTACATCCACGAGAGAAATCTGTTCTTTATTATGAGAGGAAAATCTTCCACAAGAATAAAACTTGAATTCAAACATAACCCTTGTATATTATCTCTTATCATCCAAGAATTCTCTCTCATCATCCAAGTATAAGTTTACATGTTGCTTTTTGTGTGCTCTTGTGTATTTCTTTATAGTATGTCAACCCATCTATTTATAGATGACATTGGTGGTGTTTGGATAGTGTGTTATTTGAAATATTATTTGAAATATTCAAATTTGACTTTTGTGAATAATGAAACTTCCAAATAATCGTTTGGACAGCGAAATATGACATGAAATAATTGTTTGGACAGCGAAATATGACATGAAATAATTGTTTGGATAACTACAACTTTTATTTATCCTTTTTTAAACAAAGGTAATACAAGAGTCCACCATTATGACATAGATGTTAGACATTGAAGTTCCTCTGACACGATTCTCAGTACACTAAGTCTGGTGATAGACCTTTATTCCATCTACGATGGCAGCAGTTGATAAAAGATGTATGTGATACTTTGACTACTATTGAAGCTCGTCATCTATCGCCTGCGGCGTTCTTGGGCTGCATACATTTGGTCCGCCATTGCATCGCGTGTTGCTTTCCATGCTTCTATCTCTGCCCGAGAAGCGTTTGGAGTCTGCATATGCACCCTTTCGCCGAAGTCGGGTTGCACCTCTAATTGAATATTTTCATCCTCAAACCTTTGGAAATGGGCATCTCCGGGTTGGAACATTCTCAAAAAATTATGTAGCCCACAGCATGCAATTACCACACTAATCTGTGTGGTCATATAAAAATTGGGTACTGGGCCCTTGAGGAATTTGAATCTCGTTTTCAATACTCCAAACGTACGCTCTATAACATTTCTAAGACTCGAATGTCGAGTGTTAAACAACCGCTTGGCTGGATCTCGTTGCTGAACATTCTTGTAGGGTGGTAAGAAACCCGGAGTGTTTCTGTATGCTGCATCTACCAAGTAGTACTTCCCTATAGTTCTCAAAACATGCAAGGGAGCAAGGATGCAGAATTAGTAGCATGACTTTGTGTATTTTACGTGTGTGAAATGCCAAGTAGTAAGTAATTTTGTACCTGCCGGCGGAATTGGAAAATCTGATGGCGGCATCAACGCAGATTCTAACACCCGTGCATCGTGGGCACTGCCTTCCCATTCAGCGTATACGTAGTTGAATCGCATGTCAAAATCGCAGACTGCCAGGACATTTTGTGAGTGTATCCCATGTCGATTGGTATATGCCATCTGCTCTCCATTTGGCGGGCAAGCCGGAATATGTGTGCCATCTAGAGCTCCAACAGCACCCTGTCAAGAATGAATAATCGTCTAGAAATGGTTAAGTCCTCTAGGAGAGCAAATTCGTGAGGCTGTATGATTGTAGACTAAATTATAGGATATTACCTGGAACCATGGATAAAAGTGTCTTGAGTTTGCAATTCTTGGGTGAACATTATCGTGGTCATACGGTCTTATTATTGTGGCGGCAAATCTGCATAGGCCGTTGAGCACTTTGTGTACGTTTCGATTAATTGTCTCCGTTGACTGGTTGAATCGTTCCGCTAGCACGCGCTGAGTATGCTTATGACTTACCATGACTAGAGTCATCGCTAAGGCTTCCTCTATCTCAACCCTTTGTTGATAGGATCGAGATACATAACCGTTATTCTGGAGTATTTCACATAAACGAAGAAAATTGTCAACTGTGATACGCATGTTTTCCATACTTCGTCGGTAATGCCCATTGATCACCTCTTCAACCCACTGCCGTCCGGTTAGAGAGCCGTCGTGGTGAGGTATTTTATCCCTAGCTCGGTCACGATGCAGCATCATTAATTCTGCTGCCAAAACCAACATTGTCTCATCCCTTTCATCTTCTTCAGCTATTTGTTCTCTCCGTCCTCTGGCCGTCCTCCTATTGTTGGCCGCCATAGTACAAATGCCTTTAAAGATAAAGAGAGTAACTATAAACTGCTAAATAAGAATCAATTATTTTTGACAGACAATGAGCAAGGGAAATGATTACCTTCAAGTACTCGGTGGGTGAAAGGTATCTTTATGCTTATGAAAAACACGTTCGTCTGGGACGCCAATAGAAAGAAGCTAGAGTTTTGTGACAACTGCACGACTCCACCCATAAGGAGAACTACATATAAGGCGCAATCAGAATTCGGGCAAAGCTATGCACCGGCAAATTCACATGCAAAAATGAACTCATTTTCAAAAAGGCTACTATCTTTTTCGAAAGGCTACCATCTTTTTGAAAAGCCTGATAATCTATTATCGGCTCCTGTACAATGTGTAGACAAATAATTCGGTGGACACAATTATCGGGTCCGCAGATAAGAATTATCCCAGAGTAATAGCCCGTGAACCCTTTCTATTGCATGGAGTAGAGCAAGCTGTACGATCCTCCGAAGACATACAGCATTGCGCTTAAGGCTTTGCCTCTCACTTCGCACTGTGGTTTAGCAGGTTCCTCCCTGAAGGCTATGTAGACTGCTAGGACAACTTGTCTTGATGCTGTCCAATCTTACTTTTTTGATCTAATGCTCATTCTGTTCAATTCACCTTACCTCACCTAACTTTTTCAGATTACCACACCCCCTTTTGAGTTCTCTTTTTCAACAAATTTCTTCATTCCAGTGATGCCCGGCTGTACAACTTGAGACTTTCCCTGAAGGCTGCATGAGTGGTAGCAGGTACAAAGTACTTAAGCACATTTGTTAAAAGAGAACAAAGTAAATGATTGATTACGGTGTGGATTAGTTTTATTGTAATGTACATTTTACTGCCTTGCGAATAAATTTTAACTTGCCTCCACAAAAAAAGAAAAAGAGATCAAAATCAAAGATCCTAAGTTGAAATGTGCCATTTGCGAAGTTCTTCTTACTTTATGCTATGGTTGTTCAGCCCACCATTTGTGAGTTAGTTTTTATGCTATGGTTGTTCAAGGACTTGACCTCGGACCTCTGTCAATTCTTGCACGTTTCTTATGAGCATAGTCCAGCCTTGCTGAACGGTGTTCTGCACTTTTGCAGGTTTCTTGTGAGCATAGTTCAGTCTTGCTCAATTGAAAAACTACCGTGTTTCGATGTCGAAGTTCCCCAAAACTACTTCAGTTCTTGGAGAGGAAGGTACAACGAGTATCGAAAGGAGATGAATGTGGCACTGCAAAAGGATGATGAATCTAGGAATGATGCTGCTGATGACGTAATCAAGAAATACAAGCGGGTCAGTTTTCATCTTTGTAGTTTATTTACATTTGTGGAAAAGAGAAAAATTACTTGGTTGAAAGAACTATGCGATTGCAGTTACTGTACGCAGCAGCAGAGCTTGAAGAAAGTAAGAAGGATGTGCAGGAGATCCATAAGGAGGCACTTGCATTATATCAAGTAACCTATGACTATGCCATAAGCACAAAAGACGCAGGAAAATGTGGGTTTGCCTGGAAAGCAGCAGGTTCTGCTCTCTTGAACTATTTTGCTACTAGCAGAAGCGAAAGACTCGTACCAGTTTCACCGTCTGCTCTGCGAGAACTGTTTTCTTAGCCTCTCTTGGTCTTTTAAGCACTGACCCAACTAGGAGTGTAGTAAAATGTTAAAGAGACCTACTGGTATCATGCCCCGAGTACATCTCTAAACAGCTCATCCCTGAGCAAAGTATTGCAAGGAGCCTTCAGAAGTTCGTATGTATTTTTGTTGTGGCCTCATCTTCCCTAAGCAACTAGTTGTTTGTTGTTGTGTGAGTGTAAATTTCTGAGCTCCTATAGCCTTGTTGGTAAATATCTGTGGGGAATGATTGAAACAAAATGTGGTTACCGTCCTTTTAACTAAGGCCTGGCCATCTACCTATGTAAGGCCTGTGTTCCAACTCAACTAAGGCCTGTGTTCCAACTCAACAAGTCAGTTCGGCTTGACACCTTTTTGTGCTTTTACAAGAATCTAAAAATCAAGAGGACAAAGGCTCCATAAAGTAGTGTACAACTAATTTTTAGTTTCTCATTTGTGTATTTCACCCAACAATAAGTATCCTTATAAACCTGCTGGAGTAAATCATCCAAGGCAAAATTGCTGGAAAAGCCATATACGAAGGCTGCAACTTCCTGTCCGCAACAAATAACTTAAGTGAGCTATGAAAGTTAAGCCAACAATGAGAGCTAAAAAAATGAGAGCCCTGAAAGTAACAACAAAAAAATATGAGAGCTAAAAAATTCTGCAAAACTGAGCTATGAAAGCTACAGCCAGCAAACAAATGTCTACAATTATTCCTGTCCGCAACTCCAAGAATGCATATACGATCGCTATGACAATTCAGGCCAACAATCAATTTTTCATATGTTCACCAACCTCATATGGTAAATAGCCATTATGCAATATAAGTAACAATTAAGAACTAGCAACAAAATCTCACACACCAAAAATGAAAAAAACCAAATTCGAGTACGTTTCATTTTACACATACAGTACAACGATAGATTTGTAAACAGGAAAACAACTCAAGCTTATAGTTCTTAGCGGGTACAGGCAAGTCCCGAAGGCTGGAAAAAAAAATGGACTCCACTAAACTGGAAAAAAGGGAGCAACTCCACACGCATCACTCCAAACTCTTATTCAAACCACAGCCAACTAAGACCTGGGATATATTTATCCCCCTATAACACAACCTTTGCCGGTGTGAGATAGCAGAAACGGATTTGAGACGGCAACTATTCTGTTGTGGTGGAATAGGCTACTTCAAATTATGCTTCACCTTTCTTCCTCATATGCCCTGCGACATATGCATATCTTCCAGCAGCGTCATAGCGCACGAAGATAATCCGTTGGCCTAAATTTTCATCTTCGGCGAGATACGAGTCTATTTCTACCTTCCAATCAACGGGGATATCCATGGCTGAGACGATGTCTTGACAATGTTTGACTTTGTACGTCTCATCTCTGTCTATACGATCCTTTCGATCAGTTCTCGCCACGTTTGTGAAGTTGCCGATCTTGCTTAAGGCGTCTTCAAGTCTGTCCGCAGATGATCGGGTAGATTTTGTGCCTCTGGAACCCTCTCGCTCGCCGGAGTTACCCAAACTGCTTGCTGGTCGCTTCCCACTACTGCCTCCCGGAATAGGGGACACGTAGTACACGTCCTCCCCTTCCCAAGGGGAGGTGGCCGAAGGCGGTTGCGACGACACTGAGGCTTTGGCCTTGCCTTTCCGACTCCTTCTAGAGGTGGTTTGCTCGTTTCCGAGTTGCTCAAGGGAAATTTCTGGCTGGCTAGCAGATTGTGCTCGTGTCCCTGTAGTCGTTTCCCCAATCATGATAGGAGTGAATCGCTCGTATAAGCCGCAACTAAAGGGCTTAGAAAAGTCCTTATACTCGCTGTTGGACTGTTGGTTAAAAGACACAAGGGATAAGTGATTTGTCACGTTTCTAGCTTCTATATATGCATAAGCAAACTGGTCAGATTCGACTCACAATAAATGAAAAAACTAACCGAAATGAGATCGGCCCAATGGTCCTTGTCAGCAGTGAAATGCTGGGTGTCCTCTTCCCATCCGATGCCAGTTGCAGCCTTGTTGCTGAGCCCCCGAAGCTGGCAAAAAAGTTGCCATTTCTTCTTGAACCGGTAGAATCTAGATTGGCACTGCGCAGCACTGACTTCATCTCCATGGTTTTCACGCAAATGCTCGGCTATCTGACCATAATTCCATTCAAGTGATTTACGCTTGTCCCATTTTTTTGACAGCTTGAAGGCGATGTACGCATCAATGAAGTGCTCATCCATTTCAGGAGTCCACTCAAACTTACCTCCCATCGCCTATTGTAAAATTGCAAGTGCAAGTTAGTAGGCATGCAAATATACATGATAGTAAATATTTTGAGGTGAGGCAAATGTATACCATACGGCTTGCTTCAAAGTTACTGATGCACTCTTCAATATCGTTGGAGTCAGTGGATGATTGGACTGTGCAATTGGAGGTGCAGCTGATGGGAGGAGCTAAAGACAGAAAACATGCAGAAAACTGACGTGAGTCACATAATCACATAATGCAGTAGTGTATTCAGGGCCAGGAAAAACTTAAGTATGCCTTACACTGACTATTACACTGCTGCTGTGAGTTGAGGGGCATCTCTATCAGTCTCCGTCATGGCCTTAGTTAAAACGTAGGGAAAAATTTTGGAAGCCAACTGTCAAATGAAACGTTTAAACTTGTTCTGGGTTAATGCACGCTGATTTGTTAACTCTACAAGTACAACAAATAACCGGAATATAAGAACTGCCATGTGGAGCATAACTGCCAGCATAACAACGCAGATTTTTTCCCCTAACTCATACAAGTCTCTGGACAAGTACTAAAGTGGAAACATATTCGGCTACAAACGAATTTGTACATACAAACAAATTTCATGAGACAGGAATAGTTGAAGTATCTCCATAATTCGAAAATGTGTCGAATAAGCACAGATATTTAGCGCATATATAGCCCCAAAATTTTCAAGTTGGCCAAAACAAGCTGCACAACAAGGTCACATTCAAACAAGAGAGCAAATCCCTAAAAATTGGTCCTACGGAAATTCATGGCAACTGGGAAGATGTTTCTCAAATTAATTGTGACAACGGTGGCCATTTTCGTATTTCCCCTAAAATCGAAGGCCGGCCACACAGAAACCTCTCTCCAATTTCGAGTCAAAATTGGTGGTTTTAAGCACAAACAGGTATAAACGGAAATCAGGTGTAGCTTCAGGATTTCAAGAGAATAACGAGAAAGAAAGAACTAAGCCATATAGACATATGGTTGTCCACTTCAAGCAGTCAAAAAGCTGGGTTTAATTTGTTCACATAAATTTCAACCCTTTTGATGGTACCTGACACAAGCTCCCGGATCGGATCGGGTTTGCACTTCCAAGATGGGGGTGGAACTGCGCCGCTACTAATTGTCGGAAGAGCCTTAGCTGCTATGTGGCGGGTTAAAGGATAAAAGGAAATCAGGTGGTTAAGGAGCTGCTGCAGTTGTGCTTGAGGAAGTGGGAATAATTTGAGATGAGATCGGCTTCAGATCGCACAGTGCTCTTTGAGTAAATGTTCAGCAGCGGAACAAGAGACCGACAGTAAATGGCGTAGATGGGTAAAGTAATGGAGGACCCCAACGGCTAAAAAATCTGATTCTGAAACATGGGTGCCACGCGTCGTAGTGCATGGTGACCCTGCACATGAAAGGACCCAGCCCTTGCTGACAAGGCTAACTACAAAATAAAATGTGGAATGCTGAATTGTGGAAAATATTCCGTCAGTCCAAACACCAACTCCACAAAATATTTCATGTCCACACAGATAATTCAGTCCAAACATGGCCATTATTTGGTCAAACAATCACATAACAATAAAAAATCAATTCTAATTCCTAGACTTGCACATAATAGTAAATAACTTCTAATTCTAAACAAAATAGAAAATTCTTTGACTACTATTTCAAGTAACTAAAACTAATTTGAAAACTAATTACTTCCACACAAAACAAGAAACCCGTTTAAAAGAAATTAAATCAATTTCCTAACAAATCTCTATCTTGAAAAAATTTCATTTAACAACTATTTACTTTCAACTACTAAATAATATGGTACTGAACTACACATTCGAATCAATACAGTTCTGATGCCAAATTGATTCAATCCAGAAATGAATATGTGTAGTTACTCTGAATCTAATCTCCTGTTGACTCGCGAGAAAGTACTTCAATACATCGTCTCCCTTTGTAGGATTTTTTTTTCACCACCACTTGCAACTTGGGACCCCCTTCTGTGAAATCTAACCCTAATCATTGAGGCAACCAAGTAGTAAAATCACCATAATTCTTCTCATCCTTAGAACTATCTCACCATGTGTGATTTTCAAAATTTCACATAAAACGAAAAATTCGTAACTGTCAGAGTCTTCTGATGCATGGAAATCAGATCTCTTTATTTTTTTAGGACACACGTCACACCACCAAAGAACATAACGAAAATCTAAAATTCAGGGAAATGAAGTATCAACAATTGGAGGTGTGAGAAAGTTTCCACCGATTCACATCCAAAATCAATATTGGACTCCACCTTTTTCTTGACTCTTGAATCACCTGTCTAGATTCTCCATCAAATATCTCCATACTTTTCGACTTTCCATCTTTCACCTTCAATGTTTCTTACCAAACTCTTGAAACAAGGATGCCTCCAATTAAATTATTCAATTGGTAACAATCACTAATCCACTTGATCTCAATAGTTAATTAGGATCCAACTTTAAACAACCAAATTCTTGATCCAACCATTCAGTTTGTTGGGATCCAAGTGCTTGTGAACAGTCCAGTCTCGCAACCAAACTCTAATACCACTTGTTAGGATCCAAGTGCAGAACACACAATTATTGAGATATCAAGTGTACAACAATTTAATGATAATAAGCCACAAGTATGAAAGATAAATGACACACAAGTTTTACCCAAAGACTTTTCCCTTCAAAATATTTTTGGCAACCAGATGATCCATCAAAAATTTTGGATTATTATGAATTAATTCTCACTGATTCTCAATCTGTTGAGATTTTTCCTATTCCAGATAAAAAGAATCCAGATATAGTTAGCCATTCAAAATGTATTATAAAGAAAGTTTGTTCTCCTAATAAATGGACTTCTCTTTATTCAAGAAAAATCCTTCTCAGTCAGATTCATTCCAGATGGATTCACTTATCAAGATTACAAAATGGCATGGTATCGTGTTTTTTTGTATAGGCCATTCAATCATTCATGGTTCTTTACATTCAAAGAAAATTGTAGCAGAGAATTCCCAATTTGGTTCAATCATTGGTGGCAATGGTTTGGTCCTCAAAAAGAAATTCTACCTCCAAATTCTGATGGGATTCCAAACATATCTCAAAAAAGCAAAGGGAGAAGAATATATAAGACCAATATTATTTCACATGGAATTCAAAGTACCATGAATTTTTTGCTGGAATTTCAAAGTTCATCAAGAACTAGAAAAACCACTTCCAATGTCGTTAGTCAGAGAATTCAAGATCAAATAGTGGATAGGATTCAATCAAGAGTTCTGTGATCAAAAGAATGTTTTAAGATTCTTAGAAACAGGAAAAAATCTTATATGGATAAATCCAAATCAGCAAACTACAAGAGGAGTTAATATTCATGCTTTGGAGGCTATTCGTGAGTTTTTTGGATCCTATCAAGCAATGTCGGGGCAGAGGATCAATGTGGCTAAGAGTTCATACTTGTGTTCTAACAGAGCACAACTCCACAGAAGAAGGAAAAAGAAAAATCAAGCATCCCAACATCAGAAACAATTGCAAATGATTTCTTAATGAAAAAAATGATGCAAAATCCGGAAATGCTCAAAGAATATTTGAATTATTTGCAAAATCAAGACAAAAACGAAGAAGACAAAAAAATGAGTCAGCGGGGTCATCATCGGAATCTATTTTTGATCCTTTCGGTGGTTCTTGTGCTCAAGACCCGACAGACTTTTGATAAAAGTTGTCAGCCAATTTCAAGATAAGGATAAGAAATCTCAAAAGCAACCAATCAGAAGAAGATAAGGTGTCGACAATATAGGGTGTCGACAAATGAAATTCAAATGAAAGAGTCGGCAATCAAATGAAGTTGAAATTCAAAGATAGAAGTCTCTATAAATAAGATTCAAAACAGAGGAAGAGGCATTGAGTTTTTATAGCTATCCTAAGAATTTCTCTGTAAATCTCTTCTTTCTCAGTTTTTGTATTTCTTTGTACGCACTTTTATTCAACGAGTTCAATAAAAATTCAAAGTTTGATTTGGCATCAAGAAGCTTCCGCATATCAAAGATCACTCTAATCTTCTGTAAGTTTTATATGCTCATATTATATACCTGGGTTGGTTTGGTATCAGAGCCTAACCATAGTTATTAATTGTTTCGAAATATATCCTATTTTAATTTATAATTCATGCATTTATGTTTAAATATCTCATTTAAGATTTTATCTTAGCATTGGTAAGACTTTGAAGCTTTGTAAGACGGTTGGTAAGTTCGAGAAAGGATATTCCACGTTTAGGCTCGGTTGTTCCTGATAAGATAAAAAAATAAACAAGATATTAAACATGGCTGTATTTCTTAGACAATTAAAATTAGGATCTAGTTCAAAACAAGCTAATATAGTACAAAGTCATGAATATCATATGCCTGTAAATAATTCAGATTGGACTATTCCATAAGAGAAAATAGAATATATTTATAGAATAGGTCCATTAGATTTCAAAACAGCCTTATCAGTTAAAACTCATGAAGAGACCATTTCAATTCAAGAAGAATATCAAACCATTCCATTAATAAACCATAATACAATTCAAAAGTATCTTAGTAAAGGATATAGATATATTCATATAGGATTAATTCAAGTTGCAATAAAATCATTATTCCATTTAGGAGTAGATGCTCCTATATACTTAGCTTTAAAAGATACTAGACTCAAAAGGTATAAAACTTCACTTTTATCTATGATTCAAACAAATGTATGTAATGGACCAATTTATTTTAATTGTGCTCCAAATTTTTCTGTAGATTTAACAGATCCCCATGTTTTGAATTCAGTTATATTAGATATTCATTTAAAAGGTGATGAATTTGAAAAACATACAAAGAATTTTGCTGTAATTTATAGAATGTATTACAGACCTTTGTCTTCACAATTAAATCCAAAATTTATTATGACTCCAACTTTAAAAGAGGAAACAACACTATTACAAGTTGATGCAGATAGACCTACTACTTATACTCCAAAAAAATTAAAATGGAATGAAATTACTATACCTAGTGAATTTATAATTCATAATCCACAAGTACCAAGAAATATAGAACAAACAAATCCAGAAGATATTACAGAAGAACCTGATGGAAAAGTTTTACTAAGATTTTCTTCATTTAGAGAAAGACCCTCAACTTCAGGTCATTCATGGATACCAGCTAGGAGATCTAGTTATGAATCCATCGATACAAATTTTATTCCAGAAAGTTCTTCAACATTCAAGTTTAAAACTCATGTCCTTGAAGTAGTTAATCAAAATCAATCAGAATATTCTCCAACACATTCTCAAATGAAAGGAGAAATAAATGTAATACTTAAAGAATATAAAATAAATCATAAATATTTACAAGAAGATTTTGATGATGAAGAAAAAACAAAAAAAAGAATTTGGTTTTATCAATTATATTTTGAATGTAAAGAAAAATTAATATTAAAATGAAAAAATGAACTAGAGATTAGAAAGTTTGATTTTCCTTTCTTTACTTGGTTATCATTCTATATTTCAAAAATAGGAATAAATGATGTATATAATACTCCACAAATAAATGTTCAGACTAATTTATATAAAAAATGAAAATTAAAAGACGATCAAGTAATAACGTCAATACATCCTCCATTACAAGAAGTAAAAATTAATATAGGACAAGGAGATATAATTGCATCTCCTTTCAAAAAAGGTAGAGAAGCTGAAGCAAGTAGTAGTAGTAATAATGTGAATTTAGATGATATCAAAAAATTATATCAGCAAAATAATTACACAAATCAAATTCTTCATACTATATCACAACATATAGAAGTAATAAGTACTAAGATAGATAGTATTCAAAAACTAGTTAAAAATTTTCCTAATGATATTTCAGCACCTCATTTTCAACCTAGAAGTTTAACTAGAGAAAGATAACAAGAATTAATTCAAAGTGTTAATACTCAAAGAATAAATAATACAGATAATATATTGAATAGAATATCTCAAACATTGCAAAGTTTAACAACAGAAGCTCAAACTCAAACTTCTAGAATAAGTACATTAGATAATGTAATAAATAAAGATATATCATGAGGAGAATCAAGTTATTCAGAAAGTGATGAAGATATAATTTCACCTATTGAAGATCAATTTAAAGAGGAAGGAGATAATCAAGTAAATAAAATAAGAAGAAGACCTCTTAGAAGTAATAAAAAAGATTGGCAGATGGTAAGTACTAGAAATTATTATCCAAGACCTAGTCCCCCAGATATTCAATATGAAGAAAGATCAAAATTTCATACTACTAAATACGATGGAGATTCAATTTATGAATGGAATATAGATGGAAGAGCAGAATATGAAGTATTAAATACTCTACAAGAAATGGGAATGGCTAGATTAGCCTATAAGCTCAAAAATATCCAAGAAAAAAATGTAGCAACATTATTAGTATCAGGATTCACAGGACAATTAAAAAATTGGTGGGATAATGCTTTAACCTTTCAAGATAAATTATCTATATTAGATCATACACAAGAAGTAGAGGATGACCAAGGAAATATTCAAGTACAATCAGATGCTGCAGAATTTTTAATTGCCACAATAGTAATGTATTTTGTAGGAAATCCAAAAGAAGAACTAAATGCAAATAAAGCATTTTTAACAAATTTAAGATGTCCAACTTTGTCAGGCTTTAGATGGTATAAAGATATGTTTTTAACTAATGTATTAAGAAGACCAGATTGGAATGCTTCATTTTGGAAAGAAAGATTTATTACAGGATTACCAAGTCTATTTTCACAAAGGATAATGGATAATTTACAAAAAAAATGGGAACAGATTTTATTTCATTCGCAAATATTACTTTTGGACAATTATTTGCTTTTGTGAAAAAAGAAGGTTTAATATTATGTTCAGAACTAAAACTCCAGATTAAGTATGGTTCAAAAACAAAAGAAGTAGGATCATTTTGTGAAGCATTTGGTATAAAAAGAATTAAATCACCATCAGCATATAAAAAGAAAAGTAAAAAGAACAAAAAATACATAAGATATAAAAAATATAATAAAGAAGAAAATTATGAGAAAAATAAAAATAAAAAATTTTATAAAAGAAAAATTGTTTGTTATAAATGTGGAAAAGTAGGACATAAAGCAAATAAATGTAAATTGAAAGAAAAATAAATGAAATCTGTGGAGAAGAAGAAGATATAAAGAATAAATTAATAAATTTATTAATAAATGAAAAAGAACAAAGTACAGAAGATGATTATTACAATGATATAAGTAGTTCAAAAAGTGAAGAAAATTGTAATTGTTTTAACAGTCCAAAATATATAAATATAATTACAAAAAAGGAAGACAAAGAATTTTTATTAAACATAATAGAAAAAATTGATGATCCCTTAGCTAAAAAAGAATATTTAGAAAGATTAAAAAGTTTAATCATTCAAGAGGATAAGATGCCAAAAACAATTGAACCACTTAGCATTTCAAAATTACTAGATAAATATTCTAATATAAACAATATGAAAAAAGAAACTACTAAAGATCTTCAAACAGAAATTAATAATTTAAAAAATCAAGTAAAACAATTACAAAAAGAAATTATAGAATTAAAAACTAAAGATTTAGAAATAGAAGCAAAGATGACATTAATAGAAAATCAACCTTCTACTTCAAAAACATTAACTTCAGAAGAAATAGTTATTTCAGAAAGACCAATAGATGAAAAACAATATTTAAATACAATAGAAAAAATAACATTTCAAGAGTGGTATGCTCTAGTTACAAGTCTTCAACTTTGCTCTGTTTTTGCACCAAATTACACTGTTATTTTCTCGATGATGGAAGATGAACTAGCTCTTTCTTGATGATGAAGGATGAACTAACTCTTGTACAAAACATGAAAGTTGTAACCTTTTGAGTTATCTTTACAATGCCTCAAGAATCACCCAATTTGGAGCTCTATATACTGAGAAATGACCAAACCACTTTAAAAGAATATTTAAAAAGATTAAAAAGTTTAATCATTCAAGAGGGTAAGATGCCAAAAATAATTGAACCATTTAGCATTTCAAAATTACTAGATAAATATCCTAATATAAACAATATGAAAAAAGAAACTACTAAAGATCTTCAAACAGAAATTAATAATTTAAAAAATCAAGTAAAACAATTACAAAAAGAAATTATAGAATTAAAAACTAAAGATTTAGAAATAGAAGCAAAGATGACATTAATAGAAAATTAACCTTCTACTTCAAAAACATTAACTTCAGAAGAAATAGTTATTTCAGAAAGACCAATAGATGAAAAACAATATGTAAATATAATAGAAAAAATAACATTTCAAAAGTGGTATGCTCTAGTCACAATAACGGTAGAAGATTTCAAAGAAATATATGTAGCTCTGATACCAGAACCAACCCAGGTATATAATATGAGCATATAAAACTTACAGAAGATTAGAGTGATCTTTGATATGTGGAAGCTTCTTGATGCCAAATCAAACTTTGAATCTTTATTGAACTCGTTGAATAGAATTGCGTACAAAGAAATATAAAAATTGAGAAAGAAGAGATTTACAGAGAAATTCTTAGGATAGCTATAAAAACTCGATGCCTCTTCCTCTGTTTTGAATCTTATTTATAGAGACTTCTATCTTTGAATTTCAACTTCATTTGATTGCCGACTCTTTCATTTGAATTTCATTTGCCGACACCTTATCTTGCCGACACCTATCTTCTTCTGATTGGTTGCTTTTGAGATTTCTTATCCTTATCTTGAAATTAGCCGATAACTTTTATCAAAAGTCTGTCGGGTCTTGAGCACAAGAACCACCGAAAGGATCAAAAGTAGATTCCGATAATGACCCCGCTAACTCATCTATTTTGTCTTCTTCCTTTTTGTCTTGATTTTGCAAATAATTCAAATATTCTTTGAGCATTTCCGAATTTTGCATCATCTTCTTCATTAAGAAATCATTTGCAATTGTTTCTGATGTTGGGATGCTTGATTTTTCTTTTTCCTTCTTCTGTGGAGTTGTTGGAATATTAACTCCTCTTGTAGTTTGCTAATTTGGATTTGTCCATTTGAGCTTTTCTCCTGTTTCTAAGAATCTTAAAACATTCTTTTGATCACAGAACTTTTGATTGAATCCTATCCACCATTTGATCTTGAATTCTCTTACTAACGACATTGAAAGAGAACAAGAATTAATTCAAAGTGTTAATACTCAAAGAATAAATAATACAGATAATATATTGAATAGAATATCTCAAACATTGCAAAGTTTAACAACATAAGCTCAAACTCAAACTTCTAGAAGCTCATGCCACTTTCTTCAAAAGATTATTTTATCCCCCATATGAGAGATTAATTCAGCTAGGTAGGAAGTACAATCCCATGCATTAAAAAGCAATCAAACATACAATGACATGGAATTAGTAATCACATCACGTGTCATCTCATGAATCAAACTGTGTTTGAAAAATAAAGTATGCAGTGGTTACTAGATGTTCGTACAAATATTATTTCCCCTCCTTTACCATGTGACTTATCTGATAAAATATTCTGCCTCGTACAAGTATATTTTTGAACTTTTTTTTTTTGAAACAACCTCTAATCATGCTAATTTTGTACATTTTTCAACTATTTCAAATCTCATATGTAGTATATCTAAAAAATTGTTTTTTGGGAAAACCACAAAAATAGTCTCCCCACATATGAGTTTTCTACCTTTTTTTTAGTTATTTTAGGTGAAAATGAGATAAAAACAGCCTTTTGGGATAAAATGGTGTATTTTTCATATGTGCAGGACCAAACTGATCAGTTTAAAAGTAAGATACTAAAAAGTTACAAAATTTAAAATATAAGGACACAAAATATATCATTTTAAAAGTAAGAGACTAAAAAAGTACAAAACTCAAACGTGAGGGATTGTTTTGGCGATTTTCCCTTCCTTTTTGTTTTTAAAACATTTCTAGTATTCAAGCAGTTATGTGGGTTCAAATTAATTGTAACATTTAAAGATAATAAAGGACTTTAACCTTTCGGAGCAAAGGTAAAAACCACACCGTTCAGCTACAATTATTTGATTAATTAATCCAATAAATGTATTGACTTATCACAAACAATGTTACTCAAACTTTATATATAGAGGTAATTTGACAATTTTGAAGGATAACACATAGCTTAAACGCAAATGAATGACATTGCAAACTTTCGCTGCTTCCTTTACTTCTCTTTATCGCTCAAACTTTGTTCAAACGTTACGTATAGTTGTAGCCAACAAATCACACTACAATTTGTATGCGACTAATGGCTTCCCGGACAGTGATACCATTATAGATTCGTCGTCAATCTAAAGACGATGAACATCGATCATGTCCTTCGCGTAAATGATTTTTTTCATTGGCTAAGGACGTAGGATGTAGGAAATCAGTTGTAACTTGCTTTTTGTTCTAAATAAAAGTTTGGGGTCGCGTCCTCCTCCTCCTCCCCCCCCCCCCCAGCGTCGCGCGTACAGGGTTTTTCATTAAAAAAAATAACAAAAAGAAGTCCAAATAATTGGCATGCAAATGTGATTGTAAAAAATAGTCATTTATTTTATTGTCTTATTATAAAAATATAGAATTAATTTTTCCCATTGATTTTTTAGATTGAAAAATGGATGAAATTAATTAGAATATAATTGCTTCTAATTTACTAATTATAAAGAATGCATACACACACACAGTTAGAAAATGAAAATTCTAAAAATTATTTAGGATGGATTATTACAAATAAAAGAGATACAATTACAAAGTAAAAGAAGATAATTCAATTAATATTTGATTTTTTTGGGCAAACACAAACTTCAGAAAAGAAAACTAATTTTCTCAAAAATAAGAATTTCCAAAAAACTAATTTAAAAGGAGAAAAGAGAGAAGAAAAAAAAAATATCAACATAAATTGAGAACTGAGGTATATGCCAAGAGGATAAATTGTAATTTTTTTCGACACGATATACCTACACTTATTTATACTATGGAAGGGGGAGGCTTGAATAGACCCAAGAAGAAATCGGAGGAGATTGAATCACCTACCCGCCCAAACAGGTGCACTACACACCCGTTTGGAAAGACATTTAAAGTGACAGGCCACATATAGTATAGTGGTAGGTCCAGACGGCTGAACCCTTGACCTCCCACTCCACCAAATATTATAAACTATGATGATGACCTACAGCTCAAAATGACCAACAACTCATATATAGTGGCAGGCCGTCAAGATAAATTGTAATTAATCTCTAAATTTTTTACATTTTTCTTTACTACAACATAAATTGAGAACTGAGGTACACGGCATGAAGATAAATTGTTATTAATCCCTAATTTTTTGACAGTTTTCTTTACTTTAGCATAGTTACTGGTCAAAATTAACTTCTCTCTCAATTTCACGCTTTCATTTTCCGCCTTTTTTCAAGGATCAATTGTTCGTCCGTATGATGGGGATTTTTATTTGGTAACACCATTCAAAGTATTGTATAGTAGTTTTTGTCTATTTCAAGGGGAACCTCATCCGTCAAAATCTTAGAATATGCCTATGATTGCTAAATTATTTGGTTCTTATTGTTGAATTGTTCGTGGTCCAGTGCCGTTAATGTGATTGGCGGTATTTCTTGCTGGTCTTCAAGTACGGTAATATGATGTCCAGTTGGAAAGCCGTCTGCAATTTCTACAATCATTTGCCTCTTCGGCTTCATATCTGTATTTCTACAAATATTCACTTGCACCTGCAGAGGCAGCTATACCTGGAAGATCTTTCTCATATGCCATTGGATAAATTCTTCTACAGGATGAGATGGGAATTCCGCTAGTAACCTAGAATTGACAAGGATTCTGATAATAATCCAATGGCAACTAGAAAGAAAAATGTATGTATTTTGCGTATCCAATGATTCACCAGCAGGCTACTCTGCAAAACCTTGTACTCTTCTCCATGGATTGCCCCATCTAGTACATCAAGTCCAACTGCTACTCTAAGGTTGAGCTATTAATATTCCTCAATTTTAAATTATCCTCTGCATCTTGTCCCCCAAAAAAAAAAAAAAATCTTCATCTTCCCCTCTTTCCGGGTAGCATCTCATCATGTCTCATTGATGAACTCATTGATTACATGAATTGAACCCTCCAAAACCCCCTAGTGAGGCATCGTGCAATCAATTTCATCACCACAGATGCCATATTCCCATCAGTAGACAGATTTAATAGTAGAATCCATGCTAGCACATCACTTTTAGTTCAATTGGTCCTCCATCCTCTTCCAATCTCAACAAACTGTAGATTAGTTCTTCCCCTCCAACATCAACAACAGTGGTGAATAGCAGTTGATGCAGCCATAAGCCTCAAACATTATTTAATGCACCCAACGGAGTCTGACCATTTCAGACATTTATCCGGCACCTGAGTTGTGTCATGTTGAAACAGGTGCTCTGGGATTGGGAGGAGAGTCTGTGTTAACATAGCTTGAACAGGGCCTGGGAAGTTTAAAAAAGAAACTTCAGGTACTAACCTGGGACTTGACAAATTGTCTTGAGTTATTATTTTTGCTTTTTGCCTCACCAAGAAATAGAGAAGTGCTAGCTTTGGTCGCTAAGAATGACTACTATAAATCTATGGTTAACCACATAATCAGGCCTATGCAATTCATAAACATAGAGGTCCAAGCACCAAGTAATGTACAAAGTATAACTTTATTACCAGAAGAAAACAAGCACCTGTCATATCCATGTTTTACCGTATTTGCAACATCAAATGGCGATAACTGCGTCCCCTTACACTTCTTTGCCAAAGGAACTCAACAGATTGCTTAAAATTCATTTGCAGCCGCTGCTGAACAAGCCTGCAAATTACTAGTAAGTTATGAAATGCTTCTTTGATGCTTCTAAAGTTGTGGCAAGACACAACCACCTCTTACCATCTCGCAAGGCATCTCTGGATACCACGTGTTATGGGGCGAATGAATGAAGGGTCACGTTGGGCATAAAGCAAACCAACCTAGGAAAGAAAATAAACCTGTAAACTGAGAGAGAGAGAGAGAGAGAGAAAGAGACGACCATATTTTTGTAGTTGCCTAAATCCTTTGACTAATCAATTTAGTCAACTTCAAATTTGAGTTACACCGTCAAACAATGAGAGAATATAAATTGAAGGTTATATTGCAATAGATAAAATTATAATAGCACAACTACCAATTAATTCCGAAATATTAATAAATGCCTAATGAATTCTGAATTGAAGAGGTCTAGATCAATAGTTGAATGGAAGCAAGATAGGTGAACAAATCAATAGGGAATATAATGTGGCAAATGCTCTTTGGTAATGAAAATATGAACATACCAATAAGCAATCCCACGTTCTTCATAAAGAAGAAATTTATGAAGAAACGAACATTACAAAAAAAAAAAAAAATTGAACATCAAATAAGTACCTCTAACAAGGCAACAGCTGAAGGATCATCCAAGATCTCCAGACTACAGTCGGCTAGATAGTTAACCTGCAGTACATGACAGCAAAGCAAAAGTGTTGGAAAGTCTAAAGATGAGACAGAAAACTTCTGAGCTAGGGCAATGGCCTGCGATGAATTTCACAATATGAATGTGTGCTTTTGGAAGAAATCCACTGGCATATATACATGGTAAACATTTAATGAAGGAAATGTGACATCAAACGTCTTCAGTCAAATGCTTACAAATTTCAGGACCAACAAAACATTTATTAAGGCTGCATGGATTCGTCTGGAGGAAAACACACAGCAAAATTGGAAGGCAATGTTGTTGAGACTGGTAGACAACATTTGTCAGAGCAAACTGGGAACATACCAGGTTACTCATACTGATCCAGATTTTTTACTAGTACCAATTCATGCAACAAAATTGGTGAATTTTAGGTTTCTCTTGCTGAATTTCGGCATTTCGGCACCAGTGATGCATCAATGGATACTAGTTAAGAAGCTCAAAGGGTAGAAATCTGTACATGCTTACTTCAGCACATAAGTTGGACCTTCTGCATCAATTTCTGATGCAACTGAAGAAAGACCTTTGGGAGAATGCTAGTTGGGCTTTATCCAGGGATCAATGGCTATGTACAAGTCCAAGAATCTTATAGTCAGCCAGAGACCAGAGTCAGAAAACTAAACCCATTTAGTGAGAAGGTTCAACTATGTTCTTTAGTCATGCCATTTAGTGAGAAGGTTCAACTACATTCTTTAGTCATGCCATGTAACTTTCAGGATTGACTTTTTGACTCTGAATTACAAACACGTGCAATTACACAATCATCCAAATAATTTATCTTTTTGGAAGGACAACAAATAGCCAAATTGGAAGATAACATTTGTTTACTTAACAGTAAAGACAACATATGGCTACATACAATCTTCCACTACAAAGTTGTAATAGAGTACACTTACAGGGGCTAAGGAACTCAACTACTACAGGTAGAAATTTAGTGAGAATGAATGACACATGGATTCAAATGATGACCAAGCTCCTAGATGGCGCCCAGGGTGACTTTACATATTTTACTCTCTTCTAAGTACTCTAGAGATAAAATGCTTGTTCTTCGTCTCACCCTTGATGTCAGCTTTTTATCCTAGCTGTTCACCTACAAAACTGATCTCATCTTTTACATCTCTTTCAGATTTTTTACATCTTCTATTCTAAGACAATTCTCATTGCTCTTTCGAGGTAACACTCATGCTCCTAAAGAACATAAATTCGTCCTACATCTATATCACTTCAGACACATTACCTGGACATGTGGATATAAAAGGTAAACAGACATTTAGTAACTGGTACCTGATAGGTTAACTGAAGGTCACAAAATTTTTTGTTTATTTACTTTTTTATCATTTCATGAAACAATTAGTTAAAACATATTCTGATCTCTATTATTGCATTTGGAAATGCATTGCAGAACTGCTGCATTTATCTGATTCAATACATTATTCTCTAAACAAAAGCAATGCTAGAGGCAGCATTCATAATTCACCATCACATCAAAATAAAAACCATGCCATCACGCATTCAAGAAAAATCTGCTTAGACAAGTGAAAATTGGCTTGTTTCTGAACTTAATGCAACTTGAATAAAGAAAATATAATTCCTTGCACTTTAAGTATCTATACTTTTGATTATTGAATCAAGGAATCCGTCAAGTGGAGAATACAAGTTGTAGAACCTCATGGCAAAAATTCACTCATTCTTGTTTTTCAACTTGACTAGTTAAATGGAAAAAGGGACAAGAAACTTAGTTAAAAAAAGAATCACGAGGACAATATCATAATAACTGGCAGTTAAAAAAAATTGTAAGTTGCTAAGAGAAATATGAAAGGAGTACCCCAAATTCTGTGTTGACTAGAGACTGAACAAAGTCCAGCAGTTGAATCTTAGCCCACTGGTGGCATATGGAAGGATCGTCTGTATGTGGAGGATGTCTCCAGGGAGCACCAAACCGCAATCTGTCTTTTGAAACCTTTCCACTTTGTGCATCCAATGCGAACTTTTGCAAGTGCAGAAGTGCTTTTTCCATCGCAGGATCAACTACAGTTAACTAAAGGAGAAGAAAGAATGTAATGAACAGTTTAGATCGAAAGTTGTCTAAAGCACAAATAAGAGTGTGCTAATGTCAAATTATTTACATCAAGGATTTTCTGGTTTCTAGTGCTTGTGGAGGAAATATTATTTCATTGCTTCATGAGGTGGTCTAATTAGCACCAGAAAATAACAATTGCAAAACTTGTGCACTTTCATTACATTGTTATTGATTAGAGGACTATGATTTCTTGGTCCTTCTAGCATGATCTCTTTTTTGCTAAAAATTTAAGTACAGAATGTTTCATTTTGCACAAGTGAACGCATTCAGGATGTCCACTATGCAAATGACAAGTTGAAGGTGTTTGAAAGTCAAAAGGATACAAAACTTATAATTGGCAATTTAACCAAAAATATCTCCTGAAGATGTATCTTACATACTACTTTTTGTTGTCTAATTACTTTTCTGATCTGAGGTTTTGCTTCATTAGTGGTTCTTCAGGTAAGTTCTACTTGTGATGAGACTGTATTACTTCAATGACAAAATTCACTTAAAAGAGACAACCTTTTTCACAGTCCTAAAAATTTGAAATCAACACAGCATATGCAGTCATCATATGTCAGTGAAAAGTAACAGATTACTCCTTTCATCTAAAGATCTGCTAAGTAAAGTGAAGCTACTAAAGTTCAGCACACTATTAAACTTCACACAACTAATACATGATTCTCACACAATATTTTCCAATCCAAGGAAAGAAACTCAGTTAAGTGCTACTTTCATTAATCATCAGGCTTCTCCCTTATAATAAGGCAGGTTGCTGTGTTCAACATATATTATTAAAGCACCTATACATAGTATGCTAGCAACATGCGCACTAACACAATTTTCTAATATAAGAAGAGAATTTGTCTCTTTGGAACTTCCAATTACATAAATGGTTTGCCCTCATTATAGAGAGCTCTATGTACTTAATCAACATTACTGAAGTTCAAACAGGTGATAAGTTCTCTCTAACATGCGTATCACAGGTACTCTTCGCCTAGTTTTAGAAGAGTTACTTTCATTATGATTTTGGTTTAAATTGCCTCTCTTAAATTGTCTATCACAGTTATAGCAGTTGAAAGTTTTTTTTTTTTTTTATTCTTCTGCAGTATGCACCTTTTGAGAAAGGATCACACATTTTAGGAAAATATTCATTTTTAGTATCATCATCACAAAATCTATTTCTTGCTTCGAGAATTTCCAGAAAAAGCAATTCCTTGTCTAGGGCTTGAAAATTTGTATGCTTATTGTTTAGATCTTTCTTTTTTGCTTGTTCATGTAAAGACAATGGTAGTCAAATTCATTAGAGGAAGATTTTTCAAGTCTATATAGAGATATCTTTCTTTTTGTCACTTCACCGTATTCATTTGGTCACGAGCCAAGACTCAACAACACCATCAAACTGCATAGTCCCCTCAGATGTAATGCAAATGAAATACAAAAATTCAAAGTAAAAGCTGATATGGCAGGTTCATGTTGAACTGGATTATTAACTTGAAGAATAATTTGTACCACCACAAAAATAATGTAGCTGAGCTGTAAAGACATAACAGAGATAATGCTATGGGTTCTGATTGCAAATAAGTGACAGTTGTGAAGAGATTAATATTGGCACAAAAGATTAAAACTTTATTACCACATATCTTGATGCCATACGGCACAAACATCAAATGTGACACGCTTCAATTAATTCTCTGTTAATTTGGATTCAATAGGACAGCAATTTAACTTCATTTTGTTAAGCAAGACCAAGCTGATATATGGAGCAATTCTTCAGTTTAACTTTAGGATGTAAGGGAGAAATTTGAATATTGAGTGTTGCAAGTACAGGCATAAAATGATAACAAAAAGACCACACTCAGTAAACTCAAGAATCCCTCCTTAGAAGCAATGGTTCTGACCAGTCTGAAAAGCTGATGTTCTTACAGCCAAATTGGCCTTATAAGGTGGAGGGGTACAGGCCACTTGTTCATGTTACCTCTTGTTCCTGAATCATATTGGATTGACTACTCAACAGAAATAGCTTTAGTTAAAGTATATTTGACTAGGACAGTCATAATTATCTTGCAGTAGCAAATTTTGAATTACTACTTCGGCTTGGGCATTAGTTTTAGATAAGGTCCCCTTCCTAGGGTTAAAGAGATTAGAATAAAACCTCTTATTAGGAGTGTTTAGAGTTCAAGTTGTCCCCTTGAAGTTTAAATGTGCAAACCTATTTTGAAAAGTTTGATGCTTACATTACACCATCACGTTACTTAGGTGAATCCAATGCAGGAAATCATTCTACTAAATTGGAAGGTAATTAAGGCATGGAACTCACTAAACTATCATTGAGGACTAAGGAACTTGACAAGATAATGGTTATAACTAAAAGTTCTGATTCTTTCCACATAAATTCTGGTTTTGAGAATCAAATACATTTTCCTCTTCTTTGATTTCATCTCATAGAAACACGAATTTGTGCTTGCCACCTGTTATTTTTCATATAAAAAAATATTTGATAGTAGATCAAATTTTCAATCTTTATCCAGCATGTGATGTTGTGTTACAGGAAGGAAGAGAGAGGAGAGAAGGAAGAAAGAGGAGAAACATTAATGTAGACTAGATCATCCCCAAAAATCAAACAAGAAAAGATGTGTCCTTATATAGCAAAACTACACTATGTCTCTTGGCAACTCAAAAGATATCCTTAGTCTCTCAGAATCTTGCGTTGTATCAAAACAATTTGCTTCTCCTATGACCACATTTGTTTAAACAAGCATGATTAACCAATAAGCAGGAACCACCCACATATATAGTGATCAATTTTCTTATGCCTAACATAATTTCCATAGAAGACTTTTTCCTTTTAAGATTTTTTCAGAAGTTCATTTCTCTAGCAGTCTACTCTTGACTCCTAGAGGAAATGAGGTAATGCAAAAGCATGGACAAAGAACAATGTTGAGCAACTCAAATTAAGTGTACTTAGGCGCATAAGGCTATCAATATTTGGAATTAGTTTTATTTCCCAAACACGTACAGAAAAATCATCAAAGCAACTCGGCTCCAAATTGCTAGCAACTTTATGTAGCAGAACTTCAAATACCATACAAAGCAGTAGCTAATCAAGGAACTTACTTGCAGATATGCCAAGTATGCATCCACAATGTCTTCAAAGGTACTACCTTTCTCATCCATGACCCTACAGTAGGAACACGAGCAGAAAAATTAACAAAAAACATAAAATAATTATACTCTGGTTAAATGGGGGAGAGAGAGCCTGGGAGGGGGGGGCCGGGCGGGGAGGGGATGATACACTGGGAGAGGCTTTTTACACCAACAATGTTTATAGTAAACATCAAAATGTGAACATTTCTAACCTACTCATATGGAGCTCCAATGTCTACTTTCAGCCTCTCATGCATCAACCAGGGAAATGAACTTTCATTTGAAACTAAATAATTAAATGCCATAATTTGTTTTTCTGCCTGACACATGCTATATTACCACGGAAAGGTGACCGGGAAAAAAAGACATATGTTCAAGTCAGACATATCAAACTAAATTAAGTACATAATACTATTGCAAGTTCTACATGAGTTTTTAGATCTGCTAAAATAGTAACATTTTTGAAGTCATTGTGACTGAAAGAAACATAATCATCCCACAAGGAATAGTGTTTAGAATTAATGTGAGAAAAAATGAACACTTTGTCCAACAATATAGCTGTTTCATTTAGGTAGGTGATAGCTTATTGATGTACACCAAGATCTCATTTAGATTGAGGGATTTATTTCTTATGAACTACCATGTTGTTAATGTTGAAAATCTAGAATATCTTTTTCTATGTATATCCCATGATCTCTGCTATATCCCATGATTTCTGCTATATCCCATGATTTCTGCTCTATTTTAGGATAGAATAATTTACTCCTAATGTATTTTAGGATAGAATAAATTAGCTCCTAATTTTTAGGAAATTACAGATTTCATGGAATTGACAAAAGTCCAATTCCATTTGTATAAATGTTGTACAGAGTCTAGAACAAAAGATATGACAGAACAATTCAGTTTTCTTTTTTGTTCATGGTATCAGAGCTTTTGCTCTTGGGACCTCTTCTTGTCAGCCTTCATTGCTGAGTGCTTTCCTCTCTTCAAGTCTTTATTGCCAAGTGCAATTTCCAGCCTTCATTGCTGATATTTTTCATTAGGCCTTCATTGCCAATTTTTCTTTGAAACCTCCAACATGTCTGAAACTGAAACATCAGAAATCCACTCCAATACCAAATCAGAAGAGACCTCAAATATTCCACAAACAGGGGATTTGCAGAATATCCAGGCAGCCTACAGGCTCAACGGGAAAAACTATTTGAAGTGGTCACAATTTGTTCAAACATTTCTCAAAGGAAAGGGCAAAATCAGCCACTTGCTTGGAACTGGACCGAAAAAGGGAGATCCTAAATTCGCTGCTTGGGATGAAGAGGATTCTATGGTCATGTCATGGCTGTGGAACTCCATGTTACCTGAAATAAGCGATACCTGCATGTTCCTATCAACAGCTCAAGATATATGGTCTACTATTCGACAGACCTATTCAAAGGCAGGAGATGCTGCCCTAATCTATGAGATCAAAACAAAGATCTCAGCCACTAAACAGGGCAACCTTTCTGTTACTCAATATGCCAACCTTTTGCAAAATCTATGGCAGGAACTGGACCAATATCGGTGTGTTCAGATGTTGTGTAGTGAAGATGCAGCCACCTTGAAAAACTTTATCGAAAAGGATAGAGTTTATGACTTCCTTGCAGGTCTGAATGTGGAATTTGATCAGGTCAGAGTCCAGATATTGGGGAAGGAAAGATTATCATCTCTGAATGAGACAATATCATTGGTTCGAGCTGAAGAGAATAGGCGAGAAGTCATGTTAGAGCCTAAAACATTAGAAGGCTCGGCAATGATTTCTACAAAGTCAAATAAAGACACAATTTGGTGCACGTACTGCAAAAAATCACGCCATACGCGAGATGATTGCTTCAAACTCCATGGGAAGGAACAAGTCCTTAGTCGTAAAGGAGGATTCAAAGGGGGAAAAGCCCACTTAACTGCTGGAGAAGACCAAACACAAGAAAAATCCAACCAGACTGGTATCGGAGAATTCAAGAAAGAAGAAATCGAAAAGCTAAGAAACCTCCTAAATTCCCTTGAAAAGTCCTCTAGTACGTGTTCATTGGCTCAATCAGGTAAGTACCTTAACTCTTATGCTTTAAGTGCCTCAAGCATGTCTTCTCTAGGCTCTTGGGTCATCGACTCAGGAGCTACTGACCATATGACTCACAGCCCAATCAGATTTAGAACATACAACCCATGTCCTGGAAATAGAAAAATTACTGTTGCGGATGGATCTCCTATAACTGTTGCAGGCCAAGGGACAGTAAATCTATCAAATTCTTTGTCCCTAAATAATGTGTTGCATGTCCCAAAATTGTCCTCCAATCTCATATCCATCCATCAAATTACCAAAGATCTGAACTGTAGAGTAATTTTCTATACTACTCACTGTGTTTTTCAGGATTTGGTTACGGGGAGGACGATTGGACTTGCTAAGGTGAATGACGGGCTTTATTACCTTGAGGAGATGAGTGGCAACAAGAAGAACAAAAATCAGTTATCCCTCACCTGCTCCTCAAATAATAAATCTGAAATTTGGCTTCATCATTTCCGTCTTGGTCATCCATCTTTTATGCTACTTAAAAGCATGTTTCCTTCACTTTTCAAGAATGAAGATGTTAGTAGTTTCCATTGTGATACATGTGAAATTGCTAAACATCATAGACTATCATTTCCATTGAGTAATACAAGATCTACTAGACCTTTCTCTTTGATACATACTGATATTTGGGGGCCTTGTAGAATTTCTAGTATTTCTGGAGCAAAATGGTTTGTCACATTCATTGATGATTGTACTAGAACTACTTGGTTATTTCTTATGAAAGAAAAATCAGAAGTAAGCAGTATTTTTCCAATGTTTCATAAAATGATTTGTACACAATTTGGAAGTTTGATTAAAAGAGTAAGATCTGATAATGCAAGAGACTATTTTAATCAAATTCTCTCATCTTTTTTCCAAAAAGAGGGTATAATACATGAGTCATCTTGTGTAGATACACCCCAACAAAATGGGATTGCTGAACGAAAAAATAGGCATTTACTCAATGTGACTCGAGCAATTTTGTTTCAACATAAAGTTCCAAAAACTTTTTGGGGGGAGGCTGTTTTAACTGCTGCACATTTGATAAATAGAGTACCTTCAAAAGTACTAAATAATCAAAGTCCCATTGCTGCTCTTTCTGGTTTTTACCCTGATTTTAATGTCTCTTGCACATTGTCACCAAAAGTGTTTGGTTGTGTTGCTTTTGTACATGTTCATGCACACCAAAGAGGGAAACTTGATCCAAGAGCTTTAAAATGTATTTTTGTGGGATACTCAAACACAAAGAAAGGATATAAGTGTTATCATCCTCCTTCAAAAAAATTTTTTACCTCTATGGATGTCACATTTGTTGAAAATGAACCTTACTCTCAAAGTAACAATCCTCATCCCCAGGGGGAGAGTTCTTGGGAAGATAAGGAATTTCTCCTTGATCTTCAAAGTTCTACACTAAACTTAAAGTCTTTCAAGCCGGACCATACACCAAATTCTAAAGGAGAACATACTAGCAGTGAACCTGAACCTGAATTTGAAGTTGAACATGCCAGTAAAGAAATTGAACCTGATCTTGGAGTTGAGGGAAAATCTGGTTTAAATCCAACTACACCACTCAAGGTCTACTCAAGGAAGAAAGTTCATATTTCTGAACCTGTGCAAATCCAAGAATCTGAACCACAATCAGGTACTGAAAATTCTGTTCCTTTGTGTGTTCAATCTGACTCTGCTCCTTGTGAATTTAATGATTTAGACCTGCCTATTGCTGTTCGAAAAGGAACACGAGAATGCACTAAGCATCCAATCTCAAATTTCGTGTCTTTCCATAGATTCTCTCCACAACATAAAACTTTCCTTACCACCATCAATTCTATTTCAATTCCACAAACACTACAAGAGGCACTTAGAAATAAGAATTGGTTACATGCTATGAAAGAGGAGATGAATGCCCTAGAGAGAAATAAGACTTGGGAAATTGTAAACCTACCCAAAGGAAAGAAAACAGTGGGGTGTAAATGGGTGTTTACTTTGAAATATAGAGCTGATGGTTCATTAGAAAGGCATAAAGCTCGGTTGGTCGCAAAAGGATATACACAGACATATGGGATAGATTACCAAGAGACCTTTGCACCCGTTGCAAAAATGAATACTGTCCGTGTTCTTTTGTCTTTAGCCGCTAACTTTGGTTGGTGTTTACAGCAATTTGATGTGAAGAATGCATTCTTACATGGGGATTTAGAAGAAGAGGTGTACATGGAACCTCCACCGGGTTTTAATGAAATGTTTTTTGAAAAGAAAGTGTGCAGGTTAAAGAAAGCTTTATATGGATTAAAACAATCGCCAAGGGCTTGGTTCGGAAGATTTACTAAAGTGATGTTAGCAATGCAATACAAACAAAGTCAAGGAGATCATACTTTGTTCATAAAACATTCAAAAGGAGGTGTTACAGCTCTACTTGTATATGTAGATGACATCATCATCACCGGGAATGATCCAATTGAAAGAGAAACACTCAAAAAGTGCTTAGCAAAGGAGTTTGAAATTAAAGAACTAGGGAGGCTGAAGTATTTTTTAGGCATTGAGGTGGCATACTCAAGAAAGGGCATCTTTGTTTCCCAACAAAAGTATGTCTTAGACTTGCTTAAAGAAACAGGCAATCTTGGATGCAAGGCAGCAAGCACACCCATTGAGCCTAACTTGAGATTGAATGAAGGGAAGGATGATAGCACAGTAGATAAGGGAAGATATCAGCGGTTGGTTGGGAAACTGATATACTTGTCCCATACAAGGCCGGACATAGCATTTGCTGTAAGTGTAGTAAGCCAATTTATGCATGATCCAAGAGAGAAACACTTGCAGGCTGTCAATAGAATTCTATCCTACCTCAAAGGGACACCGGGTAGAGGAATTTTGTTCAAGAAAAATGAAGGATTGCTCATAGAGGCATATACTGATGCTGATTATGCAGGTTCTGTTGTAGATCGTAGATCAACTTCAGGATATTGTACATTTCTTGGTGGGAACCTAGTGACATGGAGGAGTAAGAAGCAATCGGTTGTTGCAAGATCAAGTGCTGAAGCAGAGTTTAGAGCTATGGCTCATGGA
Source organism: Coffea arabica (assembly GCF_036785885.1). Taxonomy (NCBI): domain Eukaryota; kingdom Viridiplantae; phylum Streptophyta; class Magnoliopsida; order Gentianales; family Rubiaceae; genus Coffea; species Coffea arabica. The sequence goes on from NC_092313.1 coordinate 30,529,448, forward strand.
GTTTGTGAATTGCTATGGCTCAAAATAATACTTGATGATCTTAAAATCAAGAGTGAAGGGCCTATGAAACTCTATTGCGACAACAAGTCTGCCATCAACATTGCACACAATCCAGTGCAACATGATCGCACAAAGCACATCGAAGTTGATAGACATTTTATTAAAGAAAAGCTGGACAGTGGCATGATTTGCACTCCATATGTAGCATCAAATAATCAATTGGCAGATGTCTTAACTAAGGGAATGCCAACTTCCAACTTTGAAGACATTACATGCAAGATGGGAATGGAAAATATCTATTCACCATCTTGAGGGGGAGTGTTGAAAATCTAGAATATCTTTTTCTATGTATATCCCATGATCTCTGCTATATCCCATGATTTCTGCTATATCCCATGATTTCTGCTCTATTTTAGGATAGAATAATTTACTCCTAATGTATTTTAGGATAGAATAAATTAGCTCCTAATTTTTAGGAAATTACAGATTTCATGGAATTGACAAAAGTCCAATTCCATTTGTATAAATGTTGTACAGAGTCTAGAACAAAAGATATGACAGAACAATTCAGTTTTCTTTTTTGTTCAGTTAACGTATCTACAGAGTACCAAATGATTAATACAAATAAAAGTAGAATATTGACAATCAATAAGTAAACGATTAAATAGAAAACGCTCCACAAAATCCATGAATCCAATATCACCGATTTCATATCATGAAACATGCATTACTATTACTACTTACTTATTGTAATAGTTACTAAGCTTGAGTGCATAAACCTCAAAAAGGTGCCGTGGACTTGGCCCTAGGGTCTCAACAATTAAATTCCACTGCAATTTCAACAAGTGCACAACATTGTCAGAGCAACTAAAAACTCATCTTGAAGAAAAACTAATAGTCATCACAATTGTACCTCAGCTTGAGTAAAGTAATCGTTAACCATGTGCATATTGGCTTCGGCTGGAGTCCACCCAAATGTCTGCATTTTTCTTATGAACTCAATCACCCAGACTCATAATCATTGGTGAACACCACAAATCACTTTAACTATCATATTCAGAATATATTCAAAAAATTCACTGCCTAAGAACAGACGATCACTGGGTAAACTGCAAAGAACTGCATCTGATTTCCAACTATAACTACCAACAGTCTGTTCATTGATATGGACATTTTTATACATACATATTTACAAGAAAAAAGATTCTAACAATATTCAGGACCATCAAATACACATGCAGGTACACACAAAAGAGTTCCTGTTACCTCACGAGAGATGAAAATATCTGGAAATCCATAATCAATAAAAGCTTGGGAAGAGTAGTAGCTGCAAGCACATATCACGTGTTCTTAGTTTTATTAATCAATTGAAGAATATATAAAAGAGAAAATGAAATTGTGTATGAAAAAGTAGCAAAAATTTGGATTCATTCAAATAAAGGGGAAAGTTAGCATTAGGCATAAAAAGGCTGGGAAGCTTCATTAGGGCCTGTTGACACCTTTTGCCTGTTATTACAAAAAGGTCCATTTACACCAAGGATTTCTCAAATTATGAAAATGGAAGCTTGAATAGACCATCAAAAAGTAAAGCAAGAGCATTGAAGATCTGTCAGACTATGAACCACCAAAGAACCTGTCAAATTTGCCCAGGGATTAGTCTAAGCATGCAATGAAACAGTTGGTCCTTTATTAACTTTAGTACTTGATCAAAGGGATCTGCAAGAATTTTATCTTATTGTTGCTGGCTATAAAGCAGAATGGGCAACTGTCAAGAAATGCTTAGGTATGTGCAAGATCTAGCACAGAAGCTAAATCACTGCCATTTCAATCAAATTCATTAATCCGTCAACAAATTATTTCTAATTGTAAAAAGTTTAAAAGGTTTCATTTTTTCCAAATTAGACATGTAAATAAGCAATTGTCACACAAAACATGAAACTTCTAAACTTTTAGGAAGCTTAATTCTCCAAAAAGAATGTAAATGTTGGATGGAAAGGTTTAAGATATAATTATAAAAAATTTTATGCTTCTATACTACTCTTTGATCAAGCAAGAAACGGAAGATTTTGAGGGGTTGGACTCATGAATCACACACTGCTAATGACATCTGAAAAAGGGACGGGCTGGCAGCACTACCAAATTCCACTTCTAACTTCTGATTCTCCTACCAATCTTAAAACTTCTAATCTTCTCTAGAATTATTTAGTTACAGGATTTCTGAAAATCCACACAATCAGCATTATGCAATATTCATAACTACAAAGGGACTATCACCACTAAAAGAAGTATAAGATGTACAGCACTTTAAGAAATTACTCAAATTACAAAAAATTCCACTGAATCGATCAAATTCTACCAGTTAATTAAATAAAACAGAGTCAAATAATGGTATCTGAAATACAGAACAAATTGAACTGTGAGATTGAAAATTCTAGAACTTCACAACAGAATGATCACTAACTTCCTCTCGGGGGATGTGGACCTACTTTAACAAGCCTATAGTTTAGCCTGTCCTGCTATGATAGGTAATCTAACATGGGTACAGTTTCACATTCTTGAATAACTAGACGTCACACTCTCAGCTTTGGGTTGTGAAAAAAATGCAACCACTTTCTTTTAATAAAAATTTTACTTATAAAAGTTCATACTTCATACAGAAGAAAAGCTAACAGATTTACAATTCTGAATTTCTGTTTAAGTTAAATTAGCGATCAAAAGTTCTAAATATTTCTAATTTTTTTAAAAAAATTTTATATTGTAAACGGGAGGGCTCAAACCCGGCACCACTCACTTAGACTCCCTCCCCCAAACCACCCAACCCATCTAAATATTCTAAATTCTATTAAATAAAAAGTTATTAAACAATTGTTTCTTAACTCTATAACCATCAAAGTCCAAAATCCATGTTGGAACTGAACACATTTATTAAATACATTTGAGTTTTCACTTTCTAGTCTTGTAGCCATTCCTTTTTCTTGTACTATACCTGGCAGCACTCTAACAGTGTTATAATGAAATAGAGTAAAAGGAGTAGGAAAACATCAAGATATGCATATCTGCTGTCATTAACATTCCACTTCAAAAATCACTAAATTGACACAATTAGTATGTTTCCTCCTATAAGTTATCAACCGCACAATTGAAGTAAAATAGGGAATATTTGATGACTTGTAGTTTCAAGTGAAAAAAATTTGATGATGCCATTTTAGTAGCTGAACAGACCAAGACCACAATTGATGATTAAGAAATCCTGTGTTATCTCCTAATTCTGGTGCTCTGACATCCAGAGAAGTAAGATTATAAATGAACTATCTATCAGCAGGGGGAAAGAAAACTTTTAACAATCTACAGTAAGCTGGTATCACATATTGTCCATAAGGGACTAAAGCAGACCCAGCGCATAAGCGTCCCGCAAGCTAGGAAGGGCTAAGTGGGCTTGGCAGTAGTCCTGGACATTGAGTGGCTTTATGAATTTTTAAACCAATAATTCCCTAGGTCAGAAAAAATGCAAACTGACCTTGTGACCAGGCATATCTTGTTCTTGACAAACTCCAAATAAAGTCATGAAGAATCAGGACATAGAATCTTGCACTTGACAAAAGAAATGAATTGGTAGCTTATAAAGTTGAACATATGATAAAAAGGAACTAAAAAATCTGATGTGCAACTATGAGGTGCAGGCTTGCTAACTCAATGTGCAAATAGAAATGACAACTCAGTCAGGAAAACAACAAGGTAGAAAGCATGCACAGGACAAACAAATAGCCACCATTCTCAACCAGTAATGTTGGGGAATGGTTGAAACTGTTACCTATCTGACGTCACAAGAATCACAGGAAGACATCTCTCATTCACACACAGAGCTATAGTCCTCCATATAAAGCTGTCATGATACATGGATGCATTCACAGTAGTATCATCTGTCAAAACTGCATTCTTTAGGACATCAATGTTGTTTATCACCAGCTTTGGCTACAATTAATAAAATAAAACCAAGTAAGAAAAGTGAATAACTACCAATTCTGACAAAAAAAAAAAACCTATAAAATAACTCCCACAAAAAAGGTAATAGATAAGAGCCATTATAGTGGACGTATCTTGCAAGCATTTCGAACTCCTCAAATTTCAAATATACAACACAATCATTAGATATCTTCTATTAACTAATTAGCAGTTTCATAGACTTGCTAACATTCATGAATACCATCCATTACCTACAGCATTCCATTACAATTTCTTACTCCCTATTTTCTTTTATTCGCGGCAAATTCTTTCAAGAAACTGATCAGGAGAAGCAAAACAGAAAATACAGAAATGCATTCTACTTGGGAGTTACCTGAAAGTAACCTACTTCAGCAGCAGAAGACAATAATTCAAGCAATAAACAAGGCCAATCAGTTGCTGAATGGCCTAAAGGCCTTGAAAAGCCACCTGTCTCATTTAAATGCTTAATAGCATTAGCTCTCCACCCTTGCTGCACTTTTATAACCTCCTTAGCCAACTCCAATGCAGCCATTGCTTCCCTATAATACGAATCCTCCACCAAACTCACATCCCCCCCAAAACTCTCTTTGGCATTTAATCGAACAGATAGCTGAAAAACAGCCCTATCCCACAAATTCAATAAACTAGACAAAGAACTAGCAGCAGCAACTGCAGATACCTTACTTTTCCTCCTCTTAGAATCATCCCTTTTCACGACGTCCCTTTTTGAGTTAATTCTTAAACTATTAATGACATTCAACCCACAAATCCTTTCAATTGCTGTAGTGGGATTATGCCATTTGTTAATAGTAGTAAATATTTGATGCGAACTAATTTTACCCAACTTTATACCCCTTATAACCATGGACTCAAGGCTTTCTTCAAGCTGATTTCTGAGAGACAAAAGTGCCGGCTGCGGCTGACAATTTGACCATGATGCCCATGGAAATGAACAGCCATACTTTGGGTGCTGATCTCTCATATTCTCTGCAAAGTCCACATACCCTGTTACATGAGGTCCAGTATTCCAATCATCCAGCAAACCTGCTCCAAAAAAAAAAAACCATTAAATTCCAACTGTGATGAATAATAAGAGTTGAAGATAGTGAGAGCATATTTTCTCGTACGTTCAAGGATGAGGGTGGTTTTGCCAACGCCGCGAGGACCGTGGAGAATGAGGGGTTGTGGGACACGGTGATGTTGAGCGTGGTTGTTGAGGATGGTCTCCAGTAGTGGCCTTGGGATGATTCTCCATGCTTTCTGTACCATTTTGCAGAAGTTTTGCTGGCTGCTGGGAGAAGCTGGCACTCGAGTACAATGGACTGGTTACTAGTGACCAGTGACTAACTATTGTTCCGACTGGGTAATTTGAAGTTATGGCTGCTTGGATCCAGCGCCACTAAGCGGGCGATATTATTGTCGCTGGTGATGTGAGGTAATTTGAAGTTAGTGATGTATATCAATTTCATATTGTAAAATATATGTGTATTTCAAAAATTTTGTCCCACATCGAAAAATGAATAGGACAAAAGTTTTGTCCTACATCAGAAAATAAATAGGACCTCCCAAGATTTATAATGTATAAATAGGTGCTATTTCCCTTTGGAAAATTACACCAATTCTTCTCCCTCTGACAGTTGATATCTTTCTGTCAGCTTTCTTCCCAATTCTTCTCCTAACAGTAGATACTTGCATCAATAAATACTACACAAGAAGTTCATTTGATTGTCATATTCACCCTGTTTTAAATCTCTCTGTCTAGAAGTGGTCAATTTGATGAGTAAGCTACAGTTATCATAATGCCAAAGTTAACTGTAATATTGTTAGCTAGTACAATATTAATCTTTAAAACCATCTAAATGTCTTCCTAAAGTACTTAAAAAGGGGACAATCCACCTATGTTAGCAGATCAACTACCAGTCCATTAAATAAAGACAAAACTACAATACTCACTTACAAAAAAAAAAAATTTAACATCAGAATAGCATTGGGACATGGACGATGAGTATACTCCTGCAGATATACCAGTGTCATGTTTCCATTTCCATTTGTCTTACAGTAATTGTTCTCTCTTTCATTTTGTGCTAAGGGTCTCTCCAACAAACTAACTGGAAGACATAAGTTTAGACAGCATACAGCATTTTGTTGGCCATACAAAATTGATGAACAAACCAGCAAAACACACTAGGATTTCAAAGGATTACAAATTAGAAAAAATGGAAATCTAATACAACACCAAACTTGGCATAATTTTCTATATGCTTTTCTAGTTGTTTCGATTGCCCATACCCGTATGAAATATGAGATACAGAACTTGTTTTGTGAAAGAAAAGGAAAGATGTGAACCAAAACAGGGAAATGCTAAAATAACCAACCTTAAATCCATCAAGTCTCAAATAAGAAAGGACTTAGAAAAGAATATGAAAACACAAAAACATATAAATATATGCATAAAATAGAATTTATGCTTTTAAGATTTGACTGCACTTTAAGGTGCCAATACCAGGTTCTGATGCCAAGTCATATGTGTTAAAGCTTGAGATAGAATGGTAAATTTACCAGATAAAGAAAATTACTCACAACTCCGTGAAGTATATACACTCTTGATTTCTTGTCCCCAAGTGTCAGTTTCAATTAGCGTGAAAACAAAAATAGGTAAGCATGCATTACATTTCAGAAAGGCTTCAGCTTCAATTTTACCCACTCATTTACAGATGTATGGATTGCATTACAGCTCAGAGAGATGAGCCATAACCCAATTAATATGTAGAAGTTACTTTGGACATATAGACAGAACCAGAAAATTTATTAGCAAGCTCACATATCTAAAACTTAACCATATAGTATAACATTTCACGTTTTTGAGGGGGCAAAAGTTTAAGTTCAAAATGGACATATCTAAAAATTTCCAATTTTCTAAGTAGAGAAAAACCTAATTTTTTACAACTTTTTTCCTTTTTTTTGGTCATGATTCAAAAGGGCTTCCGTTCCAATGAACAATTAGCAAATGCTTTACAACTAGGATTGAGATCAGCATGTCATAAAGCAATGACCATAAGGACCAATATGTACTGACACGTATACATTAGCATGGATTACAATTCGGAAAGGGACTTGACCTCCATTTCTCCGCCCAACCCCCACCAAACCCTCTTAAAAACATTAAAAGAAACAACCAGAACACCAGCATGCAGATTGAGATCAACACATAATAAGTAATTTTATTTCAACAGTTACAATCGAGAAGGCCTTCAATCCCAACAGCAAATCACAGAGTAATTGTTATGAAGATCAATTTCAGAACAAAAATCATTTGATCCGTAATATAGCATGCATAAAAAAAACACGAGGGCTTTTCCCTCTCTACCCCGTGGAAATTTGCACACGTCTCACATTAAATTAGCATTTCACAAAAAAACTAGTTAAATTGATCTATCACCATATCAATACTTGCGTCTCCAAGCATTGATGTAATAAATTGATTTATCTGATCCCCCGTCATTCACGCACAACAGCAGAGAGATTGAAAACCTAAAGCAGTCACTGTCACCTATCAAAAACAACTAAAAGCAATTCTCAATCTCAGATTATCCTCCTGTAAGCGTTGCAAATAACTCAAGTACTGTGTGGCATCACTCTTTATTGTGCTCTTCCATCAAATCAAAAACAAGATGGGACAAGCAGCTGACCCTCAAACCATACTAGAATGAAACTTGAACAACTAAGTCTTTCCAAATTAAATTATCATTTCAACTTTGACTTGAAAAAATCTATCAACCAAAAATTAAGGGATCTCTAAAATCAGAACTAGCCTGTATCAATTTACCATTTCGTCATATATTAGTGTGCCAATTTATATTCAATCATAACAAATGAAGCAATTAAAAAGAAAATTTTCCACAATCATACAATATTTAAGGGAATTTCGCCATTTTCGTCCCTAAACTTTTACACTAAAACCAATTTCGTCCTTTACGAATTTTTTTAGCCAATTTAGTCCTTCGACTATTTTGAAGTCTCTAATGTAGGACTTTTGCGGCGGCGACACCATATTTTACATATTCCGTACAACCGGTGATGGGTATATCTGTCTTTTTAAATTAAATTCTTCAATTTAGACGGACTTTGACCATACTTCTTCTTCTCCGATAGAAATCTCATCCCATTCACCAGAAATTCGCACAAACTCTCTCACACACTCAAATCATGAAATAAATTTCACAAGAAAAAAACAAAAAATCAAGAACCATAAGGAAAGTGAAGCAAACATACTCTCAAGCAGAAGACATCATTTACGCCGACCTGGACGAGACGGCGAGCAAGGTTGCGTCCGAGAGTGGAGTCAGCAGAGTTGAAAGGAATGGGAGATTGGTGGATGGTAACGGCGCCATTGGTGGGGAGACAACAGACGTCATTGCTAAGTGGCTTACATGTGTCCAATGCTCCGATCTTAGTGTCCATGTTTTCGACGGTGAGACGAGGACGACGACGTCTAAGATGTCGGTTGTAGATGTAAGTAAAAAGTAGCGGAAGGAAAAAATGAGAAAGTTCCAGAAAGTTGGGGAGAAAAGATGGAATTCCAATCCGTGGAGCTATTATTATATTTACCTTTGCTCTTTCTTTTTTTTTTTTTGGTGGGTTCGATAAGGAAGGGAATTTTTTTTGCCTTGAGGAGCAGGTCTCGGCCTTTCTTTTTGTTGTGGTACAGAACCTATTAACAAAAGCTGGAAATGGAAAAATTGAAGTAAAACAGAATCTGAACTAACACTCAAATGACAAAGCAAGATTTAAGTGAATATCACCAATTCTTATTGATGAACTTTAAAATTCGGATACAGAATCAGATTTTGGCGGGAAAGAGGAGAAGGGGAAAAGAATGCAGGAAACTTGAGGGAGAAGACAGAGGGAATATTTCCTCTCTGATTGCAGAAACAAATCTTGACAAAAAGCTCCCTAACTATTACATAATTGAATCATTTATAGAAAACTATCCTAACTAACTTCTTTCCGTAGCTAATAAGCAAATGACACGTGTAATGAGAATCTTCAGGTTGTTGGATTTCAGCTTCCGTACGAATAGCATGAACCCAGAATGGGCGTGCTTCCTTGGTCACGCTTTTGCTATCCCTTCTCACGCCTTCTCCTTGGCTGTCTTCACGCCTTCCCTTCCCCAGCTTCTTACTTCATTACACTTTTGGAATGGGTGGTGACCGGTGAATAAATGTGGGAGGACAAGTGTGTGTGTGTATATATATATATATATGTACATGGTTGGCTGGATGGTCTTAGTTCTCAGAGCCCAGAGGGGTTACTATGGCAAAATGAAAAACAAACGGAGGAACCGGAAACCAGGGGCGGTCTCATCTTTTAACAAAGGGTGCTTGATTATTTTGGTATGGTGGTGGGAATCGGGTTGAGGCACGCCGCACGTCTTAAAGGAGAAATGGCTCTCAAACATACTCTCAGGTCTACTTACAAACTCATTTCGTTTGGGCATTTTGTCAAACAGATTAAGGTCGTCACAAAAATTGAATATTTCGTATGAAATTTGACTATGGCTAAGTCGACAAATATCTTGTCAAGCTTCGTTCAGGCAGAAAAGGTGAAAAAGAAACAACAAAATTGCAGCAAGTATCATTGTTCAATTTCATTCATCTACAAAACAAAGCATACGGGAAGAAGATAGCAATTTCAACAGCCAAAAAAATCATCTCAACCTAGAGATTAAAACAAAAAAAGGAGTATGGAAACCGCACAGTACTTTCTTCATGATGATCTGTAAGCAGTGGTGGTCCTAGCAAGAAGATAGCAACTCCGGCAATGGTGACGGCGGCAGCGAGCTCCCCTTGCTCCTCGGATTCCCTTAATGTTTTTTTTTTTTTTTGTCAAATGTCAGCTTGTACCCTTAATGCTTTTGTCGGTTTTCTGTTTTTGGTTCTTTTCTTCTTTTCTTGGAAAGAAAATGGACTATACAACTCTACAAGTAAGGTGGCGTTTGGTTCGTATGTTGGAAGAAGGTTTAGGAGTTTGCTCATATCCTAATTCTGAAGCATCTATTTCTATTATCATAAAAGCTTTAGGATGAGGAAGACATAAACATGGTAGTGATTTAATTTTTTCTTTTAAATATCTAATCTTTTGAGTATGTTCTTCTGTCCAAGGTTTAGGATCTTTCTTTAATCTATTGAATACCAAGGTTTAGGATCTTTCTTTAATCTATTGAATAATATAAAACATTCTTGTCTTAATTTAGGAAAGAAATCTGCAATATAATTTAAACATTCTAGAAATTTTTGTAATTGATTTTTATCTTTTATTTCATTTGGAAATTTATTTGCAAATTCTAAAGCTCTATTTATTGACTTTATTGTTCCTTTATCTATATCATGTCCTAAAAATCTTAATTTTGTTTGAAATAATTTTAATTTAGATGCTGATACCACTAATCCGTTTTTCTTAACTACTTTTAAAAATATATTTAAATGATTAAAATGTTGTTCTAATGATTCTGAAAATATTAACACATTATCTATATAAACTATACTAAATGAGCTATAAGGGTTGAATATATCATTCATTATATTTTGAAATTCTGAAGACGCATTTTTTAATCGAAATGGCATTACTTTCCATTCATAATGACCAAAAGGTGTTGTAAATGCTGTTTTATATCTATCTTCAAGAGCTATTATTATCTGCCAATATCCAGGTTTTAGATCGAATTTTGAAAATATTTTTGCATTATATAGTCTATTTAATAAATCTTTTTTATTTGGAATTGGATATCTAATCCATTGTAATACTTTATTTAATGGTTTATAATTAATAACTAATCTTGGAACTGCTCTTTCTTTTTCAGCTTGATTCATAACATAAAAAGTTGCACAACTCCAAGGAGATTTTGAAGATGTTATTAATCCTTTATCAATTAATGTTTGTATTTCTTTTTTACAAAATTCTAATAATTCGCTATTCATTTGTATAGGTCTTGCTTTAGTTGGAATATTTTTCTCATTAAAATCTTTTTCGAAGGCTAATTTTATCATATGTTGTTTTCTATCCCAAAAAGCAATCGGAATGTCTGCACAAACTTCCTTTTTAATTAATTCTTCTAATTCTAAAACTCTTTTTTGCATTTTTATTTCTTTTAATTGTTCTCCAATTTTTAAATAGGATTTTTCTTCCTTTATATAATTTATCTGTTGTTTTACCTTAGTAATAGTATTTATTGTTTTATAAATAGAATTTGATTGTAATATTTGTAATTCTCTTTGTTTGATTGGAGTTAAAAATTTTAAAGTAATAGTTTTTCCCATAATATTAGTAGAAATTCCTTCATGTCCTACTGAAAATGGATATATTTGAATTAAAAAGGGTGTTCCTAAAATTATATTATTACTTATATTTTTTACAATTATAAAATTATGTCTAATACAATAATTATTATTACATATCGACCCTTTTGTAAATTTATATTTTACTAGTAAATTTTCTCCATTTGCTGTCATCAAAGTTTCATTTGTTCTTTCACAATATTTAGTGGGAATAATTCCTTCTTTTATACAACTTGAATCTGCTCCACTATCTAACAAAGCTACATATGTTTCTTTGAAATCTTCTACCGTTATTGTAACTAGAGCATACCACTTTTGAAATGTTATTTTTTCTATTGTATTTAAATATTGTTTTTCATCTATTGGTCTTTCTGAAATAACTATTTCTTCTGAAGTTAATGTTTTTGAAGTAGAAGGTTGATTTCTATTAATGTCATCTTTGCTTCTATTTCTAAATCTTTAGTTTTTAATTCTATAATTTCTTTTTGTAATTGTTTTACTTGATTTTTTAAATTATTAATTTCTGTTTGAAGATCTTTAGTAGTTTCTTTTTTCATATTGTTTATATTAGGATATTTATCTAGTAATTTTGAAATGTTAAATGGTTCAATTATTTTTGGCATCTTATCCTCTTGAATGATTAAACTTTTTAATATTTCTAAATATTCTTTTTTAGCTAAGGGATCATCAATTTTTTCTATTATGTCTAATAAAAATTCTTTATCTTCCTTTTTTGTAATTACATTTATATACTTTGGACTGTTAAAACAATTACAATTTTCTTCACTTTCTGAACTACTTATATCATTGCAATAATCATCTTCTGTACTTTGTTCTTTTTCATTTATTAATAAATTTATTAATTTATTCTTCATATCTTCTTCTTCTGCACAGATTTCATTTATTTTTTCTTTCAATTTACATTTATTTGCTTTATGTCCTACTTTTCCACATTTATAACAAACAATTTTTCTTTTATAAAATTTTTTATTTTTCTTATAATTTTCTTCTTTATTATTTTTTTATATCTTATGTATTTTTTTGTCCTTTTTACTTTTCTTTTTATATGCTGATGGTGATTTAATTCTTTTTATACCAAATGCTTCACAAAATGATCCTACTTCTTTTGTTTTTGAACCATACTTAATCTGGAGTTTTAGTTCTGAACATAATATTAAACCTTTTTTTTCACAAAAGCAAATAATTGTCCAAAAGTAATATTTTCGAATGAAATAACATCTGTTCCCATTTCTTTTTGTAAATTATCCATTATCTTTTGTGAAAATAGACTTGGTAATCCTGTAATAAATATTTTTTTCCAAAATGAAGCATTACAATCTGGTCTTCTTAATACATTAGTTAAAAACATATCTTTATACCATCTAAAGTTCGACAAAGTTGGACATCTTAAATTTGTTAAAAATGCTTTATTTGCATTTAGTTCTTCTTTTGGATTTCCTACAAAATACATTACTATTGTGACAATTAAAAATTCTGCAGCATCTGATTGTACTTGAATATTTCCTTGGTCATCCTCTACTTCTTGTGTATGATCTAATATAGATAATTTATCTTGAAGGGTTAAAGTATTATCCCACCAATTTTTTAATTGTCTTGTGAATCCTGATACTAATAATGTTGCTACATTTCTTTCTTGAATATTTTTGAGTTTATAGGCTAATCTAGCCATTCCCATTTCTTGTAGAGTATTTAATACTTCATATTCTGCTCTTCCATCTATATTCCATTCATAAATTGAATGTCCATCGTATTTAGTAGTATGAAATTTTGATCTTTCTTTATATTGAATATCCGGGGGACTAGGTTTTGGATAATAATTTCTAGTACTTACCATCTGCCAATCTTTTTTATTACTTCTAAGAGGTCTTCTTCTTCTTATTTTATTTACTTGATGATCTCCTTCCTCTTCAAATTGATCTTCAATAGGTGAAATTATATCTTCATCACTTTCTGAATAACTTGATTCTCCTGATGATATATTTTTATTTATTACATTATCTAATGTACTTATTCTAGAAGTTTGAGTTTGAGCTTCTGTTGTTAAACTTTACAATGTTTGAGATATTCTATTCAATATATTATCTGTATTATTTATTCTTTGAGTATTAACACTTTGAATTAATTCTTGTTCTCTTTCTCTAGTTAAACTTCTAGGTTGAAAACGAGGTGCTGAAATATCATTAGGAAATTTTTTAACTGGTTTTTGAATACTATCTATCTTAGTACTTATTACTTCTATATGTTGTGATATAGTATGAAGAATTTGATTTGTGTAATTATTTTGCTGATATAATTTTTTGATATCATCTAAATTCACATTATTACTACTACTACTTGTTTCAGCTTCTCTACCTTTTTTGAAAGGAGATGCAATTATATCTCCTTATCCTATATTAATTTTTACTTCTTGTAATGGAGGATGTATTGACATTATTACTTGATCATCTTTTAATTTTCATTTTTATATAAATTAGTCTGAACATTTATTTGTGGAGTATTATATACATCATTTATTCCTATTTCTGAAATATAGAATGATAACCAAGTAAAGAAAGGAAAATCAAACTTTCTAATCTCTAGTTCATTTTTCCATTCTAATATTAATTTTTCTTTACATTCAGAAGATAATTGATAAAATCAAATTTTTTTTCCTGTATTTTCTTCATCATCAAAATCTTCTTGTAAATATTTATGATTTATTTTATATTCTTTAATTATTACATTTATTTCTCCTTTCATTTGAGAATGTGTTGGAGAATATTCTGATTGATTTTGATTAACTACTTCAGGGACAGGAGTTTTAAACTTGAATGTTGAAGAACTTTCTGGAATAAAATTTGTATCGATGGATTCATAACTAGATCTCCTAGCTGGTATCCATGAATGACTTGAAGTTGAGGGTCTTTCTCTAAATGAAGAAAATCTTAGTAAAACTTTTTCATCAGGTTCTTCTATAATATCTTCTGAATTTGTTTGTTCTATATTTCTTGGTACTTGTGGATTTTGAATTATAAATTCACTAGGTATAGTAATTTCGTTCCATTTTAATCTTTTTGGAGTATAAGTAGTAGGTCTATCTGCATCAACTTGTAATAGTGTTGTTTTCTCTTTTAAAGTTGGAGTCATAATAAATTTTGGATTTAATTGTGAAGACAAAGGTCTGTAATACATTCTATAAATTACAGCAAAATTCTTTGTATGTTTTTCAAATTCATCACCTTGTAAATAAATATCTAATATAACTGAATTCAAAACATGGGGATCTGTTAAATCTACAGAAAAATTTGGAGCACAATTAAAATAAATTGGTCCATTACATACATTTGTTTGAATCATAGATAAAATTGAAGTTTTATACCTTTTGAGTCTAGTATCTCTTAAAACTAAGTATATAAGAGCATCTACTCCAAAATGGAATAATGGTTTTATTGCAACTTGAATTAATCCTATATGAATATATCTATATCCTTTACTAAGATACTTTTGAATTGTATTATGATTTATTAATGGAATGGTTTGATATTCTTCTTGAATAGAAATTATCTCTTCATGAGTTTTAACTGATAAGGCTGTTTTGAAATCTAATGGACCTATTCTATAAATATGTTCTATTTTCTCTTCTGGAATAGTCTAATCTGAATTATTTACAGGCATATGATATTCATGACTTTGTACTATATTAGCTTGTTTTGAACTAGATCCTAATTTTAATTGTCTAAGAAATGCAGCCATATTTAATATCTTGTTTAATTTTTTATCTTATCAGGAACAACCGAGCCTAAATGTGGAACATCCTTTCTCGGACTTACCTACCGTCTTACAAAGCTTCAAAATCTTACCAATGCTAAGATAAAATCTTAAATGAGATATTTAAACATAAATGCATGAATTATAAATTAAAATAGGATATATTTCGAAACAATTAATAACTATGGTTAGGCTCTGATACCAGAACCAACCCAGGTATATAATATGAGCATATAAAACTTACAGAAGATTAGAGTGATCTTTGATATGCGGAAGCTTCTTGATGCCAAATCAAATTTTGAATCTTTATTGAACTCGTTGAATAGAAGTGTGTAAAAAATAAAAATAAAAACTGAGAAAGAAGATGTTTACAGAGAAATTCTTAGGATAGCTATAAAAACTCGATGCCTCTTCCTCTATTTTGAATCTTATTTATAGAGACTTCTATCTTTGAATTTCAATTTCATTTGATTACCGACTCTTTCATTTGAATTTCATTTGCCGACACCTTATCTTGCCGACACCTTATCTTCTTCTGATTGGTTGCTTTTGAGATTTCTTATCCTTATCTTGAAATTGGCCGACAACTTTTATCAAAAGTCTGTCAGGTCTTGAGCACAAGGACCACCGAAAGGATCAAAAGTAGATTCCGATGATGACCCCGCTAACTCATCTTTTTTGTCTTCTTCCTTTTTTGTCTTGATTTTGCAAATAATTCAAATATTCTTTGAGCATTTCCGGATTTTGCATCATCTTCTTCATTAAGAAATCATTTGCAATTGTTTCTGATGTTGGGATGCTTGATTTTTCTTTTTCCTTCTTCTGTGGAGTTGTTGGAATATTAACTCCTCTTGTAGTTTGCTGATTTGGATTTGTTCATTTGAGCTTTTCTCCTGTTTCTAAGAATTTTAAAACATTCTTTTGATCACAGAACTCTTGATTGAATCCTATCCACCATTTGATCTTGAATTCTCTGACTAACGACATTGGAAGTGGTTTTTCTAGTTCTTGATGAACTTTGAAACTCCAGCAAAAAATCCATGGTACTTTGAATTCCATGTGGAATAATATTGGTCTTATATATTATTCTCCCTTTGTTTTTTTGAGATATGTTTGGAATCCCATCAGAACATTTGTAGGTAGAATTTCTTTTTGAGGACCAAACCATTGCCACCAATGATTGAACCAAATTGGGAATTCTCTGCTACAATTTTCTTTGAATGTAAAGAACCATGAATGATTGAATGGCCTATACAAAAAAGCACGATACCATGTCATTTTGTAATCTTGATAAGTGAATCCATCTGGAATGAATCTGACTGAGAAGGATTTTCTTGAATAAAGAGAAGTCCATTCATTAGGAGAACAAACTTTCTTTATAATGCCTTTTGAATGGCTAACTATATCTGGATTCTTTTTATCTGGAATAGGAAAAATCTCAACAGATTGAGAATCAGTGAGAATTAATTCATAATAATCCAAATTTTTTGATGGATCATCTGGTTGCCAAAAACATTTTGAAGAGAAAAGTCTTTGGGTAAAAGAATTAAGTGCATTGTAAAGAGGCACTTCTTGGAATCTGGTTAAAGTAATATGTTGAGTACATGGTTTTGTGAAATAAGGATTTTCATTGGATTTTTCTGGAGTTTTTGGAATTTGTTGAATTGGTCTTATTTGAGAGGAAATTGGAGTACGAGTAGCTTGACTATAA
Organism: Coffea arabica; assembly: GCF_036785885.1. NCBI lineage: Eukaryota > Viridiplantae > Streptophyta > Magnoliopsida > Gentianales > Rubiaceae > Coffea > Coffea arabica. Next base: position 30,546,245 of record NC_092313.1, read on the forward strand.
GTCAATGCTGAAAAATCTTGCAATAATTGGAATCTATTTTGAGTTACAGGAGTAAGACTCATCTCATAGTTTGGAGGAGTTTTTGCTTTAGAACTTCCTGCTTTTGAATTCATGTTCCTGCAAAATTAACAAATAATAGAATTTAATTTTTGTTTCTTCTCTTTGATCTCACGATTATATCTTTCTATCCTCTCTTTGTTTTCTTCAAAGACTTTTGTAGCCCATTCTCTTTGTAAAATGTCACTATCAATCATTCTCCTTCTTGCAAAACATCTTTCTCGAAGGCTAATGATAGCTTTTGAAGATCTCACTCTTACTTCATCATACTTGGGAATATCACAAACCTCAATTCTCTTAAAATTTTCTCCTTGAATTACATAATGTGTTGTATCTCTTGAAATAATACGAAAATATTTCCTTGTATTGTTTCTATCATTGTATCTTTTTCGAATTGCTTTGATCAATTCCCTATTTTGCTCCATTTCCCTGTAAAATTTTCTTGTCAAGAAATCAAGAAGAGAATTACTTTCTCCTTTAATGAATTCTATTGCAAAATCAAATACTGATAAAATTGCTTGCCATCTAGCAAAAATTTGTTTTGAAACTATATTTTGAACATCCTTTTGCAAAACTTCCTTCGCCGATTTACAATCTATTCTTAGCAAAAATTTCTTATTATATAAATCATCTTGAAATTTTGATGTGCATAATACTCTAGATAGAATTTCCTTTTTAATAGTAGAATAATTCTTTTGTGGTACCAACCATGTTCCTGAATGAAATCTAACTAATTCTTCTTGTGAATTATCTACTCTTTGTTTTAATATTCCTCCATATCCTAATTCTGATGCATCTGTTTCTACTATCATAAAAGCTTTAGGATGAGGAAGACATAAACATGGTAGTGATTTAATTTTTTCTTTTAAATATCTAATCTTTTGAGTATGTTCTTCTGTCCAAGGTTTAGGATCTTTCTTTAATCTATTGAATAATATAGAACATTCTTGTCTTAATTTAGGAAAGAAATCTGTAATATAATTTAAACATCCTAGAAATCTTTGTAATTGATTTTTATCTTTTATGTCATCTGGAAATTTATTTGCCAATTCTAAAGCTCTATTTACTGGCTTTATTGTTCCTTTACCTATATCATGTCCTAAAAATCTTATTTTTGTTTGAAATAATTTTAATTTAGATGCTGATACCACTAATCCGTTTTTCTTAACTACCTTTAAAAATATATTTAAATGTTTAAAATGTTGTTCTAATGATTCTGAAAATATTAACATATCATCTATATAAACTATACTAAATGAGCTATAAGGGTTGAATATATCATTCATTATATTTTTGAAATTCTGAAGGCGCATTTTTTAATCCAAATGGCATTACTTTCCATTCATAATGACCAAAATGTTCATTTGAAATTCATTATGTCATTATGTAGGTGTTTTGAGGATGAATCGAAAATAACAAAATGATTAAGTCCAGTTCTCTAAGCAGAAAACGTCACCTAAATCATTGAGGAACCCACATTTTACCTCATTGTTTTAGCTGGAGCAGAAAAGGATAAACAAAATGCAGGAAAGGCAATATGTTGGTGTAATTCATGACCTTACACCTACATAATGACTCCGCGCATTCTTAAGGGAGCTATGCAACTTGCATAGACGCTTAATCAGTTTTTTTTACTTACAACTTTTCCATCTCAATTCCAGCAAGAATTTCGGTTGCAACTGTAAAGAACATGGAGACTTGTAAAACCATATTTTGAGAATCTCAAGAAGTATTTCACGTCAACTTTAGCAACTCATTTGGAGTTTGAATTCAGCTATAAATAGGGGTTTGAAGACATATTTTCATAATTTTGGAAGGGTAGGAACTACCAAAAAATGTAACTTTCACTAATTCTCCTTAGTTCATTAGTTTAGTATAGGTTAGTGTAGTTTATCCATCTTGTGTTGTGGCTGAACAAAGATAAAATTGAGAATAAAGATGGAGAGTTTGGAACTCAAATGACATGGGTGACATCTATTCTATCACTTTATTTCTTGCATTGATTCTCATGTTTAGTGAATATACAAGTGTGGTTCTTGTTTGTGTTTCATTTATATCTTGCTAGTATTTGATTACCTAGAGGTGTGGATGAACTTGCTATGATTGTTATGTGATCTTTTGCTAATTATTTGAATTATTTCTTGAGTAAGTTATTTAGTACTTTTGCTATTTCAATCATAATTAATTGATCACTAATTATGATTATCTAAAGGTTTTGTGTCATCAATGAAAATTGTGATTTAACACTAATTGATGGAAGTGTTGAACCTAGGGAGTATTCTCCCAAAAGAAGGGAATTACCTTTGTGGTTTTAACCTTGTAATTTCTTAGAATTTAATGAATTTATAGTTAGTTTCTTCATCACGAAATGTAGGTGAGGGATAGTTATAAGTATGATTGGTGCACTGGCAAAAGCTGGTATCATGCATATTAAGAAATTAGCCATGACTTAGCGAAGATGATAAACTCAATTAACCAGTAATTTCCGCTTGCAAGAGTAGTTAGAAATTCCATGACTCTAGGAATCTCTTTTTTGTCATTTTTATTACTTTTGTTGCATACATTAGGAAATTTTGCTATAACTAGTCAAGATAATAACATTCAATTAATCAGTAATTTCACTTGCAAGAGTAGTGAGGAATTCTATAGCCCTAGGAGATTTCTATTATTATTACTTTTATTTCATATTTATAGCGTAGATTTAACTTCTTGCACATGTGATAGTTTAAATAATAGAGGAGTTCGAAAACCATCGGTAGTTGACAATCTTTTTTGTGGGATCGACACCTAATACTCTTATACTCGATAAATGATCTGTATACTTGCAAAAAATGATGTATTTAGGTTTTATTAAAATTTGGTGCATGGTAGAACTTCGTCAATACTGTTGTAAATGATTTACTAATTCAAGCATTAGAAAAGTAAATAACAACATTTAGCTTGCTTCAACTTGAGTTTCTTCTTGCATGTTGGGGCATCTAATAGTACATTCTATCTCAACGTGGATTAATAGATTTTTGGATCTTAAGACAAAAGTTTTTGAGAAAAAATCAGCCAAAAATTGATATTTTTAGCACAACTAAATTGAAACTCAGAAGTCTTAAGTCAACATGTACCAAAGCCATTACTAAGTATGCAAGTTCTATGTCTTTAAAGGCAATGGGTGCTATATCAGGGTACTATTAAGTTCAAGCCTTCACCATAAGAATATAAATTTCAATTTGAATCATAATGAGTTCGTAGGGACAATCTCTTAAATAATGAAATAAGATAATTAAACACATTAATTGGACAATAGTGGTTCTAATTATGATTTTAGCAAATTTGCCTCTCAGGCTCTTGTTATCAACAATACATAAACCTTTTTGTTCTGTTACTCCAATAATAAATAATGAACTGGAAACAACAACAATTTATGAGTTTATTTATTTCTTATGATGTTAAGCAATAGAGGAAAGGAGAAAAATTTACTTAGCAGTAGGGTTGCAACATGACCATTTGCAGCAGAAACTTGGGCCTTCTTTTCCTAAGCTAGCTCAGGTGACTGAGAAACTATTTTTTCCAACCCTAGAACCCACAAAAGTTTGCTGACTTCTACTCTCAACTTCACCAGTGCCAATACTCTTGATAGCCCCATTAGCACCCCTGGGAGAGAACAAACCACCACCATTAGCCAAGTTCACCTCAGATCCACCACTCCAGAATAAACCCATTTGCCAGAATCACCATTAATGGTGTCAGAAAAGTCACCTTTGATCCCCTCAAATTAAACTCTTAAGTACACCAAGTTTGCATACAATTTAAATATCAGAACTATTAACGGTCAAATTATTAGAATCACTGAACACTGAGAATCAACTATCCAAATACACAAACACCTGTTTCATCGAGAAACACACAAAGTAGACAATCGGAGTTAAACACAAACAAAACAGCCATTGAAAATGTATGACTAAAAAGAGAATGAAAAGTTGGAATTTTACTCATCAAGATATAATCACATCAGACACCAATATTGTTATCAAAATATGAGAATCAAGGATAACAAAAGCTAGTCCTTGAGAAATGCTCACATATCGAAGGAATAGAAGGAACTGGCCTCTAAGTGAACCAATTTTCTAAACCCTAAGTAAAGCCTAAAATGGGTTGACATCCAAAATCATACCCAAAAGCAAATTATCAATTGGAACACATGTATATCAATTTTTCAGTTTATATATTATTGTTAAGTAATTTAACTAAAAAAAGAAGATGATTACTCTGACCTAGAAAACCTGCAAAGAAAAGATAAGAAGAGCAAGTGCTCAAGTCATTTGGAAGTCTGGGCACTGAAATATGCCTAAAATACTGAGACCTGGTCGTAAGAGCATCGCTGCACAACTATACTTCAATAATTTGGATTTTTGACTATGAAAACTTGAGAACTGGACTTTGATGTCTTCATAAAAGTTGTGGAGAATTCTTGTAGCTTTGAATTGAATCAAGAGTTATCTCAATCGGATTTGTGTAGTTCAAGTTATCACCAAAATACTGAAACATGTCAATCCTGCCAAACCCGTTCCTCTTGACTTTTTCCTCTTTCATTGCTTCTTCATGCTATGTTTTTGGTTCATTTTCCCTCCAATTGAGCTTTTCACCTATTAGAACAATATATGAGCAAAATTAAGTGGTTTATCCTCAAAATAAATCTCAAATAACATGGTTACCTAGCAACTTTTAACTATAAACACACTATAATTTACACCCTATTAAACTCCTCCACACTTAGTCCATGCTTGTCCTCAAGTACAAGAACAAAATCTATTAAATCGAAACAATGGCTATATTCAAGACTATCATTATTAAATCAACCATTCTAAACAAGTGTCAAGTGCTAATAGTGAAAATCAAAGTTATAGTTCTTCGGTTAGCTTTAAACACTATCGACCCTTTCAACTCTGGTTAACTAAATTAGGAATATAAAATATTTAACAAGCATTTCCTTACAAATGGTCCAACTATTAAACAAAATCTCAAACATATAACTATATGGATCCATAGACCATTATTATATCCACATAATTTTGTTTCTTTTTTTTCATATTTTTCTCTTTATTTTTCTTCAAATCCCCCCACACTTAAATTTTTTCACATTTTAACTAGGGTAATACACTTAATTCTTAGCCGTTTAAACCTTTTGACACGAACTCTAACATATTTTAAATGAAAGCGCCCGGTTACTAAGTTTTTCACTGCTAAAATCACATACTCATAACTATCGCCACTTTTTGACGCAAAAGTCGATACTTTTAGGTGAAGACCTCTGGTTACTGAGCAATGACAACTAGTGGAGTATAGTTCAACTAAGTAAGATAAGCATATCAGCATAAATAAAAACTCCTCTAAAATTGTAAATGGCATTACCTTGCCATTTCTCCATTAGAAATGTTATGAATCGAGTTTTTCTCCATTTAATTTTTTATCTTATCAGGAACAACCGAGCCTAAACGTGGAACATCCTTTCTCGGACTTACCAACCGTCTTACAAAGCTTCAAAGTCTTACCAATGCTAATATAAAATCTTAAATGAGATATTTAAACATAAATGCATGAATTATAAATTAAAATAGGATATATTTTGAAACAATTAATAACTATGGTTAGGCTCTGATACCAGAACCAACCCAGGTATATAATATGAGCATATAAAACTTACAGAAGATTAGAGTGATCTTTGATATGCGGAAGCTTCTTGATGCCAAAATAGCCTTATCAGTTAAAACTCATGAAGAGACAATTTCTATTCAAGAAGAATATCAAACCATTCCATTAATAAATCATAATATAATTCAAAAGTATCTTAGTAAAGGATATAGATATATTCATATAGGATTAATTCAAGTTGCAATAAAACCATTATTCCATTTAAGAGTAGATGCTCCTAATCTCTAGTTCATTTTTCCATTCTAATATTAATTTTTCTTTACATTCAGAAGATAATTGATAAAACCAAATTCTTTTTTCTGTATTTTCTTCATCATCAAAATCTTCTTGTAACTATTTATGATTTATTTTATATTCTTTAATTATTATATTTATTTCTCCTTTCATTTGAGAATGTGTTGGAGAATATTCTGATTGATTTTGATTAACTACTTCAGGGACAGGAGTTTTAAACTTGAATGTTGAAGAACTTTCTGGAATAAAATTTGTATCGATGGATTCATAACTAGATCTTCTAGCTGGTATCCATGAATGACTTGAAGTTGAGGGTCTTTCTCTAAATGAAGAAAATCTTAGTAAAACTTTTCCATCAGGTTCTTCTATAATATCTTCTGGATTTGTTTGTTCTATATTTCTTGGTACTTGTGGATTTTGAATTATAAATTCACTAGGTATAGTAATTTCGTTCCATTTTAATCTTTTTGGAGTATAAGTAGTAGGTCTATCTGCATCAACTTGTAATAGTGTTGTTTCCTCTTTTAAAGTTGGAGTCATAATAAATTTTGGATTTAATTGTGAAGACAAAGGTCTGTAATACATTCTATAAATTACAGCAAAAATCTTTGTATGTTTTTCAAATTTATCACCTTGTAAATGAATATCTAATATAACTGAATTCAAAACATGGGGATCTGTTAAATCTACAGAAAAATTTGGAGCACAATTAAAATAAATTGGTCCATTACATACATTTGTTTGAATCATAGATAAAAGTGAAGTTTTATACCTTTTGTATCAGCAAAATAATTACACAAATCAAATTCTTCATACTATATTACAACATATAGAAGTAATAAGTACTAAGATAGATAGTATTCAAAAACCAGTTAAAAAATTTCCTAATGATATTTCAGCACCTCATTTTCAACCTAGAAGTTTAACTAGAGAAAGAGAACAAGAATTAATTCAAAGTGTTAATACTCAAAGAATAAATAATACAGATAATATATTGAATAGAATATCTCAGACATTGCAAAGTTTAACAACAGAAGCTCAAACTCAAACTTCTAGAATAAGTACATTAGATAATGTAATAAATAAAGATATATCATCAGGAGAATCAAGTTATTCAGAAAGTGATGAAGATATAATTTCACCTATTGAAGATCAATTTAAAGAGGAAGGAGATAATCAAGTAAATAAAATAAGAAGAAGAAGACCTCTTAGAAGTAATAAAAAAGATTGGCAGATGGTAAGTACTAGAAATTATTATCCAAGACCTAGTCTCCCAGATATTCAATATGAAGAAAGATCAAAATTTCATACTACTAAATACGATGGACATTGAATTTATGAATGGAATATAGATGGAAGAGCAGAATATGAAGTATTAAATACTCTACAAGAAATGGGAATGGCTAGATTAGCCTATAAGCTCAAAAATATTCAAGAAAGAAATGTGGCAACATTATTAGTATCAGGATTCACAGGACAATTAAAAAATTGGTGGGATAATACTTTAACCCTTCAAGATAAATTATCTATATTAGATCATACACAAGAAGTAGAGGATGACCAAGGAAATATTCAAGTACAATCAGATGTTGTAGAATTTTTAATTGTCACAATAGTAATGTATTTTGTAGGAAATCCAAAAGAAGAACTAAATGCAAATATAGCATTTTTAACAAATTTAAGATGTCCAACTTTGTCAGACTTTAGATGGTATAAAGATATGTTTTTAACTAATGTATTAAGAAGACCAGATTGTAATGCTTCATTTTGGAAAGAAAGATTTATTACAGGATTACCAAGTCTATTTTCACAATGGATAATGGATAATTTACAAAAAGAAATGGGAACAGATGTTATTTCATTCGAAAATATTACTTTTGGACAATTATTTGCTTTTGTGAAAAAAAAGGTTTAATATTATGTTCAGAACTAAAACTCCAGATTAAGTATGGTTCAAAAACAAAAGAAGTAGGATCATTTTGTGAAGCATTTGGTATAAAAAGAATTAAATCACCATCAGCATATAAAAAGAAAAGTAAAAAGGACAAAAAATACATAAGATATAAAAAATATAATAAAGAAGAAAATTATGAGAAAAAGAAAAATAAAAAATTTTATAAAAGAAAAATTGTTTGTTATAAATATGGAAAAGTAGGACATAAAACAAATAAATGTAAGTTGAAAGAAAAAATAAATGAAATCTGTGCAAAAGAAGAAGATATAAAGAATAAATTAATAAATTTATGAATAAATGAAAAAGAACAAAGTACAGAAGATGATTATTACAATGATATAAGTTGTTCAGAAAGTGAAGAAAATTGTAATTGTTTTAACAATCCAAAGTGTATAAATGTAATTACAAAAAAGGAAGATAAAGAATTTTTATTAGACATAATAGAAAAAATTGATGATCCCTTAGCTAAAAAAGAATATTTAGAAAGATTAAAAAGTTTAATCATTCAAGAGGATAAGATGCCAAAAATAATTGAACCATTTAGCATTTCAAAATTACTGGATAAATATCCTAATATAAACAATATGAAAAAAGAAACTACTAAAGATCTTCAAACAGAAATTAATAATTTAAAAAATCAAGTAAAACAATTACAAAAAGAAATTATAGAATTAAAAACTAAAGATTTAGAAATAGAAGCAAAGATGACATTAATAGAAAATCAACCTTCTACTTCAAAAACATTAACTTCAGAAGTAATAGTTATTTCAGAAAGACCAATAGATGAAAAACAACACTTAAATACAATAGAAAAAATAACATTTCAAAAGTGGTATGCTCTAGTTACAATAACGGTAGAAGATTTCAAAGAAACATATGTAGCTCTGTTAGATAGTGGAGCAGATTCAAGTTGTATAAAAGAAGGAATTATTCCCACTAAATATTGTGAAAGAACAAATGAAACTTTGATGGCAGCAAATGGAGAAAATTTACAAGTAAAATATAAATTTACATAAGGGTCGATATGTAATAATAATTATTGTATTAGGCATAATTTTATAATTGTAAAAAATATAAGTAATGATATAATTTTAGGAACACCCTTTTTAATTCAAATATATCCATTTTCAGTAGGATATGAAGGAATTTCTACTAATATTATGGGAAAAACTATTACTTTTAAATTTTTAACTCCAATCAAACAAAGAGAATTACAAATATTACAATCAAATTCTATTTATAAAACAATAAATACTATTACTAAGGTAAAACAACAGATAAATTATATAAAGGAAGAAAAATCCTATTTAGAAATTGCAGAACAATTAAAAGAAATAAAAATGCAAAAAAAGAGTTTTAGAATTAGAAGAATTAATTAAAAAGGAAGTTTGTGCAGACATTCCGAATGCTTTTTGGGATAGAAAACAACACATGATAAAATTACCCTACGAAAAAGATTTTAATGAGAAAAATATTCCAACTAAAGCAAGACCTATACAAATGAATAGCGAATTATTAGAATTTTGTAAAAAAGAAATACAAACATTAATTGATAAAGGATTAATAACATCTTCAAAATCTCCTTGGAGTTGTGTAGCTTTTTATGTTATGAATCAAGCTGAAAAAGAAAGAGGAGTTCCAAGATTAGTTATTAATTATAAACCATTAAATAAAGTATTACAATGGATTAGATATCCAATTCCAAATAAAAAAATTTCTTATTAAGACTTGAACGTTTATTGGGTAGATTATGATGTAAAGTAATTGGGTAGATTATGATGTAAGACTTGAACGTTTATTGAGCAATTGACCTTCCTTTATATTTTCGACTTTTAGTACTGATTGGTTATTCTTAAGTTTGAATTGAATTTGTACCGAGTCCTGGCGAGAGTTGGACAGGCGTCTCCCGCAGATACCCTTGGGTTCGCCCTTGGGAGAAGTGGGGGCGTCACAGTTGGTATCAGAGCTTAGGTTTCAGATCTTTGTAGTGTATCTTAGGCCTAAAAGTTTAGGATGTCGGACTGTGGGATTTGATTGTGTATTACGTGCAATGTGATCTTGGTGCTTGAGGTTGTAGTACTATTTTTACTCACAAAATACTATAAGACTTTACTCTTCAAGTTAGGAGGAAGGTAAGTCAAGATTAGGAAATTTAAATGGCCATTTGGTGAGTTTAAAGATTACGAACCTTGCCTCCTCCATTATTTTGCTCCATTATTTTGCTTGCCGAACTTTCCGAAGGAAAAGTTGAACCATTTGAACAATTTTGGGCTCCACTTTAAACTTGAAAATAAGACATCTATTGCATTCCGTTTGGTTTGACTTTTTACCCTAACTTGTATAAGAACTTTCACCTTGAATCTAGTGAGGAGGCTAAGAATTTAGAAAGTAGCTTAGGCTTTTGGATGGAATTTGGAATTTACAATTACTCAAATAATGTGATTTGGTATCGTGGATTCTTCTAGTTTTGCCCTAACTAGGCTTATGGTTTTCCTCCTTTTGATCCCGCCTATGATAGCAGGGGTAATGCACGCCGTGAGGTCATTTGTAATTTGCTTGCATGTATTTTTGTTTTTGTGACGCTTAGTTGTTTATGTCCTATATTTGACATACTTGATTTGTTTGCGATCTCTTGACTTGTACTATGACCTTTGATATATTCAAAGAATTATGCTTTAATTCTAAATGTATTTGTAACTTGTATATACATCTTGAACGTATGTGAGAATCGAAAATGAGGCAGAGCTTAAGTTCGGATCTTTTCTTAGGACTAAAAATGAAAATTTGTTATGAATTGGAGAGTAAAATGACTGAAATTTATGCAACATTAGAATTAACTCTCGAATTAGAGATGAAGAGTGATAAAAGTGTTGGATCGAAATTTATGCATATATGAACTTGTATGTTTACTCATATTTCTTAAAAGTGTTTTCTAGAATATACGCTTATTCAAACGCAACTCTTAACTCGAAACTTTGAGAGAATTTTTGAAATATCCTCCATGTATATGTTATTTTATCATAGATGTGTTTTAATACCATGCATTGAGTTGCATGATTAATCTTCTTAAAGCGAATTTGAGGAATTTGCAATATGTATTGATGAGGGTTGCAAAACACATTATTTGAAGTTTCTTACTAAGAAAACTTAGTTTCGGATCATGAAGAAAAGTTTGTATCTTTTAACTCTAATTTTGAAATTGTGAATCACATTTTGCCACATACATATCCAAAATACGTTAAAACCCTCGATTATATCTCGTATGTTATGATTGACTTGATTTGAACAAAATTTGATTGGTCGTTTGGGACAAAAGAAACCAGGTCATTTCTAAAATTGTCAATTTTGAAAATCGAATGCCAGTAGATGGTTTTGAACAAATTGAATTCGAAAATTTTGATAAGCATAGCTAAAAGGGTATGATATTATCCTAGGTGTGAATTTCGAGGACGAAATTCTTTTAAGGAGGGAAGGTTGTGAGGACTCGCAAATTTTCTTATTTTAAATTCTTATTTCGAGTTTATTTAAATATTTAATTGCCCGTTCACTCCGAATATTATTTTCTAGGCTCTTGAGACCTAATTACATTAATCTATGACTTACTTCTATTTTTAGAGTGGTTCGTTTCAAAAATTAATTTTTCGAAGTCCGATAAGTGAAAATAGTGAATGCACGTTTGGGAACGATGACCGATTTAAGAGTACAATGAGGTTGGAAAATTGGAGAATAGGTATTTTTATGTTTAAACGTTCAAATGTTAGTTAGTTATATTATCGTTATAAGAATTTCTTAGAAGTTTCACTATATCGCGCAAAATCGGAAATACGCGTTTTCGCGTGCGATATTAATTGAGGGATTTAAGACCATTATTTTTAGACCATTAAGAGTGAACAATAATTATATGAATACAAGTGCATTGGAGGTTTAGTGCACAAGTGAAACAAACTCGAGAGGAATCGAGCGCGAAACACGCGTATACGCGCAAGTGAGAGTTGACTTTTGTGCCAAAAAGGGCACCAACCACCAAGCTTCCTCAAGAAGATTTATTCATCACAACACTCTCTCTCTTTTCTCTCATTCTGGACGTCTAAAACAACAAGGAAGAAGGAAGAAAAGCTTCACCATTTTCACTCCAAATTTTGCACCAATCTTCCTCCATTTCATCTCAAATTTTGCATCCAACTTGCAAATAACTTGGAGAATACCTTGGACTAGGAGAGGAGCAACTTATCCACGGTTTTCTTGGAGCTCTAAGGGCTGAAATTTCTGATTAAGATCATCTAAGGAGGTAATCAACGATCAAGCCCTTGAATCTTAGTTTTTGTAAGTTATATTGCACCTAGAAGCTTGTAGCTTCAAGTGGGTAGTTTTGGATTGTTGTAGATCTTGATGTGTGGCCTCTATGACCTCCGACTATGGTTGGTGGACTGATTTGATGAGTTTTGATGTTATTAATATTGGTTTAGTGCTTAATTATTGTGTTGTTGAAGGAAAACTCAAGGGAGTGAGTTGAGCAAAAAGGGACCATTCTGCCCTTCCTCCTTCCGTGACCTTTAGTACAATTTCAGGTGGTTCTAATGACTTGTTTCTGATGGATATGTGTAATATAAGTTGTGTATGAAGTTTCATCAAAAAATTTCGTGATTTGGTTGGCCAAATGTGATGTTTTCGGAAATCAGCAAAACTGGAAATTTTTCCCTTAACTGCTCTGGCAGTGTTTTTCAAACGGCTATAACTTTTTGCTCCGATGTCAAAATTGAGTGCCGTTTATGGCACTGGAAACTAGACATTCCCAGATTTCAACGATATAAAATTCATGTTTTGATTCTACCTGAGTAGTCCATACCAATCATTTGAACATGACTGTCCTGTTTCACGTCTACACTGGGAGCTCTGTTTTGAGCAGAGAATGGATGCTCAAATATGAGCTAGTTGTGGACAGATTTTGAAAATGATTTCTTCTGAGAAATTGTAGCTTTATGAATCTATTTTTCAACGCCACTGACTACGCTCAATTCCAAGTTGAATTGAGTGAGTTGTGGCCAAAATCCGAAACTGACTCAATGATTTGAAAACCCTTACCTTGGACTGGCTTATAGCAAATCTTGACTTGGGACTTATTATTCGAAATTCTTGGCGATAACCACCTACCAAACGTATTTTGGAGGTTTCTTAGACAATTTCTACATAAATGAACCAGATTTGAGATGATTTCATTGGCCAAATGTTTGAAAACGGAGAACGGAAGCTTGAAGACAGATTTGTCTTCGGATTCCCTTGAATTTTGGTAGTTTAGTTAACTACCTTCCCTTGTGAATTTTTAAGTGAAATTTGGTAGAGGAGTAGTCCTCATGTGCAAGCTGAAATGTATCAATTTTGGTGTCATTCTAAGACTGTCTTGACGTACGAACAAGTCACCAAAGTTTTACTTCCAAATCTGGAAAATTGCCTAACAATCTCGATTTTGACCAACTTTGAGCTGCTATATCTTAGTGCTCAAAACTCCGATTCTTGTTCCGCTTATTTTTTTAAACTTTGATTGAAACTCTAATTGAGTTTCAAACCTGAGAGACTAGTTCAAATTCTGTGAATTTTGCTGAATTTCCAAATTTGGCAAAAAACCAACCTCAAAACTGTCTTGCAAGCCTAAAACAGTAACTTTGAGCCAATTTTTGAATGCCTTCCGTTAGGAATCATGGGAAAGTGTATTCTAGTAACTTTTAGTACTTTGGAAGTAGTTTTCAACGATACCAAGTTTTCCAATTTTGGACTTGTAAAGAGTGAGATACGATTTTTCAAAGTAGGTGTAATAAATGTGAAAATTCCTAACTTAAAGGAAATTGAGTTTTTAGAACTCATCTTTTTCCTTCGATATTACTTGATCATTTTACATTTGATTTCAAAGATGAAAATCAGATTTCGCTTGTGTTTTAAAACCCCACTTTTGAGGCTTGATTTACGAGTAATTAAGGCTCGTACTTGCGAGATTTTCTTAGATTGTACAAGTGTACAATCTTTCTTGATAATTAGGGGTTTTAAGCGATAGTGCGTAATAGTTTAATTATTAATTGCTCAGGCACTCAAGAGAACCTTCGAGAGGATCCTACGGTGGACGCCTGAACCCTCAAGTGAGCATTTTTTCTTTGTTTACTTGGTGAGTGTCAAGTGCATGAATTTGTTGCTAAGTGGTTAACTGTTTCTCATCCGTTTTGTGAATTCGAAATTTTGAGATGTGTACGTTACCGAACTCGTTCTCTTTCGAACGAAATTATATCCGTATTGTGCTATGTGAATTCATATTCGACTTGTACATAGAAATGTGGATGTGATTCGTATTTGTGATTCGTACATGTGATTTGTATTTGTGATTCGTACATGTGATTCGTATTTGTGATTCGTACGTGTGATTCGTTTTTGTGATTCCTATTTGGAATCGTCGATTTGAGCGTTGCTCATCGACCACTGAACGATTGATTCGTACATGTGATTCGTATTTGTGATTCGTACGTGTGATTCGTATTTGTGATTCCTATTTGGAATCGTCGATTTGAGCGTTGCTCATCGACCACTGAACGATTGTAAGTACCACATCGATTTGGTGGGAGGTACCTCTCGAGTCGTTTCAGTACCCTGAACCTCTGAACGATAGCAAGTACCACACCGATTTGGGTGGGAGGTACCTCTCGAATCGTCTCAGAACCCTAAAGCATTCTAAGTCGATTGGAACGATGTCTCATCGACCTCTGGACGATAGTAAGTACCACACCGATCTGGGTGGGAGGTACCTCTCGAATCGTCTCAGTACCCTAAACCCCTGAACGATAGCAAGTACCACACCGATTTGGTGGGAGGTACATCTCGAGTCGTCTCAGAAACATAAATAGAATAAGTGAAGTGCTACAAATTTAATTATTTACCCGGGTGACGGGGTGTCGTCACAAGAATGTATTGAATTGAACTTGGGGCAAATCAATTGAAAAATTAACTCCTAAGAGCTCCTGCATCCTACTCCTGCATCCTACTCAAGGGTGTTTATTATAAATTGTAAAATTTCTTGAATGTTATAGTTGTCACTATTGTGTAAGTGCTATTGCTATTGAATAACTTGCCTTGCATGTTTTCTTGACCTCACGAGCGTCCGCTCACCCCGTTAGATTTGTTTTTTCTTAACAGGAGCTGAAATGGGAGGAATTCTGGAGAAGCTTACTTGATGCTTCACTTGATTAGAATTGTGTATGTATTTGTTTAGAATTTGATTTTGGAAGCTGTATATTTTGGGAATGTAAAGTAATTGGGTAGATTATGATGTAAGACTTGAACGTTTATTGAGGAATTGACCTTCCTTTATATTTTCGACTTTTAGTACTGATTGGTTATTCTTAAGTTTGAATTGAATTTGTACCGAGTTCTGGCGAGAGTTGGGCAGGTGTCCCGCAGATACCCTTGGGTTCGCCCTTGGGAGAAGTGGGGGCGTCACAAATTCAACAAATTCCAGAAACCCCAGAAAAATCCAATGAAAAAAAATATGTTGAGTACATGGTTTTGTGAAATAAGGATTGTCATTGGATTTTTCTGGGGTTTTTGGAATTTGTTGAATTGGTCTTATTTGAGAGGAAATTGGAGTACGAGTAGCTTGACTATAAGTCAATGCTGGAAAATTTTTCATATTGTTTATATTAGGATATTTATCTAGTAATTTTGAAATGCTAAATGGTTCAATTATTTTTGGCATCTTATCCTCTTGAATGATTAAACTTTTTAATCTTTCTAAATATTCTTTTTTAGCTAAGGGATCATCAATTTTTTCTATTATGTCTAATAAAAATTCTTTATCTTCCTTTTTTGTAATTACATTTATATACTTTGGACTGTTAAAATAATTACAATTTTCTTCACTTTCTGAACTACTTATATCATTGTAATAATCATCTTCTGTACTTTGTTCTTTTTTAATTAATTCTTCTAATTCTAAAACTCTTTTTTTGCATTTTTATTTCTTTTAATTGTTCTTCAATTTTTAAATAGAATGAAATCTAACTAATTCTTCTTGTGAATTATCTACTTTTTGTTTTAATATTTCTCCATATCCTAATTCTGATGCATCTGTTTCTATTATCATAAAAGTTTTAGGATGAGGAAGACATAAACATGGTAGTGATTTAATTTTTTCTTTTAAATATCTAATCTTTTGAGTATGTTCTTCTGTCCAAGGTTTAGGATCTTTCAACTAATTCTTCTTGTGAATTATCTACTCTTTGTTTTAATATTCCTCCATATCCTTATTCTGATGCATCTGTTTCTACTATCATAAAAGATCTTCTGTAAGTTTTATATGCTCATATTATATACCTGGGTTGGTTCTGGTATCAGAGCCTAACCATAGTTATTAATTGTTTCGAAATATATCCTATTTTAATGGGATAATTTCAAAAACCTCCCCTGAGGTTTCTGACAATTTCACTGAGCTCCCTTGAGATTTAAAAATTTTCACATACCTCCCTTGTTTAAAATGACAATTTTACCCTTAAATATTTTAATGAAATTCCCTTATTTGGTATGCTTATACTTAGAATGAGTTTTAAAATTATTTTTTTCATTTTTTTCCTTCTTATTCCGTTTTTTAAAATTTTTTTGCCAATAAAACTATAGAATTACCACTATTGCCTCTAGTTTCTATTATAAGCAAATATCGAACTAGTGATTTTTTTTCGAGTTAATTTTATATGTAATCCAATGTTTTTGTTAATCTTTGTTTTCTATTTTTTGGTATTAAAATTAACAATAAGTAAAAAATGGTCCAAAAGCACTACTAAATTATGGTAATTCCCTACTCAAAAAATTCAAAGACTATAAATGAATTATTTCAATATTTTCTTTTCTATCTTATAAATCTAAATCTATAATAAAATACCATCAAAAGTATCCTATCATAGTGATAAAATTATTATTATAGTTGTTTATCAAATAGTAAGTATGGACATGAAAAATTTGGTACATTTTTCTTATAATTATATTAGATAATCTTATAATTGTATAGGAAAATAAATTAAAACTCATTACACAAGGGCATTTTTAGGTATTCATTTTAAAATTTAACCAAACCAATATTATTTTAATATTTTGTTACTAAAACTATCAAATCAAGGGAGGTAAGTGTAATTTTTCAAATCTTAGGGGAGTTCAGTAAAATTGTCAGAAATCTCAAGGGAGGTTTCTGAAATTATCCCTATTTTAATTTATAATTCACGCATTTATGTTTAAATATCTCATTTAAGATTTTATCTTATCATTGGTAAGACTGAATTTCTCTGTAAACCTCTTCTTTCTCAGTTTTTATATTTCTTTGTACGCACTTCTATTTAACGAGTTCAATAAAGATTTTTCTTCTGAAGTTAATGTTTTTGAAGTAGAAGGTTGATTTTCTATTAATGTCATCTTTGCTTCTATTTCTAAATCTTTAGTTTTTAATTCTATAATTTCTTTTTGTAATTGTTTTACTTGATTTTTTAAATTATTAATTTATGTTTGAAGATCTTTAGTAGTTTTTTTTTTCATATTGTTTATATTAGGATATTTATCTAGTAATTTTGAAATGCTAAATGGTTGAATTATATATTCTTCTCCCTTTGCTTTTTTGAGATATGTTTGGAATCCCATCAGAATATTTGGAGGTAGAATTTCTTTTTGAGGATCAAACCATTGCCACCAATGATTGAACCAAATTGGGAATTCTCTGCTACAATTTTCTTTGAATGTAAAGAACCATGAATGATTGAATGGCCTTTACAAAAAAGCACGATATCATGCCATTTTATAATCTTGATAAGTGAATCCATCTGGAATGAATCTGATCGAGAAGGATTTTCTTGAATAAAGAGAAGTCCATTCATTAGGAGAACAAACTTTCTTTCTAATGCATTTTGAATGGCTAACTATATCTGGATTCTTTTTATCTGGAATAGGGAAAATCTCAACAGATTGAGAATCAGTGAGAATTAATTCATAATAATCCAAATTTTTTGATGGATCATCTGGTTGCCAAAAACATTTTGAAGGGAAAAGTCTTTGGGTAAAAGAATTAAGTGCGTTGTAAAGAGGCACTTCTTGGAATTTGGTTAAAGTAATATGTTGAGTACATGGTTTTGTGAAATAAGGATCTTCATTGGATTTTTCTGGGGATTTTGGAATTTGTTGAATTGGTCTTATTTGAGAGGAAATTGGAGTACGAGTAGCTTGACTATAAGTCAATGCTGGAAAATCTTGCAATAATTGAAATCTATTTTGAGTTACAGGAGTAAGACTCATCTCATAGTCTTGAGGAGTCTTTGGTCTAGAACTTCCTGCTTTTGAATCCATGTTCCTGCAAAATTAACAAATAATAGAATTTAATTTTTGTTTCTTCTCTTTGATCTCACGATTATATCTTTCTATCCTCTCTTTGTTTTCTTCAAAGACTTTTGTAGCCCATTCTCTTTGTAAAATGTCACTATCAATCATTCTCCTTCTTGCAAAACATCTTTCTCGAAGGCTAATGATAGCTTTTGAAGATCTCACTCTTACTTCATCATACTTGGGAATATCACAAACCTCAATTCTCTTAAAATTTTCTCCTTGAATTACATAATGTGTTGTATCTCTTGAAATAATACGAAAATATTTCCTTGTATTGTTTCTATCATTGTATCTTTTTTGAATTGCTTTGATCAATTCCCTATTTTGCTCCATTTCCCTGTAAAAATTCTCTTGTCAAGAAATCAGGAAGAGAATTACTTTCTCCTTTAATGAATTCTATTGCAAAATCAAATACTGATAAACTTGCTTGCCATCTAGCAAAATTTTGTTTTGAAACTATATTTTGAACATCCTTTTGCAAAACTTCCTTCGCTGATTTACAATCTATTCTTAGCAAAAATTTCTTATTATATAAATCATCTTGAAATTTTGATATGCATAATACTATAGATAGAATTTCCTTTTTAATAGTAGAATAATTTTTTTATTTCATCTGAAAATTTATTTGCAAATTCTAAAGCTCTATTTATTGGCTTTATTGTTCCTTTATCTATATCATGTCCCAAAAATCTTATTTTTGTTTGAAATAATTTTAATTTAGATGCTGATACCACTAATCCGTTTTTCTTAACTACCCTTATAGCTCATTTAGTATAGTTTATATAGATGATGTGTTAATATTTTGAGAATCATTAGAACGACATTTTAAACATTTAAATATATTAGTAAGAAATATGGAGATTTTGAAGATGTTATTAACCCTTTATCAATTAATGTTTGTATTTCTTTTTTACAAAATTCTAATAACATTTATTTGTGGAGTATTATATACATCATTTATTCCTATTTTTGAAATATAGAATGATAACCAAGTAAGGCAAGGAAAATCAAACTTTCTAATCTCTAGTTTATTTTTCCATTATAATATTAATTTTTCTTTACATTCAGAAGATAATTGATAAAATCAAATTCTTTTTTCTATATTTTCTTCATCATCAAAATCTTCTTGTAAATATTTATGATTTATTTTATATTCTTTAATTATTACATTTATTTCTCCTTTCATTTGAGAATGTGTTGGAGAATATTTTGATTGATTTTGATTAACTACTTCAGGGATAGGAGTTTTAAACTTGAATGTTGAAGAACTTTCTGGAATAAAATTTGTATCGACGGATTCATAACTAGATCTCCTAGCTGGTATCCATGAATGACTTGAAGTTGAGGGTCCTTCTCTAAATGAAGAAAATCTTAGTAAAACTTTTCCATCAGGTTCTTCTATGATATCTTCTGGATTTGTTTGTTCTATATTTCTTGATACTTGTGAATTTTGAATTATAAATTCACTAGGTATAGTAATTTCGTTCCATTTTAATCTTTTTGGAGTATAAGTAGTAGGTCTATCTGCATCAACTTGTAATAGTGTTGTTTCCTCTTTTAAAGTTGGAGTCATAATAAATTTTGGATTTAATTGTGAAGACAAAGGTCTGTAATACATTCTATAAATTACAGCAAAATTCTTTGTATGTTTTTCAAATTCATCACCTTGTAAATGAATATCTAATATAGCTGAATTCAAAAAATGGGGATCTGTTAAATCTACAGAAAAATTTGGAGCACAATTAAAATAAATTGGTCCATTACATAGATTTGTTTGAATCATAGATAAAAGTGAAGTTTTATACCTTTTGAGTCTAGTATCTCTTAAAACTAAGTATATAAGAGCATCTACTCCTAAATGGAATAATGGTTTTATTGAAACTTGAATTAATCCTATATGAATATATCTATATCCTTTACTAAGATACTTTTGAATTGTATTATGATTTATTAATGGAATGGTTTGATATTATTCTTGAATAGAAATTGTCTCTTCATGAGTTTTAACTGATAAGGCTGTTTTGAAATCTAATGGACCTATTCTATAAATATGTTCTATTTTCTCTTCTGGAATAGTCCAATCTGAATTATTTACAGGCATATGATATTCATGACTTTGTACTATATTAGCTTGTTTTGAACTAGATCCTTATTTTAATTGTCTAAGAAATGCAGCCATGTTTAATATCTTGTTTAATTTTTTATCTTATTAGGAACAACCGAGCCTAAACGTGGAACATCCTTTCTTGTTCCAGATAAATTTGCAAATAAATTTTCAGATGAAATAAAAGATAAAAATCAATTACAAAGATTTCTAGGATGTTTAAATTATATTGCAGATTTCTTTCCTAAATTAAGACAATAATGTTCTATATTATTCAATAGATTAAAGAAATATCCTAAATCTTGGACAGAAGAACATACTCAAAAGATTAGATATTTAAAAGAAAAAATTAAATCACTACCATGTTTATGTCTTCCTCATCCTAAAGCTTTTATGATAGTAGAAACAGATGCATCAAAATTAGGATATGGAGGAATATTAAAACAAAAAGTAGATAATTCACAAGAAGAATTAGTTAGATTTCATTCAGGAACATAGTCGGCACCACAAAAGAATTATTCTACTATTAAAAAGGAAATTCTATCTATAGTATTATGCATATCAAAATTTCAAGATGATTTATATAATAAGAAATTTTTACTAAGAATAGATTGTAAATCAGCGGAGGAAGTTTTGCAAAAGGATGTTCAAAATATAGTTTCAAAACAAATTTTTGCTAGATGGCAAACAATTTTATTAGTATTTGATTTTGCAATAGAATTCATTAAAGGAGAAAGTAATTCTCTTCATGATTTCTTGACAAGAGAATTTTTACAGGGAAATGGAGCAAAATAGGGAATTGATCAAAGCAATTCGAAAAAGATACAATGATAGAAACAATACAAGGAAATATCTTCGTATTATTTCAAGAGATACAACACATTATGTAATTCAAGGAGAAAATTTTAAGAGAATTGAGGTTTATGATATTCCCAAGTATGATGAAGTAAGAGTGAGATCTTCAAAAGCTATCATTAACCTTCGAGAAAGATGTTTTGCAAGAAGGAGAATGATTGATAGTGATATATTACAAAGAGAATGGGCTATAAAAGTCTTTGAAGAAGACGAAGAGAGGATAGAAAAATATAATCCTGAGATCAAAGAGAAGAAACAAAAATTAAATTCTATTATTTGTTAATTTTGCAGGAACATGGATTCAAAAGCATGAAGTTCTAGACCAAAGACTCCTCAAGACTATGAGATGAGTCTTACTCCTGTAACTCAAAATAGATTCCAATTATTGCAAGATTTTCCAGTATTGACTTATAGTCAAGCTATTCGTACTCCAATTTCCTCTCAAATAAGACCAATTCAACAAATTCCAAAAACTCCAGAAAAATCCAATGAAAACCCTTATTTCACAAAATCATGTACTCAACATATTACTTTAATCAGATTCCAAGAAGTGCCTCTTTACAACGCACTTAATTCTTTTACCCAAAATCTTTTCCCTTCAAAATGTTTTTGGCAACTAGATGATCCATCAAAAAATTTGGATTATTATGAATTAATTCCCACTGATTCTCAATCTGTTGAGATTTTTTCTATTCCAGATAAAAAGAATCCAGATATAGTTAGCCATTCAAAATGCATTATAAAGAAAGTTTGTTCTCCTAATGAATGGACTTCTCTTTATTCAAGAAAATCCTTCTCAGTCAGATTCATTCCAGATGGATTCACTTATCAAGATTACAAAATGGCATGGTATCGTGCTTTTTTGTATAGGCCATTCAATCATTCATGGTTCTTTACATTCAACGAAAATTGTAGCAGAGAATTCCCAATTTGGTTCAATCATTGGTGGCAATGGTTTGGTTCTCAAAAAGAAATTCTGCCTCCAAATGTTTTGATGGGATTCCAAACATATCTCAAAAAAACTAAGGGAGAAGAATATATAAGACCAATATTATTCCATATGAAATTCAAAGTACCATGGATTTTTTACTGGAGTTTCGAAGTTCATCAAGAACTAGAAAAATCACTTCCAATGTCGTTAGTTAGAGAATTCAAGATCAAATGGTGGATAGAATTCAATCAAGAGTTCTATGATCAAAAGAATGTTTTAAGATTCTTAGAAACAAGAGAAAAGCTCAAATGGACAAATTCAAATCAGCAAACTACAAGAGGAGTTAATATTCCAACAACTTCACAGAAGAAAGAAAAAGAAAAATCAAGCATCCCAACATCAGAAACAATTGCAAATGATTTCTTAATGAAGAAGATGATGCAAAATCCGGAAATGCTCAAAGAATATTTGAATTATTTGCAAAATCAAGACAAAAAGGAAGAAGATAAAAAAGATGAGTCAGCGGGGTCATCATCAGAATCTACTTTTGATCCTTTCGGTGGTCCTTGTGCTCAAGACCCGACAGACTTTTGATAAAAGTTCTCGGCCAATTTCAAGATAAGGATAAGAAATCTCAAAAGCAACCAATCAGAAGAAGATAAGGCGTCAGCAAGATAAGGTGTCGGCAAATGAAATTCAAATGAAAGAGTCGGCAATCAAATGAAGTTGAAATTCAAAGATAAAAGTCTCTATAAATAAGATTCAAAACAGAGGAAGAGGCATCGAGTTTTTATAGCTATCCTAAGAATTTCTCTGTAAACCTCTTCTTTCTCAGTTTTTATATTTCTTTGTACGCACTTCTATTCAACTAGTTCAATAAAGATTCAAAATTTGATTTGGCATCAAGAAGCTTCCGCTTATCAATGATCACTCTAATCTTCTGTAAGTTTTATATGCTTATATTATATACCTGGGTTGGTTTTGGTATCAGAGCCTAACCATAGTTATTATTAATTGTTTCAAAATATATCCTATTTTAATTTATAATTCATGCATTTATGTTTAAATATCTCATTTAAGATTTTATCTTAGCATTGGTAAGACTTTGAAGCTTTGTAAGACGGTTGGTAAGTTCGAGAAAGGATGTTCCACGTTTAGGCTTGGTTGTTCCTGATAAGATAAAAAATTAAACAAGATATTAAACATGGCTGCATTTCTTAGACAATTAAAATTAGGATCTAGTTCAAAACAAACTAATACAGTACAAAGTCATGAATATCATATGCTTGTAAATAATTCAGATTGGACTATTCCAGAAGAGAAAATAGAACATATTTATAGAATAGGTCCATTAGATTTCAAAACAGCCTTATCAGTTAAAACTCATGAAGAGACAATTTCTATTCAAGAAGAATATCAAACCATTCCATTAATAAATCATAATACAATTCAAAAGTATCTTAGTAAAGGATATAGATATATTCATATAGGATTAATTCAAGTTGTAATAAAATCATTATTCCATTTAGGAGTAGATGCTCCTATATACTTAGCTTTAAGAGATACTAGACTCAAAAGGTATAAAACTTCACTTTTATCTATGATTCAAACAAACGTATGTAATGGATCAATTTATTTTAATTGTGCTCCAAATTTTTCTATAGATTTAACAGATCCCCATGTTTTGAATTCAGTTATATTAGATATTCATTTACAAGGTAATGAATTTGAAAAACAAACAAAGAATTTTGCTGTAATTTATAGAATGTATTACAGACCTTTATCTTCACAATTAAATCCAAAATTTATTATGACTCCAACTTTAAAAGAGGAAACAACACTATTACAAGTTGATGCAGATAGACCTATTACTTATACTCCAAAAAGATTAAAATGGAATGAAATTACTATACCTAGTGAATTTATAATTCAAAATCCACAAGTACCAAGGAATATAGAACAAACAAATCCAGAAGATATTATAGAAGAACCTGATGGATAAGTTTTACTATGATTTTCTTCATTTAGAGAAAGACCCTCAACTTTAAGTCATTCATGGATACCAGCTAGGAGATCTAGTTATGAATCCATCGATACAAATTTTATTTTAGAAAGTTCTTCAACATTCAAGTTTAAAACTCCTGTCCCTGAAGTAGTTAATCAAAATCAATCAGAATATTCTCCAACACATTCTCAAATGAAAGGAGAAATAAATGTAATAATTAAAGAATATAAAATAAATCATAAATATTTACAAGAAGATTTTGATGATGAAGAAAATACAGAAAAAAGAATTTGATTTTATCAATTATCTTTTGAATGTAAAGAAAAATTAATATTAGAATGGAAAAATGAACTAGAGATTAGAAAGTTTGATTTTCCTTTCTTTACTTGGTTATCATTCTATATTTCATAAATAGGAATAAATGATGTATATAATACTCCACAAATAAATGTTCATACTAATTTATATAAAAAAATGGAAATTAAAAGACGATCAAGTAATAACGTCAATACATCCTCCATTACAAGAAGTAAAAATTAATATAGGATAAGGAGATATAATTGCATTTCCTTTCAAAAAAGGTAGAGAAGCTGAAGCAAGTAGTAGTAGTAATAATGTGAATTTAGATAATATCAAAAAATTATATCAACAAAATAATTACACAAATCAAATTCTTCATACTATATTACAACATATAGAAGTAATAAGTACTAAGATAGATAGTATTCAAAAACCAGTTAAAAAATTTTCTAATGATATTTCAGCACCTCATTTTCAACCTAGAAGTTTAACTAGAGAAAGAGAACAAGAATTAATTCAAAGTGTTAATACTCAAAAAATAAATAATACAGATAATATATTGAATAATTACTTTATTGAATAATCATGCATGAAATAGTCCAAGTATTGTAATATATTGAAAATACAATTTGAATTCAAATCTAACCCTTGTATACTATCTCTTATCATCCAAGAATTCTCTCTCATCATCCAAGTATAAGATTACATGTCGCTTTTTGTGTGCCCTTGTGTATTTCTTTATAGTATGTCAACCCATCTATTTATAGATGACATTATTTGGTCAAACAATCACATAACAACAAAAAATCAATTCTAATTCCTAAACTTGTATATAATAGCAAATAACTTCTAATTCTAAACAAAATAGAAAATTCTTTGACTACTATTTCAAGTAACTAAAACTAATTTGAAAACTAATTATTTCCACACAAAACAAGAAACCCGTTTAAAAGAAATTAAATCAATTTCCCAACAAATCTCTATCTTGAAAAAATTTCTTTTAACAACTATTTGCTTTCAACTACTAAATAATATGGTACTGAACTACATATTCGAATCAATACAGTTCTGATGCCAAATTGATTCAATCCGGAAATGAATATGTGTAGTTACTCTGAATCTAATCTCCTGTTGACTCGCGAGAAAGTACTTCAATACATCGTCTCCCTTTGTAGGATTTTTTTTCACCACCACTTGCAACTTGGGATCTCCTTCTGTGAGATCTAACCCTAATCATTGAGGCAACCAAGTAGTAAAATCACCATAATTCTTCTCATCCTCAGAACTATCTCACCACGTGTGGTTTTCAAAATTTCACATAAAACGAAAAATTCGTAACTGTCAAAGTCTTCTGATGCATGGAAATCAGATCTCTTTATTTTCTTAGGACACACGTCACACCACCAAAGAACATAACCAAAATCTAAAATTCAGCGAAATGAAGTATCACAATTGGAGGTGTGAGAAAGTTTCCACCGATTCATGTCCAAAATTAATATTGGACTCCACCTTTTTCTTGATTCTTGAATCACCTGTTTAGATTCTCCATCAAATATTTCCATACTTTTCGACTTTCCATCTTTCACCTTCAATGTTTCTTACCAAACTCTTGAAACAAGGATGCCTCCAATTAAATTATTCAATTGGTAACAGCCACTAATCCACTTGATCTCAATAGTTAATTAGGATCCAACTTTAAACAACCAAATTCTTGATCTAACCATTCAGTTTGTTGGGATCCAAGTGCTTGTGAACAGTCCAGTCTCGCAACCAAACTCTAATACCACTTGTTAGGATCCAAGTGCAGAACACACAATTATTGAGATATCAAATGTACAACAATTTAATGATAATAAGCCACAAGTATGAAAGATAAATGACACATAATATTTAACGTGGTTCGACTCCACCATTGAATCTATGTTCATAGAGAGAAACCCGTTCTTTATTATAAAAGAAAAATTTTATACAAGAATACAATTTAAACCCAAATCTAACCCTTGTATACCATCTCTCATCTCCCAAGAACCCTTTCTCACCATCCATGTATAAGGCTACATGCCGTCTCTTGTATATCTTTTTGTGTCTCTTTGTGGTATGTCAATCCACCTATTTATAGATAACATTATTTGGGCAAAAAACCAAATAACAAGAGGAAATCAATTCTAATTCCTAAAATTGTACAGAATAGGAAACACCTTCTAATGCTAAACAAAATATAAAATTTTTTGAGTACTACTTCAAGTAACTAAAACTAATTAGGAAACTAGTTACTTTCACACAAAATAAGAAACCTGTCTAAAAGAAATCAAATCAATTTCCTAACACAACCAAAGCTCAAAATTACATATATTGACTAGCCCATGTCTTTTTATCTTCAATATCTATTTATAATTGGAGTGGCGTCCCTATTGAATGCAAAACTAGTGAAAGAGTTCTATTAGGTTGATAACTTGGCACTTCATGACCAGCCCCTCTAATTGTTGCAAATGTCAAGTTACATTTGTAATCTTGTGTATATCCTCCAACCCGTTTTGAAAACGTTCATATGTGAACTACGAGAATTGGAGATAAGTAAAAATAATAACTTTTGAGTCTGGTCATATCCATATCGACCTTTTTCAAAAAAAAAAAAACCTTCAAGAAAGATCAACATCTCCTTAAAAGTTTTAATTCAACATGAAATTAGTTCATTTAAAATCTCATAATTTCACAATTGTATTTATGTTGTCAGGAAGGTAATAAACTACACAAAGCAGAAAGAGAAGGAAATGAACAAACAATCTACTACGATTTCTTCTTTACCAAATCAAAAGTTTTACCCAAACTGAGTTTTTTCATTTTTTTTTCATTTTGCTTTTATTAGATCTGAGTTTTTTGAGATTTTGATTATCAAATCTGGAATTTCTTGGATCTATTCGGTAGATCACACTATAATATCTGGATTTAAAACAGTTAATCAGCAAATCTAGCGATTAGAAGCATGCATAGATGTCGATAGAACTATAATTATTTTATCTTATTTTTAAAATTTGGAGTTTTATAATGTAATTTTTATTATTCTTTAGATCTGGAGTATCCTTTCTGTAGATCTGTTCTTTGATATTTTTATATGTTTGATGATGTAATTTTTGTCATTAGTGTAGATTTTAATGATGTTATGATATTTTATCAAAAAAAAAAAGAGACTAAACCTGCATGGACGTTTCCATCGGAGTAGTTTATTTTGGTAACATTTGCATGCAACTCCTTTTGAAACTCAGGCAAATTTAGGTACTTGTGTATATATTGGCTAGCACATGGATCAAAGTTCTTTATCTGCATAATTTGAAATATTCAATGGTGCCAGGAAGTATTCAATTTTAGTTGAGCGAATTAGACCACGAATCTGGAAGTATTCGGTTGGTGAAAAATCTGCTATATTGACTCTTATAAGCACAAATAAATATACATATTTTAATTGGGTTTTAAAAGTGAAAAAAAATCTCGAACAATGTGATTTGGATGAATTTCTTTGTTGGATTGTTACGAGTGAGTTGTCAAAACATATTTTCAAAAAGAAGGCACGATTGTTGTTCAAGTGATGCATAAAACAATGGCAGAAAGTATTTACAAAACCTTATTCATTGTACTAAAATACCTTGGAGATTTTGGAAGGATATTTATTATGTTTTGTAGACTATTAAAAAGAATTATGCTTTCAAACTGAAATTTGAGTGTTGGCATTGGGTTGTAAATTTTGAGAATGATAGATTTGTTGATGATATGAGTGATTTTGAAAATTCTGTATCTGTTGAGAGTTTTGATTTGCATATATTTTCTAGGGAAATTAGAAGTGATGAATTTGTTGAAAAAAAAGAATGTATTGATTTGGTGGAGGAAGAAGAAAATTTTGATTTGATAAGTAAAGAAAAAGAAATTTTTGTTTGCTTAGACTGTCTTTAAAGTGATAGGAAGATGTTTGATTTGATAGATATTGATTTTATCAAAGTTGAAAAATATTTTGGTCAAAAGGAATTGATTGATAGCATGAAATTTTTTGGTAATTGTCATAGAGTTTCTAAATTATTTACTGGTGACCATTTGAACAAGAAAGCAATCTATAATTTTGTATTCTTGGGCACTTATTTTAGTTACTTCGGTGACGAATGGGTTTGTATGATTGACTATTTTGATCGAGAAGAAATTGCTGAGAAATTATTTGCAAAATATAAAATGTGACTACTGCCACAAGTAAAGATGAAAATTAATTTCAAGGTGCTGCATATCATCTCTACGGCTACAAAGTTTTCGAGAACGCTGGTTCTCGAGATGGAATTGGACTTATCTTAATGGAGAGTTTAGTTTAAGGGAGGCGATGTTGGCAAAATAAACCAAGTTTAGAAGTATTTATTTATTTATTTACTAGTTTTATTAGAGTCAGATTTTAATAATTGTGTTATTTAGGAGTATGTGTTTTATTTGATAAGTGTTGATGTAAGTGATGTTTTATCCAACAAGTTTGGTAGCTTATAAATAAAACATTAGTTAGAGTATTTTCTTGAGAGAGTAAGAACATTTGTAAGGTTGTATTGTGATGTGGCTTTCTTCCATTGTTTTGAGATATAATAATACTGTGCATTTATTATTTTCTTGTTTCCCTATTTTGAGTGATTATTTTATCCATTCAATTATGTAAATTTGCATGCTTAATTATTATTAGAACCCTAAATTTGGATCCTACAACATTGAAGCATGCTAGAAAAGAACATAAATGGATCCACGGACTAAAATTAACAAGAGAATTGATGAAAGAAAGAGTCCAATGTTATTCAAAATTTATCCTATGCACCATCTTCATTTAGTAAATCTGAAATTGTGCTCCAATGTTACACAAGCAAAATTAATGAGTGTTTTACTAAGGGTTGCCATTGGTGGTTATCTAAATTTAACCATTGGTGAAAACCATCACCTGTTAAATCCAAGATCTATATGGCGATTATTAAGAAATAAATAAACGATAAAATAGCAGAAGCGTACCTGGATTCATATCGACAACTGACATATGAATCTTCAAGGATATTGGGGTGGCCTTCCAGATCAACACGTATTTGCCAAATCTAAAGAGAGCCCTTTAGTATCTCTCTGGTATCTTTCCTGACGATGGGATATCAGGGAAGAACTATATTTTGTGGTACTAGGGAAATACGACAAAAGAATAATCCGTGTGACCTGGGGACCATAACCCTATTTATAGGTAACATTCTTGTTACCTTTTGGAACCCTATTTCAGCCCATCATAGAAATATGAGCCCTTAAGTTTCTACACATTAAAGGCCCATATCCTATTAGATACATTAAATCCAAACTATATTTGATTACTTTAATTGGACTTAACCTTATTTGACAGTTTGCAACCCATAATTATTCACATATAAGTCCAATGCTGGATTAAGGATCCAGCAATCTCCCATTTAGACTATATGTGTAACCTTATAATTATGTTTCGCAATTAACCATATGAGCTCAACTTTACTGTCATTACTAAAATGTATCTGTAGCCAATTCGATCCATCAATCACACCAATATAGGATCAAAGCGGCCTTTGTCACAATTTCGTAACTCGACCCATCAATGGTCACATATATCGATACAATTGAATGACATGAATCATGATGTGGATGTGTATCATGAAAATTTCATGTAATGTGATCAAAACAATCCTATTTTCAATTGGTCCACCTTAAATTTTATGAGATCAAACTATACTAAAGTCAGAGTGTAAATAAATCCAAACTTTATTTATGCATAAAATATTCTTAAATCATTAATAACTGAAACGTATCATAAGAGCATTTTAAAATATCAAATTCCCACTAAAACTGTACATCATTTATCAATATGACACCCATATGAGCAGTATGCTCATGAAACATTTTGGGTGGTAATCCCTTAGTAAGTGGATCCGCAACCATAGAGTTTGTCCCGATATGCTCTATTGATAATAGTCCACTCTGTACTCTTTCTTTAACAGTCAGGAATTTGATATCTATATGTTTAGATTTCGTCGAGCTCCTGTTATTATTGGAATATAGGTCTGCTGATTTATTGTCACAAAATAATTTGAGTGGTCGTTCAATACTATCCACTACACGTAATCCTGTGACGAAATTTCGCAACCAAATTCCTTGATTGGATGCCTCATAGCAAGCTATAAACTCTGCAGTCATGGTAGAAAATGCTATGATGGACTGTTTAGCACTCTTCCAAGATATGGCACCTCCAGCCAACAAGTAGACATAGTCTGACGTTGACTTCATAGTATCTTTACATCCAGCATAATCGAAATCAGTATACCCAATGATCTCTAACTCATCTGATTTCCTATACGTGAGTATGTAATCCTTTGTTTTCTGTAGATATCGTAAGACCTGTTTGGTTGCTTTCCAATGATCTAATCCAAGATTACTCAAATATCTACCCAACATTCCAGTAATGTACGTAATATCTGAACGCGTACATACTTGAGCATACATTAGACTCCCTACTACTGACGCATAAGGAATCTTTTGCATCTGTTTTTCCTCAAAAGCATTCTTGGGACACTGTTTAAGACTAAATTTATCTCCTTTAGTGTGACAGCCCCACCTTCCCCTAAGGCGAACCAAAGGGTTCGGCGGACCGCCTGCCAAACTCTCGCCAGGATTCGATCACTCTATTCAGATAAAATAAGACAAAATCTCGAGGAAAAGTAAAACAAAACCAATTCCCAAACTCGAAACGTTTACTTACATTCATTTCTATCTCAAAAATAATACAATCCCAAATGTACAAAAGTTTTAGGTTCTCAATACTTCCAACCCTAACCAACCACTAGAGCGAGTACAATTGCAAAAGATAACTTCAAAAGGACTAGACTATGCTATTTTATACAATTCTCTCGCCCTTGCTCGCATCCCCTGTAAGGAAAACAAAACTAACGGAATGAACTAAAAGTCCAGTGAGGTTCCAGACACATAAACAGACAATGAGTTCAATACATTAACCATAGATAGCAAGTAATTCCAGAAACATGACAATATAAAGCAATAATCACATTCATTCAAAGGATACGTGCTCACATGAAGCCATTCATTCATTCTTCTTTCATTTCCTTATTCCTCTATTCGTTTGAAAATACATTTTGATAAGTAAAACCCTTCATTTACATTGACATTCGTTCATTCATTTCATTTCACCCCCTCCTAGACGTTGGCCAGACTCCACCAGACTACAAGGTAATACTCGAGCATACCAAACGTTCACCCAGGGTCACCAAATCGTCCGACCGACTCCGCTTCTTGCTCGAGTCGACCAGCAACGAAGGGCAAGGGTCCAGTTCTGCCAAACGGCTTACATTCATGAGCAACTAGTATTTAATTATTTAATCATTGAAAATTTCATATTCATTTAGGTCGAGTGCGATAAAGTACTCACTCGCCTAAAAAACTCATTTTAAACAATCATTGAAAACATTTAACATGTTATCATTCGTTCATAACAAGTCATATAATCAAGAACAAGCCACATAGTCAATGAAATTATAACAAACAAGGAACACTCACCTAGTTACGCAAAATAACGTCCAAAATATCCTTCCGGATAACACTCTCAATCACCAAGGAACCTTAATATAATCAAAAGAACACATTATACTTCAACCATCAAAGATGTAAGTGATTCAAAGAAAATTCAAATACATACTAGTTACCACTACAACTTTTATGTTTTGGCTGAATGCTAGTTCAATACATATCAAGATGAAAAGATACGATCAGATTGGTGAAATATTCAAAACTAATCACTGGATTCACTTAGGGCAGTTAGGGTATTTCGATCTTTTCATAGGCTACGTTGCTCCGATTGAGCTTAATTTTACAAGAAACTATAAAATATCATTCTCTACAACTTTCATGTTTTGTGCTAAGCCTAATTCGGCCTCTAACCTAATCAAACGAAACCAGTCAGAACAGGGGAGGTGAAAAACCCTAAGACTAAAATTTCCATAATACTACTTCCAACTATGAAATATGCTCATAAACTACCAAAACTATAATTTTAAACCACTAATTAGCAATTAATTGAAGTAAAGAGGAGGTTCTTGGCAAAATACCTTGGAAACTAAAAAAAATGGTAGTTTAGTATCTTTCCTCCCACAATCACTCCACCAACTCCTTCAACCTTCCTTAATAAGCACTTGTATGGTGTAGTTTCAATTTTGGTTGGCTACAACTCAAGATTTGAGCAAGTTTGGAAGCAAGAAATTGAAGAGCTTTCTCTTGTTTCTCCCCTCAAGAAAGTCGGTCAAGAAGTAAGAAAAATAAAGAAATTTTTGGTCAAAATTTGGTTTTTAGTAAAGGTCAAAATTAGGTCAAAATTCAACCTCCAATGGGTTTGCAACACTTGGCCCTTCTAGTGTTTCCTCTAATCCTTTGGCTTCCAATTGTTACATCATATACAAACCTCTAATTATCCTCTAACATCTTGTATAATAATAACACTTAGCACAAAAATCACTTAGTCACCAAAATTATATCGCACTAGTAGGTTCCACGTCTATAACGCACTTCAAAATAACGTACACTAATTCATACTAGGAAAAATGATTCTAAAACTGTACTTGCTTGTAAAAATGCATAGAAATTTTAATATTTCCAAGGAAAGTATAAAATGTAGGCAAAAAAATAAAATAATGCTGAGAAAATGTGAAAATTTTTGGGTTCTCACATTTAGCCACGGGGGTGTCACCTGATTTATAATTTTGCATACCATACCTTTTAAGAACCTTTTCGATATAGTTCTTTTGTGATAGCCCCAAAATACCCCGAGAGCGATCCCGGTGTATCTATATGCCTAACACAAAAGATGCATCACCAAGATTTTTCATTTCAAAATTTTTTGTTAGAAATTTTTTGATTTCATGCAATAGACCCATATCGTTGCTGGCAAGCAAAATGTCATCAACATACAATACCAAAAAAATATATTTGCTCCCACAAAGCTTATGGTATATACAATCATCCACTAAGTTCATCTCGAAACCAAATGAGATGATCACTTGATGAAATTTGAAATACCATTGTCGAGACGCTTGTTTGAGCCCATAGATGGATTTTTTAAGTTTGCAAACCATATTCTTTGGATCTCCTGATACAAAGTTTTCTGGTTGCACCATATAGATTGTCTCATCAATGTTACCATTGAAGAACACTGTCTTTACATCCATCTGATGTAACTCAATATCGAAATGCGTCACTAATGCCATGGTAATTCTAAAAGAGTCATTTGAAGAGGCTGGAGAGAAGGTTTCTTTATAGTCGATACCTTCTTTTTGTGTAAATCGCTTGGCGACAAGACGAGTTTTGTATCTTTCCACATTGTCTTTCGAATCCCTTTTGATTTTAAATATCCATTTACAACCAATGGATTTCGTTCCTTCTGGCAATGGGACAAGATCCCAAATATCATTGTCCTTCATGGATTTAATCTTCTCATTCATGGCATCGATCCACTTTTGAGAATTTAAACTTTTCATGGTTAGACGGAAGTTGATTGGATTATCTTCCCTCAATCCAGAGTCATCCTCATGTTCTTGTAGAAAAATAATATAATCATCTGACACTGCATTTCTCCTTTCTCTAGTGGATCTTCTTAATGGCACTGGTTCTTGGAGAGGAAGAGTTTGTTCTTCTATAACAGTTTGTTCTTCGACATTGTCTTGATTTGTCATATCATGATCTTGTTCAGGAATAGGATCCTGAACAAGATCAATGACACCTGTGGGAATATTAATATATTCCTCTTTAAAGACAATGTCTCTTACTGTATTTTCTCTCCCAAACTCGACATCCTCAAAGAACAGGGCATTTCTTGTCTCAAAAATTGATTTAGTTATGGGATCATAAAACTTGTAACCTCTGGATCTTTCAGAGTATCCAATAAAATAACAACTAACTGTTTTTGAGTCCAGTTTCTTTTCATTTGGTTTGTAAGGTCTTGTCTCAGTTGGATATCCCCAAACATACATATGCTTTAAACTGGGTTTTTTTCCTGTCCAAAACTCATAAGGGGTTTTGATAGTTGCTTTAGTTGGAACTCTATTAAAGATATATGCTGCAGTCTTAAGTGTTTCAACCCAGAGTGACTCTGATAAGGTAGAATGACATATCATACTCCTTATCATGTCTTTAAGTGTTCTATTTCATCTTTCAGCTACACCATTCATAGTGGGTGAATCCGGCATAGTGTACTGTGGGACGATACCGCATTACTTTAGGTATTTAGCAAATGGTCCTGGACGTTGTTCACCTGAACCGTCATATCTACCATAGTACTCACCACCACAGTCAGATCTGACTCTTTTAATTCTTTTATTGAGTTGATTCTCAATTTCAGCCTTAAAATTTTTGAACATGTCCAGTGACTGTGACTTTTCTGAAATGAGATATATGTACCCATATCTTGAAAAATCGTCTATGAACGTTATAAAATATTGTTGACCATTCCAAACAGATGTAGGAAATGATCCACAAATATCTGTATGTATAAGTTCTAAGACATCTGAAGACTTATTGGTTTCAAATCTCCTTTTATTAGTTTGTTTCCCCTTTATACAGTTAATACAATCATTAAAATCTATAAAATTCAAGGGATCGAGAATTTCATTTGACACAAGCCTTTCCATTTTTCGTTTGGAGATATGTCCCAATCTCTTGTGCTATAATGCAGCTGAATTCTCATTGGTTAATTTTCTCTTTACTCCTCTAGTACTCAAATGTAGAGATTCATTAAATGAGGCAATCGTATTAATTAAATATAGATTATCGTAATGCATTAAAGAACCAGAACCAACCAATTTTGAATCATGAAACAATTCAAATTTTCCATTTCCAAATGAACAAAAATAACCAAATTTATCCAAAACAGAAATAGAAATTAAATTTCGTCTAAAAGACGGTATAACAAATGTCTCATAAAGATCCAAATAAAATCCAATTTTTAATAATAATCTAAAAACTTCAATTGCCTCAACTTGAACTGTTTTGTCATCGCCCACGTAGATATATCTTTCATTATCATTAGGCTTTCGGCAATTCAGGCAACCCTGCATAGACACACTGATGTGAATTGTTGCACCAGAATCTAACCACCATGTGTGTCTAGGTATCGAAGTGAAATTAATCTCAGAACAAATCAAATTAAGAAACATACCTTTCTTAGCACGCCAAGCGTGATAGTTGGTGCAATGCTTCTTTTGATGCCCTTCAGCTCCACAGAAGAAACAACTATTCTTTCCCTAATCATTTAATTTTTTTGTTGTTTCTTTTGTGGCGTTGTACCTGCAACTCCTTTTTCTTTCTTTCTCTTATGTCCCTTACTTTTATTATTAGTGGTTGACACCAGATGGGCACTTTCTGTCTGCTCTTGTTTCAACCTTTTCTCTTCCTCTACACAGTGTGAGATGAGTTCATTTAGAGATCAAGTCTCCTTTTGACAGTTGTAACTCACCTTAAACTGGCTAAACTGTATAGGAAGAAATATTAAAATCAAATGCACTAGTAACTCTTCAGAGAGTTTTAATTTAAGTGCATTTAATTTCGAAACAAGATGAGACATCTCCATAATGTACTCTCTGATATTACCTTTACCATTATATTTCATTGAAACTAGGCGTGTCAAGAGTGTACTAATTTCAGCCTTTTCGTTCTTGACAAATCTTTTTTCAATGTCCTGAAGGAATTCTTTAGCGGTTACAGTCGTTTCTGACATTGTTCCCCTGAATGCTTTTGAAACGGCCTTTTTAATGATCATCAGACACAAGCGATTTGATCTCTCCCACCTCTCATTATTTCTCCTTTCATCAGAGGTACTCTGATCTGTAAGAGGTGGGGGAGAATCATCCCTTAACGCAAGGTCGAGATCCATTACTCCAAGTACTATCAAGAGATTTTCTTTCCAGGACTTGAAGTTTGTGCCATTCAACATAGGGATATTATTGATGTTGGAAATAATATTTGTAAGATCATTTGCAACTGAACAGAAAATATTAAATAATTAAAACAATCTCACATAAATAAAAAATAATAATAAATTTAAATAATGGTAACCCCATCTCAAGATACCGATGTTCCATTAATATTTTATCTTTGGACAAAAATATTAACTTCTAAGTGATATTTTGGTGCAATAATAAATACTGATAATAATAACATGTCGAAAATAAATTTTCCTTTGGGCCAATTTATAAATCACATGTAAAAATTCAAATAATTATCACGCATTTATTACCACAAGTGCACATGTAATTTTATTAAATATTGACCTTCCTTTGGGCCGATCAATATTCATAAAATTACAAGTACTCAACTAATTATATTCTAAAATAAATTAATTTTCATAATAAAGGTCACTTTGGTGGCATATTATTTCGATTAATTTATTCCAAAATATATATATTAATACCAATATTCAAATTTAAAATTATCCAAATTAAACAAAATTTTGATTAAAGTCAACTTTGGTCAACTCTAGTCAAAATGGTCAAATTGGATCAAAATTTATTGGACTAAAAGCCCATATCCATAATTTGATTCAAACTTATCATGCAAACCAAAAAATTTCTTGAAGTCCATGTTTTATAAAAATTATATATTTAATGGGCCAAAGATACGGACTTTATAGGGTTTGAATGTCTCATTAACTTTATTAGGGTTCATTTAAATTAAACAATCCCTAATTTCCTTAACACAAATATATTGAAAATCAACTTGCATAACAGTGAATTGGCCAAGTGAAAAAAACAACAAAGCAAATAGCCATGGTTTGACTATTACGGAATCTGACCGAAGGTACAATCATAAGCAACTAAATAAGACAACTATTTGATTATCGTGGGATCCACTGAATTCAATGATCTGAGTTGACCAAAGCTACGAAGATAACATTGATACAAGAATGCTTAATGCGACCACGTGAATGAGACCAGAGCCACAGATTTCAATTGTACATAACATCTATGGGCAATGGTTTTCATATATCTATGGGGTCCATCTTATATAATATATATTATGCTTTAAGGAATCAAAAGTACTCTTGCCGTCTGGTCTCTCTTAACCTTATGCTTTTACAATTTATGAAACTTGGAGCTTTGGTCAACCGAAAGCAACATACAAACAATCCACTGGCAACCGAAAATTTAAACATATAACAATTATGTATTTAATCGCATCAGATTCCGCAGCCAGTAGTTATGAAAATAGAACCAATAGTAATAAAACTATGAATTACTAACACAAGATTATTTCTTAATAATCAACCATATGGCTCTGATACCACTTGTTAGGGTGGTTATCTAAATTTAACCATTGGTGAAAACCATCACCTGTTAAATCTAAGATCTATATGGCGATTATTAAGAAATAAATAAACGATAAAATAGCGGAAGCGTACCTGGATTCATATCGACAACTGACATATGAATCTTCAAGGATATTGGGGTAGCCTTCCAAGTCAACACGTATTTGCCAAATCTAGAGAGAGCCCTTTAGTATCTCTCTGGTATCTTTCCTGACGATGGGATATCAGGAAAGAGCTATATTTTGTGGTACTAGGGAAATACGATAAAAGAATAATCCGTGTGACTTGGGGACCATAACCCTATTTATAGGTAACATTCCTGTTACCTTTTGGAACCCTATTTCAGCCCATCATAGAAATAGGAGCTCTTAAGTTTCTACACATTAAAGGCCCACATCCTATTAGATACATTAAGTTCAAACTATATTTGATCACTTTAATTGGACTTAACCTTATTTGATAGTTTGCAACCCATAATTATTCACATATAAGTCCAATGTTGGATTAAGGATCCAACATGTTTTACTAAGGGTTGCCATCCAGTTAAACCTCACATCTGCATAAGACACAAGTACTGAGAATTTTATAGTTAGTCTTTGCAGGTTACAAAGTACTCTTTGCTATTATATTATTGATATCCTTATGTACACGTATTCATGAATGGTGGAGTGAAATTAGAAGTGATATTAATGTTTCATAATTACAAATAGTTGCAGTATCAGGTGTGAATTTTTTGTCTATAGCATAAGAATTGAAGCTTGGCAATTGTTATGTTGTGTAACGAGTCCTGCATGTGTAGTGTTGGAGCTTAATTCACATCTCTTACATAAAAATGAAGGAAAAATGTGATTTTTTATAACCTTGGAGTCTCTCCTTATATCAAATGTCTTTTTTTTTTCAGTCTTTAGCTCCCTTTGTGTTCTATAAGACAACAAGTCTTCTGTCATACGCCAGGGTGTAAAATTCATGATATATGTTCTAATGTATTGATATTTGTTTTTCTAGTAAGGTTTAACTTTTGAGAAGGACACCTGTCAATATATGAACATGTTTAGTATGAGTGTTACACATCAATGTGTAAGACAAGACCATAGCCTTTCTATAGCATGTATTTATGCAATGATTTTAAACATAATCTTCAAGTAGCTTTCCATTATTCCACAAGAAACAGCAAGAACATGCATGATAGGTGTAGTTCTCAATAACTAGTAGTACTGTTTTTGTGCTTCCAGTTTTTGGTATTAATAACAGTTCATTTTAGGAGTGCAAGCAAATCGGATGGACAAATTTGTATTCTATGTTAGGACAAATAAAAGAAAAATGGAAAAAAGAAGGGAAGGCTTCAAATCGTGAATCTAATTCACTTTTCATTAGGTTATATTCGTCGTATATAAAGTGCAATTATTCGGACAAATACCTTTAGAATAAGATGAAGATTCGGTTAGGCAATATTTGTCCTGTGCATTGCACTAATATGACAAACCACTAAAAATATGGAGTGTTTTTGTAGAAGTTCAAAACGTAAAAAAGTGATTTTTACAACAAACTATCATCTATTTGATATTTTATAGAAGAGATTGTGATGTACTAAGAGTTGACATTTTTGTCTAATGATTTCATTTTTTTTTCTAGAATTGTGTCATCCAAGAGATTCCTCTCTACTAATACAAGCGGTTAGACATTTATCAGAGGTTTAAACACCATTTGGAGGGAAACTAACTATCAAAACATGAAAAGGTGTCAAAACAGGATGTTTGAACATTTTGACTGTTAATAAGGTTCTACTTACGGATCTAATTTGACAGTGATAGGGGGAAACACCTCAAAATAGCTCACCAAAGAATCTAATATGTAAGTCAGGAATCCAATTCTGATAAAAAAACTTAAGCCATTAGGTTTCGAACCCTTATTTACATATTAACTGGTTTTTTTCTATCTTTCAGACTAATGTAAGATATAACTCTTTACTCATGAATCTAGCAAATCTCCCCCTTCATGAGTAACTCTTCACATTAAACCCAAATTTACAAACCCTTTTTCGAGCCCACTTTAAGACTCAACGCAAACCTAC
The DNA here is from genome assembly GCF_036785885.1 of Coffea arabica. NCBI lineage: Eukaryota > Viridiplantae > Streptophyta > Magnoliopsida > Gentianales > Rubiaceae > Coffea > Coffea arabica. The sequence continues at coordinate 30,586,226 of NC_092313.1, forward strand.
CTTATCATTTAAAGTCACCTCTTCTCTCAAACATGAACCCACTTTTCTTCAACATTCAAATTGCATTATGGATTTTTGCCAACCCTTGGCTCCTTGGTTTAATACCAACCGGACCCCCTGCCAAACTCATGGTGCGCCTTGTCCAACACTAGCCAAATTTCTTAGCACTTTGGTACTTCGGTCCACCATCAAGAAGAGAATTTTTCACCGGTCCAACTCCTAGAAAAATTCATTTGCTCATGAGCAACCCAATCTCGCAACCTGAAACTCTGATACTACTTATTAGGGTAACATGCCAACTATTTGAAATAGAAAAAGGAAAAATCAACGATTTAATAGAAAACAATATCTAGCACGAATGATGAGTAACACACAAAATTAATGTGGTTCAACTTAATCACTAAACCTACGTCCACGGAGAGAAAAATTTATTCTTACTATGAGAGAAAAACACCACAAGATTACAACTTGATTCCTAAACCTCAACTCTTGTATAATCTTCTCACCTATTAAGAACTCTCTCACTCCTTTCTTGTGTATCTTTATAGTATGCTAATCTATTTATTTATAGAGAACATTATTTGGCCAAAAATCAAATAAACAATTGGAAACTAATACTAATTCCTAAACTTATACAGAATAAGAAATAACATCTAAATCCTAAACCAAATATGAAATTTTTTGATTACTACTTCAAGTAACAAAAATCAATTACGAAACTAGTTACTTCCCATACAAAATAAGGATCTTGACTAAAAGAAATTAAACAAATTTTCTAACAAATCTACATCTTGGTGAATATTTCTTTTAGCAAACAGAGCAAACCATCCAAAAAGAAACTCCATTTGCCTTTTTACCACCAAATACTTTAGTGCCTAACTACACACTCGAATCAAAACGGTCTTATTTTCAATTGATTCAATTGGCAAATGAACTTGTATAGCTAACCAAGTCCAACATCTAGTTGACTCGCTAGAGGGACCTCAATTCACCCTCTCTCATAGCAGGATTTTTCCTCTCACCACCATTTATAATTTGAGAGTATTCCTGGATCTCCTTCGTTGTGTTACGCTCCTAAGCCATTAAGGTATTCAAATGGTACAAATTATCATACTTTTTTCCCATCAACAAGACTGTCTCGCCATGTGTGATTTTTAAAACTCCACATGCAGCTGAAAAATGGTAGCTCACAATTCTAACTGACTCAAAGAGATTAGATTCCTTCGTAACTTTAGAACATAAGCCACACCACCCAAAGAACGAATCTCTCCATTCAACATTTTAATTTTTACCACTCCAACACCTTTGACTTCATAAATAGATTCATCACCCAAAAACAAAATTTGCCTTCTTTCTTTGGAGAGTATCAAAATAGTTTAACTTGGAGCAGACATGTGAAACACATCCAGAATCTAAAATCCAGTCATCATGAGAAGAAGTGTTATTACCTTTGGAGATTGTGAGAATATCTGCACTTGATATATATCCAACAAAACCATCATACTCATTCTCATTATTTTTCTTATGATGAGGGCAATATCTTTTGATATGGCCAAACTCATGACAACCAAAGCACTGGACTCCACCCTTTCTCTTGGCCTTTGAACCACCTGCCTTAGATTCACCGCCAAGTTCTTTTCCTATTTTATTCTCACCTAGAGCAAGTAACGCAGTTTCTTGAGTCACATCCTAATTTGTCTTCCTTTGTTTTTCATGATCAAACAAAGATGACTGCACATTCTCGAATTCTAAAGTGTCTTTCCCATTGATAGGGTGTATTTTAGTGGGATAGTTTGGGCATTATTACACAATTATTTGACTAAATATTTTCATTAATTGGGTGAATTTTACTCAAATATGATTTTGGTGCCAATTGCAGGATGTGATGCTGAAAAGTACTTAAAATCGAAATTTAGAGGAGTCGTTGTACGTGGGCCACTTCAAGCAGTGGGGTCCGCTTGAGAAGCTGAAGAAACTAAATTGTAATAGACTTTATTTTATTTTATTTGAGGGAGTCTTTTTTTAATTTTTGAATACTAATTTCCGATTAGAGGAAATCTCTCCCTTGAATTTCGGTGCGACCAAAACAGATAGAGGGGAGTATTAGACTCGAGGAGGTCGGCTTTTGCAAGGAGATTACTTTTCGGCTGGCTTAGGTTTCTTTTCGTTCCTTTTTTGCTTTTGAATTGGGTCGACGGTAGCTTTGAAAAACAATTAGGGGACAAAACCACCATGGTTGACTTTGCAATTTTATTGGATTTTATATCTTGTGTGGATTGAATTGAAGAAACCAAGCAAAGCAATCTCTCGTAAGTCTTGCTAGTAATTAGGAGAAGGAATTAGGCCCGCAATTGTTGACCCTTTGGCTTTGCTTTTCAATTGACTTTGACTGGAATTGAAATAGGGCATCAGACCCTCTTTCACGTTTGCTCCGTGAGAGATAATTGGAAGCAATTAAATCCCGTGCATTTTCCTCCTGTAGTGGACCGAAGTGGGAGAATCGATTTGCAAACTTGTCCCAATTCTGCACGCGCGGTTTGTCCTCCATTAATGGAGGGCTAATTCTCTAATTCTAGTCAAGGGGGCAACTGACGAATTGGTTCAGCAATTATTGTGAGATCTAAACCGTTTTTAATTATTTTCTTCATTTATTGATATTTGTTTGTTTCCTGCTTCTAATTGTTATAACCCTTGTGTGTGATTGATTAGTGCGTAATAATTAATTATTCATATAGGCTATTTTGCTAATTAGGGGTAATTGAATCCGTAATTGTTCGTTATCCCAATCTTAGTAGCAGCTGGCGTAATTGGGTTTATGTCAGGGGAACATACGATCTAGTTTAAACAAACCCTTGTAGCATGCTTGTTAGTTAGGATTGGGCCTTTCTAATTATTAATGCAATCTAGAAATTAAATCCTACGGTCGTACCTAGGGTGTTTTTGGGTTAGAGAAATAGTTAACGGTCGTACCTTAACTATCGCGAAATTAAGGAAATGTTGGTTGTTTATCGCGTGCATGACAACTATAACTAATCTATTAATAAATGTTAGAATTATCTGTGAATCGATGATCAGTGCATGAACCATTTCCGAAGTGTACCCATGGCTAGAGTTTCTCCAATTATTTCTTTTAATTAATTATTTCCTGCATTTTATCTATTTAGTTGGCGTTTAATCCCAAAAATCCCCCTTTAATCTTTACTTGAAAAGAAACAAATTTCTCGTTAGTCCCTGAGGAGACAATCCTACTTGCCACTGTCTACTAGTTAGTGAATTCAGTTAAATAATTAATTCAAGTATATCGGATTAAGCAAACTCTTCGGGAATATGGTGAATCAAGTAACCCATTGCACACCTAGAGTCCCTGCTCCAGTACTAGAATTGATTATTTACTGCTTCAGGTGGTAGTTGGGTTTTATTTATCATTATTGCACAGGTTCGGCACCTGTCAATTTTTGGCGCCGTTGCGGGGGACTGCATTTGAATTATTTATTTCTTTTTGAGTTCGGTTCCTTCTTGGAATTTTTGCTAGTTTATGCTTCATTCTTCTCGCACAAGTGAATTGATATACGACCTTGAGGTTGAGAAGGCAGCGCGTAAGCGAAGGCAAGAGACTAAGAGGCGAAAAGAAGGGCAATTATCTATTGCAAACGAATCAGTAGAAGACGAATTTAGCATGGCCAACACCCAAACATTAAGGGAGCTGACTACCCCGGAATTGACCCACCAGCCCTTGTGCATCACATTCCCCACTTTAGCTGAGAATACCGCCTTCGAGTTGAAGTCGGGGTTGATTCATCTCCTACCCTCGTTCCATGGTCTCTTTGGTGAAGAACCCCACAAACACGTCAAGGAGTTCAAAGTGGTTTGCTCTAGCATGAAACTTCTTGAGGTCACTGAGGAGCAGATTAGACTTAGAGCCTTCCCCTTCTCTCTCAAAGATGCAGCGAAGGATTGGCTATACTACCTACTTGCAGGTAGTATTACCACTTGGGCACAATTGAAAAAGAAATTTCAAGAAAAATTCTTCCCCGTATCCCGGGCTGCGAGTTTGAGGAAGGAGATATGCAGCATTAAACAGTATCTCGGAGAATCCTTATATGACTATTGGGAAAGGTTCAACAAGTTGTGCACTAGATGCCCGTAACATCAAATTAGTGAACAACTGTTGATCCAGTACTTCTATGAAGGGTTTCAGTCAACTGATAGGAGTATCATTGACGCCGCAAGTGGGGGGGCACTGGCAAACAAGATGCCAAAGGAAGCATGGGAGCTTATTGAGTCAATGGCAGAAAATTCGTAGCAATTTAGCTTCCGTGAGAGCAACCTCATCCGTAGGGTCAACGAGGTTGAGACGTCATCCATTCAGCAACAACTGTCGGAGTTGACATCTGTTGTTAGGCAATTAGCAGTGGGGAACGTGCAGCGAGCGAAGGTCTATGGAATCTACACGAGCATGGACCACTGTACGGACACATGTCCCCTTTTGCAAGAGGACGGAGGTGAACAGGTGAACATGGCCGGAGGTATACCCGCGCCCTTAAGGCAGTATGACCCGTACTCCAATACATACAACCCCGATTGGAGAGACCATCCCAATTTCAATTATGGAAACAGGCCATAAAATTCACTCTCAAATCGTCCACCAGGGTTACAGCAACCATAGCAACCAAAGCCTCAACTTTCATCCTCCAACTCAGGAAGCTCTTTGGAGGATATTGTCAAGAGTCTGGCCACGACTACCACTTAACTCCAGCAGGAGACCAGAACATTGACCACGAATATGGCTCAGTTTCAGCAAGAAACTAGAGCCTTAACCATGAGCACTACTCAATTCTAGCAGGACACCAGAGCAGTCATGAAAGATATGGAGGCTCGAATAAGCTAAATGGCAACTGCCATCAATTGCCTGGAGTCCCACGTTTATGGGAAATTGCCGTCGCAATCCGAGGTAAATCTCAAAAATGTAAGTGCCATGACACTGAGGAGTGGCAAGGAACTGGAGGGACCTAAAGTAGAAAATTCGAAAAGCAAAAGTGAGGAGGAGATAGAAAAAGAAATTGAAGAGGAAGGACGCATTCGCGAGGATCCTAAGGTAACATTCACTCCTCCACCCCTTATTAAATCTAACTTACCTCCTTTTTCTTACAGGTTGGAAAAGACAAAGAAGGTAGAGAAGGAAAAAGAGCTTTTGGATGTGTTTCGAAAAGTGGAGATCAACATCCCCTTGTTGGATGCAATCAAGCAGATACCAAAGACACCAAATTTTTGAAAGATTTGTGCACCCACAAAAGGAAGCTAAGGGGTGACGAAAGAGTAGCGGTGGGAGAAAACATGTCAGCTATACTCCAAAGGAAACTCCCACCAAAATGTGGAGACCCAAGTATGTTCACCATTCCCTGAAAATAGGAGGTACCCCAATTAGGAAAGCGATGTTAGATTTGGGGGCGTCAATTAATGTTATGCCTAAAACAATTTATGCCTCTTTTAATCTTGGGCCATTAAAAGGCACGGGCATTATAATCCAACTAACAGACCATACTAACGCTTATCCAGAGGGGTTAGTTGAAGACGTTTTGGTACAGGTCAATGAGTTAGTCTTTCCTGCAGATTTCTATGTCCTAGATATGGGGGATGAGAGGTCATTAAATTCGTCACCTATTTTGCTAAGTAGATCATTTTTAAGCACTGCTAGGACAAAAATAGATGTGAATAAGGGTACTTTGTCGATGGAGTTTGATGGTGAAATTATAAATTTCAATATCTTTGATGCGATGAAATACCCGGATGAGGCTAACTCTGTTTTTACTTTAAGTGTTATTGAGCCCCTTGTACAGGACACATTTGAATTGGATGGGGACGATGCACTGGCAGTGGCATTGGCCAAACATCTTGAGTTGGGAGCAACTCCTGATGTAGAAATAACTGATGAGTTATACCGTGCAGTTGAAGCACTGCATTCGCTCCCACCAATTTCTCCAAGGTATGAGCTTACTTCTCTCTTTGTACCAGAAACTCAGGCGAAATTGTTGTCTTCTGTTGTGCAGGCACCTGAGTTGGAGCTCAAGCCTCTCCCAAAACACTTGAAGTATGCATTTCTCGACGATAAGGAGACACTGCCGGTCATCATATCTGCTCACTTGTCACCAAGGCAAGAAGACAACCTTATTCGTCTTTTTCGAGATCATAAGGAGGCAATTGGGTGGAGTATAGCAGACATCTAGAAAATTAGCCCCTCCTTATGCATGCATCGGATCCGGCTTGAGGATGATGCAAAGCCGGTAAGACAGGCACAACGGAGATTGAATAGAAGTGGTAAAGAAGGAGATAACTTAAATTCCTGAAAGTGGGAATCATTTTCGCCATCTCAGACAGTCCATGGGTGAGTCCGGTCCAGGTAGTCCCGAAAAAGGTGGGAGTAACGGTAGAAGAGAAGTAGGAAGGCAAGATGGTCCCGGTAAGGAAACCCACAGGATGGCGCCAGTGTATCGACTACCGGCGACTGAATGCCGTGACGAAGAAGGACCACTTCCCTCTCCCTTTTATTGATTAGATGATAGAGAGAGGTTAACTGGTCGTGTCTATTACTATTTTCTTGATGATTTTTCAGATTATTTCCAGATCGCGATAGCACCGGAGGACCAGGAGAAAACTACATTCACCTGCCCCTTTGATACGTTTGCCTACCGGAGGATGCCTTTCGGCCTCTGCAACGCTCCAGCGACTTTTCAAAGGTGCATGGTGAGTATCTTTTCCGAATATGTAGAAAATATTATTGAGGTGTTCATGGATGATTTTAGTGTGTATGGGAATAGTTTTGATGAATGCCTTGATAACTTAGCTTTGATTTTGAAAAGATGCATAGAAACAAATTTAGTTCATAATTGAAAAAAATGTTACTTCATGGTGGAGCATGGTATTGTCTTAGGACATGTAGTGTCGGTTAGAGATATAGAGGTAGATAAAGTAAAAGTCGATATTATTTCTACTTTACCGTACCCCGTAAGTGTACGAAAAGTGCGTTCCTTTTTGGGTCATGCAGGATTCTACAGAAGATTCATCAAAGATTTCTCCAAAATTGGAATATCCCTGTTCAAGTTGTTGCAAAAGGATGTAGCATTTGACTTTACCGAGGAGTGCAAGATGGCATTTGACAAATTAAAGGGATCGTTAACTTCACCACCCGTCATTCAACCTCCCGACTGGAGCCTCTCATTCGAAATAATGTGTGACGCGAGTGACTACGCAGTGGGAGCGGTGTTGGGGCAAAGAATTGGCAGGGCAGCACATGCAATCTGCTATGCATCGAAGGCGTTGAATGGAGCTCAACTCAACTACTCTATAACAGAAAAAGAATTTCTAGCTGTGATTTTTGCATTAGAAAAATTTAGACCCTATTTGTTAGGTGCAAAAGTAATAGTTTTCTCTGATCATGCAGCCTTAAGGTACTTGATGACGAAGAAGGATGCAAAACCAAGGTTCATCAGATGGGTCCTGCTCCTGCAAGAGTTCAACTTGGAGATTAAAGATAAAAGTGGGGCAGAGAACTTTGTTGCGACCACTTGAACCGCTTGCTTGCACATAAGGAGGAGCAACCGTTGAGAGAGGCGTTCCCAGAGGAACAACTACTTGCCGTTAATTCGTCGGCACCCTGGTATGCTGATATAGTAAATTTTTTAGTGACTAATCAATTGCCTGCAGGTTGGTCAAAGGCAACGAGAGACAAGTTAAAGAGTGATGCCAAATACTATATTTGGAACGACCCCTACCTTTGGAGACAATGTTCAGATCAAGTGCTAAGAAGGTGTGTGAGTGCAGGTAAATTCCACTCCATTTTATATTTCTGTCATTCATTTGCATGTGGAGGGCATTTTGGGCCCAAACGAATAGCTTGCAAAGTGTTGGAGAGTGGCTTTTACTGGCCCACTCTTTTTAAAGATGCGTACTTATTTTGCAAATCCTGTGATAGGTGTCAAAGGGTGGAAAATATTTTTCGTAAGGACCAAATGTTTCAAACCCCCATGTTGTTTGTTGAAATTTTTGATGTTTGGGAGATAGATTTTATGGGTTCTTTTCCCTCATCTTTTGGTTTCCTATACATCTTACTTGCGGTTGATTATGTCTCTAAATGGGTGGAAGCCAAATCCACCCGTACTAACGACTCTAGAGTGGTTGCAGAGTTCTTAAAATCTAATATTTTTATCCTCTTTGGAATGCCAAGAGCTGTGGTAAGTGATAGGGGGACATACTTTTGTAATAAGACTATCGCTGCCCTGTTCCGAAAGAACGACGTAATCCACAAAGTGTCCGCACCGTATCACCCACAGACAAATGGTCAAGCCGAAGTGTCGAACAGGGAGATCAAATCAATATTGAAAAAGATGGTGCAGCTCGATAGGAAGGATTGGAGCTTGAAGTTAGAAGATGCACTATGGGCGTACTGCACCGCGTATAAGACGCCGATTGGGATGTCACCGTATAGATTAGTCTTCGGTAAGGCTTGTCATCTTCCTGTGGAGTTCGAACACAAGACGTTTGGGCAGTGAAGCAGTGCAACATGAACTTGGAAGAAGCAGGGGTCCAAAGGAAATTGCAGTTATAAGAATTGAAAGAGATCAGGAATGATGCATACGAGAATGCCACGATTTACAAGGAGAAGAGCAAAATCTTCCATGATCAGCAAGTCTCAAGAAAATCTTTTGTAGTGGGGCAAAAAGTCCTCTTGTATCACTCGAGACTTAAATTTTTTCCCAATAAGTTGCATTCTCGTTGGATTGGTCCATTTGTCGTGTCTAATATGTTTCATTATGGTGCAGTGGATATCCAAAGTTTAAAGACGAAGAAAAAGTTCGTAGTGAATGGCCATCGTCTCAAACCTTATTATGAAGGATTCTCTATTGAAGAAGTAGACGTTGTACACCTCAAGAATCCAATTGATCTTGCTTGAGGACTCCGGCCGTGTCTAGCCAAAAACATTAAAGAAAGGCACTACTTGGAGCATGGTTTTTACCATTAAAGAATCCAATTGATCTGTTGAAGAGTTTTTACTGTTTTCATTTGTTTAATTAGTTTCGAGGAGTTTGTTGCCTATTTCTCTGATTGTTGGTGTTTGAGAGCTGTAATTGGTAAAACCTACCTTGTTGGCTGCCTGTTTCCTTCTTTTGAACACCATTACCATGCCTTTGCCCTGTTAACTGATATCCAATGACTAAACCAAAAACTAAGGGCAAGAACAAACCTTCCACCTCCACCCCACAGCCTACGGTCCCCTTGGGGGGACCTGCCCCAGCGACTGCTCCGGGAGGGCCCCGGACCCGCCTTGGGCGGAATAGGGAGGTTCATATCTTCTCTCCGACCCATTTTGGCGGTCATTTGACCTTCACCCGGGCTGTCGATAAGGAACGGTACGCCGCGGCTTGCACAAGGAAGATAATTCCTTGTAAATATATCCACGGCCCTACACTTGATATATTGTGAGGACTCGTAAAAACTATTATTTTTAAGCCTAATTTATGGCTTAATAAATTATCTAATTGAATTTTTACCACGAGTAATATTTTCTAGTCTCTTTAGACCTAAATACATGACAATATAATTTCGTTATATTTTTAAAGTGTCTCGTTTCAAAAATTATTTTTTTCTTAGGAACTTGTTTAGGGAAAAGGTGAAAATACGTTTGGAGAATTTTTGCCAATTAGGAGTACAATTAGCCCGGAAATTTTGGGACATGTACAATGGCTTTAAAATAGGTAATTTTAGATTTAAGTACTTAAGTGATAGTTAATAAAATTATCGTTATAAGAATTTCTTGGAGGTTTTGCGTAATAGCGTTAAAATTGTCGGTACGCGTTTTCATACGCGCGGCTTTATTTGAGGGACTTTAGACCCTTATTTCGAGACAATTAAGAGTGAATAATATTTATATGAACATAAGTACATTAGAGGTTTAGTGCACTAGTGAACCAAACGCGAGAGAAATCGAGCCCTAAACGCACCAAACGAGCCCTAATGAGGGTTGACTTTGGAGTGAATTTACACCACTCATTTTAATCTTCTCTTGGAAGCTAACCTTGATCAAATTTCACTCTTTCTTCTCTCACCAACAGCCGGCCAGCCTTCCCTCTCTCTCACTCCCTTGCTTCACAAATTTCTTCATCAAATTAACCACAAAACTTCAATCAATCTTCACCAAACTTGAAGACCATCTAGCAAACTACTTGGAGGTTGGATCTAGCTAACTAAAGGGCTGCATTTCACAGTTTCTTGGAGCCTCTTGAGGACCGAAAATTTCTGGTTTAAAGCACTAAGGAGGTATAACCTCATCCTACACCTTAAACTTGGATTATGATGGTAGAAATACATCTTTAAGCTATTGCATGTGTATGGATGGCTTGATATTGTTGGAAAATTTGAAAAGTGGGCTCTATGAATTCCCACACTTGGGTTGTTGCTGATTAGAGGATTAATGTTGGATTTAATGGTAGTTTAGTGGTTAAAATGATGGATTTATGGAGTATTATTGTTGGAAACTCAAAGTTGAGGTCATGACAAGAAATTTCTGAAACTGCCCCTGTTTTGTTCGGCCATGATAAGACCAATTTTTGGTGATTTATTGGCGTGAACCTGATGTTTATATGTTATGTTATATGTGTAAAAATTTTCATTGGAAAACATTAACGTTTAGATGGGCAAATGAATTTATTCGTGAACTAGGCAAGCTGGAAAATTATTTTCGGATAACCCTGTCCAGCGGTAGCATTTTGATCATAACTTTGTCCTCCGAAGTCGAAATTGAGTGTCGTTGGTGGCATTCGAAACTAGACATCCATACCTTTCCAACGGTATAAAATGCATATTCTGATCCGATGTGTAGGAGCCGAACCATTCGTTTTAAGATAGCTGTCCTGTCTCTCGGATCTGCTGGAATGGTTTGTAGAGGCAGCAACTTGAGGCTCAATTTCGAGCTGGTTGCTTGCCAAATTTCAGAACGTTTCCTTCTGTGAACTTTTAGTCCTACGAATTTATTTTCCAACGCCTTAAACCATGCTCAATTCCGAGCTAAATTGACTGAGTTGTGACCAAAACAAGAGGACTGCCCTGTTTTGGAAAAACGTAATATTTGGACTGATTTGGGACAAAACCCGGGAGCGATCTTATTAATTGAAATTTTTGATGCTAAACCATTACCAAAGGTATCATGGATGTATCTTAGACCTTTATTTCACAAATGAACCATGGTTGGATAGCTTTCTTGGTTAAACGATTTGAATTGGGAAATGAAAGTCAAAAGGCAGATTGCCTTAGAAATTTTCCGGAACTTTGGATGATTAGTTAACTACCTTCCCGAGGGTATTTTTCCCTGAAATTTGATAGAGAGATACCTTTCATATAGGAGTAAAATACTGCCAATTTTGGTACCAATCCAAGTTCGTTTCGATACCTAATTAAATTTCTAGTGTTGGAGGTTCAAATCTGGAAATTCTTCTCCAGTCTTGAATACCCCCAACTTTGAGCTACCGTATCTCGGTACTCGAAACTCCGATTCTTGATCCGCTTGCTTTGCTATAAACCTCCCTTGAAAATCTAATTGAGTTACAAATTTTAGAGGCCGGTTTGCAACGTGTGAATCGTGCCGAATTTTCAAAGTTGGCCAAAATCCAACTTAATTATGCCTTGTAAACCGAGTCTGTACCTTCAAACTCATTTTTGAGCACTTTCCACTTCGATTCATGGAAAAGTGTCTTCTAGGAACTTATAGTACTTTCTAAGAGGTTTCCAACGGTATAAGGTTTTCCAATTCTCGACTTGTGCCGAGTGAGTTACGATTTTTCAAAGATTCATAATAAAACTGAAATTTTCCAATTTCAAGGAAATAGAGTTTTTCAAGAACTCTTTATTCTTTTGATATTATCTAAACGTTTTATCCCCGATTTCCTAGATAAAGACTTAAATACTTTTGAACGTTATCAAACCCCACTCGAACCTCGATTTACGAGTAATTGAGGTTCATTTTCACGGAATTCCCTCGATTAATGCTAGTGAACGAATTATTCCTCGATATTTGGGATGTGAATGATAAATTCACTATTATTTGCTCAGGCACACACGAGGACCTTCAAGAGGATTCCCCGGTGGACGCTTGAACTTCCCTTGACCTTACTCACACCTAATATTTGGTGAGTGTCAGGTGTATGTAAACTTGTTACATGTTTAATTGTTATTAATGATTGGAAATCCCGAAAGTGGAGTCGAGTGTGTACTTTACCACACTCGTTCTCATTAGAAATGAAATTTTAATGATTGAAATGCATTGATTGAATGATTGAAATGCATTGAATGAATGAAATGTATTGGTATGCTAGTTGCATACGTCGTTGGAGTGAATCTCCTCGACACACAAGTGCACATGGGGGACGCCCAAATCTCATTGGCCGACCTTGGACTCGAGCCGGCATGGGCTTGGTCGCGAACCTTGGCGAACCATGAGATATATAAGCTTGACCTAATGAGAGGTCTTGCTTGGCATACTCGAATAGTATCGCCACAAACTAATGACAGGCGGGCCCGATACAGGGGTATGTAAGGTGAAAGGAGACAGGTTAAGTGGAGTTCTACGGACTAAACCTACCCGATTGACGGAGTGTCAATTCGTGGAGGTTATTGCTCGTGCAAGTGGAACTCAGCTCCTGAGAGCTACTATATCCTTGAATTGTTTCTGTTTACTTTTCCCGCTTGAATTGTTAATTATTGAAATATTATTGCTTGACTTGTAAATTGAAATTGTTATTTGAGCAATGTGCTTGCATGTGTGTTCTTGGCCTCACGAGCGTTTTGCTCACCCTGTAGATTTGTTTTCCTTAACAGGACTGGATCCGGGGACGTATTGGAGAAACCCTCTTGATGTACTTTTGTTTAGGGTTTCTATCATCATTTTGTCTATGCCTCTTGGTTTTGGGTCGTACTTTTGTATTTGGAATGTAGCATTTGGGCATGAGATGAATTTGGGTTTAAAGTTGTATTTTGAACACCCGATGTACGGGTTGGATAATAGATGACCATGGTTAACTTGAACGCTTCCGCATCACTGTGTTTATGTTTTTGTACTTGTGACTATTAGATTAGTTATAAGCTTGAATGTTTGGCGTGAGTCCTGGCGAGAGTTGGGCAGGCGTCCCGCAGATACCCTTTGGTTCGCCTTAGGGAGAAGTGGGGGCGTCACAGATGGTATCAGAGCGCTAAGTTAGCGCTAGGTTAGAGATCTATATGTGAGACATATTGGATACTCTACCCTTAGAACCTGAGACCGGATAGTTAAGTTATACTTTAAAGGGTATTTGGGACATACTAGTGATCGGGTTAGGTATGCATAAACGACGTTCGAACTAGATAGTGATTTAAATTTCTAACCCGAAAAGTGCTATTATTTTGTAGGGATGGAAAACGGAAATGGAGTTCCGGCAGCTAACGGGGATGGCCATGCGAATGGTCATGTAGTGCCTCCTAGGCCTATCTATTACCGAGCTTTAGCTGGGGAAGCTCGTGTACGCTACTCGCCTGATCCTCGATACCCCCGATGTGCTTGTGGGTTGACTTTTGCTTACCCAAATCATGTTGTACTGGCCTTGGACGACGAGTGTCGTCAGTTGGTGACTGCCAACTTGGAATTACAGGCTGAGGTGGACGAGCTACGACAGATGGTGAGTGCTCAGGGCGAGAGGGTCGCCGAGCTTGAGGAGGTGATTGAGGGCGAGGTTGCCACATCTGCTGTGGTTAATGAGGAGCTCCGGAGCACTAGAGCTCAGCTTACTAGACTGAGAGAGGAGGTCCGTAGTCGGGCTTCCGATATTGTAGCTGATGCCACTATACTAGTCGATGAGGCTATGGGGGTAGCCCAGGACTCTGAGGAGGATCCGGAGGAGGACCCTGAGGAGGAGGTTCCTCCTGATAGTCCTACTGTGGACTAGGTCTAGGCAGTTTGACCACTCTTTTGACTCTTTTGACCAGTATAGCTAGAATTAGCTGGGGTGATGCTAAGTGCTGAGACCATTGTATTTTGCATGACTGTGTGGCTTATTTTGACGCACTTGCTCTTACTTTAGTCTTCTGTGACTAAAAGTACTTCTGTGGCACCTGTGTGCTATATTTTTGTGACTACCCCATGACTTGCTAATTGTATGAACTTGATATGTTAATGAATGTAAATTATTGTTAATTTCAATATTTTCTTGATCGGCTCCTGCTCTTTACTTTGCACCGCATAATTTATTTATTTATTTCTTGCATTAGGCACGCCTAAGTTATGGAAGGGCTAAGAAGGGGTCGAGGCCGTGGGCGGGGAACTAGACCGGCCCAACCTCAGGGGAATGACCAGGGATCAGCAACTGGACCGACCCAGGGCCAGAAAAATATAGAGGGTAATCAAGTGGCTACTGCCATTAACAGGATGACGGATATCCTAGAGCGTTTAGCTGATAGACAAGGACCTGGACCATTTAACCAGCCTGGGGGTCAGGAAAGAGGAGAGGATAGAGCCCTAGAGAGATTTTTAAAATTTAACCCGCCTAAGTTCCTTGGCGAGCCTGATCCTGAGGTCGCGGAGAATTGGTTAGAAAGGATGACCAACATATTCGCTGCTTTAGATTACACTGACGATAGGCGAGTGAACTTTGCTGCTTTCCAATTTGAGGGAGTAGCCCGTGCTTGGTGGGATCTGATAAAAGGAAAATGGGAAAGGGCTCAAACCCCTTGGACTTGGGAGAATTTCACAAGGGAGTTTAATGAAAAGTTTCTTCCGCCCTTAATCCAAGAGAAGAGGGAGGATGAATTTATTAAGTTGAAACAAGGAACCCTTACTGTAGCAGAGTATGAAGGGAAGTTCACTAAACTTTCCAAATACGCTCCCGAGTTAGTAGCCAATGAACGGAGGAGGATTAGAAGGTTTGTACAGGGACTTAATGTGGAACTTCAGGAGGGCCTGGTTGCGGCCCAAATCTCTACCTTTACTGAGGCTTTAGAGAAAGCGCAAAGGGTTGAGAATGCAAGATCTCAAGTGAGGGATTTCCACAACAGAAAAAGGAATTTTCCTAGTCGCACTTCTGGGCAGACCAGTATGAATGTACACCCTTCTAAAATGGGAAGAGGGGAAGGAGGAACGAGAACTGCTGGAGCTTCTAGGGGAGCTCTATCTAGAGGAGGTCGTAGCGGGACGACTCAAGTTAGGGAGGCACCTTCTGTTGGATCGACTGTGACCCCTCAAGTTGCATGTGGGTATTGTGGTAAACCCAACCATTCTGAGAACGATTGCTGGAGAAAGTTGGGGAAATGTTTATTTTGTGGTAGTACGGAACATCAAGTCGCCAATTGTCCAAAATCACCAAAGACAGGGGGAAATGCTCAAAGGCCAGAAAAGTCAACTTCTAAATAGACCAGTGCCGGAGGGAGCCGACCGAAAGTACCGGCCAGGGTTTATGCCCTGGATTATCAACAAGTTCCTGAGGCAACTGAGGTGGTAGAAGGTACAATCCCAATCTTTCATCGTTTAGCTAGGGTTTTAATTGATCCGGGTGCAACTCATTCCTTTGTAAACCCTAACTTCATGAATGGAATAGACTTGAAGCCAATTAAATTACCATATGACTTGGAGATTAAAACACCTACTAGAGACAAAAGCTTAATTGCTAATCTAGAGTACAGGAATAGTGAAATCTATGTAGGGGAACGAAAATTATGGGCCGATTTGATCGATTTGACGATTAAGGGATACGATGTAATCTTGGGAATTGATTGGTTAGCCCGTTATAATGCTCAGTTAAACTGTAGGACGAAAATTGTAGAGTTGCATATTCCAGGTGAAGCAACCCTAAAACTGGGTGTGAGGGGTAGATTAGCTTCGTATGCACTTATTTCAGGAATTCGGGCTAGAAAATTATTAAGTAAAGGAGCTCAAGGGTATTTGGCTTTTCTTATTAACACTCCTAGTGATAAGGTGAATTTGGAAGACACACCAGTAGTAAAGGATTTTCCAGATGTTTTTCCTGAAGAATTGGAGTCTTTACCCCCGGAACGGGAAATAACTTTTAAAATTGATGTAGCTCCGGGAACAGCACCTATCTCAAGGACACCATATAGGATGGCTCCCGCTGAATTGAAGGAATTGAAGTTACAATTACAGGATTTGTTGGAACGGGTTTTTATACGAGAGAGTGATTCCCCGTGGGGAGCCCCAGTTTTGTTTGTAAAGAAGAAAGATGGGAGTTTGAGGTTATGTATAGATTATCGAGGCTTAAATGATGTTACGATTAAGAATAAATACCCGCTACCCCACATTGATGAACTGTTTGACCAATTGCAAGGAGCTGTAGTATTCTCAAAATTGGATTTGAGACAGGGTTATTACCAGTTAAGGATTTTGGAGAAGGACATACCCAAAACTGCTTTTAACTCGAGATATGGGCATTTTGAGTTTGCCGTGATGCCATTTGGATTAACAAATGCTCCTGCTGCTTTTATGGATTTAATGCATAGGGTTTTTAAGCCCTATTTGGACCAATTTGTAGTGGTGTTCATTGATGATATTTTGGTATATTCTAAGAATGTGGAGGATCATGAAAAGCATTTGAGAATTGTTTTGCAAACTTTAAGGAAACATCAACTATACGCTAAATTTAGTAAGTGTGAGTTCTGGTTACAAGAAGTGACTTTCTTGGGACACATAATTTCTGAGAATGGGATTAAAGTGGATCCAGCTAAAGTTGAAGCTGTTTCGAAATGGAAACGACCGGAAAATCCTACCGAGGTTCGGAGTTTTGTTGGATTAGCAGGGTATTACCGGAGATTCATTCAAGATTTTTCGAAAATTGCTGGACCCATGACTGAATTGACCAAGAAAAATGGGAAGGTTATATGGAATCCTAAGTGTGAGGAAAGTTTTCAGGAATTGAAAGGACGGCTGACAAGGGCACCTGTGTTAGCTTTGCCAAATGGAAAGGATAGTTTTGTGGTTTACACAGACGCTTCTAAGGAAGGATTGTGGTGTGTTCTAATGCAAAATGACAGGGTGATAGCATATGCCTCTAGGAAATTGAAATCGCATGAAGGAAATTACCCGACTCATGATTTGGAGTTAGCAGCTGTGGTCTTTGCTTTAAAGAAAAGGAGGCATTACCTGTATGGAGTGACATTTGAGGTTTTTACAGACCATAAAAGCCTTAAGTACTTATTTTCTCAAAAGGAACTGAATTTGAGGCAGCGTAGATGGATGGAATTTTTGGAAGACTATGACTGTACGATTAAATACCATCCAGGGAAAGCTAATGTAGTGGCTAATGCTTTGAATCGTCAAGTACAGATGGCTGGATTGATGATTAAGAAATTTGAATTGTTGGAAGAAGTTAGTCAGTGGAATCCTCGATTGGAACCGAGGAAAGTAATTCTGGGGAACATTGTATTGAATTCCCCTTTGATGGAACGTATCAAGGAATCCCATGGAAAGGACACTGAAGTACAGAAATGGTCGGAAAAGGTTAAAAAGGGGGACAAATCGGATTTAACTTGGGACCGAACGGTGTATTGAGATTTCGGAATCGGGTAGTTGTGCCAAAGGATGAAGGGCTTAGAAAAGAAATTTTAGAAGAGGCACACCGATCAAAGTTTACAGTACATCCAGGAGGGAATAAAATGTACCAGGACTTGAAGAGTCTTTATTGGTGGAAAAATATGAAGAAGGAGATCGCCCAATTTGTCCAAACGTGCTTAATTTGTCAACAGGTTAAAGCCGAACATCAGAAACCATCAGGGCTTTTGCAACCTCTAGAAATACCTGAGTGTAAATGGAAGAATATCACTATGGATTTTGTATTGGGGTTACCAAGAACACAGAAAGGTCATGATGCGATTTGGGTAATCGTAGATAGATTGACCAAATCAGCTCATTTTCTGCCGATTAATATGAAATATCCATTGGAGAAGTTGGCCAAGTTGTATTTGGATGAGATCATTAGGTTGCATGGAATACCTGTCAGTATCGTATCGGATAGAGATCCAAGATTTGTTTCGAGGTTCTGGCAAAAGATGCAAGAAGTATTAGGGACTAAATTGAACTTTAGTACCACTTACCATCCCCAGACGGATGGACAGTCGGAGAGGACAATTCAAACTCTTGAGGACATGTTACGGACTTGTGTTCTGGACTTTGGAGAGAGTTGGAGTAAGTTTTTGACTTTAGTGGAATTTGCCTACAATAATAGTTTCCACTCTTCTATTCAGATGGCCCCGTATGAGGCACTTTATGGTCGGAGATGTAGGTCTCCAATTTGTTGGGATGAAATAGATGAATGAAAAATTTTAGACCCGACTACCGTGTCTTGGATTGAGGAAGCTAATGAAAAGGTAAAGTTAGTACGGCAAAGGATTCAAACTGCTCAAAGTAGACAAAAGAGTTATGCCGATAATCGAAGAAAGGATTTGGAGTTCACTGTTGGAGATATGGTATTTCTCAAGATTACACCTTTAAAAGCAAGTTTGATGTCCAGAAAAGGGAAGAAACTACAACCAAGGTTTGTAGGGCCTTATAAGATTATTCAACGAGTTGGGAATGTAGCCTATAAGCTGGAATTACCACCGAGCTTATCTCGAATTCATAATGTGTTCCATGTGTCCATGCTTAAGAAATATCATCCAGACCCCTCTCATGTTTTACAACCGGAGAATATTGAGATCGATGAAACCCTGACCTATGAGGAGAGACCGGTAAAACTTCTGGATCGAAAGGTGAAGGAATTGAGGAACAAGCAGATACCACTAGTGAAAGTTCTATGGAAGAACCACGGAGTAGAGGAAGCAACATGGGAAGTTGAAGAGACAATCAGAGAGAAGTATCCAAACTTGTTCATCAACCAAGGTAAATTTCGAGGACGAAATTTTCTTAAGGGGGAGAGGATGTGAGGACTCGTAAAAACTATTATTTTTAAGCCTAATTTATGGCTTAATAAATTATCTAATTGGATTTTTACCACGAGGAATATTTTCTAGTCTCTTTAGACCTAAATACATTACAATATAATTTCGTTATATTTTTAAAGTGTCTCGTTTCAAAAATTATTTTTTTCTTAGGAACTTGTTTAGGGAAAAGGTGAAAATACGTTTGGAGAATTTTTGCCAATTAGGAGTACAATTAGCCCGGAAATTTTGGGACATGTACAACGGCTTTAAAATAGGTAATTTTAGATTTAAGTATTTAAGTGATAGTTAATAAAATTATCGTTATAAGAATTTGTTGGAGGTTTTGCGTAATAGCGTTAAAATTGTCGGTACGCGTTTTCATACGCGCGGCTTTATTTGAGGGACTTTAGACCCTTATTTCGAGACAATTAAGAGTGAATAATATTTATATGAACATAAGTACATTAGAGGTTTAGTGCACTAGTAAACCAAACGCGAGAGAAATCGAGCCCTAAACGCACCAAACGAGCCCTAATGAGGGTTGACTTTGGAGTGAATTTACACCACTCATTTTAATCTTCTCTTGGAAGCTAACCTTGATCAAATTTCACTCTTTCTTCTCTCACCAACAGCCGGCCAGCCTTCCCTCTCTCTCACTCCCTTGCTTCACAAATCTCTTCATCAAATTAACCACAAAACTTCAATCAATCTTCACCAAACTTGAAGACCATCTAGCAAACTACTTGGAGGTTGGATCTAGCTAACTAAAGGGCTGCATTTCACGGTTTCTTGGAGCCTCTTGAGGACCGAAAATTTCTGGTTTAAAGCACTAAGGAGGTATAACCTCATCCTACACCTTAAACTTGGATTATGATGGTAGAAATACATCTTTAAGCTATTGCATGTGTATGGATGGCTTGATATTGTTGGAAAATTTGAAAAATGGGCTCTATGAATTCCCACACTTGGGTTGTTGCTGATTAGAGGATTAATGTTGGATTTAATGGTAGTTTAGTGGTTAAAATGATGGATTTATGGAGTATTATTGTTGGAAACTCAAAGTTGAGGTCATGACAAGAAATTTCTGAAACTGCCCCTGTTTTGTTCGGCCATGATAAGACCAATTTTTGGTGATTTATTGGCGTGAACCTGATGTTTATATGTTATGTTATATGTGTAAAAATTTTCATTGGAAAACATTAACGTTTAGATGGGCAAATGAATTTATTCGTGAACTAGGCAAGCTGGAAAATTATTTTCGGATAACCCTGTCCAGCGGTAGCATTTTGACCATAACTTTGTCCTCCGACGTCGAAATTGAGTGCCGTTGGTGGCATTTGAAACTAGACATCCATACCTTTCCAACGGTATAAAATTAATATTCTGATCCGATGTGTAGGAGCCGAACCATTCGTTTTAAGATAGCTGTCCTGTCTCTCGGATCTGCTGGAATGGTTTGTAGAGGCAGCAACTTGAGGCTCAATTTCGAGCTGGTTGCTTGCCAAATTTCAGAACGTTTCCTTCTGTGAACTTTTAGTCCTACGAATTTATTTTCCAACGCCTTAAACCATTCTCAATTCCGAGCTAAATTGACTGAGTTGTGACCAAAACAAGAGGACTGCCCTGTTTTGGAAAAGCGTAATATTTGGACTGATTTGGGACAAAACCCGGGAGCGATCTTATTAATTGAAATTTTTGATACTAAACCATTACCAAAGGTATCATGGATGTATCTTAGACCTTTATTTCACAAATGAACCATGGTTGGATAGCTTTCTTGGTTAAACGATTTGAATTGGGAAATGAAAGTCAAAAGGCAGATTGCCTTAGAAATTTTCCGGAACTTTGGATGATTAGTTAACTACCTTCCCGAGGGTATTTTTCCCTGAAATTTGATAGAGAGATACCTTTCATATAGGAGTAAAATACTGCCAATTTTGGTACCAATCCAAGTTCGTTTCGATACCTAATTAAATTTCTAGTGTTGGAGGTTCAAATCTGGAAATTCTTCTCCAGTCTTGAATTCCCCCAACTTTGAGCTACCGTATCTCGGTATTCGATACTCCGATTCTTGATCCGCTTGCTTTGCTATAAACCTCCCTTGTAACTCTAATTGAGTTACAAATTTCAGAGGCCGGTTTGTAACGTGTGAATCGTGCCGAATTTTCAAAGTTGGCCAAAATCCAACTTAATTCTGCCTTGTAAACCGAGTCTGTACCTTCAAGCTCATTTTTGAGCACTTTCCACTTCGATTCATGGAAAAGTGTCTTCTAGGAACTTATAGTAATTTCTAAGAGGTTTCCAACGGTATAAGGTTTTCCAATTCTCGACTTGTACCGAGTGAGTTACGATTTTTCAAAGATTCATAATAAAACTGAAATTTTCCAATTTCAAGGAAATAGAGTTTTTCAAGAACTCTTTATTCTTTTGATATTATCTAAACGTTTTATCCCCGATTTCCTAGATAAAGACTTAAATACTTTTGAACGTTATCAAACCTTACTCGAACCTCGATTTACGAGTAATTGAGGTTCATTTTCACGGAATTCCCTCGATTAATGCTAGTGAACGAATTATTCCTCGATATTTGGAATGTGAATGATAAATTCACTATTTTTTGCTCAGGCACACACGAGGACCTTCAAGAGGATTCCCCGGTGGACGCTTGAACTTCCCTTGACCTTACTCACACCTAATATTTGGTGAGTGTCAGGTGTATGTAAACTTGTTACATGTTTAATTGTTATTAATGATTGGAAATCCTGAAAGTGGAGTCGAGTGTGTACTTTACCACACTCGTTCTCATTAGAAATGAAATTTTAATGATTGAAATGCATTGAATGAATGAAATGTATTGGTATGTTAGCTGCATACATCGTTGGAGTGAATCTTCTCGACACACAAGTGCACATGGGGGACGCCCAAATCTCATTGGCCGACCTTGGACTCGAGCCGGCATGGGTTTGGTCGGGAACCTTGGCGAACCATGAGATATATAAGCTTGACCTAATGAGAGGTCTTGCTTGGCATACTCGAATAGTATCGCCACAAACTAATGACAGGCGGGCCCGATACAGGGGTATGTAAGGTGAAAGGAGACAGGTTAAGTGGAGTTCTACGGACTAAACCTACCCTATTGACGGAGTGTCAATTCGTGGAGGTTATTGCTCGTGCAAGTGGAACTCAGCTCCTGAGAGCTACTATATCCTTGAATTGTTTCTGTTTACTTTTCCCGCTTGAATTGTTAATTATTGAAATATTATTGCTTGACTTGTAAATTGAGATTGTTATTTGAGCAATGTGCTTGCATGTGTGTTCTTGGCCTCATGAGCGTTTTGCTCACCCTGTACATTTGTTTTCCTTAACAGGACTGGATCCGGGGACGTATTGGAGAAACCCACTTGATGTACTTTTATTTAGGGTTTCTATCATCATTTTGTCTATGCCTCTTGGTTTTGGGTTGTACTTTTGTATTTGGAATGTAGCATTTGGGCATGAGATGAATTTGGGTTTAAAGTTGTATTTTGAACACCCGATGTACGGGTTGGATAATGGATGACCATGGTTAACTTGAACGCTTCGCATCACTGTGTTTATGTTTTTGTACTTGTGACTATTAGATTAGTTATAAGCTTGAATGTTTGGCGTGAGTCCTGGCGTGAGTTGGGCAGGCGACCCGCAGATACCCTTTGGTTCGCCTTAGGGAGAAGTGGGGGCGTCACATATATTGCATCTTAAGGATGAGATTGCTAAGCAATTAGCTGCCATAGGCTGGACCCGTTATGCTGCTATCATCTTACCTGCTTTTACTGAACTAACATGGGAATTTTATGCAACTTTCGAATTTAATGCCCCTGAAGAATTCTCTGTTACCACTCCGGGTGTAGTGCGATTTCGATTAATGGGTAGAGAGTTCACCCAATTTATCACTGAATTTAATTTGGCCCTCGGGTTCATTGACATTCCCTACTCCCAGAGTGAGGAATATTTGCACAATCCGTGCGACTACACGGAGCCCTTTTTCTCTCACAACACTGGTTATTGGAGACAGTTGTCGGTTGACCGACAGCACTATGATCCTAGCCAGTCTAAGGCATCTTTTCTCAAAAGCCCCGCCTATTGCTATTTGCACAGATTTATGGCTTACAGTTTCTCTGGTAGAAAGGACAGTTCGGGCACTCTTACCAAACCCGAATTCTTTTTCATTTGGAGCATGGTTGCTCAAATTAAGGTCAATATGGGTTGCTGGTTTGCCTCTCAACTTCAAATTGTCTTAAAAAAGAAAAATAAGGCATTAATTCTGGGTTCTTATATCACTCAGTTAGCCATGAATTTAGGGGTTTTGGACTTGAATAATCATAATCTGCATCAGGCATGTACTATGGAAACCCTAGACTTAGTTTGCTTGGAGAAAATGGGCCTTGTGCAACAGGTGAACGGCATTTTTCAGTTCACCCCTCTGGGGCCAATCTATGTTGCTCCGAAGCGCAAAGCTTCCAAATCCACCGTCTCGGAGGCCGGTGATCCTTCCACGAATGCCCCCAGACCGTTCTCTTCGGCACCTCCACCGTCTTCCTCCACCGATGGCCAGTTTGCAGCCCTTCGGTCCCAGATGCAGCACATGGACACTCGTATGGAGCGGATGGAGCGTCAAATGACCGGAATGGCCCAGAATTTAGCGCAGTACCTCCACTACGTGGGTTTCCGTCCGCCGTGCCCTCCACAGCCTTAGTTCACCTTCGCCCTCCTCCGCGTTAAGGGAAGTGCCGTTGCCCCAATACCTCTATTTTGATCTTTATTATCTTCGATTGAGGGCAATGTAAGGTTTAGTGTGTGGGGGAGAGTTAACTATGTTTTAGTTGTGCTTTTAGTTGTTTGATGTGCATTTTCCTTGCCTCAGTAGTTCTTTTCTTTAAACGGTGATGAATGCAATAGAGATGTGAGCATGAGTAGTAAGGTCATTCCATGGGACTTTTCACTTTCCTTGATGATGAATTGATTTATGAATATGCTGAACTTGACATAAATTTGACCACTTGTGCGATTTTGGGCCTAATTTTTTGTTTGTTTGAGTGGTTATTGCACATGATTTGTCATTCTAGAACTTGCTCGGTTATGCACGTCAAGACCACATTTAAATGAGTTTAATGCATTAAAATGATAGGGCACCTAGGATTGAGCCATTTTTGGACTTTCTTAAAAAAAAACCAACCCTTCGTTTATTTACCATTAGGTAACCAAATTGAGCCTTAACCCTTATTTTTCGCTTGAGACCCTAGTTTTTACCCGTAAACCCTCTTTTTAGACTTTCTTTTTGAACCTCATATAAAGAAGTGCTTTGATTTCATTACATAGAAATTTGGAGTATTATTTGAGAGGCATTACATATATATATAAAAAAAATAAAAAGAAAGAGAGAAAAAAAAATGTGAAAAGAAGAAAAAGTGCAAGAAATCAACAAGTGGAGTTGATTTTTATGGTGTTGGAACTTATTGAAAAAAAAGGAAAAAAAAAAAGGGAAAAGAGAGAAAAAGAGAGGAGAAATAGATGAATGGAAAAAAAGAGAAAAAGAAAAGTCAAAGGTTGTGGCGAGGGCCAATTTTTACTTCACTTGTGGGACTGTTAAGGTGCTTTGAAGTTTCAAATGTGCAAGAATCTGTGTAATGAATTTCTGAGCATTTTCTTTATATTTTTACACCCTTTGAATCCTTTTTATCCTACCTTCTCACCCCAACCCTATTATAACCTTGCAAAGTCCCTTGATTGCGGCATTTAAATTCATAAGTAAGTGGTGGCGATATGATTATGAGCAAGCTTATGGTAGTGCCATTCTATTGTGTGATTTGAGAGCCATCTTATATACATATCCTAGACACTTTGGAGTGGATGAGTGCACCTTAAACTGCGAGAATTGTTGGTTTCGTATATTCTGATCTCGATGAGGTTATTGGGGAATTTGGAATGCCATTTTTGGTATGAACTGCTGTGAATTGCTTGGTATCTTGATTGCACTTCTGAGTTAATTATGCTTGAGGGCAAGCATAGTTTAGGTGTGGGGGAGATTGATAGGGTGCATTTTAGTGGGATATTTTAGGCATTATTGCACAATTATTTGACTAAATATTTTCATTAATTGGGTAGATTCTACTCAAATATGATTTTGGTGCCAATTGCAGGATGTGGTGCTGAAAAGTGCTTAAAATCGAAATTTAGAGGAGTCGTCATACGTGGGCCACTTCAAGCAGTGGGGTCCGCTTGAGAAGCTGAAGAAACTAAATTGTAATAGACTTTATTTTATTTTATTTGAGGGAGTCTTCTTTTAATTTTTGAATACTAATTTCAGATAAGAGAAAATCTCTCCCTTGAATTTCGATGTGACCAAAACAGATAGAGGGGAGTATTAGACTCGAGGAGGTCGGCTTTTGCAAGGGGATTACTTTTCGGCTGGCTTAGGTTTCTTTTCGTTCCTTTTTTGCTTTTGAATTGGGTCGGCGGTAGCTTTGAAAAACAATCAGGGGACAAAACCACCATGGTTGACTTTGCAATTTTATTGGCTTTTATATCTTGTGTGGATTGAATTGAAGAAACCAAGCAAAGCAATCTCTCGTAAGTCCTGCTAGCAATTAGAAGAAGGAATAAGGCCCGCAATTGTAGACCCTTTGACTTTGCTTTTCAATTGACTTTGACTGGAATTGAAATAGGGCATCAGACCCTCTTTCACGTTTGCTCCGTAAGAGACAATTGGAAGCAATTAAATCCCGTGCTTTTTCCTCCTGTGGTGGACCGAAGTGGGAGAATCGATTTGCAAACTTGTCCCAATTCTACACGCGCGGTTTGTCCTCCATTAATGGAGGGCTAATTCTCTAATTCTAGTCAAGGTGGCAACTGACGAATTGGTTCAGCAATTACTGTGAGATCTAAACCGTTTTTAATTATTTTCTTCATTTATTGATATTTGTTTGTTTCCTGCTTCTAATTGTTATAACCCTTGTGTGTGATTGATTAGTGCGCAATAATTAATTATTCATATAGGCTATTTTGCTAATTAGGGGTAATTGAATCCGTAATTGTTCGTTATCCCAATCTTAGTAGCAGTAGGCATAATTGGGTTTATGTCATGGGAACATACGATCTAGTTTAAACAAACCCTTGTAGCATGCTCGTTAGTTAGGATTGGGTCTTTCTAATTATTAATGCAATCTAGAAATTAAATCCTACGGTCGTACCTAGGGTTGTTTTTGGGTTAGAGAAATAGTTAACGGTCGTACCTTAACTATCGCGAAATTAAGGAAAGGTTGGTTGTTTATCGCGTGCATGAGAACTATAACTAATCTATTAATAAATGTTGGAATTATCTGTGAATCGATGATCAGTGCATGAACCATTTCCGAAGTGTACCCTTGGCTAGAGTTTCTCCAATTATTTCTTTAATTAATTATTTCCTGCATTTTATCTATTTAGTTGACATTTAATCCCAAAAACCCCCCTTTAATCTTTACTTGAAAAGAAACAAATTTCTCGCTAGTCCCTGAGGAGACGACCTTGCCACTGTCTACTAGTTAGTGAATTCAGTTAAATAATTAATTCAAATATATCGGATTAAGCAAACTCTTCGGGAACAGGGTGAATCAAGTAACCCATTGCACACCTAGAGTCCCTGCTCCAGTACTAGAATTGATTATTTACTGCTTCAGGTGGTAGTTAGGTTTTATTTATCATTATTGCACAGGTTCGGCACCTGTCACCCATACAACAAGGTCATCACGACACTTTCATAAGAATCAAAAACTGAGGTAAGAAGTAAAAGAGCCATATCTTCTTCCTCAATGTCTACGCCAACTTTTTGAAGTTGAGCCAAAATTTTGTTGAACGTATTCATGTGATCCATAAGACTGCCACCCTTTTCCATCTTTAGTGTATAAAGTTGCCGCTTCAGATGCAACTTATTGGATAAACTTTTAGCCAGATTAATTTTTTTCAATTTTTTCCAGAGGTCTGCTACAGAATCTTCCTCATCTATCACATTATTTATAATGTTGTCCACCACATAGAGCCGAATCGTGCTTGCATGCCTTGTGTCCAACTCTTTAAACTCATCATTCTTCATACTCTCTGGCTACTTATTCTTTCCATTCATTGCTTCTGCCAAACCTTGTTGAACTAGAACATCCTTCACTCTTCTTTGCTAAAGAGTGAAACTTGTTGCTCTATTAAATGGTTGAATTGGAAACTGTATTGTTCCAAACCCCATGGTATATCACCACCCACTCAATTTCAAATAATTAATCAAAATCCCAATGGAACTCTAATACCAATTTGATAGGGGGAAACATCTCGAGAAAATCCACCGAATAGCTCAATATGTAAGTTAGGAATCAACTCTAACCCAAAAACTTAAATCATTAGGTTTCAGACCCTTACTTACATATTAACTGCTCTTTCTCTATCTTTCGAACCAATGTGGGATATAACCCTTTACTCATGAACCTAATAGACAGAACTTACATAACTCTTTGGAGTGGATCCGTTCCCAATTCAACTAGATCTGCAGTCGGATCCTCGATCTGTTCTAGGGATCCAATACGATCCACGCGTAGATCCTGAATGGTTGAATTTTTCTCTATTCCAAAACCCGATCCACAAGCGCAAATCCATTCAGCTCCTAGAGTGGATCTAGTCACAGATCATGCTTGGATAATTTTGAAAATCTTTAACATTCTAAAGAAAAATCAGTAGCGGAATCTGAAAATATTTATGAATTGTGGTTTTTCATAAAAATATTTTTACATTTTTCGTAAACATATTTTTCATTCATCTTTTTATTTCATATATATCAAATCACTATAGTACATATTTTTTTAATAAAAACTCCTAAAAATAGCAATCCAAATAGGATAGTACAATATTTTTATACTTGTAATGAGCTAATTTTAGTAGCGACTCTAATCTTAGTTGTGGAATTAGGCATGAAATTTTCGCAGCATGAGATAAGAAGCTTAGTTGGAGCACTTATGGGCCTCATCCCTAGCTGCTCAATGGCTACAATATAACGTAGAAAACAGTTCCTTCACGAAAACAGAAAAACCATTTCAGTTGCTCACCATCCACACTGATTTGGTAAGGCATCCTATTGAATCAATCGAATAAAGAGTCCTTTTTTTAAAAAAATTTTTTGAGGGAACAGTATAAAGGGTCCAAGTCTACAGCAGAACCCATTAAGGGTGAGCAAATTTGGTACGTACAGAATTTATGGCCGAATTCAAATTCAAATTCAATTTGATAATTTGAAATCGAGTATTTGGTAATTTGGTACAAAAGCGGTATTTATCAAATTCACCGAATTCTAATATGGTATGAAATAGATAATGAGATTATGAATTTGGTAATAATCAATTTTGAATTCAAATTCGATAAAATGAAATAGGGTATCGTATTACTGCGTTAGAATACCAAATTAGTTTATAAAATTATATAATAGATAGATAAATGCTATTAATAATAGTTAGTATATGGTATTATTATGTACTTATGATAATAATAATATATAATGATGTACAATATACTATTTTAGTATTTGTTAATTGTTATATGACTATAATAATACAAATGTACAACAATTCATAACTTAACTATAATACTTATCATTTTATACATGACTAGAATTATATAATAATTAATAAGTAAAGGTATAATACTAAATATTAACCAATAAACATAATTACAATTTAGATATTGGTAGTTTGGTACATCATTCATGTTTAAATTATTGAATATTTGAATGCGTAACTTGTAATTTACAAGTATTAGCGTGCTTTAAAATTATATTACATATTTAACATGAAAATTCATATTCTCTATTCACTAATTTTAAGGCTTTAAGCGTAGACAAGACAACCAAGTAGTCTAAGTGAATGCATATGAATTGCACATCAGCACATTAGTATATTCATTTCCACTATTAAAAGGAATTAAGTCATTTGCAAATTTTTCCAAAAAGCTATATAAGAAATAAGAATAAATGTAACCAGGTATAAGTGATCAAATGAATACTAATTAAACTACAAAATGATTAGAACAAGAGTAATGTGTTAAATTACGAATAAATTTAGGGATCAAATCAGCAATAATTTTTAAATCATTGAGAAGCATAATGAATGTATAATAATTTAGAGCCCCAATTTGCAAATTAAAAATTAAAGGATTTGGCAGAATTTTTTTTTTAAATGAAATCGGTTAACCCCGGACCCGCGCCTTGGGCGGAATAGAGAGGTTCATATCTTCTCTCCGGCCCATTTTGGCGGTCATTTGACCTTCACCCGAGCTGCCGACAAGGAACGGTACGCCGCGGCTTGCACAAGGAAGATAATTCCTTGTAAATATATCCACGGCCCAACACTTGATATATTGCATCTTAAGGATGAGATTGCTAAGCAATTAGCTGCCATAGGCTGGACCCGTTATGCTGCTATCATCTTACCTGCTTTTACTGAACTAACATGGGAATTTTATGCAACTTTCGAATTTAATGCCCATGAAGAATTCTCTGTTACCACTACGGGGGTAGTGCGGTTTCGATTAATGGGTAGAGAGTTCACCCAATCTATCACTGAATTTAATTTGGCCCTCGGGTTCATTGACATTCCCTACTCCCAGAGTGAAGAATATTTGCACAGTCCATGCGACTACACGGAGCCCTTTTTCTCTCACAACACTGGTTATTGGAGAGAGTTGTCGGTTGACCGACAGCACTATGATCCTAGCCAGTTTAAGGCATCTTTTCTCAAAAGCCCCGCCTATCGCTATTTGCACAGATTTATGGCTTATAGTTTCTCTGGTAGAAAGGACAGTTCGGGCACTCTTACCAAACCCGAATTCTTTTTCATTTGGAGCATGGTTGCTTAAATTAAGGTCAATATGGGTTGCTGGTTTGCCTCTCAACTTCAAACTGTCTTAAAAAAGAAAAATAAGCCATTAATTCTGGGTTCTTATATCACTCAGTTAGCCATGAATCTAGGGGTTTTGGACTTGAATAATCATAATCTGCATCAGGCATGTACTATGGAACCCCTAGACTTAGTTTGCTTGGAGAAAATGAGTCTTGTGCAACAGGTGAACGGCGTTTTTCAGTTCACCCCTCTGGGGCCAATCTATGTTGCTCCGAAGCGCAAAGCTTCCAAATCCACCACCTCGGAGGCCGGTGGTCCTTCCACGAATGCCCCCGGACCGTTCTCTTCGGTACTTCCACCGTCTTCCTCCACCGATGGCTAGTTTGCAGCCCTTCGGTTCCAGATGCAGCACATGGACACTCGTATGGAGCGGATGGAGCGTCAAATGGCCGGAATGGCCCAGGATTTAGCGCAGTACCTCCACCACGTGGGTTTCCGCCCGCCGTGCCCTCCACAGCCTTAGTTCACCTTCGCCCTCCTCCGTGTTAAGGGAAGTGCCGTTGCCCCAATACCTCTATTTGATATTTATTATCTTCCATTGAGGGCAATGTAAGGTTTAGTGTGTGGGGGAGGGTTAACTATGTTTTAGTTGTGCTTTTAGTTGTTTGATGTGCATTTTCCTTGCCTCAGTAGTTTTTTTCTTTAAACGGTGTTGAATGCAATTGAGATGTGAGCATGAGTAGTAAGGTCATTCCATGGGACTTTTCACTTTCCTTGATGATGAATTGATTGATGAATATGCTGAACTTGACATAAATTTGACCACTTGTGCGATTTTTGGGCCTAATTTTTCGTTTGTTTGAGTGGTTATTGCACATGGTTTGTCATTCTAGAACTTGCTCGGTTATGCACGTCAAGACCACATTTAAATGAGTTTAATGCATTAAAATGATAGAGCACCTAGGATTGAGCCATTTTTGGACTTTCTTAAAAAAAAACCAACCCTTCATTTATTTACCATTAGGTAGCCAAGTTGAGCCTTAACCCTTATTTTTCGCTTGAGACCCTAGTTTTTACCCGTAAACCCTCTTTTTAGACTTTCTTTTTGAACCTCATATAAAGAAGTGCTTTGATTTCATTACATAGAAATTTGGAGTATTATTTGAGAGGCATTACATATATATATATGAAAAAAAAAGAAAACAAAGAAAAAGAAAGAGAGAGAAAAAAATGTGAAAAGAAGAAAAAGTACAAGAAATCAACAAGTGGAGTTGATTTTTATGGTGTCGGAACTTATTGAAAAAAAAGGGAAAAGAGAGAAAAAGAGAGGAGAAATAGATGAATGGAAAAAAAGAGAAAAAGAAAAGTCAAGGTTGTGGCGAGGGCCAATTTTTACTTCACTTGTGGGACTGTTGAGGTGCTTTGAAGTTTCAAATGTGCAAGAATCTGTGTAATGAATTTCTGAGCATTTTCTTTATATTTTTACACCCTTTGAATCCTTTTTATCCTACCTTCTCACCCCAGCCCCATTACAACCTTGCAAAGTCCCTTGATTGCTGCATTTAAATTCATAAGTAAGTGGTGGCGATATGATTATGAGCAAACTTATGGTAGTGTCATTCTATAGTGTGATTTGAGAGCCATCTTATATACATATCCTATACACTTTGGAGTGAATGAGTGCACCTTAAACTGCGAGAATTGTTGGTTTCGTATATTCTGATCTCGATGAGGTTATTGGGGAATTTGGAATGCCATTTTTGGTATGAACTGCTGTGAATTGTTTGGTATCTTGATTGCACTTCTGAGTTAATTATGCTTGAGTGCAAGCATAGTTTAGGTGTGGGGGAGATTGATAGGGTGCATTTTAGTGGGATATTTTAGGCATTATTGCATAATTATTTGACTAAATATTTTCATTAATTGGGTAGATTCCACTCAAATATGATTTTGGTGCCAATTGCAGGATGTGGTGCTGAAAAGTGCTTAAAATCGAAATTTAGAGGAGTCGTCATACGTGGGCCACTTCAAGCAGTGGGGTCCGCTTGAGAAGCTGAAGAAACTAAATTGTAATAGACTTTATTTTATTTTATTTGAGGGAGTCTTGTTTTAATTTTTGAATACTAATTTCAGATAAGAGGAAATCTCTCCCTTGAATTTCGGTGTGACCAAAACAGATAGAGGGGAGTATTAGACTCGAGGAGGTCGGCTTTTGCAAGGGGATTACTTTTCGGCTGGCTTAGGTTTCTTTTCGTTCCTTTTTTGCTTTTGAATTGGGTCGGCGGTAGCTTTGAAAAACAATCAGGGGACAAAACCACCATGGTTGACTTTGCAATTTTATTGGCTTTTATATCTTGTGTGGATTGAATTGAAGAAACCAAGCAAAGCAATCTCTCGTAAGTCTTGCTAGCAATTAGGAGAAGGAATAAGGCCCGCAATTGTTGACCCTTTGGCTTTGCTTTTCAATTGACTTTGACTGGAATTGAAATAGGGCATCAGACCCTCTTTCACGTTTGCTCCGTGAGAGACAATTGGAAGCAATTAAATCCGGTGCTTTATCCTCCTGTGGTGGACCGAAGTGGGAGAATCGATTTGCAAACTTGTCCCAATTCTACACGCGCGGTTTGTCCTTCATTAATGGAGGGCTAATTCTCTAATTCTAGTCAAGGGGGCAACTGACGAATTGGTTCAGCAATTACTGTGAGATCTAAACCGTTTTTAATTATTTTCTTCATTTATTGATATTTGTTTGTTTCCTGCTTCTAATTGTTATAACCCTTGTGTGTGATTGATTAGTGCGCAATAATTAATTATTCATATAGGCTATTTTGCTAATTAGGGGTAATTGAATCCGTAATTGTTCGTTATCCCAATCTTAGTAGCAGCTGGCGTAATTGAGTTTATGTCAGGGGAACATACGATCTAGTTTAAACAAACCCTTGTAGCATGCTTGTTAGTTAGGATTGGGCCTTTCTAATTATTAATGCAATCTAGAAATTAAATCCTACGGTCGTACCTAATGTTGTTTTTGGGTTAGAGAAATAGTTAACGGTCGTACCTTAACTATCGCGAAATTAAGGAAAGGTTGGTTGTTTATCGCGTGCATGAGAACTATAACTAATCTATTAATAAATGTTGGAATTATCTGTGAATCGATGATCAGTGCATGAACCATTTCCGAAGTGTACCCTTGGCTAGAGTTTCTCCAATTATTTCTTTTAATTAATTATTTCCGGCATTTTATCTATTTAGTTGACATTTAATCCCAAAAACCCCCATTTAATCTTTACTTGAAAAGAAACAAATTTCTCGCTAGTCCCTGAGGAGACGACCTTGCCACTGTCTACTCGTTAGTGAATTCAGTTAAATAATTAATTCAAATACATCGGATTAAGCAAACTCTTCGGGAACAGGGTGAATCAAGTAACCCATTGCACACCTAGAGTCCCTGCTCCAGTACTAGAATTGGTTATTTATTGCTTCTGGTGGTAGTTAGGTTTTATTTATCATTATTGCACAGGTTCGGCACCTGTCACCCATACAACAAGGTCATCACGACACTTTCATAAGAATCAAAAACTGAGGTAAGAAGTAAAAGGGCCTTATCTTCTTCCTCAATGTCTACGCCAACTTTTTGAAATTGAGCCAAAATTTTGTTGAACGTATTCATGTGATCCATAAGACTGCCACCCTTTTCCATCTTTAGTGTATAAAGTTGCCGCTTCAGATGCAACTTATTGGATAAACTTTTAGCCAGATAAAGTTTTTTCAATTTTTTCCATAGGTCTGCTACAGAATCTTCCTCATCTACCACATTATTTATAATGTTGTCCGCCACATAGAGCCGAATCGTGCTTGCATGCCTTGTGTCCAACTTTTCAAACACATCATTCTTCATACTCTCTGGCTTCTTATTCTTTCCATTCATTGCTTCTGCCAAACCTTGTTGAACTAGAACATCCTTCACTCTTCTTTGCTAAAGAGTGAAACTTGTAGCTCTATTAAATGGTTGAATTGGAAACTGTATAGTTCCAAACCCCATGGTATACCACCACCCACTCAATTTCAAATAATTAATCAAAATCCCAATGGAACTCTAATACCAATTTGATAGGGGGAAACATCTCGAGAAAATCCACCGAATAGCTCAATATGTAAGTTAGGAATCAACTCTAACCCAAAAACTTAAATCATTAGGTTTCGGACCCTTACTTACATATTAACTGCTCTTTCTCTATCTTTCGAACCAATGTGGGATATAACCCTTTACTCATGAACCTAATAGATAGAACTTACATAACTCTTTGGAGTGGATCCGTTCCCAATTCAACTAGATCTGCAGTCGGATCCTCGATCTATTCTAGGGATCCAATACGATCCACGCGTAGATCCTGAATCGTTGAATTTTTCTCTATTCCAAAACCCGATCCACAAGCGCAAATCCATTCAGCTCCTAGAGTGGATCTAGTCACAGATCATGCTTGGATAATTTTGAAAATCTTTAACATTCTAAAGAAAAATCAATAGCGGAATCTGAAAATATTTATGAATTGTGGTTTTTCATAAAAATATTTTTACATTTTTCGTAAACATATTTTTCATTCACCTTTTTATTTCATATATATCAAATCACTATAGTACATATTTTTTTAATAAAAACTCCTAAAAATAGCAATCCAAATAGGATAGTACAATATTTTTATACTTGTAATGAGCTAATTTTAGTAACGACTCTAATCTTAGTTGTGGAATTAGGCATGAAATTTTCGCAGCATGAGATAAGAAGCTTAGTTGGAGCACTTATGGGCCTCATCCCTAGCTGCTCAATGGCTACAATATAATGTAGAAAACAGTTCCTTCACGAAAACAGAAAAACCATTTCAGTTGCTCACAATCCACAATGTTTTGGTAAGGCATCCTATTGAATCAATCGAATAAAGAGTCCTTTTTTTTAAAATTTTTTTTAAGGGAACAGTATAAAGGGTCCAAGTCTGCAGTAGAACCCATTAAGGGTGAGCAAATTTGGTACGTACAGAATTTATAGCCGAATTCAAATTCAAATTCAATTTGATAATTTGAAATCGAGTATTTGGTAATTTGGTACAAAAGTGGTATTTATCAAATTCACCGAATTCTAATATGGTATGAAAAAGATAATGAAATTATGAATTTGGTAATAATCAATTTTGAATTCAAATTCGATAAAATGAAATAGGGTATCGTATTACTGCGTTAGAATACCAAATTAGTTTATAAAATTATATAATATATAGGTAAATGCTATTAATAATAGTTAGTATATGGTATTATTATGTACTTATGATAATAATAATATATAATGATGTACAATATACTATTTTAGTATTTGTTAATTGTTATATGACTATAATAATACAAATGTACAACAATTCATAACTTAACTATAATACTTATCATTTTATACATGACTAGAATTATATAATAATTAATAAGTAAAGGTATAATACTAAATATTAAACAATAAACATAATTACAATTTAGATATTGGTAGTTTGGTACATCATTCATGTTTAAATTATTGAATATTTGAATGCGTAACTTGTAATTTACAAGTATTAGCGTGCTTTAAAATTATATTACATATTTAACATGAAAATTCATATTCTCTATTCACTAATTTTAAGGCTTTAAGCGTAGACAAGACAACCAAGTAGTCTAAGTGAATGCATATGAATTGCACATCAGCACATTAGTATATTCATTTTCACTATTAAAAGGAATTAAGTCATTTGCAAATTTTTCCAAAAAGCTATATAAGAAATAAGAATAAATGTAACCAGGTATAACTAGGTATAAGTGATCAAATGAATACCAATTAAACTACAAAATGATTAGAACAAGAGTAATGTTTTAAATTATGAATAAATTTAGGGATCAAATCAGCAATAATTTTTAAATCATTGAGGAGCATAATGAATGTATAATAATTTAGAGCCCCAATTTGCAAATTAAAAATTAAAGGATTCGGCAGAATTTTTTTTTTAAATGAAATCGGTTAACCCGAATTCATTACCATTTTTGAATTCAAATTTGGAAGTAAAATGAATTTGGGTATCTCCAATTCGAATTTGAAAGTGGTTTAAATTTCTACAAGTTAATAACCAAATTTACCAAATTCATATACTTGAATTACCGCATTTGCACCGTTTGCTCTCTCCTAGAACCCGTTTCGTTAAATTCACATTGTTAAATTGCATATGAACTTTTTCCCTCTTCTCATTTACCACTTTTCATTTTTTTTGTAATAAATTCTTCACCAAAATTTTGCTGTCTTCCTAAAATAAATTTATATTAAGGGAAAATCGTTCAAAACGTCGCTCATATTTTGCAAAATGACTTTTTTCGTCCCTCACTTTTAAAAATGTACTTTTACGTCCCTTACAAATTCACATTGATTAAATTTGGTTCCTATCTAGGTTTTCGACTAGTTTTTTGTCGAAATCCACCACGTGCCTTGATCATTTTTTAAGGGCAAAATTGTCACATCAAAATTTACATCATCCAATCCATAGCCTCTAACATTTCACAAAATGAATTTTTTTGTCCCTCACATTTTACAAAATGAATTGTTTCGTCCCTCACATTTCACAAAATAAATTTTTTCATCCCTCATTATTCATGTGTACGAATAATTTTTTTTAAACTAATGTATATATCTATTTGATCTCACCTGAACAATACGAATAGCATGTAATATATCTCTATTTGATTTCTCCAATTTTTCATGTGAAATTAAAATGGATATATACGGGGGTTTAAAAAAATTGTTAGTTTTTCACTCCTGTTCATTCCCTTTACTTGAAAATTGAAAACAAAGAAGACATTTAATTCTAAACATTTTCAAGTGTTTATATCGAATTAAATTGAGATAGAAAAAATAAACAAAGGAAAAGTATGATAAAAAGAAGTAAATAATTAACACTTTCAAATTTTAAAATAATCATAAGGTAAGAAATTCAACTGTTGGTCTTGAAAGTAGCGAATAAAAATTTCAGATTTAAATTATAATTTGTTAGCATGACTACAGAATTCAAATTAACACCTATTAATTAGATACTCTTATTAAACAACTCAATAAATGAATTATTACTAAAATAAAAAAGGTTACAAATATTGAATAGATTCACATGGTGAAATCACATATATATATATAGGTTTTAAAAAAATTATTAGATTTAAACCCATGTATATATCGATCTGTTTAGGTGAAATTAAATAGAGATATATTACATATTATTTGTACTATTTAGATGAAATCAAATAGATATATACATGAATTAAAAAAAAACTATTCGTACACGCGGTCAATGAGAGATAAAAAAATTCATTTTGTGAAATGTGAGGGGTGAAAAAATTTATTTTCTGAAATGTAAGGGATGAAACAATTCATTTTGTGAAATGTAAGGAACTATAGATGGATTATGTAAATTTTAATTTGATAATTTTACCCCTAATAAATGATCACATGCAAGGCATATGATGAATTCCGGCAAAAAACTAGTAGGAAACCTAAATAGGGACTAAATTTGACCAATGTAAATTTGTAAATGACGTAAAAGTACACTTTTAAAAGTAAGGGACGAAAAAAGTCATTTTACAAAATGTGAGGGACGTTTTGAACGATTTTCCCTTATATTAATGCATTGAAAAAATTCAAATAGTACAGTACGACAAATTCAAGACTTTTCAATTTTATTATTTGTAAGAACATAATCACTAAAATATTATCCAAATTTATATAGTATAATGAAAAACACAAAATATTGTTTAATTTTTTTGCACCACAGTAGAAAAGATTAATTGACCTAAGAGGTCATTGCCATTTGTGAATCCTCCAACAACTATAGGAACGATGGGTAACTGATGAAGGCATGATTGATCTATGATTAAAACCTGTTCACGAAAAGACACTATTGGTCACACTGCCATCCCACCGAGTAAAAAAAAGAAAGAAAGAAAAAAGTATTTGTCATCCCAGATGCAATAAAAAAAAAAAAGGAAAATCGTTCAAAACGTGGCTCACATTTTGCAAAATAACTTTTTTCGTCCCTTACTTTTAAATGTGTAATTTTACTTCTCTTACAAATTCACATTGGTCAAATTTGGTCCCGACCTAGATTTTTGACTAGTTTTTTGTCAGAATCCATCACGTGCCTTGCATGTGATCATTTTTAAGGGCAAAATTATCAAATCAAATTTTACATAATTCGATTTATAGTCCTTCACATTTCATAAAATGAATTTTTTTCTCCCTCACATATTACAAAATGAATTTTTTCGTTTTTCACATTTTTCAAAATGGATTTTTTTTGCCTCATTGATCATGTGTGTGAATAATTTTTCTTAAATCCATGCATATCTATTTGATCTCACCTGAGCAGCATGAATAACATGTAATATATATTTGGTAGGTAAAATCAAATAGAAATATATTATATGCTATTCATGCTGTTCAGGTGAAATCAAATAGATGTATACATGGGTTTAAAAAAATTGTTAGTTTTTCACTCATATTCATTTTCTTTTACTTGAAAATTAAAAACAAAGAAAACTTTTAATCCTAAACATTATCGGGTGTTT
Organism: Coffea arabica; assembly: GCF_036785885.1. Lineage (NCBI taxonomy): Eukaryota > Viridiplantae > Streptophyta > Magnoliopsida > Gentianales > Rubiaceae > Coffea > Coffea arabica. Next base: position 30,624,670 of record NC_092313.1, read on the forward strand.
ATATCGAGTTAAATTTGGACAGAAAAATACACAAAGGAAAAGTATGATAAAAAGAAATAAGTGATTGGCACTTTCAAATTTTAAGACAATCACAAGGCAAGTAATTTAATTGTTGGTCTTGAAAGTGGCGAGTAGTAATTTCAGATTAAATTATAAGTTGTTAGCATAACTACAGAATTCGAGTTAGGACCCATTAATTAGATGAACTTATTATACAACTCAATAAATAAATTATTACCAAAAGAGAAAGGTCACAGATATTGAAAAGATTCAAATGGTGAAATCATATAGATATATACATGGGTTTAAAACAAAATTATTAGTTTTAAATCCCTGTATATAACTATTGAATAGAATGTGTATAACTATGATTAGCCTGTTTAGGTGAAATCAAATAGAAATATATTACTTGCTATTCGTACTGTTTAGGTGAAATGAAATAAATATATATATGGGATTAAAAAAAGTTATTCGTATACATGATCAATAAGGGATGAAAAAATCCATTTTGAAAAATGTGAAGAATGAAAAAATTCATTTTGTTAAATGTGAAGGATGAAACAATTCATTTTGTAAAATATTAGAGACGAAAAAATTCATTTTGTAAAATGTGAGAGACTATGAATCGGATTATGTAAAATTTAATTTGACAAATTTGTCCTTTAAAAATGATTACATGCAAAGCACACAGTGGATTCCAACAAAAAAAATTAATCGGAAACCTAAGTAGGGACCAAATTTAATCAATGTGAATTTGTAAAGAACATAAAATTATACTTTTAAAAGTGAGGGACGAAAAAAGTCATCTTGCAAAATGTGAGAGACGTTTTATCGATTTTCCCAAAAAAAAATTAAGTCCCAAAGTTCTTAAGAGTAGGAAAAACAAAAAAAAAACAATGTGAAAATGTACTGTAATTCTTCAAGATGGGCACCGCTTCTCCCTGAGTTCTGTGGAAAAACTAAATTATTAATTAGGAACATAATCATGTTTGATAACCAATTCAGTACTTAAATTTAATGGATTCAAATTTTAATATATTCAGATTCGAATTAATTAAGCGGTACTAAATTTTTTAGGCAAAACATGCTCCTAAAAATAAGTGATAAACTATTCACTTATTACTCAATGTGATATACCCTCAAATATATTTGATTTAATATTTAACAATTAAATAACTTAATAGATTTAGATTTCAGATTTTAGATTTCGAACTTCAATTTTATCAAACGCACCCTAAGTAATTATTCGACAAAGTTCTGGCTGGAAAACTAAATTACTAACTAAGAACCTAATCTAAGTAATTATTCACAAGTAATTTTGCAATTACAATGACTTTCAGTGGTCATATTACATTTCATCCAATCAAAGTTATTTCTTAATAACTAATCACTATAAACTAACTCTACAATTCATCAACACGTATCGCCCTTAACCCAATCACATTGTACTACCTAATATAACTTAGTTTAATCTTTTTACAGGCTATAATTCTGCCTAACTTATACCTGTGTGAGAGAGGCCAGGTTGAAGTTTGGTTTGATAAGCATGAGCCAACTGGGACAATAGCTTTTTTTCTTTTTTGCTTTTTAAACTCATTTTCGAAAACAATTAGGCTGCACATTCTTTTTTTTTTTCTCATAAAAATGACACGAATTTATTAATCAATTTATTAATCAACTGATATCAGCATAAATAGCAGCAATTACAAAAGCATGTGGAGGTGCTTCCCGCCTATATCTTCCAGAAATATGTTTAGCATGACGAGCAAATAAACGAGTAACATTGTTTAGGGCCCTGGGATCCAACTTAGGCTACACAGTTTTATTGCATACGAGAAATTTCTCAAATTAGTTTATACTTTAGAGGACGACAGATTAACTAACTTTTTTTAGTGCATTGGCCCATTTTTTCCCTTATCTTGTACCGGTGAGGTTAAGGTCCAATTGTATGAGAGTTAATTTACGATTAATATAAAGAATCGCAGTTATTTTTCGATTGACTACTAGGCTGTCACTACCATTTTGGAATAGCCTTGAGACTCAAGAATCTTTTTCTTTTTCTTTTTTTTTTTTGGGTTCCAGAGCAACTAAATTCAAGGAACATTACAAGCAATTAGTAAATTTGAAACACAAATTTCAAAGGCAAAGAAACAGCAAGATTCATAACATCCTGGATCTGATTGAGAGACCAGTGCCTTGGCGGTTGGTGATGACAAGGATATCAAATGGACATTTATGAAGCAGAAATCCAAGAAGACATGACTTTGCTTTAAGAGGAATTAAGCATCACCACCACAATCCACCAAGTAAGTAATTAGAGAAAGGGTTTCCCCTCAAAATTTTAAATTAGGTAACTTATTATACTAATCTTAGATTTTGTCTTTGGTTAATTAACAAGATTGAATGGTAGATTCGGAATCATACTTTTGATGACTTGATAACTATGTAGAGTAACAATAGTTGGCCCAAGTACTAGTTTTTTAAGTTCCATTTCTAACAATTTTTCTGATGAGATTGACACTTAATATATAATATTTCCTATGCTCGATACTTAATATCTCCTATACTTATCGATAAATGATCTATATACTTGTAGAAAACAAGCATTTAGATTTTTTTTAAAATTTTGTGTCAAGTAAAAACCTCGTCAAAAACTCAAGAACTATGCGCGACCTAATATCTAATATCCCCTATAATCTGATAAATGAGGTATTTAAATTTTTTAAAGCTTGGCACGAAGTAAAAGCGTCGTCAAGAACTATTTCATATGTTTTAGACTATCTCAATTTTTAGGCAAATAACAAAACAAAAGCAGAAGTGCTTGTGAGACGGCTTATGCGGCAAAGTTTTATCCTCCACGTGACCCGGTTACTCCGCTCGGTGAAGTGATGGAAGAACCTATGTTTTCAGAACCGGACCGGATAGCGACTCGGCTGAGGTCAGGGGTCAGGGGTCAATGGGTTCGACCGGGGGTCGATAGGGGTCGAACCGGATGACGTCATAAATAAAAATTATTTAAAATTAAAATATAATATATAATAATATATTGATATTAATAAAGGTATATTCATATATATTTGATGTTTCAAATATATTTAACAAGAAAATACAAAGAAATTAGAACAATCAAGTAGCAATTTATATTATTTAATAAATATTAACAAGTTTAGAATTAAAATTATGAATTTAATTGAAAAATAACCAAATTTTAGGACAATATTTATAAAGTATCAAATATTTGAGGTATATCAATAAGTTTTAACAATTTAGGGGGTCAAAACATAATATTAAAAAGTTTAATTTTTTTTTTAAAAAAATCACTGCTGAACCGGAAAAACCGGTTTTTACCCGGTCAAACCCGGTTTTTGACCGGCTTTGACCGGGTTTTAAATTTCCGGTTTTTTAATATGACTCGGACCGGCTACCTGGCCGGTTCCCGGTTCGACCGGCCGGTCCGGTCCGAGTTTCAAAACAGAGGGAAGAACTTGGGTCCCATAACGTTGGGCGGGTAAAAGCATTGTAGAAGAATCAATGTGGCTGGAATCGTGTCAAACTGTCAATCGTGAGACTAACATACTTAACGTTCCAATTTGCCAATTGCTCTTATTGTTTAACTGTTTAATCTTAGGCTTTATTGGTGAACCATCAACTTGAAGTTTAAGTTATAGAATTTCAGTCATGTTATCGTTTGGAAAAAAAAAAGTTATAGAATTTTAGGAAAAATGCACTTTTCATCCCTAATTTTTAAGGTATTAACCAATTTTGTCCCTAAAGTTTCATGCAAAATGTGAGGACCCGAAAATTCCTTTAGAATTTCCTTCCATTTTTGAACAATTAATTTATATTTCCTTTTATATTTCTTTACTTGACTATTTAATTATTTACTAGCCCTAAATTTCATAGTGATTTCATTAGTTGAGTCAAGAGTTTTACTTTTACTTTTAAAGTTAGAGTAAGTTAGGGTTTTGATGTATTTTGGAAGTGTGATCGATTGGTGAGGTGTGTGCACTAAATTTGGTGGATAAGAGCGGGTATTAAGTAAGAGAAAGTATGTGGTTAAAAAGTGCTAAGAGTAAGTTAGTGAATCATAAATTAAAATAAAAGTATAAGAGAATTAAGGAAATAGGCTTGAACTGACGTGCGCCGTTTGTTACCGGTTGAGTACACCACTTGACTGATATTTTCTTACCCTAATCTCCTTGTTTTTATTTCATTTAATCCTTCCTAAATTAACCCTTAAGTTACCCAAAATTATTGGCTAAGGAAAAGGAAAAGAAAGACAAAATAGTTGGGTGACACTGGTCAACCATCAAACCAAATGTTGACAAAGATTAGTCTTTGTATTTATCTTGAAAAAATTGAAGAAAAATCATCACTTTCTTGCTCCATGAAGGCCGAACCTTAGAGAGGAAAGGAAGAGAGAAAACTTCCAATTTTCATCTTGATTCCTGGCTTGATTTTGTGGAGAAATCAACCTTAAACCCTAAATCCATCCACAGAAGGTTGCAACAAGGAAGGAAGAAGCTTGGTGTGGTGTGATTTTGAGGGAGGAAAGCTGTGATTTGCTACTCTCCCTAGGAATTGAAGGTAATATTGGTAAGAAACTACCTTTTCCCTTTAATCTTGCATTCAAGTGGGCATATGACTTAAATATGGAAGTTTTGTGGTTGGTTTCATGGATTTGTGATATTGTTGGAATTTTTTGACTTTTATTTATATTTTTCAGCCATGAATTGGGAGTTTTTAGTTTTGATTGGGATATGAAAGTTGAGATATGAAGAACTCTAGCTTTGGTATGAAATTTTAACTTCAAAATAGGATTTTCCAGCTTTAGATGTGAAATTTCAGCCTTGATAGAGGATTTTCAGCTTAAGTATATGTTGATTATAGCTAGTTTTGTGGCTAAAATAAATACTCTATGTATACTATACCTTGTGAACTTGATTTGTGGCTGTCTTGTGGTGTTGAGTGGGCTGATTTGAGAAGAAAATGTAGCCTTGAAATGGCTGGAAAAATTGGTAAACACAAAGGAAGTGCTACTGAAATTGTTTTTACCAGGAGACTTTGAGCAGTTTTGGGAAAACTGTTATATCTTGGTGTACAAAAATTCAAATTGAGTTTTTTTTGTTGCATTGGAAAATAGACTCATAGATCTTTTAACCGTAAAAATTTCAGAATTTTTCTCAATTTCTACGAATATCTGTGAATTTTCAAATTTGACTGAATTTCCATTCCTGTTCTATCTTTCTATTGGATAAAGCAGCCGCTTGAGATTGGATTTTGACTGACTTGTGGACAGAATCTTGCAAAGGTGTCTTTTGAGAAATTATAACCCTTTGAATCTATTTTCCAACGGTATAAAGTTTATAAGTTTTGGACTTTAAAAGCTTGATATATGATTTTTCCAAAGCATCGCGCAAAACTGGAAAAAATTCTGTTTTCGTAAAACTGTCCTTACTTTCACTTCCAACTTCAAGTTGGAGTTGTTGAACCATTTTAAGCTTCATTTTTCTTTTGGAATAATGTGGCTTGGCATAGTGGATCTCATGGCACTTTATAAATGTGATTTTAGGACGTGGAGGTGAGGTCGGAAGTGCACATGAGCCGAATACTTGAACTTGTACCGTGGTGAGTGTTCTTTGCATGTTGTGCTTCCAATGACTATGTGAATTGTTGTGAATGTTTGTTTGAATGTTTAATGCTTTTAAATGATTGTTAAATGGATTTCGATAGGCGAGTGTGTACTTTATCGCACTTTACCTAAGTGGACGTGAAATTTTCAATGATTAAATGATTGAATGTTACTTGTGCATGAATGTAAGCCTTTTGGCTGAATTGGGCCCTTGCCCTTTGTTGGCAGTCGACTCGAGCCGGAAGCGGATTCGGTCGGGCGGCAGGTGACTCTGGAACAATGTTTGGTATACTCGAGTATTACCACGAACTCTGGTGGAGAACTGGCCAGTGGATTCAATGCAATGATATCAATGAATGAATGACAAGAATACTGAAGGAGTTTTCACTTGCAAACGTTTTCTAATGTTGGACGGATAAGGAAAATGATTGACGAATGAATGAATGAATGGCTCCAAGTGAGCATGTATCCTTCCAATGAATGAATGTTTATTTCTTGAATGACTGTTTGTTATTGTGCGTGTTTCAACTGCTAAATGCCATACTTCCATAATTTCTCTACCTGATTGCTTGTTTGGGAACCTCACTGAACTTTTAGTTCATTCCGTTAATTTGTTTTCCTTATAGGAATGGAGGCCGGAGCAAGTAGGCATGAACTAGGGTGTATAACTTTTATGTACTTGTACTTTTGTAGATGAGACATATTTGGACTCTTTGAAAATGTAATCCTATGCTTTACTCTGAGATTGTAAATTAAGTTGAATTGTTGGTTGGAAATGAAATTTTTATATTAATTTCGAGGCTTGAACGGCTATTTCAAGAACGTTAGTAAGGGAGTCCTGGCGAGAAGTGGGCAGGCGGTCCGCCAAACCCTTGGTTACTCCCTAAGGGGATGTGGGGTCGTTACAGGTGGTATCAAAGCCATTTCACGTGGTCTCTGCACGGGGTGAGTTTGGGCCAAGTGGTGTTATGGTCCCGATTACGTGAAAGCGTAAAGGATTAGATGCTCTTCTTGAGCGTAAGTTGTGAATCATGAATGTTATAGGTATAAACCCTTTTTCTTAATACTTGGAGAAGATAGAAATGTACGTCAAGTAGGAATCTCTAATGTGGGTGATTTACTCTTGGGACCAGTCGACTCGAGTTGTGAATTATCCTCCTTCGAATTCTTATACCCGAGTACTAAAGAGTTGATACTTTTATGATGATTATGAATGGAATTGAGGTAAGTGTGACAATGCGATTAGGCCATGCTTATATGAATTGTTTTTAACTTGAGAGAGTAGGTTATTATCTTGGATTGGCATTACTAATGATATATTTGAATTTGTACATGTAATTGATGAGTTTTGTACTTTAACTAATTTGAGATGCTTATGGTTGAGGTAGTATAAGTGAACATAGCCAAGGGAGGTCAAGGGTATGCAGGCCCTAATAAATTTAATTTTGAGCCTAAAGTAGGGTAATCTGTGCTGAGCGAGAAATAGAATCAGTTGGTTTGATAATGACCTAGGTTAGAGACTTGAGAATGCAGGATGTGGGTGTAGGTAACTGGGATGATAAGCCCTTTCTTGTTCTACCATTGTATGTATGCTGCTAGTGACCTGTCAATACTAATGTGTATAGTATCTGATTTGTTTTACGCACTTGGTTTTGATCAAGTTGATATATAAAGTATCTTTGTAACCTGATGAATGAACTTGGAATGCTATAAGTGTACTAAATGTATTTTCTTATCTTTGACTGTGATTTAAAAATGTCTTTTTTTTTTTCTGTTACAGTCGATTTATTTTGTTTATGTGCTATATAACCTTTTGAAGAAAAAAAAAGAGAGAAGGGTATGAAGGGTAGACGAAATCAAGGGCAATGGGCTAGTCAGGGACGTGGAGCTAGCTGTGGACGTGGCGGTAGGCAAGTACCAGAACCAAAAGAAACAAGAGACGCGGCGGCAGAGCAGCAATAGGAATCAAGGGCCGAAGCAGGGGATCAAGTAGCAACGGCAATACAACAAATGGCTAATATTTTAGCGCAATTGGTAGAGCAATAAAACCGAACTCCAGTGAATTAACCTAGGAACCCTGAAAACGGAGAGGACAGGATTCTAGAGCGTTTTCAAAAATTTGTTCCTCCTATATTCCTTGGAGAACCTGATCCAGAGACGACTGAGCATTGGTTTGAGGGTATGGCTAATATTTTTACGGTCTTGAATTATACGGTGGAAAGACAAGTGACATTTGCTGTCTTTCAGTTTGAGAGACCCGCTCGGGTGTGGTGGAATGTTATTAAGGCAAAATGGGAGAGAGAACATACAACATGGACTTGGGTAAAATTTATGAGAGAGTTTAATGAGAAATACTTCCTACCTCTGGTTCAAGAGAAGAGAGATGATGATTTTATTAAGTTACGTCAGGGAACCTTAAGCGTGGCTGAATATGAAACGCAATTCACTAAACTGTCCAAATTTGCTCCTGAATTGGTAGCTACGGAGCAAAGGAGGGTGAGGCGATTTGTACAGAGGTTAAATGTGAAAATGCAAGAGGGTTTGTAGCTGCACAAATTAATACATTTACAGAACCTCTTGAAAAAGATCAAAGAATTGAAATTGCGAGAGCGCAAGTGAAGGTTTTTCATGCAAGAAAAAAAGAGTACACCTGAGGAAACCAAAGGAAAATGTAACGCCATCAAAAGTAAGAAGAGTGGACTTTCTGCACTATCCACCATGGACATTAGGACAATTAGAAGAAGATTCTTCAAGAGAAGTTCAAATAGGAAAAGGGCAACAAGAGAGAATTCCTCGAGAAAGTCAAAAAGTGGCTCCTCGCTTGGCTTATGGATACTGTGGGAAGACAAATTACACTGAGAATGATTGTTGGAGGAAGGGACAAAAGTGCTTAGTTTGTGGGGGCACTAACCATAAAATTAGCAATTGGCCGAAGAAGCAACAATGAGGGAATAATGCTCAACAAGGAGATAAAACTAACCCTAGACAAGCTAATGAAAGAGGAAATAGATCAAGAGTGCAAGCACAGGTATACGCTATAGACAAGCAACAGGCTCCGGAATCATCTGAGGCGATGGAAGGTAAAAATTTCAAGGATGAAATTTTCTTAAGGGGGAGAGAGTGTGAGAATTCGAAAATTTCTTTAGAATTTTCTCCCATTTTTGAACAAGTAATTTATATTTTCTTCTATATTTCATTACTTTACTATTTAACTATTTACTAACCCTAAATTTCATGGTGATTTCATTAGTTAAATCAAGAGTTTTACTTTTACTTTTAAAGTTGGAGTAAGTTAGGGTTTTAGTGCATTTTGGTAATGTGATCGATTGGTGAAGTGTGTGCACTAAATTTGATGGATAAGAACGGGTATTAAGTAAGAGAAAGTATGTCATTAAAAACTGCTAAGAATAAGTTAGTGAATCATAAATTAAGATAAAAGTATAAGAGAATTAAGGAAATAGGCTTGAACCGACGTGCGCCGTTTGTTACCGGTTGAGTACACCACTTGACCGATACTTTCTTAGCCTAATCTCCTTGTTTTTATTTCATTTAATCCGCCCTAAATCAACCCTTAAATCAGCCGAAATTATTGACTAAGGAAAAGGAAAAGAAAGACAAAATAGATGGGTGACACTTGTCAACCATCAAACCAAATGTTGACCAAGATTATTCTTTGTATTTATCTTGAAAAAATTGAAGAAAAAACCATCACTTTCTTGCTCCATGAAGGCCGAACCTTAGAGAGGAAAGGAAGAGAGAAAACTTCCAATTTTTATCTTGATTCCTAGCTTGATTTTGTGGGAAAATCAACCTTAAACCCTAAATCCATCCATAGAAGGTTGCAACAAGGAAGGAAGAAACTTGGTGTGGTGTGATTTTGAGGGAAGAAATGATGAGAATATAAAGACCAAGACCCATTCAAGCACATAGGGAATTGGAAGATTCAAGTAAAGACTAGTTGATTGCACGAATACTTGAGTTTAGTAGGATTATTTGATTTTCCTCGTTGATTTTGGTTATTTCTCGCTTTAGAAAGTCTAGGTAATTAAGCTAGTTTAATTGCGGCCCATTTGTTAGTAAGTGAGGCCCAAAATCTTCCTTAAGTATGTAGGGTAGTTTGGTCAATTTTTGGATTAGGGTTAATGCTTGTAAGGGCTATAAATAGCCCCACTTCCTCTTTGTTTTGGGATCAGTTTTTGACTATTAAATACAATTAGTGAGTTTTCACTTTCTCTTTGGCAAGAGAGTTGCCTTTGAATACTTGAGAATCTTCTCAAGTTATTCACCCGAACTTATCAATCGAGTATCTCCTTGATTGTGGCGTTCTACTACCTCCAATTTGGTTCGTTAATTCGAGTAGTTACGGGTTGAGATAAGATCAAAATTGTTCGTGACTTCTAGGGATTAGTTGGGTCAAATTTCCGCTGCCTAAACCATGGTGTTTTGGTTGTCTAGATCGGGGTTTCACATCAGTTGGTACCAGAGCTAGTTGACAACCACCAGGTTATATCTTTTTTTTTTTTTCGTTTATTTCGAGTCATATATGTTTATCCCAATCTGTTCGTTTGTTTAGAAAAAAAAAATTATTACTGTTCATCGTTACTGTTCAGCTACACTGTTCATAGTACTGTTCATCGATACTGTTCACCGACACTGTTCATAGTTACTGTTCATCGGAATACAAATCTGTCCAGCCTTGTTGTTTGTGTTATCCAACTTGTTTACTTGGTTTTCAAATCTGAATTTTGGCAAAACATGTTGGAATTTTGTGAATCTTGAAGAGAACTTACAATAATCTTGAACTTCTTGCATTCTTGATCACAATCTTGAAATTTCTGAAGTTCCTGACAACTTCCTTGAAAGTTCTTGAAAGATCTTGGAGTTCTTGGTAGTTATTATTTGTGGATTTCCTTGTTTTGTGTCGTGGTTGATAGTTGTAGTCAAGAAAAAAAAAACAGAAAACAAAAACGAAAAGAAAAAGAAAGAAAAGAGGAATCGGTTGGCAAGAAAAAAAAAAGGAAAGGAAAGAAAGTGGCAACCGAATTGTTTTGAATAGGGAACCAAATCTGATTTGTGCAATCTTTCTTGGAGTAGAATTTGGAAGTTACCAAAAGTTGTTTCAAGAAGATTACCAAAGGTTGTTTCAAGAAGGTTACCAAAAGTTGTTTCAAGAAGATTACCAAAAGTTATTTCAAGAAGGTTACCAAAAGTTGTTCAAGAGGAAAAGGATTTTCAACGGGTTTCCAAAAACTAACTTGTTTCCAAAATCAATTAGGAAACTAAGTAAAGCACTTGGATAACTCTTTGTACTCATTTGGACACTCTCTCTCCTACCTTTTTAGGAAATTTTCCCAAACTCTCTCATCCATTTTTTTTGAAAACTTTCCTAAATTCTCTCATCCATTTTTTTAGGAAACTTTCCTAAACTCTCTCATCCATTTCTTTTGGAAACTTTCCTAAAGTCTCTCATACATTTTTAGGACCTCTCCTATATTCTCTCATCCACTTTAGGAAACTCTCCTATATTCTCTTCCTAAATTCTAGGAACACTTTCCTACATTTTCTCCTACATTCTTGTGATTACACTTGTGGAAAGGTTGGTAACGGTTGTTGGACTTGAGCAGCATTTCTCAACTACCTAACCCAACAGGTAAAGGTATTTGGTAAGTCCATTAGAGTGACATCCATATACACGAGTGCGAGTGGATACACGTAAGGGAGCGTGAAAGGCAATATCTTCGGTTTCGTTGCTAACTTTTTGCAGGTTCCCTCATACGTCATGGCGAGTATAAGATGCATAAAAGCTAGCCCACAACATTGTCTTCCTGATCCTAAGGGAGTCAAAGAAGTGGCATTACGTGGTGTAGATAAGCAATTGGACCTCGTCAAATCTCAGTTGTTTGGTTGGTTTTATACTCGTTGTGGTGTCAAAGATAAAATTTGTAGCTTGGCCATTGATGGTAGTTGTGAAGTCAATCTTGCAAGTGCTATCATGGTTGAGAAATTAAATCTTCCAACCATTGATCATCTTCAACCGTACAAGTTGACGAGCACTCATGGGGATGTTTGGGTTACTAAGCACACACTTGTACCTATTCAAATCGGCAAATATGTGGATGAGGTGTTGTGTGATGTAGTCCCAATTCAAGTGACACATGTGTTGTTGGGCAAAGCATGGATGTCGAGGCGAGAAGTTAAAATTGATGGACATACTAATAAGTATTCCTTCTTATTTAATAGTCGTCGTCTTGCACTTGTATCACTTATTTATGACCAACTTTGTATTGATTTAGCATGCATGAAAAGTGAGCTTGAGCGTTATAGAATGGAGAAAAAGCTAGATGAGGGAATTGTGCCTGCAGAGGTAAAACCCGAAGAAGTTGAAAGTAATGAGATAAAAGGGTCAGCTGTTGAACTAGAAAAAGGGATGGAAAAATCTAATGAGATGGGTGGTAAAAAGGAAGAAAGAAGAGAAAGTGGGCTGATCTTGAGCAACCCGGTGAAGGCCTATTATTTTCTTAACAAACTTACCTTTGCTTTGTTTAGTGTTTCTTCTTTTATACAGATCAAGCAAAGGCAAGTTGAGCTGATCTTGGTGTGTTCCATTCCAAAATCAATTGTAGACGTTGCAAGCCTCCATGGAGTTGGTACTCCAAGAGTTAAACCCCCTTGGTATCCATTCATGGAACAATGTCAACTCAAATCAGTTCACACCAAAGGGGAGTTGATTCGAGCTCATCTTGAAGGGAACACTCCATATTTTAGGGATGGTTGTGTACCAAGGGTTCGATTAAAGAACAAGTACCTCAATGACCATTATGATTTTCGTCTTGCTCTTAGTCCACATGCAGCTCCAACATCACCAAATCCGCCTTGGTGACTTGCAAGTGTGTTCGAGCCGGAGTTCGATTTCACGGGATACACTTCATACCACTTTGAGGACCTTTACCTCATGACCACAAACAATAAAGTTGAGCACACATTGAAGATGGTTTGTGAGATTCAAGGTTCGACGAGGGTTATTTTCCAACTTAGCACATGGGCTTTGCATTGGATGCCATCTGTAGCCATCATAACAAGATTGAGTCGAAGGCATGTAACTCGTCTTGTCACCATTCGTGCTTCAATTTGTGGGCAAATTGCTTTTAAGAGAAGGGGAATGATGAGAATATAAAGACCAAGACCCATTCAAGCACATGGGGAATTGAAAGATTCAAGTAAAGACTAGTTGATTGCACGAATACTTGAGTTTAGTAGGATTATTTGATTTTCCTCGTTGATTTTGGTTATTTCTCGCTTTAGAAAGTCTAGGTAATTAAGCTAGTTTAATTGCGGCCCATTTGTTAGTAAGTGAGGCCCAAAATCTTCCTTAAGTATGTAGGGTAGTTTGGTCAATTTTTGGATTAGGGTTAATGCTTGTAAGGGCTATAAATAGCCCCACTTCCTCTTTGTTTTGGGATCAATTTTTGATTATTAAATACAATTAGTGAGTTTTCACTTTCTCTTTGGCAAGAGAGTTGCCTTTGAATACTTGAGAATCTTCTCAAGTTATTCACCCGAACTTATCAATCGAGTATCTCCTTGATTGTGGCGTTCTACTACCTCCAATTTGGTTCGTTAATTCGAGTAGTTACGGGTTGAGATAATATCAAAATTGTTCGTGACTTCTAGGGATTAGTTGGGTCAAATTTTCGCTGCCTAAACCATGGTGTTTTGGTTGTCTAGATCGGGGTTTCACATCAAGAAAGCTATGATTTGCTACTCTCCCTAGGAATTGAAGGTAATATTGGTAAGGAACTACCTTTTCCCTTTAATATTGCATTCAAGTGGGCATATGATTTGAATATGGATGCATTTGTGATGTTGTTGGAATTTTTCATCTTTTATTTATATTTTTCAGCCATGAATTGGGAGTTTTTAGTTTTGATTTGGATATGAAAGTTGAGATATAAAGAATTCTAGCTTTGGTATGAAATTTTAACTTCAAAGTAGGATTTTCCAGCTTTAGATGTGAAATTTCAGCCTTGGTAGAGTATTTTCAGCTTAAGTATATGTTGATTATAGCTACTTTTGTGACTAAAATAAGTACTCTATGTATCTTATACCTTGTGAATTTGATTTGTGGTTTTCTTGTAGCGTTGAGTGGGCTGATTTGAGAAGAAAATGTAGCCTTGAAATGGCTGGAAAAATTGGTAAACATTAAGGAAGTGCTGCTGAAATTTTTTTTAGCAGGAGACTTTGAACAATTTTGGAAAAACTGTTATATCTTGGTGCAGAAAAATTCAAATTGAGTTTACTTTGTTGCATTGGAAAATAGCCTCATATATCTTTTAACCGTGAAAATTTTAGAATTTTTCACAATTTCTATGAATATCTGTGATTTTTCAAATTTGATTGAATTTCCATTCTTGTTTTGTCTTTCTACTGGATAAAGCAGCCGCTTGAGATTAGATTTTGACTGACTTGTGGATAGAATCTTACAACGGTGTCTTCCGAGAAATTGTAACCCTTTGAATCTATTTTCCAACAATATAAAGTTTATAAATTATGGACTTAAGAAGGTTGAGATATGATTTTTCCAATAGCGTCGCACAAAATTGGAAAAAAATTCTGTTCTCTTAAAACTATCCTTACTTTCACTTCCAACTTCAAGTTGGAGTTATTGAACCATTTTGAGCTTGACTTTTCTTTTGAAATAATGTGACTTGGCATAGTTGATCTTATGGCACTTTTTAAATATGATTTTAGGACGTGGAGGTGAGGTCGGAAGTGCACATGGGCCGATCACTTGAACTTGTACCGTGGTGAGTGTTCTTTGCATGTTGTGCTTCCAATGACTATGTGAATTGTTGTGAATATTTGCTTGAATGTTAAATACTTTTAAATGATTGTTAAATGAATTTCGATAAGCGAGTGTGTTCTTTATCGCACTTGACCTAAGTGGACGTGAAATTTTCAATGATTAAATGATTGAATATTACTTGTGCATGAATGTAAGCCTTTTGGCTGAACTGGGCCCTTGCCTTTCGTTGCCAGTCAACTTGAGCCAGAAGCGGACTCGGTCGGGCGGCTAGTGACCCTGGAACAATGTTTGGTATACTCGAGTATTACCATGAAGTTTGGTGGAGAACTGACCAGTGGATTCAATGCAATGATATCAATGAATGAATAACAAGAACACTGAAGTAGTTTTCACTTGCAAACGTTTTCTAATGTTGGAGGAACAAGGAAAATGGTTGGCGAATGAATGAATGAATGGCTCCAAGTGAGCACGTATCCTTCCAATGAATGAATGTTTATTTCTTGAATGACTGTTTGTTATTGTGCAAAGTGTTCCAACTGCTAAATGCCATACATCCATGGTTTCTCTACCTGATTGCTTGTTTGGGAACCTCACAGAGTTTTTAACTCATTCCGTTAGCTTGTTTTCTTTACTGGAATGGAAGCCGGAGCAAGTAGGCATGAACTAGGGTGTATAACTTTTATGTACTTGTACTTTTGTAGATGAGACATATTTGGACTCTTTGAAAATGTAATCCTATGTTTTACTCTTAGATTGTAAATTAAGTTGGATTGTTGGTTGGAAATGAAACTTTTGTGTTAATTTCGAGGCTTGAACGGCTATTTCAAGAGCGTTAGTAAGGGAGTCCTGGCGAGAGTTGGGCAAGCGGTCTGCCAAATCCTTGGGTACGCCCTAGGGGGAGGTGGGGTCGTTACAACTGGTATTAGAGCCATTTTGCGTAGTCTCTACGCTGTGTGAGCTTGGGTCAAGTGGTGTTATGGTCCCGATTATGTGAAAGCGTAAAGGATTAGATGGTCTTCTTGAGCGTAAGTTGTGAATCATGAATGTTATAGGTATAAACCCTTTTTCTTGATACTTGGAGAAGATAGATATATATGTCAGGTAGGAATCTCTTATGTGGGTGATTTACTCTTGGGGCCGGCCGGCTCGAATTGTGAATTATCCTCTTTCGAATTCTTGTACTCGAGTACTAAAGAGTTGATACTTTTATAATGATTACGAATGGAATTGAGATAAGTGTGAAAATGCGATTAGGCCATACTTATATGAATTGTTTTTAGCTCAAGAGAGTAGGTTATTATCTTGGATTGGCATTATTAATGATGTATTTGAATTTGTACATGTAATTGAAAAGTTTTGTACTTTGACTAATCTGAGATGCTTATGGTTGAGGTATTACAAGTGAACCTAGCCAAGGGAGGTCAAGGGTATGCTGGCCTTAATAAATTTAATCTTGAACCTAAGGTAGGGTAATCTACGCCGAGCGAGAAGTAGAATCAGTTGGTTCGATAATGACCTGGGTTAGAGACTTGAGAATGCAGGATATGGGTGTAGGTAACTGGGATAACAAGCCATTTCTTGTTCTACCACTGTATGTATGCAACTAGTGACGTGTCAATACTAATGTTTATAGTATCTGATTTGTTTTACGCACTTGATTTTGATCAAGTTGATATGTAAAGTATCTTTGTAACTTGATGAATGAACTTGGAATGCTATAAGTGTATTAAGTGCATTTCCTTATCTTTGACTGTGTGATTTAAAAATATCTTTCTTTTTCTGTTATAGTCGATTTATTTTGTTTATGTGCTACACAACCTTTTGTAAAAAAAAAAAAACAGAGAAGGGATGTAGATTCCACTTATGGCATAAACAACACAAATGAATAGATTTACCTCTTGTTATTTTTGTTGTTTAATCAGGGATTCATTTCCAATATTACTAAATCTCATTCTCATGATGAAATGGCTTAGAGCAATCTAGTTTTCCCTATTTTCATGGTGAAATACTAGTTCTACTCTGTTTTCCTTCATAAAATGCTGGATAATCCACTTAAGTGTACATCTATTTTCATGAACATACAACTCAAACTCTATTCATGTTTTTTCATTGTTACTACCAATTCTCATTGACTAATAACAACTATAAACATGCTATTGGTGATCAAACAATAACAAGTAATTACAACTGCACAAATAGACAAGTTAATACAAGATATAACAAGTGTAACTCACATTTAATTCATATCATTTAGCCATAAGTTTCATCTACTCCCTAGATAAAGAGGTTTAGCTACTCATGAATGATATAACAATCAAACTCACAAGTTTATTAATACAAAATATCATAAAGTACAAGTACAAGAAATATAAAAGAAAGCTTAGCCAATTAATGGTAAAGCCCTCAAATTTCTGCTATGTTCTTGTGCAAGATGATTACAAGTCAAGTCTCCAAGTGCTTCTTCAAGAACTTCTAGCTAGAGAGAAAAATGTTACAAGATGAAAAACTTTCCTCCGTATATGGTTCTGACCTCCCCCAATGTCTCTGCACAAAAACTGCTCAGGAGCTCCCTTTTTCCAAGTCAAATTCCACCTTTGGATCCCCAAATCTAAACTTTGCTAGGATAGTCAATAACAAAGGTTTTTAACTTGAAAATAAATCACCTTTCTTGCCCTTTTGTCTTCTGAAACATGTGCACCGAATTCCCTTACAACTTATAGCTGGAAAGTAGTATGAAAAGTAAGAAAAACGGTTGTGCCACTTACAAAAGAAAGAGGCAGATTCGAGCCATGGATCCGATGGGTGCAAATAGATCCGAGCTTGGATCATTGATGATCCGAGACCTTTTTCATATGGATCCGAGTTCGGATCATAGGGCCTCGGATACCAAGCCACGCAAATACAAACGAGGGCTCGGATCTATTTTTGTTCATACGGATCCGAGCTCGGATCCGTACTGATCAATTTCCAATTTTTCACTTCTTTCCTTTATCTTCATTTTTGCTTCTAGTATCCTCGTACATTTATCCTCCAGATGAACCTTATATTTTCTTCATCTCATGCATGAATTTCATATATCAATATCCTTCACATTTTCACAAAATTAACGCGTTAATCCACTCATTTTATCAAGTTTGAACACTTAAACAATATTTAATCAATTATTACTAAAAGAGTTCAAATATGGCTTTAATTTTCTCAAAACCTACCAAAAGTTCATGCCAAACTCGTACAAAATATATATTAAATATTCACTTATCAAATTCCCCCACACTTGAATCATTGCTTGTCCTGAAGCAATTCACACAAAATTTATTACAATGATTCAAGAGATGAAACTATATACGTACTTTTGACAAATTTAATTCCTCAAAACCTAGAAACCAATCATTATGTCATTGCTCAGATTACACTGAATACTCATAATATTGAGTTAAAGAAAAATAATTATACCTTAATTTTAACAAATTCAACTCAATCTCTCATTCTATCCTAATTTCACAAATATGCAAATCACATAGTCAAATTTTCGGCCTTTAAAATTTTCACAACTAAGAGGGATTTATTCACACTTCATTTTTCTTAAATAGTGAAAATGTCTTTTTACGCGAAAATCGATACTTTTAGGTGAAGATCCCCGATTGTTCAACATTTCACTTTTTTAAATTGTTAAGCATACTCTTAATTAGGGCTGCAAACGAGCCGAGCCGAGTCGAGTTTTGAGCTAATCGAGCCGAGGCTCGACTAAATTTTACCAAGCTCGAGCTCGAGCTCGAGCTCGACGAGCCGGCAAATTTCGAGCTCGAGCTCGACTCGAATCAAGTCGAGCCGAACTCGAGCTCGAGCTCGAGCTCCAAAAAAAATAAAAAATAATTATTTTATTTTAAAAAAAATAAATAAAATAATATTTTTTTCTTAATAAATAATAAAATATTAAGGATATATACGTAATTTTACTATAAAAATAAAAAATAAAAAAATATATATATAATATACGTAATTTTATTATTAAATAAAAATAAAAATAAAAAATATATATATATATACCCAAGCTCGCGAGCCTAACGAGCTTAATATTCTGAGCTCGAGCTCGAGCTCGATTTTGACTCGAGCCGGCTCGAGCTCGACTCGAGCTCGATTAATAACGAGCTCGACTCGAGCTTGACTCGAGCCGCTCGCGAACGGCTCGCGAGCGGCTCGATTCGTTTGCAGCCCTATTCTTAATTCCAATACCATTTTACGCGAATGTCGACATTTGTAAATGCCAACCCCCGGTTACTTGGTATGTGAATCATTGGAGTAGAATAATAATAATAATTTTTTTTTGATGTCAAACTCCCCTCTGAGCATAATTAAAGGATGAATTTGGCCTCATTTTGACTATATCAATCACTTACTTATAAAATTAAGTAAAATGAGAAATATCATTAAACATGTAAAATTCTAAGCATAATTTTCCTTATTTAACCAAATATACTTTCTAAAATGTACAAATTTTAATTGCATAATAACCAATTTCAAACCAAATGAGGACTAAACTTTCCAAAATACATATAACCTTTTATCCAAAGGAAGAATTAGGCACTTAAAATTGAACATTTCGGCCATTATTGGAAAGAATTGCAATGAAATATTGAAAAATATTTTAGAAAAATTTTGACAGAGTTTCCCCATATAAATGGATAAAACTCCCTGCCAACAGCCTCAATTTCAAGAAAATTATCCGCACGACAATATTTCCAAATATGATTTCAACATTTCTAAGCCATAATCAACTAAAATCATGCACTCAATTCACAATTACCCCATAAGATAAAGTAATCCCTCCCCCACACTTGAAATTCACAATGTCCTCATTGTGGAGGAAGGTAAAAGAAACTAGTACTCCCTTATAAAGAAATGGTAATGCAATTTGAAGCCACGAACATCCAAATTTTGTTCAACTGAAACCAGGAGTACGAGGAAACATAAGTAGCACAAGATTATTCAAATAAAAAGGAAAACGTCAAGGTTTAAACAGAACTGATAAAAGCAAAATAAAAATTAAAAGTTTGCAGAATTTTCAATCGGCAAAGGATCTTCATGTCCACTCGGAATGAGGGTCTACAGCCTCCTCAGCTCTATGAGGACCATGTGATGTACCAATATGCCCCTCCTTATATTGAGGCGTCGGAGTAGGTGAACGACGGATGCTGAAATGATCCTCAATCGCCTGAAGACGGCGATCATGTCTATCTAATCGCTCCATCATCAACTGCTCCGTCTGGTCGATTCGCTCCATTACCCTCGTCTCCATGCAACAGATGGCATTAAGGACTTCTTGCCACTTGGAGCGCGGCGGAGGAGGTGGTTGCGGAATGGGAGGAGGAAGAGTCTGATGTGCCTCCATCTCTTGAACTACCGGTTCCTGCTGATTGTGAGGTGAGGGCTGAGCAGAGGTTGATGCTTCTCCAACATTCCGCATCAAAGAAGCTCCAAAGTCAGTAGGGATACCCAAGGACTTGAGTTTTGAGGCATTGACCTCCTCGGTAGCCCTAGTGACAATGGCGCTCTCGGTTCCAAGAGGAACCTTGAGCTTCTCAAAAAGAAGGGAGAGAAAGCGAGGGAATCCGAAACAAGTTTCACCAGCTCGCATGCGTGCTGTAGTACGCATGTAGCTGATAATAATGCTGGTGAGAGGAATCCCTGTCAACAGCTGACCTATTCCATGCATCATCTTATCCAAAAAATATAGGTCACTATTCCGGACTTTCCTTTTTCCACTCCTCTTAGGTACCACGTTAAAAGCAAAGATATAGAAAATAAGGTAGTACCTAGGCTCAAATGAATCGGCATAAACGAGGAGCTTCTTCGAAGTTCCTCATTCACAATATTGACCCTTAAGACGTGATACGGCTTCTCCCACTTGTCATGGATCATGCGTCTTGAATTCTTTGGTCAATTTCACGTCCTCCCCCGAATCCTTGATCTGGAAATACCTTTCAATTGTCCCTCGATTGATGGCAATCCTCTTTCCTCTAACCCATGAGACAATGAGATTCCCACTGTGATATTGCTTTCCTTCCACATTGGCATAAAACTCCCGGACCAGATTGGGATAGTAATGTTTCGGCAAATTTAGTATATTCTTCCATCCAAGTCGCTTGAATGTCAAGGAAATCTTGTAGTAGCCATCCACCTTCGATGCCAAGTATTTTTCAATTATAATCCCTTTGTCCATACCGGTTTCGTACCACTGTTGATTCTCGAACGAGGTAAAACGAGTGGCGTCATAATCTGGAGCTGGCTCCTCATGGCTCATAGATGCTCTCTTACGCTGTGAGCGTGGCGGTGACTCAGGTGAGGGAGATTCCTCCACTGGTGACTCCGCAGACAAGGACGGAGTTCGTTCCTTACTCGAAGATGGCGAAGGCGTGCGAATAATATCCCTTTGTGTGCGAACCATGATGCCTATATCAAAAACAAGACCACTTCATATCAGAAACAATCGAACTCCTTGGAAATACATGTGCAAAATGATGAGACGTAATTTGAGAAAATTTCGGCAGAGTTTCCTCTTGAAAAAAGACAAAACACCCTGCCAAAAATTACCAAATTCAAGCAAATAATGTGACGGCCCCACCTCCCCCTAAGACCAACCAAAGGGTTCGACGGACCGCCTGCCCAGCTCTCGCCAGGACTACGAAGACGAGACATTCAACACCGTTCTAACTTACAAGAGAAAACCAAGAAAACGAACTACCGAAACTGGTCATCCACACACTAGGGATATCATCACTAAAAGTGTAGGAACATATCATGTGAAATATACATCATATAACATAACAAAACACCTTCTCAAAAGTATAGGTTACAAGTACAAATCAAAAGAGAATGTATGATCGGTTACAGTTAAGGTTTCTCCAAAACATCGAGGAGCTATGCAAAAAAACAAAAGGCCTAACTAGCGCAACCCGTTTCTTTAATACGGTTCCAAAATGGTCCCTGTAAGGAAAACAAAGTAACGAGGGTGAGCTTACGCTCGTGAGGTACCAACAAAACACACAAGTGAGCACATATCATCACACAGTGATCTCAAAGCTTATAAACAACCAAACCAACATAAAAGGATACAATTGGCTCTCAAGAGCCATTTTCCACTTGCCGCACTTGATTTTCAACCCGTTGACACTCCGTCAACCTTTGAAGTGAAGAACAACCTGTAGATCACCACTTACACCGTATTCCTTCCACCGAACCCCCCTTACCAGGCCCGAACACCTCACAGTAACATAGAGGATAATACTCGATATACCATAAGGTCGAGGAGTTAACACTCCACTCGACTACAGTGAACCCAAGGTCCATTATCGATTCGTCCAAACCCTTGCTGGCGCGACTCAAATAATGACCAATGGGGTATCAGCTCAGATATCACAGTTCAGTTACTGGGAGTAGCCCCAACATATTGCAAGCCATGTACATATACAATTTCACAGTTGAACAATAACAGAAATACAAACAAGAGATCGAGAGCGATAAAGTACACTCTCATCTCATTCAAACCATTCAAGTTCACATAACAAGTACAAACAACCATTTAAGCATGAGACCATATAATGGTACACTCACCAAGGTAAGTAAGCAAATTCACAAGTTAGCTTCAGGCGTAGGCGTCGGATCACCGACACGACCTATACAAACAAGAATATCACAATTGAGACTCGAACACGAGTCAAATAAAATCCACACTCTACCAAAAAATAAGGCCCAATAGAACGTATAAGTATATAATCAGGATAGGGAGAGCCCGGAAATGAAGTTTATGCCCTAAAACCAAAAGACAGTTTTGACGTCATTTAGCGTATGGGACACAACCGAGGCTACGCTTGCCAAATTGGTGTGAAATTTATACCTTTTCAAAGCTAAGATAAAGAGCTACAATTTTGAAGAAGGCCACTCAGTCCAGTTTGTAGTGTAGCTAGGTCAAAACTTCAATGTACAAAACCAGAATCTCACCCACAGGTTAGCTAACCGCACTCTGGTTAAATAACAATAACTCAGGCTACCGAAGTCCAATGGAGGCGTTTTCAAGGGTGTTGGAAAGTTAAGACATAGCACTACAACTTTTGTGTTTTGACCAAAGGCTAAATCAGTATCCAACAGGGCGAAAAGATGCAGTCAGATTGGGTGAAATGGCAACACTGTCTACCGAACTACCTATGACAGTCAGGGGTATTTCTATCTTTTCACAGGGTACAAAGATTGGATTAGGCTGAAAATTTACAGACAATTATAAAACATCATTTCCTACAACTTTCATGTTTTAACCTAAGGTTAATTCGGCCTCTAACCTAGCCGAACAGAACCGGGCAGAACAGGGTCATTTGGAAACCCTAAAACCGAAAATCCCTCTAAAATCTGGAAATTTTCACAATAAACCACAATAAGCATATAGAGGCTCCAATTTACTTCATATATAACCATCAATCCATGGCTAGCTATGGTATACAATATAAAACAGAAAAAATCCTCAATAAATAGGAAAATTGGCCAAACCCATCAATAATTCATGAAATACTCCATAAATTTGAATCTTTAGCTACTAACACCTACAAATTCACATTATAACCAACAAAGAGACAATTTCTTAGCCACTCACCTTACAAACACAAGAGACAAGGTAGCTTAGAGTCTTTCCCTTCCAAACAACTCCACCAAGCACTTCAATCCTTCTTAGCAAGTAAGTTTTATGGAGAAACTTGGGAGATTAATGGTTGGATTTCAAGATTTGGGCAAGAAAAGGAAGCAAAAGTTGAAGAGTTCTCTCTCTTTTCTCTCCAAGGTTGGCCGGCCAAGATGAAGAAAATAAGGAGGAATTTTGGGTCAAAATTAAGTTTAGGAAAGGTAAGGTAGACTAGTCAAATGCCATCATCCAATGAAAATGCAACATGTGCCCATTTCAAGCTTATCTCATTTTTTTTGTCTTGCAAGACTTAATTAACTAGCTAACCCCTAATTATCTCATAACACCATGTAATATAATCCTTGTATACAAAGTTTCTCCAAATGAACCACATTTACCGCACTTATCGCACTAGTGGATCCCACATCTACTGTACACCACCTTTAACACAGAAAATAACTTATATGGAAAAAAAATGTAAAAATCATATGTCCTCATAAAAATTCCCAGATTATTCATATAAGAACGAAAATATGGAAATTATACGCAAAAGACTAAAATAAATGCCTAGAAAATAAGAAAATTTCGGGATCTCACAAATAATCTTCTTAACACATTGTCAAATCCACTTTTTACATTTAGAAGATCTATTTCCAATAGGGATATCAATCCCCACATGATAAATCCAAATGTTTGAGAATTAAAGTAAGTCACAAAAATAGAATATTATCTCAAAGTGAAATGGATTATCAAAGACAAAATGCTACAAAGTTAAGCCTTAAACATCAATTGAACACATCTCCTAAAAACCTCATCAATTCAAACAATTCTCAACTTTTGGTAATTTCCCTCAAAGAAATACATAACAATCCGTTAGACAATTTATCATCAATTTGCATAAAAATGAACTTCATTTCTAAAAAAAATGCAAATTATCCAAAGAAACAAGAAATTGTAAGCAAAAAGTAAAATGTGCTTTCATGAGAAAAATTATATAAATCTATCACCATATGAACAAATTTCTCAATTCCAAGCAAACAAGCATTTCTAATGACATATATTAGCACAATGTAACACAATTATAGCATTAAAATCTAACATATATGCATTTCCCAAATTTATAAAAAAAATACAAAAAATTAAGAATTATGAAATGTGCAATGTGAAGGAAAGTTGAAAATTCTTACCTCAAGTGCATAGGATGATGCTAGGGGATGATAATGTTGCAAAAATGAGGAAGAAAACAGTCCAAATTCACCCCGAAATGGAAGAATTTCAGTGCGGCCCTAATTCCCGTTGTGAAGATCAAAACCCACCAAATTGATGTTTTTGATATGAAATTGCTGAGGTTTATGATCACAAGATGTTGGGAAATGTTTTTGAGGCGAAAGATTGGAAGATGAATGGATGAAATGGAAGATTGAAGGAATGAGGGTAGGGTTTCGGTGAGGAAGAAGAGAAGAAAGCTGGAAAATGGCAGAACCGAGGCTTCGGTTTTGCTATATCAGCGAACCGATCCGAGCTCGGATCGTTTCTGTTTTTGTTGGATTCGAGCTCGGATCACCCTTTTGCATTTTTCAAGATCCATGATCCGAACTCGGATCATTACCAATCATGGCTCGGATCCGTCTCACCAGAAAAAACAGACGAGCCCTCGGATCCTTTTGAACAATTTCGGATCCGAGGACGGATCTCCAATTTCACCTTTGAACATCAAGAGGATCTGAGGTCGGATCCGTCTGGGTTGAGTCGGATTCGAGCTCGAATCTATCTATTTCTGCATTAATTGCAGAAACTGCAATTTTTCAAATTTTTTCTCCCTTTTTCGGCCAATACCAAATTACACCTTGGATGAAATTTCTATCAATTCTAACCCTTCATGCAAGTGTAATATACCATAAACACAATATCCAAGTTCTCAAAACACATCAAATACATCTACATTTCAAATCGAGGGGTGAGGTTCTTTGATCATTTTTGCACTTTTACACCAAAATGGCGCTTTTGGGTATGAAATGCACATCAAATGAGTCCATGAGCATTTATAAATATGTTATCACCGAAACTCACTTGAATATACTGGAAATGCAACATACTATACATGAAAGGGAATTTTAAACACTTAAAACAGAATTTGGTAGGAAAACTTCCCTTTTTACTTTTGTTCTTCATGTGCACCTCCTCGATGGAAGTTGAAATGTCGGCACCCCCTACAAATACGTGAAATACATATAATTAGTCAATCAAATAACAACAAAATGTAAGAAACACATAAAAACACACAACTACAATATTATTATTGGGTTGCCTCCTAAAAAGCGCTTTGTTTAGAGTCGTTAAGCTCGACTCTCCTACAGTTTCTTTAACTCTCCATTGTGTTTTCTAAGGAGTAAATCACTCATTTAGGAATCCTTTCTCCGGCCAAATAGAGTTTCAATCTTTGACCATTCACTTTGAATGGGGCACCATTTTCTCCTTTTATTTCCACCACTCCATAAGGAAATGCGCGAACTATTTCAAATGGTCCGGACCATCGAGACTTAAGCTTTCCAGGGAACAATTTCAGTTTTGAGTTAAACAATAACACCTTTTGCCCTTCTTCAAAATGCTTAGAAAGAATATGTTTATCATGCTAATATTTAATCTTTTCTTTATAAATTTTGGCATTTTCATAAGCATGTAGCCGGTGTTCCTCCAATTCACTTAACTCAAGTAGCCTCCTGCTACCTGCAAGATTAAAATCCATGTTAATTGCTTTAATAGCCCAATAAGCTTTGTGTTCAATCTCTACAGGTAAGTGACAAGTTTTTCCATAAACTAAACCATATGGCGACATCCCTAAAGGTATCTTAAATACTGTTCGGTAAGCTCATAGTGCATCATCTAGCCTTGTAGCCCAATTTTTGCGTGATTTAGTCACAATATTCTCCAAAATGAGCTTTATCTCTCTATTAACTAGTTCCACTTGTCCGTTGGCTTGAGGATGGTACGGAAGTGATGTCTTGTGCTTGCAACCATATTTAAACAATAAGGAGTCAAGTTGTTTATTACAAAAATATTTTCCTTCATCACTAACTATAGCCTTTGGGATACCAAATCTGCAAAAAGTGTTCTTTTTAAGAAACTGGAGTACAACCTTAGAGTCATTAGTAGGTGAAGTGATTGCCTCTACCCATTTAGAAACATAATCCACTGCTACTAAGATGTACTTATTATTAAAAGAACTAGAGAATGGTCCCATAAAATCAATACCCCAAACATCAAATAGTTCAACTTCCAAATATGTGGTTAGAGGCATTTCATTCTTTCTAGAGATGTTACAGTTCTTTGGCATTGATCACAACTTTTAACCCAATCTCTAGCATCTCGGTACATAGTAGGCCAGTAAAATCCAAATTGCCATACCTTTGCTACGATTTTAGTTGTACTAAAATGACCTCTCGTTTCAAGTATATGACATTGCATTAAAACACTGTGTATCTCTTCTTTCGGAACACATTTTCTAATTATTCCATCTGCATAATGTTTATAAAAGAATGGTTCCTCTCAAAAATAATGTTTAACATCATTTAAGAATTTTTTTCTTTGGTGGGAATTCAAATCACTTGGTATCACTCCACTAACTACAAAATTAACTAAATCAGCATACCATGGTGACTTTTGAATTGTCATTAAAAACTCATCTGGAAATTCTTTTTTAATGGATGAATGGTCTTCTTGAGACATGTTTTTCAGTCTAGAAAGATGATCAGCGACTAAGTTCTCGGATCCTTTTTTATCTTTGATTTTCAAATCAAATTCCTGCAATAATAAAATCCATCGAATTAGTTGAGGTTATGCATCTTTCTTATTTAAGAAATACTTGAGTGCTGCATGGTCGGTATAAATGATGACTTTAAATCCTACTGAGTAGGATCTAAACTTATCCAATGCAAATATCACTACTAGCAATTCCTTCTCTATTGTTGTATAGTTGACTTGGGATTCATTTAGCATTTTACTTGCATAATAAATGACATGAAGTCGCTTATCATGTTTTTGCCCAAGAACAGATCCAACTGCAAAATCACTCGCATCACACATCAATTCAAATGGCATGCTCCAATCCGGTGATGCTATTATAGGTGCGAAGACAAGTTCCCTTTTCAACCTATTAAAAGCAAATAAGCACTCATCATTAAAATGAAAAGGAACATCTTTTGCAAGTAATTCACATAAAGGTTTAGTAATTTTGGAAAAATCCTTAATAAATCGCCGATAAAATTCCACGTGTCCAAAAAAGTTTCGAATGCCTTTCACATTGGTAGGTGGAGACATTCTCTCAAGAACCTCTATCTTGGCTTGATCTACCTCAATACCTTGTGAAGAAATTTTGTGCTCTAGAACAATACCCTCACAAACCATGAAGTGACATTTTTTCAATTGAGTACAAGGTTTGTTTCTTCACATCTCTGCAAAATTATATCTAAATTGTTAAGACAATGGTCATAAGTAAATCCAAATACGGAAAAGTCATCCATGAAGATTTTCATGATTTTCTCATTAAAATCAGAGAAAATTGCCATTATGCAACGTTGGAAGGTGGCCGGTGCATTGCACAGTCCAAAAGGCATTCTTTGAAATGCAAAAGTGCCGTAAGGATAAGTGAATGTTGTTTTCTCTTGATCTTCCGGTGCAATAACTATTTGATTGTATCCTGAAAAACCATCCAAGAAACAATAAAATTCATATCCAGCCAATCTTTCTACCATTTAATCAAGAAAAGGAAGAGGAAAATGATCCTTTCTAGTAGCTGCATTCAGTTTTCTATAATCAATACAGACTCGCCACCCAATCACAACTCTAGAGGGAATCATTTCATCATTTTTACCACGTATTATGGTTATCCCCCCTTTCTTTGGCACTACATGAATAGGAGAAATCCAAACATTATCAGAGATTGAAAAAATTATACCTGCATCCAGTCATTTAAGGATTTCTACTCTTACCACTTCTTTCATATTTGGATTTAACCTTCTTTGAGTTTCAACCACCGGTTTAGAGTTTTCTTCCAACAAAATTCTGTGCATACAAATAGTTAGACTAATTCCTTTAATATCAGAAATTGTCCATCCTATAGCCTTTAAATGCTTCCTCAAAACACGTAAAACGTTTTCTAGTTGTTCCTCATCTAATGCAGCATTGACAATCACCGGCAATGTCTCATTTTCTCCAAGGAATGCATATTTGAGGTATTTAGGAAGTGGCTTAACCTCAAGCTGTGGAGCTTGCTCACACGATGGTGGAGGTAGCCCTTTGTTCAACCCTAACTCCTCATACGCATTTCTCCTTTTATAAGAAACCTGTGCCTGCAAAAATTCAGTCAGTTTTTCAACTTGTTCCTCTTGTAAGCCTACACCATTAGGACAAAGTTCAAGAGAATCATCATTAAGATTAATTTGACTCATTTTTAATGCCAATTCATCACATATGTCAACAGAATAAACATGGTCAATAAAAGAAGGATACTTCTCCACTTTACTCAAATCAAACTCCACTTCCTCTTCACCAATTTGAAACTTGAACTTACCACATTTAACATCTATTATTGTACCTGCAGTAGCCAGAAATGGTCTACCAAGTATAATAGGTACATTGACATCTTCCTCCATATCAAAAACAACAAAATCAACAAGAATAATGAATTTCTGCACTTTAATAAGTGCATTCTCTAATATGCCCATTGGATGTCTAATAGACCTGTCAGCCAATTGCAAGGAAATGTTAGTACGTTTTAACTCTTTCAACCCCAATTGCCTAGTCACAGTTAAAAGGATCAATGAAACACTCGCACCAAGGTCACATAGTGCCTTAGAGAATTTTACATTACCGATAGTGCAATGAACTGTGAAACTCCCAGGATCTTTCAACTTTGGTGACAATTTGTTTTGTATGATGGCACTACATTCTTCCGTTAATGCAATTGTTGTCTCACTATCAACTAATCTCCTTTTCTTAGTCATTATTTCCTTGAGAAACTTTGTGTATGAAGGAATTTGCAAAATAGTATCAACAAAAGGAATGTTAATATGTAATTGTTTGAAAATGTTGACAAACTTCTCAAATTCTTTGTCATTTCTCGAAGGCTTCAATCTTTGTGGAAATGGCACCGGTGGAGGAATTTGTGTTGTCTCATCAATTTGTGGCTCCTTTCCTTCCACCTTGTCTTTTCCTTCAATTGACTTGTTATCATCTTCTAACTCACTCAACTGCATCTTTTCTCTTCTTTCATATTTTTTCTCACTTTCAACTACAGGTGGCTCACCTACTTCCTTACCACTACGGAGGGTTATGGCCTTCACATTCTCCCTTAGGTTCACTTCAGTCTTGTTAGGTAATTCTCCTTAGTTGCGATTGTTAACTGCATTAGCTATTTGTCCTAATTGGACCTTAACATTCCTGTACATATTGGTGAGTTAGTCCATCCTTCCCTCAATTCTTTCAAACCGTTGAGTAGTGGTACTAGCTAACTTTTTAATTTTATCATTTGATACATTTGCTGGCTTCTCAATTGCCAATTTCCAAGCTGGTTTGGACTCCGGAAGTGGTTGCTTTGGTTGAAAACCCGGTGGATTAACTGGTCTTTGTTGGTTCCATTGATCCTTCCATCCAAAATTCGGGTGATTACGCCATCTTGGATTGTAGGTATTGGAGTATGGATTATTTTGGGATGGATGGTTGTAATTGTTGAGATATTGAACCTGTTCGCTACTAGAACACATAGAATCATCATGATCTCCACCGCAAGTAGTACAACATGCAACAACTACTCCTTGATTAGAGCTAGAACCAACATGCCTATTAAGCATCTTAACCACATTATCCATCTTTGCACTTAACATATTCAAGGTATGTACTTCAAGCATACCTGCGGTTCTCCTTGAATTACCTCGTTAGTTGGCCCACTGGTAGTTATTAGTTGTCATTTCTTCAATCAATTGTTGAGCTTCCTCGGCTGACTTTCCCATCAATGCTCCTCCCGCTGCCGCATCAACATGCGTCTTTGTTGGATAAGTGAGATCATTGTAAAAAGTTTGCACTATAAGTCAATCTGGTAAACCATGATGAGGACATTTTCGTTGTAATTTCCGATAGTGCTCCCAAGATTCGTACAATGTCTCTCCTTCCTGTTGAGAGAAACTCATTATATCCATTCTAAGTTTAGCAGTTTGTCCAGGTGGAAAGAACTTATTAAGAAAAGCCTTAACTAATTTATTCCAAGTAGTAAAAGTGTTTGGAGGACGAGATTGTAACCAAATCTTGGCCTTGTTCCTTAGCGAAAATGGAAACAATCGAAATTTAATTGCATCATCACTAACACCATTAAACTTAATTGTATCACAGATTTCAAGAAATGTTGACAAGTGAGAATTTGGATCTTCGGTAGCATTACCTCCATATTGAGATTGTTGTACCATTTGAATCAGTAATGGTTTAATCTCGAAATTATTAGCATTTACCGTTGGCCTTGCGATACTAGTTTGAAATCCTTGTGTCCTCGGTAAAGCAAAATCTCGTAGAGCTCGCCTATTTGGTTCATTTTTCGCCATTTCTTCCTCAAACGGTAGCTCTATCAAAATTTCCTCTAGAAGTTGCCAAACCTCTTGTTCCTCTTGTTGTGGTGTATCCCTCCTTTATCTACGTAACATCCTTTCAATTTCTGGATCGAAAGGTGCTACTTCTCGAGATGTTAATAAGAAATATTATGCAACTTTTATTTATCAAAAACTGATTAGAATGTTAAGCTAGCTATAGACAGCTCAACCAAACATAAAGATGTCTAAATTAATAGAAATGATTAGACTCTAATATTGTCGCTCCCCGGCAACGGCGCCAAAAACTTAACGGGATTTTTATATCAATGCAAGTTTAAATCCGATTTTATACCCGTTGACTGCAAGTATACAGGCCGAAATCGTAGTGTAGAGTATGTATCGAGTCGATCCCACGAGGAGCAATTTAAACAAGTACTAAACCCTTATTTTCTCTATTATTTAGACTTTCAATAAATCTGAGCAGTAAGATTATAATGCTATTGTCTACAAATCTGGTTTAGTAAATGCTAAATGCAAATGAAGAAATTTCATTAAAGATAGAATCTAGGGATGTAGATTTCACTTATGGCATAAACAACACAAATGAATAGATTTACCTCTTGTTATTTTTCTTATTTAACCAGGGATTCATTTCCAATATTACCAAATCTCATTCTCATGATGAAATGGCCTAGAGCAATCTAGTTTTTCCTATTTTCATGGTGAAATACTAGTTCTACTCTGTTTTCCTTCATGAAATGCTGGATAATCCACTTAAGTGTACATCTATTTTCACGAACATACAACTCAAGCTCTATTCATATTTTTCCATTGTTACTACCAATTCTCATTGACTAATAACAACTATAAACATGCTATTGGTGATCAAACAACAACAAGTAATTACAACTGCAGAAATAGACAAGTTAATACAAGATATAACAAGTGTAACTCACATTCAATTCATATCATTTAGCCATAAGTTTCATCTACTCCCTAGATAAAGAAGTTTAGCTACTCATGAATGATATAACAATCAAACTCACAAGTTTATTAATGCAAAATATCATAAAGTACAAGTACAAGAAATATAAAAGAAAGCTTAGCCAATTAATGGTGAAACCCTCAAATTTCTGCTATGTTCTTGTGCAAGATGATTACAAGTCAAGTCTCCAAGTGTTTCTTCAAGAACTTCTAGCTTGAGAGAAAAATGTTACAAGATGAAAAACTTTCCTCCGTATATGGTTCTGACCTCCCCCAATGTCTCTGCACAAAAACTGCTCAGGAGCTCCCTTTTTCCAAGTCAAATTCCACCTTTTGATCCCCAAATCTAAACTTTGTTAGGAAAATCAATAACAAAGGTTTTTGACTTGAAAATAAGCCACTTTTCTTGCCCTTTTGTCTTCTGAAGCATGTGCACCGAATTCCCTTGCAACTTATAGCTGGAAAGTAGTATGAAAAGTAAGAAAAACGGCTATGTCACTTGCAGAAGAGAGAGGCAGATCCGAGCCATGGATTCGAGGGGTGCAAATAGATCCGAGACCTTTTTCATATGGATCCGAGTTCGGATCATAGGGCCTCGGATACCAAGCCACGCAAATACAAACGAGGGCTCGGATATATTTTTGTTCACACGGATCCGAGCTCGGATCCGTGCTGATCAATTTCCAATTTTCCACTTCTTTCCTTTTTCTTCATTTTTGCTCCTAGTATCCTCGTACATTTATCCTCCAGATGGTCCTTACATTTTCTTCATCTCGTGCATGAATTTCATATATCAATATCCTTTACATTATTACAAAATTAACGCGTTAATCCACTCATTTATCAAGTTTGAACACTTAAACAATATTTAATCAATTATTACCAAAAAAGTTCAAATATGGCTTTAATGTTCTTAAAACCTACCAAAAGTTCATGCCAAACTCGTAAAAAATATATGTTAAATATTCACTTATCAAAGACCAAACTCCAGTGAATTAGCCTAGGAACCCTGAAAATGGAGAGGAAAGGACTCTAGAGCATTTTCAAAAGTTTGTTCATCCTAAATTCCTTGGAGGGCCTGATCCAAAGACGGCTGAGCATTGATTGGAGGTTATGGCTAATATTTTTACGGCCTTGAATTATACAGAGGAAAGACAAGTGGCATTTGCTGTCTTTCAGTTTGAGGGACCCGCTCGGACGTGGTGGAATGTTATTAGGGCAAAAATGGGAGAGAGAACATACAGCATGGACTTGGGTAAACCGTATGAGAGAGTTTAATGAGAAATACTTCCCACCTCTGTTCGAAGAGAAGAGAGAGGATGATTTTATTATGTTACATTAGGGAACCTTAAGCGTGGCCGAATATGAAATACAATTCACTAAACTGTCCAAATTTGCTCCTGAATTGGTAGCTACGGAGCAAAGAAGGGTGATGCGATTTGAACAGGTGTTATATGTGGAAATGCAAGAGGGTTTGGCAGCTGCACAAATTAATACATTCACAGAAGCCCTTGGAAAAGCTCAAAAAATTAAAATTGCGAGGGTGCAAGTGAAGGTTTTTCATGTAAGAAAAAAAGAGTACACCTGAGGAAACCTAAGGAAAATGTAACGCCCTCAAAAGTAAGAAGAGCGAACTTTCCGCACTGCCCACCATGGACATTAGAACAATTAGAAGAAGATTCTTCAAGAGGAGTTCAAATAGGAAAAGGGCAACAAGAGAGAATTTCTCGAGAAAATCAAAAAGTGGCTCCTCGCTTGGCTTGTGGATACTGTGGAAAGACAAATCACACTGAAGATGATTGTTGGAGAAAGGGGCGAAAGTGCTTAGTTTGTGGGGGTACCGACCATCAAATTAGCAATTGGCCGAAAAAGCAGCAACGAGGGAATAATGCTCAACAAGGGGATAAAACTAACCCTAGACAAGCTAATGAAAGAGGAAATAGATCAAGAGTGCCAGCACGAGTATACGCTATAGACAAGCAACAGGCTCCGGAATCATCTGAGGCGATGGAAGGTAAAAATTTCAAGGACGAAATTTTCTTAAGGGGGAGAGAGTGTGAGGACCCGAAAATTTCTTTAGAATTTCCTCCCATTTTTGAACAAGTAATTTATATTTCCTTCTATATTTCTTTACTTTACTATTTAACTATTTACGAACCCTAAATTTCATGATGATTTCATTAGTTGAGTCAAGAGTTTTACTTTTACTTTTACTTTTAACATTAGAGTAAGTTAGGGTTTTTGTGCATTTTGGTGATGTGATCGATTGGTGAGGTGTGCGCACTAAATTTGATGGATAAGAGCGGGTATTAAGTAAGAGTAAGTATGTCGTTAAAAAGTGCTAAGAGTAAGTTAGTGAATCATAAATAAAGATTAAAGTATAAGAGAATTAAGGAAATAGACTTGAACCGACGTGCGCCGTTTGTTACCGGATGAGTACACCAATTGACTGATACTTTCTTACCCTAATCTCTTTCTTTTTATTTCATTTAATCTGCCCTAAATTAACCCTTAAGTCAGCCGAAACTATTGACTAATGAAAAGGAAAAGAAAGACAAAATAGTTGGGTGACACTTGTCAACCATCAAAACAAATGTTGACCAAGATTAGTCTTTGTATTTATCTTGAAAAAAATTGAAGAAAAACCATCACTTTCTTGCTCCATGAAGGCCGAACCTTAGAGAGGAAAGGAAGAGAGAAAACTTTCAAGTTTATCTTGATTTTGTGGGGAAATCAACCTTAAACCCTAAATCCATCCATAGAAGGTTGCAACAAGGAAGGAAGAAGCTTGGTGTGGTGTGATTTTGAGGGAAGAAAGCTTTGATTTGCTAGTCTCCATAGGAATTGAAGGTAATATTGGTAAGGAACTACCTTTTCCCTTTAATAGTGCATTCAAGTG
The DNA here is from genome assembly GCF_036785885.1 of Coffea arabica. Taxonomy (NCBI): domain Eukaryota; kingdom Viridiplantae; phylum Streptophyta; class Magnoliopsida; order Gentianales; family Rubiaceae; genus Coffea; species Coffea arabica. The sequence goes on from NC_092313.1 coordinate 30,659,227, forward strand.
GGCATATGACTTGAATATGAAAATTTTGTGGCTGGTTTCATGGATTGTGATGTTGTTGGAATTTTTTAACTTTTATTTATATTTTTCAGCCATGAATTGGGATTTTTAGTTTTGATTTGGATATGAAAGTTGAGATATGAAGAACTCTAGTTTTGATATGAAATTTTAGCATCAAAATAGGATTTTTCAGCTTTAGATGTGAAATTTCAGCCTTGGTAGAGGATTTTCAGCTTAAGTATATGTTGATTATAGCTAGTTTTATGGCTAAAATAAATACTCTATGTATCCTATACCTTGTGAATTTGATTTGTGGCTGTCTTATGGTGTTGAGTGGGCTGATTTGAGAAGAAAATGTAGCTTTGAAATGGTTGGAAAAATTGGTAAACACAAAGGAAGTGCTGCTGAAATTTTTTTTAGCAGGAGACTTTAAGCATTCTTGGGAAAACTGTTATATCTTGGTGTAGAAAAATACAAATTTTTTTTCGTTTGTTGCATTGGAACTAGACTCATAGCTCTTTTAACTGTGAAAATTTCAGAATTTTTCTCAATTTCTATGAATATCTATGATTTCTTAAATTTGACTGAATTTCCATTCCTGTTCTGTCTTTTTACTGGATAAAGCAGCCGCTTGAGATTAAATTTTGACTGACTTGTGGACAGAATGCAAAGGTATCTTCTGAGAAATTGTAACTCTTTGAATCTATTTTTCAATGGTATAATGTTTATAAATTTTGGATTTAAGAAACTTGAGATATGACTTTTCCAATAGCGTCGCGCAAAACTGGAAAAAATTCTATTTTCTTAAAACTGTCCTTACTTTCACTTCCAACTTCAAGTTGGAGTTGTTGAACCATTTTGAGCTTGATTTTTCTTTTGGAATAATGTGACTTGGCATATTGGATCTCATGGCACTTTATAAATGTGATTTTAGGACGTGGAGGTGAGGTCTGAAGTGCACATGAGCCGAACACTTGAACTTGTACCGTGGTGAGTGTTCTTTGCATGTTGTGCTTCTAATGACTATGTGAATTGTTGTGAATACTTGGTTGAATGTTAAATGTTTTTAAATGATTGTTAAATGGATTTCGATAGGCGAGTGTGTACTTTATCGCACTTGACCTAAGTGAACGCGAAATGTTTAATGATAAAATGATTGAATATTACTTGTGCATGAATGTAAGCCTTTTGGCTGAATTGGACCCTTGCCTTTTGTTGTCAGTCGACTCGAGCTAGAAGCGGACTCGGTCGGGCGGCTGGTGACCTTGGAATAATGTTTGGTATAATCGAGTATTACCATGAAATCTGGTGGAGAACTGGCCAGTGGATTCAATGCAATGATATCAATGAATGAATGACAAGAACACTGAAGGAGTTTTCACTTGCAAACGTTTTATAATATTGGAGGGATAAGGAAAATGGTTGGCGAATGAATGAATGAATGGCTCCAAGTGAGCACGTATCCTTCCAATGAATGAATGTTTATTTCTTGAATGACTGTTTGTTATTGTGTAAAGTGTTTCAACTGCTAAATGCCGTACTTCCATGGTTTCTCTACCTGAATACTTGTTTGAGAATCTCACTAAACTTTTAGTTCATTTCGTTAGTTTGTTTTCCTTACAGGAATGGAGGCCGGAGCAAGTAGGCATGAACTAGGGTGTATAACTTTTATGTACTTGTACTTTTGTAGATGAGACATATTTGGACTCTTTGGAAATGTAATCCTATGCTTTACTCTTGGATTGTAAATTAAGTTGAATTGTTGGTTGGAATGGAACTTTTATGTTAATTTCGAGATTTGAACGGCTATTTCAAGAACGTTAGTAAGGGAGTCCTGGCGAGAGTTGGGTAGGCGATCCGCCAAACCCTTGGGTACGCCCTAAGGGGAGGTAGGGTCATTACACAAAACATATTTCATCCTTGTAATTTTATAATTTTGACTAATTTCATCCTTAAAGTTTCACGCAAATACATTTCATCCTCATAGTTTAATAGATTTGGCAAATTGAGGACAATTGATATATTGTCAAGGATTTTGATTAGAATATTGTCATTTGACCACAGCATGCCCATTAGTTAAAAAAAAAAACATTGGATCAACAAAAAGCTTAAAAATCTTTTATTAATTCACTTTCTCGTTTTAGTACCCAAAAAAACCTAAGAAATTTTTGGCCACAATTGCTCTCTTCTTAATCACAATCGAACAAGAAGATCCAAAGAAAATGAAATCGTGGAAAACAAACAACCTCACTATAGCCAATTGGAAAAGAATGTCGAACAACCCCATTACAACCAATTGGAAAAAAATATTAATGTGAAAGAAAGAATGGTTTGGATTGTCATTTATTTGCAAAATTTTATTTTGCTGCTGTGTATTTTGCACCAATAGTTGCATCATGTACACGATTTTCAATCGTCTATTTATCTTTCAATCTATTTGTTTTATTTCAAATACATTATATCATAATTTTAAAAAACAAAGAGATAGTCTCCTATCCAAAAACACTTGTTATTTCTGTAATTTAATCAATAACTGAATTAAGTATTAATAATACAATTATTAATGGGACATGTGATGATATTATGTACAAATTGGTTAACAATCATTTAATTGTCCTCAATTGGTAGAAATTATGAAACTATGAGGATGAAATGTGTTCTACATAAACTTTAGGGACAAAATTGGTCAAAATTATAAAACTATGAGGATGAAATATGTTTGGAATGAAACTTTAGGGACGAAATTAGTTAACACCTTAAACATTGGGGATGAAAAGTGCATTTTTCCCATAGATCTGCCAAACAAGTAGGGAGATTATATATTTACTCAATATGCTCGAAAAACAGTTTATAGATGTAGCGCAAAAACCATAAATCTAAACAAATAACATTGCCAAATTAAATTTCTGCAAGTATTACGTTGTTACTAGAGTATTGATGGAAGTAATAAGCTGATGAACTATCCTACTCATCTACTTATAATTGGGAAGCAACTAGAATAATGATGAAATGTGAAAGATCACCTAATATCCTATTTGTCTACTTAATTGTTGGGAAACAACTAGAAAAATGATCAAGTGAGAAAGGTCATCTAGCCCTATTTATTGCATACTTAATGGTTGGGAAATGGTATCCCTGAAATAAAATGAGAAATAAGTGAAAGGGCTCTATCAGGTCTATAACTTGGTACTTGATGACCAGCACCTCTCACCGTCACAAATGTCAAGTTGTCTTGATAAATTTGAACATATCCACCGACCTGATTATAACATAAGAAAATGAAAATATTTTATGAGCACATGTATTATCTTTTTAGTAGTTTATTAAGATCTTAGATAAGATTATTAAGAATAAGAAAAATCCTATACTACTTATTCTGTCTATCGTATAGGCATGCTATGTTTTTATAGATGGACTCTAGGAACAAACTAAAAGAAGGTCCACTTGTCATATTTGTATGTATCGTATAGGCATGCTGTGCTTTTGTGGATGGACTCTATGAACAATAACTTCCAAATGGTTCTGAATACTTGAGTTTAGCTATGAGTATTAAAAAAAATGAGTTTTCTTCTATTCTCACTTCTCAATTGATTTTTAAAATCTAGTGTTAAACAATTTTTGAGAAAAAAAAAAGAAGAAAAGTAATATGCTTTTAACTTCTGATTCCTCAAATTAGAAACATTTGAAAACAAGCCCAAAATAAAAATCTAAAACTATAATATTAGGGAGCTCAAAAAATTCATGCATTGATTACTGACCTCCCAATCCCGAAACCATGGCTGCCAAGGAGTTACAACTGAAACTTTTAACGCTTCTATCGCATATTGTGATGCAGTCACGGGGACCCTTCCATCCACATCGCCACTGTTTTCACACAATTGATCAAACAGATTATTCTTTGACATTTTTAATTTCAAGAATATACAAAATGAGCTCTCTTATAAATTATCAAATATTAACGGACGGTCTAATTTTAAAAGATATTACATTCAAGGATCAAAGAATTTGCAGAGGATTTTTGGTTGGGCATGGATGGTCTTGTAAAGTTGTTCACGTTTTGGTGGGGAAACCTATGCAATTTTATGTTTCCCAAGATTTAAAATACTATACGAGAAGAAAATATGAATCCTTTACATAGATGACCATAATGCAATAATAAGAAAGTGGATGATAGGATTACCTAAATATCCACACTTGTATTCCATTTGCCATGAACTCTTTAAGGTAAGGAAGCACGGTTGATTGCCAGTCTACCCAATCATTAAGAACATCACTGCAAATATTTTTTAATAATTGAATCCAGCTTAGCATGGAAAGATGGTTAAACAGATTCAAAAATTAAAGATGCAAAAAAATTGAAAATTAAAGATGGAAATAAAGAAAAGGAGAGGGAGGGAGGAGAGCTTCTAATTAACCTGCATGGCTGCCAATCATATGGTATTTTCGTGACATTAGCATGCAACGCCTCTTGAACATTGGGGTGGTTACAGTACGCATAGCCATAATAATCACTGCATTTATCGAACTTCAATATCTGCATGTTGAGGATTAATAGAGTCAATTAAGAGACAAATTTAATTTCAAGAAAAAAATCTAACAAAATTATCAGATTTTTCTAGCTTAAGAATTTGATTTTTCAGTTGTCTTTTTTCTTTTTTAGGCATTGAATTTTCATTTTTCAACTTCACTATAGCTATCGTTTCTCCAAACACAAAAAAGATATGGTTTTCTTTTTCAGCTATTAAAGGATTTAATAGCACGCCTTACACCTTCTAACCAAACATCAGCGGCCCGAATTCTAAAATTTTTGTAAATGTTTGGTGGAAAAGAAAAAAGAAATCAAGAAAACTTACATTAAATCTTTTCGGGAAACTGGTCAGACCGCCGTGGAAACACCTAGGGTAATAGATGTTGTATATGTCAATTTGGTCAACTGCATTGTCTGCCACGGCAAGGGTTTGGTTACATTCAACAGTAATACTGGCATCGGGATGTGACAAATCGCACAGTTTGTTGATTTTTTGTAAAGTTTCAGGGGAAATAAGAGCATGTGTTGCAAATGAGAGAAAATGAGAGAAAAAAAAAGAGCATGTGTTGCAAAAAAGTCATACATCCCAATGGAATCTGTTGGGTCATTGATGACTGCATTTCCAATCTGCATTAGATTTCAAGATCAACAACATCATCTAGAAAACTCTCACTAAAAATGTGAAAATCACATGCTAAATTGATTTAAATGTGAAAATCACGTGCATGGAGAGGATGTTATTTGAAATAATTATTGTAGTATTTTTTATGATGTGATGTATACGAGATAAAAAGGTCGTTAGAAATGTGTTTATGATGTAAGGAGAACAAAATTTGAATTTTTTTTTTTTAGCAAATCTTGCTAACCAAACATAATTATAACTCTCACTAAAAACTTCTTTATTTAGACGTGGTATATATGTCTCCATAAATAAGTTGATACCCCAAAAGAAAAACTCTATGAGGACAAAGAATTCTAGTTTTCTTTTTGCTTACTAAAAAACACGGATTCAAATTTTTCCTAAAAAAAATAGAAATCCTATTGCCAAAATTATGCTAAAGTCAATTTTTGTCATTTAAGACGAGGAAAAAAAAGAAAATGATACTAAGCAAATGATGATTGACAAGGCAGACAAAGCAGACAAAGTTGGGGAGTTTATTATACTGTAGAGACGTACCAAGATTCCTTTGAGGTTAATGATGGTCCTGTTGGCCTTCTTGTTGTGGTAAACAATGTTATGTGCTAATTGAGGTACATAATGGCCAGCATAACTCTCTCCAGTAATGTAAAAGTCTCTATTTTTGTATTCGGGGAACCTCTCAAGCCAATTTAGCAAGAAAATATAATTGTCTGCTGCAGTTTTTTTATCACCTCCCTTAACAAAATCCTCTGTTGTGTTGGAGTATGAAAATCCTACTCCTGCGGGGGATTCCACGAACAAAACATTGGCAACTGCAGGTACACAAAAATTACAAACAGTTAATATTAAATGCATAACTATTGAATCTTGTGGAAAAATTAGGAAAATATAAACTAACCTACCATAATTCCAAGCAAATCTGTTCTTGAACAGTGTCTTTCCATCACTGCCAACTCTGAATGGTCCAAGTTCTTGAAAGGCTCCGTAAGCAAGAGAAGAACAACCCGGACCTATTTGAAAGATAAGAAAAAAAAATGAGAAGAAGAAAAAGAAGGAAAATGTGATATTGAGTTTAACAAGCTTAAAACAATATAACAAGGGCTGTACATACATGTTGTTCACTTGTTTGGATATTCTAGCTTTTTCAATTGCCTTTTTCTCGAGTGATATTAATTAAAGGAGAAAATATGTATCTTATGCATCTATGCATACAAATATTTTGTCATCACAATCTAAGAATATAAGCATTGAATAAATCGTTAATCTAAATCGAATACATAATTGATTCGATCACCGTTAAAGATTTTCTACACCGAATTGCGTATAGATCTCCACACAAATTGTACACAAATCTCTGCAACACACACAAACTTTGATCTCCACGAGGAAATAACACATAAACAATTAACAGACAAAGGAAACAAAATCTTGCAATCCTTTTATTACCTTCCATAAAATATATATGCAGCTTATACACAAAAAAGAACAAAATTATATACAACAAGAAAATAAAAGTTGAGAAATTAGCAATCTACCTCCATTGAGCCAAAGGACAAGAGGCACATCCTCAGGCTTCCTGCGACCCTGTGCTTCAACAAAATAATAGAAAAAGGCACGGCCAGCAGTCTCATTTACGGTGATATATCCACCATACTGTTTGAATCCAACAGGTGGTTGTCCAGGCAGACGATCAATCCTATCTTTCTCCTTCAGCCCTTCTTGATTTGAAGGCTTAGGAGGGGAATCACATGCTGGGAAGTGACTGCTTATTTCAACGTTGGATTGTGGGTTCAATCTCGCCTTGAGATGATGGAAGTCTGCTTCTATATGTGTTTTCCCAAATGTCTGGACCAGAAACAATGTAAATAAGAGAGCTGATAGGAGATTAAAAGGGGTTGTTTTGATCTCCATTTTTGCTTTCTCAAGGGAGAAATTCCGAGGGTCTGAAGAATGCAAGTTGCTCCTATTTATGAGGAAATTAGGAGGTTAAGTACCAATACGGGAAGAATTCTGGGAACCGTTAAACATTGAAGTCCTTAACGTATGAGTAGTATGAACCTAAACCTAGCAAAGTTTTTCAGAGCCCTGAATTGGTTAAAGTTCGGAATAATCACCTTCACGAGGACATTAAATTATGTTAAACGAAGAATCCAAGTTATATGAGCAAGTCTTTTTTATTCATTCAAGAAGACTCCTTCCAGAAGACTTCTTATGAATAGTATATTATACAGTGCAGGATCTACTTATTCGTTTCTACTGCTCAAGAAAAAATTTGGCATTATCTAATAATTGGCAGGAACTCAACAGAATTATCTACCTATGAGTAATTTCGTAAGTATTTTCAATAAAAAAAATGATGATTACAAGCATAGACTCACCAAAGGAAATCTGAAAGCCTATATACATGCAAATAGCAGACTGAAAAAATGAAGGGTGAACATCGAATGACTAGTTTATAGAAGCAATAACGCACCACGTAAACTACATGATTGCATACAAACAAGCATTTGGTTTTTTATAATTGGATTTTAATAGTAAGAGTTATTTTTAAATCATTATTATGTACTTCAATTTCTGGGTAATACTTGATTTCTCTCTAGATCACTAGCCATCAGAACTCAGAAGAATATGTTAGCACTTGATAATTGGGGTGCAGATTGTTAAGGTGATAAATTTGGACAAATGTGGCTGCCCCCGGTTAAATTAACACACAATCTCTTGTCAAAGGCAAAATATTTCATTGTTTCATTTGCGTTCATTTCTTAATCAAGATTTATTCTAGTCACACAATAATGGTTCTTTTTTTTACCAAATATCAACCAGAACCTAAACTTAACCCACGGTAAACCACCAAAAGCCGGTAACTTTAGATGGTCTACCACAGAGCTTAAGTACTGACTCACACTCACTAAACTAACCGATGTGGGAGACGGGGAGGGGAACAGGGACACTCAAAGAGGCAATCAAGTTTTTACCACTCCACTGCTACAATTTTCTGTTTTTTTTACCAAATATCAACCAGAACCTAAACTTAACCCACGGTAAACCACCAAAAGCCGGTAACTTTATATGGTCTACCACAGAGCTTAAGTACTAACTCACACTCACTAAACTAACCGATGTGGGAGACGGGGAGGGGAAAATAATGGTTCTTGAGTAGTTCTGTTTTTAATGTTTCTTTTTATTTCATTTCTCAAACATATGATGCTAAATATCATAATAACCTTTTTGTAGAATCTCTTGCAATTCAAGGATTTTGACATACTCACATAATGAGCGAAAATATAGGTATTATCTAGCTTTAATCTAGTAGTTAAAGTCGAGATCCCAAAATTTAGAGGTTTTGGATTCCAATTCCCTCCCAACTTCTTAAATTCCATTTCCGCTACGAGGAAAAAAAAAAGGCATTATTGGAAAAGTTTTAGATTAAATGAGGCAAAACAAATAGTCATTTAGTTCTATGCAAAACCCTTCCAAACTCATTTAGTAAAATAGCTTTGCTTCTTCTTCCAAGGAATTAGAAAGAAATTATCATCAATTATATTAGGTTCATGAGTAAAAGACTATGTCCCACATTGGTTCGAGAGACGAAAAAAGAGCGGTTAATATATAAGTAAAGGCCCATGACCTAATAGTTTAAGTGTTTAGGTCAGAGTTAGATTCCCCACTTATATATTGGGCTCTTTGATGAGCTCTATAGTTGTGTTTCTCTCTAACAAGTGGTACCAGAGTTTCAAGTTGCAAGCTGGTTATCTACTGAGATCAAATGGGTTGGTGTCTATTACTAATTGAACAATTTAATAGGTGATATTCTTGTTTCAAGAGCTTGATAAGAAGCATTGAAAGTGATGGATAGAAAGTCAAAAAATATGGAGATACTTAACGGTGAATCTAAACAGGTGATTCAAGGGTCAAGGAAAAAATGAAATTCAATGTTGATTTTGGATGTGAATCGTTGGAGACTTTCTCATAATTCTACTGGTTGATACTTCATCCTGGTGATATTTAGATTCCAATTATGTTCTTTAGGTGGTATGACATATGTCCTAAATAAACAAAATAATCTAATTTTTAAATGCTAGAAAACTCTGATGGCAATGAGTTTTACGTTGTAGGTGGAGTTTTGGAAACCATACATGGCGAGACAGTCCTGAGGATGGGAAAAGTATGATGATTTTACCACTTGGTTGCTTTAATGGTTAGAAATAGAGCTCACAAAAGGGGATCTCAAATTGCAAGTGATGGTGAGAAGAAATCCTGCGAAACGAGATGGTGAATTGAGACACCTTCTCGCAAGTCAACTGGACGTTGGACTCGGGGTAACTATACATGTTCATTTACCAATCATTTACCAATTAAATCAATTTGATGTCAGGATTGTATTAATTGGATATGTAGTTTGATACCATATAATTTAGTAGTTGAAGGCAAATGGTTGCTAAAAGAAATATTCGCCAAAATGGAGATTTGTTAGAAAATTGGTTTAATTTCTTTTAGGCAAGTTTCTTAATTTGTGTGAAAGTAACTAGTTTCCTAATTAATTTTAGTTATTTGAATTAGTAGTCAAGGAATTTCCTACTTTGTTTAGAATTTAGAAGTTATTTCCTATTATGTACAAATTTAGAAATTAGTATTGGTTTCCTATTATTATTTGATTTTTGGTCAAATAATATTCTCTGTAAATAGATGGGTTGCCATACTATAAACTGACACATAAGGAACACACAAGGACGACATGTAGCCTTATACATAAAGGTGAAAGAAGGTTTTTGGGAGATGAAAGATGGTATACGAAAGTTAAACTTGGGTTTAAGTTGTATTCTTATATAGAGTTTTCCTCTCATAATAAAAAATGGATTTCTCTCAGTGGACGTAGGATCAATAATGGAGTCGAACCACATTAAATATTGTGTGTCGTTTATCTTTCATGCTTGTAACTTGTTTATTATTAAATTGTTATGTACTTGATATCTCAATAGTCGTGTGTTCTGCGCTTGCATCCCAACAAGTGGTATTAGAGTTTCAAGTTGCGAGACTGGGTTACTCATGGGCAAATAGATTCTTCTTGGAGTTAGACCGGTGAAAATTCTGTTCTTAGTGGTGGATCAAAGTGTCAAAGTGTTAAGGAATTTGGTTAGTGTTGGATCAGGTGTGCCATGAGTTTGGCAGAGGGTTCAGTTGGGGTTAGACCAAGGAGTCAAGTTGACAGGGGTTTAAAATATAGTTTGGATGTTGAAAAAGAGTGGGTCCATGATTGGAAGAAGAAGCAACCTTAAGTGATAAGATGGGTTTGCGTTAAGTATTAAAGTAGGTTCGAAATAAAGTTTGTAAACTTGGGTTTAATATGAGGGGTTACTCATGAAAAGGGAGATTTATTAGGTTCATGAGTAAAAAACTATGTCTCACATTGTTTTAAGAGATAAAGAAAGAGCGGTTAATATGTAAGTAAGGATTTGAGATCTAATAGTTTATGTTTTTGGGTTAAAGTTGGGTTCCTGACTTATATATTAGCCTTTTTGATGTGCTCTCTCGTTGTGTTTCTCCCTTACAAATTATCATACCAAGCTAGAAATCTAATATGTGGTTATCTCAAGAAGTGCAATATGAGTAAAAAAGTTCTATCTGGTCGTTAACTAGGTGCTCAATTCGTGCTTTGTTTACAATTAGGGATGGCAATGGGGGCGGGTGACCCGCGGAGGCTAATGGGGAGGGGGTTGGGGCGGGAGATGGGGCGGGAGAAACGGGGCGGGGGGCGGGAGAGTGTACCCCCGCCCCATCCCCTGCCCCGCCACCCGCTTTAAAAAAATAAATATATAAAATATATATGTATATAATTATATATATAATATATATAATATATAATTTAATTAGTTACAAACTTATGATAATGATATTATTAGTTATATGTATTATATAATGTCTATTAGTATATATAATATAATTGATATTATTAATTATACTAATAATTATATATGTGTACTAATACAAATTATTAATTAATTATACTAAACTTACTAATACATTTATACTAAATCCCTAATTACACTTAATACAATAACATTTTTTTCTTAAAAAAAGCACAAGTACAATAATGAATTAATGATTGTATTTGTGCCAAAAGTGAAAACTTGACTACTTTAGTTATATTTATTTCATCATGTTGGATTGTATTCAAATAATTTTTATTTGATTGTTTTTATAAGTTTCAATTGTAAAATTACAATAAATAATAATTTGATGATGTGTTGATATTTTAGTACTTGATTATTTGCTAAAATTTAACCATAATAAAATTATATAACAAATTTTTATTAGTCCCCGCGGGGGAAGCAAGGCGGGGCGGGGACAGGGCGGGGGGAGCGAGGGACAGGGGATGGGGCGGGGGCGGGGGGAGTTTGTAGGTCCCCCGTCCCCCGCCCCGTTGCCATCCCTATTTACAATCTTATGCATATGAGAATCTATTAGGATTTTATTCTTTTGGGATAAACGCAAATAATAACTTTTGGTTGGTCATAACCACATAAACCTTTACACATTAAAAAAAAAAATTCTAAGAAGATCTATGGATGAAGTATATTATAGTCCACTAAACTATTTATTTTTTTTTCTATTATTTCAAAAATTTATATTATCCTTCTTTCTTTAAAAAAATAGTCCACTAAACTATTTCAAATTCTCATTGAAACTATTGATCTTTTTTGCATCCATCAAACTACTGAAGTGCTTCGGTTCAGTTAGATTGAAATTCGTCCTTGTAAAGATCACACATTCGGTCAGGATCTCCAATTAATCTTTTGTTAAATTAGATGGAAATTTGTTCAGATCAACTACAATTGGCAAGGACAGCAATGACATTTCACCTCAGCTATCCTCCCAAATCAGCTTTATCTATTCCCGACCGGATTAACTCACAAAATCATAACAATTAATTTGCAGATAGGACTTTTAAGTTTTCATGACCACGCAATTAATTTGCTAGTACCGCTTTTTTTTATATAAAAGAAAATTCTACTAGCTGATTGTTGGAATCGTCTTGCGCGATTTCCAATCCCAATTTTTTCATGATTCAAGTACAGGAGAAGGAGATGACAGTTTTCTCCATCTTTCTTTTTGCCCGTCTTACACTGTGGTGGATTATGCATAATAGAAATTAGAAACCAACCAAAAACACAAGACAGAACAATAAAATTTTTATCTATCAATTTCTACTCTCAGAACCTAATATTAATCAATCAAAAATTCCAAATATCTAAATGCAAAAAGAATAACTAATAGAATGCTACAGTAAATGCACATTGAATTGAAGCCAAAAATAGGGTAGATAATCAATGAGCCAGGAGCTGCATGCAACAGCAATATTCGCACGCAAAAGATGAAACCCGTGATTGCAACCTGGAATCAGGCTATCAATTTCTATGCATCCAAAGGGAAAAATTCACTTTTCATCCCCATTGTTTGGAATGTTGGACAATTTCATCTCTAAATTTTCAGTCAAAACACATTTCAATCTCATCATTTAATGATTTTGACCAATTTTGTCCCAAACTTTCACGCAAACACATTTCATCCATATAGTTTCATAAATTTGATTAATCAAAGACAATTGATAAATTATTAAATAATTTGAATGGAAATATCATCACTTGACCATAGCATGCCCATTAGTAAAATACAAAAAATATTGGATCAACAAAAATCTCAAAAATAATTTTTTAATTCACTTTCTTATTAAAAAAACTAAGAAAATTTCAGCCACCATTACTTTCATCTTATTCACAAATTGAATTAAAAAGATCAAGAAATAGCGAAGTCATGGGGAAGAAACAACCCCATTATTGCCAATTGGAAAAAATTTTCAAACAATCTTATTGCAACCAATTGGAGAAAAATATTAACATGAAAGAAAGAATTGTTTAGACTATCATTTATTTGCAAAATTTTTATTTGTTGCAGCATATACATGTTTTTCAAATTCTCTATCTATCATCTAATTTATTTTTTGTCTCACATATATCATATCACAAAATTTTAAAATAATCTCTTATTCGTACACAGTCATTATTATTTTCTGTAATTTAATCAATGACTAAATTCAATATTAACAATACAATTATTAACCGGGCATACTAGTCATATGATGATATTCAGTTCAAATTGATTAACAATAATTCAATTGTCCTCAATTGTTCAAATTTATGAAACTATGAGGATAAAATGTATTTGTATGAAACTTTATTAATGAAATTGGTTGAAATTACAAAACTACAAGGGTAAAATGTATTTTGACTGAAACTCTAGGGACTGATAGGGCGATAATTGAGTGTTATTACATTGTTGTTTAGTCCTAATTTTGGTTAATTATTGTGCAGAGTAATGGGTTTATGCTCGTATTTGGTATTTGTGTTACCTGCAGGCAACTGAGGTCAAAAGTGACAAAAAGAAGTGAATTTCCAGAAGACCAGTCCCTCCAGAGCGTGCCCACGTCAGAAACCGTAGAGTTGCGTGAAAAAGACGGACCGTGGGTCCTATTTCTAGAGCTACTGCCTTTCTTTGGAGACACAATCTAAACCTGCGTGGGATTAAGAAACCTTTGATGAGAAGACTTTTGCCAACAATTTAATGAAGGAAATAAGGAGGGAATCCTTTTGAAAAACAAACTCTAATTCGAAAAACAAAAGGTGCGGCAGCGACAACACTTTAAATAGGACAGCAATAGACTAGAGTCTACCATCTTTCATCTTTTATCTTTTTTCCCTTCTTATACGTGAGTTCGAGACTAGCGGTTGTGCCGCTCTTACTTTTCTTCAATCGGCTAAACTCCATGAAAGCCTTTAATTGCTTTGTGATTATGCGGCAAGGCTAGTTCTTTTATCTAGTTGAGTAATAATCAAGGGCCGGTGCACAAACAATTGTGAAATCTCTTTGATTATTCTAAATTCGGCATTTGTGAGTATTTAATTATTCTCTGATTTAATAGTTTATTATTGTTGGGATTTATTGGATCAATGTGGCCAGTTGTTCAATTGTCTGAATAGTATACTGCCAATTAGGACAAGGGTGCGTATCACTTGATTGTTTTAAATTAGTGGCGAACGGCACAATTTCATTGCCTCACAAGCAGTCTAATCTGGGTCGTGAGAATAATTAATCTAGTTTAAATGAACCCGCATGTGTGTTTGTTAACTAGAATTGGGTCTCTTTAATTCCTAAAGCTGTAAATAGATTAAATCTTTCTAGCGTCTCTGGGATTAACTATTTTACAAGAGGGTAGTTTAAGAGCGTCTCTGGACTACTGTAAAATTAAGGAGAGATTGGGAGTTTGGTGGTTGCTAAATTGCTAGAACCAATTTATTTATGAACGTGTGAATTAATTTAGGTATCTATGATCAATTGTGTGAACCGATGTTGAGATTATCTCCTTGACTAGGTTGTGTCGATTAATTGTTTATTACATTCCTTAGTTATTGCCTTTCTTGCGATTGTTTATTTAGTGACCCTACGCCTTTAATTTGTTCGTTTATCTCTCTTCCAAAAACCCCCCAATTATCTGTGTGTGATAAATCTACCAGTTCCCTGTGGAGACGACCCTACTCACTACTATACTCATTCAGTTTTGGGTGTAGGTATCATTATAAATTTTATCTTTGGTAGTTTGACAGCCACCAAATTTTGGCGTCGTTACCGGGAAACTGGTGCTTGAAGCGCTTTTTTACATAGGCTAACTTAGCCTTGTTTTATGCCTCGATCTTCCCTTACAGGAAGACTCGAGTTTGACCCAGAGATTGTGAAAACAGCAAGGAGGCTAACGAAGGAGACTAAGTTGCTAAAACAACAAACTTCAGCAGCCTTACCCTATGGAGTTGAGCAAAATTTTCACTTTGGTGATTCATCAGTTGACTTGGAAGCAAATTTGCCTGGACCCAACGAGACAATGGCAGCCCAAAGAACCTTGAGGGAGCTTGCAACCCCAAATGTTAACCAACAGCCTCTGTGCATCACATACACTGACACTGAGGAGGCTTTTGAACTAAAATCTGGGCTGATTCACTTATTATCTACTTTTCGTGGTATTGCAGGTGAGGACCCACACAAGCACTTGAAAGAATTTCATGTAGTGTGTTCAACCATGAGACCTCAGGAAGTCATTGAGGAGCAAGTCAAATTAATGCATTTCCATTTTCCTTAGCAGATAAAGCTAAGGACTGGCTGTTCTACTTGCCATCGGGGTCCATCACTACGTGGGAAGTATTAAAACGGCAAATCCTTGAGAAATTCTTCCCAACCTCCAGGGCCGCCAACATCAGGAAGGAGATATATAGAGTTAGGCAAGCAAATGGGGAGATCCTCTATGAATACTGGGAGCGGTTCAAACAACTGTGTGCCAATTGCCCACACCATCAAATTCCTGACCAACTGTTGATCCAATATTTCTACGAGGGACTCCTACCCATGGATAGGAGCATGGTCGATGCAGCTAGTGGAGGAGCTCTAGTGAATAAGACAACAGATGAAGCCAAACGGCTTATCTCGAACATGACTGAGAACTCGCAACAGTTTGGAGTCAAATCTGAGGGAGTGACTAGAAGGGTCAATAAGGTAAATCATTCTGACCTTGTGAATAGATTAACTGAGCTAACTGCCTTGGTTCGTCAAATGGCTAAAGGACAAGTACAGGCAGCTAAAGCATGTGAGATAAGTGCTGCTCCTGAACACATGACCGATATATGCCCGACCCTTCAAGAAGACCCCCACGAGCAAGCAAATGCTATGGGAGGTTTGCCTGGACCACCCCAATGGAGAAACGACCCCTATGCACCCACATACAATCCAGGGTGGCGGAACCACCCCAACTTTAGCTATGCTCAGAAACCTTCGGGATTCAAACAACCATTCCAGCAAAGACAACTAGTACAGCAACCATCCACATCTGATTCAGGTATGTCCCTGAAAGACATGGTTAAATCACTAGCTGACAGCACTTGTCAAATGCGGCAGGACCAACAGAGATTTCAACAGGACTCGCAGAGATTTCAACAGGACCAACAGAGATTTCAACAAGAAACACGCGCAAGCATTAGGACCTTGGAGGCGCAAATGTCACAACTGGCGTCTTCATTGAGCAACTTTGAGAATAGTAAAAGAAAACTACCAACTCAAGTGATTCCCAATCCAATGGAGAATGTGAGTGCAATTACTTTGAGAAGTGGCAAAGAATTGCAAGAGTATCAAAATGCAGTATCTAAGCATGATCTTGAAGAGCAAGTTGAGGAAGAAACAATGAAATCTCCAACTCAATCCCTTCCAAGGAAAGAGCCCAGAGATGAACCCCCAGTAGTGGTGACACCTCCTCCTCCATTTTCCAGTCGATATGCAAAATCTAGGAAAGAGGAGCAAGAGCAAAAAGTTTTTGACATTTTTCGCAAAGTTGAGTTGAAGGGTTTTGAAAAGATTTATATGGGAGAAAATGTTTCAGCAGTCCTACAACAGAAATTGCCTTTTAAACATAAGGATCCAGGTATGTTTACTGTTCCTTGCAAAATAGAGAATGTTAAGGTCGAAAACGCATTGATAGATTTAGGAGCTGCAATAAATATTATGCCTCGTTCCATTTATAATTCTCTGAATTTTGGATCATTAAAAGAAACGAGTGCCATTATGCAACTTGCTGATATGTCTAATGCATATCCTGATAGGATATTGGAGGATATTCCAGTTCAAGTTGATAAATTAGTTTTTCTTGCAGATTTCTATGTGCTAGATATGGATGATGATCTTTCTGTTTCACTCCTAGTTTTGTTGGGCAGGCTATTTTTAATGACATCCAAAACAAAAATTGATGTTTATTCAGGAACCTTGACAATGGAATTTGATGGTGACATAATAAAATTCAATACTTGTGATGCCATTAAATGTTCCAGTGAGGCACATTCTATTTTTGTTATAGATGTAATTGACCCTTTCATGCAGCAAAAGTTTGAATTAAATGGTAGAGATGCGTTGAAGGTTGTAATCAATTGCAATTTTGATTCGCACAAGATGTCAAGAGTTGCAAAGAAATTCGAGTTACATCCAGATTGAGCACGTGGTATTGTCTAACCAAAGACGTTAAAGAAAGGCGCTACTTGGGAGGCAACCCAAGAGTTTCAATTTTTAGTTATTTTTTTGTGTTTTTATTTCATATTTTCATGTTCAAGATCAGGTTGTTTTGGGTTCCCATTGATAGAAAATCTTTATTGTACGTCCTGGATGTGTTCTGTGACATTTTACTGGAATTAGAGTTTGATGAATAGAAAACTATGGGTTCCAAAGCGTGCCCACGCCTTCCAACTATTACGAGAAAGAAAAAAAAAAGAGCCTTGCAGGTCCACTCTTCCATTCAGACGCAAAATCTAGCAGCCTTCCTTGCCCATGGTGCTTTCGTTGCATTCTTTCGGCCTTCAGGGAAGCTCTAATTCCTTTCTTTTTGGTTTTTATTTTTCTTTTCTCCATTGAGGACAATGTAGATTTCTGGTGTGGCGGGGGGGGGGAGTAGTTCTAGCTCTTTACATTGAAAAAAAAACAAAACAAAACAAAAAAAAAGGAAAAAATAGATATATGATGAGTTCGTTTGACTACAGTTGAAAATGTCTAGAATTTGATGCTATGATGATAATTTCAATTACTCTACAAGCATGAGCTGTGATATTATGTGGTTAAATGTCTTGTCTTCTTGATAATGAAATTGAATGATGAATTATGCAAGATTTGGCGATTAGTAACCATTTTGTGAGTTGTCGAGCCAATGAGCATTGCATTGATAACTGTTCTATTTTCTTTCATTGAGTGATATCACACATGATTTGATTGTTCTAGAACTTACTTTGTTGTACATGTCAAGATCGCATCCCTGAGTTTGATGCATTAAAATGATAAGGTCACTTAGGTTCACCATTTTTAACTTTCTAAAGACCAACCCTAGTCAGATCTCCCCTAATTGACCATCGTTGAGCCTAGACCTCTTCTTTGTTTAAAAATTTATTTTGTCACCCCTAAACCTCTTGTGTTCAACCCTCTTTGTTTCTACCCCGTGTCAAAGGAATGTCTTGATTTCAGTGTATGATGATTTCGAATTGGGTTGAAAGGAGATGATTGAAGTTAGCAAGTGTGTCTATATCCCCATATAGTTGGGCGTATTTGAAACAAAAAAAAGGAGGGAAAAAATAGAAAAAGAAAAAAAAGAGAGAAGGGGGAGAAAGAGAAGAAAAGGAGCACACCAAGAAAGAGAGAAAGAAAAAAAAATAAAAAAACAAAAAACAAAAAAAAAGAAGAAAGAGGAAAAAAAGTGCTTTTGTTTATGTGTGTTCTGTTGAGATAAATGGGTGAAGTCCTTAGTTGTGCTTGCACTTGCTA
The DNA here is from genome assembly GCF_036785885.1 of Coffea arabica. NCBI lineage: Eukaryota > Viridiplantae > Streptophyta > Magnoliopsida > Gentianales > Rubiaceae > Coffea > Coffea arabica. The sequence continues at coordinate 30,677,781 of NC_092313.1, forward strand.
ATTTTTTGGAAAAGTTACTGTTAGGCTTTGGAAAGATCAATGGAATGAAGGAGGAAATTGGAATTCATGCAGGGAGTCAATGGTGTTTCCTTTGACATAATGAGCCTAAATTATCTGTTTGATCCAACCCGTGCCTGAGCCCCATTACAACCCGCATCAAGACCCTTGGATTTTTGCATTAAATTTGAAATCAGTGGTAGCGATGTGATATATTAGCAAGTATATGGTAACATCATTTTATTGTGTGGTGAGAGTAACCCTTTGTGTTTCATGTCGGTGTGGTGAGTAATCATATACCATTCTATAAGAGAGGGTTAAGTCTTGCAATTTCTGAATTTGATAATATTGTTAGGAGGAAAGGATATTTGTACTCGCATGTTGGACTGCTACATCTGTGTAACTGTGATTGTATCTCTGAGCTCCGAGATGCTTGAGGACAAGCATTATCTTGGTGTGGGGAGATTTGATAGGGCGATAATTGAGTGTTATTACATTGCTGTTTAGTCCTAATTTTGGCTAATTATTGTGCAGAGTAATGGGTTTATACTCGTATTTGGTATTTGTGTTACCTGCAGGCAACTGAGGTCAAAAGTGACAAAAAGAAGTGAATTTCCAGAAGACCAGTCCCTCCAGAGCGTGCCCACGTCAGAGACCGTAGAGTTGCGTCAAAAAGACGGACCGCGGGTCCTATTTCTAGAGCTACCGCCTTTCTTTGGAGACACATTCTAAACCTACATGGGATTAGGAAACCTTTGCAGAGAAGACTTTTGGCAACAATTCAATGAGGGAAATAAGGAAGGAATCCTTTTGAAAAACAAACTCTAATTCGAAAAGCAAAATGTGCGGCGGCGACAACACTTTAAATAGGACAGCAATAGACTAGGGTCTATCATCTTTCATCTTTTATCTTTTTTCCCTTCTTATACGTGAGTTTGAGACTAGCGGTTGTGCCGCTCTTTACTTTTCTTCAATCGGCTAAACTCCATGAAAGCCTTCAATTGCTTCGTGATTATGCGGCAAGGCTAGTTCTTTTATCTAGTTGAGGAATAATCAAGGCCCGGTGCACAAACAATTGTGAGATCTTTTTGATTATTCTAAATTCGGCGTTTGTGAGTATTTAATTATTCTCTGATTTAATAGTCTATTATTATTTGGATTTATTGGATCAATGTGGCCAGTTGTTCAATTGTCTGAATAGTATACTGCCAATTAGGACAAAGGTGCATATCACTTAATTGTCTTAAATTAGTGGCGAACGGCACAATTTCATTGCCTCGCAAATAGTCTAATCTGGGTCGTGAGAATAATTAATCTAGTTTAAATAAACCCGCATGTGTGTTTGTTAACTAGAATTGGGTCTCTCTAATTCCTAAAACTGTAAATAGATTAAATCCTTCGAGCGTCTCTGGGGTTATTTATTTTACAAGAGGGTAGTTTAAGAGCGTCTCTGGACTACTGTAAAATTAAGGAGAGATTGGGAGTTTGGCGGTTACTAAATTGCTAGAACCAATTTATTTATGAACGTGTGAATTAATGCAGGTATCTATGATCAATTGTGTGAACCGGTGCCGAGATTATCTCCTTGACTAGGTTGTGTCGATTAATTGTTTATTACATTCCTTAGTTATTGCCTTTCTTGCGATTGTTTATTTAGTGACCCTACGCCTTTAATTTGTTCGTTTATCTCTTTTCCAAAAACCCCCCAATTATCTGTGTGTGATAAATCTACCAGTTTCCTGTGGAGACGACCCTACTCACTACTATACTCATTCAGTTTTGGGAGTAGGTATCATTATAAATTTTATCTTTGGTAGTTTGACAACCATCAGGGACGAAATTGTCAAACATCCCAAACCCCGGGAACGAAAAGTGCATTTTTCCCTCTATCCAAACCAAGGAATTGTACATCCTGCTCCCAAAACCAAATCTTTCCTAGTAGTTTTGGACAATTTTTCAAGGTCAAAGGGAGAAAGGAGAGTCCAATTGGACTTGTATGAGGCTCGAGGTGGGTCTCAGCACAAGTGTTCACTACCGTACCCAAATCTTTTTAAATAAAAGAAAGCACTATATGTCTCTTTAATCTATCAGGTGGGATGCAAGATTAATTCCCCACCTAGTGCATGAAAGAGTTCTAAGAGACCATATTAGAATCGAAAGTTTGTTCGGATTTTGCTTCTTAACCAAAATTAAGGAGCATGTAGTATAGTGAGTCGTTTTTGTAGACTTAAAATATTTACCAAAAATTTATATAGGAAATAAATTTTATGGAACTAATATATATGGGAAGGCGATTTATACACATACAAGTATGTGTGGGAGAAGAGGAATAAATCAACAATATATCATTAATTAGATATAATAACAAGGCTCTCAAATTTTACCCTTCTCAACTGACAATAATATTAAAACTCCCAACTAGATGATTTAGTAAACAAGTTTTACAATTACACAAGAAATTTTCTAATAACATATTAATTCTTAAATAGTAAAACTATTATAATTTGACTCCAATAGAATTGCTAAAATTTTTACTTACTAATATGCTACTAAATAAGAATAGAGTAAATCTTATATACACTGATGGTGTATACACTATCATGGTTAGATATACGGCACATATGTAAAATTTGAGTTTCAAATTCAAATTCAAATTATGTGTCATGCATCTAATGATGAAAATGTATTCACTATCAGTGTATAGAAGATTAATCCGTAACAATATAGAAACTTTTATTTTTTAGGCTTGATTAATATGCCAACATTGCCTCCCTTAAATGAAGCTCTCTCAAATCTAGTCTAATACAATCATGATCAATATCTTCCTTGCAAATTTGAACAACATCACTTTGTACTAGTTCATCATCTTCAAACAGTTTTCTCGTAGTAATAATCCACTCACTTAGATAGACTATTTTCATCGCACAATTTGATATCAATTTATTGACAACTCACTTTGTGGTTTTCATAATCACAATTCAACTGATGGGATTCATCTCTGACTTTTGTTTTCACAATCACAATCAATTTGAGAATCCTTGGGCCAATCTTATAGTCCAATTTTCACCAACTAGGTACACCATGACCAACCTTATGGTCTAACTCTATCAACTAACTTCTTCACATCAATTCTTATAATTGACCATGGAAAACACTCAAGACTAACCTCGTAACTAGGGGCAATTCTTCAATTTTCATATGCACTCTAGGATCGATTTCTTGAATTTAGGGCTTTGATACCAAGATGTAAGCTCTCAAAAAAAGGTCCGCCAAAAATTTGTATAGGAGATAAATTTCATAAAATTAATATTTATAAGGAGGCAATTGACACACATACAAGTATGTGTGGGAGAAAAGGAATAAATCAATAATGTATCATTAATTACATATAATAACAAGACACTCAAATTTCGCTCTTCTCAATAGACAATAATATTAACACCCCCTATTTATAGACTGGAATATGCCTATAGCTTTTTGAACAATTGATCAAACATCATCAAACTTGTTAGATATCCATACTCGTATTGTGGAAAATTGGAGGCAACTACTATTAGAGAGGATCCGAGTCCTTAAATATACTCTTCGTGCTTTACATCATCCGTTTAAATCTAGTTTCCATGTTTACTGTTTCCAACTTCAGCAAACAACATTTTTTTTGGCCCCTCTATTAAACCCTTTCGCACTACAAAACAACTACACCTTCCAAAAATTATAATAGTGACCAATTCCTATTTTATTTTTCAAGAACTTTTGAACTTTTTTATATGTCCTAGACTACATGATTTTTTAGGTAAAACAAAAAAAAAAGAAAAGGAAAAAGCTAAAGTGTATATGAAATGGATTTTTCATCAAGTTTGTTATCGACCTACGCATTGTCCCTGTTTCTGTTCTATTAGAGTTGGAATTGACGGCCACGACAAAGTACAAGAATAAATTTCCTGGAATGATGCCAATCTTAAAAGTTACACACTTAGAATTCCAAATATGCCAAATGGTCTTATTGTTTAACTATTAACCTTAGCTTTTATTGCTGAACATCAAAATGAAGGACAAGTCCTACATAAGCGTCTGTTATTCTACCGTCAAAAACAGCATTTCAATATACCGGAAAATAGTTTATACATGAAGCACAAAATACTGCATGCAACTACCAAAACTAGATAAGAGGAGCTATTTTCTAAAACACGTGACATCACATGAATTTGTCAATGCCAATATTATTTCAATCGACCAATAAACCTGAGGAGTAACAAGCCAAATTAAACCTTCAGAAGTACCAGGCTGTGCTAGAATAATGAGGATAAGTCAATACCAATATTATGGAATAAACCATTAAATCAAAAGAATAACCAGCTGAATTGAATATGCGTAGGTATTACACTATACTTGAATAATAATGCGACGAAAGAGCTTATATAATGCCCTGTTTGTCCAGTTAATGGTTGGGAAATGGTATCCCAGAAATGAAATGTGTAATAAGTGAAAGAGCCCTATCAGGTTTATAACTCGGTACTTGATGACCAGCTCCTCTCACCGTCACAAATGTCAAGTTGTCTTGATAAATTTGCACATATCCCCCTACCTGATTACAGCATTACAGCATAACAAAACAATAAATAAATTTTCAGTGAGCATAGCATTGATGAATCTAGCATCTATTTAATATTTATTAAGATCTCAAAAATATATAAAAGTAGTTTACAAAAATTATGTTTTCATGGTTTTAAATACTGGTTTTAGCTTTCGATCCTAGAAAACATGTTTTCTTCTATTCTCACTTCTGAATTGCTTTTAAAAATCTAGCTTAATTGGAGAAAAAGACTGAGAATAAGGTGCTCCTAACTTGTAATTCTGAAAAATTAGAAATATTTAAGAACAAGTTGAAAATCAGAATCTAAATAAAACATTATGGAGGTGGAAGAATTCATGCATTGATTACTGACCTCCAAATCACGATACCATGGCTGCCAAGGAGTTACAATTGAAACGTTCAATGCTTCTATTGCGTACTGTGATCCAGTCACAGGTACCCTTCCATCCACATCGCCACTGTTTTCATATAGTTGAGCTAATTCTTATAAATAATCAATATTTTGGGAAGGTCTTATATTAAAAAATATGACCATAATGAGATAGTGAATGATAGTATTACCTAAATATCCATACTTTTAATCCATTTGCCAAGAACTCTTTAAGAAATGGAAGTACTGTTGACTGCCAATCTGTCCAGTTTTGAAGAACATCACTGCATTTTTTTTTTTTTTTTGGCAAAACCCCATTAGCATGAAAAGATGGGTAACCAGGTTAAAAAATAAAAATTAAAATATTGGAGAAAGAAAGGAGGGCTTCTAAATAACCTGCATGGCTGCCAATCATATGGTATCTTCGTGACATTTGCATGTAGTGCCTCTTGAACGTTGGGATGGTTAAAGTATGAATGGCCATAATATTCACTGCATTCATCAAACTCCAGTATCTGCACGTTGTATTGGAAAATTAAGGGTTCATAGATTGAATAAAGTAACAATAATATTTAAGAAATGAAAATTTTCTAGATTAGGCCATTAATTTGTCATCTTTCTTTACTTTGTCATTAATTTTAATCTTTCAATTTCATTAAAAACTAGAATTTCTGCAAATCCCAGAAAGATATATACCTCATCTTGCTGGGCATAAAAAGATTCCAATGGCACCGTCTAACTAAAACCTTGATGAAGTTCAAATTGTAAATTTCACTTTAAGTTTTCTGAAAGAATGAACAGATATTTTTAGGGTTATAAGTGCTATAATTGATTAGGGATAATTTCAGAAACCTCCCTTGAGGTTTCTAACAATTTCACTGAGCTCCCCTAAGGTTTGAAGGATTACACTTACCTCCCTTGATTAGATAGTTTTAGTAACAAAACCTTAACATAATATTGACTTGGCCAATTTGTTAAATGAATATCCAAAAATGCCCTTGTGTAATGAGTTTTAATTTATTTTTCTATACAATTATAAGATTGTTTAGTATAATTATAAGGAAAATGTGCCAAATTTTTCATGTCCATATCTACTATTTGATAAACAACTATAGTAATAATTTTATTACTATGATATGATACTTTTGATGGTATTTTATTATGGATTTAGATTTATAAGAGAGAAAAGAAAGTGTTGAAATAATTCATTTAGAGTTTATGAATTTTTGGACTAGTGGAATTATCATAGTTTAGTAGTACTTTTGGGCCATTTTTTGATTTATTGTTAATTTTAATACCAAAAAATAGAAAACAAAGATCATAAAAAACATTGGATTACATATAAAATTAACTCGTAAAAAAAATCACTAGTTCGACATTTGGTTATATAGAAATTAGAGGTAATAGTGGTAATTCTATAGTTTTATTGGCAAAAAATTTTAAAAAAGTAATAAGAAGGAAAAAGAATGAAAAATTAATTTTAAAACTCATTCTAAGCATAAGCATACCAAATAAGGGAATTTCATTAAAATATTTAAGGGTAAAATTGTCATTTAAAATGATAATGAAGGTATGTGTAATTTTTCAAATCTCAGGCGAACTCAATGAAATTATCAGAAACCTCAGGGGAGGTTTTTGAAATTATCCTAATTGATTATTAAGTTCTAGTGAAGCTTTTACAATGTATTTTTTTTCTATTAAATGTTATCAAGAGCAAAAGACAAAAGGTAAAAAAAAATAATTAAGAGAACTTACGGAGAACCGCTTGGGTACACTGGTTAGACTGTCATCAAAGCATCGAGGGTAATAGATATTGTATATGTCAACTTCGTCGAACACTCCATCTGCCACACTTAGGATGTTCTGACAATTAGCCGATAATTCGGCCGCTGAGAAATTACAGAATTTGTGGATTTTTTTTACAGTTTCAGGGGAAATGAGAGCATGTGTTGCAAAATAGTCATACATCCCTGGATCATCTGTTGCATCATTGATGACTGCATTTCCAATCTGCATTAAAGTCCAAGATTAATGACACGATTTAGAAAATTTAATTCCATTTAACAGCTTATTTGTAATCATTTATGACAGCCATTTTGTATTAGTCATATTCATACTGCAGCCCAGAATTTCTCCCCCGGATATTGCATGCATGCTACGCTACTATGCTCGTAAAGTTGCCCTTAAAATTTTCAACGTACATAGCAACTCAGAACCAACAATGCCTAAAATGATTTGAACGTGAAAATCACAATATAATTCACTCAGAACTGCTTTATTTGGATGCAAATCATTACATGTCTGTATAAATAAGTTGCTTTCGCAGAAACAACTATATTTATAAGAATTGAATACAAAATATGCCATGACAACATATTCAATTTGTTGGATGTCCTAACCAAGTCTAGCTGCTTCATAGGATCAATTAAGTTTGATAAAGTCGCTTTTATCATTCAGGAGACTAACAATAGGAGTGAACAGACATACCAGGATTCCTTTGAGGTTAATGATGGTCCTGTTCGCCTTCTTGTTATGGTAAACAATGTTATGTGCTAATTGAGGTACATAATGACCAGCATAACTCTCTCCAGAAATGTAAAAGTCTCTATTTTTGTACTCGGGAAACCTCTCAAGCCAATTTAGTAAGAAAATGTAATTGTCTGCAGCAGTTTTTCTATCACCGCCGCTAACAAAATCTGATGTTGTGTTAGAATATGAAAATCCTACTCCGGCAGGAGACTCCAAGAACAAAACATTAGCCACTGCAGGTACAAAATATTAAAACAGCTTTTAGTCTTTAGTACCTAACTATTGAAATATTCAACGGAAAAATTTGCAAAATACAAAAGTAACCCACCATAATTCCAAGCAAATCTGTTCTTGAACAGTGTCTTGCCATCACTGCCAACCCTGAATGGTCCTAGTTCTTGGAAGGCTCCATAAGCAAGAGAAGAACAACCAGGACCTATTTGACAAATGAGTTAAAAAAATGGAAATATCATAGTCAGTTTAACAAGCTTAAGACAATATAACAATGTTTGTAAGATAGTGATATTCTGTTACTAATAATTCCACCTTTGCTGTTGGATTTTTTCAGAGTGATATAATGAAGGGAGAAAATATGTAAGTTATGTATCAATCTATATATATAAATTATCAAGATCTAGGCATTGATCCAATCATTACTCTAAATCAAATGCATAACTAATTTAATAACAAAATGATTAAAACTTCCGAAAAAGAAAATAAAAAAATCAATATCATTCTTGTGAAGATTTTGTACACAAGTTGTAGCGCAGCATGCATAGCTTCTAGTGTATTATTTTTGTTATACAGAATTTCTGGTGCTGATTCGTGGGAATAGAGAAGTTTGGGTTGAAGAGAATTTGGAGTGTGAAACTCAGAAACTCGAAAACAATGAAATACCATTATATAAAATAATCAAATTCTACAGGTAATCAAATACAAAGAATCACACTCTTGAAAATTAACAAATTAAACCTCTTATCATTGTATAAGGTTAGGTGGGACTTTTCTTGTTCCAGAAAAAGTTGTTCCAAAACTTACAAGAAAACTAGCCATCTAATTGTTTTGCCAAAAAAAAAATACACACACACACACAAATTTTGTATAAATCTCCATTAAAAATTTTACACATAACCACTCATATACACACAAAAAAAATGAAATCCTCTAGTTATCTTCCAAGAAAAACAGGCTACTACTTATGTACAAAAGAAAACATATTTATATACAAAAGGAAAATAAAAGTTGAGAAATTAGTAATATACCTCTGTTTACCTTCCAAAAAAAAAAAAAAGCGCTACTACTGATATACAAAAGAAAACAAATTGATACACACAAATAAAATAAATGATGAGAAATTGCTAATGAACCTCCATTGAGCCAAAGGAGAAGAGGCACATCTTCAGGCTTCTTGCGACCCTGTGCTTCAACAAAATAATAGAAAAAGGCACGGCCAGCAGTCTCATTGATGGTGATATATCCACCATACTGCTTGAATCCAACATGTGGTTGTCCAGGCAATCGATCGATCCTATCTTTCTCTTTCAGCCCTTTTTGATTTGAAGGCTTAGCAGGGGCATCAAATGCTGGGAAGTAGCTGCTTCTTTCAACATTGGATTGTGGGTTCAATCTAGCCTTGAGATGATGGTAGTCAGCTTCTCTATGGGTTTTCCCAAAAGTCTGGACCCGAAATAGTATAAACAAGAGAGCTGGGAGGAGAATAAAACGGGTTGTTTTGATCTCCATTTTTGCTGTCTAGGGACAAACTCTGAGGTTTGAAGAATACGAGTTGCTCTATTTATGAGAAAGTCATGAGGGCAAGTACTAACAGGGGAAGAATTCTTGGAGTTTTTGTTAAAGAGAGAAGTTTTACACAAGGACAATTAACCTATCAAAAGATTTTCACAAGGGTCCTGAATCGGTAAAGGTTCTGCTTTGGTACAAGAATCTCTTGAATGAATGTGCATTAACTTTCCTGATTTCTTGATGACAAATCAAATTCCATTTTTTAAACATGTAAGGTGTTCATCTTATTTGGGTGAGATTCATTTCGAATCTCTATAATTCACGTCTTAATTCATTCCCTGTGCGTGACCCTTTTATGTTTCATAAATTTTCAATTTAAGACGGTAACAAACACATTAAATCATGTTTAACATGCAAAGAATCCGAGTTAATCTGAATCTATGTTACTCATCCAAGAAGACTCGTTCAGATTTCTCCATGAACTTTGGAACATAAACTTTCGATGAGGAGAAAGACGTGAATCGAAAGAATACCAATATATAATAAGACGTCACTATTTTTTTTTACTAGACCACTTAACAATATTTTTAGGTGATAGTTTTAGGGTTCTTATGCTATAAAAATGAAGGAAAATATGAGGTAAACAGTATTAAATTGAACTTGACATGTGTTGAAATCAATGTCAAAATTTTGGGACAAAATCTTATTTAATACTTTATTTTTTGCCAGAAAGGTTTTGGCCTCTACTTTATTTGTTTTACCAATTTAATTATAAGTAATTTTTATATACACTATCAGTGTATAAATTTTCATGAATGGATGCATGACACATAAACAAATTTTAAATTTTAAATTCAAAATTTGTACATATTATATATCTAATAGTAATAATGTATACACTGACAGTATATATAAGATTAATCCTTTAGTTATTATACCTTTGAGCCACCACTGGATGGTAAACATTGAAAATTCAGATAATGGTAGATAGAACATTAGTCGGTTAAACCTCAACCAAAGGCATTTCATCGATGAATTTGCATGCCAGGCTCTTCCTCCCTCCGTGTATTGCCTTAGAGAAAGTCTGCACATCAAACCAAGTCTGTTAAATCCAAAAGTTTCAATCCTATTTTCAGCAGTTTTTGGTCAAGTCCAGATATTAGTTGTTTATACTATGAGGTTTTTTTTTTGTTATTTTAGTCAAGTCTTCTGGGCTGTAGATAGGGCTCTGTATTTCTGTATTGTTCATGAATCTTGGGTTAATAAAATTGTGATGTATTTTTCTCTTTCTCCGTCGCAGTAGTAGTATGTGGTAATTATTACCTTTTTTATGGTGTTAATGGAGAAACGTTTTAGAAGAGACTGATATATATCCCTCGATTTTACTTTTAGGTTTTCCCCAAAATTTTGGCTTCCATTTTCCCCGATTTTGGTGATTAGTGACATTACTGTTGATCTACTGGAGGATTATGTCTACTTTTGTAGAACCCCGAGGATTTAAAATCCTCAGTAATTTGAATACTAATAGCTAGACATATCAATGAGTAGCGTTTGAATTGGATCCTTTTGATTCAAATTTAGACCCATTAAATTTACTTAAACACAAATCCAAACTCAAACTCTTATGGTTTTGAAAAAGTAAACCCAAATCCAGACCCTCATGAGTTTGGGTAACTAATGAGAATCTGTAGGTATTTTTTTGAACATACAGAATTAAAGTAAAAATATTTAAAAATGTATAGAGCTTAAAAATAACATAAATACCACCCAAATTTTTGTTTAGAGAGGGAACCAGAGAAAGCAGAGGAGTGTATTAGATAGGCAAGATTAGGTGGTATTTTCTTAGATCACGAGTGTATATTTAATCTAATGGTCATGAAGTCTTACTACATTCGATCTAATGTCCATGTAATATTAGATTATTTTATAAATTTATTGAATATATATATACACACATGCACAAACACACACACATACACATATAGACATGCATACATACATATTATTTATTTATACATAGGATTTGGTTTGAATCTAGGTTTAAATATGGATCATATAAAATTAGACTCTATTAAAATTCATGATTCTCTTACACAGTCTGACTCTGGGTAGGATCTAAGTTTAAAAAATTAAACTTAGACCTGACCCAAACATATTAGGTCTGGATTGAATTTGGGTAAGATCCGATTCATTAACATGCTCAGTAACAACATATGAAGTTAAATCAATTTACTTTCTTAATTGACTCTGTGCATATGAATGTGGGGATAGAAGTTGCATGCATTTGTTGCAAGGCACCAAAATCTAGTATTGAAATGAAAAAACAAAGAAAAAAATAACACCTCATAGGAATAAAATGTTTAATAAAATTAGTTACTTTTTCTATTAGTATATTTACCCTACCCAAATATTTACTTCCTTTAGTTAGTATATTTATTTCAAACTATATACTTCCTTTAGTTTAATCAAACTCCTTTGGTTAGTATATTTACTTCCTTTAGTTAGTATATACTACTTCTTTTAGTTTAATCAAACAACAGTCTTTTTCATTTTAAATACCTCAAACTAACTAAAGGAAGTCTGAAATTCGTCAGAAAGGAATACTGTAATTGGACACAAGAGGAAGTATATATCATAAAGAGAAAAGGACAAGTGTTTTCTGTACTTAAACAAAGAAATTTTACACCTCACATTTCAAAAAGATTGTCTGAAACAAAAGAAAATAAAAGAAATTATTGGCTTTGAAGAATGCTAATGGGCTGGAAATTGAAAAGGAGATAGCCGGAATCAGGGATGATTTGTTGCCGTCTCAAACCGGCTTGGTGTGATTTTCTCTCACTTGTTCTACTTGTGCAATTCAATTTTATTGTAAAATTTAATCGAAACAACTCAAACTTTTATCTATACAAAATTTGTATGATAAACTCTGTTGTCCATCTTTCCCTAAACTAAATGTTTTGGTCTAGTTGATATCTTCTAGTGAAAGGATTTTGCTTGCGACCATATGTTGGTATCAATGATCAGAGTCCAGAGTTTTGGTTTATAGGATATACCAAATTGATGAGGGGCAAAAGGAAAGAGAGAAGTTCCACACACACGAGTGCGGACAGGTCAGAGTTGATTTGCCTAATTGCTGAAGTCTTCTTTATTTGGTTGATGATTTACGTTCGTTAACACAAGAATTGGTTACAAACAAGACCATATTTCTAGACCTAATCGGTAACTTAAAAATTTAAAGCAAGATTTATAGGATCGATATTATCACAAGAATTCTTTTTTGCTATTAAGAGATATGACAACGGAACAAACTGTTAGAGATCAAGGGTACAAGTGGAACATATGCTATAGAAGGCATATGGTGTTCAATTATTTCCTACTTTCCCTGGCTGATACAATTTGCTCTCGCTGATTTTGTTTGACTGAATTCCTACCTTAGCATGGAATGCTCATATCATCTCTTACAACTGTCACCATAATACCCAGATTTCACTCCCCAAAATATGATTGCCAAAATTGGAATTGGTATAAGTGGGGAGGTATTCTTTACAATTGTATGAAGAAGTTGAGTACCGAAGTGCAAATTGCCTTGATATATATCTTCTCCACCGCTTGGAGCTCCTATGTATCGATTTTGTGCTCTCATTTTGTAGAAAGAAACAAAGGGAAGAACAGAACAGCTTCAGGAGGAGAAACTAAGGGTCCAAATCCACCAGAGTCCAATTGATTTAAGGTAACTAATGTATAGAATTGAATTTTATGAGCTGAACTTGATAGGATTTGGTGATCTTTTATGAACCAAATTTGAGTTGATAACTTCTAGCCGGGAAAATTGAAGTTGGACAGCTATAAACCAATTTTGTGGCTATGATTTCTTGCATATGTTGCTATTAACTTGTAACCAAACATCTGATGTGGGTAGATGTATGAAACTGAAGAGATTTTAGATGGTAATGGCCAAGAAACCTTGAGTTCTAACTAACCCCAAGGTTGACAGTCACCTTTGCGCAGCTTTAGTAAATTGGCCATAACTTGAGATGGAAAACTCGAAATTGGGTAACGTCAATTGCATTAGAAACTAGACTTAGAGATCTTTCCAGCGGTATAAAAATCAAGCTCTGGTTCATTGCCTACTAAACCAGAAAATTTGCAAATTTCATTGGAAATCAGAACCTGCGCAGTTAGAGACTGGAAATTGCACTTGCTTGTGGCCCAACTTAGAACCGTCTATTGATTGATTCGCTAAATGATCCCTTGTAGATATATTTAGTATTTCAATTGTGGGTTCTAATGCCTCCAATTTTGTGGTGATTTGACATATATATCCAGAGTTATGCATGTTTAATTGACAACTGCATTTGCTGAAATTTCCACCCTGCACAACATAAGAACTTGAAAGTGTACCAAATTGTGACTGAATTTAGATAAGCTTATGATCTAAATCTCTCAATAGTTTCTTCTAAAGATAGTTAGAGCCTTGTTTCTAGTTTATAAGAGTGTGAAACTTAGAATTTTCTGAAGTATACAGCCCATGTTACGCATGTTTAATTGAACTTTGTCCATGCTGAAAATGATAGAGAGCAGTGTAGCTCTATAGTCGACTTAAGTATAATGGCATAACTCTTGAGACGATATACGTTCTTGATTACTGCTAGGAGTTTCAACAGATGGTTATTATTCTGATTTTATTGTTTTAGGGGAAGGATAAAGAGAATTTGTGTGACACTCTCTTGATTAACGAGTAACTGGCTCTTTCATATCTCTATAATTTTTAAAATGTCTTTAAAAATTTTTTATTTGTCACTTGTTATAGAAAATATATTTTGTTATACTAAATTGGATTGAGCATGTGTAATTTTTTGACAACTATGTGCATATGAATAACTATATTACTTGTTTAAAAGTGATTGTTATGCAATATTTTGGATATCATTGGACGTGCTTAAATAAGTAAATGACACGAAAAGCCTCTAAAATTGTTATATTTGAATACTGGTAGCCCTTTCACAGGATATAATAGTGGACAAATGACTCTATTACGGGAAAAAAGAGTGACCGTAGTAATTATCTAGAACTATATTTTTAACCGGTATGTGGCCCTACCACGGAAAATAATAGTGGTATTTCATAGTCTTGTCATGAAATATAATGGTGACCGTGGCATATTTTTGAGCTAAACGCAAAATGAAAAGATACAACATTCCATGGATTATAATTAAAGAACTATGAATCTATGCACAGTTATGCATTGTATATGCAAGATGCATGCACTGTTTTAATTGTGATTGAATTCCAAGAAATAATTTTATTAAATGTTATTTATAATATTAATATACTCAATCTATTAAAGATACATTTGAGCTACTTATTGAGTAAATTGATGATCACCCCACCTAATTTTTTCTGTCCTGCAGATGAGGATCAAATGCATGATCGATTGAAGACTAGTTTGATCATAGTATGTTTCTAGCGTTGAATTTTGCAAAAATGTAGCTTGTATGACTTTTGTACCCTAGTAATGCATGTATGTCAAGAGTTTAATGTGAAAAATTGTACAAATGACTTTTTATGTTTGAAACTTTGGTAAACACATTTAGGTGGCGTTTGGTTCGCACATCGGAATCGCATTCGGATTCGGAATCGGATATCCTGGGTTTGGAATGAGGTCATTCATTCCAATATATTTGTTTGGTTCAAGTACCTGGAATGTGTATCATTACTATAGTTGATGTTTGGTTCGTCGACTCTTTCGGAATGGAATATAATAAATATATTATAAACCACATCGTAAATGATAATTATTGGCTCTTTGTAAATGAGATATAAGAAATTTTCACTAATTAAATATATTAGTATAAATGTATTAGTAAATATATTAGTATAAATGTATTAGTAAATTTAGATAATAATATTATCATTATAAGTTTGTAACTAATTAAATTAAATATTATATATATAATTAAATATAAATATATAAATATATAATATATACAAATATTAATTATACAAATATTTTATATAAATATAATATATATTACATATTAAATATAGTTATTATTATATATTATTATATTTAAAATAATAATTATTATAATTATATAACTTATTAATATTACATACATGTATATATTATAATTATATGCACATATAATATACATTTATAAATATACATATATATTATAAATATAATATTATATAATATTAATAAATTTATAATATATATTATATAAATATAATTATATTTAACTAAATAATTATAATATATAATTATATAATACAATAACATCATTATTATAAGTTTGTAACTAATTAAATTAAATATTATATATATAATTAATTATAATTATACAAACGCTATAAAATAAATACATAATTATAATTATATAATATATAAATATTAATGGTACTCATATTTTATATAAGTATAATGCATATTAATATTAGATATAGTAATTATTATATATTATTGTATTTAAAATAATAAATATAAGTATAAATATAATTTATTAATATTATATACATGTGTATATTATAATCATATGCACATATGATATGCATTTATAAATATACATATATATTATAAATATATTATTACATAATATTAATAAATTTATAATATATATTATATAAATATAATTATATTTAACTAAATAATTATAATATATATTTATATAATGTACTAATATTATAATTATAATATATTATAATTATAATATTATAATAAATATATTATATTTATTATATATATGTATATATTATAATATATAATAAATATAATATATATAAATATTAATTATATCATTGTATAATTATAATATGTAATTGGATTTGTTTCTTGGAATCAAACTTGGGAATCGGACAAAACCCACCAAAATACTTGGGAATGGAGAAACACCAAATTTTTAGAAATCATTCCAAAATTTCAATTCCCATTCCAGTGAACCAAACACCATTTATGGGGTTCATTCCATTCCCCGAATCCGATACCCTCTTACCAAACGCCCCCTTAAAGATTTATGTAATTATTGGTATATTTATAAGTTCAACAGACGCCGGTATATCCTCTTGGGAGTGTATATCGGTGCCACGCTCCAAAATATAAGTTAAATAAATTTTTAAATACGATTATCGGATTTGGGGCGAGACAGTCACAGTCTCATCCCAAGCAAATGAATGCCTGAATTCCTAGAGAACCACATTTTTGCGGCAAACTGTTGGCTCCATTCGGACAAAAAATCCCGCATGCCATGTCCTGATCAAATCCGAATAGTTAGTCCTCCTCATGCTGCTTGGCAGACTAGAATATTTTGATCTGCATGCAGTTTTGACATTCTCAGGATAGAAAGCAGGACCAATCTTACTGGTTTTCAATCACATTTATAACTTATTTCCTGTAAAAAGATTTTGACTAGACTACGAGTAATAAAAGTCAAGAAATGTCAACATTTTTCTTGCAGAAAAAGAACAGAAATTACCTTCCTTTTTTTTTTTTTTTTATGTCCAACAATTGCAGCAATTGGTGTCTGCAGCTCAAGTCAAACCCTGTAGCTCGTATAACATGCTAAGGTTAGTTTTTCTTTGGGACATACAATGTATTAACAATTGAAACTGATGTCAGTCAAGCTTGTGCTGCACAAGGAAATACAAGAGGAGGGAAATTCATGCGTTCATGTGTTCCTTGTTAACAATTTGATTAAACTTGTTTACACCACCCTAACTATGAGTGTTGGTTTTCTTCATGTGTTTCTTGTTAAGCAAATAGAATATCAATTAAAATCAATCAAGAAACAAAGAATACAAAGCCAAAAATATGTAACTATTATCACAAATATTACTTGCATAATATTAATGATACCATTGCCTTGGGAAAGGGTTGTGTTGGGTGATAGGGTAGGAGGGACTGTAGGTTCTAGATTTAAGACCTCCCATTTATTTAAAAAAAAAAAAAAAAAAAAAACACCATTGCCTTAATTCACAAACTCTTCTAATTAAGCCATAACAAGATGCCTGTTTCTTTTTCAGGGATACCATGAGTATCAGTTTTCTTCACATACTTCTTTTTAATCAATTACTAAAGCAAATAAAATCAATCAATAATACCTTCGAGATACGATTGACCAATTTCGCCAACCATTTTCTAGTATAAT
Source organism: Coffea arabica (assembly GCF_036785885.1). Taxonomy (NCBI): domain Eukaryota; kingdom Viridiplantae; phylum Streptophyta; class Magnoliopsida; order Gentianales; family Rubiaceae; genus Coffea; species Coffea arabica. The sequence goes on from NC_092313.1 coordinate 30,695,158, forward strand.
ACCTTGATTACTTATATACCCAAAAGTGATCATGGAAGAAAGCAATGTACTATGACTAATGACTTATCAGTCTCCAGAGGCTCCTTCCAGCTCCAAATCCATTGGGCCTAAATGCCTAATGAACGTAATTACAATTTTCGCCTAAATCCGTCCAAAATTAAATGATAATGATAAACCAAAAATAATGAAAAGCACACAAGGTACAAAAAATGAAAAAATGGAACCAAGCCTAGACCAACATGAAATTTCCACCAGGCATGCCCCCTTCAGACTTCACCAATAACTAAAAAATAAAAATCAATACACTTCGTCAATCAAATGGCATTCTTCACCTAAATCAATTGAAAATTACATGTATACCAGCAAGATGAAAATAATACATGCACTCTCACAAAGAAAGAAGATTTGGCCAAATGCATTATCACCAGCCATGCAAACTTTGCTTTTTTTTTTTTCCGACAACAGAAAATAAATTTAAAAAAAAATGCTGAACATGAACATTACGTTTTTTTTTTGGGGGGGGAGGGGGGGGGGGGGCTTTCTGACATGCATTTTTCTTACCTTTATAAATTTAACTTGATTATTCTTGCTTTGTCCTGTTGCTTTTCATTCTTTTTCTTTGTCAACCCAGTTATTTTGTCTAACAATACAGAACATAATGAGTTTGTTCCTTTGAAAGCTCTATTTTAGACATAGAAAATTAAGGAGTTATTTTGCATTTCCGATCAACAACACGAGCAAAATAGTGGGTTTGTTACTTTGGCAATAATCATATTAACTACCATTATTGATCATACCCAATAGCATATTATCCACACATTGAACAAAATTCAAAGTATTTGTATACTAACAAATAACAGAGCTCATCCTTGTCCAGAAAAGGGAATGGTGTACATAAAAGAATAAACTGCAAAAATCTAAACTTGGCAGCCTAATATGTGGATCCATCCAAGTCTGTGACTGCTACTCTCGTAGGCTAGACTAAAGATAAGCCTAATTATCAAATAATTGGAACCAAAGCTAAAATTCCTCAAATCACAACAAAGTATAACTGGAATGAAGAAATTATGACACCCTGGCAGGTCTACGTCTTGTACATATGCAAGGAAGGTAATCAAAAAAAAAAAAAAAAAAAGATCACTTAGGCTCCATGTGAGATGAAAGTCTCATGCACAGTTTTGAATGAGAGATAGAAGTGATGCATCTCCTTTTCGACTTTCACTCTCCCATCATCATTTGCTGAGTACCTGAAGATCCAAAACTCCTACAAGGTCTTGATTGATGAAGAACCGACAAAATTTGAATTCCTGAGAAGAACAGATCAAGTTAGACCCAAAAACCCGGTCCTCCATCAAGATCCATTGCTCGCTAGGTTTATTCTCAATGCCACTTATTGATTTCAAGGTCAAAAATATGCTTTTTGTACAACATACCAATTTAAAGTCATCATTCAGTCAAACTCATATTTGGTACCTCATCAGCTATATTGGTCCTTCCCACAAGATAGAATCTTAGCTACAGAACTCCTGGACTTTCACATATACCAAGTCTCGCTTATTGCTCTTGGCATTGTTGCATGTCCAACAACTTGGCACTATGACCGTTCAGTTCTATCAAAAAGTTATAGCCCATCAGAACTCAAGACTTTCTCAACTTTTGATCTCAACAATCTCAGTTTCACCATCACTATAATCTCCCCAACATTTAGTTTTAGTCTTCTCCACCAGAATGCTACCACAGCTTTCTTTTGCAGCAACAATCTCAGGAATTTGGGTTGCCGTATCTGTGCTCTTTTTTTCAGGATCTGTACATGACTTTTCGGCAACTCCAGACTCATTATCACATGGTTTTTCACCATCGTCAGATTGATTCTCTTCAACTTTCTTGACTATTGAGCTTTCAACTGTCAAGTTCATGGAGGACTCCTCATTACATCCATCTGATCCTACTTCATTCTGACCTTCAACATGTTCTGCAACTGAACGAGTTTCTACAGATTCTACTGGTACTGGTAACCCATTTTGAGTTGCCGGAAAAACATGCGAAGGTGCTGAAGAGCCATTTGGTGAAACTAGTACACCATTTTGGGGTATAGGATAAGCATTTGGTGATGCAGCAGTACAATTTGAATAAACTATATAACCATTTGGAGCAATTGGATAACCATTTGGAACCCATGGCTGGCCAGGGACAAACTCAGACGCATGTGGGTTCATTATTCGTGGCAGGCTGAAATGACTTGCATCCCCATTATGTTCATCACTGTGGTAAACAGTTTTATTACGTGGTACCCGATTTCTTGATCCAGTATAGCCACCTGAGAGTCGGGGACCATATGGAACTCTTGCAGTTGCTGACTGATTTGGTGATCTATGAGCTGGACTAACTGGAACCAGTGGTGGAATATTTACAGGAGGGGGCAATAATCCTCCAAGTTCTTTAAAGCTTTGCACTGGAACTGAGCCAAAAACCGGAACTGATGATGGATTAAATGGAGGAGCAGCTGCAGAAAGTTTCTTGCTTGTTCCTTTTCCAGTCTCACAATCCCCCTGCTTTACTCCTTCATTTGGCAATGAACTTGCAATTTCTTTATCTTCGTTTGCTTCATTTGCAGGAGAAAGCTTCTCCTGTATAGCTTCTACTTCGTCTTTTGGGTTAAATTCATGTTTTTGTGACAGCGGGGTGGTTTTTTCTGCTGAAGTAGAGATAGGTTCATTCTCAGACGACGCTTCCTTACATTTGCAACCTGGTCTTTCAGACACTTCCACTTTCGAAGTGCCAAGTTCTGACTTTTCAGAAGAACTAGAATTCTCACCTTCCAAAACAAAACCTTGCCCGGCTTCTCCTTCCTTGCTTTCAACAATACTCCTTTCTTGCTTACCCTCAGTGACTTCAGATCCCTTTCCTTTAGAATCTTCAGTTTCATCTCGTTCTAAAGATTTTACTAAGGTAGTAGCTATCTCTTCTATCTGTTCTTTGCTGTTGGAATCTTCATCCATTTGCCCATCAAGATCCACTGTTGATTTCTCTTCGATGGGACTGTTCACTTGTCTTTCCTCCCCATTATTCCTTTCTACCACTTCACTTTTAGATGCCACGCCTGTCTCCTTCCTTATGGGAAGACTTGCTTCTGCAGAGCTTTCATTTGGAAACTTTTCAGTCACTGCCTTCACTATTGTACCAGGTGGAGCTAAAGCAACTTCTTTGTAGGAAAAATGTTTTCCAGCTGTCTGAATACTGACCGAACTTATGGTTTGATCAGCCTTACTCACTGGATCAGTAGACGCAGGGCTCGCCGGGGCTGATTTTGGGTTAGCTGATTTTTCTACACCACCACTTGAAATTGCAGGATTGATTGACTTTGGACTGAAGCTAGCACTCTTCCCAAACTTCTTTGGAGCAGGAGTAAGTGTGGAAGCAGCAGCAGACTCATTAGATGATGTCCTTGGAGATGAGAAAGTGGTGCTTTTACCACGGAATTTGGATACCTGAGAAGTGTTCATTAAGTTGGTGTGCAGTTTTGCGAGGTTGGGCCTCCTTGAGCCAGGAGGCTTTTGGCCCATCGATGAGCGACCCTTAGGTAAAGCTTCTTGCCATCCTTCTTCAGATCTATTATCCTGCACAAGATCATCATGTTCATTTAATATTGTTTGCTCTGCTGGAAATAAATCATGGGTCTTGTCAATGGTTTCCATAAATAGCAGCTCAGATTTGTTCTCTTTATCACTGGAATTCTCCACCACAGAATGAGCTGGTGATAGCAATTCATCCTTGTTATATTTATCTTCAACAGCCTCCCCATTTTGTCCTATTTTGCTTTTAACCTGTGTCATAATTATGATATTCATCAGAATATAGCAGCATACAAAGAAGATTAGTAACTTAAAAGTACATGTAAGAATCAAAGAATTACTAAAGATTTTGACCTTTGCACGAGCTTGTTTCTTTTGGGCATCCCTTACTTCATCCGGCATTATGTAATCCAGCAAATCTGACACACTAATACAACGAAAAAGTGGAACTATGTAATCATGATTTATAGAATCCAAAATGCAGTAACAGCAATTTTCACAATTTAATTCTTTTTTATTCGCTATGCAAATTATGGTACCAGAATGCGATTATTTAGTTTAAAACCAGCTTGAAGTCAGCTCTTTATGTTGGCTAGTATAATGGGATTATTTAGTTTTAAACCAGTTTGAGGTCTGCTCTTTATGTTTGGCTAGTCTAAGTGTATGTAGTGAAGGTTTACCAAGTCCTATATAGAGCTTGAGCATGACAAACAGGTTTTTGATTGAGCAAACACCCTATAAAATCCATGAATTTGAGGCACTCGAGGTTCAAGTGTTTCCATTAACCCCCATTATAAGAGATGATTCCAATTTAAGTATCTTCTCCCAGGATAGAAAATGCAAAATGGGAATGAAAATAATAAACAGAATATCACCTTAAATGTCCTTTGCTAGAAATAGAGGCATCTGGTTTTGGGGTACCATTCCGCGCTGCTTCTTGCTGCTCCAGGGCCTTTGACTCAAAATATTCAAGCCATGCAGCCGCATCCTGAAGAAACATCTGATAAGATTGAAATAGTAATCAACTGAAAGCTATTTAAGCTTTGTTGAAAGATAATTTGTATCACCTGTGTACGAAGATCATCTGGCCCAAGTTTTGCCTGCAGTATTTGAAGAGTGGTTTGTTCATGCTGAACACTCAATGAATATGCTTCCATCAAAGAGAGAGCAATTGCTATAGCATGATAGCTGGCTGCAGTCTGAAAAAGCCACAAATGTCAGTTTTAACATGCTCGAGGCAAGTTAGCATCAATCATACTCAATGCACAAACATAAGGCAGAGTAAAGAAGACAGAAAAAACAGTGCAATTTTGTTTGAGGAAAGCCCTTGTTTAAATTTCTGCAAAGAGATGCCTGCTAATTTTCTAAAATGGGATATACAGAAAATTAGTTTGTGTAGATATACATGAACAACATTTCCAAAACCAACCAACATTCACAACTACAAATTGACAGTAATGATAATAATAGACGGAGATGCAACACAAGTGGAAATTCACAGCACCGAATTAACCCCAGATAGTTTGATCAACTCTTTCATGAGATCATATCAGGTGTTTTTCATGGACACATGCATGCGTCCTGAGAGCAGTCATTCAAGTGGGAGAGAAGGTTAAGATTTCATTATACTTTTTACTGAACAAATTTCAAATCTGTGGTAATTTTCCTAACAACCATTAATATGTGCACTAAGTACGATTCTTCTAGATATTAGCAAGACATCTGCTGGAATATAGCAGAAAAGGGTCTTGTAACCTTTGCAGCTAAATTCAGTACTTTATGGTGTGTCCCCTTCCTTACGCCTCCCTTAGTAGGATGAATCAGTAGCTCTTGATTTTTCGGTCTTGAACTTTTCAATACATATATAAAATACATATAATTTACAATATATATACATATTGATGCATATATACATATGTATGTGAATATGTATACATGTATATTGATATATGTGTGTGTGTGTGTGTGTGTGTGTGCATGAAGAGAGACAGAGATAAGAGAGAGAGAGAGAGAGAAGACCTGGATATGATCAGCTCCAAGAAGTCTTTGATTGCATTTAAGAGCCTCGTGGAGGTACCTCAGAGCAACATGGACATTGCCCAAACCTTCTTCCATCATTGCAATGTTAATGTAAGTCGCAGCCGTATTTGGATGAGATGGTCCACAAGTTAGATGCAAGAGATACAATGCGCGATTGACATACCTATAAGCAAACAGAGGAAATATTAGCCAATGAAAAAACAAATGATCATGAAAACATCTGTGCTTCAACATTTCAAGACTCAGAGATAGTCAGTCCTTAGCACCATGATTTGCCTTGTCCAAGACTTGGTATTACTCTATCTAAATGCTCAAGGAACTCTTTCACACCTATTTGTAATAAAAGTAAACAAATTTCACTTCGGATTTAGAAAATTTAAGTCTTCCAATCAGCCAGGAAATCAACAGAAAATATGCCAGACAAAAATAAACAGATGAAAGTAAAAAAGAATCCAGAAAGACATAAACAGTCTTTGTGCTTCTTACGGCGTCCATTTAAACTGAGTTTGCATACCTGCTCTTCTTAGATACTGTCAACCAAGAATTAAGAAACTAAATTAACTGCTATCATCACTTCCATAGGGAATGAATCCTGTTAAGAATATTCTATTTAGTCAAGAACTTATTTTAAAACAATAGCTCATGCATAACTCTTTCACTGAACATTCTTTTTCAAACTCACACAGATGAGTCAGTGGACAAAAGATTAGCAAAAGTTGAACTTTCTTACAGGCCCAAATGGTTGCAGCTTATTTATACTATAGTCATTACCAACTAGATAAGCTTTTAAAGCAAAATGGATGATAGCTTGGTATTGAAAATATGATTATGAATTTGACTAGTTTTCATGACTGTAACGAACTCACAGCAAAGATGGCAATCAAATACAGCATCTTACAGAAACAATCAGAAACCATGCATAAAACAAATAATTTTCTAGAGCCACAACTTAATAACAGTTCGAAGTAGTTAAATTTTGAGGACCTTTAAGCAAAGAATCATAAACAATTGGAGACAGGACTATGTTGAAGAGGAGATCAGAATATAATGCATACGCATAACATGCTATGCAGAACTATCAGCATGGATTAATGGTAAAATGCAGTTTCACACAAATCAACTTGCAATTAAATGCTTAATAATAAGGAAGTTAATGGTCAGATTGAAGCAAAAGAAACTATGAGAACAGGAGATGCAATTATTGGTGCAATATGACATTCACATCACCATACAACTGAAATTGTTCTATGTTTTCCACAGCAGGACTAAAAGCATAATATACTTCGAACGACCAGAACAAATTTGTGGTCAGTCCTTAAGAAACAAGAGATACCATGCAGGCTACCTAACAGAATTTTCAGTAATAAAGAAATTTCACACTGTTGATACATTTAAAAAAAACTTTTCCATGTATTAGAGAAAGGGAAAAAAAAAAGTTTAGTTTGTAATAACACACTTAAATTCTTGACAAAGTTAATTGATTTCGCATCCAATCCTCATCATTTGTAAGTTTTTGTCCATAATACGTTCCTATTCACAACTCTACTTTCCAGCAAAGAAAAATCAAGAGAAAACGACTCTGCTTTCCAGCAAAATTTGAAATCATTCAAGATTTAGTTGGTGAATATGATGAAGTGAAAGGGTTCCTGGATTTCCTCTTTAAGGGACAAGTTACATGAAATAGCTGCAGATTAAGCAATGTACCTTAATATAAGCAATTGTTTTATAATTAGGCAACAAAAGCAACAAAAAACAATCAACATTTCAATAAGAATCCATCTAGGAAAAGCTTTCAAATATTATATGTATTTGACCTACTTTAAGGCCAACTCTGTATGCTGGAGCCGATAGTAAAAAACAGCCAAGTCTCCATAACTTTTCATTGTATCTGGGTGATCAAGTCCAAGCTCCCTCTCATTTATATCCAAAGCTTTTTGCAGGTAAATTGTAGCCTGAATGGTTGAAAAATGGTAAAAGACAACAACAGAGTTAGAATGGTAGTAGGTGATTGATAGCATCATAAGTAGAGAGAAGTGCTTCGACAGTCCCACGAGGTTTTACATCACACTAGTTAAATCAGAAATATATTTAGTAGAAGCCATGCATTTATGTTTTAAGATGTCAAAAGCTAGGTTGAACATAGAAATGTGTCATTGAAACTTTACATCAATACCATGGTGGCCCTAATTGTGCAACTCAGGTGGTTCTTCTGCAGATATTTAGATAGACAAGGATTTCTGCATCATTATATTTTCTACTTTGTTTGAAACGCTCAAGCTTAAAATATCATAAGATAATCAAAGGCACCAAAGATCTTCGACAACCGAAAAAAATGAGAACCAATTTTTTACATGCCTCTGAGTGACAAGCAACATAAAAAGCGTAAATATGGTATGTATTTCCTCCAATTTATCTTTACTACAGCAAGTGAAAGACTACAGCAAGTCTCATTCTAATAGATATTCCATTAAAAATGTGTAATGGTTTCTAGAGTTTGGGATCTGACAACTGAAATTTGTTGAAGAAGAAATACATGAAGGAATTGGGGGTAACCTTGACATTGTCTAAAGATTTCTCTCTTCTTTTTCTTGGAATGACTAACTTAAGATACTTGCCATGAAACTTATTACCAGTGGAGAACACTGGTGTCACCTTTTCTAGTGATAAGGATACATGTTCGGTTTCTTGCTTGATCTCATACAAGCACATATTCATCTTATTGTTTATTAAACACAAACATTAAAAGTAAAATGTGCAGCTTATTCTTTGTTGACCAGCCCAATAAACCAATTAATCTAATTCAGGACAGTTGCGGCAAGGAATGACATGCTCCATATTTCCTGTTAATAGTTTCTTCTTGATGTTTAAGTGTAAGCTGCACTCTGTATCCATCAAAAGGATTTGCCAATAGATCACGGGTTCCAGTATTACATAGTACCTGATTAAAATCTCCGGTATGGTAGAGAACCACGGCAAGAAGACTATATGCTCCAGCTGTCATTCTATGGTAAGGTCCACAAACTGATACAAATCTGGAGAGTGCCTGCAGAGTAGAGAATTGAGATTAGTATTGTCAAAAATTCAATCAAGTCAAAATAAATCATTGAGTTGCAAGGGAGATGGAAGTTCACGTTACCTTAGTTCCATAATTAACAGCATCCTCCAGTTTGCCTTTATCCAAGGATGTTTTTGATGATTCTAACAAAGTACGCCCATCAGCTGATGAACATGCAACATGCTGTAGGGAAACTTAAATGGGGTAATGAAAGATTAGTCAAATCAACTTTTCACTTGAGTTGTGGAGTTTTATACCTTGTATACAGGTATCATGCTTATAATGTCTGTCTTCTTAAAAGGGCAAGATGTATCCATGTCATAGTCCCTGGAAACAAGCTCCAGTCCAACCTGAACAAAGATGACATCTTTTGCATAACAGCAGAAGATTGTGAAGTTCAGGTCTACCATGAAGTCTTAGATTGAGACAAGAACATACCTTATGGCAAAGCCCACGAAGAATGGCAAACTTTCTGAGGTCATGGATGTTTTCGTCCTTCCATTTCCACCCAAATCTTTTAAAAAGAAAAGTTTCCACCCACTTCCATTTCAAGTTATCATCATTAGTAATTTCTGAATCAGCATTTCCTTCAGATGCTGTTCCTAACAGTACATTTAAACATGATGCAATTGACAAGGCCAAGTCACCAATATTATCTACTGCTGCTACAACAGCATGCAATACATGTTTGTAAGCTCGAACAACCATCTCATGTATACAGAGTGACTGTACATGAGGAAGTTTGTCTGCAAGCTCGACCTGGCATGACAACAGAAACCACAAATTTTCAAGCTTTTGTTTCTTTGAATGTTAATAAAGATGATATAATCTTAAGGTGGAGATATTCACCTTTGATTACTCATTGAAAACTGGTGTTCATCCATATAATTCACGTTATAAGATAATAACACAAATTCATTTAAAAAATTAACTAATGGAATTTTTCATCAATAACAATGGACTTTTATCAAAGTCCAACATGAAATTGTTATAGGATTTAAACTTACTTCTGCTAATATTTTTATGAATCAGAAGAAGTCATCTTTACCTCATATGTTTCATAAAGATAGTTCAGCTACTTGAGGGTAAAAATGCTGGAAATATTACATGGAAACAGTACTTTGCATTACAAAATGTCCCAATAATGCAGCACAGCCCACCCATCAGCAGATATATATTATTAAAGAATTCTAATACTCATTCCAAATTTACACCTTGAACTTTTGTAAACATTTAGCATCACTAATTTTGTCGTTTCAGTTCAAGAATGGTAGATGCAGATGGTTCTAAGGTATAAGATTCTGCAAGATCATAGATGGTTATCTGCTACAATGATATTATTATCTTAATAATGTGCTCTAATTTGCTGGCTTATTGTCTTGATATAAGCCTGCGCACCTTATCATAGATCTCTCAAGTCATACAATTCATGTATAATTTTCATACATTCAGCAATGCAATAGGTGTCAGATAATGGAAAAGTGTAAACGAATCAATTTATTACCACACGTCCTAAGGAGCAGATTTGCAAACCCCTCGTATGCATGAAATCAGTCAGCGTCCTTCCGTCGACTGGTGAAAGTTCAAGGGAGCCAAAATCAGCCACCTGTCAGTTTGGTAAAACCAATATTTGAGTCTCTGTCAGTTCAACAAAAGCAATAGTTGCTGGTCTCAAATTCGATTAACTGCGATTCCAAAAAAACTAATAAGCTCTGATATAAAGAATGCAGAAAATGTATAACAACACACCAGTTTTGGAAGTGCAGTATCAGCATAGTATTTGTGTGCCATCTCAATCAACTCGCTGGGCGACTGCCAACATGAATGAAACGAAAGAAATCAAGTTTTAAGAACACTAAACCTCTTGGACCACAGATATTGATTTTCCCTATGGTCAGACCATTAAAATGTCTAAAGACTCGTCTATCATATATCACAGACACGACTATATGTTCAGCAAATATCCTCTAGCAGATGTTATTAGTACATGAATTACAGCAAATAATACGAAATTAATCCACTTATGTCTTCATTTATAGAGCAATGAGCCAACCTTAAGATGAAGACCAGTCTCTGAATGTTTAAGGCGCATGTATGATGCTTCAGAAAGCAGTTGTTTCCACATCGTTTCTTTTGCCTCATCTAACTCTTCAAGTTCTTTCTTTCCCACATCAAAACCATCATTTGCAGCTTCTTTTCTTTGCTCAGATTTTGAGTTTCGGTCATCTAGTTTTTTCTTAATATCCTTGAGCAGTCCACCAGTTTTTCCAAGACCCTTTACAGCTTGCTCAACTTTATCTTCACCTTTTTTAGAGTCAGTTTTGCCTGCACTTTGATTTTGTAAATGTTGAACCCAACAGGCCCCCAGCTCCCATCTAATTGGTTTTGTTTGTTTGGTGTCCTCCGCTTGCAACCTCAACAAACCTTCTCCTAACACCTTTCTTACCAATGACCTAGATGTACGTAAATCTTCAAGGTCTGTAATATTTGATCTTTGAACCAGACTGGATGCTTGGGATGCTGGGGTCTTGTGCAACAGCATTCTTAAGCTGGGATGAGATGATCAGACACTGGTTACTGAAAGCATCATTATAATGACAGAAAAAATGTGACAGTAGCTACAGTTATTACATTTAAGCAGTGGCAGACCCACAATTTGGGGGGACGGGGAAGAGAGGGCAAATTTTGAGATAGAAATATTGTCTATAAATTATCTTCTAACATAACGGTTGCAAGTGAAAATTGACTGAATTGAATGGAGTACTTTTTTCTGTTTGGGGGGGGGGGGGGGGGGGGAGGGGAGGTGGGAGGCAAGGGGAGTAAAGAGTTCAATGAAAATTCTATAATATTATACAGGTTGAAAGGAATTTCTAAAAAATTGCAGGGGAAGGCCATCCCAGCTTCCCCATCTACGTCAATGCATTGTGGAACACATATACAACATATGCAACTAAAAAGTGGTATGCTGGATGCATGTAGCCATGCTGTGAGATCTCATGCGTCTGCAAGTTCCTAACACCTTTAATACGGACAACTATATTAGTTATTTGTTTGTTGTATATTACCTATTAAGAAGGAAGTTTGTTCCTTTCATTACGAGTAAAATTGATATTTTAAAACAATTTTTGCGTTCTGGGAGTTAAATAAAAATAGTAATAAATATACACACATACATACATATTAGCAAACAGAGATTCAATTACAGCATTATAATAGCCTTCTTGAACCAAGTAATCGTAAGATTTCAAACGTCATAGGAACCATATGCTGATGTAAAGGAAGAAAAAAGTCTCAAACCTTGAAGCCAGATGAGAACTAACCTATTCACATTCAAGGCATTTGCACCTCCCTCAGGCTGGTCCTGAATGTCAATGTCCTGGGAAACTACACTATCATTCTGATTTGTTTCAGCTACCACTTTCACAATAGCTGTATAGCCAGAGTGTTTAACAACCACAACACCCAGAGTAGAAGTATCCTGCAAGAAAGCAATATAAGCTCATAATGAAATTATTGTTTTCTAAGAAAATGTCAAGAACAAGAATCACATCTACAAAGATTCAAGAAAATGAAGAACAGAATGGATTGCTAAACTGACATGAACAGTTGCACTTTCATCTGCAGTTATCCCTTTGAGTAAATTTCGCTTAGTAAGTTCCTCTTGTGAGATCCCAAGAACACGAATCCCATCATTCTTGCAATCTAATTTCATACTTGCATCAGCCATGTCCTTTGTCACCGTAATCAGTAGATCTCCAAGTTTCTGTTCATATTCGATGCAACTAGAACCAGCTGGCAAGTGCTGATTATTTTCCACAAGATTCTTTATTGCTGCAACAGCTTTAAAGACTGAAATGTCAACGAATAAACTGTGAAGTAGAAAGGCTTTTCTATCTCGAATTTGCCTTTCCTCTTCTGTCTTACACTGCATTGCTGCCAAAATTGCAAATTCTTTCGCCCACTGCCTATTATCATGCTTCCCATCTCTTCCTTGTCCACCTCCATGTCCTCCAAAGTTCTCATCTTCAACAGGCAATGGAGGAAATGTTGATGGCTGCTCAGCAACAAAAGGTGGTACAACCCATGTATTCACTCGAAAACCATAAGGAAGATTTCCAAACTGAAAAGGACAACTGATGTTACAACAAATTGTTACTCTGCTACATTTTTCATCTCAAATATTTCATTCAAGACAAAACAACTTACAGAAAATACTTACTTTATTGTGCTCACTGAAAGCTTTCATCAGAGATTTATATGCCTGATAACCACAAGATAAAGTTGCAAAATAAGTGAGCAAGCTTAATCAAAGCATAGAAGAAAATAACACTAAGGCACTTCAAGCAAGTAACATGAATCATGGGCTGGACAAGTCCAAAGTTCTCAACTTGTGCCTCAATTTTATTAGCGCAAACATCTTCATGTTTGCAAGGCGATAAACAATGTCAGTACTACTAAAATTTGCAGTTTTCTCCACTGTTCTGAACGTTAGTTTTTTTTTTTTTTTTTTTGGTTTAACATTGTAAAGTTAGTAATTGTAGTAAAGTGTAACTCTATTTTTATTCCTTTACTATCATGTTCTTGATATTGAACTCTATTTTTATTCCTTTACCATTATGTTCTTGATATTGTTCAAGTGTAAACATAACTAACTTTAATTCTACATTGCCTAATCACGCAAACTATAATGTAAACATCAGTAAATCTACTGTACAATGCTCAATACTTTATAGCCCATTGCTCTAGAAATCAATAGGGTAAATGGCATTAGAAATGCTGATACTCACAGCATCAAAAACTCTGCTTAATTGTTGGAGTAATCCAACCAAAGAATGGCTCAGAAGAATTCTTCTTCCAGCTGGATAAAACCCTTTCTCACAAACAACAATTGTTGTTGGCTTCCCACTACAAACCCTAACCTATAAATAAATTCAAAAGTCCAATTCAATCATATATAACTATAAATATTTAAAAGGGAAAAAAAAAGAAAAAAGAAGAATTTATCAAATTACATCAATTTGAAAGAAATCATCTTCGGATTTATCATCCAGAAATGGTCGATTTGATCTCCTAATATCTGCAACAATTTTTTTTTTTTTGGGAAAATGACAATTAATTCAAGGAACACATACAAAATTCGAACGAAAATAGCAATAAATGACTTTAAAAAAACATAAATAAAAAGAAAAGCTTACATTGGATGGGAGGAGTGAGATGAGAGAAGGAGAAAAAATCATAGAACTGCCCGAGCCGCGGCGGAGGACACATCATAGCTGCGAAGGCATCGCCATTTTTCTCCGCCGAGTCTCCGTCATTGGAAATACTTTCGGGCTTCGCCGGCTTGAGTTTCTGGTGGGGAGCAATGGTACCGGACTTCTTGCCGGAGACTTTGGGCTTAGAAGTCGATTCAGAAACGACATTTTCCGGGCCGGGTTCGGACTCAGCAGAACCGGATTCCTTGTGACCTGTATCCTTTGAACCGGGTTTACCGTTGGGTTTGGGCGAAGAAGATGAAACGCCAAACGACGTCGTGCAAGCGACAATGTCGAGTAGTCGTCGAATGTGGGCCACGGCTTGGCTTTCAGTGTAGTCCTCTGCATAGTTTATTGGATAATGACCCCTATAGTTTGTAGTAATGGACTATAGCCACAATGCATTTAATGAAAAATAATTTACATCAAAAAGTCTAAATATTTATACATAAAACATGAGCATCCTTTCCTTCTTGGATAGATTTTAATGTTTCAAGGATTAATAATCTAGGTATAATAGATAAATTTTAAAAAACATTTTACACTTTTTGAATTGTAAAGTTCAAGAGTTTTTCTATCCTTATCATACTGTAGGAAATTAGTATAATTTGATTAATTCATATAGGAAAAAGAAGGAATAAAAAATGGAAAGTGCAAATTCTCAACAAATCAAATTTGAAACTTTAAATGATGAACTAACATCATAAACATTTTGAAACTAATCAATTGGATGTTATCTCAATCTTATTTTGCATATACATAAAAGCAAGACTTGAGACAAGAAAGCATGTTTCTTATTTGACAATTAGAGGGTATATCTTAATTCAAATTATACAAAATCTCACAAAACAATTACTCCATATGAACATTTCAATGTGTTTTCTTATATAAAAGAAACATGTTGGAATTGTAAATATTGTAAATACCTTCAACAATAATGAGGTGGCATGGTTTGAGAGAGGTGATTTCGATGGAATCCTTTAGCCGTGAACCTCGTACCTGGTCAAAGGCACAAACCTTTAGTTAATTAATCTTCCTAAGAGATTTATTGAAGTATTTCCACATGGTATTTTTATCCTGGAATTTTTTTATAAACTCTTCTAAAAATATGCGTCGGAAAATATTACCTTCAAAATATATTATGAGAAGTTGAAATTAAAGTAAGACATTCAACTATAACTCCACAGAGCACTCAACAACTCAAAGTACAACTTTTGGCGTACATTGGGAAATGCAGTTGCTGGTTTGCATAATCATGATCCCTACAACATTCTGTTTATTTCTTTTTGGTGAGTTGGCAACCGATTCTGGCACACTGAGAAATTTAATCTCATAATAATTTTGACATTAATTGCCAAAAATACATTTTGCATCATAACTTTTTTGTTAGTCTTGAATTACAATTGACATGTAAGGATAGTGTGGAAAATTTATTGTGACATTAAAATTATGGTTTGGACAATATCATTTAGGGATAATATGAGAAACTTCCCCTGAGGTCTCTACAAATTTTAGAAAGCTTCCCTTAATTTTCAAAAATTATAGTCACCTCCCTTACTTTCAATGTTTACGCTTTAAAATAGCCCAATAGGTTACCAATTCCTTCAAATATCCTAAACTACCCTTTTGCAAAAAAGAATAAAAAGAAATGATAAAAAATTTTGTTGATTGCCCTTCTTCCAACACCAAAGCCAACAAACTCTTTCTGCCAAAAATAAAAGTTTGAAAAAAAATCCAACTATGATGATTGCTTTCTTCCAAGCAACACTAG
Organism: Coffea arabica; assembly: GCF_036785885.1. NCBI lineage: Eukaryota > Viridiplantae > Streptophyta > Magnoliopsida > Gentianales > Rubiaceae > Coffea > Coffea arabica. The sequence goes on from NC_092313.1 coordinate 30,710,848, forward strand.
CACAAAAGCTAAGCAAACACCCCAATCTGAATCAAAATCAATTCCAATAATTCTAGCACCCAAAACACCACAACCTGATTTATGTCCTGCAACCCCAGCCCCTACAATTCCTACACAAGTCAATTAAACTCATCACTTGGTGCTAAATTAAATAAAAATCAACCTCAAATTTTACCCAAAACTAATATTTCATCAACAATCAATTGCGCTTCTTTCCTCTTCCTCTCTTTGCAACCTCCTTTATTTTTTTTAACCACCCATTTCTAGAGCCCATCCATCTCTCAAATTCTTGACTTTTTCACATCACCAAGTTTTATCACCCATAATCAACCAAAATTAGATAAAACAAATAAACGTAAAAAAAAAATCAAACCCATTACACTTAGAATTAAAAGGAAAAGTGGATAAGCCTAATCATGTTTGCAAACAGAAGATGGGTATAGAGAATAAAGAAGAAGGAAAGGAGGGAGATAGATACGAGCAAGGGATGATAGACAGAATTTGGTCCTGAATTGGAAAAGAAATATTAAGTAGAAAGGAAGGCGGTGGGAATTTGGGCAAAGAAGGAAATGGAAGAAAAAGCAAGATAGAAAGGAAGAAGAGAGAGAGAGCAAGTCAACTCTGGTTTTCCTTAGAATTTCTGAAATTTTTCCAAAAAATGTCATTAAGTATCCTATATAAGGGTAGTAGAGTACTTTTGTAGCAATAGGGGAGGTATGTATAATTTTAAAATATTAAGGGGATTTTTGTGTAATTATCCCCATCATTTATCTTGGCACGAGGCAAATTTTGATAACTTTGATCATACATTTCATTTATCAAGATCTACTCTACTTCTATTCTAGCCTATTCCTATTCTAAATGGGGTCTAACTTGAACAATCGGGAAACTAACGGCGACTGAACCACAATCGAATCAGATGGGTGCACTATGTACTCATATGGATTTGGGAAGCCTATTCCTATTCTAAGGGAAGGTCCAATTGGACCAATCGAAAAATTGACGGGGACTAAACAACCATTAGACCATATGGGTGCACTATGCACTCATATGGATTTGGAAAAGTTACATATAATAGCAAAATGATGAAAATTAAGATTTAAACTATTGACCTCCCATTCCACCAAAACTTAAGTCATTGATGGTGGCTAATAGCCCAAACGGCTATTGGTTACATGCGATCTATTTATATATGGGGCCAAATCTTGCATTAAGTGATTGACTCACGTGGCATGCTTAATGCTGAATGTTCATTTATCACAACCATTGGTTTTAGAGGATCAGGTCCTCACAATTTCCAGTTGAAACTAATTTGCCTCTAAGGTATAAATAGGTAGAGACATAACGTAAATAGATTTAGACAAAGTGTAAATTGGTAATATTTTTGTGTAAAAAATAAGCAAATGATAGTATAAAATGATTATTTTATCCTCAACTGGTCTGAAATGGAATTTGTGAGGCCCTTATCCTGGTTATTTTGGTGTAACCTTGCTGATTATCTAAATTCACACAACTTTAATAACTCGAATGCTATAACTAACTCCCGAGTCTTGATCAATGCAAAATCGATATGATGTACCCTTTTTCATTATGGGGTAGTAGGACGATGGATCAAAGATTGTGTTTAGGAGGCTCGGAATTTCATTCTTGAGGAGTTGGAGAATTTCCATTTCCCCTTCACTCATTGGGGGGGTCAAGGGGTGGAGGGGTTGCTTTGGTGAAGAAGGCATGGCGTATGGAGTTTGCGTTTTGATAACAGAATTGGAGTTGGACTGATCGGTACCTGACCTTACCAATAATAGAAGAAGTTGATACACATTGAAGATTTGTCCTAACATGGATGGAACACTTAGGTTTTGTTTGATAAAATTGCATCTGAATTCTGAAATTTGAATACTGAAATAATTAATTTACTGAATTTTAAACACTGAAAAGAAATATATGAATGTCTAAATTTTAATACTGAAACTATTTATACTGTTTGGTAAACATTTATAACTGAATACTTAATAAGTAAATTGTACAATTTTGCCCTTACATCTTTTCATCCAAAAAGGAAATAGAACCTATGATTTAATTAGTTTAAAATTGTTAGATATGAAAATGACATTATTTATTTTAAATCAAATTATATAAAAGATGAAATATATTATATGAAGACTATGGAGAAGATTTGAAAGTCATTAAAAAGAGAGAAAAAAAGAAGTAGAAAACCGTTAGATAGAGAATATCATATTGTTTAATTAGATAAGGATTTTGAATAGAGAATATCAGGTTGTTTAATTAAATAAAAATTTTGAACATAATTAACAAATGAGAGTAGATTTGGTAGATAAAATAAGATAGTTAAAATAATTTTATTGATTCTTATCAGAATTAAGCATTCAGTTACGATTCTTGTGCTGAAAAAAATGCGCACAAGTTCAGCAAATGGATTTTTATTTATCAAACACTCAAAACATCTGAATGTCTAAAAAAGTTCAGTTTCAACACTTTTTTATGTTATCAAACAAACCCTTATTCTATGCAAAAACTACAAATACCAAATAACCTTAGTTTCTTGCTCTATGTGAAAACTACAAATGCCAATTAACATTTTCATTGAAAGCTACAAATGCCAAATAACATTTTCAATTTTTTTCGAGTATTCTTGCTCTATAACATTAGTTTTTCATTGAAAAAATAGGGATAATTTTAGAAACTTCTCCTGAGATTTGTGACAATATCATTTAACATCCTTGAACTTTAAAAAATATCACTTGTCTCCCCTATATTTAACTTTTTATAGCATTGTGAACCCATTTCAAAATATATTATTAGAAAACTCATTTGTGGGTAGAAAATATGATTTTATTCTAATATTGCCATTTTGCTGTGTATAATTTTGTTATCATAAATAAATCTAATTAATCCCTTAACTTTTGAAAACTTGGCAAATATGATTTTTTAATTAGGAATCACAAAGTATTAACAAGGTTGAAAGACCTATCAATAATTTTTGTGTCATTAATCTACATAAGAAATATAATAAAAATTTGAACTCTAAATAGTTTAGAAAACTCATAAAATTTACCCAACAATTTTACAATGAAGTAAATAACATTATGCATCTTGAAAATGCCTCAAATAAGTTTCTAAGTATATAGTTAATAATTTTATCTTTTTTCAAGGTTTTTAGGCCATTGAAATGGACAAAAAACTTGTAAACAATTCATAAATCCTTAAATTCATCCACAAACACTTTCAAATTAGAAAATAAATTTTGCTTTGAAGAAACCTCAAATGAGCTTGTAAACATAAACATTTTGTCTTTTTTTTTTTTGGTTTTCAAGCCATTAATCTAGACAAGAAAATTGGAAATTCTAAAAAATTCCTCAAATTGACCAAAAATACTTTAGAATAATCGAATAATCTCAAAAGTATTTTTTTCGGTATGGTAAAATACCTATTATTATATTGTGGTCAAAATTATGCATTTGCACTAAGTGTCTTTGTTTTCAACCTTTATGCTTTCAGTTTTGAAAAATAAAAAGGACAACAAAGGATTCTTTTATTTGGAATGAAAATATTGTCTTTATTCGAAAATGAATTTTTAAATAATATATTTTAAAATGGGTTGACAATGTTACAAAAAGTTAAAAGTAAGGGAAACAAATGATATTTTTTTAAAGGGGAGCAAAGCGGACTATTAGAAACCTCAAGCGAGGTTTTTCAGATTATCCCTTGAAAAAAGCCCAAGATAATTAGGTTTCAAAAGCCTTTTAACTTTTAAATTTGAATTTAAATCTCGTCCAACTTATCAAAATTATTATGTTATTCAAAGAGTCTAAACTTTCTCTCTAAACCAAATTTATAGATCACTAAAATTTTAAATCTACTAATTTCTCAAGCAATTGTAATGGAGTTGATATCTTTGACTAGAAAATATACGACCTAATCATGACATTATATCTAAATTCACTCAATTCTTGTTGAGATGTTGGGACCATGAAAATGACATGATTGTGTTTTATCTAAGGTTTACAATCCATCAGTTCGTAGTGTAAAATGCAATAACATAACGTAGCATGAAGCATGAAGAATGTTACATTGCTCTACGAATATATAAGAGTAACTGACCTCGTGTGACAAGGAGTAGTTGGTTAAGTGGCATGTCTCAACATGGACCGCTAAAAGCTTTCTCACATCTAAAATTTTATCCGTCGATATTCCCTGCAGTAAAATGTCATTCAATTGGTGCACTCTGGTAGTATTAAACGGAATTGGCAGAAGCCCAGAACTTGTACTTACCTTAAGTGTAACTTGTGAATCCTCAGGTGTATCTACTGTTATTTCTATAACTGTAGGCAATACTGCAGTAAAGGCCAAAAATGCTAAAATTAATCAAGAATATGCTAGTTAATTGGAAAACCAAAAAAAAAAAAGAAAAAAGAAAAAAGATAGAGGTTTGTTTAGTATATTTGTGAAGTAATTGCATTATCAGCTGATTTTGACCAAAAAAAAAAGGGGGCTCTCGACCAATGACAAGACAATGTTGCACTTTGAACCACAAGCAAAAGTGAAAATAGGAACTCAACTTAATGTATTTCCTATGCAATTTTCTAGGATATTGAGAAGTTTTGGTTCAGAAAATGTTTTGAGGTACTTGATGCAATTGTTCTTATGATGAGAGAGAATACCATGGCATTATGGTAACGTGGAAGTGAAACTAAGAAACCAATTCATTCAGTCTCAAAGACAACACTAGCGGGACAAGACAAAGATAAGTAGAATAGCAAACCTTTCTCTTCTTTCTTCTTCTTCTCTCCTTTAGCTTTGTGGGGCTTAGCCTTCCCACTTTTAGGAGCCATTTTCTTCTTGAAAGAATTGGATTGCGAATAACTTTTGTTTAGTTTACAACAATCCTATAATCAGCTTTGCTTCACTACACAATCCATAAAACTTACGTTATTACAATATAAATTGCACTACAACCCCTTCTGTTGTTGTTGTTGTTGTATGACAGCCACCAATATAAATGCACATAACCCAAATTAGCTAATGCTCAACTTTTCTGGGCCAAGCTAAATAGTTCAATTCAAGTGAAATAACAATAAGAAACGAAGTAAAAAAGCACAATCAGTAGTTAAAAATGCTTCAGAAGTTCCAAATTTAGCTAGTCTGGAAGGTGCAAATGCAGGTTTGTAATGCTACAGTGTATAGTTTTTCGTAGTAGAAGCGAACTTTGTTATAAACAGAGACACCATAAAGGAACATATACAGGGAATTAAAAGTATCTAGGAGAAGGGGGGCCAAAAAGATAGAAAGAAAGAGGGAAAACTAGCCCTCGTATTTGTTATTGTGAGTTTTGAGAGAAGCATAGGATAAAAGAAATGAGAAATAGAATGAGAAGAGAGTAAGAGGTGGATAGGATAAGATGACCCAAAACCATGGCACTTGTGTTTGTCACAACCAGAGGAATGTCAGGTTGGCAAATTGGAGCCTCTCATTTCACTAACTGATCATTTAGACGTCTCTCTACAATTTTTTTGTGCCTTTGTCATTGGAAGATTGGGTGATAGAAGCTGCTGAAAAAAAATTCAAGAATGAGTTATCTTCTTGTCATTTGACCTTTTGCTAGAGCATTTGGAAAAAGTACAAATGGAGAAGTTATTCATTTTGGCTTGATTTGAGAAACAGTAAGTGCTTAATTGGATAAAATGATGGACTTTTTGCGCTTAAGTTTGTGCCACGTTCATATCTACATTTGTTGTTGGCCGATAAGGATAACTTTGTCCTATTAGGGTATTGATGCAATCGTGAATTTGTTCGTCAGGATATTGAAAGTCTTAGATCTAACAGGGTTTGCTTTTAGCTTATTAAACTCAGTGGACCTAAACCATGTATTTGTTGAACAGTTTCAAGAATCAATATTGAGATAATGCTTGAAATTGTAGAAATAAATTTATGTCAAAATTGTTTAAAGCCAATAATTGAAATGGTTATCATAGCTTCTGATAGGAAGCGTAGCTCAAGGAAAAAAGTTACACAAATAATTTCCTAAATACGAATCGAAGATTCGAAAGAATGAGAAGGAAACTCTCTATCTATTGGAATTTCTAATGGAAATATATGATAGAAATGATAGTTGAATGAATAAAATGCTTAAAAATACCAATTTATAGGTTAGGTCTTTCACTAAAATATATATATATATATATATATTGCGTAAAACATAAAACGAATTCCTAGTCGCAAACAAATGCGCAAAGGATCCGGCCTCGGATCACAAGCCACAAAGGACTGGATTTGAAACTGGATCTGGTTGGCCTCAAGGAGCTAGGCTATCCTCTCACGGTTCCCATCCTCTCCCGAGAGGGACCACAAACTGGATCAAGGTCAGAAACGACCTCACATTCTGCCATCGAACCGCGGGGCTTCATTTCTTGTCCCACAAGCACTCCATTTTTGCCCAAAATTGATTAGAAACGCGTTTTGTATCAGTTTTGTTTTCGGCGTTTTTGAGCATTGGAAAATCGGTTGGATCTAGGGTTACAAATAAATCGAATCGAGTCAAGTTTTAGTTTAAATAAATTGAGTTTCGACTTAATTCTATCAAGTTTGACGAGTTTTTAATATAAAATTCGACTTTGAACTCGATTCAACTCAAACTTAACTTCATGAAGTTCAAAATTGAGTTCGAGTTTAAAAAAAAAAAGAAAATAATTATTTTATTTTTTAAAAATGAATATATATAAATGTAATTTTGCTATTAAAAAAGATTTTATATATATATATATATAGCTGACTTGCAAGTTAACAAGTTGCGTATCTTTGAATTCGATGTTGACCAAGTTCAAGTCGAGTTTTGACTCGAGCTACTTGCAATCGGTTCACAAGCCAGTCGATTTATACACAGCCTAATTGGACTAATTGAAAGGCAAACTATCACCAAGTTAGCTAAATTTCCCATGTGAAACGTGAAGACAGATTTCATTGTCCTTACTTATCTCTCCAGCTAGCTTCAAGGACAATTTTGCTTTTCGGTCAGCAATAATTTGATCGATCCATTTTGTAATGTTAGGATTAGAGAAGATCAGTCCTTGTTTCATTTCCTCGTGAATAAGATAGAGAAAGTGCAACCTGTCATTGCTGAGTTTGCTCTTCCAAAAACGGTATTCAAGTAGAACGCTAATTAATTTCTTTCTATCTCTGAAAAACATGGTTCCAACTCTTTAATGTGGAATGCCTTATAATGCTTTAGGGGCTTCAACTTTAACACAGCCAAATACCAAGCCAAAGGGCGTTAAAATTGAAAGTTGGTAATTCTCATCTCTCCTGCATTTAGTACTTTTCCTCTTCACTGCACAAAAAAACCAACTAAAACTCGAAATTCTTGTCAGTTTCTAGATTTTCTACAAAGACCATTTGGTCCATACATCGTTTGAGTCATATGTTTTAGTATCATATTTTCCCTTCATTTCTTCACGAAAATGTTAAACAAACAAAAAGTTTGCTGCTACTAATTATTTCCAAGTAGAAAGTGGACTTGTGCATTTACATGATCTCGGTCAAGCAATTGTGTATGATGACCTGAATCTATCTGGTCTGCAAGTACAAAGTTAGTCTAGTGATGTGAAATGTGTAGCACAAGAAATCTTGGACCAAAAGGATCACGCAAAAGAGCATAAGAAGAAGCTGGGTGGAATAAAGCATCAGGATGAAAATGCAGCCTCACCCGTGTTTACTCAAGACTTCCACTGACAAACATCAAACTTTTTTTTTAAATTTTTCCCTTTATTTCTGTTTTTAATGTAATTTCGTTTACTTTTGGGTTTAGAACTTCTTAGCTATATATAGGAACATATGAGGGCTTATTTAATGAGACTTTTGACATCATTCTTGAAATTCTTAAAACTTGATGTGTTTGGGTTCAATACCTAGATTGGATTCTTGTTGAATCTGAAAAAAGTTCTAGTTGAATTTTGGATTTTCTTTTCAAATCATTAAGAGTCTTGTGCATCAAATCATCAAGAGTTTTTATAAAAATGTGATCATCCATTGTGGGAAAATTCTGATTTCTATATCCGACTTCCTTTCAAAAAGAATGAGGATATAAATCCCACAAAAGCTAGTCATTTGGGAATGAATCCTGAAGATTCCAAACTAGCTAAGCAAGAATGTGTTGAACTCTTGAAATTTGGTCTTATTGAAAAATCTGATTCTTAGTGGGCAAGCCAAGCATTTTATGTCAACAAAAGATCTGAGCAGGTAAGAGGAAAAATGAGACTGGTAATTAATTATCAGCCTCTCAATATTTTTCTCCTTGATGACAAGTTTCCTATTCCTAACAAATTTACATTGTTTGCCCATATTTCGCAAGCTAAATGGTTTTCAAAATTTGATCTCAAATCTGGATTCTGACAGTTGGGAATACTTCCAGAAGATAGGCACAAAACTGGTTTTTGCATTCTAAATCATCACTTCCAGTGGAAGGTGATGCCTTTTGGTTTAAAAACAGCACCATCACTTTTTCAAAAGGCCATGATCAAAATCTTTCAGCCTATTCTTCATATTGCACTTGTATACATTGATGACATACTTCTTTTCAGTAATACTTGGGAAGAACATATCCAATTGCTTAATGATTTTCACAAAATTGTTAAGCAATATGGTATCATGATTTCTGAAAAGAAAATGATTTTGATAAAACAAGAAATTCAATTTCTTGGCATGAAAATTTCTGAAGGATAGTGCACTCCTGAACAACATGTTGGACAATCAGTTGTAAATTTTCCAGAAAAAGATTTGTCAAAAACACAAGTTAAACAGTTCCTTGGAGTTGTAAATTATGTCCGAGAAGTCATTCCAAAAGCTGCTAAGCATATTAGTCCTCTGACTAAAATGCTTAAGAAGAAACTACCCCTGTGGGGACCATCTCAGACCAAAGCAATCCAAAATTTGAAGAAAGAACTTCTTTGTCTTCCAACCTTGTACATTCCCTCTGATGGCAAGAAGATTTTACAGACTGATGCCAGTGACAAATACTGGGGAGCTATCCTGCTTGAAGAAGATAACAGGGACAAAGACATTGCTGTGGATTTGCAAGTGGAAAGTTCAAAATTTCAAAACAACATTATCATTCCACATTCAAGGAAATACTTGCAGTAAGAAATGGAATTAAAAAAATTCTCTTTCTTTCTTATATTTCATCATTTCTTGGTTGAAATAGACATGGGATCATTTCTTAAGATGCTGCACTTTAAACAAAAAATCATTCCTCATCCACAACTACTTCGTTGATCAGCATGGTTTTCTCAATATTCCTTTGATATGAAACATATCAAAGGAAAAAAGAATGTTGTAGCTGACTTTTTCTCAAGAAAAGAACCAATTGAGCCAAAAGAAATTTCAACTTGTTTCATGTTCACGCCAGTTTACTCAGAACCCCCAAATATTCATGAAATTCCTTATCCATGGGAAAAAGAAGACATAGAAAGAATCTGAAACCAATATGAACTATAAGTTTTTAGTTCATATGGAGGATCAATCTTAAGTCCCTTCGGAACAAATCCTGAATATCCTTTCTGTCAAATCTTCATAGACAACCCTCATGATTTTCTCAAACCATTGCTATACTATTTTTGGTGTTTATGCCATCAATATCATATTCCAATGAAATTTCAGAGTCCATTCTTTAATCAACCTTTAAATCTGAACCTTCAAATTTTTCTGCAATGATTTAGGCCATTAACCTTCTGGTCCGGATTATTCTCAACAAATTCCAATCATGTTATCTTTCATTTTCATAGACCAAGTCATTTGCTCAATAACCAAATCCATTCTCTTCTGAGTACAGTCATTTATAAAGAAATGTCTCATACTATTTTAGACCTTGAATATGAGTATGAGGAAGCATAGAGATACATATTTCAAGAAAATAGATGCATTCCACCAGAAATTTGGTCAGGACATTATGGATCATGAAACTATCAAACTAGTCATCCTCACTGAACTAGAGCTCAAAAAGCCAAAAAAAACAGTATCAAGATGCAATAAATGACACAATAATGACACAAGTCAATCAGAAACTGGTCCCTTCACATCTTCTTATGTCCATAAAAAAAAGATCAGAAGCAAGTAGACAGCTGAACAACAAAAGGAATAGGAGAGCACATGAAGATTTCATTGAGATGTACAACATCACTGATCCAGATACTACTCCTTCGGATATCCCAGATGATGACAATTATTGGTGTGTCTAGTTGTCACAAGTCATGTAGGCTCCAGTAATAAAGAAAGTTGTCTGTAACTTTCTTGAAGAGTCATTTGCAACCTTTACTTTTCTGAAGGGTCATTTGTCTTTTGTGTTCTTGAAAGGTTGTCTATTACCTTTCACCAAGAGTCATTTTACTATTTGCTTTTTGAAAGGCCAAGTATCCGTGACTTTCTTGAAAGGTCACTTTATCTTGTATAAATAGATTACTCTTACCATTTGGAAGATCATCGACTATCTAGCCTTGAATAATATCTGAAAGTTTTCTCTAAAAATGGCAGCTTAAACTCTTTAATTTTCCCTTTGGGAAGGTCGAGATCTCTATGAAGGTAACCAGACTCTGATCTTGTGATAAAAGTCCCTTGAACTGTTGAAAGCCCAAGAAAGGGAGACTGTTGTGTTCGAGAATACCTTCAAAAATTGGAGCTGGCTACTCTGAGTTTGGTATCAAAGCCAGACCTAAAGGGAAAACTTTCATCATTTATATCTGTTTGTTTATCTATCATCTATCTATGAATTCATCATATCTTGTAAACCCTGATCCTTATAATTTTGCTGATATTCCTTCTGATTGGTATTGTCGTGTTTTTCAACAGGTGTGGAAGGAAACCCCAATCTTTCAATTTGAGACACTCAGTAAAGTAGAATTATTAGAATATATAAATAAGTTGCAAGCTGAAATATTAGAACTTTTAGAGTATTTGCATCTTTTTTCATATCAAAGAGTCAGTAGACAGGTTATCATAGATTATCTGTGGTATCGTATTTTTCTGATAAATAGTGCTGATGATTTCAATAGAATAGATTAAATTTCAATATCAAATATGAGTGCTTCTACTTCTAGTGAGCTTGTGTTAAATAAAACTAATAGTAATAAATTAGATTATCTGTATGAAGTATCTGTTGAATCAGAGGTAGTTAATCATACCTCTTTACCTGTTATTAATCCCTATTCTGCTTTTAGAAAACAACAATTTTCACCATTAAAAGCTATTAAATCCCTGATCAAGCACCATCCAAAGGGCATAAAAGAATATATCCAAGTTTCAAAGGTGGATCAACAACTTATCCTTGCTACTAAGAAGGAACAATTCATTACCCTCTACATTCATCCAAAATTTCCTTCTCAATGGAAACAACAAGGGTTTACCCATATCCACTTTGGTGCAATCAGGTTTTCTTTATCCTTTCATGGTAGAAAAGGACTACCTATGGTGGCTCGCATAGCTTTGCTAGACACCGGATTCACAAAGTACCAATATGCTTGTATAGCAACTGTGAAAACTATTCTTAATGTTGGAACTGTTTTTGTGACCCTTTTCTCCAATTTTAACATGTCTCTGTCAGACCCTCATTTGCTTGATGCTCTCAAGGTTCAGGTACAAATAATAGAAGCAGATCAGGCAACAGATGTTATTGTTGCAACCCTCTACTATCATATGGTGTACAGGGTCCAAAACCTTGCACTGGGATCTAACAATTCCTGGTGGAAAAGAAGTTCTTTTCATTCGTGTTGATGAGAAAAATTCAGCTTCCTGCACCCATGTTCTCCGACAGATCTCAAAATCAGAGCTAATTCAATTATTACCTGATAATTGGATTACTAATTATGAGTCCCTACACTCTCAACCAAATGAATCCATTGAGTCTTCAAACTCAAAAATCTCCTAAACCACTGAAGGGAGAATTTCTATTACTTTTGATCATTCTCATTTAAAGCCAAATCCAAAGAAATCTCATCCTGCTGTTATGCTTGCAGAGATTCCTATGGAGTTACCAACTGAAGAAGGAAAAGAACTAGGTGCTTATGATGAAAACTGGGAAAGATGCAACCTTCAAGATATTATTGCCTATTTTAACAAGGAAGGTCAACCAGTTCATCATTTTCAAGATCCTATTTCTGGACATATATATTTTGATGTATGTATCAGATATCATGAATGCTGGGAAAATTCTCTTATCGATGATGATTATTCATCATTCTCAAAGAAGAAAAAGAAAAAACAACTAGTTGAGTATAGGCCATGCAAGCTAGATCTTGAACCATAGGACCCTGACTCTAACAACTTCATGTCAGAAAGAAGTAGCTTCGATGGCTACCAAATTCCATCTTCATGGATCTCTCTAGAACCACAGGTTCCCAAACAAGTCCTTCATCCTTACTATTAAAAGTGTCTAGATATTTTGGAAAAGGAGGCCAAGAAAGAAACAAAGAAAGTAAAACAAGAATGGAAGCCAAAGCCAGTACAACCATCAAAATGTCTGTACCAAAAGCCTAAGGAACCTCTTCAGCAGATCTTCATGTTCAATGAAGAAGATTTCCCCAAGTTAGAACCTTTTGCTAAAAATGGTTCTAGACATGTCCCAAAAGTTCAGAATGCTCATCCTAAAGTTCTCCCAATAGGAGAAACGATCAGATCTAGTCCTACTGAGAAGATTCTGAATTGGCAGACTAAAAATTTCTTGGTTCAAAATACCGCTTTGACATCCATTCATAAGAATGTGACTGAGGTAAAAGGAAAAATTGATCATATTGCTACTGCAGTCAAAACTCAAAATTCTCAAGTATCACATATGATTGAAGTTCTCAAAAAAAGGTTTGAAAATTTGAAATATGAATTGCCTTCACATTCTTCATCTTTGGCTAACTTTGTTTTGAATCTGGAAAAGGAAACTCATTTCATCAAAAATCAGATTGAAACTCTCAGGACTACAGGTAAGGTTCCTGACTTTGATGTTGGACCAATTGAACCACCTGTACCAAAGGTAAGTCCAGGTTTTGGTGCCACTCCTATAAGAAATTGGCCAAATCTTTTTTACTTTGGTGGTGTAACTACACCTAATCCTTCTGTATTCTTTCCAACTCAACAAGAACAGACTCCTCCTCCTTTTGATATTGCTAAAGTATTACGAGAATATCGTAAGAACAAGCAAAAATAAAAAGATGAAGAAAAGGAAAGAAAGAAAGCTGACGAAGAAATGAAAAGAAAAAGAAAAAGAAATTGTTCAAGAGCCGGATAGTTCATTGATGTATACAAAAATACATACTAATCCTATATTTTTTCTTGAACAGGAAAAGGAAGCAGAAAAGACTACCAGAATTTATGACAATCCTTTATCATCCATGTTGGAAGAACTACTTCAGGAATCAGTGCCATACATTTCTACTTATGACCAGTTGGAAAAAGATTCAAAAGAATCTAATTCAATGGAATCAGAGCAAGAATCTGAATCAGATGATAGTCAAACTTCAGAAGAATTTGATGAAATGACATCTTCTGAAGAAGAAGAAATACCGGTCATAAACATGGCTACTGAGGCAGAAGTAGTACATCCTGATGATAAAGAAGATAGTGAAGGAGAAGTCTGAAATGCTTCCAGGACTCAGAGGACTACTTTTTCAAAAACAAAGGGAGTTCAAATTTTTACTATTACTATTGATGATATCCCATCAGGAAAATGGGAAGCAAGATTCCAGGATTTTCATGCTTGGATGATTATCCAGAATCTTACAGAAGAATCTCATTTTGAAATCTTGTCTAACTTCACTGCTCATTTTTCAGGAATCCTTAAGGATTGGTGGTCGAGTTTAGCAAAGCAGGACAAGATGTATTTTTTAACTCGCCAAAATTTCTCTGAAAACATCAATATTCTGCATTTAATGTTTATTAGAGATGTGAAAAAGAGCAAGGAGACAAAAAGAAAAGAAATGAAATATTTTTCTTATGATTGTAAAGATATTAATACACATTTCAAAAAGATGACTAAATTATTTTTTGCTCTTGGTGCATATATTAATCTTAAACAAGCTTTTGTGAGTTCACTTCCGAAATCTCTTGCTGATGGAGCAGAAATGTATATCCATAACAAATAGGGATCTATCTTGAATTTGAAATATGGATCTATCTTGAATTTGTCTGCAGGACAAATTAAGCAGGCAGTGCTCTTATCCTTGGATGATCTTTGCAACAAAAAAAAAGTTATTCAAGAATATCTCAAAGGAGATGTTTGCCTAGATCAATCTTGTAAAAAGCCTGAGTTAATTACAAAAGGGAAGTGTCAAGCATGTGCTCCTCACAAAGGTTGTGATAGAAGTCAGTTTGCCGATTTCTGGATTTAATGTGAGATTTTGGTTAATATTTGGACCATTTGCTGATGAATGTTGGGCGTCATTCCTTTTTCTTAGATTAGTTAATTTGGAATTGAAGGAGTTTGTAGTTTAGAAACTAACCAGGGTGATGTTTCTCGGATTTTGATCACTGGTGCTTGATATATGGTTTTTCTTGGTATTTTGGCAATATGGTAGATAGAGCAATAGCCATTGTCAAATATTGGTGTTTGTTTACTGTTCTTATGTTTGAGGACAAGTATGGTTTAGGTGTGGGGGGAATTGAAAGGTTGCAATTTTATCATTAATTTTATTATTAATTTCTCCTATTACCTAATTCAATGTGGATTAATTATTAGATTCTATTCACTTTTGACAATTCGCATTTATTTCAGGGAGTTGATCGAAAACACCATAACAAGTGCCAATTTAGCAATCATCAGGAAAGAGTTCGAGTAGCAAGTATCCAGGGGCATTTTTGAAACAAGAAGATGCGGACCCTTTTTGGTAATTTGTGGAAGACAACATTGAAAAAGAAGAAAAGGTTGGAGTCTTCGGCTGGATGGGGGGCGGCCGCACAGTAGCAGTAGGCTACTTAGATACGAAATGGAGATTGCAGAGAACTAGCTCTATCTTTAGCTTTTGACTTTTCTTCGTTTCTTTAGCTCTGAGTAGTTTTTCATCTTCTTGGTATGTAGGACTTTTAGCTTAGCATTTCTTTTGACTCTTCCTTGGAGTCTTGGGTGGATTCCTCCTGTGCATGTCAGGAGCCCTTGGAGTATTCAATCACTTTCTATATTCTTTTACCAATTGAATGAATTGAACCCCCTCGACCAAGGACAATGGCTGTGACTTTTACTTCAATTTTGCATGGGTTTTTTGTATCAAATATGAACTAATTCCCTCACTCTAGTCAAGGAACAACAGAGACTTTGGTTCGCCTAAAAATTGTGAGATCGATCTAATTTTATCATTTTCTTTTATTTATTGGTATTCACATATTTCTTGTTTGCATTGCTTGTGATTATTTAATTAATTGATTATTTTGGATCCGAATAATTAGTTAATTTTGTAATCTATTGTCAATTAGGGCATTAAATTCGTAATTGCTTAATTGCCTTGAAATAGTGACAACTGGCATGATTAGATTTGTGTCAGCGGTATATGCGGGCTAATCTCAAATAACCCTGGTAGTGCGTTATTTGGTTAGAGTAGGGCTTCTCTAATACGTAAGGCAATTGGAAAATTAAATCTTATGGGCGTACCTAGAATTATTTTCCAATTAGGGCAGTGATTAACGGGCGTACCTTAATCACCGATACAGTAAGGAGGGGTTGACTGTCATCGCTTGTTTGGCAGTTATAACCTATTTATTAATAAATAATTGGAATTGCTTGTGCATCGATGATCAATTAGGTGAACCATTATTGAAGTTATTTCTTGGCTAGACCTTTAATTATTGTTACTCTAATTTTAGTGAATTGTCATTTAATTTCTAACTAGCTATTTATTTTTATTTTTATTTGAATTTCTTTGATTGTCTTCGTTTACACAAAAATACCCCTTGTGTTACTTTGAATTCTTAAGAGGCAAATATCCCCAATCTCTGAGGATACGACCCTACTTGCCCTGTCTACAAATTCATAATTATTTGTGAAAAAAGTCATCCCATTCGGGTATATCGGATCAAGCAAACTCTTCGAGAATAGGGTGAATCAAGTACCCTATTGCACATCTAGAGTCCCTACTCCAGTACTTGGAATCGAGTTTTGACTATTTTAACTGGCAATTAGGTTTATTTTTATTATTGTACAGGTTTCGATAACCTGTCAATTTTTGGCACCGTTGCCGGGGACTGATGCCAGATTAATTTGTTTCTTTTTAAGTTCATCTTGTTTTCATTTTTTATTTATTTTTCTCTTATTTTTTTATATAGTTTATGGCTGCTAACATTCAGTACTTTGATGATAGATTAGACTTTATTCCTGAATGGGGTTATGAGACTTATGTTTTTCCTAATGATCAATGGGTTGTTACAAATTGTGGAACTTATTTTGCCTCAGGTTATTCAACCGACACATGCCCCGTATTTCAAGATAATCTAAGTGCTCCAATTGATACTTTTGGAGATTTTCCACCTCGATTTCAAACGTGGTATTGTTGACCTTGATCCCTAACTTTTGATATTTACAAAATAATGGATAATATTAATATCTATTCAAGAAATACTTTCAGTTATGAAGTAAATTAGATTCAAAAGATCAAGCGCAATTGAAAAGGACAAAGGCTGCTGAAAGCTGTCGGACACTTGTGAAATCAGGATTGGACATCCGATACTCATTGCGCAACTTCGAACACATGAAGAGCTCCATCACCGGACGTCTGAAAGAATTAAGACATTCCACCTAGCTCACTGATCTCTTTCAGATGCAAGTACCGGACGTCCGATAGAATTGAAGAAAATTTCTCAAACTCACTACCTGCTGTCGGACGCAAAAAATAGGAGTACCGGACGTCCGACACTCCCAACGGCTAGTTGACTCTTCAACTACTTTCTATTCGTTGAAAGTATTAATGAAGCACTTTCTTGATTTCCTATAAATAGAGTATGGTCAGAAACTCCAAATTACTTTTGCACACTGAAGATATAAAAGATCTTAAATAATTTTAGTGAGAAAACACTCTCCAAGAAAGATTTGTAGTCTTAGTGATGTGGGGTTCATTGTAAGTTTTTCATTTGTGAGTGAATATTTCATGAATGTAGCTCTGTGAGGGTTGTCTTGAGGGATAGTAAAACTTCCTAATTTGACCGAATAGAGTTCGGGACAAGGAGGAGGTAAACCTTCCTTTGTACACAAGAGTGATTGTAATTTATCAACTTGAAGAAGTTTGTTTAAATTAATCTACAAGCTCAAGAGGAGTTGAGTAGTTAATTGGTTTGCAATTCTTTCCTTTTTATTTACTTATTGATACGTTTGTGATTTTTACATTGCTTATCTCTTCTACTTCTCTCAAGTGATTTTGTTCATTCATTAATTGATTCATTGTGTGATCACTTAGAAAAGAGGGTAAATTTCATATTGAACAAAAAGTACCCATAACTTGATTAACTTTTTAATCAATCTAATTCACCCCCTCTAAGGTTGTCTTCGATCCTTACAATTGGTATCAGAGTTTGATTTTCTAGAGATTAACCTCAAGCAGCTTAGGAGTAAAAATGACAACCAATAATGTCATATTTTTTAAAGGACATTCTGTGATTAGACCGCCTATATTTAATGGGTTAAATTATGTGAGTTGGAAAGAAAGAATGGTTATATTTTTGCAATCAATTGATATTGAATTGTGGTTTATTATTAGTGAAGGTCCATATGATACCTCTCTTATAGATGAAAATACTCATAAATCTAGACCAAAAACTAGAAATGAACTGACTGCTGTGGATAGAGCTCATCTTATCTTAAATGTGAAAGCCATGAATGTGTTATATTGTGCTTTAGATTCAAATGAATCCATTAGGGTCAAAGGGTGTAAGTCTGCTAAAGAAATTTGGGATAAACTTAGAGAAGTCTATGAAGGAAATGAGAATGTGAGAGAACAAAAGAAGTCTATTCTGGTTACCAAATATGAATCGTTCAAGATGGAACCTCATGAAAACATTGATAAGATGTGTTGTAGATTCAATGACTTCATTAAGGATTTAGAGGTGCTGGAAAAGGAATACTCTCTATGTGAGAAAAATAGAAAAATTTTGAATGCTTTATCAAAGGATTGGGAGAATAAAATGACTGTCATTGAAGAAGTTAGAGATCTAAATTCCTTACCTATTGAATCTCTTATTAATTTTCTAATTTCTTATTGTCGCGCCCCATTTTTTAATAATAAATAAGAATGATAAGTGAATGAAGTATGGTTTGAAAAATGGTGATGTGTGTGAAAATGAAAGGGAAAGGCCATGGGACTTTGAAATGCGACATTTTGGCCAAAAATAGTAATCTAAAAAGGTTTTGGTAAAATGTAGGAGTCGCACTTGGTATTGAATTAGGGTGTACCAAGTCACCCAAAAAATGTGGATTTAAATGTAAAACCTTTTTAGATTGACTCCAAAATCTACGATAAATCAGAGAAAAATGGTCCGGGGGTCACAGTTGAAAAGAGGGAAGGCAAAGACAATGTCTAAGGCAACATCTCAATCTAACTTAAGTTAGTTGCATGATTTAGTCATGATTTTCCTAATTTCTAACCAGAAGATGTATCGCATTTGGATGTAACTAATATGAATGCATCCTAAACCTAATGAGGAATCCAAAGGGACAAATATCTCTTAGAAGCTCGAACAGACTAAATCACATGAGTTGTGATAGCCAAGGATAACCCCTCCAAGAGGTCACGAGTAATGGTAATGACGAAAAAATGAATGGAACGAATGTATGCAATGTGAAAACATGAGCTTGTGTGAAGTGAAAAAAGTAATAATAAAAATAATTGTGTGTAAGTGGGAATGTGCAAATGGGGGTGCAGGGTGAGGTATGTAAAGTGATGGTATGAAGTGCATGTGTGCTCAGTGGTAGTATGTAAAGTGTTAGTGATAGAGTGAGAATGTGTAAGATAAGAGTCATGTGAAGTGAACATGTGAAAAAAGTAATAGTATATGAAGTGAGAGTGCAAAGTGATAGTGAGTAAATGAAATGTACGAATCCTAAAGGAATGCAAACAAAACGGGTACGGGGAGACCCTAAATCGTGACTTTTGCTTTTCCTTTTGGTTAGACAAAGAATGAGCGTGCTAAGGCTGTGTGTAGCCAAACTCGTCCATTCCCCTTACCAGAAGGGTGACTCTCTAAACTAATCAGGCAAATGACCCTAATAACTAGAATGAAATGCAACAAATCCTAAAGATCATACTTAGAATGTGGGAAAGGGGAAAGGATCATGCAAAAATGTAAAAATACTAACAAATGCATGAAAATGTAGTGAGGGCATGCGAGCATGTACTAGCGAGGGATGGCCCTATTGGGTCTAGCATTGAACTAACCCTTTACTAACGCTCTCTCACAAGCATTGGACTTGTGAGCGATCGGGAATAAATAACCATGACTAGCATTGGATTAACCACGGTAACGTGCATTCCATCCACATAATCAGATATAATACCAAAAAAATAAATAGGCATGCCAAGCACATAGTTTCACATAGCACATAGCACATAAGCATGCTTATTTAGATGCAAAAGCCTAGGGAAAGCAATTAAACACATAGCACCTAAGCATGCAAATCACACAAGCGAATAAAAATCCTAACTATTAGAGGGGGGCCTACTACAATTTAAAGGGGGAAATGAAAATAAATGAATAAAATAAATACCTAACTATTACAACTTGGCATTCAAGCCTTTCAAATAATAAAATCCAAGCTTGAAAATAAATATTCAAAACTTGAAACAAATAAAACAAATAAATGAAATAAAACATTCAAGAGGCATGTAATTAAGCACATAAAGTTACATAAGGGCACATAGAAAGTCAAATAAGTAAAAATAAGGGATAGAGTGTACCTTCCTTGAATTGGGGCCCCAAATAAAGTGAAATGACTTATTTACCCTCCAAAACAATAAAAATGTCAAGGTACCACTTTAATTAGAAAATGAAAGAAAATGTCCAAACACGAGCTCGCGTGGTCATAAAGCCCTTAAAATCATGAATTAAGTGCAATTTAAACAAAGCATGGTAGTTAATTGAAGCAAACAAGCAATGAAGTTGCAAAATTAAGGCTGCCAAGGACAAAATTGATGAAATTATTCAATTGATTGGGTCATAGTAGCATCAAGGAGGCTTGAGGGGTTAAAAGGCAATTTTTTAAAAGTATTTTGGCATGCATGCATTGAAGACTTTCGGCCAAATGAAGTCACTTTGTTTTTACCATTTCTGCTGCAATATAATGGGTTTCTCAGATGCAATCCTAAAACAACTAACATCTCATTCAATCAATCAAAGCTATCGACATTAATTAAAGATCACCACCGAATTCAATAAGTCAACAACTTAGAATGAGGTAATGTAAAATCCAGCAACCTTTCATGCAAAGTGACGTGTGAAACATTCTGCAACAAGGTTTCACAAACTTATGAAGCTTTCGGCAAAAGACTTCAAACCAAATCTACTAAAACCGTTGCTCAACACTCGTTGTTTATCAACCCAAATTCACGTACCTCCACAAATTCTTAATTCAAACATGGTTGTTCAGCTTTAATGAATCCCTCAGATAGAACCCGAGCCAAGAAAACAAAGACAAAACAGTAAAATGCAGCAAAGGACTCCAGCCGAAACTTCATTTCGAGCAACTGGAGTCCTTTTCTCTTAATGCAAATAGTCACAATGGATTCACAGTATTGCACCAATTCATCTTTTATTATGTTCTTAACTGGCCCATGGACAACACATTCCGAACACCGAATGAAAACAGGTCATGGCAAAATTGATAAACTCATGAAACTTTGAAACTTCAACAACTTCCAGTCACAAGCGCAGCAAATGTGACTTGCACATCTATTAAAACTCGACCAGAAAATCAAGGAAAGAAAAAGTTCTGTAGCATTGCTGTAATATCTCAGCCCAACATAAATCAGAAAATAGACAACCCTCTTCAAACGCAGAAACCAGACAGGGAGCTGAAAGGGTTAGATGGAACATTACAAGAACAAGACATATTCGGACTGTGAAAATGCAAATGAAATGCAAGAAAACAGCGAAAACCTCCTTTTATTTCATGCACTTGAAGGGCCAGTAGCCAATATGATGAACAATCATCAACTTGATGATGGACTTCAATACAAACAGAAATAAAGGTCATGCAAATCGGGAAAACTTTCTACAACTTCCTCGATATTCTTAATCAAGCTCAGAAAACAGCATTATCCATCTTGTTATGAGCAAAATAGATTATGTAAAAGGTCAAACCACTCTAATGAGTCTAGACCACAAACCAAAACATGTATCTATCCACTTGAAACAAACTAAACCTGATAGCCTAAGTATAACGAATACAAGGCAACATGGAGAATGTCAAAACCCCAACCCCCTTCTTCTACTTCCCCCAGACCCAATATTATAACCCAAGACCTCCAAACATTACCGCAAGTTAAACAGGAAACACTGCCTAAGATTTCATGTCATTTTCTGATTTTGTTCATACAATCACATGCGGGTCAGCCATGAACAATAAACAAACGTTTCGCGCATTCATCATATAACCCCACGAAAGAAAAGACAAAGAACAACCCAAAACGTAACAGCGAAGATCTCAACATTTCTGAGCCAAATCTGATGGTATTTGACGGGTAAGGATGAAGATATTACCTTAATCACCAAGTGAGGCAAGGGATGATCAAGAAAAGGTTCAGATGGTTCTGCTAGAGCTTAAAAGGAATGCCAATGGAAAACGATGATGATGATTCAGTCACCTCCTTGCAACCCCAAACCAGACTCTCTCTTTTTTTTGATGTCTTCTCTCGTTTACCGTCACCTCTGTCTTTCCTCCTTGCTCTATCTTAGTTGTTACTCGCTCTCCGTCTCTATGAAACCTTCCTCTAAGCCCGTAGTTCTCTCCCTTTTTTCCCTTAGTTTCCTCTCCATTTCTCTCCTAGCCGCCAAACCTATCTGCTATCATCAGTCGTCCTCTCCCCTCTCTCACCGTAACCCCCCCTCTTTTCACTTTGCTGCGGCTGTGACCCTTTTATCGGGAACTCGGCTCTCTAACCCTCATTTAAAGGGCTCCCCAAGAATCCTCAATTCCTGCCTTTTCTTTTAGCCATTGGATCCTTTCCCTTCTAGGTTACTCCCGCATGCTTCTTTTCTTTTCTTTTTTCTCTTTTCTTTTTTTTTTCCAATGAATCGGTTAATCAATAATAAACAAAAATAACGAAAATAACAATTTAGGTAAAATCGAATAAAATGAACAAAAACTAGGAATAAAAAGATAAAACCAACATGCCAAAATTTTTGTGCTTGATTGATGATTTTCTCTCTTTTTTTTTTCTTTTTTTTTTTGAATTAATTAATAATAATAAAACAATTTTCTTAATAGAAATAAAAATAAGATGAGCAGAAAATTAAAACCAAATCAACTTAATAAGATAAATAAATACATAAAATAAAAAAAGTTAAAATTTTGGTGTCTACACTTATGAGTTAAAACTTAAGTCCAAAGTGCAAGAGGAAGAGGATGCGAAAATAAGAAGGAACATTGCTCTAAAGGCATCTCAAGATAAAGATGATTCTGCTTCTCTAGATGAAAAAGATGCGGAAGCTGATGATAGTGATCCAGCTCTCATCACAAAAAGTTTCATGAGAATTCTCAACAAACGAGGGTTCAGAAAAAGAGGAAACAACAACACATTCCCAAATCAGTTCAGCAATTTAAGAAACAAAGAGAAGCAAGAGTTCAATAAAATGCAAACTGATAAATGCTTTGAATGCGGCCAACCTGGACACTACGTGAGTGAGTGTCCAATGAAGTAGAGAAAGTTGAAAGAAAACCAAGATTCAATAACTTTCAATTCACATGGAATGAGTGCAACTCCGATAGTGAAAGTGAAGAGAAAGAAGAATCTGCTCAATTGGCTTTTATGGCCATTGGAGATGATGAGGTAACAACTTCTAATTTTCAATTTGAAAGTGATGATGATCTTGAATCTTTCATTATAAAATTGCATGATAGTTTGAAAGAATCTTATGCTAGAAACAAGAAATTAAAATATAAAATCGGCCTTCTTTTTCAGAACAATGCACGTTTTTTTCAAGAAAATAAAAAGCTGAGAACTGAAAGTGATTTCTTAAAAAAGAGTGAGACTGTTTTACTTTTTGAGTTTGATAGAAAAACAAGACTTTGTGAAATGTTCAAAAAGGAATAAGGTGATTTGAAAAAAAGAATGAATAATTTAAATGAGTTGGTCCAACATAAAAAATAAGACAGTTTTTAAGGTAATAAATCAAAACCTCATTTTGGCACTTATGAGAAGAAGATAAATTCTGTTACAAATGAATTTGCTATTTATAAGAGAAGACAAGTAAGATTTATTAAACATGTTCATGTAAATAACTCTTTGGTTATGTGTAATTTTTGTTGTCAAAAAGGTCACATGAAAAGTGATTGCTATGTGAAAAAAAACATGAGAAGAGGTATGAAATGCATGTGGATAGTTAGACATGATACTGACTCTAATAAATAGTAGATATTGGTAAAATTGGTGAGATTCTTGTTCATAATATTTTTTTAGTAATTCTCTTTTGATGTTTCTGATGCTTTGAACTAAATTTTTCTTGATATTTTTGAATATTACTAAATTTGTATGATGTCAAAAAGGGAGAGAAAAGAACAACTCTGATCTAATAATGATTTGCTTTGTTAAACTCTCTGTGATATGTTGGTATGTTGGTGATTGCTGAATTCTGATATCATTTCTCTGTTTTTGTTTGAAATATTGAATTCTCTGTTATTGTTGCTGGATTTTGGTATGAGTTTTTTACTCTCATCTTATGATGATAAAAAATGGGGAGAAATGAATGCTATATGTAAGGGGGAGTTATTCTGAAATTATAAGTTTGGATGCAATGAGTGAGGGGAAGTTTATGCTCATATGCTCAATCTTTTTCTTTCTTCCATCCATTATTTTGTCATCATCAAAAAAGGGGAGAATGTTGACCTTGGTCCCTAACTTTTGATGTTTACAAAATAATGGATAATACTAATATCTTTTCAAAAAATACTTTCAGTTGTGAAGCAAATCAGATTCAAAAGATCAAGTGCAATTGAAAGGGACAAAAGCTGCTGAAAGCTGTCGGACGCTTGTGAAGTTAGGATCGGACGTCCGATACTCATTGCGCAACCTCGGACACATGAAGAACTCCATCACCGGACGTCCGAAAGAATTAAGACATTCTACCTAACTCACTGATCTCTTTCGGACGCAAGTACCGGACGTCCGATAGAATTGAAAAAAATTTCTCAAACTCACTGCCTGCTGTCAGACGCAAAAAACAGGAGTACCGGACGTCTGACACTCCCAACGGCTAGTTGACTCTTCAGCTACTTTCTATCCGTTGGAAGTATTAATGAAGCACTTTCTTGGTTTCCTATAAATAGAGTATGGTCAGAAACTCCAAATTACTTTTGCACACTGAAGATACAAAAGATCTAGAGTAGTTTTAGTGAGAAAACACTCTCCAAGGAAGATTTGTAGTCTTAGTGGTGTGAGATTCATTGTAAACTTTTCATTTGTGAGTGAATACTTCATGAATGTAGCTCTGTGAGGGTTGTCTTGAGGGATAGTAAAACTTCCTAACTTGATCGAGTGGAGTTCGGGGTAAGGAGGAGGTGAACCTTCCTTTGTACACAAGAGTGATTGTAATTCATCAACTTGAAGAAACTTGTTTGAATTAATTTACAAGTTCAAGAGGAGCTGAGTAGTTAATTGGTTTGCAATTTTTTCCTTTTTATTTACCTATTGTTACGTTTGTGATTTTTACATTGTTTATCTCTTCTACTTCTCTCAAGTGATTTTGTTCATTCATTAATTGGTTCATTGTGTGATCACTTAGAAAAGAAGGTAAATTTCATATTGAGCAAAAAGTGCCTATAACTTGATTAGCTTTTTAATCAATCTAATTCACCCCCTCTTAAGTTGTTTTCGATCTTTACAGGTATGACCTTTACCCAAACAGGTATGATGAAGGATGGTGGGATAATTTCAATTTTAATTATGCGACCGGGCCAATAGATTTTCAACAGCAAGAGTCTCAACAACCATCATCCATGCCAGGTATGTCTCTTGAAGAAATGATTGAATTTCTAGCTGCTAATACATATCGATTTCATCAGGAGACACAAACGAGTATTCGTAATATGACGGATCAAGTGCAACTATTGACATCCGGGATGGCGGATCAAGTGCATCTATTGACATCCAGGATAACGCAATTGGTTTCTCACATTTGTGAAGAATTCCCCTCACGGACCAACATCAACCTTGAGGAAGATGAAAGTGCAATTATCAATTATCCGGCCAAATGACATGGAACTGCAAGAGTTTCAAGGAAACGAATCTAAAGATGCAGTTGAAAAGGAAGTTGATGTGCAAAAAATGAGTCCCCAGTATCAACTCATCCAAGTGAATGAATCCAGTGGACAACCTCCATATGCGGTGACATCTCCTCCATTCCTTAATCAATATTCTCCTTACTCTTATTTTTTAATTTCTGTTAATGAAATTGACTTTATTATACCAGAAAATCTTGAATTTCATGACAGGAATAAATTAAGAGTGGCGATGGCAAGGTATCTTGGACCAATAAATGCATGTGAGGAAGGAGTAAATGGAAAATTTAAATTATCGTTGACTTGTTTGTCGTCATTTACTAGTCCATGGAAGACCGTAACTCGTGTGCTCAAGAATTATTCTATTTACGAGAATTATCAGAATTATATAGAGGATGAATCATTAAAACGAGTCACAAGATTTTATCCTCCATGAACAAACATGACAATGTCTAACTAAAGACGTTAAAGAAAGGCGCTCATTGGGAGGCAACCCAATTTCTTTTAGTCATTTGTTCGTTTTTATTTGTTAGTTTAAATATGTTTTCCTTGAATTTGACTGATTTCTTGCTTCAATTTTCATTTTTGATGACTCGTAGGTATCTCTCTGACATGACGTGCCCGCGTCATGTCGTATGGAGAGCTCATGGTCAGAAGGGTTCTTGTTTTTTTACGTGCTCGAGTCACGTTCACGAGAAAGGTAAATATTCAAATTTCGAGAAAATTTTCGATTACCTGTTAATCTCTAATTTTTAATTTTGAAAATAAGTTTTGTTAATAATAATATAGTAAAAAAATGAAAATAAAAATAATTAAAAAAATAAAAAAAAATTTCTTTCGTTTGACCGTAGCTTGGATTTTCAAATTTCAAATTTTTAATTTAAAAAAAAAACTATTTCTTTTTTCTTTTTCTTCTTTTTTCTTTCTTTCCTTTTCTTTTTCTTTCTTTCTTTCCTTTCTTCCCTTCTTCCTCTTGTCTTTCTTTCTTCTTCCCCGATCCCTTCTTCCCTTTGTCCGCCGCCACCTCTGCTCACTCACCACTCGCGCGCCGAAGTTCTCCCACAGTCGACGCTGCCAGCTTCTTCTCTCCCTTTCAGACCACCACTTTGACCCGACTTCAGGGAAGTTTTGTGGTCTTTTCTCCTACTTTTGATGTTTATTTGCTACATTGAGGGCAATGTATCGTTTAGGTGTGGGGGAGGATTAGTTGTGGTTCTAATTTTTAGTAGTTTTTAGTTTTTAGGTGTTTTTTCTTTATTTCTAGTTTGTTATTTGTCTATCTTTCATTCATTTTCTTTCTTTCTTTTTGGTGCTTAGTTCTCATGTGAATACCAAGGTTTGATGTTGGGTTATTGACTCTAATTCTACTATTGCCATGTTTTAATAATAAAAGTGTATCTAGTTAATGTGGTTGAATCCAGACGTCTCTTTGGTGAATATCGGTGATTGCTTGATTCTTTTGATTTCTTTGTTAACTTTTCTAGGCATAGGGAATGATTGTTGGCATTTTTATGTGAATTGGTCTAGTATTAACTTTAGTTCTCCATATTTGAAGAAATGAGGCTAGCGGCTGCTATTTTTGTTTTCTTTTGCTATGTTATTTTGAGTTATTGTGTTATTTGGCT
Source organism: Coffea arabica (assembly GCF_036785885.1). NCBI lineage: Eukaryota > Viridiplantae > Streptophyta > Magnoliopsida > Gentianales > Rubiaceae > Coffea > Coffea arabica. The sequence goes on from NC_092313.1 coordinate 30,737,926, forward strand.
GTGAAATAAAGTTGAATGTACTCCGCTAGTCATTACTACTGAGTAACTGGGGATCTTCACCTAAAGTGTCGATTTTCGCATAAAAAAGTAGTAATTTCTATGAGTACGTGGTCGTATAGCGATAAAAACTGAGTAACCGGGCTCCTTCATCTGAAAAATGTCGGAGTTTGGGTCAAAAGGCTCCAATGGTTAGAGACTAAGTCTTTTGTGCTATCTTAAAAAAAAGAAAAACAAAAGGAAAAAATAAATAATAGAAAACGTGAAAAAAAGTGTAGGTTGTGTTAGTGTGTGATAGAAGTCAGCTTGCCGATTTCTGAATTTAATGTGGAGATTTTGGTTAATATTTAGACCATTTGTTGATGAATGTTGGGCGTCATTCCTTTTTCTTAGATTAGTTAATTTGGAATTGAAGGAGTTTGTGATTTAGAAGCTAACCGGGGTAATGTTTCTCGGATTTTGATCACTGGTGCTTGATATATGATTTTTCTTGGTATCTTGGCAATATGGTAGATAGAGCAATAGCCATTGTCAAATATTGGTGTTTATTTATTGTTCTTATGTTTGAGGACAAGCATGATTTAGGTGTGGGAGGAATTGATAGGTTGCAATTTTATCATTAATTTTATTATTAATTTCCCTTATTACCTAATCCAATGTGAATTAATTATTAGATTCTATTCACTTTTGACAATTCACATTTATTTCAGGGAGTTGATCGAAAACACCATAACAAGTGCTAATTTAGCAATCATCAGGAAAGAGCTCGAGTAGCAGGCATCCAGGGACATTTTTGGAACAACAAGATGCGGACCCTTTTTGGTAATTTGTGGAAGACAACATTGAAAAAGAAGAAAAGGTTGGAGTCTTCGGCTGGATGGGGGGTGGCCGCACAGTAGCAGTAGGCTACTTAGATACGAAATGGAGATTGCAGAGAACTAGCACTATCTTTAGCTTTTGACTTTTCTTCGTTTCTTTAGTTCTGAGTAGTTTTTCATCTTCTTGATACGCAGGACTTTTAGCTTAACGTTTCTTTTGACTTTTCCTTGAAGTCTTGGGTGGATTCCTCCTGCGCATGTCAGGAGCCCTTGGAGGATTCAATCACTTTCTGTATTCTTTTACCAATTGAACGAATTGAACCCCCTCGATCAAGGACAATGGCTGCGACTTTTACTTCAATTTTGCATGGGTTTTTCGTATCAAATATGAACTAATTCCCTCACTCTAGTCAAGGAACAACAGAGGTTTTGGTTCGTCTAAAAATTGTGAAATCGATTTAATTTTATCTTTTTCTTTTATTTATTGGTATTCGCATATTTCTTGTTTGCATTGCTTGTGATTATTTAATTAATTAATTGTCTTGGATCCGAATAATTAGTTAATTTGGTAATCTATTGTCAATTAGGGCATTAAATCCTTAATTGCTTAATTGCTTTAAAATAGTGACAACTGACATGATTAGATTTGTGTCAGGGAAATATGTGGGCTAATCTGAAATAACCCTGGTAGTGCTTTATTTAGTTACAGTAGAGCTCCTCTAACACGTAAGGCAATTGAAGAATTAAATCTTATGGGCGTACCTAGGATTATTTCCCAATTAGAGCAGTGATTAACGGGTGTACCTTAATCTCCGATACAGTAAGGAGGGATTGACTGTCATCGCTTGTTTGTCAGTTATAATCTATTTATTAGTAACTAATTGGAATTGCTTGTGCATCGTTGATCAATTAGGTGAACCATTGTTGAATATTTCTTGGTTAGACCTTTAATTATTTTTACTCTAATTTTAGTGAATTGTCATTTAATTTCTAGCTAGCTATTTATTTTTAGTTTTATTTGAATTTCTTTGATTGTCTTCGTTTATACAAAAACACCCCCCGTGTTACTTTGAATTTCTTAAGAGACAAATATCCTCAATCCCTGAGAATACGACCCTACTTGCCCTGTTTACAAATTCATAATTATTTGTGAAAAAAGCTATCACATTCGGGTATATCGGATCAAGCAAAATTTTCGAGAATATGGTGAATCAAGTGCCCCATTGCACACCTAGAGTTCCTGCTCTAGTACTTGGAATCGGGTTTTGGCTACTTTAACTGGCAATTAGGTTTATTTTTATTATTGTACAGGTTTCGACAACCTGTCAGTTCTCAAAATCAAAATGGAGTAAAATTAATTTCAGAAATTTAGGATGAACTTCATTTCCAATTTTCTGATTTAGAATATGAATTTTCTGAACAGGAAGATGTTACTGACCATACCCTATTGGCCTTACAGGTACCCGATAAAATATGTAGTATCCGACGAACAAACAACAAAGGGTCTTATCCCCATACGCTTGTTCATATTTTCCTGGATAAGTATTCCAAATCAATTCCAATAATTGCTTTCTTTGATTCAAGTGCATCTTTGTCAATCATGAAAAAAGACATTTGACCTGATGAATGTTGGGTCCATAAGACTCATGATTTCAAAGCAGCTAATGGTGAGTTTTTTCAAACAAAGTTTACAACGAAAGACCCAATCACCATTAAACTTCTCCCAGATTGTCAAATAAAATCAAAATTTTTGGGAGCAAATTTTACTGGAAAAGATCTCATTCTTGGTTTTGATGTTTACAAGACTAACCAATATCGTTTTACACCTTTCGGGATCAAGTCCAAAAAGTTTTTCAACCCTTATTTGTTACCGTGGATTAGTTCGTGTAACTATTCTATTTAAATTATTTCTACCTTGTGTCAATTGGTATCAGAGTAGGTTTCTCCTATTTCTACATTATACCAATGGCTGGCAACAAATCTGGTGATGAAACTTCTGCCCCTAAATTGTAAATTTAGATTACAAACAGATGGATTGATTGCTTGGATAAAAATAGTTGGTTGCTTGGAGAATTATATTAACTGTATCCAGGAAAACATGGAGTGTGCTCGGATTGTAAATTATTTGAGATAATTTTATGAAAAAATACTATAGCACTTTTTGATATAATGTATGTAAGATAAAAAGGTGATTGAAAAATATATTGATGATACAAGTAAATCAGTATATATAAATAAGGTATAAATAAAGTAAAATAATTGACAATCCAAACATACTCATGGATATCATGATGGATCGTTTGAATGATGACAGAGTGCCCTTTGACCGAACTCGAGTCATTGATGAGCAACGAAGACTTCATAGATAGCAGGCCTATGAGGAAGATTCGTTTGCAAACGAGACATTAATTGATTTGGCAGGGAAAGCCCTAATAAAGAGGTAATCGAGTCAAAATTGAGAGCCTGAAAATTTTAAATTAAAGGTGGATCTTCCCTCCTTCAATGGTGATTTAGGTATTGAGGAATTGGATTGCAGAAATTGAAAGATTCTTCAACTACATGGAAATCCCAAAGACTTCACAAGTCAAACTCATGGCTTATCAGTTGAAGAGTAATGCGTCATCTTGGTGGGAACAGTTGCAATCTCGAAGGCGTCACTGACGAAAATAGCCTGTAAGGACATGGGTTAAAATGAAGCCTCTTTTGACTACTAGATTTTTACTGCCTGATTAGGAGTCGTACTTGTACTTACAATTTTAACACTGTACCCAACGTAAAAGGTCTGTTCATGAATATTATTCTGAAATTTTGCTATTACAATCCTGTAACAATATTATGGAGACCGAGGGTCAACTCATGTTGAGGTTCCTGGATGGTTTAGATACGAGTGTATGGGAAGAAACTGGTATTCAACCATTTTTTAAGCTGTCAGATGCAAACAACCTAGCCTTGAAAGCTAAGATGAATTTGGCTTGGAAACGAAATGCAGGGAAAGGGAGTTCGGAGGATCGTGTAGAAGAGTTCGTAGAATCGCCATTCAGTGAAGCATCTTGGTCAGCACCAAAGGTTTGTCCAAGCACGACCAATTAGTGACGTGAAGGGAACTATTAAGAAGGTCAATACCAATCCAAACCCTCCACAAAATCCTAAAGCTAATATGAATACCTACGCTAAGCCAATGTGCGATAAGTGTTGAAGACGTCAGCAATCTGGGCATCAATCACATAACTGTCCATAACATAAGGCTATGAATTTTGTGAAAAATACGGGACAGGATGATATGGAGGAGAAAAGCTGTGAGTGACTAGTGTATGCGGTGCAAAGAATTGAGTCTAGGGAGGAAAAGTTTGATAAATGACGCGAGCAAATTTTTAGAACCAGGTGCAAAAGTTTTAATCAATTTTTTGACTTGGTAATTGCTAGTGAAAGCTGTGAAAATATTATTTCTAGATTGATAGTGAAAGCTGTGAAAATATTATTTTTAGTACTTTGGTTAAATTGCTAAATTTGCTTGTTGAACTATATCATGAGCCTTACATGATTAGCTGGATAAAGGATGTGAAATCTGTAAAAGTAGTTAAAGAGGTATTTAGTTCCTTTGTCCATAAGTAAATATTATATTGATAGTGTTATGTGTGATATGGTGGATATGGTTGCATGTCATTTGTTATTTGGAAGATCATAGCAGTATGATCAAGGTGTGACTTTCTATGGAAGGGAAAATGTCTATCGCTTCGTTAAGGATGGCAAGAAGAAGATTGCTTTAGTGCCAATGAAGCCAGGGTAACGGTCCAAAGTAGTTCATATGGTTGACAATAACTTATTAACTATTATAACTTTGGTTTGTGATTTGAATGGAGGTAATGAGCTAGATGCTGTCAAAGTGGAAGAAGTTATTTCTCATGATATACTTGAAGAGAAAGTGCCACAAGTTGAAGAAGGTAGCGTGCATCTCAGTAAGCCACTAGATACAACCCCAATAGAGTTCATGCCAGCTTTTAGTGAAGATTGGGTGAATCAAAGTCTGGTGAATCTTCAAGCAGTGGGTGTCGAGAAGAAGCCTGATCTAATGAAGACTTTCATTGTTCAAGAGGACAATTCCAAATTTATTTTGACAATGGAGAATGATATGGTCATTGCTTTTGAACTTGTATCTGAGTCCATGGCGATGGAGTTGCAAGTTTTCTTTATAATCCAGTTCGTGTTGGTGGTTGAAAGGTCTTTTTGACTTCAAAGGAGAATCGTGGAATTGCTAGTCTGTGGGTGCTTGAAAGTTTCCTTGGGAATTCGAGATCGAGTTCTTTTGAATTGGAGAGGACTGGTGTGGAATGAGTGGCACAAGAAATCTTAGACCAAATCGATGAAGCAAAGGAGCATAAGAATAAGCGGCGCGGAGAACATTCTGAAGCATCAGGATGAAAGCACGGCCTAAAATATGGCCTCACCTGTGTTTTCATCACCCACGTTTTGCTTCCCGAAGACTTCCAACGACAACTCCAGCGCCACAACCGATGCCAGACTTCATCAGATTGTTTTTGCATTTTCCGTTTGGTTTCCATTTTTTATGTAATTTCATTTCCTCTTTGATTTAGAACTTCTTAGCTATATATAGGAAAGTATTAGGGCTTGTTTTATGAGACTTTTGATATAATTCTTGAAATTTTTAACACTTGGTGTGTTTGGATTCTATACCTAGATTGGATTCTTCTTGAATCTAGACGAGGTTCTAGTTGAATTTTGGATTTTCTTTTTGGTGTTTGATCATGAATCAACCCTTGTTTGTCTCTGTGGATTAGTTCGCGTAACTATTCCATTTAAATCACTTCTGCCTTGAATCATCTAGGCTTGTAGGTATTGCAATTTAAACGAAATTGCAGTGACATAAAAAATGAGATCGATCTACTGGCATTGCTGGAATGCCAAATTTCTAACATTTTCTACAACAGCAATATCTGAACTTTTCTGAAGACTAAAAGGTGATTTCTAATCATCTGCACTTCGCTAATTATTTTGTAAGTCATAATAGTAGCACCCTTAGGATAATTCCTTGCATTCTGCAAGCTGTTTGTACATCCAAATTTTTCCCAGAAGGACAACGAATTATTGTTCAAAACTTAAAAGACAGATTATCAATCTTCTGATTTCTTGGGAAGAGAAAATATGAGAAACAAGCAAAGTGGAACTACAACAAAAGCAGCAGCCTTCAGCAAATCCTCGTTCTCTTTCGAGATAACTCCAATTCTTGACCAATCTCCACTGTACCTGAATTAACACGAAGTGATTGCAAAACGAGAAATAACTGCTTAAGATAACTGAAAGGACCTGCAGACATGTACATATTTACCCGGCATCGATGAATCCCAATGAAAACACTGCAATCGCAGACTGTGCAAGAAATGTGTTTGAAATTTTGAGAGAAAAATTTGGTTGTTCAGTTGGTGAATTCTCTGGCAAATCGCGCTTCTTTGCCAATGGAAATGTGGCAGGTTTTCTAAGAGTTAAGTTTGGCAAGGAAAAAGAAGCCTTAGCACCACAAAAACTGGCGCTCTGTTGCATCAGCATTTTGTTATCATCTAGAACCTGAGAGTTCTAAGTGCTCATTATCTACTACTATATCCGAATGAGTGGCTGCCATTGAATCTTTGAAAATCATATCCTCGTACCAAAAGAAAAAGAAGTTCATTTCCTAGCAAATCCACGCTAAAGATGGGTTCAACCGTTCAAGCATTTATAGCTAGTCTTTAAATATAAGGATTTTGACTTTCATATGGTTATAGCCTTTTTTTTTTTTTTTTCTTCACAGTGGGTATCTGGGCCCAAGGACTGGTTACCGTACGGCCCAACTAATCCCACTGCGGGCTGGGAGCGGCTCGCCCTAAGCATCACCAGCCACGGTAAACCGCGGATTCGATCCCGTGACCTAGCTCTCCCCCAACTGGGACTACAACCAGTGACCTGGCTTTCATATGGTTATAGCCTTATTGACACACTTTTCTTCTTTGACTGTTTAGCTTACATTTGGCCATTACCATTCTCAAACCTCAATTCCTTCATTTTTCTTTTAATAGTATTAAATGATGTTCGAAATTAGAGGAAGAAAAGAAATGAAAAGTAAGGGCATATCGTTTTGGTAAATCCGTTTATATAGCTCTGAGAATATTAAAAAAAAAAAAAAACTCACTTTTTGAGTAGTGAAAGGATATGGTTCTACTGATCCAATATGGAACCAGTTATATTCCAATAACTTTTAGTCAGAGAAATTTTGTGCTTTATAGATACAAATGGAGGAGGATTGAGAGTTGAAGTGAAGTGCTGGTAAATGTTCTTACGACTTGGGTTTTAAGAACATATGGAACCACTTTATTAGTGGCAAATAATTTACAATAGAATGTAACTCATCACAATTTGAAAAAAAAAATTTCGCTGTAAATATCTCATTGTCCGGGGACTGCATTGGTCATCGATTAATTCAAAATCTAGCACTATGTCCTCCTTTAGGGAGGCTGGTTCTCCTGTCATAATTTGGATTTCAAATCTAAATTTTATATTTGTTAAATGCATCCAGTTCTGTTCGCTTATATATTATCAATGTAGAGAACATTAACCCTTCTATGTACAAATAATTGAATTTAATTTTAATTGTGGCATTCATGCTCGGCATGGCAAAGGCTTCACAAGCCAGTATAGGGAAAGCTCAATGCAAATAATTTTTTATTTTTTATTCCTTTTCTGTTCTTATAATTAAAGAAGGGGATGGTGGGATGTGCAATATGAAATGGGACAAAAATTTTTTTTTTTTAAAGAATGACAAAAGAAATGAAAATGTTAACAACTATGCTATGCTTGTAATTTAGCACCTAGTGACCAGCATCTTTAATTGTTACAAAAGTTAAATTAAATTATCCTTGCATTCTTAAACATTATCCACCACAAAAATCAAAATCAATATATATACATATACACGTATAGACGCGCACACACACAGTAATAAGGCCAAGATTAATATTACAATTTAAGAAATAAAAGCAACTTCAAATAATCTGAGACAAGACCCATGGGCTCAAAGTTTAGCTGGGCAATGGGTTTTAACAAGCAACAATTGGGCTTGGCCAAGACACGGTGTACGATTCTTTGCGACATTTGCTCTTACTTCCGCGGCAAAATTTCAAGTAAAGCAGCCCTCAAAAGAAAATGAGCAAATGGTGGCCCAAAAAAAGAGAACATTATGGCATGAACAGTAAGACAGGACTATATAAACAATTATATACTACACGAAAAGCTTAAAACAGTCAATTTATTGAAAATTATCAAACGACATAGCTCTAAAGCTATTCCCTGATTACTCAAGTCAATTTGTAAAAAAAAAAAAAAAAGGACTAACTTTGAATCCATTTATTGACCAGCAAACGACAACAATAATATATACTACTTCTGGGCTAAGTATTTCAATTTGGATGTATGTAATCTAACATTTTGTATCTTCTCTCCTTTCCTTAATGGCATCACCACCAAAGCCTTCCACATATCCTTAACCATTCTCATGTAAAAATAATTTTAAAAAAAAAGGAAGATAACACTACCAGAAGGCAAGAATAAATGATGATTACTCAATTTGTGTCGATAAATCAATTGATTTGATAAACATTCCAAAACTATCAAATTTCGTAAAATGTCAATGCCTATGTTGTCATACAACAGCAGTCAACAAAAAACAAAGAACAAAATGGGTGAAAGAAAATCCTAAGATATTTATAGGCTACATCAGTTTTCCAAAATAGAAGAAGGAAAAGTAGCATAAAACATAAATAAAAAAAAGGGAGAATTGGAGTTTTGGTCCCCAATTTATAACAAATACGTGAAACTAGTCCCCAATCTATTTTGGAGAACAAATGTAGTCCCCAATCTATCCAAATTTGCTCGAAAGTGGACAATTAACGGGTTTTCTTCAAATTTTGCTGGAAACAAGTCAGAAGAGAGCACGTGCCGGCGGTTAAAATCCTTTTTTCAATTTTTTTAGCGTGAAAACTCATACAAAATTATTTCCAGCTTTCTAGTCCCCCCTTTTTTTATTAGCAAAGACAAAACACACTAATTGTATAACCAAAAAAGGCAAAAATAAAAATAAAAAAAACACCCCTTTTTTCTTTTACTTCAGTCTCCAGAAATGAGAACAGAAAACCAGATTAAGTTCCGTGCATAAAATCAGTAAATCGGAAGAAAAATCTTGAAGAACTCGGTGATAATGGAGTTGTTCGTGAATCTGGGAGGAGGAAATGGCACTAAGACCAAAAGAAATGAATGGATCACCGCCACTAGATTACGGTATGTGATTTTGACCTCATGTAGCATTATGCATGCTTAATTCATGCTTATATTGTAAGAATGTGATGATGAATGGTGATATTTTCACTTGGGAGACAAAAAATATCGTAAATTTTGGATTTTTAAGTAATCTGATAAGGCCCTAAAAACAAACTTGTCTACCATTGTATGTGGTCCCGTATGTCTCTCTGGAGTGGGTTGTCATGGTAGACAATGTTGGGTTAAATGAGACTTTGTAAGTGGTCCTTGTCTGAACTTTATATGGCAGGAGGTGTATTATTGAATTGTCTTGAAGCTGATTGAGTGCAAATTACCTGCTTATATAATCTAATTTGTCACTTATGGTACTTGTTTATTGTGTTTGTTTTATTTTTTTTGTCCTTAAATTCAAACAGTGATAGCACTGAAGTAACTATGAAGTGTTATATATGGGGAAAATGTGAAACCTAACCTAATGTGCATTATAAGGGAGGAGAATTAAGGATTTTTTATCATGTAGAGGTCACAAGCATTAGTCTATTTGAAATGAATAGAATGCTAGAAAATCAACTTCAAGCAGTTGGTGACAAAAAGTACCATATCCTAATCGAGAAATATGGATTTCGTTTGTTAAGGCATGATAGAGAATTACATGCATATTGTGCTGATCATTTTGACTCTAGCAGGGTGGTTGATTTGTATGTAGAGGATTCTTTTAGTGATCTACTAGCATCACAATAGGGGTCTGACATTGAGGATGTGGACTTTGTGTTAGAAGATGAAGAGGATGAATATGATGATGAATATATGGCTAGTTCAGGCTCTGATTTGGCGGAGTTCTCAGGAGAAGACTCAAATTATGATCAAAATTCAGATGATAATGATTATGATGAAAATGTTGATGAAGATTCTGAATGGTTGGGGTAAAAAATAGAAAACAAGAGCAGCCGAATAGGCATCTAAAAAAAAGTCTACATATGTTAGGATGAACCACATACCTAGGAAACAAATGTCTAATGATACTGAAAGTGATGATGACAATTCTGACATAGATGCTGCCCCAAATTCAAATACTGATATTGGTAGTGATAGAGGGTCGGATGAAGAGAAAAGCTTGAGACCCCCTATGTTTGATCCCAAGGATGAAAATAACCCCAAAATTAAACTTAGACAAATTTTTTCTTCCTTCAAGGAGTTGAAAGAAACAATTAGAACCTGGAACATTAGGAGAGGGAGACCATTTAAATTTATCAAGAGTGACATCATAAGAATTAGAGCAATATGTCCTAAAGATGGGTGTGATTGGTGCATATATGCTAGGAGGATGAAAGGGGATAACAGATTGGAGGTTAGAATATTTCAAAAGAAGCACAAATATGGATTTTCATACCACAACAAGAGTGTGAAGTTTGGATGGGTAGGAAGAAGGTATGTTGGCATATTTAGGGAGAACCCAAGGCTGGACTATGAGTGTGTTTGGATAGAGTATTATTTGAAATATTATTTGGAATAATTACTATAGCACTTTTTGTGATGTGATGTATGTGAGATAAAAAGTAATTGGGAATATGAAAAGGTGAATTGAGAAATGTGTTTATGATGCAAGCGAAATATTATTTGGGAAATGTTAGTTTCAAAAAATTTGGTAATGAAGGAGCACAAATGTTATCTTAGTAAACATTAAGACTATAGAGCTAAGAAATTGCAGAGAATTTGGCCAAAAGTAGTGAGATGGATTAATATAATAAACTGCCTCAATATATCAATGAAATCGAGAGAAGTAATCTAGGTAGCATAGTAGTTATGAAGCTGGTAGATGACTATTGTAATGCAGTAACTGGATAAGGCAAATTTCAGAGATTATACATGTGTTTTGTTGGGGTAAAACAGGGGTTCTTAGAATCTTAGCAGCTTGTAGACCTGTGTTCGGATTGGATAGAATTTTTCTCAAAGGTTCAGCGGCGTGTGTACTATTGACAGCAGTTAGAGTTGATCCAAATAATGGAATGTATCCTATAGCTTATGCAGCAACTGAGGGAGAAACCAAAGACTCTTGGATTTGGTTTCTAACATTACCCAAGGAAGATTTGAAAATTGAAAGGGACTATGAGTGGACAATAATGAGTAATAAGCAAAAGGGAATAATCCAAGCATGTGAAACAAATTTTTTTTGAATGCAACTCACAGATTCTGTGTTAAACATATGCATAGTAACATGTCATCTACTGGGTTCAAAGGGGCAGCAATGAGGAAAGCTCTCTAGAAAGCAGCTAAGGCAACTACTCCAATGCAATTCATAAGAAGAATGGAGGCAATTGCAAAACTTGATGCTGAAACTGCTAAGTGGTTGGATGACAAGAATCCAGCAGAGTGGAGTAGATCACACTGTAGCACTTACCCAAAGTGTGATATGTTGCTAAATAACATATGTGAATCCCTCAACAGCAAGATCTTAGATGCTAGAGAGGAGTCAATTGTTGCAATGATGGAATCATTGAGATATTTTATGATGTCAAGAATGCAAGAAAACAGAGACAGAGCTAGAGAAAAATGAAACAAATATGCAATCTGCCCAAAAATCAGAAAAATAATGATAGAGAACATAAATAAGGCAACTTACTGTGTGCCTTACAAATCCAACGGAGTTAACTATGAAGTTGATGATCCCTATGGTGAAAAGTATGTAGTTAATATTAAAGAAAAGACATGCTCTTGTAGAAAATGAGACTTGATAGGGATACCTTGTTATCATGCAATTTCTGAACTTTGGATTGCAATGATGGATCCAATGGAGTATGTTGATGATTGCTATAGTGTGGAAACTTATCTCAAGTGTTATGAGCCATGCATACTACCTCTTCATGGAGAGCAAGATTGGGCAGATGTGAATGTCCAGCCACCACTCCCACCAACATATGGAAGAGCACCAGGAAGACCTAAGAAACAAAGGAGAAAATCTATTGATGAGGTGCAGGAAATGAAAGATAAAAGAGTTAAATAAGAAGATTTGGACAAATCTGTAAATGTACTTACTATGGGGAAAAGGGTCATAACACAAGGACATACAAGCTTAGGCAACATTCACAGATTCAAGATGGATTGCATGAAGCACAATGTGTAGATGACTTGTCACAATTGGATACAAACCATACCATCTCTATGAGTGATAAGATCTAATTTATTTGAATTCAAATACTGTGATTTTGTATTTGCTTAATGATAATGGTTTTAATCTCATGTTCTAGGTTGAAGGTATTAGCTCCACTGCTAAGAAGACAACAAGAAGAGCAGTGAAAAAAGCTGTACAGTTTTCTTATAACTTGAATTTGATTTTATATTCTTACCAGCATAACTACTGCGCATACTCATTACTCATACTACTGTTGTGCAAGGAAAAGGCACCAGACGTGTAGGAAAGAAAGTAACTTCATCACAAAATAGCCAACAAGCTACTGAGAGCAACATAATTTCTTCTGCCTCTGTTGCTGAACCTAACTTATATGAGATTTTTGAAATTTCAGATCCACATGTGGCACATATCAGCCAACTAGTTGCTCCTATTACTTCTGCACCATTTAGAATTAGGGATGTTCAAATTCATTTTGAACTCCCCAAGACCAGTGAACGTGGTGACAAGTCCAATGTTAAAGGAAAAACAAAAGTGAACTAATTATGTATTTCATTTATTGATGACCGTGTTTATGTATGGGTAGACTTGGTATTTCTTTTGTTATGTTAGAAGTAATGCAAATGTTGCAATGCAGCTTCTTTTGTACTTCTTTTGTCATGCCTTCTGATGAAGTCTATGTATACTTTGTAAGGGAGAATTGGAGGCCCCTTTTTCTGATGAAGTCTATGTATATTTTGTAAGGAAGAATTGGAGGTCCCTTTTTATAGTTGTAATAACTGAATTGCAATATTATTTAAAGATTGCTGGCTTCTGGGCAGAATTGTTGCAGTTTCCTTTCTCAATTGAGTTGTGAATATCTTGGCATCATTTACAAATGTGCTTGTGTTTTACAGGGATAATTTCCAAATAATGCCTTCATTTGGCCTCTAAATTGCCATCACTTTACATGTATAATAAGATGCTAGACAGATATTTACTAATCCAACTATTAAATCACTCTTAAATAGAGGCTCAAAAGATCTTGAAAGACTATTAATTTTATATCAACAAATGTCCATTACAATTTACAATAGCACTGAATACAACATTACCGATATCTTACTAGCAACGTAATACATCCCAACCTACACATTCACCCACTGCAAGCAAAAAACTCCAAAATTCTGAATAAATGTGTTTTAGCTATTAGCTTGAACAAGATTGCTGATTACTAGTAGCTTGTCACAATCCGCTAAAACATAGATATTCCATCCTAATTTCTGGTCTTTTACACCAGTAAAACAAACAACAACAACAATACCAACAACACAATTGCAGAGACTAATTTTCTTTCCCTTGCTCTTAGTTTTTCAATTGTGGCATTCTTAGCATTCATGCTCCACAGCAAACCAGGTATCAAAGCAGTGGTTCTTTGGCACATTATCAGATCATACCACTCGAAATAGTTGTAACCTTTTTCATCTCTTTTGCCCTTCACGGTCATAAAAAATAATGCTTCAGAAAAAACCTAAAATTCAGAAGCTGAAGCAAGAATTTGAGATAGCCTATACCTTCTTCATGCCGCAGCTAAAATACCTTCTTCCAGGGTTGCTGTGTGTCCAAGAGGTAATCATCATTACTTGTAACTTACAGTGGCGAAACTTTTCTGGTATCATGACTACATACAACTAGCTAAGAAGACAAATTTGTCAAAATTATGCCATGAGTGTGAACGGATGAGAAAACCCGAAGCTCTTCAATCTCGATCTGTACAAGTCTTTGTCACTTCCCATTAATTGAATTTGGCTACAAGGGTTTTTTCTTCAGTTGGGGAAGAATAGAGAAAACGACGGAAAGAAAGAAAGGGATAGATTGGGTTTTGTCTTTGTTAATCAAAAATTTTGCCAATCGCTTAATTATATAGTAGATTAATAGTAATTAATATAATTAACTCCATTTGCTAATTGTGTTTTGTCTTTGCTAATAAAAAAAGGGGGGGACTAGAAAGCTGGAAATAATTTGTTATGAGTTTTCACGCTTAAAAAATTGAAAAAAGGATTTTAACCACCGGCACGTGCTCTCACGTGACTTGTTTCCGGCAAAAATTGAAGAAAACCCGTCAATTGTCCACTTTCGATCAAAATTGGATAGATTGGAAACCATATTTGTTCTCCAAAATAGATTGGGGACTATTTTCACTCATTTTGTTATAAATTGGGGACCAAAACTCCAATTCTCCCTAAAAAAATGCTAAACTTTGTTTTAGACAGAAGATCCTTGATATTTACATGATTTTAAAAAGTTTTATTTGATAATTTTTTACATGATTTAAAAGTTTTATCTGGTGTTTTTTTACACAATTTGCTTGACTTATTAAAAACTTGTGAGTGATGTTTCCAAAATATCTCTATTTAGTTGGTCAATCAGGAATTAGATTAGTTTTAGGTGGTGGTGCCACTACAAAGACGTTTAATTGGAATAGTAAAATAAGTTCACATATCAAATTAGTTAGGATTAAAAGTTAGGGACTGAATTGGCACAAGTGAAAAAGTTGAGGGATGAAATTGGCCATTTTTGCTAAGAGTGTAATAGGGAAAGAAATAGATAAGCATCCCGGCAAATAAGAAATAGATAAGGCGACAAAGGTTCACCTTGTCTTAGTCCTCTTTGAGGGGTGATTGAGCCCACTTGACACCATTGAGCATGAAGGAAAAGGTGATTGAGGAAACACATTTATGGATTATAGAGATGAAACGAGTGTCAAAACCTAGAGCATTCATAACTTTTAAAAGAAAATTCCATTCTACCCTATCAAAGACTTTACTTATGTCTAATTTGAGCGACATCAGACCATCTTTACCCCAAGTTTGGTGTAGTTCATATGAGACCAAAACATTATCAATAATAAGCCTACCTGGAATGAAAGCAGACTGGGATTCTGAAATGATTTCAGGCAAAAGGGATCTAATTCTGTTAGCAAGAACCTTTGAAGCTAGTTTATAAACAACATTACAAAAAGAGATTCGCCTAAATTGAGATATTTGGTCAGGGTTTTTGCACTTATGAATAAGAACAAGATGTGTAAAGTTAACTTGATCATTGAAGACACAATTATTCAAAAAAGATAGTATAAAAAAATGTGATATCTTGGCCAACAATATTCCAATATTTTTGACATTGGACTAAAACCGTTTGGACCTAGAGATTTATATGGATGCATCCGAGAGGGAGATTTCGTTACCACATTTGCTGTGAAGGGCTCAAGAATTTTTTTAATTTGTGGAAATGTTAAGGAAATTTAGGATAGGGAACAAAATTTGGGATTGAAAATTTTGTAACAAATATTAAAAGGCCTAAATTTATAGGATTTATAGTACAATGTACCTACACAACTAACTTAGACAATACAATGAATTTGGAAAACAGATTTATACAAGATATTATCTTTCTAATTGATTCTAATTAATCATATATGCATATAATAAAAATAGGCTCCATGTGGATTGCACTTATTTTTTCGAAAACTATTTTGTTTGTGGAGTCTACTTTAACAACTCCAAAATACACACAATTTTAAATACAATTTACACAAAAAAATCTTATCACATTTTCTTTTTCCACTCACAACCACCACCCGCCACCACCACCACCACTTCTCTCCTCTTCCCTTCTCCTCCATCTCTACCTCTACCACCACCACTACTACCACCGCTACCCTTCCTCTCTCCCCTCTCCTCCCTCTTTCTTTCTCTCCACCTTCTTCCTCCTCTCTCTTCCCCTCGTCTTTGTTGCTCTCCCCTGCAACACCCTTCCCTCCCTCCTTCCCCTATAGGGAGCTCGCAACACCATTCCCTTCCTCCCCTATAGGGAGGTGGAAGGAGGGAAAAAGAGAGGAGGAAGGAGGAGGGAACAAGGCAGTGGTGGTGGTAGTGTTCAATTTTTTGAGAAAAAAAAATACCCCAAAAATTTTTAATTTTAAAAATATCTCAAAATACATCCTCAAAAACACCTCAGAAATACCCAAACATCTACAGTAAAATTTTTTATTTTGGAAGACTGATGACTTGACTATTCTAATGTTCTGCCAAGTGAACTATACTATCTATCTTTACACTTCGTAAACATATTTAATATTTGTGTTTTTTAGTTTTCTTATTCTCTTTCTATTTTTTTCAACAATTAATCCCTTTTCTTTTTCACTTTCAATCAATTTATTAGTTTCTGCGTTATATATTTTGTATTTGTTTTGCCTTATTGAATCTTTTTATCAATCAACTTACAGTTTTATTTCTTTCTCTCCAATCATGTTTTGCAATTTATTATTTGGCTTGATTATCTATTAGAAATTACTATTACTAAATTTTGGAATTTTTTTTTCTTTTTCTTTTTTATTTCTCTTGATATAATAATTTGCTGTTCAATTTTTTGTATGGTAAGTTGTTGATTTGGCTACTCTCACATTGTGCCAAGTGGATGCCCTATTTTTTTGCCACATCTATATATTTTACAATTTACTTACCTAGTTTTTAGTTGAACAAGAATCACCCACCTTTTTTCCATAAGCTTTCTTTCCTTAATTTATTGTGTTTTGCATTAATGATTAGAGTAAGCAAAATTTGATTATCCTGATCATGAATTAATTATTTTTTATTGTGTTTAACTTGAATATTTTTATTTAATATTTTAGTTCTTTGATATCAATATTTATTAAAAAGGAAAAAGAGGAAAAAAAGATAAAAAAAAAGTGCCTGTGCAAATGCACGTGTAAATAACTAGTGGTTATGTAAAATAATGTACATTAACAAGAAAAAAGATGCAAATTTTATTAATTGAATACTCCAAATACAGGATTAGAAACAACAAAAGTAGGTAGAGAATCATTCTAAATACAGGAATCAGAAATTGATAAAATAAACTTAACTGAAAGATGAGGAACCACATTCTTATTTCTGAAAGTTCAAGAAATCTCCCAAATTGAACTTTGCAAATGAAAAATGACCTCCTCAATCATAATATATAGCTGAGTACGAAATCATCTTGCTCAAAATTCTCAATCCTCTTGATGGTGCTTTGCCATTCTCCCTCAAGGATAACCCTCCTGCAGATTTTGCTAAAGACGGTGGCTAATCTTGAACTTGAAGACAGAGTTGGAAAGCTAATCTTGGCGGTAGCTAATCCTGACCTTAACTCCAATATAGGCTTGGATTTAGAATTTAGATTACTTCATTATGCCATTCAAATCTTTGACTAGGGACGGGGCCACAATTAATCACAACAATCAAATTCTATTTGGCTGCTTCAATAGACGTGGTGGGCCCCATTCATACAATTTGACTGGCCCTTAGTTCCGGTGAATGAAACTTTTAATTGAATTAAACATTACTATTTATTTTTACATTATTTTACATGGAATATATATCCTCTAACTAAAATTGCCACATATCATTCGTAACTCAAATAATTGTTTTTTTTTTTCATGCTTAGTGTTGAAAAGGCTTCACAAGTTAGTTTTTGGTCAAACTCATTGCAAATAACTTTTAATTTTTTACTTTTCATGTTCTTGTAATTAAAGAAGGGGATGGTGCGCTGTGCAATGCGGAAATCAAATCCAAGTTTTAGAATGACAAAAGAAAAGAAAATCCTAACAACTTTGCAATGTATAATCCCCACTGCTTTTTGTAGAGTAAATTGCTAATAAAGTAAAAAAAAAAAAAAAGGATGAAAAACTAAATGAACCAAAACACAATGAGCAAGTTGTGAACTTTTGCCATGACTACAATTTTGGGTCAATGAAAAAGAAACATATTGACTTAAATCCCCAATGAGAGAGTTCTGTTATAATCTATTAGCTATATTGCATAATCATTTTTCAGGGAGTGGAGTCCCTGTTACAAAATTTGAAACTAGTGAAAGACCTCGATCAGGTTTATAACTTGGTACTTGGTGACCTGCACCTCTAACTGTTGCAAATGTCAAATTATTCTTGTAATCTTGAACATATCCACCAACCTAATGACAAAAATCAGAAGAAAAAAATTAGTATATGTGACAATAAGTCAAGATTATTATTACAATTTAAAAAATAAGATTCTTAATATGTGGTAATACATCAATACTATTGCTACCCATTAGGGTCCTCAATAGGTGGATCCTAGAAGACCAAAAAATATATATAAAAAAAGTACTTATTGAAGCTTTTTTTTCTTTTTTTTTTGGGTAAGAACCAAAGTCTAAGTATTGGTTGAATGATAAAATGCTAACCTCCCCATCACGATACCAAGGACGCCAAGAATTTAAAGCTGTAATATTCATGGTTTCTAGGGAATATTGTGTTCCAGTGACTGGCAACCTTCCATCTACATCACCACTGTTGATAAAAAAAAAAAAAAAGAGTAGCACCAAAGGTTATTTTGATGTACAATGTAATAGAGACAATGGAAAAGCAAGAATGTAAATCCTTCAAAATCGATACGTAAGCCAAAAATGACCATTGTGGGAATTGGCCAGGCCAGGTCAGGTTTGAAGAACTTATACTTCATAAAGTGATATCACTAACTAATTTTAAATATATGGATGCATTATGCCAAAGATATTATCATTACAAAACATTTAATTGTTTAATGCAAAAATGTAAATTTAAGGGGTGATATTAATAGGAAGTGAATTTAAAAAAAAAAAGAAAAGAAAGGTGGGACAAGGTTGGTGGAGGGAGTACTCTACAAAAAGATACGTTACATCATGTATCTTGTGGACTATAGAAGTTTTAATAATAGTCATGTGTCCAATAAGTTATTTAACTATAGAAATGACTCTTGATAAATGATTTGGTCATTGGCAGTTGATACCAAAATTGAACAAATAATTTGTTCAAGAAGAGAAAGGATGCAGTCAAACTTCTGTTTTCAAGTCTACCCTCACTCCACTTTATAAATATCTTTTTTGTCTCCTTGTGACATGCCCTTTATGTACGCGTGGATATAAATAAATCTTTTCTACACTATCAATATATACATTGACGGAATTAAATAAATACCACATCATTTGAATTTAAATTTAAACATTAAATTTTACATATGTGGTATACATTTAAATTCGGTAGTATATACACTGTTAATGTATAAAAGATTTACCCTATGTATATGTATATATGTATGTATATGTGTGTATATATGTATACCTATATGTGTGCGTGAAGGTAAGTATGTATTTGTGTTTATAATTGTAATCTCTGTTCATCTGCATGTAATATACGAGCAAATTACCTGAATGTCCACACTCGGATACCATTCTCCATCAAATCTTTAATAAGAGGAAGAACTGTTGATGAACTATCTCCCCATTTAATATCACTGCAATTTATTATTCATTTATTTAGTAGGAAGAATCGGACCAATCAAAATTTCGTAAAAAGACATAATTAGAAAAAAAAAAAAGCAAAAAGATACAAAACCTGCACGGTTCCCAATTGTAGTGTAATTTGGTGAAATTGGCATGCATTGCCTCTTGTACTTCGGGAAGATTAAAGTATGACTGAACATAATATTCACTGCATGGATCGATCTCCATTATCTGTACATCACATTAAAAAAATTAACATGTCGAAATATTTTATGAAATGAAATTATTTTTTTTAACCTTTTCTTTTAACCAGAAATAATTTTAATTAAATATTTCCCCCTTTTTTCCTTTTTTGGGTTCTGGAAAAAGGAATTTATGACTACTTAGCCACATACCACTAGCTAAGAACCTGCTGAATGTGGTGTTGGTTTGTGGCTAGAACAAATCTTTGAGCAAATGATATTGGTTTTCTTGAAATATTTTACCACATGAATGACAAGACTACCCTTTCAGGTCTATTTGTTATGATATTTGCTTTGGCTTGAAGAGGACAATCTTGGAATTTTATTAAAAATAAATTTCAGTGACATCACAATTTGAGTTTTGGCAATAAAGCCAACAAATCTTTTTTGGGTGCAACCAAAGTAATTCAGAAATGCCACTAACCAGTCCTGTTGTATAATATGGTCGAATCACTTCCAAAAAGTCCCAAAAACAAAAGTGTCCAATACCAAAAGCAGAAAGGAAAACTCACCGAAAACGGCTTAGGGATGCTGGTCAGATTAGTGTGCAAGCACATAGGATAATAGATATTGTAGATGTCAATAGCTCCAACCATGTTGCCAGCTTCTTGTACGCTTTTAATGCACTCATCTGATGTTTCGGCATCCGCTGAGAAATTACAATATTTGTGGATATCTCTTGAAGATTCAAGGGAAATCAAAGCATGGCTTGCAAAGAAATCAATCATGCCGTTGTTATCTGTCTCATCATTGATGGCTGCATTTCCAATCTGCATTTTGGCACAGAAGAGAAAGTTTAATCCAGTTCCATATACAAGTTAACATAGTAATTAGCATTTAACAGCTCTTTCATTTTCAATAATTATATGTAATTATTCACAGCAGTCACATTCACGAGTTGGGATATGGTTAGAATATTGTACAGCTAATTATTGAATTTCTTCCCCAGAAAGTGGAAGTTTGATTATAAGGGTCCCTCCTCAATGCCACTCAACTTATATATGGTCCTCCATGAAGCTGTTTCCGAGATGTCTATGCAATGTATAACAAATCAAAAAGTAATATTCAGTGTCTTGTTTTAAATGGGGTACAAGCAGGAGTGGAGCTTAAAGAAACAAATGTACAAAACCAGGAGTGGAGCTAAGACCCCACAGTAAGTGGGGTCAAATTTTCGTACAGTAAAATTTATTTTTTAAAAAATAAAAGCTATTAATATTATATATAGATTATAATTGTACCCTATGAGTACTCTTTTTTTTTTTAAATGTTATAAAATCAATTCATTATCAATTTTGTTAAATACATCTTTTCTCAGTGTAAGTAATTGAACCTCTTGAATTTTTTAAAATAATCTGCGAATCAACATCAACTTGATATCCTACGGGTTTCTTTTATAAAATTTATCTTTACCTTAGTATAAATAAAAATCATAATAACTTAATTTCGTACTATAAATAAAAAGTTTACCATCCACTTGAATAATTCTTATTTTTGAAGACTTTGAAGTTTGAAAAAAAAAAAAAGGATTCGAAGAATTGATTTTCTCACTCCACTTAAGAAAGTTTACCTCTTGTGTTTGGAAATTTTAGACGAATTTATTCTTGAACTAACTTCCATAGATAATATGAAATAAATTCAAAATTATTGTGATGGTAAGAATTATGAATTTTCAATTTTTTGGGATCAATGTATATAGGAAAGAGAATTTGATAAAATGTAGTGGGATCAAATAAGATGCAACTTTAAAATTTTCTAAATTTCCTAAACCTAAGAACTAATTTTTCAAAGTTAAGTGGGGTAAATTGACCCCACTTGCTTGTATATGGCTCCTACACTGTATGAAACCCAAGTTCATGTGGTCAAGCTGGCAAATTTATGATTTTCCTTAGTGCCTGTTTCTCAAATGATTTTGAACATCTGATTTTCGACTTTTGATTTCATAAAACTTAGTCCTCTATTATGTTGTCAATTGGATTTCAAAATATGCCTTTAGCTATTTTTTTTTAATGGGAATAAACTAAAATTCAGAAGCAGCAAATTGAGTGCTTTAGATTTGAGTACTAACTCTTAATACAACATAAATTCTGTCATTCAAGAAAAAAGGTTTAAAACATTAAGAGTAGCTTTATGATGATTGACGAACAAGTGGGAGAAAAAGCTTTGGGCCTTAGAATTTTCTTATCATGTTTCACATTACGAGGATGCTTTTTCTCCAAAGTCTCTAATGATGTCTCCACTTTGAGGAGGATAAGTTAGGCCCACAGTTGAACAAAAATTCCTTGTCTTTGTCGACAAAAATCAAGTTTCAACCAATGATGGAAGTGGAGAGACGTACCAGAATTCCTCTGAGATTAATGATTGTCTTGTTGGCCTTCTTGTTATGGTAAATAATATTATGTGCTAATTGAGGCACATAATGGCCAGCGTAGCTCTCTCCAGCTATGTAAAAATCTCTATTTTTGTACTCAGGAAACCTCTCAAGCCAATTAAGTAAGAAAATGTAATTGTCTGCAGCAGCTTTTGTATCCCCACAATTCTCCAAATCTGACGTTGCGTTGGAGTATGAAAATCCAACCCCTGCTGGAGATTCTAGGAACAGAACGTTGGCAACTGTTGGGAGAACAAAATAATTGAAAAATTATTAAGTACCTAAACATTAATACCTTTCATTTACAAGGCAAAACGAAGTAAAATTTCAAGAGAAAATTCCACACCATGATTCCAGGCATATTGATTCTTGTACAGTGTTTTGCCGTCGCTACCAAGCCTGAATGGTCCAAGTTCTTGCATTGCCCCATAGCCAAGTGAAGAACAGCCAGGACCTGTTTCGAAAGTGACAAATTGGGAAAATTTCATATTGAATTGAATGCATTACACATAAAAGCCTATGCCGCGTTGAATTGACCATTCTACATGTCCTACCGATAACGAGTTAATTGAGGTGTTTAATTTTTATTGAATTAAAGGGTCCGTTTGGATGGTGTATATTTAAGTGTTTGTATAAAATTTTACTGTAATTTATTATAGAATTTATAAAAAAGCTTTTGTCAAAAAATTGAAAAAAAAAATTATTTTGCTTTTGCTTTTGCTTTTTCCCCTTTCTTTTCTCTCCTTCTTCCTCCTTGCTACCGTCGCTGCTCTAGCCACCACTGCTGGCCGACACGTCTGCCACCGCCTCCCCTCCCCTCCTCCCTCCTCCCTCCTCCCTCCTCCCTCCTCCTCTCCTTGCTCCATTCCTCCTCCCTTCCCTTTGTTTGAGTGTGTGAATGAGTATGTAAATTAATTTAAAGTTTTTATAATATTTATTAGAAAACATAATATTTTAAAGTAGGCCCCCCTTTTGGGTCAATATGTGATTATTTCTCTTGATTTTGATTGAATTAGAATCCTTAACAGGGCGTGAACTCTAAAACGAGTTTAAGATTAGATGCACTTTGTCGGTTAGTCCACCTTGTCATCTCAAAGTGCACCCTGATTCAACAACCCCCACTTGTTTTTTGAAATGACACTTTAGACCCTACTACTAATCTCTGATCTTAGAAAACTGAAAAACTCAGAAGGATTTCATGTAGATTATCAAGTGTTAGTGAATTAACACTAAAATGATCCTCATTCCATCTATTCTAGTCATTAGAATTGATTTTTTTTTTTTTTTTTTTTTGTCAACACAGGGGTGTCCAAAATTTTAGAATTGATTCATTAGAATTGATGGAAGTGCCAAAATTTTATACTTTTTTTTGTTTGGTGGGGGTGGGGGGTGTGGTGGAAGTGGGGTGGAATGAGAGACTTAAGTCAACAAATGGATGAGGAACCAAAACTTTTAAGACCGAAATAGTTTAAGGAGATGTGGGGTACGTTGCTCTTTTGGCTTACTACTTGTGACTGATTCCTTATATATAGAAAGAAGAAAAAGAAAGACTTTTGACAATGATTTTATCTCTTTTTGGGGTCTTATTAAATCAAATCGACATCCATGCCTCATCATTCTGAACACAATATGAACTAGTAGTGTTACAGAATGAGTATAGTTTATTAAAATGGATGATTACCCTGAAATAGGTAATTAAATTACTCAAGAAACTGTTATGATATTTAAATGGATTTAGTAGATGTCATAGTAAAGCAAATGAAAAAGTTTCTTAATATTTTTCATGCGAATTCTTATGTCCATTGGCGTATGAATCATGGACTCGAATAGAAAAGACTTACAAGTGTCATATAACAAAGAAAAAGCATACCATTTAGATGTGGCATCATTTGGATTGAGGGAATGAGAGGGGAAGTAGAGGGGAATAGGAAGGATTTGGTCTTCTTTAATTTTTTTAGGGGAAAGGTAGATGTTGGGCTTACTTGTTTATTTTACATTTAGTTTTGGACACTGGTTAAGTAGAGTTTAGTTATTGTTATTTTGAAAAAAAAAAATTAAATTACAAATTTGTGAAAATACAAAGAAAGACAATAATTGTTAACATATGCATTTATATGATAAGTTGGATATGATTTATATGATTTTAAGTGTATAACAATCGGCACTTGCTAGAATAACCTAATGAATTGAATTGAATCACTCTAACTTGCCTAATTTACATATGACTGCGCATCCATTAAACCAAAAAACCGAATAAATTAAATTACTTTTACTTGCTCAATTTACACATCTCTCCTTACTTTGGACACATGGACCAAGCCACTTTTATCTACTCTTTCCTTATCCTTTCTTTTCCTTCTTTTTCCTTCCCCTTAATCCAAACACTGCAGAAAACCGCCCGAAAAGAAACTCAATTTTCCATTGATTAGGTGGGATTACTAGACTTCCTTAATCATTAAGAAAGAAGACTCAACTTACTAGAAAAAACAGAACAACCTCACAGCTCATAGGCAACATGCATGAACCGCATACGAAACATCAAAATCAGGTCCTATACAGCTGTGCTGGCCCCAATAATTGTCAATGTAGCGTTCAAAAAACGTAGCAAAAACTGACTGTTAGTCGTTGCATTTTTGTCATGTAATTCTGGACACAACGAAAATTACCTGATGTAAAAGGCAATTTTGTAAACAAGCAAGTTCACAAACTGAAGAGTAGACAGGGAAAAAAAGGGAAAGGAAACTCAAGAAGATCGAAGTTAGTTTAAAGTATATACAAATACCTCCATTGAGCCAAAGGAGAAGGGGCAAATCTTGAGCTTTCTTGGGATCCTGTGCTTCGGTGAAGTAATAATAGAAGGCACTGCCGGCAGTGGCATTGATGGTGACATATCCACCATACTGTTTGAAAATAACGGGGGGTTGTCCGGGCAATTCCTGAATGATATCCTTCTCTTTCAGCCCATCTTGCGTAGGCTCAGGTGGATTCTCAAATGGTGTGAAGTGGGATTTGTCAATGTTAGAATTAGGCTTCAATTTGGCCATGAAAAGTTGATGGTCAGCTTCCCTGTGGCTCTTCCCAAGGATCTTGAGAGCCAAAGATGAAAGCAAGAGAGTTGAGAGAAGAAGAATTTGGGTTTTCTTGATCTCCATCTTTGGAGTATTCTTGCCTTTTGAACTATACTACCTTCGAGTCTGAACTTTGCGTATATATAAGAAATTTAGGAAGGTGTATAACAACTATCAAATATGACAAGCATAAGTTATGTATATGGCAACAAGCTAAATTTTCACGTTTTGGTGCCTTGGACAGGTTGGAAATCAGGTTTTGAAAATTGTCTTCTTGGATAGGAGAGTATCTTAAGGATTCACTGATTGCCCTTAGGGCATTTTGGTCATTTCACATGAACATTCCGATTTGCACAGGACATGTTGATTTGTGCATTAATAATAGGGTAAATAACAAAAAAGCCCCCTGTGGTATAGCTATCATACAAAAAAACCCCCTCTGGTTTCATATCATACACGTCGATACCCCATACTTTGAATTATTGTGAAAATTCGACGGAAATCGTCAAATGTACCGCGTTTGACTTAAACGCACTGGAAATGCGCGTGTTTCTTGCGGACAAGAGATTTCTACCACAAACTTTCAGCTGATATGCCTTCGTTACCCTTCAGTGACTTTAATAAAAAGAGGGAGACATCAAAATTGAAGGCTCGGCCTTCATTGACTTTAATTCTTTCAGCTGATATGCTCGGCTTCAGCCAAAATTGAACGATTTCCATACATCGAGAGTAATCAATCAAGCAGAGGTTGCAAGCCAGCAAAGGAATTGCAGGAAAGTGGAGAATCGATGTCTTCCTCAAGCTCTCGAACAACCAGCGGCGGAAACGGAGCTAGAGGTCTGCGATACCAGTATAAGATATGTAATTGTGGAAGGAAGGCGAAGCTAAAGATTGTTGAGTCGGAAAAGCCATCGAAAGGAATGTTGTATTTTGTGTGTGAAAAAGATGAATGTCGATTCTTTTCATGGTGTAGTCCAATCTACAGAGACGAGCCAGATCGAGATGCACCTATCCTCGTAGTGAGCCAGCATGTTCAAGAAAATTCGTATTTGGGTGGCGTGCTCTCAAAACTGGAAAATTTGGACAATGAAATGAAGAACTTGAAATTGCTAGTTGGAGGTTGTGTTATGGTAGCTATTTTTTCTATTTTATTGTTGTTGATGTCTACCAGATAAGATAATGGTAGGCTGTTGTTGATGATGTAATTCTTCATCTATCGAATTGCTAGTTGGTAGGCTGTTGTTGATGTTTTGGCTTTTTCTTGCAGTGAAAAGGAACGAAATTGGTAATCTGTATTTTGGAGTTTTGTTTTGGCAATCTGCATTTTGAAAACCCCCAAAAATGAACGAAATAAGCAATTTGGAGTTTTGTTTGGTAATCTGCATTTGGGCAAGTGTCTTGAAAATGAACAGAATTGCAGCAAGTACTAGTTGGAGTTTTGTGTTATGTTATCTTTTCCTGTGGTGTTTTGTTTGATGTCTACCAACCGAATAATGGTCAGTGTTGGACCAAAAGTTCAATTCAAAGTTCTAACTACAAATCATCTTACCAATTTTACCGCTTCCCAATTGAAAAACTACACAATTCTTGAAATTTGGAAAGAAATATCGGCTAGTAGAATTGTGGGATGCCATCATCTTACCAATTTCCAGATTCATTCAGCAACTACAACTTACATAGTTGACAGAAAAAGAAGCCAAAAATAAATGTAGTTGCCATTTCACATAGCAGACACCAAAATCTATTCACAGAAGAAATATACAACAAATGTTTCCAGATTCATTCAGCAACTATAACTTATATAGTTCACCGAAAAAGAAGACAAAAAATGATTAAAGCTGCCATTTCACATAACAGACACCAAAATCTGTTCACAGAATCTGTTCCCAGAAGAGATATACAACAAATGTTATAGATTCATTCAGCAACTACAACATCACATCACCCATATCACATAACATTAATCTGGTGGTTGCCAAGAACTTCAACCCAAAATCTGTTCCCAGAACATAGATTCACCAAATGTTCAGTTTCATTCAGCAACTACAAATATTCCAAAAGCTATTCTAACTACGGCTAGGCCACTATTCTGGCAGGTAATTAAGCCTTCTTAGGCTTTTGATCTCTTTGGCCTTAATTTCCGCAGGACATCAGTAACAGTTGGAGCTCTGGCTCTTTTTACTGTTGCAGTGGTGCCATCAGCCTTGTTATCTCCATTCTTTGTAGTACTTCGAGTACCAGCAGCTCCTTCACTAATTGGCTGTGGTTGAGTGGACGACTCAGCAATTGGTTGTGATTGAATGGATTCAGCTGCGCTTGCTTCAGGTGCCTATAAATGCCATTTAACATTGTTAAAACATACAGATACTATAACAATGACATTTAAGCGTATAAGGAAAATTACCTTATAAAATTTGGAGTTAGGGTGAATGGGATTCTTGCACGTCCGTGAGTTATGCCGTGGCTGAAAACATCTCTTGCAATGTACCACAAGACCCTTTCTAGTTGATACTTGACCCTTCTTAGGCTCATCTTGCGCTCTTCGGCGCAGTTTCTTTGGTCTATCAGGCATTCTCCTAACCACAGGGGGGTTTATGGCCTCTTCTTCGTAAGTTATCTAGTAAATATCACTTGGAACAGGTGTGATAGTATGTGCATATATTTTTAGATATTCAGCTCTAGTGTAGCAAGTATGCACATAATTTTTTATAGGTAATCTACACACTCCTATCGTAGCACATGCATGGGCACAAGGATAACCTGTTAATTGAAAATACCCACAGGTACATGTCCAGTTTTTCAAGTCTACTACTACACATTTTCTCACACCACAGTCAACCTCATACTTGTGACCCCCATCCCAGGTCGCAACAAATGTCCTACTCAACCTCTGATTCTTGTCAATCTTTTCTGCTATATTAGGACAGATTTCTCCTTGAAACTTTTGCATTCCAGATCTCTTTGTTTGAATTCTCTGCATCAATCTCCTCCTTATCCATTCAAGCATCCCAATGATAGGTAACTCTCTTGCTTCTAATATGTAGTTGTTGAATGACTCATTTAGATTGTTTACCAGAATGTCACATTTACTACATCCTGTAAAATGTGATCTACTCCAAAGAGTTGGTGGAATTCTGCTCAACCAGTCAGCAGCTTCTTTGTTTGCCTTTTCTAGTTCAATCATTGCCACTTTCCATTCCTTTTCATTGCCAACACTTGCAGCAGCCCAAAACATGTCTTTCATTTCTTTTCCTTTGAACCTTTGGTTAAAATTCTGGTACATATGCCTCAAACAAAATCTATGTTCTGAATCTGGAAACACTTCATTGACGGCATGCACAAGCCCTTTCTGTCTATCTGAGATAAAGGTCCAAGGAATGTTATCTCTTCCCATGCCCAAATCAGCCATTAGCAACTCCAAAAATCATTTCCAGGAGTCATACCGCTCTACCTCTACCACTGCAATTGCTATTGGCACCATGTTATTGTTGTCATCTCTGCCAAGTGCTGACAATAATTGTCCACCAAATGTTGTCTTAAGAAAACAGCCATCTAGACCAATTATTGGTCTACAACCATCAAGGAAACCCTGCTTGCAGGCATGCAAGCAATAATATAACCTTTGAAATATACCTGTTGAACCATCAGGTGCTTTGTCAATCTGAATTTTTATAGTACTTCCAGCATTTGTGTCTCGGACGGTGGCGGCATAACTCCAGAGTTTTTGATACTGCTCCATGTCCGTGCCAAGCATCATATCCTTTGCCTTACGCTTAGCTCTACCAACCTTAGAAATTGACACATTGATCATTAAATCTCTTCTGATGTCATTCTTCAACCCCATCAACTCAATTTTTGAATTATCCCTGATCTTATCTTGATATTTGCTGCTCAGATATGTGGCTGTTGCATGCTTATTTTGATATTCTCGAGCACACACATGCTCACCCTTCAGTGACTTTATTTGGAAGGTTGATTCATCTTGAATTGGTGTTGCCCGAATCCTCCAACTACAACCTTTTGCACAGTTGGCAATAATTTTCTTGGAGTAGTTTTTCACCCAAGTAACTTCATAACCCTCTCTTACTAGCCATTCACACAACACAGATCTAAACACTCTAAAATTAGTAAACTTTTGCCCCACTTTCAGCTCAAAGTGTGGCTTCCTAAACTCAACTTTAGGATTAAAGTCAAGGCAGTCATCTTCTTCTCCACTACCAGATCTAAATTTGTCTAGCAACTCTTCATCCGGAACCACAGGTTCTTGCCAATCCTCTTCAGTCACCTCAGCATTCCCTACCCTTTCGTCTTCTTCTCTCAAATCTGATTCTCTAAATGTTGCAGGTGGTTTTTCAATGTTTATAGCTTCATCTTTTGATAGCTTCTGAGATGAAACAGGTCCCTTTTCAATGCTTACATCTTCAACTTCTGATGGCCTTTGCTCTGAAACAGGTGGTGTAATTTGCTGAATCACATCAGGCCCTCTATATTGTGAATTTTTACTGGCCCTTTTCTTTCTCACAGAACCCCTTTTAGGAGAACTTTTTTCATCTGACTTTCCAGCAAATGAGAATACATGCACTGGCAATTTTGAAGAAGCACTAGTGCCATCTGCCCCTGCCCCACCTTTTTTGTTGTAGTTGCTGTCTCCAACAGCATCTTTCTTTGGGCTAAAGATGTCTTCATCTTCTATTGTTTCCAACCCATCTTTTAACCATTCTGGCTCTTCATCATCTTCACATGCAGCTGTCCCCGTAGTGTTAGTGACCCCACCATCTTCACATGCACCCGTATCATGGCCTTCATTTTTTATTCCATCACTGACCCCACCATCTTCTGGCTCCTTTTCAAATGGCTCATCCCCACTGCAAGCATAAATTAGCCTTTCCTTAGGCAAGTTCCAGTAGCACTGGTTCATTAATTCAATATCATTATTGTCTCTAATTGGGTGTAGACCACCTTCTAAATCCACATCTGGGACACAAAACCAAAAGTTACTCTAGTTGCTCCTTCATCTACCTTTTTAAACATTCTACACAGACTCACTATCGATAACTGATTTTCTATTCTGTCTTTGAAAATAGCCATGTAGGTTCCTGTGTATTGGAGTCTTGGCTTTTCTCTAAATCTCCCACCAAAATACATGTGTATGTCAACTTTGTCCTCGGATTTCTCCTCTGCTGTAGCATGATAAGCAATAAAGGACATCAGATATTAGTAATTTGTCTTTGACAACTACACAAAAACTAACATAACACAATCAGAACAAACAATTCATTGTAGGTGGGATTGGGGACCACATTGGACCACAACATGTCTCCATATAAGCCATATTAAGATAATTACAGATTACAGAAGTTGTCGTGCTTGACTAGTCATGGCATTTAACAGTAGTAATTGATCAATACAAGTAATACTACACATTGATAGTATAAATTTAAGCCAAAAACACGGACTGTCAGACTCAACAATTGAGTCTGACCAAAAAGAATGGGTGACCAGATTAGGACATGAAATGCGTAGCCTTATCTTTGCCAAACAATTGAGGAATTGGAACCAAAGCTAGTAAACGAGGGACCTCTTCTATAAAGCTATCCCTTTTTAAGCTTTCAATAATTATCAAAACTTTAGCAATTTGAAAGGGACGCTTAAGCTGTCTATCTATGCAGCTAGGTTTGCTGGACATACATGAACAACCTTCATCTTCATTACGTAAATACATCAAAAATATTATCTTTGTTAAATAATGGCCTTCCAATTTAATCTGAAATCAGTAAATAACATTTTCGCTTCCACATCATACCCTAAAACCCGAATGGAAATAGATGAGAGATGATATACTAACCCATTTTTCTTCGATTTTTCACCGCAAACCTTCACTTCCTCCTATTTTCCGTCGATCTTGATATTTGATTGAAATAAGAATCAAAATTTTTGCTGAAAATTGGCTACATAAGGGGCTGCAATTGGCTACAAAAGGGGCTGCTTTTTCTTCGATTTTTCACCGCAGATCTTCACTTCCTCGTATTATCTGTCGATTTTGATATTTGATTGAAATAACAATCGAAATTTTTGCTGAAATTTGGCTACAAAAGAGGCTGCTCCATCTTCTCTCTAGGGTTTTTTATTTCTTTCTCTCTCTCTTCGTTGGTTTTGACAGAATGAAGAGCAAAATTACTTCTGCAATTGTCGCTTATATCAAAAGGGTATTTTCGTCTTTTCACTCAGCTCCGTCTGTTTTAACGATTTCCGTCGAATTTTCACAATAATTCAAAGTATGGGGTATCGACGTGTATGATATGAAACTAGAGGGGGTTTTTTTGTATGATAGCTATACCACAGGGGGCTTTTTTGTTGTTTACCCTTAATAATACTAAAATTTTGAACTCCAAAATTTTGGAGTGTAAATTTTCCGTATACATAAGAAAACTAGGATGGTGCAGAAGAAATGTCAATCATGTGCATCATTTTTGTCAAAAATTATCATGAAGACAAAAACAAGAAGGATTTTTTTAATGGGTATTCAATAAACACTCGTTAACATACTTTAATCACACCTGACCATAAATACTCATTAACACACCTTAATCACACCTGATCTTAAGAAAAACTATAATGGTGCATAAGAAATGCCATTCATGTGGAAGTCAAGTAGCTAGAAAAGTATGCCAGAATGGCCATCGCTGAGCAGACAAATGCGTTGGACTGGTTGGAAATCTGATTTTGTAAATAGTGCCGTTGATCTAGGAGTTTAGGAGCACTAATGATCTTAATGAATCCAACTGCAATATGCGAAATATTGGTCATTTTATATGAAGGTTCTAGTTATTATAAAACAGGTAAGTGTTATGCATTTGTAGATGGTGAACTGTGTATGTTACCTTTATGCTAACAATAAAAAGTTTTCCTTCATTCCCAAAGTTTTTGTTAATTGTTTGTTCAATACCCATCCAACATCTTTTATATATATATATATATATATATATATATATATATATACAAGCAAATCATTTTCTGATGCATGTACAACCCCTCTAACCCATCCCCCCCCCCCCCCCCCCAAAAAAAAAGAGAGAAAAAAACTATAAACCTACATCATCCACTTAATGGCTAATGTCTTGTTACTGTTCAAACCAAAGTGAATAATTTTTGTCAAACTAGTTAAACATGATGTTATTGATTATTAAGTAAATATCATGAGGATAAAATTGAGAAAAGCAATGAAGGTAAGAGGTGATTTCAACAGAACTTCATTAGCAAGAGCTTTTTGTTTTCTTGGAATGATTTTTCTTGGTAATCATAACAAGGTTACTTTCGGCATGGTCATATGAGGAAGAAAATCAAATAAATTGAGCACACCGGCCTTGCAAACTTCCGGTTCAATGCGAAATTTGATGCCCTATTTTTGGATTATTAAGTTGGCGGAATGGACTAAAATTCTTCTCTATGATAAGTTAGCATATGCAAGTTCATCTAAATAATATGGCAGTTCTCAATTCCTATCTCTGCATTTTTTAATACTGTTTGAGTACTGTTTTTCTTTTTTCATTTTAATTTTAACAATCATGTTTTACTGGTATATTATTGAGCGATTCAGTAGTTTTGATTGCAGATAAGTTTTGATTCTTAAAACAATCAACTTAATGTAAAAAAGAAATGAAAAGTACGACTTGCTGACAAAAAAAAAAAAGAGATTTATAATAGTGAATATTTAAAGTTTTATTCGAAATAATGTCCAACAAGAATGCTCTTGAGTAGTCTTGAGAGTTTTGCTTATTTTTTTTCCTCAAGTCGGCAACTTTGAGAGCTTTTGTATACTAAATAATAAACATGATGGCTGCTTAAAGAGGAGAAGTATTTACTACATTTTTACTTCTCTTCCTTTGCTAATTATATTTATCATGTAGGTGTGAAGTTACTCTTAAATGTTTTAAGTAATTGCAAAATATGAGATAATCTCCTTTGATTAATGTATCATTTTTTCATGAATGACTTATCATAATAAAATGCCTTTGAAAATTTTTCGTTTTATTTGTGAAAATGATATTGGATGACTTACTTATCATATATCAAGAGAAAATATTTGTTTCACTACATCATGCTTTTCCACTTGGATTTCACTCGCCATCGTCCATATGATGAGAAAAAGACTCTCCTTGTTCTCACGAACAATTAAATAATAAAAAATTCAAAATTTCAAATACTTTGAGAGCCAGTTTCTTCAAATAAAAATATCAAACACATAACTTTTTTCTTATTATACTTCATGAATATTACAACATATAAATATGTATCTTATGTGTTATAAACAAAATTTTCACAAAATTTTCTTTCTTTCTTTGCTTTAAGAATACATGTTCTGAATTCTATATATTTCATCTATAATCGAGTTTGAGGATATGTATATATACTTACACACCCGCACACATGCATATGTATCTTAAGGTGGCGAAATTTAATATACCTAAACTTAAATATAAAACCTTAAATATTTTAGGTTTTTTGCAGGGAAAAGATTTTAAATTTATAAAAAGTGCTTTTGAAAATTTATAATTTTAAAAGAAAAGAAAATTGAATTTTTATTCCCCTTAGTTTTGTCCCTATATTTATTTATTTATGGAGCAACAAAGAGGCAGTTGCTTTTGTTTTAGGGACAAGAACGGTAGCACCATGTAATAGTTTTTCAATAGATTGTAATTTATTGTTAATTACTTGTACATCTTTGTAACAAATGTGTTAGATTCTACAACTGTTCATGTGTTGCTGTATGTGTCTATATGGAGCAGAATTGTTTATACATATTTATAATAGATATGATAAGATATATCCAAATACTGTTCAAGTTGATCCATACATGTTAATTGAGTTAAAATAAGCATTTTCTCGTCCTTATATTTTGAATTTTTGTATCATTAGTGAAATCTTATCGTTGAATCTTACGTTGATAACCTTTTGTGCCACTAGTCCATGTTTGACTGATCAAGATCTTCGGTAAAGAATTATGCGAAATACTCTTTTGGCGACAGATTCCTTTATTTAGAAACCTCAAAACCTCCCTTGAGGTTTCTCTTAATATTACCTGGTACTCCTAAAATTTTAAAAATATTATTTACCTTCCTTATTTAAGTTATTTATATAACAAAATTTTTTAAAATCCTAAACTACCCTTTTACTTGTTAAATAAAAATACTCACCAATCACTTTGTTTACTTCAAGAAAATCATCACCTAACAAACAATCTCTAGTAGTTCTATCACATCATGATGCTATAGTCCATAAAAATATAAATTTAAAAAATAAAAAAGGTATTTACAAAGAAATAGACTTGCACCAATTTAACTCTATATGCTCAAAATCAATATTTCATTAACTTTATTTATTTCAATTTCTTCTCAATCTGTGCCCAAATCTTTAAATTATATTGATCATTATAAAAATCAACTTAAAATAATCAAATTAATCATACCCCACTCTATTACAATCACAATAAGTAAAAAATAAATAAATTTCAATTTATTATAATTTACAAATAAAAAATCGCATAGTCATTCAAAAAATGAGTAAGAGAAAATGTTGGAGAAAAGGAAAAAAGATTAAAGTGACTTTTGTTTCCTTTTTTTTTTTTTAATTTTTGATCTCCATTTATTTGATATGTGAATTATGCATCAAGTGAGAATTAATACTCCCTTCGTCCCACTTTGATAGTCCTGATTCTTTTTTCACACAGTTTAATAAAAAGTAGTTAACTTTGTTGAAACAATCAATTCAGGTAACTATTTTACTAAAATACCCTCACATTAATTAGAGTACAACTTTATGGGAACTTGAATTGATGGTAAAAAAGGAATCAACTCTCATTAAATGGAGTAGGTTTATAGTAACAACAACTTACATTGAATAAGGGTATTTTAGAAAAATTAAAATACAACTACATTCTTCAATTGGAAAGTGGACTACAATTTGGGATAGACGAAAAAGGAAAACAGGACTATCAAGGTGAGACGGAGGGAGTATCGTCTTTTGCAATTATTAAGGGAGGTAAGTGATATTTTAAAAACTGCAGGAAGCCAAGTGATATTAGGAGAAACCTCAAGGGAGGTTTCTGATATTACCCCTTATTTAGATGACAAATTATGACTGGGCCCATTACATTATGCAAGCCGAGGTCAACTTGACATGTGCATAACGGCAAAAGGTAAAGCACTCGTCACTGTCCAAAATTTCCGTCTTTCTTGTGCGACCATATTAGCCATAGGCATCAAAGTAATAATAATAATTATGCTTGTTCAAAATCTAAGCTTTCCAAAGCAGATTCGCAGCTTTAGCCAAAAATAATAATAATAAATTACAAAAAAATCAACTTTTTTTATCTTGGTTTATTACATTTTTCAACAGTTTCAGAGAAAACCAATCATAAATTATATATATTTTGAATATTGATAAGAATATTAAATTACAATAAACTCCACTAAGTAAGCATAGGATCAAAGTAAACAGATTACGTTTCAACATTACTTTCACCACACAAATGGTGTAAAGAATAATCAAAATATAGTGGACGAATGTAACAGGCAAATCAATCGCACATTGAATACCCAAAAGAGATTGAAGTTACCTTCTTTGTCCTTAATCTTTTTCCATCAATTAACCCGTCATTTCTAGCATCGGGACCAGTACCAACTTAATGACCACATAATTCTACGATTTTGGCTGCATGTAGCATTATACCAATAGAAGATTTTTTTTTTTAACCGTTTACCATAGAAGATTCGAAGATGACCTGTTCATGGCTATGGTCCAATATGGGCAGCCTCTTTTAGGCAAAAGATTGTAGGCCAAGGGTCACATGAATTGTTAGAGGTGGTTAGGTATTCTTGCTGATGGTTTGTTTGTTTGTTCGTTTGATTGGAAAGGAAAAAGTATGGTATGGAGACAAAACTATTGGTGTCTTGTCTTAATTTTAAACTCTTAGTACATCTAAACAAAATTGCACAATGTATATACTACTAGAAAATACTACAGTTCGTTTTGGGTGTAGTTGTGACGACCCCACCTCCCCCTAAGGCGTATCAAAGGGTTCGGCGGACCGCCTGCCCAACTCTCGCCAGGACTCACTCACTCGTATCACGTGCATACATCCTTGGACCATAAATAACATCGCAGTTCAAGCTTATAAATTACATTGAAGGACAAAATCAAGGTACAAAGTGACGGGTTTTTACTTTAAGTGCAAGTTTAATTCCGAATTTACACCCGTTGGACTGCAAGTATACAGGTCGCAATTGTAGTACGAGATGTGTATCGGGTCGATCCCACGAGGAGCAATTTAAAACAATTATTAGATACTAATTTACTCTATTATTTAGACTCACAATTAATTTGAGCAGAAACTTCAGATTTTAATTCAACTACAAAAATTCTTAAATAGATAAATGCAATATCTCAAGGGGAGTAGAATTCACTAAATATTAAGATCTAGGGATGTAGATTCCACTTATGACACAAAAGATCTAAAATGAATTAATTCAACACTTGTTACTGCTCTTGTTTAACCAAGGATTCATTTCCAGAAATACCAAAATCACATTCTCATGATAATAATGGGTTAAAACAGATTAGTTTGTCCTAATCTCTTGGTAAATACTAAATCTGTTCTTATTCACACATGAAATGCAGATTTCATCCACTTGAACGTATTTCTATTCTCATGAATATACAACTCAAGTTCTACTTGTGTCATTCCATTATTTTTACCATTTCTCAATGAATAAAAATAACTATAAACCTGCTATTGGTGATCAAGCAACAACAAGTAATCCAACATACACAAGTAGATAAGTTAATACAAGACATAACAAGAATGAATAACAATCACTTCATATCATTTGGCCATAAGTTTCATCTACTCCCTAGATAAAGAAAATTAGCTACTCATGAATGATAAAACACTCATAACTTCATTAATGTAAATCATCATGAATTACAAATACAAACAGAGTAAAGAAAGTCTTAGCCAAGATATGGTGAAGCCTTCCAAAAATCTCCTTTGTCTTGAACTTAGATGATTACAAGATGAAATCCCAATTGCCCCTTGCAAGTCCTAGGTAGAGAGAATATGTTTTTCTGTAAGAAGCTAAGCTACGAATGGATCCCAGACCTCTCCCCATATTTCTGCATAAAAGGTGGTAGAAATTCCATTCCTCTCACTTCATAATTTCCTCCACTCAGATTTTGTAAAAAGAAGTCAAAGATATGATGTTTCCTTTTGTCCACACTCATTTGGTCTTCTCTTTTATTGCAGAAGCATGTGCACCGAATTCCCTTGCATCTTATAGCTGGAAAGTGGTATGAACACAAGAGAATTGACTGAGTCAAATTGCAGAATTTCGGCTATAAAACGCGCCTACACAAAACGCGTCATAACTCGCGTTTTGTCTACTCGCGTTTTCACTCTGGCCTTATTTCAACTGCAATTTTCTCCATGATGCAGGCCGAACTAGCTTTTGTGCAAAACACAAAAGTTGTAGCCCTTTGAGTTAGTTTTCCAATGCTTCAAGAATAATCCAAATCGGAGCTTTGTACCCTGAGATATGATCGAAATACTGTCACCTGTTCAAACCTCTGTTTTAACTTCCGACCACAGAATGCAGCTTCTGTATTCCAACGTTTTGCCCATGAAGATGGCAGAAATGGATTTCGATGTCTTCATACGAATTGTAGGTCTCTTTCTTAGCTTTAAAATGGTATAAAGATCACCTCAATCCGATAAGTGTAGCTCCAGCTTTGGTCAAAATACTGAAGAGTGTCAAAACTGACTTGAAGTGCAATTCTTCATTTGAACGTTTTTCACTTCATTTTTCTTTTCACCACTTAATTTCATCACCAAATCTCTATTTTTCACCTCATTTGCCATCCTTTGGTGATTGAGTCATCATTCCTGCATAAAAATGAAGGTTTTACCATTAAAATCACTAAAAATGCAATATTATCCACTTTTACCAAAAATATATAATTTTACCAAAAACCTCTTTATTTTATTTATAAAACTAAATAATCAACCCAAAATTAACTAATAAAATGCACTTAAAAATACGTAAAATAAACTCTTATCACAAAGTCTCCATATACCCAAACTAGTTCAAAACGTATACAATCCAAATACAAAACATTCTATTCGAGTAATAGCGCGAGTACAAGTCAAAAAGTCTAAACAACTAGACTACGCTAGTCTCTATACGTCTCACGCCTCGCTCGTACCCCTGTAAGGAAAACAAATAGCGTGGAATGAGCTAAAAGCCCAGTAAGGTTCCAAATAACAAATTGACCATTTTAAAAGTACAAATATCAACGTAGCAAGTTGATGGCATCAACATTCATAAGAGTGGACAATAATATTTCAAGTAGCAAATTTCAAAGTGAGCAAGTATAAAGTGCTTTTGGTTTTCAAAAGGAACGACAATCCGATAAGTAATAATCATTTTCAAGTATAAGGATACGGAAGGCTCTCAGGAGCCAAATTCCCATTGCATTTGCAGAGCTTGATCAAGTAACAGTTGACACTCCGTCAACTTTCAAGTAAGTAACCAATCCAGTAGAACACCACTTAAACGACTCTCCGTCCACCTTTCAAACCCCCAGCTGGGCACAAAATCCTCAAGAAACACGGGTGGTAATACTCGAGTATACCGATTAGTCGAGGAGATATCACTCCACTCGACAAAACAAGAGACCCAGGGTTCGTTACCCAATCGACCAAGCCCTTGCCGGCTCGACTTAAGTAACTCGCCGCAGGGTTTCTGGAATTCCAGGAAGTGCGCGCATCATAAACAAGTATATCAAGTCAATTGCAACAATAAACAAGTATATATCACATAAGGGCAAGTGTGATAAAATACACTCCTGCCCCAACAATTCACGTATATAACATGTAATCATATTAGTCACGTATCAAGTTCAAGTATCAAGTTCAATTCGGTATTTGAAAGCACTCACCAAAAGATATAGTGCCTTTACTGGTCACTTTCAGGTTATACTCCGGGTTCGGAGTCCAAATCTGCGATAAAACTCAGTTTGAGAACTTTGAAACATGACTAAAATTCGAAACTTAGACGTTTCGTTCAATAAAAGTCAAGAAATTGGAATTCACTTGGAGAGTAGTCGTGAAACACTTGCTCGCCTTTTTAAACGATAAAACTTTGTAACATTTATACTTGAAAATGCCATGCGAGTCGAAAGTACAAGGAAAACATATTCCGAGCAATCATTATTTCATTTCTCAAGGGTACAAGTTCGGCCAAATCCTTACTTATATACCTCGGAACAAGAAGACTCAAGTACCCTAGATGGTCCAAGTAGTAATCACTCTTAACCCTTACTCAAGTTGCAAGTATAGTTTTCTAGTTTTCGAGCGTAAATTTGGGCAGCATGCCCTTTGTATTTATCTAATTTCCAGCCATTTATGGCTTCATTATTTTTCTCAACAACCCAAAGGTATACACACATCAATTCAAGTTCAAAAGCCATTCAATAGGCTCAAGATCACACAAGGACAACAATAAAGCTAGAAATAAGTGCGGAAATGTAACCTAGCAAAAGACAGATTTGACGTGTGGTTGCGGAAATAACACATCCGAGGCTACGCTTATCAGATTGAGGCGCAACTTATACCGTTTCGAAGCTAAGACGAGGCCTACAACTTTCATGAAGGTCACTTAGCCATATTTTCAGGGTAACTTGGTCAAATTCCCAATTTACAGAACCAACTTCCAACTTGATGGCTAATTAACCGCACTATACTAGAATGGTCATATCTCAGGCTACCAAGGTCCATTTAGGGTGTTCTTGTAGGCATTCAAAAGCTAAGACAGAATACTAAAACTTTTATGTTTTGGAAAAAGGCTAAATCAGTACGGATCCTAGTGAATAAACGTGATAAACTGGATAAACTGACTAAACGGACTACTGGGAAAAACCTTAAAATAGTGAGGGTATTTTGGTCTTTTCATGGCCTACGTTACTCCGATTGAGCTAAAATTTCGTAAGCACCTATAAAATACCATTCTATACAACTTTCATGTTTTATGACAAGCCCAATTCGGCCTCTAACATGGTGCAACAAAAATGGGCAGAATAGGGTGAAAATTTCCAGAAATCTGAAATCTTTTGGTTTCAATGATAGTTTTCTTAATTTCTTGCTACACTTGCTACCAAAACCCCCTATATAACCTTGGATATAACATATATCAATCATACATCAAGTATAGGTAGCAAGCCATCAAACCCTAATTCATGTAACAAAAGGGAAAACTACCCAAAACATGATAATAACCGTCATTCATCACAATATTGAGAAGCTAAGCTAACTTAAACAAGATTAAGAGTAAAATTTGGGGAAATCATCATCCTTACCTTGCTTAGTGTCTACCAAGAGCAACCCTAGCTTTCCCCTTCAAAATTTCACCAATAGCTCACTAAATAAACACTCAAGGGTGCCTTTAATCGGTTTAGTTTCTTTGTTTCCTCCCTTGGTTGCTAGATTCAAGAAGAAATGAAGAAGTTTTTCTCTTGTTCTTTCCCTCTCTCTCTCTCTCGGCTCTTCAGCAGAAAAATGAAGGAGTATGGAGCAATTTGGGGGATAAGAAGGTTGGACAATTGTCTTGGTCAATGGCCCCTAATGGTGTGACACTTGTCACAACCCTTACCAAGTAAACTTTTCTTTTTCTCTCTTGTATTTTCAGCCCTTAATTTCGGTCAAGCTTAGCTGGAAATTAGGAGATATTTTGCTCAAATATTAATGAGCTTGTATGGTAAGAAAGTGGTGGTCAAGTGGTGTGTTCAATCGGTAGTGCGCGGTACCCGTCGGTTCGCGCCGTT
Source organism: Coffea arabica (assembly GCF_036785885.1). Classification (NCBI taxonomy): domain Eukaryota; kingdom Viridiplantae; phylum Streptophyta; class Magnoliopsida; order Gentianales; family Rubiaceae; genus Coffea; species Coffea arabica. The sequence continues at coordinate 30,779,040 of NC_092313.1, forward strand.
TTTCTTTAAAACACACGTACTAAGGTTTTTACTTCCTATTCACTAACCTTATATCATTGCTCCTAATCATATATTATTTCTCACTTAAAAGTCACTTTTAATCACCAAATTTGATCCTTGCTCCGTACCGAAAATTCATCCTGCGGATAAACGCGAAAACCCTAATTTTGCTCCAATCTTGAAACTAAAAGTCAAACCCTACTTTCTAGGTTTATTTGCACTTATTGTGGAATGATTGGATAGTAGGGCTTTAATAAATGAATAATTTCCAAATAAAAAGGCATTTTTAAGAAAAACGTGAGGGTTTTGCAATTTCAATGATTAAAATTAGGATTTCTAGTAAAATATGAGAGATTTAAGAAAACCGGTTAGTCACAAGTAAACTAGGATTTTTTATTAAAACATTAGGGTTTCTAGTCTTTTAAAACAAAAATAAGGTTTTAAATCAAACCCAAAGAAATACACTTTAGTACCTTCTTTACAAACAACCTCCTAATATTCGGGGTATCACAATCTCCCCTCCTTAAAAGAATTTCATTCTCGAAATTCATACATGCACTTCGAATAACGTAGGGTATTTTCCTTATATATATTCGTTTCCAGCTCTCAGGTCTCATTATAGCCAAAACTTAGTTAAACAATAAAAATCACAAATCATACCTTCTACTATCTCCGATGGCTCAGGTAATGCTTGTTGATCCAATGCGTACACTCTAGCTGGCACTCTTGGCTCAGTCCCTCCTACATTTGCTTGTTCAGGGTTTAGGTGTGATCTACGGGGATAGGTTGCAAGCTGGTGTTCGGTACTACCACACCATAAACATTTTCCTACTTTCCGCCAACAATCATTCTCCGTATGATTGACCTTTCCACAGTACCCACAAGATACTTGAAGGGCTGAGATCTGACCTCCTTGTGAGGCACCTCTTGCTTGGCCCCAGCCACGCGAAGCTCCTCTTGGAGTACTTTCCTTAGATATCCCTGAAATTTTCTCACCACCATCTCCTCGACCTATCTTAGAGGGTGGCATATCCAAATCACCTTGTCCTTGCCTTTGACTTCCACCAGGTGCACCTCTCCTTTTTGCATGAAAAGCCCTCACTTGTGCCCTAGCAATTTCTATTCTTTGGGCCTTCTCCAAAACCTCCGTAAACGTGTTAATCTGTGCCGCCGCTAAGGCTTCTTGTAATTCCACATTGAGCCCTTGCACAAACCTCCGTACTTTTCTTTGCTCCGTAGCTATCAGTTCAGGAGCAAATTTGGACAATCTTGTAAACTGAGTCTCATACTCAGCCACACTCAACATTCCCTGACGGAGTTTAATGAAATCGTCCTCTCTCTTCTCCTGGACGATAGGAGGAAGATATTTCTCGTTAAACTCCCGTACAAAGTTTAACCAGGTCCATGTAGTCCCCTCTCTCTCCCATTTGGCCCTCACTACATTCCACCAAGCTCTAACTGGCCCCTCGAATTGGAAAACAGCGAATTGAACTTGCCTCTCCTCTGTATAATTTAAGGCAGCAAAGATATTAATCATGACCTCCAGCCATTTCTCGGCTCCGTCCGGGTCTAGTCCTCCTAAGAACTTGGGTGGGAAGAACTTCTGGAATCTCTCCAAGGCCCTATCTTGCCCATTATCGGGGTCTCTAGATTAATTTACAGGGACTTGACCCTGTTGTTCCACTAAACGAGCCAAGATGTTAGTCATCTGCTGAATGGCAGTTGCCACTTGATCTCCCCCTGCAGCTTGGGGTTCAGGTTGTGGTTCAACCGTTGCCTCTCTTTCCTCTCTCGGTTCTCGTACCAGTTCTTGGGCTTGTCTACCATCACGGCCACGACTAGGACCGCGTCCTCGGTTAGTTTCCCTGACTTGACTTCTTCTACCCTCCATGTTTTGGGTTTAACCAACTATAAACAGGTAAACAAGGTAAGCTATGGCTCATGTAGTACATTTCAAAAGGATAAATAGAGGCAATAAAACGCATAATAAACAGGTTCTTTATATACATAGCAAACAAGTCACATAACCTATAGGACATTAACCCTAGGTATTGCTCAAGCACTACACTTAATCAAAACTCGAACCACATGAATAATAAGGATCCCAAATCCCATGAATATCTTCAATATATTTCAAGTCCAGACTATTCGCATTCCCGTGCCTTTGCTTTCGCCATCCAAACTTGTCCTAATATTACGCGAGATCTCAACTTATCGTAAAGGTGTCACTCTTTAGTACTCGGGGACAAGAATCCAAAAATATGATAATTCACCACTCAATCTGGCCAGACTCAAGAGCAAATCACCCTTATTAGAGATTTCTACCCAACATACATGTCTAAAGTCCCCAACAATAGCCAATTGTTCCACACTTAACAAGTCAATCCCCACAGACCGAGAACCTTCTCCCGGCACGAGTTCAAAAGGAGCTCTGATACCATCTGTGACGACCCCACCTCTCCCTAAGGCGTACCAAAGGGTTCAACGGACCGCCTGCCCAACTCTCACCAGGACTCACTCACTCGTATCACGTGCATACATTCTTGGACCATAAATAACATCACAGTTCAAGCTTATAAATTACATTGAAGGACAAAATCAAGGTACAAAGTCTCCATATACCCAAACTAGTTCAAAGCGTATACAATCCAAATACAAAACATTCTATTCGAGTAATAGCGCGAGTACAAGTCAAAAGTCTAAACAACTAAACTACGCTAGTCTCTACACGTCTCACGCCTCGCTCGTACCCCTGTAAGGAAAACAAATAGCGTGGAATGAGCTAAAAGCCCAGTGAGGTTCCAAATAACAAATTGACCATTTTAAAAGTACGAATATCAACGTAGCAAGTTGATGGCATCAACATTCATAAGAGTGGACAATAATATTTCAAGTAGCAAATTTCAAAGTGAGCAAGTATAAAGTGCTTTTGGTTTTCAAAAGGAACGACAATCCGATAAGTAATAATCATTTTCAAGTATAAGGATACGGGAGGCTCTCAGGAGCCAAATTCCCATTTCATTTGCAGAGCTTGATCAAGTAACAGTTGACACTCCGTCAACTTTCAAGTAAGTAACCAATCCAGTAGAACACCACTTAAACGACTCTCCGTCCACCTTTCAAACCCCCAGCTGGGCCCAAAATCCTCAAGAAACACGGGTGGTAATACTCGAGTATACCGATTAGTCGAGGAGATATCACTCCACTCGACAAAACAAGAGACCCAGGGTTCGTTACCCAATCGACCAAGCCCTTGCCGGCTCGACTTAAGTAACTCGCCGCAGGGTTTCTGGAATTCCAGGAAGTGCGCGCATCATAAACAAGTATATCAAGTCAATTGCAACAATAAACAAATATATATCACATAAGGGCAAGTGCGATAAAGTACACTCCTGCCCCAACAATTCACGTATATAACATGTAATCATATTGGTCACGTATCAAGTTCAAGTATCAAGTTCAATTCGGTATTTGAAAGCACTCACCAAAAGATATAGTGCCTTTACTGGTCACTTTCAGGTTATACTCCGGGTTCGGAGTCCAAATCTGCGATAAAACTCAGTTTGAGAACTTTGAAACATGACTAAGATTCGAAACTTAGACGTTTCGTTCAATAAAAATCAAGAAATTGGAATTCACTTGGAGAGTAGTCGTGAAACACTTGCTCGCCTTTTTAAACGATAAAACTTTGTAACATTTATATTTGAAAATACCATGCGAGTCGAAAGTACAAGGAAAACATACTCCGAGCAATCATTATTTCATTTCTCAAGGGTACAAGTTCGGCCAAATCCTTACTTATATACCTCGGAACAAGAAGACTCAAGTACCCTAGATGGTTCAAGTAGTAATCACTCTTAACCCTTACTCAAGTTGCAAGTATAGTTTTCTAGTTTTCGAGCGTAAATTTGGGCAGCATGCCCTTTGTATTTATCTAATTTCCAGCCATTTATGGTTTCATTATTTTTCTCAACAACCCAAAGGTATACACACATCAATTCAAGTTCAAAAGCCATTCAATAGGCTCAAGATCACACAAGGACAACAATAAAGCTAGGAATAAGTGCGGAAATGTAACCTAGCAAAAGACAGATTTGACGTGTGGTTGCGGAAATAACACATCTGAGGCTACGCTTATTGGATTGAGGCGGAACTTATACCGTTTCGAAGCTAAGACGAAGGCCTACAACTTTTATGAAGGTCACTTAGCCAGATTTTCAGGGTAACCTGGTCAAATTCCCAATTTACAGAACCAACTTCCAACTTGATGGCTAATTAACCGCACTATACTAGAATGGTCATATCTCAGGCTACCAAGGTCCATTTAGGGTGTTCTTGTAAGCATTTAAAATATAAGACAGAATACTAAAACTTTTATGTTTTGGAGAAAGGCTAAATCAGTACGGATCCTAGTGAATAAACGTGATAAACTGGATAAACTGACTAAACGGACTACTGGGAAAAACCTTAAAATAGTGAGGGTATTTTGGTCTTTTCATGGCCTACGTTACTCCGATTGAGCTGAAATTTTGTAGGCACCTATAAAATACAATTCTATACAACTTTCATGTTTTATGACAAGCCCAATTCTGCCTCTAACATGGTGTAACAAAAACGGGCAGAATAGGGTGAAAATTTCCAGAAATCTGAAATCTTTTGGTTTCAATGATAGTTTTCTTAATTTCTTGCTACACTTGCTACCAAAACCCCCTATATAACCTTGGATACAACATATATCAATCATACATCAAGTATAGGTAGCAAGCCATCAAACCCTAATTCATGTAACAAAAGGGAAAACTACCCAAAACATGATAATAACCGTCATTCATCACAATATTGAGAAGCTAAGCTAACTTAAACAAGATTAAGAGTAAAATTTGGGGAAATCATCATCCTTACCTTGCTTAGTGTCTACCAAGAGCAACCCTAGCTTTCCCCTTCAAAATTTCACCAATAGCTCACTAAATAAACACTCAAGGGTGCCTTTAATCGGTTTAGTTTCTTTGTTTCCTCCCTTGGTTGCTAGATTCAAGAAGAAATGAAGAAGTTTTTCTCTTGTTCTTTCCCTCTCTCTCTCTCTCGGCTCTTCAGCAGAAAAATGAAGGAGTATGGAGCAATTTGGGGGATAAGAAGGTTGGTCAATGGCCCCTAATGGTGTGACACTTGTCACAACCCTTACCAAGTAAACTTTTCTTTTTCTCTCTTGTATTTTCAGCCCTTAATTTCGGTCAAGCTTAGCTGGAAATTAGGAGATATTTTGCTCAAATATTAATGAGCTTGTATGGTAAGAAAGTGGTGGTCAAGTGGTGTGTTCAATCGGTAGTGCGCGGTACCCGTCGGTTCGCGCCGTTTTTCTTTAAAACACACGTACTAGGGTTTTTACTTCCTATTCACTAACCTTATATCATTGCTCCTAATCACATATTATTTCTCACTTAAAAGTCACTTTTAATTACCAAATTTGATCTTTGCTCCGTACCGAAAATTCATCCTGCGGACAAACGCGAAAACCCTAATTTTGCTCCAATCTTGAAACCAAAAGTCAAACCCTACTTTCTAGGTTTATTTGCACTTATTGTGGAATGATTGAGTAGTAGGGCTTTAATAAATGAATAATTTCCAAATAAAAAGGCATTTTTAAGAAAAACGTGAGGGTTTTACAATTTCAATGATTAAAATTAGGGTTTCTAGTAAAATATGAGAGATTTAAGAAAACCGGTTAGTCACAAGTAAACTAGGGTTTTTGATTAAAACATTAGGGTTTCTAGTCTTTTAAAACAAAAATAAGGTTTTAAATCAAACCCAAAGAAATACACTTTAGTACCTTCTTTACAAACAACCTCCTAATATTCGGGGTATCACAATAGTAGCCATGATTTTATTTTACCAAATCATTTAGTGATTTAAACTCTTGAAATAATCTAAAAATTGATAAATTTGATTCTATATCCAATGGTGAATTTGGTCTCATCAATACAGTATTTAAAGGGACTGTAGAGCTCTCCTATATTATTATCGAGGGATGCAGGACAATTAATTTAAATTTGAAATTGAAATCCAAAATTTTTATATGTATCATGTATTTAATCATGACGGTGTACATATTGTTAATGTATATAAAATTAACTCTATATTATTATTAAATGTTATCTTGTGGACTATAGAAATTTATTTGAAAAGGTGCAAGTAATGTGTCCAATTTGGTTTATTTGAAAAGGTACAATTTAAAAAAAAAAAAAACAGATGTTGAATGTATGGTTTTGATTTTTGATACACTACATGGTTTGGTCATTTGGACCCACAAAGTAATTTAAACAAAAATGTGATTCAAACTTTGTAAGGTTTTAAGTCTGCCACACCGTCTTCATTGTTAACATCTTTCTACGTCCTATCAGTTTCCTAATTTACGAACTGTCCTTTATATAATTGGCAAATTATCAAATTACCTATATATCCATACACAAATTCCATTCTCCATTAACTCTTTGATGAAAGGAAGGACCGTTGATGCTCTATCTTCCCAGTGTTCAATAACATCGCTGCAATTTTTTTTTTCAATTTAGTTATTAGGAAAAATAGGAATACCCAAGTTTTTGTGAAAAGATACATTAGTCAAAAAAAAAAAATACAAAAAAATAGAGGGGAGGGGAGCCAAAGACCTGTATGGTTCCCAATCATGATGTAATTTGGTTACACTAGCATGGATTGCCTCTTGAACTTTAGGAAGATTCAAGTATGAATAGACATAATATTCACTGCATGGATCGAACTCCATTTTCTGCACATCATAATACCTCAGTGTAAATAATTTCAATGCAAATGCCTCAATGTGGGTGGCATTCATGCTCAGCATGGCAAAGGCTTCACAAGCTAGTTTAGGGTAAGCTCAATGCAAATAATTTATTGATTTTAACTTTTTCTGTTCTTATTATCAAAGAAGGGGGATGGTGGGATGTGCAATATGAAATCAAACAAAAAAAATTATTAAAAATGACAAAAGAAAAGAAAATCTTAACAGCTATGCTATGTATAATTGTCACTGCTTTTTGTTGATTGAATTGCTAATCAAGTGAAAAAAAAAAACAAAGAAAACATCAAATGTATCAAAACTTGATGAATGAGATGACTACAATTTCTTGTCAATAGAAAAGAAAAAAGTTGAGTTTACTCAATCCTAATGATATGGTTCATTGATAATCATCTATCAACTATTTTGCTCGTGCTCATAGTTTTTTTTTTTATTTATTGTGAATTTATGTAAATGTGAATAATTTAAATAAAAAATTAATAACGGTCTTACATGTTCATTTTCTTTATCAGTAAAAATTACTAATTTTTAATAAAAAATTAAACCCTAAACCCTTATAAATATTCCTTTAAATGTTCATGGGGCAATCTCGATTGAAGCCAGGCAAAGAACTAAAGTCAATTTAAGACTTCTCACTTACACTCCCTGTCCCCTACCACTAACCCATGCCTCCCTTCTCAACATTCATACATGTTCATTGATATTAATTTTAAAAATTGATGTATTTTAAATGTTTAATTATCATATTAATTTTTGAAAACATCTGACATACTTTTACTATAATATAATAGTTGTTATCAAATATTGTAACACATGTCAAAAAATCCATAGATGCGTTTTAAAGATATTTATTTAGACAATTAAAATTGTTACAACGACCATAAACCTAGCTTTGTATTCATACTTAATTAAGTACAGAAGATTTAGCAATTTATTTTCTTGATCAATAAATATTTAGATTCTAGCAGTATTGGTAAATTTATTAGTTTAACAGTTAAAGTTTTTTTTTTCACGCAACTAATCTATATGGAGAAAAATTATACAAAGAAAAAAATGATATTATTAGAAAAGAGATAAACTATAAGAACAAATAATTCAAATTTATTTTAAAAAAGAGAAAGGAATAATTGTAGTTTTGGTCTTTAATATTTAGCCTCTGTACCAAATTGGTCCCCAATGTTTCGATCAAAATAAATCTAATCTCCTAAAGTTCGTGATTTTAGGTAGATTTAGGACAACTAATGGAAATAGAACAATGACTAATGATCAACATCAAATTACTACTAGTCAACAACTTTGACTTTGCACTTTTTGGTCCCCCATTGTTTTGATTTTGAATCATTACAGTTTTCTAATTTTTAAATACTGATATTAGGAAATTTAGCAAGAATTGGGATGCAAATAAAATGAAATAGTGTTAAATAAAACAAATAATCTTGCTTTAAAAAATTATTAGAAGAGAGGAAACTATAAGAAAAACTAATTATAAAAGAGTTAGATACAAATATGGGTGAAATTCAAGTATCCAAATAATCCATTAATTTTCTTCAATTAGGCATTTATGCCACATAGGAGAGAACATATGGGTAATTAGAATAATAGCTATCACATATATAAATATATATTTGGGGAGTGAAATTCTTGCAATAAAGTTTAAAACAAGTGAAAGGCCCTAATCGGGTCAATAACTTCGCACTTGGTGACTAGCACCTCCAACTACTACAAAAGTTAAATTATTCTTATGTTCTGAAACATATCCACCAACCTAACGACAAAAATCAAAAGCAAAAAAAAATTAATATATATATATATATGATAATAAGTCAAGATTATTATTACAATTCGAGAAATAAAACCAACTTCAAATTATCTGAGACCAAAAAAGATGTCTCTCGTGAGTTGCAAAAACAACTTCAAATGATCTGACACAAGACCCTTAGAAGTATAGCTTATTACGCTCTGACTATAAACTAATGGGCTCATAGGAGTTAGCTTCACAATGGGCCAAAATGAGTAGCGATTGGGCTTGAGTATCGCGCGGATGTGTGTTTCTTCCGAACATATGGTCATATTTCCGGTGAAACCTCCACAAATTTCCAGTAAATCAGCCCTTTAAAAAAAGGATTTAAAGATGGCCTAGAAAAGAGAAAATTATGGCATAAAACAATAAGAGAGGACAACATAAACAGTTATACTTCACAAAAAAGCTTAAAATGGTCGCATATGTTTAATAGTTATCAAATGACATAATTCTGATTACTCCACTTGTGTCCATCAATTAATTGATTTGATAAACATTCCAAAACCCTCCAATTTCATAAAATGTCAATCACTATATTGTCGTTAGGGATACAAACGAGTCGAGTTTTGGTTTAATCGAGCCAAATTTCGACATAATTTTACGTAGCTCGAACTCAAGATCGAGCTTGACAACCTCAAAATGTCAAACTAGAGTTCGAGCTTGATTCAAATTCGACTTGAGTTCAAGCTCGAATTCGAGCTTAAAAAAATAAAAAATAATAATTATTTTATTTTTAAAAAATGAATAAAATAATAAAATATCAGAGATATATATGTAATTTTACTATTAAAATAAAAACTAATATATATATAAATATATAATCGATCTCAAGTCGACTCGCGAGCTAACGAGTTTAGTATTTTTTTGTGTTTGAATTCGACTTGGTCAGCTCGAACTAGACTCAAATTCGATGTTGATCGAGTTCAGACTCGAACCGCTCGCGATCGGTTCGTGAGCGGCTGGATTTATTTGCAACTCTAATTGTTATACAACGGAAATCAACAAATAACCAAAAAAAAAAAAAAGATCAAAGAAAAAGAAAAATGAATGCCAAATTCAAAACTAATTCTAAATTTTTTAGCTGAGGTGAAGATGATCTTGACAAAAGTTATCACAATGAGCCAATCCAATGAAAGACGAACTGAATCCAAGGACAAAAGGGCCGTAACGGCTCCAAGTAGAAGAGAAAGGACACGTAAATCCAACGAAAACTTGAACGCATAAGATAAGCCTTCTAACCAACCAATCCCTTCAATGAAAAATTTAACTAAAGTATGTTTCTTTAAAGCAATTATTTCAGATTGACCGATATTAGCTCAATTTTTGTACGAGTAGTACTAAATTACTAAAATATGTACAGTCACCTTATGCACTCTTAAAAGAGTACTGCAAAATTTCATAATCTGAACCTAACAAATCCCAAATCCTCTGGCATTTGTTTCAAATTAAACAAAATCTGATGGCATCAATTTTTTTTTGAGATAATTAAAACTAAACAGTGATGAAGGAGGGGCGGTTCGAAGGAGGAAGTGTAAGTGAGAAGTTGTGGGTTCGACCCCTCCTATTTACACTATTAAAAAAATAATGATAAAAAACCAAAAGGCCCTAGTGCATAAAGAAAGGAAAAAGTATAAATTAAATAAATTTGAGAACTTGTCTTTTTTCAATGAGTCATCATCTTAGAGATCATCATAGATGAGGTTTTGTAAACTTTTCTCATCTTTTTATTTTCCTAGACCTTGTTTATGGGATTAAAAAGGTCATCAACTAGAATGAGTAAGAGCCAGAAATATCAATTATGAAAACATCTACGAAAACATTTAATGCAACACTTATTAAAACTATATGTATATATTTATCATTGAACTTGCACATTTGTAAATATACCATTTGGTATAATTTTGTCGTAGATCAGGTGTGCTGATACCCATGATTTTTTCTTATATAGCAAATGTATTTGTGTTGATATATTCATGATCTTTTCCTTATATAGTAGACAGATTTGTGTTGATCTTCTCATGGTACACATTTCATCATCTTAGGAATTTGTGCCAGCAGGCACGTAGTATAATTGACGTAATTAGTCGTAAGGTTTGCAGCATTTTTATCCCATTGATGGCACAGAAAAACCTGCATAAGAAAATAAAATATTTGTGATGTCAAAAAAATTAAATAAAATATATTTGGCACATAATATCTTGAATAATTTAATAATTTTTGTTTGTAAAATTAAACAAACATGAACAAAAAAAGGAAAGAAAAGAATGCCAAATATATACTTATGAGTAAGGATTATAGAGCAATAATGAGAACGACTTGAAATATTAGGTAAATAATTGAATAAATATTATTAACTACAGGATGTAATTGTACACATATCATTGACTAAAGTTAGACTTGTACAACCTATATATATGTAACAAACAAACAAAACCGGAAACATTAAAGAAAAAAATAGAGGCAACCAAAGTGATGAGGAATTATTGAAGAAAAACCCATATCATAAGAGCAAGTTAATTATGAGAGACAAAAAAGGGAATAAACTCAGAATCAAATTTGTATACTTACTCATTAAAGACCAGCACAATCATAAAGATTGGTTGAAATCCAACTACGATTTCTTCTGATTCTTTATACTTAAAAGTTGAACTTGACCTTAGCCCTAATTCGTAGCGCAACTAAAATATCATATTAAAGTAACCTATCAACCTAACAGAATTTGTGGATAAGTTGCTAAAACACAATTAAGGTGAATGTTAGTTTAACCATGTAAGTGACATGAATGTTAGCTGAGTTGAAAAGTTTAAGAACAGAGATAAGTTTTAGCATTTTGTAAGAAGTACTTATTCACGCAGGAAGTTATAAAAATAAGGGCAAATTCCACTTTACTCCCCTGTGGTTTAGCGTTTTTTTACATAAGCCCTCTATGGTTTCAAAAGCTATACATAATCCCCTTATGGTTTGGATAAAAGTGTCAAAGTGACGGGAATGATCATTCATAACGGCGTCACCTAAAATGTCAAAATTACCCTTATGTAAAGTTGAAATTTATGTATTAACCAAGGGGGTTATATGGTAAAATATAAAAATCATAGGGGGTTAATGTGTCATGTATTTATAAGGGTAATTTCGACATTTTTAGAAGTTCCGTTACGAGTGACTATTTCCGTTATTTTGACACTTTAATCCAAACTATGAGGGGGTTATATATAGCTTTTGAAACCATAGGAGGGTTATGTTAAAAAAAGGTAAACCACAGGGGGGTAAAATGTAATTTACCCTAAAAATAACTATGAAGAGTAATTTGGAAGTTGTTATCTGATGTAAATTTTTGCATTATGAGTTTTCTTTTCTAAAATTTGAGATGTTTTTGTTAGAATGTTTACCATCAAATTCAAGAAATAAAATTTAGGTCAAAATGTAGAATATCCCCTTGTGGATCAGCATTTGCACTTTACTCCCCTATGTTTTGGAAACATACAATCTAACATCTTGTGGTTTCAACTATTATAAAAAACTCACAGAACCCATTAGAAGCAATGTTTTTGAAAACCGGACTAGACCGGTCGGTTTGATCAGTCAAACTGCGAACCGGTCGTAGCTCTGGTCCGATTCATACTTTGGGTTAATTAGACTTAGAAACTGATTGAACCGTTCAAACCGTATGAACCGTGTGAACCGAATTGAACCGTTGAACCAATGATTTTTTATTTGTGTCTCTTAAATTGAAAAAAATTTAAAAAAAAAGAATAGATTTTCTTTAACCCTAAAGACTAATTATTAAATGCCACATCCACTCACTTTCCTGATTCCTCCAAACTCCAATTCTCTTTTTTTTAAGTTGCAATCTTTAAATATAAAAAATGTGAATTAAAATTTGAATTCGCAATGTCTAATTCCCATAGACGTAAATTTTGTATAATTTTAGAATATTGTGGTATTTTTGGGTTGGATTTAAGATTATTTTTTTGGTAAATTTAATTAAGATTGAGATGAAATTTATTTATTTTAACTTATAATTTAAAAAATTTATTTGTGAAAATCCAAATTCTTTGAAAATATTAAACTTTTCATCATATGAAGTCTTAAATAGTCCAATGCATGTCTTATTTTGTACATATATATTTATATAAATTATTTTTAAAAAGATTTATTGAATCAGGATCGAACCGGTCCGACTGATTGAATCTCGACCTGAACACTCTACCGGTTCAATTGACGGTCCGAGTTTCAAAACGTTGGTTAGAAGTGACGGGAGCATCCAAAATGCCAAAAATACCCCCTTAAATAAAGATCCAACATTTTGACAAAAAAAAAATAAAGATCCAACAAGATGAAACTCATTTGCTTCTTCCAATTTGTGATGAAGTGAGAGAATACCCTAAAGAGAGAAGAAGAGAAAGAGATGGAGCTTGACTAAGGCATTGTGAATTGGAGCAGAGGAGGAAGGTCTACTATTAGAGGTATTGTGAATTGGAGCAGAGAAAGAAGATTGACTATGATAGATCCAAGTATAGTTGGTAAGTTTTGGGTTTATATTGATTATGCTCGAAAATTTATCTTATACGATGCAATAGATATTGTCAGCAAACAAGTCCCAAGGTTATGGGTTTGTTATTATTAGTTTAGGGTTTTCATATATTGGTTACTACGTAATGCTTAGTGGGGTATATCAATACTGTATTATAGTGTTTGGTTTGCTTATGAATTCAAATATGTAAAGACATATTCATAATAATTAGTTGTTTGTAGTCCCAAGCTTTATAGATCTCGTTTCAAGGTATATATAACATAATACAGTTGTATATATATCAGAAAATTTGATGACTAGTCCTAAAATTGTGTCGACATAGAACTCATGTATTGCATTTAAAGATAGAAACTATATCAAGATTAGTCTTTGAATTGGATTTTGTGCAGATCCGTGTATATCTATCAGCCATACTCATAAAAATTAGCTGTTTGTGGCCCCAAGTATTATATATCTCTTTTCAAGTTGTATATAACATAATGTAGTTGTCTTAAGACAATGTACTTGTGGCACTGAAACTAGTTTTTTGTCTTCTTATATTATATTAAACAGAGGAGCATAAAATAAGTGAATATGTGGAAGTGCATATGTACTATGGAGGAAGGTTCAAATTGGAACCAACTATTGTGTACATAGGAGACAAGGTGGCAATATTTAGGAAGAGGAATCCAAAAGAGCTTTCCATTACGCTACTGTGCAAAATGTATATGAATGGTGGGTTCTGGTATTGCAGTCCAACTATTGATTTGGATGGTGGGTTTCTTCCAATTAGAGGAGAAGATGATATAAAACTAATGAATACTACACATGATGGGCTTCCTACAAGAGTAATAAACTTTTGAAGAGGCTAAAAATAATGGTAAGGACAGAATGGTCAAAAACAATATGGAGGCTAAAATTGATGAGGGTCCACATGATGGTGAACCTGAATGGCTGAAAGAGGGGATTGAGACAGCAGAAGATGAAGATATTTTTGCTGACAAAAAAGGTGATGAACCTATTAAATAAATTGCAAGTTATTCAATGAAAATTTTTTCCATATAACCAAAGGCAAGGTGGAAAAAAATCAGGCTGGTCAAAAAGAACCTGGAGCAGGGCAAAATCTTTCTGTACCATCAAGTAGTGAGAAGTCTATAGATGTTAGAAGATCTAGGAATGCACCTGATGTCATCAAGCATGTGGAGCATTATGTGAATAGCTAAACCTCTGCAAATAATAAGAGACCAGTTAGTCATAAAGAAGAAGTTAGACTCAACAGTTAGCAAAAAGATGAAGCCTTTGAATCCATGGTTGATGATGAGAAATTGTGGACTCATATGGATCTAATTGTGAGGTGCAACAAGAATATCTTGACTTTGATCCACAAGTCAAATTCAAAAAAACCTCATTTTGAGCTGAAAGTTGGTCATAAGTTCATGAACTTCCAAATTTTTAGAATTGTATTGAAAGAATGGTGGATTTGGGAGGTGTATGAGATAAGTTGGATAAACAATGACACATAAAATTATAGCAAAATGTGCCGAGGGTTGTACATGGAGGATTCATGCATTACCTATCCAAGGCACAAAAACTTTTCAAATAAAAACATTGAAGGGTGAGCATATATATGGTAGGAATACACTAAAAAGTTTGTGACTTCATCATATCTGAGCTGGAGGTAATGATACAAGATTAAAAATGATCCCAAATGTGCTGTTACAGGATTCCAGAATGAGATTAAAAGGCATTTAATGGTTGAAGTCTCATCTGCCAAGATTTACAGAGTTAAGAGAAATGCAAAAGAAGAGATATAGGGGCTAGATATTGAGCAATATCAAAAAATTTGGAACTATGTAACTCCTGTAAGACAGACAAATCTAGGAAGCACTATAATATTACAGATTGATAAACCATCAGATGATTCAAGAGGTACATTTGAAAGGTTGTACTACTGTTTTTATGGATGCAAACAAGGCTTTCTTGATGAGTGTAGACTTCTGATTGGTCTAAATGGGTGTTTTTTAAAGAGTGCATTTGGTGGTGAACTTTTATCAGTAGTAGGAAGGGACAGGAATGATAACATGGTTCCATTAGCTATTGCTATTGTTCAAGTTGAGAGATATGATAGTTGGAAGTGGTTTTTGGAGTTATTGATGGGTAACTTAGGAATGGGCATAGACAACATAAGTTGGACTTTCATTTTGGATAGGCAAAAAGGTCTAGTACATGCAGTTAAGGAAGTTTTTCCAGAATCCGAGCATAGATATTGTCTACTACGCGTATTAGAATTTCAACCAGATGCTCAAGGGAAAAGAGCTAAAAGATCTATTCTGGGCATGTGCAAGGACTGCTAATTCTATGGACTTACAAATAACAATGGATGAAATGACTAAGATTGAGTAAGAAGCTTCTAAATGGCTGGCCAAATTTCCACCAAACTTGTGGTCCAAGTCAGGTTTTAGAACTACCAGCAAATGTGACATTTTGGTAAATAATCTATCTGAATCTTTTAACAACTATACTCTGCCAACAAGAGAGCAAGTTGCGATAGGCATGCTGGAGTGTATTAGGAGAAGGGTGTATTAGGAGAAGGTTAATGCAAAGAATCCAGTTGAAAAGAGTTGGAATGGAGAAATTTCAAGGCAAGATATGCCCCAACATCATGGAGAAAATTGCAAAAAATAGGACATCTACTAGAGTTTGTGTTGCTATTTTGGGTCAAAAGAAAAGATAGGAGATTGATGCTAGAATTAGAAATACAGTTGCAGCGGACTTGGAAAGCTAGACTTGTACCTGTGGCATATTCCAATTGAGAGGTTATCCTTGCACTTATGCTTGTGCTGCAATACCAACAGCAAGGAGACTAGTGGAAGACTTTATTCATAGTTGCTACAAGAGAGATGCATATCTAAATGTATATGTGTATATGATTGAACTTGTTCCAAGTGATACATGCTGGGTAAAATGCAAGGAACTTGGTCCTAGTCCGCCTGCAATTAGAAAGATGCCTGGTAGACCAAAAAAGGTTCGTAACAGAGCTCTTGATGAACCAAAATAAAGGTCAAGTATCAACCAGAAAGGGAGGGTCACAATTCATTGTAAGAGGTACTTTAGAGCAGGTCATAATTCAAGAAGCTGCAAAAATTCGATTCACCCAAACTCCAAGTTTTATACGGTAAACAAAATGTAGAATTCTGCATTATTTATGGTTATTTCAGCCATTATTTAAACTTCAACTTTTTCCCGTGATAGGTACCTGAAAGACTTTCTGATCAAGAAATAATATCAAATTCACTATCACTTGAAAGACAACCTAACCAAGGAGCAGCTTCAAATGTACCTGATAATGGCTAATTTATGATATTTTTGAATGTGTTTCATAGTGTTTTTGAGTCAATTTATAAGGTTAAATGATATAAGTTGTCCATGTTTTGTCAGTAATTTGCACCTTGAGTTGATAAATGAATTAGCTGTAATTTCATCATTTTACTTGCAAAATCTCATTGTTTTTGTAGGTAAAATGATCTAACTCAATTGTAAGTGAAATGAGTGAAGATTAGAACCTTAAGAAGTCAAAACAATGGCTAAAAAAAGTGGCACAAGTCAAGGACGAAAAGCAAAAAGGGATTCTCTATAGATTTTGCCAAGAATTATGGGCAGAATCTCGTTTCGCAGAGAATCACTTGCTCTACACAATCCCTAGGAGAATCCCTTGAGGGATTGGTCCGAGGGATTCATGGCAGTTGCAAGTTGCCAACTTGCATGATTTTTATTTTATTTTTTCATTTTAACAAGACAAAAAGGGACAATTTGTACCAAATTTTTAGGGTTCTAGGAGTTTCTTTTTTTTGACATTTTGGCTTCAATAATACAAGACCAAAAATATATACCACCTAGTTCTTCTAGTTTTGGGAGTTGCTAGTTCTAGTTAGTTTGAGAGAAGAGAGAGACTTTGGAAGACAAGACACAAGCTCTTAACAAATGTAACTCTCTTTATTGTCTCTTGTTTTAGTGTAGGTTAGTATAGTATAATCTAATTGTGGTTATCCATTTTTGTATTAGCTCAACAAGGAGGTCAAGGGAGATGAATAAGGAGAGACTCAAAAAACTCTGGTAACAAGGGTTTTCTTCTTTCCACATCTTTATTTTTGTATTGAACTCTAAATTTGTTAATGTAAAATTTGGATATTGTGTTTGTGATGTTGATTTAAAGTATATGCCTTGAATATTTGATTGAATTTTCTATGATTGTTTACTGTTGATTTCTTGCCTAATTGATGTTATTATCTTGTTTGAGTTATTTAGCACTTTTGCTCTTGTAATCATGATCAACTGGTCATTAATTATTATGATTTCAAGGTGTTAGATTTGCAATAAGAATTGAAATTTGATACTAGTACATAGAAGTGTTAAACTTAGGGAGTACACTCACAAAAATAAAGGTACACCTTTATGGTTTTTTTTGATTTTGTTCCATGTAATTTCATAGAAGTTAATGAACTTATAATTGATTTCATAACCACGAAAATAGTTATGAATTAACTATAGGTATAACTGGTACATTGGCGAAAGCGGGTATTACGAATATTAGGAAATTACGCCATAATTTAGCCGAGATTTTGGTACTCATTTGGTTGGGGAGTTGCATAACATAAATAGGTAGGGATTCCATTACCTAAGAAGTTTTTATTTGTATTTGTCTATCCATTTATAGTGTAGTTTATTTGTTTTAATTTGATGACAATCTGAATAATAGAGAAATTTTAGTAGTGCCGGTAGTTGTCCATTTTCCTTATGGGTTCGATTGTTAATACCCTATACTCGCTTACAACGCGTATACTTGCGAAAAATCGCGTGTGGGGTATTTAAGAATTTATAAATATAAAACTTGATTATAAATTGAACTTAATTATTATATACATACTTTGCGCTCGTCAAGTTTTTAGCGCCATTGTCGAGAAAGACTTGTGGCAATATCTGCGTGAAGAGCAACTTTATTAATTTAGACATATTAGTTATATTTATTGCAGGCATTGTGTTTGATATTTTGTCTAAATGTAGTCTTTTATGAGTTTGTTGAGTCTAGTTGCTTTTGTGTGTTGAGTCTTGTAAGTCTCATATGTTATTGTCTTTTATTTTTGTGTTTAGTTTGTATATATGTATCATTATCTATTCTTCTTGATTAATCTTGATCTTAAGTTGTTTAAAAGCATTTTTAGGACATGAGAAGGATGGATCAAATGGGCAGACAATATTTGAGAGATAGAGGTTGGAACTATAATTCACAGTTTTCTCAATGTGCAATGTATAGTGGTGGTAATCAAGAAAAAGCCGTAGATATGCCTTTTAATGATGGTTTGAAGAGTTTAAATGCTAAATTTGACTATATTATGTTATGTACTAAATTGGACAATTTAATGCATTTGATTGAGCAATATAGGAGTGTTGATGCTTTGAATTCCAATTATGTAGTTTGTGACTTGTGTGGAGGCTGTCATGCTAATTATCAATGTGTACAAGCACAACATGTGGATCAATGTGATGAATTTTGAGCATTACAATTTTTATATTGATCAATATGGCCCTAATTGTGGTAATTCTTCTGACTATGGTTGTGATAATCAAGGTGTTTATAATGATTCTCCATATTTTTATGATTACCAACCCCAATATATCCAATATATCTAAATAATCTTGGAAATTAGCTATTGAAAGGTTAGCTAATACACATCTAGTTTGGGAGTTAACCATAGAAGAAAAACAGAATGAATAGGAGCTTGCTATAGAAAAATTTACTAATGAAGTAAATTTAGATATAGAAAGGCTAACTAATGCAATTTCGAATTGTTTTGATAGGATCGAAGGAAGAATAGAGGAATTATCTTCACATTTTGAAAGAATACATGACTAATTACATGAGTTGTAGGAAATTATTTCAAATAGTGATATGCGAATTAACCCTATTATGAATTATGGAAATGTTGTATGTAAAAGTGGATTGTATTTTGATGATAATGATGAATCTATTTTGTGTTTTAATGAGAAGATATCCATTTCACATGATTATATCTTTGGAACTAATTTTGAACTTTAAGAGACAAATATTAAGGATTCATATTTAACCCCGCTTGAGGAGAGTGTTGAAAGTGTAGGTTCTAAAAATATTATTGCCCAAGAAAGCCATGCAGAGGATCCTTTAGTAAGCTATCAAATGTTGCAAATGTAAGGTAATATCTATCAAGCACTTGTGATTGGTAAGCCAACTCTGGCTCTCAAATCATATGGATATAAGGCTCATGAGATGGAATCACCCATTGTAGACCCACCACAACCTAAATTGGTAGACTACTTTTTGATAAAACCTCCTTGATGAGGGAATAAAGTCGAGCTGAATGACTTTAATCAAAGCTCTTGTTGAGAAGCAACCCAATGATTTAGTTATTTTTTTTCTAGTGTTTAGCTTGTTTCTCATGTTTTTTAAGTTTAATATATGCCTTTATGTATTTTGTAGGTTGCAAAATCAACAAGATCTTGAAAATGGTCAAAATTACACTTTTGGACAAGGTATAAAGGGAGTTTCATATTTAAACTATACATTTTAGGAATTACGTGCATTTTGAGCATTTGATATTAATTCTAGTCTATAATGCATGTATATGTGTGTTTTGAATGCAAATGTAGTGAATGAGGCGAGTTTGCAAATTTAAAGGTTAAATTTAAGGTGTTGGTATTTGAGGAAGTTGGTTCGAAGTAATTTTATTAAGTGAAGAAAATGGAATTGAAGATTTTGGTCACAATCCCTTGGAGAAACCCCCAAGGGATTCATTTGAATAGCATGTTTTAAAGAAGTAAAAGCAGGTTTTTTTCCTTCATTTTCTTCTTCCTCTTAGGCACACAACTATATACTCACACACCCACTTTATCAAATCTCCATTTTGCACCATTTAAATTCCTCAAAATCACCACAAAATCACTCCAAAACATCTTGTGAGCGAGACATTCAAACATCAAACATCATCAAAAACACCTACTTTTGAAGATTTGACTCAAGAATCTTAGGGTTCTAGATTTTCATTTCTTTCAATTTGGAGTTCATTTGAGCCAAACTTTTGGAGGTTCTTGCATCATTTGCTTTGCATTTCATTACTCTACAAGTTTCAAATAAGTTTCTTGACTTTATTTGACTCATTTAAATTTCACCATAGTTGAATTTTCTTGAATTTTTGGATGAATTTATTGGAGTATTTTTGATGAATTTTGTTGTTGTTTTGATGTCTATTGAGCTCATTTAACTTCCATAAGCATGTTAATTTATCTATTTTGGTTGAAATTGATGCAATGTGAGGAATTAAGAAAAATGTCATTTCTTAAATTCTTTGATAAATAGGCAATTTTCATGAGGTATTTATTTAGATTCATTATACTTATTGTTGGTCTTATATAGCATTTTTTAGGATGTATAAGTGCTTATTTTTCAATAAATGAAACTAATTGTGAATTGTGAATTTAACGTATAATGGTAAATGTAAATTCTAGAATAATTCCAGAACTCATAAGTTTGTCTTAATTATGATGTTTTGAGGACATAATGCATATTATTAGAGTTTTTTATGCTATTTGGTGATGATTTTTTTTGGGAATGTGCTTCTCATAATTTTTGAAATTTTCTTGGCAATGTTGAATTGGTACTTTAATAGTTTATATTCTCCAACTAAGGTTGCTATAAAATCAATGTTGATATTATCCGAAGGGGAAAAGAAACAACAAGAACAACAAGAGAAGAAGGCACAAGTGGAAAAGCACCTTAGGAACTAACCTCCAATTTCAACACAACCTTAGCATAAAGATGAAACAATTCATAGGGGAGAAATGCACCACGTCCTTTCTTAATTTTGATCTTTTGATATTGCATTTGCCATGAAACTTGATATTGCTTCTAGTGAGTTTTTCATATTTTTTTAAATTGCTTTACTTGAACTAATAGTACTCACTTTAGTTGAACTTCGCTCTTCTTAATATGGCTACTGGAACGATAGGGCAAATTTCATCACATGGTCTTGAACTTTATTTGCTTAAATAGGGGAGTATTGTTTTTGCTTTTATCCTTTCCTAACTTTCACATTGAGGACAATGTGAATTTTAAGTATAGGGGAGGGAAATGGGTTTAGGGGAATATGTTTAATTTTTCTGTGACTATGCAATGATGATTGTTGACTGAAATTGTATTGAAAATGTTGGAATGTATTTTGAAAATTTTGTATTGTGAAAAAAATTTTCAAATTTGAATTTGTTGGCAGGGAGTTTTTCCCAGTTATAAGGGAAACTTTATCAAAAAATTTTCAAAATCTTTTTCGAAATTCCACTATGGCTCGAAAAGTTTGAGAAAAGTCAACAAAATATAACTTTCAAGAAGTTAAGTCTCGTACTTGTTGGATTTTGAAATCTGCTTTTGAACATTTCATTTCCTATGTGACTTGGAATTAGTTATTATGTGGTTAAAATTTTTACATTTTAGAAAGTATATTAGATAAAGTAGAGAGAGTTATGCTTATATTTGCATGTTAATGAGATTTCTTCATTTTATTTAAATCTACAACTAAGTAATTGATACAGTCAATTAAATGATACTCTTCCTACTCTATATAAATTGCTTTAAGAGGGATTGTATATTCTCAAAAAAAAAGAGAAAAAGAAGAAAAAGAGCGTAAAATAAGAGTTTTACTCCAATGATTCTTGTACTAAGTAACCGGAAGTTTTCATCTAAGAAAGGTACTTGAATTAGGAGTAGTTAAGTTACTTGAGTGTGCGAGTGTTGAGTAGCCGTGGATTTTCATCTAAAAATGCCAATTTTCGTGTCAAAAGACACTTTCATAACTTAAGTATTTGTTGATAATTTGTGTGAATAATTCCCTCTTTAAACTTAAGTTTTGAGGAAAAGATGGTGGTAGGAGAGTGCTAACTATCTTTTGATTGTATGAGTTGCTTATTTGTAGAGTTAACTGAGGGTAAGAGATTGAATTGAACATGACTAAATTCAAGTATAATTGTCGCTCCTTTACTAGATATTATGAGTATTTAGTGGAATTTGAATAATTGCATAATAGTTGATTTCTGAGTTATGGGATTTGCATTTGAAAAAATATATTATTTGACTAGGCACTTGGATCATTGGTTGTGTAATTGTTGATATTGTTTGAGAACAAGTAATGATTCAAGTATGGGGGAGTTAATAATGGCTAAATTTGTGATATTTTTAAAAGTGTTTATAGTATTTTTCAGTCAATTTGTAAGGTTAAATGATATAAGTTGTCCATTTTTATCACTAATTTGCACCTTGAGTTGATAAATGAATTAGTTGTGATTTTGTCATTTTACTTGCAAAATTTCTTTGTTTTTGTAGATAAAATGATCAAGTTCAATTGGAAGCGAAATGAGCGAGAATTAGAAGATTGAGAAGTCATAATAATGGCTAAAAGAAATGGTGCAAGTCAAGGATGAAAAGCCAAAAAAAAAAAAAAAAAAAAGAATCCCTCGATGGATTCTCTATGGATTTTGCTAGGAATTATGGGCAGAATCTCATTTCGCAGAGAATCACTTGCTCTGCATAATCCCTGGGAGAATCCCTTGAAGGATTCATGGCAGTTGCAAGTAGCCAACTTGCATGATTTTTATTTTTTTTCCATTTTTGACAAGACAAAAAGGGACAATTTGTACCAACTTTTTGGGATTCTAGGAATTTCTCCGTTTGACATTTTGGCTTCAATAATACAATACCAAAAATATATACCACCTAGTTCTTCTAGTTTTGGGAGTTGCTAGCTCTAGTTAGCTTGAATGAAGAGAGAGAGGGTTTGGAAGACAAGAAGAACAACCAAGGGGTTGTATCTTGCCCTTTGAGGCAAGACACAAGCCCTTGACAAATGTAATTCTCTTTATTCTCTTGTTTTAGTTTAGGTTAGTATAGTATAATCTAGATGTGGTTATCCATTTTTGTATTGGTTCAACAAGGAGGCCAAGAGAGATGAAGAAGTAGAGGTTCAAGAAACTCCAGTGACAAGGGTTTTCTTCTTTCCACATCTTTATCTTTGTATTGAACTCTAAGTTTGTTAATGCAAGATTTGGATATTGTGTTTGTCATGTTGATTCAAAGTATATGCCTTGGGTATTTGGTTGAACTTTTCATGATTGTTTGATGTTGATTTCTTACCTAATTGATGCTATTATCTTGTTTGAGTTATTTAGCACTTTTGCTTTTATAATCATGATTAACTAAACATTGATTATGATCATCATAAGGTGTTAGATTTGCAATGAGAATTGAAATTTGATTTTAGTTTATAGAAATGTTAAACCTAGGGAGTATACTCACAAAAGTAGAGGTACAACTTTGTGGATTTTGTAGTTTTGTTCCATGTAATTCCATCGAAATTACTGAACTTGTAGCTGATTTCAAAACCACGAAAGTAGGTATAAATTAACTTTAGATATATTTGGTACACCGACAAAAGTAGGTATCACGAATTTTAGGAAATTAAATCATAATTTAGCCGAGATTTTGGTACTCATTTGGTTAGGGAAGTTGCACTAGCATGAATAGGTAGGGATTCCATTCCCAAAGAGCTATTATTTGTATTTGTCTATCCATTTATAACTTAGTTTATTTGTTTTAATTTATTGATAGTTTAAATAATAAACTTTAGTAGTGCCAGTAGTTATCCATCTTCCTTGTGAGTTCGACGCTTAATACCCTATACTAGCTTACGACGCATATATTTATGAAAAATCGCGTGTAAGGTATTTAGAAATTTATAAATGTAAAATTTGACTATGAATTTAGGTTAATTAGTATATGCATATCTTGCACTCGTCAAGTTTTTGGCGCCGTTGTCGGGGAAGATTTGTGGCAATATCGGCATAAAGAGCAACTTTATTAATTTAGATATTTTAGTTATATTTATTGCATGTATTGTGTGTGATGTTTTGTCTAAGTGTAGTCTTTTGCGAGTTTATTGAATCTAGTTGCGAATACATTTGATTGTTACGAAACTAAAAATGTTGCTATAATTACTACAATCTTTAAACACTATGATACACTAATACTATTACTAACTCCTATTTTTTTGGGTATTAGGCATTAAACTATTAAAACTTCATCATGTTAAGATGTTTACATGTATGAATTTATAGAAACTATGATATCGATAGGTGTCATTTTCTATATAATTGCATAGACATGTCATTGTTGTCACACAATTTTTTGAATTTTTAAAAAAATTGAAGTATAATTAAGGAAGTATAATAGGTAAAAGTTCATTAAGTGTTTCATAAGGTTATGTTAAAAGTACAAGTATTTTTTAGAATGTTTTTGATATGTACAAAATTTTTTTAAAGTTATATATACAAACGTGTATTATATGAATATAATACGAATACTTATTAACTCGACCATCATCTAACTTATTAATGTGCATTGAGAAACAATTTGTATTTGCCAATCTATCTATTGCAAAACTTACAATTTATAATATCATTAAACTTGAACCATATTTATCTTCATCTCACCATACTTCTCCCTTTTCCCTCTTCCTTGTAAACCATTTTTTTATGAATTAATTTTTCCTACACTGACAGCTTATACGTTGTCAACTCTGAATGAATGACAATTATGTAAAATTGAATTTGAACCTCAATTTGTGCACATATATCATGGATCTAATGATGATAGTATATACACTGTCAGTGTATATAAGATTTACACTTTTTTCATTTTTGTCTTTCTTGTTTTCTTTTGTTTTTTTTTTTGGTTCAGGTTGGGGGAAGAAAGCCTTACAATAATTATAAGGCTTTAGTAGAGACAATTTCTAGAATAAAAAGGCCAAATTTGGGGAGACTTTTGAGTTTTTTTTTTTTAATATTTTTTCCAGGAAGGGTAGGTCGAACTTTTGAAGTAAGGAGATGGCAAGGGGATTTGAACTTTGGATCTCTAATTTCTGGACTCTCAATTTTAGCTATTAGACCAAGGCCTCCTTGATCGCTAATTACTAAAAACTAATTCCATTTTTAGACTTGAGTTATAAATGAGCCTTTTTGAAACTGTAATCTCCAACTCTGTAGTAAATTGGGGTTGATGTTCTATTACTGATTTACTGCAATAATATTAACTAATTACTTCATGTAATCTAGTTTGAGAAAAGATTTTGCTGATGGTGGTGGCTAATCTTGACAATAGACTTTTTTTTTAAAAAAAATTATGGAAATGTAGAGAAATTTAGAATAGGGAACTACATTTATAGGCTTTACAATACAATGACCTATATAACTAACTTAGACAATACAATAGATTGTGAAATTAGATTTATACAAACTAATATTTATCTAGTTGATCCTAAATGGTTATGCACAATCATGTACATTAACAAGAAAAGGATGCAAATTTTATTAATAAAATACTAAATCCGCTTCAAGAGTAGAAATAACAAAGGTAGGTCGACAATAATTTCAAACACAAGAATAAGAAAATAATGATGCAAACTTAGCTAAACGATGAGCAACCATATTATTATTTCTTTTTTTTTTGATAAAAAATTTAATATTATTAATAAATTAGTTAAAAATCGTCTATCATGATTTGCTTGACAAAACAATCTGCACTAATGGCAGAAAATACATAGAATATGTCATAGATATATCTGATCTAAAAAATCATTAGACTTAGCAAAGTTACAAAATATAAAATATTGTATTGTGAATCACAAACTATCAAATTTGACCAATTGCATGAGCTACTCCATAAATATCTGTGCATGTCTATTCTCTTAGTCCTATCAATATTACAAAAATAGTCTTTAGTGACACACCTATTATGACACTTTTAGCAAAATGTCATAATACAATCTTAATATGACATGCAATAGGAATGGTCATTAAAAAGGAAAAGAAGACACCATAATGACATCGTAATGCTAGAAACAGATTGAAAAAAATATAGAAAATGCTGAAACAAAATGGCGCTCCACTAAGGCGCTTTTTTTTTCAGGAAAATTTGTAAGCCCCTCTCCAGAACTTACCTGACCTCAAGATCTACTCTTTCCTCCCCCAATTTTTTCTCTCCGGACATAACCAATCATCCCAATTGAGCCAGAGAACCAATCATGCATCATCATACACAACATCCATTCTCATGCTTTTGCACCTTATCTTATCGCACCGTTTTTCACCTCTCTAAGTAACTCTTAGATCCGTGGTTTGATTGCGAAGAGGAATTAGGGCATTCGAATCTAGTGATAATTAGGACATTTGAAGATAGAGGAAGGCAAGATTGTGGTGGCAGACAAACGGTTAGTCTGCATTTGGTTTTTCAAAGTTATTTGCTTTTTGTGCCTAATTTTTCCATCTCTTGATTCAATTTTCTGTTGAGTTTTCCTTGCAAAATTAGGTTAGAAATTTAGGTTTGTAAGGCTAACACCCTGATAGTAAGTGGGTTATTCTGTTTTTCATAAGTTTGGACTGATTTCAAGCATTTAGTGTTATATTTTTCCTGCCAAAAACGTGAAGTCTAATAATATTTGCTATGTGTTTGCTGTTTTGCCAGAAAGAAACTTTCAAAATATAGCTGCCCCATTTGAATATTTGTTTAACCAGTTTTAATGCTGTTGGTTGAACTTGAAGATACTTAAATTATGTGCTCCTAAACAGGGCAACATTGGGCGATACTTGAGTTGTTGGTAATTACCAAGTTCTTGGATTCGGATTCTGATTGTGATAAGAAACCAAATAGAGTTTAAGAAACTTTATTAGTCTAGTTTAAGCCTCTTATTTTCAGCTTTGTTCATTCTTCATTTGATGGCTCTTGGAATTTGGTTTATTTATTCTTCCTTGTAATTGGATTTTGGGGTTTTGTTAGGAAGATAGAGAGTCATCAAGAGACTAATAAAGTGTAGTAACATACTTAAGAAAGAGAAAGAATTATTCTGCAAAATTCTTAAAAAAAAAGTTAAAGTTCCTAATGGTTATTCAGCCACAATTTCAAAGTTTGTGCACTTGAAACCTCCTAAACTATCTAGACTTAAGAGCCATGATAATCACATTTTAATTCAACAACTGTTACCATAATGCTACAGAAATCTTCTTCCAAAATCAGTGCGGTCTCCCTTGATAAAGTTGTCCAACTACTTTAGAGATTTGTGTTCTAAAACATTTTGTCCTAGAGAACTTGTTCAAATGAAAAGTGAAATTACTATTGTGCTATGCCAGTTGGAGCGTGTGTTTCTACCATCTTTATTTGTTGTAATGGTTCATTTGACCATTCATTTAGCAACTGAGGCAAGAATAATTGGTCCAGTATACTATCATTGGATGTATCCAATTGAAAGATAATTATCATAAGTTTAAAATTTCATCTTTTTTTTCTTAATGTGATTAGTCTTATTATAACATATTATTTTGTAATTATCTCATGTACCTATGCACCTTGAAGAATTATGTTTGAAAAAGAAGTCAGATTGATAGTTAGAATGCAAAAGAGTACCTAATTAATGAGTGTAAATCACTGAAATTTGGGTTGATTTTGTAGTATTATGTAATGAATTTCTGTTTAGGAGTTGCTCTCTTGTGTATGATTTTCACAAACTTTATAAAATTGATACTTTCAAGGTTGGGGATGAAGTTACAATAAGGAGCATAATTGATCCAAACAGAATTTTGGCTGTTGGAGAGGTTAGAAGTTTGGATCCTACGGCTAAAGTTGGTGACACACCTTTGGGGTCACGTTGGTGTGAAGTTCATGTGAATGTGCCTGTGGAGAGTAATGAGGAGTTGATGAGGCCATACCGTAATTTTCGAAAGATTAGAGATGCAATTGGAGTGGCTATTGTTTGGCCAATAAATCTGGTATTCTTTTGTCATACCTTTACCATTTGTCTAATGTAGTTATTATTTGTTTTCTAATGTTAAAACTGTAAAACAAGACCTATGTGAATTGTAATTTGTCTTGTTTGGTTTACAACACTTGTAAGTGAGTATTGAAGAAAATTAAAGCAACATTGGGTCAAGTGGCAGTTTTTTGAAGGCATCTTCCTTGCTTGGTAGTTGAGTTGCTGTCCTGTGCGTCCTTTATATGTACACGACTGATTTAAAACCATCTAAATTAGTATGTAATTTGTAGACACTTTTGGTGTGGATTGTTTAAATGATGTACTTTTGCTCAAGTTTGGATGATTGTATTGCTTTTGTTATATTATTGTACTAGCTATGTTACAATCCTTCAAAATTTAGGATCTGAGATGCTTGTGCAGCAGGATGAAATGTGGTTTCTGACGTTAGATGATATGTAACAGGAAGTTGGAACACTTTAATTTGGATGCTATACTGACAAGTAGAAAATGTCATAAAAGCCTGATCTAATTACTCTTCAAAGTGTCATAATATTTCTATCTACTTATACTAAAAAAGCATCGTAATATGTTATTGTACCCCAGCATTTCTTGTCATTTGAAAGTGTCATAATAGGCATAGATAATGACATTTAATAATGTCATAATAATGATAAATTGAGACACTTAAAACTGTCATAAACCTATTGTGACGCTAGAATGGATGACGCTTTCAGTAGAGCGTCATTATAGCCTAAACGTCATGACATAGATCTATAATGACGCTTTTGAATGTCATAAAAGGACATTTTTGTAGTAGTGTATTATCCAACTCGTTTGAACTCGAAACTAATGTTGAGATCTGACATGAAAACTCAAGAAATTCCAGATCTAATATACAAATCTAGAAAAACTCTTAGATATAAGGAAAAAATAACAAAACTAAACAAAACTCCCATTAAGATAACTTAGGAGAGAAGAAAATTCTCACTAATAAAATATTAGGAGAGAAAAAACTCTCACTAGAATACCATATAAGAGATTTTATCAAACAAAAAATAAAAATTGAGGAAGAGAAAAAGAGACCTTGACTTGAGGTTAAGATCTCTCTCCTATGGAGAAAGAATGGAACAGAGAATGTTGAGAGTAGAGAGAATGGAGAGATAGAAAGAAGACAATGTGGGAATGACATTACTATAGGGTTTGTTAGGATAGAAGTTTATTTGGATGATTTATTTGAGATAATTACTATAGCACTTTTTGTGATGTGATGTATGTAAGATAAAAAAATGATTGAGAAGAAAAAAAAAAGTAATTAGAATTTGTGAAGTAAATTATTTTATTTCAAAACTATGCAATCCAAACACACTCTGGCATCTCCAATCAAAATACCAAAGTATTTATATCTATAGTTCAAAACTCGAAATCATCTTGATGATGTTTTGCCAATCTCCCTCAAGGATTATCTCGTGTAGGTTAATCTATGAATCACTTATAAAAAGTGATTCACAACCACGAAATGCCTTAACTCATAGATACAAATATGAAAATTTTTTAAATTAAAGAAGTGTACTATCTTTCACTTTGTATCTATTATGTAGAGTCATGTGTGGCTAATCCTGAAGATAGACTTGGAAAGTTAATTTTAGCTGATCCTAATTATCTCCAATGTAGGCTTGGATTTTGATTACTTAATTAGGGTTAGTTTTACTTTGCATCCTTTAACTATACTCATATCCCACTTTGATTCTTAACTTCGAATGAGAACATTTTACTCCCTAAAGATAGAATCTCTTTCACTTTAGTCCCCATAATATAAAATTTGTTCTATTTTAGTCCTTAAAATATAAAACGTATCATACATTAGTTTCTAAAGCATACTCCCTCCATCCTATTGTTAATGTCATGTTTTCATTTTATTGATGTTCCAAAATAAAAGTCACTATTTCAAATTTAACACATATTTTCCAATCTTATCCTTTGAAAATACAACCTTTTAAAGATCTCAATGCACATTTAACAAAGAAATATTTTGAATCCAAAAGTTACATATGTAAATTCACCAATGCCATCTCAATTAGACATAATGAATACTTTGTCTCTATAAAATATTGGATTCCCAAAAGCTGACTCTAATATTGGGATGGAGGAAGTAACATTCTCCTACTTAAGTAGAAAATTTATCACACTTCTATCAACCATTCTATTAAAGTGGAATTAATTTTATATTTTACGGATTTGATGTTTCTGAACTAAGTAGAAGTTCGTGTATCATTGAAGGGTGCAAACTAGAATTAACTTCTACTTAATGATGCCATTCAAATCTTTGATTTGGGAGGGGACCTCAATAAGTCACACTAATCAAATTCTATTTAGCTACTTCTATATGAGTGGTGGGTCCCATTTATGGAAGTTGATTAGACCTTAATTGGGGTGAACAAAAAGTAAAGCATCATATAATTTTAAGGACGCATCTATAGTCTAGTATCAAAACTATACAAGTGGTGTGAGAATTAATAAAATATAGAAGAAGAAGTAAGAGTAAAACTTGTCAACTAATACATCAAAAACTCAGCAATAGGCCATTCGATGAAAGGTAAAGAAGAGTACTAGTTGTGCAATATAATATGATGCACCTTGAGGACATCGAAAGCACTTGGGATGCAATTGAGGGATTCTTCTTGACACATTCTAGAAACTTTAGCAGATGAAAAAATATCAGATGAACAAAGTAAAACAGAATAAACTTTAGCTGACAATTGAAGAAGAACTAGGAACTTAAGGAGCATTAAACATGGAGTATACAAGAATGTTAGTAAAGAATCCTACTTTGTTACTAATAGTAAAGAATATGCTTTCTTACTAATTATTGAAGAAAGGTCTTATGTCTTCAAATCTAATAATAACTTACATCTTATACAAAATTTTTTGCAAATGATCCAGAAATGAAGTAGGAGTAAGTGATGGTAAGCTACGACTGGTAGATTTTGAAGAAACACAAATGCACAAAAACTATCGGAAGACTAGTAGATGAAGAAAATAAAGGCTATGTTGCTAGGTGTAAATCACAAAAGGATGCTGAGCAGGTTGAAGTTATCTTAAAAGAGCATAACAGCAGACATGAATCATGCTCGCTAGATTCTTTGGTTTTGGATAGAAATATAGAGTGACTAGACTTTATAGAGAAACAAATTAGTCAGATAGATAACAACTATAAGAGTCCTATAGCTGATGTTCCCATCGGAGAACCTAACCACAAGTGCAAATGGGTGAACATCATTCGTAGTGGTGGTATAACTAAGAAGAAGGTAATCTCTCCTCAAACACCACCTCTGCGAACAAAGGAAGCAAAGAATCTGAAATTGAAAAAGATCATTAGAACCCGTGTATCACAACAATAGGGGAATGTGTATGCTCTTCATCTAACGAAAAATAGTGTCATTGCTATCGAAAAGAGGACTCCAAACAGGATACAAAAAAGGCAAGATTTACAGCAGCAATGTAAAACCAGGAGGTGTTTGGGATTGGCCAGTGCAAAGAATGACGTATGCTCGAACATGATATCTATTCAAATGGCTAGCAGTAGTAGTAGTCTTAAGATATTAGGATCGGAATTGAATATCATATCCAAACCAACAATGAAAAGAGACGACCAAAACATTGACTTGAGATATTATATGGCAAGATTTGGTAGTTATATAATTGTCGGTTGTTATCTGGTTATTTATGAATAACATTTAATTGGTTGCAATTTGTGTGAGCTGGATAAGAAAGAAATTGATCCTTGTAAGCTCCTCATTCAGGTGAAGAACTAGATTCTTGATTATCTACTAAATGCTAAACTGCCTCCAAGGTATAATGTCATACTTGTTTTGAACTTCAACCATTGATGGTAATGGTTGATAATAGAACGAAACTAACATTTTTTGGGTTGTTGAGTAATATCTATAGTACTTTGCTAATATCAACTCTAGGACAAAATGCTAATAGGAAGGAGTTTAGGTCTCTATCCCCTTGTGAATAGTTTCAATGTGAGGTAATTATCTTCTTGTTTTCATATAGTTGTATTCATTGTTTTTGTTGGTAATAAAATAGTTCCTTGCTACTGATGTTGAAGGTGCTCAATTGTTATGCTACTTTATTAACTACACACACAAAAAGGAATAATCCAAGTGAACACAGTCGGATGTGGTACATGTCAACATGGTTTCAGGTGATGGATTTTGTTATAATCTGTTGAACTAATAATCCCATACCTATAATCCACTTATACAAAAATTAAATGTATATCCCAACAATATAGTGAATCATCTCCACCATGGCTAGAAGTATTATACAATAAGTACTTAAAAAAGGAGAACTTTGGTGGTTATGTAGATGCTGTTGAAAAGGTTTAAAAGTTTTTACTTCATCTTCTTGATTTTTGTTTATGGAGGAAGACATTTGTTTATTCGTAACTGGTCTTGTGTAGATATGCATTCCTATGAACTAGAAGAACATGCACTGGTACATATTTGTGATTGATATGAAAAGTGAAACAATCCATATATATGATAGTTTACCGGTTTAGGAGTTCAATTTCAATAGACTATGTTTGGTGATACATGTGGCGAGAACTATTAACTTTTGTAATTGCTTTAGAAGTTGGGTATGCAAATGTTTGTTCCATTCTTAATATTAGTGTATCTATATAGAAACATACTCCATAAGCATTGGCTTATGGTCTTGGTGAAACTTATAAGAAGAATATATTCAAATTTTCGTGCATTAGGCCTCAATGGTGTCCATAGTAACCAGATAGGTATAAACCTATTTACTGTCCTTTAATATTTGCATTGGTCTCCTATAGTTTTAGCTATCATTTTGTAGGTATTAATGTTCTTCAATTTTGCAGAAATGATTGTGGCACATAGGTTATGTATTTCATGAAGCATGTCTTGGAGATGGAGGCTGAAATGGTTTTGGTGTTGGATGAAGCACACTGTGCATTGGCTTTGAAATTGTTTCTCCATCTGCTAATTTAGTCCATGAAGACAACTTGGGCTATCTACCATGCATGAAGAATACTTGTCTACTTACTTGATGATATTGCTTCGATTTTTTGATGTAATTGGCCTACAAATTTTTTGTTTTAGGGCAATAGCCTGTATTGATTGGAATGTTTTGTTCGCTGAGGGTCTTACCAAGAAAATGACTTCAACTGTTGTTCTTATTGGATTTATTGTCAGTTTGTCTTGGATGGAAGAAGTGAAAGCTAGAGTTGGTTTTGTATTGATCAAGACAATTAACTATAAACTAATATAAAATTAAGATTAATGTATTTACTTTCTCGACTCAAACAAATATTTCAAATAGTTCTAAGTCTTACTTTAGTGTGTAAATTAATATAAATATATTTAGTTTGCCAAAAATGAGATGTTTGAATATTGATAATAGTTACTTAATCTTATCGACCATCAAAGAGGTTTATCCATCTTGATTTCATGAAATTGTGATTAACACTATCATAATCAAAGATGGTCCTTTACCTGTCTTAAATATGATATTTGTATACATTGAAATTAACATGATCATAATCAAAGATGCCTCATTAATTTTTAAATATGATATTTGTATATAGGAGATTAACATTATTATAATCAAAGCTAACACATCAAATCCTATATTGTCCTCATAGGAATGGGCTTAAGAACATTATGGGGCCATATCACATTCAAACACTCGAACCGAATACATAAGGGAATATGTAGGTTACCTCATAGGAATTCACATAAAACTATCAAAGCATTTCTTATTCCTTGTTGAACTAATTCCAAAGTCTACCATCACACTTCCTGCTATGGCCTCGACAAGCTCTGAAGCATCAGTAGCTTTTGTGAACTGGCCAAGCTGAAGATGCAGCAGTAGAATAGGATTGTGCAAGATAAAAATAGCTAGAACCAATCCGGCAAATTGAGGCAAACATTACCATGATTTCCCTCACACAGAAGTATAGAGTTATTAGAAGTAGTTTCTAGCATTGTGAAGTGACTTTATTTTGCTTATGCTAATAACAATGCAGAGAAAGTGCTCACCATTCATCGGCTGGTGTCATGAGTATGCAAATGTTTTGAAAATGGTTGTTGAAGGTGGAATGGTCGTGCTTGAAGGCAACATAGTTATGTCGGAGCAGCCTTTGATCAACACACTGGAGTGTATGGAAGCAGTTGATGGTATCCAGAGAGATATGGTTGCTATGAAGAAACAAATTTGGATCCTTAAGTGTATCATTTTTTGTATGGCGGTCTTAATTTTGTTAGTGTTTGTTAATTAAGTTATGATGTAATATTAAGCCGATCACTGGTTTTATTTGAATAAATAAATATTTTGTGAAAACATATATGTGATTATTGGTTGGATAGGTTTATTAGTTTTTAAAATGGCATAAATGTTGAGGTATTATTTTTTAGTAATAACTAAATTTTCATTGCACAACCCCAGTATATCTTCAGTATATTAATAAATGGATAAGTATACTAAATGATGTTAGTGTTTAGACTAAGTATTAAGTTTAAATTTTTATCTTCATCTTGTAATATGTAATAAGACGGGGTGTTGTTTCTAAAGAAGAAGTATATTAAATGGCATGACTTCTTAAACCCGCCCTTTAATTTCAATATTTATTTTCAACTTGTAATTATTAATATGATTTAAGAAAATATGACAAATGAGGAAAAAGTATATTAACACCTGGGATAAGTATCATCAATTAAAGGGATAAGTATATTAATTTTTTTGCTAGGATAAGTAACTTCAATTAAAGGGATAAGTATATTAACACTTGGGATAAGTAACTTCTTAGACTCAAGCTTTTTTGCTATATCTTCAATTTTTACTAAACACTAGGGGTAAGTATATTAAACACAAGTGATAAGTATATTAGCACTTGCTATGACATTTTTTTTTAGCAATTGAATTTAAGACAATGTCACTATTTATTATTTACACAAACTTCATTATCAACAATCAAAAATTCAAAATATCTCCATTGAATGAATAAGTCATGTGAACTTCTGTTGTCAATGCTCATGCACAGCAGTCTATGACTATGACAAGCACATATCACTCATGATTGTGACAATTCATTCAGTGGTTTTTGCATGTACGAGGAATTGCCTAGCCTTGAAATTTTTTGGCCAGTGATATTTCATCCGCTAACATGCATTTGCATCACATATTGGTGTCTTTCCTTATACCTCGAACACACCAAATAGCAGGCAAAGACAATCTGGTTTCTATAACTGACAAGTATTGCTTGGTACCTTAGATGATTGACAGATTAGACTACTTCTACTAGGCTTCTCATATTATGCACCTTATGAATTCTAGTGGCTAACAAGAATGAATTTCTTCTCTAGTTAGTTGAGGCACAAAATATTCCCTTAAAAAACAACTGGATCCATTAGAGTTTGATAGAAGTTAGTATTCTGTTGTTCACTTATAACTGATAGAATTGGGAGTTGAACTCCTTTTTTAATCATTATAACTATGGAGTTTTACTCGTGTAATTGAACTACTTTCTTAATCATTAACATAGTAAGAAAATATTTCATGAATATTATGTTTACTTCATCATTGTAAAATACTAGACTTTAATATATATTAGGACTTTAATATTTTGATTTGTTGGGATCAAGATTCTTTAAAAAAAATAAAAGATGATTGTTTGGATCCTACTACCTTATATGACGGATAAACAATTTACATTTACTAATTTTAATGATCTTAAACTTTAGCACAATATTAAAGGATAATTGTATGATACTTAAGACATGTTTTACTATTGGGATTATATTCCAATTACGTAATAACCATTCCATTAATGGTTCAAAAGTACAAATTCTTTCAAAAGTGAACTGAGGCTTCAAAAACAAATAACACGCATTACTACTTGAAGCATGCACCTTATATGTAGCCCATTTTAGGTGAGTGGTTAAAAAACAAACTAATGAAGCCCAATATTCTAGAATAGACTACCATCCATCAACACCCCAAACAAAAGGTCTCCGTTCAGAATACTTGCATTAGTTTTTCTGCTATCGTCCATTTCTAATTGCGTGCATAGTTATCCAACGTGTGTGGTCATGCCTCCTTTGTCCCAATTGAAGTCTTCTGTGTCTTCACACCACTTTTGATAACAAAATGGCTAGTCTTGAGGAACTAATTTTAAACAATAATTTGTTAAAGCCAGGTTCCTTGGAGGATATTGTCCTCACATTTCCTTCCAATGAAGTAGAACAATTTGATTCTGCGCCATTGCCACTACGTCTACTCAGATCACCCACAGTATGTGAAGAGTGGCAAGATCCAAACGAATGAATATTACTGTATAAGTAGTAAAATCTCTATGCCTTTCTCCATGATCTTATGCCAAAGACCCATGTTTTGCCTTAATAAAGTCTCATAGCACTCTACTGGGACTTGCAAGGATGTTAAGAATAACGAATTTGAGAAACTAATATCTTTTTTATCCTAAACAATATGAAAAACTAATTTTTGAAGAGATTGTTAGGATCTCAGGCCTTTCTTTTGTACCCAACAAGGACGGGCAGGCCAAAAACATTTTCGATGACATTGTGAATAGTCTCCTGCCTCATTACACCATTTACTTGAACACGGGCCACACTCTACACCAAAAAGTTATCATAGAGGGTTTTCATGAAGGGGACCTTTTTTGGGCTATCATTTGCATGGCCATAGTCATGTTTTTTGTTAGTATTCCTACGTATTCCCGTTAGGGGAGCATTAAATTTTTTTGAATAAAATCTTCATAATTGACAGTAGAATATCACACATTGAAAAATTGTGCACAATCCACCCCTATCAAAAGAGTGCCTATGGTATCTTCTTGGACAAGTGAAATGCTAAGCATATCATCCGGTGGTCCTTGCGGTTCAGCAACTTATGCGTATTCACCAATTTGTCCGCAAACCGTCTCCCAAATAGTACATCAATCCCAATAGGCCCTTAAAAAGAAGTCAAGTTGGATTCAAATTTGATTTGCACTCGCACTCCATCGGTAAAATCCATTGTTTCCATGGCCTCCATGTAACCTGGCTTATAATAAAAGTTAAAGGCTAAATATCAATATTTGAAAATCATATGAAAAATTGTAACCTATAAATAAGTCAGAAATTACTTCATCTAGGCTGATGAAATATAAAGCTCCTCTATATAGTTGAAACGATGATATCCACCCTTGTTGCGATTGTAACTTCTCCATCTCGTCATTCAGGAATATATGCATTTCTCATCAACGATATTACCTCCATGCACCTGCAATATTTCATAAGCTCATACCTAAATGAAAAAGGCGAAAAACTTAGTCTCTGCAAATAGTTGTATTCCGTCTTATGTGAACAATCATAAGTATGCTACCTTACACACAAATCTCATGCCACATATAGTTTGAGTTTACATTCTTGATATATCACACATATTTTATATAGTGTTGCTAGTGCTTCTCCTCCCCAATTGTATAGGCCAATCTCATCAACACTCTTCATGCCAGTTAGGCATACCACAGGGACAAATCCAATTTTAGTGTGAAATATAATCTTGTCAAACACAAATAAGATGAACCCTCTCGCCATTTGCTCTGCCACAACTTCGTTGTTAGGTGGGACTTCCATGACAATATAATACTTCTACATATTATCAACAATAATATGATGATCAGCAGCCATATGAGGCACATGACCAATCATTTTGATGAGATAAGCTTTGTCAACGGAAATTGTCGCCTCCCAATTAATATTCTTGCCGCCAATAGCCAACCCCATGATTGCTATGAAGTCCAAAGGTGTCATTGTCATCTCATCCATGGCAAAGTAAATTGTATTAGAAGAATCCTATCACCTCTCTACAAGTGTGTAAAAGAGTTTCTGGTCTATTTCAATGATTGAAATTGCATCAATAAATGTTTTCAGCTCCATTGCCTCTAATAGTGATGCTACAGCAGTTGGCGGTCACTGCCATCAAGCCACCAGGTCCAAAAGTGTTGGCTGGATGCATCATATTCACACTACAAAAAATAGGAAAATGAGTACAAACACATAAGCCTGGACACAAAATTTTAGAGCAAGAAGCAACGGAAGTAAAATTGCATCCAAAAAATAAATAGCTCATAAGCTATCTGTGGCATCTCCTGGACAAGTGGATCTCCGGAGACTTCAGCAGTGGTTTGTTAGACTATAAGAAATCTCCTTCCTCAGCTTCGGTTTGGTAGCTATCTATAGTATTGGCAGACTTATACTCGCTGGAAGCCAAAATGGACATTAGATTCCTCATTTATTTTGGTTGCGTAGACCGTGAATTGTACTGAAAATATAAGTCTCTAAAGGTGAATTTTATGCTAACACTACTTAGTGGCAACCACTATACTCTTCAGGTCCTTATATATTGCACCCCCGAGTGATTTTTTGGCACAATATAAATTTTGGTAATGATTAGATTTTTATATTTTTTTCAAGAAAAATTACTAAACTTTACTTTGCTCTGTTAACTACCATACTTCAAATTAAAGCAGTAATTACAAAGTAGCCGTAATGTATTGTATTTTTGTTAAATTTTTTTCACTTCTTTTTTGATTACATATATTAATATTAAATTTACATAGAACATATAAATTTAATGAAAAGGTTATAATATATAGGATGGCAAAACGA
The DNA here is from genome assembly GCF_036785885.1 of Coffea arabica. Taxonomy (NCBI): domain Eukaryota; kingdom Viridiplantae; phylum Streptophyta; class Magnoliopsida; order Gentianales; family Rubiaceae; genus Coffea; species Coffea arabica. The sequence goes on from NC_092313.1 coordinate 30,817,738, forward strand.
GTTGAATCAACTCAATTTTCTTGACTTCCAGCATGATCTCGAGCTCCACGAGCTTTGATTGTAAACTCGAGTTCAACATCGATCTCGAATTCGAGCCTAGCTCAGCTCGAGAAAATAATAATAAGTGATTATTATTTTATTTGTTAAATAAGAATAAAATAGTCATTTATAACATCAATTTGTTAAAATATATTCATTTATCACTTCGAGTTTTGAATGTTTATGTTACCTGGGATATTTTAGAAAATAACATCAAATTCAGCTTGATAGTCATTTCTAGTCATGGTCAAATTAGTTCACAAATTAGATTATGTTATATGAAAATAGCAAAGTTAATGCACTTATTAGAATAAAATGTCATTATAGTAATAGAAGTAAATAACTCTAAATTATCATATGATCCCATGGACCAAACGAACTCTTCATGAAATGAGAGGTGGTTACTTATCTTCGGATGAGTAATCTTGTTGTCCAATGCTTAGTTGATTTTACGTTAGATGTTTAATTTAACAAAAAAAATATATCAACTTGTGTTTCGTCAATAATAAGATGAAATAGAATTACTTATAGATCAAAATTGCTTTTTGACAGATCTACTATTAATTCTATCAGTAATAGGGGCAAATTAGTCCAAAAAAGTAAATTTTAATTGTCATGGCCAAATTATTCCAACACATAAATTTTGTAATCGTAGGAGCGGGTTTTGAATCAAATGTTATTTATTTCTTTAATATGGGGAAATGCGTAAAAAGTTTAATTTTGTTAACTGTATGACTATATCTATCGAAAATCATGGTATATGATTAACTTAGATAGATTAGTCCAAAACTCAATTTTTTATTAGTTATGGCAAATAAAATCAAAATTCTATTATTTTATTAATATGTAGTTAACATAATTTATATAGTTGTTTGAATAAATTATTATATAGAAGGTGTTGAATTAATGTTTGTAGATTGTAATAAAAGTAATATCAAGTGGCACAAATTGATGAAATGGACAGAATTGAAACGTGTAAAATTCACTAGGGGAAAAATTTTGTGCAAATACATGGGCTTGTTTTCTACTTCAAACTAGGAATAAATTTCACAATTGCTGCACTTTCACTTCTTGTTGAGATGCCAATGTGTGGTGGGATCTCAAATTTTGAAACACTAGTTAATCTCCTATAGGCTTGTGTGTGGTGTTTATTCCTTTTCAATGCTAGTACCATCATCCCTATAGTCAAAATCCATGCATTAGACAAAATTAAACAAGTAACAAACACTATATCCCATCGTTTTGCTCGGACTGATGTTTCAAAACTCTGCCATTACGGTGAACTAACCTCCAGTTCTTATGCATGAGAAGGCTCCATCAAAATACTGTTAGGCATATCACCCATTACACTAGATTTTCCAGTTCTATATCCGCTCTGCAAAAGATATCAATATAACTCTGCATCTTATCACAATGGAAATCATCATTGTAAAACTTGAAAGTGCCTATGTATGAATAAGTAGCAATTTGTTACTACTAAACCTGATGCATGTTCATTTATGATGTGACAGCCCCACCTTCTCTTAAGGCGAACCAAAGAGGTTAGCGGACTACCTGCCCAACTCTCGCCAGGACTAACGAGCAGTTACACGCGTTCTAAAATGTTCCGGGAAAATAAAAGCGCGCTCGAACAAGTCAAAATCACAAAATAAAAAAAAATGAAAATCGGAGCCGACATGAATAGTGTCGGACACGCCGGAATCCGGCCGGATTCCTGGCCGGATACTGGCTAGAGAGCAAATGGCCGGATCCATTTTTCCCCAGGGCAATCCGGCCGACAATCCGGCCAATTTCTGGCCGGATTCGACCCTGTCCTTTCCCGCCAAAAATTTTTCTTTTGCCGTTTGAAAATCGAATCCGTCCGAGTTCCAACCAAACATCAACCAAGCATATACACCTTGAAATTCACATTTACAAGTCAAAATAGCATACCAAAGTTATCCAACCACATTTATACATGTACGGTTTCAATCTTACAATTCAAGAGAGGGAACGGATCGAAAGACATCTAGGGTTTCATTCATTGAGGAGCTATACAAAATGTATTTAAAACTAGCTCAACTCGGCAACCAACAATCATAGCCTTTCCAAAAGTGTTCAAATTCCTGTAAGGAAAACAAAAGGAATAGAGTGAGCTTACGCCCAGTGAGATACTATCACTCAAGCAACAAAGTTCATATAAGCATAAAACTTTTCATTCCAATTCACTCAATAAGGAAGTAAGCCAAGATTACACATCAATAGAATTGATAAAAGGATACGGATGGCTCTCAAGAACCCCTTTCCTTGCTTGCACACTTGATCGTATCTCATTGACCCTCCGTCAATGTTCAAAGAGTAACCAAACGTAGACTCCACTTGACTTCCATTCCTTCCACCCAACATACCCCTACCGGGCTCGAACTCCAAACAGTTTAAATTTGGTAATACTCGAGTATACCGGAATCGAGAGTCTCATACTACAAGATTCCATATAACAGTCCCCATGGCTCGTCAATTTTCACGACCAAACTCTCGCTGGCTCGATTCAATCGACCACCAATGGGGTTGAGCTCAATAGTAACAGTAATGGCCATTGGATACTTATCCAAATGACACCAATTCCAGTATATTCATGTACCATTCAAGTAACACAGTAAACAGTCATATATAGGACAAAAGGGTGAGGGTGATCAAGTACACCCTCTCTTTAATCAATTTCAACGGTGCAAATAAGCATTCAAGGCATCAATTTCAAGTGTAACAAAGCCACATAGTAACAAGCAAGTGAGTAGTACACTCACCAAGCAAGCAAATGAAATTTCATACACTTCCGCCCAAAGAGCATTTTGAATCACCGTCACGCCCTAAAACATTCAAACAAGCACAATGAGACTCGATTACGAGTCATACATTCAAGCTACACATCATTAATGTAAAATCGTAAGAACTTGCAAGTAACATAAAAACACTTAGGGCTAAAGGTTGAGACAACTCTAGGGTTACCATTTAACCTCCTAAAGCACCCCAAGTCCAATAAACACAAGAACCCTCAATTTGGATAGCATTTCCCCTTAAAATTCCAAGTTTCCAACCTACAACTTTCACCCATGCTTTCCAAACACAATCATCAATGCCACTACAAGTCATAAACCCTTCAATATACCTCATTAGAGTTCCAAAGGTCCTTAATTAAAGCCAATTCAAGTGCCATGAAGAAACCCTAGAAAAGCCCCAAATTCAAACCCTAATTCCGAAATTTTCCATTCAAAGCGGAAATTTTCCGCAAATAGCAACAATTCACGCACTATAGTTTCATTCTAAACCATTCCCAACCATCATCCATGGCCAACCCATATTAAACATATAAAAATAGAAAAATCATGAATAAATAGAAAAATTCACCATCCTCAACCAAAAGTCATGAAATTGCCCACAAAATCACCTCTTAGACTACAAGCCACTAATTACACATTATTAAGAAGAAAAGAGAGGTTCCTTAGCTACTCACCTTATCAACTCAAGAAAGGAGACAACTTAGCACCTTGATCTTCCAAACCACTTCACTAACAACCTCATAATCACTAAACTAAGGGTTTTTATGGAGGAAATCCAAGTTTAATCGGTTGAACTAAGAGATTGAACAAGATTGGAGGCAAGAAAAATTGAGAGTTTTCTCTTCTTTTCTCTTGAAGATGGCCGGCCAAAGAAGCTTGCAAATGAAGATGATTTTGGTTAATTTTTGTATTAATTGGTAAAGTGGTGAATAGTGGTCAAAATCCAAGAGTTAATCACCAAGTGACACATGTCACTCCCATTAATGCATGGCTATCCTTTTGTCTCTCCAATTCTCATCCATTGAGTAACCTCTAATTATCTCTTAACACCTGTTAAAATAAACCCGGTACACAAAACTTAACATAACTGGCCGAATTTTATCGAACTTTCCGCACTAGCGGGTCCCACGTCCGGTATACGCTCTTAATTCCTCAAAAACTAATCAATACTAGAAAAATCACTTAAAAACTATATTTACTCATAAAAATTATCTAGAAGATTTTCCTAATAAAGAAAATGCAGAAAAGCATGCAAGAAATTAGAATAAAACCTAGAAAATAAGAAAATTTACGGGATCTCACATATGAGCTCCTAACATGTGTATTCTTAACTTGAGATGCTAAGAAGCCATCACACAATTTGGAAAGTTATTAATCTAATCCTGGACAATATTTCATTTGGCATGTGTTTGAGGGTATATTGCTTGTAAATTTAGATTTATCCAATCACCCTTAGCCCTCATAACCAATAGATCTTTGATCCCAAGTAGCCTTCGCTGCCCATCTACTTCTACACTAGTTGTATCACCAATATTGTGGTCCTTGGAGAATATCAATTCTTTCACATGCGCAATTTTTCTATGAACAAATTCTCTAATCCGGGCAACCGATCCATCATCCACTTGTGATGCATAATAACACATCACATTGCACTCAGAAACTAGATTCCTATATGTTGCCATTTGAGTAACACTATCAATAATAGTTTCCCCTAAATTTTCTTTCTCAAATTCTGCATTAGATCATTTATCCCATCATTTCAACAAGTGGCAATTTGGTATCCGACTTATGTGATTACATACCATGATTCGAAACATGTGAGCACATGGGATGCCAATATCATCAAATGACATGCAGTAGCACTTCATTTCTAGTGTCTCTCTATTTACCTCTACTCACTAAGTAGAACCTAGTGATCCATATTTATCCAGGAGGTAAACCGTGTGGTTGCCAAATGAACCAATCCTCTTAAGATTATACACCTACACTTGATCATTTCATTACGAACTTTGAAAAAAATAGTACAAGTGTAGAACTCCATTTCATGTTTTTTCAAATTTAGAAAGGCAGTGATCATTACAATAGTGCTATTTTCGGTGTTATTGTGTTCTTTACAATCTTGATGTCTCAGCCATGCAATTTCTATTTCACGTCCATTGATGAATTCAAACAGTTTCATGCCATTATCCAAATATATTTTCATCATATCATTCATTTTTTCACTTCTTTCGGTACTTCTTATTCCTGTAAAGAATTTTTCTCTTAAGTATGCATGTGCCTACAACATTCTCCAACAATAAGCTATCTTCACCCATTCATTGTTATGCAGTGCATAATTCTCGACTAATTTCCTCCATTCCAAGTCAAACCGCTTCTCAGTATACTTTAAATACATATATCTATGAAGACCCTCAAAAATTTGTGGCAGTTTTTCACACCAATTTTGGCATTTTGTTGAAAATGCTAAGAACATAATCGGTGATGTGCTTCTAAAAGAACAGTTTTGATTGCTATCCTAATCAATTTGTGACCATTTGTTAGAACTGATACAAGTTTCTTCCCGAACATTGCCGATATAAATGTCTGAATTATCCAAATATAGTTATCAGCAGTTTCCTTAGACATTAGTGCACAAGCAAAGACACAGGTTTGAAAATAATTATTTACACTAGCAAGAATAACCAATATTTTGTGATATTAATTCGTCTTATATGTTGAATCAAATATCAATACATCTCCAAAATGACGGTATTCATCTTAAGACCATGGTTCAAAGACTCGGCCGAGACCGAGACGATTCGACAAAGTTGTCATCGAAACGGGGCTTTCCGTTCTGATATCAAGACGAAATGATTCCAAAATAATGAATCATCGAGAACTAGGCCAAGACGTCTCGAAGACAAATAGAATCGACCGAATCACCCCGAATCATCCCGAGTCAACTCAAATTTTTATTATTTTTGCTTATCATTTTTTTTACAATTTTTAAAATATTAAATGTTTTAAAAATTTACGTCTCGCCGAGACCGCGATCGGTATGCTGAAATCGATGTGGAATGATCCTAGCCACGACCGCGATCGCGGCTTTGAACCATGCTTGAGACCGTGAATCCACCTAAAAAAGAGTATGCAGTCTACTTTCATCATCCAACTGGTACAAATAATAGAACATTGGATCATTAGCTTGCTTTCCAGCCAAAAATGCAATTGCACGTTCTGCATCACCATCAGCAATTTCTTTCTTTCTCTCAACATCTATCTTGTTGTATAGATCTTTCAACATGAATTTCAAATTACTATATCCACCTGCTTACAACACAAAAAATTTCATGATCTGACTAGTTTCAACACCCACCCTTCGCAGGCTTCTGGCTAGAGCATAATCTTAACGACGAACCGATCATGTCATCGGTCCGGTCTAGCACAAAAGCTAGACTTAACTAAAAAAAACCCCTAAAAATAAAAAAAACTGTGTGAACCGTTAAAAATCGATAGAACCATAGACCACCAGTCTTTTAAATCTTTTAACATTCTAGTCCACTTAAAGTCATAAGAGAAAATATTAAAAAAAATAAAACTCTATCTCAAACACACAAACATTGCTAAAACCCAAAATTGTTGCTGATATTCACCCCTGTTTCTTCTCCTCACTTGGCGACTAGCATTGTCTCTAGACTCTCTACTGATAATCTTTTTTTCTTCCTAACAAGCTAACGTGCCAACCTTCCAACATCTTGAAGCAAATATTTGAAGTGAAATTGATCGTCATCTTTGGAGAGAAAAAGGTAAGATTAGCTCCTCTTGTTTCTTTTGCCTTTTTTTTTAATTTTCAATTCCCAATTTCATTTAATTGATTAACTCCTCTTATTCCTTTTTTCTTTTTTTATTTTCAATTCCTAATTTAATTAAGTTCTTTAAATTATTTAGTTAAGGTTTATTTAAAATTAAAGTATGTGATTAATCAGACATAGCAGAATATGAGAATTGATATTGTTATAAAAAAATTCCAAGAATAAAGATTGAATGTTGTTTGGGTCCTACACATTGATAATGTTGTTTCGGTCCCTTATGATTGATAATATTTTTCGCTGGAATATGTGGTTTCACTAATCGTCAATTGTCTTAAGTCAATTTTTGACTTGACCTTAAATGGATGCTAATGCATCACTTTTGTAAAATTGGCCACTAGAAGAACCCTTAAGCTTTTGGTCATTCTAGACTATTCATGAAACATTCTGCATAGTTACATGAAATGTAAAAGTTGGAGCTTGGGCACTATAATTTGTATGCATTAAAAAGAATTGTTTGCTTTATATTCATTCATTATTTGTTCATAGTTATTGCCTATTATCAAAACAAACAAGAGCCGACTATTCTATTTCCAAAATTATACAGGAACAACTATAGTATTTGACTATCTAAATTGTGATACTAGGAATCAAGGTGTTTAGAATATTTACTTTTAATACATCAAGTGTTGGTGAATTTTTTTTAAAATTTTCTTATTGGTACACCATATTGCAATAATGAACTAATTATGTCTAAATTAATTATGTTAAAGATAATGGATACTACTATTGGTAGTAATTTACAATCTTCGACTGCGGGAGCCGTCAATAATGAAACATCGGCAAGTCAAAATCATAGGCAAAAGTCGGATATAAGATGGAATCACTGTTCGGAGGGTGTGAATAAGCAAGGAAGAAAAGCACTAACATATGGATATTGTTTCAAAATAATTGTTAGTGGTGGTATTCATCATATGAAGCAACATTTGGCAAGAGAATAAGGCGGTATTGTTTTGTGTCCAAAGGTTGATCCGGCTGTGAGACATGCAATTTTAGCATCGATGAAGAGAAAGAAAAAAATTCTAAAAAGAAAAGAAGGGAGACTTTAGAATAGGAAATCCATTTAGCCTAAATATGCATACATTTACTGGTGACAAATTTGAAGAATTCCCTTGTCCTCCGACCAATAAGATAGGTGCATCTAATAAATGAAAGAGAAAAACAATGGCCCTAATAGGTATACATACTTTCTTTAAAGATAGGCGTGATACTTTTCAACCCACCATCAAGACTTGTTTGCAAAGTAAAGAAAAATGGAAAAATACAGACATAGCTATTGCTCTTTGGTTTTATGATGCTTAAATTCCCATAAATGATGCTAATTCTCCATTTTTTCAAAAAACTATTGATCAAATAGTATCAATGAGTTATGGATATAAAGGTCCATCATATCATTCTTTGAAAGTTAATTTGTTACAGAATGCTAAGACAGATGTAAAATTGATTGTTGATTCATTTCAGAGTACTTGGGCAGAAACTCGTTGCAATATAATGGGTGATGAATGGAAAGATACAAGGTTTACTGTCCTAAGGGCATTTCTTTCATTAAATCTGTTGATGCATCTGACATTGTAACAAGTGGAGAAAATTTGCATAATGTATTTGTTGAAATTGTTGAGATGGTTGGTCCAAGAAATGTGATGCATTTAGTTACTGATAGTGCTAGTAACTATAAGGCTACTGGAGATTTGCTGAATGAAAGATGTCCAAATATTTGTTGGTCACCATGTGCTGCACACCATATTAATTAAATTTTGAAAAATATTGGTGAAATGAGTGATGTAAGAGCTCTAGTGTCTCTTGCTTCAACAGTGATTGTTTTTAGCTATTTTCAAAAGTTCACTTTGAATTGGTTGAGAAAGACTATAGGATGGAAAGAAATTATCTGTCTAGGTGAAATTTGATTTGCAACTACCTTTATTGTATTAAAAAGTTTGCATTATCATAAGGATAGTTTGCAATCTTTGGTTGCTAGTAAAGATTATAGAAAATTTTTGAGAATTGTAAAGGAGAAAGAGGTGAAGCAAATTGTTTTGGATGAAAGGTTTTGGAATAATTGTTTGATTATGGTGAGAATAATGGGTTCACTTATCTGTTTATTGCGTATTTGTGACATTGATGAAAGGCCTTTACTGGATTATGTCTATGAAGGCATGTTTAGAGCAATAAATGACATCAAAAAACTGTTTAAAAAATAAAGAGTTGTTGTTGTACAAGCCTTATATTGATATCATCAATGATAGGTGGGATAAGATGTTGAGAAAAAATCTACATGCTGCAACTTATAATTTGAATCTTGTATTTCAGTATGATAGTGCTGCTTTTCTACACACAGAGATTATAAATGGGATGCTAGATTATATTGAAATAGAAGTGGATTGGTATAACGCTAAAAAATTATCACAAGAGGTTAGAATGTACCGAGAGCAGCAAGGGAGTTTTGGCCGAAAGCTTGCTATTCTTACTAGCAAGTCGGATCAACCAGATAATTTATATTATGTCTAACATTTATAATTTATGAATTTATTCTTATTTTGTCTAGTATTTTAATGTGATAATGATAGAGAATTGGTGGAAGTTATATGATTGTGATGCTCCAAATTTTAAAATATTGCAATTAGAATTTTAAGTCAGACAACTTCTTCTTCTGGATGTGAGTGCAATTGGAGCATCTTTTAGCACATTCACACTAAAAAGGAATGAATAGATTGGAGCATCAAAAGCCTAATGATCTTGTCTATGTGCACTACAATTTATGCTTGCAATATAGGTATAATTAGATTCTCTTTGCATTTGATTTTTCTAATGTACTACTAGATTTATAACTAATGTATTGTTTCATAGGAATGATCAGCGAAAGAGATCTTATGATCCCATTGATTATGAATCTATTGATAAAACGGAATTTTGGGTCATAGAAGAACAAAAAAATGGTGAGCTTGATTATGATTACTTAGAGGAAGAACTTGAAGAATTTTTTAATGTTGATTTCCAATCCCAACAAGTTGAAGGTTGGTTGTAAATTAAAATAAATATTTTTTTACTCGTAACATATGGTGCTAAAAGTGTTTATTTGAGTTTTGAATTTTCTTTTAAGTATTGATTAATTCATAATTATTGTATGATTTATTTAATTAGATAAAAAAATGAAGTTGGGGATGATATTGATTTGGAAGTATTTCAATGCAAGTGCCTTTTGGATGGCGATGGAGATAATGATTTGTAATAAAAATGTTTTAATTTTAATTGGTGATGGTTAGTAGTAATTAAATTTTTAGATATTTAGTTTTATTTTGTTCTCTTTTGAGTTTTTTTGTGTTATTTTTTAGTTAGTTAATTTTTTTATTTGGAGTTTAATAAAATTGGACTTATATATTTGTATTGAATTTTTAACTATTTTAGGTTAAATTGAAGAAGTTGTCAAGGCATTGATATTCACATATATGGTGCTACCTTATGATGACAATGAAGGAAACTTGTTATTGAAAGTTTGAAACTATTGACTATTAGATTGTCGTTGCATTTCAATTATTAGATTTGTTGGGATTCTTTTTGTGAACTTTCTTAAGATTGTGACATGTATTTTAATTAGTATTTGGATTATGCTAGTTAGTGTTATTTATGTTTGACATAAGTACTAATGAATATCTAGCCCTGAAAAATGATGTCTTCAATGTTAGAAAATATTATCATGTGTTCCCTATTAGTGAAGAGAGAGAGAGAGAACCGTTGAACCGGCCAGTTGAATCGATTTAACCGGCCGATTGAATCAATTGAACCGTAAACCGTTCCCCTGATCGGTCCGAGTTTTAAAACATTGGTGATGGATCCTTTCCCGGCGTTGTTGAAGAACTTGTAGTTTAGGTTTAAAGTAATGCCATTTATTATTCCCAACAATATTTTCAATTCATTAAATTTTTTATAACTTATTCCCGAATGCTTTAGTTGCAGTTGGTGAAAGCATTGAATGCAACTTGGACAAAAAAACTTGGAACGAATTCTCGGACAATCAAGTTATGGTACAACTAAATTGAAAACCTTGGAACTAAATTTAGTTCCGAACCTTGGAACTAAATTTTGTCTGATACAATTTCGTTGGGAAGACCATAAATGATTAAATTCTCATGACGTGCACAGTACAATACAAGAATATGCTCTTTTGATTCTTTAAGCCAGGCCCCACTTCTCTCATTTTTTAATACACATGGTGGAACGGCGATGTTTTTTGCCATCAACACAAGCATTTGACGTGGTTTATTGTGCTCCATTCGGTGGGTCTTGTGAGGGGACCGTTCAGGAGCGGTCCATCTGATGACCGCCCCTGCCCCGTATTCTCATCAGATGGACCGCTCCTGAACGGTCCCCTCACAAGACCCACCGAATGGAGCACAATAAGCCACGTCAAATGCTTGTGTTGATGGCAAAAAACGTCGCCGTTCCACCAAAGCAAAAATATATCCCTAACGGACTCCGTTTAGAGGAAACGGAAGAATTGAAATTTTGAAAACGAAGTTAAAAATTTGAATTGGCCGCACAAAATAAAATGGAGAGAAGAAAGCGGACTTGGTATGTGAATGTACTCAGCTAATATCAGAAGAAGAGTTGGGGTATACCATCAAAAGAAGAAGGAAGAAGGCAAACAGTGCAATAAGAGTGCAGTAAAAAAGGCCAAAGTTGGTAGGAAATTTTATAAGCAATGCGTGCAAGGCAGGCGGCAAGGTAGAAGCGAATTAAAGAGGGAATTCATTATCCCACGTTGCCCACCATTTTTCGTGCAACTTAATAGCAGAAGCAACTGCGCTGTCCAAGTTCAGTGAAACATAAAGCACTCGGTGGGCCAAGGTAATGTGATTGAACTATGTCAGCAACTTTGTGAATCTTATACGAACAACTTTCTGAATGTTAGATTCAGTAAAGACATAAGATGAAAATGATAAAAGAATAGTGATGTTGTATCGTATGTGTGTGTGTGAGCGTGCAACTTTCAGTGATGGACCATAATGGGAGAGTAGTTATCCAAAGACGTAGGGGTATTACATCGAGTAAAGCATTGAGCGGAATGAGGGAAAGAGGAGAGAAATAACGTCACATTTAACAAGTGAATGAATGTATATCTTGTTGTAAATAAGTTACAGGTTATAGGCATACTATTACAATTGATATGAATCATTGTGCATCCAGTAGTTGGTCCATGCTCATCACGCAATCTTAGTTTGTCATTCTGCTGACCATGCAGTGTGTATAAAATGGAGGTGTAGAGTTAAATAAGGTGAAACAGAGGAAAAGACATATATGTGAATAATAAATGGGTGTACCTAGTGTTGTAAGTAAATTACATGATATAAAAAATATATTACAATGAGTAGAAAATACTTGTTTGGCCCTCAAAATGTAAAAAATAGTATAAAATACAAAGTTAGTTTACGCGGATATCAATAACGAATGACAAAACATCCAGTGAAATAAAGTATCTAGAACCTAAATATAATCGTCAGAGTAGATGTACATACAGTTAAAATATACTTACATCGTGTGCCCAACACATCACAGTCCGTATAACTTAGTGTATATGGAGTTGTATTTGTACATAGATAATGCCGTTGTTTTAAAGTAAAAATAAAGTGATGTGAATCATTAATTATATTGATAAGCGTAATAATAAGATTTGGTATACGAGTAATGTGTGTAACATAATACATTGTGAATGGTAATATACATTTATGTTGTCGTTTATGCACATACTATTCATGAACTGTTGCAAATTAAGGTGTTTGATGCAAAATTGGTAGGAGTAGAAGTAATAGATTGCAACAAATTGGTAGAAAATGGGACCCCTAAATTAGGAATGGAGTTTAGCAGTGAAGAGGATGCTTATAAGTTTTACAACAAAGATGCCTTTCAAATGGGTTATAGCGTACGGAAAGATTATCTAAATAAAAACAAAGACGATGTGACCACGTCTAGGAGATAAAGTTGCTGCAAGGAAGGTGTGAAACGCAAGTACGAAGGTGATGTGATGCCAAAGAGGATACGAGCGTTGACGAAAATAGGGTGTGGAGCTAAAATGGTTATCGTGTTATTTAGAGGGACAATGAAGTACCGTGTACATGACCTTGTCGTAGAGTATAACCATGAATTGCACATTGTTCAAACATGATGCCATCACAAAGAAAAGTGAGTGAGGCTCAAGGATTCCAAACTGAAATAAGCGAGGATGCTGGGATTTCATTGAAACAAAGCCATGAGCTTATGGAAAAGGAGGCAGGTAGGATGGGTAATGTGGAATATACTCAGGATGACCTTAAACGATATCTTTGTACGAGACGGGAAAGGAGCTTGACATATGGAGAAGCAGGTAGCATGCTGAATTATTTTCAAAATTGGGTCGATAAATTCGATAGATTAAAAAGAAAATCTCGATTGTCAAAAACTACATAGACTATGGTATGGATCCAATTTTATGATGGTAAACATTTATGCTAAAATAATGTTATCGTTGTACTATTAACTAAAGTTTAGGTACTATTCACTATGAAATAACATTATTATCGTGTTAATAATACAGGTCTTAGAATCGGAGCCGGTATCGATTTTATTTGATGAACACATGTTTATGGGATGCCGCTCATCCATTGACTCGGTTTCGATTAGTATAAAATGGTCATGGTTTTAACTCTTATTTGGATGTTTCTAACAGAATAATTAGTTACATTGATGTTACATTATGTGATAAATTTGTTACGCTTGGCTTCCCATTCTTATATACCGATTTTGTCTTCTTATACAATAGTTTGGCATTTCAAAACTCTTAAACGCATTCAATGAGTCAGTCAGTGAATGGTCCTCCAAACACGGTTGCTCCCGAAATCGAGTAAAGTGAAATGGTATGCATACATTTAGTAGGAAAAATAAAGACTTTGTTGTTCCCAATCACAACTACTTTTCTGTTTATTGTAATAGTGGGGACCCGAACGCTCCCAATGCATACATATATGTAGTTAACGTATGCTCGTTTTAATGACAAATTATTTTGTATTATCCGAATGTCCACCGGTTTGACTAATCAGGGTATCCTGCTACTATTCCTATAGAATGGATGTATCCCAAATTTTCTATTTTTTTCAAGTATAACTCTGTCAAAGATATCTTAATGGTCTGATATATCATTTTTGTTATAATATGTAGTCCAATTTAGCTTTTAACTGAACAATATAGGCACTGCTAATGATTTATTTACAGTTGATATTTATATTATATAATGAAGTAGGAGCATGCGGTAATTTCAATACACTGTGATATTGATGCATATCATGCATTTTCATCATCACCCCAGGTGACAAACTTTTATCATTACAACACATGTTTATGTAGTATTGTTAATTGAAAACTTGGACATCATATATCATTAACCGTATGTTCCATTAACTGTATTAGATGATTTTGCATCGTTGTTTCTTTCAGGAAAGAAATAACACCCAAGAATTACAACTAATTGCTGACATTACCTCCCCCGAGAAGCAGGTTAATGAATGATGTATACCTATAATTTTTTAACGACACATTAAGTTGGTTGACTCAACTTGGGAATGCTGTATATATTCAGTTATTATTTGTTAATAATTTGTTACAACTTTTTGGAAACAGAAAGCCAGAGTGAAGTGGCTGAGGGAGGGCGACGCAAATACTCGGTATTTTCACTCCCACATGTTGGATAAGCGGGCACGGCTCTCGATCACCAGGATCTGCAATTTAGAGGGTGAGGTTGTTGAAAGTGCAGATGACATTGGGACAGCGGCAGTGGCTTTCTTTCAATCGCTGTTAGCGGAGGTTCCACCAATAAACAACACTGCTATTTGCAGGCTGCTAGAGGCCATCCCACCTCTTGTTACCCCAGATCAGAATGCGCAACTCATCCAGGAAATTACTCTAGAGGAAGTGCGGCAAGCTGTCTTTGAACTCGATGGCCAAAGTGCAGCGGGTTGTGATGGATTTTCGGGTAATTTTTACAAGCGCTGCTGGGATATAATTGCACAGGATGTCCTCCAAGCTGCTCGGGAGTTCATGTGTGGTGTCCCAATCCCGAAGGGAATAGCGAGCACTCTGATCCTCCTATTGCCTAAAAAGGAGGCTCCGCATTCTTTTGCGGACTTCCGGCCCATAAGCCTGTGCAACTTTATCAACAAGGTATTCACCAAAATCCTGAGCAACCGTTTAAAAGTTGTTCTCCCAACGATTATCTCTCTTGAGCAATCGGGCTTCGTCAGTGGCAGGGATATCGCTGATAATATCTTGCTTGCCCAGGAGCTGGTGAATTCCATAGACAAGAAGGCCCGGGGTCACAACGTCATTTTCAAGTTAGACATGATGAAAGCTTTTGATCGAGTTTCGTGGGATTTCCTCTCCCGATTATTGCTTCAATTTGGCTTTCACTCCCACTTTGTCTCTTTAATTATGAACAACCTCACATCTACATGGTTTTCAATATTGGTCAACGGTCGACCTCATGATTTCTTTCAAGTTAAGCAGGGATTGAAGCAAGGCGACCCGTTATCCCCCTTCCTCTTCATCTTGGTGTCTGAAACTTTAAGCCGAGGGGTTAATAACTTGACTTTGCAGCGGAAGTTACAGCCTTTTGCTTTAGGCCGCCACTGCCCGACGGTATCGCATCTGACTTTTGCAGACGATATAGTCATTTTTACTCGGGGGGATAAGCGCTCGGTGCAGTCTCTCATGGGCTTCTTGGAGTTGTATCAACACGGCTCTGGTCAGCGAGTGAACAAGGATAAAAGTTTCTACATTGTCTCTCCGAAGTGTCCTCTGGCGGCTAAAAGGCTTCTAGCTCGGAGAACCGGCTTTCAATATAGGGGACTTCCTTTTGTCTACTTGGGATGCAAGCTTGTGAAAGGAAAAAGGAGGATGGAGCATTTTCAGCCTTTGATTGATAGGATACAGGCTAAATTGGCTGGATGGAAAAACCGACTCCTGTCGCCAGGGGGACGGTTAATTCTCATTAAGCATGTGCTATCTTCTATACCTATCTACACTCTGGCCGTCTCGGAGCTCCCGCGAGGTGTGATTAAGAGAATTGGAAAACTAATGTCCACTTTCCTTTGGGGAGAGGTTGAGGGACGTGACAAGCGTCATTGGAGGAAATGGCAAGCATTGTGTAAGCCTACCCAAGAAAATGGCCTAGGCCTCTGTCATTTACAGGATGTCCAGGATGCTTTTGGGTGCAAGCTATGGTGGAAAATGCGCACTTCAGATACCTTGTGGACCAGATTTATGCGTGCGAAACATGTCGCAGTCACGGAGCATCTAACCACTGCTCCTGCCAACCAGACAAGCTCAGCTGTTTGGAAGAGAATGTTGCGAGTTAGGGACTTCGTTGAGGAACATTATCAAACCTTGATTAAGAATGGGAGTGCTTCCTTCTGGTATGACAACTGGATCGGCTCCGGTCCGTTGGGCAAGCATTGCTTGCACGTCCCATCCCCGAACCTCTGCCTTCGGGATGTATTGCACGAAAATATTTGGCACTTGGACCAGGTGAGCCTTTCCAGCAAGGAGATGTCGCGTATTCACCATTCACGGGTGCGGCTCAGTCCGGGAGCTGCTCTTGACTGCCTAATCTGGTGTCCTACTTCGCATGGGGGCTTCCAAATATCTTCTGCGTTGGAGAGCCTTTGTGATCACTCTCTCCCAATGCCTTCCCGCGTGTTGCTCTGGAATAAACGCATACCGCTGAAAGTTTTGGTATTCATGTGGAGACTGCTTAATTGCATTCTGCCTTTCCCTGACATTTTGCAGCGGTTGGGCTTTAATTTACCCTCCAAGTGCCCTTACTGCGAAAGTACCGACACACTAGCCCATTGGTTTGTGGAATGTTCTTTGGCAACCCAAGTGTGGGGAAAGCTGGAACAATTGCTAGACATCCGGGCACCTTCTCATCATGATATCATACTGAAACTTCAAGCCTGGTGGAGCAACATTTCAGGTAAATCTGCCATGGCAAAGCTGTCACACATTGTCCCCTTATTTGTCTGTTGGGAACTTTGGAAGGCACGTAATCGGGCCATTTTCGATGCTACTACGCCGTCGGCAACTCATGTTGTGCGCTAGATCCTGCGTTTGATACATTTGGTGGCCCTTGCTCACCCTCTCTCCTTGGTATGCATGGACGATGACCGGCTTCTGAAACGGGGAGTTGTTCCTTTTCTTAAAAAGGCAAAATCTATGCAAGTCCTATCTCTTGCATGGGCTCCACCTCCTGCATCTTACGTCAAGCTCAATATTGATGGCTCTTCAAGCGGTAATCCTGGAAAATCTGGCGGGGGGGGGGCATTATACGCGATCAGCATGGCCACGTCCTTAGTGCTTTCTCCTCCTTTTACGAGTTTCGGACAAATATGCAAGCAGAGGCCATGGCTCTTCTTGAGGGTTTACATTTATGTATCTCCTTGGGTATGTAGTACATAAAGGTGAAACTGGATTCTCTTGTTCTACTAAATATCATTAATGGGGAACGCAGGTGCCCCTGGCGCATTGATGAGGTGATAGCTAGGGCTCGTGTAGCCCTTCGTCAAGCTTCCTTTGAATTAACACATTGCTACAGAGAAACCAATGCTGCAACTGATAGCCTTGCAAAACGGGCGGTTTCATCTGGCGACTCGAAGGTTTTTGATGCCCTCTCTCTTCCTACACTCACAACAGGCCTCTGTAAGCTAGACTCTAGGCAGTACCCCTACATTCGCTATGTAAGAGTGTGATCGCTCCAAACTTGTAAGGGTTTATTTCTAATAAAGCTTTGAGGGGTGGCGTCCCTCCCCCGGTTTGGGGTTTTGCCAAAAAATAAAAATAAAAAAAATAAATTTGTTACAACTTATTCAGGAGGTTGTACAAGCACCATTGATGTTTCACTCTTTTCAAATTTAGACAAGTGGATTACAATTGTAATCGTGTCCTGTGTTAGTAGTCATCAATAGTATGTATTGAATTGTATAAAATTGTTAGGAAATTATAAAGTCAACAGAAAATTGAGTAATATTTTTACAATAGGTTTACATTTGTTATTATTTTGTTATGATGCTAAATTTGAATTATTATTTTGGTATTTTTATAAAAAAATTATCATTGAGACCATATGGTTTACATTTTCTTGCCGATTTTATCTTAGCATTGATAGGATGTATCACAGGCACTTGAATAGTGTATAGGTTTAGTTACATTGACAACTTGATTAAGTAACTACACGAGCACCTGTAGCATGATAATTTTGCACGAGAAAATCATTTCTTGGACAACTAATTGTAATGTTGAAACTAAATTTTATAATGCAACAAAAATGAAGAACAAATAGTACAAAATAAGTTACAACCAGTTAGGTATATGTTACAATACGTTACAACTAGTTTCCTCCCGTCTGGTGTTTCGTACCTCCTTAGGGCATTTGTTGGAGTAAACGATACTTTCCGTCTTTTTTGTTGAATCTTTGATTGTGAGCTTGTATGAGATCCTTCGTTTGTAGATTGTATGACTATGCTAACACCTACTGCTTTTAGGTTGGATGAAAGGAAGGATCTACTGCCAAAATAGATGGGGATGAGATACCAAAGATGTATAGATTTATTGGCAGATAGTGAGAAGAAATTTTTAACGTAGCACCTGTTTATGACCATGCATAGTAAATGGTTTGTGGTATCAACCTTAACAACTGTTTCCTGTGTCATTTCATACTGTTCTCCACGGGATAGTAATTTGAATGTGCATTTTCTTGGATCTCAAACTTTGAGCATTGTAACTAAGAACGTACAAAGTTGTACATGCCCCAAAAGAAATGTTGTTCTCCATGGCAGCCGCTCTTTCACTTGTCATGCTCCAAACGGTTCACGATCTATGTACATTTCACATAAGGCGTAATTTTATGAAATATCTTGACAATCACTACAAGAAAAATAGTGACATTCCATACATGTTTGGTGCCTGCATGTATAAGATTGAAGAAGTGGAACAATTCAACAGGGTGTGGGAGGCGATGGTGAAGAAATACAATTTTGAAAATAATGAATGGCTTTTAGGGTTGTATCGAATTCGTGATAAATGGGCAAGGTGCATAATGAAAGAAAAATGGACTGCGGGAATGCAAAGTACTCAACTTAGCGAAAGCCTAAATGCAGTAATTAAAAATATTTTGAAACTAGATCGCGACCTTGTGCAGTTCTTTAGACATTTCAATCGAGTGGTTGATGAAAAGAGACATTTCGCAAAATATGAAATGAAACAAAAGCTCCCCATGATAGGCTTGAGGCAAACACCTATGCTTGTGCAAGCAGCAGAGACGTATTCACCAACCGTATTTGTTGCATTCTAAAATGAATTTGGCGAGTCAACAGCTATGGTTATATTGAGACAACAAGATACAGGGATATTTGTGGAGTTTACGGTCATGAGGTATGATGGAGCTATTTCAACTCACGTAACTACTTTTTCTGCACTATATTTAATCTCCCTTTTACATGCATATATAATCAAATAACTAATACCTAATATGATGTAAATTTTTGTAAACGGATTGTACTTTATAGATCATCCCGTGTAAGGTATTCACAGACAAATAATGACTATCATACAAGTAAAATTACATATCTACTATAGAAAGATGCACAAATTGATCAAAGGACTAAATAACCATTCTAAATTTATGCGTACCATTGCACTACCTTTTATAGATATACACGGTCAAGTAACTAACATCTAAAATTATGTACATTCTTGTAAACTGATTGTACCTCATAAATCACTTCATGTAAGGTGCTTATAGGCATATTAATATTAGTCATATAGATAAAATTACACACCTACTGCAGCTTGCAAGGAGATGCATGAGTCATGATTCTACACCATTTTTTAGATATATGCATTAGACACGAATAGAGTTTCATGCAATGTTTGAGGAATCATGACGTGTATTTATCTTAAACTGAACCCGTGCTTTTCACACTATCGACTTTTCAAGACGTTCCATTTCTTTCCTGTACTCTTTTTTCTCTTTCAAATACTCTTCCTTTCGCTTCCTCACTCAACTTATTGTATGCTGCACGGGCAATGTCATTGTATTGCATTGAATGAATAAAGTCAAAATGCACGTTAAACTAAACCCAAAACAATTGCTCGTTTCACTATTTTTTTCTTAGTCTGACCATCAGTTGAATGATTGCAGTTTTTATTTTGCTAGGCCAGCATACCTTTGTCACCTTAACACCCTTCGCCGAAACCATGCATTGATACTCTTTTCTGTCCATATTCAAAACTCCAAAGTTATTTGTGCTATTTAGTAACATTATTTTTTCCTCAAATTCAATGATCTTACTTGAACTTCATCCTTGGATTCAATGGTGGGACTGGTTCCGCGACCTCACTTGTTCCTACTATCTGCATTTCTTCCTCTCCACCTAAACGATCATTCCTTTTATTGGCTCTTTTCCTTCCCATCCGGCCCCTGCATTATCAACATTCTAATGCATTATAATGATGACAAATCCAACCTGTCATGACAATACACAAGTACTGACCACTTACCTATTCAATGATTTGGGTGGTACCTCGTGTTCTGTTTCACCAATATTTTCAGCTAGTTCTTCTCTCTGTGCTTTCTGACGTGAGTTTCTTGATTGCGTTCTTGCCATGTAAACTAATTTTTTTTACAAATAAATTGCATTTCAGTTCCAAAATTTTATTTTCAACCACACGCATAATATATGATGAAGTATTGCTAAGCATAATATATGAATTTCAAATATTGGTCACACTAGTTATAGTACAACATGTAATATTTTTTTTCACATTGAGTAAGTTATTCTTTATAGTTTGTTATTTATTCCAACTAGCACTAATCAACATAATCTGTTGTCCTACCTATCAGGCTTTGCTTGGGATCAACTTCTTCTTCTATTTATCATGCTATTGTACAATATCAATGAAGTAGCACACGGGGGCAAGTAATTTTACAGTATGTTGACGTAATTTTACAGAGCAGTTCTATTATTGTCACTTCTGACCTACTGTGTGTAACAACTATCAAACATGGTGTCCAACCACAATAATTGTTGTACTAGTAATCTTCTTTTCACAATTTATTTGCGACCGTGCAAAGTTTCTTGTTAATTATGCCTAATTTAGTCATATCATAATCTATTCTCCTACCTATCAACTTCGATGCAATCAACTTCTTCTTCATTTATCACGATATTCAACAATACAAATGAAGTAACAAATTCGTGAAACAATTTCAATGTATGTTCAGCCAATTTTACACAACACTTCTAATACTGTCACTACTGAATCACTGCGTGTAACAATTATCCAACATGATGTGCACCCACAATAACTAACAAGATTCGTAACCGTTTTCCCACACTGATTATGCCAAATTTCACAATTTGTTATTTCTTCTGCTACACATTGTTAAATTATAACCTACTCTCCTACTTATTCAGTTCCATGCAATAAACTTGTCTATCTAAGCATTATGCTAGTATACAATTCCAGTGGAGTGACAATCACATTCTTGCAATTTTATCATTTGGTAGGGCAATTTTACACACCATTCTGAAGGTGTCACTAGTGACTCATTGCATAAATGATTTGTCCAATATGATGTGCAAATACAATACCTATCAAGACTTGTAAACTTGTTTCCACATTGAGTATGCCAAACTGCACTGTTTGGCATACTTTCTACCTGCCATTGTCAAATTATAACCTTCTCTCCTATTTAGCGCATTGTAATCTTCTCTTCTATGGCGCCCTTAAATGAAATATCTTGTAACCATTTCATTTCACTTTGTATGTCTCCCTCAACAGTATGTACTATCTTAGAAACTCATATCATGTTTAATCTCCACCCAGCCACTGTTATATAACAAAACCTACACCAACTTCATGCACAATAACCATAACAATCCCCAACCCATGCATGCAATTTTGCAAGCACTTGGTGTGCAAAATTTTCAATACCTTTCTTTCCCCGTGTTGGTAATTATAATACCTATTATGTGCAATCGAAGGTTTCAGTGTATTATCCATTTTTCACTATATTAAACAATTACTTCAACCAAAACTGCAACAAGTATAATCAGCCCATTTGTTCGCAACGATGTATACAACAAAAGATAACTACAAGTCAAATCGATCCACAATTTATCTGATACCATTGATATTTTCTTACGTGTGTTTCTTCTACTTTATCTCTTCTCCGGATCTCCCAACCTTATACTCCACAATTCCCGTTCACCTTTCTCAAGCCCTTTGATATTTGAGTACCAATCATAAACTCTCTCTTTCTGCCACTACTTATTGCTTCTCCTCGCCGTGATTTTCCTTCACAACCACTTTATTTCTACTACTTCTTGCTATCCCTTGGCAATTTCCAATTCTGCAATGTTATTTTCCCTTTGCTTTTCTTTCTTGCTCTGTTTTGTAGAATTTTGCATCAATGAATATGGGCAATTATTTTGGAGGGAGTGCGACTTAGCTTTTCGTTTTGAGGATTCATTTGGGCGGTAACGGACCAATACTTCATGAAACTGTCCATCAACTCTTTTTCTTTTTGTTTTTCCCTTTTCTCCTCAACACAACGTCGTTCTAGCCCCTACTGAAGCCTTCATGACGTGGTCCATTGCAGTCCTTTCATTTCCTTTTGTGAGAGGACTGCTCAGGAACGATCCGTCTAATGACCGTCCCTGCCCCAAATCCATCTGATGACAGCTCCTGCCCCGTATCCGCAACAACCAGTCATGACCCAAGGCAGAAATTCTGACACTTTATATGAACACTTACTTTCATCAATCATTGCAATTATCAGTTGTTGAGGTGTCACTTCCACATTGGACAATGACGAATAACTGCACCAATACTAGATTTCAAATGGATCCATAATTTTAAGGTGATATTGGTTGTAAATTAAACCTAAAAGGGAAATCCAAACTTGTCCACTCAAGTCATGGCTTAACGTACTTTTCAAGGAAAAAATATATATATATGAAGGTCATGATTTAAAGTACGTTTGTCCCTGAAGGAGTTTCCACCACACATTTCTAGACAATGAAATTTTTATTACAATTTAACATTACTTCTTATTTAAAAAAAAAATTACTTCTTATTTATAAATTAGTTTACATGGCATATTTATTTCCAATTAAAAACTACCATGTATCATTTGTAACTGAAAATTCTTTCTTAATTAAAAAATTTGTTATTCTATCTTCATACCCCTTAGAAAAATGCTATGCTAAAATAAGTTAAATTTGTCAATTATATGTATTGAAGTGGTTCCTCCAATCAATTCCTGTTTCAATTTTGGCATTCATGCTCAGTCTAGCAAGGGCTTTAACTTGGTTTAGGACAAGCTGAATGCAAATAACTTTTAAAGTATTTTCCCTTTTCCTGTCCTTTCAATTAAAGAAGGGAACGGCAGAATGTGCGATATGGAAATCAAATTTTAGTTTTAGAATGAACAAAGAAAAGAAAATCTTAACAACTTTGCAATGTATAATTCCCACTGCTTTTTGTAGACTAAATTGATAATAAAGTAAAAAAAAAAAAAGATGAAAAACTAAACGAACCAAAACACGACGAGCAAGTTGTGTACTTTTGCCATGACTACAATTTTGGGTCAATGTAAAAGAAACAAATTGAGTTAAATCCCGAATGAGAGAGCTTTGTGATAATCTATTATCTATTTGTATAATCATTTTACAGGGAGTGGAGTCCCTGTTACAAAGTTTGAAACTAGTGAAAGACCTCGATCAGGTCTATAACTTGGTACTTGATGACCAGCACCTCTAACTGTTGCAAATGTTAAATTATTCTTGTATTCTTGAACATATCCACCAACCTAATGACCAAAATGAAAAGAAAAAAAAATTAGTATATGTGACAATAAGTCAAGATTATTATTGCAAATAAAGTAATAAAATTCTTAATATGTCAATATTAAGAATCTTATTACTATACGTGGTAATACGCCAATGTTATTGCTACCCATTGAGATCCTTATTAGGTGAATCGGAAGCAAAATATAAAATACAATACTCATCGATTTTTTTTTTTTTGGGCAAGAACTGAAGTCTAAATATTGGTCGAATCATAAAGTACTAACCTCTCCATCGCGATACCAGGGACGCCAAGCATTTAAAGTTGTAATATTCATCACTTCCAAGGAATATTGTGTTCCAGTGACTGGCACCCTTCCGTCTACATCACCACTTTTGTAACAACGTAACATGAAGGTTATGTAAATGTACCATTTAATAGAGAAAAATGAAAAAAAAAAAAAGAAGGTAAGTCCTTTAAATGTCCAAATACAAGCTGAAAAAGACCATTAGGGGTATTGGGGAAGCCAGGATTTAACTACTTCTACTTCGTAAAGTGATATAAATGTCTAATTTCAAATATCTGGGTATATTATGCCAAGGATAATCATTACAAAACTTCAATTGTTTAAGGCAAAAAATGCAAATAGAGGATGAAATTGAAAAAAAAATTGAGGTAATATTGTAGGAATAAAAATTTTACAAAAATAGTGAGCACAACTGCGCAAGGTCTACAAAATTTTAAGTGATGGAAATAGAAATATGATGTAAAAATCAAAAGTGACAAATTTTATGCCCAAAATATAATTTCATTAAACTAGAGGGGCTCAGGTGTGTGTGGCTCTGCAACCGATCAGGAGCAATGCAAATAGTCACACTCTTCGCGAGGAGTTATATTGTTTACATGTTATCTTGAGGACTATAGAAGTTTTTAGCAAATAGCTACAAGTAATGACTCTTGATACATGATTTGGTCATTGGCAGGTACAAAAATTGGACCCCAAAAAAATTGTTGAGTAAAAACGTAGGGTATGGTTTCAAGTCTGCCCCCTCTCCACTGTCATAAATTTCTTTGTATCATATGAGTTTCCTAATTCGTGTAAAGCCTTTTAGATACATACATATATACATACATGTGTATGTGTATAATAGTAATATTCATCCATATCCATGTGTATATGAGCAAATTACCTGAATATCCACACTCGAATTGCATTCTCCATCAACTCTTCAATAAAAGGAAGAACTGTTGATGAACTATCTTCCCAAACTTTAAGAACGTCACTGCATTTTTTTATTCATTTAATTAGTCGGAAAAAGGGACAATTCAAATTTTTGTATAAAGATACAATAATCTTTTTTAAAAAAAAAAAAGAACCAAAAATAGAGGGGAGGGGAGCCAAAACCTGCATGGTTCCCAATCGTAATGTAATTTGGTGACGTTGGCATGCATTGCCTCTTGTACTTCAGGAAGATTAAAGTATGACTGAACATAATATTCACTGCATGGATCAATCTCCATTATCTGTACATCACATTAAAAAAATTAACATGTCGAAATATTTTATGAAATGAAATTCTATTTAGTTTTCACTGTGTCTATTGCTCAGCAATAACTTTCAAAAGGCCCTAAATAATTTTCACCTTTTTTCTTTTTAGTGTTCGGGGAAATGGAATTTGTTACACCTGTCCCATAATTTGAGTCATTTCTTGGAAAGCCAACTTTTTAAAGGAATTTGCAATTATTGCATTTAGATGGGGTGGATTTGAGTAATTTTACAAAGTCATCCTCAAATTCAAAATTTGAAAGCATGAGTAATGCATTGGTTGGTACGAAAAGCTACTTTTTCAAATAACAAAGTAGAAAAACTAATGAAATATTGTGTTGACTTTTAAAAATATCTCTTATCTCAAGGCATTCAAAAAGTGAAAATGTGATATTAACAATCGGATAGGAGTGGTACTGTTTAATCACATACCACTGGCTAAGAGCCTTCCATACACAAATCGAATCTGAGGCTTTTAAAGCCTCTAATCTTTTGAGCATTGAATGTTGTCTTGTTTAGAAGTATCTTTAGGCAAATGATAAAAGGCTTTTACCACACAAAATGACAAGACAACGCCGCTCAAGTCGATCTATGATGATGTTTAGTTTGACTTGAGAAGGACAATCTTGGAATTTTATTAAAAAATTACAATGACATCATAATTGGAGTTTTGGCAATAAAACCAACAAAATCTTTTTGGTGCAACTGATGTATAATATCGTCGAATCATTCCCAAAAAAAGTGTCATTAGTTTGAAAAAAGTGTCAAAAGTATCCATGGAATCTGCTAAGGCCAAAAGCAGGGGAAAACTTACAGAAAACATCTTAGGGATGCTGGTCAAGTTGCCATCCAAGCACAGAGGATAATAGATACTGTAGATATCAATGTTTCCTGCAATGGTTCTAAGTTTTGTTACGATATCGTTGCACCCATCAGATGTTTCGGCATCCGATGGAAATTTACAATCTTCGTGAAGTTTTCTTGAAGATTCAGGGGAAATCAAAGCATGGCTTGCAAAGTAATCAATCAGGCCTTTGGTATCTGTCTCGTCGTTGATGACTGCGTTTCCAATCTGCATTTTGGCAGAAGAGAGAAACTTTAATACAGTTCCATAGACAACGTTAACAAAGTAATTTTACATTTTGGAGCTCTTTCAATCTCAATATCTACAATATGAAATATATAGAAAAAAAAGAGCAAATTTCAATGATTTGTTTAAAATAGTATAAGAAACTGCCTAGCCACGAGCATTTTTTCCTAGGCACGACCAAACTTGCAAAACCCAAGTTGGAGAGGTGGGTCAACTCAGCCAATTTATGAGATTCCTTATTGCTATTTTCAAATGGTTTT
Organism: Coffea arabica; assembly: GCF_036785885.1. Taxonomy (NCBI): domain Eukaryota; kingdom Viridiplantae; phylum Streptophyta; class Magnoliopsida; order Gentianales; family Rubiaceae; genus Coffea; species Coffea arabica. Next base: position 30,844,206 of record NC_092313.1, read on the forward strand.
GAACACCGAAAAAACCCGGTGGTTGCGGTGGAGGGGGAGGGAGGGGGGGTTGTGGGGAAAGGGGGGAGGACGGGAGAACGGGAGAAGAGGAAAAGGAAGAGAGAGGAGGAGGATGTAGGGGAAGGAAAACGAAGAATGAGGGAAGGGAGAAGGAGCGGGGGTGGAGGCCAAAGATGGAGGAAGGGAGGGGTGGCGGTAGGTGTTGAGGTGTGACGGGTGATGGTTAAAGATTCTAACAAATTTTTAAAAATATTTCAACAAAATTTTAACTTTTAAAAACATTTCAAAATGCATTTATGATGAAAAGTTTTTTGAAATATAGTGCAGTTTTTGAAAAATATCTCTAAAAATACCTAATCCATACAAACCCACGATGTATGTTTCATGTTCCAAGGATTCTTTTTGTCTCCATGTTGAGGAGGATAAGTTAGGCCCACAGCCGAACCAAAATTCGTTTTCTTTGTTGAACAAAAATCAAGTTTAAACCAATCATGGAAGTAGAGAGACGTACCAGAATTCCTTTGAGGTTAATGATTGTCTGGTTGGCCTTCTTGTTATGGTAAACAATATTATGTGCTAATTGAGGTACATAATGACCAGCATAGCTCTCTCCAGCAACATAAAAGTCTCTATTTTTGTATTCGGGAAACCTCTCAAGCCAATTTAATATGAAAATGTAATTGTCCGCAGCAGTTTTTGTATCGCCACCCTCCACAAAATCTGAAGTTGTGTTGGAGTATGAAAATCCAACCCCTGCCGGAGATTCTAGGAACAGAACATTGGCAACTGTTGGGAGAACAAATTAATTGGAATATTATTCAGTACCTAAACGCCAATATCTTTCATTTAAAAGGCGAAAGAAGACATTTCTAGTAAAAATTTCAAGGGAAGACTGCACACCATAATTCCAGGCATATTGATTCTTGAACAGGGTTTTGCCATCGCTAGCAACCCTGAATGGTCCTAGTTCTTGCATTGCTCCATAGCCAAGAGAAGAACAACCAGGACCTGTTCCGAAAGTGACAATTTGGGAAAATTCCATACCGAATTGAACTTAGTTTAAAGTAAGCATGTACAAATACCTCCATTGAGCCAAAGGAGAAGGGGCAAATCTTGAGCTTTATTGGGATCCTCTGCTTCAGTGAAGTAATAGTAGAAGGCACGGCCAGCAGTGGCATTGATGGTGATGTATCCACCATACTGTTTGAAACTAACCGGAGGTTGTCCGGGCAATTTCTGAATGATATCCTTCTCTTTCAGCCCATCTTGTATAGGCTCAGGTGGATTCTCAAATGGTGTGAAGTGGGATTTGTCAATGTTGGAATTAGGCTTCAATTTAGCCTTGAAAAGTTGATATTCAGCTTCACCATGTCTTTTTCCAAGGGTCTTGAGAACCAAAGATGAAAGCAAGAGAGCTGAGAGAAGAAGGATTTGGGTTTTCTTGATTTCCATGTTTGGAGTATTCTTGCTTTCTGAACTATGCTACTTTCGAGTCTGATTTTTGTGTATCTATAAGAAAATTAATGAAACAGAACAAGCATAAGGAAGTTATATATGACGCTCTGCCATTATGGCAACAAGCCAAATCTTCACGATTTGGAGCCTTGGACTGGTTTTGAAAATTTTCTTCTCGAATAGGACAGGGTCTCAAGGATTTGCAGATTACCCCCACCCACCCTTAGGGACATTTTGGTCATTTCAAACGAATTTTCCAATTTGTATGGTACATGATAATTTGTGCATTAATGATGGAATTTTAAACTCAAAAATTTTGGAATGTGAATTTTCCGTATACATATAAGAGAACTGGCATGGTGCATAAGAATTGTCAATCTTGTGGAAATCAAGTAGCTGAAAAAGGTATGTCAGCATGGCCGAGCCTAGGGGTTTAGGAGTACTAATACCTTAATGAATCCAACTGCAATAAGGGAAATTTTGGTCAATTTATATGAATGTTCTAGTTGTTATAAAACAGGTAGATGTTGTGCATCTGTAGATGGTAAATTTGTAGGATAACTTTACTTTAAAAAAAACCTATACAAAATTCCCCCCCCCCCCCCAAAAAACCTATCCACCACCCCTTTCTCCCCCCCACCCCAAAAAGGAGATTGGATTGTTATTTTTATAAAAAAAATATATTCTAACGATATGATGTATGTAAAATAAAAAGATGATTATAAAATGTGTTCATGAAAAACGTAAATATTTTTTTGCAAAAAAACCACAATCCAAACACATTTACCAGCCTGAATAATTTTTGCTAAATGTGTTAAACATGATGTTATTGATTATTAAGTAAATATCATGAGGTAAGAGATGATTTCAACAGAACGTCATTAGCAATATCTTTCTCTTTTTTCTTTGAAAGATATTTCTGGATAATCATATCTGTCTCTCTGTGTGTGTGCGTTTTTGGGGGTGGGGGAGTTTACAGAGCATTAAAGGTGCAGCTGCTTGTGTTTCAGTGATCATGATCTCTAATGTAATGGATCATGCAAAATACTTGATTAGCCACAGATTTGATGTTTAGATGACAAATTATGATTGTATGACTATAATGAAATGGCCCATTGCATTATGGAACTCATGGTCAACTTGACATGTGCACAACTGGAAAAGCAAAGCACTCCTCACTGTCTCAAAATATCTATCTTTTGTGGGTGACAGTACTTGCCACAGCCACCAGAATAGTAATAATCATGTTTGTTGAAAGTCAAAGCGTTCCAACGCAGTTAAAGTGTTAAACGGCATTAAGCCAAAAAAGAAAAAAACTAAATTACCAAAAAAAATTATTATTTTTGGTTTATTACATTTTTCAAGAATAACAGAGGAAACCAAACATAAATAATATTTTGATAAGAACATAGAAATGATAGGATCAAAGTAAACAGATAACGTTACAACATTACTTTCTCCACATAAATGGTGGAAACAATAATCCATATGTAGTGGAAATCAATTGCACATTCAATACCAAAAGGGAATTAACATACACCCTTTATCCTTAATCCTTGCCTGGCTACTAATTCACTATTCGTCTTCTTTAAAAGTCTAAAATCGGGACCTATACCCACTCTTTTTTTTTTTTTTTTCGGACACAGTAGGTATCCGAGATTCGACGGAACAATATTCCGGACCCGACTAGTTCCACTGCGCTTGTTGCCCCACCTCTCAAAAGACACAAGATATTAACAGAAATCGAACCGCGATCACCCGGTACCGGGACCTGAAGAGGCGGCCCAGCAACAGCCGAGCCAACCCCAGGGGTGGGACCTATACCCACTCAAGAACCCAATAACTCTACTATTTTGGCTGCATGTATTATTTATACAATAGAAGATTCAAAGGTGACCTGTTCATGGCTATTGGGCAGCATGGGCAGCCCCTTTTACACTGGCAATATAGTTGGCCAAGGGTCATCTGAATTGTTAGTGGTTGTTTGTTTGTTTGTTTGGAAAGATGATTTCTCAGTCACAAATTTTCTTGGGTTGGTTTGAACAGAATTGCAAAAGATAAATTTGTATATTCAAGCTGTTTTGATTGTTTGTTATGGTTAGGCCATATTTGATTCTTCGACCGAAATTTATATTATTCAAAGCAAATAAGGTCATTAACTGACAAAAAAGGGTCCACAATTGATGGTTTTTTATCCTGAATGTGGACAAATAACATGTTTATCCGGAAATCAAGAAAAACAATATGGAGACAATTATTGGTGTCGTCTTAATTTGTCTCCTACTACCTAAAATAAATAAATAAATAAATAAAATTCTCACTCCTAGCAATGTAGATAATGAAACAAATTACATCTAAATTTATCAAAGCATGCTACAGAGTATGGGCCACACATTATGATGATTTAACTGCGACCGAAAAATTATGGGATTTGTGAGATCTGGGTATGTTGAGTTTCTGTATATTAATAATGTAGCAATACGTTAAGGAGTTCTAGAATTCACTATAAGTTTCAATTTATAAATTATTGGATTTCTGTCTTAAGAGATCATTTTTTGCACGCTCAAGAATTAAGAGTTCATCTAGAATATTGCTCCAAAAAAAAAAAAAGGGATTCATCTAGAATAGTGTCAAAAAGGGACGTGTTAAAAACGGTCCCTAAGTAATAATATTTGGGAAATAAATATACGTTAAACAAGTATTAGGGGAAAATAATTCGTCTTCTTAAAGATTTCTTGGCAAATGCCTCTCTTAGTCTATTGTATATTTCTTTATTTTGGTAACCTTTATGGTGCTATAATTTTCCTTACAGATCGAGTAACATAGAATTGCATAGTATTGCATAGAATTACATCTATTCCCTAGAATAGATGTGTTGGAAAATTGGTTTAATTTCTTTCAGATAGGTTCTTTATTTTGAATGGAAGTAAATAGTTTCATAATTATTTTTATTATTTGATGTAGTAGTCAACGAATTTTCTATTTGTATGAATTTAAGAATTAGAAATTATTTCCTATTTTGTATAAGATTAGGAATTAGTCGTCATTTCTTATTATTATTAGGGTATTGGCTAAATAATGTGACTTATAAATAGGTGAAGTTTGGCATACTACAAAATGACACACAAGGGGTGACATATAGCCTTGTACATGGGATGAAAGAAAGTTCTTGAGAGTTGAGAGAAATTATACAAGGGTTGGGTTTGGGTTTAAATTGTATTCTTGTATGAATTTTTTTCTCTCATAGTGGATGTAGGTTAATGATGGAATCTAATCACATTAAATCTTGTATGTCGTTTATTTTATACTTGTGCCTTATTTGTTATTAAATTGTTGTTCATTTGATTTTCCCATAGTTATTTATTTTGTGTCTGGATGCTAACAAACTGGTATTAGAGCAAGGTTTATGGTTCGGTCTTGATTGCCTATTGAGATCATGTGGATTGGTGGCTATTACCGACTCAACAATTTAATGGGTGACATTCTTGTTTTAAGGGTTTGACAAGAAGCATTTAAGGTAAAGGATGGGAAGCTATAAAGCATGGAGATTCTTGACAGTAAATCTAGACAAGTGATTTAAGAGTTAAGAAAAAGGTAAAGTCCAATATCAATTTTAAAGGTGAACTGGTGGAGACATTCTAACTCCAATAGTTGATGCTTTATCCTTTACAGTTTTTAGATTCAAATTATGATTTTTTGGGTGGTGTAGCATGTGTTTTGAAGAAACAAAAGAATCTAATTTTTAAGCGCCAAAAACTATGACAATTACAAGTTTTTTGTTGTAAGTTAAGTCTTAAAAACCATACATGATGGGAAAATTCTGAAGATGGGAAGAAATAAGGTGATTTTACCACTTTGATTGCCTCAATGGTTACAAATAGAGAAGGAAATTCCAAGTTGTAAGTGGAGCTAAGAAGAAATCTTGCAAAAAAAGATAGTGAATTGAGACACTTTCTCACGAATCAACGAAAGGTTAGATACAGGGTAATTACACATGTTTATTTGTGTTCATTTGCTGATGGAATCAATGTGGTGTCAGACCTGTATTGATTTGAATGTGTAATTCAATACCATATTATTTGGTAGTTGAAGGCAAATTGTTGTTAAAAGAAATATTCGCCAAGGTAGAGATTTGTTAGAAAATTGACCTTTTTTAGGCAGGTTCCTTATTTTTATGTGGAAGTAACTAGTTTTCTAATTGTTTTAATTACTTAAAGTAATAGCCAAGGAATTTCCTATTTATAAGAGTTTAGGAATTAGAAGTTATTTTCTATTTTGTATAAGATTAGAAATTAGTAGTTATTTCTTATTGTTATTTGGGTGTTAGCTAAGTAATGTGGCTTATAAATAGGTGAAGATTAATATACTACAAAATGACATAAGAGGCTACATATCTCGCCTTATGTGTGTATAGGGTGAGAGAGGGTTTTTACGAAATGAGAGAAATGATACAAGAGTTGAGATTGATTTTAAGTTGTATTCTTATATGGATTTTTTTTTCCATATAATAAAGAATGGGTTTCATTTTATGGATGTGGGTTTAATAATAAAGCCAAACCACATTGAATATTGTGTGCCGTTTATTTCATATTTATGATTTATTTATTATTAAATTATTGTATACTTGATTTCGTAATAGTGATTTATTCTGCGTTTGGATCCCAACAACATGGTTTTGAAAAGAAAAATGCATATTGCATTCCTATGAAACTTGAGATGTATATAGTCGCCCGCCATACAACACAAACTGATCAACCATTAGCCCTCTTGTAATTTTACATTCAACCAAATAACCCCTGTAAAAAAATAGAATAGCGTGCTATCCCCTCTGAAAGAGGGTGAGTGATCTTATAAACGATGGCAAGTGGGATAGGGAGCTGATTGCACAGGTTTTTGATGAGAATGAAGGGAAGGAAATATTGAGGATACCTCTGAGTGCATGTAACATGAAAGATAGGATATATTGGAGTAAGTCTAGTACGGGTGAATATACAGTTAAGTCAGGTTATAAGCTGGCAAAATGCATTAAAAGGAAGGTGGCTGATGTCAGGAGAAATGCTGAATCAAGCTGCAATAGGAGATGTTCAGCTCAGAGCTGGAGCTTCCTCTGGGGGTTGAATTTAAAACAGAAGCTGAAGCATTTCATCTGGAAATGCCTACAGGATATCCTGCCAGTGAATGCAAGGTGCTCTAAGGGGGATCATATGTGTAACTGTTGTGGGGAACATCCAGAGACTATTGAACACTTGCTGTTCTTTTGTGACCATGCCAAGGCTATATGGGATGTGGCACCAGTAAGTTGGGAGGGGCTGGAGACCTACAGGGAAAAGTTCTGGCATTGGTGGGAAGAGCTGAGGGATGCAGTGCATGGGGAGAGGGGACAGGAGCGGGTTGCTGTGACTGTAAATCTGGTATGGCAGATATGGAAGTCAAGGAATGTGAGACAGTTCGAAGCTAAAGCCAGGGATCCCATGGCAGTGGTTCAGAAAGCTATTGGGGAATGGAGGGAGTACCAGGAGGCTCAGGTGGAGGAAGGAGATCCAATCAGAGTTAGGAGGGAGGGGAAGGAGGAGCTGAGTGCATGGCAGGAACCAAGTGAGGCATGGGTGAAGATAAATTCGGATGCAGCTGTTCAACAGAACAAGGAGAAAGCAGGATGGGGATTGGTGGCAAGGACCTGGCAGAAGGAAGTGGTGGGAGCTTGGGCAGTGCCGGGCACAAGCTGCTCAACCCCAAAGATGGAGGAAGCTTTGGCTTTAAGAGCAGCAATGCTGGTGGCCAAACAACAAGGGTGGAGGAGGGTAGAGTTTGAGTCAGATTGTAAGCATGTTATTGATAGAGTAAATAGCGGGGAAGATGATGTAGATATTGCAACTGTGCTCTCAGATATAAAAAGACTGAAGCTCAGTTTTTATGAATGTTGCTTTTCCTTCACTAGAAGGATAAGCAACTCTGTTAGTCACCATATAGCAAAGTTTGCTATAAATCTGAAAGAAACTGCTGAATGGAAGTCAGACTTCCCAGCCTGGTTGCTTGATTTGGTTCAGGCAGACTGTAGGGGCAGTTGCTCCAAAGATTGTAATCTGGTTTAGTTTATGAATGAAGTGTTGCCGTTTGGAAAAAAAAAAAAAAAAAAGTGCTATCCCCTCTGAAATGTAAAACTTAACAAAGAAAATAAAAGCCACGCTGTAATTTTATATTATCCGTTTTTCCTTTCTCATCAAAACTAGGGATTTTGATATTAGGCTAATGGATGCCGCGGAGTCACCAAACATCTTCAAAATCTTTTACTAAAGCTAAAATGGTCCCTCTTCTTTCATTTTGGTTTGATTAGTCCTCCAACAAAATTTTTTAACCATTTACAACCCTGCACGACAGTACCACTAAAAATTTTCAAATTGTCTAAAATTCGATCGATCTAACTTGGGTAAAACAATTAAACAAGCAACACTCGTTTGATTTTAGTAGGAGGATAAATTTTTTTATGCACTGACAGTGTATATACTATCAGGTCTAGATGCATGCCATATATGCAAAATTTGATATTTAAATTCAAATTTAGATGATGCTGTATTTATCCATTCCCATCATTGTATACGCTGACAGTGTAAAAAAGATAAATTTTTAGTCGAAGGCCGACCAACTATTCTTAATTCTCAAGCTCAAGCAACTCAGCCTCGACTTCATTTTTTTTCTTGGGTATACAATTCCTCCCAAACTCTCAATCTTCCCAATTATTTCTTTTTCTTTAATCACCTAATTTATCAAGATATGCAGCTTTACGTTTGTGTTCGTGAACTCTCTTCTAGCAATTGGAGTTAATGCTGTAAGAGCTGCGAATTGGGCCCATTTGAAATAGTGAAAAGCCACACACACACACACACACACAAAATTAGTACAATCACTTTCTCTACTAGCCAGAAAGGTTCACACAGAAAAGTTCACTTGTACACCATACTCCTATTAGAAAATGCTCTTTTTTAATGTAAAAGATCCAAGACACACGACCGGTTCTAATGCAAATACTACGGGCCCCATTTAAAAAAAATTCAACTAATAAGATGGCATGAACAAAGAATCACATTTTTTTCAACTATATTTTTTGGACTTTTTAATTTTTGAACAATATTCCAAGAGATTTGTCATCATTTGGCATGAAAATAATACTGGATCAATTTCCTTATTATGTACCCTAAGCTTTAAAGCACTCCATAAACGAACTCACACGATTAATTGCACAAGTAAAATTTAAACAATCAAGAATTTTCCTTGTTACTGTACAAGTGTAAAAGATTGATTCCAATTCTCCTTGAGCATTTAAGACAAGAATGCAACCCGAGGTCTACATTGAGAATCATGTCTGCATCCATCAGACCTGAGAAATTGGAACTTGAAACACATATGTCCATGTCCAAAAGAACAAGCAAAGAAAATCAAGGACCACAACAAAATGACGGCCCAATGGAGAGAGTCTGCAACTTTGTACCTCATCTATTTAGAATTCACATGGAAACCTTGTAAACTCCATTACCTGTCCTTTAGCGTCCTTTAGTAGTAAGTTGTAGCCCGACTTATCATATCATAGGCTCTAGCTACGGTGGAAAGTGAATTTTTCTGCTTACATGGGCAGATCAAATGAGAGAAAGCCAATAGTGCTTCGTGGGGGCCGGTAGAGAAAGCTAGCCAAAAGATATACCGTGAACGGGTGAAAGCCGACTGCAAATGGACCAAAAAAAAATTTTTTCGATCCACATGCAGGGTGGAAAACCTTTTGAAATTACAAGGGAGTCCCCTCTGCAAATTTGGCCATCTTAAAATGGCCCGATAGTTGGAGATGTTTAGACAACTTTCCGGACATACGAGCCCAAACAAAAATGAAAATAAAATAGTGAATGACGCTAAAGAAATATGAAAAAAAAAGGAGTGGGAAGAAAGAAAATGGGTGGACTTTTCAAACATAGTACTACAATTTTGTCTTAAAATGAAAAAAAGAAATAATGACTTACAAGTATTATAGAAGGATAAGTTAACTAAGTATAGCGTAAAGATAAATAGAAGAGTTAGGAATGCAGATTTGGTTAAGTTATATTGTAACTAATGAAAGCCGTAACTCTTAGTATTATGAATACAGATTTAATTAGAAATTGGATTAAAATTAGATTTTTGCATATGCATGTAGGAGTTAAGGTCCCTATCTTTAAAGAAAAATTTTCAATGGGGGAGGAGTAGAATTTAAGAAGTGGGGAATGGGCAGAGAAATTTGAATCCAAAATCTCTAATTTTTGGGGTCTCAACCTTATCTACCACTTATACATTCTGAATGATGAATTATCATACATGCACCACCATCTGATCTGAAAAAAAAAGAGGCCCCATATATTGTTTAAACATAAGTAATAATATTTTATTATAATAAAAAATTAAAGACATAATAAATTAGTAAATAAAATTTTTATCCAAATAAAAAAGAAAAAACCAATGAAAATTTGTACCATAATACAATTGGTGATCGTGATGAGTTTCAATTGATGAAATATTATAGGAGTTAAAAAGGATTTAGATATTAACATGAGAAATCAGTTACACAACAATTGAAAAGTTTGCCTGAATTTTTAAAATAAGGATAAAGAAAGAAAAGGGAAAAAAGTAAAAGAAACGAAAATAACAGCAAATGTGTCTAACAAACTTTAGAAATACTTAGTGGATTTACTTAACCCATGAATAGTTGAGTTTCAATATACATTTAGATTTAAATGAGTCATTCAAATCTATTAACTCAAAACTCACTAAATAATTAAAGTTGAGTGACAGTGTATAAGCATGACAAGTAATTTAAATTTGAATTTAACTTGAAATTTTGTACATATGATGCATCCATACGACTAGTATATCTATTATCAGTAGAAGAAAGATTAAACCTTATCTACAATATCCATATAACTTATAAAGTAAGGGTTGGGAGCACTATCATATCGTGTAAGCACACGTTTAATATTTTGTAAACTTTTATTTGTATCCTAACTATTAAGAGTATTTAATTTTTTCTCAAATAAAAAATTATGGCTTCAAGGGTACTTTCATTAATTAGTTAATTACACACCCTCCTATTTTTGATAATGATCTTAAATTATGCTAGTAATTAGCGAATCGAAATTAATTACCAAATAACTAACACCATAAAATATCACCATATCATAAATATTCTTCACAAAAACTAATTTTCATGAATGATATTATTACAAATGACCAGTGAAACCTCTATAAATTAATACTTGATAAATTAATAATCTCTATTAAATAATAATTTTTCGATTTTGATTTGGGTTAACGAGATAAATTAATAATTTTGATAAAATAATTAAATAGTAAAATTTTTTGAAAATCTTAATAATTATAAAGCCAAGGTTTGGGAGAACTATCATGTCATGTTAACGCACATTTGATATTTTTTTAACTTTTATTTGCATCCTTACTATTATGAGTATTTAATTTTTTCTCAAATAAAAAATTATGGCTTCAAGAGTACTTTCGTTAATTAGTTAATTACACTCCCTCCTATATTTGAATATGAACTTAAATTATGTTAGTAATAGCCAATTGAAATTAATTACCAAATAACTAACACCATAAAAAATCACTATATCATAAATATCTTACACAAAAACTAATTTTTATGAATGATATTTTTACAAATGACCAATAAAACCTCCATAAATTAGTACTTGAAAAATTAATAATCTCCATTAAATAATAATTTTTGGATTTCGACTTCGGTTAATGAGCTAAATTAATAATTTTGATAAAATAAACCCTTTGGTCGTATTTAGTTCATAAATTAACAATTCACTAAAATTACATACTATATTTTTCTAAAATATGAGCCTAGGTAGTTTGTTATTTCTTAAAATGTATCAAGAACTTAATTTCAATATTTCTGAAACTTATCAAAATGTAAAATAATTATGGCATCATGCTGACGTCGGCGAATTTTTTAGAATGGTCTGACCGATCCGACCAATTAACCCCTAACTCAATAATTTAGTTGAGTTGCTATTTGATCTAAGTTTAACAACATTGCTGTCCATCCATCCCCATCCATCCTTACCGCTCTTTAGTCTTTCCCTGACACGTTGACACCTCGATTTTGACACTCTTCCTCTAATGCTACAGTCTTTTCTCCTTTTATCTTTAAGGGATAATTTCAGAAATCTCCCTTAAGGTTTCTGACAATTTCATTGAAGTCCATTGAGGTTTTCAATATTATACTTACCTCCTTTGATGACAATAATGACTATAATAACCTTCGTTATTTATCAAAAGACAAGCCATTGATAAAAAAGAAAAAAGATAACAGAAAAAAGGAAAATGATAAAAGGAAAACAATATTTCTTAACCAGGTCATATATTGTGGCCAAACTATATCAGTCGTGACTATTAAATTGTAATCTTCTATCACTCAAATATGCTAATCAAGGTAAATATCTCCTTCTTTCTATCACTCAAATATGCTACTGACAGGTGCCGAACCTGTACAATAATAAATACCTACTCAAGAAAATTACAAATTTTGTATATAGCGGTGAGTAGGGTCGAATCCACAGGGAGCAGGTAGGAAATTATTTCCTTCCAAATCAGTAGAACAGAATTGGGGGATTTTCAATGGGAGGCACACAAATAAAATAAAATAAAACAAACAAAATCCAAAACTAACTCACAAAGCACAATTCACTGAAAATAGCAATTAACAAAAGTTCTACCCAAAGGATCAACTGCTCAGGCACGGTCCAATTAAATGCTCATCGATGCAAAGATATTTCACCCATTTATCACTAGGTTGGTTATAGCCATCAATAAGCTCTGACAACCAGCTCTTCCTTACTTTTTCGATAGTCAAGGTACGACCATTGACTGCTTCTCTAACTAGATAACAACCCTAGGTACGACCGTAGGAATTTAATTACCCAATTGCATTAAAGCCAGAAGAACCCAACCCTAACCAATAAACACGCTAAGAGGGTTTATTTAAATTAGATCTTGCGTTTCCCCATCATAAAACCAATTATGGTGGTTGCTACGGGGTGTTAACTAAATGAACAATTATGGATCCTATTTAATTAACGTGGCAGTAGGCTATTAAATTAAATCAAATACCCGGCCGTTGATATTCAATTAATCAAATACCCATGAACAATTAATTCAGGAAACGCACGAATAGCAATTAATTAGAGGAAATAATGAAGATTCGGTTAGATCTCACAGATATTATGGACCGCGCCTTCGCGTCAACCTTTGGGTAGAGGGGGAAATTAGCCGCTCCCCATCGTGTCAATCCCGCGTGATTTAATTGAATTCATTCAATTAATTGCCGAAGAATTGAAAAAGATGAATTAACGTAGGAACTGTTGAAAAAGCTTCACTTCCCTTTATTGGGTTTCGTGTTCGTACCCCTGGAGCGAAAGTAGAAGCAAAAGTCGAATAGGAAAAATTGTACAGAAGCCAAAAGCAAAAGCTACAGCAACGGAGAAAGTCTCCAATGTCTGACCCCCAGCCGCAGAAGACAAAAGGAAAAACTAAAAAAAAAGTCTGACAAGTCCTCCCCCCAAAAAGTAGAAAAAGAGAACCTAAGGCTAAAAGGTTGTCGTTTGAATCTTGCTTTCCTTTTCTTTATATAGCCGCCGCACACAAGCAGTGAAAAAGGAAGAGACGTCTGGAGCAAATCAGCTAATAGAGGCCATCTCCTTTGGAGTTTTGATCCTACGCTTCGGGTTCACGTGGACCACGGTCCGTCTTTCGGTTTCGTCCGCCTTCTAAGGCGTGGCCACGCTCTAAAATGAAAAGTTTTCTGGAAATTCACCCTGCGAGATCATTTTCATGCCGACCACCTACAATTCACACAAATATCGAATATGAGTGAAATTCCAATTTTTAGCACCGTGAATAACCAAAATTAGGACAAAATAGCAGTGCAAAATACGTCAAATAACCATTCTATCAGCTACTGCTATTGATGATTGTTAAAGTGGCGTTTTCTCACATCGCCTTTTGTATAAGGAAACCTTTCTCTTAGTTATCTATAAATATAGTGGGTCTGTGATGGGATTAACTGCACCAAATCAAGAGAGCTTTAGTGGACTATTTGGCCTTTGGGTCATTAAACTTTTTGTTTAGTAAAATATTTTGGACTCTCTTGTGTTTTAAGTATTAGATGTTTTGGAATTAGGAACACTTTTCTAAGACATTTTTGTACTGTCTTCTTCATAATAAAATATTGTTCCTCCTCCGCTCGTGGATGTAGGTCTATTTGATCGAACCACGTAAATCCCTATGCTCCTGTTTTATTTATTTTTGTTTTTCTATTTATCTTTTCGGGGTTGTCAAAAATCCTTTTGTCAATTTTTCAGGGTTAGACCTAACAGATTGGTATAAAAACTTCTTCGAAAGCTTGAGTTTTGTGACAATAATGACAATAACAAAGACTATTGTCGAGAAATTTGACAGGAATATCAACTTCGGGATGTGGCAGCTTAAGTTGGAGACCATTTTGGTTCAAGACGGAATTGATTTAGTGATACACGGAATTGAGAAAAATATCAGAGGGTGTGACAGATGTAAATTTTGCTGAGATGGATAAGAAGGCAAGATTCAGTATTATCTTAAATCTCTCTGACGAGGTTTTGCGGGATGTAGCCACTAAGATTTTGGCAAAAGCCATGTGGGATAAACTTAAGGCCTTGTACATAAAAAAGATAGTTAAGAATCGACTTTATTTAAAGTAAAATTTGTATATGTTTCGCATGACTGAAGGTACATCTATACTCTCACATTTTGATAAATTGATTCCATTATTATGAATTTAGAAAATATAGATTCAAAAATTGATAATGGGATCAGGCCTTGTTACTTTTGTATTCCCTTCCCCAATCTTTTAAATATTTTCGCGATACTATGATTTATGAAAAAGAAATAATTTCATATCAGAAAATTAAATCTGCATTAAAATCTAAGGAACAGATAGACAGGGATATTAATGGGGAATTTAGTGGAGGTCAGGCGGAAGGTCTGGTTGCTAGGGATAGAACCGAAAAATGAGAATTTGACAGTAGTAGATCTAAATCCAGACATAGAAATTTGGAGTGTAATTATTGTCATAAAATGGGGCACATTAAGGCAAATTATTTTAAATTGAAAAGTAAATTGAAGCAAAAGGAGAAACCTGGTGAAAAAATATCGAAACTGCCGAAACTAGTATTGCAGCTGATGAGAATGAAGGAAATATTTTCTTTGTGACTGATGACAGGACAAGGTCTAAAAATGAATAAATTTTAGATTCAGGGTGCTCTTATCATATGTGTCCCAATAGGGATTTATTATCCACTTATGAATTTTGTAATGGTGGAATTATTTTGATGAGCAATAATGCCGTTGTAATGTTGTTGGTAAGGATATAATCCGAACTAAAATGCATATAGTATTGTGAGAACGCTCACTAATGTTAGACATGTTCCTGATTTGAAAAAAATCTCATCTCTTTGGATAACCTAGAGGCTCTTGGGTGCAATTATACAGGTGAAAATGGCGTTATGAAGATTTCTAAAGGTGCTCTCGTTGTAATAAAAGCTTACAGGGTTGGTAGTTTATATATTTTGTAGGGATCTACTGTCATAGGCTCGGCTGCAGTTTCATCATCATCATCTTTATCTGATTCTAACATCACCAAATTGTGACATATGCGTTTGTGACATATGCGTTTGGGACATATGAGCAAGAAAGGCTTGGACATACTAAGTAAAAAATTACTTCTTTGCAATCAGAGTACTGGGTCACTGAAATTCTGTGAACACTGTGTCTTTGAAAAGTAAAAAAGATTTAACTTCAGTTCTCCAGCAATCCATAAAGAAGAAAGGTACTCTTGATTATATTCATTCAGATTTATGGGATCCATCTCGTATTCCGTCTGAGGGTGGTGCCAGATATATGTTGACTTTCATTGATAATTATTCAAGAAAAGTTTAGATTTATTTTCTTAAACATAAGAATGATGTTTACCTCACTTTTAAGCAATGAAAATTTGTGATTGAGAAATAGACAGGTAAACAGATCAAATGGCTTTAAACAGATAATGACATGAAATTTTGTGAAAGAAAATTTAATGAATTTTAAAAATAAAGGAATTGTTCGGTATCGCACTGTCAGAATGACGTCTCAGCAAAATGGTGTGGCCGAACATATGAACAGAACACTTTTGAAAAAAGTGAGGTGCATGATCTTTAATGCAGGTTTGACAAAGGACTTTTGAGTAGAGGCAATCTCTATGGCTTATTATATTGTCAACCATGCTCTTTCTGCTGCTATTAATTTCAAAGCTCCTAAGAAAATTTGGTCAGACACTCTTGCTGGTTATTCTGATTTTAAAATTTTTGAGTGTCCAGTATATATGCATGTAATTAATGAAAAATTAGACTCTCGAGTTAAAAAGTGTGTTTTCCTTGGGTATATTTCTGGAGTGAAAGGATACAGATTATGGTGCTCTGATTCCAAATTTTTAAAATTTATAATCAATAGAGATGTCAATTTTGATGAATTCTCTATATTATCTTTCAAGGAGTCTTCTAGTTCTTGTCAAGCAGATGATAGTATGCAGAAACAGGTGCAGCTTGAGATTGGTAGTTCTGGTCCTTCTATTCAATAAGTGTCAGCAGATGCATCTGAATCTACTGATGAAAGTAATTCAGAAGAGGAAGAATATTCCATTGTCAGTGATAGACAAATGAGTGATATTCGGCCATCACAAAGATATGCAAATTTGGTTGCATATGCTTTGTTTGTTGCAGAAGAAACTGATGTAATTAGTGAGCCTACTACATATTCAGAGGCAGTTTCTTATGATGACTCTGCTAAGTAGTTGATTGCAAAGAATGAAAAAATTGAGTCTCTTCATCGAAATAGAACTTGGATTCTTGTGAAGCCACCTCTAGATAAGAAAATAATTGGATGCAAATGGATTTTCAAGAAGAAAGAAGGTATTTCAGGAGTTGAAGATGTAAGGTATAAAATACAATTGGTTGTAAAGGACTATAGTCAGGTACAAGATATTGATTCTAATGAAATATTTTCACCTGTTGTTAAGCATAACTCTATTCGTATTTTAGTTGTTTTAGTTGTCATGTATGATTTGGAGTTGGAGCAACTTGATGTTAAGACAGCTTTCTTACATGATAAACTTGAAGAAAAAATTTATATGAAACAACTTCAGAGATTTGAAATTGAAAGAAAGGAAAACCATGTTTGTTTGCTAAGAAAATTCTTATATGGATTGAAACAGTCTCTAAGATAGTGGTATAAGTGATAGGGTGTTAATTGTTGGTTATTTTATTGTTAATTTTCCCCTTTATCCTTGCCAAATATTGTTTTAATTATTAATATTTACTTATATTTGGTATTGGACTCAATTTCAGGAGGTGGAACAGAAAACTACAAAAATGAGGGACTTTTTGGAGATAATTGAGATTTCAAACAACCGGGCCCACATGATGCTACAAAGAGATTGCATTTCCTTTGCTGATTAGGAGATTGGAGTCCTACGGGCAATAGGAAACTAAAAGCAAGGAATTCGGTAGAGCCCCACTATTGGTTTGATTCTCAATTTCAGCGGGGACCACAGGGATAAGAAGCTTTAGTCATTGTTGGCTTTAAAAAGGAGACAAACGTACAGAGAACTCTAATCAATCAATAGTTTTAGTTTAGGCTTTGAGCATAGTTTTTAGTTTTCTTTTCTTAGCTCTTTCGCATGGTTGTTCTCCATTAATGGAGGACTAACCTCTTAATTCTAGTCAAGGGGACAACTGAAGACTTGGTTCAACAATTACTGTGAGATCTAATTTATTTTAATTGTTTCCTTAATTTATTGGTATTTATATGTTTCCTGCTTTTAATTGCTATAGCTAGTGTGAGTGATTGAATAGATGCGCAATATTTAATTATTCACATAGGCTATTTTGCTAAATAGGGATAATTGAATCCGTAATTGTTCGTTATCTTTATCACAGTAGCAACTGGCGTAATTGGGTTTATGTCAGGGGAACATACGATCTAACTTAAACAAACCCTCGTAGCGTGTTTGTTAGTTAGGATTGGGTCTTTCTAATTATTAATGCAATCTAGAAATTAAACCCTACGGTCGTACCTAGGGTTGTTTTTGGGTTAGAGAAATAGTTAACGGTCGTACCTTAACTATCGAGAAAGTAAGGAAAGGTTGGTTGTTTATCGCGTGCATGACAACTATAACTAATCTATTAATAAATGTGGAATTATCTGTGAATCAATGATCAGTGCCTGAACCATTTCTGAAGTGTACCCTTGGCTAGAGTTTCTCTTAATCATTTCTTTTAATCAATTATTTTCTGCACTTGATTTATTTAGTTAGCATTTAATCCAAGAACCTCCCATACTCTGGACTCTAGAAGAAACGAATTATCCCCAGTCCCTGTGGATTCGACGCTACTCACCGCTATATACAAAATTTGTATTTTTCTCGAGTAGGTATTTATTATTGTACAGGTTCGGCACCTGTCAATAAGAAATTTGACACTTTTATGTTGGGTCATGGTTATTCAAACAGCATGTATGATAGTTGTGTTTATTTTCGAAAGTTAGATGATAGTTCTTCATTTATTTGCTACTTTATGTTGATGACATGCTCATTGCTGCTAAAAATTTATCAAAAATTCACATTTTGAAATTGCAGTTAAGTAGCGAATTTGAAATGAAACATTTGGGAGCAGTTAAGAAAATTCTTGATATGGAGATCAAAAGAGACCGATGAGTTGGAAAGTTATTCTTGACTCAAGAAAATTACCTTGAGAAACTCTTGGAAAAGTTTGGTATGAAAGATATTAAACCTGTGACTACTCCTCTTACTAGTCATTTTCGACTATATGCTGTTCAGTCACCATAGTCAGTTGAAGAGGAAGAATATATGGCACGTGTTCCTTATTCTAGTACAGTTGGCAGTATTATGTATGTAATGGTTTGTACTCATTCAAATATTGCACAAGCAGTCAGTGTGGTTAGCAAATATATGTCTTGTCCTGAAAAAACACATTGGCAGGTTGTGAAGTGGATTCTTAGATACTTGCGAGAGATTTCAAACTGTTGTTTGAAATTTGGGAGAAATAATGACACTTTTGTTGACTTCGTAGACTCTGACTATGTCGGGGATCTTGACAGAAAAAGATCACTTTCAGATTACGTATTCTGTATTGGCAATTGTGCAATTAGTTGGAAAATTACTTTACAGCTTGTTGTAGTTTTATCTACTACGGAGGCAGAATATATGGCCATGATCGAGGCAATCAAAGAAGTCTTGTGGTTAAAGAGTTTGTTTGGCGAACTTAGTTTGCATCAAGGTGTTACTACTATTTACTATGATAGTCAAAGTGTCATTCATTTGACTAAAGAACAGATGTCATGAGAGGATGAAACACATTTATGTAAAATTTCATTTCATCCGAGATACCATTGCTGAAGGAAAAATCCTTGTTCAGAAAATCAGTAACAAGGAGAATCCTGCTCACGAAACCTCTTATAGTTTACAAGTTCAAGCAATGCTTGAATTTTGCTGGTATTCGTTGTTGGTGATTTAGGCCATTGGGGCTTATGTGGAGAAGGTGGAACAGTTTTGCTATTGTCAATATTAGGGACACGCCAAGGTAGAGATTTGTTAAATTGACGTTGTCCCACATCGTCTTTTGTATAAGGAAACCTTTCCCGTAGTTGCCTATAAATATGGTGGGCTTGTGATGGGATTAAATGTATCAAACCAAGAGAGTTTTAGTGAGTTATTTGGGCCTTTGGGTCATTAAACCTTTTGTTTAGTAAAATATTTTGGGTTCTCTTGTGTTTTGGGTCTAGAAACACTTTCCTAAGGCATTTTTGTACTCTATTTTTCATAGTAAAATATTGCTTCTCCTCAGTCCGTGGACGTAACTCTATTTGACCAAACCACGTAAATTTCTGTGTTCCTGTTTTATTTATTTTTGCTTTGTTATTTGTCTTTTCGGGGTTGTCAAAAATCCTTGGCAATTTCCTAAGATCAGACCTAACAATGATGATGGGAGCAATCATCACTGCTAATAATCCAATTGTTCATATTAGGCACAAAAAAGCTATTGGATTACGGAAAAATATAACTTGATAGATTGTACTAAAACTACTATCCCAAATTAGATCTAGTGTTAGAGTTAGAACATAAGAATTGCTGTAAAGAAGTTAATTGATCGAGTTGGACCACAAGATTGGTCATGAAGTATCTAGTTGGTGAAGATTGGACCGTAAGATTGGTCCCAAAATTGTCAAATTATTTATGATTATAAAGATAGAGATCAGAGAAGAATTCTATTAATTAAATTACCTATCAGTTAAATTATGGTTATGAAAATCACAAATCATGAGTTGTCAATTAATTGACATTAAATTGTGCAATGAAAGCTATCTATCCAAAAACGTGGATTATTTTAATAAGTCAAAAATAAATTGAGTGACGAGATAAATCTGTTCAGGTGTATGGATTATTGGAACAACAAAAACTTTTGAAAATGAAGAATTTGATATTAGCAAAATTTGCAAAGGAGATTATTGATAGTAATTGTGTTGGACTAGATCTAAGGAAGCATGATTTAAGGGAGGGAATGTCGGCTTATTAAATCGAGGCTCAAAAATAATTTTCTATATTATTATTTAGTAATGTTTTAGTCAAGTTAAGGCTTTACTAATTCTATTGGAGTCAAGTTATAGTAATTTTATTTTCAGGAATTAGTATTTTATTGAAAAATTTCTTGTGATTTTCAAACTTGTTTACAAGTTATCTAGTTTATAAATAAATCTCTTGAGAAGAGTGAAATATGAGAGCTGTGTTATTATGTATAATTAATATTATATTGTTGGTATTATTCCTCTTCTCCTATACATACATGTTTGTGTGTGAATTGTCTTCCCATATATATTGGTTCCATTAAATTTATCTCCTACAGCTTTTTGGTGAAAATTTTGAATTCTACACTATTGCATTGAGAGAAAAATAAAAGTGGGTTCTTGGGATTTTGTGGAATTATGGAAAGGTATGAAATTGTTAAGGACACTGAATCGGGTAACTTTGGTGTAGCTAAGCTTGTGAGAGATGGGAGGACTAAAGAGCTCTTTGTTGTTAAGTTTATTGAAAGACGCCAAAACAATTTGTGTTTTTGGTGAATTCTGCTGGTTCTTTTTACTTGGGATTTTTCATAGTTGGAGGACTTGAAGAACATGAAATTAGAAAAAGGAAAGGCTGCAGTATCATAAATGACTCTTGTTTGACGTCCTTGCTTTGAATATTGGAGGCATGAGTTTGCCAACATAGAATCTAAGCATGAAATAAGCACCATGTAATCTGACCATGACATAGTCATAGAATATGGAAATAAAACAAAGGCAGCAAGAGCCACAAACGAAAGAGGCAATTGGACAAAGAAGATAGAATCTGCTATTACATATTTCCAGTGAACAAGTTGTGATGGAATTAATTAATTACAGCCACCATGGAAGCCAAAAGGCAGAAAAAACTTTTTTTTTTTCTGGAAAGTTAAATGCCAGTAGCTAAGTTTAAATACAAAAGTCCTTGTCACTGCTAAACAAAGTCAGCCAATAGATGCACTATGGAAATTCAGGTACTATAGTCTTCCATCACTTCTGCCAGTGTACAAAATATGCAAATCCATTGTTCCTAATATCCACCAAAAATCAGTCTTGACTTGATAGCTTTTTCTTGACTGGACACCATTGTTTGCTAACGTCCCCTCGTGAAATTGGCCTCTAATTCTTATACTTTTAAACTTTTAAGTTCGATCATGCCTGCTGCTGCAAAGTTACCCACCACTTTTCGATTTTCCTGTCAACGACCTCCTTACTCAGGATCTGATCGAGCTTACATTTGGACTAGGTTTTTTCCCCCAAAATTCCCAATTTTGCTAAAATACTTCTTCCCAAAAGTTTTAGGAATGTAATGATCACTTGTTTTGTAATTTTTGCCACAAAATTTCTTTTTCTTCTCTTCTTCAGTTTCATAATATTGTTAAAAAATTATGCCAATATTTACTAAACTTTTCTAAAGTCTCATTTATTGCTATACAATTTTTGTCTACAAAATAACAAAAATGCTCCGATGTAGTGTGCAACTGGCATACCATCAGTTGCACAAAAATGTGGCAAATCATCCTAATAGTATTGGAAGAAGTACAATAAACATACACAATCCCACTTACCCTTGTCCCTTTCTAAATTGCATAAAAGTTAAGTGTCAGTTTAAGCATATTCAAGTTCATTTCCTCACACGAGTGGCTTTGGCAAAGATTATTTCCAGAATGCAGAGGACGAATCTAAGGAGACTTTGGATTATCTTTGCAACTGAAAAACTATTCATATTGACACTTGAAACATAAACATGCATTTTGTTGTAGACAAATAAATATTGATGCAATTGAAAATTATCTGATAGGTTGTCAGCCAATCAAACTAAAGGATTTGTATGTAGTGGTGAGTAAGATGATTTCCACAGGGCTTGGATTGATTTATTTCTTTTCCAAGCAAGAGTTAAATAGGGGATATTGGAAAAATTAAATTAACTAACTAATTTAAACACAAATAGACGTATGAAAACTAACTGCAATGAAATCAACAATTATGAAGCTCTAGCCAAAGGAATAATATCAGAATTGGTTTATGTAATTGATTATTGATGCAAAGATAAATTCAATATTCATGAATAAATTGGTTATAGCTGTCAACAAACTATGATAACCAACCTTTTCTTATTTTGCTGGTAGTTAATGTACGATTATCAACTACTTCCTTAATTGAAAGATAATCCTGAGTACAATCATAGGATTTAATTTCACCATAGCATTAAGAAGTAGAAAAGCTCAATTGCAATCAACAAACACACTATGAGTATTTATTTAAATAAAAATTGTATATTTTTCAGACACAAATCCAATCATACAAGTTGCCACTAATATTAAAACAGCCAAACAATTTTGAATTTAATTATTTCAATTAGCAATAGACTATTATAAATAATCAAATATCGCGAGCCTATTTAATCACACATAGTAATTATCACATATGTAATACAGGAAATAAATGAATACTCATGAATATATTAAATAGTAAAATTAAATTGGATCTCACAATTGCCGTTGAATGAAGTCTTCAATGATCTTGTGATTAGAAAAGTAAGTTTAGCCACTCTTCATGGAAAAAGTGCAGTCAAGAAAAATATCGATGTTTTCGTATTTTGAGAGAGGAAAAAAGGGGAGAAATTATTACTAGCTAGTTATGAACATGTTTCGAAATGAGAGTGAGTTGGGAATATATCCATGTTCCCACTCCAAAGATATCTCTCCTAACAAAAGAATTATTTCTTATCTAGTAAAGTTCCTCTTAATAATAACCTACTTTCCTAAATATAGTTGGAATAAAAATCTTAATTAATTATCTTTTGTAAAAATAGAGCTTTTCCATAAAAATAAAGCTTCCCAAAGGAGATAGGACTCTTGGTCCTTTTTTTCCTAGAACTGCAGACAATCAATCGAAATTAATTCCGGATTCTGCAACTTCTGAATTCTGCAAGGTCTTAAAGAAGTGGCTGTGCTTTACAACAAATAATCCTTCTCAACAGCTCTTTTTAAACTCTTTTTGTTTCAAATTCCTAAAACACCCCACAAAACATAAATAGAATCCACTCAATGACATAATAATCTACTAAAACAAAGGGAGAATTGATACAAAATATATATATTAATTGAGCACACTATTATTATCATTCGTTTGAGCATTACTTTATATGACATATTGTTCATCTAATTAAATATGGTTATATGTCATTCAAAGCTAGACTATTTGTTATTCCGTAACGGATTACTTTTTTAACATGTCAAGATAAGATGATTTCGGCTAGGCTCATTGGCCACTGCAGATAATTCAACCCCCCCCCCCCTCCCCCCTCCCGGGGGGCGGCGGTTCCTGTAGTTATAGAAGCGGATGGTGGGATGTGCATCATGAACATAAAAACCTCATTTTAGAATAACCAAAAAAAAAAAAGTCTTAACAATCATGCCATGTAAAATTCTCACTGCTTTTCTTTTAATAAAAGCAAATTTCTCACTGCTTCTTGTAGATTAAATTGCAAACAAGCTAAAAGACAGAATGAACAAAAACTCGATGAGTGATCTAAATTCTTTTTTGCTTGATTACATTTTCAAGTCAATATAAAAGAAACATATTTAGTCAATGCATCCCAAGAAGATGGTTCAGTGACAATCTACTATTTTTTGGGGAGTGGAGTCCCTGCAATAAAGTTTAAAACAAGAGAAAGAGCTCGATCAGGTCGGTAGCTTGGTACTTCGTGACCGGCACCTCTAACCGTTACAAATGTCAAATTATCTTTGTACTCTTGAACATATCCACCAACCTGATTATGAAAATCAAAAACAAAAAAAATTAATATATGTGATAATAAGTTAGGATTATTAGTACAATTTAAGAAATAAGATCCTTAGTATTTGGATCTCAAAAAACCAAATCCAATTTAGTGAAGTCGAAGTACTAGTGGAATGATCTTATATTGACCTCGCTATCTCGATACCAGGCACGCCAAGGATTTAAAGTTGTAATATTCATCACTTCTAAGGAGTATTGCGTA
Organism: Coffea arabica; assembly: GCF_036785885.1. Taxonomy (NCBI): domain Eukaryota; kingdom Viridiplantae; phylum Streptophyta; class Magnoliopsida; order Gentianales; family Rubiaceae; genus Coffea; species Coffea arabica. Next base: position 30,868,393 of record NC_092313.1, read on the forward strand.
CTGGTCACTGGAACCCTTCCATCCATATCACCACTGTTGACAAAAATATGACACCAAGGTTATTTGTTTAAGCAGCAAGGTAAATAGAAGAGGGGATTTTATAAATTTTAACGGGATAATCTTGATAATGAGTGAATTTTACAGCAAAGATTAGGGCGGAGAAGTGCACAGAACAACAGTTCCACAAAAATATAAACCAGACATGAAAACTTAAAAAAGATTATGAACTTAGTAAACTATTAGGAGGATTATAGTAGTCATGCTCTAAGTAAAGGGTTATATTGTGAACTATAGAAGTGTTATTTAAAAATGTGCAGTCAATGTGTCCAGCTTAGTTGTTTAACAGTAACAGTAATAAAAATCCACAGCTAAATGCATTTTGGAGGCCAGCAACCCTTATCCCTAATCGAGGAAATAGATAAAAAGCCTTCTCTCCGATACTCCTCCAGCTCTTCCATATGGGAGGAAGCTAGCTCTCCCTATAGTTTTTTTCTCGTTTTCTACAATCAATTTTCTCTTCTAGAATCTCTTGGAAAAAGATTCATCTCTTTTAAATTATTCTAACGGGAGTTTTCTCCTTCCTTAAAACTTCCTCATGATTTCTTTTTTTTTTTTTTGTTATTTTTCCTGTTAAGTATGAGATTTCTTGCATTTATTTTTTTTCAAACTAGAATAGTCCAAATGTCTTTTGTATGTGTCAATTGTTTTTGGACTTGAAACAGTTTCATATGAGATCTGGATGTTAAAAACATGCATATTATCTATCGGGCCGCAATACTTCATCTGAACTTAAGAAGATATTTTAGAGTTTTGATGTGCTATATATTCGATGAGTTTTTCAAATCTGCTATATCTGTTGATTTTCAAATTTGCTTATGTCTCTTCCGTGTTAATAATATATTTTCTGCCATTTGGGATAAAATTATGCTACTTATAAAAAAGAAAAAGAAAAGCAAATGTGAATGTATGGTTTTGATTTTTGATACATGATTTGGGCATTTGGGGCCACGATGCAAATTAAACGAAAAAATGGTGTTCACGGAAAAAGATAGAAAGCAGCCAAACTTTTTAAGATTTTACGTCTGCCTCCCCCTCTTCATTTTTAAACTTTTTCTATGCCTACTAGTTTCCTTAATTTATGAAATGCACAAATAATGGTGATAGGATGATGACCAAATTACCTAAATAGCCACACACGAATTCCATTCTCCATCAACTCTTCAATGGAAGGAAGGACCGTTGATGCTCTATCTTCCCAGTGTTCAATAACGCCACTGCAATTTTTTTTTTTATCAATTCAGTTTGAAAGATACCCAATTTTTCTTAAAAAGACACATTAGTCAAACGAGAGGGATGGGGTTCCAAAAACCTGCATGATTGCCAATCATAGTGTAATTTGGTTACATTAGCATGGATTGCCTCTTGTACTTCAGGCAGATTAAAGTATGAATAAACATAATTGTCGCTGCATGGATCGATCTCCATTATCTGCGAATCACATTACCAAAATTAAGATGTCGAAAAATTTTGTGAAATGAATTTTTTTCGGTATGTCTAAAATGTATTTCAAGTGTTAGATTTTTAGAAATATAACATTAATTAAGAAAAGCATATAAATGCAAGGGGATTAATTAGAAAAAGTGTATAAATATAAAAGAAAGTAGTAATTATTAGTGTGTGTATATACATGATAAGTTGAATGGAATGTAGATGTGTTAACAATGGCATTCGTTAGAAAAACCCCTTTTTTTGGTTAACCAGCAATAGTTTCGAAAAGCCGCAAATTGTTTTCACCTTTTCTTTGGGGTTCTGGAAAAAGGAATTTTCGACTTTTTAACACATATCACTACGCTAAGAACCTTCCACACATAAATTCAAAGAAATTAAGATCCAATATATGGACTTTTACAGATTATTATCTTTTGAGCACTGGATGTTCTTTGACCAAATGATATTGCTTTTCTCAAAAAAAAAAATCCACGAAAAATACGATACTGCCTCCCTCAAGTAGATTTGTGATAATATTTAGTTTGACTTGAGAAGGACATTCTCGGAATTTGCAAAAAAATCAGTGACATTAAAACTTCATTTTTGGCGATAACACTAACCAATTCTTTTGGTGCAACTAAAGTGCTTCAGAAAATCCCCTAACGAATGGTGTTGTATACTTTCAAAGGAAGTGTCATATGTTCCAATAAAATGTGTCAAAAGTATTCATCGAATCTGCTAGTACTAAAAACAGTGGAAAACTTACCGAAAACCTCTTAGGGATGCTGGTCACATTGGCATCAAAGCACAGAGGATAATAGATATTGTAGATGTCAATATCTTCTAGCATGTTGCTAACTTCACCTAAGGTGCTACTGCATTCATCAGATCTTTGGGCATCCAATGAGAAATTACAGTATTTATGAATTTTTCTTGAAGATTCAAGGGAAATCAAAGCATGGCTTGCCCAGTAATCAATCATGCCTATGTTATCCGTCTCATGATTGATATCTGCATTTCCAATCTGCATTTTAGCACAATAGGGTAACTTTAATTTAGTTCCATATACAAGTTAACAAAGACTTTCATTTTCAATAATTATATGTAATCATAGACAGCAGTCACATTCACTAGTTGGGGTATAGTTAGAATATTGTACGACTAGTTCCTGAAGTCCCTCCAAAGAAAGTGGCATCCAGGGTGCTCCAAGCATTCTTTTTGACCAAAGTCTAATTATGTCTCCACGTTGAGGAGAATAAGTTAGGCCCACAGTTGAACCAAAATTCTTTTTCTTTGTCGACTAAAATAATGGCGGAAGTAGAGAGACGAACCAGAATTCCTTTCAGGTTAATGATTGTCTTGTTGGCCTTCTTGTTATGATACACAATATTATGTGCTAATTGAGGTACATAATGACCAGCATAGCTCTCTCCAGCAATATAAAAATCTCTATCTTTGTACTCGGGAAACCTCTCAAGCCAATTTATTAAGAAAATGTAATTGTCCGCAGCCGTTTTTCTATCCCCACCCTTCACAAAATCTGACGTTGTGTTGGAGTATGAAAAGCCAACCCCTGCTGGAGATTCTAGGAACAGAACATTGGCCACTGTTGGGAGAACAAATTGATTGAAAAATTATTAAGTAGCTAAATATCAATATCTTTTATTTAAAAAGTATAAGAAGATATTGACTAGTAAAATATCAAGAGACGATTACACACCATGATTCCAGGCATATTGATTCTTGTACAGTGTTTTGCCATCGCTACCAACCCTGAACGGTCCAAGTTCTTGCATTGCTCCATAGCCAAGTGAAGAACAACCAGGACCTGTTTCGAAAGTGACAAATTGGGAAAATTCCATTTTATATTGAGGACGTTACGATATTGAATTGAACATACTACACATCCTGCCAAAAACGAGTTAAGTGAGCTGTTTAACTTTTTTTTGAATCACAAGCTTTTGAGGGACAAGAATGAGTATGTGCTTTAACTTAAAGTCTTAATGATTTGATGCCTTTGTCGTTTTGTCCACTTTATCATCTAAAGTGCACATACAAGGATATATCGTGGTCCTGATTTAAACTCCTATTCTTCTTCTTCTTCTTCTCCTTTTTTTTTTCTTTTTTTTTTTTTGAGATGGCACTTTAGACCCTACACATTGGTGATCTTTGAACAAGAACAAATTCACAAGGTTTTCATGTAGATAATCAAGTGTTATTGAATTAACACTGATATGACCCCCATTCCATCTATTCTAATAGCTAAAATAAATGGAAGTGCCTTATTTTATGCTTCTTTGTTGGTGGGGGTTCAATGAGTGAATTAAGGCATGGATGAGGGACCAAAACTTTTACGATCGAAATAGTTGAAGGAGTTGTGGGGTTCGTTGCTCTTTTGGCTTACTAATTGTGACTGTGATTACTTATATATAGAAAGAAGAAAAAGAAAAGACTTTTGACAATGATGTTATTTCTTTGTGGTCTTATTAAACCAAATCGGCATCCATGCCTCATCATTCTGAACACAATATGAACTAGTAGTGTTAATCCATAATTAGGTATAGAATGAGGATAGTTTATTAACATCTAGACATAACTCAATGATTACCCTGAAATAAATAATTAAATTAATCAAGAAACTGATATGATACTTAAATGGATTTTGCAGATGTCATAGTAAAGCACATGAAATAGTATTTCAATATCTTTCATAAGAATTTTTTATGACTATTGGCGTATGAATCACGAACTCATGTAGAAAAGACTTACAGAGTGACGTATGACGAAGAAAAAGCATAACAAAATCAAATGTCCATTTACAATGGGAATCGTTTCGATTGAGGGAATAAGAGGGGAAGTTCAGGGGAATAGGAAGGATTTGGTCTTATTGATTTTTTACGGGAAAAAGGAAATCATAAGGAAGGAAAGGTAGATGTTGGATTTACTTGTGTTCTGTACATTTGGTTTCTGTACAGATGGATAAAAGACTATTTTAAATAAGGGATAAGTGTAACCAGTGGACACTGGTTAAGTAGAATTAAGTTATTGATATTTTGGAAAATTAAATTAAATTACAAATTTATTTAAACGCAAGAAAAGACAATTATTGTTAGTATGTAGATTTATATAGTAAATTAGTGTAATTTGCGTCATTTAAGTGTATACTAATGGGCATCTGTTAGAATATTCGATAAAGTGAATCTGATCTTAATCCAAAACACATGGACCAAGCCACTTTCCTTTTCTCCACTCTTTCCTTATCTTTCTTTTCCACCGAAAATTATTGCTAATCATTGCTTTTTCGTCATGTAATTCTGGACTCAATGATAATTATCTGATGTAAAGACAGTTTCGTAAACAAACAAGTTCACATAGTAATGAGCAGACAGCAAAAAGAAAAACAACAAGATCCAAGTTCCAAGTTAGTTTAAAGTATATACAAATACCTCCATTGAGCCAAAGGAGAAGGGGCAAATCTTGAGCTTTCTTGGGATCCTGTGCTTCGGTGAAGTAATAATAGAAGGCACGGCCAGCAGTGGCATTGATGGTGATGTATCCACCATACTGTTTGAAACTAACAGAGGGTTGTCCGGGCAATTTCTGAATGATATCCTTCTCTTTCAGCCCATCTTGCATAGGCTCAGGTGGATTCTCAAATGGTGTGAAGTGGGATTTGTCAATGTTAGAATTAGGCTTCAATTTAGCCATGAAAAGTTGATGGCGAGCTTCTCTGTGGCTCTTCCCAAGGATCTTGAGAGCCAAAGATGAAAGCAAGAGAGTTGAAAGAAGAAGAATTTGGGTTTTCTTGATCTCCATCTTTGGAGTATTCTTGCTTTTTGAACTATACTACTTTCGAGTCTGAATTTTGCGTATATATAAGAAATTTAGGAGGGTGCATAACGATTATCAAACATAACCAGCATATGGAAGTTATGAATGTCTTTATGCGAATATGTGCAACGGATCTTCTGTCCCACACCTTGTGCCACTCTCTGTCTCACTCTCTGTTTCACTCTCTGTCCCACTCTTTATTATATTGCTATTTCTCCTACATAAACATCATATTTTAGTTCTTTTTTGTTTTCTTAAAATTCAATAACTGTTATTTAGGATGTCCTAAATCAACAACACGGCTACGGCCGTATTGGCGTACTTCTCTAGCCACGTGATTGACATTTGTTATGCACATCCTAGTTTTCTTATAGGGATAATTTCATAAACCTCCTTTGAGGTTTATGACTATTTCATCGATCTCTCTTCTAGTTTTGAAAATTATATTAACCTCCCCTGAGATTAACAAATGTCAATCACGTGGCTAGAGAAGTACGCCAATACGGCCGTAGCCGTGTTGTTGATTTAGGACATCCTAAATAAGAGTTATTGAATCTTAAGGAAACAAAAAAGAATTAAAACATGATGTTTATGAAGGAGAAAAAGCAATATAATAAAAAATGGGACAGAGAGTGGCATAGAGTGTGGGACAGAAGATCCGTTGCGCTTTCTTTGGTCATTTTACATGAATGTTCTAGTTATTATAAAATACGTAAATGTCGTGCATTATAAGTACCCATGTCCAACATCTACTATATTAACCACATCATTTTCTGGTTCATGTACAACAACTTTACACACTGCCCCTGCCCAACAGAGCCCCCCAACCCAAAAAAAAAAAAAGAGAAAAATTTGTAAACTTACATCATCCACTTTTCTATTACTGTTCATACCAACATGAATAGTTTTTGTTAGTGGCTCCGTTTGGCACCTGAGTTTTTTGAAAGTTTGTCTAAAACTTTACTGTAGATCATTGTAGAAGTTGTAGAAAAACTTTTGTAAGATGAAAAACTCTTTTTCCTCTTCATTTTCTTTTTTCTTTTTTTTTCTTTCTTTCTTTTTTCTTTTCTTTCCTCCCTTCCCCTTCCGCCTCCCCCTTCCCTCCCCCATTCCCTCTCTCAAAACTGCCAATGAAACAGTAAAAGATTTTTTTTTTTTTTTTTGCATTTTTTCTCTCCCCATCTCCGACCCGCCACCTCTCCCTCCCCTGCCACCCCTCTTCTCCCTCTCCCTCTTCCTCTCCCCATCTCCTCCCCCTTCCCTCGCCCGCCGCTGCTTCACCTGCCGGCAGATGAAGCAGCAATAGAAACCTTTTTTTTTTTTTCCAATTTTCCCTCTCCCTCTCCTCCCCTCCTCTCTCCTTCTCTTGCCGGACAGATCAGGTACAAAAACTTTTTTTTTTGTTGCAATTTTCCCTCTCCCCCTCTCCTCCCCTTCCCCTGCCACCCTCACCCTAAGTTTCAAAAAAAAAAGAAGAAAAGTCAAACCTTTCCTCAAGTTTGATAATCCAAAAAGATGCCGCTGCTGAAGTTCATATCAGCCTTCCGTTGAGCAAACCAATCCACAAGTTTCCGCTGTTGATGTTTAATTTTGAGGGATGGGAGAGATAAATTATGAGGAAAAAAGATCGGGTTAGCTGCAGAACTAAGGATGAACCGGAGATTCAGGGCTTTTTCTCGGCCGAGATTGAAATGAGAGAAATGAGAGGGAAAATTGGGAACAAAGAAATGACCCCGGTGCTATCTGGTCTCGCGACTAGATCGGCCAGAGGGGAAGGGGAAGGGTGGTGGGGGAGGAGTGGGGGAGAGGGAGAGGGAGAGGGAGAAAAAAAAAGGGGAGGATCAAATCGGGCAAAGGGGGAGGATGGCGGGGAAGGAAGAGGGGGAGAGGGAGAAAGGAAAAAAAAGAAAAAAAGAAGACTAGCACCGGAAGAGGTGATTGGCACCGAAACCGGCGACGAAGGTGGTGGTGGGTTGGGGTGGGGGAGGAAGAAGAAGAAAAGGGGAAGGGAATTTTTTTTTTTTTTTTTGTATGCTTTGGGTATTTTGAAATGTGTAGATAAAAAACTTTGAGAAATTTTTTTAGGTTACTGTAGCTAAAGTTGGTAAAAAACTAATATAAGACAAACTTGAGTAAAAACTCAGTTAAACATATCATATTGATTATTAAGTAAATATTATGAGGATAAACATAAGAAAAGCAATGAAAGCAAGAGGCGATTTTAACAGAACGTCATTACTCTTTAGCACGATCTTATTGTTTTTCATGATAATCATAACATGGCTGCTACTTTCGGCGTGTAGGACACAATTGAACACAGGCTTGCAAAAGGGCCAGCCACTTCGGGTGCGAAATTTGATTGCACTATTTTTCGATTATTAAGTTGGTAAAATATAAATTAGTATATGGAAGTTCCTCTACGTAAATATGTCAGTTTTCAATTCTTATCTTTATTTTTAATGCTTTTTATTTAAATTTTAACAAGCATGTTTCATTGGTATACTTTAGAGCGATTTAGTAGTTTGATTGCAGAGTAAGGCCGTGTTTGATAGTCCAATTTAGCACTTAATAGATTCAAATTTTAATATGTTCAGACGCATTTGATAATAAAAAATTGAACATTTGAATTAATTAAGTGGTACTCAATTTTCTAAATAAAACTTGTTCCTAAAAATAAGTGATATGCTATTTTTTTTTTTCCGGAAACGTTAGAAGGTTGTATTGATAAAATTTGTAAACTACAGAAGTATGGGCAAAGGCCCAATCCACCTATACATCGTGTACACAGACACAGAGGAAGCTAGCGCTCCTCATCTAATGGAATGCTTGTAGCATATGAACTAATCTGTCTAAGTCTATCATGTTGTTCATCTGGAACCAGATAAAAGGAGCATTGTACAAACATGGAGCTTAGTCTATCAATCTCCTCCACCTGAGCGAACAACCTGATATCTTTAGCTTTTCTTGACCTGAGTTGTCTTAGCAACTGTTGGTCTGTGATTCCCACTCTTATATGGGACCACTGTTTTGCTCTTGCTTTCGCCATGGCCAGTTTTAAAGCTTCTGCATAATCCAGTAGCCATTGTCCCGCGCTCCGCTCTCTCATAGCCCATATAGCTTTTTCCTGACCATTGCTGTCATTTGCCATTACTCCAATCCCCACCACCTGTCTTTCCTTCTTGACAGTAATAGCTACTTGTACATCAATGCCCTCCCCCTCAACTGTGTTGTGTTCTGACTCGTCCACAGCATCAAAAGTTTCTGTAATGCTCTCTTTCCTGATCCCTTCCATAGCTTCCCAATGTTCCATCCATTCTTGCATAGCTTTTTGTATTACTTGTAAAGGTAGCTTGTTCTTTTCCTTGAAGACTCTTTCATTTCTCGCTTTCCACAGTTGCCATAAAATATTAGCAGTCAGGCATATGTGCTCCAACCCTCCTTGCCTAGCTCTTGCACCTAGCAGGGCACTCCACCATCTCCTAAAGCATCCCCTTTGGTCAGCTACCCCTTCCCACTGTACAGGTGATATGTTCCACACTTGTTCTGCATTCTTACAGTGGAAGAGTAGGTGTTCCACCCTTCCCACTGTACAAGTGATATGCTATTCACTTATTACTTAATGTGATATACATTCAAATGTATTAGATTTGGTATTTAACAATTTAATAATTTAATGGATTCATATTTCAATTTTATCAAATGCACCCTAAGTTTGACTCTTAAAACAATCAACTTAATTTTAAAAAAAAGAAATGAAAATTATGACTTTATACTTAAAGTTTGATTTCGAAATAATGTCTTAAAATAGTGCTTTTGAGTAGTCTTGAGAGTTTTGCTTATTTCTTTCCTCAAATTGGCAACTTTGAGAGTTTTTGTATACTAAATATTAAACATGATGGTTTGGTGCGATGGCTGCATGAAGAGGAGAAGTATTTGCAATACTTTTACTTCTCTTCCTTTTCGTTTATTCGTGAAAATGCTATAGGCTGACTTGTCATATGTCAAGATGAAATATTTTTTCACTACATCATGCTTTTCCGCATGGATTTCACTCTTCAACATCCATAGAATGAGAAAATGACTCTCCTTGGTTTTAAAAACTACACATTCTTAAAATACTCTGAAAACAGACAGTTCCTTCAAGTAAGAATATAACACACACAATAAACTTATCTCTTATTGCACTTCATGAATATTACAACATTTAAATATGTACCATATACGTTGTGAACAAAATTTTCTCAAATATTTCTTTCTTTCTACGTTTTAAGAATAAATGTTCCGTGGTACATGGGTGTTCGAGTTGAAGTTGACTCCCAATCCTTAGCTTGGCCTTTATGCCTTACGGTGAGGAGCATTCAGGACTTGCTTGCTTGTCTTGGTGTTACATTGATTCGTATCTATAGGAAGGCTCCTTCAAAAAAAAAAAAAAAAAAATCTATAGGGATGCTACTGCAGTTGACATCTTAGCTTCTCTTCATGTATCTGATCAATGATTTTACTTATCTTTGGTAGAATTACCGAAGCAGTGTATAGCTATTATTGTTTTACACTCTTTCATATTTTCGACATGTGAGAGAGTAATATTCCTTATTTATTAGTCTTTTTCCATGTATTGGAGGTTAGGTATAGCTCTCCTCCATTGTTTAGTTTTATTCCAGGTGCGTGTGTGTATACATAAATGATTCATTGTATTGGAGGCTATACCTAACCTCCATACATATATATATATATATATAATTAATGAGTAATTTATACATATATATATACATACGGGAAAAGAGAGTGTAAACGAGAGGTCTCAAATTTGAACCCTCGAACTTACATTTAAAAAAATTAGGGAGAATTGTAGTGTTAATCCCCAATGTATTACCTATGCACGGAACTAGTTCTCAATCTATTTCAAAAAATAAATTTAGTCCCTAATCTATCCAATTTTGCGTAAAAATGGACAATTGACAGATTCCTTCCAATTGAGTAACGGAATGTGGCGCGTGCACTCACTGTACCAGAACGTGCAAGTGGTTTCAATTCTCCCTTCTAATCTAACATACATGCTGGAACTAACATGTTATACACCGAGTTGCACTTCAATACAAAGGTTTGGAATCAGATTTCTTGAAGAACCTGCAATGGTTCCTAATTCATTCTCTCGGCTGCAACATTAATTTCCAGTAGCAGCAGCAGCCTTTTCGTTTGATATTTTCTCATTAGTTCCGTTTCTGTTTTATGTCCTAGCTGATCCTGCAAAGGATACCTATTCAACTACAGGTTATCCTAAGCTAAACACGGAAGTTTATGACCATATTCCAAGAGGAAACTTAATCAAATCCCATGCCTGTGCAAGGCTGGAAAATCTTATGCAAAGCAACCTGCACCAGATTTCTTTCATGCACACGTTCAGATTCTTGCAAGTTACTACGGTAACCTGCTTTTACTACTTAAAGTGAACATACTCATACATTCCTAGCTACTTGTTTCCATCCTCCTTTGATAGCACCTGCACAATCCGTACCTGTTTCTTAGCTAAAGAGCAGAATTTTCTTTTAACAAGCTACCAGTTCTGAGCAGGATTTCTCGCAACCAAACTTACTTTCCTTGACTAGAATCTAGCATACTATATACGTACTCAAGGGCTTCAGCTGATAAAAAAAAATTATTGCAGTCATTTTACCTCTTTCTTTCCTTTTAGAGTTTGGAAAATTGCAGACTGCACTTTTAGTTTCCTGCTTCGGTTCCCAAAACTGCACCAGCCTCTTCTTCGTACTCACTTTTGGCTCACGGTTTTGAGGTTACAAGCTGGAGCAATGAAGCGAGCAAATGTCTATCTTTCTCTTCCTTACTCTCTCGGTTGCGGGCTGGAAGCAAGGAGAAACCAGAATGTTCTCTTTTCCTCTCACTCGGTTGTGTTTTAAGATGAAGGGGTGTGGCTGAGTCTCTCTTTCAGTTTTGCTCCTAGTGTTTAGTTGGTAAGAAAAGAGTTGAAGCGTGCTTCTTCACTCGGCCACCGCTCAATTAATATATCAGTTTCTATTGCTCCATTCACTCACCGCTTGCACTTAGCTAATAATTGGCAGCTATTTTCTCCTCCTAAATTCATTTATCTCGCTGCTTATAGGACTTAAGAATCAAAAGGTAAACAATCCACTCGGTGGTCTCTTTTATTTTTCAATCGGTGCTGCCAGCTAAGTTGCTCACTCAGACCAACTCCAGGTATTTCTTTCTCTCAGTTTCTGCTAAAAATTCTGATGGTTTTATGCCAATGGTGCTCACTCAGGCCACTGCTCAAATTTCTTGCAGATTATTTTCTCATCTTCCCCTCTGCCGCCGTCGCTCTTTTCACTCTTCTGCGACCCTTCTGAAATGGGCTTCCGGGGTAGAACCCTCCAACTTGACAATGTCCGAACTCACCAGTCGGGTTTGCCGCCTTTTAGTTCTCGAACGCCATTCAGACCTCAAGAACCTTTCTTTCCAATTCTCCCACGAACTCGTCCATGCTGTCCTCCAAAAACTGAAGCCCAACCCCTCCGCCTGTCTTCAGTTCTTCAGATTAGCTTCAAACCAGTCAAATTACCAACCCCATTTCAAGGCTTACTGGAAAATCGTTCACATTTTGTCCAAGGATAGAAAAGAACAGAGATGTGAAAAAATGAAAAGAAGAGAAAAAGAGAGGATAGATTTTGAATTTTTAAATAGTTTCTTGATTTACAAACATTGAAACCACTTGCACCTGCTGGTACAGTGAGTGCACGCGCCACATTCCGTTACTCAACTGGAAGGAATATGTCAATTGTCCACTTTTACGCAAAATTGGATAGATTAGGAACCAAATTTACTTTTTGAAATAGATTGAGGATCAGTTCCGTGCATGGGTAATACATTGGGGACTAAAACTACAATTCTCCCAAAAAATTAATATATATATATATATATATATATATATATATATATATATATATATATATATATATATATATATGTACGTATGTAAGTAAGTAAGTATGTATATAGATTTGTAAAGCAGCAAAGAGGCAGCTATCACTATAAAAAAAAGTGATTTAGTGACATTAAACTAATGGCATTTTCAAACGGGACAGAAATTTTTTCATATAAAATATAGCCATCGAATTAAAATTGAATTAGATAGTATGTAATATAAAATTAATATAATTCTACAATGCAAATTTATTTGTTTAATAGTTATTAAAGTTAAATTAATCATACATTAACATATATATTTTTTAGATCTAGCATTTAAAAAATAAGTTTTTTATGGCATAGTTTCTAGAAATAGGTCAAATTAAATTTAGCTTTTGATTTAACTTTTTCTGTTCAATACAAAATTAATCTATGCTTAGCTTGTTATCTATTTCATAATTTATGATATTAGTAATCAATGAATGCCATGTGCCCCGTGTTGTATTATACCTTTTATCTATAGTTAATATAGTTTGTTGGATGTGTAATGTGACATTGAAATGCACTCAAGTGATTAATTACATAATTAATAAGTTATATGGCAGGTTATTGGCAATCATTTTTTATACTAGTAGGTTTACGCAATGATAGTATAGTGATTTTTTTTACACTGGTAGCTTTATATGGCAGGTCATTATAGGCAATCATTTTTTACACTAGTAGATTTACGCACTGATAGTATAGTAATTTTTTACACTAGTAACTTTAGATGAATGCCACATATGCATGATTTGAATTTCAAATTTGAATTCATGTTGTATAACATGATTTAAACCAATTAGTGTAAAAAAAATTATATGTCGATCCTGTTTGGAAGTCTAGTTTTTTAGCAAGTTTGTATTATACTAGTTTTTTAACAACTTTTGCTACAGGAACCCCAAAAACTTATCAAAGTTTTTAACCTACGCACTTAAAATATCCAAAACACAAAAAAAAAAAAAAAATCCCTTCCCCTTTTCTTCTTCTTCGTCCCCCACCACCACCTCCGTCGCCGGCCACCACCTCTGCCGTCGGTTCCGGCGCCAATCACCTCTTCTAGTGCCGGTCTTATTTTTTTTTTCCTTTTTCCCTCTCCATCTCTTCCTCCCCTGCCATCCTCCCCTCTGTCTTTTTTTTTTTTCTCTCCGCGTCTCCCCCACTCCTCCCCTACCACCCTTCCCCTTCCTCTTTGGCCGATCTGGTCGCGAGACCAGATCGCACCAGGGGAGGGTGAGGGTGGCGGGGGAAGGGGAGGAGAGGGGGAGAAGGAAAATTGCCCAAAAAAAATCATTTCGCTACTTCATCTGCCGGCAAGAGCAAGGAGAGGAGAGAGGAGGAGAGGGAGAGGGAAAATGTGAAAAAAAGAAAGAAATCAAGCATGGTGAGAAGCGGGAAGGGGAACAGGGGAGGGGGAAGGGGCAGAAGGGGTGGCGGGGGAAGGGGGTAACGGGGCAGAGAGGGAAGGGGCAGAGGGGTGTGGCGGGGAAGAGTGGAGGAAAGGGATGGTGGGCAGAGGGGGGTGGCGGGGGAGGGAGTGGGAGGGGTGCCGGCCCAAGGGGGGTGGCGGGGAGAGGGGGGAGGAAAGGGATGGTGGGTAGAGGGCAGTGGCGGGGGAGAGGGGAGGAAAGGGGTGGCAGGGGAGGGAGAGGGAGGGGGGAGAGGATAAAAGGAAAAAAAAAAAAGTTTGTATGTGTTTGTAGAGGCAGTTTCAGGAGAGGGAACAGAAGAGGGGGAAGGGGAAGGGAGAAGAAGGGGGAAGGGCGGAAGGAAAAGAAAAAAGAAAGAAAGAAAGAAATAAAAAGAAAAAAGAAAAAGAAAGAAAGAAAAAGGACAAGAAAAGAAGTTTTTTCATCCTATAAAAGTTTTTCTACAACTTTTACAGAGATCTACAGTAAAGTTTTATACAAACACTCAAAAAACTCACCTTCCAAACAAGCCCAGATTATAGAAAAAAATTAACTACTTTTTTTATTACATTTTTCTACAATATCAGAGAAAACTAATCATAAATTATATTTTGATAAGAATATAAAATTACAATCAACTCAACTAATAAGGATAGGATCAAAGTAAACGAATTACGTTTCAACAATACTTTCTCCACACAAATGGTGGAAACAATAATCCGTATATAGTGGGTGAATTTAACAGGGAAATCAATCTCACATTCAATACCCAAAAGGGAATTAACTTACACGCCTTATTATTAATTTTTGTCTAGCCACTAACCCACTATGTGTTGTCAAAGCAAATAAGCTCATTAACTGACAAAAAAAGCTGCACAGTTTATGGTTTGTTTTTTAGTGCTGAATGTTTACAAATAATATGTTTAGCCGGAAGGAAAAAAATATGGATGAAAATTATTGGGTTCTTGTCTTAATTTCAAACCCCTAGAACCTAAAACAAATAAATAAATAAATAAAATTCTCACTCCTAGTAAAGTAGATAATGAAACAAATTACATCTAAATTTATCAAAGCATGCTATGGAGTATGGACCACACATTATGGTGATTTAAACTGCAACTGAAAAATTACAGGATTTGTGAGATCTGGGTATGTTGAGTTTGTGTATCTTAATAAAGTAGCAATACGTCGAGTAGTTCTAGAATTCACCATCAGTTTCAATTTATAAATTACTTGACTTGCTGTGTTAGGAAATCATTTTTTGCGAACTCAATTAAGAGTTCATCTAGAAAATTGCTCAAGAAAAAAAAAAGGAGCTCATCTAGAAAAGTGTCAAAAGGGGGCCTACTAAAAACAGTCTCTAAGTAATAATATTTGGAAATAAAATTTACATTGAAAAAGTATCAGTGGAAAATAATTCCTTTTCTTAAAGAGTTCATGGCAAATGAATTTCTCAGTCTATCTTCTATTTTCTTTGTTTTGGTAACTTTATGCTGCTACAATTTTCCCATCCCATGGAGGGCATCTGTGGCTTTTACAGATGGAATAACGTAAAATCGCACGGTATTGGTAAGTGACACATTCCCTTGAATAGATGGTTAATATGCATAACATCACTGTGAAACTTGAGATGTGTAGAGTAGCCATTAATCCTCTAGTAATTTTACATTTAGCCAAATAACACTTGTGAAAAATAGAATAGCCACTAATATCCTCTGTAATGTGAAATTAAACCAAAAAGAAATAAAAAAGCCACGCTGTAATTTTATACTATCATTTTTTTCTCATAAAAATTAGGGATTTTAATAGTAGGGTAACGTTCACTGCAGAGTTACCAAACACTTTCATAATCTTATTGAGCTAGGTACACTATCTATCGTGTTAATTGACTCGTTAAAGTTATAAAAATGGTTTTTTTTGCACCTTTTTGTTTATATTCTTCAGTTAAAAGAAACAGAATTCATGGCATGGAAGTGGCACAATATACTTGAGAGGGCAGTCAATATAAAAGAAACACATTAAGTCAATGAATTCCAAGAAGATTGTTCAGTGACAATCTACTATTTTTTGTATATTTATTTTTTGGGGAGTGGAATCCCTGCAACAAAGTATGAAACAAGTGAAAGAGCTCGATCAGGTCGGTAACTTGGCACTTCATGACCGGCACCTCTAACTGTTACAAATGTCAAATTATCTTTATACTCTTGAACATATCCACCAACCTGATTACAAAAATCAAAAGCAAAAAAAATTGATATCTATGATAATAAATCAAGAATATTATTACAATTTAAAAAATAAGACTCTTAGTAGTTGGATCTCATAAAACCAAAGCCAATTTAGTGTAGTGAAAGTATTGGTGGAATGATCTTATACTGACCTCCCTATCGCGATACCAGGCACGCCAAGAATTTAAAGTTGTAATATTCATCACTTCTAAGGAGTATTGCGTACTGGTCACAGGGACTCTTCCATCTGTATCACCACTGTTGATAAAATGTGACACTAGGGTTATTTTTCAAGCAGCAAGGTAAAAAGTAGAGGGGATTTTATAAATTTTAACAGGTTAATCTTGATAATGAGTGAATTTTACAACAAAGACTAGGGCAGAAAAATGCACAGGACAATAGTTCTACAAAAATATGGAGCAGAAATGAAAACTTAAAAAGGTTATGAATTTAGCAAACTTGAGGGGCTCTATTAGGATAATTATGATAGTGATGCTCTAAGTAAAGGGTTATATTGTTAAAAGTTATCTTGTGAATTATAGAAGTTTATTTAACAAGGTGCAATTAATGTGTCCAACTTAGTTATTTAACAGTAACAGTAATCAAAATCCACAACTAAATGCATTTTACAGGCCAGCAGCCTTTAGCCCTGCTCAAGTAAGTAGGTTAAGAGCCTTCTCACCGATACTTCTCCAGCTCTTCCATATGGGAGGAAGCTAGCTCTCCCTATAGTTTTTTCTTCTAGGACCAATTTTCTCTCCTAGAATTTCCGAGGGGAAAAAAATTCCATCCCTTTTAAATTATTCTAGCAAGTGTTTTCTCCTTCCGTAAGAATTTCTTGTGATTTTTTTTTTTGTTATTTTTCTTGTTAGATGTGAGATTTCTTGCATTTGTTTTTCAAACTAGAAAACTTCGAATCTGTTTTGCCATGTATCAATTGATTTTGGACCTGGAACAGTTACATGTGAGAGCTGGTTGTTAAAAGCATACATATTATTTATTGGGCTGCAACACTTCATCTGAAGATAGAACATATTTTAGAGTTTTGATATGCAATATTTGATGAGTTTTTCAAGTATGCTGTATCCATTGATTTTTCAGATTTGCTTGTATCTCTTCCATGTTATTCCATTATAAAATTATGCTGCTTACCAAAAAAAAAAAAAAAAAAGGAAAACCAACGGTGGATGTATGGTTTTGATTTTTGATACATGATTTGGCCATTTGGGGCCACTAAGTAAATTAAACAAAAAAATGGTGTTCACGGTAAAAGATAGAAAGCAATCAAACTTTTTAAGGTTTTACGTCTGTCATTTTTAAAATTTTTCTATGCCTATTATTTCCTTAAGTTATGAGATGCCCTTTATAGAATGCACATATAATAGTTATAGAATGATGGTCAAATTACCTAAATATCCACACACGAATTTCCTTCTCCATTAACTCTTTAAGAAAAGGAAGAACGGTTGATTGTCTATCTTCCCACTCTTCAAGAACGTCACTGCAAGTTTTTATCAATTCGGTTAGTAGAAAAACTAGGAATTCTCAATTTTTTTTTTTTGGTTTTAAAAGATGCATTAGTCAAAAGAGAAGGAAGGGGAGCAAAAAACCTGCATGGTTGCCAATCGTAGTGTAATTTGGTTACATTAGCATGAATTGCCTCTTGTACTTCAGGAAGATTAAAGTATGAATAAACATAATATCCACTGCATGGATCGATCTCCATTATCTGCATATCACATTGCCAAAATTAAGATGTTGAAATATTTTGTGAAATGAATTTTTTTTGTTAACCAGCAATAATTTCAAAAAGCCCTAAATGTTTTCCCCTTCTTTTTTTTTGGGGGGATTCTGGGAAAAGGAATTTATGACTACTTAACAACATATCACTAGGCTAAGAACCTTCCACGCACAAATTCAAAGAAATTAAGAACCAATATATTGACTTCTAAAGCTTAAAACCTTTGAGCACTGAATGTTTTTCGACATAATGATATTCCTTTTCTCAAAAAGAAAATCCACATAAAATGACAAGACTGCCCCTCCCAAGTGGATCTGTGATGATATTTAGTTTGACTTGAGAAGGACAATACTGGAATTTGAAAAAATTTCAGTGGCATTATACTTTCAGTTTTGGCAATAACACCAACCAATTTTTAGATGCAACTAAAGTGATTCAGAAAATCCCCTAACGAATTGTGTTGTATACTATCGTCGAATTACTTCCAAAGAAAGTGTCATAAAAGTGTCAAAAGTACTATCGGATGTGCTAATACCAAAAATAGAGGAACACTTACCGAAAACCTCTTAGGGATGCTGGTCACATTGCCATCAAAGCACAGAGGATAATAGATATTGTAGATGTCAATATCTCCTACCATGTTGCCAGCTTCATCTAGGGCACTATTGCACTCATCAGATCTTTGGGCATCCAATGAGAAATTACAGTATTTGTGAATTTTTCTTGAAGATTCAAGGGAAATCAAAGCGTGGCTTGCCCAGTAATCAATCATGCCTATGGAATCTGTCTCTTGATTGATAACTGCATTTCCAATCTGCATTTTCGCACAATAGATTAACTTTAATTTACAGGTGAAAGCTCTTTCATATTCAATAATTATATGTAATTATTCACAGCAGTCATGACATTCACGAGTTGGGATATGATTGCCTAACCACTCGCCTATTTAAAGAACCAAATTTATGAAACCCAAGTTGATGAGGTTAAGTTAGAAAATTATGAGATTTCTTAGTGTCCGTTTCCTAAATGATTTTGAACACCTAATGTTCAACTTTTGATTTGATAGAAGTTACTGTTTTATGTTCTCAATTGCTAAAAATTGGAAGCAGCAAAGGGAGTGATTTGGATTTTTATCCTAATTTTTAGAAACTGAGGTAACTGAGAACAACCTCTTTATACAATTTATAAACTCTATGATTTAAGGAAAAAATATTCAAAACAGTAAAGACTGCCTCAGGATGATTGATAAACAAGTGGAAGGGAAAATTTTGGGCCCTGGAATATTCTTAATATGTTCCACGTTACAAGGATTCTTTATACTCCAAACTGTAATCATGTCCCAACATTGAGGAGTAAGACGAAAATCCCTTTTTCTTTCTCGATAACAATCAAGTTTCAACCAACGATGGAAGTAGAGGAACGTACCAGAATTCCTTTGAGATTAATGATTGTCTTGTTGGCCTTCTTGTTATGGTAAACAATATTATGTGCTAATTGAGGTACATAATGACCAGCATAGCTCTCTCCAGCAATATAAAAATCTCTATTTTTGTACTCGGGAAACCTCTCAAGCCAATTTAGTAAGAATATGTAATTGTCCGCAGCAGTTTTTCCATCCCCACCCTTCACAAAATCCGACGTTGTGTTGGAGTATGAAAATCCAACCCCTGCTGGAGATTCTAGGAACAGAACGTTGGCAACTGTTGGGAGAACAAAATAATTGAAAAATTATTAAGTACCTAAACATTAATATCTTTCATTTAAAAGGCAAAAGAAGACATTTCTAGTAAAATTTCAAGAGAAGATTGCACACCATGATTCCAGGCATATTGATTCTTGTACAGTGTTTTGCCATCGCTACCAACCCTGAATGGTCCAAGTTCTTGCATTGCTCCAAAGCCAAGTGAAGAACAACCAGGACCTGTTTTGAAAGTGACAAATTGGGAAAATGACATAAAAATCTGCGCCATATATTGTGAACAAGCAAGTTCACAAAGTAAACATGGTCCTTACTCCATATCCATTAGACTGACTAGTGAGCAGACAGGAAAAACACCCAAGAAGATGGAAGTTTAGAGTAAGCATATACAAATACCTCCATTGAGCCAAAGGAGAAGGGGCAAATCCTGAGCTTTCTTGGGATCCTGTGCTTCAGTGAAGTAATAATAGAAGGCACGGCCAGCAGTGGCATTGATAGTGATATATCCACCATACTGTTTGAAATTAACAGGGGGTTGTCCGGGCAATTCCTGAATGATATCTTTCTCTTTCAGCCCATCTTGGATAGGCTCAGGTAGATTCTCAAATGTTGTGAAGTGGGATTTGTCAATGTCAGAATTAGGCTTCAAGTTAGCCCTAAAAAGTTGATGATGAGCTTCACTATGGCTTTTTCCAAGGGTCTTGACAACCAGAGATGAAAGCAAGAGAGCTGAGAGAGCTGAGAGAAGAAGAATTTGGGCTTTCTTGATCTCCATCTTTAAAGTGTTCTTGCTTTCTGAACTGTGCTCTACTTTGGAGCCTGAACGTTGTTATATATAAGAAAATTAAGAGGGTGCTTAAGAACATTCAAACATAACAAGCATATGGAAGTTATGTTATGTCTGACGTTATGCCATTATGTGCCACAAGCAAAATCTTCACGGTTTGGAGCCTTGGACTGATTGGAGAATTGTTTTTTGTAAATTGTCTCCTTCATTAGGAGTTTAGGAGTATCTTTAGGATCCAATTGCACTTCTGGGCATTTTGGTCATTCCACATGAGTAATCAGTTTGGCCTAAAACATGTTAATGTGGATACCAATAGAATTTCGAACTCCAAAATTTTGGAGTGAATTTTCCGTAAATATAAGCAAAATGAGTATGGTTGGATTGGCTAGATATCTGATTTTGTAAATAGACTCGTTGATTTATAAGGAGTTTACAAGTACTAATGATCTTAATGAATCCAATTGCTAGAAGTCTTGATCATCTGATATTAATGTTCCAGTCAGTATAAAACAGCTAATTGTTGTGCATTTGAAGATGGTAATTGTTTTCTAAGTTCCAATCCACCATCTATTATATATAAGCAAATCATTTTCTGACGCATGTACAACTACTTTATCCCGAAAACAAATTACCAAAAAAGAAAAAGAAAAAAGAATTGTAAAGTTAAATCATCCACTAACATGAATAATTTTTGTCAAATTAGTCAAACATGATCTTATTGATTATTGAGTAAATATAATGAGGATAAAAATAAGAAAGTAACGAAGGTAAGAGGTGATTTGAACAGAACGTCATTAGCATGATATTTTTGTTTTTCCCTGAAAGATTTTTCTTGTAATCATGACATGGTTACTCTTGGCCCTGGAGGACACAGTGAAAGATTTTTCTTTATGTTTTTCAACTATTATCTGTAATTCAAATACTGTTTTTGCATTTCTTTAATTTTATGAAGCATGTTTTATTGGTATACTTTTGATAGATTTCAGTACTTTTGGTTGCAAAATAGGTTTGATTCTGAAATGTACGATCAAGTTAACTTACAAAAACAAGAAAATTATGACTTCGTGACAAAAAGAAAAGGTTCTACATTAAACACTTAAAGTTTTATTCTGAACAATGTCGTACAGGAATGGTTTTGAGTAGTCTTTGGAGTTTTGCTTATGTTTTTCCTTTCTTGTTTTTAAGTTTGTGTGCTTCTCACATTTTTCAACAATATCAGAGAAAACCAATCATATATTATACAGTTTGTCCATAGGCACTCGCTAAAATATATTTCATGCGTTATATTTTTTGAAATATAAGATTAATTAAGGAAAATAAATAAATACAAGAAATGGTAGGCAAGATTAATAGGGAAAGTATATAAATGCAAGAGAAGATAATAATTGTTAGTATGCGTATACATGTAATAGGTTAGGTGAATACTAGATGGATTAAGTAAGAGCACCCGTCAGAAAACCCCAATATTATATTCTATAAGAACATAAAATCACAATGGGTTTGTGCAACTGGGTACTCGTTGGACACTTGTTAATATGTATCTGAAAATATTAATATGCATTTGACATGTCAAAGTTTTGAAAAAGTGAACTTAATTAGGGAAAGCATACAAATGTAAAAGAAAATAATAATTGTTAGTGCCTGCGTTTATATAGTAGGTAGGGATAGGCGCGGGTCGGGTACCCGCCCCATTCACCATTTGGCTAACCCGACCCGCACCTTGCGGGTCGGCCATTTTCTGACCCTTACCCGCCCCACATATCAGCGGGTATCTGATTATAGGGTACCCGCTGAGATAGGGTCAGGTTAGCGGGTACCCGTCCCGCCCCATTTATCATTTAATTTTTTAAAAAAAATAATTTATACCAATTTAATTTTATATTTTACACATTCATCTAAGATTTAATAATTTTTTTTCTAAAAAAAGGTTTCCCACCAAGAAAACAAGCATATGAAGAGAATATAAGATAAAGGAAAAAAATTAAAAGAATTCAAAATCAATAAAAGTTTGAAATAAGTAATACAATTTTTAATATATATGTTTCACATTAATTAAACTTTTTTCTATAAAATATAAGATAATGACCTCTACAAATGAATCTTGTAAATAAACTATAGTCTCTCATATTTGTAATACAATTTGTTTAATAAAATTACTTATTTAGTTCTAAATTATTATTTTATAGTGTGTGTATAAAAATAAAAATAAAAAAAATATATATGCGGGGCGGATCGGGTACCCGTGAGTTTTTAATTATGTGATCCTAACCCACCCCGCATTTTAGCGGGTACCCGACCCTCTTTTGACCCAATCAAATAATAAAAATCGGATATCCTAATTTTCGAATTGGATCGGATCGGATATGACGGATTTTCGGGTTAGCGGATAATTTTGCCACCCCTAATAGTAGGTTGAGTGTAATTTAGGTATGTTAACGTGTGCTTATTGGACATCCATTAGAAAAATTCAAATTACAATCAACTCAGCTAAATTTGAAAAGGATCAAACTAAATGGATTACGTTTCAACATTACCTTCTTCACACAAAACTTTGGAAAGAATAACCACATATAGTAGGCGAATCTTGGCAGGGAATCAATCGCATATTAAATACCAAAAAGTGAATTAATTTATCTGATTTATCCCTAATCCTTGTCTAGCCACTGACCCACCATGCGTCTATTTTTAAAATGGGGACCAATACCCCCAATTCATGAACCAAATAATTCTACCATTTTGGCTGCATGTTAGTAGTACAATACCAATAGAAGATTCAAAGACGACCTGTTCGTGGGGCATTCTGGGCAGTCCCTTTTCCACTGGAATATGATAATTGGCCAAGGGTCATATTCTTAGCTATTCTTGCTGTTGGGCTTGTTCATTTGTTTGTTTTGGAAAAATGGTTCTCAATCACAGATTTTCTTTGGGTTGGTTTGAAAAGAATTGCAAAAGATAAGATTTGTACAATTAATCTGTTTTCATATGGTTAGGTCAGATTCTGGTGCGCTGACGGAAATTTATATCCTTTAAAGCAAATAAGCTCATTAACTGACAAAAAGGGTCCATAGTTGATGGTTATTTAAGCTGAATGTGGACAGACAATATGTTTAGCCGGAAAGGGTAAAAAATTAATATGGAGACAAATCATTAGTGTCTCGTGTTCATTTCTCACTCCTTGTAAAGTAGTTAATGACAGAAAAAACTACGGATAAATTTAGCCACCATGCTATGAATCATGGACCATACAGTATGGTGATTAAACTGTAACTGACAAATTCTAAGATTCGTAAGATCTGGGTATACAAAGTTTGTGCATCTTAATAATGTAGCAATATAGGTTGAGGAGTCTAGAGTCTAGAGTTCACCATCAGTTCCAGTTGTAAATTGCTTAAATTTTTTTCAAGCAATAAGGGATGGGATTTAAGAAGCGGAGAGGGAGAAAGGGGACTTGAACTGGGACTTCTAAATTTTGGAATCTCAACCATAATCACTAAATCAAGCTCTTCTGGGCTACTTGGATTTCTTTCTTAATGTGTTCTAAGAATCATCATTTTGGCGAATGTGATGATGGCCTTCTTTATGCTAACATATACAGTTTAAACCTTGTCAAACCGCTTGGGCCTTTTCAAAAAAAAAAAAAACAAAAACCATTTTGGCAAGTTCCGGAATTAACAGTTCATCTAGAGTAGAATCAAAATATGACCTATTGAAAACGGCCCCAGAGTAATAACATTTGTGAAATTAATTTATATTAAAATAACATTAAGGGGATAATAATTCGTCTTCTTAAAGAGTCAATGGCAAATGGCTTACTTTATCTCTCGTCCATTTCTTCATTTTGGTAACCATTATGCCGCTATATTCCCCAATTTTCCTATCCTCTGAAGCATTTGTGGCTTTTACAGCTGGAGTCTGATAAAATTGCAGTGAAAATTGGCACAGTGTAATGACAATTGAATAGGTACTATCTCCTGTAATGTGAAATTCAAACCCAAAAAAAAAAAAGGCAACACTGCAATTATATTTTCCTTTTTTTTCTCATCAATAATTAGGGATTTTGATATTAGGGTGAAGTGCATCACAGGTTTATTAAACTTTTGCAAAATCATTTAGTTAATATATTATTTTTGTATCAATTACTCATTAAACTCTGAAAAGTGATTTTTTGTACCAATCTATTTGTATGTTTTTAGTACACAAGTTGCACAATACATGTGAGAGGGCATTTTCATCACTTCATGGATGAAATAGTACGGTGGGTTAAATGACAGTTTAGAAAATTTTAGTGATTATTGACACACATTGTTGGATAAGTTTTTGGAAACCAATAAATAATAGAAAAGGAAATTTCTTAGAAAAAGTTAAAACAGGAAAAAAAATCCTAAGATTCCTAAATCTATGAGTAAAGTAGGAGTAATTTAGCACTAAAATAAGTTGACCTATACCAAAACACCAAAAAAAAGGGGGGAAAAACTACAAATCTTTTGAGGAAATAATATCTTCACACTTGGGAGCTTGGACTGGTTAGCAATCTGATTTTGTAAATTGTCTCATTGATAAGGAATTTAGGAGTATTAATTATCTTTATGATCCAATTACACCAAGGGATGCTTTGATCATTTCATATTTGATAAAAAAAAACTTGGACATCCATTTCAAAACCAATTGGGGATGAGTGAAGTGATCCAACAGCTTTTATATATGATTGGAAATCCCTGAAATATCAATGTGGGATTTTCTACTAACACTCTCTCGTAAACGTGACTTGACAGATCTACTAACACTCCCTCGTAAATGTGACTTGACAAACCGGCTTAAACCAGTAGAAAAACCACCAAGTCATGGATGAAACTATAAACTGGGTAACTAGCAAAATCAAGATCCAACTTTGATACCATGATAAAGAATTTGGACTTCAATTTTAAAATCAATTGACAATGAATGAAGTGGTCCAACAGCTTTTGTATAAGGCTGAAAATCCTTAGAATATCAATATAGGATATTCTACTAACAATATCACTGATTCGGTTTCTCTGACTACTATACAAGTGCAAAATATATTTAATCTGAAATTTTTGCATGTATACCAAAATTAGGAAAGTGCATAAGAATTGTCAATTATGGGGAAGTTGTGCGTGAAATTATGTATGCCGGTATGACCATAGCCGCACTGATTGCTAAATAAAGAAGGATTCAAATCAATTGAACAAACCGGCCTGCCCAAGGCCAGCCATTCTGGTTCAGTGTAAAATTTCATGCTCTATCTTTCGGACTATTAGCTTGGCCCAACAGACCAAAATTCTTCAGAATATTGAGTTAATACGCGCAAGGACATCTAAATAATGTTTCAGGTATCAACTGTTCTCATCTGTATTTTGAGTGGACTGTTTTGAACAGAAAAATAAAAATTTAAGAAGCTGTTTTAATTGTATAGCTATGCTAGATTTCAGTAGGTTTGGTTGCAGTGAAAATTTATTTCTTAAAACAATCAATTTTAATTTACAAAAAGAAAATTAAAATATTAATATTTTGAAAAAAAATTAGATTAAAGGTTTTTCCTTTAGAATGTTAGCCATGAGAATGGTGCTAATAGTCTAGAGAATGTTTTCCCGTTTCTTTCTTCTTCTTTTTTTGTTTTCCCCGCAAATCGGCAACTTTGAGAGTTTTTGTATATTATTTTGTTCGAATCATTCTTGGATTCAGCGTCTGTGTTTAGTCGTTCTCGGATTCACAGTCACACGTGCACTGTATTTGGTTGGTTCAATGTTGGATCAGATGAGTCACCATGCAATGTTTGGTTACAAATGGAATGAGATAGAATTACTATCAAACTATCCAAAACGCCCCTATGCCTGTAGTATTATTTTTGTTAGAAAATTCAAACATATATAAATTACCTATAGGGGTGTAAATGAGTCTAATTAAGCCAAATACCCTAACATTCAAACTTGTTTGATTATTTTAAAGAATTTGAAATTTTGTTCAAACTTGACTTGTTTATCTATCGAACCGAGTTGGAATAATTTTTTTTATCAAATTTGAATGTTATTAAACATAAAACGCTATTCAAGTTTAACTTGACTAGTTGGCTATTCAAACTTGAACGAAATTTTATCAAACCAAATTTACTTCGAGTATCGAATAGTTTAATTCATCTTTCTACTCTAATCACCTGAATCAATGAAAGCCTTATAGGGGTAAATAAGTTCAACAATTTTTTATACTATTGTATGAAGGTGGGGTTATATAATTGTGAGAATATACGATTAGATTGTTAGTAGGGGAAAATTAGTTCAAAATTTTGTTACCCTATCTCGAGATAACATTTTCATCTCCTCATATGCTTATTTTACTCCATAAATAGGGGATTAATTCTGTTAAATAAAATATACTTAAAATCTCATAATCAATTGGCTCATTTGGATTTATGGAGCATTAAAAAGGGCATTTAATTTGTGTTTAATTCACCGTGTCTTTGTATTAGACACAAGATTCGATCTTTGGATGACAGATTATGATTGCATGACTGTAAATAAATGGAACCAATATATGAAATTGTTCAAGCTAGATCAACTTGAAATATGCAAAACCGGAAAAGCAAAGCACTTGTCAGTGTCTAAAATATCTATCTTTATGACACCCTGTGACAACAATAACTATAGTCATCAAATTAAAGATGAGTCTGTCTACTGAGTGTCTATTGAGCACTAGTTAATATATGTTTGAGATGTCATATTTTGAAATATAAGATTAATTAAGAAAAGTAAATAAATATAAGAAAGAGTAGGAAAAGTATATAAATGTGAGTGAGAACTATATATATATATATATATCTATAGGTTAATTGAATTTTTTATGTAACAGTTGCCCAAAAAGCTCCCCTTAGAAAAGCTCATTAAAGATAAATACCCTTTCTG
The DNA here is from genome assembly GCF_036785885.1 of Coffea arabica. Classification (NCBI taxonomy): domain Eukaryota; kingdom Viridiplantae; phylum Streptophyta; class Magnoliopsida; order Gentianales; family Rubiaceae; genus Coffea; species Coffea arabica. The sequence continues at coordinate 30,895,447 of NC_092313.1, forward strand.
ATTATTAACTCCAAGGCATTTCCAAGCAAATTGCAAAATCAATGGAAAATATAAAAGACAAAGCAATCTAACATGAATTGTTCTCTTTTTTTTTTGTGATTATTACACTTTTCAACAATATCAGAGAAAATGAATCGATTAAAATTTTCTTTTCAGTTAAAATATAAGATCAAAATCAACTTAGCCCCCAATAGGAATGAATATGGGAGAAGCTAAATACCCAGTACCCACTATGTCTCTGTTCTAAATTCGGGAGCCCTACCAATTCGTGAAACAAATAATTCTAAAATTTTGGCTGCATTTAATAGAAAATTCCAAGATGGTCTATTAATGGTCATGGGGCATTATGGGCAGCCTCCCTTTACACTGGCAACTTCGTTGGCCAAGGGTCATAATAATTGTTTGAGGTTGTTAGCAATTCCTGGGAGTTTGTTTATTTGTTTGGGAAAACGATTCTCATCAAATATTTTATTGATTGAGTTTGAACATAATTGCAAAAAATAGAATTTGAATATTCAAGCTGTTTTTAAATGGTTTAGTTAGTTTTGATGCTTTTACCGAAACTTATATTCTTCCAAACCAACAAGCTCATAAACTAACAGTAAGGGTGAATAATTGATAATTATTGGAGCTGAATGTGGACAAATATTACATTTAGGTAAAAGAAAACAAAATGATATGGAGACAGAATATTTGGTGGCTTGTCTTTCTCACTCTAGTGAAGTAGATAATACCAAAAGGAAAATTCTATAGTCTCTTTAAGGTATCATTCCCGCAATATATATTTCTCAATAATAATAATGGTTTATACTTTGAAGTTTTGTAGTTCTTCCAATCACAGAGTCAATAACACTTATTCCACCATCTAACGGTGAATTTAAGTTAAGATATGATATCTAAAAGGGGCATTAGAATCTTTCCAAACAAAACTACCTATAAATTTACCGTGCATTATGGTGATTAAACTGCTATTGCTAAATCTTAAAAATCTGTCCGGCAAATTAAGTAATAATATGGGCAAATCGAGTAATAATATGGGCAAATCTTTTATGCTGACAGTGGATGCACTAACAAATTTAGATGCATGCCACATATACAAAATTTGATATTTAAATTCAAATTCAGGTAATATGACACTTATCTAATCACGTCAATGTATACATTGACAGTGCACGAAAAATTAATCCTAATACTATTCCTTCGTTATTGAAAAAGAAAAAAGAAAAAGTTTGTCTATCCAAATAGCAATTCATCGAGGAATTCTAGATGAACCCAAAACTCACTGAAGTGACCTTCTACTTCTGCTTGACAGTATAAAGGAAACATACTAAGTCAATGAATCCTAAGAAGGTGATTCAGTGACAATCTAGTATCTATCTGTATATTTATTGTTTAGGGAGAGGAGTCCCAGCAATAAAGTGTGAAACAAGTGACAGTGCTCGATCAGGTTTGTAACTTGGCACTTCATGACCAGCATCTCTAACTGTTACAAAAGTCAAATTATCTTTATACTCTTGAACATATCCACCAACCTGATTATCGAAATCAGAAGCATAAATCATTAGATCTGTTGATAAGTCAAGAGTATTGCTATTACAATTTAAGAATTAAGATTCTTATTACTTGGATCTCAGGAAATCAAAACCAATTTACTCGAGTATTTGTAGAATGTTAAAATACTAACCTCCCCATCTCGATACCAAGCGTGCCAGGGATTTAAAGTTGTAACATTCATCACCTCTATGGAATATTGTGTACTGGTAACTGGCATCCTTCCATCGACATCACCACTGTGGATAAAACGCAACACCAATTTTATGAAACTGTACCAAGAAGAAGAAGCTAAACCTTTTAAACTCAAAACGAAGACGAAAAAGGACCAATAGTTTACGGAGGGCAGTGGCAAAGTCAGGATTTGAGAACGATTACTTCATAAAGTGATATCTATGTTCAATTTGGAATATGTCTGACCCCTTTTTTTTTCTAAAGATAATCATTATTAAAGGTAAGGGTGCAATGTAAATTTAAGGGGGTTATAATGTCAATATGGCGTGAAAAAAATTTAGAGTGGTAAAGTGGATGGAAGAAGAGTTCTACAAAAATTTTCCTCGGGGATGGACCGGGAAAGAACAAATATAGAGCAAAAAAGAAAACCTAAAGAAATTTCAAGGTTAAATACAAATTTAGTAAACTTGAGGGGCTCAAGTCTGTGTGGCTCCATTAGGAGAATTATAAGTCTCTCTCTCACTTTTTTCTGCCTTAACGTAAGTAAGAGGTATAGAATTCGAAATCTCTTGCTTATAGTCCCTACCCGTATGTTATCCATCCCATCCCTCCCTGGCTCAATAACAGTCATACTACGCTCTAAGTAAAAGGTCATATTTTTGTTAATTGTTATCCTGTGGATTACAGAAGTTTTTACCAGAAAGCTCCAACTCATGTGTCCAATTTAGTATTTATCCGTGCATGATTTTGACTGTTGATATATGATTTGGTCAGGTCAAACTTTTCATGGTTTTTTATTATAATTAAAAAAACACACAAACTTTTTATCTGCCCCCTCTTCATTTTTCATATTGTTTTCATTCTATTCGTTTCCTAATTTACAAAATGCTCTTTTCAGAATGGGCAGATTATAGTGATAGAATGATGACCAAATTACCTAAATATCCACACACGAACTCCATTCTCCATCAACTCTTGAATCAATGGAAGAACCGTTGATGACCTATCTTCCCAGTGTTTGAGAACTTCACTGCAAAATTTTTTCTTTTATCAGTTCATTTAGTACAAAATATAGGAATACTGCAAATTTTCTGTAATAAGAAACCTAAGTCAAAAAAATTCTAAAAAGAGAGGGGAGAGCGAAAACCTGCATGGTTGCCAATCATAATATAATTTGGTGACATTAGCATGGATTGCTTCTTGAACTTCAGGAAGGTTCAAGTACGAATAAACATAATACACAGTGCATGGATCGAACTCCATTATCTACATGCCATGATACCAAAATTAGGAGATATTGGAATATTTTAGGAAACGATTTTTTGTGTTCTCACTTTCTCCGTAAATTAAGAGCAATATTTCGAAAAGCCACTAAAAGTTTTCCTTTTGCTTTTTCTGGTTTCTGGGAAAGGGAATTCATGATTACTTAATAATTAATTACACGTCCTACTAGGCTAAGAACCATCCACCGACAAAAATGGTGAGAAATCAAGATCAAATATCCTCAAGTTTTAAAAGCATGAAAACTTTTAAGAACTGAATTGTGCTGGAGAGGACAGTTTCTGGGTAAATGATATATATTGCCACAACAGAAGCTTTTTGTCATGAGAAAATGATAAAACTATCCATCTCGAGTCAATTTGCGATAATGTATTTTTTGGCCTGAGGAGGGCATTTTTTATAGTTTACCAAAAAATTGCTATGGTAATTAGATTTGAGTTTTGGATAACAATAAACCCAACGTTTGGTACAATGAAAGCAATAGAGTAAATTCCCCAGAGAGTTGCATTTCATATTAGGATTAATCTTTGATACACTAATAGTGTATATAGTATTATCAGCGTTATTGGATAAATGATAACTAAATTAAATTTGAACTTAAAATTCAAATTTTGAATATGTATCATACATTCAATAATAGTGATGTATATATTTTTAATACATATAAGATTTACTCTTTATATTATAGTTGAATAACCTAGAAAAATGTCAAAAGAAGTATCGAATCTGCAAATACCAAATGCAAAGGAAAACTTACCGAAAACCTCTTAGGGATGCTGGTCAAGTTGCCATCCAAGCACAGAGGATAATAGATACTGTAGATATTAATATCTCCTGCAATATTTTTAAGCTTTTTTACGATATCATTGCACTCATCAGATTTCTCGGCATTCGATGAGAAATTACAATTGTGTAGTTTTCTTGAAGATTCAGAGGAAATCAAAGCGTGGCTTGCAAAGTAATCAATCAGGCCTAAAGTATCTGTCTCGTCGTTGATGAGTGCATTTCCAACCTGCAATTTGGCACAAAAGAGTAACTTTATTACAGTTCCGTAGGCAACGTTAACATAGTTTTACATTTTGTAGCTCTTTCAATGTCAATATCGGCGATATGAAATATATAGTAAAATTAAAAAAAGGGTAAATTACATATAATCCCACTATGATTTTATTTATTGCCGCATGATCCCCTTAACGTTTCAAAATGTTCACTTCACCAGGATATGGTTTTATGTATAGCGGAAATGTGATAAAAAATAACTTATGTAACGTCATTAGTTGAAATATTAATAGTGCCCTTACTTAAATGTTAAGTAATCGACCATTTAACCACCTTGTATAAATATATATATACATATATATATATATATATATATGTATAGGAAGATTATATGAATAAATGCAAAAATTAGGGACGGGATAAAGTAGATTTACACGAATCATAAAGCGATTATGTGAATATTAAAATTATATCATACACGCTTTTAGAGCACGTTTGGTATAAACGTTATAACTGATTATGCATTCCGTTAATTTTTTACTTTACATAAAACCAAAGGGGGATAATGTGGCTATTTTAAAACCTTTGGGTGGGTTGCCTAGCATTATGTAAAATCATAGGGGGTAACAAGTAATTTACGGCATTAGTCAATGATAAACAACTATTCTAGTAGAGAGATATATATACCAGAATTCCTTTCAGGTTAATGATTGTCCTGTTGGCCTTCTTGTTGTGGTAAACAATATTATGTGCTAACTGAGGTACATAATGACCAGCATAGCTCTCTCCAGCAATGTAAAAATCTCTATTTTTGTACTCGGGAAACCTCTCAAGCCAATTTAATATGAAAATGTAATTGTCCGCAGCAGTTTTTCTATCCCCAACCTTCATAAAATCTGACGTTGTGTTGGAGTATGAAAATCCAACCCCTGCTGGAGATTCCAGGAACAGAACATTCGCAACTGTTGGGAGAACAAATTAATTGGAAATTTATCAAGTACCTGAATATCGATATCATTGATTTAAAAGGCAAAGGAAGACATTTATTTGCTAGTACCATGATTCCAGGCATATTGATTCTTGTACAGTGTTTTGCCATCGCTCCCAACCCTGAATGGTCCAAGTTCTTGCATTGCTCCAATGCCAAGTGAAGAACAACCAGGACCTGTTTCGAAAGTGACAAATTGGGAAAATGCCAAATTGAATTGAACATGCCACATATAAAATGCCATGCTGAATTGAATATTCTACACATCCTGCTAACAAGAAGAAGTCAAGTGAGCTGTTTAACTATTTATTGAATCACATGCTCAAGTTTTAGAGGGACAAGAATGAGCATGTATATTAATTTAATGTGTTTATAATATTTATTAGAAAACACAATAACTTAATTTTTCCCCCTTTTGGGTCAATATGTTGTTATTTCTCTTGAATTTGATTGAATTGGAATCCTGAGCAAGATATGAACTTCTAAAGTGAGTTTAAGATTTGACGCACTCAGCCCACTTTGTTATCTAAAGTGTACATACATACATATCGTCTCCCCGATTTATCCCTTTTTTTAAAAAAAAAAAAAAGTTTGACACCTTAGACCCTACTTATGGGTGATCTTTGAACGCTGGCAAATTCAGAAGGTTTTCACGTAGATAATCAAGTGTCAGTGAGATAACACAAACTAATTTAAGGAGTTCTTGGGTACTTTGCTCGTTTGGTTTACTACTTGTGATTGTGATTACTTATATAAGAAAAAAGCAAAAAAGAAGAAAGAAAAGGCTCTTGACAATGATGTAATTTCTATGGGGTCTTATTAAAGAATGACGAGATCTATGCCTCATAACAGGAAATGAACTAGTCATAATTTGGTTGTAGAATCTAGATACTTTTTTTTTTTTTTTTTTTTGGTCAAAGTAGAATCTAGATACTTTGTTAACATCTATTCATAACTGATTGATTACCCTGAAATAGATAATTAGATTAATCAAGAAACTGATTTGATACTTAAATGGAGTTGGTAGAGGTCGTACTAAAGCACATGAAATAGTATCTTAATATTTTTCATACGCATTTTATATGTCAATTGGCATATGAATCACGAACTCTAGTAGAAAGACTTAGACAGTGTCTATAACAAAGAAAAAGCAAATAACAAAATCAAATGTGCATTTACATATGGGCATCGTTTGAGGGAACGAGAGGGAAAGTAGAGGGGAATATGAAGGATTTGCTTTGGTAGATTTTTTGAGGGGAAAAAGGAATGAATTAGGAGGGAAAAGTAGCTGTTGGACTTTCCTTTTTTTTTTTTAAAATTTGGTTTTTAAATAGATGGATAAAACACTATTTTAAATGAACCAATGGGCACTCATTAGATGGGGCTCGGGGGAGATTGAATTAAAGAGTTTCAAGTCTTAGATTTTTAACCACTAGATTAAAGCAACCTCATTAAGTTGAGTACAGTTTAATAGTTTAGAAAAATAAAGTAAAATCATATTCGTTTAATATACATGGTGGAATTTCAATATGTTAGTGAGTGTTAATTGGGCACCTAATAGAAAAATTCTTATTAATTTAAATGCAAGGGAAGACTAATTGTTATTATGTAAATCTGTATGATTTAGTTTGATGTGATTTATGTGATGTAATATACAATAATAGACACTACTTTGAAAAACCCAACAAAATTAAATTACTTTTACTCACCTGATTTGCATATGATGGGGCACCAGTTAGAAAAAGACCAAAGAGCTAAAGTAATTTTATTTGCCTATTTTACATATAACATTTTTCTTTGCTTATTTATCCTTCCTTTCTTTGGACATCATGTTACTGTTTCTTTTCCTTTTTTTTTTTTTTTTTGCCCATATCTAATCCAATCAAAACACATGCACCAAAGCCACTTTTAGTATACCCTCTCCTTATCTTTCTTTTCTACATAGTATCCTTTCTTTCGTTTTGTTTCCGTCCCCTAGAAACATGGTATCATATTTACTCGCATTAATAGTGTAATGACCGAGCTGGAGTCTAGTTATTTGACGTTAGGAAGTTAGTTGTAGAAGATATTCCAAATAACAGATTGCATGTGTCGGTTAATTGATCGAGCATGTGAGTCCTTTCATATTGCATGCGTTAGTTATATTGTTAGAATACCAGAAACTAGTATAAAGCAGAGGAGGAAGAGAAGGGATGTAGTTTTTGGATGTAACAATTCTCATTTCCCGTCTATACTATCTTAGTCTTCCCCTGCTCTCTCTTCTCATTTCCCCTGTATCTGCATTTCTCTCAATTTCTGTCTTGAATCCGTCCCTTGTTGGGCAGGTCCAGTACAATTGGTATCAGACGCTTGCGGTCCTTGGATCTGCAAGCTCAGCTACCGAATCTGTAGCTGACTATGGCGGAGGGCACCAGAATGAAAGGCTTCGAGGAACAACTGAGGAAGCAGGATTCTCGGATCCAGGGCATCCTTGAAGCCAATGCAGCTGAACGACTAGCACTGGAAGAGAAATTGGCAACAAATCACTCTGATATGAAGGCACTCTTGGAAGCGAACTCAGCTGAGATGAAAAATTTCATGGTTTCCATGAATGCTCAATACACCGCTTTTGTGAGAAGCTTGCAAAGCGACCGAGGGATCTTAGGAATTTCACCAGACAATACGGAGAGGCAACCTGTCCAAAGGCCTCAGAGAAACTTGGAGTTGGGGCTATCCAATCAAGGAGAGAGGAATTTCCTACCTGTAGGGACTCCTAAGGTGGAATTTCCCAAATTTGATGGCTCTAACCCCAGAGAATGGGTCAGGAGATGTGAGAAGTTTTTCCGTTTATGTCGCATTCCTGATTCGCAGCATATGGATTTAGTGGAATTGCATCTGGATGGGAAAGCTAGTATTTGGTATCAAGGTTTCAAGATGGACAAGGGGGAGTTACGATGGGATAGATTCAGCCAAGAGTTTTGTAGTCGATTTGGGAATTTAGGGGAGGATGACGTTATAGAGGAGTTTAACAAGCTTCATCAAACTTCCACAGTAATTCACTACCAAGAATGGTTTGAAGAGCTGCGAGCTGCCGTGATGCTCAAGGTCCCTGGTCTTACTGAATCATATTACATCTCCAGTTTCCTAAGTGGCCTAAAGGAGGAGATTAAGTCTGTGGTCAAGATCCACAAACCTGCGACCTTGCAATCAGCATTTGAGAAGGCGAGATGGCAGGAGCATTACTTACAGGTTATGGCTAAGCAATCTAGGATGGCTACAAAACTAACTCAGGTTACGGAGACAATACAGAAGAAGCCTGCACATCAGATGTTTGATAGCAGCAACAACAAAACTACTCCCCAAGGCTCTAGGAGGATTACCCCCACTGAGTTCCAGTACAGGAAGGATCACAGTTTATGTTTCAAATGTGGAGAGAAGTTCTCCCCTGGGCATGTTTGCAGGAATAAGGGAATTCATTTGCTGCTAGCAGATGAGGGCGAGGCTCAAGTAGAGGAAGTAGTAGATGAAGAGGATGAGGTCATTGAGTATCAAGGCAACAAGTATGGCAGGGATATTACACTATCCCTCCACTCAGTTTCTGGCCAATTGTCTTCCAGTACCATTAAGATGTTGGGAGATTATGGTGATCAAGAGGTGTCAATCCTGCTGGATGGAGGTAGCACCAACTGCTTCATAAAGCCAACTATTGCTCAACTCTACCCTGAAGCTGTTAAGAATCATAAACCTTTTAAAGTCAGAATTGCTGATGGGAAAGAATTAGTTTGTGAGCAATGGATTCCTGGTATGAAGTGGATGATGCAAGGCCATCATTTTACTCACAATGTGTATGTACTAGACTTGGAACCGTACGACCTGATTTTGGGGGTTGACTGGATGAAGTGTTATAGCCCCATGACTTTTGACTTTCAAAAGTTGTCATTATCATTTGAGAAGGAGGGTGAAATGGTGTTACTACAAGGGGATTCCCACTCTGCCAAGGTGTTGATGAAGCAAGGAGTATCAGCCCAGAAGTATTGCAGAAACAAAATCAGAACAGCCTTGCAACACTCTTGCATGATACGAGTACAAAACTCACAGGTAACTACTGTGCCCAAAACACTCACTCAATTACTTGCTCAATATGATGACATATTTGCTGCACCTACAACTTTACCCCCCAACCGTAGCCTCAATCACCAAATACCTTTGAAACCTGATGCTAAACCTTTCAAGATTAGACCCTATAGGTACCCCCACAGGCAAAAAACAGAAATAGAAAGGCAAGTCAAGGAAATGTTGGCCACTGGTATCATCCAAACCAGCCATAGTCCTTTTGCATCCCCAGCCTTAATAGTTAAAAAGAAGGATGGCACTTGGAGGTTATGCATTGACTATAGACAACTTAACAGCCTCACTATCAAAGACAAGTTTCCCATCCCAATCATTGATGACCTCCTAGATGAACTGCAGGGTGCCAAAATTTTTTCAAAAATTGATTTGAGGTCAGGGTACCATCAGATAAGAATGCACCCATCTGATATCCAAAAAACAGCTTTCAGAACCCACTCTGGCCTCTATGAATACTTAGTGATGCCATTTGGCCTCACTAATGCACCAGCAACTTTCCAGGCTCTAATGAACTCGGTATTTGAACCTTTTATTCGAAAATTTGTGCTAGTGTTCTTTGATGACATTCTAGTTTACAGCCCCGATTTTGACTCCCATCTCAAACACCTCTCCCTTGTTCTTGACACCCTCAGAAATCACTCATTATATGCAAAAATGTCTAAGTGTTCATTTGGGCAAGATAGAGTAGAGTACTTGGGGCATATAGTTACTGGTGAGGGAGTCTCTGCTGATCCTGCAAAAGTGGAAGCTATGCTGTCCTGGCCATCTCCTACCACTGTTAAAGGTTTAAGGGGTTTTTTGGGACTGACAGGATACTACAGGAGATTTGTGAAGGGATATGGGAAGATCGCTAAACCTTTAACTAATCTGCTAAAGAAGGATGGTTTCGGGTGGGATGAACAAGCTGAGCAAGCTTTCCAAGAACTCAAACATGCTATGACTCAAGCTCCTGTACTAGCACTTCCTGATTTCCTTGGAACATTTGTATTGGAAACCGATGCTAGCCAAAAGACCATTGGAGCAGTTTTGATGCAGCAAGGTAGGCCTATTGCTTTCATGAGTCAGGCACTTGGACCCAAAAATCAAACACTGTCCATATATGAAAAGGAATTATTGTCATTGATTACTGCAGTAGGGAAATGGAGACACTACTTGCTAGGAACTCACTTCATAATCAAAACTGATCATGAAAGTTTGAAATACTTACTGGAACAAAAAATCACTACACCTCTCCAGCCAAAATGGTTAGCAAAGCTGATGGGACTAGATTATGAGATCCAATATAAAAGGGGTAAGGATAACTTGGTGGCTGATGCTCTATCTAGAAGGATGGAAGGAAGGGATGAAGGGTCAGGTGGTGAGGAGGTGCAGGTCCATGCCATTACCACAGCAAAGCCATTATGGTTAGCAAGGGTCTCTAGCAGTTATAATGGGGATGAGAAGGCCAAGGAACTACTGACTGCACTAGCGGTAGACAAATCTAGTGTGCACGATTACACATACCATCAAGGGATTATCAGGTATATGGGAAGAATGTATATTGGGAGTAACTCAGAATTAAGGGCTCAGCTCATCAATTGCATGCATGATTCTGCAATTGGAGGGCACTCGGGGAACCAAGGAACATACCAGAGAATGAAGAACTATTTCTACTGGCCGGGCATGAAAAAGGATGTGGAATCTTACGTACAGGCTTGTGACATTTGCAAGAGGAGTAAAGGGGAGCATTGCTCCTACCCAGGGTTGTTGCAGCCATTGTCAATTCCTGAGCAAGCATGGCAGGAAATTTCTATGGATTTTATTGAAGGACTACCCAAATCATATGGTCATAATGTCATTTTTGTGGTGGTAGACAGATTTACAAAATATGCTCACTTCACCTCCATGACTTCTCACTACACTGCTAAGAGTGTGGCTCAGGTATTCTTCGACCAAATATTCAGGTTACATGGGCTGCCTAATGGGATTGTATCTGATAGAGACAAAGTGTTCACTAGTATATTCTGGCAAGAGCTTTTTAAGCAAGTAGGGACTGAACTTAGTTTCTCTTCTTCCTATCACCCTCAGTCTGATGGACAAACTGAGAGGGTGAATAGGTGTCTAGAGACTTACTTAAGAGCTATGTGCTTGCAGCAACCAGGCCATTGGAAAAGGTGTTTACCTGCAGCTGAATGGTGGTACAACACTAACTTCCACTCCAGTTTGCAGATGACTCCGTTCCAAGCTTTATATGGCTACAAACCATCCCAATTGAGTTTGCACTCAAGTGACACTCCAGTTGCTGCTGTGGAGGATTGGATAAAGGAAAGGGTAAACTGGAATACATTGCTCAGGGAAAATTTATTGCAGGCTCAGAACCGAATGAAGCAGTTTGCAGACAAACACAGAATAGATAGGTCCTTTGCTGAGGGTGATTGGGTGTATCTCAAGCTGCAGCCGTATAGGCAGACTACGGTAGCACTAAGGAGGAACTTGAAGCTGGCAGCCAAGTATTATGGCCCATATCAGGTGGAAAAGAAGATTGGGTCAGTTGCTTATAGGCTCAAGCTTCCACAGGGTGCTGCTATTCACCCTGTTTTCCATGTTTCACTCTTGAAACCAACGTCTAAGGGAGCTCCTATCAGCAATGAATTGCCACAAATATCGGAGGAAGGGCTCTACACTACTGCCCCCACTGCGGTTCTAGACAGAAGAATGATAGACAGGGCTGGTCAGCAGGTGGAGCAGGTCTTAATTTGTTGGAAGAACATGAATGAGGAGGATGCTACCTGGGAGGACTTGACTGTTATACAAAGCCAATTTCCATCCTTCAATCCTAGAGACTAGGATTGTTTGAAGGGAGGGCAACTGTAATGACCGAGCTGGAGTCTAGTTATTTGACGTTAGGAAGTTAGTTGTAGAAGATATTCCAAATAACAGATTGCATGTGTCGGTTAATTGATCGAGCATGTGAGTCCTTTCATATTGCATGCGTTAGTTATATTGTTAGAATACCAGAAACTAGTATAAAGCAGAGGAGGAAGAGAAGGGATGTAGTTTTTGGATGTAACAATTCTCATTTCCCGTCTATACTATCTTAGTCTTCCCCTGCTCTCTCTTCTCATTTCCCCTGTATCTGCATTTCTCTCAATTTCTGTCTTGAATCCGTCCCTTGTTGGGCAGGTCCAGTACAAATAGTTTCCAGCTGAGCAGACAGGAGAAGAGGCTAATAAGATCGAAGTCTTCTATAGTGTGTACCTCCTGCAAGCCAAAGGAGAAGGGGCAAATCCTTAGCCACCATGGTATCCTGGGCTTCAGTGAAGTAATAATAAAGGGCACGACCAACAGTGGCATTGATGGTGATATATCCACCATATTGTTTGAAACTAACCGCGGGTTGTCCGGGCAATTTGTGAATGATATCTTTCTCCTTTAGCCCTTCTTGGATTGGCTCAGGTGGCTTCTTAAATGCTGTGAAGTGGGATATATCAATGTTGGAAACAGGCTTCGATTTAGCTTTGAAAAATTGATAGTCAGCTTCACTGCAGCTCTTTCCAGGAGTCTTGAGAACCAAAGACGAAAGCAAGAGAGCTGAAAGAAGAAGAATTTGGGTTTTCTTGATTTCCATCTCTAAGGCACTCCTGCTTTCTGAACTTGAAAATATTTGATCTGAAAATTTTGCAGGTATAGCAAAATTAAGAGGGTGCATAAGAATTGTCGATCATGTAGGAAGTTATGTATGAAAATGGATGGAAAATTGTGTATGCCGACAACAAGCTAATCATCATTGAAAGGCGCTCCATTCCCAAAGTTTTTGTTTCTCACACACACACACATATATATATATATATATCCAACGTCTACCATACATAACCAAATCAATATGCATTCACGACTACTTCCACCAGAAGAAGAAAAAGAAAAAAAGCACACGGAAACTTACATCATCCACTCAATGGCTGCACTAGAGCGAGTGAAATGACAATAACTAATAGTTGATTCACCACAAAAATCCCAGGCCCTTTGTATATTATAGATGTTTGGTTTCTATTCAATGCTATATAAGTAACTTTGTCAATTAAGGCAAGAGGTGATTTTAATAGAATGTCATTAGCAAGATTTTTTTGGTTTTATTTGAAAGACTTTTCTTGGTAATCATAAAATAGTTACTTACTTACATTTGGCCCTGTTGGACACAAGTGTTAGAATATTGAAATTCTAGAAACCATACAATGAAAAAAAATCAAAACAATTGAACAAACCGGCAGGCCGAGGGGCCTGCAGAAGGGCCAAGCATTTCTGGTTCAATGCAAAATATTTTATGCTCTATCTTTTGGACTATTATGTATGCTCTATCTTTGTTGATTATTTAGACTAGAATGAAATCCTCCCATCTATTGCATTTCTGGTTCAATGCAAAATATTTTATGCTCTATCTTTTGGACTATTATGTATGCTCTATCTTTGTTGATTATTTAGACTAGAATGAAATCCTCCCATCTATTGTAGTCATTGCATGTTTTGATGTATTTGCTGCCATTAAAGCAATTTTATTTGAATATTGTTTTACTTTGGTATTCACTAAAAAAAATAAAAGTTCATATTATAATTATATAGTATATGGAGTTAATTTTATATACACTGATAGTGTTACACATTATTATTGTTAGATGCATGACACTTATCAAAAATTTAGATTTCAAATTTAAATTCAGATTAGTTGTTTTGCATCTAGTGGTGATGATGTATATATATCAACGTATACAAGATTAATCCTAGTATATGTCTATACAAATAATTCAAAAATTTGTTTATATATACCTTTTTTAATATTTTAAAAAATGTGTGTATAAATTTTGCAATCAGAAATATAAACACTTAATTAACTTTCTTGAAAACATGACATTGAAAAATTAAACGCAGAATCATTTTCTGTCTCCTTGAGAGCAAACTCTTTCTAGTCTAGAGAGGGAAATTCCCCCTTCAATGTCTTTTTCCAAAATATTGCAAACTTTCAAACCTTTCCAATTAGTATAGTTTTGGTACAGGACAGAGAAAATAAAACAAAAGCAGACAAGACTTTCCTTGAGAGATGGCTTTTAGATTTAAATTAATGGCCATAGGAAGCCATCTTCTCTCAGATTTGGGGGTTTAAGATGTGATTCTTCAATGCATGAGAGAGTTGTTCTTCTAGCTCAGCATTAATCGTTCATTTTCTGCTTTCTCTTAGTCTGTTCTAGGGTTTTCTTCTCCAATAATTCGACTCCTTTGGCCTTCGTTATCGCTGGCCAGGAGTACTAATTAGGAACATAGTTGAATATTGATTTGATTTGTTACTTTTGCTATTCTTGGGGTGCAGGTTCTTTCAATAGTTGTGGTTTTTGGTTTTAATAGATTGTCACTAGCAAGATTTTTTGGTTTTATTTGAAAGACTTTTCTTTGTAATCATAAAATATTTACTTACTTACATTTGGCCCTGTTGGACACAAGTGTTAGCATATTGAAATTCTAAAAACTATACAAGGAAAAGAATCAAATCAATTGAACAAACTGGCAGGCCGAGGGGCCTGCAGAAGGGCCAAGCATTTCTGGTTCAATGCAAAATATTTTATGCTCTATCTTTTGGACCATTATGTATGCTCTATCTTTGTTGATTATTTAGACTAGAATGAAATCCTCCCATCTATTGCAGTCGTTGCAGGTTTTGACGTATTTGCTGCCATTAATGCAACTTTATATGACTATTGTTTTATTGTTTTACTTTGGTATCCACTAAAAAAAATAAAAGCTCATATTATAATTATATAATATATGAAGTTAATTTTATATACACTGACAGTGTTATACACTATTATTGTTAGATGCATGACACTTATCAAAAATTTAGATTTTAAACTTAAATTTAAATTAGTTGTTATGCACTAAATGATGATGGTGTATATATTATCAATGTATACAAGATTAATCATAGTATATCTCTATACAAATAATTTAAAATTTTGTTTTTATGTACCTTTTTTAATATTTTGAAAAATGTGTGTATAAATTCTGCAATCAGGGATATAAAACACACAATTAAATTTCTTGAAAACATGACATTGAAAAATTAAATGCAGAATCATTTTCTGTCTCCTTGAGAGCAACCTCTTTCTAGAGAGGGAAATTCCCCCTTCAATGTCTTTTTCCAAAATATTTCAAACTTTCAAACCTTTCCAATTAGTATACTTTTGGTACAGAATAGAGAAAATCGAAAAATAGACAAGGCTTTCCTTGAGAGATGGCTTTTAGATTTAAATTAATGGCCATAGGAAGCCATCTTCTCTCAGATTTGGGGGTTTAAGATGTGATTCTTCAATGCATGAGAGAGTTGTTCTTCTAGCTTAGCATTAATCGTTCATTTTCTGCTTTCTCTTAGTCTGTTCTAGGGTTTTCTCCTTCAATAATTCAACTCTTTTGGCCTTCGTTATCGCTGGCCAGGAATACTAATTCGGAACATGGTTGAATATTGATTTGATTCGTTACTTTTACTATTCTTGGGGTGTAGGTTCTTTCAATAGTTGTGGTTTGTGGGATTTGTTGGCATATTTTAAACCAAGCATATTTAGAATTTTAATAGGTTTAGAAATTGATTTGTTATTTGGTAATTATATTAGATTTGGTATCACAGTTGGTTTAGGAATCAGAGTTCAGTTATGTTTTGGTATTGTAATTAAAATAGGATTCATGGTTATGCTTTTTCTATTTAAGAACTTGAAATCCTACGTTTGTTTGCTGAGGGAATTTGGTCGTCAATAAAATAGTAGTTGTTAATTCCTCCTGTTCCTTCTTCATTAGTGTTGTGATTAATCAGCCAATAGCTTTACTTTTATTCTTTTGTTTCATGTTTTTGTGACCAATCAAAGTCCATGGCTCGACTGATATTGTGAGTTTATTTCTTAGTTTATCAATTATTCATCATCTAATATTTTAACACGATATATTTACTTTCGATGTGTGATTTTTTGTGTTAATAAGTGGTATCAAAGCTTAGGTTCAAGAGTTTGATCCTCGGATATCTGCTGTGTCTAAAAGGTGTGCAGAGTTTGTGATAGAGAAACATGGCTCGTAGAAGGATGCAGACATTGTGGTAGAGTACTCGTATATTAAAAATTGAACCACAAGAGTTAGTTTTAGAGTATTCATTCGTTGATTGGAATTAGGGAAAAGTCACCTTAGTTGAAAAGAGGTCTAAAAAGAGGGACTATTGAGATTATTGATGTTGCACAGTGATCAGAGAAAAAAGGTCCTTTCAGATTGTTGATTGTCATAGTGTTGTTCAATCAAGTGTGAAACCAGGGATGGCAAAACATCCAAATAGGGAAGACAAATTTTGTGAAAGTAAGTAAGTTATTTTGAATTGCTATGGAGAGAGAATTTGTCAATGGTAAAAATTATTACCATAAAGAAGATTATGAAAGACATGATTTATTAGAAGAAAGTTATGTGGATTGTTATTCAAGAAAATATGGTGGCTTTAATTGCAAAAGGGTTAATATGGATGACTCCTTTGATCAAGGAGAACTAGCAGCAAAGTTGTGTATAGACAGTCCACTTCTACGCATAAATATGCATATGAGTATCAGTTGCACTTGAGTTCCACTGCTATAGAGGCTGCAAAGGTGATTGAACCTCTTGATGGCAATGGAGATGACAGCATTAAGAGTTTGGTTTAAGAAAGACACTGTTCACATATTTTAAATCAAGCATATTTAGAATTTTATTAGTTTTAGAAATTGATTTGCTATTTGGTAACTATGTTAGATTTGGTATCACGTTGGTTTAGGAAATACAGTTTAGTCATATTTTGGTATTATGATTAGAATAGGATCCATGGTTATGTTTCTTCTATTTAAGGACTTGAAGTCCTACATTTGCAAGTTGACGAAATTTGGTCATCAATAGAATAATAGTTATTAATTCCTCCCGTGCCTTCTATGTTGGTCTTGTGATTAATCACCTAATAGCTTTACTCAACACTGATGCAAGTGTTGTAAGCGGGCATTCAAGTGGTGGAGGGGTGGTGCGCTCGGCTGAGGGTAATTTAGTGTTTGCCTTTTATAAAGAGTTTGGAGAGCAAGATGTTCTCTCATCAGAGGCATTGGCTTTGCTGGAGGGTCTTCGTTATTGCCAGGACAACAATCTCTCGGGAGTCATAGCGGAAGTGGATTCTAGTACTTTAGTGAATCTCGTGTCCTCTAAGATGACATCTTGCTGGCCATTATGTAACACTATTAAGCATATTCAGTTCTTGGTGGCAAATTTGCGGGTGTCTTTGGTTCACACGTTCAGAGAAGCAAATGCGGTTGCCAACGCTTTGGCCTCCTCGGACCTGCGAGCGGATGTCCGCTTCTTGAGTGAAATAGCTCTCCCTTCTAAAGTTCGGGCACTTTTGCAGTTAGATAGGTTGTCAACTCCGTATGTGAGAGTATGTACGGTCTCAGGGTAGGTTAGTCACACGGTCTGTTTAATTTCTCTTTCCTTTACGAATAAAGATCAGATTCTTAAAAAAAAAAAAAAACTAATAGCTTTACTCTTTGATAAGTGACTTTTTATGCAAGATTTGGATGATATTTTATATTATTTATAGTCACTTTTGCAATATTATATGAAGAAAATGGTCAATTTTTGCTAGAATTGGTTCCAAATTCAATCTAATGATTAATTGAGAATTTGTCTCTTCTATTTGTACATTTTTTATATTTTTTGTAGGAATTGAAAGTGGACATGAAGAAATTTATCCCAAAAAAAATAAAGTCAACTCGAATCCCTCCAAAGAATTTGGCTAGTCTTTGGAGGGAT
The DNA here is from genome assembly GCF_036785885.1 of Coffea arabica. NCBI lineage: Eukaryota > Viridiplantae > Streptophyta > Magnoliopsida > Gentianales > Rubiaceae > Coffea > Coffea arabica. The sequence goes on from NC_092313.1 coordinate 30,913,364, forward strand.
TTGAGGAAAAATGTTTTGGAAAAACAAGGAAGGAATCCAGCCATTTTTCGCCCAGATTGCCGAGGGATTCTGGTCAAAAGTTGTGGCTCCCATTTGCGCAACTTATTTCACCTTCATTAATTCACATCTTTTGATGGACGTTTGGCAACTTATTTGTGGCTGCAAAGATTAGATTCTCGCAACAATTCTTGGCCTTATTTCTTAATAATAATGTGATTTTGCTTGGAGTCAAAATTGTTAAATATTTGAAGCTATGTTCACATAGAAGGTACAAGTTAAAGGCTTGAAGATTTCTCTATAAATGGAACTTGTATCATTCATTTTAAGAGAGCTTGGAGAATGAAAGAAAATGATAAGTGACAAATTTGTTCAATCTTTTAATGAAAGAAAATGATAAGTCATTTTTTTTATTAAAATGTGGACAATAAGTTTCTTAGAATCTTAAAGTGGTTCATGTCCCTTTTATTCGCATCATTTTTATAATTTTTGTATGAATTGGCATTGGACTTCATTTTGGACAAGAAAGGGGTTTATCTTAAGTTGACTAAAATCCTAAAGTTTGTGAGGATGGTGAATTTTAAGATTGATTCGAGCAGCAAGAAAAAGAAAATGAAGAAACTTGTTGAAAAAGGAAAGTCGACTCGAATCCCTCCAAACAATCCGGCCAATTTTTGGAGGGATTCGAAGCAGTGAGTTGGATTGAAGAAACAAAATTCTAAGAAAAACCGGAAAGCAAGCTGGCCAAGGAATCCACCCAATTTTTGGAGGCATTGCTTGTAGGGATTTCAGTCAAATTTTGCAGCTTCCACTTGTGTAATTTGGTTTCAACTCTATTATTTCACTTCTTTTGAGTGATGAATTTGGAGACTTTTTAGCTATAAGTGAGTGGATCTAGAACCATGTTTTGGACCATTTCTTCTCTATTTAAACATTTGCTTAAAAAATGAAAGGAGAGCTTGGAGAGGAGTAAGGAACACCACAAAAATGTAGATTCCTAGCTCTCTAGTTTAGGTGGTGTAGGATAGTTTAGTTTTAACTAGATTATCTTTTCTTGTGTGTTAGCTAGATGAAGATGAAGTTGGAGAATGAAAAAGATAAGGAGGGAGCTCAGGTGACAATTGGATTAATCTACCTTCCCAACTCTTTATCTTTTGTAATTGATTCTAAGTTTAGTTAATATACAAGTTTGGATTTTATGTTTATTATGTGTTTCTAAAGTTTATGTCTTGGGTTTTGATTGAACTTTCTATGATTGTATTATACTGATTTCTTGGCTATTTGATACTGTTATTTTGATCAAGTTATTGAACACTTTTGTTCCTCTAATCATGATTAATTGGCCATTAATTGTGATAATCTTATGGTGTCAAGTTTGCAATGAAAATTGGGATTTATCACTAGTCCAAGAAGTGCTAAACCTAAAGAGTACACTCACAAGGGTAAAGGTGCACCTTTGTGACTTTAGTGATTTATTTCATGCAATTTCATAGAGGTAATAAACTTGTAGTTAATTTCATAACCATGAAAGTAGGTTTGGATTAGTTATAAGTATAGTTGATTCACTACAAGAGTAGGTTTCACATGCATAAAAAAATTACACTATAGATAGCCGAGATAGTAGTACTCAATAATTATAAAATTGCACTTGCATAAGTAATTAGAAGTACCATAGCCTAAAGAGCTTTCATTTGCTACTTTCTTCCACATTTTAACTTAGTTTTGTTTCCTTCAATTTGTGGATCATCTAAATAACAGAGGAGCTTTAGTATTGCCGGTAGTTGTCCATTCTTCTCAGTGGGTTTGACCCTTAATAGGCTTAATTTCGACCTGTATACTTGTAGAAAATCACATGTGGGGTATTTAGAAATTTATAAATGTAAATTTTAATTGTAAATTGAGCTAATTTTTATATTCATACCTAGCACTTGTCAAGTTTTTGGCGCCACTATCGGAGAAGATTTGTGACAATATTGGTATGAAGAGCAACTTTATTGGTTTAGACATTTTACTTATTTTGTTGTGTTTGTTGTGTCTTGTATGTTTAATAAATCATTGTTTGTATGTTTTTGTATGTGTCATATCACCTATTCTTCTTGATTAAACTTACTTTTGAATTACTTTGAAAGCATGTTTAGGGACTTAATGAGAGTGGTAAACATTGGCAGACAATGCATGAGAAATGGAAGTTGGACAACAGATTATTACCACATGCAAAACTCCATAAATAGATATAATGAAGAGGCGTCTGAAGGCTATGTTTTCAAACTCGGACTGGATATTGGCTCGATCGAGTTTAGCGGTCAAGAGTCAATAGATTTGATCAGGTTCAATCGGAGTTGAACCAGATGACATCATAAATACATCATATATATGTATATATATATAATACAAATAATATATAAAAAATCCTCTTATGTTAATGGTTAACAATGTTATATACACATTTGATATGTATATATATCTAATACAAATAATATATAAAAAATCCTCTTATGTTAATGGTTAACAATGTTATATACACATTTGATAAGTTTAGATTTAATCCAAAAGAACTCTATTGAAAAATTTTTAAAAGTTATAGATAAACAATATAATTTGGGAAATATAATGGGTCAATTTTATACTTTATTGAAACAATAAAGGGTCAAAATAAAATTATCTTGAGCAGAATATACACAAGGGGCTAAGAAAACCAAAAGGTATAAGCATCTATCTTGGAGCCTTACTTCTTCTTCGTTGTTTCTTCTGCTCTGCTCTTTCTTATATCACACACACATTAAAACTCTCTCTTGTCATCATTATTTTCTTTTTCCCTTCTCTATATCTTCTTCCCTTCTTTTTGTCTTTCATTTTTTCTTTACTCCTATTCGAAATCAAATCTTCAAAACCAATTTTCAAGGCTCCGTTTCTGCTGTTTTGTTTCTTGATATTTTTTTTGTACGCTAAGGCTCATGATTTAATTCCACCAAAGCTTGATGGTTTCTAGTACCACAATCGAGCTCCCAAGGTTGACTGATAGAGGTGTTCTTTGACGTAATGTGCGCAGATAGGAGGAATTCATGGATAGAAGAAAAAAATGGAAAAAATGGGACTTCAACCGGTTTTGTTGGTTTTCCCAAGTTTGACTGAGTTTTTAGCAAACGGATTTTTAGGGAGACTCAGACCAAACACTTGGATAGTTCTCGGTTCAATCAGTTCAACTGGCCGGTCCGATTCGAGTTTAGAAACATAGTCTGAAGGCACGTCATTTGAAGATGGTTTAAGGAGTTTAAAGGTTAAATTTGATTATATAACATTAAAAGTTTAATTAGACACCATTATGCATTTGCTTCAACAAAAAGCAATGTTAATACTTTTAATTCTAATTATATGATTTGTGACTTGTATGGAAATTATCATACTACTCATACTTATAGGCAAGCACAAAATATAGATTATTTGATGAATTTAGGCATTGCAATCTTTATTTTGATCAATGTGGCAACTCTAGTTGGGGTAATTCCTATACTTATTGCTAGGATAATCAATGTAATTATAATGATTCTTCATATTTTTATGATTACCAACATGAATTTGTCCAATATGAATCTAAACCATCTTGAAAATTAGCAATAGAAAGGCTATCTAATGCAATTTCTGATCGTTTTGCTAGGGTTCAGAATATGTTAGATGAATTTGCATTTCACTTTGGTAGAATTCAAGACCAATTGCATGATTTGTGTAAATTTACTTCTTCTAATGATATGCAAATTGACCCTAACATAAATGGTGGGATTGATGCATGTGAAAATGGATTTTTTTTTATGATAATGATGATTTTATGTATTGTTTCAATGAGAAAGTTTCCATTTCACAAGATAATATTCTTGGAACTAATGATGAACCTAAGAGATGAACATCAATGATTCTTACTTAACCCCTCTTGAGAAGTTCTTTGAAGGTATAGGCTCTAAAGATGTTATCTCCCAAGAAAATCATGCAAACATTCCTTTTGTGAGTATTTAAGTTACGCACATTCAAGGTAATATCAATAAATCACTTGAGATAGGTAAAATACTTCCATCTCTCTTATCATTGGAACATATGCCTTTTGTTAGCAAATCAACATTTTTTGATCCACCACGTCCTAAAATGGTGAATTACTCATTAACAAAACTTCCTTGAAAAATGAGATTAAATAGTCTAGCTAGTGATAATAAAGAAGCGCTTGTTAGGAGGGCAACCCATTGTTTTAGTAGGTTTTAGTTGTTTAATAGTGTTTTTGTGTGTTTTGTAGGTTTTGACAACAAGGGTTCATGCAAATCATTTCAAAGTGCAAATGTGTCTATATTGAGGTAAAAAGGGAGTTCTCATATTCATTTGATGCACTTCATGCATTTATAATGTTTCATGTTAAGTTATAGTAATATATGATCATGTGTTTTCAAGTGTATTTGGTTTAGAAAGATGCATTTTCAATGTTAAAATTGGATTTTGTTTAAGGAACATGAAAATAGTTGGAAACAGAGTGAAGTGCTGAAATTTTGGCCAAGCCAATTGGAAGAAAAACTGTAGAAAATGCAGTTTTCTGCAGTAAATCCAGCCAAGAATCCGACCAAATTCTGGACGCATTCAAGACCGGATAGGTGGGGCAAGAAAAAAAATTTCTATCTTTTGGCCACAATCCCTCCAATTCTTGGCCGGATTCTGCTGGGACTTCAATTTTAAAGGAAATTTGTTCATGAATTCCACAATTTTTCCATCTTCTTCTTTCTCACCCTCACACACTCATACCTAAAACATAGACTACTTACAAAATTGCACTTTTTAGCATCAAATTTTCAAACAAACTTCACCACATCACTCTCTACATCCTCTAGAGTGGATTTCATGGTTTCAAATATTTCAAAAACAAGTTTAAATTTGGATTCAAGCTTCACAGGAGCTAAGGTTTCATCTTCTTGCACCTTTTAATCGAGGCCAAATTGGCATGAGTTTCTTGGGGGTTTTCACATCATTTTCATCTCTAATCATCACCTAACAAGTGTGAGCTAACAAATCTTCACCTAATTTCATCATTTGAATTTTGCCATGGTTGAATTTTTTTATTTTTAGGCAATTTCGAATTTCATTAATATGTGAAGTTTGATGTATTTATTTAAGTTTATTGATATTATTGATGATTGTTAGTGATGAATAAATCTTTGGGTTTGAGGTTGCTGTATTTATTTGGTGAATTTTTGCTAATTTGACGCTTAATTTGGCTTGGTGAAAAAGTTGCATATAAAATGGTCAAGGTATCCTTTTAATTAGTTTTGTGGGAGATTATAATATTCATTTGAATAATCTGGATTTCCTAATGTATGAAATGTGTTTGGTTGAATGATTTCTTGAATTCTTAGGTAATTCCAGAAAGTGTGGTGAATTGAAAAATGATATTTGATGGACGAATTCATGAATGCACTTATGATATTTATGATTCAATGGTTATTAGCATTTCATGAATACTCAAAAAGGTCATTTCTATTTTGATTTGGTATATTGCCTCCATTTTGAAAAAATTTTGCACTTGTTGAAACTTTGGGAAAATTGATATTGATGACAAAATATATAAATGAAAATTACTTTGTTCATGATTATGGACATATATTGTGAAATTAGCTTAACTTTGTTTTGGATATTAATGCATATACTTGTTTTGTTAAGTTAGCTAATCATGTTTTTATTATCTTTGAACATTGTGTTAGTTCCACATGCTTGATCCCTTTCAGTTTTATTCCTTGATTTGCATGTGTACTTCTTGATGGTTACAAGTTGTTACTCTTAAGAAGTAGTTTTATTTTGACTTTGCCTTTTGAAGTGGTGCATTAACTGAACTCTCCTTTCTTTGTCAAATAAGGTTGAAAATTTATCACATGGCCATGGATTTGGATAGCACAAGTTAATGAGGGCAGTATTGTCCCTTACTCATTATTTATTTTCTTTTTCTCACATTGAGAACAATGTGAAGTTTAATTGTGAGGGAAGGGAATAATTGGTTTGCTATTTTGTGTTATGTGATGATATTTTGTGAATTTAAATGCATTAGAAATATTGAAATTATGTTTGGAAAAATGCCATGTGTTGAATTTCTTGAAATTGGGCTTTACTTGATGGGTTTTTGATATGTGTGCAAGGTTTATTCCAAATACACTCGTTTTACTGCAAGTATACATGTCAAATTTGTAGTTTAGGGTATATTCGGGTTGATTCTACAAGAAACTACTATACAAGTACTGAGTCCTTAACTTACCTTATTATTTAGAATAATATCAAATAAAGAGCAAGAAAAAGCAACTAAATCACTTACTACCTTTTTAACTAACAAACTTAAAGAGAGAAATATTTGAAGAAAATTTACTAAATATTTAAGTTCTAAGATGCAGAATGCACTTATGGTCCAAAAATATAAGTGAATGAATGTTGCCTATTGTTACCACTCTTGTTTAATTAGGGATTTATTTTCAATATCACCAGAACTCATTCTCATGATGTAGTGGCATAAACTAGTTTAGTCTTCCCTACTCTCGTGGTAAAGAACTAAATCTAGTCATTTAGTTTCATGAAATGGTAAGAAAATTCACTTAAGAGTATTACTCTCGTGAGCCTACTTCTTAAGTTTCATTTATCTTATTCCATTATCACTACTAATTTTCATTTAGTATCAATAACTAGTGATAAGGGTTTATTTTATGTATTTTTAAGTGCATTTTATTAGTTAATTTTGATTTGATTATTTAGTTTTATAACTAAAATAACTAGGTTTTGGCAAAAATCTACATTTTATGTTAAAGTGGCTAACATTGCATTTCTATCGATTTTAATGGTAAAAACTTCATTTTCTTGCAGGATTAATGATTCAATCATCAAAGGGTATGAATTGAGGAGAAAATCTGATGATTGGTGATGAATTGAAGTGTGTAAAGAAGAAATGAAGTGAAAAATATTTAATTGAAGAAATGCAGTTCAAGACAGTTTTAACACTTTTCGATATTTCGGCTATATCTGGAGCTACACATATCGGATTGAGGTGGTCTTTATACCATTTTAAAGCTAAGAGATAGCCCTATATTTGGTATGAAGCTATCAAAATCCAATTCAGTAGTTTTCCTGGTCAAAAGGTCGAAACACAGAAGCTTATCTGTATGGTCGAGAGCTGAAACACAGAATTGACCAGTCTATGGTATTTCGATCGTATCTCCATCCACCGAGCTCCAAATTAGATGATTCTTGAAGCATTTGAACTCTAAGTCAAAACGTTACAATTTTCATGTTTTGCACAACAGCCAGTTCGGCGGCTATCATAGAGAAAATGTTAGTTGAAGAGGGGTCAAAAGTGAATACGCGTTTTGTAGTCGAAAATCTGCAATGTGCTCAGCCATTTCTCTTACGTTCACACTACTTCCCAGCTATATTTGATAAGAGAATTCGGCTGCACATGCTTCTGATACATAAAGGAGGAAAATATGGTTTATTGTCAATTTTGACTTTCTTAACAAATTGATATTTCATAATCATTAGAGTGGAAGATATAACGGTGGAAAGGAGCCTCATATCAGTATATATGCAGAGAGAAAACAGTGAAAAAAAAAGGAGGACGTAGAGCTTGAAGAATGCAAGAAACACCACAAAAATGTAGTTTCTTGATTCTTTAGTGTAGAGTAGTGTAGGATAGTTTAATTTTAGACAGTTTATCCTTTCTTGTATGTTTGCTATATGAAAAGGAAGATGGAGGATGAAGAAGGCAAGGATATGAACTCATGTGACAAGGGTTACATTCTTTCCAAACTTTTTATTTTTTGTACTTGATTCTATTGTTTGGTTAATATACAAGTCTGGATTTTATGTTATTTATGTGTCTCTAAAGTTTATGCCTTGGATTTGGTTGAACTTCCTATGATTGTTAGTGTTTATTATTTGGCTATTTGATTGCTATTATTTGAGCAAGTTATTTAGCACTTTAGCTCTTTAATTCATGATTAATCTGGTACCATTGATTGTGATTATCTAAGGTGTTGTTTCTACAATGAAAATTGAGATTTAAACACTGGTTTAAGAAGTGCTAAACATAGGGAATACACTCACGAGAGTAGAGGTGCACCTATGTGGTTTTAAGTGATTCATTTCATGTAATTTCTCAGAAGAAATAAACTTGTAGCTAATTTCATAACCATGAGAATATGTATGGATTAGTTATAAGTATAGTTGATTCACTACGAAAGTAGGTTTCACATGCATAAGGAAATTACGTCATAACTAACTAAGAGAGTAGTACTCAATGATCCAAAAATAACAATTGCATGAGTAGTTAGGAATACCATAACCTAAGGAGCTTTCATTTGTTATTATCTTACATAAGTTTAGCATAGTTTTATCTCTTTTAATTCATTGATCGTTTAAATAATAGAGAAGTTTTAGTAGTGCCGGTAATTGTCCAATCTTCCTCGTGGAATCGACCCGATATTTGCCCTAAACTATTAATTTGACCTGTATACTTGCAGTCAAAATGGGTATATTTTGGAAATAAACTTGTACTTATATAAAAATTCGGTCAAGTTTTTTGCACCATTGCTGGGGAATGTCATTCTTGAATGTCATTTTATTTTATTTTTGTATTTTATGTGTGTATGTGCTTTATTGCCTATTCTTTTTACTAATATTGCTTTTAAAATTGTTTAAAAGCAATTTTAGATGATGAGAAGGGTAGGTCAATTTGGAGGACAATGGTTGAGAAGTGGAAGATTGACAAGGGATGGTTACCAAGTGCAAAACTCCTTCAACAGAGGTAACCAAGAAATTATCGAAAGTATGTCTTTTGAAAATGGTTTAAGGTACTTAAAGGCAAAATTTAATGTAATTATGTTACAATTTCAAATGGACGCAATTATGCATGAAATTGAGCAAGGGAGGAATGTTAATGATTTTAATTCTTATCATGTGATTTGTGACTTGTGTGGAGATTATCATGCTACTAATACATGTAGACAAGCACAAAATGTGGATTACTATAATGAATTAGATCATTACAATCTTTGTTTTGATCAATATGGTAGTAATTGGAGCAATTCTTATGCTTATGGTTGGGATAATCAAGGTACTTGTAGTGACTCTTCATATTTTTATGATTACCAACGTGAAAGTGTCCAATATGAATCAAAACCATCTTGGGAGTTAGTTATAGAAAAATTAGCTAATGTGACTTCTGACCGTTTTGATAGGATTGAGGAAAGAATAGATGAATTAGCTTCTCACTTTGGTAGAATAAATGAGCAATTGAATGCATTGTGTAAAGTTATTTCTTCTAATAATTTACAAAATGATCTTAGCATGAATGGTGGGAATGTTGTATATGAAAATGGATTGCATTTTGATGAAAATGATGAATCTCAATTGTGTTTGAATGAGCAAATGTCCATTTCACATAATAATATCTTTGGAACTAACCTTGAATCTCAAGAGGTGAGTTTTAATGACTCATTTTCACCCCTCTTGAGGAGTGCATTGAAAGTATAGGTTCTAAGGGTATTGCTGCTTAAGATATTCTCATGTCATCTCCTTTGGTAACATCTCAAGTGGTGCATATTCAAGGTAATATCTATAAAACACTTGAAATAGGTAAGTCACTTCCATCTCTCACATCATTAAAACATGTGGTTTTTTCTATAAAGTTACCTTTACTGATCCACCATGCTCTAAATTGGTGTATTATTCATTGACAAAACCTTCTTGAGAAATGAGCCAAAATAGTCGAGCCAACGACTATAAACAAAAGCGCTTGTTAGGAGGCAACCCAATGTTTTGGTTATTTATGTTATTTTGGTGTGATTTTATGTTTAAATTATATGTTTAAGTTGTTTTGTTATGTTTCATTTGTAGGTATTGGAAATGGAAGCAAAAGTGACCAAATAAGGTGAAAAAGACGAAGTTCGATCAAGGAATTCAACTCCTCGATTTGAGTACATCACCAAAACAAAGATGGTATTGCTAATGGATTCCAATGGAACTCATGAAGTTGTGGAGATAAGTGGACAATTGCTAGTGAACTTCATGCTTTGACACTTCAATCGCAATAATATAGGAGTATTACTTTCTGTATCTTACTTTTTCTTTTTACACATTAATGACAATGCGCATGTTAAGTGTGGGGGGAAGAATTAAGATTATATACATTGTATGTAATTGACTTGTTGGTTGCAAATATTAGACTTGTGTTAAAATTCAAAATTTTTCTAAAATCTTGTCCAAAATTACAAACTTGCCCCAAAAATTTTCAAATTTTTTCGATTTTATCCAAAGGGGTAACAAGTTCCATACCATTAGTAGTTCAAATTCCTTCTACATTTGAAATAATTATATGTGATTTGGAAACTTCTTTTCTCATTTAATTTGAAAATAACTATTATGCAATTATAATTTGTGCATTTGTAGGAAAGCATATCTTGTAAAGTGGAGAAAATTATGCCTATTTTTTTGCATATTTAATGAAATTTCTTCTCTTTATTGGATTTTATAAGTTAAGTGATAAATATGGTCAATAAGTGCAATACTCTTCTCATGATTATTGTTTTGAGGAAATTATTATTATCTTTGCTGAGAAAAAAAAAGAAGAAAAATAAGATTTGTTCTATTCCAATGATTCTTGTACTTAGTAACCGGGAGTTTTCATCTACAAATGTCGACTTTCCCGTAAAACGGTACTCGAATTAAGAGTATGCAAATCACTTGATTATGTGAAGTGTTGAGTAACCGGTGATCTTCATTTAAAAATGTTGATCCTCGTGTCAAAAGACATTCTCACGTCTTAAGTAATAGTTAGCTATGTGAAAAGAATAAATCCCTCTTTAAGAAAAATAAGAAGTTGATCATGAGATTAGTTAGCATCTTTATTGATTAAATGAGTTGCTTGCTTGTGAAATTGGGTTAGAAGGAGAAATTGAGTTGAATTAGTATAATTATGGTATATTTGGCTCTCCTTTACTTGATATTATGAGTACTTGAGGATTAAAGAAAAATCACATAATGGTTATTTACTTTATTTTAAGGAAATGAAGTTGACTTGAGCACATATATTTATCTTCAAATATTTTGAATCATTGTTGGATTTTATTTCTAATTCAACTAGAAACTTGCTATTGGTGATCAAGCAATAAGTAATAAGTTTGCGTAAATTGATAAGTTACTATGAGAAGTAACAAGTATAAATCATATTCAACTCATATTATGGTCCCAAAAGTTTCATCTACCTCCTAAATCTAAAAGTTTAGCTCATCATAAGAAATAATACAGTAAAGCTCATATTGAATCACAAGTAAAGATAAGTGAGAAAGCCTTAGCCAAATAGATGAACAGGCTCCCAAGATCTCCTATTTCTTCATCAAAATTAGTTGTATAATGAAGAGTTTCTTCAAATTCTTGTTACAAGGTTTTCTCTCCTAATGAGAAAAAAATAAATAGTCTAAGTACTAGAACCAAAAAAAGCTCCTCTTTCTTCATTAAGACATGAATACATAGATATTGCAAGTCAAGAAATGTGGCTCAAATTATCATTATTCCAGCTGCAAATGAGCTACAATAAGTTCCTCATAAGTAGTGAAATTATATAGAAAGAATCACGTTGGACAAGTTGTAGCCACAAAAGTTGACCAAAATCCCTCTAGGCAATCCCTACGGAATTCAGTTGGATTCCTTCCCTATTTTTCTTTGAATTTTGATTCTTCAATTTAACTCTCTGCCATGAATCCCTCCAAGCAGTCCCTCCAAAAATGGGTCGAATTTCTTGGAGGGATTCAAGTTGGTTTCTTTTTTCGACAAGTTTCTTCATTTTCTTTTTTTTTGCAACCCAAATCAACCTTGAAGCTTGCTATCCTCACAAACTTTAGCATTTTAGTCAATTTAATATAAACCTTCTGATCTAAATTGAAGTCCAATGCCAATTCCTACAAAAATCATAAAAATGGTGCAAATAAAAGGGACATAAACCACTTTAAGATTCTAATAGACTTATTATCCACATTTTAATTAAAAAGATGACTTGTTTCACCTTAAACATCCAAAAGTGACTAACAATTACATGATTTCTCATCTAAAGATTGCACAAATTTGTCACTTATAAGTTCCCCCACACTTAAGTTATTGCTTGTCCTCAAGCAATCCATACAAAATCAATAACAATAACATAAGAGTTGAAGCATTATATGCATCCCTTTAAATTCTCGACCTCTTTAACTTGACAATTAATCATTATACAATTATTCAAATTGCTTCAAGTACACATGATATCAAGTAAAGGGAAGATAATTATATGCTAATGTCAATAAGTTAAACTCAATCTCTCACCCTAACTTAATTTTACAAATAAACAACTCATATAGTTAATTGATAGCTTTCTTCCTCCTACAATCATCTCTTCATCAAATTTCACAACTAAGAGGGACTTATTCATACTAATTTTTATTCAAATATTAAAAATATCTTTTGACATGAAAATCGATGCTTTTAGATGAAGATCACCAGTTACTCAATATTTCACTTATTCAAATTACTATGCATACTCTTTATTCAAGCACCTTTTTATGTGAGTATTGACATTTGTAGACGCCAACCCTCAATTACTTGGTACAAGAACTATTGGAGTAGAACTCTTACTCTCACTTCTCTTTTCTTAGTCTCTTTTTTTCTTTTTTTTAGATGAACAAACTACAATAACTGAACCTTTCCTCTTAGCAAAACAAAATACAAACAAGGGAAGAGAGTGGTTTTTGTTAACTATATCAATTACCCACTTGTAAAATTAAATAAAGGGGAGAAACCTCATTCATCATGTAAACTATATGCATACTTTTCTCCACTTTACAAGACATATTTTCCAAAAAAACAAAAATACTAATTGCATAATAATTAATTCCAATTGAAATGAGGACTGAATTTTTCAAAGTGTACATAATAGTTTCAACATGTGGGAGAATTAAAGTTATAATGGGTGGAAAATTTTGACCCTATTGCCATAAGATAGCAAAAAGACAAAAAATTTTGAGCCAATGTGAAATTTGAAAAAAGATTTTGAAAAAATTTTGATAGAGTTCCTTCTTGAAAATGGACAAAACTCCATACTGACAAATCCAAATTTGACAAAAAAATTTGACATGGCATAATATCCAAATATCATTTGAACATTTCACAAGCATTAATAACCATAAAATTCCATCACAAGGCATAAAATTGCAAGTTCAACTAAGTCCTCCCCCTCACACTTAAACTACACATTGTTCTCAATGTGAGGAAAGATGAACATAAAAAGAAGTGATAAGAATAATACTCTCCTTATGACTTGTGCTTTCTAAATGCAATGTCTCATGACGTTGTTCCAATCCCAACAAGTCGTAGCACTAAGACATAAATGAAAAACACTTGGATGAGTTCTTACAAAAAGGACTAACTGTCGCGCCCCATTTTTTGATAAAATAAATAAATGGTTTAAAAATGTATTTTTTGATTCAATTTGTGATTTGGAAAATGAATTGTGATTTAAAAGAAAAATGGGTCTAAATGGGGGTTTGAGAATGCGACGATTTGACCCAAAATTATAGTTTAAAAAGGGTTTTTTGAAATAAAAAATCGGAGTCGCCACTTGGTAATGAGTTAAGGTGTACCAAGTCACCTAAAAATGAATTTTTAAAGAAAAATAGGAAAAAGTAGTAAGAAACCCCTTTTAAACGACTCCTAGTCCACGTAAACCAACGAAAAAGGTTCGGGAGTCACATTTGACGAAGGGGAAGGCAAGGATAAAATCCAAGGCACCCCTTCGACCTAGCCAAGGCTAGTTGCTTGATTTAATCAAAGATTTTCTTGTTTTAATCAAAGAATTTATTACATTTGGATGTACTACATGAATGCAAACCCTAGACCTAGGGGTATTGGGGGAAATTTCTCTTCAAAGGTTGAGTGGTGCCAATCACATTAATTGTGAAGCCCAATGACGATCCTTTGAAGAAGTCACGAATAATGCGAGTGGGATGCAAATGAATGGAATGCATGTATGCAATGTGAGGACATGAGTTTTGAAAAAGTAATAAAAAAATAATAAATATGTAAAGGAAAATGTGCACGTGAGTGGGCAAGGTACGGTATGTGAAATGATAATATGAAGTGCATGTGTGCAAGTGATGATAAAAGTGTTCGTGTGCAAGTGAAGAAACATAAAGGTGCACGTGTGCAAAATGGAACAAAAGTGTTCGTGTGCAAGTGAAGGGATAAAAGGTGTATGTGTGCAAATGGAATGAAAAGTGAAAGTGTAATGATAGAGTGGATTTAGAATGCATGAGCCTAGGGAACGCATGCATATTGGGTACGGGGAGACCTAAATCGTGACTCAATTTACCCTTTTATAGAGGGAATACAAGCGTGCTAAGGCTTAGAAAAAGCCACACTCGTCTATATCCCATATTTAAGGGGACTCTCAAGCAAATGAACCCTATAACTAGCATGAAATGCAAAAATCCTAAAATGGAGGGAAAAGGGGGTCGAGAGGCATGCAAAATGATAAAACTAAAAGAATGCATGACATGTAATGAACATGCAAACATGTACTAACGAGGGGAAATCCCTAAGGGTCTAGCGTTGGACTAGCCCATTCTATGAATTCCGACTAGCGTTGGACTAGTGGAAACGTACATTCGTCCATCACATTCATTCATGACCATGGAAAGCGAGTAGACATGCCAAACACTTATAAACACATAGCACATAACACTTAGCATGCTCAACTAGATGCAAGAACCTAATTAAAGCAAGTAACACATAACACATAGGCAATTAAAGCCCTAACTATTACATTTGCTAGCTAGGCACACGTCTTCGATAGGTCTTCATTGAATGCTCCTCCAAGCCCTATCTATTACAAGCCAAGAGGTGTACACATACCCCATAAAGAAGAACTTAAATAAAAGCAAAAGTAAATGAAATGAAAGAACTAAAGAAAGGCAATGAAAGCAAATAGTCATGTAATTTCCACGTAACACGTTGGATCACATAGAAGAGATACAAAAAGGGATAAAAGAAAATATACCGCCCCCTTTGAATGGTGACCAAATGAAAGAAA
Source organism: Coffea arabica (assembly GCF_036785885.1). Lineage (NCBI taxonomy): Eukaryota > Viridiplantae > Streptophyta > Magnoliopsida > Gentianales > Rubiaceae > Coffea > Coffea arabica. The sequence continues at coordinate 30,928,479 of NC_092313.1, forward strand.
AATGGCTTCAAAACAATAAAAAGGTCAAGGTACCACTTTAATTGAGAAAAATTAAAAGAAAATGGAAACAACCGTCAAATTGAATCACTCGAAGCATTCCAAGGAAAGTAAACTACTCGTACTTAACCAATTAAGACAAACAAAAACCCAATTGGAAAAAAATTAAAGAGGTCTAAAGGGCCAATTTATTACTATTATAAACACTAAGGAACTAAAAAAACATAAAATAAAATTAAGAATCTAAGGTGAAACTTACCAAATCAAACTAGAAAATTCACAAAAAGGTAAACGAGGAGCAATTTACTAGTAGCTAAACAACCAAATGCCAAAGAATCCAAAAAAAATCAAATTAACTACAAGTCTAGGAAAAAGAAATTATTAGACCCTTCAAATTCATTCTACAATCCCTTAAGTATCTACCCAAAACAAATCAAGATGTATTAAAGAGGAAATGGCATGTTAGGAGGACAAAATTAATTAAGTTTCCAATTAATTGGGCCATGGAAGCATTAGATGGAAGCCAAGGGGTTGGAGTGCGATTTTTGAAAGTCATTTTCATGCAAAAGCCATGCAATCACGTAGAAGAAACTTTCTCTGCAACAAATTTCATTTCCAGCCGTGGCTTCTTTCCATTCTACCATGCAAACACGATCCAACAAACAAAAAAACTTGTAAGGAGATCAAACATTCTTCCCCCTCTTCGGAACGCAAAAATCCAGAAAACAAGAATATTCAAATGCTAAAACAAAATCCAGCAACTTTGACTTGTTCTTCCTATTTCATGCTGCAAAAACTGAAAACTAGCAAGGTAGACAACTAAACCAGTTTTGGTGAATTGCTGCATTACCGAGTTGCTCAAATGCACTCCTAACACAATTAAAAATTCAGCCAATCGATCCAAGCTTCAACGTTAAAACCAAAGACAAGCATAACTCAACAGGCCAACAGCTCCAAATACAAATTCTGGCAGCCTCTCATGCGAAGAAAAATGAAAAAACTTTCTTATAATCTGCTGCAAATTTGTAGCTTACTCTTTGTACAGACCATCCATGAGCTCAAATCAAAACATAATGAGGCAAATATCGCATGTTACCCACTAGTATACCCCAAGACATAAACCATTTAACATGCTCAAACAAGCAAAATACAGTTCGGTGACTGCTAAAAAAAACAAAGTGCAGCAGCAATTTCCAGCCGCAATCTTTCGCATTTTTATCATGCAAACAAATTCATCAACCCAGAAATTATTGACCCAATTTAAAACATGAAATTTTGGGTGCAAGATTAAGATGGCAAATCTGGTTTTGATCATCAACAAAGGAAAGAAATTCATTATCCATCAATAATAAAAGAAGCAAATCTGGCTTTGTGCACCTTCAGCCGCAGCTTTTCTTGCATTTCAACATACAAATGTGTTCACCATATATCAGAGTTTTAACTACCAATCACCAACTAAACTTGTAACTTCATTGTAGCATTGAAACAAGAAAATGGAGCTAATCATCAAAGGTAGAAAGAAAACTAAGCAGCACAAGAATGAAACAGAAAAAAACGCAGCAAGCTTTCTGCAATTCGGCACTTTACAAAATCCAGCTTTCAAACACAATCAAATCCAAACACAAGGCTTTAAACTAGGCAGCAAACCATCATCCAAACAAATAGAAAAAAAACTGAGCAAAATCCAGTGCAAATACAAATAAAATACGTTCAGCAAGTTGAAAAATCTGGAACATATAAAACTGATTTGGCAAGTTGAAATGCATTTTCCAGCAAGTACTTGGGCATGAATCCGAATTTACCTCGGTTAAATCATTGTGTTAAGTACCCAAAACTAACATGCAAGGCTACTTAATGAAATTACTATCATTTCTAGTTCAGATCAAGTTCGGACAGCAACTATAAACATCCACAAATCCAGAAATTCTGTTCGCCATCCTTGGATGAACTTGCATGTAGCCGTTCACTATTTCATTTTTTTTTTTTTTTTTTTAGCCGGACCAATAAACTTCCTGCAAAGCTTAATCATCTAATTTTAATTAGTCAAACACCTAACCAAGTGAAAATCAACCACTTTCCAGCAAATTTCATGCTAAAATACCCATGCAATTTCCAAAACAACTTCAACGGCTAAACTGGAAAAATTGTTTCAGCAATCCATCAACTTCCATTAAAATTTCCAGCCATGCAACCGAAATTCAGGCCACGTAGTTCACATGCAACATCAAATAAGAAACTATCTATCAGGTTGAGTCCAAAATTAAGCTCAGATCATCACAGCTAGCAAATTAAAAACCGAAACTTCCAGCTCAAGCTCTCGGCAGCTTCACTTCCTTCTCAAACAGATTTTTCTATGATTTAATCTATCATCTAACCACACAATCCCACATGCATGCTTATAGTCAGCTTCATCAACCCATAAACAACTCATCTAAGTTCAGAAATTACCTTAGCTTGAAGCCTAAAACACACGACTAGCAGCTGCAAATCCTCCACTCTCGGCTGTCCAGAATTGCAGTCCGCAACTCTCCCTCTCCCTGGCTCAAACTTGCGGCTGGATTGGAGGAAGTTTGACTCTCGGTTCTCTCTCTCCCTCTCTCGGTTGGTCTTGAAGTGAGGCTGGAAGATAAGCTAAGTCCTCACCTCTCTCTCTCTCGTCGTTATTTCCAAAGAAGCTGATCACTTCACAGCTCCCGGCATAGGAACAATTGAAAAAATAAAATGTTATGGTGAGTGATAATGATTGTAGTGAACTGGCAATGATATAGCGTAGTGGGATGTATATATTGAGGTATTGGGAGTGGAGTGGAGTGGAGTGGAGTCGGCAATAACAATGGAAGGTGCTAGGTTGAGAAGTGGAAAATGGAGCCGGCAGAAATAGAATTGTGATTTTTTGATTTTTTGATTTTTGATTTTTTTTTTTAATTAATTTATTGATTTTTTTTTGATTTATTGAATAGAAACTAAATCTAAATAAACTAGAATCCACAAAGCACAATTTTCCATTTTTCATCAATTTCCTCTTTTCTTTTCTTTTCTTTTTTCACAAATTTTACGTTAAAACTTAAAACTAAAACTAAAACTAAAACGTGAACAAAATTAATATGACAAATAATTAGCAAATAAAAGACAAATAAAAAGGTAACAACTAAAATGCAGACAATCTAAAACAAAATCATGAATTAGATGCAACATACAAATTATTTAAAAATTTGGTGTCTACACTAACATAACACTAAAAACAAAAAGGAAACAGAAATGCAATGAAAAGAAAATCATGCAAATTGAGAAAAAGGATAGGGGTAATTGTGATGAGCACTCCCTCAAGTAGCCACTTGATCAGGCGAATAGGATGGAGTAAGTGGTGCCTCAATGCCAAGTATAGCCTCAATGCGTCAAAGACGCTCGGAGGTCCTTTTACGCTCTTTTCGACTCCTCTTCACTTTGACCTCAATACAAAGCAATTTATCCATTTTCTTTTGGAAAAAGAATCGAATGTCTTGAGATGATGATGGAGGACGTGAGAAGGAAGGTTTGGTTGAAACTGGTTGGGAAGTCGTCTCAATGCCTTGAGCTTCTTTCAGACATGCAATTTTTCCTTCTTCCTCTTACTAAGAATCACCTCAAGCATGTCCTTGAGTCAAAGGACCACCAATATTTTTGGTCTTTTAAAAGAAATTTTGCAAAAATCCAGTGTTAAGACATCCTTCTTCTTAAGGTCTGTAGGGGTAGTATTAATGAAATCCACACCAACCCTTTGAAATACCAATGTAAAATGAAAAAACATGTTTGATAGCATTACGACGATCCACAACCTACATGTGATTGTGATAATGCTTCCTAATGGAATACCTTGGAGGTTGCCAAATTCATGCCCCATCTTGTCTAAAAAATAGGTATCACTTGTGTGTGCCCCATTAGTACTACTCACTCTTGAAATTATATTGGAGACAAACAAATAGATGATAAGACGATGACTCTTTAAAAGAGGAAGTTAACACGGAATATCACCCAACTTTACAAGTGGGCTTGTACTCAAATCCCAAGCGCACAAATACCTCTACTATTTTCTGTGAGTCCAAGTCACGAGGTTTACATGCTTTATTCAAATCAAGAATCCGACCAGATTTTGATGCTAATTTAGCTTGGTGAGAAAGTTGCATATTAAATGACCAATGCAGCATTTTAATTAGCTTTGTGAGAGATTATAATATACATTTGAGTAGTCTAGACTATGTAATGTATGAAAATGTACTTGATTGAATGATTTCTTGAATGCTTAGATAATTCTAGAAAGTGTGGTGAATTGAAAAATGACCTTTAATAGAGAAATTCATGAATGCACTTATGATATTTGTGGTTCAATGGTTATTAACATTTCATAAATAGTTAAAAAGGTCAATTTTATTTTGATTTAGTATGTTGCCTCTATTTTGAAAAAATTTTGCATTTGTTGAAACTTTGGAGAAATTGATCATTAATGACAAAATGTATAAATGGAACTTTTTTTGTACATGATTATAGGCATATTTTGTGAAATTAGTTTAACTTTGCTTTAAATATTAATGCATATGCTTATTTCGTGAAATTAGTTAATTTCATGTTTTTATTATCTTTGAACATTGTGTTAGTTTCACATACTTGATTCCTTTCCAATTTTGCCTTGATTTGCAAGTTTACTTCTTAATGGTTGCAAGATTTTGCTCTTAAGAAATTGTTTCATTTTGACTTTACCTTTTGAAGCAGTGAATAATGAACTCTCCTTTCTTTCTCAAGTAAGGTTAGAAATTCATCACATGACCATGGATTTGGACAGCGCAAGTTTCTAAGAGGAGTATTATCGCTTACTTTTTATTTTTCTTCTCTTATATTGAAAACAATGTGAAATTTAAGTGTGGGGGATAGGAATAATTGGCTTGCTATTTTGTGTCATGTGATGATATTTTTTAGATTTAAATGCCTTAGAAATGTTGAAATTATGTTTGAAAAAATTACCATGTGAAATTTTTTTTGAAATTGGGCTTGCTGGTAAGGAGTCTCATTCAGTTATAGGGAAAAATTCTGTCCAAATTTTATCAAAAATTCACTAAAGCCTAAAAAGTTTTGCAATTTTATTTTAATAAGGCCAATTTGATCCAACGTTGATTGTTATAATTCTCCCACTTGTTGAAACTTTATATATATTTTGAAAAATTTAGTTCTCATTCAACTTGTAATTAGTTATTATGTAGTTAGAATTTTTATATTTTAGAAAGTGTATCTTGTAAAGTGGAGAGAATTATGCCTAAAATTTTGCATGTTTATTGAGATTTCTCCCCTTTACTTAATTTTACATGTAAGTGATCGATATAGTTAATAAAAAGTTATATTCTTTCTTTGATCATTCTTACATATTTGTTGAGAGGGAATGTCTATTTATTGTCTTCTGAAAAAAGAAAGGAGAAAAAAAGGAAAGAAAAAAGAAAAAAAAAAGAAAATAGGAGTTTTTATTCTACTCGGATGATTTTTGTACCAACTAACTGAGAGCTAGCATCTACAAATGTCAATATTCACGTAAAAAAGTACTTGAATTAAGAGTATGTATAGCAATTTGAATGAGTGAAATGTTGAGTAACCGGGAGTATTTACCTAAAAGTGTCGATTTTCTCGTCAAAAGACATTTTCGCTATTTGAGTAAGATTTTTATGAATAAAGTCCCTTTTAGTTATGAAATTTGAGAAAAGATGATGATAAGAGAAGGGTAGCTACGAATTGAATATGTGATTTGCATACTTGTGAAATTACGATACGGTGAGAGATTAAGTTTGACTTGTTGAAATTAGGGTATAATTATCTTTCCTTCATTTGATATTATGAGTATTTAGTGTAAACTAAATGATTGTATAATGATCGTTTGTCGAATTATAAGCAATTGAATTTGAAAAAGTGCATGTAGTGTTTCACCTATTGAATCATTGTTGTTGATTATGTGTAGATTGTTTGAGAACAAGCAACGATTTAAGTGTGGGGGAATTGATAAGTGAGTATTTTGTGTTATATTTAGATGAAATATTGTATTACTTTTAGTCACTTTTTCAATATTGTAAGAAGAAAATAGGTCATATTTGTTAGAATTAATTCTAAATACTACTTAGAGTTTAAAAAAGAATTTTGTCCCTTATACTTGCATATTTTTTATTATTTTTATAGGAGTTGGAAATGGACTTCATTTTGAATAAAAAATCCTCCTTGTGGTTGCCCTTGGCCTACTCCTTGGTCATGAGTATACCAACACCACACAGTTCCCTCGTAGACGTATCTCCTTGTTTCTATTAAAGCTCCCGCCTGTTGTTACTGCTCTCTTTGAGGCTGAGGTTGCTGCTGCGACTGTTGTTGCTGCTATGGTTCTAGTTTCTCTCCTTGAGACTGAGCATGCTGCTGAGGCTGAGCTTGCTGTTGTGGTTCCAGTTTCTCTCCTTGAGACTGAGGAGGAGGGGGGTTCTTAAGTGGGCAATAAACATAGCAAACATAGGGAGATCACCAGTCGCTGATGAGCGAAACTAACCGGGCACAAGCCTCAAATCCCGCAAACAGAAGTGAAAACACACTAAATCCTCCCAATCTGGGTATCTTGACCCCAAACACGGTAGCCGTATTCCAAATGGATATGCCCAAATGTGTTGCAGCAAACAATAAACCCAACAATTGCAGATCCGATACATACAGCCTGAAGTATCTTTGGGTAGTAGGATTACTCCAGTACATGCAAAGATAGTATTTCTGATGACCTCCCTCTTCTTTACCCCTCTCCATGTATTTGTAGATGATGAGCCCAAGCAAAGCAGCTGCTAAGACATTGATGAAAAGAGAAAATTTCATAGCCTTCAGCCTATGAAATAGGCTTGGATTAGGTGCTAGAGTTGGGGTTGGACAATCTCTTCTCTCTGCTCCAGTGTTCTCTCATTTAATTCAGCGAAAGCCGCAAGACCTTCAAGAGCCAAAATAATAAATTTCAACGCAAATAGAAATGCACTACAACAGCGCCGGTTACAATTTCTTTCGACTCCTCTTCACTTTTGTGACGCCCGAAAGAAATGGAAAAGGAAAAACTTTTCTGGTGACTAGAATTTTTGCAGAATCCAGCCGCATATCCGGTCAGTTTCTGGCCGGATACTTGGTCGGATTGGTTGGCTCATTTGAAAAAAAATCAAATCTTCACTGCCTTGAATCCAGTTTGGAATCCGGCCGGATTGTGACGTGGCATGGTCGGCAGCCAGGTTTGACTAGCTGTTTTCTTCATTCTTATCTTGATTTTGGCTGAAAATATCTTCATTTTTTTCCTTGGCCTGGCCGAGCTTCATAATGGAGAAAAAAGAGAAAAAAAACTCCAATTTCATTCTTCTATTTCTTGCTTACATCTTGAAATTTCACCGATGATTTTGGAAACTACTTCATATAAGTGTGTACTAAGGAGGTTTAAAGCTTTTGATGGAGTGATTTTTGGAAGGGAAGCTCTAAGTTGCTACCTTTCTTGAGTTATGAGGTAAGTTGCTTGGAAAATTCCCTCTTTGTTCTAATAATGGTATATTAGTGGTTTGGAGAGGTTAGAGATGCTATTTTGGGGATGATTTCATGATTTTAATTAGAGTTGGACCAATTTCTGATTTATTGGTGAATTTTTCGATTTTATATGATAATTGTTGTTTGGCCTTGGTTAGGTGTAAGATGAAGTTTATATGTACTAATTGCGACTGCTTACGGAAAATTTCCGCTTGTATGATTAAATTCCAGATTAGGGTTTCGAATTTGGCCTTGAAGTTGGTTGATTATTGAGCTCTTAATTGGTTAAGATTGAAGGGGGTATTATGACCCTTATTAAGAGTGTGTAATAGCCTATAATGTATCTGTGCAATTGTGGTTGATGGTTATGGATTTGGTGAATGTTTGTAGGTTGAAAAAATAAAGAAAATAAGGGGAAATGCTGTCCGATCTTTGAGAGTTTTTGGTTGCTTTGGGTTTGAGTTGAAGGGCTTGGACTTGATCGAGGAACTGTCTATGATGGATCATGAGCCGTGGTTGGTGAGTGACCCCAAACTATTTCCAAAGTTACTGATGAACTGTTTCTTGTATTATTTCCTCGATTGCATATCATGTGTGCTTGCATGTGAGTTCATGACATGATTTGGCTTCAATGAGTTCTTGGGAAGTCTTGCGCTTAGAACCAACGTCTCCACCACTGTTTACTGTTCATCTGGAGCACCAAAGAGCTCCCTATCACTGTTTCACTGTTAACTGATCGATTTGAGCGTTGGATGTTTAAGTACAACGATTTCACTGGCTCACGAGAGCAATAAACAAACATTTGATTACTGATTCATGACATCATTGAAATGAACTATTGAGAAACTGATTTGATGACTGCTTTTACTGGTTACTCGCTGAGCTTCTAGCTCACCCCAAAAATATTTTATTTCCCCTCCATAGGGCTCGAGGCAAAGGAGGCACTTGTATTAAGTTCTTCGTGTGACTGGTTGGATTATCTCCAGTACAGTTCGCGTTTTAGTTTTATTTTGTGTAATATTTGAGACTGTGATTGTACTTGTAATTATGTAAGAACTGAGGACCTTTGTCTAGTATTGCTTTTATCGCTTGAGATCTTAATTTGTAGTGCAATTGAGTAGTTTCCGCTTCGCTTATGATATGTAATTCTTGGAGGAATTGATGTATATTTGAGATTTAGTTTGTAATTCAATTGAGAACTGTAGTGATTGAGTGAGTCCCGACGAAAGTTGGGCAGGCAGTCTGCCGAACCCTTTGCTTCGCCTTAGGGGGAGGTGGGACTGTCACAACTTTGACTTCAATACAAAGCAATTTATCCATTTTCTTTCGGAAAAAGAATCGAGTGTCTTGAGATGATGATGGAGGACGTGAGAAGGAAGGATTGGTTGAAACCGGTTGGGAAGTCGTCTCAACACCTTGAGTTTCTTTTAGACATGCAATTTTGCTTCTTCCTCTTACTGAGAGTCACCTCAAGCATGTCCTTGAGTCAAAGGACCACCAATATTACTGGTCTTTCAAAAGAAATTTTGCAAAAATTCAGTGTAAAGATATCCTTCTTCTTAAGGTCTGTAGGAGTAGCATTAATGAAATCCACGCCAACCCTTTGAAATACCAATGTAAAAATGAAAAAGCATGTTTGATAGCATTACTACGAACCACTACCTACATGTGATTGTGAGAATGCTTTCTAATGGAATACCTTGGATGTTGCCTAATTCGTGCACCATCTTGTCTAAAAAATAGGTATCACTTGTGCGTGCCCCGTTAGTACTACTCGCTCTTGAATTATATTGGAGGTAAACAAATAGATGATAAGACGATGACTCTTTAAAAGAGGAAGTCAACACAGAATATCACCCAACTTTACAAGTGGCCTTGTACTCAAATCCCAAGCGTACAAATACCTCTATTATTTTCCGTGAGTCCAAGTCACGGGTTTAAATGCTTTCTTCAAGTCAAGAATCCGATCAGATTTTGATGCTAATTTAGCTTGGTGAAAAATTTACATATTAAATGGCCAATGTAGCATTTTAATTAGCTTTGTGGGAGATTATAATATTCATTGAAGTAGTCTAGATTACGTAATGTATGAAAATGTGCTTAATTGAATAATTTCTTGAATGCTTAGATAATTCCAGAAAGTGTGGTGAATTGTAAAATGACCTTTAATGGAGGAATTCATGAATACACTTATGACATTTGTGGTTCAATGGTTATTAACATTTCATAAATAGTCAAAAAAGTCATTTCTATTTTGATTTGGTATGTTGCCTCTATTTTGAAAAAATTTTGCATTTGTTGAATTTTGGGGAAATTGATCATTGATAACAAAAAGTATAAATGGAACTTATTTTGTACATAATTATAGGTATATTTTGTGAAAATGAGTTAAACTTTGCTTTAAATATTAATGCATATACTTATTTCGTGAAGTTAGTTAATTTCATGTTTTTATTATCTTTGAACATTGTGTTAGTTTCACATACTTGATTCCTTTCCTATTTTTCCTTGATTTGCATGTTTACTTCTTAATGGTTGCAAGTTTTTGCTCTTAAGAAATTGTTTTATTTTGACTTTACCTTTTGAAGTAGTGAATTAATGAACTCTCCTTTCTTTCTCAAGTAATGTTAGAAATTCATCACATGACCATGGATTTGGATAGCGCAAGTTTCTGAAAGGAGTATTATCTCTTACTCTTTATTTTTCTTCTCTTATATTGAGAACAATGTGAAATTTAAGTGTGGGGGATAGGAATAATTGGCTTGCTATTTTATGTCATGTGATGATATTTTTTAGATTTAAATGCCTTAGAAATGTTGAAATTATGTTCGAAAAAATTGCCATGTGAAAATTTTTTTGAAATTGGGCTTGCTGGTAAGGAGTCTCATTCAATTATAGGGAAAAATTCTGTCCAAATTTTTTCAAAATTTCACTATAGCCTAAAAATTTTTGCAATTTTATTTTAATAAGGACAATTTGATCCGACGTTGAGTGTTCTAATTCTTCCACTTGTTGAAACTTTATATATTTTTTGAAAAATTTAGTTCTCATTCAACTTGTAATTAGTTATTATGCAGTAAGAATTTTTATATTTTAGAAAGTGTATCTTGTAAAGTGGAGAGAATTATACCTAAAATTTTGCATGTTTATTAAGATTTCTCCTCTTTACTTAATTTTACATGTAAGGGATTGATATAGTCAATAAAAACTTATATTCTTTCTTTGATCATTCTTACATATTTGTTAAGAGCGAATGTCTATTTATTCTCTTCTAAAAAAAGAAGAGAGAAAAAAAGGAAAGAAAAAAGAAAATAGAAGTTTTTCATCTACTCCGATGATTTTTGTACCAACCAATTGGGTGCTAGCATCTACAAATGTCAATATTTACATAAAAAAGTACTTGAATTAAGAGAATGTATAGCAATTTGAATGAGTGAAATGTTTAGTAATCGGGAGTATTTACCTAAAAGTGTCGATTTTCTCGTCAAAAGACATTTTCGCTATTTGAGTAAGATTTTTATGAATAAAGTCCCTCTTAGTTATGAAATTTGAGAAAAGATGATGATAAGAGAAGGGTAGCTACGAATTGAATATGTTATTTGCATACTTGTGAAATTAGGATACAGTGAGAGATTAAGTTTGACTTGTTGAAATTAGGGTATAATTATCTTTCCTTCATTTGATATTATGAGTATTTAGTGTAAACTAAATGATTGTATAATGATCGTTTGTCGAATTATAAGCAATTGAATTTGAAAAAGTGCATGTAGTGTTTCACCTATTGAATCATTGTTGTTGATTATGTGTAGATTGTTTGAGAACAAGCAACGATTTAAGTGTGGGGGAATTGATAAGTGAGTATTTTGTGTTATATTTAGATGAAATTTTGTATTACTTTTAGTCACTTTTTCAATATTGTAAGAAGAAAATAGGTCATATTTGTTAGAATTAATTCTAAATACTACTTAGAGTTTAAAAAAGAATTTTGGGGTTGGATATTTTCTTTCTCTCTGCTCCAGTGTTCTCTCATGGAATTTAGCAAAAGTCACAAGACCTTCAGGAGCAAAAACAATAAATCCTAATGCAAATAGTAATGCGCTACGGCAGCGAAGGTTACAGCAGCGACCAGCATTAGGGGCTGCTGCCGGGTCATGATGAGCAGCTGTTGAAATCAAACAGCCAATAGGGATGCAATTCTTATGGCAGTTAACTCCTCCTTGTGGTTGGCCTTGGCCGACTCCTTGGTCATGAGCATACCAACACCACACAGTTCCTTCGTAGACGTATCTCCTTGTTTCTATTAAAGCTCCCGCCTGTTGTTACTGCTCTCTTTGAGGCTGAGGTTGCTGCTGCACCTATTGTTGCTGCTGTGGTTCTAGTTCCTCTCCTTGAGACTGAGCGTGCTGCTGAGGCTGAGCTTGCTGTTGTGGTTCTAGTTCCTCTCCTTGAGGCTGAGGAGGAGGGGGGTTCTTAAGTGGGCAATAAACATAGCAAACATAGGGAGATCACGAGTCATTGATGAGCGAAACTAACCGGGCACAAGCCTCAAATTCTGCAAACAGAAGTGAAAACACACTAAATCCCCCTAATCTGGGTATCTTGACCCCAAACACGGTAGCCGTATTCCCAATGGATAGGTCCAAATATGTTGCAGCAAACAATGAACCCAGCAATTGCAGATCCGATCCATACAGCCTGAAGTATCTTTGAGTAGTAGGATTACTCCAGTACATGCAAAGATAGTATTTCTGATGACCTCCCTCTTCTCTTTACCCCTCTCCATGTATTTGTAGATGATGAGCCCAGGCAAAGCAGCTGCTAAGACATTGATGAAAAGAGAAAATTTCATAGCCTTCATCCTATGAAATAGGCTTGGATTAGGTGGATTAGGTGCGGCAGTTGGGGTCGGACAATCTCTTCTCTCTGCTCCAGTGTTCTCTTATTTAATTCAACGAAAGCCGCAAAACCTTCAAGAGCCAAAATAATAAATTTCAACGCAAATAGAAATGCACTACAGCAGCGCCGGTTACAATTTCTTTCGACTCCTCTTCACTTTGACCACAATACAAAGCAATTTATCCATTTTCTTTCGGAAAATGAATCGAGTGTCTTGAGATGATGATGGAGGATGTGAGAAGGAAGGATTGGTTGAAACCGGTTGGGAAGTCGTCTCAACACCTTGAGTTTCTTTTAGACATGCAATTTTGCTTCTTCCTCTTACTGAGAGTCACCTCAAGCATGTCCTTGAGTCAAAGGACCACCAATATTACTGGTCTTTCAAAAGAAATTTTGCAAAAATCCAGTGTAAAGATATCCTTCTTCTTAAGGTCTGTAGGAGTAGCATTAATGAAATCCACGCCAACCCTTTGAAATACCAATGTAAAAATGAAAAAGCATGTTTGATAGCATTACTACGAACCACTACCTACATGTGATTGTGAGAATGCTTTCTAATGGAATACCTTGGATGTTGCCTAATTCGTGCTCCATCTTGTCTAAAAAATAGGTATCACTTGTGCGTGCCCCGTTAGTACTACTCGCTCTTGAATTATATTGGAGGTAAACAAATAGATGATAAGACGATGACTCTTTAAAAGAGGAAGTCAACACAGAATATCAACCAACTTTACAAGTGGCCTTGTACTCAAATCCCAAGCGTACAAATACCTCTACTATTTTCCGTGAGTCCAAGTCACGGGTTTAAATGCTTTCTTCAAGTCAAGAATCCGATCAGATTTTGATGCTAATTTAGCTTGGTGAAAAATTTACATATTAAATGGCCAATGTAGCATTTTAATTAGCTTTGTGGGAGATTATAATATTCATTGAAGTAGTCTAGATTACGTAATGTATGAAAATGTGCTTAATTGAATGATTTCTTAAATGCTTAGATAATTCAAGAAAGTGTGGTGAATTGTAAAATGACCTTTAATGGAGGAATTCATGAATACACATATGACATTTGTGGTTCAATGGTTATTAACATTTCATAAATAGTCAAAAAGGTCATTTCTATTTTGATTTGGTATGTTGCCTCTATTTTGAAAAAATTTTGCATTTGTTGAAACTTTGGAAAAATTGATCATTGATTACAAAAAGTATAAATGCAACTTGTTTTGCACATGATTTTAGGCATATTTTGTGAAATTAGTTTAACATTGCTTTAAATATTAATGCATATATTTTTTTCGTGAAGTTAGTTAATTTCATATTTTTATTATCTTTGAACATTGTGTTAGTTTCACATACTTGATTCCTTTCCTATTTTTCCTTGATTTGCATGTTTATTTCTTAATGGTTGCATGTTTTTGCTCTTAAGAAATTGTTTTATTTTGACTTTATCTTTTGAAGTAGTGAATTAATGAACTCTCTTTTCTTTCTCAAGTAAGGTTAGAAATTCAACACATGACCATGGATTTGGACAGCGCAAGTTTCTGTGAGGAGTATTATCTCTTACTCTTTAATTTTCTTCTCTTATATTGAGAACAATGTGAAATTTAAGTGTGGGGGATAGGAATAATTGGCTTGCTATTTTATGTCATGTGATGATATTTTTTAGATTTAAATGCCTTAGAAATGTTGAAATTATGTTTGAAAAAATTGCCATGTGAAATTTTTTTTTAAATTGGGCTTGCTGGTAAGGAGTCTCATTCAGTTATAGGGAAAAATTCTGTCCAAATTTTTTCAAAATTTCACTATAGCCTAAAAATTTTTGCAATTTTATTTTAATAAGGACAATTTGATCCGACGTTGAGTGTTCTAATTCTTCCACTTGTTGAAACTTTATATATTTTTTGAAAAATTTAGTTCTCATTCAACTTGTAATTAGTTATTATGCAGTAAGAATTTTTATATTTTAGAAAGTGTATCTTGTAAAGTGGAGAGAATTATACCTAAAATTTTGCATGTTTATTAAGATTTCTCCTCTTTACTTAATTTTACATGTAAGGGATTGATATAGTCAATAAAAACTTATATTCTTTCTTTGATCATTCTTACATATTTGTTAAGAGCGAATGTCTATTTATTCTCTTCTAAAAAAAGAAGAGAGAAAAAAAGGAAAGAAAAAAGAAAATAGAAGTTTTTCATCTACTCCGATGATTTTTGTACCAACCAATTGGGTGCTAGCATCTACAAATGTCAATATTTACATAAAAAGTACTTGAATTAAGAGAATGTATAGCAATTTGAATGAGTGAAATGTTGAGTAACCGGGAGTATTTACCTAAAAGTGTCGATTTTCTCGTCAAAAGACATTTTCGCTATTTGAGTAAGATTTTTATGAATAAAGTCCCTCTTAGTTATGAAATTTGAGAAAAGATGATGATAAGAGAAGGGTAGCTACGAATTGAATATGTGATTTGCATACTTGTGAAATTAGGATACAGTGAGAGATTAAGTTTGACTTGTTGAAATTAGGGTATAATTATCTTTCCCTCATTTGATATTATGAGTATTTAGTGTAAACTAAATGATTGTATAATGATCGTTTGTCGAATTATAAGCAATTGAATTTGAAAAAGTGCATGTAGTGTTTCACCTATTGAATCATTGTTGTTGATTATGTGTAGATTGTTTGAGAACAAGCAACGATTTAAGTGTGGGGGAATTGATAAGTGAGTATTTTGTGCTATATTTAGATGAAATTTTGTATTACTTTTAGTCACTTTTTCAATATTGTAAGAAGAAAATAAGTCATATTTGTTAGAATTAATTCTAAATACTACTTAGAGTTTAAAAAAGAATTTTGGGGTTGGATATTTTCTTTCTCTCTGCTCCAGTGTTCTCTCATGGAATTTAGCAAAAGTCACAAGACCTTCAGGAGCAAAAACAATAAATCCTAATGCAAATAGTAATGCGCTACGGCAGCGAAGGTTACAGCAGCGACCAGCATTAGGGGCTGCTGCCGGGTCATGATGAGCAGCTGTTGAAATCAAACAGCCAATAGGGATGCAATTCTTATGGCAGTTAACTCCTCCTTGTGGTTGGCCTTGGCCTACTCCTTGGTCATGAGCATACCAACACCACACAGTTCCTTCGTAGACGTATCTCCTTGTTTCTATTAAAGCTCCCGCCTGTTGTTACTGCTCTCTTTGAGGCTGAGGTTGCTGCTGCACCTATTGTTGCTGCTGTGGTTCTAGTTCCTCTCCTTGAGACTGAGCGTGCTGCTGAGGCTGAGCTTGCTGTTGTGGTTCTAGTTCCTCTCCTTGAGGCTGAGGAGGAGGGGGGTTCTTAAGTGGGCAATAAACATAGCAAACATAGGGAGATCACGAGTCGTTGATGAGCGAAACTAACCGGGCACAAGCCTCAAATTCTGCAAACAGAAGTGAAAACACACTAAATCCCCCTAATCTGGGTATCTTGACCCCAAACACGGTAGCCGTATTCCCAATGGATAGGTCCAAATATGTTGCAGCAAACAATGAACCCAGCAATTGCAGATCCGATCCATACAGCCTGAAGTATCTTTGAGTAGTAGGATTACTCCAGTACATGCAAAGATAGTATTTCTGATGACCTCCCTCTTCTTTACCCCTCTCCATGTATTTGTAGATGATGAGCCCAGGCAAAGCAGCTGCTAAGACATTGATGAAAAGAGAAAATTTCATAGCCTTCATCCTATGAAATAGGCTTGGATTAGGTGGATTAGGTGCGGCAGTTGGGGTCGGACAATCTCTTCTCTCTGCTCCAGTGTTCTCTTATTTAATTCAGCGAAAGCCGCAAGACCTTCAAGAGCCAAAATAATAAATTTCAACGCAAATAGAAATGCACTACAGCAGCGCCGGTTACAATTTCTTTCGACTCCTCTTCACTTTGACCACAATACAAAGCAATTTATCCATTTTCTTTCGGAAAATGAATCGAGTGTCTTGAGATGATGATGGAGGATGTGAGAAGGAAGGATTGGTTGAAACCGGTTGGGAAGTCGTCTCAACACCTTGAGTTTCTTTTAGACATGCAATTTTGCTTCTTCCTCTTACTGAGAGTCACCTCAAGCATGTCCTTGAGTCAAAGGACCACCAATATTACTGGTCTTTCAAAAGAAATTTTGCAAAAATCCAGTGTAAAGATATCCTTCTTCTTAAGGTCTGTAGGAGTAGCATTAATGAAATCCACGCCAACCCTTTGAAATACCAATGTAAAAATGAAAAAGCATGTTTGATAGCATTACTACGAACCACTACCTACATGTGATTGTGAGAATGCTTTCTAATGGAATACCTTGGATGTTGCCTAATTCGTGCTCCATCTTGTCTAAAAACTAGGTATCACTTGTGCGTGCCCCGTTAGTACTACTCGCTCTTGAATTATATTGGAGGTAAACAAATAGATGATAAGACGATGACTCTTTAAAAGAGGAAGTCAACACAGAATATCAACCAACTTTACAAGTGGCCTTGTACTCAAATCCCAAGCGTACAAATACCTCTACTATTTTCCGTGAGTCCAAGTCACGGGTTTAAATGCTTTCTTCAAGTCAAGAATCCGATCAGATTTTGATGCTAATTTAGCTTGGTGAAAAATTTACATATTAAATGGCCAATGTAGCATTTTAATTAGCTTTGTGGGAGATTATAATATTCATTGAAGTAGTCTAGATTACGTAATGTATGAAAATGTGCTTAATTGAATGATTTCTTAAATGCTTAGATAATTCAAGAAAGTGTGGTGAATTGTAAAATGACCTTTAATGGAGGAATTCATGAATACACATATGACATTTGTGGTTCAATGGTTATTAACATTTCATAAATAGTCAAAAAGGTCATTTCTATTTTGATTTGGTATGTTGCCTCTATTTTGAAAAAATTTTGCATTTGTTGAAACTTTGGAAAAATTGATCATTGATTACAAAAAGTATAAATGCAACTTGTTTTGCACATGATTTTAGGCATATTTTGTGAAATTAGTTTAACATTGCTTTAAATATTAATGCATATATTTTTTTCGTGAAGTTAGTTAATTTCATATTTTTATTATCTTTGAACATTGTGTTAGTTTCACATACTTGATTCCTTTCCTATTTTTCCTTGATTTGCATGTTTATTTCTTAATGGTTGCATGTTTTTGCTCTTAAGAAATTGTTTTATTTTGACTTTATCTTTTGAAGTAGTGAATTAATGAACTCTCTTTTCTTTCTCAAGTAAGGTTAGAAATTCAACACATGACCATGGATTTGGACAGCGCAAGTTTCTGTGAGGAGTATTATCTCTTACTCTTTAATTTTCTTCTCTTATATTGAGAACAATGTGAAATTTAAGTGTGGGGGATAGGAATAATTGGCTTGCTATTTTATGTCATGTGATGATATTTTTTAGATTTAAATGCCTTAGAAATGTTGAAATTATGTTTGAAAAAATTGCCATGTGAAATTTTTTTTTAAATTGGGCTTGCTGGTAAGGAGTCTTATTCAGTTATAGGGAAAAATTCTGTCCAAATTTTTTCAAAATTTCACTATAGCATAAAAATTTTTGCAATTTTATTTTAATAAGGACAATTTGATCCGACGTTGAGTGTTCTAATTCTTCCACTTGTTGAAACTTTATATATTTTTTGAAAAATTTAGTTCTCATTCAACTTGTAATTAGTTATTATGCAGTAAGAATTTTTATATTTTAGAAAGTGTATCTTGTAAAGTGGAGAGAATTATACCTAAAATTTTGCATGTTTATTAAGATTTCTCCTCTTTACTTAATTTTACATGTAAGGGATTGATATAGTCAATAAAAACTTATATTCTTTCTTTGATCATTCTTACATATTTGTTAAGAGCGAATGTCTATTTATTCTCTTCTAAAAAAAGAAGAGAGAAAAAAAGGAAAGAAAAAAGAAAATAGAAGTTTTTCATCTACTCCGATGATTTTTGTACCAACTAATTGGGTGCTAGCATCTACAAATGTCAATATTTACATAAAAAAGTACTTGAATTAAGAGAATGTATAGCAATTTGAATGAGTGAAATGTTGAGTAACCGGGAGTATTTACCTAAAATTGTCGATTTTCTCGTCAAAAGGCATTTTCGCTATTTGAGTAAGATTTTATGAATAAAGTCCCTCTTAGTTATGAAATTTGAGAAAAGATGATGATAAGAGAAGGGTAGCTACGAATTGAATATGTGATTTGCTTACTTGTGAAATTAGAATAGGGTGAGAGATTAAGTTTGACTTGTTGAAATTAGGGTATAATTATCTTTCCTTCACTTGATATTATGAGTATTTAGTGTAAACTAAATGATTGTATAATGATCGTTTGTCGAATTACAAGCAATTGAATTTGAAAAAGTACATGTAGTGTTTCACCTCTTGAATCATTGTTGTTGATTATATGTAAATTGTTTGAGAACAAGCAATGATTTAAGTGTGGGGGAATTGATAAGTGAGCATTTTGTGCTATATTTTGATGAAATTTTGTATTATTTTAGTCACTTTTTCAATATTGTAAGAAGAAAATAGGTCATATTTGCTAGAATTAAATCTAAATACTACTTAGAATTTAAAAAAAATTTTGGGGTTGGACATTTTCTTTTTCTCTGCTCCAGTGTTCTCTCATGGAATTTAGCAAAAGTCACAAGACCTTCAGGAGCAAAAACAATAAATCCTAATGCAAATAGTAATGCGCTATAGCAGCGAAGGTTACAGCAGCGACCAGCATTAGGGGCTGCTGCCGGGTCATGATGAGCAGCTGTTGAAATCAAACAGCCAATAGGGATGCAATTCTTATGGCAGTTAACTCCTCCTTGTGGTTGGCCTTGGCCTACTCCTTGGTCATGAGCATACCAACACCACACAGTTCCTTCGTAGACGTATCTCCTTGTTTCTATTAAAGCTCCCGCCTGTTGTTACTGCTCTCTTTGAGGCTGAGGTTGCTGTTGCGCCTGTTGTTGCTGCTGTGGTTCTAGTTCCTCTCCTTGAGACTGACCATGCTGCTGAGGCTGAGCTTGCTGTTTTGGTTCCAGTTCCTCTCCTTGAGGCTGAGGAGGAGGGGGGTTCTTAAGTGGGCAATAAACAAAGCAAACATAGGGAGATCACCAGTCATTTATGAGCGAAACTAATCGGGCACAAGTCTCAAATTCTGCAAACAGAAGTGAAAACACACTAAATCCCCCCAATCTGGGTATCTTGACCCCAAACACGGTAGCCATATTCCAAATGAATAGGCCCAAATGTGTTGCAGCAAACAATAAACCTACCAATTGCAGATCCGATCCATATAGCCTGAAGTATCTTTGGATAGTAGGATTACTCCAGTACACGCAAAGATAGTATTTCTGATGACCTCCCTCTTCTTTACCCCTCTCCATGTATTTGTTGATGATGAGCCCAGGCAAAGCAGCTGCTAAGACATTGATGTAAAGAGAAAATTTCATAGCCTTTAACCTATGAAATAGGCTTGGATTAGGTGCGGCAGTTGGGGTTGGACAATCTCTTCTCTCTGCTCCAGTGGTCTCTCATTTAATTCAGCGAAAGCCGCAAGACCTTCAAGAGCCAAAATAATAAATTTCAACGCAAATAGAAATGCACTACAGCAGCGCCGGTTACAATTTCTTTCGACTCCTCTTCACTTTGACCTCAATACAAAGCAATTTATCCATTTTCTTTTGGAAAAAGAATCAAGTGTCTTGAGATGATGATGGAGGACGTGAGTAGGAAAGATTGGTTGAAACCGGTTGGGAAGTCGTCTCAACACCTTGAGTTTCTTTTAGACATGCAATTTTGCTTCTTCCTCTTGCTGAGAGTCACCTCAAGCATGTCCTTGAGTCAAAGGACCACCAATATTATTGGTCTTTTAAAAGAAATTTTGCAAAAATACGAGTAAAGATATCCTTCTTCTTAAGGTCTGTAGGAGTAGCATTAATGAAATCCACGCCAACCCTTTGAAATACCAATGTAAAAATGAAAAAGCATGTTTGATAGCATTACTACGAACCACTACCTACATGTGATTGTGAGAATGCTTCCTAATGGAATACCTTGGATGTTGCCTAATTCGTGCTCCATCTTGTCTAAAAAATAGGTATCACTTGTGCGTGCCCCGTTTGTACTACTCGCTCTTGGAATTATATTGGAGATAAACAAATAGATGATAAGACGATGACTCTTTAAAAGAGAAAGTCAACACGGAATATCACCCAACTTTACAAGTGGCCTTGTACTCAAATCCCAAGCGTACAAATACCTCTACCATTTTCCGTGAGTCCAAGTCATGGGTTTAAATGCTTTCTTCAAATCAAGAATCCGATCAGATTTTGATGCTAATTTAGCTTGGTGAAAAATTTACATATTGAATGGCCAATGTAGCACTTTAATTAGCTTTGTGGGAGATTATAATATTCATTGAAGTAGTCTAGATTACGTAATGTATGAAAATGTGCTTAATTGAGTGATTTCTTTTCTTGAATGTTTAGATAATTCCAGAAAGTGTGGTGAATTGTAAAATGACCTTTAATGGAGGAATTCATGAATACACATATGACATTTGTGGTTCAATGGTTATTAACATTTCATAAATAGTCAAAAAGGTCATTTCTATTTTGATTTGGTATGTTGCCTCTATTTTGAAAAAATTTTGTATTTGTTGAAACTTTGGAAAAATTGATCATCGATAACAAAAAGTATAAATGCAACTTGTTTTGTACATGATTATAGGCATATTTTGTGAAATTAGTTTAACTTTGCTTTAAATATTAATGCATCTACTTATTTCGTGAAGTTAGTTAATTTCATATTTTTATTATCTTTGAACATTGTGTTAGTTTCACATACTTGATTCCTTTCCTATTTTTCCTTTATTTGCATGTTTATTTCTTAATGGTTGCAAGTTTTTGCTCTGAAGAAATTGTTTTATTTTGACTTTACCTTTTGAAGTAGTGAATTAATGAACTCTCCTTTCTTTCTCAAGTAAGGTTAGAAATTCATCACATGACCATGGATTTGGACAGCGCAAGTTTCTGAAAGGAGTATTATCTCTTACTCTTTATTTTTCTTCTCTTATATTGAGAATAATGTGAAATTTAAGTGTGGAGGATAGGAATAATTGGCTTGCTATTTTGTGTCATGTGATGATATTTTTTAGATTTAAATGCCTTAAAAATGTTGAAATTATGTTTGAAAAATTTGCCATGTGAAAATTTTTTTTGAAATTGGGCTTGCTGTTGAGGAGTGTCATTCAGTTATAGGGAAAAATTCTGTCAAAATTTTTTTAAAATTTCACTATAGCCTAAAAATTTTTGCAATTTTATTTTAATAAGGCCAATTTGATCCAACGTTGAGTGTTCTAATATTTCCGCTTGCTGAAACTTTATATATTTTTTAGAAAATTTAGTTCTCCTTCAACTTGTAATTAGTTATTATGTAGTTAGAATTTTTATATTTTAGAAAGTGTATCTTGTAATGTGGAGAAAATTATACCTAAAATTTTGCATGTTTATTGAGATTTTTCCTCTTTACTTAATTTTACGTGTAAGTGATTGGTATAATCAATAAAAAGTTATATTCTTTCTTTGATCATTCTTACATATTTGTTAAGAGGGAATGTCTAATTATTGTCATCTAAAAAAAGAAGAGAAAAAAAAAGAAAATAGGAGTTTTTCTTCTACTTCGATGATTTTTGTACCAACTAACTGGG
Source organism: Coffea arabica (assembly GCF_036785885.1). Taxonomy (NCBI): domain Eukaryota; kingdom Viridiplantae; phylum Streptophyta; class Magnoliopsida; order Gentianales; family Rubiaceae; genus Coffea; species Coffea arabica. The sequence continues at coordinate 30,950,640 of NC_092313.1, forward strand.
AGCTAGCATCTACAAGTGTCATTATTCACATAAAAAAGTACTTGAATTAAGAGTATGTATAGCAATTTGAATGAGTGAAATGTTGAGTAACCGGGAGTATTTATTTAAAAGTGTCGATTTTCTCGTCAAAAGACATTTTCGCTATTTGAGTTAGATTTTTATGAATAAAGTCCCTTTTAGTTATGAAATTTGAGAAAAGATGATGATAAGAGAAGGGTAGCTACGAATTGAATATGTAATTTGCTTACTTGTGAAATTAGGATACGGTGAGAGATTAAGTTTGACTTGTTGAAATTAGGGTATAATTATCTTTCCTTCACTTGATATTATGAGTATTTAGTGTAAACTAAATGATTGTATAATGATCGTTTGTCGAATTATAAGCAATTGAATTTGAAAAAGTGCATGTAGTGTTTCACCTCTTGAATCATTGTTGTTGATTATGTGTAGATTGTTTCAGAACAAGCAACGATTTAAGTGTGGGGTAATAGATAAGTGAGTATTTTGTACTATATTTAGATGAAATTTTGTATTACTTTTAGTCACTTTTTTAATATTGTAAGAAGAAAATAGGTCATATTTGTTAGAATTAATTCTAAATACTACTTAGAGTTTAAAAAAGAATTTTGGGGTTGGACATTTTCTTTCTCTCTGCTCCAGTGTTCTCTCATGGAATTTAGCAAAAGTCACAAGACCTTCAGGAGCAAAAACAATAAATCCCAACGCAAATAGTAATGCGCTACAGCAGCGAAGGTTACAGCAGCGACCAGCATTAGGGGCTGCTGCCGGGTCATGATGAGCAGCTGTTGATATCAAACAACCAATAGGGATGCAATTGTTATTGCAGTTAACTCCTCCTTGTGGTTGGCCTTGGCCTACTCCTTGGTCATGAGCATACCAACACCACACAGTTCCCTCGTAGACGTATCTCCTTGTTTCTATTAAAACTCTCGCCTGTTGTTACTGCTCTCTTTGAGGCTGAGGTTGCTGCTGCGCCTGTTGTTGCTGCTGTGGTTCTAGTTCCTCTCCTTAAGACTGAGCATGCTGCTGAGGCTGAGCTTGCTGTTGTGGTTCCAGTTCCTCTCCTTGAGGCTGAGGAGGAGGGGGTTCTTAAGTGGGCAATAAACAAAGCAAACATATGGAGATCACCAGTCATTGATGAGCGAAACTAACCGGGCACAAGTCTCAAATTCTGCAAACAGAACTGAAAATACACTAAATCCCCCCAATCTGGGTATCTTGACTCCAAACACGGTAGCCGTATTCCAAATGGATAGACCCAAATGTGTTGCAGCAAACAATAAACCTAGCAATTGCAGATCCGATCCATATAGCCTGAAGTATCTTTGGATAGTAGGATTACTCCAGTACACGCAAAGATAGTATTTCTGATGACCTCCCTCTTCTTTACCCCTCTCCATGTATTTGTTGATGATGAGCCCAGGCAAAGCAGCTGCTAAGACATTGATGTAAAGAGAAAATTTCATAGCCTTTAACCTATGAAATAGGCTTGGATTAGGTGCGGCAGTTGGGGTTGGACAATCTCTTCTCTCTGCTCCAGTGGTCTCTCATTTAATTCAGCGAAAGCCGCAAGACCTTCAAGAACCAAAATAATAAATTTCAACGCAAATAGAAATGCTTTACAGCAACGCCGGTTACAATTTCTTTCGACTCCTCTTCACTTTGACCTCAATACAAAGCAATTTATCCATTTTCTTTTGGAAAAAGAATCGAGTGTCTTGAGGTGATGATGGAGGACGTGAGAAGGAAGGATTGGTTTAAACCGGTTGGGAAGTCGTCTCAACACCTTGAGCTTCTTTTAGACATGCAATTTTTGCTTCTTCCTCTTGCTGAGAGTCACCTCAAGCATGTCCTTGAGTCAAAGGACCACCAATATTTTTGGTCTTTTAAAAAAAATTTGCAAAAATCCAGTGTAAATATATCCTTCTTCTTAAGGTCTGTTGGGGTAGCATTAATGAAATCCACGCCAACCCTTTGAAATATCAATGAAAAAATGAAAAAGCATGTTTGATAACATTACTACGAACCACTACCTGCATGTGATTGTGAGAATGTTTCCTAATGGAATACCTTGGAGGTTGCCTAATTCGTGCTTCATCTTGTCTAAAAAATAGGTATCACTTGTGCGTGCCCCATTAATACTACTCGCTCTTGGAATTATATTGGAGGTAAACAAATAGATGATAAGACGATGACTCTTTAAAAGAGAAAGTCAACACGGAATATCACCCAACTTTACAAGTGGCCTTGTACTCAAATTCCAAGTGTACAAATACCTCTACTATTTTCCGTGAGTCCAAGTCACGGGTTTAAATGCTTTCTTCGAATCAAGAATCCGATCAGATTTTGATGCTAATTTAGTTTGATGAAAATGTTGAATATTAAATGGCCATTGTAGCATTTTAATTAGTTTTGTGGGAGATTATAATATTCATTTGAGTAGTCTAGAGTACGTAATGTATGAAAATGTGCTTGATTGAATGATTTCTTGAATGCTTAGATAATTCTAGAATGTGTGGTGAATTGTAAAATGACCTTTAATGGATGATAGGGTGCAATTTTATCATTTATTTTACTACTAATTTTCCCTATTACCTTACCCGATGTGGATTAATTGTTGGATTCTACCAACTTTTAGTATTTGGCATTTATTTCAGGGAGTAGAACAAAAATATGATAATAAGTGCCAATTTAACTGAAAATGAGTGTAAGTAGCAGCGCTTATCCCCGGGGCAATTTTGGGAAAAGAAAAAATCTTTGGTCCTTTCTTTTGGCAAAGCTGAACCGAATACGTGGTTGTTCCTTTCCCTGGGGAGCCGCCGCAAGAAGGGAAGACTTCAGATAGAAAGCGAGAATTAGGAACAGAGGATGAACACTACCTTTTAGCTTAGCTTTTCTTTTGTCTTTTCTTTTGCTCTTTTGTGGTTCTCCTCCGTGTGTCAGGAGCCATAGGAAGACTAAATCATCCTTTGTAACTTTGTTTTTCTTTATTCCTTTGATCAAATTGAACTTTCCCAATTCTTGGAGACAATGGCCACAATTGTTGCTGCAACTTTGTGTGGGTCTTTCTTATCCGGGATAAACTGAATCCCCTTTTTCTAGTCAAGAAACAACGGAGGCTTTGGTTCGCCTAAAAATTGTGAGATCAATTTAATTTTATCTTTTTCTTTTATTTATTGGTATTCGCATATTCTTTGATTACAGCGGTCACGATTGTTCAACTAATTGATTTTCTTGGATCCGGATAATTAGTTAATTGAGTAGTCTATTGTCAATTAAGGCATTAAATCCGTAATTGTTTAATTGCTCTAAAATAGTGACGACTGGCATGATTGGGTTTGTGTCAGGAGAATACGCGGGCTAATCTAAAATAACCTTGGTAGTGCATTATTTGGTTAGAATAGGGCTCCTCTAATACGTAAGGCAATTGGAGAATTAAATCCCACGGGCGTACCTTGATCACCGACACAGTAAGGAGGGGTTGACTGTCATCGCTTGTTTGACAGTTATAACTTATTTATTAGTAAATAATTAGAATTGCCTTTGCATCGATGATCAATTAGATGAACCATTGCTGAAATTATTTCTCGGCTAGATCCTTAATTATCACCCATTTGATTTTAGTAATTTGTTATTTAATATTTAGTAACTTCTTAGATTTTATTTGAATTTCTTTGATTGTCACATTCTGCACAAAAACACCCCCTTTGTTACTGTGAATTTGAAAAGAAACAGTTACACCCAATTCTTGTGAATTCGACCCTGCTTACCACTATTTACAAAAATTAATTTTAGTTTAGCAAGTTTTTATTATTGCACAGGCTGACACCCTGTCAATGGAGGAATTCATGAATACACTTATGACATTTGAGGTTCAATGGTTATTAACATTTCATAAATAGTCAAAAAGGTCATTTCTATTTTGATTTGGTATGTTGCCTCTATTTTGAAAAAAATTTACATTTGTTGAAAATTTGGAAAAATTGATCATTGATAACAAAAAGTATAAATGGAACTTATTTTGTACATGATTATAGGCATATTTTGTGAAATTAGTTTAACTTTGCTTTAAATATTAATGCATATACTTATTTCGTGAAATTATTTAATTTCATGTTTTTATTATCTATGAACATTGTGTTAGTTTCACATACTTGATTCCTTTCCTATTTTTCCTTGATTTGCATGTTTACTTCTTAATGGTTGCAAGTTTTTGCTCTTAAGAAATTGTTTTATTTTGACTTTATCTTTTGAAGTAGTGAATTAATGAACTCTCCTTTCTTTCTCAAGTAAGGTTAGAAATTCATCACATGACCATGGATTCGGGCAGCGCAAGTTTCTGAGAGGAGTATTATCTCTTACTCTTTATTTTTCTTCTCTTATATTGAGAACAATGTGAAATTTAAGTGTGGGGGATAGGAATAATTGGCTTGCTATTTTGTGTCATGTGATGATATTTTTTAGATTTAAATGCCTTAGAAATGTTGAAATTATGTTTGAAAAAATTGCCATGTGAAAACTTTTTTGAAATTGGGCTTGCTGGTAAAGAGTCTCATTCAGTTATTGGGAAAAATTCTGTCCAAATTTTTTCAAAATTTCACTATAGCCTAAAAGTTTTGCAATTTTATTTTAATAAGGCCAATTTGATCCAACCTTGAGTGTTCTAATTCTTCCACTTGTTGAAACTTTATATATTTTGAAAAATTTAGTTCTCATTCAACTTGTAATTAGTTATTATGTAGTTAGAATTTTTATATTTTAGAAAGTGTATCTTGTAAAGTGGAGAGAATTATACCTAAAATTTTGCATGTTTATTGAGATTTCTCCTCTTTACTTAATTTTACATGTAAGTGATTGATATAGTCAATAAAAAGTTATATTCTTTCTTTGATCATTCTTACATATTTGTTAAGAGGGAATGTCTATTTATTGTCTTTTGAAAAAAGAAGAGGGAAAAAAAGGAAAGAAAAAAGAAAAAAAAAAGAAAATAGGAGTTTTTCTTCTACTCCGATGATTATTGTACCAACTAACTGGGAGCTAGCTTCTAAAAATGTCAATATTCACATAAAAAGTACTTGAATTAAGAGTATGTATAGCAATTTGAATGAGTGAAATGTTGAGTAACTGGGAGTATTTACCTAAAAGTTTCGATTTTCTCGTCAAAAGACATTTTCGCTATTTGAGTAATATTTTTATGAATAAAGTCCCTCTTAGTTATGAAATTTGAGAAAAGATGATGATAAGAGAAGGGTAGCTACGAATTGAATATGTGATTTGCTTACTTGTGAAATTAGAATACGGTGAGAGATTAAGTTTGACTTGTTGAAATTAGGGTATAATTATCTTTCTTTCACTTGATATTATGAGTATTTAGTGTAAACGAAATGATTGTATAATGATCGTTTGTCGAGTTATAAGCAATTGAATTTGAAAAAGTGCATATAGTGTTTCACCTCTTGAATCATTGTTGTTGATTATGTGTAGATTGTTTGAGGACAAGCAATGATTTAAGTGTGAGGGAATTGAGAAGTGAGTATTTTGTGCTATGTTTAGATGAAATTTTGTATTACTTTTAGTCACTTTTTCAATATTGTAAGAAGAAAATAGGCCATATTTGCTAGAATTAATTCTAAATACTACTTAGAGTTTAAAAAAGAATTTTGTCCCTTATACTTGCATATTTTTTATTATTTTTATAGGAGTTGGAAATGGACTTCATTTTGAATAAAAAATAAGCTTGCATTATGATGATTGAAATCCTAAAGTTTGCAAGGATGATGAGTTTCAAATGTGGTTCAAGTCACTAGAAGAAGAAAATGAAGAAACTGGTTGAAAATGAAAGTCGACTCAAATCTCTCCAAATAGCCCAGCTATTTTTTGAAGGAATTGCTTGGAGGGATTCGAGGTAGTGAGTTGGATTGAAGAAACAAAATTTTAAGAAAAATATGGGAGGAGTCCAACTAAGAAATTCGGCCAATTTTTGGAGGGGATTGCTTGGAGAGATTTCAGTCAAACTTTGCGACTTCCACTTGTGCAACTTGATTTCAATTTCATTATTTCACTTCGTTTGAGGGAAAAATTTGGAGACTTTTTAGCTATAAAGGAGTGGATATAGAACTATCTTTTGCACCATTCTTTTCCATATAAACACATTTGCTTCAAGAATGAAAGGAGAGCTTAGAGAGGGGCAAGGAATACCACAAAAATGAGTTTCTTAACTCTCTAGTTTAGGTAGTGTAGGATAGTTTAGTTTTAGTTGGTTTACCCTTTCTTGTGTGTTAGTTAGATGAAGATGACGTTGGAGGATGAAGAAGGCAAATATATAATTCATGTGACAAGGGTTACCCTATCTTCCCAACTCTTTATCTTTTATAATTGATTATAAGTTTAGTTAATATACAAGTTTGGATCTTATGTTTATTACATGTTTCTAAAGTTTGTGCATTGGATTTTTGTTGAACTTTCTATGATTGTATTGTATTGATTTCTTGATTATTTGATACTATTATTTTGAACAAGTTATTTAGTACTTTTACTCCCCTAATCATGATTAACTGGCCATTAATTATGATAATCTTAAGATATTAAGTTTGCAATAAAAATTGGAATTTAAGACTAGTTCAAGAAGTTTTAAATCTAAGGAGTACACTCACAAGAGTAGAGGTGCACTTTTGTAGCTTTAGTGATGTATTTCATGTAATTTTATAGAGGTAATGAACTTGTAATTAATTTTATAACCGCAAAAGTAAGTATGGATTAGTTATAAATATAGTTAATTCACTACAAGAGTAGGTGTCACATGCACAAGAAAATTACACCATAACTAGCCAAGATAGTAGTGCTTAATGATCCAAAAATTGCACTTGCATAAATAATTAGAAATACTATAGTCTAAAGAGCTTTTATTTGCTATTTTCATGCACATTTTAGCTTAATCTCATTTTCTTCACTTTGTTGATTGTCTAAATAATAGAAGAGGCTTAGTAGTGCGGGTAGTCGTCCATTCTTTCCTGTAGGTTCAAACCTTAATACTCTATACTCAATTTTGACTTGTATACTTGTAAAAAATCACGTGTGAGGTATTTAGAGATTTATAAATATAAAACTTGACTATGGATTGAGCTAATTTTTATAAGCATTTCCCGCGCTCGTCCAAAAACACCACAAAAACGTAGTTCTCAACCAATATCTTAGTTCTTTAGATTAGAGTAGTGTAGGATAGTTTAGATTAGTTACTTTCATCCATTTCTTATATATAGTTAAATTTGGATGAAGATTAAGGAGCAAGATAGAGAGTTTGATCTCATGTGTTAAGGGTGATATCTCTTTTACTACTTTCTCTCTTGTATTGGATTTCATATTTAGTTATAATACAAGTTTGAATTTGTGTCTCATTATATGTTTCTAAAGTTTATGCCTTGGATTTTAGTTGAATTTTCTATAATTGTACTGTGTTGATTTCTTGACTATCTAATGCTATTATTTTGAGCAAGTTATTTAGTACTCTTGCTTATCTAATAATGATTAATGTGACAGCCCCACCTCCCCCTAAGGCGAACCAAAGGGTTTGGCGGATCGCCTGCCCAGCTCTCGCCGGGACTCAGTCTTTCACTTCAATCCTCAATTAAAACCGGAATAAAACCACAGGAATAAATATAGCAACAATCCAAAATTTAAAGCGAAACTTATCTACATTTCTATCTCAAAAGGGAGAACAAATATCGAATATACAAAAGTTCTCAATCCTTCATACATCCAGCCCGCGCCAAGCGCTAGGGCGAGAACCATTACAAAATCTGAAACTAGTCTAGACTAGTCTATATCGAGCTCTCGTCCTTACTCGCCTTCCTCTGTTAAGGAAAACAAAACTACAGGGATGAGATAAAAGCTCAGTAAGGTTCCGAACATATAATCAAACAATAAGGCCAATGCATTAACCATAGATAACCAATAATTCAAGAAACATTTACAATGGAAAGCGATAATAACACATTCATTAAAAGGATACGTGCTCACAGCGAGCCATTCATTCATTCTCCTTTCATTCCCTTATTCCTCCAATCATTTGAAAATACATTTTTGTAAGTAAAACCCCTCATTTGCATTGACATTCGTTCATTCATTTCATTCACCCCCTCCTGGACGTTGGCCAGGCTCCACCAGACTACAAGGTAATACTCGAGTATACCAAACATTCACCCAAGGTCACCATATCGGCCGACCAAGTCCGCTTCTGGCTCGAGTCGATCGGTAACGAAGGGCAGGGCCCAGTTCAGCCAAAAGGCTTACATTCATGCACAAGTAACGGTTCAATCATTGAAAATGTCACATTCGTTTAGTTTGAGTGCGATAAAGTACACACTCGCCTAGAAAACTCGTTTTGGCAATCATTAAGAGCACTTAACAGATTATCAACAATTACAACAAGTCATGAAGTCAAGGAAAGTATAACAAACAAGGAACACTCACCTATTTACGCAAAACAACGCCCAAAATATCCTTCCGGATATTACTCTCAGTCACCGATGAAACCTAAGATTAAACGAGAAAGAATATTACAGTTTATCTAGCAAAACAATTAAGTGAAAATCGAAAACCCCGACTAATGACGAGTAGAACGTATAAAGATGACTGGAAAGTGAAAAGAGGGCATTTGGATCTGTGGACGGGAATAACTAGGGTTTCATAAACCAAACGCAAAACTAAACTCAAAAGGGTTATAAAATTTCCAACGGAAAACACGTGGACCAAAGACAAGTCAGAATCCATCTAGATAAGCTAAAGCAATATTTTTTTTCCTGAATCGTTTGGGTAGCTCAAAATCAATATATAATCAAGTAGATATTATACAACAAATATCTTGATCAAAATAATGTGAAAAGGAGGACAAAAATACCTTAACTTCACACCTAAACACTCACTAAACCCTCACTTGAAAGTAGTTCCTTTGTGGCCGAGAAACCCTAACTCATACCTCTTTATTTTGGTACGGAGTAAGTAAATATTTGGAGTTCCAAATTGAAGAGGTATCATGTTTTAAAATAGTAAAACGGTCATGGTATTTGCCAAACGAAAATATATACGTTCATTCAAATAGAAACTTAGCCCTCGAACCCCTTTCGAGAGAACCGATGAAAGTTTTAATGAAATACGTCTAACTTGACACAAAACACATTTCCAAAACCACTTTAACTCACTCACTTTACAAGAAAATAAACGGACGACACTTCCCCCTAAATTCTTCACTTTCACCTTACAATCAAATACCCAATCTTACAAGAATCAACCACAATCACACATACGATTCATAAGCAATAAAACACATCCAATTAGGCCACCATATCCCTCAATCAAAGCTAATTAGAAGCTTAAAAGCCAACTATAAGAAAACCCCCAAATTAAACCCTAAAACCAGAATTTATTCCCACAAGCGGAAATTTTCCGCATTCGATCGCAATTAATGCACAAAAACTTCATTTAACACCATTTTGATCCATCAATCCAAGACCAACCCATGATTATCGTATAAAATCAGAAAAATTTCCAATAAATCAAAAATTGGTCCAACTTGACTTCAAACCATGAAATCATCCACAATATAACATATTTAACCACTACTAAGCACTAATATACCATTATCAAAACAACAAAGGAACTTTCTTAGCAACTCACCTTATAACTCAAGAAAGGTAGGAACTTAAAGCTTCCCTCCCAAAAACAACTCCACTATCACCTTTAACCCTTCTTAGCTAGCACTTGTACGGAGTAGTTTGAAAATCCAACGGTGAAATCTCAAGATTTGAGTAGAAATTGAAGTTAGAAAATGAAGAGCTTTCTTTCTTTCTCTCAAGGTGCACGGCTGAACAAGGGAAGGAATGAAGATATTTTGGGCCAAAAAGTAGGATAAGTATGAGAGAAACAGTCGGTCAAAGCTGGTGACCAACTGTGACATGTCACAATCCGGCCGGTTTCTGGCCGGATTCAAGGCAGTGACGGTTCCAATTTTTTTTCAAATCCCTCAAGCAATCCGGCCAACAATCTGGCCAAGAACTGGCCGGATTTGCGGTCGGATTTGGTACAAAACATTTTCAGCAAAGAATTTTCTTTTCCAAACTCACACGCCGCGTTCGTCCGTACGTCCAACAAAGATATATATACATAAGTTCACACAAATACACGTAATACACATAACCACATACTCACATTTATAATGAAAACTCCCTTAGAAACATGGCGAGCAAAGTTTCATTTAAATAAAACAATGAAAGTGAGAATAAACAAAAGCTGAGAAAATGTGAAATTTTAGGGTTCTCACAATTAACTAGCCATTAATTATTATAATCTTAAGGTGTTAAATGTGCAATAAAAGTTGGGATTAAACACTAGTTTAAAGAAGTACTAAAGCTATGAAGTACATTCACGAGAGTAGAGGTGCACCTTTGTAGATTTGGTGGCTTGTTACATGTAATTTAATAGAGATAATGAACTTGAAACTAATTTCATAACCATAAGACTAGGTATGGATTAGTTATAGGTATAGTTGATTCACTATGAGGTAAGTTTCGTATGCATACGGAAACTACGCCATAGTTAACCAAAATAGTAGTACTCAATGATAAAAAAAAATTGTACTCCATAATTAGTTAAGAATACCATAACCTAAGAAGCTTTCATTTGCTATTTTCTTGCATATTTTATCTTAGTTTTATTTTCTTCAATTTGTTGATAGTTTAAATAATATAAAAGTTTTAGTACTGTCGGTAGTTATCTATTTTTCCTTATGGATTCGACCCTTAATACCCTATATTCAATCTTGACTAGTATACTTGCGAAAAATCATATGTAGTGCATTTAGAAATTTATAAATATAAAATTTGAGTATAGATTCAACTTAATTTTGAATGCATACCTCGTGCTTATCAAGCTTTTCGCACCGTTGTCAGGGAAGATGTGTGGCACTCTTATTCTTTTGTTTCATGTTTTTGTGACTAATCAAAGTCCATAACTCGATTGATATTGTGAGTTTATTTCTTGGTTTATCAATTATTCATCATCTAATATTTTAACATGATATAGTTACTTCCACTGCATGATTTTTTGTACTAACAGGATCTATGGTAGAATATGGGGAGGTTGGAAGAGGTAATGAGGAGATTCACACTGTCCAATACAAAACAAGGTGAAATCTACCTTGAGGGAGATGAAGTAACAAAAGGAGTTGAAGACTATAACCTAAGTCTAATCAGAAAGACCTAGGGTAAGAAGATTGCTAATGTTATAGGCATTAGAAGCATCGCGAACAATATGTGGATGCATTTGAAAAATCTCAAGGTAATAGAGATTAGAGCCAACATGTTCAAGTTTGTTTTCAGCAACAAACCTAGATGGAAAGAACACTAAACAAGAGACTGTGGATATAACGTGGGTAGTTGCAAGTTCTGCTAAAGTGGAGAATAGGATTGGAAGATGATGAGGCAACTTCAACAAAACACTAACATGGCTTTAGGTTTGGAACCTACCATTGCATTAGCTTAAAGTGAGGCTGGCTAGAAAATATGAAGCATCTTCTCAACTGTTAGCGACGTTATAATTCCACCTAGAGGGAGTAAAGAGGGCAAACATCTCAAAATCTTAGCTGATAGATCTTTCTTTGCCCCTAACTAAAGGAACCATGATTAAGCTGAATAATTCTATACACTGGGTCAAATTTAAGTATGAGAAGTGTCCAGATTTTTGTTATTGTTGTGGTATTGTTGGACACAATGAAAGGACCTATAATCAGAATGGGACTAACTTTTCGGAAAGAGGCTCAATATGGGAATTGGATTAGGGCTAGCTTCCATGAAGCCATAATAGGAAACAACCTAATGGAAATGATAATAGAACTAGAAATAATGAAAACGATAAGAATATGTTGTCTAGCAAACAAAACAACACTTAGAAAAATCTAATGCTAACTTACACAAAAGATTTTCACAATGCCGTTAAAACTAGTAAAGGGCAGCAAGTATTAGCAAATTGGTTTAATTTTTGTAGACAGATTTTCTTATTTTGTATGAAAGTAACTAGTTTCCTAATTGGTTTTAATTATTTGAAATAGTAGCCAAAGAATTTTCTATTTTTATGAATTTAGGAATGTGAATTATTCCCTATTGTGAACTAGTCTAAAAATTAGTATTGGTTTCCTATTGTTATTTGGTTCTCGATCAAATAATATTCTCTATAAATAGGTGAATTGACATACTATATAAGAGGCACACAAGGAGCATACAATAGTACACAAAAACAATACGTAGCCTTATATATGGGGTAAGAGAAGATTCTTGGGAGATGAGAGATGATATACAAGAATTGGGTATGGATTTAAGTTGTATTCTTGTATAGATTTTTTCTCTCATAATAAAGAATATGTTTTCTCCCCATGGACATAGGTTCAATAATAGAGTCAAACCACATTAAATCTTGTGTGTCATTTATCTTTCATGCTTGTGATTTATTTATCATTAAATTATTGTATATTAGGTATCTTAATAGTTGTTTATTTCGTGTTTGGATCCCAACAAATGGTATCAGATTTTGATTGCAAAACTAGGCTGCTTACAGGCAATTGGATCCCAACAAATAGTATCAAAGCGGGGCTTATGGTTGAATCATGGTTGACTATTGAGATCAAGTAATTTGATGGCTATTGCCAATTGAACAATTTAATGGTTGATATCCTTGTTTCAATAGCTTAGCAAGAAGCATTGATGGTGAAGAATGGGAAGCCAAAAAGGCATAAAACACTTAATGATAAATCTAGATAGGTGATTCAAGGGTCGAGAAAAAGGTGAAATCTAATGTTGATTTTGGACGTGAATCGGTGGAGATTTTCTCACAATTCCAACAATTGATATTTCATCTCAGATGGTTGTTAGATTTGGATTATGTTCGTTAGGTGGTGGAAACTAAGGAGTCTAATTTTCAAATGCTATAAGACTCTGATAGCTACGAATTTTATGTTGCAGTTGGAGTTTTGGAAACCACACATGACGAAATAGTCCTAAGAATAGGAAGAAATATGGTGATTTTACTACTTGGCTATCTCAATAGTTAGAGCTCACAAAAAGTGAATCCCGAGTTGCAAGTGATGGCAAGAAGAAATCCTACGAACGGAAATGGTAAATTGAAACACTTTCTCACGAGTTAACAGGTGATTAGATTCCGGGTAACTACACATGTTCATTTGTTGATTGAATCAATTGGATGTCAAGACTGCATTGATTCGGATGTGTAGTTTGGTACCATACAATTTGATAGTTGAAGGCAAATGGTTGCTAAAAGAAATATTCGCCAGGGTGGAGATTTGTTGGGAAATTAGATTAGTTTCTTTTAGGCAGGTTTTCTTATTTTGTATGGAAATAACTAATTTTTTTAATTGGTTTTAGTTACTTGAAGTAGTAACCAAGGAATTTTCTATTTGTATGAGTTTAGGAATAGGGGTTATTTTCTATTCTGAACCAGTCTACAAATTGGTATTGATTTCCTGTAGTTATTTAATTTTTGACCAAATATTATTCTCTATAAATAGATGGGTTGGCATACTATACAAGAGGCATACAATGGACACACAAGGGCAACATATAACCTTATATGTGGAGTGAAAGATAGTTCTTGGGAGATAAGAGATGGTATATAAGAATTAGATTTGGGTTCAAGTTGTATCCTTGTATAGGTTTTTTCTCTCATAATAAAGAACGAATTTTCTCTTGATGGACGTAGACTCGATGATGGAGTCGAACCATGTTAAATCTTGTGTGTCGTTTATCTTTTATACTTGTGGTTTGTTTGTTATAAAATTGTTGTGTACTTGATATCTTAATAGTTGTTTGTTCCTCGCTTAGATCCTAACAGGAAGTTTATAAACCTAATGAACATGAATAGGAAAAATTTTTGGTGACTAATGAGAAATACAGTGAAAACCATTTTGAAAAAAGTGGAGTATAGAGAAAAGGAATAGAAAGCAAATTGATAAGAACGGGGGTGAGATGGCTAAGGGTAAGGAAATTGATAACATATCAAAATCCTTAATGTCTTTTTTTCTAAATGTTTTAATACTTTTTTTATGGTTTGAGTGGGAAGATTTGAACCCAAAGCCTCTCATTTACAATCTCTTCCTCCAATACCTTTTAAGAGAAAGAGATCAAATTGAATGAACCTAAAGAAACCACCTATGATCATATGTGGCTTGATGGAGATACAGAAACTAAAGGGAAGGGCAAAGGGCATAAGGATTTCAACAATAAAACAAAAACTAAAGAACTCAAAGAAAATGTGATGATTAGTGAGAGTGAAAACCATAACAAAGGAAATTATAAAGGAAAATAAAAAGAGGGAAGAAGCTGGAAAATACATTTTCAAGAAGTAGAGAAAAAAACCATTAACTAATAGTGTTAATGCAGAACTAATTAAGAGAGGATCTAAAAAAAAGAAGGAATGTTATCATAATTGAAGAAAATGGTTTGAGTAATAGGGAGATGGAATTAAAGAAGAAAAGTAGGATCACGGAAAGAGTTTTATAGACGTGTCTGAGGTGTGAAGCCCTCTCTTAATAGGGCTTCCAATTCTCGATGAGACTCTGGTGTAGAATTGTCGAGGTGCTGAGTGCCCTTGACAATTTTTCAACTCAAAGAGGTTGTTAAACTCCACTCCTCTTCTTTAATTTTTCTTGTTTGAAATCAAAAACAAAAACAAAATGTTTTATGAATAAAGTTGAAACAATGGGTTAATTTTGACAATCTATTTGTTGTGAACCCACCTGTGCTTGGCTGGTGCTCCAAAAAATTCCTTTTCACAAGTTTCACTATTGACTTCAAATTGCTCATAAGGATGTCAATTTGGATTGGTGGTGCGTATGTGTGCATACAAGTGCTAATAATCTTTTTTTGAGAAAAGAATGGTAAGTGCTAACCAAAAGGAAGCAAGTTTGGGGTGGGGAGGGGTGGTGGGGACTAGGGGGAGACATGAATGATATTATTTTTAACAAAAAAGATGGGAAAATTGGAGAGGAAGGAAAAGATGTGAAAATAGCTTTAAAGATTTCAGAAACTTCATAAACACTAATGAATTGCTAGATATGGGTTTTGAAGGCGTGCCTTGGACTTGGTGTGACAAATGGACCTGGAGGCATAGTTATTAAAACCAACCTGGTTGTCAACCTGATAAGGGAAATAGTTTAGTGGGTTAGTAGTCCAATCGCAGTTCAATGGTTAAACTGTCGAGTTATAAAATATAATATATAATATAACTAAATCATAGAAATTCAGGTTCTTGAAAATATAAAACCAATCCAGTGAAATCTTGCATTTTAAAGATACAAAGTTAGATTTATCAATTGCATTGAACTTGTTTCAAACATAAACATAAAATTTATGCTTCGCAATGAAAAAAGACATTGGACAAGATAAATTTAATTAGGAATCAACATCAACTTCAAAGTATTTATGCAGTCTTTTGCTCTCAATCACAAGATTTTATAAGAGTAATTATTACGTTGGGGATCAATTATGGTAAGATATCATTTTGATATTAGGAATCAAAATCAACTTTAAAGTATAATATCTTGTTTTTATGTAGTTTTTTGCTCTCAATTACAAGATTTCATGAGAGTAACTATATGTTAGGGATGAATTATGTTAAGATATCATTTTAATAATTTGTTTTCTAACTTTTAGGATAAATTGTGAGAGTACTAAAGATTCAAGGAAAGGTAGTCCTCGATCAATTTGTCTAAGATGAGAAGTTCCTCTAATTCTATGAATTTTTCTAGAATATTCTTTTCTTGAATATCATTCGAAAACATTTCGGATTGCCCACCATTCCACCAATTAGTAATCCAAGATTCAAGACTTTTATTAAATAAGCGAGAAAACAACTAAGGCAAAAATTTCGGATTAATCAAATTTAAAATGATCATGTCCTTTTCTAAAAAATGAAAACACATATCATGTATCTAAATGTGCATCGTAGAAAATGGAGAACAAATCTATTGGAGAAGAGATAGAGTGTCAAATGGGCACCCATTCACAATGGCCCGTGCGAGTTTTAATATAGTAGAAGAGTGAAGTTAAATCGAAAATGAATTTAGAGAACAGCTTTGATTGTGTGCTGGTAAATTGAATGTTCTATGTCTATAGGTCACCGTTAGGAAAAAAAAAAAAAGAAAGTTATATAATTATTCATTTTTGCATTATTAGCTTGTGTATCTGGAAAGCAATGGTAGAGTAAAAATCATTTGTGCTGAAAGAAGTCGATCCTATTCCCTTCACTTCACTAGCTTGCTGGTAAACGATAGTATACACGACTTTTAGCAGCTCATAGGACGAAAGGGTTCACCTTCAAATTGAAAGACCAAATAAAGTTGGCTTTGAGTTGTGTAAATGATAAAGCCTAGTTTTTGGAATCAAATTTGTGTTACATCTTACCCCTACACGAAAGACGGGTTCTTTTATAGTCTTTTAGTCTCTTCTTTAAAATCTCTAACAATTATTGCAATCATGATTTGAACATTATAACGAGATAAAGTACAAATGTGATGAATCCAGATTATACTATCCCGATTATTCAACGACAAAAATTTATTTGGCACAACAACTTTTCTAATAAGAAGTAGAAATGTTTGTCACTAAATCATTCATGAATGCTATAACATCTCAGCAACAGGCGTAAGACATGGTTAATTATTTGTAAAATTTCATACTAAAGACACAATTATTATATATAGGACTACATGAACAATAATGAAATATCACATAATTGCTACGAAATTATACAAGTAGTCAATCTTATCTTATAACTTATTCAACTAATATTATATACTATCCGAGAATGGTTGATAACCGTTCCCGCCCCTTGCCCTAACTTTTCACACAAGATATATAGGGTGTGTTTGGATAGTAATTATTTGTTCAAAAATTATTTATTTGCATTAGAAACATATTTTCCAACACATATTTTTATCTTTCTAATTACCTTTTTCTCTTACATACACTACATCATAAAGTGCTATAATAATTTTTCCAACTAACGTTCCAAATAATCTACTATCCAATATGAACTCATTGCTGAAAAACCACTATTTTGGACAATAAGAATGCACCAATAAGGATCTTCGTCGGTGGTACAAATAAACATAATTTCAAATAAAAAAATTTACTTCACAAATTTCAACCATTTTTTTATTTTCCCAACCACCTTTTTATCTCACATACATCACATCACAAAAAGTGTTACAGTAATTATCTCAAATAAATCATGCAAATAAACTCTTATCCAAGCAAACTCATAATTTCTT
Source organism: Coffea arabica (assembly GCF_036785885.1). Lineage (NCBI taxonomy): Eukaryota > Viridiplantae > Streptophyta > Magnoliopsida > Gentianales > Rubiaceae > Coffea > Coffea arabica. The sequence continues at coordinate 30,967,993 of NC_092313.1, forward strand.
TTTACGACACTGCACAATATATAGAGAAGCCTTTCGGCTAAGACCAAGTGTAATGGGAAAGTTGCGGTAATATTAAGCTCCACATCCATACTCCATCTACTTGGGCTTGGGCTTTTTCTTTAATAAAGAGGTTTTGTTACATCACAATGGGCTTCGAAATGGGGGCATTGAACATTCTGGTGTCGGACCACAGACGCGGTTTATTGAAGCCTTATAGGGCGGGATGGTGGAAACAGTTGTTGGTGCATCTTGGTTGACTAATCAGTGGAATCAAATAAGAGGTATGAATTAAGACACGCTATAAAGCCTATAATAATCAGGTGCATTTAAATAGAAGGTTTAAATTAAGACGCGTTAATCACATACACATATGGCTATTTGAGGATTATCATACCCTAGAACATTTTAGATATGAATTAATTAAGTAGTGAAGGCCTTAATCCTCCAATTGAATCACAAAACCATGAAAGCTTCACTTACAACTGATGAATTATTCTTTCCATCCCACTTTGATAGGTCTGATTTTTTTTTTCACACGATTTAAGAAAAGTTAGTTTACTTTGTTGAAAAAATAAATCTAATTTACGATCTTTCTAAAATACCCTTACCTTAAATGAAGTATGACTAATTGATTTTATATTAAATAAGTTAGGTTACACTCAATAACAACCTACATTAAATAAGGACATTTAAAAAAAATTATAAGTTCATTACATTTTTCAATTGAGAAGTGGACTATAATTTGTAACAAATTAAGAAGTAAAACAAGCCCCTCAAAGTAAAACAGAGGGAGTACTACTTTTTAGGCCATACTAATTAATTTTCTTCAGTTTGAGCATTAGCTTTGTATTTATTGCTCTAACATTTTTGAATAATCAAAGTCAAATAACAATTATAATTGAATTAGAGGCCTTTTTACTTGATAGTGTAGCAATTCATGCTATTTTAATGATCTTTAAATTTAAATCTTTTTCTCTGCAATTTACCGAGTAATTTTGAAGTCATAAAATTTTATTAATTTATTTTTTGGAAGAATTACCATTTTATGAAGTTGGGTCATGACAGATGTGCGGAGCCCTATGTTAAAGAATTCAACATCGATATTTCCAAGAACGAGGTCGGTCCAATTGAGTTTTAATTTACTTTGTGTTTTATTTATATAATTCTTACAAATTTTGATACATTTATAATGTCTTCTTTAACAAACAATATTATAATGTGATAATTGATGAGGGTTGAAATTCTTGAAATTTCTCAACCACAAAACCCTAAGCTCATCGGTCGACTTGGGCTTCGCCTCATTTAGACCGTCAACTTTATCTTATCCTATATTTTTACTTGCTTTTGAACAACAATTTTATAAGCCCATAGGCCATAAGTAAGCGCTGAGGCAAGAATTGTATTCCAGAGTAAACTAATCCACGCATGTGTTGAGGGAGAGAACGAGAGCAATACTTTGGATTGGAAAATTTTATCCAATAATATTTCACTTGCATTGTAAATATGTTTTTTTAATCAATTTTATATCTTTGCAGTCACCGTTTTGTCACACATATATCACATTATAAAAATTATTGTAGAAATTATTTTTAATTATATTTCAAATAATCACCTATCCAAATACGGTCATTATGTTTTTATTTAAAGACGTGTACAATTGCAATAAGTTTAGTGGAAAGAAATAAGATATCCAGAACTTTTAATCCCAAACTAGCCATCACTTTAGATGAAAATTATTTACTTCACTAGTAAAATTTGCAGCACTAATTATTTCAATACTACAAAAGTTACCAAACCACATATACATTTATTTACTTTCCAAACGTGTAAAATTTCTCAAATATAAGTTTTCGATTCCACCCCGTCTAGTAAATCTCACCCCTTCCCAGTACTTCTACTATATGTTTGGATAGATTATTATTTGAAATATTATTTAGAATAATTACTATAGCACTTTTATAATATGATGTATGTGAGATAAAAAGATGATTGAAAATATAAAAATATGAGTTAAAAAATATATTTATAATTCAAGCGAAATATTATTTCAGATAATTTCACCGTCCAAACAATGGCCATTCACACGTTTCGTCCTTTAATAACTAATTGACATTCCTGACGGCTACCTAAATCAATTATCTTCTACTTGTTTATGATATGATTCAAAGTTCTCCTTCCTTTCTCTTTCCGGACCCAAAATTGCGTGATACAGAAGCAGAAAATGGACCCAATGGTCGCCAAATCCGTGTCCGATGGCGACTTGAAACAATAAATGCACACGACAATGCACATCAAAAAGCAATAAAGCTTGCTCAGTTGCACACGGATGAGCACATTTGACCACCAACATCTAGTCCTTGTATTGAATTTATATCACATTTGTCAATTGCTGCTGGTTTTGTCCATCCCAAAATCCCTTGTTGGCTAAGCTTACAGCTAAAGTAGCCAATAAAAAAACCACTTTTGCAACTTGCTTGATTGCCTTTAGTCTTTTAGATAATATAAACCAGCCCTCATACTCCTTATCCTCAAAACCTCATTCAAAGCTTTCTTGGTCCTATACTCCTATTTGTTTCTTTTGGCCAAATGGTAATCTTGGTAGAAAAGCTAGGTCGTTCCCTCAAGTTTCATCACAGACTGGATCATAACAATCACCCCAACCATGATGCTGAAGAAGCCTTATTGGCTTCTTTTCAGGCTTTTCGATCCAAGGTATCCAAATTATTAAGCCAAATTATGATGGAAGCCAAGCCTGGATCAGAGTTCTTGTCTTTGGCCTGGGTTCATAGGTGCCTTGAGGCGTTACCGATGATCGACAAGGCTTTTGCTAAGCTAGTGGTGGATGTAGATTACCCCATCGGCAAGTGGGAAGCTGCTGCATCTGAAGCATATCTTAAGCACAGCTTGAATGTGCTGGAGTTGCTCAATAAAATAAGCTCCTCACTTTCACATTTAAGCCAGGCTAGGCTAGCGTTGGCCCATGGTTTAAGCCTGATCGAAAGTTCGCCTTCTTTGGCTTTGAAGCATCTTCAGAAAATCCAGCCTAATGACCTGGGAAATGATTTCAAAGTGGAGGGTATCAAAAGGAATGAAGAACAGTTCAGTTCTCGCAAGGAATCGATAATTCATGAAGCTATGATGATCATGATAAGCTCTGGATTGTGGCTGTTTGGAATTATGATATCAGGCCTGTGCAGTGATGTTAAGCCGTATTTTCTCATGAGAAAATCAGCTCATAACTTGCATGATCCATCATTGGAAAGCCTGGACTCCTTGCTTAGTGAAGAGATCAGACAGAAGAGTATGTTGAAAGAAATTAAAGAGGTTAACGAGGCAGCAGCTGAGCTAGCTACAGAGATAGCACATAGAAAAGGAGATGCAGCTGCAGAAATATTAGGTAGAAGATTGCAGGTTCTTGAGAAGGTGCTTCAGAAAATTGGGAAGCAGACGGATTGCCTGTTCTCTGAAGTTCTATTGGCAAGGAATAAATTGCTCGACACTATTCGACTCAAGAAATGATAGATGTTAGGCTATTTGTACAAATCATTTTTAAGTTTTCATACCTGTATGTATATGTATTGTTCACAAATTGTAAAACACAGGACACCCACACACACTACGCCCCTACAAGTAAATCAGGTTTGCTCATAATATTCAATTTTCAATTTCATCACGCTAGTCCGTTTGTGAAATTAGCGTGGCAGAATAAACTATGCTTGTCTCACTGCAAATGAGCATATTGAGGGGAGAAGTAACGAGTTGGAGACACAGATTAATCTTAAACATCATCAACCCAACAGCCCAAACAGAGAAATCAACAAACTGACAGAAAACTAGCACTCGAATCCGGCGCAAACCAGCATGTAATTTGCCTGAATGGGGATTTCAAACCAAATTAAAGAACATCAGGACAGTGAAAAGGAGCGGAAATCCAGATTTTACTCTCTACAAAGCTGCTTCATCCCATAAGAAAGACTGGAAACACAGCAGAAAAAGACAACTAATACGAAAACTTGTTTCATTACTTTGATAATGTTTTAAGCTTTCCAAGGATCATGCAACTCTTGGCCAAACTACATGCGCCTATCCAAAAGTTACATATATAGCTCAAGTTGTTTCTGCATTATGTCTATTTTGTTTCTTCCTATCACAAAGGGAGGTAGCAAAAGGTTAAATAATCAATTGATCTGTCTCCCATATGTACTGCTACGGGTTCTCCTTTTCCGTTTCTGTGCACCGACAGCACCAGAGTCTGCTGCCTCAGGTGCCTTCCTCTTCTCAAAAGTTCCAGAAGAGAGCCTGAGTGAGATACACAAGACATGTTTCAGCTACAAATTCTAGTACAAGGTGCTAAAAACTCTGGTAATCCAAAAGGAAGGCAAAGTAGCTACATAAATGGAAATGCGAAAGACAAAAGCAATGTACCCCAAACGCAAGTTGGTATCAGAATCTTCATTCTCAACTGAAGTTAAGGCTTTATCAGGATGTGCAGTAAGGCCCTTAGCAGGCATGTTTGCTTTCTCCACTGGATAGCAGTCAATGTAATTTGGAGCTGGATGCCCACTTGATGGAAGTAAATGTTCAAGCTCCACAATCTGCATTTTGTATCACACCAGATTAAAGTTGTCAACAGTAAATCATTTACCATTAAGTTCAAACAACCATCTAATGAATCAAAGAAAGCTCTTTGCCTTTGTGCGCAGACTCTGGTTCTCCTGCAAAGTCCTTTGCTCCTAAACAGGAAAACAGCACAAACTCAATTAACAAGAAAAAGTGTCTGACTTTCCTTCTAGAAAATCTTTCAATATAATTCTGTGATAAGCAAAGAAAATGAAAAATGAAATTCTGGAGTACAAGAACAGAAAACAATCTTCCAAATTCTGGTTTTACATTCTATTAATGACATTTAAATGTTTATTCCTCTCAAATAACAGAAGGTACATGCAAGACTCTTCACTTGTACAATAAGCAATCCACAGAAGGCAAAAATTGAAATACTTTGGTATACCTGCATCATTGCTTGCTCAAGTTGATCCATGAGCATTCGCTCCTGAAAATGAAGTGTTACATGAATAAAAGTTCAGAAAGGTTCTACTGAAGATAACTGTTGACAATATGCTGAACCTGACACTTCACTTTCTACCACAGCATTTAGTTTCATATCAAATTGCAGACAAATGAGAACTGCCAACCTTTCTCGCCTTTATTGAAGATAGGCCCTCATTCAGTTGCTGTTCAACCTCCTGTAGTTCTTTCAGACCTAAACCATCAAGATCCTTTCCCAACATCTGCCTATAAGTTATAAAAATAAAAATAAAAAAGCATATAGTGACAATCCTAGATTCAGTAAACTATAAGGCAATGAGTCAGATAGAAGGTATCGACAAAAACTTACGAATGTTTCAGCTTAAGCTTCTCAATTTCCTCCTTGAGAATGTCTTCTTCCTTAGGTCCTTGAAGAGGCTGCAAATAAGAGAGACATCAAGAACCTTAAAGTTTCTAGCATAACTTCAAATTTAATGGTGGAAAAAGAAAAACTAAAATCTCATTTAATTTTCTTAAAGGTTTCCAATGTTATACGATAAAAGCTCAAAAGGTCACAATTGACGAAGTATCCAATAAATGACATAAGAAATGAAAAAGTGTACCTCTGAGTGTACATAGAACCCATACCTGTCCTGAAAAACTAATCATCAATTTCAAAACCATAATACAGCTATTTCTTACATGACAGATCTCATCATTGTCTTCTGGATCTATAATTTAACACCATAGAAAAGATCATTTGCATGTAACTTGAGTATTGATGTTCTGATTTTCTACTTCTGTAGGTTCAGTTTTCCCTTTGGACACCAATCAGCAATATATGAGAAAGTATTCAACCAAGACCTAAAGTTATATGTGGCCTAGTTTCCCTGTTTCTTAATACAAATATGTATCATCTCTATGCTTTGTGCACAGCTGAAAATTTCTCATAAGCAAATAGGTATGGTGTGGCACCAGATGAACTGAGTCCACGCATGTATAAACATAATACAAGTTTAATTTCTGACTAATAGTGTATTGTCCTAACATTTTCTCTGATAATACCTAAATTCTAAATTGCTGCTGAAGATTGGACACATTAGAAGGCAACTTAAGGGAACCAAAGAAAATTATTGGCAGCTTTCATTTTACGCAAGCTAAACAAAGACTACAGATGCTCAACATAAACAATCTGCAATGACTCCTATTACAAGTTTGCTAGTTGGCATTCCTCTTTCATCTAAATCACAACGCCACATAATTCTGCCAGATCTAAAATACTAACCTTTAAGCCATCCATCCTTAATAGCTGACAGGACAAGATTCATGTAATTTGAGCAACATTACATGTTCTGTAATTCACTATTGTGTCATGAATGCCCTGGTGGAGACCTTCTATGTGTCTTCACAAATACATGTAGTGATATCCAAGAGCCATTCTCAGAACATATTAAGCTATTGATGCAGTGGTTTCTTATGGAGCCTTCTTCAACTTAAGGCTAACCCCATCTCATGACATGAAACAAGAATTGTCTAACAGTACATCAGCAAAAATATTTGTAATTACAGAAAGCTTTTTTTTTTCTTTTTCTTTTTGTAATTACATAAGATTCACAATTTTCAGTTACTGGGCTGCTAACCAATGCCATGTCAATCTATGGATGTAAACGTTTAATTTCATCATTGATGCAATAGATTACCTGGGATGTTAATGTTTATTGTCGAATTAACAGTTATAAGCACAACCATGGAGACTATACAAATTGCATCACTGTCATTGTCTGAGATTCCATGACCTTTGGCACTATGTAGGATTTCAAATATGTTACCTCTTGTCCGCAATACAAAGACTGCTAGATTATTGAAAAGAGGAACAAGGAGATATTTCTCTTTTGCAAACTAAGATTTGTTCTTGAAATTTAAAGATGTGTAGTATAGACAGAGTATGGTTACGATGCCATCATGATACTTAATCTGTTGCATTCTAGGCAAAAATTGTAGTTTGTAATAACATTATACAAGGAAGTAGCATCAAAGATTCACCAGGGATGAAATCCCATTGTATTTGAGGAGTCATGGAGTCTTTGAGAATTCCAGGTTGAGGAAGGGGCAGAACCAAGTATGGTGCAACAAAACCCATAAAAGGAGGATGACTGTCAATCATGATTTTCTTGGTCATTCAAGGGAGCAACCATGAAAAATAAGAATGGCTAAGGATTATTTGTGGGCAAGAAATTGAAAATACATCCTAATTTTCCTATCTACTCTTTGTTTGTCAAAATCGCTGTGGGAGGGAAGACAAGTTCAAAATTTGAAGAAGGCAAAAGTTCAAACAGATGAAAAGAAAAATAGAATTGAGGTGATATGTGAGTATTGTACCTCAGGCTGATGATCAACTGTTGCACAATCAGATGGTTCAAAGCATTTATTGTATCTTGCAATTATCTGCGGCATGCTGCATGAAATAGGTTCTACATGAATTAGACAATACTGATACCTAAAATGAAGATCACATAAGTGTACTGCAGAATGATCTCATAACTAACTGTACTGCATAAAATAGGTTCTACATTATGCTGCATTCATGTGCACTTATGTAGTAGTTTAACTGCCGCATAGCTATATTCCCAGTCTCTGAATTGTCTAAGTCATCAATTTTGATGCAGCTATCATGAAAAATGCAGGACCCTAATGTGAGCAGTAAATTATTATTGTTGTTTCCTGATTTTCATTGTTTAGCAAAAATAAATGAAATTCTTTCACCCTTTTCTGTCTCAGACATACAAAGATGCTGAATAAAATAGTATAAATGCAGGTCATTTGAACCGCCAAACAGTATCATGACCATTCTGGTACTTTAATGTTGATGTATGACCATGGAAAAGAAGAGTTACTTTCCCTTCATCTCTATCATATCTCTACACAAGCATACATCCAAGCTAAATAACTGTTAAGCAACCAACCAACATATTTATGCAAGGCATAACATCACATTATTCGCAAATGGAGTCTTGCAATTTTAGTTTGCCAGATAAATTATATGAGCATCAGAAACAAAGTCAAGACCAACATCAAACAACCAATTCAACACAAACTGAACAAAGCTAGATCATAGTCATCTCAGTGTATTCCTGAGAGAAGAAAGCTGAGAAGGCTTCCTCCAAAACAATTCTGCAATAACACATAATGCTGCACACTTGAGTCAATTTGTTTAAATCAAATATTTTCAAAACATAGCCCCTGCAGACATTAGGCAAAACTTTGTCATCAGGTTAAGGAGATTGCCCTCTAACTCACATTGTTGGAATGGATACATAAAAACATAAAAAGATTATTGACTCATGTAGCACTTTTTGTGAGTAGATGCCTTCATGAGTAAACATTCAAAGACCAAGAACTAGTTGAAGGGCATTAATGTTGATAAATTTCAGAACTTCCTATTTGAAACTTAACCACTAATATTTTCTTTGAAGATTAACTTTTGTTTCTCTAACAAGGCCCCACATTAAGATGAGAAATCGTTTATCTAATGTTAATTAAATCAAGAGATTTAAGAAACAATAAAGTATTCAATTAAAATTTCTCTTTGCTAAAAGATATGTCAGCTGGATATCTTTCTTTAGGTAGAGAACAAAATATAACACTGACTTTGACAGTTGGACATAAGTGAAGGGCTAAACTTCACCAAATTCAACCTTTTCTCCAATGGATTAAGCCGTATGAGTACACATAAATTATCACCATGCTTACTATGGCAAAATTATGATTTCTGTTCATGATGGTTACTAGCAGTTAATATATCTGTCTCATTTTGTGGTTCTATTAGAAGAAATTTACCCATGAGCTGAACTTTTTCCATCTCAACACGAGTATAGCAGAAAAACAGCAAGCCATGTAATTACACTTCACTAGAACTTGTCACTTAGATTTGGACAATCACATTGGCTTTATGCGAATTGAATAATCAACCGTTTCTTCTCAAGGCAATAGGAAATAACATAATTAAGTAAAGACAAAAGCGCGAAGAAGGATTAGTTCATCAGTATTAATGCGCGACAGCAAAGTTGGTGGACCCTTTAGGTATGGCTCACAAGAAAACGTTACGGAAACAGAGAAGCAACACGTGTAGTGCTGACAAATAAAGATTTGTTGGTACTGATGTCATTGAATCCGATAATAGCCACAAACTCTCACATGTAGACCAGGAATCGATTGACTGCACTAAGAGGAAGACTGTTTTACTTTGAACACTGATGAATAGAATGGATAATACATATGAGTAAGCTCAGCGTTAACCATTCATTGTTACCCAAATGAGAATTATGAAAACAAAATCGATAATATTAAATCTCATCTAAATGAAAAAGTTTTCTGTATGTAGACTAAATTGAGGTGAAAGTGGAAAACAGTTGAACTGCCTTCCGCTTTATGCTACGACAAAAGAGTCAATTGGCATTACGCGTTTATCTAACATCATCTCCTCCATTTGTTGTTTTACACTTTAATTGGATTCTAAATAAATGCAGTTTACTTCTTCATTTTGAAATCTAGCAATTGAACTTATCAAAACCATTACTACCATCTGATTGAGGATGACATATCAGTCCTTGATCAAAGCAGCATTGACAAATCAACCCTTCTCGAATGCACTTTACTTTCCCACAAATAATAGATGCATAATTATCCTAGACTAAAATAGAGAAAAAAATGTGGCAAAGCAAAAGACAAATTTTGGGCAACATTCAACTGCATTCCTATGTGGTAGTCATATAAATAAAAAAAAATTGAATACCTTGAAGCTGTAACATAAAGGAGATATTTTTATATTCAAATTCCAATTTTTGCATCAGTTTTGAATAAAGATTTTGAGAAAATGAGGCCGAGAACAAACAATTGGACAGTGAAAACTAATAAAAATTAAAATTTGACCAAAAAAAGTGATAATTTAGCACAATTCTCCATCACAAAGTACTTCTTGGTTCCAATCAAACATCCAAGGCTCCAGATAAGGGGAAAAATTGAAAATAAGGCATATAAACGATCAGAACACTCTTGTAAGACTAATAAACCATTATAACCATAAGTCCCACAGCCCATGAAAGGAAAGATATGCAGCATAACCATAGAAATTGAAGAACTAAAAGTGAAAAAAAAAATAGAACAGGTGAGTTACCAAAAAATCGATAAAATCAAGAAACCGTGCAGCTACTCAAAAACAAAAGGAAAAAAAACATAAAACAGTGAATACACAGATATTAAGGAAAAAGGAGGAATCCAAGGTGTGCATGAGCATTCACAGACATATACCTGGAACTTGCGAACTCGAACAACTTTCCAGTGTTGGAAAAAATGATGACAGCAACCTCAGCATCGCAAAGAACGCCCAGTTCATAAGCTTTCTTCAATAGCCCATTGCGCCTCTTGGAAAATGTGACTTGCCTGCTGTTAGCATTCTCAATTTTCTTGATTTCGATTTTTCCACGACCCATTGGTGGTGATTCTGCAGATACACCTCCTGCCAATCGATCAAAAACAGAAAAACTAAAAAGGAAAAAGCAGATAAAAAGCAAGTAATCTTGATTCTTGACTAGTTTACTCTCTCTCCTGACCCTATACATGTGCATGCATGTGGTTTTTCCAGGGGGTTTTTGAGGGGTTTTTGCCTGAGTAAAAAGGAGGAGAGGAACTGCTAAAAAAGATAAACAAGAGATTATTAGTATTAACAACTAATGGCTTGCTAATTATAGAGAGAGAAGATGATGAAGAGAGGGAGATAAAGAGGCGTGAAGGACTGTTTTTGCATTTGTATTTGTGAAAGTGAGACCAAACGCTGCATCCAAATGGCGAATTTATAGAAAGGGGCAAAGCTCTTTAACTCTTTGGTTGCATGGTTTTGGTACTCTTCTATGCAGTGCATGACTGCTGTGTCAACCATCCGTCTATTTGGTTGCCACATTTGGGATAGCTTCGCATTTGGTTGGGAGACTTGATGTGGGTCCCACTTGGTTTTTCCTTTTTCCTTTTTTTTTACACTATGGAAATATGGATGGATGGATTTTATATTGATTTGCGAAAGTAGGTGGTCAAACTTTGTGGATGTGTAGTTTTACTAGGAATCAATTTGGGTAAGAATTTCTATTTCAGTATGGGTCTATCTAATGGGTTTACAAGATACCATAGAAAGGGGAGGATTGGGTTAGATGGTAAGAGGGAAAGGATTTAGATAGAGGGTTCTGAATTTAAAATTTATCACTTAAAGAAAAATATTTTCATTGGACACTCGATCTAATTTAGAAGTGAGACATTTGGAAAGATAAAGCTAATTAGAGAAAATATATAAATATAAAAGAGAATATTAATTATTAGTGTGTACATATACATGACAGTTTGGGTGCGATTTAAATGTGTTGGGCACTCGTCACAAAAATCGTTTATGTAATAGTAAGTTATATAAGGTTAATATAGAAATTGACCTCTTTTTATTTTAATATTCTATGGTCATTATAAGTATGGATTCCACTTGGGCTTTACACATATTTTGGGGGAAAATGAAAAGGGATAAACTTGGAGACTTGACACACCAAAAGTTTGAAAATTAAATGTCATGTAGTAGACATTAACTTTCACAAATGTTCTAATATAAGAAAGGGTTTGTCTTGGGCAATTGTCAAGATGGAGTTCAGATTGGACAATAATTATTAATATGTAAATTCATATAGGAAAATAGGTATGGTCTAGATGCACTAAAAAGTACTCACCAGGCATCCATTAGAAAAAACCCTATAAGAAAATGCTGTATAGTTGAAACCACATGGCATGCTGGCGAATGTTGTGGTTTAAACTTTAATCTCCCCAAGATGTGGAAGGCAATTGAATGGATCAATTCGATTATTGGATTAAAATTTTAGATAATTGTTCAAGATAGTACACATGTTACTGCATATGGTCCAATTACTTAACGCGTATTTTATTTGGTGGACAGGAAATGGATGTAAATGGTTTATATGGAGACGAATTTCTATTTGTATAATATTTTATGAGGTCAGCATTTAGAAACTCATGATGATACTTCAATATTGGAAAAGAGTTTGTTCCCTTCTGGACAATTAATGATCTGTAACCGCGCATTAAAAATTTGTATAGAGACAAAATATATGGTGGGAACACATTGAAAGATTGAGTAATATCAGTACCAATTTTATTTAACAATGTATCCAAAATTGCTATACAACGAGAAATTCAATCAACTTTAGGCATGAGATGGTGCAGCTCTTACATTGATATAAGAGAACTAAAAAAATGTATGACGAAAATTAAAATCCTAATTGCAAAATATAATAATGTGACACGTACACACTTGGTAATAGACTTAATAGTCATCACTTTCTTCACACCAAGTCACAAAGAAATCAATCTAATTTCTCATTCCAATTACCATGTCCCAATAAGACCAAAATTTGTCACATTATTAAAACTCAATACCATGCCCCACCACCGAAGTCTTTAAGGCTTGGTAGAGTAGGAATTGAAGGGTTCAAACTTTAATAATCCTCTAAAAATTTGTCACATTATAGAAACTCAATACCATGCCCTACCACCAAAATCTTTAAGGTTTGATGGGATGGAAGGTCAAGAATTCAAATCTTACCTCCTATCACTTGCCATTATATGTGACTTGCCACTTTATGTGATTTTCTCTAAATTTATACGGATGCGTAGTGCATCCATCTAGTCTGATGGTGATTCAATTTTCGTTAGTTCTCTTGTAAGCTCAATTGGGCTCTTTCCCTATAATAGGTTAGAATAGGAGTAAAAGTAAGTGCAGGATAGATAAGTAACGACTGACAAAATATATATATATATATATATCTGGCAAGTGAACTTGTGTTTGTGGTTCTGACATTTATTTATTTATTTTCTTTTCATCTTTTGTATAAAAATATAATACTGTTTTCTTTTGTACACTTAGCGATTTCCATTTTAAGTTTGTCCTTCTTCCTTATCTAATGTCCTTGGCCCACATTATGATATTTCTTTGGTCAGACTTTACTTGTATTTCAAGCCAATTGATATAGCAGCGTTACCATTTTTATCCTTTTCAAGGAAGTACTATGCAACTCATAACCTTAGGCTTGTTGATTAAGGTAGTAATTTGATGTGTCAACATTGTGCAGACGCGGATATACATAAAAGATACTAAAGATATGCTATGATTTGACAGTTCATATTGCTTAAGGTTTCCAAACAAGTCTACTCTTTTTCTGGAGTTTTGACTTTTTGGAAAGTGTAACAGGATTTTACCTTAAATAGACTTGTACTTCTTTTGGATTTTTATTTGGGTCACAAAGTAACTATAGTTCAGTAATTCCCAAGAACCTGTTTGGAGTCTATCTTTACTTGGTCAGTTGTCACCGAGTTTATCTCCATATTAATTATTGAAGTACTTTTCTTATTCCTGCTGGTTAGGATTCTGGAAATTTGAAGAAATTGTACTTGAGCCTGTAAAGTTTTTTCAAGATGACATTAAGCCCCTGATAGAAATTCTAGCCGGGCAGAAAAGAAATCCATGTCCAAGCATACTGGACTTCAAAATTCAATATTGTCCTTGTATCAATTTTACAAGAATATAGAAATCAATTTTTGGTTGTTAAACTTAGCTTGACTCACTTGTGTAGCGAACAAGGTGGGGAAAAAAGGCAACAAGTTTATTACTCCCTCCGTCCCGTTTTGTTAGTCTTGATTTTTTTTTTCACATAGATTAAGAAAGTGTAATTAATTTGGTTGGAAACATAAATTTAGATTAATAATTTCCTAAAATACCCTTATGCTAATCAGGAAAAGTGCCAATTAATATCAGTTACAGCTAATGGTGCCAATAAATATTAGTTACCGCCAATAGTGCACCCCGATTGTTCCAATTACCGCCAATAGTGCCAATAAATAACAAAGATAGACTTTTCATTTATCTATGTATTGGAAAAGCTCAATGTATTCAATGTAGTGGGTTAGTATTTAATAACAATGCATTAATAACAAGATATTTAATAAGGGTATTTTAGACAATTTGAAAGATTACTACATTCCTTAATGGAAAAGTGGATTACAATTTGGGACAGATGAAAAAGGAAAACAAGACTAACAAAACGGGACGGAGGGAGTAGCATATAATTTTAGGGGATTCTACAATCATTTGTGAGTATTATACCCACAAGTGAAATTTGCCATTAGATGGTGAAAGAAGTGTTATTGATCCTTAGATTAAACATTATTAAATATTTAAAATTTAAACTATTACCTTTAGAATTAATCTTCTATATACTTTCATCATTGGATGCATGACACATAATTCGAATTTGAATTTGAAACCCAAATTTTGCACATGTGTCGTGCATTTAACCGTAATAGCATATACACTGTCAGTATATATAAGATTTAGGCCTTGTTTAATAATCCAATTCAGCACTTAAACTAATAGATTCAGATCTTAACATATTCAGATCGTTTGATAACCAAAAATTGAACATTTGAATTAATTAACTGGCACTGAATTTCTTATGCAAAACTTGCTCTCAATGTTAAGTGATAAGCTATTCACTCATCACTGAATGTGATATGCACTCAAATGTATTAAATTTAGTACTTAACATTTCAATAACTTAATGGATTCAGACTTCATATTTCAGATTTCAAACTTCAGTTTTATCAAACGTATCCTTATTCTTATCTTTAATGCGAGATACAAGTTGAGGAATGGTACCAAAAAGGGACCATAGAATTTTTTATAAATTTCAATGCATTTAATCAATCTTCAACAATTGTGGATCACCTAATGTTTGGTAATTGAGAGATAATTTGATGTAATTCTAAATATTGAAATATTTCAAGTAGCTTATAATAGTTTTGCCAGAATCTTAGCTATATACAAGTGAGAAAAGATAAGGTTTGTCTATGAATTACTTGTTCACATTTTAGCGAATAAAAACAAAAATTAATGAATAGTTTTGTCGGAATCTTAACTATATACAGGTGATAAAAGATAAGGTTTGTTTATGAATTACTTGTTTGCTTTTTAGTGAATAAAACAAAAGTTAATGAATAACACTTAAATAATAGGAGTACCTACGTAATTTTAAGGAAAAATTGTTCAAAATGTCCGTCACATTTTATAAAATAACTTTTTTCGTCCCTTACTTTTAAAAGCGTAATTTTGCATTCCTTATAATTTCATATTGGTCAAATTTGATCTCTATTAAGGTTTCTTTCTAGTTTTTGATTCAAATGTGTCACGTGCCTTGCACGTGATTATTTTTCAGGGGCAAATTTGTCAAATCCTATTTCACATAATCTGATCCATAGTCCCTCATATTTCACAAATTAAATTTTTTTGTCCTTACATTTCACAAAATGAATTTTTTTCATTCCTTACATTTCACAAAATGAATGTTTTTATCCCTCATTGATTATGTATGCGAATAGCTTTTTTTTTTTTCCTTAAATCCACGTATATGCCTATTTGATTTCACCTGACCAGAACGAATAGCATGTAATATATCTCTATTTGATTTCATCTGCAATTAGCTTCATCAAGTGAAATCAAATAGTGATATATTACATGCTATTTGTAATAGTTAAGTGAAATCAAATAGGCATATACATGGGTTTTCAAAAACAAGATAAAAATTTTATTACACATGAACAATGAAGGATGAAAATGTTCATTTTTGTGAAATGTGATGGACAAAAAAAATTCATTTTCTAAAATGTGAGGAATTATGGATCGAATTATATAAAATGTGATTTAATAATTTTATCCCCAAAAAATGATCACGTGTAAAGCATGTGCTAGATTCCATTCAAAAACTAGTCAGAAACCTAGATATGGATCAAATTTGACTAATGTGAATCGTAACGGACGTAAAATTACATTTTTAAAAGTAAGAAACGAAAGAGTCATTTTATAAAATGTGAGAGACATTTTGAACAATTTTTTTCTAATTTTAAATGCACCATAGAAATACTATGCTACTAAAAGAAAATGAATAATTGTAGAAGAAACCAGTGGTAGAGCTAGAAAAAAATTTTAATGAGGGCAAAATTAGCATAGAGGTAATATGAAATAGCGGCATACATATTTAATCAAAACGGCAAGAGGCTGTCAATAATATTCCATGACTCATTATAGTATAAATTCTTTGTGTATTGGAAACTTCATAAGTAAACTTAATATCTTAAATTATCGAGTTTGTGCATATCGATTCTGTGCATACATGTAGTCATCATTAAATTGATAGATTGTGTCCGTCATATTATTAAATATTATTATCAAATCACTCATGAAATCATATTTATATTGAGTTAGAAACAATTTTTTGACAACTCAAACACTTAAAATATATAGTTTTCTTTTGTCAGTAGGTACACATTGATGAATTAGATAGAAAAAAAATTATATTTTTCTAAATATTATATGCCTTACAATGAAAATATTCTTCGGTCATTGCAGCACGTGAAAGAAGATCTATCACTACAAGAAATGAGCATTAGTATACTCTTAGTGAAAAATTATTTTGTGAAATCAAAAAATATGTATAAAATTAGCTGTCTAAATAATTATAAGAGATTTAATTGGTGAAGCTACTACCTCATTCAGCATATGGCCAAAGTAAAATTTTGTAATTTCTGCCCAATACCAACTGTGAAAACAATAATGCTAAGAATGATATGCCAAAAAGCACACCTAAACACAGTGTTTTAAAAACTACATTAGACTAGTCAGTTCAACTAGTTGAATTGCTTAGCAGTCATATTGCATGGGGTCAGATTCTGTATTAAATCTAAATGGTTAATTGAACCAGTCAAGAAATAGTTGAGGTAGTCAAAACGGTAAAAATCAGACAATTATACCAGTTTGCACTAATTTTTTAAAATTTTAGTGTTATCCAAATTATTTAAAATAAAATAAAAAAAATTTAACCATGTGGTTGAAAACATTGGCTACACCCAAACATCAATGTTGTCTATTTGGTGGTGGTGCTCTTTATTTGATGATGGTGGTGTTGTAAGTGGGAATGGTGGGATGTGGTGGTGATGCTCTCTATTTGGTGATGGTGCAAGTGGGAATGGTGGGGGAGGTTTGGGAATGGAGTTCTCTATTTGGTGGTGGTGGTGGTGGTGTAAGTGGGAATGGTGGGCAAGGATGGCGCGCAATGAAAGAGGGAAATGGTGCATTTATAAGTTTGTTAAATTAGAGTTTGGTGGAGTAGAATTGAAGAAAATGATAGATTAAGTGACTTGCTAGTGATTGTCCGTGACTTTCTCCTATCAAAAATTGACCGAAAGGATGAGCATGAACAAAAAATGAGCATTTATATAAAATGGCTCATTTTGATTCTGAAGGATTAAAATTTAATATAAAAAATTCAATGTTTTCCAATTTTCCCACCTCTGAAACTTAATCATGTTAGATAAAAATTAATGATAAATAAACTCATAAAACTGCTTAATCATGTTAAAACTGCTCATACATTTTTTATTTTTATTTTTGGTGGAGATCAAATCTTACAGCTCATACATTTTTATTTTATTTTTGGTGGAGATCAAAAAGCTTTATATATCTGTATCTTTATTTTATGCTATTCTTTAAGAGAGATTTCCACAAATTTGGGCCCTAGTCCTAATTCCGCATTAGGGGCAGGGTTTCAACCTTGCTACTTGCTGCTTGCCCTAAAAAAAAAAGAAGAAGAAGAAAAGGAAATAAAAAACCAAAAAAAAAGAAAAACTTTATTATGTTCTATTGTGGAAAAGAATATCCTCGTTTTCAAGTACAGAACAACAGACCTGAGAGAGAAGGATATCCCAGCTAGTAGTTTCTGGTAAGGTTTCCAAACAAGTCTAGTTTTTTCTGGAGTTTTGACTTTTTCGAAAGTGTAACTGGATATTACCTTAAATAGACTTGTACTTCTTTTTGTATTTTTATTTAGGTCACACAGTGACTGTAGTTCAGTGATTCCTAAGAACCCGTTTGAACTTTGGAGTCTATCTTTACTTGGTCACCAAGTTTATCTCCATATTAATCATTGAAGTAATTTTCTTATCCCTGCTGGTTAGGATACTGAAAATTTGAAGAAATTGTACTTGAGCCAATAATGTTTTTTCAAGATGACATTAAGCCCCTGATAGAAATTCTAGCAGGGCAGAAAAGAAATCCATATCCAGGCATACTAGACTTCAAACTTCAATATTGTCCTTGTATCAATTTTACAAGAATATAGAAATCAAATTTTGGTTGTTAAACTTAGCTTGACTCGCTTGTGTAGCGAACGAGGGGGGGGGGAAGGCAACAAGTTTATTAGCATATAATTTTAGGGGATTCTACAATCGCTTGTGAGTATTACACCCACAAGTGAATTTATTGTTAGATGGTGAAAGAAGTTTTATTGACCCTTAGATTAAACATTATAAATATTTAAATTTTAAACTATTATCTTTAATTAGAGATACAACTTGAGGAATGGTACCAAAACGGGACCATAGAATTTTTTCTAAATTTCAATGCATTTAATTGATCTTCAACAGTTGTGGATCACCTAATGTTTGGTAATTGAGAGATGATTTGATGTAATTCTAAATATTGTAATGTTTCAAGTAGCTTATAATAGTTTTGCCAGAATCTTAACTATATACAGGTGAGAAAAGATAAGGTTTGTCTATGAATTACTTGTTTGCTTTTTAACAAATAAAAACAAAAAATTGATGAATAGTTTTGTCAGAATCTTAACTATATACAGGTGATAAAAGATAAGGTTTGTTTATGAATTACTTGTTCGCTTTTTAACGAATAAAAACAAAAGTTGATGAATAGTATTTAAATAGTAATAGTACCTACAATAATTTTAAGGAAAAATTATTCAAAACGTCTGTTCTATTTTAAAATAACTTTTTTCATCCCTTAATTTTAAAAGTGTAATTTTACATCCCTTATAATTTCATATTTTGGTCAAATTTGGTCTCTGTCAAGGATTCTAACTAGTTTTTGACTGAAATTCACCACATACTTTGCACGTGATTATTTTTCAGGAGCAAATTTGTCAAATTCTATTTTATATGATTCGATCCATAGTCACATTGCAGGAGCAAATTGTCAAATTTGTTACATTTCACAAATTAAATTTTTTCATCCTTTACATTTCACAAAATAAAATTTTTCATTCCTCACATTTCACAAAATGAATGTTTTCATCCCTCATTGATTATGTGTGCAAATCGCTTTCTTTTTCTTAAACCCATGTATATGTCTATTTGATTTCATCTGACCAGTATGAATAGCATGTAATATATTTCTATTTGATTTAACCTACAATTAGTTTGGTCAAGTAAAATCAAATAGAGATATATTACATGCTATTTGTACTATTCAGGTGAAATCAAATAGACATATATATGGGTTTTCAAAAATAAGAAAAAATTATTCGTATATATGATCAATGAGAGATGAAAAAGGTTCATTTTTGTGAAATGTGATGGACAAAAAAATTCATTTTCTAAAATGTGAGAAATTATGGATCGAATTATGTAAAATGTAATTTAATAATTTTGTCCCTAAAAAATGATCACGTGCAAGGCACATGCTAGATTCCAGTCAAAAACTAATCGAAAAACCTAGGTAGGGATCAAATTTGACCAATGTGAATTTGTAATGGACATAAAATTACACTTTTAAAAATAAGAAATAAAAAAACCATTTTATAAAATGTGAGAGACGTTTTGAACAATTTTTCTTAATTTTAAATTCACCATAAAAATGCTATGCAAATAAAAGAAAATGAATAATTGTAGAAGAAATCAGTAGTGGAGCTAGAAAAACTTTTTAGTGAAGGCAAAATTAGCATAGAGGTAATATGATATAGTGGCATACATATTTAATCAAAAAGACAAGAGGATGTCACTAATATTCTATGACTCATTGTAGTATAAATTCTTTGTGTATAGGAAACTTCACAAGTAAACTTAAGATCTTAAATTATAGAGTTTGTACATATTGACTTTGTGCATACATATAGTCATCATTAAATTGATAGATTGTGTCCGTCATATTATAAACATTATTATCAAATCACTCGTGGAAACATATTTATATTGAGTTAGAAACAATTTTTTGACAACTCAAACACTTAAAATATATATTTTTCTTTTGTCAATAGGTACACATTGATAAATTAGATAGAAAAAATTACATTTTTCTAAATAGGAAAAAATGCCTCGATGGCCCTCGAACTATTTAAAAATTCAAGTTTTGGCCCCCAATTATTACATGAATGCTTTTGGCCATCCATCTAATTAAATGGTATGTTTATGGTCCTCCTGTGAGCTAGAATCATTATGTCCAATAGAAAGAGCAATAGGCGCAAGGCATAAGGAATAAACGATGGGTGTTTTCGTCAGCACAAGTCACCAAATAGGGTAAAACAATTCACTATCTGGTAAATGGCAAGTCAATTACCAAAATCCACATCTCATACAAAAAAAAAAAATCATTGATGATAACCCAAACCCCTCAACACAAAAAATTTAGGTTGTAGTTGCTTGATGGATCAAAGGTGTTTGAGTGCAGAAGAAATACGTTCATCGATAATGGACTGGAGGATCAGAAGAAGGGACAATTTCATTGAACTGTACACGGTGTACGGTATGTTGATCTTCAAACTCTCACAACTATCTCTTTTGTCATTCATATGCAAATCTGTATAGTGGGTTGGGAACAACATGATGTATGGTGTTCACTGTGGGTGGGTTAGGGCTTAGGGTTGCAAATATTAATCTGTACGGGTGGTATTAAAAGTGGGGTTTTGTGGTCCTAAAATTGCGGTTTTGTCGTTTACAATGACAAGAAATGTGGTCCTGACGTCTTTATGCAAATGGACCAAGAAGCAGGGTTTAAGATAATAATGTATTTGTATATTAGTAGTTGTTGATTAAAGTAGACATTATTTTAGTCAACAACATTGGAATGTAGTTCATATACAGGGTTATTAAATTGGAGTAGTTATTGATAAATAATAAATAATAAATCAATTTGATTTTTTTTTTTGCATATTGACTGCAGCACTTGGGTCTGAATAGTTCACTATACGGATACATCATGGGGGTAGAATTAGTTGGGGACAATACATTAACCATGTTGATGGAGAAGCAGACTATGTGGATATATGCAATGCTGAGTGAATGTCTATTCATGAACTAAACAAAATAATTGAGGAACTAGGTCATGCTGATGCAATATTGATGTACTATTCTGTTGAACCAGACAAAGACCTATCAAATGGATTAAGGGAGTTATCTAACATATCAATATGTTTTGTGAATGGACCTAAACTTTTAAGGTGATAGAGGTGTAGTGTAACCATTTAATAGAAGAAGAAATTGTGGAAATATTGACACATGAATCAACTGTTGAGAATGACATGCAAAAGAGAAAATCTGGGGTCTTGATTGAAGAGTTTGATGAGCAAGACCATGTTGTTAGACAGCCTTGTCTTGATTTGGTGACCAAGAGAACCAAATTCACTGAATCAACTACAAGTTCAAGTAGGAGGGCTGGAAAAAGGTCCTAGCAATGATGCAGCTGGAATTAGTACTCAACAAATTCATGGTGATGCTGGGAGAGAAGCAATTCCTAACAATGTGCAGCCTACAGATAGACAAAACAATGATGCAGCAACAACTAGTACTCAGCAGCATATTAGTGGTGACCAACAACAATTCAAGATGAAGTTCACATTAAAGATGCTTCCGACTCAGAATCAGATATAGAATTTGATGGGTTTAGTGGTGGTGCAAAATATTGTGGTGATGAACGGCTGCTAGAAGATCTACTTGACAGCCAGGTTACAGAGTAGCCACACTTGCCAATTAGGATACCAGCGGGTTCAAAATCCAAGCAGCAGCAGCAAAGACTTGTAAGCCAACAAGTTGATGTAGATGACCAGCAAACCTAAGAACCAATGTTTGAAAGCCAAGCATCTCAGTAGCCTATAGACAACAAAAAATAGGTGAAGAAGAGAAAATCTAGACTAACACAGCAATAGCAAGCTGGAGAACAAGTTGAGAGCAATCCATTGGATGAAGATTACATGGCTGATCATCTAAACAGTGATATTGGATCATCCGAGGAGGAAGATGGGTACCAAGGGAGATATAAAGATTTTCCATGGAGAAGTTCAAGGCTGACCCCAAGTTTGAGTTGGGCATGAAATTTGAATCGAGAGCCCAATTCAAGGTTGCTATTAGAGAGTATGGTATCATACTGGGAAAGCCAGTGTGCACCAAAAAAAAAGTCAAAGAGAGTGAGGGTCAAATGCAAAGAACCCTGTTAGTGGTTTGTTTTTGCTTCGATTAAGAAGGCACTTGGAACAAATGATCTGGTGGTAAAAACAATGAATGATGTGCATGAGAACTGCAATCACGCTTGGAAAAACAAGAATTTAAATGCCAAATAATTGGCTGATAGGTATGTTGAGAGGATAAGGACAAACCTTCACATGCCAATTAGGAAGTTAAGACAAACAGTGCACGAGGACTACAAAGCTGAGGTATCTAGATGGGTTGCTACTACGGCAAAGGCAAGGGCAGCTGAGCTGTTAAGGGTTTTGCTAAAGCACAATACTCAAAAATCTAGGAGTATTGTGAAGAGATAAAGAAAACTCATGCTAGTAGTACTATGGAGGTGATGTTTAATCCATTTTGAACTCCTAGAGGGATCCTAGATTCATGAGATTGTATTGTTGTTTAGTGCCACCGAAGAGAGGATTTCATGATGGTTGTAGGCCAATAAAAGGATTGGATAGTTGCCACATTAAGAGCTCCTATCCAGGACAATTGTTGGCTGCAATTGGAGTAGACCCTAATAATGGTTGGTGGCCCATTGCATGGGCAGTAGTGGAAAAAGAAGCAACTGAGTAGTGGAGGTGGGTCTTGACACTTTGAAGGCTAACTTAGCAATTGATAATCAGTTCCACTACACATTTATTTCTGATCAGTAGAAGGTATGCCATTTACTGTACCATAGCTATAATTTTTTTTTGTGCAAGCCACGGTTATCTGTTTGTTTGTCCTTGCTACAGGGGTTGGACAGCACTTTCAGACGTGCTTCTAAACGCTGAACATAGGTATTGCGTGCAGTATATGTATAGGAACTTCAAGAAAAAACATCCTAGACAAGGTTTAAAGGACAGACTTTGGTATATTGCTAGTAGCACAACAGTCCCACTTTACAATAAAGCTATGGATGACTTGAAAAAGTATGACAAAAAGGCCTTCCAGTGGGTCAAGAATGCTCCACCTCTTAGGTGCAAAACTTTCTTCCTTACTCACACAAAATTTGATTTACTTGTAAATAATTTGTGTGAGTCATTTAATGCACATATTTTGGAGGCAACAGAACAATCTATTATATCAATGCTAGAGTCAATTAGAATTATGCTAATGGAAAGGATTCACACAAGAAAGTTAGCAATGTAAAGGTACGAGGTCCCACAGGCCCATTGATTAGAGAAATTGTAGAAGAGAGAATCAAATTAGTGGAAGCCAATCTTCAATTCAATTGATAGTTATCAAGTTCATGGCCCACATGGGGCCCAATTTGCTGTTAATTTGAAAAAAAGGCACTATATATGTCTGTTATGGGAGGTGAGTGGTATTCCTTGCTATCATGCCATTGCTTCTATTTACATGAACAATGGTGACCCGTACAAAGAGTTAGATAAGTGCTACAGTAAGGAGCTATTCCTTAGAATCTACAATAATGTGCTAGAACCTATTAATGGTCAGGATCATTGGCCCCTTTCATCAATGCTAGTATTGGACCCACCTTTGAGTGTAACTCAACTCGAGAGGCCCAAGAAAGCTAGAAAAAGGGACGTAACTAAGGTAAAAATCATGGAAGAAAATTAAGGCGAAGAGTTGTGATACACTGCAGGAAATGTGGGCAGTAGGACATAATGTAGCAACATGCAAAAAAGTGGACAATTCAAGGATGTCTCAGGGAGATCAACAGCAAATAGAAGTGCAGCAGTCAGCAACAAATACATCATAGCAGGTCAGGGGCTTTAAACCTTGTTACATCTTGGTATTAATTTTTCAAACATAATGTATTCATGTAATTTGTAAATGATGACAGATCAAAAGGGTTCAAGGGAAAGCCAGACAACATACGAGAGCACAACAGAGTACCAATGAAGGATCGCATTATTATCTTGTGTAGAACCAATCCAAGCAGCTTGAGATTGCATAGGAGCATTCCCACTAGCAACAGGCTACACATGAGCCATCTCATTAGCAAGAGGTTGCACATGAGCACTCCCAACAGCCGCAGCAACCTGCTCATCAGCAGCGTACCAATTGACTAAGAAGGACTGCTTTTTAGAGACCCTTAGTTGATGCAGATAGGGGAATGATAAATTTGAACTATGCTTATTTAGAAAAGAACCCCTTATTCACTGTTGGGAATTGGAGAAGGAAGTGGAGTGAGAGAGGAAAGCGGGGAAGAGGGTCTGGAAGAAGACAAGGGAGTGAAAGATGAGAGACAACTACTTCTCCTATTGTCATTTGGTGATAATTGTAAATGATGTCAAACTGCAAGGCCAGCAACAGCTCTCTTTTTGTCAATTGTAATTTTTTGTTCATGGATATGTGCTAGTTATCAATTGTAATTAGTTGGCTGGAAACTTTTTTTTTGTTGTAGGGGTTGATTTGTGGTACAATTGGTTGGCTATTTGGTGTAAACTACTTTTTGTATATGGGATCAAGACTTCGGTTGATTAATGGGAATTGGTTCTTTTCATTTCTTCTGCCTGTTGAACTTTGGTTAGCAACACGTTTCAATTGAACTTACGCTATCATTAACATTCTTGACTGAATTAGCAGCTAATTTACTTAACCAACAACAAGGCTTACAAATTTTGTCTAAACATACACCAGCTTCACCAAATTAGCTAAACATTTCACAAACCTATCCACCATGTACATTCGCTAATATATCTGAAGAGTTCAAAACAGTGTATATTCGCTACTACACCTAAACAGTCTAAAAAAAGGCCTTCATTTTCCACCTTCAATTTGTTGCATATAGGTTGTATTCCTTCACTTTTGAACCCAAACAAGCAGTATCACAATGACCCAGGTGATCAAAAGCAGTCTCATCAGAATCTTGTTCAGCCATTTATGTGATCGGATTTCTTTTGCAATACTATTATTTTCTGATTCTTGTTTTCCAGCTTTCTCTCCAACCTTCTTCTAACATCTTTACTTTCATCTCTTTCTTTTTCCGTCCAATTGATTCTCCTAAGAAGACCACATATCAACTCTACGGAATGATGACCCAGGTGATCAAAAGTAGCCAAGTGTCAACTCTACGAAGACCGGGTATCAACAATGACCCAGGTGATCAAAAGTAGCTTCATTAGAATCTTGTTCAACCATTTATGCGATCGGATTTCTTTTTGCAACTCTCTTGTTTTCTTCCTTTCTCTTCAACCTTCTTCTAACATCTTCACTTCTATCTCTTTCTTTTTCCATCCAATTGATTCTCCTCAGAAGACCAAGTATCAACTCTACGGAATGGCAACACATTTCCCTGTTGATTCAAGGCCAGTGCTGGCAGCCACCATCCACACAAACATCATACCTCCTCCCCAGATTCCTGTCGGTCCATGAAATAATCATCTTACAAGCTTTGTCGCATCCCCAATTGAGGATTGAAAGACACTGATATGCTCACATTTTTTCGCTGCGACTGTTGCCTTTGTTACTCATTACAACCTAGATCCGTTTCTGGCAAGTGAACTTTGGAAACCATGGAAACAGCCATGAAAATATGAAAAAAGAGGCTTCATTTCATGTTTTAACCTAGCAGCAATGGTGTGCTGACGAAAATGCCCTTCACTTATCCCCTGTGCCTCGTGCCTGTTGCTCTTTCAATTGGACTTAACGACTCTAGCTCACGGAAGGGCCACAAATATACCATTTAATTAGATGGAGGGCCAAAAGCATTCATTTAATAGTTGGGGGGCCAAATTGAATTTTTAAATAGTTCGAGGGCCATCGAGACTTTCTGCCCTTTCATTGCAGCACGTGAAAGAGTAGATCTGTCACTACAAGAAATGAGCATTAGTATGCTCTTAATGAAAAATTATTTTTTGAAATAAAAAAATATGTATAAAATCTGTCTAAATAATTATAAGAGGTGTAATTGGTAAAGCTACTACCTCATTCATCATATGACCAAAGTAAAATTTTGTAATTTCTGCCCAATACCAACTGTGAAAACAATAATGCAAAGAATGATATGCCAAAAAGCACGCCTAAATAGTGTTTTAAAAACTAGATTAGATCAGTCAGTTCAACTAGTTGAACTACTAAGCAGTCATATTGCATGGGTTAGATTCTATATTAAACCTAAAGAGTTAATTGAACCAGTCAAGAACTAGTTGAGGCAATCAAAACAGTAAAAGTCGAATGATTATACCAATTTGCACTATTTTTTTTTAAATTTTAGTGTTATCCAATTATTTAAAATAAAAACAAAAAACTTAACCATATGGTTGAAAACATTGGCTATACCCAAACATCAATGTTGTCTATTTGGTGGTGGTACTCTCTATTTGGTGATGGTGGTGCTGTAAGTGAGAATGGTGGGGAAGGATTGGGAATGGTGTTCTCTATTTGGTGGTGGTGGTGGTGTAAGTGGGAATGGTGGGGAAAATGGCGATGAAAGAGCGAAATGGTGCATTTATAAGTTTGTTAAATTAGAGTTTGGGTGGTGCAGAATTGAAGAAAATGATAGATTAAGTGACTTGCTAGTGATTGTCCGTGACTTTCTCCTATCAAAATTTGACCAAAAGATAAGCATGAACAAAAAATGACCATTTATATAAAGAGTATTTATATGAACAAAAAATGCTCGAACCCTCCAGGAAAACAAGGACTTGCTTGCTGCCCTTCCCATATGATTTTCACCATTTTTTCAAAAACCCTAATCACCAATTGTTGAAAAATCGAGTTGGAAGAATGGTAAAGCGGCTTTTGCCGTTGGTAGAACAGAGGACGGAACTGTATTACAGATGTTGGAAGGGTCGAAGAGCGATATAAAGGAAAGGATAAAGAAACATAGGGATGAGAATGACGACAGAGGGAGGATAGACATAAGAGACAAATTTTATTTAGCAGTCATTTATGAATATCAAATTAAATAACATAATAATATTATTAATTGGGAATAACAGATTGCCAATCTTCATTATCGAGGTGGCACAATATGGTGAGCCATCAGTGTAAAGTAGGTTTACACTGACGGTATAGGAAAGATTTACTCATAATTTTAGGGCATTCTACAATCATTTGTGAGTGTTATACCCACAAGTGAAATTTATCTTTGAATGGTAAAAGATGTGTTAGTGACCCTTAGATTAAACATTATTAAATATTTAAATATAAACTATTATTTTTAGTGAGAGATACTAGTTTAGCAATGGTACCAATAAAAAGACCATGAAATTTTTTTAAGTACATTTAACTGATCTTCTATAGTTGTGGATCGCCTAATGATTGGTAATTGAAAGATAATGTGATGTAATTGTAAATATAATATTTCAAGCAGTGATCACATTTCCCTATCACCTTTTTCCGTGATCATATTTCCCTATCACCTTTTTCCCTCACATATATCAAATCGCTACAGTAATTTTTCCATGAAAAATGACGGAAAATGCAATCCAAACACAATCTTAGAATCTTAACTACGTACAAGAGATAAAAGATAAGATTTGTCTATGAATTACTTGTTTGCTTTTTAACAGATAAAAACAAAAATTGATGAATAGTACTTAATTAATAGTAGTACCTACATAATTTAAAATGCACCATAGAAATGCTATGCTACTACTAAAAGAAAATGAATAACTATAGAAGAAATCAGTGGTGGAGCTAGAAAAAACATTTTCAGTGAGGGCAGAATTAGCATAGAGCTTTGCACATAACATTGGGCAATAACAATATAAACATGGTAAGTAATATGAAATAGTGGCATACATATTTAATCAAAAAGATAAGGGAATGTCACTAATATTCTACGACTCATTATAGTATAAATTTTTTGTGTATGGGAATCTTCACAAGTAAATTTAATATCTTCAACTATCGAGTTTGTGCATACATATATTCATCATTAGAGTGATATATTGTGTCTGTCGTTATTAAACATTGTTATCAAACATATATATTGAATTAGAAACAAATTTTTAGACAAATCAACACTTAGAATCTATATTTTTCTTTTGTCAGTAGGGACAAATTGATAAATTAGATAGGGGAAAATTATATTTTTCTAAATATTATATACCTAAAATGAAAATTTTCTTTGGTCAGTGGGGGCAGTGTAGATGGGGGAAAATTATATTTTTCTAAATATTATATGCCTAAAAATGAAAATTTTCTTTGGTCAGTGGGGGCAGTGGGGGCAAATGCCCCTAATGATGAAAGAGTAGATTTATCACTGCAAGAAATGAGCATTATTATACTCTGAATTAAAAATTATTTTCTGAAATCAAAAAATATGTATAGAATCAGCTATCTAAATAATTATATGATGTTTTAATTGGTCGGTGAAGCTACTACCTCATTTAGCATATGACCAAAGTAAAATTTTGTAATTTCTGCCCAATACCAACCTTGACAACAATAATGCTAAGAATGATATGCAAAAATTACACCTAAACAATGTTTTCAAAACTAGATTGGACCAATTAGTTCAACTAGTTGAACCATTGAGTAGTCATATGGTGTGGAGTCAGATTCTATATTAAACCTAAAAAGTTAATTGAACCAGTCAAAAACTAGTTGATGCAGTCAAAACAGTAAAAATGGGATGATTATATCGATTTGCACTAATTTTTATTTTATTTTAGTATTATCCAAATTATATAAAATAAAACAAATAATAAGTTTAACCCATTATTGAAAACATTGTCTACAACCAAACATCAATGCTCTCTATTTGGTGATGGTGCTGTCTATTTGGTAATGGTAGGGGAGGATTGGGAACGGTGCTCTCTATTCGGTGGTGGTGGTGGTGGTGGTGTAAGTGGGAATGGTCGAGAAAGATTGGGAGTGAAGGAGGGAAATGCCGCAAAGGTAAAGGGTGCATAGGTCAGTTTGTTAAATTAGAGTTTGAATAGAGCAAAACTGAAGAAAAGATAGATTAAGTAAGGTGCCAGTGATTGTTCGTGACTTTCTCCTACCAAAATTTGACCGAAGATGGTAGATTAAGTGAGTTATCAGTAATTATTTGCTAGTTTCAAAATGGTAGATTAAAATTTGACCGGAAAGATGACCACAAATAAAAAATGAGCATTTAAATCTCTTGAAGAATAAAATGGCTCATTTTCATTGTGAACGATTAAAATTTAACATAAAAAATTCAATTTTCCCACGTCTAAAACTTAATCATGTTAAATATATACTCCCTCCCTTTTTTTATAACTGACGTTTAAGAAATTTGCTCTTAAGTACTTTTATCTGTCGTTTTACTATCCCCATGCAGCATTAATTATTTTTTCACAATTTTACCCTTTTATCTCTCTTTTTCAATACAGGGTTCTTAATTACTACTCCTAGTTAGTTTGCATTGCTTTTGGCTTAGTAAAACAGCACCATTTAGTACTCTAGTGAGAGAAAACATGGGTGAATTGGACAATTAATGAGGGTACAAAAGGAAAGTAGTGTATAGATTTAAACAATGAAAAACTTTTCTTAATTGATGTGTAAAACCTTAAACGTCAGTTATAAAAAAAGGAAGGGAGTATTAATGACAAATAAACTCATAAAACTGCTTAATCATGTTATAACTGCTCGTGCATTTTTTATTCTCATTTTTGGTGGAGATAAAAAAAGCTTTATATATCTGTGTCGTTTTTTCAATGCAATTCTTATAAGAGGGATTTCCCCAAATTTGGGCCGAGCCCTAATTCCGCATTGGAGGCAGGGTTTTAACCTTGCTACTTGCTGCTTGCTATTTGCCCTGAAGAAAAAAAGAAGGAAAAACTTTATTACGTTTTACTGTGGAAAAGAATATCCTTGTTTTCAAGTACAGAACAAGGGCCCTGAGAGGCAAGAATATCCCAGCTAGTAATTTCTAGTGAGGGATCAATTATTAATTATTTACCCCATTCTACATCACTGCTAGAAAAATTATCCCAAACAGAATAACCTCCTCAACCCAGAATGCAGGACTATTCCATCACAGGAATGCCCCTATGAGGAGGGAGCTGGTAGCTAGCTGAAAGTTTAGAAGCTTCTATAATCACAATGAAACTACAGCCAACCTCAGAGCTTAGAGATGAATAACATCCTAAGCTCCAAGTTCACCCTATAGTGACAAAGAATAGGGAGACTTGTTGCTTAAATCAATTGGTTCGCCAGTCTTTTTACAAATGTATATAAAATGAGAATCTGGATCTTCTAAAACATAATCTGCAGGAAGTTGTCCCTTTTCAGTGATAGGAACAGGTTCCAAGAATGATTTTGCTGAAGAGGCGGAATCGGCTGGCTTTTGAAATCCAGGTCTAGCTGCAAAATGAAGAACATTTAACATGACTAATTCATATAAATCTCCTGACAACAAACAATAGGCTTCCCCAAGAAAAACGTCACAAAGGTCACAAAATTGTCAAAAGCATATTCATTTTGAGTTTTACATCCAGTATTTTAGGAGGACAAAACAATCAAGAGGCGAAATTTGTGATTTGGAAAACAATAGGTTCCCTTCATCTGTTTTGCAAGTAAATTAGAATGGACTACTGTTTTTTCTCCTCAAATATAGAAAAGGAAGCAACATTTTGCTCAAGAAGTTTCACAATGCAGTTCCTAATGTTTGATAGTTTGCTGTCCACCTTGTTTCAAAGTCATACAAGTATAAATCTCAACTTATTCAAGAATATAGCTCTAATGAATTTTCATCAAGAGACAAATTACAAAAAAACAACCAGGCATTCCACATTCATCAATATACTTGATGCTGTCATACTGGCAAGCAAATGTCAATTTCACACCAAGATGGCCAATAAAGAGTATCAGAAATAAAACCGAAAGAACAATTTTCAACCCAAGCAAAGATTAATTGAACAAATTATATTAGACCCCTCGAAATAAAGTCTGTGGCACATTACCACTTCAAGTACATTTGATCCCATTAAACACCTTTCCATTTCTTGTCATAAAAGAGTCTCAGAACATTCTTTTTTTTTTTCATTTTTAAATTAGAGAAGAACATGAACTAAGATGGCATAAACAGCCCCGTCCCCATTGTGATCACTACATACTCCAAAAGATTCTCTCTCTCTCTTTCTCATGGTAAAAACGAAGAAGCAAGCCTGCAGGCAAAAAGCAAATATTGCTGCTCCACTAAAAAAGCTGCACTGTCAACATCACCAAATTTGACCATATAATGGCTCATCAAGTCTTGTGGTACTGGCAGTCCTATTTTTCATCTTGGCACTCGACTATACAGTCTTTCTTTCCCTGAACCAACATGTCCTTGTTTATTTTCTGACTTTCCCATTGTGGTTTCTATTGCAAGGTCAAATAACAGTCACAAACTACTCCTCCTGACTTTTTCTATCCAAGCCCACATAATAAACCAGCAGTTGTTACTTTTCCTATCCCATCTTTCCTCTTCCAAGCCACACGCAACCCAATAACAAGACCACAGGCATCAAGCATAATGAACAAATCTCTGATGGCAATAGTGGTCAAAAGAACACATAGCCACATAGTGAAGTACAGAAATCAGAAAACATGCTTTATAGCCTAGAGACTGTTCTGTGCAAATTCCACCCTTGTTAGAAACTTTTACTGAGGTACTTTTAAGTTTTCTAGCATCATGATCTTAATTTAATTCTTACTATTTAAATTTTCATCAACTTACGGCAATCTTTTCTTTAGATCAGCTCCTAGTGGGGCTTTCTAAATCTGGTTGGAGGACTGTGTCTAAGGGACAGGGTATACTTTAGTATGAATGGTCATGCTGCAAGAAATAAAGAGAATAACAGGTTGACTAACTGGAGAATAGTATCCAGCAAACAAAAAAATTCCACATTCCTAGTCATCCTGGGTGCTTTGGCCATTTGACCAGAGATGCAAGCCGTAAACTACATGTATATGTACCAGAGATGTAAGCCGTAAAATACATGTATATGTAGTAACAATGACAGAGTTAAAGTTGATTTCCTAAAGAGCAAACCATCCGCATAGCCACTGAACTTCTTGAATAGTTAAAATTTCACCACTCAACTATTAATTGTATGTTTTTACCCACTGAACTATCAAAAGTGTAAATTTTAGGCTATTTCATCTTGTTCCACCGTTAACTCCACCAAATCTAAAGGTCCGCATGATTCACGAGACATACCATTAATAGCTCGATCTGGTAGATTTAACAGTGAAATCAGATGGAATAGTCCAAAATTTACACTTTTGATAATTCAATGGGTAAAAACATATTATTAATAGTTGAGTGGCCAAAACTCGACTATTCGGAAAGTTTAGCAGCTACCCGGATAATTTGTCTTCCCTAAACTGTAATGGCAATGGAACATATATCACAATAACAGGAATAGGCATGCC
Organism: Coffea arabica; assembly: GCF_036785885.1. Taxonomy (NCBI): domain Eukaryota; kingdom Viridiplantae; phylum Streptophyta; class Magnoliopsida; order Gentianales; family Rubiaceae; genus Coffea; species Coffea arabica. The sequence goes on from NC_092313.1 coordinate 31,000,690, forward strand.
GTTCCTCAACATTAATGAGATGGAATAATGATTAACAAATTGATTATGTGACTAAAGTGTAAGTAAATAAGAATAAGAAAATGCTACCACTGCTTGTTCACCTATTTTTTATCGACACCCCACGTCCATGATTTGTCATAAAGAAATCTCACAATATACTATCACACTGTTTAGCCATACTGAATTAGAAAATTAATTAGCGACAGACAACTATTAACTAGATTGATATCCAAATGTGTTGGAAGGGACATGGAAAAGCAAATTTGTTATCCAAACATAATTTCAAATTCATTTTCTTGAGAGATTAACACGGTCACCATTTTTAGCTTTAAAAAACAATCTCAGCATGTCACTCTAGGAAAATGAATCTGAATGCATCCCATGCAGCTTCTAAATTCAATGCATACCAGGAGTAGTAATCAAAGATCAGTATGTCCCAATATCCCTTGAGGTTTCACATAAAGATATAGCGAACATTAAAATACTATTGTCCCATAAATACTCAAACTATGACATATAAGTAGACTAGAACATAAAAGTAAAAGAGAATAAACAGGTTTTCATATCAAGGAAAAATCCACTTACGTATAATGTATAGTTCTATCTTCCAACTGTACACTGATCGATTTAGATGAGGAATTCTTACAGTAGGGTCACCATAAGTAATCTGCAATTGGCAAGTAATTACAAACTCCACAAGTTTACGTCTAATTTATGATTCAGAAGAAGAAAACCTACAGACATTAGGGTTAACATTACCAACAGATAGACTCCTCCGGGTTTAAGAAGCCTGAAACAGAGAAAAATCAATACACTTAGGTCAGAAGAATGAGAACTGAAAATCACATCAAGGAGGTACAAATACTTCAAAAAATAAACAAATCCAACAACCTGCTCACCTCCCCCAGCATATTAACAGCACTGATTGGAGCATTGTTCCCACACTATGAAATGCAAGCATTAAACAATTTAAAGTTAGACAACCCCAAGACTAACGAGGACTAAGCAGATGCCAAGGGGAAAAGTAGAAACATAACTTACCATTAATGAATCCAGAGTTCCTATGTGGATCAGCAAGACCAGAAATGCCAAATTGAGAGATATATCAGAGAATTAACATTCTGTAACTCAATCTTCAAGAAGTATTAAAACTTCACCGCTTACTATGGACATCTTACCTTTATCAATCACACTATGGAATGAGTCATCGGGAAAAAAGCTCATGTCCCTAACATCCATTTTCATGTCTATAGAGTTTCATAAGGAAATTTTACTGGCTAGATACGTTCTTTCAATCAAGTAGAAAAAGTATAAATGATAAAACTCAGCAACAGTATAATAAACTATTCCTTAGCCTGGATACATTTCATTTGCGGAACCTGTTCATATTTCCTTCTCATCATGTCAATAGCCACTGATGATATGTCGATGTTCATTATATCTTCATAGCCATCCTTCACCATATCCTCTGACATAACTGCAAAACAAGTTCTTTTATGGTCAGCATTTTAATTACCATTGACAAGTCAACATCTACATTATGGAACAAGTACAAACATGAATTACGAAGAAAGATAACCATCAAACTCATAAAATAAGATACCCAAATAAGGAGCCTGAATTTGACAACTCAAATTGTGATTTTAACGCTCGATTCTTTGGTTTGGCCATTATTGGACACCATCACAAACTTATGCATTTGAAATTGTGTATTTTGAAGAAAATAGATGAAATAAATATAATGGTAACTACAGCTTCAACAACTCGGCTTTGGCAAAACTTTACATGAGTTAAATGCTATGAAGACTACTTGGGATGTGGAATTGCTGGAAAATAGCCTAATACTAAAGAAGCAATAAGAAATGGGTATAGCACCTTATTGAAAAGCATAAAACATCCTAAGCTGAGTACAGGAATATGGGAAGGCAGGGACTAAAAATAAAATAATTAGACTTGGGACATCTGAGACTCACATGTAATTTGATAGTCATTTATTTTTTCTTAAAGAATAAGTCTGCAAGTCAATAGATACTACATGCAGTACAAAAATTTATGCTACATTTGTATAACAACATACATCAATCACAGTGATGTATAATCTCGGCTAAAAGTCATAAATGCTGAACAAAACCAAGTAGTAACCCCAATCACAATGTATCACTAAGTTCCAAGTGGAAGCTCGACTAACCCCAAGTCAATCACAATTTTCACTGAAGCACTGAGCAATCCAAGCTTAGCGCAACTGCACCCTATTTTTATGCATTTACATGCTATGAGCACTCTGTAAAGTATCTGCAGTCACTGAACAAAGGCATAATGATTCCCAAATAGATTTGTTGACAAATTTTCCACTTGGATGCATGGGAAAATCCAGCTTGGATCAAAGTACCCAACACTACGGCAGGTTCTGTTTCACAGATGACTCCAATAAACATGTTGATAATATCTTTTTCCCATATCACATGTCGATTAAATCCTCAATTTCACAAAATCAGCTTGTAAGTAATCCAGCAGTTAACTACAATATTAACTGCAAGATCCACAATGATAGGAACCATATTTTGATCCACATCTTTCACTTTCCTCCATACTTCTCCAGTACAGATATAGGCTAGTAACAATATCGGCTGTTTTGATCATAATCATTTGCAGCTTCTAGGTTATCAAATCCAAATCCAGACCTCCATGCTCAATTTCTGAAAATTTTGATGCTGAAGCTTAGAAGTCCTTCTTTTTGGGAGGGGGGTGTGGAAGTGGGTTGGGGAACTAATTTAGCAGTCCAACTAATGCAGCAACAAGAAGGTTTTGCAGGTAATATTAGTTTTAGAATTTCTACTGTAAACTTTTTGAGAATGTAGAAGAAAGTTTTGAGAGTTAGAAATGGGAAGGGGCACCAATAGGGGTTTTAAAAGGAAGCAAGGAGCAGGAAAAGAGGAAAAAATGGGAGAAGAAAGAAATCAAGGAATCCCACCAAGATTTCCTTAAAAAATACACGCAGAGGAAAGCTTGCTCCCATTTGTTAAACAAAGCCGGACACATTATCTTAAGCTCAAAGCAAAAATTCTTCCCATCATTCCTCTCTTCCCAATGCCATTACAATTTACAACTGATTAGCTACAGTATACTTGGAAGTTAAGAATTGTTATGACTAAGTAATACACATAGCTAAGCAAACCTGTCAACTGTTAAAATGCAGCTAATCACTGTAGTAAGCCAGGTTGACTTTTACCATCCCAAGTTGACTCTGTCAAATTGGACTGGAAACCTATCATAATTCAGAAATCTTAGCTTACAGGCTAAATCCGTCTACAGTGGAACCTATTGCAACATGTGTTGTATTAGGGATGGCCATGGTTCTATTTTGAACTGGGAACCGCACCTGCAGTTCCTGTAACCGGAACCTTGCCTACAGGATCCGGTTCTGGTACTTAATCTTGAAACTGGAGTTCCAAGTGACAAGCGAACCATATAAGCTGTTACCCTTGCCCAGGCCCAGTCAATGCTACAGCAACGACTCAAAACTTAGCAGTTTCAATCCAAAGCGAAAGACAAATTTATTGCATTAACAAACAGCAGGCAAGGAATGATAGCAATGGCTATAATAGCATTTGCTATCTTTTTTTTATTTATTTAATTTTGAATTAAACCCTATAAAAGCCCCCATGGTCTCACCACACCACATATTTTTTCTCCCTCTTCTACCCTTTAATTCTCTTAATTACCCATTCACTCATTATAATCCCATAATTTCTTTTATTCCTTTAAAGTCCAACACTAGTACTATTATTATTTTACATTCTCCTTTTACTTACATAATTTATTTAAAGAAGACATCAGAGGGGGAGAACTAAAAGGTCTCTTACACAAGCTCTCTCTTTGTGCTGCTGTCTATTTCATATGGCAAGAAAGGAACATACACTTGTTTCGGCAGGAAAGTAGACCACCAACAGCATTAGCTCAAACTATTTTGGATCAAATCCATAAGAAGAGTGGAAGAAACTGTTAAGGACAATCCAAGCAACAGATCCCTAGCTATGAGATGGGGACTTCAAGCTGCTTTCTTTCATCCAACCATACATTGGTGCAAACGGTAAACTCCCAAATCTGGACTAAAATGTCTGAATTGTGATGATTCAGTTAGAGGTGAAATAGGGGGTGAAGGCTTCATTCTTAGAGATGAAAATGGCAAAATCTTAAGGTATGTGATGATTCAATATTAATCCATGAGCTGGAAGCTATCAAGAAAGAGTTGGTGATTGCCAAACTCAATGGATGGAGACATATTGAAGTCCACACTGATTCAAAACTTACTGCAGATATCTTAAAATAGCAAAAGATGCTATCCTTGGAGGGTTCCAGTTGCATATCTGATATAAAGGACTTAATCCCATCCTTTAGGGAGGTGAATGTGTATTTTGTATATCGCCAATGTAATCAAGCTGCTGACTTTATGGCTGGTTATCTCAATAGGTAGATAAAGTTATTTTTGAGTCAAATCACCCCCCCCCCCCAGGGGGGGGGGCAATCTTATTAGAATTGTAGAGGAAGAACATAGGCGGAAGTTGACTGTTAGAAAGAAAATTCTTTTATTTTGTTTATATAAAGCTCACAATTCTCCCAAAAAAAAATTATGACACGCCATACCAAGTTAACTAACATCTTCAACATTGATGATGTTGAATTTCATATATTCTCATATTACTGCATGCATGATTTATTTAATACCTTTAAATTCTCAACAATATTTACAATGTACTTTTGTTTATTTCCTACAAAATGGCACATTTTGGTGGCAGTAGTTCATCTTCTAAATCAAGGAACTACAAGGAAAAAGAAGTTACGCGCATTTTTGACTCAATTAACATCTTCAACACCGATGATACTGAAATTCCAACAGATGTTTCAGGACAAGGGAGTCAAGATATAAAAATTACGTTAACAAGAAGAACAAAAATTTTAATAAGGTTTTTATAGGGTTTAACTCAAGATTTTTACAGCATTTAGCTCAAAACTTTTGAAAAAATAAAAAGATGGCACCGTCTATAATAACAGTTGCTGTCATTCATTTTCAATGCAATGGCTTAATTTTGAGTCTCTTAAGTAGCAAAACTGGGCATGGACAAGGGTTGCAGCTTTGTGACTCCAGTTCAATTCCACATTTTGACGAGGTGGAACCAAAACATGAAAGGTTCACGTCATGGTTCCAGATTCGGTGTGGAAGCTGGTTTGAAATGGAAGTGCAGCCACCCCTATCACCAAACAAGTTAGAAAATATAGAACCACAAATCTAGAATATCATGTTTGGTTGACATGAAGCAGCTTAGACATGTCAGTTTGATACCATATTTTTATTTATTCCCGATAAAAATCCTAATAGTACTTTTTTGCATTGAACTTGTCCAAAGAAAGTACATTACATATTGCCCACTTATAACCATCCCTACCTATACGGCTCAGACACATACTAATTCCCTATTATTGTTGAACAGAAACTTTTTTGGTGTGGATACCACAAGCAATAGGATGAAACCTATCAAATCAAACGGTCAATCTAGGTCTACATCTCATGACTACTTCAATAAGCAGCTGACTTCAAGTATGGGTTAATCTACACAACTAAGATGCTATCCCAATCAATGAACTTCTTAAACTAAAACCTTTCACAATGTACAGCTCAGCATCATAAAAGCTAGAATGCTTTAAGGATTGGAAACTCTTAAAACAGCATCATTAGGAACATGGCATATCACTAAACTTGCAAGGAAGAATTCCATCATACCTTTAATTTATGTTTCCATTGTATTAACAAAAGCACAGGGCCTCAGTGGACTATCAGTTGGTTGCTAACTTTCCAGTTCCCATAATCTAAAATACATCTTTCACCACAATAGTTCCCTGGAAGCAATTTACTAGAGAATAAAGGTATTCTTCTTAGATGAAGTTTCTTTGATCATTTTCAGTTAGACAATTTGTAACCCAGTTAAATCCCTTTCCTCAGAAATACTCATCCTCAAACGTATCATTTTCTAATTACAGTTCCCACAACCAAAGATGTCTACCTTCCAGTCTCCTTGGAAAGCAAAACTATATCTTAACTACCTGACCCCAAATTAAGATAATAAATATTCAACTACTTTTTCTATGTTCCTTGTCACCTTATTCACCTTTGCACCATGAGTTCACGTTGATCAAAAGTTCATTCTGTCCAGTCTTCTGGGACTGCAATGATCTCACTGCACAGTTCTTAGGACTTCCATTGTGTCTTAGACATCATTCCCTCTATTGCTATCAGCTACTGCCAAAAAGCTTTCCATTATCCTGTTTATATTCCAGGTCAGGTCAGCCAACATTCGTTTATTAAATTTTGTATTTCATTTTTGCATGATTTCCTTTTCAAGCATTTGTTTCACTATTTTCTATGGTTTGTGGAGTTTTTTAGTTCCCTACTTCGTGCCAAGGTTTTGTTTGATCTCTGAGGACTATCTTTTCCACTGTGTTTTTGAAGTTTATGTTCCTCATTTCTAAAGTTAAGGCATTGTCTTCAAGATGAGAGCCAACACTGCCAATTCTAGGCTTGAAGTATCACTATTTTTGCATCATCTTTCTAACACTTCTAATCATTTTCTTTTTCCTTGTTTTTATACAGTGCCTAACATGGGACAGAATATTAAAATTTTGATTCCCCAGAGTAAAGCTGCAGTCTTTGGCCCAGAAAATTTCTGCAGAACTAAATTTTTAGCTTCTACAGCAATTGTACCAACACAACAGAATCATAAGGCAATAGCTCAAAATACAACCTCTAGGCTTCATGTTTCTGATACTTCTAAGCATTCTTTTCCCTGTCTATACATGGCATTGGATATTGAACACAATCACAAAATCGGATTCCTCTAAGCATTCTGGGGCAACTTCTGCAGAACTAAATTCTTAGCTTCTACAGCAATTGTACCAACACAACAGAATCATAAGGCAATAGCTCAAAATACAACCTCTAGGCTTCATGTTTTTGATACTTCTAAGCATTCTTTTTCCTGTCTATACATGGCATTGGATATTGAACACAATCACAAAATCGGATTCCTCAAAATAAAGCTGCAATCTTTGCCCCAGAAAACTTGGGCAGAATAACCAATACATCAATTAAGGAAGTATCTCAAAAAGATACAATCTCTGCGGCTGAAATTCATTTTCATTGCAAAATTGGAATTGTTTCTATCCTAAAGCCCTGTTCTTGGATTGTTTCAAAACCTCATGCAGCCAAGTAAAGGTAGTCCACCCCAGAAACAATAAGGGGAAAACAAAGGAGAGCCACCACAGGAAAAGGTTGCCAAATGATGAAATTCTTTCCCCATGCAATAAAGAAAAAGGAAACTAACTACCTGCAAAATCATCAGAGCTTCCCTGACTTAATCAACAATATTACTATCATGTAGCTAAAATCCCATCCTTACCCTTGATTTTCAACTTCTTTCATTCCAAGACTCGTTCTTTTCATCACTAGCACGCAGCTCACTGAACTTTACCATCTTTACTCCTATATATCAACATAATGCACAAAACTCACAACTACAACAGTAAAAATTACACCCAACAAAGAACTGAAAAACAAAACTCTACTAAATATTGAACTGTTTCATGGCACAAATCTATGCAGTTCTCAGTGTAGGAAACACAATGAAACCCATAAAAAATAAGCAGCAAAAGTCCAACAACTACAGCTATAATCAGCAAAAAAAATTTAAATTTCACCTCAAGTTTGAGAAAGGAAATGAATTAGGAAGGCATGCATATGTCTAGCTTTGAAATGGGTCATAAGAATACAGCAAAATAAACAAAACCAACGAAATTTAGAGCAGCAAAAGCTCAAAAAACACTGTTATCATAAAAAAATTCGTAATTTTAGCGAATAACTAGGAAACGACTGTAGACAATGGAATTTTATAAAATTCCATTGTCTACAACGACATTAAAAGCATTTGCCACAGCCAAAAAAAGTAAAGGAAGAGCAAAGGGAAGAAATTCCTTACGGGCGTTGCCACACCCAACCATGAGGACGCGGGCGGAAGTTGGAATATACTTGCGGACAAAAGGGCGAAGTGCAGAGTAACGTTGATACCAATCAAAAGAACCACAATTCGCTTCTTGAATATACCGCTCGTCCCAGTAAAGCGCGTCGCCATAGTTGTATGTACTGCAAGCTGAAACGTCCCTGTACATCTTTCGGTCCGGCGGAAGACGGCGGAGGGAGTGGGGTGGGGTGGGGTGGGCGGAGGTTGGCTGGGTAATTGGGGTTGGAGTGGAGTGGTGGGAGTAGAAGTGAAGAGTGCAGACTACGCGTGGCCCGGTTAGATATGATCCGGTGGGCGCTAACGTGGTACGGACGGCTGGTTAACCTTTTTGTTTTTTCTTTTAATTTTTTTATTTTGTCTCTTCTTGACAGTTTTTTTTTTTCTGATAAATCTCTTCTTGGAAGTTCTGTTAAGTGTTTATGAGGAAATTGCACACAAAGTCTCTCACATCTTACGCTTTCACTACCGTCATCCCTCCTTCCCACATAGGAGACTAAAGTAGGTTGTCAATTGGAATATTTGAGTTGGATTTTAACATGTTTAAATTCAATTCATAGAAAATATCACTCTCTTGAGCCCAAGCAAGTTTAATTAAGTTACAATCACTTTTTTGTATCATTTTAATTCACATCATATATTTTTCACATTTACAAAAAAAATTTTTAAGGACACATTTACAAAATAGTTAAACCAAATAATTAGCCGATTCACAAACGTCCAATAATATCTAAGTAAAGTTGCAATATTAATAAAATTTTGAATTTCATGACAATAAATAGGGAGGATCTAAATCTACACCCTCCCATTCTAAATTCAGATCCTAATTACCAATATGACAATTAAGCCCCTATCACTTAATAACTTTTACTTATAATTTTTTTACAATTCCAAAATTATCATTTCATATAATAAAAACGATTTGCCATAACACTATTCTTTTAATTATTTTTCTAATTTTTTAAATTCATTGCATGTTGTTTTTAATAATTTGTACCACATTAGTGTCTTTGAACAATAATAAATTCATGAAACCGATCAAGTTAGGTAATTGAATTAGAGATCTTGTATACTTCAAAAGTGTTACTATACAAATAACTTCATTATTTCAACATAATAGATATGCATCCTATAAAAGAAACTGAAAAATGCAAAAGAAACATCCAATGATCCATAAATTTAGTATAATGTTTAATTAATAGCCAAAACCTCCAATAAGGTTACACATAAATGCTGAACTATTAGAAATTTTTATAAGGAACATGAATAGTACTATGATAATTTTGGTTGTTATATATTTAGAAAAACAAAATTAATATTAAAAAAGAGAAAAACAAATTAAAAACACACATTACACATCTTATAAGCCCAAGATTTTTTAAAACTCATGAGACTTTTGTTGAAAACATTTAGAAGAAAAAGTAATGGAATAAATGACTAAAGGAACAATTAAATGTAAAGGGTTTTAATGTCATATTGATTTTTAGGGTGTGGATATAGGGTGTTAGTGTATGGATTTAGCCCCTTTGCAAAATATATAGTTTACCATATCGTCCATAAACTTATCAACTAAAGATTAAAAAAATAATTAATCATAAAATTAGCCATATAAATTTAAATTTATTTAATTAGAATTAGACAAACAAATATTCTTAATTCCCATATAACCTATAAAATACTAAAAAAAAGAGAAATATTTTATAAAACAAACTATAAGTTAAAAATTCTAGTATTTTAGTATTTGGTACTCTAAAATGAGCGATGATATATATATGCCATACCATCATTGCTGGGCCAAGTATTAAGTAGTTTGGGATTAATGCAATTCAAGCTCAACCCACATTCGAATCGGGCCAAATATTTTGATTCATGCTCAATTTAAACTCATATTGCATAAAAATCAGCTTAGTAAAATTAGGGCCAAAGGGATTGTGATCTCGTCAGCCCAACCCTATTCATAGCCTGAATGTAAGACATTCACATTTTTCTTACACTTACATATTTTTTTATAGTTATATTTCTTACTAAAGTAAAACCAACCAATTTGGTTTCAATCTCAATTCATCTTCTTCCACTTTTTCCGCTTAAAATTGACACGAAACCATGTGTGAACTATTTTAACCGACTCAAAAATTTCTTTTAATTAATCTCAATTTTTTTTGTCGAGTGTAAATGCAAGAGAGAATAGTTAACAAATTGGGCTCCTTTTTTTTCACTCCTTTTTAAATTGGGCATATTTAGGATGGTGGCTGTGGTGTCTTTCAACTAGTGCCAACATGGAAATTGATTGAAAGTCAACACAAGTTGTCTATATAAGTTGGATTAGTTGATAAGGTTGAATTACTATTTAAGAAAGGGTGTGTGATGTAAGGATTATATTGGTAGGCAATTGTCAATTCATAAGAATCTCTATAAGCTACCTTTAATCCAAGGAACATGCCCTAATCTGTTGCGATGACCAAAATCAACAGGTCGATGCACAAGCTGAAATTGCTATAGAATGCTTTGCTTGCTTTCTGTTGTGCTCATTATGTGAATACTTTTTCCAATAAATGAGACCAATGGTATTTAAACTTTTCTATAAATATTAATTTGATATTTTAGCTTTTAGTTGTGCATCAATTCAATATCTAATTTTTTTGTATCTAATCAATTCTAAAACACAATTCTGGTAGAAATTGGTTGCTGAGGTTGGTCAAGTGCCAGTTTACATATAGTCAACGCATATGCAATTCTGAAATTTTGAAACATTTAGAAAACTAATGTCAAAATAAAAAACAGGGAGAAAAAAAAGTTGATGGATGACTTAGTGGCGGAAGCATAGGAGTAAGAATAATTACATAAATAATCTGAATAAATGAACTAAGAGAGATTCACAACCAACCCTAAGAGGAAAACTAGGATTCAACAAGAATCTAACACTTGAGCGCACTTAAGAAGAGGATTTAATCCAACACAATTGTGTTAAAATTGATAAATATTGTCAAAAGTCTATAAAATAAACCCTATAAAGCCTATTTATAAGATATAAATCTTTTAAACCAAAAAGGAAAAGAAATACAATTAAAATAGGAAAACGATCAATACATCGCATTTTGGCCACCATGGGATTTGCGAACAGATCCAACTATGCAAGGTGCAGATGGATCTAAATATGCTAGGTGCGGATCCATTTTGTAAATCCAAGTTATTGCTTTCTGGCCTAAATCCACGGACGGATTATGGGCTCGATTGCAGCCAGAGACGTGATTATGGGCTAGATCTAAGATTCGGATTCGAGGTGCTGTCATCTTGATCGGGCATGGATCAGTGCGAAATTGTAGCTTCTAGTATTTGACTCCAACCCCCTTGTTGAGTGACTCAAATCCCTTTTTTGGTGATCAAAACTCGTTTCACATCAGTTTCTTCTACTTTAAAAGAACTCGACCCCGAGTTCTATGAGGAATTTTCAACACTTGAGCAAATCGACACTTTAATAATTTTCCTTGCAATTTATAGGGTTTGAACACGAACATAAACTAAACACAAATTGGATCAAAAGTAGATTGATAGTTGTACTGGTACGAAATTAGGCACCAGCTTAAAAGTAGTAACCACACTATCCATTATTGTTGACACAACTTGTACCTCAACTCTTGAACAATTAAAGTCCTCACTATATTAGGTTTTATCTTGACATCCGTTGCTTGAAAATTCATCAAACTTTGATCGACACCATCATCACTGGGAAATTGTATCAACTCCTTCAAGAGTGAATCTGAAGGTTTGCTAGGATGCACCTTATCCTCCTTAATAGTTAGTAGCTTGCTAACTAGAACATCATCTAGATCATCACCTACATTTAAATCACAATCTATAGCAAAAAAATTAATAAGTTATTGTTAACCAAGTGGACTGCTTTGGGCCGTGACCACGATCTCGTTGGCACCAAAACAATCTTTTTCCTATCCTTGATGAAACATTAATAGATATTTTTCCTTCCATTGAATGTCACCTCCCAGTCATATTCCCATGACCTCCCAAATAACACATGGCATGCATCTTATCCATAGTGTCATACATGACACAATTAGTGTAATATTTGCCTATGGACAATGAAACTAAACTTCTCTCAAGTACCTTAATAGGCTGTACATCCTTTATCCAACTATTAATGTACGGAACAGGATGTATCTCAATAGGCAAGCTCAACAATTTAACCAAAGCACTAGAAATTATATTTTCACAGCTACCACTATCAATCACCAAGTCAAAAAGTTGATTGAAAATTTTACACCTAGTTCAGAAGATTTGCTCGCTATGTGTGTCAACTTCCTTCTTGGGTTCCTTCTTGGGTCATGCACAGGTCACTCATAGTCTACCACTCATTATCCTCAGGCTCATAGACATATTTTTCATCTTCTTCTTCTCCTTTGCCTCTCACTCCAGTATTCTCAGCAAAATTTACTGTCTTATGCAGTGGATAGTTGTTTGAGTGATGCCCAGATTACTGACATTACTATTACTTACCCTCCATTGGTATGGCATAGGAATTTGTGTTAGTTTTGATATTTTATAGAGGATTCAAGTTGGCATGAACTTTCTTTAAAGCCCCATTCATTTCACCAATCTTCATCTTTTATTCCCTATTACCACCTCAACGAGTCTCTAATACTGGCCACAATTCGTTTTTAACCAATGATTCTATGGACTCCTCTACACATCTATGCCAACTTTCTTCCTTGCGTTCTTTTTGTAGGCCAAATTTAATTCACCCTTCAAAGCTAGGTTGTTCACATTCGCTACAGTAAGAATTGATTGAATACCAATCTCTTTCGAGTACAAATTTATTCAACCTATTAAGAAATCTTGACTGAGATGTTCCTTAGTCTCCATCAAATTATTATGGGGAAGTAGGTGCAAAAATCAACATAGTGTCCATGAATAATCTAGTTACCTTGAGTGCAATTGAAATTATGAAAATAGGTACTAATCATAGTTTAGGAGAAGGAACAGAGTTATCAAGAGAAGCATCATCTTTAGCCATGATTATACGGGTTGCTTTCTCTAATGTCATCTCTAATTTTGCAATTACACCCACCAATAAGATGCTCCATTCCTTCTCAAGTAGTAACTTACCAATTTGATTTATCAGTCTTTGGTGATTTCCATATAATTGAAGAATCTCTTAATTTCCGTAATTCAATCTAAAAAATTCTCGTTACCCAGATTACTATTGAAAGAATGAACATCTACCTTCAATTTAAACTTTTCAGACTCTCGATTTTGACATTGAAAACCCCTATGATTAGGGCTTTCTCTGCAAAATTAATCATTATTTGATTAATAGATACGTCTTCCTTATAAGCTTGCTATCTATGAGGTCTTCTTTGTTCCGTATTGGCTCAGTCAAGAGGCACTCTCTCACCTCGATCACCTTGTTCAATCTATCCTTTATTATGTGTCCATGTCTTCGTTTGATAAGGGTTCACTGTGACTTCTTTTGTGGACTTAAAGAAGTGGTGGTTGGCTAAAAGATTCTATTGCCTTGATTATGATAGAAACATTAAAAGAACTCCATTTCCTCCACGAAAATCATGTGGTTCATAAATGTGTTAGTTTGGACTATATTTTTGTCTTTAGGAATCTTTAATGCATTGTTTTGGGTCATGAAGCAATACTATATCATGCTTGGAAGTCCAACAATGCTAAAAATTCCTTTCAGCACAAAAATATTTTAATGAGGAAGAGTGTGAAATTCAAGCACAATCCTGACGGCAAAATAGTAAGTTAAGCTTAAGTACTTATTAGAGTTTCGGACTTTTCATGGCTTTTCATCTTCTTCCTGAAAGAGGCCTCTTTCCTGCTAGCAGCATTGCTCTGAGTTCTATTACAATTTGAACATTTTGGAGCCATAACTCTTATCTTTAAACTAGAAAATTTTGCTTAAGTTGAAATGTTGTTAAGAGTTGAACAAAAGGTCACTCTTTGGTCAAGTTTATAGAGCGAAGATGAAGAAGTAAACGAAGAGTGCCAACTTTGAAGAAGATCAACAAGCAGCAGGGGAAATGTGTGTAGGTATTGAGTTTTCTTTCCACACAAGAAAAACTTAAGGTCAATATATATATATTGGCGATTTTTAGAAGTTCGTTATGTATATATACATATATATACATACTTGAGTTTGTTTCGGTTGAAACATGTGTAACCATGACATGTGCTCTCTATGATATAGTGTTAATATTAACTATAATAACTGTGCCTAAGAACATTTGAGCCTTGGATTTTGTTTCAATTAAAATAGGGTGTATTTCATATCAAACCATGTGCACTAGATGTTCTAATCTAATGCCCTGTATCTTTATTAAGGCGTCAGAATGACTCATAGTCGGAGTTGGCCTAGGCAGAAAACCTTACCCTTGGCCTAATACTCACTCTAATGGCATGTGTTGCCTCTAAAGCTACATACGAATCGAGTCGCTTGCGAGCGGGTCGAGTCGAGCTCAAATTGGCTAAATAAAGAAGGAACCTCCACCGGTGGGCACTGCTGGGCATTCAGCTAAATAAAGAAGGAACCTCCTCCCGTCGAGGCAAACTCCCTCATCTTTCTCCTACTGATATAGACTACAGATTGGGAAAAGGCATTTGCTTTTTTTTTTTTTTAAATGACTTTCATGGGGAAACTTGTGCTATTTACTTCTTACTACTATTTCTAAATTCTAATTAAACTAATGGTCAATTCTACATTGCCCAATTTGAACACTTAGTTGTAACAATCTATCCCTCAACTTCTTGTATGTGTCAAATGAATCCATCCATTGGTTAATTGGGCAGCAAATATCTATATTTAAGACGCTTTTGTCAGTCACGTCACAGGCTTATGAATAGGAGCACTATCAATCACATTAATTTGCATTGTCCATTCCAAAAATTCCCAGTTGGCAGCATTAAAAGGATATTTAAACACAAGTTGGTACATTACTTGACTCTCATGTGTATGCAAATTAGTTTTCTCTTTTTGCTGTGAGTTTATTATGGGATGGAAAGGATGTTGCAATCTCTTTCGAACATACAGTGATGTTGCTGGTGGAAAGATAGTACACCTACTGGTTAGATTTGAGAATGAAAATTGAGAATAGATTAAGTTGATAACCAAAATAGAAGATCTTTGGATCTTTGTGCTTGGAATGGGTAGAAGAGTCCTTTCGTATTATTCCTCTACAGGTTTCACGTAGTTAAGAGTGCATAAGCACCTTATACTAAATTTATTACTCCCTCTGTCCCATTTTGATAGTTCTAGTTTTTTTTCACACAGTTTAAGAAAAAATAGTTAACTTTATTGGAAAAACAAATTTAGATTGCTATTTTTCTAAAATACCCTTACATTAAATAAAGTTGGCTTTTCATATATCAATATGTTTTGGAAAATCTAAATGCATTAAGTGGGGTAAGTTATATTCAATACTAACAATCTATATTAAATAAGGCAATTTATAGTAATAGCAACTTACATTGAATAAGGGTATTTTAGAGAAATTAAAAGACAACTATATTTTTTAATTGAAAAGTGAACTATAATTTGGGACATACGAAAAAGGAAAATAGGACTATCAAAGTGGGACGGAGGGAGTGCTAATTAACAATACAAGGGACCTTATTGATACAACTAATAGTTCAAAAAGTTAATGTGGAACTGATTGATAGCTCAATAAGATTCAGTATATTTTATCATTAACTAATAATTATACTCATCACCAAATTTGGTGGTGTAGGGATATGAAATAAGACTATTTTTGTGTTGATTAAAAAAGGTAAAAAATGACTAAATAGGTAATAAAAAGATCAAAGACTAAAGATACTTTAGATAAAAAGTTAAAAGGGTAAATGATCTATTAGCCAAAATTTATTTTTTCCACAAATTGTTGATTTGTCGTCAATTGTATTAAATTGATTGAAATTAAAATTATAGTCATAAAATGTGTTTTTAGTGAAACTTTAAGGACAATAATCGTTCAAAAGTTTCATTTTCCCTTAAAAATGGGGAATGTTAAATTGATAACTACTGTTATCAAACAAATAAAACTTAGCATTAACACTAAAACACAATATGGTTAGAAATTATTTATTATGCAATAAGTAACTAACATGATAATTTTTGCTTCTATCTTAAATTAACAAAACGACAAAAAGGATAAAAACCTAACCAATAAAAAATGGCACAGTATATTAACATCAATGTGTATTGCCTCTTGCCTCTTGTGCTTTTTATAGATCGTGCAAGAGTATATATAAGAAAAGATTAGTAAGATAAGAAAAGATAAGATAATATCCTCTAGCAAGAAAAGGGCTAGTATCACATATAGCCATGTGGTTAAGTGCTTTTTCAAGGTACGTCACTTGTAATTTAAAAATATTCACTTACATCCCTCTTTGGATTTAAGTGGAAAATAAATGGAAATGGACTCCATAATAGAAATTTCACCTATGTACTCTGATAGTATAACTTGTTACCTAATTCTAATGATGTGAAACCTTTATAATGTTTTTCTTTTAAAATTGCCTCCAAACAAACATTTGCAATCTATCAAAAAGGTTTAAAATGTCATTAGTAGAGCATTTGAACCTTTTTATAGATTACAAAATGTTTGAACCTCTTTATATATTACAAATATTTATTTAAAGGCATTTTTGAAATAAAAAACTTTAGTTATATGTAATATCACTAGTATCAAGTGTTGACTCTTGGATCATGTATGGAAAATCTCCACTAGTTGAGTCCATCTTTGTTCATTTTATATTGAAATCAAGGTGAGAAAGTTTTAATTTAATAATTAAAATTGAAATTCATCTTTATCTATTTCATATTTAAATAAAGAAGGATTCGATCTAATGGCTAAGGTATGAGGGTCTAGAACTTAAAAGTTTTAGATCCATATCTCTTCCCTATCATTTCTTAAATCCATTCCTCTGCTGCTTAAAAATAAATAAACAAAAAAAAAACATAAATCAAGATATAAGGAGTGTAAGTGAATATTTTTGAATCACAGGAGACGTATCTTGAAAACCTTTAACAAAGGATAAACTCCACTTTGCACCCTCGAACTTGTATCACTTTCTCATTTTGCATCATAAATTTCAATTTTGGACATTTTGCATGCTAAATTCTCACTTTTGGACACCTCACACCCTAAATTCTCAAATTTGTTCTATTTAAATCTAGTCAATAACAATTTTTGCAAAATTTAGGGCATAAAGGACTTAACAAATCAATGATGATGCACCGAAAGTAATCAAAAGGCGCCAAAGTATCATAGGAAAAATAAAACAATATATTATCATTAATTTGCACCATTTTTTATCTCTCTAAATTTTACTAGTAATAATAATAGTTGAGACCATATAAATAAATGATAATGTGCTAAAATGGTCAAAAAAGCTGAGGAATCACAATTGGAACAAATCGGTACATTATCATTAATTTTCACTATTCTTTATTACGTTAATTTTATGAAGATAATCATTGATTGGATATAAATAGGACAAACTTGAGAGTTTAGGATGTAAAATGTCCAAAATTAAGAGTTTATGGTGCAAAATATCCAAAATTGAAATTTAAAGTGTAAAGTGAGAAAGTGATATAAGTTTAGGGGTGCAAAGTGGAGT
Organism: Coffea arabica; assembly: GCF_036785885.1. Lineage (NCBI taxonomy): Eukaryota > Viridiplantae > Streptophyta > Magnoliopsida > Gentianales > Rubiaceae > Coffea > Coffea arabica. Next base: position 31,018,398 of record NC_092313.1, read on the forward strand.
TAATCCTTTAACAACAAGGGACGTGTGTGAAATTTACCCAAAAAAAATACAGCTACAGTATATGTTAGCCTGTTAGGGAAGTTGGGTAGAAAAAAGGAGTCAAGAAAGATCGAAACTAGGCTGAATCCCTTTACTGGGTTGGATAATTTATTATTCTAGTCCAAATTTGATTTGATTCTAGTCGCTGCTTGATTGGGTCGATATAAATAAGATATTCTAGTCCAAATCATCAATAATAAAATAATATATAAATGCTACCACTGCTTGACTGGGTGGATTGAAAGAAAAAAAAAAGTTGATTTTCAGTCTCATGCATTTTTGGTTGGTATCTCATAGGAGTTGCAATCAGGTAGGTCATGGGCTGATGGATCGAGTTGAAACACGGTTATTCTAGACAAGTCACCAACCCAAACACGATCCGTTAATTTTTTTGGGTCAGATCCCTTGACCTGAATACAAATTGCAATTTTTACTAATCACCTTAAGGTGACCTATTTCAATATGCATTGATAATGATCAATTGATCACCTAATACAAAACTACTAATTAGTCTAATTACCTACAATAATTAGCAATGTCTAATTGCCTATCAGAATTTAGAAATTCATTCAAACAATCATAGTTTCATGTGCTACTATGCAAAAGGTAATCATCAAACATAATACAAATCGAGATGGTTACAAACCATAAAAAGACATAACATAATCACAAGTTCTAATACCATCATCAAATCCAAATGGCTGCAAGCCATACATACTAAATAGCACTAAATTAAAGTTTATAAAAATTTTTCAACCATGCTGATGATTGTGAACTTAATTAAAGACAACTGACTTTGAAGTCATAGATGGTTACAAATTGAAATAGAATCATTGATCCAAGGTTCCAAACTCAAATAGTCAAACTTATACTTCTCTTCCAAACTTCACTGAATTAAGGGATGCAAACTGTGAGGACTCGTAAAATTATTATTTTTCGACACCTAATTTTTGTTCATTTAATTTTTTATTCAAATATTTGCTCTGATTATTATTTTCTAGCCTCCTTAGACCTAAGTACATGATATTATAGTTTCGTTACATTTTTAAAGTGTCTCGTTTCAAAAATTATTTTCTTAGGAGCTTGTTTAGAGAAAAGGTGAAAACGCGTTTGGAAAATTTTTGCCAATAAAGAGTACAATTAGCCTGGAAAAATTTGAGACATGTACAACGGTTTTAAAATAGGTAATTTTAGATTTAAATACTTAAGTGATAGTTAATAGTATTATTGTTATAAGAATTTTTCGGAGGTTTCGCGTTAAAATTGACGGTACGCATTTTCACACGTGCGACTTTATTTGAGGGACTTTAGACCTTTATTTCGGGACAATTAAGAGTGAATAATATTTAGATGAGCATAAGTGCTTTAGAGGTTTAGTGCACTAGTGAACCAAACGCGAGAGAAATCGAGCCCTAAACGCACCAAACGAGCCCTAATGAGAGTTGACCTTGGAGTGAATTTACACCACTCATTTTAATCTTCTCTTGGAAGCTAACCTTGATCAAATTCCACTCTTTCTTCTCTCTCCTATTGCCGGCCAGCCCCTCTCCCTCTCTAACTCCCTTGTTTCAAAAATTTCTTCACCAAATCAACAACAAAACTCCAACCAATCTTCACCAAACTTGTAGCTCAACTAGCAAACTACTTGGAGGTTGGATTTAGCTAACTGAAGGGCTGCATTTCACGGTTTCTTGGAGCCTCTTGAGGACCGAAATTTTCTGATCTAAAGCACTAAGGAGGTATAACATAATCCAACACCTTAAACTTGGTTTATGGTAGTAGAAATGCATCTCTACGCAATTGCATGTATATGGATGGCTTGATATTGTTGGAAATTTGAAAAGTGGGCTCTATGAACTCCCACTCTTGGGTTGTTGCTGATAAGAGGTTTAATGTTGGCTTTAATGGTAGTTTAGTGGTTAAAATGATAGATTTATGGAGTATTATTGTTGGAAACTCAAAGTTGAGGCCATGACAAAAATTTCCGAAACTGCCCCTACTTTGTTCGGCCATGATAAGGCCAATTTTTGATGATCTAATGGCTTGAACCTGATGTTTATATGTTGTATTAGATGTGTTAAAATTTTCATTGGAAAACATTAACGTTTGGTTGGGCAAATGAATTTATTTGTGAACTAGTCAAGCTGGAAAACTGTTTTCAGATAACCCTGACCAGCGGTAGCATTTCGACCATAACTTTGTTCTCTAACGTCGAAATCGAGTGTCGTTGGTGGAATTTGAAACTAGACATCCATACCTTTCCAACGGTATAAAATGTACATTCTGATTCCATGTGTAGGAGCCGAACCATTCGTTTTAAGATAGCTGTCCTGTTTCTCTGTTCTGCTGGAATGATTTGTAGAGGCAGCAACTTGAGGCTCAATTTCGAGCTGGTTGTTTGGCAAATTTCAGAACGTTTCCTTCTGTGAATTTTTAGCCCTATGAATGTATTTTCCAACACCATAAACCATGCTCAATTCCGAGTTAAGTCGACTGAGTTGTGATCAAAACAAGAACACTGCTCTGTTTTGGAAAAACCTAGTTTTGGACAGATTTGAGATGAGACTTGTTGTGGTCTTACTAAATGAAATTCTTGGTGTTAAGCACCTACCAAATGTACCATGAATGTTCCTTAGACTTTCCTTTCACATATGAACCATGATTGGAGGATTTTCTTAGCCAAACGATTGGATTTGGAAAGAAAAGAATTAAAGGCAGATTGCCTTAAGAATTTTTCCAAACTTTAGTTGGTTCGTTGAGTACCTTCCCGAAGGTATTTTTCTGTGAAACTTGATAGAGAGATACCCTTCATATAAGAGTAGTATACTGCCAATTTTGGTACCAATCCAAGTTCGTTTTGATACCTAACTAAACTTCCAATGTTGGAAGTTCAAATCTGGAAATTCTTCTCCAGTCTTGAATTTTCCCCAACTTTGAGCTACCGTATCTCGGTACTCGAAACTCCGATTCCTGATCCGCTTACTCTGCTATAAACCTCACTTGTAACTCTAATCAAGTTACAAATTTCAAAGGCCGGTTCGCAACGTATGAATTTTACCAAATTTTCAAATTTGGCCAAAATCCAACTTAATTCTGCCTTGTGAACCGAGTCAGTACCTTCAAGCTCATTTTTGAGCACTTTCCTCTTCGATTCATGGAAAAGTGTCTTCTAGGAACTTGTAGTACTTTTTAAGAGGTTTCCAACGGTATAAAGTTTTCCAATTCTTGACTTATGTCGAGTGAGTTACGATTTTTCAAAGATTCATAACAAAACTGAAATTTTCCAACTTTCAAGGAAATAGAGTTTTTCAAGAACTCTTTATTCTTTTGATATTATCTAAACGTTTTATCCCCGATTTCCTAGATAAAGACTTAAATACTTTTGAACGTTATCGAACCCCACTCGAACCTCGATTTACGTGTAATTGAGATTCATTTTCACGAAATTTCCTAGATTAATACTAGTGAACGAATTATTCCTCGATAATTGGGATATGAATGATAATTCACTATTATTTGTTCAGGCGCACACGAGAACCTTCAAGAGGATCCCACGGTGGACGCTTGAACTTTCCTTGAGCTTACTTACACTTAATACTTGGTGAGTGTCAAGTGTATGTAAACTTGTTACATGCTTAACTGTTATTAATGATTGGAAATCTTGAAAGTGGAGTCGAGTGTGTACTTTACCACACTCGTTCTCATTAGAAATGAAATTTTAATGATTGAAATGTATTGAATGAATGATTGAAACGTATTGAATGAATGAATGAAATGTAATAGTATGCTATAACTGCATACGTCATTGGAGTGAATCTCCTCGACACACAAATGCACATGGGGACGCCCAGATCTCATTGGCCGACCTTGGATTCGAGCCGGCAAGGGCTTGGTCGGGAACCTTGGCGAGCCATGAGATATATAAGTCTGACCTAATGAGAGGTCTTGTTTGGCATACTCGAGTAGTATCGCCACAAACAAATGACAGGCGGGTCCGATACAGGGGTATGTAAGGTGAAAGGGGACAGGTTAAGTGGAGTTCTACGGACTAAACCTACCCGATTGACGGAGTGTCAATTCGTGGAGGTTATTGAATGTGCAAGTGGAATATAGCTCCTGAGAGCTCCAGTATCCTTGAATTGTTTCTGGTTATCTTTCCAGTAAATTGTTAATTATTAAAATATGATTGCTTGACTTGTAAATTGGGATTGTTATTTGAGCAATGTGCTTGCCTGTGCGTTCTTGGCCTCACGAGCGTTTTGCTCACCCTGTAGATTTGTTTTCCTTAACAGGACTGGATTCAGAGACATATTGGAGAAATCTCCTGATGTACTTTTGTTTAGGGTTTCTATTATATTTTGACTATGCCTCTTGGTTTTGGGTTGTGCTTTTGTAATTGGAATGTAGTATTTGGGCATAAGGTATATTTGGGTTTAAAGTTGTATTTTGAACACCCGATGTACGGGTTGGACAATGGATGACAATGGTTAAATTTCAACGCTTCCGCATTATTGTATTTATGTTATTGTACTTGTGAAGTTAGTTTGGTAATAAGTTTGAATGTTTTGCGTGGGTCCTGGCGAGAGCTGGGTAGGCGTCCCGCAGATACCCTTTGGTTCGCCTAAGGGAGAAGTGGGAGCGTTACAGTTGGCATCAGAGCGCTAGGTTAGCGCTAGGTTAGAGATCTATATGGGAGACATATTGGATACTCTACCCTTAAGACCTGACACCGGATAATTAAGTTATACTTTAAAAGGTATTTGGGACATACTAGTGATCGGGTTAGGCATGCATAAACGACATTCGAACTAGATAGTGATTTAAAACTCGAAAAGTGCTATTATTTTGCAGGGATGGAAAACGGAAATGGAGTTCCGGCAGCTAACGGGGATGGCCATGCGAATGTTGATGTAGTGCCTCTTAGGCCTATCTATTACCGAGCTTTAGTTGGGGAAGCTCGTGTACGCTACTCGCCTGATCCTCGATACCCCCGATGTGCTTGTAGGGTGACTTTTGCTTACCCAAACCATGTTGTACTGGCCTTGAACGACAAGCGTCGTCAGTTGGTGACTGCCAACTTGGACTTACAGGCTGAGGTGGACGAGTTTCGACAGATGGTGAGCGCTCAGGGCGAGAGGGTCGCCGAGCTTGAGGAGGTGATTGAGGGCGAGGTGGCCACATCTGCTGTGGTTAATGAGGAGCTCTGGAGCACTAGGGCTCAGTTTACTAAGTTGAGAGAGGAGGTCCGTAGTCGGGCTTCCGATATCGTAGTTGATGCCACTACGCTAGTGGACGAGGCGATGGGTGGAGCTCAGGACTCTGAGGAGGATCCTGAGGAGGAGGTTCCACCTGATAGTCCTACTGTGGACTAGGTCTAGGCAGTTTGACCACTCTTTTGACCAGTATAACTAGAATTAGTTGGGGTGATGCTAAGTGCTGAGACCATTGTATTTTACATACTGTGTGGCTTATTTTGAAGCACTTACTCTTACTTTAGTTTTCTGTGACTAAAAGTACTTCTGTGGCACTTGTGTGCTATATTTTTGTGACTACCCCATGATTTGCTAATTGTATGAACTTGATATGCTAATGAATGTAAATTATTGTTAATTCCAATATTTTCTTGATCGGTTCCTGTTCCTTACTTTGTACCGCATAATTTATTTATTTATTTCTTGCATTAGACACGCCTAAGTTATGGAAGGGCTAAGAAGGGGTCGAAACCGTGGGCGAGAAACTAGACTGGCCCAACCTCAGGGGAATGACCAGGGATCGGCAACTGGACCGACCCAGGGCCAAGAAAATATAGAGGGTAATCAAGTGGCTACTGCCATTAACAGAATGACTGATATCCTAGAACGCTTAGCTGATATACCAGGACTTGGACCGTTCAACCAACCCGGGGGTCAGGAAAGAGGAGAGGATAGAGCCCTAGAGAGGTTCTTAAAATTTAACCCGCCTAAGTTTCTTGGCGAATCTGATCCTGAGGTAGCGGAGAATTGGTTAGAAAGGATGATCAACATATTCGTTGCTTTAGATTACACTGAGGATAGGCGAGTGAACTTCGCTGCTTTCCAATTTGAGGGAGTAGCCCGTGCTTGGTGGGATCTAATAAAAGGAAAATGGGAGAGGGCTCAAACCCCTTGGACTTGGGAGAATTTCACAAGAAAATTTAATGAAAAGTTTCTTCCGCCCTTAATCCAAGAGAAGAGGGAGGATGAATTTATTAAGTTGAAACAAGGAACCCTTACCGTAGCAGAATACGAGGGAAAATTCACTAAGCTTTCCAAGTATGCCCCTGAGCTAGTGGTCAATGAACGAAAGAGAATTAGACGGTTTGTTCAGGGACTTAATGTGGAGATACAAGAGGATTTGGCTGCAGCCCAAATCTCTACATTTACTGAGGCACTAGAGAAAGCTCAAAGGGTAGAAAATGCAAGGATGCAAGTGAGAGACTTCCACGGTAGAAAAAGAAACTTTCCTAGCCATACCTTTGGACAAGCAAGTAAGAGTGCACAACCTTCCAAGATGGGAAGAGGAGCAGGAGGAATGAAGTCTGTTGGAGCTTCTAGGGGAGCTCTATCTAGAGGGAGTCGTAGTGGGACGACTCAATTTGGGGGAGCGCCTCCTACTGGATCAGCCGTGACTCCTCAAGTTACATGTGGATACTGCGGTAAATCCAACCATTCTGAGAACGATTGCTGGAGAAAGTCGGGGAAATATTTATTTTGTGGTAGTACTGAACATCAAGTCGCCAATTGTCCAAAATCACCAAAGACAGGGGGAAATGCTCAAAGGCCAGAAAAGTCAACTTCTAAGCAGACCACTGCCGGAGGGAGCCGACCGAAAGTACCGGCCAGGGTTTATGCACTGGATTATCAACAAGTTCCTGAGGCAACTGAGGTGGTAGAAGGTACAATCCCAATCTTTCACCGTTTAGCTAGGGTTTTAATTGATCCGGGTGCAACTCGTTCCTTTGTAAACCCTAACTTCATGAATGGAATAGACTTGAAGCCAATTAAGTTACCCTATGACTTGGAGGTTAAAACACCCACTGGAGATAAAAGCTTAATTGCTAATCTGGAGTATAGGAATAGTGAAATCTATGTAGGGGAACAAAAATTATGGGCCTATTTGATTGGTTTGACGATTAAGGGATACGATGTAATTTTGGGAATGGATTGGTTAGCCCGTTATAATGCTCAGTTAAACTGTAGGACGAAGATTGTAGAGTTGCGTATTCCAGGAGAAACAACCCTAAAACTAGATGTAAGGGGTAAATTAGCTTCGTTTGCACTTATTTCAGGAATTCGGGCTAGAAAATTATTAAGTAAAGGAGTTCAAGGGTATTTGGCTTTTCTTATTAACACTCCTAGTGATAAGGTGAATTTGGAAGACACACCGGTAGTAAAGGATTTTCCAGATATTTTTCCTGAAAAATTGGAGTCTCTACCCCCGGAACAGGAAATAGCTTTTAAGATCGATGTGATTCCGGGAGTGGCACCTATTTCTAGAACACCATATCGGATGGCTCCAGCGGAATTGAAAGAGTTGAAATTACAACTGCAAGACCTGTTGGAAAGGGGATTTATAAAAGAGAGTGATTTTTCGTGGGGAGCCCCAGTTTTGTTTGTTAAGAAAAAGGATGGGAGTTTGAGACTGTGTATAGACTATAGAGGTTTGAATGACGTCACCATTAAGAATAAATACCCACTGCCCCACATTGACGAGTTGTTTGACCAATTGCAAGGAGCTGTAGTATTCTCGAAATTGGATTTGAGATAGGGTTATTACCAGTTGAGGATTTTGGAGAAAGACATACCCAAGACTACTTTTAACTCGAGATATAGGCATTTTGAGTTTGCCGTGATGTCATTCGGGTTAACAAATGCTCCTGCTGCTTTTATGAATTTAATGCATAGGGTTTTTAAGTCCTATTTGGACCAATTTGTAGTAGTGTTCATTGATGATATTTTGGTGTATTCTAAGAATGTGGAGGATCATGAGAAGCATTTGAGGATTGTTCTGCAAGCTTTAAGGAAACATCAACTATATGCTAAATTTAGTAAGTGTGAGTTCTGGTTAAAAGAAGTGATTTTCTTGGGACACATAATTTCTAAGAATGGGATTAAAGTAGATCCAGCTAAAGTTGAGGCTGTTTCGAAATGGAAACGACCGGAAAATCCTACCGAGGTTCGGTATTACCGGAGATTCATTCAAGATTTTTCGAAAATTGCTGGACCCATGACTGAATTGATCAAGAAAAATGGGAAATTTTTATGGAATCCTAAGTGTGAGGAAAGTTTTCAGGAATTGAAAGGGCGGTTGACAAGGGCACCTGTGTTAGCTTTGCCAAACGGAAAGGATAGTTTTGTGGTTTACACAGATGCTTCTAAGGAATGATTGTGGTGTATTCTAATGCAAAATGACAGAGTGATAGTATATGCCTCTAGGAAATTGAAACCGTATGAAGGGAATTGATAAGAGTTTATTTTACGTATTTTTAAGTGCATTTTATTAGTTAATTTTGAGTTGATTATTTAGTTTTATAAATAAAATAAAGAGGTTTTTGGTAAAATTATATATTTTTGGTAAAAGTGGATAATATTGCATTTCTATTGATTTTAATGGTAAAAACTTCATTTTTATGCAGGAATGATGATTCAATCACCAAAGGATGTCAAATGAGGTAAAAAATAGAGATTTGGTGATGAATTCAAGTGGCAACAAGAAGAATGAAGTGAAAAATGTTCAAGTGAGGAAATGCAATACAAGTCAGTTTTGACACTCTTCAGTATTTTGACCATATCTGGAGCTACACTTATCGGATTTAGGTGATCTTTATACCATTTTAAAGCTAAGAAAGGGACCTACAATTCGTATGAAGACATCGAAATCCATTTCTGCCATCTTCATGGGAAAAACGTTGGAATACAGAAGCTGCATTCTGTGGTCGGAAGTTAAAACAGAGGTTTGAACAGGTGACAGTATTTCGATCATATCTCAGGCTACAAAGCTCCGATTTGGATGATTCTTGAAGCATTGGAAAGTAACTCAAAGGGCTACAACTTTTGTGTTTTGCACAAAAGCTAGTTTGGCCTTTATCATGGAGAAAATCGCAGTTGAAATAAGGCCAGAGTGAAAACGCGAGTAGACAAAACGCGAGTTTATGCCGCGTTTTGTGTAGGCGCGTTTTATAGCCGAAATTCTGTAATTTGACTCAGTCAATTCTCTTGTATTCATACCACTTTCCAGCTATAAGATGCAAGGGAATTTGGTGCACATGCTTCTGCAATAAAAGAGAAGACCAAATGAGTGTGGACAAAAAGGAAACATCATATCTTTGACTTCTTTTTACAAAATCTGAGTGGAGGAAATTATGAAGTGAGAGGAATGGAATTTCTACCACCTTTTATGCAGAAACACAGGGGAGAAGCCTGGCATCACCATACGTAGCTAGTTTTCCTTCTTGCAACAAGTTTTCTCTCTAGTTAAGAGTTCTTAGAGAAGCATTTGGTTTTTCACTTGTAACCATCTTGTACAAGAACATAGCAGGAATTGGAGAGCTTTACCTTCAATTGGCTAAGCTTTCTTTTACCTTTCTTATACTTGTACTTCATGATGTTTTACATTAATAAACTTGTGAGTTTGATTGTTAAATCATTCATGAGTAGCTAATTTCCTTTATCTAGGGAGTAGATGAAGCTTATGGCCAAATGATATGAAGTGATTGTGATTTATGCTTGTTATGTCTTGTATTAACTTATCTACTTGTGTATGTTGGATTACTTGTTGTTGCTTGATCACCAATAGCAGGTTTATAGTTGTTTTTACTCATTGAGAAATGGTAAAAATAATGGAATGACATAAGTAGAGCTTGAGTAGTATATTCATGAGAATAGAAATACATTCAAGTGGATAAAATCTATATTTCAGGTATGCACAAAACAGATTTAGTATTTTCCAAGAGATTAGGAAAAACTAATCTGTTTCAACCCATTATTATCATGAAAATGTGATTTTGGTATTGTTGGAAATGAATCCTTGGTTAAACAAGAGCAGTAACAAGTGTTAAATTCATTCGTTTTAGATCTTTTGTGTTATATGTGGAATCTACATCCCTAGATCTTAATATTTAGTGAATTCTACTTCTATTGTGAAATTGCATTTATCTATTTAAGAATTTTTGTAGTTGAATTAAATTCTGAAGTTTCTGCTCAAATTAATTGTAAGTCTAAATAATAGAGTAAATTAGTATCTAATAATTGTTTTAATTGCTCCTCGTGGGATCGACCCGATACACATCTTGTACTACAATTGCGACCTGTATACTTGCAGTCCAACGGGTGTAAATTCGGAATTAAACTTGCATTGATAGTAAAAATCCCGTCAGGAATTACCCGACTCATGACTTGGAGTTAGCAGCTGTGGTTTTTGCTTTAAAGAAATGGAGGCATTATCTGTATGGAGTGATATTTGAGGTTTTTACAGATCACAAAAGCCTTAAATACTTATTTTCTCAAAAGAAACTGAATTTGAGGCAACGTAGATGGATGAAATTTTTGGAAGATTATGACTGTACGATTAAATACCATCCAGGGAAAACTAATGTAGTGGCTGATGTTTTGAGTCGCCAAGTACAGATGGCTGGATTGATGATTAAGGAATTTGAATTGTTGAAAGAAGTTAGTCTGTGGAATTCTCGACTGGAGCCGAGAAAAGTAATTCTGGGGAACATTGTATTGAATTCTCCTTTGATGGAACGTATCAAGAAATCTCAAGGAAAGGACACTGAAGTACAGAAATGGTCGGAAAAGGTTAAAAAGGGGGACAAATCGAATTTTAACTTGGGACCGAATGGTGTATTGAGATTTCGGAATCGGATAGTCGTGCCAAAGGATGAAAGGCTTAGAAAGAAAATTTTAGAAGAGACACACCGATCAAAGTTTACAGTAGATCTAGGAGGGAATAAAATGTATCAGGACTTGAAGAGTCTTTATTGGTGGGAGAATATGAAGAAGGAGATTGCTCAATTTGTTCAAACATGCTTAATTTGTCAACAGGTTAAAGCCGAACATCAGAAACCATCAGGGCTTTTGCAACCTCTAGACATACCTGAGTGAAAATGAGAGAATATCACTATGAATTTTGTATCGGAGTTACCAAGAACACAGAGAGGCCATGATGCGATTTGAGTAATCGTGGATAGATTGATCAAATCATCATTTTCTGTCGATTAATATGAAATACCCATTGGAGAAGTTGGCCAGATTGTATTTGGATGAGATCATTAGGTTGCATGGAATACCTGTCAGTATCGTGTCGGATAGAGATCCAAAATTTGTTTCGAGATTTTGGCAAAAGATGCAAGAAGTGTTAGGAACTAAATTGAACTTTAGTACCACTTATCATCCCCAGACGGATGGACAGTCGGAGAGGACAATTCAAATTCTTGAGAACATGTTACGGACTTGTGTTCTGGACTTTGGAGAGAGTTGGAGTAAGTTTTTGACTTTAGTGGAGTTTGCCTACAATAATAGTTTCCACTCTTCTATTCAGATGGCCCCGTATGAGGCACTTTATGGTCGGAGATGTAGGTCTCCAATTTGTTGGGATGAAGTAGGTGAACGGAAAATCTTAGATCCGACCACAGTATCTTGGATTGAAGAAGCCAGTGAGAAAGTAAGGTTGGTACGCCAAAGAATTCAGACCGCCCAGAGCCGCCAAAAGAGTTATGCCGATAATCGAAGAAAAGATTTGGAATTTACTGTTGGAGATTTGGTATTTCTCAAGATTACACCTTTGAAAGCAAGTTTGATGTCAGGAAAAGGAAAGAAGTTACAGCCAAGGTTTGTAGGGCCTTACAAGGTTATTCAACGTGTAGGGAGTGTAGCCTATAAATTGGAATTACCGCTGAATTTGTCTCGAATCCATAATGTGTTCCATGTATCTATACTCAAGAAATATCATCCGGACCCTTCTCACGTCTTGCAACCGGAAAATGTTAAGATTGATGAGACTTTGACCTATGAGGAAAAACCGGTTAACCTTCTGGATAGGAAGGTGAAGGAATTGAGGAATAAACAGATACCATTAGTAAAAGTCCTTTGGAAGAACCATGGGTTGGAGGAAGTAACTTGGGAGGTCGAAGAAGCAATTCAAGAAAAGTATCCAGACCTGTTCGCCAATCAAGGTAAATTTCGAGGACGAAATTTTCTTAAGGGGGAGAGGATGTGAGGACTCGTAAAATTATTATTTTTCGACCCCTAATTTTTGCTCATTTAATTTTTTATTCAAATATTTGCTCCGATTATTATTTTCTAGGCTCATTAGACCTAAGTACATGATATTATAGTTTCGTTACATTTTTAAAGTGTTTCGTTTCAAAAATTATTTTCTTAGGAGCTTGTTTAGAGAAAAGGTGAAAACGCGTTTGGAAAATTTTTGCCAATAAAGAGTACAATTAGCCTGGAAAAATTTGAGACATGTACAACGGTTTTAAAATAGGTAATTTTAGATTTAAATACTTAAGTGATAGTTAATAGTATTATCGTTATAAGAATTTCTCGGAGGTTTCGCGTTAAAATTGACGGTACGCATTTTCACACGTGCGACTTTATTTGAGGGACTTTAGACCCTTATTTCGGGATAATTAAGAGTGAATAATATTTAGATGAGCATAAGTGCTTTAGAGGTTTAGTGCATTAGTGAACCAAACGCGAGAGAAATCGAGCCCTAAACGCACCAAACGAGCCCTAATGAGAGTTGACCTTGGAGTGAATTTACACCACTCATTTTAATCTTCTCTTGGAAACTAACCTTGATCAAATTTCAATCTTTCTTCTCTCTCCGGTTGCCGGCCAGCCCCTCTCCCTTTCTAACTCCCTTGTTTCAAAAATTTCTTCACCAAATCAACAACAAAACTCCAACCAATCTTCACCAAACTTGTAGCTCAACTAGCAAACTACTTGGAGGTTGGATCTAGCTAACTGAAGGGCTGCATTTCATGGTTTCTTGGAGCCTCTTGAGAACCGAAATTTTCTGATCTAAAGCACTAAGGAGGTATAACATAATCCAACACCTTAAACTTGGTTTATGGTAGTAGAAATGCATCTCTAAGCAATTGCATGTATATGGATGGCTTGATATTGTTGGAAATTTGAAAAGTGGGCTCTATGAACTCCCACTCTTGGGTTGTTGCTGATAAGAGGTTTAATGTTGGTTTTAATGGTAGTTTAGTGGTTAAAATGATAGATTTATGGAGTATTATTGTTGGAAACTCAAAGTTGAGGCCATGACAAAAATTTCCGAAACTGCCCCTACTTTGTTCGGCCATGATAAGGCCAATTTTTGATGATATAATGGCTTGAACCTGATGTTTATATGTTGTATTAGATGTGTAAAAATTTTCATTGGAAAACATTAACGTTTGGTTGGGCAAATGAATTTATTTGTGAACTAGTCAAGCTGGAAAACTGTTTTCAGATAACCCTGACCAGCGGTAGTATTTCGACCATAACTTTGTCTTCTAACGTCGAACTCGAGTGCCATCAGTGGAATTTGAAACTAGACATCCATATCTTTCCAACGGTATAAAATGAACATTCTGATTCCATGTGTAGGAGCCGAACCATTCGTTTTAAGATAGCTGTCCTGTTTCTCTGTTCTGCTGGAATGATTTGTAGAGGCAGCAACTTGAGGCTCAATTTCGAGCTGGTTGTTTGCCAAATTTCAGAACATTTCCTTCTGTGAATTTTTAGCCCTATGAATTTATTTTCCAACGCCATAAACCATGCTAAATTCTGAGTTAAGTCGACTGAGTTGTGATTAAAACAAGAACACTACTCTGTTTTGGAAAAACCTAGTTTTGGACAGATTTGAGATGAGACTTGTTGTGGTCTTACTAAATGAAATTCTTGGTGTTAAACACCTACCAAATGTACCATGAATGTTCCTTAGACTTTCCATTCACATATGAACCATGATTGGAGGATTTTCTTAGCCAAACGATTGGATTTGGAAAGAAAAGGATTAAAGGCAGATTGCCTTAAGAATTTTTCCAAACTTTAGTTGGTTCGTTGACTACCTTCCCGAAGGTATTTTTCTGTGAAACTTGATAGAGAGATACCCTTCATATAAGAGTAAAATATTACCAATTTTGGTAACAATCCAAGTTCGTTTCGATACCTAACTAAACTTCCAATGTTGGAAGTTCAAATCTGGAAATTCTTCTCCAGTCTTGAATTTTCCCCAACTTTGAGCTACCGTATCTCGGTACTCGAAACTCCGATTCCTGATCCGCTTGCTCTGCTATAAACCTCACTTGTAACTCTAATCGAGTTACAAATTTCAAAGGCCGGTTCGCAACGTGTGAATTTTGCCGAATTTTCAAAGTTGGCCAAAATTCAACTTAATTCTGCCTTGTGAACCGAGTCAGTACCTTCAAGCTCATTTTTGAGCACTTTCCTCTTCGATTCATGGAAAAGTGTCTTCTAGGAACTTGTAATACTTTTTAAGAGGTTTCCAATGGTATAACATTTTCCAATTCTCGACTTATGTCGAGTGAGTTACGATTTTTTAAAGATTCATAACAAAACTGAAATTTTCCAACTTTCAAGGAAATATGGTTTTTCAAGAACTCTTTATTCTTTTGATATTATCTAAACGTTTTATCCCCGATTTCCTAGATAAAGACTTAAATACTTTTGAACGTTATCGAACCCCACTCGAATCTCGATTTACGAGTAATTGAGATTCATTTTCACGGAATTTCCTAGATTAATACTAGTGAACGAATTATTCCTCGATAATTGGGATATGAATGATAATTCACTATTATTTGTTCAGGCGCACACGAGGACCTTCAAGAGAATCCCACGGTGGACGTTTGAACTTTCCTTGACCTTACTTACACTTAATACTTGGTGAGTGTCAAATGTATGTAAACTTGTTACATGCTTAACTGTTATTAATGATTGGAAATCTTGAAAGTGGAGTCGAGTGTGTACTTTACCACACTCGTTCTCATTAGAAATGAAATTTTAATGATTGAAATGTATTGAATGAATGATTGAAACGTATTGAATGAATGAATGAAATGTAATAGTATGCTATAACTGCATACGTCGTTGGAGTGAATCTCCTCGACACACAAATGCACATGGGGACGCCCAGATCTCATTGGCCGACCTTGGACTCGAGTCGGCAGGGGCTTGGTCGGGAACCTTGGCGAGCCATGAGATATATAAGCCTGACCTAATGAGAGGTCTTGCTTGGCATACTCGAGTAGTATCGCCACAAACAAATGACAGGCGGGACCGATACAGGGGTATGTAAGGTGAAAGGGGACAGGTTAAGTGGAGTTCTACGGACTAAACCTACCCGATTGACGGAGTGTCAATTCGTGGAGGTTATTGAATGTGCAAGTGGAATATAGCTCCTGAGAGCTCCAGTATCCTTGAATTGTTTCTGGTTATCTTTCCAGTAAATTGTTAATTATTAAAATATGATTGCTTGACTTGTAAATTGGGATTGTTATTTGAGCAATGTGCTTGCCTGTGCGTTCTTGGCCTCACGAGCGTTTTGCTCACCCTATAGATTTGTTTTCCTTAACAGGACTGGATTCGGAGACATATTGGAGAAACCCTCCTGATGTACTTTTGTTTAGGGTTTCTATCATATTTTGACTATGCCTCTTGGTTTTGGGTTGTGCTTTTGTAATTGGAATGTAGTATTTGGGCATAAGGTATATTTGGGTTTAAAGTTGTATTTTGAACACCCGATGTACGGGTTGGACAATGGATGACCATGGTTAAACTTGATCGTTTCTGCATTATTGTATTTATGTTATTGTACTTGTGAAGTTAGTTTGGTAATAAGTTTGAATGTTTTGCGTGAGTCCTGGCGAGAGTATTTATGTTATTGTACTTGTGAAGTTAGTTTGGTAATAAGCTTGTATTTATGTTATTGTACTTGTGAAGTTAGTTTGGTAATAAGCTTGAATGTTTTGCGTGAGTCCTGGCGAGGGCTGGGTAGGCGTCCCGCAGATACCCTTTGGTTCGCCTTAGGGAAAAGTGGGGGCGTCACACAAGCACTTTTAAGTAACCTGCAGTATGTGCAAACATCAAAGTAATAATGTTGTCACATATAGGTACAATAAAACATATCATGTTACAATTTTCAACTCACCAAACTCAATGACTTAGAGGTTGACCACATTAAATTTTGAATCTTCAACAAATTATACATTTATCTTTTGATATATTTAAAGATATGGTGTCTTGAGTTATATACTCCAATCTCAAATATGTCATCTCTGCATTATTGTATTTATGTTATTGTACTTGTGAAGTTAGTTTGGTAATAAGCTTGAATGTTTTGCGTGAGTCCTGGCGAGAGTTGGGTAGGCGTCCCGCAGATACCCTTTGGTTCGCCTTAGGGAGAAGTGGGGGCGTCACACAAGCACTTTTAAGTAACCTGCAGTATGTACAAACATCACAGTAATAATGTTGTCACATATAGGTACAATAAAACATATCATGTTACAATTTTCAACTCACCAAACTCAATGACTTAGAGGTTGACCACATTAAATTTTGAATCTTCAACAAATTATACATTTATCTTTTGATATATTTAAAGATATGGTGTCTTGAGTTATATACTCCAATCTCAAATATGTCATCTCTGCATTAACAAGATGAGAAAAATAAATGAATGCAAAAGACTAAAGAAATAAAGTAGATATTAAAAAACATTAATTTACTAATTTTACCTTTATCCCCAAACAATCAATCTTTAGTACATATTAAAGTTTTAACTATTTGTGGTGACAACAAACTATGGAATTGGTCTAGATTTCTATTACTAAAGTTTTTTTTTGGTATTTTTCTATTACCAAGGTTGAATGTAGATTCTGGTGCAACAGTTGATACAGAAACACATAAGGCATCCATAGCTAATTTTGCTAGATCTAGAAATTGATATTGTTGAGTCTTCCAGTAGTCAAGAATATGAATCTCATATTTTCTTTTACTTTGAGACTTATCTCGATACATTTTCAGTTGAGTATTTTGTGCACCACCATTATACTCAAGACTATCAGATTCCTATGAGCATGATATTGAAAGAGAGATATAATAGACATGAAAACAAAACATATTTAAAACCACATGGGAGTATATAAACTAATAAGTCCATAATACTATCAAATTCCTCAAATTCCTGTGAGCATGACATTGAAAGAGAGGTATATTCGACATGACAGTAGAACATGTTTAAAACCAAATAGGACTATATAAACTAATAAATCAATAATACTAAAACATATTATCATCATACCTTGAAAAGATTCATTGATTTTTTTCCTTATATTTTTGTTGCATCATAAGGGATCTCATTCATCTCATTGCTACCCCGAGAACACGAAGATGATGCCTAAGACGTCTTACTAACTCTAACATATTCATTGAAGAGGCTATAAAATGTATCCCTCACTTTTGCTAGTTCTCTAGACCTCAAACCATATATCTTTTGATAGCTAAACTCAGGAAGCTGAAATTTATATTTCGATCAAATACCATAGCAATGGCTAATAAAATATTGAACTCAAACTAATATTTGTTAAATTTCAAAAACATTAGTTTAGTAATCTTTTACATAAAGCATATGAACTGTTTCATTCCTCAAACAACTATAATTGAATCAGAAAAATTTGAGGAAAGTACAAGTTAGCAGTCGAGTATTTAGATCCTAAGAGTGCAACGGTTGCATCATTGAAATTTTCTAGAAACTGCAAATCTTTTCAACTCTTTCGCACTCTTCTTAAGTTGGACAACATTGAAAATTGGAATCACATAATTTGAAGTGACAAAGGCAAGATGGTAATAAAGAGTACTTGAGAGTATCTTGTAAGTGGAATTCTACCTAGTTGGGATATCATGAACTAAGGCTTTTTTAGAATCAAGGGATTTTTGTGCTACACATTGGGTATGCTTAACTTTTCTTGCTTGAGAGCCCTTAACGTATTTCACTTCCTTATTCTATCCACCGAAACATCAATTTTTTTTCAAAACATTTTACACAATTAAATTTAGAATATGAGCACAACACCTCACATGAAATAAAATGCCATCATGCACCAAAGCACTTTTCAATCTAAGCTGATTATCAAGTATTTGAACAAAATAATCATTTGCAGAAGCATTATCCAAAGTGATACTAAATAACTTCTTTTCAATACCCCAATCACTAGTCAAACTATAATTTTTTTTTTCTACTAAAGCAACTCCACTATGTGGATGAGGCATGCAAGAAAAATTCAGAATTCTTTTCTGTAGTATCCAACTCCGATCAATAAAATGTGCAGTCAAGCTCAAATATGCATCAATAACTATAAAGGTCCATGCATCAGAAGTTAAACAAATTCAATTAGAACTCTTTAACATGTAATTTTTTAATGTTAGCCTTAACAATGTTCCTAGTAACATGTTTAACTTGTGGTTCTAGACTGTGACAGCCCCACCTTCCCTTAGGGCGTACTCTAAAGGTTAGCGGACTGTTTGCTCAACTCTCGTCAGGACTAACTAACCCAAAATTACCACAGGTACTAAAACGTACAACATTATTTCAAAATACCGCAACCCAAAATTTTATACAATTTAAGCTTAAAGTACAAGTCAAAGGATTCAAACTTATACAATTACATATAAGGTTTACTAATACCGAGGAGTTTAACCAAAAATGTCTAAAGTATAGAACTAGCTCCACTCTTCTTCAAAATCACGTATCCAAAACTTTGCCCCTGTAAGGAAAACAAATGTGACAGGGTGAGCTTTCGCCCAATAAGGTGCCACAGGTCATGCAGTCGAAATCACATAGTTAGAACTTTAATCTATCAACAATAAGCACCGAGTAAAGGAATAAGTAAATACCACAATTAATACAGAGCAGTTCAAGTAAAAGAATACAGATGGCTCTCAAGAGCCAAATTCCCTAGTCGCATTAACTTGATCCAAACTCGTTGACACTCCATCAATGTTTAGAAAAACAAAGAAACATTGATCGTAGATCCCCATTTTACATCAGTTTCCATCCACCAAACGTACCCCTTACCGGGTCCGAACATCAAGCAAAAACAGTGGTGGTAATACTCGAGTATACCAATTATCAGAAGCATCCAGTATTCAGTAATTGAGTAACAATTTTCCTCATGACCCGTCAATCTACCTCGACCAGCCCTTGTTGGCTTGATTGGATTAACTACCAACGAGGTTTGAAATCAAATTCACAGTAAAGTCGTCGGATATTGGGCTCCAAACGACATCCAAATCATGCACAAGTAATAGGTTTCAAATAAACAGTAGACCAGTCAAACAGTCAAGTGGAATCGAGTGTGATAAAGTTTACACCCGTCCAGTCCAGATTAAACCAAATCACAGTCATACAACTCATAAATTTTAGTCACAAGTAGTTCACTTTAAGCAATGAGTCATGCAAGTGGTACACTCACCAGTTCAAGCAAAACAATATCAAAAGTTCGTCCCCGGGTTATGCGCTTGATCACCAACAAACCCTAAGAACAACCAAGATAAAAGTATTATGATTCAACTATCCAAAACTTAGGTAAACCAAAGAAAATCCAAGTAACTCCTAGTATAAATATTCAAATAGGGTTTTGGAGTGAAAAGAGAGCATTTGAACTCAAGGGACACGAGTAACCAAGGAGTTTCTCATTCCAATTCATGGTTGAAAATTTCCAGCAGCAAAATAGTGAAGGAAAACAACCAAATCTCGAGTTTAAAGTGGAACAAATGAAGTTAGAAAGCATGCTAGAAGAAACCATTACTTTTCCTCTTATTTTACACATGGTTTTATCCAAATTTCATCTTATACACCACCACCAAGGTGAATTCAAACAATCATAGGCAACCTAAGTTCAAATCGATCCCAAATCACCCCTCTAACATCACTCATATCACAAGAAAGAAAGTAATAAAAATTTCAGCAGCACATCCCCTTATTTCCTTAACTTTCCCTTTCAAATTCAACACCTATATTCATAGCAATCCAACATTAATCACAATCACAAGTTATAGGCTATAAAGTACATTTATTTAAGATCACAAAGCCACCCAAAATAGCAAATTATCTAGCTCAAGAACAACCACAATAAAGCTGAAAAAATGTAACCTTAAGTTGAAATTTACTACTACAAGTTGAAATTTACTATAATGAAGCCAAAATAACATATAAAAACTAGAAAATTCACATGGCAAAGCTACTAGATCATACCCAATCTCAATTCAACATGTTAAAACTGAAATTTCTCACTCAAAACTGGAATTTTCCAACCACCATACAAGCCATGAAATTTTCCATGTAAGTTACCAAAATCAAGTTTGAAATCTACTCATATGCAAGTAATAAAAGAAAAGATGGTTTCTTGATATGGTTACCTTAAAACCCTATGAAGAAATGGAACTCAAGAGCTTCTTCCTCCCAAATCTCTCCACCAAAGTCCTTAATCCTCCCTAAATGTCACATTTTATGGTTTGGATTACAAGTTTAAGATGAAAACTCAAGGATAGGGAAAGAATGGAGGGTTGTTTTGGTCAAATTTTATTTTTATTAAAGGTTAAGAATGGTTTTAGTCAAAGTCAAAACTCCATAACTTTAGTGACAAATGGCATTCCAAGGTTAATCCTCATCTAATTGTCTCCCAAATGCTAAAATATCTAACCAACATCTAATTACCCCTTAACACCTTATAAAATAAAATTTCTTTGCACAAAACTCCTCTTAATTTTCAAAAATTTATCACATACATCTCACTAGTGGGTTCTATTTCATAATGTACTACGAACTTAACATGTACTAACTTATAGAAGAAAAATGATTTGAAAACTTGACTCACTTATAAAAATATTTAGAAAATTAAGGCAATAAAGTAAAGTAAAAAATATGTATTCAAAGAAATAAAATAAAAGAAAAATAATTTTTCGGATCCTCACACTCTCTCCCCCTTAAAAGAATTTCGTCATTGAAATTCTCACCTTGATTAACAAACAGTTCAGGGTATTTTTTTTCCATTTCCTCCTCCACTTCCCAAGTTGTCTCTTCTACACCGTGGTTTCTCCATAGGATTTTCACCAAGAAAATGTGCTTTTTTCTTAATTCCTTAACTTTTCGATCAAGCAGTCACATAGGTTTTTCCTCATAGGTGAGAGACTCATCTAATTCAAATTCTTCTGGTTGTAAGATGTGAGTCGGATCAGGATGGTACTTCTTTAGCATCGAGACATGGAAAACATCATGAATTTCGGATAAACTCGTTGGTAATTTGAGTCGGTATGCCACTTTTTCTGCTCGTTGAAGAATTTTGAAGGATCCCACAAATCTTGGTTGAAATTTCTTTCATTTACCCGCTGTGACACTTTGCAATGGAGTGACTATAAGAAATACAACATCTCCAACTTTGAATTCTAAATCCTTTCTGCGATTATCTACGTAACTCTTTTGTCGATTTTGAGTTGTTTGAAGTCTCTGACGAATTAACTTGATCTTTTCTTGTACATCCTCCATCCATGACATTATCGTTGGATCTAAAAT
Organism: Coffea arabica; assembly: GCF_036785885.1. Classification (NCBI taxonomy): domain Eukaryota; kingdom Viridiplantae; phylum Streptophyta; class Magnoliopsida; order Gentianales; family Rubiaceae; genus Coffea; species Coffea arabica. Next base: position 31,040,046 of record NC_092313.1, read on the forward strand.
CTTCTTTTTCCCTACTTCATCCCAATAAACTGGTGATCGACACTTTCTTCCTTAAAAAGTTTCGTATGGTGCCATTTGAATAGACGAATGATAGCTATTATTATAAACGAACTCCACCAATGTCATGTGCTAGCTCCAACTACCTCCAAAATCTAAAATACACGTCTTCAACATATTCTCGAGGGTTTGAATGGTTCTCTCCGATTGTCCATCTGTCTAAGAATGGTATGTGGTACTGAGGTTTAATTTGATCCCTAATGCTTCTTAAAACTTTTGCTAAAATCGAGACACGAATCGGGGATCCCTGTCTGAGACTATACTCACAGGTACTCCATGTAATCTCACAATCTCATCTGTGTACAACTGAGCCAACTTTTTTCATGGAATACTTCATATTCATTGGTAAGAAATGGGTCGATTTTGTTAACTGATCAATAATTACCCAAACGGCATCATGACCCTCTGTGTCGGTTTGAGACAAAGTCCATCGTAATGTGCTCTTACTTCCATTCAGGTATCTTGAGAGGTTGTAACAAGCCTGAGGATTTTTTATGTTTAGTTTTAACTTGTTGGTATGTGAGATAGGTTTGAACATATTGAGTAATCTCTTTTTTCATGTTATCCCTCCAATATAACCCCTTTAATTCCTGATACATCTTGTTACTACCCGAATGGATCGTATATTTAGACCGGTGAGTTTCCTTCAAATTTTTTTTTTCAATGTTTCATCCTTCGTTACAACCACTCGGTTTCGATATCTCAAAATCCCCTCGAGACTCAAATTGAAATCAGGTAATTTCCCCTTTTGCACCTTTTCTGTCTGCTTCTGTACTGTAGAGTTTTTCTTCTGAGTTTCTTTGATTCAATCTAGTAAGGTGGATCTCACTGTAATATTTTCGAACAAATTCTGACGTTTAAGGTGAGAATTCCAATTACTAATCGTTCCAAGCATATTCCATTCCTTAATCATTAATCCAGCCACTTGAGCCTTTCGATTTAGGACATCTGCTACTACATTAGTCTTTCCAAGATGGTAATTAATCATATAATCATAATTCTCTAAAAATTTCACCTATCGTCGTTGCCTCATATTTAGCTCCTTCTAAGAAAATAAATACTTAAAACTCTTATGATCTATATAGATCTCGAAAGTTACTCCATACAAATAATGTCTTCACTTTTTCAGGACAAAAACAACAGCTGCTAATTTCAAATCATGGGTCGGATAATTTTGCTCGTGAGATTTCAACTTCCTAGAGACAAAGGCAATCACATTTCCATTTTGCATCAATATATATCCCAATCCTTCCCTCGAGACATCGGTATATATAGTGAAACTGTCATTTCTATTAGGTAGAGTCAAAATTGGTGCTATGGTCAACATTTTTTTCAATTCTTGAAAACTAATTTCACATCTACTATCCCAAATAAAGTTACCATATTTTTTTGTCAAATCAGTTAAAGGACCGGCAAGTTTCAAAAAAATTTTAATAAATCGACGATAATATCTTGTCAGACCTAGGAAACTAGGAATCTTAGTAGGATTTTCTGGCCATTTCCATCCAATAACAACTTCTACTTTGGCCGGATCTACTGCAATGCCATCTTTCAAAATTACATGCCCTAAAAAAGAGATTTTCTCCAACCAAAATTCACACTTACTAAACTTAGTATATAACTGGTGTTCTCTCAGAGTCTACAATATAATTCTTAAATGCTGCTCATGCTCCTCCCGGGTTTTAGAGTAAACAAGAATATCATCAATAAATACAACTATAAACCGATTTAAGTAGAATTTGAAAATCCGATTCATCAAATCCATTTATGCTACAAGGGTATTGGTTAATCCAAAGGGTATGACTGTAAATTTAAAATGTCCATATCTAGAATTGAAGGCAGTTTTTGGTACATCCTCTTTCTTGATTCGCAATTGATAATACCCCTGTCGGAGGTCTAGCATAGAAAATACCACCACTCCTTATAATTGGTCAAATAATTCATCAATATGTGGTAGAGAGTATTTATTCTTAATTGTCATATCATTCAACTCCCGGTAGTTTATACACAATTTTAAACTTCCGTCTTTCTTTTTAACAAAAAGTACTGGAGCTCCTCATGGAGATCTACTTTTTCGAATAAACCCTTGCTCTAATAAATCTTGCAATGGCAACTTCAATTCTTTAAATTCAGCGGGTGCTATCCGATATGGAGTTTTAGAGATTGGTGCTATTCCGGATAATAGATCAATATTAAATTCTATCTCTCTCTCTAGAGGTAAGATCACTAATTCATCAGAAAACACATTCAGATACTCCTTTATTACCGGTACATCTTCTACCTTCAACTTATCTGTCGGAGTATTTATTAGAAAAGTTAGGTAACCCTGTGCCCCTTTACTTAACAATTTCCTAACCTGATTACCCAAAATAAGTGCAGATAAGGCTAACATACCTCTCACATCTAGTGTTAAGGTTGCTTCCCTAGGTATGCGAAATTCTTTCACTTTTTTCTTGCAATCTAGTTGAACATCATATTGATCTAACCAATCTATACCTAAGATGGCATCATACCCCTTAATGGCTAAATTTATTAGATTCCTCAATAATTTTCTCTCTTCAATCCAAATTTCGCAGTTCTTATAAACCATATTAGTGATCAAACATTGATCATCCGTAAGAGTACTAATTTCTAAATCATATGACAATCTAGCAGGTTTCACATCAATTCCATACATAAAACTAGGGTTAATAAAAAATGGGTAGCACCAAAATCTATTAGAATCTTAACTAAATGGTAGAATACAGGGATCATATCTACTATAACCTCAGACGAGTCAGGTAGTTGGTGTTGCTCTATTGCATACATCTGAACCGACACTTTCGGTCTATTCCCTTCCACCTTTGTCTGCCCAGGGTTTGTCTTATTTGAATGCTGAGTCTCACTCTCCTCTCGAGACGGGACTAGACAGTTGATGATCTGATGCTCGGCACTTCCACAACGTAAATATTTTCTTTTCTTCCTCCAACAATTCTCTTCAGTATGGTTCGTGTGACAGCCCCACTTTTCTCAAAGGCGAACCAGAGGGGTCAGCGAATTGCCTGTCCAACTTTCGTCGGGACTCACTACAATCCATAATCCAAAAACTAGAAATATTTTAAATATTTTTAATATATATTTAAAGTACTCTAAAACATTAATACTTAAAATTAGCTAACCTTCAATCTTAAATACAACCCAAAAGAATATATACTACAGTCATCTGCCATAATACAACTTAAAATCTCCAAGAGAAAATAACTTAGTACTATTCGTGAACACTCTCGATCTTGAATCCTGTTAAGAAAAACAAAAACGTGGAATGAGCTAAACAGCCCAGTGAGGTTCCAAAACACATAAGCAGTTCTAATAAATCAAGTAAATTAAGCATAACACACATACGGTTCAAGGTGTCACATTGGCACATTAAAATGAGACATTTATCATTTTACAGAAATAAACACACATTAAAAGAATGCGGTGTTCACGTGAAACTGTTTCGGTCAGCTGCACCTTATAACTCCAATAATTCTTCTGATTTGTCTGGCTATCGTCTTATTCCTCCAATGATAACACTCGAGTATACCGATACAGTGATCCAAGATTCCAACCTATCCAACCGAGTCCAATCCTGGTTCGAGCAGGTTAGTAACCAAGGGTAGGGTCCAGTTCAGCTAAGAACTTACAACATACTCAAGTAATCAAATAAACTGGTAAATGGTAGAAATTCACAGTTAAACGGTAGAAATTTGTTATTTTAGTACGTCGAGTGAGATAAAGTACACACTCGCCTTAAAACGGTGAAAAATTACGTAGGAGCAATTATAGAGAACACTTAACACTTAAACACACAAGAAATATGCGGTAAACATGTAGCAAAACTATTCAAGTCACAAACACATACAAGAAACACTCACCAACTCAAAAGTAAATGAGTAAATAAGTCCTTTAGTGTTCCGCTCCGAGGTTTCCTTTAATATTCTCTTGAGCGCCTGAAGAAATAGTGATCGATTATCACTCACATATATTCACAATCACTTAACATACAAGGAAGGAAATGTATTTGCTTAAATTTAGAACAATGCCTCAAAAGAGTTTCACTCTATTGAAATTCAAAATTCAAAAGTGAAGATTTAAAGTCATAAGGAAAAACTCGTATCCTCTATGAAATCAAGTTTAAAACGAACTATCAACATCAAAAGGAAATGAAAAGTTCTTAAAAACTCATTTCCTAAGAAATCAAGAATTTTCAGCTTTGCGCGATAAATTTAGTAAAATCAGATCTTGAGTTTCGTATGTCCAAAAATGGAAAACTTTATACTGTTGGAAATTATATCCAAAGTACTAAAAGTTCCTATAAAATATTTTTCCAAGATTCTAAATAGAAAGCATTCGTTTTTCAGTTCAAAGTTGCTGATTCAAGAAAGCAAGATAGAACCAGTCTTTGTTTTTCGGCAATGTTTGGAAATTCGGCAAAATTCACAGAAAGTGAATCAGTTTTTGAAATTTGTAACACAATAAGAGTTCCAAACAAGATTTCAAACACAACAAACAGAACTAAATTCGGAGTTTCGAGCAACAAGATATAACAGTTTAAAGTCGGTTAAATTTCACTACTTGAGCGGTGAATTTTTAGATTTGAAGAGCAATTTTTGGGGCATTATTTGAGCATCGAAATGGCATTGAAATTCCACCAAATTTGGTACAATTAAACTTCCATATATAGACTATTTCTCTATAAAAATTCAGGTAAAAAATCACACGGAAAGGTAGTTAACGAAACGACCAAACTTTGGAAAAATTTCAAAGCTAATCTGCCAATCGTATTTCTCTTCCTTTCTCAAACGTTTTGTCCAACACAATCAGCCCCAATTCGCTCCAATTTTGAAACTGAAGTTCCAGAAACATTTAATAAGCCATTTATGGTGAAATGACACTAAAATTTTCGAAATATAATCTCCCAAAACAGGTTTGACCATTCGGCCAGCAAGAAAGGAAAAAGCTTCCAGTTTCCAGCTTTGTCGCATTTTCGAAATCAACCCATATCTAACTCTATATAAACTCAAATTGAGAATGGTTAGTGGCATTGGAAACTAGGTTCCAAATGCCACAATTCATCAGAAGACATCATTTTGAAAATCTTTTCACAAGTGGGAAAAAATCAAGTCACAAAACGCAGCTTCCAGTTTCATTTGTATGAACATTCAAAACAGAAAAGCTAATTTTGCCGACTCACTGTGGTTCACTCAAAACGAACCAGTAGGAGATTTAATACTGTTGAAAAGCTATGAATGTCTGGTTTTGAATGCTGCTAACGGCACTCAATTTTGACTTTTGTACAAAAAGTTATGTTCGGATAAAGGAGTACTGTCCGAGTACCCCTGCTATACGATTTCCAGATTTAAATCTTGCCAAAACTCAAGTTTTATACAAACAAATGAAACGATTTGTGAAAGCCACTTTGTACACATAATATAAAATATATATCCATCAATTTCATAGCAAACCAAGCATTAAAATTTTGAAAATAAAACAGAACAACATGGACAGAATTTTCGGCTAGCTCTCTTCCTCACAGTTTCTCTCTTTCTTTTTCCTCTTCTAGTTTCTTCCATTAAAACTCATCACAAACACACTAACACATACATAAACATCATGGCAGCCCTCATTTAACCAAGGTGGGAGTTCATGGAACCCACTTCAACCAACCAAATCCAACCAACAACAAGAAGAAGGAAGCTACAAGTTTCAAAGCTAAGAAATGAAACAAGAAAGCAAGAGTTGTGGTGGGACATGTTTATACCTTCCAAACCCAAGAAGAAACCCTAGATTAAGATCAGATTTTCCACCGAAAATTCTCCAAGAAAATTCACAAGATTGCTCTTTACTCCTAGCTAGAGTGGTACTCCAAGTTGTGAGTGATTTAGTGGAGGATTTGTGGGTGAAATAGAAGCTAGAAGATGAAGTTTTTCTTTCCTCCCTTCTTCCTCCTTAGGCTAGCCGAAAATGAGGTGAGAGAGATGAGGGTTTGGTGTGGTGACACTTGTGAGGGAAGCTTGGATGAAAAGTGGTTGTTAAATTTGCCAAAAAGTCAACTCTCACTAGTGTCGCGCTAGTGTTTCGTACGACCACTTTCTCTCAGGTTTGATACATTCATGCACTAATCCTCCAATGTAAATCCTCTAATACTATAATTATTCATATTTATTAGTCTAATATTAAATCTTCAAATCTCTAATTAGTCGTACCGACACGACTTTTGAGAAACTATTGACGCGCGCGCGGTAAAAGTTCAAATTTTAACTCACTCATATCTAATCTCTCAATTAATTTTTCTTAGTCTACTATTGATCATTTTTAATTTTCCAAGATTATTGCACTCCTAGATCGAACATTGCCTCGAAAAAAATGTGTATTCACTATTTCTGACTAAACGAATCGCAGAAAATTAATTTTGCTAATGGGACGTTTTAAAAATATAAGTGAGACATCGTTCCATGAAAATGGATTTAAAATGGTTGAAATAAATTATTCGGAGAAAACAGGTGAATAAATAATTAAATAAACTAGTAAAATAGAATTAAAAGTAAGTAAAATTCGGGTCCTCACAGTTCGGCTTCCCACAGTATCCATAGAAGATACAGGATGTTGATGCCGAGCTTTCTTGTCGCGCATCTCTGTGTTGTCCTCTCTCGCCTTGGCCTTCTCTTGACAGGGCTCCTCTGGGCGTCCCGGAAAGTCTTATTCCGTCTATTTCTCTTCCAAACTTAAGAGCTATATTTTTATCCTCTTTTCCAAAGTTACTACTAGGCAAATCTCGTTTCTTTGATTGAAAAGATCTAACTTGCAGTCTCGCACTTTCAACCCGTTGGGTTTTCTCCATAGCGTCACTAAACGTATTGATTTGGGCTACTGCTAAGTTTTTGAATTTTGACATTTAGCCCTAGAACAAAGCACCTTATTTGCCTTTGCTTTGTTACTACTAGCTCAGGAGCAAACTTAGATAGTCTGGTGAATTGAATTTCAAACTCCGCAACGGTTTGGATTCCCTGACGAAGTCTAATAAATTCGCCCTCCCTTTTCTCCTGAATCAAAGACGGAAAATATTTTGCATTAAACTCTCTGATGAAATTTACCCAAGTTCTTGGGGTTTGCTCTCTTTTCCATTAGTTCGTATCACATTCCACCAAGAACGGGCTGCTCCCTCTAACTGGAAAACAGCGAAGGTCACCTGCCTATCCTCAGTATAATGCGAATGCTACAAAAATATCGATAATTTTCTTCAACAATCTCTCGGCTATATTAGGGTCAGATCCTCCCAAGAATTTTGGTAGGGAGAATTTTTGGATTTGTTTGGGAGCTCTATCTTTCCCCTCCACATGGTTTCCAGGGTTACTAGATTGGTTAACAGGGTTTTGATCCTGACGGTCCACTATTTGTACTAGCAAATCTATCATACGTTGGATGGCTGTGGCTACTTGTGCATTGGGATCGACCCCTAGTTCGCGATTCTATTCAACTACTGGTTCGCGATTACCCCCTTGATTTAAGGGTTGCCTGGATCCACGCCCACGGGTTTGTCCACTACTTCTACCCTCCATTGATTTTTAACAAGTCTAGAATTGAAATGTAGATGCAAAAATTAAAATACCTAGATGAATAAGCAAGATGCAAGAATGTAAACAAGTTAGAAAATCAAATATATTTAATACAACCCCTTTCATACATATCATACAATAAAAGTCAGGTACAAATAAAACAACCCCATTTACAAAAGTAGTAGGATCATATCAAATGTATAGTGAACAAAAACTATACCAAAAGTACAAGAACATCCAACTAGAGGTTTCCTAACTACCCCTCACATAGGGTCAAAACATGGCTCATAGGAGTTCTAACCTAATTCCCAACAGAGCTAGTAGATGTTTTATTTCTAGGGTCATGGTCTACGTCAGCCAAATTTACATCCACCACCTCTCCAAGTAAAGCCCTACATTCCTGCAAAATGCCCTCGGTTTGGTCTCCTACCTCTCTTAGCACCCTAGTGAGACGTTCATTCACATTTGCACCTACTGGCGCATAGCATCCGTACGTTCTTGCTCTTGACCAACAGCCTCTTGCAACTCCTAGATTCTATCCCTCTGCATTTCCATAATTCCTCTCATTCTTTCACCTCAATTTGATCCCTAAAATTAGCATGCCTAAATCTTCTCCTCTCATCTAGCACCGTTAAGACCACATGATCAGTATAGGAGTAGTTCTGGCAACGACTACATCTACTAGTCTGACTTGCGAAACTCCAACATCGGATTGGTCCCCCCGGCCTCTCCTCATAATCGATAATTCGAAGGCGCCTCCGAGACGGTTCACTTCTACCCTCTCCACTGGTTCCTTCCATGACCTTCAAGGATAAACACAATTTACAACTTAGGCAAGGTTAATCAAACTTAATGACATCCAAACACGTTACACTAAAGTTCCTTAGAATCAAATTTTCATTTCACCCAGGCCATTTCTAACCTAGACTCTGATACCAATTGTGACAGCTCCACCTTCCCTTAGAGCGTACCCCAAAGGTTAGCGGGCTGTCTGCCCAACTCTCGTCAGGACTACCTAACCTAAATTTACCACATGTACTAAACCGTACAACATTACTTCAAAATACCGCAACCCAAAATTTTATACAATTCAAGGTTAAAGTACAAGTCAAAGGATTCAAACTTATACAATTACATATAAGGTTTACTAATACCGATGAGTTTAAACACAAATGTCTAAAGTCTAGAGCTCGCTCCACTCTTCCCTAAAATCACGTACCCAAAACTTCGCCCCTGTAAGGAAACAAAGGTGACAGGGTGAATTTTCGTCCAATGAGGTGCGACAGGTCATGCAGTCGAAATCACATAGTTAGAACTTTAATCTATCAATAACAAGCATCGAGTAAAAAAATAAATAAATACCACAACTAATACAGAGCGGTTCAAGTAAAAAGATACAGATGGCTCTCAAAAGCCAAATTTTCCAGTCACATTAGTTTGATCCAAACTCGTTGACACTCCGTCAACATTTAGAAAAACAAAGAAACATTGACCGTAAATCCCTACTTTACACCAGTTTCTATCCACCAAACATACCCCTTATCGAGCCCGAACACCAAGTAGAAACAGTGGTGATAATATTCGAGTATACCAATTATCAGAAGTATCCAGTATTCAGTAATTCAGTGACAGTTTTCCTCATGGCCCGTCAATCTATCTCGGCCAGCCCTTACTGGCTTGATTCGATTAACTACCAACGAGGTTTGAGCTCCAATTCACAGTAAAGTCGTCGGATATTGGGCTTCAAATGACATCCAAGTCATGCACAAGTAATAGGTTTCAAATAAACAGTAGATCAGTCAAACAGTCAAGTGGAATCGAGTGTGATAAAGTACATACCCGTCCAGTCCAGATTAAACCAAATCACAGTCATACAACTCAAAAATTCCAGTCACAAGTAGTTCACTTTAAGCAACAAGTCATGCAAGTGGTACACTTACCAGTTCAAGCAAAGCAATGTCAGAAGTTCGTCCTCGGGTTATGCTCTTGATCACCAACAAATCCTAAGAACAACTAAGATAAAAGTATTATGGTTCAATCATCCAAAACTTAGGTGAACCATGGAAAATCCAAGTAACTCCTAGTGCAAAGATTCAAATATGATTTTGGAATAAAAAGAGAGCATTTGAACCCAAGAGACATGAGTAACCAAGGAGTTCCTCATTCCAATTCATGGTTGGAAATTTCCAGCAGCAAAATAGTGAAGAAAAACAACCAAATCTCGAGTTTAAAGTGGAACAAATGAAACTAGAAAGCATGCTAGAAGGAATCATTACTTTTCCTCTTGTTTTACACATGGTTTTATCCAAATTTCATCTTATACACTACCACCAAGGTGAACTCAAGTAATCATAAGCAACCTTAGTCCAAACCGGTCCAAAATCACCCCTCTAATGTCACTCATATCACAAGAAAGAAAGTAATAAAAATTTCAGCAGTACTTCCCCTTATTTCCTTAACTTTCCCTCCCAAACTCAACACCTATATTCATAGCAATCCAACCTCAATCACAACCACAAGTTATAGGCTATAAAGTACACTTATTTAAGGCCACAAAGCCACCCAAAATAGCAATTATCTAGCTCAAGAATAACCACAATAAAGCTGGAAAAATGTAACCCTAAACTGAAATTTACTACTACAAGTTGAAATTTCTTATAAAGAAACCAAAATAACATATAAAAGTTAGAAAATTCACATGGCAAAGCTACTAGATCATACCCAAGCTCATTTCAACATATCAAAGCTGAAATTTCTCACTCAAAACTTGAAATTTTCCAACCACCATACAAACCGTGAAATTTTCCATGTAATCTATCAAAATCAAGTTTTAAATTCACTCATATGCAAGTAATAAAGAAAAGATGGTTTCTTGATATGGTTACCTTGAAACTCTATGAAGAAATGGAACTCAAGAGCTTCTTCCTCTCAAATCTCTTCACCAAAGTCCTTAATCCTCCCTAAATGTCACTTTTTATGATTTGGATTGCAAGTTTAAGGTGAAAACTCAAGGATTCAAATAAGATTCAAGGTTGGAGTTGAAGTTTTTTCTCTCTTTTTCTCTCAAAGGGGGTCGGCAAAGAAGGGAAAGAATGAAGGGTTGTTTTGGTTAAATTTTGTTTTTATTAAAGGCTAAGATTGGTCTTAGTCAGAGTCAAAGCTCCATAGCTTTAGTGACAAATGGCATTCCAAGGTTAATCCTCATCTAATTGTCTCCCAAATGCTAAAATATCTAGCTAACCTCTAATTACTCCTTAACACCTTGTAAAATAAAATTTCTTTGCACAAAACTCCTCTTAATTCTCAAAAGTATATCACACAACTCACTAGTGGGTCCTACTTCCATAATGCATTACGAATTTAACATATACTAACTTATAGAAGAAAAATGATTCAAAAACTTGACTCACTTATAAAAATATCTAGGAAATTAAGACAATAAAGTAAAGTAAAAAATGTATTCAAAGAAATAAAATAAAATAAAAATAATTTTTCGGATCCTCATATTTTACATATAAACAAACATTTCTAATCCCCTTATATTCAACAAATGAAAATGGCAACTCATGCCTAATGATTGCATGATACGAATCTTGTCAGAAACCAAACTCGTATTTCACAAACCACGGATCTAGATAAACAATACCTAAGATTTGGTAGCGGAAAATTTAGGCCCAATTAATTCTAGGGTTCACGAACATGTTGATATAACCTCAACCCGTAATTAATCGAATTGAAGAACCAAAGTTGATGGATAGAAGGTGCCACAATTTAACGTGCTCTTGAATTGATAAGCCAAATTTCTTGAACACTCGAGATAACTCTAAAGTATTCAAAGGAATCGTTTCTAAGAACCTAGGAGAAAATTCTCTCACACATAAGTGTTTTTTTTTTTGCTAGAAATTCTTGATTAATTTTATTAATAAACAAGATAAGCCTTTTATAGGCCTTACAAGACTCAAAACCTAATCATACTAGCATAACTAATAAACAACTCAAAGTCCTAAAAGGACAAGTTCAACAATTCGGCTTAGACTTCTTCACAAGCTGGCCAAATGTAAACTAACAATAGAAAACAAACTAAAACTAAAATAACTACTAGTTGACTACCAATTATAAACAACTAGACATAGACTACTCACGGCCTTATTCTTAAGAAAAGATGGCCGTACAATTGATAACAATTATAACTTAATTAAACACACTAAAACAAGAAAGGGACCCGAATTGTTGAAATTCAATGAATCGGCTTCTTATATGACTAGAACGTTCTTATATGACTAGAACATGAACCACTGGATCACAAGCTCAAATCATTGCATACATCATTAAATCTCTAAATTTCTCTTGATGAATACTTTTCAATCAGAAGTAATAAGATATTGACCAATATCTTTTGTTATTATCTTTTTGACATTTTATTATGTGTCTTTTAAGTTTGCCAGTCCTATTTTTACTCTGTGCAGAGTAAATGCAATGACATATTTTGCATATGCACTTCAATTCCTCATTCGATTTTGAAGTCAGGATAGTAAAATGAGCCCAAACTTCAAAGTTTAGCTTCCTTTTTTTTTTCTCCTTTGAGAATAGGGTCAGGGCATTGAGATTGATTCATATCTATTTTATCTTTAACGTTGTTGTCACTACTACTATCATCATCAACATCAACTGGCCTTGGATTTGTATTATTTGCATCCATCTTTTAACCAATAAATAGACATACATGTCATTGTCTATTCGTGTTAAAATTTCTCTTAACATAAACACAAAATTTAAAAGATGACGCATTCACAAACAATTTGACATTATGAGTAGATGATGCTTACAACCACAATTAACAACTACATTTAAATTAATATTTTCAACGTAAAACACTTATGTCATTATGTCAAAGCTTGAGACTAACTGACTAAGTGTTTATTTTCCAGAAGTGCATCACCAGTATTCAGTAGTAAGACCACTTTGGAAAGTTAGACGACCATTAAACATTGGGATAATGACATCAATTGAAGATACAGGAGATCATGACATGTAAACGAACATCCAAAAGTGAGAAAAAAAGTCATTCCTTTTCTTTTCAAGAAGAAAGAGGTTTTTTTGAGTAAATTTTGTTTATTTATGACTCCAAAAAACCTCTGCAAAATCTCAAGCAAAAAATTAAAACAGGACAAATTTCCTTTCCAATTATATAAGATTTTCACAAAATGAAAATAAATCAAACTACGTAGGAGATGAAGGAATGTTTAGCTTAAGCCATTGGAATGTCAGTATATCTACTATTACTTCATCTATGCGACTCCTACTGTGCTACATCACTGAAAGAAAAAAATGATGAAAATCACATAAATAATCGATTTGGGGTCGATTTGAATTCTTTTGGAATCCTTCAATATTTGATGCTTAAGAGAGAGTAGGAGGGTCAGAGAAGGGTCACACAAATTCAGAGGCTAAGGCTTTCGGTCGGAGAAGAATGATTGCCACTGACTACTGAGTGTTGAGGGAGTCTGGACTCTGGAGAAGAAGGTAAGAAAGAGGTGTTCTGCCCTGAGGTATTCTACCCTGCCAACTGGCGGCTGCTAGTAAGAGAATAAGAGTCAAGCACATTTGATAATCCAATTCAATAACTAAACTTAATGAATTCAAATTTAATATATTCAAATCGTTTGATAATAAAAAAATTAAACATTTGAATTAATTAAGGGGTATCGAATTTCCTAGGCAAAATTTGTTTTCAAAATTAAGTGATAAATCATTCATTGCATGTGATATGCATTCAAATGTATTAATTTAATATTTAATAATTCAATGATTTTATGAATTCAAATTTCAAATTTTAAACTTCAATTTTATGAAACATTGACTCAGATTCAAATTGTTTTTTTTTATCTATCAAATCTAACCCAATTTCCACTCAAGCCCGTGAAAGCTCAACCCAATTTCATGTTAGATTTGTTTCGTATTTTCTGAAGCTATTAGGCTTGTGAGTTAATTATCCAAGAATAGAGCCGAAAGAAAAAATAGAAAAAGAATGATGGAAACAGCGAAGGGTGAAATCCCGGTGTTCATGCATCTGTGATGATATCGAGCAGAACCAGGGCAATGAAATTGCACAGCGTTGGAATCAACAAAGATAGATTACCCAGTACTAGCAGAAAAGTAATAATTGGTAATGAAATCAGCTCAATAGTGATGTATTGATTAAACAAGATAGTTACAGAGTTGGTGGGAAAAGAGAAGAAGATGAACAAGAATGAAGGAAAAACTTGGGAAAGAAGCAATGAACCAGGAATGATCCTAATTGATTTGATTACACAATATTCTCCTGTACTATCTCCCAAATCCACCTATATAATGCTGCAACTAATAACTAACTCCTTAGCTCATCCAATCTAGTTCGGACACGTGGCCCTTTGTGCTAAATTATATTGCAAGACCACTTGTAGCTGAACTCGCGTTTTCTAAACTGATTTCCAGTAAAGGCGTGGATTTGACTTCCACGCCTTCTACTGTGTCTATCGCATTTCATGACTCCTCCATGCAAATCACGCCTTCAGTTTGTTTCTTCAGTTTGAACTTCTACTTCATGACAATTGCTCCTCCTTCAATCAATCTTGTCCTCAAGATTGGAATTCAAGGAAGTCCTTCTCGATTTTTCCTGCATCTTCCCAAGTGGCTTCGGCAGGAGTGGTTCCCCACAAGTGGATGAGCCACTGAACAGCTGCTACATTTTTCTTCTTGATGATTCTGCGATCCTCTTGGTGTTGCGCCTTAGACCTTGGGCCAAAGTACTTAATGTAAATTAAGCATAACACACATACGGTTCAAGGTGTCACATTGGCACATTAAAATGAGACATTTATCATTTTATAGAAATAAACACATATTAAGAGAATGCAGTGTTCACGTGGAACTTTTTCGGTCAGCTGCACCTTATAACTCCAATAATTCCTCTGATTTGTCTGGCCATCACCTTATTCCTCCAGTGATAATTCTCGAGTATACCGATACAGTGGTTCAAGGTTCCAACCTACCCGATCGAGTCCAGTCCTGACTCGAGCAGGTTAGTAACCAAGGGCAGGGTCCAGTTCAGCTAAGAACTTACAATATACGCAAGTAATCAAATAAACCGGTAAATGGTAGAAATTCACGGTTAAACGGTAGAAATTTGTTATTTTAGTAAGTCGAGTGAGATAAAGTACACACTCGCCTTAAAACGGTGAAAAATTAAGTAGGAGCAATTATAGAGAACACTTAACACTTAAACACACAAGAAATATGCGGTAAACATGTAGCAAAACTATTCAAGTCACAAACATATACAAGAAACACTCACCAACTCAAAAGTAAATGAGTAAATAAGTCCCTTAGTGTTCCGCTCCGAGGTTTCCTTCAATATTCTCTTGAGCGCCTGAAGAAATAGTGATCGATTATCACTCACATATACTCACAATCACTTAACATACAAGGAAGGAAATGTATTTGCTTAAATTTAGAACAATGCCTCAAAAGAGTTTCACTCTATTGAAATCCAAGATTCAAAAGTGAAGATTTAAAGTCACAAGGAAAAACTCGTATCCTCCATGAAATCAAGTTTAAAACGAACTATCAATATCAAAAGAAAATGAAAAGTTCTTAAAAACTCATTTCCTAAGAAATCAAGAATTTTCAGCTTTGCGCGATGAATTTAGTAAAATCAGATCTTGAGTTTCGTATGTCCAAAAATGGAAAACTTTATACTGTTGAAAATTAGATCCAAAGTATTAAAAGTTCCTAGAAAATACTTTTCCAAGATTCTAAATAGAAAGCATTCATTTTTCAGTTCAAAGTTGCTGATTCAAGAAAGCAAGACAGAACCAGTCTTGGTTTTTCTGCAATGTTTGAAAATTCGGCAAAATTCACAGAAAGTGAATCAGTCTTTGAAATTTGTAACACAATAAGAGTTCCAAACAAGATTTCAAACACAACAAACAACACTAAATTCGGAGTTTCGAGCAACAAGATATAACAGTTTAAAGTCGGTTAAATTTCACTACTTGAGCGGTGAATTTTTAGATTTGAAGAGCAATCTTTGGGGCATTATTTGAGCATCGAAATGGCATTGAAATTATACCAAATTTGGTATACTTAAACTTCCATATATAGACTATTTCTCTATAAAAATTCAGGTAAAAAATCGCACGGAAAGGTAGTTAACGAAACGACCAAACTTTGGAAAAATTTCAAAGCTAATCTGCCAACCGTATTTCTCTTCCTTTCTCAAACGTTTTGTCCAACACAATCAGCCCCAATTCGCTCCAATTTTGAAACTGAAGTTTCAGAAACATTTAATAAGCCATTTATGGTGAAATGACACTAAAATTTTCAAAATATAATCTCCCAAAACAGGTTTGACCATTCGGCCAGCAAGAAAGGAAAAAGCTTCCAGTTTCCAGCTTTGTCGTATTTTCGAAATCAAGCCATATCTAATTCTATACAAACTCAAATTGAGAATGGTTAGTGGCATTGGAAACTAGGTTCCAAATGCCACAATTTATCAGAAGACATCATTTTGAAAATCTTTTCACAAGTGGGACAAAATCAAGTCACAAAACGCAGCTTCCAATTTCCTTCGTATGAACAGTCAAAACAGAAAAGCTAATTTTGCCGACTCACTGTGGTTCACTCAAAACGAACCAATAGGAGATTTTATACTGTTGAAAAGCTATGAATGTCTGGTTTTGAATGCTGCTAACGGCACTCAATTTTGACTTTTGTACAAAAAGTTATGTTTGGATAAAGGAGTACTGTCCGAGTACCCCTGCTATACGATTTCCAGATTTGAATCTTGCCAAAACTCAAGTTTTATGCAACCAAATGAAACGATTTTTGAAAGGAACTTTGTACACACAATATATAATATATATCCATCAATTTCACAGTCAACCAAGCATTAAAATTTTGAAAATAAAACAGAAAAACATGGACAGAATTTTCGGCTAGCTCTCTTCCTCACAGTTTCTCTCTTTCTTTTTCCTCTTCTAGTTTCTTCCATTAAAACTCATCACAAACACACTAACACATACATAAACATCATGGCAGCCCTCATTTAACCAAGGTGAGAATCCATAGAACCCACTTCAACCAACCAAATCCAACCAACAACAAGAAGAAGGAAGCTACAAGTTTCAAAGCTAAGAAATGAAACAAGAAAGCAAGAGTTGTGGTGGGAGATGTGTGAGAATTCAAAAATTTTCTTATTTTCTAGGCTTTATTTTATTTAATTGCACGCCTTTTCTATATTTTCTTTATTAGAAAAATTTTCTAGATAATTTTTATGAGTAAATATAGTTTTAAGATCATTTTTCTAGTATAAGTTAGTTCATGAGAAATTAAGAGTGTATACCGGACGTGGGACCCGCTAGTGCGGTAAGTTCGATAAAATTCGGTCAATTAGGTTAAGTTTTGTATACATGAATTAATTTACTAGGTGTTAAGAGATAATTAGAGGTTACCTAGATGGATTAGTATTAGAGAGACAAAAGGATAGTTTTGAACAAAAAAGGTGACAAGTGTCACTTTCCTATTCACCCTTGGATTTTGACCATCTTACACTAACTTTACTAAATAACCAAATTGACCCAAAAATCATCTTCATTCTTAGCATCTTGGCCGAAACTCTTGAGGAAAGAAAAGAGAGAAAGCCTTTAAATTTCTTCATCCCAAACTTGCTCAATCTTCAAATCTAACCGATAAAACTCCAACTTTCTCCACAAAAATCATTTGTAAGGTAGGATTAAGGTAGTTGGTGGAGTGGTTTGGAAGGGGGAGGTGCTAAGTTGCTTTTTTTCTTGAGGTTGCAAGGTGAGTAGCTAAGGAATTCTTTCTTTGTTCTTGACAATGTTAAATTAGTGACTTGTGATAGTTAAAGAAGTGATTTTGTGAAAGATTTCATAACTTTTGGTAGAGATTGATGATTTTTTATTTTTATTCATGATTTTTTTGATTTTATATGATTGGATTTGGTTGGCCATGGATGATGGCTTGGTATGGTCTAAAATGGTACTTTGGAGTGTTAATTGTAGTTATTTGCGAAAAATTTCTGCTTTGTATGGAAAATTTCAGATTTAGAGTTTTGAATTGGGGCTTTTCTAGGGTTAGTGTAGGACTCTTGAATTGGCTTTGTTTAAAGGGTATTGTAACGCTAATAAGGTGTATTGAATGACCGATGTCTTGCAATTGTAATTGTGGTTGTGTTAGGGTAATATAAGTGATTGATGGTAGGATGGAAATCTGAAATTTTAAGGAGAAATGCTGTCCAAATGTTAGGTTCATATGATTTCTTGGATTTGGGTTGCTTAGAGTGTTAGCTAGTGACTTTGGGGTTGTCTAAACCCTTAGCCCCAAGTGTTCCTTATATTACTTTCAAGTTCTATTGGCTTACATTAGTGATATGTGGTTTGGGTTTATGACTCGTATTCGAGTCTCATTGTGTTTCTTTGAATGATTTAGGGCGTGCCGGTGACCCAAGGCGCTCATTGGACAGAAATTTGTGAAATCTTCCTTTGCTTGATTGGTGAGTGTACTACTCACATGAATGTTACTTCATGGCTTTGCTATACATGAAACCTATGATTTGAATGCTTATGTATACTGCTAAGATTGGTTGAGACGAGGGTGTACTTTATCACTCTCGCTCTCTATGGCTTATGTGATTGTTTACTGTATCCCTTGAATGTCTCTTGAATATACTTGAACTGGTGTCGTTTGGACGTGTATCCAACGACTTTTACTGTTTACTCTGAACTCAATCCCATCGGCGGTCGATTGACTCCTGTGACAGCCCCACCTTCCCCTAAGGCGTACCAAAGGGGTTAGCGGACTGCCTACCCAACTCTCGCCAGGACTACTATGACGGTTATAAACAATCTAAAACGTTTCGAAAGGTAATAGCGCGCTCAAACGATTCAAAATTCGCGAAACGAAAAACGGAAAAACGGAGCCGCACATGAACAGTGTTGGCCACGTCACAATCCGGCCGGATTCTTGGCCGGATTGGAGGTAGAGAGCAACTGCCCGGATTCAAAATTTCCAAGACAATCCGGCCAATATCTGGCCTAATTTTCGGTCGGATTCGTCTCTGTTCTTTCCCGTCAATTTTTTTTTCCCTTTTGCCGTTTGAAGTCCGAACCTGTCCGAAACCCAATCAATCACCAAGAGATCATACAAACCTTGGAATTTGACATTTACAAACCAAAATAATACATGAACATTTCCAACCATGTTTATACACATATGGTTTCAAATTGATAACTCAAAAGAAAAGGTTGAGTCAAAATACATTTAAGGTTTTCCAACCATCGAGAAGCTATACAAAAGAATATTAATCTAGATCAACTCGGCTTCAAAATCACAGTTCCAAAAGGTGGTTTTCTGTAAGGAAGACAAAGGCAACGGAGTGAGCTTAAGCCCAATGAGGTACCCTCATGCAATTCAGTAAAGTTCACATAAGTACAAAGTTGCTCAATCCAAATACGTTCAACAGGTAAGCCGAACTAACATCACATTTCAATACAACAAAAGGATACGGACGGCTCTCAAGAGCCCTTTTCCACACTTGCCGTACTTGATCTTACCCCGTTGACTCTCCGTCAACGCTTAAAGAAGTAACCAATACCGTAGACCCCATTTTCTCCAATTCCTTCCACCTCACATACCCCTACCGGGTCCGAACTCCAACCAGTTCAAAATGGTAATACTCGAGTATACCGGAATCAAGAGTCTTATACCCAATGATTCCATAGAAACAGTCCCCATGGCTTGTTAATCTCCTCGACCAAGGCCTTGCTGGCTCGAGTCAATCGACCGCCGATGGGGTTGATCTCAGAGTCAACAGTAAGAGTCGTTGGATACACGTCCAAACGACACCAGTTCAAGTATATTCACAAGACATTCAATTGGTACAGTAAACAGTTGCATAAGCCATAGAGTGCAAGAGTGATAAAGTACACTCTCGACTCAATCAATCTTAACAGTACACACAATCATTCAAATCATAGATTTCAAGTATAATAAAGCCATGAGGTAACAATCATGCGAGTAGTACACTCACTAATCAAGCAAAGGAAGATTTCACAAATTTCGTCCAACGAGCGCCTTGGGTCACCGGCACACCCTAAATCATTCAAGGAAACATAATGAGACTCGAATACGAGTCATAAACCCAAACCACATATCACTAATGTAAAACCATAAGACTTGAAATTAATAGAAGAAACACTTGGTGCTAAAGGTTTAGACAACCCTAAGGTCCCTCATTAACCCTTAAAGCAACCCAATTCCAAGAAAGCATAGGGACCTAAAATTTGGATAGCATTTCCCCTTAAAATTTCAAATTTCCAACCTACAATTCATCATTCATTTTCAACCAATACAACCCCAACTACATGTACAAGTCCTATGCCATTCAATACACCTTATTAAGGTTACAATACCCTTTAAACGAAGCCAATTCAAGAGTCCCACACTAACCCTAGAAAAGCCCCAATTCAAAACCCTAAATATGAAATTTTCCGTACAAAATGGAAATTTTTCGCAAATAACTACAATTAACACTCCAAAGTATCATTTTAGACCATACCAAGCCATCATCCATGGCCAACCAACTCCAATCATATAAAATCAGAAAAATCATGAATAAAAATAAAAATTAATCAATCTCTACCAAAAGTCATGAAATCTTTCACAAAATCACTTCTTTAACTATCACAAGTCACTAATTTAACATTATCAAGAACAAAGAAAGAATTCCTTAGCTACTAACCTTGCAACCTCAAGAAAAGAAGCAACTTAGCACCTCTCCCTTCCAAACCACTCCACCAACTACCTTAATCCTACCTTACAAATGATTTTTATGGAGAAAGTTGGAGTTTTATCGGTTAGATTTGAAGATTGAGCAAGTTTGGGATGAAGAAAGTTGAAGGCTTTCTCTCTTTTCTTTCCTCAAGAGTTTCGGCCAAGATGCTAAGAATGAAGATGATTTTTGGGTCAATTTGGTTATTTAGTAAAGTTAGTGTAAGATGGTCAAAGTCCAAGGGTGAATAGGAAAGTGACACTTGTCACCTTTTTGGTTCAAAGCTATCATTTTGTCTCTCTAATACTAATTCATCTAGGTAACCTCTAATTACTTCTTAACACCTAATAAATTAATTCTTGTATACAAAACTTAACCTAATTGGCCGAATTTTATCGAACTTACCGCACTAGCGGGTCCCATGTCCGGTATACACTCTTAATTTCTCATGAACTAACTTATACTAGAAAAATGAACTTAAAACTATATTTACTCATATAAATTATCTAGAAAATTTTTCTAATAAAGAAAATATAGAAAAGGCGTGCAATTAAATAAAATAAAGCCTAGAAAATAAGAAAATTTTCGGATTCTCACACTCTTTCCCCTTTAACAGAATTTCGTCCTCGAAATTTCTCACCTTGATTTTCAAATAGTTCAGGGTATTTCTTTTGTATTTCTTCTTCCACCTCCTAGGTAACGTCTTCTATCCCATGATTTCTCCACAAGATCTTCACCAAAGGAATTTGTTTGTTTCTCAGCTTCTTAACATTTTGGTCAAGCAACTGCACAGGTGTACTTTATCACTCTCGCTCTCTATGACTTATGTGACTATTTACTGTATCCCTTGAATGTCTCTTGAATATACTTGAACTGGTGTCGTTTGGACGTGTATCCAATTACTTTTACTGTTTACTCTGAGCTCAACCCCATCGGCAGTCGATTGACTCGAGCCAGCAAAGGCATGGTCGAGGAGATTGACAAGCCATGGGAACTATTTCTATGAAATCATTGGGTATGAGACCCTTGATTCCGGTATACTCGAGTATTACCATAGTGAACTGATTGGAGTTCGAGCCCGGTAGGGGTATGTGAGGTGGAAGAAATTGGAGAAAATGGGGTCTAAGGTATTGGTTACTTCTTTAAGCGTTGACGGAGAGTCAACGGGGTAAGATCAAGTATGGCAAGCGTGGAAAAGGGCTCTTGAGAGCCGTCTGTATCCTTTTATTGTATTGAAATGTGATGTTAGTTTGGCTTACCTGTTGAATGTATTTGGATTGAGCAATTTTGTACATATGTAAATTTTACTGAATTGCATGAGGGTACCTCATTGGGCGAAAGTTCACTCCGTTGCCTTTGTTTTCCTTACAGGAAACCACATTTTGGAACTGTGATTTTGAAGCCGAGTTGAGCTAGATTAATATTCTTTTGTATAGCTCCTCGATGGTTGGAAAACCTTAAATGTATTTTGATGTAACACTATCTTTTGAGTTGTAAATTTGGAGCCTTACATGAATAAATGTGGTTGGCAATGTTCATGTGTTATTTTGGGTTTGTGAATGTCAAATTTCAAGGTTTATATGATTTGTTGGTAATCGGTTGGGTTTCGGACAGGTTTGGATTTCAAACGGTAAAAGAAAGATTTTTGGCGGGAAAGAACACAGAGGAATCCGGCCGCAAATCCGGCCAGATCTTGGCCGGATTGTCTTAGAAATTTTTGAATCCGGGCAGTTGGCTACTACCTCCAATCCGGCCAAAAATCTAGTCGGATTGTGACGTGGCTGGCACTGTTCATGTGCAGCTCCGATTTTTCATTTTTCGTTTCATGATTTATTATTCGTTTGAGCGCGCTAATAACTTTCGGAACGTTTTAGACTGTATATAACCGTCTCAGTAGTCCTGGCGAGAGTTGGGCAGGCAGTCCGCTAACCTCTTTGGTATGCCTTAGGGGAAGGTGGGGCTATCACAGGTGATATCAGAGCCTAGGTTAGAAATGATCTAGGCAAGTTTGAATTTTGTTCTTAAGACCTGTGTGAGGGAAGTGTTAAGGTACCGTTAAGTGTGATTATACTTATGTTATATAAGATATGAACCCTTTTGCTATTCTTGCAGGCCATGGCTGGAGCTAGCGGAGAGGGCGGGAGTGAATCGCCTCAGAGACGCCCTCGTGTGATTGACTATCAAGAAAGGTCGGGAGGTCTGATTCGGTTTTGGTATACCGCCAGTCGGGCCCGTCGTTGTAACCGTTGCCAGAACCACTCTTACGTCGATCACGTGGTCGTGGCGGTGTTAGGCGAACGGAGGAGACTTAGGCGTGCCGCCGCCAGGGATCACACGGAGATACTTAGGTTGAGGGGCATCACGAGGATGCAAGCAGATCGGATAGGGGAGCTCCGTGAGGACATAGCTATGGAGCAAGAACGCACTAATGCTCTTAAGGAGCAGTTACAAGGGGTCAACCATCGTCTTACCAATGTCGTCCGGGAGGTTAGAGACCTTTCCGGCGGCATTATCAACTAGTGCGAGGAGCTAATCCAAGGTGTGATTGGCGCCAATGCGCAGGTGGAAGCTTCTAGCGATGGAACCTCTGGAGAGGGGAGCACCCCTAGTTCTAACCACAGGGGAGAGTCGGTGGCCTTCTTAGGGAACTAGGCTAGAACTCTTGCGAACCACTTTTGATTCTATGGGAACCGTAGATCAGGGAAAGAACCCTTAGCTAGCCGTTTTTGTACGTTTGGACTAACTTTGTATATATAACTTTTGTTGACACCGTTCTCTCATGGAATTCCTTTGTTTGTACTTGACTGACTGTTAATGTGTGACTTGTTTGACGCTGTTATGTGATATGTGTATATGTTTTGAATGTGAATATCTTTTGGTTCCTTACTTAAGTTTGCCGTTATCTTTAATGTTATATCTACGTTTTACCCTAGATTGACTAAATTTCATGGAAGGCACCCGTAGTGGGCGTGGTCGTGGTCGCGGAGTTAGACAACCCACGACTGAAGGGGGTAATAGGGGAATCACGTCCGAACTAAACCCTGAACCTAGGGTTGATCCGAATGTGCAAGTGGCCGCAGCCATTGAACGAATGACCGACTTGTTGGCTCATGTGGTGGAGCAACAAGATCAAAACCCTAATCCCAACCCTGGAAAACCCTGGTAACAACGTGGAAAGTGAAGACAGGGCCCTCAAAAGGTTTCAGAAGTTTTCCCCACCAAAGTTTATTGGGGGGCCCGATCCGGATGTAGCTGAGAGATGGTTAGAAAATATGGTAGACATCTTTGCTGCCTTACACTACACGGAGTAGAGGCAGGTGACTTTTGCTATCTTACAACTGGAAGGGGCGGCCCGTTCCTGATGGAACGTAATACGACAGAAGTGGGATCGAGAGCAAACGCTCAGGACATGGGTGAATTTGATAAGGGAGTTCAGCGCTAAATTCTTCCCTCCTTTGGTTCAAGAACGGAAGGAAGACGAGTTTATCCGGCTCCGCCAGGGGACCCAGACTGTCGCCGAGTACGAGAGCCAATTCACGCGACTGTCCAAATTTGCGCCCGAACTTATCATGACCGAACAACGAAGAATAAGGCGCTTTGTCCAGGGCCTGAACGTGGAGATCCAGAAGAATCTAGCGGTAGCCCAGATTAGCGCCTTCAGTGATGCCGTGAAGAAGGCGCAACGAGTAGAGAATGCTAGGCTACAAGTGAGAAACTTTCAGGCGAAAAATCGAGGATTTTCTGGAAGCAGTTCCGGACAGGGGGATAAAAGTAGTCCTCCCAAGTTTGGACGGGGGACTGGAGGAGGAAGGATGTCGGGAATGTCCCGAGGTGGCCAAGTTGGGAGAGACCAAAGAGGAGGTTTCCAAAGAGGCTCGGCTTCTAGATTCCGTGGACCCTGCGGGTATTGCGGAAAGCCAAACCATGCGGAGGATAATTTTTGGAAGAATGAAGGAAAATGTTTGTGCTGCGGAAGTGCAGACCACTAGTTTGCTACTTGTCCAGTTCTAGCAGGAGATGGAAAAGGGAGCCAACAACCGCCGAGAACCGATTCTGGACCGGCTAAGGGGGAATGGACTAAACCCAAGGTGTCGGCTCGAGTGTACTCACTAGAGCCACAACAGGTCTCTGACTCTTCCGAGATTGTAGAAGGTACGATCCCTGTATTCCATCGATTTGCAAAAGTCTTAGTAGATCCCGGTGCCACCCATTCCTTTGTTAACCCCAATTTCATGTGTAGTATTGATATAAAACCTGCTAGTTTACCATATGACCTAGAAGTCAGTACCCCCACAGGAGACCACCGGTTGATCACTAGCATGGTTTATAAGAATTGTGAAATTTGGGTAGGAGAGAGGAAATTATTGGGGGATTTGATGAGCCTGTCCATTAAGGGGTATGATGTAATTTTAGGCATGGACTGGTTAGCCAGGTATAATGCTCAACTTGATTGTAAGAAGAAGGTGGTCAAATTTCATATTCTTGGGGAGGCAACCTTGAGGTTAGATATAAGGGGTAGGTTGGCCTCATCGGCACTAATTTCGGATATTCGGTCTAGGAAGTTAATAAGTAGAGGAGCGCAAGGGTTCTTAACTTTTCTAATCAATACCCCCACCGATAAATTGAAGGTAGAGGATGTGCACGTGGTGAAAGAATATCCGGACGTATTTCCGGATGAGTTAGTAATCTTACCTCCAGAGAGAGAGATAGAATTCAAAATTGATCTATTACCGGGAACGTCACCTATCTCTAAAACCCCGTATCGGATGGCACCTGCTGAGCTCAAGAAATTGAAATTGCAGTTACAAGACCTTTTGGAGCGGGGGTTCATTCGAGAGAGTGGGTCTCCTTGGGGAGCCCCTGTGTTGTTTGTAAAGAAGAAGGATGGGAGTTTGCAGATGTGTATAGACTACCGAGGGCTGAATAATGTAACAGTTAAAAATAAGTATCCACTGCCCTATATTGATGAGTTGTTCGACCAGTTGCAAGGAGCAGTGGCCTTTTCGAAATTAGATTTTCGACAGGGGTATTACCAGTTGTTGATTAGAAAAGGGGATATCCCAAAAACTGCCTTTAATTTGAGATATGGGCACTACGAATTTACGGTCATGCCCTTTGGACTGACCAATGCCCCTGCCGCCTTCATGGATTTAATGCATAGGGTTTTTAACCCCTATTTGGATCTATTTGTAGTTGTCTTTATTGATGACATTCTGATCTACTCAAAGACTCGGGAGGAGCATGAGCGACACTTAAGAATCGTCTTACAAACCCTAAGAGAGCATCAATTGTACGCCAAGTTTAGTAAGTGTGAGTTTTGGCTGGAGAAAATTTCTTTCTTAGGGTACGTAATTTTCCAAGAGGGTATCTCGGTTGACCCGGCAAAAGTAGAGGCCGTGACTGATTGGAAGAGGCTAGAAAATTTCACGGAGATTCGTAGTTTTCTAGGGTTGGTTGGGGTACTATAGGCGTTTCATTAAAGATTTTTCCAAACTGACCGGTCTTTTAACCGACCTGACAATGAAACATGGTCGTTTTATGTGGGATGCCAAGTGCGAAACAAGTTTTCAAGAGCTAAAAAAAGATTAACCATGGCACCGATTCTAGTTTTGCCAAACGGAATAGACGGTTTTACCGTTTATACCGACGCTTCGCAGGAAGGTCTAAGGTATGTGTTAATGCAAAACCGGAATGTGATATCTTTTATCTCTGGAAAATTGAAACCCCATGAGCAGAACTAGCCAACCCACGATCTGGAGTTAGCCGCAATTGTTTTCGCTCTGAAAAAGTAGAGACACTATCTATATGAGGTAACTTTCGAGGTTTATTCAGACCATAAGAGTTTTCGATACCTCTTCTCACAAAAGAAGTTGAATATGAGGCAGCGACGGTGGATGGAGTTTCTGGAGGACTACGACTGTACTATCAACTACCATCCGGAGAAAGCCAACGTGGTGCGGATGCCTTAAGCCGGAAGGCTCAGGTTGTGGGATTAATGATAAAGGAGTGGGGCCTACTAGAATCGGTTAGTGAGTGGAAATCCTGTCTGGGAAGTCAAAAGGTGATTTTTTGTAATATTAAGGTAACGTCCACTCTACTGGAGCGAATTAAAGAAGCTCAGAAGGAGGATTCTATGGTACGGAAGTGGGGAGAGAAAGTGGAAAAAGGGGAGTTGGATTTTAACTTTAATCCCGAGGGCGTTTTGAAATACCGAAATCGAGTGGTGGTGCCCAATGATGAAATGTTAAAGAAGGAGATTTTAAAGGAAGATCATCGGTCCAAGTATACGATCCATTCGATTAGTAGCAAGATGTGCCAAGACCTGAAAGGAGCCTATTGGTGGGACAACATGAAGAAAGAAATTGCTCAATACGTGCAAAAATGTCTCATTTGCCAACAAGTTAAGGTGGAGCATAAAAAATCATCTGACTTGTTACAACCTCTTGAGATACTCGAATGGAAGTGGGAAAACATCACAATGGATTTCGTTTCAGGTTTGCCGCGAACGCAACGAAAACATGATGCCGTTTGGGTAATCGTCGATCGGTTAATCAAATCGGCCCATTTCTTGCCGATAAACATGAAGTATTCTATGGATAAATTGACTCAGGTGTATATGGATGAGATTGTAAGGTTACATGGAATTCCTGTAAGTATCGTTTCAGATAGAGATCCCCGCTTTGTATCTAGGTTTTGGCAGAAATTTCACGAGACCTTGGGAACCAAACTCAATTTTAGTACCACATACCACCCCCAGACGGACGGACAATCTGAGCGAACCATCCAGACCCTTGAGGATATGTTAAGAACTTGTATATTAGATTTTGGGGGTAGTTGGGGCCAACACATGACCTTAGTAGAATTTGCCTACAATAATAGTTACCATTCGTTAATTCAAATGGTCCCATACGAAGCACTTTACGGGAGGAAGTGCCGGTCACCGATCTATTGGGATGAAGTCGGCGAGAGAAAGGTTCTAGATCCAACGGCTATTCCATGGATGGAGGAGGCACGAGAAAAAGTCAAGTTGATACGACAAAAACTCCAAACAGCTCAAAACCAACAAAAGAGCTACGCGGACAATCGAAGAAAGGATCTAGAGTTTGAAGTTGGGGACTGTGTCTTTCTTAAGGTCACACCGTTACGAAGCGTCACGGCGGGTAAAGGAAAGAAATTTCAAGCGAGATTCGTCTGACCTTTCAAAATTCTCCAGAAAATTGGGAAAGTAGCGTATCGACTTGAACTACCATCAAGTCTATCCAGGATTCACGATGTCTTCCACGTCTCGATGCTTAAGAAGTATTATCTCGACCCATCTCACATCTTACAACTGGAGGAAATTGAGATAGATGAAACACTCACCTACAAAGAGAAACCTGTGCAGTTGCTAGACCGAAAGGTTAAGGAGCTGAGAAACAAGCAAATTCCTTTGGTGAAGATCTTGTGGAAAAATCATGGGATAGAAGAGGTTACTTGGGAGGTGGAAGAAGAAATATAAAAGAAATACCCTGAACTATTCGAAAATCAATGTGAGAAATTTCGAGGACGAAATTCTGTTAAGGGGGAGAGAGTGTGAGAATCCGAAAATTTTCTTATTTTCTAGGCTTTATTTTATTTAATTTCACGCCTTTTCTATATTTTCTTTATTAGAAAAATTTTATAGATAATTTTTATGAATAAATATAGTTTTAAGATCATTTTTCTAGTATAAATTAGTTCATGAGAAATTAAGAGTGTATACTGGACGTGGGACCCGCTAATGCGGTAAGTTCGATAAAATTCGGTCAATTAGGTTAAGTTTTGTATACAGGAATTAATTTACTAGGTGTTAAGAGATAATTAGAGGTTACCTAGATGGATTAGTATTAGAGAGACAAAATGATAGCTTTGAACCAAAAAGGTGACAAGTGTCACTTTCCTATTCACCCTTGGACTTTGACCATCTTACACTAACTTTACTAAATAACCAAATTGACCCAAAAATCATCTTTATTCTTAGCATCTTGGCCGAAACTCTTGAGGAAAGAAAAGAGAGAAAGCCTTCAAATTTCTTCATCCCAAGCTTGCTCAATCTTCAAATCTAATCGATAAAACTCCAACTTTCTCCATAAAAATCATTTGTAAGGTAGGATTAAGGTAGTTGGTGGAGTGGTTCGGAAGGGGGAGGTGCTAAGTTGTTTCTTTTCTTGAGGTTGCAAGGTGAGTAGCTAAGGAATTCTTCTTTGTTCTTGATAATATTAAATTAGTGACTTGTGATAGTTAAAGAAGTGATTTTGTGAAAGATTTCATGACTTTTTGTAGAGATTGATGAATTTTTATTTTTATTCATGATTTTTCTGATTTTATATGATCGGAGTTGGTTGGCCATGGATGATGGCTTGGTATGGTCTAAAATGGTACTTTGGGGTGTTAATTGTAGTTATTTGCGAAAAATTTCCGCTTTGTACGGAAAATTTCAGATTTAGGGTTTTGAATTGGGGCTTTTCTAGGGTTAGTGTGGGACTCTTGAATTGGCTTTGTTTAAAGGGTATTGTAACCCTAATAAGGTGTATTGAATGACCGATGTCTTGCAATTGTAATTGTGGTTGTGTTAGGGTAATATAAGTGATTGATGGTAGGATGGAAATCTGAAATTTTAAGGGGAAATGCTGTCCAAATGTTAGATTCATATGATTTCTTGGATTTGGGTTGCTTAGAGTGTTAGCTAGTGACTTTAGGGTTGTCTAAACCCTTAGCCCAAGTGTTCCTTATATTACTTTCAAATTCTATTGGCTTACATTAGTGATATGTGGTTTGGGTTTATGACTCGTATTCGAGTCTCATTGCGTTTCCTTGAATGATTTAGGGCGTGCTAGTAACCCAAGGTGCTCGTTGGACAGAAATTTGCGAAATCTTCCTTTTCTTGATTGGTGAGTGTACTACTCAGATGAATGTTACTTCATGGCTTTGCTATACATGAAACCTATGATTTGAATGCTTATGTGTACTGCTAAGATTGGTTGAGACGAGGGTGTATTTTATCACTCTCGCTCTTTATGGCTTATGTGACTATTTACTGTATCCCTTGAATGTCTCTTGAGTATACTTGAACTGGTGTCGTTTGGACGTGTATCCAACGACTTTTACTGTTTACTCTGAGTTCAACCCCATCGGCGGTCGATTGACTCGAGCCAGCAAGGGCATGGTCGAGGAGATTGACAAGCCATGGGGACTGTTTCTTTGGAATCATTGGGTATGAGACCCTTGATCCCGGTATACTCGAGTATTACCATTGTGAACTGATTAGAGTTCGGGCCCGGTAGGGGTATATGAGGTGGAAGGAATTAGAGAAAGTGGGGTCTACGATATTGGTTACTTCTTTAAGCGTTGACAGAGAGTCAACGGGGTAAGATCAAGTACGGCAAGTGTGGAAAAGGGCTCTTGAGAGCCGTCCGTATCCTTTTATTGTATTGAAATGTGATGTTAGTTCGGCTTACCTGTTGAATGTATTTGGATTGAGCAACTTTGTGCTTATGTGAACTTTACTGAATTGCATTAGGGTACCTCATTGGGCGAAAACTCACTCCGTTGCCTTTGTTATCCTTACAGGAAACCACATTTTGGAACTGTGATTTTGAAGCCGAGTTGAGCTAGATTAATATTCTTTTGTATAGCTACTCGATGGTTGTAAAACCTTAAATGTATTTTGATGTAACACTATCTTTTGAGTTGTAAATTTGGAACCTTACATGTATAAATGTGGTTGACAATGTTCATGTGTTATTTTGGGTTTGTGAATGTCAAATTTCAAGGTTTATATGATTTGTTGGTAATCGGTTGGGTTTCGGACAGGTTCGGATTTCAAACTGCAAAAGAAAGATTTTTGGCAGGAAAGGACATAGGGGAATCCGGTAGCAAATCCGGCCAGATCTTGGCTGGATTGCTGGCCGGATTGTCTTGGAAATTTTTGAATCCAGGCAGTTGGCTACTGCCTCCAATCCGGCCAAAAATCCGATCGGATTCCGACGTGGCCGGCACTGTTAATGTGCGGCTCCGATTTTTCATTTTTCGTTTCGTGATTTTTAATTCGTTTGAGCGCGCTAATAACTTCCGGAACGTTTTAGACTGTATATAACTGTCTCAGTAGTTCTGGCGAGAGTTGGGCAGGCAGTCCGCTAACCCCTTTGGTACGCTTTAGAGGAAGGTGGGGCTGTCACAAGATGTTTATACCTTCCAAACCCAAGAAGAAACCCTAGATTAAGATCAGATTTTTCACCGAAAATTCTCCAAGAAAATTTACAAGATTGCTCTTTGCTCTTAGTTAGAGTGGTACTCCAAGTTGTGAGTGATTTAGTGGAGGATTTGTGGGTGAAATAGAAGCTAGAAGATGAAGTTTTTCTTTCTTCCCTTCTTTCTCCTTAGGCTAGCCGAAAATGAGGTGAGAGAGATGAGGGTTTGGTGTGGTGAAACTTGTGAGGGAAGCTTGGATGAAAAGTGGTTGTTAAGCTTGCCAAAAAGTCAACTCTCACTAGTGTCGCGCTAGTGTTTCATACCACCACTTTCTCTCAGGTTTGATACATTCATGCACTAATCCTCCAATGTAAATCCTCTAATACTATAATTATTCATACTTATTAGTCTAGTATTAAATCTTCAAATCTCTAATTAGTCGTACCGACGCGACTTTTGAGAAACTATTGACGCGCGCGCGGCAAAAGCTTAAATTTTAACTCACTCACATCTAATCTCTTAATTAACTTTTCTTAGTCTACTATTGATCATTTTTAATTTTCCAAGATTATTACACTCCTAGATCGAACATTGCCTCGAAAAAAAATGTGTATTCACTATTTCTGACTAAACGAGTCGCAGAAAATTAATTTTGCTAACGGGACGTTTTAAAAATATAAGTGAGACATCGTTCCATGAAAATGGATTTAAAATGGTTGAAATAAATTATTCGAAGAAAACGGGTGAATAAATAATTAAATAAACCAGTAAAATAGAATTAAAAGTAAGTAAAATTCGGGTCTTCACAATTCGGCTTCCCACAGTATCCACAGAAGATACAGGATGTTGATGCCTAGCTTTCTTGTGGCGCATCTCTTTGTTGTCCTCTCTCGCCTTGGCCTTCTCTTGACGGGGCTCCTCTGGGCATCCCGGAAAGTCTTACTCCGTCTATTCCTCTTTCAAACTTAAGAGCTATATTTTTATCCCCTTTCCCAAAGTTACTATCAGGCATATCTCGTTTCTTTGATTAAAAAGATCTAACTTGCAGTATCGCACTTTCAATCCGTTGGGTTTTCTCCATAGCGTCACTAAACGTATTGATTTGGGCTACTGCTAAGTTTTTCTGAATTTCGACATTTAGCCCTTGAACAAAGCACCTTATTCGCCTTTGCTCTGTTACTACTAGCTCAGAAGCAAACTTAGATAGTCTGGTGAATTGAATTTCATACTCCGCAACGGTTTGGATTCCCTGACGAAGTCTAATAAATTCGCCCTCCCTTTTCTCCTGAATCA
Source organism: Coffea arabica (assembly GCF_036785885.1). NCBI lineage: Eukaryota > Viridiplantae > Streptophyta > Magnoliopsida > Gentianales > Rubiaceae > Coffea > Coffea arabica. The sequence goes on from NC_092313.1 coordinate 31,072,011, forward strand.
AAGACGGAAAATATTTTGCATTAAACTCTCTGATGAAATTTACCCAAGTTCTTGGGGTTTGCTCTCTTTTCCATTAGTTCGTATCACATTCCACCAAGAACGGGCTGCTCTCTCTAACTGGAAAACAGCGAAGGTCACCTGCCTATCCTCAGTATAATGCAATGCTACAAAAATATCGATCATTTTCTTCAACAATCTCTCGGCTATATTAGGGTCAGATCCTCTCAAGAATTTTGGTAGGGAGAATTTTTGGAATCGTTTGGGTGCTCTATCTTTCCCTTCCACATGGTTTCTAGGGTTACTAGATTGGTTAACAGGGTTTTGATCCTGATGGTCCACTATTTGTACTAGCAAATCTATCATACGTTGGATGGTTGTGGCTACTTGTGCATTGGGATCGGCCCCTAGTTCGCGATTCTATTCAACTACTAGTTCGCGATTACCCCCTTGATTTAAGGGTTGCCTGGATCCACGCCCACGGGCTCTTCCACTACGTCTACCCTCCATTGATTTTTAACAAGTCTAGAATTGAAATGTAAATGCAAAAATTAAAATACCTAGATGAATAAGCAAGATGCAAGAATGTAAACAAGTTAGAAAATCAAGTATATTTAACACAACCCATTTCATACATATCATACAGTAAAAGTCAGGTACAAATAAAACAACCCCATTTACAAAAGTAGTAGGATCATATCAAAAGTATAGTGAACAAAAACTATACCAAAAGTACAAGAACATCCAACTAGAGGTTTCCTAACTACCCCTCACATAGGGTCAAAACATGGCTCATAGGAGTTCTAACCTAATTCCCAACAGAGCTAGTAGATGTTTTATTTCTAGGGTCATGGTCTACGTCAGCCAAATTTACATCCACCACCTCTCCAAGTAAAGCCCTACATTCCTGCAAAATGCCCTCGGTTTGGTCTCCTACCTCTCTTAGCACCCTAGTGAGACGTTTATTCACATTTGCACTTGCTGGCGCATAGCATCCGTACGTTCTTGCTCTTGACCAACAGCCTCTTGCAACAACTAGATTCTATCCCTCTGCATTTCCATAATTCCTCTCATTCTTTCACCTCAATTTGATCCCTAAAATTGGCATGTCTAAATCTTCTCCTCTCATCTAGCACCGTTAAGACCACATGATCAGTATAGGAGTAGTTCTGGCAACGACTACATCTACTAGTCTGACTTGCGAAACTCCAACATCGGATTGGTCCCCCCGGCCTCTCCTCATAATCGATAATTCGAAGGCGCCTCCGAGACGGCTCACTTCTACCCTCTCCACTGGTTCCTTCCATGACCTTCAAGGATAAACACAATTTACAACTTATGCAAGGTTAATCAAACTTAATGACATCCTAACACGTTACACTAAAGTTCCTTAGAATCAAATTTTCATTTCACCCAGGCCATTTCTAACCTAGATTCTGATACCAACTGTGACAGCTCCACCTTCCCTTAGAGCGTACCCCAAAGGTTAGCGGGCTGTCTGCCTAACTCTCGCCAGGACTAATTAACCCAAATTTACCACAGGTACTAAACCATAAACATTACTTCAAAATACCGCAACCCAAAATTTTATACAATTCAAGGTTAAAGTACAAGTCAAAGGATTCAAACTTATACAATTACATATAAGGTTTACTAATACCGATGAGTTTAAACAAAAATGTCTAAAGTCTAAAGCTCGCTCCACTCTTCCCCAAAATCACGTACCCAAAACTTCGCCCTTGTAAGGAAACAAAGGTGACAGGGTGAGTTTTCGTCCAATGAGGTGCGACAGGTCATGCAGTCGAAATCACATAGTTAGAACTTTAATCTATCAATAACAAGCATCGAGTAAAAAAATAAATAAATACCACAACTAATACAGAGCGGTTCAAGTAAAAAGATACAGATGGCTCTCAAAAGCCAAATTTCCCAGACACATTAGTTTGATCCAAACTCGTTGACACTCCGTCAACATTTAGAAAAACAAAGAAACATTGACCGTAAATCCTCACTTTACACCAGTTTTTGTCTACCAAACATACCCCTTATCGAGTCCCAACACCAAGCAGAAACAGTGGTGATAATATTCGAGTATACCAATTATCAGAAGTATCCAGTATTCAGTAATTCAGTGACAGTTTTCCTCATGGCTCGTCAATCTACCTCGGCCAGCCCTTTCTGGCTTGATTCGATTAACTACCAACGAGGTTTGAGCTCCAATTCACAGTAAAGTCATCGGATATTGGGCTTCAAATGACATCCAAGTCATGCATAAGTAATAGGTTTCAAATAAACCGTAGATCAATCAAACAGTCAAGTGGAATTGAGTGTGATAAAGTACATACCCGTCCAATCCAGATTAAACCAAATCACAGTCATACAACTCAAAAATTCCAGTCACAAGTAGTTCACTTTAAGCAACAAGTCATGCAAGTGGTACACTTACCAGTTCAAGCAAAGCAACGTCAAAAGTTCGTCCTCGGGTTATGCTCTTGATCACCAACAAATCCTAAGAACAACCAAGATAAAAGTATTATGGTTCAATCATTCAAAACTTAGGTGATCCAAGGAAAATCCAAGTAACTCCTAGTGCAAAGATTCAAATATGGTTTTGGTATAAAAAGAGAGCATTTGAACCCAAGAGACATGGGTAACCAAGGAGTTTCTCATTCCAATTCATGGTTGGAAATTTCCAGCAGCAAAATAGTGAAGAAAAACAACCAAATCTCGAGTTTAAAGTGGAACAAATGAAACTAGAAAGCATGCTAGAAGGAATTATTACTTTTCCTCTTGTTTTACACATGGTTTTATCCAAATTTCATCTTATACACTACCACCAAGGTGAACTCAAGTAATCATAAGCAACCTTAGTCCAAACCGGTCCAAAATCACCCCTCTAATGTCACTCATATCACAAGAAAGAAAGTAATAAAAATTTCAGCAGTACTTCCCCTTATTTCCTTAACTTTCCCTCCCAAACTGAACACCTATATTCATAGCAATCCAACCTCAATCACAACCACAAGTTATAGGCTATAAAGTACACTTATTTAAGGCCACAAAGCCACCCAAAATAGCAAATTATCTAGCTCAAGAATAACCACAATAAAGCTGGAAAAATGTAACCCTAAACTGAAATTTACTACTACAAGTTGAAATTTCTTATAATGAAACCAAAATAACATATAAAAGTTAGAAAATTCACATGGCAAAGCTACTAGATCATACCCAAGCTCATTTCAACATATCAAAGCTGAAATTTCTCACTCAAAACTTGAATTTTCCAACCACTATACAAACCATGAAATTTTCCATGTAATCTATCAAAATCAAGTTTTAAATCCACTCATATGCAAGTAATAAAAGAAAAGATGGTTTCTTGATATGGTTACCATGAAACTCTATGAAGAAATGGAACTCAAGAGCTTCCTCCTCTCAAATCTCTTCACCAAAGTCCTTAATCCTCCCTAAATGTCACTTTTTATGATTTGGATTGCAAGTTTAAGGTGAAAACTCAAGGATTCAAATAAGATTCAAGGTTGGAGTTGAAGTTTTTTCTCTCTTTTTCTCTCAAAGGGGGTCGGCAAAGAAGGGAAAGAATGAAGGGTTGTTTTGGTCAAATTTTGTTTTTATTAAAGGCTAAGAATGGTCTTAGTCAAAGTCAAAGCTCCATAGCTTTAGTGACAAATGGCATTCAAAGGTTAATCCTCATCTAATTGTCTCCCAAATGCTAAAATATCTAGCCAATCTCTAATTACTCCTTAACATCTTGTAAAATAAAATTTCTTTGCACAAAACTCCTCTTAATTTTCAAAAGTATATCACACAAATCACTAGTGGGTCCTACTTCCATAATGCATTACGAATTTAACATATACTAACTTATAGAAGAAAAATGATTTGAAAACTTGACTCACTTATAAAAATATCTAGGAAATTAAGACAATAAAGTAAAGTAAAAAAAATGTATTCAAAGAACTAAAATAAAATAAAAATAATTTTTCGGATCCTCACATTCTACATATAAACAAACATTTCTAATCCCCTCATATTCAACAAATGAAAATGGCAACTCATGCCTGATGATTGCATGATACGATTCCTGTCAGAAACCAAACTCGTATTTCACAAGCCACGGATCTAGACAAACAATACCTAAGATTTGGCAGCGGAAAATTAGGCCCAATTAATTCTAGGGTTCACGAACATGTTGATATAATCTCAACCCGTAATTAATCGAATTGAAGAATCAAAGTTGATGGATAGAAGGTGCCCCAATTTAACGTGCTCTTGAATTGATAAGCCAAATTTCTTGAACACTCGAGATAACTCTAAAGTATTCAAAGGAATCGTTTCTAAGAACCTAGGAGAAAATTCTCTCACACATAAGTGTTTTTTTTTTTGCTGGAAATTCTTGATTAATTTTATTAATAAACAAGATAAGCCTTTTATAGGCCTTATAAGACTCAAAACCTAATCATACTAGCATAACTAATAAACAACTCAAAGTCCTAAAAGGACAAGTTCAACAATTCGGCTTAGACTTCTTCACAAGCTGGCCAAATGTAAACTAACAATAGAAAACATACTAAAACTAAAATAACTACTAGTTGACTACCAATTATAAACAACTAGACATAGACTACTCACGGCCTTATTCTTAAGAAAAGATGGCTGTACAATTGATAACAATTATAACTTAATTAAACACACTAAAAGCAAGAAAGGGACCCGAATTGTTGAAATTCAATGAATCGGCTTCTTATATGACTAGAACGGTCTTATATAACTAGAACATGAACCACTGGATCACAAGCTCAAATCATTGCATACATCATTAAATCTCTAAATTTCTCTTGATGAATACTTTTCAATCAGAAGTAATAAGATATTGACCAATATCTTTTGTTATTATCTTTTGACATTTTATTATGTGTCTTTTAAGTTTGCCAGTCCTATTTTTACTCTGTGCAGAGTAAATGCAATGACATATTTTTCATATGCACTTCAATTCCTCATTCGATTTTGAAGTCAGGATAGTAAAATGAGCCCAAACTTCAAAGTTTAGCTTCTTTCTTTTTTCTCCTTTGAGAATAGGGTCAGGGCATTGAGATTGATTCATATCTATTTTATCTTTAACGTTGTTGTCACTACTACTATCATCATCAACATCAACTGGCCTTGGATTTGTATTATTTGCATCCATCTTTTAACCAATAAATAGACATACATGTCATTGTCTATTCGTGTTAAAATTTCTCTTAACATAAACACAAAATTTAAAAGATGACGCATTCACAAACAATTTGACATTATGAGTAGATGATGCTTACAACCACAATTAACAACTACATTTAAATTAATATTTTCAACGTAAAACACTTATGTCATTATGTCAAAGCTTGAGACTAACTGACTAAGTGTTTATTTTCCAGAAGTGCATCACCAGTATTCAGTAGTAAGACCACTTTGGAAAGTTAGACGACCATTAAACATTGGGATAATGACATCAATTGAAGATACAGGAGATCATGACATGTAAACGAACATCCAAATGTGAGAAAAAAAGTCATTCCTTTTCTTTTCAAGAAGAAAGAGGTTTTTTTGAGTAAATTTTGTTTATTTATGACTCCAAAAAACCTCTGCAAAATCTCAAGAAAAAAATTAAAACAGGACAAATTTCCTTTCCAATTATATAAGATTTTCACAAAATGAAAATAAATCAAACTACGTAGGAGATGAAGGAATGTTTAGCTTAAGCCAATGGAATGTCAGTATATCTACTATTACTTCATCTATGCGACTCCTACTGTGCTACATCACTGAAAGAAAAAAATGATGAAAATCACATAAATAATCGATTTGGGGTCGATTTGAATTCTTTTGGAATCCTTCAATATTTGATGCTTAAGAGAGAGTAGGAGGGTCAGAGAAGGGTCACACAAATTCAGAGGCTAAGGCTTTCGGTCGGAGAAGAATGATTGCCACTGACTACTGAGTGTTGAGGGAGTCTGGACTCTGGAGAAGAAGGTAAGAAAGAGGTGTTCTGCCCTGAGGTATTCTACCCTGCCACCTGGCGGCTGCTAGTAAGAGAATAAGAGTCAAGCACATTTGATAATCCAATTCAATAACTAAACTTAATGAATTCAAATTTAATATATTCAAATCGTTTGATAATAAAAAAATTAAACATTTGAATTAATTAAGGGGTATCGAATTTCCTAGGCAAAATTTGTTTTCAAAATTAAGTGATAAATCATTCATTGCATGTGATATGCATTCAAATGTATTAATTTAATATTTAATAATTCAATGATTTTATGAATTCAAATTTCAAATTTTAAACTTCAATTTTATGAAACATTGACTCAGATTCAAATTGTTTTTTTTTATCTATCGAATCTAACCCAATTTCCACTCAAGCCCGTGAAAGCTCAACCCAATTTCATGTTAGATTTGTTTCATGTTTTCTGAAGCTATTAGGCTTGTTAGTTAATTATCCAAGAATTTAGCCGAAAGAAAAAATAGAAAAAGAATGATGGAAGCAGCGAAGGGTGAAATCCCGGTGTTCATACATCTGTGATGATATCGAGCAGAACCAGGGCAATGAAATTGCACAGCGTTGGAATCAACAAAGATAGATTACCCAGTACTAGCAGAAAAGTAATAATTGGCAATGAAATCAGCTCAATAGTGATGTATTGATTAAACAAGATAGTTACAGAGTTGGTGGGAAAAGAGAAGAAGATGAACAAGAATGAAGGAAAAACTTGGGAAAGAAGCAATGAACCAGGAATGATCCTAATTGTTTTGATTACACAATATTCTCCTGTACTATCTCCCAAATCCACCTATATAACGCTGCAACTAATAACTAACTCCTTAGCTCATCCAATCTAGTTCGGACACGTGGCCCTTTGTGCTAAAGTCTAGTGCAGGACCACTTGCAGCTGAACTCATGTTTTCTAAACTGATTTCCAGTAAAGGCGTGGATTTGACTTCCACGCCTTCTACTGTGTCTATCACATTTCATGACTCCTCCATGCAAATCACGCCTTCAGTTTGTTTCTTCAGTTTGAACTTCTACTTCATGACAATTGCTCCTCCTTCAATCAATCTTGTCCTCAAGATTGAAATTCAGGGAACTCCTTCTCGATTTTTCCTGTATCTTCCCATGTGGCTTCGGCAGGAGTGGTTCCCCACCAGTGGATGAGCCACTGAACAGCTGCTGCATTTTTCTTCTTGATGATTCTGCGATCCTCTTGGTGTTGCGCCTTAGACCTTGGGCCAAAGTACTTAGCAGACAGCTTGGTGTTGCCCCTTAGACCCACAGAGGTTTGCCTATATGGCTGTAGCCTTAAGTAGACCCAATCTCTCACACTGAATGTTCTCTCGCTCCTATTCTGATCAGCATATAACTTCATCCTATCCTATGCTTCTTGCAAGTTCCTTTTAGCAAATCATCCAACCTCCGTCTATCCCTCAAGTGATCTTCTACTGCTGCTACCTTGGAGTGAGAGTAGGGTCTCGGTGCTAGTTGAGGAGGGGCCATTCCATATAAGGCCTCAAATGGACTTATGTGCATAGCTGTATGATATGTAGTGTTGTACTACCATTCTGCAAGGGAGAGCCAGGCATTCCACCTCTTAGTTTCTAGATATGTCATATATCTCAGATACATTTCCAGCACCTGATTTACCCTTTTAGATTGACCATCTATTTGAGGGTGGTAAGCAGTGCTCAACTTTAGATCAGTCCATAGCAACGTGAATAACTCAATCCAGAAATGGCTAGTGAACACCTTGTCTCGATCAGATAGCATACTCAGAGGTACCCTATGCAGTTTACAGATCTGATCCAGGAAAATTCGAGCTACTGTTGGTGCATCAAAAGGGTGGGATAGGCTGATAAAGTGTGCTGACTTGGTGAACCTGTCCACTACCACCATAATAGTGTCCCTTCTCTCTGATACTGGAAGTCCTTCAATAAAGTCCATGGTTCCATGAGTACTGAGGTATAGGAAGTGGTTGCAGAAGGCCAGGGTAAGCAGCGTGCTCATCTTTACCTTTTCTACATGTATCGCATTGCAACACAATTTCTTTGATGTCCTTATGCATCCCTGGCTAGTGGAACAGTTGTTTGGCCCTCTGATAGCTTGCCTGTATTCCAAAATGCCCTTCTAACTGTGAATCATGTATTGCAGTAATAATTTTCTTCCTTACTCCCCCTTCTGTGCCAATCACTATCTTTCCTTTATATCTGAGCACACCATCCTGATAGGCGAAAACTGGTAGGCTACCAGGGGTGAGCAGTAGTTGCTTGATGAGATCTTGTGTTTTTTCATCCCCATCATAGCTTCCAATTACTTCCCTTACCTACTCGGGAATGACACAAACCAATGTGGCACAGTCTCCTTCTTCCTTGTTGGTTCCCTGGATAGTGCATCTGCAGCCACATTCTCCTTTTCTTTTCTGTGCCGAATCTCATAGCTCAGTCCCAACAAATTGGTTAACCATTTTCTGTTGAAGTGTAGTGGTAACCCTCTTCTCCAACAAGTACTTCAAGCTCTGGTGGTCAGTCCTTATTATGAAGTGGTGTCCTTCCAAGTATTGCCTCTATTTAGTCACTGCCATCACCAGGGCTAGCAGTTCCTTTTCATAGATGGATAGTCCTAGGTTCTTAGGACCAAGACTCTGGCTCAGGAATGCCAAAGGTCTCTTGTCTTGCATCAGTACAACTCCCACCCCTTCATAGTAGGCATCAGTCTCAATCACAAATGGTTTAGTAAAGTTAGTTAGTGCTAGTATAGGTGTGCTACACATTGCCAATTTCAACTTCTGAAATGCCTCATCAGCTTCTGCAATCCATTGGAAACCATCTTTCTTCAACAGCATAGTGGGAAGTTTTGCTATAGTTCCATATCTCTTCACAAACTTCCTATAGTACCCTGTCAGTCCCAGAAATCCTTTCAACTGCCTCACAGTAGCTGGTTTTGGCCAACTCATCATGCTTTCTACCTTTTTAGGGTTAGCCATCACCTCCTGATCAGAGATGATGTGTCCTAAGTACTGTACTTTTGTTTGAGCAAATGAGCACTTGCTTCTCTTAGCATAGCACTAGTGCTTCTTTTGGATGTTCAGTACTGCTGCCACATGCTCTAGGTGACTGTCCAATGTGGCGTTGTACACCAAGATATCATCAAAGAACACCAAAACAAACTTTCTTAGTTGTTCCCTAAAAATATGGTTCATGGGACTCTGAAAAGTGGCTGGAGCATTAGTCAGCCCAAATGGCATGACCTTGAATTCATATAATCCTTAGTGAATTCTGAATGCTGTCTTGTGTCTGTCTTCCACCTTAACCTTGATTTGATGATAGCCAGCCCTCAGGTCTATCTTGGTGAAGAATTTGGAGCCCTGCAGTTCATCAATCAACTCATCTATCAATGGCATAGGGAATTTGTCCTTTACTGTCAGCTCATTGAGCTGTCTATAGTTGACACAGAACCTCCAGCTTCCATCCTTCTTCTTTACCAACAATACTGGACATGCAAAAGAGCTGTTGTTGGGCTGAATGATCCCCATTTGCAACATTTCCTTGACCAATTTCTCTATCTCACCCTTCTGCGCATATGGACATCTGTATGGCCTGTTTTGAAATGGAGTTGCTCCTTCCTTCAGTGGAATAGCATGGTCATGACTCCTGGCTGGAGGCATGCCTAGTGGCTCGGAAAACACTTCCCCAAACTGGTTCAGCAGTTCCTTCATTTCTGCTGGCATCTGCTCATAGCCCAACTTTTCCTCTTCCACTACATAGAGTTGGGCAGTGATTCCATATGCCTGCTTCCTCCTCCATTTAGCTAGTTTACTCCCTTTGACAAGTTTCAACTTAAGCTTTTCTACTTCTCCCTTCAACTGCACTGGTTTTTTTCCTTTCAGGAACTTCATAGTCAGCTATTTGAAATCAAACTCAATGGGACTATATTTGGCCAACTAGTCAATGCCAAGCATCATGTCACAGCAACCCAATCTAAGTGTATTGAATTGGTGATGGAAGTCCTGCCCTTGTATGCCCCATCCCACCATCTTTTGTAATTATCTAGATTTTTCAACATTCCCCTTTTGCCCCTCAAGTGAGTTACCAGAATCAACTGGCTCATCCACCACTATGAAGTGCATATGAGCCTATTTGCAGATATGCCCCAAGGTATAAGGTTCAGCACACTTGAAACACAACCTCTTTTCCCTCCTATAACTGAATTCAGAAGGAGTTATTCCTTTAAATTGGTTGGCTGAGTGAGTCCCTATCTTGGTGTTCTTATGGGAAATGAATTTTGGTTTCTAGTTGTCAGGCCATTTCCCCTTATTTTGTGGGTTAGAGGTCTGTAAATGAGTTGTGGTAGGATATTTTTGGATGATTTTTCCCGGTGCCTTCCTAACGACTTCTAGATTTTTTTCCTGTAGTTTAGCAGCTTTAATAGCATCTGCTAGGGTAAGGGGCTAACGATGTTAACAATCTCATGCTTCAAGCCGCTAAGGAAACAAGATCTATAATAAGAATCAGGTTGTCCAGGAAGGGAGGACATTACCAGGGACTTAGCAGCTCAAACTTTTCCAGGTAATCTGCTACACTGCCAGTCTGCACCAGTTTGTTGAACTCCTCTATAGCCTCCTTTGGATCTCCTTCTCCAAACCTTTCGCAAACAGCCATTGCCAATTCCTTCCAGGGAACTGCTCCTCTTTCATGGTACATGCCATGGAACCAGATATCTGCCTTGTCTTTAAGGTAGAGCTGAGCAATATCAGATTTCAAATCTTCCTCTACTCCATGGATCTGGAAGTACTTGTTAGCTCTCCTAACCCATTCCCTAGGATTGACCCCATCAAACAAGGGAAAGTCCGTCCTAGCCAGTTTAGCTCCCCCTCTTCCTTTTGTTTTCTCATACTTCCTATTGACCACTTCCACCATTTGGTCATTTCCAGTGCTACTTCCCTCTACTTCCTTCCCTTTATCGCTTAGTTTGGACATAATCTGTGCCATCATATTCATCATTCCCTCATATTTTTGGTCCAGATTCTTAATGGCTTTCTCTGTGCTTTCCTGTCTATGCTCCATTGCTCTTACTGTCTGCTCTATTCCATCATTCCTGTTGGCAAATGTCCTCACGACACTTCCCAACTCGGTTAGATCCTTCCTCAGCAATTCGTCCTGAGTCTTAGTCATCCCAATGGCTCGTGGTTGTGCTTTGATACCACTATGATGATATCGAGCAGAACCAAGGCAATGAAATCGCACAGCGTTGGAATCAACAAGATAGATTACCCAGTACTAGCAGAAAAGTAATAATTGGCAATGAATTCAGCTCAATAGTGATGTATTGATTAAACAAGGTAGTTACAAAGTTGGAGGGAAAAGAGAAGAAGATGAACAAGAATGAAGGAGAAACTTGGGAAAGAAGCAATGAACCGGGAATGATCCCAATTGATTTGATTACACAATATTCTCCTGTACTATCTCCCAAATCCACCTATATAACGCTGAAACTAATAACTAACTCCTTAGCTCATCCAATCTAGTTCAGACACTTGGCCCTTTGTGCCAAATTCTGTTGCAGGACCACTTGCAGCTGAACTCACGTTTTCTGAAGGCGTGAATTTAACTTCCACGCTTTCTATTGTGTCTCTTTATCGCATTTCACGACTCCTCCATGCAAATCACGCCTTCAGTTTGTTTCTTCAGTTTGAACTTCTACTTCATGACAGCATCATGCTGCTGAGAAAGTTTTTGTACGACCGATTCCCTGGGGGATTGACGGAAGTTCAATATCACTGGTGGTAGGGAAACCATGGAGGCTCTCTGAAGCAAAAAACCCTGGGCAGCAGTGTGAAGCAAAATCTGAATTGTGGGGTTGTGTTTGCGGCTGATGACTGTATTATTGTCCACCGGAGTCTTCCGCACAAAAAAGGTGACCCTCCTATTATCCCTGCCTCATCATCTACTTCACGTTTTGCTTCTGCTAACTTCCGTACCATTCAAAACGAGTTTTGGGTCGAGGGTGAGGGTAGGGCACTAGAACTCGAGAAAGAAATGGAGGAGATTGAAGTTGCCGTGGTCTGGAGCTTAGGATTGATGATGCTGGAGTTCAGATTGGGTTTTGCCCGCCAATAATCACTCGGAGCTGCTTAATTTGGTGGAGAAAAATCAGAACAGGGGAGTGGTCTGGAGTCAAGTTACTCCGTGCTAGCGACCTAATTGATATTAATGGTCAAACTAGAAAGAGGTGGAATTTGGGGCAGAATCCCTCTAAGAATTTGTGTTTCTCGACACTATTTCAAGAGGTAATCAGGTCCTTGAATTCTAACCCTGCTGGTAGACCTAGTTTGGAAGAACTATTTCAAGGTGATTTGTTTAAGGGCCTTAAGCCATTTGAAAAGGTTGTAGGGAAAATCTTTGAGGGGCGTGTCTTTGATGGTAAGGGCATCTACAAACGGAGGAAAATTCTTAGCTATCACGGGGAATCTCTGGTTTACCAGACCAAGTATAAGCCCATCAAAAGCTCTGATGACTATGTGGCTTTGAAGGTAATGGAGAAGGAGAAGTCTGCTCCAGAAATCAGTTGAGATCAGTGTGGATGCTAATTCCCATCCATGTATCGTCGGGGTTATAAACAAATTTGCAAGTGGTGCAAGTTATTGTGTCTCCATGCCCTTGTTTGATGAGGGTTCATTGAGGCTTCTTTCAAGGACTTGATGAAGTAGTGGTCGGCCTGAGGATTGAATTGCCCTGGTTCTGAAAGGTCTTCGTTTCCTCCATGAAAATCATATGGTTTTCAAACGTGTTAGTCCAGACCATATTTTGTCTGTAGGAATCCTTTATGCATTGCTTTGGGTCATGAAACCAACTCCGTGTCATGCTTGGAATTCTGACAATGCTAAAAATTCGGTGATGAATTCAACGATTGATGAATTCAGTCATGTATCAGAATTCTACGATGCTGGGGAGGCTTATTCCTCCAAGGCTGACATATGGCTCCTCAGATTAGCTGCTTTGGAATTGGCCTATCACCGCATCCCTGTCAAGACAAGAGCAGGCTTAATGGCTTTAACCTCATACATCAATCAAAACAATTGTTAGCCTAATTTATATAGCCTGATGGAGATAGGCAATGATATTAGCAGGACTGAAGCACCGCTTGTCGCGGGAGAAACAAGACAGTTTGTTAAAGTCAAGCCACAGCAGCAACTCTTGACTTCTTGCTGCAGCCGCAATTCTTGATTCTTGACTGTGGCAGAATTTTGTAATCCCACATCGCTAGAAGCTGAGGGAATAGCCTCCATTGTTTCCTATAAATAGAGAAGGCCTTTGAGAAGTTTAAGTGCACCACTCAAGAGAGTTATATGGGCTATTAGTTTCTTAAGTCATTTAGCCCATTCAGTCAAATATTTTAGGCTCTCTTGATTTGAGTTTAGGAATATTTTCTAAACTCTTTTGTAAGTGCCTATTGGCGTAGGAATCACTTTCCTACGGCTTTTTTGTATTTCTTCTTCATAGTAGAAATATTGCTCCTCCCTCGCCCGTGGACGTAGGTCAATTTGACCGAACCACGTAAATCTTCTGTGTCTTTTATTTGCTTTGTTATCCGTCTTTATATGGTCGGTTTTACCGCCTAATTATTATATGGTTGGTATCTACCGCCTATCTATTATATGGTCGGTTATACCGCCTAATTTGTGCTAACTTGAGTTTGTCTATTTCCTGGCCCGGTCCTAACAAACTGGTATCAGAGCTGGTTATTATATTTTGCAAGACAGGTTCATCTGGTGGGGCCCGTTCATCTGGTGGGGTCCGTCCATCCTGTGGGACCCACTCACCTTGTGGGTCCGTTCATCCCCGTGGGGCCCGCTTATCTCATGGGGTCCACTCACCTTGTGGGGCCCGCTCATGAAACTTGCATATTTGTTTGGCCAGTTTTTTGAGACAAACTTCACGTTACAGATTTTGTGGCAACAATGACGATAACAAAGACGGTTGTCGAGAAATTCGACAGGAATGTCAACTTCGGAATGTGGCAGCTCAAGATGGAGGCCATTCTTGTTCAAGACGGAGTTGATCTAGCGATTCATGGAATCGAGAACAAACCAGAAGATGTAAAGGATGCGGATTTCGCCGATATGGATAAGAAGGCCAGATCCAGCATAATCTTAAATCTCTCCGATGAGGTATTGCGTGAGGTAGCAACGGAGACTTCGACCAAGGCTATGTGGGATAAATTGAAAGCCTTGTATATGAAGAAGACAGTCGAGAATCGGCTATATTTGAAGCAGAGTTTGTACATGCTTCGGATGTCTGAAGGTACATCTATACTCTCCCATCTTGATAAATTTGATTCCATTATTATGGATTTGGGGAATATAGATTCGAAAATTGATGATGAAGATCAAGCCCTATTACTTTTGTGTTCCCTTCCCCAGTCTTTTAAGCATTTCCGCGATACTATGATTTATGGAAAGGAAACAATTTCGTATCGGAAAATTAAATCTGCATTAAAATCTAAAGAGCAGATAGATAGGGACATTACTGGGGAAACTAGTGGGAGTCAAGCCGATGGCTTGTTTGTTCGGGGTAGATCTGAAAAGAGAAACACAGAAAATAGAAGTAGATCCAAGTCCAGACATAAAAATGTGGTGTGCAATTATTGTAAAAAGAAGGGCCATGTTATCTCTGATTGCTTTAAATTGAAAAATAAAGAAAAGCAAAAGGGGAAATTTGTTGAGAAAAATACTGAATCCGCTGAAGCTAGTATAGCAGCTGATGAGAATGATGGAACTATTTTCTGTGCAACGGAAAATAATTTTAGGTCTAACAATGAGTGGATTTTAGATTTGGGTTGTTCGTATCATATGTGTTCCAACAGGGACTGGTTTTCAACATATGAATCAGCTGAAGGTGGAGTTGTCTTAATGGGCAACAACGCTGTTTGTAAAGTTGTTGGCAAAGGCACAATCCGGATTAAAATGTACGATGGTATTGTGAGGACGCTCACAGATGTTAGACATGTTCCAGATTTGAAGAAAAATCTCATCTCTTTAGGCACTCTTGAGTCTATTGGGTGCAGGTATTCAGGTGGAGATGGAGTTCTCAAAATCAGTCGAGGAGCCCTTGTTGTTATGAAGGCACACAGATCTGGTACTTTATATATTTTGCAGGGATCTACTGTTACAGGTGCTGCTGCTGTTTCAACATCATCTTTGTCAGATACAGACATCACCAAATTATGGCATATGCGTTTGGGGCACATGAGCGAAAAAGGCTTAGGCATACTAAGCAAAAAGGGACTTCTTTGTGGTCAAAGTACCGGGCCATTAGAATTCTGTGAACATTGTATTTTTGGGAAGCAGAAAAGAGTCAGCTTCAGTTCACCAGCAATTCACAAGACAAAAGGTACTCTTGATTACATTCATTCAGATCTATGGGGTCCTTCTCGTGCTCCTTCTAAAGGTGGTGCCAGGTACATGTTGACTTTCATTGATGATTATTCAAGGAAAGTTTGGGTATATTTTCTTAAGCATAAAAATGATGTTTTCCTAACTTTCAAGCAATGGAAAGTTTTGATTGAGAAACAAACAGGAAAGCATATTAAGCGGTTGAGAACAGATAATGTCATGAAATTTTGTGGAGGTGAATTTAATGAATTCTGCAAGAATGAAGGAATTGTTCGGCATCACACCGTCAGGATGACGCCTCAACAAAATGGTGTGGCTGAACGTATGAACAGAACTCTTTTGGAGAGAGCAAGATGTATGATCTCCAATGCAGGGTTGACAAACGACTTTTGGGCAGAGGCGATCAATATGGCCTGTTATATTGTCAACCTTTCTCCTTCTGCATCTCTTGATTTCAAAACTCCTGAGGAAGTTTGGTCAGGTACTCCTGCTGATTATTCCAATTTAAAAATTTTTGGGTGTCCAGCATACATGCACGTGAATGATGGAAAATTGGAGCCTAGGGCTAAAAAGTGCATTTTTCTTGGGTATGCTTCTGGGGTGAAAGGATACAGATTATGGTGTCCTGAACCCAAATCTCCAAAATTTGTGATCAGTAGAGATGTTACTTTTGATGAATTGTCTATGTTATCTTCCAAGAAGGAGTCTTCCAGTCCTTGTACTACTGATAGTACACAGAAGCAGGTGGAGCTTGATATTGGTAGTTCTGGTGCTTCTCAGACCAAATCTTCTATTCAACAAATGCCAGTAGATGCACCTGAGTCTACTGTGGAAGATAGTTCAGAAGAAGAGGAATATTCCATAGTCAGAGATAGACAAAGGAGAGACATTCGACCACCACAAAGATATGCAAATTTAGTTGCATATGCTTTGTCTATTGCAGAAGAAACTGATGCAGTTGGTGAGCCTTCCACCTATTCAGAAGCAGTTTTTTGTGATGATTCTGCAAAGTGGTTGATTGCGATGAATGAAGAAATTGAATCTCTTCATCGTAATGAAACTTGGGTTCTTGTAAAGCCGCCGTTAGCTAAGAAAATTGTCGGTTGCAAGTGGGTCTTCAAGAAAAAGGAAGGTATTCCAGGGGTTGAAGATGCAAGATATAAAGCACGATTGGTTGCAAAGGGCTATAGTCAGGTACAAGGTATTGATTTTAATGACGTGTTTTCACCTGTTGTTAAACATAGCTCTATTCGTGTTTTGCTTGCTTTAGTAGCCATGTATGATTTGGAGTTAGAGCAGCTTGATGTTAAGACAGCTTTCTTGCATGGTGAACTTGAAGAACAAATTTATATGAAGCAACCCCAGGGTTTTGAGATTGAAGGTAAGGAAGACCATGTTTGCTTATTGAAGAAATCCTTATATGGATTGAAGCAGTCTCCAAGACAATG
Organism: Coffea arabica; assembly: GCF_036785885.1. Classification (NCBI taxonomy): domain Eukaryota; kingdom Viridiplantae; phylum Streptophyta; class Magnoliopsida; order Gentianales; family Rubiaceae; genus Coffea; species Coffea arabica. Next base: position 31,088,899 of record NC_092313.1, read on the forward strand.
GTATAAGAGGTTTGATTCCTTTATGTTGGGTCATGGTTATTCAAGGAGCATGTATGATAGTTGTGTTTATTTCCGGAAGTTAAATGATGGTTCTTTCATTTATTTGCTGCTTTATGTTGATGACATGCTCATTGCTGCCAAGAATTTGTCAGAAATTCACACTTTGAAACTGCAGTTAAATAGTGAATTTGAAATGAAAGATTTGGGAGCAGCTAAGAAAATTCTTGGCATGGATATCAAGCGAAATCGAGGAGTAGGGAAGTTGTTCTTGACCCAGAAAAATTATCTTGAGAAAGTTTTGGAGCGTTTTGGCATGAAAGATGCTAAACCAGTATCTACTCCTCTTGCTAGCCATTTTCGGCTATCTGCTGCTCAATCACCAAAATCAGATGAAGAGGTAGATTATATGGCACGGGTTCCTTATTCCAGTGCAGTCGGCAGTGTTATGTATGCAATGGTTTGTACTCGTCCAGATATTGCACAAGCAGTCAGTGTTGTTAGCAGATATATGTCTTGCCCTGGTAAAACACATTGGCAAGCTGTGAAGTGGATTCTCAGATACTTGCGAGGTACTTCAAATGCATGTTTGGAGTTTGGAATAAATAATAACACTTTGGTTGGTTTTGTAGACTCAGACTACGCTGGGGATCTTGACAGGAGAATATCACTTTCAGGTTATGTATTTTGCATTGGAGGTTGTGCTGTTAGTTGGAAAGCTACTCTACAACCTGTCGTAGCTTTGTCTACTACTGAAGCAGAATATATGGCTGTGACCGAGGCAATCAAAGAAGCCTTGTGGTTGAAGAGTTTATTTAGCGAGTTAAGTCTATATCAAGGTGTTACTGATATTCACTGTGATAGTCAAAGTGCCATACACTTGACTAAAGATCAGATGTATCATGAGAGGACGAAACACATTGATGTGAAGTATCACTTCATTCGGGATATCATTGCTGAGGGAAAAGTCCTTATTCAGAAAATCAATACTAAGGACAATCCAGCCGATATGTTTACGAAACCTCTTCCAATTTACAAGTTCAAGCAGTGCTTGAACTTGATTGGTATTCATTGTTGGTGATTTATGCCCATTGGGGCTTATGTGGAGAAGGTGGAGCAATTTTACTATTGTCGATAGTGGTACTCAAAATTATGCCAAGGTGGAGATTTGTTAAAGTCAAGCCACAGCAGCAACTCTCGACTTCTTGCTGCAGCCGCAATTCTTGATTCTTGACTGTGGCAGAATTTTGTAATCCCACATCGCCAGAAGCTGAGGGAATAGCCTCCATTGTTTCCTATAAATAGAGAAGGCCTTTGAGAAGTTTAAGTGCACCACTCAAGAGAGTTATATGGGCTATTAGCTTCTTAAGTCATTTAGCCCATTCAGTCAAATATTTTAGGCTCTCTTGATTTGAGTTTAGGAATATTTTCTAAACTCTTTTGTAAGTGCCTATTGGTCTAGGAATAGAGGTGGCAAAATGGGCGGGATTTGCTTGGGTTTGAGATGGAACCAAGTCATATGGGTTTGGGCCCAACCTTACCCATATGTGTTTTGGGACTAACTTGGGCGGGATCATTTTGGGATGGGTTTAGATTGATCCCGCCCAATACCCAAATCCATTTTCTACATATTTTTTTCCTTTAATTCATTTTTTATTTTTATATAATTTTAATATTTTTGATTTATTAAATTTCTTTTAGTTTTATTAAATAAACATGCAAGTGCTTTATACTCAAGATTCCCACCAAAAATTGGATTAACAAATAAAGGAAAAGATAGATATACAGCCATATTCCAACATATATCAAGATGGCCAAGGTCCTTAGGATGTTGAATATTTATCCTTATCATTGTCCAAGGATGACAGGTCTAAACTAACTGAAATGCTGGAAATTCTTGTGGATAATGACTAGGAAGACTACTAAATTATATTCGCTGGTATGACTATAAAAATTGTTAAAGATAATTTTTGAATCTAAGATTCTGTTTGGATTGACTTTTTTTTCAAAAAATAAGTTTTTCAAATACAATGTTACAGTAATATACAATAACTCAAGAAACATCCCATCCATATTAATATATCAAATATTTCAAAAAAAATTTATAGTAAAAATTTTTCATATACACTGCTACAATAAAATATTTCAAAAACACCTACAAAAAACAGTTAATCCAAACGGAGCCCTTGCCATTTGAGCCCAATGGGTACCCAAGTATTTCCCATCCTTTCCCATTCATTAATGGGTATAGTTGGGATGTGTCCTAACTTAAACCCAATACCAAATTATAATACCCATCCCGCCCAAAGTTCCTTTGGGCATGGGTAGCCCATTGGGACTTGGGACAAATTGCCAGCTCTACCTAGGAATCACTTTCCTACGGCTTTTTTGTATTTCTTCTTCATAGTAGAAATATTGATCCTCCCTCGCCCGTGGACGTAGGTCAATTTGACCGAACCACGTAAATCTTCTGTGTCTTTTATTTGCTTTGTTATCCGTCTTTATATGGTCGGTTTTACCGCCTAATTATTATATGGCTGGTATCTACCGCCTATCTATTATATGGTCGGTTATACCGCCTAATTTGTGCTAACTTGAGTTTGTCTATTTCCTGGCCCGGTCCTAACACAGTTCACCAGCAATTTCAGTAACTTTTGTCAGCGTATGCCTCCATGAAAATCCAGCACAAAGAGCGTTAGCTATCCAGCTGTTGGAACATCCATTCTTGAGAAGTTGTACTAGTCTTGAATGTTTCGATAAGGTGCTTAAGTAATATGGCCATTTTGAAGCTTCTCCTGCCCTGAGTTTGCTTGAAATATTTTGTGTTTCGACTTATTGTTTTTGATGCTTAAAGGTGCTTAAGTAATGTGGGAAGTTTGAACATTTCTCCTGCCTATGTTAAAAATGAGAAATTTCATATTTTCGGCGTACTATTTTATCTAAAGATTGCAAGGGTTAGGGAGGTGTTTATGGTGAAAGATTGGAGTTTTGTTGGATGAAATGGAAGATTGGAGGAAGAGAGTAGGGTTTCGGTGTGAAGAGGGAAGAAAAAATTTTGAAAAGTGCAGAAACGACTTCGTTTTTGCTATATCCGTGAAACAATCCGAGCTCGGATCGTTTCTGGAAAGCCTCGGATCAGTCCTAACGGAAACACAGACGAGCCTTCGGATCTATCTGGGTTGGAATGGATCCGAGCTCGTATAGCTTGATCCGAGGTCGGATCTGTCTGAGTTTTTAGGATCCGAGCTCGTATCCTTATTTCTCTGCACTAATTGCAGAAACTGCAATTTTTCAAACTTTTTCTCCCTTTTTTCGGCCAATTCCAAATTACACATTGGGCAATCTTTTTATCAATTCTAACCTCCCACGCACATGTAATATACCATAAATACAATATCCAACCTCTCAAAACACATCAAACACATTTACATAGAAAATCGAGGAGTGAGGTTCTTTGATCATTTTTACACTTTTACACTAAAATGGCATTTTTGGGCATTAAATATACATCAAATGAGTCCATGAGCCTTTATAACCATGATGTCACCAAAACTCACTTAAATATACTTGAAATGCACAATGTATGTATATGCATGGGAATTTTAAGCACTTAAAACACAATTTGGTACGAAAAACTCTCTTTTTACACATGTTCTTCAAATGTACGTCCAAGATGGATGATAAAACTCCCGTGCCTCCTACAAACAAGTGAAATACATCTAATTAGTCAATTAAATCACACCAAAATAAAAGAAACACATAAATACACTATTATCATTAGGTTGCCTCCCAACAAGCGCTTTTGTTTATAGTCGTTGGCTCGACTTTCCTATAACTTCTTTTAACTCTACATTGCATTTCCTAAGGAGTAAATTACTCCTTTAGGAACTTTTACTCCGGTCAAATAGAGCTTCAATCTTTGGCCATTTACTTTGAATGGAGCACCATTTTCTCCTTTTATTTCCACTGCTCCATAAGGAAATACTTGAGTAACTTCAAATGGTCCCGACCACCTTGACTTCAATTTTTCTGGAAATAACCTCAGGCGTGAGTTGAACAAAAGTACATTTTGCCCTACCTGAAATTGTTTAGGAATAATATGCTTGTCATGCCAATATTTGATCTTTTCTTTATAAATTTTGGCATTTTCATATGCATGTAGTCGGTGTTCCTCCAATTCACTTAGCTCAAGTAATCGCTTTTCTCCTGCAAAATTAAAAACCATGTTAATAGATTTAATTGCCCAATAAGCTTTGTGCTCAATCTCTACAGGTAGGTGACAAGCTTTCCCATAGACTAAACGATACGGCGACATCCCTAGGGGTGTCTTAAATGCCGTTCGGTAAGCCCATAGTGTATCATCTAGCTTTGTAGCCCAATCCTTGCGTGATTTATTCACAGTTTTCTCCAAAATGAGCTTTATCTCTCTATTAGCTAGCTCTGCTTGTCCATTGGCTTGAGGATGATATGGAAGTGACGTCTTGTGCCTACAACCATATTTAAACAATAAGGAATCCAATTGTTTGTTACAAAAATGTTTCCCTTCATCACTCACTATGGCCTTGGGTATACCAAATCTACTAAAAATATTATTTTTAAGGAATCTAAGTACAATCTTAGAATCATTAGTAGGTGAAACGATTGCTTCTACCCATTTAGAAACATAATCCACTGCTACTAAGATGTACTTATTATTAAAAGAACTAGGAAATGGTCCCATAAAATCAATACCCCATACATCAAATAACTCAACTTCCAAGAATGTAGTCAGGGGCATTTCATTTTTTCGAGATATATTTCCAGTTCTTTGGCATGCATCACAATTTTTAACATATTCCCTAGCATCTCGGTACATAGTTGGCCAATAAAATCCTGATTGCCATACCTTTGCCACAGTCTTTGAAGTACTGAAATGACCACCTGTTTCAAGGTTATGACAATGATATAAAACATTATGTACCTCATCTTCAGGAATACATCTACGTATCATACCATCGGCACAATGTCTATATAGCAATGGTTCCTCCCAAAAGTAACTTTTGACATCATGTAAGAATTTCTTCTTTTGATGATAATTAAACCCCTTTTGAATCTCTCCACTGACCAAGTAGTTAGCAAAATCTGCATACCATGGAGAATTTCTAAGTGCTAGGACAAACTCATCCGGAAAATTCTCTTGAATTGGAACCTGATCTTTGATTGGGATATATTCCAAACGTGATAAATGATCTGTAATTAGATTCTCCGATCCCTTTTTGTCTTTTATCTCCACATCAAATTCCTGCAATAAAAGAATCCACCGAATTAATCTAGGTTTTGCATCCTTCTTATGTAGCAAATATTTAAGAGCTGAATGGTCCGTATATATAATAACTTTAGATCCTACTAAATAAGATCTAAATTTATCTAAAGCAAATATCACTGCCAATAGCTCTTTTTCTGTCGTTACATAATTGAGTTGTGCCTCATTTAATAACTTGCTAGCATAGTAAATGACGTGCAATCGTCCTTCTTTTTTTTGTCCCAAAACTGCTCCAACCGCATAGTCACTTGCATCACACATCAATTCAAATGGTAGTGACCAATCGGGTGAAGTTATAATTGGGGCCGAAATCAATTCCTTCTTCAACCTTTCAAATGCAACCAAACAATTGTCATCAAATTGAAAAGGAGTATCTTTACATAATAAATCACATAATGGCTTTACTATTTTAGAAAAATCTTTAATAAAACGTCTATAAAAGCCAGCATGTCCTAAAAAACTCCTTATCCCCTTGACATTGCTTGGAGGATCAGAGAGTTTGTCCAAAATTGTCTTATTTCTGCATCTCGTTTGCGGAATATCCCATTCTGCTGGAGCAGCAGACCTTTTGTTTAAAAAGTTCTTTTGGCTTCAATGTTTTGGAGCAATTAGTCTTTCCAGCCCTTCTTTTTTGCAATATCTGCTGGATTTGAATTCTACTTAATATCCTCAAGAAAGAAGGACAACTTGTAGTTTCCACTCTAGACATGTATTATTGAGGTTGACGTTAGTCTGTTTTAGTTCTTTGATGCTTGCTAAATTGTGTGTTCAGTGCTTTGTACGGTTGTATGACTTTCTTTAAGCAATCTGTGCATTGTTGTTTTCTCATTCAGAAAACTTGCAATCCTTAATAGTTGTAAGAAATGGATTTTCTGTCTCCTGATTTCAATTAAATATGTATGTATATGTCTCTAGTCTTTCAAAATGGAGCTTCTGAAGTATCAGCATATTTTACTCTAGCAGACACTAATTCTGGAAAAACTAGAGATAAATATATAGCGAGTCAGCATTTGTTGTTTTTTCTTTCATCCTTGCAGTCACTGTGCTGACAACTTCCAAAGTCTTATGAAGAGCTTATTGTTTTCTAAATTATCCATTATGTTTGACAATTGGCAGTGGTTCAACTTGAGGATATGCTCTGGTATCTTCAGGGCTTTAGTCTAGATATGTATTGAACTCTTGCTAGCATCCTGTATAGCAACTTGTAATAGCTTCAACTTGATCCATTTTTTTGACATGCTGGCTTTCATTGCATGGAAACTTGAATTTACTTGGTTTAATTTTATCAAAAGTTTGTCAGAGAAGTTTGTTTTGAGTATCTTTTTAGTTGATATAGAAGACACGTGCTATGTTGATGAATGCACATCATCAGTTGTATCGGCTCGTAGAGAGCATGCTTGGAGCAGGCTGATGACTCCTGTTAGAAGTTTTTGGAACTATATAGGGTACATGCCTCAAAAATGATACTTGATATGTGCCCTCTTAAAGAGTCCTTGAATATTGCGTGTTCTGTGAAAGATGTATATATCAACATTATAATATCTTGACTGTATGTTAGCATCAGAACTGTAGATCTTGAAAGGTGCAATTATAGAAGAAGTGGTTTATCACCTCCATGAAGATTTGGTCTTTATAGCTAGTACCTTACGCAACCCAAGGGATAAAGCCCAATGGAAAATCATAGGGTTTTACATATAAAAACCTAAGTGTTGACAGTGACTGCAGAATGTAGCGTTCACTGTAAGTGTTACTTTTCTGGCAGGAGATGCCTGATAATGTGTATCACTGACTTTGAGTGTGTTATATGTACATTTATAAATGAACACATAAAATTCCTTTATTGTGTCGAATAGTTCTTTAGCTACAATTTCACCGAGAATCCACTCCCAGACTTGGTGCGGATGTTGTACAATTCTTTCTGTGCATGATACTCATCTGCAGGATTGTTGTAAAATTTTCATCCTCTTTGTAGGCTACCAAGATATATTTGGTTCGTTAAACTGCAAGACATCTTAATGTATTTTGGCTTCTAAATGGTTTATGAATCTTTTCAAATTAATTAGCATGTTTTGTTGTGCCTCACATTCATAATTCAACAAGATACCACTAGGGGTGTCCTGGCATGTAGCTCACACCATCAGGGTGACACAGCCGAGCATTATTTCTCAAATCTTGTAGTGAGAGCGAGACTGCTCAATCTCAAATGGTTCAATTGAGAATAATATAAATGTGTAGAAATAGTAGAATGGTATGATGAAAGTGGTTACTTAGATTTGAATTTTTGACCAGTGTACTTTAAGTTTTCAGTCTATACCTTTTGCTTATGCTTACGATTTTCTTCCAGCTTCACAATGTCCTGACTTCTAGACCTTTAAGTTTCTGAATATTTAACCAAAAACAGATGCATAGATTTCTTGTTCCACCGAGTGTTTTAGATCCTTGCACTGATTCATATTTGGCAAGATTTCTACATATTCTTTGCTTAGAAATTTTTTTCTTCCTGTAGCTCAAAAGTTTTGGCCATCATTTGGTAGGTCAATGGATGCAACATAATTGAACACTGCATTACACAGGAAGAAATTCAATACAATTCAGGGACATCCCCAAGGCGTTCAGCCCTGGAAATGCAAAGATGTCTACTTGAGTGAGATTCACATTAAAGGCATCGAACACTTTTCCCCTTTCATGTGGCCAGTCGTAGCATCCAAGGGAAGGCATTGGTAGAATGCAGAAGTGACAAAAAATGTCAAGAAAAGACGAGGTGAATACTAAGATTATTGTAGGAAGCCGTGCTCAAGAATGATACGATTATTAGCTCTCTGGTTGCTAGGAATTACGTAAGTTGGTATATATGTCCCAGGGCAAGAATGATAGATGTATTTGTACGCGATAAAAATTTTGTCTACAGTATTTACAGAAGACGAGGTGAATACTAAGATTATTGAAGGAAGCCGTGTTCAAGAATGATACGATTATTAGCTCTCTGGTCGCTAGGAATTACGTAAGTCGGTATATATGTCCCAGGGCAAGAATGATAGATGTATTTACAGAAGCCCATATAGGCGGCGTTGGGGCAACTTTTCAAATATGGCTGCCAATTAACGTAGGCTGTGGCGCATACATGGATTGGATATCATATCAGCCTGGGGTTGTTTTTATTCGGAAAAAAATGGATTGGTCTGTATCTCATTACATATTTGTTTGGTATGTGCTTAACGTTGTGCAAGTTATCAAATAAGCAATCATTTGGCACTTTTTTCTTCAATTAGATTAGTCTGTATCTCATTGCATCATGATTTAAAATGGCCCTTGTTCCTTCATTTAGATTGAGTCGATCGTGAGATTTAACTCCTATTTGAATTTGATGCTCTCAATTCTCTAGTTTGCCGTTCTCAATCAGGAAAAGAAAAATAATGTTATGAAGTACTCCTCTCACTGGAGTCATACAGCCATGGCTCCCAGATGACAAAAGCAATTAAACAGACATTTCGTCAAAATGACAAAAATATAGCAATTGTATACAGCTCAATTATCAGGAAAAGGAAGAGTTTGAATGCTTGCACGGAGGCAAGAATTTCAAATTTTACTCGAACTTGTAAAACTTCAGAGAGAGGAAAAAATGCAGTAGAAAACTCCAATTTTGTAACCACATCGAGTCAAGAATTTTATTCAGTACACTAACCAGTTTCATCACGCAAGTAAACTCAAATGCTAAGAAGTCACATGCATCTAAATAAAAAATTTGAAGATGACAGCTTTAATCTTTTGTTATTGTTTTCTGCAGTAGATTATATGTCTTTTTAGTTTTATAATTTTGAAGAATACTGTTTCTATGCGTAGTTGTTATTGTTTATTTTTAGTTTTATAATTATGATGATTACTGTTTATAATTATGTTGACAATTATATTTCTTCAAAAGACTCAAAGAGTGTCAGAAACTAATTAAAGAAAATTCAATGGGCTTGCAATGCTTTAGTTTTTCTGCTTCAAAAACAAATTTAGGATTTGATACTTAGAAAATTGACTAAAAGGTATTACATAGTAATAAGACACGTGTCATCAGACTATATGCTGCATCACTATCAATCATGCACGTTCAACCAAATAAGTGAAGTAATTTTACCATGTTTGGAACCCACCAGACAAATTAATAATTCTATTTTTCGTTGTCAAACCACCTATCTCAAAATTGACAAAATTAAAAATGGCATGACGACTATATTGAGTATATGCATAAATAGTTTTTCACTTTCACTTGGTTGTATTTGGAACAGCATAACAGTACGGACCATATTGAGTATATTCCTTTGTAAAGAAGGCATGAGGGTCATCCACGAATGCGGGTCCAATTATGCATGTGCAATACACGGCATGGAATGTACGTATCTTTGAATTCGGTAACAATAATTGGATTTTATAAACAAATCTTCAATAAGAAGTATAAACTACTAGGGTTGGCCTAGTAGTTAGAGGAGAAATTTTAGAGTTTTTTCTATTATCAAGTTTAGGCTTTGAATTCTATGTCTGACAATTGAAAATAAGAAGACTGTGAAGAGGAGTGGAATGGTAAAAGGAAAAAAAAAAGTAAAGAAGTGTGCGTGCTTGCATGTATATATATACACGCATATATATACATACACACACATATATGTGCGTGCACGTGTAAAGAAATGATATATTTTAGTAACTTAGTTCATGTATGTTTCGAGTGCAAGTTTATTAGGAAAAATTTTTAGAGTATTTTCTCCACACATTTCTGATTTACCTCTTTACCTTAACATCACATTGTAAAATGTATTTTTCTAAAAAAATTCCTATTCAAATATATCCAGTTCTTATTTTTTTCAAAAAATAAAGAAAAATTTGTATTGCTAAAAATGGGTGATAGAAGATGCTTAAAAAGCAGAAATGAAACTTTGAACATTGTTGAATGGTCAAAGATTCAATGCTGATTGAGACCCTATAAATTAGAGGTCTTGTGTTCAAACATTATGCCCTTTTTACTTCTTAATTTAATCTACTCTTTCTCTACTAAAAAAAAGAAGAAGAGGGAACTGGTGTGTGTATGTTTAATATGCTTGCGTGCATTTACTTTGACAAACATACATACATATACATACATACATATATATATATATATATAAACATCGTACTCAATGATTGCCACGGAAGATTCCTCCTTAGCCAAATTATTTAAAGTATTTATACTTCCTTCATTACCCTAAGCCACATTTCATCGTCCGTTTGAAAAAGTCTAACCCAATCTGGCCACTTATGTGTAAGCTTGTCCAAATCGGCCGAGCTGTAGTGAAAAACCCAGTATTCATTTTCAAAGTTAGGCTCCTACTGGAACACACGTACCTAAGGGGGATCACATTCTGGTATTGTAGTTTTTCATGATTTTCTTCAGTAAAAGCCTTAAACCCCACTTGCACTAGGGTACAACGAACAAAGGTGAGTTGGATATACTTCCGTATGACTGCAGAACTCATTTCCACAATGCGATTTTGACGCAGCAATAAGAAATTATATCAAACTTGAAATCAGTCATCCTTTGGGGTTCTATAAATAGCATCCTCCCTGTCAGTTATGGACACATTCTTGCCTAGCCACTTTTAGTTTCAGCCAAACTACATTTTCATACCTAGCTCAACTGAAATTAAACTTTCCATGGCATACCAGAGCGCCTACAATATGAATTACCAGATACTACTATGCTTGATACTCTTCTCCCTAGGCCTTCTCCTACCACTGCCATCCCATTCTGCTGATCCAAGCCCACTGCAAGATTTCTGCGTTGCAGATCTTGATTCCTCTTTATTCATTAATGGCTTTCCGTGCAAAAACCCTGATAACGTATCTTCACAAGACTTCTTCGCCAATGGGTTCCAACAAAGTCCAGGAGAATTCAATATTTTCGACGTCAATGTCACTCGGCAAGATGTTCATCGATTTCCAGGACTCAACACTCTAGGGCTGTCAATGAACCGAGTGGTTTTGAAGCCTGGAGGGCTGAATGCACCCCACGTCCACCCTCGTGCAGCCGAGCTGGCTCTAGTCATGGATGGAAAACTGTTTGTAGGCTTTGTGACAACCGGAAACGTTTTCTACTGGAAAATTGTGACTTCAGGAGAGTTGTTTGTGATTCCTCCTGGGCTAGTGCACTTCCAACTGAATATTGGACACGAGAACGCACGCTTCTTCGCCTCGTTCAACAGTCAAAATCCAGGGATTCAGTTCGCCCCCCTTGCTCTTTTTAACTCCACGCCTTCGATTCCTGATCTCGTGTTGAGTAAAGCATTTCAAGTAAATCAAAGTATCATTGAGCTCATTAAGTCTAGGTTTGCAACTGTGTCGACTGTGTCGACCGTGCTTAAGTCATCTTACTAACATCGTATTCCAGGGTGTTGTTCATTATAGTTGGCATATTAAATAATAAAAACTTCTATATTATTGTTTAATTGTATTTTGGTCAAGTTAATTTTTAGTAGTTTTATTGGCGTCAAATTAGGATAGTTTTACTATTTAGAAACTAGTATTGTATTAAGTAATTTCTTATGGTTGTCAGTAGTCTGGTGTCGGATTTAGTTGGAAACAATAAAAGTTTGAGTCTTGTTATTGATATTAGTCCTCTTCATGTAAATTAGCCTCCATATATATATATATATATATTATATTTATATTTATATTGGTTTTGTGAAAGTTATCTCCTATATTTTTTTTGGGTATAATTATTAGGCTCTACATCTGGTATCGGATCCTATTTGCATGAAATTAATCTTTGGGTGAGTTGTCAGAGTTAGGACACAAGATTTGCCGGGACCGTTCAATTGATCACGTAGGGCCATTATGTTGGTTTTGGAGTATTTAATTGGTGAAAATTAGACCATAAAATTGGTGTGAAAATTATTAACTTGATTGTGGATATTGCTAATGGTGACAGTTTTTGACATGGTACGTAAACACGGCACAAAAAATCCTAAATGAAACATGATACGGAATAATTTATGTTAAAAATGAATCCACACGAACATGACACGCAAACAGAAGGGTTGTATTGGGCCAATCCGTAGGTTGATATGACTAACATGTTTTTGACAAGTTAAGAATTTTGAAAAAATGCTACTTGCTTCCATCCTAATACTGCACTTAAAATAAATGGTTTTGTATTAAATTTTATAGTTTAAGAACTAAAATAATATAATCAACTTCCTATAAGAATACATAAACAACACATAAATCGAGACTCTGCAAATTCACATATGCAACTGTTATGATTTTAATTTTTTGCTTCCTTCCTTTAATATTCTTATTTTCTCAAATTGACAAGCATAAACAACCTCTATGATTTTAACTTTTCACTTCCTGCCTTCACTCTTCAAATTGATCGAAACTTACCTTTAGATCAAATATTGCTCAATTTTTCTTCCTTTCTTGTGATTAAATATCTTTTCTAGGTAAACTTTAATATTTCACAAATTTTCTATCATTTTTGTCTATTTTATTTGAACATTTTCTAGTTTATACTGCTCCTTTATTTTATCATTTTCCCTATCATTTTCTTTCTTGTGAAAGAAAAATAAAATAGGCTTTTTTCTGTATATTATTAATGAGATAATCATGCATCCAAAACTTACACAAGTAAAAATCCAATGACAGGCTACAGCCAAATTAGATTAAGAGAATATTACATATATTCTTGAAAGAGAACCATGTTTTATTTTTTGGCAATATTTCTCCTATAATTTTTATATAAAAAGTTAAATGAGTCAATTGGGTCAAAACATGTGATGAACCTGTCCAAATGTGTGGAGAATTGCAGCTTAAAAATGTTTTTGAAGATTAAGAATTCAAATTTATATTAATGAAATTTACAAATGAGATTATTATTGCTAAACTTGATTCAATAGAGAGCTTGATTTAAGGGAAACAATGTTGGCATATTAAATTATAGCTAAAAATTTGAATTTTCTATACTATTATTTAGTAGCATTTTGGTCACACAAATTTTTTTAGTAGTTCTATGAGAGCTAAGTTATGGTAGTATATTTAAGAATTGGAAGCTCTAGGACATAGAGGTTCTGGGTTCAAATCTCCATTCCTCCTCCCCATTTCTTAAATCCTATCCCTCCCCTTGATTAGAAAAAATTAAAGAAAAGGTTAAAATAATTATTTAGAAATTGGTACTGTATTAGATAATTATTGTAGTTATCAATACTTGTTTATCAAATCATGTAATCTGTAAGTAGAGTCATATTACCATACCCACTTGAGAAGATTGGAAGTTTAATAGCCTTGTTGTTGTGGTGTTATTAATATTATATTATTAATATCATTGTTCTTTTCTCGCATATACGTGTATATGTGTAAATTAGCCTCCCATATACATTGGGTTTGTGGAATTTATCTCTCATAATGATTTTTTGGGTATAATTGTCAGGCCCCGTTCCCAGAATGTAGCACCATCACGCCCTAGACAATGCTAAAGGCGTAAGGCAACAAATTTCCAAAGCAACTACATTTACCTTTATATAAACTTTTTAAATCCGCAAATACAAGATCATCTATAACAGCAATTTTGTGTCTTCCAAAATAAAAGAAAGATCAAACCTTCTACAATATGTACAATATTCAAATCCTATCATAAGGTATCTTATATATAAGTACAAAAGTTATCCTCCAACCCAAAGTCATCTCCATCTCCATTACAACCCCCAAGAGCTATCAAGGTTTACTTCAATGAACTCATCATTAACTGCATAATTATAACAAAGGGGTGAGCAAAATCTCACTCAATAAGTAGTGCATGTATCTCATTATTGGCCTGAGCATGTTACATACATAATATATATTTCAAACGTCATTAACTTACACATATAACTTTATAAGAACATGGTTACTATAAACATTTCAATGGCATATCATACATCACACACAAAAAGGAGCTCAAACCATAAGACAACAATTGACCCAGGATATCCAGTTGTTAACTTAAACTTAACCAGTTAACACAGTTCATAGTGCTAACAACCACACAGTTAGACCGTTTCATATTGCTAACTACAACACGGATAGCTCGTTTCATATACCAATTACTTGCGAGCAACTAGTCCTGTCAAAAGTCGCTTATACAAGAGCTCAACAAACATAACATTTCATTTCACAAATGACCATGGCAAGAGTAATAACTAATATCACAAATTATACTTGCTCATGCCATTTTAGCAATTAGACAAGTAGCTTTCATAATTTATCATTCAAAAGATAAAGGATACGTGTACCACTTACCTCGATCCAATTGATACCCACGCTAGTTCAAGTAATCGGAAAAATAGCTACCTTCCTCACCTAGACATAATAATAAAATGTTCAATTACAATCTTAAAGATACCAAACTACTCCAAATTATCATAAACCCTTAACCACTAATTCCTAATAAAAGATCACTTCCTCATCAAAGTAGGACATAAGGGTTTACTTTAAAGGGTCACTAACTTCCAGAAATACAGAAATAGGGCAAGAGATTTATATAGATTAAAGCCCCCTGAATCTAGTTTCCAACGCAACAAACGGCACCTAAATCTGAATTTTCTACACCAAGTTATATCCAAAGCATTGAAATATGTCTATAGAGAAAATTCAATCTATCCGAGGATTATAACCAATCCATCCGAGGATTTTAGCCAATCCGTCCGAGGATTATAGCCATGGATTTCCAGCAAGCTTTCAAGGCAAAAACAAGTTCCAAATTCAATAATCAAGTTCCATTTCCATCTCAAGTCATCTTCCAACCTCCATAGTTGTCAAAATCAACATATTTCAGCTCCCAAAGTCATGTAAATACATAAATAATCTTGAAAATGAATTGCTAGCTCAAGTCATTCTTTCCCTCAACATTTCTCCTTTTTATATTGATGATAGCCCTATACCCATATGAAAATAGAGACCAAAACAAACTTTATACACCATAGCCATGGAAGCTAACCAAGGATTTGAACCAAATACTACCCAATCACCCAATCAAAGAAAACCAAGATCATGTTCAAGGTTTCAAGAAAATACCTTGGTTAGTTGGCAAAGTAGAATCTCCTAACTCCTCACTCCTCACTCCTTACTTGTACTTGATTTGTCAAGAATCCTCCTTGATTGTAAGGAAAAAGGAGAGAAATAAGAAAGGGTTTTGTTGGAGAAGGAAGAAAAAAAGGAAATGAAGAAGATGAAGAAATTTTTTGGTAAAGATGAATAGTGAAATCCCAATATTACTTTTATTCTTTCAAAATTTCACTTATTAACACATTGGTCACTCAACTTAACATCTTTCACTTTTCACCCCAAAATAGTATTTCTTCACACAAAATGCTCTACATGACACTTGGGTATCACATTCTCCCCCTCTAATATAAGTTTTGACCTCGAAATTTATTGTACCTCGTTGGTTAAACAAATGTGAATACTTAGTTCGCATTTCCTCTTCGAGTTCCCAAGTGGCTTCACGAATACTATGATTGGACCATTGAACTTTAACATAGAGAATTGTTCTTCTTCTTAGCACTTGATCTTTACGACCCACAATTCGAATTGGCTTCTCACTATAAGTTTGATCCTCTCATACCATTAATGGCTCATACTCTAGGATATAACTTGGATCAAATACATATTTTCTCAATTGCAAAACATGAAATACATTGTGAACTCTTGATAAAGATGGTGGCAAGGCTAACTTGTATGCCAATTCTCCAATTATATCCAAAATTTCAAAAAGCCCAACATATTTTGCACTCAGTTTTCCACTTTTCCCAAATTACATCACACCCTTCATTGGTGAAATTCTAAGATATAATTTATCCCCTTCTTGAAACTCTAAGGGTCTTCTTTTCAAATCAACCAACTCTTTTGTCTATCTTGTGCTGTTTTCAACCTTTCTCTTACTAGTGCCATCTTCTTGATTGTAGCTTGTACAAGTTCAGATCCAGTAATGATCCTTTCACCTACCTCATCCCAATATAAGGGCAATCTACACTTCCCCCCCCCCATATAGAGCTTCAAAAGCTAGCATGCCGATACTACTATGATAACTATTAGTGTAAGAGCACTCAATTAGCACCAGAGAATCCTCCCAACTGCCCCCAAAATCCATAACACATGCTCTAAGCATGTCCTCCAAGGTTTGAATTGTACGCTCTGATTGCCCGTCGATTTGAGGATGATAAGCTGAGTTGAGGTTTAACTCGGTTCCCGTGGCTTGTTGGAGACTTTTCCAAAATCGAGAGGTGAATCTAGGATCACGATCAGATACAATACTCATTGGGACACTATGATAATGAATAATACAATCCATATAGAGATTAGCCAAAGTATCCATAGATGCAGTAGCAACCATAGGTACAAAATGAGCTGATTTTGTCAGTTGATCAACTATCACCCAAATGGTGTCATTACCTCTCCTAGACCTTGGTAATCTAACAATGAAATCCATTGCTATATGCTCCTATTTCCATTCCGGTATTGTCAAAGGCTTTAATAATCTAGCAGGTCTTTGATGTTTGGCCTTTATTTGTTGACAAACTAAGCATTTAGACACATAATTCGCGATCACCCTCTTCATACCACTCCACCAATACGACTGCTTTAAGTCTCGGTACATCTTGGTGTTATTAGGATGAATAGAGCCTTGGAAGAGTGAGCCTCCGCCATTATTTCTTTTCGTAACTCCGGATCTTTAAGCACCACAAGCCGATTCCACATCCATATACTACCATCCTTGAGTAGGTGAAAGTCGGGTAATTCCTCACTTTTAACTTTTTCCTTGATTTTCACCAACTCAGTATCATTTTCTTGAGTTTCCTTGATTCTCGAAATTAAAGATGGTTAGGCAACTAGAGTTGCGAGCACATGCGTGAAGGATTCTACCACCTCTAAATTCAATTCCTCCATTTTTTTTACTAACATAATTGCTATCATTCCTGAATTTTTCCTGCTCAAAGCATCGGCAACCTTGTTTGTTTTTTCTGGATGATAACTAATGGTAAGATCATAATCTTTCATTAACTCAAGCCATCTTCGTTGTCTCATGTTGAGCTCTTTCTGAGTGAACAAATACTTTACGCTTTTATGATCTGTAAAGACCTCACTTTGCTCCCCATACAAGTAGTGCCTCTAAATCTTCAAAGCAAGAACAACGACTACCAATTGCAAATCATGTGTAGAATAGTTTTGTTCATACCGCTTCAATTGACGAGATGCATAAGCTATGGCCTTCTCATTTTGCATTAGCACACATCCCAACCCATTTTTGGATGTATTGCTATAAATAGTGAAACCTCCAGATCTAGAAGGTAAGGTGAGAACTGGTGCTGAAACAAGCTTATTCTTCAATTCTTGAAAACTATCTTAACATTTAGGTGTCCACTCAAACTTAACATGCTTTTGAGTTAGACAAGTCAAGGACAAAGCAATAGTAGAAAAACTTCAACAAAATTTCTATAGTTGCCAGCTAAGCTCAAAAAACTCCTCAATTCTACCACGTCAGTAGGTCGGGGCCAATCCACAATAGATTCTATCTTCTTAGGATCCATAAAGACACCATCTTGAGAAATAACATGCCCAAGGAAGGACACACTTTGAAGCCAAAATTCACATTTGTTGAGTTTAGTATAAAGCTTCTCATGCCTCAAGACTTGTAAAACATCTCGCAGGTGATTTTCGTGCTCCGCATCACTTGTGGAGTATACCAATATATCATCAATGAACACCACCACAAATCGGTCTAATTGCTTTTTGAATACCCCATTCATCAAATCCATAAAGGCTGCAGGAGCATTAGTCAACCCTAAAGGCATGACGAGAAATTCATAATGGCCATACCTTATTCTGAATGCACTCTTTGAAATATCCTACAGTTTAATCCTTAATTGATGGTATCTATAAGAAGATCTATTTTTGAAAATACCTTAGCCCTTTTTAATTGATCAAACAGGTCGTCTATACGAGGCAATGGATACTTATTCTTGATCATAATTTTATTGAGCTCCCAATAATCAATGCACAATTGCGTACTTCCATCCTTCTTTTTTACAAATAAAACTAGGGCACCCTAAGGGGATACACTTGGTCGAATCAATTTCTTGTCAAGCAACTCCTGAACTTGAACTTTAAACTCCTTCAACTCTGTGGGGGCCATCCGATAGGGTGCCTTAGATATAGGTTCTGAGTTGAGTATTACATTAATCTCAAAATCAATTTCTCTCTTGGGAGGCAGACCTAATAATTCATGTGAAAACACATCTGAAAATTCTCTTGCAATTGGGATATCCTCAAGTTTTATCTCCCCTTTCTTACTAGAGTCTGCTATATAAGTTAGAAAACATTCACAGCCCTTCCTAATTGCTCTCCAAGTTTGTATGGCAGATAAAATGGGTAGAGACTTCTTTGGTTTTCCTCAACACCCTTGAAAAGAAAAAGGTGGAATGTTTGGGGTTTAAAAATCAACACTTTTACCCATACAATCTATATGGGCATAATTTTGCGATAGCCAATCCATACCTAAGATAGCATCAAATTATATTCAATTGCACTAGATTTGCCTTAAACTCTCTCCCACCTAAATCTAAAGTACAGCCTTCATACATAAGGTGAGAAACTAAAACTTTTCCCCCGGGAATGGCTACACGATACAGGTCATCCAAAACATAGGGTTTAATATCTAACTCTCATGCAAACTTCTTTGAAATGAAAGAATGGCAAGCCTCACAATCAAATAACACATACGCTGGAAGAGACTTAATCATTACCATACCTGTCACAACATCCTCTACTCCCGCTGCTTCTTGTTCAGTCAAGGCATATACCTTAGAGTTTGAGTAAGGTCGATTTGCACTAGAATTCAAGCTGTTTCCTGGGCTATTGTTGCCTCTAGTTTGCTTAGAATTCGGGCAATTACTCATTTTATGCCCCACTTCTCCACAACTAAAACAAGCTCCCGTTTTCCACCTGCATTCTCCCGGATGAACCCGATGACAATAATCACATAACTTAGATGGGTTAGTAGGTAGACACATTGGAAAAGGTTGTTGAGAAGAAGTAGCCTGTTGCGAAATTATAGGTCTTGGTAACGGTGCTTGTCGGGGAGGTTGCATTGGTCGAAGAGGTTGCATTACACGAGAAGGCTGACCATGTTGACGAAGTTGGCCTTGTATTACAATTTGTCTATTTCTCCTTTGTCTCGTCTCTTCATCCTCCTAAAGAATGTCTTGTTCAACATCTAAACTAGCTTCATACATTTGGTCACAATTGGCATAGAAATTTTCAGATATTTTTTATTGAATCCGACTATTCAATCCTCCCTTAAAGGAGACCATCTTCATAGTCTCATCGGCCATTGTAGAAGGGACGAAGCATCCCAAGGAGAGAAAAGTAGTGTAGTACTCGCCCACAGACATGGAACCTTGCTTAAGGTTATTTAATATTCGAATCTTTTGAACTCGAATAGCTGGTGGAAAGTAATGTTATAGAAACATCTTTTTGAACTCATCCCATGTCAAAGTACGACCTGAAGAAACCATGGTGAGGGCTACACCATCCCACCATTTCTCTGCTTCACCAAGAAAGATGTCACTACTTGAGGTCGAATATCTTCTGGCACCATCATAGTTTTGAATTTCTTCTCAATTTGGGATAACCATCTCTCTGCCACATTCGAGTTTGGGCCTCCATCAAAAGTAGGCAAATAGACCTTGCTAAGCTCCTTGAAATGGTACTTAACACTAACCCATATCTTGCTCTCTTTTTTTTTGTTGTTGTTGTTGTTGATATTGCTGCCATCCATGCATGAACTAATATGCCACAGATAAGGTAGCTGGATCTAATTTTAGGGAGGAGGGGTGCTTTGATTTGTATTATTTGAATTCAAAGGAGGTGTTACCCTAGACGTATCTTCACCTTTACGTCTTTGAGCGGCTTGGTGAGCATCTAACATAAATCCCCCAATAGGGGTATCCAATTCATCTTCATTCCCATTCGGTCCAAGATTTTCAAGTACCACATCTTCTTCTCCCGTAGCTCATACATTATTCTCTTGAATACTGACAATATCCCTTTGCTTTCTTTTTGGTGCCATCCTGCAAACACAAATTAGGCTAGGGCAAAATCTACCTACACTAAGCTACCGAATCCTCAAGTGATAGCAATAGGTATTTGAACACAAAAATCAAAACTAAGTCAATCCAAACTAAGGTTGGCCACCCGAAGTGTAAATCAACTAGCTCGAATATTCTGTCCAACATACACACTACATTACATCAAACTTTCAATAAGTATTAATTCTTAAGGTACTATAAGTAAGATTGATATGTAGGCTCTGATACCAAATAAATGTCACGCCCCGTGTTCGGAATGTAACACCGCCACACCCTAGACAATGCTAAAGATGTAAGCCAACAAATTTCCAAAACAACTACATTCACCTTTATATAAACTTTCTAAATCCACAAATACAAGATCATCCATAACAACAATTTTGCGTCTTTCAAAATAAAAGCAAGATCAAACCTTCTACAATATGTACAATATTCAAATCCTATTATAAGGTATCTTATATAGAAGTACAAAAGTCATCCTCTAACCAAAAGTTATCTCCATCTCCATCTCCATTACCACTCCTAAGATCTATCAAGATCCACTTCAACGAACTTATCATTAACTGCATAATTATAACAAAGAGGTGAGCGAAATCTCACTCAATATGTAGCACATGTATCTCATTATTGGCCTGAGCATGTTAGATACATAATATATGTTTCAAACGCCATTAACTTTACAAGAACATGGTCATTATAAACATTCCAATGGCATATCATACATCACACACATAAAGGAACTCAAACCATAAGACAACAATTGACCCCAGATTAACTTAATCGGTTAACATGGTTCATAGTGCTAACTTCAATATGGTTAGCCTGTTTCATATTGCTAACGACAACACAGATTACTCGTTTCATACACCAACTACCTGTGAGGAACTAGTGCCGTCAAAAATCGCTTATACAAGAGTTCAACAAACATAACATTTCATTTCACAAATGACCATGGCAAGAGTAATAACAACTATCACAAATTATACTTGGTCATGCCACTTTAGCAATTAGACAAGTACCTTTCAAAATTCATCTTTCAAAAGATAAAGGATACATGCATCACTTACCTTGATCCAATGGATACCTACGCTAGTTCAAGTAATCGAAAAAATGGCTACCTTCTTCACCTAGACATAATGATAAAATATTCAATTACAATATTAAAGATACTAAACTACTCTAAATTATCATAAAAAGGAGTCTAATACTACCCTTAACCACTAATTCCTAATAAAAGATCATTTCCTCATCAAAGCAGGACATAAGGGTTAATTTTAAAGGGTCACTAACTTTCAGAAATACATCAACATGGCAAGAGATTTATACAGAGTTAAACCCCCCTGAATCTAATTTCCAACGCAACAAACAGCAACTAAATCTGAGTTTTTTACATCAAGTTATGGCCAAAAAACTGAAATATGTCTGTACAGAAAATTCAATCCGTCCGAGAATTATAGCCAATCCGTCCGAGGATTATAGCCATGGATTTCTAGCACGTTTTCAAGGCAAAAAACAAGTTCCAAATACGATAATCAAGTTCCATTTCCATCTCAAGTCATCTTCCAACCTCCATAGTTGTCAAAATTAACATATTTTAGCTCCCAAAGTCATGTAAATACATAAACAATCTTGAAAATGAATTGTTAGCTCAAGTCATTCTTTCCCTCAACATTTCTCCTTTTTATATTGATGATAGCCCTATACCCATATGAAAATAGAGACCAAAACAAACTCTATACACCATAGCCATGGAAGCTAACCAAGGATTTGAACCAAATACTAACCAATCACCCAATCAAAGAAAACCAAGATCATGTTCAAAGTTTCAAGAAAATATCTTGGTTAGTTGTCAAAGTAGAATCTCCTAACTCCTCACTCCTTAGTTGTGCTTGATTTGTCAAGAATCATTCTTGATTGTAAGGAAAAAGGAGAGAAATGAGAAAGGGTTTTGTTGGAGAAGGAAGGAAGAAGATGAAGAAATTTTTTGATAAAGATGAATAGTGAAATCCCACTATCACTTTTATTCTTTCAAAATTTCACTTATTAACACATTGGTCGCTCAATTTAACATGTTTCACTTTTCACCACAAAATAGTATTTCTTCATACAAAATTCTCTACAAGACACTTGGGTATCACAATAATTGTTAGGACCGACAATTCTTATAGGCTGTCTGAGACCACAATATTCATGGATATAAATGAAAGCAAGAACATTTGATATAGCGCTAGGGATTTTCGTATCAGCCTTGACATCTATATGTATCTCTTCCATTTGGATATTTATCTACAACGAGTCTTTGTATCGATAATGCCCGACTAAATCAAAAAGAAAAGACAATTTGCATTATTTCTTTTTTCTCTTTTTTTTCCCAATGTGTCAAACAACAAGAATAGTAACCTCCTGTTGGATCCTTAATCCAACGTTGGACTTATATTTAAATGATTATGTGTTTCAAATTGTCAAATACGGTTAAATCCAATTAAAATGATCAAATATAATTTGGGCTTAATGTATCTAATAGGGTGTGGGCCTTTAATATGTAGAGACTTAAGGATATTTTTTATTTCTATGATGGGTTGAAATAGGAATCCAAAAGATAATAGGAATGTTATCTATAAATAGGGTTATAGTCCCCAGGTCACAAGTATTCTTATTATCGTATATTCTAGTACCACTGACGGGATTTTAATATACGTACAAGTTAAAAAAAATCGAATTACACCCGTTCACTGCAAGTATACAGGTCAACTAGTAGTTTAGGGTATATATCGGGTCGATCCCACAGGGAAGAGTGAACAATTATCGGTATTACTAAAACTTCTCTATTATTTAGACTATCAATGAATTATAACAAATTTAACCTACTGAAATTATACAAAATAACAAATAAAAGCTCCTTAGGTTGTGGTATCCTTAACTACTCATGCAAGTGCTATATTTGAATCATTGAGTGCTACATTTAGGCTAGTTATGGTGTAATTTTCTTATGCATTTGAATCCTACTTTCGTAGTAAATTAATTATACTTATAACTAATCCATACATATTCTCATGGTTATGAAATTAGCTACAAGTTCATTTCTTTAGTGAAATTACATGAAATGAATCACTAAAAATCACATAGGTGGACCTCTATTTTCGTAAGTGTACTCCTTATGATTAGCACTTCTTACACTAGTGTTAAATCTTAATTTTCATTGCAGAAACAATACCTTAGATAATCACAATCAATGGTACCAGATTAATCATGATTTAAAGAGTTAAAGTGCTAAATAACTTGCTCAAATAATAGCAATCAAATAGCCAAATAATAAACACTAACAATCATAGAAAGTTCAACCAAACCCAAGGCATAAATTTTAAAGACACGTAATAAACATGAAATCCAAAACTTGTATATTAACTAAATTTGGAATCAAGTACAAAAGATAAAGAGTTGGAAGGAATGTAACCCTTGTCACATGAGTTTCAACTCCTTCTTCTTCATCTCTATCTTCATCCTAATCT
The DNA here is from genome assembly GCF_036785885.1 of Coffea arabica. Classification (NCBI taxonomy): domain Eukaryota; kingdom Viridiplantae; phylum Streptophyta; class Magnoliopsida; order Gentianales; family Rubiaceae; genus Coffea; species Coffea arabica. The sequence continues at coordinate 31,112,841 of NC_092313.1, forward strand.
AGTTAACATACAAGAAGGATGAACTAATTAGCTAAACTAGCCTACACTAAGGAAACCGTATGATAATAGTGCTCTTTTCAATATTTGCTAGTTAGAGAGAATTTGCTATCAGAAAATCTGGCTACGTATGGATGTCCAGACATCTCCCAATGTCTCTGTACAAAAACTGCTCAAGAGCTCCATTTTTCCAAGTCAAATTCCCCTTTCTGATTCCCAAATCTTAGATTTGTTAAGATAGTCAATAACCAAGGTTTTTGACTTGAAAATAAGCCATATTGTCTGCCCTTTTGTCTTCTGAAGCATGTGCACCGAATTCCCTTGCAACTTATAGCTGGAAAGTAGTCTGAACACGAGAAATGGCTGAGCAAATTGTAGAATTTCGGCTACAAAACGCGCCTATACAAGCCGCAGCTTCAACCCACATTTTGCCAACTCGCGTTTTCAACTCTGTGAAATTGGCCTCACTTCAACTGCAATTTTCTCTATGATGGAGGCCGAACTAGCTTTTGTACAAAACACAAAAGTTGTAGCCCTTTGAGTTAGCTTTACAATGCTTAAAAATCATCCAAATCGGAGCTTTGTAGCCTAAGATATGATCGAAATACTATCACCTGGTCAAACCCCTGTTTCGATTTTTGACTACAGAATGCAGCTTCTGTATTCCGACTTTTTGTCCATGAAATAGCAGAATTGGATTTCGATGTTTTCATACCAATTGTCGGTCTCTTTCTTAGCTTTAAAATGGTATAAAGATCATCTCAATCCGATAAGTGTAGCTCCAGATATAGTCGAAATACCGAAGAGTGTCAAAACTGTTTTGAACCGCACTTCTTCACTTAAACGTTTTTCACTTCATTTCTCTTTTTTACCACTTGAATTCATCACCAATTATCTACTTTTCACCTCATTTGACATCCTTTGGTGATTGGATCATTAACTTGCAAGAAAATAAAGTTTTTACCATTAAAATCAATAGAAATGCCATATTAGTCATTTTTACAAAAGTTGTATCTTTTTACCAAAACCTAGTTATTTTAGTTATAAAACTAAATAATCAAACCAAAGTTAACTAATAAAATGTACTTAAAAATACGTAAAATAAACTCTTATCAACCACAAAACAGCTCTTTCCTGATATCCCATTGTCAGGAAAGATACTAAAGAAAAACTAAAGTACTCTCTCAAGAATTGGTAAATACGTGTTGACCTGTAAGGCCACCTCAAAATCTTCAAAGATTCAAATGCCAATTTGTCAACATGAATTTAGGTACGCTTCAGCATTTATATTATTGTTTTGTTCAAATATCTGAAATTGGGATTCTGGAAATTCCTACACCTCCTCCCTTTGAAATTTCAGAGAACAGAACCAAATATTTCATTCCTACTAACTTATGGGCACGCGTTACATCATTCCTACTCAATTTAACTATCTTAACGACTTAGAAAAAGCTAGCTACATATGCATTGTCTTCTTACATAGATAAAAGATGTGCAGGGCATATAGAAAGATCGTCCAAATGGGTTTAATTTGCTGCTTTTAAGCTTGACATTTGTAAGACTTATGACCGGGTATCATGGCAATTTCTACCGGCTGTTCTAAGAAAAATGGTTTTTCCAGAATCCAAGATTAATGTTGTTTTGAAGAGTATCTTTTTTGTCTCTTACTCAATTGTAATTTTTTTTTTTTTACTTAGGGTTATCCCAACCTTTCGGCCAATTAATTCCCTAAAACTGTGTAGCATCTTATCCTAAGGATACAGAGTAAGGTAGTACACAGAATTCGATTATGGGACATGGTAGTAACTATCAGACTACGGAATCAGTCCAACTACCCGCAGGACACTCAATCGTAGTTAATGGAGCACTATCATCGGTAATATATCCTACCAGAGGCCTTCGCCAGGGATGCCTCCTCTGATCATCATATCTCTATCTCATACCAAGAGGCGTTGTCAGCAGCATTATGTTCTTTGGCATCTATAGAATCTGTCCCCAAATATCGGTTAGTCGTGCAAGTCCTCCTGCATCGCATTTAGTATTTGCTGATGATAATATTTTTGTTTTTCAAGTGCTCGGAGGCAGCTGCACTGCACCTGAAGGTGGTATTGGAGAAATATGCACATTTCTCTGGGCAGGAGATGAAATTTAGCAAATTTAGTTTGGTCTTTAGCCTCAACGCGCCTGCTAATTTGAATCAATTAACATGCATCATATTCTCTATCCAATCAGTTCCTACAATAGGCAATGTTTTAAAACTCGGACAGTTAATTGAACCGGTGAAGTGTTCGGGTCAAGGTTCAACCGGTCGGACCGGTTCAACCCCGATTCAATGAATTTTTTTAAAAATAATTTATATAAATATGTATATGCACAAAATAAGACATGTATTGGGCTAATTTAAAACTTTATATGATGAAAAGTTTACTATTTTTGAATAACTTGGATTTTCAGAAATAAATTTTTTAAATTATAAGTTGAAACAAATAAATTTCATCTCAATTTCAATTATATCTACCAAAAAAAATCTTAAATCCAACCCAAAACTACCACAATATTTTGAAATTATACAAAATTCACGTCTATGAGAATTTAGATATTGTGAGTTTAAATTTTAATTTACGTTTCTGAGATTTAGAGATTGCAATTAACAAAAAAGAAATTTGGAGTTTGAAGGAAGTTAAGAGAATCAAAAATAAAAATGCAAACTTGATAAGAAACAAAAAATGAGATAAAAGTGAATGATTGTGGCATTTAATAATTAGTCTTTAGGGTTAAAGAAAATAATTCTTTTTTAATTTTTTCAATTTAATGGACAAAAAAAATTAAAAGATGGAAGAAAATATCAATAAATTAAAACTAAAGAGTTTTGATTAAAAAGGGAGTGACAAAAGAAAAGAGGAGAGAAAGAGAAAGTTGAACATTAAAAAGAAATAAGTCTGATGTGTCTTAGGAGTTATGGGTTTAGGCTAGGGTATTTTTAATTTTTCACTTCAAGTTAAGTAGAATCTACACAAAGAAATTTCGTCCGCTGGCTGTGATTAAATGGTAATGACGCTTTGTTGTATTCCCAAGGTTTGGTGTTTGATTCTTGTTGGCCTCAATCTAGACATTATTTTCGAAAAGTTTCAAAAACCGCCGGTTCCCGATCAAAGCGGTTTTTCACGATTCGTCCGGGTTATTCGGTTTGTAGCGGTTTTTCATTACTCTCCGGCTTTAGCTCTAGACCGGACCGGTGGTCTGTCCGGTTCACGATCCAATCGGTTGAACCGGCCAGTCCGGTCCGATTCTTAAAACATTGACAATGGGTAGATATGTGGGTTTAAAAGACGAAGAACCCACTACTACAAAGGTACAAGATTTATCAACAAATTCCACCGGAGTCAAACTCTAGACGTGGCGTTGGGACACAACACCCTATTGTAACGTTGCAATACAATGACTTAAAAGTACTGTTAGATAATTTATTGATTGATTTGCAATCTCAAAAAAGTTTATTGAAGAAATGCAAGCTTGATCTCCAATAGTTGGCTCTTGCGCAATTTTAGTGTCTAAAGTTTCGTCAAAAACAAATATTGTGTCCAAATTTTCAATTCAAAATATTTTTGAGACAATTGACAAATTTAATAAATTTGAATTGATCCCAATTTCAAGTAAATTTAGGACAATGGACACGACCAAATTCATTTTTGTTGAAACCGTGGACACAAAATTTGTGCAGATACATTGGAGACCAAATTCATTTTCAATTCGTTTCTCTCTCTCTCTTTATTCTGTGAAGGGAAGATATGATTTTGAAAACCTATACTTTGGCCTACAAAATCTTAATTTTTTCCAAATCCAATAAAGAAGGAAGGGAAATAAAAATAAACAAATAAAAAGATGGAAGGGAAATATAAAAAAATAAATAAGAAACAAAAAATACAAAATCTTTTTTTGACTACAAATATCATTATAAGTTTTTAATCTAAAACTTTAATGGTATTTTCTATTTCTTATTTATGTATTTTTTTTATTTCAATTTCTTCCTTTTTATGTTTAGAGGAAAAAAAGAAGTAATGAAAGGATAAATTTGTCAATTTATTAATTTGATTTTGAATTTTACCACTGACCGTAAGTTTTAATGAAAAAAACTAAGTGACATTTTATTTCAAATTATGAGGAGGTTACATATAATTTTCAAACCGTAGGATGGTTATGTTGTAAACCACCAAACCATACGGGGTAAAAGGTAATTTACCCATTAATCTATGCCCACTAAGTTTCCTTGGAGCTATTAATGCATGAAAAAAAAAAGCATGCTTTTTTCAGCAAAATGGGGACATAGACAAAAGTTTCAATCTCATAAACATAATAACCACCGGATGTTTTCATTAATTCATAGTGAAAACAAGAAGATCCGCAGTCCTAGTTAAGCAAGAAAAGCTTATGAGTCAGTTCATTCATAAACTTTCGGAATTACCTGAAGAATGATGAGCTTTGGTGATACTTTTTTTGGCAAAATGCAAGCTTTCTACAATTAAGGTCGGAATAAGATTGGATACAAACGTCCTCTTTAAATACGAGCCATCAGTTTGTAAAGAGGAAGTTATATGGTTCTCTTTGGGAAGCTGCAAATTTTGGTGATTTGAAACCAATTTGAAAATTGACAAAATTCGTGCTTTCCTTGGCAGCTACTGGCTTTGATTGAAAGAGATGATCTTGGCAATGGCTATATTGAGTCAAAATCAGACAACGATCTTGGCTATGGAATTTGGAATGTTTTGTTTCCACTTTCCAAATGGTAGTTGGCTTGTTGCAATAAAAAAGAAAAATTGCAGTGGTCCTCATCGGCAAAATTTGATGGTCAAAATATCTAATTTCTCACGTGGGACATCTTTTTGTAAGTATTACTGTATTGGTTGCTTCTAATCAACCACAAGTCAAAAAGAAAGTTGTCTTTTAACTACTTGTTCAAATTTATAAGTCAGGCTTTCCATTAAGGAATTGAAGCCACCGCCTTGCACTCCATGGTGGTTCTGTGCACTAATCAAATTGATTTAGATGCATTACAGGGTTAGCAAACAAAGTTGTGGGCTTTCAAATGATTCTAACGGAATTTACTAATGAAAAGTCTTGCAACTCAAGACACATACTTCAAGCTTTGTGTTTGGCAATTGTCAAGCAATGCCTTACCAAATCTTAAAGTTGGGGCATTTGCAGAAAATAAAATTTTTATTTCATTTATTTATTCAAGATTTAATAAATTGAGTTGATTTTAAGTAAACTAAATTAAATTATGAAAGCCCTTTATTTTTTATCTAACAAATTGGGCCAGTATTATGTGGGCTGTTAAATCAATTAAATATGCAAGGTCCATTTAAATTAAAATGGATTAATGGATTCATTGATTCACAATGGACTGTTGGGCCAGCTTATTACTAAAATCCATATTAAATGGATTTCAAATTGAACCAGTATTAAACGAATTGTTGGGCCAGCTTATTGTTAAAGTTTTTCACTTATATTGTTACAGTAAAATATTTCAAAACATCCGTAAAAATAGTTAATCCAAACAGAGACATAGCTTTTTATATTACTTTAATTAAATTTTTTTTCTTTTTTCTTCTTTGGCTGCAAAAATTACACACCACCATAGGAATAATTCACTTAATGAACTTCGGAGGTCTCTGACTAAAAATAACGGAGCAATCATTGATGGCAATTTGGTAATGGTAATGATGGCATTTGACCATGTTATTAATGGCACTTTAGATCTAGCCTCAAAAAATGCTGATTCTAAACATGAGGATGGTTTCTTCGAAAAAGGTTGTCCTATTTGTTCTCTTGCAACGGTATCTGAAGACAATCAATGTACGTAAGCAGAAATGCCTAATCCCTCCTTTCACTCAGTCCCTTCATTTTTCTTCATTTTTCACTTGTTTGTTTTTTGAATTTATAGAAGAAGTGCCTTTTAAATTTACAGAACAAGAAGAAGATGATGAATGCGAGAGAAAAGAACCCTGTGGTCATAGCACACTGTGCTTCCTAATTTGCCTCTCCATTATGTCTAGTGAATCACACAACGGTAGAATCTGACAGAATGACTCAGAATCAAATACATACTTTAGATAGTTTAGTAGCCAAAACCAAATTGTTAATAGTTCAGTGGCCAAAACTCAATGATTACAAAAGTTCAGTGGCTAATGAGGTAATTTGCTCGAAAAATAATGATAGAAGCAGCGAAGGGTGAAATTTCGATGTTCATGCCGCTGAGAAAGTTTTTGTATGACTGATTCCCTGGGAGTGGGAGATTGCCAGAAGATTCAATATCACTTGTGGTAGGGAAACCACAATGAAGGCTCTCTGTCTTGGAGGTGTCTGAAGCAAAAAGTCCTGGGCAGAAATGTGAAACAAAATCTGAATTGTGGGCTTGTGTTTGCGGCTGATGACAATATTATTGTCCACCGGAGTCTTCCGCCCAAACAAGGTGACCCTCCTATTATCCCTGCCTCATTATCTACTTCATGTTTTGCTTTTGCTAACTCCCTTACCACTCAAAACGAGTTTTGGGTCGAGGGTGAGGTTAGGGCGATAGAACTCGAGAAGGGGATGGAGAAGACTGAAGCTTCTGTGGGCTGGAGCTTAGGATTGCGGATGCTGGAGTTGGGTTTGGGTTTTGCCTGCCAATGATCACCCCGAGTTGCTTAATTTGGTAGAGAAAAATCAGAACATAGGAATGGCCTGGAGGCAGGTTAACTCGTGCTAGCGACCTAATTAATATTCATATGGGTAAAATACAGTAAACGCATCTGTGGTTAGGAAAATAAATACGAAACTCCCTCATTGTTTAAAAACACTCATTTAACCGCCCTTGCGCTTTAAACTTCTTTGGATTGTACCTGCTAATAGGTTGGGAAGCAGTAATAATATACAATACCAAAAATACCCTCATTTATAATATCTCAAAAGGCACAGCTGTGAGACCCCGGTTAGTCCTTAATTTTGATATTATTTGAATAAGGAGTATTATCGATATTTTGGTATAAAATTTGGTTTTAAGGTTGGTGGTAATACTTTAAAAGGTTATTTCGTCTATATACTATGAAAACCCTAATTTGGGTTATTACTAAAACCCTAGTTTTTGTAATGAATTACAAGTTTGTGCTATTATATTAATAGGCATGCTAATATATGTTATCGTGCAAGTAAGTATAGGATTCGATTCTTTTAGCAAAGGTTAGGTAGGTTTGAGAGCTAGAAAACTCTAAATTAGTCAAACCTCTAGTGTTACAATCCATTAGAAAACTTAAGTTGGGTTTAAAACCCTAATTTTGCCAATGTTATAAAGGTTGTTGTTTCATTGTTTTTATTATGGAGAAAGTATGATTAAGTATAGGAGGTTAAGATAGGAAGGTGATTAGTGAAATGATTAAGTGTGACTAAGTATTTTAGACTAGATTAAGTGTATGACCTATGGAGTTAATTGAAAGCTTTTCATATAATTGTGGGCAAGAGTGTAAGAAACTTAAACTAAGGTTGTAAGGGCTTGGGAGCAAATTGTAATCTTTTATGTGATTGGTTGGGTGCAAAATATCCTTAGTGGTTGATGACTCACCTTAACTCTAGAATATACAAGAGGAATCAAGACATAAATGAAACCATCACCAAGGGAAAAAGCAAGAGAAAGGGTCGAAATTTTGAGAGCAAAAGAAAGGGAAATTTCCTCCAAAGTTCATCAATTTTTAACCATCCATCTTGCTTTTGAAGCTTAGGGTAGCAACTTAAGCACTTGATTGTTGTGGTTTGATCATCTACAAAGCTTATTTGAACGTATATCATCTTACTTGGAAGTTAAATTTTGGGGTTTTAATCTTGAAGCTATGGAAGTGATGCTTTTGTTGTGATTATGCATTTTTATGGGTTGTATGATGATTATGGAGTAGTTTTATGGTTTATTTTGATAGTTATATTGCTGATTTTGGTAAAGGCTAGGAGGAAAAGGTAGGGTTTCTTGATTCATGATTCATAGAGTTGGTTTGGTTGAATTTTGACTTGTTAATGGCATCGTTGATGTATTAATTTCACTTGTATGGTTGGTAAGTAGCAAATTCCAGATTAGTCATGAAACCCTAATTCAAAGGAAAGTTAGTTTGGTTGGGTTAGGGCTTAAGTGATTAGAGTTTGATTGATTAGGTGGTGAAACTAGTAAAGTTAGTAGGATTAGCACCTAGATTATGGTTAGTATTGGGTAAGTCTTGGGATTAAATTGGGAAAGGAATTTTGGTTCACCTGTAGAGCAAATAGGAGGTGATTTATGTGTGTTTATTTGGTATGAATTTGCTAGGAAAACTTGCATGAGAATGGTAGAAACGAATCATGCATTTGAGGCGCGCGGAATCGTTCAATCTGGAAACAGGGCAGCCCAGAAACCGAACTTTGGATCCATTGTTCTATGTGCTACGTATGGATTCAGGGTTTGCCCAAAACATAAAAGTTGTAGCTGCTAAAGTCCTTGTCGTGTCTGCAAAATTTCAACCCAATCTGATCAGTGTAGCCTGAGTTATGACCAAAAACCCCAAATGGCTGTACAAACTTCTGGATTTGGTGACGTTTCTTGATTTTGCTTCTGACCATGCTCAGTTCACCTTAACGTTTGAACTGGGTGTTGAGGTCTTCATAAGACTTGTAGATCTTTGTTTTAGTTTCAAAACAGTATAAATTTCTTCCAAATCTGAGACCCGCAGCTCCAGTTATACCCAAAATAAGATCGGGTGTCAGAACTGCCATTGAAATTGGGCAGTTCTGACAGGAACTTTGGACCCGTTTTTCACCCTGCTCTGTATTGATTCAGGTTTTGACCAAAACATAAAAGTTTTATCATTATGACATATCTTTCTAACACCTTTGGAATTTCTTGATTTGGATTTGCGAGCTGTGAGTTATGGTCCGGCAAACAGACCCTGTCCGTCACCCTAAAGTGCAAACTTCTGGTACTGTTTTCCATAATTTCGACCTGCTTCCATTCAGATCTAGATTAAGGTGTCTTCATGAAAATTTTAACCCTTCCTCTTAGCTTCGCAATGGTGTCTCATACACTTTGATCCGACATTCCTAGCCTAACTTTTAATCCAAACGGTTCGGGGTAGCAAATCTGCCCTTTTCCGTTTCCCGTTTACCAATTCCGCACGTGCTCATGTGCCAATTTTGCCGTTTTGCTTGCTTTAGGCATGTTAGTAGCCGTTTGTGATATAATGTGATGCAATCTTTTATTTCAGACGGTGGTGAGCTAGACAGAGCCGATGGGGCCTACTAGCTATCACACACGAAGAGATTTTCGCACTTGTGCTAGTTTTGTACTTTGTGTAAGTATTCAGGCTGTTCCTATGTGTTAGTTGCTTATGTGTTTTGATATGTATGAGAGGGTGCCTAGGTGAGGGTGTATTTTATCGCACTCGACCTAAACCCTAATTTGCACACATATTTGTACATGGCATATGTATATGAACTATTTTGGAACTAAAACCCTTGAGCTTGTAGCTCGGGGTGACTTTTGGGTGATTTTGTGAAGTTTGTGAGTTTGGGGCCCGATCTCAAGACCTAGATGGACTATTCGAGCCGGTCAGGGTTTGGTCGAAATCAGTCCAACCTAGTCTGAGGTCACCAAGTTTGTGAATCCGGTTCACCGAGTATGTGAACCAAGTTTGTGAACCAAGCTCAATTTCGTTTGCTTGAGCCATTTTGTGAGGTGACTGGCCAGTATGGGGGATAAGGTGTATGGTGGGAGTAAGTGGAGTTCTACGGACCCTTATTTGTGGTCTACGGAGTGTCGACAGGAGGTCACACATGGCACATGACGTGGCTTTGGAGCCAACCTGTATCCTTAACTTGTGTTGTTACTTTTATAGTTTCAATTTGACATCATTGTGACGTAATTGTTCGTATTACTGTGAAACTTACATTTTTACCTCTGTTTACTTACTAAGCATCTATCTTACCCCTTTTCCTTTGTTTTCCTTAACAGGGGCCGACGCGGGGAACTTTTGCCACTATCACTAGTATAGTTAGGCTTGGTTTGTGATAGCCGAAGAACTAAGATGTTTTCTTGTTTTAGTGACCTGTATAAGGACCCCTCTTTGGGTCTACTTTCTAATTTTGATTACTATCATACGACGATGTAGTGATCTGGATATCTACTTTTGAGAATGTAAATAGAAATCTTTTGGGGATTGTATATTCTGAATAGTGCTCTTTTGGTTTCTTTAGTTTTTATTGTTTTGTATTTTCAAGTCCTGGCGCGAGTTAGGCAGGCGTCCCGCCGATACCCTTGGGTTCGCCCTTGGGAGAAGTGGGGGCATCACAACAGCTGCAATTAGTAGATCTTGAGTGGTACTTCAGGTGTAGAGAGAGAAAGTGGATGAAACCTTAAACCTATAGCCAAGATCTGCCGCAATCACTATCATCTTCCGCGACATCAATAAACTATAGAATTGTCGTGTGTATCTCACAAATGAAAAAGGCATTTCTGTGCAGATTGATTGAGAGTTACGAAGCATCGAGCATAGCGATTAACAAGGTAATCTCATATCTGAACCCTAACTTTACTTGTGTTGATTGGTTTCATGGTAGACGTTTGGTAGTATATTGTTGGAGATATTTCGAAACTTGGTAAAAGAAGTGATAGCTTTGGCTTAGCCAAAAGTATTGTCGACAATCTTTATCGAAAAAATTTATAAAAAAAATTGCTAAGTATGCAAAAAGGAGAAAAGAATGGGTCTTTGCGGAGTAATCTAGACTATTGTGGTCAATACTGGTATTGATTATGTTTTTTAACCTTTTAGATGAGTGTGTTAATGTTGACTATGCTTTTTTGAAACTACAAGTGTATGAAATATTGCCTGTCGTTTTCGATACATCTGAAAATTAAATTAGTAAATTTATCTCTGTTACTTTGGTTTAGATGTATAAGAATGGAAGATAATCTGTTTAAGAGTATAGACATATACATGCATTATGGTGGAAATTTCAAATGAAACTGAGAATTAGATACACCGGCGAACAAGTGAGGATATTTTGTGGATGGGACCCTGATGAATTTTCTCCATTTGACTTTCAAAAGATGTATGACACAATTGAGTGTGGTGTAAGCAATATGAATTTCTAGTACTCTATCCCCTTTCATGACCTTGATGTTGGTGTTGTTACTATTAAGGATGATGCCGACATCGAGTTATTGACAATATGTTATGAAAGGCTTCCAGAAATACACATATATGCTGAGAAAGGGCCTGAACCCATTGAAGTTGTGTCTTTGGATGAATAATTATTGTACAAGAAAGTGACTGGTGATAGCTTACTTGCACTTCCATTTCGTGATAATTGGCAATTGGTGTGTTCATATTGGATTATCCGCATTTGTTAAAGGCAGTGATAACTTTGACGCTACAGTTATTGGGAATGAGTACAATAATGATATTTCACATATTAACTATAGAAGAAAAGGCATCTGTGATGAAGTGTCATCACAAATGGAGTTGGATCCAATTTTTGTGGGACCACATAGAGAGCAGATACATGATTAAACTAATAAATCCAAGTGGAAGAAAACAATAAATGGTAAAAAAACTGAGTGGCAAAGAGTAAAATTAACTGCAAGGAAGTTAGTCCAGCAGTTAGTTAAAGAGAAGGAAAAAGTTGATACAACTACAGAGGTCTAGCAGTCTCCCACAAGAAATTCAGCAGAAGAAACAACATTTGGGATAGATCCAACAGAAGAAACAACTAATTTGAGGGGAGAAAAAATAGCTGATGAAGGTGGAGAAAAAGATGTTGTCATACCAGACTATTCAGATCTCCCGGACTGGCTAAGAGAAGGACTAGAATGGCCTGAAGATGATGATATATTTGCAGGCTTAAATGGTCAAGAATCAACATAGGCATCTATTAATTTAGGATCTGTAAATTTTGTTAGAGTTGGTTTAGAGTAGCAACAAGAAAATCAGCAAGCCAAAACTAGAAAACAAGCTGGTATAGATCAACAACAAGAAAATCAGCACTCCTAATCCAGAAAACAAACTAGTTCAGAGCAGCGGCAATAACATCAGCAATCGAAATCAAGAAAACAAGCAAAGAACCAGACCCGTGAAGAGGGGAGTCAACCAACACCAGGTGTGGATGATAGATGCCGTGTCAATGAGTAGGAAGAGAACTAGAATGAGCCAGTAGAGGATGATGAAAAGCTATTTGACAATGGGATAAGATCTGATAAAGAAAGCATCCCTATTTACAGTTACTTCAATGAGAAGAAAAAGTTTAGGAAAGAGCACTTTGAACTAAAGGTCTGACAGAAATTTACTAGCTTCTTTAAATTTAGCAAGACTTTAGTGGAGTGGGAAATTAGGGAGGGTATAGGCACAAATACATCAGAAATGAAGGCTCTCGAATCACAATTAAATGTACGAAGGGGTGCAGTTGGAGAATTCATGCATGCAGAATCCAGAGAACAAAGACTTTTATGATGAGAGCACCATTGTGCAGGGAGAGCACCATTGTACATCAGAAATGAAGGCTCTCGAATCACAACTAAATGTGCGAAGGGGTGCAGTTGGAGAATTCATGCATGCAGAATCCAGAGAACAAAACTTTTATGATCAAAACTCTTAAGGGAGAGCACCATTGTGGTAGAGATTACAGCAATAGACATGCCACTTCAACATATCTAAGTGAAAAATTTCAGGCCAAGGTGAGGGATGATCCTGGGTGCAGTACTCTTGGCATAGTAAATGAGACAAGAAGACTATTTATGTTAGACATTAGTAGGAAGAAAACTGCTAGAACAAAGCAGTAAGCATTAGAGGCACTTAGGGAAAATGACATGGATCAATATCACAGGTTTTGGAATTATGTAGCCACTGTAAAAAAGTCCAATCTTGATACTCATATTTCACTGCAGATTGATAGGCAAGGTGTTGAGGAAAAAGCTACATTTCAGAGGATATTCTATGGATTAGGTGGTCTAAAGAATGGTTTCCTAGAAGGTTACAAACCTATAATAGGACTAGATGGCTATTTCCTGAAGAGTCCCTTTGGAGGTCAGCTGCTTACAGCCATGGGTAAGAATGCCAATGAAAACATGTTTCCTATTTCCTTTGCTATTGTTGAGGTAGAGAACTACGACAACTGGAGCTAGTTTTTGAGAGAATTAATCACCCAAATTCGAGGAGGAAACAAAGAAGTGGCTTACACTTTCATTTCGGATAGGCAAAAGGGTCTTGTCTATGCAATTGAGGAGTTGTTCCTAGAACTAGAGCACATGCCTGAAACACATGTTCAAGAACTTCAAACAAAGATTCAAGAATCAAAACCCTAGAAACATGTTCTAGGAAGTTGCTGCAGCAGCAAGCATGCCCGAATATGATACTGCCCTATCAAATCTTGAAAGGGCTGACCTAAAGAAAGGTGACAAACTAACAATTGCAGATGGTTCAAATGGTTACCTCTAAAGCTTTGGTCCAAAGCCCACTTTAGTACTGCTTGTAGAAGTGACATGTGCGTCAACAACATTAGTGATTTTTAGAACCAAAGGGTATCCAAATAGGGCTAAGAAGGTTGGTAACCAAACGAGAGGGCATGCTGAAATACGGTAGCACTTTATGTCCAAACATTCACGAGAAGTTAGAGAAACTAAAGATAAAAGCAAGAAACTGTGTCGTGGTTTATGGAGGAAATAGGAATTTGGAAGTTGATGGCTATGGAATGACTAATGTCAATTTGGATATGAAGACGTGTACCTGTGGCCATTTTCAACTTAGTGGAATTCCATGGGTGCATGCGGCTACTTGCATTCAAAGCAGAAAGTTGGAATTCGAGCAATTTGTTGATGCTTATTACTATAGGGAAGCATATTTAAGGGCCTATAACTTCACAATTGGTCTTGTTCTTTCGAAACAGTTCTAGGTGGATAGCAAAATGCAGTATTTGAACCCTCTATTGGTAAAAAAACAGCCTGGTAGGCCAAAGAAGCAGAGGAAGAAGGGTCCAAATGAACTTACAAATTAGCATAAAGCAAGCAGGAAGGGTCTGGCAGTCTACTGCCGGAGGTGTTTGAAATCTAAACATAACATTAGAACCTGCAAATTAGCAATTCACCCTATGTCCAAGCTTTACAAGATCATGTAACATTCCAGAACCAAATCATTTTTCTAGTTTGTTTTGTTGCTGCTTATACATCCAGCCATTTCGATGTGAACTATAGGCACCAAAACCTGGTCTAACAACTTCAAATGCAACATTCGTGGCTTCTGTAGCTTAGACTAGTGTCTCAAGTACTACTGCTACTACTATCTCACAGGTACTAGTTCTCAATTACCTATTTTTGGATGCTGTGATCTGCTTGCATACTAAGCAGTGCCACTTATAAGTAGGAACCAAGTTAGCCTATAAGTGGTACCAATCAAGAAAGCTAGAGGAGTAGATCTTCAAAGAAGAAGCAACCAGCTACAGGAATGTCAAGATTGTGACATTGTGGCTCCAAGAGACCAAGAAAATGAACTGTAGTTATCTCTCTTTTGTTTGTTGAATATACTGGTTATGTTAATCACATTGATCCCTTCTGGGATTGAATTGTAATATTTTTGAAGCTAGAAAACTCAGTTTTTGGTTATGTTTTGGTAGATTGATACCATTATGGTATGGATGTGGTAATATACTGCCTTTTTGTGGCAGTATTGCTGGTGACCCTTTTTGGGATTGGATTATAATATTTATTCAAACTAGAAAACTCAAAATTTTGGCCTTGTTACGGTAGACTGATACCATTGTGGTATGGATGCGGCAATATGCTAGTGATATCTTTGAAATAGACTGGTGCTATCTTTGTTAAAAATGATTTAATTTGACAAGTTCATTGCGGTGTAATCTCAGGTCTTTCAATTTTTTTGTCATGTATTTTTTAAATGTCCTACAACAAAACAACATAGCTTCATTTGTTCATCTTAATTAAAATCAGAATGTCTACTTCATTACATGCAATTGAAACTAGATGTGGCAACATATTGGACATAAAAAAATCTACTATTGTGCCCAACTCTCTCATCTACTACACATTTTTTACACTAATTTGTCCTAAACATTCATCTCATACATATAACAACCAGTGACAAAAGAGACACAACTACAAACACCATCATCATCATCTTCATTAGCTCCATCATTGCTTCGACATTGTGAATCTTCGACTGTAGTGTCCCATAATGATGTTATAGTTATTACTTTCTATCCTTTGCCCAGAGATGAAAAATCTTTCCACCATTGCAGATCCAGTTGGTGAAACTCCTTCCATGTATGAACTTTGGCAGGATGATTCATTAGCGTCTCCCTCTCTACTAATTGGGTTGCATCATGTCCAAAATGAACAAACACCATTTTCACATACAAAATACAACATATCTTTTGATAGTTTTTCAGATTCCACTATCTTAATCTTTACTTTATTCTTGCAAAAACATCATCGATTTTGGTATCTTAGGTCCCTTGATCCACCGCCAAAGTTTTGGGAGCTTGACATTTTCAGTTTCTCCCTTGAACAAAGCTATGTTGTGCCCTCCAAAGCTGCGCTCTTACGATTTTTGTCTTAATTTTGTGTCTCTTTGTCCAATTTTTCCATTTGCAGAACAACAACTATGGTGGGTTTCATTTGTAAGAGACATGGACAGCAAAATGGGAATGAAAACTAGTCGCTTTCAGTCACATGCGGCCATTAGGTCGCATCAATGTCACTTGCTAGCTTCCTAGCCGGTTAGCAGGTAAAATCCAAAGAAGTCCAAAGCATCGGGGGAGGGTTAAGTGGTGTTTTTAAATAATGAGAGGGTTTCATGTTTATTTCCCTAACCACAGGGGGATTTACTGTATTTTACCCTATTGATATTGGTGGTCAAACTAGAAAGAGGTGGAATTTGGGGCAGAACCCCTCTAAGAATTTGTGTTTCTCCCTAGTGTCTCAAGAGGAAATCAGGTCCTGCTTGAATTCTAACCCAGCTGGTAGACCTAGTTTGGAAGAACTATTCAGGTGATTTGTTTAAGGGCCTTAAGCCATTTGAAAAGGTGGTAGGGAAAATCTTTGAGGGGTGCGTTTTTTATGGAAAGGGCACCTACAAACTGGTGAAAATTCTTGGCCACTGGTTTACCAGGCCAAGTATGAGCCCATCAAAAGCTCTGATCACTATGTGGCTTCGAAGGTAATGGAGAAGGAGAAGTGAGTTGCTCCAGCAATCAGCTGAGATCAGTGTGGATGCTAATTCCCATCCGTGTATCATCGGGTTTATAAACGAATTGGCAAGCGGTACAAGTTATTGTGTCTCGATGCCCTTATTTGATGAGGGTTCACTGAGGCTTCTTTCAAGGAATTGATGACATGATGGTTGACCCGAGGATTGTATTGCCCTTGTTCGGATGGAAACCTTAAAAGGTCTTGGTTTCCTCCATGAAAATCATATGGTTCTCAAACGTGCCAGTCCAGACCATATTTTTTTTCTATAGGAATCCTTTATGCATTGCTTTGGGTCATGATGCAACTCTGTGTCATGCTTGGAATTCTGACAATGCTAAAAATTCAGTGATAAATTCAACGATTGATGAATTCAGTCATGCTTAGGAAGTCTATGATGCTGGGGAGGCTTATTCCTCCAAGGCTGACATATGGCTCCCCAGATTAACTGCTTTGGAGTTGGCCTATCACCGCATCCCTGTCAAGACAAGAGCAGGCTTAATGGCTGTTATACATCAATCAAAACAATTGTTTGCCTACAGGACTGAAGCACCGCTTGTCTAGGGAGAAACGAGACAGTTCGCCAGCAATTTCGGTCACGTTGTCAGCCTATGCCTCCCTGAAAATCTAGCACAAAGACCATTAGCTATCCAGCTGTTGGAACATCCATCTTGAGAAGTTGCACTAGTCTTGAATGTTTCGATAAGGTGCTTTAAGTAATATGGCCATTTTGAAGCTTCTCCTCCCGAGTCTGCTTGAAGTATTTCGTGTTTTCGACTTACTGTTTTTGATGCTTAAAGGTGTTTAAGTAATGTGGCAAGTTTGAAAAGTTTTCCTGCCTATGCTAAAATGAGAAATTTCATATTTTCGGTATACTGTTTTTTGTGCTCTCAAGTTTATCTTGCTTACTTTTTGACATCCTTTTGTGAAATTTAAGTACTTAGATTTTTTTTTACTTTTGGGTTAATTATTGACCTTTTGAAATTGAGAATGCTTGGATGTTGGTGTTATAACAATTTTTTTTGGGCTGCTTCTTCTCAAATTGTTACTTGGGAGCTTTATTTTCCCCTGATAAGAAAGAAGATGAGGCATCAACAATTACTATCCGTGGCAAACCAACATTTATTTGCAACATGTCTTAGTATAATGATGGAATATCTTAGTGCCTTTAGAATCATATTGCATTTGGTTATGCAGGTAAAATTTTCACAGGAAGGGGAAAATTAAAAGTAGAAATGCCTTTAATAATCATTTCACCAGTCAATAATTCCTTCAGAATGCCAATTGACACTGGATGTTGAAACTTTGAATGCATAAAACTACTTTATTGAGAGGCAATTGGTGACATTGTGTTTACTGAAGTGATTCTTTGCAGTGCTACAGAACGAATGAACTAGTTATAAAACCAAACCGCATTGATAGCCTCTACTCGTGTCCTACCTCGTGAGAGCTAGATTTGCTAATGCTTTGAAAATTAAAGTTTTTTCACATTTTTATCATTTTTGGCACTGACGGGCTATGTTATTGCATCTGGATAATCCACCTAATTCTACCCTAAAATTCTATGCAGTTGTGTTTTTCTTCTTCATCTCCTCAAATCTTTTTTCCTTTTTCCCCCCCTTTCGTCTCTGTTTTGAACTTATGCCTCATGGTATGCCTAACTTGCGACCTTGATAATGATATGGCCTATTTCTTAATGTCAGTTTGCTGGCGCCTTCAAGCAATCTCAAGTTCTCAAACATTACTAAAATCTTTTTATTTGCTACAAGATCAACACTATGTGCAAGGAAAAAGTGGAATAGGATCAGAGAGTTTGTCCAAAATTGTCTTATTTCTGCAGCTCTTTTGCGGAATATCCCATTCTGCTGGAGCAGCAGACCTTTTGGCAAAAAGTGCTTGTGGCTTCAATGTTTTGGAGCAGTTAGTCTTTCCTAGTCCTTTTTTGCAATATCTGCTGGATTTGAATTCTACTTAACATCCTCAAGAAAGAAGGACAACTTGTAGTTTCCTCTCTAGACATGTATTATTGAGGTTGACGTTAGTGTGTTTTAGTTCTTTGATGCTTGCTAAATTGTGTGTTCAGTGCTTTGTACGGTTGTATGACTTTCTTCAAGCAATCTGTGCATTGTTGTTTTCTCATTCAGAAAACTTGCAATCCTTAATAGTTGTAAGAAATGGATTTTCTGTCTCCTGATTTCAATTAAATATGTATGTATGTATATCTAGTCTTTCAAAATGGAGCTTCTGAAGTATCAGCATATTTTACACTTGCAGACACTAATTCTGGAAAAACTAGAGATAAATATATAGCGAGTCAGGATTTGTTGTTTTTTCTTTCATCCTTGTAGTCACTGTGCTGACAACTTCCAAAGTCTCATGAAGAGCTTATTGTTTCCTAAATTATCCATTATGTTTGACAATTGGCAGTAGTTCAACTTGAGGATATGCTGGCTTCTAGCCACTCTGGTATCTTCAGTGCTTTAGTCTAGATATATATTGAACTCTTGCTAACATCCTGTATAGCAACTTGTTATAGCTTCAACTTGATCCATTTTTTTGACATGCTGGCTTTCAGTGCATGGAAACTTGAATTTACTTGGTCTAATTTTATCAAAAGTTTGTCAGAGAAGTTTGTTTTGAGTATCTTTTTAGTTGATATAGAAGACGTGCTATGTTGATGAATGCACATAATCAGTTGCATCGCTCGTAAAGAGCATGCTTGGAGCAGGCTGATGACTCCTGTTAGAAGTTTTTGGAACTATATAGAGTACATACCTCAAATATGATACTTGATATGTGCCCTCTTAAAGCTGTGAAGTCCTTGAATGTTCCGTCTTCTGTGAAAGATGTATATATCAACATCATAATATCTTGACCATGGTTCGAAGTCTCGGCCGAGACCGAGACGACTCGGCCGAGTCGTCACCGTCTCGGCCCCCACTGATACGATACCATGACGAAACGATACCGAGATACTTGACTCGCCGAAAAATCGGCCGAGACGTCACCGCGACGGATTGACTCGGCCGAGTCACACCGAGTCACTCCGAGTTATCCCGAGTCAAGATGAGAAATCAGTCGAGTTACACCGTGACGGATTGACTCGGCCATTTCTTTTGCTATTTTTTATTATTTTTGTTTAGCATACTATTTTTATATTATTAACAATTTTTAGAATATTAAATACTTTAAAATTTGCGTTTCACCGAAACCGCAACCGATATGCCGAAACCGATGTGGAACGTTCCGGGCCGCGACCGTGACCGTGACCGCGACTTTGAACCACGATCTTGACTGTAGGTTAGCATCTGGACTGTAGATCTTGTAAGGTCCAATCATAGAAGAAGTGGTTTATCACCTCGATGAAGATTTGGTCTTTATAGCTAGTACCTTACACAACCCAAGGAGAAAGCCCAATGGAAAATCATAGGGTTTTACCTATAAAAACCTAAGTGTTGACAGTGACTGGAGAAATGTAGCGTTCACTGTAAGTGTTACTTTTCTACCAGGAGATGCCTGATAATGTGCATTACTGACTTTGAGTGTGTTATATGTGCATTTATGAATGTACACATAAAATTCCTTTATTGTGTCAAATAGTTCTTTAGCTACAATTTCAGTGAGAATCCCCTCCCAGACTTGGTGCAGATGTTGTACATTTCTTTCTGTGCATGATATATTTGGTTCATTAAACTGCAAGACATCTTAATGTTTTTTGGCTTCTGAACTCGCAATAAATTGGCGTTATGGTAACGAATGGTTTATGAATCTATTCAAATTAATCAGCATGTTTTGTTGTGGCTCACATTCATAATTCAACAAGATACCACTAGGGGTGTCCTGGCATGTAGCTCACACCATCAGGGTGACACAGCCGAGCATTATTTCTCAAATTTTGTAGTTAATGCGAGACTGCTCAATCTCAAATGGTTCAATATAATTGAGCATAATATTAATGTGTGGAATGGTATGATGAAAGTGGTTACTTAGATTTGTATTTTTGACTAGTGCACTTTAAGTTTTCAGTCTATACCTTTTGCTTATGCTTACAATTTTCTTCCAGCTTCACAATGTTCTGACTTCTGGACCTTTACGTTTCTAAATGTTTAACCAAAAACTGATGCATAGATTGAACTCTTTTTCCTAATCCTCTTGTTCCACCGTGTATTTTAGATCCTTGCACTAATTCATATTTTGCAAGATCTCTACATATTCTTTGCTTAGAATTTTTTTCTTCCTGAAGCTCAAAAGTTTTGGACATGATTTGGTAGGTCAATGGATGCAACATAAATGAACACTGTATTACACAGGAAGACATCCCCAAGGCGTTCCGCCCTGGAAATTCAAAGATGTCTCCTTGAGTGAGATTCACATTAAAGGCATCGAACACTGTTCCCCTTTCATGTGACCAGTCGTAGCATCCATGGGAAGGCATTGGGAGAATGCAGAACTGACAAAAATATCAAGCAAAAGACTAACATTATTGTAGGAAGCCATGTTGTGAATTTGCTAGAGGGTAGCCAAAAGTGCTTATTAGCTTCCTGGTTGCTAGGAATTAGGTAAGTTGGTATATTTACAGAAGCCCCTTATGCACGGCGTTGGGGCAACTTTTCAAATATGGCTGCCAATTAACGGAGGTTGTGTTGGATGCATTGATTGTATCTCGTTACATATTTGTTTGGCATGTGCTTAATGTCGTGCAAGTTATCAAATAAGCAGTCGATTGACACTTTTTTCTTCATTTAGCTAAGTCTGTATCTCATTGCATCATGATTTAAAATGACACTTGATCCTTCATTTGGATTGAGTCGATCGTGAGATTTAACTCCTTTTTGAATTTGAAGCTGTCAATTCTCTAGTTTGCCATTCTTGATCAGAAAAAGTAATATGATGATATGAAATATAACCAGTTGCATCACTTACGTGGTCATTAACTCTGACTTTTTTGTCTCAACACTGGTTAAGTCGAGCAAGTAAACTCAATTGCTAAGAAGTCGCATGCATTTATCTGATAAAATTGAAGATGACAGCTTCGATCTTTTCTTATTGTTTTCTGTAGTAAATTATACTTCTTTTTAGTTTTATAATTTTGAAGAATACTGTTTATAATTATGTTTACAATTATATTTCTTCAAAAAACTCAATAGCGCCAGAAACTAATTAGGAAAATTCAATGGGCTTGCAATGCTTCAGTTTTTCTTCTTGTTTTTGGTTGAAACATAAAGCATTCTACTTGAGTTGTGTGATTTTATCTTAGGTTTTGGGGTTGAGGGATAAAAGAGGAAGACTATTATATTTTGGTTTTAAAAAACTTTGTAAACTAATAGCTACTTGTGTGTATATTATGGCATCATTTACAAGAAGTTTTGTGTTAATACAGTAACAGTAGTAGTATGCAACTTGCTTAGATTAAAGCTGGCAATAGTTCGGTAGAGAACTAAGATAGTTGCTAATCTGGATTTTTATTAATTTCAATGCAATTGTTCAGTTTTGTTGGTACACTTGCACCATTAAGATTAAGTTAATTTAGTATTCCTACTTTTCATGATTTACTTGTGAAAAGTCATTCAAAATAGAAAATATGAAACCATATATCAAATTTCAAGAATCATAAGAATCACAAGGATTGCCCAAATTAACATTTGAGCTAACCTTTACTAAGTTGATGAACCATAGAAAATTAATTGTAACTTGTTTTTTTTTTGGATTAATTTTTCTTACACTATCCGTGTATATACTTACAAACCTATATACATGTCGCATTATTTCAATTTGAATTTAAATACTGAATTTTTGTATACGTGACCTGCATCTAAATGCGTTAATGTATACATTCATCTAAATGCATTAATGTATACATTGACCATGCGTAAAAGATGTTAATGTACAAACGGACAATTTATAAATATTCCTATACTTGTCAAGCATTTACAATGATATAATGACAGTACTTATCAGTTTACAATGAGATAAGATACGTTGAATTTGAACGAATCTAAATTAGTAAGTAATCTAATCCAAATCTGAATTGACCACTAATTTGAAAATTCAAAAGATATTTACAAATGTCTTTAACTCAGTCCAACAAGAGTACGGTAGAGCAAATAGAATGGTGGAATGATCCACCTGATTTTGAACCACTAAACTTGCTGGATAATTCATTTGCAAGTTGATGCATCAAATCCTGCTTTGATGTCATAAAGAAACCAAGAAAAGAAAAAAGGTTCAATAGCAGTATAGCACTCGTGGGATTGCTGTTCGAAATTTAAGTTAGATTAGTATTGCAATTGTCAAAAGTCAATTTGGGTAGCAAAACCTCAGAGGAAATGATTTCGTGTCCTTTTTTGTTTGTTCCAAATTAATCTTAAACGAGAGGTTCTGTTGTTAACTTGTTAAGGATGTGATCATGCATCGTGGCTCCATAGTCATCTAGAGGAAGAAGTGATACAAATTATCAAAAGGGGTAATTAAAATTCAAGCTTTTTCTTGTGTTTCAGGCTTTGAAAATTTTACCCTAATGATAATAATTAGGCAATAAGAAAAGCTAATACAGTAATTAACAGCAAAGTCAAATGCTGTAACGTGCTTTATTGGCAACCCTTTGGATTTTATCAGTTCAAAACCAATTACATTTGGCATGACAGGATTTGTATACTAGTTCTTAATTTATACACCCTCAATTATGGCCAAAGAAGAAAAAGGTGTACACTTCAATATTTGGTCAAAAAATGGCCAACCTTAGTAATTGCTAAATGCCAACAGCCTCTTGGGTTGTTGGTACCACCGTCTTGATGGGATGAACCCTTGTCTTCCACCGTGCCACTTAATTATGGCTGTCACTTAATTGAGCTTCCTCCGATGGGAAAATCCTGACAAAAAAAAGAGTAATTGCTAAATGTCTAAACTAGATGTGCCTCTGAATTTTTGTTCTTCAAATATTTCTGCTGAATCAGATATTCAATGCAAAAAATCACCCATCAAGATCATCTTTAAATACATCCCCCATATTTGATCTCTTGCAAACATACTTCTTTTAATATAAATTTTAGTAACTAACTACAAAAAAGTATCCTTTGTCTGCCCTAGCCGAAAAAACACATAGTCTCCTTAAATGTTATTATCAACCTGATTAAACAATTATTTTTGTATTTAAATAATTTCCTTATTCAAGATTTATAGGTTTTATATATTTCAGCCATAAAATAGGTATTGATGATTTCAGAAATTTGAAGTTTCTCATAATATCACTTAACACCTCTAAAGTTTAAAATATTTTCATAAATTATTATTGCTAATTTATTATAAGTTTTACATTAAACTTGAAAGTTCGTGCATATACTCTCATAGCTTATAGGTTTTGAGCGTCGAGCACTTTTGAAAGAAAGGATTGCTTTACAGGTACGTAATCCAAAAACAATAGGATTTGAAACTTAGAAAGTTGATAAGAAGGTATTATATAATTATAAGGTACCTGTCATGGTGCGATACGTTGCTCTACTGTCCATCATGTTCAACCAAATAAATAAAGTAATTCTATCATGTTTAGCAAGGGCGGAACTAAGGCGATGGGGAGTGGCCTCGTCCCCCAAGTTTTATAAAATTTAATTTTTTTCCTGTAAAATTAAAATTTATAAAAATACTTTTTATAAATTTAAGCTCTCACCCTTGCAAAAACCTAAAACATTTTAGTTTACATGTTAAAGTTTAGGTATCCTAAAGGTTGCCCCCTCAAATTATATTTTCTGGTTTTGTCTATAACGTTTAGTACCTACTAGACAAATTAATAATTCTATTTTTTCATTGTCAAACCACCTATCTCAAAATTAACAAAATAAAAACTCTTTCACTTTCACTCATGTGGACCACATTGAATATATTCCGTCATAAAGAAGGCATGAGGGTCGTCCACAAGTGCAGGTCCAATTGTACATCTGCAATACACGACATGGAATGTACCTATCTTTGAATTCCATAACCGTAGTTAGATTTTATAAAACAAATCTTCGATAAGAAGAAAATCATGTGTACACGCACATGTGTAAAGAAGTGATAAACCATTGGAGTTTACCTAGTGATCAAGAGAATACTCTTAGAATCTTTTTCCACTGTCAAGTTCAGGATTCAAATTTCATGCTTGGTAGTTGGAGGTAAGAAGTATGTAAAGAAGTGATATATTTTGATAATAGGTACTGTGGATTTTGATTGCAAGTTATTCAAGAAAAACTTTTAGAATATTTCCTAGACATGTTTCTCATTTACCTGTTTACATTGTATAGATTACATCACTAAAATGTATTTTTCTACAAATTCTCCCATCCAAATAGATCCAGTTCTTGATTTTTTCAAAACTAAACAAAAATTTGTATTGCTCAGAATCGATGATGGAAGAAGCTTGAGTAATAGAAGAACAAGTGGAGAATGGAAACAAGGGTAGAAATGAAAGTTTGAACATCATTGAATGGTCATAGACTGAAAGCTGTCGTGGCTTAAATTTGAAGTCCCGGGAGGGGAAAGGAGAATTTGAAGTTCATGAATTGAGATCTTGATTTCAAATCTCTCTATTTTTCCCGCTTTTACGGCCCCACAAATTTTCCCTGCTGAAGAAAAAAAGAGAGGGGATTAGTGTTTGTAAGCCTAAACATTTATTATGCTTGTCTTCAAGCACTTTGATATATATGAACATCGTACTCAACGATTGCCATCGAAGATTCCCCTCAGCCAATAAGTACAGAAATGAGTGATCGTCTTTTTCTGCGTTTTAGGTGCCTTTCTATTTCCATTTCCCACTCGGCCAATAAGAATAGAAATGAGTGATCATCTTTTTCAGAGCTTTAGTTGCCTTTTGATTTCCTTCCACGATAGTTGGGACCTCTTGGCTACAACCTTACAAAGGAACCTTGTGAAGGGGAAGAAAAAAACAGGAAAGGAACCTTGTGAAGCCCTAGTCGTTTCTGCTACTGCTTTTATTCTCGCACGATATTTATTCTCTTGGTCGAGAACGTAGCAATAGATACTGTTCAATTATGTCTCAGCATAAGAGGATAATTTTAGAAACCTCCTCTAAGGTTTCTGACAATTTTATTTAGCACCCTCAAATTTTAAAAATTTTCACTTGTCTCTCTAACTATAAGTTTTTTTGTATCATTTACGACCATTTTAAAATATAATATTAAAAATTTATTTTGGGGTGAGAGAATACAATTTCATTCCAAACTTGCCCATTTTCTTGTGATTTCTTGATTGTCAAAATACACCAAATTTTTTCTCTTAATTTTTGTAAATTGATCGATAAAAATTTAAAAATTGATAACAATATCAGAAAATTCTTTAATAGTTTTTGCATCATTGTTTTGAACAAGAAATGTTAAATTACTTAAAATTATGAATAATTTACAATACTCTTAAAAATAACTTGAAATAATTTACAGTCACAATATTACAACCATAATAATACCATTTTGTACTAGCTTAAAAATAATACAAACAAATTTTATATATAAGTTTTAGCATCTTGTATCTTTTAGTTTTTAAACCATCAATTTAGAAAAAAAAATTAGAAAATTGAAAAAAATGTAAATGATTTATGAAACTTCTTAAATTTACTCAAAACACTTTACAATAAAAAAATACACTATGGGCCCGTTTGGAATGTGAGTTTTTTGGGTGTTTGTATAAAATTTTAGTGTAAATCACTGTAGAAGTTGTAGAAAAACTTTGTAAGATGAAATTTTTTTTCCTTTTCATTTTCTTTCTTTTTTTTCTTTTTTCTTTTTTTCTTTTTTTTCTTTTTTTTCTTTTTTTTCTTTTTTTTCTTTTTTCTTTTTTTTCTTTCTTTCTTTTTTCTTTTCCTTCCTCCCTTTCCACTTTTTTTCTCTTCCCCTCTGCCTCCCCCGCCACCCCTCCCCTCCCCCTCTCCTCCTCTCCCCTGGCAGTCAAATTGGATTATGATCACGATGGAAGATTAGAATTAAAAAGAAAGAAAGGAATAAGAAATGATGATCCCAGCTCCAGGGACAAAAAAGTGAGGGAAGATTAGTTTGCGGTCAGAGGAAGAAGGAAATGGGTCCCCATGCTTTCGCCGGTTTTCGCCGCATCCGTACTTACGCTCCCCCACCGGCCCACCGCCCGACTGCCAGTGCTTCAGTCATGTGCACGCGCAACTCCCTTTTTTCTCCTTGGAACTGCCCACCCATTGTCGCTTCTTTAGGTGGACATCCCCATTAATTCCTTCTACTGCTCTTGCTCTTTATATTTTGCCCATTCCACCCTCCCCCTCCAGATCGCAGCCCCTCTCCCTCCCCCACTTTCCGATCTGGTCATGCGGTTGCGATCTGGTCGCGCGACCAGATCGCTGCTAGCGAGAGGGGGAGGGTGCCGGGGGAGGCCGAGGCGAAGAGGGGAAGAGGAGGGAGAAAGAAAAAAAGAAAAAGAGCACCAACAGATCGGTTAAAGGGGAGGGGAGAGGGGGTAAGGGAGAGAAAAAAAAAAAGTTTGGCCGGAACTGGCCGCCGGAATAGTGATTGGCACCGGAAGTGGTGGTGGTGGTGGCCGCCGGCGACGGAGTATGTGGTGGGTTGGGTTGGGGAGGAAAAAGAAGAAAAGTTGAAGGGAAAGTTTTTTTGTGTATTTTTGAAGTGTGTAGGTTAAAAACTTTGATAAGTTTTTTGGGTTCCTGTAGCAAAAGTTGTTAAAAAACTAGTATTATATAAACTTGGTAAAAACTTGAGGTTCCAAACAGGCCCTATATTCTGTACAATAAGAATAAGTCTTCAAACTTTTTGTTTTTATTTGTTATTAATATACTCAAGTTTTTGTAATAAAAAATAAGATAATAAAACTGCAAATTTGGAACGAGATTATATTTACTCTCTCAAAATGAATTTTTTAATATTATATTTTCAAATGGATTGTAAATGATACAAAAAAAATTTAAAGTAAGAGAGGCAAGTGAGATTTTTCAAAATTCAAAGGTGCTAAGTGAAATTGTCAAGGTTTCTAAAATTATCCCCAATATTAATAAGGAATACTTGGTACTGCAAAAGAAGCAATTAAGTATACCTTTTATGCAATTAACCTACAGCAGTTTTGTTTTTTTTTTTTTTTTTGTGCCTTGAATTTTCTTTTTTTTATAATCAACAGAGATATCCACATTTTCTTGAAAACCTTGAAGCCATTTCAATGCATATGGTGGATGAGAAAGGATACACCAATTGGTTCAGTGATACAATAGTATGTACCTACAGTTGTCAACAGACATACAATTGGTTCGGATTAACTCTACTTGCACTTTTAAACTTGTATCACTTTTTCACTTTGCACCATGAACTTCAATTTTGAACACTTTACACCCTAAACTCTTAATTTCAAGCACTTTGTACCCTAAATTCTTAAATTTATTTCATTTAATTTCAATCAATTATTATATTCATAAAATTAATGAGATAAAGGGAGGTAAAAATTAATGTCAATGTACTTTTGTTATTATATTCTTAAATTTGTTATTGTAGTTTATCATGATTTTCTTCAGGAAAAGACTTAAACCCACCTGCAAAGACTTAAACCCCACCTGCACTAGGGTACAACAAACAAAGGTGAGTTGGATATACTTCCGTATGACTTCAGAACTCATTTACACAATGCGATTTTGATGCAGCAATAAGAAATTATATCAAACTTGAAATCAGTCATCATTTGGGGTTCTATAAATACCATCATCCCTGTCAGTTATGGACACATTCCTGCCTAGCTACTTTTAGTTTCAGCCAAACTACATATTCATACCTAGCTCAACTGAAATTAAAGTTTCCATGGCATACCAGAGCGCCTACAATATGAATTACCAGATACTACTATGCTTGATACTCTTCTCCCTAGTCCTTCTCCTGCCACTGCCATCCCATTCTGCTGATCCAAGCCCATTGCAAGATTTCTGCGTTGCAGATCTTGATTCCTCTTTATACATTAATGGCTTTCCGTGCAAAAACCCTGATAACGTATCTTCACAAGACTTCTTCGCCAATGGGTTCCAACAAAGTCCAGGAGAATTCAATATTTTTGACGTCAATGTCACTCGTCAAGATGTGCATCGATTTCCAGGACTCAACACTCTAGGGCTGTCAATGAACCGAGTGGTTTTGAAGCCTGGAGGGCTGAATGCACCCCACGTCCACCCTCTTGCATCCGAGCTGGCTCTAGTCATGGATGGAAAAATATTTGTAGGCTGGGTGACAACCGGAAACGTTTTCTACTGGAAAATTTTGACTTCAGGAGAGTTGTTTGTGATTCCGCCTGGGCTAGTGCACTTCCAACTGAATATTGGACACGAGAACGCACGCTTCTTCGCCTCGTTCAACAGTCAAAATCCAGGGATTCAGTTCGCCCCCCTTGCTCTTTTTAACTCCACGCCTTCGATTCCTGATCTCGTGTTGAGTAAAGCATTTCAAGTAAATCAAAGTATCATTGAGCTCATTAAGTCTAGGTTTGCAACTGTGTCGACTGTGTCGACCGTGCTTAAGTCATCTTACTAACGTCCAATTCCCGGGTGTTGTTCATTATTGTTGGCATACTAAATAATAAAAACTTCTATATTATTGTTTAATTGTATTTTGGTCAAGTTAATTTTTAGTAGTTTTATTGGCATCAAATTGGGATAGTGTTACGATTTAGAAACTAGTATTGTATTAAGTAATTTCTTATGGTTGTCAGTAGTCATGATATGTATTTAGTTGGAACAATAAAAGTTTGAGTCTTGTTATTGATATTAGTCCTCTTCATGTAAATTAGCCTCCATATATATATATATATATTGGTTTTGTGAAAGTTATCTCCTATAATTTTTCTTGGGTATAATTATTAGGCTCTACATCTGGTATCGAATCCTATTTTCATGAAATTAATCTTTGGGTGAGTTGTCAGAGTTCGGACACAAGATTTGCCGGGACTGTTCAATTGATCACATAATACAGATTTTGTATATAGTAGTGAGTAGGGTCGAATCCACAGGGACTGGAGAGAAATTTCTTTCTTTCCAAGTCAATAGAACAAAATTGGGAGATATTCAATGGAATGAAAGTGAAAATAAAATAAATAAAATTTAAAAGCTAACTCACCAAGTGCAATTTACTAAAACTAATAATTAATAAAATTCTACTCAAAGGATCAACTACTCAGGTACGGTCCAATTAAATGATCATCGATGCAAAGATATTTCATCCATTCATCACTAGGTTGGTTATAGTTATCAACAAACTCTGACAACCAGTTCTTCCTTACTTTTTCGACAGTCAAGGTACGACCATTGACTGCTTCTCTAACCAGATAATAACCCTAGATACGACCGTAGGAATTTAATTACCCAATTGCATTAAAGTTAGAAGAACCCAACCCTAACTAATAAACACGCTAAGAGGGTTTATTTAAACTAGATCTTACGTTTCCCCAACATAAAGCCAATTATGGTGGTTGTCACTAGGTATCAACTAAACGAACAATTACGAATTCAATTTAGTTAATGTGACAGTAGGCTAATAAATTAAATCAAATACCCGGCCGTTGATGTTCAATTAATAAAATACCCATGAACAATTAATTCAGGAAACGCACGAATAGCAACAAATTAGAAGAAATAATGAAGATTCGATTAGATCTCACAAATATTATGGACCGCGCTTTCGCGTCAACCTTTGGGTAGAGGAGAGAATTAGCCGCTCCTCATCATGTCAAGCTCGTGTGATTTGATTAATATCATCCACACAATTGCCCAGAAATTAATTGTCGAGGAATTGGGGAAGGTGAATTAATCGAAATAATAACAAAGGGAAACCTGGCTTCGTCTTCGTATTGGAGCCGCAATTACAAAGCAAAAGGCTTTTCTAATTGCTGCCGAGAAGAAAAAGGGAAAAAGCGTCTGACGGTGAAAAGAAAACAAAAGCTAGCCTAATTGATTGCTACCCAAAAAGAAAAGCAAAACGTCTGACAGATCTCGCAAAAGAAAACTAAAACTAAGGTATTGATATCACGTGAATCTCGCTTCTTCTTATTTGTAGCGCTGCCAGTAGTAAAGCATTAGGAACAAGGCTTTTTGTCCCAAGGCTCTGATCTCACGCATCTAGTCCACGTAGACCGGGTTTCTTAATTGGGTCTCCTGCTATTGGTCCCACGGATCCGGCTTTTCGGCAACATCTACCTTTTCTGGCGTGGGCACGCCCTGAGATGAAGGGTCTTCTGGAAATTTGCCTCAAGAAATTACTTTTAACGCCAGTCATCTATAACTCATACAAATATGAAATATGAGCAAAATCTCAATACTTAGCACAATAAGTAGCCAAAATTTGGATAAAATAACAGTGCAAAATATGCCAAATAACTGCTCTATCAAATCCCCCCACACCTAGACAATGCTTGCCCTCAAGCATTTCGGAGCTCAGAAGTACAACCAAGAGAGCAGAGGTCATGCAGTAATTTATACTAACACAGGCACCCCGCGACCCCGACAAGGTCGTCGAAATGAGAATGTACTGGACAGGCAATTTAACTACAGAATGTGCTCAGTAAGACTCATCAGTATCAAGAGAATGTATAAATACTGGGAACTCTCAAATCAACATCGCGGAATGCCATTACCATAGGCTTGCACATTTATCAAATCTCCATCACTCAAAATTGAACTAGATACACTAATCAAAGAGACTTTCATAGGGTTGTAATAGGGTTGGGCAAAAGGTGGGATAAATGGTACAGGTAAGGTGTAATGTATCAAGAAGATGCCCGATATTCACTTCCCAACCACAAAGCTTCACCAGGGAATTTCACAAGCAAGGCATTTCCATTTGCTATACCTACTGTGCAAGGGATGACTTTCACTTTTTTTTTTTTTTTTTTTTAGGGAAACCTTTGCAAGGCGTGGGCATGCCTTGAGAGCCAGAGTCGGCTGTTCACCATTTTGCTAACAATGTCCCCCCCCTTTTTTTTGATTTTTTTTTCTTTTGCTTTGCTTCTGATCCCAGATGCACAGAAACAACACCATACAACATCAAATCTGCCAACCAACACTTGCTACCATTGATTCCCTCGCCTTGAATAAGCAATGAGTTTCAGGCATCTCTTAACAACACAAGGAAGTCTAAGAAAGGTCTCGGGGTTTCAAACATGGTTGACAAACAAAAAGATGGATAAAGGCTCAAATTGGTTCACTATTGGGAGATAAGATGAGGGTGTGGTTTGTAGATAGCTAAAGAAGGTTAAATCCTAAATGCCCTTATCATTTCAAATGCATCTAATTCAACAAAATGTGGTCTCGACATGTATAAAATAGCAAGTTCTAGAATGCCAATACCATGTGTGATACCCACTCAATCAAACAAAACTAGAGCAAACAAGAATAATATGCTCATATATGGCTCAAAAGCTCTCAAAAGTTTCAAGAACGGGTAAAATCCAGCATATTCAACATCTCTTAACAACACTGTCAAGGGAAAACAAAATGCACAGCTAGTATATTTAACCACACACCCATGCACTGTGATTGTATAATTCATCATAGCAAACAGAAAGTCAACTAACTACCCCTTTTTTTTCTCCATTTTTTCTTCTTCTTTTTTTCTTTTCTTTTTTTTTCATTTCTTATTGTTCCCATTTTTTTTTTTTTGAATAAAAGGAAACAATGGAAGTAGACAGAAATAATAGCAACCATCCCCCCCCACACCTAAAATCGACATTGTTCTCAATGTATAAATGACAAATGAAGTAGTAGGTGATAAGGAGAGAAACTTTCCTGACCACTGAGAGGGAGCACCGAGACACTAAGGTGGAGGAGGATGAGGCGGGGTGAATCCGATGTGAGCGAAGAAGGTCGCTTGATTCTCTGCCTGAATACGGGCGAAGACCTGTAGCGCTGCAAGACGGCCATCTAATCTCGCCACCTGGGTGCCTAGCTCATCGAAGGAATCCTGGAGGTTTTGGTAACGGGATTCCCAAACGGGAGGAGTCTGATAGGAGAACGGACCCGCCTGATCCAGATGGGGTGGAAACCCAGTGGAGGAAACAGTCAGAGGCACCCGGGGCCGTGGCTCGCCCTCGCCAGGGGGTGTCATCTGGTATACATCTTCCACTTTGAAAATGACCCCCATCCTCTCTAAGCTACGTAGATCCAATGGCTCAATTTCCCGGGCAAGAGTGAACTGGTGCTCCTGATCGAGGTCAAGCAATCCCAATTGAACGGCTAAGTGAGTAATGAGTGAACCCATAATCATCGGCTTATGCCGCTTCTGAACGACGGACTGCATTTGAGTGGCAGCCCAACACCCAAAATTAACCTGCACCTTGTTGCGCATGCACCAAAGAAAGTAGAACTCCGCCTTGGTAAGGGTGCCGGAGGAGTCCTTTCGGCCCCAGAAGTTATAAGCCAAAAATCTGTGAATAACCTTTAAGACCAGGTCCTTAAGATAAGAGGCCTTAGATTGACTCGGATCATAGAGTTGGCGGTTTGTGGACCATTCCCTCTATATGCCAATGTATTCACTAGAAAAGAGCCGGGTGTAATCACAGGCACTGTTGATGTACGTCCCTGAGGAAAGAGTATCCTCAATGACAAACCCCAAAGTCAAATTGAAGGCATTAATGGACATATCCTGCGGGGTACCCCTTAATCTAAATGTAATTACCCCTGGCTCATCCAAAGTGATGAATTCGTTTGTCTTGAACTCAAAGATGGAGTAGAATTCATAACACAACTCCTCAAATGTAGGGTAGTCAATGGTCAAGTATCTTTGCCAACCAATTGCCGAGAACAACTGTTCAACCTCTCGGGCAATCTGCAAATGATCTAGGGTGGGGGCATGGAAACACTTACAAGGGGCAAAAGGACGCGGCAATAAGCTAGTTAATCGGTCCTTTTGTGCCTGTGTAAGGTCAGTAATAGGCTCCCCCCATTCCCTAGGAGATATAGTGGGCTTGTTGAGACCCAACCGGGACCGACTAGGAGGTTGGAGTGGGGCTCGCCTCTAATGAGGTTGGGACCCCGATGGCCCAGCAGTTGTTGCCTTTTTCGGAGGCATTCGGAGGCCACAGACATGGTGTAATCAGCACAGAAACAGCCAGTCAACAAACAAAGGGAGATAGGGGACCACAGGCGATAAGTGATGCTCAACAGTCAATATTCCAGCACAGAGAGACACAAATATTCCCCCCGAAACAACGACAAGCTGACAAACACCAAAAATACCCCACTCGCGTCACGTGCCCGACACAAATCGAGAGAACCAATTCAACACCTTACACAAGAAGTTATCAGGCAATTATGTCCAGCAAAGGGGAAACCACTAGCCACGTGTATCACTTTAGATCTCCAGAGTCCAAAGATGTCCCCAAGACAAATAATCAATTAAAGACAAATATGCAATCTCACTCTTTCAGTCAACAGTTAAATGGTCCCCCGATAAAACCAATAAGTATGTCACCCCGACAGGAGGCAAATAATTCAGCAATAAAAATTCCAAATCGAAGTCACCAATTCAACAAGAGAGGCAAATAGGGGTACCACTTTTTCTATCTGCTTCGCTAGAGAAGAAAACGGCAGAGAAACACGGTGGAGAAAGAGAGCTGGTGGGCTGGTCGTGCGCGCGTAAGTAGGAGAAGTCGCGCGCTAGGCGTGCGGAGTTTGGGCGCGCGATGGAGAGGCGCGCACACTTGGTTGCGCGATCTGTCTCCGCCTAGGGCTGGTCACGCAGGGTGTGCCTGGGCTCTACTGCTGTCTGCGCGCCCAGGTGCGCGCAAAACTGGGCTCGCCTGTCGCGCGCTGGTACACGCGGATCTGCTGCGGGCGACTGCGGGTAGCGCGCAGGCAAGGGGGGAGCGCGCGCGCTGAGAGCCTGTTGCTGCCTGGTCGCGCGCGGAACTGATCTGGGAGTCGAGCGCTGCTCGGGACGGCGCGCAGGTGGGCCGACGAGCTGTGCTGGCGACGGCGGCGACTGGAGGGGCGACGAACAGCGATAGAGGGAGGCGCGCGGCGGAGGGCGGAGTACAATGGGCAGGCTCGCGAAGAGAGAGAGAGAGAGAGAGAGAGAGAGAGAGAGAGAAAGAGCTGGTGGGGGGGCCGTTAGCGATGGCGGCACACGGCGGAGGACGGCCAACACAAAAAAAAAAAAAAGACGAAAGTGAAATGGAAACTAAGACAAGAACAAAGGAAATTTCAGCGGGGAAACTTAGACAGAGGTACTGGGCAAGACCAAACAAAGAAGAAAGCAAAGTGGAAAAGTAGGGTCTTGGTCAAAAACCCTCTTTTTCTTTGACTTTCGTTATCGGAATGGTTGGAAGGCGTGGGCACGCCTTGGAGGACCTGGTCTTCTGACCATCGCATCCTAATGATGCTCAAAAGAATTTTTTTGTCAAGGCGCGGGCACGCCTTGGGGCTGCCAGTCTCCCACCTGCTCAGGACACCCGGTGCACCCCTTCCAAGGCGTGGGCATGCCTTAGAACTGCTAGTCTTCTGTCCATTACCACAAAAACAATCAAAATAGTAAAATAAAACTGAAAAAATAGCAGAGTAATGAAGAATGATCACAACTAATACTGTAATCCTTGGGTTGCCTCCCAAACAGCGCCTTTCTTTAACGTCTTTGGCTAGACATGGCCATCAGTTGTTTAGACCTCACCACTTGGATCATCAAGGAATATAACCTCTACTTGCTCACTATTAAACCCTTCATAATAGGGTTTCAAACGATGACCATTGACTACGAACTTTTTCTCTGTTTTCAAACTTTAGATTTCCGATTTTGCTTCTCTCCTTATAAATTGCCACGTTCTCATAGGGTTCATTTCTCAGTTCCTCCAATTCTTGTAGTTCGAGCTTTCTATGTCCTCTGGCCTCCATAAGGTCCATGTTACACCTCTTAAGCGCCCAGAACGCTCGGTGTTCAAATTCCACAGGGAGGTGGCAGGGCCTCCCAAAGACTAACCTGTATGGGGACATCCCAATTGGTGTTTTGTACGCGAAGCGGTAAGCCCAGAGAGCATATTCCAGCTTCAAACTCCAGTCTTTCCTATTAGGCCGCACCATCTTCTCCAGGATTGACTTAACTTCCCTATTCGACACTTCGGCCTGACCATTCGTTTGTGGATGATATGGAGTGGACACTTTATGGAGCACACCATACTTACGAAAGAATGCAGTGATTGTCTTATTGCAGAAATGGGTGCCCCTGTCACTCACTATAGCTCTTGGCATTCCAAAACGGACAAATATGTTAGATTTGATAAATTCTGCAACCACTCTCGAATCGTTAGTCCGGGTGGCTTTTGCCTCCACTCATTTGGAAACATAATCGACGGCAAGTATAATATATAAGAAACCAAAGGACGAGGGGAAAGGACCCATGAAATCTATGCCCCAGACATCAAAAATCTCAACAAATAATATGGGGATTTGACTCATTTGGTCTCTACGAGAGATATTCCCCACTCTTTGACACTTATCACAAGATTTGCAGAACAAAAATGCATCCTTAAAAAGTGTAGGCTAATAAAAACTATTTTCTAACACTTTACGAGCCGTCCGCTTTGGACCAAAATGTCCTCCACATGCAAACGAATGACAGAAAATCAAAATAGAATGAAACTCACCGGCACTCACACACCGTCTAAGTACTTGATCCGAACATTGCCTCAACAGGTACGGGTCATCCCAAAAATAATGTTTGGCATCACTCTTTAGCTTATCTCTTTTAGCTTTGGACCAACCTGCAGGTAATTGATTCGTTACCAAAAAATTGACAATGTCAGCATACCAAGGTACCGACGAATCAATGGCTAGTAGTTGCTCTTTAGGGAATGATTCTCTCAACGGTAGATCCTCTTGATTTGTGAGCAACCGACTCAAATGATCAGCCACCAAATTCTCGGCTCCGCTCTTATCCCTGATTTCAAGGTCGAACTCCTGCAGGAGCAAAATCCACCTTATAAGCCTCGATTTTTCATCCTTCTTCGCCAACAGGTACCGCAAGGCTGCATGGTCAGAGAAAATAATCACTTTTGCACCCAATAAATATGACCTAAATTTTTCTAGTGCAAAAACAATGGCAAGTAATTCTTTCTCCGTCGTGGAGTAATTAAGTTGGGCTCCACTCAATGCTCTTAATGCATAGTAGATCGCGTGTGCCGCCTTGCCTATCCTTTGCCCCAGCATGGCCCTCACGGTATAGTCACTCGCGTCGCACATGAATTCAAACGGAAGGCTCCAATCTGGGGCTTGAATGACGAGCGGTGATGTCAACGATTCCTTCAATTTATCAAAAGCCACCTTGCATTCATTTGTGAAATCAAATGACACGTCCTTCTGCAGTAACTTGAACAGGGGTGCTCCTATCTTTGAAAAGTTTTTGATAAACCTCCTGTAAAATCCTGCATGGCCCAAAAACGAACGTAGTTCCCGTACATATACGGGATAAGGTAGAGCAGAAATAAGGCCCATTTTAGCTTTATCTACCTCTATTCTCTTAGCCGACACAACGTGCCTAAGACAATGCCGTGATCTACCATAAAGTGACATTTTTCCCAATTAAGTACCAAATTCGTCTCTATGCATCTTTTTAAAATTAAAGTAAGATTGTCAAGGCATTCCTCAAAACTATCCCCGTATACACTAAAGTCATCCATGAACACCGCGATTATCTTTTCTACATACTCTGAGAAAATACTTACCATGCACCTTTGAAAAGTTGTTGGAGCATTGCAAAGACCGAAAGGCATCCTACGGTAAGCAAACGTACCAAATGGGCAGGTGAACGTGGTCTTCTCCTGGTCCTCCGGTGCTATCGCGATCTGGAAGTACCCTGAAAAATCATCTAAAAAATAATAGTAAACACGACCTGCCAATCTCTCAATCGTTTGGTCGATAAAGGGGGAGAGGAAAATGGTCCTTTTTTGTCACAGAGTTTAATCTCCCGTAGTCATGTACTGACGCCAACCAGTAGCTTTCCTAACCGGGACCATATCACCCTCTTGGTTCTCCTCCACGGTTACTCCCGCTTTCTTCGGGACCACCTGAATCGGGCTCACCCAGGAACTGTCCGAAATAGCGAAGATGATCCCCACCTCCAGGAGTTTGAGTATCTCCTTCTTCACAACCTCCATCATTAAGGGGTTCAGTCTTCGCTGTGCTTGCCTCACCGGCTTTGCATCATCCTCGAGTCTTATCCGGTGCATGCACAAGGACGGGTTTATCCCCTTGATATCGGCTATGCTCCACCCGATTGCCTCCTTATGATCCCTAAGGAGTCGCACCAGTCTTTTCTCCTGACTGGGAGACAGATGCGCAGAAATAATCATAGGAAGTGTCTCTCTGTCTCCCAGGAATACATACTTCAAATGCTTGGGGAGAGGTTTGAATTCTAATTCGGGTGCCTGCACCACCGATGGCAATAATTTTGCGTGAGTTTCTAGCATAAAAAGGGAAGTGAGCTCATACCTGGGTTGAATGGTTGGGAGTGAATGTAATGCTTCAATTACTCGATGCAACTCGTCCCTTATGTCCACATCAGGGGTCACTCCCAACTCAAGATGCTTTTTTAGGGCCACTTGTAGTGCGTTTTCACCACCTAACTCGAAAGTTTCCTGTACAAGAGCCTCAATAACACTCAAAGCAAAGACTGATTTAGAACCTTCTGGATATTTCATCGCCTCAAAAATATTAAAATGCACCATTTCACCATCAAATTCCATTGATAAAGTACCATCATTCATATCTATCTTAGTCCTGGCAGTGCTAAGAAACGGTCTACCTAACAAAATAGGCGACGGATTGAACGACTTTTCATGTCCCATGTCCAGGATATAAAAGTCTATAGGAAAAACTAATTCATTTGCCTGAACTAAAACATCCTCAACTATCCCTTCTAGGTAGGCGTTAGTGCGATCGGCTAGTTGGATTATGATGGCTGTTTCTTTTAGTGGCCCAAGGTTTAGAGAAGCAAAAATAGTTTTCGGCATCACATTAATTGACGCCCCCAAATCTAGCATGGCTCTTGTGATCGGTGTATTCCCTATCTTACAGGGGATCGTGAACATATCTGGATCTTCACACTTGGGTGGAAGCTTCCTTTAGAGCATGGCCGACACGTTCTCCCCTACCGCTACTCTTTCATCCCCTCTCAACTTCCTCTTATGGGTGCACAAGTCCTTGAGAAATTTCACGTATTTCGGTACTTGCTTGATTGCATCCAACAAAGGGATGTTGACCTCTACTTTTCTGAACACGTCCAGGATCTCTTTCTCCTTTTCCGCCTTCTTCGCCTTCTCTAACCTGCAAGGAAAAGGGGGTAAATTAGATTTAATAGGCACCGATTGAGTAAGAGTTACCTCAGGATTGACACGGATGTGTCATTCCTCTTCCATCTCCTTCTCGATTTCATCTTCACTCTTACTTTTCAAGTTCGTGGCTTTGGACCCTTCCACTTCTCTACCAATCCTCAGTGTCATGGCACTAACATTCTTGGGGTTTGCCTCGGGCTGCGATGGTAATTTTCCAAAAACTTGGGACTCCAAGCGATTAATCGCGGTTGCCATATGGCTTATCTGGTTCTCTAGGTTTTTCATACCCGCTCTAGTCTCCTGTTGGAACTGAGTGGTGCTCGTGGCTAAGCTCTTGACGATTTCCTCCAAAGAGCTTCTTGAGTTAGATGACGAAGGTTGTGGCTTTGGTTGCCACGGTTGTTGGAATCCCGGTGGGCAATTTGAAAATGAATTTTGTGGCCTATTCCCGTAGCTGAAATTGGGGTGGTCCCTCCAACCCGGATTGTACGTGTTGGAGTATGGGTCGTACTGCCTGCGAGGCGCGGGCGCGCCTCCAGCCATGTTCACTTGTTCAGCCCCATCCTCTTGCAACAAGGGGCATGAGTCAGTGGGATGGCCCACATTTGTGCAAATTCCACAGATCTTTGCTTGTTGCACGTTCCCCACGGCTAATTGCCGCATGAAAGACGTTAACTCAGCTGAATGGACGACGTCTCTACCTCATTAACCCTACGGGTAGGGTTACTTTCACGAAAACCAAACTGTTGGGAATTTTCCGCCATCGATTCAATAACTAGCCATGCTTCCCTTGGTGTCTTGTTCACCAATGCTCCCCCACTCGCAGCATCAATGATACTCCTATTCGACGACTGTAGTCCCTCATAGAAATATTGGATCAACAGTTGGTCACTAATCTGATGCTGTAGGCATCTAGTGCACAACTTATTGAACCTCTCCCAATAGTCGTATAGGGATTCTCCAGGGTACTGCTTAATGCCGCATATCTCTTTTCTTAGACTTGCAGCTCGGGACGCAGGGAAAAACTTTTCTAAGAATTTTTTTTTGAGTTGGTCCCATGTGATGATACTACCTGCAGGTAGATAGTACAATCAATCATTCGCTGCATCCTTAAGAAAGAAGGGGAAGGCTCTGAGTTTAATCTGCTCCTCAGTAATGCCTGGAGGCTTCATAATGGAGCATACCATGTCGAACTCTTGAATGTGTTTATGGGGCTCCTCACCCGAGAGGCCATGGAATGTGGGTAGGAGGTGAATTAGCCCCGACTTCAGTTCGAATGAGGTATTTTCAGCCAATATTGGAAATGTAATGCACAAGGGCTGCTGGGGCAATTCTGGAGCAGCCAACTCCCTTAGTGTCCTTGCATTCGCCATAAGGATGTCCTCTTGGCCTTGGTCACTTAAACTATCACCACTTGAATCTGATGATTCGATCTCTGAATCTAGTTCCTGAGAAGCTATGCTAGACCGCTCCTCTCTGAGTTGTCTAGTCTTTTTTCTAGTTCGGCGTTCAGTCTTCTCTACCTCTGGATCAAAAATCAATTCACCTGTGCGAGAAGAACGAGGCATAAACTAGAAAAATGCCAGACAAATCCAAATAAAACAACTTAGAAGGAAACAAAATTAACCAAAACACCGCTTCCCGGCAACGGCGCCAAAAATTGACAGGTGCCGAACCTGTGTAATAATAATTACTAAAAAGTCCTAATTACCACCACAATTAATTATAGAACAAATCCAAGTACTGGAGCAGGGACCCTAGGTGTGCAATGGGTTACTTGATTCACCCTGTTCCCGAAGAGTTTGTTTGATCCGATATACCAGATTTGTCTATACAAATATTAATTTTGCGTACAATGGCAAGTAGGGTCGATTCAACAGGGAGCGGGTAGGAAATTATTTCTTTCCAAGTCAATAGAATAAAATTGGGGGATTTTTAATGGGAGGCAAATAAAAAATAAGAATAAAAATAAAGCAAACTAAATTCAAAACTAATTCACAAAACACAAGTTACTAAAAGTAGCAATTAATAAAATTCTACCCAAAGGATCAACTGCTCAGGCACGGTCCAATTAAATGATCATCGATGCAAAGATATTTCATCCATTCATCATTAGGTTGGTTATAGTTATCAATAAGCTCTGACAACCAGTTCTTCCTTACTTTTTCGACAGTCAAGGTACGACCATTGACTGCTTTTCTAACCAGATAACAACTTAGGTATGACCGTAGGAATTTAATTATCCAATTGTATTAAAGTTAGAAGAACTTAACCCTAACTAATAAACACGCTAAGAGGGTTTATTTAAACTAGATCTTACGTTTCCCCAACATAAAGTCAATTATGGTGGTTGTCATTAGGTATCAACTAAACGAACAATTACGGATTCAATTTAGTTAATGTGACAGTAGGCTATTAAATTAAATCAAATACCCGGCCGTTGATATTCAATTAATAAAATACTCATGAATAATTAATTCAGGAAACGCACGAATAGCAACAAATTAGAAGAAATAATGAAGATTCGATTAGATCTCACAGATATTATAGACCACGCCTTCACGTCAACCTTTGGGTAGAGGAGAGAATTAGCCACTCCTCATCATGTTAATCTCGTGTGATTTGATTAATATCATCCACACAATTGCCCAGAAATTAATTGTCGAGGAATTGGGGAAGGTGAATTAATCGAAATAATAACAAAGGGAAACCTGGCTTCGTCTTCATATTGGAGCCGCAATTACAAAGCAAAAGGCTATTCTAATTGCTGTCGAGAAGAAAAAGGGAAAAAGCGTCTGACAGTGAAAAGAAACAAAAGCTAGCCTAATTGATTGCTACCCAAAAAGAAAAGCAAAACGTCTGACATATCTCGCAAAAGAAAACTAAAACTAAGGTATTGATATCACGTGAATCTCGCTTCTTCTTATTTGTAGCGCCGCCAGTAGTAAAGCATTAGGAACAAGGCTTTTTGTCCCAGGGCTCTGATCTCACGCATCTGGTCCACGTAGACCGGGTTTCTTAATTAGGTCTCCTGCTATTGGTCCCGCGGATCCGGCTTTTTGGCAACATCTACCTTTTCTGGCGTGGGCACGCCCTGAAATGAAGGGTCTTCTGAAAATTTGCCTCAAGAGATTACTTTTAACGCCAGTCATCTATAACTTATACAAATATGAAATATGAGCAAAACCTCAATACTTAGCACAGTAAGTAGCCAAAATTATGACAAAATAACAGTGTAAAATGTGCCAAATAACTGCTCTATCAGTATTTAGTTGGAACAATAAAAGCTTGAGTCTTGTTATTGATATTAGTCCTCTTCATGTAAATTAGCCTCTATATATATATATATATATATATATATATATATATTGGTTTTGTGAAAGTTATCTCCTATAATTTTTCTTGGGTATAATTATTAGGCTCTACATCTGGTATCGAATCCTATTTTCATGAAATTAATCTTTGGGTGAGTTGTTAGAGTTCGGACACAAGATTTGCCGGGACTGTTCAATTGATCACATAAGGCCATTATGTTGGTTTTGGAGTATTTAATTGGTCAAAATTTGGCCATAAAATTGGTATGAAAATTATGAACTTGATTGTGGATATTGCTAATGGTGACAATTTTTTACATGGTACGTAAACAAAACACAAAATCCTAAATGAAACATGACACGGGATAATTTATGTCAAAAATGGATCCACACGAACATGATGATGCACAAATAGAATGGGTTGTATTGGGCCAATCCGTTGGTTGATATGACTTGCATGTTTTTGACACATTAAGAATTTTGAAAAAATGTTACTCACTTCCCACCTAGCACTACTCTTAAAATAAATGGTTTTGTATTAAATTTTATAGTTTAAGAACTAAAATAATATAATCAACCTCCTATAAGAATACATAAACAACACATAAATCGAGACTCTACAAATTCACATATGCAACTGTTATGATTTTAATTTTTTGCTTCCTTCTTTTAATATTCTTATTTTCTCAAATTGACAAGCATAAACAACCTCTATGATTTTAACTTTTCACTTCCAGCCTTCACTCTTCAAATTGATCGAAACTTACCTTTGGATCAAATATTGCTCAATTTTTCTTCCTTTCTTGTGATTAAATATCTTTTCTAGGTAATCTTTAATATTTCACAAATTTTCTATCATTTTTGCCTATTTTATTTGAACATTTTCTAGTTTATACTGCTCCTCTATTTTATCATTTTTCCTATCATTTTCTTTCTAAAGTTATTCTTTCCTGTGAAAGAAAAATAAAATAGGCTTTTTTTGTATATTACTAATGAGATAATAATGCATCCAAAACTTAAACAAGTAAAAATCCAATGACAGGCTACAACTAAAATTGATTAAGAGAATATTACATATTTTCTTGAAAGAGAACCATGTTTTATTTTTTTGCAATATTTCTCCTATAATTTTTATGAAAAAATTTAAATGAGTGAATTGGGTAAAAACATGAGATGAACCTGTCCAAATGCATGGAGTATTGCAGCAACAAATCTTTTTGAAGATTAAGAATTCAAATTTCTATTAATGAAATTTACAAATGAGATTATTATTGCTGAACTTGATTCAATAGAGAGTTTGATTTAAGGGAAACAATGTTGGCATATTAAATTAAAGCTAAAAATTTGAATTTTCTATACTATTATTTAGTAGTATTTTGGTCACACAAATTTTTTTAGTAGTTCTATAAGAGCTAAGTTCTGGTAGTACATTCAAGAATTGGAGGCTCTAGGACATAGAGGTTCTACGTTCAGATCTCCGTTCCTCCCCCCCCCCATTTCTTAAATCCTATCCCTCCCCTTGATTAGAAAAAATTAAAGAAAAAGTTAAAATAATTATTTAGAAATTGGTACTGTATTAGATAATTATTGTAGTTATCAATACTTGTTTATCAAATCATGTAATCTATAAGTAGAGTCATATTATCATACCCACTTGAGAAGATTGAAAGTTTAATAGTCT
Source organism: Coffea arabica (assembly GCF_036785885.1). Classification (NCBI taxonomy): domain Eukaryota; kingdom Viridiplantae; phylum Streptophyta; class Magnoliopsida; order Gentianales; family Rubiaceae; genus Coffea; species Coffea arabica. Next base: position 31,156,381 of record NC_092313.1, read on the forward strand.
TGTTCTTGTGGTGTTATTAATATTTTATCATTAATATCATTGTTCTTTTCACACATATACATGTATATGTGTAAATTAGCCTCCCATATATATTGGATTTGTGGAATTCATCTCTCATAATGATTTTTTGGGTATAATTGTCACGCCCCATGCCCAGAACGTAGCACCACCGTGCCCTAGACAATGCTAAAGGCGTAAGACAACAAATTTCCTAAGCAACTACATTCACCTTTATATAAACATTTTAAATCCGCAAATACTAGATCATCTATAACAGCAATTTTGTGTCTTCCAAAATAAAAGCAATAAAAGCAAGATCAAACCTTCTACATTATGTACAAAATTCAAATCCTATCATAAGGTATCTTATATATAAGTACAAAAGTCATCCTCTAACCCAAAGTTATCCCCATCTCCATTACAACCCCCAAGAGCTATCAAGGTCTACTTCAATGAACTCATCATTAACTGCATAATTATAACAAAGGGGTGAGCAAAATCTCACTCAATAAGTAGTGCATGTATCTCATTATTGGCCTGAGCATGTTACATACATAATATATATTTCAAACGTCATTAACTTACACATATAACTTTATAAGAACATGGTTACTATAAACATTTCAATGGCATATCATACATCACACACACAAAGGAGCTCAAACCATAAGACAACAATTGACCCAAGATATCCAGTTGTTAACTTAAACTTAACCAGTTAACACAGTTCATAGTGCTAACCACACATAGTTAGCCCGTTTCATATTGCTCACTACAACACAGATAGCTCGTTTCATATACCAACTACTTGTGAGGAACTAGTCCTGTCAAAAGTCGCTTATACAAGAGCTCAACAAACATAATATTTCATTTCACAAATGACCATGGCAAGAGTAATAATGAATATCACAAATTATACTTGCTCATGCCATTTTAGCAAGCTTTCAAAATTTATCATTCAAAAGATAAAGGATACATGCACCACTTACCTCGATCCAATCGATACCCACGCTATTTCAAGTAATCGGAAAAATAGCTACCTTCCTCACCTAGACATAATGATAAAATGTTCAATTACAATCTTAAAGATACCAAACTACTCCAAATTATCATAAAAACGAGCCTAATACTACCCTTAACCACTAATTCCTAATAAAAGATCATTTCCTCATCAAAGTAGGACATGCATAAAGGTTTATTTAAAGGGTCACTAACTTCCAAAACTACAGAAATAGGGCAAGAGATTTATATAGAGTTAAAGCGCTCTGAATCTAGTTTCCAACGCAACAAACGGCACCTAAATCCGAATTTTCTACACCAGGTTATATCCAAAGCATTGAAATATGTCTATACAGAAAATTCAATCTGTCCGAGAATTATTGCCAATCCATCCAAGTATTTTAGCCAATCCATCCGAGGATTATAGCCATGGATTTCCAGCAAGTTTTCAAGGTAAAAACAAGTTCCAAATTCAATAATCAAGTTCCATTTCCATCTCAAGTCATCTTCCAACCTCCATAGTTGTCAAAATCAACATATTTCAGCGCCCAAAGTCATGTAAATACATAAATAATCTTGAAAATGAATTACTAGCTCAAGTCATTCTTTCCCTCAACATTTCTCCTTTTTATATTGATGATAGCCCTATACCCATATGAAAATAGAGACCAAAACAAACTCCATAGACCATAGCCGCCATGGAAGCTAACCAAGGATTTGAACCAAATACTACCCAATCACCCAACCAAAGAAAACCAAGATCATGTTCAGGTTTCAAGAAAATATCTTGGTTAGTCGTCAAAGTAGAATCTCCTAACTCCTCACTCCTTACTTGTGCTTGATTTGTCAAGAATCGTCGTTGATTGTAAGGAAAAAGGAGAGAAATAAGAAAGGATTTTGTTGGAGAAGGAAGGAAAAAAGGAAATGAAGAAGATGAAGAAATTTTTTGGTAAAGATGAATAGTGAAATCTCAATATCACTTTTATTCTTTCAAAATTTCACATATTAACACATTGGTCACTCAACTTAACATCATTCACTTTTCACCCCAAAATAGTATTTCTTCACACAAAATTCTCTACAAGACACTTGGGTATCACATTCTAAAAGTTTTGACCTCGAAATTTAACGTACCCCGTTGGTTAAACAAATGTGAATACTTAGTTCGCATTTCCTCTTCGAGTTCCCAAGTGGCTTCACGAGTACTATGATTGGACCATTGAACTTTAACATAGGGAATTATCATTCTTCTTAGCACTTGATCTTTGTGACCCACAATTCGAATTGGCTTCTCACTATAAGTTTGATCCTCTCATACCATTAATGGCTCATACTCCTGGATATAACTTGGATTAAATACTTATTTTCTCAATTGCAAAACATGAAATACATTGTGAACTCTTGATAAAGATGGTGGCAAGGCTAACTTGTATGCCAATTCTCCAACTCTATCCAAAATTTCAAAAAGCCCAACATATCTTGCACTCAATTTTTCACGTTTCCCAAATTGCATGACACCTCTCATTGGTGAAATTCTAAGATATAATTTATCCTCTTCTTGAAACTCTAATGGTCTTCTTTTCAAATCGGCCCAACTCTTTTGTCTATCTTGTGCTGTTTTCAACCTTTCTCTCACTAGTGCCATCATCTTGATTGTAGCTTGTACAAGTTCGGATCCAGTAATGATCCTTTCACCTACCCCATCCCAATATAAGGGCAATCTACACTTCCTCCCATATAGAGCTTCAAAAGCTAGCATGTCGATACTACTATGATAACTATTAGTGTAAGAGAACTCAATTAGCACCAGAGAATCCTCCCAACTGCCCCCAAAATCCATAACATATGCTCTAAGAATGTCCTCCAAGGTTTGAATTGTACACTCTGATTGCCCATCGATTTGAGGATGATAAGCTGAGTTGAGGTTTAACTCGGTTCTTGTGGCTTGTTAGAGACTTTTCCAAAATTGAGAAGTGAATCTAGGATCACGATCAGATACAATACTCACTGGGACACTATGATAACGAATAATACAATCCATACAGAGATTAGCCAAAGTATCCATAGATGCAGTAGCAACCATAGGTACAAAATGAGTTGATTTTGTCAGTCGATCAACTATCACCCAAATGGTGTCATTACCTCTCCTAGACCTTGGTAATCCAACAACGAAATCCATTGCTATATGCTCCCATTTCCATTCCGGTATTGTCAAAGGCTTTAATAATCTAGCAGGTCTTTGATGTTTGGCCTTTATTTGTTGACAAACTAAGCATTTAGACACATAATTCGCGATCTCCCTCTTCATACCACTCCACCAATACGACTGCTTTAAGTCTCGGTACATCTCGGTGTTATTAGGATGAATAGAGGCTTGGAAGAGCGAGCCTCCGCCATTATTTATTTTCGTAACTCTGGATCTTTAGGCACTACAAGCCGATTCCACATCCATATACTACCATCCTTGAGTAGTTGAAAGTCGGGTAATTCCTCACTTTTAACTTTTTCCTTGATTTTCGCCAACTCAGTATCATCTTTTTGAGTTTCCTTGATTCTCGAAATTAAAGATGGTTAGGCAACTAGAGTTGCGAGCACATGCGTGAAGGATTCTACCACCTGTAAATTCAATTCCTTCATTTGTTTGACATGTGCTGAACCTATACAATAATAATAATAAAACCTAACTACCACCAAAAGCAATCAATAATTAATTCTAGGTACTGGAGCAGGGACTCTAGGCGTGCAATGAGTTACTTGATTCACCCTATTGCTAAAGAGTTTGCTGAATCCGATATACCAGAATTAATTAGCTGACTAAATTTACTAACCAGTAGACAGTGGCAAGCAAGGTCGTTTCCTCAGGGACTGTGGAGAAATTTGTTTCTTTTTAAGCCAAGACAAACGGGGGGTTTGAGAATTAGATGCTAAAGAATCACTAACTAAACAAATTAAATGCGAAAAATAATTAATTGAGAGAATTAATTGGAGAAACTCTAGCCAATGGTACACTTCAGAAATGGTTCGTGCAACTAATCATCGATTCAAATATAATTCCAACAATTATTAATAGATTGGTTATAGTTGTCATGCACGCGATAAACAACCAGCATTTCCTTAATTTCTCCATAGTTAAGGTACGACCGTTAAGTATTTCTCTAACCAAAAAACAGCCCTAGGTACGACCGTAGGATTTAATTTCTAGTTTGCATTAAGATTTAGAAAAGCCCAATCTTAACTAACAAACACGCTACGAGGGTTTGTTTAAATTAGATCGTATGTTTTCCTGACATAAACCCAATTACGCCAATTGCTACTGGGATGGAGGTAATCAAACAATTACGGATTCAACTATCCTCAATTAGCAAATTAACTACGTGAATAACTAAATATTGTGCACTATTCAATCATACACAATAGCTATGACAATTAAAAGCAGAAAACATATAAATACTAATAAATGAAGGAAATAGTTAAAACAATTTAGATCTCATAGTTATTGTTGAACCAAATCTTCAATTGTCTCCTTAACTAGAAGTGGGTGATTAGTTCATCCTCATTGAGAGTAACTCACGCAATTCCATTGAAGGAACTTGTGTCAATGTTTGACAATAGAAGAACTACTCAGAGGAGAAGAGAGCCAAGCGGCTGCCTTCCTCCCCTTTTCTTATTCCCTGGCCGAGTAGTAATCACGCGGGATCCAGCTTTTGTTCTTCCTATTTTCTAGCTTTCTAAAAACACATTGAACTTCCTCCCTCATAATCCGTAGTAAATGATTCCAAAAAAATCTCTTACTATAGGAAAACTAACTTCCCAAAAGATAGATACTCAAGCGCTTAAAAGTCTCCTAAACCAACCCAATTACTAATTAGAAACTTGGCAGATAATATCATCTTCCAGTTATGATGATGACTCCCACTTGGATTAGGATACTGCCCTGCATAGAATCTCGCGCACTCTGGACTTGATTGATGTCTTCTCACGCGTCCACACTTACTTGGAGGAAAATCTTCTACAAACTGCTATTTCTGCACTTTCCTTCTCCAATTGGCTAAACATCCCCTAAACATAAAATTCAAACAAAATATGTCCATTAATGCAATATCCAATCTAATAGAAAAGGAAATTATAACAAAATTAATGCTAAATTAGCGTTCTATCATTGTTTTACTAACATAACTGCTATCATTCCTGAATTTTTCCTGCTCAAAGCATCGGCAACCTTGTTTGCTTTTTATGGATGATAACTAATGATAAGATCATAATCTTTCATTAACTCAAGCCATCTTCGTTGTCTCATGTTTAGCTCTTTCTGCGTGAACAAATACTTTACGTTTTTATGGTCTGTAAAGACTTCACATTGCTCCCCATACAAGTAGTGCCTCTAAATCTTCAAAGCAAGAACAACGACTACCAATTGCAAATCATGTGTAGGATAGTTTTGTTCATACCGCTTCAATTGACGAGATGCATAAGCTATGACCTTCTCATTTTACATTAGCACACATCCCAACCCATTTTTGGATGTATCGCTATAAATAGTGAAACCTCCAGATCTAGAAGGTAAGGTGAGAACTGGTGTTGAAACAAGCTTATTCTTCAATTCTTGAAAACTATCTTAACATTTAGGTGTCCACTCAAACTTAACATGCTTTTGAGTTAGACGAGTCAAGGACAAAGCAATAGTAGAAAATCCTTCAATAAATTTTCTATAGTAGCCAGTTAAGCTCATAAAACTCCTCAATTCTACCACATCAGTAGGTCGGGACCAATCCACAATAGATTCTATCTTCTTAGGATCCACAGAGACACCATCTTGAGAAATAACATGCCCAAGGAAGGACACACTTTGAAGCCAAAATTCACATTTGTTGAGTTTAGCATAAAGCTTCGTACACCTCAAGATTTGTAAAACATCTCGCAGGTGATTTTCGTGCTTCACTTCACTTGGGGAGTACACCAATATATCATCAATGAACACCACCACAAATCTGTCTAATTGCTTTTGGAATACCCTATTCATCAAATCCATAAAGGCTGCAAGAGCATTAGTCAACCCTAAAGGCATGACGAGAAATTCATAATGGCCATACCTTATTCTGAATGCACTCTTTGGAATATCCTACAGTTTAATCCTTAATTGATGGTATCTGTAACGAAGATCTATTTTTGAAAATACCTTAGCCCTTTTTAATTGATCAAACATGCAGGTCGTCAATACGAGGCAATGGATACTTGTTCTTGATCATAATTTTATTGAGCTCCCAATAATCAATGCACAATTGCATGCTTCCATCATTCTTCTTTACAAACAAAACTAGTGCACCCCAAGAGGATACACTTGGTCGAATCAATTTCTTGTCAAGCAACTCCTCAACTTGAACTTTAAACTCCTTCAACTCTGTGGGGGCCATCCGATAGGGTGCCTTAGATATAGGTTCTAAGTTGAGTATTACATTAATCTCAAAATCAATTTCTCTCTTAGGAGGTAGACCTAATAAGTCATTTGAGAACACATCTGAAAATTCTCTTGCAATTTGGATATCCTCAAGTTTTATGTCCCCTTTCTTACTAGAGTCTACTATATAAGTCAGAAAACATTCACATCCCTTCCTAATTGCTCTCCAAGTTTGTATGACAGATAAAATGGGTAGAGACTTCTTTTTTGGTTTTCCTCAACACCCTTGAAAAGAAAAATGTGGAATGTTTGGGGTTTAAAAATCAACACTTTTACCCATACAATCTATATGAGCATAATTTTGTGATAGCCAATCCATACCTAAGATAGCATCAAATTATATTCAATTGCACTAGATTTGCCTTAAACACTCTCCCACCTAAATCTAAAGTATAACCTTCATACATAAGGTGAGAAACTAAAACTTTTTCCCCGGGAATGGCTACACGATACAGGTCATCCAAAACACAGGGTTTAATATCTAACTCTCATGCAACTTCTTTGAAATGAAAGAATGGCAAGCCCCACAATCAAATAACACATCCGCTGGAAGAGAATTAATCATTACCATACCTGTCACAACATCCTCTACTCCTGCTGCTTCTTGTTCAGTCAAGGCATATACCTTAGAGTTTGAGTAAGGTCGATCTACACTAGAATTCAAGCTGTTTCCTAGCCTATTGTTTCCTCTAGTTTGCTTAGAATTCGGGCGATTACTCACTTTATGCCCCACTTCTCTACAACTAAAACAAGCTCTCGTTTTCCACCTGCATTCTCCCGGATGAACCCGATGACAATAATCACATAACTTAGATGGGTTAGTAAGTAGACACCTTGGAAAAGGTTGTTGAGAAGAAGTAGCCTGTTGCGAAACTATAGGTCTTGGTAACGATGCTTGTCAGGGAGGTTGCATTACACGAGAAGGCTGACCATGTTGACGAAGTTGGCCTTGTATTACGATTTATCTATTCTTCTTTGTCTCGTCTCTTCATCCTCCTGAAGAATGTCTTGTTCAACATCTAAACTAGCTTCATACCTTTGGTCACAATTGGCATAGAAATTTTCAAATATTTTTGATTGAATATGACTATTCAATCCTCCCTTAAAAGAGACCATCTTCACAGTCTCATCGGCCATTGTAGAAGGGACGAAGCATCCCAAGGAGAGAAAAATAGTGTAGTACTCGCCCACAGACATGGAACCTTGCTTAAGGTTATTGAATATTCGAATATTTTGAACTCGAATAGCTGGTGGAAAGTAATGCTGTAGAAACATCTTTTTGAACTCATCCCATGTCAAAGTACGACCTGAAGAAACCATGGTCAAGGCTACACCAGCCCACCATTTCTCTGCTTCACCAAGAAAGATGTCACTACTTGAGGTCGAATATCTTCTGGCACCATCATAGTTTGGAATTTGTTCTCAATTTGTGATAACCATCTCTCTGCCACATTCGAGTTTGGACCTCCATAAAAAGTAGACAAATAGACCTTGCTAAGCTCCTTGAAATGGTACTTAACACTAATCCATATCTTGCTCTCTTTCTTCTTGTTGTTGTTGTTGATATTGCTGACATCCATGCATGAACTAATATGCCACGGATAAGGTAGCTGGATCTAATTTTAGGGGGGAAGGGTACTTTGATTCGTATTATTTGAATTCAAAGGGGGTGTTACCCTAGACGTATCTTCACCTTTACGTCTTTGAGCAGCTTGGCGAGCATCTAACATAAATCCCCCAATAGGGGTATCCAATTCATCTTCATTCCCATTCGGTCCAAGATTTTCAAGTACTACATCTTCTTCCCCCGTAGCTCGTACATCATTCTCTTGAATACTGACAATAACCCTTTGCTTTCTTTTTGGTGTCATCCTGCAAACACAAATTAGGCTAGGGCAAAATCTAACTACACTAAGCTACCGAATCCTCAAGTGATAGCAACAGGTATTTGAACGCAAAAATCAAAACTAAGTCAATCCACACTAAGGTTGGGCACCTGAAGTGTAAATCAACTAGCTCCAATATTCTGTCCAACATACACACTACATTACATCAAACTTTCAATAAATATTAATTCTTAAGGTACTATAAGTAAGATTCATACCTAGGCTCTGATACCAAATAAATGTCACGCCTCATGTCCGGAATGTAACACCGCCACACCCTAGACAATGCTAAAGACGTAAGCCAACAAATTTCCAAAAAAACCTACATTCACCTTTATATAAACATTCTAAATCCGCAAATACAAGATCATCCATAACAACAAATTTGCATTTTTCAAAATAAAAGCAAGATCAAACCTTCTACAATATGTACAACATTCAAATCCTATTATAAGGTATCTTATATAGAAGTACAAAAGTCATCCTCTAACCAAAAGTTATCTCCATCTCCATTACCACTTCTAAGATCTATCAAGATCCACTTCAATGAACTCATCATTAACTGCAAAATTATAACAAAGAGGTGAGCGAAATCTCACTCAATAAGTAGCACATGTATCTCATTATTGGCCTGAGCATGTTAGATACATAATATATATTTCAAACGCCATTAACTTACACATATAACTTTACAAGAACATGGTCATTATAAACATTTCAATGGCATGTCATACATCACACACATAAAGGAGCTCAAACCATAAGACAACAATTGACCCCAGATATCCAGTTATTAACTTAATCGGTTAACACGGTTCATAGTGCTAACTTCCACATGGTTAGCCTGTTTCATATTGCTCATGACAACACAGATTACTCGTTTCATATACCAACCACCTGTGAGGAACTAGTCCCGTCAAAAGTCGCTTATACAAGAGCTCAACAAACATAACATTTCATTTCACAAATAACCATGGCAAGAGTAATAACAACTATCACAAATTATACTTGGTCATGCCACTTTAGCAATTAGACAAGTAGCGTTCAAAATTCATCTTTCAAAAGATAAAGGGTACATGCATCACTTACCTTGATCCAATGGATACCCACGCTAGTTCAAGTAATCGAAAAAATGGCTACCTTCTTCACCTAGACATAATAATAAAATATTCAATTACAATCTTAAAGATACTAAACTACTCTAAATTATCATAAAAAGGAGTCTAATACTACCCTTAACCACTAATTCCTAATAAAAGATCATTTCCTCATCAAAGCAGGACATAAGGGTTAATTTTAAAGGGTCACTAACTTTCAAAAATGCATCAACATGGCAAGAGATTTATACAGAGTTAAAGCCCCCTAAATCTAGTTTCCAACGCAACAAACAACACCTAAATCCGACTTTTTTACATCAAGTTATGGCCAAAAAACTGAAATATGTCTATATAGAAAATTCAATCCATCCGAGAATTATAGCCAATCCGTCCGAGGATTATAGCCATGGATTTCTAGCACGTTTTCAAGGCAAAAACAAGTTCCAAATACAATAATCAAGTTCCATTTCCATCTCAAGTCATCTTCCAACCTCCATAGTTGTCAAAATCAACATATTTTAGCTCCCAAAGTCATGAAAATACATAAACAATCTTGAAAATGAATTGTTAGCTCAAGTCATTCTTTCCCTCAATATTTCTCCTTTTTATATTGATGATAGCCCTATACCCATATGAAAATAGAGACCAAAACAAACTCCATAGACCATAGCCGCCATGGAAGCTAACCAAGGATTTGAACCAAATACTACCCAATCACCCAATCAAAGAAAACCAAGATCATGTTCAAGGTTTCAAGAAAATATCTTGGTTAGTTGTCAAAGTAGAATCTCCTAACTCCTCACTCCTTAGCTGTGCTTGATTTGTCAAGAATCAATCTTGATTTGTAAGGAAAAAGGAGAGAAATGAGAAAGGCTTTTGTTGGAGAAGGAAGGAAGAAAGGAAATGAAGAAGATGAAGAAATTTTTTGATAAAGATGAATCGTGAAATCCCACTATCACTTTTATTCTTTCAAAATTTCACTTATTAACACATTGGTCAGTCAATTTAACATCTTTCACTTTTCACCACAAAATAGTATTTCTTCATACAAAATTCTCTGCAAGACACTTGGGCATCACAATAATTGTTAGGATCGACAATTCTTATAGACTATCTGAGACCGCAATATTCATGGATATAAATGAAAGCAAGAACATTTGATATAGCGCTAGGGATTTTCGTATCATCCTTGACATCTATATGCATCTCTTCCATTTGGATATTTATCTACAACGAGTCTTTGTATCGATAATGCCCAACTAAATCAAAAAGAAAAGACAATTTGCATTTTTTCTTTTTTCTCTTTTTTTTCCCAATGTGTCAAACAACAAGAATAGTAAGCTCCTGTTGGATCTTTAATCCAACGTTGGACTTATATATAAATAATTATGTGTTTCAAATTGTCAAATAAGGTTAAATCCAATTAAAATGATCAAATATAATTTGGGCTTAATGTATCAATAGGGTGTGGGTCTTTAATATGTAGAGACTTAAGAGTATTTTTTATTTTTATGATGGGTTGAAATAGGAATCCAAAAGATAACAGGAATGTTATCTATAAATAGGATTATGGTCCCCAGGTCACAAGTATTCTTATTATCGTATATTCTAGTACCACAAAACAGCTCTTTCTTGATATCCCATTATCAGGAAAGATACCAGAGAAAAACTAAAATACTCTCTCAAGAATTGGTAAATACGTGTTGACCTGGAAGGCCACCCCAAAATCTTCAAGGATTCGAATGCCAATTTGTCAACATGAATTTAGGTACGCTTCCGCATTTATATTACTGTTTTATTCAAATATTTGATATTGGGATCTTGGAAATTCCTGCACCTCCACCCTTTGAAATTTCAGAGAACAGAACCAAATATTTCATTCCTACTAACTTATGGGCACGCATTACATCATTCCTACTAAATTTAACTATCTTAACGACTTAGAAAAAGCTAGCTACATATACATTGTCTTCTTACATAGATAAAAGATGTGCAGGGCATATAGAAAGATCGTCCAAATGGGTTTAATTTGCTGCTTTTAAGCTTGACATTTGTAAGACTTATGACCGGGTATCATGGCAATTTCTACAGGCTGTTCTAAGAAAAATGGTTTTTCCAGAATCCAAGATTAATGTTGTTTGGAAGAGTATCTTTTTTGTCTCTTACTCAGTTGTAGTTTTTTTTTTATTTTTTTTTACTTAGGGTTATCCCAGTCTTTCGGCCAACTAATTCCCTAATATTGTGTAGCGTCTTATCCTAAGGATACAGAGTAAAGTAGTACACGGAATTTGATTACGGGACATGGTAGTAACTATCAGAATACGGAATCAGTCGAACTACTCGCGGGACACTCAATTGTAGTTAATGGAGCACTATCATCGGTAATATATCCTACCAGAGGCCTTCGCCAGGGATGCCCCCTCTGATCATCATATCTCTGTCTTATACCAAGAGGCGTTGTCAGCAGCATTATGTTCTTTGGCATCTATAGAATCTATGTCCCCAAATATTGGTTAGTCGTGCAAGTCCTCCTGCATCGAATTTAGTATTTGCTGATGATAGTATTTGTGTTTTTCAAGTGCTCGGAGGCAGCCGCACTGCACCTGAAGGTGGTATTGGAGAAATATACACATTTCTCTAGGCAGGAGATGAAATTTAGCAAATCTAGTTTGGTTTTTAGCCTCAACGCGCCTGCTAATTTGAATCAATTAACATGCATCATATTCTCTATCCAATCAGTTCCTACAATGGGTAGATATCTGGGTTTAAAAGACGAAGAACCCACTACTACAAAGGTACAAGATTTATCATCAAATTACACCGGAGTCAAACTCTAGACGTGACGTTGGGACACAACACCCTATTGTAACGTTGCAATGCAATGACTTAAAAGTACTATTAGATAATTTATTGATTGATTTGCAATCTCAAAAAAGTTTATTGAAGAAATGCAAGCTTGGTCTCCAATAGTTGGCTCTTGCGCAATTTTAGTGTCTAAAGTTTCGTCAAAAACAAATATAATTTACATTTTTTGAGACAATTCGCAATTTTAGTGTCCAAATTTTCAATTCAAAATATTTTTGAGACAATTGACAAATTTAATAAATTTGAATTGATCCCAATTTCAAGTAAATTTAGGACAATTGACACGACCAAATTCATTTTTGTTGAAACTGTGGACACAAAATTTGTGCAGATATTAAACATTGGAGACCAAATTCATTTTCAATTCCTTTATCTCCCTCTCTTTATTCTGTGAAGGGAAGATATGATTTTGAAAACCTATACTTTGACCTACAAAATCTTAATTTTTTCCAAATCCAATAAAGATGGAAGGGAAATAAAAATAAACAAATAAAAAGATGGAAGGGAAATATAAAAAAATAAATAAGAAACAAAAAATACAAAATCTTTTTTCGACTACAAATATCATTATAAGTTTTTAATCTAAAACTTTAATGGTATTTTCTATTTCTTATTTATCTTTTTTTTCATTTCAATTTCTTCCTTTTTATGTTTAGAGGAAAAAAAGAAGTAATGAAAGGATAAATTTGTCAATTTATTAATTTGATTTTGAATTTTACCACTGACTGTAAGTTTTAATGAAAAAAACTAAGTGACGTTTTATTTCAAATTATGAGGAGATTATATATAATTTTCAAACCATAGGATGGTTATGTTGTAAACCACCAAACCATACGGGATAAAAGGTAATTTACCCATTAATCTTTGCCCACTAAGTTTTGTTGGAGCTATTAATGCATGAAAAAAAAAAAGCATGCTCTTTTCAGCAAAATGGGGACATAGACATAACCCAAATTTGAAAGTTTCAATCTCATAAACATAATAACCACCGGATGTTTTCATTAATTCATAATGAAAACAAGAAGATCCGCAGTCCTAGTTAAGCAAGAAAAGCTTATGAGTCAGTTCATTCAAAAACTTTCGGAATTACCTGAAGAATGATGAGCTTTGGTGATACTTTTTTTGGCAAACTGCAAGCTTTCTACAATTAAGGTCGGAATAAGATTGGATACAAACGTCCTCTTTAAATACGAGCCATCAGTTTGTAAAGAGGAAGTTATATGGTTTTCTTCGGGAAGCTGCAAATTTTGGTGATTTGAAACCAATTTGAAAATTGACAAAATTCGTGCTTTCCTTGGCAGCTACTGGCTTTGATTGAAAGAGATGATCTTGGCAATGGCTATATTGAGTCAAAATCAGACAACGATCTTGGCTATGGAATTTGGAATGTTTTGTTTCCACTTTCCAAATGGTAGTTGGCTTGTTGCAAGAAAGAAGAAAAATTGCAGTGGTCTTCATCGGCAAAATTTGATAATATCATGGTCAAAATATCTAATTGCTCACGTGGGACATCTTTTTGTAAGTATTACTGTATTGGTTGCTTCTAATCAACCACAAGTCAAAAGCAAAGTTGTCTTTTAACTACTTGTTCGAATTTATCAGGCTTTCCATTGAGAAATTGAAGCCACCGCCTTGCACTCCATGGTGGCTCCGTGCACAAATCAAATTGATTTAGATGCATTACAGGGTTAGCAAACAAAGTTGTGGGCTTTCAAATGATTCTAACGGAATTTACTAATGAAAAGTCTTGCAACTCAAGACACATACTTCAAGCTTTGTGTTTGGCAATTGCCAATCAATGCCTTACCAAATCTTAAAGTTGGGGCATTTGCAGAAAATAAAATTTTTATTTAATTTATTTATTCAAGATTTAATAAATTGAGTTGATTTTAAGTAAACTAAATTAAATTATGAAAGCCCTTTATTTTTGAACTAAAAACTTGGGCCAGTATTATGTGGACTGTTAAATCAATTAAATATGCAAGGTCCATTTAAATTAAAATGGATTAATGGATTCATTGATTCGCAATGGACTGTTGGGCCAGCTTATTACTAAAATCCATATTAAATGGATTTCAAATTGAACCAGTATTAAACGAATTGTTGGGCCAGCTTATTGTTAAAGTTTTTCACACATACTGTTACAATAAAATATTTTAAAACATCCGTAAAAATAGTTAATCCAAACAGAGACATAGTTTTTTATATTACTTTAATTAAATTTTTTTTCTTTTTTCTTCTTTGGCTGCAAAAATTACACACCACCATACGAATAATTCACTTAATGAACTTCGGAGGTCTTTGACTAAAAATAACGGAGCAATCATTGATGGCAATTTCGCAATGGTAATGATGGCATTTGACCATGTTATTAATGGCACTTTAGATCTAGCCTCAAAAAATGCTGATTCTAAACATGAGGATGGTTTCTTCGAAAAAGGTTGTCCTATTTGTTCTCTTGCAACGGTATCTGAAGACAATCACTGTACGTAAGCAGAAATGCCTAATCCCTCCTTTCACTCAGTCCCTTCATTTTTTCTTCATTTCTCACTTGTTTTTTTTTTGAATTTATAGAAGAAGTGCCTTTTAAATTTACAGAACAAGAAGAAGATGATGAATGCGAGAGAAAAGAACCCCGTGGTCATAGCACACTGTGCTTCCTAAATTGCCTCTTCATTATGTCTAGTGAATCACACAACAGTAGAATCTGACAGAATGACTCAGAATCAAAATACATACTTTAGATAGTTTAGTGGCCAAAACCAAATTGTTAATAGTTCAGTGGTCAAAACTCAATGATTACAAAAGTTCAGTGGCTAATGAGGTAATTTGCTCAAAAAATAATGATAGAAGCAGCGAAGGGTGAAATTCCGATGTTCATGCCGCTGAGAAAGTTTTTGTACGACTGATTCCCTGGGCGATTGCCAGAAGATTCAATATCACTTGTGGTAGGGGAAACAACAATGGAGGCTCTCTGTCTTGGAGGTGTCTGAAGCAAAAAGTCCTGGGCAGAAATGTGAAACAAAATCTGAATTGTGGGCTTGTGTTTGCGGCTGATGACAGTATTATTGTCCACTAGAGTCTTCCGCCCAAACAAGGTGACCCTCCTATTATCCCTGCCTCATTATCTACTTCATGTTTTGCTTCTACTAACTCCCCTACCACTCAAAACGAGTTTTGGGTCGAGGGTGAGGTTAAGGCGCTAGAACTCGAGAAGGGGATAGAGAAGACTGAAGCTTCTGTGGGCTGGAGCTTAGGATTGGGGATGCTGGAGTTGGGTTTGGATTTTGCCTGCTAATGATCACCCCGAGTTGCTTAATGAACATGGGAGTGGCCTGGAGGCAGGTTAACTCATGCTAGCGACCTAATTAATATTGATATGGGTAAAATACAGTAAACGCCTTTGTGGTTATGAAAATAAATACGAAACTCCCTCATTGTTTTAAAACACCCATTTAGCCTCCCTTGTGCTTTGAACTTCTTTGGATTTTACCTGCTAATAGGTTGGGAAGCCTGTAATAATATATAATACCAAAAATATCCTCATTTATAATATCTCAAAAGGCATAGCTACAATTAGTAGATCTTGAGTGGTACTTCAGGTGTAGAGAGAGAAAGTGGATGAAACCTTAAACCTATATATAGCCAAGATCCGCCGCAATCACTATCATCTTCTGCGACATCAATAAACTACAGAATTGTCGTGTGTATCTCACAAATGAAAAAGGCATTCCTGTGTAGAATGATCGAGGGTTGCGAAGCATCAAGCATAGCGATTAATAAGGTAATCTCATATCTGAACCGTAAATTTACCTGTGTTGATTGGTTTCATGATAGACATTTGGTTGTATATTGTTGGAGATATTTCGAAACTTGGTAAAAGAAGTGACAACTTTGGCTTAGTCAGAAGTATTGCCGACAATCTTTATCGAAAAAATTTATAAAAAAATTGCTAAGCATGCAAAAAGTAAAAAAGAATGGGTCTTTTTGGAGTAATCTAGACTACTGTGGTTCATACTAGTATTGATTATGTTTTTTAACCTTTTAGATGAGTATGTTAATGTTGACTATGCTTTTTGGAAAGTAAAAGTGTATGAAATATTGCCTGTCCTTTTCGATACATATGAAAATTAAATTAGTAAATTTATCTCTGTTACTTTGGCTCAGGTGTATGAGAATGGGAGATAGTCTATTTAAGAGTATAGACATATACATGCATTATGGTGGAAATTTCAAATGAAAACTAAGAATTAGATACACTGGCGAACCAGTGAGAGTATTTTGTGAATGGGACCTTGATGAATTATCTCCATTTGATTTTCAAAAGATGTATGACACAATTGAGTGCGGCTTAAGCAATATGAATTTCTAGTACTCTATCCCCTTTCATGACCTTGATATTGGTGTTGTTAGTATTAAAGATGATGCCGACATCGAGTTATTGACAATATGTTATGAAAGGCTTCCAGAAATGCACATATATGCTGAAAAAGGGCCTGAACCCATTGAAGTTGTGTCTTCGGATGAAAAATTATTGTACAAGAGAGTGACTGGTGATAGCTTGCTTGCACTTCCATATCGTGATAATTGGCAATTGCCATGTTCAGATTGGATTATCCGCATCTGTTAAAGGCAGTGATAACTTTGACCCTACAGTTATTGGGAATGAGTACAATAATGATATTTCACACATTAATTGTAGAAGAAAGGGCATCTGTGATGAAGGGTTATCACAAATGGAGTCGGATCCAACTTTTGTGGGACCACATAGAGAGCAGATACATGATTCAACTAATAAGTCCAAGTGGAAGAAAACAATAAATGGTAAAAAAACTAAGTGGCAAAGAGTAAAATTAATTGCAAGGAAGTCAGTCAGGCAGTTAGTTAAAGAGAAGGAAAAAGTTGTTACAACTGCAAAGGTCTAGCAGTCTTCCACAAGAAATTCAGCAGAAGAATCAACATTTGGGATAGATCCAACAGAAGAAACAACTAATTTGAGGGGAGAAAAAACAGTTGATGAAGGTGGAGAAAAAGATGTTGTCATACCAGACTATTCAAATCTGCCGGACTGGCTAAGAGAAGGACTAGAAGGGCCTAAAGATGATGATATATTTGCAGGCTTAAATGGTCAAGAATCAACATAGGCATCTATTAATTCACGATCTGTAAATTTTGTTAGAGTTGGTTCAGAGTAGCAACAAGAAAATCAGCAAGCCAAAACTAGAAAACAAGCTGGTATAGATCAACAACAAGAAAATCAGCACTCCTAATCCAGAAAACAAACTAGTTCAGAGCAGCAGCAACAACATCAGCAATCGAAATCAAGAAAACAAGCAAAGAACCAGACCCATGAAGAGAGGAGTCAACCAACACCAGGTGTGGATGACAAATGCCGTGTCAATGAGCAGGAAGAGAACTAGAATGAGCCAGTAGAGGATGATGAAAAGCTATTTGACAATGGGATAAGATCTGATGAAGAAAGCATCCCTGTTTACAGTTACTTCAATAAGGAGAAAAAGTTTAGGAAAGAGCACTTTGAACTAAAGGTTTGACAGAAATTTACTAGCTTCTCTAAATTTAGGAAGACTTTAGTGGAGTGTGAAATTAGGAAGGGTATGAGCACAAATACATCAGAAATGAAGGCTCTCGAATCACAACTAAATGTACGAAGGGGTGCAGTTGGAGAATTCATGCATGTAGAATCCAGAGAACAAAGACTTTTATGATCAACACTCTTAAGCGAGAGCACCATTGTGGTAGGAATTACAGCAATAGACATGCCACTTCAACATATCCAAGTGAAAATTTTCAGGCCAAGGTGAGGGATGATCCTGGGTGCAGTACTCTTAACATAGTAAATGAGACAAGACTATTTATGTTAGACATTAGTAGGAAGAAAACTGCCAGAACAAAGCAGAAAGCGTTAGAGGCACTTAGGGAAAATGACATGGATCAATATCACAGGTTTTGGAATTATGTAGCCACTGTAAAAAAGGTCCAATCTTGATACTCATATTTCACTGCAGATTGATAGGCAAAGTGTCGAGCAAAAAGCTACATTTCAGAGGATATACTATGGATTAGGTGTTCTAAAGAATGGTTTCCTAGAAGGTTACAAACCTATAATAGGACTATAATTGATGGCTATTTCCTAAAGAGTCCCTTTGGAGGTCAGCTGCTTATAGCCTTGGGTAAGAATGCCAATGAAAACATGTTTCCTATTTCCTTTGCTATTGTTGAGGTAGAGAACTACGACAACTGGAGCTGGTTTTTGAGAGAATTAAACACCCAAATTCGAGGAGGAAACAAAGGAGTGGCTTACACTTTCATTTCGGATAGGCAAAAGGGTCTTGTCTATGCAATTGAGGAGTTGATCCTTGAATTAGAGCACAGATTTTGCCTGAAACGCATGCTCAAGAACTTCAAACAAAGATTCAAGAATCAAAACCCTAGAGCCATGTTCTAGGAAGTTGCTGCAGCAGCAAGCATGCCGGAGTATGAAACTGCCCTATCAAATCTTGGAAGGGCTAACCCAAAGAAAGGTGACAAACTAACAATTGCAGGATGGTTCAAATGGTTACCTCTAGAGCTTTGGTCAAGAGCCCACTTTAGTACTGCTTGTAGGAGTGACACGTGCATCAACAACATTAGTGATTTTTAGAACCAAAGGGTATCCAAATAGGGCTAAGAAGGTTGGGAACCAAACGAGAGGGCATGCTGAAATACAGTAGCACTTTATGTCCAAACATTCACGAGAAGTTAGAGAAACTAAAGATAAAAGCAAGAAACTGTGTCGTGGTTTATAAAGGAAATAGGAATTTGGAAGTTGACGGCTATGGAAGGACTAATGTCAATTTGGATATGAAGACGTGTACCTGTGGCCATTTTCAACTGAGTGGAATTCCATGAGTGCATGCGGCTGCTTGCATTCAAAGCAGAAAGTTGGAATTCGAGCAATTTGTTGATGCTTGTTACTAAAGGGAAGCATATTTAAGGGCCTATAACTTCACAATTGGTCATGTTTTTTCGAAGCAGTTCTAGGTGGATAGCAAAATGCAGTATTTGAACCTACTATTGGTAAAAAAACAGCCTGGTAGACCAAAGAAGCAGAGGAAGAAGGGTCCAAATGAACCTACAAATCAGCATAAAGCAAGCAGGAAGAGTCTGGCAGTCTACTGCCGGAGGTGTTTGAAATCTAAACATAACATTAGAACCTGCAAATCAGCAATTCACCCTATGTCCAAGCTTTACAAGATAATGTAACATTTCAGAGCCAAATCATTTCTCTAGTTTGTTTTGTTGCTGCTTATACATCCAGCCATTTCAATGTGAACTATAGGCACTAAAACCTGGTCCAACAGCTTCAAATGCAACAATCGTAGCTTCCGTAGCTCAGGTTAGTGTCTCAAGTACTACTGCTACTACTCTCTCACATGTACTAGTTTCAATTGCCTATTTTTGGGTGTTGTGATCTACTTGCATACTAAGCAATGCCACTTATAAGCAGGAACCAAGTTAGCCTATAAGTGGTACCAATCAAGAAAGCTAGAAGAGTAGATCTTCAAAGAAGAAGCAACCAGCTGCAAGAATGTCAAGATTGCGACATTGTGGCTCCAAGAGACCAAGAAAATGAACTGTAGTTATCTCTCTTTTGTTTGTTGAATATACTGGTTATGTTAACCACATTGATCCCTTCTGGGATTGAATTGTAATATTTTTTAAGCTAGAAAACTCAGATTTTTGGTTATGTTTTGGTAGATTGATACCATTATGGTATGGATGTGGTAATATACTGCCTTTTTGTGGCAGTATTGCTGGTGAACCTTTTTGGGATTGGATTATAATATTTATTCAAACTAGAAAACTCAAAATTTTGGCCTTGTTACGGTAGACTGATACCATTGTGGTATGGATGTGGCAATATGCTGTTGACATCTTTGAAATAAAATGGTGATATCTTTGCTAAAAATGATTTAATTTGACAAGTTCATTGCGGTGAAATCTCGGGTCTTTCAATTTTTTTGTCATGTATTTTTTAAATGTCCTACAACAAAACAACGTAGCTTCATTCGATCATCTTAATTA
The DNA here is from genome assembly GCF_036785885.1 of Coffea arabica. NCBI lineage: Eukaryota > Viridiplantae > Streptophyta > Magnoliopsida > Gentianales > Rubiaceae > Coffea > Coffea arabica. The sequence goes on from NC_092313.1 coordinate 31,176,768, forward strand.
AAACTAGAATGTCTACTTCATTACATGCAATTGAAACTAGATGTGGCAACATGTTGGACATAACAAAATCTACTATTGTGCCCAACTCCCTCATCTACTACACATTTTTTACACTAATTTGTCCTGAACATTCATCTCATACATATAACAACCAGTGACAAAAGAGACACAACTACAAACACCATCATCATCATCTTCATTAGCTCCATCATTGCTTCGACATTGTGAATCTTCAACTATAGTGTCCCATAATGATGTTATAGTTATTACTTTCCATCCCTTGTCCAGAGATGAAAAATCTTTCCGCCATTTCAGATCCAATTGGTGAAACTCCTTCCATGTATGGACTTTGGTAGGATGATTCATTAGTGCCTCCCTCTCTACTAATTGGGTTGCATCATGTCCAAAATGAACAAGCACAATTTTTACATACAAAATACAACATATCTTTTGATGGTTTTTCAGATTCCACTACTTTAATCTTTGCTTTATTCTTGCAGAAACATCATCGATTTTGGTATCTTAGGTCCCTCGATCCACCGCCAAAGTTTTGGGAGCTTGACATTTTCGGTTTCCCCCTTGAACAAAGCTATGTTGTGCCCTCCGAAGCTGCGCTCTTACGATTTTTGTCTTAATTTTGTGTCTCGCTGTCCAATTTTTTCATTTGCAGAACAACAATTATGGTGGGTTTCATTTGTAAGAGACATGGACAGCAAATGGGAATGAAAACTAGTCTCTTTCAGTCACATGCGGCCATTAGGTCGCATCAATGTCACTTGCTAGGTTCCTAGCCGGTTAGCAAGTAAAATCCAAAGAAATCCAAAGCACCGGGGAGGGTTAAGTAGGTGTTTTCAAATAATGAGAGGGTTTCATGTTTCCCTAATGACAGGGGGGTTTACTGCATTTTACCCTATTGATATTGGTGGTCAAACTAGAAAGAGGTGGAATTTGGGGCAGAACCCCTCTAAGAATTTTTGTTTCTCCCTAGTGTCTCAAGAGGAAATCAGGTCCTGCTTGAATTCTAACCCTGCTGGTAGACCTAGTTTGGAGAACTATTCAGGGTGATTTGTTTAAGGGCCTTGAGCCATTTGAAAAGGTGGTAGGGAAAATCTTTGAGGGGTGCATTTTTTATGGTAAGGACACCTACAAACTGGTGAAATATTCTTGGCCACTGGTTTACCAGGCCAAGTATGAGCCCATCAAAAGCTCTGATCACTATGTGGCTTCGAAGGTAATGGAGAAGGAGAAGTGAGTTGCTCCAGCAATCAGCTGAGATCAGTGTGGATGCTAATTCCCATCCGTGTATCATCGGGGTTATAAACGAATTGGCAAGCGGTACAAGTTATTGTGTCTCGATGCCCTTATTTGATGAGGGTTCACTGAGGCTTCTTTCAAGGAATCGATGACATGATGGTTGACCCGAAGATTGTATTGCCCTGGTTCGGATGGAAACCTTAAAAGGTCTTGGTTTCTTCCATGAAAATCATATGGTTCTCAAACGTGCCAGTCCAGACCATATTTTTTTCTGTAGGAATCCTTTATGCATTGCTTTGGGTCATGATGCAACTCTGTGTCATGCTTGGAATTCTGACAATGCTAAAAATTCAGTGATAAATTCAACGATTGATGAATTCAGTCATGCTTAGAAAGTCTATGATGCTGGGGAGGCTTATTCCTCCAAGGCTGACATATGGCTCCTCAGATTAACTGCTTTGGAGTTGGCCTATCACCGCATCCCTGTCAAGACAAGAGCAGGCTTAATGGCTGTTATACATCAATCAAAACAATTGTTTGCCTACAGGACTAAAGCGCCTCCTTCTTCACATCCATCTTCATCCTAATCTAGGGAGAAACGAGACAGTTCGCCAGCAATTTCGGTCACTTTGTCAGCCTATGCCTCCCTGAAAATCTAGCACAAAGACCATTAGCTATCCAGCTGTTGGAACATCCATTCTTGAGAAGTTGCACTAGTCTTGAATGTTTCGATAAGGTGCTTTAAGTAATATGGCCATTTTGAAGCTTCTCCTCCCGAGTTTGCTTGAAGTATTTCGTGTTTTCGACTCACTGTTTTTGATGCTTAAAGGTGCTTAAGTAATGTGGCAATTTTGAAAGTTCTCCTGCCTATGTTAAAATGAGAAATTTCATATTTTCGGTGTACTGTTTTTTGTGCTCTTAAGTTTATCTTGCTTACTTTTTGACATCCTTTGTGAAATTTAAGTAATTCGATTTTTTTAAAAAAAAAAAAATTGGGTTAATTATTGACCTTTTGAAATTGAGAATGCTTGGATGTTGGTGTTATAACAATTTTTTTTGGGTTGCTTCTTCTCAAATTGTTACTTGGGAGCTTTATTTTCCCCTGATAAGAAAGAAGATGAGGCATCAACAATTACTATCCCTGGCAAACCAACATTTATTTGCAACATGTCTTAGTATAATGATGGAATATCTTATGCCTTTAGAATCATATTGCATTTGGTTATGCAGGTAAAATTTTCACGAGGGGAGGGATGGGTTGGGTGGTATTGGGGGAGGAAGTGTAAGCGTGAGATTTCGGGTTTGAGTCCTCTGGCTTGCACTAAAAAAAAAAAAAAGGTAAAATTTTCACAAGAAGGGGGAAAATTAAAAGTAGAAATGCCTTTAATAATCATTTCACCAGTCAATAATTCCTTTAGAATGCCAATTGACGCTGGATGTTGAAACTTTGAATGCATAAAACTACTTTATTGAGAGGCAATTGGTGACATTATGTTTACTGAAGTGATTCTTTGCAATGCTACAGAACGTATGAACAAGTTATAAAACCAAACCACATTGAGAGCCTCTACTCGTGTCCTACATCGTGAGAGCTAGATTTGCTAATGCTTTGAAAATTAAAGTTTTTTCACATTTTTATCATTTTTGGCACAGACGGGCTATGTTATTGCATCTGGATAATCCACCTAATTCTACCCTAAAATTCTATGCAGTTTTGTTTTTCTTCTTCATCTCCTCGAATCTTTTTTCCTTCCCCCCCCCCTTTCGTCTCTGTTAAACTTATGCCTCATGGTATGCCTAACTTGCGACCTTGATAATGATATGGCCTATTTCTTAATGTCAGTTTGCTGGCGCCTTCAAGCAATCTCAAGTTCTCAAACATTACTAAAATCTTTTTATTTGCTACTAGTTCAACACTATGGGGCGTGTCATTTTTGGTACGATAACTGGTTGGGAAGTGGTGCTTTATTTCTACAAGTTCCGGTTATCCCACATTTATCATTCAGAAATTTCACACTCAATGGTCACTGGGATTTGAATCTTTTATACCAGACATTGCCAAGGGAGAATGTTTTTTCCATTTTAGAGCAAATGGTCCCGGAAGAAGGAAATGAAGTTGAAGTCATTTGGATGCCCACAACATCCGGAAAATTCTCCCTAAAGTCCGCTTTCGGGGATATTAGGCAGGCTCGCCCCACGTCTATGGTATTTGCCTCTATTTGGCATTCCCGCATTCCTGTAAAAGTTTCATTTTTCATGTTGAGATTACTTCTGGGAAGGATTCCGATACCAGATCAGTTATGCAAACTGGGTTTCCATTTACCTTCCAAATGCTTTTGTTGTTCTGCGGCATCTGAGGAGTCTATTGAGCATTTATTTTCCAATGGCCACATAGCGACGGTCATATGGAATTATTTTGGAGGTCTATGTGGATTGAATTTTTCAGGATCTTACTTACGAGCTCGCATAGTAGGTTGGTGGTTGCGATCACATGACTATGAGCTACGACGGTTTATTGACCGCATTCTTCCAAGTGTAGTTTGCTGGCAGATTTGGAAGGCGAGGAATAAAGCAATGTTTGAGGGTATCCAGATGCGATTGTCGGCCATTTGCCAAGCCATCTTCGCAGAAATCCATACTATGGTGGGAATACAGTTCAAAAAAGTTATTCGACTGCAATCATTCAGTCAGTTGTATGATTGGACGATTCCTTCTGGTGGCAGGGTTGCATATAAAGTTATCCGCTGGGAGACAAAGGAGACAGGAAGGTATATACTTAATACGGATGGCTGTGCTAAAGGTAATCCAGGAGTGGGTGGAGGTGGTGGGGTTCTTCGGGATTCAACTGGCTTACCACTGATTGCCTTCTCGGCCTACTTGGGAGAAACTACAAGTCTCCGCGCAGAGGCTCGAGCTCTTCTAATTGGCCTTCAAACGTGTATACAAAAGGGCTTCGAAGACATATGTGTACAATCAGATTCATTGGTTTTGATTGGGATCATTCAGCGTCGTACTCAGTATCCGTGGCAAATTCGAAGAGAAGTTAACCAGATTTGGAAGCTAGTAGAAGATCCTGCTAGATTCTCACATTGCTATCGGGAAGCTAATACAGTTGCTGATGCTTTGTCTAATGTGGGAATATCTCATCCACAGCAACAAATCAAGGTTTACGATACCTTTAGTATGTTCCCAAGACTGGCTCGTGGAGCAATCTGTTTGGACAGATTAGGAATGCCTTCACTTCGAAAAATCACAAATATGTAAGAGGAATATTTTGTATTCAATCCCATGAATAAATAATAATACTGGTTTAGTAAAAAAAAAAAAAAAAAAAACACTATGTGCAAGGAAAAAGTGGAATAGGATCAGAGAGTTTGTCCAAAATTGTCTTATTTCTGCAGCTCTTTTGCGGAATATCCCATTCTGCTGGAGCAGCAGACCTTTTGGCAAAAAGTGCTTGTGGCTTCAATGTTTTGGACCAGTTAGTCTTTCCTAGTCCTTTTTTGCAATATCTGCTGGATTTGAATTCTACTTAACATCCTCAAGAAAGAAGGACAACTTGTAGTTTCCACTCTAGACATGTATTATTGAGGTTGACGTTAGTCTGTTTTAGTTCTTTGATGCTTGCTAAATTGTGTGTTCAGTGCTTTGTACGGTTGTATGACTTTCTTCAAGCAATCTGTGCATTGTTGTTTTCTCATTCAGAAAACTTGCAATCCTTAATAGTTGTAAGAAATGGATTTTCTTTCTGCTGATTTCAATTAAATATGTATGTATGTGTCTCTAGTCTTTCAAAATGGAGCTTCTGAAGTATCAGCATATTTTACACTTGTAGACACTAATTCTGGAAAAACTAGAGATAAATACATAGCGAGTCAGGATTTGTTGTTTTTTCTTTCATCCTTGTAGTCACTGTGCTGACAACTTCCAAAGTCTCATGAAGAGCTTATTGTTTCCTAAATTATCCATTATGTTTGACAATTGGCAGTGGTTCAACTTGAGGATATGCTGGCTTCTAGCCACTCTGGTATCTTCAGTGCTTTAGTCTAGATATATATTGAACTCTTGCTAACATCCTGTATAGCAACTTGTAATAGCTTCAACTTGATCCATTTTTCGACATGCTGGCTTTCAGTGCATGGAAACTTGAATTTACTTGGTTTAATTTTATCAAAAGTTTGTCAGAGAAGTTTGTTTTAAGTATCTTTTTAGTTGATATAGAAGACGTGCTATGTTGATGAATGCACATAATCAGTTGTATCGCTGTAAAGAGCATGCTTGGAGCAGGCTGATGACTCCCGTTAGAAGTTTTTGGAACTATATAAAGTACATATCTCAAATATGATACTTGATATGTGCCCTCTTAATGCTGTGAACTCCTTGAATGTTCCGTGTTCAGTGAAAGATGTATATATCAACATCATCATATCTTGACTGTAGGTTAGCATCTGGACTGTAGATCTTGTAAGGTCCAATCATAGAAGAAGTGGTTTATCACCTCGATGAAGATTTGGTCTTTATAGCTAGTACCTTACGCAACCCAAGGAGAAAGCCCAATGGAAAATCATAGGGTTTTACATATAAAAACCTAAGTGTTGACAGTGACTGGAGAAATGTAGCGTTCACTGCAAGTGTTACTTTTCTACCAGGAGATGCCTGATAATGTGTATTAGTGACTTTGATTGTGTTATATGTACATTTATGAATGTACACATAAAATTCCTTTATTGTGTCAAATAGTTCTTTAGCTACAATTTCAGTGAGAATCCACTCCCAGACTTGGTGCAGATGTTGTACATTTCTTTCTATGCATGATATATTTTGTTCATTAAACTGCAAGACATCTTAATGTATTTTGGCTTCTGAACTCGCAATAAATTGGCGTTATGGTAACGAATGGTTTATGAATCTATTCAAATTAATCAGCACGTTTTGTTGTGGCTCACATTCATAATTCAACAAGATACCACTAGGGGTGTCCTGGCATGTAGCTCACACCATCAGGGTGACACAGCCGAGCATTATTTCTCAAATTTTGTAGTTAATGCGAGACTACAAGGTACCTGTCATGGTGCGATATGTTGCTCTACTGTCAAATCATGTTCAACCAAATAAATAAAGTAATTCTATCATGTTTAGCAAGGGCGGAACTAGGGGGATGTGGAGAGGCATCGTCCCCCAAGTTTTATAAAACTTAATTTTTTTCCTGTAAAATTAAAATTTATAAAAATACTTTTTATAAATTTAAGCTCTCACCCTTGCTAAAACCTAAAATATTTTAGTTTACATGTTAAAGTTTAGGTATCCTACAGGTTGCCCCCTCAAATTATATTTTCTGGCTTTGTCTATAATGTTTTAGTACCTACTAGACAAATTAATAATTCTATTTTTTCATTGTCAAACCGTCTATCTCAAAATTAACAAAATAAAAACTATTTCACTTTCACTCATATGGACCACATTGAGTATATTCCGTCATAAAGAAGACATGAGGGTCGTCCACAAGTGCAGGTCCAATTGTACATCTGCAATACACGACATGGAATGTACCTATTGGAGTGTACACGCACATGTGTAAAGAAGTGATAAACCATTGGAGTTTACCTAGTGATCAAGAGAATACTCTTAGAATCTTTTTTCACTGTCAAGTTCAAGATACAAATTTCATATTTGGTAGTTGGAGGTAGAAAGTATGTAAAGAAGTGATATATTTTGATAATAGGTACTATGGATTTTGATTGCGAGTTATTCAAGAAAAAACTTTTAGAATATTTCCTAGGCACGTTTCTCATTTCCCTGTTTACATTGTATAGATTACATCACTAAAATGTATTTTTCTGCAAATTCTCCCATCCAAATAGATCCAGTTCTTGATTTTTTCAAAACTAAACAAAAATTTGTATTGCTCAGAATCGATGATGGAAGAAGCTTGAGCAATAGAAGAACAAGTGGAGAATGGAAACAAGGGTAGAAATGAAAGTTTGAACATCATGGAATGGTCAAAGACTCAAAGCTGTCGTGGCTTAAATTTGAAGTCCCGGGAGGGGGAGGAGAATTTGAAGTTCATGAATTGAGATCTTGATTTCAAATCTCTCTAATTTTTCCCGCTTTTACGGCCCCACAAATTTTCCCTGCTGAAGAAAAAAAGAGAGGGGATTAGTGTTTGTAAGCCTAAACATTTATTATGCTTGTCTTCAAGCACTTTGATACATATGAACATCGTACTCAACGATTGCCATCGAAGATTCCCCTCAGCCAATAAGTACAGAAATGAGTGATCATCTTTTTCTGCGTTTTAGGTGCCTTTCTATTCCCATTTCCCACTGAGCCGATAAGAATAGAAATGAGTGATCATCTTTTTCTGAGCTTTAGTTGCCTTTTTATTTCCTTTTGCCACGATAGTTGGGACCTCTTGGCTACTACTTTACAAATTGAAAAGGAACCTTGTGAAGGAAAAAAACAGAAAAGGAACCATGTGAAGCCTCAGTCGTTTCTGCTATTACTCTTTTTCTGGCACGATATTTATTCTTTTGGTCGAGAACGTAGTAATAGATACTGTTCAATTATTTCTCAACATAAAGGGATAATTTTAGAAATCTCCTCTAAGGTTTCTAACAATTTTATTTAGCATCCACAAATTTTAAAAAATTTCCCTTGTCTCTCTTACTTGAAGTTTTTTTGTATCATTTACGACCATTTTAAAATATACTATTAAAAATTTATTTTGGGGGGAGAGAATACAATTTCATTCCAAACTTGCCCATTTTCTTGTGATTTCTTGATTGTCAAAATACAACAAATTTTTCTCTTAATTTTTGTAAATTGATCGATAAAATTTTAAACAGAAGCTCTACATCTGCAACATCCACAGCTTTGTTCACAACATGGTGTCCTGCAATTCAGCATTGGGATTACAAGGGACAAGCACGAACCATGGGTAGGCATTGGAATCTGTCTAATAGGAGGAGCTCAGGGAACACACACAGGCTGGGCAATGCGTGAAACCAGTTCAGGATCTTTCTTGCTGGATGAAGCATTAGCTCTAAAATTGGCAATGTGTAAAGTTGCTGAAATGCAACACAGAGTGGTCCAATTCCAAGTGCAGAATCAGCAGCTCCTCAACCTTATTCAATCCAAACAAGCGCGGGATATCAGATTAGCAACTGTGGTGGAGGATATTATTCAACTTAGACTTTTGTTTCATATGTGCTCCTTTTGTCTAGTTCAAAATGATAACTATCATCTAAGCTCCAAGCTTAGTACTTATGTTTTAGGCAATACTTTTGATGAGGAACTTTTGTTTCCTTAGTGGTTAAATGACCGCTTGTATAGTTTCATCGAGCATTTGTTCGTACTTGTACATCTTTTGAAAAGGAATACAACCATATATCGTTTTGGAAAAAAAAATCGATAAAATTTTAAAAATTGGTAACAAGATCGATAAACTCTTTAATAGTTTTTGTGTCATTGTTTTGAACAAGAAATGTTAAATTACTTAAACTTATGAATAATTTAGAATACTCTAAAAAATAACTTGCACTAATTTACAATCAAAATATTACAACCATAATAATACCTTTTTGTACTAGCTTAAAAATAATACAAACAAATTTATATATAATTTTTAGCATGTTGTATGTTTTACTTTTTAAACCATCGATTTAGACAAAAAAATTAGAAAATTGAAAAAAAAATGTAAATGATTTATAAAACGTCTTAAATTTACTTAAAGCACTTTACAGTAAAAAAAACACTATATTCTGTCCAATAAGAATAAGTCTTCATACTTTTTGTTTTTATTTGTCATTAATATACTCAAGTTTTTGTAATAAAAAATAAGATAATAAAAGGGCAAATTTGGAACGAGATTATATTTACTCTCTCAAAATGGATTTTTTAATATTATATTTTTCAAATGGGTTGTAAATGATACAAAAAAATTTTAAGTAAGAGAGGCAAGTGAGATTTTTTAAAATTCAAAGGTGCTAAGTGAAACTGTCAAGGTTTCTGAAATTATCCCCACTATTAATAAGGAATACTTGGTACTGCAAAAGAAGCAATTAAGTATGTCGTTTATGCAATTAACCTACAGTAGTTTTCTTTTTCTTTTATTCTTGTGCCCTGAATTTTCTTTTTTATAATCAACAGAGATATCCACATTTTCTTGAAAACCTTGAAGCCATTTCAATACATATGGTGGATGACAAAGGATCCACCAATTGGTTCAGTGATACAATATTATGTACATACAGTTATAACACAGATACAATTGGTTCGGATTAACTCTACTTTGCACTTTTAAATTTATATCACTTTCTCACTTTGCACCATGAACTTTAATTTTGGACACTTTACACCTTAAACTCCTAATTTCAATCACTTTGTACCCTATATTCTTAAATTTATTCCATTTAATTTCAATCAATTATTATATTCATAAAATTAATGAGATAGAGGGAGGTGATTTTGTAGATCGACGGGTCTGGAATGTGGGCATGCTCCATCAATTCTTAGATGGAGAACTGGTTAGGCAGGTTCTGGAGCTTGATCCTCCTTCAGGTAGGGGCAATGACAGAATGGTGTGGACATTAACGAACTCGGGTGTTTTTTCCACTGCATCGGCTTACTCATTGATCAGTCATTCCAATGACACCTCTTGGCTTTTTGCCCGTATATGGCAGCAAGGCCTTCCAGTCAAGATCTCTTTTTTTATGTTACGACTACTACAGGGGAGGCTCCCTCTTATGGATCGACTAAAGAGGTTTGGGGTCTATGGCCCATCTAAATGCTTCTGTTGTCAGAACCCTCAGGAAGAGGCCTTGAATCATGTATTTTGCTCAGGAGAAGGGGCACGATCGGTCTGGCGTCACTTCGAGAGTACTGCTGGTGAATTTAGTGGGGTGCATACAACACGTCACATGGTGTGGTCTTGTTGGGTAAGGAGGGGAACTAATGACCGTGTAAAATTTTTACAAAATATACTTCCTTCGGTAGTATGCTGGGTTTTGTGGAAAATAAGGAATGAAGGGGTGTTTGAAGATCGGAAGATGAGGATAAGGGATACGGTGACTCGGATTGTTCAGCTTCTTCATGATTTTCTTCAATCACGGTTCCCGGGGGTGCAGTGTTCTGCTCCTACATGGGAAGGGTTACTTCTCGAGTTGGGTAGTCATCAAAGGCGGATGATTATTAAGCCAGTTTATTGGGTAACTCCGTGTGGAGGTTATAAGTTGAACTCAGATGGATGCTCTCGGGGAAACCCAGGAAGGAGTGGGGGGGGTGGACTTGTGCGAGACAGTCGAGGAAATTTTGTATTTGGATACGCGGAGCCCTTCGGAGTGATAACTAGCATGCAAGCAGAACTTCGAGCGTTGTTATGGGGAGTTAGACATTGTGTGATTCGAGGGTACTTGGAGTTACACTTAGAGGCAGATTCTTTCACCCTGGTTCAGATTGTTCAAGGGACTAGTGCGTGTCCTTGGCGTCTACAGAGAGATCTGGATGAGTTGATGATATTCAAGCAGTCTTTCCAATCCATCACACACTGCTACAGAGAAGCAAACACACCGGCAGATCATCTGGCAAATTTTGGTGCTGATGCTTGCGCAGGTCATGTGTTTAATACATTTTCAGATTTACCACTATTGGTCAGGGGGGCTATTAGATTAGATCGATTGGGACTTCCTACGTTTCGTACACGGTGTCTGGCATGAATGGGAATAAGAAGCAAAAAAGACCAATGCAGGTGAAAGTGACAAGATTAACCGCTGAGCTTCAAGGATCAACATTCAGATTCACTGGAAGACATCCTAATATGGACAACGGAAGATTTAATCTTAGTATCAGATTTTCAGTGCTTAATCCTTCGCTATATTGTATATTTATTGTCAAATTGTGGTTTGATGGCAGGGAGTTTCGTCCTTTTATAAGGGGAAATTCTGCCGAAATTTTTATAAAATAATAAAATTTTATGAAAAAAAAAAAGAGATAGAGGGAGGTAAAAATTAATATAAATGTACTTTTGTTATAACAGTGATTCCTTAATTTTTTTAATCATTGTTAGCACGTTATCATTGATTTATATGGTCTTAATTGTTAGCAAAATTAAGGAGATGAAAGATGGTGCAAATTAATGACAATATATTGTTTTATTTTTGCTATGATACTTTGATACCTTTTAATTACTTTCAGCATATTATCATTGATTTGTTGAGTTCTCTATGTCATTAATTTTGCAAAAGTTGTCAAATGGGACAAACTTGAGAGTTTAGGGTGTAAAATTATCCAAATTAAGAGTTTATGACACAAAGTGTCCAAAATTGATTCAGAGTGTAAAGTGAAAGATTGATACAAGTTTGGAGGTGCAAAGTGGAGTTTGCCCCAATTGGTTCAGTACAGCCAAATGTATCTACGGTCTAGTACAAATTATCTCACGTATCTATACTTCCTTCACTACTTTCAACCAAAGCATGTAAATTGTTTCCTCAATTAATTGAAGTTGATCAGCTTCACTAGCACCAAATAAAGTGAGTGTAAATTTTATACACACTAACAAAGTGGCAACAACCAAATATATCTACAATCTGGTTATCTCACATATCTATACTTCCTTCACTACTTTCAACGAAAGCATGTAAATTGTTTTCTCAATTAATTGAAGTTGATCCAAATTAAGTAAATGTAAATCTTATACACACTGATAAAATAACAGTGTATGTACCATCACAGTTAGACATATAATACATATACAAAATTTATATTTTAAATTAAAATTTAGATTACTTACTATATATCCAATTGTAATAATTTATATGTTATCAGTGTATAGAGCATTAATTCATTAATTATTATTTATCAGTAACATGATATATATATACTGATCTTTCTCTCCCGAGTCAGACACCATAGCAGATTGACCATGAGCAGGATATTCAAATTGGGCAGCTTAATAAGAAACCCTAAGCCACATTCCATCCTCCGTTTGAAAAGTCCAACCCAATCTAGCTACTTATGTGTAAACTTGTAAACATTTCATCGTCCGTTTGAAAAAGTCGAACCCAATCTAGCTACTTATGTGTAAACTTGTACGAATCTGCCGAGCTATACTCAAAAACCCATTATTCATTTTCAAATCCGCTGATAGCATGCTGGAACACAAGTACGTAAGGGGATCATATTCTGGTATTGTAGTTTATCATGATTTTCTTCAGGAAAAGACTTAAACCCACCTGCAAAGACTTAAACCCCACCTGCACTAGGGTACAACAAACAAAGGTGAGTTGGATATACTTCCGTATGACTGCAGAACTCATTTCCACAATGCGATTTTGATGCAGCAATAAGAAATTATATCAAACTTGAAATCAGTCATCCTTTGGGGTTCTATAAATACCATCCTCCCTGTCAGTTATGGACACATTCCTGCCTAGCTACTTTTAGTTTCAGCCAACTATATATTCATTCCTAGCTCAACTGAAATTAAACTTTCCATGGCATACCAGAGCGCCTACAATATGAATTACCAGATACTACTATGCTTGGTACTCTTCTCCCTAGGCCTTCTCCTACCACTGCCATCCCATTCTGCTGATCCAAGCCCATTGCAAGATTTCTGCGTTGCAGATCTTGATTCCTCTTTATACATTAATGGCTTTCCGTGCAAAAACCCTGATAATGTATCTTCACAAGACTTCTTCGCCAATGGGTTCCAACAAAGTCCAGGAGAATTCAATATTTTTGACGTCAATGTCACTCGTCAAGATGTTCATCGATTTCCAGGACTCAACACTCTAGGGATGTCAATGAACCGAGTGGTTTTGAAGCCTGGAGGGCTGAATGAACCCCACGTCCACCCTCGTGCATCCGAGCTGGCTCTAGTCATGGATGGAAAACTGTTTGTAGGCTGGGTGACAACCGGAAACGTTTTCTACTGGAAAATTTTGACTTCAGGAGAGTTGTTTGTGATTCCGCCTGGGCTAGTGCACTTCCAACTTAATATTGGACACGAGAACGCCCGCTTCTTTGCCTCGTTCAACAGTCAAAATCCAGGGATTCAGTTCGCCCCCCTTGCTCTTTTTAACTCCACGCCTTCGATTCCTGATCTCGCGTTGAGTATAACATTTCAAGTAAATCAAAGTATCATTGAGCTCATTAAGTCTAGGTTTGCAACTGTGTCAACTGTGCTTAAGTCATCTTATTAACACCCTATCCCAGGTGTTCTTCATTATTGTTGGCATATTAAACCAAGGTCAAAAAATAAAAATTTCTATACTATCGTTTAGTAGTATTTTGGTCAAGAAGTTTAAAGTAGCTCTGTTGGAGCAAGTTATGGTATTGTTATTGTTTACCAGCTAGTATTGTATTAAATAATTTCTTATGGTTGTCAATAGTCATATTATTGTATTCAGTTGAAAAGAGTGAAATTTTAGAAGTTTTGTTGTTGTATGTGTGTAATAAAGCCTTCCTATATATATTGGTTTTGTGAAATTTATCTCCAATAGTTTTTTTGGTATAATTGTTGAGGTTCTACATCTAGTATCAGAGCTATAGATTCATGAAATTGATCCTGGAGTAAGTTATGGATTGCTTAGTCGATCGCATAAGGCCATGAGGTTGGTTTGGAGTATTTAATTGGTCAAAATTTGGCCATAAAATTGGTCTGGAAATTATTAGTTTGATTGTGGATGTTGCAATAGAGATTGGTTAAGAATTCTATTATTGATTATCAAAATCACAAAGTGATAAATTATCAATGAATTGACATCAAAAAAACAGGTGCTTGGATTATTGTAGCAATTTAAAAACAAATTAAGTGGCACGATGAACTTGTCCAGATGCGTGGAACACTGCAGCAACAAAAGGTTTTGAAGATTTAGAATTCAATTGATATTAATGGACTTTGCTAGGGAGATTATTATTTGTGAACCTGATTCAAGAGTGAGTTCGATTTAAAGGAAATAATGTTGACATGTTATATCAAGGCTTAAAATTTGAAGTTTATATACTATTTTTTAGTAGTATTTTGGTCACAAAAGTTTTTAGTAGTTTTATTAAAATCTAGGTATGGTAATTTTACTATTTTGGAATTTCTACTGTACTAGATAATTTTTGTGGATGTCAATCACGTAGTCTATAAGTAGGGAGTTATATACTTATATTATCGTATTCAGTTGAAAAGAGTGAAAATTGCATTGCCTTGTTATTATGGTGTTATTAATATTATATTATTGATATTATTACCCTTTTCTCACATAGGTATATCTGTTAATTAGCCTTCCATATATATTAGTTTTGTGAAATTTTTCTCATATAGTTTTTTTGGTCTAATTGTTGGGATCTACAATTCTTATAGCCTATTTGAGACAACAATATTAATTAAACAATAAATTGAATAAAATTATATAATAAAAGATTAATGAAATGTGATTTTAAGGAGGTGTTATCGGAGATTTTAGTACAAATATGTAAATGTTAATGTTTAAAATGTATAAGCTTTTTTCACACTAATTAATCTTTGTAGAGTTGGAAGTAATTAATTTAAAAAGATATTAATTTTCTATGAAAATAAAAGATATACACTATATTTGGCAACAGTGAAATTAATTTTTTTGTATAATTTAAAAATTATATTCTTGCTCAAGCATTTTGAAGTAGGACAATTAGTTAAACTCTTTGTTTATATAACAGAGTTGTGGTAAAAAAATTTCCACTTTTATCATTATCTCTGTAAAGTAATCACGTGTTGATGCCTATTAGTTTGTTAAAATTTATTAAATTTATAATATCTTATGTACAAAAACATTTTGCAAATGGCAGTATGCATTATTTATTATTTGCAACTAGAAGGAATGTTAATGTAGAAAATTTTACTTCGGGAGACTTATTGATAAGTTAGTTTAACTAAATTTTTTTTCCTACTCAAAGGAAGCATAAAAGTAAAAAAATTTACTTGGATAGGCTTTTCAATAATTGATTTAATGAAATACTTTTTGCCTAAAATATAGGGATTTAAACATTTAAACTAAAGTAACAAATAATGAATATATAACATTAGTTAAATTTATTAAAGAATAAAATAAATTCACAAATCTTAAGAAATAACACATAGCAAAGTATTGGAAAGGTTCTAGGAGATATGGATTGATGAATAGTATATATTACTAGCTTTTTAACTAGTGTTATGCATAGGATTTAAAAACTTTTTAAAAAATAATTAAAATTTAAAATAAATATATAATAATCAATAAAAAATTATCTAAAATCCTTACAATGAATGCGAAAAACTAAGAGTGCATCAAATTTTTGTACAATTGTATAAATATTAATTCTTATCTAAAATTGTGATTATGCTTGAAAGATGTAGGCATATTTTTCTCTAACATTTAACTTTTAACATTGTTTTCAACAATTGTAACTACAACTCTTTTCAGGACCCTTGCACATATACTTGAAAATGTACGTACTTGCTTCATTCTTGTGTTTAAATAGAGGGATGCATTTGATTGAATTTGTTGAAATCAAGATAAAAAACCAAAGTCTATTATAATTTATTGAAATTTTCTATATAAGGTACCCAATGTAAATTTGTTTGGATAATTTTTTATTTCATTAGAAAATAAGAAGTCAAGAATAAGTTAAATAATTAAAACATTAAATTAGATTATTTTATTTTAACAATTTGACAATCTCCATAAATTCAAACCCTCATACTGCATTATTATGTTAATAAATATTTTTAAAAAAATTTTTTAGTAGGGATTAAGGAAGGAGTGGAGTATAAGAAGCAGGGAGGGAAAGGAAATTTCTGTTTTAGCCACTAGACCACGTTTGTAAATATACTTATATTTTCATAGAAGGAAATATACTTGCTTGCCCATAATCTAATATTGTCCTTTGCAAATTATGCTTAACTTCAATATCTGTTGTACAGTATTTTCTTTTTCATAGCTTGAGCCCACAAAGAGATTATCATTCTTTATCTTTTTCAACCAAAGCTAAAGTTGCCGATCATTATAGCACCAAAAATATAATAATAATAACCTTACAAATTTTCCAAAAGACAAAGAAATGACATATTTTAAATTTTCAGTATGTCATAATCTTAAATGATCATGATGCAACTAAGTTATGAAAGATAATTAACATCTCAAAATTCATACTTGAAACACTAATGATTGTACCTTTATCTTATGATGTTATGGTTTATCTAAAATATGTATACTATTTGAAAAAAGAAATGAAAGGAATATGAAAGTTTTTCTTAAACTCACAAAATACAAAAGAATGCCATTGATAGCAATGTACATGTAGACCTATCTAAACATAGTGGTAAAGTCACTCTATCTTATTTTCAAAAGGTATCTAAATACCCAATCATCCCATAAAAGATGAATATAAAAAAAACATGAAAAAGAATATTGAGGTTTTTTTCGCTCATTTTGAATATGTGAATAAAATTCATGTTGAAACATATAATTGTTAAATATTGTGCATATTGAAACATGTACTTGTTAAATATTGTGCATGAAGTAATGGAACAAAAAAAGGTCTATAACAAAAAAGAAAAAAATTAAATTTATGTATAAATGTTAATATAATGAAACTTACCTTGAGTTGTGGATAGCAGGTGAAACAAAAGATGATAGATTAGTTTTTTTCCAGGGTTAACAACAAAAAAAACCCCCTGTGGTTTAGCTATCATACAGAAAAGTCCCCTGTGGTTTCATATCATACGCGTCGGTACCCCATGGTTTGAATTATTCTGAAAAGTCGACGGAAATCGTTAAAACAAACGGAACTGAGTGAAAGACGAAAATACCTTTTTGATATAAGCGAAAATTGCAGAAGTAATTTTGCACTTTCATTCTGTCAAAACCAACGGGAGAGAAAAAACACATACACAAAAACAAGAACAAAAAAATCCATTAAAGGTATCCGAACAGAGCTTGAAAAAAGGGGGAGAAAAGAGTTTTCATTGATTATTTGTGGGATAAGAAGACTAAGTGGGCTTAGTTGAGGGGGACAACCTGACAGGGAGTAAAATATGTCAGAAAACAGAATAACGGCCTTTCTTCCCTCTTTTTTTCTGCTTTCCTTTGCTTTGCCTCCTCCTTTCTTCAGGCAAAGAGCATATTGTTCTTGACTTTCCTTCATGAATGAAATAAAGTTCCACCACTCCCCCCTTCCCGGCCCCTTGCTTCCTTTTTGCCTTTTTATCTGCATGGATAAAAGAATAATACACTCTACTATAAAACAAACCCACTATCTTCATACTACTTATTGACTGTAGAAATGGTCCATTCCTTTTTAAGCTTTTGTTGATTTATTTGTTTAAGCATACGAGCTTCCGAGTCTTCCGAGGCTTTAGCTTCGGCCAAAATTGAAGGCAGCATTCGAAGGGTATTTTTGAACATAAGACCCAATTGTTGAATCAAGGAGGCACTTGGTAAAGAAAAGTCCGGCTACATAAACGAAAAAACAGGGGACCAAAGACTAACCATTCGCTGCATCGCTGCTGCGGCGAGCATTTGGCCAGTGGCAGCTACTGATGGTGTTTGTCCATTGCCAGGGAGTGGCCAACCCAGAGCAGAAAGGAAAATAAGAAAATTTGAGAAGCAATAAACTAAGTTTAAGACTCGAAAAAAGTGGGGTTAAAGAAGCTAAGTGAGACGGAGAGAGAGCAAGACAGAAACCCAGGTGGAGATGTTGCTGTTGATAGTGTTTTTTGGTCATTTTGTCAAACAGCTAGCGTTCAAAGATCATACGAGATTGCAATCCTCCACCTGGGTTTGTGTTATTTTGTCAAATAGCTAGCTCGTCTCTTGTTATTAAAGTGTGAAGGGTAAAGTAGGCATATCAGGTGAAAGCTTGTGGTAGAAATCTATTTTCCACAAGAAACATGCGCCTTTCCGGTGTGTTAAGACACACACAGTACATTTGACGATTTTCATCCACTTTTCAGAATAATTCAAATAATGGGGTATCGATTTGTATGATATGAAACCACAGGGGACTTTTTTGTATGATGGCTAAATCACAGGGGACTTTTTTGTTGTTAACCCTTTTTTTTATGGAAAATATAATTTCATTCAAAAAAATCTACACTAATGGCATAAAGTACATCAAACAAACATGATTCAGATACATATAGCTATGAAATCAATAGATATAATAGATCTAAAAAAATAATACAAATAAAGATAATATTGATGCTCCTATATATCTTCTATCCATATGAATCACTGTAACCCAATACATCAATGCATGTCTGCTGACAATCAGATTTGATTAAAACTGGTTCAAATCCAAATAGAAATTTGGATCTGACAATAATGGAGAAATTGCATATTTGAGAAACTAGATTCTAGATCTACAAAATCTAAAATTTCACAAAGATAAAAACCTAAAAAACTCTCACAAGAAAAAACTTAGAAGAGAATAAAACTCTCACTAAAACAATCTAGGAGAAAAGAAACTCTCAATAGGAGATCCTAAGAGAGAAGAATCTCTCATTAGAGAATTTATTCAAATAAGAGAAACTAAAAACTATAAAGAGTACTTCCACCCATGGGAAAAGACCAGATTTGGTCTCTCTCCCATGGGAGAGATGAAGAAGATCTTGATTGGAAGAGTTCTAAAGAGAAGGAAGGAAAAAGAGTTTTAGAGAAAGAAATGCTTTCAATCATGGATGATAAATTAGTTAGATAGAGAAATTTAGAAATATGAAAGAGCTCAACCAATTATTTAGGATTAATCAAGTACTGAAAGTAAAAATTTGGTTAGAATTTAACTACTTTGTTGAATTTGAAAGTAGATTAGATTTGGTAGTAGTATTTGAAATATGTAAAAATAAGTGTTAACTAAAAAGACTGTCAGATTGTACTATTTAAATAGAACATAATATTTTGATAGAGTTTAATTGGTTTGTTGAATATGAAAGCAAATTAGATTAGAATTCGGATAATAAAAGTTATTAGATTAGAATTTGAATAGTGGAATTATATGAAAATTGGACATGTTAGCCTTATATAATAGAACATATTTGGTATTGGAGAATGTTAAGTGATGAGTTTAGAATTTTAAAGACTGACTTTTTATTGCAGTGATTTTTTTATACTTGTAACTTTGAATGTATATCACATGTGCATGATTTGAAGTTCGAATTTGAATTCATGTTATGTGAAATGATCTAAACCTGTTAGTATAAAACAAATTATATGTTGATAGTATATAAAAAATTTATCCATATTTTTATAGCATTCAAAAAAAATTACAAAACACATACCATACTATTAGTATTAAAAAACCACTAGAATAGCTTAACTGATAAATAGGTAGATTAGGGAGGCTTATTGGTAAGTTAGTTTAACTATGATTTTTACTATCGATAGGAAACGCTAAAGTAAAGAATTTTTTACTTGTTTTTTTACTAAGTTAGTTTTAACCCTATTGAACTAACAAATAGACAGGCTTTTTGATAAGCTCGTTTAACCAAACGTTGTCCTATCGAATTTAAACACTTGAATTAAACTGATAGATAAGCATTAGATAACATTAATCGAACTTGTTAAAGAATAAATAATCCAAAAATCTTGAAAAATGATGCATGTCATATTATTGGAAATTTTCTAGAACATATCAATTAGTGAATAGTATATAGCATGGATAGATAGATAGATAGAGATATAGATATATGATACCAATTCAAATCCTAAATTAATCAATTGAAAGAAAAATAGACTAATAATAAAAAAAGAAAAAAAGAGACCATCGATGCATTATGTTCATGTGTTATGTTCCAAAATCTTTTATTGCTTCGACCACCCTCGCACCAAGTGTGAGGTCTTGTAACTTCACAGTGAACAAATTAGCTTGTTCTATTGATATGTACGGATCACTTGTTCACAAACGATCATGTGTTCAAATTTCACTCCAAATAATATGAGGATTTTATATATATGGGCAATTAGTAAGAGCTCCTACAGGCGACTTATAATTTTAAAAACATATTTTGACCTGTAGTGGTGATCAAAATAGAATCCACCTAAACTATTTTTTTTTTTACTTTAAAAAAACTTCACAAGTTCCTCTTCATGCTTTTCTAGATATTTGGCTCCAATTCTTCCCTCAATTCTATGGCTTTTCTTGCATGCCAGAAGCCTTGTCTAGAAACTAATGAATAGGGGTGAGCGCACGTCGGGTACCTGTCTCATCCACCATTTAGCTAACCCAACCCACACTTTGTGGGTCAGCCATTTTCTAACCCTTACCCTCTCCGGATATCAGCGGGTACCCCCAGGTACCGGTTGATATTGGATCGGATCAATGAGTACCCGCCCCGCCCTACTTATCATTTAATTTTTTAAAAATAATTTATACTAATTTAATTTTATATTTTATACATTCATCTAATATTTAATAAAAAAAATTTCTCAAAAAAAGTCTCTCACTAAGAAACAAACATACGAAGAGAATACAAGAAAAGGGAAAAAATTAAAGAATTTCAATAAAAGTTTGAAATAAGTAGCACTTTTTTTTTAAATATACGTTCCACATTAATTAAACTTTTTTCTATAAAACATAAGATCATGACCTTTACAAATGAATCTTATAAATAAACTATAGTCTTTCATATTTTTAATGCAATTTGTTTAATGAAATTGTTTATTTAGCTCTAAAAATATTATTTTATAGTACATATATAAAAATAAAAAAATATGCAGGGGTGGGTCAGGTATCCGCAGATTTTTAATTGTGTGACCCTATCCCGCCTCGCATCTTAGCGGGTATTCGACCCTCTTTGGATCCAATCAAATAATACAGATCGAGTATCCTAATTTTCGGATGGGATTGAATCAGATATGTTGAGTTTTCGGGTTTGCGGATAATTTTGCCCACTTCTGCTAATGAACATACCTTGGAAGTTCAAGATTTTATCCGGAACGGTCGACTAATTGTTTGGAGAGTTTTCTACATACTACCCAAAATATACCAGTAAATACCACAAGTAAAAAGAAAACTTAGGGTTTATCACCTAAACAACAGATCAACACATGATGCATCTTTCATTTCCTCACACATATTGCTGTACCCCATTTTTGAAAATAAAAAATGAAAGTGGATAAAAATGAGTTTTTGATTTTATTTTAGAAAATAAAGAAAAATGGCCTAAAATGGGACATATAAAGTGCGACGGTTTAGACCTAAAATTTAGTTTAAAAAAGGATTTTTTAAGAAAAATAGGAGTCACCACTTGATATCGAGTTTAGGTGTACCAAGTCACCTAAAATGTATTTAAAATAAAAACCAATAAAACCCTTTTAATGACTCTAGATCTTTCAAAATGAAGAAAAGAGTTCGGGAGTCATGTTTGAAGAAATGGAAGACAAAGGTTTGATCTATGGTACCCTTTCAACCTAACCAAGATTAGTTGCGAGATTTAGTCAAAAAATTTCCTAGTCTAACCTATAAAACTTATCACATTTTAGATGTTTCTATATGGATGCAAGTCTATATGTCTTTTCAAAATTTAATTGGTACCAATCACATTAATTGTGATGCCCAAGAATGATTTTTTGAAAAGGTCACGAAAAATGCAAAAAGATGAAACTCAAAAAAGGCAATCATAATATATAGGTAAATATACGTGATCTAAAAAAGGGAAATACAACATAATGGGTACAAAAGACTAAAATTCGTGACTCAGTTTTCCTTCTTATAGAGGGGTAATAGTGTGCTAAGGCTAAAAAGTCATACTCGTCAATTTCCCATATTCGAAAGGTGACTCGTTTAACCTAAATAAGCAAATGAACTAACCTACTTCTAATTTCCTAGAATGAGATGCAATTTTAAAAGATATGGTTCAAATATATAGAGTGTAAGGAATAATAGTAGGGGAAATGTCATACAATTGAAAATAATCTAAAAATAGAAAAAAAATGCATGAGATGTAATAAATGCCACACAAGGTATGAATTAAGCACGAACACAGTCTAAAGGGTCTAGGATTGGATTAGCCCATTTCTAAAAGTTCTCACTAGTATTGGACTAGTGAAAAATTGGGGAGAAAGGCTACAACTAATATCGGACTAGCGTGGTGACGTCATGCATTTATTATAAATAAATAAAACATATAAAATATAATTAAAGCAAATAAACACATAAAACATGTAGAGCATATAGAGTACATAACACATAGACATAATATCTAGATGCAAAATTTTAGAGAAAGTAAATAAACACATAAGCACATAAGCATGCAAGTAAATAAAAACTAACTATTACATTGGGGTCCTAACTACAATTTAGATGGGAAATTTTTAGAAATAATAAACCTATCTATTATATTTATCTAACTAATTATATTTTTGGCAAAAAAATAAAATCTATCTATTATATGGCCTGACTAAATACATTTCTTGGGCACCTATCTATTACAAGTTGGCATTTAAATGCCTCCCAAATAATCATCGAAAATTAAATACAATAAATGAAAACTTAAAATGAATAAATGAGTAAATAAAAGAAAAAACACTCAAAACATACAATTACACATAAAAAAAAAACACATAGGAGCACATAAAAGGATTTAAAATAATAATAGAAGGTACCTCCCTTGAATTAGTAGCTAAATGAAATAGAGTTTGTCCTATTTATACTCCAAAATCAACAAAATAGTTAAGGCACCAATTTAATTAACAATTTAAAAGAAAATGTAAACATATAGCAAATTTACTTTACTATTTTAAAGAAATATGAATAAACTTAAAATCTCAAAAATTTACTAATTAAGTGAATTTAAATGAAGCATGATTAACAATTAAAGAAGATAAACAATTATATTTAAGAAATCAAAACCATCAGGGACTCAATTGTAAAAATTAAAAAGTTTTTGGAGTCAAATTATAATTCTTACAAAGATTAGGGATCAAAATCAAAGAAAAATAAAGTTTATGGACCAAAATGTAATTAAATTAAGTGTTAATCACATTTAATCCCCTTAAAGTATACCCCATTTATCAGTTTACCTCCTAACCTTTAATTTTGCTCACTTAACCCTCTATAGGACAAAATTGTCCTTGTATTATTTTGACTTTTTATTTACCTTGTTTTCCTTTCTTTTATTTCTTTTTCTTTTTCTTCTTTATTTAATTCTTCCTCTTTCCCACAAAAATATTCACCTTAATGATTGAAATTAAAAAAGAGGAATTGCAGAGATCTATCTTCTCCTTAAATGATTAAAAAAATATTCAAATCACTATCCTAAAATACAATTTTTTTAGCCTTTCAATTCTTTTAATTTTGGATTTTCCTCTTTCCTTTCTAGTTTCTTATTTTATTCTCAAGAAAATATCATAAGATGAAATTGTTTTCTTTTCTTTTATTTCTTTTTCTCTTTCTTCTCTCTTTCATCCTTCCCAATAGAAAATTCCATTTCAACGAAAATTTTTGTTTTTAGTTTGTAATTGCATATTTCTGGGTGAAGGTTTAAAAGGCATCAAAAACTAATTTTAATTTTTTGTATAATGCCACGTGTCACAAATTTCAATTGATGATTATTAATCAGGTCACAATTTCATCTTAAGATATTTTCTTGGGAATAAAATGAGAAACTAGAAAGGAAAGAGGAAAATCCAAAATTAAAAGAATTGAAAGGCTAAAAAAATTATATTTTAAGAAAGTTATTTGAATATTTTTTTAATCATTTACGGAGAAGATAGATCTCTGCAATTCCTTTTTTTTAATTTTAATCATTAAGGTGAAGATTTTTGTGGGAAAGAGGAAGAATTAAATAAAGAAAAAAGAGAAAAAGAAATAAAAGAAAGGAAAACAAGGTAAATGAAAAGTCAAAATAATGCAAGGGCAATTTTGTCCTATAGGGGGTTAAGTGAGTAAAATTAAATGTTATGGGGTAAACTGAGAAATGGGGTATACCTTAAGGGGATTAAATGTGATTAACCCTTAAATTAAGGATCTAATTGAAAGAAATTCAAAATTTAGGACCACAATGAAATTACTCAAAAGATTAGGGACTAAATTACAAATTTTGTTTTCTGATTTCTCAAAAAAAAAAGAAGACAACATCGAGCCATTTTTTTCTTTTCTTTTGTTTTGTTTTGGGCTAAGTTACTTCGGCCCAGCAAATCAGCCTGTCGCGCCCTATTTTTTAAAAAATAAAATTTATTTATGGTTAAACAAATGATTTTTGATTTTATAAAATAAATAAAGAAAAAATGCCTAAAATGGGACTTAAAATATGCGACGGTTTAGACCTAAAATAATAGTTTAAAAAGGGATTTTTAAGAACAAATAGAAGTCACCATTTGGTATTGAATTTAGGTGTACCATGTCACCCCAAATATATATTTTTTTAAATAAATAAATAATAAATAAAATCCTTTTTAAACTATTTAAGATCTTTGAAAACAAGAGAAAAGAGTTCAGGAGTCACAGTTGAAGAAAGGGAAGACAAAGATTTGATAGAATCAAATCTAAGACACCATTTCAACCTAACCAAGATTAGTTGCAAGATTTAGTCGAAAATTTTCCTAATCTAACATATAAACTTGTCACATTTTGGATGTTTCTATATGGATGCAAAACCTATACTTAGGGGATATCGAGAAGGTCAAGATGTTTCTTCAAAATTTAATTGGTATAAATCACATTATTTGTGATGGCCAAGAATAATTCTTAGAAGAGATCACGAATATGCAAAAGATGAAACTCGAAGAAAAGAATAATTATAATATATAGATATACATGAGCTAAAAGAGAGAAATGCAATATAATGGGTACGGGAGACTAAGATTTGTGACTTCAATTTTCCTTTTTATAGAGAGGATGAGAGCGTGCTAAGGTTAGGAAGCCACACTCGTTCATTTCGCATATTTGAAGGGTAACTCTCCTAACCTGATCAAGCAAATGAACTAAACTATTTCTATTTTTCTAAATAGAATGCATGTCATGTTTCGCGCACATAGATAATAAGAGAGATAATGTATAGAGAAAATATCATGCAAGATGAGAAAATATCCTAAAAATGAAAAATATGCATGAAATGCAATAAATACATATGATCTTATCTCAAAACGGTCTAAAGGGTCTAGTATTGGACTAACCCATTTCTATAAACTCTCACTAGCGTTGGGCAAGCGAGAAATCGGGGAGAAAGGCCACAACTAGCATTGAACTAGTGTGGTGACGTCTTGCATTTATTATAACTAAATAAATCATATAAAATATAATTAAAGAAAGTAAACACATAAAGCACGTAACACATAAGCATAATATCTTGACGCAAAGACTCTAAAGAAAGCGAATAAATACATAAACACTTAAGCATGCAAGCATACAAGCAAAGAAACGGGCATAAAACCCTAATTATTACATTTGGGGCCCTAACTACAATTTAAGGGAGGAATTTAAAAAAATAATAACCTAACTATTACATTCATCTAACTAATTACATTTTGACAAAGATAAAAACCTATCTATTACATAGTCTAGCTAAATACATGTCTTGAACATCTATCTATTACAAATTGACATTTTAAATGCCTTCCAAATAACCATCAAAAATTAAACATACTATATGAAAATTTAAAAAATGAATAAAAAGAAATAAATACAAGAAAAATCACTCAAAACATGCAATCACACATAAAAACACATAGTAGCACATAAAAGGATTTAAAAATAATAATAGAAGATGCCTCCATTGAAGTAGTGGTTAGTTGAGGTTGGATTGTTCTATTTATACTCCAAAATCAACAAAATTGTCAAGATACCAATTTAATTAACAAATGAAAAGAATAAAGTGTAAACATGTAACAAATCCACTTCATTATTATAAAGAAATGGAAATAACCATGAAATCTACCAATTAAAACATTTAAATGAAATATATTTAAGAAATCAAAACTATTAGGAACCCAATTGCAAAAATTGAGAAAGTTTTTGAGATTAAATTATAATTATTATAAAGATTAGGGGTCAAAATTAAAGAAAATATAAAGTTTAGAGACCAAATTGCAATTAAATTAGGGAACTAATTGAAAGAAATCTAAGTTTCTAGGGCTATAGTGACATTATTAAAAAATACAAGGAGCGGATTGCAATTCCATGTCAGATTTCTTAAGAAAAACAGGCATTGGACCATTCCTTATTTCTTATTTGGGCAAAAGACCATTAGGCCCATCCAAAGTCAAACAGAAAAACACGGGCCAACCCTTTTTTTCAACAAACAAACCCACCCAAAACAATGGGCTTTAATCTCCTCAGCCCATGCCATAACCCAATTAAAGATGCATCATATCCATTTACGAAAAGCCCAAAGAAAACAACATTAACCCGAACATTGAATTATTTTATTAAACTCAGCAAGACAAAAATCATCTAAAAAATATTAAGGCTTAATAATGCCCTAAAACCCAGAAATAATTTGCCAAAAAGCCTACTTAAAATATGAAAAAGAGGATTAAACTTAAAAGGGGCAAAAATTGGTTAAATTTCACAAGTTTTTGGGCGTTAGTGGGATTATACGAGAGTTGGGGGTGAAACTACAATTTTTAGAAAAAACATGCAGCCTAGCTTTCTTCTGCAACTTTTCTTACTTCTCCAAAACACAGCAAACGACCCAAACGTCCGCCAAAAATTCAAACCCAAATACAGAAGACAGTGGCCTAAGATCCAAATGCAATGTTTAACATAATGTTGTGCAACAAATCTAAGCCGTTGTTCCACAAGATGAGCAAGAAAATGCAGCAAAAAGGGAAAAGAAAAAGAAAAAACATGCAGGCAGAATCTCAATGATTTTGGCACAGATTCAAGCTTAGATGGCAAGAGACAGATGAAATACATCACCTTTGACACTTTGAAAGGCGAAACAGTGTGTGAGATGGACAAAGAAATAGACCTATGTTGTAAAATATATAGTATTTCAAAAATATTCTTTGTCCCACATCGAAAAAATGAGAAGTATTATTTTCTCTGTCCCACATTGAGAAGTGAGAAGAGTTGCAATCTTTTGTCCCACATCGGAAGTGAGAAGGGTTGCACTTCACTCTAAAATCTATAAATAGGATCCATTCCCTCCTCAGAAAATCACCCCAGCAGCTTCAGTTAATATCTTTTGATAGCTGCTCTATCTCTCTCTCTCTCTCTCTCTCTCTCTTTTATTTTTTGTTAGTTGATATCTTCCTGATAATTCTGTTCTCATCTTCCTTTTTATATATATATCTGCTGGTTTTAATTTGCTAGTTCTGGTCCTTCTAGTTTGCAACAAGAAGAAAGGTTGTCTTTCTTGTTCGCAATAGATAGAAGAAGGCTTGTTTAATCCTGGGGAAACATTTCAATTTCATGAAATAGTTTCTTAGGACAGTGCTACGCACGACTCAAGCAGATAGTGTTAACATTGTTGTAGCCATTTATCCAACAATCTAAGAAACTATGGCATCTGACAATGTTAGCACCCCGCAGCCTTCATCAGCAACTGTTGCAGTGGCACTACCATTCGCCAAGCCCTTTCCAGATGTATCCAAAATTGAAATTTTCGCCAATGAAAATTTTAAAAGATGGCAAGAACGTGTGCACTCTCTACTTGACATCCATGGAGTAGCTTATGCGCTCACTGAATCTCAACCTTCTGCAACTGCGGATGCCAAGACTCAAGAAGCATGGCAATATGCCAATAAGGTATGTCGACACACTATCCTTCAAACACTCTCTAATGAATTATTTGACGTCTATTGTAGCAGCAAAGAAGCCAAGGCAATTTGGGAAACCTTGGTAACAAAGTTTACTGCCGAAGATGCAACCAAGCAAAAATTCGTCGTAGGAAAATACAACCAATGGCAAATGACTGATGACAAGGAGATGAAAATCCAAATCACTGAATATCAAATGCTGCTAGAGGACTTGAAAAATGAAGACATCAATCTTCCTGAAAAATTCGCTGCTGGCATGCTGATTGATAAGCTACCTGAGTCATGGGCCGACTATAAAAACAACTTGAAACACAAGGAGAAAAACTATACCATGGATGAGCTCGTGAAACACATCCTCATTGAGGATTCAAGCAAAAGGGAGTTGAGAGCTACCAAGGCAAAGGAGATGGCTTACAAAGCCAATCTGGTGCAAAGCAATAATAAAAGGTACGCCAATAAATCCTAGAACTACAAGCCCAAAAATTTTAATGTCAAGCCTAACAATCCCAACTTTAAGAAGAAGAAAGGCAATTGCTTTTATTGTGGAAAACCAGGACATTATGCAGTCCAATGCAGACATAATAAAGGTGACAGAGCAAATGGTAACCTTCCTAAGGTGCACTTAGCTGTCATCTCTCAAGTGAACATTGCAGCCAATGTCAAAGAGTGGGTGGTAGACTCTGGGGCTACTCGGCACATATGTACGAATCGAGAAGCATTTTCCTCCTATACTCCTATAGGGGATGATGAAGAAGTGGTCTACCTTGGTGACTCACGAACGGCTAATGTTCTGGGTAAGGGCAAAGTATTCTTGAAACTCACTTCAGGAAAAACTTTGGCTCTCAATGATGTGCTGCATGTGCCTAACATTCGGGCAAATCTGGTTTCCGTAGCATTGCTAGGAAAAGTTGGAGTGAAAGTGTCATTTGAATCTGGAAAGATTATAATGACAAAAAATAATGTATTTGTGGGCAAGGGCTATTGTAATCAGGGACTTTTTGTACTTAATATTTCCAATGTGATCAATGAAAATGCATCTTCTTCTGCTTATATTGTTGATTCCATTTCTTTATGGCATGCTAGATTGGGACATGTTAATATTGGTTATATAAAGAAAATGCAATCATGTGGTCTAATTTCTGATATTAATGATAATATGGACAAATGTGAAATATGTGCAGAAGCTAAAATAACAAAGAAAAGTTGTATAACTGTCCATAGAGAAACTGAATTATTAAATTTAATTCATACTGATTTAGGTGATTTAAAACAAACAATGACTAGAGGTGGGAAAAGGTATTATGTCACCTTTATAGATGACTATTCTAGATATACCAAAGTTTATTTACTTAGAAATAAAGATGATACTTATAATGCCTTTTTATCCTATAAGTCTGAAGTAGAAAATCAACTTAATAAAAGGATAAAAAGAATTAGATCAGATAGGGGTGGAGAATATTTAACTTTAGATAACCTTTGTGAACAGGAAGGCATAATACATGAAATAACTCCACCTTATTCACCAGAATCTAATGGAGTAGCTGAAAGGAAAAATAGAACGTTAAAAGAAATGATGAACTCTATGTTAATTAGTTCTCATGCTCCAGATAATTTATGGGGAGAAGCTATATTATCTGCATGTCACTTACAAAATAGAATCCCACATAAAAAGACTGGCAAAACACCTTATGAGTTATGGAAAAATTATAAACCAAATTTGAAATATTTAAAAGTTTGGGGGTGTCTTGCTAAAGTCTTGTTGCCTGAACCTAAGAAAAGGAAAATAGGTTCTAAAACTTCTGATTGTATGTTTATTGGATATGCTGAACATAGTGCTGCATATAGATTTCTTGTGTTAAGAAGTGATATACTTGATTGTAATACAATTATTGAGACAAAGAATGCTGAATTTTTTGAACATATTTTTCCACTGTCTAGTAAAATTTCTCATGCACCTGTTGAAATAAATAAGGAAATTATTCCAATTGAGGAATTAAGAAGGAGCAAAAGGCCAAGAAAAGAATTTTCATTTGGAAATGATTTCCAAACCTTTCTTGTTGATAATGATCCTTTAACATACTGCGATGCTATTTCTTCTCCTGAGTGTAAATTTTGGAAAGAAGCAATTAAATCTGAAATTGATTCTATCTTGTCAAATAAAACTTGGATTTTGGTAGACTTACCTCCTGGTGCAAAACCTATTGGTTGCAAATGGATTTTTAAAAGAAAATATAACTCTGATGGCTCTATAGAAAAGTACAAAGCTCGTTTAGTAGCAAAAGGATTTTCTCAAAAACAAAATATTGATTATTTTGATACATTTGCACCAGTAACTAGAATTGCGTCTATTCGAGTTTTATTTGCTTTAGCTTCTATCCATAAACTTGTTATTCATCAAATGGATGTCAAAACAGCCTTTTTAAATGGTGATTTAGAAGAAGAAATTTATATGTTTCAACCTGAGGGATGTATTATACCTAGACAAGAAAATAAGGTTTGCAAACTAATTAAATCTCTTTATGGTCTAAAACAAGCTCCTAAACAGTGGCATGAGAAATTTGATCAAGTATTGATGAAAGATGGATTTTCGTCTGTAGAAGTGGATAAATGTGTATATGTCAAAATTATAAATGATCAATATGTGATAATCAGTTTATATGTGGATGACATGCTTATATTTGGTACTAGTCTAGATATTGTAAATAGTACTAAATATTTTTTGTCTTCTAATTTTGATATGAAAGATTTGGGTGAAGCCAAAATAATATTGGGTGTTAAAATCATAAGGAAATGTGATGGTATAATGTTGTCTCAAGAACATTATACAGAGAGACTTCTTCGGAAGTTTGAAAATTATGATGTGACACCTGTGAGTACTCCTTATGATGCTAACACTCAATTAAAGAAAAATAATGGTGACCCAATTGCTCAGTCTAAATATGCTCAGATTATTGGGAGTCTGATGCATCTGATGAATTTCACTAGACCTGATATAGCTTATGTTGTATGTCGACTGAATAGATATACTCATAATCCCAACCGTGAGCATTGGTTTGCATTAGTCAGACTGATGAAATATTTGAGAGGTACCATGAATTTTGGTATCCTGTATAGTGGATTTCCCACTGTATTAGAGGGTTACAGTGATGCTAATTGGATCTCTGATTCAAATGATACGAAATCCACTAGTGGTTATGTGTTCACCCTTGGTGGTGGTGCAATAGCATGGAAATCTGCTAGACAGACAATCATTGCTAGATCAACAATGGAGTCAGAGTTTGTAGCTCTGGAACTGACAGGGACTGAGGCCGAGTGGTTGAGAAATTTCTTAGCTAATATTCCTTCAACTAAGGATTTGTTGCCTCCTGTGTCCATACATTGTGACTGTCAAGCAGCGATTGCCATAGCTAAAAATAAATCGTATAATTGTAAAAGTCGACACATGAGATTGAGACATGATGTCGTAAAGCAGCTGCTTAGAGATGGAATTATTTCCATTGATTATGTAAAGTCAGAGTTGAATTTGGCCGATCCTCTGACTAAACCCGTAGGAAGAAAATTGATTCTTCAAACTACAAAAGAAATGAGACTTCGACCAACAAGTTGTCAATAGAGACAGTAACCCAACCTATGTGATTGGTGATCCCATGAAGTAGGTTCATATGGGTAATAACAAGTCAATATTGATGGTAAAGCACTTCAATTTAAGTCCCTCCAGAGATAAGTGCTTTGAGTAATTGTGAGGATGAGTTAAAACTCTTAATGAATTCATATCCCATTAGGGAGGTGTAGTTAAAGCAATACACACTTGATGAATTCACCTAAATGAGAGTGGAGTGGGGCCGCTCCTATAAGATTCATTGGTCAAATCTTTAGAGCTCTCATGAATAACCAGGCAGGCGCACGGCCAAAAAGCGCAAAATCGCGTTAACAGCAAATTATGGGTTGTAATGTGATTGATAAAATCTCTGTCATACATCAAGAGTTATTGGTTCATAGAAATTTATATTTCACCAATAATTCTGTAGATCATGTTTTATCAATCTATGTTTGGTTCATAGTCCAAAAGACACCAATCTAATTACATTTCAACCAAATCCAGCAGAGTACTTTTAAAATTCTTCCTTTATCCAAAGAATTTTTTTGAAATAGGAGGGAGATTGTTGTAAAATATATAGTATTTCAAAAATATTCTTTGTCCCACATCGAAAAAATGAGAAGCATTATTTTCTCTGTCCCACATTGAGAAGTGAGAAGAGTTGCAGTCTTTCGTCCCACATCGGAAGTGAGAAGGGTTGCACCTCACTCTAAAATCTATAAATAGGATCCATTCCCTCCTCAGAAAATCACCCCAGCAGCTTCAGTTAATATCTTTTGATAGCTGCTCTATCTCTCTCTCTCTCTCTCTCTTTTATTTTTTGTTAGTTGATATCTTCCTGATAATTCTGTTCTCATCTTCCTTTTTATATATATATCTGCTGGTTTTAATTTGCTAGTTCTGGTCCTTCTAGTTTGCAACAAGAAGAAAGGTTGTCTTTCTTGTTCGCAATAGATAGAAGAAGGCTTGTTTAATCCTGGGGAAACATTTCAATTTCATGAAATAGTTTCTTAGGACAGTGCTACGCACGACTCAAGCAGATAGTGTTAACATTGTTGTAGCCATTTATCCAACAACCTAAACGTGAGAAATTGCAGGGGGAAGCTAAATTTTTGCTGCAAAATTTCCTCCAAGAGCTGATGACCTCGCAACTTGGGAGCTAAATTCGACAGATTTGGAGTTGTTTTTTCGAGAATTTTTCTAAACAAAAGTTACACTTCTACAAGTGTAGATAGTTCAGATGCAAAAAGAACGCCTAAAAGACCTAAATTTGGGATCAAATTTCAATAAAAAAAAAATGGGCATCTCCCCAACTTTGGCTCAAGTTCTTTCACAAAAATTTTCTACACTTTTTTCTTCCTCTTTTCTCTATGTTTTCTCTCCTTTTCTCTCTTTTTTTTCCCTTTTTTCCCTTTGTCCACCGCCTCCTCTCCCTTTTTTTTAACCCTTCTCTTTTCCTTTTAAATGAAACTCTTCACCTAAATCCTTGCTTCAACGGTGGATGAGAACCAGATTTTGTTGGCTTCTTTGTAGCCATTAGATGGCTTCTATTCTAGAAAAATCTTGATAGAGATCAAGGGGGTGAGGTGGCAAAGGATTGGGGAAAAAGAAAAAACAAAAACAAATGGAATTGAGCGGAGAATGGCTGCTGCAATTTTGTACCATAACTTCTTCATGGCTTCTGGCTGCGTACGAAAAAGGAAGAAAAACAGCGCACGTGGATTACACGCGCGGGTGGACTCCTCTTTCTTTTTTTTCTTTTTTTTTTTTTAAAAAACTACTTTTTCTGGATTTTTTTCTGATTTTTCTAAAAACGATTTGAAATGATTTTCTTTTTAGAAAAAGTAATAAATAGACATAAAATAAACTAAAATAAAATAAATATAACAAAATAAAAAAAATAAACTAAAAATGAACAAAAAAATAAAATTTTTGGTGTCTACACAGTCCATATGTATTATTAGGCTGAGTCTAAAAAAATGTTGGGCTAAAGTTTCAGAGCCCAAGTGCAAACCCAAACAAAAATAAAATCTTGGCCCAGGTTCGAAACCCAAAAAATACCCAACTTACACTCTAATGGTAAAACAAAAATAATTGGAACCAAAAATAGAAGAAAAAAAATCAAGAAAATTCCAGCGGTTTGACCCCGCCGAAAACTGGAAAATTTCAGCCAACTTGGCCGAAATCTCGCCAGAATCTTATTTTTAAAACTTTTAAACCCGGATCTTTATATGTACATGAAAATCATGGCATTATGGATTCAAATAAACATCAAATAAACATCAAAAACCAAATAAACCTAAACAAAATATGGATCCAAACTTCTTCAACATAAACACACACTCAAATCTCTTGCATGAACATCGAATCAAACAAAGAGAAGTTGTGGAAATATGTGAGTATGCTTTTGGGTCAAATCAAAACGAGAAAACACATGACAAAGAGCAGATGTGGCAGATTTGTTGAAGCTACGGACATGCACCAGTAAAGCCGGACCAGCAAATTCGGGGGTAGATTTGACGGGTTTCTGGTCATTTTTTGTGCAAGATTTCTAAACGAAACTTGCTCCCCCAACTTCACAGATTGTGTAGAAATTGAAAGATCCTCAAAAAAATGTGTATTGAAGGGGAAATTTTGGTTGCAAGGGGGCTGGAAAGTCAGCCTTGTTATGTTACTGCAGAAAATCTTTTGAAGATGCTAATTTTAGGCCTCGATTCGAGGGGTTTTCAATGATTATTTGGGAAAAGTTTAAACACGAAAGTTCCTCCTCTATATCCCTCGAAGGTGCAGAAAAATAATTATTCTAAAAGGATGTAAAATGAAAGAGAAAATCACCCTCGAACAGAGCTAGTTTCCCAGCTTTTTCTCAAATTTTTTGCCAAAAAAGTTTCTTCCTTTTTTTTTTATGCTTTTCTCCTCTCTCCTATTTTTGCCGACTTCCTAATCTGCCTCTCCTTTCCAGAAACCGTTTCTCTCCTTTTTAAATCACCCCAAGCTATCAAAACCCTTCTCTCAATGTGAGGATGAAATGGGCTTTTTTGGCTCATTTTTATTCCTTTGATCACCTCATTTCCAGGAGTTTCTTGATGATTCTTGTAGAGATGAGGTGTCCTTTTGTACTAGTATATTTGGGGAAAAAAGAAAAAGAAGAAAGATTCCACATTGCTCCTTCCAAAATTTGCCAACTTTCTCTTGTTTGTTTTCTGTTGTTGCTCGTTGAAGAGGAAGACACGCACGCGCGTGTGAGGCAAAAATTTTTTTTTTTTTTTAAAACTGCATTTTTCATTTTTGTTTTTTCTTCTTTTCCTTTTTGATTTTCCTAAAAAACCAATCAAATAAGATAAAAATAATTTTTCTTAGAAAATGAAATAGAAATAAATAAAAATAAAATAAATAAATGAATAAAATAATAAAATAAATTTAAAAATTTTGGTCTCTACACGTACAACGTTACCATGCAGTGCCTCACCACGTGTCACTGACCCAAAACTCCATGTAACGCCCAAAATTGGTCTAAAGACTCTAAACAAGCCTAAAATTTTAGCTCTATATGTTGGTACATTACCGCAAAAGACATAGCAAGAAAAAAGATGGAAAACAAAGAAGAGAGAGGAAAGAAACGGAGAAAAAAACAAAAATAATGATTGTGCCAGTAAAAGGCACGATGACCCATTAATGGCATTAAACCAGGTACCTAGATTGTGCAGGGATGTGAAAGAGTCCATTGATTTCTATTAAGTTCTAGGATTTGTATTGATTGAAAGACCACAAGCTTTTGATTTTGACGATGCATGGCTTTTCAATTATGGAGTTGGGATCCATTTTTTTTTTCTTTTTTCGGAGACAACAACTATTGTATAACCTATCTATAGCAGGTATAGAGTGCTTTGACACAACTCTTGAATTTTTTTTACTGCAAGTGGGATTTGAACTCTCACCTACAGCCCAAGGAGGATTTAAGACCCTCCCTAGTGGCCACTGAGCCAAGCTCAGTGGTTAGTTGGGATCCACTTAGGTTCCGTTTGATAAAACTGAATCTGAATTATGAAATTTGAATACTGAAACAATTAATTTGTTGAATTTTAAGCATTGAAAAGAAATATATGAATTTCTGAATTTTAATACTAAACCTATTTATACTGTTTGATAAACATTTATAACTGAATGCTTAATAAGTTAAATTTGACAATTTTACCCTTATATCTTTTCATCCAAAAAAGAAATAGAACCTATGATTTAATTAGTTAAAAATGTTATGTATGAAAATGACAATATTTATTTTTAAATCAAATTAATATAAAAGATGAATTATATTATATGAGGAGTATGGAGAAGAAGTGAAAGTCATTCAAAAGGGAGAAAAGAGAAATAGAAAATCATTAGATAGAGAATATTAGGTTGTTTAATTATACAAGAATTTTGAACATAATTAATAAACAATGGTAGATTTAGTAGATAAGATAAAGTAGTTGAAGTAATTCTATTGATTCTTTTCAAAATTAAGCATTCAGTTAAAATTCTTGTACTGAAAAAAATACACACAAGTTCAGCACTACTTAACAAGTTCAACAAATGGATTTTCATTTATCAAACACTCAAAACATCTGAATGTCTGAAAAAGTTCAGATTCAACACTTTTTTATGTTATCAAATAGACTCTTAGTGGGGACCAAAGATGAAGATAGATTGCCTGATGACAAGGATTATTTCGACCCCATGGATAACCATATCTCCTTCCAGGTTTGTAGCCTTTAACATTTTTTTATTTTTTGTTACAACTAGAAAATTGGTTTTTGCTTGTATTTCAGAAAATAAAAGCATAAGAATTTGTTAAATGGTATTTTTGTTTCTTTTCCAATTTAAAATGGTAAGGAAAGATATTAAGTGGATGGAAAAAATTTTGAATTCTGTCATTATTTCTAAAATGAGGTGCAAAATCGATAACAGAAATTTTCATTTGCTTATCATGTTATTACTTGAATAATTTACCTACGTTAGTTACTTCTTTTTGAGATGATCAGTGTCAGTAATACTTGAAAGTATTCCTCGATACAAATTGTGACTTCTCAATAGGTGTACAACTTGTATTCAATATTCATCAGTTCACTTATCAAACTCGGGTAACAAGATAAGATGAAAATTTGCGGATTATTCCTCAAAAAAAAATTTATTGTGGATTCTTTAATATCTTTCAATTTGATTATTATTTTTGTGGACAGGATTAGATGAATTTTGAGACTTGGGGCTGTATTAGGTAGCTATTTTGTAATTTTCTTAGGTAGCTATTTTGTAATTTTCTTAATCCGAGAATTGAGCAGTAATTTTGCTGAGACTTATGTACTATCCAGTGTGAGGATATGGAGGCAATGGAGCAGAAGTAGCAGGATTTCAACATAATGTACATAAAAAGAACAGTTAGAGATGAAGAAGGAGAAGCTATTGATCAGCTATTTTTCAACGACTCATATGGATTCATGTTTGGTGTTAATGAGATAGTGGAGGGCACAGTCTTGCAAAGAAAAACCTCTCTCTAGTTTGAGAGCCTCTCTCTCTAGTTTGAGAGCTTCTCTCCTGTCAGTAGGAGATTTCATAATACGCACGGTGGCGGCAACCCAAAATAGAAAGGTTTTTGAAATTTCAAAACCAGCAAGAGTGACTCTTTACCTTCTGTACAATCGAAACACTCAAAAACAGCTACAACAAGATAATCCTCATGACAACTCCTCTGTTTCCAAGTGGAAAGGCAACCATGATCCGTAGAAATATAGAAGGACGATAACCACCAGTGTTTTTAAGTGATGAGCTACGAAGATTGTTAGCTAGAGCCTCTTAAGGTTTGGTAGTGTCTTGTTTGTCTTCTGAGCTTCCTTTTCTTACGTGTATCTACTCTGTCTTGCAGGTTTAATTAACTGGAGCTGCTAAGTAGGGAAATAGTGCGAGGTTGGTCAGACGCAGCAGGTGTTCGACGAAATGGAGGAGGAACTAACTCGAGCATTCAGCAAGTCTGAGCTCTCAAAGTCCGAGAGGGAGGGGATAGATCTATGTGTTGATGATATAAGTGAGGGGGTTCAAGATTGTAGCAGAAGTTTAGTTGGGAAGTTGATAGGAGAAAAGGTGGCAAATTTCACAGGGATCAAAAACTTCACCAATCATGCTTGGGGTATATGAGAAATATGGTAGTAACTGAGCTGGGTCCAAATATCTTTCAGTTTCAAGTAGACAAAGAAAATGACCGAGAGAAGATTCTGATGGGAGGGCCGTGAGTCATGGATAATCAAATTCTAGTGGTAAAGGAATGGGAGATGGGGTGTGAAAGGAACCCCAGCTACTTTAGATTTGCTTATTTATGGGTACAAATCTGGAATCTACCAGTCCATTGGATGTGTAGAACTGTGGGATTCAAGATAGGGAAGGTTTTTAGAGCAACAAAGGAAGTAATTGTTCCACCAGGGGGGAAGGAGGGGAGACATATGAAAATATTGGTCGAGATAGATCTGATGCATGCCTTGCCGAGAGAAACTCTGGTGAAGATGGAGGGTGTGAATACTTGGGTAGAGTTTAAATATGATCGGTGTCCGGATTTTTGTTACAAATGTGGGATAATAGGATATGGGGACAAACTGTGCACTGGAGGAAAAAATGAGGGGCAGACTAATAGAGAAGGCCAGTATGGGGCATGGATGAGAGTGGGGAACATAATGGTTTCCCCTCTGCGAACTGGGAAAACGAATGGCATCGAAACAAACTACAGAGCTATGGTGGTACCAACGATAAACAGAGTGACTGGAACAAGTGTTAGGACATCTAATGATAATGGGTCTGGCGTGATGCCTGAAACAAGTAGGAGAAGGGAGGACAGGGAGAGTAAGGATAGGGTCAAGAGGACAGAAGCAACTGAGGATAAATGGAGAGAGATTCTGGGTGAAAACAAAGAGGTGGAAACAGGAAGGGGGAAAGGAGACAATCAGGGGGGAAAAAGCATAGAGGGAAGTGAGAGTGGAGAGAAGGAAGATATAGAAATCAGTAAGGTAACAGTGGACCTGGGGGAAGGTATATCCCGAACTGAAATTCTCAATGGTGAGGACATAGTTATGGAAGAATGCAGTGATAAAGAGTTGGCAGCTATATCTGAGAAGAGGAGCATGTTGGTTACAGAACGAGAAGTGGCAAATGAAAAGTGCAAGTCCCCAAATAAAGGAAACAAATAGGATGGAAAGAAACAATGGAGGAGGAGCGTGCGGGCTAAAAGAGCACCATTGAGGGAGCTGACAGATAATGGAAGTCTAGGGAGGTTAGGAGGGAAACGGAAGGAGCAGGAAACTAGCCAAGACATGGACATGATGGAAGAGGACAAAGTAGAAGGGTCAAAATACAAGTTGTCGAAAGTGGTTCATGGTACGAGTCAGCAAGGAGGGGAATTGGAGGCTAGCCCCGCAATGCCTCCACCTTGTCAATGAAGGTTGCGGTGTGAAATTGTCGAGGTGCAAGAGGCCCCTTGACAATTCCCCAACTAAAGGAGGTAATTTACCTCCACTCTCCTAGTATAGTGTTTTTGTGTGAGACAAAAAATCAGGAAACATTTATGAAACAGGTACAAGAAAGAGTTAGGTTTGAGAATGGATATGTGGTGAACTCTAAAGGTAAAGCAGGGGGACTAGCATTGTTTTGGAAGGAGGAGATAACATTACTGAATGTATATGGTACGGACTGGTATATTGCAGCAAGGGTGGTGGATAAGGACACCAACGAGCACTGGTGGATGATAGGAATCTATGCAGGTACGGAGGCCAGTATAAGGAAGCAGCAATGGAAGGCCATAGAGGAAAAAAAAAGGGAATGGGGTGAGAAATGGGTGTTAGTGGGTGACTTTAATGATATTTGCTCCAATGGGAAGAAATGGGGAGGGAGAGAAAGGTCTGAGAGGAGCTTTAGGGACTTTAATAGTTTCATTTCTGGAAATGAATTAGTGGATATAGGATATGAGGGGGTACCTTGGACCTGGAGCAACACATGGGAGGGGGAGGGTGTGATAAAAGAAAGACTAGATAGATGTTTAGGTAGTGTGGGATGGGTGCAAACATATGTGAAAGCAACCTGTGAGCATGTGGAAAAGGAGGCATCTGACCACTGTCTCCTAATATTAGACACGAACCCGGTGCAAAAGGGAGTGAAAAGAAGATTCTACTTCGACCAACGATGGGCAAAAGACAACACATCTGAGGCAGTAATTAAGAAAGCGTGGGGAATAGATCAACATGGCTCTAGAATGTTCAAGGTGGTAAGGAGAATTAAAGAGTGCAGAATTGCTTTGATCGAATGGAATAGGACAGTTAAGGGCAATACAAGGGCAATAATTCAGGAGCTAAAGAGGCAACTGAAAGCATTAAGAGAGGAAGGAGAGCAGAGGGATAAGGGAGCCATTACAAAACTGAAGCTACAATTAAGCAAAGCATATAAGGATGAGGAGCTTTACTGGAGTCAGAAATCAAGAAGTAGGTGGCTCAAAGAGGGGGACAAAAATACAGCCTATTTCCACTTAAGTGTCATGGCAAAAAGGAAAAAGAACAGGCTGAATATGCTGCAGAAGGCGAATGGAGAGTGGTGTAGGGGTGAACAGGAAATTGTAGAGGAACTAAACAAGCACTATACCAACTATTCACCTCCACGGATCCTACTGAGTTTGAAGACGTGCTGCAAGGCATACCTCACACTATTTCCCATCTTATGAACGAACAGTTGATTAAACCAGTAGACGAGAAGGAGATAAAACATGCTACTTTTTCCTAACAAAGCTCCTGGAGTCGATGGTATGTCCCCTCTTTTCTTTCAAAGATATTGAACATCATTAGAGCTGACTTGGTTCATGCCATTACCAGTTCTTTTCATACTAGGAACCTCCTCAAATCTCTCAATGAGACTATCATTTCCTTAATCCCAAAAGTTGATAACCTTGTGGTGCTTTCTAATTTCAGACCTATTAGTTTATGTTCAGTGCTGTACAAAATTATATCTAAAATCTTAGCTAATAGGTTGAAAAAAGTGCTTCATTCGTGTATTAGTCCCTCTCAGTTAGCTTTTGTCCCAGGGAGACAAATCTTAGACAATGTTATCATTGCTCATGAGATTTTACACTTCCTAAAAAATAAGAGAACTGGGAAAGTAGGTTTCATGACTATTAAGTTAGACATGTCCAAAGCCTATGATAGAGTGGAGTGGAAATTTTTGGGTAGAATTATGATGCACATGGGTTTTTGTCCTATCTTTGTTCAATGGATCATGGCTTGCATTTCCACTGTTTCCTATTCCTTCAACTTGAATGGACAAAAGGTTGGGTTCGTAAAGCCTTCTAGAGGAATTCGTCAAAGAGACCCCTTATCTCCATACTTGTTTATTTTGTGCACTGAAGGCTTTTCTAACTTACTCAAGAAAGCTGTGGA
Source organism: Coffea arabica (assembly GCF_036785885.1). NCBI lineage: Eukaryota > Viridiplantae > Streptophyta > Magnoliopsida > Gentianales > Rubiaceae > Coffea > Coffea arabica. Next base: position 31,217,762 of record NC_092313.1, read on the forward strand.
AAGGAAGCTACTAACTGGTATCAAAATCAGTAAAGATAGTCCCATGGTGTCACATTTGTTTTTTGCAGATGACTCACTCTTGTGTTGCAAAGCAAGCAAAAAGGAAGCTCTGAAGATAAAGGAAATCATCCAACAATACGGCCAAGCTTCTGGACAGGTTGTTAATTTCGATAAATCTACCATGTTTTTTGCTAAAAATACTTCATTTAGGATTAGAAAGGAGGTTAGTGAGGTGCTAGATAACATGAGGGAAGCTCAGAGTGGTAAATATCTAGGTCTTCCTATGACTATTGGAAGAGCTAAGAACTAGGTGTTTGGGTATCTGAAAGACAAAATCAATAGCAAGTTACAAGGATGGAAACACAAGATGCTTAGTCAGGGGGGTAAAGAGGTTTTGGTCAAGTCCGTTATCATGACTTTGCCAAATTATATCATGTCGTGTTTCAAACTTCCCAAAGGGTTGTGTAAAGCCATCAGTGTTAGAATTGCTAGATTCTGGTGGGGGGGGAAGGGAGAATGAGAACAAAATGCACTGGATTAGATGGAGTAAGTTGTCAGATGTCAAAGGGAGAGGGGGGTTGGGCTTTAGAGAGTTGGAGTCTTTCAACTTAGCTTTGCTTGCAAAACAAATTTGGAGGATCATCACTAATCCAGATTTGTTAGTAAGCAAAGTTTTGAAAGCTAAATACATGAAAGAGGAAAGACTGGATGGGACATGTCGCGCCCCATTTTTTGATGAATAAATAAATGGTTTAAAATGTATTTTTTGATTCAATTTGTGATTGGAAAATGAATTGTGATTAAAAAAATGGGTCTAAATGGGGGTTTGAGAATGCGACGATTTGACCCAAAATTATAGTTTAAAAAGGGTTTTTAAAATAAAAAAAATCGGAGTCGCCACTTGGTAATGAGTTAAGGTGTACCAAGTCACCTAAAAATGAATTTTAAAAGAAAAAATAGGAAAAAGTAGTAAGAAACCCCTTTTAAACGACTCCTAGTCCACGTAAACCAACGAAAAAGGTTCGGGAGTCACATTTGACGAAGGGGAAGACAAGGATAAAAATCCAAGGCACCCCTTCGACCTAGCCAAGGCTAGTTGCGTGATTTAATCAAAGATTTTCTTGTTTTAACCAAAGAATTTATTACATTTGGATGTACTACATGAATGCAAACCCTAGACCTAGGGGTATTGGGGCAAAATTTCTCTCCAAGGCTTGAGTGATGCCAATCACATTAATTGTGAAGCCCAATAATGATCCTTTGGAGAGGTCACACACAATCCTAAATGACGTAAAAATGAGTGAAATGAATGCATGCCATGTGAAAATGTGAGTTTGTGTGAAGTGAAAAAGTGATAAAAACAAGAGTGTGTAAGTGGAAGTGTGCAAATGGATTTACAAGGTAAGGTGAGTAAAGTAATAATGTGAAAAGACATGTGAGATAACATAAAGTGCATGTGTACGAGTGATATTATAAAGTGTAAGTAGTCGAGTGAAAACGTGCAAAATTAAAGTAGTGTGAAGTGAGAATGTGGAAAAAGGGTTAGAATATAAAGTAGAAGTGTATGTGATAGCGAATGAGTAAAATGCATGAATCCTATAGGAATGCATCAAGACGGGAACGGGGAGTCCTAACTTTGTGACTTTAATTTTCCCTTTGATTAGAAGGGAGAACTAGCGTGCTAAGGCTATTTTGTAGCCACACTCGCTCGTTTCCCTTATCGAAAGGGAACTCTCAGGCAAATGTACCCTATAACTAGCATGAAGATGCAAAAGCCTAAAATGAAGGGGAAAGGATTGGAGGAGCATGCCAAATGCTAGAAAAACTAGGAAAAATGCATGAAATGAAGTGAAACATGCAAATGTGTACTAACAAGAAGAGATACCTAAGGGTCTAGCGTTGGACTAGCCCATATCTAGGAATTCCTACTAGCATTGGACTAGTGGAAAACGGAACAATGAGCCACAACTAGCGTTGGACTAGTGTGGTGACGGGAAAGGGGGCCACAACTAGCGTTGGACTAGTGTGGTGACGTACATTCATCCATCATGTTCATGCATGGTTATGGAAAGCGAATAGACATGTCAATCACCTATAAACACATAGCACATAACACTTAGCATGCTCGACTAAATGCAAGAGCCTAATAAAGCAAATTAACATGTTGCAACAAAAGCAAACAATCAATCAAAAGGGGAAGGGGGAAAATGGACCAAAATGCTCTCCAAGCCCTATCTATTACAAGCCAAGAGGTGTACACATACCCCATAAAGAATAACTCAAATAAAAAGCAAAAGTAAATGAAATGAATGAAAGGAATTAAGGAAAAGCAAGGAAATCAAGTAAAGTAGACATGCATATTCACATAACACGTAGGAGCACGTAGGGTCAAATAAAGTGCAAATAAGGGATAGAGTGTACCTCCCTTGAATCGATGCCTTAAATGGAGTGAAATCACTTATTTATCCTCCAAAATAAAAGAAATGGTCAAGGTACCAATTTATTTGGAAAAATTAAAAGAAATGTGCAAAACAAAGCTCACTTGATCATAAAGCCCCTAAAGTCACGAACTAAATGCAATTAAACAAACTATGGCAATTTAATTAAAGCAAACAAGCAATGAAGTTACAAAATCAAAACTGTGAAGGATCAAATTGATGAAATTATTCAATTGGTTGGGTCATAGTGAAACAAAGGCAGACTTGGGGGGTCAAAGTGCAGTTTTAGAAATTATTTCATGCAATCTATGCAAGGACGTGAGAAGCTTTGTTTCGACTGGTTTCTTTCTCTGCAACATGCTGGGTTTCTCAAATGCAATTTCCATCCATCCTAACACAAGTAATGGCTCCAATCAACTAAATCAGGGATCACAATGAAAAGATAATCACACATTTCTTCCACTTTTAACCACCCAACTCTCATGTTTCAATGCAAAAATAAAGCATGCAAAAACCTGGGAAATGTTCTGCAACTTTCTTGCTGCAACTTTGCAGCTTAACTCACACCAAAATTCACACCAAAAGATGCACCAGACGCGCGAGTTTATCGACCCAAAACCAGCAAAAGTTTCAACCCATTTAGCTAACATAAACTGGACAAGGTTCTTGACCCATCCGAAAGAGCAGACCACGCAACAACCAAAGGAAACATGAGACCAGAATCATTGAAAGCCAACTTTGATTCATTCGAACCACAAAACAATGAGCATTGAAACCCTCTAATCTTTTACCAATGCGAATCAGCCAACCCCAGGCATTAAATGTCAAGAAAAAGAAAACAATCAGGACTTTGATAAACGAAAAAACAATCACAACCCACAAAACAGAAATAAAAGGAAGCGGAAAAACCATAAACTGCCTCTGTCGTGCATAAAAAAAAAAATTCCAGCTTGCTTTTTGAATTCAACTTTCGCAGAGACCTTTTCCAAACGGGTCAGGGGCATTCGAAAATTGAAAGCAATTTCTCCATTTTTTTTTTAACTAAAGGCCCAGCATCTAGAAACGAAAAGCTTACAGTGCTAATTTCGGTGAACTTTAATGGTGGCAGACTCCTCGTGAGTGCAACAGCTCGATGGCGGGGACAGTGCTGGTATCAATGGATTCAATGATTGCAGGCTCCGCTCGTTCCAACAAGATTGCCAAGTATCAGCTTGGCTCTACTCACTGCTTTGGAGTTGGAGCTTCTGCCTGGGCTTGATGGAGTCAGCGACAGTAGAACGAGAGCAGCAACAGCAACGGCAGCGCCACCAACTTCTTCCTGCCCGAAGCTTTCTCTCAAACCGTAAACAACCCCTCGCAACCTTCCTCTCTTTTCTCTCTCAAGCATTCTTTCACTCGGCCCCCCACTCCAGCTCTCTCTGGTTTTTTCTTTCTTAGTTCTCCCCAGAACCTCCCTTTTCTCAGCCTGTTTGCTTCTGTTTTGCTTCCCCTCCTTTGCAGATTTCAGCCGTCACTCTCTATCTCTCTATGATTTTTCTTTTGCCGTTCTTCCACCCTTCTCCTACTCTCTACCCAGCCGTCAAATCCCTCCTAAACCTCTTTCCGTTGCTCTCTCCTTCGGTTGCTGGTTCCTTCCTCTCCAGCTCTCAGACCCTTTTTGCTTAGCCGTCAGCCAGATCCTCTCCAGTTATTCTTGCTCAACTTAGCCGCCCCCTCTGGTTTCTTTTCCTAGTCGTCTACCCTCAGCTCTCTCTCCTAGATTTTTCCCGTCCCCTTGCTCTCTCTCGCTTCCTTTGCGGCTATTCTCAAATGCAACCCAACTTCCACCGAACCCTTCATCCTACGGCCCCCCTTTGCTGCCTCTCCTCTTTTCATTTTAATCCCTACACCTCGCATAGAAGCTTCCTCCATTAGCCAGGTGTCTGGCCACCTGGAAACACCAGCCTTCTCCTCTAAAAATTGCAGCCAAAGGGCTGCCCGAGCCCTTTCTTGCAAGCTGTGAAAATACGCAGCTTGCATGTCACGATCCCTTTTTTTTTTTTTTGAAAAGTAATTTAACAAAAATGATAATAAAATTAAGTAAAAAACCAACAATTTAATTAACATCGGATAAAAATAAATAAACTAGAAGCAACAAAGTGCAATTTCCATTTTTCCTTTTCCTTTTCATCATTTTTCATTTTTCATCATTTTTCTCTCTTTTTTTCCTTTTTTTAATGCCAAAATGTCTAAAAATGAGATTAATAAAACCAAACTAAAATAAATATCAATAAAATTAACAATGAAAAATAAAGTCAAAAATTTGGTGTCTACAGGACAACAACCCCCTAATACGGCTTCTTGGTGCTGGAAAAGCATTCACAAGGGGGGAGAGTTACTGCAACAAGGATTATGGAAGAGAGTGGGAGATGGCAGGATAGTAAAGATTTGGAAAGACAAATGGATACCTGGCTCGACTAACGGATGTGTATCAACTGCAAGACCAACAGGCTACCAACTTGTATACGTCCATGAATTAATTGAGAATGGGAGATGGAAAATAGATCTCTTGAACAGGTGGTTTAGTAGTGAAGATGTAGTCCTCATAACTAGTATCCCCCTGAGTATTTATGGAAGGAAAGACAGATTGTTTTGGCAGCATAGCCAATCTGGTGTTTACACAGTGAAGACAGGTTATGCTGTAGCTAAGGGGGTAGATGACAACATGAGTCAAAGATTAGCACATGGATCTGAAACTAGATGGGAAATTAGGAAACACACAGTGTGGAAAGGACTGTGGAGCTTGAATATTAAGCTGAAACTGAAACACTTCCTATGGAGATGCCTACAAAATGCACTGCTTGCCAATGAAGCACTTTACAAGAGAATTGGGAAAGGAAGCAACCTGTGTGTCTGCTGTGGGGAGGATACTGAAACAATCGAGCATATGCTATTCCACTGTCCAACTGCTCAAGTGGTATGGAAGCTTGCTCCAGTGAAGTGGGAAGGGATAGTCGAGCTGCAATGCAACTTTTGGAGGTGGTGGGACGCTGTGATGCAATCAACAAAGGAGGCGCAAGGCTTGGACAGAATTTAGCTCACGGTAAACATATTGTGGCAAGTTTGGAAGGCAAGAAACAAAATGACCTTCCAGGCTGAGAAGGTGGATGCAAAACTGATTGTCGATAAAGCACAGAGAGAATGGCTCGAGTATGAAGCTGGAAATGAAACCACTGGAAGGCCGGAAACAACTTCAGGAGAGCATGGACAGTCACAGCAGAAATGGGAACCACCTAAAGAAGGAGTCATAAGGATTAACACAGATACGGCACTCTCAACTAAGATGGTCCGGACAGGCCTGGAGATAATTGCAAGGAATTGGCGTGGAGAGATAGTGAAAGCCAAAGGCATCGCGGCGAGGAGGAGAGGTGAAGCAACAATAGAGGAAGCATTGGCAATAAGGTGTGCACTGGAAATGGCCAAATCTGCAGGATGGACTACAATAGAGGTCCAATCCGACTGCAAATATGTGGTGAGCCTAATCAACTCAGGCAATGTACAGGATTGTAAAACACAAACAATCCTGGAAGACATTGAAGACTTGAAGAAGAGCTTTACATGCTGTTTGTTTTTGTTTGTTCCCAGAACTGCTAATAGTTGTAGCCATGCTATGGCTCAATTTGCAGTTAAGTCAGTTAGGATAATTGAATGGGAAGGATCATTCCCATCTTGGTTATCAGAGCTAGCTAGAAAGGATATGAGGGTAATTACCCCTTTTTGTGATTAACTCTTGTGTTATCAAGTGTTAATATTTATAAAATTGGTATCGTTTGTCAAAAAAAAAATATGGATTCATGTTTGAAATATGCAATTGTGAGAATATGAAGCTTGTTTGTCAACGTTCAATTCACAGAATTAAGCTTCCTTTTGATCTTCACAACCCACTTTTAGAGTTGGATATGGATGGGATTAAAACTAGCAATGTTGTTGTTGCCTAAAGGAGTTGATTTCATCAACAGAAGATATGCTGTGGATTATTGCTAAATCTATTTGGTGTTTCAGAATCTAATGTAATGCTATTTTAGGTCATAAATTTGAGAGTAGTTTTTAGTAGATTTGTTTCGAAATTCATATCTCAAGTTGCTACGCTTTTATGTATATTGTTTGTATTATCTTTTGGGTAAAATACATTTTACACTCACGTAGTTTAACAATTTTTCACATAATCCCATGTGATTTCAAAAGCTATACATATTCCTTCTAAATTAAAGTGTCAAAATGACGGAAATGATTCTCTGTAAGTCTGTAACAAAATTCACCGAAATGTCGAGATTATCCTCATTTAAAAATTAAAATAGTTGAAGCGATCAAACTATATGAACATAATATGCATAATACTTTAACCTCTTTATGATTTTGTAATTTATTATATAACCTCTTTATGATTTAGTGATTTATCACATAATCCTTTTATGGTTTAAAATGTACATATAACCCCTTTGTGGTTAATAATTAGTTTTTAACTTTATGTAAAGATACTTTAGATATTTTAGTTGACTTTGTTATGAAATTCAAATTTTGTCTCCCTATTTTTTTTGGAAGGCAATCTTAGGATCATTCCGCAATTAGAAAGCTAAAATAAAAGGAATTCATGAAACCGGTGTTACGCAATGTTTTTAAACTCGGACAGAAAAGCTTATCGGTAGAGCTCAGAGGTCAGGGGTCAATGGATTCGATTAGATCAAATTGATATTCAAGAACCAGATGATGTCAGTATGATGTCATAAATATATTAATAAAAATTTTATTATGGAACATATTAAGTAAATATAAATGTATACTTAGGTGATGAAAATTATTCCATTTTTCACTTTATTTTTCTTCACACATAGTATATAATTCACAATCCTTCAAATTGAACTCTAATTTGATATTTAAAACTTCATAGCTTTTATTGGTGAGTCTAGAACTAAATTATTATGACATATTTGAAGAAAAAATGAAAATTATGGCAGTAAATTTAAATAAGAAAAACTTATGAGACAATATACAATTATTTAAAACATTTATGGGTCAAAAAGATATATTAAAAAAGCTTTGGACTTGAGTGTAAAAATCCCATCGTTTATATCCTTTTCTTGAGCACTTTACCGTTGTCACTTTCATTTTCCCTGCTGTTGCTATTCCTTCCAGAGGGTTGGCCTCCTCCGTCAACATCATCTTCTCAAATTCTTCATTTTCTTGTCCTCACTTTTTTTTTGTTCTAATTTCTTTACCTTTTTTTTTTCTCCAAACACACAAGTAATTCATTTCCTTCTATCTCCAAACATACTAAACCAGATCTATCAATTCATTTTTCTCTTTATTCCTTTGAAACCTTTCAATCCCTTTCTTCTTTGTTTTCCCTTTCTACTTTTCATCTTCTTTTTTTGCTTTCTATTTTGGTGTTTTATCTTTTTTTTTGAACTTAGATTTGCCATTGGAGTTGTTTGAAAGATGAATTTTTTTTTTCTTTCCTTTCTTTTTATGTTTTATCCCTTGTTGAACTTAGATCTTCCATTGGAGTTGTTTGAGGGAGATTTATAATAGGATATGTAAAGAGATTTGAGAGTAGTTAAAAGAAAGAATCAAAAAATGAAAATAAAAAAGTAAAAGTAGAAAAGATGGAAAAAAGTTTGATTCCAAATGGTTATTCCAATTTTTGGGTTTGTCCGAATTTTAATTGGATTTGACTGAGTTTTTGCTTGATAATTTTTCAGATAACTTGGATCAGATGCCTACTCAATTATCGGTTCAATCGGTTGAACTGGCCGATCCAGCTCGAGTTTCAAAACATAGGTGTTACATACCTTAGAAGTGATTTACTCAATAGGCAAGTGCAAGCGGGTGTGTCTTATTTGAGTATTATGTTTGGTTGGTGTAATTTGAACAAGATTTGGTGCATTTGTCCTGTGTGTGTCATTTGAGTTCATGTATAAAATCAAATATTCAATTGCATCAAGTTTACACTAATTTTTGTAAAATGTTGACAAATGAATTGAACGCGACAAAATTTAATTAGATCCGTACTAACCGAATGGAACAAAAAATTCAATCAATTAGAACTGTTCAAGCTGAACAAAATTCAACTAAACTTGCTCCAAATTTGATAGGAGCATATTGATGTTGCATGGTAAATTAAAAACAAGAAAATATAACACCTCCATACCAACAGAAGCCAATTTGACAGGAGCATATTGATGTTGCATAGTGAAATCAAACAAGAAAATGTAACATGTCCATAAAATTCAATCAATTAGAACTATTTTAACTGAACAAAATTGGACAGAATCCAACTAGACTTGTTCGAAATTCGATAGAGCATATTGATGTTGCATAGTAAAACCAAAACGCGTCCATACCAATAGAAGCCAATTCGATAGGTAGTAAAATCAAACAAGAAATGTAAGAAGTTCGAACAGAAGCCAATAATAAGGTTAGGTATATACGCAAAACAAGTTGCATACCAACAAACACAAGCCCAGGGAATTTCACATCATCCCAGAAGATGCTTGTTTCCTACTCCACATCTAAATTAGCTTTTTTTTGTGTATTCTCCCCCAAACGACGGCAACAGAGGAGCACAATTTGATTTGTAGTGTTGCTTCATTACATACGGTTAGTCTATGACCAGAGGATAACTAATGTATCAGGGATGTCATATTCAGTTACGGTTCACAGTGATTTGTACATGTTTAATGATGGTAATAGTTTGTAATGAGAATGTTGAAGTTTATTGTCCCACATTGAAAGAGGATAGAGTGCTCATTGTCTATATATGTGTTTCCTTTACAAACTTGTTTCAAAATATTAGTTTGGAGGGAAAGTTTGGTGGGAAAGTTCTTAGACTTTGTTGTATCCTAGAGGTAATTTGTCTGATAGAGGCAAATAACACCTCAAGGTAATTTGTCTAGTTTAGATTTCTTATTTACTACAAATTTTGAACAATCTTAAGGTGTTATCATCAACAATGGAGTCAAGTTCTGAATCCGCTTTCAAAGTGATGAATCAGGACTTCGTCAAGTTGGACAGATTCGACGGCACTAACTTCTCCCGTTGAAAGGATAAGATGATGTTTTTCCTAATGGCTTTGAAGATTGCTTATGTTTTGGATCCTTCACTTCCTGAAATTCCAGTGCCTAAAGATGATGATTCTGATGAAGTCAAGGCACAACGCAAAAAACGCGTAGAGGACGAGTTGCTGTGCAGAGGACACATCATGAATACTCTTTCTGACCGCTTGTATGATCTGTACACTGCAGTCAAGTCGCCTAAGGAAATCTGGAATGCGCTGGAGTACAAGTACAATACAATGAAACAAGGTGCGGACAAATTTCTGATTATGCAATATTTTGATTTTCGTATGACTGAGAATTCTTCTCTTATGGATCAGATTCATGATCTCCAAGTGATTGTGTCTAAGTTACATGATCTGAAAGTGGAGATATCTGAATCTTTGCAAGTTGGAGCAATAATAGCCAAACTTCCAACTAGTTGGAATGACTATAAGAAAAAATTGCTCCATACTACTGAAACATTCACTATAGATCATATTTTGAAACATTTGCGTATTGAAGAAGATACCAGAAATCTTCAAAAGAAGCAAATAGAATCTGATGTCAAAGTGAATGCTTTAAGTGAGAAGAATTCACAGAATTTTTTTGGTTTCAAAAGAAAGTCTCCAGAAGCGAGTACATCTAAGGACAAGAAGAAGAATAGAGTCTGCTATAAGTGCAGCAAGAAGGGACATTACAAGCATGAATGCAAGGCAGATAGCAACAAAAAGCAAAAGAAAGACAATGCAAAAATGCAAATCTGATTGAACAAAAAGTTGCTGAGATTGTTGCAATGGTTTCACATTGGAACATTGGCATGATTTCTGAATTGCATGTGGCTGCTGCAACCAAATTGTGTGACTGCTGGTATGATTGTGGTGCCACCGTGCACGTTTGTAATGATAAGTCCCAGTTCAAGACTTATGAAGAAGTTCCTGATGGTCATGAAGTATTGATGGGAAACCATAATACATCAAAAGTTCTTGGCAAAGGAAGTGTAGACTTGCAGTTTACTTCTGGAAGGAAACTTATATTGGTCAATGTACTTCATGTTCCAAAAAATTAGGAAAAATCTTGTGTCGGCTGATGCCTTAAACAAAAAGGGGCTAAAGGCTATACTAGAGTCTAATAAGGTTATCTTCTCTATGAATGGTGTATTTGTAGACAAGGGATACTCTGGCGATGGAATGTTCAAGCTATGTATCAATAAAGATAATGTTTCTGTGTATGTTGTTGATGCATCATATTCTCTCTGGCATGGTAGATTAGCACATGTTAATCATAAAACTTTACAATTTATGTCTAAACATGGGCTGATTTCGTTCAAAGATAATGTTAAAAAAAGATGTGAAACATGCATACAAGCAAAAATGACCAGATTACCTTTTCTTAAAGTAGAAAGAAACAATGAGTTGTTAGATCTTGTTCATTCTGACGTTTGTGAATTAAATGGGTTTCTAACAAGAGGAGGAAATAGGTATTTCATCACATTCATTGATGATTATTCAAGATACGTGTATGTCTACTTGATGAAATCGAAAGATGTGTCATTTCATATGTTTAAATGTTACAAAAATCTTGTGAAAAATCAACAAGGATAGAAAATTAAAATTTTGAGAAGTGATAGAGGTGGGAAATATTTTCCTACTGATTTTTATCAATTTTGTGAAGAAAATGGGATTATACACCAAACTAGTGCACCTTATACTCCGCAACAAAATGGTTGGCAGAAAGGAAAAATAGGACTTTAGAAAATATGGTAAATACCATGATTATAAGTTCTGGACTGCCTAAAAATTTGTGGAGAGAGGCTTTACTGGTTGCTTGTCATATACATAATCAAGTAACTTCCCTTAAATCCAAGGTATCACCATATGAATTATGGAAAGGTAGAAAACCAAACTTGAAGTATTTTCGAGTTTGGGGTTGTATAGCCTTTTATGGAGTCCCTAATCATAAAAGATCTAAATTGGGACCTCGAGCACTTAAAAGTGTATTTGTAGGCTATGCTGAAAATTCAAAAGCATATCGGTTGCTAGATTTAGATTCTAACGTCATTGTGGAATCTAGAGATGTCGAATTTTTAGAAGATAAATTTCTTTATAATTCGACAATGAGTACAGATTCAAGCCAAGAGCCACCGCCCATTTCCAATGCTAGACTCTCTAATAATAATAAAAGGGATGCAGGGGACACTCCAAGTGAATTGAGGAGGAGTCAAAGGCAACGGAAGGAAAAACATTTATCCTCTAATTTTATAGATTCACAAGCTATTGTTTTCTTAATTGAAGGCGATAGACAAATTCTACTTGACAAGGTTCCTGTCTTGTTAAATGTAGAAGATGACTCTAAAACTTTTAGTGAAGCTATGAAATCAAGAGATGCATCATTTTGGAGAGAGGCAATTAATGATGAAATGGATTCATTATTGAGTAATCATACTTGGATCCTAGTTGATTTGCCTCCGGGTTCTAAGCCAATTGGCTGTAAGTGAGTATTTCGAAAGAAATACGCTACTAATGGATGTGTACAAACTTTTAAGACAAGATTAGTAGCAAAAGGATTTAGGCAAAAAGAGGGAATCGATTATTTTGATACTTATGTACCAGTGGCCAGAATTACATCTATAAGAGTACTATTAGCATTGGCTTCAATGTTTGATTTGTGTGTACATCAAATGGATGTAAAAATGGCTTTTTTAAATGGCGACCTAAATGAAGAGGTGTATATGGAGCAACCAGAAGGGTTTGTTCTACCTGGAAATGAAAATAAGGTTTGCAAACTGATAAGATCTTTGTATGGTTTAAAGCAAGCACGTAAACAGTGGAATCAAAAGTTTGAATCTACTATACTCTCTAATGGTTTTAAATATAATAATGCTGATAAGTGCATTTATTCCAAGTTTACTAGAGAGTATGGTGTGATAATCTGTCTATATGTGGATGACATGCTAATTGTTGGTACTAATTACAAAGGCGTTGAAGAAACTAAGAAGTATTTATCTTCTATATTCAATATGAAAGATCTTGGAGAAGTAGATACTATCTTAGGAATTAAAGTTAAGAAACATAGTGGGGGCTATTCTTTAATTCAATCTCATTATGTTGAGAAAGTTTTGAACAAGTATCAACATTTGAAGGTGAAAGAAGCAAGCACTCCTTATGATCCTAACTTTAAGCTATTTGAAAATTTTGGAAAGCCGGTTGCTCAATTAGAGTACGCTAGTGCAATTGGTAGCCTAATGTATGCTATGCATTGTACTAGACCAGATATTTCATACGCAGTTTGTAGACTCGCTAGGTACACTAAAAATCCTGGTATAGAACACTGGAAAGCTATAGGTAGAGTGCTCAGATATCTTAAAAAAACAAAAAATTTAGAACTTACCTATTACAAATTTCCAGCTGTACTTGAAGGTTATTCTGATGCAAGTTGGGTAACCAGTGTATGTGATAAAGTGTCTACTTCTGGTTGGATTTTTACATTGGGTGGAGGAGCTGTTTCTTGGGCATCAAAGAAACAAACCGTTATAACTCATTCCACCATGGAGGCTGAATTTGTAGCCTTAGCAGTTGCATGCAAAGAGGCTGAATGGCTAATAAACTTACTGTTAGACATCGAGTTGTGGCCAAAACCGATGCCAACCATTTCTTTGCATTGTGACAGTGAAGCCACTATGTCTAGAGCGTTAAATAGAATATATAACGGCAAATCTAGACATATAAGCCTAAGACATGAATATGTTAGACAATTATTGAATGATGGCATAGTCACAGTAGTGTATGTTAGATCATTCAACAACTTGGCAGATCCATTCACTAAAACTCTCTCAAGAGATGTAGTGAAAGCAACGTCATTAGGAATGGGGTTAAAACCCGTTGTCTAAAACCACTAGTAATGGTAACCCAACCTCTCTTCTAGCACTAACACTAGATGAAAGGTTTAAAGGGTAATAACAAGTTACTATAAGTGATTGTGAGCACTAGAAATTGTATTATACCATTCCAAGGTACTAGTGCAGTTTGATACTTAAGAGGCTGAGTATCATACTCTTAATGAAGTTAAATATGGTTTCATAGTGCCTTGGTAATAAAGGCTTGAAATGTACTTCACCAATATGATCATAGGAGTGGTGCCGCTCCTAGCAAAAGTGGGGGTTTTCTTTTGTAAATGATCATGAACCTAGGATGGAGCACACGACCAGTACAAATGCTAAAATCATTTCGTGTACTATTCTACGAAAGGGATATAATCTTGTGTGTGCTATTTCTGTTTTAACTTTAAAGTTATGGTTTAAGCAATGTACGTAGCCACCATAACTTGTCAGAACAAGTGAAATACCTTTCTCTATGCAAGATAACATGAGTGCTGATTTAATTTCATTACAAACTAAGTGAGGGATTGTTGGTAATAGTTTGTAATGAGAATGTTGAAATTCATTGTCCCACATTGAAAGATGATAGAGTGCTCATTATCTATATATGTGTTTCCTTTCACAAACTTGTTCCAAAATATTAGTTTGGAGGGAAAGTTTGGTGGAAAGTTGTAAGGCCCAAAAACAACCTAAGAGGGGGGGTGAATTAGGTTGATTAAAATCTTAATCAAATTTATGCAATTTTTTGCTTAATAAAAATTTACCTTCTTTTCTAGTAATGATCAATCAAGTAGATTAGAAGAAGAGAGCAATATTGATTCGAAAAACAAGTATAGATAAGCAATGAGAATTTTATTAAACAAAAAAGATAAGATAGAATATCAAACCGATTGTCTACCAAGCTTTCCTCAAACTTGAAGACCAATCACTAGGTTGAGCAACTTCTCTTTGATGAAAGATGATCAACTAGATGTACAATGGAGGGAGCACTTCCTCCTTGCCCTAAGCCTCACTTAGACAAGCTAAGAAGTTTTACAATCACTTAGATAACCCTCAACAAAGCTACACTAAAAAAACTTTCAATCACTAAAGAAACTTTCAATCGCAAAAGAAATGACCACAAGAAATTCACACCACTTGGAGAACAAATATAGCTTTGGAGACTATTTTCAAGCTAAAATATCTCTTGAGATTTTGTAGACAAAGTGTGCAAAAGTTCTCCTCAGATTCAGAATCGTTTGTATTTAAAGATAACCAAGAATGGGCTTCATTAATGCTTCCAACGGATAGAAGGCAGATGAAGAGTCAGCTAGCCGTTGGGGCTGTCGGACGTCCGACATATTAGTCATCGTCCGATCCCATCGTCCGAAAAATAGTCAAGTTGTTGTTCGGACGTCCGATGGGATTTTATCGTCCGAGCTTCTGTGTCCGAACGTCGTCCAAAGAGTTATCAAAGCTTCGTGGAATTTTTAGGACGTCCGATGCGGTCGATGTGCGTCCGAGGAGTGCGTCCGATCCATCCGGACGTCCGATGCTTCCTCACGAGCGTCCGACAGAATCTTGGTAGAGAGTCATCAACACTTTGTGAAATTTTTAGGACGTCCGACACGTTCGATGTGCGTCCGAGGAGTACGTCCGATCCATCCGGACGTCCGATGCTTCCTCACGAGCGTCCGACAAAATCTTCTTCTTAATGATTTTCATCCTTTCGGACGTCCGACAGATTCCTTCGGACGTCCGACATGAGTGTCCTGTTTTTGCTTCTTCTTTTGGTTGATTTTCATTTCTTGACATATTCGTACCTGATTCTTTGATAGGCAAAAAACACTTGTATTTGAAGAGAGTTAGATAAACATTTCAAAGTACTTTGTGATCATCAAAACCAAGAATAACATTCTTCCCCTTTTTGATGATGACAAAATAATGGTTTAAAATGAGATTTGATGATTGCAATATAAGCTCCCCCTTTCTCAATTGACAAAAACTCCCCCTTACTTAGTGGATCATAGAGCAAAAATTTGAAAAACTCCCCCTCACTTGGCTACCTTACCGAATTAATCAATTATCCAAAAAACATTACAATTAAGCAGCCAACATAATACCATCCAACATTTTACCAACATTTTACCAATTCAATCCAACAATCCATCAAGCCAATTCAATTAAATCATCAATCCAATCCAGTCCTCTCCCCCTTTTTGTCATCACAAAAGGCCAATCAATCACATATATCACAGAGAACCAATAACAAAAACATTCATCACATCCACACATTCATCATTTAAAATACTTAAACATCCATCCAAATATCCATAACCATTACAGCCATAATCATCCATTAAAAAGTACTAAACGAACACAACATTAACAAAAGCATTACATCTACATATTCATTGTTGAACACCACAAACACTAGAAACATATGAAATAGCCAAACAAGATGCAAATGACCCTATGTGATCCTAAATGGTGAACTAGGTGGATCCAGGTGTCCTTCGAGAAAGCTGATATTGGGAGAGGTCTTCATCTTCAGTTTCTTCATCATCTGCAGCAGCTTCTTCAACAGGTGCTTCTTCACTGGAGTTGATGAGCTCGGGTCTGGAATTGATGAACTTGGATCAGTGGGGCGTGGCTCTTTGCCATGTGAAACTTCCTCAATCACAGGTGAGGGAAAAAGAAGTTTCTTTTTGTCTAGGTAGGCTGTTTGACGTTCAGAGGACATGGTGAGCATTAGACCATGTTCTAGAAGAAGAACATGCTGTTTGAGTTCATGAAGGAGCTCAATCACTTCATCATTGGAGGAGGAAGATGCCTTAGTGGCAGACTTCCTGGAATGAATGGGAGTGAGTGCAATAGATGAAGGATTGTGTAGTGGATCATGTGCAGCCTTAGACCTAGGTTCACTGGATGATGCCCCTTATAAGCCCATAGATTATCCTTAAAGACAAGATTTTTCCTTTCAAAATATCCTTTGGTAAAGGCATAAGAAGATGTTTCTTTAGGACAAACACCAAGAATTGGTACTTTGTAAAACTCAAAGATCTTTTGAAGAAATTTTTCATAAGATAATTTTCTGCGAGAATCAGTGGCATAGCGAAGTAAAAACTTGCACATGACAAAATCAAAATCAATACGAATCTTTTCTCGAAAACAGTAAAAGAGATACAACTCCATTTTGTTTGCATCTGTTCTATGGCCATCAGTAGGCACAAGCAGGTTTGAAATGATTGAAAAAGCAATTAGATTCACAGGGGCAAGATCATTCAGTTTAGCATCAGCAGGGACAGAAAAACTTCGTTTAAAATAAGTCAACATCTTAGCCCCATCAAAATGATTATCAGCAGTAGGATGCTCTTCATAGGAAAAGAAATTTGCAATTTTACTCTTGCATCCAGGTTCAATAGTAGTTTTTAAAATATCATTCACAATTTCAGAATCAAAGACTAAGTCTACCCCATTAACCCTGGACATAATCTCAGTTTGATCAGTGCCTTTCCTAAGATTAGCAAAGAATTGATACAGCATTTCAGGGTAATAAACATTGGGCATAGAAATGAGATGTGACCATTTCTGGAAAGCAAACAGACTCAGAATGGATTCTAAACCTATTTGGTGAAATTCAGAAGAATTTATAGTGCGTTGAGGAATGACACCTTTCTGGGATATCCAGGAGTGTTTGTCTTTTGCAGTATCATCAAAGAATGTAGGGAGTGTGGTTGATTTTGGAGGCGGTTGAGATGAGGTTCCCTGTCCAAATTCAGGCTGAGGGGAGGGTTGTGGTGTAGGCTGTGACATTCGACCCTTTACAGCTCCTCTCTTGAAGCGTTTGGATGATCGTTTGACCGTAGGAAGATCATCATCCTTATCCCTGAGTGGGTGTTTGCGTCCGGCAGTGACCTTCCCTCTTCTTAGATTCACCATTGTGCGAAATGTGTGGAATGAAGGATGCAAATGATGCACACAGTAGTATGGAAGTGAATCACACAGAATTTTTGGGACAAAAAGGCCTTGAACAAGATTTGACAGAGCGGTTATGAGAAAGTAGGGTTTTGAGGGAAATTTGGGAATTTACGAAATGTTATGCGATTCGGTGAAATGATCAGGAGAAATGAATCGCAATCAATCAGGAAAAGTTTTGTTTGAGTCAATTTGGGAATGAGAGTTTCAGAATGGTATGAATTTGAGGGCGAGAGATGAAAGGGTTTTCGTCCGAGAGGAAATAGAAGAAGAAGAGTTTGAAGCAAATGACTAAGAAAGTTACTTTTAAAAAAATGAGCCGTTGTACTGTCGGACGGCCGAACGAAGTCGTGCGTCCGACAGTTTCGTCTGAACAGGTGCATTCTGGGAAAATAGCTGAAGAACATCATAGGACGTCCGTTCATCCTCTTTCGGACGTCTGAAGGCTATGAAAAATTTAAGATGATTTTTCGATTAACCCTAATTTTGATCTTAGATGAATAAATTGATCTAATGGCAAAGCTTTGGTAAAAATATCAGCAAATTGATCTTTAGAACAAACATAATTTACACAAATTTCACCTTTTTGAACAAGATCACGAATAAAGTGGTGCTTTATATCTATATGCTTTGTCCTAGAATGTTGAATTGGATTTTTGGTCAAATTAATAGCACTAGTATTATCACGGAATATAGGCATGCAGTCATATAACAATCCAAAATCATTCAAGGTATGCTTCATCCATAAAAGTTGAGCACAACATGCACTAGCGGCAATATATTCCGCTTCGATTATAGACAGAGATATTGCATTTTGCTTTTTACTAAACCAAGAAACTAAACAATTACCAAGAAAGTGACAAGTTCCACTAGTACTTTTTCTGTCCACACGACAACCACCAAAATCCGCATCCGAATATCCATATAAAGCAAATTCACAAGATCTAGCATACCAAAGACCATAGTCTAATGTACCTTTCAAATACCTAAAAATTCTTTTAACAGCATTTAAATGTAATTCTTTTGGACAAGATTGAAATCTAGCACACAAGCAAACAGCAAACATAATATCAGGTCTACTTGCGGTTAAATAGAGTAAGCTTCCGATCATACCTCTATAGTGTTTTTCATCCACATGATTACCTTCTTCATCTTTGTCAAGTTTTGTAGAAGTGCACATTGGAGTTCCAACTTGCTTTGAGTCCTCCATGCCAAACTTTTTCAGCAATTCCTTGGTATATTTTGCTTGATTTATAAAAATTCCCTCAAGGGCTTGATGTATTTGAAATCCAAGGAAGAAATTTAATTCTCCCATCATACTCATTTCAAATTCACTTTGCATAGTGATGGAAAAATCCTTGCATAGATACTCATTAGTAGCACCAAAAATAATATCATCAATATATATTTGCACAATAAGAAGGTCATTTAACACTTGTTTAGTAAAAAGTGTGGTGTCCACAATACCTCTTTTGAAACCATTTTCAATCAAGAAACCACTTAATCTTTCATACCAAGCTCTTGGAGCCTGTTTTAAACCATATAATGCTTTAGATAGTTTAAACACATGACTTGGAAATTTTGTATTTTCAAAACCGGGGGGTTGATCCACATATATTTCTTGATCAATAAAACCATTTAAAAAGGCACTTTTAACATCCATTTGAAACCTTTGAAACAAGCAAAAGCAAGAAGCATTCTAATAGATTCTAATCTCGCTACGGGAGCAAATGTTTCATCAAAATCAATTCCTTCTTCTTGTGCATATCCTTTAGCAACTAATCTGGCTTTATTTCTTACAACAACACCTTTATCATCCAATTTATTTCTAAATATCCACTTTGTGCCAATGATAGGTTGATTTTGAGGTCTATCAACAAGTGTCCAAACCTTATTTCTCTCAAATTGATTAAGTTCCTCTTGCATAGCCAAAATCCAGTTATCATCCTTTAAAGCATCATTGATATTTTTGGGTTCAAAAAGAGAAACTAAAGCAAAATTGTCTATCAATTTTCTAGATGAAGAACGAGTCTTTACCTTTTCGGATGGATCACCAATTATAAGCTCTCTTGGATGATTTTGGCTGAATTTCCAAGTATTGGGAAGGTCTTTGACTGAATCATTATTCTCATCTTCATCACCCTTTTCTTGATCATTATGAGTTTTATCCATCATTTTCATTGCTGCTGGTTTAGAAATTCCTTCATCACCAATTTTCAGCTTTTCCATTCCTTCACGAACACCTACATCATCATCCTCACACGACCTTTTGGAATTATCATCATTAGTTTCATCAAATGTTATGTGAATGGCTTCTTCTATCACAAGAGTCCTTCTATTAAAGACTCTATATCCTCTTTTGTTCTCACAATAACCCAAAAATATTCCTTCATCAGATTTTTTCTCAAACTTACCAAGATGTTCCTTTAGATTTAAAATAAAACATTTACAACCAAAGACTTTGAAATATCCGACCGTAGGTTTCTTATCAAAAATCAGTTCATAAGATGTTTTATTCAAAATGGGTCTCAAAAGGATTCTATTCATCACATAACATGCAGTGTTTACAGATTCAGCCCAAAGGTATTTTGGCAAACTACATTCACTTAACATAGTTCTAGCAGTCTCTTGTAGTGTCCTATTTTTCCTTTCTACAACACCATTTTGTTGTGGAGTTCTTGCAATAGAAAACTCATGGGTTATGCCATTATGATCACAAAATTCTGGAAAACCACAATACTTGAATTCCGTTCCATTATCACTTCTAATCCTAACAATTTTAAAGCCAAGCAGATTTTGCACTTTAGCAAACAATGAAGTGAAATTCTTGAAGGCATCATCCTTATGAGCAAGAAATATCACCCAAGTATATCCAGAATAATCATCCACAATCACAAAGCAGTATTTCTTACCTCCCAAGCTAGTGATTTGAGTAGGACCAAATAAGTCAAGATACAAGAGTTCTAAAGGTTTAGAAGTTGATACACACTTCTTTGGTTTAAAAGAAACTTTTGTTTACTTTCCAAATTGACATGCATCACAAATTTTATCCTTTTCAAAACTAATTTTTGGCAAGCCTCTAACCAGTTCCTTTTTCAAAATTTCCTTTAGTAAATCCATGTTAAAATGACAAAGTCTCCTATGCCACAACCAAGGATCATCATTTGAAGCTTTAAGACATTTGAAGCTAGATGAATCAATTTTATCAAGAACCATAATATATATGTCGTTAAACCTCTTACCTTTGAACACAACATTATATTTGGAATCAAGCACAATGCATTCATGCTTTTTAAACAACACATTCAAGTCTTTATCACACAATTGACTAACACTAAGCAAGTTATAACCTAAGTTATCAACTAAGAGCACATTATGAACAAAAGTTTCACCATCCTTACCAACATCACATATTCCAATTGTCTTAGCTTTCACATCATCACCGAATGTCACCTTTCCACTTGATTTTGATTTTAACTTTATGAACAAAGAGGGATCACCGGTCATATGCCTTGAGCAGCCGCTATCAATAAACCATTTGG
Source organism: Coffea arabica (assembly GCF_036785885.1). Classification (NCBI taxonomy): domain Eukaryota; kingdom Viridiplantae; phylum Streptophyta; class Magnoliopsida; order Gentianales; family Rubiaceae; genus Coffea; species Coffea arabica. Next base: position 31,238,646 of record NC_092313.1, read on the forward strand.
ACTTGTTTGAGCCTTTTTCCTGAAAAGAGAAAATGTTTGGTACCCTTTTTAATTTTTGGGTCCACAATAGTTAGCATTGTATCTCACTAACCACATGCATTTCATCCCTTTGTTCAGATTTCTTTTCACATAGCAATCTCCTTTCAAATGTCCTTTTTGACAACAAAAATCACACATAATGGAAGAGTCCTTAATATGTACTGGTTTGACATATCTCAATCCACTTCTTCTATATGTTGTGAAACCATGTGCATTTTTGTTGCGTGCTAATATTCTTTGATGAGCAGTAAGAAAGGTAGATGACATGTTCTTTTTGAGAAAATCTTGTTTTCTTACTTTCAAAGTCTCATCCAAGTTGTCCATTCTTTTCTTCAAATCACCATGTCTTTCCTTCAGCATTTTACAAATATTTGTCTTTCTATCAAGCTCATTTTGAACATTAAATCCGGCTCTTACAAGACAATCATTGTCAGTCTTTAGTTGTTTATTTTGTTGAAGAAGACTTGTATTTTCATGAATGAGAAAAGCAATTTTCTGTTTTAGCTGCTTGTTTTTATCATAAGATTCCTTCAAGGCATTATGCAGTTTTTCAACAAAGGATTCAAGATCATCATCTTCTTCATCATCACTTTCAGATTGAGAGTGTATAGAAGTTACCTCATTATCTCCAATAGCCATGAAGGCCATTTGAGCTGATTCTTCCTCTTCTTCAACTCCCCCTTCAGAGTTGCATTCATTCCAAGTAATCTGGAAGTTGTTGAATCTTGGTTTTCGATCAGCTTTCCCATCTTTTATTTTCTTCATGGGGCATTCGTTTGCATAGTGTCCAGGCTGTCCACATTCATAGCATTTGTCCACTAGTTTCTTGTTGAATTCTTGTTTTCCTTTGTTTCTTGCATTTGATGAATAATTTTGAAATTGATTGCTAGGTCCTCCCTTTCTAAACTTCCTTTTATTCAAGATTCTCTTGAAGCCTCTTGTGATGAGAGCAAGATCATTATCATCACCATCCGAGTCTTCATCATCCAAGTGATCTGGATCATCTTCACTTTGAGTAGTCTTTAGAGCAATATTTCTCTTTGCTCTAGCATCCTCTTCCTCCTGCACTTTAGATTTCAGTTTCAACTCATAAGAGGTTAGTGAGTTAATGAGAGATTCAATAGGCACATAATTTAAATTCTTAGCTTCCCTATTGCAGTCACTTTATTTTCCCATTCTTTGCCCAATGCATTGAGAATTTTCCTGTTCTTCTCTCCCAAGGTGTACTCTTTGCCCAACACCTCGAGATCTTTGATCAAGTCATTGAACCTGCAATACATTTTGTCAATATCCTCAAGAGGTTCAATTTTAAATGATTCATATTTTGTGACCAAGATAGCCTTTTTCTGTTCTCTCACGTTGTCACCACCCTCATGGATTTCTCTTAACCTATCCCACATTTCTTTGGCCGATTTACAGCCTTTTACTCTAATTGATTCATTTGAATCTAAGGCACTATAAAGAACATTCATGGCCTTGGCATTCAATGTGAGGTTAGTCCTATCTTGAGCATTCATTTCAGCTCTCGTTTTTGGCCGAAGCAACCCTGTATCTGCATCAAGAAAGTTAGCTTCATGCGGTCCTTCACTCACAATAAACCATAGCTCAATATCAATATATTGCAAAAAGATAATCATCCTTTCTTTCCAGCTAACATAATTGGAGCCACTGAACATGGGAGGCCTAGTAACAGATTGCCCCTCAACAAACATAGCATGACTGGTTGTCATCTTTACTCCAAACCGTTTGAGTTTAATCTCTAGGAGACCAAACTCTGATACCAATTGTAAGGCCCAAAGACAACCTAAGAGGGTGGGTGAATTAGGTTGATTAAAATCTTAATCAAATTTTTGCAATTTTTTGCTTAATAAAAATTTACCTTCTTTTCTAGTAATGATCAATCAAGTAGATTAGAAGAAGAGAGCAATATTGATTCGAAAAACAAGTATAGATAAGCAATAAGAATTTTATTAAACAAAAAGAATAAGATAGAATATCAAACCGATTGTCTACCAAGCTTTCCTCAAACTTGAAGGCCAATCACTAGGTTGAGCAACTTCTCTTTGATGAAAGATGATTAACTAGATGTACAATGGAGGGAGCACTTCCTCCTTGCCCTAAGCCTCACTTAGACAAGCTAAGAAGTTTTACAATCACTCAGATAACCCTCAACAAAGCTACACTAAAGAAACTTTCAATCACAAAAGAAATGCTCACAAGAAATTCACACCACTTGGAGAACAAATCTAGCTTTGGAGACTATTTTCAAGCTAAAATATCTCTTGAGATCTTGTAGACAAAGTGTGCAAAAGTTCTCCTCAGATTCAGAATCATTTGTATTTAAAGGTAACCAAGAATGGGCTTCATTAATGCTTCCAACGGATAGAAGGCAGATGAAGAGTCAGCTAGCCGTTGGGGCTGTCGGACGTCCGACATATTAGTCATCGTCCGAAAAATAGTCAAGTTGTTGTTCGGACGTCCGATGGGATTTTATCGTCCGAGCTTCTGTGTCCGAGCGTCGTCCAGAGAGTTATCAAAGCTTCGTAGAATTTTTAGGACGTTCGATGCGGTCGATGTGCGTCCGAGTAGTGTGTCCGATCCATTCGGACGTCTGATGCTTCCTCGCGAGCGTCCGACAGAATCTTGGCAGAGAGTCATCAACACTTTGTGAAATTTTTAGGACGTCCGACACGTTCGATGTGCGTCCGAGGAGTACGTCCGATCTATCCGGACGTCCGATGCTTCCTCACGAGCGTCCGACAGAATCTTCTTCTTAATGATCTTCATCCTTTCGGACGTCCGACAGATTCCTTCGGACGTCCGACATGAGTGTCCTGTTTTTGCTTCTTCTTTTGGTTGATTTTCATTTCTTGACATATTCGTACCTGATTCTTTGATAGGCAAAAAACACTTGTATTTGAAGAGAGTTAGATAAACATTTCAAAGTACTTTGTGATCATCAAAACCAAGAATAACAAAAGTTATTTCAGTTTATATCTCATTCACTTGAATATGAATTGAAAGATATATAAAATCTTGACAAGGGCACTTAGAAAAGTTTCCTTTCACGCCTCAAAGTCTCTGTATTTGTCTAGTTTAGATTTCTTATTTATACAAATTTTCAACATTTAATGTGTCAAAATCTCTCCTTCTCTTTCTTTCTCTTTCAACTTCTTAAAATCCACCAAGTTAAATTATATATATATATCAAGAGAGAGAGATTTTGTTCGTGGCCATATGTTGTTTGGAACTGTTCTGAGAATCGATTTTCTGATTTGGTAATATATTACAACCGTTCTAGCTGCTTGTGCAAGAATCTTTGCAACTCTTTTTCATAATTCAGAACGTGTTCACTTTGGAGTTAACAATTAAAACCAAGTGTAGTATATGCCGACTAGTTTTCAACTCGTCAAAGGATATAGGATAATAGGAATAAGACATGGCTAAAACTTGGGTAGAATTGGTTTTTAAAAACTCAATAGTCCAAATTGTGTTAGATGAGATGATATGATACAATTTAGGCCATTTGGTCTTTAAAGACTGGATCTACTCAAGTGTGAAACATAAGTCATTCAAACGTTGGTAAAACTATTCTGTACTCATTAATTTGATTCTTCTGTCAAAACTTTCCGATCTCATTTTTTCTCAAAAAGCCCTTTCACTTTTTCTATTTAAAACCTATATTCTCTAGTAATAGGATGACACTACCTCAGATTAGGTTCTTCTCTATTTAATTGGAGCTAACTTCTTTCTATTATACCATAATAAATTTAATCTTTAAACTATATCGAAAATTAAGTCTATTGATAATATGCTTCATTACTTACTTTAGTTATACACAAGCTTTCAAATAAATCAGGTAAATTTTATCGCTTGATTGCACCTTACAAATTTTGTTGTGATTTTGATTTATATTTCCCCATTCAAATATTTCATGAAATTGAATGATAAAAAAACTCTCTAATGGATTTTATTTTTGAGTAAATTGATCTACTTATCAAAATAAAAATAACAACATAGTCAAATGATTTTTTTTTTTACAAAAATGGTTATTCCAATATAAAAATAACTAGATAATTGGAAAGAAAACTACGGGAGGGAGCCTAATTATGATATCTAGTCTAAAAATGAATCGTGGAAGTAGTGTTGGATTAGGACCCTAAATTCACGTATAGATTTTGATCGACCTACCAAGATTATAGCAATTGATACCTAAGACTAAATACCACCTTCCACCCCCAAATGAATGGACAGTCAGAAAGGATCATACAGACATTGGAGGACATGCTAAGAGCCTCTGTTCTAGGCTTCTCGGATAGTTGGGATAGGTTGGTGAAACTAATGGAGTTCTCGTACAATAATAGCTATCATAGCAGTATAGGTATGACACCATTTGAAGCGTTGTATGGACGAAAGTGAAGATCTCCCTTGTATTGGGATAAACTAGGTGAGAAGCTGATCACTGGCCCCGATTTGATAGAAAGAATCTTGGAGAGAATTAAGATTATTCGAGAAAGACTAAAGGTAGCTCAGGACCGGGAAAAAGAGTTGGGCGGATTTAAAAAGAAGGCCTTTAGAATTTCAAATGGGAGAAAAAGTATATTTGAAAGTATCCCCCACCAAGGGAGTAATGAGATTTGGAAGAAGTGATAAGTTAAGTTCAAGGTATGTAGGACCTTACGAAATACTGGATAGAGTTGGACTCCTAGCGTATCGACTGACTCTTCCACCTGCTTGTCGAGGATACATAATGTTTTTCATGTCTTCCAACTAAGAAGGTATGTATTAGACCTGAGCCATATTTTGGAGGACAACCCATCGAGGTAAGAGAGAACTTGTCAGTGGGGGAAGTTCCCTTGAGAATCATGGATCGTAAGGATTAAGTTCCAAGGAGAAGGACTATACCCTACGAGAAGGTGCAATGGACGAACCATACACCACGAGAGGCAATGTAGGAGTTTGAAGAAGACATGCGAAATAGATATCCTATATTTTTATCAAGGCACATAAGTTTCGATGACGAAACTTTTTGTAAGGGGGGTAGAATGTAAAACCCACGATTTTTGGGCTCATTTTATCTTGCCCAATTTAATTAAATGGTAATTTATTATGGGTAAAAGCAAAAATAATTACAGGTTAATTAGGTTAAATGGTTAATTAAGGGGTAAGATGAAATAAAATAGGGTGAAAGTTCACCATAGTTAAAACTCCTATCTAAACTACCTACTAGTGGATGGTTATTAGGGTTTAGCATACTTATCAAAATAACAAAGAAAAAAAAAAACCTATTCCCTACCTTTCATTGTCTGCTTTCCCTTAGAGCAAGACCCATCAGAGAGTAGAGAAGGAGAAGCAAGCGTCGCCGTCAATCAATCAGACGACTAGGTCCCTAAACCTGTAAGTCCTAAATTCACGTGAAACTTCTCTTTTAAATTCTAGTAATCGAATTAATTATTCTAAAGATTTTGCAGATATGTATTATGTTATATATATAGAGATATATGCTTGTATATGAGATTTAGGAGGATTCGTATCTGAATTAGAAGGATTAAGGCATTAAATTTTTATTATGGGATGAATAGGGTTTACCAAAATCTATTGGAAAGTTATTAAGGAAAAAAAAAGAGAAGAAAAGAAAGGGGGTGAGCAGCGGTTCTCTGCCATTGCTGGAGCCAAGCTTCAGCGATGAAAAAAAAAAAAGGGAGAAGGGATGTCGCCAGCACTTGCTGGCGACAATAGGTAAAGGCAAGGTTGGCCTTTTCGGCCAGCCAATGGAGGAAAAAAAAAAAAAAAGACAGTAACAACCAAACAAGTAGAAGTCAAGAATGGCGGCTGCCAAAGCTTTGGCAAAGCAACGCCAGTGGAGTAAGCCTATGGAAAAAAAAATCTTTTTTTAATCAATAGTAATGACAATAGTAAATAAGTAAACATATATAAATATACATATATATTGGCAAGTATGCGTGGGTTAAAGATACAGTACGGGTTTAGTAAATATGCAGTAAATAAATTTTAGAAAATAACTAACCCATCTTTATAGTTTATCATAGGTATTAAAATTCAGGACCCAATTTAAAATAATTGTTAGAATTGAAAGGTTAGTCATGTAAAATTATACTTAGTTAATTACGTCTAAGATAGTTAAATGGAAATCTAAAACATCTTAATCTAATCGTCTTAGGCCACATTAGACAATGTAAGGTAAGTTCTGAATTGTTAAACTAGATGCTTAAAATCATGATAATAATAATAATAATAATAATAATAATAATAATAATAATAATAAAGCAATGGTAGTAAGGATATTAACAATATGGACTTGGAGGAAATAAATTGATTATATGAACAAAGATAAAAATATAAATACGAGTGGGATAAAGTAAGACAATAATAATTGTAATAAGCCAATATATATATATGTACATGTGTACATAAATAATAATAACGCTTACACACGCATAAAAGTAGAAATAAATGGAAAGGTAATAGTAACTAATTAACACACACACACACACACACACACACACACACATATATATATATATATATATAAGTGGTAATAAAGTAAATTAGCGACGACGAGAACGATAATAATAATAATGAATAATTATAAATTATAAATAGATATAATAAGATAGTAGTCAAGATAATAAGCATGATTATGAATAATTACTTTCTTTTAAATTAGGAAACTTTACTAAAAGGAGAACCTTCCCAATTAAGAAACTTTCTAAAAATAGAAACTTTTTGAAAATAGAAATCATTCAATTTAAGGAAAGTACTACTAGGATTCATATAATGGTTTAGACATGAATCTTTGACGTACTCAGAGGTTGTATATTTATGCATCTATAGGAAGTAACAACTAATTAGGGAACCTATGCATTTGATAGGTACGATACAAGGATCTAAGATAGTTCCACTCGAGTAGCCAAACAGAGGTAGATGGTACTTACCCTTCTGCGATTTCAAATGTGCAAAATGAAATTCTTGTTTTCAATCCTATTTTGTTGTGTTGACTCGAAAGGTGTTTGATTAAATGCTTTACTTGGATATTTATGAAAGTTATATTTTACTATACAAAAGGACCATGTGACTTATTTGAAATGTTTTGATATGTTATTATATACCAAATGAGTTGAACCTTTTATGTACTCAAGGATATATATATGTGGTGTGTGGAATGAATTTTTAACAAGTAAAGCTCAAAACAGTCATGGGATAGACGGTAGGGGCTATAGTCCTGTATAACGGTCATGGTAGCCTGGTATAAAGCCCAGTCGATTGACTGATGGATAAAGTCATGGTAGCTTGGTATAGAGCCCAGCCGATTGACAAGGTCAGGATAGCCTGGTATAAAGCCCAACCGATTGACCGATTGATAAAGTCATGGTAGTCTGGTATAGAGTCCAGCCGATTGACCCAAGAATGAAATGAGATCAATCGATAGTCGCGAAATCTATTGGTCGCCCACCTAGAAGGGGTTTAATTTCTAGGCTGAGTACTCAGTAGCCGGTCATTGCATGTACTTGTTATGAGCTGATATGGAATGATTTATGAACTGATTTGAAATGAGACTTATGAGCTGATTTGAAATGATCTATGAACTGATATGCAACGTTTTACAGGATCATTTATGAATGGATATGAAGAGACTTATGAATTGTTATAAAGTGATTTATGACGTTAGAATTTCTCATGTATAATTATCAATAAGATGCCTTTTGAACTGCTTGTCATTTCTTTACTAATGATTGTTTTATAAATGACGTTACTTTCAAAATTATGGATGTGAATGATTTGCAAACGATTTGAGTTGTACTTATATATATATGTATCTATAAAACTAAGAGTGCATGATCCAACAGAGGGGTAAATATTACCTACTGAGCGATGTGTCGCTCAACCCACTTCTTACCATTTTTGCAGATTCTGAAGAGTATGAATTGGTTTACGTAGAAGACCCTGAGGATGACTTTTATTGGTTTTAGATGAAAAGAAGTTGGCAAGCTAGCTACTTCTAGTTGTTAGTTTTATTTACTTTTATTTCCGCTGTTTCAATCAGAGAATAAATGTACGAACATCTTGAATATTTGTAGACTTTCTTTTATACTTGGTTTGTACCGCACTTTATTTAGTTAAATTATTTAGTACCTTTAAAGTTAAATTAGTTAATGTAGCCTTGTATTCTTGAGTGAGACTTGGGAGTACAGCGGATGTCGCGTGACGGGCGCATGCGGGCTCGGGCCGTGACACTAATCCCTGTCTTATCAACCAATAAAAAACACCTTTTTGTAGTTCAGTCTTGAGAAACAAAAGAAATTTATATTTAACATTTACATAATTTTAAAAAAATCCACTTCTTATACACATATGTCCGTTGATATGCTAGTTCCAACAAAAGTATATTGGACTCGAGGCAATATTGCTTCAGTCATTCTATTTATTACATGATATGGTATACACTTATATAGTATTGTTCTAGTTGAAAAAAAGTTTAATGCGTATAAACAACAATTTATTTAAGTGTACAGTAGATAATAGCCGTATCCGATGCACTTAACCCCTGCCGTACTTGCCCAAGTCTGGCTTGATATAGACACTACTCTGCAAAGCCAAAATTGGGATATATCCGATTTTCAAATTTTAATAATCCAAATTGTACCACATCATTTGATGAAATATTGTGATATAATTGGGGTCATTAAATCTTTGAAAACCGGTTTACCCAAGTGTGATCCCTCTGACGGGTATTTTACATACGTGCAAGCTAAAAAATACCGAATTACACCCGTTCACTGCAAGTATACAGATCAACTAGTAGTTTAGGGTATATATCGGGTCGATCCCACAAGGAAGAGTGAACAATTACCGGTATTACTAAAGCTTCTCTATTATTTAGACTATCAATGAATTATAGCAAATTTATCCTACTGAAATTATACAAAATAACAAATAAAAGCTCCTTAGGTTGTGGTATCCCTAACTACTCATGCAAGTGCTATATTTGGATCATTAATTACTATATCTAGGCTAATTATGGTGTAATTTCCTTATGCATTTGAATCCTACTTTCGTAGTGAATCAATTATACTTATAACTAATCCATACCTATTCTCATGGTTATGAAATTAGCTACAAGTTCATTTCTTCAGTGAAATTACATGAAATGAATCACTAAAAACCACATAGGTGCACCTCTACTTTCGTGAGTGTACTCCCTATGTTTAGCACTTCTTGAACTAATGTTAAATCTCAATTTTCATTGCAGAAATAACACCTTAGATAATCACAATTAATGGTACCATATTAATCATGATTTAAAGAGTTAAAGTGCTAAATAACTTGCTCAAATCATAGCAGTTAAATAGCCAAATGATAAACACTAACAATCATAGAAAGTTCAACCAAACCCAAGGCATAAACTTTAGAAACACATAATAGACATAAATTCCAGAACTTGCATATTAACTATATTTAAGAATCCAATACAAAAGATAAAGAGTTGGAGAAGAGATAACCCATGTCACTTGAGCTTCAACTTCTCTTTCTTCATCTCCATTTTCATCCTAATCTAGCCATTATACAAGAATGGATGAACTACACTTACTACACTATCCTACACTAAGGAAATGGAAGAACTACATTTCTGCACTCTTCAAGCTTCTTCCGTATATTTCCCCCTATCTCAGACCACCCAAAATGTCTCTGCATATAAACTGCTTAAGAGCTCCATTTTTCCAAGTCAATTTCCACATTTTGATTCCCAAATCTCAACTTTGTTAGGATAGTCAATAACAAATGTTTTTGACTTGAAAATAAGCCACCTTGTCTGCCCTTTTGTCTTCTGAAGCATGTGCACCGAATTCTCTTGCAACTTATAGCTGGAAAGTGGTATGAACACAAGAGAATTGACTGAGCAAATTGCAGAATTTCGGCCAGAAAACGCGCCTTTACAAAACGCGTCTACAACTCGCGTTTTGTGCACTCGCGTTTTCACTTTGTCCTTACTTCAACTGCAATTTTCTCCATGATGCAGGCCGAACTGGATTTTGTGCAAAACACCAAAGTTGTAGATCTTTGAGTTAGCTTTCCAATGCTTCAAGAATCATCCAAATCGGAGCTTTGTAGACTGAGATATGATCAAAATACTAAACACTGGTCGGAACTCTGTTTTCCACTTTGGACAGCTGAGTTGAATTTCGGTATTTCAACTTTTGGACTATGAAAACGGATGAATTGGACTTTGATGTCTTCATACCAAATGTAGATATATCTCTTAGCTTCAAAATGGTACCAAGATCACCTTGATCCGATCAGTGTAGCTCCAGATATAGTCAAAATACCAAAACGTGTCAGAGTTGTCAAAACCTGACTTTTCTTGATTCAAATTGCATTTTTCCTTTTTACACTTCATATTTTATTTTCACCACTTTAATTCATCATCAATCATCCAAATATCTTCTCAATGCACTTCATTTGATGATTGAATCATTAAACCTACAAAATATGAAGTTTTTACCATAAAAATCCATAAAAATGCAATGTTAGCCACTTTAACATAAAATGTAGATTTTTACCAAAACCTTAGTTAATTATTTATAAAACTAAATAAAACACACCAAAACTAATTAATAAAGCACACTAAAAATACGTAAAATATACTCTTATCAAATACCCCCACACTTGAACCATTGCTTGTCCTCAAGCAATAAGAAATACAAACCGACAATGATCCAAAATTTGAAAATAAGCATATGTAGCATTTCAACTTCATTTCCTCAAAACAAAGTAAATAACCATTATGCAATTATTCAATTAAGTTCAAGTACTCATAATATCAAGTAAAGGAGAGCCAATTATACCACCATTATAACAAATTCAAGTCAATTCCTCATCCTTAACCAATTTCATACGCAAGTAACTCATATGGCCAATAATATGCTTTCTAAACCCATGATCATCTTCTTATTTAAAGAGGGATTTATTTATATAATATAGCTAAATATTACTTAAGTTGTGAAAGTATCTTTTTACGCGAGAATCGACATTTTTAGATGAAGATCACCGGTTACTCAACACTTCATATACTCAAGTTGCTTTGCATACTCTTAATTCAAGTACCGTTTTACGCGAAAGTCGACATTTGTAGATGAAGACTCCCGGTTACTAAGTACAAGAATCATTGGAGTAGAATAGATCTTTTTTTTTTCTTCTTTTTTTTTTCATTTTTTTTTCTTTTTACAGCAAAGATAATAATAAATTCCTCAAAAGAATAATCATGAGAAGAGTATTGCACTTATTGACCATATTTATCACTTAACTTATAAAATCCAATAAAGAGAAGAAATTTCATCAAATATGCAAAAAAAAGTATAGGCATAATTTTCTCCACTTTAAAAGATATACTTTCCTACAAATGCAAAAATTATAATCACATAATAGTCATTTCCAAGTTAAATGAGAAAAGAAGTTTCCAAATCACATATATTTATCTCAAATGTAGAAGAAATTTGAACTACTAATGGTATGAAACTTGTTACCCCTTGGATAAAATTGAAAAATATATGAAACTTTTTGGGGCAAGTTTGCAATTTTGGACAAGATTTTAGAAAAATTTTGAATTTTAACACAAGTCCAATATTTGCAACTAATAATTCAATCACATACAATGTATATAATCTCAATTCTCCCCCCACACTTAACATACACATTGTCCTCAATGTGTAAAAAGGAAAATCAAGATAAAGAAAGTAATACTCCCCTATGATGTGATTGAATATGAAGCTTCAAAATCCATTGTCCGTTTATCTCCAACGCTTCATGAGTTTCATTGGATAACCATTAGTGATGTAATCCTAAAAAATGAAAAATGAGAAACAAAAGTGATAACAAAGGTTTAATAAACAAAATGATGATCCGTAACTTCAATCCTTTGTTTTCGTGATGTACCTAAAAAAAATACACAATAAGCAACTCAAGGTACAAGAAAATATATATGAGGAAAAGAAGAAAAAAGAGAATCAAGGAATCTGCATTTTTTTTCCAAAAACGCGACTCATCAAAACGCGCCACCAAGCCGCGTTTTGTGAAGTCGCGTTTCTTCACATATCTTGCAGGATCGAAAACGCGACTATGCTTAAAAACGCGACTTTGAGTCGCGTATTTGAAGTCGCGTTTTTGGTTTCTGAACAGGCTGTAAAACGCGACTCTGTAGAAAACGCGACTTCCTGTCGCGTTTTGAAGTCGCGTTTTCTTCAGTATAGGCGCAGAATTTAAAACGCGATTATGGAAAACGCGATTCTAAGGCGCGTTTTCAGCCCAAGTGCGTTTTCTTCTGCGAAATTTTTGCAGAAAGCCAATTTTGAAAAATTACCATTTGTACCCCAATCACTCAAAATGCATCATAGATCATTTGTTTGCTAAAATTCTCAATGCATGCACATGTAAAATGATCAAAATATGCATTTTAATCCCTTCTAACAAATCAAAAACAACAATTACTCAAATTGAGGGTTTGAGTTCCTTGATCAAATTTCGCCTTTTTCACCTCATTTGGTCACTTTTGCTTCCATTTCCAATACCTACAAATGAAAAATAACAAAATAACTCAAACATATACTTTAAACATAAAATCACCCCAAAATAACATAAACTTAAACAAACATTGGGTTGCCTCCCAATAAGCGCTTCTTTAAAGTCAATAGCTTGACTATTTCACCTCATTTTTCAAGGAGGTTTTGTTAACGAATAATCCACCATTTTATGCCTTGGTGGATCATTGTAAGGTGACTTAATAGAAAAAGCCACATGATCTAATGATATGAGAGATGGAAGTGACTTAAATATTCCAAGTGTTTCATAGATATTACCTTGAATATGCACCACTTGAGAACTTACCAAAGGAAATGTCATGAAAGTATCTTGGGCAGGAATACCCTTAGAACCTACACTTTCAATGCACTCCTCAAGAGGGGTGAAAAATGAGTCATTAAAACTCACCTCTTGAGCCTCAAAGTTAGTTCCAAAGATATTATCTTGTGAAATGGACATTTGCTCATTGAAACACAATTGAGATTCATCATTTTCATCAACATGCAATCCATTTTCACATACAACATTCTTACCATTCATGCTAGGATCATTTTGCAATTTATTAGAAGAAATAACCTCACACAATGCATTCAATTGCTCATTTATTCTGCCAAAGTGAGAAGTTAATTCATCTATTCTTTTCTCAATCCTATCAAAACGGTCGGAAGTCACTTTAGCTAATTTTTCTATAGCTAACTCCCAAGATGGTTTTGCTTTATATTGGACATTTTCAGATTGGTAATCATAAAAATATGGATAATCACTATATGCACATTGATTTTCCCAACCATAAGAAAGAGAATTGCTCCAATTAGCACTGTATTGATCAAAATAAGGATTGTAATGCTCTAATTCATCATAGCAATCCACATTTTGTGCTTGCATACATGTATTAGTTGCATGATAACCTCCACACAAGTCACAAATCACATGATAAGAATTAAAAGCATTAAAATTCCTCCCTTGCTCAATTTCATGCATAATTGTGTCCATTTGAACTTGTAGCATCATAACATCAAATTTAGCCTTTAAGCACCTTATACCATCTTCAAAAGACATACCTTCAGTAATTTCTTGGTTACCTCTGTTGAAGGAGCTTTGCACTAGGCAACCATCCATTGCCAATCTTTCATTTCTCAAGCTTTGTCCTCCAAATTGACCTACCCTTCTCATCACCTAAAATTGCTTTTAAACAACCTCAAAAGCAAAATTAGTAAGAAAAATAGGTAATGAAACACATACACAAATAAAACACAAAAATAACAGAAAATAACATTCACACTATAACTAATAATATGTCTAAACTAATAAAGTTACTCTTCACACCGATATTGCCAAATCTTCCCCGGCAACGGCGCCAAAAACTTGACGGGTATTTTACATACGTGCAAGCTAAAAAATACCGAATTACACCCGTTCACTGCAAGTATACAGATCAACTAGTAGTTTAGGGTATATATCGGGTCGATCCCACAAGGAAGAGTGAACAATTACCGGTATTACTAAAGCTTCTCTATTATTTAGACTATCAATGAATTATAGCAAATTTATCCTACTGAAATTATACAAAATAACAAATAAAAGCTCCTTAGGTTGTGGTATCCCTAACTACTCATGCAAGTGCTATATTTGGATCATTAATTACTATATCTAGGCTAATTATGGAGTAATTTCCTTATGCATTTGAATCCTACTTTCGTAGTGAATCAATTATACTTATAACTAATCCATACCTATTCTCATGGTTATGAAATTAGCTACAAGTTCATTTCTTCAGTGAAATTACATGAAATGAATCACTAAAAACCACATAGGTGCACCTCTACTTTCGTGAGTGTACTCCCTATGTTTAGCACTTCTTGAACTAATGTTAAATCTCAATTTTCATTGCAGAAATAACACCTTAGATAATCACAATTAATGGTACCATATTAATCATGATTTAAAGAGTTAAAGTGCTAAATAACTTGCTCAAATCATAGCAGTTAAATAGCCAAATGATAAACACTAACAATCATAGAAAGTTCAACCAAACCCAAGGCATAAACTTTAGAAACACATAATAGACATAAATTCCAGAACTTGCATATTAACTATATTTAAGAATCCAATACAAAAGATAAAGAGTTGGAGAAGAGATAACCCATGTCACTTGAGCTTCAACTTCTCTTTCTTCATCTCCATTTTCATCCTAATCTAGCCATTATACAAGAATGGATGAACTACACTTACTACACTATCCTACACTAAGGAAATGGAAGAACTACATTTCTGCACTCTTCAAGCTTCTTCCGTATATTTCCCCCTATCTCAGACCACCCAAAATGTCTCTGCATATAAACTGCTTAAGAGCTCCATTTTTCCAAGTCAATTTCCACATTTTGATTCCCAAATCTCAACTTTGTTAGGATAGTCAATAACAAATGTTTTTGACTTGAAAATAAGCCACCTTGTCTGCCCTTTTGTCTTCTGAAGCATGTGCACCGAATTCTCTTGCAACTTATAGCTGGAAAGTGGTATGAACACAAGAGAATTGACTGAGCAAATTGCAGAATTTCGGCCGAAAAACGCGCCTTTACAAAACGCGTCTACAACTCGCGTTTTGTGCACTCGCGTTTTCACTTTGTCCTTACTTCAACTGCAATTTTCTCCATGATGCAGGCCGAACTGGATTTTGTGCAAAACACCAAAGTTGTAGATCTTTGAGTTAGCTTTCCAATGCTTCAAGAATCATCCAAATCGGAGCTTTGTAGACTGAGATATGATCAAAATACTAAACACTGGTCGGAACTCTGTTTTCCACTTTGGACAGCTGAGTTGAATTTCGGTATTTCAACTTTTGGACTATGAAAACGGATGAATTGGACTTTGATGTCTTCATACCAAATGTAGATATATCTCTTAGCTTCAAAATGGTACCAAGATCACCTTGATCCGATCAGTGTAGCTCCAGATATAGTCAAAATACCAAAACGTGTCAGAGTTGTCAAAACCTGACTTTTCTTGATTCAAATTGCATTTTTCCTTTTTACACTTCATATTTTATTTTCACCACTTTAATTCATCATCAATCATCCAAATATCTTCTCAATGCACTTCATTTGATGATTGAATCATTAAACCTACAAAATATGAAGTTTTTACCATAAAAATCCATAAAAATGCAATGTTAGCCACTTTAACATAAAATGTAGATTTTTACCAAAACCTTAGTTAATTATTTATAAAACTAAATAAAACACACCAAAACTAATTAATAAAGCACACTAAAAATACGTAAAATATACTCTTATCACCCTCTGCAGAACTACTACACATAATTGAACTATCAAGCTTAACCCATTCGACCTCCCCCTCCTCAGGCTGCTCTTCAATTTCGTGAAGAGAAATGTCAAAATGCTCTTTTTTGTTGTGTCTCATTATTGCTACAAGTTTTGGGGTTGTTGAGAATGGCTCCGAATGTGAGGTTAGGATCTATAAGCTCAGGAAAGGATATTTTGCTTTGAAGGTGACAAACTTTCGAGCCAGGATCATATCAGTCATTCTGCCCAATAAGAATTTTCCAGCTTTTATCCGAAAAAGAAAATAAAAAACCAATCCTCCTCTGCTAAAAATGTTACTCCCTCTGTCCCACTTTGATAGTCTTTTATTCCTTTTTTATCTGTCCCAAATTGTAGTCCACTTTCCAATTGAAGAATGTAATTGTATTTTAATTTTCCTAAAATACCCTTATTCAATGTGAGTAGTTGTTATTATAAACCTACCCCATTTAATGAGAGTTGATTCTTTTTTTACCATCAATTCAAGTTCCCATAAAATTGTACCATATTTAATGTGAGAGTATTTTAGGAAAATAGCAATCTAAATTTACTTTTCCAACAAAGTTAACTATTTTTTCTTAAATTGTGTGAAAAAAAGGACTATCAAAGTGGGACGGAGGGGAGTATAATTTCTATTCGTCAATCTCAAATGTCGGTAATTTGGGAATAATTCTTCCTTGCCTTCTAATCAATGGATTATTTTAGGCTCTGAGGTGCTGAAAAATGGGTTTCAATTTATACGAGTAACTAGCTTGAGTTTGTTATATCCCTTTTCTACGAAAAAAAAAAACTAGCTTGAGTTTGTGACAATTTTTAGAATCAATATGCTTGACAAGTAGTACAAGTCACAAAAATTATGTGGCTATGGTTTATCGTTAACGGTATCATTTTTTTTTTTTGTACTCGAAATAAAGTAATTAAATTGTCTTTGGATTGTTTTATTAGTTCTTTATTGATTTGCTTGTCCAATGGATTTCTCCATAAGTTTTTTTATGAACTCAATAAAAGTTGTACATTGAGCCTAGGAATATTAATGATAATTTTTTAACGCGAGTTCTATACAATAATCAAATTTAGAGATCAATCGTGCATTTCTTCATTTCCCTTTCCTCATTGCTTTTCAAGAGCAAAACAGGGCTTCATAGAAGTTTGGGCAAATTGCCAAAATAGATACTTCGTACAATTTGTAGAAGTAATACAAAGTGTCCAAAACTTTCTACGCTATTGTCTACAAGTTCTTTTTTTTTTTTTTTTCCAGTTCCAAGGCTTAGCTCAAGAGTTGGTATCGCTATGACAAATGATTTCGAGATTCATGATCACATTACTAATTTTATCAAAATATTTGTGCTTTTTACTTCAATAAACTACCAAACTACTTTTGTACCAAAGATTCAAGAAGTTCATAGACGTGGGGAAGGAATAGGTTGGGTGAGACGAGAGATGTAAATAAGAAGTTCCAGATTTGAAACCACCTACCTACACTATAAAAAAAAATTCATAGATAATTTATTGCTAAATGAGTAAAATTGAGAAGCAAAAATATCCACTTATACTCACTTCCCATGCAATTTCCACACACAAACCTCATACATTAGTTGTACACATGGCAAGGATTGAGGATATGCTATTGGAAAATATGGTTAGGAATGAAAACAGGGCAAGGGTTCTCCCACCCCGGCCCCACCCCACCCCACCCCACCCCATCCCATCTTGCTTCTCCCACGGATGTCTATAGGGGAAAAAAGTTTATAATGAATAAATATATATATATAATGAATAATAAATCATAATTAGTAATTGAGTATAAATGTATTAATATAATTAATCAATAATTTATATTAGTATAAATTTATAATTATTAGTATAACTAATAATATTAATTATATTACATTACATAATTTGATATCTATAACTAATAATATAATTATTATAATTAATAATATTAAATATGTTATATACATAATTATATATATATATATATATATACACACACATACATTAAGGTGGGGGACAAGATGCGGGATGAGGCGGGGGTATACTCCCTCGTCCCCCACCCTGTTATTTTAAAGAGGGGTGAAAATTACCCCCCCTCCCATCCACCACCCCATGAACCTACTACAAGGACACCCACCTCAATTGCCATCCCTATGAATAGTGTTTTTATCTAGTACTAGGATATGGTTCAACATTTGATTACCATGCTGTGTTAGGACATGCAGTTTGAGAGTGGTTTATATTAGATTTGTTCCACAATTCATATTTCAGTTTGTTGGATCTACTGAAACGGTATTTATCATAAAAAATATCTTCTAAATTAATGTAGGATAGCGAGTAATTAAATCCAAATAATGCAGGGAGGAAGTGTAAGTGAGAGATCCGGGTTGAAAATCTCTTGCTTAAAAAAAATCCAACTAAAGCTATTTGTTGTTTGTTCAATGTATTGTTTACCAAGAAGCTTGCCCAAGCCAAAAAAAGCATTTTAGCCGCTGCACTTGACCTGCTCTTTCAGCCCAATTGGCTCGACCAATTAGTCCCAATACGTAAACCCATGATACATTTCCAATTCCATGATACATTTCCAATTCCTACATAAACCCTTTGGCGTATTATTTTACCCATGCAGCTTTTACCATGGCAATAAGAGATTTACTCTGCATTTTTTTTTCTAATCGTCTTAGATATCATTATTTGTGAAACTGTAATTCATTTGGTTTTACAGACAAAATTAACTACAGAGAATGCTGGAGTTGTGTATCAAAATTGAGAAAATAAAGGCGAGGCAGGTATCTTATTCATTTTGCTTACATTAACCTGCTCACATATGCGACTTACTAATTCTAAGTGACTTTTTTTTTTCTGAAGTTTCACTTTGAATGAGGCCTTTATCTGCAATTATATATAGAGGAGTTTTTGTACCTGGGATATTACAAGACATATTGGAACCAACCATGTAGCTGTTGGTTAAAGACGCGAAATTTTCAAAAGAAACTTTGTACTTTATAGGGCAAATTATCCAATTGGCCCTTTAACTATTTGTCTAGGTAAAATTAATCCCCTCATCTATTTTTTGATGACTTTAAGCCCTTGAACTTGTAAAAGTGGGAAACCGTGGCCCTTTTAGCCAGTTTCTCCGGTTTTGCAACCGGAGGACCAATTCACACGAATGCAAGTGTGCTTCTTCAAAGGGCATTTTTGTCCGCATATTCTAAACAAAAAGGGCACAACTCCTCTCTCCTTTCCATTTTTCGAACCCAACCCAACCCAACTGCTAGTCGAAACTTCACAGCAACAATGGAAGCAACAATGGAGTGGCAAGAGAAAATCTTTCCTACATTTTCCTTACCTATTTTCATCTTTCCTTAAGGATCTTTGAGGAGGGAGAAGAGCAAGAAAGAATCAGCACTGTCGGGTTTGGGTATCTTCGAGATTGAAGCAACAAGGAGTGGCAAATCAGGCCGGAAAATCATCGACATTGAAGCAAGAGAGAAGTCTGAAAGGAAAAAAAAAAGGGGGAGAAGGTAAAAGCTTTGTGAAGGGAAGGAAAAAATGCGCAAATATCGCGGCCCTCTGCTTCCTACTTGTCGTTGTGGTAAAGTCACGAAGATGATTACTTCTTGGACTGATAGAAATCCAGGAAGAAGGTACGCCGTTTGCTCAGAAGAAGTTGGTGGCTGCGGGTATTGGAATTGGATTGACGACGAGATGTTTCGTCGTTCTATTGAGCTGATACCAGGCCTTCTAAGGAGGATCAATGCAACAGAAAAGCAAAAAGATGAATTTGAAACTGCAGCCGCGAGATCCGAGGCAAAAGCTGCCAAGTTGAAGGCAAAATTGAGAGAAACAGAGAAGCAGCTGCGGTGGCAAAAATGGTTGAATAAGTTCCTTGTAAGGGTTTTTGTGGTAAGTTGGTTGGTTGCTGTAATAATGGTGCTTACAGAGAAAAAAATTGCAGGTGGAGTCTCTCTTGGGATGCTCCAAATTGGGAATAAATGTAATGGGATTATGCAAATTGAAGACGATACGTGAAGGGCAGTGTGTAAGTGTAACATATTGTCATCGGTACTGCCAGTTTTGAGGACCATGGATGGAGCAAATGGATCTATGGTGTATGATGCAGATGGTTAGGGAGAAGTATATTGTATTGTTTAGCTTAAACAAGTCTTTGTTGTACCCACAGATTAGTGTAAAAGCGTGGTTGAACCCAATCAATGCTAACTGTAATTTTCGGCAAGTAATGTGATGAGAATTATTTATCCCAATTCGCATGTCATGGGCTTTGTTAGATGTATTTGATTTATCTAGTCAACAAAAACTGCTATACCAAATCATACAAATATAAGATAGCAACTGCATAACATTAGAATATAATTAGCAAAAGGAAATTACAATGATGTTTGCCTGTAAATACAGTCAACAATCACTTTCATAGGAAACAGACAAATACACAAAAAGCAGTGACCTGTGTCCATATTGCTAGATACCAAGCACAGGCACATGCTTTGATTCCCCACAAAAGCCTATTCAAAAAAATATCATTTATAGTTTCAACATTCTAGTTACATTCATTTACAGTCAACAAAATCACACAAAAATATTTGCAGGTCCAGCAATACTTGAAGAACTTGTTCCAGATGGACCCTTTCCTCTTCCCCTTCCCCTGCCTCTTCCTCTTCCTCCACCTCTTCCCTGCCAGTTTCCAACATTGAAAGGTGGATCTTTACCCAAATAAGCATAGTTGAGATTAATAAAACCTTTGTCTGCTTCTGTCAGTGGCTTTTTTGATGTACTTCTCTTGTGCCTATGAACTGGTGGTCTTGAGGTGGATTGCTGGGACTGAGGTTTATGTGTTGGTGGCTGCTGAGAAGGCTGGGACTGAGGTTGATGTGTTGGCTGCTGCTGAGTTTTTTGCTGATTTCTTTGTCCCTGATTCTTGCTTACCTACATATTAAAGAAAGCATTTCAGATCACAAAAAAATGTCACAAACAGGCTGAAAGTTATAATGAAGTGCAAACGCACACGTTGTCTTTTTGTTGGTGCTTCGTGCTGCTGCTGATTACATGGTTGTCCAGTAGGTGGTGGTTGTTGAGAAGGTTGCTGTTCAGTAGATGACTTAGGAGGATTCTTGCAAGTTTTAGCATTATGTCCAATCCCTCCACACTTTCTACAGTGGATTACAACCCTCTTTCGCAACCTTTTGCCGTGATCTTTTCCTTCTGTAACATCTCTCTTTCTAGCTTTCTTTGGCCTACCAGGTTGAGTGACACTTGCTGGTGGGTCAAACTCCAGCATGTTTGACTGTGGCCACTGAATATCTTCATTAATAGGCTGCAACACATTATCATAGATGGTACAAAATACCTCCCTATGATAGCAATTAGCCAACATTTTGTAGGGATACTTCTGCCTGGTAGTCTTCATGGACTGTTTGCCTTAACTCTCTTGTTGACAGATTGTTATTTGATCTTATCCTCTCTACATACCTGTCAGACAGCCACTTGACTGTAATATTCTTATTTTTCCATGCATGGCTGCATGTTTCATGGACATCATGCAGAGTCTTTACTACCAAGTCCTTTGTGCCCAGAGCCTTTTCTATTGAAGCAAATACAAACCATTTACATGGTTCCCTACACTTGGCCCTCACCCTGGTGGGCTCATTTTTACTGGTCCAAACAGGTTTACCCATCCTAATCCCATACTCAGTCACAGCAGATTTGAATTGTGCTCTTGACTCAAACTTCATCCCAATCTCGAATTTGGGATCCCTGAGGAATTTCTCTAGGACAAAGTCTTTGTATCTCCCTTTGAATTCATCATCTGATGAGTCATTGTCACTGCTCAGGTGATCAGGGATGTAATCTTGTTGGAGTGAATCTATATCCTCCGGTCCCTGGCTAGTTTGTTCTGCTGATCTGGTTCTCTTTCTCCTAACTTGTTTCTTTCTCGCACCTTACTGTTGTGTTTCTAGGTCAGTTTCTGTTTGCCTTCAACAAACATTCTCCTGTTCTTAACATTGCGTCTGGTCAGTTGTTTCATCTCTCTGCTGTTGCTGTGAAGTTTCACCACAGCCATCAGCATTCGAATTCAAAATGTGCAGCATAATCTCTTCACCACCATAGTCATTGGCACCACTAAATCTATCATTTTCTTCCTCTACTTGGGATTCAGATTCATCATCTATGTTTTCACCCTCTGCTTCATGTTCACCTTGCTGTTCACCACCATAGTTAGCTTCATGTTCACCCTCTGCTTCATGTTCACCTTCGTGTTCACCACCACCATAGTCAGCTTCATGTTCACCCTCTTCTGTCCCAACATTACTAGCTGCATGAGTGCTTTTTGCTGTTTTTTCACCCCTACCTTTTCAACCGTATCTACACCTTCTACTGCCCTAACATTACTATCCCTTTGACTGTTTTTTGCTCTTTTTTCACCCCCTACATTCCCAACCATACAATCCCTTCTACTACTCTTCTCAGTACCTACATATCTAGTTATGCATTCTTCCTCATCTACTTCCTCTATGACAACTCCAGTTTTCTTTTTCCCCTTGTCTGGTGACTCTATTATTACAGCATTTTTCAGTTCTTCAATTTCTGGGTCTGTCAGATGATGGCAATACACTTCCATCACCTTGAATTTATATGCCCAGTCACAGAATGTCCTAACATGGGTATCAGTAGACAATTCTCTCAAACCAGTCCTCGTGTCTGCAACTGGTTCAAGGTAATAGTATAAAATGGTTGCATTACGATGACCAACTTTTCCAACCATTTTATTCAACTCATGGATTGGCATACGTTCAGCATCACACATATCTATGTAGGTCACTTCTCCATTCTCATAACTGACATAATTTCCCCAATTTATTCTTCCCCCATGGTGTAATCTTATGCTAAATATTTCACATTCTGGATCTGCATATCAATATGAATATATTGTTTCAATACAAGTTGGGCTACAACAAATGCAGATAAATATACTATTCAAATTCAAATATAATTAATTAAAATTTCAATTTCTTTTTCACATGCTTTTTAAAAAAGTAACCCTAATGTAATGCTTAAATCGAAGTTAAACAATAAAAAAGTTCCAACTTTTAATGAAATGCTAATTATTCGTAAATTCCTACACTTTTTGAACAACTAAACAACAAACTTAGGTGCCCACCACCATACCCCCACATCTAGGACCACTGGCACGTCACTTTCAGTAACCCCCACCACCAAAATTTTACTCTCTTCACCCATCTGACCACTAAATATGCTACCTATTTCACATTTAAAGGTTCGAACGAATATACATACCATAAGCGAGGACAGGATCAAAGTATTCATTTTCCGGCCTGATTTGCCACCCCTCCATTGTTGCTTCAATGTCGATGATACCCAAACCCGACAAGTAGGAATTAACTCTCTTGCTCTTCTCCCTCCGCAAAGATCCTCAAGAGAAGATGAAAATGGGTAAGGCTGTTGCTGTGAAGTTTCGACTAGCAGTTGGGTTGGGTTAGGAAAATGGAGGGAATGTGGAGGAGTTGTGCCATTTTTGTTTAGAATATGCAGACAAAAATGCCCTTTGAAGAAGCACACTTGCATTCGTGTGAATTAATCCTCCGGTTGTAAAACCGGAGAAACTGGATAAAAGGGCCACGATTTCCCACTTTTACAAGTTCAAGGGCTTAAAGTCATCAAAAAATAAATGAGGGGCTTAATTTTACCTAGACAAAGAGTTAAAGGGCCAATTAGATAATTTGCCCTACTTTATATTCCTTTATTTAGAAATTTCTTTTGATAGCACAAAAGGCTCCTTTTGGCAGCATATTAAGATTCAAGATCCATCATTCTTGTAATCTTGCCTTCTTCAACAAATGAGACTGATAATAACATTAGCGGATGGGTCTTAATAAACTATGAATCCATTGGTTCTTTTTTTATGTATAGAAAAGATCATTTTATTCAATAAATCTGTACTAATGGTAAAAAATACATCAAACAAATATGATACAAATACATAAATCTGAAAATCAATAGATACAACAGATCTAAGAAATCCATACAAATATATATCAACATTGATGCTTCTAGATATCTTCCATTTAGACGAATTATTGTTGCTCAATACATCTGTGTATATTTTCTGACAGTCAGATCAAAATAAAACTAGTATAAGTTCAAAGAAAAATTTAGATCTAACACTAATGGAGAAATTGCAAATCTATAAAATTAGATTATAGATCTATAAAATTTCAAATTTCACAAAAAAAGATAAAACTAAAAAAAAAAAACTCTCTCAAGGAAAAATTCAAGAGAGAATAAAACTCTTACTAGAATAATTTAGAAGAAAAGAAACTCTCAGAATTTATTCAAAACAAGAGAACCTAAAAGGGCAAATTATCCAATTGGCCCTTGAACTCTTTATCTAGATAAAAATAAGCCCTTCATCTATTTTTTACTGATTTTAAGCCCTTGAACTTGTAAAATTGGGCACTTGTGACCCTTTTAGCCAGTTTCTCCGGTTTTGCAACCGGAAGGCCAATTCACACGAATGTTATTGTACTTCTTCAAAGGGCATTTTTGTCGCAGCTTTGGCAAGTTTCAACTTTCGACAGATCGAAGCAGAAAAATTCATCACTTCCGGCCAAGTCGTAATATCACCACTTCAAATCCCATCCCGACATCGGACTTTCCTACCCATTACCGTAATTTCAGCTCTCTACTTCCTCATCGGCGTTGCCGGAATCAGCTTCTTTCTCCTCGCCGTCCTTCACCCCAAGCCCGCTCCTATCTTCTGCTGTGGTCACATTCAGGACACTTTCAGAGCCTTCTATTCTCTTTCCAGCACTTGGCAACTCAAAGGAGGAGACTCTGGCATCGGAAATGCCACTGGCACGGAGCGGTGGAAGCTTCTTGGGTTCGTCGGAATTCAAACGGGGTTTTCCTCGTCAGATCGCCGAGAAGCCTTGAGGAGTACTTGGCTCCCTTCTAAGCCTGAGGGTCTTCTTAGGTGTTTCCAATCGGTTCTTCTTTCCTTTTTTCTTTTTGTATGCATTGACCTTGAACTGGTTCAATTGAGCTGTTTTTCTGACGCAATCTAGTTTGCTGGGAGAAAAAATTTATAAACTAATCAAGAGGACAAAAGACTGGTCTAATCACTCTATAATCATGCGTCTCTACTTTGTCAAAAGAGGCAAAAGAATCTGGCTTTCGGTTGGTTACAAACCGTAGGATTTCCTATTATTGACATGCCACTACTCATCTCCTATTTCCATGGCCGCAAAATTGAAAGGCCAAACACCAAGCTAGTATTGATGAAATATCCTCTATTCATTGCCGCCACCGTCATCGGCCTCCTGACCAGCATAGGCGACTACTTGTACGCCTACGGAATGGCTCGGCTCCCTGTTTCGACCTCTTCCATCATCATTGCTTCACAGCTTGCTTTCACTGCTGTCTTTGCTTTCCTTCTTGTCCAGCAGAAATTTGCTGCATATTCAGTCAACGCCATTGTTTTGCTGGCCGTGGGAGCTAGGGTTCTGGCTATGCACACCAGTAATGACCAGCCCAAGGGTGAGTCCACCAAGATGTATGTTTTGGGGTTCCTCATGACGCTTGCAGCCGCGGCTTTGTACGGCTTGATTTTGCCGGTGGTGCAGCTGATGTATCTCAAGACAAAGCAAGGTTAAAATCGGATGAGGGTCAAGTTGAGAAAGCGGCGGCGGCAAGGGTTTTGCAGAGGGAAGGACGAGGAGTTGTTCCCTTTTTGCTTAGAAGATGTGGACAAAAATGCCCTTTGAAGAAGCACAATGGCATTCGTGTGAATTGGCCTTCCGGTTGCAAAACCAGAGAAACTGGCTAAAAGGGTCACCGGTGCCCAATTTTACAAGTTCGAGGGCTTAAAGTCAGCAAAAAATAGATGAGGGGCTTAGTTTTACCTAGACAAAGAGTTCAAGGGCCAATTGAATAATTTGCCCAAACTAAAAACTAGAGAGGTTGCTTCCTTTCATGGGTAAAGATCAAATTTGATCACTCTCCAATAGAAGAGATGAAGAGGATTGTGACCGGAAGAATTTTAGAGAAAAGAGGGAGAAAAGAGTTCTAGAGAGAATGAGGAAAAGAGCAACTATATAAATCCATTGGCTTTTGAACATGTAATATAGAAGTCATTCATGCGTATTTAACTTCAAATTGTCAATCTCATTGCCTTAATCAACTCCATGCTTTATGTTTGAATGCCACTTAATTGGGATACAAAATAAAGGTTACATTATGATGGGCGATGATTTTGTACAGCACAAGGAGCCCCACCTAGTATTTCCAAACATAGTGTTTGGAAACAGCAATTTGGTTTGATCTAGAAACAGCAGGCTATCAAATAAAATAGGGCAAAAAACTTCAGCGGTCACTAAATTATTGGTCGAATCATGTTTTGACCATCAAATTATTTTTCGTCAATAATTGGCCACTAAACAACTTAATCAGTAAACCTATGACCATTTAGTCGATAATTGCTCTTAATCTGTGAAATTGCGGGGGGCAATTTTGTTCAACAACTACGCGACCCTATTTCACAGATTAATTGTTAATTTCATAGATTAAGAGTAATTATCCACCAAATGGTCACGGCTTTACTGATTATGTTGTTTAGTAGCCAATTACTTATGAAAAATAATTTGATGGTCAAAATATGATCCGACCAATAGTTTAGTGACTGTTGAAGTTTTTTACCCAATAAAATAAAATAGTGAATCATGGCGGCTATAGCAGCAATTAGACTCCTAGAAGAGGGGCATTTATATCTCCTGTACAGGATGCCCACATAATAATTTTTATCTTTGTCAAAATAATAAGGTTGAAAACAACGTGGACCACACAACCTACTATAGGTATTGTACATGGTAATGATTTAATCGCAAGTATGGTCTAAAATTATTTTTTGTTGTAAGCATTGGAATATCCTTATTTTCAGCTTTGAATTAATGGATTTGTAGATTGCCACCAAAGTTTGGAGAATTGAGAGTTTCATTTTCATCCATATTTGGATCAATGTTCTTATTAATTAGTAAACTCTAATTACCAAAACTATTGCTTTTAGCACAACAAAAAGTATGAATTCACAGCATTGGAAATTGTACATGGTAATGATTTAATTGCAAGTATGGTCTAAAATTATTTTTGTTGTAAGCGTTGGAATATCCTTATTTTCATATTTGTATTAATGGATTTGTAGATTGCCACCAAAGTTTGGAGAATTGAGAGTTTCTTTTTCATCCATATTTGGATCAATGTTCTTATTAATTAGTAAACTCTAATTACGAAAACTATTGCTTTTAGCACAACAAAATAGTATGAATTTCATAGCATAGGAACCAGGTTGACTTTGTTTTTAATTATCATGCTCTGAGCATTTCTTCATTTTTTACTGAAATATAAGTCTCGCAGATCAAGAATCATTCAACGTGATCAGTTTCGATTTAGTAACTAAAAGTAAGTGAAGTAAACGGTCCCTTGTTTCAAGGTCAACAAATGACCCAGGGATAATTTATTCCATCCATGTTCGTAAGAGTATTCTATACTTATTAAACCGAATCCTAAGACTCCCAACCAATATTTTGAAATTCAGCCCGTTCATTTGACTCAAAAAAATGTTCAAATCAAGCGTCATTGGTCAATTGTTGGGCCAACCGTAATTGGTCCTAATTAACATGTGTTAGCATATATGTAACAAAAATAATTTTAAGTATATGATTTAACTCTGTTGTTTAAATTAATTATATGACTTTTCATCCCACTCAAATAGCTGATATTATTTGAAACTTAACCAAATTTTTTATGGATTAAAATGGGATAAATTATTTTAAAGTTGTTAATATAAGGAGTGTTAATCTAGACGTCTTAAGTAAGTACATTTTACATTTTAGAAATTTTAATTTGTCGAAACAAAGGAAAAGTTCACAACTTTAAAGAACATGTATTAAAGAGTTTTAAAAAAAATGCACATACATAAGTAACTACATATAATTACGTACAAAAAGAACAAATAGAGTTAAAGTGTATAGATTAATTGAAAATGAGTTTTTCTAGCTGTTATCTCATGGGTGAATACACCTGCATTCCACTCAACGTACCATATATTTACACACACTAATAATTACAATTTTTTCTTGTATTTATACACTTTTTCTAATTAATCCCCTTTCATTTATACATTTTTCTAATTAATTTTGTATTTCTATAGATCTAATACATGTGCAAATTTATCAGAGAGATTAAGTATAAAGATATTAAATGTTAAGTACCTTGGTCTAGTTAATTGGAGAAACTTGCCTTATCCAGTATTGCAATTTGGGTTGTCACTCAATGAGAAAAGTAATCAAATTTGAAATATAGCATTTAGGGATGGCAACCGGGCGGGGTTGGGGCGGGGGACGGGTCCCCCGCCCCGTTGCCTATTAGTTCCCCCCGTCCCCCGCCTCCTGCTCCCCCCGCCCCGCCCCGCCCCGCCCCGCCCCGCTTCCCCCGCGGGTGCCCCCGCGGGGTTAATAAAATTTTATTATATAATTTTATTATAATTAAATTTTAATAAATACTCAAGTACTAAAATATCAACACATCACCAAATTATTATTCATTGTAATTTTACAATTGAAACTCATAAAAACAATCAAACATAAGTTATTTGAATACAATCCAATATGATGAAATAAATATAACTAAAATAGTCAAGTTTTCATTTTTAGTACAAATGCAATCACTAATTCATTATTGTGTTTGTGCTTTTTTTTGAGAAAAAAGTGTTATTCTATTAAGTGTAATTAGAAATTTAGTATAAATGTATTAGTAAATTTAGTATAACTAATTAATAAATTCTATTAGTAGACATGTAGAATTATTCATATAATTGATAATATCAATTATATTACATAAACTAATATACATTATATAATACATCTAACTAATAATATCATTATCATAAGTTTATAACTAATTAACTTACATATTATATATAATTATATATATATATATATATATATATTTTTTTTTTTGTGTTGCGGGGGGCGGGGCGGGGGATGGGGCGGGGGTATACTCCCCCGCCCCCCGCCCCGTTTCTAAGCGGGGGGAAAAAATTCCCCCCCGCCCCCGCCCCACCCCCCGCCCCGAGAGCCCCCATTGCCATCCCTAATAGCATTCATTATGGAGGCCACATTAAACCAACCCGGTTCTCTTTTTCTTGGACGACTTCAACGGGTCAATTGCTCAAGCTGTCCAATTTCTATAGGTTACAAGAAATTATCCAATTTTTTAACCCTTGGGCTGAGGGGCTACCGAACCTATAAAGCAGCCCATTTGGTGGTTTTTCCTATCCAATAGGGCAGTCCAGGTTGCAGGGTGGGTTCGAAACTGTGCTCCCAACTCATTTTCTAAATTCTTTGAAAAAAAAAAAAAATCTCTAATGACTAGATAATGCCACTGGTTAATGGGACTGGATTCGTCTCCATTACGGCCGAACAAATTGAAGTTGGCTATTATATATATATTTTTAAAAATAATCGTCTGTAATATACTTCATTACTTGTTTTGGTTATTCACAAAGTTTGTAATAAACTGACCCGATTTTCATGCTTTATCAATTATTACCAATTTTAATATGATATTGACCTGCTTTCCACCAAGCAAACTTTCCTGCAAATTCAATTATAAAGCACTTTCTAACAAAAGTTTTCTGAATACGTTGATCTACTCACTGAAACAAAAAGAATGGCACAATCAAATGATATAAAAAGACGATTAAATGAATATGAATTAATAATCAGCAATTCAAAATAAAAGCAATGGAAGGAGCCCAAAATACTGGGCCGATTCGCCCCCCCTCGTGTCTCCCACTCTTAGTGTTAAAATAACTAATAAAGCAAATCCATGACACTTCTTGATTCAGTTTGAGGTTGCGGTAATTTATAAAAATCACTTCTGACACAAGTATTTTTAATACTTCTAATAAAACTGCTTTTAAGATACGAAAAGCTAGACTCCTTAAACATCTTGCAGTGAGGGGAGTAGTTATAAATCCTGTAGATCATCCCCATGGAGGTGGAGAAAGGAGAGCTCCAATTGGTAGAAAAAACTCACAAGTCACAAGCCCTTTGAGATTATCTTGCACTTGGAAGAAGAAGTAGAAAAAGGAATAAGTATAATGATAATTTGATTCTTCCTCAATGCTATAGTAAATAGGAGAAAAATTAGAGTTTTTCTTCACCTTAAAATAAAAAAGAGTAAGCTATGACGCGTTTACTAAAAAAATCCTTGTGTGGGAGAATGACGGGACTGAACTTGACATGATGGATTGAACCCACTGGATTTACAATCTACTGCTTGGCTACAACCGCCCCTCTACTCTATTTTTATATTTTTTTATTTCATATTCGAAGTTCCAAAATTAGTCACCGAACACCTCCTAGAGGTACTTTCAGTGCTTAAAAACACTTTTTTTTTTGTAAGTGCACCGCAACCCAAAATGCGCCTTATACGCACACGTTCACTTGTGCTAGTTCCAGCAAAGCCTTACTTGACATGTATAATTATAGATATACACCGCTTAATAAAACTACTATATATAATTGGACTATCAAAGCTTAGCCCTACAACCCCTCCCTCCTCCTGAAGCCATTCTTCAATATCACGAAGAAAAAATGTCAAAATTATCTTTCTTGTTATGTCTCATTCTTGCAACAATTTTTGTGGTCGTTGTGAACGGCTCCGAAAGTGAGGTTGGGATCTATGAGCTCAAGAAAGGAGATTTTTCATTGAAGGTGACAAACTTTGGTGCTCGGATTATATCCCTCGTTCTCCCTGACAAGAATGGTACTTTTCATTTCCTCCTTTTACATATACTACAATGTTCTCATGGTAAACTCCCAGCTGATTCTGCACATCTTTTTCCAACTTGTTCAGGAAAGCCCACAGATGTTGTTCTTGGCTATGATTCTGTTAAAGAATATTTGGTGAGTAATTTAAAAATTTTGTACCTTCTATTAGATTTTTATGGAAGTTTTCTCTTCTGAGAGGTTTGGATGTGGAGAGGATTATCTTCTGCTGCACTTGACTTTCCATCTTTATCTCTTCATCTTCATTTCCCTGCATTATGCAGAATTCAGGAATGAATAATTTCTGCAGGGACCTTTGCTTTTTATTTTGTTATTATTATCATTTTTTTTGGGTTTTCTCTGTCTTTAGGTCATCCTTCAGTCTTGAGAAGTCAAAAATGGACGGTTTTTTTTTTGTAGGGTATAGAGGTTTAAAGAACTTGGTCACCTCGTGGGGCACATTTGGCTTTTGATTTTGTTTTATTTTATTTTTTGGTTGCCAAGATAAAATTGGTCACCTCGTTGGGCACATTTGACTTTTTTTTTTTTTTTGGGTTGAACATATAAAGTTTCCGGATCTCTTGCTTACACTCCCTCTCCCGTACCACTCAACCCAACCCTTCCCTTATATTAGACTTGTGTTGAAAAACAAAAAATCAGTATTCATAATGAACAACAATGGATCCGAATATTTAGCACGAATTCCCGACTGCATTTTATTTTTTAATCTTTTCTGCTTTCTTAGCTGGATCTTGCCCTTAAAAGAACACATGACGATTGCCAATTGCAGTCCTTAACTGTTTTCGCCCATTATGAATTTCAATACAAGGATAAATATATTTTTCACCTTGTCTATCTCAAGATTCACTCGGTCTAGCTAGCAGAGACAGACCCCCGAGGGGGGTGGGGGAGCCGCCCCCACAACTTTTAAAAATTTGGACCTATTTATTTTTAAGTGATATTACTTTGTCCCCAGTTTAAGATAAGTTATTTTTTATTTCCTTCTTCTTTATTAATGTTAGTAAACAATCATTAGTAGCTAGTATAGGCTGTATAGCTTTTGAACAGCAACTAATTAAAGAAACATAATTTATTTTTATGTAAGTCTACAATAAACTAACTCCTAATGTAAGATTGACTTGAATTAAAAAATTTTAGAAAACTAACCCCAAAATGTAAGGTTGAATTAGATTTAAGAGGAAAAAAAAAGTAGGAGTATTGGTTAAAAACAAAAACAAAATGTACAGCTTTTTAATGTGTTATAAGTGCCTATCATTGCCAACTCTATTGAGGCTTTGAATAATGATGTTCTTGCTTATACATTGATCAGATGATATTGTGAAAGAAATAATTCGAAAAAATTGATGTTAATTCAATAATTGATGTATTTGATAAAACGAAGGATATAAAACATAGGCTTGCATCCCTTGTATTATAAGGAAATAAAATGATTAAAAAGTCTAATTTTGATACCTTGTCTTTTACAACTAAAAACATATTATTGCTAGTTATTATAAAACTTTCATTTTAAGTTTTTTTATACCCTATTTGCTAAAATATTGTTTTATTATATGTTTGACTAGTGGTCCCCCAACTTAAAACCCTGGGTCCATCATTGTTTTTAAATTTGAAAATCCTCATTATAATTGTTTTGTTCCTTTTAGTTTTTGTTCTCAGCATCTCCGCATTGGGAATACTTGGGATACTTGCCTTTCTTTTTTGGGTGTGGGGAAGGGTTGAATTTTCTTGTAGAGGCAACTCGTGAATTGCAGCATAGAGATGCTTCATCCAATGGCCATTAATTTTTAGTTAAATGTTTTGTCTATTATGTTGACTTGGAGGTCCTTCTTTTAATGTTGAAAAGTACTCCCACATCATGAATAGGAAAAAAATTAATTATAGGGTAAATTACTAATAATCTCCTTATGATTTTGCATATTATCACGTAACTTCTCAAATTTACTCGTGTAGTTTTATGTAAAATGGTAAACAGCCTCTTTAACATCTTTAGTTAAATGCTAGTATAACCTTTACTTAAATACTAAATAGAATGAGGATTTAACCACCATGTATGACTATGTTAATATATGTAAAATTGTAGGAGGTTAAGTGAATATTTATGCAGATTTATAGGAGAGCAAAGTGGACATTATAATTCCATCACATGCATTTTTTGAGCGCGTCTAGGTCAGTGTTAATCAGATATACCTTCGATTCATTTTTTACTTTATATAAAATTTTGGATAGTAACGTAGATATTTTAAAATGTTAGCGAGTCATATGGCAAATGATTTAGTATTTGTCATAGTAGCTGCAACTTATTTGGTTGGTTGTATGTCCGTGGCATGATGCTACATGTCTCAAAACACCTGTTCGATGTCGCTTTAGATAGAACAATGATACAGATGCATAAACTTCTGTCTGGGCATGCAATCTTGCATCCCCTTTTTCTATCATTTTCGCTAACAAATTGTTCAGTAGGCCAATTTTCTTTCTTTAGTCCAGTTTCCTAAAATCCATAAAAATTCCCTGCAGAATGATACACAATACTTTGGAGCTATTGTTGGCCGGGTTGTTAATCGGATTGGTGGTGCTCAGTTCACTCTAAACGGAGTTCATTATAAGCTTGATGCTAATGAGAAACCAAACATGCTTCATGGTAATTTACTCCCAGCTATAACACATGTAAATTTGAGTCATCAACTTTAACCACTGACTCTGTCTGTGGATGCTATGTATCGTGAGGGAAACAGGTGGTAGAAAAGGATTTAGCCTGCTCACTTGGAAGGTGGAGAAATACGTGAAAGATAAGGCCAATCCTTTCATTGTATTGTCCTATTACAGTCCTGATGGAGAAGAAGGATTCCCTGGAAATCTCCTGGTTAGAGTGACCTATGCTCTACCTGAACCATATAAGCTGAGCGTAATAATGGAAGCGGAAGCCCTGAACAAGGCTACTCCTGTGAATCTAGCACAACACAGTTACTGGAATCTTGGAGGCCATAACAGTGGTGATGTCCTCTCGGATAAAGTCCAAATATTCGGCTTACACTACACGCCTGCGAACAAGCAGCTCATCCCGACTGGAGAAATCTTACCTGTTAAAGGAACCCCCTACGATTTCTTGAAGCCCCACAAAATTCAAAGCCAGATGAAAGGACTTCCGAGTGGCGGAACTCCATCTGGTTATAATGTGAATTATGCCCTTGATGAAGGCAAGGACCACAAGCTGAAGCTCGCAGCAATTGCGTACAGTAAGAAGACTGGTATTGGGATGATGATATCAACAAGTGCTCCAGGTCTGCAGTTTTACACGGCTAATTACTTGAACGTGACAGGAAAAGGTGGATATGTTTATCAGTCACATGCAGCATACTGTTTTGAGACTCAAGGATTCCCTGATGCAGTGAACCATCCAAATTTTCCCTCAACAATCGTTAATCCAGGAGATCTTTATGTACACAACATGTTGGTTGAATTCAAAATCAAACAAAAATAAGAGCTCTACTAATGTACGTACCCGAAGAGCAATTGAAGCTGCCCTGATTTGAATCAGCAAATAAATGAGTAACAATTTTATGTTAAACAGTGCTCTGTTACTTTAACCATTACCTAACCTGTCGATGGATTCTATCAAACATGTAATATTTAGATATCTGCATTCATTCAGCATACCTTAGAATTAAACAGATGCTATTAGCAATTTAGGAATTCCAATGGCTCCTCGAGAGGAATTAGGATATATGGAAGAATCTCAATTTCACAGAGTATTGAAAGGATTGGAAAGAAGTAATTGTAGTTCCAATAGACTAGCGGCCTGATAAATCCATGGAGTCCATCCAATGGGCTTTTGCACAGACCTTTCAGTGAAAAGGCCTTCATTTTCCACTTTCCAGCATACTATTGTGATGTTCTGGATTCTGGGTCTACCAACATTCCTTTAATGAAACTGTCCAATGTGTCTTTAGGACTCTTCATGTATTGTTTTTCACTCTTAAAGCGGCTGCATCTGGCTTGGAAATTCAGAGCAGTTTAGTGGATCATGTTGTCTCGGATATTTCCACGGAGGAACTTGCCATTTCACAAAGAATGCAGTGCCAAAAAGTCCCTCGAAGGACCAATACTAGGCCGAATCAGTTGAGGACCCTGGGCCTGATCCTATACAGGATAGCCCCGGATGGTCCTCCTTGTGCCTAGCTGGGTGGGCTCTACAACTACAAGAGTACCAAGCCAGATGCTGGACTGGCTCTACGTTCGCCACTAACATCTTTTAGTATTTTTTAAGATTTTTTGCTGTTTTATTTCTTTAAATATTCTTACTGCTCTTAATTTGCCGATATTGTCCTGGATTAACTTTTTATACACAAATGGTATAAAGATTTTTTTACACTAGTAACTTTAGATGTATATCATATATATATGATTTAAATTTCAAATTTGAATTTATATTATGTGGCATAATCCAAACGTACTAATGTAAAAGAAAAATTATACACTGAAAGTATATAAAAAAAACTATCCATATTCTTCTTTGTGAAAATGCTATCCATTTCACCACTACTTTGATTGATACAATCAATTAGGATGCATTTGATAAAACTGAAGTCTAAAAATTTGAAACCTGAAATCTGAATCCATTAAGTTATTGAATAGTTAAGTATTAAATTTGATACATTTGAGTAGATATCACATTAAGTGACAAGTGAATAGCTTATCACTCATTTTTGGGACTAAGTTTTGCTTAGAAAATTCAATATCATATAATTAATTCAGATGTTCTATTTTTTATTATCAAGTGCAACTGAATATATTAATATCTGAATCCATTAAGTTTAAGTGCTGAATTGAGTTATCAAACAGGGCTTAGTCAATTTTGTGTTGTTAAAGAGCAATTTAGCTAAGTTATACACAAATACCATAATTGTTTGGTTATGGTTCCTTTTCTAGTATAGGAAAATCGTTTTGCAATTCTTTATGCATGGTAACATTGAGAAAGAGGGAGGAATTTGATCGCTGAAAGAAAAAACAAAAAAGAAAAAAAGAAAGACCTTAATCAATAGGTGATCTAGTTTCAACGTCCTACAAAGAAAAATACCTTAGGCAGTGGGTTTAGGTTTACAAACTAAACCACTATCAGTAACTTACTCTCTATTTTCTGATATTCATTTTTACTATTGTTACTACTTTCATGTGCTTAATTCAAACACATGATGTTATCAAAGTTTGATTACTTTATATATTGTACGTTGTGATGCAATTGAAAAAGACTAGGGTATTTTGAAAAGCCAAAATAGCTTAGTTTTGGTTTATTTAAAAAAAAAAGTTTGTTCAAAATACCATCTATAGTATCACTCTTAAATACTCACAAGTTTTAGAAAAAACACCAAAACAGATACGTTAAATCGGATATTGACGGCGGAGGCGGATAACGATAGTAGGTAGGATGTCTTTGGATACCTTGGACAAACACCAACATTTTTTTAAAAATAATTAAAGTAAATTACAATAAAGTTTGAAACCAACACCAAAAGAATCTACCTCCTAAGCAAACTTCAAATTACATTGGACCCAATTTATTCATGTCCGTGAATTGGCCTAACTAAAACATTGGAAGAAGTGAGACAGATTTTATGCTTTAAGAATTAAAATGTGACGGGTTTTACAATTTAGGAACCAAAGTGAAACATATTTTATAAGGTTAACCACACTTAACCCTCTTGAACTTCGGGGTAAGCAACATTTTACCCCTCCTAAACTAAGAATATATACAGTTTATCCCCTAGTGGCATCAGATTTTATATTATCTAGTGGCATTCAGTGAATTTATATTAATGCCCATACATATTATCTATATAGACTACCATGTCCATTACGTGGGAATCTTGGCACCCTTAATAATAGAAACTCGTGCGATGTTAAAAGAAAACGAAAACAAGGAAGAACAGGAGATTAACAAATGAAGCATTCTATTTATCGAGGAAAGAAGAGAGAAACAAGCTCAGGTTTTTCTCATACCATGTTTTGAAGCCCTAAAGTATGGTGTTTCTCGAAATTTTATCAAGTCTAATGTGTATGTTTGTTGTGATAAACATGTTTACTTGTGGGCCTCCACTTCTATTCTAGAATCATTAGTTTAATCAGAGTTAATAAACAATAATCCTAGTAGTTTTGTATTTGTTTGACATTTCTACATCAACTCTAATTTATGTAATTTTTTTAATTTTTTAATATGTTATCCTATTTGCTTCTAGAGTAAAAAACCTGGGGAGCCCTTAAACTGTCACCGTTGTCAAGTTTTGGCCCTCGATCTAATTTTTGTCTTCGATAAGCCCCTAAACAATAAAAAATGCATAGTTTAAGTGCTTCCAGTCATTTTATATGTGAGTCAAGCCGGAAGCAAATGGTATTATTGTACAACCATATTTGAAGTATCAAGAAAAGTATCTCTCTCTCTCCAGCTAATTATTTCATCTACAGGTTTAAGTAGAAGTTGAAGTAGCAGGACCTGGATTTTTTATTATTATTATTACTCAAACATCTATAGCTATTTTATCATCCACCAAATCCAGACAATCAACATCAATAGCTTGTTCCTTTTTTTTTAGAGTTCAAAAGCTTAAAGTGAGCTGCAAAAGTAAGACAACAATTCAACTTGTCTGCTTACAACTTCAATGCTTGCAAAAACATAAAGAGATCCAAAAATTCACCGATAGGCCATAGTGCTTCCTGAGTTAGATTGTTAATTAGGAGTAGAAGAAGAGGATAGCATCTCCATGAACTTCTTGTCCCGTCTTTCCATGGCCACATCCCAAACGTCGTTATCGATGTGCTTCGGCCAGCCATGGGTGGCTTTGTGGATGAAGTCCTGAGCATTCCCCATCACGAAAGCATGCCAACTATGATGTCCAATGGTAGAATTGGCTGGGTTGCTAGTCACTGTGTTGTTCCCCACACCGCTGGTAGAGCTTTTGCTTGCAGAGGCTGGATTCTATCTTTAGGTACAAGGAGATTATTGGTCAAGGGTTCAAGGTGAAGATGGTCTAATGCTTTTTATTAGAAATCTGTCTAATGGATCTAAAAAAGTTCAAGGTGAAGATCTGATGCTTTTTTTGTTAGAATTCTTGTCTAATGGATCTAATGCTAATTCTGGTCCTGATGTTTCAATTATAGTTGGACGAAATTGTCATTTAATTCCGGCTTGAC
This sequence comes from Coffea arabica, assembly GCF_036785885.1. Lineage (NCBI taxonomy): Eukaryota > Viridiplantae > Streptophyta > Magnoliopsida > Gentianales > Rubiaceae > Coffea > Coffea arabica. The sequence goes on from NC_092313.1 coordinate 31,276,660, forward strand.
TTCGGTATAAAATGATTGGAAGCACTTAAACTATGCACTTTTAATCGTTTAGGGACTTATCGGAGACAAAAATTAGATCGAAGGCTAAAACTTGACAACGGTGATAGTTTAAGGGCTCTTCAAGTTTTTTACTCTTGCTTCTATGAACATAGCAATATGTTTTCTATCTATCTAATAGACAAAGTGTCTAAGGAAATGTGGAGCTAATTTTCGTCGTCTTCTTACTGTTCCTGGCTCTCATGTTAGTGTTGGCTCCCACGCTGGTGTTCCTGGCTCCCACATTGTCCTTTTGTTGTTCCTCTTTTTCTTTGGGAGGGGAGGGGGGGTATGATAATTATATGATGTCCTACTGATCAATAGAGGACTACAATTTGTGTGTGTCAGTTAGGTTTGTGTCTAATCCATTTGTGTGTTGCGTAGAAATTATTAAATGCAAGAAATCATTGTAGTTGTTGGCTCTTGACTCAAGAAAATGTATTAATTCATTTAAAAATCACTTTTGTATCCTTATTTTTTGGTTATTCCCAATTTTGTATCCTTATTTTTTGGTTATTCAATCTTATCTTATATTCTAATGATGTTGTTTATTATTAAATGCTCTGTGTTTTTTGATATTAAAAGTCTTCAATAAATGTTTATCCTTTTCATTAAATTATCTACTACAAAAAATTGATTTTCGTCTAGGACATATTTCTCATTTCAATCATAAAGATTTGAATAAATATTTATGCTTCTCATTAATTATCTCATATTTGTATTTTTCATTATTATTAAATGCCGCTAGTATATCTTTATCCTTTTCATTAAATTACCTACTAAAAGGAATTAATCCCTATGTGGGACATGTAATTAATTTGTCCTTTGATTTGTAAAGTTTTGAATAAATATTTATGCTCGTCATTAAATCATATTTTATTATAGAAGGCATTAATATCTACGTTAAAAAAAGAAGTTATCATTTATATTATTCTTATTATATAATTAAATGTCCTATGATTATCTGCATAAAATGTTTATCATTATGATTAATTTATTTGGTATAGACAATCAGTTTGTTTTTGGTGTAATTTATATTATTCGTATTATTATTAAATGGGGTGTTATTGTTTCCATAAAATATTTATTCTTCTGATTAACTTACTTTGTACAAACAATTAGTTTGTTTTTTATGTAAAGAATTGATATTTTCCTTTCAAAATCAAATAATTTATGTTTTATATAATTTTCATTGAATGTGCTTTCATTTTCATTATTAATTTAGTAAATTATTTTTTGAACTTTTATTAAAAATAGTATGACGGTTATTATTATAATTTTTAAAGAATAATGCTTTTCTCTGTTAAATTATTTGGTTTGAACAAATTATTACCTTTGAATTATCTTTTGAACTTTTTTAAGTGGAGAAAATATTAAAGAAGGGTGTCAATATCATTTTCGTTTGAAGCACGTCTTTCTTCTATGGAACATTGTATCTTATTGTACCCGCCTTTTCTTTTAGGAGCTACCACTTCATGCTAACTGCTTCTTAAGTACAGTGGTCATTATGATCACGCGCATTCCAACTCCTATTCTTAATAAACTATAAATTTTCATTTTAATTAAACACAATTCTTTTAAATATCAATGCATTTTTTCACAATTCTTCTTTTTTCACTTTTTTAGTCAAAATGTTTCTATCCATGCATTCTCTAGCATGTGATTTTACTATTTTAATGACTCTTGATAGGTTGTCAAACCTGTGCAATAATAAATATTTGCTCAAACAAAGTATAATTTCTGTAGATAGTGGTAAGCAAAGTCGAATCCACAGGAACTGGGGATATTTGTCTTTTTTGAAATTCAAACTAACAAAGGGGGATTTTCTTTATAAGAATGGTAATAATTAAACGGTTCAAATAAAAATAAATAGCTGATTGGAATTTAAACGACAAATTATTAAAACCAAATTAATAATAACTAAGCTCTAGCCAAGAAATAACTTCGGCAATGGTTCACCCAATTGATCATCGATGCAGAGATAATTCCAACTATTAACTAATAAATAAGTTATAATTGTCTAACAAGCGATAACAGTCAGCCCTCAGGGGCTTGGTCTAGTGGTTGAGGTTGCTGAAGATGGAGCTTCAGGTTCCTGGTTCGAACCTTGCTGCCAGCAAGTTGCTGAGGGTGGTGAATAGTCTGCGGGATACACCTAAAAAAAAAAAAAAAAAAAAACGATAACAGTCAACTCCTCCTTACTCTGTCGATGATTAAGGTACGTCCATTAATCACTACTCTAATCGATAAATAATTCTAAGTACGCCTATAAGATTTAATTTTCCAATTACCTTACATATTAGAGGAGCGCTATTCTAACCAAATAATATACTACCAGGGTTATTTTAGATTAGTCCGCGTATTCTCCTGACACAAATCCAATTATGCCAGTTGCCACTATTTTAGAGCAATTAAACAATTACGGATTTAACGCTCCAATTGACATTAGGTTGCTAAATTAATTCAATATCCAGGTCCAGGATATTGAATTAATAAAACAACAATAAACACTACAATCAGAGAATATGCAAATGTCAGTAAATAAGAGGAATAAATAAAATTAGTGAGATCTCACAATTTTTAAATGAACCAAAACCTTCGTTGTTCCTTGACTAGAAAAAGAGATTTAGTTCATCTTCGTCAAAACAAGCTCATGTGAAATTGCAAAAGTAATTATCGTGTACATTGTCTTCAATTGAGATGAAAAATCCGATGGAATAAGCCACAAGAACAAGACGAAAAAGTCAAAAACAAAAGTAGTCAAGATGGTCTGCTTTTTTTTCCTCCCTAATTCCTACCTCCTATCCGACTACTAAGAGGAATAAAAGGGAAGACTCCTAGTCTCCGCTGACCTCCTTCCTTTTTGGAAACTACCAAAAGAAGAAAAAGGAGAGCTCCCCAAAATTGCTCCTAGTCTGCCGCAGTTGACCACTGGATAAGGAAAACAATCTCCATTTGGACTCTTGTTTCCTTTTACTATTCAAACTCTTATCCTAACAACCGTCAAAATTAATTTGACTAATCCAGAGGTGTACAATTTGACAATTTTGGCATGGTTTGCGACCCACATTGCAACGTTGACGTCCCGAAGCCAATATAGTGAGGGATTTGCACCTTTTTAAGATATTTTGTTCCAACTCCCTACAATAAGCACAAATGCCAAAAATGAATAGAATCTGCTAATTAATGCACCTTCGGTAAGGTAATAGGAGGAAATTAATTATAAAATAAATGACAAAATTACGTCTCATCAATTCCCCCCACACCTAAACCATGCTTGTCCCCAAACATGAGAACAACAAACCAATACCAATTCCTGACAATGGTTATTACTCTATCTTCCTTATTGCCAGATACCAAGAAAACACATATCAAGCATCAATGGTCGAGATCCAAGAAACATCACCCCAGTTAACTTCTAAATCGCAAACTCTTCCAATTTATGACTAACTATTCTAAGAAAAAGGAATGGTCGATCAACATTTATCAGTAAACGGTCCAACTATTAACCAAAATCTCAACATTAAATCCATAGATCAGCAGACTAACTTTACTCACACACTTACACAACTTGCACAATTATATATATATATTTCAATAGTAACGCTAATAGGCTTAGTCTTTAGCCATTAGAATCTTTTGGCACGAACTCCAATATTTGTCAGATGAAGGAATTCGGTTACTTAGCTCTTGTCGCTATAAAATCACATACTCATATATATTACTACTTTTAGATGCGAGAATCGACACTTTTGGTGAAAATTCCTGGTTATTCAGCAGTAATAACTAGCGGAGTATAGCCAAATTTGTTCACAAGTAGACAACAAAATAACTCACAATATCACATAAAATAACAGCAGCTAGCCTCAATTCCTCGAACATGGAAAACTAAAGTTAATAATTGGACTAATTCACATAAAAAAATGCCAAGCAGTTATTCCATATGTCTCGAAAAGTTAACCAAAAATTATAAGGGTTACAAAATCATCAATATTCATCAAAAAGATATTTCTAGACTTAACCAAATTAACTTGATACACTTTAATTACTAAGATTTGACAATAGGAGAATTAGACTCAACCCACCATCATCAATCCTTGGTAGTCACAGATATGCTAATCACTAATACAAATAAAAAGAAAATAAAAGAAAAACATAACAAATACCAAAAAAAATAAAGGAAAAAAATCTAAAAATACTAGTTGTACCACAGCTCCCCCCACCTAAATTCAACATTGTCCTCAATGAAGGTCATAAAGCAAATAAAGAAAATTAGGACAATGAAACTTTCCCGAATACGTGGTGGAGGGTCCCGACTGGCTATGGAATAGGTGGAAATGGCAAAATGAACCTGACATGGTGGAAGTAGGCGGCCAAGTTCTAAGATATCTGGACCACCTGATCAACAATATTCGTCATCCGCTCGTCCACATGATGAACCTGTGCTCGCAGGTGTCGCCACTCAACATCAGATGCCATCGGTAGAGGAGGCATAGAAGAAGAAGGTCTGACAGTGTCATCGGCCGATCCAGGAGCTGAAAAGGACCGTGCTCGTATAGAGGGACGGTGAACCGGTGCTCTAGTAAGTCCCGGGAGTGTAAACCAGAAGGTATCATCAACCAACTCTATAACGCCCATTTATTCGAGATAGTGTTTAGCCAAAAATTCCATGCGAAAAGCCAAATGGAGATCATGGTGCTGAGGATTGAGGACCTCTAGCCAGATTGCCAGGTGTGTGATATAAGACTCGAGTATCAAGGATTTGTTTTTCTTAGCTAAAACGGTTTTAAATTGAGATACTAGCCAATACCCCAAATTCACCTTAATATTATTTTTCATACACCAGATAAAGAAGAATTCAGGTCTAGAAAGTATATCGGAACTATCCTTATGACCCGAGTAATTGTAGACTAAGAATCGCTGAACATATCGGGAACTGGGGTCCTTAAGGTAAGAACTCTTGGATCTAGAAGGATCGTAACAGTCCCCGTCAACAGACATTTCCTTCCAAATATCAGGGTGATGAGAGAAAAATGGTTCTATGTAGCCACAAGCACTCTCAGCGTACTCATTAGTCTCAGCATATTCCTGAATAATGAATCCGAATGCCAAAATGGTTCTTGATAGGGTGCATTTTAGTGGGATATTTTGGATAATATTGCACAATTGTTTGATTAAATATTGCATTAATTGGGTGGAATCTACTCAAATATGATTTTGGTGCTCATTGCAGGAATTGATGCTGAAAAGTGCTTGAAATCAAAATTCAAAGGATTCGTCGCACGTGGGGCACTTCAAGCAGTGGGGTCCGCTTAAGGAAGCTGAAGAAATTAAATTGTAATAGGTTTTTCTTTTATTTAGGTAGTTTTTGGTATTTAAATACAAATTTTTGGAAAGGAGTAAAAAAAATAAGAATTTGGGGGAACCGTTTGTTTTTCCCTCTGGTGGGGCCGGCGGAGTAGAAGGAAACAAATCCCTTCAATTTCGTGGCTACTAAAACAAAAAAGAGGGAAGTATTAGACTCCCAGGAGGTCTGCTTTGCTGAGGATGTATTTTTCATTTGGCTTTGCTATGCTTTGAAAACAATCAGGAGACAAAAAGCCACCGTTGTTGACTTTTGAAATCACTTTTCATTCTTGTATTGATCTTTTTTCTTTTTTTTTTTATCTAAACAACATCAATTTATTCATTTTCCTGCGACCGTTTACGTATCAACTGGGCAACTGCCCTTACAATCTGCATAAGCAAGCTCGAGCACCCAGCTTGGGAAGTTATCCTTCCATTCGGCAGAACATTCCAACTGTAAAGCTTTCTTAGCTAAAGTATGACTGACAGAGTTGTTTGCCCTTCTAGTATGAGCAAAACAACATTCATCAAAATTTGATACAAGTTTCTTTATATCAACTAGCACTGTACACCTAATCACCTTCTCAGCTGCACTATTAAGTTCTCTCACCACCTGCAAGCAGTCTGACTCAAATACTACTTTGGTCCATCCCTTTTGCTTTGCCAACAGCATGGCGCATCTGATTGCTAAGCCTTCCTCTAACTTTGCCTGCGTACATATTGACCTCGGTAGTGCCCAAGCTCCCTTCATCTCCCCATCCCAATTCCTCGCAACTATCCCCCAACCAGCCTTATCAGTCTCTTGATGCAAAGCAGCATCTGTGTTCATTTTATTCCAGCCTTCCTTTGGTCGCTTCCAGCCAGGTGTTTCTTCACACTCCTTCACACTTCCATCAACCCTCTCCGCCTCCTCCAGCTGAGCCTCATGATACTCTCTCCACCCCACCACAGCTTTATTGACTGTTGTCCTAGGATCTCTTCTTTTTTTGTTAAACTGCATACCATTTCGTGACTTCCAAATCTGCCACAACAAATGCACAGTAAGCTCAACCCGGTCCTTCCCCCTCTCCTTTTTCACTGCATCTTTTAGCTCTTCCCACCAAAACCAGAATTTACTCCTAAAACTCTCGAGACCATCCCAACAGAGAGGGGTAGCCTCCCAAATAGTCGTGGCATTACTGCAAAAGAAAAACATATGCTCCAGTGTTTCTTGGCTTTCCCTACAGCACCTGCACAACCAGTCTCCTCTTGAGCATCTATCTCTAACTAGTACATTTACTGGCAAGATACCATGCAAGCATTTCCAAATAAAAAGCTTTAGCTTCTGCGGCACCATCATCCCCCAAAAGGAGTTCTAGCTCTGAGCTGAGTAACTTCTACTACAACTAGCTGCTCTCTTGGTTCCTTCCTGCTTCTCCCTTCTCTTCCTACACTTTGCTAGCTTGTAACCTGACTTCAATGTGTACACCCCTGTTGGCGACAGTGCCCAATAGATTCTATTTTCCCAGGTTGCACACTCAGGGGAATTCTGAGCACCATCTTCGCCTTCTCTTCAGTAAAAACCGCATTAACCAAATCCTTATCCCATCTCCCATCCTGTATGAGCTCACTAACCCTCAAGACCTGACCTCCGTTTATCGCTTGAGTTGTAGGTCTTCCACCTTCCACGCCTGGCAACCACCTGTCCTCCCAAACCATGATGGACTTCCCATCCCCCACCTGCTTCCTCATCCCTTCCTCCAACAAATCCCTGGCTTTCAGCAAGCTTTTCCAACACCATGAATCTGCATTAGAACCTTTAGTCTTCCAGATCGAAGAGCCTTTAAAGTATCTAGCTTTTAGGATCCTACTTACGAGCAAGTTTGGCTTTGTCAAGAGTCTCCAAAGCTGCTTTGCTAACAAAGCTAGATTAAATTCATGCAGTTCCCTATACCCTAATCCCTCTTCGGCCTTCACCTCTGTCATTCCCCCCCACTTTAGCCAGTGTATTTTTGGCTCTTTTTCCTTCTACCCCTACCAGAAATTAGCCATTTCTGAGCAAATCTCATTGCACAACACCTTTGGCAACAGACATCAAGATATCACATAAGTTGGTAAAGCCATTATTACTGACTTCAGTAATACTTCTTTTCCAGCTTGACTCAGTACTGCTCCTTCCATCCCTTTAGCCTTCATACTGTTTTTTGCCTTATGAAATCTAAAACCTGCTTCTTAGATCTGCCAATAACAAGAGGCAGCCCCAAGTACCTGCCTTACATTACCTGTTTCATGCCTTGAAGCTCATCCATCACTTCAGTTCTTTGCCACGCAGCCACATTCTTGCTAAAAAACAAGGATGACTTCTCAACATTGATCACCTGGCCTGATGCTTCCTTGTACACCTTTAATATTCTCTTCAGTTCTCCTGTCTCCACTCCTTTGGCTTTGCAGAAAATCAATGAGTCACCTGCAAAAAACAAATGAGACAAGTAAGGAGCCCCATGAGCTATCCTCATCCCAGTTAGCTTTCCCAAGACATTCGACTGCTTAATCAAGGAAGTAAAACCTTCAGCACATAATAAAAACAAATATGGGGAAAGAAGGTCCCCCTGACGCAACCCTCTGGTTGGTCTAATGAATCCAGTTTTCTCACCATTAGTATTGACAGCATATGTAATAGTAGTCACACACTCCATAATCCACTGGATCCACTTAGAACAGAATCCCATTTTTTCCATTATTCTGGCCAGAAAAATCCATTCAACTCTGTCATATGCCTTGGACATATCTAGTTTGATAGCCATAAAGCCATTCCTACCAGCTCTTTTGTTTTTTAGAAAGTGGACACTTTCGTGAGCAATCAGGATATTATCTAAAATTTGCCTCCCAGGAACAAAAGCAGATTGGGAGTGGCAGATGCAATGGCTCATAACTTTCTTAAATCTATTTGTGATTATTTTAGAAATAACTTTATATATGACATTACAAAGGCTAATAGGTCTAAAGTTAGTGATTGTGGAAGGGGAATCAATTTTTGGGATAAGGCTTATTAGAGTCTCATTTATAGATTTAAGAAGATGACCAGAATGAAAAAAACTTTGTACAGCCTGAACTACATCAATCCTAACAACATTCCAGAATTTTTGAAAAAAGAGGGGGGACATACCATCTGGGTCAGGGGACTTATTTGGATGCATTGAGAAGACAGCCTGAGCGATTTCCTGCTCTTTGACTGGTCTGGGCAACTTGCGATTCATCTCATCAGTTATGGTCAGAGGGATGCCTTGCAGGATTTCAGTGAATTCCTTTGGACTTTCTGTTGTAAAAATCTGCTGGAAATAATCTAGAATCTCCTGCCTTGTTTCCTCCTCAGTCTTACACCAGTCCCCATATCTGTTCCTTAGTATACTAATTCTATTCACTTTTCTTCTCCCCGCCACTCTTGCATGAAAGAAACTAGTATTCCTATCTCCTTCCTTCAACCAGCTCACCCTTGCTTTTTGGCTCCAATACAATTCCTCCTTTTTATATGCTCATTCTTGTATTGATCGATTTGAGTAAGAAAGCAAAAAAAAAAAAAAAAAAAAAAGAAAACAAAAAAAACCCTTTCTCATATGTTTGTGAGGAATTAGGGAAAAGAAAGCAAAGAGGGCAGCCGCCATTGTTGACATTTTTGGCTCTTGCTTTTTACTTTTGTTGGATGCAATTGGAGAGAACAATCCGACTCACTTGTACGTTTGGTTTTTGGGGACAATTGAAAGCAATCGAATTCCTTGTTCTTTTCTTCTATTGTTGACCGAAGTTAAGAGATCCAATTCGGCAATTTCTCCCAATTCTCCACGCGCGGTTTGTCCTCCATTAATAGAGAGCTAATTCCCTAATTCTAGTCAAGAGGACAACTGAAGATTTGGTTCTGCAATTACTGTGAGATCGAATTCATTTTAATCGCTTCCTCATTTATTGGTATTTATATGTTTCCTACTTTTAATTGTTATAGCTCTTATGTATGATTGATTAGTGCGCAATAATTGATTATTCACATAGGTTATTTTGCTAAATAGGGGTAATTGAATCCGTAATTGTTTAATTATCTCTATTTCAGTAGCGACTGGCGTAATTGGGTTTAAGTCAGGGAAACATACGATCTAACTTAAACAAACCCTAGTAGCGTGTTTGTTAGTTAGGATTGGGCCTTTCTAATTATTAATGCAATCTAGAAATTAAATCTTACAGTCGTACCTAGGGTTATTTTTGGGTTAGAGAAATAGTTAACGGTCATAGCTTAACTATCAAAAAATTAAGAAAGGTTGGTTATTTATCGCGTGTATGACAACTATAACCAATCTATTAATAAATGTGGAATTATCTGTGAATCGATGATCAGTGCATGAACCTATTCTAAAGTGTACCCTTGGCTAGAATTCTCACAATTATTACTTTTAATTAATTATTTTCTGTATTTAATTTATTTAGTTAGTATTTAATCTTAAAAACCCCAATTTGTCCTAACTCGGAAGGAAATAAATTTTTTTTCAGTCCCTGAGAAGACGACCCTGCTTACCACTGTCTACTAGTTAGTGAATTTAGTCAGATAATTAATTTGGATATATCAGATTAAGCAAACTCTTCGGAAATAGGGTGAATCAAGTAACCCATTACATACCTAGAGTCCCTGCTCCAGTACCTAAAATTGATTATTGACTACTTTTGGTGGTAGTTAGGATTTATTTATTATTATTGTACAGGTTCAGGACCTGTCAGTTCTTAACCTATTAGCCGGAAGTGAATTACATATGGGGTATCTGCAGTATACCTCGTAGGCAAGTCAAACTCAAAAGTGGAGCAAAACTCTCTAACCAGTTCAACAAACGCGGGACAAAAAATTTCAGCATAAGGTCTCCAACCAATAGATGTAAACATGAGCTTACCCTCCTCCCGGATACCCAAAGCATCCATGGTATTTTGTCAAGATATTTATGGGGGATGATACGTCGCTCGAAACACACAGCATATTGCTGTTTATCAGCGACTTTCGTAAAGTTTAGATGACCTCCAAAGTGAGAGAGTGTAGCAACATGGACACCCTTACCCCTATCGAGACGTGTTCATACACCCGAAAAAAAAGGTTGGTTGGTAGGTTCATTCACAAGAATGGTAAGTTGAGGTGTAGGGGGTAGGGATCTAGATGCCCTAGACGTAGATGTGGATTTTTGCCTAACCATAGTATGTACCAGTCAAGCCAATCAACAAGAGAAACAGAATTTTCAATACTCACCAGAAAACTAACAATGAATCAAAAGTCCAACGAATATATCAATCTAAGAAACCAAGATAGCAACTATGTCCAACGAAGCCAATAATCAACTCAAGAAGCACTGGTGGCTCCCAATTTAACAGTTAAATGCACAATTTATCCAACCAAAATCTCAACAAATGTCCCAATAATGCAGCAGTTCCCAACAACAGTTAGAGGACACCATGAAACAATATAATCTAGCAAAACAATTTCCGATTGAGGCTCGCAAGTTATTCTAGAGGTAGTGGTCAAAAAATGAGTAATGTACTGGAGGAAGTCAATCGAGCAAATACAAAAGTTAAGTACCTCTATTGTACACCCACCACGAGCAGAGATGGAGGGTATAAGACCACGGGTCGGACGGCAGCTGTAGTGGCGGTGTACGGCAGTGACAGATCGCAGGGGGAATAGGACGCCGACGTGCATCTCGGTCCAAGACTAGCGATGGCGGCGCGCGATGAGAGAGAGAGAGAGAGACAGTACGAGAGGATAGGCGGCGGTTGGGGTTTTGACCAAAGAGGAAAGAAAAGGGAAACAAGGGAAGAAGAAATGAAGAAAGGAGAAAGAAAGGAAAGGAAGAAAGAAAGAAAGAAGAGGGAAAAAAATAGGTTTGGTTTTTTTTTAAAAAATTTAAATCTAAAAATAGAGATTTGAAATTTAAAATTTGAATTTAAACGACAATAAAATTTTTTAATAAATATATATATACCTCTCCCTTGAACACGACGTGGGCATGTCATAGGGGTGGAAATCCTTCTGATGAAGATTTTGAGAATTGCATATTACCACGTGCCCAGATAGCGCGGGCACGTCATGAAGGCAAGAACCCTTCTGATGAATGTCTGGTGAACTAAGAGTTATCACGCCCTGTTGATGCGGGTGCGTCATAAGGGTGAAAACCCTTCTGATGGAAAGTTCAAGAATTGATCATTATCACGCACCCTGTTGACGCGAGCACGTCATGTCGGTCAATCCTCACCAGGATCGGTGAAAGAGCTCTCCAAGTGACTTGATACGGGCACGTCATGAGAGTTGAAACCCTTCTGATGAAGCACTTGGGACTTGCACATTACCACGTGCCCAATTGACGCGGGTGCATCATGTTGGGGGAACACCTACTAATCATCAGAAATGAGAAATTAAACCAAAAATTTGGGAAAACTTTAAGGAAATATATTGAAGCGATCAACTAAAACTGAACAAACAACTAAAAGAAATTGGGTTGCTTCCCAATAAGCACCTTTCTTTAACGTCTTCGGTTAGACATGGCTAGGTATCGCCAATTGGAATAATTTGGTGTATCCAAATGTATCATCTCCACTTCTCTACTTGGAAAGTCCTCGTAATAGTGTTTGAAACGATACCCATTCACCACAAACTTGTTGTTCATCTTAATGCTCCGGATCTCTACTGCGCCATAGTGAAAGACGTAAGTAACAATAAAAAGGCCGATCCAACGGGAACGCAGTTTACCTGGAAATAACTTGACCTGGATTGGTCCTAGAGATTTGTTGGTCATAAAATGCCCTATTCCTCTCCTTATAAATTAATGCATTCTCATACGCTTCATTTTAGAACTTCTCCAATTCTTGCAAGTCCAATTTTCAATGAGCACCGGCAACTTCTAAATTCATATTACACTACTTTATCGTCCAAAAGGCCTTGTACTCAAATTCCACTAGGAGATGGCATGGCTTCCCGTATACCAGCCTATAAGATGACATCCCTATAGGCATTTTATACGCAGTCTTATACGTCCAAAGCGTATCCTCTAATCGAAGACTCCAATCCTTTTGGTCAGAACAAACCATTTTTTTTAGTATCGACTTAATCTCCCTATTCGAGAACTCTGCTTGACCATTAATTTGAGAGTAGCACGATGTCGAGACCTTATCAAGTACACCATACATTCGAAATAGCACAGCTACAGTCTTATTACAGAAGTGCATCCTCCTGTCACTAACAATGGCCCTTGACATCTCAAAACGCACAAAAATATTGGACTTAATAAAATCTGAACACTTTCGAATCGTTAGTTCGAGTAGCTCTAACTTCCACCAACTTGGAAACATAGTCCACTGTCAACAACATATATAAAGCCAAATGATGTAGGAAAAGATCCCATAAAATCTATTTCTCAAACATTAAAAATTTCTACAAAAATCATCGGAACTTAGGGCATATGGTCTCTACGGACTATATTACCTACACCTTGACATTGATTGCAGGATTTACAAAACAGATATGCATCTTTAAATAACAAAAGCGAGTAAAACCCACTCTCTAATACCTTATGCGCAGTTCGCTTTGATCTAAAATGACCTCCACATGCAAGATTATGACAAAAAATTAATATTGATTGAAATTCGACTTCACTTACGCACTTTCTCATTACTTGGTCTACGTATCTCTTCCACAGGTAAGGGTCGTCCCATATGAAATACTTGGCGTTACTATTCAACTTGTCCTTTCATACCTTAGACCATCATGCGGTAAATTGATTGTCACTAGATAGTTCACTATATCTGCATACCAAGGCGAAGAAAAATTGACAGAAAGTAAATTTTCGCTGGAGAAGGTTTCTTTTAGTGAAAATTCTTCTTCGATGACTGGTACGCGACTCAAGTGATCCGCCACCAGATTTTCTACTCCTTTTTTGTCTCTGATTTTCAGGTCAAATTCCCGTAGGAGTAGTATCCATTGTATCAACCGTGGCTTTGCATCTTTCTTCATCATCAAGTATCTCAAAACTGCATGATCAGAATATACAATAACTTTAGCTCTTAATAAATATGATCTAAATATTTCTAAACCAAAAATAACTGCTAAAAGTTCCTTTTCAGTAGTGGAGTAATTCAATTGAGATCCATTCAAAACTCAGGACGCGTAGTAGATGGCGTGAGTTGCCTTTCATATTCTCTGCCTAAATATTGCGCCCACTGCATGATCACTGGCATCATACATGATTTCAAATGGGAGATTCCAGTCACGAAGTTGGATGATTGGTGACGATGTCAATAGCTCATTTAACTTATCGATTGCTCTCTCACACTTGTCATCGAACTCGAAGACCACAACTTTTTGTAAGAGTTTGAACAGAGGTGCTCCAATTTTCGAAAAATTTTTGATGAACCTTCGGTAAAAACCTACATGTCCCAAAAAAGAATGCACTTCCTGCACACTCACAGGGTAAGGCAAAGCAGATATAATATCTATTTTAACCTGATCGACCTCAATACCCATAGAGGACACTACGTGATCTAGAACTATCTTATGCTCAATCATAAAATGACATTTTTTCCACTTAAGCACGATATTAGTTTCTATGCATCTCAACAAGATCAATTTCAGGTTATCTAGACAATTATCGAAACTATCACCATATACACTAAATTCGTCCATGAAAATCTCAATAATTTTTTCAATATATTCTGAAAAAATGCTCACCATACATGTTTAAAATGTCATAAGGGCATTGTGCAATCCGAAAGGCATTTGCCTGTATGCGAAAGTTTCAAACGCACGTGAATATGATCTTCTCTTGATCCTCTGGTGCGATTGCTATTTGAAATTACTTTGAAAATCCATTCAAAAAATGATAGTAAGTTCGACAAGCTAATCACTCAATCATTTGATCAACAAAAGGAAGGGAAAAATGGTCCTTTTTCGTGACAGCGTTTAATTTTCGGTAGTCGATACACTGCAGCCATCTGGTGGGTTTGCGCATTGGCATGAGTTCACCCTTCTGATTGGCCTCCACTGTCACTCATGCTTTCTTTAGAACTACCTATACCAGGCTCACCTATGGATTGTCTGATATTGCGTATATGATTCCCACATCTAGCAGTTTTAATTTTTCTTTTTTCACCACTTCTATCATGAGGGGATTGAGCCTTTTTTGAGCTTGCCATTTAGGTTTGCCATCTTCTTCGAACCTTATTCGGTACATACACACGGAGGGGCTAATTCCCTTAATATCGGCGATGGTCCATTCTATCATCTGCTTATACTCTTTAAGAACTCGGACTAACTTGTCTTCTTGGATGTCCAACAGTCCCGCCGAGATGATCACCAGAAGCGTTTCCTTCTCGTTCAAATATGCATATTTCAAGTGTTTCGGCAGAGGTTTTAATTCAAGTACAGGTGTCTAAACCACAGATGGTAGTATCCTTTAGTAAGAAGGTTTGGGCATGAAAATAGGTGTGAGCTTATACCTTGTGGTCGTGGTTGGCGACGAATGTAACGCCCCAATCATACACTTCAGATCTTCACTTAATTTTACCTCGTGAGTTATTTTCAACTAGAGGTGTTTGGTTAAAGTAACTTCTAACTCATTCCTGCCAACAATTTCAAACACTTCCTGCACCGCAGAGTCAATAGCACTCATAGAAAAAACAGAACTAAAATTAGAGTTTGAGGGGTATTTCATGGCCTCAAAGATATTGAAATGAACAATTTTTTCATCAAATTTCATGGACAAAGTACCCTTATTAACATCAATTTTAGTCTGAACTGTGCTAAAAAATGGTCTATCTAATAGCAAAGGCGAGGGGTCAGGGGAATAATTATCATCCATGTCAAGTACATTAAAATCAGTTGGGAATACTAATTCATTAATTTTAACCAACACATCCTCGACCAACCCATCTGGATAAGTATTCGTTCGGTTAATTAATTGGATTATTATCCCAATTTTTTTTAATGAATCTAGGTTCAAAGAAGTATAAATGGATTTAGACATTCCATTGGTGGATGCTCCTAAATCCAACATGGTATTTTTAATCAAAATTTTATCCATCCTACAGGCGATAGTGAACATGCCAAAATCCCCGCACTTTGATTGGAGTTTCCTCTATAGCACTGCTGACACGTTCTCTTCCATAATAACTCTTTCGTCTCCCCTTAGCCTTCTTCAATCGACGCACAAATCTTTCAAAAATTTCACGTATTTTGGCACTAGTTTGATTGCGTCTAGCAGGAAAATGTTGATCTCTATCTTGCGGAATACCTCCAAGATCTCTTTCTCCTTATCCTACTACTTTGGTCTTTCCAACCTATTAGGAAAGGGAGCCGGATTAGTTTTGACTTCAATGATTGGGTCAGGGAGTACCACTAGATTTCTGCTGTTTATGTCCTCTGCCTCAAGTTCTTTCACAATCTTTTTTTTATCCTTGTCCTTTGGAGTCACGAGTTAGGTCCCTCAATTTTCTTCCCGCTCCTTAAGGTCGTTGCACTTACGTTCTTCGAGTTCAATTCAGGTTGAGACGACAATTTTTCATGAATTTGGGATTTCAGACGATTGATTGATATTGCCATCTGACTTATCTGACTCTGCATCGCTTGCATCTAACCCATTTGATTTCTTATATTTTGTCGGTCAGATTCCATCTTTTGTTGACTAGCAATTAATTATTTCATCATTTCTTCTAAAGACGGGCTTGAGTTTGGAGGAGGTGGTAGCTGCTGAGGTTGGTATTGTTGTTGATACTCTTGCTATCTATTCGGTACAAAATTTGGTTGCCTATTTCTCCCATAGCTGAGATTAGGGTAATCTTTCCAGTCCGGATTGTATGTATTCAAATACGGATCATATGACTTTTTAGGTGCGGGTACGTGACCAGTCATGTTTACTTGCTCCGCACTCTCTTCTTGAATCATTGGACACATCTCTGTAGAATATTCCGTGGCAATACAAATCCCACACACCTTGGCTTGTGGTATATTTTCTACAGCCAATTACCTAACAAAAGATGTTAACTCGGATAACTGCTGTTGGATAGAGGATGTTTCTATCTCATTTATTCTATGAATCGGGACATCCTCCCTTGTATTAAACTGTTGCAAGTTCTCGTCCATTCCTTCAATCAACTCCCACGCTTCTCGAGAAATCTTGTTCACCAACACCCCTCCACTTGTAGTATCAATAATATTCCTATCTCTGAAAAGTAGCCCTTTGTAAAAGTACTAGATGAGTAATTGCTCACTTATTTGGTGTTGAGGGCATTTGATGCATAACTTCTTGAATCTCTCCCAGTAATCATAGAGCGACTCTCCTGGATGTTGTTAGATACCGCATATCTCCTTCCTCAAACTTGCAGCTCGAGATGCAGGAAAATACTTTTCTAGAAATTTTTTATTCAGCTGCTCCCAAGTGATGATACTACCTGGAAGTAGATAGTACAGCTAGTCTTTTGCTAAGTCCTTGAGAGAGAAGGAGAATGCCCTCATTTTTATCTGTTCTTCCGTAATTCCTGAGAATTTCATACTGTTGCAAACAACATCGAACTCTTGCAATTGCTTATGAGGCTCCTCACCTGATAAACCATGGATAGATGGTAAAAGATGAATTAAACCAGATTTTAATTCAAATGCGGTGTTATCATTTAAATTCGAAAAAATAATGCATAAGAGCTACTGATTTAAATTAGGAGCAGTCAACTCTCTTAATGTTCGTGCATTAGCCATAGTGACTTCTTCTTGATCCGAGTCACTCGAAATATCACCAAGCGAGCTTGTTGATTCAACTTTCAGATCAAGTCTCTGAGATGTAGCACTAGTTTGCTCTTCTATGAGCTGTTTGGTCTCATTTCGTGTTCTGCGCGCTGTCTTCTCTACTTCAGGGTCGAAAAATACTTGAAAATTAAAACCAAAAAAACTTAAAAAGAAACAAATTAACTAACGTCAGTCCCTGGCAACGGCGCAAAATATTGATAGATTGTCGATCCTGTACAATAATAAATACATGTTCAAATAAAATATAATTTCTGTAGATAGTAGTAAGTAGGGTCGAATCCACAGGAATTGGGCATATTTGTCTCTTTTAAAATTCAAACTAACAAAGGGGGGTTTTCTTTATAAGAATAGTAATAATTAAACAATTCAAATAAAAATAAATTGCCAACTGGAATTTAAATGACAAATTATTAAAACCAAAGTAATAATAACTAAGCTCTAGCCAAAAAATAACTTCGGTAATGGTTTACCCAATTGATCGTCGATGCAGAAATAATTCCAACTATTAACTAATAAATAAGTTATAATTGCCTAACAAGCGATGACAGTCAACTCCTCCTTACTGTGTCGGTGATTAAGGTACGTCCATCAATCACTACTCCAATCGATAAATAATTCTAGGTACGCTTATAAGATTTAATTTTCCAATTGCCTTACGTATTAGAGGAACTCTATTCTACCCAAATAATATACTACCAGGGTTATTTTAAATTAGTCCGCGTATTTCCCTGGCACAAATTCAATCATGCCAGTTGCCACTATTTTAGAGCAATTAAACATTTGCGGATTTAACGCTCCAATTGACATTAAGTTGCTAAAGTAATTCAATATCCAGGTCCAGGATACTTAATTAATAAAACAACAATAAGCACTACAATCAGAGAATATGCAAATACCAGTAAATAAGAGGAATAAATAAAATTAATGAGATCTCACAATTTTTAGATGAACCAAAGCTTTCGTTATTCCTTGACTAGAAAAAGAGATTTAGTTCATCTCCGTCAAAACAAGCTCATGTGAAATTGCAGAAATAATTATCGTGTACATTGTCTTCAATTGAGATGAAAAATCCGATGGAATAAGTCACAAGAATAAGATGAAAAAGTCAAAAACAAAAGTAGTCAATATGGTCTGCTGTTTTTCCTCCCTAATTTCTACCTCCTATCCGACTACTAAGAGGAATAAAAGGGAAGACTCCTAGGCTTCGCTGACCTCCTTCCTCTTTGGAAACTACCAAAAGAAGAAAAAGGAGAGCTCCCCAAAATTGCTCCAAGTCTGCCGCAGTTGATTACTGGATAAGGAAAACAATCTCCGTTTGGACTCTTGTTTCCTTTTACTACTCAAACTCTTCTGCTAACTACCGTCAAAATTAATTTGACTAATCTGGAGGTGTACAACTTGACAATTTTGGCATGGTTTTTGACCCACATTGCAATGCTAAATGTCTCGAAGCCAATATAGTGAGGAATTTGCACCTTTTATGATATTTTTTTCCAACTCCCTACAATAAGTACAAATGCCAAAAATGAATAGAATATACTAATTAATGCACCTTCAATAAGATAATAGGAGGAAATTAATTATAAAATAAATGACAAAATTGCGTTTCATTAACTCTTTACAAAATAGTATATTGTAAATCTATTCCTAAGTAATTTAAATACTTGTTAATTTGAACGCACCATATTCCTATATATATATCCAATGTAAATCAAAATTATTTTCTTAATAAATAATACTCTTTTTAAACCTCCAAAATATTCTTCTACCATTTAATCTGGAAGAACATGCATGTATATATCAAAATCCCTTCTTAACATAATTACACATAATTATGATACTATAGCATATGCAAAACCGTGCATAGCAGGGTTTTACAACCTCTTAGTATCTAGAAGTGTGGTTTAGGGGTCACTTTGCGGCCAACTTGAAAATGCACTATGTTTGGGGGAGAAATTGTATATTTTTATAATATTGATCTGGATTATATATCTATGATTGAATTTCGAGAGATGTTGAGACTTCTGCAACTTCCCAACAATATTCCTATTAGATATAAGGCTATAGATGGTGACTTTAGAGTGATTACCAAGATGACCAGGTTCTTGAGATGTTTGGGTTCTCTAGAGATGAACCGAATATTACATTATATGTTGGTGATATAATTGTAGATATAAATAGACCAAACTTATAGGGTTTAGATGAGATTGGGGATGGTAATTCATTTCCTGGTAATTTTAGAGAATAATTTTGTGAATGGAGTTGGAAATATAGAAATGGAGAATGCAGGGAATCTCAGTAATACTAATATGCTGGGTGGTGAGGAATGAGGGACTAGTAATGGTCAACAAACTGAAAATGCGGATACTGATAGCCTTAATGATGATTTTTATTACAATTACTATGATAGTTGTAACTTATCAACTGATGATGGGTCTGATTTAGAGTTTTTCTTGGATGCAGACAAAATTGATGATATATGTGATCCTATTGGAGAGAATAACGTTGCAATAGTACAAGCACATAAGATTTATCTTTGTGAGTATGCTGAATATGCTCGAATGATTTTTGAGGATTATGCAGCCTTCACTATTGCTAGAAATGAAAATAAACATCATGAACCTAAGTAGAGTGATACTGAAATTCTAGAAGCAGTATCCAATTCCTCTGGTGATGAAACTGAAGTGAGATTTCCTAAGCTTGATAAGGAAAGGGATATGGCAAATGTTGATCTATATGTGGAGTTAACACTGTCTCACAGTAAATATATACAAAAGAGCACTTAGAATGTATTCCACCCAAAAGGGATTTGAGCTGCAAATCTTTAAGAATGAGAAAGATAAGGTGACTACTAAGTGTGCAAGAGATTGTAGGTGGAGAATTCATGCAAATCTTTAAAATGAGAAAGATAAGGTGACTACTAAGTAAACAAGTGCTGGAAGGAAATAATATTGGCAACACTAGTTTAGGTACCCAACGGAGTCAATCTGATACTACAAATGGAAGAAACAAAGCAGCTGCAAATTCTGGACCTATAATTAGTAATGCAAGTGGGGCAAAGTTACTAGGGATAGGAAATAGAGGTAGAGGAAGGATTAATCATGACCATACAGTGGCAATGGTCTTTGGAATGGTATTAGGATGTCAACCGGAACATGCTTTATTCCTAATGATCAGGTATGCTTGTTAGAATATAACAACCATTTTCAAATCCTTTTACTATGCCTAATATTTTATTTTTGACTTATAGTGCTATAGAAGCACCTCTAATGCACCCCATATGCAACCAGCTTGCTTAGTAAGTCATAGAACTTGATCAAATCTAATTTTAAATGCTAAATTTTTCTTATCTCTATTTTTCTCCAATTTATAGTGGTCAACTGGTTCGGCTTGTGGGAGTACAATTATTGGACATCATAGAGCCTCTACTTCATTTGAACCCTATCAAGCATCCATATCTAGTGCCTCAACAAGTTTTCATGTACATTTAAATACAGGGAACTCTTAAATTCTTTTTTTTTGTGCTAAATTTAGGCATCCAATTAGTATTAGTAGTTAAACTTGTTTGTTCTAGATTCAAAAACAAAATAGTAGATGTGGCACCATGATGTTCTTATCCCAAACTTATATTGCTGGATTTTATGTCCACAAAGATTAAATAACTCCATGAAAAGATGTTGCTGCTAATTTTTGAGTTGTTGAAATTTGTTTATTAAATAATCTCTTTTGGACAATTTAGTATGAAACTTGTTTTTGTTAATTCAGTTGCCAATCAAATGGGATAATATTCTCTCTTTTGTTGGTAGGCTCTTTTGGAATGCTTTAAAGACTATAGTCACAATGATATTATTTTGGTTATGTTGATGAATGTCTATGGTATATGTAATATCCTACACATGGAAGCTAATATTTCATTATCTATTCCTAGACACATTTAAAGGAGATAACTATTTAGAATCATGGTGGCCAATGCCTTTCTAATTACTTAGGATGTCTATTTATGCCTATTTCAGTTGGGGTTAGTTTTGGAATAAAAATTGGTAATGTCATTCAGAATCCTGAAATTGTTAATATTGAGGGTAAAGTGTATATTTTTTTGAGTGTAAGGGGGGCAAAGTGTTACTCATCCCCAAGTTTAGAGGGTAAAGTGTAATTAACCTTATTTTATATTTTAGGACTAAAATTGAACTGATATCATACTTTAGAATTTGAAGCACTCTACTTTGAAATTTAGGAATTAAAGTGAAAACTTGGGTAGAGTTAAAAAGTACAAAATGGAGTTAACCCAACAAATTATTGGGTATCACCTAAAATTTTTCAAATCACCTCAAATATCTAAACTCCTTCTCTAAATTATTTCACAAGGACAAAGTATTTTTTTACATAAAAACCAAAAATTATTACAAAAGTCAACAATCCATGAAAGTTCCCAATCAATTAAAGCCTACGCTATCTTTCCTCCAACTTTGGCCCTTTCTCATTCTCATAAATTGCGATTCCTTGATCAATCCTACCTTCTCAGGAGGCTGCAGGTATGGATGTTGTGTTGACAATGGGAGGCTCTTTTCTCTCCAACTTCCTCCAAGTTCTTTTCAATCGAATAGCTTCACCTGAGTTCTTGAATCTGTTTCAAGAACAAAAGTAGGATGGTCAAATCCTGAAGAAGCTCAAGACTAGTCTGCTATTTATCCAGGCTATGCTTGATATTGCAGAGAACAAGCAAACCAAGAATCCTACTGTCAAAGAGGGGCTTGATGAGCTTCAAGAAACTATTTATCAGACCAATGATTTACTTGATCAGATAAATACTAAAGCTCTGTGGATAAAGGTCGAGTATCAGTATCAGAATAGAACGATTCAAGTAAGTTCTTGTATTGAAACTTCATTGGTGAGTAATGTATTTTTTTGCAGAGCTAATGCTTGAATAAAGAATATGGTTGTTAGATTAGAGGTATTTATACAACATATTAGTCCCTGGGTTTGCAAATTGGTGAGGTGAAGAAGAAGTCATTTTGGCTGCCTTCAACCTCTTTGATGGGTGAAACTGCTATTTATGGTAGAGATGTTGATAAGGAAAATATAACTAACATGTTATTTTCAGAGAATTTGAATGAGAACAATATTGGTATCATTGCAATTGTGGGATTGGGTGGAATTGGAAAGACAACTCTTGCTCAACTAGTTTATAATGATGAGAGAGTGAAAGCTCATTTTGATATCTAGGAGTGAGTTTGTATCTCGGAAGAATACTATGCTATTAGGATAACTAAGGAGCTTCTTAGAGAACTGAGCATAGTGTGTTTGGACTCCAGTGAAAATTTTAATGTCCTTCAAGTGATGCTGCAGTTAGGTGAAACCGAGAAAAAGTTTCTTATTGTACTAGATGATATTTGAAATCGAGACTACAACGATTGGGATAAAGTACGGGTCTCTTTAAGAAATGGATTAAGAAGAAGTAAGATAATTGTGACAACACACAATGAGAACATTGCATTGATGATGTGTAATGGACCAATCCATCATTCGTAATTGATATCAAAGGATGACTACTAGGCCTTATTTGAGAAACATGCTTTTGGAACTAGAAATGGCAATGCATATCAAGACCTAGTAAAGGTAGGAAAGAAAATTGTAAACAAGTGCAAAGGGTTGCCTTTGGCCTTAAAACAGTTGCAAGTCTTTTGCATTCAAAAGAACAATAGGAGAGTGGGAACAGATTTTAAGGAGTTATGGAATCAAACTACAAATCAAAATGGGATCTTACCAGCATTGAGATTAAGCTACATTCATATTTCATCTCATCAAAAAAAGTGCTTTATCTATTGTGCTGTGTTTCATAAAGGTTACAATTTTAGAGAAGAGGAAGTAATTCAGCTATGGTTTGTTAATGATCTTTCGGAGCATTGTGGAGAACATCAAAGAATTGAAGAAGTTGGTACAGAGTAAATTCGTGAATTAAGATTGAGATCATTATTTCAGCAGTCATTGGGCAATTTATTTTATATGCATGACCTTGTGAATGATTTGGCGAGTTCTCTAGGTGGCAAATATTGTCTAAGGCTAGAAGATAATCAGAAGGGACATGAAGCAATAGATGCAGTACGTGACTTCTCATACTTGGTGGATTATTTTGAATCATTTAAGAAACTCCAACTATTGAGTGTGGCAAAGAATTTAAGAATATTCTTGCCATTGAGAAAGAATTTGAAGGGAACAAGTTGAGTTTGTACTAAGAAAGAAAATTTTACATGATGTGCTACATGCATTTATTTCCTTAAGGGCTCTTTCTTTGTCCGGTTACAGGATCCTTAAGTTGCTTAAGTCAATTCGGAATTTGAAGCAACTATAATGTCTAGATATTTCCTTCGCAAAAATTCTAAATCTACCAAATCGGATATGATCCCTGTATAATCTACAAATCCTCTTGTTGTCAAATTGTAACAAACTTGAAGAGTTGCCTGTAGATTCGGAGAAGTTGATTAACTTGCATTACCTTAACATTCATGGAACTAAGCTGAAGAAAATGCTGATACAGATTGGTAGACTAAGAAGCCTTCAAGTATTAACAACTTCTGTCATAGGCAAGGGTAGTGGTTCAACAATTGAGGAGTTGGGAAAACTTCCTAATCTTCATGGTAATTTGATCATTTCAGGGCTAGAAAATGTTGTCAATGGCAAGAATGCACTAATAGCCAACATAAAGGGCAAGAAGCACCTTGAAAGTTTATCTTTGAAGTGGATAGGTTATGCTAATGATTCACAAGTTGCAAAATATGTGCTTGATAATCTACAACCTTGTTCAAGTTTAAAACATCTTGAAATTGATGGATATTGTAGGACAAGATTTCCTAGTTGGCTTGAAAACCATTGCTTCCATATGATAGCCATAAGTCTTCACGATTGTGAATATTGCATGGAAATATTTTGTATTCTTCTTCCCTTCTTTCAACCAATTCAATCTTGACTTTTGGCTTACTACTTCTCCTCTTTATATGTCTCAGCTAACTGCAGTTTCTCTCTATTGCAACTCTTGCTGCTATCCCTTCTCCACTGGAGTTTCTCTCTATCCAGCAATTCTTTCAGATGTGATATCCTTTTTTTTGACTTGTCTATGAAATTGTTCGTCCATCTTAACATTGCAACTCTCATTTCTTGACCTTGCTTATCAATCTAAACATTTTAGTTCCCTCAACTCTCATTTCCCAAGCTTTTTAAATAATTTCTCCTGCTTCTTCTCCCTGTATCCACCTTCTATCCAAAAACCAAAAACCTTTTCTTATTTTTCTTCCCTATTGTATTGTTTCTAGCATAAGCATACCATGATCAGATGCCATGCTTTTAACATGTGTGCATTTTGGCTTCTAAAACAAAGTAGTATATTCTCCACTACTTAAACCTTTGTCCAGTCTTTGATTCATTTTTCCATTCTCCCAATAGTTACACCAAATCCACGGATTACCGTCATATCCAATGTCCACCAACTGATTATCACTCATGAATTGTATAAAATCATTAAAACTCCCCTATTCTCTGATTCTTCCTCCCCATTTCTCCTCATTAGAGCATAGATCATTAAAATCTCCTACGATTATCCATTTCCTGCCCCATAGTTCTTTTCTTCTTTTGATGACCTCCCACTGATTCCTTCTAACTAGATTATCACAGCTTGCATAAAAAACAATAAGCCACCATTCACTTTTCATTTCTTCATCTTCAATCAGTGTTTCAATTGTAAATATTGAGTGCTTTATTTCCTTAATTCTGGTATCATTGTTCCAAATCAAGGCTATTCCTTCAGATTTGTTCAGAGCCTCCATTACAAAATAGATTCTAAAATTCAAAATCCTCTTAACTTTCTCCATATCCTATATTTAAAGGGTAATTCTCCTATTTAAAAGGTAACTCTTCTATTTAAATAGAATGCAAGTCTACATGTCATGTTTCATACATGGGGATGAGGGATATACATATGGGGGAAATATCATGCAAAATGGTAAGGATCCTAAAGAAGAGAAAATATGCATGAAATGTAGTTATTGTCATGCAAAACATGATCTAGCGTGTGGATGGTCCCTAAGGGTCTAGCGTTGGACTAGTCCATGTCTATAAGTTCTCACTAGCATTGGACTAGTGAGAAAACGAGAAAAAGGGCCACAACTAGCGTTGGATTAGTGTGGTGACGTCATACATTTATTATAACTAAACAAATCATATAAAATATAATAAAAGCAAGTAAACACATAAATCACATAAAGCACATAGTACATAAGTATAATATCTAGATGCAAAGACTCTAAGGAAGCGAGTAAACACGTAAACACACAAGCATGCAAGCAAACAAAACAAATAAGAGCAAATAGAGACCTAACTATTACATTTGGGGCTCCTAACTACAATCTAAGGGGGAAAGAATAAAATGATAAAATAACAACCTAACTATTACATATTCTATCTAAATACATGTCTTGAACCCCTAACTATTACAATTTGACATTTAAATGCCTCTCAAATAATCAAAAATTAAATTAAAAATAAATATACAAAATTAAAAAAAAATAAATGGAATAAATAAACAAAATAAAATAAAAGACATTCAAAAACATGCAATTACACACATAAATTCACATAGGATCAAATAAAATCAAAATAAAGGAGTAGAGTGTACCTCCCTTGAATTGTGACATAATGAAACAAAATTTCTCTTATTTGTCTTCCAAAACAAAGAAAATGGTCGAGGCACCAATTTATTGATAAATAAATCATAAGGAAATGGAAATAAATATGAAATCTATCAATTTAGGCATTCAAATGGAATATAATTAATAATTAAAAAAATAAAAGCTACTTCTATTTGAGAAATCAAACAAACAAGGACTTAATTGCAAACAATTGAGAAAAATTTTGGGGTTAAATTATTACTACAAAATTGTAGGGGTCAAAATTAAAGAAAACTAAAATTAAGGGCTCAAAATAAAGCCTACCACACCCAATGCTAAAATTCACAAAATTAAATCAAAACCCACTTGCTCCACTTGCTAAATTAATGTAGACACCAAATTTTGGTGTAATTTCATTTGCTGTTTATTTTTAATTTTTTCATTTTAGTTTTATTCGATTTTTAGTTTTAGTTTCTAGTTTTATTTTTATTTTTAAGCTGTTAGCATAGAATCTCTTGGAAAATGAATGAAAATGAGAAAGTGAAAAGAAAAGAGGAGAGAAAAGAAAAAAAGAAGAAAATTGCCCACAAAATATGTTTTATGTCTTCTAAATTCAATCTTTTGGCATTTTGTTTATTTTTGTTAAGTTATTTTGAAAAAAAAAAAAAGAAAAGAAAAAAAAAGAGAAAAACGATGAAAATAGGAAATGGAAAAGAAATGGAAATTGCACTTTATTGTTCTAGTTTATTTTTCATCAAATGTTAATTATTTTGTTTTGGTTATTTCTTTTTATTATTATCAATTTTGTTTGTTTCAAAAAAAATCAAAAAATCAAAAAATCAAAAAATCAAAAAATCACAATTCTATTTCTGCCGAATCCATTTCCATTTTACATTCCAGCACCTTCCATCTCTATGCCGACTTATAACCACTAATGCACTCCACTATATCACACACTAGTATATCAACTACCATCCACCACAATATATTTTTTTTCAATGGCTTTTCAGCCGTGAGTGAGCAAGGCTTCCTGGGCCAACTTTAAAACAAAAACATCTCCAATTCTGCCGGATGACATCTGAGTCTCCACTCACACCCCATTTCCCTTCATTCGTGACTGGTTTCCCATTTTGAGCAACTCCAACATTCCAAAACACTTCCTCTCCAGCCTCTGCCTTGGGACCATCGACAGAAAGTGCGAGAGAGAGAGAGCGGCAACCGTGCATCCGAGAGGGAAGAAAAGGATCCGCGAGCGGCAAAAATTTTTCTGGTTCCGTCCGTGAGTTGAAGTAAGACAGAGAGAAGCTGTGAGCGAGCTTCACCCTTTTGCACTTCTGTTCTACCAGCTGCAATCAAGTTTCCAGCCGCAACAACCACCATCTCCACCGACAACCACAGCCACACCAACCCAAAACAGAAAACCTGTCGCGTGCTTGTGAGCCGAGAGGAGGAAAACATTTTCCAGATTTTCGTGTGAAAGCTTGACTAGTTGTGAGGTAATTTATGGATCATTTTTAGGATAAATCTGAGGTAATTTGAGTTATCTAGTAACATGCATGTGATGTTAGAGCAGTCGGATGTTGAATTGAATCATTAGAAAATTCTGTTTTGAATATTGAGGTACCATCCGAAAGCTGAGATGATAATGCACTCTATTTCTGAATTCCTGTGATGACTTGAGCACTTAAGTGGATTTAGCCAAATGAAAATGTGATGATTTCCACCATGCATGTTGATTTGTACCTTCGGATGGCATAGTGAAAGCCTGCAGAAATTCTGGTTAGATATAAAGCTCCTGCCGTGAGCTTGATGCACTTGTTTTATTTTGGCTGCTGAATGGGTCTGAATTTGGACAATCTGAGCATGAAAGATGTTTATCTAACTGGATTTTGGATGATTATCAGGATTAGAGTCTTGCATGTGTTAAATTTCGCAATCAAATAGTGAAAACAAAGCTGTGGAAAATTCTGTCTTGGCTAGAAAATTTTGCCGTGAGCTTGCTTGGAGTAGTGCAGCTTAAATTGGTTTTGATTTTTGTAATTTGGGCTTATAATCATAAATATGCAGCTAATAATGAGTACTTAGGCCCTGCATGTAGCCAATCAGTTTGATAAAACAGAGGAATAAAAATTCAAAAGTACAATCTGCCTTAAGGCAAGATCATCCGGACCAAACAGAAAAATTTCTGGAAATTTTGATGGTTATGGATATTATTTGAACTTGATTTCTGAGCTGGAAATATTCATATGCTAGCTTGATACGTGCATAAGGAATTTAAGAGTTTATAAGCATGTCCAAACCAGAAAATGAAATGAAAATAGAAAGCTCTTAACACAATGATTCAACCGAGGTAAATTCGGATTTAAGACCAACCAAGTGCTGGAAAATTTATGTGACTTGCCAAGGGAGTGAAACCAGAATTTGCAGTTGTTTCTGGAATTTTTCATTAGCAAATAATGCTTGGAAATGCATGAAAAATGTTGTTTTAAGTCTTGTATGACATTCAGTAGTAAACCATTTGAATTGTGGGCAGATTTGGCCAAAATTGTTGACACATAGCTGCGGCAATGTTGTAATTAGAAAATGCAGAAGTTTGCGAATTATTTTCCTGATTTGTTTGGGTCAGAGTTTAGTGTGAATGTAGATCATTTCTGATGTATTTTGAAACTGAAAGTTTGTTGGAAACTCATGGTATGAATTGCTGAAGTCACCAAGTTATTTAAAAGTTCCTCCTTTCAAAAACACAGCAAGCAAAAGCTGCTGCATTTTTTCGGTCTTTTCCCTGCCACATTTCCTTTCCTTTGGTTGCTGGTTAAGTTTTGCCCTTCAGTTTCATGTTTGATCTTGTGTTGGAGGGAATCAATGGAAGGTTGGGTGTTGAGTTTGAGTGTTTAAACATCTAAAATATTTGAGCTGGAAAGTGGATTTCAGATTGCCAAAGTATTCTACATGAATGTCTGTCCAGATTTTCTGTAATGCATTAGCTCTTTCATTGTTTTTGTTTGTTTGGAGTTGAGTTAAGCAGCTTGTTGTTTAGTTAGAGTTAAGATGCTGGTTTGAGAAATATCTAATCAAAGCTTTGTATTTGAATTAAAAATCTGGTTTGCATGATGAAAAGAAATGCCGTGGCTGAAAAATTGTAGAATGCTGCAGAGAAAATTTTTCAGATTTGCATGCTCTCTTTCCTTGAATTGTTGTGTTTACACATAAGAGTTTTATGATTAAAAAGTGGAAAGAATGTTTGGTAATCTTGTCCAAACCTTTGTTGCCTAAGTTGTTCCTTGCGTTTGAACTGCATCAGAAACCCTGAAAGTTGCAATAAAAGAAAACGCAGCATAGCTTCAGCCGAGTTGCATGAGTTTTTGTGGGTGTTTTTCTACCTTTTTTTTTTTTTTGTTGCATGTTCAGCTGTGTTGTGTTAATCAAAGTGTTTAGTTGTTAAATGGTGATTGAGTGAGGGTCTTTGGTGGCTTTTGTTTGAAGTTTTCTATGAAACCTGCAGTTGAGAGTTTAAAGTTGCAAAAAAGGAAAAATTCTGGATGAATGTTGCAGCAGAAAATTTGCTTCATCATTTTTGCAGGCTCTTTTTGTTTGATTGCTTGTTTTGTTGCATTATAAAGTGGGTAGATCAAGTGGTGTTTTGTTATTTTGTGCGAACTGCATTTGTTTTGGTCTAAAAACCTAAGGAAGTTCACAAATTATGAAGAAGTGCAGCTGGTTTGGCATTGCAGAAATTGTTTGTTGCAGAAATTCTTCTTCCACGTGATTTGCATGCATGGAACTTTCAAAAATTTGCACTTTGGCCCCCAAGTCTCTCCTTGTTCCACTAGAACCCAATCAATTAAATAATTTCATCAATTTGGTCCTTGGCAATTTTAATTTGTGCAACTTCATGGCTTGTTTTGTTTCAATTAACTACCATGTTTTGTCAATTGCACTTAAGTCATGATTTTAGGGGTTTCATGACCGAATGAGCTTGTGTTTGCCTATTTTTTTAATTTCCCTAAAATAAATTGGTTGTTTGACCTTTTCTTGGCTCTTGAGACCTTTGGAGTGCTTAAATGTTTCGATTGAATTCGAATGGTTGACTAAGGTTTGCAATTGGGTCTTTAATTGGTAATTGGGTCCTTGGTGGGTCCTTTTTCTGAAACTTATGCATTATTTGATTTCATTTAAATTGCAATTAGGAGAGATTTGGTGACTTTGTTATACTTTACTATTTGAGGTACCTTGACTTTTTTATTGTTTTGAAGCCATTTTTCTTTCATTTGGACACCATTCAAAGGGGCGGTATAATTTCTTTTATCCCTTTTGTTTCTCTCCTATGTGACCCAACGTGTTAAGTGAATTGCATGCCTACTTTGCTTTCCTAGTTTTTCCTCAATTCCTTTTACTTATGTCATTTACTTTTATTTTCATGAAGTTATTCTTTAATGGGGTATGTGTACACCTCTTGGCTTGTAATAGATAGAGCTTTGGCGAGCAATTTGGTCCATTTTCCCTTTCCCCTTTTGTTTTAATTAGTGAATGTAATAAGTTCATTAGTTTGGTTGCATGCCTTTGTGTTACGTGTTACTTGCTTTATTAGGTTTTGCATCTAGTCGAGCATGTTAAGTGTTACGTGCTATGTGTTTATAAGTGTTTGGCATGTCTACTCGCTTTCCATAGCCTGAATGAATGTGATGAATGAATGTACGTTTCCACTAGTCCAACGCTAGTCGGAATTCATAGAATGGGCTAGTCCAACGCTAGACCCTTAGGGATTTCCCCTCGTTAGTACATGTTTGCATGTTCACTACATTTCATGCATTTTTTTAGTTTTTATGGCATTTGGCATGTCCCTCTAACCTTTTCCCTTTCATTTTAGGCCTTTGCATTTCATGCTAGTTATAGGGTCCATTTGCTTGAGAAACCCCCTTGGGTAAGGGAAACGAGCGAGTGTGGCTACTCGATAGCCTTAGCACGCTAGTCTTGCCTTCTAATCAAAGGGAAAATCGAAGTCGACAAGTTAGGAGTCATTCCCATACCCGACCTGATGCATTCCCTTAGGTTCATTCATTCTCATTTATCACTCACTCATTCTTTTCAATTCACATTTCCTTTCCTTATTGTTCATTTTGATTTCTACTTCACGAAATTGCATTTAATTACACCTATATGCACTTATCACTATATTTCATACACTTGCACACAAACACTTGGATTTTTAAATTTCTTTTCATACACTTCCACACTTGCACATTTGAGTCTCATTTGCATTAATCGACCTCTATGGGGTTTTCCTTTGTTGGCCGCCACAATTCATGTGGTTTGGGATCAAAAGCCTCACGAGAGACATCGTAGAATTTAGGATTGCATTTTTCTCTCCGTTTTGCATTCATATAGTCATATCCAACGTGCGAACATATATTGGGTAGAAAATTAGGAAAGGTAAGGTTAAGTCGCGCAACTAGCCTTGGCTAGGTCAAAGGGGTGCCTTGGATTCTATCCTTGCCTTCCCCTTTGTCAAACGTGACCCCCGAACCTTTTTCTTTGGCTTATGTGGACTAGGAGTCGTTTTAAAAAGGGTTTTACTACTTTGTCTTTAAAAAACACTTTTTGGGCGACTTGGTACACCCCAAATCTATACCAAGTGGCGACTCCGTTTTCATATTTAAAAAACCCTTTTTAAAATTTCAATTGGCCAAATCGTCGCTTTCCAAAGTCCCATGGCCTTTTTACTTTTCATTTTGCACACGTTCACACCACACTTCACACACACATCACTCACACAATTCACACATTCAAAAGTGGGGCGCGACAATTAAACAACAAAAAGAATCACCTAAATCTTTAATTCTTTTGCTAAAACCCAAATCAAAACTATAAATAATAAATCTATCAAAATTATTAAACCTCAAATTTCATCCTAAAACTCATAAATAATCTGTTCAAAAATCATATTAAAGTATACCAAAGAAAATTAAAATTTAAAGGGACAAGATTGATTCATTTTTTCAATTGTTTGGGCCATAGTAGCATTAGATAAGAATTAAGGGGTTAAAGTGAAATTTTCAGAACTACCCATGCATCCTTTTCGTAGCTTCTGCAACACCAGAAGCTTATTACTCAAAATCATTCCAAAGCTATTTTCTAAGCCTGTAAAAAGCGATGACCCGTGGATTTTGTTTTTTATAACCAAATATCCAAAGAAACGGACAACATAGGAAAAGAAGGAAAACAAACAACACCAGAAAAGCAAGAGGAAATCAATCGAGAAAACCCAAAAAAAAGATGAACAGGGAGAGAATGAAGCAGGCCATCCAACAAGTTTTAGTTTCGTAGATGCAATCTTATACATAAACTGGAACGAGCAAAGAGAGGACTAAGAGTTACCTCAGCACCTTATAGAGTTGAAATCGCAATGGAATTCTGTAGGAAGATAGGCAAGCTCCTCAGAACCCAGATTGCAGCTTTCAAGGAACGTGAAGGTATCCACTTCAGGCCTCGATTTGAAGATGTTGCAGCAACTTTCTCCAAACAATTTCAACACATATATTCTTCCCTAAGTATCCTAGATGATGCATCAAGAAAAATCTCCTCAAAAGGAGGTCGGGATTTGTCGAAATAGGGTGATGAACAGGGTAGGTTCGTCAATCCTGGCTCAAATTTTTGCAGAAAAATTTCTGCACTTTTTCCTTTTCTTTCTCTCTCGATTTTTCTCTCCCTTTTTGCTGTTTTTCTCCCTGTTTTTCCTCTTTGATCCTCCCCAGATTCTCCCCAGATTCTCTCCTTTCTTGTTTCTTCCCTTTCTCTTTCTTTTTTCTTTCCTTTCTTTCTCTTTTGCCGAAGCTTCTCCCGTTTTTGGCTTCCTCTCCCCAAGCTCCCTTTTCCCTTCTGTTTTTTCCTGCTTTTACTTTTCTCCTCTCCCCCCAGATCCTTCCTTCCTCTCTTTCTTTTCCTCTTTCTTCCTTCCCCCAAGCTCTCTCCGGAAACCCTCTTTTTTTTTTCTTTTTTTGTTTTTCCTCTGTCTTCCTTCCCCTTGCTTGCTCTCCTGCAACCCTCTCTGTCTTCCTTTCTCTTCTCCCTTTCTTTCTCTCTTTCCTGGAACCCTTTCTTCCTTTTCCCCCGTTTTTCCCTTCCTTGTTCTCCCCGCAACCTTCTCTCGGTTTTTTCTTTTTTCATTTTTCCTTCCTTTTCCTTTTGTTGCCCGCCAGCCCCTTCTCTTGTTTCTTCCTAAGTTTTCCAGATTTTTCCTCTAATTCCACCTGTCCTAGCCACCTAGCCTTTGCATGTTGTGGTGTGCAAAATGCCAAAACCACATGGATCATTTGCATGCATTCCACTAGCTATCTTGCATGTATTCCACATATTTTTGTTTTTCTTTTTTATTTTGTTTTTCAAAACAAATTTTAGGGTAAACAAAATGTTAAATTTCTAATTAAGATTACTTTGCAAAAAATTCATTTTATTTGGAAGAAATTGAATTTAACAAGCTTAAAAACAAATTTTTGTGAGACTTTTCTTTTTTCGAAAATTATTTAAAAAGAAAATGAACCCTAATTCAATAAAAATAGCTAACTATCATTTTACGAATTTTGATTAACTAAAAATAAAATTAAAATTAAAATAAAATTGAAATTTTGGTGTCTACAACTAAACATGTTAAATGGTCAAACCATGATTGACTTATTTTGGGCTAGTTTTCTTGTTGGGTTTATCAGATCTAACCTGATTTTGAATCGAAGGAGCAAAGGGTAAACCAATCCACGCATGTAAAGTCATGTGGTGTTTTTGTGAAATTGCTATTATCTGCAATTTTAAAGTTACCTTTTCAAGAGTATTTAAAAGAATATAAAATGAGGTCAAGAGTACCTTTTCCTGAGGACAATATGAAATTCCAACAACTGCCGTCCCTACGGGAAGTAAAAGAGGTGTTTTCTCGATGTCAAAAGATAGTGCGCCGGGACAGGATGGATTCGGGGCAGGTTTCTACCAAGATTGTTGGCCAATAATCCAACGTGAGCTCCTTGAAGCGGTTCAGGAATTCTTCAAGGGGGCCCCTCAACCTAAAGGCTTTTCTAGTGCACTAATTGTGTTAATCCCAAAGGTGTCGGGGGCGACCAAATGGCAGGAGTTCAGACCGATCAGCTTATGTAACCAAAGCTCCAAGATTATCTCCAAAGTGCCGACGAACCGCCTCAACCATCTGCTCCCTAAACTTATCTCACCATGGCAATCAGGTTTTGTCCCAGGCAGGAGTATTGCTGACAATATCCTCGTGGCACAGGAATTGGCAATGGATATCGATAGGAAGTTGCGGTGCCCGAACTTGATGCTGAAACTGGATATGGAGAAAGCGTACGACAGGGAAGAATGGAGTTTTCTTATATATATGCTCCGATAATTTGGGTTTCAGGAGTGGGGGGTGGATCTCCTCTTTCGGACGCTGTCAAACAATTGGTTCTCGATGCTAATCAATGGATTCTCGGCAGGATTCTTCAAATCTTCTAGGGGGGTTCGACAAGACGACCCGCTCTCTCCAGCCTTGTTTCTTTTGGTGGCCCAGTTCTTGGGTCGGGGAATACACCATTTGTTCTGTCAACATGAGAGTCATTTCTTCGTCTCCCCTGGGCTACGGGTCCCTTACTTGGCATTTGCAGATGATACCTTGGTTTTCACTCGATGCTCTGAGGGAGGGGTTGGCTTCTCTCAAGTCATTCTTTGACTCTTACCAGGCTTTTTCGGGTCAGAAGATTAATGCTCACAAGAGTTGCTTCATTTTGTCTGCCCGGGCATCCCCTGAACATGGGACAATGGTGGCCTCAATGTTGCATTTCCAGCAACAGTACCTTCCTTCCGTTCACGTATCTGGGGGTCCCAGTCTTCAAGGGAAGAACGATGTGCGTCTTGTTTGACTCCCTTGTGGCTAAGTTGCAGGGCCGTCTATTCCATTGGAGCTCGCGGTTACTCTTGTCAGGAGGTAAATTGGTGCTACTGTGGCATGTTCTTACCTCGATGCCTATGTACCTATTGCAAGTGTTGGATCCCTCCCGGGCAATTTTGCTCAAGCTGGGAAGTTGTGTAATGCTTTTCTATGGGATAAGACCGCCGGCTCAAGGGGCATCCACTGGACATCTTGGGAAAAGATCTGCTACCCAGTGTCTGAGTGTGGATTGGGTTTTTGCTCCCTTGAAGACATGAGCTCAGCCTTCGCCTGTAAGCTATGGTGGCGGTTGAGGAAAAATGAATCGTTATGGGCACACTTTATGCACGCCAAATATGTTCGAGGTGAGCACCCGCTCCAAGTGCAAGTAGCTAGACCTTCGCCCGCATGGAGGTGGTTGGAGGGAATTAAACGGGTAGCAGAGAGTCACATTAGGTGGTGCGTGGGTAAAGAGTTTGTGGATTTGTGGTATGACTGCTGGCTTTTTGAAGTCCCTCTGGTCGACCTCCTATCCATTAATGACCCACCACACATGCTGCTCGCAAAGTTCTTTGATGACAGGGGTTGTAATGTAGCGAAGCTAGAGTAATGGGTGTCTGCTCAGCTGGTTAGTTAGATCCAGAGTATTCAATTATTCCCCGAACAGTAGGATCGAATAGTTTGGGTGGGCTCGCCCTCGGGGAAGTTCTCAACCAAGGCTGCTTGGGAGAGTATTTGGCACAAACGCAACACCTCGCTGCTGGACGGGTTCCTTTGGAATAGCCTCATGCCACTGAAGTTATCATTCTTCGCATGGAAGGTTTTACGTAGCCTGGTCCCCTTGAAGACGGTTCTGAAACGACGTGGAGTTCCCCTAGCTTCACGTTGCCCGTGTTGTCAGTTGGAAGAAGAGTTACTAGTTCATCTCTTTGTGACAGGCCCTGTAGCAAGGGAGGTTTAGAACTCCTTTTGTCAGAGGTTTGGAATTATTGATCCTCGCTCCACGTCGGTATCTGCGATGGTCTTGACATGGCTTAGCTCGACTTCGGTGGTATCTCGTGATCATATCAGGACCATCGTCCCTTTAGTAATACTATGGTTCCTATGGAAGGCTAGGAACAAGGCGCTCTTCGAGGGTGAGATCTTTGAGGCTCATAGGGTTGTGTCTTCGGTCGACGGATTCGTGAAGCAACTGGGGGCGGCAAAAAAACTTTTGGCATGTCATTTTCGGGGAGACATGAGAGACCCAAGGGTCGGACTGAGCACCCGGCCAGTGAAACGGAAAACTGCACAGGCGGTGTCTTAGAAACGCCCTCCGATGCGCCATGTCAAGTTAAATATGGATGCTAGTGTCTCTCACAAGCGCGCTTATAGGGGTGGTTTGCTTCGCGACTCAGACGGCCGCTTAATTTTTGCCTATTACAAGGAATTCAGGGAGTTGGACGTCCTGATGGCAGAAAGTTCATCGTTGCTGCATGGCCTTCAGCTCTGTAGGGACCTAGCCAGGGGGCCCCTGTTGGTGGAGGTAGACTCTAAGAGCCTGGTTGGTCTTCTCAATGCTGGAGCAACATCCCGATGGCCTCTGTTCAATACATTGTGTCGGATCCGGGCACTGCTTTCCTCACTTTCAGCAACGGTATCCCACGTCTTTAGAGAGGCAAATGCTTCGGCGGATGCGCTCGCCGGGTTGTGATTGCCGTCAGAATTATTTTGCACTATGCTCCCTCAGCTCCCGTATTTAGTGCGGGCTACGGTATACTTAGACAACTGCGAGCTCTCTTCCCTGCGGTGGCAACTTAGATAGGTGTCTTGACTTAGCATTTGGCTGAAATTATGTGCTTTATCGTTTCATCGTAGCATGTACTCCTCTGTTTCCACTCAATAAAATAAAGTATTTTTATTAAAAAGAGAATATAAAATGATTA
This sequence comes from Coffea arabica, assembly GCF_036785885.1. NCBI lineage: Eukaryota > Viridiplantae > Streptophyta > Magnoliopsida > Gentianales > Rubiaceae > Coffea > Coffea arabica. Next base: position 31,313,317 of record NC_092313.1, read on the forward strand.
ATTTTTTTTAAGTAAAAATTGATTGATTTGATTATTAAAATGGCCAAAACCTTGTCCTCTCACATCGTAGAGGTTTTTTCTCTCTCTCCTAGGAAGACAGTTTGTCCTTCTTGGTGAGAGTTTCAAACTTATTCAAAACCAGTCGAAAGCTTTCAAAAGTTTAGCTAAATGGACAAATCTCCAAAATTTAAAACACCCAACAGATTCATTTAACAAATATGAGAATCTGAATTCCATAAATCTTTAGTATTTGATAAGATAGGCAGAGTTAAAGTAGAGAGTTAAGGAGTTTGACAATCTTACAGAATGTAGGGACCAATAGAGAAGGCATTAAATATACTCAAATCTTGGTTGGAAGCTACAAATAGACGAAACATGGTGAAAAGAGTTGAGGTGAGGTAAATTTATATGCCTTGTCTTCATCCTCCCCTTTTTCCTTTTATATTTGTAGACACCAAATTTTTACTCGTTAATTTATTTACTATTTTTGTTTTAATTATCTCAAAATTTTATCTTAGACATTTTTTTAAGCATTTTGGACATCAAATCTTTTAATTTAGTTTTATTTGTTAATTTTATTCAATTTTGCTTATGTGTCTATTAATTTCAAGATTTTTCGAAAAAGAGAGAATTGCTCACAAAAAAATATTCTTTAAATTTTTAGATTCAAATTAGGAAGGTTTGTTATTTATTTTGTTAAAAAAAAAAAGGGAAACCCGAGAGCGGGTTTTGGGCAGTTTAAGAGGTTCTGAAAAAAAGGAAAAAACTGCGCGCAGCAAAATCGCGGCAGCAGGGCAGAAGTTTGGAAAAATCATAGGCTCATCGGATGGCCTGGGTTGCGAAAGAAATCTCCACTTTCATCCTCACCCTTGAGGTGAGGGTTTGAGAGGTGTTGGTCTGGTATAAATATAAGAAGACAGCAGCCGCAACAAGGAGGAGAGTTTTATGACGGCTGGAGTCTTGGGAGATAGAGAGAGAGTTGAGGGGCGACGGCGAAAGGATTTTGGGGAAGGGAAGGAGAGTACTGAATGACGGCTGGAGAGGTTGGGGTTTTGGGATGGATGAGAGAGAAATAAGATAGAAAGAGCGAGAGTTGGCAACCGAGAGTGATAGTTAGCGAGTTGGCGGCGGTAGGAAAAACGCAGAGAAAGCTTTAGACGAGAAAGAAACCCGAAAAAGCTACGGAGAAAGTTTGAGGGAGAGCATAAGGCGTGACGGCTAAGGCTGGAGAGGAAAAGTGAGCGACGGCTGAGAAGGATTTTTGGAGAGAGCAAAAACGAGAGCGAGAAAGATCTGAGAGGAGGGTTTCGGCTGGAAACCAGAAAAGGAAAAGGGAAGGTTTTTCTGTTGGCAACGTCTGCATCATCGCTGGAGTTTTGCAACCCAGTTCGTGGATTTCAATTTCCAGGACGTTCGTGGATTTCAATCGCTGGAGTTCTCTCAGGGTAAATTAGTAATTTCACTTCGTTTGGGCATCAACTCAAGGGAGGTATAACTTCTTTTATCTTTTTTGTCTCTCCCCTATGTGATCCAACGTGCTAAGTGAGAATTGCATGTCTACTTTGCTTTCCTTAATTCCTTTCATTTACTTTTGTTTTTATTAAGTTATTCTTTTATGGGGTATGTGTACACCTCTTGGATTGTAATAGATAGGGCTTGGAGAGCATTTTTATTCACTTTTCCCCTTCCCCATTTGTTTTAGGTAGCCAATGTAATAGGTTCATTAGCTTGATTGCTTGCTTTTGTTGCTACGTGTTAATTTGCTTTATTAGGCTCTTGCATTTAGTCGAGCATGTTAAGTGTTATGTGCTACGTGTTTATAGGTGATTGGCATGTCTACTTGCTTTCTATAGTCATGGATGAATGTGATGGATGAATGCGTCACCGTGGCTAGTCCAACGCTGGCCATGGTCTTTTCCCTCGAGCTCTCGCAAGTCCAATGCTTGTGAGAGAATTTTAGAAAAGGGCTAGTCCAATGCTAGACCCCAATAGGCCGTCCCCTCTCGTTAGTACATACTTGCATGTCTCACTACATTTCATGCATTTTTCTTAGTTTTCTAGCATTTGGCATGCCCCTCCAACCCTTTCCCCTTCATTTTAGATTTTTGCATCCTCATGCTAGTTATAGGGTACATTTGCTTGAGAGTCCCCTTTAGGTAAGGGAAACGAGCAAGTGTGGCTACAAAATAGCCTTAGCACGCTAGTTCTTCCTTCTAATCAAAGGGAAAATTAAAATCATGAAGATAGAAGTTATTCCCGTACCCGACTTGATGCATTCCTCTATGATCATGCACCTCCATTTTACCATATCATTTTTTCATCTACATTTTCTCACTACTTATATTTTTTACTCCACATGCCATGTTCACACACTTTCTCTTCTTTCCCTATCACTTATTTATTTTCTACCTCACAAATTGCACCCAATTGTACTTAGATGCATTTACTACCATTATACCATATTTTGATCCACTTGCACACATACACCTTCATTTTGTCAATTGGCACACATGCACTTTTCTTACATTTGCACACATGCACTTTTTTTACATTTGCACACATGCACTTTTATTACATTTGCACACTCGCACTTACATTTGTATTTTTATTTTATTTTATTTTGCATTCCTCTTACATTTTCACACTTGCACTCATATTTGGGCTTTCATTTGCATTACCCGTGACCTCTATGAGAGTTTTCCTTATTAGCCATCACAACTCATGTGATTGGGACCAAAAACCCTCATAAGAGACATTTTAGATTTAGGATTGCATTTCTTTTCATATCCATTAGTCACATCCAACATGCAACACATATTTTGGGTAGAAGAATTAGGAAAAGTAGGGCTAAGTCACGCAACTAGCTTTGGCTAGGGTAAGGGAGTGTCTTAGGCTTTGCCTTTGCCTTCTCCCTTATCAAATGTGACCCCCGATCCCTTTCTTTGGTTACGTAGAACTAAAAGTTCTTTAAAAAGGGTTTGTTTGTTTTTCTTTTCAAAAATCACTTTTTCTTGGGTGACTTGGTACACCCTAACTCTATACCAAGTGGCGACTCCTTTTCTATAAAAACCCTTTTTGAACTTTGTTTGGCCAAACCGTCGCATTTCACAATCCCACGGCCTTTTATTTTCACTTTCGCACACGTTCACATACATATCCCACACACTACTTTCACATACTCAAAAAGTGGGGCGCGACAGTTGGCGACTCCACTGGGGACTTCCTAAGTGGGTCCAAGCATTTGATTTAGCTATTCTTTTCCTTTTTTTCTACTCTTTTTATGTATAGCATTTGGATATTAGGATTGCATTTTTTCCTTTTTCAGGATTTTTGCATCTCGCGCGTATCAACTCACTTCCTCACACATTCGCCTATGATTGTTTTGATGGATGGATGGTTTATTTATGTGATTCCGCGCTTTGCATTGCATTTGGGTGGGGGATATTACCCTAGAGCCTCGCGTTGGTTCTTGATCCCTCCCCTCCAAACGAGCACTAGCATACGTGCATACGCTTTAACTTTTCACCCATCATTTATTTTTCTTTTAGTGGCTTGTCACGCCACTCCACCCTATTAGGAATTTAGGCGACTCACTTGGACTTGCGATCGCGACACGATGTGTGCGTAGCATGATCCGAGGAGTCACTCAATCTTCCATTTTAGGCTTTGGGTTCATAGCCTTTTGCTTTTAGTTGAAGGTTGAGGATTTTTGATAGATTCACTCATGACATGTAGCCGTGACACGATGTGTGCGTAGCAATGTCTGGGGAATCGCTCGAGCCACCGACAAAGAATCTTGGGATTGATGACCCTTGGTTTCCAAGTCTGAAGGCTCGGGGACCTAAAACCTATCGAGTCTAGATGCATTAGTGAGCCCCAGCCTCATGCATCCATGATAGTTTACCTAGGGTAGAGTCTGCCTTACCCTGGTAGGGACACTATTCACGAGGGGAGGGATCCAACCCCTTTTCCCTTTTATTGCTTTATTTCTTTGTATTGATTTTATTGCTTTATCTCGTTGCTACAATGTGTTATGTGTATTTATCTGGCCGAACTAACTTTCTTGGTTTTGTCCCCATTGCATTCACAAACCCTAGCAAATAAGAGGTCTGGCATGACCTTCTTTTAGAACTTACCCTTATAGATAGGCTATTGTACGTTTAAAAATTTTGGTATATTGCATTCTTAGATTAATAATGCCATATCATTTTAGGCTTACTCTGGCAAATAAAGGGTCCCTTAGGTCATATTTCATTTCAAACTGCATGTTTTATCGCTTTAATAAACTGGCATCATGCATAAACCCTAGAAGGGGAATGCCATTTAGGGGATCCCGTGTTAGGAATAAACCACCCTGTGTCTCGGATATATAATCCAATGAGACTTGCACGTTTATATTTTCTGTACCATCCAAAGGGGTAGTGCACGAGGTAAGATAGGATCCGATCTTTTCAAAGACGGCAAAACGATTTTGCACATTAGAATATGGGCATCTAACAAATCATCTTTTGGCCGTTTTAAGCAAAATTGGTAAAAATCCCTTGCGAAAAGGACATTAATTTGAAGAAATTCACAAATAATTCCTCGCTATTGAGACGATAAATAAATTGCGGCCAAAATTTGATATTAGGAGGCTCATAGGCTAATGCATCGCAAAGCATTTTTGAAACTACCAAAGGGGAGACAATTCGGTCAATTTTGAATAAACCATCAATTTCAATTCATTTAACCAATTTACCCTTTTTAGGGTGATTCGGTCGACTTTGAATAAATCATCATTTCACTCGGTCTGTTTGATCAATTGATTTCATTCAATTCATTTGATTAGTTTAATTCATTTTTCAGGGTTATCCATTCAATTTTCAATAAATAATCAAATTTCATTCAATGCATTTGACCATTTTACCCCTTTTGGCACATCATGCGTCGATCAAAGCAAGCAATCCATTCGGACTTTGTCCTTATTTTTAGGACAAACGTCTCTTTTCACTCCAAATTGGCCAAATTTTTCAAATCGTTTTTCACTCAATCAATTGATCGGATTCATCAGGTATTGTATGGTGCCTACCCTAGAGGATTGCATTTTCATGCTAGGCCTACTCTTGGCATAAAAGGGCTCCCCAATAGGACATGCATACCGATTTTACAATCTTGCTTACTAACTCTGGGTATTTTTTTTTATTTCCCCCTCCACCCTGCATTCATAAAAATAGTTCAATAAGGTGAAAAATATCTTTCCATATCTGATAACAATTTTAATCTATAAGGTTTGAAAATTACAAGTATTACCTGATTCTTGGGCGGACCCTGCAATGAAAACATGAAGGATCTATTTGGAAGTGCCAAACTAAAGCCTCTAAGAGTCTTCATTATTATTTTTCAAAGAAAAGAAAATTTCCGTTCCGAAAAGGAGGCCAACAAGTGTGTATATGTGGAGTTTTTTAGAAGTTTTTCTCTTCTCATTTGTATTATAATTGAACGAGAATTTTTGTTTTAAACTTTTTCAGCAATAAAGCTTCAGACAATTATTTGTTTTGTATACGCTCGTGTACATTTCATTCTTTATTGAACTCATTGGAGATTTCATAATGAATTTTAAGAAATAAGACTAAATTGAGATTTTTTCAACCTCCAACCTGAAAATTCGCAAGTGTATGCTTTCTAAAATCCTTGTGTACACTAGATTGGTGATCCGAGCCTTACAATAAGAGTATTCAGAATTAAAAGAGATCACTCAAAAGACTCAATGCAATACCTCTTTCTCTTTCACTGTACAATTGATATTTTGCCCACTTCTATTAACCCCAAAATAAAATCAGTCACATTGATTGATAAATTACAAATTGGGGCGATCTTTGCTTGAGAAATGTCCACTGTGTCTAATTATATTCAATTCACATCTAAGTGAAAGCAAAATGTGCATTATTCTTGTTTGTTTTGGAAATTTGGAATGATATTTTGAGCATTCGTTTCTCTACCTACACAGATTTTATCATTTGCTCTCCCATTTGAGCTTTTAAAAGAATAATTTCGTTTCAAATAAGTGCTTTAATGATCACTACCCTACATTGGAAAATTTTCAAATATCAAAAGGGGAATGGATTTTCAATGACCATTTCGTTACTTTGGTTGTCATGAGGTGTAAGAATGATACTTTGGCCATCGTTTCTACAACCTAAACACCATTTATCCCTTGCATCCTCATTTGAGCTAAAATTGGTAGTTCTTTTCAAAGCATCTACGATCGCACCCCCACATTGGAGAATTTTCTAAAAAGGAGAAAAGCAAAAATGCTAAAACTAAAAGAAAAGAGGGAATCACAAATTGGAGAAATTTGATTCCACCTGGGTTTCAATTTTGAAAAAAGAGAGAAGAAAAGAAAAGAAAAGGAAGAGTTTTGTCCGGCGGATCACTTATGATGGATGAACAAGGGTCTTCCTCAGTCAATTAATTCAGATACATGCAAGAAATTTTCGCATTAATGGAAGTTTCCTTTCAGAGTTATTGTAAGGAATGGAATAAGAGTCAGGCCCTCTTCTTTTCCAATCAAACATTCTATCCCTAGTTATCCCTTTTGAACCTTCAGAATAAATACTTCATTTGGCAACCCCTGAGAATCGCAAACCCCACACTGGGGCAAGTTTGAGTTGGAAAAGAAAAAGTTTCAAAAAGTGGAAAAGTGATAATGCAACAAAATCAAGAGACAAAAGAAGAAAAGAGAACCTCAGTTCAAAAATAACTGGGGCAAATTTTGTGAAAGTTCAAAAATGGCAGAAGGCCGAAAAATCAAAGAAGAAAGAAAATGAAAGAAAAGAGCCTCAATTGAGAATAAACTGTGGCAAGCTTTGATTTAGCCCTAAAATAGGGTTGGCACAACAATGCGATCTCAGATTCTTCAAACCGCTTTTGAAATCCGCTTTCAAGCCTTAACTTTTCTAAGCACCCCACCTGACCCCATTACAAAAGTCGAAAGTCCTGACTTTTGTTCTTTGCAATGGCCCTGTCAAGGAAATTTCTGATGCCGAAAATTTTAGCTGTATTTCTGAATTGCTTGGGTATGGGGTTGACGCTACTTACCATGTGAAAACCCACTAGGTCGAGGAAAAGAAAAGGAAGCAAAAGCAATGCAAGAAAAGTAAATGCAAGAAAATTCAACGCTGAAGTCCTTGGTGAATGGGGAGAAAAATGCAAACAAAGTCTGAGATCTTTGAGTTCCAACGTAGGGGCAATTTTGGAAAAATGCGATCTTCGGTGCAATGTCCCTGAAAGTCTCATTCTTTAACTATCGTTTTCAAGCCACATTACAAGCTCATAAAGTCCATCGTTGACTTATTCCTTCATGACAACCCAAAGTGAGGATTATGCTCATAAGAAAATCCATCAATCATTTGTGATCATAAGGGTATAACCAGTTTCGCATGCTTAGCTATAGTTTCTATCCATATTATTGCAAGCCTATAAAACTCATATGTGGACTACGTTTTCTTAAGAAATAAGGGTGACAAACTCTTTGCTTTCACTAAGATGTGATGTTGAATGCATTACAATTTTGGGCACAAGAACCAGACAAATCTTGACCTCCCATTTCCTTTAGCCACCTCAAAATCAGAAATAACGCCCACTTGATTGGTCCTGCAAGTGGTGACCCGTTACCCTAAGCACCAATGCCAAGGTGAGGAAGAAATCTTCTGTGATTTGGTTTTATTGTGAGAAATTCATCATGAAATTTTCTGTTAGGAAACATAGTGTTCAAATAAACGGAGAGTCATCCAAACAAATTTTGCAGTCAAAGGAGCCCGCACTGGGGCAAATTTTCATTTGAGAGATTTTGCAAAATGGGCCCATACTGGGGCAAATTTTCATTTGTAAGATTTCACAAAATAAGCCCAAACTGGGCAAATTTTTTGTAATCCATTTGAGGATTTCGTCAAACAGTCAAGCAAGACTTTCAAATCAATCACAATGCTTCTTTCATGAGTAATAGTTGCAATATTTTAAAATGAAGTGCATGTTGTACTTTGGCAAGCCCCCTGTGCAGGTATCCATGGCTGAAATCGACGAAGAAGCGTAAGTCAGAATCTTACGAATTAAGGCCTCAAGGAGGAACAACCATGCCGTAATGCAAAATCAATTGATTAGTTGCCCAATAATTGGCGGAAACTGGGGCAAATTACTTTTTGAAAAGATTCTCAAAAAATCAAACTTGAATTTAATTTCTGGTTCCTTGACAAATTTCAATTTGATCTCAGCGCCCGCCGCGCACCCTTCCATTCCCCATTCTTGACAACCACATTGAATTCACTGACTTCAACCACCGTTAGCATCGAGTTTATCTCACTAACGTGTGCGTTTTTATTCCACCACCGTTAGCATCGAGTTTATCTCACTAACGTGTGCGTTTTTTATTCTACACCGTTAGCATAGAGTTTATCTCACTAACGTGTGTGTTTTCATCCTACCACCGTTAGCATCGAGTTTATCTCACTAACGTGTGCGTTTTCATCCTACTACCGTCAGCATCGAGTTTATCTCACTAACGTGTGCGTTTTTTATTCTACACCGTTAGCATCGAGTTTATCTCACTAACGTGTGCGTTTTTATTTTACCACCGTTAGCATCGAGTCTATCTCACTAACGTGTGCATTTTTTATTCTACCACCGTTAGTATCGAGTTTATCTCACTAACGTGTGTGCTTTATTCTATCTCCGGCAGGCTTGGGTTCTATCCCACTGACCGATTATCAAGGCAGAACTGGGTTCTATCCCGCTGACCGCTTATATCACGTTGGAACTGGGTTTTATCCCGCCAACCTCGGCAGAACTGGGTTCTATCCCTCTGACTACTTATATCACGTTGGAACTGGGTTTTATCCCGCCAACCTCGGCAGAATTGGGTTCTATCCCGCTAACCGATTATCAAGGCAGAACTGGGTTCTATCCCGCTGACCGCTTATACCACGTTGGGCCTGGATTTTGTGCCGCCAACTTCACAAAAATCATGTTGGGCCTGAATTTTGCGCCGCCAACTTCACAAACATAATGTTGGGTTTGAATTTTGTGACCAATTTCTCAAGGCAGGCTCGGGTTCTATCCCACTGACCGATTTTTAAGGCAGGATCGGGTTTAATCCCATTGATCAATTTGTCAAAGGCAGGCTCGGGTGTTATCCCACTGACCAATTCATCGCACTGGGGCAAAATTTTGGATAATTTTCCAAGTAAATCTTATGCAGTTTCTTCATACATGCCAACATTTCATTTGCACAGTCACTAGCCGTTGGGTCAGTCCCACTAGTGCGCATTTCTTTTATTTTGCCGCTAGCCGTTGGGTCAGTCCCACTAGCGTGCCTTTCATTTGCACTGCCGCTAGCCGTTGGGTCAGTCCCACTAGTGCGCATTTCTTTTATTTTGCCGCTAGCCGTTGGGTCAGTCCCACTAGCGTGCCTTTCATTTGCACTGCCGCTAGCCGTTGGGTCAGTGCCACTAGTGCGCATTTCTTTTATTTTACCGCTAGCCGTTGGGTCAGTCCCACTAGCGTGCCTTTCATTTGCATTGCCGCTAGCCGTTGGGTCAGTCCCACTAGTGTGCATACCATGATTTTAAATTTTATTCGGGTCAGTCCCATGATTTAATTTTTGTTCGGGCCAATCCCATGATTTTAAATTCCTGTTCGGGTCAGTCCCGTTTTAAATTTCTGTTCGAGTCAATCCCGTTTTAAATTTCTTGTTCGGGTCAGTCCCGCTTCAAATTCCTGTTCGGGTCATTCCCGTTTTAAATTCATGTTCGGGTCGGTCCCGTCTTAAATTCCTGTCCGTCGGAACCATTTTGTGGTCGAATGACACATGTAAGCATTTAGTGTCTACTTCTTTGTCTCAAGTTTTTCCAAAACTCAGACAAAGAGGGGCAAACTGTAGACACCAAATTTTACTCGTTGATTTATTTACTATTTTTGTTTTAATTATCTCAAAATTTTATCTTAGACATTTTTTTAAGCATTTTGGACATCAAATCTTTTAATTTAATTTTATTTGTTAATTTTATTCATTTTTGCTTATGTGTCTATTAATTTCAAGATTTTTCGAAAAAGAGAGAATTGCTCACAAAAAAATATTCTTTAAATTTTTAGATTCAAATTAGGAAGGTTTGTTATTTATTTTGTTAAAAAAAAAAGGGAAACCCGAGAGCGGGTTTTGGGCAGTTTAAGAGGTTCTGAAAAAAGGAAAAAACTGCGCGCAGCAAAATCGCGGCAGCAGGGCAGAAGTTTGGAAAAATCATAGGCTCATCGGATGGCCTGGGTTGCGAAAGAAATCTCCACTTTCATCCTCACCCTTGAGGTGAGGGTTTGAGAGGTGTTGGTCTGGTATAAATATAAGAAGACAGCAGCCGCAACAAGGAGGAGAGTTTTATGACGGCTGGAGTCTTGGGATATAGAGAGAGAGTTGAGGGGCGACGGCGAAAGGATTTTGGGGAAGGGAAGGAGAGTACTGAATGACGGCTGGAGAGGTTGGGGTTTTGGGATGGCTGAGAGAGAAATAAGATAGAAAGAGCGAGAGTTGGCAACCGAGAGTGATAGTTAGCGAGTTGGCGGCGGTAGGAAAAACGCAGAGAAAGCTTTAGACGAGAAAGAAACCCGAAAAAGCTACGGAGAAAGTTTGAGGGAGAGAATAAGGCGTGACGGCTAAGGCTGGAGAGGAAAAGTGAGCGACGGCTGAGAAGGATTTTTGGAGAGAGCAAAAACGAGAGCGAGAAAGATCTGAGAGGAGGGTTTCGGCTGGAAACCAGAAAAGGAAAAGGGAAGGTTTTTCTGTTGGCAACGTCTGCATCATCGCTGGAGTTTTGCAACCCAGTTCGTGGATTTCAATTTCCAGGACGTTCGTGGATTTCAATCACTGGAGTTCTCTCAGGGTAAATTAGTAATTTCACTTCGTTAGGGCATCAACTCAAGTGAGGTATAACTTCTTTTATCTTTTTTGTCTCTCCCCTATGTGATCCAACGTGTTAAGTGAGAATTGCATGTCTACTTTGCTTTCCTTGCTTTTCCTTAATTCCTTTCATTTATTTCATTTACTTTTGTTTTTATTAAGTTATTCTTTTATGGGGTATGTGTACACCTCTTGGCTTGTAATAGATAGGGCTTGGAGAGCATTTTTATTCACTTTTCCTCTTCCCCATTTGTTTTAGTTAGCCAATGTAATAGGTCCATTAGCTTGATTGCTTGCTTTTGTTGCTACGTGTTAATTTGCTTTATTAGGCTCTTGCATTTAGTCGAGCATGCTAAGTGTTATGTGCTACGTGTTTATAGGTGATTGACATGTCTACTTGCTTTCTATAGTCATGGATGAATGTGATGGATGAATGCGTCACCGTGGCTAGTCCAACGCTGGCCATGATCTTTTCCCTCGAGCTCTTGCAAGTCCAATACTTGTGAGAGAATTTTAGAAAAGGACTAGTCCAATGCTAGACCCCAATAGGCCGTCCCCTCTCGTTAGTACATACTTGCATGTCTCACTACATTTCATGCATTTTTCTTAGTTTTCTAGTATTTGGCATGCCCCTCCAACCCTTTCCCCTTCATTTTAGGTTTTTGCATCCTCATGCTAGTTATAGGGTACATTTGCTTGAGAGTCCCGTTTAGGTAAGGGAAACGATCGAGTGTGGCTACAAAATAGCCTTAGCACGCTAGTTCTTCCTTCTAATCAAAAGAAAAATTAAAATCATGAAGATAAAAGTCATTCCCGTACCCGACTTGATGCATTCCTCTAGGATCATGCACCTCCATTTTACCATATCATTTTTTCATCTACATTTTCTCACTACTTATATTTTTTACTCCACATTCTATGTTCACACACTTTCTCTTCTTTCCCTATCACTTATTTATTTTCTACCTCACAAATTACACCCAATTGTACTTAGATGCATTTACTACCATTATACTATATTTTGATCCACTTGCACACATACACCTTCATTTTCTCAATTGGCACATATGCACTTTTCTTACATTTGCACACATGCACTTTTCTTACATTTGCACACTCGCACTTACATTTGTATTTTTATTTTATTTTATTTTGCATTCCTCTTACATTTTCACACTTGCACTCATATTTGGGCCTTCATTTGCATTACCCGTGACCTCTATGAGAGTTTTCCTTATTGGCCATCACAACTCATGTGATTGGGACCAAAAAGCCTCATAAGAGACATTTTAGATTTAGGATTGCATTTCTTTTCATATCCATTAGTCACATCTAACATGCAACACATATTTTGGGTAGAAGAATTAGGAAAAGTGGGGCTAAGTCACGCAACTAGCTTTGGCTAGGGTAAGGGAGTGCCTTAGGCTTTGCCTTTGCCTTCTCCCTTATCAAATGTGACCCTCGATCCCTTTCTTTGGTTACGTAGACCTAAAAGTTCTTTAAAAAGGGTTTGTTTGTTTTTCTTTTCAAAAATCACTTTTTCTTGGGTGACTTGGTACACCCTAACTCTATACCAAGTGGCGACTCCTTTTCTATAAAAACCCTTTTTGAACTTTGTTTGGCCAAACCGTCGCATTTCACAATCCCACGGCCTTTTATTTTCACTTTCGCACACGTTCACATACATATCCCACACACTACTTTCACATACTCAAAAAGTGGGGCGCGACAATATTGTCACCTTGCTTTCATTAACTATTTGTCTGTTTGGGTAAGCTTTTACTTAGAGAAATATTTACTTTTAAGTTTTCTTCTTAGATCTAGCTAGATTATCAGTTATCTAAGCAGTAATTGTAAGGTTAACTACTAATATCACTTCGTAGACAACATGGCAAAAGAACTTGTAGAAATAATGTAGAAATTTGCACTTTGAAATAAAGAGAAAGGTGGTACTCAACTGGATCTGGGAGCTGTGAACGATGGAATTCTGGAATATTAGGCAAGTTTGATTGGAAAAAATAAGAGGGGAGAAAGTAGCCAACCACACAGGGGTGAAAAACTTTTGTTACAGTAGTTTGGAGCTATCCAAAAAGAGTGAAAGTTACAAAATTGGGATCAAACTTATTTCAGTTTTTTGTACCAAATGAACAAGAAAAAGAGAGAATATTACTGCAAGGTTCTTGGGTGATAGACAACCAAATCCTAGTCCTAAGAAAGTGGCAAGCAGATATAGAAGAAAATAAAACAAGCTTTTAACATCTCTCTCTTATGTGTGCAAATTTGGAACCTCCCAATACATTGGATCTCAAAATCTATAGGGAAGACAATTAGAGCAATATTTAATAAGGTGAGGGAGGTTATAATACCACAAACAGGTTAAAAAGAAGGAAAGCACATGAAGATTCTAGTGTTGGTAGACATTAGCCAACCATTGTTGAGAGGGACAGCTGTGCAAATTAATAAAATGACCAAATGGACATCTTTCAAATATGAAAAATGTCTAGACTTCTACTACAGTTGTGGAATAACAATGCATAGTGAGGGAAATTTTAATGATCCTATAGCTGTGAAAAAAATCAAAATCAGAACCAATATGGTCCTTGGCTGAGGGCTATGAATGGTAAAGACTCTCCAAAGAAAGAACCAAAAAGATTTGGACTCCCTATAGACAGGTATGGGGAGTGAAGGATGTAAGCCAATTAGAAGAGATGAATTGGATAACCAATCAAAACAATCAAAGATTAGGCAAGTGTTTGGGAACAGCAACAAGACAAATCAATTATCAAGAAGGGTCCAGAATTGTAGCCATCAAAATTAAGTCAATTTTTAATATTTTCTTGAATTTTATCTATTTAATGAGTTATTTATCTTCTTGCATCTTAATGTGCATCTTTCTCATTTTGTAGGTTTGTTTTAAGAAAAGACAAATGAAAAAAAAGAAAGAAAAAGAGAAGATAAAATCTTCCTCTAATTATTTCTCTTTCACCAAACACACTATTGATCCGCTTTTGCACTCAATGTTCCAGGCACCTTTCTTTTCATTTGGTGAGAAAAATCATCATTTGGATTAACAAAAACTCCACTCATTTTTTTGGGACTCTCTCGGCTTTCCCTTTTCTTTTACACACGAGAACCACCCCAACACACACCCACTCTCACACATTCTCTTAACCCACAGCACTTCCACTACACAAAGACAGGCAAAAGAAGAAAAACTCCCTAACTCACACTCAGCTCCCTCTCTTTTCTCCCAACACACTCACACACAAAAAAAGGGGGCAGCAACCGATTGGATTGAAGTTTGGAATTTCATCAAAACTTTAGCCAAGGGACTACAACCTTCATTGAGGTATTTTTTTTTCTTTTTCTGCAGCTAGATTATGAGCATTGCTCTTTGAACATGGGAAATGGAAGATTATGACTTTTTAGTTTAAATATCCCATTAATCCCTGTATAAGAAAAATTATGTCGCGAGATTTTGCCTCTCGTACCTATTATGTTGCATCCCGTTTTCCTTAATCACTTATATCTATATATAATTCTTTTTTCTTCAAATTTCATTTTTGCATCCTCGTGACCCTTTCAAGGGTGACTCTTGTACCTTTTCTTTTGTTTTCAAAGATCTAGAGTCATCTAAAACGAGTTGCATTATTTTGTTTAAAAAATATATTTTGGATGACTTGGTACACTTACACTCAATACTAATTGGCGACTCCTATTTCTTCTAAAAATCCTTTTTAGACTATTATTTTGGGTCAAAACCGTCACATATTTTAAACTCTTTTGTAGGCCCTTTTTCTTTATTTATTCTCTAAAATTACAAACCAATTTTTGTATATTAATTAATCAAAAAATACATTTTTCCTAAAATTCATTTTTTAACACTTAAATTTTATTTTTCAAAAAATGGGGCGCGACAACTTGGTGATTCCATTAGGAACCCTAGTGAATCCGAGCACTTGATTTAGTTATCTTTTCTCTTTCTATCCCTTTCGCTTATCATAGATGTCTTAGGTTGCATTTTTCTCCTTTTAAGATATTTTGTATCCACACTCGTATTCGTTCCTTGTTTTCGTGTATGTGATGAATGGTTTGTCTATTTACTTATATTTATTTTTTCGTATCGCGCTTTGTATTTGGGGATGGGGAGTGTTATTGCCCTAGAGCCTTCATGCATATTTAATAGTATTACTCCCTCTCCTCAAAGGAACACTTCATACATGCATATGCTGTTTCTTTTTAACCCTCTATCTTTATTTTTTTAGTGGTTGTCACATCACTCCTCCCTATTAGGATTAGGATCGATCTACTTGGACATATGGCCGTAGCACGATGTGCACGTAGCAATGTCTAAAGGATCATTCGAGCCACCGACTAAGGGTTTTGAGATTGATGACCCTTCGCCTTTTTGTCTGAAGGTTTAGGGACCTGAAACCTTATCGAGTTTAGATGCATTAGTAAATCCAACCTTATACATCCATTTAACAATCACCTAAGACAGAGTCTTCATCTATCTTATTAAAAACACTAGTTACGAGGGGAGGGATTTTATCCTTCTTTCTTTTCCTTTATTTTATATTTTTGTATCATTTTGTTGCTCCAATCTGTTATGTGTTGTTTATCAAATAAACTAACCATCATTTTATTTTGTTATATTGCATTTATAAACCCTAGAAATAAGAGTCCTGATATCGTACTCATTTAGGATAGACCACCTTTTGTAAATAGCATGTTTAAATTCCGATCTAACGCATCAATACTATGTATATGTATGCATGTCATTTTTTAGACTTACCATAGCATCTAAATGGAGGACCCTTAGGTCATATTCCAATCATCATATTGTATATTGTATGTTTATTCACTTTAATAAACTCGTATCATGCATCAACCATAAAGGGAATGCCACATAGGGAATCCCATATTAGGAATAAACTACCATTTTGTTTTGGATATATAATCCAATGAGACTTGCACGTTTATATTTTTGTATCATCCAAAGAGATAGTGCACAAGGTAAGGTAAAACCCGATTCTTATCATGACGATGGCATTAAATATGATGGAGCAATTTTTGCACATTAGAGTATGAGTTTCTAATACTCACTTTTTGGCCATTTTGTCAAAGTTGGTAAAATCCCATGCGTAAGGACACTAAGTTGAAGAAATTCACAAACGATTTCCTTGTTGTTGGAAAAATAAATATATTGTGGCCGAATTTTGATTTTAGAAGGCTCATAAACTAATGTATTGCAACGAAATTTGTGAAATTTGAAACTACAAATGGACAGACAATCCAGTCGATTTTTGAATAAACCGTCAATCCCATCCAATCCATTTTACTAAGTTATTCACTTTTAGAACAATCTAGTCAATTTTTGAATAAATCGTCAAGTCCATTCAATCCATTTTACTAGTTTATTCACTTTTACGATAATCTAGTCAATATTAAAATAAACCGCCAATTCCATTCAATTCATTTGACCAATTTATTCATTTTTAGGACAACCTAGTCAATTTCTGAATAAATCATCAATTCCATCCAATTTATTCACGTTTAGACTAATCCGATCAATTTTTTTTATAAACCATTAATTCCATCCAATCTATTTGACCATGTTATTATCTTTTAGGGTTTTGATCTATGGTTCACTAAAAAAGCTAGTCGAGATATTACAATCCTTTCAAAAATAGGTTCTTTCATACTAAATTGACTTTTAACATCTCTTCATGTGCCAATGAAAGCAATCAATCTATTCGAATTTTGTCCTCATTTGGTTAGAACAAATGTTTCCTATCACTTCAATTAGCTAAATTTTTCAAATTGTTTTTCACTCAAATATCAATAAATCGATCAGATCCATCAAGTATTAAATTTTTCATGTTAGGCCAACCTGTGGCATAAAAAGTGTTCTTCCATAGGACATGCATACCGATTTTACATTTTTGCTTACTAACTATGGGCATTTTTTTCTTTTATTTTTTCCCTCCCCTGCATTTATAAAAGATATTTCAATAAGTTAAACATATTTTGCCAATATCTGATAATAATTTTGGTCTAATAAATTTTGAAAATTATAAGTATTATTGATTCTTGGGCAGATCCTACAATGTAAAAACCTAAAGAATCTATCAGGAAGCGCTAGTCTAAAGCATCTAAGAGGTTTTGTAACTATTTGTCAAAAAAAACCCTTTTTTGATTTGTTAACACATTTTGTCCTAAAAGAAAAAGGAGAGAAAAAGTGTGTGTGTATGTGTGTATGTATATGTATATATATATATATATATATATGAAAGTGCATTCTTTAGAAATTTTTCCTTTCTCATGTGTATTGTAGTTGAGCAAAAATTTTGTCTCAAACATTTCCAATAATAAAGTCTTTCATTTGAAAATTTATTGTTTTGTATATATTCATGTACATTTCACTCTTTATTTGCTCGTTGGGAGATTTCGTGATGGATTTTGAGAAGTAAGACTAAGTTGAAATTCCCTATCTCTTGCATGAAATTTACAAGAGCGTGTTTGGCTTTCTAAAAATCTTTGCACTCGAAATAAAAAAGAGTCGCTTGAACCTGGTAGTTTGTCTTACAAGACCAAGTATGATACTTTCCTCTTTCATTTTACAATCCATATTTTGTCCATTTCTATCAAGCCTTCAAAGTCAGTCACATTGGTTGACAAACTTCAGAGTGGGGCCATCTTTAATGTGAAAATGCTCACTATGTCTAACTAGATTCAATCCACATCTAAGCAAAAGTAAAAATGTACATTACTCTTGTCTGTTTTGAAAATTTGGAATGATACTTTAGGCATTCTTTTCTCTATCTATACGGATTTTATCATTTGTTCTCCAATTTGAGCCTGTAAAAGTACAATTTCATTTCAAATAAGAGCCTTGGTGATCATAACCCTACATTGATGAAATTTTCAAATGTCAAAAGGGAATAGATTTTGCCGATGAGTTATCCTTTACTTTGGCTGTCATGTGATGTAAGAATAATGTTTTGGCCATCTTTTTTGCTATCCAAATATTGTTTATCCTTTGCATCCTCAATGGAGCTTAAATTGGTGGTTCATTTCAAAAGTACCTATGATCGCACCTCACATTGGGGAAGGAGATTTGGGAACTTTCAATAATAGCAAAAATGCTAAATTTTTTAAAAAAGACGTGAAGTATTCAAAAAAAAAGAAAAGAAAAAAGAAAAGGGCATCTATCTTCTAAAAGTTAGAGGATTTTTTATTCTATCATTGATATTTGAATGTCAATATTTGTCAAAAAAAAATGAAGAAGAAAGAAAAAAAAGAGGAAATAGAGAAAACGAAAAAATATGCAAAGAAAAGAAAGGAAACAGAGAAAAGAAAGAAAAATGCAGAAAAAATGAAGGAAAAAAAAAAGAAAATTCAATGCTGAAATCTCTCTAGTGATAGTGATAAAAGTCGAAATGGAGCCAAAAATCTTTTAAGTCCAAGCCTAAAATTGGGACAATTTTGGAAAGAATGCAATCTTAAGTGCAATATCCTTAAAAGTTGTACTTCTTTTAACTATCATTTTCAAGCCACATTGCTAGCTCATAAAGTCCATTGCTGACTTATTTTTCATGACAACTTGAAGTAAGGATCAAGCTCTTAAGGGATCTACTAATCAATCAGGATCACAAGGTCATTACCTATTTCAATGTATTTAGCTATCTCTTCTACTTGCATATTACAAGCCTATAGAATTTATATATTGACTGAGTTTTCATAAGAAATAGAGGTGAAAAACTATTTGCTTTTATCAAAACGTGGTATTGAATGGGTTAAAGGCAATTCAAGCACAATCTTAAGAGATATTCTAGTGTACAATTTTAATTATCATTTCTCTTAACCTCTTGAAAATCATAAATAATACCCACGTATTTGGTCCTAAAGGATAAGCTAATGAAAAAGAGTGATTTTTTTCCTTAAATACTAATCCTAAATAGGGAAGAAATCTATTGCAACTTGATCTTGTTTTGAGAGATTTATCATGAGACCTTCTACATAAGCCTAAACATCGCATTTTTTTTCTTTCTTTGAGGAATACAATTTATATTGTTTTGCATGTCACCATTGATATGCCAATATCACACTGCATATTGGCATATGATTGTTTTCTAGATTTTAGAGAGTATAGTTCTCTTGCTTTTGTCAAATAAATAGAAAGTCATTTAAACAAAAATTTTTGCAATTAAATGGCTTAAACTGGGGCAAAATTTTGTAATGTATTTGTAAAGTACACCCAAGGGTCAAGTAAAATACCTTAAAATCTGTTGTTCAAAATCTGACCTTTGATAAGTTAACGCTTTCCATGATAGCAATTGTTGCATCATTTTTCCAAATAAAGAAAGAAATTTTCGATAAAAAAATTCAAATGCATATTATACTTTGAAAAATCCCCCCTATACAGGTGTTTATGGTTGAGATCGAGGAAGAAGCGCAAATCAAAATCTTACAAATTTGAAGGTCAATCACGAATAAAAAGGGGGCAATAATGCTACATTGCAAAGTGGAGGATTGGCTATTTATTCAAAAGGAGTACATACTTCAACAAACAACTTTGAAAAAAAAAAGAATGAAAAAAAAAGTTTTCCTTCAATTTTGCAAATTTTTGCTATTGAACTTTGGGAGCATTTCACTTCAAAATTACATTTCTAAGTTGGGGCAACAACTTATTATCTTATACTTCGAATGGAAGTGGTAACACCTGCCAAAATTGAGATCTCGTCCTTGTGCATTTTGACGAAGGCTCAAGTAGAAGAAATCAAATGGATCAAGGAGCACAATGAGTTGTTGTATCCAATGGATGAAAAAGAGGCTGAATGTTATTTGTTATAGACAATGCTATCAATAAAGGATGACTCATTGTTCATAACAAGATAGACAAATCTCGTCTGTTTGAAATAAGGGATAAGGTTGAAGTGAATTCTTTCGATTCAAGAAGAGGCTAAAGGAAAGTTTGCTCCAACTTGGCAAGGACCATTCATTGTTCAAAGAGTATTATCCAGAGGAGCGCTTATTCTCATGGAAATGGATGAGCAAATTTTCTCTCAACCAATCAATTCAAACACGTGCAAAAAGTTTTCCATTCGATTATGAAAATTTTCTTTTAAAATTACTGCAAGAGATGGGCTCGAGGCAGGCCTTCTTTCCTTTTTCATTTGGATATTTTATCCTTAGTTTTTTCCTTTGACCTTTCAAAATAACTTATTTTTTTCGCTTGGCAGCCCCTTAAGATCTTAAACCCCACACTGGGGCAATTTTATTTCTTTGTTTTTTAAAAAAAAAAAGAGAAAAAAAAGAGCAGGAAAAAAGACATGAAAAAAAAGAAGAGAAGAAAATAGAAGCCCAATTAGAATTAAATTGGAGCAAATTTTAATTCTTATGAGGCCTATATTAGGGCAAATTTTGAAAGATTGCGATCTCAAGATTATATTCAACCTATTTCATGATGGATCTTCAACCCTTAACCTTTTTTCTTTACACCCCATCAGAGCTCATTACCAAAGGCAAAACATTATCGACCTCCCCCTTTTGCAGTTTTTTTAAGAAAAAATTTTCTTAATCATTTGGTAAATGAGGTAAATATATTTTTTCTGAAACTTGCCAGAAAAAGGCTGTTTCACTGATGCCACGATTTTTCGAAGAACATGATTGGCTTGACACAGTTAGGGTTAAAGTTGTTTATTTCGTTCCATGGTCTTATCCCTGTCTCAAGGTGAAAACTCGAAAGGATACCTGAGAAAAGCAGAAGAAAGGGAAAAGCAAGAAAAAAATGAAAACAAAAACAAAAACAAAAACAAAAAAGAAAAAAAAAGAAGAAAATGAAAGGAAAACATGAGGGGTGACCTTAGTGAAAATTCGAAAGGCTAAGGTCATCAATGTAAGGTTTTGGAGCACAAGATAATCAAGAATGAAAAGCAGGATGTTAAAACTTGAAATGGTCATTCATTCAAATATGGTCATTAGAAAGAGTTGATTTGTCATACAAAGTGAAGTATGGCTGACTGATGCTAGAAAATTGAGAATATTCAAGACAAATTGCCACACAGTTCTTGGAGGGCAGTTTTTGACATTGAAAGATAATGTTTGTTTGGTTCTCAAGACCAAAGGGATCACACGATGGTGGTAATGTTTTCATCACAATTGTTTCCTCTCTCTTTTGCAGGTGAGATTATGTGATCACTTTTTCTACTTTCTCGAAAGCATGAAAAATGTAGCCCTTGTTAAGCATGATTTACACTAGAGCACATATTAAAAGGAGTGAGCTCCAATTTCGGCAATGCATTCCAAATTGGCTTTGCAAAAAAAAAAAAGAAAGAAAAATTCTTTGAAAATCGAGAGGATAGTAACATATGTATGTGACTCTCAAATCCCTTGAAGGGAGAGTTGTCACTGGTATTCTTCAAGTTCCAAAGCTCGTCACTTTTGATTTTTTCAAAAAAAATGTTTCTTTCATTTCTTCTTCTTCTATAGTTTGAAAAATAAAAAAGATTGCAACTCCACCGAGTAAGTTTGTCGTTGTATGCATTTTATGTTTATTATGTGATGCGAATCGATTCTCCAAGGACCACTAGAGAAGAAATCGAATCGATCAGGCAGCGAAAGGATCTATCTTGATCAGGTTATGGGTACAAAAGACGAATTCTAAACCAATCAAAAACAACTCGAGATTGTTTAGAACGGTAGAATGGCGCCACAATTCAACATGGTCTTGAATTGATAAGCCAAAACTTGAACAAAGGAGATTCAACTCACTTTGTATCAAGGGACGTTCCCCAGGGAACAAGAGAAAACTCTCAATTTTTATTCATGATTGTCTTCTCAGTCATATATCATGAGCTTGGCTATTTATAGGCTTACAAGACTCAAAAACCTAATCTAAGTTGGAAACAAATCAAGTTTCCTTACTTGACTTGACTTCTAAACTTGACACAATTTCCTAAACAGATTTGGAAGCAATTAATTATTTTCCTAAAACTCTAATTCAACTAGCATAGGAAACTAACTAACTCAAATTGGCTTAACTATAGTCAACATGACCTCAGCCTTTATTCCTTAATTCAAACAACTTAGTTAACTCTCAAATTAACTCTAATTAACAACTAACATTGCTGAAAACTCAATTAAATAAATGATAACAAGAAATAAGCATGACACAGGGTTGGATCTTCAATAATTCTCGAGCCCGATTGTACCATCAACCATCATTGGAATGTGAAGACTTGTAAAATGAATTTTCTTGGACTTGAAAGGATTCCAATTCTTGATGTTCTCATCATTATGTTTGAGCAATATGCATCTTAATCTTCCAGTTTGATAGTACAGAACTTACGTTTTCATTTCTCCCATTAGATATTTAGACTCGGGTTTAATCCCACCAATTATCTAGGTCTAGGACACATTTTCATTTCTCTTGCTAGACGTCTGAGCTTGGGTTCAATCCCATCGAATAGTCCAGATTCTTAACAAATCAAATTTAATTTTCTATTGGCGAGTCTCAGCATCAACCGAGCACCCTTCTACCCCCTTCTTGAAAATCAAATTTAATTTCCTGTTAGCGAGTCTTTCTGTTGACAAGTCTCGGCGTCTGCCGCACACCTTTCTACTCCCTTCTTGACAATCAAATTTAATTTTCTGTTGGCGAGTCTCAGCGTCCGCCGTGCACTCTTCTACCCCCCTTTATGATAATCAAATTTAATTCTATCTCCCTTCTTAACCAATCAAATTTAATTTCATATTGGTGAGTCTCAGCATCCGCCGCGTACACTTCTACCTCCCTGCTTAACAAATCAAATTTAATTTCATATTGATGAGTCTCAGCGTCTGCCGTGCACCTTTCTATCCCCCTTCTTGGAGCTTAACCGAGTCTCTCCACGCATCTTTTTTTAATTATGACGTATTTACTTTTCTTGACTATTTTGATTAACAGTTGTGCTTCTCATTCATTTTGTGCTTCATGTTTTGAAGTTCTGAGAGCTCAGACTTCTTCGACTCTGCAAAGATCATAGATGGTCAATGCACTTGTTTCATTATGGGTCACTTGTATTCGAACTATATTTGACCTGATTCCTATGGCAGGATACGTAGGCAATTGTACAGGAGTTTAGTCACGTATTTTATAATTTCATTGCATCTTTTGGTTCAATAATTTTAGCCAAGTGTTGGCTTGTTTATTTTAACTCAAGTACAGTTAGAAGAAACAGGTGAACATTTTGGTGTTTACGTCTTTGTCTTGAGTTTCGAAAAAATTTTAGATAAAGAGGGCAAACTGTAAACACCCAAATTATGTCAATTTTTAATATTTTCTTGAATTTTATCTATTCAATGAGTTATTTGTCTTCTTGCATCTTAATGTGCATCTTTCTTATTTTGTAGGTTTGTTTTAAGAAAAGAAAAATGAAAAAAAAGAAGAAAAAAAAAAAAGAGAAGATAAAATCTTCCCCTAATTATTTCTCTTTCACCAAATACACTATTGATCTATTTTTGCACTCAATGTTTCAGGCACCTTTCTTTCCATTTGGTGAGAAAAACCATCATTTGGATTAACAAAAACTGCACTCTTTTTTGGGACTCTCTCGACTCTCTCTTTTCTTTTACACACAAGAACCACTTCAACACACAACCACTCTCACACACTCTCTTAACTCACAGCGCTTCCACTACACAAAGACAGGCAAAAGAAGAAAAACTCCCCAACTCATACTCGGCTCCCTCTCTTTTCTCCCAACACACTCACACACAAAAAAGGGGTAGCAACCTGTTGGATTGATGCTTGGAATTTCATCAAAACTTTAGCCAAGGGACTACAACCTTCATTGAGATATTTTTTTTTCTTTTTCTCCAGCTTTTCCTATTTCTTAATTAATTAGATTAAATGCATGTTTTGCTGGTCGCTCTCTTTCACTGGTTTTGTTATTGTTATGCTGTGGAAGATTTGGGGTTCAATTACAAGCAAGATTAAGGAAAAGGAAATAATTTTTGTGTTGCATGCCAAGTGTTTGAAAAAATGCTTAAATGGAAAACCGAATTCAAGTACTCATTATTATGCATATTTTTTGTTAAAATAGATGATTATAGCTAGTGCAAGGCCTGAAAAAGTTGGGTTGTTCAAATATTTTGAAATTTTGAACCTTAGAAGCATGTGAATAACTTTTCTTTATTGTGGACAATTTTCCTTAAATTTTGTCATATAGTTGTTGCTTTTTTATTGATTTCAACTCATAGTTATATTATAAAAATCATGGGGAGCGTATTGGTAAAAATTTTATGATTTTTTGAGAAGGTTTGAGTGCTTAAAAAAAATTTGGACTTTTTTTTGGCATTTTCACCACTTTTGGTCCATTTTTTGTAAAAACTAAGTTCAAAAATGGATTATACACGAAAAATCAAGTGGAAAGGTGTATTTTGAAGAAATTTCGTGATCAGAGAGATTGCCGACGATCGCCGCCAGCGTCAGCCATGGACGGCGGCGACTGAAGGTTCAACTCATCGGAGAAGAAGAAGAGGAAAAGGGGAGGAAGAAGAAAAGAAAAGGAAAAAAAAGAAGAAAGAAAAAGGAAAGAAAATAAAGAGAAAAGATAGGTTGGGCTAGTTTTTTTAATTTCTGGTGGGGTTGTTTCTTTCACATTAGTTGGGCTAGAATTTTTTTTTTTCGAGCTTTTGTCTGGACTTGGGGTTATTTTTTGCCTGGTCTTGCTTTTGCTTTAATAAAAATAGCCTGCATTTTTTCTTTGGGCAGGAGCCGTCAGCCCAAAGGAAAACATATGGCCCAATTTCGTTTGATTGTGTCTTGCAAAAATCGGAAAACGAATTTTGCACTTTAGCACCCAACTTTCGAGTAACTTTATTATGGCCCAAAGAATTTTAAATTTCCTTCAAATAGGCCCTTAATTTAATTATAATTTGGTCCTTGAATTTTATTTTTGTTAATTTTGACCTCTAAACTTTTGAAAAATTTATTTTTGCCCAAAAAGTTTTAATTTTTGCAGTTTAGTCCCTAGTGACTTTTTGACACTCTCTATTATGATTGTTCCTTTTCTTTAATAGCTAATTATGTTACTCTTGAGTGTATTTAACTTGTAATTTTTAGATATCCTTAAGTTTCTTTGTGTTTAACATATTAATATGAATTTAGTACTTTTATTGTTATTATTATTATTATTATTTTCAATTAAATTGGTGTCATGATTCTTTTGTTCATTTTGAGTATAAGTAGGGAAATTTGACTCCATTTAGTCACCACTTCAAAAGGGAGGTACCCATATTATTATTTAAATGTCGATTACGTACTATTATGTGCTCCTACATGATCCTATGTGTTTATATATTTTTGCATGCTTTATTATATATTTAATTCAAATGTTCATTTAAATTTTCTTATGCTTGTTTAGTTACTTTTATAATTATTTGGAAGGTATTTAAATACTTCAAAATATAATAGATAGGTAATATTTTTTACAAAAAATTAGATAGACTAATATAATAGATAGGATAAGTAGGTTTGTTTTATCGTATCCTTCTCATTTTAGATTGTAATTAGGTCCCTTATTATAATAAATAGGATAGATAGGATTATTTATTTTTCCATTTTAGATTGTAGTTAGATTCCTCACGGTAATAGATTGGTTTTTGTGGTTTTATATGGCTTATGTGTTTATATGCTTTATTCGCTTTTCTTAGGATTTTTGCATCTAGATATTATGTTATCTATTACGTGCTATGTGTTTTTATGTGTTTAATGTTTTAATGTATGTCTTATTTGTTTTACTATATATCATGAATGTATGACGTCATCACATTAGTCGAACTCTAGTTGTGACTTCTCCCTCCGTTTACTTACTAGTCCAATGCTAGTAAGAATTTTTAGAAATGGGTTAGTCCAACTCTAGACCCTTAGATCATTCATACGTTAGATTTATTTTTGTGTGACATTCATTACATTTTTATGCATATTTTTATTTTAGGATTTTTTTCATATGCATGATATTTCCTATTATATTATCCCTTACCCTCTATATGTATCAATCATATTATTTAGAATTGCATCTCATTTAAAAAATTATAAAAATAAGTTAGTTCATTTGCTTGTTTAGATTAGGAGCATTACTCTTTGAACATGGAAAATGGGCGATTATAACTTTTTAGTTTAAATATCTCATTAATCCGCATACAAGAAAAATTATGTCACGAGTTTTTGTCTCCTGTACCCATTATGTTGCATCCCTTTTTCCTTAATCACTTATATCTATATATAATTCTCTTTTCTTCAAATTTCATTTTTGCATACTCTTGACCCTTTCAAGGGATTATTTTGGCATTTGTAATTAATGCGATTGATATCAATTAAACCATTGAATGGATAATTTGTCCCTTTCAATATTTTCTATAAATTTAGATTTGCATCCATGTAAGAAACATCCAAACATGATAAATTTAAGGGTTAGATTAGGAAAATTTTTTACTAAACCTCGCAACTTAACTTGGACTAGGTTGAAAGGGTGCCTTAGATTCGAATCAATCGAACCTTTGTCTTCCTTTCTTCAACCGCGACTCCCAAACCTTTTCTCTTGTTTTCAAAGATCTCGAGTCGTCCAAAATGGGTTTTATTATTTTGTTTAAGAAATATATTTTGGGTGACTTGGTATGCCTAAATTCAATACCAAGTGACAACTCCTATTTCTTCTAAAAATCCTTTTTAGACTATTATTTTGGACCAAAACTATCGCATATTTTAAGTCCCATTTTAGGCCCTTTTTCTTTATTTATTCTCTAAAATTACAACCAAATTTTTGTATAAAAATTAATCAAAAAATACATTTTTCCTAAAATTCATTTTTTAACACTTAAATTTTATTTTTCAAAAATAGGGCACGACAAGAATCAAATGGCAGAAGGTGGAAACTCTCTATTGGAGAATGGTAAGGAGAATGAGAAGTGGCAAACAAGATAGAAGAATAGAGACGTATACTTCCTCCATCTCATTTTAATAAGCTTTGTTTTTTTTTCATAGTTTCTAAGAAAATGTTAGTTAACTTTGTTGTAAGAATAAATCTAATTTTCTATCTTCCTAAAATATCTTTGCATATGCAATATGATTAATTAGTTTTACATTAAATAAGTTAAGTTGTACTGAATAATAACTTACATTAAACAAGGGCATTTTAGAGAAGTTACAAGTCAACTACACTCTTCAATTGGAAAGTGGACTATAATTTGAAACAAATAAAAAAGAAAAATAAGTCTATCAAAATGGGACGAAAGGAGTATTTAATAGTTTTCATTCTTGGAATTGAGTTACTTGAATTTTCTTTCTTCTTTTTAAGGCTGCATGAAATTTCATGCCAACCAGATCTTATTACTTTGAATATATTCCATGCTCTACCATTACTGTTGATTTTGGTCCCTGTTTTTTGATATTTACAAAATAATTGAATAATACTAATATCTTTTCAATAAGAAATCCTTTTAACTCTGAAGCAACTTGATTCAAAGAATAAGAGCAATTGAAAGAAGATAAAGGAAGATTAAAGCTGTCGAACGCTCACAAAGATAATATTGGACGTCCGATAAACAGTGCAGATCATATTGGACGCAGAATATCTTTACCAGATGTCCGAAAGAGTTGAAATAATTTTTCAAACTCTCTATCTACTTTCGGACGCACGAAGAACTCCATCATCAGATATCTGAAAGAATTGAGATAATCTTTCAAAATCTCTGTCTGTTGTCGGACGCAAGTATCGGAGGTACCGGACGTCCGAAAGAATTGAAAAAAATTTTCAAACTCTCTACCAGCCTTCGGAAGCAACCATTGGAAGTACCGAACGTCCAATACTCCCAACGGCTAGTTGACTTTTCAGCTGCCTTCTATCCGTTGAAAGCATTAATGAAGCACTTTTCAGTCTCATATAAATAGTGCATGGTCAAAAATTTAAAAAGAACTTTTGTACACTGAGAATACGAAAGATTAAGAGTAGTTTTAGTAAGAAAATACTCTCCAATAAACATTTTACTCTTTGTGATATAAGATTCGTGTAAGTTTTTCATTTGTGAGAAAACACTTCAATAGTATAGTTTTGTGAGGGTTATCTTGATGGATTGTAAAACTTTCTAACTTGACCGAGTGCAACTTGGGGCAAAGAGGAAGTGAGCCTTCTTTTGTAGGGGTGTGAATCGAAATCGAAATTGGTAACTTGGAACTTTGAAATCGAAATTTTTTGAAATTTTGGTATCGGAATTTTCGACCGATTTCGATTTCGAATTCACCAATTCCTAATTCGAATTCGTTCCGAATTCAATTCCGAATTCGATAAATTTCGATTTCACCGAATTCATGAATATAAAAATTATTGTTATATAAATATTATATTACATATATATATAAAAATATTATATATGTGTGTGAAATCGAAATAGAAATCGAAATAGAAATTTGGATTTCACCGAATTCATGAATATAAAAATTATTACTATAATATAAATGTTATATTATATATATAATATATATATATATAAAACATATTTGAAATCGAAATAGGAATTCTGAATTCTGATTTCGATTTCGATTTCGATTTGAAAAATCTCATTACCGAATTCGACCAATTCTAAATCGGATATTTCGATTTCATTCTGAATTACCGAATTTGAATTTCAAATTGCCGAATTATCGAATTTGAAATTCCGAATTCAATTCGAATTCGGTCAGTAAATCAAAATTTTTTAATTTTGCACACCCATATTCTTTTGTACACAAGATTGGTCATATTTCATCAACTTGAAGAAGTTTGTTTCGTGAATTGATCTTCAAGTTCAAGAGGAACTTAGTAATCAATTGGTTTGCAATTCTTCCCTTTTTACTTATTATCTTGTGAATCTTAATTGTTTATCTCTTCTACTCTCAAGTGATATTGCTCTTTTATTGATTAATTTATTGTATGATCACTTAGAAAAGAGTGTAAATTTCATATTGAGCAAAAAATATCCTTTAACTTGATTAACTTTTTAATCAACCTAATCTATCCCCCCTCTTAGGTTGTTTTCGGGTCTAATAATTGGTATCAAAGTTTGGTTTTCTTGAGATTAAATTCAAGCGGTTTAGGAGTAAAGATGACAACCAACAATGCCGTATTTTTTGAAGAACAATCTGTAACTAGATCTCTAATGTTTAATAGGTCAAATTATGTGAGTTGGAAAGAAAGAATGATTATTTTCTTATAATCGATTGATATTGAATTGTGGTTTATTGTTAATGAAAGTCCATATGATGCCTCTATAGTAGATGAAAATACTCATAGATCTAAATCAAAAACAAGAAATGAATTGACTGCAGATGATAGAACTCACCTCACCTTAAATACAAAAGTTATGAATGTGTTATATAGTGCTTTAGACTCAAATGAATTTATTAGGGTCAAAAGCTGTAAGTCAGCTAAAGCAATTTGGGACAAACTGAGAGAAATTCATGAAGGTAGTGAAAATGTTAGAAAATAAAAGAAGTCTATTTTGGTTATTAAATATGAGTCGTTTAAGATAGAATCTCATGAAAATATTGATAAAATGTATTGTAAATTCAATGATTTTATTAAGGATATTGAAGATTATCTTGTGTATACGTCTATCTTTGTACCTTTAGTTATTCTTTGCGGTCATTATCCTCGGCAATATTTTAGGAGCAGTTGGTATGATAGAACTCTGTCATTGGGGTGTGATAGAATTCTGTTTTGTTTCTAGTTGGTATGTAATAGAACTCTGTCATTGGTGTTTGTATATATGAAAGCACGGAAGCAATAGAAAAACAGATTTTCCCACAGAATTTTACATGGTATCAGAGCCTTGGATGACGAAGGGAAAAACAAGAATGGTGGGAAGAAATTTGTTTCACCGTACATCTTGAATTCGAATGACAATCCTAGGACTATTATTACCCAGGTACAGCTGAAAGGTGACAACTATGATGAATGGGCTCGAGCGATGCGCACTGTATTGAGAGCCAAGAAAAAGATGGGATTTATCGATGGAACAATGACGCAGCCAGATGATGATTCTGCCGATCTGGAGGAGTGGTGGACCGTGAATTGGTAGTGTCATGGATTCTTAACATGACAGAGCCAGCTTTGCACTCCACCATAACTCATGTGGAAATCGCAAAGGACCTATGGGAAGACATCCAAGAAAGGTTCTCTGTCGCTAACAGGCCTCGAGTACAACAGATCAAAGGAGAGATTGCAGAATGGAAACAACGGGGACTTCCAATTGTGACCTACTATGGGAAGTTGAAGCAATTGTAGGAGGAGCTTGCAAACTATGAACAAATTCCGACATGCCAATGTGGAAGATGCATGTGCAATCTTTCAGTCCAACTTGACAAGAAACGTGAGGAAGAGAAACTTCATCAGTTCTTGTTGGGTTTGGATAACATGGTATATGGAACAGTTCGTTCCAACATTCTTGGCACAGAACCACTACCCAGTGTGGGTAAGGCATACTCGTTAATCTGCCAAGAGAAGCGCGTTTGAAGCATGTTTAGAGAAAAGAAGGGACGTGGAGAGCCCGTGAGTTTTGCTGTTTAGGCCAACACAGAAGGTAGGAAATTTGGGACTGAAATAAATGACAGGTCTGTACTGTATTCATATTGCAATCACAGCAGACATGATGCTGGAAATTGCTTTCAGCTTATTGGATATCCTGAATGGTGGGGTGATCGGCCCAAAGGAAATGGATGCGGTTCAAGACGTGGACGCGAAAACCAGAATTCAAGACGTGGACGTGGGGGTGTGGCTAGGGCTAACTCTATTCAGACGATTGGTCAGTCCTCCTCGTCAACAATAGCCGCAGAAAGGGAGCATACGGCACAGGGATTGTTGAATGGTGAACAGTGGGCAGCTTTCTTGAGTCTGCTGAATTCTTGCAAATCTAGTACCAAAGAAAAGTTATCTGGTAAGAATTATTTGAACTGGATAATTGACTCGGGTGTGTCTCACCATATGATTAGGAGTTTAATGTATGTCTGAATTGAAGGACTTGACGGGGTGTGCAGTAGGATTGCCTGATGGCAACCAAACAATGGCGTTGAAAGAAGGGTCAGTTCGTTTGGGGAAATATATGAAGTCGAAGAAAGTGCTATATGTCCCCAATTTGAACTGCAATTTAATTTCAGTATCACAATTGCTTGACGAATTGAATTGCAATGTTTTATTTACTAAAAAATTATGTGTTATACAGGACCGCACTTCAAGGATGGTCATTGGAGCGGGTGAACGACGTGAAGGGCTTTACTACCTCAAGTCCATGGGAGAAATCAAGGCATGCAATACAAAATATCGGGATATCAATGGGCTATGGCACAGAAGAATGGGACACCAATCTGCAAAAAATAGTAGGATTACTTCCTAATGTGAGTTCTAGCAGTAATAAGTATGATAAGGGAAAACCTTGTGAAATTTGTTTAAGAGCCAAGCAGACTAGAGAAGTATTTTTTTTCTAGTGATAATAAAGCAAATGCAATTTTTGAGATGATACATTGTGATATATGGGGACCCTATCGAACTACTGCTTCTTGTGGTGCCTCATATTTTTTAACTATTGTAGATGATTTTTCGAGAGCTGTGTGGATATATATATTGGTTGTTAAATCCGAAGTAGAATGTGTACTTCGTAATTTCTTTGCAATGGTCAAACGACAATATAATAGGGATGCGAAAATTGTTAGAAGTGACAATGGCATGGAATTTACTTGCTTAGATAGTTACTTTGCAGAAAATGGAATGATTCATCATACATCATGTGTAAGAACACCCCAACAGAATGGTCGGATTGAAAGGAAACATCGCCATATTCTTAATGTGGCTAGGGCATTGCGTTTTCAAGCAAACCTTCCTATTGAATTTTGGGGAGAATGTGTGCTGACTGCCGGATATTTGATTAATCGGATTCCATCCAAACTTTTAGGGAATAAGACACCGTATGAATGTTTGTTTGGAGAGCCATCTAGTTACAAACATATTCGTGTATTCAGATGTTTGTGTTATGCTAGAGATGCGAATCGAGAGAGAGATAAATTTGCCAATAGGAGTCGGCGTTGTTTATTTGTGGGATATCCCTTTGGTAAGAAGGGATGACGGTTGTATGATCTTGAAAATGGTGACTATTTTGTATACGAGTTGTGGTGTTTTCAGAAGATGAGTTTCCGTATGCTGAGGCAAGTGCAACTAATATGACCAAAAATGTCCTAGGGACAAGTCTATTTGAGTCACTTGACCTTGTTGAAGACGCAGTGATTGATGCAAGGGAAGATGATTTACTTACAGAAATTGCGAATATAATACTGGAGAACACAAATTGGGATCATAATGAGGAGAATAACGAAGACAGGGGGCACCATAAGTGAAGAAGTTGGATCGGTTGATGAGCAACTTGGGCGTGGTCAACGAATAAAGCGCCCATCTAGTCGCGTAAACGATTATGTGACATTCACAGCCCAATGCATAAGCCCTTCAGCGTGTTCACCCAAACCAATCTTTTTCTTAGGTACTCCTTACCCTATAGCACATTATGTAAAGTGTGATAATTTTTCTGTGCATCATCGGTCTTTCTTGGCAGCTGTGACAACCGGTAGGGAGCCAAAATTTTATAGTGAGGCAGTGAAGGACTCTCGGTGGCGACAGGCCATGAAGAATGAAATCGATGCACTTGAGAATAATGGGACATGGACGGTGAAAGACCTACCACAGGGAAGAAAGCCATAGGTAGCAAATGGGTATACAAAATTAAGTATAACTCAGATAGAACTGTCGAGCAGTATAAGGCACGTTTGGTGATTCTTGGCAATATTCAGGTTGAGAGAATTGACTATCATGAAACATTCTCTCTTATTGCAAAAATGGTGACTGTTCGCACGTTCTTGTCGGTGGTAGCAGCAAAGGAATGAGAACTTCACCAGATGGATGTTCACAATGCATTCTTGCATGGTGATTTAGCAGAGAAAGTTTATATGAAGATGCCTCCGGGTTTTACAACTCCACAATCTGGAAAGGTGTGTAGGCTACAAAAGTCTCTTTATGGGTTGCGACAAGCTCCATGTTGTTGGTTTGCTAAACTCACAAATGCCTTGCAGCGGTACGATTTTTCTCAATCTCATTCTGATTATTTGTTGTTTACTCTGAGTCAGAACATCATACAAATGAGTATACTTGTATATGTTGATGACCTTGTGATTAGGGGGGAATAACAGTGTTGCAATTCAGCAATTCAAGGAATATTTGTGTCAATGCTTCCATATGAAAGACTTAGGAATATTAAAATACTTCTTAGGATTGGAAATTACTAGAAATAAGGATGAAATTTTTCTCTGTCAACGGAAGTATGCGCTGGATATTATTACTGATGCCGGATTATCAGGTGCTCGACCAACAGGAATTCCGATGGAGCAACATCATCGGTTGGCAATGGCAGACAGCATGCCTTTGATAGAGTCAGAAAAGTATAGGCGGTTAGTAGGCCGATTAATTTATTTAACACTAACGCGCCCTGAGTTGTCTTATGGTGTCCATGTTCTCGCTCAGTTTATCCAAAAACCCAAAGAGGAATATTGGGAAGCAGCCTTACAGATGGTTCGCTATTTGAAAGGCAGCCCTGGTCAAGGCATATTTCTTCGATCAGACTACAATTTGAAATTGCAAGCGTATTGTGATTCGGACTGGGCAAGCTGTCTTTTGACACGCCGGTCTCTCACTGGATACTTTGTTTTATTGGGCAACTACCCTATATTTTGGAAAACTAAGAAGCAACATATAGTGTCAAGGTCATCTGCTGAAGCAGAGTATCGATCTATGGCCGCGACCATCTGTGAGCTACGATAGTTGAAGGGCCTGCTAGCTTCCCTTGGGGTATTACATTCTAGTCCTATGCAACTTTATTGTGATAGTCAAGCAGCCATGCAGATAGCGGCTAATCCTGTGTTTCATGAGTGGACAAATCATTTTGTGCGTGATGAAGTTCAAAGTGGAAATGTCAACACTACTTACATGAGTAGTTCAAAGCAGTTAGCAGATATTTTTACCAAATTGCTTGGGAGACAACAATTTGAGTATCTTCTTCGCAAGTTAGGCGTTTGTGATCTGCACGCACCAACTTGAGGGGGGGTATTGAAGATTATCTTGTATATATGTCTATCTTTGTATCTTTAGTTGTTCTCTGTGGTCGTTATTCTCGACAATATTTTAGGAGCAATTGCTATGATAGAACTCTGTCATTGGGGTGTGATAGAATTCTGTTTTGTTTTCAGTTGGTATGTAATAGAATTCGGTCATTGGTGTTTGTATATATGAAAGCACGGAAGCAATAGAAAGACAGATTTTCCCACAGAATTTTACAAAGAATTTAGAGATTCTAGAAAAGAAATACTTCTTAGGAGAGAAAAATAGAAAAATTTTGAATGCTTTGTCTAAAGATTGGGAGAGTAAGTTGACTGTAATTGAAGAGGCAAAAGACTTGAATTCAATGCCTATTGAATCTCTTATAAACTCTCAAACATCTTATGAGTTGAAACTTATGACCAAGGAACATGAAGACGAAGATGCAAAAGCAAAAAGAAGCATTGTTCTAAAAGCATCTCAAGATGAAAATGATTCGGTTTCACTGGATGATGAAGATATGGATGATAATGATCTATCTCTCATTGCAAAAAGTTTCAAGAGAATTCTCAATAAAAGGAGATTCAGAAAAGGAGGACCTAACAATTTGAATTTGAATCAATTCAACATTACAAGAAATAAAGAAAAGCAAGAGGTCAATAAAAAATAGGTAACAAATGCTATGAATATAGCCAACCTGAACACTACATGAGTGAAAGCCCAACGAAGAAGAAGAAAGAAGAAAAAGCTGAAAGAAAATCAAGATTTAACAACTTTCAAATCATATAGAATGAGTGCAACTCTGATGGTGACATTGAAGAGGAAGAAGAATCTGCTCAAATGACTTTCATGATTATTGGTGATGATGAGGTAACAACTTGTAATCCTCAACTTATTAGTGATGATGAAACTGATAATGATCTTGAATCCTTCATTGAAAAACTGCATGATAGTTTGAAAGAATCTTATGCTAGAAACAAGGAATTAAAATAAAAAATAACTTTCTTCTTCTGGACGATGCAAATCTTTTTCAACAAAACAAAAAATTGAAAACTGAAAGTGACTATTTGAAAAAAGGTGAAATTAATCTACATAATGAATTTGATAGAAAAATAAGGTTTTGTGGAATGTTCAAAAAGGAACAAGGTGATTTGAAAAGAAAAATGGACAATCTAAATGAATTATTCCAACACAAAAAAATAAAATTGTTTACAAGGGAATGAATTAAAGTCTCATCTTGGCACTCATGAGAAGAAATTAAATTTCAGTGCAAATAAATTTACTATTTATAAGAGAAGACAAGTAAGATTTATTAAATTTATTCATGCAAATAACTCGTTGGTCATGTGTAATTTTTATTGTTAAAAAAGTCACATGAAAAGTAATTGGTATGTGAGGTAAAACATGAGACGAGGCATAAAATGCATGTGAATAGTTAAACATGATACTAACTCTCGAGAATCCAAAAATTAAAGGATACCAAATATTATTTTTTGAACTCTTGTGTAGGTGAATTTGGTAAACATCATTAAGGAATCAAGGTGGTTTATAGATAGTGAATGTTCAAAATACATGACCGGTGATCCATTACAATTCATCAAATTCAAACCAAAATCAAGTGACACAGTGACATTTGAAAATGATATAAAAGATAAAGCAATTGGAGTAGGAGATGTTGGTAAGAATGCCGAAACTTTCGTTCATAATATTCTTTTAGTTGATAATTTGAGTTACAACTTGTTAAATGTTAGCCAATTATGTAACAGAAATTTATTTTTTTTATTCAAAAAACATGAGTGTTTAATTTTTGATTTAAAGTTCAACATCATTTTCAAAAGAAAAAGATTCAATGACATCTATGTTATGATTCTTGAAAATATTAATTTTTCTAACCTTTAATGCCTTAAAATTTCAAATGAAGATTTTTAGTTGTGACATAGAAGGCTTTGTTATTTTGACATGGACTTGTTAAAATATATTTTTAAAAAATATTTTGTTAGAGGTTTGCCAAAAATTAAGTTTGAAAAAAAAATTTGCGACATTTATCAATTTGAAAAATAAATCAAAGTTTCTTTTAAATCTAAAAAATGTGTTTCTACTTCAAAACCATTAGAACTTTTACATCTTAACTTGTTCGTTCCTACACAAATTGCTAGTTTGGGTGGTAAGAGATATTACCTAGTCATTGTTGATGATTATTCTAGATACATTTGGATAATTTTTCTTATTCACAAAGATGATACTTTGAAAACTTTTGTTTCCCTATTTGTAAAAGTTCAAAATCTGCTTGGTTTGAATATTGTTAAAATTAAAAGTGGCAATAGTTAGGAATTTAAATTTTGTTGCCTTTCAGAATTTTTTCGCTTTCCGGAATTTTGTCATCACAATGGTATTACACATGAGTTTTCATTTGCAAAAATCTCTCAACAAAATGGTGTTGTTGAAAGAAAGAATAGAACTTTTCAAGAAACTGAAAGAACCATGTTAAGTGAATGTAATTTGTCAAAATATTTTTGGATCAAGACCGTAAATACGACTTGCTATGCAATAAATAGAGTTCTCTTGAAAACAATTTTGAACAAAACCTCTTATGAATTAATTTTTGATAAAAAGTTAATTTTTGGATATTTCAAAATTTTTGGTTGCAAATAATTTATTTTAAATATCAAGGAACATCTTGAAAAATTTGATAAGAAATTCGATGAAGGTATTTTTTTGGATTATTGTGAAAACAAAAGATGATATAGGGTCTATAATAGAAAGACTCATGTCATAGAAGAAACCATACATGTCACATTTGATGAATCTAATGATGATATTTCCAAAAATTGTTGTAAAGATGATGGTGTAGGTATTCAAGAAAGATTCAAGAAACTCACGGTTCATGATCAAGACAATACTCTATTAGAAGAAAAATCAAAGAAAGATAATTTTCAAGAGTGTTGGTACACCTAAAGATCTTCCAAGAGTTTAAAAGTTTGTTCAAAATCATCCCAAAAAAATTTATTATTGGTGATCCATCTGAAAAGGTAAGAACTGACTCATCTAAATAATTAATGGATAATTTTGCTTTAGTCTCACATTTTAAGCCTAAAAATGTTGTTAATACTTTGAAAGATGATAACTGAATTTTAGCCAAACAAGATAAACTAAATTAATTTGAAAGAAACAAGATTTGGACACTAGTTGAACAGCCTTGAAATCATCCTATTATTAGTATAAAATGGATTCTTAGAAATAAATTAAATGATAAAGGTGAATTTGTGAGAAATAAGACTAGATTAATGGCTAAAGGGTATGCTCAAGAAAAAAAAGAATAGATTTTGATGAAACATTTATTCCCGTAACTAGACTAAAATCAATTAGAATATTTTTGACATTTGCATGTTTCAAAAATTTTAAATTGTTCCAAATGGATGTTAAAAGTGCTTTTTTAAATGAATTTATTGATCAAGACGTTTATGTTGATCAACCTTCCATTTTTGAAAATGAGACACATCCAAATCATGTGTTTAAACTTTCAAAAGTTTTGTATAGATTAAAACAAAGTCCAAGAGTTTGGTATGAACGTGTAAGTAATTTTTTGGTTGAAAATGGTTTTAAAAGAGGTATTATGGATACCACTCTTTTCACTAAATAAAGTTCCAATGATCTTCTAATTATACAAATATATGTGGATGATATTATTTTTGGTGCTACTGATGAGTGTTTATGTAAGGATTTTTTCACTATTATGCAAAATGAGTTTGAGATGAGTATGATGGGAGAGTTAAATTTTTTCTTTGGACTCCAAGTGGTTCAAATTCAAGAGGGTACATTCATCAATCAAACTAAGTATACAAAGGAACTTCTCACAAAATTCAAAATGGAGGATTCAAAACAAGTTGGAACACCTATGTGTACAACTACCATAGCAAAGACGAAGAAAGTGTGAAGAGTGATGAGGAAAAGTATAAAGGTATGATTGATAGTTTACTTTATTTAATCGCAAATAGACCCGATATTATGTTTACTGTTTGCTTGTGTGCTTGTTGCCAATTTTGTCCTAAAGAATCTCGTTTAATTGCTATTAAAAAAATCTTTAGATATTTAAAGAGTATCTTAAATTATGGTCTTTGGTATCCAAAATGTCATGAATTTACCTCATGTGATTTTTCGAATGCAAATTTTGGTGGATGTATGATAGATAGAAAAAATACTAGTGGTACGTGTCATTTTTTTGGTATCATGGTTTAGCAAGAAATAAAATACTATTTCATTGTCTACGGCGGAAGTGGAATATGGAGCCGCCGGTACATGTTGTGTTCAATTGTTATACATGAAAAATACCTTGAATGACTTTGATCGGTGTATGACTGTGTACCTATGTATTGTGATAACACGAGTGCCATAAATTTGACAAAAAATTCCATTCAATATTCTAGGACCAAACACATGACATAAAGTATTATTTCATTCGTGATCTTGTCTAAAAGGGTGAAATCTGTATAAACTATTTTTATTCAAAAGACCAAATTACTGATATTCTCACAAAAGTTTTACCTTTGGATTAGTTTATATTTTTGAGAACAAAATTGGGCATTTTGGAAAAGACTTTCTAAAAATTTTCTGGTCAAGCTTTATCGGACGTCTGATAGTAGATTAACAGACGTCAGACAGTGTTCTAAGTTATTTTCCAAAAAAGTTTTGCGTCGGACGGTTGTGTCGGACGATTCTATTCGTTCAATCGTCCGACACTCAAAAGGGGCTTGTTATAAAGAAGCTTTCCTTTCATTTGGTTCAGAAGTAACTGTTGTCTCGGACACAGCCCTTCCCTTTCCTCCATCTTCAAAAATTCAAATTTCTTTTCTTCTCAGAGCAAATTTCAAAAAATTGATTTCGCAAATAACCTCCCTGTCCATTTGCATATTGATTAACATCTAAACCCTTTTCTAACTGTCAAACATTCACCTGATCCCAAATTTCATCAGAAAATCTAATTTCTAAAAACTCACCCACTTTGGCAGATTCGAGCATTCATTTTAGTCTAGATAGCAAATTTAGTCCATTTCATCCTTATTCTCATCATATTTTGCAAGAAAATCATTCCACATTTCACTATGATTCGATTGAGTGGTGGATCTTTTGGCACCGGACGCACAACCACACTTAGAGATAAAGAAACTATGGTGGCATCAACAAGAAAGTCGACTCGTAGGTTTGAGAAATGTAGTAAGAAAAGGAAATGTATTGATGAAACTGAGCAACAATCCACCACATTGCCCAAATTCATCGATGATGATGCCAGAGACAAATTTGAGTGGATTTCACAAAAAGGTTCATCATTCCCTCTGAATTCCGTAAGCTTGATTTAGACCCTGTTCATAACTCTTCGAATTCCAAAAATGGTCTCATATTCTATCTCTACTTAACACATACTATCCTGAAATGCTATATCAATTTTTTGCCAATCTTAGGAAGGGTAGTTCTCATACTGAACTTGTCTCACGTGTTAATGGCATAAGCATTCTTCTTACCCCTAATGTTGTCAATCTAGTTTTGAAAACAAAAATTAAAGAAGGCTGTCGTAGCAAAATTACAATTTTTTTTTATATGAAGAATTTTCAATTACTGATCACCATTTTCATGTTGAAAAACTGATGGCCTATTTTTACACTCACTTTAACACTTTGCTAATGCCAAATTGGAGAATCTTAGTTCTCAAAATTTAATCATTTTTACAATCATTTCAAATCTGCTGGTTCCTACAGATGGTCATAGGACTGATACCAATAAAATGAAACTTTATTTGTTTTATTGCTTTGTTGAAAAAATTAGAATTGACTTTGGCTATGTCATATGCAAATTTCTGCTCAAACTCAGCACTGACAGCCGTAGGAAACTCTCTTATGGAAAGTTTTTACTCCAATTTTTATTCATTTCAAAATTTCTTTCATTGAAATATCTTCAAAAGAAAATTCATCCTCTGTTTTCACCAAAGCATATTTTGAGAGAAAAAATATCAGATTTTTTGATGGCCATTGGTGTTATAAGGAAGCTATCTTGAAGTTTAGAATCAAAAGTCGTCATGAAGCCTCTGTTACCTCTAAACCTTCCAAAATAGCCTCGTGTCACTTCACCCTTTTTCATTCATCCTCGCAAATCCTCCACTCAACCTATTTCATCCAATCACAAAATCATTTGCCTATTTGAGGAAGTCAAGCAATATGTCCTTCTCCGTGAAGATGGTCTAATGATGACCATGATACCTGAGCAACAAGCTACAGTCTTGGATAAGAGAAATCTGCTTATGCCTCCATCCCACAAGAGGAAGAATATACAAATCCAAAAGAGGCACACACTGAGTTCACTCCTATCCCACAAGAGGAAGAACATACACATCAAAAGGAGCCACAAACTGAGTCCACTCCTTCCACTACTGAAGTCAATGCCTCGAACTCTCAGCCTACTCCTCATGATCCCCCAACTTCAGACAAATACAAGACTCCATCTACTGATGACAGTGAAGCAGATGATGAAGAGACTGAAGATGAATTGGATCCCTCTCAGTTTCATCTAGCAAGAAGAAGGTCCAGATCATCTAAAATCACAATTTAGGCATTCTAGGAGCATTTGCACTTCATATTAGGATGCATTTTCATGGTCTTTTGTAATTTTTCTTTTGATGTTTCTATGCTCTGTACTAATGGATCTCTCTGATGTTTTTAGTATGAATGTTGATTGATATGACTATTAGTTGAATGACTAATGCATTTTGGTTGACATTGATGGATTTTGATCTTATTTTTCTGTTTTTGGCCGATGATGATTGCTGAATTTTGGTGTTATGAATGATTTTTTTTCTGTTATTTCTGTTATTAATGGATTTTGGCTGATGGATTCTGCTGATAATTACTCTCTAATTTTATGATGACAATAAATGGGGAGAATAGATGTTATGTATAAGGAGAAATTCTTCTGATATGAGTAAGGGGAGATGCTATGAGTTTGTATTTAATGATTTTGGATGCTATGAGTAAGAGGGAACTTCTGCTCATTTTTCTTCTTTTCATCCATTGTTTTGTCATCATCAAAAAAGAGGAGAATGTTGATCTTGGTCCCTATCTTTTGATATTTACAAAATAATTGGATAATACTAATATCTTTTTAATAACGAATCCTTTCAACTCTGAAGCAACTTGATTTAAAGAACAAGAATAATTGAAAGAAGATAAAGAAAGATGAAAGCTGTGGGACGTTCACAAAGACAACACCAGACGTTTGATAAACAATGCAGATCATATCAAACGCAGAACATCTTCACCGGATGTCCGAAAGAGTTGAAATAATTTTTCAAACTCTCTGTCTGCTTTCGGACACATGAAAAACTCCATCACCGGACGTCCGAAAGAATTGAAATAATCTTTTAAACTCTTTGTCTGCTTTCAAATGCAAGCATCGGAGGTACCGAACGTCCAAAAGAATTGAAAAAGATTTTTCAAACTCTCTGCCCGCCTTCGGACGCAAGCATCAGAAGTACCGGATGTCTGATACTTCCAACAGCTAGTTGACTTTTCAGCTACTTTTTATCCGTTGGAAGCATTAATGAAGCACTTATTGGTCTCATATAAATAGTGCATGGTCAGAAACTTAAAAAGAACTTTTGCACACTAAGAATACAAAATATTAAGAGTAGTTTTAGTAAAAAAATACTCTCCAAGGAATATTTGTACTCTTTGTGGTGTAAGATTCGTATAAGTTTTTCATTTGTGAGAAAATACTTCAATAGCGTAGCTTTGTGAGGATTATCCTGAAGGATTGTAAAACTTCCTAACTTGACCAAGTGTAACTTGGGGTAAAGAGGAAGTGAACCTTCCTTTGTATACAAGATTGGTCGTATTTCATCAACTTAAAGAAGTTTGTTTTGTGAATTGATCTTCAAGTTCAAGAGGAACTTGATAGTCAATTGGTTTGCAATTCTTCCCTTTTTATTTATCATCTTGTGAACCTTAATTGCTTATCTTTTCTACTTTCAAGTGATATTGCTCCTTTATTGATTAATTCATTGTGTGATCATTTAGAAAAGAGGATAAATTTCATATTGAGTAAAAAGTGTCATTTAACATGATTAGCTTTTTAATCAACCTAATTCACCCCCCTCTTAGGTTGTTTTCGGACCTAACAATTACCAATTACCATTTATCATATTATGTGAGTTGAATTTATTTGTAATTTTATACAATTGTTCAAATTGAGATGCATCGCTCTTCTAAATTCAATTGATATAAATTATTTGCATTTGTTTGAGGGTTAATTTTTTCTAATGATGACATGTAAGTGATCCCTAACATTTTATTATTTTTGACTAGTTTTTCATTTTCATAAATTGCAATTAAATTGCAACTTGACTAATAGAGAATCTTCAAGTTCAAGAGGAACTTGATAGTCAATTGGTTTGCAATTCTTCCCTTTTTATTTATCATCTTGTGAACCTTAATTGCTTATCTTTTCTACTTTCAAGTGATATTGCTCCTTTATTGATTAATTCATTGTGTGATCATTTAGAAAAGAGGGTAAATTTCATATTGAGTAAAAAGTGTCATTTAACATGATTAGCTTTTTAATCAACCTAATTCACCCCCCTCTTAGGTTGTTTTCGGACCTAACAATTACCAATTACCATTTATCATATTATGTGAGTTGAATTTATTTGTAATTTTATACAATTGTTCAAATTGAGATGCATCGCTCTTCTAAATTCAATTGATATAAATTCTTTGCATTTGTTTGAGGGTTAATTTTTTCTAATGATGACATGTAAGTGATCCCTAACATTTTATTATTTTTGACTAGTTTTTCATTTTCATAAATTGCAATTAAATTGCAACTTGACTAATAGAGATGGAATTTTTTCTTTTGTTTCCTTTTATTTTGATTTAATGTTCTTTTGAGAGTACTACAACATAGTGCACAAGCAATAAGCATTCCATTGTCTCAAAAGTACCATTTTTATTAGTGATACCCATATTAAATAAAAGACATTAACATGGTGAAGATAACCTGGAGGGTAGGCAAATTATTTTATTTGAGAGTGTGTTCTACTTTAATTAGTTAAAAGATATTTCATTTCGATAGTTACTACCACACATAAGAGAGGAGGGTATTACAAAAATAATGAGAACTGATATCACAATATATTAGTTGACAATCAAAACTAACCAAAAGCAATCATTTTGATCAAGATATTTCTTTCTGCCACAATGCAAATATAATGGAGGGTTGTTTTATTTTGATTGTTACCATCATAAATAAATATAATAAAGCACAAATGAAAAAGGAGAGTACTATAAAAATAATAAAAACTAAGACTACATATTGCATCCACTATGAAACCACTAAAACTTAGAATACTTTAATATAGTAATAGATAATAAATAATATATAGAGTTTCCACCAAATGGCAACTGAAATAGTGAAAATATTGAAATAGTGTGTAAGTTGTTATATTTCCTACTTGGGCAACTAGTTACCATTAAATTCGATTAAAAAAATGTAGAAACTCAATCAAATGACTATATGTTGCCTATTAAAAAAAATGTAGAAACTCTATCAAATGAATATGTTGCCTATTGCTATAAATTGTAAGGCCCACTAGTGTCACCTAGGCTAGACTTAACGTACACATGTCACCTTATTAGCTAATAAGAGATACTATTGCTAACTGACTGACCACATTAGCATGATGTGTTTGTGACTTAGCACCTTGTCCCGCATTCATGAAAGTGAAGCAAAATGTGTTTAGCAGATTCAAATCCACAACCAACAGTGCAGCAACTAAAGCCATTTCTTACAACTAGTAACTCAATTTAATGACAGCTTAATAGTCAAGGTTCACGGCTGGATCAACTAAATTTTGGACATAAATTATGGATTATTAGTAACTCATGAATGTAGAACTTATATTGCATTCATTTGCATTTACCACTTCGGATGTAAATTCGGGTATCACGTTTATTTTTTGCTCAAAAATTTATTGTGACAACCCAAGAGTTGGAGTATTACATATACTCTTAGAATATTTTGGTCTTAACATGTTTTCAAGAGCAAAAGAATATTTGAATTATAAACAATAAAGTGATGCACTTTACCAAATTATTATGCAAATTTGAATCAAGACAAACATATAGACATCTTTTGTAGACAATATTTTGTCCTCATTTTTTAGATATTTATCTTTTAGGTATGTATTTTCTAAATACTTTGTTAAATAACTAAAATTTTATAATATTTTTACGCACATGTTTTGATAAGGTGTAATTTGTTATTAAATTTATAGTTAATTTCCCCTTTATCCTTGCCAAATATTGTTTTAATTGTCGGATGCAACTTATATTTAGTGTTTAGGTCTAATTACAGGAGGTGGAGCGCAAAAATGCTAAAAAGGGTTATTTTCTTGAAGACATGTTGTAAAGTCCTGATTCTCGGGACTGTGTAGGGCTGCAAACGAGCCGAGGCGAGTCGAGCTTTGAGCTAATCGAGCCGAGCCTCGACTAAATCGAGCTCGAGCTCGAGCTCGACGAGCCGGCAATTTTCGAGCTCGAGCTCGACTCGAATCAAGTCGAGCCGAGCTCGAGTCGAGCTCGAACTCGAGCTCGAGCTCGAAAAAAATAAAAAATAATTATTTTTTTTTAAAAATAAATAAAATAATATTTTTTTCTTAATAAATAATAAAATATTAAGGATATATACGTAATTTTACTATGAAAATAAAAAATAAAAAAAAAATATATATATAATATACGTAATTTTATTATTAAATAAAAATAAAAATAAAAAATATATATATATACTCAAGCTCGCGAGCCGGCTCGCGAG
This sequence comes from Coffea arabica, assembly GCF_036785885.1. NCBI lineage: Eukaryota > Viridiplantae > Streptophyta > Magnoliopsida > Gentianales > Rubiaceae > Coffea > Coffea arabica. Next base: position 31,358,242 of record NC_092313.1, read on the forward strand.
CTAACGAGCTTAATATTCTGAGCTCGAGCTCGAGCTCGAATTTGACTCGAGCCGGCTCGAGCTCGACTCGAACTCGATATTAATCGAGCTCGACTCGAGCTCGAATCGAGCGGCTCGCGAGCGGCTCGCGAGCAGCTCGATTCGTTTGCAGCCCTAGGACTGTGTGCACATGGGAAGCTTCCAGGAAATTGACAAATACGGCTCCAAGTTGTGCTGAACCAATTCTTTCCCTTTTGTTGACTAGTAGTTTACTAGTATTAGGAAACAAGAAACAAGAAAATCTCGGTGGTTGCCTTATCTTTTTCTTTTCCTTATTATGTTAGGAAACTGACTAGTGGATATACTAGTCACATAGGTTTTCATTAGAAGGTGGTTAGCTACAAGACAGTAGAAAATCATCTTCTTCGTTCCATTATTATTCGGATTCAAACAAGATATCACGTTGTTTTTGGGGGAAAAAAGATTGATGTCAATGAATTCAACTTATTCGCGTGGAAATTTCTCCATGAGACGTGGCTAAGTTTCTAATCTAGTCAAAGACCAACTCAATGATGCAGTTGTGACGCCCCCACTTCTCCCAAGGGCGAACCCAAGGGTATCCGCAGAACGCCTGCCTAGCTCTCGCCAGGACTCGAGACAAATCAATTCAAACTTAACAATAAATAATAATTTATTCCAGTCTAATAAGGAAAAAAAAATCGCTTCCATAATCGAATATCCAAGTCTTGTACCACGTGTTCAAAATACATTCGTTAACCAATTCTTACGTCAGGATCCAAAAGATACATCAATTCCCAAATATATACAATAGCCAAAATGTCTAGTCAATTACAATTGAAACCCTAATACAAAAGTACATCCAAAGGGTTCCAACGAGTTTCACTCCATCCATTCCTGTTAAGGAAAACAAATCTACGGGGTGAGCGAAACGCTCGTGAGGCCAAGAAAACACACATGCAAGCACGTTGTCCAAATAACAATCCCAATATTCAAGTAATTTACAATTCGAGCGAGAAAAATAAACAGAAACAATTCAAGGATATAGGAGCTCTCAGGAGCTATTTTCCTCTTGCTTCGCCACGGCTCGATCCGATACCCCCTCGTGATGACACTCCGTTATCCGGGTGGGTATTTTATCCGTAGAAACTTCACTTATTACTTCCTCCGACCAACATTCCACCCTCTCGGATCCGAAACCAAACACGCACGAAAAAGGTAATACTCGTCGAGTATGCCACACGAGATCTCAAGAGATCAAGTTTTGATTTTTGAACACGCACGAAAAGGGCGATACTCCACGAGTATGCCGAACAAGATCTCAAAAGATCAAGTTGTGTTTTGTTACTCTCTTGGTTTATCAAGCTTCTCGACCAAGCCCATGCCGGCTCGAGTTGCAAGATTGGTTAAGAGAATTGGGCGTCCCCATAAGTCGAGGAGGTTCACTCCACCCGACAACATGACACGCACGACATACACGACATGCATGGCAACACGACACGCACACGAAAACGGGTATATTTTAGTCGACGAGATTCACTCAATCGACTTTGAAACCAAGTTAATACAAGTAAAGTTCAAGTAAAGGAGAGCGAGTGCGATAAAGTACACACTCGTCTCATCAAGTGATATTCACGTATATAAGCAGGTAAATCAAGTAAACACGATAAGTCATGCACTTGACACTCACCAATTCAAAAGTAATTGAGCGAGAAAATCTTTAGTTGTCCCCTCCGGGATTCTTTTCAAGACTCGCTTGAGCACCTGAAGCAATTAACAAGTATTTTTCACTCACAATCACGTATTAATCAAGAAAGGAGTTACGCTCATTTGGACTAGTCAATACCTCAAACCAAGAACCTTAGCCACTTAAAATAAATGTTCAAAAGTGAGGTTTTATTAACACAAGAAAAACTGATTTCCTTCATGAAATCAAGTTTAAAGCGATCAATTATCATCAAGAAGGAGTAACAAGTTTTCAAATTTTCATTTTCTAAGAAATCAGCATATTTCAGTTTTGCGCGTCAAATTTAGAAAAATCAGATCTTGCAATCAGTAGATCCAAAATTATAAAACTTGGTACCGTTGGAAACCTCTTAGAAAGTACTAAAAGTTCTTAGAAGACACTTTTCCATGAATCTAAGTGGAAGGTATTCAAAAATGGGCATGAAGTTGCTGTTCCAGAACATTCAGAATTAAGCCGGGGTTGGTTTTTCGCTAACTTTGGAAATTCGGAAAAATTCACTCGTTGCAAACTAGCCCTTGAAATTTATAACTCAATTAGAGGTGTAAGTAAGGTTTAGGGCAGAACAAACGGATTGAAAATTGGAGTTTCGAGCACCGAGATACGGTAGCTCAAAGTTAGGAAAATTCAAGTCTGGTGAACAATTTCCAGATTTGAGTTTTCAAAATTGGAACCTTAGCTAAGAGTCAAAACGAACTTGGATTGGTATAAAATTTTGCAATATGTTACTCCTATATGAAAGGCATCTCTCTATCAAATTTAAGGGAAAAATACCTTCGGAAAGATAGTTAATTAATCATCCAATGTTCAGGAAAATTTCTAAAGCAACCTGTCTTTTGACTTCATTTCCCAATTCAAATCGTTTAATCAAGAAAGCTATCCAACCATGGTTCATTGGTGAAATAAAGGTCTAAGATACATCCATGATACCTTTGGTAATGGTTTAGCATCAAAATTTCAATTAATAAGATCACTCCCAAGTTTTTGTCCCACATCAGTCCAAATACTACGTTTTTCCAAAACAGGGCAGTCCACTTGTTTTAATCACAACTCAACCAATTTAATTCGGAATGAGGCACGGTTTATGGCGTTAGAAAATAAATTCATAGGACTAAAAGTTTACAGAAGAAATCGTTCTGAAATTTGGCAAGAAACCAGCTCAAAATTGAGCCTCAAGTTGCTGCCTCTACAAACCATTCCAGCAAATCCGAGAGACAGGACAGCTATCTTAAAACGTTTGGTTCTGCTCACTCACAGAGAATCATAACGTGCATTTTATCTCAAATTAAATCCTGGAATGTCTAGTTTCAAACGCCACCGACGGCACTTGATTTCGACACCCGAGGACAGAGTTATGGCCAAAATGCTACCGCTGGACAGGGTTACCCGAAAATAACTTTCCAGCTTGCCTAGTCCACGAATAAATTCATTTGCCCATCCAAATGTTAATGTTTTCCAACGAAAATTTCTACACATATAATATAACATATACACATCAGGTTCATGCCAATAAATCACCAAAAATTGGCCTTATCATGGCCGAACAAAACAGGGGCAGATTCTGCAATTTCTGGTCATGACCTCTACTTTGAGTTTCCAACATTAATACTCCAAAAATCCATCATTATAACCATTAAACTACCATTAAATCCAACATTAATCCTATAATCAGCAACAACAACCCAAGTGTGGGAATACAAAGAGCCCACTTTCACATTCTACAACCATATCAAGCCACCCATACACATGCAATAGCTTAAAGATGCATTTCTACCATCATAGTCCAAGTTTAAAGTGTAGGATGAAGTTATACCTCCTTAGTGCCTTAACCCAGAAATTTTCGGCCCTCAAGAGCTCCAAGAAACCATGAAAATGCAGCCCTTTTTGTTAGCTAAATCCAACCTCCAAGTAGTATGCTAGATGATCTTCAAGTTTGGTGAAGATTGGTTGAGGTTTTGGGTTGATTTGATGAAGGAATTTGTGAAGCAAGAGAGTGAGTGAGAGGGGGTGTTGGCCGGCTGCTAGGTGAGAGAAGGTGGAGTGAAGTTTGATCAAAATTAGCTTCCAAGAGAAGATTAAATGGGTGGTGCACAATCACTCCAAAGTCAACTCTTATTAGGGCTCGTTTGGCACGTTTTAGGTTCGATTTTCTCGCGCGTTTGGTTCACTAGTGCACTGAACCTCCAATACATTTATATTCATGTAAGTATTATTCACTCTTAATTGTCCCGATATAAGGGTCTAAAGTCCCTCAAATAAAGTCGCGCGTGTGAAAACGCGTACCGTCAATTTTAACGCTATAACGCGAAACTTCCAATAAATTCTTATAACGATTGCACTACTAACTATCACTTGAGTATTTATTCATAAGATTACCTATTTTAGGATCATAGTACAAGTCTCCAATTTTCCGAGTTTAATGTACTCTTAATTGGCTAAAATTTCTCAAACACGTTTTCACTATTTTCATTAATCGAGCTTCCAAAAAATTAATTTTTGAAACGAGTCACTTTAAAAACATAATGAAGCCATAATTCCATGTATTTAAGTCTAATAAGGTTAGAAAATAATATTCGAGGCAATTGACCAAATAAATAATTAAATGAGCTCGAAATAAGAATTTAAATAAGAAAATTTTGCGAGTCCTCACAGCAGTCCTGAACATCTGTGAGATTGAACTAATCTTTACTTGTTTCTTCAATTTATTGATATTTGTGCATTCTCTATTTTAATTTCTTGAGATTATTTCCTTAACTGAATGTCCAGAGCCCAATATCAAAGTGACCTAATAATCTATTACCAAATTAATCAACTAAATCTGTAATTGTTTAGTCGATTAATATTAGTGGTAACTAGCGTTTACATACGTTAGGAGAACGTCCAGTCTAATTTAAATAACCCTCTTAGTGTTATTGATTAGGGTTGTGTTTTTCTAATTTTTAATGTAATTGGGAAATTAAACCCTACGATCGTACCTAGGGTTATTACCTGATTAGAGATAATCAACAGTCGTACTTAGTTATCAATAAACTAAGAAAAAGTCGTCAGAGTTTGTTGGCGACTATAACTGACCTATTCATGAATGAGAGAACCATGTTTGCATCAATGATCGGATGAATGGACTGTGTTTGAGAGATTGTATCTTTGGCTGGAGTTTGTCTACCATTAATTTAATTCCTGCTTACTTACGTGAATTGTTTTATTTACTGGTTGTTTATTTATTTTTGTCTGATTGTTTAATGAACCTCAACTTTATAAAAACCCCCTTACTCTGTACTCTAGAAGAGATAAATTATCCCCAATCCCTGTGGATTCGACCCTATTTACCGCTATATATAAAATTTATATTTTTCTTGAGTAGGTTTTTATTATCGTACAGGCTCGACAACTTGCCATGTTTTATTATTTGATAAAATATCATACGATTGTATGTTACATTATATACATCGGTCCAATAAATTAATTACATATATTAAGTACATTATGCAAATTATAATAATAGATTTTGCACAAGAAAGAATATAAGCAATAAATATTTTTTTAGCATTTTTTTGAAGTATCGAAAAGCGGGATAGCTAGATTTCATGCTATTAATATTTTAGGGACACTTTATATGTGTGCTTATTTGAGAAATGCACATTTTCTTTGCAATAAAGAATATATACATTTAAAAAAAAAGAAAAATATATACATTCTTTGGTACATTAGAAAATGAAAAATATCATCGTAGAGGAAGAAATGGAAGTTTGAATCTTTAAAACTCAAAAACTATCATGCAAAGGATAAAGGGGAAGTTTGAAATTTTAAACTTAAATGGAATATCAATAACTATAAAATCACATAAAGTAACACAAATTGTTAACACCATAAAAATGGAATATTAGTAACTACAGAATTATATAAAGTGATACAAATTGTTTACACCATAAGCATGCTATCTCTTTATATATAGAAAGTATAGATACAAAAGGACCACTCTTGCATTAGCTTTGTAACATAAGAAAAAATATATGTACAAACTAACAAATTTTTGTGTATGTGCCTATTTTGCTTGTATGCTCATGAATATTTCTTATGCATTTATTTTGTCCATGTTTTCAAAAATTTTATTATAAGCTAAAGTTTTCTATGTATATTTCAAAGTATTTTATGGTGAGATATCTAAATATTAGTATTTATATAAAAAATAGAGGTATTTACATAAATATCCTTCCATGATACAAAAGTAAAAAGGCATGGTGCTATAACATATTATATAAATCTAACCATGCCACTTTTGGATCCTCTGAAATATTGATAAAAAATTGCATTTATGCACTTTTCTATTCATATTTACTCTTGCACAAAATGTAGTATAATTTTTTCTTTCATTTTTAGAAGCAGGTCAATAGCGATTCTCCACTTATCCCTCTTAATAACTTGAATTCAGAACTTGTCAGTTACAGGTGAAATATCTTACCAACTAGGTTATACTTAATTGCCAAATGTACTTTATTATTATTTTTTGGCTAATCCCGTACACGGGGATGGGCGCCACCCCGCATTTTATTAACTAGAACTGAAATTACACAAAGTAAACAAACCTTTACCCCAAAGGCTAACCAATTCTTAGCTTCCTAACTGAAGGCATCCCTAACCGATCTAGCCGAATTGCACCACGAGCCAACTGCGGCAACAAGCGTGCATGGTCATAGACCCTAACCTGCTGCTCAGGGTGGGTAACTCCCACATTAGATAAAATATCAGCAAATGTGTTCGCCTCCCTGTAGCAATGAATTAGCCGAGAAGAATCACCTAGCAACCGCCAAATTTGCCACACCTCCCTTCGGATGTGCCAAATGTACTTTAATTTAATAATGTATTCAATGTATATAATTGTACTAAACCTGTGTACAGGATGTATCATTTATCTATACACATTAAAAGAAAAAAGTGCGATCATAAAATGTAATGTGTAAATCTATATTAAATATTGTTGGCATTCCCCTTTTCTTATTCGTAGGTCATTGAATCCCAGTAGTATAAAATAAGTTTTGGTTTCTATGTCATCTAAGGTTCTAGTCTTCATAAGAAAAGATTGGACCATAAAGGTATAAGGTATAGTTAGGTTATTGCATTATGTGACTTTAAACCACATGATAAAAAGTGAGTTAGGCAATCATATTTTCTAAATTTTTTAGACAGCAAATTATTTTTTATACATGGATCATGGATTCAACTTTAATAATCCTCTAGTGATTCTTTCTTGAGTTCTTATGGTTCACTTAAAACTAGTAGCAGAGTTAGGATGATATTTCACTGGACAATTTTTTAGTTCGGTAAATGGAGTGGACAATTTTTTGTAACCAATTATCCAGTATTTTTTTTGTTATTCTCTAAATACGTTTTTCAACCACTATTTCATCCCATATTACAAGACCATTATAGTGAATAATACAAATTAATTTTTACTTAATATTTAATTTATATACACTTGATAATATTCATATACACATGTATTAAATATATAATATAAGAGAAGCTAAGTAATCCAAGTTTTTTTTGTATAAAAAACTCATAAGTGGACTAATTTACTTAAAGTATTGGACTTATACTTGTAACTGATATTAAAATAATATCTATTACTTGTTTGTTTAGTTAAGAATTTCCATGAAATTTATTAGTTACAACCACATGTAAATTGACTTTTTACATACAGTTAGGGATAAAAACAACATTTTCCTATACCCCAATACACATAAGGATGTAAGGGAACAATCATAAATTATTTAGGTAAAATTAAGATTTACAAGAAATATTATACCTAAGGATGTAATTTTTTGGCCAATAGAAGCACATGCTTCCATTGGCCAATATGCAGCTCCGCCATTATCTAAAACCCTATAAATTTATACTAGTGTAACATCAGTTTTTGGTTTCTATCTTTTCTAAAGCTATAGTCTTTACATGAACTTTAGCAAAGGATAAAATTAGGTTAGTTATTTTGTGTCTTTAGACCACAAAGTGAATTTGATATCATTTTCACTAAATAATAAAATAAGAATTCATTCTTCTAGAAATTAATTGAGGATTAAACTTTTGAAGGATCATCATGGATGATCTTTCCCTAAGTTCATAGGATTCACCTAAAATTGGATGTAAGGTATTATGTCTACTTATGGAGTATTGTTGAGGGTATGTTTTTCGATTCTACTATTTATACTACCAGTAATGAAACACACTTGCTTTGCACATGAACAGGACGTATCATCCTTTTAAAAGTTATAAGTCATTTGATTACTGACAAGTGTCTATTTTATCAAATAGTTTGTGTATATTAGTTTATTTGTAGTTAATTTTGAGTTCCTAAGGCAATAAGAGTGACTATTTTGACAATATTTGATGTTCTTGAGTAACTTTGAGAAGACTTGTGAATTCATCCCTTTTACTTGTAAAAGTTAGTCATTTTTGGTAGGGATGTAGGAGTAAGGAAAATACGAGAATTTTTACGAAAAGTCATCACCGGATTGGATGAGAGTATACGAGACCGGACAATGAATTTCGAGTTAGATACTAAACTGAATACCCACTAGAAGGTTTTGCTAGAGAAAAAGTGTTGAGCAGTAAACTGCGTCAGATAGAGGAAGTCAAGCCAGATAATCGTGCCAGATACTCATCAGAGGATTTTTTGAAGAAGTGTATTTAGCAGTATACGGTGCTGGATTGTGAAATTCGTTTCAGATACAGCATCGGATACTTGAGCGGAAAAAATCTGCAAGTTGTAGAGTTTTCATCATTCTTTCTTGTAGCATCTATGACATTTTGGCAGGCACTTTTTGAACCAACACATCAACTTTTGTCAACTTTATGTCATTCCATCTCAATTTTTTGACTCTTGAAGACAAAGAGGCTTCTTGGAAAAGATTCAAGAGACTTGGACATTATAAATAAAAGAGCCTTTAGTCTTAAGAGAGGGTTTTAGTTTCTAATTAGTTTTAGAGAGGAAGAGAGTTTTGGAACAAAAAAGAGAAACAAAAGGGGTTGGGGCAAGACACAAACCCATCATATTCGTAACTTTTTTTCATTTCTATTAGTTTATAGGATTAGATTACAACTTGTGTTTCGTATCCATTCAAGTAAAAATTGAGTAAGGAGGAAGATTAGAATGGAAAAGGGGCACGGTGGAAAACTCTAGTGACAATGGTTATCCTTTTCTCCAAACTCTTTATCTTGTATTTAACTTTATGTTTAGTGAATCTACTAGTTTAGATACTATGTTGTTGTTGTTGTTTTAAAATTTATACCTTAGATATTTGGTTGAACTGTCTATGATTCCTATATGTTGATTTCTTGATTATTTTGGACTATTATCTTGATTAAATTATTTAGTACTTTTGATCTCAAAATCATGATTAATTGACCATTGATTATGATAATCTCAAGGTGTTAGATTTGCAATGAAATTTAAAATTTGACACTAATTTATAAAAGTGTTAAACCTAGGGAGTACACTCACGAAAGTAGAAGTACACCTTTGTGGTTTGTTTTGTAGTAGTTTCACAGAAGTAAATAAGTTTATAGTTGACTTCATAACCTCAAAAGTAGGTATAGATTAGCTATAGGTATAATTGGTACATCGATGAAAGCGGATATCACGTACATAAGAAAATTATGCCATGATTTAGCCGATGTTTTAGTAATCAATTAGTCGAGAAATTGCACTAACATGAGTAGATCAGGATTGCATTATTCTAGAAATTTTTATTTGTATTTTTCTACCCATTAGTAGTTTAGATTTGTTTATTTTAATTTGTTAATAATCTAAATAATATAAAAACTTTAATAGTGCCGGTAGTTGTCCATTTTTCATGTGGGTTCGACTCTAATTACCTTATACTCGTTCATGATCCGTATACTTGTGAAAAATCACGTGTAGGGTAGTTTAGGAGATTATAAATTAAAAATTTGATAGTGAATTGAGTTTTATTATCGTATGCATACCCCGCACACATCAAGTTTTTGACATTATTGTCAGAGAATATTTGTGACAATATTGGTGTGAAAAGTGACTCTATTAATTTAGACATTGTTTTCTTAATTTCATGTGTTATTTTTGTCCTATTTTTTCATATGTGTGTTGGTGTGTTTGTTTGTGTGCTTTATTTTTATCTTTGTCGAGTGTGTTACTAGCATCTATCTTTCTTGCCTAATCTTACTTTTGAGGTTTTTGAAGGCATTTTTTAAGAAATGAGAAGGATAGCTCCTTTTGAAGGACAATGCTTGAGAAGAGAAAGAGAGGAAATATATTCTCTGTACTTTCAAGGCTACAACAATAGAGAAATTCATGATAATCACGCAGATATGTCCCTTGATGATGGCATATTGAGGTTAAATGCTAAATTAAAAAATTTGATGCAGTCGATGGAACAATATGGGAATGTTAAATGTTTCGAATTTTAATTATATGATTTGTGTCTTGTGTGGAGGTTATCATGTTGATTATCAATATATGCAAGCACAACAAGTAGATTACTTTGATGGATTTGAGTATGATACTTCTTATGTTGATTATCACGATCTTAATTGGGGTGATCATTATATTTGGTATGATCATTATGATTCTAGTGATTTTTAAAATTTTTATGATTTTCAACTTATTGATGTCCAACAAGCTTATAAACTATTTTGGGAATTGGCAATTGAGAAGTTGGCTAATACACTTTTTTCTACAGAGTTAGAAAGAGAAAAAGTTAACTAACCATTCTAAACTATTTTGGTAACTAACTATAGTAAAATTTGTTAATGATATGACTTTAAAACTTGAAAAACTAGTCAATGAGATAGACAACCGTTTTGCTAGGTTAAAGGATAGAATTGAAGAATTTACTTTAAACTTTGGTAGAATATATGATCATTTGAATGTTTTGTATAAAATTGTTTATTCAAATGAATGAAATACTAGCATGAATGGTAGAAATGTACATATGAAAGTAGACTACATTTTGATGATTATTATCAATCTAATTGTGGTATTGATGAAAAAAATGTCCACCTTGTATAATAATTCTTTTGAAACTAACCTTAAAGGTCAAGGGATGAGTTTTAGTGGTTCATTTTTAACCCCTCTTAAGGAGTGTTTAGAAAATGCAGGTTTCAAAGATAAATTGTCCAAACAATCCTCGCGGCAAATCCATGAAAGTGGACTACCTTTTGATGATTATTATCAATCTAATTGTGGTATTGATGAAAAAAATGTCCGCCTTGTATAATAATTCTTTTGAAACTAACCTTAAAGGTCAAGGGATGAGTTTTAGTAGTTCATTTTTAACCCCTCTTAAGGAGTGTTTAGAAAGTGCAGGTTTCAAAGATAAATTGTCCAAACAATCCCTGCGGCAAATCCATTGATGAGTCATCAAACGATACACATTCAAGGTGATATCCATTAAACACTTGAGATCGGTATACTCTTTCCTATTCTCTTATCTTTTGGATATATGATTTATTCATTTGAACTGCCATTTGTAGATCCACCACGACCTGAGTTGGTGGACTACTTTTTGACAAAATCTCTTTGACAAAGAGGCAAAATAGTCAAACTAATGACTATAAACAAGCGCTTATTAGGAGGCAACCCAGAGATTTGTTAAATTTTATGTCTTTTTAGTGTGCTTTAAGTGTAATTATTTTCATTTTATAAGTTTAAAAAATAAAGGTAAGGTGCGCACTTTCAATAGAGATTCAAAATCAATGACTTGTAACCATGACAAGTCGCTTACTATACTAAGGGACTATCCATTTTCTTTTTCTTTACTTTTTCACATTGAAAACAATGTGTAATTTAACTATGGGGGTAAGAATAGTTGGAATTGAATGCATTTCTTGGTATTTATATGAAAATTGGTGTATTTGTTGAAATTTTTGATAGTTGGTAATATTGATATGCTTGAAATGTTAAATTTTATAATTATTGGCAGGGAGAATGGCCCAAATATAAAGAAAAATTCTGTCAAAATTTTTAAAAATCCTTAGTGCCAATAATGTCGTTAGTTTGTTATGCCAATTGATATGAGATTATGTGTAAGATACTTTGAGATTGTAGTTATATAGGTAAAGAATTTTAATTTTTAGGAAATTTAATGTCTTATAAAGTGTAGTTTATAATGTTGGGATTTCCTTAAATTCATGAAATGTATTGTTCTTGATTTGTTTATGTAAGTTGTGTGATTGATATGATTAACAGATGTGAAACTTCTCTTGTGATTCTCCTCATAGTTCTAGTTTTTGTAAGGATCAAGTAATGTGTTTTTGCTTTCACAAAAGAAAAACAAGAAAATGATATGATTATTGATCACACAAGTATTTACTCCAAAGATTGAAAATACTTAGTAACCAAAAGTTTGCATTTACAAATGTCAGCGTTTGCATAAAATGGTGTTAGAATTAAGAGTATGTAAAGTAATGAGAGTTTGTAATTTGATTGAGTAACCGGAGGCATGCATTTACCAATGTTTGCTTTCACGTCAAAAGACAAGTTCACTACTCGAGTAATGCTTATCAAAAATGAGAAAAAGAAAGAAAATAAGGGAAAAAAAAGAAAGTATGTGATTAAAGTGTGAAAGTTTTCGTAATTTTTTGTCCTTGTTTGTATAAGTTATAAGGAATGGTTACAAGTTTAATCTTTACATTTGTTGAATATGCTAGATGCATGACAAGTATGATTAGATAAGAGATGATACATGGTATTGGATTTGGTCAAATGTTGGCATGATAATCTCTCTTTCGTTTGATATTATGGAGTACTAGAATTAGAATTCAAAAATTACATAGTGATCATCTCTCTTGCTTTACACATAAGTCTCTATTTCATCTACTCCACTACTTTGGAAACATTGACTTTGAATTATTTTTATGCATTATTTGAGGACAAGCAATGATTCAAGTGTGGATGTATGATAAGTGTCTATTTTACCTAATAGTTTGTGTATATTTTATTTTATTTGTAATTAAGTTTGAGCTCATAAGGTAATGAGAGTGACTATTTTGACAATATTTGATATTCTTGAATAATTTTGAGAAGACTTGTGAATTCAAGCATTTTACTTGTTAAAGTTTGTCACTTTTTTATAGGAATAAAAGAGTAAGAAAAATATGGAACCGTTTACAAATAGTTATCTCCGGATTGGATGAAAATATACGGGGCCGGATAGTGAATTTTGAATTAGATACCAAATCGGATACCCACTAGAAGATTTTGTAAGAGAAAGGGTGTTGAACAATATACATTGTAGGATAAAGGAAGTCAAGCCAAATAATAGCGCCAAATACACATCAGAGGATTTTGCAAAGAAGTGTATTTAGCAATATATGACATTAAATAGTGAAATTCGCTTCATACACCGCATTATATACTTAAACGGGAAAAATCTACAAGTTGCACAGCTTTTCATCCTTCTTTCTTGCAGCATCCATGACGTTTTGGTAGACACTTTTTGGACCCAACACATCAACTTTTGTCAATTTTATGTCATTTCATCTCAACTTTTTGACACTTAAAGATAAAGAGAATTTTTGAAAAAGATTCAAGAGACTTGCTCATTGTAAATAAAGGAGCCTTTAGTCTTAAGAGGGGGCTCTAGTTTCTAGTTAGTTTTAAAGAGGAATAGAGTTTTGGAACAGAAGGGAGAAACAATAGGGTTTGTGTCTTGTCTTGTGTCTTGCCCTTTGAGGCAAGAAGCAAACCGCCACATTCATAGTTTTTTTTCATTTTTATTAGTTTGTAAGATTAGATTAAAACTTGTGTTATGTATCCATTCAAATAAAAGCTGAATAAGGAGGAAGATTGGGATGAAGAAGGGGTACGGTGGGAAGCTCTAGTGATCCAAATTCTTTATCTTGTATTTAACTCTATAGTTAGTGAATCTACTAGTTTGGATACTTTGTTGTTGTTGTTGTTGTTGTTGTTTTAAAGTTTATACCTTAGATATTTGGTTGAACTGTCTATGATTGCTATATGTTGATTTTTTTTTATTGTTTTGGACCATTATCTTGATTAAGTTATTTAGCACTTTTGATCTCAAAATCATGATTAATTGCCCATTGATTGTGATAATCTCAAAATATTAGATTTGCATTGAAAATTAGAATTTGACACTAGTTCATGAAGTGTTAAACCTAGGGAGTACACTCACGAAAGTACAAGTACACTTTTATGACTTCTTTTGTAGTAATTTCATAGAAATAAATGAGTTTATAGTTGACTTCATAACCACAGAAGTAGATACATATTAGCTATAAGTGTAGTTGATATACCGGGAAAAGCGGGTATCACATACACAAGAAAATTATGCAATGATTGAACCGATGTTTTAGTACTCAATTAGTCAAAAAATTGCATTAGCATGAGCAGATAGGAATTCCATTATTCGGGGAGCTTTCATTTGTATTTTTATACTCATTAGTAGCTTAGATTTGTTTATTTTAATTTATTGATAGTCTAAATAATAGAAAAACTTTAGTAATGCCAGTAGTTGTTTGTCTTCCCTATGAGTTCAACCCTAATTACCCTATGCTCATTCATGACCCGTATACTTGCAAAAAATCGCATATGGGACAGTATAAGAGATTATAAATTTAAAATTTAATTGTGGATTGAGTTTTATTATTGTATGCATACCTCGGATACGTCAATTACTTTCAAAAGCAATAAAGGCAATTTAAATCTAGACATAAGGTTATGATGTAGAGAATACAAGTTAAATTCATACTACTCCATTTTCTTGAAAACCTAGACATTTATTTCAATAATGTTATATCGTTATAAAATAGTTGATTAGAGCATGCTTATGGACCAAAGGCCAAAAAAATTAAATATAGAGAAACATCTTGTTTTGTTGGTAATTAACTTGTTACAAAACTAGTATTTTTAGTATTTGAGTTGCATAAAAAAGTACAACTTCATTGCAAAAAAAATCCGGTGAGGAAGTTAATTACATGATAGGATTATTTGTCTTATTTAATTGTCAAAATAAAAAGCATCTTATAAAAACTTTGTACTTTGTCTATTAAACTCAAGTGATCTTGAGATATGTGGTTAAAAATGGCAAAATTATGCCTTTCTTAGGGAGTATAAAGGCACAATTTGTTAATTGAACTCAAATAATTGACAATTTTAGAATTGAAAATTGAAGAATAATGTGCAAAATCTAGAGTTTCTCTCTTAAATGATGATGAAGTGGTAAAAGTATAATGGTTTATTGTATGAGATAAACATAGTACATGGTTTATTTCATTTTTATTTAGACGTGTCCAAACATGCTAAAAATTTGTATGGTAGATATAAGTGTAAAATGTTTAATCAATCAATTGAAAATTGAATCATTTGAAGGGATGTCAAAAAATATTTAGTGGGAGTACAATATCGACTCATTAAATTATGTGCACTGATTCTCTGAAATTACCTTCAAGTATTTTTATCAGCCTTTCATAGTGGTGTAAGTCTCTTGGCATGTTATAAGAATTTCATAATATTCAAAATCAATTAATTTCATTTTTTTGAGGTCATGAGAAAATGAACCTTGCTCTTAGTTATAAATAAATAAAGTAAATCACTTATCAAAACAATTCAAATATATGTAATCATGGTATTTGAATGTTTTATAGCAAAAAATGTAAATATCTTCTTAGCTGAGCAAAGAAGTTAGTTTGTGAGACAATAATTAGTTAAATTCAAACATTTTCTCTTACCTACATTGAATTATGTTTCTATCTGATTTAATGACATAAATAGTCAAAAAAGAAAATGGTTCAAATATCCAAGGAAATAATAGTTAAATGAGGTCATAAAGTCTTTTTTTAGATCGAATAATGTGACATTGTTTCCTATATTTAATTTATTTGTAACAATTATAAGCATAAAAAATTTCAAAAACTAAACAAGCATACATTGTTCTACAAAATTTGTAACTTATAATCATGATACGTACATTTGATTGGGTCACATTGTTTTTTATGTTTACTTTAACTATATATAGCCTCATAAGAAAAGATAAAAGGAACTTAATGTAGGATAATTATCTAAACAAAACTCATCAATTCCTTCATTCTATCTAATTAAATTTAAAAAATTATCAAAAAAGACTAGTTCCAAAAGTCATCTTTTTTTTTTTTTTTGTTAATTCACAAAGCCAAGTGCACTCACTGGTTATTATTGACATTCCTCGTCAAGTGCCTTGAGTGCTTATCATTTAACATCTGATGTGAAAACTGAAATATTGAAAGACACCGGCCTCTAGAAATGCTTGGCCACTTTAAATGTGTAACCACTTTAAAGATGCTTGGCCTCTAGAAATGTGTAACCACTTTAATGCTTGGCATGGAAATAGAATAGTTCTGGCCTCTAGAACACTACCAAGGAATTGTCAACACTTATTTTACCTCTGGAAATAAACTTTAAAAGTTCCACCATTCATCTCCTAAGGCAGCGCCATCAGCATTACCCCTAGTTGTGGCATCAGCATTAGCCCCAAAATCCGAGGTAGAATCATTCTGATATTTGGGGATGTATTTTTTCAATGACATGAACACATCTGCAGCAGTCCTGCAAAAACCTTGAGTACAAATTGTGGACCTAATGCCCTCCAATAACTTGCAAGTCATTTTGTGATCTACGATGCTTTTCTATTGCAATGGGAAAAGGGTTGGAACAGACTTCTCTGTTTCGAGGAGGATAGTTCCAAAAGTCATCTCATTAAATAAATAAAGGCAAATTGAAAATGAAAAAAACCGAAATCAACAGTTACTAACACTAGTTTTACCAAGAGTTACCATACTTTTAATATGAGCATGAATAAATGAATAACAGATACATCAATTAGATAGATTGCTGTTTGGTTTATTAATTTGAGATTATGTTTTGATGGTTTAATATAAATTTTGGTAAGGTAATCATTTGTTGATTTACAACTTTGAAGGAGAAATTACAAGAACAATTGGCTATTAAAATAAGTTAAAAGTATTTCAAGCAGATTGTTGAAATATTGGTGTTCATTTATATGTTTGTAGAATGAAAAAAAAATTAAATTCCAACACTTTTGGATTGGTTTTAAATAAAGGGTATGATGCTATCATATACATGCCCATGAATATTTTCTTTTTTACAACCGTTGTTTTATATTAGATGATGGTGATAAGCACCTGAGTTGTGCACCTGATTTGTTGATATTATGCATCTGAATTATGGTGGACATGTGATGACCCAGAAAAAAAATTATTATCTTACCTCCCAACTATTTGCATTTCTATTTAAATTATATTTTTATAAAATCTACATTCATTTAGTGAATTATTTGTTAAGTGATAAATGAGTTTCTCTTGCTTGCTTAGTTTAACCTTCGAGAGATTAATTTCTTAAAAATTGTTGATTTCGTGACTTATTAGTGAATTTGGCTAAAACCCTAGGAGAATATAAGTTAAGATATTATTAAAAGAAGGTTAAAAAAGCTAAGGGTGGATAATAAGAAAGTTTAAGTAGGAGACACTATTGGACACTATTCAAAGTTGACTTTACAAACCTTTCTTGTGGCTTGCATATTACCTCTGAAGAACAACCAAAAGGCCTTTATTTCTTCACTAGGCTGGCCGAAATTTGAGAGAGGGAGAGAGAGAGAGAGAGAGAGAGAGAATGTTCATCCTTCTTGAAAATTTTGAAGATCCAACTTTTCCTTCCACCAATCTACTTGCACCTTTGGATGATCTTGAGAGAAAGAAGCTCCTAGGGTTGATCTTGCCATCATCTTGAGTTAATTTTGCTAGGGTTTGAAGCTTTGAATAGGTAAGTGACTAATCTACTTCATTCTTTTGCTTTTCAAAGAAATTTGGTCTAGATTTTGGTAGATTTATGGTATTTATTGAAAGCCTATGAGGGTTTGAAAGTTCTATGGAAGTTTGGTATTAGATACTTCACTGATCTTGGATTACTTAAATCTTGATATATTTGGCTAGAAATTAGTGGATTTTGTCTCTTGAGATCCTATGGGTTAATGATGGATGAGCCCTTGAGGATTTGAGTATAATTTATAGTGGATTCTTGTCTCTTGAGATCCTAGGGAAACCCTTGAGGATTTGAGTATGATTTATGGTGATTGTTGGTGAAAATTGGAGTATATATATATTGAAATTTTGTTTAGATGATTGATTGTCATGGGTAAATTTTTATCTTTATTTTCCTTGAATTTGTGGCTTGTTTGTGCACTAGTGCTGGAAATTTTTTAGAGAATTTAATGCTACTTAACTCTATGTATCTTAGTGGAAGTATGTTGAAAAAATTTGTACGAAAATGAAGTGGTGATGTGGGCTATTTGTTGGAAAAAGTAAAGTCGCCAAAAGCTGAAAAAAATGGCCTAAGCCGACCGAATTTGTGAACTAAAGCTCTAACTTTAATTTTTTGTTATAAAAACTGTTTTGGGTGGAATTTAGCTCAAAGGGTTCTAGTGGACTTTGGACTTGGTATATATAATGCTTTTGGATCAAAATTTTGAAGTTTTAAGGAAAGAAAGTAAGATTTCCTCCAAAGTTTAGTGGTTGACAGTTTTATGGACTAATTTGACTGTGAATCCTTGCTTTTAATGAAACTTTGGTTGGTTTAGTTCAAGAAAACTTATTAAAGTTTGATTCTTGTTTGCAAGATGTTTTGGGACAAAATTACGAATGTAGGTATTTGAAAAGTGGACTTTTACAATGATTTGCTTGCTAGAAAACTATTGTAGGATCAGGAAGCCTTGTTTCAACTCTTGAAATGCTTTTGCCCAATGGAAAGTTGTATTCTCTTACCTGAATTGGCGATTTGAAAGCTTGATGGGTTGAAGTGTCTTGGACACCAAAGTTGACTAACTTGAAAAATAAAGTTTTTGTGCTTAAGTGAGTTGATTTGGTGAACACTATAAGTTCACTTATATGTTGCATTTGTCTGTCAGGGTTGCAATCTGATCGTGCAAGCGATCCTTCTGTGGACGCTTAAGTGCTATTTGATGAGTGTTCTAAGTACATGGTAGCACTATATATATGCTTGATATGTCAATGAGTTTGAGATATGTGATATGACTATGAACTGTCATTCTTTGAACTTGTTTATGAACGATTGAATGTGTACTTTGTCGCACTCAACCCTACTGAACTGTTATTGCTATAGGTGATTATGATGTGATATTAATGATATGTTGGGGCCTCGACCCAATGGCTAGTTATTCGAGGTTGAGCCGACAAGGGTTTGGTCGTTTCAATTGGCGAACCTTGGATAGTATATGTGTGTTGGATCCATACTGTACTGGGTATACTCGAGTAAAACCAATTTTAAAAATTTGTGGTGTGCGGGCCCGATAAGGGGTGAAAGGTGGACGGAGTGCTATGAACTGGTGATTCTACATGGACATGAAAGTTGACAGAGTGTCAACTACTTGAATTATTGATTGATTGAGTGATTGCCATTACTCAGTATCTGTGACGCCCCCACCACTCCCTAGAACGAACCCTAGAGAATCAGCGGAACACCTGCCCAACTCTCGTCAGGACTCATGCACTCGTTCAAGTTAAATATAGAGCGACAAAACATCCAACGACTTAAATAAGAAGTACTTCAAGTATACAAGTTACAACTTCTAAGGTTAACAATTATAATTACAATCCACTAACAAAGAGTAACAAAAGTTACACTTTAAGAGTCACCAAATTCATACAACATATACTACCTTTCACCAAATCGCTAGTCTAGATCCTCCAATCCACCTCCAAAACCTGTTAAGGAAAACAAACTTAAAGGGATGAGGGAACGCTCAGCGAGACCAAGAAAACTTAAACAAGCAAGCACGTAGTACCAATCAATCAAATAACATACTTGAAAGCACTTTCAACATGAAGTTTCATTTCAATACACAAGTAGGAATTAACACACAAGGAGCATACAGGAGCTCTCAGGAGCTATTCCCACGTCTCGATCAATTTGAGCCATTTGGGGTTGACCCTCCATCAACCGAAGTAATAACACGACCGTAGTGCTCCACTTACTCCTCCATCTAACATAACATCCACTCAGATCTGGAACCAAACATATATGAAGTGACGATACTATTCGAGTATGCCTAACGAGATTTCAAAAGATCAAACTATAAAATTTCTCAATGTTTACCAAGCTTCTCGACCAAGTCCTTGCCGACTCGAGTTACGAGATTAGCCAATGGGTTGGGGCGTCCCTACAAGTATATTTGGTCGATGAGACAACACTCCAATCGACTTTGAATCGTTCATAGCACTGAGTCGGGATGAGCGGTACCTCCCACCCAAATAGAGCGTGATACATCTAGCCGCTCAGTACTCACGAGTTAAAACATTTCATGTACAAGTGCAAGTCATATATATTCATTTGACAAGTATCATTCAATCCTAAGAGACGGAGGATGAGGGTAATAACGTACACCCTCGTCTCGGCAAGTTCACATATCATATATATAGTACTTGTACATATATCATTTCAATCACATTAGTATTTAACATGCACTTGACACTCACCACAAGTCAAGGGCAAGACAAGGGTAAAGCAAGAAGTCAGACGAGCTCTTCAGCGTCCTCATGACCACCTGAGACATGCACAATCACAATTATCTAGGTGCTCGACCAAAGTTAATAAAAAAGATATTTTCTCGTTACTCACTTTCAAGGTCACAAGTTCGAGTCAAGTTAAAGAAGGTTTTCTTGCTAAATCGTTGAAATAATGCTCAAAGAGAGTTTGAAGGTCGTTTTTTATTCAAGTCATGATAAATAATCTCAATTCCAACAGAAAGTACCATTTTCACTTTTGACACGAAAATCGAGAAAAAAGGGGTGGATGGTTTTCATCTCCCAAAACTTCAAATCTCATGTCCAAACTTTAGAATATAAAGAGCGTTCATTTTTTTTCCAAACTAATGGAGTCAAATTCATTCAAAACTCCACTCATTTTCATAGTAAATATCAAAGCTAAGGTTCCAAACTTCGAGTATAATACTAGTGAAATTCACCAAGAATTACTCTAGTCAAAACGCTCTCTTTTTAGAGTTCAAACTCATGGAAATAGAGGTCATAAGAATAGGGGTTGAAGTCTATAATTTAAGTATGAAGAGAGGTATCATTAACTAAGGAAGTTGAACAACCAAGAAAACGTATCAAGAGAGGTTTAACCCTTTGGAAACCAAGATTAAAAATGAAGGTTTAAAGTTCCAAAGAAACCTTGTGTCCAACCATGAAATTAAACTTAAAACGGACCAATAATTACAAAGGAAGGTCGGAAGTACTTAAAAAGGTACTTTGTTTGAAACCAGAAAATTTTCAGCTTGGTATGACACTATTTGGAAAAATCATATCTCGAGTTCCGTAAATTCAAAAATTGGAAAATTTATACCATTGGAAACTAGACTCAATGTACTAAAACTCTTTAGAAGACACTTTTCTCAGTATCCAATCTGAAATCATTCAAATTTTAGTTTAAATTCACTGTTCTAGACAGGAAAAGGCAAAACAGGCTTGCAATTTCAGTCAAGTTTGGAAATTCGGCAAAATTCTTAAAAATGGAATTAGCCCTTGAAATTTATACCAAAATTAAAAATCCAAATCTAGTTTCAAAAGCAACCAATGAAACTCAATTCAGACCTTTCTACACCAAGATACAATAGTTCTAAGAAAACTAATTTTTAGAAACCTGTTTTACGAAATTTTCAGTTCTGACGTACTTGACAGAGTTTTAAAATCTGATCATAACTAATGCTACACAACTCAAAATTTAGCGTGGTTTATGGCATTGAAATTTAGGTTCAAAATTCTGCAAATCACTGGAAGGAACTGTCTTAAAATTTATTTTGTAAGATAAGTAAAATTGAGCTACAAACTGCAGCTATGACTGTTCCTCGGATGAAAGCAGCGAAGAAATTCAGTCATCTTTGCCGATTCACTACGGCTCATAAGAAATGAGTTAGGAGGTGCATTTCATACCGACGGAAAGCTCTTGGAGTCTAGTTTCGGATGCCATAAACAACACTCGATTTTAGCTCCCAGAAAAAAAGTTATGATCCAAAACGTGAACATTAGTTGGGTCTCCTGATCAGAAAATTTTCCAGATTTCTTCTTCATTTTAACCCTACTTTAACACAAACAATTGAAAAGTTTTTTGGAAGATACTCAACACACATAACCACTAACATGTATCAAGCATTATTGCACCAAAATAACATCAAAATTCAAAATTAACATGAGGGTTTCAATAAGCCAAAATTCAGACAGCATGCATCTCTCATCTTCTAGCTTTCTTTTCCAACTTTCCAACTAAAACTAAGCCATATCTTCTCAAAATAAGCATCAAACAAGCAAATAAACATACAAAATTCTCAAGGCCTCTACCTATAAAGCCACCTCAAGTCCACTACCTAGTGTCAAGGTTCTTGTAAACCCATCAACAACACAACAACTAACTAGCTAGACTAACTTTCTATTAATAGTTGAGAGGAAAAAGATGAGAACTTTTGGATGATTACCTTGCTTCCAAGATGAAGACTAATCATTAGTGTATGAGCTCTTAAATCATCAAAGTTTCTTCCTTGATCAAATCACCTTTCAAGCTTGTATGAAGAATCAATAGAAGAAGCAAATTTGGAGTGTTTTCTTGGAGGAAAATGGAAGACAAGGGAGTTGAAATTTTGGTAGGAAATGAGGGAGGCAAAGTCGGCCAAGGGAGAGAGGAGGAAAAAAGGTTTTGGGTGGTAGTTGGGTGATTTGATGGTGTGACAAAATGAATGACATAATGGTGTCTTGATACCCCAAAAGTCAAAAACCGATTAGTGAGCAATTAGTGCTCCTAATAGAGCTTAATTTAACTCACACATCTCTAATCTCTCAGTTAACTTTTCTTAGTCTACTATTAATTATCCTTAATTCTCCAAGATTAATGTACTCTCGAATCGAATTTCCCTTAAAAAACGTGCATTCATTATTTCTCGCTAAACGAGCCGCAGGAAAATTAAATTCGCTAACGAAATGTTTTAAAAATATAAAAGAGACATTGTTCCATATAAATGGATTTAAAATTGATGAAATAAATTATTCAGAGTAAACGGGTAAATAAATAATTAAATAAGGCAGTAAAATAATATAAAAGTAAGTAAACTAAAAATTCAGGTCCTCACAGTATTCTTATTGGTTTACATATCGATTTTATTGATGTGCTTATATAGTACTTCTTGTTTATGTTTCTTGTTGACCTAAGAAAATGTGAAATCTTTGCTCTCTTGAATTGCATGTCTTTCCTAGACCTCACTGGACGCAAGCTCATGCCTTTCTATTGTTTTTCTTAGCAGGTTGGTTCGTGATTCGCGGAATTAGCACTTAGCTTTTGTTTTAGTTAGACTAAATGATCATGGTACTATATTATTTTGAATGTGAATTGTAAGATTAAACTCTCTTTTGTATTTTAAGTTATTTCGACAGACAACTTTATGTATTAGTTACATTTAGTGTATCTTATGGTAAGTCTGGACATGGGAGAGTCCTGAGCAAGGTTTGTTAATGAATCCTGATGAGAGTTGGGCAGACAGTCCACTGATACCCTAGGTACACCCTAGGGAGATGTGGGATCGTCACAGGAGAGATATGAAATTGACAAAAAGATGGATATCTACATCACAGTTGTGACTTGGTGTTTTAATTGCTACATCACTTTTCTCATCAAATTTTCTCACACTTATATATGTAATAATTCTTAGAACATAACAAATGTTAATTTAGCATATCTAAAAATAAATAGACAGTCTGAGTGGATTTTATTTTTAATTTTAAATTTCTATGTGTGGATGCATGCTAGTTGTTCAAATACACTAGAAAGGCACTTACTACATGACCATCATATCCAACAACTTTGATAATTGTTGTTGTGCATATTATTAGATTCAGAGTGGAATAATTTTCAGCGTCTACTTTCTTTGAAAAATAAAACGCATCCTACACAAATGTAAATCCACCACCTCATTCTTGATGCTACAATAAAAGATCTAAATAGGAAAAGGGCAAATAAAAGCTAGAAAGAAAGGGCAAATAAATTTTATTAGGAAATGCTAAAGTAGCGAATATATATAACATAATAAAGTGTTGAATTATATTGCAAACCAATGATTCTTAGATTGGTACATTTGTAGGGCCCAGACATCAATACAAAGGGGCAGTATCTATTGAAATGATTTGTTTTTGGAGTTGTCTACTAGATTGATAAATTCACAAAATATGGATTTAAATGCTATGTTAAGCAGAAGTCCCGACTCTTGCAATCATCATTACAGAAAAAGCACTATCAGTAGTACTGCAAATACCCCTATGAGCAAGGAAATGGTGAAAAAGATAAATTACCCAATTATTGACAAAACAAATAAAAAAAACATGACTCATTAGTAATTTAACCAAAAGACCTTTTAAGTGATAGCCCTTCATCCTCTTATCATCCTTGATGCGACAAATTTGGATTATATATTATCATTTGCTTTGTATTATTAGAGCTACAATTTACAATTCACTCTATTAGTAAATTCTTTCTTTTCTTTATATTTATTGAACTAATTAGTTTGGACATTACTACAAACATCGGCTTGCTTATTATATTTTTATCTTCGTTATCTATTATTTTCTTGAAAATATTGATAAGAATGTTGAAAATATCTACTTATGGATTCAAAATAATTTCAGAGTGTTTGTACTACTTGGCGAGTAGATACAAAATGTCCTATAATTTTTCTCATAACACCCCTATAATAGAGAAAATAAATAGATTTGAATTGTAATATATAGTTTAGTCAAAAAAAAGATGCCCAAAAAATTTTCTTCTATTCCTTACCAACAATAACTAAGAAATAGAGAATTAGATAATCCAAATGCATTATTAGTCTATTCTCTAGAATCGTATAAAATTTTCTAACATTTTCTTAGATTTTGGTAGCTTTGTTTCATTCAACAAATTTAGATTGTGAAAGAATTAGATCCGAATTTCTACACTCTTATAACTTAAATTGTTAACCTTTTAGACTTTCAGTGATACCATGTCTGCTATCAGAAACTAATATCAATTTTTTTGTGTGAGATTATTGAACTTCAATTGATTTGATTAAAGTGATATTTATTAGCGTAAAGATGAAATTAATTGAATTAGTACAACTTCTTTAGTTGCCTTGTAGGATCCTTCTTCTTATGTTGCTCCTTAAAATTGTCTTGCTATTATATTTTGTATTTAATTTATACTAACTTTTTATCTAAGTGATTATTCAATGCGGGCATTTCAGCTTAATATGATGTTAGTAAGATTTCAATCTTCTTCCTATCTTTCAAAAGATAAAAATTATTGGAGGCAAGAAGTTAAAAAAGAGCAGTGTAGAACCATGAAAGTTTATTGATTGAGTCATTTAATTTTTAGTTATTGACTTAGTAGTAAGTTGTATCATTTTTAGAAAAAGTACAGTTGAGTTGGTTTAAAAAGTCACATTTTTCATAGGATTTCTTGCAGGTGTTTACAAGTCTTATTCTAAGCATGGTAATATAGAGCGGAAATGATGCTCAGAAAAAGATACACGATATATTGTCTAATAATTAAAAAAACTTAGGAAACTTAAGAGAAAATTGTTTGAATCAATCTAAATATTTTTTAAATTAATTAAGGTCCTATTATGACAACCTTAAGTTATAACATATTTATAGGCATAGAGAAACCAAAATATTTAAGAAAATAAAACAACAAAAAACCCTGTAAATCACTAAAAGATGTTGATGGCCATCTTAAAGCTCTTCTAGCATCTAGCTCAGCGCATCTATAGAGCCTGTGCAGTCTATCTAAGCAAAAAACTATATAGACTCATACGATCTTAGATTTGGCTCTAGGTCCTCAACTGATATGGCAAAAGATTCACCCTTTATAGGACTTTTATAGCATTACATCCTTAATAAAACAAGACTGTTTAGCTCCTCTAAGATGATGTCTGAGATAATATGATCCACTAAATTGGTTTTCAAATTTTATTTTTCAAATGAACAATGCCCTAATTAGAGAAAAAATGTAAACAACTAGAAAACTAGGAAAGTACTTGAAATTAGTAAAGAAAACTATGAAGAATACTCTAACTAGGAACCCTCAAAGGCTCATCGCACAACTTTATTGAAGGCATAAGGCTAGATAAAAATTCAAGTTCATGTATATTAGACTCCCTCATTTTAAAAGAACTCATCTTCAAGTTTCATGAAAAAACTCGATACAGATAAATATGTAAAATATTGCTACAATGCTTTCATGAATTTTGTAATGTCTCTGCTCTCTCAAGAATTAGTTCTTCCAATAGCTTCATGTCTTTTTAAAATCCTTGTACAATGCATAGGATTTTGACAAAACATGAAATCTACTATCTTCTTGGTCTACTATTATTAAAATAGATTTTATCTTGCCTTCTTTAGTGCATGAGTATCTACTTGCTTAGCCTTCAAGTGAAAATTCTTAATAGAAGAAAGTTCATTAAATTCAATTTTCACATATGGATTGACATTGGTTAAAAGTAACTGACAAATTTGGTGGCAGTAAAACTACTATAAATTCATCAAAAAATGAACTCTTCAAATTTAGCTAACAACTATTGATTCATGATTGAGGAATTGAATTCATATTCGAATGCCATCCATACCTATCTCATCTTCGTCAGTAGATTCACAACAAATTCTTCTCGTTGTTCTTGTGGTCATCCTTCATTATGTCAGCCGATAATATAATCTTTAAGATCTAATCTTTAGCTATAAAGTTTTTAAAGGATACCATGACAATAGGTTCATCAAAATCAATGTCCTAATTGTATTTCTATTTTATACACATCTCCTATTATTTTACTATTCCAACCATTGCAGAATTCCCATTGTTTTGTCAAGAAATGATCAATGTGATCAAAACAATTGTTTCATATAGTACTAATTGCTGCTGAAGTGATTTGAAAAAAAAAAATTTTTGTTAGATCTCTGTAGAAGATTCTGTTATGCAAAAGTTTTATTTTTTTTGACCAAAACCCTCTTACTTGATCTTTAGAGTTTTTGAAGTTCTATCATACGATGACTTTTACAAGTTTTAAAAAAATTGGTTTGATTTAGTTAAAGGAGGAACCAAATGTTTTACTCAATTAATTATGCATGGTTCTAAACAAATAATGAATCTAGATGCTAAAAACGTTTACAAAAGGATTTAAACACTCAATTGGTTAGTTAACCAATCGACCCAAAAAATCAATAGATATTTTGCTTCAAAAAAAATCTGATCATCTTAATTCAAAAAAAAAAATCCTACTATTTTACTAGTGAAAGTTTTCTTCTCTCCTAAACTATCATAATGGGAGTTTTATTTAGTTTTTTGTTAGTTTTCTTAGATCTAATAATTTTTTCATTTCTATATGTTAAATTTGGAATTTCTTGGGTCTTCTCATCATATCTCAGCATCAGTTTTGAGCTTGAATTAGTTGGATAGCAGATTTGAGAGAACAAACATGCATAGATATTTATGAAGTAACTTATTCAATTGTTCAGATTTGATGTAACTTTGTTAAATTTAATGATTCCTCATATCAGATATATCTGCATCGTATTCTATGCATTTTTTAACATTAGTGCAGCTTTTTTTTATCAAGCAAATCATGCTGGATCATTTTCAGTCAGTCTGTTAATAATATTAGTTTCTGTTTTATTAAGAAAAAATGAAAGGCATAGTACAACTTAGTGCTCAATAAATTTTAACTTTCTTTGTGAAAATCTAATACTTACAAGGCAACTACTTTAAACAAAGTTTGATAAATCAGGTGCTGTTAGAGTACTTCCTCCATTTGTTACCCTACATTTTTTACCAAAATACTAATTTGTTATATACTATCAAAATCATAAAAATACATTTATTATTTAAAAGTAAAATTTAAGCCATCAACATCATATAATTCATAGTTTATAGCTCTTTGATTACATAATTCAAGATTCATTAATAGAAAAGATGAAAAAAAAACACAAGAATCTTAGCAATGGCAATATGAAAATTCCTAAACTAATTGCTTGAACTTTTTCCATTCAAGGAAACTCAGTAATTGCATATAAACAAACTTTAATTTGAAAAACTCTACATAAGCATACCAATATTTTATTTGAAAACTAAACATGAATCAAATTCAAATGGTTGCTGCAAGTTGAATTAGCACACAATTTACACATATATTGCGAAATGATATCTATCAAAGTTAATAAAACTATTATTTGCATAATTTGGATCATCTTAACCATTTATTTTACACATATGTTGTGAAACAATATCTATTAAAGTTAATAGAATTATTGTTTACATAATGTATACCATCTTTGTGACGCCCCCACTTCTCCCTAAAGCGAACCAAAGGGTATCCGCGGGACGCCTGCCTAGTTCTCGCCAGGATTCAAGTAATTCCATTCAAACTTATTATCGATCTACAAAACACAAGTAAATAACTTAAATATAGTAAATGCGGAAGCGTTCAAGTTTAACAATAGTCATCCATTATCCAACCCGCACGTCGAGTGTTCAAAGTACATCATGAATCCCAAATATACATCACGCCCCAAAAGTTACATTTCAATTCCAAAAGAACAACCCAAAACTAGGGGCATAGTCAACATATAATAGAAATCCTAAACAAAAGTACATCAGGAGGGTTTCTCCAATACATCTCCGAGTTCAATCCTATTAAGGAAAACAAATCTACAGAGTAAGCAAAACGCTCGTGAGGCCAAGAACACACATGCAAGCACGTAGTCCAGATAACAGTCCCAAATAACAGTTCAGGAGATAATTACAAGTAATTAATAAAGCCAGTGAAAATAAGCAGAAACAATTCAAGGATATAGTAGCTCTCAGGAGCTAAGTTCCACTTGCTTTGCCAGTTCATTCGTATATCTTCCCGCGATGACTCTCCGTCAACCGGGTTGATATTTTCAAACTGTAGATCACCACTTACTTCTCATCCATCCACCCTACACCGCTTCGGGCCCGCACGATATTTATAAGGCTATACTCCACGAGTATGCCAAGCAAGATCTCTCAAATAGATCAAGCTTATCATGTGATTCTCATGGCTCACCAAGGTTCCCGACCAAGCCCATGCCGGCTCGAGTTCCAAGGTCGGCCTATGAGTTTGGGCGTCCCTCTTGTATCATGTAAGTGTCGAGGAGATTCACTCCAACGACGTATGCAGCCATAGCATACCATGTCAGGTATTCAAGTATTTGACAGGTTTAAGCATGTATTTCAGGTCATGTAAACCAGGCAAAACATGTTAAGTACGAGTCATTTGTTTCAAATGAGAACGAGTGCGATAAATTACACACTCGACTCCATTTTTTCAAAAACCAAGTAGGCTAAGCATGTAATCGGGTAAACCAAGCATGAATCAAGTCTATAGAGTTCAAGTAGCCATACACTTGACACTCACCAAGTAGAAGTAGTCTCAACCGAAATTTAAGCGTTCACCGTGGGATCCTCTTGAGGGTCCTCGTGTGTGCCTGAGCATATAATAGTGGAGTATCACTCATATATCCCAATTATCAAGGAAGATCTAAGGAAATTTCATGAAAACGAACCTCAATTACTCGTAAATCGAGATTTAAATGGAGTTTCTTAAAGTACACGGTAATCGAGTTTCATTTTGGAAAATCAAGTATAAAACGTTCAAGAAATATTGAAGGAATAAGGAGTACTTGAAAACTCCCTTCCCTTGGAATTTGGGAAAAAAATTCAGGTTTGATACGATACTTTGAAAAATCGTATCTCCCATTCTATACGTCAGAAATTAGAAAACTGGGTGCCGTTGGAAACCTCTTTGAAAGTACTAAAATTTCTTAGAATACACTTTTCTAAGATTCCAAATAGAAAACATTCAAAAATGAACTCAAAATTGCTGTTTTGATTCATAAGGCAGAGTTAAGTTGATTTTTGGCCAACTTTGAGAATTCGGTAAAATTCACTTGCGTGAAACTAGCTTTTGAAATTTGTAACTCTAATAGTATTGTAATCCAAGTTTACAACAAAATAAGTGGAATAAGAAACGGAGTTTCGAGCGCCGAGATATGGTGACCCAAAGTTAAAAAAATTTCCTTGATAAACAAGGGTTTTTCAGCTTAAATCATGAACTTTGGAAGTTTGATTGAACATCGAAACGGCTTTGGAATAGCACCAAATTTGGTATGGACATACTAACATATTAGGGTTACTCCTCTACCAAATTTCATGAATAAATATGCACGGAAAGTTGGTGAACTAAATCACCAAAGTTTCAAAGTTTCCAAGGCAATTTACCTTGTAAGTTCCGTTTTGCCGTTTTCAAAACGTTTAACCTAGAGGGTACCTCAACCATGGTCCATTTACATAGAAAAGGTCTAAGGGCATCCCAAAACAACATTTGTGGGTGATTAACACCAAGAAATTCAATTAGCAAGTCTACACCAAGCCTTGCATAAATTCTATCCAAAAGTAAGGGTTTTCAAGAGCAGGGCAGGTTCCATATTTTGATCACCAATCACTCAAATTAACTCGGAATTGAGCATGGTTTATGGCCTTGGAAAATAAATTCATAGAGCTATAATTTCACAGAAGAAATAATTTTGAAATTCGGCACACAACTAGCTCGAATTCGAGCCACAAGTTGCAGCCTCAGCATTTCGTTCCAGAAAAACAGAGAAACAGAACAGCCGACTTTAAATGGTTGGTTCGGCTCACATACATGGAATCAGAACATATATTTTATACCGTTGAAAAGGTGGGAATGTCTAGTTTCAAATTCCACTAACGGCACTCAATTTCGATGTCGGAGCACAGAGTTATGGACTAAACAAGAAAGCTGGTCTGAGCATTACGGGAACAGTTTCCAGGTCTGCTACCTTTACGAAAATAATTCATTTGACCAATCAAACCTCAATATTTTTCAATGAAATTTTGTACACCATCTATACAATATATAAACACCATATACAAGCCATTAAAACCCCAAAATTCCGTAGAAATAGATACGTTCAGAGTAGGGGCAGAATCGAAACTTTTTACTCCATGCACCCCTTGAAGTTTCTACTAATAATACACCATTAATCTACTATTTTGATCACTAAACCAACATTAAATCCATCATCAAACATGAGATCAGTCCCCAAGACAAAGGTGGGAGTTCATAGAGCCCACTCATTTCATTTTACACCATAAACAAGCTAACCAAAGGCATGCTAGAGCTTAATCATGCTATATGACTTCCAAAAGACAAGATTCTATGAGTTGATCATCACTTACTTTGGTTTGATGTTCAAGCAGAATTTCGGCCTCCTTTACTCCAGCAAAACCGTGATTTTCAGCTCCCCTTTGCAGCTCAAAATGATCCTTAAGTGTAGAGCTAAGTGCTGTGAAAATTTGGTAGGATTTGAGTGAAGTTTGATGATGATTTTGGTGAAGAGAGTTTTGAAAGAACTTGGTGTTCTTGTTGCTCTCCTTGGCCGGCTGACATGAGAGGGAAGAGAGAGGGAAATTTGATCAATTTTCAGCTTCCTTGCGGAGCTTCAAACGTGTGGCCCATGTTGATGCAAAAGTCAACTCTTCTACACGTGCGCATTTGCGCGCGATTCGTACTCGATTCCTCTCGCATTTGTTTCACTAGTGCACTAAACCTCTAGTACACTTATATTCATACAAATATTATTCACTCTTAATTGTCCCAAAATAAGGGTCTAAAGTACCTCAATTGATCGCGCGCGTGAAAACGCTTATTTCCAATTTAGGCGCGATAGAGTGAAACCTTCGAGAAATTCTTATAACGATCGTAGCACTAACTATCACTTGAATACTTAAACCTAAAATTACCTATTTTAGGACCATTATACAAGTCTCCAATTTTCCAAACTTATTGTACTCGATTCAATCATGTACTCCAATCGCGTATTTACTATTTTCACTTAACGAGCTTTCGGAAATTAAATTTTGAAACGAGTCACTTTAAGAATATAACTAAGCCATAGACCCCTTTAATTAGGTCTAAAAAGGTTAGAAAATAATAATCGGAGCAAATGGCCAAGTAAATAATTAAATGAGCTAAAATTTGGAGTTAAAATAGATAATTTTTTTTGTGAGTCTTTACATGAGTCGAGTATTAAATCCTCAATTAACCTTTCTTAATGTACCATTGATCATTCTTAACTCTCCAATATTAATACACTTCCGATTCAAGTATAGCCTCGAAAGACGTGCACTTGTTGTTACGAACTAAACGAATTTTTGAAAAGTAAATTTTCCAACAAAACGATTTAAAAATATAAAAGAGGCGTTGTTCCATATAAATGGATTTTAAATGGTCGAAATAAATAATTCAGAGAAAATGAGTAAATATATATTTAAGTAAACTTGTAATACTCGATAAATAAGAAAATTTTCGGGTCCTCACATCCTCCCCTCCTTAAAAGGAATTTCGTCCTCGAAATTCAAACTTAGAAAAATATCACATCTCTCAATAGTCATTCTTAGCAAGTTAACCAATAACTTACACTTTCCAATTCGTATCTCATAATTTCTATCCGCCCAATTAACAATCAAATTTTTGATCACCAATATGCATTTTAACTTCCAAGTCGGATGGTAGCTTAATCGGCTTCATGTCTTCCTCATATAGGAAATGTCTCTATTTCTTTAATGCGAATATCATAGCCACTAACTCCAAATCATGAGTTGGCTACTTTCTCTCGTGATATTGAACCTTTAGAGGCATATACAATCACCTTATCATGTATTAGTGGTATACATTCTAAACCATCATTTGAAACATCTGTATAAATCATAGAATTGCCTCCTCAGCTCAGTAGGGCTAACACAAGTCTATCGATTAAACATTTTTCACTTTCAAAATCATCCTTACATCTAGAATCCCAAATAACTTGTCAAGTCTTGCACTCTTGGAAAATTCCTTGATCAAATCAAAGGAAAGGTTCGACTACCTCCAAGAACTCCAAATTTCGATAGAATTTTCTAGTCGTTTCCTCTTAAACAACATCCACTATAACTGAGTCAATAACGATTCCTTTCTTAGATGTTGTATGACCTAGAAAGGCTATTTCCTTCCAATCGGACTCACATTTATTGAACTTAACGAAAATTGGTGCGTTCTTGAGGTTTGTAAAACATTAGCAAGTATCTTTCATGATCTCCTTAAATCTTAGAATATACCGATATATCATCAATAAATGCCACCACAGATTAATCCAATTACGATTTAAAACCTTGATGTATTAAGGTAATAATTGCTGCTAGTGCATTAGTCAACCCAAAGGGCATAATTGAAAATTCAAGCATCCCCATCTTGAATTGGAAGTGGTTTTAAACACATCAGTTCCTAGGATTCGCGGTTGGTAGTAACTCTACTTTAAATCCCTTATGCGCTGCTCCTGGCCCTTGATTATAATTCTCATTTATGTGAGACTACGGAGTATTTATTCTTAATAGTCACATCGTTCAAATCTCGATAATTTATATATATATATATAGCCTCAAGCGTCCATTCCAAATATGATATCCGGTCCTTAATCGTTAGTCTCATTCAATCCATCAAATATTTCCTTTCACTAACCCAAATCTCACCACTTTTAATATCTCAAATTGGCGATCAAACTTTGGATCTCAACTTCAACATCAAGTTCTCAATTTGGTCACAATCCCTGGTCGCCTCCAAGACCTCAGGGTGGTCTATATTCTCAAGCCCAATCTTGATCACGTCTAACGCCGTTCATGTCTTATTATAAATCTAAAGTGTGGGGCAAGATTTGAATATATATGTAAGTCATAAAATCAATTAAAAGCGGAGTAAAGTTTCATATGTTATAAAGATCATAATAAATACATCAAGTTGGGATAAGTTTATCAAACCATTTCAAAAGGGGAAGGGAAACAACGGAAGTATAGCAAAACATGCCGAGTTACCAAGATACAAAATAACAAAAGATTTTCCCTTATACAAAAGATTAAATCTCCAAAAGTGCTAGTCTAATCTAGGGTAAAGTTATAAGCTCTATCCCTCGAGTGGAGTTATCTACCCCTATTCGAAAATTTCCAACACTTAGACCCCTTTCTGACACTCGATTATTTTGTGACGAGTCTAACTGGCCGTTGAGCATTTCCTCTTTCTAGATGCACTGGGGCAATTCGAAAACTTATGCTCGGTACTACCGCATCTCAGACATTTTTCTTATTTTCTCCAGCACTTGTCCTCGGTATTGTTAATCTTGCCACAGTATCCACAATTCACGTGAGAAATGACGGTTTGACCAGTTTGAGGATTTTCTTTGTATTTCTTCTCTAATTCTACGTTCTGGCATAGCAACTCAGTTTTCTCTGCATATTCTTGTTTCCGCCGTCCTTCCCAGTAGTCAGCCAATTTTCTTTGAAATTCTACCTCATTTCGAAGAACATCCATTTCCTTACACATTTCTTCCAAAGTTGTCATCTTACCAGTTGATTTAAGTCAAATACTAGCCTGCCAGGTAAATCAAAGGTTCAAAATAAGTAGCTATTCATAATGGAAGCTCGAGTCTTAATACTTTTGCATTCTTTTGCTTATAGGTTACTCCGAAATGCAATTCTCAACTATTCTCTGCTTAATACGGGCGAGTTCTTAAATCTCCATGAGATTACTATTATTACATACAAACACAACCAGATAGAGGGACCTCATTCCTTAATATAAAATTTTCATGTCTTAGTTCACTCTCCAATACTTGTCTACGAAGTTGTTCGAGAAGAGATCATAACATCTTACTCTCACTAGTGTCTTATCGTATCCTCTTAAATCAATCTTACTATTTCGAGGTTAGGTTCCCCGTGAAATCTAGATAGGTACACTTCAAGAATCATTTCATTTTCACATCTCGCTGGGTCCCCAGGTGGGTTGATTGGTTTAGAGCTTTAGTGCTCCACTAATCGTGCTAGAGCATCAATCATCTGGTTAATAGCAATAACTATACGATTATTTCCCTTCATTTCTAGGATTTTGGTTCAGTCCAGCAATCGTTCTATAATCACCCCCTTGAGCTTGGAGTTACTTAACTCCTCGCCCTTAATCCTTTTTCACTCCTTTGGCCACCCATAAATTTAACATGTTTAAAGGCATGACATAAAGTGAGTGCACATAAACGGAGTTTGAAAAGTGATACCTTTATCACGCCAAATAAATACAAGAATAAAAGGAAAGACACCGAAATAATCGCAAATGTGTACAACTCAATCATGGATTTGAAATCGTAAAGCAGTAAAGTCAAGCATGTCATGAGTAACGTTCTAATTGCCTCAAAATATAGAAAACATAGTAAAACAAGATACAAAATGCAATGGCCTTTAAGCGAGTGCCACCTCGTCTATCTTTGGCAAAACGATTAAAATAGTTTAAATCACTAATTTAGTGATTGGCGGAGTCAAAAATCTTACTACCTCCGTAGAATCATTTTCATTTCCAGTACTAGGAGTTTTAGATCTCATGTCCCTTATCGAATATCTTATCATTCTCCACTTGCTCAACCAAGGTAACATACCCAGTCATCGACTTATCCATCCTGTCTTTAATTTCGGACACTACCCTAACAAGTCGGGTCATAGCTTTTTAAAGCTTCTCACAAGGAGCCTTTGTCTTCCTCGCTCCTGAAATATCTCAATCTCCACTTTAGAAATTCTAGTAGTTTAGGCATCCGCAATTGCCCCCAGTTCTCAATTATCCCCTCGAGTTACCCTAATTTTCTCGGATAGCCACTTTTAATGATCGATCACTATTAACACCCCATTATTTGGATGCGAGCAAGTCCTTTGAAAATCACATGAAATCCTAGTTTCGTGAATTGGATTATCTCTCCAATGCTCCCTTAGGTCTTTCTCAAGAATGGGCAACCGGAAGGCATTCCGAGACCATTTAATATCACCCTTACCTCCCGTAACTTACCCTTAAAAGTAAAAACTCATGTAAGTCCAAGTATATTTAATAAACTAGATCTGATCATTTCGTACTATCCCACATGTATCATACAAGATCAAGACTCCTTGTCGTCCACTAATTCAAACCTAGGTTCTAATTTTCATTTTCACAAGCAGTCACTTAACATTCAATCCAATTCCACAGTCCGGCATCCTAAACGTTTAAACCTAGGATACACTACAGAGATCTAAAGCCTAAACTCTGATACCAACTGTAACGCCCCCACTTCTCCCTAAGGCGAACCAAAGGGTATCCGCGGGACGCCTGCCTAGCTCTCGCCAGGACTCAAGCAATTCTATTCAAACTTATTATCGATCTACACAACACAAGTAAATAACTTAAATATAGTAAATGCGGAAGCGTTCAAGCTTAACAATAGTCATCCATTATCCAACCCGCACGTCGGGTGTTCAAAGTACATCATGAATCTCAAATATACATCACACCCCAAAAGTTACATTTCAATTCCAAAAGAACAACCCAAAACTAGGGGCATAGTCAACATATAATAGAAATCCTAAACAAAAGTACATCAGGAGGGTTTCTCCAATACATCTCCGAGTTCAATCCTGTTAAGGAAAATAAATCTACAAGGTGAGCAAAACGCTCGTGAGGCCAAGAACACACATGCAAGCACGTAGTCCAGATAACAGTCCCAAATAACAGTTCAGGAGATAATTACAAGTAATTAATAAAGCCAGTGAAAATAAGCAGAAACAATTCAAGGATATAGTAGCTCTCAAGAGTTAAGTTCCACTTGCTTTGCCAGTTCATTCGTATATCTTCCCGCGATGACTCTCCGTCAACCGGGTTGATATTTCCAAACTGTAGATCACCACTTACTTCTCATCCGTCCACCCTACACCGCTTCGGACCCGCACGACATTTATAAGACTATACTCCACGAGTATGCCAAGCAAGATCTCTCAAATAGATCAAGCTTATCATGTGATTCTCATGGCTCACCAAGGTTCCCGACCAACCCCATGCCTGCTCGAGTTCCAAGGTCGGCCTATGAGTTTGGGCGTCCCTCTTGTATCATATAAGTGTCGAGGAGATTCACTCCAACGACGTATGCAGCCATAGCATACCATGTCATGTATTCAAGTATTTGACAGGTTTAAGCATGTATTTCAGGTCATGTAAACCAGGCAAAACATGTTAAACATGAGTCATTTGTTTCAAATGAGAACGAGTGCGATAAAGTACACACTCGACTCCATTTTTTCAAAAATCAAGTAGGCTAAACATGTAATCAGGTAAGCCAAGCATGAATCAAGTCTATAGAGTTCAAGTAGCCATACACTTGACACTTACCAAGTAGAAGTAGTTTCAACCGAAATTTAAGCGTTCACCGTGGGATCCTCTTGAGGGTCCTCGTGTGCGCCTAAGCACATAATAGTGGAGTATCACTCATATATCCCAATTATCAAGAAAGATTGTACACTAGTACAATCTAAGGAAATTTCATGAAAATGAACCTCAATTACTCGTAAATCGAGATTTAAATGGAGTTTCTTAAAGTACACGGTAATCGAGTTTCATTTTGGAAAATCAAGTATAAAACGTTCAAGAAATATTGAAGGAATAAGGAGTACTTGAAAACTCCCTTCCCTTGGTATTTGGGAAAAAAATTTAGGTTTGATACGATACTTTGAAAAATCGTATCTCCGATTCTACATGTCAGAAATTGGAAAACTGGATGCCATTGGAAACCTCTTTGAAAGTACTAAAATTTCTTAGAATACACTTTTCTAAGATCCCAAATGGAAAACATTCAAAAATGAGTTCAAAGTTGCTGTTTTGATTCATAAGGCAGATTTAAGTTGGTTTTTGGCCAACTTTGAGAATTCGGCAAAATTCACTTGAGTGAAACTAGCCGTTGAAATTTGTAACTCTAATAGTGTTGTAATCCAAGTTTACAACAAAACAAGCGGAACAAGAAACGGAGTTTCGAACGCCGAGATATGGTGACCCAAAGTTACCAAAATTTTATTGATAAACAAGGGTTTTTTAGCTTAAATCATGAATTTTGGAAGTTTGATTGAACATCGAAACGGCTTTGGAATAGCACCAAATTTGGTATGGACATACTACCATATTAGGGTTACTCCTCTACCAAATTTCATGAATAAATATGCATGGAAACTTGGTGAACTAAATCACCAAAGTTTCAAAATTTCCAAGGCAATTTACCTTGTAAGTTCCGTTTTGCCGTTTTCAAAACGTTTAACCTAGAGGGTACCTCAACCATGGTCTATTTACATAGAAAAGGTCTAAGGGCATCCCAAAACAACATTTTTGGGTGATTAACACCAAGAAATTCAATTAGCAAGTCTACACCAAGCCTTGCATCAATTTTGTCCAAAACAACATTTTTGGGTGATTAACACCAAGAAATTCAATTAGCAAGTCTAAGCCAAGCCTTGCATCAAT
The DNA here is from genome assembly GCF_036785885.1 of Coffea arabica. Taxonomy (NCBI): domain Eukaryota; kingdom Viridiplantae; phylum Streptophyta; class Magnoliopsida; order Gentianales; family Rubiaceae; genus Coffea; species Coffea arabica. The sequence goes on from NC_092313.1 coordinate 31,396,468, forward strand.
TTTGTCCAAAAGTAAGGGTTTTCAAGAGCAGGGTAGGTTCCATATTTTGATCACAAATCACTCAAATTAACTCGGAATTGAGCATGGTTTATGGCGTTGGAAAATAAATTCATAGAGCTATAATTTCACAGAAGAAATCATTTTGAAATTCGGCACACAACTAGCTCGAATTCGAGCCACAGGTTGCAGCCTCAGCATTTCGTTTCAGGAAAACAGAGAAACAGAACAGCCGAATTTAAATGGTTGGTTCGGCTCACATACATGGAATCAGAACATGAATTTTATTCCGTTGGAAAGGTGGAAATGTCTAGTTTCAAATGCCACTGACGGCACTCAATTTCGACGTCGGAGCACAGAGTTATGAACGAAACAAGAAAGCTGGTCTGAGCATTACGGGAACAGTTTCCAGGTCTGCTACCTTTACGAAAATAATTCATTTGACCAATCAAACCTCAATATTTTTCAATGAAATTTTGTACACCATCTATACAACATATAAACATCATATACGAGCCATTAAAACCCCAAAATTTCTTAGAAATAGATACGTTCAAAGTAGGGGCAGAATCGAAACTTTTTACTCCATGCACCCCTTGAAGTTTCTACTAATAATACACCATTAATCTACCATTTTGAGCACTAAACCAACATTAAATCCATCATCAAACATGAGATCAGTCCCCAAGACAAATGTGGGAGTTCATAGAGCCCACCCATTTTATTTTACACCATAAACAAGCTAACCAAAGGCATGCTAGAGCTTAATCATGCTATATGACTTCCAAAAGACAAGATTCTATGAGTTGATCATCACTTACTTTGGTTTGATGTTCAAGCAGAATTTCGGCCTCCTTTACTCCAGCAAAACCGTGATTTTCAGCTCCCCTTTGCAGCTCAAAATGATCCTTAGGTGTAGAGCTAAGTGCTGTGAAAATTTGGTAGGATTTGAGTGAAGTTTGATGATGATTTTGGTGAAGAGAGTTTTGAAAGAACTTGGTATTCTTGTTGCTCTCCTTGGCCGGCTGACATGAGAGGGAAGAGAGAGGGAAATTTGATCAATTTTCAGCTTCCTTGCGAAGCTTCAAACGTGTGGCCCATGTTGATGCAAAAGTCAACTCTTTTACACGCGCGCACTTGCGCGCGATTCGTGCTCGATTCCTCTCGCATTTGTTTCACTAGTGCACTAAACCTCTAGTGCACTTATATTCATACAAATATTATTCACTCTTAATTGTTTCAAAATAAGGGTCTAAAGTACCTCAATTGATCGCGCGCGTGAAAACGCGTATTTCCAATTTAGGCGCGATATAGTGAAACCTTCGAGAAATTCTTATAACGATCGTATCACTAACTATCACTTGAGTACTTAAACCTAAAATTACCTATTTTAGGACCATTGTACAAGTCTCCAATTTTTCAAACTTATTGTACTCGATTCAATCATGTACTCCAATCGCATATTTACTATTTTCACTTAACGAGCTTTCGCAAATTAAATTTTGAAACGAGTCACTTTAAGAATATAACTAAGCCATAGACCCCTTTAATTAGGTCTAAAAAGGTTAGAAAATAATAATCGGAGCAAATGGCCAAGTAAATAATTAAATGAGCTAAAATTTGGAGTTAAAATAGATAAATTTTTTTGTGAGTCTTTACATGAGTCGAGTATTAAATCCTCAATTAACCTTTCTTAATCTACCATTGATCATTCTTAACTCTCCAATATTAATACACTTCCGATTCAAGTATAGCCTCGAAAGACGTGCACTCGTTGTTCCGAACTAAACGAATTTTTGAAAAGTGAATTTTCCAACAAAACGATTTAAAAATATAAAAGAGGCGTTGTTTCATATAAATGGATTTTAAATGGTCGAAATAAATAATTCAGAGAAAATGAGTAAATAAATATTTAAGTAAACTTGTAATATTAGATAAACAAGAAAATTTTCGGATTCTCACAATCTTAACCTAGAAAAGAATTATCTAATTGAGAAATGTGACAACTTAGTAATTAAACTGTCATGTGCAGAATATATCATGTGATGCCCAAGTATTATTTTCCTTATGGTTGAGTTCCTAATGAGGTAGTGGAAGTTAGCTTATTAAATGTTTGGACCATCTGAACGACTTGTAATTTTGAGTAATATCTGTTCAATGTTGAGGTTGAAGTTGAACTAGGATGCTCAATTATCCAAAGATATGATCTTCGGTTTGTTTGAATAGTTCGGATGAAGAAAAATAGACATGTAATTGTTTGCCTTGCATCCAAGCACCATTTGCCTTGTTCTTGTTCATCCAAAAAGCTTTCTTTATGAGCTCTATATACTAGGACCATAGAACTAGGGAGAAATTTCTAAATTTATGATGAAATTTAAAATTTTTCTACAAATAGGGCTTTTTGAGTGTAGCATTCTGTCTAAGTGGTGTTCGCATTTGCCGAATGCGAGCTCAGTGAGCTCGCATTCCACAAATGCGATTTATTATTGAATTTCTAATTTTGTAAAAATAAAAAAAAAATTGCTTCAGACCTCGCATTTGTCAAATGCGAGGTCAGACAACCTTCCCCGCTCACCATAGCTGCCTGCCTTCACTCCTCTGTTTCCTCCCGATTCCCTTCTTAAAGCCGTCTACTTCTACTACTGAAATTTATACCCGCCATTAAAATTCTAATTTATTAGTATTAATTACATACCATTTGAATACCTTCCAAGTCAACTACTAGCATTTTTTTTTAAACCAAAAAAAAAAGATAGCAGAACGAAGGAGCTAAATTTGCAGAAAATGAGAGGAACAACTTCCTGTTCATAATTGTTTTTCTTTCCGCCGTTTTGGCGTCGTTCGCTGCCAATGTTACGTTGGATCACCATGCTTTAGTGATCGATGGCAAACGGAAAGTTTTGATCTCTGATGCCATCCATTATCCTCACAGCACTGCGCAAGTCCGTACAGCTCTCCTCCCCTGGACTTCAGCTTCAGACATATTAGTACTAACTTTTACATGCATTTATACGCTTTTTGCAAACTATTTATGTTAAGTGTGTGGAAATTTATTGGAAACATGGAAACGCAGATGTGGCCGGACCTGATTCAAAAGTGCAAAGATGGAGGTTTGGATGCCTGACCTCGCATTTGACAAATGCGAGGTCTGAAGCAAAATTTTTTTTTTTTTTTTTAGATTTTTGCAAAATCAGAAATTCAATAATAAATCGCATTTGCTGAATGCGATCTCAGTGAGCTCGCATTCGGCAAATGCGAACTACCTATTCTTAGAAACCCCAACACAAACAACCCCTCAAATAGAAAACTTTTTTTTTTTCATAATAGTTTTAGAATTTTCTCTAGAACTAGGATCAACATTCTCATGCCACAAGGATACGAAACTAAGTATATTAAATTCTCATTGTAGGTGGGAGAGGTGACTTGGATAGCTTGAATTGAGCTTGGAGATAGTTCAATTATTTAAGTAATTCACATATACTTTGATAGTGTAAACTACTAATGTGAATTTTCAAACTCTAGAATTGGCTTTTATTCTAACTCTTAACATTAGAAAATTGAGATTGAACACTAAAAAGACATCTTGTAGGAGGAGCAATTGTGTTTGATTTAAGTGGTTCATATATTCTTTGTCTTATGATTTTTTATGACTTTAACAATATTGAAAGTGTACTTTTCAGAACAAATATACATGCGTTCTATGGGAAACATTTTGGGGGATCCAAATTTCAAAATTAAGACTTATGCAAAGTGGCATGAAGAATGAGATAAACAAAAAACTGTGGCAGCCATGGTGTTGCCAGAAGATATAATCCATCACATACTTTCTTTCCTGAATCCAAAACAAGAAGTCAGAGCTAGATATATGCATTTCATTTATTTATCTATGAAAATGTGATACAGTCAATTGATAGCAATACTTTGATTTTGTTAAAATTTTCATTACTTGTTAACAGTCAAGGGGGCTAATCTTGACTTTTTATGAATATTTGTCATAATCATTAGGAGGAGGAATATTTAGGATTACAGTCCTTCAAGTTTTTCCTGGGAGTATGAATATTTGGCCCCTTGACAAGAGAAATAGTTAAAATTAAATTTCTAAATTGTCTATAATTAGAGAGAACTAACTGTGTATCGAGTTTAATATGAAAAGATTGAGCACAATGTATATGAATTTGACTCTATATAATTTGATGATCACATTTCACGAATATGCACTTAGACTATTTACTTAATGATATCATGAAATGTATTATACTATGCTAACATATTCAAGCTAATAGATAAATACATGCATATTTATTAGCCAACATATACTTCTTTTGTTAACATTTTCTTGAATAAGATCATGGCAATACATGGGGCTATTGATAAATTGGAAGACATGGCACGTTTCTCTTGTTGACAAGCATTTAAGTTCCTGTTTGGATCATTTGATTTTGCCTTGTAATGTAATTATATATGTTAACTTGTATATTGCCTTATAATGTAATTAATGGATTATGTCTCAAGTTCCACACGCGAATGCTATATCCAGGTACATGAGACATTTTTGCTTAAGATGCATTTATCTAATTTGGAACCTCTCCAAATCAGAAAAAAAGACACATGTTGTTTCGCCAATTTTGTGATGGTACTTCAATTTATGATTGTCCTTTTTTCTCATGAATTTATAGTTAAATTTTACTTTTGGCCTCTTGAATACAACTATTTTTCTTTAATCTCCAAAGAAGCATTATTTTCTTCTTCCTTTTTCTTCAAAGTATTACATGCAAGATTCTTAGAATTTTGGAGTTAGAATAACTTGTGACTAAAATTTGGTAATATATAAATGGCAATGAATGATTAAAGGTTATTCATACCTTGTACTCCTACTACTAAATGATAGTGGCTAAAGCTACGATTGATCCACTACAAAAAGTCAATAACTAATGGCATTATGACACTTGCATTATATAATTTAGAATAAATCTTGTATATATTGATAGTGTGTATACTATTATGGATAGATAAATGCTACATAAGTGAAATTTATGTTTGAAATTCAAATTCCGCATATGTGCCGTGGCATTCATCTAAGCATAGCACTGTATACGCAGTAAGATAGAAGATTAATCGTATAATTTATGCACTAACATGATAAATGTCAACTTAAAAACCACAAATACTAACCTGAAACTATAACTTGCACAAGCGAACAATATTAATGTCTTTCTATGTTGCATTAATTTCGTACACTGCATGATGCAATTGCCATCAGTAATTGCAGGAGCCCTTCATGCGCAATAATGCCATGCGAGGGGGAGTCAAGAAAATTGAGTTAGAAACAAATGAATATTTTACAAGATTTGCTTGTAATTTGATAAGTTAATTCCAAGAATCCGTTTGGATTGGCCATTTTTTCAAAAATAAAATTTTCAAATATAATGTTACAATAGTACATAATAATTCACAAAAATATTTTATCTATATAATATATCAAATATTTCAAAAAATTTTGATAATAAAAATTTTTCATATACACTGTTACAATAAAATTTTTTAAAAATACCCCAAAAAAATGTTAATCCAAACGGAGCCGAGCAGGCAGCATAATTAGTTCAAAATTCAATATGACTATGCCCATAACTCATACCGTTCAAAAATTCTCTCATTTTTTCCTTTTGGGCTTAACACCACTTCTGTGGTGGCTCAGCCTTGGCACGGCGCCCATACTCAGGTAATTAGAGGTGGCAGAGGGGCATTTCCGTCCTCCAGCTAAATTGATATACAAGTGTCTACGTGGCAAACCCTCGTTGGATAATATGACTAATCACTCAAATTAGTTCCCAAATTCTCAATCTTCCAGTTCTAGAGAAAAATTCGAGTAATAGAAAGATAAAAAAGAAAGAACAATAGAGCGAAAAATCAGGCACCACTCTCACTCGCTGCATCTCTTTCTTCTTCCCCTTTCGATCTGTTCTTCTTCTCGGTTTTCTCTCTCACACAGTCACACAGTGGGTTTCGGAACCCTAACCCTAGATCGTTGGATTTGATAGGGACATAGAGATTTAGATTTGTAATTGGGGGTGATGGCGTCTATAAAAGTGGTGAACAGATCGGCCTGCGCGGCGTTCGCTCCGGAGGGGCCGTATTTGGCAGCCGGGACGATGGCGGGGGCGGTGGATCTGCAATTCAGCTCGTTGGCGAATCTTGATATCTTCGAGCTGGATTTTGCGTTGGATGATCGGCAATTGGTCTTAACTGGCTCCGCTCCGAGCACGGAGCGGTTCAATCGGTTGTCTTGGGGGAAAGGGCCGTCGGATTCTGAGGAATTTTCGCTCGGACTTATCGCTGGTGGACTTGTCGATGGGAACATTGGACTGTGGAATCCAAAGCGTCTGATCTCGTAATTCGATCTGAATCCCATTTCTTTTATAATTTGATGAATTGACGAAAAAGCTTGATTTTTCATCCGTGTGTTGCTTGAAATATGCTTTCTTTGATGGTTGTTTGTTGTGCAATTAGTGCATTCTTGAATTTGAGGATCGGAAGGCTACGGATTTATAGTGATGCAAGTGATCTTTGATTGGATTGCCACATAAGCACCTCCTGGATGGAAAAAAATTCCAGTGAATTTAATAACTGTCATTAAACGTTGATTTTCATAATTGAATCTGTTTCTTGACGTGCTTTTGATTCATAATGTGCAGTTCTAGAAATCTGGAATTAGAAAATGGTTGTGGTTTGGGGTGAATGCTTGTCTTTTTAGAGTACGAGGCTTTAGTTTTTTTTGGGAAACCAGGATACCAACCGGGGCTTGAAGGATCAATTTTGAAGTGGATGAATCTATTTGGCTCAGTTTACTCTAATTATTGGGAAATTAATTTGGCTGTTAGGTAAGCTACGGTTGGTTGAAATTCAGTTGATGGCATAAGTTTTCCTAATGCTTAATCAATCCAGGTAATTGAGATTTGGGAATGGAAAATTGCATTTTGACCTTTTATTGAAAAAGGGGAAGAAGTTTTCACTTAAAGCAAATTTTATGCAAGGGCATCTTGGCAGATTAGATTGGTAATTGAAACAAATGAATATGAGGGCAGTTAAATCCTTGCTTCATAGACTGTGATTTGACTGTTATCTTGAAACTTTGGGGTTAACAATATCAACATTGCTTGTGAAGACGTAAAAGTAGAAAAAACATTGGTTGCGAAGATGTAAAAAATGAAAAACATTGGTTCTGAAGATATTGCAGTATCTGATCTATGTGAATTTTAACTCTGTTGATCCGCTTCTCTCTTCTTGTGGTTTTTTTTTTATTGGTATAAAGCGATATAGCCAATCCTCACTCAGTCTATGGATCTCTTCAGTGCTCAATCAGGTAATAGAAGCTCCGAGGCAATTGGTGCTTTTCTTTGCCATCTTTCAAGGCATAGAGGGCCTGTAAGTGAGCTAATCTGCTTTTTTAGTGCTCCTTTTTCATTGTTTTCTTTGTTCTGTGAGGAGAGGTAGGGCTGTTAATTTTTTCTTTACAATCAGAGAATGCATGATGCGAACCCTTTGAACCTTCTAATTTTCAGGTTCGAGGACTGGAATTCAGTACTCATACTCCAAATCTGATTGCTTCTGGAGCTGATGAAGGTGATGTTTGTATATGGGATGTTATTAACCCAACCGAACCCACTCATTTTCCTCCTCTCAGGGTATAGCCTTTTACTATATTTGCTCTTTGTAGAATGGCTCTTCTACTTTTGCTTGTATCTCAACTTTTGATGGATCATAATTTTGTCAAAAAGATAATTGAAACTGTTGCCAGAATATTTTTTGCCTCTTCCTGAAATGTCTGAACAAATATTCAAGAACAATTAACTCTAAGAGAATAACCTGAGTAGTAGAAGTTGTTGAAGTACTATTACTAATTGGTTACTGTCACAATGCTGCCAATCCTTCTGCAAAATTTGTTCTGGGTACATCAGTTCCTCGCATGGAATTGCAGTTTCTATGGAGATTTGATTTAATTGTAAAAATATCATCATGCAGCTTTTAGACTACATTTTCCTTTTTTTTGATGCAATTTTATTTGGTGACAGTGGGAAAGTGTGAAATCTAATGCTTGCCTGTATTTTAATGAGGTCTTACTGTTTGGACCAAGTAGCGGGAGTTTATGCATTCTAGATAGATGAGTTTCACCATTTGTTTTAAATGTTAGGCAGTTACTTTGGTAGAGATTGTAGGGCCACTAATTCGCTTTGGAATTTTTTGGAGATGTATTTTACTAAATGAAATACATGTTCCTGGATTAAGTGTGACAGAACCATTAACTACCTGTGTCTTCTTAATCCAGTGATCAGTGTATCAGCTTTCTTATATGTTATTATCAAATTGATGTGTGGTTAATTATAATGAACAACCTCATAATAATTAAGGCGATTGACTTGTGGATTTCCATGGTTTATGTATGTTCAAAGAAGTGATAGTTTGGGATGTGGTTTTAATTATTCAAAATCCTTATTTACAACTAAGACAACTGGATGATGGATTTCATGGTTTGTGTTAAATTTAAGGGTGTGCTAAATTATGTTTATTTCCTAGTGAGAAGGTACCATACTTACCTCTAGCATTAAAAGTACTGCAATTGAGTCTGTATTTTCTGCACTTGGCTGAAAGTTTCTGTTGCTTTGCTTTGATCACTAAGTTTTCTTGGATTCTCTTGCTTGCTTCGATGTGTAAGTTTTCTTAAGGTATTTCACTTAGTTTTCTAGAACCTTTTGCAGGGTAGCTCGTCTGCCACTCAAGGTGAAATATCGTTTTTATCATGGAACTGCGTAACTTCGCACATATTGGCCTCAACTTCATACAATGGCACAACTGGTGAGAAATGGCTCCTTTTTAGTGAAATGTTTGCTGCTTACCTGTTAGTTGTAACTTGGACTTTGAAATTTTCTGTAATTTCAGTGGTTTGGGATCTGCGGAGGCAAAAGCCAGTGCTAAGGTAAAGCTCTATGCCTTTGATGAGAAAAGCATTTGTATCATTGGTGTTGTCTGCTGATATGGTGTAACCATCTCTATTGGCCTTTATCATTGATGAGCTCACATATAGTTGGCAACTTGCAGTTTCGCTGATTCAGCTAGGAGACGATGCTCTGTTTTGCAGTGGAATCCTGATGCTGCAACTCAACTAATTGTTGCTTCGGATGAAGATAGTTCACCATCTCTGAGGGTAATACATATGCACGGTGGCTTTTTCTTTAAGTCATTAAATACAATACTTTAAGTCGAACTCATTGATATGTTGGTTCAGCTCTGGGATCTGCGGAATGTAATGTCTCCCAACAAAGAATTGGTGGGGCACAAAAAAGGTATTTCAGTTTATCTTTAATCAACTTGTTTCCGTTTAGTTGCGTTATGATAGTGGTTTATAGCTGGACTTCCTTGTGTTCTTTTCAGCTGTGTATCTAATTCTGTAGGAAAATGGTCTTTAATATTGATTTTATCCTCTCTTGAGCCCTTACAATAATCATCATGTGTTTAACTCCAACATAATCACAATCTAATTCATTTTAGCTGGAATTGTAGAGGTTCTTCATAAACCATTGATTTTCATGCATCATTATCAGTGCATGGATGGATCTGTCTCAATGGTAAGAGTTTTCCTGTCTTGCATGCACAGGATAACTTAGAGTAAATCAGAACAAGTGGCTGATGGCCAGTCTCTAATCTGCTATACTTGTTCAATTAGTTTGTCACTGAGGTCTTGATTCAGGTTTCATGTCTGGATATGGTTTGTTTGGTATTTGCTGGTTCTTCCAGTTATATAGAACATCTATCGAAGCTATTTGCAAAACTTGTTATTTATGATTTTGTTGCAAAACTATGTGTTTTACTCATTCACCTGATCGAATTTTTACTTGAATCAAAATTTGGTTATCTTCTGTTCCTTTTTTGGTTCTATAAATCAAGTTGCTGGACCTAATTGTTTATCTCTACTGTATATTGAGAGGGATAGCTGTTTTTCTGTCACTTTATAATATTATTTTTGCGCTGCCAATTAATTTCCTTTACCAATACCCACGTGTATTACTACTACAATTGATCAACTCCCAAGGCAAAACCCCAAACTATCAAACATCTGCATCTCTCTCCACAACAAGTCCATAGATTAATGCCCTTAAAGGGGATTTTAGCATAAGATGTCTTTCTCTGCTTTTTTATTTTTGTAGTTGAGGAATCTTGTACTTAATCATGTACCAAATAACTATCTTGGGTTCAATCCACAAGTTGGCAAGTCCCTGATATAGTTCACACTTATTTATTTGTCAAATTTTCTACATATTTTAGTTGTCCACATGTGAAATCAATTAAAATTTGTTTTATTCATGAATATACATAAAAAATTTCTTCTACAAGTCTCTCTTTTATTAGCAATGGGTGTGCCTTAATTACTAGATGTAATTGCATCTTCCAAATGTGTGTGTGTGTGAGAGAGAGGGGGGGGGGAGGGAGGAAAAGGAAAGATAAACCAATGTGAATCTATTGAATGTCTAATTCTGGATTCGCCACTAGATGCAATTTGTTCAGTGGAGCAGAATGAACATTAAATGTCCTGGTTTATTGAAGCTATTCTTGGTTGGTCACTTTGGCAATTGATCCAATACGAAAATGGAATTTGCAAAAGGCATAACACAATGAAAAGCCTAGCACAGAGTACAGCTCATCATGGTTTGCCCTAGAGGCATAGGGCCTTTGCTGAATGTGGGTTACTCTCAGGTCATTTTTCAATTTGTGTTGTTGGGAGTCACTGGATTACCTTGTGTTGGATGTATTGAGCACAGCCAGTTCATCTCCCGTCATTTTGGTGTAGAGGTAGGTCTGAAAGATGCCTTTGCCTTGTCTGGGGCATTAGAGAATTCAGAAAAGCTCATGTTAGTACATATTAATGCAAGTGTCAACGCGATTTGGGTGCTTTTAGCGAGATGGAATGGATTTAGTTAACTAACTGATGTATTGGAACTTTTAATAGAGCTGCCTCATATTTGGTTTCTGGTGAGTCTTGTTAGCAGAAAGCCTACACAAGTCTACAAATAGCAGGTTCTGGTGTTCGTTTCTGGTCTATATGGCCATTCCCTAGTAGTTAAACAGATTTGTCATAATAAGATTGGGTGTCTTAGTAGATATTTGTCTTTGAAATCTAAGCGAATAATTTGGACCTGATACTGTAGACTGAAAAGAATAGTAAATGAATTCTAATTCGCAAAAATGGATGTTGGATGTCTGTACCTGGCATTCACTTTAAAGCTAGGAGATGGCGGAGGGAGTAGGATGTATGAAAGTAGCACCTTGGTTAGTGGTACTTCTATATTGCTTGTGGGAGATAAACAGAACTGCAGATCAAAATTTTGTCTGCGAATTGCTGGTGTTTGTATTTCAGTTTTGTTTTTCTTTACATGTTTGTCTGATGAGAATTTAGGCTTAATGAAGTCTTTGAGATTCAGTTCTCCATGTTTTGTCTCTCACATTCAGGTGTGATTGCAATGTCTTGGTGTCCCATTGATAGTTCTTATGTGCTTACCTGTGCCAAAGATAACCGCACTATCTGCTGGGACGTTGGATCTGGAGAGGTAAACAAGCAAGTTGATGCCTTTTTTTTTTACGCCCTCCATGTCTTCCTCTGGGTGTGTCTCCGTGTTGGTTAAGGCATCTGCAATACGTACTATATAGTTTAAGTGTCCTTCAATGTTATGCAGATCATTTCTGAGTTGCCAGCTGGAACAAATTGGAATTTTGACGTACACTGGTATCCTAGGATACCAGGGGTTATATCAGCATCTTCTTTTGATGGAAAGATTGGGATTTATAACGTAGAGGTTAGTATCTTTGATTTTCTTAATGTTTGTTATGTTTGCTGCCGGTTTTCTATGGCATTGTCTTATCCAATTGTATTTGGATCTGTGGAGGATAAAATGTCCATTTGTTTCTGTTTTTCTCCTTATCCTTTGAGACATAACTTTGAAGGAGACATAACTTGGATCACCCGTTGAGACATAACTTTGAAGGAGGCTGTACCTAAATGCTAGAGGTTTTTGAGTTGTTATGCGATTATGTAGTTACATTGTGATAGTAAATCGTGATTCTTGTTATGTACTCTTTTTAGTGGTTTTCCAATGAAGTATTTCTTTGTTGGTACTTGTTGAAATAACTTGCATCATACATTCAAGCTCCATGTTTCCTTGATTGTGGTAAATTAAGGTATCTTACACAAGTATATGTTACAAAATGATTGTGGTCCTTATCTGTGATGGAGGTGATTGTGTGGAAATTGTAGATTCAAAGGATCCTTATACCGCTCTTGTTTATAAATTTTATGATAATCAATTAGGGTGGACATATCCTGATTACTAAAAGGACACTATTTACTTAGTGGTGTTCATGTTTTCCATGACATTTTAGTGTCCTATTTGCATTTAGAGTGAAGAAATACTCTTTTGGGTGGCTCAATGCACCTTTAAGTAAAGGTGTGATCAGGTATCGATCTTTTCTTTTTCCCTTTATGATATGTTGGACACAACATGCACACGTAAAGTATGGTGCCCTTTTATGCATATGGATGTATGTAAATGCATGCATATCTTGAAAAAGCATGTAAGCTTGTATCAGCATGGTTAGTTTCAACTGATGCCTTCTTTTTTTTGATAGTCATATTATGGCTTTGGCTAGGATGTTGGGTACAATTGCAATAGGAATGTGAAGCAGTAAAATAGGAATTTTGCTTTTCCAAACAAGAGACATCTGGTTTTCAATAGTAGTATCGAGATCTGCCTGATAGACCATCATATCATACCTTATATAATGGATTGCTTCTAAGGTTTTATGCCTCATTTTGCAGGGCTGTGGCCGATATGGGACTGGGGAAGGTGATTTGAGCACAGGTATGATTTCCACTGGATAATATGATTTCACCTATTTTTGCCTTTGATATAAATATTGAATACTATCTTTCTTGCTTGTGGACAAGATATGTGGTAGCAGGAATTCATTGTCCTCTTGGACCAATATATTATGCTATTATAAGAAAATAAGTTGGAATTTTCCTTTCCATTGTGATCCATTGTTTTTTATTGACTTTGCTGAAGCATTCTGATTGTAATTTGAGTAAATCATCTTTAACAGCTACAGAAAGTAATTTTGAAGGGTTTGATGTGTCTCTGAATTTTTGACTTGTTGAGATGTTTCACTTGTGATTTTTTGCTTCCGAGAATGGTGGGGTACATTCTGTATGATTTCACTTCTGGTATTTGGAACTGGTTGCATAGGTGTTGGTAGCTTGAAATACTATTAGGATTGTGACAAGTACTTCTGAAAACCAGTGTGTAATAACAAGCATGGGAAAGGACCATGGTTAAATTTCAGTCCCAACCGCCTTTCAATACTACACATCATGTGTCTAGTGGCACGCAAATTTTGCTTGTGCGTTATTTCATGTGGCCATCTATTCCCATTTTGTGTCCATCCCTAGCTCTGACTGAAGTGCTGTTTTGCTCCATTATCCTATTTATTTGACTGTACTTTTGGGCTGATTATCTTGTATTTGATTTATCTTCTTCAGCACCTTTAAAGGCACCAAAATGGTACAAGCGTAAAGCCGGAGTTTCATTTGGATTTGGTGGCAAGCTTGTTTCATTTAACTCTACCGAGGCTCCAGCTGGATCGTCAGAGGCATGCTCAGTGCCTCTATGCAGATCAATTTAGCTAATTCACTCACCTTGAAAAAATGTAAAATATGATGCTTGCGTGTGAATTGCAGGTTTATGTGCACAGCTTGGTCACGGAGCATAGTTTGGCAACCCGTTCTTCTGAATTTCAAGCTGCCATACAAAATGGGGAGAGGTCTTCTTTGAGGCTTTTGTGTGAAAAGAAATTTCAAGAATCAGAGTAGGTTTTTTTTTTTTTTTTTAAAGGCTTGTTGAAGGAAAATACTACTATTATGATTGTAGCTGTAATCTGAGTTACTGACTTTAATTTTGCTTTGCTTCTTTGGCCAGATCTGAGGATGAGAAAGAAATATGGGGTTTCTTAAAGGTTATGTTTGAAGATGATGGGACAGCACGATCAAATTTGCTGTCCCACCTTGGTTTCAGTCCCCCTTCTGAGGAAACAGACGCAGTTGAGAATCATATTTCTGAGCAGGTGAATGCTCTCGATCTCAATGAGAGTGGAAAAGATAAGGATGGATTTACTACAACTAAGGAAACTGTCATGTATGCCAATGATAATGGGGAGGATTTCTTTAACAATCTTCCAAGTCCCAGAGCTGATACACCAGTTTCTACTTCCGAGAGCAAATTTATAGGTGGTGATTCTGTACCTGTTGAGGAAGGATCTCAACAAGAAACGGAACAGGAGGATATTGATGACTCATCATTTGATGATGCTGTTCAACGTGCTTTGGTTGTTGGCGATTACAAAGGGGCAGTTGCACAATGCATATCTGCAAGTAAAATGGCAGATGCATTGGTTATTGCTCATGCAGGTGGTTCTGCATTGTGGGAGAGTACTCGCAATAAATATCTTAAAACAAGCCATTCTCCTTACCTGAAGGTAATCATAGTAGATTTTATTTGGGTTGGCAAAGTTTGATTGTTATTAGTTTCATCAGTGGCAATTGTCTTCATTGTATTGTTGCACAGATTTTACATTATATGGTTTGCTGATATGTTACAGGTTGTTGCCGCGATGGTCACCAAGGACCTCACGAGCCTTGTGAGTATGAGGCCTTTGAAATCCTGGAAAGAAACAATTGCTCTTCTCTGCAGTGTAAGTTTCTAGTTTGGAGAATTTTTGCCTATTTTTGCTGCTGTTGTCCTACTGACAATTAATATCATGTTCAATTATGTGTACAATTTACATAAGTTTGACATGTTGCTTTGCACTTCACGGCCAAATTGTTGTTCTAGTGTTAGTCATTTTTAACGAGTGATGATTTATCATTTAATACCTATTAATTGTGAATGAGCTTGAATCCCTCCTGTTTGCTGCTGCATGTCTATTGCCATCCCTTTCTGGAGATCCTTGGAGTACTTTCAAACACCCCAAACAACACCCACCCACACCCACCCCCCCCAAAAAAAAAAACCCAACCCACCCAAAAAAAAAGTCAACTAAAATTTACAGTTCTGTTATGTAGCACTTCATTTACTTGGAAGGCTCCAATCAGAAAACCTGAAAATTTGGGCTATTGATTTTATAACATTGTCTCACGTGATCAAAGGGGGGAAATGTAGAATTTGTGAGGTTTTATAGGGCCTGTGGTGCACTTCTCCTTCCTTTTACTGTGGATTTACTGTATTTTTGGTGGATTGTAGTTTGCACAGCCAGACGAGTGGACGTTTCTATGTGATACACTAGCTTCCAGACTCATGGCTGCTGGTTATACGCTTCCCGCAACACTGTGTTTTATATGTGCTGGAAATATTGACAAAACAGTTGAAATTTGGTCGAGAATTCTGGCTAGCGAGCATGATGGAAAATCCTATGTTGAGCTTCTTCAGGTTCTTTGCTCTCTTTTGATGCTCATTAAGTTTTTTGCTTTTTGCTTTTTTTTTTTTTTGAGCAAGAAGACTAATTTCTGCCTTTGGATTTTTATTAAAAGGATTTGATGGAAAAGACGGTTGTCCTGGCTTTGGCAACTGGGCAGAAGCAATTTAGTGCTTCTATCTACAAGCTTATTGAAAAGTATGCTGAAATATTGGCTAGTCAAGGCCTTTTAAGTACAGCAATGGAGTACTTAAAGCTCCTTGGCACTGAGGAATTGTCTCCAGAGCTTAAAGTGCTACAAGATCGTATTGCATTATCCATTGAACCAGGTTTGTCATAGTTTAGATGTATTTTACATGTTACATACTGACGTTGAGTTGGATGTTCAAAATTTTTTTTTCTAGTCATCACACTTTTTATAGGGGATTCTGTTTCTTGTCCTCAATGTGCGCTTAAATATTAGGACTACATTCTTTGCAGAGCAAATTCTGCTCCGATGCGTTGACTGATTTTTAAATGCTTTAGAGTTCGTAAGGCGACAACTCTTTTTCATCCAAGGGCTTATTAAGTTTGAGCTCTTGGCAAACATTTCTTCTAGTGTATGAGTTGTTCTTCGAACATGTTGTATACATAATTAGGTTGTTAGCATTTTACCGGGAGATGGATTTGCCAAGCCTCTCCATCTCTCTCATTCTCTGGAGGCTGTTCAACGTTGTTCTGGACTTGATAGATCAATAATGTAACTAATAACGTTTCTTGAAGAGAAATCTGACTTTGAAACATGTTACTGACTCACAATACTTTTTCCCTTCATCTGTCAATTGGCTTGGGGATAAATCATCTGACAGTAAAATATAGTAATAGCTAAATGAAAGAACTAGTTTGGTAGGCCTCTAGATTTAAGTTTGAATTTATTATTTTCTGTTATCCTGCAATTGAAGTCTTTTGCCTCCCTAAGCTAGGTTCATGTCATGGACAGGTCTCACTCAATTGACTACTGTTTTCTAGAGTGCTCGAAGTGATTGTTATGAACAAGTGACACATGACATGTTCTTTATGAACTGAATTCAGACCGCATACAATGGAACCCTCATAGCTAGTATGAAGTTTGTGAAAAAATGAACTACGAACTTGATCAAACACAGATTTTGAATACTTCCTGTACAACAATTATTTTAGTTTTTCCGAGTAAGGCTGGCATCAATTTCTCAATTAGATTATATCAATGTCTAATTGCTCTAGGAAAAGAGAATTCTTGTTATTTGCCAATGAAATAAAAACAATGGTTTTGTTTCTTTTTTTGCTACCAGAAACTTGATATTGATCCTCTGGACTTGACAGATAAAGATGTACAACAGCCTGAACCTGGACCCGTTCATGGATTTGATCAACCAAGTTATGGTGGTGTTGATGCATCTCGCAGTTTTTATCCGGTACTCTTTCCATTGTTTCTCAGAGTGAACTGCTTGTGTGGTTTTTTTGGATATTCTGGCTATATCTGATCACTGTCCGTTTCCTGCTTAGGAGCCAACTCCACCACAGCTTCAGGCTAGTGTTCCTAGCAGTCCATATGCTGACAACAACTATCCACAGCCACTTGCTTCATCATTTTCAAGGGGTTACTCTCCAGCTCCCACATATCAGACCACTCACCAGCCCAGCATCCAGCAGCCCAACATGTTTATGCCATCTCAGGTTGCGCAACCTTCCCAGGTATATGCACAAAGTTGGGTTAAATTCACTTCTATGTTTTGTGATGTTGAGAGATTATGTTATTGGCCTGCATGTATGATTTGAAAGTTGGTGTAAGCTTGGGCTGCTGTCTTCATCGAGTTGGGTATCTCCTATATTTGGCTCAAACTAAAGTTTACTGTGTCGAACTCAAGTTTGAGCTCGAGCTTGTCTTGATTTTTTGGCAAGAAGTTTGATTAAAAATCCTGTACTGAATACAGTTAAATATGTACCAAAAAAGGTATTAGAATTTTGCAACTTTTCACAAAACTAACATCAAGCAATCATTATATTACAAAAATTCATTGGAAAGAGAGTAAAAATGTTGTAAACTAAAATTGCTGATCTGACCAAGTCTTGAGGTGGGGTGCTGTTGTACCAAAGTATCGGCAAGACTGAGTGTTGAAGAGTAGAAGCGAGATGGCTGATAGCTGTTGGTTGCTGTCTGCCACTGAATTTGTACACAGAGAAACTAAAAAAAAAAACAATAAAGGGGAAGATAAAGGCAAGGAGGGAGAAGAAGATGATGTTACTTTCAGACTGGGAGAATGAAGACTAATTGGGTTTTGCCTTGTGGAAGACATGACATGCAGAGGGAATGGAGTAATATTTAGTGCTATTCTTCATGAATAGTTTTTGACTTTCTAGATTGGTGACTGGATTTTAGAGGTATCAAGGATTGTTATGGGAAGGAAAAAAACATAACACAACCTATTTATTTTATTTTAATTTTTTATCTTTTGGTCTTAAATATGTTATTTAAAGCTCGGTTAAATTGCAAGATGAGTATGAGTAATTGAAGTCAATGCTTAATCGAAGTTTGTGAACTTGACTCTGCCTAATTGAAGCTGTGTCTTTCTCCAAGCAAGCTGTTCACAAGCAGCTGGCATCCATTGCAGCCCTCGCATTAACAGCCTGAAAGTGAATGAGGAATTTTTACTGCTGTAACTAATATCATACAACATCCTTGCTAGCTTCTATTTCTAAAGTTGGACTGTATTGATGGGCAAGGCAGTGTGACGGTTGTCTAATATTGTCTATGAAAGTCTTATTGAATCTGGTAGTCTTGGTACAAAATTAGTTAGTTGGATATGGATGGTTATTGCAACACTATCCTTCTGTGGTTGTGACATCAATCTATTTTATTTTAGATGATTGCATTGCAGAAATTGCTGAAAATTCTTCCTTTCACTGTTACTAGGGTGCATAAAATTGAAACAATGTTGTAGATATCATTTCCCCTATCACCATCAAAATGTTAATATGAAGTTGAAAAAGTCACACTTTATATTATGAGATTATTGGGCTTTTAAAATCTGATAGTAGATTATAGTTCTGATATCCTGTTGTTTTTGTTCCTTTTAGGGTAACTTTGCTCCACCACCTGTTAATACTCAGCCACCCTTGAGACCTTTTGTTCCTTCTGACACCCCTATGTTGAGAAATGTGGAGAAGTATCAGCAGCCAACGCTGGGTTCCCAATTATATCCTGTACGTTTTTTGACAATAATAAACAGAATATACTGATTTTGGTTATAAGCTAAAACTTGCCTTGCATATTTGTTTCAGGGGCCTGCTAACCCTAATTATCAGGTTGGTCCCCAGATGGTTCGTCCACCTCCAGTACAGAAGATGCCTCAGGTTGTGGCTCCTAGCCCAGCATCCAGAGGATTTGTGCCAATTAGTAATTCAGGAATTCAAAGACCTGGAATGAATCAAATACAGCCTCCTAGCCCTAACCAGGCAGCTCCAGTTCAAACACCAGTAACCTCTCCTGGACCCCCACCCACAGTCCAGACAGCTGATACTTCTAACGTACCTGGTATGCTTTTTTCTGCTTTGCATTTTTCCCTTTTGAAGATTATATTATTATTGCATGAATGGAGTCTGCTTGCCCCATTAGTTTCCTTGTTAATTGCATTGCTTGCAGATCTGCCAAAGTTTTGTTGGTATTACTTGCCCGCATTTGGCAAATGATTCGATGGTTTCTTGAATCATCTCAGTGGAATGACATTTGGAAGCCATTGTTTTTGGTCCTATTCCTATTGAGAGTGGGGAACCTTTTATTAGTTAGACTGGATTTGACAGTAACCTGGAAACTGGCATGACCCCTGGCAAAGATGACTTGATAGAGTTCTAAATTTGAGATTAATAGTTTCCTTTTAGATCCTCCTAAAGAGGCGTAATTGGAAGCCTGTTCTGTTTTGAAATCTAGAATACTACCTGAGCTTTGTGTTTTTATGTGGTTGTATCAGGACCTTCCTCCGATTGTTACAAACCTGCTTCTGGATTTTCCTTCCCTTGAATTTCTTGAAAGATGTGTTAACAGAGATACAAAATAAGTAATCCATTCTACTGTAGCAAACATGATCATCAGCACTAAATGATTTGCTTTCTCACTTGTCTGCAATGTATGGTTGTGAATCCTTGGACTATGATGAACAGGAGATTGATTTATGTCTGGATTAAGTGCAAAGTGAGAAAAGATGCAGCTTAAGTGATGCTGTGCATTGTCCAAATTCCTTGTGGACTCAAATTGTTGATGAAATCATTTCTGGTGCAAAGTTAAACTGCAAGTGTGACCGGAAACGGGCTCTAGTTGTCCAAGAAATTTTTTGTTTTGGTTCTCTTGTGAGTGCCACCTTTTTTTAGTGATTTAATTGCAAATTCCCTGTTGGAAGGTTAGCTAAGCTTCAAGGGCAGATGAAATTGGACTGTTGACTGTTTGAGTTTGAGGCAAATCTCTCTTGATTGACTAAATCTAATAAACATGCACATCAAGTTGAAATTTAATTCCTCTAATTTGAATATCTGCAAGTGTGTAGCCGGATTTCCTGGGTCCATCTTCTGAATAGGGTAAAACATGAAAGTCAGTGCCTGATTTATGCAAGTTTCTCATGTTTTGTTTAACTTCATACTGCACAATAATGAAGGAATTATCTATATGTAGAGAAGGTAGGGAGTAATTTTTCCAGTATCTAGGATGTAAAGAGCTACTGCCAAAGGGAATATGTTCGCAGTTAGATAGATTATGGACGAAATGTAGTATTTGTTATTACATATATGCTTAATTTTTAAGCCATATGGCTACTTTCTACAACTTTTTTTGCATTATGTAATTCATCTATTTTGGAGATCATTTTTGCCATTGAGTAGAGAATTTACTGAATTACCTAACTCCCAGGATCCATGCTATAGGCCATTATTTTATTTCAGTCAGTAATATAACATCATTCTTCACTGGAAATTGTGGAATTAATGAATTCAGTTATTCCAGCTACCATTATTAGGAACATTAAGAGAGGCCTGTGAAAGTATCCTTTGTCTTTTAATTTGGTGCTTGGAAAAGAAAACTATGTTAAGTTTAATCCTTTACTCCTGTCCTCATGTCCAACCAAAAAGTTCTGTTTTTCCGTGTAGTGACTTTTTGGTGGTTGCATTGAAGCTTATGTTTAATATTTACTTTTTCCTCCAACTCTTTTCTTTAGTTGTTTTCTATCTTTCTTGTTGACATATGGTGAATCCCTTCCACTGTAATACTTGAGCTGTTTTATGTTCGCTGTTGCAGCTCAACAAAAGCCTGTGATCGCAACTTTGACTAGACTGTTTAATGAGACATCAGAAGCTTTCGGAGGGTCACGGGCTACTGCAGGCAAGAGGAGGGAAATTGAGGATAATTCGAGGAAGTTGGGTGCCTTATTTATGAAACTAAATAGTGGTGATATATCAAAAAATGCCGCTGAGAAGCTTATTCAGCTGTGTCAGGCACTGGACAATGGTGATTTCAGTACTGCCCTTCAAATTCAGGTACCTGTCAGAAGAAATTTGTGATTGATTTCTCCGTTAAAGCACTAGGTTGATATGGATTTTCAATGTGCTGTGTATTTTTGTGCCTCGACAGGTACAGCTTACGACAAGTGATTGGGACGAATGCAACTTCTGGCTAGCAACACTGAAACGTATGATAAAAACAAGGCAGAACTTTAGATAAACTACTACTACGGGCATTAGTTAGAACGAGGTTTGCTTCCTTCAAAGTTTGGGATCATCCAATGTGTACACAAGGCTGGCATCTTAGATTGTGATGGTGTCAGGGTTTTGGTTCATTCTTATCTCTGTTTATCCGAAACATCTGACTTCAAATTTCTTGCTATTCTTGAAAGCAGTTAGAGATGATAGTTCCCAGGATAGCAGTGGATTGGTTGATTGTTTTTCCATTTATATGAGATATATGTTAGTTTTGATATAGATCTGGCTTTCGTCAAATGTGCTTGAGCTGTAATTTTGCCCCAAGTCAATATTCTCAAAGAGCAATGAATGATTGGCATCTAAGATTTTGCCTCGTGGTTTTGTAGGAGGCGGTTAATTTGTACGCTCACCAATGTTTTCAAGCTTAATAAGTAAAACTTTTTTTCTTGGTTGATGCTGCGAATGTAAATTTACTACTAATCTTGGTTATCTGTTGATGGATGCTGGGCTTGCTTTTGGTAGGTCATGAACTCTGCATTCCTTCAGTTTCTAGTAATTTAGGCCCCATTAAGGTTCGATCCTTTTATAAGTATAATTATACATATAAAGTATGTATAATAATATCTATAATTTATGGTCATACATATTATGGCCTAAAATGTTAACAATTTATATACAAATTTATAGTGATTTATAATTACAAAATATATTTTGTGTATAATTATACATTTAATTATGAGTTTGGACCAAGTTCCATTTGAACCTGAAGCTCATATACTGTGAGTGGAATTGGAACTTTTTGTGTTTGAAGCTTGAAATGCCAAATCACAAAAATCTATAATAATTTGTGAGTCGAACTTGAGTTTGTCAAAATCTGACTGAGAAAGTCCAATTGGCATCCTTACAAAAATCATCAATTTTTGATGAATTGGTTGGATCATTCCCAACTCTAGTTGAGCCCAAAATATTTTCAAATTTGGTCAATGAACCTTATTAAATTACATGCCACATTTAATAATAGCCAATTAGAATGCATGATTTTCTCTACTAATTAGGCAACAACATTTAATGCTCTGTCCCACTTATCTCTCCCTCACAATTACTTTTTTTTTTGGGTCTGATAATGTATTCTCTAGTAAAACCTTTATAAATTAATAAGTGCGGATCATGCAAATTTTATTAATTTAAAGAGATATTAATTAATTGATAAATTAATAATATATTAATTTATGGAGTGCACTTATAGTTTAAAGAAACACTCATTTAATCAACTAAAGCTTTATTTTATTTTATAAAAATATGAATTATTCTATTAATAAAAGAAAACTAAAAGTCTAAGGAATATTAACTAATCCACATCGACTTAATTTGCAAATAAAATGTAATTCTATAAATGTATTCTATGTATGTATGCAACTGATATCTTTTTTCTATTACTAAGAGGTCAAAAAGACTTTCATTTTATTAAATCCATACAATAAATCAGATTAACAACATTATGTATATAAATGAAAAAGAAATCTTCTTATGATAAACACATACAATATCTTATTACATATCTCATTGTTAAACTATGACTTCCCATCTAGAAGGTGTTCATAAATCAACAATAGACTCCTATTTTATGATATATTAGTTTAGTGAATTACTAATTTATGATATGAATGGAATCAAAGGATTATGAAGGATTTTTTAAAAAAAATAATTATCTTATTATTTTGTCTAAATTTTTAACTCATTAGCCCAAGTTGGGATCATGAAAAACTATTAGTTAATGGAGTCGGGTATTAATTTATGAAGTTTTTACTGTATTTGGATATGGTACACCACTTTAACTATTTGAAAATCTCATTTAAACCATTGAACTAATTTTACGCCGGTCAACCCAACTTAACTCCAGCAAATGTTCATTTAACTCATTCCGTCAATTTTCTCAGCAAAAACAAACGGAAAACGTTGCATGTGCTCGGCAATATACCTTACGAGGGACATTTTGGAAATCTCAGTGTAACTAAATAATCTCCAATCTTTCATGTCCTAGTAATCTCCAGCTCCACCTTCCATGGCTATTTCCACCACCAATTGCAGCGGCTACAATTTCATATTAACACTTCCAGTTCGAATTTCCGACAAGGAATTTGTCTTGCAACAAGATCATTATACCCATAATATCTTTTAGCCTCCATTTACAAGTCCACGGACAAATGGTGGTTAAAATAAATTACGGGCATAAGAACTCTGCGAGTGTCGTCTTCATCTTTCCCCCTCCCACATACGCCCCAAAGGCCGCTGTCTATAGTCACTGAATCCTTCGCAAAGCAGAGCCCTTTTGCTACATGCCTCAATGAACGGCCCCAATTAGATGGCCCGAATTCAATGAGGGATTTTTTGGGTTCTCTCACTTGCATTTAGGGTGTAAATCTAATGAGGTGTGTAGGCAAAAGAGTTTATCATCTGATCAAGCTATCTAATTTTGTGCCTTAGATTTTTACTTAGAAGAGGATTCTTGATTTTTTTGGCAAGTGTGGAAGTCTTGAACATGCATGTAAACTTTTTTTTGACTACATGGGTGAAAGGGACTTGTGTTCCGAAAATATATCGATTTTTACGTGTCTGATAAATGGTGGAAGTGATGAAGCGAGGAAATTGCTCGATGAAATGTCCACAAGACATAAATTTTCCTGGCCTATGATGGTATCCGGCTACGTTAACATAACCCGTCAAGCCATGCGCTTGAGTTGTATAGGTTGCTGCAGAAGAGTGGAAAATTGGTCTGTAATTAGCTTCAGTTTCCAATCCTTTTCTAGACTGCTGCTTCGCAGCTTGGGGAAGGAGGTGGTTGAAGAGATATGTCCAAATTTGCCCTAGTAAGTTGGTGCATGGAGCATGGTGGAACATTTTCCATATCTTCTAGCTAAAAATTGACAGAATGGGCTATATGAGCACTTCTGAGAGTTGAGTGGGTTGATTGGAACAAACATAAGTTTAATGGTCTATATGACAGAGCAATAACCATCTTCAAATAGCTTGAGAGTCAAATGTGTTTCTTGCATGCAGATGTGTTTGTCTGTCAACTTCTTGTGGAGATGAAGATGAAGATCTTTTTCTGGTTTAAAGAAGATTTCGAACTTTACAAAGAGGAAGGAGAAGTAGAAATTTTGAGAGTCGAGTTAAGAATTTCAGAGACTTCCCTATGATAGGGTGCTAATTGTTAGTCATTTCCTGATTGATTTCCCTCATTATTTGTGCCAAATATTTTGTTAATTGTCGTATTCTACTTATAATTGGCATTTGGATATAATTGTAGGGGTGGAGTACAAAATCTTAAAAAGTGAGGGATGAGACGTGCAAATATGCAAAGAGTTACAAGCTGATTCCAATTGGAGGACAAAAGTTTCCTATTTTGATGGCCGTTTGGTGCGTTGGCAGAGAAAACCAAAAAGAAACAGGACTCTTTGTAATTAGTCCTCGGAGATTACGCAGACTAGGAGCTATTTTCTTGGGATCCTCCTTTTTCTTTTGTTGGTAGTTTTAAGAGTAGGAAAGTCAATTGAGACTAGGAGACTAGCTTTTGGGTTTTTGACCAATTCCTATCTAGGAATTCTTTTCCTTCGTATGTCATCTTTTTGACTTGGTAATTGGGGGACAATATTCGGATTCCATCAAATTGAATCCTCTCAGGGGGAGACAGGTGGATGCGACAATTTTCTCTACGATTTTGCGTGCATTCTCTTCAACGGGATGAACTAAATCCCTTTTTTTAGTTAAGGAACAATGGATGATTTGGTTCGACTTAAATTGTGAGATATAATCAATTTTAGTTTTCCTATTATTTTCCGGTATTCGTATATTTCCTGCTTTATTTTCCTATGGTTGTTGCATTATTCAATTGTCCCGGGTACGGATGTTAGATTAATTCAATAAGTTAGAGCCAATTAGAATAATTAAATCCGTAATTGTTTGATTGTTCTAAATTAGTGACAACTGGCATAATCACGGTTTTGTCAGGGAAATATAGGGGCTAATTTGTAGACAACCCTCGTAGCGTGTTGTCTGGTTAGAACAGGGTTTCTCTAAATCTTAAGGCAATTGTGAAATTTAATTCTATGGTCGTTCTTAGGATTATCTTGCAATTAGGGCAATAGCTAACGGTCATACATTAGTTATCGATAATTAAGGAGAAATTGATTGTCATCGCTCGTTTGACAATTATAACTTGTTTATCAGTTTATATGTGGAATTATTCTTGCATCGATGATCAATTAGAAGAATCATTTTCGAAGTTGCTTCTTGACTAGAGCCGTCTAATATTATTTGAGTTTCGGCAGTTTGCTATTTAATTTTTATTTAATTGCATTATTTGATTAGCATAACTTATTGTTAATTTCCCTAAATCCCCCCATTGTTAACTTGAACTTCAAATAGGCAAATACCCCCAGTCCCTGAGGATTCGACTCTACTCACCGCTATACTCAAAATTTGTATTCTTCTCGAGTAGGTAATTATTATTGAACAGGCTCGACACCTATCACCCTAGTAGTTGAACTAGATCTCAGTCAAGACTTATGATCAGTAGGGGCAAGATTGTATACCTAAAATAATGTATTTGTTATGTAAAGAAAAATTCCATTTGGGATTTTTTTTTTTAGCTTTTTGAAGTGATTCTTATATTCTAATAGTAGTCAATTTTGTATTTAATAGTTTTGAAACTATTGTACCATAAGAGAGATGCCTAAAAGAAATTGGTTGTTTGGGGTGGTAAAGCGAGGGAAGTTGAGTATCCTTCAAAATATAGTGGACCAATGTCAAGGAAACAAGGTATTCTTCAAAGGCAAATACTTGGCCAGGTTTGGTCGGAGGTTCAAATTGTACACACCATCTCACTAACCCAAGAATTGAAGATGTGACAAAATTTGGATCACATGATCTACAAGACCAGATCTATTCAAGTTTTTGCCAATTATTATGGAATGAGTTGCTAAACTAACTCAATAAACTCTCTCTGCACTTTCTGCATATTAAAGATTTTTTTTTTTTCTGAATCTCTACTTTTCTTAATTTTATTGTCTTTTAAGTTATTAGCTTGACTGTTAATGACATACATAATAACAATGCAACTTAAGACTGTCTTGTCAAAGTATGGTTCTTCATTTGAAAATCAGCTTAAAGATGGCACCGCTTCTGTATTATGGCTTGTTCTAATCATTTAGTCCATTTCTTATATTTTACCAATTAATTTACCTATGCACAGATAATTGAGAAAGTTCATAGGAAAATAATTTTAATTTGGGGTCTGTTTGATTTGACTGAAAATATTTTCCGGAAGATATTTTTGGAATTTCCAATGTTTGGTTGCATAAGTGTGTGGGAAAATCTTTTCTGCCGGAAAACATTTACACCAGCATCTGTAAAACAACTTCCTTTCTCGCCATACTGAAGTCAGTTTCCTCGCGTTCTGCGACTTCATTTAAAGAACGGACAATGATCCGTCCACCACCCTTCAAAGGCCATCGTTATGAACTTAATCTGTCACACAATCTTTACCTATATGATTCGTTGGTGATCTCATCGGCACTTTTCCATAGCAATCTCTCTCTAAACACCCAAATTCTTGCTTTGTCAATCACGGGCAACTTTTACATCTCACAAGCAGATTCTGGATTTGATTACCTATCTGATCATGATTTGATATTGGAGATGCTCCTTTATTGACGAACTAATTCGATGAATCTTAATTTCTGCAATATCCGATAATCCTTTTGAAAAACTAATCTGATACTAATTTATTGACGAACTAATCTGATACTCCTTTTGAAAAACTTCTTGTTGTTTCATAAGACTTCCCCATTGATGATAAATTTCTTTTGCCGTGAGGATGCGGCAGGGATGGTGCTGGGGCTGGCAAGGAGGAAGTGGTGGCAATGGTGGTGATAGTGGTACTAGGAGGAGGTTTTTGCAACTGTGGTAACAAGGGGAAAAAAGAATACGGATGGCAGGCAGCTTGGCTGGCATGACGGAACAAAACGTATACTGGGACGCAAGCACTGGGACGCAAGGTGTTGCTGTGGGTTGGATATTCGGGATCTTACAGGTTTAAACTTCTAGGAGGCCAAAATAGTCAACCAAACACCAGAAAATGAATAGGAAAGCATTTATTTTCTCTGAAAAAATTTTCTTTGGAAAATATTTTCCAGGGAAAATATTTTACACCCAATCAAACAGTTGGTGCAAGACGTTTTACCATGGCAACTATTTCAGAAAACGGCCTAAGAGTACTTATTTTGTTCTTACAAGACTGATTTCAAATGGTCAATTCCCTCAGTGCAATGCAGTTTAGACCTTTTGAAATGAGAATCAACATTTTACTATGACATTTCTTTTTTCTTTGCTACGAGATGTTGATTGAAGGTAGCACTTTCTATGAAAGGGTACTTGTCCTAAGATTCGATTAAAAGATTATTCATTTTTTATAATTATATTAAGGGTCGAAGAAATAATTTTTTAAAGATGTAGATCACAGTCATTTGTAACTTTTTCTACTGTTATTTTTGAGTTTTTTTTTAAGGGGTGGAAGGGGGGGGGGGGGGGGGGGGGAGGGAGGGTGGGTAAATTGGCTAACTTAATGCTATTGGTGTTTACAACAATAGAATGTTGACAAATTAAGAGTCTAAATGTGTTAGGTGAACATTGGAAAATGGAAGTTTACTAACGAGTAATCAAATTTAGCAAGAAGACATTTCAAACTTTATGCTTGCCAAGTTTTCAACACTTCTATTTTTCTTTTGAAAGAATCTTTTATTTCATTCATGTATTGTGCAAGGTTGATTCTTCCTTCTTAAGTAAATATGGAAGATGATACATGATCGACATGATCATCAGATTATCCCCTTCTATTTTTTACTTTCTTCTATGCTGCTTCGTACTTAAGAAACCTTACTTTCTGTTTTGCAGTTTTTTTTTTTTCTAGATTTCAAAAGTTTAATGCAAGCTCATTGTGCAACAAATGCCGCAACATATATATATATATATATATATATATATATATACGTATAACTACATGGATGTATATTATGGCAAAGCTAGTATCTTATGCGTAAGGCGACAATAGTTAACTTGAACATACCCTCTGGTAGAATTAAATTCATCTCCAATGTGGCTTGCTGTATCTCCCCTCATGTTTGAGGTATCATCCGTTTGTTTAAGCTAAAACAGGCTGAAACCCTTTTTTTTTCTTATAAATTAACATAAATATTTTATTTATAGTACATTTGAGAGAAACCCTAAAATAATATAGACATACCAAAAGTGCGACCCTCACCATAAAAGTTGATGAAACTTTGATTTGTGAGAAAGTTGGTGTGTTCTCAAGATGCCATAGTTTTGCATCATTTTGAATGAAGGGGACGAGAAAAATATGCGTTTTTTTTTTTTAAATTTTAGAGACAAAGTAAGTCAATTTCTCTTCTACTTACAGAAGGGAAGAATTTTATCTTCCTATACTGCACCTGAAGGTCAATCGGAATTGGATTCTGGGATGAAATTGGTATGTTTTCAAAATGTAAGGGATGATTTTTATTGCTTTCAATGTTGGGGGACGAAAAATGTATTTCTTGAAATAGTTAGGCACAATTTAGATAAATGACCCACATGTCACATTCATATGGTCAGAAGGACTAGGCAAGTATCTCACGCTTCATTTCATGTAAGGCTAATTTATTACTACTATTTTAGTGGGATAAATGGAGCCGGCAAATACAGGATACAAATCGCATATTCTTGACAAAAATATTATCACTGTCTTTTCCGTGAAAATGACGACCAACAAAAAGTCTGATATGATGAGAACTAGGCACATGATGGAAAAAACTTCAGAATTCGCCAAGTGACAATGGGAGAGAAGAGCACGACCACGAACATTTGTGGTGATATTATCCAACTACACAGGGCGAAAACTTTGAATCCATAACCACGAACGACCATATTATGCAAGGTATATTGGTCCAACATTCCAAGAGAAAAAAAAATATTATAGCGATTTGATTTATATGAAATAAAAAGATGATTGAAAAATGTATTTACAAAAAATTAAAATTTTTTTGAAAGGAAATAGCTTTTCAAACAAGGTCTAACTTATGCCAGAGTATACAATATCACGAGGAAACTTTGTCGAGCATTTAGATTAAGAAACTTGAATTTTGCAGGCTCAGTTCAATTTGTATACGACACGAAATATTGACCAAAGCCATAAAAAATTTGTATACATGATGTAGACAAAAATGTAGTGTTGTCAATTACCAAAAAACAAAGAGACAAAAAATGTAGAAAAAAATATACAGTTATCTATGGGTATACAGGGATGGCTCCTGGATTGGTTTCTTTTTTCAATGCGTTGTTTTGTTAAAGCATTGTCCTTTTCATAACGATAGTAAATTTGCCTTTGCATTCTTAGTTTTCCTACTGATCAACATCTCTGTGATGTGAAGCATAACAACGACTGGAAGGTTCAGGATGAGCTTAGGAAGTAATCTTCAAAGCCAGTTTCAATTTGTCCAATGCACTAGGTTGTGCAACCCATCATCACATCAAAAGTTGACACCTATCTAATTTTATATTATATAGAAATTTGAGATTTCATAACTTTAGTGGGCATAGGGTATGTTTTCAGTTTAAGAGTTTTTTTTAATTAAGTTTTTAATTTAAAAACCTAATTAAGTAAAATTATGCTTTTAATCAATTTTTAGTTAAGTGGAGCGGGCATCGGACTTGCTTAATTAAGTTTTAGAATTTTTTTTTCTAATTTTTGGTATGCCCATGCATGTGGATTCAGGGTCTCTGTTATTATTAGTGATAATTGCAGCATACAAAGCATACACTATTTTTTTTTTTAAAAAAAAGAAGATTAACAATGATTCTCTATTTACTCTTGTGATGATTCGATCTTGTGATTTTTCGGTTACAAGTGAAGCTTCTTATGATTAAGTCATGCTTTGTTATTAGCATAAACTAGTATGAATATGGGCACGAGAGTAATATAGACAAAATGATCAAATTGCAAAAGAACAACTTGTATACGGTGTGCATATGTTCACGTTCTAATGTTTACCTTTATAGTTTAGCATCAATATCTATCGTATTAATTCAAACGTTGTATCATATAATTATACCATACTTGCAGGGCATGTGGTAATAGATTGTAATCTATTTTTCCTTATAAACTAACCCACAATTGTAACATCAATACAATCACATTACAATTCAACAATACCATCAGGGGCGGAGCCAGAAAAAAATCTTAGTGGGGGCAAAAATAACACTAAAATTTTTTATCTATTCTTTTTCTAATTTTTTAAGCAAAAAAAAAAAAGTCTCATGCATAAAATCACCATTTCACAAGTTAAAATATTTATCAAATAACCCATTTATTAGTTATTACATTAACTAATCAATTTTCAAATTTCTTTAAAACAATAATAGTCTCATGCTCTAGAAATATATTTGCAAACAAATTTAAAATAATAATAATAAGAAGTAATTGTTTAGAACCTGATTTTGATGGTCTCCTAAAGTTGGTGAAAAGAGCTGCAAAATGTGCGGGACCCAGGTCTTAGAAGATCAATTGATTCTGATGCAATCTCTAAATCGGATGAAGTGATCAACAGAAAGAGTAACAAGCTTTGGTTGTGGAAGAAAAAGTGGCTCTCGTATGTATGTTGGGGAGTGAGGACAACCGAGAGCCAGAGGAGGAAAGGGAAATTGGGGAGTGGGGACAAAGGAAGTAAATGATAATTGGATGAAGTGATAAAAAGAAAGAGTAGTTGGCTTGGGTGTGGAAGAAGAGGAGCCGGGTTGTGAAGGGAAATGGAGGACCACAGGAGTAAAGGGAACTTGGGGAGTGGGGATCAAAAGGAATGACTGATATAATTGGTACTTGGCCCTGTTGGGGAGAAAATGGGGACTAGAGGAGGAAAGTGAATGATATAAATTTTGTGACCCATTCTTTCATATTTTTTCTAAAAAAAATTCTGGAGACACATTTAAAATTATGTCAAAATTGTAAATGTATTATAGGAATTTAAGGGCCCCAGTGCCCTCCTTTAAATCCGCCCCTGAGTACTATCAATTCACAATACATTAACATTATAACTAACTCAAAAATAGTGAGATAAGCAGTAACACACACAAGATTAAACTCATATTTATGGAGTTTAGTTTGCAAAAACACTAGGTAAAACTTGGAAAAATGTAATATGAAGATTGAAAATTTACAAGTACAGTGTAAGTATTAAGAAATTTGTGAATGGAGTATGGGTTACTATTTACTAGTTAAATAATTAATAAATGTATAATTCTTCTCTCGTAACAGTGCACTCTATTGAATACAAATGTGTGCCTTAACGAATAAAAAATGTATATTTTGGTGAACATCAGTGCATATCAAAATATGCGCGCCCACATATGTATGTATGAATGTATGTATGTGCACATGAGAGTAAATTTGTAATTTTGCATGCAGCAAAAATATTTTTACAGTTTACGAAATATGAATATTAATACATAACTTACAGCATATTTATAAATTTCCACTTTTCCTTATTCCCTTCTTCCAAATTTTCCCAAAAATACCACATATTTCATTTGTGTACTGTAGATTTCGTTTGATTATTGTGGTAAAATTACACTTGGTCGCTGAATGATCAAAGCAATGACGTTGTTGCCAGTATCCACTTTTCTGTCTTATAAACGGCCAAATGAGATTTCTCGTAGTTCTGAGAACGATTGAATGTGTATTTAAGTCAACAAAGAAAATAAATCAAGCCCACAAATGGAAATATGAAACAGCAGACTAACAATCTCTGGAATTTAGTCACCATGTTGAAACAGAAACAGAGGAGTCTAATGTATTTTACTTCTGCTCCATTGATTCTAGTACTAATGGTGCTAATGTTGTTGCAGTCTCTGGCTGTAATGGTAGTAGCCAGAGTGGAGAATTATACAAGATCAGACTTCCCAGCTGACTTTGTTTTTGGCGCTGGCACTGCCTCATATCAAGTCAATACTCTGATTACTCTCTGTGTTTCATTTTCTTGTACATGATTAAATATAGTAACATGAACTCAGTAAATTTATGATCATATAATACGTATATATAGGTAGAGGGAGCAGCTCTTGATGATGGAAGGACTCCTAGCATTTGGGATACCTATACCCATGCCAATAAAGGTATGTTTGTTTTGAGAAAATTTTATTTTTTGTGCTCTAATTTTTATCATCTATGTATGTAAAACTTTTACTCTTGAATAAAATGATCAGGTCTATCTAATGGAGCCACAGGAGACATAGCATGTGACCACTATCACAAATACAAGGTAGATATATCTTTCCTGCCTTTTAGGTTTCAGGCATACTGATGCAATTGCAACTTCAGTAGCCAAACTTAGTTTAACTAATGTGCCAAATTCGGGTCTTCACTAGAGACAGTAAATGGTTATCACATCCCAAAATGAATTTTGTGTGAGGGAGATTAAAAGATCAAAAGGTTTAGAAACTCTGAATGATTTGTATTATTCCTAATGTATTATTGATCACCTATGAAAGTGATTTTAGCAGTAGATTGTAAGGGTAGAAGCTTTAAGACACTCAAATTTTCCAACTACCACCAGAAGTAACGCTTAAGCAGAGATAGTGGGATAGAATTGGCTACTAGATATATGCCAATAGTAACTGCAACTAGTACAAGAAAATGGATCAAATTTTTATCTCTCAATGTCCCTTCTCCCTACAAAACTGAATAAGGAATCTAAAGTAGTTCTCGCCTTTATGACTTGGTCGGTGAGCTGGTCTTCTACCTTCTATTTCAAGCAGATGCAGCATCTGAATCTCAACTTTGTATACAGTTACAACTGAAAACCAATAACTATAATCTTTAGGCAATTCTAATAGTTCCTTTATTGATAAGCGACCCGAAAGTTACCGGCAGCATAGCTGGTCATTGCATCAGAAGAACATGCACCCAAACAAAAAACTTATTAAGAAAACCAAAACAACCTGCTGCAACTATCATCACTGCTTATCAGACTGAATGTTCAAAGATGCAGGCCATTCCAGATTCCATCCAGAGGTACCCGTAAACATTCTGCTCTAGTATTGAATTCTGCTCCAGTGTCCTGCTGCTTGAATGCATTTGTTGGCTGAGAGATAGTACATTCTGAGATACCTGGATCTCAGTAGCCTGCTACTCGAATCTTCTTACAATTAGCACAAAGATTGCGGATAGCAAGTGGCGAAATCATGTATTTTGTTTAATATTAAGATCTTAGTTCGTCGTCGTGGGTCGCAGTCGTGTCACGGAATATCGGTTGGATACAGGGTGATACGCACGTTATAACATACTAAAATTTCTAAAAAATCTGAAAAAATTACTAAAAATAAAAAATACCATAAAAGGCGGAATCTAAAAAAAATATCCGAGTTGACTATGATATTTTGGCCAATTGTATGTATCGCAGATTCGAATCAGTCAATATCGGTCAAGTCAAAGCAAATCGTTGTGGATATTAAATTATCCACAATTCGGTGATCGGTATTGTACCGGTCCCTCTGTTCCGGTTATGACTCGGCCGAGTTTGTGTGAAGATACATGATTTCGCCACGATGAAATCTTAATGCAGTTCACTCTAGGAAATTTATCTGTTTCAGGATGATGTCCAGCGCATGGTTGAAACAGGTTTGGAGGCTTACAGATTCTCTATTTCCTGGTCAAGACTTATCCCTAGTATGTTTAATTCTACTGTACTACCTTTGCAATACTACTGCATATTTTGTTTCTTTCTTCTCATACTCTGTTTTGTCTTTTCTCTTTTCAGATGGAAGAGGCCATGTCAACCCCAAGGGATTAGAATATTACAACAATCTCATTAATGAACTCCTCATGCATGGTAGGTTTATTCTGTTTGATAAGTAAGCACTTAATGAACAACCTGTTTGTGTGAACTGTTCCATAAATGGGATGATATTGACAAATCTTTGTCTTACAAGAGCACGGACATAAACTTCCCCTATGCTGTTGACATTCTATCTGAGTTTATTTTCATTTTAACGGTTTTTATGTTTTGACATCATTACTGTCGGATGACACACAGGAATTCAACCACATGTCACGCTGGTTCACCTTGATAATCCTCAAGCTCTTGAAGATGAATATGGGGGGTGGCTTAGTCGGAAAATGGTGTAAGCATTTGATTTTTGTCATTTTGATCGAGCTCTGTTTCGTATATGGTTTGCATGGTGAACTATATGCGCATATTATGTGATTAAATCTTAACAGTTATTACTTGTGTTCAGGAGAGACTTTACTGCCTATGCGGATCTGTGCTTCAAGGAGTTTGGGGACAGGGTTCTGCACTGGACTACTATAAACGAGGCCAATGTATTTGCCATAGGTGGTTATGATAATGGACTTGCTCCCCCAGGACGTTGCTCTCCGCCATTTGGACTGACGTGTACCGAGGGTGATTCTTCAACTGAACCATATATTGCTGGTCACAACATGTTGCTGGCACATTCGTCTGTTGTGAAACTATACTACGCAAAGTATAAGGTAGTACTATGATATAGCATTTCATATTTTTCTCACATAATCTAGTGTTTTACTACCTAGTTCTACTTCAATGGTGGGCACTTGATTTTTGTCACATTGATCTTAGTAAGCTTTTGGTTCTTGAAAAATTCTAAGTGCAACCATATACATCTCTGCATGCACAGAGGAGAACTACTATGGTACTATTAGTTAGTTGTGCTAACTGGAAGTGCTTGAGATGATTGTACAGAGTTAGATGATAATTCATTTCCCATTTATAGAGATAGGGATGGAAACGTGCTAGTTCTTTCCAACCCGGTACTGATGCTCTGAGCCACTGGCTTTTTAACTACTAGTATCTAGAGTTGCACTTGCACCTGGAATTTGCTTTTGTAGTTTAATTGTTCGACATTTACATCATCTAGCATATTACAAGTATCTTCAATTACATATATCCTACCAAAGAGTGGCTATTACGAGTCTTTTGTGCTACATTCTGACTCTTGTGTAGCCAGTTGCGTTGGAAGGGCTTGTTTCTAAACATATTTGTCACCAATTTTGGATTCAATTCTGGAAATAACAATTTGCTTTAAGCTGGAAATTGGAATGACAATATTCTGTCTGTTTCCATAAGTCTCGTAGAAAAAATGCCTAGTCGCTAGTCGCAACTCACAAGTGCTGTGAGGACTTGGTGGAACTGCAAGAAAGGAGAATAAGTTTGGATAGAGATCAAATACTCTATAGTTTACCATTAGGGATTAGTAAAAAGGGTAGCTTAATAGGCCTGGGAATGGATAGGCAATCCTATTGGTGAGCCCCTAGCTGCCACCCCTACTAACATATAGGGTATGATGCAGCCTGACCAAAAATTTCCAATCTTGCATCAGCCAAAAATAGGATTGGAGTTATAAGATTGACATTGATGCATCTCTTTAAAGTTCTGATGGTGGTCTTTTGTTGATCTTCATATCTGGGAAAACATGATGGGAAGCAAGTCATACAACAGAAATTTATGTCTGTGTGCAGGCCATTCAACGTGGTTTTGTGGGACTAAACCTCTATGCTCCTTGGTTTTCTCCATATAGCAAAGCTGTAGCAGATGTAATTGCAACAAAAAGAGCCATCGATTATTATATTGGTTGGTGAGTTTCTTCACTATGCATTTCGTCATCCCTGGCAAGCAGCAAGATAACTTCTTTCCTTTGCTACTTAAAGCAAAAAGATAAGCTCATTTTATGGTTTATCCACAATTCGACTGCAGGTTTCTCCATCCATTGGTGTTTGGAGACTATCCTGACATTATAAAGAAGAATGCTGGCAAGAGGATTCCAACACTCACTCCGCGTGAATCTAAGCTAATCAAGGGCTCCATTGACTTTATAGGGCTGAATCATTATTTCATATTCTATGTCAAGGACAATCCCAGCAACCTTAGTAGGAACATCAGGGACATAACTGCCGATATGGCAGTAAGCATCTTCTGTATGTGATCGTTTTTTCGCAAGCTTGAATTACTTTTTTCTTACTGAATTTCATTTTGCCTAGTGAATCAAGTACCTGTACCCCTTTTGAAAAGCCTTTTTTAGTTCCTCTGTTTGTGAGTTCTTTGAGAACTTGTCCACAGCTTTAGTTTCATTTTACTGTCCTTAATGCTTCTCTTTTGTCAAGGTCTCTATCTCTCTGATGACGTTTATCGCTCTATATTGTTGTTGAATTGAACTAATTGCTTTATATGTTTTGGTTTCTTTAGTAGAGCCAGAAGATGCAACAACGGATCAGGTTGGCATGAGGAATTGAATTCCATGATTTTCTGTTCATCATTTTTGGTCCCTGTTATTAACCATCTTATTTGGCACAGGATGAAGTTGAATCATCCAGTCTTTTTGCAATTCTGGAGTATCTCAAGAAAGTTTATGCCAATCCACCTATTTATATCCAAGAGAATGGTTCTCTCTCTCTCTCTCTCTCTCATGCACGTGCACGCACACACACAAAAAAACACATTTGCCTCTGCTACCTCACCAAGGATGTGCAATTGCTAGAAATCTGCCGACCTAATCAAACCTCCTGTGTATATATTGCTTGAGAACTTTCATTTCCTTTTGAATGGTTCCCCATTCTGGAATGTGTATGCTTGGTTGCAACTCTCTAAGGTTCAGCCACCAAAAATGCAAGTGTGGTATTTTGACTTTGAAGCTCGGGATGCTCTTTTACTGGCGCATTTTCTTTTCCTTGCTATTGGAGTCTGCATTAATTTGTATCTGTCACCTGATCAAATTATGATCTAAAGATGTTTGAACATATATAGCTCATAGTTTAACGTCTTAGAATCTCTTTGGAGACTGATTGACTGGTTTTAATAGGTAAAGGAATGGAGCGTAATGGAACACTAATTGACACACCGAGGGTGAAATATGTGCATTCATATATCGGAGCCTTGCTCGACGCTATAAAGTAAGCATGTGCTGATATGTACTTTTGAGTGTTTTTTGCACGTTCTGTCTAATGCCTTACGATTTACTGCATAAATTACAATTTTACTGGTTAACATTCCTGACCTGTTCTGGTCTTTCCTCTTGCAATGTCGGAAGAAACGGATCCAACACAAAAGGCTACTTCCTGTGGTCTTTCTTAGATGGTTTGGAGTTACTTGGTGGCTACCAGACAGGTTATGGCCTGTACTACGTGGACTTGGATGACAAGCAGTTGAGGAGATACCCAAAGCTCTCTGCACATTGGTACTCCAATTTCCTCAAAGGAAGAAGCATCAGGCCTGATGAGATTATTGTAGATGGAAATGAAGCCTTTGTTTCTTCGATGTCAGAAGCCTCTGACCACTGAAACAAATCTTTTGTGCTTATAACTGCTCAAATTCTGCATAATAGAATTTCTGGTGCAATGGATTCCACCATAGGGTGCACGAATCTGTTCAATTACACCATTAAATCTTCTATGAATCAAAGAAAGAAGCATAGTTATAGTAGCTAAATTGAGATAATCTGCTGGAGCTACTCTTGTTGACAAGACATTCAGCAGTCATAGAATATGACGGGAAAATGCAAAATTTGTAGCGCTCAACTGAGTGGATATGTTGTATTCAGGTAAAACCACAAACTAGATTGCACAGATAGTTGATTCTCTTGGCAATTGGTAGTGGAAGTTTGTATTTTCCCTGGATTGTTATGGATTTTATACTTTGCTGTAACTTTCTTTTAAGACATGTTAACCTTTAACGCAATGCCTGACATCCCAAAAGGGGCACAAAAAAAAAAAAAAAAGGTATCAAGCTTGTTTAAGCCAATGAATTAAATGGTACCATCCTTGTTCAGCCAAAACATTTTGGAATGATTTTGATCAACTCTTACAAATGCACAATTAATTGGAAATATCCCTCCATGGGTCCAGATAGAAGTGCAGTTATGAGAAAGTTCTTGTTGTTTTGATGAAATTGAAATTACCCCTTTTGTTTATTTCTGAAGACCCTGAAGTTTTAGGCCATGTGATATAAAGTTACATGTCGAAACTTCAACAAGTCAATGACAAACGATCCCCCTTTGGGGTTAATTATTATGGCCTTCAATTTATCAGCAAGAGTTCAACCAATCATAGGTTGCTTCATTGGGATGCAAGAATGAGTCTTTTGTAGATGTGAATCAAATGTCAAGTGCTTCTGAATCTTGTTACCTTTTCTTGCAGGAGGATTTTCGAGAGCTCTAGTTTCTTTATTTGATTGCATGTGTACAATTCAATTAGTTAGACTGTGCAGTTTATGATATGTACAATTAATTTTTCATTAATATTCTTATAATTTACAGTGATTCTTACAGATCCTCTAATACGTAGTACCGTACATGCCATTTACAATTGACATGATCAAAATTCACAAGATGATATGGAGGCTTGCTGGTTTAAACGAATAGCACATATATTATCACTTTGTCTCATATGCCCAATTCAACAATCAAGTCGTTTGATCAATGATTGGCTTGCCCCCACGCAATCTTTTTCTCCGTCTACTTATTGTGAAATGACTTCGTAACTAAAGACTACTTGTCCAACTGCAATTGTGCATTTCAAAGAGATAATTTGACCATCCAATTCCTAATTGCTACAAGGGGTCATT
The DNA here is from genome assembly GCF_036785885.1 of Coffea arabica. Lineage (NCBI taxonomy): Eukaryota > Viridiplantae > Streptophyta > Magnoliopsida > Gentianales > Rubiaceae > Coffea > Coffea arabica. Next base: position 31,435,374 of record NC_092313.1, read on the forward strand.
CATATACCCCCAACTCCCTTTGATTTAATCAGGAATTCAATAGGTGTTCCATTCGAGTTTACCTAAAAAATTATTGAGTGGAGAATTGGTTAGATCCCACATGAAACGGATTAAACTAAAACTCTAAAAAAAACTTTAAGAACTTGAGTTTTATTTTTTTTTTCTTTTTGACTATTTTATTTCTTTTTTTAGTTTTTGATTTTCTTGATTTTTCCAAATCTCTTCACATATCGATTGGCACTGGACTATGCAAGGCAGTAACGACATTACTCCTTCTGTTGCTTGAATGACAGAACAAGCACCCCCTAGTTCTACATAGTAGTATGACAGGAATGATGTTAGATCTAGGGCTCAAGCCCTCATGGTATCAGTATGTCTGGTTTCGATTGGAAAACAAGAAAAGGAACTCTGCTCCCAAGATTAAAGTCGAAATTTTCATGATAAGAACTTTGATTCATATACTTTAAGAATAGTACTTGCAGGTTGAAAAAATCATATACGATAGCCAAGAAGAATTCAGTAGAGAGTTTAATGAAGAAAATGTTAGGTATCCAGACATGGAATAAATTATTAGTGTGAAATCAACAATATAATAATTTAATGAAACACAACATGAATAAGATTTAACATGATTCAATTTAATTACCAAATATATGTCAACTATGAGAAAACCCTTCTTCTATTATGAGTATAACGTCACTCTCGTTCAACAACGCTCTCTCACTTTCTCTGTATGTCTATAGGGCCTCCTTATGTGTATCTTGTAGTATGCCATTACTTTTTTTTTCGATAACATTTATAGTAATTCCCAAAACACATATAGATAGAAAATTTTTTTGGCTAGTAACTACAGAACCGCCAGAAACTACTTATTTGTCACACGAAAAAGTAAGCAATTTACTCAAGAGAAAAACTCAAAACAGTCCACCAAAGAGGCCCATATATAAGTCAATGTCTACATTGATTTAGCAGCTTATTCATTGAAATGACAAAGTGTAAATACTAAGATAAACTAAAAAATGTACACAATGATTACAACATATTAAAACACACCTTTCAATGCGAACCTAATAAAGTGTTTGGATATTGCTATTCTAGAGAAAAAATTTGTTGTTTGGTGCGTACACTTGTTGTATAAAATTATATAGTGTAATTGCCCTGTCAATTATTATAATGATACTAGTGTACCTTTTTTTTAAAAATTCTTATAAACTAATCCACAATTATAAGAACAATATTTCAATAACATTACAGTTAAATCAACATTTAACAACATCACGACTAGTCCACAAATGAAAGCATAAATCACCAGTACATAGGGAGTACAATACCCAAGCCCCTCGGGTTTTGGAGAGGCATATAGAAACATTGGTGGTTGAATGTTGAAAGTTAGAAATATGAGGGATTATTATGCACGGTATTACATATACTAATGTGTTCATGCCAATAAGAAAGTACATGTGCTACTTACTGAACAAATTGTTATTCACTCCATTTATTATCATTTTGCAGAGATTATAGCATTGAAAGAGGTGTTTAGACTTTGAATCTAATGGAGAGATGATTGCAATAAAAAAAAATGGAAATTTATATTTGATTTTCGACATTTGCTTAGTTATGTAAGTACTTCAAGGTGGTTGATTATATATTCGTATTAGGTTGGATCCTTAGTGAACTTGTGAAATGAAATCTCCCGTAGTTGTAAAGAAAATGTTTGACTATGTAGATGAATTGTATTTGATACTTGATGGAATTTAAATCCATTTAGCTTTGTGCCTTGTGGATTAATCACAGGGTACGGTGGTGTTATGTCCCGAGTATGGAGCGTCACAGATTGATTAAACCTGTACAACTATTCAGTTTAGTGTGTGAAAATACTACTTTTTTCATTTGCATACATACTGCATATTTTAATTTGTTTATTGTGGTAGAATTACGTTTGATGGACCGCCGGCTGAATGATCAAAGGAATGACGTTGTTTTCTATGGAAATTTAAGAGCCCTTGCCCACATTACAGTCCTGTAAACAGACAAACAAGATTTCTTGAAATGTGACAATCTTTGGATGTGTATTTAAGTCATCAATGGAAATGAATGAAAGCCATCAATAACATAGAAATAGCAGATAAAAAAGCTCTACAAATTTAGACACCCATGTGGAGACAGAAACATAGGAGTCTTACGCATGCTTCTGCTCCTCTGATTCTAGTACTAGTGGTGCTAACGTTGTTACAATGTCAGGCTATAATGGTGGTAGCCAGAGTGAAGAACTATACAAGATCAGACTTCCCAGCTGACTTTGTTTTTGGCGCTGGCGCTTCTGCATATCAAGTCAGTACTCTCTCTGTTTTCTTTTTCTTGCACATGATTATATACATAACAGTGATATACATATAACAGATTAATAATCATAGACATATACATAGGTAGAGGGGGCAGCTCTTGAAGATGGAAGGACTCCTAGCATTTGGGATACCTTTGTCCATGCCAATAAAGGTGAGTTTTCTTGAAATAAATATTTTTTTGCTCTAGTCTTTTTTTTTTTTCCCACCAGTAAGCTCTACTGTTGAATAAAATTTTCAGGGTTTTTTAATGGAGACACAGGAGACGTAGCATGTGATCAGTATCACAAATACAAGGTACACATTTCTTTCCTGCCTTTTGGCTTTCTGGCATATATTGATGAAATTGCACCATCATTAGCAAATCTTAGCAAAAAGGAATGATTCCCAAATTGGGGTTCACTTTTGCTGGAGACAGTTAATGGTTATTATATATCAAAACAAATTTTATGTAGTGGAGACTGAAAATTTGAAAAGATTCACAACTCCGTAGGACTTGAGGGTGATCACTGCATGTATACGTCCTTGTTGTATTAGTATCTACACTTACTGTACTAAGATCAGCTTCGTTATTGTCTTAGTTTCTACACTCTCTCAAACAATTGGTACTATCAATTGCTAAGATATCTGATCCCCCAAATTGTGAGGCTAATTAAGAGAGGATTAGATATTTGTTTTACCTTCCACGAATTTGATCCTCAATCAGATGATTTTTGTGGTTGTAGATAGTAAATGATCATGCATGAAAGTGATTTGTGTAGTAGTAAACTTTGAGCATAGAAGCTTTAAGTGATTCAATTATTGCAGCTAGCAGCAGATTGTAACAATTAATTCCGAAAAATCAAGATGATTTTATTGTAGATGTTTATAACAAAAGTAATTACTACAAGTATTAGAACATAAATCAAGTTCTTATCTCTCTTATTTTCCCCTCTTCCTACCAAACTGAGGACAGAAATCTAAAACAGTTCTCATCTTTCTGACTTGCTTGGTAAACACTGGTCTTCTGTCTTCAATATTACAATTGCAAACTACTAACTGCAATCTTTAGGCCATTCTATAGTTGTTTTACTGATAATCAGTAAAAAAATAACCAGCAGCATAGCTCCACATTATGTTAGAAAATTATGCAACCAAAAACAAACTTATACAAAAAAATAAACAACCTGCTGCCTCTATCAGCAGCTACTGTTATAACTAGTTATCAGACTAAATATTCACGGCCTCAGGCCTTTCTTGATCCATCCAGCAGTATCTCTAAACATTCTGCCGTACAACTCAATTCTGTAGCCTGCTCTTTGAATATATTTGCTGGTTAAGAGATAGTACATTATTAGATATTTTGACCTCAGTAGCCTGCTAATTGAATCTTCATATAATTAGGATGCGGTTCACTTTAGGAAATTTATCTGTTTCAGGAAGATGTCCAACACATGGTTGACATAGGTTTGGAGGCTTACAGATTCTCTATTTCCTGGTCAAGACTTATTCCTAGTATGTATAGTGCTATTGTATTACCATTAACTTATATAAGACCACTACACATTTTATTTCTTTCTTCTCAAACTTGGTTTTTTTTCTCTCTTTTCAGATGGAAGAGGCCATGTCAACCCCAAAGGCTTAGAATATTACAACAATCTCATCAATGAACTTCTCATGCATGGTAAGTTTTTTTGTTTAATAACTAAGCACTGAATCAAGTCTCTAGTTTACAGTTAAACTTCAGAAATGAGATGATACTGAATCAAATCCCAATCGTACATTTAAACTTCCTGAACACTGTTGAAGATCGATCTATCCAAGTATCATTTCATCTTAATGCGTTTTTGTCTGATTATATTAGCTCTCTGATGATACAAACAGGAATTCAACCACATGTCACGCTCTTTCACTTTGATGCCCCTCAAGTTCTTGAAGATGAATATGGGGGATGGCTCAGTCAAAAAATGGTGTAAGCATTTGATATTTGTCATTTTGATCCATTCACTTTTAAGCTTGTTATATACACGGTATGCATTGTGAAGTACATTTGGTTATTGCATGATTAAATTTAAACCATAATTCGTATTTATACCATCATTCGTTTATGACTTCAGGAAAGACTTTACTGCCTATGCTGATGTATGCTTTAAGGAATTTGGAGACAGGGTTTTGCATTGGACTACCTTAAATGAGGCCAATATGATTGCCATTGCTGGTTATGATACCGGAATTATTCCCCCAGGGCGCTGCTCTCTGCCTTTTGGACTGATGTGTACCGAGGGTAATTCGTCAATTGAGCCATACATTGCTGGTCATAACTTGTTGCTGGCACATTCATCTGTCGTGAAACTATATTACAGAAAGTATAAGGTATTGCTAAAATGTCTTATTTTATAATTTTCTCACGTAATCTGGTGTTTTCTACCTTGATAGTTCTACTACAGTGATTGAAAACTTGATTTATCACAGTGATCTTACTAAACTCTTGGTTTTTCAAAGATTCATGATCCAACCATATACATCTCTGCATCTACTGAGGTGACTCCTACCTAGTAGTCACAGATGGAAGAACTACAAAGTGTTAGTGGTGTTAACTGGAAATGCTCGAGATGATTGCACAAAGTTAGTTGAACCTGTACAAAAAAAGTGTTGCAGCTAGAATTTGCTTTCGTAGTTAAAATTTTTAACATTTACGTTATGCAATGCATTTATTCTACTTCTCATAGTATACCAAGTAGTAGAATCCTTGTCTGGTGGCTGTCTTGAGTAATTTGTGCTACATTCTGAATCTTATCTAGTGATTTGCATTGGAAGAGTTGCGGTTAAAATCATACTTGTGACAAATTTTGGTTTCAATGATGGATATAACGATTTACTTTAAGTTGGAATGCCAATATTCATTTGTCTCGTAGAAAAGAACCTGGTTGCAAGTGCTCCCAGCGCTTGCTTGAACTGGAAGAGAAGAATATTTTGGAATAGAGATCAAGTACTGTACAGGTGGCCATTAGGGATTGGCATGAAGTGTAGCTTAATATATAGCGTGGGAATGGAAAGGCAATCCTATGGGTAAGCCCCCTTTTCCCACTCCTAATGACTTATGGGGTGTGATGCAGCCTGAATTAATGACTTCCCACCTTGAATCTGCTCAGGAAGAACAGCACTATAAGACATTAAATATTTCTCTTTAAAATTCTTATTGGTAGTTCTTTTTATTGATCTTTGCTTCTGGGGAAACATTATGGGAAGTAAGTTAACTAACGAAAATTTGTGTGCTGCGCAGGCCATTCAACATGGTTTTGTGGGACTAAACATCTTTGCTCCTTGGTTTTCTCCATATTCTAATACTACTGAAGATGTATTTGCAACTCAAAGAGCATTTGATTTTTATATTGGTTGGTGAGTAATGAATCTTTGGTAGATAAGTACCTTTGCATTTAATCGTCCCTAACAAATAGCAAGATGCTATCTTGCTTTGCTACCTGAAGCAAAAAGATAAGCATATCTTAAGGTTTATCCACGATTCCTCTGCAGGTTCCTCCATTCATTGGTGTTTGGAGACTATCCTGACATTGTAAAGAAGAATGCTGGCAAGAGGATTCCAGCATTTACTCCCCGCGAATCTAAGCTAATTAAGGGCTCATTTGACTTTATAGCGCTGAATTATTATTTCACATTCTATGTCAGGGACAATCCTGGCAGCCTTACTATGAATATCAGGGACATGACTGCTGATATGGCGCTAAGCATCTTCTGTATGTACTCATTTTTTTTGAGCTTTAATTACTCTTTGCTCATTGAATTTGCTATTGCCTAGTTAATCAACCATCCCTATATTTTTGCTAAGCCATTGTGCCTGTCCTCTGTATGTTAGTTCTACGAGAACTTGTGTACGGACTTAGTTTCATCTTAAGCATCCTTAATGCTTCTCATTTTCCCAAAATCTACAACTCTTTTATGACTTTTGTGGACATATATATTTTGTGTTTGAATTGAACTAATTTCTGTACCTATTTTCGGTTTCTTCAGTTGAGCCAGAAGACGCACCATCGAATCAAGTGGGGTTAAGAATTTAATTTCATGATATTCTGTCCATCATTTTCGATCACTATTATTAACTTTCTTGTTTGGAACAGAATGTACTTGAATCATCCGATCTTTTTCCACTTCTGGAGTATATCAAGAAAGTTTATGCCAATCCACCTATTTATGTCCAAGAAAATGGTTTGCTCTCTCTCTTTCTCTCTCCCTCTTACACATACAAACACATCAATGTACAGATCGAAGCATATTTGCCTCTTTTACTTTGCATGGATACCTGAGACTTCTTTTTGTAGCTGTCCTATTGTCCTGATTCAGCCAAATGCTTAACATGGTGCAGCATCTGGCCTTTTTTGGCCAACAATGAGAAATGGAGCAATTTACTTTAACCAGAAATCTGCCAACTTAATCGAATGCGATGCTTGAGAATTTTTCATTTTCTTTTGGATTATGTTTGCATGGTTGCAACAGCCAAAACTCTAAGGTTCAGCCACCTAACGTGCAGAGCTCTTCTAGACTCCAGTCTGGTTTTTCTTCCCTTGCTGCTTAGCTCTGCTTTAATTTGTAATTCTCATCTGATCAAATTATGATCAGAAGTTTCTTGAACATATGTAGCTCATCTCTCCCTCTCTCTCTCTCTCTCTCTCTAACCACGATCGCAAAAAGTTTTAGAATCTTTTGGGTGATTGGTTTTGATAGGTAAATCAACCAAGCGCAATGGAACACTAATCGACACACCAAGGGTGAAGTATATGCGTTCATGTATTGGGACCTTGCTTGATGCTATAAAGTAAGCATGTGCACATATGTAATATCTACTTGTGTGTTTTTTGCATGTTCTGTCTAAATGTCTAATGCTTTTAGCTTTATGACTTACTGCATAAATGACTCTTTCTTTTTCTCTATTTTTTTTCTTCTTAATGTTCCTGATTTGTTTTGGTGCTTCATCTTGAAATTTCGGAAGAAACGGATCGAACACAAAAGGCTACTTTGTATGGTCTTTCATAGATGGCTTAGAGTTTCTGGGAGGCTATCAGACAGCTTATGGCCTGTACTACGTCGATTTGGATGACAAGCAATTGAGAAGATACCCAAAGCTCTCTGCACATTGGTACTCCAATTTCCTGAAGGGAAGAGGCATCAGGCCAGATGAGATTATTGTAGTTGAAAACAATACCTTTAATCCTTCAACTTCAAAAGCATCTGATCACTAAGTCATAACTTTCGTCATTTTTCTTTTTTCATGCGACTTTATTAGATCAATTTGTGGTTCCTATGATCTCTGTTGAAATTTTGCATAATAGATCTTATGATAATGCACAAACCCCACAACACGATGTTCAAATCTGTTTGAAAACACCATTGAATCTAAGCACAATTTAGTAGCTAATTCCGGTAATCTGCTTGGAGCTGCGTTACTAGAATATGACGGGAAAATGGTTGAATGTTTTACCAAGTGTCAAGTACTAACACTATCTTGGACCCCATTTCGTTGAAGAAGACCTAGTGATTGATTGCGCTGTCTACTGACAGTTGATTTTCTCTGCAATTAACAGTGGAAATGTGCAACTTCCCTTGATCGTCATGGATTTCATACTTTGCTGCAAGCCTGCAACAGATTACCTTTCTTTTTAGTCAGGTTAACTTTTAAAGGCAGTGCCTCAGATCCTCAAAATGATAAAATGGTATATAGCTTGTCTAAGCTACTAAGTCAAATGTTGTCGGGATCCAAGCGCGGAGCAAATCACTATTAAGATATCAAGTACATAATAATTTAATAATAAAAAAGTCACAAGCATGAAAGATAAACGACACACAAAATTTAACGCATTCAACTCCAACATTAACTCTACATCCACGGAGAGAAATTCATGACTCTACAAAATTATTTCATAATCCGTATGAGATTAGGAATTAGCAATTATTCCTAACCCTTTATATACCATTTTTCATCTCCCAAAAATCCTTTCTCATCCCATGTATAAGGTTACATGTCACTCTTGTGTGTCTCTTGTGTGCCACTTTGTAGTATACCAACCCTCACATATTTATAAGCTACAATACTTGTTAACATCCAAGCAATAATAGAAAATAATTGCTAATTCCTAATCTCATACGGAATAAGAAATAATTCCTAATACCTAAACAAATACAAAATAGGAAATAGCTTGGCAACTACTCCAAGTAACTAAACAGTTAGGAAACTAATTACTTGTACACAAAACAAGAAACCTGTCTAAAAGAAATTAAGCCATACCTACTCTTGTAGTTATGAAATTAACTGCAAGTTCATTTCTTCTATGAAATTACATGAAACGAGTCACCAAATCTACAAAGGTGCACCTCTACTCTCGTGAGTATAGTTCCTAAGTTTATTACTTCCTTGAACTAGTGTTAAGTTCTAATTTTCATTACAAACTTAACACCTTAAGATTATCACAATTAATGACCGGTTAATTGTAATTAGACTAGCAAAAGTGATAAATAACTTACTCAAAATAATATTATCAAATAACCAAGTAAACATTACTAGCAAGATATAAAAAATTCATCCATAACTCTAGGTATAAACTTTAGCAAAACATAAAGGACAAGATCCAAACTTGTATTATAGTTAAACATGAAATCAAATACAAAAGAAAAAGTGATAGGAGAGAAGTCAGCCTTGTCACATGAGCTTCAAACTCTCCATCTTTACTCTTCAAATCTTCATCCAAATCTAACTACAAATACGGGATGAATAATCTACACTATACCCTAACTAATGAACTAAAGAATTCTAGTGAAGACTACATTTTTGGTGAGTTTCTCTAGTCTTCCAAAGTTGTAAAAATGGTCTCCAAAGGCTGCTATTTATAGAGAATTCAAGCTTAAGATGAGTTGTTTCTTGGTTGGCAAAATTGGCTTTTGAACTCACCAAGAGTTGTTCTCCAAATTTCCACACTCTTCTTAGTCAGATGCAGCCGAAATTCTAAATTGTAGATGAGTTGGAAAAGTTGTGTGAATGCAAAACAAGTTGCAGAGTAAGTTGCAGCAGAAAAACTAGAATACGCAACTTCGAATACGCGATCTACATTTTTTTCCTTTACAAGTTTGCACTTTCTGGGCAGAATTCATTCTTGCTCTATTTTTTGTCCAATTTTCAACTGATATTTTCTCAATGATGAAGACTGAACTAACTCTTGTGCAAAACAAGAAAGTTGTAGCCCTTTAAGCTAGTTTTCCAATGCATAAAGAATCATCCAATTTGGAGATGTGTGGGTTGATAAATGACCAAAATACTTTCGAATGGTCAGAACTCTATTTCAGCTTTCGACAATGAAAATGCACTTATGTATTTCGAGTTTTTGACTAGGAAAATGACTAAACTGGACTTTGATGTCTCATATAAAATGTAGATCTATATCTTAGCTTCAAAATAGTAAAAGAATCACCTCAATCCAATACTTTTAACTCAAGATATAGTCAAAATACCACAAGGTGTCAAAGATGGAAAACTTCCTTTAATTGCATTTCATCCCTTGCACTTCATATTCTCTTTTTATCACTTCAAACCATTATCAATCATCCAATTATCTTCTCAACTTACTCCATTTGATAATTGAATCATTAAACCTACAAAAACATGAAGTTTTCACATTAAAATCCATAGGAATACAATATTTACACTTTAAACCACAATATGCATTTTTTACTAGAAACTTGGTTAATTAACTATAAAAGTAAATAAACACACCAAAATTAATTAATAAAACACGTTTAAAACACTATTGCTTGTTCTCAAGCAATTAGAAATACAAACCAATAATGATCCAAAATTTTGAAAATAAATATATGTGCACCATTCAACTTCATTTCTCCCAAACAAGGTAATTAACGATTATGTAATCACTCAACCAAACTCAAGTACTCATAATATCAAATAAAGAAGAGCCAATTATACCGTAATTATAACAAGTTCAAGTCAATTTCTCATCCTTTCCCAATTTCATAAGTAAGTAAGTCATATGGTCAATAAAATGTTTCCTAAACCCATGATCATCTTCTTATTCATATTTAAAGAGAGATTTATTCATATATCATAGTTAAATATTATTCAAGTTGTGAAAGTGCCTTTTGACGCGAAGATCAACATTTTTAGATAAGATCGTCAGTTATTCAACACTTCACATACTCGAGTTGTTTTACGTACTCTTAATTCAAGTATTATTTCACGCAAAAGTCGACATTTGTAGATGAAAACTTCTGGTTACTAAGTACAAGAACCATTGGAGTAGAACAAATCTTATTCTCTTTTTTTCTTTTTTTTCTTTTGTTTATTTTTTTGTTTTTATTTTTTTTCAAAATAAAGATAATAATTATTCCCTTAAAAGAATAATCATGAGAAGAGTATTACACTTATTGACCATATTTATTACTTAATCTATAAAATCAAGTATAGAGAAGAAATTTCATCAAACATGCAACATTTGGACATAATTATTTCCACTTTACACGATATACTCCACTTTACACGATATACTTTCCTACAAATGCACAAATTATAATTACATAATAGTTATTTCCAAGTTAAATGAGAAAAAAAGTTTTCAAACCACATATATTTATCTCAAAAGTAGAAGGAATTTGAGTTACTAATGATATGGAACTTATCACCCCTTGGAATAAAATTGAAAAAATTTGAAACCTTTTTGGGGTATTTTTATAATTTTGGATAAGATTTTAAAAAAATTTTGGCAGAGTTTCTCCTTATAAATGAACTAAACTCCTTGCCAACAAACCCAAGTTTGAACAAATTAAAGCACAAGAAATATTTTCAATATCAAGTCCAACCATTCAAATCATATAAGCACACAAGCAACTCTATTTAACCTATTCCCTCTCCCACACTTAACATACATATTGTCCTCAATGTATAGGAAAAGAAAATAAAAATAAGAACGAGTTACTCCCCAATTTAATGGCATAAATCCAGTTCGAGCATGAGTCATGAGTTATCGACGAATCTATGACCAATATCTACTAAAACTGCCACAAGTCCCAAATGCAAAATGATAAGTGCGAGTTAAACATCCTACAAACTAAAGATGAAAAGAAAGCGACAAGAAAACAAGGAAGCAAAAACAAGAGTCGTCCAAAGGTGCATCTTCAATCATCAGCTTCGTTTTCATTGCCATCGTGAGGTGGAGGAATGCCCAAGTGATATTCAATCAGCTCCAACCGAGTGTCCATCCGTTCCAACTGATATTCGATGTCATCCAAACGAGTAAAGAGCTGCTGCCAATTCGATTGATGTGGTGGAGGAGGTGGAGCAGTAGTGGAAGGTTCGACTTCAACTTGGCCATGACAGGCTTTTTGTCTCCTTTCATGAGTAGGTTGAGGGATGTGCTTAGTACCAATGCTCATGGCACAAAATGAAGAAATCGATAACTCGGTTTTGGACCGAACGAACTCATGAGCTACACCCTGTAAGTTAACTCCCTCCCGCTTGAACATCAAAGATAAAAGAAAAGGAAATGCTAGTTTGAAAGAAGTAGTTTGTCATCTCACTGTTGACCTTATGTGACTGATGATATATTCGGTAGCGGAATGCGAGTGTAAGAGGACTTCCGATTGTGAAACATATAATCTAAGAAGTAAATGTCACTCTTTTGGACCTCTGTAAGGCCAGTCTTCTTGGGGATAACATTGTGCGCCATCATATATATGTTGAGGTGATGGCAAGGGTTGAAGATGCTAGAAACCATCGTCTCCTTTCTAGAAGAACGGAAAGACTGGTACTCGAGACCAAAATGGGATATACCATGAGAGGGATCCCACTTCTTGTTTGGAGGAACAAACCCCTTTTTCAAATCAACTACCTTCCCTATGTTGTTGCAACCTAAAATGCGAGCAATAAGATCACGGGTCAAGTAAATTCGTATACTGCGCACCCAAGAGTCCACCAATTCTCCACTATGACTGGCTTTGTTAACAATATTGGCATAGAACTCGTGCACCAAATTTGGGTAGTAGTAAGTCAGTAATATCAGAATCAGCGTCTAACCAAATTGGTTAAACGCCTCCGAGATACAATAGATCGTCTCAATTTCTAGACTAACATGCATTTTGAAGATAAACTCCAAGTTAGCATGTGCTTCATGCTACTCTTGATTTTTGAGAATTGTAAATCTGGCACTATCAAATACTGTAACCTCGATGCTACAAGACGTGCTCCCATGTTGTCTCCTAACCTTCGGTTGGGGTGAAAGAAACCTCTTTTCTTTATTCTTCTCCATCTCCTCGCTCACTTCCATCTCCTCACTCTCGAAAGAGGTGGATGATGAACGAATGATAGCTCTTCAAGCTTGTACCATGATGCCTAAGAAAGAATTTTTAATTATATTCACATACTAGGTTAAAAGTTGCATACTTCACATCTTGTACACAAAATAATTCATATAAAATGCCTAAAGAAAAATCTTTCCACTAATAGTAATCTTAGGCACTTTATAAAATTATCATGCATATATTGGGATCAAGATTGGCACAAATAACCACAAGTACATATCTTTATGTCATAAAAAGTCAATTAAATGGTCAAAAATATCCAAGATTATGACATTAAAGACATGACGACATAAAAAATTTTAAAATTTTATCAAAAATTTGTCAAAATCATCAATCTATTGAAATAGGCAACAAATATGTTTCAATTAATGAATTTGAATAATCAAGTTTATAGCAAGCATTAATTAACAACAATATTCCACATTTTGTTACAAACAAGATTAAGTACAAATTATCCCCATAAATCACAAAATCCATCAAAATTACTCTTTATACAGAATGAACATGCTAAAACATTATCAACTAATCATTTTTAGTATCATCAATTAAAAAGGCTCAAATAACAATTCAAGCTACCTTTTCAATTTTATCCAAATATAGCAAATTAAAAATATAAACAATTAATAATCCATCAATTTGCTACATTTGAATATGTAAACATGCTTAAACAACCATAATAAGCATACTAGAGTCCAAAAATATTAACAAACATCATCAAAAATTCGAAATTAGAAAATATCAGAAAACTCAGGAAATTGAAAAATATCAACTTCTAAAATACGAAGATTTGATGAAGAAACTTATCTCAATCTAGTAGAAGGATGTTTGGAGAAGAAAAATATGTAAAAAACTCTATGAAAAACACCCCAATTGACCTCCAATTGGAGAAATTAAGAACCAAAACCATAGCCTCAAATTTTTTAAAAACCAATTTTTAGTTATTTTTCTTGGATTTCAATCGGTTAGAAAGGTAAAAGGCTATATGATGATCAAAAGTGTTGGATTGATGATTTTTAGCAAAGACATGGAGTAAAAATGAATGTGTGTGAATTGTGTGTGTTGGTGGAGAGAAAACGCGAGTTGGAGAAGAGAAGAAGAATGAAGAATACAAGCTGTGTTTTGGCTTTCAACTAACAAGTGCCCAAATACGCGACTTTAAGCCGCGTTTTGAAGGCATGGTTTTCTGTTGAAATTTCTCAGAAATGAATACGCGAATTAAATTCACATATTAAAGTCGCGTTTTATGTTAAACTTTGCAGAAAACAATACGGGAGTTGGGAATATGTGACTTAGAGTCGTGTTTTTCTAAATTTCACGTATTGTTCTGTAAATTTTGCATCCTAGATTATTCTTTTGTCAAAATTCAATGCACGCACATGTAAAACGATCAAAACATGTATTTTATCCCTTTCTAACGTATCAAAAACAACTTTTACTTAAATCGAGGGGTTGAGTTCTTTGATCGAATTTCGTCTTTTTCACCTCATTTAGTCACCTTTGCTTCTATCTCCTAAACCTACAAAAGAAAAACAACAAGATAAGTCAAACACATAATTTAAATATAAAATCACATAAAATTAACATAAATAACAAAAATATTGGGTTGCCTCCCAATAAGCGTTTTTGTTTATAATCGTTGACTTGACTATTTTACCTCATTTTTTAAGGAGACTTTGTTAATGAATAATCCACTATTTTAGGTCATGATGAATCATTAAAAAATGGCTTAATAGCAAAAACTACATGTTCTAATGATGTGAAAAATGGAAGTGACTTACCTATCTCAAGTGTTTTATAGATATTACCTTGAATATACACCGCCTGAAAACTCACCAAAAAAAGGTCCACATGGATTTCTTCGGGAATAATACCTTTAATACCTATATTCTTAATACATTTCTCAAGAGGGTGAAAAATGAGTCGTTAAGGCTCACCTCTTGAGATTCAAAGTTAGCTCCAAAGGTACTATGAAGTGAAATGGACATTTTCTCATTGAAACACAATTGAGATTCATCATTTTCATCAAAATGCAATCCACTTTCACTTGCAACATGCTCACCAGTCATGCTAGGGTCATAGTGCATATCATTAGAAGAAATAACTTCACACAACTCATGCAATTGGTCTTGTATTCTACTAAAGTGAGAAGTTAATTCATTTAATCTTTCCTCAACTCTATCAAAACGGTAGGTGGTTACATTAGCTAGCCTTTCTATAGCTAAATCAAATTGATTAGAAGAATTTTCTATAACTAGCTCCCAAGATGGATTAGAATCATTAGCTAATGATTCACTTTCTAATTCCCAAGATAAAAGTACATTAGCTAACCTTTCTATTGCCGATTCCCAAGATGGCTTAAATTCATATTGAACAAACTCGGGTTAGTAATCATAAAAACATGGAGAATTACTATATGCACATTGATTATCCCAACCATAAGTATAAGAATTACACCAACTAGGTCCATTTTGATCAAAATAAGGATTGTAATGCCCCAATTCATCATAATAACGTTCATTTTGTGCTTAACTACATGAATGAGTAGCATGACAACCTTTACACAAGTCACAAATCATATGATTATAATTAAAAGTATTAACATTTCTCTTTTGTTCAATCTCATGCATAATGGTGTCCAATTGAACTTTTAACGTTATAACATTAAGTTTAGCCTTTAAACACCTTAAACCATTTTCGAAAGACATACATTCGGTAATTTCTTGGTTATCTCTATTCATGGAACTTTGGATGTAGTAACCATTCGCTACCAAACTTCCACTTCTTATGCATTGTCTGACGATATTTTCTACTCTCCTTGAACCCCTAAACATGTTTTCAAAGTAACTCAAAAACACGTTTGGTCAAGAAGAATAGATGACTCTAAACATACAAAAAACATAAACAAAGACTCAAAAAGGTACTAAAAACAACAATTAAGACACTGGACACAACAAACACAAGAAAAATAAGTAAAAATGTCTAAATTAATAAAGTTATTCTTAGCACCGATATTGTCAAATCTTCTCCAACAACGGCGCCAAAAACTTGATGAGTGCAGAGAATACATATAACAATTAGTTCATTCACAATCAAGTTTCACATTTATAAAATTCTAAATACCCCACATGCGATTTTTTACAAGTATACAAGTCGTTTATTAAGCATAGGGCTATTAGGTATCGATCCCACAAGGAAGACTATCAATTACCGGTGGTTATCAAACTTCTTTATTATTTAGACTATCACAAGTACAAGAAATTAAATCTACACTATAAAAGTAACAAAAATACAATAGAAAGCTCCTAGAGGTATGGAATTCCTTACAACTCTTGCAAATGACATTATTGGTTAAGTGAATGCTATTATCTTAGATAGTTATGGTGTAATTTTCTCATGTATGTGAAACCTACTATCGTAATGAATCAACTATACTTGTAATTAAGCCATACCTACTCTTGTGGTTATGAAATTAATTACAAACTCATTTCTTCTATGAAATTGCATGAAACAAGTCACCAAAACCACAAAGGTGCACATCTACTCTCGTGAGTGTATTCTCTAAGTTTATCACTTTCTTGAACTAGTGTTAAATTCCCATTCTCATTGCAAACTTAACACCTTAAAATTATCACAATTAATGGCCGGTTAATCGTGATTAGAAAAGCAAAAGTGATAAATAACTTGCTCAAAATAATATTATCAAATAACCAAATAAACATCACTAACAAGATATAGAAAGTTCATCCATAACTTTAGGCATAAACTTTAGCAAAACATAAAGAACAAGATCCAAACTTGTATTATAGTTAAACATGAAATCAAACACAAAAGAGAAAAAGATAGGAGAGAAGTTACCCTTGTCACATGAGTTTCAAACTCTCCATCTTTACTCTTCAAATTTTCATCTAAATCTAACTATAAATACAAGATGGCTAAATTACACTAACTATACTAATCTATCCTAACTAATGAACTAAAGAAATTCTAGTGAAGACTACATTTTTTGTGAGTTTCTCTAGCCTTCCAAAGTTGTGAAAATCGTCTCCAAAGGCTGCTATTTATAGAGAATTCAAGCTCAATGTGAGTTGCTTCTTGGTTGGCAAAGTTGGCTTTTGAACTCACCAAGAGTTGTTTTCCAAATTTCTACACTCTTCTTGGTCAGATACAACCGAAATTCTGAATTATAGATGAGTTAGAAAGGTTGTGTGAATGCAAAACAAGTTGTAGAGCAAGTTACAACAGAAAAACTAGAATACGCGACTTATGTTTTTCTCCTTTGCAGGTTTGCACTTTCTGAGCAGAATTCATTCTTGCTCTATTTTTGGTCTAATATTCAACTGATATTTTCTTGATGATGAAGGCTGAAATAGCTCTTGTGCAAAGCATGAAATTTTGTTGCCCTTTGAGTTGCTTTCCAATGCATCAAAAATCATCCAATTTGGAGCTGTGTGGACCGAGAAATAACCAAAATACCCTCAAATGATCAGAACTTTGTTTCAACTTTTGACAATGAAAATGCACTTCTGTATTTCGACTTTTTGACTAGGAAATGACTAAATTGAACTTTGATGTTTTCATACCAAATATAGATCTATCTCTTAACTTCAAAATGGTGTAAGAATCATCTCAATCCAATACTTGTAACTCAAGATATAGTCAAAATAACACAAGGTGCCAAAGCTGGAAAACTTCCTTTAATTGCATTTCATCCCTTGCACTTCATATTCTCTTTTTATCACTTCAAACCATTATCAATCATCCAATTATCTTATCAACTCACTCTATTTGATGATTGAATCATTAAACCTATAATAACAAGAAGTTTTCACCATTAAAATCCATAGAAATACAATTTTTACACTTTAAATCACAAAATGTATATTTTCACTAGAAACTTAGTTAATTAGCTATAAAAGTAAATAAAACACACCAAAATTAATTAATAAAACACGCTTAAAACACTCAAAATATACACTTACCATTACTCTTTGTGCATGTTTTCATTTATAACGTGCAAAGTATGACTCATTAAAATATAAATGTTTGCATGTCATTAATTTTTAAATAAATGATTTGATTGCTATGTTATTTCCTGATTTATTTTACCCACTAAACTAATCTATAATTCTTAAAGAAATGAAAGTTTACCTCAATCAGTCCTATGTTAAAAATCAACTCACATGCTCTTTTAATTCCCAAGTAACCTGATAAGACCTTAAGGAATACTTGACTAAACAATTGATAAGACCTTAAGGCATACCTAACTAAACAACTACCAAGCGAAGCATTTAGTAGTAGAATGATATATTATGCATATGAAATAGTGCAATAAAACATAATTAAGCACTCTACACTATGGACTTTTTAGTTCAACAATTTTTTGTCTACTCTTTCCCTTCTTTCTTAAGTTTCGTATTAGACTTCAGAAAACAAGTAAATCCAAGCACAATGATATAGGGCAGACAAGATAACAATAAGCTACCTGCCCATTGATTCAAGTGCATATTTCTTTGTAAAGATACATATATTTGTCATTGATCAGATACGTTTGTTTGTCCTCCCTAAGAAGGCACCCATATTGAACACTGAAAATGAGAAACACATAAGA
This sequence comes from Coffea arabica, assembly GCF_036785885.1. Taxonomy (NCBI): domain Eukaryota; kingdom Viridiplantae; phylum Streptophyta; class Magnoliopsida; order Gentianales; family Rubiaceae; genus Coffea; species Coffea arabica. The sequence goes on from NC_092313.1 coordinate 31,453,674, forward strand.
CATGCTCAAAATTATCATATGGACCGGCAAACAATCCGAAATAATTATCTGTCATAAAATTATTCTTCTTGAACAGTTGATTTTAATCCTTTTATGCAATGGAGCCAAAAAAAAAAGGAGCTTGCAAGAATACAAAAAATTTCCTAAAAGTAGAAATTTATGCTAAAGGAACAAATTGCTTGAGGAAACACGATCTCAACTCAAAAGAAAAAACCAGCCTGGCGAATTGATGCTTGAAAGAAATTCACACAATGTGAAAATTGGACACTTAAAGAATTCACAAAGTTACTTCAAAGATTCTGAAGAATGTATATTTTGTTGTTGCAATAGAATTTGTTTCTTCGTGTGTCCTCGTGCAACAATAATAAGTTGACCATCTAAAGAATATGTGGTAGCATTATTTAGTCGTGTATGCCTTAGGGTTTGCATCGAAGTAGGCCTTCACAGCCTTGAACATATCCAAGACATTTTCTTTTATAGCCTTGATTTTTTCTTTTCCGCCCTCAAATTGTTCTTTTGTAATTTGGGCATCACATTTGATTACTTCTTCATGTCAATACTCCAAAACTTTTTTTAGTCAATTCATAAAATGAACTACTGGACAAGTTATTCAAATCATGCAAGAATCCTCAACGAACTAATGAAAAGACAGTTGAAATGATGCAAGAGTCTAATGAAAAGGTAGTTCAAATCGTGTAGTAGTCCTCTTATATCAAGCAAATAATGAAAAGGTAGTTCAAATCATGCAGCAGTCCTCTTGTGTCGTGTCAAAATCTAATCAAGCGCATTCATTTAGGATTTTACTAGAATGGAGTCGGCAAATTATATAATAAGTAAAGGGTATATTACACGTCACAAAAAGGGAAGAAACACGATTATATTATTTAGTAATAGATAGATAGATAGATAAAGTAGAACTCAAAATCTGTAGCTAATAGTGGAAATAGTAATATAAGGTATGTAAGAGTCAAGGAAAGCAAATGACAAGTACATGATAATTTTAGAGATAACCACAATCACCAAATTTTGTACCAAATTTTGTACCATAAGTGTTAGGTTCATGAGTAAAGGGTTATATTTTATATTGGTCTGAGAGATGGATAAAGAGTGGTTAATATATAAGTAAAGATCCAAGACCTAATAGCTTAAGCTTTTGAGTCAGAATTGAGTTCCTGACTTACATATTAGACTCTTTGGTGGACTCTCTCTCGAGATGTTTCCCCCTATCAAATTGGTATCAGAGTTTCAAGTTACGAGACTGGGTTACTCATGAGCAAGTGGATTGTTCTGGAAGTTGGACTGGTGAAAATTCTCTTCTTGATGGTGGACCGAAATGCCAAGGAGTTTGGTTAGTGTTGGACCAAGTGCACCATAGTTTTGGCAGGGGGTTCGGTTGGTGTTAGACCAAGAAGCCAAGGGTTGGCAGGGGTCCACAATGTAGTTTGGATGTTGAAGAAGAGTGGGTTCATGATTGGGAGAAGAGGTGACCTTAAATGATAAGGTATGCTTGCGTTGAGTATTACAATGGGATCGACGAAGGGATTGTAAATTTGGGTTTAATGTGTGGTTACTCATGAAGGGGGAGATTTCTTAGGTTCATGAGTAAATGGTTGTATCCCACATTGGTCCGAGAAATGGAGAAAGAGCAGTTAATATGTAAGTAAGGGTCCAAAACCTAATGGCTTAAACTTTTGGATCAGAGTTGGGTTCCTAACTTACATATTGAATTCTTTGGTGGATTCTTTCGAGATGTTCCCCCTATCAATAAGTATATGGGATTATCGTCATATAATTTACAATACTCTTCATATGCTTATCATTCACCAAAGTTTCTAATTATAATTTTGGTCCATTATTTGAAGCCTCAAGCATTCAAAAACATGCTTCTAATTTCACTTTTACCTTTATATAAGTGTTCATGATTAGGTTTGAGTACCTAATAGTTCAATTCTAATTCTTGCTAAAACTATTCTCAATTAAATTTAGTTTCCTTTCTATGTTTTATTTCACATTTCAAATATTGTTTACGACTCCATCATTGTTACTTCATCACTAACATGGTAATATTAAAATGTATTTTCAAACTTTAGGCTTGACGCCATGAAAATTATCTTGTGGGAAGATGTGGCGGTTAACGAAGGGTAATTTCTACAAAAAATCTCAAAAACCAACAATTGCAACAATGCAATTCCAACTATGTAAATACCAATGTAAAAAAAAAAAGGCAAAAAAAGAAGAAAAACTTGTGTCATATATACAACTTAATATTTCAACATATTCTAAGAGAGTTTCAACTGTTGACAACTTTTTTGTCAACTATACAAGTCAACCCAAATTGCAAGGAGGCGGCGAAGCTTCAAAAGTGGTATAATCACAAATTTTTCTAACTTTTGTATTCCCAAAAAACATTGAATGCTTTCAATTACCATACTCAAAACTTATACAGGATTACTTCAAAGAAAAGTGAAAATATTGAAGCCATGATTTTGAAGAACAAAATGAACTTAGCCAAGCACATTCAACTGAAACACATTATTCATTAATAACATTCATTGAAAGGGGTAAATTTATTCCCCTACGATTCTTTAATTTAGAAAATCCCTTCCAAAAAAACACATTAGCATATATCGTAAAAAAAATAACAATGTACCTTCTTCTTCAGCATGCTTTCTACATATTCAATGCAATTGTTAATGACATAGACAACAAAGTGGAACCATACTACAATGCTTGCAAAGAATGTAGATCAAAATTATGAACTTAGAAGAAGATGCACAATGCCCCAAATGTTACTATTCAGCAAAATATTCTACACCAAGTTTAGCCATTTAATTAATTTCATGATATAAAATCTTGAATTAAAAAAGAAAAAAAAGAACCACACAATTAACAACATTTTAACAATAGGTACAATATAAAGATGGAAGTCGCTGATGGACGTGACATAGCAACAATAATATTATTTGAGGATTTTGCTACTAGTTTAATTGGATGTCCAATTCAAAAATATATAGAGAGTACTACATCTACCAAGGTAAGTTCCTTAAAATTATTATATTACAATTCTAAAAATGGCACCACTTATTAGTTATGTACATTTAATTCGAATCCATCTAATCTACAAAATTGAAAATTGAACAGGACAAGGGGAAATCAAAGTTGTATAGGAAAATGGTCACCACAAAGCATAAGGAGTTCAAATTCCTCATTAAGTTGAACAAGATTGGTCAATCCTCTAATGGAAACCTATCAATGGTTGCAATTGCATTCAAGCAACTACCAAACATAGTTAGAGATGAAGACGCCGCTCCAGCTGTTGCATCTGAACAACATGCTCAGCAAAACACACTAAATAACAAAAAATCAAATGCAATCAAAATCGAAGATGATGTTCTAATACAATGCTTGAAAACCAAAAAAGGGACGGCAAGAAGTGATGCTTCAAGCTCAAAACTCAATTGAAAAAGAAAATAAAAGTAGGGGTTAAAAACAAAAAAGCCCCCTGTGGTAAGCCTAATAAACAGAAAAGCCCCCTATAGTTTCAAAATATACAATACGACATCTCATGCTTTGAACTAAATTGTAAAAGTGACGGAATCCGTTAAACTTAACGGAAATGACTTATTGGAACCTAAAAAAAATTTTTTATACCTATTTTTTTATCAAATATACCAATTCTACCCCTTAACCCTCAATTCTCTCTATTTAGAAAATAAAACAAATGATTTTTTTGAGCTGTCTTTTGCTTAATTATATCAGGGTATTTTGGTCATTTTGACCATTTCCGTTAAGTTTAACGGATTCCGTCACCTTTACAATTTAGTTCAAAGTATGAGGAGTCGTGTTGTATATTTTGAAACCACGGGGTGCTTTTCTGTGTATTAGGTTTACCACAGGGGGCTTTTTTATTTTTTACCCTAAAAGTAGTGAAAGATTAAACCACTGATGATTACTCTTTCTCCTTGTGTCCTTCTAACGTTGATTTATATTGCTCACTTTTTAAAATTTTGTAACACCTTTTTTTCCAACCTTACTTCTATTCCAAAATCTACACTACAAAGGTAAATACATTAAAAAAAAACATACATCGAGCGAACAATATAAAGTCCAATACAAAATAATGAAACTACATATTATACAACTACGTGCAACGCACATACATTATTACTAGTGTGTGTATATATATGTATGTATAAAAAAATATACAATTAACTTTGAATCTGCTAGGATTAACTTTTTTTTTTCCTTTCAAATAATGTTTTTAAAGCACAAAATGTATAGTAAATTTCTAAAGTACCTCGAAGAACACACAAAAAACATAGAAGTGTTATTGTGCACATTACATAGATAAAAAAAGTTGTGAGGGATGATTCTGCAGAAATATAATCTAATACCCATATGTAATGATTGTGTTACCCAAAATTTTGTTGGGCCAAATTTCATAGTTGGGAAATTACTGCTAGAATTATACTCGTGTACGAAGTACTCAACCGATTTCGCTATTTGAGCACACACAACGTTGAGAAAGAAAAGACGGTCAGAGAAAAGAAACATCAAACATAGGGGCCTACTAGGATGGTTTCTTTTCCATGTGTTGTCTCTTTCCGGTTGTTTTTCCTTTAACATTCCGTCCTTTCCATAAAGACAGTAAAGGTACTATTGCTTTCTGAGTATTTCTGACTAATCAATATCCTACGAACCCAGGATGTAATCTTCAAAGCCAGATCAACAGGTCGAATATCCTATTTTATCTGAGCCATCATTAAATCAAAATTTGCCATGTGCCCAGATTGCATTTTTATAGCTCTGATAATTAAGTTAGTGGTTTGAGACCCAGCATTTTTTATAATTCTGATAATTAAGTTCAGCGGTTGAGACCCCTAGAAATAAGGAATTAGAGGTTCTGAGTTCTCAGTTACCATGTGCTTAGATTGCATTTTTATAGTTCTAATAATTAAGTTCAGTGGTTGAGGCCCAACATTTTTTATAGTTCTGATAATTAAGCTCAGCAATTGAGGCTCCAGAAATTAGATATTCTGAATTCTATTCCTGACACCCTCCCTACTTCTTAAATCCCATTCCTCTACTACTAAAAAAAAATATTCTAATGTGCATACGAAGTTTTTCTTCTCGCGTCCATTTGCTGTCGTTTGGACCGTATGTTAGTCATAGTCGCACCTTCTAGCGTACACACAGATAGAATTGTGATACTAAACTAACGAATATAGACAATTAAAAATGTACAAAAACACAAATTCGTTTTTTCCTTTTAAAGATTAAGTTTGGGTGATTTTGACTCTAGTCATCATCACGGGCATATTTCCACAATCATAGATCCGGTGAGTATAAATTACCCTCTCATTTTAGTAAATAAAAATTTTTGTTCTTCACTTTTAAAATATTAGCTTTACATTCCTTACAAATTCAAGTTAGCAAAATTTGGTTCCAACATAAGTTTCTGACCATTTTTTAGTCTGAAATCATGATGTGACCCATATGCAATCATTTTTTATGTATAAAAAGATCATATCTCACGTGTTTAGTGGTAAAAATGAGTATGGATTGGGTCCGATTCCACTTTTTAAAGAGAAAAATGAATACAATTCGGGTCAAATCATACATTTTTAGAGGTAAAAATGAATATGGATCGGGTAATTTGTTTAACTACAAATATGATCTAATTTTTTTGCTCCTAAACAAATGACTATGTGTGGGTCACGTGATGGATTCAATATAAAAAGTGATAAAAAATTTAGGTTGGAATCAAATTTTACTAATTTAATTTTGTAAGGAACGAAAAGTTACCATTTTAAAAATAAAGGACGAAAAATTCATTTGCCAAAATGTAAATGACGTTTTGAATAATTATTCCTTTGCAAAAATACTACACTTATTCATTTGCATATTGCATATATTTCATTTGCTCATTGCGGTAAAATCACATTTGGTGGACTTTAGAATCCAAAAAATTCCACTAAAGAACTAAAGGAAAGAGGAACAAATCAACAGTATAATATCAATAATATTATAAGAACAAACTTATTATACTTTCACTCTTTTCAACTGATGATAACAATAAGACCATATTTACAGACTAGATGACTTGGTAAACAAGTCTTGCACTCACAAGAAATTTTCTAATAAATTTCTAATTCCTAAATAATAAAACTACCATAACTTAATCCAATAGAATTACTAAAACCTAACTTAACTAAAACACTGCAAAATAATAATATGACAATTTTTATTTTTGAGCTTTGATTTATTATGCGGACATGGATTGCCAGTTGAATGATCAAAGGAATGACGTTGTTGTGCCACTACAAGTCAATTTTTTTTCCCTATTTTGTATGGGACTTCGAAAGGCATTGCCTACTTTGCTGTCTTGTAAACAGTCAAATCAGATTTCTCGGTCATTTGAGAAGGATGGAATGTGTATTTAAGTCATGAGCACAAATGAATCCAACCCACAGATAATATTGAAATAGCAGACTAACGAGCTAGCTCTGCAGATTTTGACACCATGTTGAAACAGAAACAGAGGAGTCTTGTGTATGTTACTGATGCTCTCCTGATTCTGGTCCTTGTGGTGCTAATGCTGTTGCAATTTCAGAATGTAATGGTACTAGCCAGAGTGGAGAACCATACAAGATCAGACTTCCCATCTGACTTTGTTTTTGGTGCTGGCACTTCCTCATATCAAGTTAATACTCTCTCTAGTTCTTTTTCTTGTACATGATTATATACATAGCAGTGACATGAACTTGGTAAACTAATCAACATATGCATATATATAGGTAGAGGGGCCTGCTCTTGAAGATGGAAGGACTCCTAGCATTTGGGATACCTTTGTCCATGCCAATAAGTGTACGTGTCTCTTGAATTTTTTTGTTTTTGCTGTAAATTTTATTTTTTATGTATATAAATTAAAGCTTTACTCTTGAAACGATCAGGTCTTTCTAATGGAGCCAATGGAAACATAGCATGTGATCAGTACCACAAATACAAGGTAAATATATATTTCCTGCCCTTTTGCTTTCTGGCATACTGATGAAATTGTGACTTCAATAACTTAGTTTAACTAATGTCGCAAATTGGAGACAGATTTTTAATGAAAATCCTAATACCGTTTTTCGCATTTTGCATTATAGTATCTACACTTGGTTTTTAGTAATGCTGCAATTGCACCGATATTTGTAATAAATTCCAAGCGCGTACCTAAACTAGCCTACAATTATATAATCAATACGAATATATTCAAATTCAATTACATTAAAATTAATCCATGAATTAAGCAATATTATAACTTCCTCATAAATATTGGGATAAACACCAACGCATCCTAGATAGTAAAATCTTGTAATTATACTCATATAATAAACTAACTTTCATACGTATAATTCAAAAAAACTTCTATATTGCGTATATTTTAAAAATACTTTAAAAAACACACGTATTTTTTTTCCCAATTCCAAGAACTCAGATAGAATCAATATGATTGGTGTATTGTACTTCACAAATTATACTTCAAGTGGAAAAGTTTTAAAATTTCTTTATAGATAATGGCACATCTTTCTAATTATATAGAAAATAACAATGATATATATATATATATATATATATATATATATATAAGTTTTATAGATTTATGCATATAAATCTAATAAGTTTATAAATTTTTAATTTATTTAATGTCTCATGTACAAAGATGAGAGTAAAAATTAATGTTAATGTAGTAGAATCCTTGAAAATTATATAGTAATTTCATCTCTAATTTTTAGTTCCATAACTTTCGAATATATTCATATTATTCAAAATCAATTTATATGTCTCGTATTTTTTGCACTGTACTGTTAACAGTAGTCATTGATTGAAAACATACGTATAATGTGTATATAAAATATTCCCTACTATACCCTTCCACTATTTTACTACATACGCGCACTCAACCAAACTAAACTCGCATATACTACATTGCCAATGTACATAAAATTAATCCAACTACTATGTGTTTCATTTGCATTCTACTAGCTAGCTAGCAAGATTACTTGTTTTACTTGGTCAATCACGTTTGGCGGACAGCCGGCCGAATGATGTGTGGAATGACGCTTTCACTACAAGTCAAGTTTTTCCTTGTTTTTATATTTAGGAATTGAAGAGCCGTTGCCCACTCTGCCGCCCAGTAAAGAGCAAACACTAAGCAGCTAAACAAGTTTTCTTGTAATTTGATAATATTTGAATGTGTGTTTAAGTAATCAATGGAGATGAATCAAGCCCAACAATAATATAGAAAGTAGCAGAGTAACAATCTCTGCAGATTTTGACGCCATGTTGAAACAGAATCAGAAGAGTCTTAGGTATTTTACTTCCGTTCCTCTGATTCTAGTACTTGTGGTGCTAATTTTGTTGCAGTTTCACAATGTAATGGTAGTAGCTGGACTGGAGAACTATACAAGATCAGACTTCCCAGCTGACTTTGTTTTTGGCGCTGGCACTTCTGCATATCAAGTTAACACTCTCTTTCTATCTGTTTTTTTTTTCTTGCATGTGACTGTATACATAACATTGATATGAAAATAACAGATTAACATCATATAGGTAGAGGGAGCAGCTTTTGAAGATGGAAGGACTCCTAGCACTTGGGATACTTTTGCTCATGCCAATAAAGGTTAAGTTTTCTTGAAAGAAATTCTTTGTTGTTCCACTCTCTCTCTCTCTCTCTCTCTCCCTGCAAGTAAAGCTTTACTGTTGAATAAAATTTTCAGGTTTTTCTAATGGAGCCATTGGAGACATCGCATGTGATCAGTATCACAACTATAAGGTAGACATTTCTTTCCAGCCTTTTGGCTTTTTGCAATATAGTGATGAAATAGTTCAACTAATGATCCCAAATTGGTATTCAGTTTATTTTCCCAAAATGAATTTTGTGGAGCGGAGATTGAAAGTTGAAAAAATTTTACAATTCTGACGGACTGGCGGGTGAACAGTGCACCTATACACCCCTGTTGTAATAGTATCTGCACTTATTAATATCAGCATCCATTATTCTGTTAGTTTCTACATCTCTCACACAATTGGAACTACAACTGCTAAGGTACCTGATTCCCCAAATTGTGAAGAGAGGATTAGATATTGTTTAGCCTGCCGTGAAATTGATTATCAATCAGATGATTTTTGTGGTGACAGATGATAATTGGTCATATATGAATGTGAATTTTGTAGTAGTAAAAATTTGACACAATAGAAGCTTAAGTGATTCAATTTTTCCAAATTGTAGCAGATTGTAACACTTGGTCCAGAAGTATTGAGATAAAATTCTTAGATGTATACCAAAAGTAACTAATACTAGTATTGGAAAATGAATTGAGTTCGTATCTATATTATTTCCCTTTTCCTACCAAATTGAAGACTGGATTCTAAAGCGGTTTTCAACTTAGTATCTATGCTTTACAATTGCATACTAATAACTGTAATCTTCAGGCCATGCGAATAATAGCGTTTGCTGATAAGCAATGAAATAGTCTCCAGCAGCGTAGGTGCACATTACTTGAAAATTATGCAACCAAACACAAATTTATTAAGAAAAATAAAACAACCTGCTTCCACTATCAGCAGCTGTCACCATCACTGCTTATCAGACTAAATGTTCACCCCCTCAGGCTATTCCTGATTCCATCCAGTAGTATCTCTAAACATTCTGCTGTAGTACTTGATTCTGCTCCAGTGGCCTGCTACTTGAATGTATACATTATGAGATATTTGGATCTCAATAGCCTGCTATTTGATTCTTTCTACAATTAGCACAATATATGTTGATAGCAAGTGATAAAATCATGTCTTATCCTGTTAAAATTAGGACGCAGTTCACTTTAAGAAATTTATCTGTTTCAGGAAGATGTCCAACGCATGGTTGACACAGGTTTGGAGGCTTACAGATTCTCTATTTCCTGGCCAAGACTTATTCCTAGTATGTTTAGTTCTATTATATTACCTACATATGACCATTGCACATTTTATTCCTTTCTTCTCATACTTGGTTTCCTTTTTTGTCTTTTCAGATGGAAGAGGTCATGTCAACCCCAAGGGTTTAGAATATTACAACAATCTCATCAATGAACTCCTCATGCATAGTAAGCTTTTTCTGTTCAATAACTATGCACTTGATAGGCACTCTGTGAGTGTGAAATCTTGCCTAAATGAGATAATATCAGATCAAACATCTATCTCACAAAAGCATGGACATTTAAACGTCCAAAATGCTTTTGTCAATCGATCTATCCACGTTTTTCATCGCAACACATTTATGTTTTTAACACTTTTGCTGTCTGATGACACACAGGAATTCAACCACATGTCACACTGTTTCACTTTGATAGCCCTCAAGTTCTTGAAGATGAATATGGGGGATGGCTTAGTCTGAAAATGGTGTAAGCATTTGATAGCTGTTATTTTGATCCATTCATACTTAAGCTTGTTCAATACATGGTTTCCACTGTGAAGTATATATAGTTATTACATGATTAAATTTAAAGAATCATTCATCCGTGACTTCAGGAGAGACTTTACTGCCTTTGCTGATGTATGCTTCAAGGAATTTGGAGACAGGGTTTTGCATTGGACTACCTTAAATGAGGCCAATATATTTGCCATTGGCGGTTATGATAATGGAATTAGTCCCCCAGGGCGCTGCTCTCTGCCATTTGGACTGATGTGTACCGAGGGTAATTCCTCAACTGAGCCATATATTGCTGGTCATAACTTGCTGCTGGCACATTCATCTGTTGTGAAGCTATATCACACAAAGTATAAGGTACTACTGTGAGATCTTATTTCATAATTTTCTCACATAATCTGGTGTTTTGCGTCTTGATAGTGCCACTACAATGATGAAAATTTAATTTGGCACTAGACTTAGTGAACTCTTGGTTTTTGAAAAATTCATAGTCCAACCACATACATGATACTTCTCTGGATGAACCGAGGTGACTCCACGAATCTTGTCTAGTAGTCATAGATGGAAGAACTACTAACTAGGGTTGCAAATGGTATTTGCTTTTCTAGTTTAATTGTCAATATTGACGTTTTATCTTACCCATTTATAGTACTTCTCATAGTATATAGTTGTATCACATAGTACAATCCATGTCTCTTAGCTATTTTGAGTCATTTGGGCTACAATCTGAATCTTATCTAGTCATTTGCTTTGGAAGAGTTGCAGTTCCAAATATATCTGTGACCTATTTTGATTTTAATCATGCATATAACAATTTACTTTTAAGTTGGAATGTCAATGTTCAGTCTGTTTGCACCTGTCTTGTAGGAAAAAGAAAACCTAGTTCGGCACGGGATTTTACTGACTATAGATTAAGTACTCCACAGGTTGCCACTAGGGATTGACATAGAGGTAGCATAGTATATAGTTGGGAACGGAAAGGCAATCCTATGGGTAAGCCCCCTTCCGTCATTCTTACTGGGTACGATGCAACCTGATCAATGAGTTCCCACCTTTCATCTGCTAAAGAAGAATAGGCTGATAAGGCATTGACATTTCTCTTTGAAATTCTCATTGGTAGTTCCATTTCTTGATCTTAATATCTGCGGAAATATTATGGGAAGTAAGTTGAATAACAGAAATTTATGCCCGTTTGCAGGCCATTCAACATGGTTTTGTGGGACTAAACCTCTTGGCTCCTTGGTTTTCTCCATATTCTAATGCTACAGAAGATGTAATTGCAACTCAAAGAGCCATTGATTTTTACCTCGGTTGGTGAGTTATGAATTTTTGGTGGATAAGTACCATTGCATATCATCATCCCTAACAAATAGCAAGATGCTTTCTTTGCTTTGCTACTTGAAGCAAAAAGATGAGCTTATATTATGGTTTATCCACAATTCCACTGCAGGTTCCTCCATCCATTGGTTTTCGGAGACTATCCTGACATTGTAAAGAAGAATGCTGGCAAGAGGATTCCAGCACTTACTCCGCGTGAATCTAAGCTAATTAAGGGCTCATTTGACTTTATAGCGTTGAATTATTATTTCATATTCTATGTCAGGGACAATCCTAGCAGCCTTAATATGAATATCAGGGACATAACTGCTGATATGGCACTAAACATCTTCTGTATGTATTCATTTATTGTGGGCTTGAATTACTTTTTGCTCATTGAATTCCATTCAGCCTAGTGAATCAACTAGTCACATCCTATTGCTAACCCATCATGTTTGTTCTCTGTTACTTAGTTCTTGAGAACTTGTGTACAGCCTTAGTTTCATCTTTAAGTGTCTGTACTCTGTAATGCTTAATTTCTCAAAATCTAGATCTCTGTGATGACTTTTTTGGTCCTATAGATTTTGTGATTGAGTTGAACTAATTTCTGTATCCGTTTTTGGTTTTCTTCAGTTGAGCCAGAAGATGCACCACAGAATGAGGTGAGGTTAAGAGTTTAATTTCATGATATTCTGTCCATCATTTTCGATTACTATTATTAACCATCTTGTTTGGCACAGAATGAAGTTGAAGCATCCGGTCTTTTTGCACTTTTGGAGTATGTCAAGAAAGTTTATGCCAATCCACCTATTTACGTCCAAGAAAATGGTTCTCTCTCTCTCTCTCTCTCTCTCTCTCTCTCTCTCTCTCTCTCTCTTACACACACACACAACACACAAACAGACATATACACAGTTTCAGCATATTTGTCTCTGCTACTTTGCGTGGTACCAATGTCCTGATTCAATCAAATGCTTAACACGGTACTGCATCTTTTTTTTCTTTTAAATCAAGAATGACGAATGAAGCAATAACTTTGACAAGAAATCTGCCAACCTAATCAAACACCATCAATTAGCCCAAAAAAAAAGAAAGAAAAAATAGCCTCATCAGCTATGATGCTCGAGAATTTTCATTTCCATTCGGAATATGTATGCATGGTTGCAACTGCCAACTCTATTCAGCTACCAAACATGCAATGCTTTTCTACTCATGCATTTTTTTTTTCCTTTGCTGCTAAGCTCTGCTTTAATTTGTAACTTTCTCCTGATCAAATTATTATCAGTTGATGTTTGAACAAAGATATATAGCATGTGTTTCTTTCTCTCTGATTCTTTTTAACCACGATCGCAAAACAGTTTTAGAATCTCTTTGGATGACTGGTCTTGATAGGTGTAGGAACCAAGCGCAATGGAACACTAATCGACACACCAAGGGTGCAATATATGCGTTTATGTATCGGGACTTTGCTCGATGCTATAAAGTAAGCAGCCACGCATATATCACATCTACTTTTTTTTTTTTTTTTTTTTTTGCATGTTCTGTCTATTGCTTTACATCTTACTGCATAACTGACTCTTTCTTGCAATTTCACTACACTTTGCTGACCTGTTCTGTTCTTTCACCTTGAAATGATGGAAGAAATGGATCAAACACCAAAGGCTACTTCGTATGGTCTTTCTTAGATGTTTTAGAGTTACTCGGTGGCTATCAGACTGGTTATGGCCTGTACTACGTTGATTTGGATGACAAGCAATTGAGAAGATACCCAAAGCTCTCTGCACATTGGTACTCCAATTTCCTCGAGGGAAGAAGCATCAGGCCTGATGAGATTCTTCTTGTTGATAACAAAACCTTTGTTTCTTCAACGTCAAAATTATCTGATCACTAATCCATATTTTTAGCCATTTCTCTCTTTCTTATGACCGTTTCAACTCAATTTGTGGCTATTGTCATCTCTGTTGAGATTCAGCATAAGAGATCTTGTGATATTGCTCAAAATCCATTACAGGATTTTTGAATCTGTTTCATTACACCATTAAATCTTCTTATGAATCAAAGCAAGAAGCATAGTCTAGTTGCTAATTTTGGATAATCTATTTGGATCTACTTTGTTCACAAGGCATTCAATATTGGGGCAGATGCAATTAAGATTTGGATGATTTCTTTTAGAAGTTGGAATACGTGTATAGACGTAGTTGTGTTCATTTATTGATTTTATGTACAATATATCAATGTTAATGTACACCAGATCATGTAAAATATACAACAATCGGACAACCACACAAAAACCTCAACTGTACTTGCCCCACACCCACAAGAATGTCAGAGGAAAATGCACAATTTGTAAAGCTCTCCTGAGAGGATGTGCTGTATTGGTTTAATTCCCCTACCAACTGCCAAGTACTAAACACTTTGGACTCCTCATTCAACAAATACCTACTGATTGATTGAACAATCCAGAGGTCGTTGATTCTCTCTGCAATAAATAGTGGAAATATGCAATTCACACTGGATTGTCATGAATTTCACACTTTGCTGCAAGGGACTACCTATCTTTTTAGGCAGGTTACATTTTCAAAGCAGTTCCTGCCTGAAAATGGATATATTGGCATACAGCTTATTTAAGATACAATGTCAAATGTTAAGAGTATGTTACTGGTCTATGTTAAGCCAAAGTATATATTTTTGGTTTCTGTCCAAATGACCCAAACTACATTAGTTTGGGTGAGCTGATCTTAGCTTCTCATTAGTTTAACAGTTAACAGTGTGCAAGAATGATTCTTTTGTGCTTCTGAATCTTGTTACTTGGCAAATAAGTGTTCTTGCAGGAGGATTTTGCTAGAGCTCTAGTTCCTGTATTTGACTGCAAATGTACATTTCAGTTTCTAGACACTGCAGTTTTCAATACATGCTCAATTTTCCTTTTGTATCCTTGCATGCATCAGTTTACAATTCTTCTTTTGTATTTTTAAATGCTTTTGTTACATTTGTTGGTCAGTTAAAAAAGTTGTGCTACAAATTTTACAAATACTCTTTTATTACTTCTTTTAGCTAAAGAAACTGTTAAAAGTCTTAACATTGCCTACATTCAAGGATAAAGTGTGCTTCGACCATTTCAAAAGCATATTTTTCGCATAACAAATGAGGCTTATACTTCGGCATCAATGAAAAGTTTATTACAAAAAATCAACACCCCACAATCATTCCAAAAATTGTTTCAGGAGAACATGGAGAGGCAGAGAGGGGCCTGTGGCGTTGAGACGAGAAGGCAGGACAGCCAATGAGGGTATAAGCAGAGAATGAATTGAGCAAAAACTAACTAAAATTTCATAGTACCCGTGAAATTAACAATTACAAGCATATTTATTGCTTTTGCTTGTATATATAAGCTCAACTGGCTGCATAGAGTTGAGAAACTTAACTTGCTCAAGCCCTTGAGGTAGGCATTTCACAATCATGGCTTCCAGAAGGAACAATAAGTTCTGCATATAGCAATTGTGCTGAATCTCTCACTTTCACCAACAGACTTGCTTTCAGATATTTCATGGTTCTCTGCATGCTTATTGCTAGAAAATCACCATAATCAGCTACATGTTATGCCGGTACAACCTGCTAAATGAGAATTAGCAGACATGGAGAGAGAGAGATTATGCTTGAGTGCGAGCCTGTGAGTATGTATGCACATGCTGCTTTCTGTGCACGTGCATGCTTGTGTGGGTGTTGTGTTATCAGCATGTGTTCCACATAGCAAAGACTTGGACCTCCATCAAGAGGTGGTACAACTACTTAAGAATCATGTAGGCATGCATATACCAGACAAAACAATTGAAATGAATACCACAGCTAGATGTGGAAAATGCAGACTGAGCGATCATGTTTACATTTTCGTATTGCTGCTATGTCATATCTGAAAGAAATAGTCCTGAGCAGTTATATTTGGATTAGGGAGTTCGGGAAATGAGAACGATAAGTAAAACCAAAATCTGAATCTTTTTTCTTTTAATGGTGGTTAATCAAAATGCTAAATAAACAAACAATTTTGAAAACTACGAGTAAGAGAAACTGTCATTTCATTCCATCGTCCACTGTTACAAAGCTTTTCTTTTTGCTAGTGCATCCAATGAAAATCTTTAAATGAAATTAGACTTTTACAGCACCTTTCTGTAGAATTACAATTAAGTAACATATCTTTATAGTGCCTGTGGGAATTAATGATACCTAAATTAGTCTCTCTTGCAAGGCTGATGACACTGTATAATTTTTTCTGTGTTCATACGTATTTCATATATTCTATTCCAGATATGGAGTTGGGCAAAATTTCATGCGAATCCTCCTACATATACCCTCCCAATCATTGCTAAACCATGCTTGAAAGTGCTTTTAGGGGATACTTGTACCTAAAAATATCTCTCTTGCAAGGGTCATGACACTGTACTGCAGATAATATCATTAACTATTTCATATATCCTCCCAATCAATTCATGTCGCAGGCTTGAACCGCTTCCAGCTGGCTTATGTGTTCATCTCTTCAAAACTTGAAGAGCCAAAAGAAGTAAGGGAGGTTTCCTTTAATCAAGATAAATAATTCTAAGGTTTCAAAGTTTTTGAGAAGCAAATCCTGTACTTTGTCTGCACAAAAAGGTTCTCTCCTTTATGACATCAGAGATTTTCTGTTCAAAACTAAGTAAAGCCTTTCTTTAAATCCAAGAGCAGGGGTGTGTCAGTGAAAGTTGAACTCCCGTACTAAGATGAGGGAACAAGGACCACGGGTATATCTACTTCTCAGTTCTTGAATAAATGACAGAATTGTCTTCCTGAAACTTCCACCGAACCAAACCTCTTAACCTATTGCATGCTTCCGGAGAAACCAAACTTCAATAGGTAAAACTGGCCCTAAATGTCAGGGAAAGCAGCTGAAGATAGAATTCTATCTCGGAAAGCAAAATAACATTGAAAATCAAAAACAGATAATTGATTGTAAAGTTTGTTTAGAAGCTGTACACCAGTGAGGTTATTAAGCATACTTTGCGCTCAAATGCCATGTCCAAATGATTTTTTAACTCAAATTACTTTGAAAGTATAGCCATTTCTGAAACCAACCAACAATACTGAGAAAGGAAAGCAAGGGAAGGAAAACCAAGAGAGGGGGAAAAATAAGAATAAGAAGATGATGATGACAAACAAGGAACAGAAAATCCCAGACATCAACTTCTCAGTCTAAATTAGCTTTAATACCCATACTTATGGAACATGCAGGCCACAAAGAAAGCATCTAAGAGATAATTAGAAATAATAGAAATAAGACAAGATCTTAACAACCAATTAAACATTAAACACGGCAAAAGCATCTCCAAGATGATAAGATGAGATCTTACCATTAAGGTTGATAGACATCAGGAAGTTGAAGACCCACACTAGCAGCAGATTTCCCAAGAATTTTTTTCATCTCATCTGATCTGTCAACTGCAATATTATAGGAAAATAGCAAGTCCTGCACAATCAAAAAACAAAATCAGCCACAGATCATATACCAAGAGCAAGCACATATCCTCATCCATCAGGATACATCAGGGGCTAAGAGAGGCAAACAATCTATCAACAGTGAACCCTGGCAGATAGACCATTGATATTTTAATGACCCGGACCATTATGACATCGATACAAGAAATCAAAAGTCACCTGATAGCTTAAGAATTTCTAATGAAATCAAAGCATCATCAATCCAACATTTCAAGATTCCATCTTTCTTCATGAGTCCATCTTTTACTTCACCAAAATTATAAAAAATTACAAACATCAATTATAAATCTTGGTTTATTCGTCAGCCAGCAAGAGTTGCTTTGCCTTCTTTTCTAAGGCTTCTTAAAATTGCCAAGATAGACTACAGTTATATTACAAGAACAATTGCTGAGTCTGCTACCAGAGAACAAATATAACAGTAATCAAGCACCAGGTAAGCAGAAAAAAAGCTTGAAATTTCTAGCATAATATATAACCATTATGAAAAAATATCCAAACCCAGACTACTTACTACCTTCTGCCATCCACTAAAATCCAAGTCAGTTGAACATCACATTTCCACACAAATAAAACCTTGTCCTTTTTGAAATTGTGCAACTAAAGATGTTCCACAGGGCTAAGGTGCACAAACAATATCCAGACCACGTCATTATCCATGTAGATGCATACCCATTATATCAAATGATTAATAGATGACTACCTTATGATGGTGGACACTGTTCAGAAGGAAAGTGTAATCATGGGCAAGCTTTATCTTTTGCTGAATGAAAGAGGGATCCATGGACTGCTGTCCACTGCTGCTATTCCTGAACTCCTGCTTAATGAAGTCAGAGAATTGGGCCTTCTGCTCTTCCTTACCTATATGCTTTCTTACTGCTTTAAGAAGGTTTCTGTACACTGTAGCTGCTGCTTGTATGCCTTCTGAAGACCCCATTTAACTTCAACCTGCCGATAGATGGGTCCTTCCAATGTAAGGTCTACTTGGTCTGCAGCAATACCATAGACACTATAAGTTTCAATCCTTCAAAGCACAAAAAGGATGACAAAGAATACACCAACCATTTAGGAGTATCTTTGATTAATTAAAGCCAATAGAGCACATAAACAAACAGCGAAAAATTTTAGCATCAAGTACACAGAAATAAAAGTTAATATATAAACCTTTTACAAGCAAAAAAATAACTTATACAATCATTTGCACAATAAGTACAAGAATTTTCAAAAGAAAAGCTAAATAACATAACAAGAACATCACGTAGGAAAAAGAATGACTGCTTCAAATGTGACTTGAGAATATATAATTAAAAAAATGACAAAAACTTCAGGATTAGTAACACTTTACAGTCTCCAATTGTAGAAGTACCAGTCAGATGCATAAATCAAACATTCCCGAGTTTGACGCATAAACCCAATCCTCAAGTTGTTATTATTTTGACCTCCATAAGCTACCTAGAACAAACATATAAAATATTCTAAAATTTGGAAATCTACATAGCACTTTTACTCCTGATTGTTGCAATAAAACCCCATGAAATTCACAGCTCGAAACCTGATATATACCTTCAAGGAAAAAAAAAAGAGAGGAAAATCTACAAAATGAAATACCCCTAAAATGTAAACTCCAAAAACAACCCTAACATCCAAACCCTTAGAACCATTTTAAGTATAGTCAAACTTGCCTAACTACAACAATTAAATTAATTTAATGTATTGCGGTTGCTAAGGAAAAAAAACATAAACAAGAATGAAAACTTAGCCATTTCTTCATTTCTCTTCTTTATATTTACTAAATGGGCAAAAATTCTATGAACTAGCTCAAACCACTTAAAATTAAAGAAATTCATAAACAACAGCCAAAGATTCCCACAAAAATTGAAATCTGAATATGTACTTGAGAATTCCAAACCTAAAAGACTTGACGAAGAATAATCCTATTGAACCCACATGATACTATCTCCATCAAGTAATAGTAATTTGAAAAAGAAAAGAATGGAAAAGAAAGATAACATACCAAAGAAAAATGGGTTAAATGCAAAATACCCCTTAAATCATTGGATTGTGATATGCCCCATACACTAAGGATTTCAGTTCCATACTATCTTAAACATTCAATCTTTTTTTGTCACATTACACAAGATCAAGTAATCTGGCCAATTGCTATTAACTTAAATGACAATTACAATCCTATGACAAATGTGTTACCAAAATTATATCCTTCATGCTTTCTTGCTCGGCCTTCCCCTTTCTTTCAATTAACAATAATGTTTCTTTCCTTTTTTTTCTACTATTCCCTTTCCTCAGTCAAAATCACAGGTTTTACCATTATAGCCACAACCACCACCACCAAGGAACAATAAATTACTCTACAAACCAATGTGAAAACCGAAACCCACTGTACAAAAAAAAAACATCTTTGCTACAAAAAAACTGAAAATTCAACTAAATAATTCACTCACCAGTTTTTGGATTTTTGGGGGCAAGAATAGCTAGATGGGTTGATGAAGAATGGGGAAGAGGATAAGGAGACTAGGGGAGCTAGGGACTGGGGGAGGGAGATGAGGGGTTGGAGGCGCCAGGGATTTTGAAGTCCGGAAAGGGGAGAGCTCATAGAAGCTAGAGTAGAGAAATGGGAGGAAGGAGAGATCGACAAGCCTTAAAAGGACTGGAGATGTTAGTGAGGAAAAAGAGGTTGTTGACAGACTTGGAGGGGAAGGGCATGGGGAAGATGGTAACCATGGGGATAGTTTGGGGCTTTTGTTGTTTCTAGTGAGGGCAAAATCGTCATCCCACTTTGCATTCTTAAAAAAAAAAAAAAAAACATTTTGAATTTCAGAAATATTCCATCAAATTATTAAATTGTTAAACAATAAATCTAATACAAATTATTATCTTAATTTGAATTTGAACAATGAATACATTATAGGCTTGTTCTCAATTGATTATTTTAACTAATTATAGATTTTGATTATGATTAATTAGCTTTTGAGATGTTCTTGTTTGTTTTTGTATTTAGATTATAGATTTTTAATAACCAACAATACTAAAATTCATAATTACTCAAAGAGTAACTTTTTGCTGATTCTGATAATTCTTTATAATCACTTTACATAGTTAGATTTTACAAAAATCTAAACCAAACGAGAACAAGGCATATGCCTATTGGATAATTATAAACATCTAAATACTGATTTTTATATATTATATAATTTTATCCTTATGTTGATTGATTAATGATGGCATTAAAATGTTATATTTTACTGGTATGATGTATGATTTAGTTTCATTGAAAATAAGATATTAAAAAATAAAGAATGAATCATTGTTTTCATTGTTATAGGCTTGAGAACAAGCAATTTATTTGAATAAAAATATAAACTTTAGTACAATTTTCAATAGTTTTCTTTACTCTCTTGTTAACGTTTGTTAAGCACACTAAAAACTTATTTTGACACAATAAAAGTATAAATCTTGTATTTGCAGTAAGTGATAATTAAACAATTTACCACCTTTTTTTAGTATGTTTTGATTGAATAATTCAAAACCACTTAATTAATTAAGATTAAGATTAAGATTAAGATGTTCTTTTTTTTTGTTAGTAAATACGTCTAAACATATTAAGATCTAAATTTATTAAATTTAAATATTAAATTAAGTTATCAAACAAGTAAGATTTCAATCGCAACGTAATGAAATAAAAAGATAACCCAAACAAAATGGGGAAGATCATTACTTCTACACATCTACTGTGACGGAGGTTAGGTTAGGGGTGCAAACGAATTGAGCGGCTCGAGTTTGTGACACTCCCACTTCTTCCAAGAACGAACCCAAGGGTATCCGCGGAACGCCTGCCCAACTCTCACTAGGACTCAAGACAATTCCAATTCAAATCTAGTCTAATACTAACAATGAAAGTCGGAATAAAGGTACGAAGTCATTTCCATACATAAATATCCAGTCTTACATTACAATTTCAAATTTACAATCACTTTCCCCAAAATAGACAACAACCAAAAGTGTCTAGTCAATTACAATCAAAACACTAATACAAAAGTGCCTCAAGTCGGCATTTGCTTAACTCCTTCCAATCGGGTTCCTGTTAAGGAAAACAAACTAATGGAATGAGCCAATACTCAGTAAGACCAAGAAACACACATGCAAACAGATAACCCAAGTAGCAACAACAATTACATTGTAGATAAAGCTATCAAATTCGAATAATTCACACTTCGAATAGGAAAAATAAACGGAAACAATTCAAGGATACTGTAGCTCTCAGGAGCTAAATTTCACGTAGTCGAGTCAAAGTCTTGATCATAACTCATGTTGACACTCCGTCAACCACATAAGTATCAAATCTGTAGATACGCCACTTTTCTTCGAATCCCGTCACCGTTACACCCCTTACCGGGTCCACTCATTAAAGTTTTGATAATACTCGAGTATATCATGGCAATACTGCGCGACTAATGCCGAACAAAATCTTTCCAATAGATCATGCTCTACGAATATCTCATGGTTTGCTAAGCTTATCGACTAAGCCCATGCTGGCTTGAATCGCAAAGTTAACCAACGAGTTTGGACGTCCCCCGAATATGAATACGAGTACGAATATGAATACGAATACGAATATCAGTCGATGAGCAACGCTCAAATCGACGATTCCAAATAGGAATCACATATATGAATCACAAATACGAATCACATATATAAATCACAAATACGAATCACAAATACGAATCATATTCACATTACTATGTACAAGTCGAATATGAATTCACATAGCAAAATACGAATATAATTTCGTTCGAAAGTGAACGAGTGCGGTAAAGTACACATTCGTTTCAAAATTTCAAATTCACATAACGGATAAGAAACAGTTAACCACTTAGTAACAAATTCATGCACTTGACACTCACCAATCAAAATAAGAGAGTGAGTGCGTAAACAAGCCTTTAGGTGTTCCCCTCGAGATCCTTGTGAAGGCCTCTTTGAGCACCTGAGCAAACAATAGTTATCTATTACACACTATCACTTGAAAATCCTTTCTTATCAAGAGAGGGATTGTACACTTGTACAATCTAGAAAATGCCATGGAATGGGACTTTACTTGTTCAAAATTCAAGGTTCTAAAGTAGTATTTATTAACACAAGGAAAAAAAACTGATTTCCTTCATGAAGACAAGTTCAAAATGGTCAATTAGTATTGAAGGGTAGGGAAGAGTTTCAAAAACTCAATTCCCGTCAAGTTTGAAAATTTTCGATTTGAGGTTCAATCTTTGAAAAATCGTATCTCACTTTTTGTATGTTCAAAATTGGAAAACTTGGTACCGTTAGAAACTACTTCCAAAGTACTAAAAGTTCCTAAAAAGACATTTTTCCAACATTCCAAATGGATAACATTCAAAATTCGGCTCAAAGTTGCTGTTTTGGACCATTGAGACAGTTTCTGGGTTAATTTTTGGCCAACTTTGAAAATTCGGTAAAATTCACACAATACGAACTAGCCTTTGAAATTTGGACCTCAATTAGAGTTACAAACAAAGTTCAAAAAAAAACAAGTGGGACAAGAATTGGAGTTTTGAGCACCAAGATATGGCGGCTCAAATTTACTGAAAAAGTGAGACCGTTAGGCCAAATTTCAGATTTAATTCACGAACGTTGGGACTTTGATTGAACATCGAAACGGATTCGGAATGGCACCAAATTTAGCAGTATTACACTACCATATAAGAGCTATTCCTCTGTCAATTTCATAGAAAAAATACGTACGGGAAGTCGGTTAACAAAATCACTAAAGTCCCACAAATTTCCAAGGCAAATCTGTCTTTGTATGCAAATTTTCCTTTTTCAAATATTCGGCCAATGAAAACATCTCAAATATGGTTCATTTATGTAGATAATGTCTAAGAAACCTCCAAGATATGTGATAGGTTGCAATTTTATCATTTATTTCATTATTAATTCCTCCTATTACCTGACTTGATGTGGATTAATTGCGGGATTCTACTCACTTTTAGTATTTTGCATTTATTTCAGGGAGTAGAACGAAAATATAATAACAGGTGCTAATTTGGCAGGAAAAGAGTCCAGATGATAGAGTTTGTCCTAGGGGCATTTTTGGAACAACAAAACGTGAGCCCTTGTTGGGCAAATTGGGCCGAAGTCTTCATTTTTCCGCACAGGAGCCGCCGCAAGGAGCACTACTTTATATAGGAAAATTGTGCAGGAAAAAAGGGGTGCTTCTTCTTCCTCCGGAGTTTTCTTCTCCCTCTCGGGAGAGAGCCGCCGCACAAGGGAAGACCATTAGGTAGGAGTATTAGATAGCAATTAGAATAGGAACAAGGGATGGCAGAGGACTAGCATGACTGCTTTATCTTTTTCCTTTAGCTTTGACTTTTCTTTCTTAGTTGGTGATAGTGGAATTCTTCTACGCAAGTCAAAAGGAATGAAGCATCAGCCTTTGACTTGTCCTTTTTAGTTTTTTGGTTGCTTTACTCCCTCCGTATGTGTAAGCAAGGCGGAGACCAGAATTTACTCTCTGAAGCTTGTTCTTCCTTGGTAATCGGAACGAATTGAATTTACCCACTTGATGGCCGCGACTGGTGCTTCAATTTTGCGTGGGTATTGTTCATCAATTATGAGCTAATTTCCTTTTTTTAGTCAAGGAGCAACGGATATTTTGATTCGCCTAAAAGTTGTGAGATCGTTTTAATTTAATCTTTTCCTTTTATTTATTGGTATTTGCATATTCCTTGGTTGCAGTGCTTATGGTTGTTTAATTAATTGATTGTCTTGGATCCGGATAATTAGTTAATTTAATAAGGGTTAAAAACATAAAAGCCCCCTGTGGTATAGCTATTATACATAAAAACCCCTTGTGGTTTCAAATCATACCTATCGATACCCCATGGTTTGAAAGAAAGTGCATTTTCGACGGAAATCATTAAAGGAAACGCAATTATCAACCACGCACTGAAAAGGAACGTGGTTGCTTCGGAAAATGATTTTTTAACTCAAAGTTTGAGCTGATATACCTCTTGTGCCCTTGACAACTTATTAAAACTTCAAGCCAATCAGCTTCTTCGGCATTTTGCAGCAACCCAGTTTCTTTGACCATTTGCAAGCTCGTGCCTCCTTAAGATCGAGGAGGAAAATCTGCAGGCTCGTGCCTCCTTAAGTGCTAGTTTCAAAAGGTAAAACCTTTAACCATTTGGAATATCAATAAATTCTTATAATGAACTCTATATTTTTCTTTGTATAAATAGTGAAGGGAATAATTAAGAAACTGTACGATGATATCTTCCTCGAGCTCTCAACCAGGCAATGGGGGAAACGGACCTAGAGATCTTCATATCACTTCCATTCAGGAAGAAGAAAGACAACAACAGTTCCAGAAAAGGGTGACAGA
This sequence comes from Coffea arabica, assembly GCF_036785885.1. Lineage (NCBI taxonomy): Eukaryota > Viridiplantae > Streptophyta > Magnoliopsida > Gentianales > Rubiaceae > Coffea > Coffea arabica. Next base: position 31,478,375 of record NC_092313.1, read on the forward strand.
TAATAGTTTTGAGAACAATATGGAGGCTACCATGTCTCTGAATCCACTGATTAGACTGCCGATTTCTAGTTCAAGAAATGTTGAAGACTCTCTTGTAAGGCACTCTTTGGTCTCAACAAGGAGACCCCACAAGGGGCAGAGGCAAAAGCACTTCCGGCTGCTGATTGTTGAAGCCAAGGGAAAGAAAGGAATGGCAGCTCGTCAATACCAGAGGACTCCTCCCCCTCCTCTGCCTAAAATTGAGGATGATGGCAATCCCCGTTTTGTTATCTTCATCCGCATGGCAAATGTTTGAAAAATGGGTTCGAGAGCTTGAGCCAAACAACATCAGAATTTCCTTCAACCTGACTTTTCACATTAAAACAAAACAAATTATCTAGGGCTTTAAATAATTGACAACCATTTCCTTCTCAAAATTTTAATCCTGTAAGAGTTACATGCAAAATAAAAATGCAAACTTTTTCCATTTAAGTTGCTTAACAGAAAGAAATCCCAATCATCACCTAGCTGAAATTGGCAAAAGGACCAAAACGTATGCGAACTTCTCATTTGAGCAGAGATAGGGAGGGAAAAGGAAAAAATGACTAATTCCTTCAATTTTTCGCTTATATTGTTAGGGCATTTATGTCTTTTCACTGACCTCCGTTTCCTTTAACGATTTCTGTCGAAAATGCACTTTCTTTCAAACCATGGGGTATCGATAGGTATGATTTAAAACTACAAGGGATTTTTATGTGTAATAGCTGTACCACAGGGGGCTTTTATGTTTTTAACCCATTTAATAATCTATTGTCAATTGAGGTGTTAAATCCGTAATTGTTTAATTACCTCAAAATAGTGACAACTGGCATAATTAGATTTGTGTCAGGGGGATACGCGGGCTAATCTGAAATAACCCTGGTAGTGCGTTATTTGGTTAGAATAGGGCTCCTCTAATTTGTAAGGCAATTGGGGAATTAAATCTTATGGGCGTACATAGGATTATTCCTCAATTATGGCAGTGATTAACGGGCGTACCTTAATCACCGACACAGTAAGGAGGGGTTGACTGTCATCACTTGTTTGGTAGTTATAACCTATTTATTAATAAATAATTGGAATTGCCTTTGTTTCAATGATCAATTAGGTGAACCATTGCTGAAGTTATTTCTTGGCTAGATCCTTAATTATCACTCATTTGATTTTAGTAATTTGTTATTTAATTTTTAATAATTTCTTAGATTTTAGTTGAATTGCTTAAATTGTCACCCATGAAATAAAAACACTCCCTTGTCACTGTGAATTTGAAAAGGAACAATTACTCTCAGTCCCTGTGGATTCGACCCTGCTTACCACTATCTACAGAAATTAACTTTAGTTTGAACAGGTTTTATTATTGCACAGGCTTCGACAACCTGTCAGTTCGCGTCAAAAGGCTCCAATGGCTAGCGACTAAGTCTTTTGTTATTACTGAAAAAAAAAAGGGAGAGAAGAAAAAAAAGAAAAATAAAAAAAAATGTGAAATTTAGAAAAATGTGAAAAAAAAAGTGAATGTTGTGTTAGTGTATAATAAAAGTCAGCTTGCCGATTTATGGATTTAATGTTGAGATTTTGGTTAATAGTTGGACCATTTACTGATAAATGTTGTGCGTCATTCCTTTTTCTTAGATTAGTTAACCTGAAATTGGAGGAGTTTGTGGTTTAGAAGTTAACCGGAATGATGTTTCTCGGATCTTGATCACTGATGCTTGATTATTATTTTTTTCGTGGTATCTTGGCAATATAGTAGATAGAGCAATGACCATAATCAAATTTTGGTGTTCGTTTACTATTCTTATGCTTGAGGACAAGCATAGTTTACGTGTGGGGGGAATTGATAGGTTGCAATTTTATCATTTATTTCATTATTAATTCCTCCTATTACCTGACTTGATGTGGATTAATTGCGGGATTCTACTCACTTTTAGTATTTTACATTTATTTCAGGGAGTAGAACGAAAATATAATAACAGGTGCTAATTTGGCAGGAAAAGAGTCCAGATGATAGAGCTTGTCCTAGGGGCATTTTTGGAACAACAAAACGTGAGCCCTTGTTGGGCAAATTGGGCCGAAGTCTTCATTTTTCCGCACAGGAGTCGCCGCAAAAAGCACTACTTTATATAGGAAAATTGTGCAGGAAAAAAGGGGTGCTTCTTCTTCCTCCGGAGTTTTCTTCTCCCTCTCGGGAGAGAGCCGCCGCACAAGGGAAGACCATTAGGTAGGAGTATTAGATAGCAATTAGAATAGGAACAAGGGATGGCAGAGGACTAGCATGACTGCTTTATCTTTTTCCTTTAGCTTTGACTTTTCTTTCTTAGTTGGTGATAGTGGAATTCTTCTACGCAAGTCAAAAGGAATGAAGCATCAGCCTTTGACTTGTCCTTTTTAGCTTTTTGGTTGCTTTACTCCCTCCGTATGTGTAAGCAAGGCGGAGACCAGAATTTACTCTCTGAAGCTTGTTCTTCCTTGGTAATCGAATGAATTGAATTTACCCACTTGATGGCCGCGACTGGTGCTTCAATTTTGCGTGGGTATTGTTCATCAATTATGAGCTAATTTCCTTTTTCTAGTCAAGGAGCAACGGATGTTTTGATTCGCCTAAAACTTGTGAGATCGATTTAATTTTATCTTTTTCTTTTATTTATTAGTATTCGCATATTTCTTATTTGCAATGCTTGTGATTATTTAATTAATTGATTGTCTTGGATCCAGATAATTAGTTGATTGGGTAATCTATTGTCAATTAGGACATTAAATCCATAATTGTTTAATTGTCCTAAAATAGTGACAACTGGCATAATTAGGTTTGTGTCAGGGGAATACGCGAGCTAATCTAAAATAACCCTGGTAGTGCGTTATTTGGTTAGAATAGGGCTTCTCTAATACGTAAGGCAATTGGGGAATTAAATTCTATGGGCGTACCTAGGATTATTTCTCAATTAGAGCAGTGATTAACGGGCGTACCTTGATCACCGACACAGTAAGAAGGGGTTGACTGCCATCGCTTGTTTGGTAGTTATAACCTATTTATTGATGAATAATTGGAATTGCCTTTGCTTCAATGATCAACTAGATGAACCATTGCTGAAGTTATTTCTTGGCTAGATCCTTAATTATCACTCATTTGATTTTAGTAATTGGTTATTTAATTTTTAGTAGTTTCTTAGATTTTAGTTGAATTGCTTAAATTGTCACCCCTGAAATAAAAACACCCCCCTTGTCACTGTGAATTTGAAAAGGAACAATTACTCCCAGTCCCTGTGGATTCGACCCTGCTTACCGCTATCTATAGAAATTAACTTTAGTTTGAGCAGGTTTTATTATTGCACAGGTTTCGACAACCTGTCAATATGTTTGGTAGGTGATTAACACCGAGAATTTCGAAACAACAAGTCCCAATCAAGGTTAAGGCGTCAACTAGCCAAAAAGAGGGTTTTTTAATCCCTGAGTCAGTTTCGAACTTCGGCCACAACTCATTCAATTCAACTTGGAATTGAGCGTAGTTAGTGGCGTTGAAAACTAGATTCATAAATCTACAATTTCTTAGAAGAAATCATTTCAAAATCTATCCACAGCTAGCTCATATATGAGCATCAATTCGCTGCTCAAAACAGAGCTCCCAGTGTAGACGCGAAACAGGATAGTCATGTTCAAATGATTGGTATAGACTACTCAGGTGGAATTAGAAAGTGCATTTTATACCATTGGAAAGCTGGGAATGTCTAGTTTCCAGTGCCACAAACAGCACTCGATTTCGACATCGGAGAAAAAGTTATAGTTGTTTAAAAAACACTGCCAGAGCAGTTTCAGGAAAAATTCCAATTTTACTGGACTTTCGAAAACTCAACATCTACCCATCCAAATCACGAAATTTTTTGATGAAACTTTCTACACAACCCACACAACATGTATACATCATAAACAAGTCATTAGAACCACAAAAAAAATTGCTCTAAGGCCACGGCATGTATAGGGGCAGAAATGGAAAAAAATTTCCTCATCATTTCCTTTGAGTTTTTCTTCAACAATACAACCTATTTGCACTAGATTAAACACTAATCCAACATTAATAATATCAAAACACAACAAATCAGTCCATCAAGTCATAGTAGGAGTTCATAGAGCCCACACACCAAATTTCTAACAATTTAAAGCTACCTATGAGAATCCAAGAGCTCATGAGTGTAATCTAACTTCTATAAATCAAGAATTAAGGGATTGATCATTACTTACTTTCCTAAATGGTCAAGGTAGAAATTTCGGTCACTTTGAGCTGAAGAAAAACCGTGAGAGGCAGCTCCTTTCCTAGCTTATCTTGATCACCAAGTGATTGAGTGTTGTGTGTAAAATTTGGAGATGATTTGAACAAGGAATTGAGAGGTAAAATGAAGGAAATTTTTCTGGTCTTCTTCCCTTGTGTTGCTCGGCTGGTTTGAGGAAGAAAAGAAGGGTGAAAATCTGATGTTAAAGCTTCTAAAGTAAGCTTAAAACCTGTGTTTTAAAACTCGGACCGGATCGCCGCCGGTTCGATCGGTCGAACCGAGAACCGACCAAGTGTCCGGTCCGAGTCATGTTTAAAAACTGGATAAGTAAAAATCTGGTCAAAAATCGAGTTTGACCAAAAAAAATCGGATTTTCCGGTTCAAACAGTTTTTTTTAAAAAAAAAAAAACTCAAACTTTTTCAATATTATGTTTTGACCCCTAGATTGTTAAAAATTATTAATATATCTCAAATATTTCATACTTTATCAATATTTTATTAAAGTTTGTATTATTTTTCAATTAAATCCATAATTTTAATTCTAAACTTGTTAATGCTCATTAAATAATATAAATTGTTACTTGATTGTTCTAATTTCTTTGTATTTTTTTGTTAAATATATTTAAAACATCAAAAATATATGAATATACCTTTATTAATATTAACATGTTATTAGGTATTTTACATATAATATTTTAATTTTTAAATAATTTTTATTTATGACGTCATCCGGTTCAACCCCCATCGAACCCGATTCAACCCATTGACCCCTGACCCCTGAGCTTAACCGAGTCGATACCCGGTCCGGTTCTGAAAACATAGCTTAAAACTTGTGGCCCAAAATTGCTCAAGGTTGTCCACTAAAATAATGCACGTGCGCGTGCATTCCGTGCTCGATTCCTTTCAAGTTTATTTCACTAGTGCATTAAACCTCTAATGCACTTTCATTCATACTATTATTATTCACTCTTAATGGCCTAAAAATAAAGGTTTAAAGTCCCTCAATTAATCGCGCACGCGAAAACGCGTATTTCCGAATTGTACGCGATAAAGTGAAAATTTCAAAAAATTCTTATAACGATAGTATCACTAACTAATAATTGAACACTTAAACATAAAAATACCTATTTCAAGATTAATGTACTATCGGATCAAACATAGTCTCGAAAAATGTGCACTCCTTATTTCTCGCTAAACGAGTTCTAGAAAAATTAATTTTACTAACGAGACGTGTTAAAAATATAATTGAGACATTATTCCATGTAAATAAGTTTAAAGTAGTTAAAATAAATTATTCGGAGAAAATGAGTGAATAAATATTTAATAGAGCCATTAAAATAATATAAAAGTAAGAAAATAAAAATCTGGGTCCTCACAGAGTTGACCTCAAACTGGCTGAGTCATACTCGAGTTCAAAATATTAAATTCGTTAGTTCGCAAGCGGCTTACGAGCTTGAGTGTATATATATATATATATATATATTTTATTTTAATAGTAAAATTACATATATATCCATAATATTTTATTATTTATTAAAAATATTATTTTATTTATTTTTTTAAAAATAATTATTTTTATTTATTTTTTAAAAAATAATTATTTTTATTTTTTTCGAGTTCGAGCTTCAAAATTGTCAGCTCGTCGAGTTCGAGTTCGATAAAATTAAGACAAGACTCTACTCGATTAAAGCAAATCTCGACTCAACTGTATTCGTTTCAGTCCTAGGTTAGGCTATGAGAAGCTCAAATGGCACTGGGGCACAGAAAAATGAAAATTTGTCTAAAGGCCCAATTGTACATGATTGGGAACCCATTCACGGTTCTGCCCAAGTGCATGTATTCTGGATCAATTTCACCACCTCCAACAAACACTACGCCGAGCATGGCCCCAGTTTTAAAGCCATAAATTCAATTCTTTCCGGAAGATTTGAGATCTACCCAACTCGTTCTAATTATTTGGATCGGTTGAAAGGTATTTGAATCCAAATATATTAATGATTTATAAATTTAAATACCACGCAAGTAATCTAAATAGCTTGAAGGATTTGAAAGGATTTCAAATTTTTCATAAAATCACTCAATCTAAACACAGCCTACTGAATCAAGGTGATAATGTGGGAACCGGAAAAGCTTCTAAAATTGGCCTGGTGTTTCAATGCTTGCTTTGCGTAACGCAAATGTGATTTTGTCGGTAGAGAGATGGCAAGATTTTTCAAATGGACCATCATTCCTCGATCTCAAGGTATGCAAGATATTTCGTACGCCAGAAGGGAAAAATTGCAAAAAATTAATCCGTATCAATTCTCATGTTTGTATGAGAGAACATAGTCCACTATATAAAGAAGTTAAAAGAGCAAAAGCTGTTCCATATAGTTACCCCTTACCAGATAACAGTTTGGAGCTGAGTTCCTGCTTGGTTGTTTATGTGTTTCAGGTTGTCCATGTTAAGCTCCATTACTGTGGACTTAGGTTTGTAAAATCAATAGTCAGGTTTCTTGAAGTTGACAAAAAAGACAGAAACTCCGTTACGGGGGGCTTGGGGTCTAGTTAGGTCTTAGCAGCGGGGCACCCTGTGGGGTTTCTATCCCACATCGCTTGGGGGGGTTTTGGGTGTTGGGTTTATAAGTCTCCTCAGTACCCTCACTAGTTACCATGGCTTTTGAGGTGTACTGTGGACTTAGGTTTGTAAAGTCAATAGTCAGGTTTCTTGAAGTTGACAAAAAAGAAAAAAAAATGTTAAGCTCCATTACCATTACTCTGGTGCTCATTGTATCTTTTTAATTTGTCTAATTTATAAATAGATAATAGGTTTTTTTTTTTTAGCAAATTTTAAATTTTTCATTAATTTCGATCTCTTTTCTCTACGGTTCCATTCACTTTTGAATAGAAGGCAGGTTGATAAAAAAAAAATAAAAAAATACCCTCTCTATTCTTTCCTTTCCCTCCTCAAAAACCAAGGCAAACTCAAAAATCTTATTCCTTTATTTCCTTTCCTTTCATTTTGCTCTCATTCACTCAAACAAACAGTGCCTATATGTCATGGAAGAGAGACAAAGGGATAGAGGAAAAGAAGTAGATTAAGGTAATCATTATTATTGTTGTCTAACTAATTGGAGACAATTATGCATAGCTAATTAGTAAAGCTTAAATTTAAAATGTCATTAATGACATAAGTTGACCAAATTCAAAATCTTTAGCTAACTAAAAGTTTGGCATTGAACTGGCCAGTTTACTAAAAACCGTTTTCAGTTAAACAGTTCGATAGTTGAACTGAACGATTTTCCAGTTTAACACGAAATTGAACAGAAAAGTGGGCCAGTCAACTTCAAGTTTAGGCTTAAACGCATGGTTCGATTTAATTGTGAACAGAGCCTCGGGTTTCATTAACTCAAACCCTGTTAATGCCCAACCTGGATAATACTTAATGGGAAAATACATACGGTATATAATAATATACATAATTACATGTACTATAATGTATGCAATGTATAATTTATATTTAAATGTACGATAACGTTATATAATATATTACATATGATTATGTACTAATTGTGAGTTTATGTCGAGCCCAAATAGGTTCGAAGCCCTAATATCTTTATTGGACATCATAGTTTGAGCTCGAATAATGAAAACCTAAAGATTTTATTTCTTTTTTAGTTAAGTTTTTCTCCTTGAGTTGTAAGTCGGGTGCTTGTTAAAAAAAAGTTGAAAGACTTTTTGTAGTAGTACACCCTCTCATCAATATGAACTCTCTTGCTAGCCTCTAATACAACTTAATTAGGCTCCGCCTGCTAGTTATAATACGATATTATATGTATTTCTGTTTGTAAAGGAAAAAATACAAAAATATTAATGGCCATTTGATGAAGAAGAACGGTAGGAAGATAGCATGAGAGTTTTCTTTTGTTAGAAAAAAAGAAGAAAAAAAGAAATTCTTATTGTCCATTTGAGGTAGGGGTGGCAATTTCTCTACCTTGGTGTCTTCCCTGAGAATTTGGAGATCCAAGTCTGGAAAGTGTTACAATTGTGGATCGCTGAAGGGTTTATTCCCCAACATGAGACAGCAAGTCTGGAGAGAATGGCAGAGCAATATTTCAGGGAGTTGGTTGATAGGAATTTATTGATTGTGGGAAAGAGAACTTTAAGCGGTAAGATAAAGACTTGTCGCATTCATGACACGCTGCGTGACTTCTGCAAGAAGACGGCCAAAGCAGAAGATCTTTTCCAAGCAATTCACAAGAATACCAATCCATCTTCCAGCCGTCGACTTTGTTGCATTAACTCTCAATTCTCGGAGTATATTCTTGGAGGACAGCCTGCTGATAAAGTCCGATCATTCTTGAGCTTTGGTCAGGATGAAACTAAGTATAATGAAGATCCCAACTCAAGTATATTTAAGCCCTTCAAACTACTCCGAGTGTTCGATATTTCATCCATATACATTAACTTCCCTGGTCGTTTCCCCACCAAACTACCCAACCTTGTTCTCCTAAAGTTCATTGCCATCAATTTCAACCTCAAAAACTTACCCAAGAGCATGTCTAGCTTGCATAACTTGGAAACCCTAATAGTTCACACAACGGAACCAACCCTTGATATACAAGCAGACATTTGGATGATGACAAAGCTAAGGCTTCTACACACTAATACCACCGCATTCTTGCCGAAGTGTCAGGATCAATCCTCCAGCATTGAATACTTACAAACTATGTCCACAATTTCACCTCACAGTCTGACGAAGGAAGTGTTTGGAAGGACTAAGAAACTCAAGAAGCTTGGTATAAGTGGGAGTTTAGGCACTCTTGTGAAGTCCAATGGTGATTCTGATTTGTTTGAATGTCTTTGCAAACTAAGCTCCCTTGAAAATTTGAAGTTACACAGTGATGAGTCCAAGCTGCATGCCCTTCCTCAACCAGACAAATTTCCAAAAAACCTTAAAACATTGAGTCTGCGTAAGACCGGTCTGGAATGGAATATTCATATGCGTATTCTCGGAGGGCTCCAGTCTCTTGAGGTTCTCAAGCTGAAGGATAAAGCTTTTGTAGGAGCGGAGTGGAAGACAGAAAAAGGGGGTTTTCGTTCTCTTAAAGTTTTGTTCATTGGAGATACAGATTTAGATAATTGGGAGGTTGAAGGAGATGATCTCCCAGAACTGAGATGCCTTATCCTCAAGCGTATCAAATCTCTTGAGCAGATGCCATCTGACTTTGAACACATGAAGAACCTCGAGAGGATTGACCTAGAGCGTACCAACAGGTGGCTGGTTAAATCTGCCAAGGACATTCAAAAATCAAGGCCACAAATTAAGCTTAGTGTTTATCCACCAGAAAAGTGATCGATAAGTAACGATGTTCTGTAAGTGCTTCTCTTACAGGTTAGTAAAACATTTCTACTGACACCATTGAATCTATTTCTTAAAGCAATATCATTATGCGTGAAACTGAAATTTAACCTGTTTTGCAGAATATCATGCTCACTTGCTTTTGTCTTCTGCTCCCTTGAATGAATTCTCAAAAAGGAGGTGCTGAAGCATCTATCTTCTTCATGTTTTCTTCTCTGTTCTGCCTTAATAAAGCCTTCTACCTAGCTCTGGCCAGCAACATTCAGATACTATATAAACTCTTTGAATTGTTTTTGTTTCAATATCTTTGATAATGTCAAATTTTCTTTTCAGCTAGTGTGTTGTGATGAAAATAAGGCCACGGATCTCTTGGCCAAATGTGTGCTAGAAGAACAAGGTGAGAAGGTATTTGTTTCTGCAAGGAATCTCAGCTGGATCACAACTAGAACCTCATATTTTCTTCCTGTTGAGAGGTTGGGTTTTAGTTCCATAGTCTTGCTTCCTTGTATTTTTAAGTTGGGGTGTGAACTTTGAATCTTGCTCTGATGTACTTTCTCCTTGTGTTAATTGAAGAAGTTGGTATTGTCTTTCTTTGGAAAGAAAGTATTACCCAACCAGTGAAGTTAAGTTCCATGTCTTTTGCTCTTCAGATTAACAATACTTTGCTTTCAAAGATTCAAGTGAGGTGGGATGATTGGATTTTCAGGACAGTTTGTTTTTCATCAAATGTTCATAGCAATCAACATCTCATCTATTCAACCACTTTGTTTCTGACAATATTCATCAGATATTCTGATTGTACGTCATCTATGCAACTGGGATTCTCTGTCATTCTTTCACCTTTACGTAATTTTATGCACAATGGTTCTTAAGCTTGATGTTGTTTTACCAAGTTGCAAAAATTTCTTGAGTTTTGTTAGACCATTTAGAAATTAGATCTGTCATTGGCTTCTACTATTCAAAATGCTAGCTAAGAAGTTTAATACCATGCACATGTAACATTCATCATGCACTGAACCATACCACATTATCTGTAATATTTCCTTTATAATACAGTTAGTATGACAGTTTATGAAATACGTGGGTCTATGATATACTTTTGATCCTCTCCAATCTGAGCAAACTTCAAATATTTCACGAAAGTGCATCAGTTTGCTAGTTGTTATAAATTAAAAAACTTACCTTGGTCATAATTCTTCTCTGTTCCTGCTGGTCTTGCAGCCTGAAGATTCCAAATTTGGATGTTTCAATTCGTCAGATCTTTATGGAATTTTCACCATGTCTGATATGATAGCATTCATTACTAAAGTTTTGAGTTCAAAGTAAAGCGGATTAGCCGAAGTAATGGGTAATTCGGCAACTTTGGACATTCATACGTGCTAAAGTTTTCTAACTTTAGAAAGTTTGTGTTCTGCTGCTCGTAGCACAATCAAATCCAAACTTCCGTCGCCCAACAACTGTTTGATGCCTTTTTTCTTGATAAAAACATGTCATTCATTAAATCTACACTAATGGCTGAAATTATAACAATCATACGTAGATACAAACAAATCTGAAGAACAAAATTAGATACTGCAGATTTGAAAAGTTAAGAGAATTTTACACTATGAAAATAAAAAAAATACTTAAAAAAATGTTATAGCCCTACGATCATCTATTTATGCAACTATTTCAAGGGAAAAAAAACTTTAAACCCCTTTAAAAATTGAACTCCTTTGATGGCCCTCCATATAAGGGTGGGTTGTAATTTGTAGTAAGTTAGTACCTTGATAATCAATATTTTTGTTGTACTATGCAAATCAGCTTGAAACCCAAAAGAATTTCGTAATATATTATGGATTGAGATGACCTTAGAGCCCTTTTAATGGATAAGAGTATTTTGAGAAAAAAATTAATTTAGGGATGTAAATGTCTTTTCATCCAAAAAAAGTTAGCAAATTCATGGATTCAATTAATTTAATCACTACAGCAAAATTTTCTAACATAAGATATTAAAGTGCTATAATATCTAGTTACAAAAAAGAACCTTGATGGCTGTAATGAAAAAATAATAGGTATGGGCCACATGTCGTTAGCCATAACTAGTTCAAGTTTTGCCCAAACCCATCATATTTTTTGTGAATTTAAATCGAAATTCAGACCCTGCCCATGCCTATAACGAGCTCCACTTTTATCTAATAAATATAAAATAACACTAGGGGGAGTGCCTGCGCACCGCGCGGGTGTTTGGTGCCTGTGGGAAGGAGGTTTTTTTGTTGAACAAACAATAGTACATTGTGAGAAGAAATAAAATTTAGTATGAAAAGATAAACGATATAATCAATCAATTCACACATCGTTACAATAAAACTGTGTCAAATTGAAGGTCGTTGATAATGCAGAAAGGCAGAGCAACACAGAAAACTAACCTTATTCCAAAATCCCCACCGAAGAGCTTTTTCTTGCTGTTGCTCCAAATCTATAAGATTATAACCAACCCAGACCAATTGGGGTTAGGCAACGCGAAAAATGCTATCTTGCAGTTAGGCAACGCGATAAGAGTCACTAATTGTAGATACTAAGAACACACCAACAAAATTAAGGGAGGAACTGAAAAATTTGGGGGGGGGGGTGAAATCTAATCTCACGCTGAACCACCAGGAGTAGCTGGGACTGAAGAGCATTTTGAGTTGATTAGTATGAAGCCAGGTAGAATTATCTCCAATCCTAAAATGCGAACAGGGAGAAACTGATAATCAACCGTTTAGGCATTAACATACCAACGGTTCGGCAATTGAATTTGGTGTAATTAATGACGAAATAATAGGTAATTTCAAAGTTGAGCTCGGATGGAAGAGAAAACGATGAGGCAAATCGTTCTAGGACAAAAGACAAAAAAGGAAAACTTAACTCCTGAAACTGAAAAGGGATAAAACTGACCAATGTTTGTGGCTCATAAATGCAGAATATAAATGATAGAGAAATGGGTTCCTACCATTGATAGAGAAATCGTTGGCTCATTTCCTAAATCCGATTGCCATTCAAACGTTTCAGACAAAACAACATCTCAAACGGTTATCTGTGGCTGAAAAGGGGAATTATTGGTAGTTAAGGGATATTCCGGTAATTACACCAACACACAAGCATATATGGGTTGTACAAAATGCAAAAACAGTTGCACACTAATTACACATTCCATCAATATCTCAGATGGCTCATCAATGACAACTTTAAATGTATTAAAATGGGGTCATTTCAGTAAACATATCCAAATACATGCTTCCTTAACTTGTACCTAAAGTTTTTAAACTAATACACAACATTTCACATTCCCAAAAAGCCCCCACCTATGCAGTTGAAATTCAACCTATTCTTTGACCAAAACTCAATCTTATATAGTATAAGGATTCAAGTTTGGGAGGCAAGAATTGATATTAAAGTGTGGGGGTGGGGGTTGGGGGTGGAGGGGGGAGGGGAGGACCTGACATGAGAATAGGAGTAAAATTCTTGTAAGCAATCCCCTAAGGTAAAAATCGACAGTTCTCACCCCCTGTTCTGCGGTTGGAACGAACTATTTTTAACTACAATGGAATGAAATTGTAGAATAATGATGAATTTTGGTCTCGAAACTTCGAAATGCAACCTAGAAAGTGTCCTAGGGCTTTGCTAGTTGATTCCAATTCAATAGTATAAAACTCATATCTCCTCCCAAATGTAAAGATTGTGGACTTCAACCCACCTCGATCGGCTTCTGAGCCTTCTCGCTTAGACCCGCTTGACAAGTTTTGACAACTTATTCCACATCAAGAAGCAGTCAATGAAGAAAAAACGTTGACGGTAAAATTTGGAATTGAGAAGACAAGAAGCAGGTGGAAAAGTGGAGGTGGAGCTTTAGGCCCTTATGGAATGAAGGCCGGCAGAATTTTCGGGTACGATGAAATATGTCATGCATGCACATGCACTACAGCAACCAATCTATGGATTAGTATGACAAAAATATACACAAAAAATAACGAGAGTAAAATATCAAGAACTTTGCAGGTGTGCCTTTTCACATAAATCACAATTATTGAATTTGGACAAAATTCAATCAAATATACTATACAATTGTAGATCTATCCAGTGTCAAATTTAATGACAATCCCATGTGACTCTAATAGCAGTTGAGATTTTCGGTATCACTATTCGATGTCAAATCTAATGCCAATTTCACATATCACACGTGGATGAAGAAAATTTGAGTTAAACCAAATCAATTTGAATTATTAAAAAATTAAAGAGTGTGTGACAATTTAAATAAATAGGACGTTTGACAAAAATATAGAAATGATATTGAGTTATCACCAAAAAGTGACATTAAAGATCCCATATGCTTTAGAGATCTTCCATCCGGTTCTTATGCCGGTCAAAAAGGAGAAACGATTTAATCAATTTCTTAGTTTGGTAAAATTCTTATCTTAAGAATATGTATAGAACGAAGCATCAAAACGTAATATCAATGATAATATGCAATCACATAAATGATTTAACAGATGAAATTAAATATGGAGTGTCTTTGTTAGAAAGCTGGTCTTTGTATTGTTTAACTCAATTTTCTTCCAAGTCTGGTAATATCTGGCAACTCAATCTTAAACTATTTAGCAGCCTCGGTGTCAGCCCATGGCCGTAAGACTTATTGCCTAATGTATCGTCCATCATGTCGAAAGACTGGTTCTCCTCGTACAACTGCGAACTTCTTGCAAGGACCACATGATTCGACCGGATGCCGATGCTGTATATTTAAAATTTCGATGTACGATTATATTATAATACTATATTAAATATATATAAAATATTTATTTATATGCATCACATTTTTTATAAATATAGTATTAATACAATATAATTGTGCATTAAATAATGTAATAAAAAAAAACCAGTGGACCGAGTTACACGGAGCCACAATCGCATCGCACCCACATCCACATGATTTTATGGTACAGTTTATTGTTTGTACCTGAGTACGGATTTGGAGTCAATTTGCTTCACTCCCTCGGGAACTTTCCAGCGGCAGCGCCAACGGATTTTCTGTTCTGCATCTTATTTTATTCTTTATCCTATTTTTTATTATATTATTATTTTTCCTACAAAAATATAATGTTTTAGTTCTTTTTATTTTTTTAAAATCCAATAACTATTAATTGAGTAATATAAAAAATTTAACAAACTCAAAAAATCAAAATTCATAAAAAAAAGATTTTTTAAAGAATTTTCTGCTTTTTTTTTTTAATTTCTACTATATATATTACTTTATTGAAACTGTTGTATTTATTTTTTATTCAATTAATAGTATTGGATCTTAAGGAAATAAAAAAAGAATTCAAACATGATGTTTATATAGGAGAAATAGCAATCTAATAAAAAGTGGGATAGAGAATGCTATAAGGTGTGGGACAGAAGATCCGTTGCAAACAGCAACCCTACCTGCCCCAACTACCTCGAGGACTTTCCAACGTGACATTGAAGTTAGAGTCAATTGAAAAGAAAAAAAAGAAACCAACTTCCTCGAGAGGAGTTGGTCACCACATTAATTGTGGGGTGAGAGATCAAAGGTTCAAATCTTTTCTTCCATCAATGTGCCTCAATATGAGATTTGTTTTAAATTCATACGGGTGTGTGGTACACCCGTCTGATTTGATGATAGTTTAGTCCCCCGTCAGGTTCTCCCGAATCAGTTGAGCTACCCCATAGAGTAGGTTCTCCTCCCCCCTCTTAGGAGTAGGAGTGGGTTAGACTAAACTAGATGTTTTTTTACATAAAAAAAAAAGGAATATAAGTAGCAAGAAAATTAATTGAGAAGGATTAATTTTCCAGATTAATTTTCCACGAAAATTAATGAAAAACGCAATAGTAGCAAGAAGATTTAACTAGTTGTCTAAGATAGTAGTTTAAACCTTAAATAGGCTACTAATTGAGAAGGATTTTGCAGCCTAGTATCTTAGCCATGTCATTCACACTAGTAACAACATTCCTGGCCCTTCTTGTAATAGTTCACATAGGAGCTGATTCAGCAGCACCTGATGATGTTGGGTTCATCTATGAAGGATTTCGATCATCAAATCTAAGCCTGGACGGAATAGCCAAAATTACCGACAATGGCCTCTTAAGGATAACCAATATCACCAAGTTACAAATGGGGCATGCCTTCTATCCTGATCCCATCAATTTTAAGAGCACGTCTAACGGCTCAGCATTCTCTTTTTCCACCCAATTTGTGTTTGCAATAGTGCCTCAAGTCTCAGGCCTGAGTGGTCATGGAATGACTTTCGTGATCGCACCAGCAAGACGCCTCCCAGGAGGGCTTCCCACACAGTTCCTTGGCCTCTTTAATGATAGCACCAATGGAAATGCAAGTAATCATGTTTTCGCGGTGGAGCTCGACACTATCCAAACCCATGAGTTTAACGATATCAACGACAACCATGTTGGAATTGACATTAACTCCTTGTTTTCTACAGCATCGCAGCCAGCAAGTTACCGAGATAATAACAAGAATTCATTTGACAACTTAACTCTTAGTAGCGCGCAGCGGATGCAACTCTGGGTGGAATATGATGGGGAGAGCAAGGTAATCAATGTTACATTAGCTCCAATTGCAGTGGCTAAACCAAATACTCCTCTTTTGTCATTGTCATATGATCTTTCGCCTATTCTACGGGAAACCATGTATGTTGGCTTTTCTGCATCCACTGGTTCACTAGCAGCAGCTCATTTTGTATTGGGATGGAGCTTGAAGATGAATGGTGTTGCTCAAGCACTTGACCTCTCTCGACTTCCCAAGCTACCTCGATTTGGACCCAAGAAGGTATCGAAATTTTTTACCGTGGGATTGCCACTAATTTGCACATTTTTGTTGTTGCTCGTAATATCTGGAGTAGCTTATCATCTAAGGAGGAAGTGGAAGTTTGCAGAGGTGATGGAAGAATGGGAGCTTGCCTATGGACCCCATAGATTTAAGTATAAAGACTTGTACATAGCCACCAAAGGTTTTAGAGAAAAAGAGCTGCTGGGGGCAGGGGGATTTGGCAGGGTCTACAAAGGAGTATTGCCTACTAACAAGATGGAAGTTGCTGTCAAGAAGGTATCTCATCAATCAAGACAGGGAATGAGAGAATTTATTGCAGAAATCATCAGTATTGGTCGCTTACGCCACCGAAACTTAGTACCCCTCTTGGGCTATTGTCGGCGTAAAGGAGAGCTACTTTTAGTATATGAATTTATGTCCAATGGTAGTCTTGACAAATTTCTCTACAATCAACCCAAGTCCACCCTTAACTGGAGCCAGAGACTTCGAGTCATCAAAGGCGTAGCGTCCGGATTATTCTATCTACATGAAGAATGGGAGCAAGTAGTGATTCACAGAGATGTCAAAGCCAGTAATGTATTGATAGATGCAAGTTCCCCCCCCCCCCCCCGTCCTCCCCCTTTCTTTCTTGAGGATACCAACTAGACAGCAGAAAAAATTACACATATACCTTTAAACCTTGGTGTTGCTGAATTGTCAGATGATATATATATATATATATATATATATATATATATATATATTTGAAAATGGATGCTCAAATGCCTGAGAGTTGAATCAGATGATGAATTTGATTTTTGCGCTATAACAATGCATCCATGTTTCTGTTAGAAGTCTCAAATGGGGTTCTTATACAGATTTTCACCTTTTTTCACCTGTTGTTCTTGAGAAATTTTGTATATGACGAAAGCCTAATCCATCTTGTGCCATCGTCTATGTCTTTGATGCTGGAATTTGTCCTTGCTTCCTGTCCAGTTTCTCTTCTTTACAGCTGGATTGCTATTGTGAATAAAGAGAGGAAAGGAGAGGAAAGAACCAAAAAGTTGCATGGCCTTCCCCATTCCAGACAGAGTAAAGAGGCTATGGGATGAGTGGAATCTTCGTGCTGCTGTTCTCATCAGTCTTTTTTTCCAATGGTGTTAATATGCTGTGCGGCATCACGTAAAAGAACAGGAAACATGATAGTGACTGCTACCACCTGGTTATTTTATCTGCTTGCTGATTGGTTTGCAGCTTTTGCTGTTGGACTCATCTCCAACGGTCAAAGTAATAATTGTCCTGAGAAATTTGCAGTAAATCAAGACCTTGCAGCATTTTGGGCTCCATTTCTATTGCCACATCTTGGTGCCCCTGATAATATTACCGCCATCTCGCTTGAAGACAATGAGCTGTGGATTAGGCATCTGCTTGGGCTTATCATTCAGTTTTCTGCTGTTGCTTATGTTTTTTCACAATCCCTACGTAACGTATTCTATGTCCCCACAATACTCTTGATTTTTGCTGGAACTATTAAATATGCTGAGCGAACACGGGCTTTATATTTAGCTTGTTTGGGTAATATTAAGGATTCTATGCTTCCACTGCCAGATGCTGGACCAAACTATGCAGCTTATGGAGGAGTACTCATCTAAGGAAGCTGCTCAAGTTCCAGTTGAGATAGAGATAGTGAAGGAACATGACAGAGGCACTCAGACTTCTGCAAATCCAGAAGAAGAGAATTTGAGTCCTGAAGACATCAGTGATATAGATATTGTGCAAAATGGGTATGAATTGTTTACCACTTTTAGGGGCCTGATTGTTGACCATATGTTTAGCTTTCATGAGCGCAGTAAGAGCAGAAAATTGTTCTTCCAAAGGTCTGCATTTGATGCTTTCAGAGTAATGGAGGTGGAGCTCAATTTCATATATGATATTCTCTACACTAAGATGGCTGTGGTACACAGTAAAAAAGGTTATTGTCTTCGATTGATCTGCTCTATACTTATAGTGCTTTCTTTTGAGAGATTTGCATCACATCATAAACCCGATATTAACCATTTTGATGTTGCTACTACCTACATTTTGCTTTCGGGTGCTGTTCTCTTGGATTTTGTAGCCTTTACTAAGCTCATTTTCTCAGACTGGACCATAGTCAAGCTTAAGAATCTCACAGTCAAAACAACTGTATATGCAGTCCGTGAAAAGCTGTCATGTTCCAAAAGGTGGTCTAATACCCTTTGGCAATGTAACTTGATAAACTTTTGTGTGAATCAGCGTTGGAGATGGTTAGATATTGCAGCTGAAACCGTTGGAATCAAGGATGTTCTTGATGAAATGTACTACAAGGAGGACATTGTCATTCCAGAGGACTTAAAGGATTTCATCTTTATTGAGCTCAAGGTTAAAGCTACCAAAGCAAAAACCACAAATGTTGCTAAAGAGATATACTCAGCAAGAGGTGATTTGGCACTGTTGGATTACACCAATCACTACCCATATCCCATCATTTCATCAAGTGTAGGTGACGAAGTTGAATACGATGAGAGCCTGTTGCTGTGGCATATTGCCACTGAGCTATGCTATTGCACGAGTCCTGATGATGGCAATTCCAATCGCAATTATTGTAAGCTTATATCTGATTATATGTTGTATCTTTTGGTTATGAGGCCTAATTTGATGTCTGCAGTTTCTGGCATTGGACAAATTCAATTTCGGGACACATGTGAAGAAGCTAAGAAGTTCTTCTGCAGGTGGAAATCAGAACTAATTATAAGAACCACAGGCTTGGGAATTTGCTGAAAATTGATCACCTGCTGCATAGCCCAGAATGGATTAACTGGAAGAGAATCAAGTTCAGCAAATCGAAAAAGAAATGCATGCGAAAAGCTACTTAATGTAAATGCTCTTGTTAAAGCCATTGAGGTGAAGGGAGATAGAAGCAAATCAATATTGTTCGATGCCTGTAGGCTTGCAAAGGATTTGAAAAAGTTGAATGATAAGAAAAGGTGGGAGATAATGAGTAAAGTGTGGGTGGAACTGTTGTCCTATGCTGCCAGTCACTGCCGAGCAAATGCTCATGCTCAGCAGCTCAGTAAAGGTGGTGAGCTCATTACTTTTGTCTGGATACTGATGGCTCATTTTGGATTGGGAGAGCAATTCCGAATTGAGGCGGGACATGCAAGAGCAAAACTGATTGTTGGAAAATAGCAACTAAGAGTGACCATTTTCATTCTAGCTGTAAAATGAAAGAGTCCTCCAACTTGGATGTACTCGACTTAGGTGAGATTTGTGGGTTGCAAAAGACTTCCCTTATCCCTTTTTTTCTTTTGAGTTTCAATTTCCGAGCCACAATTCACACTAGTGCTTTTTATAAGATGTGCTGATTTATCTTATGTTTCCTGTGGCTTTGGTATCAAGTGAGCATTATGTGAAGTTTTTTCATATGTCATTCACACACATTAGGATGTGTGTTCTAATATGTTGCCTGTGCTTTTCTTTCTCTGTTTGAAATACGAAAATACTTTTATGACAAAAACATGAAAAGCTGGATTACCAATATTTCATGGGGAGAAGGAATTGCTGACTGAATCTCATCTCTCCAACCAAATAACTTGTGAAAGGCATAACAGGTGTAAGTGGTACAGTAGTATCCGTCTTGTGAAACACAGTCACCTCAGTTCATCTTCCTCATTTGATACTGATACTGACATCTTTTGTAGAACTTAAAACTTACACTTTTCCTCTTTTAGCGAATCAACAATCAGTTATTCCATTTTTCCGAACGAATATTCACTTCATTTGAGCTGATTTCAGCGCTTTTCTCAGCTCCATGTTAGCTAAGGACGGAGGTAAAATAGAATTCAACTGAGGAGGTTCTCTTATAAAACAAAGAATAAACAAAATGAAGTTTCTAATTCTTATAATCTTATTATGATTATCATTATTTTGTTTTTTCGGTTTTTCGGTTTCGACCCTTTCTTTAGTGAGTGCAGACTGCAGACCATAATACACGTCAAGGCAACTGCAATGCTAGTGGTAAAAAGTAAGATAATGTTATTTTTCCAGGCCAAACCATTTTTTTTAACCTCCCACCCTTCCCACTCCCAATTGTTGAGTCCAAAATTTGAACCCTCAACCAAATAGCGGGGGAAGTCCCTGACTACTTGGCCAACTTAGATTCTTCTGTCTGAGAAAACAAGTTTCATCGGCTAAAAGACTCGCATCTGAAAAGTGTAACATGTTGTTTTCGTAGGTATCACGAACTATGTCTTCTGGAATTGTGCAGATGTCAAAATGTCAATTCTTTTGGGCTGAGGAAACAAATGACCATTTCTTGTCTTCCAGCATCATGATTTACACATTTGCGATTTTTTCCCTCTTCTAGTAGTGCAGGATCTAGTTTGACATTGACTGATGGCGACTGTACTATGATGCATTGACAGCAAAGTGGGGAGGTGGTGCGTGTCATTTCCAGCAGAATTTGCTGGGATGCTATTAAATGTGCATATAAGACCAGGCGAATATCAACCTTCCTTTTACTATGTTAGGCTGCCTGATTTATGCTATCTGTTCATTTACCATTGACCAAGCGCGGCTCCATGGTAGACGAACGGTTTATTTTCATCAATGGTGTGCCATTGTCATGTTCTCAATTTGCTCCATCATAGAGAAATTGTGATCTGGTGGCCTTCACCTCCTCTTAGTACATTCAAGCCAACTGTTGATGGTTTGGCGAAATTAATAGGTATAGCAGTAATGGTCCTCCCCAGGTTGTACCGCACTGGCGTTATAAGTTCTATGCAGAAGCTCTTATTAAGGAGGAGGTTGAGACTAGATTTTCCAAGAAGGCATATGAATTTTCATGGTTTATGGATTGAAATGCTTGCTGGTGAGATTAATCAAAGAATTAGTAGAGGGGAAGGAAAATCCAACTTCTCATATGTATCCAAATAGTGCTGGCGCTGCATCAGTAGAAAGGAGATGCAAGCATAATCGTAGTAGCAGACTTGTAAACTAGATAGGTTGCATGTTTTTCTAGATGGAAGCAAGGCACCTTATATCTTGTACTTCTCTTGTAAGCTACTTAGTCACTAGTGCATTTACCTTCAAAGGAAAAAAACATCGGAAAAAATATTAATACAAAAGAATAATTATTAGGAAAGACATACTTGGTACAAGCATATACGCAATAGGGGTTAGGAATCAATTAAATTGATCAAAGTTTACTGAAAATGAGGGAGTGAAAAAGAACGAGAAGTAATTACTAGCAGAAAAAAAAAGGGCAAAAAACCAAGAAAAACAAACATTGCCGCAAGCGAGGGCTTCCATTGACATCTCTTGTACATTTCCGATTCAGCAAACTTATCAAATCGGGAACTGAACTGTATTTTGTTTTAAGTTTTAACTGAAGGCTGAATCAGTTAAATCTCGGGCTAAGCTCTACAACCTCAGGAAGCATGTCTAAGCCCAATTCCAGAATTAGTTTCTTGTTAGATTATTTATGTATGTCGAGCACATGTAGTTTGTAATAGACTTGGAGTTTTTCTCATAGTTATTAAACACAATTTGATCTGGTGGTTCGACTCGTCAAGTCTGTGAACTGGTCATTGAACCAGGCCAAATTTTTTGATTCAAACATTCCTACAAGTGAACCGTTGACTTTTTAACGGATCGACGGTTTAATCGGTCAATCCGATGAACCATTCGGTTTTATAGGGAACCCAGTTTACATGTTAAAAATTTTTAGATGTGAAGATTTGAACCCAAACTTCTTGTATATATGCAAATGCAATTACCACTATAGCAACAACTCATTTGTTGATTGTTTAGTCTTTTTTATATTATCTATTAGACTTTTATCCTTATTTTATTTTTTAAAAATAAAATTTATTTGGAATCTTTTAATAAATTTTATTACTCCCCAAACTCTATAAATTATGAAACGAATATAAAACATAACATATCACACAATTCATTCTAATATCGTTTAATAACTATCATAATAATTTTTTACACACAATTCATGTCTAATAATCTTTTGCACCTAAAATTCATAAATAAACCCGATAATTACACTTAAATAAAATTTTATACTTGAACTTTGATAGATTACTAATTGAATTTAGGTTTTATTAATTTTTATAAGAATTAATGATTCTATAATAAATTAGGCAAATTCAGCATTTACTATGACATAATTTATTATAGTTTTAACTATATCAAAAATTATGAAATATAATATTTAAATATATTTAGTGACTCACCGGTTGAACCATTCACTCATTGGTTGAACCAGTAACTCATTCACCCACCTCTTTCGTCAGCTCCCTTTCGGACCGGGTTTAATAACTATAGTTTTTCTAGTCGAACTTTGGGAAGAAAACTGAAAATTGAGTGGCCAAGCTGATTTAACTTGAGACATTACTTCATATGAGCTAATTTCCTTTTTCTAGTCAAGGAGCAACGGATGTTTTGATTCGCCTAAAACTTGTGAGATCGATTTAATTTTATCTTTTTCTTTTATTTATTAGTATTCGCATATTTCTTATTTGCAATGCTTGTGATTATTTAATTAATTGATTGTCTTGGATCCAGATAATTAGTTGATTGGGTAATCTATTGTCAATTAGGACATTAAATCCATAATTGTTTAATTGTCCTAAAATAGTGACAACTGGCATAATTAGGTTTGTGTCAGGGGAATACGCGAGCTAATCTAAAATAACCCTGGTAGTGCGTTATTTGGTTAGAATAGGGCTTCTCTAATACGTAAGGCAATTGGGGAATTAAATTCTATGGGCGTACCTAGGATTATTTCTCAATTAGAGCAGTGATTAACGGGCGTACCTTGATCACCGACACAGTAAGAAGGGGTTGACTGCCATCGCTTGTTTGGTAGTTATAACCTATTTATTGATGAATAATTGGAATTGCCTTTGCTTCAATGATCAACTAGATGAACCATTGCTGAAGTTATTTCTTGGCTAGATCCTTAATTATCACTCATTTGATTTTAGTAATTGGTTATTTAATTTTTAGTAGTTTCTTAGATTTTAGTTGAATTGCTTAAATTGTCACCCCTGAAATAAAAACACCCCCCTTGTCACTGTGAATTTGAAAAGGAACAATTACTCCCAGTCCCTGTGGATTCGACCCTGCTTACCGCTATCTATAGAAATTAACTTTAGTTTGAGCAGGTTTTATTATTGCACAGGTTTCGACAACCTGTCAATATGTTTGGTAGGTGATTAACACCGAGAATTTCGAAACAACAAGTCCCAATCAAGGTTAAGGCGTCAACTAGCCAAAAAGAGGGTTTTTTAATCCCTGAGTCAGTTTCGAACTTCGGCCACAACTCATTCAATTCAACTTGGAATTGAGCGTAGTTAGTGGCGTTGAAAACTAGATTCATAAATCTACAATTTCTTAGAAGAAATCATTTCAAAATCTATCCACAGCTAGCTCATATATGAGCATCAATTCGCTGCTCAAAACAGAGCTCCCAGTGTAGACGCGAAACAGGATAGTCATGTTCAAATGATTGGTATAGACTACTCAGGTGGAATTAGAAAGTGCATTTTATACCATTGGAAAGCTGGGAATGTCTAGTTTCCAGTGCCACAAACAGCACTCGATTTCGACATCGGAGAAAAAGTTATAGTTGTTTAAAAAACACTGCCAGAGCAGTTTCAGGAAAAATTCCAATTTTACTGGACTTTCGAAAACTCAACATCTACCCATCCAAATCACGAAATTTTTTGATGAAACTTTCTACACAACCCACACAACATGTATACATCATAAACAAGTCATTAGAACCACAAAAAAAATTGCTCTAAGGCCACGGCATGTATAGGGGCAGAAATGGAAAAAAATTTCCTCATCATTTCCTTTGAGTTTTTCTTCAACAATACAACCTATTTGCACTAGATTAAACACTAATCCAACATTAATAATATCAAAACACAACAAATCAGTCCATCAAGTCATAGTAGGAGTTCATAGAGCCCACACACCAAATTTCTAACAATTTAAAGCTACCTATGAGAATCCAAGAGCTCATGAGTGTAATCTAACTTCTATAAATCAAGAATTAAGGGATTGATCATTACTTACTTTCCTAAATGGTCAAGGTAGAAATTTCGGTCACTTTGAGCTGAAGAAAAACCGTGAGAGGCAGCTCCTTTCCTAGCTTATCTTGATCACCAAGTGATTGAGTGTTGTGTGTAAAATTTGGAGATGATTTGAACAAGGAATTGAGAGGTAAAATGAAGGAAATTTTTCTGGTCTTCTTCCCTTGTGTTGCTCGGCTGGTTTGAGGAAGAAAAGAAGGGTGAAAATCTGATGTTAAAGCTTCTAAAGTAAGCTTAAAACCTGTGTTTTAAAACTCGGACCGGATCGCCGCCGGTTCGATCGGTCGAACCGAGAACCGACCAAGTGTCCGGTCCGAGTCATGTTTAAAAACTGGATAAGTAAAAATCTGGTCAAAAATCGAGTTTGACCAAAAAAAATCGGATTTTCCGGTTCAAACAGTTTTTTTTAAAAAAAAAAAAACTCAAACTTTTTCAATATTATGTTTTGACCCCTAGATTGTTAAAAATTATTAATATATCTCAAATATTTCATACTTTATCAATATTTTATTAAAGTTTGTATTATTTTTCAATTAAATCCATAATTTTAATTCTAAACTTGTTAATGCTCATTAAATAATATAAATTGTTACTTGATTGTTCTAATTTCTTTGTATTTTTTTGTTAAATATATTTAAAACATCAAAAATATATGAATATACCTTTATTAATATTAACATGTTATTAGGTATTTTACATATAATATTTTAATTTTTAAATAATTTTTATTTATGACGTCATCCGGTTCAACCCCCATCGAACCCGATTCAACCCATTGACCCCTGACCCCTGAGCTTAACCGAGTCGATACCCGGTCCGGTTCTGAAAACATAGCTTAAAACTTGTGGCCCAAAATTGCTCAAGGTTGTCCACTAAAATAATGCACGTGCGCGTGCATTCCGTGCTCGATTCCTTTCAAGTTTATTTCACTAGTGCATTAAACCTCTAATGCACTTTCATTCATACTATTATTATTCACTCTTAATGGCCTAAAAATAAAGGTTTAAAGTCCCTCAATTAATCGCGCACGCGAAAACGCGTATTTCCGAATTGTACGCGATAAAGTGAAAATTTCAAAAAATTCTTATAACGATAGTATCACTAACTAATAATTGAACACTTAAACATAAAAATACCTATTTCAAGATTAATGTACTATCGGATCAAACATAGTCTCGAAAAATGTGCACTCCTTATTTCTCGCTAAACGAGTTCTAGAAAAATTAATTTTACTAACGAGACGTGTTAAAAATATAATTGAGACATTATTCCATGTAAATAAGTTTAAAGTAGTTAAAATAAATTATTCGGAGAAAATGAGTGAATAAATATTTAATAGAGCCATTAAAATAATATAAAAGTAAGAAAATAAAAATCTGGGTCCTCACAGAGTTGACCTCAAACTGGCTGAGTCATACTCGAGTTCAAAATATTAAATTCGTTAGTTCGCAAGCGGCTTACGAGCTTGAGTGTATATATATATATATATATATATTTTATTTTAATAGTAAAATTACATATATATCCATAATATTTTATTATTTATTAAAAATATTATTTTATTTATTTTTTTAAAAATAATTATTTTTATTTATTTTTTAAAAAATAATTATTTTTATTTTTTTCGAGTTCGAGCTTCAAAATTGTCAGCTCGTCGAGTTCGAGTTCGATAAAATTAAGACAAGACTCTACTCGATTAAAGCAAATCTCGACTCAACTGTATTCGTTTCAGTCCTAGGTTAGGCTATGAGAAGCTCAAATGGCACTGGGGCACAGAAAAATGAAAATTTGTCTAAAGGCCCAATTGTACATGATTGGGAACCCATTCACGGTTCTGCCCAAGTGCATGTATTCTGGATCAATTTCACCACCTCCAACAAACACTACGCCGAGCATGGCCCCAGTTTTAAAGCCATAAATTCAATTCTTTCCGGAAGATTTGAGATCTACCCAACTCGTTCTAATTATTTGGATCGGTTGAAAGGTATTTGAATCCAAATATATTAATGATTTATAAATTTAAATACCACGCAAGTAATCTAAATAGCTTGAAGGATTTGAAAGGATTTCAAATTTTTCATAAAATCACTCAATCTAAACACAGCCTACTGAATCAAGGTGATAATGTGGGAACCGGAAAAGCTTCTAAAATTGGCCTGGTGTTTCAATGCTTGCTTTGCGTAACGCAAATGTGATTTTGTCGGTAGAGAGATGGCAAGATTTTTCAAATGGACCATCATTCCTCGATCTCAAGGTATGCAAGATATTTCGTACGCCAGAAGGGAAAAATTGCAAAAAATTAATCCGTATCAATTCTCATGTTTGTATGAGAGAACATAGTCCACTATATAAAGAAGTTAAAAGAGCAAAAGCTGTTCCATATAGTTACCCCTTACCAGATAACAGTTTGGAGCTGAGTTCCTGCTTGGTTGTTTATGTGTTTCAGGTTGTCCATGTTAAGCTCCATTACTGTGGACTTAGGTTTGTAAAATCAATAGTCAGGTTTCTTGAAGTTGACAAAAAAGACAGAAACTCCGTTACGGGGGGCTTGGGGTCTAGTTAGGTCTTAGCAGCGGGGCACCCTGTGGGGTTTCTATCCCACATCGCTTGGGGGGGTTTTGGGTGTTGGGTTTATAAGTCTCCTCAGTACCCTCACTAGTTACCATGGCTTTTGAGGTGTACTGTGGACTTAGGTTTGTAAAGTCAATAGTCAGGTTTCTTGAAGTTGACAAAAAAGAAAAAAAAATGTTAAGCTCCATTACCATTACTCTGGTGCTCATTGTATCTTTTTAATTTGTCTAATTTATAAATAGATAATAGGTTTTTTTTTTTTAGCAAATTTTAAATTTTTCATTAATTTCGATCTCTTTTCTCTACGGTTCCATTCACTTTTGAATAGAAGGCAGGTTGATAAAAAAAAAATAAAAAAATACCCTCTCTATTCTTTCCTTTCCCTCCTCAAAAACCAAGGCAAACTCAAAAATCTTATTCCTTTATTTCCTTTCCTTTCATTTTGCTCTCATTCACTCAAACAAACAGTGCCTATATGTCATGGAAGAGAGACAAAGGGATAGAGGAAAAGAAGTAGATTAAGGTAATCATTATTATTGTTGTCTAACTAATTGGAGACAATTATGCATAGCTAATTAGTAAAGCTTAAATTTAAAATGTCATTAATGACATAAGTTGACCAAATTCAAAATCTTTAGCTAACTAAAAGTTTGGCATTGAACTGGCCAGTTTACTAAAAACCGTTTTCAGTTAAACAGTTCGATAGTTGAACTGAACGATTTTCCAGTTTAACACGAAATTGAACAGAAAAGTGGGCCAGTCAACTTCAAGTTTAGGCTTAAACGCATGGTTCGATTTAATTGTGAACAGAGCCTCGGGTTTCATTAACTCAAACCCTGTTAATGCCCAACCTGGATAATACTTAATGGGAAAATACATACGGTATATAATAATATACATAATTACATGTACTATAATGTATGCAATGTATAATTTATATTTAAATGTACGATAACGTTATATAATATATTACATATGATTATGTACTAATTGTGAGTTTATGTCGAGCCCAAATAGGTTCGAAGCCCTAATATCTTTATTGGACATCATAGTTTGAGCTCGAATAATGAAAACCTAAAGATTTTATTTCTTTTTTAGTTAAGTTTTTCTCCTTGAGTTGTAAGTCGGGTGCTTGTTAAAAAAAAGTTGAAAGACTTTTTGTAGTAGTACACCCTCTCATCAATATGAACTCTCTTGCTAGCCTCTAATACAACTTAATTAGGCTCCGCCTGCTAGTTATAATACGATATTATATGTATTTCTGTTTGTAAAGGAAAAAATACAAAAATATTAATGGCCATTTGATGAAGAAGAACGGTAGGAAGATAGCATGAGAGTTTTCTTTTGTTAGAAAAAAAGAAGAAAAAAAGAAATTCTTATTGTCCATTTGAGGTAGGGGTGGCAATCGGGTCAGAAACGGGTTGACAGGTCAGGTTGAGATCTGGATATAATAGATTATCTGCTGATCCGAACACGACCCGTCAATCCAAAACGGGTCAGGATACTTTATCCGAACATGAAAATTTTGAATTGATGGGTTGGCGGGTCAGCCCGAATGACTTGAAATATAATTTCAATTTAGTAATTTACCATTGTAGTTTCTAACAGAACCAATTTCGCACAGGCTAATTACATAATCACGTAATAAAAATCTTGATAAAACAATCCCAAACCAAATTTGAAATAAATTAAAACATTGTAAAAATATTTTAGCTCAAACCAGATCTAAAATAAATTAAGATATTATAAAAATAGAAAATAATGTAATATATCATTTGTCAAAATATAATAATTCCAATTTCACACAAGTTAAACAAATTCATTTAGGATTAAGTGGTTAATACCTTTGGGGAAAAAAAATAACTTAGTTTAGTTAGATAAAATATTTTTATATTTATTAATTTATTTTTAATTCATAAACAGATTATCGAGTCAACCCGTGAGTGACCTGAATTCGATCTTTTTTTTTCGAATTCATCGGGTTCGATTCGATTCTGATCCGAACCCGTGAAGTCTCAATTCAAATCCATTTATTTCGTATTAGATTTGTGTCGTATTTTCAGGTCACGTCGAAAATTGCCACCCTAATCTGAGGGATAACAGAAGAAGCTTCATGAACTTTAGATATTTTGTTGGCTAACCATATGATCTTGTGGTCACATAGAGTTGGAGATGAATTGGGAACTCCAGGCCCCCGCTCCCTACTGCCGTTTGGAATTAAATTTGTCTGGACTACGGTTCCAGACGTCTGTACACTCTTCTGCTCTTTCTTTATCAACATCAACGTGTAACTGTAGTAATTGAATTACTAGTCCATTGAATGGTTCTCGCATCAAACTTATATAACTGTAGTAATTGCTCGGAATAGAGTTGAAGAAGCATGGCTATCCATTTTATTGGTCCAGAGCATTCAGAAAGTGCCTGGACCCAGTGCATTGTTTGACTATTGGGATCAATTATTGCCCCCTTTCGATTTAGATTTCTTTCTTTCATCTTCTCCCTTTTATCTCCGTCAGTTTATCAGAATACTTCTTGCTGTAACAAAAATAAAACTAATTGCTTCACATGATATTTGAGCTGCTCTTTCTACAAAACACGAGTCTTGAGATTCAGTTTTCAGATACTCCAATAGTGAAACAACATTTTCTGTGGAGTGATAAAAAAAGAAGAAACAATTTTTACATTAGTCTAGCATGTTACATCATTAGTCTCTAAAACAGCTACTTATCCTATTTACCAAAATCCAAAGTTTATTTCCACTTTCTTTGTTCTGTCCCAATTCAGAATTATTTCATATGAATATTATCAAAAAGTACCTTGTGAGCTTATGAATGGAAGTGAAGTTCAAACGTTAACCTCAAAATTTCAGAACCCAGAAGCATCCACTTTGTTTGTATGCAGTCCAACCAATCATCAAACCACATATTCCCCCTGAGAAGGGCAGAAACCACACTCCACTCACCAGGTCCATATAATAATAATGCCAATCAAATTTTTGTGGCAGTTAGAAATTCCTCAGCCAGTGCAGAGATTTCCCATTTCTAGACATGCATCTGTCAGCCTCAACAACCACCGTATAAAAGCCTCCCATACCTCTCCCTCGGTCCCTCCTAACCAACTTTTGAACTCAAATCTTAAAGCTGGCTTCTTGAAGTTCGCAAGCATCAACAAGAAACTTACCAGCTATCCCATTGTTCCTGATAACACTAATGGCTTCCTCTGTCTCAACTTTTGGAGCAGTTAATAGAGCTCCGGTACTGTGTTTTCTAGCCATCTTATCTTTACTCTCTAGCCCAGAAAAACAAAAAGGGTCTTTGAGTTCATCGAACTTGTAATGACTTTACTGTTTGAAGATCATCTTATTGTGAAAATCGTATCTTTTGTCTCAACTGACTTGGACAGCAAAAACCATTAGAGTACTTCATTTTTTTGCTTGTTAAAGCATAAGTATTTAGTTTCTAAAGTATTTGTCCAGTGATGGAGGAAGTGTTTGTCAAATTTTGATCCGTTAGAGTACTTCATTTTTTCCCTCCGTATCTGGAGAAACAGATCCTTGAATTAGTTTTCCTTTTGGTTGAGGAAAGTGACTTTATGGTGATCAATCTGAGTGTAATAAGGAATTAATTAGCCAGTAATTTGATATAACTAGGATGGGATGTCCAGATAGTTTCAATTCTTGTACTGCATTATCTCTGAATCAATTGATACACTTGGTGCAGTTGAGCATGAATAGTTGCAGCGCGGGAACTTCAGTTCCAGGCACAGCTTTCTTTGGCAAAAGTCTAAAGAAAGTTGCATCCAAAGTAGTCAGCCCCAGTTATTCATCTGGAAATTTGAAGATTGTTGCGGAAGGGGACGAGCAGAAACAGACCAAAAAGGATAGGTGGCAAGGGCTTGTTTACGACGCCTCGGATGATCAACAGGATATTACCAGAGGAAAAGGAATGGTGGACACACTCTTTCAAGCTCCTATGGGTGCTGGCACTCATGATCCAGTCTTGAATTCTTATGAGTACATTAGCACCGGTCTTCGCCAGTAAGGAGTTCATCTATTGATCTTACAGAGGTTTCGAGCAATTTGTAATTTGGACTCAAGTGCCTAATGGAATTTGGTTTCAATGTGCAGATATCAATTGGACAACAATATGGATGGCCTATATATTGCTCCTGCTTTCATGGACAAGCTTGTTGTTCACATTAGCAAAAATTTCATGAATCTGCCAGGCATTAAGGTTTGCTATTCTTCAATTTGCTAAAGGTTTGAGTTGAATAGCTTTCCAGATGAAACGGAATTTTTATAGATTTCTCAAAATTTTACAGATTCCCCTGATTTTGGGCATATGGGGAGGCAAAGGACAGGGAAAGTCATTCCAATGTGAACTTGTATTCGCCAAAATGGGCATCAAGTGAGTTAACGTTTCCATCTTTTAGGCATTAGATTTAGTCAAAACATAAACCAGAACTGCATGAGTTTAATGGACAACTCAAAATTGAGAAGCAAAAGTTATGTGCTTCATTCTTCTTAAATAAATTTTCTGTTTCAAATTGTTAGCCCCATTATGATGAGTGCTGGAGAACTGGAAAGTGGAAATGCTGGCGAACCAGCAAAATTGATTAGGCAAAGGTACCGTGAGGCAGCAGACAGAATTTCTAAGGGGAAAATGTGTGTCCTCTTCATCAATGATCTTGATGCTGGAGCTGGAAGGCTTGGGGATACTACACAGTATACAGTTAACAACCAGATGGTGAATGCAACTCTGATGAACATTGCTGATAATCCCACCAACGTTCAGCTACCTGGTATGTACAACAAGCAGGAGAATCCTCGAGTTCCGATCATAGTCACAGGTAATGACTTCTCCACCTTGTACGCCCCTCTCATCCGTGATGGTCGCATGGAGAAATTCTACTGGTCTCCAACCAGAGAAGATAGGATCGGTGTCTGCACCGGTATCTTCCGAGCTGACAATGTACCGAGGGAGGACATCGTGAAACTTGTTGACACCTTCCCTGGACAATCAATTGGTATGTTCAGTCAGTGTGATTATTTATCGAGGGACCAAATTAAAATGCAAAGTTCTGCCTAATCATCACAAGTAGCTGTTTACCTTTGCAGATTTCTTCGGCGCCATCAGGTCAAGAGTGTATGATGATGAAGTCAGGAATTGGATTGGAAGTACTGGAGTGGAAAACATTGGAAAGAGGCTGGTGAACTCGAGGGAGGCACCCCCATCTTTTGACAAACCAAAAATGACACTTGACAAGCTCCTTGAGTATGGAAACATGCTAGTCCAAGAGCAGGAGAATGTGAAGAGAGTCCAATTATCCGACAGGTACTTGAAGGAAGCGGCACTTGGAGATGCAAATGAGGATGCTTTCAAAAATGGATCTATCTATGGTTAGCACTCAGCTCCCTTCATCCTGGGCCTTTTATGAGAGTTTGAAACTTGCTTTAACCGTGTAATGGAAATGAAGTTGGGAAAAGATTTTCAACAAACGTTCTTTTCATTGTCTGGATGCAGGAAAAGCAGCCCAACAAGTTCATGTTCCTGTCCCTGAAGGCTGCACTGACCCAAATGCAGCAAACTTTGATCCAACTGCTAGGAGCGACGACGGAAGCTGCATGTATCAGGATTAGAAACTTTCCGTTTAAGGCTATTCAATATACTAATTACTACCAGTATCTTTTCTGCAACTAGTGATGCGAATTCTGTTCCATATCATATTTTAGCATCACAAAATTCTCTCGATAATTACTGTATATCTGCCTACAATGGCTTTGCAAGATCAGATTTTTGCCTTCTATTTTACCCTTTTCTTTTTTGATATGTTTCTTGTACGAAGTTCCGTTAGCCAATTCGATTTCCTTGCAGCCCCTGCGTTGCTAATTATAGAACATGATATCCTTCTGCATCGACTTTGCTAAGCTGAATGATTAGTTTCTTGAAGTGGAATACTAAACTTTTTGCAGCCAAAAAGTCCACAGAATAAAAAGGAATGCATTTTGGGTACTACTATCAATTCCCATCTCAACCTTCTGAACTTTATTCAACGATTAAGCCACCCAATCTAATGCAACATGTGCTAGAGGTTACGGAGTACAGGTGGATGCAAGATTGGTCTTTCACAAAGGAAATACAAAAACACTTGCGTGTTTGTTTCTTTACATAAAATTCGATCCAGAACAAGAATTCAAGCCTGAACTGCCCAAGGATGTGGAGAACAACACAAGGGAATCAGGGATTCAATCCTGCCAGACACGAGTTCCTACTTCCTTCTAGTTTCTTGGATATAACGCTGACCAAGTTGTAGAAAAAGCAGAAACAGTAGTCGATACTAGTAAGATATGTATCATTCCTGGCAGAGACGAATCTTCCCCAAAATCAACCGATCATAGGTGCCCGTGAGACTTTTCCTGAGGAGTCAGTGAAGATTCGCACCCGGTCTGTTCTGAAATCCATTGTAACGAAATAATCAGGCGGAATCACATGAACGTTAACTCCAGGCATCTCTTCCTTGATCCTTCTTTCTGCTTCTTCACTTGTTAATCCCACCAACTCCGGCCATGTTTTTCTCTCACCTGATCCACCACCACCATACCGGTATCCTACCCATCAAAAAAAAAATTTGTATCAGCAGAGTTATCGAGAATTTCTTCTTGATAGAATGCTCCAACTTTTTCCTAACTCCACTATTGACATCTTATGACTCGTTACACTTAATTTTCAACATATGCTTCTAAATCTGTAAAATTAACCGATTAAGAATCTAACGATTCATTAATCTTCAAAGCATTAGAATCCTGATTCCAAGGAGTGATAGTACTATGATGCCAGTTTCATTTACTTGCCGAAAGAACATTCCATTTTTCCCTTGAACAAGGAGTTTTGGACCCGGTCAAAAGTTTAAATTTGATGATGTATAGACTGAGAGGCAAGGGAAGTGTTACCTGGTAAGGTTGGTAATGGCTGCTGAGGTTGGTCGTTGGAGATTGCATTTTGCTTGCTATCCTCTTCAGCCATGACTGATAAGCTTTAAAATTTAGATCAAACAATGGGGACGACAGGTGTTTGCTAGGTACTAACTCCAATGTCCAACGTAGTATTTAAAGATTTTTAAAGATTAGGAGCAACATTTCACCCCATCACCACCCATCCGAAACAAAAAAGGAACCTATAGAGATAAGTTAAAAGGAAATCATTGGGAATGGGGAAGGACTTTTAAAATCTTTTTTATTATCACGTTCAGAGTTCGAATCCTGACATTTGAAAAATTGGTTTAACTGGTAAGACTCGAAATCCCTTATTGATGGATTCGAGTAACATGCACTACCAACAGTCTCTTATTGATGGGCTATATGTAAGAATTAGAGTAAGCCACCAAAAAATTATCTCTTGCTTACTTTAATTTTGAAATCGCTAACCTCCCCTATTCCTAATTTATTATGAATTATTATTTTATGCATTGCTAGTATATATATTGTCAGGTTTAAAAGCATGTCAACTAATATTACTTTAAATTTTACATGTACCATGATTCTAAATCCCTTCACATATATATCGTTAATAGATAGAGGATTAATAATTTATTATTATCAAAAAAAGAAAATCTCTAGAGATTTTATTGGCTGGCTTTGTAGACTTACGTTTGCTTTGCATTCTCCGTCTCCCAAATGGAATATTGCCGGCCAGCAATTAGACCGCATCAAACATCCTCCAAGCTTGTCATTTCTTCTTTCTAGCCTGTGTTTCTAATGGACCACTATGGATCCTTTTTGGCCCAATTATAATATGTAGCCCTGGCCAACGAGCCAGAGACTCCTGTCCGAAAAGTACGCCCACATTTCCTGCACTGGACCAGAGGAGAGTCGTAGTTTGCCATTGAAAAACAACACCGAGGTGATAGCCCAGAACCATTTTGGGCTGGACCCACAATTCCTTTGGATTTTTCATCAATGATGGCTACTTGAAAGTGTTTGATTAAGCCTAAAACAGTCTAGTATTTAAATTTGTTTGTTTAATTTTAACAAATTTGAAATTATATACAGGTTTGGTTAGTCTATTTATCAAGCCAATGCAAATGACTTCTTATCGAGTCAAACGTAACTCTAGCTCAAATAGTTTGAATATCTTATATATTAAATCTCAATTTTTATACTAATCGATCGAGTTTGAAACCTTATTAAACACAAAATATTATTTATTTTGATTTAATTAGTTGACAGACCAAACTGAATGAGTTGTTATTGAGTTGAGTTATATTCGAATGTCAAATAGTTTGGTTCATCTTTTAATCCTAATAGAGTGCACAAATTGAATCACTTTTGGCAAAACTTGTTTAGAGGCAAGGCAAGCTTGAACTCCCACTATTTCACAGGGGATGATTATTTTATTTCCTGCCCCTTGTTCGTTGAGGGGAGATGGTAGTAATATGTGCAAGCCATTGTAACGTTTTAGGGTAGTTTGGTCCTCCCACACACTTTGAAAAAAAAAAAAAGAATAAAGAAATAAATACATGCGAGAAACAAAAAAGCCAGCAATTGAGTGATGAGAGTTTAAGTCCCTTTTCTCCCACATCGGTCCAGTGAGGGTTGAGTGACGAGAGTTTAAGTCCCTTGGTCTAACTTGAAAGTCAGCAATTGCCTTTTGAATTGGATTGAGAATTAGGTTTAAAATTTCTTCCTCTCTATTGTTGGAAAGAGAGACAAAAAAGCAATAAATTTTCTTTTGAATGATTGCGGCCAAACCAAATGAGCAAAACATTGGCGTGCAGGCTGCCGACCTTGTGAATAGGTGTTTACTACATTTCTAAACTATTGCTTTTGGAATAGGGCAGGTTCTTGTTTCGAATTCGACAAATTCTCTATTTCCAGCTTTCAATTTGTTGAACCTTTTCATGAAGCAAGACTTTAGCATAGTGGAATTTTATGAAATAGTCTACAGCAAATGAAGAAATGGGAAGAAGAAACACACATGGCACCTCAGAAAAGTTTCTATTTTTTGAACATAGGAGACAATAAAAAATTTAAATCAATCAAAGTCATTGAAGTATTGTAATAACACATCAGCCTTCGATGATGATTGTCTCTCATCAGCCCATTTCTATTAATATAAGAGCTCATCCCTTGTACAACTTGACTCTCAAACGTGTGGGGCATAAATATCATCTCACGTTGGTCCAACCAAAAAAAAGAAAAAAAAAAAGAGAGAAAAGAAAAAGCATTTATCCAGTTGCACCGACCAAGACAGCTTACCAAACTCCTGTCAAAAACTAGCTAACTTGGTGAAGCATTATCAAAGTAGATTCATCCACTTTTCTATTTTGTGATTTGTATGTTTACCTTACTTCCGTGATCATTCGAATTCTTGAACAGACATTTTTCTTTAACAAAAAATTTGGACAGACATTAAGTAGGCGGTGTTTGTTATCATTCTTGATATAGAAGTACAGATTGAAAAAAATGAACTTACTCATCTTTTGAATCTTTTTACTCTACACAAAAATATATGACGTTGGTGTTGAACAAATGTAGACTAATTATACACACACTATCTAGTAGAAGCGGCTGCGGTTCTAGAATCACTAGTTCCGATTTAAAAACCACCTATTTCAAAAACATTTTTAAAGGTGAAATTGGAAATGGCTCTTATAAAGTTGGTCATGGTTACGATTCCAATTTTGGTTTCAGTTATTTCCAGGTATAGTTTTAGTTCATTCTAATTATACGTAAACTATGTATGATAATCTAATTCAGTATTTTAATTTAATGGGTTAATATCTTATCATATTCAGACACATTTGATGAAAAAAAATAGAACATCCTAATTAATTAAGTAACAATGAATTTTCTAAATAAAACTTATTTCAAAAAATAAGCGAAAAACTATTTAATTATCACTTAATACAAAATATTCTCAAATGTTAAGATTTAATACTTAACAATGTTGTAATTTAATAGATTCCAGATTTTAGATTTCAAATTTCAGATTTTAAGTTTTTAGACTTTAGTTTTATCAAACGCCCCCTTAATCATTTACGAGTACAGTATTTAAGGGGATCGAACCAACTGACATCTAATCCCTGTTCTTTGGTTGGCTTGTTAAAATAAATGATTTAGTTGCAATATATGGTGTCTACCCCAAATTGCTAGGTTGGTACATGACAGGAGATAACCAGAGCAATTATTTTCCTGTTAGAGTGCATTTTACTCAAATGCTAATATTACCCTCAATCAATCAATTTTATTTGTGTTCATTTATTTTTCTAGGATCCATTATGCATTAATTACACCTCTCTTTTTTTTTTCTCTAAATAAGTATTTTTCTGTTAGGGTATCTCACTCTTCCTATTATTCTCATTTCTCTTTTTCTCACTCACACACTAATATATCTATTATTTTACAATTAATTGAAGAGTAAATCTTACATACACTGACAGTGTATACACTATCACCGTTGAATTCATGACATGTGTGCAAAAATTGAATTTCAAATTCAAATTTTATATAGTTGTCATTCATCCAACACTGACAGTGTATAAAAGATTAATCCTTAATTGAATAGCATTGTTTTTGCATTAATCTTTTCTTGTATCTTTTTGGTTCTATGCATTCTTCTTTTTTTCATTCAATTCTAAAACTTTTATTTACTCATTTATTCATTTTTTGCAAATAAAACTTCATTTAACTCCAACAAATTTCAGGTTAAAACAATTATTATTACGGTGCAATTGTAGCTCGAAATTTTAGCATAATTTTTTTGGACATTTAACATGCATTTTTTTAATTCTGCTTGTTTATCATGCCTCTAAGCAACTAATACTGCTAAAACTTTACCATCTTTTTCTCTTTTGTACTTGTCACATAAATCTTGACTTTTATCTTTTATCAAGTATTCATATTTATCATGCAAGACTTGAATTTTATCAAATATTTATAGTCTCTAATAATTAGATGAAAATACGTTTAAATTACTTTATGTTATATATCCCATGAATATTGAAAGGAAAGTAAGGCTGTTTTTTGGGATTATTTTCATTTTATACTATTATTTATTTTGATTTAAATTACATTGTGTTTGAAAAAGGAAGCTTTTTAGTAAAATTTTAAAAATAAAAAAATTTAAGAGCATGTAAAATTAATATACAAGAAATTATAAAAACCAAAACCAATTTAGTAAATCATGAAAATAATTGATGAATTGATGTGAGGGAGAGAGATAGAGAAGAATATGAATGACTGAGTAGTGTAAAACTTTAATTAGAGAGAAAGAAGAAAAGGAGTAATTAGTGCTTAATGGATTTTAAAAAAATCAAAAAGAATATATGGACTTGACTAATTGAGGGTAATCTTGGTATTTGAGAAAATTTGGCTCTGGCAGGAACACTATTGCTTCGGAAATATTGCCAGCCGTTAGTACATTACATGAGATCAACCTACATATATTTTCTATGGATGCAATACGATAATTTGTGCTGAGTTTAATTGTATAATTACAACAATGTCACTACTTTATTAGTATCACAAGTTTGTCGGTTGTCCCAGAAGAACAAAAAAGCAGAATTTTTTTTTTTTTGATAATAAAGATCAGAAGTTTTTTTGATTGCGATGCAAATGATTTGTTAGCATAATTATAGGAATTTTTTAGCATAATTATAATTATACTAGAAATAATTATGCTATGATTACACTAGCAAATCATGCTTAGACAGATTCTATGCTAAACAAATCTTCTATAACTATGCTAACATTGCATGATTATATTTGACTTTGCTGTGGTGGAATATTTACTGGTTAACTTTATTGAATTCAAAGTGGCCTTGGCTCATTGATTTGTATTTTGTCAATTGGCCATCCGGCAATCACCACGCATGGTAGAAAATGTGAGGCCAAGACCCTTAAGCCCCATTTGGATCGTTATATTTAAAAGTTTTTGTAAAAAAATATACTGTACCGATTTGATAAATATGAGTTAAAAAATGATTGAAAAATATGTTCATGAAAAATGTAAAAATCTTTTTTCAAAAAATCACTAAAGAAGGGATGCGGAGGGTATTTGGATTTAAGGAAAAAAGGAATCAGTTTAACTAACAGCTTGAGTGAGAAAATGAAAGAAGAATGATTGGCTATCCTTGACTGGAAAGTAACAAAGACCTCAAATTCTTCATATATCTTGAAGGGTGTCAATTGTCAAATACTCTTCTCGTCTTTTGTCGGGAAAATTGTCATCAAGTTAATGTCCTAATGTTTCTTTTTCCAGCTAATTGATTTTTTTCAATTTTGTACAAGTAAATTTCTGGCAGATCAAGTGCTACATTCATCACTTCTCTCAATCTCCATGTTAATGAGCATCTGGCTGAATGTCAAATTCAATTAGCATTTATGGCCATGTATGGGTGGTACCGCCACCAACCAATAATCTTTTCCCATCTCTTATTATTACCAGATCACCCCCTTTTATTGATGTATTGTATGTTCACCACCATGACTATTACCATTTCATTAGTCTTTTCTTGAGTAACACTCGAGTAATTGTCAATTAATCACAATTCAAACAAAGTTAACAGAGTGGATAACCAAAAACTACGAAAGAGAATAATTCAATTATGCAACACGGGTTCACCAAAAAGTAGGTTACAATGGAAAATTTTGCTCCTCCAGACAAACATTGCGCCAAAGCACTAGCAAATGATAGTTTCAAAATTCTCAATTAAGACAAAGGAGCAATGAAAGTAGTAAAACAGAAAAAAAAATTGGAAAAGAATTATGAATATTCAATCTTTTTCTACATCTATATTAATATGATACTGAAATAATTAGTGGCTCCGCAATGAAGCTATGCCCCAACATCGAAATACCTCATATTCATTGAACGTTTTAAATAAAATGAAAGATGCATAATTTTTTCATAAAAATTGAATTGAAGAAAGAAAAAAGTTCTCATTTATCTCACATAGCTGATTGACGTTTTGACCCAACCTAGAATTATCAGTTTCAGTTTCAACTCCAATATTGACATTTCACGTACAACCATTATATTGGATGCTTTCTGTCCAATTTTCGATTTAGTTAAAATCACATGGAACTATAGTATATGTTTTCAAATTAGAGGGAGCTACACATGTCAAACCCAAGAAATTTTTAGGTATTTTACCTTTTTTTTAGGTAATTATTGGTGTTTGCTTGTGAAGCTAGGAGAGAAACATGTAGCACAAGAGTGGGTATAAATATCATCATATACTATGAGCTGCCTTTGTGGAGTTGAACCTAAAACTCAAGATCAACATGTGCATACATTATCATATTACTATCAGATCTTTCGTCGCAATGACGCATAGAATAAGATGCGAAAATCTCACGTCGTTTACCTGAAGGCCATAGCAGACCAACTACAATCGCGATTGTTAGATTATAATTTTTAAATCCCTCTACAATTTACTGGTGAGCATTTGAAAACTAACAAACCGGAATCCAGACAGCCAAATTAGAAAGAAAGGAACGGGAGTGTTCAAAGTTCAAACAGGCCTGTGATCAGTCGCATTTACACGGATCAGCTATGAATTTTCTTCTCCTTCCTTCCGCATAAAAATAGAGTTAGAATACCATTTAAATTTTGTTCATGGCTCGCGCCAGGACCCTACCACTGCTCCCAGTGGATGCCAATTTCTTTATTTCACAAGCATTCAAAGATTCCGGAATGACATCTGTTAGAGTTTAGTCAAATTTTGGATGTGAATAATGCTGTTCTTCCAATGCTCCGCCAAGTCAACTATGGAGTCTATAGCTTCCCCTATGATCCTTGTCCAGATTCCAGAAGGAAGAAATAATTATTAAATATGGTCGTGAAGTTTCCTCCCCTTGTGGTACAGTTTCGCTTTATGAACGCAGAAATGGAGACGAAGGACCATTGGAATCGGGGTCAAAGCCGCAAGATTGACTAACCTAAGGCTATTGCAGCCTCGTGCCCGCAAACGGGTGGGTCCTCCAGCAGTTTGCAGCCACCACGCAAGTTGTAGGGGCATTTTGGTTGTATTAATAAGGGTTGAATACCAAAAACTTCCTTGTAGTTTAGTGAATGTTTAACTCACCTCCTTGAAAGTTTAAAAATCTATAACTTAACATCGCCACGAAAGTTCACAATTCCCCCACATAGGCAAATCGGCTAAATATCAAAAAATTCTTGGTGGTTTAACAAATATTCAAACTAATCCCGAATATCTTATTCAATCTTTTAATGGGGTGACTGAACTAGGGATATGAGATATCAATACAAACTTTGTAATTGTCAAAGGAAAACTGTGGCAAAGATTTTTTTTTTTTTTTTGAAACAATATGGCAAAGATTGTTGATTAATAAAAGTCATCAGTATTTGAACAACTTACAAGCCATGAGGAGATAAAATATGGAGATGAATTGAACATTCTATAAATCAGAGGGGGGTCATAGTGGTATTTAACACGTTCATTCACACAATGTGCATATTTGACTTTAACCAACATCTTCGGCTGCTAGGATTTGGGGCCTAAATAAGTTCCACTTTGAACCGGTTATGTAAATCTAATAACATTGAATGCAATCGTGATTTTTCCACAAATTTAGTTGTAAAAGTAATGAATTCTAAGTTTTACACCAAAGTTGTGCTAGGTGCTATAGTTTACATCAGAAGTTGGAAAAATTACATGACCAGTTTGAACTTGATGACAGTTTAAACTTGTGAGGTCCCTGCAGCTCATCCCTCTCTTATTTATTAATCACTCTAAATCTCAGAATTGCGTTCAACAGTTCCAAGTGATGCTAGAAGCTTCTCAGAATATCATCACAAGATTGAATAGGTACTATTAGGGAATAAGATTAATATGCCACGAGTTAAATCTTTGGTGCGGATAAGGGATTTACATCACTACGCACGTGACAATGACCGTTCCCCGATGGACTAACGATAGTGACCGGAAAAATTGATAAGTTTTTTATTGATGCCAAGCTTTGATCAATGGCACAATCATCCGATATTTTCAATGTCCGCCAGGCCCGGCAATCAGAATCTCTTGTCCGGGTCTCTTGCTAGAGTCAATTAATACTGCTGATATCTTACTGACAAGCAAAGGATATACTTAAAACCATTGTCAGATTTTGGAGAGAACTTGAAGCTAGTATCAGCCATTAGCTAGCCATGTTGATTCTAATCAAGCTTATACTGCTTGTGGTTTCCTCTCTATCCGGCTTTGCATCTTCCCAGGACTTTAGTATCACCTACAATGGATTCCGGTCGTCGAACTTGAGCCTGGATGGCATAGCTGAAATCGCACCAAATGGCCTCTTGAAGCTAACCAATGCCACCAGGCAAGAGAAAGGTCATGCCTTCTTTCCTAATCCCGTCAGCTTCAAGAATTCACCTAATTCCTCTGCTTTCTCCTTTTCCACCACCTTTGTCTTCGCCATATTGCCCGAATATCCCACTTTGAGTGGTCATGGGATTGCTTTCGTAATTGCGCCAACGCGAGGCCTTCCAGGAGCTCTTCCTAGTCAGTATCTCGGCCTCTTCAACGAATCCAACACTGGAAATGCGACCAATCATGTTTTTGCAGTGGAACTCGACACAATCCAAAGCAGCGAGTTCCATGATATTAATGATAACCACGTTGGGATCGACATCGATGGGCTGACCTCTACACGAGCACAGCCAGCAGGTTACTATTCCGATAGCAATGGTAAGCTTCAGAATTTGAATCTTATTAGTGGTAAAGCAATGCAAGTTTGGGTGGATTATGATGGAACAGCCAAGCATATAAGTGTCACATTAGCTCCAATACATGCTACTAAACCAAACCAACCTCTTTTATCTTTATCCTATGATCTTTCACCAGTACTAAATGAAACCATGTATATTGGTTTTTCATCATCCACCGGTTCTGTGCTGACATCCCATTGCGTCCTGGGATGGAGTTTCAAGATGAATGGTGTGGCTCAAGGGCTTGATCTTTCTCAACTTCCTAAGCTCCCACGAAATGGGCCCAAGGAAAAATCCAAAGTTTTAACCATTGGTTTGCCTGTCATTTTGATTGTTTCTCTGTCAATTGCAATCTCTGGCATAATATATCAGGTGAGAACCAAGAAGAAGTTTGCAGAAGTGCTTGAGGATTGGGAGCGTGACTATGGCCCTCACAGATTCAAGTACAAAGATTTATATATCGCCACAAAAGGGTTCAGGGACAAGGAGTTACTGGGAAGAGGGGGTTTTGGAAGGGTATACCGAGGTGTCCTGCCTAGCTCCAAACTTGAGGTTGCTGTCAAGAGGGTGTCTCATGAATCCAGGCAAGGAATGAAGGAATTTGTGGCAGAAATTGTCAGCATAGGCCGGTTACGCCACAGAAATTTGGTTCCACTTTTAGGTTACTGCAGGCGAAAAGCTGAATTGCTATTGGTTTACGAATACATGCCAAATGGAAGCCTGGACAGGTATCTATACGAGCAGCCTAAGTACAACCTGAATTGGAACCAAAGATTTCGAGTCATAAAAGGCGTTGCATCTGGATTGTTTTATCTACATGAAGGATGGGAACAAATAGTGATTCACAGAGATGTAAAGGCCAGCAACGTCCTGTTAGACGGTGAATTGAATGGAAGATTAGGAGATTTTGGGCTTGCGAGATTGTATGATCATGGGACAGACCCTCAAACAACTCACGTTGTTGGAACACTCGGGTACCTCGCGCCAGAGCATACTAGAACTGGCAAGGCTACAACCGGCACAGATGTATACGCCTTTGGGGCCTTTTTGCTTGAGGTGGTTTGCGGTAGAAGGCCAATAGAAACACAAGCCCCGACAGAGGATGCCATTTTGGTTGATTGGGTATTTTCTTGCTGGAACAAGGGGCAAGTTCTTGAAGCTGTTGATCCAAACATGGGACTAGATTATGTCAGAGAGGAGGTGGAATTGGTTATGAAGCTTGGATTGTTGTGCTCGAACTCAGAGCCCACAGCAAGGCCAAGCATGCGTCAAGTTGTTCTATATTTGGATGGCGCTTTGGCACTGCCAGATTTATGCTCACTTGGGATTTCTGCCAATGGCTTATCCTTTGCAAATCATGAAGGTTTCAGTGATTTTGCCTTATCATATCCATCTTCAATGGACAAGGGATCTTCATATGCTTCTTCTGTTACGGAATCGCTGCTATCTGGAGGTCGCTGATTGTAGACAAATCTTTCGATCATAGCATTTTGGAGAATGTAAAATTGATGTAATTGTTGTTTGGATACCACAAATATCTCAAATAATATTTCGTTTGCATTATAAACACATTTTCTAATCTATCTTTTTATATTCCCAATTACTTTTTTATCTCACATACATCACATCACAAAAAGTGCTACAGTAATTATTCTAACTAATATTTCAAATAATAATCTATTCAAACAACTATTGTTTTCTGTTTATTTTGGCATTAGTGAGTCAGAAATGTACCTAGGGAACAAAAAAGTAGCCATTAATGAGGAATCTCATAGTTTTGGTGAGATTGGA
The DNA here is from genome assembly GCF_036785885.1 of Coffea arabica. Lineage (NCBI taxonomy): Eukaryota > Viridiplantae > Streptophyta > Magnoliopsida > Gentianales > Rubiaceae > Coffea > Coffea arabica. The sequence goes on from NC_092313.1 coordinate 31,523,017, forward strand.
CGATCATATTGAATAGGAATTAATTCATAAAAAAACTCTACATCACCATCTAGTTATCTTCTCTGTCGTTCCAAGATACATCACTAAAATGAACAGCTCTACATCACCATAAGTCTTCCCCTGAAAATCCCTAAGAGTTTCTCTTGAACTTAAAGAAAAATAAAACTAAGAACGCCTTTTTTTGGATTTTTTTGTAGTTTTTACTAATCCAATACTTCATTGACAGATTATCTCGACCATTTGAGTTAGGATTTGGAGTTAGAGGTTATATCTTGGAATCTGGATTTAGTTTGTATGTTTCATATGAAACTTAAAGTTAACTACCTGTATGCAATGAAAACATCGGTACTTTTAAGATGTACAATGGCCTTAAAAACTATATGAGCAAATCTAGTTTTAATTTGGCATGGTACAAGTCTAGAAGTGAAAGGCAAATTACGTGTTAATACTATTAAATAATTCTTCTTTAAGTTGATAGAATAACGTAAAGGATGCGGCTAAATCCATACTCCCTCTATTTAAATCCACAACCCTAGTGCTTTGATGATAATAAAGCCCGTAGGAGTTTGATAGAAACTTTTTTCAATAGAAAAACTTGTCTTTCATGCAACAAAAGATGCTTAAAAAATCAATTATAAATTTTAATTACTTGAAATTGTTGGATACCATCATCCTAATCATCGATCCATTAGTGTTTTTTAAAATTACACTTTAATTAACATTAAAGTGCAACGTGACAAAAAAGGTAAAAATATTTTATTAACACAATTTAAAAAAATCTCTGATCTCCTCTTACATGATAAAAAGATATAAGACATTCTCTCCACCAAATAAGACGAAAAAAATAAATGTCATCAAAATGAATTAAAAAAGGTCAGAAATTTTAAGACCATTCATAATGATGTAAATTTTAAATCCAAGTTGGCGCCATATATTTTCACAAAAAAAAAAAAAACTACATTTTTATTGAAAAATTTTCTACCAAAGCCCCATAAATATTATGGGTTTTTAAGTCAACTTGATTATAAAGAGGTGAATTTAGATTGTGAAGGTGTCGGTTTAGCTAGCCTTTAATTAAAAGACACAAATGTAGATATCCAATAGTGGCACTTCTATTCAATGTCTCATTGTCGCTCTAAACAAATTAACCGCATTCAGAAATGTTATGTATTCTCAAAGTCAAGTTTCGCGTGTAAACCATTTCTTCTTTTGCCAGCGTAGGAATAAAAATTGTCTAGCTTGTAACTGTCACAATCAAGTATGGTCATACGGCCAGAACTTTGGGCCACCAGTTGGACTGGACCTTGGACCTATGCCTTCACCGTGTCTGGCTTTGAAGTTTCCAAGGCTAACCCATATTTAATGGCGGTTAAGTTTGTAACTATCAAAATCAAGAATGGCCATATTGCCGGAACTTTGGGTCCCTAGTTAGCATAACAGCCAGGACACTACTGGACCTTGGACCTAGGTCTTCAGGCCTTGAAGTTTCCAAGGCTAGCCCATATTTAAATGCTTGTGATTTGACATAGAGTCCAGAGTGTCGTTTAGTTTCCAAGGCTAGCCCATATTTAAATAGTCGTGGTTTGACATTGCATCCCGTTTACTTGGTCTTTGATAAGAAGTATTTGGCTATTTCGTGCATGCTCCCCTCGACTCAAGGAATATTGCCTTGAAAGATCCACATCTCAGTGTTAGACGCGGATGAGCACATTGAACTATCCATGTGGTAAGACAACTGCATCCACTACCTGTCAAGTTGAAGTGTTTAGTTGTTTTTGGTTATATAATTGTTACAACAATTTGTGTAAATTGATACAATTTTGATGTAAATATAAGTTTGTCAACTCATGCAGTTCAATTGAAATAAAAACCATGATCACATCAAAATTGTCCGAGTTTATGCTAAAAGTTACTATAAGAATTAAAAGAACAAACTGAATTAGATAAAGCACAACCTAAAAGGCCTCGGATCTAAGTTAGTCAAGTAAATCACACACTAACGTGTGGTTTTGCAAAATAATGTTCTAAACTCACACTGATTTAAAGCAATTTTTATTGTTGAACAAATTGTGTTTCAATTTGAACACACAGACTTCAATAATTAATTGGCAACTTCCTAGTCTACTACGTTGATGACTAAGGAGGGATTCATTGAGGCAATATATATATTTGACTAGTCTCGCATGGTTTTATTTATTTTTTACTGAAAAAAAAAGGTTGTACTCAAATATTTTGATCTGTTATGAATTCAGAGTCCTTTTATGATTGATCCAAATAATGTTCGCAAACGGCTTGTATGAAGTTTTTTGACTACCTATTCAAATTACATGCAATTAACATTTGATTGCTTTTACATTAGTTGGTCTATGCCAAAAAAAAAAAAAAAAAAAGATTAAAAAAATCATCTGTAAAATCTCTTTACCTCTATTTCTTATGTCCTTCCAGGCTAAACAGGATTTTGAGAATCATCAAAAATTCATAACCTCCTTTTACGTATAACCATTGAAATTTCAAAGTCTTAGGTAAAATTTATTAGAAGAATGCACATACAGAAAGGTCAATAACTATACTTCCTATAAAGGTTAGAATTCGTAGTTTGAAAAATCAAATTTTGCAATGGCAGTCACCTATGCATCAAGGGGAAGACTGCGATGCAAGTGTGTACGCTGAGTAATCAAAAAAGGTTGGAGCTCTAGATACTACTCAGTCATATGCTGGGAAATTTCAATTCGCCTACGAGTGTTCGGCGGTTGAATGTAGAAATTTTGAAGTCGCATTTATGTAGAACATACGGGATCGACCATCCTTTTCATCAAAACACGAAAGGAAGAAAACCAAAAAGGGTGGTGAAAAGAGCAGTAGCCTCTTATTTTTGTTATCATAGACTAGTGAAGAACTGATTGGTGCCAAGATAAATTCTGTAGTATACAGAAGAGAACAAGCCTAATTTCGCAATGTCACTCAAAACAACATTAGTACTGGTGGTGGCGTGTATACTGGCTGAAAGCGCAGCTTCGAACGATCCCGGATTCAGCTATAATGGGTTCCAATCGGCGAACATGATTCTTGATGGAGCAGCAAGAATCAGAAGAAATGGCATCCTTGAGCTGACCAACACATCTGACTCCAAAACAGGAGGCATGGGGCATGCCTTTTTTCCCAATCCCATCAATTTCAAAAACACCTCTAACAGTTCAGCTTTCTCCTTTTACACCTACTTTGTCTTCGCTATGGTGCCAGAATTTCCAACCCTGGCAGGTGGCCACGGGATTGTTTTCGTGATTGCACCAACAAGAGGTCTTCCAGGGGCTCAATCGAAGGGGTTCTTGGGCCTGTTCAATGAGAGCAACAATGGCAATGCCACTAATCACGTTTTCGGGGTGGAGCTGGACACTGACGAGACCAATGACTTCGGTGATATCAATGACAATCATGTTGGTATAGATATTAACAGTTTAAGGTCTAAAGCAGCAAAGCCAGCAGGATACCAGGCTAGAAATGGTTCAGATTTAAATATAAGTCTTACTAGTGGCCAGCCAATTCAAATTTGGGTGGAATATAATGGGTTGGATAAGCAATTCGATGTTACATTAGCTCCGTTGTCACAAGGTAAGCCAAATGCTTCTCTCTTGACTCTGTCCTACGATCTTTCGCCAATATTGAAGAGGAAAATGTATGTTGGATTCTCATCATCCACGGGTTCACGACCAACATCCCATTATATCCTGGGATGGAGCTTCCAGATAAATGGGATTGCACAAAGGCTCGATCTCAGTAGGCTTCCAAAGCTTCCTCGAGTTGGAAAAAAGGAGGCGTCTCAACTTTTGACAATCGGCTTGCCCCTGATTTGCATAATTTCAACATCAACTGCGATCTCAGGAGTAGTTTACTATGTAAGGAGGAAGAGGAAGTTTGCAGAAGTGGTGGAAGAATGGGAACTTGCTTACGGACCACACAGGTTCAGGTACAAAGATTTATACATTGCCACCAAAGGGTTTAAAGATAAAGATTTACTAGGTGCAGGAGGGTTTGGAAAGGTCTACAGAGGAGTTCTGCCAACAAACAACATTGAGGTTGCCGTCAAGAAGGTATCTCATGAATCAAGACAGGGAATAAGAGAATTTGTGGCTGAAATAGTTAGTATTGGCCGTCTGCGCCATCGAAATCTGGTGCCACTCTTGGGTTATTGTCGGCGCAAGAGCGAGTTGCTTTTGGTCTATGAATTCATGTCCAATGGGAGTCTGGACAGGTTCTTATACAACCTGAAGGATTACACCCTCAATTGGAATGAAAGATTTCGAGTTATTAAAGGTGTAGCATCTGGATTGCTTTATCTACATGAGGAATGGGAGCAAGTAGTTATTCACAGGGATGTAAAAGCTAGCAATGTATTATTAGACAGTGAATTGAATGGAAGGTTAGGAGATTTCGGGCTTGCAAGGTTATATGATCATGGAACTGCCCCACAAACTACCCATGTAGTGGGAACTCTTGGTTACCTTGCCCCTGAGCTTAATAGAAGGGGAAAGGCCACAACAGGCACGGATGTTTATGCATTCGGGGCCTTTATGCTTGAGGTTGCCTGCGGGAGGAGGCCAATCGAGCCAGCAGCGCCCACGGAGGATGTGGTTTTGGTTGATCGCGTGTATTCATGCTGGAATAGAGGTGAAATTCTTGAGGCGGTTGATCCAAAATTGGGAGCTGATTATGTGATTGAGGAGGCGGAATTGGTGTTGAAGCTAGGTCTGTTATCATCGCATTCTGAGCCCACTGCTCGGCCAAGCATGCGGCAAGTTTTGCTCTACTTGGATTGCTCTGCGGAACCACCTAAATTGCCATCTCTTGGTATTACTGCAAATGGCTTGGCATCTGCAGGTTATGATGGCCCTAATGATTTTATTAGCTCCTATCCATCTTCGGCGGATAAGGCATGTTCTAGATCTTCTTCTATCATTGCTGATTCTGTTCTTTCTGGTGGCTGCTGATCGATTAATAAGCTTCTTAGAATTCTGTTTAGTCATGTTTGGTTAGAAAGTGTAGAATGACAATGAGTAAGTTTGTAAGCGATTGTGCCTTTGTCCAATTCTGTGCAATTATCTATCTATCTATTTATTACTATATAATGTAATCGTGTTCTTCCGTTATTTTGTAACACCTAATATATCCTTAATGAAATTATTACATGTCTAAAACATCTTTAACTTCTTTTACTACTAATAACTTATCGTGTTCATTTAATTACTGGGAACTACTTCCGTCAATTAGAGTCTGACAGGTTGTCAGCCTGTGCAATAATAAAAACCTGCTCAACTAAAGTTAATTTCTGTAGATAGTGGTAAGCAGGGTCGAATCCACAGGGACTGGGAGTAATTATTTCTTTTCAAGTTCACAGTGACAAGGGGGGTGTTTTTGTACAGAAGGTGACAATCAAAGAAATTCAACTAAAATCTAAAAAGCTACTAAAAATTAAATAACAAATTACTAAAATCAAATGAGTGATAATTAAGGATCTAGCCAAAGAATAATTTCAGCAATGGTTTACCTAATTGATCATCGAAACAAAGGCAATTCCAATTATTTACCAATAAATAGGTTATAACTGCCAAACAAGCGATGACAGTCAACCCCTCCTTACTGTGTCGGTGATTAAGGTACGCCCGTTAATCACTGCTCTAATTGAGAAATAATCCTAGGTACGCCCATAAGATTTAATTTTCCAATTGCCTTACGTATTAGAGGAGCCCTATTCTAACCAAATAACGCACTACCAGGGTTATTTTAGATTAGCCCGCGTATCCCCCTGACACAAATCTAATCGTGCCAGTTGTCACTATTTTAGGACAATTAAACAATTACGGATTTAATGCCCTAATTGACAATAGATTACCTAATCAACTAATTATCTGGATCCAAGACAATCAATTAATTAAATAACCATAAGCATAGCAATCAAGAAATATGTGGATACCAATAAATAAAAGAAAAAGATTAAATTAAAACGATCTCATAATTTTTAGGCGAACCAGAACCTTCGTTGCTCCTTGACTAGAATGAAGAAATTAGTTCATATTCGATGAACAAAATCCACAGGAAATTGAAGAGAAAGTCGCAGCCATCAATTTGAAACTCGGTAAACTTAATTCGATTGACCACTGACTAGAAAGAAAAGCTACAAAATACTTGATTGTTTGTTTGCTTCTGCTCCATACGAATGAAGAGAAAACTACCACTAAAAGCTAAAAAGGAGACAAGTCAAAAGCCAAGCTAAAGGACAAAAAAACTAAGAAGAGAGTCAGTGCTCTTCCTCTGCGCAATTCCTATTCTAATTGCCTACTGCTACCGTGCGGCGTCCGCGCAATTCCTATTCTAATTGCCTACTGCTACCGTGCGGCGGACGCCGCACGAGAGGAAGAAAAAACTTCCGAGATTTGCTTTCTTTTCCCTTTTTCTAGTTGTTGTCTTCGATCAAAATTACCAAAAAGGTCATGCAGCTCCTAGTTCCAGGAATGCCCTTGATTGCCTGCTATTTGAACTCTTTCTTGATAACTGTCAAATTGGCCTTGATTGTGATATTTTTGTTCTACTCCCTGAAATAAATGTAAATTACGAAAAGTGAGTAGAATCTAATAATTAATTCACATCAGGTCAGGTAATAGGGAAAATTAATAATAAAATAAATGATAAAATTGCAACCTATCAGAGTCATATTTCTTCTTAATGAACCCTTACACGTAATCCCATTTCCATACTCCTAAAATTTGTTGAGTCCAAGTTTTTGTCTAAGGGAATCACTTGTGACTACTTTTAAAAGTCTATTACGTGCAGAGAAGACAACTTTCAGAAGTCTATTACGTGTAGAGAAGACGACTTTCAAAAGTCTATTACGTGCAGAGAAGACAACTTTTGAGGAGAGTAAATTGTTGAGTCCAAATTTTAGTTCAAGGGAATCGGTTATGACAACTTTCAGAAGTCTATTACGCGCAGGGGAGAGCAAAACAACCTCAGTTGCCAAGTCTTAATCAAATTTAACCACTTCATTAGCAATCACATACGTACATACAAAGCTAAACATTTGTTACACATTCCCTCTCCTAATTATCATTTATTGGAATAAGTAACATGATGAGGCAGAGAAACATGATAATTTTTCACGTAAATTCTTAGCAGCTTATGCTATGATTTATAGACTTTCAGATAAATAATAGCAAAAGCAATGGCTTTATAATTTTAGTTTAAGAACTCTTTTTGATGTAAAGTACTTCATTACTCTTTATTTTATTTTTTGTTGACCTTGGTCCCTAGCTTTTGATGTTTACAAAACAATGGATAATACTAATATCTCTTCAAGAAATATTTTCAGCTATGAAGCAAATCAGGTTCAAAGATTAAGTGCATTGAAAGGGACAAAGGCTGCTGAAAGCTGTCGGACGCTTGGATCGGACGTCCGATAATCATTGCGCAACTTCGGACGCATGAAGAACTTTACAACCGGACGTCCGAAGGAAATAAGACATTCCCCCTAACTCACTGACCTCGATCGGACGCAAGTATCGGACGTCCGATAGGTTCATTCAAACTCGACGAAAGCTGTCGGACGCTCACAAAGACAATACCGGACGTCCGATAGAATTGAGATATTCCTTCTAATTTATTGTCTGCTTTCGGATGCAAGCATTGGATGTCCGATAGAATTGAAGAAAATTTTTCAAACTCACTGCCTGGTGTCGGACGCATGTTTCGGATGTACCGGACGTCCGATACTCCAACGGCTAGTTGACTCTTCAACTACTTTCTATCCATTGAAAGTATTAATGAGGCACTTTTTTGGTCCTATATAAATAGTGATTGGTCAGATACTTCAAATAACTTTTGCACACTGAAGATACAAAAGATCTAGAGTAGTTTTAGTGAGAAAACACTCTCCAAGCAAGATTTGTAGTCTTAGCGGTGTGAGTTTCATTGTAAGTTTTTCATTTGTGAGTGAATACTTCATGAATGTAGCTCTGTGAGGGTTGTCCTGAGAGATAGTAAAACTTTCTAATTTGACCGAGTGGAGTTCGGGGCAAGGAGGAGGTGAACCTTCCTTTGTACACAAGAGTGATTGTAATTCATCAATTTGAAGAAACTTGTTTGAATTAATCTACAAGCTCAGGAGAAGTTGGGTAGTTAATTGGTTTGCAATTCTTTCTTTTTTATTTATTTATTGTTACGTTTGTGATCTTTACATTGCTTGTCTCTTCTACTTCTCTCAAGTGATTTTATTCATTCATTAATTGATTCATTGTGTGATCAATTAGAAAAGAGGGTAAATTTCATATTGAGCAAAAAGTGCCCATAACTAAATTAGGTTTTTAATCAACCTAATTCACCCACTCTTAGATTATCGTCGACCCTTACATTTTTCAATTTTCGCTGGTGGATGCTAGCTATTGAGGCTCTAAAAGACAAGTATTAAATGGGAGTATCTATCAATTGGAATTCAAATCACATAGAGGGAGAGCATTCACGAGATTAAAGAAGAAAAAGATGAAGTAGAAGGATATCACTCTTCCATCTTTCTTATACTATACAGGTTTTTCTTCCAAACTTGATTTTTATATGGTTTTTAGTAATGTAACATATTATTGTATTTCATCTACATTGCAACTTCTAAACTTTAATGTATCGATTTTGCAAATAATCAAGTAGTGGCAATCAAAATTCACGAATTAAAAGATTGCTTATTACAACATCACGCCAACCATGAATTGATAATTGAGGAGTCATGTCAATTGTAGATTGATAGTGCATACAAGAATGTTTTAGAATAGCTTGGTATACATCTTCATATGTGACAGGTGCTGAACATATGCAATAATAAAAACCTACTCAACAAAAATATAAATTTGTGAGTAGCGGTGGATAAGGTCGTCTCTTCAGGGATTAAGGGAAATTAGTTTCTTTTCAAGTGAAAATTAACTGGGGAAGTTTGGAAAATTGAAATTAAACTAAACAAAAAACTTAAATAAGAATTTGCAAATAAAAGAGAATTGAAATTAAATCAATAAATACACAAGCCCTAGCCAAGGAGATAACTTTAGATGTGGTTCATACAACTGTTCATTGATGCAAGGATTATTTCATCTATTTATTAATAAACAGGTTATAGTTGCCAAACAAGCGATGAAAACTAGTTTTTCCTTATAGTCTCGATAGTTAAGGAACGCCAGTTAACTAATTTCCTAACCAAAAAATAACCTTAGGTACGCCTGTAAAATTTAATTTATTGAAACTAGAAAAATCCAATTCTAATCAACAAACATACTACTAGGGTTCATTTAAATTAGATCATATGTTTCTCTAACTGAAACCAATCACACTAGTCGCTACTAATTTAAGATAATTAACCAATTCCGGATTTAACTGTCCTAACTGGCAATAGTTTGTTAAGTTGAATTAAATATCGGGGTCCTTAATATTCAAATAACAAAACAACTATGAAAAATTAAATTAGAAAACATGCGAATACTAACGAATAAAAGAAGTTAATAAAAACAATTATATCTCACAGATGTAGTTGAACCAAATCCTTTATTAATCCTTGACTAGAAAAAAGGAATTTAGTTGCGCATCATCGGGATAAATCCGCACGAATTCAATGAGAATGTTCGCAAAAGTGTTCGACAAGAGAAAAACTCCCCAGAAAGAAAGAAAGGAGGCGGCCGTCCCCCTTTTCCTAATGCTCCCGTCACGACTTTTGTTTCTTGCCAAAGTACTAATCAAGCGGAAGCTAGCCGACTTCCTCTCCCATTGTTTCCTACTTCGTGTCTACTAATAATAATAATAATAATAATAAATTTTCCTAAATAGAAAAAAGAAACTATAAAAGATAATGTTCATTTTTTCTAATCCAATTCCACAACTAATAGAGATAGTCAAACTCTTCCAAATCTTCAACCAAAAGTAGGGGTGACAATGGGGCGGGGCGGGGGTTGGGGGAGGGGTGCCCGTTGCATTTTATTTCCCCCCCCGCCCCCGACCCGTCCCCCATTCCCAGCTTCCCCCAGCCCGCCCCTGATCTGCCCCGCGGGGTTAAAAATATTTTATTATAATTAAATTTGAGCAAATAAATCAAGTTCTAAAATATCAATACATCACCAAATTATCATTCATTGTAATTTCACAATTGAAACTCATAAAAATAATTAAACAAAGGTTATTTGAATATAATCTAATACGATAAAACAAATATAATTAAAATAATCAAATTTTCACTTTTGATACAAATACAATCACTAAATTATTTTTTTTTTTTAGAAAAAATTGTTATTGTATTAAGTGTAGTTAGGAATTTAACATAAATGTATTAATAAATTTAGTATAAATAATTAATAATTTTTATTAATAGATATATATAATTAGTAGTATAATTGATAATATCATTATATATATAATTATGTACACACATACATATTTATATATATTTTTTCAAACGACTGCCCCGCCCCATCCTCCGCCCCGTTTTTAAACGGGGGGAAAAAATTCCCCCTGCCCCCGCCTCATCCCCCGCCCCAATGGCCCCCTGCGGGCGGGTGCCTGTGGGCACCCACACTCGTTGCCATCCTTAACCAAAGGTGCCCATACTGACTCGAATTAGGAAATCTCTGTGCGCAATAAATTCTCGAGTCTTCTGGACTTGAAAGTAGTTCCCGATTGTGCCACCATCAAATTAATTCTTCACATGTTGGAAAATTGCTCCTCTTAATTAGTTTTTGCTCATTTTCCTACAATTAGCACCATTAACCAAATGTAGGTTGAATCTATCAACTAACACAATATTTGGCTAGATTCAAGGAGAAAAAAATAATAAATCTAATAACAAAAATGCATTCTATCAATATGTAAATGGTTTCTTTCAGGTTAAAGAATATTGAGATGCTATAGTAGCCTCTTAATCGTATTGTCTATCACGAGATTGAAAAGTATGATCCATTGAAAGCTCTAAATTTCAACGATCAACAAACTATTTACAAAAAATTAACTTTTATAACAAGGCTTTTCAATTAATTAAAGTTGTATATAGATAATTCTTGAACTTTTAACTTTTTTTTTGGTACAACCAACTTATTTTTTTGAGCACGATGAAAATCGATTAGATTTGTGTCAGGGGGATACGCGGGCTAATCTAAAATAACCCTGGTAGTGCGTTATTTGGTTAGAATAGGGCTCCTCTAATACGTAAGGCAATTGGAAAATTAAATCTTATGGGCGTACCTAGGATTATTTCTCAATTAGAGCAGTGATTAACGGGCGTACCTTAATCACCGACACAGTAAGGAGGGGTTGACTGTCATCGCTTGTTTGGCAGTTATAACCTATTTATTGGTAAATAATTGGAATTGCCTTTGTTTCGATGATCAATTAGGTAAACCATTGCTGAAATTATTCTTTGGCTAGATCCTTAATTATCACTCATTTGATTTTAGTAATTTGTTATTTAATTTTTAGTAGCTTTTTAGATTTTAGTTGAATTTCTTTGATTGTCACCTTCTGTACAAAAACACCCCCCTTGTCACTGTGAACTTGAAAAGAAATAATTACTCCCAGTCCCTGTGGATTCGACCCTGCTTACCACTATCTACAGAAATTAACTTTAGTTGAGCAGGTTTTTATTATTGCACAGGCTGACAACCTGTCAGACTCTAATTGACGGAAGTAGTTCCCAGTAATTAAATGAACACGATAAGTTATTAGTAGTAAAAGAAGTTAAAGATGTTTTAGACATGTAATAATTTCATTAAGGATATATTAGGTGTTACAAAATAACGGAAGAACACGATTACATTATATAGTAATAAATAGATAGATAGATAATTGCACAGAATTGGACAAAGGCACAATCGCTTACAAACTTACTCATTGTCATTCTACACTTTCTAACCAAACATGACTAAACAGAATTCTAAGAAGCTTATTAATCGATCAGCAGCCACCAGAAAGAACAGAATCAGCAATGATAGAAGAAGATCTAGAACATGCCTTATCCGCCGAAGATGGATAGGAGCTAATAAAATCATTAGGGCCATCATAACCTGCAGATGCCAAGCCATTTGCAGTAATACCAAGAGATGGCAATTTAGGTGGTTCCGCAGAGCAATCCAAGTAGAGCAAAACTTGCCGCATGCTTGGCCGAGCAGTGGGCTCAGAATGCGATGATAACAGACCTAGCTTCAACACCAATTCCGCCTCCTCAATCACATAATCAGCTCCCAATTTTGGATCAACCGCCTCAAGAATTTCACCTCTATTCCAGCATGAATACACGCGATCAACCAAAACCACATCCTCCGTGGGCGCTGCTGGCTCGATTGGCCTCCTCCCGCAGGCAACCTCAAGCATAAAGGCCCCGAATGCATAAACATCCGTGCCTGTTGTGGCCTTTCCCCTTCTATTAAGCTCAGGGGCAAGGTAACCAAGAGTTCCCACTACATGGGTAGTTTGTGGGGCAGTTCCATGATCATATAACCTTGCAAGCCCGAAATCTCCTAACCTTCCATTCAATTCACTGTCTAATAATACATTGCTAGCTTTTACATCCCTGTGAATAACTACTTGCTCCCATTCCTCATGTAGATAAAGCAATCCAGATGCTACACCTTTAATAACTCGAAATCTTTCATTCCAATTGAGGGTGTAATCCTTCAGGTTGTATAAGAACCTGTCCAGACTCCCATTGGACATGAATTCATAGACCAAAAGCAACTCGCTCTTGCGCCGACAATAACCCAAGAGTGGCACCAGATTTCGATGGCGCAGACGGCCAATACTAACTATTTCAGCCACAAATTCTCTTATTCCCTGTCTTGATTCATGAGATACCTTCTTGACGGCAACCTCAATGTTGTTTGTTGGCAGAACTCCTCTGTAGACCTTTCCAAACCCTCCTGCACCTAGTAAATCTTTATCTTTAAACCCTTTGGTGGCAATGTATAAATCTTTGTACCTGAACCTGTGTGGTCCGTAAGCAAGTTCCCATTCTTCCACCACTTCTGCAAACTTCCTCTTCCTCCTTACATAGTAAACTACTCCTGAGATCGCAGTTGATGTTGAAATTATGCAAATCAGGGGCAAGCCGATTGTCAAAAGTTGAGACGCCTCCTTTTTTCCAACTCGAGGAAGCTTTGGAAGCCTACTGAGATCGAGCCTTTGTGCAATCCCATTTATCTGGAAGCTCCATCCCAGGATATAATGGGATGTTGGTCGTGAACCCGTGGATGATGAGAATCCAACATACATTTTCCTCTTCAATATTGGCGAAAGATCGTAGGACAGAGTCAAGAGAGAAGCATTTGGCTTACCTTGTGACAACGGAGCTAATGTAACATCGAATTGCTTATCCAACCCATTATATTCCACCCAAATTTGAATTGGCTGGCCACTAGTAAGACTTATATTTAAATCTGAACCATTTCTAGCCTGGTATCCTGCTGGCTTTGCTGCTTTAGACCTTAAACTGTTAATATCTATACCAACATGATTGTCATTGATATCACCGAAGTCATTGGTCTCGTCAGTGTCCAGCTCCACCCCGAAAACGTGATTAGTGGCATTGCCATTGTTGCTCTCATTGAACAGGCCCAAGAACCCCTTCGATTGAGCCCCTGGAAGACCTCTTGTTGGTGCAATCACGAAAACAATCCCGTGGCCACCTGCCAGGGTTGGAAATTCTGGCACCATAGCGAAGACAAAGTAGGTGTAAAAGGAGAAAGCTGAACTGTTAGAGGTGTTTTTGAAATTGATGGGATTGGGAAAAAAGGCATGCCCCATGCCTCCTGTTTTGGAGTCAGATGTGTTGGTCAGCTCAAGGATGCCATTTCTTCTGATTCTTGCTGCTCCATCAAGAATCATGTTCGCCGATTGGAACCCATTATAGCTGAATCCGGGATCGTTCGAAGCTGCGCTTTCAGCCAGTATACACGCCACCACCAGTACTAATGTTGTTTTGAGTGACATTGCGAAATTAGGCTTGTTCTCTTCTGTATACTACAGAATTTATCTTGGCACCAATCAGTTCTTCACTAGTCTATGATAACAAAAATAAGAGGCTACTGCTCTTTTCACCACCCTTTTTGGTTTTCTTCCTTTCGTGTTTTGATGAAAAGGATGGTCGATCCCGTATGTTCTACATAAATGCGACTTCAAAATTTCTACATTCAACCGCCGAACACTCGTAGGCGAATTGAAATTTCCCAGCATATGACTGAGTAGTATCTAGAGCTCCAACCTTTTTTGATTACTCAGCGTACACACTTGCATCGCAGTCTTCCCCTTGATGCATAGGTGACTGCCATTGCAAAATTTGATTTTTCAAACTACGAATTCTAACCTTTATAGGAAGTATAGTTATTGACCTTTCTGTATGTGCATTCTTCTAATAAATTTTACCTAAGACTTTGAAATTTCAATGGTTATACGTAAAAGGAGGTTATGAATTTTTGATGATTCTCAAAATCCTGTTTAGCCTGGAAGGACATAAGAAATAGAGGTAAAGAGATTTTACAGATGATTTTTTTAATCTTTTTTTTTTTTTTTTTTTGGCATAGACCAACTAATGTAAAAGCAATCAAATGTTAATTGCATGTAATTTGAATAGGTAGTCAAAAAACTTCATACAAGCCGTTTGCGAACATTATTTGGATCAATCATAAAAGGACTCTGAATTCATAACAGATCAAAATATTTGAGTACAACCTTTTTTTTTCAGTAAAAAATAAATAAAACCATGCGAGACTAGTCAAATATATATATTGCCTCAATGAATCCCTCCTTAGTCATCAACGTAGTAGACTAGGAAGTTGCCAATTAATTATTGAAGTCTGTGTGTTCAAATTGAAACACAATTTGTTCAACAATAAAAATTGCTTTAAATCAGTGTGAGTTTAGAACATTATTTTGCAAAACCACACGTTAGTGTGTGATTTACTTGACTAACTTAGATCCGAGGCCTTTTAGGTTGTGCTTTATCTAATTCAGTTTGTTCTTTTAATTCTTATAGTAACTTTTAGCATAAACTCGGACAATTTTGATGTGATCATGGTTTTTATTTCAATTGAACTGCATGAGTTGACAAACTTATATTTACATCAAAATTGTATCAATTTACACAAATTGTTGTAACAATTATATAACCAAAAACAACTAAACACTTCAACTTGACAGGTAGTGGATGCAGTTGTCTTACCACATGGATAGTTCAATGTGCTCATCCGCGTCTAACACTGAGATGTGGATCTTTCAAGGCAATATTCCTTGAGTCGAGGGGAGCATGCACGAAATAGCCAAATACTTCTTATCAAAGACCAAGTAAACGGGATGCAATGTCAAACCACGACTATTTAAATATGGGCTAGCCTTGGAAACTAAACGACACTCTGGACTCTATGTCAAATCACAAGCATTTAAATATGGGCTAGCCTTGGAAACTTCAAGGCCTGAAGACCTAGGTCCAAGGTCCAGTAGTGTCCTGGCTGTTATGCTAACTAGGGACCCAAAGTTCCGGCAATATGGCCATTCTTGATTTTGATAGTTACAAACTTAACCGCCATTAAATATGGGTTAGCCTTGGAAACTTCAAAGCCAGACACGGTGAAGGCATAGGTCCAAGGTCCAGTCCAACTGGTGGCCCAAAGTTCTGGCCGTATGACCATACTTGATTGTGACAGTTACAAGCTAGACAATTTTTATTCCTACGCTGGCAAAAGAAGAAATGGTTTACACGCGAAACTTGACTTTGAGAATACATAACATTTCTGAATGCGGTTAATTTGTTTAGAGCGACAATGAGACATTGAATAGAAGTGCCACTATTGGATATCTACATTTGTGTCTTTTAATTAAAGGCTAGCTAAACCGACACCTTCACAATCTAAATTCACCTCTTTATAATCAAGTTGACTTAAAAACCCATAATATTTATGGGGCTTTGGTAGAAAATTTTTCAATAAAAATGTAGTTTTTTTTTTTTTTGTGAAAATATATGGCGCCAACTTGGATTTAAAATTTACATCATTATGAATGGTCTTAAAATTTCTGACCTTTTTTAATTCATTTTGATGACATTTATTTTTTTCGTCTTATTTGGTGGAGAGAATGTCTTATATCTTTTTATCATGTAAGAGGAGATCAGAGATTTTTTTAAATTGTGTTAATAAAATATTTTTACCTTTTTTGTCACGTTGCACTTTAATGTTAATTAAAGTGTAATTTTAAAAAACACTAATGGATCGATGATTAGGATGATGGTATCCAACAATTTC
Source organism: Coffea arabica (assembly GCF_036785885.1). Lineage (NCBI taxonomy): Eukaryota > Viridiplantae > Streptophyta > Magnoliopsida > Gentianales > Rubiaceae > Coffea > Coffea arabica. The sequence continues at coordinate 31,539,312 of NC_092313.1, forward strand.
AAGTAATTAAAATTTATAATTGATTTTTTAAGCATCTTTTGTTGCATGAAAGACAAGTTTTTCTATTGAAAAAAGTTTCTATCAAACTCCTACGGGCTTTATTATCATCAAAGCACTAGGGTTGTGGATTTAAATAGAGGGAGTATGGATTTAGCCGCATCCTTTACGTTATTCTATCAACTTAAAGAAGAATTATTTAATAGTATTAACACGTAATTTGCCTTTCACTTCTAGACTTGTACCATGCCAAATTAAAACTAGATTTGCTCATATAGTTTTTAAGGCCATTGTACATCTTAAAAGTACCGATGTTTTCATTGCATACAGGTAGTTAACTTTAAGTTTCATATGAAACATACAAACTAAATCCAGATTCCAAGATATAACCTCTAACTCCAAATCCTAACTCAAATGGTCGAGATAATCTGTCAATGAAGTATTGGATTAGTAAAAACTACAAAAAAATCCAAAAAAAGGCGTTCTTAGTTTTATTTTTCTTTAAGTTCAAGAGAAACTCTTAGGGATTTTCAGGGGAAGACTTATGGTGATGTAGAGCTGTTCATTTTAGTGATGTATCTTGGAACGACAGAGAAGATAACTAGATGGTGATGTAGAGTTTTTTTATGAATTAATTCCTATTCAATATGATCGTCCAATCTCACCAAAACTATGAGATTCCTCATTAATGGCTACTTTTTTGTTCCCTAGGTACATTTCTGACTCACTAATGCCAAAATAAACAGAAAACAATAGTTGTTTGAATAGATTATTATTTGAAATATTAGTTAGAATAATTACTGTAGCACTTTTTGTGATGTGATGTATGTGAGATAAAAAAGTAATTGGGAATATAAAAAGATAGATTAGAAAATGTGTTTATAATGCAAACGAAATATTATTTGAGATATTTGTGGTATCCAAACAACAATTACATCAATTTTACATTCTCCAAAATGCTATGATCGAAAGATTTGTCTACAATCAGCGACCTCCAGATAGCAGCGATTCCGTAACAGAAGAAGCATATGAAGATCCCTTGTCCATTGAAGATGGATATGATAAGGCAAAATCACTGAAACCTTCATGATTTGCAAAGGATAAGCCATTGGCAGAAATCCCAAGTGAGCATAAATCTGGCAGTGCCAAAGCGCCATCCAAATATAGAACAACTTGACGCATGCTTGGCCTTGCTGTGGGCTCTGAGTTCGAGCACAACAATCCAAGCTTCATAACCAATTCCACCTCCTCTCTGACATAATCTAGTCCCATGTTTGGATCAACAGCTTCAAGAACTTGCCCCTTGTTCCAGCAAGAAAATACCCAATCAACCAAAATGGCATCCTCTGTCGGGGCTTGTGTTTCTATTGGCCTTCTACCGCAAACCACCTCAAGCAAAAAGGCCCCAAAGGCGTATACATCTGTGCCGGTTGTAGCCTTGCCAGTTCTAGTATGCTCTGGCGCGAGGTACCCGAGTGTTCCAACAACGTGAGTTGTTTGAGGGTCTGTCCCATGATCATACAATCTCGCAAGCCCAAAATCTCCTAATCTTCCATTCAATTCACCGTCTAACAGGACGTTGCTGGCCTTTACATCTCTGTGAATCACTATTTGTTCCCATCCTTCATGTAGATAAAACAATCCAGATGCAACGCCTTTTATGACTCGAAATCTTTGGTTCCAATTCAGGTTGTACTTAGGCTGCTCGTATAGATACCTGTCCAGGCTTCCATTTGGCATGTATTCGTAAACCAATAGCAATTCAGCTTTTCGCCTGCAGTAACCTAAAAGTGGAACCAAATTTCTGTGGCGTAACCGGCCTATGCTGACAATTTCTGCCACAAATTCCTTCATTCCTTGCCTGGATTCATGAGACACCCTCTTGACAGCAACCTCAAGTTTGGAGCTAGGCAGGACACCTCGGTATACCCTTCCAAAACCCCCTCTTCCCAGTAACTCCTTGTCCCTGAACCCTTTTGTGGCGATATATAAATCTTTGTACTTGAATCTGTGAGGGCCATAGTCACGCTCCCAATCCTCAAGCACTTCTGCAAACTTCTTCTTGGTTCTCACCTGATATATTATGCCAGAGATTGCAATTGACAGAGAAACAATCAAAATGACAGGCAAACCAATGGTTAAAACTTTGGATTTTTCCTTGGGCCCATTTCGTGGGAGCTTAGGAAGTTGAGAAAGATCAAGCCCTTGAGCCACACCATTCATCTTGAAACTCCATCCCAGGACGCAATGGGATGTCAGCACAGAACCGGTGGATGATGAAAAACCAATATACATGGTTTCATTTAGTACTGGTGAAAGATCATAGGATAAAGATAAAAGAGGTTGGTTTGGTTTAGTAGCATGTATTGGAGCTAATGTGACACTTATATGCTTGGCTGTTCCATCATAATCCACCCAAACTTGCATTGCTTTACCACTAATAAGATTCAAATTCTGAAGCTTACCATTGCTATCGGAATAGTAACCTGCTGGCTGTGCTCGTGTAGAGGTCAGCCCATCGATGTCGATCCCAACGTGGTTATCATTAATATCATGGAACTCGCTGCTTTGGATTGTGTCGAGTTCCACTGCAAAAACATGATTGGTCGCATTTCCAGTGTTGGATTCGTTGAAGAGGCCGAGATACTGACTAGGAAGAGCTCCTGGAAGGCCTCGCGTTGGCGCAATTACGAAAGCAATCCCATGACCACTCAAAGTGGGATATTCGGGCAATATGGCGAAGACAAAGGTGGTGGAAAAGGAGAAAGCAGAGGAATTAGGTGAATTCTTGAAGCTGACGGGATTAGGAAAGAAGGCATGACCTTTCTCTTGCCTGGTGGCATTGGTTAGCTTCAAGAGGCCATTTGGTGCGATTTCAGCTATGCCATCCAGGCTCAAGTTCGACGACCGGAATCCATTGTAGGTGATACTAAAGTCCTGGGAAGATGCAAAGCCGGATAGAGAGGAAACCACAAGCAGTATAAGCTTGATTAGAATCAACATGGCTAGCTAATGGCTGATACTAGCTTCAAGTTCTCTCCAAAATCTGACAATGGTTTTAAGTATATCCTTTGCTTGTCAGTAAGATATCAGCAGTATTAATTGACTCTAGCAAGAGACCCGGACAAGAGATTCTGATTGCCGGGCCTGGCGGACATTGAAAATATCGGATGATTGTGCCATTGATCAAAGCTTGGCATCAATAAAAAACTTATCAATTTTTCCGGTCACTATCGTTAGTCCATCGGGGAACGGTCATTGTCACGTGCGTAGTGATGTAAATCCCTTATCCGCACCAAAGATTTAACTCGTGGCATATTAATCTTATTCCCTAATAGTACCTATTCAATCTTGTGATGATATTCTGAGAAGCTTCTAGCATCACTTGGAACTGTTGAACGCAATTCTGAGATTTAGAGTGATTAATAAATAAGAGAGGGATGAGCTGCAGGGACCTCACAAGTTTAAACTGTCATCAAGTTCAAACTGGTCATGTAATTTTTCCAACTTCTGATGTAAACTATAGCACCTAGCACAACTTTGGTGTAAAACTTAGAATTCATTACTTTTACAACTAAATTTGTGGAAAAATCACGATTGCATTCAATGTTATTAGATTTACATAACCGGTTCAAAGTGGAACTTATTTAGGCCCCAAATCCTAGCAGCCGAAGATGTTGGTTAAAGTCAAATATGCACATTGTGTGAATGAACGTGTTAAATACCACTATGACCCCCCTCTGATTTATAGAATGTTCAATTCATCTCCATATTTTATCTCCTCATGGCTTGTAAGTTGTTCAAATACTGATGACTTTTATTAATCAACAATCTTTGCCATATTGTTTCAAAAAAAAAAAAAAAATCTTTGCCACAGTTTTCCTTTGACAATTACAAAGTTTGTATTGATATCTCATATCCCTAGTTCAGTCACCCCATTAAAAGATTGAATAAGATATTCGGGATTAGTTTGAATATTTGTTAAACCACCAAGAATTTTTTGATATTTAGCCGATTTGCCTATGTGGGGGAATTGTGAACTTTCGTGGCGATGTTAAGTTATAGATTTTTAAACTTTCAAGGAGGTGAGTTAAACATTCACTAAACTACAAGGAAGTTTTTGGTATTCAACCCTTATTAATACAACCAAAATGCCCCTACAACTTGCGTGGTGGCTGCAAACTGCTGGAGGACCCACCCGTTTGCGGGCACGAGGCTGCAATAGCCTTAGGTTAGTCAATCTTGCGGCTTTGACCCCGATTCCAATGGTCCTTCGTCTCCATTTCTGCGTTCATAAAGCGAAACTGTACCACAAGGGGAGGAAACTTCACGACCATATTTAATAATTATTTCTTCCTTCTGGAATCTGGACAAGGATCATAGGGGAAGCTATAGACTCCATAGTTGACTTGGCGGAGCATTGGAAGAACAGCATTATTCACATCCAAAATTTGACTAAACTCTAACAGATGTCATTCCGGAATCTTTGAATGCTTGTGAAATAAAGAAATTGGCATCCACTGGGAGCAGTGGTAGGGTCCTGGCGCGAGCCATGAACAAAATTTAAATGGTATTCTAACTCTATTTTTATGCGGAAGGAAGGAGAAGAAAATTCATAGCTGATCCGTGTAAATGCGACTGATCACAGGCCTGTTTGAACTTTGAACACTCCCGTTCCTTTCTTTCTAATTTGGCTGTCTGGATTCCGGTTTGTTAGTTTTCAAATGCTCACCAGTAAATTGTAGAGGGATTTAAAAATTATAATCTAACAATCGCGATTGTAGTTGGTCTGCTATGGCCTTCAGGTAAACGACGTGAGATTTTCGCATCTTATTCTATGCGTCATTGCGACGAAAGATCTGATAGTAATATGATAATGTATGCACATGTTGATCTTGAGTTTTAGGTTCAACTCCACAAAGGCAGCTCATAGTATATGATGATATTTATACCCACTCTTGTGCTACATGTTTCTCTCCTAGCTTCACAAGCAAACACCAATAATTACCTAAAAAAAAGGTAAAATACCTAAAAATTTCTTGGGTTTGACATGTGTAGCTCCCTCTAATTTGAAAACATATACTATAGTTCCATGTGATTTTAACTAAATCGAAAATTGGACAGAAAGCATCCAATATAATGGTTGTACGTGAAATGTCAATATTGGAGTTGAAACTGAAACTGATAATTCTAGGTTGGGTCAAAACGTCAATCAGCTATGTGAGATAAATGAGAACTTTTTTCTTTCTTCAATTCAATTTTTATGAAAAAATTATGCATCTTTCATTTTATTTAAAACGTTCAATGAATATGAGGTATTTCGATGTTGGGGCATAGCTTCATTGCGGAGCCACTAATTATTTCAGTATCATATTAATATAGATGTAGAAAAAGATTGAATATTCATAATTCTTTTCCAATTTTTTTTTCTGTTTTACTACTTTCATTGCTCCTTTGTCTTAATTGAGAATTTTGAAACTATCATTTGCTAGTGCTTTGGCGCAATGTTTGTCTGGAGGAGCAAAATTTTCCATTGTAACCTACTTTTTGGTGAACCCGTGTTGCATAATTGAATTATTCTCTTTCGTAGTTTTTGGTTATCCACTCTGTTAACTTTGTTTGAATTGTGATTAATTGACAATTACTCGAGTGTTACTCAAGAAAAGACTAATGAAATGGTAATAGTCATGGTGGTGAACATACAATACATCAATAAAAGGGGGTGATCTGGTAATAATAAGAGATGGGAAAAGATTATTGGTTGGTGGCGGTACCACCCATACATGGCCATAAATGCTAATTGAATTTGACATTCAGCCAGATGCTCATTAACATGGAGATTGAGAGAAGTGATGAATGTAGCACTTGATCTGCCAGAAATTTACTTGTACAAAATTGAAAAAAATCAATTAGCTGGAAAAAGAAACATTAGGACATTAACTTGATGACAATTTTCCCGACAAAAGACGAGAAGAGTATTTGACAATTGACACCCTTCAAGATATATGAAGAATTTGAGGTCTTTGTTACTTTCCAGTCAAGGATAGCCAATCATTCTTCTTTCATTTTCTCACTCAAGCTGTTAGTTAAACTGATTCCTTTTTTCCTTAAATCCAAATACCCTCCGCATCCCTTCTTTAGTGATTTTTTGAAAAAAGATTTTTACATTTTTCATGAACATATTTTTCAATCATTTTTTAACTCATATTTATCAAATCGGTACAGTATATTTTTTTACAAAAACTTTTAAATATAACGATCCAAATGGGGCTTAAGGGTCTTGGCCTCACATTTTCTACCATGCGTGGTGATTGCCGGATGGCCAATTGACAAAATACAAATCAATGAGCCAAGGCCACTTTGAATTCAATAAAGTTAACCAGTAAATATTCCACCACAGCAAAGTCAAATATAATCATGCAATGTTAGCATAGTTATAGAAGATTTGTTTAGCATAGAATCTGTCTAAGCATGATTTGCTAGTGTAATCATAGCATAATTATTTCTAGTATAATTATAATTATGCTAAAAAATTCCTATAATTATGCTAACAAATCATTTGCATCGCAATCAAAAAAACTTCTGATCTTTATTATCAAAAAAAAAAAAATTCTGCTTTTTTGTTCTTCTGGGACAACCGACAAACTTGTGATACTAATAAAGTAGTGACATTGTTGTAATTATACAATTAAACTCAGCACAAATTATCGTATTGCATCCATAGAAAATATATGTAGGTTGATCTCATGTAATGTACTAACGGCTGGCAATATTTCCGAAGCAATAGTGTTCCTGCCAGAGCCAAATTTTCTCAAATACCAAGATTACCCTCAATTAGTCAAGTCCATATATTCTTTTTGATTTTTTTAAAATCCATTAAGCACTAATTACTCCTTTTCTTCTTTCTCTCTAATTAAAGTTTTACACTACTCAGTCATTCATATTCTTCTCTATCTCTCTCCCTCACATCAATTCATCAATTATTTTCATGATTTACTAAATTGGTTTTGGTTTTTATAATTTCTTGTATATTAATTTTACATGCTCTTAAATTTTTTTATTTTTAAAATTTTACTAAAAAGCTTCCTTTTTCAAACACAATGTAATTTAAATCAAAATAAATAATAGTATAAAATGAAAATAATCCCAAAAAACAGCCTTACTTTCCTTTCAATATTCATGGGATATATAACATAAAGTAATTTAAACGTATTTTCATCTAATTATTAGAGACTATAAATATTTGATAAAATTCAAGTCTTGCATGATAAATATGAATACTTGATAAAAGATAAAAGTCAAGATTTATGTGACAAGTACAAAAGAGAAAAAGATGGTAAAGTTTTAGCAGTATTAGTTGCTTAGAGGCATGATAAACAAGCAGAATTAAAAAAATGCATGTTAAATGTCCAAAAAAATTATGCTAAAATTTCGAGCTACAATTGCACCGTAATAATAATTGTTTTAACCTGAAATTTGTTGGAGTTAAATGAAGTTTTATTTGCAAAAAATGAATAAATGAGTAAATAAAAGTTTTAGAATTGAATGAAAAAAAGAAGAATGCATAGAACCAAAAAGATACAAGAAAAGATTAATGCAAAAACAATGCTATTCAATTAAGGATTAATCTTTTATACACTGTCAGTGTTGGATGAATGACAACTATATAAAATTTGAATTTGAAATTCAATTTTTGCACACATGTCATGAATTCAACGGTGATAGTGTATACACTGTCAGTGTATGTAAGATTTACTCTTCAATTAATTGTAAAATAATAGATATATTAGTGTGTGAGTGAGAAAAAGAGAAATGAGAATAATAGGAAGAGTGAGATACCCTAACAGAAAAATACTTATTTAGAGAAAAAAAAAAGAGAGGTGTAATTAATGCATAATGGATCCTAGAAAAATAAATGAACACAAATAAAATTGATTGATTGAGGGTAATATTAGCATTTGAGTAAAATGCACTCTAACAGGAAAATAATTGCTCTGGTTATCTCCTGTCATGTACCAACCTAGCAATTTGGGGTAGACACCATATATTGCAACTAAATCATTTATTTTAACAAGCCAACCAAAGAACAGGGATTAGATGTCAGTTGGTTCGATCCCCTTAAATACTGTACTCGTAAATGATTAAGGGGGCGTTTGATAAAACTAAAGTCTAAAAACTTAAAATCTGAAATTTGAAATCTAAAATCTGGAATCTATTAAATTACAACATTGTTAAGTATTAAATCTTAACATTTGAGAATATTTTGTATTAAGTGATAATTAAATAGTTTTTCGCTTATTTTTTGAAATAAGTTTTATTTAGAAAATTCATTGTTACTTAATTAATTAGGATGTTCTATTTTTTTTCATCAAATGTGTCTGAATATGATAAGATATTAACCCATTAAATTAAAATACTGAATTAGATTATCATACATAGTTTACGTATAATTAGAATGAACTAAAACTATACCTGGAAATAACTGAAACCAAAATTGGAATCGTAACCATGACCAACTTTATAAGAGCCATTTCCAATTTCACCTTTAAAAATGTTTTTGAAATAGGTGGTTTTTAAATCGGAACTAGTGATTCTAGAACCGCAGCCGCTTCTACTAGATAGTGTGTGTATAATTAGTCTACATTTGTTCAACACCAACGTCATATATTTTTGTGTAGAGTAAAAAGATTCAAAAGATGAGTAAGTTCATTTTTTTCAATCTGTACTTCTATATCAAGAATGATAACAAACACCGCCTACTTAATGTCTGTCCAAATTTTTTGTTAAAGAAAAATGTCTGTTCAAGAATTCGAATGATCACGGAAGTAAGGTAAACATACAAATCACAAAATAGAAAAGTGGATGAATCTACTTTGATAATGCTTCACCAAGTTAGCTAGTTTTTGACAGGAGTTTGGTAAGCTGTCTTGGTCGGTGCAACTGGATAAATGCTTTTTCTTTTCTCTCTTTTTTTTTTTCTTTTTTTTGGTTGGACCAACGTGAGATGATATTTATGCCCCACACGTTTGAGAGTCAAGTTGTACAAGGGATGAGCTCTTATATTAATAGAAATGGGCTGATGAGAGACAATCATCATCGAAGGCTGATGTGTTATTACAATACTTCAATGACTTTGATTGATTTAAATTTTTTATTGTCTCCTATGTTCAAAAAATAGAAACTTTTCTGAGGTGCCATGTGTGTTTCTTCTTCCCATTTCTTCATTTGCTGTAGACTATTTCATAAAATTCCACTATGCTAAAGTCTTGCTTCATGAAAAGGTTCAACAAATTGAAAGCTGGAAATAGAGAATTTGTCGAATTCGAAACAAGAACCTGCCCTATTCCAAAAGCAATAGTTTAGAAATGTAGTAAACACCTATTCACAAGGTCGGCAGCCTGCACGCCAATGTTTTGCTCATTTGGTTTGGCCGCAATCATTCAAAAGAAAATTTATTGCTTTTTTGTCTCTCTTTCCAACAATAGAGAGGAAGAAATTTTAAACCTAATTCTCAATCCAATTCAAAAGGCAATTGCTGACTTTCAAGTTAGACCAAGGGACTTAAACTCTCGTCACTCAACCCTCACTGGACCGATGTGGGAGAAAAGGGACTTAAACTCTCATCACTCAATTGCTGGCTTTTTTGTTTCTCGCATGTATTTATTTCTTTATTCTTTTTTTTTTTTTCAAAGTGTGTGGGAGGACCAAACTACCCTAAAACGTTACAATGGCTTGCACATATTACTACCATCTCCCCTCAACGAACAAGGGGCAGGAAATAAAATAATCATCCCCTGTGAAATAGTGGGAGTTCAAGCTTGCCTTGCCTCTAAACAAGTTTTGCCAAAAGTGATTCAATTTGTGCACTCTATTAGGATTAAAAGATGAACCAAACTATTTGACATTCGAATATAACTCAACTCAATAACAACTCATTCAGTTTGGTCTGTCAACTAATTAAATCAAAATAAATAATATTTTGTGTTTAATAAGGTTTCAAACTCGATCGATTAGTATAAAAATTGAGATTTAATATATAAGATATTCAAACTATTTGAGCTAGAGTTACGTTTGACTCGATAAGAAGTCATTTGCATTGGCTTGATAAATAGACTAACCAAACCTGTATATAATTTCAAATTTGTTAAAATTAAACAAACAAATTTAAATACTAGACTGTTTTAGGCTTAATCAAACACTTTCAAGTAGCCATCATTGATGAAAAATCCAAAGGAATTGTGGGTCCAGCCCAAAATGGTTCTGGGCTATCACCTCGGTGTTGTTTTTCAATGGCAAACTACGACTCTCCTCTGGTCCAGTGCAGGAAATGTGGGCGTACTTTTCGGACAGGAGTCTCTGGCTCGTTGGCCAGGGCTACATATTATAATTGGGCCAAAAAGGATCCATAGTGGTCCATTAGAAACACAGGCTAGAAAGAAGAAATGACAAGCTTGGAGGATGTTTGATGCGGTCTAATTGCTGGCCGGCAATATTCCATTTGGGAGACGGAGAATGCAAAGCAAACGTAAGTCTACAAAGCCAGCCAATAAAATCTCTAGAGATTTTCTTTTTTTGATAATAATAAATTATTAATCCTCTATCTATTAACGATATATATGTGAAGGGATTTAGAATCATGGTACATGTAAAATTTAAAGTAATATTAGTTGACATGCTTTTAAACCTGACAATATATATACTAGCAATGCATAAAATAATAATTCATAATAAATTAGGAATAGGGGAGGTTAGCGATTTCAAAATTAAAGTAAGCAAGAGATAATTTTTTGGTGGCTTACTCTAATTCTTACATATAGCCCATCAATAAGAGACTGTTGGTAGTGCATGTTACTCGAATCCATCAATAAGGGATTTCGAGTCTTACCAGTTAAACCAATTTTTCAAATGTCAGGATTCGAACTCTGAACGTGATAATAAAAAAGATTTTAAAAGTCCTTCCCCATTCCCAATGATTTCCTTTTAACTTATCTCTATAGGTTCCTTTTTTGTTTCGGATGGGTGGTGATGGGGTGAAATGTTGCTCCTAATCTTTAAAAATCTTTAAATACTACGTTGGACATTGGAGTTAGTACCTAGCAAACACCTGTCGTCCCCATTGTTTGATCTAAATTTTAAAGCTTATCAGTCATGGCTGAAGAGGATAGCAAGCAAAATGCAATCTCCAACGACCAACCTCAGCAGCCATTACCAACCTTACCAGGTAACACTTCCCTTGCCTCTCAGTCTATACATCATCAAATTTAAACTTTTGACCGGGTCCAAAACTCCTTGTTCAAGGGAAAAATGGAATGTTCTTTCGGCAAGTAAATGAAACTGGCATCATAGTACTATCACTCCTTGGAATCAGGATTCTAATGCTTTGAAGATTAATGAATCGTTAGATTCTTAATCGGTTAATTTTACAGATTTAGAAGCATATGTTGAAAATTAAGTGTAACGAGTCATAAGATGTCAATAGTGGAGTTAGGAAAAAGTTGGAGCATTCTATCAAGAAGAAATTCTCGATAACTCTGCTGATACAAATTTTTTTTTTGATGGGTAGGATACCGGTATGGTGGTGGTGGATCAGGTGAGAGAAAAACATGGCCGGAGTTGGTGGGATTAACAAGTGAAGAAGCAGAAAGAAGGATCAAGGAAGAGATGCCTGGAGTTAACGTTCATGTGATTCCGCCTGATTATTTCGTTACAATGGATTTCAGAACAGACCGGGTGCGAATCTTCACTGACTCCTCAGGAAAAGTCTCACGGGCACCTATGATCGGTTGATTTTGGGGAAGATTCGTCTCTGCCAGGAATGATACATATCTTACTAGTATCGACTACTGTTTCTGCTTTTTCTACAACTTGGTCAGCGTTATATCCAAGAAACTAGAAGGAAGTAGGAACTCGTGTCTGGCAGGATTGAATCCCTGATTCCCTTGTGTTGTTCTCCACATCCTTGGGCAGTTCAGGCTTGAATTCTTGTTCTGGATCGAATTTTATGTAAAGAAACAAACACGCAAGTGTTTTTGTATTTCCTTTGTGAAAGACCAATCTTGCATCCACCTGTACTCCGTAACCTCTAGCACATGTTGCATTAGATTGGGTGGCTTAATCGTTGAATAAAGTTCAGAAGGTTGAGATGGGAATTGATAGTAGTACCCAAAATGCATTCCTTTTTATTCTGTGGACTTTTTGGCTGCAAAAAGTTTAGTATTCCACTTCAAGAAACTAATCATTCAGCTTAGCAAAGTCGATGCAGAAGGATATCATGTTCTATAATTAGCAACGCAGGGGCTGCAAGGAAATCGAATTGGCTAACGGAACTTCGTACAAGAAACATATCAAAAAAGAAAAGGGTAAAATAGAAGGCAAAAATCTGATCTTGCAAAGCCATTGTAGGCAGATATACAGTAATTATCGAGAGAATTTTGTGATGCTAAAATATGATATGGAACAGAATTCGCATCACTAGTTGCAGAAAAGATACTGGTAGTAATTAGTATATTGAATAGCCTTAAACGGAAAGTTTCTAATCCTGATACATGCAGCTTCCGTCGTCGCTCCTAGCAGTTGGATCAAAGTTTGCTGCATTTGGGTCAGTGCAGCCTTCAGGGACAGGAACATGAACTTGTTGGGCTGCTTTTCCTGCATCCAGACAATGAAAAGAACGTTTGTTGAAAATCTTTTCCCAACTTCATTTCCATTACACGGTTAAAGCAAGTTTCAAACTCTCATAAAAGGCCCAGGATGAAGGGAGCTGAGTGCTAACCATAGATAGATCCATTTTTGAAAGCATCCTCATTTGCATCTCCAAGTGCCGCTTCCTTCAAGTACCTGTCGGATAATTGGACTCTCTTCACATTCTCCTGCTCTTGGACTAGCATGTTTCCATACTCAAGGAGCTTGTCAAGTGTCATTTTTGGTTTGTCAAAAGATGGGGGTGCCTCCCTCGAGTTCACCAGCCTCTTTCCAATGTTTTCCACTCCAGTACTTCCAATCCAATTCCTGACTTCATCATCATACACTCTTGACCTGATGGCGCCGAAGAAATCTGCAAAGGTAAACAGCTACTTGTGATGATTAGGCAGAACTTTGCATTTTAATTTGGTCCCTCGATAAATAATCACACTGACTGAACATACCAATTGATTGTCCAGGGAAGGTGTCAACAAGTTTCACGATGTCCTCCCTCGGTACATTGTCAGCTCGGAAGATACCGGTGCAGACACCGATCCTATCTTCTCTGGTTGGAGACCAGTAGAATTTCTCCATGCGACCATCACGGATGAGAGGGGCGTACAAGGTGGAGAAGTCATTACCTGTGACTATGATCGGAACTCGAGGATTCTCCTGCTTGTTGTACATACCAGGTAGCTGAACGTTGGTGGGATTATCAGCAATGTTCATCAGAGTTGCATTCACCATCTGGTTGTTAACTGTATACTGTGTAGTATCCCCAAGCCTTCCAGCTCCAGCATCAAGATCATTGATGAAGAGGACACACATTTTCCCCTTAGAAATTCTGTCTGCTGCCTCACGGTACCTTTGCCTAATCAATTTTGCTGGTTCGCCAGCATTTCCACTTTCCAGTTCTCCAGCACTCATCATAATGGGGCTAACAATTTGAAACAGAAAATTTATTTAAGAAGAATGAAGCACATAACTTTTGCTTCTCAATTTTGAGTTGTCCATTAAACTCATGCAGTTCTGGTTTATGTTTTGACTAAATCTAATGCCTAAAAGATGGAAACGTTAACTCACTTGATGCCCATTTTGGCGAATACAAGTTCACATTGGAATGACTTTCCCTGTCCTTTGCCTCCCCATATGCCCAAAATCAGGGGAATCTGTAAAATTTTGAGAAATCTATAAAAATTCCGTTTCATCTGGAAAGCTATTCAACTCAAACCTTTAGCAAATTGAAGAATAGCAAACCTTAATGCCTGGCAGATTCATGAAATTTTTGCTAATGTGAACAACAAGCTTGTCCATGAAAGCAGGAGCAATATATAGGCCATCCATATTGTTGTCCAATTGATATCTGCACATTGAAACCAAATTCCATTAGGCACTTGAGTCCAAATTACAAATTGCTCGAAACCTCTGTAAGATCAATAGATGAACTCCTTACTGGCGAAGACCGGTGCTAATGTACTCATAAGAATTCAAGACTGGATCATGAGTGCCAGCACCCATAGGAGCTTGAAAGAGTGTGTCCACCATTCCTTTTCCTCTGGTAATATCCTGTTGATCATCCGAGGCGTCGTAAACAAGCCCTTGCCACCTATCCTTTTTGGTCTGTTTCTGCTCGTCCCCTTCCGCAACAATCTTCAAATTTCCAGATGAATAACTGGGGCTGACTACTTTGGATGCAACTTTCTTTAGACTTTTGCCAAAGAAAGCTGTGCCTGGAACTGAAGTTCCCGCGCTGCAACTATTCATGCTCAACTGCACCAAGTGTATCAATTGATTCAGAGATAATGCAGTACAAGAATTGAAACTATCTGGACATCCCATCCTAGTTATATCAAATTACTGGCTAATTAATTCCTTATTACACTCAGATTGATCACCATAAAGTCACTTTCCTCAACCAAAAGGAAAACTAATTCAAGGATCTGTTTCTCCAGATACGGAGGGAAAAAATGAAGTACTCTAACGGATCAAAATTTGACAAACACTTCCTCCATCACTGGACAAATACTTTAGAAACTAAATACTTATGCTTTAACAAGCAAAAAAATGAAGTACTCTAATGGTTTTTGCTGTCCAAGTCAGTTGAGACAAAAGATACGATTTTCACAATAAGATGATCTTCAAACAGTAAAGTCATTACAAGTTCGATGAACTCAAAGACCCTTTTTGTTTTTCTGGGCTAGAGAGTAAAGATAAGATGGCTAGAAAACACAGTACCGGAGCTCTATTAACTGCTCCAAAAGTTGAGACAGAGGAAGCCATTAGTGTTATCAGGAACAATGGGATAGCTGGTAAGTTTCTTGTTGATGCTTGCGAACTTCAAGAAGCCAGCTTTAAGATTTGAGTTCAAAAGTTGGTTAGGAGGGACCGAGGGAGAGGTATGGGAGGCTTTTATACGGTGGTTGTTGAGGCTGACAGATGCATGTCTAGAAATGGGAAATCTCTGCACTGGCTGAGGAATTTCTAACTGCCACAAAAATTTGATTGGCATTATTATTATATGGACCTGGTGAGTGGAGTGTGGTTTCTGCCCTTCTCAGGGGGAATATGTGGTTTGATGATTGGTTGGACTGCATACAAACAAAGTGGATGCTTCTGGGTTCTGAAATTTTGAGGTTAACGTTTGAACTTCACTTCCATTCATAAGCTCACAAGGTACTTTTTGATAATATTCATATGAAATAATTCTGAATTGGGACAGAACAAAGAAAGTGGAAATAAACTTTGGATTTTGGTAAATAGGATAAGTAGCTGTTTTAGAGACTAATGATGTAACATGCTAGACTAATGTAAAAATTGTTTCTTCTTTTTTTATCACTCCACAGAAAATGTTGTTTCACTATTGGAGTATCTGAAAACTGAATCTCAAGACTCGTGTTTTGTAGAAAGAGCAGCTCAAATATCATGTGAAGCAATTAGTTTTATTTTTGTTACAGCAAGAAGTATTCTGATAAACTGACGGAGATAAAAGGGAGAAGATGAAAGAAAGAAATCTAAATCGAAAGGGGGCAATAATTGATCCCAATAGTCAAACAATGCACTGGGTCCAGGCACTTTCTGAATGCTCTGGACCAATAAAATGGATAGCCATGCTTCTTCAACTCTATTCCGAGCAATTACTACAGTTATATAAGTTTGATGCGAGAACCATTCAATGGACTAGTAATTCAATTACTACAGTTACACGTTGATGTTGATAAAGAAAGAGCAGAAGAGTGTACAGACGTCTGGAACCGTAGTCCAGACAAATTTAATTCCAAACGGCAGTAGGGAGCGGGGGCCTGGAGTTCCCAATTCATCTCCAACTCTATGTGACCACAAGATCATATGGTTAGCCAACAAAATATCTAAAGTTCATGAAGCTTCTTCTGTTATCCCTCAGATTAGGGTGGCAATTTTCGACGTGACCTGAAAATACGACACAAATCTAATACGAAATAAATGGATTTGAATTGAGACTTCACGGGTTCGGATCAGAATCGAATCGAACCCGATGAATTCGAAAAAAAAAGATCGAATTCAGGTCACTCACGGGTTGACTCGATAATCTGTTTATGAATTAAAAATAAATTAATAAATATAAAAATATTTTATCTAACTAAACTAAGTTATTTTTTTTCCCCAAAGGTATTAACCACTTAATCCTAAATGAATTTGTTTAACTTGTGTGAAATTGGAATTATTATATTTTGACAAATGATATATTACATTATTTTCTATTTTTATAATATCTTAATTTATTTTAGATCTGGTTTGAGCTAAAATATTTTTACAATGTTTTAATTTATTTCAAATTTGGTTTGGGATTGTTTTATCAAGATTTTTATTACGTGATTATGTAATTAGCCTGTGCGAAATTGGTTCTGTTAGAAACTACAATGGTAAATTACTAAATTGAAATTATATTTCAAGTCATTCGGGCTGACCCGCCAACCCATCAATTCAAAATTTTCATGTTCGGATAAAGTATCCTGACCCGTTTTGGATTGACGGGTCGTGTTCGGATCAGCAGATAATCTATTATATCCAGATCTCAACCTGACCTGTCAACCCGTTTCTGACCCGATTGCCACCCCTACCTCAAATGGACAATAAGAATTTCTTTTTTTCTTCTTTTTTTCTAACAAAAGAAAACTCTCATGCTATCTTCCTACCGTTCTTCTTCATCAAATGGCCATTAATATTTTTGTATTTTTTCCTTTACAAACAGAAATACATATAATATCGTATTATAACTAGCAGGCGGAGCCTAATTAAGTTGTATTAGAGGCTAGCAAGAGAGTTCATATTGATGAGAGGGTGTACTACTACAAAAAGTCTTTCAACTTTTTTTTAACAAGCACCCGACTTACAACTCAAGGAGAAAAACTTAACTAAAAAAGAAATAAAATCTTTAGGTTTTCATTATTCGAGCTCAAACTATGATGTCCAATAAAGATATTAGGGCTTCGAACCTATTTGGGCTCGACATAAACTCACAATTAGTACATAATCATATGTAATATATTATATAACGTTATCGTACATTTAAATATAAATTATACATTGCATACATTATAGTACATGTAATTATGTATATTATTATATACCGTATGTATTTTCCCATTAAGTATTATCCAGGTTGGGCATTAACAGGGTTTGAGTTAATGAAACCCGAGGCTCTGTTCACAATTAAATCGAACCATGCGTTTAAGCCTAAACTTGAAGTTGACTGGCCCACTTTTCTGTTCAATTTCGTGTTAAACTGGAAAATCGTTCAGTTCAACTATCGAACTGTTTAACTGAAAACGGTTTTTAGTAAACTGGCCAGTTCAATGCCAAACTTTTAGTTAGCTAAAGATTTTGAATTTGGTCAACTTATGTCATTAATGACATTTTAAATTTAAGCTTTACTAATTAGCTATGCATAATTGTCTCCAATTAGTTAGACAACAATAATAATGATTACCTTAATCTACTTCTTTTCCTCTATCCCTTTGTCTCTCTTCCATGACATATAGGCACTGTTTGTTTGAGTGAATGAGAGCAAAATGAAAGGAAAGGAAATAAAGGAATAAGATTTTTGAGTTTGCCTTGGTTTTTGAGGAGGGAAAGGAAAGAATAGAGAGGGTATTTTTTTATTTTTTTTTTATCAACCTGCCTTCTATTCAAAAGTGAATGGAACCGTAGAGAAAAGAGATCGAAATTAATGAAAAATTTAAAATTTGCTAAAAAAAAAAAACCTATTATCTATTTATAAATTAGACAAATTAAAAAGATACAATGAGCACCAGAGTAATGGTAATGGAGCTTAACATTTTTTTTTCTTTTTTGTCAACTTCAAGAAACCTGACTATTGACTTTACAAACCTAAGTCCACAGTACACCTCAAAAGCCATGGTAACTAGTGAGGGTACTGAGGAGACTTATAAACCCAACACCCAAAACCCCCCCAAGCGATGTGGGATAGAAACCCCACAGGGTGCCCCGCTGCTAAGACCTAACTAGACCCCAAGCCCCCCGTAACGGAGTTTCTGTCTTTTTTGTCAACTTCAAGAAACCTGACTATTGATTTTACAAACCTAAGTCCACAGTAATGGAGCTTAACATGGACAACCTGAAACACATAAACAACCAAGCAGGAACTCAGCTCCAAACTGTTATCTGGTAAGGGGTAACTATATGGAACAGCTTTTGCTCTTTTAACTTCTTTATATAGTGGACTATGTTCTCTCATACAAACATGAGAATTGATACGGATTAATTTTTTGCAATTTTTCCCTTCTGGCGTACGAAATATCTTGCATACCTTGAGATCGAGGAATGATGGTCCATTTGAAAAATCTTGCCATCTCTCTACCGACAAAATCACATTTGCGTTACGCAAAGCAAGCATTGAAACACCAGGCCAATTTTAGAAGCTTTTCCGGTTCCCACATTATCACCTTGATTCAGTAGGCTGTGTTTAGATTGAGTGATTTTATGAAAAATTTGAAATCCTTTCAAATCCTTCAAGCTATTTAGATTACTTGCGTGGTATTTAAATTTATAAATCATTAATATATTTGGATTCAAATACCTTTCAACCGATCCAAATAATTAGAACGAGTTGGGTAGATCTCAAATCTTCCGGAAAGAATTGAATTTATGGCTTTAAAACTGGGGCCATGCTCGGCGTAGTGTTTGTTGGAGGTGGTGAAATTGATCCAGAATACATGCACTTGGGCAGAACCGTGAATGGGTTCCCAATCATGTACAATTGGGCCTTTAGACAAATTTTCATTTTTCTGTGCCCCAGTGCCATTTGAGCTTCTCATAGCCTAACCTAGGACTGAAACGAATACAGTTGAGTCGAGATTTGCTTTAATCGAGTAGAGTCTTGTCTTAATTTTATCGAACTCGAACTCGACGAGCTGACAATTTTGAAGCTCGAACTCGAAAAAAATAAAAATAATTATTTTTTAAAAAATAAATAAAAATAATTATTTTTAAAAAAATAAATAAAATAATATTTTTAATAAATAATAAAATATTATGGATATATATGTAATTTTACTATTAAAATAAAATATATATATATATATATATATACACTCAAGCTCGTAAGCCGCTTGCGAACTAACGAATTTAATATTTTGAACTCGAGTATGACTCAGCCAGTTTGAGGTCAACTCTGTGAGGACCCAGATTTTTATTTTCTTACTTTTATATTATTTTAATGGCTCTATTAAATATTTATTCACTCATTTTCTCCGAATAATTTATTTTAACTACTTTAAACTTATTTACATGGAATAATGTCTCAATTATATTTTTAACACGTCTCGTTAGTAAAATTAATTTTTCTAGAACTCGTTTAGCGAGAAATAAGGAGTGCACATTTTTCGAGACTATGTTTGATCCGATAGTACATTAATCTTGAAATAGGTATTTTTATGTTTAAGTGTTCAATTATTAGTTAGTGATACTATCGTTATAAGAATTTTTTGAAATTTTCACTTTATCGCGTACAATTCGGAAATACGCGTTTTCGCGTGCGCGATTAATTGAGGGACTTTAAACCTTTATTTTTAGGCCATTAAGAGTGAATAATAATAGTATGAATGAAAGTGCATTAGAGGTTTAATGCACTAGTGAAATAAACTTGAAAGGAATCGAGCACGGAATGCACGCGCACGTGCATTATTTTAGTGGACAACCTTGAGCAATTTTGGGCCACAAGTTTTAAGCTATGTTTTCAGAACCGGACCGGGTATCGACTCGGTTAAGCTCAGGGGTCAGGGGTCAATGGGTTGAATCGGGTTCGATGGGGGTTGAACCGGATGACGTCATAAATAAAAATTATTTAAAAATTAAAATATTATATGTAAAATACCTAATAACATGTTAATATTAATAAAGGTATATTCATATATTTTTGATGTTTTAAATATATTTAACAAAAAAATACAAAGAAATTAGAACAATCAAGTAACAATTTATATTATTTAATGAGCATTAACAAGTTTAGAATTAAAATTATGGATTTAATTGAAAAATAATACAAACTTTAATAAAATATTGATAAAGTATGAAATATTTGAGATATATTAATAATTTTTAACAATCTAGGGGTCAAAACATAATATTGAAAAAGTTTGAGTTTTTTTTTTTTTAAAAAAAACTGTTTGAACCGGAAAATCCGATTTTTTTTGGTCAAACTCGATTTTTGACCAGATTTTTACTTATCCAGTTTTTAAACATGACTCGGACCGGACACTTGGTCGGTTCTCGGTTCGACCGATCGAACCGGCGGCGATCCGGTCCGAGTTTTAAAACACAGGTTTTAAGCTTACTTTAGAAGCTTTAACATCAGATTTTCACCCTTCTTTTCTTCCTCAAACCAGCCGAGCAACACAAGGGAAGAAGACCAGAAAAATTTCCTTCATTTTACCTCTCAATTCCTTGTTCAAATCATCTCCAAATTTTACACACAACACTCAATCACTTGGTGATCAAGATAAGCTAGGAAAGGAGCTGCCTCTCACGGTTTTTCTTCAGCTCAAAGTGACCGAAATTTCTACCTTGACCATTTAGGAAAGTAAGTAATGATCAATCCCTTAATTCTTGATTTATAGAAGTTAGATTACACTCATGAGCTCTTGGATTCTCATAGGTAGCTTTAAATTGTTAGAAATTTGGTGTGTGGGCTCTATGAACTCCTACTATGACTTGATGGACTGATTTGTTGTGTTTTGATATTATTAATGTTGGATTAGTGTTTAATCTAGTGCAAATAGGTTGTATTGTTGAAGAAAAACTCAAAGGAAATGATGAGGAAATTTTTTTCCATTTCTGCCCCTATACATGCCGTGGCCTTAGAGCAATTTTTTTTGTGGTTCTAATGACTTGTTTATGATGTATACATGTTGTGTGGGTTGTGTAGAAAGTTTCATCAAAAAATTTCGTGATTTGGATGGGTAGATGTTGAGTTTTCGAAAGTCCAGTAAAATTGGAATTTTTCCTGAAACTGCTCTGGCAGTGTTTTTTAAACAACTATAACTTTTTCTCCGATGTCGAAATCGAGTGCTGTTTGTGGCACTGGAAACTAGACATTCCCAGCTTTCCAATGGTATAAAATGCACTTTCTAATTCCACCTGAGTAGTCTATACCAATCATTTGAACATGACTATCCTGTTTCGCGTCTACACTGGGAGCTCTGTTTTGAGCAGCGAATTGATGCTCATATATGAGCTAGCTGTGGATAGATTTTGAAATGATTTCTTCTAAGAAATTGTAGATTTATGAATCTAGTTTTCAACGCCACTAACTACGCTCAATTCCAAGTTGAATTGAATGAGTTGTGGCCGAAGTTCGAAACTGACTCAGGGATTAAAAAACCCTCTTTTTGGCTAGTTGACGCCTTAACCTTGATTGGGACTTGTTGTTTCGAAATTCTCGGTGTTAATCACCTACCAAACATATTGACAGGTTGTCGAAACCTGTGCAATAATAAAACCTGCTCAAACTAAAGTTAATTTCTATAGATAGCGGTAAGCAGGGTCGAATCCACAGGGACTGGGAGTAATTGTTCCTTTTCAAATTCACAGTGACAAGGGGGGTGTTTTTATTTCAGGGGTGACAATTTAAGCAATTCAACTAAAATCTAAGAAACTACTAAAAATTAAATAACCAATTACTAAAATCAAATGAGTGATAATTAAGGATCTAGCCAAGAAATAACTTCAGCAATGGTTCATCTAGTTGATCATTGAAGCAAAGGCAATTCCAATTATTCATCAATAAATAGGTTATAACT
Source organism: Coffea arabica (assembly GCF_036785885.1). Classification (NCBI taxonomy): domain Eukaryota; kingdom Viridiplantae; phylum Streptophyta; class Magnoliopsida; order Gentianales; family Rubiaceae; genus Coffea; species Coffea arabica. The sequence continues at coordinate 31,561,286 of NC_092313.1, forward strand.
ACCAAACAAGCGATGGCAGTCAACCCCTTCTTACTGTGTCGGTGATCAAGGTACGCCCGTTAATCACTGCTCTAATTGAGAAATAATCCTAGGTACGCCCATAGAATTTAATTCCCCAATTGCCTTACGTATTAGAGAAGCCCTATTCTAACCAAATAACGCACTACCAGGGTTATTTTAGATTAGCTCGCGTATTCCCCTGACACAAACCTAATTATGCCAGTTGTCACTATTTTAGGACAATTAAACAATTATGGATTTAATGTCCTAATTGACAATAGATTACCCAATCAACTAATTATCTGGATCCAAGACAATCAATTAATTAAATAATCACAAGCATTGCAAATAAGAAATATGCGAATACTAATAAATAAAAGAAAAAGATAAAATTAAATCGATCTCACAAGTTTTAGGCGAATCAAAACATCCGTTGCTCCTTGACTAGAAAAAGGAAATTAGCTCATAATTGATGAACAATACCCACGCAAAATTGAAGCACCAGTCGCGGCCATCAAGTGGGTAAATTCAATTCATTCGATTACCAAGGAAGAACAAGCTTCAGAGAGTAAATTCTGGTCTCCGCCTTGCTTACACATACGGAGGGAGTAAAGCAACCAAAAAGCTAAAAAGGACAAGTCAAAGGCTGATGCTTCATTCCTTTTGACTTGCGTAGAAGAATTCCACTATCACCAACTAAGAAAGAAAAGTCAAAGCTAAAGGAAAAAGATAAAGCAGTCATGCTAGTCCTCTGCCATCCCTTGTTCCTATTCTAATTGCTATCTAATACTCCTACCTAATGGTCTTCCCTTGTGCGGCGGCTCTCTCCCGAGAGGGAGAAGAAAACTCCGGAGGAAGAAGAAGCACCCCTTTTTTCCTGCACAATTTTCCTATATAAAGTAGTGCTTTTTGCGGCGACTCCTGTGCGGAAAAATGAAGACTTCGGCCCAATTTGCCCAACAAGGGCTCACGTTTTGTTGTTCCAAAAATGCCCCTAGGACAAGCTCTATCATCTGGACTCTTTTCCTGCCAAATTAGCACCTGTTATTATATTTTCGTTCTACTCCCTGAAATAAATGTAAAATACTAAAAGTGAGTAGAATCCCGCAATTAATCCACATCAAGTCAGGTAATAGGAGGAATTAATAATGAAATAAATGATAAAATTGCAACCTATCAATTCCCCCCACACGTAAACTATGCTTGTCCTCAAGCATAAGAATAGTAAACGAACACCAAAATTTGATTATGGTCATTGCTCTATCTACTATATTGCCAAGATACCACGAAAAAAATAATAATCAAGCATCAGTGATCAAGATCCGAGAAACATCATTCCGGTTAACTTCTAAACCACAAACTCCTCCAATTTCAGGTTAACTAATCTAAGAAAAAGGAATGACGCACAACATTTATCAGTAAATGGTCCAACTATTAACCAAAATCTCAACATTAAATCCATAAATCGGCAAGCTGACTTTTATTATACACTAACACAACATTCACTTTTTTTTTCACATTTTTCTAAATTTCACATTTTTTTTTATTTTTCTTTTTTTTCTTCTCTCCCTTTTTTTTTTCAGTAATAACAAAAGACTTAGTCGCTAGCCATTGGAGCCTTTTGACGCGAACTGACAGGTTGTCGAAGCCTGTGCAATAATAAAACCTGTTCAAACTAAAGTTAATTTCTGTAGATAGTGGTAAGCAGGGTCGAATCCACAGGGACTGAGAGTAATTGTTCCTTTTCAAATTCACAGTGACAAGGGAGTGTTTTTATTTCATGGGTGACAATTTAAGCAATTCAACTAAAATCTAAGAAATTATTAAAAATTAAATAACAAATTACTAAAATCAAATGAGTGATAATTAAGGATCTAGCCAAGAAATAACTTCAGCAATGGTTCACCTAATTGATCATTGAAACAAAGGCAATTCCAATTATTTATTAATAAATAGGTTATAACTACCAAACAAGTGATGACAGTCAACCCCTCCTTACTGTGTCGGTGATTAAGGTACGCCCGTTAATCACTGCCATAATTGAGGAATAATCCTATGTACGCCCATAAGATTTAATTCCCCAATTGCCTTACAAATTAGAGGAGCCCTATTCTAACCAAATAACGCACTACCAGGGTTATTTCAGATTAGCCCGCGTATCCCCCTGACACAAATCTAATTATGCCAGTTGTCACTATTTTGAGGTAATTAAACAATTACGGATTTAACACCTCAATTGACAATAGATTATTAAATGGGTTAAAAACATAAAAGCCCCCTGTGGTACAGCTATTACACATAAAAATCCCTTGTAGTTTTAAATCATACCTATCGATACCCCATGGTTTGAAAGAAAGTGCATTTTCGACAGAAATCGTTAAAGGAAACGGAGGTCAGTGAAAAGACATAAATGCCCTAACAATATAAGCGAAAAATTGAAGGAATTAGTCATTTTTTCCTTTTCCCTCCCTATCTCTGCTCAAATGAGAAGTTCGCATACGTTTTGGTCCTTTTGCCAATTTCAGCTAGGTGATGATTGGGATTTCTTTCTGTTAAGCAACTTAAATGGAAAAAGTTTGCATTTTTATTTTGCATGTAACTCTTACAGGATTAAAATTTTGAGAAGGAAATGGTTGTCAATTATTTAAAGCCCTAGATAATTTGTTTTGTTTTAATGTGAAAAGTCAGGTTGAAGGAAATTCTGATGTTGTTTGGCTCAAGCTCTCGAACCCATTTTTCAAACATTTGCCATGCGGATGAAGATAACAAAACGGGGATTGCCATCATCCTCAATTTTAGGCAGAGGAGGGGGAGGAGTCCTCTGGTATTGACGAGCTGCCATTCCTTTCTTTCCCTTGGCTTCAACAATCAGCAGCCGGAAGTGCTTTTGCCTCTGCCCCTTGTGGGGTCTCCTTGTTGAGACCAAAGAGTGCCTTACAAGAGAGTCTTCAACATTTCTTGAACTAGAAATCGGCAGTCTAATCAGTGGATTCAGAGACATGGTAGCCTCCATATTGTTCTCAAAACTATTATCTGTCACCCTTTTCTGGAACTGTTGTTGTCTTTCTTCTTCCTGAATGGAAGTGATATGAAGATCTCTAGGTCCGTTTCCCCCATTGCCTGGTTGAGAGCTCGAGGAAGATATCATCGTACAGTTTCTTAATTATTCCCTTCACTATTTATACAAAGAAAAATATAGAGTTCATTATAAGAATTTATTGATATTCCAAATGGTTAAAGGTTTTACCTTTTGAAACTAGCACTTAAGGAGGCACGAGCCTGCAGATTTTCCTCCTCGATCTTAAGGAGGCACGAGCTTGCAAATGGTCAAAGAAACTGGGTTGCTGCAAAATGCCGAAGAAGCTGATTGGCTTGAAGTTTTAATAAGTTGTCAAGGGCACAAGAGGTATATCAGCTCAAACTTTGAGTTAAAAAATCATTTTCCGAAGCAACCACGTTCCTTTTCAGTGCGTGGTTGATAATTGCGTTTCCTTTAATGATTTCCGTCGAAAATGCACTTTCTTTCAAACCATGGGGTATCGATAGGTATGATTTGAAACCACAAGGGGTTTTTATGTATAATAGCTATACCACAGGGGGCTTTTATGTTTTTAACCCTTATTAAATTAACTAATTATCCGGATCCAAGACAATCAATTAATTAAACAACCATAAGCACTGCAACCAAGGAATATGCAAATACCAATAAATAAAAGGAAAAGATTAAATTAAAACGATCTCACAACTTTTAGGCGAATCAAAATATCCGTTGCTCCTTGACTAAAAAAAGGAAATTAGCTCATAATTGATGAACAATACCCACGCAAAATTGAAGCACCAGTCGCGGCCATCAAGTGGGTAAATTCAATTCGTTCCGATTACCAAGGAAGAACAAGCTTCAGAGAGTAAATTCTGGTCTCCGCCTTGCTTACACATACGGAGGGAGTAAAGCAACCAAAAAACTAAAAAGGACAAGTCAAAGGCTGATGCTTCATTCCTTTTGACTTGCGTAGAAGAATTCCACTATCACCAACTAAGAAAGAAAAGTCAAAGCTAAAGGAAAAAGATAAAGCAGTCATGCTAGTCCTCTGCCATCCCTTGTTCCTATTCTAATTGCTATCTAATACTCCTACCTAATGGTCTTCCCTTGTGCGGCGGCTCTCTCCCGAGAGGGAGAAGAAAACTCCGGAGGAAGAAGAAGCACCCCTTTTTTCCTGCACAATTTTCCTATATAAAGTAGTGCTCCTTGCGGCGGCTCCTGTGCGGAAAAATGAAGACTTCGGCCCAATTTGCCCAACAAGGGCTCACGTTTTGTTGTTCCAAAAATGCCCCTAGGACAAACTCTATCATCTGGACTCTTTTCCTGCCAAATTAGCACCTGTTATTATATTTTCGTTCTACTCCCTGAAATAAATGCAAAATACTAAAAGTGAGTAGAATCCCGCAATTAATCCACATCAAGTCAGGTAATAGGAGGAATTAATAATGAAATAAATGATAAAATTGCAACCTATCACATATCTTGGAGGTTTCTTAGACATTATCTACATAAATGAACCATATTTGAGATGTTTTCATTGGCCGAATATTTGAAAAAGGAAAATTTGCATACAAAGACAGATTTGCCTTGGAAATTTGTGGGACTTTAGTGATTTTGTTAACCGACTTCCCGTACGTATTTTTTCTATGAAATTGACAGAGGAATAGCTCTTATATGGTAGTGTAATACTGCTAAATTTGGTGCCATTCCGAATCCGTTTCGATGTTCAATCAAAGTCCCAACGTTCGTGAATTAAATCTGAAATTTGGCCTAACGGTCTCACTTTTTCAGTAAATTTGAGCCGCCATATCTTGGTGCTCAAAACTCCAATTCTTGTCCCACTTGTTTTTTTTTGAACTTTGTTTGTAACTCTAATTGAGGTCCAAATTTCAAAGGCTAGTTCGTATTGTGTGAATTTTACCGAATTTTCAAAGTTGGCCAAAAATTAACCCAGAAACTGTCTCAATGGTCCAAAACAGCAACTTTGAGCCGAATTTTGAATGTTATCCATTTGGAATGTTGGAAAAATGTCTTTTTAGGAACTTTTAGTACTTTGGAAGTAGTTTCTAACGGTACCAAGTTTTCCAATTTTGAACATACAAAAAGTGAGATACGATTTTTCAAAGATTGAACCTCAAATCGAAAATTTTCAAACTTGACGGGAATTGAGTTTTTGAAACTCTTCCCTACCCTTCAATACTAATTGACCATTTTGAACTTGTCTTCATGAAGGAAATCAGTTTTTTTTCCTTGTGTTAATAAATACTACTTTAGAACCTTGAATTTTGAACAAGTAAAGTCCCATTCCATGGCATTTTCTAGATTGTACAAGTGTACAATCCCTCTCTTGATAAGAAAGGATTTTCAAGTGATAGTGTGTAATAGATAACTATTGTTTGCTCAGGTGCTCAAAGAGGCCTTCACAAGGATCTCGAGGGGAACACCTAAAGGCTTGTTTACGCACTCACTCTCTTATTTTGATTGGTGAGTGTCAAGTGCATGAATTTGTTACTAAGTGGTTAACTGTTTCTTATCCGTTATGTGAATTTGAAATTTTGAAACGAATGTGTACTTTACCGCACTCGTTCACTTTCGAACGAAATTATATTCGTATTTTGCTATGTGAATTCATATTCGACTTGTACATAGTAATGTGAATATGATTCGTATTTGTGATTCGTATTTGTGATTTATATATGTGATTCGTATTTGTGATTCATATATGTGATTCCTATTTGGAATCGTCGATTTGAGCGTTGCTCATCGACTGATATTCGTATTCGTATTCATATTCGTACTCGTATTCATATTCGGGGGACGTCCAAACTCGTTGGTTAACTTTGCGATTCAAGCCAGCATGGGCTTAGTCGATAAGCTTAGCAAACCATGAGATATTCGTAGAGCATGATCTATTGGAAAGATTTTGTTCGGCATTAGTCGCGCAGTATTGCCATGATATACTCGAGTATTATCAAAACTTTAATGAGTGGACCCGGTAAGGGGTGTAACGGTGACGGGATTCGAAGAAAAGTGGCGTATCTACAGATTTGATACTTATGTGGTTGACGGAGTGTCAACATGAGTTATGATCAAGACTTTGACTCGACTACGTGAAATTTAGCTCCTGAGAGCTACAGTATCCTTGAATTGTTTCCGTTTATTTTTCCTATTCGAAGTGTGAATTATTCGAATTTGATAGCTTTATCTACAATGTAATTGTTGTTGCTACTTGGGTTATCTGTTTGCATGTGTGTTTCTTGGTCTTACTGAGTATTGGCTCATTCCATTAGTTTGTTTTCCTTAACAGGAACCCGATTGGAAGGAGTTAAGCAAATGCCGACTTGAGGCACTTTTGTATTAGTGTTTTGATTGTAATTGACTAGACACTTTTGGTTGTTGTCTATTTTGGGGAAAGTGATTGTAAATTTGAAATTGTAATGTAAGACTGGATATTTATGTATGGAAATGACTTCGTACCTTTATTCCGACTTTCATTGTTAGTATTAGACTAGATTTGAATTGGAATTGTCTTGAGTCCTAGTGAGAGTTGGGCAGGCGTTCCGCGGATACCCTTGGGTTCGTTCTTGGAAGAAGTGGGAGTGTCACAAACTCGAGCCGCTCAATTCGTTTGCACCCCTAACCTAACCTCCGTCACAGTAGATGTGTAGAAGTAATGATCTTCCCCATTTTGTTTGGGTTATCTTTTTATTTCATTACGTTGCGATTGAAATCTTACTTGTTTGATAACTTAATTTAATATTTAAATTTAATAAATTTAGATCTTAATATGTTTAGACGTATTTACTAACAAAAAAAAAGAACATCTTAATCTTAATCTTAATCTTAATTAATTAAGTGGTTTTGAATTATTCAATCAAAACATACTAAAAAAAGGTGGTAAATTGTTTAATTATCACTTACTGCAAATACAAGATTTATACTTTTATTGTGTCAAAATAAGTTTTTAGTGTGCTTAACAAACGTTAACAAGAGAGTAAAGAAAACTATTGAAAATTGTACTAAAGTTTATATTTTTATTCAAATAAATTGCTTGTTCTCAAGCCTATAACAATGAAAACAATGATTCATTCTTTATTTTTTAATATCTTATTTTCAATGAAACTAAATCATACATCATACCAGTAAAATATAACATTTTAATGCCATCATTAATCAATCAACATAAGGATAAAATTATATAATATATAAAAATCAGTATTTAGATGTTTATAATTATCCAATAGGCATATGCCTTGTTCTCGTTTGGTTTAGATTTTTGTAAAATCTAACTATGTAAAGTGATTATAAAGAATTATCAGAATCAGCAAAAAGTTACTCTTTGAGTAATTATGAATTTTAGTATTGTTGGTTATTAAAAATCTATAATCTAAATACAAAAACAAACAAGAACATCTCAAAAGCTAATTAATCATAATCAAAATCTATAATTAGTTAAAATAATCAATTGAGAACAAGCCTATAATGTATTCATTGTTCAAATTCAAATTAAGATAATAATTTGTATTAGATTTATTGTTTAACAATTTAATAATTTGATGGAATATTTCTGAAATTCAAAATGTTTTTTTTTTTTTTTTTAAGAATGCAAAGTGGGATGACGATTTTGCCCTCACTAGAAACAACAAAAGCCCCAAACTATCCCCATGGTTACCATCTTCCCCATGCCCTTCCCCTCCAAGTCTGTCAACAACCTCTTTTTCCTCACTAACATCTCCAGTCCTTTTAAGGCTTGTCGATCTCTCCTTCCTCCCATTTCTCTACTCTAGCTTCTATGAGCTCTCCCCTTTCCGGACTTCAAAATCCCTGGCGCCTCCAACCCCTCATCTCCCTCCCCCAGTCCCTAGCTCCCCTAGTCTCCTTATCCTCTTCCCCATTCTTCATCAACCCATCTAGCTATTCTTGCCCCCAAAAATCCAAAAACTGGTGAGTGAATTATTTAGTTGAATTTTCAGTTTTTTTGTAGCAAAGATGTTTTTTTTTTGTACAGTGGGTTTCGGTTTTCACATTGGTTTGTAGAGTAATTTATTGTTCCTTGGTGGTGGTGGTTGTGGCTATAATGGTAAAACCTGTGATTTTGACTGAGGAAAGGGAATAGTAGAAAAAAAAGGAAAGAAACATTATTGTTAATTGAAAGAAAGGGGAAGGCCGAGCAAGAAAGCATGAAGGATATAATTTTGGTAACACATTTGTCATAGGATTGTAATTGTCATTTAAGTTAATAGCAATTGGCCAGATTACTTGATCTTGTGTAATGTGACAAAAAAAGATTGAATGTTTAAGATAGTATGGAACTGAAATCCTTAGTGTATGGGGCATATCACAATCCAATGATTTAAGGGGTATTTTGCATTTAACCCATTTTTCTTTGGTATGTTATCTTTCTTTTCCATTCTTTTCTTTTTCAAATTACTATTACTTGATGGAGATAGTATCATGTGGGTTCAATAGGATTATTCTTCGTCAAGTCTTTTAGGTTTGGAATTCTCAAGTACATATTCAGATTTCAATTTTTGTGGGAATCTTTGGCTGTTGTTTATGAATTTCTTTAATTTTAAGTGGTTTGAGCTAGTTCATAGAATTTTTGCCCATTTAGTAAATATAAAGAAGAGAAATGAAGAAATGGCTAAGTTTTCATTCTTGTTTATGTTTTTTTTCCTTAGCAACCGCAATACATTAAATTAATTTAATTGTTGTAGTTAGGCAAGTTTGACTATACTTAAAATGGTTCTAAGGGTTTGGATGTTAGGGTTGTTTTTGGAGTTTACATTTTAGGGGTATTTCATTTTGTAGATTTTCCTCTCTTTTTTTTTTCCTTGAAGGTATATATCAGGTTTCGAGCTGTGAATTTCATGGGGTTTTATTGCAACAATCAGGAGTAAAAGTGCTATGTAGATTTCCAAATTTTAGAATATTTTATATGTTTGTTCTAGGTAGCTTATGGAGGTCAAAATAATAACAACTTGAGGATTGGGTTTATGCGTCAAACTCGGGAATGTTTGATTTATGCATCTGACTGGTACTTCTACAATTGGAGACTGTAAAGTGTTACTAATCCTGAAGTTTTTGTCATTTTTTTAATTATATATTCTCAAGTCACATTTGAAGCAGTCATTCTTTTTCCTACGTGATGTTCTTGTTATGTTATTTAGCTTTTCTTTTGAAAATTCTTGTACTTATTGTGCAAATGATTGTATAAGTTATTTTTTTGCTTGTAAAAGGTTTATATATTAACTTTTATTTCTGTGTACTTGATGCTAAAATTTTTCGCTGTTTGTTTATGTGCTCTATTGGCTTTAATTAATCAAAGATACTCCTAAATGGTTGGTGTATTCTTTGTCATCCTTTTTGTGCTTTGAAGGATTGAAACTTATAGTGTCTATGGTATTGCTGCAGACCAAGTAGACCTTACATTGGAAGGACCCATCTATCGGCAGGTTGAAGTTAAATGGGGTCTTCAGAAGGCATACAAGCAGCAGCTACAGTGTACAGAAACCTTCTTAAAGCAGTAAGAAAGCATATAGGTAAGGAAGAGCAGAAGGCCCAATTCTCTGACTTCATTAAGCAGGAGTTCAGGAATAGCAGCAGTGGACAGCAGTCCATGGATCCCTCTTTCATTCAGCAAAAGATAAAGCTTGCCCATGATTACACTTTCCTTCTGAACAGTGTCCACCATCATAAGGTAGTCATCTATTAATCATTTGATATAATGGGTATGCATCTACATGGATAATGACGTGGTCTGGATATTGTTTGTGCACCTTAGCCCTGTGGAACATCTTTAGTTGCACAATTTCAAAAAGGACAAGGTTTTATTTGTGTGGAAATGTGATGTTCAACTGACTTGGATTTTAGTGGATGGCAGAAGGTAGTAAGTAGTCTGGGTTTGGATATTTTTTCATAATGGTTATATATTATGCTAGAAATTTCAAGCTTTTTTTCTGCTTACCTGGTGCTTGATTACTGTTATATTTGTTCTCTGGTAGCAGACTCAGCAATTGTTCTTGTAATATAACTGTAGTCTATCTTGGCAATTTTAAGAAGCCTTAGAAAAGAAGGCAAAGCAACTCTTGCTGGCTGACGAATAAACCAAGATTTATAATTGATGTTTGTAATTTTTTATAATTTTGGTGAAGTAAAAGATGGACTCATGAAGAAAGATGGAATCTTGAAATGTTGGATTGATGATGCTTTGATTTCATTAGAAATTCTTAAGCTATCAGGTGACTTTTGATTTCTTGTATCGATGTCATAATGGTCCGGGTCATTAAAATATCAATGGTCTATCTGCCAGGGTTCACTGTTGATAGATTGTTTGCCTCTCTTAGCCCCTGATGTATCCTGATGGATGAGGATATGTGCTTGCTCTTGGTATATGATCTGTGGCTGATTTTGTTTTTTGATTGTGCAGGACTTGCTATTTTCCTATAATATTGCAGTTGACAGATCAGATGAGATGAAAAAAATTCTTGGGAAATCTGCTGCTAGTGTGGGTCTTCAACTTCCTGATGTCTATCAACCTTAATGGTAAGATCTCATCTTATCATCTTGGAGATGCTTTTGCCGTGTTTAATGTTTAATTGGTTGTTAAGATCTTGTCTTATTTCTATTATTTCTAATTATCTCTTAGATGCTTTCTTTGTGGCCTGCATGTTCCATAAGTATGGGTATTAAAGCTAATTTAGACTGAGAAGTTGATGTCTGGGATTTTCTGTTCCTTGTTTGTCATCATCATCTTCTTATTCTTATTTTTCCCCCTCTCTTGGTTTTCCTTCCCTTGCTTTCCTTTCTCAGTATTGTTGGTTGGTTTCAGAAATGGCTATACTTTCAAAGTAATTTGAGTTAAAAAATCATTTGGACATGGCATTTGAGCGCAAAGTATGCTTAATAACCTCACTGGTGTACAGCTTCTAAACAAACTTTACAATCAATTATCTGTTTTTGATTTTCAATGTTATTTTGCTTTCCGAGATAGAATTCTATCTTCAGCTGCTTTCCCTGACATTTAGGGCCAGTTTTACCTATTGAAGTTTGGTTTCTCCGGAAGCATGCAATAGGTTAAGAGGTTTGGTTCGGTGGAAGTTTCAGGAAGACAATTCTGTCATTTATTCAAGAACTGAGAAGTAGATATACCCGTGGTCCTTGTTCCCTCATCTTAGTACGGGAGTTCAACTTTCACTGACACACCCCTGCTCTTGGATTTAAAGAAAGGCTTTACTTAGTTTTGAACAGAAAATCTCTGATGTCATAAAGGAGAGAACCTTTTTGTGCAGACAAAGTACAGGATTTGCTTCTCAAAAACTTTGAAACCTTAGAATTATTTATCTTGATTAAAGGAAACCTCCCTTACTTCTTTTGGCTCTTCAAGTTTTGAAGAGATGAACACATAAGCCAGCTGGAAGCGGTTCAAGCCTGCGACATGAATTGATTGGGAGGATATATGAAATAGTTAATGATATTATCTGCAGTACAGTGTCATGACCCTTGCAAGAGAGATATTTTTAGGTACAAGTATCCCCTAAAAGCACTTTCAAGCATGGTTTAGCAATGATTGGGAGGGTATATGTAGGAGGATTCGCATGAAATTTTGCCCAACTCCATATCTGGAATAGAATATATGAAATACGTATGAACACAGAAAAAATTATACAGTGTCATCAGCCTTGCAAGAGAGACTAATTTAGGTATCATTAATTCCCACAGGCACTATAAAGATATGTTACTTAATTGTAATTCTACAGAAAGGTGCTGTAAAAGTCTAATTTCATTTAAAGATTTTCATTGGATGCACTAGCAAAAAGAAAAGCTTTGTAACAGTGGACGATGGAATGAAATGACAGTTTCTCTTACTCGTAGTTTTCAAAATTGTTTGTTTATTTAGCATTTTGATTAACCACCATTAAAAGAAAAAAGATTCAGATTTTGGTTTTACTTATCGTTCTCATTTCCCGAACTCCCTAATCCAAATATAACTGCTCAGGACTATTTCTTTCAGATATGACATAGCAGCAATACGAAAATGTAAACATGATCGCTCAGTCTGCATTTTCCACATCTAGCTGTGGTATTCATTTCAATTGTTTTGTCTGGTATATGCATGCCTACATGATTCTTAAGTAGTTGTACCACCTCTTGATGGAGGTCCAAGTCTTTGCTATGTGGAACACATGCTGATAACACAACACCCACACAAGCATGCACGTGCACAGAAAGCAGCATGTGCATACATACTCACAGGCTCGCACTCAAGCATAATCTCTCTCTCTCCATGTCTGCTAATTCTCATTTAGCAGGTTGTACCGGCATAACATGTAGCTGATTATGGTGATTTTCTAGCAATAAGCATGCAGAGAACCATGAAATATCTGAAAGCAAGTCTGTTGGTGAAAGTGAGAGATTCAGCACAATTGCTATATGCAGAACTTATTGTTCCTTCTGGAAGCCATGATTGTGAAATGCCTACCTCAAGGGCTTGAGCAAGTTAAGTTTCTCAACTCTATGCAGCCAGTTGAGCTTATATATACAAGCAAAAGCAATAAATATGCTTGTAATTGTTAATTTCACGGGTACTATGAAATTTTAGTTAGTTTTTGCTCAATTCATTCTCTGCTTATACCCTCATTGGCTGTCCTGCCTTCTCGTCTCAACGCCACAGGCCCCTCTCTGCCTCTCCATGTTCTCCTGAAACAATTTTTGGAATGATTGTGGGGTGTTGATTTTTTGTAATAAACTTTTCATTGATGCCGAAGTATAAGCCTCATTTGTTATGCGAAAAATATGCTTTTGAAATGGTCGAAGCACACTTTATCCTTGAATGTAGGCAATGTTAAGACTTTTAACAGTTTCTTTAGCTAAAAGAAGTAATAAAAGAGTATTTGTAAAATTTGTAGCACAACTTTTTTAACTGACCAACAAATGTAACAAAAGCATTTAAAAATACAAAAGAAGAATTGTAAACTGATGCATGCAAGGATACAAAAGGAAAATTGAGCATGTATTGAAAACTGCAGTGTCTAGAAACTGAAATGTACATTTGCAGTCAAATACAGGAACTAGAGCTCTAGCAAAATCCTCCTGCAAGAACACTTATTTGCCAAGTAACAAGATTCAGAAGCACAAAAGAATCATTCTTGCACACTGTTAACTGTTAAACTAATGAGAAGCTAAGATCAGCTCACCCAAACTAATGTAGTTTGGGTCATTTGGACAGAAACCAAAAATATATACTTTGGCTTAACATAGACCAGTAACATACTCTTAACATTTGACATTGTATCTTAAATAAGCTGTATGCCAATATATCCATTTTCAGGCAGGAACTGCTTTGAAAATGTAACCTGCCTAAAAAGATAGGTAGTCCCTTGCAGCAAAGTGTGAAATTCATGACAATCCAGTGTGAATTGCATATTTCCACTATTTATTGCAGAGAGAATCAACGACCTCTGGATTGTTCCCAATCACCGAGATTTCATTCTGAAACTCTTTTTCTCCTTCTGTTAATACTTTCTCAAGTTTCTTCACGGCCACAACCTTGTTGGAATTTGGCAAAATCCCTTTGTACACGGTCCCAAATGCTCCTCTGCTAACAAGCTTAATATTTTGAAGTCGAGTTCGAGCTCGATTTCGACTCGAGCTTGACTCGAGCGGTTTGCGAACAGCTCGATTCGTTTGCAGCCCAAGCTCAGGTTTACTGGGGCGGAAAAGGTTGTAGTAGCGTTTCTTACTTCTCCTCGTGTAGCTAATATTTCAGTTGACAACTTTTAACTTTCATTTGTGGAAAGACTTCGATAGATAACCTACCACACAAAAAAACTTCTCCTGACTACTAGTAGTATAATGGACTTCGAAGCCATAGTAGTATTAAACCTTAAACATTAAGAGATCAATTCCACCGGATATCCAAGATGATTAAGTAAGTAAATGGTACGACGTTGACTAATCTTTTTCACATGAAACTGCTAATTGTGACTTGTAACCATGGTTCAAAGTCGCGGTCGCGGCTGCGGCCGGGACTGTTCCACATTAGTTTTGGCATATCGGTCTCTGTCTCGGAGACACGCAAAATTTTGAAATATTTAATATTCTAAAAAATATAAAAAATATGATAAATAAAAATAATTAAAAAATTAGTAAAAATAATAAAAATTCGAGTTGACTCGAGATGACTCGATGTGATTCAACTGTTTCAACTATTCACGGTGATGTCTCGACGAGTCAAATATTTTAAAATCATATCATCCCGATATCGTATCGAGAGAGTCCGAGACGGTGACCACTCGGTCTCGGCGACTTCACCGAGTCTTTGAACCGTGCTTGTAACTAGCGCCCCACCCCCTTTCTTTTCAACTTAATGTCCCGCTTCTGATCAACTAGTAATTTCGTTGTTTACGCCATCAACGGAAATATGCCTTTCCGCCTCTGTTGTCATGATTCTATTTCCAACCATTTGCCATTTTTCCTTTTATTTCTATTTGTTGTCGGCGTACTATTAATGCCATGAATTTGAAGCTCGTCTGAAAGTCATACGTATGTACTGTGTATGGTGGGAGTGGGAATCTGTCAAAAAGACCATCTACCTCTCTCACACTCACGACAGTGGTAGTCTTGAATCTTGGTAGAACTGAGGAACGTATAATTGATATTTTTTACACTTGTCCGCTTCTGATAGATGAGTAACATCTATGATGAAAAGAAAGGTTTCATCAATTGAATGTTAGCGGTTTTAAACAGGTACTAGCGTGAAATATCGTGCACTTCACCCTCACGTCTCGTTTCCAGTAAAAACTGTCAAATTGATGAAATGAATGAGAAAAAAAAAAAGTCCAAGTCTTTCATATATTTCTTTGACTTTTTTTTTTGGACTTTCTTCCAATATTTTGGAGATTGGAATGGGTTCAATGGATTTAGATAGAAACTTGGTTAATGAGAGGGAGGAAGAATAAAATGAGATTGGAAGTCTCGTTTGCTGGTGAAAGAAGAAATTGATGATACTCATTGTCATTTTCGGGCGCAATATTTTGGAAGAAAATGAAGAAGAAAGAAAAAGAAAAAACGTCTAGTTTTTTTTTTCTTTTTTAGGCATTTTTGAATTTCAGTGAATGTTTTTGGTGACCCGGCAAAAATTAAGTGGTCAAACGTTTATTGACCAACTGGATGGGTATCTTTGTTATGGGATTGTATATTTGAGGGACAATTTTGTTATTTAGCCAAACTTCGGGGTTGATTGGTAGTTTGGTCGAACGTAAAACAATCCCCAATTCGATTGTCCTCAAATTTGGGTTTAAAAATAAATAAATGTCAATTGGAACTATAGAATAGTTGTTTGTGTTGAATTTTTTTCCCAAATCTTTCGTCTCCTTATTTTGAGAATCATTTGGGTATGGATTGTATAATTTTAGGTAGCCATTTGAGTGAGATGAAGAGGAGCAGCCACAGTTCTTATTCTGTAAGGCTACTTTCAGTTCATTTTTTTGGTCGGTTTTGAGGCCAAATTTGCATCCTGCGCCGGCTGGAGGGTGTAATTTCATCAATTTTTGGCACTGGTTGGCGACGGTACTGCGGCTCGCACAATACACCATCATCACCCTTGGTCTTTTCTGCCATGGTTGAAAATTATTTTCTTCATTAGAAAAAAAAAAAAAAGGCAAAGCAAGAAAAAATATAAGGTCCAGAAAAAAAAAAGACTCTGGGGCATTACATACTTTTCTGCTGAGATCACCAAAATAAACATTCAAACGCTAGTTGACTACACATGGGCTAAATGAGTCTTTTGGATGTTTGTTTAAAATTTTATTGTAATTTATTGTAAATGAATCTTTTGGATATTTGACAAATGAGTTAGCGGGGAAGAAAGGTAGCGGGGAAGAGAAAAGGAGGAGAGGGAGAAGATAAGAAAAAAAAAAAAAAAAAAAACCTCTGTTGGTGTCGGAAGAGGTGGCCAACACAGAACTGGCGCCAGAAAAGGTGTTAACCGATGGTAGCCAGCGGCAGAAGTGGTGGTGTGTTGAGATGGGGCAGGAAGAAGAAGATAGGAAGAAGGAAATTTTTTTTATGTGTTTTTGGATATTTTGAAGTGTGTATTTTAAAATTTTTGAGGAGATTTTTTATATTACTGTAGTTAAAGTTGTTAAAAAAACTTGTTGAAAAAAAACTAGGCAAAAAAAAAAATCACTTCTAAATTGATGTTTGAACACTTGGTTCCATTTTCAGTGGTTTATTAGCCTAAAATTAGGGACTAGGGATGCGTAAATCCGAAATTTTTTGATTTCTTGATCAAATTCTAATTGAATTCAGAAATGTGAAATCAGAAAAAATGGAAAGGAAATTGCAATTTTTGTCTTCGAAAGTGTCAAATTTGATGTGAATTCGGCAACAAGGTTTTAAAAATGGAAATTCTGATTTCGAATTCACAATTCAAAATCAATTTTCAGATACTAATTCGATTTCAATTTCATATATATGTGTTTGAAAAAGGAAGCTTTTTAGTAAAATTTTAAAAATAAAAAAATTTAAGAGCATGTAAAATTAATATACAAGAAATTATAAAAACCAAAACCAATTTAGTAAATCATGAAAATAATTGATGAATTGATGTGAGGGAGAGAGATAGAGAAGAATATGAATGACTGAGTAGTGTAAAACTTTAATTAGAGAGAAAGAAGAAAAGGAGTAATTAGTGCTTAATGGATTTTAAAAAAATCAAAAAGAATATATGGACTTGACTAATTGAGGGTAATCTTGGTATTTGAGAAAATTTGGCTCTGGCAGGAACACTATTGCTTCGGAAATATTGCCAGCCGTTAGTACATTACATGAGATCAACCTACATATATTTTCTATGGATGCAATACGATAATTTGTGCTGAGTTTAATTGTATAATTACAACAATGTCACTACTTTATTAGTATCACAAGTTTGTCGGTTGTCCCAGAAGAACAAAAAAGCAGAATTTTTTTTTTTTTGATAATAAAGATCAGAAGTTTTTTTGATTGCGATGCAAATGATTTGTTAGCATAATTATAGGAATTTTTTAGCATAATTATAATTATACTAGAAATAATTATGCTATGATTACACTAGCAAATCATGCTTAGACAGATTCTATGCTAAACAAATCTTCTATAACTATGCTAACATTGCATGATTATATTTGACTTTGCTGTGGTGGAATATTTACTGGTTAACTTTATTGAATTCAAAGTGGCCTTGGCTCATTGATTTGTATTTTGTCAATTGGCCATCCGGCAATCACCACGCATGGTAGAAAATGTGAGGCCAAGACCCTTAAGCCCCATTTGGATCGTTATATTTAAAAGTTTTTGTAAAAAAATATACTGTACCGATTTGATAAATATGAGTTAAAAAATGATTGAAAAATATGTTCATGAAAAATGTAAAAATCTTTTTTCAAAAAATCACTAAAGAAGGGATGCGGAGGGTATTTGGATTTAAGGAAAAAAGGAATCAGTTTAACTAACAGCTTGAGTGAGAAAATGAAAGAAGAATGATTGGCTATCCTTGACTGGAAAGTAACAAAGACCTCAAATTCTTCATATATCTTGAAGGGTGTCAATTGTCAAATACTCTTCTCGTCTTTTGTCGGGAAAATTGTCATCAAGTTAATGTCCTAATGTTTCTTTTTCCAGCTAATTGATTTTTTTCAATTTTGTACAAGTAAATTTCTGGCAGATCAAGTGCTACATTCATCACTTCTCTCAATCTCCATGTTAATGAGCATCTGGCTGAATGTCAAATTCAATTAGCATTTATGGCCATGTATGGGTGGTACCGCCACCAACCAATAATCTTTTCCCATCTCTTATTATTACCAGATCACCCCCTTTTATTGATGTATTGTATGTTCACCACCATGACTATTACCATTTCATTAGTCTTTTCTTGAGTAACACTCGAGTAATTGTCAATTAATCACAATTCAAACAAAGTTAACAGAGTGGATAACCAAAAACTACGAAAGAGAATAATTCAATTATGCAACACGGGTTCACCAAAAAGTAGGTTACAATGGAAAATTTTGCTCCTCCAGACAAACATTGCGCCAAAGCACTAGCAAATGATAGTTTCAAAATTCTCAATTAAGACAAAGGAGCAATGAAAGTAGTAAAACAGAAAAAAAAATTGGAAAAGAATTATGAATATTCAATCTTTTTCTACATCTATATTAATATGATACTGAAATAATTAGTGGCTCCGCAATGAAGCTATGCCCCAACATCGAAATACCTCATATTCATTGAACGTTTTAAATAAAATGAAAGATGCATAATTTTTTCATAAAAATTGAATTGAAGAAAGAAAAAAGTTCTCATTTATCTCACATAGCTGATTGACGTTTTGACCCAACCTAGAATTATCAGTTTCAGTTTCAACTCCAATATTGACATTTCACGTACAACCATTATATTGGATGCTTTCTGTCCAATTTTCGATTTAGTTAAAATCACATGGAACTATAGTATATGTTTTCAAATTAGAGGGAGCTACACATGTCAAACCCAAGAAATTTTTAGGTATTTTACCTTTTTTTTAGGTAATTATTGGTGTTTGCTTGTGAAGCTAGGAGAGAAACATGTAGCACAAGAGTGGGTATAAATATCATCATATACTATGAGCTGCCTTTGTGGAGTTGAACCTAAAACTCAAGATCAACATGTGCATACATTATCATATTACTATCAGATCTTTCGTCGCAATGACGCATAGAATAAGATGCGAAAATCTCACGTCGTTTACCTGAAGGCCATAGCAGACCAACTACAATCGCGATTGTTAGATTATAATTTTTAAATCCCTCTACAATTTACTGGTGAGCATTTGAAAACTAACAAACCGGAATCCAGACAGCCAAATTAGAAAGAAAGGAACGGGAGTGTTCAAAGTTCAAACAGGCCTGTGATCAGTCGCATTTACACGGATCAGCTATGAATTTTCTTCTCCTTCCTTCCGCATAAAAATAGAGTTAGAATACCATTTAAATTTTGTTCATGGCTCGCGCCAGGACCCTACCACTGCTCCCAGTGGATGCCAATTTCTTTATTTCACAAGCATTCAAAGATTCCGGAATGACATCTGTTAGAGTTTAGTCAAATTTTGGATGTGAATAATGCTGTTCTTCCAATGCTCCGCCAAGTCAACTATGGAGTCTATAGCTTCCCCTATGATCCTTGTCCAGATTCCAGAAGGAAGAAATAATTATTAAATATGGTCGTGAAGTTTCCTCCCCTTGTGGTACAGTTTCGCTTTATGAACGCAGAAATGGAGACGAAGGACCATTGGAATCGGGGTCAAAGCCGCAAGATTGACTAACCTAAGGCTATTGCAGCCTCGTGCCCGCAAACGGGTGGGTCCTCCAGCAGTTTGCAGCCACCACGCAAGTTGTAGGGGCATTTTGGTTGTATTAATAAGGGTTGAATACCAAAAACTTCCTTGTAGTTTAGTGAATGTTTAACTCACCTCCTTGAAAGTTTAAAAATCTATAACTTAACATCGCCACGAAAGTTCACAATTCCCCCACATAGGCAAATCGGCTAAATATCAAAAAATTCTTGGTGGTTTAACAAATATTCAAACTAATCCCGAATATCTTATTCAATCTTTTAATGGGGTGACTGAACTAGGGATATGAGATATCAATACAAACTTTGTAATTGTCAAAGGAAAACTGTGGCAAAGATTTTTTTTTTTTTTTTGAAACAATATGGCAAAGATTGTTGATTAATAAAAGTCATCAGTATTTGAACAACTTACAAGCCATGAGGAGATAAAATATGGAGATGAATTGAACATTCTATAAATCAGAGGGGGGTCATAGTGGTATTTAACACGTTCATTCACACAATGTGCATATTTGACTTTAACCAACATCTTCGGCTGCTAGGATTTGGGGCCTAAATAAGTTCCACTTTGAACCGGTTATGTAAATCTAATAACATTGAATGCAATCGTGATTTTTCCACAAATTTAGTTGTAAAAGTAATGAATTCTAAGTTTTACACCAAAGTTGTGCTAGGTGCTATAGTTTACATCAGAAGTTGGAAAAATTACATGACCAGTTTGAACTTGATGACAGTTTAAACTTGTGAGGTCCCTGCAGCTCATCCCTCTCTTATTTATTAATCACTCTAAATCTCAGAATTGCGTTCAACAGTTCCAA
This sequence comes from Coffea arabica, assembly GCF_036785885.1. Lineage (NCBI taxonomy): Eukaryota > Viridiplantae > Streptophyta > Magnoliopsida > Gentianales > Rubiaceae > Coffea > Coffea arabica. Next base: position 31,581,518 of record NC_092313.1, read on the forward strand.
GTGATGCTAGAAGCTTCTCAGAATATCATCACAAGATTGAATAGGTACTATTAGGGAATAAGATTAATATGCCACGAGTTAAATCTTTGGTGCGGATAAGGGATTTACATCACTACGCACGTGACAATGACCGTTCCCCGATGGACTAACGATAGTGACCGGAAAAATTGATAAGTTTTTTATTGATGCCAAGCTTTGATCAATGGCACAATCATCCGATATTTTCAATGTCCGCCAGGCCCGGCAATCAGAATCTCTTGTCCGGGTCTCTTGCTAGAGTCAATTAATACTGCTGATATCTTACTGACAAGCAAAGGATATACTTAAAACCATTGTCAGATTTTGGAGAGAACTTGAAGCTAGTATCAGCCATTAGCTAGCCATGTTGATTCTAATCAAGCTTATACTGCTTGTGGTTTCCTCTCTATCCGGCTTTGCATCTTCCCAGGACTTTAGTATCACCTACAATGGATTCCGGTCGTCGAACTTGAGCCTGGATGGCATAGCTGAAATCGCACCAAATGGCCTCTTGAAGCTAACCAATGCCACCAGGCAAGAGAAAGGTCATGCCTTCTTTCCTAATCCCGTCAGCTTCAAGAATTCACCTAATTCCTCTGCTTTCTCCTTTTCCACCACCTTTGTCTTCGCCATATTGCCCGAATATCCCACTTTGAGTGGTCATGGGATTGCTTTCGTAATTGCGCCAACGCGAGGCCTTCCAGGAGCTCTTCCTAGTCAGTATCTCGGCCTCTTCAACGAATCCAACACTGGAAATGCGACCAATCATGTTTTTGCAGTGGAACTCGACACAATCCAAAGCAGCGAGTTCCATGATATTAATGATAACCACGTTGGGATCGACATCGATGGGCTGACCTCTACACGAGCACAGCCAGCAGGTTACTATTCCGATAGCAATGGTAAGCTTCAGAATTTGAATCTTATTAGTGGTAAAGCAATGCAAGTTTGGGTGGATTATGATGGAACAGCCAAGCATATAAGTGTCACATTAGCTCCAATACATGCTACTAAACCAAACCAACCTCTTTTATCTTTATCCTATGATCTTTCACCAGTACTAAATGAAACCATGTATATTGGTTTTTCATCATCCACCGGTTCTGTGCTGACATCCCATTGCGTCCTGGGATGGAGTTTCAAGATGAATGGTGTGGCTCAAGGGCTTGATCTTTCTCAACTTCCTAAGCTCCCACGAAATGGGCCCAAGGAAAAATCCAAAGTTTTAACCATTGGTTTGCCTGTCATTTTGATTGTTTCTCTGTCAATTGCAATCTCTGGCATAATATATCAGGTGAGAACCAAGAAGAAGTTTGCAGAAGTGCTTGAGGATTGGGAGCGTGACTATGGCCCTCACAGATTCAAGTACAAAGATTTATATATCGCCACAAAAGGGTTCAGGGACAAGGAGTTACTGGGAAGAGGGGGTTTTGGAAGGGTATACCGAGGTGTCCTGCCTAGCTCCAAACTTGAGGTTGCTGTCAAGAGGGTGTCTCATGAATCCAGGCAAGGAATGAAGGAATTTGTGGCAGAAATTGTCAGCATAGGCCGGTTACGCCACAGAAATTTGGTTCCACTTTTAGGTTACTGCAGGCGAAAAGCTGAATTGCTATTGGTTTACGAATACATGCCAAATGGAAGCCTGGACAGGTATCTATACGAGCAGCCTAAGTACAACCTGAATTGGAACCAAAGATTTCGAGTCATAAAAGGCGTTGCATCTGGATTGTTTTATCTACATGAAGGATGGGAACAAATAGTGATTCACAGAGATGTAAAGGCCAGCAACGTCCTGTTAGACGGTGAATTGAATGGAAGATTAGGAGATTTTGGGCTTGCGAGATTGTATGATCATGGGACAGACCCTCAAACAACTCACGTTGTTGGAACACTCGGGTACCTCGCGCCAGAGCATACTAGAACTGGCAAGGCTACAACCGGCACAGATGTATACGCCTTTGGGGCCTTTTTGCTTGAGGTGGTTTGCGGTAGAAGGCCAATAGAAACACAAGCCCCGACAGAGGATGCCATTTTGGTTGATTGGGTATTTTCTTGCTGGAACAAGGGGCAAGTTCTTGAAGCTGTTGATCCAAACATGGGACTAGATTATGTCAGAGAGGAGGTGGAATTGGTTATGAAGCTTGGATTGTTGTGCTCGAACTCAGAGCCCACAGCAAGGCCAAGCATGCGTCAAGTTGTTCTATATTTGGATGGCGCTTTGGCACTGCCAGATTTATGCTCACTTGGGATTTCTGCCAATGGCTTATCCTTTGCAAATCATGAAGGTTTCAGTGATTTTGCCTTATCATATCCATCTTCAATGGACAAGGGATCTTCATATGCTTCTTCTGTTACGGAATCGCTGCTATCTGGAGGTCGCTGATTGTAGACAAATCTTTCGATCATAGCATTTTGGAGAATGTAAAATTGATGTAATTGTTGTTTGGATACCACAAATATCTCAAATAATATTTCGTTTGCATTATAAACACATTTTCTAATCTATCTTTTTATATTCCCAATTACTTTTTTATCTCACATACATCACATCACAAAAAGTGCTACAGTAATTATTCTAACTAATATTTCAAATAATAATCTATTCAAACAACTATTGTTTTCTGTTTATTTTGGCATTAGTGAGTCAGAAATGTACCTAGGGAACAAAAAAGTAGCCATTAATGAGGAATCTCATAGTTTTGGTGAGATTGGACGATCATATTGAATAGGAATTAATTCATAAAAAAACTCTACATCACCATCTAGTTATCTTCTCTGTCGTTCCAAGATACATCACTAAAATGAACAGCTCTACATCACCATAAGTCTTCCCCTGAAAATCCCTAAGAGTTTCTCTTGAACTTAAAGAAAAATAAAACTAAGAACGCCTTTTTTTGGATTTTTTTGTAGTTTTTACTAATCCAATACTTCATTGACAGATTATCTCGACCATTTGAGTTAGGATTTGGAGTTAGAGGTTATATCTTGGAATCTGGATTTAGTTTGTATGTTTCATATGAAACTTAAAGTTAACTACCTGTATGCAATGAAAACATCGGTACTTTTAAGATGTACAATGGCCTTAAAAACTATATGAGCAAATCTAGTTTTAATTTGGCATGGTACAAGTCTAGAAGTGAAAGGCAAATTACGTGTTAATACTATTAAATAATTCTTCTTTAAGTTGATAGAATAACGTAAAGGATGCGGCTAAATCCATACTCCCTCTATTTAAATCCACAACCCTAGTGCTTTGATGATAATAAAGCCCGTAGGAGTTTGATAGAAACTTTTTTCAATAGAAAAACTTGTCTTTCATGCAACAAAAGATGCTTAAAAAATCAATTATAAATTTTAATTACTTGAAATTGTTGGATACCATCATCCTAATCATCGATCCATTAGTGTTTTTTAAAATTACACTTTAATTAACATTAAAGTGCAACGTGACAAAAAAGGTAAAAATATTTTATTAACACAATTTAAAAAAATCTCTGATCTCCTCTTACATGATAAAAAGATATAAGACATTCTCTCCACCAAATAAGACGAAAAAAATAAATGTCATCAAAATGAATTAAAAAAGGTCAGAAATTTTAAGACCATTCATAATGATGTAAATTTTAAATCCAAGTTGGCGCCATATATTTTCACAAAAAAAAAAAAAACTACATTTTTATTGAAAAATTTTCTACCAAAGCCCCATAAATATTATGGGTTTTTAAGTCAACTTGATTATAAAGAGGTGAATTTAGATTGTGAAGGTGTCGGTTTAGCTAGCCTTTAATTAAAAGACACAAATGTAGATATCCAATAGTGGCACTTCTATTCAATGTCTCATTGTCGCTCTAAACAAATTAACCGCATTCAGAAATGTTATGTATTCTCAAAGTCAAGTTTCGCGTGTAAACCATTTCTTCTTTTGCCAGCGTAGGAATAAAAATTGTCTAGCTTGTAACTGTCACAATCAAGTATGGTCATACGGCCAGAACTTTGGGCCACCAGTTGGACTGGACCTTGGACCTATGCCTTCACCGTGTCTGGCTTTGAAGTTTCCAAGGCTAACCCATATTTAATGGCGGTTAAGTTTGTAACTATCAAAATCAAGAATGGCCATATTGCCGGAACTTTGGGTCCCTAGTTAGCATAACAGCCAGGACACTACTGGACCTTGGACCTAGGTCTTCAGGCCTTGAAGTTTCCAAGGCTAGCCCATATTTAAATGCTTGTGATTTGACATAGAGTCCAGAGTGTCGTTTAGTTTCCAAGGCTAGCCCATATTTAAATAGTCGTGGTTTGACATTGCATCCCGTTTACTTGGTCTTTGATAAGAAGTATTTGGCTATTTCGTGCATGCTCCCCTCGACTCAAGGAATATTGCCTTGAAAGATCCACATCTCAGTGTTAGACGCGGATGAGCACATTGAACTATCCATGTGGTAAGACAACTGCATCCACTACCTGTCAAGTTGAAGTGTTTAGTTGTTTTTGGTTATATAATTGTTACAACAATTTGTGTAAATTGATACAATTTTGATGTAAATATAAGTTTGTCAACTCATGCAGTTCAATTGAAATAAAAACCATGATCACATCAAAATTGTCCGAGTTTATGCTAAAAGTTACTATAAGAATTAAAAGAACAAACTGAATTAGATAAAGCACAACCTAAAAGGCCTCGGATCTAAGTTAGTCAAGTAAATCACACACTAACGTGTGGTTTTGCAAAATAATGTTCTAAACTCACACTGATTTAAAGCAATTTTTATTGTTGAACAAATTGTGTTTCAATTTGAACACACAGACTTCAATAATTAATTGGCAACTTCCTAGTCTACTACGTTGATGACTAAGGAGGGATTCATTGAGGCAATATATATATTTGACTAGTCTCGCATGGTTTTATTTATTTTTTACTGAAAAAAAAAGGTTGTACTCAAATATTTTGATCTGTTATGAATTCAGAGTCCTTTTATGATTGATCCAAATAATGTTCGCAAACGGCTTGTATGAAGTTTTTTGACTACCTATTCAAATTACATGCAATTAACATTTGATTGCTTTTACATTAGTTGGTCTATGCCAAAAAAAAAAAAAAAAAAAGATTAAAAAAATCATCTGTAAAATCTCTTTACCTCTATTTCTTATGTCCTTCCAGGCTAAACAGGATTTTGAGAATCATCAAAAATTCATAACCTCCTTTTACGTATAACCATTGAAATTTCAAAGTCTTAGGTAAAATTTATTAGAAGAATGCACATACAGAAAGGTCAATAACTATACTTCCTATAAAGGTTAGAATTCGTAGTTTGAAAAATCAAATTTTGCAATGGCAGTCACCTATGCATCAAGGGGAAGACTGCGATGCAAGTGTGTACGCTGAGTAATCAAAAAAGGTTGGAGCTCTAGATACTACTCAGTCATATGCTGGGAAATTTCAATTCGCCTACGAGTGTTCGGCGGTTGAATGTAGAAATTTTGAAGTCGCATTTATGTAGAACATACGGGATCGACCATCCTTTTCATCAAAACACGAAAGGAAGAAAACCAAAAAGGGTGGTGAAAAGAGCAGTAGCCTCTTATTTTTGTTATCATAGACTAGTGAAGAACTGATTGGTGCCAAGATAAATTCTGTAGTATACAGAAGAGAACAAGCCTAATTTCGCAATGTCACTCAAAACAACATTAGTACTGGTGGTGGCGTGTATACTGGCTGAAAGCGCAGCTTCGAACGATCCCGGATTCAGCTATAATGGGTTCCAATCGGCGAACATGATTCTTGATGGAGCAGCAAGAATCAGAAGAAATGGCATCCTTGAGCTGACCAACACATCTGACTCCAAAACAGGAGGCATGGGGCATGCCTTTTTTCCCAATCCCATCAATTTCAAAAACACCTCTAACAGTTCAGCTTTCTCCTTTTACACCTACTTTGTCTTCGCTATGGTGCCAGAATTTCCAACCCTGGCAGGTGGCCACGGGATTGTTTTCGTGATTGCACCAACAAGAGGTCTTCCAGGGGCTCAATCGAAGGGGTTCTTGGGCCTGTTCAATGAGAGCAACAATGGCAATGCCACTAATCACGTTTTCGGGGTGGAGCTGGACACTGACGAGACCAATGACTTCGGTGATATCAATGACAATCATGTTGGTATAGATATTAACAGTTTAAGGTCTAAAGCAGCAAAGCCAGCAGGATACCAGGCTAGAAATGGTTCAGATTTAAATATAAGTCTTACTAGTGGCCAGCCAATTCAAATTTGGGTGGAATATAATGGGTTGGATAAGCAATTCGATGTTACATTAGCTCCGTTGTCACAAGGTAAGCCAAATGCTTCTCTCTTGACTCTGTCCTACGATCTTTCGCCAATATTGAAGAGGAAAATGTATGTTGGATTCTCATCATCCACGGGTTCACGACCAACATCCCATTATATCCTGGGATGGAGCTTCCAGATAAATGGGATTGCACAAAGGCTCGATCTCAGTAGGCTTCCAAAGCTTCCTCGAGTTGGAAAAAAGGAGGCGTCTCAACTTTTGACAATCGGCTTGCCCCTGATTTGCATAATTTCAACATCAACTGCGATCTCAGGAGTAGTTTACTATGTAAGGAGGAAGAGGAAGTTTGCAGAAGTGGTGGAAGAATGGGAACTTGCTTACGGACCACACAGGTTCAGGTACAAAGATTTATACATTGCCACCAAAGGGTTTAAAGATAAAGATTTACTAGGTGCAGGAGGGTTTGGAAAGGTCTACAGAGGAGTTCTGCCAACAAACAACATTGAGGTTGCCGTCAAGAAGGTATCTCATGAATCAAGACAGGGAATAAGAGAATTTGTGGCTGAAATAGTTAGTATTGGCCGTCTGCGCCATCGAAATCTGGTGCCACTCTTGGGTTATTGTCGGCGCAAGAGCGAGTTGCTTTTGGTCTATGAATTCATGTCCAATGGGAGTCTGGACAGGTTCTTATACAACCTGAAGGATTACACCCTCAATTGGAATGAAAGATTTCGAGTTATTAAAGGTGTAGCATCTGGATTGCTTTATCTACATGAGGAATGGGAGCAAGTAGTTATTCACAGGGATGTAAAAGCTAGCAATGTATTATTAGACAGTGAATTGAATGGAAGGTTAGGAGATTTCGGGCTTGCAAGGTTATATGATCATGGAACTGCCCCACAAACTACCCATGTAGTGGGAACTCTTGGTTACCTTGCCCCTGAGCTTAATAGAAGGGGAAAGGCCACAACAGGCACGGATGTTTATGCATTCGGGGCCTTTATGCTTGAGGTTGCCTGCGGGAGGAGGCCAATCGAGCCAGCAGCGCCCACGGAGGATGTGGTTTTGGTTGATCGCGTGTATTCATGCTGGAATAGAGGTGAAATTCTTGAGGCGGTTGATCCAAAATTGGGAGCTGATTATGTGATTGAGGAGGCGGAATTGGTGTTGAAGCTAGGTCTGTTATCATCGCATTCTGAGCCCACTGCTCGGCCAAGCATGCGGCAAGTTTTGCTCTACTTGGATTGCTCTGCGGAACCACCTAAATTGCCATCTCTTGGTATTACTGCAAATGGCTTGGCATCTGCAGGTTATGATGGCCCTAATGATTTTATTAGCTCCTATCCATCTTCGGCGGATAAGGCATGTTCTAGATCTTCTTCTATCATTGCTGATTCTGTTCTTTCTGGTGGCTGCTGATCGATTAATAAGCTTCTTAGAATTCTGTTTAGTCATGTTTGGTTAGAAAGTGTAGAATGACAATGAGTAAGTTTGTAAGCGATTGTGCCTTTGTCCAATTCTGTGCAATTATCTATCTATCTATTTATTACTATATAATGTAATCGTGTTCTTCCGTTATTTTGTAACACCTAATATATCCTTAATGAAATTATTACATGTCTAAAACATCTTTAACTTCTTTTACTACTAATAACTTATCGTGTTCATTTAATTACTGGGAACTACTTCCGTCAATTAGAGTCTGACAGGTTGTCAGCCTGTGCAATAATAAAAACCTGCTCAACTAAAGTTAATTTCTGTAGATAGTGGTAAGCAGGGTCGAATCCACAGGGACTGGGAGTAATTATTTCTTTTCAAGTTCACAGTGACAAGGGGGGTGTTTTTGTACAGAAGGTGACAATCAAAGAAATTCAACTAAAATCTAAAAAGCTACTAAAAATTAAATAACAAATTACTAAAATCAAATGAGTGATAATTAAGGATCTAGCCAAAGAATAATTTCAGCAATGGTTTACCTAATTGATCATCGAAACAAAGGCAATTCCAATTATTTACCAATAAATAGGTTATAACTGCCAAACAAGCGATGACAGTCAACCCCTCCTTACTGTGTCGGTGATTAAGGTACGCCCGTTAATCACTGCTCTAATTGAGAAATAATCCTAGGTACGCCCATAAGATTTAATTTTCCAATTGCCTTACGTATTAGAGGAGCCCTATTCTAACCAAATAACGCACTACCAGGGTTATTTTAGATTAGCCCGCGTATCCCCCTGACACAAATCTAATCGTGCCAGTTGTCACTATTTTAGGACAATTAAACAATTACGGATTTAATGCCCTAATTGACAATAGATTACCTAATCAACTAATTATCTGGATCCAAGACAATCAATTAATTAAATAACCATAAGCATAGCAATCAAGAAATATGTGGATACCAATAAATAAAAGAAAAAGATTAAATTAAAACGATCTCATAATTTTTAGGCGAACCAGAACCTTCGTTGCTCCTTGACTAGAATGAAGAAATTAGTTCATATTCGATGAACAAAATCCACAGGAAATTGAAGAGAAAGTCGCAGCCATCAATTTGAAACTCGGTAAACTTAATTCGATTGACCACTGACTAGAAAGAAAAGCTACAAAATACTTGATTGTTTGTTTGCTTCTGCTCCATACGAATGAAGAGAAAACTACCACTAAAAGCTAAAAAGGAGACAAGTCAAAAGCCAAGCTAAAGGACAAAAAAACTAAGAAGAGAGTCAGTGCTCTTCCTCTGCGCAATTCCTATTCTAATTGCCTACTGCTACCGTGCGGCGTCCGCGCAATTCCTATTCTAATTGCCTACTGCTACCGTGCGGCGGACGCCGCACGAGAGGAAGAAAAAACTTCCGAGATTTGCTTTCTTTTCCCTTTTTCTAGTTGTTGTCTTCGATCAAAATTACCAAAAAGGTCATGCAGCTCCTAGTTCCAGGAATGCCCTTGATTGCCTGCTATTTGAACTCTTTCTTGATAACTGTCAAATTGGCCTTGATTGTGATATTTTTGTTCTACTCCCTGAAATAAATGTAAATTACGAAAAGTGAGTAGAATCTAATAATTAATTCACATCAGGTCAGGTAATAGGGAAAATTAATAATAAAATAAATGATAAAATTGCAACCTATCAGAGTCATATTTCTTCTTAATGAACCCTTACACGTAATCCCATTTCCATACTCCTAAAATTTGTTGAGTCCAAGTTTTTGTCTAAGGGAATCACTTGTGACTACTTTTAAAAGTCTATTACGTGCAGAGAAGACAACTTTCAGAAGTCTATTACGTGTAGAGAAGACGACTTTCAAAAGTCTATTACGTGCAGAGAAGACAACTTTTGAGGAGAGTAAATTGTTGAGTCCAAATTTTAGTTCAAGGGAATCGGTTATGACAACTTTCAGAAGTCTATTACGCGCAGGGGAGAGCAAAACAACCTCAGTTGCCAAGTCTTAATCAAATTTAACCACTTCATTAGCAATCACATACGTACATACAAAGCTAAACATTTGTTACACATTCCCTCTCCTAATTATCATTTATTGGAATAAGTAACATGATGAGGCAGAGAAACATGATAATTTTTCACGTAAATTCTTAGCAGCTTATGCTATGATTTATAGACTTTCAGATAAATAATAGCAAAAGCAATGGCTTTATAATTTTAGTTTAAGAACTCTTTTTGATGTAAAGTACTTCATTACTCTTTATTTTATTTTTTGTTGACCTTGGTCCCTAGCTTTTGATGTTTACAAAACAATGGATAATACTAATATCTCTTCAAGAAATATTTTCAGCTATGAAGCAAATCAGGTTCAAAGATTAAGTGCATTGAAAGGGACAAAGGCTGCTGAAAGCTGTCGGACGCTTGGATCGGACGTCCGATAATCATTGCGCAACTTCGGACGCATGAAGAACTTTACAACCGGACGTCCGAAGGAAATAAGACATTCCCCCTAACTCACTGACCTCGATCGGACGCAAGTATCGGACGTCCGATAGGTTCATTCAAACTCGACGAAAGCTGTCGGACGCTCACAAAGACAATACCGGACGTCCGATAGAATTGAGATATTCCTTCTAATTTATTGTCTGCTTTCGGATGCAAGCATTGGATGTCCGATAGAATTGAAGAAAATTTTTCAAACTCACTGCCTGGTGTCGGACGCATGTTTCGGATGTACCGGACGTCCGATACTCCAACGGCTAGTTGACTCTTCAACTACTTTCTATCCATTGAAAGTATTAATGAGGCACTTTTTTGGTCCTATATAAATAGTGATTGGTCAGATACTTCAAATAACTTTTGCACACTGAAGATACAAAAGATCTAGAGTAGTTTTAGTGAGAAAACACTCTCCAAGCAAGATTTGTAGTCTTAGCGGTGTGAGTTTCATTGTAAGTTTTTCATTTGTGAGTGAATACTTCATGAATGTAGCTCTGTGAGGGTTGTCCTGAGAGATAGTAAAACTTTCTAATTTGACCGAGTGGAGTTCGGGGCAAGGAGGAGGTGAACCTTCCTTTGTACACAAGAGTGATTGTAATTCATCAATTTGAAGAAACTTGTTTGAATTAATCTACAAGCTCAGGAGAAGTTGGGTAGTTAATTGGTTTGCAATTCTTTCTTTTTTATTTATTTATTGTTACGTTTGTGATCTTTACATTGCTTGTCTCTTCTACTTCTCTCAAGTGATTTTATTCATTCATTAATTGATTCATTGTGTGATCAATTAGAAAAGAGGGTAAATTTCATATTGAGCAAAAAGTGCCCATAACTAAATTAGGTTTTTAATCAACCTAATTCACCCACTCTTAGATTATCGTCGACCCTTACATTTTTCAATTTTCGCTGGTGGATGCTAGCTATTGAGGCTCTAAAAGACAAGTATTAAATGGGAGTATCTATCAATTGGAATTCAAATCACATAGAGGGAGAGCATTCACGAGATTAAAGAAGAAAAAGATGAAGTAGAAGGATATCACTCTTCCATCTTTCTTATACTATACAGGTTTTTCTTCCAAACTTGATTTTTATATGGTTTTTAGTAATGTAACATATTATTGTATTTCATCTACATTGCAACTTCTAAACTTTAATGTATCGATTTTGCAAATAATCAAGTAGTGGCAATCAAAATTCACGAATTAAAAGATTGCTTATTACAACATCACGCCAACCATGAATTGATAATTGAGGAGTCATGTCAATTGTAGATTGATAGTGCATACAAGAATGTTTTAGAATAGCTTGGTATACATCTTCATATGTGACAGGTGCTGAACATATGCAATAATAAAAACCTACTCAACAAAAATATAAATTTGTGAGTAGCGGTGGATAAGGTCGTCTCTTCAGGGATTAAGGGAAATTAGTTTCTTTTCAAGTGAAAATTAACTGGGGAAGTTTGGAAAATTGAAATTAAACTAAACAAAAAACTTAAATAAGAATTTGCAAATAAAAGAGAATTGAAATTAAATCAATAAATACACAAGCCCTAGCCAAGGAGATAACTTTAGATGTGGTTCATACAACTGTTCATTGATGCAAGGATTATTTCATCTATTTATTAATAAACAGGTTATAGTTGCCAAACAAGCGATGAAAACTAGTTTTTCCTTATAGTCTCGATAGTTAAGGAACGCCAGTTAACTAATTTCCTAACCAAAAAATAACCTTAGGTACGCCTGTAAAATTTAATTTATTGAAACTAGAAAAATCCAATTCTAATCAACAAACATACTACTAGGGTTCATTTAAATTAGATCATATGTTTCTCTAACTGAAACCAATCACACTAGTCGCTACTAATTTAAGATAATTAACCAATTCCGGATTTAACTGTCCTAACTGGCAATAGTTTGTTAAGTTGAATTAAATATCGGGGTCCTTAATATTCAAATAACAAAACAACTATGAAAAATTAAATTAGAAAACATGCGAATACTAACGAATAAAAGAAGTTAATAAAAACAATTATATCTCACAGATGTAGTTGAACCAAATCCTTTATTAATCCTTGACTAGAAAAAAGGAATTTAGTTGCGCATCATCGGGATAAATCCGCACGAATTCAATGAGAATGTTCGCAAAAGTGTTCGACAAGAGAAAAACTCCCCAGAAAGAAAGAAAGGAGGCGGCCGTCCCCCTTTTCCTAATGCTCCCGTCACGACTTTTGTTTCTTGCCAAAGTACTAATCAAGCGGAAGCTAGCCGACTTCCTCTCCCATTGTTTCCTACTTCGTGTCTACTAATAATAATAATAATAATAATAAATTTTCCTAAATAGAAAAAAGAAACTATAAAAGATAATGTTCATTTTTTCTAATCCAATTCCACAACTAATAGAGATAGTCAAACTCTTCCAAATCTTCAACCAAAAGTAGGGGTGACAATGGGGCGGGGCGGGGGTTGGGGGAGGGGTGCCCGTTGCATTTTATTTCCCCCCCCGCCCCCGACCCGTCCCCCATTCCCAGCTTCCCCCAGCCCGCCCCTGATCTGCCCCGCGGGGTTAAAAATATTTTATTATAATTAAATTTGAGCAAATAAATCAAGTTCTAAAATATCAATACATCACCAAATTATCATTCATTGTAATTTCACAATTGAAACTCATAAAAATAATTAAACAAAGGTTATTTGAATATAATCTAATACGATAAAACAAATATAATTAAAATAATCAAATTTTCACTTTTGATACAAATACAATCACTAAATTATTTTTTTTTTTTAGAAAAAATTGTTATTGTATTAAGTGTAGTTAGGAATTTAACATAAATGTATTAATAAATTTAGTATAAATAATTAATAATTTTTATTAATAGATATATATAATTAGTAGTATAATTGATAATATCATTATATATATAATTATGTACACACATACATATTTATATATATTTTTTCAAACGACTGCCCCGCCCCATCCTCCGCCCCGTTTTTAAACGGGGGGAAAAAATTCCCCCTGCCCCCGCCTCATCCCCCGCCCCAATGGCCCCCTGCGGGCGGGTGCCTGTGGGCACCCACACTCGTTGCCATCCTTAACCAAAGGTGCCCATACTGACTCGAATTAGGAAATCTCTGTGCGCAATAAATTCTCGAGTCTTCTGGACTTGAAAGTAGTTCCCGATTGTGCCACCATCAAATTAATTCTTCACATGTTGGAAAATTGCTCCTCTTAATTAGTTTTTGCTCATTTTCCTACAATTAGCACCATTAACCAAATGTAGGTTGAATCTATCAACTAACACAATATTTGGCTAGATTCAAGGAGAAAAAAATAATAAATCTAATAACAAAAATGCATTCTATCAATATGTAAATGGTTTCTTTCAGGTTAAAGAATATTGAGATGCTATAGTAGCCTCTTAATCGTATTGTCTATCACGAGATTGAAAAGTATGATCCATTGAAAGCTCTAAATTTCAACGATCAACAAACTATTTACAAAAAATTAACTTTTATAACAAGGCTTTTCAATTAATTAAAGTTGTATATAGATAATTCTTGAACTTTTAACTTTTTTTTTGGTACAACCAACTTATTTTTTTGAGCACGATGAAAATCGTATATAAAACAAATTTTATGACTTTTTACTAAAGGAATCAAAGAACATGACAATGAGAATGTTTTAAAACTACAAGCTTATTAGAGGAACTAAAGAACATGAGAATGAGAACCTTTTAACCGTATTGCAGCGTCAAAGAGTGTTACTATTAAAAATAGGGTAAAATACCAGAAAACTCTCTATGATTTGATAAATGTTCAATTTAATTTCCTTTGGTTTGGAAACTTACAATATAATTCCCTATGGTTTCGACTAAATTAAAAATTGAACAGAAAGTATTAAATCTAACTGTTGTGTGTGAAATGTCAATATTGCCCCAACCATATGTGAGATGCTTTCTATTCAATTTTGAATTTAGTTGAAATCATAGGGAGTTATAATATAATTTTTCAAGCCAGAGGGAGTTAGATTGAATATTCAGCAAATTATAGAGAGTTCATTATATAGGGGCAATATTAACATTTCACGTATAATCATTAGATTGGATGTTTTTTTTGTCTAATTTTCAATTTAGTTGAAACCATGGAGAGTTATAATATAAGTTTTCAAATCAGAAGGAGTTAAATTGAATATTTAGCAACCATAAGGAGTTTTTTATACCCTTAAAAACAAGAATATACTTGATTATAGTTATTTTGACAGTATGAAATAAAATTTTGGAAAAATTACTAATAATTTCCCTGTGGTTTTATCTATTGCCATGTAACCCCTCTAATATTTCAAAATATCCATTTTACCCTCTATAGTTTCACGTGAACTAGAAATTTAATAGAAAATAGTCTATGTAGCATCATTAACTGAAATACTAATAGTGCACTCACTTAAATGCTAAACCAAACGATGACTTAGCTTCCTTGTACAAAATCATAGGGGAATCACATGGATAAATGCAAAATCATAGGGATATAATGTGGATATTTATGTAAACTATAGGGAAGATTAAGTGGATATTATGATTCATCAAATGCACTTTTAGAGTGCTTGTAGTCTAATTGCCATAGCTGATTATGCATTTTATCAATTTTTCACTTTACATAAAGCCACAGGTGGTTATGTGGCTATTTTGAAACTTTGGGGAATCATTTTGCATTATGTAAAATCATAGTGGGTTATATGTAATTTACCCTAAAACTTTTAAAGATGGACATAAGTGCATGTGGGATCTAAGTTAAATATGAGGAAAAAAAGAATCAAGAAGAAAGGAAGAACAATCCAAGATGAGGATAATGAGCCTCTATCTACTTTATTTTGACTGAAAATGAAACCTTTCTAGGCTATTTACTTTCTAATTGGTTTTTCTTCTAAATACTAATAAAAGAAACTTCTTAAACTCAGTAAATAATCCTCTCAAAGAATTAATTGTAAATGAACTTTCTTGATTGCCTAGTGTATTTAGGATAAATTTTATGATAACCGGGATCTCTAGCTGCGAAAAAATAAAAAAGCGACCAATCGTCCTTATCTTTTGGACTTTACGAATCTTCTCTTAGCATTATGCATGGACAAATTTGATGTTTAGTGCACTGATTACTAGGTTACAAGTTATTTAGATATCTAAAGTTTGCATGTCATCTTTGTTTCTTGACAAATTTTTAGTTTTCAGTCCTTTTAAAATGTTTTAGGAATGAAAGGAGAAAAAAGTGTGCAAGAGGATGGTGAGAATGAAAATTTGAAGTTACCTTTGGAGTCAATGCTAATTCTTCGTATAATAAAAACAAAAAGTGCACCAGCAATCCTTTTGAGAATTAGTACAAGTTAGTGAAAAGCTGAAAGTGTTAAATGATTTTCTGGTCTCAGGACTAAACAACATAGTCCCAAAAAGTGGGACTAGCTAGCTGATTTAGCGACTTGGTTTTCTAGCAACAAATATTCTGAGTCACAATATGGTGTCCTTTGGCAATGTGGTGTGGAACTATAGATATGACAATCTACACAAATGTGGTAATAGGTGAGGATACAATGTCTTAACAGAGTATTTAGGTCAATCACTCACCATTTCTATCTTGGTACACAATCTTGGAGATTGGTATATATAGCTAGCGGTTCTACTATTTTATTATCACAGCTCGTGCATGTTAGTGAAAAATGAGAATTAGCCACAAACAAATTTTATTCATAAGATTTTCGGAGATGATACAATATTTCATTTTAGTCAAATTAAGCAAGCTAATGCAAGGGGGAAACTGACTGGGATGAATATTGCGCGTGGGGCTCCTAGTTTGTCTCACCTTTTCTTTGCAGATGATTCTTTGATATTCTGTAAGGCAAAGGCTGAGGAGGTACGAGAACTGATTAGGATTTTGGATGTCTACAAACGTGCGTCGGGCCAAATGATCAATGCTGAGAAGTCTTCATGTTTCTTTAGCAGGAATGTGGCTGTGGGGAAAAGGACAGAGGTCCTGAATGAACTGCAAGGGATGCGGCAGGTTGAGCAAAGTAGGTATTTGGGGTTACCACTGGTCATAGGAAGATCCAAGAGACAAGTGTTTGATTTCATACGGCAAAAAACAATTATGAAGTTAAAGGGTTGGAAGGAGAGATTACTGAGCCAAGCTGGTAAAGAGGTGCTACTTAAGTCTGTGGTGATGGCCTTACCTGCTTATGTGATGTCCTGTTGTCTATTGCCAAAAATCCTATGTAAGGAAATCTGCTCAGAGATGGGCAAATTTTGGTGGGGACAAAAGGAGGATGAACGGAAGATACATTGGATGAAATGGGGAAAGATGTCAGAAGTAAAGTCGGCTGGGGGACTGGGCTTCCGGGATCTGCATGAGTTTAATTTGGCTTTGTTGGCTAAGCAACTATGGAGAATTTTGACTAAACCCAACCTTCTAGTGAGCAAGTTATTTAAAGCTAAGTACTTTAAGGGAGCCTCTATTTGGAAGACTGAGAGCAATGGGACTGATTCTTGGTGTTGGAAAAGTCTTTTGAAAGCAAAGGATTTGCTAGAGGAGGGGATGAGGAAGCAAGTAGGGGATGGGGCGACTATACATATTTAGGACGATAGGTTGCTTCCAGAAGCTGATGGTGGAAGAGTCAAAGCCAGGGAGGGGGTGGAGGTCATGGTCCAGTGGGTGAACGAGCTTATAAAGGATGGGGAGTGGGATAAGGAGTTGATTACTAGGATATTTGACGAGGAAACTGTGAGGAAGTACTTAGGATTCCACTTAGTGTTATGCCTATGAAAGATAGAATATACTGGGTTATGTCTAGTATTGGTGTTTATACGGTGAAATCAGGGTATAAGTTGGCTAAAATCAGGAAGAGGAAGGAGGAACAAAGGGGGACAAGGGCAGAACATGGCTGTAGTATGAGCTGGGCAACTTTGAGCTGGAACTCTGTATGGCGTATGAATATGAAGCCAGAGCTACAACACTTTATCTGGAGATGCTTGAATGGCATTCTCCCAGTAAATGCACTGATTATGGATAGATGCTCAAAAGGAAATTTCCTGTGCAAATGTTGTGGGGAAAACCCAGAAACTATTGAACATTTGTTTTTCTTCTGCAACAGTGCACAGGAGATCTGGAAAACTGCTCCACTTGACTGGGACGGGCTGAAGAACTTCAGGAGTAAATTCTGGTTGTGGTGGGAGGAGATGAAGGATGCGGTGAGGGAAGAGAAAGGGAGGGAAAGGATTGAGCTCACTGTACACCTGCTCTGGCAAATTTGGAAATCACGAAATGGAGTGCAATTTAATAATAAACGAAGGGAGCCAGTGGTAGCCGTAAGCAAAGCAGTGCTGGAGTGGCGTGAATACATGGAAGCACAGGAGGTAAAGGAGGAAGTGGGGGGAGATTGCAGGTGTAGTACGGAAGGCACGTGTAGCTGGAGGGGACCGAAGGAGGATTAATTGGATAAAGGTAAATTCAGACGCAGCTCTAGACCAGGAGGGGGATAAGGCTGGTTGGGGACTGATTGCAAGGGACTGGCAAGGAGAGGTGAAGGGTGCTTGGGCAGTGCCAAGTACAAGTTGCTCCAATGCCAAAGTGGAGGAAGCAAAGGCTCTCAGGCTCGCGATGCTGGTGGCGAAACAGAATGGGTGGAGACGAGTGGAATTTGAATCTGATTGTTTACAGGTTATCAATGATATTAACAGTACGAATGATGAAGCCGTTAGGTGTACTGTGATTTCTGACATTAGGAAACTAAAATACAGATTTGACGAATGTTGTTTTGCCTTCACTAAAAGGGAAAACAACTCTGTTAGCCATACATTAGCTAGGAAAGCATTACAAATGGAGTGTCCAGCCGAATGGAAGGAATGTTTCCCAGGTTGGTTGCTTGAGCTTGCTCATGCAGATTGTAAGGGCAGTTGCCCATTTTTTTCTGTAAGTTGGATAGCGTATCATTGATAAAGTGATGTCGTTTTTGATAAAAAAAAAAAATAACTCTCTACTTTTTGAGAGTTGGAAATGACATTCTTGATTAAAAATGGTCAAAGAATGGCCTTTCTTTCTCTCTTCTTACTAACATTCAAACACGAAACCTTATCAACCTTTACCGGGATTAATCATTATAACGTGTCATTTTTGGTTCAGTTAGTAAGGACTTTTGGTTGATAAAATATGTTATTTTTGTCAGTCATTATTTTAAACAAAATTTTGAAAAAGAAAGTAGGCACAAATCGCTACCGCTATCCAAATGAAAAGTCAAGTGACAAAGAATAACGAAAAATAACTTAGACATGGATGGTAGTAATCGCAAACTCAGCGCTTCATTTCTTGATATTGAGTCATCAGATATTCTAATCTCATTGTAATGAAAGAACCTATGTGATTTTCTTGAATACATGAATATTTAGGTAAATTCTTGAACTTATTTTGCGTATGTTTCAAGGAAATTAGACAATGAATGATTATTTCTGTAGTAAATAAAGAAATAGTCCAAAAGATTTTTAATAAATTATATGTTTATCTTATGGCTGGGAAAATTTAAGAAATAAACCAGTAAAGCAACATATATCTACAGGTGTCAGTATAGATAATCTAACCTGACACTTTATCTATCCTCACACCTAGGGCGAGTGTTGTCCCTTCCAATGTGGGGATAGCCTTAAATCTTTAGCAGCATTCAAATGTGTTAGGAAAACCATGCTGCTATAGCATTCCTCCTGCCAACAAAAACTTTTTTTTGTGATAATCGAAAGTGTTAGTATACCATTAGAACATCAGTAGCGGATCAGTAGGATATCCAATTTATGAAGGCATCTTGAGTTGTCTTAATATATGGCTTTAAGGACACGTAGCCATGTGAATTTACACTGCTTTGGATGACATGCCCATTTGTCATTAGTGTTTTTCGAAGCTAAGCTATGCTGACACTTTTAATTGTCAGGAGTTTTTTCCCTATTTTTTTTTTTATATGGAAGCAACCTACAATTAGTCCTCCCTGCTGTACATTCCATCAACCAGAATCCCAAGGGACTTGTAAAATTAACCAAAAGAACAGAATGCATATAGCAATTTAAAAAAAGAAGTCGATACTCAAATATAATTCATTGAATTAAAAGTCGGTAACAAGTACAAACATAGCAAGTACTAAAATCCCAAACAAGTACTAAAACATTCTCAAGTACACAAACTTGAAATACTCTCTTGTGCACAACCTAAAAGATTCTCATCCCTAACAAGTTGAAAGAACTAACAGTAGCTTCCAAACTTTCCAATGAAATGAGAGCTTTCAGTCATAACCACGAAGTCCCCATCAATCTTCAGCTGGTTCCACCTGTGCACAAAGTTTGTGGGGGATCATTAGATCATCATACTAACAAGAGCTTTCCAGAAAAGCCACAATGTATTTGCTAAAGATCAAATTAAATTGTCGTGATTCCAGAGGCGAAGCCATTCATGATGAGACCTAAGAGCCACGATGTAAAGACATGAACCCCTTTTCCACTACTCTGGGTTAGGCCACGAGCCATGTCATTTTGTTTGATTCAAAGTTAGGAACCATTCTAAGGATTTAAATTTGTTCAAATTTTCTGTATTCGACGAAATAATCACTTCCAGAGGGAAATTTTGCAACCCACTCACACTTAAGATCAATCTGCTATCAATGAAAAACTAAACCTTGTATCCACTCAGTAACATAAAGTCAACTGCTAACAAAACTAGTTACATGCATTTCATATCGGCAATTACAGGACAGATCAATGCGTAAAGTTAAAAGCTTTCAGAATAAGTATTAGCAACTCAATGCCCATAAAGCCAATACATAAATGTGCAGCAGTAGCTGATCATGAAGCTTTAGTTGCATTTACTTCTTAAATATTAGCTAGAGAAAAGATCATAACGTTTCCCACCTGGAAGCTTTAATTTCATCTATTAGTTACCACCTCATACTTGCCAACAACCATAATCACACCACTCATCCTCTTATACCAACCACAAAGTCCAATAAACCCAATCTCCTGCCCCCTGACCCTCCTCTCCCTACCCAAAAAAAAAAAAAAAAAAACTTAAAAAAGAAAGAACAGAACAAGAAATGGTTCTTGGAACATTTACAATTTTCACAAACCTTTCACAACAAATACATGGAAAGCACTAATGAACATCATCTGTAGGCCCAATTGAATCAAACAAAACTGACTACTAGTGAAATGAGAGCCTTCAGTCATAACCACGAATATCCCATCAATCTTCAACTGGTTCCTCTTATCTCACTGGAAAGGTCAAACAACAGAGATATCTTGGACAAAATTTCACGAAGCACTAACATCACAAATGAACAAATCCAAGTGCTCAATGAAGAAGTTTGAATGATTACTTGTGATTACTTGTTCACTGGATTGTCACAATTAGCACATCTAGACTATATAGTAAGTAAACATGTCAAATACTAATAAACAAGGATAAGGGAGTGATTTTCGAATTATAGAACTAATTAATAACATTAAGATATTTGCTTGAGTATTTGTTTTGTCCCCTTTAAGACATCCTATGATTAAATCATAGCAATTGAAAGAACATAGGTACAAACAAAACTCATTACGTCAGTCAACCCAGCTATTAAAAGAAATTAAAAACTCCCACAAGCTTGCAGCATTTTTGTCTAAGAAAAGCCCATGACGTGTCTGCTTGAGAGCACAAACAGTTAATTGGCATTAAAGACGAATTACCATGGAGTAAAACTACACAGGTATGCAGAAAACGAACTTAGAGCACAATGGAAAAGGAAATTGCAAAATGCGTACCAAAGAGAGATCAAATTAAAGAAAAAGGCTAACATTCAATAGTCAGTCATTAAATACGTATTGTATAAACAATATCTCACCCTTAGTTCCACACGGGAAAGATAAGGCCTCTTCTCTGTGTCATGAGAAAATCGAACTTTTCCCTTTTTCTCTCCTGACTTCATCCATTCCTTATTAACATTGGGATGAATCCACATATCTTCCATGTCATCTTTCGAAGTTCTGGAGTTCCAAGTTGTATTCAATGGACCTGCAGCCTCGTGTATAAACACACAAAATTTCTTTTTCAGCACAAATTGGAGTGAATTAATAAAAGATAGAATGAGATTCACAGTAGTCATATCATAAAATTCAAAATGCTAATTTGGTAAAAGTCAAACTAGTCAGGTTTCAAGGATTGACCTAGAAAAATTGGATATAGGTTAGACTGATTAGGCACTACTTGCAAGGAATTCATACTAATAAAACACCAGAAAAGATATTTCATTCTGGAGAAAGTGCACTTCTTCTGTCTCCTTAACTAAGGTATCCAAATAGAATTACAGCTTTCTGTTTTGGTGTAAAGACAAAATAGTTAAACCCAAAATGTTCAAGAAACTAAGATGAGATATTTCTAGGACAGAACAAGTTAATCTGAGTCCTCCACTTGTTCTATCACTAAACCAACGACATCACCAGAATCATATTCCAACAGGGAGACTGCATTTTTTCATAGATTAATCAGAAGATAACAAAATTTGAAATACAGTAAAAAACAACGGAACATGTGTATGTACCAACTTATAAAGCAATGATCATAATACTTTCACATTAAAAAAAAATTACAAGTTCAGCTCAACTTATCACCTTCGAGTTAACAAGGAAACATACACTTATCAGCAACAGAGTCTTATGTGAGTATATATATTAATTCACACAATTCGTTTACCCACCCTAGATTGATTAAATTGACTACTATATGAGTTATTTCAAGCTACAGTAGAGCATAACAGTAAACATTCATTGTTGCACAAAATCCAAATGATCTCCATGCCAAAAATTGCATCTTCATCAAGTAGCCAATAAAATGAGACTACTAGCTTCTAAAAAGAGATTTACCTTCTTGTATTATTGTCAAAGCTACAAATTAGTGTAGTATCAATATTAGAAAATGAGTTTCTTTTCACTAAATTTCTATTAGTGTATATATTATTGAGTAAATTAATATCAGTACCAAAGGAAAGAAGGTTGACATTTTATCGAACAGCTTATGGACAACAAATCCTTAAAGCTGAACAGCGAGATTTAGCAAAAAACATTATATCAGATTCAACAAAAACATTGTATCAGATTGAAGTAGACAACCAAGAGGAATCAATTTAGGGCAGGAAGAAGTAAACGAGGTATATCATGGGGGTTAAAGAGAGTCCCGCACCCCTTTCACCTGGTCTCTTTGTCCTTGGAGCGGAGGTTCCTACTATAAGACTAGAAACTGGAAATCAAATTGCAAAAGCTGCAAGAACTGCATTAACTCAAGGACTCGGCTATCCAACACTCTTGTGGCTAGGCTGGTGGGAGATTGGGATCTTTGTAGAAAGGCAGGCTGTCCCTAATGCCCTCTATCGAATAAGGAGTAGTAGTACCCCAACCAAACAAGGGTTAGTTGTGCGGTAGCTGGAATCTGGCTTGCTGCCAAAGGGGTTGGATATCGATTGTTCCGCTGTCACCAACCTGATTGCTCGCTGCTAGATATGAATAGCCCACAAGTCTTCATCCCCATTTCAGTTAGGGCAGATGGCTCCTGCGTGGGCTGTTGCTTTCGCATGGCCTGCTTGAAACTACCCAAGTTTGCCAAGGCACGATTGTGTGCACTTGAATTTAGGGCCTTAGCCTCCTGGCACTCCAACTTGCAACGACGAGGGAATTAAGATCTTTGGCAAAAGCCTCTTCCTTGGGGTCCTAAAAAGAGAGAGCCAAGAAGCAGTGGCACTTGAATCGCAGGTTCTGAAAACAGTGAAGGGTCTCTCGGGGAGAGGCCCAAGCATAATTACTGGTCTTAGCTCCTTCCTCCTCAGATGGACAGAGCCTCCTCTTTCCTTGGGAATTTCTTTTCTCTCTTTTTACTTTTTTCAAAGCTTTCGTGTGGTGGGTTTTGTCCCAGATCCTCTTTCTGCAGTCCATACCTTCAATAGGAAAGCAAGGGTAGTTTGATTGCAGAGAGATTCAACAGAAAAAACTTTGTGGGCAAAGGAAAATTTTGGCCGAGAGTTTTGAGAGATAGTTTGCCAAGAGAGAGTTTGTGAGAGAGATGAGAAGAATCAAAATTTCACTTGCCGGCAAAATTAAAGATTTGAGATTTCACTAAGTGTTTTGGCAGGCAAAGGAATCCTCTACCAAAATCAAACGACATGGTTTTGTGTTTTAACTTTTTTGGTGTGTCTCACATTTTCTCAAGTGTCATGATAGGGAGTCTAAAGATACATTATTATTTTTATATCAGATAAAATAAAAAAAATTAAAGTATATATTATTGAATTGATAACAAGTGTCATGATAGAAGTGTTATAATGACACAAACCAACAAATGTCCTTATAGACGTGTCAGGAAAGGCCATTTTTGTTGTAGTGATATATCAATAAGAAACTATTTAGAATAAATAATAGACCTACATGAACAAATAAACCATTTAATCATCATACTTGAGCCGCCTATAATTACAAAGAAACAAAACCATTTTCCATTAGGCATTTTTCATATTATGTATCACAGAAACTAAAGCAAAAAAGAATTTGAACTTCTTTTGTCATTTTGGACAAACAACTAGAAGCAAAGTTCAATCTGTGTATACGCAAAATGTAGAAGGGAAAAAGATTTATAAAGAATCAAAGTAAAATATCTATGAACCAAAATAACTATTTTCTATGCATTTAATTAATTATCTTCTATAATAAGGTAAAGCCAATAATTATTAATGTCCAATATATACGCCAAACCAGTCTAATGTGTATCCAAATACTATCATTTGTTTAGCGAGGAATGCAAATTTCTTTTACGTATAATCGCTCATGTAGATGAAGTTTTATAATTAAATTAGATTGCTTGCATGATTCTTTAGATAAATAGGTTATATTGTTGTCGCAATGTCCTTTATCTATAACCTTAGGATGCTTTTGGCACATGGACCGGATGAGAGGGGATTACTTAGTCTCAAATTACTTATCTTGGGTTGAGTCATTCTCGATAAGTAATCTTATTATCTAGCATGTTTTGTTGGTTTATGTTTAGTTAGAAATAGGATGAGGTGGGATTATGTATTTATAGACTAAAATACCCTTTTGTCAAACCAACAATTAGGAGTATTAACCATGCTTGATAAATCCAAACTCAGCTTGCAAAAAGTAGAAATTTTTTATTTTTGGTTTCAGGCTAGCACCATGAGACCATAATCGAGTCACAAATATCTTGGAGTTTCGATCCTAGTTCAAATTTGGCCCAAACTCACAAGGCTTAATTGACATATCTAATCTTTTATGAACTAAAATTGACCACGCAAATATGGTTTTGCTTGTCTAAAATTTTTAGTAAGGGCAAATTAGTCAAAATATTAATTTATTAATAATAGGGGCAAATTAGTCTAAAATTTAGTTATTTCATTAACATGGGCAAATTAGTCCAAAACATAGATTTTTTATTGGTAGGGACAAATTTGTCCAAAATTTAAATTATTTCGTTAATATGGACAAATGAATTAAAAAATTAGTTTTGCTAATTGTATGGGCAAATTAGTCCAACATTATGTTATTTCATTAATACGAACAAATTAGTCCAAAATTTAATTTTTTTTATTAGAAGGGGTAAATTTGTCTCAAAATTGTTATGTCATTAATCGGAGCAAATTAGTCCAATACTTAGATTATATTATAGCCAGAGAGTAGAGTTATATAATTTTTAGAATAAAGTATTATTCTCTTAGAAAGGATAAATAAATCTGAATTGGTATTGTCCTAAGTTAATGAATTCACATTATCCTAAGTTATATACCTCTTAATCATTCCAGAATAAGTTATATACGACGTGATTATTTTATCCCCCGTATGGGGGATTAATTCGGTTAAGTGGGATGCATCATCTCATGCAAAAAATTAAACCAAACATGGGCGACACTGGATTAGTAATTTAATTTTGTGTCATTCCATGAACCAAACAGACCCTTAGGGATTAGATAAGCTAAAATACGCTATTTCCCATACCTGCTTGATGGCCATTCGCTCATTTTCCAAAACTCTTCACATTGTATTGGTGCTAATATTCAAGACTAGTTCTGGGGTAAGCTCTGAATAAACTGTACTGTAATATAATAAGTGGCCAAATACGAATATCCAGTGTGAAATCCCATCCTAGGACTCGTTAGTTTTACATATACAACTATGGTCCCTAGTTGCTGGAGCAAAAAGGGCTGCAAGATTCATAATCTTCCAAATCACACAGGTGCAAATCTTTTTTATTTTTTTACTGCTGTATTAGACAACTAATGAGAAGGGGGAAAATCATCTATCTTTAACAACCATCTGCTGCTAAAATAGTTCACAAAGCCACATTCATCAGTATGCATATGTATCAATTCTATAACAATTTATGAAGAGCTTGGCCCACTTCTTCAGCGATGCAGCCCAGGTGCTTAAACATCTCTCTGTTCTTACAAGGGTTTTAAGCCAATTACAATGCCCATGCCAAAGGCATAGAGCTGATGGCCTCTTTGCAAGTGAAAGCATAATCAGGACAACTTTCATCTTCCATGAAATAACACAGCAAAAAGAAAGTAAGAAAACAGAGCAAGGCAATCCTTAGAGGGAAACCCTTCATTATTCTTGTGCTTTTGTTTTAGTTTGGTTATCAAGATCTGAAGGGTTTTTTTCCTTCAATTCGATTAGTTGATTTCTGGGATTTCATTTAATCAATGGCCTTGAAGAGTAAGGATCAGAGCTAGTTCTATTGGGATTAATTTTCGTATTGAGGACCCTAACAATGAGGATTTCATTGGGTTGAGTTTCAAGAAGTATTGTACCCCCTAAAATGTGTAGAACCCCAATTTTAGGGTTCTAATAATAATAAATGCGTACAGGGTTACAAAATTGAAGGGATAAAACAAACACTCAAAATATATGTGAGAGAGAAGAAAATAATTAACTCACAATATTATTGAAATCTCAAACAATGAAAAAGACACACCACAACAGAAAACCTAACAAATTCTTCTAGACTCTCTTAAAAAAATCTTCTAAACTAATGTTCTATTTATAACCTACCAGACTTGTTGGAAAAAAAATCGCTTGCATAAAAAATTATCAAAAAAGCACAAATTCCTAACTCATACAACTACTAAAAGCCTAATTCCAATAAAACTAATAAATAAATACTTCTAGGCTTGGTTTAGCTTGCCAATATTGCCTCCTTTAAACCAAACTCTCCATTGAGACGGGTCCAACACCATCTCGAGCAACAATTTCTATGCAAATTTCTATCGCTGTATAGCTGACATGCAACTTCATCTTATTGCCGGTTATGAACTTCATCTTTACAAGTGGCAGTGGGCGCACTTTGTATTTTGCAAATAATTTTTCAGCAATTTCTTCTTGATGAAAGTACTTATTCATACAAATCCATTCATCACCAAAATCACCATATTTACCATCAATGTAAGTGCCAAAAAATACAAAATCATAGATTGCTCTCTTACCAAAATTATCATCACCAAATAATTCAAAATATCCCCTACCATAATTATCCAAAAATTTCATGCAGTTAATCAACTCTTTTGGAGCAAAAATTTTTTGAATTCCAATGAAATCCATATCTATCAAATCAAATATCTTTCAATCATCTTGAGGAGAGTTCAAACTAATGATTTTTTCAATAATAATATATTTTTCTTCACATACCAAATCAGACTTCTTTTCTTCCTTTACCAGATTATTGCATTCTTTTTCTTCAACAAATTTCATCACTCTCAATTTCTCCAAACAAAATATGCAAATCAAAACTATCAACTGATTAAAAATTTTCAATATCACCCATATAATCAACAAATCTATCATTCTCAAAATTCACAAACCATCTCCAACAACCCGACTTTAGTATGAAAGCATAATTCTTCTCAATCGCCTGCAAAACATAGTAAATATCCTTCCAAAATCTCCAATGTATATTAGTGCGATGAACAAAAGTTTTGTAAATACATTCTGCCATTGTTTTACGCATCACTTGAAAAAATAATCGTGCCTTCTTCTTGAAAACATGTTTTGGCAACTCACTTGCATCAACCCAAAAGAATATCATCCAAATTACATTGTTTGAGATATTTTTCGACTATTAAAACTCAACCAAAATATGTTTGTCTATTTGTACTTAAGGGAGTCCATATAGAAAATTTTTCACCACCAATTAGATTTGTATAATATTCCATTATTTAACAATGGGATAATTTCAGATACCTCCCTTGAGGTTTCTGACAGTCTCACTCTCCTCTCTTGTGGTTTCAAAAATATCACAAACCTCCCCTGTCAGAATTTAGGTCCCATTTCTTACATCATCATGGCCAAAAAGACTTAAATACTCTCACAAGTCAGCTAATATTTCGTGATTATCAGGACAAATACATTCCAACTCACGTAATTATTTTTTTCTACACTATATCTAATTTCCCTTTTACATGTATACATAGTCAAATAACTAATACCTAACATGATGTACATTTTTTTAACACCTAACCATTCTAAATTTATGCGTACCATTACACTACCTTTTATAGATATACACAGTCAAGTAACTAATATCTAACATAATATATATATTTGTAAACTGATTTTACCTCATAGATCATCCCGTGTAAGGTGTTTATACGCAAATTAGTATTAGTTATATAGATAAAATTACATACCCACTGTAGCTTGTAAGGAGATACACAAGTGGGTCAAAGCACCAATAACCATTCCAAATGTATACATACCATTGCACTATGCATATTGCTGTGATGACTAATTGCAATATGCATGTGAACAAATGACTACATGTTCAACAATTTCTATACGTCATACTTGGTTGATAACACGGTATACATTATTTCAACCAAATTGTACATTCACTAAGTATTTATATACATGCTACTTATTGAAGTAAACTACCTCTCTACCAACTATTTAATGCACTCTCATAAGCAGTAATGGCTGATTTAATATGCAATTGGAACAAATAACCATCTAGTAAAAGCTTTTGATATAATATTATTAATGAATAATATATTGTATCTGAAATTATCCCTTTTTTCTAATTTATTTTTGATTTTTATTAGTTTTCATTATTTCACTAATATAACTTGTACACTTACCTCGGGGGCATTTATGAAAACAAAATTCTCTCTCTTTCCTGAAAACACTTTTTTATGTTCACTTTTGACATCATGAGCTGATTTTGTTACAAAATTCTAAACCTCAGGGGAGGTTTGTGATATTTTTAAATCGCAGGGGAGGAGAGTGAGACTGTTAGAAACAACAGGGGAGGTTTCTGAAATTATCCCTTTAACAATTCATATACCTCAGGTTTTCCTGGGCTCCCTGGTTATTGCCCAATCAAATCCTTCAATCTGACAACCCGCAGCAATCAATAAATCTGATAGGATTCTTCTCTGATTTCTCTCTTCACTTGCAACAATCTAACAATGGCCAATCTTATGGTCGAATTCTTCACCAAATACACACTTCAGGACCAACTTTGTGGTCAAACTCGATTAACTGAATACTTTTTGGTAACTTTTTGCCCTAATTCTCTGATAGCGGAAACACTCAGAACTAACCTCGTAGTCTGGCTCTGATGCCAATTGTAGAACCCCAATTTTAGGGTTCTAATAATAATAAATGCATGCAGGGTTACAAAATTGAAGAGATAAAATAAACACTGAAAATATATGTGGGAGAGAAGAAAATAATTAGCTCACAATATTATTGAAATCTCAAACAATGAAAAAAGTTACACCACAATAGAAAACCTAACAAATTCTTCGAGACTCTCTTCAAAAAAAGTCTAAACTAATGGCCAATTTATAAACTACCAGACTTGTTGGAAAAGAAACCACTTGAATAAAAAATTATCAAATAAAACACAAATTCCTAAGTCATACAACTACTAAAAACCTAACACCAATAAACTAATAAATAAATAAATAAAAACTTATAGACTTGGTTTAGTTTGCCAACAAAATGCAGTTAAAAACTAGCTGATTTATGCCAAACATGTAAATTTTTTCATTTAAGAATGGACGTGATTCTCACATGGACTAACTTTCGTCTATTTTAATAGCGAAAGTTAACAGAATGATCAAGCTAAAATGCTTGTACGAGTTCAGTACGCTTTTTGGCATGAGAAAATAGTTTAGTGGGTCAACGAAGAATCTTGAAAGGTTTAGTAACCTTCTATAACTCTACCCTAAGAAAATTGAGGCGGACAAAATAGCAATCAAGTTCAACGAACTCATCCTATATGATGATGTTCATTGAACTGCATCGAAGAAATAAATGCTAAGTATATGACGATGCAACAAAAATTCACCTTTGCCATGACTGTGGGTTGAGGTCTTTGTCGGTGGAAAAGCATCAGGACTTTAGCTTCATGCTCTACTGGTCTATTTAGTGTGTAGTTTTCACCTCATCGATCTATCTTTCGAAAGTTGGATTCAGTCTTTTAACTTTGATAGATTCCATATGTAAGTGCATCATTTTGCAATAATTTTGTCTAAATTAATTTCTGAGGCCGTGTAGGTATGTTTAGATAAGACTGTTTTAAAATGGGAAAATGGTCAATTTGATTTAGTTCCTATATATTATTTGTAGCCAATTTGATCTCTAGACTTATATTTCAGTTCCAATCAAGGAACTTAGTGACGACGCTACCACATAATTTCCATCAGGCTCCTAATCGAGCAATCCAAAAGGGGTATTTTAGGGACTTTGATACTGAGGCTGTAACTGAAAGGAGTAAATCAATGAAAAAACTGAATTCTAAACCTAGGGTTCTTTCAAAAAAGAGAGATCTGTCCAATTTTTCCAAACCCGTGCACAAAAAGCACTGCCATTAAATGCATCCGAGGAGGAAATTAGACAAACCATGCTTAAGCTCAGCTAGTGATGGAGTTGTTAACACTGTCGTCGGTTCAATGGTTCAGAAATAGGAAACTCGATTTGTAAAGGAAATGAGGAATATTACAATGGAGACAAAATCGTGCGGTGCTACTGCCTCGAACAATGTTGAATTGTGACTGCATGGATAGAGGCAAACCCATTAAGAAGGTTTCATGACTGCAAAAATTTTTGGGGTAATTTTTTGTATGTGCTAAAGCTTAGAATTTGTTGATTTATTATGTCCGTTTAGAATTTGTTGCATGGCTGCAGAAAAATTTCTACTGTTTGACATAAGATTAACCCCCACCAACCATGATTAAGCTATTAACATAACAAAATATAAAAGATTTAAGTCCTTAAACTTACTCAATTTGCTTGATTCCTCTTCCTTAATATTGCATCTTTCGTGCATTTCATCCCCCACTGCCTCCGTCCTTCGATTTCTTACACCTCTGATTCCTTATTCATCACAATCTATTTCAATTTTGTTTAGCAGATCATCGACTAAAGCTCTAGATTTTGTCCAAGAAATTTTTTTTGTTTTCGTTTTGGGTTTTGGGTATTTTTTAAAAGACTTATCTACTGGTTAATTTTTGTTACAACCCTAGTATTGAAGTCCCTAAAATATCCCTTTTGGGTTGCTCGATTAGGAGCCTGATGAAAATTATACGATGGCGCCGCTGCTGAGTTCCTTGATTGGAACCGAAAAATAAGTTTAGGGATCATATTGGCTACAAATAATATATAGGGACTAAATCGACGGAGAAAAAAATTTAGGGACTAAATTGGCCATTTTTCCTTTTAAAATTATGACTGTTTTAAGGCTGTTTGAATTAATGTGATTTAGTAAAATTAAGACTGTTCTAAAATATCGATTGAAGTAATGAACTAATGTCTGAATTGTACTTTTTGTATGAATCATGCTTCAGTCCAATTAGACAAGTCCTATACCTATCTATTAGACTAGATACAATTTGACACTTTTTGGTTTTATGGGCAAAATAGGCGAATCCAAAAAGGAAATAACAGCAAAACAAATCATCCATTACACTATTTCGATAGTATATATATGGAAAACTTATAAAAGGATGAACATGTTTTGGGCTGGACCTTCACATGCCTGTTTAGTTTTTCAGTTAGGATGGAACATTGAAGTGTTTCGAAGATTGGGGTTAGCTCAGGGTGTGAACGAGGCTAACAAAACCAAAAGGTTAATGTTAAAACCTGTTTATTTATGTTAATAAGTTTGAAATTTTATTTAAATTTGATTTGTTTATTTGACAAACCAAATTCAAAGAACTTTTTAATTAAGTCGAATTCCAATGAAACACGAATAATTTGAATTTTTTAGATGAAAGTTTCAAATCATGTGCTAATTGAGCCAAATTTAAATCGAATTTGGTTAATTATCAAATCAAACTCAAGCAAAGTCTTACACAACTAACCATAATTGAACTATCAAATAATTTGGTCCATCCTTAGGCCGAAGTTGGGAACATAGATTCGCTTGGTATTGGGGTAAACGCATCTATCATTTATGGGCAAGGCCAGCTTTAACTCGCACTATACAGCAGTCAAGAATTGCTTTCGTTTCCCACCGTTTCTATTGTAAATGATTGAGTATTTCAAAAGATACTGTCCCACATTGAAAAATCAAAGAGATTTATAATCATTTTATGAGGTTTAGCTTCTTATTGGGTTGTATTCAGTTGGTAACTAGTGTAGGTTTGTGCGTATGAGTAGGAAGTTGAGTCAGGGCTGTCCAGTGCCCTCCCCTACATGTTTTCCAATGCTATCTTTCTTGAGATCTATAAATACCAGCCAGTATTTTATCCATTTTCCAACTTAGCGTTCTTGAGATCTATAAATACTAGCCACTTCTAGTTTAGAAAGTACGCTCACAACACAAAACTCCAGTTAAACTTTCTTGACAGCTCATTCTTTCTTTCTTCTTCTCTCTATTCTCTCTTCTCCTTCTTTGCTGGATTTATTCAATACATGTCGTTTTTGTTCTTTCTTGTTTACAAGAAGAAGGTTTGTTTAATTTTCGAAAAATATTTCAACCTCCTTAAATAGCTTTTTAGAACAGTGCTATTTAGCATGACTCAACCTTGTTCAAATTGACAGGTTGTCGAAACCTATACAATAATAAAAATAAGCCTAATTACCAGTTAAAGTAGCCAAAATCCGATTCCAAGTACTGGAGCAAGGACTCTAGATGTGCAATGGGTTACTTGATTCACCCTGTTCCCAAAGAGTTTGCTTGATCCGATATACCCGAATGGGATGGCTTTTTTCACAAATAATTATGAATTTGTAAACAGGGCAAGTAGGGTCGTATCCTCAGGGACTGAGGATATTTGTCTCTTAAGAAGTCCAAAGTAACACAGGGGGTGATTTTGTAGAAATGATGACAATCAAAGAAATTCAAATAAAAAAAATAAAAATGAATAACTAACTAGAAATTAAATGGCAATTCACTAAACTTAAAGTAACAATAATTAAAGGTCCAAAACAATTAAAACAAGAAAACAATTAAAAATAAAATAAAATAGGCAACTAAAAATCAAATGGCAATTCCCTAAAATCAAGGTAATAAAAATTAAAGGTCTAGCCAAGAAATAACTTCAGCAATGGTTCACCTAATTGATCATTGATGCACAAGCAATTCCAATTATTTATTAATAAATAGGTTATAACTGCCAAACAAGTTATGACAGTCAACCCCTCCTTACTGTGTCGATGAATAAGATACGCCTGTTAATCACTACTCTAATTGAGAAATAATTCTAGGTACGCCCGTAAGATTTAATTCCCCAATTGCCTTACGTATTAGAGGAGTCCTATTCTAATCAAATAACACACTACCAAGGTTATTTCAGATTAGCCCGTGTATCCCCCTAACACAAATCTAATCGTGTCAGTTGTCACTATTTCAAGGCAATTAAACAATTACGGATTTAATGCCCTAATTGAAAATAGATTACCAAATTAACTAATTATCCGGATCCAAAACAATCAATTAATTAAATAATCACAAGCACTGCAAACAAGAAATATGCGAATACCAATAAATAAAAGAAAAAGATAAAATTAAATCGATCTCACAATTTTTAGGCGAACCAAAGCCTCCGTTGTTCCTTGACTAGAGTGAGGAAATTAGTTCATATTTGATGCGAAAGAAACATACAAGATTGAAGAGAGAGTCGCGGCCATCAGTTGGACAATGGGCAAATTCAATTCGATAGAAGGGATAAAGAAATGCAAAGTTGCAGAGGCAATTGATTGTTTCAATTCGTCTGACATACGAAGAAGGAAGAAAACTACTCAGGACCGATTGGAAAAGTCAAAGGAAAGCTACAGGGAAAATCATTCAATTGCCTCCAGTTGCCCCTCACATCCGAGGAGACAAAAGCTACCAAAAACCCATGAAGGAAAAGTCAAAGCAAGATTAAGCTAAAGGAGGACAAATCAAAAGCTAAGCTAAAGGTAGTGCTTGTTCTCTGCATTTTCTATTCTATCTATTCTAAGTACTAGCCAAAAAAAAAAAAAAAAGTACTAGCTAAGAATGCTTTGTGCGGCGGCTCCCAAGGAGAGAAAGGACTCCAGCCTCCTGCCGTCCCTCCTTTGTGGCAATTACCAAAATGGGTATAATGTCTTCTTTTCCAGAAACGTCCCTGGGACAAGCTCCATCATTTGAACTCCTTTTCTGCCAAATTAGTACCTATTTTCATATTTTCGTTCCACTCCCTGAAATAAATGTAAAATACTAAAAATGAGTAGAATCCAATAATTAATCCACATCGGATCAGGTAATAGGGGAAATTAATAATAAAATAAATGATAAAATTGCAACCTATCAATTCCCCCACACCTAAACCATGCTTGTTCTCAAGCATGAGAACAGCAAACAAACACCAATATTTGACAACGGCTATTGCTCTATCTACTATATTGCCAAGATACCAAGAGAAAATCATATATCAAGTATCACTACAACAAAAATGACCTTTAACGACGTTTAAAAGTGTCAGTATAGATAATATAAACTGACACTTTACCTTTTCTCACACCTCGGACGAGTGTTGTCCCTTCCAATGTGGGGATAGGCTCGTACTATTCAATGTGTCGGGAAAACTATGCTATTATAACATCCCATCTGCCAACCAAAATCTCTTTTCTTGACAATCGAAAGTGTTAGAATATTGTTGAAGTTGTTGACTTATACTGACACTTTTAAATGCCAGGAGTTTTTTTTTCTTTTTTTTTTTAATAAAAAAGCAACCTGATTGTGCTCCCTGCTATACATTCCGTCAATTAGATACCCAAAAGAATTGTAAAATTATCCCAAAAAACAGAATGCATGTAGTAATTTAAAAGCAAAAGTCAATGCTTAAATATCATTTGTTGAACTAAAATCAACAAGAAGTACTAACATAGCTAATCAAAAGCCAAAACCAACACCAGCTAATGTAACTAATTGTCTACACTGTCAGTATATAATAGTCAAAACCAACATTTAAAGTCCCAAATAGAAGTTCCTTTATCTCTGGAACCTTGGTGCTCAATGGGTTGTTAAGCAAAGTCTTGAACAGGAGTAGAAAGCTTTAGTTCATGTACGGCTTGGAAGTAATCTGCGGCTACTTGTTTCAAGCCTTGAGACTTGGATAGCACTCCAAGAAGGAACTACACATGGTGGTTTGTCGGCTCTAGTCGGAGAGCAGTCATCAACAAGCTTCTTGCAATAGGAAGATTCTGTCTACCCAATTTTATTAGCACTCCAGCACTTGAGACAATGCTTGGTACATAATCTGGCTCTATGGAGAGTGAAACTGAGAATGCAACAAGAGCTTCCTTGTATTATTCTTGAGCTTCAAATGATTTACCTGCAGATATAAACGCATCTTGTGATAATCAAAGGATATGAATAAACTCATCTTACTTTTTTTTTTAAATTTTCGCAACATCTTTTAAGATTATACATCATCTTACATGTTCTGAATCGCTTATTAAATGTTGTTATTTTTGGAATTGGTTAAGTGAAATCCCAGCTAACCACTTGGTTAGTCACTTTAATAAAGCAGGGGATTTAATTGAACAGAAGGAAAGAAGAAAAGTGTGGTAACACTTCCAATAAGGACACCATATCAATTTCCAAAAGACAAAAAGTAAAAAGACTATCATTCAGAGTACAGAATAATTGCATTGGAACGCCCTCAGTTAACCTTTTCTGAAATGGCATTAACCAAACATGCATCAAGATAGTATGAACTTAGACAAAAGCAAATAATCATTTGCAACAGCAAAACAATGCATCTGAGCTTCTTCATTTTCCCTTCATACAAATTAGAAAACAAAAGCCTAGTGCTTATCTTGTTTGCCACAGAGGTTGGTCTTTCCCGATTTGCAGAACTTGCATTCCCTGCATTCTACCTGGTAACAAGGTATTACATGGTCCTCGGGCTTGACTTCAGTCACACCTTCACCAACACTTTCAACTATTCTGCAATTTCCATGGTAACAAAAAGGGGAAGCACTGTATTAACGTTTCCGCTTCAGCATTTCACCTAAACAAAAGCCCCCAAGTACATTGAAAAGTACGACAAAAGGAGAACATACCCTGCAGCCTCATGAACAAAAGGAGAACATACCCTGCAGCCTCATTGAAAAGCCCCCATTTCCTCGAATTTAATCCATACTCACGTTGCCACTCCAGGTGTATGCATCTGTATGGCAGAGGGCAGTGTAGAGGATCTTGACTCGAACTTCGCCAGCTTGAGGCAGAGCCACCTGCATGTCCTCGATTACCAAAGGTTTATTGGGTTCCTAGGCCACCGCCGCTTTTCATTGCCAAATTTCCAGCCAGATCACACATCAGTATCAGCCCAAAAAAAAATCAAATGCAAAACAACATGAACGATCAAATAAAATCAAAGGAAGAGTACCTTTGCAAGTAATCACTTGACCTTGCGTAGCCATAATTACTTACTTATCTTTGAGATTTTTTTTCCAACCACAGATCGGCCGATGATAAACGAAAGGACACTTAACTGTAGAGTGACCACGACTGAGCAGTAAGCAAAATCATACTTGATTATTATCACCGGAAGTATTATAGCCACAAGGCGGACCCATGTTGCATTTGATCCCTAAAAAAACAAGGGGAAGAAGCCCAATGGCCACCACCCCAGTGAGCTGGGAACCTGACAATGAGTGGGAACTCATCAACGATGACAGTTTCGTCTACAAACGCAAGAAATGTCCCCGTGTCGACCTTCCTTCCTCCACTTCGGCACCCGGGCTACCGGATCTGACCGTTGAAGAATAGAACCGCCGACAAAGGAAGAAAAGAGCTTTTCTCAAGCTCAAACACAAGTACATTTGTCGAACACCTTGAAGGACATGCAGCAAAAATCCCCAATTGCTATTAGTCAGCAGCAAAAATATCGACAACCCAATGACGGGACGGCAGAGATAGGGAGCAGAGGAGGGGAAATCGGCCGAGAGAGAAGGAGGGCAAAAATTGGTATTTCAGATTCAGGCAGACAACCAAGAAAAATCAATTTAGGGCAAAAATTTATCATGTAATTACATACCTTCAATGGGAAAGCATGGGTAGTTTGATTGCGGAGAGATTTAATAGACAAAACTCTTCGGGAAAAGCAAAATTTTTGCCAAGAGTTTTGATAGATAGTTTGCCGAGAGAGAAAGAGAGAGAGAGAGAGAGAGATAAGAGAAGCAAAATTTCAGCAGGCAAAATGAGGTTTTGAAATTTCACCTATGTTTTGGCAAAGCAATCTTCCGCCAAAACCAAACGACGCCATTTTGTGTTCTAATTTTTTTGGTGCATCTCACATTTTTTCAAGTGTTATGATAGGTAGTTTAAAGGCACATTATTATTCTTATATCAGATAAAATAAAATAAAAAAGAGTATAAATTATTGATTTGATAACAAGTGTCATGATAGAAATGCTATAATAACACAAACCATCAAGTGTCCTTATAGGTATGTCAGGAAAGACCATTTTTGTTGTAGTGTATCAGTTATCAAAATCCGAGAAACATCACTCCTCTTAGCTTCTAAACCACAAACTCCTTCAATTCCAAATTAACTAATCTAAGAAAAAGGAATAGCGCACAACATTTATCAGTGAGTGGTCCAAATATCAACCAAAATCTCCACATTAAATCCATAAATCGGCAAGCTGACCTCTAACACACACTAACACAACCTGCACTTTTATTTTTAATGTTTTCTATTTTTCTTCTTTTGTTTCCATTTTTTCCTCTCTTTTTTCTTTTTTAAAATAACACGAAAGAGTTAGTCTCTAGCCATTGGAGCTTTTTGATGCGAACTCAGGCATTTTTCAGATGAAAGAGTCCGGTTACTCAACTCTTATCGCTATACGACCATATACTCATAGAAATTACTACTTTTTGACGCGAGAATCGATACTTTTAGGTGAAAATCCCTAGTTACTCAGTAGTAACTAATAGCGGAGTACAGTCAAACTTATTCACAGCCAAATAACACAATAATGCAAAATAACACCTCTAAAAATAAAAATTGGAGCAACTAGCCTCATTATTACTAAATATGGAGAACTAGAGTCAATATTAGACCAATTCATATTAAAATGCCAACAGTCATTCCTTATGCTTAGAAAAGTTAACAAAGAAATCAAAAGAGTCGAGCAATCACCGATATTCACCGAAGAGACGTTCTGGACTCAACCACATTAACTCGATACACTTTTATTATTAAAACATGGCAATAGTAGAATTCGAATCAATAACCCAACATCAAACCTTGGTATTCACATGGGAGCTAAGCCCCAAAAAGAAAGAAAGAAAATGAACGAAAGATAGACAAATAACAAACTAGAAATAAAGGAAAAATACCTAAAAACTAAAAACTACTAAAAACTAGAACCACAACTGATCCCCCCCCACACCTAAACGATACATTACCCTCAATGTAGCAAATAAACACCAAAAGTAGGAGAGAGGGCAACAACACTTTCCTGAAGTCGGATCAAAGTAGTGGGTGATAACCAAATTGCTGCGTAAGACCCGCATGCTGCATAAATGCCGCTAAATTCTGCGCCATGAAATGCACGTTGTGATCAATATTGGTCATCTGAGCCTCCAGATTCTGAACTTGCATCCGAAGTTGATTCCAGTCAGCGGCCCCATGGAGTGGAGGAGGCGCATAGGAGGAGGGGCCAGCGGTATCCTCGGCAGACCCAGGGAACGAAGAGGGCCCTGCCTGTGTCGAATGGTGCGTACCCGGAGCTCGAACCGGTCCCGGAGAGGTAAACTGAAAGAAGCCATTGGGTAGGCACTCGACAACTCCCATCTTCTCTAAGCATTCCACGTTCAGAAACTCCATCTCGAAAGCCAAATGCAGGTCGTGGTCCTGAAGATTAAGAACTCCTAGCTGTACCGCCAAGTGTGTGATGTAGGACCCGAGAATTAGAGGTTTGCTCTTTTTGGCTAAAACGGTCTTGAACTGTGCCGCCAATCAACAACCTAGATTCACCTTGACATTGTTCTTCATACACCAAATGAAGAAGAACTCGGGTCGGGAGAGTATACCAGAGCTATCCTTTCGACCCGAGTAGCTATAGGCTAGAAATCGCTGAACATAACGGGCACTAGGATCCTTAAGAAAGTAGCTCCTAGATCTAGAAAGGTCATAGCGGTGCCTGTCGACAGACATGTCCCTCCAAATGTCGTGGTAGGAAGAGAGAAAAGGCTCGACATAATCACATGCACTCTCAGCGTACTCCCTAGTCTCGGCATACTTCGGAGTAATGAACCCAAATGCTAGATTAAACTAGGTAATAGAGAAGTTGAACTCCTGACCCATTAGGCGGAAATGAATGATATTTGGGGTCTCCACGGTATATCTCGTAGGCAACTCAAATTCAAACGTTGAGTAAAACTCCCTAATTAGCTCGACAAAGGCGGGACAGAAGATATCACGGTAAGGGCACCACCCGATGTTAGTAAACATCTGATCGACCTCCTCCTGGATGCCTAGGCCAATCATAGCATGTTTCTCACAACTCTTGCAGTATATGATACGCCTCTCACAAACCTTAGCGTATCTCTGCTGATCAGCGGGTCTAGTAAAGTTCAAATGCCCGTCGAGGTGAGCGGAGGAGGCCACATGGGCACTCCTACCCCTGCCTAACCGGGTTCGGACACCGGAAGCAGAAAGTTGGTTGATAGGGGTATTGACTGGAATGGAGGGTTGGGGTGGGGGCTGAGATCGAGAGGCTCTAGACCTAGAAGACGATATGGGTCTCACTATGGCCTCAAATAGTCAACTCAATGAACCAAAGAGAAAAACTCCAACAATTACAAAAACCTACAGATGCAATTAGCAGAGACACAATAGGATCCAACAAACGAAATTCAGTAGTCACCAATGCCTCCCAACTTAACAATCAAAAGCAAACACAGGCCACCCAAGCCCAAATATGGTCAACAAAGCAACAGTTGCACTCCAAAATCAACAACCAGAAACTATTATCAACAACTGAAAACTAGCAAAGTCACGTCAATAAGCACAGGGACTACCCAATTCAGTCAGTCAACAAGCAAACTTGGGCCATCCACAATCTCAACAAATGCACTCGAAAATTTCAACGAATGCCCCCACCAGTCAAACCATAACAATTGCCCTAATAATATGCTAAATTCAGCAATAGCAGTGTAGAAAATTAGCAATAGCAACACAGTCACAGGCCCTTGGCAGACAATCAGGTATCCAACCAAATAGAGTTAACACAGGCAAGGAAAAATACGCCAACCAGTACCACTGGTGCAAAATGCAGTCCAACACCAAAGAAATTGCTATAACAGAGCAGAGCAAATGCTTCCTATGGCCCCCAATTCATCAGGCAACAACGGCTTCCAAATTTAACAATAAAAAACAAACAAGGTTCAACCAGACTCCCAACAAATGGTCCCAATTCGACAGTTAATCGCAGAATTTCAACCAATCCAAAAGAAGCAGCAAATTCAAGTAAGAATAGTCCATCCAGTACCACTGGTGGAAATCACAGTAAATGAAGAAAACCAAATGCCACTCCAAACTACTGATAAATTCCAAACGATACCAATCGATACCAAGAGTTAGGGATCGAGTTTCAAATACCTATAACGGTCACCAAATAAAGAAACTGGAGTGGTATTGGTGAAAAGGAGGAGGCGCGGCGCGTGGGTGTGAGCAGAGAGAGGCGGACGGAGAAAGGGACGCCCAGACAGGGGAAGAAAAGGAGAGCTCGCGCGAGGGAGGGAGGAAGTAGCCGCGGCGGAGAAAAGAATGGCGCGTGGTGCATGTGGAGATGGCAGTGGAGCGCGCAAGGTGGGCCGGTGGTTGCACGAGTTGGCGGCGGACGTCGCTGGCGCTGTGGGGCGTCACTGGTTGCTGACAGCCGGCGGCGCACGATGGAGAGTGCTGGAGTGGAGAGGATCTGCGAGCGTGGAGAGAGGGAGATGGAGTGAGGACGGTGACATGCGGCGCCCAAACGATGCACGCGCGGTGTGGGGTGGCGCACGTTGGGGAGACGACGGCATGCTGGCCGTAGTCAGTGAGATCGAGAGAGAGCAGCGGTGAGCTCTGGCGTGCGGCCGGTCCTGGCGGAGCTGGGTTGCATGCGGACATAGAGGGATAGGAAGAGCTGGTGTCGGGCTGAGCTGGAGACAGGGGTTGGCGGCCGATGGAGAGACGGCGGCGTGCGTTGGAGGTGCGGTCAAAAAGGGAGCGAAGTAACAGCGGAGAAGAAAGGAAGAAAAGAAGAAGAAAGAAAGAAAGAAAGAAAAGAAGGAAAATGAAAAAGAAAAAAAAATAGTATTTTTTTTTTATTAAAGTTTGAAATTGAAAGTTTAAGCCACGGTTCAAACAGAAATTTTTTTTATTTTTTAATAATAATTTTTTATATTAATTTGTTTATTTATTTTTTTGATTTATTTTTTTTATTTATATGAATAAAATTTATTTTCAAAATTTAAAATTAGAGGTTAATAAAAAAAATCGATAACCGTTCTTGAGTTTTTTGAATACTTACCTTTCCCGTGAACGTGACGTGAGCGCGTCAAAAGGGTTAGAACCCTTCTGACCTTGAGCTCTTCATATAACATGACGCGGGCACGTCATGAGGGTGAAGACCCTTCTGACCATGAGCTCTCCATATGATATGACGCGGGCGCGTCAAGAGGGCAAGAACCCTTCTAACCGTAAGTTCTTCATATGACATGACGCGGGCGCGTCAAGTCAGAGAGACACCTACAAATTATCAAGAATAAAAGTTTAAGCCAGAAATCTGTCAAACTCAAGGAAAACATACTTAAGCTATTAAACAAAACAAGTAAACAACTAAAAGAAATCGGATTGCCTCCCAATGAGTGCCTTTCTTTAATGTCTTTGGTTAGACATGGTTAACGAGTGCTATTTGGAACACTGTGGCTCATCCAAACGTATCACCTCCACCTCTCCATTTACAAGACCCTCATAATAGTGTTTGAGACGGTGTCCATTCATCACAAATTTGTTGTCTGTCTTAGCACTCTGGATTTCAACTGCACCATATGGAAACACGTGAGTAACAATAAAAGGTCCAATCCAACGAGAACGTAGCTTACCTGGGAAGAGCTTGAGCCTGGATTGGTATAGGAGAATCTTCTGACCAATTTCAAAGGTTTTTCTAGAGATTTGTCGGTCATGAAATGCCCAACTCCTCGCCTTGTAAATTAGTGCATTTTCGTAGGTTTCGTTTCGGATCTCCTCCAATACTTGCAAATCCAACTTCCATTGGGCACCGGCCTCTTCGAGGTTCGTGTTACACTGTCTGATCGCCCAAAAAGCCTTGTACTCGAACTCCACTGGAAGGTGACACAGCTTCCTAAATACCAATCTGTAAGGTGACATCCCTATGGGGGTTTTGTACGCCGTTCGATATGCATAGAGTGCATCTTCCAACCGTTGATTCCAATCTTTCCTATCGGGGCGCACCATTTTCTCCAAGATGGACTTAATTTTTCGATTCGACACCTCCGCTTGACCATTGGTCTGAGAGTGGTAGAACATTAAGACCCTGTAAAGTACACCGTACTTGCGAAATAACGCAGCTACGGTCTTATTTCAGAAATGCGTCCCCCTGTCACTAACAATTGCCCTTGGCATCGGAAAACAGAAAAATATTAGACCTGATAAAATCTGCAACTACTTTCGAATCATTACTCCTGGTGGCCTTAACTTCCACCTATTTAGACACGTAATCGACTGTCAACAAAATATACACAAAACCAAATGAGGTAGGAAAAGACCCCATGAAATCGATACCCCACACATCAAAAATTTCAACAAAAATTAACGGGACATGGGGCATATGATCTCTATGGGCTATATTACCTATCATTTGACAACGATCACAGGACTTACAAAACACATACGCATCCTTAAACAAAGAGGACCAGTAAAATACACTCTCCAGTACCTTATGTGCGGTTCGTTTTGGTCTAAAATGACCTCCACAAGCCAAAGTATGACAGAAAGATAAAATTGACTGAAATTCATCTTCACTTACGCATCGTCTCATTACTTGGTCTGCACATTTCTTCCATAAGTACGGGTCGTCCCAGATAAAATACTTGGCATCACTTTTCAATTTGTCTTTCTTCGATCTTGACCAACCTGCAGGAAAATTACACGTTACTAGATAATTGACTAAATCAGCATACCAAGGCAATTGGAAATTTAAAAAGAACAAGTGCTCTTCAGGGAATGCATCCTTCAATGGCTCGCTCTCCTCCACAACTGGTATGCGACTTAAATGGTCGACTACGAGATTCTCTGAACCTCTTTTATCCCTTATCTCCAAGTCAAATTCCTATAGGAGCAATATCTACCTTATAAGATTCGATTTTGCATCTTTCTTGGTCATTAGGTACCTTAGTGCTGCATGATCAGAAAATACAATAACTTTAGCACCTAACAAATATGACCTGAATTTATCTAAAGCAAAAACATCTGCAAGGAGTTCCTTCTCAGTAGTGGAGTAGTTTAATTGAGCCCCATTCAAAGCTCGGGATGCATAGTAAATGACGTGAACTGTCTTTCCTACTCTTTGCCCCAATACAGCATGATCACTGGTATCGTACATGATCTCAAATGGCAAACTCCAGTCAAGGGGTTGAATGATCGGTGGCGAGGTTAATAGCTCGTTCAACTTGTTGAAGGCTCTCTCACACTTGTTATCGAATTCGAAGGCCACAATTTTTTGCAAAAGCTGGAATAACGGGGCTCCAATCTTCAAAAAATCTTTGATGAACCTTCAATAAAAACCTGCATGTCCAAGAAAAGAGAGCACCTCCGGCACACTCGCGGGGTATGGTAAAGCAGATATAATATCTATTTTCACCCTGTCAACCTCGATACCTTTAGAAGACACAATATGACCCAAAACTATCCCATGCTCAACCACAAAATGACATTTTTTCCAATTAAGTACGAGATTAATCTCTGTACATCTTAACAAGATCAATTTCAGGTTATCTAGACATGTATCAAAGCTATCACCATACACACTGAAATCGTCCATGAAAATCTCAATTATTTTCTCAACATATTCAGAAAAGATGCTTACCATACATCTCTGAAAA
Source organism: Coffea arabica (assembly GCF_036785885.1). NCBI lineage: Eukaryota > Viridiplantae > Streptophyta > Magnoliopsida > Gentianales > Rubiaceae > Coffea > Coffea arabica. The sequence goes on from NC_092313.1 coordinate 31,625,399, forward strand.
GTTGCCGGTGCATTGCACAACCCGAATGGCATCCATCTATATGCGAAGGTCTCGAACGGACACGTGAAAATCGTCTTCTCTTGATCCTCGGGTGCAATTGCTATCTGAAAATATCCTGAAAATCCATCCAAAAAATAATAGTAAGCCCTACAAGCTAGACGTTCAACCATTTGGTCAATGAAAGGGAGGGAAAAATTGTCCTTTTTAGTGACGGCGTTCAACCTATGGTAGTCAATACATTGCCTCCATCCAGTGGGTTTGCGCACTGGCAGAGCTAAAGTTGGAGTTTGAGTGGTATTTCATAGTATCAAAAATATTAAAATGCACAATTTTTTCATCAAATTTCATGGACAAGGTACCCTTATTAACATCAATTTTTGTCTGTGCTGTGCTCAAAAAGGGTCTACCTAATAGAAAGGGTGAAGGGTCGGGTGAGTGATCATCATCTATGTCAAGTACATAAAAGTCAGTTGGGAATACTAAATCATTAATTTTAACCAACATATCTTCAACCAATCCATCAGGATATGCATTAGTTCGGTCAGCTAATTGAATAATTATCCCAGTTTTTTTTAATGGACCGACGTTTAGGGAAGTATAGATAGATTTTGGCATTACATTAATAGATGCCCCTAAGTCCAACATGGCTTTTCTAATCAAAGTATTTTCTATCCTACAGGGGATAGTGAACATACCTGGGTCCCTGCACTTTGGTGAAAGTTTCCTCTGTAGGACCGCCGACACATTTTTCCCAACAATGACTCTTTCATCTCCCCTCAGCCGCCTTCGATTGACGCACAGGTCTCTCAAAAACTTTGTGTACTTCGGCACCTGTTTAATTGCGTCGAACAGGGGAATATTAATCTCTACCTTGCGGAACACCTCCAGGATCTCCTTCTCCTTATCTTGCCTCTTCAATTTTTCCAACCTGTTAAGAAAAGGCGGCGGGTTAGTTTTAACTGTAATAACTGGGTCCAGGAGTACCTTTGGATCTGTGCCATTGCTGTACTCTTTCTCAAGCTCATTTTCGATATTTTCTTCATCCTTATCCTTAGGAATCACTGGCTCGGGTCCTTGAACTTCCTTGCCACTCCTCAAAGTCATTGCACTCACATTTCTCGAATTCAACTCAGGTTGAGATGGCAACTTCCCTTGAACCTAGGACTCCAAACGGTTAATTGCTATCGCCATTTGACTCACCTGACTCTGCAGGGCTTGTACTTGTCCCATTTGATTCCTCATGCTCTACACGTCAGAGTCCGTCTTTTGCTAATTAGCAAGTAATTGCTTCATTATTTCTTCCAAAGACAGACTTGAGTTTGAAGAGGGGGGTGGTGGGAGGCGCGGCTGATACTGCTGTTGATGCCCTTGCTGCCTATTTGGTGCAAAATTGGGTTGCCTATTTCCTCTATAGCTGAATTTAAGGTGATCTCTCCAACCCGGGTTGTATGTGTTCGAGTACGGGTCATAGGCCTTTCTTGGCGCGGGCGCGTGACCAGCCATGCTCACCTGCTCTGCAGTTTCTTCCTGAGCCAGTGGATACACCTTCGTAGAATGACCCACGACAGCACATACATTACACACTTTGGTTTGTGAGGCACTTCCTACAGCTAATTGTCGCACGAAGGATGTCAATTCAGTAATTTGCTGCTGGATAGAGGATGTTTCTACCTCATTCACCCTACACGTTGGGACATCCTCCCGCGTACGAAATTGCTGCGAATTCTCAGCCATTCCTTCAATTAGCTCCCATGCTGCCCGGGGAGTCTTGTTCACTAACGCTCCTCCACTTGCAGCATCGATTATACTCCTGTCCCTGAAGAGTAGGCCCTCATAGAAGTATTGAATGAGCAACTGCTCACTTATCTGGTGCTGGGGGCACTTGATACACAACTTCTTGAATCTCTTCCAACTCATAGAGGGACTTGCCTGGGTGTTGCTTGATACCGCAGATCTCCTTTCTTAGACTTGCAGCTCGAGACGCCGAAAAATATTTGTTCAAGAATTTTTTCTTCAGCTGGTCCTACGTGGTGATACTATCTGGTGGCAAATAGTACAACCAGTCTTTTGCAGAGTCCTTCAAGGAGAAAGGGAATGCCCTCATTTTTATCTGCTCTTCTGTAATACCTGGGGGTTTCATGCTGTTACAAACTACACCAAACTCTTGCAAGTGTTTATACGGCTCCTCACCTGATAAACCATGGAATGATGGCAAAAGATGAATTAGACTAGATTTTAATTCAAATGGAGTGCTATCATTTAAATTTGGAAAAGTAACGCATAGAGGTTGCTGATTTAAATTGGGAACAACCAACTCCCTTAGTGTTTGTGCATTCGCCATGGTGACTTCCTCTTGGTTTGAATCACTTGAGTTATCACCACGCAAATCCGTTGACTCAACCTCTGGATCAAGTCCTTGAGATGCAACACTGGACTGCTCCTCTCTGAGCTGTCTGGTTTCCTTTCTCGTTCTACGTGCGATCTTCTCTACTTCAGGGTCGAAAATTAATTCGCCTGTACGAGAAAAACGAGGTATAAACTAGAAAAATATCAGAAAATTAGAACAAAATTGGAATTAAAAAGAAACAAATAATTAACACAAGTCCCCAGCAACGGCGCTAAAAATTGACAGGTTGTCGAAGCCTGTACAATAATAAAAATAAGTCTAATTGCCAGTTAAAATAGCCAAAACGCGATTTCAAGTACTGGAGCAGGAACTTTAGGTGTGCAATGGGTTACTTGATTCACCATATTTCCGAAGAGTTTGTTTGATCCGATATACCCGAATGGGATGACTTTTTTCACAAATAATTATGAATTTGTAGACAGGGCAAGTAGACTCGTATCCTCAAGGACTGTGGATATTTGTCTCTTAAGAAGTCCAAAGTAACACAGGGGGTGATTTTGTAGAAACGATGACAATCAAAGAAATTCAAATAAAAAAATAAAAATGAATAACTAACTAGAAATTAAATGGCAATTCACTAAACTTAAAGTAACAATAATTAAAGGTCCAAAACAATTTAAACAAGAAAATAATTAAAAATAAAATTAAATAGGCAACTAAAAATTAAATGGCAATTCCCTAAAATCAAGGTAATAAAAATTAAAGGTCTAGGCAAGAAATAACTTCAACAATGGTTCACCTAATTGATTATTGATGCACGAGCAATTCCAATTATTTATTAATAAATAGGTTATAACTGCCAAACAAGTGATGACAGTCAATCCCTCCTTACTGTGTCGGTGATTAAGGTACACCTGTTAATCACTGCTCTAATTGAGAAATAATTCTAGGTACGCTCATAAGATTTAATTCCCCAATTGCCTTACGTATTAGAAGAGCCATATTCTAACCAAATAATGCACTACCAGGGTTATTTCAGATTAGCCCGCGTATCCCCCTGACACAAATCTAATCGTGCTAGTTGTCACTATTTCAAGTCAATTAAACAATTACGGATTTAATACCGTAATTGACAATAGATTACCAAATTAACTAATTATCCGGATCCAAAACAATCAATTAATTAAATAATCACAAGCACTGCAAACAAGAAATATGCGAATACCAATAAATAAAAGAAAAAGATAAAATTAAATCGATCTCATAATTTTTAGGCGAACCAAAACTTCCGTTGTTCCTTGACTAGAGTGAGGAAATTAGTTCATATTTGATGCGAAAAAAACATACAAAATTGAAGAGAGAGCCGCGACCATCAGTTGGACAATGGGCAAATTCAATTAGATAGAAGGAATAAAGAAACGCAAAGTTGCAGAGGCAATTGATTGTTTCAATTCGTCTGACATATGAAGAAGGAAGAAAACTACTCAGGACCAATTGGAAAAGTCAAAGGAAAGCTACAGGGAAAATCATTCAATTGCCTCCAGTTGCTCCTCACATCCGAGGAGACAAAAGCTACCAAAAGCCCATGAAGGAAAAGTCAAAGCAAGATTAAGCTAAAGGAGGACAAATCAAAAGCTAAGCTAAAGGTAGTGCTTGTTCTCTGCATTTTCTATTCCATCTATTCTAAGTACTAGCCAAGAATGCTTTGTGCGGCGGCTCCCAAGGAGAGAAAGGACTCCAGCCTCTTGCCGCCCCTCCTTTGCAGCAATTACCAAAATGGGCATAATGTCTTTTTTTCCAGAAATGTCCCTGGGACAAGCTCCATCATTTGGACTCCTTTTCTGCCAAATTGGCACCTGTTTTCATATTTTCGTTCCACTCCCTGAAATAAATGCAAAATACTAAAAATGAGTAGAATCCAACAATTAATCCACATCAGGTCAGGTAATAGGGGAAATTAATAATAAAATAGTAACCTATCACAAATCACGTTGTCAATTTTTTAGCATTATTCGGATTATTTTCCAACAATTTATGAAACTATGGTCTCTAACAATGTTAGCACATTGCCTCTATCATCAGCATTAGTTGTAGTCACACTACCATTTGTTAAGCCTTTTTCAGACATCTCTAAGATTGAAGTACGTCTTTAAGATTGAAGTTTTTGCTAATGAAAACTTCAAAAAGTGGCAAGAACGTATACATTCATTGCTTGACATCCTTGGAGCTACCTATGCATTGATTGATGCTCAATCTGCTACAACTGCAGATGCTAAATCACAAGAGTCATGGCAATATTTCAACAAAATATGTCATTAAACTATTTTACAAATACTTTCTAATGAATTGTTTGACGTATACTCCAGCTACAAGGAAGGCAAAACTATTTGGGAAACTCTGATAATAAAGTTTACTACCGAAAATGCAACCAAACAAAAATTTATCGTAGAAAAGTACTACCAGTGATAGATGACCGACGACAAGTAAATTAAGGTTCAAATCACAAAGTACCGAATGTTACATGAAGATCAGAAAAATGAAGACTTCAATCTGCCCGAGAAATTTGTTGTAAACATGCTAATTAAAAAGCTACTAGAATCATAGATTGACTACAAAAATAACCCGAAGCACAAACAGAAGAATTACACCATTGAGGAACTTGTGAGATATATCATTATTGAAGATTCCAACCGGAACGAGTTAAGAGCTGCCAAAACCAAGGACATGATCCTCAAAGCCACAAGTCCAATAATCCCAATTCCATTTGGATTAGTTGTTTTTGAGGGTGTTTTTCAAAAACTTTAGTATAGTTGTGTATGTGAAAAACTTTTATTGTATATGGTTAAGTGTTTTTGGGAGTATTTTTTAGGGTGTTTTTGAGAATATATTTTGATGTATTTTTTAAATTTACGATTTTCGTGTGGTATTTTTAAAATAAAAAAAAACTTACTCACCCTCCTCCACTACCACCACAACCATAACAATCGGTATCAGTATCACCATCTTAAGGGTGGTTGCTTCTCTCCGTAGAGCCAATGATTTTCTTTTCCAGCCCTGCCACGATACCAATAGCCGAGCATACTGCAATGGAAATACTAGCTAGTATGATCATTTTGCTTTCACATATTTTGGCATCAATGTCTATCATCTTTCTATTTGATTCTGTATATTTAACCTTGAGGATTAACGCACTACACCTACCAAGAAAAGAAAAAGGGGATTGAATCTGAGGCTGTGATGATTGATGATTTCTCTGAGCATTGAATTTTGGGGCATTGAGAAAAAGTGGCCCAAAGCTTGATGGGGCAATCGGAAGGTAGAATTGGGAAAAAGCTGACGTGGATTTTCCCTTCCTTCATGCAACCAGATTTTGCAGCCATGGTGGTGCACTTTCTTCTTGTCCATCTATTGTAATAGATCTAAGCCTCATACTTTCTTTTGCTTTTTCTTTTTGTGCATGAATTTATGAAAATTGAGGGTAGGGGAGGGGAGGGGCAGTGGGGAAGGGAGGAAGAGGGATGAGGAAGGAGGGGAAGGGGAAGAAAGAGTGATGCGAACATGAAGTATGGTCTGGTTCCCCATTTTAGCCCATAAAGATTTCGCATAAGGCTCACGCGAGCAAGTGAACGAACTTAAGAAAAAGAAGTGATCCGATTGTGTTTAGCTTTTGTGTCGTTTGTTTTAATTATTTTCAGCAATAATTGTTGGTTAATTAGAGTTAGTTTGGAGTTAGTTAAGTCGTTAGGTAGGGAGAATAAAGGCCAGGTCACGTTGACCATAGTTGAACCTTAAATCGAGTTAGTTTCCAAATTCTAGCCGAGTAAGGGTTAGTTAAGTAATTTCTAGTTGGATTAAGTTTTTTGAGTCATGTAAAGGCTATAAATAAGCCTTGTTCCAAATGTTAGTTTTAAGATATGATGAATCAAAGAAAAATTTCAGCAAGTCTCTTGTCTAAGAGATCTTTTTTTTAATACTTGAGAGGATTCTTGAGTTTTCAATTGATTTATTAATTCAAGATCATGTTGAATAATGGCATCATTCAACTGTTCTAAACAATCTCGAGCTGTCCTTGATTGGTTTAGAGTCCATCCTTTGTATCCATAACCTGATCAAGATAGATTCTTCCGCTGCCTGTGCAATTCGTTTCTTCGAGAGCTGGAATTTGGGGAATCAAATTCACATTAGTTGGTATCAGAGTTTCAACTTTTGATCCAGGTTAATATTCTTTTCTTTTTCTTGTTTTCTTATTTGGTCTTCCACCAAATCCTACCCTATAAAAAAAATTCGGGTACTGTTAATCGGCACTGTTCATCGATATTGTTCATCATTACTGTAGCACACTGTTCATCCGAGTTATTGTTCATTCGAATTAAAAAAAAAAATCTGTTCATTGTTTAGGGTTTGAATCTCTTGTGATAACCTACTGTCAGTATCTTGCTGGTTGATGTCGTTAGGGTTTTTGTTATTTTCCATTGCTGTCCGAACCTATAAGTCTCCAAACCGTGTCTTGTATTGTGTTTTCCCTCATTGCATCGCATCTTAATTTATCAAATTTGTCCAAGTTTTGTTTGTGTTTGTGCTTGTTCTTTGTCATCTATTTTTGTTCCTTTGCTAGTTGCATGTGTATCTTGTTGTCCGATTGTAGTTCCCTTGTTTGAGTCGTATTTGTCTCATTTTGTGTTGTGTTTCCTTTTGTCTTGGGGTCTTGTGCCAAAACAAATCTGCTCATCGTTTAATAGACAATCCGTGGCTGTTTCTTTGCCTTGTTAAGTAATCCGTGGGTTGTTCCTTGTGATTTGAAGTGAAACCATGGCTGATTGTTCTTAGTTCTTGAAAGTACTAGTAGTTCTTGATTTTCTAGACCAAGAATCTTGAATTTATCGAACTTCCTTGAATATTTTTTTGGAAATCTTGGGGTTCTTGAATCACATAACAGGGTTTCTTGAAAAAATATGAATAAAGTTTCCAATTCTTGAAGTTCTTGGAAACCCTAGTTCATATTCTTGGACTTGTGAATTGCGGCTGTTCTTGATCTTGTTTCTTGGGCTGGTAAGCCAAATTGAAAAACAAAAGGAAAGAAAAGAATTTGATCCATGGTGAAAAAACAAAGAAGAAAGAAAGAAAGACAAACAGATCATAGCTTGAGTCTTGGAAACAAGAAGACAATCTGATTTGGAAACCAAAGTTGACTTGGATTTGTTACCAAATCTGGTCACATAATCCTTGTCCAATTTGGTTTGTGTTAGCTGTTGAATACCCTTAGGAAAGCTCCTTAAAATCAGTATCTTACTATCCAAAAATCAGTCCAAGAACTAATGAACCAAGGTTTCCAAATTCCAGCAACATACACTTTGGGTAGAATGTCGTTCTAGGTTTCCAAAGATTCCGTCAAATTGAGTCTTGTTGCTCCAGCTCTAACCTAATTTTTCCAGCCACAAATAACTTGTTTTGAGTCTTATTTCCAGTTTATAGTCGAGTCTTCTTAGTCCAAAACAAGTCTAAATCGGTCTTGGACTTTAAGTGTCACTAGTTTCCTAATTTGAGTCTTCCTTGTCCAAGTCATGTACTTTCCAAATTTTGTGTCATTCTTGTCCAAGTCGAATTAGGTTTTCTAGTGTCAATTTCCAGCAATATTCCAAGTGCATTGTGAGTCACAATCTGGTCCAAAATCTGCACAATATACACCATAATCAGTTCGGATTTCCACCTTGTCGCATAGGATTTCATCAAGTCAAAGTAGGGTTCATCCTTGTGCGAAAATTCTGGAAAATTTCCAGCCTTGTTTCTGCATCATAAATTCAGCCTTGTTTCCGCATCATAAATTCATAAAATCAGCCCACTGTGTGTTCAATTCTTAACTTCAAGTGAACCAGATTTATATAAGTCACTTCCTTGTGCCTTGTTGGATAAGTCGTTGAATTACTTGAGAAATTTCTGATTTCTTCAAGTAAGGAGATCAACGACCAAGAAATTTGCTTGGTGAGCTTATTAGAGTGACTTAAATACTTGCGTGATACATGAGTGCGAGTGCATACATGTGAGGGTGTGTTGTGAGGAAACTTTCCTTTGTTTTTTTGCTAACCCTTTTTGCAGGTTAAGGATGTCCACCAAAAGAAGTTCACACCACTTTGATCCTACGCTTATGTTGGAATCCTTATTGGGAGAAGTTGAAAGGAAGATAAACAAATCAGTCGAACTCATGCATAAAAGGCTTGATAGAATTGAGAATGAATCTCTCAAGAGGAGGGGTTCAATGCAAACTAGCCATGCTAAAGTGTCCAACCATGAGTTTCAAACCCTTAAGGAGGAGATGGATCGTGATAATGCCCTACGAGCTTATGAGAGATACAAATGCACTTGTGATGACTATATAGAGAACCAAAAGAGGACGTGCCGAGCATCTAAAAAGAGTTCTTCCTCAACCAAAACAACTTGTTCCTTTGAGAGGCCTTGTGATCATAACCGAGCTATAGAGCTTAAAAGTTTTGACAATTGGTCAACATATGGTGAACCAAAGGAGAAAAGACCACTCAAAAGGGAAAGAAAATCTATTACAACAATTTTTTTCAAAGTTTAAAGTTGCAATTGAGCCATCTTAGGAGGAGTCATGGTGGGAGACTTACCAACGTCTTCTTCAAGAAAAATAAAAGAAAGAGCGAATTGTAATTAAGGCTGAAAAATGGGAAGGTGAAATTGAGTTTGGGGTGAAACTTGAGAGTGCACTTGAAGTAAAAATCGAGGGAAGTGTTAAAGAGAAAGAGAGTGAACACTCAAAAGAATTGAGTGAGAGAAAACCCATTGCTTCGACCATAGTGGAAAGAAAAAAGGGAAAGCAATCGTTTATTACAAAATTTAAGGATGTGAGGAGAGATTCTTATTGTACTAACAATCTTAACTTTGCTTTGTATAGTGTTTCTTGTTTTGTGCAGGTTAAGCGAAGTGTAATTGTCTTGACATTAAGTTGTTGAATTCCTACATCCATTGGAGAGTTAAAGAGTTTTGATGGAGTTGGAATCTTAAGTTTTAAGTCCCTTTGCTCTCAACAAATGATCAATTTCTCATCGAGAGTAGATGTGCTTGTTAATCGGCCTCTTGACGTTCCAAAGGGAGTAACTCTACTTGAGTCTTGTTCTATAGTTCCTTATCATTCATCTAATGATACTCCATTCCTTTTCGATTTTTTGAGATTTTTAAATCTGATTCTCTTGTTTCTTTTGAAGGAATTGTGGTTGATCAAGCATTACCAACTTTCAAAATTTGTAAAGCTATCTGGTTATGTCCAATGTCTACTGAAGAAGTGCCATCGATACCAAGGCATATTTTGGAGCTTGCTACTATTGGCTTTAAGAGTTTGCTACCAGCTAAATGTTGCGATTTTGCAAGCATAATTCCACCTCCTAAATTTGGAGTTCAAGTGTTCATTTTGTCAACTTTAAGTTGTGCTAGTCCATATGCTCCATATGGAGTGAATTTTACTTCATTGCTGCCTCTTATGTTGGACGGTGTGAACATGTGTGTCAATCAAGATTCAAATGTTGTTCTTACCTTGTTGATTCATGCTTCTACAGATGTGCAACAAGATTGGTCCATTGTTCAATCTCAAGATGTGCAAGTTGTGCCAAATAGACAACAACTATTGATGAATTATACAATTTTGCACAACCAGATTCGGGATTTTTCTAGGATGATTGAGCATCATTATGAAGATCCTTATTTAGAGCATGTTAAGTTTGTGTGTGAGTTCATACTTCGCTTACTCATTGTGGAATTTCTTGTATGGGTCCAAATGAGACAGTTTGTGACAAAGAGCCGCTTAGAGAGCTTTGGAGTACTACGTGGAATTTCCACTAGCTTTATACAAGATGCTTATTATCTTGGAGAATGTCTTTGTTTGAGAGCATGATGAAGTTGACCAAATGACATATAACATAGCTCATGTTTGTTCATCTATTTCCAACATTGTTGTCCTCTAAGCGCACTATCGATTCGTGGACAAATTGCTTTCAAGAGGAGAGGAATGATGTGAACATGAAGTATGGTCCGGTTCCCAATTTTAGTCCATAAAGATTTTGCATGAGGCCCAAAGCAGGTTGTGTCACGCAAGCAAGTGAATGAACTCAAGAAGAAGAAGTGATCTGATTGTGTTTAGCTTTTGTGTCATTTGTTTAAATTATTTCCAGCAATAATTGTTGATTACTTAGAGTTAGTTTGGAGTTAGTTAAGTCGTTAGTTAGGGGGAATAAAGGCCAGGTCATGTTGACCATAGTTGAGCCTTAAATCGAGTTAGTTTCCTAATTCTAACCACGGTAGGGTTAGTTAAGTAATTTCTAGTTGGATTAGGTTTTTTGAGTCATGTAAAGGCTATAAATAAGCCTTGTTCCAAACGTTATTTTCAAGACATGATGAATTAAAGAAAAATTCCAGCAAGTCTCTTGTCTAAGAGATCTTTTCTTCTTGAATAATTGAGAGGATTCTTGAGTTTTCAATTAACTTATCAATTTAAGATCACGTTGAATTATGGCTTCATTCTACCATTCTAAACAATCTCGAACTGTCCTTGATTGGTTTAGAGTCCATCATTTGTATCTATAACCTGATCAAGATAGATCCTTCCACTACCTGTACAATTCATTTTTTTGAGAGCGGAAGATTGGGGAATTGAGTTCGCATCAAAGAGGGAGAAAGAGGGAAGAGAGAAGAGGGGAGGGATGGCAGTGCGGCAGCGGCGGCAGTGATGGAGGTGGAGGAGGGGGGAGGGGAGAAGTAGTGGCAGTGGTGGGTGGTAGTGTGTGATGGGCGGTGGGTAGAGGTGATGGGTGAAAGAAGAAAAAGGTATAAATTTTTTGTTTGTTTTATTTATTTATTTTTAAATATATTTGAAATTGTGTGTCTTTTTAAATTTATTTTTGGAGTTATATTTGAAGTGTTACTATACACTTAAAATACAAAAACAATTTATGAAAAAATTTGCTCATCCAAACAGAGCCCCATCTTTAAGAAAAAGAGAGGCAATTGCTACATTTGTGGAAAATCAGGATACCATGCTAACTCTCCTGAGGTGGAGATACAAAAACAGAGGTGACAAAGCAAATGATAATTCTCTTAAAGTTAATTTAACTGAAGGAAATGAAATAATTACTGCAGTCATCTCTCAACTGAACATTGCAACAAATGTGAAAGAATGGGTGGTAGACTCTGTGACTACTCAACACATATGTGTAAATCGAGAAACATTTACCTCTTACAATCTAATAGGGGATAATGAAGAGGTGACCTACCTAGGAGATTCAAAAACTACTAAAGTTCTAGGTAAGGGCAAAGTGCTCTTGAAAATCACTTTAGAAAAAACTTTGGCCTTTAATGATGTGCTGTATGTGCCAAACATTTGGGCAAAGCTGATTTCTATGGCTTTACTTGAAAAAGTTGGGGTGAAAGTGTGATTCAAGTCTGACAAAATTGTAATTAAAAGTCTGAAGTAGAAAATCAACTTAATAAGAAAATAAAAAGAATTAGAGCTGATAGAGAGGGTCAATATTTAGCCTTGGATAAATTCTGTGAACATGAAAGCATAATACATGAAATAACACTTTCTTATTCATCAAAATCTAATGGGGTAGCTAAAAGGAAAAATAGAATACTAAAAGAAATGGTGAATTCTGTGTTAGTTAGTTCTCACACTCCTAATAATATGTGGAGAGAAACTATACTATCTGCATGTCATGTACAAAATAGGATTCCATATAAAAAAGACTAACAAAACACCTTATTAGTTATGAAAAAATTATAAACTAAATTTAAAATATTTAAAAGTATGGGGGTGTCTTGCTAAAGTGTTATTACCTAAACCTAAAAAATGAAAATTAGGTTCTAAAATTTCTGATTGTATGTTTATTGGATATGTTGAACATAGTGCTGCATATAGGTTTCTTGTTTTAAGAAGTGATATGCTTGATTGTAACACAACTATTAAAACAAAAAATGTTGAGTTTTTTGAATATATTTTTCCACTGTCTAAAAAAATTTCTTATGCACCTGTTGAAATAAATAGAGAAATAACTTTTAATGAAGAATTGAGAAGGATTAAAAGGCCAAGAAAAAAATTTTCTTATGAAAATAATTTTCAAACTTTTCTTCTTGATAATGATCATCTAACTTATTTTGATGCTATTTCTTCCCTAATTGCAAATTTTGGAAAGAAGCAATTAAATCTAAAATTGATTCTGTTATGAAAAATGAAACCTGGACTTTGGTAGATTTGCCCCAAGCACAAAACTTACTGATTATAAATGAATTTTTAAAAGAAAATATAATTTTGATGCCTTTAAAGAAAAATATGAAGTTTGTTTAGTAGCAAAAGGATTTTCTCAAAAATGAAATATTGACAATTTTGACACATTTGCACCAGTAACAAGAATTTCCTCCATTCATATTTTATTTGCTTTATTTTCTATCCATAAGTTTCTTGTTCATCAGATGGATGTTAAAATGGCTTTTTTTTAAATAGTGATTTCGAAAAAGAAATTTATATGTTTCAACCCGAGGGTTATGTTGTATCTAGACAAGAAAATAAAATTGTAAATTAGTCAAATTTCTTTATGGTCTTAAACAAATTTCTAAACAGTGTTATGTGAAATTTGATCAAATTTTGATAAGAGAAAGATTTTTATTTATAGAAGTGGATAAATATGTATATAATAAAGTTATAAATAATCAATATGTGATAATTAGTTTATATGTGGATGACATACTTATATTTGGTACAAGTCTAAATATTGTTAATAGTACCAAATATTTTTTATCTTCTAATTTTGATATGAAAGATATGAATGAAACATAAATGATTTTGGGTTTTAAAATCATAAAGAGAGGAAATGGTATAATGTGGTCACAAGAACATTTTCCAGAGAAACTTCTTAGGAAGTTTGAAAATTTTGATGTGATATGTGTGAGCATTCCTTATGATGCTAACACAAAATAATGGCCACCCAATTGCTCAGTCTAAATATGTTTCGATTATTGGGAGTTTGATACATCTGATGAATTTCACAAAATCTAATATAGCTTATACTATGTGTAGACTGAGTAAATATACTTACAATTCCAATTATGAGCATTGGTTTGCATTAGATAGACTAATAAAATATTTGAGAAGTACCATGAATTATGGTATCCTGTATTGTAAATTTTTCACTATATTAGACGGGCACAGTGATACTAATTGGATCTCTTATTGAAATGAGACAAAATCCACTAGTGGTTATATGTTCACCTTTGGTGGTGTACAATAGTATGGAAATCAGTCAAGCAGACAATCATTGCTAAGTCAACTATGGAATCAGAATTTAGAACTCTAGAGTTGGCTAGTTTTGAGACTGATTGGTTAAGAAATTTCATAGCTGATATTCCTTCAACTAAGGATCGGTTGCCTCTTATGTCCATAAATTGTGATTATCAAGCGGCAATTGCTATTATTAAAAATAAGTCCTATAATTGTAAAAGTCGACATATGAAATTGAGATATGATATCATAAAACAGCTGTTTAAAGATGTAATAATTTTTATTGATTTTGTGATGTCAAAGTTGAATTTAGCCAATCATCCAGCTAAGTCTGTAAGAAGAAAACTAATCCTTCAAACTACAAGGGAAATCGGACTTAGACCAACAAGATATCAATAAAGATGGTTACTTAACCTATGTGATTGGAGATCCCATGAAATAGGTTCATATGAGTAATAACAAGTCAATAGTGAGTGCAAAGCATTTTGAATTTAAGTCCCTTCTGAGGTGTGTGCATTGACTGCTAGTAACTATGAGATTGAGTTTAAAACTCTTAATAAATTCATATTCCTTTGGGATGGTGTATTTAAGTAGTGTACACTTGATAAATTTATCTATATGAGAGTGGAGTGAAGTCGCTCCTATAAGATTTTTTTGACCTAATCTTTAGAGTTCTAATGAACAACCAGGTAGGCGCATGATGAAAAAGCGCAAAACAATATTGAACAGGAAATTGTGGGTTGCAATGTGATTGATAAAATCTCTGTCATACGTCAAGAGCTATTGGTTTATAGAAATTCATATTTCACCAATAATTCTGTAGGTCATACTTTGTCAATCTAAGTTTGGTTCATATTTCAAAAGACACCAAATTAATTGCATTACACCTAAACAAATCTAGTAGATTATTTTGTTATATACTTACATTTTTGTCTAAAAGTTTTTGAAATAGGAAGGAGATTGTTGTAAATAATTGAGTATTTCAAAGATATTGTCCACATTGAAACTTCCAATCATTTTATAAGGCTTAGCTTCTTAATGGGCTTGTATTAAGTTGATAACTAGTGTAGGTTCGCACGCATGTAAGGGGAGTTGAGTTCAGACGGGATCCTCTATCTATTATGTTTGTCCACTTTTCATGTTCAATGCAAAACTACGTAGTTCCACTTACTAATATTGCTGATGCGTCATATAAAAAAAGAAAGGATGTTTGGCTACCTTATGCTTCTTCCTATTATTATTTTTTTTGGTTTCCTTTGTTTACACGACTTTGTTACAATTCCCAAAACCCTATTGCTACCGTTACAATTCCCAAAACCTGTTGCTACCGTTTTCTGCCTAGAAGACAAAGGAGGTTTTTCAACAAAACAATTCTTTTTCTTTCTGGTGTAAGTGAAAGCAAACAATTTTGGGAACCTTATTATTAAGCAAGAGACTTGAGTGTCAAGAGGATTTGTGACTTCTTTTGTCGATGCTTCTTTTGTCGATAGTAAAAAAAAATAATGTTCATCTATACAATTGCTTCTTGTCCCTTAAATATTTTCCTGTTATTGTTTATAATAAGCGCTTGAACAAATGCTCATATTCAACCCGACTTGTCAAACTAGTTGTTATATTATGGGCTATAAACTGAGATTTGATAATATATCAATTGTCTTTAGTTTGTCTTGAGATTGAACATTTCTTTATGAGTATGTTCAAAAAACCAGCGTACAATTTTGTTGGAAGTTATAATGCATGATTTTTTGTTAACTGTGGTACTAGAATCTAGACAAAGGAAACGGGTACATGTTCTAAATATCAAATGGTGTCATGCATGTTAGTGAATATTTAATTTACCTCTTTTGATTTTGAATATGGATTTTCGTGCATGAGATCCTAGCCATTATAATCTATCAAATCTAGGATTGGAGAAAATTCATTAAACATTTTTTTGACATTAGATACCTAGTTTGGAAATTCTAGCGCATCTAATGGTTCAATATGGTTCTTAAAGAACATTTAATTACTTGAATTGGACCATGAACCTACTATTGTAGATAATATCTTATTTAATATAAAATAAGATTAATTATTTATCAGTGTTAGCCTATTAAGTTTTGATGATATGTAAATTTTTCTTGCACTTTTAAATATTAACAAAAAAATAAATTGTTATATATATTAGGCTCTAAACTCAAGTTATATGGGAAGCAAACCTTCACCTTGCCGTCAATTACACTTTGAAAAATTCAAAGAGCAAGAGGAGGACTTTGACATTGTTAATGAAGGCAACAAACATGATATTGAGAAGATGACTAGGCTGAACTCTGTTAAATTTTGATGATATGTAAATCGACATGATATGTAAATTAAGAAGCCTATCTATTAAAATTATAGTTGAAATAGTGGTACATGGTGCATGAGAACTAATTTCTGACAGGTAAAATTCATTTAAAGTTATTCTACAAAGTATGGTAAAACAAAAGACACTAATACTATTTGCAAGCGGACCAAACCGTAAAAATAAACAAAGATACACTTAATCTTTGAAGGGAGTTAATATCACTAAAAGTGAGCAAGATTGCTTTGACACATCCAAACCATCACAGTCAGAGTCTAGCAGAAGGAACTTAGTTTGCTCACCTTCCCTTTAGCTTCTACACTTGATCTCATGACAAATCCTCGAACCAGCGACAATAAACTCAGAATTGAATCTTTCCTTGCATTGTCAATGCAAAAATGTCTGCCCTTTTTCATTAGGCTGGAGGATGAGCCAAGGCCTGGGACTTAAGTGGAAAAACAAAAAAGAAGAAAGAAGAAGAAGTATAAGGCAGCCAAACATCCTTTTTTTTATGTGCTACATCAGCAGTATTAGTAAGTGGAACAACGTAATTTTGCATTGGACAGAAAAGTAGACAGACATAATGGATAGAGGATCCTAACTGAATTAAGTTGGGCCTATCTAGCGCAAACTGATGAATTTGCCCCCCGCGCATGGTTAAGCATGGCCTACACGCAAGAGTTTTCCTAGCTGAAGTAAAGCTTAGTTTTACTTCTATTCTATTTTGCAAGAGTTTTCCTAAACTTTACAAATAAAGTTTTGACTCTTTCCACTTGATGATAAAGTTTTATCTCCTAACAATGTTTCTTTGGCTGAAAATCTCCAACGTATCTTTCATGAGGCCTATAAATACCAGTCACTCCTCGTTTAGAAAGTACACTCACAATACAAAACTCCAGTTGAACTTTCTTGACAGCTCTTTCTTTCTTCTCTCTATTCTCTCTTCTCCTTCTCCATTGGATTTATTCAATACTTGTTGTTCCTGTTCCTTCTTGTTTACAAGAAAAATGCTTGTTTAATTTTGGGGAAACATTTCAACCTCTTGAAATAGTTTCTTAGAACAATGCTAATTAGCACGACTCAAACTTATTCAAATTACGTCTTCAATTTTGTTAGCATTGTTCGGATTATTTTTCAAAGCTTTCTTCCTAGGCGTGGGTAATAGGTGCAAGCCATTTGAACACAAATAGAAAATTCCTTCTTAATGATTTCCGCCAAACCAAATGAGCATACGTTTGCATGATGACAACCAAGCTTTTAAATAGGTGTGTACTATCTGCAATGACTGTTAATGAAGCCAGGCAAAAATATTAATAGTTTATATATAAATTTATAATAATTTATAAATATTAAACACAAACTATATATAGTTATATATTTAATTATGAGTTTGAACTAAGCTTAATTTGAATTTGGAACTTGTATTATAGTGTGAGTCGAATTTAAGACTTCTAATTTGAGAGTGAGTCTGAAAGTCCAAAAACTCTATTTATTTTGTGAATTGAGTTTGAATTTATTAAAGTCCACTTATGAAACCCGATCGACACCCTACCGTCTACGACATCTTTAGTCCCTCTAAAGTATGCTTTGGAGCATTCTACAATTTCTCTAATTGTATTCATGAAATTGTTTGGACCGTTTCATGGAGGCAGACTTTGCTTACAAGTGAACAAATGGAAGAATAAAACCACATGGCATCTTCTTTGGTTTTCTAATTTATCAATTGACAAGTCATTAAAACAATTTAATGTTATTATTGTCGCATATCAGCCTTTAATGACGATTGGGTGTCATTATCCCATTTCTTGCAACCAACATTATTGAAAAGGGTCCATTACACTTGCAACTTCTTATCAGATACTCAAACGTTTGGAGCATGAATATCATCCCATTTTGATTTTTAACCAAAAAAGTGAAGGAAAAAAAAAGAAAGAAGAAAAGCACTTATCCTATTACATCGACTAAGACACCTTCCCACTCTCCTATCAAAAATCGCAAACTCCGCCAAGCATCACAATAAATTCGCGTATTCTTCACTCAAAATTTTCTGGAATTACAAAGTAAGAGTTTCCTTTGACCAGGCTTTTTTTTTTAAACAGATTTAAGCAGGCTGTAGTTTTACGAAGTAAATGAACTTGTTAAACTTTAGCATCTTTTTATTTTTCGCAAAATATATGACTTTGGCTTTCAACAAATTGTTAAGTGTTGACTAACCATATAGATACACCATCTAGTCTCTAATGGATATTTGCTTGTGAAGCTAGAACATAAATATATATCACAAAGTTGGTTGGAAATATTAAGCATATTGTTAGCTGCCTTTTGTGGAGTTGAACCTGCAATCCAAGATCAATTTGTCCAGATATTATCATATCAATAGCAGACTTTTCAGCGCCATGACGCATAAAATAGATACCAAAATTAATAGTTGTTAAATGCCTATAAGTTTTTACATTTTTTGCTGAGAAAGTTATCCATTCAACTGTAAGAATTTCAAAACTAACAAACCAGAATCCAGACAGCTAAATTAGAAAGAAAGGAACAGATTGTTGAAACAGGCTCCGTGAGTCGGAGTTATGCAGATCAGCTCTGAAATTTCTTTTCCTTTCTTCCACGCAGAATACAGACAGAAAATCATTTAAACTTTGAGGATTGTTCAAGTTACCACTGTTTCCATGGAATGCGAAGTTATATATAATTCAAGAGAATTCAAAGATTCTCGAATGAGATTAATTAGAATTTATGAATTTAGTCAAATTTTGGTTAGGAAAATATGAAGATGACAATTGCTGTGATTGTGAGAGTTACAAATCGCTCTCAACCATTAATATTTTACCCCTATCGTTATTGTATATTTTCATCCCCATCTTTCAGATATTTTCTTTCTAGATACTTTCCCCGATTATTTGAAATTCCAAATGATATCAATTAGGTTGGAGGGAGTGTCACCTAACTAATATCATTTGGGTTATTAACAAGAACTAATTTCATTTTGCACCTCTGATCTTGTACCCTATTCTTATTTTGTAACTTAAATTTTAATTTTAAACTCTTTATACTTGAAGCTCTCATATTTGTTCAATTGAGGTGTGTATATACATGACGTATACCTCAACTACTCTACTAAGTAAATCTCTATCAGACAATCAAAAAAACGCGTAAATCTGCACCATCATCTATTTTAGTTAGTTTTACTAACATTATTACCGATTGGAATTAGGTGGAATAAATCTGAGACGTCAGGATGTAAAGTGTTCAAACTTGAAATTTAGTGTGCAATGTGAGAATCACTAGCGAGATCGGCATACAACATGAAATTAGTCCTATTAATATTAGGGATAATTTGAGAAACTTCCCCTAAGATTTCTGACTATTTCATTGGCTTCCTTTCAGGTTTTAAAAATTATACTAACCTCTCTTGAGATATATTATCTTATAACATTAGGTCGAACCAACAGTTAAAAAGTAAGAAAATAATATGATTCCACCATTGCCCTAATCTACTAAATTGTTTAACTAATCTAGTATATGTCCAAACATTAACAAAAACACTAGAATTTACTATTTATCATCAGGAATTAAATCACATATGGTATAAAAAATAGTAGATGATTATATATATTTTATTTAATATAAGATCTAAATAGCTCTTTTTCAGTTACAGACTCATCATCAAATATAATCAACAATAAATAATCAAAAAAATCTGTAATCAAAATACTATAAAGAGTGAACTTTAATACCATAAAAATCTCAACAACTAACCTTAATATGTTGACAAGAATATTTGTGATGTTAAAGTTTGTTCTCTGTAAAATTTACATACAAATTTTTTGATTATTTGTTGTTGATCATGTTTGACAATGGATATGTAACTGAAACGAATAATTTGGATCTTGTATTAAACGAAAAATATAACATGATATACTTTATTTTCATACTACATGATTTAATCCCCATGGGTAAACAACAAATTTTAGTATTTATGTTTAATGTGTGGGTTGGTATTAAATTAATTAAATAATGTAGTAGATGAGGGGCAATGATGCAATCATATTTTTTTTCTTTCTCCTAATATTACTTTTTAATTATCGATTGAGTTTAAACGTTACAAGATAATTAATTTCAGGGGAGGTTCATGAAATTTTTAAAACCTAAAAAGAGGTCAATGAAATAGTCAAAAATCTCAGGTGAGGTTTCTGAAATTTTCCCTTAATATTACTGTTCTTTTAATCTTCCACCAAGTCAATTCTGGAGTCTCTAGCTTTCCAATTCCGATGCTTGTCCAGAAGGAATTTAAGAATTGTGGAATTTTATGTAGAGAATTTCCTTTCATAGTACAGTTTAGTTTCATTACAGCATAAATGGGGAGAAGGACCACTGGAGTTGAGGTCAAAGAAAACAAACCAACATTATTGAAAAGGGCCCATTTCATACATACGAGTTCTTATCGGATAGTCAACGTTTGGAGCATTTTGGTCTTTTTTTTTTTTAAAGGAAAGAAGAAAAGCATTTATCCTATTACACCTACCAAAGATAAGTAGCGAATACTTTCCCTCTCTAAAATGAGAGCCTCTCTCTCTAGTAGAGTTTCCCCCCCTCACTGTAGGAGAAAAAGGTTTTTGAACTTTTAACTTTGAAGTTGGAAACTGATGAAATTGTCCTAAGAAAAAAGCGCAAATCACAACCCATTCTTCTTATACACCTCCTCAAATCTGTAAGACCTGATCTCTACACTAGCATTCAGACCAATAGTCCAGAGGAAAAGGAAAAAACACGAAGCTATGGTGGTGGGCCTACACGGGGGAAACACAAACCCTGTCTGAAGACGGGGAGCACAAATAAAAAAGGGGAAGTTCAACCGCTATATAGGGAAAGAAGTATTTCTGCGTGTTCTCTTATACAAGAATATACCAGGTAGCATCATTTATTGCTTTGAAAACCTGCAAAACAGAAAAGGAAAGTTCTTTCTATAAACCCTTTGTCGTTATCTTAGTAAGTCTAGCTCTGTTTTTGTTATCTCGTCTGTTTGCCTTGTCTTTTTGGATCTAATATCTAAGTGTACGGTACCTCTTGTCGCCACAGGTTTAGAATCCATTTGTGTACTTCTGTAGTGACTGTACTGGGAACCTTCATAGCGTAACCATGGCTGACTCCTTGCACAGAGCTTTTCAGAAGTTTGATCTGGGGGAAAAGGAAATAGGAACTGTAGACCTAAGCTGGGGAGATGTGGAAGCAGGGAGGGAGAAGTGTAGCCTCAGCTTGGTGGGGCGCATTATGGGGGAAAAGATTGCAAATTTCACAGGAGTAAAAAATTTCACAAACCACGTATGGGGATACCCTAGGAATATGACGGTAACAGAGCTGGGCCCAAATGTGTTTCTGTTTAACTTTGAGGAGGAAAAAGATAAAGAGAGAGCTCTGAAAGGCAGACCCTAGGTTCTGGACAATCAGCTCTTAGTGCTAAAACCATGGAGTGAGAGAATTGAAATGGATCCAGAGAGGTTTAATACCTCATACATGTGGATACAAGTATGGCTACTCCCAATTCACTGGCTTTGCCGAGCAGCAGGCTTTAAAATTGGGGAAGTATTTCAATCAGTCATGGAGGTTATAATCCCCCCAGGGGGAGGAAAAGAAGGAAAGAATATGAAAATCCTGGCTGAAATAGATATATCCCAACCTCTCGTTAGAGGACTTCCAGTCAAACACAATGGGGCTGAAGTATGGGCAAAATTTAAATATGAGAGATGTCCGGATTTTTGTTACAGATGTGGGGTGATTGGACATAGTGATAAAACTTGTAACTTTGAGAATAAGACTGGGAGACTTTTGAGAGAAGGTCAGTATGGAGCATGGCTGAAAGCAGGAAACATTATGACATCGCCCATGCGAAGTCTAGTGGGAGGAAAAGTGCTAGTTCAGGAGGCACAAACACAAGTCCAAATACAAGGACTGGTAACACTAAATTCTAGACATGAAAAGAGCAAATTAAACAAAGATGGGCCAGAGCAACGATCCTCTCATAATAAAGGGGTGCCGGAGAAAGGACAAGAGAGCATGCTAAGGAGAGACAATCAAGAGGAAAGACGGGTGGAAGGAAGAGAAATGGTACAAAAAAGGAACTTGGAGGAGAAGGAAAAAAGGAAGAATGAGGGACAATGAGAGGATGATCAGGTGAATACTCCATCAAACACATGTCCAAATGAATACATTGGGGATCAGCCAAGAGATAAAGTACAGGAGATGTGGGTAGACGTAAGTGAAGGAGGGGGAGGACAAGAGTTAGACAAGAGACAAAGAGGAAATGAGGTAGAGGAGAAT
Source organism: Coffea arabica (assembly GCF_036785885.1). Taxonomy (NCBI): domain Eukaryota; kingdom Viridiplantae; phylum Streptophyta; class Magnoliopsida; order Gentianales; family Rubiaceae; genus Coffea; species Coffea arabica. The sequence continues at coordinate 31,647,671 of NC_092313.1, forward strand.
AGCACAGGAGAACAAGGGAAGAATTTAGAACAGAAGGAGGCCCTGAAGGAAAATGTGGGAACTGGACGGAAGTCTCGACTTGCCAGAGGGAATATGAGAGGAAGAAGAGTTCCTCTGACAGAGATAAGTTTGCAACAAAAGCAGTCCAGCCTGAGAGAGAAAAGGAAGACCATGTTAAGGAATGAACTAGATGACATGATGGTGGACTCAGAACTTATGGAACAAGGAAGAACAAAGGTTCAAAAGAAAGAAGTACAACTGGAAACACTGCTGAGGGTGACGGAGGCAATCCCTAAAGGGCCTCCAATGTGTCAATGAAGGTTGGGGTGTGGAACTGTCGAGGTGCAGGGAGCCCCTTGATAGTTCCCCAACTTAAGGAGGTAATACATCTTCATTCCCCGGGAGTCTTATTTCTAAGTGAAACAGAAAACTAAAAAAAGTTTATGGAAAGTGTAAAACAGAAGTTGAACATTGAAGATAGTGTTATAGTAGACTCAGTAGGCAAAGCTGGAGGCTTAGCTTTATTTTGGAAACATTGGATCAAGATGATAGAGGTGGAACTCTCAAATTTTTACATTGCTGCTCGTATGACGGACATAGAGGCCAGGTGTGAATGGACTTTTATTGGAATTTATGCTAGTACGGATGATGGAAGGAGAAGAAGCCAGTGGAGAGAGATAGAGAGGAAAATGAACAAATGGGGTGAGAAATGGATCATAGCAGGTGATTTTAATGATATATTGTCAAATGGAGAGAAGTGGGGTGGAAGACAAAGACCTGAGTGAAATTTTGCTGACTTTAAGGGACTGGTTAATGTGAATAATTTAGTAGATATAGAATATGAGGGCAAGCCTTGGACCTGGTGGTCTCATTGGGAAGGTCAGGAGATAAAACAACAACTAGATAGAGCACTAGCAAACCAGGAATGGACCCAACAGTTTGAAAAAGCAAAGTGTATCCATATTGAAAAAGAGGCATCTAACCATAGTTTGCTTATGATTGACACAATGCCAAGAGGGAGAAATGGGGGAGGATATTTTATTTTGATAAAAGATGGGCTCAGAAGAAACAAATTCAGGAAGTGATAAGTAGAGATGGGAAAAACCTCAACAAGGATCCAAAATGTTTAGCCTGACAAGGAAGGTGAAAAGCTATAAAATGAGCTTGATAGAGTGGAGTAAGGAAAAAAATACAAACTTTGGGAAAGAGATAAAGAGCTTGAAGCAGCAGATTATGGAAGCAAAGACAAGGAACTATGAAAAGAATAAAGGGATCATAGCTGAATTAAAACTGAGGCTTAGCTAGGCTTACAAACAAGAAGAGATGTACTGGGCACAAAAGGCAAGATGCAGGTGGCTGCGAGAGGGAGACAAAAATATAGCTTTCTTCCATGCAAGAGTGAAAACTAGAAGGCAAAGAAATAGACTAACATGCCTGCAAAATGAAACTGGGAAATGGTGTGAGACAGAACAGGAAATTGAAGAGGAAATATGCAGTTTTTACAAGAAAGTATACACATCTTCTCAGCCATCTGACATCGAAGAAGTTACTGAGGGAGTTCCTTGTATAGTCACTAAGGAGATGAATGCAATGCCGATTAAACCAGTGGAGGAGAGGGAAGTGAAGACTGCCTTATTCTCTATGCATCTAGATAAGGCTCCAGGCCCTGACGGTATGTCCCCATTCTTCTTCCAAAAGTACTGGAATATTTGCAAAACTGATATTGTGTTGGCCATTCAAAGTTTTCTATATGGTGGACATCTGCTCAAAGCTTTAAATGAAACAACAGTGACCCTGATTCCCAAAGTAGAAACCCCTATTAACTTGTCCCAGTATCGACCTATTTCTTTGTGTAATGTCATATATAGAGTCATTGCAAAGGTGTTGGAAAACAGACTGAAAAGAGTCATCCCAAAATGTATTAGCTATACCCAATCTGCTTTTGTCCCTGGTAGACATATCCTTGACAATGTTATCCTAGCCCAGGAATTGATTCACTTCTTGAAATATAAGAGAACAGGCAGAAATGGTTTCATGACCCTAAAGCTCGATCTATCCAAGGCCTACGATAGAGTAGAATGGCAATTTCTAGGAAGGATGATAATGAAAATGGGGTTCTACCCCATCTGGGTAAAATGGATCCTAAACTATATCACTACTGCAGCTTATTCTGTTAATGTCTGATAGGGAGATAATTGTGCGCTTTATTCATTGATATTTGGTCTTGATTTTGACTATTTATTGTCCAGAGTAATGGGTTTCTGCTCATATTTGGTATTTGTGTTATTTGCAGGCAACCAGTGTTAAAAGTGATAATAAGAGGTAAAATTCCAGAAGACTAGTCATTCCAGAGCGTGCCCATGCCAGAGACCGCAGAGATGCGTGAAAAAGACGGACTGCGGGACCTGTCCCTGAAAGTTGCTGCAATTCTTGGGAGATGTGTCTAAAATTACGTGGGATTAGGAAATATCTTCAAAGAATACCTTTGGCAACAACTTAAGGAAGAAAATAAGGAAGCTATCCTTTATGAAAACAAACTCTTGATTGGCAAAGAAAGAGGCGGCTACGAGACTTTAAATAAGACAGCAGTAGACTAGGGTTTATCATCTTTCGTCTTTGTCTTTTACTTCTCAATGCAAGTCTTAGACTGGCGGCGATACCCTTTTACTTTTCATCAACAAAAACTCCATGAAAACTTTGAATTGCTTTGTTGTCATGCCTTTGTGGCAAGGTTAGATCGTTTATCTAGTTGAGGAGTAATCAAGGCCCGGAGCACGAATAATTGTGAGATCGTTTTGTTTATTCTAAATTCTGTGTTTGTGAGTATTTAATTATTCTTTGTTTGAATAGCCTATTATTGTTTGGATTTATTGGATCAATATGGCCAGTTGTTCAATTGTCTAAATAATATATTGTCAATTAGGACAGGGGTGCGTATCACTTGAATGTCTTAAATTAGTGGCAAACGGTACCAATTTCATTACCTTGCAAGCAGTCTAATCTGGGTCGTAAGAATAATTAATCTAGTTTAAATGAACCCGCATATGTGTTTATTAACTAAAATTGGGTCTCTCTAATTCCTAAAACTGTAATTAGATTAAATCTTTCGAGCGTCTTTGGGGTTATCTATTTTACAAGAGGGTAGTTTACGAGCGTCTCTGGACTACCATATAATTAAGGAGAGATTGGGAGTTTGGCGGTTGCTAAATTGCTAGAACCAATTTATTTGTGATCCCTGGTATCTATGATCAATTGTGTGAACCGGTGCCGAGATTATCTCCTTGACTAGGTTGTGTCAATTAATTGTTTATTTCATTCTTGAGTTATTGCATTCATTGTGATTGTTCGTTTAGTGATTTTAAGTCTTTAATTTGTTTCATTTATTTATTTCTCTTTTAAAAATCCCCCAATTATCCGTGTGTGATAAATCTACCAGTTCCCTGTGGAAACGATCTACTTACTACTATACTCATTCAGTTTTGGGAGTAGGTATCATTATAAATTTTATCTTTGGTAATTTGACAGCCACCAAATTTTGGTGCCGTTGCCGGGGAACTGGTGCTTGAAGTGATTTGTTGCACAAGCTTGTTTTGTTTAGTTCGTTCCACCTTTTTTTTTCCTAGTTATGGCTGCTAATATTTCGTATTTTGGTGATAAACTGGATTTTATTTCTAAAAAGGGTTATAGGACTTATGCCTTTTCTAATTATCAATTGGCTGTTGTGAATTGTGAAAGTTATTTTGCCTATACCCCACATTTCAAAATGGCCTGAGTACTTCAATCTAAACTTTTGGAGATTTTTCACCTCAATATCAGACATGGTATAACCCTTATTCAACCGAATATGATCAAAGATGGTGGGATAATTTCAATATTAATTATGAACAAAAGCCAATAAGTTCTCAACAGAAAGGGTTTCAACAACCATCATCAATATCAGGTATGTCTCTTGAAGATATGGTTAAATCATTAGCTGATAGCACTTGTCAAATATGGCAGGACTCGCAGAGATTTCAACAGAAGACATATCAACTTCAACATGAGACATGTCAACTTCAGCAGGAGATAATGAATTTTCATCAGGAAATGATAGATTTTCATTAGGAGACACAAGCGAGCATGCGTAATCTGACAGATCAAGTGAATCAATTAGCATCTAAGATAATGCAATTGACTTCTCAAATGTATGAAGAATTGCCCTCACAAACTATTATCGATCATGAGGAAGATGAGAGTGCAATTATCCTGACAAATGACATAAAACTGCAAGAGTCTCAAGAAGACAGATCTAAAGATGCAGTTGAAAAGAAAGTTAAAGTGCAAGAAATGAGACCCCAACATCAAATTGTTCAAGTGAATAAATCCAGTGAACAATCGCCGAATGCGGTGACATCTCCTCCATTCCTTAATCAATATTCTCTTGATTCTTATTCTTTAATTCCTGTTAGTGAGATTGATTTTATTATGCCAGAAAATTTTGAGTTTCATGACAGGAATAAGTTAAGAGTCATGATGACAAAATATCTCGAACTAATAAATGCTCTTGATGGAGGAGTGAATGAAAATTTAAGGTCATTACTTGTATGTTTGGCACCATCTATAAATACATGGAAGACCGTACCTCGTGTGCTCAAAGATTACTCTATCTACGAGGGTTATCAGGATTATACAGAGGATGAAACATTGAAAAAAGGCACAAGATTTTATCCTTCGTGAATAAACAGGGCAATGTTTAGTCAAATGCATTAAAGAAAGGTGCTACTTGGGAGGCAACCCAAGAGTTTCAATCTTTAGTCATTTTTTTTGTGTTTTTATTTCATATTTTTGTGTTCAAGTTCAAATTGTTTTGGATTCCTATTGATAAAAAATCTTTATTGTAGATCTTGGGTGTGTTCTGTGACGTTTTACTAGGATTAGATTTTGATGAACAGAAAACTATGGGTTCCAAGGCGTGCCCACGCCTTCCAACCATTGCGAGGAAGGAAAAAATAAAAGAGCCTTGCAAGTCCATTTCACCATTCAAACAAAGAATCTGGCAACTTTCTTCGCCCACATCAGCTTGCAACCCCCTCAACCTCCTTTCCTATAGTGCTCTTGTGCCCTTGTTGTCTCTTAGGGAAGTTCTAGCCCCTTTCTACTTGATTTCTATTTTTCTTTGCTACATTGAGGACAATGTAGGTTTTAGGTATGGGAGGAAGTAGTCAAAAGTTTTTAGAACTTTATGCTATGATGATGATTGCAATTATTCTACAAACATGAGCAATGATATTATGCGAGTTAAATATCTTGTCTTCTTAATAATGGAATTGAATGATGAATTTGCAAGACTTGGCAATTAGTAACCATTTTGTGAGCTATCGAGCCAATGAGCATTTCATTGTTAACTGCTCTATTTTCTTTCATTGAGTGATATCACACATGATTTGATTGTTCTAGAACTTGCTTTGTTATCCATGTCAAGATCACATTCCTGAGTTTGATGCATTAAAATGATAAAGGCACTTAGGTTAACCCTTTTTGGCTTTCTAAAAGACCAATCCTAATCAGATCTCCCCTACTTGATCATGGTTGAGCCTAGCCTTTTCTTTGGTTAATAACTCATTTTGTCACCCCTAAACCTCTCGTGTTCAAACCCTCTTTGTTTCTTTTTACCCGTGTCAAAGAAATGCCTTGATTTCAGTGCATGATGATTTCGAATTGGGTTGAAGAGGATGATTGAAATTAGCAAGTATGTGTATATCCCCATGTAGTTGGGCGTATTGAAAATGAAACATCAAAAAAAAGGAGCAAAAACAAAAAAAAAAAAAAAGAAAGAAAGAAAAAGAGAAGGGGGAGAAAGAGAAAAAAGGAGCACACCAAGAAAGAAAAAAACACAAAAAGAAAAAGAAAAAGAAAAAGAAAAGAACAAAGGAAAAAAAAGAGTTCTGAAGTGTTGTTATCAACATGTGTTCTTTTGAGATAATTGGGTGAAGTTCTTGGTTGTGCTTGCACTTGCTAATTTTTGAAAAATTTATGGGTATGTTCTGAAAAGATCATTAGAATGAAGAAGGAAGTTGAAAGTCATGCAGTGGGTCAATAGTATTTTCTTTGACATAATGAGCCTAAACTACCTATTTGATCCTGCCCATACTTAAACCCCATTACAACCCGCATCAAGACCCTTCGATTTTTGCATTAAATTTGGTTTCAGTGGTAGTGATATTATATATTAGCAAGCATATGGTAACATTATTTTATTGTGTGGTGAGAGTGGCCCTTTTTGAGCTTCATATCGGTGTGGAGAGTAATCATACTCCATTCTATAAGAGAGGGTTAAGTCTTGCAATTTCTAAATTTGATAACATTGTTAGGATGATTGGGTACTTGTGTTCGCATGGTGAACTGCTACATGTATGTAACCGTGGTTGTATCTCTGAGTTTTGAAATGCTTGAGGACAAGCATTGTTTTGGTGTTGGGGGGAATGTCAATGGCCAAAAGATGGGATACGTCAAACCACAGAGGGGTATAAGGCAAGGAGATCCCCTATCTCCTTACTTGTTCCTTATATGTGCTGAGGGGCTGTCCAGCTTGATGAACCAAGGAATACAAAACAAAGCTATAACAGGTGTCCAAGTGGGAAAGGAATGTCCATAATTGTCTCATTTACTCTTTGCTAATGATTCTCTCTTTTGCTATAAAGCTAGTATCCAGGAAGCTAAACTAATGAAGGGGATGTTTGCTATCTACGAGAGAGCTTCAAGACAGGCCATCAATTATGAAAAATCTGTTGTGTTCTTTAGTGCAAACACAAGCAAGGAAATGAGAAAGAACATCTGTACTGCACTAGGGAATATGAAAGAAGCGGCAAGTGGAAAATACCTAGGCCTACCTATGCTGATAGGTAGGTCTAAGCAACACGTATTTGGCTACATCGAGCAAAAGGTGAAGGACAAGCTACAAGGATGGAAGAGAAACCTATTAAGTCCAGCAGGAAAAAAGACCCTTATCAAATCTGTGGCAATGGCACTCCCCACCTACACCATGTCATGCTTCAAGATACCCAAAGTATTGAGCAAGAACATAAGCAAGATGATAGCTACATTCTGGTGGGGTGGGGGAGAAAATGAAAGAAAAATGCACTAGACTAGTTGGAAAAAAATGGCTCAGGTAAAAGGTAGAGGGGATCTAGGATTCAGAGATTTAGAAAAATTCAATGAAGCACTCCTGGCCAAGCAAATGTGGAGAATACTCACCAATCCTAATCTGCTTGTAAGTAAGGTGATGAAGGCCAAATATCTAGCAAAACCACAGAACTGGAGTAAGGATCCCCCAAAAGCAGCCTCTTGGGTATGGAAAAGCATAATGGAAACCAGGAAAATGGTGAAAGAAGGGACAGGAAAACGAGTAAGCGATGGGAAAACAATTGATATCTGGCAGGATAAATGGATACCAGGGAGTGACAATGGAAGATTAAAAACTGAAAGACATCTACAATGCACGATCAGGAAAGCAGTTGAACTAATCACCGATTGAGAATGGAACCAGGCAACTCTAAAACGTTGGTTTATAGAGAAGGATATCCAAAAGATAAAGACTATTCCAATAAGTACCACAGGGTGCCAAGATAGATTGTACTGGAGATACACCAAATTAGGCGTATTCACTGTGAAATCAGCCTATGATGCAGCAATGGAAGTAAGTTAGGAGCAGCAAAGGGGAAGGATGCAAACAAATATTGGAAGCACCAGCTATGACCAACAGAGCTCAAAAAATCTGGAAGAATGTATGGGCCTTACAGCTGAAACACAAATTAAAGCATTTCATTTGGAGGTGTCAACATCACAGTCTGCCAGTGAATGTACAGATAAGTAAGAGGACAGGCAAAGGTTGATCGGTTGCAATTTTATCATTTATTTTATTATTAATTTCCCCTATTACCTGATTTGATGTGGATTAATTATTAGATTCTACTCACTTTTCGTAATTTACATTTATTTCAGGGAGTAGAACAAAAATATCATAATAAATGCCAATTTGACAGTTATCAGGAAAGAGTTCAAGTAGCAGGCATCCAGGATATTTTTGGAAGAGGGGGACACAAGTCCTTTTTGGTAATTTGCGGAAGAAAAGGAACGAAGGGCTGGAGTCTTCTTCTCCCTCTAGGAAGAGAGCCGCCGTGCAGCACAGAGAGACTAATTAGATACGAAATGGAATGGCAATTGATGAGCACTAGCTGGACGTTTTAGCCTTTGACTTTTCTTAGTTGTTTAGTTCTTAGTACTTACCTTTTCATTCCGTGGATGGGAGGAACAATTAGGAAAACATTGAATCATCTCCTGTTCCTTTGCTTTTCTTTATCCCTTTGACTAAATTTAATTTGCCCATCTTTCACCTGATGGCCGCGGCTCTTTCGCCAATTTTGTGTGGGTTTTGTTCAGCAAGAATGAACTAATTTTTCCTTGTCTAATCAAGGGACAACGGATGCTTTGGGTCATCTAAAATTGTGAGATCGATTTAATTTTATCTTTTCTTTTTATTTATTGGTATCTGCATATTCTCTTATTACAGTGATTATGATTGTTCAATTAATTGATTGTCTTGGATCCGGATAATTAGTTGATTGGGTAATCTATTGTCAATTAGGGCATTAAATTTGTAATTGTTTAATTGCTTTAAAATAGTGACAACTGGCATGATTGCGTTCATGTCAGGGGAATACGCGGGCTAACCTAAAATAACCCTGGTAGTGTGTTATTTGGTTAGAATAGAGCTCCTCTAATACATAAGGCAATTGGAAAATTAAATCCTATGGGCGTACCTAGGATTATTCTCCAATTAGGGCAGTGATTAGCGGGCGTACCTTAATCACCGACACCGTAAGGAGGGGTTAACTGTCATCGCTTGTTTGACAGTTATAACCTATTTATTAATAAATAATTGGAATTGGCTCTGCATCGATGATCAATTAGGTGAACCATTGCTGCAATTATTTCTTGACTAGATCCTTAATTATCACCCATTTGATTTTAGTAATTTGTTATTTAATCTTTAGTAGCTTCTTAGATTTTAGTTGAATTTCTTTGGTTGTCACCTTCTGCACAAAAACACCCCCTTGTCACTGTGAACTTGAAAAGAAATAATTACTCCCAATCCCTGTGGATTCGACCCTACTCACCGCTATCTACTGAAATTACTTTTAGTTTGAGCAGATTTTTATTATTGCACAGGCTGACCCTGTCAATTTTTTACGCCGTTGTCGGGGACTGGTGCCAGATTAATTTGTTTCTTTTTTAGTTCATCTTGTCTTCATTTTTTTTAATTTATTTTTCTCTCTTTTTATATATAGTTTATGGCTGCTAACACTCCGTATTTTGATGATAGACTGGACTTTATTCCTGAATGGGGTTATGAGACTCATGTTTTTCTAATAATCAATGGGTTATTGCAAATTGTGAAACTTATTTTGCCTCAGGTTATTCAACTGACACATGCCCCGCATTTCAAGATAATTTAAGTGATCCAATTGATACTTTTGGAGATTTTCCACCTCGATTTCAAACGTGGTACGACTCTTACCCAAACAGGTATAATCAAGGATGGTGGGATGATTCTAATTTTAATTATGCGACCGGACCAATGGGTTTTCAACAGCAAGAGTCGCAACAACCATCATCCATGTCAGGTATGTTTCTTCAGGAATTGATTGAATTATTTGCTACTAATACATATCGATTTCATCAGGAGACACAAGCAAGCATGCGTAACCTGGCAGATCAAATGCATATATTGACATCCAGGATAGAGCGATTAGCTTCTCACCTTGAAGAATTACCCTCACAGACCAACATTGACCTCGAGGAAGATGAGAGTGCAATTATCCGACCAAATGACATGGAACTGCAAGAGTTTCAAGGAAACTGATCGAAAGAAGCAGTTGCAAAGGAAAGTGAAGTGCAAGAAATGAGGCCCCAATATCAATTCGTTCAAGTGAATGAATTCAGTGAACAATCTCCAAATGCGGTGACATCTCTTCCATTCCTTCATCAATATTCTTCTGACTCTTATTCTTCAATTCTTGTTAATGAAATTGACTTTATTATACTAGAAAATTTTGAATTTTATGACAGGAATAAATTAAGAGTAGCGATGACAAGATATCTTGAACCAATAAATGCAAGTGAGGGAGGAGTGAGTGGAGAATGCATATCATTGTTGACTTGTTTAGCACCATTTACTAGTCCATGGAAATCCGTAACTCGTGTGCCCAAGAATTACTCTATTTACGAGGGTTATCAGAACTATATAGAGGATGAAGCATTAAGACGAATTACAAGATTTTATCCTCCATGAACAAAACATGATAATGTCTAGCCAAAGACATTAAAGAAAGACGCTCATTGGAAGGCAAGCCAATTCTTTTTAGTTGTTTGTTCATTTTTGTTTGTTAGTTTAAATACGTTTTTTCCTTGGATTTGACTGATTTATGGTTTCAATTTTCGTTTTTGATGACTCATAGGCATCCCTCTAACATGACGCGCCCGCATCAACTGGGCGCGTGGCACAGTGCCTGTGCTTAGTAAAAAGGGTTTCGATTCCCTTGACGTGCCCGCGTCATGACATAGGGAGAGTTCATGGTCAGAATCGTCAGAAGGGGTTCTTGTTCTCATGACGTGCCCGCATCAAGTCGCCTGGAGAGCTCTAGATTCCGTGCCTCCTTGACGTGCCCGCGTCACGTTTGCGGGAAAGGTAAGGGTACGTTTGGATTGGTGTTTTTGAACCTGTTTTTGAAAAACTGTTTTTCACATTCCAAATGCTACAGTAAATGTGTATTTCAAAAACAACTTCAAAAACACCAATCCAAACAATATATCAAAAACAACTCCAAATATATTTCAATTATGCATATTTAATTTGTATATTTTAATAAGTATATTTCAATTTGTATATTTTAATTATGTATTTTATATGTATATTTTAATATATTTTAATTATATATTTTAATATGTATATTTCAATTATGTATTTTAATATGTATATTCAATTATGTATATTATATATATATTATATTAATATAAATATGTTTATTTCAATTATGTATAATATTATATATATTATGTCAATTGAAATAAATATTATATATTTATATAAATACATTTATTTATATATAAATTTATAAATATATTTATGCAATTTTGTTTTATAATATATATTAATATGTATATTTCAATTATGTATATTATATATAAATTATATTAATATTAATGTATATTATATATATTATACATTTCTAATATTATATATTTACATATACATATCATAAATATTTTATTTTATTTAAAATATATTTTTATATATTTATAATATATTTACATAAATATTATATGTTATATAAGTTATATATAATATATTATACATTTGTATAAATGTACATTTATATTAATATACATAATATTAATTTTACATTTATACATAATATTAATACATGTATACATTTATATTAATTATATTAATACATTTCAACATAATATTAAAACATATTTGTAATATATTAATTTATACATTTATATAATATTCATTTATAATTTATACATTTTTAATAACATACACTTATACATTTAAATATACATTTATATTATGTATTATATATAATATAATACATTTATAAATTTATATTAATATACATAATATTAACTTTACATTTATACATAATATTAATGCATATATACATTTATATTAATTATATAAATACATTTCTACATAATATTAATATATATTTATAATATATTAATTTATACATTTATAATAATATACACTTATAATTTATAATATATTTATAATATTCATTTATAATTTATACATTTATAATAATATACACTTATACATTTATAAATATATTTATATTATGTATTATATAGAATATAATACATTTATATATTTTTATATGAATATATAAATATATTTATTTATAAATGTATTATAAATGCATAAATGTATATTTATATAAAAATTATAATTTATACATTTATACATTTATAATTTATAATTTATAATAATATACATTTATACATTTGTAAATATAAATGTATTATAAATGCATAAATGTATATTTATATAAAAATATAAAAATTATAATATTCTAAAAATACTCAAAAATATGTTTCAAAAATACCTCTAAAAATAATCCAAAAAAATCTACAGTAAAAGTTTTTCATATAGTTTTTGAAAAACAACCCCAAAAACAACTAATCCAAACGGACTTGTTTTTCAGATTCGAAATGCTACAGTGGTGTTTTTGAAAAACAACCCCAAAAACAGCTAATCCAAACGGAGCCTAAGTATTCAAAAAAACTCAAGAACGATTATTGATTTTCTGTTAATCTCTACTTTTGAATTTTAAAAATAAATTTTGTCAATAATAAAAAAAAGGAAAGAAGTTATATATAAAAAAAAATCTTCAAAAAAAAAATTTTTCAAAAAAAAAAACACTTTTTTTTTTAGTAATTAACTAAAAAAAAGGGAGAGTCTTCCCGTAAAAAAAATTCTAAAAAGAGAAAAAAAATAAAATGGAAAAAAAAACTATTTCCTTTTTCTTTCTTCTTCCTTGTTCTCCTCTGTGTCGACCGAGGCTCCTTCGTATGCCGCAATCTCCTTCCTCTCAAAGACCGCTGCAGCCTTTCTCCCTCCATCGCAGTGGCGACGAAGCCCCCACCATGGCTGCGCGACTCCAGCTCCATTAAGCTCCGCAACCACCTTCTTCCATTTTTCCCCTCCTCGCGTCTCGGGCGCGCTGCCGCCGCTACCTCTCTCTCTGCCACGCACCGCAGCCACACCGCGAGCCACTGACACTCCCTTGCAGTTGCCCAGCTCCTCTCGCCTCCGCGCGCGCAGCTCCTCTCCACCTCCACCCCGCGCCAACGGCACCAGCAGCGGCAGCGCTCCACTGCTGTCCGCCGATCTCTCTCTCTCTCAACCCACGCCACTCATGAAGCCGCGGCTCTCCAAACGCCGCCGCTTTCCACCTGAGCGTCGCAAGCTACTGAGTCCCTTGCCGCACCTTCGCTCCATGTAGTCATCGAGGTGGAGGTATTCGTCTAACTCCTGTTCTTTAACATGTCCAGCAGCCCGTGTTGGTAATTTTTCAATTTTAAGTGCATAGGGCAATTTTGGAGTCATTTGGGATTTATTTTGCCGCTTCAGTTATTGCGTAAATTGAAGTGAATTGTTGGACTACTATGGGCATCCACTGAGCGCTGCTTCACTTGGGTTTTTGTTGAAATTTTTGCTGATTCGGTTGGCTAGTTGAGATTTTTCATTTACTAGAGTTTACCCCCAGTGGTACTGGTGGGAATATTTTAAATTGAATCTGTTACCTCTAATTGGTTGGCTGAGTTCTTATTGACAAATTTCTAAGCTGTCGTAGTTGCATTTGCTGGTTTTGACTTATCATTGCCTGGCCAACTGGAACCATCTGTTGAGATTTTGGGTGGACCTACATACTGCAATTGTCTATTGATATTTGGGTGATTTGGTTCTGCTACTGCCTGTTGATTTGGAAACCTGGTTGCTTGATTTACTTGTTGAGATTGGTAGTTTTCAGTTGAGTTGTTGGGGCGCTCTAGCTGTTGGTTTCTATTATTGATTTGGAGGGACATTGTTAGTGATTTGGGTTGCCTGTTTGCATTGTTTCTTACCTATGTGTGCATCAGTGGCATTGGTTGGGATGTTTTGACTAGCATTTGTTATTTCTATTTGGTTGGCTGCCTGATTGGGAACTAAGTGCTTGTCATTGTGTGGTTATTATCAAATTTCTAAACTGCTTTTGCTGGAATTGCCGATTTTGAGTTAAGAAATTAACAGTCCAATTGGAGACATTTATTAAGATTTTGGGATGGGCAAGTTTTGTCAGCTTTTATGCAGAAATTTGGCAGCATTTATGCAGCACACCGGAATTTCTCCTTAATTTCTGCCTAACCCTCAACTATTTTGACGACTCCAGGGAAGTACCGTTGCCCTTCTCCTTCCTTTTGTTGTTAGTTTATCACATTGAGGGCAATGTGTGATTTAGGTGTGGGGGGGAGCAAATGGGGGGTGCTAGCGTTTCTAGTTTTTAGGTGTTATTTATTTATTTATTTATTTTTCTCATATTTTTTTCCTTTCTTTCTTTTTAGTTTGTTATTTGGCCATCTTTCGTGTATTTCCTTTCTTTCTTTTTAGTGATTAGTTCACATGTGCATGCCAAGGTTTGATGTTGGATTGTTGCCCCTATTTCTACTTTTGCCTAGTTTTAATAATAAAAATGTATCGAGTTAATGTGGTTGAATCCAAGAGCATTTCTTTGGTGAATATCAGTGATTATGTAGCTCTTTTAATTTTTGGTTAACTTCTCTAAGTATAGGAAATAATTGTTGGCATTTTCATGTGAATTGGTCCAATGATTAATTTTAGTTCTCTATGTTTGAAAAATGAGGTTAGCTGACGCAAATTTTCTTTTGATTTTTTGTGTTATTTTGAGTTTCTGATGTTATTTAACTGTGAATAAGAGTTGGCTGTACTCCGCTAGTCTTTACTACCGAGTAACCGGGGATCTTCACCAAAAATGTCGATTCTCGCGTAAAAAAGTACTAATTGCTATGAGTACGTGGTTACGTGGCGATAGAAACTGAGTAATCGGGCTCTTTCATCTGACAAATGTCGGAGTTCGCGTCAAAAGGCTCCAATGGCTAGCGACTAAGTCTTTTATTACTATTGAGAACAGCAAAAAAAAAAAGAGGGAAAAAATCAAAAAAAAAGAGAAGAGAAAAGTAGACAAATGTGATAAAAAAAGTGAAGGTTGTGTTAGTGTATAAAAATAGTCATCTCGCCGATTTATAGATTTAATGTTGAGATTTTGGTTAATAGTTGGACCATTTGCTGATAAATGTTGTGCGTCATTCCATTTTCTTAGATTAGTTAACCTGAAATTGGAGGAGTTTGTGATTTAGAAACTAACCAGAGTGATGTTTCTTGGATCTTGATCACTAATGCTTGATATATATTTTTCTTGATATTTTGGCAATATGGTGGATAGGGCAATAGTCTTTGTCAAATATTGATGTTTGTTTGTTGTTCTCATGTTTGAGGACAAGCATGGTTTAGGTTTGGGGGGAATTGATCGGTTGCAATTTTATCATTTATTTTATTATTAATTTTTCCTATTACCTGATTTGATGTGGATTAATTATTAGATTCTACTCACTTTTCGTAATTTACATTCATTTCAGGAAGTAGAGCAAAAATATCATAATAAATGTCAATTTGACAGTTATCAGGAAAGAATTCAAGTAGCAAGCATCCAGGGTATTTTTGGAAGAGGGGGACACAAGTCCTTTTTGGTAATTTGCGGAAGAAAAGGAACGAAGGACTGGAGTCTTCTTCTCCCTCTAGGGAGAGAGCCGCCGCGCAGCATAGAGAGACTAATTAGATACGAAATGGAATGGCAATTGATGAGCACTAGCTGGACGTTTTAGCCTTTGACTTTTCTTAGTTGTTTAGTTTTTAGTACTTACCTTTTCATTCCGTGGATGGGAGGAACAATTAGGAAAACATTGAATCATCTCCTGCTCCTTTGTTTTTCTTTATCCCTTTGACTAAATTTAATTTGCCCATCTTTCATTTGATGGCCGCGGCTCTTTCGCCAATTTTGTGTGGGCTTTGTTCAGTAAGAATGAACTAATTTCCCTTGTCTAGTCAAGGGACAACGGATGCTTTGGGTTATCTAAAATTGTGAGATCGATTTAATTTTATCTTTTCTTTTTATTTATTGGTATCTGCATATTCTCTGATTACAGTGATTATGATTGTTCAATTAATTGATTGTCTTGGATTCAGATAATTAGTTGATTGGGTAATCTATTGTCAATTAGGGTATTAAATCCGTAATTGTTTAATTACTCTAAAATAGTGACAACTGGCATGATTAGGTTTGTGTCAAGGGAATACGCGGGCTAAGCTAAAATAACCCTAGTAGTGTGTTATTTGGTTAGAATAGGGCTCCTCTAATACATAAGGCAATTGGAGAATTAAATCCTACGGGCGTATCTAGAATTATTCTCCAATTAGGGCAGTGATTAAAGTGCGTACCTTAATCACCAACACAGTAAGGAGGGGTTGACTGTCATCGCTTGTTTGGCAGTTATAACCTATTTATTAGTAAATAATTGGAATTGGCTCTGCATCGATGATCAATTAGGTGAACCATTGCTGAAGTTATTTCTTGGCTAGATCCTTAATTATCACCCATTTGATTTTAGTAATTTGTTATTTAATCTTTAGTAGCTTCTTAGATTTTAGTTGAATTTCTTTAGTTGTCACCTTCTGCACAAAAACACCCCCTTGTCACTGTGAACTTGAAAAGAAATAATTACTCCCAATCCCTGTGGATTCGATCCTGCTTACCGCTATCTACTGAAATTACTTTTAGTTTGAGCAGGTTTTTATTATTGCACAGGCTGACACCCTGTCAAAGGTAGTCCAATGTGTAGAAGCTATTGGGAAGAGGTGGAAACAATCGAGCATATGCTATTCTTCTGCCAAAATGCTGAAACCACCTGGAAACTATCACCAGTGCAATGGGATGGTTTGAAGGATATGAGAAGCAATTTTGTAAGATGGTGGGAAGGAATATTAGGAGCAAAACAAAGGGATCACGGACAGGAGCACATTGCTCTCACCGTAAATATCCTATGGCAAATATGGAAGGCAAGAAACAGGAAAGCTTTTGAGACAAAAGAGACAGATCCCAGAAAGTCAGTACAGCAAGCTATAGTAGAGTGGGAAGAGCATATAGAAGCTCAAAAAGACACAGATGGAGAGTCCATTCAACAAACAACAAACTCAAGCAATAGAGGGAAATGGATTCCAGCACCAGGGGGGCTGATAAAGATAAACACAGATGCTGCGTTCTCACAAAACATAGGGAGAACAGGCATAGGTGTTGTGGCTAGAAATGTAGAAGGTAAACTGGTCAAAGCCTGGGCACGAGCTGCACACAAGACTAGTGAACCACAAATGGAGGAAGCATCATCAATTAGGATGGGAATGCAAATGGCTCAAGAAGCAAACTGGAGGGCAGTAGAATTCCAATCTGATTGCAAAGAGGTGGTGGATATGATAAACAAGGAAACTGGGCAGCAATCAAGGGTAGATATTATCCTTGAGGACATTGCGATTATGAGATATTTGTTTGCAAAATGTACTTTCTCTTTTGTCCATAGAACTGGAAATTGTTGTGCATGTAGTTTGGCAAAGTTTGTGGTAAAGCTAACTAAAAATGTTGAATGGAAAGAGTACTTTCTCATGTGGCTCCATGAGAGTGCACAAAATGATTACAAAGGAAGCAATTCTGATGTATCCAATCTTGTACTATCAAGTTAATGATATGATGTTTGACAAAAAAAATATTACACCTACTAAGACACCTTCTCACTCTCCTATAAAAAAATGGCAAACTTGGTGATGCATCACACTAAATTCGTGCATTTTTCATTCGAAATTATATGGAATTACAAACTAAGAGCAGTGTTTTCATAACTGGATCGGACTGGCCGGTTCGACCGGTTGGACCCTAAACCGGACATGTCACCGGTCCGATCTAGTGTTAAAGTCGCAAGGTAATGAAAAACTGTTGAAAACCAAGCGAACCCTTCAAACCGTAAACCAGCGATTTTTTAAAATTTTCAAATATTCAGCCAAATTTTTCAAACCAATAATAAGAATGGAGCTCTTGGGATTCGAACTCAGGTCTCTACAATCACATCAAAGGCTTGCTACCGCTGGACTATGTTCACAAGACAAGCTTTTTGTTGTGTACAATGCTATTTATCTTAAGTTAAAAACTAAAATCTAATTAAACAAAAGGAAACCCTAGCACTAAGACACGGACACCAAACAACACTTTTTGCTTTTGTTTCCCTTATCCTTGATTCTCTGTCTCTGCTTCTTCTCTTGTTTTTTTTTTCATTTTTTTCTTTGTAACCTTTCCACCTCCAAATCAAATACCCATGACAAAATATTTCTCAAGCCTTCCCCATTATTATCAAGTTATAATCTTAGTTGATTTATAAGCAAGTTGGAAGCTTCAACTTTCATAAGAGTTTTTTCATTTTGATGAGTTTAATTTTTTTTCCTTTTCAAGATTTTTGTTTTCTATTTCTATTTGCAAATGATTCAATACAAATATTCAAAAAATTTTATCAAAAGAAAATTTTCAACTAGTCCATGACAGAGATGCCGTTTGTCTTGTGATAAGTGTATTATCTACTATTATAATTTTACAATTTTTTGGAGTTTCATGTATAACTTTTAGGAAATTTATTATTATCTCAATTTAAATTTAGTTTTAAATTCAAGTGTAGAGTGAAGACCCATGAAGTACTTAGCATTAAAGTTGCAAAAAAAAACAAATAGAGAACTGATGAACCGACCGGTCGAACCGCGAACCGGCCCTTTCTCGGATTTACTGGCTGGTCCGAGTTTAAAAACATTGACTAAGAGTTTCATTCGAGCATTCATCCGACGTTACCGAGCATTCCCCCCCCCCCCCCCCCCCCCCCCCCCCAACGGAGCATTTGCCCCGTAACATGGGGCAAACACACAATAGCACTAACGTCTCGTTTAAACGTTTTGGGACATTTGGGGCTCATCCCAAAAATGCCTTTGAAAATAGTGAACATATTAATTGCAGACTTTTCAGCTCCATGACGCAAAGAATAGATAATTAATCCCTATCTTTTACATAATTTAATTCTAGATATTTTTCAGATTATTTAAATTCCAAAACAATATAAATAAGGTTGGAGGGAGTGTTACACTTGTGTGTAATTTTCAAAGTTACACACACCTAACCTAGCAACCTAACTACTATTGTTTTGGTTATTAATAAGGACTAATTTCATTTTGCACCTCCAAACTTATACCCTATCCTAATTTTGTACCTTAAGCTTTAATTCTAGATCCTTTACACACTAACTTCTCATATTTATTCCATGAAATATTGTACACACATCGTTATACCTCTATCACTCTACTAAGTGATAGCATATTTACCATCATCTTACAATCTCTGTCAGTCTATCAAAAATGTGTAAATTTGCATGATCCTCTATTTTATTTAGTTTTGCTAACATTATTATCGATTGGAATTAGGTGGGATAAATCTGAGATGTTAGAGTGCAAAGTATTCAAACTTAAAATTTAGTAAGCATTGTGAGAATCACTAACAAGTGCAGGGTACAAAGTGAAATTAGTCCTATTAATAATTCCGTTCTTTTAATCTTCCACAAAGTCAACTCTGGAGTCTATAGCTTTCCAATTCCGATACTTATCTGGAAGGATTTTAAGAGTCGTGGAATCTTGTGTAAAGAATTTCCTCCCTTCGTAGTACAGTCTCGTTTCACTACAGCAGAAATGAGACAAGGACCACTGAAATTGGGGATACGTACACACAAACGGGTTGGTCCTCCAGCACAGCTGGCAACCAGCATTGTGGGGACATTCATTTCGTAGTATTATCAAGGTACACAGGAATCAAGTGCAAATATATATCTAATGTTCTAGATGAAATAATGACTTTTAACACCTTCGCGGAATTATGTTCAACTATTCTAAGTGATACTAAAAGCTTCTCAGAATGTGATCTCAAGATTGTATAGATTAGTCAACATATGGAAGTAATTCTTTTGTGCAGATAATGCTGTCACATTACGATGTACAAAGTGATGGTTTTCGGATGGACTCGAAATAGTGAATGGAGGAATTAAAACAAGCTCCACCATTAGCGTAACCATCCAATATTTCCAAGGGCCACTAGGCCTAGAAATCAAAACCTCTTTTCCGGGTTTGCTAGAGTCAATCGATACTGCTGATTCCACATTGATAAATTACTTGAACCAACATCGGATTTTGGAGGAATTTTCAAGCTAGTATCAGCATTGAGCCATCAGCCATGTTGGTTCTGATCAAGCTTATACTGCTTGTGGTTTCTGCTCTAGTTAGCTTTGCATCTTCCCAGGACCTTAGCATCACCTACAATGGATTCCGTTCTGCAAACTTGAGTCTGGATGGCATAGCTGAGGTCACGCCAAATGGCCTCTTGAAGCTAACCAATGCCACCAGGCAAGAGAAAGGTCATGCCTTCTTTCCTAATCCTGTCAGCTTCAAGAATCCTCCGAATTCTTCTGCTTTCTCCTTTTCCACCACCTTCATCTTTGCTATAGTGTCTGAAGATCCTATTTTGAGCGGCCACGGAATTGCCTTCGTGATTGCACCCACAAAAGGCCTTCCAGGAGCTCTTCCTAGTCAGTATCTCGGCCTCTTCAACGGAACCAACACAGGAAATGACACCAACCATGTTTTTGCAGTGGAACTCGACACGATCCAAAGCAAAGAGTTCAATGATATCAATGATAACCACGTTGGGATAGACATCAACGGACTGAACTCCACACAAGCAAAGCCTGCAGGTTATTATTCCAATGACAACGGTATTTTTCAGAACTTGACTCTTTTTAGTGGTAAAGCAATGCAAGTTTGGGTGGACTATGATGGAACAGCTAAGCATATTAGTGTCACATTAGCTCCAATACGTGCTGGTGAACCAAGCAAACCTCTTTTATCTTTAACCTATGATCTTTCTTCAGTATTACATGAAACCATGTATATTGGATTTTCATCATCTACCGGTTCAGTGCTAACATTCCATTACCTTCTGGGGTGGAGTTTCAAGATGAACGGTGTGGCTCAAGGGCTTGATCTTTCTCAACTTCCTAAGCTCCCACGAGTTGGACCTAAGAAAAAGTCTAAAGCATTAACAATTGGTTTACCTATAATTTTGATTGCTTCCCTGTCAATTGGAATCTCTGGTGTAATCTATCATGTGAGAATAAAGAAGAAGTTTGCAGAAGTGCTTGAGGAGTGGGAGCGTGAGTTTGGTCCTCACAGATTCAAGTACAAAGATTTGTATATCGCTACAAAGGGTTTCAGGGACAAGGGATTACTAGGAAGAGGGGGTTTTGGTAGGGTATATCATGGAGTCCTGCCTAGCTCCAAACTTGAGGTTGCTGTCAAGAGGGTATCTCATGAATCCAGGCAAGGAATGAAACAATTTGTGGCAGAAATTGTCAGCATAGGCCGGTTACGCCATCGAAATTTGGTTCCACTTTTAGGTTACTGCAGGCGAAAAGATGAACTGCTATTGGTTTATGAATACATGCCAAATGGAAGCCTGGACAGGTTTCTATACCAGCAGCCTGAGTACACTCTGAACTGGAACCAAAGATTTCGAGTCATAAGAGGTGTAGCATCTGGATTGTTTTATCTACATGAAGGATGGGAACAAATAGTGATCCATAGAGATGTAAAGGCCAGCAACGTCCTGTTAGACAGTGAATTGAATGGAAGATTAGGAGATTTTGGGCTTGCCAGATTGTATGATCATGGAACAGACCCTCAAACAACTCATGTTGTTGGAACACTTGGATACCTCGCGCCAGAGCATACTAGAACTGGCAAGGCTACAACCAGAACAGATGTCTACGCCTTTGGTGCCTTTTTGCTTGAGGTAGTTTGTGGCAGAAGACCAATAGAGCCGCACTCCCCAACAGAGGATGATATTTTGGTTGATCGGGTGTTTTCTTGCTGGAAGAAAGGGCAAATTCTTGAAGCAGCTGATGCAAACATGGGACTTGATTATGTGAAAGAGGAGGTGGAATTGGTTATGAAGCTCGGATTGTTGTGCTCGCAGTCAGAGCCCACAGCAAGGCCAAGCATGCGTCAAGTTGTTCTATACTTGGACAGCGCCTTGGCACTGCCAGATTTACACTCACTTGGGATTTCTGCCACTGGCCTGTCTTTTGCAAGTCAAGAAGGTTTCAGTGATTTTAACTTATCATACCCATCCTCAATGGACAAGCCATTTTCACACGCTTCCTCCTCTGCTGCAGAATCGCTACTGTCTGGAGGTCGGTGATTGAGGACAAAGCTTTCGGTTAATGACTTTTGGGAGAATTATGCAATTGATGCAATTGCTGATCAATAAGACACTGGCTTTCTGTTTAGTTTGGCATTAGGGAGTAAGCGATGTACATAAAGAACAAAAGCTAGCCATTAATGAGAATTTAGTAGGTTTAAATGAGATTGGTAGATAATATTGAGCAGTAATTGATTCATAACAAAACCTTTATAGCACCATCCTGGGCCTTGCTTGAACTATATCTTCTGGAAAATGATAGTACACGAAAGATATTTTCTGCAAATAAAACCAAATTCTGTATTGAATACTGAAATAATTCCAAATTAACAGAAAGCAGAATAGAGGATTCTGCAGCTGTCATCCACGCCCCCAAATCAATAATGTAGCAGTTTATAACTTTTGGTTTCTAAAGCTTCTAACAGATCTGTTAGGAAATTGATTTAATTTCTTTTAAGCAAGTTTTTTGTTTTGTGTGAAAGTAACTAGTTTTCTAATTGATTTTAGTTACTCGAAATAGTTGTCAAGGAATTTTCTATTTGTATGAGTTTAGGAATAGGAGTTATTTCTTATTCTGAACTAATTCAGGAATTAGCACTGGTTTCCTATTGTTATTTGAGTTTTGGCCAAATAATATTCTCTATAAATAGATGGGTTAGCATACTACATAAGAGACACACAAGGGCACACAAGAGGCGAGCCTTAAACATGGGTGGTGAGAGAGAATTCTTGGAAGATGAGAAATGATATACAAGGGTTGGGATTGGATTCAAATTGTATTTTTGTATAAGGTTTTTCTCTCATAATAAAGAACGGGTTTCTCTCCGTGGACATAGGCTCAATAGTGGAGTCGAACCACATTAAATATTGTGCGTCCCTTATCTTTCATACTTGTGACTTGTTTGTCATTAAATTGTCATGTACTTGATATCTTAATAGTTGTTTATTCCATATTTTGATCGTAACAAGTGGTATCAGAACTTGGTTACGAAATTGGATTGCTCACAAGCACTTGAATTCTAACAAACTGATATCAGAGCGGGGTTCATGGTTGGATCCTAATTACCTATTGAGATCAACTAGATTGGCGGTTATTACCAATTGAACAATTTAATAGGTGGTATTTTTGTTTCAATAGTTTGGGAAGAAACATTGAAGGTGAAGAATAGAAAGTCGAAAAGTATGAAGATACTTGACGTTGAATCTAGACAGGTGATTCAAGGATCAAGGAAAAGGTGGAGTTCAATCTTAATTTTGGATATGAATCGCTGGAGACATTCTCACACCTCCAACAGTTGAACTTCATTCTAGTGGCTTTTAGATTTCGATTATGTTCTTTGGGTAGTGTGACACGTGTCCTAAAGAAACAAAATGATCTAATTTTCATGCACCACTGATAGTTATGAGTTTTTTGTTTTAGGTGGAGTTTTGGAAACTACATGTGACGAGACAGTTCTAAGGATGGGAAAAAAAATATGGTGATGTTATCACTTGATTAGGGCTAGAACTCACAAAAGGGGATTCCAATTTACAAGTGGTGGTGAAAAGAAATCCTGCGAAGGAAGATGGTGAATTGAGACATCTTCTCACGAGTCAACTAGAGGTTGGATTCGAGGTAACTACGCATGTTCATTTGTTGATTAAATCAATTTGGTGTCAAGACTGTATTAATTCGAATATATAGTTCGGTACCCTATTATTTGGTAGTTGATTCGGATGTGTAGTTCGGTACTATATTATTTGGTATTTGATGATAAATGGTTATTAAAAGAAATTTTCGCCAATGTGGAGATTTGTTAAAAAATTCGTTTAATTTCTTTTAGGCATATTTCTTATTGTGTAGAAATAACTAATTTTCTAATTGGTTATAGTTATTTGGAATAGTTGTCAAGGAATTTCCTTTTTGTATGAGTTTAGGAATAGAAGTTATTTCTCATTCTAAACTAGTTTAGGAATTAACACTGATTTCCTATTGTTTTTTGGGTTTTGGCCAAATAATATTCTCTATAAATAGGTGGGTTGACATACTACACAAGAGACACACAAGAACACACAAGAGGCAAACCTTATACATGGGTGGTAAGAGAAAATTCTTAGGAGATGAGAGATGATATGTAAGGACTAGACTTGAATTTAAGTTGTATTCTTATATAGGATTTTTCTCTCATAATAAAGAACGGATTTCTTCCCGTGGACATAGGTTCAATAGTAGAGTCGAATCACATTAAATATTGTGTTTCGCTTATCTTTCATGCTTGTGATTTGTTTATCATTAAATTATTATGTACTTGATATCTCAATAATTATTTGTTCCGCGCTTAAATCCTAACAGGAACTTCCACATACACTATGAAAGTTGAGGAAAAAGTTAAGAAAGATGCTATACAAAAGACAAAAATAGGTTCACTTTCATATTCAAGAAATCTATTAGCAGACGGTAGAAGCTCTTAACCCGGTCCTCCTCTGCCTTCTATTGCAAAGATTAGAAACTTAGAATTAGTAATTGCACAAAATGACCCTCGTGAGAGTAATGACCAAACAAGCCACAGTGAAGAAAAAGAGAGACAAAGTCCCTAGAAGACCATTTCCTGGCTGCTTTGGATGGTTCAACCCTCCTCAGCGGGTCAAACTCAACCCCCTTGTTCTTCACCTCCTCAACGCACGTGGCCAACAATTTGCCTTCCTCTTTTTCCCTCTACAGAAGCTTTTCTCCAGATGGACCTGGGGCTGGAATGGTTGCACGGACGACCGTTCTGGATGCTTGTGTGCATTTTGTACACGATGTAATATCATTTGTACATGATATAACACTAAAATAACAGCAAGTAGCACTAGAACAATATTTTGTGGGTCTCACATGTGTTAAAATCTGGACCATAGAAATTTTGTTGGCCAAATCTTGGCCATTAACTGGCAGGTGTCCCTGCCCCTTCTCCTCTCCAGATGGCCCTGGACGTCAGTCTTGTACCTGACAGCCCATATGATCCCGAGAGAGCACAACAGGGAACACAAAGATGGGATCCAAGACCTGTGGCAGAAGGAGGCCCGGCCTGTAGAGGAGGCAGCGCTGAAGAGGAGGATGAGGGCTGTGGAATGGAAGAGGAAGAGGAAGAAGAAACAGTAGAGTTGGGAGATTTCTTTGCGGACGGAGTCGATTTAAGTCTCCTTGAGGGCTATTTTGTTGACGATTAGCTCTTCTTCCTTGAGCCATTGCTTGAGGAGAAGCTTTGTGAGTCAGGGTCTCGGCTTTCTGGTGGAGCGGGATGAAGGGGCTTCGACGCCATGATCTGTTTTTCTTTAAATTGTTTTCATTATTTCTGGCCGTTTGTATGTGTCGCTCTATTAATCTAAGGGGCAAAACTTGTAAATAATGATGATGGGCAAATCAACGCTAGAATTTTCAATTGGACAGCCGACTTTGGAAAGTCATTCCGACGGGCAATCCAATGCTATGATTTTGGGCAGATTCGAGATTATAGCCCATGTCCTATCATCTTGTCAGGTGTTGGTTCTTACAATTTGATTTTGCATGTTTCGTCTTTCATGCGTTTAAACCGTAAAAATGTCAGTAAATTACGCATAACCCCTTTGTAGATTTCATAAATAGCCATGTGATCTCTCTTAATGTTTTAAAGTATCCACATCACCCATATGATTTTTTATGTGAAGTGAAAACTTGATACAATAATAACCTCTATAACATTGCTAATTGAAGTACTAATATTATTGCCTAAGTACGAGATTGAATAACGGCATGACCACCTCTAATCTCTTTATACTTTGTTCTTATGCATTTTCCAATCATCAAAGTTCGAGAAATTTACTCTCCTGGCATTCATTTCATTAGTTAATTGAATCATTTATGGTTTTTCTTTGTCTCTGGTGAACCAGGCAACTGAGTATTGATTATTGACCAAGCGAATTCTTCACAGCTAAGTCTGGAATGATGTCAATTACAAAAAGAATACATGTTTTTAAAGGTGGTGTTTAAGTAATTCATCACTGTCAATTGTTAAACACGATTTTCAGTTGCATCTATTACCATTAGCAACTGCAGATTTAGTTCTGCTTAAGATGTCATTACTTAGGCAGCTGCGCACCTTTTTGTAAGACTAACACAAACTAATAAACACATTGCTGCAGAAGCTGACTTCAAGCAAGTGAAGCCCTATGCGGACAAGTGTGACTGCTGAGTTTTTGTTCATCTGTAAATGACTTTTAACAAGAAAACTTCACAATGCTTGCTTAAAAGTTACAATCACGTTTGAGGCATTTACGAACACACATGGTACAGTAAATGCAGAAGGGACAAACTGCTCCATACAACTGTTGTTCACTCCAGAAGGAGTACAGGAGATCTATCTCGATTTTGGAAGAGAAGTCAAATTTGAACATCTTAATTTTTGTATCCTTACAAGCTATGGACACAAACAGCTGCAAATTACTTATTCATAGTTTCATACTACAATTTGTGCAAAATCAAGTGAGTACCATGCTGCGGTTGAATAGTTATGACTTCACGGGGTGCATGAGAATAAGATGGGGAGAGTTCAAAGGAGAAACGCTGGAGAACCATAGCTACTGCCAGTTTTGCTTCCACCATGGTAAAGTTTTGGCCAATGCATATGCGAGGTCCCCAACCAAATGGGAAGAACGCAACTTGCCCCTTCGTTGCATTTGAGACTCCATCAGCAAACCTCTCTGGCTTAAACTCCTCCACATCATTGCCCCATATTTCAGGGTCATGGTGCAACAATATTGTTGGTAATGATAACAGCACTTGAGCTGGTAGAGTTAAATTTCCCAACTGAATTTCTACAGCAGCTCTTCGAGCAATGGTAGCTGCTGGCGGATATAGTCTGAGAACTTCGTGTAGTATCATGGTGACCTATTACAGATGATAAACCACTCAGATTCCCCACTAAAGCTCTCCATAGCACCATTTTAAGAGTATCTGTTCTTGAGACCTCACTGGACAAGATTATTGCATAGAGTTTTGTTCTAATATTGAAGATTGAAAGCAAATAAAGATTAGTCAAAAGTAAATTAAGATCTATTTAGCAAAGCTACATTATATACATCCAAGTATTTTTTTCCTAATCAAGAAACTATAGAGTGTACGTATTCAAGAGTTTGAGGTGATTTTACATCTATGGTGGTGGCAGAGCAACTATAAAAGCATTAGAATGTCACAATGATACAACGATATATGTAAATTGTAAATAGTACTTACCAATTTTAGGTGATTTAACCCTTCAAAATCAGGCTTGTTAGTCCCAAAGTGTTGCAAAACTTCTTCTCTAGCCCGCACTTGCCAGTTTGGATACCTACTCAATAAGATCATTGTCCATACAAGCAGCACTGAGGTGGTCTCCTGCCCCGCAAAATAGAACAGCTTGCATTCATCAATAACTTCTTTAATAGTCATGCCAAAATCCTTGTTGCCGTGATTATCAATTTCTTTAGAATTGGATTCGAGTAATATACCCAATAAGTCATCAGCACAAGCTTCCCCTTCTTTCATTGCCTTCAATCTTGCATTTATAATTTCTCTAATAGATTCTTGAACATCTTTGGCAATTTGTTTCATTCTTCTATTTCTTTTTGTTGGCAAAAACCTGAAAAGAACATAGTTTCACAAACAAGCAACAAAAGATTATATATCGAACTTCATTTACTGGGTAAAGGGATCTTTTCCAAGCAATAGCATTGAGTTTAGAAGTCAAAAGCTTCTTTAGAACAGAGAAGGCAGTGAGTTAACAAAATTTACCTCCATCCTGGAATGTATATTGATTCTCTAGCCTTTAGGAAATGTTCAGACTGTTCTCTTTGAAGTTCAAATATCCTTTTTCCTTCTTTATAGTTACTTCCAAATGCCGTCCGTGAAATTGCATCAGAAGTCAGAGCTTGAAGATCGGGCCAAACATCCAACTGACAGGAGCCATTGGTTGAAACAATCTCCTCCCATTTGCTCAACATCTCACTAGCGCTTGCATAAAATGATGGGACCATATGCTACAGGCAAGAACACGGGAAAACGAAAAAGAGGTCATGTACAATGCTATTCCTCCAGTAAGAATTCTCAGTTCATTTTGTCAACTAGGTATCACATTTGTTTTTGCTTTTCCTGTAATCAGATACTTTACCACTTCATCACAGGGAAATCATTCGTTCCAATGAACTAATCAAAGTTTCCAAGGTTTCTGGTATGACAACCTTACCTTGTAGATCTTATAAAAGATGAAGAGATAATTCATTAAATACCCAGATAAAATGAGAGAGAACCTTCAATTTCTCCACATGGAAAGCGGGATTGATGAGTTTTCTGTGTTTAGCCCATTTATCTCCATCATAGCTCACCAGCCCTTGTGTCAGCAATTTGGTAAGTGGATTAGCACGAGGCTTTTGAAAGATGTAAATCTTTGTTGTGATCTCCCTTATGTGTTCAGGGTTCATGATCATCACTATCGGTTTTGGTCCAAGCCACATGTATGAATTCTTACCTGAGAGTCATTCACCACTTGTTTCAACTCAAGATTGAATAAACATCTTAAATCAATCAAGGGTACTTAGTACCACTATCTTTATCCGTTTCTTTTATCATTTGACAAGATGGATATATTGAAACCCAGATACGGGAGGGTACTTGACCTTATGAACTCCTGCCAGTACCTGAAAATCAGACAGTAATGTATACAACAAGCACGATTGCAAGAATTGCATGACTAACAATTCACAGTAGATAAATTGGACTCCTTGGATGAATTATGATCATAATATTTAATTCTGATCATCTTAACCAATCACTCAGGAGGATATAAAGGCCTCATTTATTTTTGAATACTCAGTATTGCTATCTATTTGATTCACCATGTTTGAGGTTTACATTAATCATGAGAAGATTGAGGCTTCCTGTAGCGCTACAGTATCATTGAGTTTAAACTCTTGAGACTGGAAAGTTGACAAGCAACCTAATTTAGAATAATTTGTCCAGATTAGCACATCCACTCATTTGTATTCATATGCCAAGGTTCAACTCTCGTTGCTCCAATTTGCATTTACTCTGCAATCTCCTTCATGTACTCAAAACAGGGGGAAAAGAAAATTTCTTGCTAGAAACAGCTGTCTCATTTACTGAATAGTGAAAACAGATTAGTATCCACTAGTCCAAAAAAGTTTCCTCCAACCTCAACTATGAACTGGTACTCGTAACTAAGGGTATGTTTGGTTCCCCATGAAATTGGGTTTAGAATTGGAATTGGAGCCCCAATTCAAATTCTGCTGTTTGGATTCTGCTCTACATAAAGAATTAGAATTGAATTTGAATTCTACGGAGTCCAATTCCATAAATTGAATTCTTTATCGGACCAAAAGAATTCCAATTCCAATTCCACAACTAAACCGGATCTACACGCGGATCTAACATGGGTCAAAAATTAAAATCGGGTCAAACATAAGTTGCAAGAAATAGCTTCCTGTTCCGATTGCTCCTTCTCCACCATCGTTTCCACCTCCAACACTAACCTCTCCTGCCTTCTGTTTCTCTGGCCACTCCCTCCATCCTTTGCCAATCCCACCACCTTCCGCCCATCTCTTTGCCCATCACAAGACCTACTCCATCCAATTTTTGTCACTCCGTCTCTACACTTGCCTCTGCCACTCCTCCATTGCTGCTGTAATCACCATTATTCCTCTCAGCCTGACGTTTGGACTCTCTCCTTCAGCTCTTCTGCTTTCCCCAAATTTCAGACACATTTAGGGCTTGTGAAAGGTTACTTTATCTTTGAAATTTTTTCAATTAATCATTGGTTATGGGCTTTATTACATAGCTTTGTTTCATTGGACACATTGCAATGGTTTGTTCTGTTTTCATGTCTATTTTTTCTTATGATGAGTGCTAATTGACTATCATCCTCTGTTATCTCTGTGTTTTAGAATAGAGATGGTAGTCTTGGAAGAGGGTTTATGTTTGTAGTGCTTTCTGGTTTTTATTTCAATAATAGTGAGCAGATACCACTTAAGAATGTGATAGCCCGTTTCCCTACTCTTTTTCATGTTGCAATGCACTACACATCAATTATATCTGCTCTCTTTTTTTTTGGGTTACAGAGGAGGGGTTTAAGGCCCCTTAAGCAGGAATTAATGATATCTGCTCTTACATTAGTAGCTCTCTAGGTTCTAGTGGAGGCGCTTGCTTCCAAATGGGTTTTGACTGAGCTGTAGTTGAATATGAAATCATGTGAAGTCTGTATAGAAGAAATTCTGAAGGCTTAATAACCAAATACATCAAAAGTTAATTTTATTTCAAAAAGATTGTGGTGTTTTCTGTGTCTAATGGTATATTGTGGCATTAATTTAAATATTAATCAATTCCCTGGTTGATTTGTCATCTCTTGTAAAATGTTGAGATGTTTGTTTCATGGTCTTTATTTCTATAAGCATGAGCTATTGTTGATTGGGATTCTTGATGCCAATTAGTAACTATATATCTTGAATAATTTCTAACTATCCAGTTATTAGTTTGGTGCAATAAACTGAGATACTTTGTATGGGTGGCAACGTTTACTGATTAAGTGCTGGTTAATTGTTCCTAAAATGGTGGCTTGTCTTCAATTTTTGCACGCTTTATGGTAAAAGCATGCATTAGTTATTCACAAATATTAGGAATACCTTGAACACCAATCTGCTTATGCACTATAAGCTAGTATACTGGTTTTCTACTAAGTTAGAGAAGCTGAGTGGGTGAATTTTTGGACTGAAGAGCGAAGGAAGATTATTTCCTTTTTCTTTTTGTATTCTGCTCAACAGACTTGTGTCCTTTTCACTTGTCCTGGACACCTATAAGAATGTACTGCATGCTACCAATATGTAACTTTGCATTGCCTCATTGTGGCAGCTGGTGTTCCTGTTTTTAGGACTGCCCATGCGCATTTTGTTTTACCCCTAAGAAGTATCACGGATAGATACTTTGTTATGCCAATCAAGTTACTATTCAAGGCTAGCTCACTGCTGGTCAGGTAGGTGATGAATGTCCAATATGATCTATGATGTAGTGTTTTTTGTTTTTTTTTTGAGTGAGAATCTGATGTAGTGTTTTTCATGACTGTCTAACGTTATATGATTGTAAAGTAGATGTTCTAATTTCAATTTTGCACAACTTTTGAATGGTGAAAAACTTGTCAAGTTTATGGCAAATTTTGTAAAAATTAGTCAACTTAATTTCACTTTTGTGTATAATAGTAGCTAAACTCGAGCAATGAAGTATATATGTTATAAATGCCAAAGCTTAAACTTAATTTCGATGTTGGTGTATGATAAAATTAGCGACGAGGTATGTTATAAACGGTAATGACTTTTACAAATAATCCCATGATTGAATTTATTACAGGGTAGTGGAGAGAGGTTTTCTCCAATTAAATGAAGCAGAGCCTGGTCTACTTGAACAAGAACTTAAAGTAACTGCTTGTAGAGTAACATCTGTAAGTAAGCCTTGGATATAACTGTAATTTCCCATGATTAAGCCTATTATTCTACTTCCTTATTTTGTTAACTTTTCACACCAGGTGTAGTGTCTTGTTCTATAAAGGAGGTGAGATTATTGTATACTTGTTGTAGCAAATTAGTGACCCTGTCAAATTTCTTTGAAGGCGCTGAATATTAGATGAGAATGATATTAAGAAGCAAGAGGAAAAGCTAGAGGCAGGTGCTTCCTTTCTTGTGAAAATGATACATTTGCTCTACAGCTAAAGCAAAATGGTTGTTGTGTCTTTATTCAAGTATTATTTGTCAAAGGAAAATGGTCTTAATTTAGCATTGAGCTTATGCAGTTTTACAGTCACCCTTACCTGACATGGAAACATTGTGAACTGGCATGGGCATCTGTGTCTTAAACCACCTAAAAAATCAGGAGTATTTCATACAGGGAAAAGGAATGTTGCTGGTGCATTTGCTGACTATATTTGTGCAAGAACTTTACAAGGCAGTTGTGGACTATATGTTTTGACGTGACCAATGAATTTTTGATGTTCATGAAGGCTGTGTAGGTCTGCAAGGAGGAGGAAAGTGGTGGTGCCTTGGTGTTTCAATGTTGAAGCTGATGGCTTGGTTCCTTTGTTTTGTGTTTTTGAAATCCACAATTGGTTGAATTCTTGTCTTACTTTGAAGCTAGAAAGGACCATTACAATTCAAAAGGGCTACCTCTCTCTTTGGCTTGTTTTAGGCTTTTAGCGAGAATACATTTTTCTATTTCTTTTAGCGAGAATACATTTATTAAACTTTTTGTGAGAATGCATTCTTCTAAAGAATCGTGAATTTGTGTTGCAATATTTTCTATTTATATTTTCATTGTTGGTTGTGGTTTTGCCAGAATGTCTCAGCTGGTTGTTGCTCTTGGGGCTTATCGAGATTTTGGCTGGTATTTTGCAAAAAAGGAAGTAATTTGCTTTTTTCATTATAGTAGTCATGGATTATATCAATATTTGGCTGTATCAATGTTTGCTTTTTTCAGACGCCAAGAGACTACTAATGGCTAGGACTGGTGTTGCTTCCAGAGGCCAAAAGTTTCGATTGCTAACAAACCATTTCAATGTTAAAGTAGCCAGAAATGAGGGCTACTTTTTCCACTACAGTGTATATAACCTACTCTATCTTTGACCAAAAAAAAAAAAAAAGTATATAACCTCTATCTCTATGATGGTTGTTTAAGCAAGCAATTTAGCACAAGTATTCTGTTCTTGATATGCAGGTGTCGATTTATATTATCATTGTTGCAATATTTTCTATTTATATTGCCATTGTTGGTTGTAATTTTTGCCTGAATATCTTAGACGGTGTCGGGTTTTTGGCTGATAATTTGCCAAAAAAGGAAGTAATTTGCATTTTTCATTAAAGCTTGAGTAACAATTAGCTAAATGCAAGAAAAAATAAATTATTAAAGGTACAAATTGGTTTCCATTAAATTTTTAGTAAAAATTAGCTAAATGTAAGAAAAAAAGAAATTATTATATAAAAAAAGAAAAAAAGAAAAAGAAAAATTTTATGTAAGCAAATGTTTCATGAAAACAATTATAATTCCTAATGAATTTTTCTCTCATTCAAACAAAGAATTTTGGAATTCCAAATAAATTCCGTATCAATTCTATGCATTTTCCAAACGAAAGAATTGCAAGGATTTGGAATTCCAATTCTATAGAATTCCAATTCTAATTCAATTTTTGCAATTTGGAATTCCAATTCTATAGAATTCCAATTCTAATTCAATTCCCCAAACGTACCCTAAGAGTTTCTCGTGAACTTAAAGAAAAATAAAACTAAGACCGCCTTTTTTTTGGATTGTTTGTAGTTTTTACTAATCCAATACTTCATTGTCAGATTAACTCGACCATTTGAGTTAGGATTTGGAGTTAGAGGTTATATCTTGGAATCTGGATTTAGTTTGTATGTTTCTTATGAAACTTAAAATTAACTACCTGTATGCAATGAAAATATTGGTACTTTTAAGATGTACAATGGCCTTAAAAACTATGTGACCAAATCTAGTTTTAATTTGGCATGGTACAAGTCTATAAGTGAAAGGAAAATTACGTGTTAATACTATTAAATAATTCTTCTAAATCATTAAGTTGATAGAATAATGTAAAGGATGGGGCTAAATCTACACTCCCTCAGTTTAAATCCACACCTCTAGCATTATGATGATAATAAAGCCCATAGGAGTTTGATAGAAACTTTTTCCAATAGCAAAACTTGTCTTTCATGCAACAAAAGATGCTTAAAAAATCAATTATAAATTTTAATTAATTGAAATTGTTTGATACCATCATCCTAATCATCGATCCGTTAGTGTTTTTTAAAATTATACTTTAATTAACATTAAAGTGCAATGTGACAAAAAGATAAAAATATTTTATTCACACAATTAAAAAAAATCTCTTATCTCCTCTTACATGATAAAAAGATATAAAACATTCTCTCCACCAAATAAGAGGAAAAATAAATAAATGTCATCAAAGTGAATGAAAAAAGGTCAGAAATTTTAAGACCATTCATAATGATGTAAATTTTAAATCCAAAATTGGTGCCATCTATTTTCACAAAAAAAAAAACTAATTTTTTTTATTGAAAAATTTTCTACCAAAGCCCCATAAATATTAGGGATTTTTCAGTCAACTGATTATAAAGATGTGAATTTAGATTGTGAACGTGTAGATTTAGCTAGCTTGTAATTAAAAGACACAAATGTAGATATCCAATAGCGGCAATTCTATTCATTGTCTCATTTTCTCTCTAAACAAATTAACCATATTCAGAAATGTTATGTATTCTCAAAAGTCGAGTTTGGCATGTAAACCATTTCTTCTTTTGCCAGCGTAGGAATAAAATTGTTAAGTTTGTAACTTTCAGTTACCAATTGGCTGAACAGGTTGCTTTGTGGGTCTCTCTTAAATTGTCCTTTGGGCCGTTTTTGGTGTCTCCCTAAATATTAATCTAACTGTGTGTGTGTGTTCTTACCATTTTTGGTAGAAAAAAAAATAACTTTCAAAATCAAGTTTGGCCATGTGGCCAGAACTTTGGGCCACTAGTTAGCATGATAACCCGAACTGGACCAGACTGGACCTTGGACCTATGTCTACACCGGGTCTGGCTTTCAAGTTTCCAAGGTTAGCCCATATTTAAATACTTGTTTTGTTTGTTGCTGTCAAAATCAAGAATGGCCATATGGCTAGAATTTTGGGTCACTGGTTTGCATGGTGACCGGGACTGGACTGGACCTTGGACCTAGGTTTTCAGCGGGTCTGGACTTGAAGTTTCCAAGGCTAGCCCATATTTAAATGGTCGTGGCTTGACATTTTGGCCGGGGTCTCGCTTTAGTTGGAACTAGGCAAGTCAGCCGCATCCATTACCTCTCAAGCTGGAGTGTTCAGTTGTGTCCCGTTATGTGATTGTTATAACATTTAGGGTCTGTTTGGTTGGAAGTAAAATATTTTCCTTGGGAAAATATTTTCCGTGGAAGTAATTTTCCATGAAAATCATTTCCCTTTCATCATTTTTAGGTGTTTGGTCAACTTATTGAAAATATTTTCTTACTTCATTTTTCTGGTGTTTGTTTAACTTTTGAAATATTTTCACTTTTATCTCTATCTTTACTTTCTACACATTATAACTACATACTTCTTCCCATGCAAAATAAAAAAATTTATCTCATTGTTTAACTTTAAAAAATCTTGGAGAAATGTATATATGAATAAAAAATATATCCTTAAGCAATAAACAAATTGCTGGCCATTTAGTGTCAAATATCAATTACATGCAATGCTTATTGTGACATATATCTTGCACTCTTACTGCTGATAGTTTCTCTAGAAAAAAATGTCCCTATTATACATAATTAATTACTAGCATAGGATGAGCAGGATGAGGTTTTTTTTTTTATTTTGAATATACTAGGGGGAGGGTTGGGTTGGGTTGGGTGGGGTGGTACGGGGGAGGGAGTGTAAGGAAGAGGTTTTGGGTTCGAATCCTCCTGTTTACACTAAAAAAAATTTTGGAAGGGAAGTTGTTTTTCATAAGATGAGTGAAAATATTTTACATAGGAAAATGTTTTCAGTAACTTTTGTGCAACCAAACACGGGAAATTAGGAAAATATTTTCCTGGAAAACATTTTCACCCGAAACAAACGGACCCTTAGTGCAAATTGATACAATTTTGATGTAGATATGAAATTTTCAATTCATACAATTAAATTAAAATAACAACTATGATAACATCAAAATTGTATGAGTTTGTGCTAAAAGTTACTATGAGAATTATAAGAACCGACTGAATTGGATAAAACTCAATTTGAAAGGCCTTGATCTAAGTTCGCCAAGTATTTGATGCTCTAGGATTTTGCCACGTGTGGTTTTGCAAAAATAATTTCTACACTTACACTGATTTAAAGCATATTTTATTGTTGAACAAATTGTGTTTCAATTTGAACACACAGACTGCAACTCTAGTCTACTACATTGATGACTAAGGAGGGATTTATTGAGGCAATATATATTTGACTAGTCTCGCATGGTTTTATTTATTTTTTACTGAAAAAAAAGGTTATACTCAAACATTTTGATCTGTTATGAATTCAGAGTCCTTTTATGATTGATCCAAATAATGTTGGCAAACGACTTGTATGAAGTTTTTCTGACTACCTATTCAAATTACATGCAATAACATTTGGTCGCTTTTACATAAGTTGGTCTATGCAAAAAAAAAAAAAAAAAGATTAAAAAAAAATCATCTGTAAAATCTCTTTACCTCTATTTCTTATGTCCTTCCAGGCTAAACAGGATTTTGAGAATCATCATAATTCATAATCTCCTTTTACGTATGACCATTGAAATTTCAAAGTCTTAGGTAAAATTGACCGAAGAATGCACAAACAGAAAGATCGATAACTATACGTCCTACAGAGGTTAGAATTCGTAGTTTGAAAAATCAAATTTTCCAATGGCAGTCACTTATGCATCAAGGGGAGGACTGCGATGCAAGTGTACGCGGAGTAATCAAAGAAGGTTGGAGATCTAGATACTACTCAGTGATATGCTGCGAAATTTTCATTCGCCTACGAGTCTTTGACGGTTGAATGTAGAAATTTTGAGGTCGCATTTATGTTGGACATACGGGATTGACTATCCTTTTCATCAAAACACGAAAGGAAGAAAACCAAAAAAGAAGGTGAAAAGAACAGTAGCCTCTTATTCTTGTTATTATAGACTAGTCAAGAACTGATTTGGCGCCAAGATAAATTCTATAGTATACAGAAGAGAACAAGCCTAATTACACAATGTTACTCAAAACAACTTTAGTACTGGTGGTGGCGTGTATACTGGCTGGATGCGCAGCCTTGAACGATCCCGGATTCAGCTATAACGGGTTCCAATCAGCGAACCTGATTGTTGATGGAGCAGCAAGAATCAGAAGAAATGGCATCCTTGAGCTGACCAACACATCTGACTCCAGAAAAGGGGGCATGGGGCATGCCTTTTTTCCCAATCCCATCAATTTCAAAAACACCTCGAACAGTTCAGCTTTCTCCTTTTCCACCTACTTCGTCTTCGCTATGGTGCCAGAATTTCCAACCCTGGCAGGTGGTCACGGGATTGTTTTCGTGATTGCACCAACAAGAGGTCTTCCAGGGGCTCAATCGAAGGGGTTCTTGGGCCTGTTCAATGAGAGCAACAATGGCAATGCCACTAATCACGTTTTCGGGGTGGAGCTGGACACTGACGAGACCAATGACTTCGGTGATATCAATGACAATCATGTTGGTATAGATATTAACAGTTTAAGGTCTAAAGCAGCAAAGCCAGCAGGATACCAGGCTAGTAATGGTTCAGATTTAGATTTAAGTCTTACTAGTGGCCAGCCAATTCAAATTTGGGTGGAATATAATGGGTTGGATAAGCAAATAGATGTTACATTAGCTCCGTTGTCACAAGGTAAGCCAAATGCTTCTCTCTTGACTCTGTCCTACGATCTTTCGCCAATATTGAAGAGGAAAATGTACGTTGGATTCTCATCATCCACGGGTTCACGACCAACATCCCATTATATCCTGGGATGGAGCTTCCAGATAAATGGGATTGCACAAAGGCTCGATCTCAGTAGGCTTCCAAAGCTTCCTCGAGTTGGAAAAAAGGAGGTGTCTCAACTTTTGACAATCGGCTTGCCCCTGATTTGCGTAATTTCAACATCAATTGCGGTCTCAGGAGCAGTTTACTATGTAAGGAGGAAGAGGAAGTTTGCAGAAGTGGTGGAAGAATGGGAACTTGCTTACGGACCACACAGGTTCAAGTACAAAGATTTATACACCGCCACCAAAGGGTTTAAAGATAAAGATTTACTAGGCGCAGGAGGGTTTGGAAAGGTCTACAGAGGAGTTCTGCCAACAAACAACATTGAGGTTGCCGTCAAGAAGGTATCTCATGAATCAAGACAGGGAATAAGAGAATTTGTGGCTGAAATAGTTAGTATTGGCCGTCTGCGCCATCGAAATCTGGTGCCACTCTTGGGTTATTGTCGGCGCAAGAGCGAGTTGCTTTTGGTCTATGAATTCATGCCCAATGGGAGTCTGGACAGGTTCTTATACAACCAGAAGGATTACACCCTCAATTGGAACGAAAGATTTCGAGTTATTAAAGGCGTAGCATCTGGATTGCTTTATCTACATGAGGAATGGGAGCAAGTAGTTATTCACAGGGATGTAAAAGCCAGCAATGTATTATTAGACGGTGAATTGAATGGAAGGTTAGGAGATTTCGGGCTTGCAAGGTTATATGATCATGGAACTGCCCCACAGACTACCCATGTAGTGGGAACTCTTGGTTACCTTGCCCCTGAACTTAATAGAAGGGGAAAGGCCACAACAGGCACGGATGTTTATGCATTCGGGGCCTTTATGCTTGAGGTTGCCTGCGGGAGGAGGCCAATCGAGCCAGCAGCGCCCACGGAGGATGTGGTTTTGGTTGATCGCGTGTATTCATGCTGGAATAGAGGTGAAATTCTTGAGGCGGTTGATCCAAAATTGGGAGCTGATTATGTGATTGAGGAGGCGGAATTGGTGTTGAAGCTAGGTCTGTTATGCTCGCATTCTGAGCCCACTGCTCGGCCAAGCATGCGGCAAGTTCTGCTCTACTTGGAATGCTCTGCGGAACTACCTGAATTGCCATCTCTTGGTATTACTGCAAATGGCTTGGCATCTGCAGGTTATGATGGCTCTAATGATTTTATTAGCTCCTATCCATCTTCTGTGGAGAAGCCATGTTCTAAATCTTCTTCTTTCATTGCTGATTCTGTTCTTTCTGGTGGCCGCTGATCGATTAATATGCTTCTTATTATTCTGTTTAGTCATGTTTGGTTAGAAAGTGTAGAATGACAATTGAGTAAGTTTGTAAGCGATTGTGCTTTTGTCCAATTCTGTGCAGTTATCTATCTATCTATTTATTATTATACAATGTAGTCGTGTTCTTCCGTTCTTTTGTAACACCTAATATATCCTTAATGAAATTATTACACGTCTAAAACATCTTTAACTTCTTTTACTACTAATAACTTGTCGTACTCATTTAATTACTGGGAACTACTTCCGTCAATTAGAGTCATGAGTCTTCTTAATGAATCCTTACACGTAAATCCCATTTCCATACTCCTAAAATTTGTTGAGTCCAAGTTTTTTTTGTTCAAGGGAATCACTTATGACTACTTTCAAAAGTCTATTATGTGCAGAGAAGACAGCTTTCAGAAGTCTATTACGTGTAGAGAAGACAGCTTTCAAAAGTCTATTACGTGCAGAGAAGACAACTTTTGAGGAGAGTAAATTGTTGAGTCCAAATTTTAGTTCAAGGGAATCAGTTATGACTACTTTTAGAAGCCTATTACGTGCAGGGGAGAGCAAAACAATAAGTCTTAATCAAATTTAACCACTTGATTAGCAATCACATACGTACATACAAAGCTAAACATTTGTTACACGTTCCCTCTCCTAATTATCATTTATTGGAATAAGTAACATGATGAGGCAGAGAAACATGATAAATTTTTACGTTTCTTAGCAGCTTATGTTATGATTTATTGACTTTCAGATAAATAATAGCAAAAGCAACGGCTTTATAACTTTAGTTTAAGAACACTTTTTGATGTAAAGTACTTCTTTACTCTTTATGTTATTTTTCAATTTTCGCTGGTGGATGCTAGCTATTGAGGATCTAAAAGACAAGTATTAAATAGGAGTATGTATCAATTGGAATTCAAATCACACAGAGGGAGAGCATTCACGAGATTAAAGAAGAAAAAGATGAAGTAGAAGGATATCACTCTTCCATCTTTCTTATACCATATAGGTTTTTCTTCCAAACTTGATATTTATATGCTTTTAGTAATATAACATATTATTGTGTTTTATCTACATTGCAACTTCTAAACTTTAATGTAGCGATTTTGCAAATAATCAAGTAGTGGCAATCAAAATTCACGAATTAAAAGATTGCTTATTACAACATCACGCCAACCATGAATTGATAATTGAGGAGTCATGTCAATTGTAGATTGATAGTGCATACAAGAATGTTTTGGAATAGCTTGGTATACATCTTCATATGTGACAAGTGTTGAACATATACAATAATAAAAACCTACTCAACAAAAATATAAATTTGCGAATAGCGGTGGGTAAGGTCGTTTCTTCAGGGATTGAGGGATATTCGTTTCTTTTCAAGTGAAAATTAACTGGGGAAGTTTGGAATATTGAAATTAAACTAAACAAAAAACTTAAATAAGAATTATTGCAAATAGAAGAGAATTGAAATTAAATCAATAAATACACAAGCCCTAGCCAAGGAGATAATTTCAGAAGTGGTTCATGCAACTATTCATTGATTCAAGAATTATTTCTTCTATTCGTTAATAAATAGGTTATAGTTGTCAAATAAGTGATAACAACCAACTTTTCCTTACCGTCTCGATAGTTAACGTATGCCTGTAAATCACTTCCTTAACCAAAAAA
This sequence comes from Coffea arabica, assembly GCF_036785885.1. Taxonomy (NCBI): domain Eukaryota; kingdom Viridiplantae; phylum Streptophyta; class Magnoliopsida; order Gentianales; family Rubiaceae; genus Coffea; species Coffea arabica. Next base: position 31,688,196 of record NC_092313.1, read on the forward strand.
CAACTCTAGGTACGCCTGTAGAATTTAATTTATTGATTGCATTAGAAACTAGAAAAACCCTATCCTAATCAACAAACATACTATCAGAGTTCATTTAAATTAGATCATATGTTTCCCTAACATGAAACCAATCACACTAGTCACCACTAATTTAAGACAATTAAACAATTACGGATTTAATTGCCCTAACTGGCTATAGTTTGTTAAGTTGAATTAAATATTGAGTTCCTTGATATTCAAACAACAAAACAACTATGAGAAATTGAATCAGAAAACATGCAAATACTAATGAATAAAAGAAATTAGGAAAAATCATTCAAAATGTCCCTAACATTTTGTAAAATGACTTTTTTCGTCCTTCACTTTTAAAAGTGTAATTTTACATCCTTTATAAATTCACATTAGTCAAATTTGGTCCCTACCTAGGTTTTCATCTAGTTTTTAGTCGGAATTCATCACGTGCCTTGCATGTGATCATTTTTTAGGGGCAAAATTGTCAAATCAAAATTTACATAATCCATCCATAGTCCCTTATATTTCATAAAATGAATTGTTTCGTTCCTCACTTTTCACAAAATAAATTTTTCCATCCCTCATTGACCATGTGTACGAATAGTTTTTTTTATCCATGTATATATTTATTTGATTTCACCTGGACAGTACGAATAGCATGTAATATATTTCTATTTGATTTCACCTAAACAGATTAATTGTAGTTATATATATGCTATTCAATAGATATATACATGAGTTTAAATCTAACAATTTTGTTTTAAACCCATATATACACATATACATATCTATTTGATTTCACCATGTAAATCTATTCAATATTTGTAGCATTTTCTATTTTGGTAATAATTCATTTATTGAGTTGTGTAATAAGGCTATCTAATTAATCGATCCTAACTCAAATTCTATAGCCATGCTAACAAATTGCAGTTTAAATCAGAAATTTTTACTCGCTACCCTTAAAACCAACAGTTGAATTTTGTGCCTTCTGATACTCTTAAAATTTGAAGGACAAAAAACCTTGGCGACCACTAAACTATTTGTCAGGTCAAGTTTTGACCATCAAACAATTTTTCGTCACAAGTTAGCTACTAAACTAACTAATTAGTACACTCATGACCATTGCATCAATTAATACTTGTAATCTATGAAATAAGCAGAACACGTGGCATGGTTTTGCTTTTAATCATGTAAATGGTGGGCAAAACTGCTCCTACACTTCACCACGTGTTCTACTTATTTCATAGATTAAGAGCATTAATCGACGCAATGGTCACGGGTGTATTGATTAATTAGTTGAGTGGCCTATTTGTGACGAAAAATTATTTGATGGTCAAAACTTGATCTGACTAATAGTTTAGTGGCCGCTGAAATTTTTTACCCAAATTTGAAGGTGTCAATCATTTACTTCTCTTTGTTATACTTTTCCTTTGTTTATTTTTTCTGTCCAAATTTAATTCGATATAAACACTTGATAATATTTAGAATTAAATGTCTTTTTTGTTTTCAATTTTCAGGTAAAAAGAAATTAATATGAGTGAACAGTACATTCAAGCGAAATCAAATAGAGATATATTCATGCTATTCATATTATTTAGGTGAAATTAAATAAATATATACATGAATTTAAAAAAAAGTTATTCATATACATGATCAATGAGGCATGAAAAATTTTATTTTGTAAAATATGAAGGATGAAAAAATTCATTTTATGAAATGTGAGGAACAAAATAATTTATTTGTGAAATATGAGGGACAAAAATATTCATTTTGTGAAATGTGAGGGAATATGGATTGGATTATGTAATTTTTGATTTGAAAATTTTGCCCCTAAAAAATGATCGCATGTGGTGGATTCCGACCAAAAATTAATTGAAAATTTAGATAGGGATCAAATTTGATCAATGTGAATTTGTAAGGGATGTAAAAGTATATTTTTAAAAGTGAGAGACGAACAAAATTATTTTACAAAATGTGAGGGACATTTTAAACAATTTTTCTAAGAAATCAATAAAAATAATTAGATCTGTAGTTGAACCGAATCCTTTGTTAATCCTTGGCTAGAAAAGAGGAATTTAGTTCCGCATCATCAGGATAAATCCGCACATGAGAGTGTTCGCATAAGTGTTCGACAATAGAAAAACTCCCAAGAAAGAAAAGAAAGAAAGCGGCCGTCCCCTTCTCCTGATGCTCCCATCATGACTTTTGTTTCTTGCCAAAGTACTAATCAAGAAGCCAGCCAACTTCCTCTCCCCTTGTTTTCTACTCCGTGTCTACTACTAAAAATAATAAAACATTTTCCTAAATAGAAAAAAGAAACTACAAAAGATAATGTTCATGTTTTCTAATCCAATACTACTACTAACAGCGATAGTCAAAGCCTTCCAAATCTTCAACCAAAAGTACCCATAGCTGATTCGAATTAAGAAATCCTTGTGTGTAGTAAATTCTCAATTCTTTTGGACTTGAAAGCAGGTTTCGATCGTGCCACCATCAAACTAATTCTTCACATACTAGAAAATTGTTCCTCTTAATTGCATTTTGCTCATTTTCCTACAATTAACACCATTAACTAAATATAAGTAGAATCTATTAATTAACACAATATTTGGCTAGAATCAAGGGCAAAATAATCATAATTCTAATAACAAAAAATGCATCCTATTAATATGTAAATGGTTTCTTTCAGGTTAAAGGATATTAAGATGCTATAATAGCCTTTTAATCGTATTGTATATCAATAGATTGAAAAGTATGATCCATTGAAAACTCTAAATTTCAACGATCAACAAACTATTTACAAAAAAATTAACTTTTATAACAAGTAAGGCTTCTCAATTAATTAAAGTTGTATATAGATAATTCTTGAACTTTTAACTTTTTTTTTTGTATAAGCAACTTATTTTTTTGAGCATGATGAAAATCATAAATAAAACAAATTTTATGACTTCTTACTAAAGGGACAAAAGAACATGACAATGAGGATGTTTTAAAATTACAAGCTTATTAGATGAACTAAAGAACATGAGAATGAGAACCCTTTAACAGTATTGCAGCGTCAAAGAGTGTTACTATTAAAAATAGGGTAAAATACCAAAAAACTCCCTGTAATTTGATAAATATTCAATTTAATTATCTTTCATTTGGAAACCTACACTATAACTCCCTGTGGTTTCGACTAAATTGAAAATTGCATAGAAAGCATCAAACCTAACAGTTGTGTGTGAAATGTCAATATTGCCTCTATCATATGTGAGATGCTTTCTATTCAATTTTCAGATTAGTCGAAACCGTAAGGAGTCATAATGTAATTTTTCAAATCAGAAGGAGTTAAATTGAACAGTCGACAAACCATAGGGAGTTCATATATATAGAAACAATATTGATATTTCACATATAATCGTTAGATTGGATATTTTTCATCCAATTTTCAAGTTAGTTGAAATCACATAGAGTTATAGTGTAGGTTTTTAAACAAAAGGGAGTTAAATTGAACATTTAGCAAACTATAAGGAGTTTTTTGGTATTTTTCTCTTAAAAATAAGAATATACTTGATTATGAGTTATTCTGACAGTATGAAATAAAACTTTGGATAAATTACTAATAATTTTCCTGTGGTTTCATCTATTGCCATATAACCCCGCTATTGTTTCAAAATATCCATTTTACCCTCTATAGTTTCACATGAACTAGAAATTTAATAGAAAATAATCTATGTAACATCATTAGTTGAAATACTAATAGTACACTCACTTAAATGCTAAATCAAATGATGACTTAGCTTCAATAACTTAGCTTCCTTGTACAAAATCATAGGGAAATTACATGGATAAATGCAAAATCACAGGGATGTAATTAGGATATTTATGCAAACTATAGGGAGCGCTAAGTGGGTATTATGATTCATCATATGCACTTTTAGAGTGCTCGTAGTCTAACTGCCATAACTAATTGTGCAGTCTATCAATTTTTCACTTTACATAAAGCCACAGGGGGTTACGTGGTTATTTTGAAACTTTTGGGAAATCATTTAGCATTATGTAAAATCATAGTGGGTTATATGTAATTTATCCTAAAACTTTTAGAAATGGACATAAGTGCATGTGGGATCTAAGATAAATATGAGGAAAAAAAGAATCAAGAAGAAAGGAAGAACTATCCAAGATGAGAATAATGAGCCTCTATCTGCTTTATTTTGACTGGAAATGAAACCTTTCTAGGCTATTTACTTTCTAATTGGCTTTTCTTCTAAATACTAATAAAAGAAACTTCTTAAACTCGGTAAATAATCCTCTCAAAGAATTAATTGTATCTGAAATTCTTGATTGCCTAGTGTATTTAGGATAAATTTTATGATTCTAGCTGCGAAAAAATAAAAAAGAGACCAATCGTCCTTATCTTTTGGACTTTCCGAATCTTCTCTTAGCATTATGCACGGACAAATTTGGAGTTTAGTGCACTGATTACTAGGTTACAAGTTATTTAGATTTCTAAAGTTTGCAAGTCATCTTTGTTTCTTGATAAATTTATAGTTTTCAATCCTTTTAAAATGTTTTAGCAATGAAAGGAGAAAAAAGTGTGCAAGAGGATGGTGAGAATGAAAATTTGAAGTTACCTTTGGAGTCATTGCTAATTCTTCGTATAATAAAAACAAAAAGTGCACCAGCAACCCTTTTGAGAATTAGTACAAGTTAGTGAAAAGCCGAAAGTGTAAAATGATTTTCTGGTCTCAGGACTAAATAACATAGCCCCAACAGGGGGACTAGCTAGCTGATTTAGCGACTTGCTTTTCTGGCAACAAATATTCCGAGTCACAATATGGTGTCCTTTGGCAATGTGGTGTGGAACTATAGATATGACAATCTACACAAATGTGGTAATGGCTGAGGATACAAGGTCTTAACAGAGTATTTAGGTCAATCACTCACCACTTCTATCGTGGTACACAATCTTGGAGATTGGTATATATAGCTAGCAGTTCTACTATTTTATTATCACAGCTCGTGCACGTTAGTGAAAAATGAGAATTAGCCACAAAAAAATTTTATTCATAAGATTTTCGGAGATGATACTATTTCATTTTAGTCAAATTGAATAACTCTCTACTTTTTGAGAGTTGGAAATGACATTCTTGATTAAAAATGGTCAAAGAATGGCCTTTCTTTCTCTCTTCTCACTAACATTCAAACACGAAACCTTATCAACCTTTACCGGGATTAATCATTATAAAATATGTCATTTTTGTTTCAGTTAGTTAGGACTATTGGTTGATAAAATATGTTATTTTTGTCAGTCATTATTTTAAGCAAAATTTTGAAAAAGAAAGTAGGCACAAATCACTACCGCTATCCAAATGAAAATTCAAGTGACAAAGAATAACGAAAAATAACTTAGACATGGCTGGTAGTAGTCGCAAACTCGGCGCTTCATTTCTTGAAATTGAGTCATAAGATATTCTAACCTCATTGTAATGAAAGAACCTATGCGATTTTCTTGAATACATGAATATTTAGGTAAATTCTTGAACTTATTTTTCGTATGTTTCAAGGAAATTAGACAATGAACGATTAATTTCTGTAGTAAATAAAGAAATAGTCCAAAAGAATTTTAATAATTTATATGTTTACCATATGGCTGAGGAAAATTTAAGAAATAAACCAGTAAAGCAACATATACCAATAAGAAACTATATATTTAGAATAAAGAATAGATCCACATGAACAAATAAACCATTTAATCATCATACTTGAGCTTATAATTACAAAGAAACAAACCATTTTCCATTGGACATTTTTCATATTATGTATCACAGAAATTAAAAGTAAAAAAGAATTTGGACTTCTTTTGTCATTTCGAACAAACAACTAGAAGGAAAGTTCAATCTGTTGTACGCAAAATGTACAAGGGAAGAAGATTTATAAAGAGTCAAAGTAAAATATCTATGAACCAAAATAACTGTTTTCTATGCATTTAATTAATTATCTTCTACAATAAGATAAAGGCAATAATTATTAATGCCCAATATATAGGCCAAACCTGTAAAACCCACGTTTTTGCACATGTTTTTGTCATTTTATTTTTCCCAATTAATTAAAAAGGTAAAATTACTATGGGTTAAAAAAATAAATAAATAAAATAACTATAGAATGGGGTAAAGGATAAATTAGGGTTAGTAAGGAGATAAAATGGGATAAAAGTACATAATAAACTAAAACTCTTATCTAAACCACCTACTAGTGGGTGGTACTAGGGTTTAAAATTTTATCGAAACCATAGAGAGAAAATAACACCATCCCCACCTTTCTTTCGTCTGCTTTCCCTAGAGCAAGAATCAACTAAGAGTAGAGGAAAAGTAGAAGATGTCGCCATCAAACAAGTAGACGATTAAACGCCTAGACCTGTAAGTCCCAAGTTCACGTGAAAACTCCTCATTTAAATTCTATTAGTTGCATTAATTATTCTAAAGATTTTACAGATATGTATTATGTTATATATATATATATATATATATATGTAACATAATATATGTATGTATATATAGATATATATACTGGTAGAAGAGATTTAGGAGAATTCATATCTGGATTGGTAGGATTAGAGTATTGAATTTTAATTATGGGATGAATAGGATTTACCCAAATCTATTGGAAAGTTATAAAAAAAAAAGAGGGGGAAGGGGAGAGCAGTGGCTTGTCGCGGCCACTAATTGTGCGCCATTGTTGAAGCTTCAGTAATGCAAAAAAAAAAAAAAAGGAGGAAAGTCGCCGGCAAATGGCTGGTGACATTGACCAAGTAGGAAAGGAAATGAGAGTAATCAGACCCTCATCTCTTCACAAGCCAGAAGGGCGGCCAAAGGGCCGACCAAAAGGAGGAAAAAAATTGCGAATAATAAAAGGTCATAATAATAATAATAGAATATGAAAAAATAGCAAGTATATTTGAGACCAAAAATATAGTATGGATTTAGTGAATGTTCAATAATTAAATTTTAGGTATAATCAACCCACCTTTTTGGACTAACATAGGAACTAAATTTCATGACCCAACCTAAATTAAGTGAATATTTTAAAAGATTTCATCAGTCAAGGTTATTTAATTAATCGAAGGTTTGGGGGGGGCTTTGGGTAGTTTATAAGTCTCCTCAGGAATCACAAGAGTTGCCGGCTTTTGTGGTTTCCTGTGGAATTAGGTTTGTAAAATGCCAAAAAGTCAATTCTGGCTTTGGAAAAAAAGTCAGGGTTATTTAATTAGCCTAAGGTATTTAAGTAGAAATCTAAAACGTTTTAATCTATCACTATTAGATTAAGTTATACAATATAAGATAAGTTTTGGATTTCTTTTAAATGCTTAAATAATAACAATAATAATAACAATATAGATATAGATGAAGTAAATTAAAGATATAAACCAAAATAATAAAAGAATAAAATATAAATACAAGTGGAATAAGTTAAGATGTAATTATAATAATAAGTCAATATATATATACATGTACATATAAATAATACTAACACCTACACGTGCACAAAAATGGCAGTAAAGCAAAAGATAATAGTAATTAATTAACAAGTATATATAGATGGTAATAAAATAAAATAGCGACAACGAGGACGATAATAATAATGAATAATTATAAATTATAAATATGTATAGTAAGATAATAGTCAAGATAATAAATATGATTATAAATAATTACTTTCTTTTAAATTAGGAAACTTTACAAAAAGGAGGGCTTTCCAAATTAAGAAACTTTCTAAAAATAGAAATCTTCCAATTTAGGAAACTTTTCAAAAATAGAAATCGTCCAATTTAGGAAAATGCTGCTAGGGGGTCATATAATGGTTTAGACACGAATCTTCGACTCGCTCAGAATTTGTATATTTATGCATCTATAGGAAATATCAACTAATTAGGAAACCTATGCATTTGATAGGTACGATACAAGTTTAAAAAACTTAAGGTAGCCCCACTCGAACAGCCAGACAAAGATAGGTGGCACTTACCCTTCTGAGACTTCAAAGGTGCAAAATGAAAATTTTTTTGTCAATCATATTTTGTTGTGTTGATTCGAAATGTATTTGAATTAAATGCTTTACTTGGATATTTATGAAAGTTATATTTTTACTATACGAAAATGGACCATGTGACTTACTTGAAATATTTTGGTATGTTATTATATACCCAACGAGCTATATCTTTTATGAAATCAAAGAATTATATATGTGACATGTGAAATGAATTTATAACAATTAAAGCTCAAAACAGTCATGGAACAGACGGTAGGGGCTATAGTCCTGTTTAATTGTTATGGTAGCCTGGTTTAACAGTCATGGAACAGACGATAGGGGCTATAATCCTATCTAATTGTTATGGTAGCCTGGTATAGAGTTTGGCCGATTGACAAGCCTGGTATAGAGTCCGGCCGATTGACAAGCCTGATATAGAGTCCGACCGATTGACAGGGTCATAGAAGCCTGGTATAAAGTCCGGCCGATTGACTCATGTATGAATGAGACCAATCGATAGTCGCGAAATCTATTGGTCGCCCACCTAGAAGGGGTTTAATCTCTAGGCTAAATACTCAGTAGCCGGTCATTGCATGTACTTGTTATGAGTTGATATGGAATGATTTATGAATTGATATGATGAGACTTATGAATTGATACGAAATGATTTACGACCTTATGATTTCTCATTTACAGTTATCAATAAGATGCTTTTAAATTGCTTGCCACTCATTGCTACTAATTATTTTATAAACAACGTTACTTTCATGATTACGGATGTAATCGATGTGCAAATGGTTTGATTTAGTTCTATATATGTATCTATAAAGTTATGAGTGTATGGTCCAACAGAGAGATAAATATTACCTACTGAACGATTTGTCGCTCAACCCACTTTTACCGTTTTTGCAGATTCTGAAGAGTATGAGTTGATTTACATAGAAGACCCTGAGGATGACTTTTATTAGTTCTTAAGTGAATAGAAGTTAGCAGGCTAGCGACTTCTAATTGTTAGTTTTATTTACTTTTGTTTCCGCTGTTTCAACCAGAGAATAAATATACGAATTTATTGGATATTTGTAGACTATCCTTCATATGAGATTTGTACCACACTTTATCTAGTTATGTTATTTAGTACTTTTAAAATTTAGTATAGCATGATGTTGCCTTGTATTCTTGAGCGAGACTTGAGGCTATGGCGGATGTCACGTGACTGGCATGTGCGGGTTCGGAGCGTGACATTTTTTAGTGGTATCAGAGCCTAGGTTACATGGTCTGGGAGTGTAAGAAATTATGTTTGGATATTAATGATTGTGGAAATTGAAAGGAGATGAAAAAATAGATCAAAAGAAATAAGAGATTGCTGTGACTTTTTTAGTGGTATCAGAGCTTAGGTTATATGATGTGGAGGTATGTGAAATGTTGTTTATGATATTCAGGGTTTGGAGAATTGAAATGAGATTTAAAAAAAAAAAAGATTAAGGCAATAGAGATTCTCGTGGTTTTTAATGTTATCAAAGTTTAGGTTATGTGATCCAGAAGTATGTTAAATAATGCTTATAATATTAGTGATTTTAGGAATTGGAATGAAGTTGGATAAAAGATTAGAGCGAAATAAGAGATTTTTATAGTATTTAGTGATAATTGAGCCTGGAGTAAGATTTATTCTTTAGAGGAAATACATACTAGAAAATGATCAATTGTGATTGAATAAATAGGCTTAAAAATTTGCATGTGTGATTTAAGTCGATATGGTACTATTGGTGTTTATGATGTCCTTTTATTAGATATGATTTTGATTGCACATTTTAAGTTTAAGATGTCGGATGTGTAGGAAATATTATATATATTTGAAGTATTGTTTGCAGGAAATTGAAAGTATCAAGGAATTAAAGTACACATCAAGTGTGATGGATTAAATGAAGAGACCCAATTTAAGTAGTGTAGGATTAATTGCACAATGGGTGACAATGATTTTGGAGGTTATATTGACTTATCTTGACTTGGGATTAGGCTTCACGGATGAAACCATTTCAAAGGACGAAGAATGAAATGTTGTGGATCTTTTCTATTTGCAATCAAGCTCTATATATGGTGCTCTTACCTGGACAGAAGTACTACTGATGATGCTACTATTTTATTCTAGTTGAACTAGTACCACTATTGGTGACAACTAATAGGTGTATGGTCTTATCCCATACAAATTGATATAGTCTAGTAGTAGTATTCCTTTGGTGGGAGATGTGGTCAAGAGTGAATAAACTTATTTTTTTTTTAGATTTACAACGATTAGATCTATGCCCCAAACAATTATTGAACTAGCTTATTGGCATTATTACATCGTGCTTAGTCAATAAATATGTTAAAAATTTCTTAGAATACATAATCTTACATAGTTCTTGTTTTAAAAAAATTTTATTTTGCAAACAAATGTTAATCAAGATTTTTGAATAAGTATATAATTTCTATAAATATGTATACACCAAGAAACATAAGTTAACAATAAAAGAAAATAAATAAATATTATAAATAATTATATTCTATAACCCTATACAAAATATTTTCGCGATGCTCATCCAATCTCAAAAAAAGCTATAGATAAATGTGTTCTTGTGACAGTCCCACCTTCCCTAAGGCGAACCAAAGGGTTAGCGGACTGCCTGCCCAACTCTTGCCAGGACTAGCGATTCAGTTTACATCGCTGTAAAACGTTCCGGAACATACCAACGCGCGTAAACAAGTCAAAATCACAAAATAAAAAAAATGAAAAAACGGAGCCGGCCATGAATAGTACCGGCCACGTCAAAATCCGGCCAAGCATCACGCAAACATACACATCTTGAAATTCAACATTTACATACCAAAATGGCATACAAACTTATCCCATAAGTTTATACATGTACGGTTGCAAATTACAATTCAACGATGGGTTGGGTCAAAATGAGTTTAGGGTTTTGCCCAAAAGGAGCTATTCAAAATATATATATACATAAGCTCAACTCGGCAATCCATTTCATCGCCTTTCCAAAAGTATTTAATTTCCTGTAAGGAAAACAAAAGGAAAGGAGTGAGCGTACGCCCAGTGAGATACTATCACTCAAGCCGCAAAGTTCATATAAGTATCAAGCTTCTCAGTTTAATACATCGAAAGTAAGCTAAGGCACACATCAATAGTGTTGATAAAAGGATACGGGCGGCTCTCAAGAGCCCCTTTCCTCGCTTGCATTCTTGATCGGACCTCATTGACCCTTCGTCAATGTTTAAAAGTAACCAACCGTAGGCTCCACTTTACTTCCATTCCTTCCACCCAACATACCCCTACTAGGCCCGAACTTCAAACAGTAAAATTTGGTAATACTCGAGTATACCGGAATCAAGAATCTCACTACTACAAGATTCCATATAACAGTCCCCATGGCTCGTCGACCTTCACGACCAAGCCTTCGCTGGCTCGATTCAATCGACTACCAATGGGGTTGAGCTCAGTAGTATCAGTAAGGGTCGTTGGATACTCGTCCAAGCGACACCCAATTCATGAATTAAATTCAGTATTTCATGTATCATTCAATCATTACAGTGAAACAGTAGACAGTCATATGAGATACCAAATGGGTGAGGGCGATCAAGTACACCCTCACTTAATCAATTTCAACGGAGCAAATAAGCCTTCAAGGCATCAAGTTCACATATACCAAAGCCACATTATAAACAACAAGTGAGTAGTACACTCACCAGGCAAGCAAGTGAAATTTCATAAACTTTCGCCCAAAGAGCGTCTTTAATCACCGTCACGCCCTAAAATATTCAAACAAGCACAATAAGACTCGATTACAGGTCATAAACCAATTCCAAATACCACCAAATAGGGTTCCATAAGAATGTATAAGCACTAGAGTAAACCAGAAAAATCCGGAAATGGAATTAAGCTCTAATCCAAAAAAATAGTTTTTGACGTCATTTTACGATTTTGGCGCCATTGGCACTACAATTATCGGATGGAGGTGAAAGATACACCATTTCGAAGCTAAGATATAGGGCTACAATGTTGAAGAAGGCTACTCAGCCCAGTTTCTATTGCAACCAGGTAAAAAATGCCATACACTACACCAGAACCGTAAAAACAGGTTCACAAACCGCATTCTGGTTCAAACATCATAAGTCAGTCTACCTAAGTCCAAATCAAGTGATTCCAAAGCCATTCGAAAGCTAAGACATCAGGATACATTTCTTCAGAAGACCTCAACAGTCAATTCAGAAGTATTCCCAATCAAAATTGCCAATTACAGAAGCAATTCTCAAGTTCGGGTAAAAACAGGGCAGCAGGGGTATTTCAGTCTTTTCACAAGCTACTCTACTCCGATTGGCCTGAAATTTTGGAGGCATCTCTAAAATATCATTTCCTACAACTTTAATGTTTTAACCCAAGGCTAATTCAGCCTCTAACCATGATGAACAGTGCCGGGCAGAATGTAGGACATGAAACCCTAGCTTTCCAAATTTCCTTCCAAAACAGAATTTTTCTGCAATTAACCACACTTTCCACCTTCTAGCTTCCTTCAATATCATTTCCAATCATCATACATGGCCACACAATAATAATCATATGAAAACAGAAAAATCACAAATAAATATAAAACATCACCAAATCCAACCAAAATCAAGATATAATCCACAAAATTACCTCTTAGACTACCACAAATCATGAATTAAACATCATTAGATGGAGGAGAGGGGTCCTTCACTACTCACCTTAGTAATACAAGAGAGGGAGCAACTAATCACCTTAGTCTTCCAAACAACTCCACTAAACACCTCACAATCACTAAGTGAAGGGGTTTTATGGAACAAATGCAAGATCAAATGGTTGATTTGTTGAATTTGAGCAAGATGGAAGCAAGTATTTGAAGAGCTTTTCCCTTTCTTTTTGGTTGAAGTGGCCGGCCAAGAAGGAGAAGAAAATGGTGAATTTTTGGTAATTTTTTTGATTTATTGGTCAAATGGTAAAAGGTGAATAGTAGTCATAAAGTACAACCAATCTCTAAGTGACACTTGTCCCTTCATTAAATGCATAGCTATCACTTTGTTTCCTCTCACACCAATCCATTTGGGTAACCTCTAATTATCTCTTAGCACCCGATAATTTAAACCCAGTATCCGAAACTTAACCTAGTTGGCCGAATTTTTCAGAACTTTCCGCACTAGCGGGTCCCACGTCCGGTATACGCTCTTAATTTCTCAAAACCTAACCGATACTAGAAAAATCTTCTAAAAACTATATTCACTCATAAAAATTATTTAGAAAATTTTTCTAATAAAGAAAATGCATAAAAGGCGTGCAAATAAATAAAATAAGGCCTAGAAATTAAGAAATTTACGGGTTCTCACAGTTCTACATTAAAAAAATATCATATCATATAGAGAGAATCTAACAATAATTCTTGATAAATTCTTTTCGTACTCTAAGTTCTAATAGTGTAAAAAGTACAATTAATTGACTTATGGTAGGTTTCTAAACTTGTGAGAGTTTGAAATTCTATGTATAGATAATACTTTACCTAGGTTATGATAAAGTTATTAATTTCCTATATGAGAATTTGATAATTTTTGTATGATCAAGAGGTTTGTGAAATGATATTTGAAATATTAATGTTTTCGAACATTGAATTGAGCTAGGAAAAAAAATGACTGAAGAAAAAAAGATTCTCATGGCATTTAGTGGTATAATAACTCAGGTTATAGGATTTGGCAATAGGAGTGATGCTATTTGAGGTATTATTGATCTTTTTGGAATTTGAAATGAGATAGATATGAGATTTGAGGGAAATAAGATATTCTTATTACCAATTACACACAATGGGCAGGAACTCGTATATCGAGATAATGACTACTTTTTGTGATAGTGGATAAGTAAGTTGTGATAGAATGTGTGACAAAAGAAGAAATGGTACTGTTAGTGTTTATGACATCCTTTCTATAGGTTGATCTCTATGGAGCATTATAAGCTGATATTTAGAATGCCGGATTTGTGAGAGATATTAAGTCCATCTGAGTTACATAAATATGAAGATCGAAGGTATTGAGATAAATAAGAGTGCGCAGCAGAAGGCTGATGCAATTCAATAAGGAAATCCAATTTAGACATTGTAAGAATAATTCTCAAGATGTATTGCAAGAACATTGATAATTTTGTTAACTTATTTTGATGTTTATGTCTTTTAGGTTTCGAGGACGAAACCTTTAAAAGGGAAGAGAATGTGATATCTAGTTTGAAAATGAATTGCGAGAGTAGTGTCGGATCGGCACCCTAAATTCACGTATAGATTTTGGTCGTCCTATCAAGAGGTTATGGGGACTAATCTAAAATTAAGTACCGCCTTCCATCCCCAACGGATGGTCAGTCAAAGAGAACCATACAAACTTTGGAAAACATGGCGAGAGCTTGTGCTCTAGACTTCTCGGATAGTTGGGTTAAGTTAGTAAAACTAATGGAATTCTCGTATAACAATAGCTATCATAGCGGGATCGGTATGGCACCGTTCGAAGCATTATACGGGCAAAAGTGTAGATTTCCCTTATATTGGGATGAAGTAGGTGAGAAGTTGATCGCTGGCCCCGATTTGGTGAAATGAACCTTGGAGAAGATTAAAGTTATTCGAGAGAGGCTAAAGTAGTTCAGGACTGAAACAAGAGTTGGATGGATTTAATAGGAAGACCTTTAGAATTTCAACCGGGAGAAAAGGTATATTCAAGCATATCCCCTACCGAGGGAGTGATGAGATTTGGAAGACGTGGTAAGTTAAGTCCAAGATACATAGGACCTTACAAAATACTAGAGAGAGTTGGATCTTTAGCGTGTCGACTGGCCCTTCCACCTACTCTGTCGAGGATATATAAATATTTTAATGTCTTCCAGTTGAGGAAGTATGTATTTGACCTGAGCCATATTTTGGAGGATTAACCCATCGAGGTGAGAGAGAACTTATCAGTGGAAGAAGTTCCTTTGAGAATCTAGGATTGGAAAAGTCAAGTTCTGAAGAGAAGGACCATACCCTATGTGAAGGTGCAGTGGACTAACCATACACCGCGAGAGGCAACGTGGGAGTTAGAGGAGGACATGCCGAATAGATACCTATATCTTTTTATCAAGGCACGTAAGTTTCAAGGACGAAACTTTTTGTAAGGGGGGTAGAATGTAAAACCCATGTTTTTGAACATGTTTTTATCATTTTGTGTTTCCCAATTAATTAAAAAGGTAAAATTACTATAGGTTAAAAAAATAAATAAATAAAATAACTATAGGATGGGGTAAAGGATTAACTATGGGTTAGTAAGGATATAAGATGGGATAAGAGTACATAATAAACTAAAACTCTTATCTAAATCACCTACTAGTGGGTAGTGCTAGGGTTTAGAATTTTATCAAAACCATAGAGAGAAAATAACACCATCCCCACCTTTCTTTCATCTGCCTCCCCTAGAGCAAGAATCAACTAAGAGTAGAGGAGAAGTAGAGGATGTCGGCATCGAACAAGCAGACGATTAAACGCCTAGACCTATAAGTCCCAAATTCACGTAAAAACTCTTCGTTTAAATTCTATTAGTCGCATTAATTATTCTAAAGATTTTACAGATATGTATTATGTTATATATATATATATATATATATACTAGTATAAGAGAGTTAGGAGAATTCATATCTGGATTAGTAGGATTAGAGTATTGAATTTTAATTATGGTATGAATAGGGTTTACCCAAATCTATCGGAAAGTTATAAAAAAAAAGAGGGGGAAGGGGACAGCAGCGGCTTGTCGCGGCTACTAATTGTGTGCCATTGTTGAAGCTTTAACTTCAGCAATGCAAAAAAAAAAAAAAAAAGGAGGAAAGTCGCTAGCAAGTGGCTGGCGACATTGACCAAGTAAGAAAGGTTGAGAAAAAAAAGGAGGGGCATCAGACGTTCATCTCTTCACAAGCTAGAAGGGCGGCCAAAGGGCCGACCGGAGGAAAAAATTGCGAATAATAAAAGGTGATAATAATAATAATAGAAGATGAAAAAAATAGCAAGTATATTTGAGATCAAAAATATAGTATGGGTTTAGTGAATGTTCAATGATTAAATTTTAGGTATAATCAACCCACCTTTTTGGACTAACATAGGAACTAAATTTCAAGACCCAACATAAATTAAGTGAATATTTTAAAAAATTTCGCCAATCAGGCTTATTTAATTAGCCTAAGGTATTTAAGTAGAAATCTAAGACGTTTTAATCTATCACTATTAGATTAAGTTATACAATATAAGATAGGTTTTGGATTTCTTTTAAATGCTTAAAATAATAACAATAATAATAACAATATAGATATAGATGGAGTAAATTAAAGATATAAACAAAAATAAAAAAAGAAGAAAATATAAATACAAGTGGAATAAGTTAAGATGATAATTATAATAATAAGTCAATATATATATACATGTATACATAAATAATAATAACACCTACACGTGCACAAAAATGGCAGTAAAGCAAAAGATAATAGTAATTAATTAACAAGTATATATAGATGGTAATAAAATAAAGTAGCGACGATGAGGACGATAATAATAATGAATAATTATAAATTATAAATATGTATAGTAAGATAATAATCAAGATAATAAATATGATTATAAATAATTACTTTCTTTTAAATTAGGAAACTTTACAAAAAGGAGGGCTTTCCAAATTAAGAAACTTTCTAAAAATAGAAACCTTCCAATTTAGGAAATTTTTCAAAAATAGAAATCATCCAATTTAGGAAAATGCTGCTAGGGGGTCATATAATGGTTTAGACATGAATCTTCAACTCGCTCAGAGTTTGTATATTTATGCATCTATAGGAAATATCAACTAATTAGGAAACCTATGCATTTGATAGGTACGATACAAGTTTAAAAGACTTAAGGTAGCCCCACTCGAGCAGCCAGACAAAGATAGGTGGCACTTACCCTTCTGAGACTTCAAAGGTGCAAAATGAAAATTTTTTTGTCAATCATATTTTGTTGTGTTGATTCGAAATGTATTTGACTAAATGCTTTTCTTGGATATTTATGAAAGTTATATTTTTACTATACGAAAATGGACCATGTGACTTACTTGAAATATTTTGGTATGTTATTATATACCTAACGAGCTATATTTTTTATGAAATCAAAGAATTATATATGTGACGTGTGAAATGAATTTATGATAAGTAAAGCTCAAAACAGTCATTGAACAGACGGTAGGGGCTATAGTCCTGTCTAATTGTCATGGTAGCCTGGTATAGAATCCGGCCGATTGACAAGGTCATGATAGCCTGGTATAAAGTCCGGCCGATTGACCCATATGAAATAAGATCAATCGATAGTCACAAAATCTATTGGTCGTCCACCTAGAAGGGGTTTAATCTCTCGACTGAGTATTCAGTAGCCGGTCATTGCATGTACTTGTTATAAGTTGATATGGAATGATTTATGAGCTAATATGTTGAGACTTATAAATTGATATGAAGAGACTTATGAATTGATATGAAATGATTTACGACCATATGATTTCTCATATGCAGTTATCAATAAGATGCTTTTAAATTGCTTGTCATTCATTGCTACTGATTATTTTATAAACAGCGTTACTTTCATGATTACGGATGTGATCGATGTGCAAATAGTTTGATTTATATCTATATATGTATCTATAAAGTTATGAGTGTATGGTCCAACAGAGGGGTAGATATTACCTACTAAGCGATTTGTCGCTCAACCCACTTTTACCGTCTTTGCAGATTCTGAAGAGTATGAGTTGATTTACGTAGAAGACGCTGAGGATGACTTTTTGTGAGGCCTCGAAAATTCTATTATTTTTAAAATCCCTAATTTTGGCTAAATTAATTATTTATTTGGATTTTTGCCACGAATAATATTTTCTAGCCTTATTAGACCTAAGTACATGGTTTTATAGTTTCGTTATATTTTTAAAGTGTCTCATTTCAAAAAAAAAAATTTATTTTCTTAAAAGCTTGATTAGAAAAAAAAAAGAGAAAAAGTGAGAACGTGTCTAAACACTTTAGCCAATTGGGAGTGCAATAAGCTCAAAAATTTGAGATATATACAATGATCCTAAAATAGGCAATTTTAGGTTTAAAAAAAAAAACTCAAGTGATAGTTGGTAGTACGATTGTTATAAGAATTTCTCGAAAATTTCATTTTATTGCGCCTAAATTGGAAATACGTGTTTTCACGTGCGCGCTTAATTGAGGGACTTTGGACAATTATTTTGGGACAATTAAGAATGAATAATAATTATATGAATGTAAGTGCCCTAGAGGTTTAGTGCACTAGTGCAACAAACTTAAGAGAAATCGAACACAAGACGCGCGCGTAGGCGCACTAGTTGCAATTGATTTTTACGTACTTAAAATATTACACGAGTAGCGTTCCTTATACGCCAAAGGATCAGCAAACCATTTCCTTTCTTCAAGCTCCTTGGACGGCTAGCAGCTGCAAAGAAACAACCAAAAACTTTCAACATTCCCTCTACAAATCTTACTCAATCTACCAAACTCTCAAAAAAATTCAACTACATCTACCTCAACACTTGGGAAGTCCATTTAGCTGCAAAAGGAAGGAGCTATCCACGGTTTTCTTCAAGCTTCAAAAGGGATGAAACTTCTGTCTTGACCAACCATCAAAGTAGGTAATGATCTAATACCTTAAACTTGTCCTATGGAAGTTAAATTACACTTATAAGCTTGAATTTGCATATGGGTTGTGGTTGATGTTGGAGAAATTGGAAAAGTGGGCTCTATGAATTTCCACTCTTGGGTTGTTGCTGATTTTGTGCTTGATGATGTTTATAATGTCGGATTAGTGTTTAAGTTAGTGGTTTGTTGAAGGAAAATTGCTGGAAACTCACGTTGGGTGCAAAGGCCAAATTTGACCATTTTGCCCCTGCTTTGTTCGGCCACTTTAATGCAGAAATTTGAGGATTTAATGGCTTGATTGTGATGTTTACATGTTGTAGAAGTTGTGTACAAATTTTCATTGAAAAAATGTTGAGTTTTGGTTGATCAAAAGAATTTATTTCCCAAAGCTGGTAATCTGGAAACGGTTGCCGTCGTAACCAGACTAGTGTTCGTATTTCGTCCATAACTCCGTATTCTGACGTCGAAATCAAGTGTCGTTAGTGTAATTTGAAACTAGACATACCCATCTTTCCAACGGTATATAATACACGTTTTGGTTCCATGTGTGTGAACCGCACTACTCTTCTGAATTTAGCTGCCCTGTTTCTCCGTTCTGCCGAAATGATTTGATGATGCTACAACTCTAGGCTTAATTTCGAGCCAGTTGCATGCTGAAACTAAAAACGATTTCTTCTGTGAAATTTTAGCCCTATGAATTTATTTTCTAACAGTATCAACCATGCCCAAATCCAAGTTAAATTGAGTGAGTTATGATCAAAATACGGTGACTGCTTTGTTTTGGAAAAACCCAGTTTTGGACAGATTTGAGATGAGACTTGTTGTGGCCTTACCAAATGAATTTCTTGGTGCCAAACACCTACCAAATGTACCATGTATACTCCTTAGACTTTTCTTGCACAAATGAACCATGCTTGGAGGTTTTCCTTAGCCGAATGTTTGGAAACGGAGAGAAAGAGAGCAAAAGGCAGTTTTGCCTTAGTAATTTCAAACTTTGGTTGATTGGTTAACCACCTTCCCGAAGGTATTTTTTCACGAAATTTGATAGAGAGATACAATTCATATAGGAGTATTATACTACAAAATTTGGTATCAATCCAAGTCTGTTTCGACACTTAACTAAAGGTCCAAAGTCGGAACCAAATCTGGAAATTTGTTAACAGTCTTGAAATTTACCCAACTTTGAGCTACCATATCTTGGTGCTCGAAACTCAGATTCTCGATCCTCTTGCTCTGTCCTAAACCTTACTTGCACCTCTAATTGAGCTATAAGTTTCAAGGGCTGGTTTGCAACGAGTGAATTCTGCCGAATTTTCAAAGTTAACGAAAAACCAACCCCGGCTCAATCCTGGGTGATTTGGAACAGCAACTTTAAACTCATTTTTGAGCACTTTCCACTTCGATTCATGGAAAAGTGTCTTCTAGGAACTTGTAGTAATTTCTAAGAGGTTTCCAATGGTATAAATTTTTCCAATTCTTGACTTATACCGAGTGAGTTACGATTTTTCAAAAATTCATACCAAAACTGAAATTTTCCAACTTTCAAGGAAATAGAGTTTTTCAAGAATTCTTTATTCTTTTGATATTATCTAAACGTTTTATCCCCGATTTCCTAGATAAAGACTTAAATACTTTTGAATGTTATCAAACCCCTCTCGAACCTCGATTTACGAGTAATTGAGGTTCATTTTCACGGAATTCCCTAGATTAATACTAGTGAACGAATTATTCTTCGATATTTGGGATATGGATGATAATTCACTATTATTTGTTCAGGTGCACACGAGGACCTTCAAGAGGATCCCACGGTGGACGCTTGAACTTTTCTTGACCTTACTTACACCTAATACTTGGTGAGTGTCAGGTGTATGTAAACTTGTTACATGTTTAATTGTTATTAATGATTGGAAATCTTGAAAGTGGAGTCGAGTGTGTACTTTACCACACTCGTTCTCATTAGAAATGAAATATTAATGGTTGAAATGTATTGAATGAATGATTGAAATGCATTGAATGAATGATTGAAATGTATTGAATGAATGAATGAAATGTAATGGTATGCTATAGTTGCCTACGTCGTTGGAGTGAATCTCCTCGACACACAAGTGCACATGGGGACGCCCAAATCTCATTGACCGACCTTGGACTCGAGCCGGCATGGGCTTGGTCGGGAACCTTGGCGAGCCATGAGATATATAAGCTTGACCTAGTGAGAGATCTTGCTTGGCATACTCGAGTAGTATCGCCACAAACAAATGACTGGCGAGCCCGATACAGGGGTATGTAAGGTGCAAGGGGACAGGTTAAGTGGAGTTCTACGGACTAAACCTACCCGATTAACGGAGTGTCAATTCGTGGAGGTTATTGAATGTGCAAGTGGAATATAGCTCCTGGGGGCTCTAGTATCCTTGAATTGTTTCTGGTTATATTTCTAGTAATTGTTAATTACTAAAATATGATTGCTTGACTTGTAAATTAAGATTGTTATTTGAGCAATGTGCTTGTATGTGTGTTCTTGGCCTCACGAGCGTTTTTGCTCACCCTGTAGATTTGTTTTCCTTAACAGGATTGAACTTGGCGAGGTATCGAAAAAACCTTCCTGCTAGGCTTTTGTTTACAGTTTCTATTACTTTTGACTTTGTCTTGGCTTTTGGGTTGTGTTTGGAATCCGAATGTAACTTTTGGAGTATGATGGTTGTTGAACACCCGATGTGCGGGTTGGATATCGGATGACTTTTATTAAACTTGAACGCTTCCACATTTATTGTATCTAAGTTTTTGACTCGTATGGTGTGGTCCGGCAATAAGTTTTAATGGAATTGCTTGAGTCCTGACGAAAGCTAGGCAGGCGTCCAGCAGATACCCTTTGGTTCGCCTTAGGGAGAAGTGGTGGCGTCTCAGTTGGTATCAAAGCGCTAGGTTAGCGCTAGGTTAGAAATCTATATGGGAGACATATTGGATACTTTACCCTTAAAACCTGAGACCGGATAATTTAGTTATACCTTAAGAGGTATTTGGGGCATACTAGAGCTTGGGTTAGGCATGCATAAACGACATCCGAATTAGATAGTGATTTAAATTTCTAACCCGAAAGGTGCTATTATTTTGCAGGGATGGAAAACGGAAATGGAGTTCCGCCAGCTAACGGGAATGGCCATGCGAATGGTCATGTAGTGCCTCCTAGGCCTATCTACTACCGAGCTTTAGGTGGGGGAGCTTGTGCACGCTACTCGCCTGCTACTCGATACCCCCGATGTGCTTGTAGCGTCACATTTGCTTACCCGAACTACCTTGTGCTTGCTCTGGACGACGAGCGTCGTCAACTAGTGGATCTTAATAGGGATCTTCAGGCAGAGGTAGACGAGCTTAGACAGATGGTTAGCGCTCAGGGTGAGCGGATTGCTGAGCTCGAGGAGGTGATCGAGGATGAAGTGGCCACGTCTGCTGTGGTCCGTGATGAGCTTCAGGGTACTAGGGCTCAGCTTACTAGGTTGAGGGAGGAGTTCCGTAGTACAGCTTCCGATATCGTAGTTGATGCCACTAGACTAGTGGAGGATGCGATGGAGGTAGCTCCTAGTCCTGAGAAGGAGGATCCAGAGGAGGATCCTGAGGAGGAGGTTCTTCCTGATAGTCCTACTGTGGACTAGGTCTAGGCAGTTTGACCACTCTCTGACTCTTTTGACTAGTATAGCTAGTTTTAGCAGGGGTGATGCTAAGTGCTGAAACCATTGTATTTTGCATGACCGTGTGGCCTATTTTTGGAAGCACTTGCTTTACTTTAGTCTTCTGTGACTAAAAGTACTCTTGTGGCACCTATGTGCTATATTTTTGTGACTACCCCATGACTTGCTAATTGTATGAATTTGATATGTTAATGAATGTAAATTATTGTTAATTCCAATGTTTTCTTGATTTGTTCCTACTCTTTACTTTGCATCGCATAATTTATTTATTCTTGCACTAGGCACACCTAGGTTATGGAAGGACTAAGAAGTGGTCGAGACCGTGGTCGAAATCGTGGGCGAGGGACTAGACAGGCCCAACCTCAAAGGGGTGACCAGGGATCGGCAACTGCACCGATCCAAGGTCAGGAAAATATTGAGGGTAATCAAATGGCTACTGCCATTAATAGGATGACTGATATCCTAGAGCGTTTGGCTGATAGACAAAACCCTGGACCGTTCAACCAACCTGGGGGTCAGGGAAGATGAGAGGATATAGCCTTAGAGAGGTTCTTGAAATTCAACCCGCCTAAGTTTTTTGGCGAACCTGATCCTGAGGTGGCGGAGAATTGGTTGAAAAGGATGACCAACATTTTCGCTGCTTTAGACTACACTGAGGATAGGCGAGTGAATTTCGCTGCTTTCCAATTTGAGGGAGTAGCCCGTGCTTGGTGGGATCTGATAAAAGGAAAATGGGAGAGAACTCAAACCCCTTGGACTTGGGAGAATTTTACAAGGGAATTTAATGAAAAGTTTCTTCCGCCCTTAATCCAAGAGAAGAGGGAGGATGAATTTATCAAGCTGAAACAGGAAACTCTTAGTGTAGCGGAGTATGAACGAAAATTCACTAAGCTTTCCAAGTATGTCCCTGAGCTAGTGGTCAATGAACGAAAGAGGATTAGACGGTTTATTCAGGGACTTAATATGGAGGTACAAGAGGGCTTGACTGCAGCCCAAATCTCTACATTCACGGAGGCACTAGAGAAAGGTCAAAGGGTAGAAAATGCAAGGATGCAAGTGAGAGACTTCCACAGTAGAAAAAGAAACTTTCCTAGCCATACCTCTGGTCAAGCAAGTAAGAGTGCACAACCTTCCAAAATAGGAAGAGGAGTTGGAGGAGTGAAGTCTGTTGGAGCTTCTAGGGGAGCTCTAACTAGAGGGGGCCGTAGTGGAACAACTCAAGTTAGGGGAGCATCTCCTACTGGATCGGCTGTGACTCCTCAAGTTACATGTGGATACTGCGGTAAATCCAACCATTCTGAGAACGATTGCTGGAGAAAGTCGGGAAAATGTTTATTTTGTGGTAGTACTGAACATCAAGTCGCCAATTGTCCAAAATCACCAAAGACAGGGGGAAATGCTCAAAGACCAGAAAAGTCAGCCTCTAAGCAAACCAGTGCCGGAGGGAGTCGACCGAAAGTACCGGCCAGGGTTTATGCACTGGATTATCAACAAGTTCCTGAGGCAACTGAGGTGGTAGAATGTAGGATTCCAATCTTTCACCGTTTAACTAGGGTATTAATTGATCCAGGTGCTACACATTTTTTTGTAAACCCTAATTTCATGAGTGGGATAGACTTGAAACCAATTAAGTTACTATATGATTTAGAGGTTAAAACACCTACTGGGGATCAAAGTCTAATTGCTAACTTGGTGTATCAAGATTGTGAAATCTGGATTGGGGAACAAAAATTATCGGCTGATTTGATGGGATTGATGATTAAGGGATACGATGTAATCTTAGGGATGGATTGATTAGCTCGTTATAATGCTCAGCTAAACTGTAGGACGAAGGTTGTGGAGTTGCGTATTCCAGGAGAAGCAACCCTGAAACTGGATGTAAGGGGTAGATTAGCTTCGTCTGCATTTGTTTCAGGAATTCGGGTTAGAAAATTATTAAGTAAAGGAGCTCAAGGGTATTTGGTTTTTCTTATTAACACCCCTAGTGATAAGGTGAATTTAGAGGACATGCCTGTAGTGAAAGACTTTCCTGATGTTTTTCCTGAAGAATTGGAGTCCCTACCCCCGGATCGGGAAATAGCCTTTAAGATCGATGGAACTCCGGGAGTAGCCCCTATTTCTAGGACGCCATATCGAATGGCCCCAACCGAATTGAAGGAGTTGAAATTGCAATTACAAGATTTGCTAGAAAGGGGTTTTATTAAAGAGAGTGATTCTCCGTGGGGGCCCCAATTTTGTTTGTTAAGAAAAAGGACGGGAGTTTGAGGCTATGTATAGACTATAGAGGATTGAATAATGTTACAACTAAGAATAAATACCCGCTGCCCCACATTGATGAGTTGTTTGACCAATTACAAGGGGCTGTAGTATTCTCTAAGTTAGATTTGAGACAGGGTTATTATCAGTTGAGGATTTTGGAGAAGGACATACCCAAGACTGCTTTTAACTCGAGATATGGGCATTTTGAATTTGCCGTGATGCCATTTGGGTTAACGAATGCTCCTGCTGCTTTTATGAATTTAATGCATAGGGTCTTTAAACCTTATCTAGACCAATTTGTGGTGGTCTTTATTGATGACATATTGGTGTATTCTAAGAATGTGAAAGACCATGAGAAACACTTGAGGGTTGTTTTGCAGACCTTAAGGGAGCACCAATTGTATGCTAAGTTTAGCAAGTGTGAGTTTTGGTTAAAAGAAGTGACTTTCTTGGGACACATAATTTCTAAAGATGGAATTAAAGTGGATCCAGCTAAAGTTGAAGCCGTTTCGAAATGGAAACGACCGGAAAACCCTACCGAGGTTCGGAGTTTTATTGGTTTAGCAGGGTATTACCGGAAATTCATTCAGGATTTTTCGAAAATCGCTGGACCCATGACTGAATTGACCAAGAAAAATGGGAGGTTTATATGGAGTCCTAAGTGTGAGGAAAGTTTTCAGGAATTGAAAAGAAGGTTAACAAGGGCACCTGTGTTAACTTTGCCAAACGGAAAGGATAGTTTTGTGGTTTACACGGACGCCTCTAAGGAAGGTTTGGAATGTGTTTTGATGCAAAATGATAAAGTGATAGCATATGCCTCTAGGAAATTGAAACCGCATGAAGGGAATTACCCGACTCATGATTTGGAGTTAGCGGCCGTGGTATTTGCTTTGAAGTAATGGAGACATTATTTGTATGGAGTAACATTTGAGGTTTTTACGGACCACAAAAGCCTTAAGTACTTGTTTTCTCAAAAGGAGCTGAATTTGAGACAACGTAGATGGATGGAATTTCTGGAAGACTATGACTGTACGATTAAGTACCATCCAGGGAAAGTTAATGTAGTGGCCGATGCTTTGAGCCGTCAAGTGCAAATGGCTGGATTGATGATTAAGAAGTTTCAATTATTGGAAGAAGTGAGCTACTGGAATCCTCGATTGGAACCAAGGAAGGTAATTTTGGGGAATATTATAGTAACTTCCACTTTATTGGAACGTATTAAGGAATTTCAAGAAAAGGACACGGAAGTGCAAAAATGGGCGGAAAAGGTTAAAATGGGAGAAAAGACAGATTTTAATCTGGGGTCAGATGGAATATTGAGATTTCGGTCGGGTAGTTGTGCCAAAGAATGAAGGGCTTAGAAGAGGCACACCGATCAAAGTTTACGGTACATCCAGAAGGGAATAAAATGTACCAAGACTTAAAGAGTCTGTATTGGTGGGAGAACATGAAGAGGGAAATTGCCCAATTTGTCCAAATATGTTTAATTTGTCAACAGGTTAAAACCGAATATCAAAAACCATCAGGACTTTTGCAACCTCTAGAAATACCTGAGTGGAAATGGGAGAATATCACTATGGATTTTGTATCGGGATTACCAAGAACACAGAGAGGCCATGATGCGATTTGGGTAATAGTGGATAGATTGACCAAGTCGGCCCATTTTCTGCCGATTAACATGAAGTACCCGTTGGAGAAGTTGGCCAGGTTGTATTTGGATGAGATCATTAGGTTGCATGGCATACCTGTGAGTATCGTGTCCGACAGGGATCCGAGATTTGTTTCGAGGTTCTGGCAAAAGATGCAAGAGGTATTGGGGACTAACTTGAACTTTAGTACCACTTATCATCCCCAGACTGATGGACAGTCGGAGAGGACAATTCAAACACTTGAGGACATGTTAAGGACTTGTGTTCTGGACTTTGGAGAAAATTGGAGTAAGTTTTTGACTTTAGTGGAATTTGCCTACAACAATAGTTTCCACTCTTCTATTCAGATGGCCCCGTATGAGGCACTTTATGGTCGAAAATGTAGGTCTTCAATTTGTTGGGACGAAATAGGTGAACGGAAAATCCTAGATCCGACCACAGTATCTTGGATTGAGGAAGCTAATGAAAAGGTAAAGTTGGTACGCCAGAGAATTCAGGCTGCCCAGAGCCGCCAAAAGAGTTATGCCGACAATCGAAAAAAGGATTTGGAGTTTACTGTTGGAGATTTGGTATTTCTCAAGATTACCCCTTTGAAAGCAAGCTTGATGTCCGGGAAAGGAAAGAAATTACAGCCAAGATTTGTAGGGTCTTATAAGATTATCCAACGTGTGGGGAGTGTAGCCTATAAGTTGAAATTTCCGCCGAATTTATCTCGAATCCATAATGTGTTTCATGTATCTATGCTTAAGAAGTATCATCCGGACCCATCATATGTCTTACAACCAGAGAGTATTGAGATGGATGAGACCTTAACTTATGAAGAGAAACCGGTTAAGCTTCTGGATAGGAAGGTGAAAGAATTGAGAAATAAACAGATACCATTAGTAAAGGTCCTCTGGAAGAACCATGGGTAGGAGGAGGCAACTTGGGAGGTCGAAGAAGCAATTCGAGAAAAGTATCCAGACCTGTTCGTCAATCAAGGTAAATTTCGAGGACGAAATTTCTTAAGGGGGAGAGGATGTGAGGACTCGAAAATTCTATTATTTTTAAAATCCCTAATTTTGGCTAAATTAATTATTTATTTAGATTTTTGCCACGAATAATATTTTCTAGCCTTATTAGACCTAAGTACATGGTTTTATAGTTTCGTTATATTTTTAAAGTGTCTCATTTCAAAAAAAAAAAAATTATTTTCTTAAAAGCTTGATTAGAAAAAAAAAAGAGAGAAAAAATGAGAACGTGTCTAAACACTTTAGCCAATTGGGAGTGCAATAAGCTCAAAATTTTGAAATATATACAATGGTCCTAAAATAGGCAATTTTAGGTTTAAAAAAAAAAACTCAAGTGATAGTTGGTAATACGATTGTTATAAGAATTTCTCGAAAATTTCATTTTATTGCGCCTAAATTGGAAATACGTGTTTTCACGTGCACGCTTAATTGAGGAACTTTGGACAATTATTTTGGAACAATTAAGAATGGATAATATTTATATGAATGTAAGTGCCCTAGAGGTTTAGTTCACTAGTGCAACAAATTTAAGAGAAATCGAACACAAGACGCGCGCGTAGGCGCACTAGTTGCAATTGATTTTTACGTATTTAAAATATTACACGAGTAGCGTTCCTTATACGCCAAAGGATCAGCAAACCATTTCCTTTCTTCAAGCTCCTTGGACGGCTAGCAGCTGCAAAGAAACAACCAAAAACTTTCAACATTCCCTCTACAAATCTTACTAAATCTACCAAACTCTCAAAAAAATTCAACTACATCTACCTCAACACTTGGGAAGTCCATTTAACTGCAAAAGGAAGGAGCTATCCACGGTTTTCTTCAAGCTTCAAAAGGGCCGAAACTTCTGTCTTGACCAACCATCAAAGTAGGTATTGATCTAATACCTTAAACTTGTCCTATGGAAGTTAAATTACACTTATAAGCTTGAATTTGCATATGGGTTGTGGTTGATGTTGGAGAAATTGGAAAAGTGGGCTCTATGAATTTCCACTCTTGGGTTGTTGCTGATTTTGTGCTTGATGATGTTTATAATGTCGGATTAGTGTTTAAATTAGTGGTTTGTTGAAGGAAAATTGTTGGAAACTCACGTTGGGTGCAAAGGCCAAATCTGACCATTTTGCCCCTGCTTTGTTCGGCCACTTTAATGCAGAAATTTGAGGATTTAATGGCTTGATTGTGTTGTTTACATGTTGTAGAAGTTGTGTACAAATTTTCATTGAAAAAATGTTGAGTTTTGGTTGATCAAAAGAATTTATTTCCCAAAGCTGGTAATCTGGAAACGGTTGCCGTCGTAACCAGACTAGTGTTCGTATTTCGTCCATAACTCCGTATTCTGACGTCGAAATCAAGTGTCGTTAGCGGAATTTGAAACTAGACATACCCATCTTTCCAACGGTATATAATGTACGTTCTGGTTCCATGTGTGTGAACCGCACCACTCTTCTGAATTCAGCTGCCCTGTTTCTCCGTTCTGCTGAAATGATTTGATGATGCTACAACTCTAGGCTTAATTTCGAGCCAGTTGCATGCTGAAACTTAAAACGATTTCTTCTATGAAATTTTAGTCCTATGAATGTATTTTCTAACAGTATCAACCATGCCCAAATCCAAGTTAAATTGAGTGAGTTATGATCAAAATACGGTGACTGCTTTGTTTTGGAAAAACCCAATTTTTGACAGATTTGAGATGAGACTTGTTGTGGCCTTACCAAATGAATTTCTTGGTGCCAAACACCTACCAAATGTGCCATGTATACTCCTTAGACTTTTCTTGCACAAATGAACCATGCTTGGAGGTTTTCCTTAGCCGAATGTTTGGAAACGGAGAGAAAGAGAGCTAAAGGCAGTTTTGCCTTAGTAATTTCAAACTTTGGTTGATTGGTTAACCACCTTCCCGAAGGTATTTTTCCACAAAATTTGAAAGAGAGATACCCTTAATATAGGAATATTATACTGCAAAATTTGGTATCAATCCAAGTCCGTTTCGACACTTAACTAAAGGTCCAAAGTCGAAACCAAATCTGGAAATTTGTTAACAGTCTTGAAATTTACCCAATTTTGAGCTACCATATCTTGGTGCTCGAAACTCCGATTCTCGATCCTCTTGTTCTGCCCTAAACCTTACTTGCACCTCTAATTGAGCTATAGATTTCAAGGGCTGGTTTACAACGAGTGAATTCTGCCGAATTTTCAAAGTTAGCGAAAAACCAACCCCGGCTCAATCCTGGGTGATTTGGAACAGCAACTTTAAGCTCATTTTTGAGCACTTTTCACTTCGATTCATGGAAAAGTGTCTTCTAGGAACTTGTAGTACTTTCTAAGAGGTTTCCAACGGTATAAATTTTTCCAATTCTCGACTTATGCCGAGTGAGTTACGATTTTTCAAAGATTCATAACAAAACTGAAATTTTCCAACTTTCAAGGAAATAGAGTTTTTCAAGAACTCTTTATTCTTTTGATATTATCTAAACGTTTTATCCCCGATTTCCTAGATAAAGACTTAAATACTTTTGAATGTTATCAAACCCCTCTCGAACCTCGATTTACGAGTAATTGAGGTTCATTTTCACGGAATTTCCTAGATTAATACTAGTGAACGAATTATTCCTCGATATTTGGGATATGGATGATAATTCACTATTATTTGCTCAGGCGCACACGAGGACCTTCAAGAGGATCCCACGGTGGACGCTTGAACTTTCCTTGACCTTACTTACACCTAATACTTGGTGAGTGTCAGGTGTATGTAAACTTGTTACATGTTTAATTGTTATTAATGATTGGAAATCTTGAAAGTGGAGTCGAGTGTGTACTTTACCACACTCGTTCTCATCAGAAATGAAATATTAATGGTTGAAATGTATTGAATGAATGATTGAAATGCATTGAATGAATGATTGAAATGTATTGAATGAATGAATGAAATGTAATGGTATGCTATAGTTGCCTACGTCGTTGGAGTGAATCTCCTCGACACACAAGTGCACATGGGGATGCCCAAATCTCATTGACCGACCTTGGACTCGAGCCGGCATGGGGTTGGTCGGGAACCTTGGCGAGCCATGAGATATATAAGCTTGACCTAGTGAGAGGTCTTACTTAGCATACTCGAGTAGTATCGTCACAAACAAATGACAGGCGGGCCCGATACAGGGGTATGTAAGGTGAAAGGGGACAGGTTAAGTGGAGTTCTACGGACTAAACCTACCCGATTGACGGAGTGTCAATTCGTGGAGCTTATTGAATGTGCAAGTGGAATATAGCTCCTGAGGGCTCCAGTATCCTAGAATTGTTTTTGGTTATATTTCCAGTAAATTGTTAATTACTAAAATATGTTTGCTTGCTTTGTAAATTGAGATTGTTATTTGAGCAATGTGCTTGTATGTGTGTTCTTGGCTTCACGAGCGTTTTTGCTCACCCTGTAGATTTGTTTTCCTTAACAGAATTGAACTTGGCGAGGTATCGAAGAAACCTTCCTGCTACGCTTTTGTTTAGGGTTTCTATTACTTTTGACTTTGTCTTGGCTTTTGGGTTGTGTTCGGAATCCGAATGTAACTTTTGGAGTATGATGGTTGTTGAACACCCGATGTGCGGGTTGGATGTCGGATGACTTTTATTAAACTTGAACGCTTCCGCATTTATTGTATTTAAGTTTTTGACTCGTATGGTGTGGTCCGGCAATAAGTTTTAATGGAATTGCTTGAGTCCTGGCGAGAGTTAGGCAGGCATCCCGCAGATACCCTTTGGTTCGCCTTAGGGAGAAGTGGGGGCGTCTCACTTTTATTAGTTCTTAAGTAAACAGAAGTTAGTAGGCTAGCGACTTCTAGTTGTTAGTTTTATTTACTTTTATTTCCGCTGTTTCAACCAGAGAATAAATATGCGAATTTATTGGATATTTATAGACTATCCTTCATATGAGACTTGTACCGCACTTTATCTAGTTATGTTATTTAGTACTTTTAAAATTTAGTATAGCATGATGTTGCCTTGTATTCTTGAACGAAACTTGAGGATATGGTAGATGTCACGTGACTGGCACACGTGCGAGTTCGGGCCGTGACAAAACTAGTCTAAGTGTATCCAAAAACAATCATTTGGTTAGCTAGGAACACGAATTTCTTTTACTTATAATTGCTTTCATGTACATGAAGTTTTCTAATTAAATTAGATTGATTGCATGAGTTTCTTTAGATAAATAAGTTATATCGTTGTCACAATGTCCCTTATGTATAACCTTAGGATGCGTTTGGCACATGGGCTGGATGACAGGGAATTACTTATCCTCGAGTTACTCATCTTGGGTTGAGTCATTCTTGAATGAGTAATCGTATTATCTAGTGTTTAGTTGGTTTTACATTAGATGAGATGTGTTAGGAAATAACATCATCCTATGTTTGGTTAGAAATGGTTAGAAATAGGATGAGGTGGGATTATGTATTATAGACTAAAATACCTTTTTGTCAAACCAACAATTAGGAGTATTAACCATGCTTGATAAATCCAAAATCAACTTGTAAAAAGTAGAAATTTTAGATTTTAGGTTTTGGGCTAGCACTACGAGACCATACTTTAGTCACAAATATCTTAGAGTTTCGATCCTAGTTCAAATTTGGCCCAAACTCACAAGTCTTAATTGACATATCTAATCTTTTATGAACTAAAATTGACCGCACAAATATGATTTTGCTTTTAGTAGGGGCAAAATAGTCTAAAATTTTTAGTAAGGGCAAATTGGTCAAAATATTAGTTTTATTAATAATAGGGGCAAATTAGTCTAAATTTTAGTTATTTCATTAATATGGGCAAATTAGTCCAAAACATAGATTTTTTTATTGGTAGGGACAAATTTGTCCAATATTTTAATTATTTCATCTATATGGACAAATGAATTAAAGAATTAGTTTTGTTAATTGTAAGGACAAATTAGTCCAACATTATGTTATTTCAGTAATATGAGCAAATTAGTCCAAAATTTAATTTTTTATTGGGAGGGGCAAATTTGTCTCAAAAATTTTATGTCATTAATAAGAGCAAATTAGTCCAAAACTTAGATTATATTATAGCAAGAGAGTAAAGTTATATAATTTTAGAGTAAAGTATTATTCTATTAGCAAGGATAAATAAAATTGAATTGGTATTATCCTAAGTTATATAACTCTTACTCCTTCTAGAATAAGTTATATACCATCTCCCTCATGGGATTATTTTATCCCCTACATGAGGGATTAATTAGGTTAAGTGGGATATATCATCCCATGCAAAAAATTAAACCAAACATGGGCGACACAGGATTAGCTAGTAATCGAATTCTGTGTCATCCCATGAACCAAATGACCCTTAGGGACTAGATAAGCTAAAATACGCTATTTCCCGTACCTCCTTGATTGCCATTAGCAAATTTTCCAAAACTCTTCACATTGTATTGGTGCTAATATTCAAGACTAGTTCTGGGGTAAGCTCTGAATAAGTTGTATGGTGATACAATAGGTGGCCAATTATGAATATCAAATGTCAAATCCCATCCTATGACTCGTTAGTTTTACATGTACAACAATGGTCCCTAGTTGCTGGTGCAAAAAAAGCTGCAAGATTCATAATCTTCCAAATCACACAAGTGCAAAATTTTTTATTTTTTTTCGCTGCTGTATTAGACAACTAATGTGAAGGGGGAAAATCATCTATCTTTAACAACCTTCTGCTGCAAAAATTGTTCACAAAGCCATATTCATCAGCATGCATATGCATAAATTCTATTACAATTTATGAAGAGCTTGGTCCACTTCTTTAGCGATACAAAATCTTGCCCAGGTGCTTAAATATTTCTCTACTCGTACAAGGGAATTAAGCCAACTACAATGCCCATGCCAAAGGCATAGAGCTGATGGCCGCTTTGCAAGTGAAAGCATAATCTAGAAAACTTTTATCTTCCATGAAATAACACAACAAAAAGAATGTCCCAAAACAGAGCGAGGCAATCCTTAGAGAGAAACCCTTCATTATTCTTGTGCTTTTATTTTAGTTTGGTTATCAAGATCTGAAGGTTTTTTTTCAATTCGATTAGTTGATTTCTAGGATTTCATGATAGTGGTTGTTTATATTCATTTTTGGTGAAAACCATCACCTATTAAATTCAAAGTCTTTATGGTAATTATTAAAAAATAAATTAACAATAAATTGCGGAAACGTACCTGAATTTATGTTGAATAACTGGTACTTGAAACCTCAGAGATTTTGAGGTAACCTTCTAACTGAACATGTATTCGCTAATCTCTTGAAAGATACCTTTAGTTTTTCTCTGGTATCGTTCCTGATGATGGGATATCAAGGAAGAGTTATTTTTGTAGTATTAGAAAATATGACAATAAGAATACGTGTGATTTGGGGAGCATAACCCTGTTTATAGATAAATTTTTTGTTATTTTTTGGACTCCTATTTTAATCCATCATAAAAATAGAAATTGCTCTTAAATCTCTACATATTAAAGACCCACATCCTCTTAGATACATTAAAGTCCAAATCATAATTGATTACTTTATTTAGATTTAATCTTATTTGATAGTCTGCAATATATAATTATTCACATATAATTCCAACACTAGATTAAAAATCCAATAATCTCCCACTTAGACTATATGTGTAATTTTATAATTATATTTTGCAATTAACCATATCAGTTCAACTTTACTATCATTACCAAAATGTAACTACAGTTAATTCGATCCATCAATTACATCAACATAGGATCAAAGTGGTCTTTATTACAATTTGATAGTTTAACCCATTAATGGTCACATATACTGATACAATTGAATAACATAAATCATGATATGGATATGTAACATGAAAATTTCATGGAATGTGATCAAAACATGTCTATTTTCAATTGGTTCACCTTAAACTTTTATGAAATCAAACCATACCAAAATTAGAGTATAAATAAATTCAAACTTTATTTATACATAAAATATCCTTAAATTATTAATAACCGAAAAGTATCAATATCGTAAGACTATTTAAAATGACAAACTCCCACTAAAACTGAACATCATTTAATAACATGTCACTTATATAAGCAGTATGCTCATAAAACATTTTGGGTGAAAAATTCTTAATTAGCGGATCTGCAATCATAGAGTTTGTCTCGATATACTTTATCGACAACTGTTCACTTTATACTTTTTTTTTAACAGTTAGGAATTTAATATCTATATATTTAGATTTTTTCGATCTCATGTTGTTAGTGAAATACAGGACTATGGATTTATTGTCACAAAATAATTTTAGTGGTCTTTCGATACCATCCATTATACATAATCCTGTGACAACATTTCAATACCAAATTTAATGATCGGATGCCTCAAAACAATTTATAAATTCTGTAGCCATAGTAGAAGAGAATATAAAAGACTGTTTAGTACTCTTTTAGGATTTGACACCCTAAATACCAAGTAGATATAGTCTAATATTGATTTCATACTATTTTTACATATCGTATAATCGGAATCAGTATACCTAATAATTTCAAGTTTATCTGACCTCGGATATGTGAGGATGTAGTTTTCTATTTTTTACAAATATCGCAAAACCTGTTTGGTTGTTTTTCAATGATCTAATACAGTATTGCTTAAATATCAATCTAATATCCCAATAATTTATGCAATATTCAGGCGTGTACTGACTTGACTATGCATTAGACTCCTTACTATTGATGCATAAGAAAACTTTTACATTTTCTTTTGTTCAAAAGCATTTTTTGGGACACTAATTGATACTATACTTGTCTCCTTTAACTATAGGTGTGTCACATGATTTACAGTTTTGCATTTCATATTGTTTAAGAATTGTTTTGATATAATTTTTTTGTGATAATTTCAAAATACTCCAAGAGTGGTTTTGGTGTATCTATATGCTTAGTACAAAAGATGCGTCACCAAAATTTTTTATGTCAAAATTTTAAATTAGAAATCTCTTGATTTCATGCAATAGGATTATATTGTTGTTGGCAAATAAAATATTATGAACATACAATATCAAGAAAATATACTTACTTCTATAAAATTTATGATATATACAATTATCTACTAATTCATATCAAAATTAAATGAGATGATTATTTGATGAAATTTAAGTATTATTATCAAGATACTTGCTTGAGCTCATAATTGAATTTTTTTAAATTTGTAAATCATATTCTTTGTATCTCCTGATACAAAATTTTTTAACTACACCATATAAATCATTTCATCAATGTTACATTAAGAAATGTTCCTTACATCCATGTGGTGTAATTCAAGATTAAAATGCATCACTAATGTCATGATAATTTTAAAAGAATCCTTCGAAGAGATCGAAGAGAATGTTTTTTTATAGTCAATACCTTCCTTTTATGTAAAACCCTTAGCGACAAGATAAACTTTGTATCTTTTCACATTACTTTTTGAATCTTTCTTGATTTTAAATATCCATTTATAACTAACAGATTTCGCTCACTTTAGCGACAAGATTCCAAACCTCATTGTCTTTCATGTACTCAATCTCTTCATTCATGGTATTAATCCACTTTTAAAAATTTAAACTTTTTATAATTTGATGGAAGTTGATTGGATGATCTTCCATCAATCTAGCATCATCTTCATGTTTTTGAAGAAAAATAATGTAATCTTCTAGCAATGCGCTTCTCCTTTCTCTAGTGGATCTTCTTAATGACACTGATTTTTGAAGAGATAGAGTTCATTTTCCTATAACAGTTTGTTCTTCGACATTATCTTGATTTGTTGTATCACAATTAAGAATAGGAATAGGATTCTGAATAAAATAAATGACACCTGTGAAAATATTTAACATATTTCTCTTCAAAGATAATATCCTTTACTATATCTTCTTCCCCAGACTCGAATCCTAAAATAACAATTAATTGATTTAGTCTTGGGCTAATAAAACTTATAATTCTTGAATCTTTCAGAATATACAATAAAATAATAATTAATTGTTCTTAAATCCAGTTTCTTTTCATTTGACTTTTAAGGTCTTGTCTCAATTAGACATCCTCAAATATGTAAATGTTTCAAATGGGACTTTTTTTTGTCCAAATTTCATAAGAGATTTTGATAGTTGTTTTAGTTAAAACTCTGTTAATAATATATGTTGCAGTTTTAAGTGTTTCTCTCTAAAATGATTGTAAGGTAGAATGACATATCATACTCCTTACCGTATTCTTAAGCGTTCCATTTCATCTTTCAGTTACACCATTCATAGTGGGTGAACTCGATATAGTGTACTATGGGACGATCTGTATTTTTTTAGGTATTTAGCAAGATGCTGTTCAGCTGAAACGTCATATCTACTATAGTATTCACCACCACAGTTAGATTTAACGCTTTTGATTCTTTTGTTGATTTGATTCTCGATTTCATATTTAAAAATTTTAAACACCTTCAATGACTATGATTTTTTAGGAATGAGATATATGTACCTATATCTTGAAAATTTGTCTATAAATATTTGAAAATATTATTGATCATTCGAAACAAATGTAACAAATAACCCACAAATATCTGTATTTATAAGTTTTAAGACGTCCAATTACTTATTGGTTTCAAATCTCCTTTTATTCATTTGTTTCCCCTTTATACAGTTAACACAATCATCAAAATCTGTAAAGTTTAAGGAGTCGAGAATTTCATTTGAAACAAATTTTTTCATTCTCCGTTTAGAGATATGATCCAATCTCTTATGTCATAATGTAGTTGAATTCTTATTGGTTAATTTTTTCTTTACTCCTCTAATACTTAAATGTAGATATTCATTAAATGAGACAATTCTATCAATTAATTATTGATTATCATAGTGTATTAAAGCATCAGAACCAACCAATTTTGAATCATGAAATAATTTAAAATTTTCATTTCTAAATGAACAAAAATAACTAAATTTGTCTAAAACGGAAATAGAAATAAAATTTCATCGAAAAGATAGTAAAATAAATGTTTCATCCAAATAAAATTTGATTTTTAACAATAATCTAAAAACTCATATTATCTCAACTTGAACTATTTTGCCATCGCTTACGTAGATATATCTTTCATTATTATTGAATTTTTCATAATTTAGGCAACCCTGCATGGACACATTGATGTGAGTTGTTGCACCAGAATCTAGTTATCATATGTGTTCTAGGTATCGAAGTTAAATTAACTTTAGAACAAACCAAATTAAGAGGCATACATTTTTTTAGCACGTCAAACGTGATAGTTGGTGCAGTGTTTTTTTATGTCTTTTAGCTACACAGAAGAAACAACAATTTTTTTTCCAAATCAACCGATTGCTTTTGTTGTTTCTTTTGAGGTACTGCACCTGCAGTTTCTTTATCCTTCTTTCTTTTATGTCATTTGAAATCAAATGAGCACTCTCTATCTAATCTTATTTCAACATTTTCTCTTTCTTTATACAGTGTGAGATGAGTTCATTCAGAGAACATGTTTTTTTTTGACAGTTGTAAGTTATCTTAAATTAATTAAACTGTGTAGGAAGAGAATCAAAATTAAATGTACTAGTAACTCTTCAGAGAGTACTAACTTAAGTGCATTTAATTTCGAAACAAGATGAGACATTTCTATGATATACTGTCTAATATTACCTTTTTCACTATATGTTATTGAAATTAGGCAGGTCAAGAGTGTACTTATTTCAGTATTTTCATTCTTAACAAAACTTTTTTCAACGTCCTGAACAAACTTCTTAGCGGTAGCTGTCGTTTCTGATATTGTTCCTTTGAATCCTTTTGGAGCGACATTTTTAATGATTATCAAGCACAAATAATTTGATCACTCTCACCTTTCCTTATCACTCTTTTTATCAGAGGTACTTTAATATGGAGGAGAATCATCTCTTAACACAAGATCGAAACCATTACTATGATGATTCCACATCCCCTTAGAGCGTACCCAAGAGTTTGACAAACCGTTCACCTAGATCTCATCAGGTCTCATGCATCAGTCCTAATATAATACAAGAATCTCGATAACAAAAGCAATAACAATTTCGAAATTTAGATATATACATTCATGGTCACCAAGTTTCCATACAGACTTATAATATACTAAGAGATTCAAACTCAAATCAAACTACTAGAACTAGAAGAACGCTAGAACAAAAAACAAGGGATCTAGACCAAAACACTAGTTTTCTCCAACTCACATTCCCACATTTTCATCCCCTGTAAGGAAAACAAACTAACGGAATGAGCTATCATCCAGTGAAGTTCCAAAATAACATACAAACGAAGTAGCAAGTTGACAGTTACATATATTTCAATCTCAAACTGAAAAAAGTAAACGTTCACAAGATAAGTCAGTAATATTTCAAGTAAACGAGTCAGATAAGCATTAACACTTTCACACATAAGGATACAATTTGCTCTTGCGAGCTAGTTAAGCAAAAACTTGATTAGGATCCGTTGACACTTCATTAACCATGGAAATATAGTAACAAATTCAGTAGAGCACCACTTATCTCCAATCTCCATCCACCGATCAACCCTCTACCAAACCTGAACTCCAAAGATAACAATGAAGGTAATACTCGAATATACCAAATTCAGTGGATCGAATTCAATGAAATAAATAGTAAATAGTACCCATGGTTCATCAATCTCCTCGACCAAACTCTTGTTGGCTAGATTCGACTAACTAGTCGATGGGGTGTGGGATCCTGAACAGTTAGTTTCAAGTCATGTACATAAATATTAATTCACATGCAAATAGTGCATAGTATTTTAGTCAAGTTAGAACAAGTGCGATAAAGTACACACTCTCCCAACCAAACAAGTCAAATACTGTCCAATCACAACAAGAGAGCATTTTAATCAAATGGCAAGTTCTACCATGCAATTTGAAACACTCATCAACCAATTAAAATCTAGCAAATCCAAGCTCAATCTTTACTTCCTGACCACTTTCGAAATCTACGATCAGATATTATATAGTAAGAAATTATCAAATTTCCAACATAGAGGTTCAAAAATCACATCTAGTACTTGTGAAAATTAACGAAAACAATCACGTAAATGCAGCTCACTATTATAGGCATAACATGGAGCAAAAATATGTTAAATGTAGACATGACTTTTTGAAGAAAAGTGACAAAATCTTGAGTTTAAAACCAGACATTTCCGACTATAAAATATTTTAGGGCAAACAACATTTTTCGCCTCTTAAATCGCTTGGTTTTAGTTAAAATCCAATCTATGTGTGAAAATCAATGTGTTCTTAAGTAACTTTGAATAAAGTAGGTCCAAATCACTCTAAACTTACCTCTCAACTCTTACTCTCTCTCACTTGACCAACAAGTGAAAATTTCAGCAGCATCTTCCCCAAATTTCTCAAGTTAACCTTCCAATTCAAACCCTATTTTCATGGCAAAA
Source organism: Coffea arabica (assembly GCF_036785885.1). Lineage (NCBI taxonomy): Eukaryota > Viridiplantae > Streptophyta > Magnoliopsida > Gentianales > Rubiaceae > Coffea > Coffea arabica. Next base: position 31,727,958 of record NC_092313.1, read on the forward strand.
TCACTAATAATTAAGATAACATAGCATAGGGTATACAATGCATGTTCTAGATAAGAAAATCTAGCAAAATTTTACATATATAAAGTTCTAAATTAAACTACATATATCTTGCATCAAAGGTGGAAATTTCAATAAAACTTACCAAAATCATGAAATCTCCATAAGCGTGCTTCCTTTAACTTCTTTTGCTTCATATATTGGATAAATTTCAAGATACAAAAAGGAAAGAGATGGTTCCTAGCATTTTTACCTCAAATTCTAAGATGGAATGCAAATCAAGAGTTTTCTTTCTCCAAGATTTCACCAAAAGCTTCCTTCTGCATTAGCTTTAAAGATCTACAAAATAGATTAGGGTTTCTCTTTGCTTTTCTCACCAATCAAGCAAGAAATCAAGGCTTGAAAATTGAGTTTTTCTGTCCTTTTTCCCCTTTCAAATTTTGTCCACTATAAGAAGAGAAAGAAGAAAAATGGTGATGAAATAAAAGGTTTGGTTTGGATTGGGATGAACTTATTCTTGATCAAGACTTTGTATATGAGTGACACTTGACAAAATTTGGTTCACCTCTATCTTTTTGTCTCTTGTTTTTGTTTTTAATCGCTAACATATCTTGTGTTCCACCAATTAACTCTTAACATCTTTTGTCACACAATTCCCTTTACACAAAACTCCTTCTTGTCTACCAAATTTATTATATACACCTCACTAGTTGATCACACTAATATAATATATTACGAAACTTAACATGCACCAATTTTAATAAGGAAAAAGCCTAAAAATCATGACTCAATTATTAAAACAGCCAAAAAATTAAGGCAAGTAAATCAAAATAAATAAAATATAAATTAACTTAATAAAAATATAAGAAAATATAAACTAACTTTTGGGTTCTCGCTCTCTCCCCCTTAAAAGAATTTTGATATCGAAATTCTTATCTTTACTTACAAACAACTCGGGGTATTTCTTCATATCTTTTTTTAATTTCCAGGTTGCTTCTTCTATTTCATATTTTTTGCATAGAACTTTGACCAAGGAAATTTGCTTATTATTCAGTTCCTTCACCTTTTGATCCAAGAGTCAAATAGGTTGTCTTCATAAGTTAGAGACCCGCCAATCTTGACATCCTTTGATTGAAGTATATAAGTCAGAATTGGATGATAATTCTTAAGCAATGAAACATGAAAAAATTATGAATTCGAGATAAATTCGTTGGTAACTTCGATTGATATGCCATCTTTCCTACTCGTTGGAGAATTTTGAAGGGACTTATATATCTCAGTTTAAGTTTCTTTCCTTTTTTGCCTTAATACTGCCTTTTAGTAGAGTGATCTTAAGAAATGTTTTATCTTCAATTTCAAATTTTAAATTCTTTTCGATTATCTGCATAGTTCTTTTGTCGATTTTGGGCCGTTTGAAGTTTTTGACGGATTAGTTTCACCTTTTAGTATGCTTTCTCAACTTATGGTATTGCTGTCAAGTCCAGAACTTTTTTCTCTCCTACTTGATTCCAGTAAATTAGTGAACGACACTTTCGCCCATAAAACGCTTCATATAGTACCATTTGAATAAAAGCATAATAACTATTGTTAAAGTAAACTCAACCAATGTCATGTATTGGCTCCAATTTCCTTCAAAATTCATAATACATGATCTCAACATATCCTCAAAGGTTTGAATGGTTGTCTCCGATTGTCCATCTGTTTGGGGATGATATGTTGTATTAAAATTCAACTTAATCTCTAAAGTTTCTTATAACTTTTGCCAAAATCGGGATACAAATCGTGGATTTCTATCGGACACTATATTCACCTATATCCATGTTATCTCACGGTCTCATCCACGCAGAATTTAGCGAGCTTCTCCAAACAATACTTCATATTAACTGGTAAGAAATATGCCAATTTAGTTAATCGATCCACTATCACTCAAACTGTATCATAACCCCTTTGAATTTGTGGCAAACCTGACACAAAATCCATCGTAATGTGTTCTCATTTCTACTCAAGTATTTCTAAAGGTTGCAGCAATCCGAAAGGTTTCTGATATTCAGTTTTAACTTCCTGGTAAGTAAAACATGTTTGCACATATTAGATAATCTCCATTTTCATATTGTCCCACTAGTATAATTATTTTAGATCTTGGTACATCTTGTCACTCACAAAATACACCGTATATCTGAAATGGTGAGCCTCTTCCAAATTTTCTTTTCTAACTCTTCATTCTTTGGTACCACGATTCGATTTCAAAATCATAAAATTTCATCAGGACCTACATTAAAATCTGGTAACTCTCTTTTTTGCACTTTCTCTAGTCAACTTACATTGTCGGTTCCTTTTTCTGAGCCTTTTTAATACGTTACAATAGTGTAGATTTCACTGTAATATTTTCAAAGATAACTTTTTTGTCGCTCGAGATGCGAGTTCCATTCACTAATGTTTTCTAACAGGTTCCACTCCTTCATCATTAATCCTGTTAGTTGAGCCTTTCAACTCAGAGGATCTGACACTATATTGGTCTTTTCAAGATGGTAATTGATGGTACATTTATAATTTTTCAAAAATTTCATCCACCAACGTTGTCTCAAATTCAATTTTTTTTGGGAAAATAGATACTTAAGACTTTTATAATCTATATACACCTTAAAGATCACCTCTTATAAATAATGTCGCCACTTTTTTCAAAACAAATACAACAATTACAAGTTCTAAATCATGAGTCGAATAATTTTACTCATGAGGTTTTAACTTTCGAGAGGCATAGATAATTATGTTCCAATTTATATTAATACACCCCTAAACCTTTCTTCGAAACATCTGTATATACGATGAAACTATTCTTTTCATTCGAGAGAGTTAATACTGGCTCCATGGTCAACCTTTTTTTAAACTCTTGAAAGCTGATTTCACACCTAGTGTCCCAGATAAATTTATCATGCTTTTTCATCAAATCGGTTCAAAGTCCTGTAATTTTTTAAAAATCCTTTATAAATCACCAATAATACTCTGGTAGACCCAAGAAAAAATAAATCTCAGTAGAATTCTCTGACTGTTTTCACTAGGCAACAGTTTCTATTTTAGCCAAATTCACAGTAAGTCTATCTTTTGAAATTATATGATCTAGTAACGATATTTTCTCTAATCAAAATTCGCATTTACTAAATTTAACGAACAATTGATGCTCTCTTAGGGTTTGTAATACTATACTTAAATGTTGCTCATGTTTCTCCGTAGTCTTTAAGTAAACCAAAATATCATCAATGAATACCATTATGAACTGGTCTAAATAGAGTTTAAAAATCCGATGCATTAAATTCATGAATGATACTGGGGTATTGATTAATTCAAAAGGCATCATTACAAACTCATAATATTTATATCGAGAGTTAAAAACAGTTTTGGCACATTTTTTTTCTTAATTCTTAATTGATAGTATCCTTGCCTAAGATCCAATATAAAGAATACCATGATTCCTTACAATTGGTCAAACAATTCGTCAATGTAGGGCAAAAGATATTTATTCTTAATAGTCACCGCATTTAAACCCCAATAATGGATGCACAATTTTAAACTCCTATCTTTCTTTTTAACAAAAAACACTAGAACTCCGCAAGAAGATTCACACTTCTGTATGAACTCTAGCTTTAATAAATCTTGTAATTGCAAATTCAATTCTTTGAATTCGACAGGTGCCATCCGATAAGGAGTCTTAGAAATGAGGGTGGTTTTAGGTGCCATATCAATTTTAAATTCTATCTCTCTCTCAGGAGGCAATGACACTAGTTTATTAGAAAAAAATCTGGATAATTGTTTATCACCTGTACATCCTTCAGTTCACCTTATCTCCCGGGATGTTGACTAGAGAGGTTAGATACCCTTGTGCTCCCTTACTCAATAATTTTGAAGTCTGAATTCTTGAAATAAGAGCAAATGAAGCTAAAGTATCCATCACGTCTAACTTTAAGGTCGCTTCACCTGATATGTAAAACTCAACCACTTCCGTTCTGCAATCCAACTGAACATAATATCTGGTTAACCAATCTATTCCTATAATTAGTTATAAAGTCTACTACCAATTTTCACTCATCAATCCAAACCTCACAGTTTCTATAGACTGCATTAGCAAATAAATACTGGTCATCTGTGGATGTTCTCAATTCTAAATCATATGGTAGTCTCTCGATTTTCACATCAATTTCACACATAAAAGTAGGATTTACAAAGGAATAGATTGTATTAGGGTCTATCAAAATCTTGGCTAAATGGTGAAAAATAGGGATCGTGCCTTCTACCATTTCAGATGAGTCAGACACTTGTTGTTGGTCTAGCACTATACCCTGGTGGGCTCTCTTGGTTTGTTCTCTCCTACAGCTGCTTGTTTAGAGTTTGATCTATCAGAAAATTAGGTCTCACTCCCCTCTTGAGGTGTGAGTGGGTAGGTAACAATTTGGTACTCGGTACTCCCGCATTGTACGTACTTCCGTGCCTTTAACCAACAATTGTCTTTGGAATGATTTGACTTTCTGCAAAATCCACAAGATAAACGAGAAGTCGATGCTTGGTCTGCTTGTGAGGCACCTTTCTATTGTCCTCTTCCACGTTGGGCTCCTTTTGGAGAAATTCATCTGGGTGCTCCCGAAAGTCTCACATCACCGACCCTTCTTCCTACCTTGAGAGTCGGTATATTTTGATCACCTTACCTTTGTCCGAGACTACTACTAGGCACAACTTTTTTCCTTATATGAAAAAACTTTACCTATGCTCTCGCGTGTTCGATCCTTTTGGCCTTTTCAAGAGTTTCCATAAACGTATTGATTTGAGCCGCTGCCAAAGATTTCCAGATTTTCACATTCAACCCTTGCACAAACAGTTTCTTTCTTCTGTTTCGTAACTACCAGTTCAGAAGCAAATTTGGACAATTTAGTGAATTAAGTTCACAACATCTGATAAAATTAGAGTTCCTTGATGCAGTTTGATAAAATTATCCTCTTTTTTTTTCTTAGATTAAGGGTAGGAGATATTTCTCATTGAACTCCTTTGCAAAGTTGATTCAAGTCCACAGCATCTGCAATCTCTCCAACTTTGCCCTAATAACGTTTCATCATGCCTGGTCCTGTCCTCCAAATTGAAAGACAGCGAACGTCACATGTTTCTCTTTCGTATAGTGCAGGGCTACAAAAATATTAATTATTGTCTCTAAACAGTTCTTGAGTGCCTCAGGGTCAGGTCCTCCAAAATATTTAGGTGGAGAAAATTTCTAGAAATGCTCTAGAGCTCTATCTTTTCTTACCTCAGGGTTCTTAGGCTGGTTAATAGGCGTTTGACCCTGTTGCTCTAATAAACGTGCTAAAATATTTATCATTTGTTGTATGACTATCGCTACTTGGTCATCTACTTCGGTCCTCAGTTCATGATTTTGCTCAACTGTCGCTTCTCTTTCATTTCTTGGTTCTTATTTCTGTTGTTGCCTAGGCTTACGTGCACAATTTCGTCTACTATCCATGCCTTTTTTAAAAATAGGGTTATATATACATAAGAAAGAATACATAGAGTTATAAATATGTAAGCAGAAAGAAATTGTCAAATAATGAAACCAAAAATCACGAAACACACTTAGTATATATAACACAAAAGTTCATATCATAACCACTGAACCAGTGCACAAAAGTACTGTACATATCAACCTTAACAAAGTCAAGTACACATAGCAAAGTCAAGTATTGTACACATTAACCTTAACACGTCAATAACAAAAGCAAAACCAGAATTGTGACGTGTCGATCCATCTACCCTATCTCACGTCCTACAGCCCCAATTTCCTAAGTCTCAAAATTAGTTCATCACCAAACCAGCTAATTTCATTTCTCCCTCAGGTGCAACTTTCCTTTTCTCAGGTTCAAAGTCAGATTCATTAGATACTATATTTGTTTGACCTTTCTCGGCTAAGTTCACTTGTACTACCTCATCAACAAGCATCCCACACTCAGCTAAAATATTCTCCATTTAGTCTATGACTTCTCTTACCACCCGAATGGAACGACCATTGACATCTTACACTTGTTCTCGAAAAGCATTAGTCCGCTCTAATTCCTCGAGAATAGAGGTTTCAAGCTTTCGAATTCTATCCCCTTGCATTCCTAGCATTGCTCTCAGGCATTGTGTAATGACCCCATCTTTCTCTAGGGGGGTATCCCAGGGTTTAGCGGATTGCCTGTTCAACTCTCGTTAGGACTCACTCACTCATTTCAAGAAAATAAATTGCAACTTCGAAAGAAAAAAAAAACAATAATTCCAAACTTAAAACGTACATTGATGCTTAAGTTAAGCTCCGAGGCTCATATATTCCTGAATATCTCAAAATATTTAACATTCCAAATACATTCAACCCTAATCAAGCACTAGCGCGAGTACAATCGCAAAAATTTAAAAACACTAGACTATGCTAACCTGTACTAGTCTCACGCCCTCGCTCGTACCTCCTGTAAGGAAAACAAATTTAACGGAATAGAGTGAGTCAAAGTTCAGTGAGATTCCAAAACTTCATGCAGACCCAAGTAGCAAGTTGGTCATTATGTAAAACTTGAAATATCAAAGTAGCGAGCATAAGAGTTCATAAAAGTGAGCAATAATACTTCAAGTAGCAAATATCAAAATGAACAAGTGTAAAGTTTTTAAAAAGAAATAATAACACTACAAGTAACAATCATTTCAATTATAAGGATACAGATGACTCTCAAGAGCTAAATTCCCGCTGCATTACTTGATCCGAACCCGTTGACACTCCATCAACGTTTGAAGAAGGAAACCATGACCGTAGATCTCCATTTTACACTAATTTTCATCCACCAATCAACCCTCTATCGAGCCTGAAATTCAAAATAAGAGTGGTGGTAATATTCGAGTATACCGAATCCAGTGGATCTAATTCAAAGGATTATACAATAAACAATAAACAGTAGTACCTACGGTTCGCCAATTTCCTCGACAAAGCCATTACTGACTTGATTCGACTGACTAACCAATAGGGTGTGGATCCAAGAAGTGAGATGGGATGAGAGGCACCTCCCACTCGGATTGAGTGTGGTACATGCTACTGTTCAACACTTACAAGTCAAGTACAAGATCTCGGGTAGTATTCAAGTTGTAAATATGTATATCAAGTCAATAATAACCAGTAAACAATAAGAAATCACATTAGGGTAAGTGCGATAAAGTACACCTTTGCCCATTCAAACAAGTCAAGTATTTCTTTCAAATATTAAGTTCAATCATGCACTTGGAAAGACTCACCAACAATTTATTGCATTTCGAAACCACATCCAAGGTCAACTCCTTGGTTGCAGTCCAAATTTGCGATAAAATATCATTGGACAGTTTGAAAGCAATTAGGGTTCAAATATATAAGAGTTTCGCTTAAAGAAAAGCAAATAAATGAAACTCATTGAAGTAGTATTCATTTTACTCATCAAACTCTAGAAAATTCATACTTGCTCATTTAGTTTCAATAAAGAAGCAATTAAAACGTTTAAATTCGGAACTTGGTCTAAAAGATGAGGAAAACGTCTTTCTAGTGGTCACTACTTTCACCTTTCAAAGGGTACGAGTTTTGGTAAAATTTCAACTTATATATCTCTACTAACGGAAACTTGAATACCATAGGCAATCCAAGTTCACTTCAACCTCAAATCGTCGCTCAAGTTTCAAGTTCACTCGCTTATCCTTTGGACGAAAATTTGGGCGGCATTTCCCCCATTTTCTTACTTTTTCCATCCAAGTATAACTTGGATTCACAAGCCAACAAACCTCCAATCCAATCACAAGTGATAACCAACAACATACATCTATTCAAGGCCTCAAAACCAACCAAACAAACCAAATAATAAACTTATCACCATGGATATCAAAGTTGGAAACAAGTTTAAAGAAGAAATTATAAGTAACAGATTTGTCATCCTTCGATTTTTTGGTCATAACTATAGCTAGAGATATCAGATCGAAGTAAATTTGATGGCATTTCAAAACTAAGACATAAGCCTACAACTTTGATGAAGGAATTAAACCCTAGTTCAAACATTATCAGGGTCGAAATTGGCAAAAATAGAAACATAAAAATTCTGTCGGAGCCAAAACAGGATAACTGAACAGTTTTGGTAAAATGGCTATAACTTGGTGTAGAAAAATCGAAATTGAGCTCTGTCAGTGGTGTTTAAAACTAGATTCATAGAGGTTTCCAACAGTATAAAAATCAGGTTCTACTTCATCTCCTACAACTACCGGAAAGCTCAGGAAATTGACTAAAATTCACCATCAAATGCTGAAATTTTGCATATCAACCCTAAAACTATTCATCAAAGCTGGAAATTCAACTTTCAACTCTAAAAAGTAACAATCATGCCACTAATTACTTCACAAATTCCATTTCCAAGTTCAATAACAACATTTGCTAGTTAGACATCAATAATCAAAGCTGAAAAATATAAACCTTAGCTGAAATTTCAATCACCACCAAACTAGAGTATCATCCAATATTTTCTAAGATTCAAAGTTTCTATAGCATATTTAGCAAGATTAAGGTAAAACAAGAAGTAGATGAACTTATGCCTTCCAAAAGCCTTCTTGAAATTGAAGAACCAACCACTTTCTCCCAAGATTTTCACCACTCCTAGCTTCCTAAGCACCAAGAAGTAAGTTTAATCAGTTTGGTTTGTGTGATCTCAACTCAAACAAGCAAGATCAAGGTTGGAATTGAAGGTTTCTTCTCTCTTTTTCTCTTCCAAATTTCGTCCAACACAAGAGGAAAATGAAGAAAACTTAGCCAAAAGGAAAGATAAGAAGAACGGAAAATGTCTTGGTCAAATTTCCATGGATTGCCAACACTTGTCACTTAAGATCTTTTCTTTGTTTTTGTTTTTTTTCTTCCATTTCCTTAGTCAATAATGGTGGCTGATTTAAGGGTTAATTTAGGAAGGTTTAAGTGAAATAAAAACAAGAATATTAGGGTAAGAAAGTAGTGGTCAAGTTGTGTGCTCAATCGGTAACAAACGGTGCACGTCGATTCAAGCCTATTTTTCTTAATTCTCGCGTACTTGTGTTTTAACTTATAATTCACTAACTTATTAATAGCACTTCTAATCACACACTTTCTCTTATCTAATACTCACTCTTATCCACCAAATTTAGTACACATACCTCACCAAGTTATCACAACCAAAGTGCACAAAACCCTAATTTGCTCTAACTATAAAAATAAAAGTAAAACTCTCGATTCTTTGATTTATTACCACTATTGAGAGAGTAAGTTAGTAGTAAAAAAATTATAAATTAACTTATTCAAAATAAGAGGGAATTATAAGAAAAATATAGGTGAATTTTCAAGTTGTCACACATTGGATCTCAGTTTGAACCCTATTATTGGTATTGGCCAACCTTCACCTCTCGTCCTCTATAACTAGGACCACCCGATCAGGGTATGAGTAAGTCCTCCAACAATTACAGTGTCTCACCTTGCGTCCCGAAACCCAATAGTGAATAGGTTCTCCTGGATGTTCTTGGTAACCAAGCACTCAGTGAGACCGTTCAGGATTCTTGTTCTTATTGTCTCCTTCCATTTCCTATATTACAAGCAAGTATCAAGAAAATAAGAAGACAAATGAAACAAAGTTGGCCACCTAACACTCTAAGTTCTCAGACTTAGATATTCGTACTTAAATTGTCACAACTACTAGACACTCAATTCACCTAGATCAAATTCAAATATAGACTCTGATATCACCAGTGACGACTCCACCTCCCCCCAGCATGTACCCCAAGATTTGGCGGACCGGTTGCCCAACTCTCGTCAAGTCTCACGCAAAAGTCCCAATACAATACATGAATCTCGATAGCAAAAGCAATAGCAATTTCAAAACTTAAATATATACATTCGTGGTCATCAAGTTCCCATATAGACCCATAATATAACAAGAGATTCAAACTCAAGTCAAATCGCTAAAACTAAAAGAACACTAAAGCAAAAGACAAGGGATCTAGACCAAAACGCTAGTTTTCTCCAACTCGCACACCTACATTTTCGCTCCTTATAAGGAAAACAAATTAATGAAGTGAGCTATCGGCCAGTAAGGTTCCAAGACAACATGCAAATGAAGTAGCAAGTTGGTAGTTACATATATCCCAATCTCAAACTGAAAAAAGTAAACATTCACAAGATAAGTCAGTAACATTTCAAGTAAACAACTCAGATAAGCAATTAACACTTTCATGCATAAGAATAAGTTTGCTCTGGCGAGCTAGTTCAGCAGCAACTTGATCAGGATCTGTTGACACTTCATCAATCAGGGGAATATAGTAACAAGTCCAGTAGAGCACCGCTTATCTCCAATCTCCGTCCACTGATTAACCCCTTACCGAGTCCAAACTCCAAAGATAATAGTGAAGGTAATATTCAAGTATAGCAAATTTAGTGGACCAAATCCAGTGAAATAAACAGTAAACAGTACCGATGATTCATCAATCTCCTCGACCAAATCCTTGCTGGTTCGATTCGACTAACTAGCTGATGGGATTTGGGATCCCAGGTAGTTACTTTCAAATCATGCACATGAATATCAAATCACTTACAAACAGTGCACCGTACTTTAGTCAAGTTAGAGTAAGTGCAATAAAGTACACATTCGCCCAACCAAACAAGTCAAGTATTATCCAATCACAACAAGAGAACTTTTCAATCAAGCAAAAAGTTCTATCATGCAATTTAAAACATTCACCAACCAATTAAGGTCTAGCAAGGTCAAGCTCAAACTCTGCCTCCTAGCTACTCTCGAAATCTACGATCAGATATCATATAGTAACAAGCTATCAAAAATCACACCTTGTACTTGTGAAAACCAATGGAAAAATCACATAAATGCAGCTCACTACTATAGGCACAGTATGGAGCAAAAATACATTAAGTGTATACATGACTTTTTGAAGAAAGTAGCAAAATCTAGAGTTTAAAGCCAAACACTTCCAACTATAAAACATTTTTAGGGCAAACAACATTTTCCTTCTCTTAAATCGCTTGGTTTTGATTAAAATCCAACCTATGTGTAAAAATCAAAGTATTCTCAAGTAATTTCAAGTAAGGTAAGTCCAAATGACTCTAAACTTACCCCTCAACTCTCACACTCTCTCTCACTTGACCAACAAGGGAAAATTCCAGCAGCATCTTCCCCAAATTCCTCAAGTTAACCTTAAAATTCCAACCCTATTTTCATGGCAAAACCACTAACAACCAAGATAACATATCATAAGGTGCACGATACATATTCTAGACAAGGAAATCTAGCAAAATTTCACATATATAAAACTCTAAACTAAACTACATATATCTTGCATCAAAGTTGGGAATTTCAATAACACTTAACAAATCCATGAAATCTTCCATAAGCATGCTTCCTTTAACTTCTTTTGCTTCATATATCGGATAAATTTCAAGATAAAAAAAGAAAGAGATGGTTCCTAGCACTTTTACCTTAAACCCTAAGATGGAATGCAAATCAAGAGCTTTCTTCCTTCAAAACTTCACCAAGAGCTTTCTTCCACACTAGTTTCAAAGATCTATGGAGTAGATAAGGATTTTTCTTTGATTTCTTACTAATCAAGCAAGAAATCAAGGCTTGAAAATTGAGTTTTTCTCTCCCTTTCTTGCTGTCAAATTTTGGCCACCACAAGAAGAGAAAGAAGAAGAATGGTGATGAAATACAAGGCTTGGTTTGGATAGGATGAACTTAGTATTGGTCAAAACTTTGTAGATGAGTGACATTTGGCAAAATTTGGTTCATCTCTGTCTTTTTGTCTCTTGTTTTGTTTCTAATCACTAACATATCTTGTGCTCCTTCAGTTAACTCTTAACACATTTTTTCACATAATTTCCTTTGCACAAAACTCCTTCTTGTCTGCCAAATTTATTACACACATCTCACTAGTTGGTCACACTAATATAATACATACGAAACTCAATATGCACTCATTTAAATAAGGAAAAAGATTAAAAATCATGACTCAACCATTAAAATAACCAAGAAATTAAGGTAAGTAAATTAAAATAAAGAAAATATAAGTTACCTTAATAAAAATATAATAAAATATAAAATAACTTTCCAGCCCTCACAATTACTTCAAGAGCTATTAAGAGGTTTTCTTTCGAGCACTTGAAATTTGTGCCATTGAGCATAGAAATATTATTGATGTTGGTAGTAACATTTATAAGATTATTCGCAACTAAATAGAAAACATAAAATAATTAAAACAAACTCACATACATCAAAATAATAATAAATTCAGAAAAAGGTAGAGCCATCTCAAGATACGATATTTTCATTAATATTTTATTTTTGGACAAAAATATTAACTTCTAAATGATATCTTGGCGCAGTAATAAATACTGACAATATAACATGTCAAAAAATAAATTTTTCTTTGAGTCAATTTATAATTCACATGTAAAAAAAATCAAATAATCATTACGTGTTTATTACCACAAGTGCATATGCAATTTTGTTAAATATTGACCTTCCTTTGGACCGATCAATATTCACAAAATAACAAATACCCAACTAGTTATATTTTAGAATAAATTAATTTTCACAAAATATGTCACTTTAGTGGCATATTGTTTCAATTAATTTATTCCAAAAAATATATAATCATACCAATATTCAAATTTAAAATTACACAAAATTTTGATCAAAAACAAATTTGATCAAAGTCAACTATGATTACAACGTGGTCAAACTAGTCAAATTGATCAAATCTAGTCAACCCAGTCAATTTTGGTCAAAGGTTGTCAAACCAATCAAATTTGATCAAATACAGTCACACAAATTAGTCAAATTTGGTCAAATATAGTTAAACCAATCAAATGGATCAAAATTTATTGGACTAAAAGTTCATATTCATAACTTAATCCAAATTTATCATTCAAGCCCAAAGTTTTTAAAAATCCATAAATACCTTATAAGACTATATACTTAGTGGGCTAACTTTATAGACTTTGTAAGATTTAAATGTTCAATTAACTTTATTGGGTTTACTCAAACTAGAGAAACCCTAATTTCTTTTATATAAATATAGGCATATTATCTCTTAAACTAGAAAACAAGTCAAAGAATCCAGTATTAAAACTTGTGCCTTAATATATTAATAGGTCACATGTCATGCGGGTCCTACCATGACTTGTGCAACAAATCATGTAAACTTAACATCAAAAAACCGATAGAAATCATGTAAGCATGCGGGTCCTACCAAGTTTTATGTAAATCAAAACTGTTGGATGAATAAACAAATAAGACAAGCCGCAAGACTTTTTTGTTGAGATAGGAAAAAGACGAACGACGCCCGAAACCAGAAACCAAAGTTAATCGTTCTTTATTAAAAAATTCAAAGACTATGAATTATTAAATTCAAATTATTTTTTAATAATCAAGCATAACCTGCTCTGATTTTACTTGTTAGTAGTTGTTTATATTCATTTTTGGTGAAAACGATTATTTATTAAATCCAAAATCTTTATGGTAATTATTAAGAAATAAATTAATAGTAAAATTGTGGGAGTGTACTTGGATTCATGTTGACTAATTGGTCTTGAATCCTTACAAATTTTGAAGTGGCCTTTTAGGTTAACACATATTCGCTAATCTTTGGAGAGATGTCTTTAGTTTCTCTCTAATATCTTTCCTGACGATGAGATATCAGGAAAGAACTATTTTTGTAGTACTAAAAAAATACAATAATAAAAATACGTGTGACTTAGGGAGCATAACACTATTTATGGATAACTTTCTTATTATCTTTTGGACTCCTATTTCAGTCCATCATAAAAATAGGGATTACTATTAAATATCTATACATGAAAGGTCCACATCTTCTTAGATACATTAAAGCCCAAACCATAATTGATTACTTTAATTGAATTTAACCTTATTTGACAGTCTGCAACATATAATTATTCACATATAAATCCAGCATTAGTTAAGTATCCAACATTTCATTCAATCAATGGCTGTGAAGAGTAAGGATCAGAGCTAGTTCTATTCGGATTAATTTTGGTATTGAGGACCCTAACAATCAGGATTTCATTGGGTTGAGTTTCAAGAAGTATTGTACCCCCTAAAATGCAGTTAATAAATTAGTTGATTTTATACCAAACATGTAAAATTTTTCATTTAAGAATGGACGTGATTCTCACATGGACTAACTTTCGTCTATTTTAATAGCGAAAGTTAACAGAATATCAAGCTAAAATGCTTGTACGAGTTCAGTGTGCTTTTTGGCATGAAAAAATAGCTTAGTGGGTCAACTAAGAATCTAGAAAGGTTTAGTAACCTACAATAACTCTACCCTAAGAAAATTGAGGAGGACAAAATAGCAATCAAGTTCAAAGAACTCATCCTGTATGATGATGTTCATTGAACTGCATCGAAGAAACAAATGCTAAGTATATGACAATGCAATAAAAATTCACCTTTGCCATGACTGTGGGTGGGGGTCTTTGTCGGTGGAAAAGCATCAGGACTTTAGCTTCATGCTCTAATGATCTATTTAGTTTGTAGTTTTCAGCTCATCGATCTATCTTTCGAAAGTTGGATTCAGTCTTTTAACTTTGATAGATTCCATATGTAAGTGCATCATTTGCAATAATTTTGTCTAAATTAATTTCTGAGGCCGTGTAGGTATGTTTAGATAAGACTGTTTTAAAATGGAAAAATGGTCAATTTAGTCTCTAAACTTTTTTTCCGTCGATTTAGTCCCTATATATTATTTATTGCCATTTTGATCCCTAAACTCATATTTCGGTTCCAATCAAGGAATTTAGCGGCGGCGCCACCTCATAATATCCATCAGGCTCCTAATTGAGCAACCCAAAAGGAGTATTTTAGGGACTTTGATGCTAGAGTTGTAATTAAATGGAGTAAAGGAGTAAATCAATGAAAAAAAATCCAATTCTAAACCTAGGGTTCTTTCAAAAAGTGAGATCTGTCCGATTTTTCCAAACCCGTGTACAAAAAGCACTGGTATTATATGCATCCAAAGAGGAACTGGGACAAAGCATGTTAAGCTCAGCTAGCGATCGAGTTGTTAACATTGTCATCCATTCAAATGGTTCATAAATAGGAAACTCGATTTATGAAAGAAATGAGGAATACTACAATAAAGACAAAATCGTGTGATGCTACTGCCTCGAACAATGTCGAATTGTGATTGTATGGACAGAGGCAAACCTATCACGAAGGTTTCATGGCTGCAGAAATTTTGGGGTGATTTTTTGTATGTGCTAAAGCTTAGAATTTGTTGAAATATTATGGCTGTTTAGAATTTGTTGCATGGCTCTAGAAAAATCTCTATTGTTTAACATATGATTAACTCCCACCAACCATGATTAAGCTATTAACATAACAAAATTGACAAGATTTAAGTCCTTAAACTTACTCGATTTGCTTGACTCCCCTTCCTCAATATTGCATCTTTCGTGCATTTCATCCCCCATTGCCTATATCCTTTGATTTCTTACGCCCTCCGATTCCTTATTCATCATAATCTATTTCGATTTTATTTAGTAGATCATAGACTAAAACTCAAGATTTTGTCCAAAATATTTTTTTTTTGTTTTCGTTTTGGGTTTTGGGTATTTCTCAAAAGACTTATCTACCGGTTAATTTTTGTTACAGCCCCATCATCAAAATCCTTAAAATATCCTTTTTGGGTTGCTCGATTAGGAGCTTAATGGAAATTATGCAGAGGTGCCACTATTGAATTCCTCGATTGGAACCAAAATATAAGTTTAGGGATTATATTGGTTAAAAATAATATATAGGGACTAAATCCACGGAAAAAAAGTTTAGGGACCAACTTGGTCATTTTTCCTTTTAAAATTAAGACTGTTTTAAGGCTGTTTGAATTAATGTGATTTAGTAAAATTAAGACTGTTCTAAAATATCGATTGAAGTAATGAACTAGTGTCTGAATTGTACTTTTTTGTATGAATCATGCATCAGTTCGATTACACAAGTCCTATACCTATCTATTAGACTAGATACAATTTGATACTTTTTGGTTTTATGGGCAAAATAGGCGAATCCAAAAAGGAAAACAACAGCAAAACAAATCACCTATTACACTATTTCAATAGTATATCTTACATATATAAAGCACGAATAGCTTGTGAACAAGGCCTGGTGGACCGGTTATACCGTGATTTGTGTGAACTTGAGGGGCGTTTTGGTCTTTTGTTGATGGGTGGCAGTGGCTCTGCTGGAATTTCACTTCTGTCCGCTTGGGCAAATGGCCCGGTTTCTCCGTAATATTCATGAACTCTGGGGGTGTTTGTTGGTTGCATGATTTTTGAGCGGCTTGGGGAAACGTGGGTGCAGATAGCCTCATTGAATCGGTGGACGCTCTTTGGTTTGCCTTCTCTCTCTCTTCCTTGCTCTCAATTTCAATCCTTTCTTTCTGACATTTTCTTACAGAAGTAATTTCAATTTCAATCCTTGCTCTCTCCTAATTACCACTCTCTCTCCTGCTCTTCCAATTAACGGACCAATTTCTCCCCTTCACTTGCTTACGCCTTGTGGCAAAGATCAGTAATCAAGATTAATCTCTCTCTTCTCCTAGCCACCATCCCTCCTTCCTCTAGGCTTCAGCCCACCAACCCTTGCCACCCTATTTGTAGAATAGTTCTATCAGTTATTTCTTAGCATTTTATTCTAACCTATCCTTAAACACAAGTTGATTTGGAATTCACCATTTAAAGATTCCAACTATCTCTTGATTTTGAATACCACTTTTATTGAAAAAGAAAACGAAAAAGAGAAACTCACCTACTTTAGCACATGATTTAAGAACACAAAATAACCTATAATTTTGCAGTTTATGGTACAGATTACAAAAAAAAAAAAAAATCATCAGCCAAGTAAGAGAAAGAATCATCAAATAAGTAAGAATTATAGATCCCAAGAACCTAGAAAGTAGAAAAGAAAATTTTAAGCTCACGAAATTATTAGACTCATTTTCAATGGATGATGTCCTGTTCAAAGAAACCATTGTTGCTCCCTCCATTCTTGAACACTTTTAATCTATCAATTAAACAATCATCTGAATTACAACAAAAAGGTCCAATATGAAACCCTGATTAGGAGACATGGTAGTATATATAAACCAAGGTCATAGTGGGATAGAGTTGAATAAAAATTATGTATCATGAACATAGACCTATTAATGTAAAACAAAAAAGCAACTGAATATACAAAAAAGATTAATTCAATTTTACATTGGTTTGAAAATATTTTTAATATATGTTTGAATGCTCATTCAAGTCTAGCAAACAAAAGAAAATGACAAACCCATTTTATAATTGTCTTTCTTTATTTCTTTCTTCTCAAAGATTGTTAAATGTGAAGTACTAGCAAATAGAAAGTGTCAAAAAAAAAAATGGAAATTGTCAAATTGCTTGTCTTAGAGAAGCAACGTGACTAATAAGCAAGGCTACACATTACATGTATAGCCATATGCCTTTTAGTTCTACCTAATTTTAGGCATTATTTACTGATTAATGCTATAGTAAAAATGTTAAATAATCATGCCTTTTAGTTCTGTCTAATTTTAGGCATTACTTACAGATTAATGCTATATGAAGAATATAAGATAACCTGATTTCAAAACCATGTTTATTTGTGCAATTAGGAAAGAACACACACTCACACACATGACTACTGTATCTAACAAAGAAAAAAATACAAAAAATATAACAGCAAAATAATGAGTCTCAACTACCTGACGCATGGCGTCAGGGCTGAAAAACTAGTATATAGATAACTTATAAAAGGATGAACATGTTTTGGGCTGGACCCTCACATGCCTGTTTGGCTTTTTAGTTAGGATGGAACATTGAAGTGTTTCGAAGATTGGGTTTAGCTCAGGGTGTGAACGGGGCTAACAAAACCAAAAGGTTAACGTTCAAACCTTTTTATTTATGTTAATAAGTTTGAAATTGTATTTAAATTTGATTTGTTTATTGACAAACCAAATTCAAACAACTTTTTATTAAGTCGAATTCCAATGAAACTCGAATAATTTGAATTTCTTAGATGAAGGTTTCAAATCGTGTGCTAATTGAGCCAAATTTAAATCAAATTTGGTTAATTATCAAATCAAACTCAAGCGTAGTCTTACACAACTAACCATAATTCAACTATCAAATAATTTGGTCTATCCTTAAGCTGAAGTTGGGAACATAGATTGGCTTGGCATTGGGGTAAACGCATCTATAATTTATGGGCAAGGCTTGAACTCACACTATATAGCAGTCAAGAATTGCTTTCGTTTCCTGCCTTTTCTGTCGTAAATAATTGAGTATTTCAAAAGGTATTGTTCCACATTGGAAAACCAAAGAGATTTATAATCATTTTATAAGGTTTAGCTTCTTATTGGATTGTATTCAGTTGGTAACTAGTGTAGGAAGTTGAATTGGGAGACTATCCAGTGCCCTCCC
The DNA here is from genome assembly GCF_036785885.1 of Coffea arabica. Classification (NCBI taxonomy): domain Eukaryota; kingdom Viridiplantae; phylum Streptophyta; class Magnoliopsida; order Gentianales; family Rubiaceae; genus Coffea; species Coffea arabica. Next base: position 31,746,478 of record NC_092313.1, read on the forward strand.
CTGCACGTTTTCCAATGGTGTCTTTCTTGAGATCTATAAATACCAGCCAGTATTTTATCCATTTTGCAACGTAATGCTCTTGAGATCTATAAATACCAGCACTTCTAATTTAGAAAGTACGCTCGCAACACGAAACTCAGTTAAACTTTCCAGACAGCTCATTCTTTCTTTCTTCTTCTTATCTTCTTTGCTGGACTTATTCAATACATGTTGTTTTTGTTCTTTCTTGTTTATAAGAAGAAGGTTTTTTTAATTTTGAGGAAACATTTCAATTTTCTTAATAATTTTTTAGAACGGTACTATTTAGCATGACTCAACCTTGTTCAAATTCCGTCTCCAATTTTGTTAGCATTGTTCGAATTATTTTTCAATAATCTATGAAACCATGGTCTCCGACAATGTTAGCACATGGCCTCAATCATCAGCATTAGTTGTAGTCACACTGCCACTCGCTAAGCCTTTTCCAGGCGCCTCTAAGATTGAAGTTTTCGCTAATGAAAACTTCAAATAAATGGCAAGAACGTGTACAGTCATTGCTCGACATCCTTGGAACTACTTATGCACTAATTGATGCTCAATCTGCTGCAACTACGGATGCTAAATCACAAGAGTCATGGCAATATGCCAACAAAATATGTCGATATACTATTTTACAAATACTTTCTAATGAATTGTTTGACATATACTCCAGTTGCAGGGAAGGCAAAACTATTTGGGAAACTCTGATAATAAAGTTTACCACCGAAAACACAACCAAACAAAAATTTATCGTAGAAAAGTACTACTAGTGATAGATGACCAACTACAACTAATTGAAGGCTGAAATCATAGAGTAGCAAATGTTACTTGAAGATTAGAAAAATGAAGACTTCAATTTGCCCAAGAAATTTGTTGTAGGCATGCTAATTGAAAAGCTGCTAGAATCGTAGACTGGTCACAAAAATAACCTCAAGTACAAGCAGAAGAAGTACACCATTGAGGAACTTGTGAAATATATCATTATTGAAAATTCCAACAGGAAGGAGTTAAGAGCTGCCAAAACTAAGGACATGACCCTCAAAGTCAATCTGGTACAAAAAAATAATAAAAGCACGCTAACAAGTCCCAAAGTCACAAGCCCAATAATCCCATATTTCGTTTGGATTAGTTGTTTTTGATAATGTATTTCAAAAATTTTACTATAGTTGTATATGTGAAAATTTTTTACTGTAGATGGTTAAGTGTTTTTGAGAGTATTTTTAGGGTGTTTTTGAGAATATATTTTGATGTATTTTTAAAATTTACAATTTTAATGTGGTATTTTTAAAATTTAAAAAAAAACTTACCCTCCTCCACTACCACGACAACCATAACCATCAGCATCAGCATCACCATGTTAAGGGTGGTTGCTTCTCTCCATAGAGCCAATGATTTTCTTTTCCAGTCCTGCCACGATACCAACAGCCGAGCATACTCCAACAGAAATATTAGGTAGTTTGATCATTTTGCTTTCACATATTTTGGCATCAATGTCTATCGTCTTTCAGTTTGATTCTGTATATTTAACCTTGAGGATTAACGCACTACACCTACCAAGAAAAGAAAAGGGGATTGAATTTGAGGCTATGATGATTGATGATTTCTCTGGCATTGAGAAAAGTGGCTCAAAGCTTGATAGGGCAACCAGAAGGCAAAATTGGGAAAAAGCTTACGTGGATTTTCTCTTCCTCCATGCAACCAGATTTTGCAGCCATGGTGGTACACTTTCTCCTTGTCCATTTATTATAATAAATCTAAGCCTCATATTTTCTTTTGCTTTTGCTTTCTGTGCGTGAATTTGTGGAAATTGAGGGGAGGGGAGGGACAACGGGGAAGGGAGGATGAGGGATGAGAAAGAAAGGGAAGGGAGAGGAAGAGGGAAAAAGAGGTAAGAGAGAAGAGGGGAGGGATGACACTGTGGTGCAGCAGTGAGCACTACAAGAAAACTGACTTTTCACGACGCCAGAAATATGCTGCAAAAAGTCCAAAAACCGCCGCGAAAACCTTTTTGCGGCACAAATGCGACAGAATTAAATTGTGCCACAAAAGTAGCCGTTACAAAAGAAAACGGCACAATTTTTCAACATGTCGCATACATTTGCATCACTCTTTGTGACGCCAATTTGAGTGTCACCACTCTACTTGCGGCACAAAAAATGCGCTACAAAATGTCCACAATGTCATGCGACAAAAACTTGCGTCGCAAAAAAGTCACCAATATAAAGACCAGAAATCAATTTTTTCATGGTACAATAATTATCATGCTCAAATATCCTAAAATCGAATATTATAACAAAATATAGTTCCACAATACACTAGAATAAAGTACCATACATTGTTTTAGTCAAATTCTACAAACTTTATCATTTAATATTGTTCGCTCCAATTACAAGATGTTTCATATATTCCAAAATGTGCTTGTCTTCAAAAGTACAGCACTTCATCATACATCTCTCAAAAACATCTTCATATCTCCCAATCCGCATGCTTCCAATGTACCATCAAGTCCAGGGCTGCAAAGTGTATTCTATTAGTCCCCTGCTCATATAACCCCAGCCCATTAAGCATGAAGAAAACGTTAATATAACAATAGATACTGAAACGGAATTTGTAATTCAACCTTTTCACAGATACTGAAAATTAAGACCACTTCTACTACATTATGTCCCCTAAATAGCTGGCTAAATCTTAACAAAAACAGCTCGTCTTCCCAATCATACAAATACTCAATGGAAAACTTGACAGAATAGAGTTATTTCCAGAAACTTTTCCAGTACCTCAAGCAAGTCGTTTGCAAGTAGTCCTGCTCCTTTTCTTCTTTGTATGATGGTTCTGGTATAACAAAAGACTAGTCAATTAAATATCAACAAGGAGCTCACGCACAAATAGTCATCAACAAGGAAGTCATGCAAAATTCAATATCAACAAGGAACTCAGCAAAATTGGTCTTCTATAGAAGGACCAACTCAAAGTACGCATACTATACCTCAAGAATATCAGCAATTGAAGAAACTTTTTTATTCATTTCACACTTGTTTATTTCAGCATCATTTGTTCCAACTTCCCTGTTCATTCTATCACCAACCTGTTACATTATCAACAAAGTGTGAAGAAAAGAAAATCAGGCCATAGCTGCTGATATTTCAGAGAGTTTGAACACAAAATCGAATTGTATGAATTAATATACAACCTCTAATGAGTCCGAAATTTGAGATTGTTTTGCTGCATTCATTTCTCTTCTTTGGAGTGATGCCAAGTCACATGTGGATGCCCTCTGGAGGAACAAAGATCAATAGTAACTAAAGCAATAAAAAAATTAGAAAAACTATAATATTTAACCAAATAGTTATCCCAAACCATTCTTGCTTCAAATTGAGCAATCAACTCCTCCTTAAAATCTGCCAATTTCGAATTCATTTCTTCTCGTAGTTCACCACGTATGATTTCCACTTTCTCATTCACTGCATCCTCAAATGCTTTCTTTTGTCCAGCATTCATGTTATTTGACATCCTATACACGTCTTTTGGAGTCGCACCTACCCCATAAGTTCGAAGACGGCCTGGTTTTTCAGGTCCAAGAATATTTTCATAGAGTATATCTTTCACAAAATTATCATCCCTGGATGTCTCTGGCAGTTTTTGTATTTCCTCATTCATAGTTGCCTAAATTGAAAAACAGACAGAAGAAAGAATTATTTATGAAGTAAAACCAATAAAAAGTGACTAAAAGCTATTCTTACAATTGTTTGTGAAGTCAACTCATCCATTTGTTTTCCTTGTCTTGAATGAATAAAAACGTCTAGTTTCGAAGGCTCTTTTCCAGTTTTAATCCGAAGCTGCCACATATTCAATGTACAAACTAAAGTGTTAATATTTCTAAATAAGACTATGTTCCAGAAAAAATTGCTAGAAACATAAGCATTAGAATTTAATATACCTCTTCCCTGAGGTTCACATGATCTTTTCGCCCTGTTCGATGTGGCATCTTTTGTTTTTTTCGATTCTTGCTATTAATCTTGCTTTGCTTCTAATTATGTACAAAACAGAAAAAGGTAGTTAACAACACATCAAAATCATAATAGCACTAGAATTTAATTCAAAAGCAAAAGAGATGTGACAATAAATACATGCCTTGACATCTTCTGAGCTCCAATAATCAACCAAAATAGGCCATTGATCCTCCTCAACTCTTGCAGGACAGTGTGCTAATAGCCATGACCTGTGCCTCCTATAAGGAGTGAAATACATGCTCTTGACTTTTGATTTCCAATTTCTCCACAATTTGCTGACCCTTATCATTTGTACTTTCTTGCATGTATCATCAATATTTGTATTTCTCTATCAAAAATTACAAAACAAAAGTTTAAACATTCACAAGCTACAAGATTGTATGAAATAAAAAGAAAAAAAATGTTGCTAACTTTGATAGTGAGTCAAAATACCTTAATATCTTCCCAAAATCTCTCCTTAGATCCTTCAGGCATGTCATCATTTTCAATGCGCCTAAACACTCCATTGTTCATAGTTTTGTTTTTTCCTTTTCGGATTTGTAAAAGATAAACCCCTTCCTGCTTTTGGGGGCTTATCGATACCTTTTTACAAGGGATCGATATGTGGATTGTGCTAGGAAACTATCTTTTATGGGTTTTATTAAAACTATGTCGTTTTTATGTAAAAATTAGGAACCGTTGTGAAATTTGCAGCACAAATTGAAATTTGCTGCTTATTTACCGCACTTTCTCCTTGTGCCACAGCAAAAGCGTTGCAAAAAGCCCGTTTTCTTGTAGTGGAGGGAGGTGGAGTATGGAGAAAGGGAGAAGTGGTGACAGTGGTGGGTGGTGGTGGGTAGAGGTGATGGGTGAAAAAAGAAAGAGGGTATAAAATTTTTGTTTATTTTATTTATTTAATTTTAAATATATTTGAAATTATGTGTGTTTTTAAAGTTATTTTTGGAGTTATATTTGAAGTGCTACTATATATTTCAAATACAAAAATAGTTTTTGAGAAATTTACTCATTCAAACAGAGCCCCAACTTCAAGAAAAGGAGGGGCTATTGCTACATTTGTAGAAAATCAGGACGTAGATATAGAAACAGAGGTGACAAAGCAAATGATAATTCTCTTAAGGTTAATTTAATTGAAGGAAATGAAATAATTGTTGCAGTCATCTTTCAAGTAAATATTGCAACAAATGTGAAAGAATGGATGGTAGACTTTGGGGCTACTCAGCACATATATGTAAATCGAGAAACATTTACCTCTTATACTCCAATAGAGGATGATGGCCTACCTTGAAGAATCAAAATTACTAAAATTCTGGGTAAGGGCAAAGTGCTCTTGAAACTCACTTTAGAAAAAACTTTGGTTTTTAATGATGTAGTGCATGCGCCAAACATTTGGATAAATCTTATTTTTGTAGCCTTACTTGAAAAAGTTGGGGTGAAAGTGTCATTCAAATATGACAAAATTGTAATGACAAAAAATAATGTGTTTGTGGGCAAAGGTTATTGTGACCACAGACTTTTTGTACTCAACATTTTCTATGTGATTAATGAAAATGCCTTTTTTACTACTTATATCGCTGATTCAATTTCTTTATGCCATGTTAATATTAGTTATATCAAGAAAATACAATCCTGTGGCCTAATTTTTGGTATTAATAATAATGTGGATAAATGTGAAATATGTGCAAAAACTAAAGTAATGAAGAAAAATTGGGTATCTGTCCAAAGAGAAATTGAATTATTAAATTTAATTTACACAAACTTGGATGATTTATAACAAACTATGACTAAAGGAGGTAAAAGATTTTATGTTACTTTTATATATAATTATTCTAGATATACCAAACTGTACTTATTTAGAAATAAAGATAATACTCATAATGCTTTTTTATCTTATAAGTTTGAAGCAAAAAATCAACTTAATAAGAAAATAAAAAGAATTAGAACTGACAGAGGGGGCCAATATTTAGCCTTGGACAAATTTTGTGAACATGAAGACATAATACATGAAATAACACCTTCTTATTCATTAGAATCTAAGAGGGTAGTTAAAATGAAAAATAGAACACTAAAAGAAATGGTGAATTTCATGTTAGTAAGTTCTCATGCTCTCAATAATTTGTGGAGAGAAACTATATTATTTGCATGTCAAGTACAAAATTGGAATTCACATAAAAAAAAAAGACTAGCAAAAAACCTTATTAGTTATGGAAAATTATAAACTAAATTTAAAATATTTAAAAGTATGAGGGTCTCTTGCTAAAGTGTTATTACCTAAACCTAAAAAAAGAAAATTAGGTTCTAAAACTTTTGATTGTAAGTTTAATGGATATGTTGAACATAGTGCTATATATAGGTTTCTTGTTTTAAGAAATAATATACTTGATTGCAACACCATTATTAAAACAAAGAATACTGAGTTTTTTGAATATATTTTTTCACTGTCTAATAAAATTTCTCATGCACCTGCTAAAATAAATAGAGAAATAACTTCTAATGAGGAATTGAGAAGGATTAAAAGGCCAAGAAAAGAATTTTCTTATGGAAACAATTTTCAAACTTATCTTGTTGGTAATGATGATTCAACTTATTTTGATGCTATTTCTTCTTCTGATTACAAATTTTGGAAAGAAGTAATTAAATCTAAAATCGATTCTATTATGAAAAATAAAACCTGGACTTTGGTAGATTTACCCTTAGTGCAAAACTTATTGGTTATAAATGAATTGTTTTTAAAAAAATTTAATTCTGATGGCTTTAAAGAAAAATACAATGTTCATTTAGTAGCAAAAGAATTTTCTCAAAAATTAAATATGACAATTTTGACACATTTGCATCAGTAACAAGAATTTCCTCCATTCATATTTTATTCGCTTTGTCTTCTATCCATTAGCTTTTTTGTTCATTAGATGGATGTTAAAACAGCTTTTTTAAATTATGATTTCAGAAAAGAAATATGTCTCAACCTAAGGGTTATGTTGTATCTAGACAAGAAAATAAGGTTTGTAAATTAGTCAAATTTCTTTATTGTGAGGACTCGCAAAATTCTCCTTGTTTTATTTTATTTTATTCTATTTTATTTTTCAGCGTGTATTTTCCTTACTTTCAATCAATTAATCATTTAATTTTCAGAGATTCTATAAGTGAGTATCGTTTTTAAATCACTTTTTTTTTCTAGTATAAGTGCGTACATGTTAAGTTTGAGGTGCATTATGGATGTGAGATCTTGGATTCCTAATGGTCTCAAATAAATTAAATATGGATAATTATAGTAGCTATTGTGTGAAAAATGTATTTTACCATGTGTTTTAATTTTCAAAGAGTATTTTACATACCAAAAGTGAAACATTTAATTGAATCATTAAAATCCTATTTTCAAAACTAAACCTTTAAGTTTAAATTAAATTCAACCAATTAATATTTTCGTGATTGTATGTGCATGCATGCATGTTTAGTACGGGGGTTCGAGTGATTAGTACCTTGGGTTAGTGTGCTTAAGTTTTAATTAAACTAAATTAGTGCATTAAGTGGATATTAAGTTAGTAAACCAATGGGTTAATTACATTGGATCAAGTAGAGTTGTAGTGTTGGGCCTTTAAGTTTTAATTTCATTAGAAGCCTAAGCCATAAACTCATTAATTACCCAAGCCCATGACCCATCTCTTGTTTTGCTTTACTATTAATAGACTTAGCTATTAGGTTAGTAGGACATAAGACAAAACAAACAAAGCCAACACCAAGAACAAGCTGCCGTGAGCTTGGAGAAGAAGAAGGGCAGCATCGGGTGAGCTAGGGGAAGAAAGAAGGAAGGAAAAAAAGAAAGAAAGAAAGAGAATCATTGGGGTTCATCCAACCTTGCTTGCAACCAACCAAGGGAACTTTGTTGGAGAGTTGGAGCTCAAGGATACATCTCCTCAAGTAAGTTTCAGTCACCAAAGCTGGACGTTGGTTTAGCTCATGAAGTTGTACTGATTTTGTTTCTTTTGGTGAATTGATGACCAAGTTTGTGTTATATGATGAATTGTTGGATTAATTTCTGTGTTTCATGCTTCAAGAGAATCGGCCAGCTAGGGTTATGATTAAGGATTTGGGGTAAACCAGTTTCCTAACTCTTGATTCTTGTGGTAAAACTTATGATTGATGATTGGAAGTTGAATCTAACTAGCTAGGAACTGATTTGAATGGCTGGAAATTCGTTTGATTGGGTGGAATTTAAATGAACTTCAAGTATTCCTTTTCTGTCAAGATTTCTGTCCGAAATTAGTCTGAAAATTCGAACATGTTGGGAGCTGAATTAGCCTTAGCAAAAACATAAAAGTTGTAGAGAATGATGTTTTATAGTTTCCTGCAAATTTTCAGCTCAATCGGAGCAACGTAGCCTGTGAAAAGATCGAAATACCCCTGCTGCCCTGTTTCTGTCCGAAAATGAAAATCAGCCTCTGTAAGTGGTTAGTTTGACCAGGAATATTACCGAATTGGTTGATGATGTCTTCTTAAGAATTATAGCCTTGTATCTTAGCTTTCAAATAGCTTTGGAATTACCTGAATTGGAGTTGTGTGTGCTGAGATATGAGTGAATAAAGCAGGACTGCTAGTTGATTTCTGCAGTGAATTTCGAACTGGAAAATATGGAGTTGTTTTGGTAAATTTGACCTAGTTAGGGTGAGAACTGGACTGAGTGGTCTTCATGAAAGTTTTAGGTCTTTGTCTTAGCTTTTCAACGCCTCCAAGAACGCCTTAAACGGACTTTGGTAGCCTGCGATATGCCCATTTAAAGGTAGTACAGTTAATAAGCCGATTAGTTGGAACTTGGTTCTGGGAATTGGGAATTTGACTAGGTTACACTGGAATTTGGACTAAGTGGTCTTCATCAAAATTGTATCCCTCTATCTTAGCTTCAAAATGGTATAAATTACATCCTAATCCGATAAGCGTAGCTTCAGATGTGTCTGTTACGCAAAACCCGTCAAATCTGTCTTTTGTTAAACTTCATTTCCGCACATGTTGTTAGCTTGATTTTTGTACTTATATGACTTTGAGCCTATGGAATGGCTATTGAAATGAGATGATATTGTGTGTGACTTTAGGATTGATTGAGGAAAACAATGAAGCCATAAATGGCTGAAAAAATAGGTAAATACAAAGGGCGTGTTGCCCAAATTTTTGCTCGAGAGCTAAGTTTGTATTTGAATTTGTATATTTTCGTTTGGCAAATACTATGACCATTTTCCATCTTAAAACATGATCCTTCTTCAATTGGAAACTCCAAATGTTTACTTACTCTTACCCAAATAAAAAGGAGTGGTTTAGGGTTTTCTTGGGTATTTTATCCTCCCTTTTACATGAATTTCATTAAGACATTTAGTCTATAATATCTACTTGAATATGAGATGATTTTGAACCATATAAACGATCCTGAAAACAGTATTTCTTAGCCTATCTAGTTGGATTCCGACTTGTCTTTGGTTCAAGTGTTTCCATTGGAAAATTTTATAACCCTTTTGAGTTGGGTTTTACGTTTCGACTATGAAACCCTAGTTATTTTTGTCCACGGGTCCAAATGTCCTCGTTTCACTTTAAAGTCTTTTATACGTTCTACTCTTGATTTCACCTAATTGTTTGTGTTAGGTGAGCTGTAATATTCTTTCTTGTTTAATCTTAGGTTTTCTTGGTGACTAAAGATAATATCCGGAAGGATATTTTGCACGTTGTTTTGCGTATATAGGTGAGTGTTCCTTGTTTGTTATATTTCCTTGACTTATTGGCTTGTTATTATTGATTGATAATGTGTTAAGTGCTTTCAATGATTGTTAAAACGAGTTTTCTAGGCGAGTGTGTACTTTATCGCACTCAACCTAAATAAATGTGAAATTTTCAATGATTAAATGATTAAATGCTAGTTGCGCATGAATGTAAGCCGTTTGGCTGAACTAGGCCCTGCCCTTCGTTACCGATCAACTTGAGCCAGAAGCGGACTCGGTCGGGCGATATGGTGACCCTGGGTGTGAACGTTGGTATACTCGAGTATTACCTTGTAGGTTGGTGGAGCTTGGCCAACGTCCAGGAGGGGGTGAATGAAATGAAACGAACGAACGAACGAGGGTTTTACTTACAAAAATGCATTTTCAAACAATTGGAGGAATAAGGAGAAATGTCAGGAGAACGAATGAACGAACGAAAACATGGCTCCCTGTGAGCCCGTATCCTTTTAATGAATGTGTTATTATCGCTTTCCATTGTAAATGTTTCTTGAATTATTGATACTCTATGTTTAATGTATTGGATTGATTGTTTGGTTATGTATTCGGAACCTCACTGAGCTTTTAGCTCATCCCTTTAGTTTTGTTTTCCTTAACAGGGAAGGCGAGCCAGGACGGGAGTTTTGGATAGACTAGCCTAGACTAGTTTCTTAGTTTTCTTTTGTAATGGTTCTCGCCCTAGTGCTTGGCACGGGTTGGATGTATGAAGAATTGAGAACCTTTGTAAATTCGATGTTTGTACTCTAATGTACATAAGTTTTGCGTTAAGTTTTGGATTGTCATTATATTTATTCCTGTGTTTTATTTCGATTTTAATTGAGGACTGAAGTGAACGACTGAGTCCCGGCGAGAGTTGGGCAGGCGGTCCGCCGAACCCTCTGGTTCGCCTTAGGGGGAGGTGGGACTGTCACATTTATGGTCTGAAACAAACTTCTAAACAGTGGTATGAGAAATTTGATCAAGTTTTGATAAGAGAAGGATTTTTATCTATAGAAGTGGATAAATATATATATACTAAAGTTATAAATGAACAATATGTGATGATTACTTTATATGTGGATGACATACTTATATTTGGTACAAGCCTAAATATTGTTAATAGTACTAAATATTTTTTTTATCTTCTAATTTTGATATGAAAGATTTGAAGAAAACATAAATGATATTGGGTGTTAAAATTGTAAAGAGAGGTAATGGTATAATGTTGTCACAAGAACATTTTTCAGAGAGACTTCGTAGGAAGTTTGAAAATTTTGATGTGACACGTGTGAGCATTCCTTATGATGTTAACGCTCAATTAAAGAAAAATAATGGTCACCCAGTTGCTCGGTCTAAATACGTTTAGATTATTGGGAGTTTGATACATTTGATGAATTTCACAAAATCTGATATAGCTTATACTGTGTGTAGACTGAGTAAAATGCTCACAATTCCAACCATGAGCATTGGTTTGCATTAGTTAGACTAATGAAATATTTGAGAAGTACCATGAATTATGATATCCTACATTGTGGATTTTTCACTATATTAGAGGGGCACAGTGATACTAATTGGATGTCTGATTTAAATGAGATAAAATCCACTAGTGGTTATATGTTCACCTTTGGTAGTGATTGGTTAAGAAATTTCTTAGCCGATATTCCTTCAACTAAGGATATATTGCCTCATATGTCCATACATTGTGATTGTCAAGCGGCAATTGTTATTATTAAAAATAAGTCCTATAATTACAAAAGTTGACATATGAAATTGAAACAAGATGTCATAAAACAGCTATTTAGAAATGGAATAATTTTCATTGATTTTGTGATGTTAGAGTTAAATTTAGCCAATCATTTGACTAAGACTGCAAGAAGAAAATTAATCCTTCAAACTACAAGGGAAATGGGACTTAGGCCAAACAGATATCAATAAACATGGTTACTTAACCTATGTGATTGGAGATCCCATAAAATAGGTTTATATGGATAATAACAAGTCAATAGTGATTGTAAAGCATTTCGAATTTTAAGTCCCTTTTGAGGTGTGTGCTTTGACTGCTAGTAGCTGTGAAATTAAGTTTATAACTCTTAATGAATTCATATTCCTTTGGGATGGTGTATCTAAGTAGTGTACACTTGATAAATTTACCTATACGAGAGTGGAGTGGGTCGCTCCTATAAGATTTTTTTGACCAAATCTTTAGAGTTCTCATAAATAACTAGGTAGGTGCATGACCTAAAAGCGCAAAATAGTATTGAACAAAAGGTATTGATAAAATCTCTGTCACACATCAAGAGTTATTGGTTCATAAAAATTCATATTTGACCAATAATTTTGTAGGTCATGCTCTGTCAGTATAAGTTTGGGTTATATTCCAAAAGGTACCAAACTAATTACATTACACCCAAACAAATCCAACAGATTATTTTTTTATATACTTAAACTTTTGTCTAAAATGTTTTGAAATAGGAAGGAGATCATTGTAAATAATTAGTATTTCAAAAGATATTGTCCCAAGTTGGAAAATAAAGAGACTTCCAATCATTTTATAAGGCTTAGCTTCTTAATGGGCTTGTATTAAGTTGGTAATTAGCATAGATTCGCACGCATGTAAGGGGATTTAAGTTGGGTCTATCCAGTGCAAACTGATGAATCTGCCTCCCCCCTGCGCGTGCGTCATGAGGCCTATAAATACCAGTCACTAGGCCATGCTTAGTTTTACTTCTATTCCATTTTGCAAGAGTTTTCCTAGCTGAAGTAAAGCTTAGTTCTATTCTATTTTGGAAGAGTTTTCCTAAACTATACGGATAAAGTTTTGACTCTTTCCACTTGATGATAAAGTTTTATCTCATAACAATATTTCTTTGACTGAAAATCTCCAACATATCTTTCATGAGGCCTATAAATACCAGTCACTTCTAGTTTAGAAAATACATTCACAACACAAAACTCCGGTTGATCTTTCTTGATAGCTCATTCTGTCTTTCTTGTTCTTTCTATTCTCTCTTCTCCTTCTCTACTGGATTTATTCAATAATTGCTGTTCCTGTTCCATCTTGTTTACAAAAAGAATGTTTGTTCAATTTTGGAGAAACATTTCAACCTCTTAAAATAGTTTCTTAGAATAATGTTATTTAGCACGGCGCAAACTTGTTCAAATTACGTTTTCAATTTTGTTAGCATTGTTCAGATTATTTTTCAACGCCTTCTTCCTGGGCGTGGGTAATAGGTGCAAGCCATTTGAACACAAATAGAAAATTCCCTTCTTAATGATTTCCGCCAAACCAAATGAGCATACGTTTGCATGATGACAACCAAGCTTTTAAATAGGTGTGTACTATCTGCAATGACTGTTAATGAAGCCAGGCAAAAATATTAATAGTTTATATATAAATTTATAATAATTTATAAATATTAAACACAAATTATATATAGTTAAATATTTAATTATGAGTTTGAACTAAGCTTAATTTGAATTTGAAACTCGTATTATAGTGTGAGTTGAATTTAAGACTTCTAATTTGAGAGTGAGTCTGAAAGTCCGAAAACTCTATTTATTTTGTGAATTGAGTTTGAATTTATTAAAGTCCGCTTATGAAACCCGATCGACACCCTACCGTCTACGACATCTTTAGTCCCTCTAAAGTATGCTTTGGAGCATTCTACAATTTCTCTAAGGGTGTGTTTGGTTCCCACAGAATTGGAGGCTTAGAATTAGAATTGGAGCACCAATTCCAAATCTTCGGTTTGGACGCTACCAGGTTAAGAGAATTAGAATTCAATTCGAATTCTATGGGCCATCAATTCCACAAATTCAATTCTTTGGTAAGACCTAAGAATTACAATTCCAATTCCATAATTTCACCTCCTATTTGGGTTAGTACGCGGATCCTAGATGGATTAAATCAGTAAATTTACGGGTCTCCACATAATGAACAAAAACAAAACTGAAATGAAGGTCTCTCTCTCTCTCTCGTCACAGACCAACCACCGTTTCTTGTGCTCTCCTCCACATCTTCCTTCTCCGCCTCCTCCCATACTTCCTCCTCTGTCTCCACCTATACTTCCATCACTGACGCCTTGTCTCTCCTCTTACTCATCTTCCTCATATGCCTTTTCCCAGCATTGAACATCTCCTGCGTACTTAAATTGTAGAACATGGTGGCCTCGATCTCCTGCGACAAAGCTGTTTGGGTTGCCATTTTGAACAACAGGGCAGTTCAGGATCTCCGGGGCTCAATCTCTGCAGGTCATATGCAACAAATTTATTTGACAAAATTTTCAAAATATATACGTTTATTCCCCTGCCTCCTCTGTATGATTAATCAATTGTTGGTGAAGTAGTTGTCAAATATTTTATTAGATGCTGATCCATATTCATCTCCATGTTTTTTTGAAATTAGCATGAAAAATGGGAAAAGGGTTTTTTTTATTTTTCTATATTCTTTGCTTGTTGATCATTGCGGGTTGGAAAAATTGAGGAATTTACTTGTTAGGGAAACTTTTTGTATTTTTAGTATGAAAATGAATAATATTTGTAGCATGCCACTGATATGGACATGGAAGCAAGGAAACGAGAAAAAGTTTCTAAGTCACTGGAGCATGCAGAAAATTTAAGCACTCTCACTCCACTTGCCACAAAAACAGGGCATTAAGTATACTTTAACTGCAAAATTGTTGTGTGTACCGTATATTTCTTGAGCAGATCAAATGAACAATCATCTAGTTTTCGACCTTTGACTATTTTGATGAACATCATGTGTTTGATGTATTGACTACCTTGATGGCTAGCAAACAATGTGCCTTTTTGAGATTGGATAATTGCCATATGCTTGACCCCAAATAACTTAATGCATATGCCCTTCTTCGTAGCTTGTTGTCTACAAAATTCTGCCCAAACTGTAGAGGCTAATGTTGAGACTGAAGTTGAAGAGTCTGCTAATGTAGAGGAATCATTTGAGACTGATTTGCGATCTTTAGAAGATGAAGTTATGAATGCACTGCTAGCTCGACAACGGTCAAAATCAAAAGCTTCATCTTCAACAAATGATCGTGGCACAAAGAGAAAACTAACGAGCTCTCAAGTACTTTACAAAGTGTTGGGACGAATGGCAGATTCACTGGATAAGTACTTAAATTCAGAATGCTCAAAAGTTACAACAAAAATGGTGGAAGACGAGTTATCTAAAATTGAATTGGATAGATTTCAATTGTTGAAGGGTATTGACTTACTTATGAATGACAGGACAAAGTATGACACTTTTTCTGGTCTCGGAGATGACTTAAAAAAGGATTGGCTATTGATGCACATTGGTAATTGATTTTTTTTTGGGTAATCTTCAATTGAAGTTGTTTTTGTAGAAGAAGTTGAGCTGATTGCTGGAAGCCCAAGTAGAGCAAGTAGAAGTTGTTACTACTCCATCGTGTATCCATGACTTTTTAAATTCTGATGAGTTCTTTGTTTTTTATGTAATGGATCAAAACAAGATTATAGAAAGATTCGAGGGAGTATTTCAGCTATTTTCTATCTGTTTTTGAGATGATAAGAATGGAACATTGGATCTTTTGTCTGATGAAATAGCATTTTAGATATTGAGATTAACATAGCTGCCTGTGTTGATGCCCTGACTTGTCCTTTAGCTGCATGAACCTTTGCATTCTTTCTCAAATAGTACGTTTGTAAAACAATTGACAAGGTGGATGTTTGAACTTTGAATGAGTATATGTGGATGTGGCGTGCCTCCAAATGCTGCACTGCCCTACATGAAGAGGAGGTGTAGTGCACTGCTGGACTGCAGAAATAGCAGCAGTAGCAAGTATGCATATGAGTATCAACACGTATTAAAAGGGTTTTTTTTTTTTTGTTGTTTGGGGGGGGGGGGGGGGGGGGGGTTGTGTTTGGGTTTGGAAGCATATTAGGTGGGAAAGGAATTAGGAGGTCTCTTTGTATTGCTCATTGACGTTCACTCTCCAGACTGGAATTGGCTCAGTTCATGGTTTTCACTTTCACAAGGTATAAAGCTACCTAAACCAAATGATGCCTGTTGTTTGGATCATGTACTTGCCCAGTCCTTTTTGGTTATTATGGAAATCTTACTACCAGCACAATCATATTGGTATATTTGTACCTGTGCGATAAGAAATTGGCACTCTGAATATTGATTAGTGCTAGATTGGCTGTTTATTGCTGATTTGCTGGCTTTCTGATCATTTTTTTTTTTTTGTAGAAAAGGAACTAATTTTTTTTTTCTCTAAAGCATTAGTAACAATTAGTTAAATGCAAGAAAAAAATAAATTATTAAAGGCACTAATTGGCTTTTTCCTTAAAGCTTTAGTAACAATTAGCTAAATGTTAAAAAATTATTATATAGTAAAAAAGAAGAAATTTTTTATGTAAGGAAATGTTAGTTGGAAACAATTCTAATTCTTAATGAATTCTTCTCCCATCCAAACGAAGAATTTGGAATTCCAAATGAATTCTATATCAATTCTATGTATTTCCCAAACAAAAGAATTCCAATGTTTTGGAATTTCAATTCATAGAATTCTAATTCTATAGAATTTCAATTCCAATTCAATTCCAATTCTGTTGAACCAAACGCACCCTAATTGTATTCATGAAATTGTTTGGACCGTTTCATGGAGGCAGACTTTGCTTACTGGATTATACTGAAAATTCTACAACAAATGATCAAATGGAAGAATAAAACCACATACATGGCATCTTCTTTGGTTTTCTAATTTATCAATTGACAAGTCATTAAAACAATTTAATGTTATTATTGTCGCATATCAGCCTTTAATGACGATTGGGTGTCATTATCCCATTTCTTGCAACCAACATTATTGAAAAGGGTCCATTACACTTGCAACTTCTTATCAGATACTCGAACGTTTGGAGCATGAATATCATCCCATTTTGATTTTTAACCAAAAAAGTGAAGGAAAAAAAAAAGAAAGAAGAAAAGCACTTATCCTATTACATCGACTAAGACACCTTCCCACTCTCCTATCAAAAATAGCAAACTCCGCCAAGCATCACAATAAATTCGCGTATTCTTCACTCAAAATTTTCTGGAATTACAAAGTAAGAGTTTCCTTTGACCAGGCTTTTTTTTTTTAAACAGATTTAAGCAGGCTGTAGTTTTACGAAGTAAATGAACTTGTTAAACTTTAGCATCTTTTTATTTTTCGCAAAATATATGACTTTGGCTTTCAACAAATTGTTAAGTGTTGACTAACCATATAGATACACCATCTAGTCTCTAATGGATATTTGCTTGTGAAGCTAGAACATAAATATATATCACAAAGTTGGTTGGAAATATTAAGCATATTGTTAGCTGCCTTTTGTGGAGTTGAACCTGCAATCCAAGATCAATTTGTCCAGATATTATCATATCAATAGCAGACTTTTCAGCGCCATGACGCATAAAATAGATACCAAAATTAATAGTTGTTAAATGCCTATAAGTTTTTACATTTTTTGCTGAGAAAGTTATCCATTCAACTGTAAGAATTTCAAAACTAACAAACCAGAATCCAGACAGCTAAATTAGAAAGAAAGGAACAGATTGTTGAAACAGGCTCCGTGAGTCGGAGTTTCGCAGATCAGCTCTGAAATTTCTTTTCCTTTCTTCCACGCAGAATACAGACAGAAAATCATTTAAACTTTGAGGATTGTTAGAGTTACCACTGTTTCCATGGAATCCGAAGTTATATATAATTCAAGAGAATTCAAAGATTCTCGAATGACATTAATTAGAATTTATGAATTTAGTCAAATTTTGGTTAGGAAAATATGAAGATGACAATTGCTGTGATTGTGAGAGTTACAAATCGTTCTCAACCATTAATATTTTACCCCTATCATTATTGTATATTTGCATCCCCATCTTTCAGATATTTTCTTTCTAGATACTTTCCCGATTATTTGAAATTCCAAATGATATCAATTAGGTTGGAGGGAGTGTTACATTTGTGTGTCACCTAACTAGTATCATTTTGGTTATTAATAAGAACTAATTTCATTTTGCACCTCTGATCTTGTATCCTATTCTTATTTTGTAACTTAAATTTTAATTTGGGTTAATCACATTTAATCCCCTTAAGGTATACCCCATTTCTTAGTTTACCCCCTAATCTTTAATTTTGCTCACTTAACCCCCTATAGGACAAAATTGCCCTTGCATTATTTTAACTTTTCATTGACCTTGTATTCTGGATACTTCTCAAATTTTCAAACATCGCTTACCTCAATCACTCTACTAAATGATAGTGTATTTATCATATCATCTTACAATCTCTATCAATCATTCAAAAACGTGTAAATTTGCACGATCCTCTATTTTAGTTAGTTTTTTTAACATTATTATCGATTGGAATTAGGTGGGATAAACCTGAGATGTTAGAGTGCAAAGTATTCAAACTTAAAATTTAGCAAGCAATGTGAGAATTACTAACAAGTGCAGGGTACAAAGTGAAATTACTCCGATTAATAATTCCGTTCTTTTAATCTTCCACAAAGTCAACTCTGGAGTCTACAGCTTTCCAATTCCGATACTTATCCGGAAGGATTTTAAGAGTCGTGGAATCTTGTGTAGAGAATTTCCTAGTACAGGCTCTTTTCACTACAGCAGAAATGGGACGAAGGACCACTGAAATTGGGGACACGTACACACAAACGGGTTGGTCCTCCAGCACAGCTGGCAACCAGCATTGTGGGGACATTCATTTTGTAGTATTATCAAGGTACACAGGAATCAGCTGCAAATATCTTATGTTCTAGATGAAATAATCTGACTTTTAACACCTTCGCGGAATTATGTTCAGCTATTCTAAGTGATACTAAAAGCTTCTCAGAATGTGATCTCAAGATTGTATAGATTAGTGACCATATGGGAGTAATTCTTTTGTGCCGATAATGCAGTCACATTACGATGTCCATGAAAGTGATGGTTTTCGGAGGGACTCGTGATAGTGAAAGGAAGAATTAAAGCAAGCTCCATCATTAGCGTAACCATCCAATATTTCCAGGGGCCACCAGGCCTGGAAATCACAATCTCTTATCCGGGTTTAGAGTCAGTCAATACTACTGATCCATATTGATAAACGACAAGCTAAGAAATTACTAAAACCAACATCGGATTTTGGAGGAATTTTCAAGCTAGTATCAGCATTCAGCCATCCGCTAGCCATGTTGGTTCTGATCAAGCTTATACTACTTGTGATTTCTGCTCTAGTTGGCTTTGCATCTTCCCAGGACCTTAGTATCACCTACAATGGATTCCGTTCTGCAAACTTGAGCCTGGATGGCATAGCTGAGGTCATGCCAAATGGCCTCTTGAAGCTAACTAATGCCACCAAGCAACAACAAGGCCATGCCTTCTTTCCTAGTCCTGTCATCTTCAAGAATTCAGCTAACTCCCCCCCTTTCTCCTTTTCCACCACCTTCATCTTTGCTATAGTGTCTGAATATCCTACTTTGAGCGGCCATGGAATTGCCTTTGTGGTTGCACCAACAAGAGGACTTCCAGGAGCTCTTCCTAGTCAGTATCTTGGCCTCTTCAACGAAACCAACACAGGAAATGGCACCAACCATGTTTTTGCAGTGGAACTTGACACGATCCAAAGCAAAGAGTTCAATGATATCAATGATAACCACGTTGGGATAGACATCAACGGACTGAACTCCACACAAGCAAAGCCTGCAGGTTATTATTCCAATGACAATGGTGTTTTTCAGAACTTGAATCTTATTAGTGGAAAAGCAATGCAAGTTTGGGTGGACTATGATGGAACAACTAAGCATATTAGTGTCACATTAGGTCCAATACATGCTAGTAAACCAAGCAAACCTCTTTTATCTTTAACCAATGATCTTTCATCAGTATTACATGAAACCATGTATATTGGATTTTCATCATCTACCGGTTCTGTGCTAACAACCCATTACCTTCTGGGTTGGAGTTTCAAGATGAACGGTGTGGCTCAAGGGCTTGATCTTTCTCAACTTCCTAAGCTCCCACGAGTTGGACCTAAGAAAAAGTCCAAAGTATTAACAATTGGTTTACCTATAATTTTGATTGCTTCCCTGTCGATTGCAATCTCTGGTGTAATCTACCATGTGAGAATAAAGAAGAAGTTTGCAGAAGTGCTTGAGGATTGGGAGCGTGAGTATGGTCCCCACAGATTCAAGTACAAAGATTTGTATATCGCTACAAAAGGTTTCAGGGACAAGGGATTACTAGGAAGAGGGGGTTTTGGTAGGGTATATCGCGGAGTCCTGCCTAGCTCCAAACTTGAGGTTGCTGTCAAGAGGGTATCTCATGAATCCAGGCAAGGAATGAAACAATTTGTGGCAGAAATTGTCAGCATAGGCCAGTTACGCCATCGAAATTTGGTTCCACTTTTAGGTTACTGTAGGCGAAAAGATGAACTGCTATTGGTTTATGAATACATGCCAAATGGAAGCCTGGATAGGTTTCTATACCAGCAGCCTGAGTACACTCTGAACTGGAACCAAAGATTTCGAGTCATAAGAGGTGTAGCATCTGGATTGTTTTATCTACATGAAGGATGGGAACAAATAGTGATCCACAGAGATGTAAAGGCCAGCAACGTCCTGTTAGACAGTGAATTGAATGGAAGATTAGGAGATTTCGGGCTTGCCAGATTGTATGATCATGGAACAGACCCTCAAACAACTCATGTTGTTGGAACACTTGGATACCTCGCGCCAGAGCATACTAGAACTGGCAAGGCTACAACCAGAACAGATGTATACGCCTTTGGGGCCTTTTTGCTTGAGGTAGTTTGTGGCAGAAGACCAATAGAGCCACACTCCCCAACAGAGGATGATATTTTGGTTGATCAGGTATTTTCTTGCTGGAAGAAAGGGCAAATTCTTGAAGCAGCTGATGCAAACATGGGACTTGATTATGTGAAAGAGGAGGTGGAATTGGTTATGAAGCTCGGATTGTTGTGCTCGCAGTCAGAGCCCACAGCAAGGCCAAGCATGCGTCAAGTTGTTCTATACTTGGACAGCGCCTTGGCACTGCCAGATTTACACTCACTTGGGATTTCTGCCACTGGCCTGTCTTTTGCAAGTCAGGAAGGTTTCAGTGATTTTAACTTATCATACCCATCCTCAATGGACAAGCCATTTTCACACGCTTCCTCCTCTGCTGCAGAATCGCTACTGTCTGGAGGTCGGTGATTGAGGACAAAGCTTTCCGTTAATGACTTTTGGGAGAATTATGCAATTGATGTAATTGCTGATCAATAAGACACTGGCTTTCTGTTTAGTTTGGCATTAGGGAGTAAGCGATGTACATAAAGAACAAAAGCTAGCCAATAATGAGAATTTTGTAAGTTTAAATGAGATTGGTAGATAATATTGAGTAGTAATTGATTCATAACAAAACCTGTATAGCACCATCCTGGGCCTTGCTTGAACTATATCTTCTGTAAAATGATAGTACAAGAAAGATATTTTCTGCAAATAAAACCAAATTCTGTATTGAATACTGAAATAATCCCAAATTAACAGAAAGCAGAATAGAGGATTCTGCAGCTGTCATCCAGGCTCCCAAACCAATAATGTAGCAGTTTATAACTTTTGGTTTCTAAAGCTTCTAATGGATCTGTTAGGAAATTGGTTTAATTTGTTTTAGACAAGTTTTTTGTTTTATGTGAAAGTAACTAATTTTCTAATTGATTTTAGTTACTTGGAATAGTTGTCAAGGAATTTTCTATTTGTATGAGTTTAGGAATAGGAGTTATTTCTTATTCTGAACTAATTTAGGAATTAGCACTGGTTTCCTATTATTATTTGAGTTTTGGCCAAATAACATTCTTTATAAATAGGTGGATTAACATATTACATAAGAGACACACAAGGGCACACAAGAGATGAGCCTTATACATGGGTGGTGAGAGAGAGTTCTTGGAAGATGAGAGATGACATACAAGGGTTGGGGTTGGGTTTAAATTGTATTCTTGTATAAGATTTTTCTCTCATAATAAAGAACGGATTTCTCTCCGTGGACATAGACTCAATGGTGGAGTCGAACAATATTAAATATTGTGTATCCCTTATCTTTCATACTTGTGGCTTGTTTGTCATTAAATTGTTATGTACTTGATATCTTAATAGTTGTTTGTTCCATGTTTGGATCCTAACAAGTAGTTTCAGACCTTGGTTACGAAATTGGGTTGCTCACAAGCACTTGAATCCTAACAAATTGATATCAGAGCGGGGTTCATGGTTGGATCCTAGTTACCTATTGAGATCAAGTGGATTGGCGGCTATTACCAATTGAACAATTTAATAGGTGGAATTCTTGTTTCAAGAGTTTGGTAAGAAACATTGAAGGTGAAGAATGGAAAGTTGAAATGTATGGAGATATTTGACGTTGAATCTAGGCAGGTGATTCAAGAGTCAAGAAAAAGATGGAATTCAATCTTAATTTTGGACGTGAATCGGTGGAGACTTTCTCACACCTCTAACGGTTGAACTTCATCCCAGTGGCTTTTAGATTTTGATTATGTTCTTTGGGTGGTGTGACACATGTCCTAAAGAAACAAAGCGATCTAATTTTCATGCGCCAAAAGACTTTGATAGTTATGAGTTTTTCGTTTTAGGTGGAGTCTTGGAAACTACACGTGACGAGACAGTTCTAAGGATGAGAAAAAATATGGTGATTTTACCACTTGATTAGGGTTAGAATTCATAGAAGGGGATCTCAAGTTGCAAGTGGTAGTGAAAAAAAATCCTGCAAAGGGAGATGGTGAATTGAAGCATCTTCTTACGAGTCAACTGGAGGTTGGATTCGGGGTAACTATGCATGTTTATTTGTCGATTAAATCAATTTGGTCAGAACTGTATTAATTCGGATATGTAGTTCGATACTATATTATTTGGTAGTTGATTCCGATGTGTAGTTCGGTACTATATTATTTGGTAGTTGAAGATAAATGGTTATTAAAAGAAATTTTCGTCAAGGTGGAAATTTGTTAAAAAATTGGTTTAATTTCTTTTAGACATATTTCTTATTTTGTATAGAAATAACTAGTTTTCTAATTCATTATAGTTACTTGGAATAGTTATCAAGGAATTTCCTTTTTGTACGAGTTTAGAAATAGAAGTTATTTCCTATTCCAAACTAGTTTAGGAATTAACACTGATTTCCTTTTTTTTTTTTTTGGTTTTGGCCAAATGATATTCTCTATAAATAGGTGGGTTGACATACTACACAAGAGACACGCAAGAGCACACAAGAGGCGTGCCTTATACATGGGTGGTAAGAGAAGATTCTTAGGAGATGAGAGATGATATGTAAGAACTGGACTTGAATTTAAGTTGTATTCTTGTATAGGATTTTTCTCTCATAATAAAGAACAGATTTCTCCCCATGGATATAGGTTTAATGGTAGAGTCGAACCACATTAAATATTGTGTGTCGCTTATCTTTCATACTTGTGGTTTGTTTATCATTAAATTATTGTATACTTGATATCTCAATAATTGTTTGTTTCGCGCTTAAATCCTAATAGGGTCTTCCACATACACTGTGAAAGTTGAGGAAAAAGTTAAGAAAATGTTAAACAAAAGACAAAAATAGGGGTTCACTTCCATATTCAAGAAATATATTAGCAGACCCTAGAAGCTCTTAATCCGGTCCTCCTCCGCCTTCTATGGCAAAGATTAGAAACTTGGAATTAGTAATCGCACAAAATGACCCTCGTGAGAGTAATGACCAAACAAGCCACAGTGAAGAAAAAGAGAGACAAAGTCCCTAGAAGACCATTTCCTGGCTGTTTTGGATGATTCAACCCTCCTCAGCGTGTCCACTTCTTTCAAGTTTCAACAGGTCAAACTCAACCCCCTTGTGCTTCAACTCCTCAACGCACGTGGCCAACAATTTGCCTCCTCTTTTCCCTCTGCAGAAGCTTCTCCAGATGGCCCTAGACGTCAGTCTTGTACCTGACAGCCCATATGATCCCGAGAGAGCACAAGAGGGAACACAAAGATGGGATCCAAGACCTATGGCAGAAGGAGGCCCGGCCTGTTGAGGAGGCAGCGCTGAAGTGGAGGATGAGGGCTGTGGAATGGAAAAGGAAGAAGAAACAGTAGAGTTGGGAGATTTCTTTGCGGACAGAATCGCTTTGAGTCTCCTTGAGGGCTATTCTGTTGAGGATTATCTCTTCTTCTTGATCCATTGCTTGAGGAGAAGCTTGTGAGTTGGGGTCTCGGCTATCTGGTGGAGCGGGATGAAGGGGCTTCGACTCCATGATCTGTTTTTCTTTAAATTGTTTTCATTATTTCTGGCCGTTTGTATGTGTCGCTCTATAAATCTAAGGGGCAAAACATGTAAATAAAGATGCTGGGCAATCCAACGCTAGAATTTTAAATTGGACAGCCGACTTTGGAAAGTCATTCCGAAGGGCAATCCAATGCAATGATTTTGGGCAGATTTGAGATTTTAGCCCATGTCCTATCGTCCTGTCAGGTGTTGGTTCTTACAATTTGATTTTGCATATTTCGCCTATCATATGTTTAAACTGTAAAAATGTCAGCAAATTACGTATAACCCGTTTGTAGATTTTGACAGGTGTCGATGCCTGTGCAATAATAATTACCTACTCAAGAAAAATACAAATTTTGTATATAGCGGTGAGTAGAGTCGAATCCACAGGGATTGAGGATAAGTCGTTTCTTCTAGAGTTCAGTGCATGGGGGATTTTTGGAAAATATAAAATTACTAATTAACTAGCTAATGAAACAACTAAAAGAAATAAATAAGAATTAATCAATAACCAATACGACTCTAGGCAAAGGTGTAACTTTTCAGACACGGTCCATTCAACTGATCATCGATGCAAAGATAATTCAATTACTCTTTACTAGATTGGTTATAGTTGTCATACAAGCGATAAACAGCTAACCTTTCCTTACTTTTTCGATAGTCAAGGTACAACCGTTAACTATTTCTCTAACCAAAAAATAACCTTAGGTACGACCGAAGGATTTAATTCCTCGATTGCATGAAGAATTAGAAAAGCCCAATCCTAACTAACAAACACGCTACAAGGGTTTGTTTAAATTAGATCATACGTTTCCCTAACATGAAACCAATCACGCTAGTCGCCACTGGTATTAATCAATAGAACAATTACGGATTCAATCAATTAATATGACAGTAGATTATTAGGTTAATTCGAATACCGGGCCCTTGACATTCAAATAACAAAACAATCACAAGCAATTAAACCAGAAAACGTACGAATACCAATGAATAAAAGAAATAAGTAAAATAATTCGATCTCACAGATATTTGGAATCGAGTCTTCAAGTTGACCTTCGACTAGATGAAAAACTTAGTCACGTCTCATGAGAAAATCTCCACGTAATTTAACTGAGGTCCAGGCCATCAAAGAAACCAAGAAAGAAAAAAGCTAAACTATGCTAAAAACTGAGCTAAAACTCTCAAGCCTCTGTACGATTGTCTCTTTTTAAAGCCAAAAGAAATGACTCCAAATGCTCTCTAGTGGTCCCCTGCCAAGATTAAGAGTCAAAGTGCCAAAAGAATTGGAGCTTTGCCGAAGTTCCTTGTATTTCCTTTTCTCTTGGTAGAAGGACTCCTAGTCAACAAAAGGGAAAATGTCATCCGTCTGTTTTGTGAAGCTCTTTTGGAGTCTCTCATGTGTGGAACAATTTGCTCCAGAAAGTCCCTCCTTTTTAGTAGTTTTCTGCTCCATTCCCTGAAATTAAGTCCAAATACCAAATATAAGTAAATATTAATAATTAAAACAATATTTGGCAAGGATAAAGGGAAAATTAATAATAAAATAACCAACAATTAACACCCTATCAATTCCCCTCACACCTGAACCATACTTGGCCTCAAGTATGAGAACAGCAAACAAACACCAAAATTTGATAATGGCCATTGCTCCAACTACCGTATTGTCAAGATAACCAGAAAAACATATATCAAACATCACAGGTTAAGATCAAAGAAAAACCACCTCGGTTAGCCTCTTAACCACCAACTCCTCCAATTTAAAGCAAAATAATCTAAGAAAAAGGAATGGTTGCTCACATTTATCAGCAAATGGTTCAACTATTAACCAAAATATCGACATTAAGATCACAAACCGGCAAGCTGACTTATTCACATACTAACACAATCTTTGATTTACTTCTTTTTTTTTCTTTTTATTTTTTTTTTTGAGTAACAAAAGACTTAGTCTATAGCCCTTAGAGCATTTTGACGTGAACTCCAACATTTGCCAGATGGAGGAGCCCAGTTACTCAGCTCCAATTGCTACGGAATCACGCACTCATAGTAACTACAACCTTTTGACGCGAGAATCGACACTTTAGGTGAAAATTCCCGGTTACTCAGTAGTAACCACTAGCGGAGTACAATCAACTTTTATTTACAATCATATAGCACGATATCTAAAAACAACACAAGAATAACAGCAGCCAGCCTCAATTTTTGAAACATGGAGAACTAAAATTAATAACTGGACCAATTCACATGAAAAATGCCAACAATCATTCCCTATGCCTAGAAAAGTTAATCAAAAATTAGAAAAGTCAAGCAAGTACTGATATTCACCAAAGAGATGTTCCTGAACTCAACCACATCAACTTGATACCCTTTTATTAATAAAACGTGGCAATAGCAGAATTAGAGACAACAATCCAGCATCAAAACTTGGTATTCATATAAAAACTTGACAGGTTGTCAGCCTGTGCAATAATAAAAACCTGCTCAAACTAAAGGTAATTTCGGTAGATAGCGGTGAGCATGGTCGAATCCACAGGGACTGGGAGTAATTGTTTCTTTTCAAATTCACAGTGACAAGAGGGATGTTTTTATCTCAGGGGTGACAATTTAAGCAATTCAACTAAAAGTAAAATAATAAAAATAAAATAGCCAACTAGAAATTAAATAATAATTTACTAAAATCAAAGGATCTAGCCAAGGAATAACTTCAGCAATGGTTCACCTAATTGATCATCGAAACAAAGGCAATTCCAATTATTTACTAATAAATAGGTTATAACTGCCAAACAAGGGATGACAGTCAACCCCTCCTTACTGTGTCGGTGATTAAGGTACGCTCGTTAATCACTACTCTAATTGAGAAATAATCTTAGGTACGCCCGTAAGATTTAATTTTCCAAATGCCTTACGTATTAGAGGAGTCCTATTCTAAGCAAATAACACACTACCAGGGTTATTTTAGGTTAGCCCACGTATTCCCCTGACACAAACCCAATCATGCCAGTTATCACTTTTTTGAGACAATTAAACAATTACGGATTTAACGTCCCAATTGACAATAGATTATCAAATTAACTAATTATTCAAATCCAAGACAATCAATTAACTAAACAATCATAAGCACTGTAATCAGGAAATATGCGAATACCAATAAATAAAAGAAAAAGGTAAAATTAAATCGATCTCACAATTTTAGACGAGTCAAAACATCCGTTGCTCCTTGACTAGAAAAAGGGGTTTAGCTCATTATTGATGAGGAAAACCCATGCAAAATCGAAGCATCAGTCGCGGCCATAGTCTAGAAATTTAGGAAACTTCAATTCGGTTCAAGGAATAAAGGGAAGTAAAGTTACAAAGGATGATTTAGTCTTCCACGGCCCTGACTCACGTAGGAGGCAACCATAAAAGACCCAAAGGGAAAAGTCAAAAGGAAAGCTAAACTAAAGGTCCTGCCATACGACAAGGAAAAGCTACCAAAGAAAAGTCAAAAACTAAAGCTTCCAAGTAGTCTCCTGTGCGGCGGCTCTCCTTCCGGAGAGGAAGCAGCCCCCTTTGCCTTTCGTTCCTTTCCTCCTTTTATGCTGTCTTTCGCCAATTACCAGAGAGGGTCGCATTTTGATATTCCAAAAATGCCCCTGGACGCCTGCTATTTGAACTCTTTCCCGATGACTATCAAATTGGCCTTGATTGTGATATTTTTGTTCTATTCCCTGAAATAAATGTAAATTACGAAAAGTGAATAGAATCTAATAATTAATCCAAATCAAGTCAGGTAATAGGGGAAATTAATAATAAAATAAATGATAAAATTGCAACCGATCAATTTTCCCCACACCTAAACCATGCTTGTCCTCAAGCATGAGAACAACAAACAAACACCAATATTTGATAGTGGCTATTGCTCTATCCACCAAATTGCCAAGATACCAAGAAAAATAATAATCAAGCATCAACGGTCAAGTCCAAGAAACATCATTCCGGTTAGCTTCTAAACCGTAAACTCTTCCAATTTTAGATTAACTAATCTAAGAAAAAGGAGTGGTCGCTCAACATTTATCAGCGAATGGTCCAACTATTAACCAAAATCTCAACATTAAATCCATAAATCGGCAAGCTGACTTTTATCACACATTAACACAACTTTCACTTCTTTTTTTTCCGTTATTTATTTATTTTTTTTCTTCTTTTTTTTTCAATAGCACAAAAGACTTAGTCTCTAGCCATCGAAGCCTTTTGACGTGAACTCCAATATTTGCCAGATGAAGGAGCCCAGTTACTCAGCTCCTATCGCTATACGACCACGTACTTATAGAAATTATTACTTTTTGACGCGAGAATCGACACTTTTGATAAAAATCCCCGATTACTCAGTAGTAGAAACTAGCGGAGTACAGTCAACTCTTATTCTCAGTTAAATAACACAAGAACTCAATATAACACAAAAATCAAAAGAAAATTTGCATCAGCTAGCCTCATTTTCAAATATGAAGAATTAAGGTTAATAACTGGACTAATTCACATGAAAATGCCAACAATCATTCCCTATGCCTAGGAAAGTTAACCAAAAATTACAAGAGTAAAACAGTCGCCGATATTCACCAAAAAGATATTCTTGGACTCAACCACATTAACTTGATACACTTTTATTATTAAAACTTGGCAATAGCAGAACTAAAGACAACAATCCAACATCAAACTTTGGTATTCATTTAAAAAAAGTAAACGAAAACTAGACAAATAACAAACTAGAAATAAAAGAAGGACATCTGAAAACTAAAAACTAGCATAGCCGTCCCTCCCACCACACCTAGATCCTACATTGTCCTCAATGGAGGTAATAAAGTAATTAAAGCGAAAAGAACAATGAAACTTCCCTGTTGAATAGCTAAGGGATAGGAGAGAATAGTGGAGGGAAGTCGATGTGGTGGAAGTACGCGGCCAAGTTCTGAGGCATCCTTGTCACTTGACGGGTGATGCTCGTCACTCTCTCAATTGCGTGGTGAATTTGAGCGCGCAAGTGATGCAACTTAACATCAGAGGGCATCAGTGGGGGAGACGCAGAAGAAGAGGGCTTGGGTCTCACTATTTTCTTCAAACGTTATTTCAATCAACAAGAGACAAGAATTGCTCACAAATAATGTAAACAGCAAATTCAAAGCAATAACAATTTAATAGCCACCGGTGCCTCCCAAATATCAAAAGAGAGCAACACAACTTGCCTACCCAAAATCTCTCCAAGTGTCTCCAATTGCACAAGAACAACTCAGTCACACATGCCCAACAGTCAATCAAGTATCCAACCAAATAGAACTGACACATGCAAGGAAAATCCTCCAACCAGTACCACTAGTGCAAAACATAGTCCAAAATCAATGAAATTACTATAGCAGAGTAAAGCAGTAGTAAAGCAATAGCCCCAAGTGTTAATCCAATCACAAGAAGGAGAACGTGCCACCAACAGAGTAATATTAGAGCAGATCAATTGCTAATAATGTCTCCCAATTTATCAGGCAACTTCAGAAATAACTCAACCAGAATCCCAAAAGAAACCTTAACGAACTTAGCAATTAAAAGCAATGGTCAGAATATTTCCCAGCAATTCAATTAGATGCACCCAACTGGAGGAAGCAATGTAAATAGCATAGAAACTTCCCAATTTAACAAACATGTGCAATATTTCAGCTTACCCAAAAATTCAACAAATGGCTCCAGTTGGCCAGTCAAAGTCTTAACTCAAAATCAGCAATTTCAATGAAGACAGCTTAGATATTCGACACTACAAACGCAGCCAACCAGATAGAGGTACCAAATTAAGGTCCAGTTACTCCACCAGTACCACTGGCGTAGCGAATAATGGAAGATAAAACACACACGACCAAGACCAAGTCACCGGTAAACCAAAATAACACTAACACTGCCACAATTGAAGACTGAGTTACCAATACCTCCACTGGTCGATGGGTGGAATTGGTGGTGGCTAACAAAGGGGGCAGCGCCTCCCTTGCTGGTAGAAGCTGCGGTGGTGGAGGCGCGAGGCGCGCTAGTGGCACACGGTGTAGGCGGCGCGCAATGGAGGTGAGTTGGGGCAGAGGTGGCATGCGCACGAGGCGGGGGTAAGGGGAGCTGGGGAAATAGTCGCGAGGCGCGTAGTGTAGGTGGCGCTGGCGCTGCGACGAGCTGGGCTGCCACGGCTGCGTGAGTAGGCGAGGATGGGCAGGGGCGCGCAGCGGCGGTGCACGCTACTAGGTCACGGCAAGGGACTGCTGCTCGGGGCTTCGGTGGTGGCTGGGGGGGGAAGAGATCAAACGGCAGTGGAGGATAAAATAGAGCCGCGCGGTGGCGGCGAGCTGAGTGGCGCGCGTTGGGCGAAAGTCTGGCGTGCGGTGATGTGGAGGGGAGGACGCAAGTGGGCGGCAGACAGAGGGCTTCGGTCGACAGAGAGGAAGAAGAAATAGGGGAGAAGAAAGAAAGAAAAGAGAAAGAAAGAAGAAGAAAAAAAGGAAAGAAAGAAAAAGAAAAGGAAAGAAAGGAAAAGAAAAAGAAAATAGTATTTGTGTTTTTTTTTCTTTTTTTTTTTTTTGCTTTTCTGTTTTTTTTTTCATTTTAGAATTTTTTTTTTGTTTTTACGGAAAGACTCTTTTTTTTTCTTCTTGTTACTTACTTGAAAATTTTGTTTTTTGAATTTTGTTTTTATTATTATTGACAAAATTTATTTTTGGAATTCAAAAGTAGAGATTAACAGAAAATCAATAATCGTTCTTGAGCTTTTTTTTTAATACTTACCTTTCCCGCGAACGTGACGCGGGCATGTCATGAAGGTACGGAATGAGGAGCTCTTCAGTTTACTTGACGCGGGCACGTCAAGAGGACAAGAGAGCTCTCTGACCATGAGCTCTTCATGGGACTTGACGCGGGCACGTCAAGAGGATCGAAACCCTTTTTACTAAGCACCAAGAAATCGCAATGTGCCACGCGCCCAGTTGACGCGGACTCGTCATGTGACAGCCCCACTTCCCCCTTAGGCGAACCAGAGGGTTCAGCGGACCGCCTGCCCAACTCTCGCCAGGACTCAGTCGTTCACTCACACAAATCAGAAATAGATCCACAAGAAAGAACAAAACGAGGATCCAAACCTTAAAACAAAACTTATATACATTGCTATCTTCGAAAGTAGTACAACCGACGAGAATACAAAAGTTCTCAAGTCACCATACAACCAGCCCGTGCCAAGCACTAGGGCGAGAACCAAAACTAGACCCAGCCAGTCGGTACAGAGCTCTAGCCCTTGCTCGCCTTCCCCTGTTAAGGAAAACAAAACTAAAGGGATGAGTTAAAAGCTCAGTGAGGTTCCGAACATAGAATCAAGCCATAAATCAAACAATAAGTCAAGAAATATTTACAACATTTACAATAGTCACACATGAAAAGGATACGTTCGTTCATTCGTTCGTTCTCCTGTCATTCCCCTTATTCCTTCATTCGTTTGAAAATGCATTGTTCATTTATCAATAAAACCCTCGTTAGTTCGTTCATTCGTTCATTTCATTCAAACCTTCCTGGGTATTGGCCAGGCTCCACCAACCTACAAGGTAATACTCGAGTATACCAAACGTTCACCCAGATCACCAAATCGCCCGACCGAATCCGCTTCTGACTCGAGTCGATCGGCAACAAGGGCAAGGGCCCAATTCAGTCAAAAGGCTTACATTCATGCACAAGTACGTTCCAATCATTCAATCTTTGAGAATTTCACATTTATTTAGGTCGAGTGCGATAAAGTACACACTCGCCTAGAAAACTTGTTTTGGAAATCATTGAAAGTACTTAACACGTTATCAAACAATAATACAAGTCATGAAGTCAAGAAAATACAACAAACAAGGAACACTCACCGAATTATGCAAAATAACTCCAAAATGTCCTATCGAATCTTACCCTCGGTCACCGAGAAAACCTATGATTCAACGAGAAAGAATATTACAATTTATCTAGCAAAACAAGTAAGTGGAATTAAGAAACTCGACTAGTTATGAGTAAAACGGATAAATGTGACTTTAAAGTGAAAATAAAGCCATTTGGATCTGTGGACGGAAACAACTAGGGTGTCATAAACCAAACTCAAAGGGTTATAACAGTTCCAATTGAAAACACTTGAATCAAAGTCAAGTCAGAATCCAACCAGATAGGCTCAGAAATATTATTTTTCGGAATCGTTTATGTGGTTCAAAATCAATATACATTCAAGTAGGTATTATGGCCTACATGTCTTGACTGAGAAAACCTTAGGTCATACCTCTATATTTTGGTATGAAGTAGTAAATAAACATTTGAAGGTTCAAATGGAAAAGGTATCGTGTTTTAAGATAGAAAACGGTCATAGTATTTGCCAAACAAAAATATACAAGTTCAAATAGAAACTTAGCCCTTGAGCGAAAATTTGGGCAGCACGCCCTTTGTATTTTCTTATTTCCAGCCATTTATGGTTTCATTATTTTTCTCATTCAAACCCAAAGGTACACACCCAACAAGTTAATTTCAATAGCCGTTCAGTAAACTCCAAGTAGTACAAGTACAATTCAAGTTAGGGAAAAGTCCGGAAATGAAAGTTAAGCTCTAAACTATAAAAACAGTTTTTAACATCATTTTGCGGTTTTGGCACCATTGGCACTACGATTATCGGATGGAGGTGTAAGATACACCGTTTCGAAGCTAAGAGATAGTACTACAATGTTGAAGAAGGCTACTCAGTCCAGTTTCTAGTGCAATCAGGTATAAAATTCAATATACTAAACCAGAACCGCAAAACAGGTTCACCAACCGCATTCTGGTTCAAACATCATAAGTCAGGCTACCTAAGTCCAAATCAAGTGATTCCAAATCCATCCGAAAGCTAAGATACAAGGCTACAATTCTTAAGAAGACTTCAACAACCAAATCAGAAGCATTCCCAATCAAATTAGCCAATCACAGAAGCAATTCTCAAGTTCGGGTAGAAACAGGGCAGCAGAGGTATTTCAGTCTTTTCACAAGATACGTTGCTCCGATTGACCTGAAATTTTGCAGGCATCTCTAAAATATCATTCTCTAAAACTTTCATATTTTAACCCAAGATTAATTCGGTCTCTAACTATGATGAACAGTACCAGGCAGAATTGGGGAAAATGAAACCCTAATCTGGACATTTTTGCTTCAAACCAGAAATTTTCCACTAATCATTACAATTATCATACCAAAGTTTCATTCTAACCCATACTAGCCCATCATACATGGCTAATCAACATTAAACATATAAAAACAGAAAAATTATGCATAAAATCAAAAATTCATCAAACACCACCAAAAGTCATGAAAACACCCACAAGATCACCTCCTTAACTCCCACAAGCCACTAATCGACTATTATTAAGAGCAAAAGGAAATTTTCTAGAGAATTTACCTTGAAACTTGAGGAAAGATGATAGCCTAGGGTTTCTTTTACAAGAATCACTCCACCAAGACCTTTGTTCTCCCTTAGATAACACTCTTATGGAAGGGTTTGCGATTCTATCGGTTGAAACTCCAAAATTTAGCAAGAAATGGAAGGAAAATTTGAAGGTTCTCTCTTGGTTTTTCTCCTTACAAGAGCCGGCCACCAAGCTAGAGAAATGAAGTTGTTTTTGGTCAATTTTTGGTTAAATTGGTAAAGTAAGAAATTGGTCAAAATCCAAAGGTTAACCACTAAGTGACACTTGTCACTTTCATTAATGCATGGCTATCCTTTTGTCCCTCTCACACCAATCCATATAACAACCTTTAATTATCTCTTAACACCTGGTAAAATAAATCCGGCATCCAAAACTTAATCTAGCTGGCCGAATTTTTTCGAACTTTCCGCACTAGCGGGTCCCACGTCCGATATACGTTCTTAATTTCTCAAAAACTAACCGATACTAGAAAATCATCTAAAAAAGAATATTTACTCATAAAAAATCAGCTAGAAATTTTTCTAATAAAGAAAATGCAGAAAATATGCCATTAAATAGAATAAAACCCAGAAAATGAGAAAATTACGGGGTCTCACACGTCATGTCAGAGGGATGCCTATGAATCATCAAAAACGAAAATTGAAGCCAAAAGTCAATCAAATCCAAGGAAAAATATATTTAAACTAACGAACAAAAATGAACAAAGAACTAAAAGAAATTGGGTTGCCTCCCAATGAGCAACTTTCTTTAATGTCTTTCGCTAGACATTATCATGTTTTGCTCATGGAGGATAAAATCTTGTGTCTCGTCTTAATGTTTCATCCTCTATATAGTCCTGATAACTCTCGTAAATAGAATAATTCTTGAGCACATGAGCTACAAGTTTCCATGGACTAGTAAATGGTGCCAAACAAGTCAACGATAATTTGTATTTTCCACTCACTCCTCCCTCACTTGCATTTATTGGTTCAAAATATCTTGCCATCGCCACTCTTAATTTATTTCTGTCATGAAATTCAAAATTTTCTGGTATAATAAAGTCAATTTCATTAACAGGATTGAAGAATAAGAGTCAGGAGAATATTGATTAAGGAATGGAGGAGATGTTACCGCATTTGGAGATTGTTCACTGGATTCATTCACTTGGACGGGTTGATATTGGGGGCTCATTTTTTGCACATCAACTTCCTTTTCAACTGCATTTTCAGATTTGTCTCCTTGAAACTCTTGCAGTTCCATGTCATTTGACCGGATAATTGCACTTTCATCTTCCTCAAGGTTAATGTTGGTCTGTGAGGGCAATTCTTCAAGGTGAGAAGCTAATCGCGTTATCCTGGATGTCAATAGATGCACTTGGTCCGCCATCCCGGATGTCAATAGTTGCACTTGATCCGCCATGCTACAAATACTCGCTTGTGTCTCCTGATGAAATCGATATGTATTAGTAGCTAGTAATTCAATCATTTCTTCAAGAGACATACCTGACATGGATGATGGTTGTTGAGACTCTTGCTGTTGAAAATCCATTGGCCCGGTCGCACAATTAAAATTGGATTTATCCCACCATACTTGATCATACCTGTTTGAGTAAGGGTCATACCACGTTTGAAATCGAGGTGAAAAATCTCCAAAAGTATCAATTGGAGCACTTAGGTTGTCTTGAAATGCGGGGCATATGTCGGTTGAATAACCTGAAGCAAAATAAGTTCCACAATTTGCAACAGCCAATTGATCATTAGGAAAAACACGAGTCTCATAACCCTATTCAGGAATAAAATCCAGTCTATCATCGAAATACGGAATGTTAGCAGCCATAAACTATATAAAAAAAAAGAGAAAAAGAGAAAGAAGACAAGATGAACTCAAAAAAAACAAATTAATCAGGCACCAGTCCCCGGCAATAGCGCCAAAAATTGACAGGTTGTCAGCCTGTGCAATAATAAAAACCTGCTCAAACTAAAGGTAATTTCTGTAGATAGCGGTGAGCAGGGTCGAATCCACAGGGATTGGGAGTAATTGTTTCTTTTCAAATTCACAGTGACAAGGGGGATGTTTTTATCTCAGGGGTGACAATTTAAGCAATTCAGCTAAAAGTAAAATAATAAAAATAAAATAGCCAACTAGAAATTAAATAACAATTTACTAAAATCAAAGGATCTAGCCAAGGAATAACTTCAGCAATGGTTCACCTAATTGATCATCGAAACAAAGGCAATTCTAATTATTTACTAATAAATAGATTATAACTGCCAAACAAGCAATGACAGTCAACCCCTCCTTACTGTGTCGGTGATTAAGGTACGCCCGTTAATCACTGTTCTAATTGAGAAATAATCTTAGGTACGCCCGTAAGATTTAATTCCCCAATTGCCTTACGTATTAGAGGAGCCCTATTCTAACCAAATAACACACTACCAGGGTTATTTTAGGTTAGCCCACGTATTCCCCTAACACAAACTCAATCATGCCAGTTATCACTTTTTTGAGACAATTAAATAATTACGGATTTAACGTCCCAATTGACAATAGATTATCAAATTAACTAATTATCCGGATCCAAAACAATCAATTAACTAAACAATCATAAGCACTGTAACCAGGGAATATGCAAATACCAATAAATAAAAGAAAAAGGTAAAATTAAATCGATCTCACAATTTTAGACGAGTCAAAGCATCCGTTGCTCCTTGACTAGAAAAAGGGGTTTAGCTCATTATTGATGAAGAAAACCCATGCAAAATCGAAGCATCAGTCGCGGTCATAGTCTAGAAATTTAGGAAACTTCAATTCGGTTCAAGGAATAAAGAGAAGTAAAGTTACAAAGGATGATTTAGTCTTCCATGGCCCTGACTCACGTAGGAGGCAACCATAAAAGACCCAAAGGGAAAAGTCAAAAGGAAAGCTAAACTAAAGGTCCTATCATACAAGAAGGAAAAGCTACCAAAGAAAAGTCAAAAACTAAAGCTTCCAAGTAGTCTCCTGTGCGGCGGCTCTCCTTCCGGAGAGGAAGCAGCCCCCTTTGCCTTTCGTTCCTTTCCTCCTTTTATGCTGTCTTTCGCCAATTACCAGAGAGGGTCGCATCTTGATATTCCAAAAATGCCCCTGGACGTCTGCTATTTGAACTCTTTCCCGATAACTATCAAATTGGCCTTGATTGTGATATTTTTGTTCTACTCCCTGAAATAAATGTAAATTACGAAAAGTGAGTAGAATCTAATAATTAATCCACATCAAGTCAGGTAATAGGAGAAATTAATAATAAAATAAATGATAAAATTACAACCAATCAAAATTGATCACTAGAAAGAAAAAGAAAAGAAAATAAATGAAAGATAGGCAAAAACTAACTAAAAATAAAGGAAATGCCCCTAGAAACTAAAAACAAAAATACTAGCACCACAACGATCCCCCCCCACACTTAATTCACACATTGCCCTCAATGTGATAATGTAAAAGCAGAAGGAAGGAGAGGGGCAACGGTACTTCCCTGAAGTCATCAAAATAGGGGCAGTTCAGGTGGAAATTGTGGATCAAGGCCTGCATGATGCATAAATGCAGCCAAATTCTGCACCATGTTATGCAGGTTGACGTCAATATGGGTCATCAGAGACTCTAGTCTCTCAACTCGCATCTGGAGCTGGTGCCATTTGTGGTTTCACCATGGACTCTAGATATCACTCTAAGCAACAAGAAACTACAATTGCCAACAAATAATGGAAGCCGGAAATTCAAAACAATAATAATTTTAAAGCCAACCCAATGAACAAAATGCACAATTCAATCACCCAGAGGACATACAAATACCCCAACACTTATAGCAAATGCAATTGATAAGCACATGTGGTCCCAATTCAGTCAGATGTAGAAACAAAGCAGTCCGAATATGCAACAACTGCTCCAAAGACTTGAGTAATTAAAATTGATGGGCAGATTACCCCAAGCAAGTCAATTAGATGCAACAAATGAGCAATAGGCAATGGAAGTGTCACAGTAGCTTCCCAAATCAACAAACAACCGCAGAAAGTAGCTGCCCACACTATCAGAACACGGCTCCCAACAATGCAACAAAACAAACAATAATCACAGGAAGCCCCACTATTGCAAGAATTAACAAAAGCAATTCAATAAGCAATGATGTCCGCAAATGCAGACAAATACCAAACCTTTCCACACAAATTCTCGGTAAATGCCTCCAAAGGTACAGTTGGCCACAAAACGCGCACCCTAAATTGTGGCAAACGCCCCCAACAAGTCAATTAAAAGCAACTAAGAGCAATAACAGAAGTAACCCAACCAAAGGCACAGCAATGGTCTCAAGACAGAAAGCAACAAAATAGAGCTCAAGTGGTACCATAGACGACCTCAACAAAGCAATGGATTCAAGCAATTTGAATGAGGAGAATACAGTCAGAGGTCCCCTCAAATACCAATTCAAATGGGCTAACCCAACCCATGAAGAAATCCAAACAATACTGAACAGCACCCCAATATCAGTCAAACCTCATTAATAGCAAGTAATCAAAATAACGGGTTCCACCAAATAAATGAAAAACCTGGCACCAGGGTGGGCAAGTGCGGTAGGTGAGAGGCTTGGAGTGGTGGCGCGAGCTAGCGGTGTTGGGGGAGTTGAAGCTGAAGTCGCGCGTGAGAGAAAGGCCGCCGTGGCTCGCGGCGTGCGGTGGTGCGAGGTGAGCTAAGTAGCAGCGGTGGACAGCGGCTGATAGCTCACGACGGAGGGGTCCAAGGCGGCAGCGTGCGAAGGAGAGCTGGTGGCAAGGAGAGAAGGAGATAGGATGGCCGGCGGCGATGGAGAAAGGTGTCGGCCGAAGAAGAAAGGAAAAGGAGAAAAGGGGAAGCGGGGAAGAAGAGGGAGAAAAGGGAAAGAAAGAAAGAAAAGAAAGAAGGAAAGAAAAAAAGAAAGAAAGGAGAAAAAAAATAATAGCTTTTGATCTATTTTTTTCTTTTTTTTTTGTTTTTCTTTTTAAAATTTAAATTTCAAGAAAAAAAATGAATTGCTGAGAAAAAACTAAACTGAAGGTCAAGAAGAAGAAATAATTTTCTATATTGTTTTTTTTTAATTAATTTATTTTTTTTTAAAAAATTTAATTTAAATTTCAAAATTTGCATTTTTGAAGAAAACACAAAAACTGAAGGTTTAAAAGGAAAATAAATTATTTTTTTTTTGAATTCATGTTTTGGGTCGTCAAATACCGCGTGGGCACGCCAAGATTATAAAACGTCTACTGACCTCGGGAGACACTAACATGGCGCGGGCACACCAAGATTGGTAAACGTCCACTGACCTCAGGGATCACTAACATGGCGTAGGCACACCAAGATTGCACTTCCTAGTCACAGTGAAGAAAAATATCAAGACTGACTACTACCCCAATGAGAAACAACAAAACGAAAGAATTGAACAACGAAAAATAATAAAATCAATATTTGAGTTGCCTCCCAAAAAGTGTCTTTCTTTAACGTCTTTGGTTAGACGTTGTCATATTTGTTTAGGGAGGATAAAATCTTGTGGCTCGTTTCAGTGCTTCATTCTCTATATAATTCTGATAGCCCTCGTAAATAGAGTAATTTTTTAGCACACGAGTTACGATCTTCCATGAACTAGTAGATGGCGCCAAACCGGTCAACAATAATCTGGATTCTTCACTCACTTCTCCATCACGCGCATTTATTGGTTCAACTTATTCTGCCATTACCGCTCTTAATTTATTCCTGTAATGAAATTCAAAATTTTCTGATATAATAAAGTCAATCTCATTAACAGGAGTTGAAGAATAAGAATCAAGAGAATATTAATTAAGGAATGGAGGAGATGTCACCGCATTTGGAGATTGTTCACTGGATTCATTCACTTGAACGAATTGATGTTGGGGTCTCATTTCTTGCACTTTAACTTCCTTTTTAATTGTATTTTTAGATCCATTTTCTTGAGACTCTTGTAGCTCCATGTCACTTGTCAGGATAATTGCACTCTTATTTTCTTCAAGGTCGATATTGGTTTGTGAGAGCAATTTTTCACTCACGTAAGAAGCTAATTGCGTTATCTTGGATGATAATAGATGCACTTGATTCGCCATCCCGGATGTCAATAGTTGCACTTGATCCGCCATCGCTTGTGTCTCCAGTTAAAATCGATATGTATTAGCAGCTAGTAATTCAATCATTTCTTCAAGAGACATACCTGACACGGATGATGGTTGTTGAGACTCTTACTGTTGAAAATCCGTTGGCCCGGTCACATAATTAAAATTGAAATTATCCCACTATCCTTGATCATACCTGTTTGAGTAAAGGTCATACCACGTTTGAAATCGAGGTGAAAAATCTCCAAAAGTATCAATTGGAGCACTTAGATTATCTTGAAATGCGGGGCATGTGTCGATTGAATAACCGAGACAAAATAAGTTCCACAATTTGCAACAGCCGATTGATCATTAGAAAAAATACGAGTCTCATAACCCTATTCAGGAATAAAGTCCAGTCTATCATCAAAATACGGAATATTAGCAGCCATAAACTATATAAAAAAAATAAGAGAAAAATAAATAAAAAAAATAAAAACAAAATGAACTCAAAAAGAAACAAATTAATCTGGCACCAGTCCCCGACAATGGCGCCAAAAATTGACAGGTGTCGATGCCTGTGCAATAATAATTACCTACTCAAGAAAAATACAAATTTTGTATATAGCGGTGAGTAGGGTCGAATCCACAGAGATTGGGGATAAGTCGTTTCTTCTAGAGTTGAGTGCATGGGGGATTTTTGGAAAATATAAAATTACTAATTAACTAGCTAATGAAAGAACTAAAAGAAATAAATAAGAATTAATCAATAACCAATATGACTCTAGCCAAAGGTGCAACTTTTCAGACACAGTTCATTCAACTGATCATCGATACAAAGATAATTCAATTATTTTTTACTAGATTGGTTATAGTTGTCATACAAGCGATAAACAACTAACTTTTCCTTATTTTTTCGATAGTCAAGATACGACCGTTAACTATTTCTCTAACCAAAAAATAACTTTAGGTACGACCATAAGATTTAATTTCTCAATTGCATGAAGAATTAGAAAAACCCAATCCTAACAAACATGCTACGAGAGTTTGTTTAAATTAGATCATACATTTTCCTAACATGAAACCAATCACGCTAGTTGCCACTGGTATTAATCAATAGAACAATTACGGATTCAATCAATTAATATGACAGTAGATTATTAGGTTAATTCGAATACCGAACCCTTGACATTCAAATAACAAAACAATCACAAGCAATTAAACCATTAAATGTACGAATACCAATGAATAAAAGAAATAAGTAAAATAATTCGATCTCACAGATATTTGGAATCGAGTCTTCAAGTTAACCTTCGACTAGATGAAAAACTTAGCCACGCCTCATGAGAAAATCTCCATGTAATTTAACTGAAGTCCAGGCTATCAAAGGAACCAAGAAAGAAAAAAACTAAACAATGCTAAAAGCTGAGCTAAAACTCTCAAGTCTCTGTACGATTGTCTCTTTTTAAAGCCAAAAGAAATGATGACTCCAAGTGCTCTCCAGTGGTCCCCTGCCGAGATTGAGAGTCAAAGTGCCAAAAGAATTGGAGCTCTGCCGAAGTTCCTTGTATTTCCTTTTCTCTTGGTAGGAGGACTCCTAGTCAGCAAAAGGGAAAATGTCATCCGTCTGTTCTGTGAAGTTCTTTTGGAGTCTCTCATGTGTGGAGTAATTTGCTCCAGAAAGTCCCTCTTTTTTAGTAGTTTTCTGCTCCATTTCCTGAAATTAAGTCCAAATACCAAATATAATTAAATATTAATAATTAAAACAATATTTGGCAAGGACAAAGGGGAAATTAATAATAAAATAACCAACAATTAACACCCTATCAGGTTTCATAGATTGCCATGTGATCTATTAATGTTTTAAAGTATCCACATCACCCCTATGATCTTTTATGTGAACTAAAAACTTGATACAATAAATAACCTCTATAATATTGCTAGTTGAAATACTAATATTGCCCAAGTACGAGATTGAATAATGGCATGACCACCTCTAATCTATTTATACTTTGTTCTTATGCATTTTCCAATCATCAAAGTTTGAGAAATTTACTCTCCTGGGATTCATTTCATTAGTTAATTGAGTCATTTTTGGTTTTTCTTTGTCTCTGGTGAACCAGGCAACTGAGTACTGATTATTGACCAAGCGAATTCTTCACAGCTAAGTCTGGAATGATGTCAATTACAACAAGAATACATGTTTTTAAAGGTGGTGTTTAAGTAATTCATCACTGTCAATTGTCAAACACGATTTTCAGTTGCATGTATTACCATTAGCAACTGCAGATTTAGTTCTGCTTAAGATGTCATTACCTAGGCAGCTGCGCACCTTTTTGTAAGACTAACACAAACTAATAAACACATTGCTGCAGAAGCTGACTTCAAGCAAGTGAAGCCCTATGCGGACAAGTGTGACTGCTGAGTTTTTGTTCATCTGTAAATGACTTTTAACAAGAAAATTTCACAATGCTTGCTTAAAAGTTACAATCACGTTTGAGGCATTTACGAACACACATGGTACAGTAAATGCAGAAGGGACAAACTGCTCCATACAACTGTTGTTCACTCCAGAAGGAGTACAGGAGATCTATCTCGATTTTGGAAGAGAAGTCAAATTTGAACATCTTAATTTTTGTATCCTTACAAGCTATGGACACAAACAGCTGCAAATTACTTATTCATAATTTCATACTACAATTTGTGCAAAATCAAGTGAGCACCATACTGCGGTTGAATAGTTATGACTTCACGGGGTGCATGAGAATAAGATGGGGAGAGTTCAAAGGAGAAACGCTGGAGAACCATAGCTACTGCCAGTTTTGCTTCCACCATGGTAAAGTTTTGGCCAATGCATATGCGAGGTCCCCAACCAAATGGGAAGAACGCAACTTGCCCCTTCGTTGCATTTGAGACTCCATCAGCAAACCTCTCTGGCTTAAACTCCTCCACATCATTGCCCCATATTTCAGGGTCATGGTGCAACAATATTGTTGGTAATGATAACAGCACTTGAGCTGGTAGAGTTAAATTTCCCAACTGAATTTCTACAGCAGCTCTTCGAGCAATGGTAGCTGCTGGCGGATATAGTCTGAGAACTTCGTGTAGTATCATGGTGACCTATTACAGATGATAAACCACTCAGATTCCCCACTAAAGCTCTCCATAGCACCATTTTAAGAGTATCTGTTCTTGAGACCTCACTGGACAAGATTATTGCATAGAGTTTTGTTCTAATATTGAAGATTGAAAGCAAATAAAGATTAGTCAAAAGTAAATTAAGATCTATTTAGCAAAGCTACATTATATACATCCAAGTATTTTTTTCCTAATCAAGAAACTATAGAGTGTACGTATTCAAGAGTTTGAGGTGATTTTACATCTATGGTGGTGGCAGAGCAACTATAAAAGCATTAGAATGTCACAATGATACAACGATATATGTAAATTGTAAATAGTACTTACCAATTTTAGGTGATTTAACCCTTCAAAATCAGGCTTGTTAGTCCCAAAGTGTTGCAAAACTTCTTCTCTAGCCCGCACTTGCCAGTTTGGATACCTACTCAATAAGATCATTGTCCATACAAGCAGCACTGAGGTGGTCTCCTGCCCCGCAAAATAGAACAGCTTGCATTCATCAATAACTTCTTTAATAGTCATGCCAAAATCCTTGTTGCCGTGATTATCAATTTCTTTAGAATTGGATTCGAGTAATATACCCAATAAGTCATCAGCACAAGCTTCCCCTTCTTTCATTGCCTTCAATCTTGCATTTATAATTTCTCTAATAGATTCTTGCACATCTTTGGCAATTTGTTTCATTCTTCTATTTCTTTTTGTTGGCAAAAACCTGAAAAGAACATAGTTTCACAAACAAGCAACAAAAGATTATATATCGAACTTCATTTACTGGGTAAAGGGATCTTTTCCAAGCAATAGCATTGAGTTTAGAAGTCAAAAGCTTCTTTAGAACAGAGAAGGCAGTGAGTTAACAAAATTTACCTCCATCCTGGAATGTATATTGATTCTCTAGCCTTTAGGAAATGTTCAGACTGTTCTCTTTGAAGTTCAAATATCCTTTTTCCTTCTTTATAGTTACTTCCAAATGCCGTCCGTGAAATTGCATCAGAAGTCAGAGCTTGAAGATCCGGCCAAACATCCAACTCACAGGAGCCATTGGTTGAAACAATATCCTCCCATTTACTCAACATCTCACTAGCGCTTGCATAAAATGATGGGACCATATGCTACAGGCAATAACACGGGAAAACGAAAAAGAGGTCATGTACAATGCTATTCCTCCAGTAAGAATTCTCAGTTCATTTTGTCAACTAGGTATCATATTTGTTTTTGCTTTTCCTGTAATCAGATACTTTACCACTTCATCACAGGGAAATCATTCGTTCCAA
Organism: Coffea arabica; assembly: GCF_036785885.1. Classification (NCBI taxonomy): domain Eukaryota; kingdom Viridiplantae; phylum Streptophyta; class Magnoliopsida; order Gentianales; family Rubiaceae; genus Coffea; species Coffea arabica. The sequence continues at coordinate 31,790,496 of NC_092313.1, forward strand.
TGAACTAATCAAAGTTTCCAAGGTTTCTGGTATGACAACCTTACCTTGTAGATCTTATAAAAGATGAAGAGATAATTCATTAAATACCCAGATAAAATGAGAGAGAACCTTCAATTTCTCCACATTGAAAGCGGGATTGATGAGTTTTCTGTGTTTAGCCCATTTATCTCCATCATAGCTCACCAGCCCTTGTGTCAGCAATTTGGTAAGTGGATTAGCACGAGGCTTTTGAAAGATGTAAATCTTTGTTGTGATGTCCCTTATGTGTTCAGGGTTCATGATCATCACTATCGGTTTTGGTCCAAGCCACATGTATGAATTCTTACCTGAGAGTCATTCACCACTTGTTTCAACTCAAGATTGAACAAACATCTTAAATCAATCAAGGGTACTTAGTACCACTATCTTTATCCGTTTCTTTTATCATTTGACAAGATGGATAGATTGAAACCCAGATACGGGAGGGTACTTGACCTTATGAACTCCTGCCAGTACCTGAAAATCAGACAGTAATGTATACAACAAGCACGATTGCAAGAATTGCATGACTAACAATTCACAGTAGATAAATTGGACCCCTTGGATGAATTATGATCATAATATTTAATTCTGATCATCTTAACCAATCACTCAGGAGGATATAAAGGCCTCATTTATTTTTGAATACTCAGTATTGCTATCTATTTGATTCACCATGTTTGAGGTTTACATTAATCATGAGAAGATTGAGGCTTCCTGTAGTGCTACAGTATCATTGAGTTTAAACTCTTGAGACTGGAAAGTTGACAAGAACCTAATTTAGAATAATTTGTCCAGATTAGCACATCCACCCATTTGTATTCATATGCCAAGGTTCAACTCTCGTTGCTCCAATTTGCATTTACTCTGCAATCTCTTTCATGTACTCAAAACAGGGGGAAAAGAAAATTTCTTGCTAGAAACAGCTGTCTCATTTACTGAATAGTGAAAACAGATTAGTATCCACTAGTCCAAAAAAGTTTCCTCCAACCTCAAATATGAACTGGTACTCGTAACTAAGGGAAGAAAGAAAGAAAGAAAGAAAGGACAAGGCAAGATAAAAAGCCAATGAAAATGGAAAAAGAAAAGGAAATCAATCCTCACAGTGTAAGGACAAGATTGCATTATTTGCCATATCAAGACAAGATAGAACTATCCGTATGAAATGCTTCCAGACTAATGGCGATATTTTTGGGGGACAAAGGTGTAAAGCTGTAATGAATTGTCACGTTGTACATGTGAAACTTTGAAAGTACCAAATTAAGGGCCTTAACAATTATCCCTTTTAATTATTTGAGATACTGTAAGCACTACAATAACAGGTAAACGCTAAAGGAATTATATACAAAGATGCCAACACAGCAACATGTCATGTTCACAAGAGGCACGGTATACTAAATCTCTGCCTCACATTCAAAATAGAACGATCTGTGGCATATATTCTCTGGTATAATTACATTTAACAATCGTTGAGAATCCCTTTTGAAACTTCCTAAATGGTCCTTTAACTACAGTAGATGATTAACTATGACTTAAAGAAAATATATATATACACACACACAAAATTAACAGAAGAAATCTTGAAAGGTAAATTGCAATCATTGAAGAAATCCATGAACACTTGCAAAGAAAGCATCGGATGATTAAAAAAGAAGATACTACCACTTACCATACTTCTTGACAACTGCACAGAAGTGAGGAATAACTCTTGGGACGAAGTCGTCAGAGAGATTGATTGGCTTGGAGTGAGCTTCCTTGAAAAGGGTTGAGTTCTCTTTGAAGTCTCCATAGAGAAGTTTGTAAGGATTTCCTCTGAGACCTTGCTCTTTGAGACGCTTTTCCAGCTTCTTGGGAGTTAACCACGCCCAGTTGAATACTTTCCACGCAAGCACTAAAATCAAGAGCAGAATACAATAACAGAATACAGCAATTGGGCTGTATGCTGTCTCCATTACAGAGGTTAAAGGTCTATTGTGATCATTTGGTCTTGCATTCATATTTATACCGGCAAGGCCAAGAATTCAGTTTTAGAGCAAGTTAATCTTTAGTCCCTAGTTGTTTAACGATTCACGTAACATTTCTATAATTTTAAAAGTTATACATATCTATATCTATATAAATTGTAGAAGGGTTTTTTAGTTACCACCTTTCTAGAAGTCCAAAATCTTAATTCCTTTTTTGTAGATTTTTTATTTATTTTAATTCCTAAAATGTAATGAGTTGATTGCAAAATCATGATTATAGACTATATTCTCATCATTTCAAAATTTAAATTATTTCAAATCCTAACAACTTGATGATACACAAACTTTAAAATTTGAGAGGAAAAAGGAATTTTCTGATCCACATTTATTTTTGGTTATATATTTACCTTAATTTAAAATTACTATTGTGAATTCTTTTTTCTTTATCTCCAAGAGACTTTTTGACTTCTGCATGTATTATTTATGTTTTCTAATATTTATGTTTCTATATAAACTGCAGAATTTTTAGTTAGAAGCCTTCTTAAACCTCCATAATTTCAATTCCTTTTTCATATATTTTCTATTTATTTTAATTCCTAAAATGCAATGTCAATTCCTTTGTTTTAATAGATTTTCTACTCATCTTTATTCCTAGAGTGTAATGAGTTGATTTCAAGATCTTGATTCATTGTAGACTATATTCTAATCATTTCAAAATTTTAAAATTTAAATTATTTCAAATCCAAACATGATACACTCAACTTTAACATTTGAGTGGGAAAAGGGAGCTTTCATTATGTATTATCCTAATCTAAAATTACTATTTGCAAATTTTTTTTCTTTATCTCTAAGATCGACTTTGGTTTCTACATGTATTATTTGTATTTTCTAATATCTATATCTATATCTATATAAATTACAGAAGGTTTTTCAGTTAGAAGCCTTCTTAGATCTCTAAACTCTCAATTCCTTTTTTGTAGATTTTCTATTTATTTTAATTCCTAAAATGTAATGATTTAATTTCAAAATCTTGATTCTAAACTATATTCTCATGATTTCAAAATTAAATTATTTCCAATCCCATAACTTGATGGCACACACTACTTTGATGCTTGAGAGGAAAAAGAGATTTCCTAATCCATATGTATTTTTGGTTGCGTATTATCCTTATCAAAAATTACTATTGAGAATTCTTTTTTCTTTATCTCCAAGATCCACTTTAGTTTTTACGTATATTATTTGTGTTTTCTGATATCTATATCTATATAAATTGCAAAAAGGCCTTTTAGTTGAAGCCATCCTAGATCATCAAACTCTCAATTCCTTTTCTGCAGATTTTCTATTTATTTTAATTCCTAAAATGTAATGAGTTGATTGCAAAATCTTGATTTTAGACTATATTCTCATCATTTCAAAATTTAAATTATTTCCAATCTGGATAACTTGATAGCACACACTACTTTAATACTTGAAAGGAAAAAAAGATTTTCTGATCCATATGTATTCTTGGTTGTGTATTATCCTAATAAAAAATTACTATTGTGAATTCTTTTTTCTTTATCTCCAAGATCCACTTTAGTTTTTACATATATTATTTGTGGTTTCTAATATCTATATATATATATATCTATATCTATATAAATTTAAGGGATTTTTAACAACAAGCTTCTACATACCTTCACACTCTCAATTCCATTTTTCTAGCATTTTACATTTAATTTATTTCGTAAAATACATCATGTCCTTGTTTTCATCAAATAAGAATACCATTCCAACTAACACTCCTCCCCTCATACACCTTCTCACTCCAATTAATACTCCTCCAATTAACAATTCCATTCCAATTAAAACTCCTACAACCCAATAATACGAGATAACAACATAATTTCACAAATAACTGCAATTTACCATCTTTTTCAACTTCCTTCTAGAGAGAATGAGGAACAGGCACTAAATTGTGGAGATATGGAGAGGGAATGAGTCAAATGTGAGACTACCATTTGGGTTTATATTCCGTTTCTTGAGCTCTGATTTAAATAAATAATTAAGCTAACAATCTTACAAGGAAAATAAGGAATAGGAAATACAATTTGTCTAACCTGAGAAATAGGGTAAAACACATAATACTATAAAAATCTATATCTATAGGTATTATAGGTAGGGTTTTTTGGATGATTAAATCAGAATGCTTATAACTCCTCATTATTTTTTTTTATAGAATTTTAAATTTTTTAATTGTTATATATTTTCCATGTCTTTTGAATTTAAAAGTAAGAAGTGGCTCACTTATATAGGAATTTGATTTGAAATCTATTAATGTGAGGATAAATAAAGAGGAAAACCACCAACCTTACTAAAAGTAAAAAAGTAAATAGCAATATTTTATTTTTCAACTCAGTAATCCTAAGTAAAAGGGCAAATTATATAGAAAACAAAAAGAAAATAATATTCATTGGTCATGGATTTAAAATATCAATAATAGTACCATTTGTGAATCCTAAATTATGAAATTACTAAATAGAAAACAAAGTACTACTAACCTAAAAAATAAATTATGAATTTATAGGGTTTGAGAGAATGGTGAAGGGAAAAGAATAGAAAATTGGGTGGCAAAAATAGAAAGTTATAGGTTAGCTATAAACGAGAGAAAGAGAATAGCAAGAAGTTAAAGAGTGGTGGGAAAAGACGACAAATAATGGTAAATTACTACAAGATTGGACGAAGAGAGGGGGAAAAAAAGAATGGAATTGTAGGGATATGACAGGAAAGATGGCACCGTGGTAAGAGGTCTAAAAGTCATAGAAGGCAGCGGAGAGCTAATTAGCAGGTAAGAGAAGATAGAAAAGGCGATAGTTTTTAATAATTTTGAAAATTTTGAAACACATCTTACAAAGATTATTTTAAATATATATTAAAATTTATGAAGAACATTATTCTATAAGCACTCAACAATTTTAGGATGTGATGACGGCTATGACAGAACCTATTACCATCTTTCGGAGCTCCCTTCTCATGCCCGAGAAGCATTTAGGTTAGACAGGCTTGGCCTTCCTTCCCTTCGTAAATGCTAGGTCCACCCTAGTCTGGTCCCATGCGTTGTCCTCCTGAGAGGTACGGGCTATGCCCCCCTCTGGCACTGGCTATTTGTTTGAAGGAATAAAATCAGTAGTGTGTTCTTGACAAAAAAAAAAAAAAAAAAAAGGATTACAAAATGAGAGAAAAGTTTTTTTTAAAATTGAGGAAAATGAATTAGTTGTACTTTGTATTTTTAATGTTAAAAATTATGATATATGGGTATAACATGATATATTGATAAATAAGTTTACAATTGCCCTATCATATAAATCGTTATAAATTATATTATTTTATTAAAATTGTTATCATATATTGACAAACAATAGGTTAACAAAATTTGGTTTCAACTTATTTAAGATATTAAAATTAAGAAAGTCCATTTTGTACATTTGAAATAATTTTTTAACATGTTAAGCATACACTTCTTTAAATTTTTTTACCTTTTTTATATAATTTATCTTATACTATAATATATAAGTATTGTTTTGAATTGAAATATAAATCCATGCATAGCACAAGTCAGAATGCTAGTATATATAAATTGCAAAGGGGCCTTTTAGTTGAAGCCATCATAGACCTCCAAACTCTCAATTCCTTTTTTTCCAGATTTTCTATTTATTTTAATTCCTAAAATGCAATGAATTGATTGCAAAATCTTGATTTTAGACTATATTCTCATCATTTCAAAATTTAAATTATTTCAAATCCTAATAACTTGATGACACACACAACTTTAACATTTTAGAGGAAAAAGGGATTTTCTGATCCACGTAATTTTGGTTATGTATTATCATAATCTAAAATTACTATTGCCAATTCTTTATTCTTTATCTCCAAGAACAGCTTTGGTTTCTACATGTATTATTTGTGTTTTTAATATCTATATCTATATAAATTGCAGAGGGACGTTTTAGTTAGAAGCCTTCCTAGACCTCCAAACTCTCAATTACTTTTTCTTCAATTTTCTATTTATTTAATTCCTAAAATGTAATGTCAATTCCTTTTCTGGAGATTTTCTATTTATTTTAATTCATAAAATGCAATGAGTTGATTTCAAAATCTTGATTATAGACTATATTCTCATCATTTCAAAAGTTAAATTATTTCAAATCCTAAAAACATGATGATACACACGACTTTAATGTTTAAGAGGAAAAAGAAATTTTTTTTGACATGTATTTTTAGCTATGTATTATCCTAAACTAAATTACTATTGTGAATTCTATTTCCTTTATCTCTCATGTCCTCTTTGGTTTCTACATGTATTATTTGTATTTTCTGATATCTATATTTATATCAATTACAGAAAGTTTTTTAGTTAGAAGCCTTCTTAGACCTCCAAACTCTCAATTCCTTTTTTGTAGATTTTCTATTTATTTTAATTCCCAAAGTGTAATGAGTTGATTTCAAAATCTTGATTGTAAACTATATTCTAATCATTTCAAAATTTATTTCCAATCCTAAGAACTTGATGACACACACGACTTTAATACATTGAGAGGAAAAATAGACTTTTTGATCCATATGTATTATTGGTTGTGTATTAGCCTAATAAAAAATTACTATTGTGAATCCTTTTTTTTATCTCCAAGATCCACTTTACTTTTTTTACATATATTATTTGTGTTTTCTGATATCTATATCGGTATAAATTACAAAGGGGCCTTTTAGTTGAAGCCATCCTACACCTCCAAACTCTCAATTCCTTTTTTGCAAATTTTCTATTTATTTTAATTCCTAAAATGTAATGAGTTGATTACAAAATCTTGATTTTATACCATATTCTCATCATTTCAAAATTTAAATTATTTCAAATCCTAATAACTTGATGATATACACGACTTTAATGTTTGAGAGGAAAAAGCAATATTTTGGTCGACATGTATTTTTAGTTATGTATTATCCCAATCTAAATTACTATTGTGAATTCTTTTTTCTTTATCTCTAATATCCGCTTTGGTTTCTACATGAATTATTTGTATTTCCTAATATATATATTTATATCAATTACAGAAAGTTTTTTAGTTAGAAGCCTTCTTAGAGTTCCAAACTCTCAATTCATTTTTTTTTGTAGATTTTCTATTTACTTTAATTTATAAATGTAATGAGTTAATTTCAAAATCTTGATTCTAAACTATATTCTCATTATTTCAAAATTTAAATTATTTCCAATCCTAATAACTCGATGACACACACGACTTTAATACTTGGAAGGAAAAAGAGATTTTTTTGATCCATATGTATTATTGGTTGTGCATTTTCTTAATCAAAAATTACTATGGTGAATTCTTTTTTCTTTATCTCCAAGATCCACTTTAGTTTTTGCATATATTATTTGTGTTTCCTGATATCTATATTTGTATAAATTACGAAGGGGCCTTTTAGTTGAAGCCATCCTAGACCTCCAAACTCTCAATTCCATTTTTTGTAGAATTTCTACTTATTTTAATTCCCAAAATGTATTGAGTTGATTGTAAAATCTTGATTTTAGACTATATTCTCATCATTTCAAAATTTAAATTATTTCAAATCCTAATAATTTGATGATACACACCAGTTTAACATTTGAAAGAAAAAGGGATTTTCTGGTCCACATGTATTTTTGGTTATGTATTACCATAAACTAAGATTACTATTGTGAATTATTTTTTTCTTTACCTCCTAGATCGGCTTTGGTTTCTACATGTATTATTTGTTTCTTCTAATATCTATATCTTTACAAATTGTAGAAGGATTTTTAAGTTAGAAGCCTTCCTGGACCTCCAAACTCTCATACTTTTTCATCAATTTTGTATTTTTTAATTCCGACAATGTAATGTTAATTCCTTTTTTGGAGATTTTCTATTTCTTTTAATTCCTAAAGTATAATAAGTTGATTTCAAAATCCTGATTGTAGACTATATTCTAATCATTTCAAAATTTAAATTATTTCCAATCCTAAGAACTTGATGACATACACGACTTTAATACTTGAGAGGAAAAAGAGACTTTCTGTTCCATATGTATTATTGGTTGTGTATTAGCCTAATAAAAATTACTATTATGAATTCTTTTTTTTTATCTCCAAGATTCACTTTAGTTTTTACATATATTATTTGTGTTTTCCGATATCTATATCTATATAAATTGCAAAGGGGCCTTTTAGTTGAAGCCATCCTAGACCTCCAAACTCTAAATTCCTTTTTTGTAGATTTTCTATTTATTTTAATTCCTAAAATGTAATGAGTTGATTGCAAAATCTTGATTTTAGACTATATTCTCATCATTTCAAAATTTAAATTATTTGAAATCCTAATAACTTGATGGTATACACAACTTTAATGTTTGAGCAAAAAAAGGAATTTTTTGGTCCACATGAATTTTTAGTTATGTATAACCGTTATCTAAAATTACTATTGTGAATTCTTTTTTCTTTATCTCTAATATCCACTTTGGTTTCTACATGTATTATTTGTATTTTCTGATGCCTATATCTATATAAATTACAGAAAGTTTTTCGTTAGAAGCCTTCTTAGACCTCCAAACTCTCAATTCCTTTTTTTTTTTGTAGATTTTCTGTTTACTTTAATTCCTAAAATGTAATGAGTTGATTTCAAAATCTTGATTCTAAACTATATTCTCATCATTTCAAAATTTAAATTGTTTCCAATCCTAATAACTTGATGACACACACAACTTTAATACTTGAGAGCAAAAAGAGACTTTCTGATCCATATGTATTTTTGGTTGTGTATTATCCTAATAAAAAATTAGTATTGTGAATTCTTTTTTCTTTATCTCTAAGATCCACTTTAGTTTTTACGTATATTATTTGTATTTTCTGATAACTATATCTATATAAATTGCAAAGAGGCCTTTTAATCGAATCCATCCTAGATCTCCAAACTCTCAATTTCTTTTTTTGCAGATTTTTTATTTATTTTAATTCCTAAAATATAATGAGTTGATTGCAAATCTTGATTTTAGACTATATTCTCATCATTTTGAAATTTAAATTATTTCAAATCCTAATAACTTGATGTTACACACGACTTTAACATTTGAGAGGAAAAAGGGATTTTCTGGTCCACGTGTATTTTTGGTTATGTATTATCATAATCTAAAATTACTACTGTGAATTGTTTTTTCTTTATCTCCAAGATCGGCTTTGGTTTCTACATGTATTATTTTTATTTTCTAATATCTATATCTATATAAATTGCAGAACAATGTTTTAGTTAGAAGCCTTTCTAAACCTCCAAACTCTCAATTACTTTTTCCTCAATTTTCTATTTATTTAATTCCTAAAATGCAATGTCAATTCCTTTCCAGAGATTTTCTATTTATTTTAATTTCTAAAATGTAATGAGTTGATTTCAAAATCTTGATTATAGACTATATTCTCATCATTTCAAAATTTAAATTATTTTAAATCCTAAACACTTGATGATACACACGACCTTAACGTTTGAGAGGGAAAAGGAATTTTTTGGTCCACATGTATTTTTAGTTATGTGTTATGCTAATCTAAAATTGCTATTGTGAATTCTTTTTTCTTCATCTCTAATATCCACTTTGGTTTCTACGTGTATTATTTGTATTTTTTGACATCTATGTCTATATAAATTACAGAAAGTTTTTAGTTAGAAGCCTTCTTAGACCTCCAAACTCTCAATTCCTTTTTTTTTGTAGATTTTCTATTTACTTTAATTCCTAAAATATAATGAGTTAATTTCAAAATCTTGATTCTAAACTATATTCTTATCATTTCAAAATTTAAATTATTTCCAATCCTAATAATTTCATGGCACACACGACTTTAATACTTGAGAGAAAAATAGATTTTCTAATCCATATGTATTTTTTGTTGTGTGCTATCCTAATAAAAATTACTATGAATTCTTTTTTCTTTGTCTCCAAGATCCACTTTAGTTTTTATAGATATTATTTGTGCTTTTTTATTATGTGATTATCTAGACAATTGCCTGGAAAAAAGTTTTACATATTATCATTTGTATCTATGCATCTATAAATTCTTCATGCAGTTTTTATTCTCGACCCTTTGAAAAATCTCCTAAATTCTCGTTTTCCAAAAATACACAATCAAAAATAAATAAATGAATAAATAAATAAATAAATAAATATATATATATATATATATATATATATATATATATATATTTACACATTTTAAGGGTGATGTTGAGGATCCATGGGCGGAGTTAGGAATCTGCTTCATTTGGAGATGGCGTTATTTGGCTGTTTCGTGGAAACGACCACCACCCCAATTCTTTAAATTGAATATTAATGCCAGTGTGGTTCAAGGGTGAGCATATGGGGGTGGCATTCTTAGAGATTCTGATGGTCGATTAGTATTTGCTTTTTACAAGGAATTCGGCGACAGGGATGTCCTAGTTGCAGAGAGTTTGGCATTGTTTCATGGTCTTCAATTGTGTCACGGACGGCAAATACATAGGCTGCTGGTGGAAGTTGATTCAGAAGTGTTGGTTCATTTGATCCATTCAGGGAGGTTGTCGAAGTGGCCTTTATGTAATACCCTGCGATAGATACGGTATTTGTTAGCCTCTTTGTCTTCTACAGTATCGCATATTTTTCGGGAGACCAACTCTTCTTCTGATAGGCTAGCAAGTTTGCGGTTGTCATATGACTTGTTCTGCGCGTCTCCTCAGCAACTTTCTAGTATTGTAAGGGCATCTGTGCTGTTTGACGCTAGGGAGCTCTCGTTGATGCGCCGGCAGTATGTTATAGAATAGCCTTTTAGTTTGTGCTCTAGATAGCTGTGAGATTGTATTATTCTCAGTGTAATCTTTACATTCGGGTTATGAATAAAAAATCTAACTTTATAAAAAAAGTACATGAAATAATAAAACTTAAAAATAAAACAACAGTTAAATTATTATGGTTGAAAACAACTTATCTTATTATTAGATTAGAAATGGCTAATAAATTTAGTAAATGAAACAACAACTATACAATTTTTCATTTTTGCTAGTCAAAGTAACATATGCAATTCCCATCCAAAGTAAAAATACAAAAATGTGGTCAACCAACAGTTTAGATTTGGTTGCACAAAAAATAGATGAACGTTTTATTATTTTTTATATAAAAAGGTTATTTATGATAGAGAATAGTGAACAAAAAAATAGTTTTTCACTAAAAGAAGAACATAATTCTTATTCTAACATCAATTGAAATTCCAATATAGGATTACAAAAAGTATTTTTTTCTTAAGAATTTGCGAGAGATGTGAAGTTTATACTTGTAATTAATTGAGATAAATTTAATTTTTACATTATATTGCATTGATGGTACAAATTTTTTTATGAAAATTAAACTATAAAAATACAATTATCATTTTTCTACTGTTGTGCTTCTATTTGCCATTTTGCTCTATGTATTGATTAAGAAGTTTACTCACCTCTAGTCACCAATGTTCTGCTACTTAAGACGTATATAGTTTAAGCATTAGATTCTTGGTTTACAAAACATGAGGCCATGTTGAAAATTTTAAATTCATGTACTATTTAATATTTTTAGGTTAAATAGACCAACAAAGATTTTGAAATTCAAAAATTAAAATTATATAAAATAAAGCCTTGATAATTATTTTTTGAGGCTACCTAACATAGTGACTAAAAATCACGATATTCTTAAGTGATAGACACATACAAAGGAATATCTAAAATCAAGGAACTTGGCCATCTTTAGTTTGTGTTGGTGGCTTAAATCGTATATCACTTAGAATATAATTATTCTTATTTTTTATTCTTCTTAAAAGAATCTGATACTATAGGAATTTTATGTCAAATATAATGGATACGATAATTAAAAAATAAATTTAGCATTTTGGCATATAGTTTTTGAATTTTATGAATGTTGGACATGATGGCTGTGAAATGAATTGGCATTTATGACTTCTACTTGGCATGCCTAATATATATATATATCTATATATATATGTATGTATGTATGTATTGCAGGGGAGGTTTCAGTGGATGTCTCTTGGATGGCTTCCAAATCTCCCATACTTTGTTTTCTATATTTTTCATTTATTATGTATATATATTCAATTAAAAAGTTTGAAATACTAATTTACAATTAATCCTATTTCAATTCAAATTTAAAATTTAAAATTTTCCCACTTCAAATGAGTTCTTAATAAATTGTTTATAGTTTATTTTCAAACTTTAACCCCTTTTCCATTCCATAATTAAAGAAAATGAATCTGAATAATTTGATTAATCCCATATTAAAATCATCCACCCCATTACACGTATATCAAAAATTGCACATAAAACAAAATTTTTATATGAATTTTAAATTAATAAAAGGGGCATTTAGATGGTTTTTTTTGGAGTTTTTGTCAAAAATTGTAAAACAAATATTTGTTTAAACAGTTATCTTGGCTTGTCGTCACAAAATATAGTAGTATTTTACCCAAGTTATACCCAATCACTTTTCCTTGACGACTATAATTCTAATTTTTTACTCGAAAAAAAAACTTGAAAAGTGAGGTAACAAATCCTAAATAATAAAAGGAATAGAAAGATAGGAGTATAGGATTAGAAAGCATAAAAGTGAGGTAACAAATCGTAAATAGTAAAAGGAGTATAAAGACAAGAGTATAGGGTTGTGGAGAGTAAAGTCAAGGAAACTGTAGTTGTGGGTTAGGATAAAACTATCAAAATAGGTGAATTATGTGGGTTAAATGGAATAGTTTTACATAGTTTTGGTTATCTTGTCCATTACAATCCACTACAAAATTTATTTATTTTGTTCTCCCATATTCTTTGAGCAACAAAATAAGATATCATTGTAATCAACAAAAATAAAATTATATTAATAAATAAAAAAATTACACAGAAGAACCAATAGTGGTGAGTTTTAAATTTTGCATTTTACAAGAATCTAAAAATAATTTAGGTGTGAATGCAAGAAATCAATTAAGACTCAATGAGTTAATTAAAACTTTGATGGAAGGAAGGGAGGAAGTAGGATGAAATTTAACAAAAATTAAAATAATGAAAATTAAAGAATAGGAAAAGAATATTAAATATGCCTCCACAAAAAGTAGAATATAATTATTGTATTGGTAGTGGTTTAAATTTACTTACCAATGAATTTGAATCTACGTCTAATTTAATTAGTTCTAAATAGGTAGTCACAATCTATCCATTTAATAGCCACTAATTAATGGGTTTAATTTGGTTACCCATTTGAAACTAATAAAATTGCATACCCATACTCATTTGTTGAAGAACGAATTGAAAAAGTGGTCACTATTTACAACTATAAATGGGTGGAAAGAGTAGTAAAATAGGAGGTAAATAGGTTGCAAAATTAGGTAAGAGATTATGCAATTTGATAGAAGTAGGATAGGCTGAAAAGGAGTTAAGAGTTTGTGGGAGGGACAAGAGTTGGAGGGATGTGAGAAGTTTGGGTTAGAAAGGTGAGGAAGAGGGTGAGGAAGAGTAGGGAAATGTTAAGGAGAAGTGGCGCAACGTGGAAGGGAGGAGTAATAATGTTGTGTGTGGTGTGCTTTACTATTTCTTTAAGGATTTTTGTAATCTTTGTTCCTAATTTTTTAATATACTTTAAGGTTTTAAATAAGGTACATAAATACAATATAAACTAGTATTGCAACCCGTGCTATGCTCGAATTTATGTTTAATATAATAATAATAGTAAAAATGAATTATTTATATTAGTTACATGAAAAAAGGTTAAAAAAATCAAAAGTGTGCTATTTTAGTATATAATTTATATTGTATTTATGTAACTTATCTAAAATCTCAACGTATATTAAAAAAATATGAACAAAGGTCACAAAAAAATCTAAAGAAATCCTAAAAACATACCAAGTACAACTTGTCACCCTTTCCTTCCATGTCTCTTTTTTTGCGTCACTTCCCGTTAACATTTCACTATTTTTCATCACTCTCTTTCTCACCTTTCTAACCCCAAACTTTTGACATCCCTCCAACTCTTTTCTCTCCTACAAACTCTACCTTTCCTTTACTCTACCTTACTTCTATCAAATTATGCAATCTCTTACCCAATTTCACAACCTATTTACCTTTTGTCCTGTTACTCTCCATAGATAGTTGTAAATAATTACCAATTTTTCAACTTGCTCTTCAACAAATGACTATGGGTATGCAATTTTATTAACGTTAAATAGGTAACACAATTAAACTTATTAATTAGTTGCTATTAAATGGACATATTGGGATTACCTATTTAGACCTAATTAAATTAGACGTAGATTCAAATTCATTAGTAAGCAAATTTAAATCACTACAAATTCAATAATTATATTCTACTTTTTGCAAAGGCATATTTAACGTTCTTTTCCTATTCTTTAATTTTTTTTCTAATTTTTGTTAAATTTTATCCTACTTTCCCCCTCCCTTTCATCAAAGTTTTAATTAACACATTAAGTGTAAATTAATTTCTTGCATTTACACCTAATTTATTTTGAGATTCTTGTAGAGTGACAAAATTAAAACTCCTTATGATCACCACTATTGGTTCTTCTGTGTAAATTTTTTAGGTAAAAATATTATTTAATAATGCATCGTGTTCTTATTTTTGTTGATTACAATGATATCTTATTTTGTTGCCCAAAGAATATGGGAGAAAAAATAAATAAAATTTTGAAGTGGATTGCAAATGGGTAAGATAACCAAAATCATATAAAACTATATCTATTTAACCCACATAAATCATCCATTTTGATAGTTTCATCCCAACCCACAACTGCAGCTTGTTCCCTTGACTTTACCCTCCCCAACCCTGTACTCCTTTTATGATTTAGGATTCATTACCTTACTTTTACTCTTTCCTGCCCTATACTCCAATCTTTCTATTCCTTTTATCATTTAGGATTCATTGTCTCACTTTTCAAAATTTTTTTTTCAAATAAAGAGTTAGAATTATAGTCGTGAAGTTAAAGTAATTGGGTATAAGTTTGGTGAAATACTAATATTTTTTGTGAAGATCACCCAAGATAATCGTATAAACAAATATTTGTTTTTAAATTTTTTGATAAACACTCCAAAAACAACCATCTAAATGCCCCTTTTATTAATTTAAAATTCATATCAAAATTTTGTTTTATGTGCACTTTCTGACGTACGCGTTATATACAAAATTATGCACATGAAGTTTTGTACATGTAAAAAATTATCTACATGATGTTGTATGTCAGAATGTTTATTTCATTGGTTGGAATCATTATCTAATAGGATAAGTTTAAAATTAGAAAAAATTAATTTAGTTGCAAAAGGTAAAATGGTTAAAGAATGGCTATAATTGGATATGTTATCTGAATGTTTGACAAATCTATATATATACCTGGAAGGACAGTGCTAAAAATGTTACTATATAAATGATTAAAAAATGAGACTAATCACATTATTCCTCAGATTTGACAAATCAATCTTATTAATTAAGGAATAAAATGGGCTAAAGCAATAAAGTTGTAATGGGGTGAATGATTTTAACATGGGACTAATCAAATTATCCAAATTTATTTTCTTTACTTATGGAAGGAAAAAGGGGTTAAGTCTGAAAACAAACTATAAACGATTTATTAAGCACTCATTTTAAGTGGGAAAGAAAGTTTTAAATTCTAAATTGGAATTGTTATAGGATTAGTTGTAAATCACATTATTTCATACTTTTTAATTGAATTTATGTATTAAAATAAATTTAAAAAATCTAGAAAAAAAGTATGGGATATTTGGAAGTCATCCGGGAAGCATCCACTAAAACCTCTCTTGCAATACATATAGATATAGATTAGATACAACAATAGTGCTATTTTGATTTTTTTAAATCTTTTTTTCATATAACTAATATATATAACTCATTTACTATTATTATTATATTAAACGTAATCCATGCATGGCACTGGTTACAATACTAGTAATGATAATTTTAACCTCCTTTGTTACGTATGACGATTTTCATGATTATAATTCAAATTTTAAAGTATAATTTTCATGATTTAAAAACTTTGTGGCGACAAAGAACATGTAAATAAAAATAGTAAAGGCATGGAAGGTTGAGACATAATCTGGGAGTTTGTGACAGAAAAGCAAATGAGTATAGTTTTTTTATTATTATTTTAGAAAGGAAGCCAAGAGAGAAAACTTGGGACTAGGGAGCAAAAATTTGGACTTTCATTCATGTTCTAGAAGTATCAAAGTTGTGATGATAGAGACAAAAGTTCTCATTTTTGCTAAGAAGAAGAAGATTGTGATGATAGAAATTGTGATGATAAGAAAATGGAGAAAATTTTATTAGGTAGCAGGTGGTTTTCAAGTTAACTATCTAAAAATGATACTTATTTTTTTTCTCAGTACATAAATTTATAAATTGACGATATTTTTCTATTTTCCTATGAAAGTTTAAGATTAAGAAAAAATAAACAATTCTAAAGTCAAGAGAAGTCCGGCAACATAAACATATATTCTTACATACTTTTGTAAAGGGTTCAAAAAATAATTAGAGTTCAACATAGTGGCTTAAATTCTCTGAGCGCCCATTTTTTTTCCAAACAATTCAATCCTCCCAACTCTCTGCATGTATTTTCTTTTCAGTTTTCACCCAACTAAAACTCCCAAAAATAATAAAACATGAAATTTCTATCTTTCGTGTTCTCTTCTTTCCCATCACTTTATCCATGGTGCTTGAGCATAATGATGCCAAGAATATCCATTCTCACCATTTGGTTGAGTATTAATTTATGCTGCTTCACATTGCATTCATTTTATACCTTACATAACTAATTTTTGGGGTGTTATATTGACTTGTTTGAAGATTTGTCACACTCAAATGGATATTTTGAAATTTAGTTGCAGATAATTTATCTCCAGTATTATCCTGTTCATAATAACAATGTTAACGGGACAACGTTGTACGAGCCTTTCAATGATTGGAAGTGATAAAACATTAATTATTAGGAATAATTTCAAAAACCACCTTGTAGGTTTGTGACGATTGCAGTGACCTCTCTTCAGATTTGAAATATTATAGAAACCTCCTCTAAAAAGTATGTTTTGATAGGTCATGTCTCAGGGCATCATTTTTTATTTTGTTAATGTTTGGACTTCTTCCTTTTTTCCTTTGCTAAGCACGTAAGTTGTGAAGATAATTTTAGTAAATGCATTCCTACTGGTTGGCTATTTATAAAACTAAACAAGAAATCTGTTTAAATGACCTAGGAATTGAATAAAATGCATTAGATGAGATTGAGGTTAGAGCTTTTGGATAAAAAAATATTTGCAAAATATGATTTTCCTTTTCCTTTCCATCCACTTTTCACTTAAGATTTATAGGTTGTCAAGACTACTATAATCTTTTCAAAACATCAAGGGAGGTAAGTGCAATTTTTTAAACCCCAAAGGGGGTGACTACAAATGTCAAAAATCTCAGGGGAGGTTTATGAAATTATCCCTAATTATTAACAACTCAATCTAGAAAAATAATTAAAATATAAATTAATCTTTTCTGCACTGTCAACATATACATTAATGGAATTAGATAAGTGTCATATCATTTGAATTTGAATTTAAGCATTAAATTTTATGTATGTGACATGCATTGATTAGTATTTATTTTAGCTATCTTTAGTTAGGTTTTAGTGTATGTTTTAGGTGTGTTCTAAGTTAAAATGGAAGAATTGAATTCTTTTATAAGTTACTTTTCATACAAGTAGTGTTTTTAGCCAAAATATGCAAAAGTGTGGGTTAATATGCAAATTTGTGTTATTTTTGTAGGTTTTGGTATCTTATAAAATGATTCAAGTCGACAGGAGTTTGATAGTTTTGACATACCTTGGTATTTTGGCTATATCTTGCGTTACAAGTATCAAATTGAGATGATTTTTAAATCATTTTGAAGTTAAGACATAGTTCTACAATTCTTATAAAGACATCCAAATCTAGTTCATTGATTTTTCTGGCCAAAAAGTCAAAATACTTTAGAAAATTTCTGTCAAAAGTTGAAATAGAGCAAAGATCAGTTAGGGGTATTGTGGTCATTTATCAACTTACAAACATCCAAGTTTGATGATTCTTGATGCATTGGAAATCTTACTTAAAGAGCTACAATGTTTATGTTTTGTGCAAGAGTTAATTTGGCTTTCATCATCAAGAAAATTATAGTTGAAGGTGGTCCAAAAATAGAGCAAGTTGAGAATTGAGTAGAAAGTGCAATACTGAGTATAATGAAGAACTGCGAGGCGATCGACGAGGTACACCTCGTGGATCCTTGAAAAGCCTCTAAAAGTTGATTCTGCAACTTCCATTCATTTTACACTACTTTCTAGATCAATTTGTCTGATAGAATCTGTAAGGATCAAATACAATTTAAGAGGGGGGTGAATTAGGTAATTTAAAAACTAATCAGGTTATGAGACACAGTTTTGTTTAATATGAAATTTACCCTCTTTTCTAAGTAACCACTCAATGAAACAATTAGTAGAAGAGCAAGATTGTTTGAGAGTAGAAGAGATTAGCAATTAAGGTTCACAGGATAGTAAGTAATAAGTAAAGACTAGCAAACCAATTTGATTACCAAGTTCCTCTTGAGCTTGAATGTCACTTCATAGAACAAGTTTCTTCAAGTTGATGAAATACAACCAATCTTTGTGTACAAAGGAAGGATCACTTCCTCCTTGCCCCAAGCTACACTTGGTCAAATTAGGAAGTTTTACTATCACTCAGGATAACCTTCATAAAGCTACACTATTAAAGTATTTTTCTCACATAAGAAAAGCTTATACGAATTTCACACAACTAAGAGTGCAAATCTTCTTTGTAGAGTATTTTTTTCACTAAAACTACTCTAAATCTTTCGTATTCTCAATATGCAAAAGTTCTTTCAAAGTGGTTGACCATGTACTATTTATATGAGAACAAAGGGTGCCCCATTAATGTTTCTAATGGATAGAAGGCAGCTGAAGAGTCAACTAGCCGTTGGGGGTATCAGACGTCCGGTGCTTCGGATACTTGCGTCTGACAGCAGGCAGTGAGTTTGAAACATTTCTTTCAATTCTTTCCGACGTCCGATGTCTCTGATGCTTGCATTCGAAAGCAGATAGTGAGTTTGAGAAATTTTCTTCAATTCTTTCGGACGTCCAGTGCCTTTGATGCATTGCGTCCGAAGTGCTGCATTGTTTATCGGACGTCCAGTGCTCTAATTCTTTGCATCCGAAAGTAGTCACTGAGTTAGATGGAATGTTGGTGATGGAGTTCTTCATGCGTCCGAAGTTGCGCAATAATTATTGGACGTCCGGTGTGATCTTCTCAAGCGTCCGATAGCTTTCAACTTCCTTTATATCTTTCAAATGCTCTTGATCTTTGAATCAGATCTGCTTCATAGCTGAAAGTATTTCTTGAAGAGATATTAGTATCATCCAATTGTTTTGTAAACATCAAAAGCTAGGGACCAGGATTAACATTCTCCCCCTTTTTGATGATGACAAAACAATGGATGGAAGAAAGAAAAAGATTCAGCATACACTCCCCCTCACTCATTGCATCCAAAGTTTTTAAGTGTCAAAATTATAATATCAGGATAATTCCCCCTCAGTATCAAGATAACTCCCCTTCAGAATAATTTTCCCTTACACAACAACACAAAATCAATTTCTCCCTCTTTTTATCATTATAAGATGAGTTTAACAACCAACATCAATCAATATCAACCAATATCCATTTCATTATAGTTATATCACCAAAAAAAATCAACAGCCAACATCATCCAAAAATTGAAGAATAATACCAACAGGAATTCCAAACAAAGAGATATCAACAAAAATATATTAGTTATTCAACTAGAATCCATCAAAAGAAACATTAATACAGAATTCATAGCAACATATCAGAGAGATCCATTACTACAGAACACTAGAAACATCAAAAGAGAAAATACAAAAGATGCATCCGAATATGAAGTGTAAATGCCCTAAAAGTGCCTAAATGGTGATCTTGGATGATCCAGGCCTTCTTCTTGCAAGACGAAACTGAGCAGGATCCAATTCATCTTCAGTTTCTTCATCATCTTCATCACTAGCTTCAGTGGATGGAGTCTTGCCTTTACCTGAAGTTGAGGGATCATGAGGAGTAGGCTGAGAGCTTGAAGCGTGGACTTCAGTAATGAGAGGAATGGATTCAATTTGTGGTTCTTTCTCTTGTGGAACAGGAGTAGACTCAGTGTGTGGCTTCTTTTGATACACATGTTAATCGTCTTGTGGGATAGGAGACACAAGCAGTTTTTTTTTGTCCAGAAAAGTGGCTTGTTGCTCAAAAGTCATGGTCATCATTAGACCATCTTCAAGGATAAGGACATGTTGTTTGAGGTCCTCAAGTAAGGAGATGACTTCATGATTGGATGAGGTAGGCCGAGTGGATGATTTTCGAGGATGGATGGAGAAGGATGAAACATACTGAGACTAATCTCTGGAAGGTCTAGGAGTAATAGGAATTTCATGATAACTTTTGGTTCTAGACTCCAAAATAGTTTCCTTATAGCACCAATGACCATCAAAGAACCTGATACTTTTTCTTTCAAAATAAGTTTTGGAAAAAATGGAGGATGCATTCTCTTTTGGAGATATTCTAGTGAAAGAAATTTTGAAATCAGCAAAAATTGAAGTTAAAAACTTTCCATAGAAGAGTTTCCTATGGCTATCAGTGCTGATTTTGAATAAAAATTTACACATGACAAAACCAAAATCAATTCAGACTTTCTCAACAAAGCAATAAAACAAGTATAACTCCATTTTGTTGGCATCAGTCCTATAACCATCAGTAGGAACTAACAGGTTTGAAATTATTGTAAAGATGATCAGATTTTGTGGACTAAGATCCTCCAATTTTGTCTCAACAGGTGTATTGAAGTGTTTTGGAAAGTAGATCATCAGTTTTTCAATGTGAAAATGATGATAAGCAGTCGAAAACTTTTCATAAGAGAAAAAGTTTGTAATTTTACTCTTACAGCTATCTTCAATTTTTGTCTTTAACACACGATTAACAACTTCACGAGCGAGTACAATGTCTACTGAATTGACACGAGAGACAAGTTCAGTGTGGAAAGGATCCTTTCTGAGATTAGCAAAAAACTGATAAAACATGTCAGGGTAATATATGTTGGGTATGGACAGAATATGGGACCATTTTTTAAATTCAAAAAACTTAAAAACTGGTTCTAAATCAAGCTCACGGAATTCAGAGGGAACAATGGCTCTTTGAGTGATGAAACCCTTCTGTGAAATCTATTCAAACCTCTCTCCAGTATCATCATCAATGAACTTGGGCAATGTGGTTGGCTGTTCCTTAGTTCGATCAGTACGTTTCTCTCTAGCAGTACATTGTCTTTTTCCACCGCGTTTCTCAGTCCCTCGAGGTGATTTTCTAGTGGAAAGCTCAAAAGGTTTTTCATCCCTGAATCTAGTGATGCGTCCGGTACCAGCAAGGCCACCTCTCAATCATACCATGATGAAATGCAGGATGATTTTGTTGTAAAATGTGATAAAAGTGTGAATGAGATGGATTGAGTTTGCAGTTTAAACTAGAATGAATGCTCAAATCTGTCCAAGATGGGTGAGTTTTTGAAATTAGGGTTTCTGAAGAAATTTGGGATCAGCCAAGTTGTTGGCAGTTAGAGAGGGGTTTAAATGCTGATGATAGGGTGCATTTTAGTGGGTTATTTCACTGCTATTTCATAGCTGTTGGGACTAAATGTCGCTCGATTGGATGGATTCTACTCAAGTTTGGTGTTTGGCATTAATTGCAAGAAGTGGTGCTGAAAAACTGCTGAAAATCAAATTCTAGAAGACTTTCTGACAGTTAGGTGTGCCTACGCCTAACTCCAACCTTCAAAGTCGGATTTGCGGGATTATTCTCACGTGGGAAGTTTCAAAATTGAGTGAAATAATTGGCAACCAGAAGGAAAGCAGTGGGGTCGCTCCAAAGGAAATAGCAGAAGCTGAAGAAATTCAAATTGTAATAGGATTACTATTTAGGAAATAGTTGGTATTTGGATACCAACTAATTAGGAGAAAAAGTAGGAAACAAGAAAGATTCTAAGAACCGTCTCTTTTGGGAGGCTAAAAACGCAGAGAAGAACAATTTTTGTACTATTCAATTTTTGAGTTTTTGCTTCTTAGCACAATTGCGAGAAAACAAACAAAAAGGGCCACCATTGTTGACTTGGCTATTGTCCTTTTTGATCGAATTGAAAGGCATCAGACTCTCTGGTATGCTTTTTGTGGGAGACAATAGAAAGTAACGAATTTTTTTGTTCTTTCTTTCTCCGTTGGCCAATTTCGTGAAACAACCATAGATGGTTTTTCTCAGCCGTTTTGCGTGGCGCGTTCTCCATTAATGGAAAACTAACATCCTAATTCTAGTCAAGGGGATAACGGAAGATTTGGTTCGGCAATTACTGTGAGATCTGAACTATTTTAACTGTTTCCTTCATTTATTGGTATTTATATATTTTCTACTTTTAATTGTTATAACTTTTGTGTATGATTGAATAGTGCGCAATATTTAATTATTCACACAGTCTATTTTGCTAATTGGGGGTAGTTGAATTCGTAATTGTTCGATTACCTCCATTCCAATAGCAACTAGCGTAATTAGATTTATGTCGGAAAAACATACGATCTAATTTAAACAAACTCTCATAGCGTGTTTGTTAGTTAGGATTGGCTTTTTCTAACTCTTAATGCAATTTAGAAATTAAATCCTACGGTCGTACTTAGTGTTGTTTTCAGATTAGAGAAATAGTTAACGATTGCACCTTAACTATCGAGAAATTAAGGAAAGGTTGATTGTTTATCGTGTGTATGACAACTGTAACCAATTTATTAATAAATATTTGAATTATATGTGAATCGATGATCAGTTGCATGAACCATTTTTTAAATGTACCATTGGTTAGAGTTTTTTCAATTATTTCTGTCAATTAATTATTTTTCGCATTTAATTTATTTAGTTAGCATTTAATCCTAAAACCCCTCTCTATTTGTCTTGACTCGAAAGGAAACGAATTTTCTTCCAGTTCCTGAGAAGACGACCGTACTTGCCACTATCCACTAGTTAGTAAAATCTGTCAGCTAATTAATTCTGGTATATCGGATTAAGCAAACTCTTCGGAAATAGGATAAATCAAGTAACCAATTGCACACCTAGGGTCTCTGCTACAATACCTGGAATTGATTATTGATTGCTTTCGGTGGTAGTTAGGTTTTGTTATTATTATTACACAGACTCGACAACCTGTCAACTGATCAGTTCAGAAAGGGGTAGTGATGGTATTGGTGAAGTCAATTTCTTGAAATTTGTTCTAAGAAGAGGCGAATTTTGAATTTTGAAAATGAGGGAAGGGAAAGGGTGCATCCAAAGCAACGGTTTTTTTTGAACTAAATGAAGGAGAAGACTTCTTTATAGCACATCTCTTTTGAGTGTCGGACGTCCGAACGAAAAGAGGCGTCCGACACTACCATCCGATACAAAATTTTTCTAAAAAAAAACTTAGAATACTGTCGAATGTTCGTTCATCTGGTATCGGACGTCTGATAAAGTTTGATCAAAGAATTTTTAGAGATTCTTTTCCAAAACGCCCAACTTTGTTCTCAAAAGTGGTAAGACTTTTGTAAGAATATCAGCAATTTGATCTTTGAACAAACATATTATACACAAATTTCACCCTTTTGGACAAGATCAAGAAATAAATGATACTTTATATCTATATGTTTTGTCCTAAAATGTTGAATGAGATTTTTTGTCAAATTTATGACACTTGTATTATCACAATATATAGGCACACAGTCATACACTAATCCAAAATAATTCCAAATACTTTTCATGCATAACAATTGAATACTGTGACGGCCCCACCTTCCCCTAGGGCGTACCCCAGGGTTCGGCGGGCCGCCTGCCCAACTCTCGCCGGAACTCAGTCGTTCACTAAAGTTCTCAAATAAATTGCAATATAACTCTCAAATATTACATCAAATTCTCCAATAATTACATATCAAAAACGAAGCGGAAATAATTCTCAACTATACATAAAATGATTCAAAATCCAAATTGTACAAAATATAGGCAATCCAGTCACGTGCACAAATACTACAAGTCCTTCCTTCGCCTTGAGCCCTGTGGAGGGGAATAAAATATTTTTGGGGTGAGCTAGAAACTCAGCGAGTAACCAGTAAAATCAGTAATCAAATCGGTTTCACAATAGTTCATTTTAATGATGTCATAGAGCAATCAATAATTCAAAAAATATTTACAATGGAAAGCGATAGTAACATTCATGAAAAGGATACGGCTCACAGGGAGCAATTCATTCGATCATTCATTCGTTCTCCTGACATTTCCCCTTATTCCTCCAATCATTTGAAAATTTCATTTTTATAAATAAACCCTCGTTCGTTCGTTCATTCGTTCATTTCATTCACCCCCTCCTGCCCATTGGCCAGGCTCCACCAACCTACAAGGTAATACTCGAGTATACCGAAACGTTCACCCAGGTCCCTAATCGCCCGATCGAGTCCGCTTCTGACTCGAGACGATCGGTAACAAGGGGCAATGGCCAGTTCAGCCCAAAAGACTTACATTCATGCGCAAGTAGCATTTAATCCTTAATCATTGAAAATTTCACATGTATTTAGGTCGAGTACGATAAAGTACACACTCGCCTAGAAAACTCGTTTTAACAATCATTGAAAGCACTTAACACATTATCAATCAATAATAACAAACTAATAAGTCAAGGAATACAGCAAACAAGGAACACTCATATGCAAGCACGCATGATATGCAAGAAAACAGTTCAAAAGTAACTTTGGAAACAGTTTAAAGGTAAATAATGCAAGAAAACGGTTCACAAGTAACTTTGGAAACAGTTCAAAAGTAACTTTGGAAACAGTTTAAAGGTAAATAATGCAAGAAAACGGTTCACAAGTAACTTTGGAAATAGTTTGAGGTCACTCACCTCCACGGCTCCGAAACTATCCATCATATAGCATTGCCTTGCTCAAATCCAAGCCTTAGATCACAAACCCAATGCAAACAAGTCCCTTCAAAGTTCGGACAGCACTTCCCCTGAATTTGCTAACTTTTCCAGCCATCATGGCTTTATTATTTCCTCATTCCAACCCAAAGGTACACACACAACAAGAAGTTCATCCAATAGCCATTCAGCAAGCTCCAAGTAGTACTAGTACAAGTCAAGCTAGGGAAAAGTTCGGAAATGAAAGTTAAGCTCAAAACCAGAAAAATAGCTTTTGACATCCTTTTGCGGTAATGGCACCAAAGGCACTATGATTGTCGGATGAAGGTACAAGATACACCGTTTCGAAGCTAAGAGATAGGGATACAATATTACAGAAGGTCACTCAACC
The DNA here is from genome assembly GCF_036785885.1 of Coffea arabica. Taxonomy (NCBI): domain Eukaryota; kingdom Viridiplantae; phylum Streptophyta; class Magnoliopsida; order Gentianales; family Rubiaceae; genus Coffea; species Coffea arabica. The sequence goes on from NC_092313.1 coordinate 31,815,978, forward strand.
CAGTTTCGAGTGTAACCAGGTCAAAATTGCAAGAAACTACACCAGAACCGGAAAAACAGATTCACAGAACGCATTCTAGCGGAAACATCATAAATCAGGCTATCCAAGTCCAAATCCAGAAATTCCAAAACCATCTGAAAGCTAAGAAACATGGCTACATTTCATCAGAAGACCTCAACAACCAATTCGGAAGCCATTCCACCCAAAACAACCAATTACAGGCGCAATTCTTACATTCGGGTAAAACCAGGACAGCAAGGGTAATTTCGACTTTTCACAAGATACGCTGCTCTGATTGATCTGAAATTTTGTAGACACCTCTAAAATGTCATTCCCTACAACTTTCATGTTTTAAGCCAAGGCCAATTCGGCCTCTATCTATGAGCTATAAATTCGGGCAGAATGCACAATCATAAACCCTAACTTTCCAAAATTCCTTCCAAAACAGAAATTGTTTGCAATTAACCACTTTTTCCACCTCATAGAGTCCTTAAACATCATTTCCAATCACCATACATGACCACATAATCATATCCATATGAAAACAGAAAAATTCCCAAAAATTATAAAACTTCACCAATTCAACCAAAAATCAAGAAATAATTCATAAAATTGCATCTCATACTACCACTAAGCATGAATTAAGCATCATTAGAGGAAGGAGAGAGGTCCTTCACAACTCACCTTAGCAACACAAGAGAGAGAGCAACTAGTCACCTTAGCTTTCCAAACAACTTCACAACCAAGATCAACTCCACCAAACTAAGAGGTTTTATGGAGTAATTGGAAGATTAATCGGTTTAATTGAAAGATTGGGCAAGATTGGAAACTAGAAAATTGAGAGCTTTTCTTTCTTTCTTTGAGCAAGAACATTCGGCCAAGAAGCTTGCAAAATGAAGTGATTTTTGGGCCAATTTGAATTAAATGGTAAAGTTATGAATAGTAGTCAAACTCAAGACTAAATCTTATGGTGACACTTGTCATCTTTAGGTGTAAAACTTATCTTTTTGTCTCTCCAATACAAATATCTTAACACCTTGTAAAATAATATCACTTAATACAAAATTCCAACAAGTTGTCAAAAATATAATGCATTTACCGCACTAGCGGGTCCCACGTCCAAAATACGCTCTTAATTTCTCAAAAACTAACCGATACTAGAAAATTCATTTTAAAACTATCTTTGCTCATAAACTTTATTTGGAAAATTTTTCTAATAAAGAAAATGTAGAAAAGGCGGGCGATTAAATAAAATAAACCCTAGAAAATTAGAAAATTTCCGGGTTTTCACACTCATTCTTTCGGGGCGTCACAAGTACAACATGCAGCGGCGACAATATATTCTGTTTCGACCGTAGACAAGGAGATAGCATTTTGTTTCTTACTAAACTATGACACCAAACAATTATCAAGAAAGTGACATGTACCACTAGTACTTTTTCTATCTATCATACATCCACCAAAATCAGCATCAAAAAATCACATAAACCAAATTCATGATACTTTGGATACCAAAATTCATAGTTCAAGATTTCCTTCAAATATCTAAAGATTTTTTTCATAGCAATCAAGTGAGATTCTTTTGGACAAGATTGAAAATGAGCACACAAGTAAATAGCAAATATAATATCAGGTCTACTTGCAATTAAATAAAGTAAACTACCAATCATACCTCTATACTTCTTCTCATCAATTTTTATACCTTCTTCATGCTTGTCAAGTTTGGTAGATGTGCACATAGGTGTTCTAACTTGTTTTGAATCATTCATTTCAAATCTTTTGAGAAGTTTCTGTGTACTTAACTTGATTAATGAATGTACTTTCTTGGGTTTGAACCACTTGGAGTCTAAGGAAGAAATTCAACTCTCCCATCATACTCATCTCAAACTCATTTTGTATCATAGTAGAAAAATCCTTGCACAAACACTCATTAGTAGCACCAAAGATAATATGATCTACATATATTTGTACAATTAGAAGATCATTGAAATTTTGTTTCGTGAAAGGAGTGGTATCCACAATGCCCCTTTTAAAATTATTCTCAACTAAGAAATCACTTAAACGTTCATACCATACTCTTGGAACTTGTTTTAATCCATACAAAACTTTTGAAAGTTTAAACACATGATTTGGATATGTCTCATTTTCAAAATTGGGAGGTTGGTCAACATAAATCTCTTGATCAATAAAACCATTTAGGAAAGTACTTTTAACATCCATTTGATTAAAATTCTTGAAACATGTAAATGCTAAAAATATTCTAATTGATTCTAGTCTAGTTACGGAAGCAAATGTTTCATCAAAATCTATTCTTTTTTCTTGAGCAAACCCCTTAGCTACAAGTCTAGAATTATTTCTCACAACTTCACCTTTGTCATTCATTTTATTTCTAAAAATCCATTTTGTGTCAATAATGGGATGATTTTGAAGCCTTTCAACTAGTGTCCAAATCTTGTTTCTTTCAAATTAATTTAGTTTCTCTTCCATGGCTAAAATCTAGTTTTCATCTCTCAAAACATCAATAACATTTTTAGGCTCAAAATGCGAGATTAAAGCAAAATTATCCATCAATTATTTAGATTAGTAACGAATTCTTACATTTTCGGATGGATCACTAATGATAAGATCCTTGAGATGATTTTGAACAAACTTTCAAACTTTTGGAAGATCTCTAGGTGTACCAACATTCATGTTATTTTCTTCTAATGCATGATTCTCTTGAGGATCATCTACCTTAGATTTTTCTTCTAATGGAGCATTGTCTTGATCATGAATCATGAGTTTCTTGAATCTTTCTTGAATACCTACATCATCATCCTCATAACAACTCTTGAAAATATCATCATTAGATTCATCAAATGTAACATGTATGGCTTCTTCTATAATAAGAGTTTTTCTATTATAAACCCTAAATCCTCTTTTATTTTCACAATAACCCAAGAAAATGCGTTCATCGGATTTCTTATCAAATTTTGTAAGATGTTCCTTGATATTTAAAATAAAACATTTACAACAAAAAATTTTGAAATATCCAATAATTGACTTTTTTTTATCAAAAATTAATTCATAAAAGGTTTTGTTCAAAATTGATGTCAAGAGAACTCTATTCATTGCATTACAAGCTGTATTTACAGTTTCGGCTCGAAAATATTTTGACAAGTTGCATTCACTTAACATGGTTCTTGCGTTTTCTTGAAAAATTCTATTCTTTTTTTCAACAACACCATTTTGTTGAGCAATTCTTGCAAAATTCATGTGTAATTCCATTGTGATCACAAAATTTTAAAAAATCACAAAATTTAAATTCCGAACCATTGTCACTTTTAATCTTAACAATTTTCAACCCGATCAGATTTTAAACTTTTGCAAATAGGAAAATAAAATTTTTGAAAGTATCGTCCTTGTGAGCAAGAAACATCACCCAAGTGTATCTAGAATAATCATCAACAATAACTAAATAATATATCTTACCATCCAAATTAGCAATTTGTGTAAGACCAAACAAATCAAAATATAAAAGTGTCAAAAGTCTTGAACACATTTTTTGGGTTTAAAAGAAATTTTGACTTGATTTTCAAATTAACAAGCATCACAAATTTTGTCCTTTTCAAACTTAATTTTTGACAAATATCTAACAAGATCCTTTTTGGGCCTTTTTGAAAATTTCTTTTAACAAATCCATATTGAAATGACAAAATCTTCTATGCCACAACCAAAAGTTTTCATTTGAAACTTTAAGACATTTAAACTTAGAGAAATCAACATTTTCAAGAATAACTACATAGATGTCATTCATTTTTTTCTTTGAAAATGATATTAAATTTTGAATAAAAAACAAGACACTCGTGCTTTTTGAATAAAACAAACAGATTTCTATCACATAATTGACTAACATTTAGCAAATTATAATTCAAATTATCAACTAAAAGAGCATTGTGATCAAAAGTTTGACCATCCTTACCAATATCTCCTACTCCAATTGTTTTGGTTTTGTTATCATCTCCAAATGTCACTTTTTCACTTGATTTTGGCTTGAATTTGATCAATTGTGATGGATCACCAGTCATGTGTCTTGAACATCCACTATCTATGAATCATTTTGATTCCTTAATGATATTCACCAAGTTCACCTATATAAAAGTTCACAAGAAAACATTTGATACCCTTTATGTTTTGAGATCTCGAGAGTTAGTATCATGTCTAACTATCCATATACATTTCATGCATTTTCTCATATTCTTTCTCACATAGTAATTACATTTCATGTGACTTATTTGGCAACAGAAACTACAGATAGTTAAAAAAGTTACTTGTATGGACAGGTTTAACAAATCTAACTTGTCTTCTCTTATAAATAGTAAACTCATTTGCACTAGAGTTTAATTTCTTCTCATGAATGTCATAATGAGGTTTTGATTCATTCCTTTGAAAATAGTTTTGTTTCTTGTGTTTGAGCAACTCATTTAGATTATCCATTTTTCTTTTCAAATCACCTTGTTCCTTTTTAAACATTTCACAAAACTTTGTTTTTTTTTTTATCAAACTCAAAGTGTAGATCAGTTTCAACCTTTTTGAAGTTGTCATTTTCTTCTTTCAGCTTTTTGTTCTGTCAAAAAAGATTTGCATTGTTTTGAATAAGAAAATTAATTTTTTATTTTAATTCCTTATTTCTAGCATAAGATTTTTCTCAAAATATCATGCAGTCTTTCAATGAAAGAATTAACATCATCATCAGATTCATCATCACTATCAAGTTGAGAGTTGCAAGTAGTTACCTCATCATCACCAATGGTCATGAAAGCCATTTGAGTCGATTCCTCTTCCTCTTCAACGTCACCATCTGAGTTGCAATTATTCTATGTGATTTGAAAGTTGTTGAATTTTGATTTTCTTTCAACTTTTCCTTCTTTCTTCTTCTTCATTGGGCACTCATTCATGTAGTGTCCAAGTTGGCCGCATTCAAAGCATTTGTCAGTTTATTTTTTATTGGCCTCTTGCTTTCCTTTGTTTCTTACATTGTTGAACTGATTTGAAAATGAATCGCTAGGTCTTCCTTTTCTAAATCTCGTTTTGTTGAGGATTCTCTTGAACCTCCTTGTGATGAGAGTAAGATCATATCGTCAACTTCCACATCTTCTCCATCCAAGGAAGCCGAGTCATTTCCATCTTGAGATACTTTTAGAGCAATGCTCATTCTTACCTTTGCATCCTCTTTCTCTTGTACTTTAGTTTTAAGTTTCAACTCATAAGAGATTAGAGAATTAATAAATGATTCAATAGGCATAGAATTCCAATCTTTAGCCTCTTCAATGACAGTCACCTTGCTCTCCCAATTCTTGGACAAGGCATTCAAGATTTTTCTGTTTTTCTCTCCTAAAGAGTATTCCTTTTTTAGCACCTCTAAATCCTTAATAAGATCATTGAATTTACAATACATTTTGTCAATATTTTCATGAGGTTACATCTTAAATGATTCATATTTGACAATTAAGATAGATTTCTTTTATTCTTTCACATTCTCACTCCCTTTATGAATTTCTCTTAATTTGTCCTAAATCTCTTTAGCAGGCCTACAACCTTTGACCTTAATGGATTCATTTGAAACTAAAACACTATACAACACATTCATAGCCTTTGCATTTAAGGTAAAGTGGGTTCTATCATCATCAGTCAATTCATTTTTTATTTTTGGTTTTGGACTATGGGTAACTTCATCTATTATAGAGGTATCATATGGATCTTCATTAACAATAAACCACAGTTCAATATCAATTGATTGCAAGAAGATAATCATTCTTTCCTTTCAACTCACGTAATTGTATCCATTAAATATTGGGGGGTCTAGTGACAGATTATCCTTCAAAAAAATGACATTGTTGATTGTTATTTTACTCCAAAGCCGCTTGAATTTCATCTCTAGGAGATCAAATTCTGATACCAATTGTAAGGATAAAAAATAACCTAAGAGGGGGGTGAATTAGGTAATTTAAAAACTAATCAGGTTATAAGACACTTTTTTATTTAATATGAAATTTATTCTCTTTTTTAGGTGACTACTCAATGAAACAATTAGTAGAAAGCAAGATTGCATGAGAATAGAATAGATAAGCAATTAAAATTCACAAGATAGTAAGTAATAAGGAAAGAATAACAAATCAATTTGATTACCAAACTCCTCTTGAACTTGATGTTGTTGACCTTGGTCCCTAACTTTTGATGTTTACAAAATAAATAGATAACATTAATATCTCTTCAAGAAATACTTTCAGTTATGCAACAATTTGATTTTAAGAACAACTGCAATTGAAAGAAGACAAAGGTTGCTAAAAGTTGTCGGACGTTTGGATCGGACGTCCGATAATCATTGCGCAATTTCGAACGCATGAAGAACTCCATCACCGGACATCCAAAGGAAATAAGACATTCCCCCTAACTCACTAATTTTGATAGGACGCAAGCATCGGACGTCCGATAGAATCCTTCAAACTCTTTGTCTGCTATCAGACGGAAGTACTGGACGTCCGATAGGATCCTTCATATTCGACGAAAGCTGTCGGACGCTCACAAGGATAATACCGGACATCCGATAGAATTGAAGAAAATTTCTCAAACTCACTGCTTGCTGTCGGACTCAAAAAATAGGAGTACCGGACATCTGACACTACCAACGGCTAATTGACTCTTCAACTACTTTCTATCCGTTGAAAGTATTAATGAAACACTTTCTTGATTTCCTATAAATAGAGTATGCTCAGAAACTCCAAATAACTTTTGCACACTATAGATACAAAAGATCTAGAGTAGTTTTAGTGAGAAAACACTTTTCAAGAAAGATTTGTAGTTTTAGTGGTGTGAGATTCATTGTAATCTTTTCATTTGTGAGTGAATACTTCATAAGTGTAGCTCTGTGAGGGTTGTCTTGAGGGATAGTAAAATTTTCTAGTTTGACCGAGTGGAGTTCGGGGCAAAGAGGAGGTGAACCTTTCTTTGTACACAAGAGTGATTGTAATTCATCAACTTGAAGAAATTTGTTTGAATTAATCTACAAGTTCAAGAGAAGTTGGGTAGTTAATTGGTTTACAATTCTTTTCTTTTTATTTACTTATTATTATATTTGTGATCTTTACATTGTTTATCTCTTCTATTTCTCTCAAGTGATTTGTTCATTCATTAATTGATTCATTGTGTGATCACTTAGAAAAGAGAGTAAATTTCATATTGAATAAAAAATGCTCAAAACTTAATTAGGTTTTTAATCAACCTAATTCACCCCCTCTTAGGTTATTTTCAATCCTTATAATTGGTATCAGATCTTGATCTCCTTGAGATTAACCTCAATCGGTTTAGGAGTAAAAATGACAACCAATAATGTCATATTTTTTGAAGAACATTCTGTCATTAAACCACCTATGTTTAATGGGTCAAATTATGTGAGTTGGAAAGAAAGAATGATTATCTTTTTGCAATCAATTGATATTGAATTGTGGTTTATTATTAGTGAAGGTCCATATGATACCTCTCTTATAGATGAAAATACTCATAGATCTAGACAAAAAATAAGAAGTGAACTGACTACTGTGGATAGAGCTCATATCACCTTAAATGTAAAAGTCATGAATGTGTTATATTGTACTTTAGACTCAAATGAATCTATTAGAGTCAAGGGTTGTAAGTCCGCTAAAAAAATTTGGGACAAACTTCGAGAAATCCATGAAACAAGTGAGAATGTGAGAGAACAAAAGAAATTTATTTTGGTTACCAAGTATGAATCGTTCAAGATGGAAGCTCATGAAAATATTGATGAGATGTACTGTAGATTCAACGATCTTATTAAAGATTTAGAGGTGCTGGAAAAGAAATACTTTCTAGGTGAGAAAAATAGAAAAATTCTGAATGTTTTATCCAAGGATTGGAAGAGTAAAGTTACTGCCATTGAAGAAACTAGAGATCGAAGTTTCTTGCCCATTGAATCTCTTATTAATTTTCTAACCTCTTATGAGTTGAAACTTAAATTCAAAGTGCAAGAGGAAGAGGATGCGAAAGTAAGAAGGAGTATTGCTCTAAAGACATCTCATGATGAAGATGATTCTGCCACCCTAGATAGAGAAGATGCGAAAGTTGATTATAGTGATCTAACTCTCATCACAAGAAGTTTCAAGAGAATTCTCAACGAAAGGAGATTTAGAAGAGAAGGATCTAGCAATTCTAATTCTAATCAATTCAACAATGCAAGAAACAAAGAAAAGTATAAGGCCAACAAAAAGCAAGGTGACAAATGCTATGAATGCGGCCAATTTAGACACTACATGAGTGAGTGTCCAATGAAGAAGAGGAAAGTTGAAAGAAAATCAAGATTCAACAACTTCCAATTCACATGGAATGAGTGCAACTCCGATGGTGAAATTGAAGAGGAAGAAGAATCTGCTCAATTGACTTTCATAGTCATTAGAGATAATGAGGAAACATCTTCTAACTCTCAATTTGAAAGTGATGATGAAACTGATGATGATCTTGAATCTTTCATTATAAAATTGCATGATAGTTTGAAAGAATTTTATGCTAGAAACAAGGAATTAAAATATAAAATTGGCTTTCTTCTTCAGGACAATGCACGTCTTTTTCAAGAAAATAAAAAACTAAAAACTAAAAGTGATTTCTTAAAAAAGAGTGAGACTGTTTTACACTTTGAAATTGATAGAAAAACAAGACTTTGTGAAATGTTCAAAAAGGAACAAGGTGATTTGAAAAGAAGAATTGATAATTTAAATGAGTTGCTCCAACATAAAAAATAAGACTGTTTTCAAGGTAATAAATCAAAAACTCATCTTGACACTCATGAGAAAAAGTTAAATTCTGGTGTAAATAATTTTACTGTTTATAAGAGAAAACAAATGAAATTTATTAAACCTATTTATGCAAATAACTCTTTGGTTATGTATAATTTTTGTTGTCAAAAAGGTCATATGAAAAGTGATTGTTATGTGAGAAAGAACATGAAAAGAGGCATGAAATACATGTGGATAGTTAGACATAATGCTAACTCTAACAAATAGGAGATATTGGTAAGATTGGTGAGATTCTTGTTCATAATGCCTTTTTGTAATTCTCTTTTGATGTTTCTAATGTTTTGAACTGAGTTTTCCTTGATATTTTTGAATATTACAGAATTTATATCATGTCAAAAAGGGAGAGAAAAGAACAATTCTGATCTAATGATGATTTGCTTTGTTAAACTCTCTGTGATATATTGGTACTCTCCATTGGTGATTGCTGAATTCTAATATCATTTTTCTGTTTTTGTTTGAAATATTGGATTCTCTGTTATTGTTGCTAGATTACGGTATGAGATTTTTACTCTCATTTTATGATGACAAAAAGAGGGAGAAATGGATGCTATGTGTAAGAGAGAGTTATTATGAAATTATAAGTTTGGATACAATGAGTGAGGGGGAGCTTATGCTCATATGCTCAATTTTCTTCTTTTTCCATCCATTGTTTTGTTATCATCAAAAAGGGGAAGAATGTTGACCTTGGTCCCTAACTTTTGATATTTACAAAATAAATGGATAATATTAATATTTTTTCAAGAAATACTTCCAGTTATGTAGCAATTTGATTCTAAGAATACGTGCAATTGAAAGAAAACAAATGTTACTGAAAGCTGTCGGACGCTTGGATCGGACGTCCGATAATCATTGCGCAACTTCGAACGCATGAAGAACTCCATCACCGGACGTCCGAAGGAAATAAGGCATTCACCCTAACTCACTGACTTTGATCGGACGCAAGCATCGGACGTCCGATAGAATCCTTCAAATTCTTTGTCTGTTATCAGACGAAAGTACCGGACGTCCTATAGGATCCTTCATATTCGATGAAAACTGTCGGACGCTCACAAGGACAATACTGGACATCCGATAGAATTGAACAAAATTTCTCAAACTCACTGCCTGCTGTCGAACTCAAAAAACAAGAGTACCGGATGTCCGATACTCCCAATGGTTAGTTAACTCTTCAACTACTTTCTATTCTTTGAAAGCATTAATGAAACACTTTCTTGGTTTCCTATAAATAGAGCATGGTCAGAAATTCCAAATAATTTTTGCACACTGAAGATACAAAAAATCTAGAGTAGTTTTAGTGAAAAAATACTCTTTAAGGAAGATTTGTAGTCTTAGTGGTGTGAGATTCATTGTAACCTTTTCATTTGTGAGTGAATATTTCATGAGTGTAGTTCTGTGAGAGTTGTCTTGAGAGATAGTAAAACTTCCTAACTTGACCGAGTGGAGTACGGGACAAGGAGGAGGTGAAGCTTTCTTTGTACACAAGAGTGATTGTAATTCATCAACTTGAAAAAACTTGTTTGAATTAATCGACAAGCTCAAGAGGAGTTAAATAGTTAATTAGTTTGCAATTCTTTCCTTTTTATTTACTTATTGTTACGTTTGTGATCTTTACATTACTTATCTCTTCTATTTCTTTCAAGTGATTTTGTTCATTCATTAATTGATTTATTGTGTGATCATTTAGAAAAGAAAGTAAATTTCATATTGAACAAAAAGTACCCATAACTTAATTAGGTTTTTAATCAACCTAATTCACCCCCTCTTAGGTTGTCTTCGATGCTTACAAATGTCACTTCATAGAAAAAGGTTCTTCAAAATGATGAAATACAACCGATCTGTGTACAAAGGAATGATCACTTCCTCCTTGCCCCAAACTACATTTGGTCAAGTTAGAAAGTTTTACTATCACTCAAGATAACCTTCACAAAGTTACACTATTGAAATATTTTTCTCACACAAGAAAAGCTGATACGAATTTCACACAACTAAGAATACAAATCTTTTTTGTAGAGTATTTTTTCACTAAAATTACTCTAGATCTTTCGTATTCTCAATGTGCAAAAGTTCTTTCAAAGTGGTTGACCATGCACTATTATATGAGAACAAAAGGTGCCCCATTAATGCTTTCAATGGATAAAAAGCAGCTAAAGAGTCAACTAACCGTTGGGAGTATCAGACGTTCGGTGCTTCGGATACTTGTGTTGGACAGCAGACAATGAGTTTGAAACATCTCTTTCAATTCTTTCGAACGTCCGGTGTCTCTGAGACTTGCGTCCAAAAGCAGACAGTGAGTTTGAAAAATCTTTTTCAATTCTTTCGGACGTCCGGTGCCTCTGATGCATTATGTCTGAAGTGCTGCATTGTTTATCGGACATCCAGTGCTCTAATGCTTTGCGTCCGAAAGCAGACACTGATCTAGATGAAATGTCTTAATTCTTTCGGACGTCCGGTGTAGACTTCTCAAGCGTCCGACAGCTTTCAACTTCCTTTATATCTTTCAAATGCTCTTGATCTTTGAATCAGATCTGTTTCATAGTTGAAAATATTTCTTGAAAAAATATTAGTATCATCCAATTATTTTGTAAATATCAAAAGTTAGGGACCAGGATTAACAGAATCTAGCTATATCAAACTAAACTTGAGTTGAAAAAATGAAAAACAACTTTATGACCATATTATGAGCATATTTTCTCATCCAAAAATATCTATGAATATCTCTTATATCTCATCTATTTAAGTCAATCTTTTAGCATCCTTTAGCATCTTGTAGCACCTTACAGTAAGAAGTAGAATAGAGTAGAAGTAAAGGTAGAAGTAGTTTAGCTCTAACTTTATATTGAGAGTTTCTTTCTTAGTTTAAAAGTTTTGAGAGAAAGGTGAAAACACTCTTGCATCAAGTTTATTTGAGAGATCAATCTGTGAAAGAATTCAAAAATTTAAACTTCAAGATATTGAATAAAATTTTTCTTCTTAAACTTTGTTTCTTGTTTTTATTTGTCATGCTTTGTAGCAAGTTTGTTTCATACTTAGATATTCTTAATATGATGTCTAGATAAACTTTTTAATATCTTAAGGTGAAGATGAAATTGTTATAGTTTTGATTTAAAATAGTTAGGGAATGATTATGCTTTTTTCATGATTTGTTAGTTTGAAAACTTGTGCTTATACTTTATAGTTGTTTGGCCATCAATTATGAATGATTTAATAATTGTTGAGTAATGAAAGTTACCTTCAAATATATCTAAGTTCTTAAACATTAACCTTATTTTCACGGAAATAGTGAATAATGGTTAATATGATTCATACAATAACTTTATTGAACTTATTTTACTTGTTTCTTACCTTTTCTCGATGAACATAGGTGAAGGATGATCCAAGGAGTTAAAATATTGGCAAAAATAATTTTTAGAGGAATTAGCCAAGATAGTTTCTCTTAAGAATGTCTATTGGCCAGAGCAAGGATATACATTTGGAAGTTATTCCTTGACAATTTATGGAAGTTGACGGGCGTAGGGTATACATATAACATTAAACTCATCCTAATCAAGTTTTATATTTATAAACTCCTAAATACCCCACACGCAATTTATATCAAGTATACGAATCGTGAGCGAGTATAGGGTATATCGGGTCGATCCCACGAGAAAGATTGAACAATTACCGGTGTTACTAAAACTTCTCTATTATTTAGACTATCAATGAATTATAAGAAATTAAACCTACTGAACTTATACAAGAAAATAACAAATGTAAACTCCTTAGATTGTGGTATCCCTAACTACTCATGCAAGTGCCATTTTTTGATCATTGAGTACTACTATCTAGATTAGGTATGGTGTAATTTCCTTATGCATATGAATCCTACTTTCGTAGTGAATCAATTATACGCATAACTAATCCATACATATTCTCATGGTTATGAAATTAGTTACAAGTTCATTTCTTCAATGAAATTATATGAAATGAATCACTAAAACCACATAGGTGCACCTCTACTCTCGTGAGTGTACTCCCTATGTTTAACACTTCTTAAACCAGTGTTAAATCTTAATTTTCATTGCAAAAACAACACCTTAGATAATCACAATTAATGGTACTAGATTAATCATGATTTAAAGAGCCAAAGTGCTAAATAACTTGCTCAAATCATAGCAATCAAATAACCAAACAATAAACACTAACAATCAAAGAAAGTTCAACCAAACCCAAGGCATAAACTTTAAAGATACATATTAAATACAAAATCCAGAACTTGTATATTAACTAAACTTGGAATCAAGTACAAAAGATAAAGAGTTTGGAAGGAATGTAACCCTTGTCACATAAGTTCATCTCCTTGCCTTCTTCATCCTCCATCTTCATCTTTGCCTAGCTAATAAACAAGACTGGATGAACTGTCGAAACTACTATCCTACACTAAGAAAAATGGAAGAGCTACATTTTTGCAGTCCAAGTTCTCTCCCGTATGTCTTTCTTCTCCCTTCAATCTTGCAAGTTTTGACTATATAAAGATGAAAGAAGTCAAGAAAATGAGGCCTACACCACCCTTTTACAGCTGCAAAGTAGTTCTCACATGTCTAGTATTGCATGTGACTTGTTGGAGGTGAAAATAAGTTTTTCGCGTAAAGAACAGCCTTTTCTGACCACAATCCGGCGAAGTTCCTGCCGGATTGCTACAGTGACATTTTGGTACACTTTTGTTCAATTTCCAGCTCTGCTCCGATTTTGCATCAATTTCAACTAACTTTTCTTGATGATAAGAGCTGATTTAGCTCTTGACCAAAACATAAAACTTGTAACCCTTTGAGTTAACTTTCCAATACATCAAGAATCACCTCATTTGGATCTGTGTAGGCTGAGAAATGATGGAACTACCCTTGACTACTCACTGCCCTGTTTCAGTTTCGACCAATAGAAATTAGCTACTGTAATTCGACTTTTTGACCTGGAAAACCTTCAAATTGGATTTAGATGTCTTCACCAAAGTTGTAGATCTATCTCTTATCTTGGTTTAAGAATGATCTCAATCTGATCATTATAACTCAAGTTATAGCTAAAATACGAAAATGTGTCAAAACTGTCAAAATGCACAAAATCCAAGTAAAAAGTGATAAAAACTTCATTTAGTTACTTAAAATCATTTTTCACCAATTATAACCTCATTGAGTTACGAAAAGTGATAAAAAAAATGATTCATTTTCTTCCTGTAATATAACCAAAGTGATAAAAAATAATATAAAATGTCATACAATTAAAACGTAAATTAGTCACTTATCAGAAGTATAAGTATAATCACCTTAACTAATTTCTAATCTTAACACAACAAGGGATTTTAATCCCTAGGATCTCTCACTTAATCGTTCAACAATTCTAATATAATTTGTTCTTTACTTTATTTAATTTCTTGCAACATGCCGACTGTATGGTTGGTTTTACCACCTAATGGCTGGTTTTACATTTATTACTTATATCCTATGGCTGATTGTACCACCTAAACTAACACTTTTTTATGACCGATTTTACCGCCTAGTTAACATTTTTTGTTTTTACTCATTAACTTTGATTGTCTAGATAACAAAGCAAGTAATTAAACTCAAGTGATTGCTACATTCTAAGTCCCTATGGAATCGATATCTATTATCTCTATACTAAATAAACAAACCGTGCACTTGCGAAAATAGGGTAACAAGGTTCTCAAATTCGTAGTGTAGTAAATTATACTATCATACATCTAGATCTGCTAATGTATACATGGTATTAGTGTATAAAAGATTTAGGGTAATTGCAATTTATGCCCTCAAACTATCACCAAATTGCAGTGTGCACCCCAAACTTTTAATTGCAACAATCCATTTTTGGCACATTTTGAAATCATGTTAAATCTGTGGAAAAAGAACTGATGTGACTAGTTTACTCAAAATTTGTTTCTGAACTACCCTATGAGAGCCAAATCTATAGAAAACCCTATAGTTTATCTCGCCTCAGCTTCATTTGTATTTATGCTATTTTCTATCAGTCACTTATTCGTCTCACTCACACTTTCAAATGTTGCCCTTTTAGCAAAAAAACAAAAAGAAGGCATTATTATTTAAAATTTAGATCTTATTGTGTACAAATAGCTTGATCGAATGGCAAGACAAGGGCTGAAAAGGAGTAGTGTTGAAATCAAAGGACAAATCCTTCTTATTCGATGTTGAAATAGGTAATATGATTTTTGGATTTCATGCATCGTGTCTACATGAAGCTAATGCTTTGGATTTGTTCATTTTGTTGTGAATCTAGACATATGTGTTGGGAATATGATTTTTTGATTTCATACATGGTAATAGGTTTACCAGTGGTCCCAATGGAAAAAAAAATTATTGTTCTTGTAGATAATATTTCCTTTGTGCATGTGTCCTGTGAGCATAATATATTACGATTTGATTATGTAATCAAGGACTTGGAACCAAACAAGTATATTAATTAATGTTTTTGTAGCTACTGTTTTCATGGTATGTGTGTGTATATTGTCTTTGCATGTAGAAAAAATGGTTGATATTCAATTTGTACTCAAAATCCACCATGGAGGCATATTTGTGACGGGAGCAGTAACATAATATGTAGAGGGAACTATAGCATTCACCAACATAGATCCTGATTGGTGTGGTATTCTTGATGTGCAAGAAGAAGCTAAAAGATTAAGGTTATAAATTTAGAGAATATAACATGTACTTTTGAGTCCCAAATAATGACTTGGATGGCGGACTCAAGCCCTTAGCTAGGGACATTGATGTGATGGACATGTGTGCCATGTATAATGATAGGAAAATAATTTTAATTTAAATAGAAAAGTTGCACCTTAATGTTCATATGACTGATATTAAGGTTGTGAATGATGTTGAAACTGATATGGGCCTAATGAGTGAAGGGTTAATTATTAATGAATGTTCTGAATATCTTAGTGAAGACACTAGGAGTATTTCAACCAAATATATGCTGTATTTTAATAATAGAGATATTTATGATGATGAATTCACCAATATAACAAAGTCAAAGAAAAAAGAGTTATCCAGTGCTGGACCTTCAAGAATAGAGTAGCAAATTGCTATCAACACTGATGACTATGATGGTTGTGAGACTAGTTTGGACAATATAGTTGCTCCGCTGAATTCTGATTATGAAAGTTTTGAAAGGAAATTTCCAGTCTTTGATGCAAAGAGAGATATGTCAAATCCTGTTCTTAAATTACGTATGAAGTTTACAGATGGTAAACTATTTAGGGCGGCACTCAAAGAAAACTCATTTAGAAATGGTTATGAATTCAAGTTCAAGAAAATGATAACAATAAGGTTACCATGACGTTTGTTAAAGAGGAATGCCTTTGGAGAATCCATGCATCTAAGTTACAAGATAGCAGCACATTTCAAATCAAGAATATGACTGAACACAAAGTATATGTGACGCTCCCACCTCTCTCTAGAGCGAACCCTAGGGTATCAATGGAACGCCTGCTCAACTCTCCTCAGGACTCACGCACTCGTTCAAGCTTAATATAGAGCTACAAAACAACCATCGACTTAATTAAGAAGTACTTCGAATGTACAAACTACAACTTCTAAGCTAAAAGTTATGAATACAATCCACCAACCAATAATAACAAATTACACTTAAAGATTCACCAAATTTATACAAAAGGTATACTAGCTTCCACCAAGTTGCTAGTCTAGAACTCCCAATCCACCTCCAAAACCTATTAAGGAAAACAAATTTAAAGAGGTGAGCGAACGCTCAGTGAGGCCAAGAAAATAAACAGGCAAGCAAACACTACAATCAATCAAATAACATGCTTTAAACAACTTTTAAACATGACATTTCATTTAAGTGCACAAGTAGAAAATAACACACATGGAAGAATACGAGAGGTCTCAGGAGCTAATTCCACATTTTGACCGATTTAAACCATTTAGGGTTGACTCTCCGTCAACTCAAGTAGTAATAGGACCGTAGTACTCCACTTACTACCTCTAACCAACGTAACACCCACTCGGATCCGTAACCAAAACATTCATGTAAAGGCGATACTATTCGAGTATGTCTAGCGAGATCTCAAAAGATCAAACTATATCATTTCCCAAGGTTCACCAACCTTCTCGACCAAACCCTTACCAACTCGAGTTACAAGGTTAGCCAATGGATTGGGGCGTCCCCATAAGCATGATTGGTCGATGAGATAATACTCCAATCGACTTATAATCGTTCATAGCACTGAGTCGAAATGAGCGGTACCTCCAACCCAAATAGGGCGTGATACAGCTAGCCGTTCAGTGCTCACGAGTTAAAACATTTCATGTATAAGTGCAAGTCATATACATTCATTTAACAAGTATCATTCAAGTACAAGAGGGAGAGGACGAGAGCGATAAAGTACACCCTCATCTCGGCAAATTCACGTATCATATAGCACTTATACAAATAACATTTCAATCATTTAGCATTGAACATGCACTTGACACTCACCACAAGTCAAGGGCACAATAAGAGTGAAGCGAGAAGTCAAACGAGCTCTTCGGCGTCCTCGTGATCACCTAAGACATGCACATTCACAATTACCTAGGTGCTCGACCAAGGTTAATAAGAAAGACATTTTCTCACTACCCACTCTCAATGTCACAAGTTCGAGTCGAGTTAAAAGATGTTTTTCTCGCTAATTCATAGAAATAATGCTCAAAAGAGCTCAAAGGTCATTCTTATTCAAGTCATTGTAGGAAATCTTAATTTCAAAAGAGAGTACCATTTTCACTTTTGACAAGATAATCGAGAAAAAAGAGTAGATGGTTTTCATCTCCCAAAACTTCAAATCTCATGTTCACACTTTAGAATATAAAGAGCGTTCATATTTTTCTAAACTAATGGAGTCAAACTTATCCCACAACTCCACTCACTTTCATAGTAAATGTCAAGGCTAAGGTTCCTAAGGTTCAAGTATAAAATAGTGAAATTCACTAAGAATTACTCTAGTCAAAACGCTCCCTTTTTAGAGTTCAAACTCATGGAAATCGAGGTTATAAGAATAGGGGTTGAAATCCCTAATTCAAGTATGAAGAGAGGTGCTATATATCAAGGGAGTTATATGACTAAGAAAAAGCATCAAGAGAGGTTTAACC
Source organism: Coffea arabica (assembly GCF_036785885.1). Classification (NCBI taxonomy): domain Eukaryota; kingdom Viridiplantae; phylum Streptophyta; class Magnoliopsida; order Gentianales; family Rubiaceae; genus Coffea; species Coffea arabica. Next base: position 31,833,970 of record NC_092313.1, read on the forward strand.
TTCGGAAACCAAGATTTGAAATGAAAACTTAAAATTTCAAAGGAACCGTGTATTCAACCATGAAATTACACCTAAAACAATCCAACAATCGCAAAGGAAGGTAGGAAGTTCTTAAAAAGTGTATTTGTTTGAAATCAGAAATTTTCCAGCTTAGAGCGACACCACTTGGAAAAATCGTATCTCGAGTTCCGTAAGTCTAAAAATTCAAAACTTTATACTGTTGGAAACTAGACTCAAAGCACTAAAACTTTCTAGAAAATACTTTTCTTAGACTCCAATTTCAAGTCATTCAAATTTTAGCTCAAATTCACTGTTCTAGACAAGACAGAGCAAAACAGGCTTGCAAATTCAGTGAAGTTTGGAAATTCAGCAAAATTCTTAGGAATGGAATCAACCCTTGAAATTTATACCACAATTCAAACTCCAAACCTAGTTTCAAATGTAATAAACAGAACTCAATTCAGACCTTTCTGCACCAAGATACAATAGTTCTAAGAAAACTGATTTTTAGAACCTGTTTTATGAAATTTCAGTTCTGACACACTTGACAGAGTTAAAGAATCTGATCATAAATAGAGCTACGCAACTCAAAATTAGTGTGGTTTATGGCATTGAAAACTAGATTCAAAATACTAAAAATCAATAGAAGGAACTGTCTCAAAATTCGTTTTACAAAATAGGCAAAATTGAGCTACAAACTGCAGCTAAGACTGTTTCTCGGATGAATGCAGTGAAGAATTTCAGTCATCTTTGCCGGTTTACTACGGCTAATAGAAAATGAGTTAGGAGGTGCATTTTATACCGACAGAAAGCTCTCGGAGTCTAGTTTTGGATACCATAAACGGCACTGGATTTCAACTCTCAGACAAAAAGTTATGACCAAAAAGGTAAACACTGGTTGGTCACCTGATCAGAAAAATTCCAGATTTCTTTCTCACTTTCACTCCACTTTAACACAACCAATTGGAAAGCTTTTTGGAAAACATTCAACGCACATAACCATCATCATATATCAAGCATTATTGCACCAAAATAACATCAAAATTTCAAAATTAACAAGAGAGGAACAACTAGCAAATTTCGGCCAGCAAGCATTTTTCATCCTCTAGCTTTCTTTTTCAACTTTCCAACCAGAACTACACCATATCTCATCAATGCAAATAACAAATAAGCAATTAAACATACAAAATCCTCAAGACCTGTTGAGAATATAAAGACCAAGGCCCATTAAAGCACATGGGAAATTGGAAGATTCAAGTGAAGACCAGTTGATTGCACGAATACTTGAGTTTAGTAGGATTATTTGATTTTCCTCGTTGATTTTGGTTATTTCTCGCTTTAGAAAGTTTAGGTAATTAAGCTAGTTTAATTGCGGCCCATTTGTTAGTAAGTGAGGCCCAAAATCTTCCTTAAGTATTTAGGGTAGTTTCGTCAATTTTTGAATTAGGGTTAATGCTTGTAAGGGTTATAAATAGCCCCACTTCCTCTTTGTTTTGGGATCAGTTTTTGGCTATTAAATACAATTAGTGAGTTTTCACTTTCTCTTTGGCAAGAGAGTTGCCTTTGAATACTTGAGAATCTTCTCAAGTTATTCACCCGAACTTATCAATCGAGTATCTCCTTGATTGTGGCGTTCTACTACCTCCAATTTGGTTCATTAATTCGAGTAGTTACGGGTTGAGATAATATCAAAATTGTTCGTGACTTCTAGGGATTAGTTGGGTCAAATTTTCACTGCCTAAGCCATGGTGTCTTGGTTGTCTAGATCGGGGTTTCACATCAGTTGGTATCAGAGCTAGTCGACAACCACCAGGTTATATCTTTTTTTTTTCGTTTATTTCGAGTCATATATGTTTATCCCAATCTGTTCGTTTGTTTAGAACAAAAAAAAAAAAAAAAAGAGTCACTGTTCACCGTTACTGTTCACCCAACACTATTCATCGTGCTATTCACCGACACTGTTCACCGACACTGTTCATAGTTACTGTTCATCCGAATACAAATCTGTCCAGCCTTGTTGTTTGTGTTATCCAACTTGTTTACTTGATTTTCAAATCTGAATTTTGGCAAAACTTGTTGGAATTTTGTGAATCTTGAAGAGAACTTACAATAATCTTGAGCTTCTTGCATTCTTGATCACAATCTTGAAATTTCTGAAGTTCCTGACAACTTCCTTGAAAGTTCTTGAAAGATCTTGGAGTTCTTGGTAGTTATTATTTGTGGACTTCCTTGTTTTGTGTCGTGGTTGATAGTTGTAGTCAAGAAAAAAACAAAAAAAAAACAGAAAACAAAAACGAAAAGAAAAAGAAAGAAAAGAGGAATCGGTTGGCAAAAAAAAAAAAAAGGAAAGGAAAGAAAGTGGCAACCGAATTGTTTTGAATAGGGAACCAAATCTGATTTGTGCAATCTTTCTTGGAGTAGAATTTGAAAGTTACCAAAAGTTGTTTCAAGAAGATTACCAAAGGTTGTTTCAAGAAAATTACCAAAGGTTGTTTCAAGAAGATTACCAAAAGTTGTTTCAAGAAGGTTACCAAAAGTTGTTCAAGAGGAAGAGGATTTTCAAAAGGTTTCCAATAACTAACTTGTTTCCAAAATCAATTAGGAAACTAAGTAAAGCACTTGGATAACTCTTTCTACTCACTTGGACACTCTCTCTCCTACCTTTTTAGGAAACTTTCCCAAACTCTCTCATCCATTTTTTTTTAGGAAACTTTTCTAAACTCTCTCATCCATTTTTTTTGGAAACTTTCCTAAAGTCTTTCATCTATTTTTTTAGGAAACTTTCCTAAATTCTCTCATCCATTTTTTAGGAAACTTTCCTAAACTCTCTCATCCATTTCTTTTGGAAACTTTCCTAAAGTCTCCCATATATTTTTAGGAAACTTTCCTAAATTCTCTCATACATTTTTAGGACCTTTCCTATATTCTCTCATCCACTTTAGGAAACTCTCCTATATTCTCTCATCCACTTTAGGAAACTCTCCTATATTCTCTTCCAAGATTTTAGGAACACTCTCCTACACTTTCTCCTATATTTTCTCCTAACTTTTAGGAACACTTCCCTACACTTTCTCCTACATCTCCGTGATTACTCTTGAGGAAGAAGTTGGTGACAATTATTTGGGCTTGAGCAGCATTTCTCAAACTACCTAACCGAACAGGTAAAGGTGTTTGGTAAGTCCATTGGAGCGCTTTGAGTGACATACACGAGGGTGAGTGATACACTAAGGGAGTGAGTGAGGCAGTTTCTACTAACTGTTTGTTGAGCCTTGCAGGTACTCTATAAACATGTCTCAAACTCATGCGACAAGTGACCCTTATGACATGAAACATGTTCTTGAAGCATTAACAGGCGCCATTGATCGCATGGCTCAGAGAATTGATACACTGGAGGATAAGGTGGAGCAATCAACCCTAGGCAAGAATGCCTCCAAGAGACAACCATACGTGGAGGAGTTAGGTGATTCGAACAATGAGGAGGACATGGCAGATGGAAACTGATTTCGGAATTATAAACGCATCCCTAATCAAGGGGATGATGAACTAAAGGGAATCAAGCTCAAAATTCCTACCTTCCCAGGCAAGTCGGACCCTGAAGCATATTTGGAATGGGAGAGGAAGATTGAGATGCTCTTTGACTGCAACCACTACTCAGAGTCCCAAAAAGTAAAGTTGGCAACCATTGAGTTCACTGAATACGCAGCCATTTGATGGGATCAGATTCGCACCAGACAAAGGAGAAATGAAGCACCACTCATTCGCACCTGGGAAGAACTCAAAAGGATCATGAGGAAGCGCTTCATACCAGCGTATTACCACAGGGATTTGCACCATAAATTGCAAACTCTCACCCAAGGTAGTATGACGGTTGAGGATTACTTCAAGGAGATGGAGATGGCCATGCTGCGGGCTGATGTTCGGGAGGATATAGAGGCAACCATGGCACGTTTCCTGAGAGGACTACACGCTGAAATTGCAGATGTTGTGGAGCTCCAACATTATCTTGACATGGATGAATTATTGGACAAAGCTATCAAGGTGGAAAGGAGGCTCAAGAGGAGGGGTATCCCCCACCAAAGCTCCAACGTCCAATCTGGAAATTGGAGAACTCAGCAGTATAAAGGCGAGATTACCCACACGAGTGAGCAAAAGTCAGCCAAGGCAAGTGGGGTTTCGAATGGAGCATGGGTGTCTGGTTCGTCATCTTCAACACCAACCTAAAGGGCCGAATTTAAGGCTGATCTAGGGGCATCTAAACCTAGAAACCGCGACACTAAGTGCTTTAAGTGTCAAGGTTTCGGTCACATCGCGTCCCAATGCCCAAACCGAAGGACCATGCTCATGCTTCCAAGTGGTGAAGTGCTAACGGATGAGGAGGATGAGTATGAAGGCATGCCACCATTGGTTGAGGAAGAAGAGATAATTGCCCCTGACCAACCAGTTGGACTAGGCCTTGTTACAAGGTTGGCATTGAGTGCTCAACGCACAAATGAAGAAGAGCAGCGTACCAACATCTTCTATACCCGATGTCTAGTTAACGGGAAAGTGTGTAGCTTGATTATCGACGGAGGAAGTTGTACCAATGTCGCCAGTGCCTTATTTGTCAAGAAGTTACACCTACCTGTCCAAGATCACCCTACACCATATAAGCTTCAATGGTTTAGTGATTGCGGCGAAGTGCGAGTGTCCAAGCAGGTTTCTGTGAAGTTTAACATTGGGAGATATGAGAATGAGTTGGTGTGTGACGTGGTTCCTATGCAAGCTGCCCATCTTATTCTTGGAAGACCTTGGCAATTTGATCGCGAGGTTACTTATAAAGGTCATTCCAACAAATACTCGTTCATGCATAAAGGGATAAGGATCATACTTGTTCCACTCTCACCTACACAAGTTCGAGAGGACCAAAATGTTTTACAGAGGGAATGGGAGTTGGATCGATTAGAAGGCAACGAAAAGAAAGGGCAAACATTGATCCTGCTCGCTAAGCCTGAGGACAACATCGGGCACTGGGAGCTGGATCGTTCCACCTTGGTGGTATTTAACGTGTTTTCATTTGTGCAGGTTGTTCGTGGTCAGATATCCTTCATCTTGCAGTGTGCAATACCCGCAACCATAGAGATCTGCGAAGAGAGTGCTGGTCAAGTAATTCCAACCAACACTAGTCGAGTTACATTGGCCTTTGATGCAGTGTTTGCACGTCTTGATGCGTACAATTCGCAGCCCAACCAAACCTTGGTTCACCGGGCGTCCGCTCACGATCCACCCATAGGGTTGAGACGTCGCTTGTGTGACCATTGTCATGGAAATCTTGCTGTCCGCAACATGTATCTACCACCACCACGAGTTGTCCTTGTTCCACATAAGGATGTCATGATCATTCTTCGCTTAAGAAGGCGACATGCAGGCTGCTTGGTGACTATACACATGCTCTCATCACTTTTGTTTTGTAAGAGAGTCATGATTTGGGGACAAATCGTCTTTAAGAGGAGGGGAATGATGAGAATATAAAGACCAAGGCCCATTAAAGCACATGGGGAATTGGAAGATTCAAGTGAAGACCAGTTGATTGCACGAATACTTGAGTTTAGTAGGATTATTTAATTTTCCTCGTTGATTTTGGTTATTTCTCGCTTTAGAAAGTCTAGGTAATTAAGCTAGTTTAATTGCGACCCATTTGTTAGTAAGTGAGGCCCAAAATCTTCCTTAAGTATGTAGGGTAGTTTCGTCAATTTTTGAATTAGGGTTAATGCTTGTAAGGGCTATAAATAGCCCCACTTCCTCTTTGTTTTGGGATCAGTTTTTGGCTATTAAATACAATTAGTGAGTTTTCACTTTCTCTTTGGCAAGAGAGTTGCCTTTGAATACTTGAGAATCTTCTCAAGTTATTCACCCGAACTTATCAATCGAGTATCTCCTTGATTGTGGCGTTCTACTACCTCCAATTTGGTTCATTAATTCGAGTAGTTACGGGTTGAGATAATATCAAAATTGTTCGTGACTTCTAGGGATTAGTTGGGTCAAATTTCCACTGCCTAAGCCATGGTGTCTTGGTTGTCTAGATCGGGGTTTCACATCAGACCTCTACCTATCAAGCCATCTCAAGTCCACTACCTATTGTCAAGGTTCTTATGAACCCATCAACAACCCAACAACTAAACTAACTAAACTAGTTTACTACTAAGATTTGAGAGGAAAAGTTGAGAGTTTCTTGGATGATTACCTTCCTGCCGAATGAAGAATAAACACTAGGATTTGAGCTCTTAAATCACCAAGTTTTTCCTTGATTAAGTCCTCTTCCAAGCTTGCAAGAAGACCCAAGACAAGAAGCAAATTTAGAGAGCTTTTGTGGAGCAACAATAGAAGACAAAAGCTGAAATTTTTGAGGGGAAATAGGAAGAGGAAGATCGGCCAAGGGGGACGAGAGGAAGAAGGAGTTTGTGTGGTAGTTGGGTGATATGATGTTGTGTAAGAAGGAATGACATAAATGTGGTCTTGGCCTCAAAAGTCAACAACCGATTAGTGTGCAATTAGCGCTCCTAATTGAGCTTAGCTTAACTCACTCACATCTAAATTTTCAATTAACTTTTTTTAGTCTACTATTAATCATCCTTAGTTCTCCAAGATTATTGTACTCTCGGTCCGAATTTGCCTGGAAAAATGTGCATTTACTATTTCTCGCTAAACGAACTGTAGAAAAATTAAATTCGCTAACGAAATATTTTAAAATATAAATGAGATATTTTTGCGTAGAAATGGATTTAAAATGAATGAAATAAATTATTCAGAATAAACAGATAAATAAATAATTAAATAAACCAGTAAAATGAAATAAAAGTAAGTAAAATAAAAAATTCGGGTCCTCACATCCTTCCCCCCTTAAAAGAATTTCGTTCTCGAAATTCATACCTTGATTCAGACACAACTCTGGATATTTCTTCTGGATCTCCTTTTCTACATCCCAAGTCGCTTCCTCCACTCCATGATTTCTCTATAAAACTTTCACTAGAGGGATTTGCTTTCGTCTTAATTCTTTCACTTTTCGATCCAAAATCTTTACTGGTCTTTCTTTATAGGACAAATTCTCATCAATTTCTATTTCTTCCGGTCGTAACACATGGGAAGGGTCGAGATGATATTTCTTAAGTATGGAGACATGGAAGATATTATGAATCCTAGACAAGCTCAAAGGCAATTCCAACTTGTAAGCTTTACTTCCTACGCGCTGGATAACCATATAGGGTCCCACAAATCTCGATTGAAACTTCTTTCCTTTTCCCGTCATTAGAGTTACTTTCAAGGGTGTAATTTTAAGAAATACTTTATCTCCAACCGCAAACTCTAAATCCTTTTTTCGATTATCCGCATAGTTCTTTTGGTGGTTTTGAGTCGTTCAGATCCTCTAACGTATCAATTTCACCTTTTTAGAAGTTTCCTCAATCCAAGATACAGTAGTCGGGTCCAAAATCTTCTTTTCTCCAATTTCGTCCCAATGAATAGGAGATCGACACTTCCGACCGTAAAGAGCTTCGTAAGGAGCCATTTGTATCAAGAAATGAAAGCTATTATTATAAGCAAATTCCACCAACGTAAGTTATTGACTCCAATTTTCTCTAAAATCCACAATATACGACCTCAACATATCCTCTAGGGTTTGGATTGTCCTTTCTGATTGTCCATCGGTTTGCAGGTGGTAAGTGGTACTAAAATTCAACATATCTTGCATCTTTTGTCAAAATCGAGACACAAACCTAAGGTCCCGATCTAAGACTATACTCACCGGTATCCCATGCAATCTTATAATTTCGTCCAAGTACAACTTAGTCAACTTTTTTAAGGAGTACTTCATACTAATCGGTAAAAAGTGAGCAGATTTGGTCAATCGATCAACTATTACCCAAGTAGTATCGTGTCCTTTCTGAGTCCTTAGTAGCCCTGATACGAAATGCATTGTAATATTTTCCTACTTCCACTCAGGTATCTCCAACGACTGTAATAATCCAGATGGTTTCTGATGTTCGGTCTTAGCCTGCTGGCAAGTGAGACAAGCTCAAACAAATTGGGCAATTTCCCTTTTCATATTCTTCCACCAATACAGGTTCATCAAGTCTTGATACATCTTATTACCACCAGGGTGCACCGTATACTTAAAACGGTAAGTTTCGTCCAAAATTTCCTTCTTTAGACTCTCATCCTTGGGTACCACTAGGCGATTTCTAAATTTTAACACTCCATCGGTATCCAAATTGAAATAAGACTTTCCCCCTTTTTGAACCTTCTCAACCCATTTTTGCACTTCAGGGTCTCCTTTTTGAACTTCTTTGATTCGATCTAACAAAGTAAATTTCATAGTAATATTTTCAAAAATTACCCTCTGTGGCTCAAGACGCGGATTCCAAACACTAACTTCCTCTAACATGTGCCATTCTCTCACCATCAAACTGGCTACTTGCACTTTACGACTTAGGGCATCCGCCGCTACATCAGCTTTTCCAGGGTGGTAGTTAAGCGAACAGTCATAATCCTCCAAAAATTTCATCTAACTACGCTGTCTCAAATTCAACTTTTTCTGGGAGAACAAATACTTAAAACTCTTATGATCCGTGAAAATTTTGAAAGTTACTCTATATAAATAATGTCTCCACTTTTTCAAAACAAACACTACTGCCGCTAACTCCAAGTCATGGGTGGAATAATTTTGCTCATGAGATTTCAACTTACGGGAGGCATACGCAATGGCTTTTTCATTTTGCATCAATAAACACCCTAAACCATCCTTTGAAACATCTGTTTAAACCACAAATCCATCTCTTCCACTCGATAATGCTAACACAGGTGCCTCAGTCAAACACTTTTTCAACTCTTGAAATCCTTCCACACATTTAGAATTCCAAATAAACTTACCATGCTTCTTAGTCAACTCGATTAAGGGTTTTGCAATCTTAGAAAAATCCTTCATAAACCGACAATAATATTCGGCCAACCCTAAGAAATTCTGAATTTCAATAGGGTTTTTTTATTGTTTCCACTTAGAAACAGCTTCAACCTTAGTTGGATCTACAGTAATCCCTTTCTTAGAGATTATGTGACCTAAAAAGGCTACTTCTTCCAATCAGAACTCACATTTATTAAACTTAGCAAAAAGTTTGTACTCCCTCAAAGTTTGCAAAACTATTCTCATGTGCCGTTCATGATTTTCTCGAGATTTAAAGTACATTAATATGTCATCGATGAATATCACCACAAATTGATCCAAGTACAGCTTAAAAACCAATGCATCAAATCCATAAACACTGCTGGTGCATTAGTTAACCCAAATGGCATAATTGCAAATTCAAAGTGCCCATATCTTGAATTGAAAGCGGTTTTAGGCACATCAGCTTCTAGAATCCTCAATTGATAATAACCTTGCCTCAAATCTAATTTGAAAAATACCATCGCCCCTTGCAACTGATCAAATAGTTTATCTATGTGAGACAAAGGATATTTATTCTTAATGGTCACGCCATTCAAGTTTCGATAGTCTATACATAGTTTCAAACTCCCATATTTCTTCTTAACGAAGAGCACTGGAGCTCCCCATGATGATTCACTTTTTTTGATAAAACCTCTTCCTAATAAATCTTGCAACTGCAATTTCAATTCTTTTAATTTAGCGAGGGCCATCCTGTAAGGTGTCTTAGCTGTCGCGCCCCATTTTTTGAAAAGAAAAATAAATAAATAAATGGTTTAAAAAAAGTGAATTTTGATTCAATTTTTTGGTTGGAAAATGAATTTTTGATTTGGAAAGAAAATGAAAAATATGGGTCTAAATGGGACATGAAAATGCGACGATTTGACCCAAAATATAGTTTAAAAAGGATTTATTAAATGAAAAATGGAGTCGCCACTTGGTATAGAGTTAAGGTGTACCAAGTCATCTAAAAATAAAATTTTAAAGAAAAAATGGAAAAACCCTTTTTAAACGACTCCAAATCTACGTAAATCAAAGAAAAAGGCTCGGGAGTCACATTTGAAGAAAGGGAAGGCAAGGATAAGAATCCAAGGCACCCTTTCAACCTAGCCAAGGCTAGTTGCGCGATTTAGTCAACGATTTTCTTATTTTAACCTAAAGATTTATCACATTTGGATGTACTATATAAATGCAAACCCTAGACCTAGGGGGACATCGGGGGGCAAAATTTCACTTCAAAGCTTGAGTGGTGCCAATCACATTAATTGTGATGCCCAATAATGACCCTTTGGAGAAGTCATGAATAATGCAAAAATATGAGACTCTAAGAAAAGGAAAAGGATAAAATAATTATAGAAATATACATGTCTTAGAGGAATGCATCACGTCGGGTACGGGGAACTAATGTTCGTGACTCAATTTTCCCTTTTAATAGAGGGAATACGAGCGTGCTAAGGCTAGAAAAGCCAAACTCGTCCATATCCCATATCCAAGGGGGCTTTCCCTAATCTAATCAAGCAAATGCATTACCCTAATCCCATTTCTAGAATGAAATGCAATTCTAATGTTATGTATCATACATAAGGGGGATATATATAGGGAAATTAGGGATAAGGGCTATATGTATAAGGGAAATATCATACAAAATGATAAAAAGACCTAAAAAGTGAAAAATATGCATGAGATGAAATGATTTTATCATACAAATATGATCTAACGCGCGAAGGGCTCCTAAGGGTCTAGCGTTGGACTAACCCATATTTCTACTTTCTCACTAGCGTTGGACTAGTGAGAAATCGAACAAAGAAACCACAACTAGCATTGGACTAGCGTGGTATCGAGAAATGAATCACAACTAGCGTTGGACTAGTGTGATAACACGTCACATGTCAATTATAACTAAATTATGTAAAGCTTTAATTAGAAGCATGTAAACACATATACCACATAAGCACATAACACATAATCATAATATCTAGATGCAAGGCCCTAAGAAAGCGGTAACACATAACACATAGGCATGCAAACACACAAAACAAATAAAGCAAATAAAGCCCTAACTATTACATTCGGGGGAAGCCTACTACAATCTAAGAATGGGAAATGAAAATAATTAAAATAAATACCTAACTATTACAATTGTGGCATTTCATTGCCTCTCAAATAATTAGAATAATCCCACAAAAATTAAAATAAATGCAATAACCAAAGAAATAAATAAATGAATAAAAATAAAAATAAAAAATTCAAAATCATGCAATTACACACACAAGACACATAAGGCACATAGAGTCAAATAAAATAAAAACAGAACAAAGGATAGAGTGTACCTCCCTTGAATTGATACCCTAATGAGGTGAAATCGCTTATTTTTCTTCCAAAATAACAAAAAGGGGTCAAGGCATCACTTTAATCAACGATTAGTAAAAAAAATGGGAAAATTAAAGAAAATTATGCAAACATAAACTCACTTGGTCATAAAACCCTTAAAATTGTGAATTAAGTGCAATTTAGACAAAGCATGGTGACTAATTGAAGCAAGCAAGCAATGAAGTTGCAAAAATTAAAGCTGCCAAGGACCAAATTGATGAAGTTATTCAATTGATTGGGTCCTAGTTGAATTATCCCAGAAATAAGGGACTAGACTGCAGTTCTTAGAACATTTTCATGCAAGTTTTCATGCAAAACTACGAAGAATGCTTCTTTTATCATTGCTGGTTTCTGCAATTTTCACTGCTATGATCTTCATATCAGAACGCAAGTGACAAAATCCCAACAACAACAATCTTTTGGACTCAAAACAATACTTCACGCATCTTATCATCAAAACTCAACTATATACTATGCATCCCCCAAAATTTTCTTATCCAGATCATGCACAGAAAGAAACCTAAGGACACGCCCTTCTGCAAATTCTGGGTTCATGCAACTTTCACAAGATATCAGATAATTCATGCAAACGTCCATAGCTTTCTTCTGTTGCAAATTGTAGCTTATCAAAACGCAACCAAAGTAACTTAAAGCTCTGCCGAAACATCAAAACAAATGCACAAGATAAGAACCTAAAATTCCAACCATGATCTTGCAATCAAGAACAAACAAAAGAAGACTCAACATTCACGGCAAACATCTCTCCAGATTCTCGGATGGAGGCAAACGGGCAACTTTTCTTCACACACTTGGAGAAATGGAAACTGAAATGATGACACAATTGCAGACCAAATGATAAACTTCAATGCTAACAAATGCAAATGAGTGTGGGGCTCGTGAATTGCTATATAACAGCTTTAGGAAATGCGGACTTCACGAGCTGCGAACTGTGGTGCAGCATCTTGACAAAATGGTTCCAGCTTAATCATGGAACTCACGGTTTCATGCAACAAGAGAGGAGACCTTGAGACACGAGGGACAGACTTATGACATCACAAGCAAAATGCAAACAAAGAGAACAATATGGACAGAAATGTGGACATGTAAATAACCAACAAAGAAACGGAAAAATACATCAACAAGTGCAAGTGCGACCAGCAAACTTTTTTTTTTTGTTGTATGCGTTCTGGGCATGAATCACACCCATCAAAAGAATCTCAGCATCCCACATACAAACAGACCCAAAGGAACAATCTGACCAAACCAGAAAATGAATACCAAATGCATGGTTAATATTCAGGTCCCTCCCAGTTTAAAAAAAATGCATTCACAAGAAAGCAATCTTCTTCACTGGCTTGTTGTTATAATTTTTCTTGCAAGTGAACTGATAGCATGCGATAAATTTAACCAGGAAAACAATCCCAAATATTCATCCAGCTTCCTAAACCTATCACCAAAATGTAACACTGAGCACACAACGTGGGAAAAAGAAAAAAAAATTGAGCAGAGGAGGAATTCATTAGACCTCAGATTCACTCTTTATATTCAAAGTTAAAGACTTTTTCAGACCCACTTTAACACCCGAAGTTGTTCATGGTATTTCACTCGAGTATAGACAACAAAACAAACAGGTCAAGTGAGTAACCGCTGCAGCAAAACAAAGAAAAAGAAACCGACATGCCCGAACTGCTGCAACAAGTCGAAAGATTCAATCTTGTTGCAGCAAACTCTTAATCTTAGGACCCAAGAACGAAAGGCCATACTCACAAAAGGAACCTCAATATCAGTCATCAAAAATACCAAAGAAACTTGTGATTCTCATAGTTTAGAAGTTGTCTATAAGAAAAGGCAAAACTTACAGCGTCCTTTTTGGTGATGGTCGACAGCAAGCGGCAACGGTGGTTGATTCCGGTAGGTAGCGGCGGTCTCAGATGACACCAGATTCTTCTCCTCTCAACTTCACTCCCAGTTCTTCTTTTCTTTTTTTTTCTTTTGTTTCTGCCTTTCCTCTCTCAATCTCGCTTCCCTCTCAGCCAGAAAACCCTCTTTTTTTGGCCGCCGTTTCCTTTTCTTTTCTGCTATTTTCCTCAGCTATTCGCTCCTTCGTTGCTGTTTTTGTTTCTTCTTGTTCAGCCGCCGCCCCCTTTTCTTTGCTTCCCCTTGCTGCCTTTTCCCAGTTTTCTCTTTCTTTTACCGTCAGCTTTCTCTATCCCTCACTCTTGCTCTTGTTTTTTTTCAAAACCTAGCCGCTCTCCTCTTGCTCACTCCCCAAAACCCTCGCCGTTACTCTCTTCTCCCCTCTTTGGTTTCCTTTCCAATTTCTTTCAACCCGCCACCATCAGCCCCCTCAAACTCTCTTTTTCTCACTATCCTGCTCCCCTTTTTCCTCCGTCTGTCCTGGTTTTCCAATTTTTCCCTCAATCCAGCCATCATAAACCCCTCTCCATAAACTCCCTCTTCGCACCGCTTTAGCCGTCAACCTTAGCAGTTCCAGAAAACTCTCAGCCTTTCCCCAGCTCTCTGGTTTCTTGTTCTCTCTCAAAACCCTTACCGTTTTCTTTTTCTTTTTCCTGCTTTCTCCTCCTTAGCCCTCAACCGAGAGCTTCCCCTCTGTTTTCTGGTTTTTTTTTCGCTCCCTGCCTGCCGAAGCCCCCTCTACCCTTTTCTTTTTGTTTTTCCTCCAAAAATAAATCCTATCCTACAAGTGTCTAGACACCTCATCATCTAGGTAAGGTGTTGTCAAATACAAAAATGGACACTTGTCCCTATTGCCTATCCCCACCTGTCTAACATGCAAGTTTCCTCTTATTATCTTTTTGTATTTTGTTTTGTTTGTTTTTCCTTCTTTTTCCTTTTCTTTCCAAGAACTAATCTAAGTAAAACAATCAAAAGTTAAATAAATAAGAACGAATGCCAAGCAATTAAATAAAAACTAAAATTAAAATAAAGTTAAAAATTGAATTGAGAAAAATTTGGTGTCTACAGTTTGCCCCTCTTTGTCTGAGTTTTGAAAAAACTTGAGACAAAGAAGTAGACACCAAATACTTACCTGTGTCATTCGATTGCCACTATTCGAACGACTACCGTCTTTGAAAATGAGGACTGACCTCCTTTAACATTCACTGATACCATTTAAGAATTTAACCTAAGATCTACCACGGGTTTCTATGATCAAAAGTTCACAACTAAGAACTCCTAACCCTATTCCGGGTATTTCAAGCCTAGCGCTCTGATACCAACTGTGACGCCCCCATCTCTCCCTATGGCGAACCTTAGGGTATTAGCGGAATGCTCGCCTAACTCTCGTCAGGACTCACACACTCGTTCAAACTTAATATAGAGCCGCAAAACAACCATCGATTTAATTAAGAAGTACTTCGAATGTTCAAGCCACAACTTCTAAGCTAAAAGTTATGATTACACTCCACCAACCAACAATAACAAAATTACACTTAAAGATTCACCAAATTCATACAAAAGGTATACGAGCTTCCACCAAGTTGCTAGTCTAGAACTCCCAATTCACCTCCAAAACCTGTTAAGGAAAACAAATTTAAAAGGGTGAGCGAAAGCTAAATGAGGCTAAGAAAATAAACAGGCAAGCAAGTACCACAATCAATCAAATAACATGCTTTAAACAACTTTTAAACATGACATTTCATTTAAGTGAACAAGTAAAAAATAACACACATGGAAGGATACGGGAGCTCTCAGGAGCTAAATCCATTTCTCGATCGATTTAAACCATTTAGGGTTGACTCTCCGTCAACTCAAGAAGTAATAGGACCGTAGTACTCCACTTACTACCTCCAACCAACATAACACCCACTCGGATCCGTAACCAAACATTCATGTAAAGGCGATACTATTCGAGTATGCCTAGCAAGATCTCAAAAGATCAAACTATATTATTTCCCAAGGTTCACCAAACTTCTCGACCAATCCCTTGCCGGCTCGAGTTTTAAAGTTAGCCAATGGGTTGGAACGTCCCCACAAGCATGATTGGTCGATGAGACAGCGCTTCAATCGACTTATAATTATTCATAGTACTGAGTCGGGTTGAGCGGTACCTCCCACCCAAATAGGGTGTGATACATCTAGCCGCTCAATACTCACGAGTTAAAACATTTCATGTACAAGTGCAAGTCATATACATTTATTTAACAAGTATCATTCAAGTACAAGAGGGAGAGGATGAGGGCGATAAAGCACACTCTCGCATCGGCAAGTTCACGTATCATATAGCACTTGTACAAATAACATTTCAATCATTTAGCATTGAACACGCACTTGATACTCACCACAAGTCAATGGCACAACAAGAGTGAAGCGAGAAGTCAAACGAGCTCTTCGGCGTCCTCGTGACCACCTGAGACATGCACATTCACGATTACCTAGGTGCTCGACCAAAGTTAATAAGAAAGACATTTTTTCGCTGCCCACTCTCAATGTCATAAGTTCGAGTTGAGTTAAAAGAAGTTTTTCTCGCTAATTCATAGAAATAATGCTCAAAAGAGCTCAAAGGTCATTTTTTATTCAAGTCGTGGTAAGAAATCTTAATTTTAAAAGAAAGTATCATTTTCACTTTCGACACGAAAATCGAGTAAAAAGGGTAGATGGTTTTCATATTCCAAAACTTCAAATCTCATGTTCACACTTTAGAATATAAAGAGCGTTCATATTTTTCTAAACTAATGGAGTCAAACTCATCCTACAACTCCACTCACTTTCATAGTAAATGTCAAAGCTAAGGTTCCCAAGGTTCAAATACAAACTAGTGAAATTCACTAAGAATTACTCTAGTCAAAACGCTCCCTTTTTAGAGTTCAAACTCATGGAAATCGAGATTATAAGAATAGGGGTTGAAGTTCCTAATTCAAGTATAAAGAGAGGTGCTATATATCAAGGGAGTTATATGACTAAGAAAAAGTATCAAGAGAGGTTTAACCTTTGAAAACCAAGATTTGAAATGAAAGTTTAAAATTCCAAAGGAACCATGTATTCAATCATGAAATTACACCTAAAACAGTCCAACAATCGCAAAGGAAGGTAGGAAGTTCTTAAAAATGTATTTGTTTGAAATCAGAAATTTTCCAGCTTAGAGCGATACCACTTGGAAAAATCGTATCTCGAGTTCTGTAAGTCCAAAAATTCAAAACTTTATACCCTTGGAAACTAGACTCAAAGCACTAAAAATTTTTAGAAGACACTTTTCTCAGACTCCAATTCAAAGTCAATCAAATTTTAGCTCAAAATCACTATTCTAGACAGGACAGAGCAAAACAGGCTTGCAAATTCAGTGAAGTTTGGAAATTCGGTAAAATTCGTAGGAATGGAATCAGCCTTTGAAATTTATACCACAATTAAAACTCCAAAGCTAGTTTCAAATTCAACAAACGAAACTCAATTCGGACCTTTCTACACCAAGATACAACAGTTCTAAGAAAACTGATTTTTAGGACCTGTTTTACGAAATTCCAGTTCTGACATACTTGACAGAGTTTAAGAATCTGATCATAATAGAGCTACGCAACTCGAAATTTAGTGTGATTTACGGCATTGAAAAATAGATTGAAAATGCTGAAAATCACTAGAGAAATTGTCTCAAAATTCATTTTGCAAGAAAGGCAAAATTGAGCTACAAACTACAGCTAAGACTGTTTCTCAGATGAATGCAGTGAAGAATTTCAGTCATCTTTGCCGGTTTACTACGGCTCATAGAAAATGAGTTAGAAGGTGTATTTTATACCGACAGAAAGCTCTCAGAGTCTAGTTTTGGATGCCCATAAATGGCACTCAATTTAAATTCTCAAAAAATAAAGTTATGGCCAAAAATGTGAACACTGGTTGGGGTCACCTGATCAGAAAAATTCCAGATTTCTTCCTCACTTTCACTCCACTTTAACACGACCAATTGGAAAGCTTTTTGGAAAACATTCAACACACATAACCATATATCAAGCATTATTACACCAAAATAACATCAAAATTTTGAAATTAACAAGAGAGAAACAACCAGCAAATTTCAGCCAGCAAGCATTTCTCATCCTCTAGCTTTCTTTTTCAACTAGAACTATACCATATCTCATCAAAGCAAGTAACAAACAAGCAATTAAACATACAAAATCCTCAAGGCCTCTGCCTATCAAGCCACTTCAGGTCCACTACCTAATGTCAAGGTTCTTGTGAACCCATCAACAACCCAACAACTAAACTAACTAAACTAGCTTACTACTAAGATTTGAGAGGAAAAGTTGAGGGCTTCTTGGATGATTACCTTGCTGCCAAAATGAAGACTAAACACTTGGATTTGAACTCTTAGATCACCACGTTTCTTCCTTGATCAAGTCCTCTTCCAAGCTTGTATGAAGACTCAAGACAAGAAACAAATTTGGAGAGCTTTTGTGGAGCAAAAATGGAAGACAAAAGCTGAAATTTTTGAGGGAAAATGGGAAGAGGAGGATCGGCCAAGGGGGAGGAGAGGAAGAAGGAGTTTGTGTGGCAGTTGGGTGATGTGATGTTGTGTAAGAAGGAATGACATAAAGGTGGTCTTGGCCTCAAAATTCAACAACCGATTAATGTGCAATTAGCGCTCCTAATTGAGCTTAACTTAACTCGCTCACATCTAAACCCTCAATTAAATTTTTTTAGTCTACTATTAATCATCCTTAGTTCTCCAAGATTATTGTACTCTCGATCCGAATTTGCCTCGAAAAATGTGCATTTACTATTTCTCGCTAAAAGAGCCGCAGAAAAATTAAATTCGCTAACGAAACATTTTAAAATATAAATGAGACATTTTTGCATACAAATGGATTTAAAATGAATGAAATAAATTATTCGGAGTAAATGGATAAATAAATAATTAAATAAGTCAGTAAAATGAAATAAAAGTAAGTAAAATAAAAAATTTGAGCCCTCACAATATATCCTAGAAAGTTTAAAATGAATGCTGTGACTTCTACTTGGCTAGCTAAAAAAATACATGGATAAGTTGATTGATGATCCTAAAATGGATGTTACTGCTCTTATGAAGGCTGCAAAAAGGGATTTCAATATATTTGAATCCTTAGACCAAGCATATAGAGCAAAGTGGAAAGCCAAGAAGCGAATTGAGGGAGGTCACGAGAATCAATATTTGAAAGTTAGATCTTATTGTGAGATGGTAAAGAGGCAGAACAATGGAAGTGTGGCTAAAGTTGAGGTTCAAAGAACAATACCCACTGCATCTGTACATTTGTAGAGAATGTTCATTATGTTTAATGCTCAAAAAAGGGACTTTTGGCTGGGTGTAAGCCTATCATAGGCTTGGATGCATGTCACTTGAAGGGGCCATTTGGAGGGCAATTGATTGCTATAGTGAGTAGAGATGCAAACAACCAAATGTATCCACTTGCCATGGCTATAATAGAAGCTAAATGCAAAGATTCTTGGATGTAGTTTCTCAAGTTGATGATTGATATACTTGAAAGACTAATAGATATGGGATGGGTATTTATATCAGATAGGCAAAAGGTATACCATTCATTCAATTTTTTCTTTAAAATATCTTTTCTTTTACATGCTATTACTAGTTTTCGTAATTCTGTGAGTATTCAATTGTTTAGGGACTTATTGAGACTTCCAATGAAATCATCCCCAGAGCAGAACATAGGTTCTGCGTTAGACACTTGTTCGGCAAAATATATGATTTAACTGGAATACCATTTGTTCACGCAGCTATAGTTAGTATGCATATGAACATTAATATTCTAGAATATTTTCATCCCTAGTATAGCAAACTTGCATATGGACTGACATATCAGCATATGATCACACCTATTCTAGATGAAAGCATGTGGGTTGAAGTTAAATATGATCCTATTATGCCGCCCTTTAAGAGAATCAAACCTAGTAGGCCAAAAAAGTTATGAAAGAAAGCACCAAATGAGTTGAAAAGTGCTACTTCAATTAATAGGCACTATGAACAAGCAAAATGTGGTAATTGTGGTGCATATGGACACAATAAGAGAAGATGCAAAGAACATCCTAAACAGGTTAAGTCTTTTAATACATCCACTTTATTTCATCATAGTATGTTCTCATCATATTTTAATTTCAAACTATTTGTCTTTTGCTTGGTTAGGATGCTAATAAAGGGAAGAAATCAGATACTACTGCCAATAGGAAGGACAAGGGTAAGGGAAAAGTCATAGAAACTAGAGTTGCAACAATTGACGTTCCTATCACCTATGCTAGAGGTAGATATGGAACTAGAGGAGTAAATAGAGGTAGTGGTGGTGGAAGAGGAAGGGAAAGAATTAGTGGAGGAGGTAATCCTCCTGGTCCTGATGGATTGTCATTCATTGGTGAATCCCTTATAAGTAGGAAAAGAGGAAGCTCATATGGATTGGGAGGAATTGCTCAAGACTGGAAATCAAAAAACCAACCAACCTAGAATGTTGCAACTCAAGGGTCCCAACTAGGTGCAAATTAGTCCAACTCTGCTACTCCAATGTACACTCACCCAGTCCAACTATTTCAGCCCCATCAACCAACTTCAAATACTCAGGTATTTGGTTACTTCACTATATCATGTTAAAGGTCAATACAAAAATGATATCATTCTGATTTTAATTTACATTCACTTGAACTATACAAGTCATTATAAGGCAAACAAGTTTAGGGGAGCAATGTTCAAGCAAACTCTAGTTTCCGGTGACAATTCAGGACAAAGAACTGAAGTTGGAGTAAGTTCAAGTCAAGTATCTAGTAACATTACACCTTCCGGGACTATCTCAATCCAACTCAGAATATGCTGCTTTCTAAGCATTTTCATTGACTATTCTGAAGACTTTTTGTAGTTACAATTTGGCGTCTTTTGTTTAGGACTTCAGTTTTGTGTGGGAACTTATGTTCCCTATTTATATTGTCTACTTTGCCAGCGTTATTTCTAAAACTATGATGGATTGGTATGCTTTTGATTTAGTATTTAGCTACTGGACTGCTTTAAATAATGATTGATTAGAATACTTCTGCTATGTTTGGATGGTTTATGGTGCCTCGACAGGTTCTCTCTTAACATTTAGTCCTCTGTTAATTGTAGAATGAAAAACCAATGGAAAAATTCACTGAAAAATGATCAACTAAGGATCTATAAGCTGGAAGTGTTTAAGAACTGTCCCAGTCTCATATAGACGTTTTTAGAACAAAAAAGAGGATGACAGGAGAAGAATGAGGTGTGCTTCATTTCCATGCATTAGTAGCAGCAAGATATGATGCAATAACTCTTGAAAAAAAAAGATGATGCAATAATTTGACTAATCACGTGAAATGATATGCAAACACTTCTCTAACACTACTTCAATCGCTCTTGACAGCAACTTACATGACTGCAGAGGAGTACATAGGATCGAACGGTGTGAAATAGAAGCCGAGGACTAGGTTGAATGCCAAGAGAGAGTTCTTCATAGAAAATTCGAGAAAAGGATTGTAAAGATGAGATAACTATGAATTTAAATAAGCCATCATTTGCCAAATAGGATAGATCTAGGCATTACCAGATGGTCCAACTTCCTAGTTGATCTATATAGTAGACAACTGATAGATGAACTACAGATCTAGGATATTCCTGTACTGCCTTTAAGAATTAATTCAATGATGTATATTCGAACCCACAATAGAGAATATTAACCGAGTGCATCACAATTCGCTGCATTGAGGAAAATATAATAAATGATATGGGTTGATGACAAAATTTCAGAGTATAAATATATAGTTCTCCCTGGTAACCAATCTCCCAAAGTTTAGATGTGTAATTTCCTAATAGCTTTTATAAGCGAGAAATTCTGGTCAATTGTTGGCCATGATTTATGTAGCTAAAATTGAATTATAAAGAGTTCATTGAAATCTATCACAGTGTTTTTTCTTCTATATTCAACCTAGATAAATGTCATACATTAGTTATATTACCTATTCAGTATCTTGGACTTACCGCACTGATACATGATGCTTAATGGACTCACTTTAAGTTCATAGGATAAAATAACAAGAATCTGGATTCACTTGTATAACATTGATAGAATCTGGAAGCGCATCTTCATTGCATATAAAGGTAACAAATACTGGCCCATGATCAATGACTACAACACCACTTCCTGTAAAACCATCGGATAACTACAATCTTGTCTTGCAAGATAAAATTGATTTTGAGAACTTCAATAGGCTTCTTGGAAACTCCCATTACTATATTGTGATAATTTGTTCCATCATTAATGATGTACTGATTATTATTTGATAAAGTACAAAGCAGCCGCACCTTTAGATGAAATTGTTGCAAGACGGGGAGAGTTCTCCGTTAATTTGGAAAGATAGATTATGGATGAAGACAGGATTTTGATATTGAGGCGAGAATGATTATCAGACAAAGAAGGGCATCTTGGGGAGAAAAATAAATGAAGGGTTCAAAATGTCTTTTCATTATTTTTGGATTGGATGATTCTGATTGAATTTGCCAGAAATTGGTTTTCATGTGGTGATATGCAAAAGATGTATAGTTGAAGGCACTAGATTGTTGCAATTAAAAGTTCGGGATCACACTGCAATTTGGTGATAGTTTGAAAGTGCAAAATGCAATTAACCCAAAAATTTATCCTGAAAATATAGAAGTAATGATTGATATCAGGTGGGGTCTTGGCACCCAAACATACTAGATTTCAACCACTAGCTCTTGGGCCGGTGGCCAGGGGAAGGGATTAACTGACAGGTCAGGGGATCAATCCCCTGGCCAGTCAGTTGGGGTGGGAGGGAATTGGGGAGGGGGGAAGGGAATGAAAAAAAAACCTGGATCGTGGGTAGACGTGGACCCCGATTTTCAACAATTGTTGAAAGAGATGACTTGTGCAATTACGCATGTAAAATTCGTTGCACTTGCGCACCAGTGAAAGGCAAATCCATTTTTTGCATTTTGTTTCTCTTTGGGTTTACATGCATTTTTTTCCATTGAAGGTTTGATTGTTCAGGAATTATTTAGTTGTTTATTCCTAGTATTTAGAGATTCTGGATTAAAATTTTTTCTTTTCAATTCTTGTTTTTTAAATTTTATTAAGAGAGGCAATTTTTAACACAAATCTAACATGAAATTAATGAGTTTGGGTTAAGGTTTTGCCGGTTCGGATTAGAATCGGGTCAAACCGATGAACCCGAAAAGAAAATAAGTCAAATTCAAGTCACCCATGAATTGATCCGATAGCCCATTTATAAATTAAAAAGAATTTAATGAATATAAAAATATTTTATTTAACTAAATTAAGTTATTCTTTTTTCCCAAAGGCATTAACCACTTAATCCTAAATGAATTTGTTTAACTTGTGTGAAATTGGAATTATTATGTTTGGACAAATAATGTATTACATTATGTTCTACTTTTATAATGTCTTAATTTATTTTAGATCTGGCTTGCAATAAAACACTTTTATAGTGTTTTAATTTATTTTAGATCTGATTTGGAATTATTTTGTCGAGATTTTTATTACTTGATTATGTAATTAGCCTTGTGTGAAATTAGTTATGTTAGAAACTACAGCAGTAAATTAATAAATTGAAATTATATTTCAAATCATATCATGTCATTCGAGTGACGTACCAATCCGCCAACCCAAACAGGTTTAGGTTCAGGTATCCTGACCCATTGCAGATTGGCGGATCATGTTCAGATCAGCAGATTTCCTGTTATACTTAGGTCTCAACCTGACCTGCCAACCCATTTCTGACCCGATCGTCACCCCTAAATTTCACCTTCTTCTTCTGCTGAAATTTTTTTTTTAAAAAATGTAGTATTTGAATAAATCGTTGATCAAAACATGCACATACAGGCTTGGTTTGGTATATAAATTTTATCAAAATCTATTAAAATCACTTAATTGGTAATATAATCTCATTTTACCAATATGATATCTAGAAGCTTGTTATGTGAATGTTTCTCAGTGATCTCTGCAGACAATTGTCCGGACTCGGGTCTTATGTGTTATGCCAATGTACCTTCTAGACTTTTATGTAGACAATCCAATGGTGGTGATAATTCTAGGAAGTTTTCATTCATCCCCAGTAGCACTCAATCGTATAATCTTTCTTCTTTCTTTTTTTTTTTCCCCGAAAGGCTCAATCGCATATTATTTTCATGCCTATTTATAAATAATCAGATGGTTTTAATAATTTTATTACGTTGACAATCTGTTAACCAAGATTAGGATACTGTGACTGAAAACTAGAAATGTTAAACCAAGTTTGCCTTTTAAAAGCATTAGCATACCATGCCATGAAGCCAATGTTAGACTTTCTTTTCTTCATTGAAGGAACATGAAAATGGTCTACTCTTTTTCATTTTTCAGGTTCAATCTTCCTAGCACCCTAAGATTGATTACCCTTGAAACTGCTTCTGAGCAACAAGAAACCCGGAGAGGAAGCAGATTAAGACTCAGGCAGAAACTTTTGAACAATTTTCTGAAAAACTCTTTAAATTTCAAAATACAAGAACATTACACTGCCTGGCAGTTCTAGACAAACAAAAGTAATAATGGGATTAATTTTAAGTAATATCAAAACTAAATGTGGAATTTCGAGTTATGTATTCAATCTATAGCTAGTGCAAAATCAAGGGAGCACCGTACTCTGGTTAGGTGTTATCAATGAGATGGTAGCATGTGAATAGGATGGTGAAAGTTGGACGGAAAAGCGGTGCAGAATCATTGTCAGCACCAGCTTAGCTTCCAACATAGCATGACTTTGACAAATACGAGGTGTTGAAGATTTTCGAAAGAAATGAAAGGTTATAAGGTGACTGTTCATACCAGTGTGAAGTGTTATGTATCGTTCTAGTATCCTCACAATTGAAGTAACTACTGAAAGGTTATCATTTTCATGGTTGTAACTAATGTGTGACATCTCTTAGTCTATAAAGAGATCAATTGAGAGCTAATTTGCTGCAAAAAATCATCCTATCAATACTAGATATTTTGTAAAATTACACCAAACACTTTTCTTAGAAGTATTGAACACTAGTGTAAAGTACCATCAAGACATGTTTCATTTTATCCCAAAGATAATTCGACCATGGTATTGCACTAATATAGAGTATGAATTTAGCCTAAAAGAAAGTAAATCTAATTCACGACTTGAATCCAACTTCTTGTTTTCCATCACACGCTTACATTCCTCTCATTTGCACCAACAATAGGTCCCAACCAAATG
This sequence comes from Coffea arabica, assembly GCF_036785885.1. NCBI lineage: Eukaryota > Viridiplantae > Streptophyta > Magnoliopsida > Gentianales > Rubiaceae > Coffea > Coffea arabica. The sequence goes on from NC_092313.1 coordinate 31,858,517, forward strand.
GGAAGAGTGCAAATTTCCCTTTGTTGAATGTGAAACTCCTTGAGAAAACCTTTCTGGCTTGAACTCTGTCGCATCTTCGCCCCATATTTCAGGACCATGATGAACTAATTGGGTTTGTAACAAGAAAACCATACCAGTAGGAAGAGAAAATTTTCCTAATTTTGTTTCTGCAGCTGTTATTCGACGACCATTGACTGGTACTAGTGGATATAAATTTAAGACCTCGTGTAATATCATAGTTATCTGAGGAAGAAAAACAAGAAACTCGTAAGTCTTCTAGCCAGATTTGTCAACGTTAATTATGTTACCAGACTTGCCACCAAGAGAAAACTCGACTCAGACTTCAACAAGACATAGTATGTCATCCAAGTGACATTTTTAGTTGGAATATTTTCTTTTATCCAAATTTAATATCAAGTGAAACAATTCTTGTAATTGTTGATTTCGTTTTCCCATGTACGATATATTATACATATTCATACTCGAAATACTTGAAGGCATGCACCTAGCGTGGTTTTTTTTTTTTTTTTTTAGAATGACCTGTAGGGAGTGGACCCTGCAGACTAAATTCTCTGCCCCGTAACTTGCTGGCAGCGAGGCTCAAACCAGAGACCAAGCCCCATCTTTAGCAACCCCTTGCCACCAGACCAAGCCCCCGGGGCACCTAGCGTGCTTGAATTCTGCCTCGGTAGTTTAATTGCGCCTTGTCGTTGATTTTAAGGACGAATGCAGAAAAACAATACGAAAACCTCTTCATCAATTTGGTACGATTATATTTAACAGTTGTTGAGAATCCCTTTTTAAACTTCCTAAAATGTCCTTTAACTACAATAAATGATTAAGGAAGACTTAGAGCAATATTATATATATATATATATATATATATATATATATATCTGTGTGTGTGTGTCCACAGAAATATATATATATATATATATGTGTGTGTGTGTGTGTCCACAGAAAATAAAAAAAGAGAAGTCTTGAAAGGTAAATTGCAATCTTTGAAGAAATCCATGAAATATTGCAAAGAAAACATCCGGTGATTGAAAAATAAGATTACCATATTTCTTGACAGATGCAGAAAAATAAGGAATAACACTCTGGACGAAGTCATCAGTGAGGTTGATTGGCTTGGAATGAGCTTCCTTGAACAGGGTCGAAATGTCATTGACGTCTCCATAGAGAAGTTTTTAAGGATTTCCCCAGAGACCTTGCTCTTTCAACCGCTTCTTAAGCTTCTTGGGAGTTAATCACACCCAGTTGAATACTTGCCATGCTAGCACTAAAATCAAGAGCAGAATACAAGGAAAAAAAATACAGCAATTTGGCTGGAGGCTATCTCCATTACTGAGGTGTAGTTAAAGGTTTACAGTAATCAGCTGGTCTTGCATTCATATTTATACTGGGAAATTGAAGAATGTTATCTTTATGACGTCCGAAGAGAAATTTTAGAAATTTTATGGTGAAAATTGACAAAGATTGAGGGAAAAAAATAATAAAGGAATCAAAAGTTGAGGCACAGTCTGGAAATTTGTGACAGAAAAAGCGAAATGAGTAAAATTTCTTTATTAAATTAGAAAGGAGAAATGAAAAAAATTTAAGCAGCAAAATATTGGGCTTTCCTTCATGTTCTACAAGTATCAAATTTGTGATGATAAAGACAACCGAGAAAACTTTAATAGGTGGCAATGTGGTATATATTTCTAATGTTAATCATCTGCAAATTATACTTCTTTTTTAATATGGCATAATGGCAGGTTTATTTTGTGGTTTTAGAAAAGAGACATGGAAGAAAATTTAGGAGCAAATTTTTGGGCTTTCATTGTTCTAGAAATATCAAAGTTATAATGATAAAGGAAAAATGGAGAAAATTTTATTAGTTACCCTAATTGAGCGGTTATGATTTGGTACAATTGTATTTATTTATTGTACTTCTTACAAGATATAGTATACATCTATATCTATATAAATTTGAGAACGGATTTTTAGCATGGTGAAGTAAAAATGCTTCCAACTCCTCATTCTTTTTTTTTTGGTAGAAATTTGGATTTTCTAAGTTGTTATATATCTTTTCACGTCTTTCAAGTTTAAAATGTAAGAAGCTATTCCACTTATATAGGAATTTAGTTTGAAAACTATTAATATGATGGTAAATAAAGAGGAAACATTACCACACCTATTAAAAGTAGAAAAAGTAAATAACAATATTTTACCCTTCAATTTAGTAATTTTAACTAAAATGGCAAGTTATATAGAAAACAAAAAGGAAATAATATTCATTAGTCATAGATTAAAAAATCAAGAATAGTACTATTTATGAAGTTTAAAGTATGAAATCACTAAATAAACGAAGTCCTACTGGCCTTTCAACATGGAAAAATATAGAACATTTGACCCTAAACTGCATCTACTTAATTTGTATATATCTGATCCAAATTTGACTCTAATTAAATTTGAATAATTGTGCAAAGCCCAAATGCTAAGAATAACCTTGGGTATTGTTCATTATTTTATGTATACTTTTTGTTTTCTTCATATGTAAATATGTAACTGCTATATATGTGTGTAGTAGTAGTAGTAGTCATGGGTATTGTATGATATTATCAGTTTTTCATTTGCATTTTTCAGATGCCAATACTTGGAACCATTGTGTTCAATTTTCAATTTTATATGATTTTCATATTATGAGAGTTAAAAATTAAATATATTGCAAAAATGTTAAACCAAATTGCAAGTTATGATTTTCATTTGTTTCAAATTTTATCTTTTCAATTTTGTTTTGAAAGTACAAATATAAGTGCATTTAAAAATGTAAAATTAAATTACAAGTTATGGAAATTTTTTCTTTTACTTCAAAGGTTAACCCCTCAATTTGGAGGTTGAATATGGATTCAATCACAAAATATCTCCTTTGAAAATTTGAAATCATTTAATTCAATTTTTTTTTTTGTGTGGCCAATTCAAAATTAATATGAAAAATAACTAAATTTGGTATTTTTTTATGCTTTTGTATTGAATTTTCATTTTTATATTTTACTTGCCAAATTTACTTTATAATAGTGTAACATTGACAATATGCTAAATTATCCTTTCAATAAAAAAAATTGAGAAATTAAGACTTTTGGGCCAATAAAGGTGGGAAATGCCAATCGCAATTACTACTATTTAAAAAAGACAATTCCAATACAAACACAACATAGTATATACATGTGTACATATAATTCTCATAAATATATAAGAGAATACTATAAATTTTTTATAGCCTAATATATCTTAAATGGAAAATTGTAATATTAATTTATTTTGGTTTGGCCAAGTGGAAGAAGAAGAGTGGAGTAAGGGAAAAGGAATTGGAGGAGGTTGAGTGTGAGGGATGGAGGTTGGAGGGGCTGTCCAAGGGTTTAGGAGAATGATGAAGAAAAAGGGGTAAAAAATTAGGGGGCAGGGATAGGAAGTTAGAGGAAAGGGGAATGGAATATTGAGGAGTTAAAGAGTGGCGGAAAAAGTTAAAAAATGAAGGTGAACTACAAAGTTAGGAGGAGAAAAAGGGAAAGAAAGAAGGGAATTATGGGGTATGGCAGAGGTGGTAAAAACCTAATAGGAAGAATGACATTGTGATTGAAGGTGCAAAGGTCACGAGACAATAGATAGCCAACTAACAAGTAAAAAAGGATGAAATGATGATAGTTTATAATAATTCTAAAAATTCTTAAAACACAGGTTACAAAGATTTTTTTAATCTATACTAAAATCCATGAAAAACATTATTTTATAAGCACTCAACAATTTTAGGGCTACAAGATAGGAGAAAAAATTTTCTAAAATCGAGGAAAATAAATTAGTCATAATTTATGTTTTTTATATTATAAATTTTGATATATGATTATAAATTTTGATCTATATTATAAATTTACTATAATTTTTTAGTCTTTTTCATATATTTTATCCTATATTACAATATATAAATATGTATTATTATTTTGAAATTGAAATATAAGCCCATGCATAGCATGGGTCAAAATGCTAATTTACATATAACTTTTGCATTTTCTTCAATATTTGATGTAAATAAACAAAATTCACAGTTTTGACCAAAAATTGTTTACCCTGTATCGATAGAATCCAAGCAATATCGAAAGTTAAACTGGAGAAATTGTGGCTTAAATGCTTTGGACTCACATCTTTATCAAACTACTCAATCCTTTCAAGTGTCTTCATTTATCTTTTCATTACCCAATTTAGAATTTCAAATGAAAATAAAACCTGAAATTTCTCCATTTCGTCTTCTCTCCTTTCCCATCACCATCTTCTCTCTGTCATATGCAATGACAGAGCCGAAGGGCTGAAGGGGCCATCGCTCTGGCCCTCCCTAAGTTTTAAAAATTTTAATTTATAGTTTGTAAATATATGTGCAAAATAAAGTTGGTCTCCCCTAACTTTTTATAATTTTAGTTTATATTATAAGAGTTTATATATATATACACACACATACACACACATAGACAATGATGGAGCCAAGGGGCTGAAGACGGCCAGGGCCCTCCCTAAATTTTGAAAAATTTAATTTATAGTGTGTAAATATATGTATAAGATAAAGTTGCCCCCTAGCTTTTTATAATTTTAATTTATATTATGAGAGTTTATACACACACACATATACATACATGAACTAGCCACCTTTGAATTAAATTTTGTCTTCAAAAAAAGTTATTTATTTTTTATTGTGCTAATTATTTAACATTCAAAAAATTAAACATATAATTTGATGATACCATAATAAATTGACCCAATTTGATATATTATAATAAAAGACCCAATTCATAATTTTCAATGGACTAAAACAATAATTTTATTGGCCCATATGCAAACATACAACTTAGCCAAACTGATAAAATATTTAAAATTAGTTATCTATATTCTTGTTGACCCATATACAAATAATTACTTCAATGCTTGGTGAAGACCAGAAAATCAGTGATCTATTCTCTTGTTGACAAATTGATTAGATTTGTTCTTGTTCTTCCTGTATCAACAACAACTACATAACATGTATTTTCAATCATGAAGATAATCAAAACAAAGTTTCAGAACAAGATGGAAGATAATTTCTTGAATGGTTGCCTAACTGTGAACATAAAAAAGGAAGTTGCTGGAAAATTTAACACTGATTCAATCTATGCACAAAGAAAAGGAAGTTATTGAAAAATTTAGCACTGATTCAATCATGGATGAATTTAGTTCTATGAAAGAATATAAAACTCAATTTAGTTTTAAGAAAAGAGATTGAAATTTCAAGATATGTTAACTTAACTTTTATGTTTTTTAATTGAAAATAGTTATATTTATATTGCATTTATACATACATACATACATACATACATACATACATATATATATATATATATCTATATATATATGTATTACACAAATGACATATTGGAGCATCTTCTCGTAATATGTAACTCAGATGGTTTGTGATATCATAAGATATTTAATCAAAGGTTATTTCTTGTTTTAAATTTTGTTACGACTATGTTGCATATTTATGAAATAGACATACCGTTATAATTAAAGTTGATATTTGATGTTTTTAGATGTCATGCATTTAAATTGATGGAAATTATTTGGAACATAACATTTTCACATAATTTTGTTAGGAAAATTTGGCCCCCCCCCCCCCCTCGGAAAAAAATTCTGGCTCCATAAAAAATTCTTCTTTAAATAGTTTTTTTTTTCGGTGACTAGGGGGAGGTTTACACCCTTGCATCGGAACTACTCTAGAAGTAGTCACATGTATTACATCGGCAGCTAATAATGCGTCTAATGAACTCAGGGCGGGAATGGAAATTTTGTCTTCTAAAAAGAAATACCTTTTCTTTTTGGGTTGTTTATTGTTTTCACCATATCGGTACTTGCTTGTGAAGTTATTTTTGACCATATAAGTTAGGATATGGAGTTTAAGGTGATATCTTGGAATTTGGTTTTAGTTTGCGTTGTCATCCAATTAAACTTAATAGTAAAGTACTTTTATCGATGAACAATGGCCTTAAAAATGAGCAATTCTAATTGTAATTGGCAGGTCATAAGTATAACAGTCAAAGGAAAGTTACGTGTTAATGCTCCAACAATCAAATTGTGGAAAATTATTCTTTTGGAAGCGTAATGAAATGGTTTGTAGTGGTTAAAATCAATTATGGCCCACAATACACATGTATTTAAGTAATTATCGTTCTGAAGGCCATAATGAAAATGCAACTTTTGTTTTTCTTCCACATGAATAAGATCTTGAGATTTTTTTCACGATCATCATTGCTAAATATTTATTCTAGAAGAGTTTATCCGGCCTAAGTACACCCCACAATATTTTAGAAAGCGTTCTTTCTTGAGTTTATGAAATTCAAAGTGGATTTGGGCCCTACTGTAAGTAGGTCCTTTGATACTATAAGTGAAGGGAGGTTGGATTGAATGGTATGATAGGAGAGCTTGTAAGTAAGAGGATTCTGTCATGAAAACATTTTGGTTTAGTATGGATTACCTCTTTTTGGCAGTGTTTTTAAAAAATTATACTGTAACAATATATGTGAAAAAATTTTATTATAAATGTTTTTTATGGTATTTTTTTGAATTTTTTATTAAAAAATTAACACCACACTACTACCCACCGCCCTTCTCCTCCCCTTCTCTTTTCATCCTCCCCGTCCTTCCCCTTCCTATCCTCCTCTAGGAACCATCTCACCATTCTTCAATTCATTCAACAATTCTCTCATGGTCAAGGTTTGGCTGCCTTAGTGACAGGTGCCGAACCTGTACAATAATAAATATCTATTCGAGAAAAATACAGATTTTGTATATAGCGGTGAGTAGGGTCGAATCCACAGGAACTGGGGATAATTCGTTTCTTCTAGAGTCCAAAGTATGGGGGGTTTTGGATTAAATGCTAACTAAATAAATTAACTGCAGAAAATAATTGATTAAGAGGAATAATTAAGGGAAAACTCTATCCAAGGGTACACTTCAGAAATGGTTCATGCACTGATCATTGATGCAGAAATAATTCCAACATTTAGCAATAGATTAGTTATAGTTGTCATGCACGCGATAAACAACCAACCCTTCCTTAATTTCTCGATAGCTAAGGTACGATAGTTAGCTATTTCTCTAACCCAAAAATAACCCTAGATACGACCGTAGGATTTAATTTCTAGATTGCATTAATAATTAGAAAGGCCCAACCCTAACCAACAAACACGCTACGAGGGTTTGTTTAAATTAGATCATATGCTCCCCTGACATAAACCCAATTACGCCAGTTGCTACTGAGGTAGAGATAACGAACAATTACAGATTCAATTACCCCTATTTAGCAAAAATAGCCTATATGAATAATTAATTATTGCGCACTAATCAATCATACACAAGGCCATAGCAATTAAAATCAAGGAACATATAAATACCAATAAATGAAGAAAATAATTAAAACAGATTCGATCTCACAGTAATTGTCGAACCAAATCGTCAGTTGTCCCCTTGACTAGAAAAGCTTAACCACGCCTCATGAGAAAATCTCCCCGTTGGGGAATATTGTCGAATACCTGGCGTGTGTCAGAGGCCAGTCCAAAGAAAGAAAACTAGAACTAAACTAAAAAACTAAAACTAAAGCCCTAGATATCTTTTGCTTCTGTACGTTGTCCCCTTTTAAAGCAACAAAAGAAAGATGACTAAAAGCTATCTAGGTGGTCCCCACACATGTGGACAAAGCCTCCCAAGTACTTCTTGTTCCAAGTCTCTCTACGTTACTTTCTTTGAAGCCCAAATGACCAAATGCCTTTCACTAGCTTGTGGTCCCCCACCAATTCAAGGGCCCAAGGATTGAAGCCCTTAGAAGTCTCCATATTTTTCACAAAGTCCCTCCTTTTTGGTAGTTTTCTGCTTCATTCCTGAAATTGATTCCAAATACCAAATATGAGTAAATATCAGCAATTAACACAATATTTGTCAGGGATAGAAGGGAAAATTAATAATAAAAATACTAACAAATTATACCCTATCACTTAGTATTTGCCCAACCTGGAATTGGTCTCCGAAGCATTGGATTCTACTCAAGGCTTCGGGAATTCATCAGGTTTGGGATTGAAATTGGGGTTGTGATCAGAAATGGAATGGGAATTTTGTTTTTGTGGTATTGCGTGTGTGTGATTTTTTTTTGGGGGGGGGGGGCTTTTCATAATCGGGACTGGATTGAGTTATGGTCATCAAATTTAGTCGATGCTAAATTGAGTTGTTGCGGTGTCTTGTTCGAACGCATCACTTGGTTGGCCATTGGCCGACGCATTATCAATCATTTCCTTTTCAAACTCCCAATGTGGGATAGACAAACGGGGGCCTCACATTCATCCTCCCCTTAGGATTTTGAAGTCCTCACAAAATCCTAAAGAGAGGGACCATATTTCCGAACTCACCCATGCAAAAATCACATGAAATTCACTATGCACCAACTATAATGCCTTGTGAAGAAGCGCGGAGCTTCCCCTGACCGAGCTGACCTGATGAGCTCGGGGTGCTGACGAGAAGAGCATGTCACAAGCCTGCAAAGCGAATAGGAGAGTGATCTAACAGGGGGGCCCCGAGGTCGTCCCTGAGGGCACTCCGACGATCAAGTTAGTTTTCCGGTGAGTGAGATTCACGGGAAGTAAAACAGTCGGGTATAATTGGCGATTAGTGAGCGTACCTTATGCAATCAGTGTGCGTTATCATTTATACCTGCTTAGGAGTCCGATCTCCGTACGTTTCGGAACTGCCCAGAATAGTCTCAATCCCGCACTGATGGGGATCCTCCCCGCCCTCTACGGGATTGTTTCCTGGATCTCCTCGGAGCCCTAGCAGCGGAGGGCCGAGAGACGGTTCCCATGGGCCCGGGGTCTAAACCCAACTCAGGGCCTCCCTGAGCTGCCACGTGTATAGGCCCAAGACGGGGCCTCTGCACTAACCCCCTAGATTAGGTAGGGCTTCCAGGCAGACCTAATCTATACCCTTGCCACGTGGGTGCCCGGCGTCGCACTGCTCTGCCACTGTCACCTCTGGCACAGTGCTATCAATGAAAAGCTGCGCCCGCGTCCTTTCAGTTGTCGCGTCTTTTCGGTCTCCGTACCGCTCTTAAATGCGTTCACATGGGGCGGTTCAAATTCAAGCAGCTGTTTCCCCCCATTTTGCTCCCTATAAATAGGGATTCCCAGATTTCCTCAGACTCTGTTTGCCATTTTCCTTTCTTCACGTATTTTTTCTACTCCCAAAAGTTCTCGCGGCAAGACTTTCGGCCATCAGTACCCAGATTCCGGCGGTTCCTCCATCTCTTTCCATTCCGATCATCAGTAAGTTCTTTTTCCCCTTCCTTCGCATTTTCTTTTCCTCCTTTGCCACCTTCTGCATTTTATGTCGGATCGTTCCGGCGTTACCTCCACCGCATCCCAAATTTCGGCCAATCGTAGAGCCCACAGAATCCTCATTTCCTCCTTGTTTTCGTCATCATCTTTATCTTCATCTTCTCCTCCTCCTCTCTCTTCTTCCTCTGCCTCTAATTCTAACTTCCTCATTCCTGACCTGTTCGAGCCCATTGACATCATGAGCACTCCATCTGCCCATTCTCCTTCCGCCCGCATCTTAGAGGAGGCGGCCGAGTTTGATGCTTTCATCGATCAGCAGGCCACCTCCATTCCTTCCCCCAAGTCCCCATATGGCTCCCCTGGCGGAGCCCAGGGTGGGGTAGGTGAGGATAGGGATTCCTCAGAGGGGACCCCTGCTGCTGAGCAGGGGGATGATCCCGAAATTAACTACTGTCAACCTGACCAGCAAGAGGTCACCCTCTCACTCGGGGTAGTGACCGAACTGGTTAGGTCCTTTTCCATTCCACCGGCCTTTGAGCCGAGGGTTGCCGAGCCCGACGACCGAGTTAGCCGACCTCCCCCTGGCTTCGTAGCCATCTATAGGGGAGCAGCTGGTCGCGGGACTCCGACTCCCCATCCCTTCGGTCTTAGCCGAGATTCTGAGATACTGGGGGTTCAGAATCACCCAAATCCATCCCAATTCGATCAGGATCATCACTGCGTTCCTGATCTATTGTCAAATCTGCTCCATCCCCTATTCTCTCTCTCTTTTCCGAGCCTCTTACACCCTCAAGCTCTCTCTTCCTGGGTGGTACTACTTCTCCCGCCGAACTGTTGGTAAAGTTCGGGGTGGGAAGGGCACCCAAGACCTGTTCTATGGGATTCCCTCTTCCGTGAAGAACTGGAATGGGGACTTCTTCTTTGTTAAATCCACACATTTTCCTCATGATGTGTGGAAGGTCGGGGAGGTCGAATCCGACCCCTACCCGGAGGACCTGGACCCCGAAACCCTTAGCCAGCTGGTGAGCTCCAAGGTGAAACTCTATGCGGGCAAGTTCTCCACCGAGCAAATATCTGCGGCCAGGCTGTTGGGGACTTTGTCCGGGTCCCCCGAAGGAGTGGAGCCCTCCCCCACCGACTACGACATTTGTAATGCCACCTCTGTACTCCTGCAACTCGTTGCTTCCTTCTTTCTTTCACTGACCCTACTTTTACTAAATTGGTGGTGTTTTGCTGCAGTGAAAAAACTCTCCAGGCTACTGGGCGCGCCACCCGAGCAGGTCGCTCCCGCCACGCAGCCGGAGGCGGCGAAAAAGGCCTCCGAGGCCTCTCCGACTCCTGGGGGCAATTCGGTCCCCCAGAAGGAGGAATTGCCCCCCAGAAGGAGGCCTCCCAATCTCAGTCCCCTTCCAAACAGGTCGCCAGCAAAAAGAATGCAACATGGCAGAAGAGGGGCCGAGAGGACGAGCCTTCCCAACCCGAGAAGAAGCTTACGCCAGCTCCAGCACAGCGCCCTCTCCTGTTGACGTCGGGAGGCCCTGTCCACCTGGGGGTTGGCTCCGCGGAGGAGCACGCCCGGGAGAGAGCCTCCCCGAGCTTGTGGCACTTCCGCCACGTGGCCCCCGTGAAGTCGGGACAGGCCCCCACCATGCACGACCCCCGTCACTTCTGCCCGTCCTGGGAGCTCTCCATCAATGTCCGAGCCCAGTTCCCCGAAGTGGCTCGCGAGTTGGTTGCGGGCTCAGTCCTTCCACGCGACAGAAGGTGGATGGAGCTGGCCAACCCGTCCGAACTCCAGGACAAGTACTATACCGTCCACGCCCAAGTAAGCCCTCTTCCGCTTGGGCCCCTTGGGTCCCTGTTTTTTCCCTTGATGGAGTGCTAATTTTTACTTTCCTTTCCTCAGGCCAATGCCGCCGGTGCTGCCCTGGTGACCCGCTTCACCGAACTGTCTCCCGATCTGGAGAAGTTGTAGAAGAGGAATCGGGAGACCGAGCAGAAGTTTGCCCAAGCCCTTAAGGGGGCGGACTCCCTTAAGGCCAAGTTGGGCAAAGTCGAGAAGATGTTGGAGGGGGTCCAAGTCCAGCTCGCCGCCACCCTGTCCGAGCTGGACCAGGAGAAAAAGGGCGTGGCGAAACTGAGGGAGGACCACGCCATTGAACTCTCCGGCACCGTCAGCCGGGAGCGCAAGAAGGCTGTTCGGGAGTTCATCTCTTCCGAACAGTTTGCCGAGGACGTGGCCCTCCTCAACCAGCCAATCCTCCAGATCGGCTTCACGCGGGCCCTGGACCAGGTGAAGGGCCTCAAACTGCCTGGCTTCGACTTGGCGCCGAGGAGAAGTTAGACTGGCTCTTCGATGGGTACTGCAAGGGGCATGCCCTGAAGGACCTGGTGGGCAGGAGTGATGTGGGGGCCGAGCTAGCGGAGGTCCCCCTGGGGGAGGATGAGACTCCTGGCAGGGCTTCCGGGAAGGAGCCAGTGGCTTAGAGCAGTGGCCATTTCAGAAACCCTTTCCATCCTCTTATAAGGATGTGGCCATGCCCTGCAGTTCATGATCTCCATAGATATCTTTTTGAGTAGCTTTCACCATACGCCTCTCAACATGCTTAACGTGTACCATCAGCTCCCGCCTCAAGCAGGTCGCCAGTAAGAAGAAGCCATTGCTAGATTTTCCTTTCCTTGTATAGCTCGGTAGGCTTTGTAATAGATAGGGTCTGAATGCATATGTGAAATGAAGTTTGAATGAAACTATCTGATTTGACCTTCAATTCCTTGTTAGCGGCGAATTCTAGTAACCGAAAAGGAACACCGACCTCTCGGGTCGAGCACCAAATAGATCCGCCAAGGCAGCGTGCCGGCCTCTTGGGCCGAGCATCCATCACACTTTAAGCCAACAACTAAGTTGCCAGGGACGCCAAACCATCAAACTATCAGGCTGATTTAGCAATCGAATTCTAATAATCGGAACAACGCGCCGACCTCCTGGGCCGAACACCAAATCTCTGGGTTTTAAGTTACGCCGACCTCCTAGGTCGAACGTCAAATCTGTTTTACTGAAGCAGCGTGCCGGCCTCTTGGGTCGAGCATCCGTCAAACTATAAGCCAACAACCAATTTGCAAAAGGACGATAAACTAGGGTCCCATAAGATGATCAAACTAAATTAACAACCCAATTTCGACAACCTGTGCGACGTGCCGACCTCCTGGGTCGAGCATCGGACCCTAAGGTTCTTTTAAGTTGCGCCGACCTCTTGGGTCGAGCGGCAAAATTTTAGAGACAGTCCTGCCGACCTCCTGGGCCGAGCATCGAACTCTCAGACTTTTAAAGCTTTAAGCCCTGCCGACCTCCTGGGTCGAATATCAATTCTCAAACTTCAAAGGCATTCCATTGATTCATTATCTTAATTCGTCCCTTAGCCGCCGACCTCCTGGGTCGAGCGTCAAAATTTTAAAGATAATCATGCCGACCTCCTGGGTCGAGCGTCGATTTCTCAGACTTGAAAGGCATTCCATCCGTTACCATTTGAAAGGCATTCCATCCGTTACCATTCATCACCCCTCAGGACCCCCCACTAGGACACTTAGCATTATTTGAGTGTGCTAGTATAGAAGTGAAAAGTTAAACGGCATTGATAATGAGAATGGATTTAAAACTTGAAAGCCGAACATTTATTTAATGATGAACTCGTATAAGGATTTCAAAGAATACAGTAAGATACCCTGGACCAATCTATCCTACGAACAACAGCAAATTCGAGAAGTGCCAAGTGCGGGGTACCTCTACTCCGTCTAATTTCGCAAGCTTACAGTACCCAGCCTGACTTGTCTCAAAGACCTTGTACGGCCCCTCCCAGTTCGGATCAAACTTGTTGGAGTTATGAGCTCGGCTAACTGAGTTCTTTCTTAGGACAAGGTCTCCGGGCTGGTACTGCGTATTACTCACCCTCGAGTTATGATAGCGAGCGAGTTGACTTTTATACTTAGCCATCCGTATCGCCGCTTCCTCACGCTTGGCCTCCAGCATGTCCAAGTTGCATCTCAGTTCTTCTTCGTTGGCTGACACGACGAAATTCTGTGTCCGAGGCGAGGGGAGGCCGATCTCCGCGGGCACCACCGCCTCCGCCCCATAAGTCAGGGAAAATGGGGTCTCATGAGTGGCTGTCCTCGGCGTAGTGCGGTAAACCCAGAGGACGCTAGGGAGTTCATCTAACCAGTTAGACTGGGCTAGTTCCAACCTAGTCTTCAACCCTTGCAGAATGGTTCGATTAACATTCTCTACCTGACCGTTGGCCTGGGGATGTCCGACCGAGATGAAGTGTTGGCTAATCCAGCTCCTAAAGGGATTTTCAGCAAACTGTCGCCCGTTGTCGGATATCAAGACATGCGGGATACCGAAGCGGCAGACTATGTTCTTCCAGAAGAACTTCTGAATTGTCCTTCCGGAGATAGTGGCCAGGGGTTCGGCCTCCATTCACTTTGTGAAATAGTCGATGGCCACCATGAGGTGTTCGTACCTTCTAGGAGTTCGGGAGAAGGGACCTAGGAGGTCTATCCCCCACTGGGCAAAGGGCCAAGGACTGTGGATGGGGACCATCTCACGAGTGGGTTGGTGGTGCAGCGGGGCGTGCACCTGGCAAGTTCGGCATCTCTGAACAAGAGTTGCGGCATCTCGAAACACCAAGAGCCAGTAGTAGCCTAGGAGCAGCCATTTTTTGGCCAACACTCGGGACCCCACATGTGCCACGCACAGGCCTTCTTAAACTTCTCGGAAGACATAGTCGCCCTCCTCAGGAGTTATGTACTTTAGCCAAGGAAACAGATACGACCTCCTGTAGAGGGTCCCCCCGGCGTAGGCGTACTTAGCAGTTCTGAGCTGGAGTCGGCGAGTCTCAGTTTTGTTCACTGGGAGGGCACCTGAGGTGAGGAAGTCCACGAGGAGAGTCATCCAAGTGGCTGAGCTGTCTATAGCCAAGACCTGAATCTGGCCAATGCTTTTTTGCTTAACTACCTCCACCAAGACTTCCTTGCTCAGGTGGGCAAACGAGGAGGACGCCAGTTTCGACACGGCGTCCGTCCGCTTGTTCTGTGACCTCGGCACCCGCTCAATCTAAAAAATGTCGAACAGTTTTATTGCCTCCCGCACCTTAGCCAAATATTCTTTCATGACATCCTTCTTGGCCTCGTACTCCCAGCGGACCTGGCAGATTACGAGCTGAGAGTCACTCCGGATCCTGATCGCGGTTATATCCATCTGGTGGGCTATCCGCAATCCTGTCAATAGGGCCTCGTACTCAGCCTAATTATTGGATGCCGGGAAGTCAAATCTGAATGCGTAGGTCAGCTCCTCCCCGGTGGGCGAGGTGAGCAGCAGGCCGGTTCTGCTCCCTTCCTTATTCGAGGCTCCGTCCCCAAATAGTACTCACTGCTCTTCCGGCCATGCCTCCTCGGGCAAAGAGCTCGACTCAGTCACTGACAAACTGGCTCCCTCGATGAGGAAGTCTGCCAGGGCCTGAGCTTTGATAGCGGTGCGAGACTGATAGCCGATGTCGTGCTCGGCCAGTTCGACGGTCCATTTGGTCATTCTGCCCGAGATCTCAGGTTTTGTGAGTATCTGTCGTAAGGGTTGATCCGTCAGGACAGTAATGCTGTTGGTCTGGAAATAAGGTCGGAGCTTCCGGGCGGCGTGCACCAAGGCGAGGACCAATTTTTCTGCCGGCGTGTACCGCGTCTCCGGCCCTTGTAAAGCACAGCTAACGTAGTATATTGGCCTTCGAGCCCCCCTGTTCTCCCGCACCAAAACTACGCTAACGGTCTCGTTGCAAGCAGACAAGTATAGGAACAGGATTTCTCCCTGCTCCGAGGCTGTCAGAGCAGGCAGCTCAACCAGGTATGCTATTAGGTCGGTGAAGGCTTTCTGGCATTCCTCCGTCTATTGAAAGTCCTTTGGTGCTTTCAAAATTAGAAAGAATGGTAGCCCCCTTACTGCGGAGCGCGAGAGAAATCTATTTAGGGTGGCCATTCTTCCCGTGAGCCGTTGGACCTCTTTGACGCTCCTCGGGGGGGGCCATGTTCATGATGGCCTGGAACTTATCCGGGTTTGCCCGGATCCCCTCTTGGGAGACCAGGAAACCCAGTAACTTTCCTGACCTGACCCCGAAGGTACATTTCTTTGTGTTCAGCCGTATCCGACTTTCCCACAGGATGTTCAGGATTTCCCTCAGGTCGGGAACGAGCTGCCGGTCAGTTCGACTCTTGACGATCATGTCGTCCACATAGACCTCCATACTCCTGCCGATCTGACTCTGGAATAGTTTGTTGACCAGGCGCTAGTAGGTAGTTCCAGCGTTTTTCAATCCAAATGGCATTGTCCGGTAGCAGTACGTCCCTTCCTCGGTGATGAAGGAAGTCTTTTCCCTATCTTTCTCGGTCATCTCTATCTGGTGGTATCTCTTGAAGGCATCCAGGAAACACAAAATGTCAAAACCCACAGTAGAGTCTACTAACCTGTCGATCCTTGGCAAGGGAAAGCAGTCCTTTGGGCAGGCCTTGTTAAGATCTGTGAAGTCCACGCACATCCTCCAAGACTGGTCCTCCTTCTTCACCAGGACGGGATTGGCTAACCAGGTCGGGTAATATACCTCCAAGATGATTCTGGATTCCAGCACCTTGCCGACCTCCTTCTTGATCACGTCATTCCTTTCGGGGGCGAAACTCCTCTTCTTCTGCTTCACTGACTTGAAGCGGGGATCTACGTTGCGGTGGTGGACGGCCAGATTAGTCGGAATTCCGGGCATGTTCTCTTCCGTCCACGCGAAGAACTGGGCGTACTCCCTTAGTAGGGCCTTCAGGCCCTCCTTCTCTTCGGGGGGTAGCGACGCACCAACGAGGAGGACCTGGTCGGATCGGTCCTCCCTCAAGGGGAACTCCTCGATCTCGTCCTGGGTGCCCAACTATCGGGTCTCCTCCCCCGGCATGTAAGGCTCCAAACTGGTCGTCTGGACGACCACCTTCTCATGTCTCCGGAGTACGGACAAGTAGCAAGTTCTGGCCACCTTTGGATCTCCATGCACCTCAGCTATTCCTCCCGGGGTGGGGAATTTGACGCTGAGGTGGAGAGACGAGGGGATAGCTTGGAAGGCATTCAAAACGGGCCGTCCCAAGAGCACGTTATATGGGGATTGTTGTTTGACCACCACGAAGTTGACGGGGATGGTCCGGCATTTGGGCGTCTGCCCTACCGTGACCATCAGGGTGATCATCACCTCCGGATTGATGGGCGATCCGGTGAATCCCACTAGGGGTGTCCGAACCGGGATTAGCTGTCCGTCCTCCAAGTCAAACTCCTTGAACACCCGGTAAAACAGGATGTCCACTGCGCTCCCCTGGTCGACGTACACTTTTTTCACCCGGTAGTTATTGGTCACGACGTCTATCACAATGGTCTCGTGGTTTCCAGACGCCAGGGGAACCGCATCTCTTGGTCCGAAGGTGATCTCCTCATCCATACGCAAGCATTTCAGGGAGTCATACCCCTCGGGGGGAGGCCGCCTGTTCTTCTGAACTGCATGGATGTCCCCCCGTGGGGCCCCCAACAATAGTGTTTATTACCCTTACTAAGTTCTGATTGTCCTGGTCGGGGGAGTTGCCCTGAGGGGCGTCTCGCCGCTCAAGGCGATCGCGACGCTGGCCTTCGCCCCTGTCTCCGCGGTAGGTGCGTCCTTACTTCTGGCCTGGTCGACTTTGCCGCACGAAACGCCCCAAGAAGCCGCGCTGGATCAAATTTTTGATCTCCTTTTGCAGGGCCCAGCACCCCTCCGTATCATGCCCGACATCACGGTGGAAGGCACAGTATCGGTCCTGATTTTGCTTGTTCCGAGGTGTCCCCATCTTAGGTGGCCGCTCCCCTAGGCCCTCCGCCTCCATAACGGCCAGAATCTGGGTTCTGGGCCGAATTAGGGGGTGTAGCCTTTTTCCGGAAGCGGCGGTTGAGCGGGGGCTTTTTCCCTTGAGAGCCGATGGAAAACATTTTTCTTGGCCGGGCCGTCCTTGTTCTCGGGAGGGTTTCCCCGTTCTCTCCGATTTTCGAACTCCCGATCTGACTCTCTCTTCAGGCGGGCAGCCTCCTCCGCATTAGCGGCGGCGTGCGCCCTGGTCAAGAGCTCCTCTAGGCCTCCAGGAGGCTTCTCGACGAGTTTGTAGTAGAGCTCCTCCGCCCTGAACCCGTTCATGAAGGCGGCCATGACCACCTTTTCGTCCTTGTCCCTGATCTGTAAGCTCTCCGTGTTGAAGCGGGTCATGAAATTCCTCAGGGACTCGTCCGGCTTCTGCTTGATTGCCATCAAGTGAGCCGCATTTTTTGAGTAAGTCTTCGAGAAGACGAATTGGGCGGTGAACTGCTTGGCCAGCTCGGGGAAACTCCGGATGGACCCCGGTACCAGACCCTAGAACCAGAGCCGGGCCTTCCCCTTCAGAAACATGGGGAAGGTTTTGCAGCATCCGCAGCGGTTTGCAGACGCATGTGCGTCAGGAAGACCGAGAGGTGGTCTTCCGGGTCGGTCGAGGCGTCGTACAACTCGATGTTCGGGATCTTGAACCTGCAGGGTAGTGGGTAGTCCTCTATCTCCCGGGTAAAAGGCGAGGTGGTGTAGTTGTTCTCGTACAACTGCGGCCGCAGGATCTGCTCAAACTTGTCCCGGACAGGCTTCCACTGGGGGGTCCCGCGGCCAGCTCTTGATAGATCGGGCGGGGAGCGCTCAGGCTCCTTTCGCGCAAGCTTCCACGATGAGGGATTCTTTGGTCGGCCCCCAGTGGACCGGTCGCGAGAGTACCTCTCGCTATCCCCGATCACCGAGGCCCGCGGCCGAGGGGGAGTCTGTGGCCGTTTCCTCCTGGGGGCTGGTCCCGTGACTCATCCTCCGAGGGAACGGGAGGTGATTACCTCTCCTTCCCCTTCGCCTTCGAGGTCTGTGCGCCTCTGGCTTCACCCCCCTCCTTTGCTTGCCGAATTATGTCCTTTAGCATGGGAAGGTTCTCCGTCACGAACTGAAAGATCTGCTGTCTCCGTTCCACTAAAAGGGCTGAGCCCCCGGCGCCCCGAGCCGCCTCGGTCTCCATTCGCCGGAAGCCTTCGCCGGTTTCGGGATCGGTGTTCTCTACGGTTCGTTTGGAACGTGTTCTCGCCATCAACACAACTACTCGTACATTCCCTCGTTCCCACAGACAGCGCCAACTGAAGAAGCACGGAGCTTCCCCTGACCGAGCTGACCTGATGAGCTCGGGGTGCTGACGAGAAGAGCGTGTCACAAGCCTGCAAAGCGAATAGGAGAGTGATCTAACAGGGGGGCCCTGAGGTCGTCCCCGAGGGCATTCCGACGATCAAGTTAATTTTCCGGTGAGTGAGATTCACGGGAAGTAAAACAGTTGGGTATAATTGGCGAATAGTGAGCGTACCTTATGCAATCGGTGTGCGTTATCATTTATACCTGTTTAGGAGTCCGACCTCCGTACGTTTCGGGACCTGCCAGAATAGTCTCAATCCCGCACTGAGGGGGATCCTCCCCGCCCTCTACGGGATCGTTTTCTGGAGCTCCTCGGAGCCCTAGCAGCGGAGGGCCGCGGGACGGTTCCCATGGACCCCGGGTCTAAACCCAACTCAGGCCTCCCTGAGCTGCCACGTGTATAGGCTCAGGACGGGGCATCTGCACCTTGAATCCGTGAACTTCCCAAATAACTTTTGAATGGAATCATAGATTTAAAATGATTAATCAAAACTAATTAATAACCCATGAACTGGAACTAATAGATCAATTATTTCCTTTGCAAATCCCCAAGGTGGGACATATGGAGGGAGGGGTCTCACATGTAATGGAAAGACTCCTTCCTCTTGCCTGGCCGAGTGCAGTCCTAGGTTTTTAATAACTTGTCTGATTGATTGATTTTGCTAAAAAAATTACAGTAATATCCTCCCTATCTTAAGCATTTTTTTCCCCCATAAATCCTGTCTTAGGATGGATCGTTTATTATTTCAAATAATCTCTACCCGTATGCCCTTTAATATAGGATCTGCTTAGGTGATGAGTTTTTTGAGTGTTTGTATAAGATTTTATTGTAACTTACGGTGGAATTTTTTAGAAAATTTTTTAAAGTTATGTAAAGCTTTCTTTGTTTCCTTTTTTCTTTCTTTTTCTTTTTCCTTTTCTTTCCCCTCCTCTTCTTCTCTTTCTCCCCCCACCCCACTACTGCTCTTCCTTCTCCCTCCCTCCCTATTGCTGGCCACTGTTGCTGGCACTTCCGTAGGCTACCAGTGACGGTGCTAGCAGTCTCCTCTCTCTCTTTCTCTCTCTCTCTCCCCCCTCCCTAGGGATGACAATTGGAGTGGGTACCCGCGGGGGGCTAACGGGACGGGGGTTGGGGTGGGACAGGAGGGGGAATTTTTCCCCCTGTATAGAAACGGGTTGGGTCCACCGTCCCACCACCCGTTAAAAAATTAATAAATATATAAATACATATATCCATATATATAATTATATGTATAATATTTAACTTAATTAGTTACAAACTTATAATAATGATATTATTAGTTATATGTATTATATATTGTATATTAGTATATGTAATATAATTGATATTATCAATTATACTAATAATTATACATGTTTACTAATAGACATTATTAATTAGTTATAATAAATTTACTAATATATTTATACTAAATTCCTAATTACATTTGACACAATAACACTTTTTTCTCCAAAAAAAAAATACAATAATGATTTAGTAATTGTATTTGTATCAAAAGTGAAAACTTGACTACTTTAGTTGTATTTGTTCCGTCATGTTAGATTGTATTCAAATAACTTTTGTTTAATTATTTTTATGAGTTTCAATTGTAAAACTACAATGGACAATAATTTTGTGATGAATTGATATTTTAGTACTTGATTATTTATTAAAATTTGACTATAATAAAATTATATAACAAATTTTTATTAGACCCACGAAAGAAACAAGGCAGGGCGGGGGGAGCGCGGGGCAGGGATGAGAGCACAGGAGAGGGTTCCTCGCTCCAACCCCGCCCTGTTGTCATCCCTACTCCTTCCCTTGCCCCCATCTCCTCTCCTCTTCTCTCCCCATCTATTTCCCTCTTTGACTAACATCTAAATCGGTGTTAGCAGTAAAGACATTTTCGTCTATTTGATAAAATAGAAGTTACACATGCTTTATGGATTTTTTTTCCCCAAACAACAACACTTTGATATATACCAAAACTGACTACGTACTATTGGAGCAACTGCCCCTACAATCTGTTTGAAGTAATTCAAGCAGCCAAGTTGGGAAGACAGACTTCCACTCAGCAGGACCCTTCAAGCTTAAAGCTAATTTTGCCAAAAAAGTGACTAACAGAGTTGTTAGACCTCCTTGTGAAGGAAAAACAACATTCGTAAAAATTGGATTTCAACCTAACTATTTCAGACAAGATAGTTGCAATATCAGAATCCCCATCCACCCCATTTATTTTATCAATGAGCTGCTTGCAATCTGATTCGAACACCACTCTTTTCCAGCCCTGATGTTTTGCCATAAGCATAGCAGTTCTTAGAGCCAAAGCTTTCTCCTGTTTAGCACTTGAGCAACCTGAGCTTGGCACGGCCCAGGCTCTCAACACATTTCCAAAACAGTCCCTAGCAATCAACCCCCAACCAGCACTGTCTATCTTCTATTGCATTGCTGCATCAGAGTTTATCTTAACCCAACCTCCCTTTGGTGCCTTCCAACCCCCCAATCCCTCCTTTCCTTTAGTCCTAAAGCTACCCATCCCCCCTTCCAAATCCTGAACCTCCTGGAACTCTCTCCACTCCCTAGTTTCCTTCTGCACTACTGCCATTGGGTCCATCCTTTTATCCTCAAACTGCTTCCTATTCCTTGATTTCCATATCTGCCATAGAACGGTCAACTCAATTCTTTCCTGACCACTTTCCAATGCCCTGACATCCCTCAGCTCCTCCCACCAGTGGCCAAAACTGTTCCTGAAACACTCTAACCCTTCCCAGCTTATAGGTGCTGTCTTCCAGACAGCCTTAGCATTATCATAGAAAAAGAGCAGATATTCAATAGTTTCCGAGTACTTCCCACAGCATTTGCAAACAGGATCCCCTTTTGAGCATCTTTCTTTGATAGCAACATTTACAGGCAACACACCCTGCAAGCACTTCCAGATGAAGTGCTTCAGCTTATGTTTTACCTTCAGTCCCCAAAGAAAACTCTAGCCTTGGGGCGTGCACTTCCCTCTACAGCTTGATTCTGCTGCTCTTCTCCCATGATCCCCCTTTCCTAGAAGACTTTTAGCTAACCTGTAGCCTGATTTTACTGTAAACTCCCCAGTGCTAGACTTACTCCAGTATACAGTGTCCTTCCTCTCAAATACACTCAGAGGAATTCTCAGAATTTCCTTTCTTTCTTGCTCCTCAAACACCTGAACAATCAACTCCTTGTTCCATTTCTCTTCTTGTATGAGATCACTAACTCTGAAAACACCCACTTCCTCCCTTCTTTGAGTTTTAACTCTCCCATCTTCTGAATTAGGAAGCCACCTATCATCCCATATGCTGATAGATTGTCCATCACCCACCCTCTTCCTTAGCCCTGCTTCTAAAATCCCCCTTGCCCTCAGTAGGCTTTTCCAACACCAAGAGTCAGTACCATTGCTTTCCATCTTCCATAGAGAGACCCCCTTGAAGTACCTAGCTTTGATAACCTTACTCATTAACAGATTTGGCCTGGTTAAAATCCTCCATAGCTGTTTTGCCAACAAGGCCAGATTATACTCATGAAGATCTCTGAAACCAAGGCCTCCTTCAGCTTTCACTTCAGACAATTTTCGCCAGCTGAGCCAATGAATCTTCTGCTTATCTCCTTTTTGACCCCACCAAAACTTAGCCATCTCTGAGCAAATTTTCTTACACAGATCCTTTGGCAACAAACAACAAGACATTACATACGTGGGCAGGGCCAGTATAACAGATTTAAGCAGAACCTCCTTCCCTGCCTGACTCAATAACTGCTCTTTCCATCCATGCAGCCTCTCCATAGCTTTATTCCTGATGAACTCAAATGCCTGCCTTTTGGATCGTCCAATGGGTAGAGGTAACCCCAAATATTTGCTGTGCTGAGCAAGTCTCATTCCCTGCAACTTCCTCATAACCCCCTTCTTCATTCTACTGCCTACATTCCTGCTAAAGAACAGAGAGGATTTCTCTACATTTACTAACTGACCAGAAGCTTGTTTATACACTTCTAGAATCCTCATTATCTGACTAGCTTCATCAACATTTGCTTTACAGAAAATCAGGGAATCATCTACAAAAAACAAATGAGATAGACTAGGAGCCCCCTGAGCAATCTTCAAGCCAGTCAACCTTCCATGTACCTTTGCTTGGTTCAGCAAAGAGGAAAACCCCTCAACACAGATCAAAAGCAAATAGGGAGATAGAGGATCTCCCTGTCTCAACCCTCTTGTTGGCTTAATGTATCCTCTTTTCTCCCCATTAAAATTAATAGAGTAGGTAACACTAGATACATACTCCACTACCCACTGAATCCATTTTGGACAGAATCCCATCTTCATCATCATTTTAGCCAGGAATTTCCATTCTACTCTATCATAAGCCTTTGACATATCTAATTTAATAGCCATGAAACCGTCCCTGCCAACCCTCTTATTTTTTAAGAAATGAATGCATTCATGAGCTATTAAAACATTATCCAAAATCTGCCTTTCAGGGACAAACGCAGACTGGGAATGACTAATACAAGCACTCAGAACTAGTTTGAACCTATTGGTGAGCACTTTTGAAATGATTTTGTAAAGGACATTACACAAGCTTATAGGTCTGAAATCTGAAATGGAACTAGCAGTGTTAGTTTTGGGAATCAAACTGATTAAAGTTTCATTAACAGATTTGAGCAAATGACCTGAATGAAAAAAACCGTCAACTACACAAACAATGTCAGACTTAATAACTGGCCAAACTTTTGGAAAAAAATTGGGGACATACCATCTGGTCCTGGGGACTTGTGTGGGTGCATCGAGAAGACTGCTTTGCTGATCTCTTGCTCTGATACATTCCTGGTGAGCTCCCTATTCATCTCCTCAGTGATGGTCTGTGGAACACCTTCTAGTATCTTAGCAAAGTCCTCAGGATTCTGAGAAGTAAAAATCTGCTGAAAATAATCAGTGATCTCTTGGCATGTTTCCTTCTTATTCTTACACTAATCACCAGACCTACTCCTCAAAATACTAATCCTATTCCACCTCCTCTTACCTAACACCTTCGCATGGAAAAACTTGGTATTTCTATCCCCCTCTTTCAACCATTCCACTCTAGCCTTCTGACTCCAATATATCTCCTCTTTTTTATAAGCCTCAACCAACTTCCTTTTCAGGCAAGCTACCTTGATCCTATAACCATCACTTTTCAGTTCCTTAGCTTCCTTTATCTCCTTCTTCACTTGCTCTATCAGCTTTTTTGAATTACAAAAACACTGCTTGCTCCAACTCAATAAGTTCATTCTGACCTGTTTTATTTTCCTCTGAACCTTAAACATCCTAGATCCCCCCTGCTGCTCTCCTCATGCCTTATCAATAACCTCCCCTATATCCCTATGTCCCAACCATCTCCTATCAAACATGAACCTCCTCTCTACTGGTTTTGTATCCAGTACCAATAAACAATGATCAGAAGCCTCAGTTTCAACATGAGTACATTTTGTCTTCTCAAACCTCTTTATCCAGCCTTGACTACCCAAAACTCTATCAATCCTTTCTTTATACCTCTCCCTCACTACCCCAGTTATTATAACAAGTCCAGGGAACTCCTTCAAAACCTATGTCCTGTAATTCATTGCTATTTATAAAGGAGTTAAACTCCTGGAAACTCACCTCAGCCCTGTGCCTCCCTCCCCACTTTTCATTATTTGATGTAATATCATTCAAGTCTCCCATAATAGCCCATGCTTCTCCCCACAGACAACTCCTCCTAGCTATGACCTTCCACTGTTCCTTCCTAATCCTAACATCAGCACTAGTATACACACAGACACACCACCATTCACCACCTACTTCCCTATCCTCTATTAACAATTCTATAGTAAAACTTGAGAACAACACTTTTTTAACTTGCAATTCCTTCTTCTAGAAAACTGCCAAGCCACCAGCCAAACCCACAGGATCAACAACAAACAGATGATCGAATTTTATCCATTGCTTCACATTATTCAGATAGCTCTTTTTCTTTTTTGTTTATGATAAAAATACCAATGATAGAGAATGGAGCTTCATAGACTCCTTTAGTTGGGGAACTGTCAAGGGGCTCCCTGCACCACTACAGTTTCACACCACAGCTCTCATTGAGCATGTGGAGCCCCATTAAGGGTGGACTCCATCCCCTCACAGAAAGTTGTCCCCTCACACCACTCTACTCCCGTTTTGCACTTTTTCTTATTTTCCTTCCCTGCCTGCTCCTCCACTTTCCTTTTCCCTTTGCCAGAATCACCCTCATCCCTATTAACCTCCACCAGTGGCTTTCATTTGCTAACCTCCAGTACCAACCTCTTCCAACTCTTATTGACCTTGTGATTCCCTTTTCCCCTCCCCCCCCTTTGTCTCCACTTTCTTGTTATCTTCCATCACCCCATGAGCCCCCATACCCTCCCCCCTTACCTTACTTCCACTTTTCTCACCATCAATCCACATAAAATTCACCACCTCATCTACTGAATCCTTCCCTGACCTGCCCTCCATCAGCTCCTTTTGCCCTCCATCCCCCCAAGCATTTCCCTGGACAGTTTTGTCCCCCCACCCTTTCTTCCCCACACCCTCATCCCCCTGCTCCCACACACTCCCTACCTGCTCCCCTATTCCTATAGCTCTCTCCTCTTCCCGTCTGCCCCCAGCCTCTTCCCCAGTATCCTCTCCCACTCCCTTATAACACCCATCCTCCCCATTGTGGAAAGCCTCTGTATACGTAAGCAGCAACTTACTACCAGTATCCCTACCATTCCTCCTTCCCTAACCTTGAGTTATGGCGTTGGGTTGAAAAGGATAAACTTGGAAAATGCAATTTATTTTCTGCAAGTTATGGAGTTGAAAATGTTGACTGCTATTCCAGTACCTGATACACATAGTGTTTTGAAACTTGAACCACCAAGTGAACTGGCTAAGCTTTCGGTTCGCGATTTTCTTAGTTCAATCGGTTCAACTAGCCGGTTTATTGGTTCAATATTTTTAAATTAATTTTTAAAAATTAAAAATCTGAATAATATGGTATTCTATTAAAAGAACATAAATATCCTTGAGAAAATACATCCCACAAGTGCCAGAGTATTAAACAAGGAAGAAGTAAAGGATAAATGAAAAGAAATGAAAGAAAAAAAACATATTTTAAAAAAATAGCACATAAATGATAAATCCGTAGTACAAAGCTAATATGATGTATTCAGATCTAACCTTGAACATGATTACAACTCCAAAAAAAAAAAAATCTTGCGAGAAATAATAGTAGAAAATGGAAACATGCTTCACTTCCTTTTTTTTCCCTAACCCTCTCACCTTTTTTTACCAATCTATGAATCTTGCCTACTTTCACAGCATTTTCTTTAACGTTCCAGGACCCATGAGCCAATAGAGCCAAGTATTAGGATCAAGACAGAAAACAAGAATAAGATTTGTCCACTTGTTCACCCTGGCTTTAAACAACAAAGGCCCATTATTTTGCTTTGAATCCTTTCGTCCAATGTTTTAACACTTCCACAAAATGTCAGATGCGTTTGTTGAAAAAAAATTTCAGATGAGCTACTGTGCAAGGAAGAGTTAAATCCTATAATTGTTTCATTGTGTGCACAAAGACAATTTCGGCCAAAAAAAAAAAGATAGCTTCAACCCAAAAAAAGCTAATTTCAACAAAACAAGTGAAGTAGTGTCCACCTCATATCGAATCTTATTACCTTCCGACATAAATCAAGAAAATAAAAAATAAAAATCAATAAATAAAAAATGAAATTGAAAATAAAGAGCAAAATCAGAGAGTTGATGGAAAAACATTAACCTCGGCCAAAATTAAGAAAAACCATGTCATGATGTGGCAATCCAAAACCGTGAAAAGCAAGAAAAACAATAATCACAGCAAATTAATTAGCACACAAGAAATATAAAAATAAAAACCGTAAAAAAGAAAGAGGAGATTTAGAAGCTTTGGTTTCCATGGAGCCATGGAGATTGCAAACTAGAGAAAGGAGATAAAAGGTTATAGTCCTAAGGAGAAGCCATGGAAATAGTGTAAATTTGAAATAGTAAAAAGAAATTGAAGCAAAGCTAGAGAAAAGAGAGAAAAATAGAGGAGAGAGAGAGAGGGAAGTCTGACAGCTGAACTTTAGGAAGCTAACTTTAGGGTTTACAACTATGACTTTATGTCCTTTGGTCGGGTTATTTTGGAAAGATACAAAAAACGCCGGTCACAGTTCGATTGGATTTTTACTGGTTCATCGGTTTTGATTGGTTTTTTGTCAATCCTGGCTTTAGCATTGAATCGGACCGAAGGCATGGCCGGTTCGCAATTCAACCAATCAAATCAGCCAGTCTGATATGATTTTCAAAACATTGGATAGACACAATCAATTTATATACAAGGAAGCAATGCATGTTTTATTCATGTACTATTTTTTTAAACAAATCTTTTCTATATATAAAGCATGAGATGTGAGTTTAGTGTTAAAAGTTTCTATCATCTGGTCATGGGGGTAGAAAGGGATGAGGGAGAGGAGAGGAGGAGTTGGGAGGGAGGAGAAGAAGAGCAAAGAGGGAGGAGGAAAAAAAAGGAAGGTGCTGCCATTGCCATCACTAGTAGAATGCAGACCTGCGGTGGTGGGTTGAGGTGGGGTAGGAGGAAGAAAAAGAAGAAAGGAAAGAAAGGAAACATTGTGTGTTTGAGGGTGTGTCTTTTAAAAAAATTTAGGGTGTTTAGAAGGCTACTAAAGACAAAAATTGTTTAAAAAAGTTGTCTATTAAAAACATGTCAAAAAAGCACGCCGACCAAACGGAACCCAAGATTTAATTCTATATGAAATGCAATTCCAAGTTAGAAAATTTTTTATTTATGCCTCTTTCATTATTTCGTCATGTTATTTATCTATTTGCTTGATTCTTCTTTTGAATATCCTTTTTTGCATATAAAATGCAAATTTTATTGATGAAATTGTTATAAATTATCTAGCACAATTTGATTTACATCATAGAAATATAATGGCAGGATATATATGCACTCGAAATAGTAGATCCACAATTTAATTATGAATAAACTGAAAAATGATGAGATCTGTCAGGATAGATGCAAGATTCAAAAATTTTTCAAATCTAATAACTAGATAGGAATAAATTTAGATCTAATACAAAGAAAAAAACAATACAAAAATCTCACTAGAAACTCCTAGAAAAATAGAAAATTCTCACTAAATATTCTTAAGAAAACCAAAGAACTCTCACTAAGAAATTTTAGAAGAGACTTTCTAACAACATGGGAGGGATCCTCCAGAAGAGGAAGGTCTTTTCGTGAAGAGAAGAATAAGTAGAGAGAACTTGGGGAACAGAAAAGTAAAGAGAAATTAGGAAAGAATTTAGTATGTGATTCTTCCTTGGAATGTCTCGCTTGCTTTTGTGAGTCATAAGTGTAATTGATCTTAAAGCAATTTAATGCCTTTTAATTAAGCCATTGGACACCAGTGTATGACCTTTTTCTTAAGAGCAAAGAGTCTCAACGACCACTAAACTATTTCTTGCGTCTACTTTTGATCATCAAACTATTTTTCATCTTAAGTTAGAATCAGTATGCCTATGACCCTTTTTTCGGATTTTGCTCTTAATTTACAAATTAAATTGAACACATGCAAATCATATGTCCATTGATTTTCTTGACTTATAGACAAAAGATCTCAGTGGCAACTAAATTGTTCTGGTCGTACAATTTTAATCACTCAATTAATTTTTTATTCAAAATGGCCACTCAACTTACAAATATGTATATTAATGGCCATTTTGTCCAAATTTGATGTTAGCCCTAACAGAATGAATTGCATGTGCACACACACCAAAGACCATGGGTAAATTCGTCCAAATAGATGAGACAAAAATCTTAAATAGCCATTTAACTATACAAACAATATATTTTAAGTGATCTTTCATTCAAAATGTCCACTCAACTCAGAAAAAAATAGTATATTAGCAAGCTTTCATTTAAATTTTTTTCATTATATCGATTATTTTCATTTTTAATTTTAGAATTCTTGGAAATAATTCACAAGAACTTGAGCATATAATTTAGTATTTTTGTAAAAATTTATAAATTAGAATATATTAAAGCAACTATTATAGATCTTTAATTTAAAAAATATAAAGCTCTAGAGGGAAAAAAATCTAAAAATTTGTCCTTATTTTTTGGTACACAAAATGAAAATGGAGCTCACTCCATTAGCACTACTAGAAATATTTGATGGAATGACCACGAATATTCCTATTTTTTTGGTAAACAAAAAATTGTCCTTATTTTTGGGTACACAAAATAAAAAATGGAGCTCACTCCTTACGAAATTGTCCTTATTTTTTGGTACACAAAATGAAAATGGAGCTCAATCCATTAGCACTACTAGAAATATTTGATGGAATGACCACGAATATTCCTATTTAAGAGTTCAGTGACTATATTGAAATAAAATTTATTTGAGTGGCGAAAAGTGTACAAGTAGAATAGTTTAGTGCACGCTGAAATTTTTAGATTCGAATTAAGAAATTCAGTGAATATATTTACCCTTAGATTTTGACACGTGAATTGCATGTGTTTGGTTTATTTTGTAATTAAAAGCAAAATCTGACGAAATGATCATGAGTATACTGATTAGTTAGTTGAGTGGCTAAATTGAGATGAAAAATAATTTGATGGTTAAAAGTAGATGCAAGGAATAGTTTAATGGCCGCCAAGATTTTTTACTTTTTTTAAATCATTTTAAACTCGTCACATTTATAAACCGTTTGGCATGAAAAGAACGTGAACAGCTTGTTCAATAGTTCTTCTCTCGATTAACATCTCACTGTAGAGATTCTCAACTATACTACTAGGGCTGGTAATTAAATGCGAAACCCAATAATCAGCTCAACTCATTTCAAAGGTTGACTTGGGTCAACTGAATGATGAGTTTTAGGTTGGGTCAAGCAAGCCCCACAAGTTTTATGGGGTGGGTCGGGTTACTCTCCTTGGGTATCCATTATCCAACCTGTTATTTTTTAATAATATTTAAATTCAAACAAAAAAGAGAAAGCTATCTGATTTTAGTATTCGGCTTATTTTTTACAAAAGAATATGTGTCTGAATTTCACTATCGATGTGAGGGTGGTATTAGTGGATAATCTATAAGAATCTTTATAAATCACCTATGGTCTCAGAAGTATGTCTTGACCCATAGTGATAATCGGAACCGAATCCACCCAAACTTTGATTTATAAAAAAAAAAATGCTGTCTTTAGTATTTGGCTACTTCTCTCGTGATCAACGCTACTGTCACACACTTGACGAGACTCCATCTCTCAAGTTTTAAAGCCAAGCCACCACTTCCACTTACTGAACTGAATCTCACACCTGATTCTTGGACTAGCCATACTATCACTGTCAGGAATTTCACAGGCGTTTGTTCAGATATCACCTATAAATTAATTCTCAAAGTTATAGTTTGGTTTTCTCTACTTTCTTCGAGTGTGCTAACTTTGTTAAATCAAGTTGTTTAGTGTGCAAATTAAAGGAAAAGGTCAAGTTGTTTTATTAAAGCCAATGGAAGTTATTAAAAGTTTAATTCATTTATTTTGCAAACAATAGAAAAAGATATTATGAATTTTTTTAGCGAACAGAAAAAAGTTATTGGAATTTGGAAGTAAAAATAGTGGAAGTTATTGAAAGTTACTCAACTAGTAGTTATCTTTAATAGATTTTTACTTTTATAAGGAAAATATTGAAAAAATAAAAAATGATAAAAAATTTTAACACCAGACTCACGCCTCATGCTTTATATATTGAAAGATTTGTTTAAAAGTAGTACATGTGTAAAACATGCATTGCTCTAGCTTGTATACAAATTGATGGTGTGTACCAGGAATTGGAACAGCAGTCAACATTCTCAATGCCATAACTTGCCAAAAAATAAATTGTATTATACAATTCTATCCTTTTTTGCCCATAAAGCATGTGTAATAACCTCTATTTTATCAATTAGACGAAAATGTCTTTATGCCTAACATCAATTTAGATGTTGTTCAAAGAAAAAAGGAAAATAATCTGTTTAGATAACACCATTTGCTTGAATTCTATAATTCTTCAGTTCAATTTGGTGTTTCCTTTGATTGCATTTGTACATGATTTGATTTGCTTTTACAAAAGGATTTTCTGCGCTTATTTTGTCCAACAAAGCAATTTAAAACATTGGTATGTGTAAGTTTGTATATGTGAAAGTATGTTAGTATATGTTTTGGTATGTCTGTGTATGAAAATGATGTATTTCCGTCAATGAAATTTAAAAAGTGATTGTGTGTTAGTATGGGTGAAAGTATTTTAGTGTGTGAAAATATGTTTATACTTGTGAAAATTTGTTTATATATGTAAAAAAATTATTTTACATGTGAAAGAGTATTATATATCAAAATATATAAAATAATATGTTTGGTCATATCTGGATCATGAGTTTGATTGATCCAATATAACCCGACCCAATCTATAGTTGGGTGAGTTGGATACAACCTATTTAAATATAAATTTAACATCAACTTGTCCAAAAATCACCCAATCCATCCAATTGCTAGTCTGTACGCTACTTATGCTACTTTCCGTCTTGTTATAGAATGAATATTAAACAAAAAAAAATTGAACTTCTTGATGCTTTGCCATAAAAAATAGTTCAGTGTGTACAAGTGTGTAAAATTTTTCGAATCAAGATTGAACTGGTTCGATCGATTAAATTTCGACCGATTATTTTACCAGTTCAATTAACGATTCAAGTTTCAAAATATTGCTAAACTATGCTTTGAGTTTGGACCGTTTCATGGAGGTAGACTTTGCTTGCTGGAATGTAATGAAAATTCAACAACAACAGGAAAAACGAGCAGAGTAAAACCACATGCATGGCATCTTCATCGCTTTTCTAATTTTTCCATTGACAAATTATTGGAACAATAAAAGTTATTGTCCGTTAATAAGACCCCTTCCCACTCTCCTGTCAAAAACAGCAAACTTGGTGAAGCATTGTCACACTAAATTCGTGCATTTTTGGTTTTGCGTTGTGGTTTGTGGATTGGAAAGTCCTATACTAAGCAACATATGATTCAAATGATAGATTAAACTAATGGATAACCTATCTTCTTGATTTTAGGAATTTTTATATTTGTATCTATCATTTAGGAATATCGGTGATTTAGAGTGGCTTTTTACAGGTGGCACTCTTGTGGATTACCTTAATTCCATGTATTTCAAAAAAAGAGAAAATCGTCAATTTCATCCATAAACTTTTTTCTAAAGTCGATTTAGTCCCTAACTTTTATTTCTGACCAATTTGCTCCTTAAATTTAATTTTTGAATCCAATTAAGTTCCTTTTCAGCTGTGCCACCACCTAAAAACAATCGAATTTCTAATTCAACAGCTAAATAAGGGTATTTTGGGAACTTCATGTATGAATTGCAATCAAACTAAGTAAGTTAAAAAATCATTAATTTTTGGGTATTTTTAAAATTTAAAACAGTTTTAAGGTATTTTTAAAATTTTTAATTAACTTCTTAACCCTTCTCCTACCTCACCTCTCCTTGCCACCGCCGCCATTTCCTTCCCCTCCTTAATGTTTTCGTGTTGAGAGTTATTCAAGAATATTCACCTCACGTCATCCATTCCACACAATTGATAGATAGCCCATTTCTACTAACTACCAGTTCCACCGGGTCTTACAGCAACACAAGCAATTTGTTTTGAAATGCATTTGACAAATTCAAATCATCTTACACATCTACAGACAAATTAGCCATGAGAAGTCAAGAGCTACAGGATTAGGGGTCCTCAAATTTCATTTGTTCAAAAATTAAAAAAAAAAATTCCTGTTTTTCTAACCTTTGTAAGTCACTAAACTCCGTCATGAAAATTTTGAAGTATTCTAGGACGAAACAGCGTGAATTTTGTAAGAATTTGTTAGTGAGCTAGACAAAGCTATCTTATTGTGTGGGCTCAAATATGTAGAAAAACAAAGATGATTTTCAGAAATTGTGAAACTATTAGTATGAAAGCAGAGGACATCAGCAAAAGGCCGGAGTGATGATTATGACAATGCACCAATTGTAGCTAACAAATGCTCCAGCAACTGACTGCGCAAATGGCTGGGATCTTCTTTTCTCCATCAGCCAAGCCATAATGGTAGCATATATGATAAAATTTGCATATTTCTGCTATTTTTACTTGAGCCAGAAAGCATTTGCAGATTTCCCTCTTCAACTTTCTCAATTACAATGTAAACTCAAAGGTGGGGGAAAGAGGGTGGGGAGAGAGAGGTAGAAGGAGAAGGATAGGAGGAGGTGGGTGGCTGGTGATTTAGGTTGTTAGTGGAAGGAGCGGATAATCCAAAGTTTCCAAAATGCCTTTGTTTAATTATTAAATTAGAAGTCAAATTGATTTTAGATTGTAGCGCCGTCGGAGAAGGTCTTAATTGGATCCAAAGATTAAGTTCATGTATTAAATTAGTCAGGAATAAAAGTTAGGAATTATATCAACTCTAGAAAAAAGTTTAACGACGAAATTGGCCATTTTTTCAAAATTTTTGGGTTAATTTTTTTCAGTTAACAGGTCCAAATTTTATGGAATTAAAGTAAGAGTTTTCTTTGAACAGACTTAATTAGGCTGCAGGTTTATGATCCTTGGTACAAGAGTGTAAAACGAAATAATTGAACATATTAAACTTTGGTATCTTTTTAATTTACGCAAAAGATATAACTTTGGCCTTCAGCAAAATGATGAGTGTTGACTAACTATATAGATAATGGATCTCGTGGTTTGTCTTTGCTCATGAAGCCTAGCTAGAACTTTGATTAGTGTCACTCAATGAAGGAAAAGTATAGGAATAAAACACAATTGATCTATCACCAAATATTCAACCGAAGCCTTTGAATAATCACAACAAACTATTTGACAAATTGAATATATGTCAAGTAGGAATGGAATCGCGGGGAAGGAACAAGAAAGATATGGGAGGGGCACAAGAATTAGTTAATCGACGGACCAATTTTTCTTAACAAGAATAGAGAGACATCAAGTCCTTAAATAAACACATAAAAACTATAAAACCTGTTTCAATACTAATACTTAATCACAATTCAACTCTATTTCCTAAACTAATTTTGATACCAATTCTAATATAGTTACCAAATATTAAATCTAATTCTAAAACAACTAAAATTGACTTGGTTAAATTTTTTTTGTCAACATTATCTCTCTTAAATCATTTTTAATGCCATCATGAGTTTCAATTGTCATTGCAGTCTCTCTAGTGGTATAACTCACGTGCAACTTTAATTTAATTTTTATCTCCATCTTCACCGGTGGAAGCGCTGCTTCTATTTTGCACACAATTCGGTATTAAATATTAATAAACCTTTTTTTTTCAAATACAAAATAGAAGAAAGGGAAATAAAAGTAAATAAATAATAAATAGAAAATACCAAAACTTTAATCATTTGCAAATATCATTATAGGTTTCTAAATCAAATATTTAACTGTGTTTTTTGTTTTGTATCTATCAATTTATTAGTTTGATTTTAACTTTTTAACATTTACCAGTAGTTTTAATGAAAAAACTAGTTGTGACACTTTAATTCAAAGTATAAAGAGATTATGTACGAATTTTTAAACTATGGGAGGTTATGTGGTAAAGTTCCAAATCATAGGAGGATAAAAAGTAATTTACCTTATTAATAATTCCACCAAGTGAACTCTGGAGTCTGTGGCTTTCCAAGCCTGATAATTGTACAGAAGGAATTTAAGAATCGTGTGATCCTATGTAGAGAATTTCCTCCCTTCATTGTACAGGTTAGTTGTATTACAGCAGAAATGGAGACGAAGGACCACTGGAATTGGTCAAAGACGCGAGATTGACCATCCAAAGTCTACTGCAGGCACGTGCTGCACGCAAACGGGTTGTTCCTCCAGCACTGGCAACCACCATTGTGGGGACATTCATTTGGTAGTATTATTAAGGTATATATGAATCAGCTGCAAATTGCAGTGTTCTAGATGAAAAATTCTGACTTTTATCACCTTGCCAAAATTATGTTCAACTACTCAGAAGCTTCTCAGAGTGTGATCTCAAGATTGTACAGATTAGTTACCAAGTCGGAGTAAGCTTAATTCTTCTGTGCAGAAAACGGAGTCACGGTACAATGTACATGACAGTGAGATTGGTTTTTGGATGGACTGATGATAGTGACTGGAAGAATTGAAACAAAGCTCCATAATCAGCTTAATCATTCAATATTAGAGTCAACCAATACTGCTGATTCCGTATTGACAATGACAAGCAAAGAAATTACTTAAACTATCATCGGATTTTGGAGGGATTTTCAAGCTAGTACCAGCATTCAGCCATCAGCTAGCCATGTTTATTCTAATCAAGCTTATACTGCTAGCGGTTTCTGCTCTAGCTGGCTTTGCATCTTCCCAGGACCTTAGTATCACCTACAATGGATTCCGGTCCTCCGACTTGAGCCGGGATGGCATAGCTGAGGTCACGCCAAATGGCCTCTTGAAGCTAACTGATGCCCCCGTGCAGCAACAAGGTCATGCCTTCTTTCCTAATCCTGTCAGCTTCAAGGATTCAGCTAATTCCTCTGCTTTCTCCTTTTCCACCACCTTCATCTTTGCTGTAGTGTCTGAATATCCTACTTTGAGTGGCCATGGAATGGCTTTCGTGATTGCACCAACAAGAGGCCTTCCAGGGGCTCTTCCTAGTCACCATCTCGGCCTCTTCAACGAAACCAACAATGGAAATGAGACCAATCATGTCTTTGCAGTGGAACTTGACACGATCCAAAGTGAAGAGTTCCATGATATCAATAATAACCACGTTGGGATTGACATCAACGGACTGAACTCCACATTAGCGGAGCCTGCAGGTTATTATTCGGATGGCAGCGGTGTTTTTCAGAACTTGACTCTTATTAGTGGTAAAGCAATGCAAGTTTGGGTGGAATATGATGGAAAAGAAAAGCATATAAGTGTCACATTAGCTCCAATATATGCTGATAAACCAAACAAACCTCTTTTATCTTTATCCTATGATCTTTCTCCAATATTAAATAAAAACATGTACATCGGATTTTCATCATCTACCGGTTCTGTCCCGACATCCCATTGCCTTCTGGGATGGAGTTTCAAGATGAACGGTGTGGCTCAATGGCTGGATCTTTCTCAACTTCCTAAGCTCCCACGAGTTGGGCCAAAGAAAACGTCCAAAGTATTGACCATTGGTTTACCTATCATTTTGACAATTGCCCTGCCAATAGCAATCTCTGGCATAATTTATCAGGTGAGAATAAAGAAGAAGTTTGCAGAAGTTCTTGAGGATTGGGAGCATGATTATGGCCCTCACAGATTCAAGTACAAAGATTTGTATATCGCCACAAAAAGGTTCAGGGACAGAGAGTTACTGGGAAGAGGCGGTTTTGGTAAGGTATATCGAGGCATCTTACCCAGCTCCAAACTTGAGGTTGCTGTCAAGAGGGTATCTCATGATTCCAGGCAAGGAATGAAAGAATTTGTGGCAGAAATCGTCAGCATAGGCCGGTTACGCCACAGAAATTTGGTTCCACTTTTAGGTTACTGCAGGCGAAAAGATGAACTGCTATTGGTTTATGAATACATGCCAAATGGAAGCCTGGACAGGTTTCTATACCAGCAGCCTAGGTGCACTCTGAACTGGAACCAAAGATATCGAGTCATAAGAGGTGTAGCATCTGGATTGTTTTATCTACATGAAGGTTGGGAACAGATAGTGATTCACAGAGATGTAAAGGCCAGCAACGTCCTGTTAGACAGTGAATTGAATGGAA
The DNA here is from genome assembly GCF_036785885.1 of Coffea arabica. Classification (NCBI taxonomy): domain Eukaryota; kingdom Viridiplantae; phylum Streptophyta; class Magnoliopsida; order Gentianales; family Rubiaceae; genus Coffea; species Coffea arabica. Next base: position 31,895,061 of record NC_092313.1, read on the forward strand.
GATTAGGAGATTTCGGGCTTGCCAAATTGTATGATCATGGAACAGACCCTCAAACAACTCATGTTGTTGGAACACTTGGATACCTCGCGCCAGAGCATGCTAGAACTGGAAAGGCTACAACCAGAACGGACGTATATGCCTTTGGCGCCTTTTTGCTTGAGGTAGTTTGCGGCAGAAGACCAATAGAACCACACCCCCCAACAGAGGACGCCATTTTGGTTGATTGGGTATTTTCTTGCTGGAACAAAGGGCAATTTCTTGAAGCAGTTGATCCAAACATGGGACTTGATTATGTGAAAGAGGAGGTGGAATTGGTTATGAAGCTCGGATTGTTGTGCTCGCAGTCAGAGCCCACGGCAAGGCCAACCATGCGTCAAGTTGTTCTATACTTGGACAGCGCCTTGGCACTGCCAGATTTACGCTCACTTGGGATTTCTGCCACTGGCCTGTCTTTTGCAAGTCAGGAAGGTTTCAGTGATTTTAAGTTATCATATCCATCTTCAATGGACAAGCCATTTTCACACGCTTCCTCCTCTGCTGCAGAATCGCTATTGTCTGGAGGTCGGTGATTGAGGACAAAGCTTTCTGTTAATGACTTTTGTGAGAATTATGCAACTGATGTAATTGTTGGTCAGTAAGTTTAGTTTTGGCATTAGGGAGTGAACAATGTACCTAAAGAACAAAAACTAGCTATTGATGAGGAATTTAGGAAGTTTAAATGAGATTGGAAGATCATCTTGAGCAGTAATTAATTCATAACAATACCTGTACATCACCATCTAGTCATCTTCTCTATCTAAAATGTATATCCAGTCATCTAGGCATCTAGTCATCACCATCACACTGCTCAAGAGCCTCCCCTAAGCTAAAAAGAAATAGCTTTTTTTGGGTTGTTTATTGTTTTTACCATATCAGTACTTGCTTGTTAAGTTGCCTGTTAAGTTATTGTTGACCATTCAAGTTAGGATTTGGATTTCATGGATCCAGGTCTCACAATCTGTGTTTCCTACGATTTCGCACAAGTTGACCTCTAATGTAAATTAAATTAGTAGGATTTCGGTGTGAGTCAAATCCAGTTTGATGTAAATCTAGTACAGTTCAGTGTATGTTGATTTGCTATTATTTGGTGTAAATCAGGTACATTTTGGTATAAATTGATTATTATTATTTAGTATAAATTGAGGACAATTTGATATAAATTGTTAATTTACACCAACTTGTGTGACATGGAACTTGTGAAGTCCCATTTCCGGATTTTACAGTGATATCTTGGAATTTGGTTTTAGCTTTGCGTGGTCATCAATTTAAACCTAAACTAAACTGTAAAATACTCTTATAGATGAACAATGGCCTAAAAATGAGCAACTCTAATTATAATATGGCAGGGTACGAATCAAAGGAAAGTTGCGTGTTAATGCTATAGTAATCAAATTGGGGAAAATATTGTTCTTCGAGAAGCGGCAGTGAATTGGTTTGTAATTGTCAAAATCAAATATGGCCGTAGGGCCAGAATTTTGGACCATCGATAGGGACTGGACCGGACTTTGAACCACTGTCTTCACTGGATATGGACCTTTTTTTTTTTTTTTTTTGGTTAAATTTATCGGACGTGGACTTGAAGTGTCCCGGAGTTTGCTAATCGCATTATTGACGTTGATTCCGGAGTCTGTAGGTCGGCCGAGCAATTGCAATTATTGACTTTGATTCCCAATTATGTGGTGCAATTATGTAACACAACAATGTGCAATACCATATCAAATTGGGTTAATTACATCTACCACCCTTGACATCTGATCATATCGCCGAATAAACCTACGATTTGACCAAATAACAGACGCCCCTCACGCTAACTTTTGTTAATTTAGCATTATAGAACTAGTGAAAATTTGAAATTGCCCATAAAATTTGTTTGGGTAGAAAGAAAAACGCATTAATTCTTGGGGGAAAAAAACACTTCAAACACATTTAATTCATGAAAAGATCTTCTTGAAGTGAAACTATGTTTTATTAAAAGTTGAACTTCAGTAATCAAAGTTGATCGGGCATATCTTGATCAAGCAGAGTATTTTGTTACATATCATTTTGTTGATAGATCTTCATTCCTGAATTTTTATGGGTTCATTTTGCAAACTCATAGTAGTGCTTTAAAAGACAAAAGCATTGGATAAGACATTTTTCTTTCGCCCAAACGGGGCGAAAGTCCCTAGGCATGGGGCCACAAATTTTAAATTTTTAATATATAAAAATATAAAAATAGCAAAATATATTATAATTGAAAAATAGGTAAAAGTTCATGATACAGTAGTTGTAGGTATGAAAAATGATTAAATTTAATAAAAGACATATATGATATTAAAAGTAAGTTTAGATATTTAACTATTATGGTATGTAATAGTACTATACAAAAATTTTAAAATAAAATTTTTCGGTTAATGACAATTGAGATAACATGTGAACTAAAGTTTAAATGTGAGCCAAAACATAAGGACCAAAATAATAATGACCAAAAATCTAGTGGGTCAAAGTGCAAATCTCAAGACTTGTCATCTTTCCCGACCCCTTATCCACGTGGCTGCAACTTCGAACTTGCAATTGCAGATGGCGGTCAGCTAGCTTCCACTATCGCTTATTGGCTTTTTTTTATTCATGATAAATCAACTGTAAAGTCCATTTTTTTCAGTGATTATGAATACAGCACCCTTTTCCTTTAAATTAAACTCTTTGAAAATTAAACCCCAGCTCATGATTGAAGCATATAAACAAAGATACTCAAGATTCACTGGCTCAACCGCCTCATACTCTGGGGCATAAAAAACGCACCTTTGAGATTGAGGCGCACGCCTAAGACTTGCTCACATCCACTGCCAGAAATGACGGAGCCAGGGGCTGATGAGCATCATGATCTTTTTAAGTTTTAAAAATTTTAATTTATAATATATAAATATATGTATAAAATAAAATTAGCTTTTCTAATATTTTATAATTTTTATTTTTATTATAAAAATTAATATATATATAATTATATATATTATTTTGAATATAACATATTAAGATAATTCTATTAGAAAAAATTTTGACCTGCCTTAAAAAAAAATAAAATCAGGGCTCCGTCGTTGACCGGAGCATTTTACTAACGCCCCACCCCAGACACCAGATAAGGGTCTCAACTCTCAAGGCGCGCTCAATTAACGCCTTTCAAAAGACTGAAGTCTAGTAGTAGATTAGTACGAAGGACGGCCGGGAACGGGCCATCCTTGCACCAGTGACCACAAAGTCAACAAGATGTTATGGCCTTTGGATGAAACTGTGAACCTGGTAGACACGCATCTTACCCGAGGCGGCCGGGAACGGGCCATCGTTGCACCAGTGACCGCAAAGTCAACAAGATGTTATGTCTTTGGATGAAACTATGAACCTGGTAACACGCATCTTACCCGCAGCCAAAGGCAAATGGAGCTTTCTTCCAACTGGCAGTTTCTGTACGCTAATTTTTTTTTTCTTCTTGATTCATGCAACGTTTCTTTTTTGACTAACTCCACTTTGCGCCCTTCAACTTATACCACCTTCTTACTTTACATCTTAAATTTTTAATTTTGAATACTTCACACCCTAAACTGTTAAATTCGTTTCGTTTAAGTCTAATAAATAATTACGTTCGCAAAATTAATTAGATAAGTAATGGTAAAAATTAATGATAATATACCTTTTATTCTAATTGTGATACCTTAGCCTTTTTTTTCTTGACCGCTTTCATGATATGATCATTGATTTATATCATCTCAATCACTAATATTATTAGCAAAATTAACGAGATAAAAGATAGTGTAAATTAATGACTATATATTATTTAATTTTTTTCTACAATACCTTAGCACATTTTGATCACTTTCAACTCATTGTCATTGATTTGTTGGGTCTTCTATGTCATTAATTTTGCTAAAATTGTCATTGATTGAATTTAAATGAGACAAACATAAGAATTTAGGGCACAAAGTGTCCAAAATTGCGATTTTAGAAGTAAAGTGTCTAAAATTAAATTTTAAAGTGTGAAATGAGAGAGTAACGCAAGTTCGGAATACAAAGTGGAGCTAGTCCTCTCTGTTTTACTTCTATGTTTTGTACATCAAGGGATGCAAGAGAAAGGGGATTAAGAAAAAACGCATAAATTTTTAGGAAAAAGAAACTTCTTCACCTGCAATCGACGGCTATCTGACTCCCCACCCACCCTGCACCTTTCCTTCCTCACTGCTAAATCCAATTATTTCATCTTCTCCACACATTCAAATTTCACCATTAATCATAATGGCAACAAATCTCACAAAGACAATGAATATGAAATTGAAGGAAAGGCAACCCACTTGGATATACTTCAACTTTTATTAAAATTCACAACAAAGAAAACCAAATTTGCCAAAGTAAGGATATAAACATCTGCCAACTGATAGAGAAAAGGCAGTAGGCCAGTAATAGCAGAAATGTACCTAACTCCAAGGCTTAGAAGTTTTTATGGAGCTTGGAAATGAAACATAAGTTGAAGCATTTTATTTGGAAGTGCTTGCATGATGTTTTACCAGTTAATGAGCCTATCAAAAGGAGAACAGTAAAGGTGAGGACAAATGCAGGTGCTGTGGGGAAATGACAGAAACGGTAGAGCACATGTTTTTCTTTTGCAAGCATGCAGAGTACATCTGGAAGGCAGCACCAATCAATTGGGATGGGTTAAAGGATTTTAGGCACAATTTTTGGCATTGGTGGAATAGCTTGATGGAAGTAAAGGAAAGACTAGAAGGAAGGAATCACATTACATTGATAGTGAATATCCTATGGCAGATATGGAAGTCCAGAAACCAAGTACAATTTAATGGGTTAGGAACTGTCCAGGAAGAACTGCAAATAAAGCTATACATGAGTGGTCTGAATATAAAGAAGTGAGCATTGGAGAAGACAAAACAGAGGAAAACGGGGAAAAACAAGTGGCAAAATCGAGTAGATGGCATCCACCCCCGCAGGGGTTTATCAAGCTAAACTCTGATGCAGTTTTGGAGCAAAAGGAAAGGAGAATAGGTTGGGGGGTAGTGGCCAGAAGGGAGGATGGGGAGATTGTTGGAGCTTGGGCAGGAGGTGAAAGGAGAGACGAAAACCCAACAGTGGAGGAAGCCTTAGCAATCAGAAAAGCTGTCATCAAGGCAAAGCAGAGTGGCTGGAACGAAGATGTCATCCAATCTGACTGTAAACAAATGGTTGATAAGCTCAAGGATATGAATGCTGAAGATTCAGTTACAGGGACTATCTTAATTGATATACTGAAGCTAAGCCAAGGGTTCGATGAATGTTGCTTCTCATTTGTTAAAAGAGATGGTAACTGAGTGTCTCACAAGCTGGCAAAATTTGCCATAAGCCTGTATGATGAAATTAGTTGGAAGGAATCTTTCCCAATATGGCTTACTAGTTTAGCCAAAAAAGATGTAAGACCAGTTGCTCCAACAGTTTAATTAGTTTTCTGGAAATGGAATGTGTTATCGTTTTGGGAAAAAAATATATATCTGCCAACTCTACAGAAGGTAAGGGATTTGGGGGAACCAATTTTACTACCTTCACTTCCTTTTGGCCTCCGATGGCAGTATACTCCTACAGCCCACTTGTAAAAATTTTCTAAAGAAAAGACCATGGCTAGGATTAAGGAATAATAGTTTCAGGAAATTGCCTTGTGAAGGGGTCATTAAGTTGTCTTGCTTGGCCGAATTTGAAGGGAATTGGTGAACTTTTGGTGGGTATTGAAGGTAGGTGCCATGGAGGATGGGCCGCCCATATTACAAAATAACAGTGAACCCTCTTGAATGTACAAACATCTTTCAATAGCAGCTCCGCTTACCACACAAAAAAAGAAAAAATATATCAAGCCTTTTTTTTTTTTTTTAATGCAGCATCATGTTTAACGTTTTTCAATGGCAGGGGTGCACTTGATATACGTTTGTACATTCAAGGAGGTTCACTGTCATTTGACCAAACTAAGGTTTTATTTTGTAATATGGTCAAAACTCAGAGGAGGTTAATGTAATTAACCCTAACAAACTTTGATATACTTTGAAAATTGTTCATTCACTAGATTTCAAATCGCAATCAAAATGCGCTTTCTCCAAAGTTTCTCTATATTCTCTAAAACCTTCTGACAGTTTTTTTCTCCATGTTAAGGTCTCCTTCTACTTTTGTTTTATATTCAATAAAGTCTCTGATTGTAGATTTTGGTGAAGTTTTCTCTTTCTTAGTGTTTAGTAGTGTGACTTTTCCTCCATCCTAAAATTTTTTAATGAGAGTTTTCTTCTCTCCCATAATATCTTGGCAGGAGTTTTGTTTAGTTTTTTATTGTTTCTTTATTAGATCTAAGAGTTTTTTTTAGACCTATATATCAGATTTGGGATTTTTTAAGTCATTTTATCAGATCCCAACATTGACTTTAAACTTGAACTAATTAGATAGCAAACCTGATGGTGTTGACATGCATAAATATTCATTGGATAGCTCATAATTTTTCTGATCCATTGGAGTTTCATAGTGTAATCTTTGTTGTTTTTTAGATCTGCTAAATCTAATGATTTTTTAAATTAATTGTATCTATGACATGTTTAATGTATTTTTTGACATTGATTCAGATTTCATGAAATGAAATATTATGTTTTATATTAAAAAGATTTGAAACCAAACTCATCCACACTCTTAATTGCAACCTACAATTCAGGACTGTGATTGTCGGATCCCGCAATCTGTAATTGACACCCCAGATTTCACCATGCCAGTGCACCTTGGACCTTCCACACCCATTCTAGAAAGGAATGGCCGAATGAAATTTCTATACTCTTTCTTTCAATAAAATATGCAGGTTTTACAAAATAATTTCTAATTTCGCACTGTGGTTCAAAGTGATTTACATTGTTAAGTAAAAGGTGTTACAATTTGTTATCTACTTCTATCACCTTTGCATGCGATAATCTAGATTATAAAGCAATCCAACCCAATAAAAAAATTTGAAAAGAAATAATTTTGATAAATATATTTTTCATTAACTGTACACACAATAAGGTGTGCCTTAATCACCACTACTAATTGATGACTGAGGAGGGATGGATTGCAGAAAAATGTATTTGGCAAGTCTTGCATGGTTTCATTCGTTTTTGACAGGAAATAAGGAAGTTCTATGCAAACACTTTGTTTAATATCAATTCAGAGTCCTTTTGTTGATAAAATAATAATTGTAAACAGCTTGTATGTAGTTTTTCTGACTACTTATTCAAACCATATCTAATTAACATTTGGTCGCTCTTTTATATTTGTAGGACTATGAGTAAAGAGGATTAACAAAAAACACATTTGTAAACAAGAATTCATGAATCATCATAATCTTCTTTTATGCATAGCTTGGTGCTGGGTAAAATTTTAATATGGCTTAGAATTTTGCAGACTGAGATCCACAACTACACTTAACTGTTAGAATTCAAGCGTGGAACACACAACTATTAAGATATCCGAAACACACAACTATTGAGATATCAAGTACACAATAATTTAATGATAAACAAGCCACAAGTATGAAAGATAAATGACACACAATATTTAACGTGGTTCGACTCCACCATTAAACCTACGTCCAAAACCCGTTCTTTATTATGAGAGGAAAATTCTGTGCAAGAATACAACTTGAATCCAAACCAAACTCTTGTATACCATCTCTTATCTCACAAGAACCCTCTCTCATCACCCATGCATAAGACTACATGTCGCCTCTTGTGTGCCCTTGTGTATTTTTGTGTAGTATGTCAACCTACCTATTTATAGGGAACATTATTTAGCCAATACCCAAATAATAATAGAAAACCAATTCTAATTCCTAAACTTACATACAATAGGAAATAACTTCTAATCCTAAACAAAATAGAAAATTTCTTGACTACTATTTCAAGTAACTAAAACCAATTAGAAAACTAGTTACTCTCATACAAAACAAGAAACCTACTTAAAAGAAATTAAACCAATTTCCTAAGAAATTTTCACCTTGGCGAAAATTTCTTTTAACAACTATTTGCCTTCAACTACCAAATAATATGGTACCAAACTACACACCCGAATCAATACAGTCCTAACACCAAATTGATTCAATCGGCAAATAAACATGTGTAGTTATCTCGAGTCCAACCTCCAGTTGACTCGTGAGAAGGTGTCTCAATTCACCATCTCCCTTTGCAGGATTTCTTCTCACCACCACTTGCAATTTGGGATCCCCTTCTGTGAGTTCTAACCCTAACCATTGAGGCAATCAAATGATAAAATTATTATACTTCTTTCCATTCTTAGGACTGTCTCGCCATGTGTGGTTTTCAAGATTCCACCTAAAACGAAAAACTCGTAATTGTCAGAGTCTTCTGGCGGATAAAAATTAGATTTTTTTGTTTCTTTGGGACACGTACCACACCACCCAAAAAACATAATCGAAATCTAAAATCCATCGGGATGAAGTTTTAACCATTGGAGGTGTGAGAAAATCTCTACCGATTCACGTCCAAAATCAACATTGGACTCCACCTTTTTCTTGACCCTTGAAACACTTGCCTAAATTCACCTTCAAGTATCTCCATGCTTTTCGACTTTCCTATCCTTCACCATCAATACTTTTTTGCCAAACCATTGAAATAAGGATACCACTCATTAAATTATTCAATTGGCAACAGCCGCCAATCCATTTCATCTCAATAGTTAACTAGGATCCAACCTTGAATAACCAAACTCTTGATCCAACCATTCCGTTTGTTGGGATCCAAGTGCTTGTGAACAATCCAGTCTCGCAACCAAACTCTGATACCACTTGTTAGGATTCAAGCGCGGAACACACAACTATTGAGATATCAAGTACACAACAATTTAATGATAAACAAGCCACAAGCATGAAAGATAAATGACACACAATATTTAATGTGGTTCGACTTCACCATTGAACCTGCATCCACGAAGAGATACCCGTTCTTTATTATGAAAGGAAAACCCTATATAATAATACAACTTGAATCCAAACCCAACTCTTGTTTACCATCTCTCATCTCTCAAGAACCCTCTCTCATCACCCATGTATAAGGCTACATGTCACCTCTTGTGTACCCTTGTGTATCTTTGTATAGTATGCCAACCCACCTATTTATAAGAACCATTATTCTAATTTCTAGACTTACATAGAATAGGAAATAACTTCTAATCCTAAACAAAATAGAAAATTCCTTGGCTACTACTTCAAGTAACTAAAATCAACTAGAAAACTAGTTACTTTCACACAAAATAAGAAACCTACCTAAAAAAAATTAAGCCAATTTCCTAACATTAACAAATCAGATTTTATAAGGCAAAATTCATGCATCAAATGGAAGACTGATCACATGCAAAGTGCAAACTCTCTCTTTAATCACCAATTAATTTTCCCTCTCCCCTCTCATCTACACAGCAGTTAATCCTCAACAATTTTGTCAGCAGGAACACTCTCTCATGTAACATTCAACCTGAAGTTCCGTAAAAACACAAAAAACAAGTTTTTGAGAGTATGGACCTTGGAGAAGCTTTGCCGACTTCTATAAGCTTCCCGAGAGAGCTTGTCTTCATGGGGAAGTTACTTCGCTCGTTGATGTATACTTAGATCTCTTGAAAGCTAATAATTTAGGGTTTTACTGGGTGCTCTCCCAGCACTTGCCTGTATGGCTGTACTTTCCGGTGAGCATTTGAACTCCATTACTCCAATTGAATGCCTTATTTCGTGCCTTTGTTCAGGGACTCGGTGATGCTAAAAAGCTGGTTCAAAACACCGCTTGCTGGCTTTTACTTACTCTCTAATGGAGGTATCGGAGTATAAAAGACAACTGAATGTTGTTATTTTTATAAAATCAATCCGTTTTGCTGAAATTTTCTTGGTTTTCAATCCAGTATTGGATCCTAATAATATGCAGGCATAGGCTTTGCTGAATTGACTTAATTGAAATTGGTGGTTGGATCAGGTTGCTAGAGACCGAGTGTCTGAATATTGTGATAGTGCAGCCACTATGTCCAGAGTCTTAAATAAGGAATATATTGGTAAATGTAGACATATATATCTAAGATATGAGTATCTTAGACAAATGTTAAGAGATGGCGTTGTGGCAGTTGTACATGTAAGAACATACAACAATTTAGCGGATTCGTTGACTAAACCTTTACTAAGGGATCGAGTTAGTGATTATAATGCCATTGGAAATGGGGTTGAAACCATTTGTCTAAAGTCACTTACAATAGGAACTCTACCTTCATTCTAACACTACTACTAGATGAAAAAGTTTAAAGGGTAATAACAAGTTGTTAAGTGATTAAGAACACTAGTACTTTGTATTTAAAGTTATCGATCCCACTAGACACTAGTGTGTAAAATGGGAGGTTGAATATATGATTAGTTATATTTTTAATGAAATGTAATTGCTTTCAAAGTGCTTTGTTACGTAAAGTTTGAAAGTGATTTCACCTATATGGTCATAGAAGTGGTGCCGCTTCTACCAAAGGTATGCTTAACTTTTGTAAATGATCATGAAACTAAGACAAAGCACATGGCCAATAAGAGTGCTAAAATTCTGTGAATTGATCAAATGTTTAAATACCATTTGTGTGAAATTTCTTGGCTAATTTACAAATCTTGATTTAATATTTTATAAACAACCATGATTAACTAGTTCAAAGTGATATACTAACACTAAAAGATAAGTTTAAATCTAACGATGTTTATCTTTATACATGGTGTTTTATGTGTGTTAGTTTATTTCATTCACAAACTATGTGGGGGATTGTTAGAATAGTTTGTGAATTGAAATGGAAATAAAGCTTGTTAAATTCAAAATATTGGACAAAAGAAAAATGCTTAATGTAGCCTCTTGATGACCATTATAGTTGGGAAATAGTTTTGACATTTTTTTGTTCATTGAAGGAGACTAATTGCAACCTATTGATGATCATTATAGTGATGAAACAGTTTTGGTACTTTTGCCCATTAAAGGAGACTAAAGCAGCCTCTTGATGATGATCATTCAAGTGACTATTTAGTTTTGATATCTTTCGGGTTGTCTTTTCTATATAAATAACAAACTTTTAGTGAAACAAACTAACTTAACCATTTTGTTCCTTTCTTAGTAAAAGACAGTTTGGTTTTGTTGTCAAAAGTCCTTTATTCTTGGAGTATGCCTTGGAGTAGGTCCGGCCCTTCTTTCCCATTCTACACTCTCTCTCTCTAATTCCATTTCTGAAAGTGTTTGGACGTTTCATGGAGGCAGACTTCGCATACCGGAGTGTGATGAAAATTCTACAACAAATGAAGAAGTGGGAAGAATAAAACCACATACATGGCATCTGAATCGCTTACCTAATTGTTCAATTGACAAGTCATTAAAACAATTAAAGTTATTGTTGTCACACATCAGCCTTCAATCATGATTGGGTCTCATTATCCCATTTCTTGCAACCAACATTATTGAAAAGGGCCCATTTCACTTGAACAACTTCTTATCGGATAAACGTTTGGAGCACGAATATCATCCCGTTTTGGTTTTCTAACCAAAAAAGAAAAAACAAAGAGAAAAAGAAAAGAAAGAAGAAAAACATTTATCCTATTACACCTATTAAGACACCTTCCCACTCTCCAAATTTTCTGGAATTACAAAGTAAGAGTTTCCTTTGAACTGACCTTTTTTTTTTTTTTTTTTTTTGAACAGACTTGAGTCGGCTTTAGTTTTACGAAGTGATTGAACTTATTAAACTTTGGCATCTTTTTATTTTTCGCAAAAGATATGACTTTGGCCTTCAATAAAATGTTGAGTGTTGACTAACTATATAGATACACCATTCAGTCTCTAATGAATATTTGCTTGTGATGCCTAGAACATGAATATATATCACAGAGTTCGTAGAAATATGATCATATTGTTAGCTGCCTTTTGTGGAGTTGAACCTACAACTCAAGATCAATTTGCGTAGATATTATCATGTCAAGGGCAAGATGCTCCTGTGGTTCTAACACTATTACGAAGTTCAACTTTTGACGTTTCAATTATTTGTCGAGTAGTTTTACCTCCGAACGAATTAAAATGTACACTTATATCCCTTATCATTAAGAATCATTGTCATATGACTTCATTATCAACAGCCTTAATCACCTAAACCAGAGACCTCAGCTTCCATTTTGCACCTTCCCTTAAACTTGAGCCACAAAAATCTATAGACCATTTTCATCTTTTCAATCTTTATCTAATCCAACCTCCAAAAGTCCTCCAATCTTAGCTTTAAACTCTTATATTCCATCCAAATTCAAAAAGGAAAAATCAAGAAAAGAAAAAATAGAAAAAAAGCCAAAATAAAAAAAAAGGGACAAGAGGAAAAGGAAGAGCTGAAGTGCAAGAGTTTCCGCTGGTCGTCGTTGGAATCCACCACTATCTGCCGAACCATTATCAGAATAGCCCTATAAAGGTCTTTCTGCCTTCTATCCCAAATTTCCTTTTAATAATTTCAAATGTTTATATGAATCACATGCCAATTGCTTTTCGTTGCTCTTGATTAGCATGCTTATTTGCTTTTATCATTTTGTCATTATGAATGATCAAAATTTTGTTTTATCTTTTGAAAATTTTTGGGTCAACCATGACTTAAGTTGGACTTGGACCTGCTAATCCTTTTTAAGCTCTCAAATTGTTTGAAGAAATGACCAAAAGAAAATTTTAGTAAAAATTTTGGGAGGTAATATTTATTTTGTCTTTTTTTTTTCTTTCCTCTTATTTTGCAGTAATTTTGTAAGAATTTTAGTGTATGAATTGTATCTTGGTATGAGAGAGAGAGAGAGAGGCAACTCCGGCAAGGTTATAGGTGATGGTTTTCGGCGAGTTCCTGAAGAAGAAGTAGAGCAGCAATGATAAGCTCTTAATAGTTAAAGCATCAAGAATTGAATTTTATAATAATTTGAGGGTCATTGGGACATGTCGCGCTCTCATATTAATGACAGACTTTTCAACGTCATGGCAATAAATACCAAAATCATTCGTTGTTAAATACCTAAAAGTTTTTGCGGTTTTTTTTTTCCTGAGAAACTTTTCCATTCAACCGCGAGACTTTCAAGGCTAACAAACCAGAATCCAGACAGCTAAATTAGAAAGAAAGGAACAGCTCTGAATTTTCTTTTCCCTTCTTCCACGTAGAATACAGTGAGTCGGAGTTACGCTGATCAGTTTTGAATTTTCTTTTCCTTTCTTCCAAGTAGAACACAGACAGAAAATCATTTAAACTTTGGAATGCTAAGTACCAAGTTACAGCTGTTTCCATGGAATGCTAAGTTATATATAATTCAAGAGAATTCAAAGATTCTCGAATGACATTAATTATAATTTATTAATTTAGTCAAATTTTGGTTAGGAAAATATGAAGATGACAATAGCTGCGATTGTGAGAATTGTAAACCACTCTCAATCATTGGCTTTTCTTTTACGTCTATCATTATTCTATATTTTTATCCCTATCTTTTAGATATTTTATTGCTAGATAATTTTCCGATTATTTAAAATCTCAAACGATATAAATAAGATAAATAAGGTTGGAGGGAGTGTTATATTTGTGTGTAATTTTCAAAGTTACAGAGGTTAATTATTTTGGTTATGAATAAGGACTAATTTCATTTTGTACCTTCGAAGTTGTACCCTATCCTCATTTTATACCTTAAATTTTAATTTTAGATACTTTACACTTTAATTTCTCATATTCAATCCATTGAAGATTGTATGCACAACATATACCTCAACCACTCTACTGAGCCTAGTGTATTTACCATCATGTTCCAACCTCTGTCAATCATCCAAAAAACACGTAAATCTGCAGGATCCTCTATTTTAATTTGTTTTGCTAACAGTGTTATCGATTGGAATTAGGTGGAATAAGTCTGAGATATTAGAGTGCAGAGTGTTTAAACTTAAAATTTAGCATGCGATGTGAGAATCACAAGCAAGTTCAGGGTACAAAGCCAAATTAGTCCTATTAATCATACCGTTCTTTTAATCTTCCACCAAGTTAACTCTGGACTGGAGTCGTGGAATCTTGTCCTGAAAGATTTTAAGAATCGTGGAATCTTATGTAGAGAATCTACCCCCCTTCATGGTACACTTTAGTTTCACTACAGCAGAAATGGGGACGAAGGACCACTGGAGTTGATTGACTATTTAAAGCCTATTGTATCTAGGCGCGTACCCACAAACGGGTTGTTCCTCCTGCATTGGCAACCATCATTTTGGGGACATTCATGTGGTAGTATTATCAAGGTACACAGGAATCACTGGAAATTTCTAATGTTCTAGATGAAAAAATCTGACTTTTAACTATTTAAGTGATACTAAAAGCTTCTCAGAATGTGATCTCAAGATTGTATAGATTTGTCACCATAGGGGAGTAATTCTTTTGTGCAGATAATACAGTCACATTACGATGTACATGACAGTGATGGTTTTCTGATGGACTCGTGATGGTGATTGGAAGAACTAAAACAAGCTTCGTCATTAGCGTAACCATCCAATATTTCCAAGGGCCAATAGGCCTAGAAATCAGAATCCCTTGTCCAGGTCTCTTGTTAGAGTCCATCAATACCGCGGATTCCATATTGACAAATGACAAGCAAAGAAATTACTTAAACCATCATCGAATTTTGGAGGGATTTTCAAGCTAGTATGAGCTTTCAGCCATCAGCTAGCCATGTTGGTTCTGATCAAGCTTATACTACTTGTGGTTTCTGCTCTAGCTGGCTTTGCATCTTGCCAGGACCTTAGTATCACCTACAATGGATTCCGATCCACGAACTTGAGCCTGGACGGCTTAGCTCAGCTCACACCAAATGGCGTCTTGAAGCTAACTGATGACACCAAGGAGCAGCAAGGTCATGCCTTCTTTCCTAATCCTGTCAGCTTCAAAAATTCAGCCAATTCCTCTGCGTTCACCTTTTCCACCACCTTCGTCTTTGCTATAGTGTCTGAATACCCTACTATGAGCGGCCATGGAATTGCTTTCGTGATTGCACCAAGAAGAGGTCTTCCAGGAGCTCTTCCTAGTCACCAGCTTGGCCTCTTCAATGAAACAAACAATGGAAAACCGACCAATCATGTCTTTGCAGTGGAACTCGACACAGTCCAAAGCAAAGAGTTCAATGATATCAATAATAACCACGTTGGGATTGACATCAACGGGCTGAACTCCACACTAGCAGATCCTGCAGGTTATTATTCCAATGGCAACGGTGTTGTTCAGAACTTGACTCTTGCTAGTGGTAAAGCAATGCAAGTTTGGATCGACTACGATGGAACAGCTAAGCATATAAGTGTCACATTAGCTCCAATATATGCTGGTAAACCAAACAAACCTCTTTTATCTTTACCCAATGATCTTTCACCAGTATTAAATGAAATCATGTATATTGGATTTTCATCATCTACCGGTTCTGTGCCGACATCGCATTGCCTTCTGGGATGGAGTTTCAAGATGAACGGTGTGGCTCAAGGGCTTGATCTTTCTCAACTTCCTAAGCTCCCGCGAGTTGGACCTAAGAAAAGGTCCAAAGTATTAACAATTGGTTTACCTGTAATTTTGATTGCTTCCTTGTCAATTGCAATCTCTGGTGTAATATATCGTGTGAGAATTAAGAAGAAGTTTGCAGAAGTGCTTGAGGATTGGGAGCATGAGTATGGTCCTCACAGATTCAAGTACAAAGATTTGTATATCGCTACAAAAGGGTTCAGGGACAAGGGATTACTAGGAAGCGGGGGTTTTGGTAAGGTATATCATGGCATCCTGCCTAGCTCCAAACTTGAGGTTGCTGTCAAGAGGGTATCTCATGAATCCAGGCAAGGAATGAAACAATTTGTGGCAGAAATTGTCAGCATAGGCCGGTTACGCCATCGAAATTTGGTTCCACTTTTAGGTTACTGCAGGCGGAAAGATGAACTGCTATTGGTTTATGAATACATGCCAAATGGAAGCCTGGACAGGTTTCTATTTGAGCAGCATGAGAACACCCTGAACTGGAGCCAAAGATTTCGAGTCATAAGAGGTGTAGCATCTGGATTGTTTTATCTACATGAAGGATGGGAACAAATAGTGATCCACAGAGATGTAAAGGCCAGCAACGTCCTGTTAGACAGTGAATTGAATGGAAGATTAGGAGATTTCGGGCTTGCCAGATTGTATGATCATGGAACAGACCCTCAAACAACTCGTGTTGTTGGAACACTTGGATACCTCGCACCAGAGCATACTAGAACTGGCAAGGCTACAACCAAAACAGACGTATATGCCTTTGGGGCATTTTTGCTTGAGGTAGTCTGCGGCAGAAGACCAACAGAACCACATCCCCCAACAGAGGATGCCATTTTGGTTGATTGGGTATTTTCTTGCTGGAACAAAGGGCAAATTCTTGAAGCAGTTGATCAAAACATGGGACTTAATTATGTGAAAGAGGAGGTGGAATTGGTTATGAAGCTCGGATTGTTGTGCTCACAGTCAGAGCCCATAGCAAGGCCAAGCATGCGTCAAGTTGTTCTATACTTGGACAGCGCCTTGGCACTGCCAGATTTAAGCTCACTTGGGATTTCTGCCAGTGGCCTGTCTTTTTCAAGTCAGGAAGGTTTCGGTGATTTTAACTTATCATGTCCATCTTCGATGGACAAGCCATTTTCACACGCTTCGTCCTCTGTTGCAGAATCGCTACTATCTGGAGGTCGGTGATTGAGGACAATGCTTTCGGTTAATTATTTTTTCTGGAGAATTATGCAATTACTGATCAATAAGAAACTATGGCTCTCTGCCCCCCCCCACCACTTTCTGTGGCTCTATGTTTAGTTTGGCATTAGGGAGTAAGTGATGTCCCAAAAGAACGAAAACTAGCCATTAATGAGAATTTAGTAAGTTTAAGTGGGATTGGTAGATAATATTGTGTAGTAATTCATTCATAACAAAACCTATACATCACCATCTGTTCATCTTGTTTGTCTGGAATGTATATCCAGTCATTACAGTCATCATCATCACAACGCTTAAGAGTTACCCTCAAACTTAGCAGAAATACCTTTTTTTTTGTTTTTGGATAGTTTATAGTCTTTACCATATCAGTACTTGCTTGTGAATTTATTTTTGACCATTTAAGTTAGGTTTTGGAGTTTAAGGTGATATCTTGGAATTTTGTTTTAGTTCGCGTTTTCATCAAAATAAACTTAACAGTAGAGCAATTTTATAGATGAACAATGGCCTTAAAAATGAGCAATTCTGATTGTAATTTGGGTGTAAGTATAATGGTCAAAATAAAGCTGCGTGTTAATGCTTCAATAATCAAATTGTGGAAAATTGTTCTTTTGGAAGCGTAGTGAACTAGTTTGTATTTGTCAAAATCAATTATGGCCAACGATATCAACGTATTTATGTAAGTGTCATTAAGACCATAATGAAAATGAAACTTTTGTTTCATTTCTTGGCAAATATAATATTGAAATTTTTTTTCTGAACTTGATTGCTGAATATTTATTCCAAATGGGTTTATTTGACCTGATTATACTGCATCACTTTTTAAAAAGCATTTTTATTGAGTTTATCAAATTCAAAGTGGATTCGGCCCCAAAAACATTCTAACAATACAAATCTAAAAATGATTAACCTTACGATAACTAGAAATTGTGACAATCCGAAATCCTGCATGTTTTTAGTTGTATCTTTTATATCTGAATCGGGTTTTTCTTTTTCCCTAATCCGGTAAAAAATTAGATCGGATTTGGTTATTTTTACTTTTACAGTGCCTTGATGTGCATGAGCATGAAGGGTTCAAGAATCTCTTCTATTTTTTCAAAATTTAAATTTGTATCATACCAAATACATCTTTTTAGTCGAATATGGTATATCAGATATTAATATTAAGAGTAAATTTTATATACACTGTCAAAATATACACTATCACGGTTAGATGGATGACATGAGCAAAATTTAAATTGAAATTCAAATTTTGCACATTGTCATATATCTAATAGTAATAGTGTATATACTAACAATGTATATAAAATTAATCCTAATATTAATTATCAAAAATTTGAACAGAAAGTAGATCTGTTTGATTAAAAACAATTATTAACAAAAATTGGGAACCTTTTACCTTTACCAGGTGAAAAGAGATGTAGTTAAGCTGAAAAAACAATTATCTCGTTTGTACGATAATGATTCCTTTGGCATTACAACCTCTACCACAGCGATGCTGTCCATATATAGAGCAAATTGTTTCATGGAATGAATTTCACTTGTCTGTAAACCGTTTGTCAACCTTTCTGACTTGCTTTGATCCAATAAAACCAAGGTCGAAAAGATTGTTCTTTTGGAATTGCAGTGAACTGGTTTGTAATTGTCAACTTTAGTAATCCGCTGTCTTTTGAAAAAAAAAAGAAGGTATTTCCACTTTCTACCTACCCGATCTCTCTACCATTTCTTCACTCTCAACCATCTTTCCACCATTCTTCATTTATAGAAGGGAGATCTTGGTCTCAAATCAAGGATTCCTTCTGATCCCTCTGTTATTTTTATTTTACATTTAATAAAGTCTCTCCTAGGATATTCTAGTGAGAGTTTTCTCTCTCTTAGTGTTTACTAGTGAGAATTTTCTTCTCTTAGGCTATCATAGTGGAAGTTTTGTTAAATCTAAACCATTAAAAAATTTTGTAAAAAATAATTTCGATATTAACTACACACACATTAGTATGTGTCTTAATGACCACTACTGATTGATCCCTAAGGAGCGACAGATTGAGGCAAAATGCATTTGGCAATTCTTGCATGGTTTCATTCGTTTTTGAGTTAAATAGAGAGAGAGAGAGAGAGAGAGCTCTATGCATGGTTTCATCCTTTTTGGCGGGTTCTACTAGATTAATTCCTAGTTATATCCAAATGGATTGATTGTATGAGCCATATATCCAAATGATAAGAGAGATAAAAGTGACTTACTAATCTCAAGTGATTCATAGATATTACCTTCAATGTGCATCACTTGAGTACTCTTCAAAAGAGATGCCGCGAGGATTTCTTGGGTAATAATACTTTTAGAACCTATACTTTCAACACACTTCTCAAGAGGGATTAAAAATGCTTTCAACACACTTCTCAAGAGGGATTAAAAATGAGTCATTAATGCTCGCCTCTCGAGATTCAAAGTTAGCTGCAAAGATATTATTATGTGAAATAGACATTTCTTCATTGAAACACAAATTAGGTTCGTCATTTTCATCAAAATACAATTCGCTTTCACATACAACATTCCCACTATTCTCGTTAAGGTTACTTTGCATATCATTATATGAAATAACTTCATACAAAACATGCAATTGGTCTTGAATTCTACCAAAATGAGAAGCTAATTCATTTATACTTTCTTCAACGCTATCAAAACAATCGTATATCACATTAGCTAACTTTTCAATAGCTAACTCCCAAGGTTGTCTAGGTCCATTACCTACTCTTTCAATAACTAATTCCCGTGATAGATTAGGTTCATATTGGACAAAATTGGGTTGGAAATCATCATACAAATATGAAGAATTACTATATGCACCTTGATTATTCCAACCATAATCATGAGAATTACCCCAATTAGGGTTGCATTGATAAAACAAGAGTCATAATGCCCAAATTCATCACAATAATCCATATTTTGTACTTGCATACATGTGTAAGAAGCATGACATCCTCTACGCAAGTTACAAATCACACAATTAGAATTAAAAGTATTAACATTTATGTTCCGTTTAATCAAATGCATGATGTTGTCCAATCGCACTTTTAATGTGATATAATCAAATTCAGCCTTTAAACTCCTTAAACCATCTTCAAAAGGCATATTCACGATACGTTTTTGGCTGCCTCTATTCATGGAGTTTTGGACATGGTAAGAGTCCATTGCCGAACTTTCATTTCTTATGCATTGTCCACCCATGTTTATTACTCTCCTTCAGTCCCTAGACATGCCTTTAAAATAATTCAAAAACAAGTTTAGTCAAGAAAAATAGGTGACTCGACACATACAAAAACATACAAGCAAAGACTCAATAAACATATAAGAAAACTAGACACAACAAACACAAGAAAACAAATAAAATGCCTAAACTAAAAAAGTTACTCTTCACATTAATATTACCACCAATGTTCCCTAACAATGGCTCTAAAAAATCGACGAGTGCAAGGTATGCATACAAAATTAATCTCAATCAGCAATCAAATTTTATATTTATAAATTCCTAAATACCTCACACGTAATTTTCCGTAAATATATGAATCAAGATTAAGCACAGGGTATTAAGGATCAAACCCACAAGGAAGAATAGATAACTACCAGCACCATTAAATCTCCTCTATGATTTAGATGATCAACAAATTGAAGAAAATAAAACTATGCTAAAATGTGCAAGAAAATTAACAAATGAAAGCTCCTTAGGTCATGGTATTCCTAACTACTCATACAAGTGCAAGTTTTCGAATTATTGAGTACTACTATCTTGGCTAGTTATGACGTAATAAATGTGAAATGTACTCTATTAGTGAATCAACTATACCTATAACTAATTCATACATACTATTGTGGTTATAAAATTAGCTTCAAGTTCATTTCCTGATATGAAATTACATGGAATAAAGTAAAAAAAAAAGCCACAAACGTGTACCTCTACTCTTGTGAGTGTACTCTCTAAATTTAGCACTTTCTTGAACTAGTGTTAAACTCCAATTCTCATTGCAAATTTAATACCTTGAAATTATCACAATTAATGGCCAATTAATCATGATTTTTTCTTTTTCTTTTTTTTTCGGCTAACCCCGTACACGGGGGTGGGCACCACTCCAATATTTATTCAAAATTCCAACAATGTGCGGTGGACGAGGCTGACATTCTGCCAGTAACATAAAAGCTCTACGCAACCTATGCCAAGCGTACATAAGGCATCTGTAACTTATCTAGGCGGGCTAACCCCTTTATATACTCCGGGATTTGAGAAGGAGAAAATCTCTGACAAACATGCATGGAACTTGCTAGATTTGCAAGGGCATCTGCAACTGTGTTTGCTTCCCTATAGGTATGAGTAAAAGTAATCTGCCGGCCCAGGGCTATGGCTTTGATGCGCGAGATAGTACTCCATAGCTTCCAAGGAACGCTTCCATTGCCAGTCACCATGCTCACCAAGACTTGAGAATCCATTTCGACGTGCAACCAGTGAAATCCAGCAGAAACACGCATGCCCTCCAGCAGCGCCAAGGCCTCTGCTTCCATATTTGTCATTGACCCCAAAAACGTTGAGAAACCGCTCAGGATGGTACCATCTGAATCACGTAGCACCCCTCCAGCTCCTGACGGTCCGGGATTTCCTAGGGACGAGCCATCAATATTGAGCTTCACACACCCGCTTGGCGGCATGACCCATGTGACCCTGCGCAGGAGCCTATGTCTCCTCCGTGTCATGCTAAGCAACAACCCGGATTGCACCAACTCCCTGTCGTCGTGCGCCATCTGGACGAAAGGATGGGATTGGGAAATGATGAGTAGCAAAGCCTGTATGTTCCGACAAACCTGTGTTGGCGTCAACCTAACACCCTCGTATATTGCCACGTTCCTAGCCTTCCACAGTCCCCAACTTATGATTGATGGCAGTACCCTACATAATTCACCCCGAGCGGTACTTTGAGATTTATAAAGCCACCATTGTTGCAAACGGCAGACGACACCATTGGAGGGCTGAATAGGTATCCGAAGGATCCTGGAGAAGAAATTCCACACCTCTGTTGCAAGCGAGCAATCGGACAAGAGGTGATCTTGAGACTCTCCGGTAGGGCAGAACTGACATTTGGAAGGGAGTTGGAAGCCAAACCTACGCAATGCTTTAGGGAAAGGCAAGTTGTTATTGAGCAGCTTCCACATGAAAATGGAAATTTTGCAAGGGAGCCGACAATCCCATATACATCTCCTTGAACCAAGGTACGCCCGCTGAGGCCGCATTGCATCCCATGCCGAGGAGACGGTAAACTCTCCGGAGGCTGTAAGGACCCAGGCTCGCCAAACTGTGTCATCTAACTCTATAACCTGTGTGAATTGGTCCACCGTGTCGTGGACGGCCAGCATTCGTCTCCAGACTCTGGATGCTGCCTGCTGCGCCCCACTGTGCACACTATATCTGGATCTCATGAAATCGGCCCATAGGGATTTGGAATTGCAATACCGCCACCACAATTTACAGCTAAAAGCCCCCTGTATGTCCTCAAAGCAACGTAGCCCAAGCCCGTCCTCAGCTGTGGGGTAGCACAAGTTCTTCCAGGAGCACCATTGGTGTTTTGGCCCGAACTCCGATTAGCCCCAAAAGAAACCAGCCATTAGCCGTTCTAGACTGTGGATCACCGCTTTGGGGGGATCCATGACCGCCAGGACATGCAAGGGTATGGCAGACAAAACATGCTTAATTAGAATCAAGCGACCCCCTTGTGTGAGAAGCTTCTTCTGCCAACCCGCCAGCTTAGCAACAAACTTCTCAATCAAAAAGTAGAAGAACTCCCTTTTCCGACGACCAGCGTAGAGGTTGCACCCCAAATAAGAAAAAGGAAAGGAGCCATGCCTGAACCCTGTTAGATGTTGGATTTGGCAAATTTGGCCAGCGCCACACCGTTTTGACACTATAAAGAAACTCTTTTGCTTGTTGATCCGTTGCCCCGCTCCATTCTGATAGAGTGTTAAGAAACGGAGCAGATTGCCCACTGATCTCCTATCTCCACGAGCAAATATGACAATATCGTCCGCAAAAGCCAAGTGTGTGATACTAGTGCAGTCTCTCGGCATTGCATAAGGAGCGACACTACCACCCGCCACCAGCGCATTTAAACCCCTACTAAGAGCCTCAGATGCCAAAATAAATAGAATAGGGGACAGGGGGTCACCTTACTTAATCCCGCGTGATGCCTGAAAAAAACCCCTCGACCTGCCATTTACCAAGATAGAAAACCAGCTTTGAGAGAGATTATTTAAAACGAGCAAAATAAATCTATCATCGAAACCAAATTTCTGGAGGAGCTGCCGCAGAAATCCCCAGGACACTCTGTCGAAGGCCTTCATCATATCTAATTTGAAAATGCAATTGTGACCTCGAGCCTTCCGATTGATGGACGCCACCATTTCTTGTGCCAGGAGGACATTTTCGGCGATATCCCGGCCTGGACAGAAAGCGGATTGTTCCTGAGAAATAATGCTTGGAAGGATGGCCCGCAATCTATTAGCTAACACCTTCATAAAAATCTTGTTGACGAAGGTGCATAAGCTAATAGGACGAAAATCTGCAAATGTAGATGGGTTAGGTTTCTTTGGAAGCAAAACAATCAGTGTACTAGCAATGCCTTTCGGGATCGGTGTGCCGGCCATAAAATCTCTAGCTGCTGCCCAGACATCAAACGCCACAGTATCCCAGCAGTGTCTGAAGAAGGCGCCTGTGTAGCCATCCGAACCTGGAGCACTATCCTTGTCGAGCTCGAAAACAGGCCAATTAATCATGATTAGAAAAGCAAAAGTGCTAAATAAGTTGCTCAAAATAATAGTATCAAATATCAAGAAATCAATACAATACAATCATAAAAAGTTCAACCAAAACCCAAGGTATGAAACTTGAGATATACATAATGTACAAATCCAAAACTTGTATACACATAAGAATCCAATATAATAGATAAAGAGTTGAAGAAGAGAAAACCCTTGTCATATGAATTTCAACCCCTCCTTCTTCATACCCATCTTTATCATAGTCTAACCAATGTACAAGAGTAGATGACATACATTACTACCTAATCTATACTAATCTAAAACTAAGAAAATATAAGAGATACATTTTTGTGGTGTGTTCTTGCACTCTCCAAACTTTCTTTGATTCTTGCAACTCATATGTTTATATAGACAAAGATTAGTCCAAAAGGTGGTTCTAGATCCTCTAGCTAAAAATTCTGCAAATTTGTCCCATCGAAAGAAATGAAATAATGGAGTTGAAATTGAATTACGTAAGTTGCATCCGACAAGTCTAACCAGAATCCCTCAAGAATCCGGCTACAGATACCTAGCTGAATTAAATCCAGCCAGGGATTCTTGAAGGGATTCACTTCCCCTATTTTGTCGAACTTGCTTTGCTTCTACCTCGAATCCCTCCATGAACCCAACCAAGGATTAAGGGATTTGGCCAACTTTTTTAGCTGACAAGTTCCTCCAATTTCTTACTCATATGCTTCAAAACACCTTTGAAACTCACCGACTTTGCAAACTTTAGAACTTCAATCAACATATTGCAAGCTTGTTTCTTGTTCAAGAAATAGGTCATTTCCAACTCCGACAAAAAACAATCAAAGCATGCAAGTTAAAGGAACAAAAATCTCATTTAAACACTAAGTAGCATTTAGAACTAATTCTAGCCAAAATGGATCATTTTTTTCTTATAACATTGCAAAAGTGATTAAAAGTAACATAAAATATCATCCACATATAATACAAAATAGTCACTTATCAATTTTTTAGTTGACCAAAAGTGTAAAGTGCCTATTTAAATATTTTTGGGTGTAAAGTGCAACTGATCATGCAATAGTTCATGGGAATTTTCTGTATTTAACCCAAAATTTTAATATGACCTAACATTTTCTTTGGCGTGCTGATTTGAAGATATAAATTCGACGTCATGTTTATGTGGAACATATGAGATCGACCATCCTTTTCATCAAATCAAAGGAAAACGAATAGGTAGAAGAAAGCAAGAAAATAACACTAACCTCACATTCTTCCTGCTGTTAATAGACTAGCGAGACTAATTAGGTGCCAAGACAAATTTTTAATTTTTGTATGACAGATTAAACATGCCTGTTTTCAGACAAGTTACAGAAAACAATTCCAATTCTGGTGGCGCCGTTTATGCTGGTTGCATGCCCATGTATAAAACTAGTATTTTGGCTATGCAAAGGTTTATATTTCAAACAATAATAATAATAATAATAATAATAATAATAATAATAATAATTTAAAATGGTTATGTGCAAAAGAGGCAAAAATTCAAAAGAATTTTATTTTAGTATTTAACTTATATCAAAATATCGTACTATACATGTCCTATTTTAAACATTTAACTATACTAAAATGTACACAAAAAAAAAAGCTCAATAAAATATTTTAAAAAAATATCAAAAGCACATCAAATACACATTATTGGCCCCCTCCTAGATTCCACCGGTCAAGCCACTTTTCCTGCCTTGCAAGGACTTGACCCTCTCCCTTCTTCTCTCCTCACTACCCTCACCTAACTCGCCATAGCCCTTGTCTGAACTTCTTAACCCAAACTTCCCAACAACCCTTTCCTCTCGCCTAAACCCTACCTTCACTTCACCTTACCTGTCTCCCATCCCATTGCCCAACCCGCGCCATTCTTGTAGACCTAAGGGTGGCAATGGGGTGGGGTTGGGGTGGTGGAAGGATCTCCCACCCCATTGTCAAATAGCTCGCCCACCTCCCCCCCATCCCCTGCCCCACCCCACCTCGATTCCCCCGCAAGGTGAAATTAGTCTATCATATTTAACAATCTGCTTATCTATGGGACAATTTTATCATTCATTCTATCTCGAAATATTTAATAAAGACATGTTTAGGCACTCAACCTTAGAACATTCAACGAGTTGCAAATACTAATAATTAAAGAAAATTAGCAATCTGCCAATACCATGAAAATGGCATTAAAACATCCGACTAAATATATAACATAGTACTATTAGTTTAGTTGCCTTATTAAATAATAGATTATTACTTATTAGTCATTAGAGATATACAGTTATTTTATTAATTATATTATTAAATATAAGGAATTGGATTATAACTAAATTATTATATTGTATATATATGTATTATATATACATCTATAAATTTAAATATATATATAATATTTTTTTGTATGAGGGGGACGGGCCGGGAGATGGAGCGGGTGTATGTTGCCCCGGCCCCCACCCTATTTTAAGGGGGGGGGGGATTTCTCCTCCTATCGCGCACCATCCCCAGCTCTATTTCTAACCCCGTGGACAACCGCCCCCGTCGCCACCCTTATGTAGACCCTGTCATATGACTGTTTCCATCAATCTATAGCTATAAATAGTAACCCATTAACTTTGACCTGCCCATCAATAATTGAGTTTGAGTATCTACTAAATTTAATTCGGTCTAAATGGGTGAAATAATGAAATCTATTAATTAATGGGTATTCAGTGGGCAGATTTGGGTCATCCATTTTAACCTCGTTAAATTAGATATAAGTTAAACTCTAACATTAGTGGGTATTAAGTAGCTAAATTTAAATTATTACAAATCCAATAATTATATTCTAATTTTTGCAAAGATATGTTCAGCATTTGTTTCCTTTTCTTTAATTTTTATTATTTTGTTTTTTTTCCTACTTCCTTCTTCCATTCCATAAAAGTCTAACAAACTCTTTGAGTATTAATTGATTTCTAGCATTAACACCTATATGATTTTTAGATTCTTGTAAAAGTAGCAGCAATTGAACTCATTATGATCACTATTTTTTGCTCCTCTATGCAATTCTTGTTTTGTTTTCTTTTTATTCAGGTAAAAGATCATTTACTAATTTGATATGTTTATTTTTTGCATTATAATGATATATTATATTGTTACTAAATAAAATGTGAGAAAAAAGTAAGTAAGTTTTCTTAAGTAGGTCATAAATGAATAATTGGATACCCCACTCCCAACAAGATTATAGCCATTTATGACTCCAGTTTCAACCCCTGACTATGTAGGTGGATATGAGTTGGCCTAATTATAACATGTTCAAACCCACATGAATGAACTATTTTGACAACTCTATTTCCATCCCACAGTTGGAACTTCCCATTGGCTTAGATCATCCTTCTCAACCCTACAATCCCTATACTTCCACTCCTTTCCCTACTCATGGTCTGTTTGCTCAATTGTCAAGAGTTTTTGTTCAAATAAAAAGCCAGAATTGTAGTACTCGAAAAAAATGCTTTTGGGTGAAAATTTTATGAAAGTCTACCATTCTTTGTTGTTTTTCACAAGTACCCATCAAAAGATAGTTATAAATTGGTTATTTGGTCTAGAATATGATTACTTTTTTATTACAATAATATACTATATTGTTCCTAATAAATGTCAGAGAAAAAGTAAGTAAATTTTTTTAAATAGGTCATAAATGGATAATGAGGTGGCCTACTCTTATCTAAGAGTATATCCATTTATGGCTCCCTTCAATTTGAACCATGAACTACGTGAGTACATATGAGTTGGCCTAATCATAACACGCCCATACCCACACGAATCATCCATTTTGATAGTTTTATCTCTATCGCACACCTGCAACTCTTCTTTACCCAGATTGCTCTCCTCCAACCATACAATCCTATTTTTTCATTCCTTTCACTTTCACAATACGTTTCCTCACTTTTCAAGTGTTTTACGTCAAACAAAAAGCTAGAGTTGCAGTTTTCAAGAAATATTGTAAATATTGGGTGTAAATTAATTGCAGTTCTCAAGAAAATCAAGCTAGAATTGTATTTCTCAAGAAAATTAGGCTTTTGGGTGTAAATATTGTAAAATTCTACTCCCTCTGTCTTGTTGAAAGTGTCCTACTTTCTATTTTGGAATGTCCCAAAATATTTTTCATGTTAAGAAAATCAAAACACCTTTTAATCTCTCTTTCCAATATAGCCCCTCCCTCTAATCATATGCATGTTACCATTTAAATTTAAATTTTAAATTTGTGGGGATAAAATTGAAAAGAAAAGATCAAACATCACAATCAAACCACTATTTTGAAAAATTGGACTCTCGAACTAGGACCAAATAATTGGAATGGAGGGAATACCATTTTTTGTTGTGTTCACAAACATCAATCAAAGGATATTTTTCTAATCAAATATTTGGTCTAAAAATTTTTCTAAAACACTCTCAAAGAAAACTTTCTAAATACATCTCTATTGATTTAAATGTATATATTAATTTTCTATTAAGTGCATTTTTTTGATGTACATGCGTTGTATGAAAAGTCATCAAGATAAATGCACAATAACAATAAAAATTTATTTTGAGTGCAAATGAAATATCAAAACTATAATTTATATACTACAAATTTAGTGTCAGAGTATAAAATCCAGCATTAAAATATAAAACATTTGAAAAGAAAACCTATTGAGTAAAGGCCAATATTAAAAATATAAAATTTAGAAAAAAAACTACCGAAGTGCCCTAAGCTCACAAAATAAAAAAAACTGAAGAAAATAATTTCTTTAATTAGCTTATAATAGAGTTAGTGGCTATGACGATCTTATCTCCTCCTATGGCGTACTCTAAGGTTTAGCAGACCGCCTACCTAACCCTCGCTAGTGCTTACTCAAAATCTTCCAATCAATAGCATTAACTCCAAAGTAAGCATTAAAACCCCACAATTAAACATTACAAACCATCCAACATTCCAAATCATTCATACTTATATGTACAACTAAACGAATCACATTATAAGTTGTTCAATCAATTCACTAAGTACAAATAGGATGGCAATTTACTTAAAGCAAAAACTTCAACTCTCGAACTCACTATTTCCTGATTCCACGTTTCCAACCCCTGTTAAGGAAAACAAACTAAATGATTGAGCTATTGCCCGGTGAGGTTATAAGAAAATAGGTAACCATAAACACATAGTTTCACACTTTCAATAATATAATAGGAATAACAAACCAATTAATAACAAGATAATTCCTGAAACAATTCTTAACAAATAGCACAATCAATATCAAAGGATACGGTACTGATATGGAATCTAGAGGTGGCTCTCATATGTTTCCAGACGTAGCACTTAGCTCTATTTAGTAATTCATTGCACAACTTCCTGCAATGACTTCACATTTCATCAATCTTCTCCTTATATCCTTCAGAACAATAAACAATCCCCTACAATCATTAATCACTTCGTCACTCCAATATATGCCCCAGTAAGGGGTAATACTCAAGTATACCACACATTTCAATGCCCAAAGTCTTCTAGCCTACTCAACCAACCCCACTACTGGGCCGAATAGACTGTCCAACAGTGGGGGCTTGAGCCCAGTTCAGCTGTTATGATAAAGTACACAATCGGCTTACATTCATGCACAATTCCTGTAACAATTAGGCATTTATCATTTTCAAAATTCATTTAGGTCGAGGGCAATAAAGTATGCGCTCGCCTTTCAGTAGAATAGTAGCAATTGTCAATTTTCACTCTAAACAATTCAAACATCAATAGTCCAATAGATATTAGCCAACCAGGCACATAACATTTATCATTCATCAGACATTCAATCATTACAAACAAATATAGAACACTCACCCTACAAGATTAATTCACATTTTGGCTCTAGGGTTTCCTTCTTGCAATATTGCCTCTTGAGACAATTTACAATTACCATAATTATTTAGCTATTCATTTGGTAAAACTCTTGAGAAAAGATCTACATACATGCTATTTCCTAGCCTCTAATCACAATTCCAAAAGGGGTTTAAGCTATAGCCATGTTTAGGTGAAGCAAACAGCTCACCGTTTTCCCAAATTCTCACACAACAATCCCACTTTTAATTTTCAAGGGGTTCAATCATGTAACCAACACACATCTAGTAAAACAGGTGGAAAGCAACAATTCATCAAACCCTCAAAATTCACAGCTACAAGCTGCACAAATAACCAACTCAAGTTTGGCCAAACTTATGAAATAAAACTTTCAAAATTTTATTCCTCATTTTCTTGCAAACTCACCCAAATTCCTTGCTTAAATCAAGTAAATTACCACATGCATGCTAAGTTTTAGATATTAAGAGGTATATGAAGCAAGGATATACTTATCAATAAATAAAATTATGGAGTTAAAGCTGAAAATTCCCAGATTTTCCTCTCCTTGGCCCTCAACAAAATTTCCAGCAATTTCCTTAAGTTTTCTCTTAAACAACCAACTTTTCACTAGAACCTAAAGTGAAACACATGATACGACATATATACAACAAGGAGTAAGCACATAACAAGAATTCTCCTAGCCAAACTCCTAAAATTTCGAATATAAGTTTGGGAAACCAAACTTCCTTTCCTCTTGGCTAAAGCTGGAAAATTCCAGCAAGTAAACAGTTTGAAAATAAATATTTTTCCCAATAAAACTCTTCATTTTATACTCAAATCCAACATGCATGTTAAGATTTATGTGGTATAAGGTGTATTGAACCACAATATGAAAGTTTGCAGCCAAAATTCATAGAGGAAAATTGGAAAAATTCTTCTTTTCTCTCTCAGCCATCTCAATAGAATTCCAGCAAAGTTCTTCAATATTTTCAACCAAGTTCACCAACTTTTCACTAGTTTCAAAGATAAATATCATATAAGAGATAAAACATATATCATGCATTCCCAGTGAAATTTCTTCCAAATTTTTGAATGAAAAGCTGTGAGACTCAAGCTCTCTCTCCCTCTCAACAAACATAGAGAATTTTCCAACAGGTAATCAGTTTTAAGCAGGGTTTTCCTTCTAGTTTTACACTGATCCTTCTTTGCTTCAAGTGAAATTCTACATGCAAGTCAAGATAGAAGAGCTAGAGTGTGTGCATGTTGCATACAAATACAACTTAACAGATTTTTGAGTGAAACAACCACAGCTTTGTAGACAGACAGCATGTTGTAGGTTCAGCAGAATTTTCCAGCTTTGAGGCATTTTTCCTTGGTTAAATTTCTCTTTTCTTGATGGTAGTTCAAGTTAAGACATTTTAGAACCAAGATAGAAAGGAAATAAGGGACCTTATTAAATGTAGTTTTATCTAATTAAAATAAATCAAAATTCTAAGAAATAAGGATGGGAGGTTAGTAGCTCTCTAAGGGTTTGTTTGGTTTACGGATTGGATGAAATGGAGTGACTCATTCTCGGATTATTAATCATGGGTTGAGTCATCCTCGGATTAATAGTCCAAGTTATCTAATATTCAGTTGGTTCTAGGTTGGATAGAATATATTGAAAAATAATTCTATCCTATGTTTGGTTAGAGATTGGATTAGATAGGATTACTATTTTAATGACTAAAGTATCCCTTAATTTGTAGAATCGTTTCAGTAAAATAATTTAATAATTTATAACTTTTATTAAAATAAAGTAATTTTAAACTTTAGAATTATAAAGTAAATCAAGGGTTTTGATATATAAAAATTTGCATTCACTCAAACTCAGCCCATTCAGGCCCTTAAAAATTGGGTTTAACCTAGTTTTTAATCTAAATTTGAAATTAAATTAAATAATGGGCCGAGTTTTAGCTAAATTAGGGTTAAATTGACTAAAATCCAACCCATTTAAGAGCTTTAAATGAACCAAACTCAAGCCAATGTAGAAACTTTTCTTTGGGTCGAGTTTGAGGTTATTGAAACCCTCATTCGCAAAGTCCAATTGATAAGGTTATTATTTATATATAATTTGGTTGAGAAAATAAGGTTTGTAAGGGTAATTTATCCTGGGGCAATATAGTACTTTTATTATGATGTAAGTAGGGGAAAATTAGTCAAAAAAATTAAATTAATTTATAGGGGTAAATTTGTAAAAAATTTAAAATAATGAATAGGGGCAAATTAGTAAAAAATTTAAATGTAGTTAGTAGGGACAATTAGTCTATTTATTATCATATTGTTGTAAAACTAATAAAATAAACCACTATAATATCAAGTGAAATATTGGAGATATTAGAGAAAGAAGTAGAGAAATAGAGAGTGATTATCTTATTATTCCAACTAATACAAAAGTCCCTCCAAAAGGTGTCAATGTACCTCTATATATAGGTACTACAAGAGTAAAGGTACATTAATCCTATTAAACATCCACTACTACAAGAATATAAAGAAACCTATGAAACGGTTTCTCTACTACATGAATAGATTTATGGATTGTAACTTCTATACATAATGTAGCCATAAATCATGAATTAATCCTCTTGGAAATACAAAGGGACATCCACATTTTAGTTGTTTTATAACACTCCCCCTTGGATATCCATTACACAAAGAATATGCCTCGTTAAAACCTTACCAGGGAAAAATCCATCGGGACAAAAACCCTAGTGAAGGAAAAAGAATACACTATTCTTGTGTATTAATTTCTCCCCCTGATACAAACATCATTTGAGATCTTTTAATCGTCGCATTCCAATATTCTTCACCAATTGCACTGAGATATGGTACTTTAGGACCAAGTATCTCTCCATCTTCCTCTCGTGGTCTAAAAGGATCCTTATTAAGATTTAATGATCTGACGACCATTGGGATACTTAATGTATGTGTCTTATCTATATAAAATTGCTTTAATACCTTTCGGGTATAAGCAGTTTGGTGGACAAAAATTTCACTTTTCAAATGCTCAATTTGTAAATCAAGGTAGAATTTTGTTTTTCCAAAATTCTTGATCTCAAAATCCTTCTTCAAATATTCAACATTATTTTGAATCTCTTCAGGAGTTCCAATCAAATTTAGATCATCAACATATACAGCAATTATCACAAAATTTGATCCATTTTTCTTGATAAAAACACATGGACATATTGGATCATTGGTATAACCTTCTTTAGTTAGACATTCATTGAGGCGGTTATACCACATACGTCCAGATTGTTTGAGGCTATACAAAGACCTTTGTAATTTAATAGAATAAATATCTTTAGGATTTGATTTGCATGCTTCAGGCATGTTGAATCCTTCGGGGATTCTCATATAAATATCATTTTCAAGATTTTCATATAAATATGCAGTAACGACGTCCATTAGACGCATATCTAATTTTTCATGTACTGCAAAACACATAAGATATTTAAATGTGATAGCATCCACTACATGTGGATTCGTTTCATCATAATCAAATCCAGACCTTTGTGAAAATTCTTGGGCTACAAGTCTTGCTTTATACCTCACAATTTCTTTTTTCTCATTTCTCTTTATCACAAATACCCATTTATATTCTACTGGCTTTACACCTTCAGGTGTTTGGACTACAGGTCCAAAAACTTTTCTTTTAACCAGTGAGTCTAATTCAGATTGGATCACATCTTTCCATTTTGGCCAATCATTTCTATACCGACATTCATCAATCGATTTAGATTCATAATTCTCATCAACTTCTATAATATCAAGTGCTACATTTTATTAGGCTCCAATTAAATTTTCTATGATTTCATTCTCTTCAGGAGTTGGCTCTTCGGGAGCGACCTCTTCAAGAGGTTGAATTTTGTCATGACATTTATTTAATCTCCGGAGTTATTCGAAATCAATTTATACCTTATTTAGGTAGGCCGGTCTTAAATTTATTTGTAGCACTTGTGCATGTCCTTCAGGGACATCAATTTTAACCAGAGTATTTCCTGCAGGAATAGTTGATTTAATGACTCTTCTGGAGTCGATAAATATAACTTTCTACAAATGAAGAATTTCTTGAACTTCTAGTTCACATTATTTTGTATGAGAATCGAGGAAATTCAATTTTTCAGGTGATTTCCTTTTGGTTGATTTTTTCCTCCCCCTAATGTCGGGAATCGTAGTTCATCAGAATAAATAAATCATTCAATAGATCACCCATCAATATTTTATGATATTTATTCGTAAAAGGTGATTCATACCCGACATAAATTTTAAATTTCTTTTAGAGCCATATATAATATAAAGGGGGTATGTATAAATACTTGCCGGCTCTCAAATATTCTCACTTTTGTCAAATCATATATCCATTGGGATCAGTAAACTTCTAGTTTACTGCAGGTGATAATTATAAATCAAATGAGAATGAAGACAACTATAGCGATAACCATTTCTCTCTCGAATGGTTATTATGATATAATTAACCTTTATCTCATTTGATTTCTAAACATGATCTCTATTATTGTCTCATTTAGTGTCTCAATTTGATATCCATTTCAACGGATATTCAAATTCAATAAATTTTTTGAGACATGGTAAAAATAGTGCTTTATTTATGATAAACTTTTCTCCTACAGGGAGAAATATAGTAGTGGCTCTTCTGGAGCTTTCAATCATTTAAGCACTACCACTGATTGTGTTTGTCTCTCTCATTGGAATATAGTGTATATAGTAGCACTTATTAATGAGACAAATATCATTGTCACCATAATTCTTATGGGACAAATATCATCACCATAATCCTTTGATCCCAAATGTTTAACATCCATTTCTTCTTCAGGAAGAAAAGTCAATTACTATCATAAATTAAATCAAGCATCATACACCTTCAGGGTGTTTAAAGAAATTGGCCATGTGAAGATACTATTATAATTTTGATTCCTCATATGTACTTCGAGACATTTATCTTCAGGATTCTTATTTTCTTGTCCTTATCATTATTATCCTACTTCAAGTGGTAATTTTTTCTCTTGTCATGGTAAAATATATAATTACCAAAATCATAGTCATGGCAGCAACCATAACTAATAAATTGAAATTTAGTCGCATTCACTTCTGGGAATGGACTAGAACTAGTATGCAATAAGTACAAAATACTTCTCAAATTTTCTCTCAATATTGCTACTACAAGAGCATATTTGAGAAATATGTAGAGAATATTATTTTCAACTAAGAAATAATTCTAAACATAGCAGAATTATGTACTTGCAACCATAAGTAAATTTATTATACCAAGCTTTGAAATAATGACCATCTTCTGGTGGTCAAATCTTTTCGTTAAAGAACGACCATCTTCAGGTGATCGAATCTTTTTCTTTAAATATTTCAAAGGACAAGTAGATCCTCAAATATAATTGATTTTCTATAATAGCATCTCCCAAACTCAATGCATCAGAATATAAGTATTTATAACAAATAATTCTAAAGATAAATAAGTAGAATTAAAAGATGAAATATTACCTCAAAGATGTCAAAGAGTATATGTTCTTGTTTAGTAGTTGTTCAGTAGTAGACACTTGTATTTTGCAATCATTCAAAGGTTAACCATAATAAATTGAAATATATTTATAGGTTAGAAATTTACCTCAATAAATAGACAGATGTTGGCGAAAAAAAAACATGGGCAGAATCTCGTGTTTCACTTTTACTCAAGGTAAAGCCTCCATTTTCACCTTTTGCTCAAAAGTAGAGACTCGTGCTGATAACATGTTGTAAAACTAATAAAATAAACCACTATAATATCAAGCGAAATATTGGAGATATTAGAGAAAGAAGTAGAGAAATAGAGAGTGATTATCTTATTATTCCAACTAATACAAAAGTCCCTCCAAAAGGTGTCAATGTACCTCTATATATAGGTACTACAAGAGTAAAGGTACATTAATCCTATTAAACATCCACTACTACAAGAATATGAAGAAACCTATGAAACGGTTTCTCCGCTACATGAATAGATTTATGGATTGTAACTTCTATACATAATGTAGCCATAAATCATGAATTAATCCTCTTGGAAATACAAAGGGACATCCACATTTTAGTTGTTTTATAACACATATTATTATGTTAGAGTATGATTATTTAATATTTAGAATGAATTTGTATCATTTGCAAGGGCAAATTAGTCCAAATATTGTTATGTTAGCAGTAGGGGCAAATTAGTCAAAAGCTTTAAATTAATTAGTAGGGGTAAATTAGTCCATTCATGTTATATTGTCATGTGAGAGTAAGGTTATATAATTATGATAGTATAAATTTATATTATTTGTAAGGATAAATTAGTTTAAAATTTCATCATACTATCTCTTTGTCATCCTGGGATAACTAACACTACCTCCCTCACGGGATTATTTTATCTCATGAATAGGGAATTAATTATATTAATTGGGATATTTCATCCCATGTGTAAAATGTAAACAAACATGGGATGATATAGGATGATTAATCCAATCTTGTGTCATCCCCTGAACCAAACGGATCCTAAGAGGTGGAATCTAAAACGTTATCTTCAATTTCAATTAGCAAACTTGATTCTTGATGGGGCAGCAAGGATTGTAGAACCCAAATTTAGAATTCTAATAATAATTAATACATGCAGGGTTATAGATTGAAGGGATAAAATAATCAATCACACTATTTCTGTGGGAGAGAAGAAAAATAAATAATTTATACTATTATTGAAATCTTAAACAATATAAGAAAGTTACGACACAATCAACCTTACAATGCTCTTAGATTCTCTTAAAACAAAAATACCTTAACTAATTCTCTATTTTAGAACCTACCAGACTTGTAAAACAAGAAACTACTATGTCAAAAAATTACCAAATAAAACATAAATAATTAAATAGGAAAACTACTAAAAACTTGACTCCAATAAAAATGCTAAATAACTAAACAGAAGCTGCTTAAGTTGGTTTATAATGCCAACATTGCCTATTTTAAACCAAATTTATCATTGTAGTCACATCTAATACCATTTCGAGCATAAATTTCCATTGAGAATTCAGTCATTGAATAGACGATTTATCTTGTTGCCAGTTATCAATTTCATTTTTACATGTGGCAGTGGATGCATTTTATATTTTACAAATAATTTTCTAGTAATTTTTTCTTGGTCAAAATGCTTATTCATACCAACCCATGCATCATCAGAGTCACCATATTTACCACTAATATAAGTTCATAAGAGTACAAAATCATAGTTTGCGTTCTTGCCAAAATTATCACCATCAATAATTCAAACTAACCACTACCATAACCAACCAAAAATTTGTATCATGAACTAAGTTTCTTCCATCAAAATATTTTTCAACTCTAAGGAAACATGTATCAATCAAATCAAATATTTTTCTATCATCTTAAAGAGAGTCTGAGCCAACAAAATTTTTAATAGCAATTTCTTATTCTTTTTTGCTAAATAAAAAATTTTCTTCTTTCTTGGCCAAATCAACACATTTTTTCTTCGATAAATGCATCACTCCTAATTTCTCCAAACAATGTATACAAATCAAAACTTCCAATTTCATCAAAAATTTCATAAATATCTCCATTGTCAACAAACAAATCTTTTTCCAAATTGATTTCCCATGTCAAACTAATTTTTGACTAATGATCAGACTCATATGCAATCTCCATCAAAATATAAAAGAGATCTAACAAAAACCGCTGAGGTGATTGAGAATCAATGAAGACTTTCATAAAATATTCTTCAACCATATATTTTTGCATAATTTTGAAAAACAATTTAGCCTTCTCTTTCTTATTTTCTTTTGACAAACCACTATCAAGATTTATTTTGAGAATATCATCCAATTTATACATTTTGAGATATTTCTTCATTATTGCAATCCATTAGGATCTTTCTTTACAAGTACTCAATGCGTGTAAAATTTTAAATTTTTTACCATTGACAAATTCTCTATCCATTACAATTCAAAACAATTTACGTACTTGAATTAAATTTTGTCTCCCCTTTCTATCAAGTTTTCCTAGTCTCTCTAACTAATTAACCAATCAAATCTTTCAATTTGATAACTTTCATCAATTGACAAAACTAATAGGAATCTTGTCTAGTCTCTGTCATAATACCTGTAATAATCTGACAATTTCGGACCAATCTTATGATCGATTTCTTCACCAATTGCATGCTTCAGGTCCAATCTCATTGCATCACTCTGACAGCAAAAACACCCAAGATTAACCTTGTAGTCTGGCTCTTGATACTTTTTGTAGAACCCATATTTAGGGTTCTAATAATAATTAATGCATGCAAGGTTATAGATTGAATGGATAAAATAATCACACAAAATATTTATATGGAAGAGAAGAAAAATAAATAATTCACACAATTATTGAAATATCAAATAATGGAAGAAAGACACAGCATAATAAAATCTTACAAACGCTCTTAAACTCTCTTTAAAAAATACCTTAACTAATGCCCTATTCGATAATCAACTAGCTATGTAAAACAAGAAACCACTATGTCAAAAAAAATTATTAAATAGGAAAACTAGTAAAAACCTGATTCCAACAAAATAGCTAAATAACTAAATAGAAATTGCTAAGTTTGATTTATTACGCCAACAAGGATCAAAAGACTATCGGATTAGTTTGTAAATGAAACATGCAAATAAACAAATAGAACATAAAAATGTACGAATAAAACCTTATAGTGTGCTTTTATAGTACAAAGAGTTAATATTTGAAAGTTTATTTGAGGTTTTTGCAACTTACAAAAATATTATTTTCTTTACTGTATAGTATTTGAGTTAATTTAAGGAGTTTTATAAATTGTTCACATTTTGTTGTCCAAACTGATGGCTTAAAAAACTAGAAAAATACAAAACGCTAAAAATTATATATAAATTGTTTGTGCTATTTTCAAGCTGATGCAAAAAGTGGTTTCCATTATTAAAAGGGAAAACTGTTCAAAACGTTCATCACATTTTATAAGATGACTTTTTTCATCCCTTACTTTTGAAAGTATAATTTTATGTCCCTTACAAATTTACATTGGTCAAATTTGATCATTACCTAGGTTTTTAGGGGCAAATTGTCAAATAATATTTCACATAATCCAATTCATAGTCTCTCATATTTCTCAAAATAAATTTTTTCATCCCTCACATTTCACAAAATCAATTTTTTTATCCCTCATTGATCATGTGTACGAATAGTTTTTCTTGTAATATATCTTTATTTGATTTCACTTGAACAAGCTAATTATAGTTGTAGTTGAAATTAAAGAGAGATATATTATATATTATTCATGCTAGCTAGTTAGGTGAAATCAAATAGACATATACATGAATTTAAAAAAAAAAAAAAAACTATTCATACACATGATCAATGAGGGATGAAAATTTCATTTTGTGGAATATGAAGGATGGAAAAATTCATTTTTTGAAATATGAGGAGCGAAAAAATTCATTTTATGAAATATGAGGGATTATGGATCGGATTTTGTGAAATGCGATTTTATAATTTTGCCTCTCAAAAATGATCATGCGCAAGGCACGTGGTAAATTTCGATAAAAACCTAGTAAAAAACCTAAATAATGACTAAATTTGACTAATATGAATTTGTAAAAGATGTAGAATTATACTTTTAAAATTAAGGGATTAAAAAATTATTTTACAAAATGTGACGGATGTTTTGAACGGTTTTCTCCTATTAAAAATTATTTCAAGTTATTTTTAAGAGTATTGCAAATTATTTATTATTTTAAATATTTTAATATTTCTTGTCTGAACCAATGACACAAAAACTATTATAGGGTCTTTCTACTCCATTATCAATTTTTAAATTTCCATTCAAGAACCACATCCACAAAGTTTACAAAAATTAAGAGATAAATTAGCGTGCTATGATAATTAAGAGACCACAAAAAAGGCCAATTTTGGAATGAGATTATATTCTTTCTCTCAAAATAAAGTTTTTAATATTATATTTTGAAATGGATTGCAAATGTTATAAAAAGCTTAAAGCAGCGAACCAAGTAACATTTTTTAAAGTTTGAGGGTGCCAAATGATATTATTAGAAACATCAAGGGAGGCATCTAAAAATTATCCAAAAAAAAAAAGTAGTATTACAAAATTAGATGCCCCTTTTAATTGAATGAATAACAATAGAATGCCCCTATCTTTTGTTCATCGAACTCAACTCCCATATATTCCCTTATCCCTACAACATTTTTCAAGCTTCTTAAATTCATGCGTACTGTAAGACAAACAATGACTTAAGAAAATCTTTAATTGTACTAAATTGACATATCTTATGTTAATATAATTGTCACAGTCAAATAAATTTAACCAACACTATGATTATGACGTAAAACCTGAAATTAATGATAGTTATTCAATTATGTCACTAAGAAGTTTTAAAACAATTTCCTGGAGAACAACATATACAATTCGTAAATTCACCAATTCAAGCTTTGGGAGGGGTCAAAAAAGAAAGTATAGAACAATAGGGGCATAAATTATTATAAAATTTATTTAAGATTTAGGATGCATTTTTTACCTCATCGATCTCTCTTTAAGTTGGATTTTTTTTTTATAAAAGATCATAATTTCATTAAAAATTGTATTGATAGCAAAAGTTATATTATCAATAATATACAGATTTCAAAGAACACATCTTAAGAATGAATACTACAGATCTAAAAAATAGATAAAAATTATAATATGAAGTTCCAAAAAATATATTTAAAAATAAGATAAAACAATTTTGTAGCCCCAAAAAATATGTGCACGCTTCCAATTGACAAATCTACTGATTAACTACTTTAAGTTAAGATATAATGGTGATATTTGCCAAATAGACCCAAGAAATTCCAAATTCAATAATCAAAATCTAAAAAAAAAACTTAGATCTAATAAAAAAAGAAAAACTATCCAAAACTCTCACTAAAAATCTCTAGGAGAGACAAAAACTCTCACTAGAAGGAGAGAAGAAAACTCTCACTCGATAACTTTAGAAGAGAAGAAATTCTCACTAAAAAACTCTAGAAGAGACTTTATTCAAACAAAAAAAAAAGGAACTAAAGAAAGGTGTCCTTCTACTGGAAAAGATTAGAAAAATCTGACCTCTCTCCCATGAAAGAGTTAGAGGAAGTTTTGGTTAGAGAGTTGTTTAGAGAGAAGGAATAGAGAATTAATTTTGTAAAAGGGGAAGCTCTTTAAGTTCGATTTAGCCATTTTTAACTTTAAGAGATTCTACACGTAACTGCATTTGCAATAATTTTATCTAAATTAATTCGTAAGGTCGTGTTTTAGAGTTAAGAGTAAAATTAGGACTGTTTTAAAGTATCGATTGAATTAATGAATTAATGTCTAAATTGTACTTTTTGTATGAATCATGTCCATCAGTCCGATTAGATAAGTCCTATGTCTATTTGTTAGACAGGATGCAATATGACACTTCTATCGAATATCATGAGAAAACAAGTCACCCATTACACTTTTTTAATAGTATATAAATAGATAACTTATAAAAAGATGAACATTTTTCGGGTTGGACCTTCAAGTGCCTATTTGGCTTTCAATTAGGATGCAACATTGAAGTGTTTTGAAGACTAGGGTTGGCTCAATTAAGGTGTAAACGAGACTAAGAAAACCAAAAACTTAATGTTTAAACCTGTTTGTTTATGTTAATGAATTTGCAATTTTATTCAAAGATAGGTGGGCCTGGCATTAATCAGCAAATGGCAAGTTTTCTGTTAAAAACGGGTACTATGCAATAATGGATTCAAATGCCATACAGGTAGGACAGCAGGAGAAACAAAGCAGCAGCTCAGGTATTGACAAGATTTTGAAAAAACTCTGAGGCCTTAATATCCCAAGCAAAACAAAGCACTTGCTATGGAGGATCATCCATAATTCATTACCTTCCTGTGATATCTTCAGAAGCGATGTATTCATGTGGATAACTCTTGCCCCATGTGTAATGTGCCTGATGGAGACCTATATCATCTTCTTTTCCAATGTCCCGCATCAATTAAAATTTGGGCATTAGCTTTTCTCTCAAGAAAGATCTATTCAACCTGCAGTCATTCTAATGTTGAGCTCACAGTTAAGGAGATTGGTCGGGTATTTTCCACTGAGGACTCTGAATTGTTCGCAACTCTTTGCTATGGAATCTGGAACAATAAGCATGGTGCAATTTTCAATGGCAAACACCAGGATCCTCTATATATAGTTAGCTATGCATTCCATCATCT
This sequence comes from Coffea arabica, assembly GCF_036785885.1. Taxonomy (NCBI): domain Eukaryota; kingdom Viridiplantae; phylum Streptophyta; class Magnoliopsida; order Gentianales; family Rubiaceae; genus Coffea; species Coffea arabica. The sequence continues at coordinate 31,936,853 of NC_092313.1, forward strand.
TGCAAAATTTCGCACAGCCAATTCCTCCCCTATGCACGCCAAGACTCCGCGGGATTGTCTTTCATGGACTACCCTGCCTTCACCTCATTTCAAGATCGATTTCGATGCTTCTGTTTCCACATGCTGAAAGGTTTTTGGTTTTGGGGTTGTTATTCGCAGTCACGAAGGTGTGTTCATTGCAGGTTTATCAAACCTCAAGAAGGCTCTGGGAATGCTAAACTTGCTGAGACCCTTGCTGGTAGAGAAGCAGTCTACCTTGCCACGATGCTAAAAATTCCAAGTTTTATTCTTGAGGGCAATGCGTTTTTAATTATCAAGCTTATCAATAACGAGGAGGACCTTCTATCCAGTTTAGGCTCAATAATTGAGAATATTCACTTGGCTTTATTAGATTAGCATGTTTTCAATGTACAGTGGGTTCAAAGAGAGGCTAATAAGGTTGTGCATTGTTTAGCTCATCATGCAAAAATAGCCAACCTTTCAGAAACTCTGTAGAATTCTCCTTCAAATTTTGTCAAGCAAATCATGCTGGACGATATCCAATAATCTCATTCATAAAGTTTCTTGTTTTATGAAATAAAATTTGAAATTTTATTCAAATTTAATTTATTTATTTGACAACCAAATTTAGAAAAGTTTTTATCAAATCAAACTTGCAAAGTTTAAATTTCTTAGATATAAGTTCCAAATCATGTCCGAATTGAGTCAAATTCAAATTGAATTTAGAACTTCATCAAGTTCAAAAAGTGATATTCGCATTTGATTTGAATAATTGTCAAATCAAACTCAAACTAGTTCTTACACAACCAAATAATATTCAAGTATTAAATAATTTGATTTATCTTTAACCCAAAGTTGGGTTCATAAATTGGCATGGTTATGGGGTAAACGTGTTTGGAGGCAAGGCTAGCTTGTAGTTTGGAACTCGCACTGTATAGCAGTCAGAGAATTGCTTTCCTTTCCTGCCCTTTCTTCCTAGGCATGTGTAATAGGTGCAAGCCAATTGAACACAATAGAAAATTTTCTTTTTAATGATTTCCACCAAACCAAATTAGAATAGGTCCACTTCCTTCCCATTCTACAAATTCTCTATTTCTATTCCTGAAAGTGTTTGCTGTTTCATGGAGGCAGGACTTTGTGTATAATGAAAATTCGACAACAAATGAAGAAATGGAAGAATAAAACTACATACATGGCAACTTCGTCGATTTTCTAATTTTTCAATTAACAAGTCATTAAAACAAACAAAGTTATTGAAGTGTTGTCACACATCAGCGTTCAATGATAATTGGGTCTCATTATTAAGAAGAGCTCATTTCACTTGTGTAACTTCGTATCAGACACTCGAACGTTTGGAGCATGAATATCATGTTGGTATAGGCGGTATACAAGCGCACAAAACATGCAGAAATTTGTATTATACAAATTTCACAAAGTGGAGATGAAGATGATGATATTGAGACATGTTTTAACACTATTCTTAATGTGTTATTTACCTCCATTACACACAGTATTTATTACATGTTTAAGGCAAATTTCCTCTAAAATATAACAAGATCTAGAGAAACTAAATAGCAAATGTTAATTTTTCTCACATAAGAATGATCAATTATTTTAGGTTAGTTAATTTGTTGAGAGACATGTTAATATATAGAAAAACAGTGTGTCTTCAAAGTTCAAACACAACTTTTGGCACCATAAATAACCACCGTTTGAAGTGAAAATGTGTCAAAATATTCTGAACATTATATAGAATCCGGCCTTGGATCCGATTCCTTGTTTGCACAGAATTGGATCTAGGCCGAACTCGATTTGTAAAGTAGGCCAATGACGATCCAAAGTCATTCTTGATCCAAGCCGGATCCTAGGCCATTTCCAAAATTGCAAACTTTTGGACCTCTCTATCCGTAGATCGACAGATGAATCCAACTTGATCGAAGTAAGAATCCTGCACCGAATTCTTTTAATAAATCCAGCCACAATTTTGCACTCTTATTCAAAGTCTCACTTTTGTTTCGTTTAGCACATTACACCAACAATCTCCCCCGCTAAGAGTGTAAGTGAAACATCAATATAACACAGCAATACCATGCATAAAAGAAAGTATCATTTGATTTAAACTTTCCTTTTAATGCAAGTATATCACCAAATTTAATCAAAACAAAGTTTGCATATAGCATTAATTTATGATTTGCAAATTAAACTACAAATACCACATACATCATATTGTAAATATTTGTCAATTCACAAAAAATGTTAACACTTTTATCGGCCATGTGCTCCATCTCAGGTTCATGATCATAAATAAAAGTAAATCCAACTTTTGTTAGAAGCAGCACCACTTCTTTGATCATATAAATAAAAACACTTTCAAACTTTATAGGACCAAACACTATAAAAGAATTTACACTTCATTAAGAGTATATTTTAGCATGCACTCAACCTCTTGTAACAACATGTACTAGTGGGGTAGGAATGTACACAACACTGTCTAGTGCTCACAACAGCCTAATAACTTGTTATTATTCATTAAACCTTTTCATCTAGCGGTAATACAAGAATCAAGGTAGGGTTTCTATTTCTAGTGCTTTTAGAAAAAAGCTTTCAAACCCATTTTCAATGACGTCAAATGCACCAAGTCACTAGAAAAAAAATTAGTCAATGGATATCCTTAATTACTATACGTTCTTACTTACACAATAAACACAAGGTCATATATATATATATATATATATATATATATATTGTCTAAGGCACTCAAGTCTTAGACTAACATGTCTAGAATTACTATTATTCACCTTATTCAACATTCCAGACATAGTGAATACACAATAAGCAATATGAAAAGATTAAAGATATAGGTTGTGGCCGCAATTCATTACTTTTATCCGGTAACCTACTCTTCACCTCTTTACAACATAGTGAATACACAATAAGCAATATGAAAAAGATTAAAGATATAGGTTGTGGCCACAATTCATTACTTTTATCCGGTAACCTACTCTAAGTCGCTTCACCTCTTTACACATGCAGTAGCCAACGTTATAATTTCAATAGTTTTTGCATCTTATGATCACAATATACTCTTGAAAAATTTAGAATAAATGTGCTTAATAGCATTAATTGTACCTAAATCCACTTGATAGTAACACATATACATGTTTTCTTATACTATTGTTTAGGTGTTTTTCTTAGACACACATGCATAAATATTGAATTATCATCAATTGAGAAAATAACACTTCTATTACCATATGTGCATGCATGTTATACACCTCTTTTCTTAGGTTATGTTTCGGCATATAATATTGTGTACTATATTTGCATGTCATAAACTACCAATTTACAAAGAATAAGAAGATTCAATCAAATAAGTAGAATTATCACACTTATTTAATAACCACCATAAATTTGTCACATAAACTTGTTTAACAAATGCACCATTCTTGGACAATATTAATCGCTCCTTGACTTTTAAACTAGTATTTACTTCTAGAAAATTTTCTTTTCTTAGACCATCTAACAAGGCTATTGTTGCTATTGTTCTTTTTTCGCATTATTTATCATAGGATCAATATACCTTTGTAGTATGAAGTGATTTCCTTTGATAATCAATTCCAACTAGGGGTAATTTTTAATAGTCACCCCCACTATGATATAACACAAAACTCTTCAGTCCATGATCTCAAAGTTTGAATATCAACACATGTAGATCAATTTACTTGGCCAAGGAGAGAAGAACTATCATGAAAACAAAATTCAAAATACATTTAACTAGAAATTTGTCTTCACCTTATTTGAGTTTTCCTTATACTCCCATGCAGTTCAAACTTCTCTAAGGGTTTTGATGGTGATATATGTAGAAATCATAGAGACAATCCATGAGGCTTTCTACGTAGCACTTCGTCCACTTTGTATTTCTTTCACCCGCCTTGCTATCATCATATTGTGTAGGAGAGATTTGTTACAATTTCGAATCACATCTTGAGTACATTTTCAATAGTAGATTTCATTGCACCAAATTACTCTCAAAATAACACTAAATAACACCTTAAGATTGTTGGTGTAGGTGATACACAAGCACATAAAAGTGTAAAATTTTGTATTACACAAATTTCATAAAGAAAGTGAGGATGAAGACGAGGCATATTTTGCACCATCCTTAAGGTATTATTTGCCTCCACTACATAAAGTATTTGCTATAAAATTTTGGCAAATTGCCTCTAGAATATAACAAGATTTAGAAAAACTTGATAGCAAATGTCAAGTTTTCTCACAAAAGAATGATCAATTATTTTAAGTTAGTTAATTTGTTAGGAAACATGTTAATATATAGGAAAATAGTGTTTTCCACATATCTTTAGCGTTCATAGACAATGCGTTTTCAAAACACAACTTTTAGCAGCAAAAATTACCGTCATTTGAAGTGAAAATATGTCAAAATATTCGGACTGTTTATATAGATACCGGCCCCAGATTCTTGTCTACACATAATCAGAACCATGGCCCAATCCAGTTTGTAAAGCAGGCCAAGGAAGGTCTGGTGCTGGATTGTTCTTGATCCAGGCCAAATCCATGGCCGTTTCCAAAATGTAATATTCTGGCCCTTTCTATCCACAATCCGACTGATGAATAGGCTTGATCCAAGCAAAAATCTGGTGTCGAATCATATATATATATATGTATATATATATATAATAAAGTCGTATTCTCATTCTTATCCCTTCATGTTTTCTCTTTCCTATGTGGTTTAACGAGACGACAAGTAGTTTTTTAATAGGATTCTTAATAAATTTTATTATTAAGTGCGTTATCAAGACATAGTGCATAGCACGAAATTTATGGAAAAGAAAAAATTCCAATCATATATATATATATATATATATATATATATAATAAAGTCGTATTCTCATCCTTATCCTTTTAATTTATCTCTTTCCTACGTGGCTTATTGACATAGAAAGTAGGTGCAACGCGCTCTATGAGTTAACCCCCTAATAACCTACGCTATTCTATCCCTCTTTTTTCTCTTGACTTTATAATTCTAGATAATCCTTCCATAATTATCTCTTCCATTCTCTCACCTTTTTTTTTCCTTAACCTTAATCGTCAAGCCTAAATTTCATGGGGATTAGTATAAATAATTTTGAATTATGTTTTTAACTCTCTCTCTCTCATCTTCAACTCAAAAGTTCGAAATATCAATTCAAATATTGGATTATCTTTATCAGATTATCGCTATTGAAGATGCTATACATTTTTACTCATATATATGGTTATCGATCTATTACTCATCACTTTGTCAAGCAGTGCAGATGTTTACACTTTTCCACAATGTTTTTGGAAAGTTTTTTTTTTTTTTTACTTCAATGCAAGGACCGGATTTGGAACTTCGTTTTTATTCCCTTCAATGCAAGGACCGCTTTTGGACTTTGTTTATACTCGCTGTATGTGGTCTATAATTTCCTACACCTTCTTTATAGTTAGGTCATTGAATTTGAATTTTCTAAGTTTTCAACAGTTACAGTTTGGTTTTTATTTCTGGTAAGGTTTTTATAATTAATTTGTTATTTCAATTTATGGATTCACTCTTCAATTCAAGTAGAATACATATTGCTTTTTTGGTTAGTGATTTAAAAGTGGCCTTTTGAACTATGTGTTTTCACACGATTTTTTAATTGCCTTTGACAATTTATTAATTATCTTCAACAACATATTAATTTTTTTTTATTTTGTAGGTTTCTGGGGTTAAAAAAATTTTGTGCAGTTTTCAATGTTTTCTTTTAGACTTTGGTAGAAAGTTTCTAAAGAACAAGAAGGTGTCACTAATTACATAAATAGCAAGACATCAAGTTCATTGTCATACAGCAGTTCATGTCATGCAATATACATCAGACTATTTAGATTTTTTATGTTTTTTGACTTAATAGCAAAATACATCTTATGTTTTCGTTTTGGTTTCTATTAGCCATGAACAGATTTAGAAGGTTGCTGTGTTCCTATGACTTGATTGATTCTGAATTCTTATCTTTTATTAATATTTCATTCGGCTTCTTTTCTTTTCACATTAACCTTTAAGCCATTTATATTAAGTTCCAAAATTGATGTTTTGGTAACGGGTTGGCTATTCTTTTGTTTACAGAAGATTAGCCAAGATTTGATCTTCCCTATTTTCAAAGTTTTGAATGTCATCATATTGTCGATTTTTTTTTTGCATTTTTAAATTTATTAATCACTGAATTAGATGTTTAAATTTACATTATAAGACTATTTTTGAATAACAATGTATTTAAGAAAGGCTATAATAGATTATACAATAAGTTTGTATTTCATGCAAATATTTTTTATGAACTACACTAAATAATTTATTATTTTTAGACAATTCCCATTCAACGAATGGGTACAAAACTAGTTCTTTGATAAATCTAACCTCAATTTTGCATTCTTATTCAAAGTTTCTCTTTTGTTTCATTTCGCAAACCAACATATCATCCCATTGGCTAATTCCTCAGAATATTGATTTTTTAAAAAAAATTCGACCAACTATGGCTCTAACACGGAAGTTTCCTCTTTCTGCACGACGAGCTGAAAATTTTTTTTAAATGTCAGGGGCGTCGTGCTTATACTTTTTTTTTTTTTTTTTTTGTCAACACAGGGGTGTCCGGGTCAAGACCTGAAGGCGGCCCGACTAATCCCCTGCGCCTGAAGTACCCCGCCCCCCAAGAGCACCCAGGCAGTATGTGAGGCCAGACTCGAACCTGTGCCACCCCGAAGATTACCCCCGAGGCTCACCAGCCGAGCTGACCCCGAGGGGCTAATCCCCTGCGTCGTGCTTATACAGCCCCACAATATATATATATATATATATTTAATTGCGACAGCCCATAAAAATTTCCGTTGTCTTAAGAAGGTTGGCTGTGGACCATTTCCGTTGTATCCTTCAGTTCAATAGGCTGTGGTCGTGATTGTCTATCCTTTTATCTTTAGCATATGTTGAAAATTGTGGCCAGTTGTGCGGGAATTTACATACTGACCAGAGTTTTCCAAGGTGGATGGAATGGATTAATTACCCGATATATATTTATATATATGTGTGTGTATTGGCTGATAATGGAGCAAATTTAGAACTAAAAACTTTGCATCGGGGTGTAAGAATTAATAATGGTTATAGCACGGCATTTTTCTATTATAATGGCTTTGGTTAATAACAAAGCGTAATTTAGCTAGTCCCAAACATATTCGGATTTTCATTTGGATCCTTAAACTTCAATGTAGAATACTCTAATTTTCAAAATATAAAAATTTTTGCAGTAAAACGATTGACGAAAATGTGACATATTTTATATATAAGAGGGACAAATTTATACTTTAGGGATTAAAGTATGGCAACATTTTATATTTTAGAGACTATAACCGAATAAATTATATATATTAGGTAGAAACACCTCGAGAGAGTTCATCAAAAAGTCCAATATGTAAGTTAAAAATCCAAATCTGATCCAAAAGTTTAAATTATTAAGTTTTGGCCCATTACGTACATATTAATCTCTCTTTCTCCATCTCTCGGACCAATGTGGAACATAATTCATTTACTCATGAATCTAACAAATCTCCCCCTTCATGAGTAACTCTTTACAGTAAACCCAAGTTTGCAGGTTCTTTTTCGAATCCACTTTAATACTCAACGCAAACTCACCTTACCATCTAAGGTCGCATTTTCCTCCAATCATGGACTCACTCTTCTGCAAAACCCATGGTGCACCTAATCCAACACCAGTCAAACTCCTTGGTACTTCGGTCTACTATTAAGAAGAGAATTTTTATCGTTCCAACTCCAAAAAAAATCTATTTGCCTATGAGCAGCCCAGTCTCGCAACCAGAAGGTTTGATACCATTTGTTAGTGAGAAATCTCGAGAAAGCCCATCAAAGAGTTCAATATATAAGTTAGGAATTCAACTCTGATCCAAAAATTAAGCTATTAGGTCTTAGATCCTTACTTACATATTAACCGCTCTTTCTCCATCTCTCTGATAAATGTGAGACATAATCCTTTACTCATGAATCTAATAATATATTTTAGGGACTAAATTGTTCTATTTTAAAATTTAAAGATCAAGTAAAACTTCAGGTATAATTAAAGGGTATAAAATGAAATTAACTCACCAAAAAATAAAAAAGAGGGTTGACATGGCTGCAGCAGTCATTTAGCGTTAACACTATTGGTAACCATACTCACATTAGTAATGACAATGATGTTTTAGAAAATAGAACATTAGGGAATTATCCACCTAAATAATCGTGCCTAATATGCAGTCTTCATCTTCTTGTCATTGTATTGTACCTTGAGTCATGGTAGTTACTTTCTACAATTTTACTTCAATTGTGTTTCGATAGTAGATTATTTAAAATAAATTTTTGCAAAAAATACTGTTACAGTTTTTTAATATAATAGATGAAGGGTAAAAAGATGATTGAAAAATGTATTGATGATGCAAGCAAACGAAAAATTGACAAATAAATTACAATCTAAACAAAGAAGAGGCCTGAAAGTGCCTCTGTTTTGTCATCTCAGAATAAGCTTTTTGTTTACTTTAAAATGTTAAAACAAGATTTCCAGCCCATAACATCTGCATTTTGTATGATTGAAAAAAAAAAAAGACCTAGGGGCAGTGGTGAAAATGTAGTAGCCTTAACTAGAAGTGGCAAAATGGATATATGGTTGATAAATGGTTTTAGTTAAATGGATAGTGGATCAAATTGATCCAATCCAATTAAAACCATTTAATAAATGGATCTAAATGGATGTCATTTAAATGGATAGTGTAAACCATGATCCATCCATTTATCCATTTACTCTCCCAAATCCTAAATTTAAGATCCAAATGTTTTTTTCCAAAAAATACAGATCCCCAAAGTTCTATCCTTAAATCACTTAAAACCTTTTGGTAATAACAAATGGTTGTACTACTACTCTATTCCAATTCTTCATAAAATTTGTTTAGTTCCAAGAAAATTTAACTGCTGTGGTCAATTTAACCTTTCGTCATTACTTTAAGTATCATTTTGTAAAGTAATGAACAATTAAGAACTAGCTACATTTTTATAACTTTTGAATGAATTGAATACGGCTTTACAGTGAAAAGAAGTTTACGTTTCCAATTTTTTGCACTCCTGTTCAAGAGTGATGTCTTGAATAAAAGTGGAGTTCTAATAAGAAATCTTATGTTATTTGACAAGTAAAATATTTTCGTCACATGTGCACGCAGTACCTAAAAATGTATGAAACTCCTTATTATACCATTGATATACAAGCTACCTTATATTACTTAGTAAATTAGGTGTCTTTTTTTTGGATAGTTGGGTTGGGTGATAAGGGGAGAGGGATTGCAAGTATGAGGATTTGGAAAAAAAAAAGGTGTCATTTACATATCTTAACCAATGTTGCGGGGACACTGGTTAGAAAAATACATTTTATAAATAAAAGAATTAAAAAAATAAAAATTATTTTGACACTGCATGATGCATTCTCGCTTTTTCTTTGCTTAAGAATATAAATGTTTGCAATCATTAGTACATGAGAGTTTAATTAAAAAAAAAAAGAGTAGAGACTAAAATATAATTTTGAAAAGGATGGAAGAAGTCTAGGAACTAGAAGCAAATAAAATGCAATTAATGTTATTGACAACTTGGCATGTGAGGAGGTTATGAAAGAAAGAATAGGTGATCCCACAATTAATTTGACATATGAGGAAATTATGAAAAAAAGAATAGATGGTCCCACAAGATTTTATCTCACATTTTTATAAATGTGTTTTCTATTTTTTAAGTTAAATAGATGTATATGGATAAGATGGATAATCCATTTAAATCCACCAACATAATTGAATTTAAATGGTTATCCATTTAAAACCATTGAATTTATATGGATCATCCAAATCCATTTAAGATTGGTTTATATGGATGGATTGGTGGATATGAATCCATTTTACCACTTCTAGCCTTAACCCTAAAAAAGAATTGATATTCGTACTTCTATTTTAGTTTCTTGCACTCTAATCCACTCACTAAATATAAATAATATATCTTCAAAAAATATGAGAGGCTAATTTAGGAGTGTAAATATCACTTCCTCTTAACATATTATAAAACTGATATTCACAATACATCCAGTTTTATTCACATTCACGCGCAGCATACACACGCTACAAAGACAGATGTGGCAGTTCAAGAGCCAAACAAAAGTCTCATCTCAGAAAGTTCTTCTGGGAATGGCGCTTTGTCATTAGTTACTGTGGGGCCTTTGTATTAAGCACGACTGCCCATGACATTTAAAAAAATAATAAAAAATTTTCAACCCATTGTACCTTATCAGCACGACGGACATAGAAGGAAAAAGTCAAAAAACCCCGTGCCAGGGCTATAGTTAATATTTTGCGGCATTAGTCCATCCCATTAAGGTTTAAGAAAAAAGAAAAGAAGAAGAAAAGCATTTATCCTGTTACACCCACTAAGGGTGCATTTGATAAAATTAAAAATTTAAATTTAAATTCATTAAATTATTAAATATTAAATCTAATATATTTGAATGCATATTACATTCAGTGATAAGAAAATAGTTTATCACTTAATTTTAATAGTAAGTTTTATCTAAAAAATTCAATATCACATAATTAATTCAGACGTTCAATTTTTTGTTATCAATGATCTGAATATGTTAAAATCTGATTCCATTAACTTTAAGTACTAAATTGAATTATCAAACAGGGTCTAAGACACCTTCCCACGCTCCCATCAAAATAGCAAACTTGTAAAGGGTTAATTTTTTTGCTTTAACAGGTCCAAATTTTATGAAATTACGAAGTGAGAGTTTTCTTTGAAGAAACAGTTTTCTTTGAACAGACTTAAGTAGGCTGTCGTTTTATGATCCTTGATACAAGAGTGCAAAACGAAATAATTGAACTTATTAAAATTTGGTATCTTTCTAGAAAGATACGACTTTGGCCTTCAACAAAATTTTGAGTGCTGACTAAATATATAGATACACCATCTAGTCTCTAATGGATATCGTGGTTGGTTGGAAATATTGTCATATTGTTACCTGCCTTTGTGGAGTAGAACCTACAATTCAATATCAATTTGTACAGATATTATCATATTAATAGAGAAAAGATATCAAAATCATAAGTTGTTTAAGCTTATCTAAAGGCCATGGCAGACTTTTCAACGCCATGACGCATAGAATTTTATTTTGCTCCTCCGAATTTGTACCCATATTACCATTTTATATAAACTTCAAATTTGGACACTTTGCACCTAAATTTTATGTATTTGTTCCATTGAGGACCGTATATATAAAGTACACTTTAACCACTATTAAGTGATAATGTATTTACCATCATCTTTTAATCTCGATCAATCATTCAAAAAATGTGTAAATATGCTCGATCCTCTATTTTAGTTAGTTTTTATTAACATTATTATTAATTGGAATTAACTGGTACAATCTAAAACATTAGAGTGCAAAGTGTTCAAAATTAAAATTGACAATGCAAGTTGATGGACCCAAATTAATAATCAATCACAAACCCACAGAAAATTATTCAAGGTAAACGATCAAAGAGGCAAAGGAATTTTTCTATTGATCAAGCGGGACTCTAGTTACACACAATGAAAAGTACGACGGAGATTCCTATACATATATAAAAAGACGAGTTGGTATTTGACTGTTAGTTGTTTTTCATTTGACTTTTTAGGGGCAATTTAGGTAACATGTCGGCATAGTACAACTGATCCAGCTTCAAGCGCAAGCAAGCTATGCTTATTGCTATGTGAGTTGACAAGCATACCCTTGATGGGATGATGATTACATTCTCAAATTCTGCTTATGTTGCAGTAGTGACAGCTTTACACTTTTAACCATGCAATTAAGACAGAGAGGTAGTTGGGTGAACTTGGAACTATTGCAAATGCTGAGTAAAGCAATTGAACTTGTGCAAAGAGTGGGACTAATTAAATTCAGTAACTGAAGCATCATTAAGACTATATGAATGCATCAAGATGATGATTAATTGACTACTCCATAGTGGAGGTGTAACTGCAGATGCTTTCCTCTCCTGAACTTCTGCATGTGCAATTGAATTCATACAAATTGTGGGATGATTAGAATGAGCAATTATGGCATCTTTAAAAATGGAGTAATGCATGAGAGATGAGAAATCACTTGGAAAGCATCTTTGAAGTGTAACTGCAAAACTTTTCCCTTCTATAGCATTTGTTAAGCAGATTTTTGAGGTAGCTGCAATAGTGGGGGTTGTTAATACAAAACATCATTGGTTATGGTTCATACCACAGGTTGTTCCTCTTTTCCTTTCCTTTCCTTGTGGTTTCCATTTCAACCCTTCGTGAAGGTATGCTTATTTTGCTACCCTCCTCCTCTTATGTTCCTTGATTAGATTTGTTAAAGTTTGTCTTTTGATATTTAAGTTCTTTGATTCAAAAATCTAATGTTCTTTTTTCCATATTAGCATTGTTATATATGTATGATAAGATATCAATGGGTTGTATCTTTGTTTTTTTTTTTTTGGAATCTACTTTTGTTTAATTGTTCCAGTCTTGGTGGAAGCAGGTTTAACTAATCATTGGATCCTGATGATCCCATTATTAGGGTTTGCTTTTCATATCCTCGTATACTTATGATCTGTTAAATAGTCTAAATTTATATACAATTCTGATCTCCTTTTCATGTCTTACTCCAATCAGTTGTGGGATGATCAAGCCAAAAGTTGTCTCCGAATGCTTGAAGACCATAGTATTTGAGCCATGTGTTTTCATCCTAAATTTCCTATTATAATCATTGGTTTAGTTACAACCAACAGTCAAACACCAACTCCTTTATATATATATATATATATATATATATATATATATATATATATAGAATACATTTGAGAACTCAACTTATTATTTTTCACCTTGTGAGAGTGTCAATGCAATTGTTTCCAAAGTTTCATTTCATTCCAAAATAATTTGATTCAAGGGCTTTGTTTGGTATTATTATTACAATACCAATGAGATATCATCACTTTAGTAACCTTGATCTCCTCTATTTTTTTTTCGGCACTAGGTTCCCTCATTTTTAAGAAAACAATGTTTTTGATTCTATACAAAATCATGCTTTATTTCACGGTAAATTTACCAATTAAAACACTCACTTGTTATGAATGATGAGTTCTATATATTTAGAAATCTAAATTTAGAGTATTATACATTGACAATTCTCTATTACTTTATTCCATATTCTTTTCAACTTAATATTACAAATTTGTTGATTGCTACTCTAATTACTTATTCACAACATAGGTATCAACTCTCACGGTTTGCGTGGGACTCTCTCCTAGTACTACTTACAAAAAGCCAAAACACAAATAGAAAGATTACTGACTTGTACTGCTTCAACTTATGTTTTGTGGCTCTCAGCCCTCTCACACTCACACATATATAATGGCGTGACTACTACTAGTACTAGTACAACTTGGAATTGAACTCTACGCCGCCCCACCATATTAACCAAACAAAATACCTAATACTAGGAACCAATTGCACTAACTTGATTTAACAATTTCCTACACAAGTTCGGGAATGCAATGTGAAATTAGTCCTGTTAATGAAGGTAAATCACCTTTTGTTGTCCTATGATTTAGTGCTTTACTACATAATCCATTATGATTTAAAATTTTATACATAATTCTCTCATAATTTGGATTAAAGTATCACTGTTAGTTTGTCTATGAAAACAACGGTCAATATAAAAATATCGAAGTCATACCAATAACTTCACAAATTCATCCTTTCACTACCTTTTTTTTGTTTTTCCATTTCCTTTTTCTTTCTTTTTCCTTTGGAAAAAGAGTAGATGGTTTACAAAACTGCTTTGGCTTATTAAATTTTAATAAATATTATTTTCTCCGAATACAAATTAGAAGAAAGGAAAATTTAAAAAATAAATAAGAAGTAGAAAATACCAAAACTTTAATAGTTTCAAATATCATTATAGGTTTCTAGACCAAATCTTTGATGGTGTTTTTTATTTTGTATTTATCTTGTTTTATCTCCTTTTTTTTTTGTATTTGGAAGTAATAAAAGGATAAATTTATTAATTTATTAGTTTAACTTTAACTTCTTAATATTAACTGTTAGTTTTAATAAAAAAAAACTAAGTATGACACTTTTACTCAAATCATGAAGAACTTATGTATAACTTTTAAGTTATAGAAAGATTATGAGGTAAAAGTGTAAAACTCCTACAAGAGGGGTAAAAGATAATTTATCCAATTCATAAATAAAAAACTTGGGTAAGTCCGGAGTACGGGTGGCCTCTGTAGAACTCACGGGTGGCCAGAAGGCCCAGAGCTCACCACCTCCTCATGGAATATTAAATATAAGAACTCCAAATTCCCCTCCTTATTTTCTCAACTATGGTTAACTTCTTCCGCTGGTTTCCCCGGTACCCTTTAGTCCGCCGCTTCCACCCAATGCGCTACCGTAGCATTCCTCTTCATATCCTGCAATGGCAAGAAGGATAATGCCCCAGCTCTACTCTCAAAAGCAGCAAAGCCTGGTAGCGGGAAGAAGAAGAAGAAATGGAGCAAGGTAAATCAAAAAGGAGAACTTGATGCTCATCACTTGTTCCGTTCTTTCCGACCATCTCAGGATTAACGGCACACTTGCAATGAATAACGGCTTACTTGCAAAGAAGGCAATCAGGAAATTGATGGCCAAAGATTCGATATGATGAGGATATCTCAATTGATGCAAGCCAGCAGACATACAGAGAATTACCAACACTTACACAAAGTGCTCAACTTTTCCTCGAAGAGTTGAAATGTTTTCTTTTTTTTTTTTGGCAGTCATAGACTTGTTTCTGTCTTCGAAGTAGTTCTAATTTGTATTCTATTGCTATGAGATATTATTGACCGCGTGCTGAAGGATCTGATTACTTCTGAGATTTCATGAAATTCATTGCCATAAATTTTTTGTCAAAAGTCCCAACCAAAAAAAAAAAAAAAAAAGCTGAGAACGAAAGACTACAACCTAATTTGTGGAAGATGATTTACTTATAAGCAAGTAAGTGGGTTACAATTGAAGCATAAGATTTGGAGAAAAAACCGTATACAGGTTTTGGAGCTTATCCATTCTAGAAAGAGAAGAAGACACTAATTGACTTCATACTCTGAATTTTTTGGGGACCCAACTCAAACTTCATTTACTACCCCCCCCCCTCTCCCAAACACGTTCTTTTCTTTCTTTCTTTTTTTTTTTATTTTTATAAGAGCCCAAACCAAAAAAAAAAAGAAAAAAAAAAGAAAGAAAGAAAGGGAACTCTGAAGCCTCTAGCTTTCCCAGCCTGATACTTGCACTGGAGGAATTTTAGAATCGTGGAATCTTATGTAGAGAATTTTCTCCCTTCGTAATACAGGTCAGTTTCATTAAAGCTGAAACGGGACGAAGGACCACTGGAATTGGAGTTCAAAGACGCGACATTGACTATCCAAAGCCTCCGCAGGCACGTAGTCCTCCAGTGCAGCATTGTGGGGACATTCATTTGGTGGAATTTATTAAGGCACACGTCAATCAATTGCAAATTGCTAACGTTCTAGATGAAAAAAATCAAGATTTTTATCACCTTCCCAGAATTTTGTTCAACAATTCTAAGTAATGCCAAAAGCTTCTTAGAATGTGATCTGAAGATTGTATAGAGTAGTTACCATGTGAGAGTAAGGTTAAGAAATTGGAGTCACATTACAATGTACATGACAGTGATGGTTTTTGGATGGACTGATGAGAGTCAATCAATACTGATGATTCCATCTTGACAAATGGCAAGCAAAGAAATTACTTAAACCTTGCACCATCGGATTTTTGACGGATTTTCAAGCTAGTACCAGCATTCAGCCATCATCTGGCCATGTTGATTTTGATCAAGTTTATACTAGTGGTTTCTGCTCTAGTGGGCTTTGCATCTTCCCAGGACCTTAGTATCACCTACAATGGATTCCGTTCCACGAACTTGAGCACGGACGGTATAGCTGAGGTCACGCCAAATGGCCTCTTGAAGCTAACTGATACCACCACGCAACAGCAAGGTCATGCCTTCTTTCCTAATCCTGTCAGCTTCAAGGATTCAGCTGATTCCTCAGCTTTCTCCTTTTCCACCACCTTCATCTTTGCTGTAGTGTCTGAATATCCTATTTTGAGCGGCCACGGAATTGCTTTCGTGATTGCACCAAGAAGAGGCCTTCCGGGAGCCCTTCCTAGTCACCATCTCGGCCTCTTCAATGAAACAAACAATGGAAAACCGACCAATCATGTCTTTGCAGTGGAACTTGACACGATCCAAAGCGAAGAGTTCCATGATATCAATAATAACCACGTTGGGATTGACATCAACGGGCTGAACTCCACACTAGCGGAGCATGCAGGTTATTATTCCGATGGCAACGACGTTCTTCAGAACTTGACTCTTATTAGTGGTAAAGCAATGCAAGTTTGGGTCGACTATGATGGAACAGCTAAGCATATAAGTGTCACATTAGCTCCAATATATGCTGGTAAACCAAACAAACCTCTTTTATCTTTACCTTATGATCTTTCACCAGTACTAAATGAAATCATGTATGTCGGATTTTCATCATCTACGGGTTCTGTGCCGACCTGCCATTGTCTTCTGGGATGGAGTTTCAAGATGAACGGTGTGGCTCAAGGGCTCGATCTTGCTCAACTTCCTAAGCTTCCACCAGTTGGGCCTAAGGAAAAGTCCAAAGTTTTAACAATTGGTTTACCTATCATTTTGATTGCTTCCCTGTCAATTGCAATCTCTGGTGTAATATATCGTGTGAGAATTAATAAGAAGTTTGCAGAAGTGCTTGAGGATTGGGAGCGTGAGTATGGTCCTCACAGATTCAAGTACAAAGATTTGTACATCGCTACAAAAGGGTTCAGGGACAAGGGATTGCTAGGAAGCGGGGGTTTTGGTAAGGTATATCACGGCATCCTGCCTAGCTCCAAACTTGAGGTTGCTGTCAAGAGGGTATCTCATGATTCTAGGCAAGGAATGAAAGAATTTGTGGCAGAAATCGTCAGCATAGGCCGGTTACGCCACAGAAATTTGGTTCCACTTTTAGGTTACTGCAGGCGAAAAGATGAACTGCTATTGGTTTATGAATACATGCCAAATGGAAGCCTGGACAGATTTCTATATGAGCAGCGTAAGTACACCCTCAATTGGAGCCAAAGATTTCGAGTCATAAGAGGTGTAGCATCTGGATTGTTTTATCTACATGAAGGATGGGAACAAATAGTGATCCACAGAGATGTAAAGGCCAGCAACGTCCTGTTAGACAGTGAATTGAATGGAAGATTAGGAGATTTCGGGCTTGCCAGATTGTATGATCATGGAACAGACCCTCAAACAACTCATGTTGTTGGAACACTTGGATACCTCGCACCAGAGCATACTAGAACTGGCAAGGCTACAACCAAAACAGACGTATATGCCTTTGGGGCATTTTTGCTTGAGGTAGTCTGCGGCAGAAGACCAACAGAACCACATCCCCCAACAGAGGATGCCATTTTGGTTGATTGGGTATTTTCTTGCTGGAACAAAGGGCAAATTCTTGAAGCAGTTGATCCAAACATGGGACTTGATTATGTGAAAGAGGAGGTGGAATTGGTTATGAAGCTCGGATTGTTGTGCTCGCAGTCAGAGCCCACGGCAAGGCCAAGCATGCGTCAAGTTGTTCTATACTTGGACAGCGCTTTGGCACTGCCAGATTTACTCTCACTTGGGATTTCTACCACTGGCCTGTCTTTTGCATGTCACGAAGGTTTCAGTGATTTTAAGTTATCATATCCATCTTCAATGGACAAGCCATTTTCACACACTTCCTCCTCTGTTGCAGAATCGCTACTATCTGCAGGTGGGTGATTGAGGACAAAGCTTTCTGTTAATGACTTTTGTGCGAATTATGCAACTGATGTAATTGTTGATCAGTAAGTTTAGTTTGGCATTAGGGAGTGAACAATGTACCAAAACAACAAAAACTAGTGCAACACATCTTTTGTCCCATTCTCGATTCCACTTTTATTATATTGTTATTTTTCCTTTATAAACATTATGTTTTAGTTTTTTTTATTTCCTTAAGATCCAATAACTATTAACTTAGTAATACATAAAATTTAACAGACTTAAAAAATCAAAATGTGTAAAAAATGGGAATTTTTAATGCAATTTCTGCTTATTTTTTAATTTTCTATTATATATAGTTTTTTTTAAACTGTTGTATTCATTTTTTATTCAATTAATAGTTACTGAATCTTAAGAAAACAATAAAGAACTAAAACATGATATTTATAAAGGAGAAATAATAATATAATAAATTGTGAGAAAGAGAGTAACTCAAGAAGTTGGACAAAAGATCCGTTGCAAAAAACTAGCCATTTGATGAGGAATTTAGGAAGTTTAAATGAGATTGGAAGATCATTTTAGCCAGTTATTAATTCATAACAGAACCTATACATTAGAGTCTTAAATGTATATCCAGCCATCTTCTCTATCTGAAATGTATATCCAGTTATCCAGTCATCGTCACAATACTATATCACTACTTTGTTGTGAAGTTTTTTTTGACCATTTGAGCTAGGATTTGGAGTTCACGGTGATATCTTGCAATTTGGTTTTAGTTTTGTACCATCAATTTACACATAAACTTAACAGTAAAATACTCTTATAGATGAACAATGGCCTTCAAAATGAGCAACTTTATTCTTAATTTGGCAAGATATAAATAGACAACTCAACGGAAAGTTGCATGAAAATGCTTCAATAATGAAATTGTGGAAAATTGCTCTTTCAATGCATAGTGAACTAGTTCGTAATTGTCAAAGTCAAATATGGCTGTGGAGACACAATTTTGGACCACCGAAAGGAACTGGACCGGCCATCAAGCTAGCAATGATAAAGGCAAGGGAGCAGCAATGGAGGAGAATTCAAGTAGCAATCACACAGCGACAGCTTTTGAAGATGATAGAAACCAAAAGGGCTACGGATATTCGACTTCATTCTCATCTTGAGGACATCTACGATTTAAGCTCAATGTTTATGGAATGCTCATTTGTTTTAGCTAGGGAGGAAGTGAGGAATAGCTTAGCTAACCTCAGTTTTTATGCGCTAAGCATATATTTTGATGAGGAATGGTTAAATCCTCAGTGTCGCAGACACTTGTATAGTGCAGCTTGAGCCTTTGTTCATTAAGTGTAAATTTTTACACAAGTTAATATAATTAATTATCGTTTCCGGAAAAAAAAAAAAAAAAGAAAGGAACTGGACCGGACGTTGGTTCAGTGTCTTCATCGGATATGGACTTTTTTTATTTTGGTTAATAATGAGATATGGACTTAAAGTGTCCCACATTTTAGGAAAATATTATTTGCACTCCTATTCTTATTAATTACACTCTCAATATCATTTTAATTGTATGTTTTCATTTATTAGATTATATGATAAAAATGATGAGAGTGCAAAGTGCAGATAATATTTTTCCATATTTTAATAATTGCATTATTGACGTGGATTCCGGAGTATGTAGGTCGGCCGAGTAATTGACAAATCTAGGGCTTCTATAATTGCTAATCCCAATTATGTAACATATGGAGACATTTACACAATAATATGTAATAACATAACAGATAGGGTTAAGTACATTTACCTCCCTTGACA
The DNA here is from genome assembly GCF_036785885.1 of Coffea arabica. Lineage (NCBI taxonomy): Eukaryota > Viridiplantae > Streptophyta > Magnoliopsida > Gentianales > Rubiaceae > Coffea > Coffea arabica. The sequence goes on from NC_092313.1 coordinate 31,956,628, forward strand.
TTTGACCATATTACTAAATAAACCTATGATTTGACTAAGTAACGGATACCCTCACAGTTACTTTTGTTAATTTAGTGTTATAGAACAAGTGAAAAATCGAAATTGCCCATAAAGTAGATTTTTTTTTTTTTTTTTGTAGAAAGAAAAACAGATTAATTCCTAAGGAAAAAAAACACTTCAAGCACATTTAATTCATGAAAAGATCATTTTGAAGTGAAACTGTGTTTTATTCAAAGTTGAACTTCAATAATCAAAGTTGAACTCTTTGGTTCTGATCATTTCTTGATCAAACAGAGGGGCTTTTTCTAAGTGTCAGTGGGAGGTCTCGAATCCAAGACCCCTCACTTATACTCTCTCTAATAAGTGTGTATTTTGCATGTTTTAAGCATATTTTATTACTTAGTTTTTGGTGTATTTTAGTTATTTTAATAGCTAAATAACCAGTTTTCTAATGAATTTTACAATTTGTGGTTTAAGTAAGAAAAATTTCATTTCTATAGATTAAAATGGTGAAAATTTCATGTTTTTGTAGGATTTAATGACTCAATCATCAAATGAAGTTAAGTACGAAGATATTTGAATGGTTCTTGATGATTTGAAGTAATTTAAAGTGAATATGAAGTGTAATACGTTCAAAGTGTGAAATGCAATCAAATTCAAAAGAAGAAAAGTTTGACAATTCTGACACTTTTTGATATGTTGGCTATAACTCAAGATACAAGCATTGGATTGAAATGACTCTTTAACCATTTTGAAGCTAAGATATAGGGTTACATTTTATATGAGACATGAAAATCTAGTTCATGAGTTTTCATGGTCAAAAAGCTGAAAAATAGAGCTGTATTTCTATTGCAAAAAGCTGAAATAGGCTTCTGACCATTTAGGGGTATTTCTATCATTTTCAGTCTACAGACATCCAAATGAGATCATTCTTGATGCATTGGAAAGGGTACTCAATTATCTACAATTTTCATGTTTTGTGTAAAAACTAGTTCACCTTCTATCATTGAGAAATTTGTGGTTCAATTTAGTGCAAAAATAGAACAATTTCCAGAATCATCAGAAATGTGCCAAACCTGCATGTGAGCAATTACGAGGATGTTATGCGACCTACCCCACATAACCTCATTTCAGCTAAGCAACATATGGCTTATTCACACAACCTTTTTGAATCATTTTTTTTTGAAGCAATTTCTATGAGAACTGCCTAAGAAATCATGGAGGCTCGTAGAATCCACGTTTAGTGATTTCAAGAAGCAACTTGCACCAACTTTAACAAGTTATTTTAGAGCTTGATTTTTCTATAAATAGGCCTTTCAAGACACATTTTTGCTGAACCTTGTAGTCTAGAGAAACTACACAAAATGTAGTCTTTCACTAGAATTTCCTATTATTCCATTCCAATTCTTTCTCAAATTGGATCCCAAATTGACATGATTTGTAGTAAAACACCGATTTAACTATTGACATTTGAGTCAAGAGATCCATGAATTTGGATCCTGAGTCGACCTTGCTTGACGGATGGGTCTTGTAGTCAAACTCCCTTCTGCATTAGTTTATTAGTGCAGTATAATTTAGTATAGTTAGTTTCATTCAATTCTTATATGTAGCTAGACAGAGATGAAGTTGAGAGAGAATTTGGATTTCAAGTGACAATACGGATAGCAATGAGGTAGGGGACCCCCACCCCGTCCTCTAAAATCTCCTCCCGCCCTTGCTTCATCTTTTGCTTTTTCTATCGCCCTACTCCATTCTCCCGGCTATTTAATTACATTTTTTATTTTTCGTTTTGACATTATTTTTTATATATAACATCAATAACAACATTGTAAAATAATTTTTTAGTTTCTTAACTAAATATTCAATGTAAAATCAAGATTAAAAATCATTTTGATTTTTTAAATTCATTTCTCTACTTGTGATAGCAAACCTGAACTTATAATCATCATATTTGTTTAAATGACTTACAATATTTTAAAAATTTTGAAGTAAACTAAAAATAACAAAAACAGTGTTTTATCATAGAAATTATGATTTTTTTGTTCTTATATTATAATAGATATCCATATATTGTTGATGTATATTTAATGTATATAACAAATCTAAACTCACAACCATTATATTTATTTTAATTTTTGATGAATAACTTACATTATTTAAAAAATTCCAGTAAATTAAAAACAATCAAAAACTATATATAGATATTTATTTTTTTAACTTTATATTAGTAGTGGGGGACGATGCAAAGATAGGGTAGAGGTATCCTCCCCCATCCCCAGCTCCGTTTAAATAGGAGAAGAAAAATCCCCCTACCCCTGCTCCCGCCTCGCCCCACCTCCTGTCCCATGACTCTTCTTGCTGGATGGCTGCGTTGCCATCCTTAAATGATATGGGTGACATCTTTTCTATCACTTTATTTCTTATATTAATTCTAAAGTTTAGTTATACAAGTTTGGTTCTTGTTTTCTTAACTTTTAAATTTTGGTAGTTTGTAAACCTAAGAGAGTGGATGAACTTCTATGATTATTAAGTGATGTTTTTATGGTTATATGAGTTTATTTCTTAACCAAGTTATTTAACACTTTTGCTTCTACAATCATGATTAATTGGCTATTAGTTGTGATCATCTAAAGGTGGTGTTCCATCAATAACCATTGTGATTCAATACTAGTTCATAAAAGCATTAAATCTAAGGAATTAAGTCACTAATGTAGGGTTACACCTTTGTGGCTTTGATGACTTGTTTCATGTAATTTCATAAAAATTGAACTAATCTATAATTATTTTCATATCACTTTAGTGGGTGTGGAGTAGTTATAAGCATGGTTGGCATATTGGGAAAAGCATATATTACGTACATTTGGAAATTACGCTATAACTAACTAAGGTAATAAACTCAATTGACCAGTTATTTCATTTGCGTGCGTAGATAAGAATTCCATACTTTAAGCACATTTTTTTGTCAATTTTACTACTTTAGTTGCATGTTAGCAGTGTAAATTTACTTGCTTTATTTGTTATAGTCTAAATAATAGAAAAGTCCGAATACCACCGGTAATTAGCAATCTTTCCTATAGGATTAATACCAAATGTCCCCTATACTCTATAAATGACCTGTATACTTGCAGAAAATAGGATGTTTAGGTTTTTAAAATTTGATGTAAAGTAAAATCTCGTCACCCTCCATTGGTACCACCCAACCCAACCCAACCCTTCCCCCGATCAAACAAAGTGTTTCTTTCCGTATCATTTTGCTGATATATCTTCATTCCTGAATTTTCATGGGTTCATTTTGCAAACTAGTAGTAGGATTATACGTTATAGCTGAAAGACGGCCAGGAACGGGGCATCGTTGCACCAGTTACGACAAGGTGAACAACATGTTATGGTCTTTGGATGAAACAAAGAACCTTGTTAGACACGTCTACCCACAGCCATGGAAAATGGAGCTTTCTTCCAACTTGCTGTTTCCACAAATTAATTTTTTTTCTTCTTGATTATGTAACATTTCGTTTTAGGTTAACTTCACTTTGCACCCTTTAACTTATACCACTTTTTCACTTTACATCCTAAACTTTAACTTTTGAACACTTTGCACTTTAAATTCTTAATTTTGGACACTTTGCATTCTTAACTCTTAAGTTAGTCGTATTTAAGTCCAATCAATAATTACATTCGCAAAATTAACTAGATAAATGATGACAAAAATTATTGATAATGTACCATTTTATTCTAATTGTGATACCTTAGCTTTTTGGACCACTTTCAGGATATGATCATTGATTTGTATGGTCTCAATCACTAATATTTTTTTTTGCAAAATTAATGAGATAAAAGATGATGCAAATTAATGATAATATATTGTTTTATTTTTTTCCATGATAACTTAGCGCCTTTTGACCACTTTCAACACAATGTCATTGATTTGCTGGGTCATCCATGTCGTTAATTTTATTGAAGTTGTCATTGATTGAATTTAAATGGGATAAATTTGAGAGTTTAGGTTACAAAATATCCAAAATTAAGAGTTTAGGGTGTAAAGCATTTAAAATTGAAGTTTCAGTGTAATACAAGTCCGAGATACAAAGTGGAGTTAGTCCTTTTTTCTTACTTCTATGTTTTGTACATCAAGGGATACAAGGAAGAGGGAATTAAGAAAAAAAACTCAGAGGATAATAGTTTGAGGAAATTGCCTTGAGAAGGGGTTATTAAGTTGTCTTGCTCAGTCGAATTTGAAGGAGATTGGTGAACTTTTGGTGGGTATTGAAGGTATGTGCCACGGAGGAGGATGGGCTCATGAAGTTCGACGGTGGTAAGCAGAACTAGAACCCAAGAAGGGTATTTTGGAGTTATCAAGCCTTTTTTCTTTTTTGATATCAGCATCATGTTTAACGTCTTTCAATTGTAGGGGTGCACCTAATAAATATATATACATTCAAGGGGGTTCACTATTATTTGATCAAACTAAGGTTTTATTTTGTAATATGGTCAAAGTGCAAAGGAGGTAAATGTAATTAACCATAACAAATTTTGATATACTCTGAAAATTGTTCATTCACTAGATTTCAAATCAAACTGACAATGCTTTTTTCCAAAGATTCTCTACATTTTCTCTATAAAACCTTCCGACATTTTTTTTTCTCCATGTAAAGGTCTCCCTCAGCTTTTGTTTTATTTTCAATAAAGTCTCTATTTGTGTATTTTAGTGAAAGCTTTCTCTCCTAATGTTTACTACTGTGACTTTTTCTCCATCATAGAGTTTTCTAATGAGAGTTTTCTTCTCTCTTAGAATAACCTAATGAGAGTTTTATTTAGTTTCTTATGTTTCTTTATTAGATTTAAGAATTTTTCTTATATCTATATATTAAATTTGGGATTTCTTAAGTTATTTTGTCAGATCTCAACATCGACTTTGAATTTGAACCAGTTTGATGGCAAATATATTAGTTTTGACATGCACAAATGTTCATTGGGTTGCTCGTAATTTTTTTGATCCATTGGAGTCACAGTGTAATCTTTGTTATTTTCTAGATTTGTTAAATTTAGTGATTTTTTAGATTAATTGTATCTATGACATGTTTAATGTATTTTTTTGACATTGATGCAGATTCCATGAAATGAAATATTATATTTCATATTAAAAAATATATATTTGAGATCAATCTCATCCACATTATTAATTGCAACCTACAATCCAGACCGTGATTGTAGGAAATTGTAGGTTCTCGCAATCTGCAATGGAGACCCCAGATTTCACCATGCAAGTGTACCTTGGACCTTCAATGCCCATTCTGGAAAGGAATGGCCTAATGAAATTTGTATACTCTTTTTTTTTTCAATACAATGTGCAGGTTTTTACAAAATAATTTCAAATTTCACACTGTGGTTCAAAATTATTTACATTGTTAAGCAAAAGGTGTTACAATTTGTTCAAATAGACTTACACGTCTTGAAATAGTTGGATAGACAATCCTCCTCACCCTTGATTAGATAATTTTAGATATCTATACAATATATTAAGATAACATCACTATGTCATATAAACACTCAGTATTAATTTTTAAAATTTTTAAGGGTTAATTATATTTACCTCCCTTGAGATTTGACTAAATTACCGATCAAACCTTGAGGTTTGACAAAATAATAGTCAAACCCTCAGACTGAGCAAAACTTTATCAAAAGCATCCCTACTGTCTCGAGTCATTATTAAAGCTAGTATGGTCAGCAAAAAATTAGTGTGACAGTCCCAAAATGCCCTTATACAGGCCATGTTTCATCAAACCATAGTTATTAAATCCGGTCCGGCCCTTGCGGTCGAACCGGTTAACCCAGTGAACTGGCCATTGGGCCGGGCTGGGTTTTAGATTGGATTGTTTTAGCATGCAGACCATTGGCTACTCAACGATCCGACGGTTGGACCGGATTAAATTGGAAACCTGACCGATTTTGTCCACGAACCAGCTTTTGTGGGAAAAAATTTGTTGGCTTTTCTAAGATTCAAACCTCAGACCTCTGGCTAAAGCTATAACATACTTACCACCAGACTACTTCTCCAGATGTTAATAGAATAGCTTTCGTATAATATATAAATGTTTTTGTCAATTCTATCTTTTTTTTTAAAAAATATCTCTAAAACAAATTTATTTGGAATCTTTTAATAAAAATTTATGACTCCCAAACTCTATTAAGTTATAAAATGGATTTTAAAAATAACATATTACATAATTCATTTTAAAGATAAATATTATTTTTAATAATTTTTTGCACTTAAAATTCGTAAATAAGCTAGATAATTACACTAAATATAGATAAAATTTTGCACTAGAAATTTGGTGGATTACTAAATAAATTTATGTTTTATTGATTCTTATATGATTAATTATTCTATAACAAATTAAATTAAATGAACATTTGCTATGACATTATTTATTACAATTTATATCATATATTTTATATCAAAAATTATAAAACATAATATTTATATATATTTAGTGACCCACTGGTTCAACCACTCACCCACTGGTTGAACCAATGACTCGTTGACCCATCTCCTTCGCCGGGTTCTCTCCCGGGCCGGGTTTAATAACAATGCATCAAACACATGTCGACATATTGCTTACATAAAAAAATATAAACCAAAAAATTGAATAAAATAAGAATTCACCTCAAAAAAATGAAAAGAAAAAGGAAAAAAGGTCGTGTGGTAGACTCCCTTTCAACTCTACAACTTCAGTGTTTACATCTCAACAAATTTGTTTGTTACATTGCTTCCAACCATTCACCCTTCTTTGCCATAAATTCCATCACATATTCTGATTCTTCATTCATCTTTTCTCCTCCTTATTCATTTTTCTAAAACAAAGTCGTTGCTTTTTTCTCTTCCATCTAATTTTTTATTTCTTCTTTGGTTAAGCCATTAAGAACATATGAAGATACGGAACATTATGGTGCTGGATTCGCACCAGAATTGATAGACCATGTCTAGAGAAATCATTTGCTGTTGCTTAGATACAGAAGTGAAACTATTATCTTCAAAAAGTCTTGGTTACTAGATTTGTGATTTTTTTTCCCAATTTGTTGTAAATTGAGATTTGGAAGTTTGTCCTTCATATCATTTGAAATGCTTGTCTTAAATTTGGTAAGGGATAGGAAAAATGTTAAGTCTAATCTCAGGAAATTGATAAACAAGAATAATAGGGTTCTTGTCAACTCAATGATGACAATAACAAAACAAATAAATCAAATAGAGAAACACAGGAATTTATGTGGTTCAGTCCAATTGACCTACGTCCACGGGCGAACGGATAGCAGATTTACTATATATAATAGAAAGAGAGTACAAAATCCTAGGAAATAATTCCCAGGTCCAAAAAAAAGATACCTAAAATTGAAAACACAAAAAAGCCTAAATAGCACTAAATGTTTAATGGCCCAAAGGCCCATGACTTGCTCTTTTGGTTTGATGCCAAACCAAAATCTCTCTTAGACTGGGGCGTGGCCTCCCTAAAACTCTCTTGAAATGGTGCATATGGCACTTGAGTTGGTACCCTTAGTACAATTAAACTCACTTAAGTCCACTATATTTATAACTACCAAGAGGATATATTTCTTTATAAAAGTCCCGATGTGAGATATAAAGACAAACTCAACAAATTTCCACCTTGGTGTGTATCCAATATCGGTAAATAGTAGACAAATAGCAAACAATCTCCACCTTCTCCATAAAAGTCCCAACGGATCTCAAAGAACCACAAAAATTCCAACGAACCAAGATGCAAAAGGCTCAACAGGTCTCAACGAACCAAATCTCACAAAAGATTCAACAAATCCCAACAAGTTGAAAACCTCGAACATAGTAATCTTACTCCATCTTCTTCTCAAAACCTTCAACGAGTTCCAACAAACCAAATAACTCTTCTTCAAAATCCAACTGAACTCCAACAAAAATATTTTTTTCTTCACTCTCTGTAGCATCCAAAACCTGTTATTGTCATTAAGAACCCAAAATCTGACCCGACCCAAAACCTGAAACTTTGATACCAATTTGTTAGGTCTAGTCCCAAGAAATTGATAAATGAGAATAATAGGGTTCTTGCCAACTCAATAATGATAATAACAAAACAAATAAATCAAACAGAGAAACACACGAATTTACGTGGCTCAGTCCAATTGACCTACGTCCACAGGCGAAGAGATAGTAGATTTACTATAACAGAAAGAGAGTACAAAAAAGAGAGTCCTAGGAAATAATTCCCAGGTCCAAAAAAAAGGCAGCTAAAACTGAAAATACAAAAGAGCCTAAATAGCACTAAATGCTTAATGGCCCAAAGGCCCATGACTTGCTCTTTTGGTTTGATGCCAAACCAAAACCTGTCTTAGATTGGGGCGTGAGCCCCCTAAAACTCTCTTGGACTGGTGCATATGACACTTGGGTTGGTATCCTTAGTACAATTAAACTCATTTAAGTCCACTATATTTATAACTACCAAGAGGATATACTTTTTTATAAAAGTCCCGATGTGAGATACAAAGATACACTCAACAAAAAAGGCTTGTGTAAATTTGGTGAGGGATAGGAAATGGATTTTTTAAGAACGTAATGGAGTAGCTGGTGATTAATCTTCACTCGCAATTTTTTATTTTATTTTTCTTTATTTTTTCAATTTTGAGGTTAAAATTTGCTATCCGAAAGATGGAAGCAGCCAACATTGGTTCATTTGTCTTGTTCATGTTCTACTCCGATGAGAAGTGCTCTGCTGCAAAAGTGTGGACTTTCGTCTTTGCTTCCTATGGGAAAGGAGAGATACATTTTACTCCCCTGTGATTTAGCGATTTTTTACATAACCCCCTATAATTTCAAAAACTATATATAACCGCATTATAGTTTGGATTAAAGTATCAAAATGACAAAAATGATCATTTATAATGAAACCCATGAAAATATTGAAATTACGCTTGTTTAAAAATTAAAATGGCTGAAATGAACAAAATATATAAACATAATATGCATGACACTCTGACCCCATATAATTTTATGTTTTACCATATAACCCCTTTATGGTTTAGTGTTTTACCATATAATCCCCTTATGATTTTCAAAATATATGCATAACCCCCCGTGGTTAATAAATAATTTTCAATTTTATATAATGGTACTTTTGACATTTTAATTGACTCTATCATGGGGTGCAAATTCCGTTATTTTAATAGTTTTAATCCAAGTTATGAGGGGGTTATGTATAGTTTTTTAAACTATAGGGGGTTTATGTGAAAAAAATGCTAAACCATAGGGAAATAAAGCTTATTTTGCCCAAAATTTTAATATGGCTTAGAATTTTGCAGATAGAGATCTACAACTACACTTAACAAATCAGATTTTACAAGGTAAAATTCATGCATCAAATGGAAGACTGGCATGCAAAGTGCAAACTCTCTCTTTAATCGCCAATTAATTTTCCCTCTCCGCTCGCATCTGTACAGCAGTTAATCCTCTCATCTAATGGAGGTATTGGAGTTTAAAAGACAACTGAATTTTGTTAATTTTATAAATTCAGTCAGTTTTCATGCAATTGTCTTGGTTTTTAATCCGGTATTGGATCCTAATAATACGCAGGCATAGGCTTTGCTGAATTCACTTAACTGAAATTGGCGGTTGGATCATGTTGCTAGAGACTGAGTGTCTGAATATGTTTGCAGTGAAAAGTTAAGTAGAATGACAAAACTGATAGTTCCCAAAGAAGACATCGCAGAGCCAATTAATAGCAGCACAAAAAGAACGGCACTTGCAAACGATACCATTGCTGCTAAGCATCCAAAAACAGAGTGGATGTGTGCTCTTAATCAATATCTTCACTATTTTGATCACATTTTGTCTAAGCAATTTATGTAGGATGTACCATAAACTACTTAATGCTTTTGTTAAGGATATTCCCTGCTACAAACAGGTTAATATTTTCACTATTTCTGCTAATCAATATCTTCAGTTAGTAGATCACTTGTTAGTAGCCTTTTAACCTGTTTGTAGCAGTGGGTGTGTTCTTAATCAATATCTTCACTATTTTGATGTCACTTTTTGTCTAAGTAATTTATGTAGGATGTAGCATAAACTACATAATGCTTTTGTAAAGGATATCGCCTGATACAAAGAGGTTAAAAGCCTAATAAGAAGTGATCTTATTAGCAACTACTTAATATCTCATTATATATCTGATTTTCATATTCTAACATTAATTTCATAAATCATATGCGTCTAAGCAGCTATACAACACATTCAACCACAAAATTTGGGCAACCTCGCGCCAACTAGTTTAATTTAAACGCAAAGTAGTATTAGTAGAAAGCAAACACCAACAATGAAAATTTTTCCTAATTACCCCATCAATATGCTTTCAATCATTGACTCTCCACCAAACTTTATCATTGTGGCTTAAAGAATCGACACCATTTGCTATAATATCTCTTCACCCCCTCAACTAAAATCTTGGTTCCGTCTATGAATTCAAATCCTTTTGTTGATCGAGATAATGAATGCAAACAGCTTGTATGTATTTTTTCTGGCTACTTATACAAATCACATCCAATTAACATTTGGTCGCTTTTTATATTCGTAGGACTATGCATAAAGAGAATTAACAAAAGGAAAAAAAAATACATTTGTCAACAGCCATTTGTAAATCATCATTATCTCCTTTTATGTACAGCCGTTGGTGTCAGACTGTCAGGTAAAATTTTAATATGACCTAAAATTTTGCAGATGAAGAGATCTATAACTATACTTCTGATGAAGGTTGGAAGCAGATAACTTTATTTAACAAATCAGATTTTACAGGGTAGCACTTATGCATCAAATGGAAGACAGAAATGCCAGTATACACGGAGTAATGAGTGAAAATTGGAACCCTCTATGCACTACTCAGAAATTTGCTTGAAAAGTTTCATACGCGTGCAGGTTTGAAGATATAAATTCGACGTCCCGTTTATGTGGAGCATATGAGATCGACTGTCCTTTTCATCTCACCAAAGGAAAATGAAAGGGAAAAAGAAATCATGAAAATAACAGTAAACTCGCATTTTTTCTTGTTATTAATAGAATAGTGAGACTAACAAGGTGCCAAGACAAATTTTAATTTTAGTATGACAGAAGAAAATAAACCTGTTTTCAGACTTGTTGCAGAAAACAATTCCAGTTCTGGTGGCGGCGTTTATACTGGTTGCATGCCCAGCCTCGAAAGATATTGGATTCAGGTATATAGGTTTCCATTATAAAACCTGATTCTTGATGGGGCAGCGGGGATCAGAAGCCTATTGGATTAGTTTTTAAATGAAATGTGCAAATGAATAAATAAAACACAGGAATGTACAAAGAATTAAAAGTTGAAAGTTTATTTGAGGTTTTTGCAAGTTACAGAATCGATTTTCTTTATTGTACAGTATTTGAGTTAATATAAGGCTTTTATAAATTGTATACATTTTTTTGTCCAAATCAGTGTCTTGAAAACTAGAAAAAATACTGAATACTAAATATTATGTATAAATTTGTTTGTGCTAATTTTCAAGCTGGTGCAAAAAGTTATTATCATTATTATAAAATATTTTAAGTTATTTTTATGAGTATTAAAAATTATTTATAATTTTAAATATTTTAATATTTCATGTGACTAGAGGAAGATAGAGGAAAGCGATTGGACATATGAAAGTTTAACTTTAACGTGGCAAAATCATCAACATAGTTATTATTGCATGATTGCGTCCATTTATGGGTACGTCTTTAAATATTCGATCTATGCCGGTTTTATCTTTGGACTTCGGATGTAAAAAGTTATACCTCTTCTACTGAATCTGTTTTTTTAATACTTCTGCGTCATAATCGGGATCTTAAAAATGATTGTACCCCTTTGACTTTATCCGTCAAGACCAGAGTCTCTCTCAAAGGGAAAAAATCTTTTAGCACCCAACACATAAATAACCCGAACCGAGTAAAGGAATTATAGATTGGGTCAAGAATAATATTGATTTGAATTTGATTATGGATAAAGAACTTCCTATGTTATACTATTCCATTTTCGACGACGAATTGATTTGATAGCTTAGATATTATTATTCATGATATTGATCTGATTCAAAACCATTGGGAGTTAATTCATTCATTGAATTTACAGGCAAAAAGGTTTAACATCTCTATGGCATTAAATCCCGAGTTATTGCGAAACAAAAAAAAGATTAGATTATGAAAGTAAATATTCTTGCATTTATTGCTACTGCACTATTCATTCTAGTTCCTACCGTCTTTCTACTTATAAGAGTAATAATTAAACCCCGCACCCAACAAGGGGTAAAAAGCAAATCCAACCGTATCTTTTAGCGCACTTAACCATAGCTCCGTACCAACTAATTCTCCTAAATAACGTACGGGATATATGCATCCAAATGATTACACCGGAATTGACATTACATGATTCAGCCGTTATTAAATAGTATCTCCAATGGTATAAATATCTCTTCTCCTAATTTTTATTTTTTTTAAAGATATCTTTTGTCTGATTAAGACTTATGAAAGTCTTTGGAAAACCTTGTTTAATGCATCTTTTGTTATCCTTTCAGCATATTGACTTTTTGTAAAATATACTCCCTCCGTCCCATAGAAGTGTCATGCTTTCCTTTTTAGTCTGTCTCAAAATTAGTATCACTTACCAATAATGGTAATAAAAACTTTCACCGATTTCCACTGATACCCTTAAATCTTACAACAAGATTCTTATATTTTAGTGGGCCCCAAAATTCACCTGTGAAATAGAGAATTTTCATGTGATGGTGTGTGAGTGTCACGTTAGAACCAGCAGGATTCGTGCATTGCACTTTCTCCAAAAGGGCTTGAAAATATATCATATGTATGGGTCCCACAATCATATCACTACTCTATCCTACCATCAATGGAGCAACACGTCAGGCTGCATAGCTAATTCAACCGGGGCATTCTTGGAACATAACCCATTACCTTTTGAAATCGGAGCACTGTTGAAAAAATGTGGGATTCCCAAAGCACGACAAATTCATTGGGACAGAGGGAGTAATTATTTTGACTTAATTTTACCCTGTCACAAGATTATTTATAATTTTATAAACAAAAAAGCTGTATTACAAAATTAGATGTGTCTCTTTAATTTGAAAGAATAAAAATAGAATGCCCCTATCTTTTGCCCGATGAATTCTACCCCTTTATACCTACAACATTTGTCAAGTTTCTTTAATTCCTGTGTACTGCATAAATTTTTTTCCCACGATTAACAATGATGTCTTATGTTTATACAAGTTTCATAGTCAAATAAATTAAACCAATACTATGATATATACGACATAAATCCTGAAATGATAGTTATTCAATTATGTCACTAAAAAGTTAAACTTATATAACAATTTCCTAGAAAACAACATATACACTCACTAATTCAAGCTTTGGGAGGGGGGAGTACACTACACTGCAACGCGCTTCCGAATATTCTTGCGAGACCAGATTTTTAGCACTCAAGTCAAGTCAAGAAGCCATAAATGAAGGGAAAAAAAACGTTGACTGGAATATGTGGAAACGAACTTTATAACTAAGAAGAACATAAAAAAGCAACTGGAAATGGTTGTTGAGCTTTAGTCCCTACGGGATGAAAAATCCCTATAACTACTGTAACTTCTAGTGTGGAAAATACATGCGCTGAAACGACAAGAATAAAACATCAAGAGTTTCTCACTTGTTTTTTGGTGTGTTTTTCAAGCCAACAATCGCTGTTAAATTTGAGCGATATTCAATCATGACCATGAATTCTACAATTGTTGGTATACAGGCCTTTCATCCGCTGTTCTGGAGCTCACATCAAAGGAGACAAAGAAAGGACGAACTATTCAACTTTTTATTTTTGTCAAATCCTTAAGAATCTCACGTAATGTAGAGGCCCTTCAATGTTCAAAGCAGTTGTTGTACGTGGAAACAGAATGAAAGCGAGTCTCTAAAAGTGAATGCAACTCAATTTACTTCCGCAGAGTCTCTTAATATCTTCTAATCTATATCTATATAAATTTGAGAAGGGATTTTTAGCAACATACCTCCACGCGCCTTCCCACCCTCAATTCTATTTTACTAGCATTTTAAATTTAATTTATTTCATAAAATACAACATGTCCATATGTGAAACACACCATCATATTTCCATTAAATAAGAATTCCACTCCAACTAACATTCCTCCCTTCACATACCTTCATACTCCAATTAATACTCCTCTAAATAACAATTTCACTCCGATTAAAATTCCTCCAACCCAATAATAAAAGATATCAACATAATCGTGGACAACCATGTCAATCTCATATTTGAAAATAGTGTATATCCATTGCAATGACGTAGTCGACACTATTGTCAAGTGATTATTTTCATATATCTTTAATTTTAATTATATTTTTATTTTATATCACAATTTCTTCTTAACAAATTCAATATTAACATACAAGTTAGAGATCCCGGTGGTAACCTATACCTCGCTCTTCAAGATAGGCATGCATGATTCATATTTCGTTATAATTCTTCTTATCTTAGAGATTTAAAAGGGAAGGTATAAATTATTTATACGTATATATTTTTATACAATATTATTTACAAACTTTCTAGAACAAATGATAATTCTAAATTCCGTATGCTCTTAATTGTTAGGAAAATGGAGGTACATTGTTTGACCAACACATTATTCATGTAAAAATTGTGCATTCTCATTTATAGTACGAGATTCACAAAATTCAACAGAATTAATTAAACCCCCAATACTGGCATTCATACTCAGAGTTGATTAGTGCGAAGAATGTTCCTACCTTCATGAAAGATTATCAAATCGAAGGCAAGATATTTGTAAGTATTTCATTTACTTATCAAATTAAATATTCAGTTACATTTAATTGTACCCTTATGTTGCTCAATTTATGACATAGATTTCTACTTCTTTGTTTTTTCAGGATCCAACTTCCATCAATGTGGTAGTTTAAAAATAATGAGAATGTTTTTATCATATATTGAACTATTGCTACAAAATCTCATTTTTTAACTATACTTTTGTGCACCCTAAATTATACGAACAATTACATACATTTATTACTCTTTTCAAATTCCTCCCTCGATTATAATTTTTTTCCAAAAAAATGATCTACTGTGCGTAGCACAGGTGTTTAGACTAGTTAAGTCAATCTAAAACTAATTTCTAGCATCAGTGCCGATCCATAGCCGTGCACAAATAGGGGCTTTTCACAAAGGCCACGTACTAGTTATTTGTCGCAAGATGGTTCTTAAAATCAGAATCCTACGTTGGATCGTGTTCGAAATCATGAGATCGAATCGCAAATAGGATTTTAGAATCATAAGATCTTACCAAAAAATGAGAAAAAAAACTGAATATTTTATTTATTTATGAGCTTATCGTTCATGAAGACATGCAACTAGATGAAGAAAATGCAATGCTGGCTCAAAAAGTACAGCTCAATAAAAATTGTATAATATCTAACATTATATGCTAATAGATAAAAGTTCAAGTCGTTTCGGAATTTTTAGCTAAAATTTTTATTAAAAAAATCATTGATCTGAATTTGTGAAATAGGAACCTTGAATTCCAAATTATTAAGATATTTCTTAGTTAATTTAACACGTGTCTAAATCGACAAAGTTCTAGTGATTTGACTATAATTTTACAAACACTAATTAAGATTCCATATGCAATGATGGAGACAAAATACTTTAGATCAGCAGAATTTAGGCCTTGTTTGGATTGCTTGTTTCCATCGAAAAATATTGTCGTTTTCCGTGATCACATTTTCCTATCACCTTTTTCCCTCACATATATCAAATCGCTACAGTAATTTTTCCATGAAAAATGACGGAAAATGCAATCCAAACACAACCAATACAGTAATCTCAAAAAAATTTGAAAAATTTTTTAACTACACACTTCAAAATATCTAAAATACAAAAAAAAAAAATTCATTCCTCCTTTCTTCTTCTTCCTCCTCCACATCAACTCACCACCACTTCCGACGCCAATCACCTCTTCCAATACCGGCCATCTCTTCCAAAGCCAGTGCCGACAAAGGTAAGTTTTTTTTTTCCTCTTCTCCCACTCCTCCTTCCTCCCTCTCTTCCTCCCCTCTTCTCTTCCCCCCCCTGCCACCGCTCTCCCTCCCTCGCCACCCTCCCCTCCCCCCGCGCAATCTGGCCAAGCGACCAGATTTGCTCGCACGGCCAGATCACGCGATTCCAAATTGGGTGGCACGATCTGTGCAGGGGGGAAGGGAGAGGGGGGAGAAAGGTGGCGGGTAAGAGGGGAGGAGAGGGGGAGAGGGAGGGGAGGAGGAGAGGAAGGAAGGGTGAGGGAGAGAGGAAAAAGCCAAAAAAAAAAAAATGTTATTGTTGCTACAATTGGCGGCGGGGAGGGGGAAGGGAGAAGAAAAAGAGAGGAAAAAATAAAAAAGAAAGAAAGAAAAAGAAAAAAGTTTTTCGTGTTGCTAAATTTTTCTTACAATTTTTATCGTAAGTTACGATAAAATTTTAGATAAATAATTAAAAAATTCATTTGCCAAACCGGCTCTAGTCTATTTGAAGTATTCCAATGGTATAAGACTGCTACTTGGAAAAGGGTGGAAGATGTGACTTTGATGTCTATTTCGGAGAAGTAAGTGCCTCACAAGCAATAAAAGGAAACGTGTTCTATTTGATCTCGAAATCCTCAGACTGCACTTCTTCCAAACCTGGATGGGGGATAACTTGTAGGAATGACATATTACTGATTCACATTGCATACGACCAAGGAATACTGCTATATATATATATAGTAGGCGAATAATTTGTACACGGTTAAACTGTCATATGAATATTTGGTTCACTTGTAACGCACATATGTGGACATATGAAACAAGTCCAATATTACAGTAAATAAAATTATGAAAAGGAAAATAAAACTAGCACATCTAATATATTTTAATTCGAAAAAGAGCATCATCTAATCGGCACCAAGAAGACTTGACTAATCGTCCAAAGCCTTTAGTCAAAGAAAGAGCACTACCACTGAGTGAATAAGAAAAACTTATCAGCACCTTATCGTCCAAAGTCTGCAGTACCACGAGGCTCTTAGGCTCTTAGCCATGTCATTCAGACTAGTAACAACATTCCTGGCCTATTTTCTGATTCACATTGGAGCTGATGCAGGAGCATCTGGCGATGTTGGATTCATCTATGAAGGATTTCAATCAACAAATCTAAGCCTGGATGGATTAGCCAAAGTTACCAACAACGGCCTTTTGCAGATAACCAATATTTCCCAATTACAAACGGGGCATACCTTTTATCCTGATCCCATCAATTTTAAGAGCACGTCTTATAGTTCAGCTTTCTCCTTTTCCACCCAATTTGTGTTTGCAATAAAGCCTGAACCCTCAGGCCAGACTGGTCATGGATTGGCTTTCGTGATTGCACCGACAAGAGGCCTGCCTGGGGGGCTTCCCACACAGTTCCTTGGCCTCTTCAATGATAGCACCAATGGAAATGCAACTAATCATGTCTTCGCTGTGGAGCTTGACACTATCCAAACTCACGAATTTCATGATATCAATGATAACCATGTTGGAATTGATATTAACTCCTTGATTTCTACAGTGTCGCAGCCAGCAAGTTACCGCCCTAATGACAGGAATTCATTTCACAACTTAAGTCTTAGTAGTGCTCAGGCGATGCAGCTCTGGGTGGAATATGATGGGGAGAATAAGAGAATCGATGTAACATTAGCTCCAATAGCAGCTGCTAAACCAACTACCCCTCTTTTATCTTTGTCATATGATCTTTCCCCCATCTTACAGCAAACAATGTATGTTGGCTTTTCTGCATCCACTGGTTCACTAGCAGCTGCTGATCATTTTGTATTGGGATGGAGCTTCAAGATGAATGGTGTTGCACAAGCACTTGATCTCTCTCGGCTTCCCAAGCTACCTCGATTTGGACCCAAGAAGGTGTCTAAATTCTTTACCGTTGGATTGCCTTTAATTTGCGTATTTTTGTTGTTAGTTGTAACATCTGGATTAGCTTATCATCTAGGGAGGAAGTGGAAGTTTGCAGAGGTGCTGGAAGAATGGGAGCTTGCCTATGGACCCCATCGATTCAAGTATAAAGACTTGTATATTGCCACCAGAGGTTTTAGAGAAAAAGAGTTGCTGGGGGCGGGGGGCTTTGGCAGGGTCTACAAAGGAGTACTGCACACAAACAAGATGGAAATTGCTGTCAAGAAGGTGTCTCATCAATCAAGACAGGGAATGAGAGAATTTGTTGCAGAAATCGTTAGTATTGGCCAGCTACGCCATAGAAATTTAGTACCTCTCTTGGGTTATTGTCGGCGTAAAGGAGAGCTACTTTTGGTGTATGAATTTATGTCCAATGGTAGTTTGGACAGGTTTCTGTACAACCAACCGAAGTCTACCCTTAACTGGAGCCAGAGGTTGCGAGTCATTAAAGGTGTGGCATCCGGATTATTCTATCTACACGAAGAATGGGAGCAAGTAGTGATTCATAGAGATGTGAAAGCCAGCAATGTATTGGTAGATGCTGAATTGAACGGAAGATTAGGAGATTTTGGCCTCGCGAGGCTATATGATCATGGTGCACTCCCTCAAACCACCCACGTAGTAGGAACTCTTGGATACCTTGCCCCTGAGCACTATAGAACAGGGAAAGCCACAACTAGCACTGATGTATATGCTTTTGGGGCCTTTATGCTAGAGGTTGCTTGTGGAAGAAGGCCAATAGATCCACAAGCCCCAGGAGAAGATGAAATATTGGTTGATTGGGTGTTTTCGTGCTGGAAAGCAGGTGATATTGTTCAGGCAATTGATCGAAAATTGGGTTCCCAGTATGTGAAAGAGGAGGCAGAATTGGTTTTGAAATTAGGCTTGTTATGCTCGCATTTAGAACCTACGATTAGACCAAGTATGCGGCAAGTTGTGGTGTACTTGGAGGGAACAGTTCCACTGCCAGAGTTATCATCAATTGGCATTTCTGCCATTGGTCTTGGTTTCACCCATGCTTGTGGCTTTAATTGTACTGCCTTATCATTGTCTTCTTCTACAGACAATAACTTTTCACGTTCTGTAGCAGAATCTTCTCTCTCTGGAGACCGGTGATCAAGATGCTAGTGTTTTCTGGTTTTAAAAGTAATAAGAAGAAAGACAATTTCTATGAATTGTATGAATTGTATAGGCACTTTTAAAACCAGAAAACAAAGCACATATTTCTATGAATTGTATAGGCAGCGAGTCCCATTTTGTGTCAAATCTATTGTATTTCTCTTCTTCGTTATTCCCTTTGACACTTGCTGTTATGCTTAATTAGCATGTTTTTGTGTGCTAGTCCTTTCAGAGTTTCACTGTTTTGGATTTCTAGTTTCTATCCTGAGACATTAGCCAAGCAACTTCATGATAAACATATTTCTTGCAAAATGTATTGCGATATTTCTATCATGCAAGATCCTTGATATTCTGTTCGAATGAGAAAACACAGTCGAATTTTCAAGCTTAAATGATCGTGGTTCTCAGTTCGGAAGCTATAATCACAACAAGAGACACAAAAGAACAAACAGATTATCGACAAGGTGATTTTATGCTCTTCAAGAAACTCAAAAAGTAGTTATTTATTGCCTCTAGTAAGCAACAAATGGTAAAATAAAATTCTGCAAGTAGTTATTCACAGGGATGTAAAGGCCAGCGTCGTATAATTATTAATTAGACGGTGAATTGAATGGAAGGTTAGGAAATTTTGGGCTTGCAAGGTTATATGATCATGGGAACAATTGGTTCCCCTGCCCCTGTTCATAAAACAGGAAGGCCACAACAAGCACGAATGCTCATGCATTCCCGGCCTAAACGTTTGAGGTTGCCTGTGAAGGCCAATTGAGCTAGCAGGGGATCTGGTTTTGGATTGATTTCGTGTTTTGGTGCTTGAACAGAGGTGAAATTTTTGAGGAGCTGATTATGTGAAAGAGGATGTTGAACTGATGTTGATTGTTGAATCTAGGCCTAATGTGCTCGCATTCTGGGCCCATTGCTTGCCCAAGCGCGAGCAAGTTTTGCTCGGCTTGGAATGTTCCGTAGAACTATCTAAGTTGCTTATAAATTACTAGTGAGAAGGGCATACCCTATATGTGTAAAAATCTAAAATAAAAATTTTGTAAAAGGAAAAGTTATTAAATTTTTGGTAGTTTTTGGAGGATTTTTTTCAGACATATCATTATCATTAAAAGTACCATGAGCCTTGTTATTTTGAAGTGTAAGAGTCTGTTTGTTTTAGTGTAAAATATTTTTCCAGAAAAGGTTTTTAAATTTTCTAGTGTTTGGATGGATTAAAAATTTAGAAAATATTTTCCCGGGGAAAACGATTTACATTGTTAGGCATCAATTGATTTCCGTTGTAAATTTTCTAGTGAGGTGCATGTAAACATTGAAGAATTATTTCGATTACGAAGTTAGTCATGAGTGTTTTCCACTGTCAGAGTTAGAGTACAAGAATTGATGTGAAGAAAGTTGATTGAGTTAGACTACAAAGGGGGTCCTGGAATATCCAGTTGGTGAAGATCATACAATAAGATTGGGTCGAAAATTGTCAAACTGATTGTTGTTGTGAAAACAAAGATCAGAGAAGAATCCATTTAATTGAATTGTGACTATCAAAATCACAAAATGAGTTATTAATAAATAGATGTTAAATTGTGCGATGAAAACAGTCTATCTAGATGCGTTCATTATTGCAATGAGAAAAGTGTTTGAAGATGAGGAACCAGCATAAAGTGACGTTGATATAATTTGCAAGAGAGATAATTGTTCATGGTGGCAGTGAACCAACTTTGATTTAACGGAGGTAATGTTGGCATATTAAATCATGGTTCAAAAAATAGAAATTTCTATATTATTATTTAATAGTGTTTTAGTTAAGTTAAGATTTTAATAATTCTATTTGAGTCATGTTATGGTAGTTTTATTTTTAAGAATTAGTATTTTATTAAAAAATTTCTTATGATTGTAAGACTTGTTTATAAGTCACGTGATCTATAAATAAGGAGTTTTATTATTATATCAGTTGAAAATAATGAAACTTTGAAAGCCTAATTATTATTATGTGTGACTAATAACATAATGTTAATTTATTTCTCTTCTCTCACACATATTTTTATGTGTGGTAACTTGTCTCCCCATATGTGGCGTTTTTATCAAATATATCTCTTATTTTTTTGGTGAATTTTTTTTGTTCTACACAGCCACAGCCGCAGCCCTCTCTTCCAACAAATTGTCTTTATTTTCCTCCCTTCTCCCCGCCCCTCTCCCCCCAAATGCATTACCCACGCCACCATACCTCACGCTACCCTGTCCTTCTCCCTCCCTCTAATGATGAAATCCAAAGGTGGATAATGACTATTTCCAGGTTTTCAACTTCTCCAGTATACATTTAAATATTCAACTCCAGAATTGGCTAAAACCTGAGAACATTCATCTGCCCCTCTCTTGTGTTCTCCTTTGCGCTTAAATAATTGTCAAGCCACAAGAACTGAGGTGGTGAAGAAGGAGAGGTTGGCAATCGAGGGAATCGTTGCATTGAGATCCCAAGGCTCCAAGCAGAGAAGAAAGAGAAGAAAGGACGGTTTCGAACTAGCTGAGATGAAAGCTGCCAAGGAGGTAGAGCTAAAACTCCACCGTAAGTGGGGTCAAATTTTAGTACAATAAAACTTATTGTAAAAAATAAAAACTACTAACATTACGTACAAGTTATAATTGTACTCTACGAGTACTCATTTTTTCAGAATGTTGCAAAATCAATTCATTATCAATTTTATTAAATACAACTTTTTCAATGTAACTGAACCTCTGGAATTTTTTAAAATAATTTGTGAATTACCATCAACTTGAGCTTCTATAGGTTTCTTTTAAGAAATTTATCTTTATTTTGTTATAAATAAAAATCATAATAACTCAATATTATATCATAAATAACTTGAAATTTTCTTGTTTTTGAAGACTTTGAAATTTGAAAAAAATTGCTTTGAAGAATTTGTTTTCTCAATCCATTCAAGAAAATTCACCCTTTGTGTTTGAAAACTTTGGGTGAATTTGTTTTGAACTAACTTCCATAAATAACTGTAAATAAAATCAAAATTATTGTGATGGTAAGAATTATGAACTTCCAATTGTTTGGGGTCAATGTATATAGAAAAGAGAATTTGATAAAATTTAGTGAGGTTAAATAAGATGAAATTTTAAAATTAAAGCCTAAAAACTAATTTTCCAAAGTTAAGTGGGGTCAACCCCACTTGCTTGCATGTGGCTCTGCCACTGCTGCCAAGTAGGGGTGCTGTCGAGTCAAGTCGAGCTCGAGCTCGAGTAGTGCACTACTCGAGGCAAAATAACTAAGCTCGAGCTCGAGCTCGTCAAACTTTTAAAATTCGAGCTCGAGCTCGAGCTCGACATCAATTTATGGAACTCGAGCTCGAACTCGAGCTCGAGTTTAATTAAATGTAATTAATTCAAATTAAGCTCAATCGAGTTTATTCGAGCTCAATCAAGCCTAATCAACCTCAAGTAATAAAAATTAATATTTTATATATAATTTTAAATAAAGGATATTATTAACATTTCACAATAATAAAAATTAAAATATATATTATAAAAAACTCGATAGAGCTCGTCGAGCTCTCGAGTATTATATTTCCAAGCTCGAGCTCGAGCTTGGTCAACCGAGCTCGAGCTCGAGCTGCTGACCAAGTAGCTCGCGAGCTCGAGTCGAGCTACTTGGTTCAGCTCCAGCCCTACTGCCAAGTAGTGAAGCCATGAGGGATGAATTTTGGTATAGTTGGGATGAAAACTATTTTCTAGACTTACCCAAACACGAGAAAATTGATGGGTAAGCAAATATTTTCCCCGAAAATGACTTCTACAGAAAATATTTTCACATGGAAAATATTGACCCCCAACCAAACAGACCCTAAGTATAAGCATTATTATGATCTTAGGTTTTGTTATTCCAACTATGTCCTCATTAATAGATAATTGAAGTTTCATAATATACTCTTTTTAATTTATTATGATGATTAAAATTCATTATACCATACCTATTGATTTAGAAGAAAATAATAGTTGATGACAAGGCAATGTTAAGCATTAGAGACTAAGGCGGATCAGGTCTCAGTTTTCTATTTATCTAAAACACCTTTCTATTTAATAATTAGATTTATTGCATTTTAATAATAGCAATAATTGTAGAGTTAGGAAAAAATTGTAACCTTAATTAAATTTGAATTATGAAAACAATAAATAAAAAATAACACTCCAAACCAACAGGTCTCTTTGCATTCTAATTTCAATTTTTTTTGTTTCCATTAAAGATTCTTGATTAGTCATAGCCTAATTAAGTTTTCAAATCTTCAAAAATATTACTATTGATACCAAAACAAGGAGCTCTTAGAACAATAGAATTTTTGTCTTTTGTGCTTTTATGTTAGATTCTACCTGAAAAAAATAAAAATAAAATAAAACAAAAGAAAAAACTCAATTATTTCTACCAATGAAAATTTAATTCTCAAAAAATGAACAGTTAAATGAAAAATATTTATATATGGTGAATCATCTATACTCCATTATTAATAGAAATAACATACAAAATAATACAAAGAATTTAACTTCAAATAATATACATCTCTTCATTTTTAACTTCATATTGAGGAATTTCATCAAGATATTGATAAATTCAGCTCACGGAACATGAAAAAGGGAGAATGAGACCAATCGTCCCTCACATATTACTGATGTGAAAATTTAGTCCCTTAGAATGAAAATGATTAGTTTTAGTCCCTGACAAATAAAAAATGATCACTTTAGTCCATTTTCACTTTTCCAAGCAGATTTTGACTGGAACTTACTGAGCCCACATTTAAAGCATAAGAATGGCAAACCACCTTGACTAGAAAATGTTAGGGGACTAATAGTGCAAAGCTTTAGTTAAACATTCATAAAATATATATTTATATAACTAACCCACCATTACTAATAATTTATCTCAACCCAAAACAACCCTAGTTGCAAACTCGCAGCAGCTAATTGAAATTCATCTGAAGGAAATTGCTGATTGAAATGCCAAATATGTTGGGTTCAGAGAGAATGATGCAACAAGCGCCGGTAGACTTGGCAACCTTGGCTTGATCGACGGATGCAACTTCCACAATTTCTCCATCTTCCAGCATTTGGGCCATCCAAACTTTGATGGAGAATGGGTTTTTCTTGGCTTCAGTAATTGCACTACTGCTGTAGATCGTGACAGCACCATTGTCGGCCAGCGTTGCAAGTGTTCTAAAATGCCTGAATGAAATGTCTGAAGCCGTGCAGCACTGGGGAAAGCTCTGCATTTGCCTCTTAAGAGCCGAAGTCGCCGAAAACCCAAGAAACTCAAACACCAAAAAGAAGTCCTTAAAACTCATAAAAGCCAGCTTCTTCTTTGCCTAATCATCAACCGACCATGAGCAGAATCTTGTGTTGTCGAAACGGCCACAACAATGTTAACACTATCTGCTTGGGTCGTGCGTAGCACTATCCTAAGAAATTATTTCATGAAATTGAAATGTCTCCCCAAGATTAAACAAGCCTTCTTCTATTTGTTGCGAACAAGAAAGACATTGATAGAAATTGAAATGTCACCATCTGTTCTTGTTGATTTCTAAAAGCTTTTCTAATCTAATCTGCTAAATCAGGTAGCTCGTAAGAAAGACATCAAAATCAAGAACATAGGTCCTTCTATAATACACTTGTTTTTTGTTGAAGACTCGTTAGTTTTTCGTAAAGCTAGTACAGTAGAATCAGATGCAATTATGCAAATCTTGAAGAAGTATGAGAAAGCTTCAAGCCAATTAATCAATGTGGAAATGTCCTCTGTTTTTTTCAGCAAAAACATAGGCCCAGGAGACAGAAAGGAGGTGTACAGCAGGTTGGGAAGCATGAAAGAAGTCACACAAGGAAAATAAATACCTTGGATTGCCCATGGTGATATCCAGGTTAAAGGAAGAAGTTTTGGCTTCATCAGGGAAAGAGTGACAGGAAGACTAGAAGGTGGAAGAGCAAGCTACTAAGTCTAGTAGTTAAGGAAGTAATTCGTAAGACGGTTATATTGGCCATGCCCACATATTGCATGTCTTGCTTCAGATTTTCTAAGCATAAGTAAAATAATGGCGGATTACCAGTGCAGAGCTGAAAAAGAGAAGAAAAAGATGCATTGGCTAAATTGGAGGCATTTATCAAAACCAAAACTCAGTAGGGGACTTGGATTCAAGGAACTGCACCAATTCGATTCAGCATTATTAGCAAAACAACTCTGGAGAGAAAAAACTAATCCAAATCTGATGGTCAGCAAAGTGCTTAAAGCTAAATACCTTTTTTTTTTTGGGTTCTAGGGAAGACTAAACTAGTCCTTAACAAAGTAACAAGTCTAGGTGTAGTAACACCTTACACATCAAAACTGTTGGGTGTGGACCAGCCCATTTGTGGGCCAAACCACAAAACCAAGCATTTTTAGGTTTAAGTCAAAATTTGACTTAAAAAGAAAAGGTGAGCAGCCGCATGAAGCATCATTCTTTGGTCCTTGTGTGAGTAAAAAGGATTTTAGCCGCCACTCTTGCTGGCTCGGTGACGAAGGAGAAGAGAGAAATAACTTGGTGATCTTGATTGGAGGGTGATTCGAATCCTGATTGAGACGAAATTTTACACACGCGATCCTCTCATCAAACTCTACTCATCTACTTGTTCAGATTTCAGATATCCTCATCGTTTGGTAACATTTTTTCAAACTCGCTTCTTTGATAGTTGTAGTTTTTGGGGGTGGTTTTATAGCAATTTTGTTTGGTTGATATTGGTGATATTATTATCATCCGAATATTTCGGATAGACCTGTGTATTCCTATTAGTGTGATAGTGGAGATTTTTGACTGGACTAGATCCCCTGATTTTTTTCAATTTGGGTTTTCTACGTAAAAAGTTTTGTGTCTCGTACCTTTTATTTTTCCTACATTTTATTATCACTGCTGGCATTATTATTTGGGGTGATTTAATTTATTTCTATTTTAACTAGTACTTGGGGAAAGAGTAATTTATCCTGGACTTACTCTGATATTGTGTGCTTGCACTGGTACCTCTTTCCCAACAAGTGATATCAGAGCAGTCAGGTTGAGCTGCTCAGTTGTACTAGTTGAAAATGGATGATTCGGATAGTGGTTGCATGATAAAATTGAATGCTATTAATTATTCAATTTGGAAGTCTAGAATGGAAGACTACCTATATTCTAGAGATTTGTTTGAATCTGTTCTAAAGGATAAAGGTAGACCAAGTGATATGAGTGATAAAAGATGGGTTGTTATACACAGAAAAACTATTGGTAATATTAGAAAATAGATTGGTCGAAGTATTTTTCAACATTTTGCTAATGACACCAGAGCTGATGTATTATGAAAAAAACTTAAAAATATGTATGAACGGAAGATCGGTTTGAACAAGACTAGTTGTCTGAAACAGATTACTCGGATGAGATATAAAGATGGGGAAGATATGACTAAACACTTGAGTAATTTTTAAGGATTGATAAACCAAGCAACTACGTTAAATTTGAATTTGGATGATGAAGTGCAGGCTCTATCATTATTTAGTTCACTACCGGATAGTTGGGAAACCATGGTGGTCTCTTTTAGCATTCAGCTTCGAATGGTGTGTTAATCATGGCTATTGTAAAAGAGACCGTAATGAATGAAGAGCTCAGGTGGAAGGAACAAGAAATTGTCTGAGTCCTAGACCCTGGTGACAGAAAAGAAAGAAAGAAGAGGGAGAAGCAAAAGTAAATGACCCCATAATAGAAATGACAAATCTAGAGACATATCTGAATCGCGGAAAAATATTGCATGCTATTATTGTAAAAAGGAAAAAAAGTGATGAAGAGATTACAACAGTTGTGGTAGCTCATAATGATATATTTGTATTCTGTGATGATAGTCATGTGAATATTATTCATTATGACAGTGATTGGGTAGTTGATTTGGGTGCATCCTACCATGTTATTTCTCACAGGCATTTCTTCTCAATCTACACCGAAGGAGATTTTGGATATGTTAGGATGAAAAATGAAGTCTCATGCGAAGTTGTTGGCAAGGGAGATATATATTTGGATACAGATAGCGGGTGTCAGCTGATATTAAGAAATGTTCGACATGTCCTTGATATTCGCCTTAATCTTATTTTTACAGGAAAACTTGACGATGAGGGTTACCATAGCTTGCAAGGTGGAGGCAAATGGAAATTCAGCAAAGGAAATCTCATTGTTGCTAGAGGAAAGAAGTAGAGTACTATCTACTGGATGCAAGCCAAGTTGGGGAAGGGAGAAGTGAATACAGTTCATGATTCATCAATTGACCTTTCGCATAGGCGACTTGGGCACATGGGTGAAAAAGGAATTTAGACACTTGTTCGCAAACAACTCCTACCTAAAATTAGAAATAATACACTTAAATCTTGTGTTGACTGCATTTATGGGAAACAACATAGAGTTGCATTTCAAATTTTTCTCCATCTAAAAAATTGAATCCGTTAGAATTGGTGCATACTGATGTTTAGTATATGAAAGATAAGTCTCTTGGTGGTGCTGTTTATCTTGTAATTTTTAATTGATGACTTTACTAGAAATGTTTGGTGTTTTGTTTTGAATCCAAAGATCAAGTTTTGGATATAGTTAAATATTTTCATAGCAAAATTGAAAGAAAAACTGACAAGCAGTTAAAGTGTATTCGTGCTGATAATGGTAATGAGTACAGATAACTATTTGAAATCTATTGCAAGTCTCGTGAGATCAGATTGGAGAAGACTGTGCCAAAAACTCCTCAAGAGAATGGAATAGCAGAGAGGATGAATAGATACATCACTGAACGGATCAGATGTATGCTCTCTAATGCTAAGTTGCCAAAATCTTTTTGGGGTGAGGCAATGAGAACTGAGGTCGATTTGATTAATCTTTATCCATCAGTTCCTCTAGATGGTGACATCCCAGAGAAAGTATGGACGGAAAAGATATATCTTTTAAACACTTGAGAATTTTTGGTTGTCAGGCATTTGTTCATATCCCCAAAGATGAGAGGTCAAAACTTGATATAAAATCAAAACAATGTATTTTTTTTGGGTTATAGACATGAAGATTTTGGTTATAGGTTGTATAATCCTATTGAGAAGAAGGTGATTAGGAGCAGAGATGTTGTCTTCTTTGAAAATCAAACCATTGAAGATATTGATAAAGGTGATAATTCAAAATCTTTAGATGACATTCCTGCTAGTTCAAATTCAGATCCAGATCCAATTCCAGTACCTGTTGATTTTAATCAATGGGGAGCTGAGACAGAACAGAGAGAGAATGTTAATAATGGTAATAATCCTACTGCTGATGAACCTGAACACGAGGTGCTACCTATCCACCACCGCCACCATAAGATGAGTTTAGGAGATCTACTAGAAAGAGGAGACCTTCTAGCACATATAATTCTCATGAATATGTGTTGTTAACAGATGGAAAAGAGCCAGAGTCCTACTGTGAGACTTTAGAGCATGAGAATAAAGAAAATTGGTTGCGAACCATGCAAGAGGAGATAATGTCTCTACATGAGAATCACACTTATGAGTTAGTAAAACTGCCTAAGAGCAAGAGCATTCTAAAGAATAAATGGGTCTATAGATTAAAGACTCGGGAGCACAACTCACAACTAAAGTATAAGCAAGATTGGTTGTAAAGGGATTTAGTCAAAAGAAGGGTATAGATTTTAAAGAAATCTTCTCTCCTGTGGTAAAAATGTCATCAATTTGAGTTGTTCTTGGTATTGCAGCCAGTTTGAATTTGGAGATCGAACAACTTGATGTAAAGACAGCCTTTTTGCATGGCAACTTGGAAGAGCAGATTTACATGGAGCAATCGGAGGGGTTCAAAGAAAGTGACAAGGAAAATCTTGTATGCCGTCACAAGAAGAGTTTGTATGGGTTGAAACAGGCACCGAGACAATGGTATAAGAAGTTTGACTCCTTCATGACAGATCACGAGTACCACAGGATTACATTCGATTATTGTGTTTATGTGAAAAAATTTTCAAATGGTAATTGTATTATTCTCCTGTTATATGTTGATGACATATTGATTATTGGTCGTGATACTGTGAAAATTGACAGGCTAAAAAGGGAGTTAAGTAAATCCTTTGCAATGAAGGATTTGGGTTCGGTTAGACAAATATTGGGACTGAAAATCTCACGAGACAGATAAAATGAGAAGTTTTGGTTGTCTTAAGAAAAATACATTGAGAAAGTACTCAACAGATTTAACATGAGCAAGGCTAAGAAAGTCTCAACTCCACTTGCGGGTACTTTAAATTGAACTTCAAGCAGTATCCTACAAGTGAGAAAGATAAAGAAGATATGAAAAAATTCCTTATGCCTCAACTGTTGGTAGTTTGATGTATGTCATGGTTTGCACCAGACCAGATATTGCTCATGCTGTTGGAGTAGTCAGTTAATATCTCTCTAATCCTGATAAGGGGCATTGGAATGCTGTTAAATGGATTCTTAGGTATCTCAAGGGAACTTCCAAATTGTACTTATATTTCGGAAATGGTAAAACTATGTTAGATGGGTACACCGATGCAGATATGGCAGATGATCTTGACAATAGAAAGTCCACCTCTGTGTACTTGATGATTTTTGCAGGGGGAGCAGTGTCATGACAAAGTAAGTTACAGAAGTGTATCGCCTTTTCTAGTACGGAGACGAAGTACACCGCAACCACTGAAGCATGCAAAGAAACTCTTTGATTGCAGAAATTCCTTCAGGAGTTGGGTTTGAAACAAAAGGAGTATAGTCTTTACTGTGACAATAAGAGCGTTATTCATTTGTGTAAGAACTCTACATTTCACTCTCGGTCCAAACACATTGATGTGAGGTATTATTGGATTCGAGAAGTACTGGATTCCAAGTTGTTGACACTTGAAAAGGTACATACAAATGATAATGGTACTAACATGTTGATCAAGGTATTGCTTAAAGAAAAACTCTTGTTTTGTAGACAAAAAACAGGTTTGACTATACCCCCAAATGAGTTGGAAGGGGAGATTATTGGGTGTGGGCCAGCCCATTTTTGGGCCAAACTACAAAACCAAACACTTTTAGGTTTAAGTCAAAATTTGACTTAAAAAGAAAAGGTGAGTAGCCGCATGAAGCATCATTCTTCGGTCCTTGTGTGAGTAAAAAAGATTTCAGCTGCCACTTTTGCTGGCTCGATGAAGAATGAAGAGAGAGAAATAACTTGGAGATCTTGATTGGAGGGTGATTCGAATCCCGATTGAGACAAAATTTTACACACGCGATCCTCTCGTCAAACTCTACTCATCTACAGGTTCAGATTTCAAATTTCCTCTTTGTTTGGTAACATATTTCCAAACTCACTTCTTTGACAGTTGTAGTTTTTTGGAGTGATTTTATAGTAATTTTGTTTGGTTGATATTGGTGATATTATTGTCATTTGAATATTTCGGATAGACCTGTGTATTCCCATTATTGTGATAGTAGAGATTTTTGACTGGATTAGGTCCCGTGATTTTTTTTAATTTGGATTTTTCACGTAAAAAGTTTGGTGTCCTGTGCCTTTTATTTTTCCTACATTTTATTATCACTGTTGGCATTATTATTTGGTGATTTGATTTATTTCTATTTTAATTAGTACTTGGGGAAAGAGTAATTTATCCTGGACTTACTCTGATATTATGTGCTTGCACCGGTACCCCTTTCCCAACAAAAACTAAGTCAACTTCGCAATATTTGTGGCAGTTCCACTAGAATATGGAGGTCTGGCTGTAAACTCAAACCAAACTTAGCCAAACAATCCGCACATTGCTTTCCTTCACGCCATACGACAAAGCTCTACTTACTTGTGAGGTTCCAAAAAATGCATCTTGGATTCGGCGGAGCTTAATGAGTGTAAGATATCTGCTAAAAGTTCGACGCCACACAACAAAGCTCTACTTACTTGTGAGGTTCGGAAAAATGTATCCTGGATTTGGCAGAGTTTAATCAATGGAAGATATTTGCTAAAAGCTGGACTTATGAAGCAGGATGGAAATGGAAAAAAGCAAAAAAAATATGTGAAGACAAATGGATGTCGTCAGGTAAAAATAGAAAAGTCAAATCAATGGGGCCTGACAACTGCAGTGTTTCCAAGGTGAATGAACTAATCAGCAATTACAGGTGGAATAGAATTCTTATTAAAAAATTATATTGTAAAGAGGATGGTGATAGAATTGCTACTATTCCAGTCAGTTTGAGTGGTAGGGAGGACTGTGCCTACCGGAAATTCAGCTCATTTGGTGAATACACAGTTGACCCTAGATGTAATTTGAGCATAGCAGACGATAGACATCAGGAACAAAGAAGAAACCAACAAGGAGGGCCAAACTGAGAAGATGTGGAAACTCAAGGTAAAACACAAGTAAAAACACTTTCTCTGGAAATGTCCAAACCAATCCCTCCCAACAAACGAGATGATATTCAAAAGAATAGGGGCTGGAGAATCGTGGTGCAAAGCTTGTGGATAACAGGTGGAAACAATAGAACACATTCTGTTATCGTGCAGAAAAGCTGAAGAAGTTTGGAAATATTCCCCGGTGAGGTGGGAAGGCCTAAATGATTGCAAAGGAAACTTCTGGAAATGATGGAAGCTAAAAAAAAAAAAAAAAAAAAAAGGAATGGACCACATTGCTCTCACTGCAAACATTTTCTGGTCCTTATGGATAGAGAAACAAATCCAAGTTCAATGACGTCTTTTACCTCAGTTGATACATAGCACATGTACATATTTATTGATAATCAATGATAATCCTGATGCTTTATGATTTATTAGTTAATTAAATTGGTGCCTTGACCGTTTTGTTGATTTTGGAATATAAATAGGACAAATTTCACCCTATTTAATCACTACTTCAAAGGAGGTACCTTCTTTTATTATTTTAAATTCTCTTATGTGCTCCTATGTATTTTTTATGCATAATTGCATGTTTTTAGTGTTTTTTCCTTTAATTACTCATTTTATTCATTTTAAGTTTCATTTATTTTATTTAATTTCGATGATTATTGGTGAGGCATTTAAATGCCAAATTGTAATAGATAGGCGTTCAATATATGTATTTAACTAGATTATGTAATAGATATGTTATAATTTTTGTCAAAAATATAATTAGTTAGATAAATGTAATAGTTAGGTTATTATTTTTAAAATTTCCCCCTTTAGATTGTAATTAGAGTCCCAAATGTAATAGTTAGACTTTTATTTTGTTTATTTGCTTGTGTGCTTACGTGCTTATTCGTTTTTATTAGGGTTTTGCATCTAGAAATTATACCCATGTATTATGTGTTCTATGTACATTATGTGTTTACTTGCTTTAATTATGTTTTATATGATTAATTTAGTTATAATAAATGCATAACGTCGTCACACTGGTCCAATATTAGTGAAGACTTGTAGAAATAGATTAGTCCAATGTTAGACCCTTTAGGTTGTTTTTGCGCTAGATTCACATTTTTTGTGTGACATTCA
The DNA here is from genome assembly GCF_036785885.1 of Coffea arabica. NCBI lineage: Eukaryota > Viridiplantae > Streptophyta > Magnoliopsida > Gentianales > Rubiaceae > Coffea > Coffea arabica. The sequence continues at coordinate 31,989,316 of NC_092313.1, forward strand.
TCACATTTCATACATATTTTTCAAATTTAAGATATTTTCTCATTTTGCATGATATTTTCTCTATATATTATCTCCCTTATCCCTATGTACGCAAAACATGACATTTAGACTTGCATTCAATTTAGGAAATTAGATATAGGTTAGTTCATTTGTTTGACTAGATTAGAAAAGTCACCCTTCAAATATGGGAGATGGACGAGTATGGCTCTTTGACCTTAGCATGCTTGTATCTCCTCTATAGAAAGAAAAATTGAGTCACGAATCTTAGTCCCCCGTACCCGTTATGTTGCATCCCTCTCTTTTAAGTCATATATATTTATATATTATAATTCTTCTTTTCTTCGAATCTCATCTTTTGCATATTAGTAACCTCTTCTACGAATCATTTTAGACATTACAATTAATGTATTTTGCACTAATTAAACTTTGAAAAGATATTTCAACCCTCTTGATATCCATTAGATTTAGATTTGCATCCATATAGAAACTTCCAAATGTGATAAGTTTTATAGGTTAGATAAGGAAATTTTCGATTAAATCTCGCAGCTAGTCTTGGCTAAATTGAAAGAGTGTCTTAGGTTTGAATCTATCAAATCTTTGTCTTTCCTTTCTTCAACCGTGACTCCCGAATTCTTTTCTCTTGTTTTCAGAGATTTGGAGTCGTCTAAAAAGGGTTTTATCTTTTTTTTTTATTAAAAATACATTTTTAGGTGATTTGGTACATCTAAATTCGATACCAAGTGGCGACTCCTATTTTTTCTTAAAAACCCTTTTTAAATTATTATTTTGGGCTCAAATCGTCATACTTTTTAAGTCCCATTTTAGGCGCTTTTTCTTTATTTATTTATTTTATAAAAATCAAAAAACATTTTTTAACACATTAATAATTTTCTATAAAAAAAGGGGCATGACAAGAATTATAAAAAAGTGACAGAAATAGTTTACTCCAGACCCTTTCACCCTTTATATATAGTACATAGTATAGATATTGATAACAACTTTGTTTATCTTAACTTTTGTTTTAATCTGTATGTTAATGATGAAGATACACCAATCACAAATAATTACTAATAATTGTTGCTACTCGAGGTTAAAATGAAGAAAATAAAGACTTGTTTGTTTAAGAAATAAATTCATGCGTCACAAAAATTAATGACTTTTTTTTTCTTAAGGAAATAAAGAAAGAAAGAAAGAAAAACCTCCAAAGGCTGATGAGGGTTTTTTTTCCCTAAACCAAAAAGAAAGAAAGAAGAAAAATATCATTTAATACGTTAATTTCTAAATTCATTCGTGCAACAAATACATTTTTCTAAATTCATTCGTGCAACAAATACATTGACTACAAATAAAAATTAGCCTTTTGTCATTGTTATAGCAAAACCAAAAAAAAAGAGAAAGAAAAAAAAATTAGCCATGTTGCCCTTGATAAAGCAACTTTCACAAATAGCAATAAACTTCAGACTATTAGAATTGAAGAATCATACTATAAATCTACCTAAGGCCACCTTATGTGGACATAACAATTTCTTGTGTGCATAAAAAGATGAATTAAAAAAAAAGTATAATTTTTGAATGGAGAGAGTATTGTTGTCATCACTGAAAGCGAAAGCGAACAAAGTGAGATAGACAATCGTTTTCCTCACACTAAAATGACCTTGACTGATAACGAATAATTTAAAGATAACCTTTTTATTTTTTAGAAAGAATTAAAGAAAACTGTAGACTGACTAAGATATATAACTACAATTTGTGTTGTTACGTACGTAATCATAATTTTCGTCAATTAAGTTATATTTCACGAACTAAAATTTATTAAATGTCATGCACAAAGATATCAGTAGTTCATTGATTTTTTTTTTTTTTTGGATAGGAAAATATTTTTTATTTCTTACTTTCTCAACTCTCCACAATTTTTTTTTTAAAATTTTTTGGTTACATTTTCAAACTTTACAAACGGCTAAAACTCGATGGAACGACTTATTATTTGCTTTGTCTCTGACTAAATTAACATCCACAGAGTGGTTGAGATTTCTTTTATAGTTTCTGTTGAACCGAAAAAAAAAAACAGATGTCTAATTTTCCATCTCAGCAGTTTAAAAAAATGCAAGATCAGATTTGCATTTTCACTATGTCTACAGTGCAATCACGCCTTGGTTCCTCAACTGGACAAAGGCGTGTCATGCAACTTTGTAAAACATTAGCACGCCTTTAATTCCTTAGCTAAATAATACTTGATAATACTGAGAAAACGACCACCAGGATCTCCATGCTAATGGTAGATTTGGACTTTTTGTAGGATTCATATTTCAAATGCAGTAAAGTTGCATCCCAGAGGCATATTCAAGACATTTGAAATCTTTCCTTTAGAACTAAGAAGTATTCCATGGTGTTGGTGAGAAATGAAAATAAGAAGACAGACAATCTTCTCTGACAAAGTTTCAAAGAAACATGATACATTCAAGAGCCAAGCATTGGCGGAACCAGGATTTTAACTTCGAAGGGGCAAAATGAAATACATGACCGTAATTAGTTTTGACCATGTGTAGGGATTTCCAAAAGGAGAAAAAAAAAATAAAAATGGAGCCCTTCCCCCCCCCCCCCCCCCCCCCCCCAAACAAAACAAAAAAAGCACACAAAAAAAAGTGTTACATAACTAAACGTGTCTTTTCTAGTTGAAATGTGATTTTGAAGGGATAACAATCGAAGCATCACCCACCTTTCCCTTGAATTGAAGTGTTATACGTCAATTTAAATTTCATAGTCAAATAAATTAAGGGATAATTCCACAAACCTCCCCTGAGGTTTTTAACAATTATAGAGAGCTTCCCTCAGGTTTTAAAAATTACATATACCTCTCATATTTTTACTACTTAGTAACAATGTAGGTCCAATAAGATAGATTTTCTCGCAAAAATCCTAAATTGCCCTTTCGTGTGAAAATAAGAAAGAAAAATATAGTGTACTCAATCATTTTCTTCCATACTTTGCACAAAGCAACAAACCTAATCTCAAATAACCATCCAAGCATAAGTTCTAAAACCAAGTAGCCATTCAAAAGATCTCAAATTGCATATATAGTATAAATACTTGCCATGTAAAAGAAAAAACACATACACAAACCCCATTGACAACCAATTTTATACCCAAAAATTAAATATCAATGTTCAAATACCTTTTCAATACAAGTTAATCTTATTTAGAACTACCATTACAATCCTCCAATGGCCTTAAAACTATTAATATCTCAAAAGTAAAGAATAAATTCTACCTCCACAATAAAATCATAATAAAAAAAATTCTAATTCAATGAAAGAGATCCTTATGTAATTATTGAAATTTTAGAAAAAAATTTTCTTAACAACAAGCAAAATAGGACAAATTCCACACCTTAATTTTTTTTACCTATTTCAATCATCAATTTCATTATTTATTTCTCTATCACTGCGAGTCTCTTCATTTCCATCTAGTTTGATACATAATATGCTCCCTCTGTTAATTTTGTAATTTTAATTTGCTAATATTCACAAAATTGAATATAATAAAAAGAGGTTATATTAACCAGAAAAAAGAAGCGAAAATAAGTGAAAGACAGAAAAATAGATTTTATTTTGGGTTTTGTAAATTTATTGGCTTAAATTTAAAATTGTCTACCAAGTGGAGGGAATTATAGGTATTTTACTATGTCAATGGGGGGTAACTGTAATTTTTTAAACCCGAGGGGAGCCAAGTGAAATTGTTGTCAAAAATTTCAAATGAGGTTTCTGAAATTATCCAATAAATTAAATCATTAGTTTAATATATGCCAAAAAAAATGCTGTTCAATACCGTTACGAACATAAACTTCTAAAACAATATTCTAGAAAGCAAAACATATGATTCATGTATTACCTAATTCAAGTTTGGGAGGCAAGACTTGATATTAAAGTCTGGGGTTGGGGGTGGGGGTGGAGGGGGAAGGGGAGGACCTGACATGAAAATAGGAGTAAAATTCTTGTAAGCATTCCCCTAAGGTAAAAATCGACAGTTCTCACCCCCTGTTCTGCGGTTGGAACGAACTATTTTTCACTACAATGCAATAAAATTGTAGAATAATGATGAATTTTGGTCTCGAAACTTTGAAATGCAACCTAGAAAATGTCCTAGGGCTTTGCTAGTTGATTCCGATTCAATAGTACAAAACTCAAATCTCCTCCCAAATGTAAAGATTGTGGACTTCAACCCACCTCGACCGGCTTCTGATCGTTCTTGCTTAGACTCGCTTAACAAGTTTTGACAACTTATTCCACATCAAGAAGCAGTCAATCAAGAAAAAACGTTGACGGTAAAATTTGGATTTGAGTTTTGAAACTGAGAAGATATGAAACAGGTGGAAAAATGGAGGTGGAGCTTTAGGTCCTTATGGAATGAAGGCCTGCAGAATTTCTGGGTACGATGAAATATAGTGTTATGCATGCACTACAATAACCAATCTATGGATTAGTATGACAAAAATATACACAAAAAAATAACAAGGGTAAAATATCAAGAACTTTGCAAAATATAGACCTATCCGGTGTCAAATTCAATGCTAATCCCATGTGACTTTAATGGCAGTTGAGATCTTCGGTGTCACTATTCGGATGTCAAATTCAATGCCAATTCCACTTATCACGTGTGGATAAAGAAAATTTGAGTTAAACCAAATCAATTTGAGTTATTAAAAAATTAAAGAGTGCGTGACAATTTCAATAAATAGGACGTTTAGCAAAAATATAGAAATGACATTAAGGTTCCGTTTGATAAAACATAATCTGAATTCTGAAGTCTGAATTCTGAAATCTGAATACTGAAACAATTAATTTGCTGAATTTTAAGCACTGAAAAAAATATATGAATGTCTGAATTTTAATGCTAAACCTATTTATGTTGTTTGATAAATATTTATAACTAAATGCTTAATAAGTTTAATTTGACAATTTTGCCCTTATATCCTTTCATTCAAAAAAGAAATAGAATCTATGATTTAATTAGTTTAAAATTGTTAGGTATGAAAATGACAATATTTATTTTTAAATCAAATTAATATAAAAGATTAAATATATTATATGAGGAGTATGGAGAAGAAGTGAAAGTCATTAAAAAGGGAAAAAAGAGAAACTAAAAATCGTTAGATAGAGAATATTATATTGTTTAATTAGATAAGAATTTTGAACATAATTAACAAACAAGGGTAGATTTGGTAGATAAGATAAGGTAGTTGAAGTAATTCTATTGATTCTTATCAGAATTAAGCATTCAGTTAGGATTCTTGTGCTGAAAAAAATACACACAGGTTCAGCACTGCTTAACAAGTTCAGCAAATAGATTTTTATTTATCAAACACTCAAAACATCTGAATGTCTGAAAAAATTCAAATTCAGCACTCTTTTATGTTATCAAACAGACCCTAAATTATCACTAGAAAGTGGTACTAAGGATTCCATATGCTCTAGAGATCCTCCATCCGGTTCTTATGCCAGTCAAAAAGGAGAAAACGATTTAATCAATTTCTTAGTTTGGTAAAATTCTTATCTTAAGAATATGTATTGAACGAAGCATCAAAACGTAACATCAATGACAATATGCGATCACGTAAATGATTTAACAGACGAAATTAAATATGGAGTGTCTTTGTTAGAAAGCTCGTCTTTGTATTGTTTAACTCAATTTTCTTCCAAGTCTCGTAATATCTGGCAAGTCAATCTTAAACTATTTAGCAGCCTCGGTGCCAGTCCATTGCCGTAAGACTCATTACCTAATGTATCGTCAATCATGTCGAAAGACTGGTTCTCCTCGTTGTACAACTGCAAACTTCTTACAAAGACCACATGATTGGACTGGATGCCGGTGTTGTATATTTAAAATTTTGATGTACAATTATATTATAATATTATATTAAATATATGTAAAATATTTATTTATATACATCATTTTTTTATAAGTATAATATTAAAATAATATAATTGTGCATCAAATAATGAAATAAAAAAAATCAGTGGACCAACCACAATCATATCGGCACCCACATCCACATGATTTTATGGTACAGTTTATTGTATTTACCTGAGAACGGATTTGGAGTCAATATCGCTGTGGTCTTATCAAGTTTGGTGAATTTATTGTATTTATCATATTTTTTGATGTGTAATTATATTATATTATTATATTCATTTAAAAGTCAGTGTACATAAAATAATAATAATATTGTGTAATATCGCAAACATGTCAATCGGATGGAACCAGATATTACACAAGGATACCTGCATCAGTTCCCTCAGGGACTTTCCAACAGCGACCCTACCTGCCCCGGCTACCTCGAGGACTTTCCAACGTGACATTGAAGTTAGAGTCAATTGAAAAGAAAAGAAAGGAATATAAGTTCTCCTTTTATGTTTCAATGTTTAGGCTCAATTATTTTCGAGTCAGAATCAGCTTGACATCATTTAATTGACGAAGTCTTGATTCCATCATTCCAGGATGGAAAATTAAAGAAAAACGCATTAGTAGCAAGAAGATTTAACTTGTTGTCTACGTTGTTTATTTAAAAAAAAAAAAAAAAAAACCAGTCTACTGACTGATTAAGCACAGGATGCCATGACAAGAAGTAAATCCAAACTATGGACGATGTCTGATTATGTAAAACCAGTAAAAAAATTACAAGACTAGATAGTAGTTTAAACCTTAAATAGGCTACTAATTGAGAAGGATTTTGCAGCTTAGTATCTTAGCCATGTCATTCACACTAGTGACAACATTCCTGGCCCTTCTTGTAATAGTTCACATAGGAGCTGATTCAGCAGCACCTGATGATGTTGGGTTCATCTATGAAGGATTTCGATCATCAAATCTAAGCCTGGACGGAATAGCCAAAATTACCGACAATGGCCTCTTAAGGATAACCAACATCACCAAGTTACAAATGGGGCATGCCTTTTATCCTGATCCCATCAATTTCAAGAGCGCGTCTAATGGCCCAGCTTTCTCTTTTTCCACCCAATTTGTGTTTGCAATAGTGCCTGAAGTCTCAGGCCTGAGTGGTCATGGAATGGCTTTCGTGATCGCACCAACAAGAGGCCTCCCAGGAGGGCTTCCCACACAGTTCCTTGGCCTCTTCAATGATAGCACCAATGGAAATGCAAGTAATCATGTTTTCGCGGTGGAGCTCGACACTATCCAAACCCATGAGTTTAACGATATCAACGACAACCATGTTGGAATTGACATTGACTCCTTGTTTTCTACAGCATCGCAGCCAGCAAGTTACCGAGCTAATAACAAGAATTCATTTGACAACTTAACTCTTAGTAGTGCGCAGCGGATGCAACTCTGGGTGGAATATGATGGGGAGAGTAAGGTAATCAATGTTACATTAGCTCCAATTGCAGCGGCTAAACCAAATACTCCTCTTTTGTCATTGTCATATGATCTTTCGCCTATTCTACGGCAAACCATGTATGTTGGCTTTTCTGCATCCACTGGTTCACTAGCAGCTGCTCATTTTGTATTGGGATGGAGCTTCAAGGTGAATGGTGTTGCGCAAGCACTTGACCTCTCTCGACTTCCCAAGCTACCTCGATTTGGACCCAAGAAGGTATCGAAATTTTTTACTGTAGGATTGCCACTAATTTGCACATTTTTGTTGTTGCTCGTAATATCTGGAGTAGCTTATCATCTAAGGAGGAAGTGGAAGTTTGCAGAGGTGATGGAAGAATGGGAGCTTGCCTATGGACCCCATAGATTTAAGTATAAAGACTTGTACATAGCCACCAAAGGTTTTAGAGAAAAAGAGCTGCTGGGGGCAGGGGGATTTGGCAGGGTCTACAAAGGAGTATTGCCTACTAACAAGATGGAAGTTGCTGTCAAGAAGGTATCTCATCAATCAAGACAGGGAATGAGAGAATTTATTGCAGAAATCATCAGTATTGGTCGCTTACGCCACCGAAACTTAGTACCCCTCTTGGGCTATTGTCGGCGTAAAGGAGAGCTACTTTTAGTATATGAATTTATGTCCAATGGTAGTCTTGACAAATTTCTCTACAATCAACCCAAGTCCACCCTTAACTGGAGCCAGAGACTTCGAGTCATCAAAGGCGTAGCGTCTGGATTATTCTATCTACATGAAGAATGGGAGCAAGTAGTGATTCACAGAGATGTCAAAGCCAGTAATGTATTGATAGATGCTGAATTGAATGGAAGATTAGGAGATTTTGGCCTCGCGAGGCTATACGATCATGGGACTCTCCCTCAAACCACCCACGTAGTAGGAACTATTGGATACCTTGCCCCTGAGCACAACAGAACAGGTAAGGCCACAACTAGCACTGATGTATATGCTTTTGGGGCCTTTTTACTAGAGGTTGCCTGTGGTAGAAGGCCAATAGATCCACAAGCACCAGAAGAGGATGTGATATTGGTTGATTGGGTATTCTCGTGCTGGAAAGCAGGTGATATTCTCCGGGCAGTTGATCAAAATCTGGGCACTGAGTATGTGAAGGAAGAGGCAGAATTGGTGTTGAAGCTAGGCTTGTTATGCTCTCATTCAGAACCTAGCATTAGGCCAAGTATGCGGCAAGTTCTGCTGTATTTGGATGGATCAGTTCTGCTACCAGAGTTGTCATCACTTGGCATTTCTGCTGTTGGTCTGGGGTTCGCCATTCCTGGTAGCTCTGATGGAATTTCCTCCTCGTTGTCTTCCATGGACAAGGGCTTTTCACATACTGTAACTGAATCTATTCTCTCTGGTGGTAGGTGATCAAGAAGCTCATGTTTCTGGTTTTAAAAATGTTATTCGATATTATGTTCAAAGAGTAAGTTTGATTTTGTAATTTAGACGTTAGACCTAGGTCATGGTAAACTTGTTTCACTTTTATCATGCAAGATTCTTGCCTTGCCAAGCCTTGATGTTTATGTACAACTTAGTGTTCAAGTTTAATATTGAAATTGATTGTGATTCACTGTTTCTCAGTTCGGAAGTAATAATCTCAACAAGAGATATGAAAACAGATGGATTGTCAATAAGGTAATTTTTGCTGCAATTCCGAACTTCCAATAAGTATTTAGGTTCTACAATCTATCAAGCGACCAATAAGGTGCACATTTTTTAGCATAACATTCTATGTGGAAGCTACTCTTGTTACAATACCTGCTTCTGCAATCCTAGTCCTTGCCTACCTCCCAGAGTCAAATTTAATGTTGTTTTAACTTTTAATGTAGGCAAAAGATTGGTCTTTTTGATAACTTAATAAGAAGAAAATGTAAGAAGACTTCCCCACAGTGGGATCCCTCTTGGTAGGTGCCTTTTTTCTCTCGAGTAGAGACCAACTCACCCGGCTGGGTGTTTTCTCGAAGTACCCAAATTCCACAAAATCAAAGATCTTAAACTCCCGTCCAGATTCCTCTCACTAACCGTCCAGATCTACTTTGAATACGGCAAGCAATAGTGATCTCATGGGTTTGATGATGCATTATTATCTTTTGCTCTGCGATGTATTATGTGTGTAGAAAGGGGGCTACCATGCTCTGCGGGACCGATCTTCACTGGATCAAATCGTAGACCGATTTGCTTTCTGTTTTTTCTGTTTTAAATCCCAGACGAATTTTCATCTTTTCTTTTTCTTTTTGTACTGATTTGTGTGTCCAGTATCCTTTGCTTTTTAGTTGTGTTTTAGTGGTAGGTGGTGCTTCTCCTTTTATGCCTGGTCGGCGGCTGTTATTGTTGGCTCTGTTTGTTTCTGTGGTCTCAGCCTCTTTTACAGGTTCTGTTGGGTAGTGGATTTGATCGGGTGATTAGTTGGGGCTTCCTGTGGATAAGTCAAACGGCTGAGGAGCTGGAAAAGGTGTTGAGAAGATTTGTTCTAACTGATAAGGAAGCAAAGGGTGTTATGCAAGAGGGTAGGGATGTTTATCAGGGGGTGGCGGAATGTCAGATGAGTATTATCGGGAAGGTGCTTGGAGAAAAGAGTGCGAATCTCTCAGGTATTAAAATCTTTGCTAGTAACTTGTGGCCGTATGTTAAGAATCTGAGGGTGGTTGAGATTGGGATTAACATGTTTTAGTTTATTTTTAGTAATGAAAAGGATATGAACAGAGTGCTGAGTGGTAGACCATGGATTTATGATAATATGTTTCTAGTTATGGTGCCGTGGAAGGAAGGAGTGGAGCAGGATGAAGGGGCTTTCACCAAGACATGGATATGGGACCAACTATGGAATTTACCAATTCATTGAGTGACGAAGGAGGTAGGCAGAAAGATTGGGGAGGTGTTTAATAAGGTTATTGAGATTTTAATTCCGAATGGAGGAGGTAAAGATGGCAAACTCATGAAGATCTTGGTGGAATTGGATTTGAACAAGCCTTTATTCAGAGGAACAACAATGAAATTGAATGGAAATATATGTTAGGTGCATAGAGTTTAAGTATGAGAAATGTCCTGATTTTTGTTATTGTTGTGGAATTGTGGGACATAATGAGAGAAACTGTAACATGAAAGGCATTAGTATGGATAAGGCAGCTCAGTATGGAGCCTGGTTGAGGGCGAGCAACCCCAGAAGTCCAGGTAAAAAACAGAATGCTGGGAGGAATTCGAGTCAGACTGAAAATGAAAAGGATGTTGGAAAAGGCAACGGGGGAGGGAATTTCAGAACGTCTATTGTTGACTTGGAGTGTGAATGAACAGCAGCAAGGTAACAATGAGAGGGAGGTAGAGGTTAGGGAACCCGAGGAAACGGATCAGGGGCCTAAGGGAGGTCAAGAAGAGAATGATATGGGAACTGAGCTAGTGCACTCGAGAAGTGAGCAACAGACTGAGGGGAGGGGTATTGGAAACAGGGTGGAAAAAACACAAAGCTCTACAACCGGTAAAAGCTTGGAACAAGCCAAGAGTTCTGAACCACCAGTAGATATGACTCAAAATGATAACATAAGTTACGATACTATGTGGATTGATGAGGACAGGCTAGAAAAGGTGGGCCGGAGTGGAGTAGGAAAGTGTATTGTTGGCAGAAAGGAACCTGCTGGGACATGTAGGAGGAGTAAGGCATGGAAGAGGTTGGTTCAGGAGATAGGCAGGAGAGTGCCTTTATCTGAGAAAAATGAAGTAATGGAAGTTGCATTTGGGGAAGGGGGGTAAAAGGAAGCAGATTGAAACACGAGGGAAGGAAAATGGGGGGGAGGGGAGAGGGAGGGAGTGGAAAAGAGAAAGAAATCTAGGATGATGAAAGGTAGTGGAGTCCAACCTTAATAAGGCTCCGCATTCTTAATGAGAGCTCTGGTGTGGAACTGTCGAGGTGTGGGTAGCCCCTTGATAGTTCCCCAACTTAAGGAAGTTATTCAACTCCACTCCCCAAAGCTAGTTTTCCTGCCGGAGACCAAAAACAGGAAGGATATTTTGAACAAAGTCAAACAGAAAATTGGATATGACAGTTTATTTGTTGTTGACCCTGTTGGTAAGTTAGGTGGTATGGCTGTCTTGTGGAGGAAAGAGTTACAAGTTAGGAGGGTACTTTTTATAGATTTTACTATTGAAGTGTTAATTCAGGGAGATGGGTGTAAGACCGACTAGTGGCTTATCTATATATATGCTAGTAATATTGATCATGTGAGGGCTCAATAGTGGGAAATTATAGAGAGGAGGAAATGGTTGTGGGGAAGAAACTGGTTGATAGCTGGGGATATGAATGATATTATGTCAAATGATGAGAAATGGGGAAGACTTAGAAAGCCTGAGAGAAGCTTTGACAGTTTTAGGAATTTTGTGAGCAGCAACCAACTTATTGATATTGGCTTTGAAGGCACTCCATGGACCTGGACAAACAACTGGGAAGGAGATGGAGAAATCAAAGAAAGATTGGATAGAGTACTTTGTAGTAGGCACTGGAGGAAAGAAAATGGGAAGGCAAAGTGTACCTACACTCAGAATGAAGCATCTGATCACCTGATGCTCCTTTTAGATATTGAGCCTAAAGAAGGGAGATGGAAGAAAAGATTTTATTTTGATAAGCGATGGCTGCAACATCAGGATGTGGAACATATTACCCGTAGAGCTTGGCGGCTACAGCAAGAGGGCTCCAGGTTCTTTAAACTGCACCAGAAGATAAAGAATGTAAGGGTGGCCTTGATTGGATGGAATAAACAGAAGAATGTAAATGCTAAAAGGCAAATTCAAAGAGTGAAACAGGAGATTGCAGAACAACAAAAAGAAGGGGCAAATGGCAAAAAGGGGATAATAAGGGAGCTGAAAAAGGAATTGGCAGAGGCATACAAAAAGGAAGAAATTTACTGGGGGAAAAAAGCAAGAGTAAAATGGCTAAAGGAGGGTGATAAAAATACTAAATACTTCCATGCCATTGTGGAAGGGAGGAGGAAAAGAAATAATATATTTGGCTTACAGAGAGAGAATGCTAGTTGGTGCAGCTCTGTGGCAGAGATTGAAGGGGAAATACAGAGTTACTTCCAATCACTCTTTACAGTGAGTACTCCTCAGCTATATGACTCCAACTTGCAGGGAATCCCTAGGATAATCACAGATCAAATGAATGCAAGGCTGATCAGACCTATATCAGAGATGGAGGTCAAGCAAGCTGTTTTTTCTTTACATCCTAATAAAGCTCCAAGTCCTGATAGTATGACCCCCATTTTCTTCCAAAATTTTTGGCACATTATTGAAGAAGACTTGATAAGGGCCATATCTAGCTTCTTTCACTCAAGGAATTTGCTTAGTGCCGTGAATGAAACAATGATAACCTTAATTCCTAAAGTTGAGTCTCCTGTTTTTGTGTCACAATTCAAACCAATTAGTTTGTGTTATGATATTTATAGAATCATATCTAAAATTCTTGTTAATCGAATGAAACCTCTCCTGAAGCTTTGCATTAGCCATAACCAATCTGCTTTTACCCCTGAGAGACAAATCATTAATAATGTCATTATTGCCCACGAATCCATCCATTGCTTGAATAGTAGGAGAAGTGGTTCCAATGCTTTTACGGCCTTAAAGCTTGATATGTCTAAGGCTTATGATAGGGTTGAGTGGCCTTTTGTTATGACAATAATGGAAAAAATGGGTTTCTGTCAACAGTGGAGGGGGTGGATTTTGAGATGTATGTTCTTAGTGGTGTATTCCTTTAACATAAATGGTGAGAAGAGAGGATGTGTGAGGCCTACTAGAGGAATTTGACAGTGGGACCCCCTTTCCCCTTATTTGTTCTTGTTGGTCTCTGAAGGTTTATCTAGCCTACTGAAACAAGTTATGTAGGATAAGTGCCTCTCAGGGTTAAAAATTGCTAAGCATAACCCTGCTTTATCTCACTTTTTTTTGCAGATGATACATTGATTTTCTGCCAAGCTAACATGCGGGAAGCTGGGCAAGTGATGAGGATCTTAGAGCAGTATGCTGCTGCTTCAGGATAGATTCTCAATTCAGAAAAATCTTCTGTATTTTTCAGCAAGAATACTGAGGAGCTGCAGAAAGCAAGAATTTTAGGTGTGCTGGGTGGCATGAAAGAGGTCAAGCAGAATAAGTATCTTGGGCTCCTAATGGTAATTGGTAGGACAAAAAGACAGGTTTTCAGCTACATCAAAGAGAGAGTTATCAAAAGGCTAAGTAACTGGAAGGAGAAATTATTAAGTAATGCAAGTAAGGAGGTTTTGTTAAAATCAGTGTTACTTGCTTTACCTATTTATGCTATGAGCTGTTGTAGGTTGCCAAAAGGGTTGTGTGTGGATTTATGCAGAGAAATGGCAAAATTCTTGTAGGGGATAGTGAGGGAAATGAAAAAATTCATTGGATTGATTGGAAGAAACTCTCAGAGGTAAAAGGCAGAGGGGGTCTGGATTTTAGAGATCTATAGGAATTTAATGAGGCTATACTAGCTAAGCAGTTTTGGAGGCTTTTAACCAATCCAAACCTATTAGTTAGTCAAATTCTAAGAGGAAGGTACTTCAGGGGAGCTTCAATTTGGAGGATGGAGGCTAAGGTTGGGGATTCATGGGTATGGAGGAGCCTATTAAGTTCAAAGGAGCTGTTACAGGGAGGGATTAGGAAGACTGTGGGTGATAGACGAAACATAAATATTTGGGAGAATAACTGGATTCCTGATATGGGGAATGGGAGAATTAGGACCAGGAAGCCTCAACACTGCCAACTAAAATCTACCCATGAGCTGATAAAGGATGGTAGATGGAATGAGGACCTACTCAGCACCTACTTTGACGAGGAGGATTGCAGGAAGATTAAGACAATTCCTATTAGCGAACACAGAGCCAAGGATAGGCTAGTGTGGGTGTTCTCAAGTGCTGGCCAATATACTGTCAAGAGTAGGTATGCGATAAGGCTGTCAACGGTCCGGGTCTAGACTCGGGCCCGAACCAGATCCGTGAAATTATTTCGGGGTATGGGTAGGGGTTTAATTCCGTAACCCGGGCCCGGACCTGGATCCGTTTTGTCAAACAAAAAAACGGGTCGAATATGGAATATAGTATTCATACCCATATCGGATCCAGATCCGGATATAAATTGATTAATAATTTAAAATATATATTTATCAATATAATTTGATTAGGGTTATGTATTTGAATAAGGTAATTTGATTTCTTTTCTTATTTAATTTTTTTTGTATTAGTTAGCAATTAGTTTATAAATATATTTTTTCTCCTCATTTTTTAAGAAATTATAAGCTTTGTTAGATTTTCGGGTATATCCGACCAGGATCCGAGACCCGTTGGATCCGGATCCGGAACATAGAGTAGAAGACCCGTCGAGTAAACGGGTCGGATCCGGATCCGATATATTAAGCTGGGTCCGAGTCCGGAATAATGAATTCCGACCCGGATCCGGCCCGTTGACAGGCCTAGTATGCGGTGGCAAAAGTCATGCGAAAGAGGAAAAAGAGGTCTGATCATCAGAGGGGTAGTAGCAGTAGAAACATGAAGGACTCCGATGCTTGGAAATTTTGTGAAGTTTAAGGCTAAAACATAAATTGAAGCACTTTATTGGGAGGTATCTACATCGAGTTCTACCAGTGAATGAGGCAGTGAAGTATAGAATGAGGGGGGGAAATGACACATGTCTGTGTTGTGGTGAAATGCCAGAAATGTTGGAACACATGTTGTTTTTTTGCCAGTATGCAGAGCTAATCTGGAAGGCAGCTCCCATCTGTTGGGATGGTCTCAACGTTTACAGGAATAATTTTTGGCATTGATGGACTAGTTTGGTGGAAGCTAAGGCAAGAAAGGAGGGTAGGAACTATATTGAACTGACGATTAATATACTGTGGCAAATTTGGAAATCAAGAAATCTAATTCGGTTTAACAATGATAGAAAATGTCCTGGAATTGTTGTGGGTAAAGCTATGCAGGAGTGGCGGGAATATGCTGAGGTATTCAATGAAGTGGAAGGGCAGGAACAGGATGGACAAGAGGAAGTTTATGGAGCAGGAAAGTGGTCAGCTCCACCACAACACTTTATTTGTCTGAACACCGATGCAGCATTGAGACATAAGGATGGCAAAATTGGCTGGGGTGTGATAGCCAGTTGTGGCAGCGGTAAGATGATAGGAGCCTGGGCAGGGAGTGAACAGAGGCGTGGGGATCCTGCGGTGGAGGAAGCTAGAGCTATCAGGAAAGGTATGTCCATAGCCATGAAGAATGGGTGGAGGGACATAATTATACAGTCCGATTGTAAAAGTGTGGTTGAGAAGATCAAATTGGAAAAGGTGGAGGATCCTCGAGCCAGTGTTGTTTTATTTGACATCTTGCAACTGAGGAAAGAGTTTCGGAATTTCTCCTTCTCTTTTGTCAGACGGGATGGCAATGTAGTGTCCCATTCTTTGGCAAGATTTGCCTTGAATTTAGTTGCTGATATAGATTGGCACTTTTCCTTTCCTAGCTGGCTGCTTCAGTTAGCCAACAATGATGTAAGAGCAGTTGCTCCAAGTGATGTAAACACTTTATGATTTTTGTTGGAAATCTGTTATCCTTTGGAAAAAAAATAAGTAGAAAATGTGAAAGGCAGAGTGTGCTAATTACCATTGTGCTTAGGCTTTTTTTTTTCTTTAATGGCAAACCTTGTCTACGGGGTAGGGATGTCAGCCCCTTATTTTATTAATAAAAATAAAAAATAAGTACAAAAAGTTTAAGAAAATATCAAACATTGAACTCATGGACTTTCTAAAGTAAGAGTGCTACTCCTTTACAAAATGCATGCGCACCGATGAAAACTCTCTACAATCTAATAGCATTGATGCCCTAACAATTCCAGCAAACTAGTGATATGACGTGCAATAAAGTTCAGAAGAGAGTCGCAAATTAGCTAATTTATCCGACACAGAATTGGACTCTTTAAAATTATGTGAAATTGAAGATTAAAAGGAATCTAACAAAACTCTTATCCTTCGTAGTGTATTACACGATGTTCACTTCAAAATCATTCCTGAGTTAATCAATCGGACCAAAACCTCTGAATCAACTTTGACTATCAATCAATCCACAATTACCCCTTGACACAGCTGAAAACCATGCAACAAAGATAAACTCTCCACAAACAAAACATCAATCTCTACAAATTCCTTGTAAAACGCAAAAATTAATTGTCCATAGAGTCTCTAAGCAGTCCACCCCCATAAGCATGCCTTGAAAGACACCTGCATCTATATTTAAAATAACAAAATTGCTTAGGCTAATTGATGCAAACATGAAGAACCGGTTCCCTTCCAAATTCATAAAGATTTTGGATACCTAATCTTCACAAGCTGGTCATGCTTGACAAGCTTTAAATCGGCTCCAAGCTGTCCAATTCACATTGGTTACTTTGCTCCAGCTTCTTGAGCCAAATGAAGAGTAGTTTCATTAGTGATTTTCATAGCTATTGAAGTTGTTTGTTTAAGGGTTGTTAAGCAAGGGTTTATTTGTTATTTATCTTGCTATTTTAGTTGTTAATTTTCAGCTTAATAATTTGGCCAGCATTATCCTTGTTTTAGCCGAATTCTAGTAATTAGTTTTAGGGTTTAGTTGAGTCCAAATAACATTAGGGTTTGAGTCATTGTGAGACTATAAATGGCCCAGTCTTTCAATTTTATGGGAGAGATCAGATTTTTCCAAAAATAAGATGAGTTTATTTACTTTTCTCTTGTCCAAGAGAGCCTCCCTTGAATACTTGAAAGACTCTTGAGAGTATTCAATTGAACTTATAAATCAAGTACACACTTTGGTTATGGCGTTCTTCTACCAATACTTTTGGTTCACTAAATCATTCGATTGTGGGTTGAGATTCAATTCAAGGTTCATAATCTTAAGGTTTAGAAGGGTCAAGGGTTTCACTTCAACTTTATTCTTTGTCTAGGTCTAGGGTTTGGTGGGTTACGAGTTTATACATTCGGACGGGTTCATATCAGCTTGGTAATCAGAGCTAGATTGACGATATCAAGTATATCTTGTTCGTGTCTTTGTAAGTTTTCGTTGTTTCAATTCTGTCTGTGTTTAATCCTTATAGAATTCTAAGGTTTCTTGTTCTTCGTTACTTTTCGTGTCTTTGCTTGCTATTCGCATGATCTGTTGGTTGTCCGTGTCTTTCCTTTCTTGTTTTGTTGGAGTTTTGTTGTCTTGTTTCTTGAGTCTTCAAGTTGGTTAGAGTAAAAAAAAAATTTTGGTACTGTTCATCGCTATTGTTCACGATACTATTCATCATTACAGTTTACGATACTATTAATTATACTGTTCACACTACTGTTCATCCAAAAAAATTTTTGGTCATTGTCTTCTTGGAAATCCGAAGCTTAACCTTGGGTTTCTTGTCAATTTGTGTTGAGTCTTGTGTTTTTTGAAGTTAATCCACGACTAATTATTTTTATTCTTGGAGGTGTTCAAGTTTTTGAAATTTCTTGATAAGAAAACTTGAATTTCTAAAATTTTTGGATACTTTCTTGAAATTCTTGGGTGGCCAATTAGGGTTTCTTAGATTCTGGAACAAAAGTTTCCAAATCTTGAAAATTCTCGCAAAACTCTAGTTCCTATTTGTTGAACAAAGTAGAAGCTGATTCTTGTTTCTTGTTACGGCTTGAATTCTTGTCCTTTGAGTGTTTGATCCAAAATTGAAAAGAAAAGAAAGAAAGAGTTGTTGTGAAAAAAAGGAAACAAGAACTCAGATCATTCTTGAATTGAAAACAAGAAAGCAAACTTGGTTGTGAATCCAAAGTTGACTTGGATTATTAATAAACGCTAGTCACGACAAATCTGTCCAGGTTGGGTTTGACCTCAATTGCACACGTGAAAACCCTCCAAAATAGCAGCTTTGATCCTCCAAAACACACCCAAGAACCAACATGAATTGAACTTCCAAATCTCCAGCCAAGGTGCAATAGGGTAGAGAGTTTCTAGGTTCCAAAAAAAAATTCTGCCATTTTTTGTTTCTTGTTTAGTTGAATTCTATAATCTGTCCAGCTTGTAAATTTGTGTTTTTAAGACTTATTCCAGGTTAAATTTGGTCTTTATAAGTCCCAAAAGAAGTCCAAATCAGTCTAAGTTTTAGTTAGTTATTAGTTTCCTAATTTGAGACACTAGTCAAAGTCCAAAATTTCCAAACTCTTGAGTCATTCTTGTGTAGACAGATCTGGTATTTTCCAACTTGCTTTAATACATTTTTGAGGCATTATATCAATCCATTTCACTGTAAAAATTTCAGCCTTAAACCGCCACCATCTAGTGTGAAGCTTGGTGAAAGTTTGGATGATACTCATTGAGAAATTCTGATTTCTTTAAGAGAGGCAATCAAGTGATTTGGGAAGTGATTGGTGAGATTATTAGAGTGATTAATACACTTGAGCAATATATGAGTGTGAGCGAAACATGTGAGGGAGTGAGTGAGGTGTTCCCCGCTCATTTGTTTGTTGTTTTACAGGTGCCAATGAAAACAAGCTTACCATTGCCCAACTTGCACTAAAAATGGATGCTATGTGAGCAGAAGTTCAAAGGAGGTTCAACTTTAACTTTGAATGCATACATGAACGAATTGATCATTTGGATTCATCAAAGAGTTTCTCTAAGAAAACTCGAGGAAAAACACCTTTGCATGAGTCTAGTGGCTCCAATTCGGAAAGGGAGTTCGATGAGGATGAATGAGGACATAGGGGAACACGCCATAAATCTACGCATGGGGATGAACCCACCAAAGGTGTAAAACTGAAAATCTCCTCTTTTCAAGGGAAATTTGATCCCGAAGCATACTTGGAGTAGGAAAGAACAATTGAGATGATTGTTGATTGCAACCACTACACGGAAGTTCAAAAGGTGAAACTTGCAGCCATAGAATTCACAGATTATGCAGCAATTTGGT
The DNA here is from genome assembly GCF_036785885.1 of Coffea arabica. NCBI lineage: Eukaryota > Viridiplantae > Streptophyta > Magnoliopsida > Gentianales > Rubiaceae > Coffea > Coffea arabica. The sequence goes on from NC_092313.1 coordinate 32,008,658, forward strand.
GGGATCAACTTCGCATCAAACAAAGAAGAAATGAGGAGCCAACCATTTGGACATGGGATGAGCTTAAGCAAGTCATGAGGAAACGCTTCATACCTGTTTACTACCATAGAGATTTGCACCACAAATTGCAAACTCTCACACAAGGTAATATGACGGTTGAAGATTACTACAAGGAAATGGAGATGGCTATGATGAGAGGCGATGTCCATGAGGATTTGGAGGCTACAATGGCTCAATTTTGAGAGGCTTAAGGGTTGAAATTGCTGATGTTGTAAAGCTCCAACATTACCTTGACATGGGGGAATTATTGGACAATGCCGTCAAGGTGAAACGGAGGCTCAAGAGGAGGGATATAACTTGCCAAACTCCAACTTCCAATTTGGAAATTGGATAAATCAGACCTTTAAAAAGGAGGTCAGCCCCTCAGGTTCTTCAAACTTTTCCAAACCTAATGGGAATTCAACTGGAACAATGAAGCTGAACACACCATCTTCCAAATCTCACCAAAAGGAAGGTTTTAAGGCTAATCAAGAGTCACCTAAACCTAGAAACTGAAACACCAAATGTTTTAAGTGTCAAGGGTTTGGCCATATGGCATTACAATGTCCAAATCAAAGGACCATGCTCATATTACCAAATGGTGAGGCGTTGACCGATGAAAGAATCGAGTTTGAGGAAATTGTAATAGAAGCTGCAAATTGGGAAGATGAAGTTGTTAGTGAGAAGCGTGAGGTAAAAATTGAGGAATCACATAAGGAAAGATCCATGAGTGCTTCAACCATAGTGGTAAAATCTGAAGGAATTGAGCCAGAAAAAGAGATGAAAAATTCTGATGAGATGAGAGCTAAATCAAGTGAGCTAATTTTGAATGAGAATGTGAGAGCTTATTGTTTTCCTAACCAATTTGCCTTTGCTTTGTTTAGTGGTTCTTCTTTTGTACAGATTAAGCAAAGATAAGTGAAGTTAGTCATGCAATGTTCCATTCCAAAGTAACTTGTACAGTTCACTAGTTTCCATGGAGTTTGTCTTCTAGGAGATACATCTCTTTGGTATCATTTCATAGAACAATTCCAATTCAAATCTGTCCACACCAATGGAGAATTAATTCAAACTCATCATGAAGGGAGAATTCCAAATTTTAATTCTCATTTGTTACCTATGATTCATTCATTATCTTTACCTTCTTTTGAGCATAATTTTCATTCTAACACTTGTATTTCTTATATAGATTTGTAACTATAGATTTATTTGTAACTAATCCATACATACTCTCGTGGTTATAAAATTAATTATAAGTTCATTTCTTTTATGAAATTATATGAAACACGCCACTAAAGCCACAAAGGTGCATCTCTACTCTTGTCAGTATACTCTTTAGGTTTATCTCTTCCTTGAGCTAGTGTTAACTTCCAATTCTCATTGCAAACTTAACATCTTAAAATTATCAAACTAATGGCTGGTTAATCATGATTAGATAAGCAAAAATGATAAATAACTTGCTCAAAATAATATCATCGAATAACCAAATAAACATCATTAATAATATATAGAAAGTTCATCTATAACTCTAGGCATAAACTTTAACTAAACATGAAGAACAAGATCCAAACTTGTATTATATCTAAACATGAAATCAAATACAAAAGAGAAAGTGCTAGGAAAGAAGTCACTCTTGTCACATGAGCTCTAACTCTCCATCTTTGCTCTTCAAATCTTCATCCAAATCTAACTACAAATACAGGAATGATAAACTATACTAACTATACTATACTAATGAACTAAGAAAAAGTAGTGAAGACTACATTTTTTGTGGAGTTTCTCTAACCTTCCAAAGTTGTTAAAATGTTCTCCAAGGCCTCTATTTTTAGAGAGATTAAAGCCACAAATAAGTTGTTTCTAATTAGCAAAATTGGCTCGTGAAACTCCCAAAAGTTGTTTCTACAAGATTTCACACCTGCTTGCTTATTTCCAGCCAAATTTCGTGCAGAAAAATTGGTCAAAAAATTTGTGGGAATAAAGTACAAGTTGCAACTGAACGTGGCCTTGAAAATGTGACCTGAGATCGCATAGTGAACCCTAGTTTTGCCTTTTTGCAGGTTTGCTCATTTCTGATCAAGTCTTGTTTTTGCTCTATTTTTAGTCCAATTTCAACTGACATTTTATCAATCATGGAGGCTGAAATAGCTCTTATACACAACATGAAAGTTGTGGTCCTTTGAATTAGCTTTCCAATGCAATAAGAATTATCCAATTTGAAACTCTGTAGACTGAGAAATGATCAAAATACCCTCAACCGGTCAACCTTCTGTTTCAACTTTTGACAACAAAATTTCACTTCTGTATTTTGACTTTTTGACAATAAAAATGACTAAACTGGACTTCGAAGTCTTATAAGAAATGTAGAGCAATATGTTAGCTTCAAAATGGCATAAGAATCTTCTCAATCCAATGCATGTAACTCAAGATATAGCTGAAATACCAATAGGTGTCAAAGCTAGAAAACTTCCTTCTTTTTATTCTTGATTGCATTTCCTCTTTTGAACATTTGGCATTTTATGTTATCTTTAAAACTATTTCAAATCATCAATAATCATTCAAATATTTTCTCAATTCATGCTATTTGATGACTGAATCTCTAAACCTATAAAAACATGAAATTTTTTACCATTAGAATCCATAGAAATGTAACTTTTACACTTAAAAATGTATATTTTCACCAGAATCCTAGTTCATTAGCTATAAAATTAAATAAAACATACTAAAACTAACTAATAAAACACACTTAAAATACTCAAAATTCACACTTATCAAATATCTATTGATTTAGAAGATTAAGCTAGATCTGGTCTTAGTTTTCTATTTATACAAAACACCCTTCTCTCTAATAATTAGATTTATTGCATTTTAATAATAGCAATAATTGTAGAGTTAGGAAAAAATCTGTAACCTTAATTAAATTTGTATTATGAAGACAATAAACAAAATATGACATTCCAAGCCAATGTGTCTCTTTGCATTCTAATTTCAATTTTTTTATTTCCATTAAATATTCATGATTAGTCATAGCCTAATTAAGTATCAAGTCTTCAAAAATATTACTGTTGATACCAAAACATGATGATCTTAGGACAATAGATTCTGCCTAAAAAAATAAAAATAAAATAAAACAAAATAGAAGAAAAAACTCAATTATTTCTAGCAATGAAATTTTAATTCTCAAAAAATGAACAGTTAGATGAAAAATATTTATATATGTGAATCATCTGTACTCCATTATTAATAGAAATAACATAGAAAATAATATAAAGAATTCAAAAAAGAAAAAACTCCTCTTACCTCTCCTTTGAATTTCGAATTCTAGAGTTCTCATCTCCATGGCTATAGCGGCAGCCCTTCAGCCACAGGCTGGAGGGCTTGCATCTCCATCCAAAAAGTCGTTTGCTGAAATTCTTCGACAGCACCCTCGACCAACACCAGTGGTAAATCATGGGAACAACCACTCTTTCAACTTGATGATAGGGTGTTAATTGTTAGCAATTTTATTGTTAATTTCCCCTGTTATCCTTGCCAAATATTGTTTTAATTATTAATATTTACTTATATTTGGTATTGGACCCAATTTCAGGGATTGAAGCAGAAAATTACCAAAAAGGAGAGACTTGTATGGAAAAATGCAGACTTCTAAGGGCTTCAACCTTTGGATCCTTGAATTGGTGGGGACCACAAGTTAGTGCAAGGCATTTAGTCATTTGGGCATTTCAAAGAAAGCAACGTAGAGAGACTTGGAACAACAAGTACTTTGGAAGCTTTGTCCACATGTGCGGGGACCACGGATAAGAAGCATGAGTCATTTGGACTCTAGGAAAAGAAACGTACAAGACTTTGAATTTGGTGTGGGGACCACTAGAGATAGCATTACACTTCCTTTTGGCTTTAAAAAAAGGGAAAAACGTACGAGAGGGGGAGGAATCAGTAGTTGTAGTTTAGGTTTTTAGCATAGTTTTAGTTTTCTCTTCGGAGCTCTTCCGCATGGTTGTTCTCCATTAATGGAGGACTAACCTCGTAATTCTAGTCAAGGGGACAGCTGAAGATTTGGTTCAACAATTACTGTGAGATCTAATTTATTTTAATTGCTTCCTTAATTTATTGGTATTTATATGTTACCTGCTTTTAATTGCTATAGCTCGTGTGAGTGATTGAATAGATGCGCAATATTTAATTATTCACATAGGCTATTTTGCTAAATAGGGATAATTGAATCCGTAATTGTTCGTTATCTTTATCTCAGTAGCAACTGGCATAATTGGGTTTATGTTAGGGGAACATACGATCTAACTTAAACAAACCCTCGTAGCGTGTTTGTTAGTTAGGATTAGGCCTTTCTATTTATTAATGCAATCTAGAAATTAAATCCTACGGTCGTACCTAGGGTTGTTTTTGGGTTAGAGAAATAGTTAACGGTCGTACCTTAACTATCGAAAAATTAAGGAAAGATTGGTTGTTTATCGCGTGCATGACAAGTATAACTGGTCTATTAATAAATATGGGATTATCTGTGAATCAATGATCAGTTGCATGAACCATTTCTGAAGTGTACCCTTGGCTAGAGTTTCCCCTTAATTATTTCCTTGAATTAATTATTTCCTGCAGTTAACTTATTTAGTTAGCATTTAATCCAAAACCCCCCATACTTTGAACTCTAGAAGAAACGAATTATCCCCAATCCCTATGGATTCGACCCTGCTCACCGCTATATACAAAATCTGTATTTTTCTCGAGTAGGTATTTATTATTGTACAGGTTCGGCACCTGTCACTTGACCAGCCTTCCATTGTGAAGGAAGCTGCTACTCATAAGGGTAAACTTGCTGTTTTCTTTTCAGAAGATGTCCAACGCTATCAAGGCGTTTCAAGTTTGCGTTAATAGGGAAGTTCTCCAAAGGGAGGTCGAATATGGAGTCACTGCAAAGGGATTTTAAGGCAGTCAGATTCAAGGATGATTATTCCATTGGCTTGCTTGACTTTCATCATATTTTAATATGGTTTGATTGTGAAAAGGATAACCTTTGTTGCTAGTTGCATGGGGTATGGGTTTTTCAAGGGTTTCCAATGCGGATTTTCCAGTGGACGCCTTTCTTCCCTGTCGGCGCCGAATCACCTGTAGTCCCAATCTGAGTTTCGCTTCCACACCTGCCAGTGCATCTCTTTAGCAAAGGGCCACTCTTCTCAATTGCCCGTCTCATTGGGGAGCCGCTAAATATCGATGCTTCTGCTGCATCTTTAACCAAACCAGGAGTGGCAAGGTTTTGTGTCGAAATTAACCTTCAGGAGGAGTTGCCTGACAAAGTTTGGATCGATAATAGGCACGCTGGCTTTTTGGCAATATATTGAGTACAAAAATCTCCCAGATTTCTGCTCCTTCTGTCACAAGCTTGGCCATAATGAGGCCAATTGCCGTAATAATCCAGACATTCCTCAACAATAGAAGCAACATAATGTGGTTCAGAAATCAGGAAACCAGCAGAATTTGATACCAAAGACTTCCATAACACAAAAAGAATCTAGGCTGGACACTTCAGGAATCGAGGTTCATCAGAACACCGTGGATCAGCAGCAGCTAGCTGAGAATGTGAAGGGATCTTTACCTGATAACCAGGCAGCTAACAGGTGACAGTAATGTCGCAAACTGAACAGGCCACTATTATGATTTACATGGTTCGAAGACTCGGCCGAGACCGAGATGACTCGGCCGAGTCGTCACCGTCTCGGCCTAGTCCGAGACGAGACCGCGACGAAACGATACCGAGATACGTGACTTCTCGAGACGTCACCGTGAAAGGTTGAAACAGCCGAGTCACACCGACTCATCCCGAGTCAACTCAAATTTTTATTATTTTTACTAAATTTGAAATTATTTTTGTTTATCATTTTTTTAAATAATTTTTAGAATATTAAATATTTCAAAAATTCGCATCTCACCGAGACCGCGATCGATATACCGAAATTGATGTGGAACGGTCCAGGTCGCGACCGCGACTTTGAACCATGATTATGAAGGATATAGGGAGATTAGGGTCTGGCAAAACTGTAGATGGGAGCAATATGCCAGAGGTAGAGAATCAATGGGGCGCAAAATGATAGTAGGATTTGCTTACTCAAGACCAAAAGATGACACCTTATGGCAATTGGGATTGCTACCTTATTTCAGAAGACCAAAACCAACAAAGTGCATTACTCTAGTTTGGTCCTTACCACTGTTTCCCTACAATAAGATGAATGTTGATGGCTCGTCTCTTGGGAACCCAGGACATTCGGGAGGAGGGGGCATTATTAGGGATCATCATGGGCAGGTAAGGAGCGCTTTCTCATCCTTCTATGGATTTCGCACAATTATGGAATCGGAGGCCGGGGCTCTACTGGAAGATCTTCAACTTTGTATATCGCTTGGATTGACAAAAGTGATAGTGCATATGGATGTGGTACAATTGCTTAACTTAGTGAAGCAAGTCATAGCTATGCCTTGGAAAGTTGATGTTCAAATTAGGCGAATACGGCATGTGTTAACCCAAGCAGATTTTGTTTTGGAGCACTACTACAGGAGGCCAATTCAGCAGTTGACGCGCTCGCGAAGCAAGCAGGTACTACTCGACAGTCAAATGTTTATAATGCCGCCACTCTACCAAAGCGAGTGAAAACAATTTCGCGTTTGGATGTTAGTCAATACCTTTATGTTCATTCAGTACATTGATTGTAAGGGAGTAGTACTCCTAGTTCTCAAAAAAAAAAAAAAAAACTGTTTTATCAAAACTACTTTCTTAATTGTTTTCCGATTAATCTAAAGGTCAGGTGGTGCCCCCCCTTCAGCTCCCATTTCTTTTCCCATTAATAAAATAACAGGGCTGGCTGCCCACCCCATGTACGGGGTTTTGCCAAATTAAATAATAATATAAAAAATTCAACTTCAAAAAATATACATATCTTCATTTTTCAAAAAGCTGTGCATATAACTTCATATTGAGGAATTTCATCAAGATACTAATAAATTCAACTTACATAACATGAAAAATAATAATGGTAGAGCATGCCACCGATATTTGTGTAAACAATTGTTTTATTTTATTTTATTTTATTTTATTATATATTTTTACCCTCTTACCCCTCCTACACCTTTTTCATGCCCAACTGTCAGGTACAAGATTCAAAACTTAAACCGAAAAAAACTCTAAGATCCATGTGATTCCCACTGAGCCAACTCTAGTGGTTAGCAATTAATTAACTTTTGCTTAGCAGGTAAATTTAGGTTATCCAACTCTAAAAGAAAAATAAAAAATTATTCATATATCTAATTAAAATGAAACAATCATAGTGATATTGTCATAATTTGTTTGTCATGGAAAGAAAATAAAAAAAGTAATTAGAAATATCAATATTATACATATCAATCAAAATATCGATACTATTGTCAGATCATCTCATATTTGGTCAAACTTTATTTTTAAATGTTAATTTTTCATCTTCTTTAATTAGTTGTTCTTAAAACCATCATTTTAAATCGAAAGAAACCGAATATATCCCATTTGTTAAAAATTCTTTGGAGATTTTATATGAAGATGTAAAATTTTGTGGAATTTTTTTCTTGTAAAATAAATTTATTAAGAATAATTAATTAAAGAGGATAAAAAATTAAATAAAAACAGAGAGTATGAAAATATTAAATTTTTCAAAATAATTTTTACAAATAGAATTTAATGTATAAGAAATATTATATTTTATGATATTATAATCAGATGCAAAGCACATGACTTATTATTATAATAGTTGATGACAAGACAAAATGTTAAGCATTAGAGATTAAGCAGGTTGTGGCCTTAGTTTTCTATTTGTCTAAAATACACTTCTCCCTAATAATTAGATTTGTTGCATTTAGTACTTAGGGAAAAATGTAACCTTAGTTAAATTTGAATTGAAGGCAATAAAAAAAAAATACAACACTCCAAACCAATATGTCTCTTTGCATTCTATTTTTAGTTTTTCTATTTTCATTAAAAATTCTTGATTAGTCACAGGCTAATTAAGTTTCAAATCTCCAAAAATATCACTATCAATACCAAAAAAGGGTACTCTTAAGGCAATAGAATCTTTATCATTTCTACTTTATGTTAGATTCTATGAGACCCCAACTTTAATCCCTTATTGGAAGAAAGGAAAGGAAATGAATGGTTTATAAGTTTGGGGGTTAATTCCACTTTGTCCCCCCAAACTTTGGACGATTACCCACTTTAGTCTCTAAACTTCAAAATGAGACACTTAAGTTCTTAAATTTATAAATACCTCCCAATTAAGGAAAATTGTTTACAAAATCCTGAATGCTGTTGGTGGTCGAAGTGTTCCATTTCATAAGTTTAGGGATTTAAGTGTCCCATTTTATAAGTTTAGGGATTTAAATGTCCCAATTTGTAAGTATAGGGACTTTAGTATCCTATTTTGAAGTTTAGGGACTAAAGTGGGTAATCGTCCAAAGTTTGGGGGGACAAAGTGAAATTAACCCTAAGTTTGGCTCCAAAGGCTGCTAAACAATTTGGGTTAACTATTTTTGACATGCGGATTTCGTTCAAAAGCTATTTGGGCCATTCCTCTGGCCCAGGTCATTACATATTGTGCCTTTAAAAAAGAAAACAAAAGAAAAAACTTTACTATGTCTATCAATGAAATTTCAAATCTCCAAAAATGCACATTTAGATGAAAAAAGTTTATAAATGGTGAATCCTCCATACTACGTTGTTAACAATGAAATTTCAATTCTCCAAAAATGCATAGTTAGACGGAAAAAGTTTATATATGATGATCATCCATACTACATTGTTAACAGAAATAACACACAAAATAATACAAATAGTTCAATTTTAAAGAATATAACTCTCTTCATTTTATACAACTCATGTAATATGAAAAACAGTAATGGTAGAGCATGTAACTGATATTTATGCAAACAATTATTTTTTATTTTATTTGTTTAAACCTGGCCACTATGTCAACCCCTATTGTCAGCAAACAATTAACTTTTGCTTAGCATGCAAATTTAGATTATCCAAGTCTAAAAGAAAAATAAAGAACTATTCATATATCTAATAAAAAATCAAACAATATTAGCGGTATTATCATAATTTGTTTGTCATGGCAAAAAAAAAGAAGTAAATAGAAGTATCAAAATTATACATACCATTAAAAATATTATACTTTCGTCAAATCATTTCCTATTTGGTCAAATCTTTATTGTTTCTAAATGTTAATTTTTCATCTTCTTTAATTAATTGTCCTTAAAACCATTATTTTAAATTGAAAAAGACTGAACATGTCCTTATTTGTTAAAAAGTTTCTAGAGATTTTATATGAATTTGTAGATCTGATATTTTGTGAACTTTTTTCCTTTTAAAATAATTTTTTTGAGGATAATTAGTTAAGAAGATAAAAAATTAAATAAAAATAGAGAATTTCCAAATATGAAATTTGTTAAAATATTTTTCACAAATAAATTTTAATATATAAGAAATAAAAATTTTATGGTATTATAATCACGTGAAAAGCACGTGACCTATTACTAGTGAATAAAATATTTGTGTTTTACCTTTTTTGGATAGGAAGGTGTTGGCTAGTATTGTCATATTAGAAGTTTTATTAGGCTCGCTAAATAGAAGTGTGTATATGTGATCATGCTTCATGAGTACATTCATATCTTAAAAAACAAAAGGAAAGGTAAAACTGGATTTATGGCTTTAAAATTGGACATGGTTAAAGCCTATGATAGAGTTGCATGGACATTTATTGAGGCTATCACGAAGAAAATCGGTTTGTGTGATATATGGATTCACGGGATTATGGAATGTGTAACTACGGTCTCTCATGCTTTCAATGTCAATGGCAAAAAAAGAGAATACATTAAATCAACAAGGGATTAGAAAGGATTAGACTAGGGGCCCCCTGTCTGTTCTTGTTGATTTCTGAAGGCTTCTCTAATCTAATCTGCTAAATCAGACAGCTCGTTAGAAAGACATCAAAATCAAGAACATAGGTCGTTCTATAATACACTTGTTTTTCGTTGATGACTCATTAGTTTTTTGTAAAGCTAGTACGGTAGAATCAGATGCAATTATGCAAATCTTGAAGAAGTATGAGAAAGCTTCAGGCCAACGAATCAATGTGGAAATGTCCTCTGGTTTTTTCAACAAAAACATGGGCCCAGGAGACACAAAGGAGGTGTACAGCAGGTTGGGAAACATGAAAGAAGTCACACAAGGAAAATACCTTGGATTGCCCATGGTGATATCCAGTTTAAAGGAAGAAGTTTAAAAGAGCCCACATATTGCACGTCTTGCTTCAGATTTTCTAAAAACCTTTCTAAAGACAAGTAAAATAATGGCGGATTATTAGTGCGGAACTGAAAAAGAGAAGAAAAAGATGCATTGGCTAAGTTGGAGGCATCTATCAAAACCAAAACTCGGCAGGGGACTTGGGTTCAAGGATCTGCACCAATTCAATTCAGGATTATTAGCAAAACAGCTCTGGAGGAATAAAACTAATCCAAATCTGATGGTCAGCAAAGTGCTTAAAGCTAAATACCTTTTTTTTTTTTTTTTGGGTTCCAGGGAAGACTAAACTAGTCCTTAACAAAGTAACAAGTGTAGTAACACCTTACACATCAAAACTAAGTCTACTTCGCAATTTTTGTGGCAGTTCCACTAGAATATGGAGGTCTGGCTGTAAACTCAGACCGAACTTAGCCAAACAATCCGCACATTGTTTTCCTTCACGCCATCCAACAAAGCTCTACTTTCTTGTGAGGTTCCAAAAAATGCATCTTGTATTCGGCGGAGCTTAATGAGCGCAAGATATCTGCTAAAAGCTAGACGCCACACAACAAAGCTCTACTTGCTTGTGAGGTTCCCAAAAATGTATCCTGGATTTGGCAGAGTTTAATCAGTGGAAGATATTTGCTAAAAGCTGGACTTATGAAGCGGGTTGGAAATGGAAAAAAGCATTAAAATATGTGAAGACAAATGGATCTCGTCGAGTAAAAATGGAAAAGTCAAATCAACGGGACCTGACAACTGCAGTGTTTCCAAGGTGAATGAACTAATCAGCAATTACAGGTGGAATAGAATTCTTATTAACAAATTATATTGTAAAGATGATGGTGATAGGATTGCTGCTATTCCAGTCAGTTTGAGTGGTAGGGAGGACTGTGCATACTGGAAATTCAGCTCATCTGGTGAATACACAATAAACCCTAGATGTAATTTGAGCATAGCAGACGATAAACATCAGGATCAAAGAAGAAACCAGCAAGGAGGGCCAAAGTGAGAAGATGTGAAAACTCAAGGTAAACACAAGTAAAAACACTTTCTCTGGCAATGCCCAAACCAATCCCTCCCAACAAACGAGATGATATTCAAAAGAACAGGGGCTGGGGAACCGTGGTGCAAAGCTTGTGGATAACGGGTGGAAACAATAGAACACATTCTGTTATCCTGCAGAAAAGCTGAAGAAGTTTGGAAACATTCCCCGGTGAGGTGGGAAGGCCTAAATGATTGCAAAGGGAACTTCTGGAAATGATGGAAGCTAAAAACAGGAAAAAAGGAATGGACCACATTGCTCTCACTGCAAACATTCTCTGGTCCTTATGGACAGAGAAACAAATCTAAGTTCAATGAGGTCTTGACTCATTTGATACATAGCACATGTACATATTTATTGATAATCAATGATACTCCTGATGCTTTTGACCCAAAAAAAACAGCGTATGTGTTTGTCTACTAGTTTTTGGGAGAGGATCATACTATTTTGCCTTTTATTTGGAGAATAAAGTAAGAATTATAAAAAAAAGTGACAGAAACAGTTTACGCCTGACCCTCTCAGCCTTTATATATAGTACATAGTATGTTGGGTTTGTGGGCCAGCCTGTTAGTGGGCCAAACCACAAAACCAAACACTTAGTTTAAGTCAAGTTTTGACTTAAAAAGAAAGTCAAAAGAAAAGGGGGCATAGCCGCACACATTATTCTACGGCCCTTGTGTGTGAGAACAACAAGCCAGCCGCCACTTTTGGGAGAAAAACGAAGAGAGAGAAAGAGTTAGAGAGAGAAAGAGTTTAAAGCCTTGATTGGAGGGTGATTCGTAATTCGATTGAGATGAAATTTTACTCACGCGATTCTCTTGTCAAACTCTACTCACATATTGGTTTAGATTTCCGATTTTCTCTTCGTTTGGTAACACTTTTTCAAACTCACTTCTTTGACAATTGTAATTTTTGGAGGTGAATTATAACAGATTTACTTGGTTGATATTGGTGCTATTATTGTCATCCGAATATTTCGGATAGACCTGTATATTCTCATTATTGTGATAGTGGAGATTTTTGACTGGACTAAGTCCCGTGATTTTTTTCAATTTGAAATTTTCACGTAAAAATCTTGGTGTCCTGTGCCTTTTATTTTTCTTGCATTTTATTATCACTGCTGATATTATTACTTGGTAATTTGGTTTGTTCCTATTTTAACTGGTATTCGGGGAAAGAGAAATTTATCCTGGGCTAATTCTGATATTTTGTACCTGTACTGGTACCCTTTCCCAACAAGTGGTATCAGAGCAGTCAGGTTAGGCTGCTCATTTGTACTGGTTAAAAATGGATGATTCGGATAGTGGTTGCATGATAAAATTGGATGCTACTAATTATTCGATTTGGAAGCCTAGAATGGAAGATTACATGTGTTGTAGAGATTTGTTTGAAACTATTCTAGGGGATAAAGGTAGACCAAGTGATATGAGTGATGAAAAATGGGCTGTTATGCACAGAAAAACTGTTGGTAATATTAGAAAATTAATTGGTTAAAGTACTTTTCAACATTTTACTAATGACACTAGAGCTGATGTATTATGGAAAAATCTTGAAAATATGTATGAACGGAAGATTGGTTTGAACAAGACTAGTTGCCTGAAACAGATTACTTGAATGAGATATAAAGATGGGGAAGATATGACTGAACACTTGAGTAATTTTCAGGGATTGATAAGTCAGGCAACTACGTTAAATTTGAATTTAGACGATGAAGTGCAGGCTTTATTATTATTCAGTTCACTACTGGATAGTTGGGAAATCATGGCGGTCTCCCTCAGTAATTCAACTCCCAATGGTGTGTTGACCATGGCTATTGCAAAAGAGGTCGTGATGAATGAAGAATTCAGGAGGAAGGAACAAGAAATTGTCTATGAGTCCCAAGCCCTTGTGATAGAAAAGAAATAAAGAAAAGAAAAAAGCAAAAGTAGAGAATCCCATAACAGGAATGACAAATCCAGAGGTAAGTTTGAGTCGTGAAAAAATATTACATGCTATTATTATAAAAAGAATGGGTATTATATGAAAGAGTGCAGAATTTTAAAACGGGATCAAGATGAAAAAAGGGTAAGGCGAAGGAAAAAGATGATAAGGACACTACAGCAGTTGTGGCAACTCATGATGACATGTTCGTGTTCTATGATAATGGTCAGGTGAATATTATTCATTATGACAGTGATTGGATAGTTGATTCGGGTGTATCCTACCATGTTACTGCTCACAGGTATTTCTTCTCAACCTACACCAAAGGAGATTTTGGATATGTTAGGATGGAAAATGAAGTCTCATGCAAAATTGTTGGCATGGGAGACATATACTTGGACACAATACCGGTGCCAACTGATATTAAGAAATGTTCGACATGTTCCTAATATTCGGCTTAACCTTATTTCTATAGGAAAACTTGACGATGAGGGCTACTATAACTCGCAAGGTGGAGGCAAATGGAAACTCAGCAAGGAAATCTCATTGTTGTCAGAGGAAAGAAGCATAGTACCCTCTACGTAATGTAAGCCAAGTTGAGGAAGGGAGAAGTGAATGCAGTTCGTGATTCCTCAATTGACCTTTGGCTTAGGCGACTTGGACACATGGATGAAAAGGGGATTCAGACACTTGTTCGCAAACAACTCCTACCTAAAGTTACAGGTAATGCACTTAAACCTGTGTTGACTGCATTTATGGGAAACAACACAAAGTTGCATTTCAAAATTTCTTTTCATCTTGAAAATTGAATCCGTTAGAATTGGTGCACACTGATATTTGCTATATGAAAGAAAAGTCACTTGGTGGTGCTGTTTATTTTGTAACTTTTATTAATGATTTTGCTAAAAAGGTTTGGTGTTTTGTTTTGAAATCCAAAGATCAAGTTTTGGATGTATTTAAAGACTTTCATAGCAAAGTTGAAAGAGAAACTAGTAAGCAGTTAAAGTGTGTACGTGCTGATAATGATGGTGAGTACAGAGGACCATTTGAAATCTATTACAAGTCCCGTGAGATCAGATTGGAGAAGATTGTGTCAAAAACTCCTCAAGAGACTGGAGTAACAGAGAGGATGAATAGATCCATCAATGAATGGGTCAGATGTATGCTCTCTAATGCTAAGTTGCCAAAATCCTTTTGGGGTAAGGCAATGAGAACTGCAGTTGATTTGATAAATCTTTTTCCATCAGTTCCTCTAGATGGTGATATCCCAGAAAGGGCATAGACGGGAAAAGATGTGTCCTTTAAGCACTTGAGAGTTTTTGGTTGTCGGACATTTGTTCATATTTCCAAATATGAGAGGCTAAAACTTGATATAAAATCAAAACAATGCATTTTCTTGAGTTATGGACATGAAGATTTTGGTTACAGGTTGTATGATCCTATTGAGAAAAAGGTGATCAGGAGCAGAGATGTTATCTTCTTTGAAGATCAAACCATTAAAGACATTGATAAAGGTGATAATTCAAAATCTTCAGATGGTATTCCTACCAGCTCAAATTCATATTCAAATTCAATTCCAGTACCTGTTGATTTTAATCAAGGGGGAGCTGAAATAGAGTAGAGAGAGGATATTAATGATGGTGATAATCCCACTGCTGATAAACTTAGCATGAGGCACCATCTACTCCACCACCACCACCACCACAGGATGAATTTAGAAGATCTACCAGAGAGAGAAGACCTTCTTGCAGATATAATCCTCATGAATATGTGTTATTGACAGATAAAAGAGAGCCAGAGTCTTATTATAAGACTCTAGAGCATGAGAATAAAGAAGATTAGTTACGAGTCATGCAAGAGAAGATGGTGTCCCTGCATGAGAATCACACTTATGAGCTAATGAAATTCCCTAAGAGCAAGAGAGTTCTAAAAAATAAATGGATCTACAGGTTGAAAACTCAAGAGTACAGTTCACAACTAAAGTACAAAGCGAGATTGGTTGTGAAGGGATTTAGTCAAAAAGAAGTGTATAGATTTTGAAGAAATCTTCTCTCCTGTGATAAAAATGTCATCAATTCGAGTTGTTCTTGGTATTATAACCGTTTGAATTTGGAGATCGAACAACTTGATGTGAAGACAGCCTTCTTGCATGGCGACTTAGAAGAGGAGATCTACATGGAGCAATCGGAGGGGTTCAAAGAAAGTGGCAAGGAAAATTTTGTATGCCGTTTCAAGAAAAGTTTGTATGGGTTGAAACAGGCATCGAGACAGTGGTATAAGAAATTTGACTCTTTCATGACAGATCATGGGTACCACAGAACTACATCTGATCACTGTGTTTATGTGAAAATTTTTCAGATGGTGATTTTGTTGTTCTCTTACTATATGTTGATGACATGTTGATTGTTGGCCGTGATACTATAAAATTGACAGGTTGAAAACGGAGTTAAGTAAATCCTTTGCAATGAAGGATTTGGATCCGACTAGACAGATACTGGGGATGAAAATCTCACGTGACAGGCAAAATGAGAAGCTTTGGTTGTTTTAAGAAAAATACATTGAGAAAGTACTCAATAGGTTTAACATGATTAAGGCTAAGGAAGTTTCAACTCCACTTGCAGGTCACTTTAAACTGAATATTAAGTAGTGTCCTACAAGTGAGAAAGATAAAGAAGACATGAAGAAGGTTCCTTATGCTTCGACTGTTGGTAGCTTGATGTGTGCTATGGTTCGCATCAGACCAGATACTGCTCATGCAATTGGAGTAGTCTGTCACTATCTTTCTAATCCTGGTAAGGAGCATTGGAATGCTGTCAAATGAATTTTCAAATATCTCAAGAGAACTTCTATACTGTGTTTATGTTTCGGCAATAGTAAAACTATACTAGATGGATACACTGATGCAGATATGACAGGTGATCTTGACAATAGGAAGTCCACATCTGGGTACTTGATGATTTTTTCAGGAGGAGCATTGTCATGGCAAAATAAGCTACATAAGTGTATCGCTCTTTCTAGTACGGAAACGGAGTACATCGCAACCACTGAAGCATGCAAGGAGACTCTTTGGTTGCAGAAATTCCTTCAAGAGTTGGGTATGAAACAAGAGAAATATAGTCTTTATTTTGACAGTCAGAATGCTATTCATTTGTGTAAGAACTCCACATTTCACTGTCGATCCAAACACATTGATATTAGATATCATTGGATTCGGGATATATTGGATTCCAAATTATTGACACTTGAAAAAGTGCATACAAATGATAATGGTGCTGATATGTTTACCAAGGCATTGCCTAAGGAGAAGCTCTTATTTTGCAGACAAAAAGCAGGTTTGGTGGAACCTCCCAAATAAGTTGGAGGGAGAGATTGTTGGGTTTATGGACCAGCCCATTTGTGGGCCAAACCACAAAACCAAACACTTAGGTTTAAATCAAGTTTTGACTTAAAAAGAAAAGAGAGCAGCCACACACATTATTCTACGGTCCTTGTGTGAGAACAAAAAGCCAGCCGCCACTTTTGGCAGAAAAAATGAAGAGAGAGAAAGAGCTAGAGAGAGAGAAACTTCAAGATCTTGATTGGAGGGTGATTTGTAATCCGATTGAAATGAAATTTTACTCACGCGATCCTCTCGTCAAGCTCTACTCAACTACTGGTTTAGATTTCAGATTTCTCTTTGTTTGGTAACACCTTTCCAAACCCATTTCTTTGACAGTTGTAGTTTTGGGGGTAATTTTATAGCAGATTTGCTTGGTTAATATTGGTGCTATTATTGTCATCCGAATATTTCGGATAGACCTGTGTATTTCCATTATTGTGATAGTGGAGATTTTTGACTAGATTAGACCCCGTGATTTTTTTCAATTTAGATTTTTCACGTAAAAATCTTGGTGTCCTGTGGCTTTTATTTTTCTTGCATTTTATTATCACTGCTGGTATTATTATTTGGTGATTTGATTTGTTCTTATTTTAACTGGTACTTGGAGAAAGAGAAATTTGTCCTGAGCTAACTCTGATATTTTGTGCCTGTACTGCTACCCATTTCCCAACATAGTATAGATATTATAACAACTTTGTTTTTCTTAACTTTTTTTTAAATATGTATGTTAATAATGAAGATACACCAATTACGAATAATTACTAATAATTTTTGCTACTCGAGGTTAAAATGAAAAAATAAAGACTTGTTTGTTTGAGAAATAAATTCATGCGTGATAAAAATTAATGACTTTTTTTGTTAAGGAAATAAAGAAAGAAAGAAAGAAAAACCCTCCCAAGGCTGATGAGGGTTTTTTTCCCTAAACCAAAAAGAAAGAAAGAAGAAAAATACCATTTAATACGTTAATTTCTAAAGTCATCCGTGCAACAAATACATTGACTAAAATGTAACGGCACGAAAGAAAGAATGGATTCGCAAATAAAAATTAGCCTTTTTGTCATTGATAAAGCAAAAAAAACCAAAAAAAAAAAGAGAAAGAAAAAAACAAATTAGTCATGTTGCCCTTGATAAAGCAACTTTCACAAATAGCAATAAACTTCAGACTATTAGACTTGAAGAATCATACTATAAATCTACCTAAAGTCACCTTATCTAGGCACAACAATTTCTTGTGTGCATAAAAAGATGAATTAAAGAAAAGTAGGTATAATTTTTGAATGGAGAGAGTATTGTTGTCATCACTGAAAGCGAAAGCGAACAAAGTGAGATAGACAATCGTTTTCCTTTTGGAGCAACCTCACACTAAAATGACCTTGACTGACAATGAGAAATTTAAAAATAACCTTTTATTTTTAAGAAAGAATTAAAGAAAACTGTAGACTGACTAAGATATATAACTACAATTTGTGTTGTTACGTACGTAATCATAATTTTCGTCAATTAAGTTAAATTTCACGAACTAAAATTTATTAAATGTCATGCACAAAGATATCGGTAGTTCGTTGATTTTTTTTTTTTTTTTTGGATGGGGAAAGCCTTTTTATTTCTTACTTTCTCAACTCTCCACAATTGTTTTTCTAAATTTATTCGTTACATTTTCAAAACTTTACAAACGGCTTAAACTCGATGGAATGACTTGTTATTTGCTGTCTCTGACTAAATTAACATCCACAGAGTGGTTGAGATTTCTTTTATAGTTTCTGTTGAACCGAAAAAAAAAAAAAAAAAGATGTCTAATTTTCCATCTCAGCAGTTAAAAAAACTTGCAAGATTAGATTTGCATTTTCACTATGTCTATTGGGTCCCATGCTACAGTAAAATCACGCCTTGGTTCCTCAACTGGACAAAGGCGTGTCTTTCAACTTTGTAAAACACTAGCACGCCTTTAATTCCTGAGCTAAGTAATACTTGATAATACGCAAAAACGATCACCAGAATCTCCATGGTAATGGTAGATTTGGACTTTTGTAGGATTCATATTTCAAATGCAGTAAAGTTGCATCCCAGAGGCATATTTAAGACATTTGAAATCCTTCCTTTGGGTTCAGTGTTTAATCTGATTATATTTTCTTTCAAAATTTTGTGCTCAACAGCCACTACTGTGTTGGAGTTCGGCCTAAGAAGTTTTACATGGTACTGGTGAGAAATGAAAATAAGAAGACATACAATCTTCTCTGACAAAGTTTCAAAGAAACATGATACATAACCAAGCATTGGCGGAAGCAGGATTTTAACTTTGAAGGGGCAATTATCTTGCCTATGTGTAGGGATTTCCATTATGAGGGAAAAAAAGGACCCAAAAAAAAGTGGTGCATAACTAAACGTGTCTCTTCTAGTTGAAATGTGATTTTGAAGGGATAACATTCGAAGCATCACCCATCTTTTGTCCTGCGAACAAAACCTACATTCTTTCCCTTAAATTGAAGTGTTATACGTCAATTTAAATTTCATAGTCAAATAAATTAAGGGATAATTTCACAAACCTCCCCAGAGGTTTTTAACAATTATAGAGAGCTCTCCTCAGGTTTTAAAAATTACATATACCTCCCATAATTTTACTACTTAGTAACAATGTACGTCAAATAAGATAGATTTTCTCGCAAAAATCCTAAATTGCCCTTTCGTGTGAAAATAAGAAAGAAAAATATAGTATACTCAATCATTTTCTTCTATACTTTGCACAAAGCAACAAGCCTAATCTCAAACAACTATCCAACCATAAGTTCTAAAACCAAGTAACCATTCAAAAGATCTCAAATTGAATATATAGTATTAATACTTGCCATGTAAAAGAAAAAAAACACACAGACAAACCCCATTGACAACCAATTTTATACTCCAAAATTAAATATCAATGTTCAAATATCTTTTCAATACAAGTTAATCTGATTTAGAACCACCATTGCAAGTTTGCAACCCTCCAATGGCCTTAAAAATATTAATATCTCAAAAGTAAAGAATAAATTTTACCTCCACAATAAAATCATAATAAAAAAATTCTAATTCAATGAAAGAGATCCTTATGTAATTATTGAAATTTTATAAAAATTTTTCTTAAAGTTCAACACATAATTTGCTCCCTCTGTTAATTTTGTAATTTTAATTTGCTAATATTCACAAAAATTGAATATAATAAAAAGAGGTTATATTAACTAGAAAAAAGAGAAGCAAAAACAAATAAAAGATAGAAAAATAGATTTTATTTTGGATTTTGTAAATTTATTCCCTTAAATTTAAAATTTTCTACCAGGAATTATAGGTATTTTACTATACCGGGGGATAACTGTAATTTTTTAAACCCGAGGGGAGCCAAGTGAAATTGTCAAAAATTTCAAAGGAGGTTTCTAAAATTATCCCATAAATTAAATCATTAGTTTAATATATGCCAAAAAAAAAAAAAACTGTTCATTACCGTTACGAACATAAACTTCTAAAACAATATTCTAGAAAGCAAAACATATGATTAATGTATTACCTAACTAAAGGGGAGTGCCCGTGCCCCGCACGGGTGTTTGGTGTCTGTGGAGAAAGAGGTTTTTTTGTTGAACAAACAATAGTACATTGTGAGAAGAAATAAAACTTAGTATGAAAAGATAAATGATATAATCAATCAATTCACACAGCGTTACAATAAAACTGTGTCAAATTAAAGGTCGTTGATAATGCAGAAAAGTAAATCAACACAGAAAGCTAACCTTATTCCAGAATCCCCACCAAGAGCTCTTTCTTGCTATTGCTCCAAACCTATAAGATTATAACCAATCCAGACCAATTGGGGTTAGACAACGCAAAAAATGCTACCTTGCAATTAGGTAATGCAATAAGAGTCGCTAATTGTAGGTACTAAGAACACATCGACAAAATTAAGAGAGAAACTGAAAAATTGGGGGGGAGTGAAATCTAACCTCACGCTAAACCACCAGGAGTAGTTGGGACTGAAGAGCATTCTAAACTGATTAGTATGAAGCCAGGTAGAATTATTCCAATCCTAGAATGCGAATAGGGAGAAACTGATAATCAACCATTTAGGCATTAACATACCAACGGTTCGGCAATTGAATTGGGTGTAATTAATGACGAAATAATAGGTAATTTCGGAGTTGAGTTCGGATGGAAGAGAAAACGATGAGACAAATCGTTGTAGACAAAAGGTAAAAAGGGAAAACTTAACTCCTGAAACTGAAAGGGGATAAACTGACCAACGTTTGTGGCTCATAAATGCAGATTATAAATGATAGAGATATGGGTTCCTACCATTGATAGAGAAATCGTTGGCTTATTTCCTAAATTCGATTGCCATTCAAACGTTTCTGACAAAGCAACATCTCAAATGGTTATCTGCGACTGACAAGGGGAATTATTGGTAGTTAAGAGATATTTCGGTAATTACACCAATACACAAGCATATATGGATTGTACAAAATACGAAAACGGTTGCACACTAATTACACATTCCATCAATACTCAGATGGCTCATCAATGACAACTTTAAATATATTAAAATGGGTCATTTCAGTAAATATACCCAAATACATGCTTCTTTAAATTGTACATAAAGCTTTTAAACTAATACACAACATTTCATATTTTCAAAAAGCCCCCATCTATGCGGTTGAAATTCAACCTATTTTTTGACCAAAACTCAATCTGATATAGTATAAGGATTCAAGTTTGGGAGGCAAGAATTGATATTAAAGTGTGGGGGTGGGGGTTGGGGGTGGAGGGGGGAGGGGAGGACCTGACATGAGAATAGGAGTAAAATTCTTGTAAGCAATCCCCTAAGGTAAAAATCGACAGTTCTCACCCCCTGTTCTGCGGTTGGAACGAACTATTTTTAACTACAATGGAATGAAATTGTAGAATAATGATGAATTTTGGTCTCGAAACTTCGAAATGCAACCTAGAAAGTGTCCTAGGGCTTTGCTAGTTGATTCCAATTCAATAGTATAAAACTCATATCTCCTCCCAAATGTAAAGATTGTGGACTTCAACCCACCTCGATCGGCTTCTGAGCCTTCTCGCTTAGACCCGCTTGACAAGTTTTGACAACTTATTCCACATCAAGAAGCAGTCAATGAAGAAAAAACGTTGACGGTAAAATTTGGAATTGAGAAGACAAGAAGCAGGTGGAAAAGTGGAGGTGGAGCTTTAGGCCCTTATGGAATGAAGGCCGGCAGAATTTTCGGGTACGATGAAATATGTCATGCATGCACATGCACTACAGCAACCAATCTATGGATTAGTATGACAAAAATATACACAAAAAATAACGAGAGTAAAATATCAAGAACTTTGCAGGTGTGCCTTTTCACATAAATCACAATTATTGAATTTGGACAAAATTCAATCAAATATACTATACAATTGTAGATCTATCCAGTGTCAAATTTAATGACAATCCCATGTGACTCTAATAGCAGTTGAGATTTTCGGTATCACTATTCGATGTCAAATCTAATGCCAATTTCACATATCACACGTGGATGAAGAAAATTTGAGTTAAACCAAATCAATTTGAATTATTAAAAAATTAAAGAGTGTGTGACAATTTAAATAAATAGGACGTTTGACAAAAATATAGAAATGATATTGAGTTATCACCAAAAAGTGACATTAAAGATCCCATATGCTTTAGAGATCTTCCATCCGGTTCTTATGCCGGTCAAAAAGGAGAAACGATTTAATCAATTTCTTAGTTTGGTAAAATTCTTATCTTAAGAATATGTATAGAACGAAGCATCAAAACGTAATATCAATGATAATATGCAATCACATAAATGATTTAACAGATGAAATTAAATATGGAGTGTCTTTGTTAGAAAGCTGGTCTTTGTATTGTTTAACTCAATTTTCTTCCAAGTCTGGTAATATCTGGCAACTCAATCTTAAACTATTTAGCAGCCTCGGTGTCAGCCCATGGCCGTAAGACTTATTGCCTAATGTATCGTCCATCATGTCGAAAGACTGGTTCTCCTCGTACAACTGCGAACTTCTTGCAAGGACCACATGATTCGACCGGATGCCGATGCTGTATATTTAAAATTTCGATGTACGATTATATTATAATACTATATTAAATATATATAAAATATTTATTTATATGCATCACATTTTTTATAAATATAGTATTAATACAATATAATTGTGCATTAAATAATGTAATAAAAAAAAACCAGTGGACCGAGTTACACGGAGCCACAATCGCATCGCACCCACATCCACATGATTTTATGGTACAGTTTATTGTTTGTACCTGAGTACGGATTTGGAGTCAATTTGCTTCACTCCCTCGGGAACTTTCCAGCGGCAGCGCCAACGGATTTTCTGTTCTGCATCTTATTTTATTCTTTATCCTATTTTTTATTATATTATTATTTTTCCTACAAAAATATAATGTTTTAGTTCTTTTTATTTTTTTAAAATCCAATAACTATTAATTGAGTAATATAAAAAATTTAACAAACTCAAAAAATCAAAATTCATAAAAAAAAGATTTTTTAAAGAATTTTCTGCTTTTTTTTTTTAATTTCTACTATATATATTACTTTATTGAAACTGTTGTATTTATTTTTTATTCAATTAATAGTATTGGATCTTAAGGAAATAAAAAAAGAATTCAAACATGATGTTTATATAGGAGAAATAGCAATCTAATAAAAAGTGGGATAGAGAATGCTATAAGGTGTGGGACAGAAGATCCGTTGCAAACAGCAACCCTACCTGCCCCAACTACCTCGAGGACTTTCCAACGTGACATTGAAGTTAGAGTCAATTGAAAAGAAAAAAAAGAAACCAACTTCCTCGAGAGGAGTTGGTCACCACATTAATTGTGGGGTGAGAGATCAAAGGTTCAAATCTTTTCTTCCATCAATGTGCCTCAATATGAGATTTGTTTTAAATTCATACGGGTGTGTGGTACACCCGTCTGATTTGATGATAGTTTAGTCCCCCGTCAGGTTCTCCCGAATCAGTTGAGCTACCCCATAGAGTAGGTTCTCCTCCCCCCTCTTAGGAGTAGGAGTGGGTTAGACTAAACTAGATGTTTTTTTACATAAAAAAAAAAGGAATATAAGTAGCAAGAAAATTAATTGAGAAGGATTAATTTTCCAGATTAATTTTCCACGAAAATTAATGAAAAACGCAATAGTAGCAAGAAGATTTAACTAGTTGTCTAAGATAGTAGTTTAAACCTTAAATAGGCTACTAATTGAGAAGGATTTTGCAGCCTAGTATCTTAGCCATGTCATTCACACTAGTAACAACATTCCTGGCCCTTCTTGTAATAGTTCACATAGGAGCTGATTCAGCAGCACCTGATGATGTTGGGTTCATCTATGAAGGATTTCGATCATCAAATCTAAGCCTGGACGGAATAGCCAAAATTACCGACAATGGCCTCTTAAGGATAACCAATATCACCAAGTTACAAATGGGGCATGCCTTCTATCCTGATCCCATCAATTTTAAGAGCACGTCTAACGGCTCAGCATTCTCTTTTTCCACCCAATTTGTGTTTGCAATAGTGCCTCAAGTCTCAGGCCTGAGTGGTCATGGAATGACTTTCGTGATCGCACCAGCAAGACGCCTCCCAGGAGGGCTTCCCACACAGTTCCTTGGCCTCTTTAATGATAGCACCAATGGAAATGCAAGTAATCATGTTTTCGCGGTGGAGCTCGACACTATCCAAACCCATGAGTTTAACGATATCAAACTTGAGTAATTTTCAGGGATTGATAAGTCAGGCAACTACGTTAAATTTGAATTTAGACGATGAAGTGCAGGCTTTATTATTATTCAGTTCACTACTGGATAGTTGGGAAATCATGGCGGTCTCCCTCAGTAATTCAACTCCCAATGGTGTGTTGACCATGGCTATTGCAAAAGAGGTCGTGATGAATGAAGAATTCAGGAGGAAGGAACAAGAAATTGTCTATGAGTCCCAAGCCCTTGTGATAGAAAAGAAATAAAGAAAAGAAAAAAGCAAAAGTAGAGAATCCCATAACAGGAATGACAAATCCAGAGGTAAGTTTGAGTCGTGAAAAAATATTACATGCTATTATTATAAAAAGAATGGGTATTATATGAAAGAGTGCAGAATTTTAAAACGGGATCAAGATGAAAAAAGGGTAAGGCGAAGGAAAAAGATGATAAGGACACTACAGCAGTTGTGGCAACTCATGATGACATGTTCGTGTTCTATGATAATGGTCAGGTGAATATTATTCATTATGACAGTGATTGGATAGTTGATTCGGGTGTATCCTACCATGTTACTGCTCACAGGTATTTCTTCTCAACCTACACCAAAGGAGATTTTGGATATGTTAGGATGGAAAATGAAGTCTCATGCAAAATTGTTGGCATGGGAGACATATACTTGGACACAATACCGGTGCCAACTGATATTAAGAAATGTTCGACATGTTCCTAATATTCGGCTTAACCTTATTTCTATAGGAAAACTTGACGATGAGGGCTACTATAACTCGCAAGGTGGAGGCAAATGGAAACTCAGCAAGGAAATCTCATTGTTGTCAGAGGAAAGAAGCATAGTACCCTCTACGTAATGTAAGCCAAGTTGAGGAAGGGAGAAGTGAATGCAGTTCGTGATTCCTCAATTGACCTTTGGCTTAGGCGACTTGGACACATGGATGAAAAGGGGATTCAGACACTTGTTCGCAAACAACTCCTACCTAAAGTTACAGGTAATGCACTTAAACCTGTGTTGACTGCATTTATGGGAAACAACACAAAGTTGCATTTCAAAATTTCTTTTCATCTTGAAAATTGAATCCGTTAGAATTGGTGCACACTGATATTTGCTATATGAAAGAAAAGTCACTTGGTGGTGCTGTTTATTTTGTAACTTTTATTAATGATTTTGCTAAAAAGGTTTGGTGTTTTGTTTTGAAATCCAAAGATCAAGTTTTGGATGTATTTAAAGACTTTCATAGCAAAGTTGAAAGAGAAACTAGTAAGCAGTTAAAGTGTGTACGTGCTGATAATGATGGTGAGTACAGAGGACCATTTGAAATCTATTACAAGTCCCGTGAGATCAGATTGGAGAAGATTGTGTCAAAAACTCCTCAAGAGACTGGAGTAACAGAGAGGATGAATAGATCCATCAATGAATGGGTCAGATGTATGCTCTCTAATGCTAAGTTGCCAAAATCCTTTTGGGGTAAGGCAATGAGAACTGCAGTTGATTTGATAAATCTTTTTCCATCAGTTCCTCTAGATGGTGATATCCCAGAAAGGGCATAGACGGGAAAAGATGTGTCCTTTAAGCACTTGAGAGTTTTTGGTTGTCGGACATTTGTTCATATTTCCAAATATGAGAGGCTAAAACTTGATATAAAATCAAAACAATGCATTTTCTTGAGTTATGGACATGAAGATTTTGGTTACAGGTTGTATGATCCTATTGAGAAAAAGGTGATCAGGAGCAGAGATGTTATCTTCTTTGAAGATCAAACCATTAAAGACATTGATAAAGGTGATAATTCAAAATCTTCAGATGGTATTCCTACCAGCTCAAATTCATATTCAAATTCAATTCCAGTACCTGTTGATTTTAATCAAGGGGGAGCTGAAATAGAGTAGAGAGAGGATATTAATGATGGTGATAATCCCACTGCTGATAAACTTAGCATGAGGCACCATCTACTCCACCACCACCACCACCACAGGATGAATTTAGAAGATCTACCAGAGAGAGAAGACCTTCTTGCAGATATAATCCTCATGAATATGTGTTATTGACAGATAAAAGAGAGCCAGAGTCTTATTATAAGACTCTAGAGCATGAGAATAAAGAAGATTAGTTACGAGTCATGCAAGAGAAGATGGTGTCCCTGCATGAGAATCACACTTATGAGCTAATGAAATTCCCTAAGAGCAAGAGAGTTCTAAAAAATAAATGGATCTACAGGTTGAAAACTCAAGAGTACAGTTCACAACTAAAGTACAAAGCGAGATTGGTTGTGAAGGGATTTAGTCAAAAAGAAGTGTATAGATTTTGAAGAAATCTTCTCTCCTGTGATAAAAATGTCATCAATTCGAGTTGTTCTTGGTATTATAACCGTTTGAATTTGGAGATCGAACAACTTGATGTGAAGACAGCCTTCTTGCATGGCGACTTAGAAGAGGAGATCTACATGGAGCAATCGGAGGGGTTCAAAGAAAGTGGCAAGGAAAATTTTGTATGCCGTTTCAAGAAAAGTTTGTATGGGTTGAAACAGGCATCGAGACAGTGGTATAAGAAATTTGACTCTTTCATGACAGATCATGGGTACCACAGAACTACATCTGATCACTGTGTTTATGTGAAAATTTTTCAGATGGTGATTTTGTTGTTCTCTTACTATATGTTGATGACATGTTGATTGTTGGCCGTGATACTATAAAATTGACAGGTTGAAAACGGAGTTAAGTAAATCCTTTGCAATGAAGGATTTGGATCCGACTAGACAGATACTGGGGATGAAAATCTCACGTGACAGGCAAAATGAGAAGCTTTGGTTGTTTTAAGAAAAATACATTGAGAAAGTACTCAATAGGTTTAACATGATTAAGGCTAAGGAAGTTTCAACTCCACTTGCAGGTCACTTTAAACTGAATATTAAGTAGTGTCCTACAAGTGAGAAAGATAAAGAAGACATGAAGAAGGTTCCTTATGCTTCGACTGTTGGTAGCTTGATGTGTGCTATGGTTCGCATCAGACCAGATACTGCTCATGCAATTGGAGTAGTCTGTCACTATCTTTCTAATCCTGGTAAGGAGCATTGGAATGCTGTCAAATGAATTTTCAAATATCTCAAGAGAACTTCTATACTGTGTTTATGTTTCGGCAATAGTAAAACTATACTAGATGGATACACTGATGCAGATATGACAGGTGATCTTGACAATAGGAAGTCCACATCTGGGTACTTGATGATTTTTTCAGGAGGAGCATTGTCATGGCAAAATAAGCTACATAAGTGTATCGCTCTTTCTAGTACGGAAACGGAGTACATCGCAACCACTGAAGCATGCAAGGAGACTCTTTGGTTGCAGAAATTCCTTCAAGAGTTGGGTATGAAACAAGAGAAATATAGTCTTTATTTTGACAGTCAGAATGCTATTCATTTGTGTAAGAACTCCACATTTCACTGTCGATCCAAACACATTGATATTAGATATCATTGGATTCGGGATATATTGGATTCCAAATTATTGACACTTGAAAAAGTGCATACAAATGATAATGGTGCTGATATGTTTACCAAGGCATTGCCTAAGGAGAAGCTCTTATTTTGCAGACAAAAAGCAGGTTTGGTGGAACCTCCCAAATAAGTTGGAGGGAGAGATTGTTGGGTTTATGGACCAGCCCATTTGTGGGCCAAACCACAAAACCAAACACTTAGGTTTAAATCAAGTTTTGACTTAAAAAGAAAAGAGAGCAGCCACACACATTATTCTACGGTCCTTGTGTGAGAACAAAAAGCCAGCCGCCACTTTTGGCAGAAAAAATGAAGAGAGAGAAAGAGCTAGAGAGAGAGAAACTTCAAGATCTTGATTGGAGGGTGATTTGTAATCCGATTGAAATGAAATTTTACTCACGCGATCCTCTCGTCAAGCTCTACTCAACTACTGGTTTAGATTTCAGATTTCTCTTTGTTTGGTAACACCTTTCCAAACCCATTTCTTTGACAGTTGTAGTTTTGGGGGTAATTTTATAGCAGATTTGCTTGGTTAATATTGGTGCTATTATTGTCATCCGAATATTTCGGATAGACCTGTGTATTTCCATTATTGTGATAGTGGAGATTTTTGACTAGATTAGACCCCGTGATTTTTTTCAATTTAGATTTTTCACGTAAAAATCTTGGTGTCCTGTGGCTTTTATTTTTCTTGCATTTTATTATCACTGCTGGTATTATTATTTGGTGATTTGATTTGTTCTTATTTTAACTGGTACTTGGAGAAAGAGAAATTTGTCCTGAGCTAACTCTGATATTTTGTGCCTGTACTGCTACCCATTTCCCAACATAGTATAGATATTATAACAACTTTGTTTTTCTTAACTTTTTTTTAAATATGTATGTTAATAATGAAGATACACCAATTACGAATAATTACTAATAATTTTTGCTACTCGAGGTTAAAATGAAAAAATAAAGACTTGTTTGTTTGAGAAATAAATTCATGCGTGATAAAAATTAATGACTTTTTTTGTTAAGGAAA
This sequence comes from Coffea arabica, assembly GCF_036785885.1. Lineage (NCBI taxonomy): Eukaryota > Viridiplantae > Streptophyta > Magnoliopsida > Gentianales > Rubiaceae > Coffea > Coffea arabica. The sequence goes on from NC_092313.1 coordinate 32,037,635, forward strand.
TAAAGAAAGAAAGAAAGAAAAACCCTCCCAAGGCTGATGAGGGTTTTTTTCCCTAAACCAAAAAGAAAGAAAGAAGAAAAATACCATTTAATACGTTAATTTCTAAAGTCATCCGTGCAACAAATACATTGACTAAAATGTAACGGCACGAAAGAAAGAATGGATTCGCAAATAAAAATTAGCCTTTTTGTCATTGATAAAGCAAAAAAAACCAAAAAAAAAAAGAGAAAGAAAAAAACAAATTAGTCATGTTGCCCTTGATAAAGCAACTTTCACAAATAGCAATAAACTTCAGACTATTAGACTTGAAGAATCATACTATAAATCTACCTAAAGTCACCTTATCTAGGCACAACAATTTCTTGTGTGCATAAAAAGATGAATTAAAGAAAAGTAGGTATAATTTTTGAATGGAGAGAGTATTGTTGTCATCACTGAAAGCGAAAGCGAACAAAGTGAGATAGACAATCGTTTTCCTTTTGGAGCAACCTCACACTAAAATGACCTTGACTGACAATGAGAAATTTAAAAATAACCTTTTATTTTTAAGAAAGAATTAAAGAAAACTGTAGACTGACTAAGATATATAACTACAATTTGTGTTGTTACGTACGTAATCATAATTTTCGTCAATTAAGTTAAATTTCACGAACTAAAATTTATTAAATGTCATGCACAAAGATATCGGTAGTTCGTTGATTTTTTTTTTTTTTTTTGGATGGGGAAAGCCTTTTTATTTCTTACTTTCTCAACTCTCCACAATTGTTTTTCTAAATTTATTCGTTACATTTTCAAAACTTTACAAACGGCTTAAACTCGATGGAATGACTTGTTATTTGCTGTCTCTGACTAAATTAACATCCACAGAGTGGTTGAGATTTCTTTTATAGTTTCTGTTGAACCGAAAAAAAAAAAAAAAAAGATGTCTAATTTTCCATCTCAGCAGTTAAAAAAACTTGCAAGATTAGATTTGCATTTTCACTATGTCTATTGGGTCCCATGCTACAGTAAAATCACGCCTTGGTTCCTCAACTGGACAAAGGCGTGTCTTTCAACTTTGTAAAACACTAGCACGCCTTTAATTCCTGAGCTAAGTAATACTTGATAATACGCAAAAACGATCACCAGAATCTCCATGGTAATGGTAGATTTGGACTTTTGTAGGATTCATATTTCAAATGCAGTAAAGTTGCATCCCAGAGGCATATTTAAGACATTTGAAATCCTTCCTTTGGGTTCAGTGTTTAATCTGATTATATTTTCTTTCAAAATTTTGTGCTCAACAGCCACTACTGTGTTGGAGTTCGGCCTAAGAAGTTTTACATGGTACTGGTGAGAAATGAAAATAAGAAGACATACAATCTTCTCTGACAAAGTTTCAAAGAAACATGATACATAACCAAGCATTGGCGGAAGCAGGATTTTAACTTTGAAGGGGCAATTATCTTGCCTATGTGTAGGGATTTCCATTATGAGGGAAAAAAAGGACCCAAAAAAAAGTGGTGCATAACTAAACGTGTCTCTTCTAGTTGAAATGTGATTTTGAAGGGATAACATTCGAAGCATCACCCATCTTTTGTCCTGCGAACAAAACCTACATTCTTTCCCTTAAATTGAAGTGTTATACGTCAATTTAAATTTCATAGTCAAATAAATTAAGGGATAATTTCACAAACCTCCCCAGAGGTTTTTAACAATTATAGAGAGCTCTCCTCAGGTTTTAAAAATTACATATACCTCCCATAATTTTACTACTTAGTAACAATGTACGTCAAATAAGATAGATTTTCTCGCAAAAATCCTAAATTGCCCTTTCGTGTGAAAATAAGAAAGAAAAATATAGTATACTCAATCATTTTCTTCTATACTTTGCACAAAGCAACAAGCCTAATCTCAAACAACTATCCAACCATAAGTTCTAAAACCAAGTAACCATTCAAAAGATCTCAAATTGAATATATAGTATTAATACTTGCCATGTAAAAGAAAAAAAACACACAGACAAACCCCATTGACAACCAATTTTATACTCCAAAATTAAATATCAATGTTCAAATATCTTTTCAATACAAGTTAATCTGATTTAGAACCACCATTGCAAGTTTGCAACCCTCCAATGGCCTTAAAAATATTAATATCTCAAAAGTAAAGAATAAATTTTACCTCCACAATAAAATCATAATAAAAAAATTCTAATTCAATGAAAGAGATCCTTATGTAATTATTGAAATTTTATAAAAATTTTTCTTAAAGTTCAACACATAATTTGCTCCCTCTGTTAATTTTGTAATTTTAATTTGCTAATATTCACAAAAATTGAATATAATAAAAAGAGGTTATATTAACTAGAAAAAAGAGAAGCAAAAACAAATAAAAGATAGAAAAATAGATTTTATTTTGGATTTTGTAAATTTATTCCCTTAAATTTAAAATTTTCTACCAGGAATTATAGGTATTTTACTATACCGGGGGATAACTGTAATTTTTTAAACCCGAGGGGAGCCAAGTGAAATTGTCAAAAATTTCAAAGGAGGTTTCTAAAATTATCCCATAAATTAAATCATTAGTTTAATATATGCCAAAAAAAAAAAAAACTGTTCATTACCGTTACGAACATAAACTTCTAAAACAATATTCTAGAAAGCAAAACATATGATTAATGTATTACCTAACTAAAGGGGAGTGCCCGTGCCCCGCACGGGTGTTTGGTGTCTGTGGAGAAAGAGGTTTTTTTGTTGAACAAACAATAGTACATTGTGAGAAGAAATAAAACTTAGTATGAAAAGATAAATGATATAATCAATCAATTCACACAGCGTTACAATAAAACTGTGTCAAATTAAAGGTCGTTGATAATGCAGAAAAGTAAATCAACACAGAAAGCTAACCTTATTCCAGAATCCCCACCAAGAGCTCTTTCTTGCTATTGCTCCAAACCTATAAGATTATAACCAATCCAGACCAATTGGGGTTAGACAACGCAAAAAATGCTACCTTGCAATTAGGTAATGCAATAAGAGTCGCTAATTGTAGGTACTAAGAACACATCGACAAAATTAAGAGAGAAACTGAAAAATTGGGGGGGAGTGAAATCTAACCTCACGCTAAACCACCAGGAGTAGTTGGGACTGAAGAGCATTCTAAACTGATTAGTATGAAGCCAGGTAGAATTATTCCAATCCTAGAATGCGAATAGGGAGAAACTGATAATCAACCATTTAGGCATTAACATACCAACGGTTCGGCAATTGAATTGGGTGTAATTAATGACGAAATAATAGGTAATTTCGGAGTTGAGTTCGGATGGAAGAGAAAACGATGAGACAAATCGTTGTAGACAAAAGGTAAAAAGGGAAAACTTAACTCCTGAAACTGAAAGGGGATAAACTGACCAACGTTTGTGGCTCATAAATGCAGATTATAAATGATAGAGATATGGGTTCCTACCATTGATAGAGAAATCGTTGGCTTATTTCCTAAATTCGATTGCCATTCAAACGTTTCTGACAAAGCAACATCTCAAATGGTTATCTGCGACTGACAAGGGGAATTATTGGTAGTTAAGAGATATTTCGGTAATTACACCAATACACAAGCATATATGGATTGTACAAAATACGAAAACGGTTGCACACTAATTACACATTCCATCAATACTCAGATGGCTCATCAATGACAACTTTAAATATATTAAAATGGGTCATTTCAGTAAATATACCCAAATACATGCTTCTTTAAATTGTACATAAAGCTTTTAAACTAATACACAACATTTCATATTTTCAAAAAGCCCCCATCTATGCGGTTGAAATTCAACCTATTTTTTGACCAAAACTCAATCTGATATAGTATAAGGATTCAAGTTTGGGAGGCAAGAATTGATATTAAAGTGTGGGGGTGGGGGTTGGGGGTGGAGGGGGGAGGGGAGGACCTGACATGAGAATAGGAGTAAAATTCTTGTAAGCAATCCCCTAAGGTAAAAATCGACAGTTCTCACCCCCTGTTCTGCGGTTGGAACGAACTATTTTTAACTACAATGGAATGAAATTGTAGAATAATGATGAATTTTGGTCTCGAAACTTCGAAATGCAACCTAGAAAGTGTCCTAGGGCTTTGCTAGTTGATTCCAATTCAATAGTATAAAACTCATATCTCCTCCCAAATGTAAAGATTGTGGACTTCAACCCACCTCGATCGGCTTCTGAGCCTTCTCGCTTAGACCCGCTTGACAAGTTTTGACAACTTATTCCACATCAAGAAGCAGTCAATGAAGAAAAAACGTTGACGGTAAAATTTGGAATTGAGAAGACAAGAAGCAGGTGGAAAAGTGGAGGTGGAGCTTTAGGCCCTTATGGAATGAAGGCCGGCAGAATTTTCGGGTACGATGAAATATGTCATGCATGCACATGCACTACAGCAACCAATCTATGGATTAGTATGACAAAAATATACACAAAAAATAACGAGAGTAAAATATCAAGAACTTTGCAGGTGTGCCTTTTCACATAAATCACAATTATTGAATTTGGACAAAATTCAATCAAATATACTATACAATTGTAGATCTATCCAGTGTCAAATTTAATGACAATCCCATGTGACTCTAATAGCAGTTGAGATTTTCGGTATCACTATTCGATGTCAAATCTAATGCCAATTTCACATATCACACGTGGATGAAGAAAATTTGAGTTAAACCAAATCAATTTGAATTATTAAAAAATTAAAGAGTGTGTGACAATTTAAATAAATAGGACGTTTGACAAAAATATAGAAATGATATTGAGTTATCACCAAAAAGTGACATTAAAGATCCCATATGCTTTAGAGATCTTCCATCCGGTTCTTATGCCGGTCAAAAAGGAGAAACGATTTAATCAATTTCTTAGTTTGGTAAAATTCTTATCTTAAGAATATGTATAGAACGAAGCATCAAAACGTAATATCAATGATAATATGCAATCACATAAATGATTTAACAGATGAAATTAAATATGGAGTGTCTTTGTTAGAAAGCTGGTCTTTGTATTGTTTAACTCAATTTTCTTCCAAGTCTGGTAATATCTGGCAACTCAATCTTAAACTATTTAGCAGCCTCGGTGTCAGCCCATGGCCGTAAGACTTATTGCCTAATGTATCGTCCATCATGTCGAAAGACTGGTTCTCCTCGTACAACTGCGAACTTCTTGCAAGGACCACATGATTCGACCGGATGCCGATGCTGTATATTTAAAATTTCGATGTACGATTATATTATAATACTATATTAAATATATATAAAATATTTATTTATATGCATCACATTTTTTATAAATATAGTATTAATACAATATAATTGTGCATTAAATAATGTAATAAAAAAAAACCAGTGGACCGAGTTACACGGAGCCACAATCGCATCGCACCCACATCCACATGATTTTATGGTACAGTTTATTGTTTGTACCTGAGTACGGATTTGGAGTCAATTTGCTTCACTCCCTCGGGAACTTTCCAGCGGCAGCGCCAACGGATTTTCTGTTCTGCATCTTATTTTATTCTTTATCCTATTTTTTATTATATTATTATTTTTCCTACAAAAATATAATGTTTTAGTTCTTTTTATTTTTTTAAAATCCAATAACTATTAATTGAGTAATATAAAAAATTTAACAAACTCAAAAAATCAAAATTCATAAAAAAAAGATTTTTTAAAGAATTTTCTGCTTTTTTTTTTTAATTTCTACTATATATATTACTTTATTGAAACTGTTGTATTTATTTTTTATTCAATTAATAGTATTGGATCTTAAGGAAATAAAAAAAGAATTCAAACATGATGTTTATATAGGAGAAATAGCAATCTAATAAAAAGTGGGATAGAGAATGCTATAAGGTGTGGGACAGAAGATCCGTTGCAAACAGCAACCCTACCTGCCCCAACTACCTCGAGGACTTTCCAACGTGACATTGAAGTTAGAGTCAATTGAAAAGAAAAAAAAGAAACCAACTTCCTCGAGAGGAGTTGGTCACCACATTAATTGTGGGGTGAGAGATCAAAGGTTCAAATCTTTTCTTCCATCAATGTGCCTCAATATGAGATTTGTTTTAAATTCATACGGGTGTGTGGTACACCCGTCTGATTTGATGATAGTTTAGTCCCCCGTCAGGTTCTCCCGAATCAGTTGAGCTACCCCATAGAGTAGGTTCTCCTCCCCCCTCTTAGGAGTAGGAGTGGGTTAGACTAAACTAGATGTTTTTTTACATAAAAAAAAAAGGAATATAAGTAGCAAGAAAATTAATTGAGAAGGATTAATTTTCCAGATTAATTTTCCACGAAAATTAATGAAAAACGCAATAGTAGCAAGAAGATTTAACTAGTTGTCTAAGATAGTAGTTTAAACCTTAAATAGGCTACTAATTGAGAAGGATTTTGCAGCCTAGTATCTTAGCCATGTCATTCACACTAGTAACAACATTCCTGGCCCTTCTTGTAATAGTTCACATAGGAGCTGATTCAGCAGCACCTGATGATGTTGGGTTCATCTATGAAGGATTTCGATCATCAAATCTAAGCCTGGACGGAATAGCCAAAATTACCGACAATGGCCTCTTAAGGATAACCAATATCACCAAGTTACAAATGGGGCATGCCTTCTATCCTGATCCCATCAATTTTAAGAGCACGTCTAACGGCTCAGCATTCTCTTTTTCCACCCAATTTGTGTTTGCAATAGTGCCTCAAGTCTCAGGCCTGAGTGGTCATGGAATGACTTTCGTGATCGCACCAGCAAGACGCCTCCCAGGAGGGCTTCCCACACAGTTCCTTGGCCTCTTTAATGATAGCACCAATGGAAATGCAAGTAATCATGTTTTCGCGGTGGAGCTCGACACTATCCAAACCCATGAGTTTAACGATATCAACGACAACCATGTTGGAATTGACATTAACTCCTTGTTTTCTACAGCATCGCAGCCAGCAAGTTACCGAGATAATAACAAGAATTCATTTGACAACTTAACTCTTAGTAGCGCGCAGCGGATGCAACTCTGGGTGGAATATGATGGGGAGAGCAAGGTAATCAATGTTACATTAGCTCCAATTGCAGTGGCTAAACCAAATACTCCTCTTTTGTCATTGTCATATGATCTTTCGCCTATTCTACGGGAAACCATGTATGTTGGCTTTTCTGCATCCACTGGTTCACTAGCAGCAGCTCATTTTGTATTGGGATGGAGCTTGAAGATGAATGGTGTTGCTCAAGCACTTGACCTCTCTCGACTTCCCAAGCTACCTCGATTTGGACCCAAGAAGGTATCGAAATTTTTTACCGTGGGATTGCCACTAATTTGCACATTTTTGTTGTTGCTCGTAATATCTGGAGTAGCTTATCATCTAAGGAGGAAGTGGAAGTTTGCAGAGGTGATGGAAGAATGGGAGCTTGCCTATGGACCCCATAGATTTAAGTATAAAGACTTGTACATAGCCACCAAAGGTTTTAGAGAAAAAGAGCTGCTGGGGGCAGGGGGATTTGGCAGGGTCTACAAAGGAGTATTGCCTACTAACAAGATGGAAGTTGCTGTCAAGAAGGTATCTCATCAATCAAGACAGGGAATGAGAGAATTTATTGCAGAAATCATCAGTATTGGTCGCTTACGCCACCGAAACTTAGTACCCCTCTTGGGCTATTGTCGGCGTAAAGGAGAGCTACTTTTAGTATATGAATTTATGTCCAATGGTAGTCTTGACAAATTTCTCTACAATCAACCCAAGTCCACCCTTAACTGGAGCCAGAGACTTCGAGTCATCAAAGGCGTAGCGTCCGGATTATTCTATCTACATGAAGAATGGGAGCAAGTAGTGATTCACAGAGATGTCAAAGCCAGTAATGTATTGATAGATGCTGAATTGAATGGAAGATTAGGAGATTTTGGCCTCGCGAGGCTATACGATCATGGGACTCTTCCTCAAACCACCCACGTAGTAGGAACTATTGGATACCTTGCCCCTGAGCACAACAGAACAGGTAAGGCCACAACTAGCACTGATGTATATGCTTTCGGGGCCTTTTTACTAGAGGTTGCCTGTGGTAGAAGGCCAATAGATCCTAAAGCACCAGAAGAGGATGCGATATTGGTTGATTGGGTATTCTCGTGCTGGAACGCAGGTGATATTCTCCTGGCAGTTGATCAAAATCTGGGCACTGAGTATGTGAAGCAAGAGGCAGAATTGGTGTTGAAGCTAGGCTTGCTATGCTCTCATTCAGAACCTAGCATTAGGCCAAGTATGCGGCAAGTTCTGCTGTATTTGGATGGATCAGTTCTGCTACCAGAGTTGTCATCACTTGGCATTTCTGCTGTTGGTCTTGGGTTCACCAATCCTGGTAGCTCCGATGGAATTGCCTCCCGGTTGTCTCCCATAGACAATGGCTTTTCACATACTGTAACTGAATCTATTCTCTCTGGTGGTAGGTGATCAAGAAGCTCATGTTTCTGGTTTTAAAAATGTTATTCGATATTATGTTCAAAGAGTAAGTTTGATTTTGTAATTTAGACGTTAGACCTAGGTCATGGTAAACTTGTTTCACTTTTATCATGCAAGATTCTTGTCTTGCCAAGCCTTGATGTTTATGTACAACATACTGTTCAGGTTTAATCTTGAAATTGATTGTGATTCACTGTTTCTCAGTTGGGAAGTAATAATCTCAACAAGAGATATGAAAACAGACGGATTGTCAATAAGGTAATTTTTGCTGCAATTCCGAACTTCCAATAAGTATTTAGGTTCTACAATCTATCAAGCGACCAATAAGGTGCACATTTTTTAACATAACATTCTATGTGGAAGCTAATCTTGTTACAATACCTGCATCTGCAAGCCTAGTCCTTGCCTACGTCCTAGAGTCAAATTTAATGCTGTTTTAACTTTTAATGTAGGCAAAAGATTGGTCTTTTTGATAACTTAATAGGTAGAAAATGTGAAAGGCAGAGTGTGCTAATTACCATTGTGTTTAGGTTTTTTTATGGCAAATCTTGTCTATGGGGCGGAGATGCCAACCCCTTATTTTATCAATAAAAATAAGAAATAAGTACAAAAAGTTTAAGAAAATATCAAACATTGAGCTCATGAACTTTCTAAAGTAAGAGTGCTACTCCTTTACTAAATGCATGCACACTGATGAAAACTCTCTACAATCTAATAGCATTGATGCCCTAACAATTCTAGGAAACTAGTGATATGACGTGCAATAAAGCTCAGAAGAGAGTCGCAAATTTGCTAATTTATCCGACACAGAATTGGCCTCTCTAAAATTATGTGAAATCGAAGATGAAAAGGAATCTAACAAAACTCTTATCCTTCGTAGTGTATTACACAATGGCCATTCGAAATCATTCCTGAATTAATCAATTGGGCCAAAACCTCTGAATCAACTTCTACTATCAATCAATCCACAATTACCCTTGACACAGGCTAAAGACCATGCAACAAAGATAAACTATCCGCAAACAAAACATCAATCTCTACAAATTCCTCATAAAATGCAAAAATTAACAGTCCATCAGTCTCTAAGCATTCCACCCAATGACGGAGCCAAGGGGGGCTGAGGGGGGCTAAGTTTTGAAAATTTTAATTCATGATATGTAAATATATGTAGAAGACAAAGTTGGCCCCCCCCTAATTTTTTATAGTTTTAGTTTATATTTTGAGAGTTTATATATATATATATATATATATATATATATATATATATATATATATATATCTGTGTGTGTGTGTGTATGAATCAGCCAACTTTGATTTAATTTTTTCTTCAAAAAAATTATTTATTATTTATTTTGCTAATTATTTAACATTCAAAAAATTAAACATATAATTTGATAATCCATAGTAAATTGACCCAATTTGATATATTATAATAAAAGACTCAATTCATAATTATCAATGGGCTAAAACAAAAATAATTAATTTATTGGTCCATATACAAATATACAACTTAGACTAATTAATAAAAAATTTAAAATTAGTGATCTATACTCTTGTTGATACATAAACAAATGTACAAATAATTACTTGAAGGTTTGGTGAAGACAAGAAATTAAGTGATCTATCCTATTGTTAATAGATTGATTATATTTGTTCTCTCTCTTCCTATGTCAACTGTAACTATAGAACGGACATTTTCAATTATGAATATAATCAAAACAAAGATCCAAAACAAGATAAAAGATAATTTCTTGAATGATTGTCTAACAATGTACATAAGAAAAAGGATGTTGTTCAAAAATTTAGTACAGATTCAATTATAGATGAATTTAGTTCTATGAAAGAATGTAAAGTTCAGTTTACTTTTAAGAAAAGAGGTTGAAATTCAAGGTATGCTAACATAACTTTTATATTTTATTAATTAAAAATAGTTATATTTGTATTGCATAGTTATATTTTTGTTTTTGCACAAGTGACATATTAGAGCATTTTCTCATAATGTACAATTTGGGTAGTTTGTGATGTTATAAGATATTTAATCAAATGTTACTTCTTATCCTAATTTTTGTCATGACTATGCAGCATATTTATGAAATAGACATACCTTTATAATTAAAGTTAATATTTGATATTTTAAGATGTCATATATTTACATAAATGAAAATTATTTTGAATACAACATATTAAGGTAATTTTGTTCGAAAAAATTTTGGCCCCCGCAAGGAAAAAATCCTGGCTCCGTCGCTGGTTCCACCCCCATAAGCACGCCCTGAAAGACACTTGCATCTGTATTAAAATTAACAAAAGTGCTTAGGCTAATAAGTCAACACCCATGTTGCAGTACTGCTGTCATTCACATCGTTGACTATAGATGTTCGTCTACTTGTATGGTGCGTTGCCTTGTATTTATTTGTCTTTCTTATCTTGTTAGTGACTAATTGCTGCACAAGTAGATGATAGAGCAGTGTGCTTGGACTTACTGCCTCCAGAATAGAATAGATGTAACCAATAATTAACATTTCTTAGTTTTCTTGAGTTCAATATCCATGATTTATTCTCAAAACAGCATCTGGAATGAAAGTTGTTTGAGCCAATTTGCCAAAATACAAATTAACAACTCAAATCGCCAAATACAAATTAGCAAGAGTAAACAATAAATTCTTGCAAGTTTAGATAAGAACAAAGCGCACCAATTATTGGAATTATTGAGTCTACGTTTTCGTCTATCTCATCTGTGCTACTCTCTTGGTTTTACTCTAGCTCAGTGGAGGAGGTTAAACACATTAGGGTGGTAGTTCCAATACTAGTGCTTTAGCGTCTGTGGAAAGTAAGAAATAATGCTCGGTTTGAGGGCAGGAGGTTCGAGGTGGGTAGCGTCACCTTCATGGTTGAACAATTGATACGGCAGTTGGGCAAAGCAAGAGTGTTCTCGATCACACATTTTAGGGGTGATATTGAGGATCCATGGGCGGAGTTAGTATCCCACCCTATTTGAAGAAGGTGTTGTGTGGTGGTTTGGTGGAAATGACCCCCACCCCACTTCTTTAAATTGAGCACTGATGCGAGTGTGGCATTCTTAGAGATTCAATGGTTGATTGCTTTTCACTTTTTACAAGGAATTCGGTGACAATGGGCTCCTAATTGCAGAGAGTCTGGCATTGTTTCATGGTCTTCAACTGTGTCATGAGTGACAAATCCAGAGACTGCTGGTGAAGGTCGATTCAGAAGTGTTGGTTCAGTTGATCCATTGAAAGACGTTGTCAAAATGGCCTTTATGTAACATCTTGCACTGCATAAGGTACTTGTTAGCCTCATTTTCCTCTTCGGTGTCACACATTTTTCAAGAGGCCAACTCTGCATCTGATAGGCTGGCAAATTTGCGGTTGCAATCTGACTTGTTCTGCATGTCTCCTCAACAACTTCCTAATATGGTGAGGGCATCGATACTGTTTGGCTCTAGGGAGTTCTCGTCGGTGCGCCAGCAATATGTTTTAGAATAGTCTTTTCGTTTGAGCTCAAGATAGCTGCGAAGTTGTAATACCCTCAGTGTAACCTTCACATTCGGTATGAATTAAATATAGCGTTCTCCAAAAAATATATATATATATTGTCAGAGCATAAATTTTCCTGCTAGAGCAATTTTCTTCATAATGACTAGACTACCCGCCCCCGGGGCTAGATCACGCGGTCTTTGGCTGCTTTCGGCACTCGCAGGTCGTGGGGTCGAACCTCACTTAACGTCTGGGTGCGGTTGGGATGGCGCTGTACTCCAGGCACAGGGGATTAGTCGGGCCGCCTTCGGGTCTTGACCCGGACACCCCCGTGTTGACAAAAAAAAAAAAAAAAAAAACTAGACTACTCTTTTTAAATCTTGACCAATTCTAACTGCCTCGTATGTGCCTCTCTCTCTTGTTTGCAGTCCCAAACCGTGAAAGCTGCAGGTCATTGTTTTATTTCAACTTAGAAAGTAGAAGAAAGGTTTTGTTGTGCTTATGAGTATAACTTTAGAATTAAGAATCTAGTTTATAAGCAAAATCATCGGGGAATATTAAACTCGTTCTAGGCTGCGAAACCCACATAATTTACAGATTAAATGAAGAAGATGAAGCCATGCATAACCCACAAGACCACAATGGCTTTCCAGTAGAGCTCAGAAGATCTACAAAGAACATCAAATTTGTCCAAGTTTGTGTTTTGGTTCAGACTTGGAAAGACAGTAATTTATGGTTGAGAAATTGATTGTTAAAGGGAATCAATAGTCGTTGTGTGAGGAAATAAAAATGGTGGACGAAGAGGAGTGACAGTGTGATGACACAGAACCAGTCTGAGTAAAATTTAAAGTTGGCAATGGTACTCAATCAAACAATAATTCCAACCAGAAAATTGTACTCAATCTCCATTTCCATTAATGAAACTTCCAGTAATGAATACAGAGCAGATAATATGCATTAACCTAGGAAGGTGGAGAGAAATGAAGGAAACTTGGGGAAGGGGAAACAAAAGAGGGAATATCCCAAAACTGTTGCTACAAAATCTGGAAAAATGATCAAAAGCTACCCATTACAAACAAACTCTACTTCTTATACTATCACTCCTCTAACTAACATTCAACTTGGCTAATAAAACTCGGACACGTGGCTATCTAGAAGCATCTGTTGAAGTGGTCCTTGGTTCAGGTGAGTAATGTGCTTTTTCCAGTAAAAGCATGCTTCCATAACCACGCCTTCACAATGATTCTGCTTGCTAACCGTCACGCTTTCAGCTCCATCTTTCACACCTTCTTCATTTTCTTTCCTGATTGACACTTCTAACCTACCGATCGATCCTCCTACTCTATCATAGCACCTTTCCCTTTAGAAAATCTTGCCCTTAAGATTGGAATTGAAAGAATTGCTCCTCAATCTTCTTTCCATTCTTCCAAGTTGCTTTTGTAGGATCAGTAACCCACCAGTGAATTAACCACTGAACTACACCAGCATTTCTTCTATTGACCATTCTTCTGTCCAAACACAGCCACTGGTTCTACCCTAAGATGTCCTCTCTCATCTGTATCATGCAGTTGGAACATTGGCGTTGCTTTGTTTCCCAATTTTGTTTTCAATAATGACAAATGGAACATAGGGTGGACTTGCGATTCTGTAGGATCTATATGCCATCTTACCAATCCTCTATTCTATCAGATATGGTCCAAAATATTTTGCAAAAAGCTTGGTGTCACTTTTGAGCATCACTGTGATTTGCCTATAGGATTGAAGTCTTAAGTACACCCAATCTCCCACATGGAATTCCTTTTCACTCCTTTGAAAGTCAGCATATATTATCATTCTTTCTTGGGTGTAGACACTAAAATTTTACCATTTATTTTTTCTTCATTTTATTCCTATTTTTGTTGATTTTAGTTTATTTTGTTTAAATTTTATTTTAGTTTAGTTTATTATGTTTCATTTCTATTTCTTTAAGAAAATCATTTCAAATAATTTTTAGAAAAATTAGAAAGAAAAGAAAAGAAAGGCTGAAAAGAAAAGAAAAGAAAAATCAATCAAAATCAGTTTTAAAAAAAAAAACTGAAGCTTCACGTACGCGCCATTCTTCATCACTATCGTACAGCAAGCAGAAAGCCAGTACAAGAGAAGCAATTTTGCAGCTAGCAAATTGGAACCCATTCCACTCTTTTTTTTTGTTGTTTTCTTTTTCCCAAAACCTTTGCCACCTCACCCCCCAATCTTTAGCAAAAATCTTCTAGAATCAAAGCCATTTAATGGCTCTGAAATTGCAACAAAATCTATTTTTTTAAGAACCATTGATACAAGGGTTTAACAACCCTTGTTTCATATCAAAAGGGGTTCAAAATGGAGCATTAGGGCAAGAAAAAGAGTGAGAGGTGGCGGGAGAAAGAAAAACAGAGAGAAAACAGAGAGAGAAAAGAAGGAAAAGAGCAAAAGAAAAAAAATTTTTGGAAAAAATTGCTTGACCAGGTTGGCCAACCAGCAACCTTCAGGCTTGATTTTCTCGTTCGGTACGACTCCTTTCGAGGAAATTTTTCTTTCTGGATAATCTATGATCATAGTAGAAGAACTTTTATTTGGGAAATTTTCTAGAAAAACGTTTTAACCCCCTTGAATCAAAGCCTGACCCTGTTGGAGTTGAAACTCTTGCATCACCTGTGACAAGTGCTCAGATTCCTCTTCCTGGGAATTTAACGCGTTGTTTCAACTCCTTAAATTGTTAAAGGTAAGGTGCTTCATCTTTTCCCGTTTCATCTACACCTAGATTCACATCAAACTTGTCAGAAATCTTGCAGAAGCTGTTTCTTCTTCTTTTTCCTGCAATTTCCCTACTTATCTTGTAGATCATTAGGCTAGAGTTCATTACATGGTATCATCTCGAGTTTTGCCTGATGATTTTTGATGTGTAAACCTCGTGTATTTAGGTCTGTAGCCTCGGCAAAGGGGATGAATATTTTCCATGAGTTTTGAATGAACCCAGAAAGACTGAAGCAAGGCTCTTGAGAAATTTCCAAAATGATGATGAATTTTAAAAAAGTTCTGCAAATGAGGCGGTTTGAATGTAGAATTCTATCCAGGGGTCTTCGCATTCAGCAAATGTGAACTCTTGAGCTCGCATTTGCTGAATGCGAAGTCACTTTAAATTTCCTACCCACAAAATCCAAAAAAAAAAAAAGAAAACTGCGAGGTCTGGTACCTCACAATTGATATAGACAATGCTGAAAATACAAAGTATTTCACACTGCCAGCTTCACGCATCAAATGAATTCATCTACATTCAAAATGTATCGAAAATCAAAAGGAAGAAAATATGTCCAACAACTTCTTCAACATTTAAATGAAGCATTGCATCAGTGAATATATGAAAACAAATAGAAAATCCGTATAAAATTGGACATCGGCAAATGGGTCCAAGATAAAGTTGTAGCAATGCCACCTCCCTGGCTTTTGGACCTCGTCTTGCAGATTTCCAGCAAGATGTGTAGTTCAAATGCGAGCTTCAACTCGAACCTCTTGGGCACAGCCAAATCAATGCAAAATCCCTCTAGTTCAGCTGTAGTACAATGGGCTTGGCTTTTGCAAGGATTTCGTTGGCGAAGTGTCATCAGTTTTTGGTTCATCTGCCTATTCCCAATTTTTACCGGCAGCAGTGAAGGGTGTTGAATGTGTTGGTTGTTGGGTCTGCGAAAGAACGACAGAGGTGGTTTATTTATGCGAGGTCTTCCAGCTCATTTGTAGCTTTTCTTTGTTAAACAATTCTTTCCACAGCTCGCATTCTGTGGAGCTTGCACTCCTCAAATGCGAACAGCATAATCTTAGAATTGCACCAGCAAATAACCCCTTTTGTAGAATAAATTTTTTTTGTCATAATAACTTTAGTATTTATCCCAAGGCTCTTCGAACAGATGCATGGAAATTTTAAAATTTTCATTTTTGACCCCCAAAACTTTCATATAATTGTATTTTGGCCCCAAAACTTCTACAAATGAATTAATTTTACCCTTTATAATCTTTAATCTTCATTTTCATGTTTTAAGCATGTTTTTCAGTGAATTATTTCTAGGTTTTAAGGCATAATTAGGCCTTAATAATTTTTAGAAAGATCTATTGTTTTGTTGGGTTTTAGTGAAATGAGATAAGAAATGGTTTAGTTGATGCACTATCTAAAAAACAAAAGGCAAGGTAGAGTGGGCTCTATGGCAGTGAAACTGGACATGTCTAAAGCCTACGACAGAGTGGAATGGAGCTTTTTGAAGGCAATAATGGAAAAAATGGGTTTTTGCTCAACTTGGGTAAACTGGATCATGTCATGCATAAGTACAGTAACCTACTCCTTCAATATTAATGGTGAGCACAAGGAGTTTGTCACCCCCTCAAGAGGTATCAGGCAGGGCGATCCACTCTCCCCATACCTGTTTTTGCTTTGTTCAGTATTGTGCTTTAAAAAAGAAAACAAAAGAAAAAACTTTACTATGTCTATCAATGAAATTTCAAATCTCCAAAAATGCACATTTAGATGAAAAAAGTTTATAAATGGTGAATCCTCCATACTACATTGTTAACAATGAAATTTCAATTCTCCAAAAATGCATAGTTAGACGGAAAAAGTTTATATATGATGATCATCCATACTACATTGTTAACAGAAATAACACACAAAATAATACAAATAGTTCAATTTTAAAGAATATAACTCTCTTCATTTTATACAACTCATGTAATATGAAAAACAGTAATGGTAGAGCATGTAACTGATATTTATGCAAACAATTATTTTTTATTTTATTTGTTTAAACCTGGCCACTATGTCAACCCCTATTGTCAGCAAACAATTAACTTTTGCTTAGCATGCAAATTTAGATTATCCAAGTCTAAAAGAAAAATAAAGAACTATTCATATATCTAATAAAAAATCAAACAATATTAGCGGTATTATCATAATTTGTTTGTCATGGCAAAAAAAAAAGAAGTAAATAGAAGTATCAAAATTATACATACCATTAAAAATATTATACTTTCGTCAAATCATTTCCTATTTGGTCAAATCTTTATTGTTTCTAAATGTTAATTTTTCATCTTCTTTAATTAATTGTCCTTAAAACCATTATTTTAAATTGAAAAAGACTGAACATGTCCTTATTTGTTAAAAAGTTTCTAGAGATTTTATATGAATTTGTAGATCTGATATTTTGTGAACTTTTTTCCTTTTAAAATAATTTTTTTGAGGATAATTAGTTAAGAAGATAAAAAATTAAATAAAAATAGAGAATTTCCAAATATGAAATTTGTTAAAATATTTTTCACAAATAAATTTTAATATGTAAGAAATAAAAATTTTATGGTATTATAATCACGTGAAAAACACGTGACCTATTACTAGTGAATAAAATATTTGTGTTTTACCTTTTTTGGATAGGAAGGTGTTGGCTAGTATTGTCAAATTAGAAGTTTTATTAGGCTCGCTAAATAGAAGTGTGTATATGTGATCATGCTTCATGAGTACATTCATATCTTAAAAAACAAAAGGAAAGGTAAAACTGGATTTATGGCTTTAAAATTGGACATGGTTAAAGCCTATGATAGAGTTGCATGGACATTTATTGAGGCTATCACGAAGAAAATCGGTTTGTGTGATATATGGATTCACGGGATTATGGAATGTGTAACTACGGTCTCTCATGCTTCAATGTCAATGGCAAAAAAAGAGAATACATTAAATCAACAAGGGATTAGAAAGGATTAGACTAGGGGCCCCCTGTCTGTTCTTGTTGATTTCTGAAGGCTTCTCTAATCTAATCTGCTAAATCAGACAGCTCGTTAGAAAGACGTCAAAATCAAGAACATAGGTCTTTCTATAATACACTTGTTTTTCGTTGATGACTCATTAGTTTTTTGTAAAGCTAGTACGGTAGAATCAGATGCAATTATGCAAATCTTGAAGAAGTATGAGAAAGCTTCAGGCCAACGAATCAATGTGGAAATGTCCTCTGGTTTTTTCAACAAAAACATGGGCCCAGGAGACACAAAGGAGGTGTACAGCAGGTTGGGAAACATGAAAGAAGTCACACAAGGAAAATACCTTGGATTGCCCATGGGGATATCCAGTTTAAAGGAAGAAGTTTAAAAGAGCCCACATATTGCAAGTCTTGCTTCAGATTTTCTAAAAACCTTTCTAAAGACAAGTAAAATAATGGCGGATTATTAGTGCGGAGCTGAAAAAGAGAAGAAAAAGATGCATTGGCTAAGTTGGAGGCATCTATCAAAACCAAAACTCGGCAGGGGACTTGGGTTCAAGGATCTGCACCAATTCAATTCAGAATTATTAGCAAAACAGCTCTGGAGGAATAAAACTAATCCAAATCTGATGGTCAGCAAAGTGCTTAAAGCTAAATACCTTTTTTTTTTTTTTTTGGGTTCCAGGGAAGACTAAACTAGTCCTTAACAAAGTAACAAGTGTAGTAACACCTTACACATCAAAACTAAGTCTACTTCGCAATATTTGTGGCAGTTCCACTAGAATATGGAGGTCTGGCTGTAAACTCAGACCGAACTTAGCCAAACAATCCGCACATTGTTTTCCTTCACGCCATCCAACAAAGCTCTACTTTCTTGTGAGGTTCCAAAAAATGCATCTTGTATTCGGCGGAGCTTAATGAGCGCAAGATATCTGCTAAAAGCTAGACGCCACACAACAAAGCTCTACTTGCTTGTGAGGTTCCCAAAAATGTATCCTGGATTTGGCAGAGTTTAATCAGTGGAAGATATTTGCTAAAAACTGGACTTATGAAGCGGGTTGGAAATGGAAAAAAGCATTAAAATATGTGAAGACAAATGGATCTCGTCGAGTAAAAATGGAAAAGTCAAATCAACGGGACCTGACAACTGCAGTGTTTCCAAGGTGAATGAACTAATCAGCAATTACAGGTGGAATAGAATTCTTATTAACAAATTATATTGTAAAGATGATGGTGATAGGATTGCTGCTATTCCAGTCAGTTTGAGTGATAGGGAGGACTGTGCATACTGGAAATTCAGCTCATCTGGTGAATACACAATAAACCCTAGATGTAATTTGAGCATAGCAGACGATAAACATCAGGATCAAAGAAGAAACCAGCAAGGAGGGCCAAAGTGATGAGAAGATGTGAAAACTCAAGGTAAACACAAGTAAAAACACTTTCTCTGGCAATGCCCAAACCAATCCCTCCCAACAAACGAGATGATATTCAAAAGAACAGGGGCTGGGGAACCGTGATGCAAAGCTTGTGGATAACGGG
Organism: Coffea arabica; assembly: GCF_036785885.1. Taxonomy (NCBI): domain Eukaryota; kingdom Viridiplantae; phylum Streptophyta; class Magnoliopsida; order Gentianales; family Rubiaceae; genus Coffea; species Coffea arabica. Next base: position 32,056,882 of record NC_092313.1, read on the forward strand.
TGGAAACAATAGAACACATTCTGTTATCCTGCAGAAAAGCTGAAGAAGTTTGGAAACATTCCCCGGTGAGGTGGGAAGGCCTAAATGATTGCAAAGGGAACTTCTGGAAATGATGGAAGCTAAAAACAGGAAAAAAGGAATGGACCACATTGCTCTCACTGCAAACATTCTCTGGTCCTTATGGACAGAGAAACAAATCTAAGTTCAATGAGGTCTTTACCACATTTGATACATAGCACATGTACTTATTTATTGATAATCAATGATACTCCTGATGCTTTTGACCCAAAAAAAACAGCGTATGTGTTTGTCTGCTAGTTTTTGGGAGAGGATCATACTATTTTGCCTTTTATTTGGAGAATAAAGTAAGAATTATAAAAAAAGTGACAGAAACAGTTTACTCCTGACCCTCTCAGCCTTTATATATAGTACTTAGTATGTTGGGTTTGTGGGCCAGCCTATTAGTGGGCCAAACCACAAAACCAAACACTTAGTTTAAGTGAAGTTTTGACTTAAAAAGAAAGTCAAAAGAAAAGGGAGCAGTAGCCGCACACATTTTTCTACGGCCCTTGTGTGTGAGAACAACAAGCCAGCCGCCACTTTTGGGAGAAAAACGAAGAGAGAGAAAAAGTTTAAAGTCTTGATTGGAGGGTGATTCGTAATTCGATTGAGATGAAATGTTACTCACGCGATTCTCTTGTCAAGCTCTACTCACATATTGGTTTAGATTTCCGATTTTCTCTTCGTTTGGTAACACTTTTCCAAACTCACTTCTTTGACAATTGTAGTTTTTGGAGGTGAATTATAACAGATTTACTTGGTTGATATTGGTGCTATTATTGTCATCCGAATATTTCGGATAGACCTGTATATTCCCATTATTGTGATAGTGGAGATTTTTGACTGGACTAAGTCCCATGGTTTTTTCCAATTTGAAATTTTCACGTAAAAATCTTGGTGTCCTGTGCCTTTTATTTTTCTTACATTTTATTATCACTGCTGGTATTATTACTTGGTAATTTGGTTTGTTCCTATTTTAACTGGTATTTGGGGAAAGAAAAATTTATTCTGGGCTAATTCTGATATTTTGTACCTGTACTGGTACCCCTTTCCTAACAAGTGGTATCAGAGCAGTCAGGTTAGGCTGCTCATTTGTACTGGTTAAAAATGGATGATTCGGATAGTGGTTGCATGATAAAATTGAATGCTACTAATTATTCGATTTGGAAACCTAAAATGGAAGATTACATGTGTTGTAGAGATTTGTTTGAACCTATTCTAGGGGATAATGGTAGACCAAGTGATATGAGTGATGAAAAATGGGCTGTTATGCACAGAAAAACTATTGGTAATATTAGAAAATTGATTGGTCAAAGTACTTTTCAACATTTTGCTAATGACACTAGAGCTGATGTATTATGGAAAAATCTTGAAAATATGTATGAACGGAAGATTGGTTTGAACAAGACTAGTTGCCTGAAACAGGTTACTCGGATGAGATATAAAGATGGGGAAGATATGACTGAACACTTGAGTAATTTTCAGGGATTGATAAGCCAGGCAACTACGTTAAATTTGAATTTGGACGATGAAGTGCAGGCTTTATTATTATTCAGTTCACTACTGGATAGTTGGGAAATCATGGCGGTCTCTCTCAGTAATTCAACTCCCAATGGTGTGTTGACCATGGCTATTGTAAAAGATATCGTGATGAATGAAGAATTCAGGAGGAAGGAACAAGAAATTGTCTATGAGTCCCAGGCCCTTGTGATAAAAAAGAAAGAAAGAAAAGGAAAAAACAAAAGTAGAGAATCTCATAACAGGAATGACAAATCCAGAGGTAAGTTTGAGTCGTGAAAAAATATTACATGCTATTATTATAAAAAGAATGGGTATTATATGAAAGAGTGCAGAATTTTAAAACGGGATCAAGATGAAAAAATGGTAAGGCGAAGGAAAAAGATGATGAGGACACTACAGCAGTTGTGGCAGCTCATGATGACATGTTTGTGTTCTATGATAATGGTCAGGTGAATATTATTCATTATAACAATGATTGGGTAGTTGATCCGGGTGTATCCTACCATGTTACTGCTCACAGGCATTTCTTCTCAACCTACACCAAAGGAGATTTTGGATATGTTAGAATGGAAAATGAAGTCTCATGCAAAATTGTTGGCATGGGAGACATATACTTGGACACAATACCGGTGCCAGCTGATATTAAGAAATGTTCGACATGTTCCTGATATTCGGCTTAACCTTATTTCTATAGGAAAACTTGACGATGAGGGCTACTATAACTCGCAAGGTGGAGGCAAATGGAAACTCAGCAAGGAAATCTCATTGTTGTCAGAGGAAAGAAGCATAGTACCTCTACGTAATGTAAGCCAAGTTGAGGAAGGGAGAAGTGAATGCAGTTCGTGATTTCTCAATTGGCCTTTGGCTTAGGCGACTTGGACACATGGATGAAAAGGGGATTCATACACTTGTTCGCAAACAACTCCTACCTGAAGTTACAGGTAATGCACTTAAACCTGTGTTGACTGCATTTATGGGAAACAACACAAAGTTGCATTTCAAAATTTTTTTTCATCTTCAAAATTGAATCCGTTAGAATTGGTGCACACTGATATTTGCTATATGAAAGAAAAGTCACTTGGTGGTGCTGTTTATTTTGTAACTTTTATTAATGACTTTACTAGAAAGATTTGGTGTTTTGTTTTGAAATCCAAAGATCAAGTTTTGGATGTATTTAAAGACTTTCATAGCAAAGTTGAAAGAAAAACTAGTAAGCAGTTAAAGTGTGTACGTGCTGATAATGATGGTGAGTACAGAGGACCATTTGAAATCTATTACAAGTCCCGTGAGATCAGATTGGAGAAGATTGTGTCAAAAACTCCTCAAGAGACTGGAGTAACAGAGAGGATGAATAGATCCAACAATGAATAGGTCAGATGTATGCTCTCTAATGCTAAATTGCCAAAATCCTTTTGGGGTAAGGCAATGAGAACTGCAGTTGATTTGATAAATCTTTCTCCATCAGTTCCTCTAGATGGTGATATCCCAGAAAGGGCATAGACGGGAAAAGATGTGTCCTTTAAGCACTTGAGAGTTTTTGGTTGTCGGACATTTGTTCATATTTCCAAAGATGAGAAGTCAAAACTTGATATAAAATCAAAACAATGCATTTTCTTGAGTTATGGACATGAAGATTTTGGTTACAGGTTGTATGATCCTATTAAGAAGAAGGTGATCAAGAGCAGAGATGTTGTCTTCTTTGAAGATCAAACCATTAAAGACATTGATAAATGTGATAATTCAAAATCTTCAAATGGCATTCCTACCAGCTCAAATTCATATTCAAATTCAATTCCAGTACCTGTTGATTTTAATCAAGGGGGAGCTGAGATAGAGTAGAGAGAGGATATTAATGATGGTGATAATCCTACTGCTGATAAACTTAGCATGAGGCACCATCTACTCCACCACCACCACCACCACATGATGAATTTAGAAGATCTACCAGAGAGAGAAGACCTTCTTGCAGATATAATCCTCGTGAATATGTATTATTGACAGATAAAAGAGAGCTAGAGTCCTACTATGAGACTCTAGAGCATGAGAATAAAGAAGATTAGTTACGAGTCATGCAAGAAAAGATGGTGTCCCTGCATGAGAATCACACTTATGAACTAATGAAATTCCTTAAGAGCAAGAGAGTTCTAAAAAATAAATGGGTCTACAGGTTGAAAACTCAAGAGTACAGTTCACAACCAAAGTACAAAGCGAGATTGGTTGTGAAGGGATTTAGTCAAAAAGAAGTGTATAGATTTTGAAGAAATCTTCTCTCCTGTGATAAAAATGTCATCAATTCGAGTTGTTCTTGGTATTATAACCGTTTGAATTTGGAGATCGAACAACTTGATGTGAAGACAGCCTTCTTGCATGGCGACTTAGAAGAGGAGATCTACATGAAGCAATCGGAGGGGTTCAAAGAAAGTGGCAAGGAAAATTTTGTATGCCGTTTCAAGAAAAGTTTGTATGGGTTGAAACAGGCATCGAAACAATGGTATAAGAAATTTGACTCCTTCATGACAGACTATGGGTACCACAGAACTACATCTGATCACTGTGTTTATGTGAAAATTTTTCAGATGGTGATTTTGTTGTTCTCTTACTATATGTTGATGACATGTTGATTGTTGGCCGTGATACTATAAAATTGACAGGTTGAAAACGGAGTTAAGTAAATCCTTTGCAATGAAGGATTTGGATCCGACTAGACAGATACTGGGAATGAAAATCTCACGTGATAGGCAACATGGGAAGCTCTGGTTATCTCAAGAAAAATACATTGAGAAAGTACTCAATAGGTTTAACATGATTAAGGCTAAGGAAGTTTCAACTCCACTTGCAGGTCACTTTAAACTGAATATTAAGTAGTGTCCTACAAGTGAGAAAGATAAAGAAGACATGAAAAAGGTTCCTTATGATTCGACTGTTGGTAACTTGATGTGTGTTATGGTTCGCATCAGACCAGATACTGCTCATGCAATTGGAGTAGTCTGTCACTATCTTTCTAATCCTGGTAAGGAGCATTGGAATGCTGTCAAATGAATTTTCAAATATCTCAAGAGAACTTCTAGATTGTGTTTATGTTTCGGCAATAGTAAAACTATACTAGATGGATACACTGATGCAGATATGACAGGTGATCTTGACAATAGGAAGTCAACATCTGGGTACTTGATGATTTTTTCAGGAGGAGCATTGTCATGGCAAAATAAGCTACATAAGTGTATCGCTCTTTCTAGTACGGAAACGGAGTACATCGCAACCACTGAAGCATGCAAGGAGACTCTTTGGTTACAGAAATTCCTTCAAGAGTTGGGTATGAAACAAGAGAAATATAGTCTTTATTTTGACAGTCAGAATGCTATTCATTTGTGTAAGAACTCCACATTTCACTGTCGATCCAAACACATTGATATTAGATATCATTGGATTCAGGATATATTGGATTCCAAGTTATTGACACTTGAAAAAGTGCATACAAATGATAATGGTGCTGATATGTTTACCAAGGCATTGCCTAAGGAGAAGCTCTTATTTTGCAGACAAAAAACAGGATTGGTGGAACCTCCCAAATAAGTTGGAGGGGGAGATTGTTGGGTTTATGGACCAGCCCATTTGTGGGCCAAACCACAAAACCAAACACTTAGGTTTAAATCATGTTTTGACTTAAAAAGAAAAGAGAGCAGCCACACACATTATTCTACGGTCCTTGTGTGAGAACCAAAAGCCAGCCGCTACTTTTGGCAGAAAAAATGAAGAGAGAGAAAGAGCTAGAGAGAGAGAAACTTCAAGGTCTTGATTGGAGGGTGATTCGTAATCCGATTGAGATGAAATTTTACTCACGCGATCCTCTCGTCAAGCTCTACTCACCTACTGGTTTAGATTTCAGATTTTCTCTTTGTTTGGTAACACCTTTCCAAACCCATTTCTTTGACAATTGTAGTTTTGGGGGTAATTTTATAGCAGATTTGCTTGGTTAATATTGGTGCTATTATTGTCATCCGAATATTTCGGATAGACCTGTGTATTTCCATTATTGTGATAGTGGAGATTTTTGACTGGATTAGGCCCCGTGATTTTTTTCAATTTGGATTTTTCACGTAAAAATCTTGGTGTCCTGTGGCTTTTATTTTTCTTGCATTTTATTATCACTGCTGGTATTATTATTTGGTGATTTGATTTGTTCTTATTTTAACTGGTACTTGGAGAAAGAGAAATTTGTCTTGAACTAACTCTGATATTTTGTGCCTGTACTGGTACCCCTTTCCCAACATAGTATAGATATTATAACAACTTTGTTTTTCTTAACTTTTGTTTTAAATATGTATGTTAATAATGAAAATACACCAATTACGAATAATTACTAATAATTTTTGCTACTCGAGGTTAAAATGAAAAAATAAAGACTTGTTTGTTTGAGAAATAAATTCATGCGTGATAAAAATTAATGACTTTTTTTGTTAAGGAAATAAAGAAAGAAAGAAAGAAAAACCCTCCCAAGGCTGATGAGGGTTTTTTTCCCTAAACCAAAAAGAAAGAAAGAAGAAAAATACCATTTAATACGTTAATTTCTAAAGTCATCCGTGCAACAAATACATTGACTAAAATGTAACGGCACGAAAGAAAGAATGGATTCGCAAATAAAATTAGCCTTTTTGTCATTGATAAAGCTAAAAAAACCAAAAAAAAAAAAAGAGAAAGAAAAAAACAAATTAGCCATGTTGCCCTTGATAAAGCAACTTTCACAAATAGCAATAAACTTCAGACTATTAGAATTGAAGAATCATACTATAAATCTACCTAAAGTCACCTTATCTAGACACAACAATTTCTTGTGTGCATAAAAAGATGAATTAAAGAAAAGTAGGTATAATTTTTGAATGGAGAGAGTACTGTTGTCATCACTGAAAGCGAAAGCGAACAAAGTGAGATAGACAATCGTTTTCCTTTGGAGCAACCTCACACTAAAATGACCTTGACTGACAATGAGAAATTTAAAGATAACCTTTTATTTTTAAGAAAGAATTAAAGAAAACTGTAGACTGACTAAGATATATAACTACAATTTGTGTTGTTACGTACGTAATCATAATTTTCGTCAATTAAGTTAAATTTCACGAACTAAAATTTATTAAATGTCATGCACAAAGATATCGGTAGTTCGTTGATTTTTTTTTTTTGGATGGGGAAAGCCTTTTTATTTCTTACTTTCTCAACTCTCAACAATTGTTTTTCTAAATTTTTTCGTTACATTTTCAAAACTTTACAAACGGCTTAAACTCGATGGAATGACTTGTTATTTGCTGTCTCTGACTAAGTTAACATCCACAGAGTGGTTGAGATTTCTTTTATAGTTTCTGTTGAACCGAAAAAAAAAAAAAGATGTCTAATTTTCCATCTCAGCAGTTTAAAAAAAATGCAAGATCAGATTTGCATTTTCACTATGTCTACAGTGCAATCACGCCTTGTCCTGGGAACAAAACCTACGTTCTTTCCCTTAAATTGAAGTGTTATACGTCAATTTAAATTTCATAGCCAAATAAATTAAGGGATAATTTCACAAACCTCCCTTGAGGTTTTTAACAATTATAGAGAGCTCCCCTCAGGTTTTAAAAATTACATATACCTCCCATATTTTTACTGCTTAATAACAATGTTGGTCGAATAAGATAGATTTTCTTGCAAAAATCCTAAATTGCCCTTTCGCGTGACAATAAGAAAGAAAAATATAGTATACTCAATCATTTTCTTCTATACTTTGCACAAAGCAACAAGCCTAATCTCAAACAACCATCCAAACATAAGTTCTAAAACCAAATAGCCATTCAAAAGATCCCAACACTACAAGAAAAACAGCTTATAAACAAACAACCATCCAAGCATAAGTTCTAAAACCAAATAGCAATTCAAAAGATCCCAATTTAATTGCATATATAGTATTAATACTTGCCATGTAAAAGAAAAAACACACACACAAACCCCATTGACAACCAATTTTATACCGCAAAATTAAATATCAATGTTCAAATACCTTTTCAATACAAATTAATTTGATTTAGAACCACCATTGCAACCCTCCAATGGCCTTAAAAATATTAATATCTCAAAAGTAAAGAATGAATTCTACCTCCACAATAAAATCATAATAAAAAAAATTCTAATTCAATGAAAGAGATCCTTATGTAATTATTGAAATTTTGTAAAATTTTTTCTTAACAACAAGCAAAATAGAACAAATTCCACATCTTTAGTTTTTCTACCTATTTCAATCATTAATTTCATTATTTATTTCTCTATCACTGCGAGTCTATTCATTTCCTTCTAATTTGACACATAATCTACTCCCTCTGTTAATTTTGTAATTTTAATTTGCTAATATTCACAAAAATTGAATATAATAAAAAGAGGTTATATTAACTAGAAAAAAGAGAAGCAAAAATAAATAAAAGACAGAAAAATAGATTTTATTTTGGATTTTGTAAATTTATTGCCTTAAATTTAAAATTTTCTACCAAGTGGAGGGAATTATAGATATTTTACTATATCGGGGGGGAACTGTAATTTTTTAAACCTGAGGGGAGCCAAGTGAAATTATCAAAAATTTCAAAGGAGGTTTCTGAAATTATCCCATAAATTAAATCATTAGTTTAATATGTGCCAAAAAAATGCTGTTCAATACCGTTACGAACATAAACTTCTAAAACAATATTCTAGAAAGCAAAACATATGATTAATGTATTACCTAATTCATGTTTGGGAGGCAAGAATTGATATTAAAGTGTGGGGGTGGGGGTTGGGGGTGGAGGGGGAAGGGGAGGACCTGACATGAAAATAGGAGTAAAATTCTTGTAAGCAATCCCCTAAGGTAAAAATCGACAGTTCTCACCCCCTGTTCTGCGGTTGGAACGAACTATTTTTAACTACAATGGAATGAAATTGTAGAATAATGCAACCTAGAAAGTGTCCTAGGGCTTTGCTAGTTGATTCCAATTCAATAGTATAAAACTCAAATCTCCTCCCAAATGTAAAGATTGTGGACTTCAACCCACCTCGATCGGCTTCCGAGCGTTCTCGCTTAGACCCGCTTGACAAGTTTTGACAACTTATTCCACATCAAGAAGCAGTCAATGAAGAAACAACGTTGACGGTAAAATTTGGAATTGAGTTTTGAAACTGAGAAGACAAGAAGCAGGTGGAAAAATGGATAGGCCCTTATGGAAGGAAGGCCCGCAGAATTTTCGGGTACGATGAAATATGTCATGCATGCACATGCACTACAGCAACCAATCTATGGATTAGTATGACAAAAATATACACAAAAAATAACGAGAGTAAAATATCAAGAACTTTGCAGGTGTGCCTTTTCACATAAATCACAATTATTGAATTTGGACAAAATTCAATCAAATATACTATACAATTGTAGATCTATCCAGTGTCAAATTTAATGACAATCCCATGTGACTCTAATAGCAGTTGAGATTTTCGGTATCACTATTCGATGTCAAATCTAATGCCAATTTCACTTATCACGCGTGGATGAAGAAAATTTGAGTTAAACCAAATCAATTTGAATTATTAAAAAATTAAAGAGTGTGTGACAATTTAAATAAATAGGACGTTTGACAAAAATATAGAAATGACATTGAATTATTACCAGAAAGTGACATTAAGGATCCCATATGCTTTAGAGATCTTCCATCCGGTTCTTATGCCGGTCAAAAAGGAGAAACGATTTAATCAATTTCTTAGTTTGGTAAAATTCTTATCTTAAGAATATGTATAGAACGAAGCATCAAAACGTAATATCAATGATAATATGCAATCACATAAATGATTTAACAGATGAAATTAAATATGGAGTGTCTTTGTTAGAAAGCTGGTCTTTGTATTGTTTAACTCAATTTTCTTCCAAGTCTGGTAATATCTGGCAACTCAATCTTAAACTATTTAGCAGCCTCGGTGTCAGCCCATGGCCGTAAGACTTGTTGCCTAATGTATCGTCCATCATGTCGAAAGACTGGTTCTCCTCGTACAACTGCGAACTTCTTGCAAGGACCACATGATTCGACCGGATGCCGATGCTGTATATTTAAAATTTCGATGTACGATTATATTATAATACTATATTAAATATATATAAAATATTTATTTATATGCATCACATTTTTTATAAGTATAATATTAATACAATAGATAGCTGTGCATCAAATAATGTAATAAAAAAAAACCAGTGGACCGAGTTACACGGAGCCACAATCGCATCGCACCCACATCCACATGATTTTATGGTACAGTTTATTGTATGTACCTGAGTACGGATTTGGAGTCAATTTGCTTCACTCCCTCGGGAACTTTCCAGCGGCGGCGCCAACGGATTTTCTGTTCTGCATCTTATGTCATTTTTTATCATATTTTTTATTATATTATTATTTTTTTATAAAAATATAATATTTTAGTTCTTTTTTATTTTTTTTAAGATCCAATAACTATTAATTGAGTAATATAAAAAATTTAACAAACTCAAAAAATCAAAATTCATTAAAAAAAAAAGATTTTTTAATGAATTTTCTGCTTTTTTTTTAAATTTCTACTATATATATTACTTTATTGAAACTGTTGTATTTATTTTTTATTCAATTAATAGTATTGGATCTTAAGGAAATAAAAAAAGAACTCAAACATGATGTTTATATAGGAGAAATAGCAATCTAATAAAAAGTAGAGGATAGAAGATCCGTTGCAAACAGCAACCCTACCTGCCCCAACTACCTCGAGGACTTTCCAACGTGACATTGAAGTTAGAGTCAATTCAAAAGAAAAGAAAGGAACCAACTTCCTCGAGAGGAGTTGGTCACCACATTAATTGTGAGGTGAGAGATCAAAAGTTCAAATCTTTTCTTCCATCAATGTGCCTCAATATGAGATTTGTTTTAAATTCATACGAGTGTGTGGTACACCCGATTTGATGATAGTTTAGTCCCCCATCAGGTTCTCCCGAATCAGTTGAGCTACCTCATAGAGTAGGTTCTCCTCCCCCCTCTTAGGAGTAGGAGTAGGCTAGACTAAACTAGATGTTTTTTACATAAAAAAAAAAGGAATATAAGTAGCAAGAAAATTAATTGAGAAGGATTAATTTTCCACGATGGAAAATTAAAGAAAAACGCAATAGTAGCAAGAAGATTTAACTAGTTGTCTAAGATAGTAGTTTAAACCTTAAATAGGCTACTAATTGAGAAGGATTTTGCAGCCTAGTATCTTAGCCATGTCATTCACACTAGTAACAACATTCCTGGCCCTTCTTGTAATAGTTCACATAGGAGCTGATTCAGCAGCACCTGATGATGTTGGGTTCATCTATGAAGGATTTCGATCATCAAATCTAAGCCTGGACGGAATAGCCAAAATTACCGACAATGGCCTCTTAAGGATAACCAATATCACCAAGTTACAAATGGGGCATGCCTTCTATCCTGATCCCATCAATTTTAAGAGCACGTCTAACGGCTCAGCATTCTCTTTTTCCACCCAATTTGTGTTTGCAATAGTGCCTCAAGTCTCAGGCCTGAGTGGTCATGGAATGACTTTCGTGATCGCACCAGCAAGACGCCTCCCAGGAGGGCTTCCCACACAGTTCCTTGGCCTCTTTAATGATAGCACCAATGGAAATGCAAGTAATCATGTTTTCGCGGTGGAGCTCGACACTATCCAAACCCATGAGTTTAACGATATCAACGACAACCATGTTGGAATTGACATTAACTCCTTGTTTTCTACAGCATCGCAGCCAGCAAGTTACCGAGATAATAACAAGAATTCATTTGACAACTTAACTCTTAGTAGCGCGCAGCGGATGCAACTCTGGGTGGAATATGATGGGGAGAGCAAGGTAATCAATGTTACATTAGCTCCAATTGCAGTGGCTAAACCAAATACTCCTCTTTTGTCATTGTCATATGATCTTTCGCCTATTCTACGGGAAACCATGTATGTTGGCTTTTCTGCATCCACTGGTTCACTAGCAGCAGCTCATTTTGTATTGGGATGGAGCTTGAAGATGAATGGTGTTGCTCAAGCACTTGACCTCTCTCGACTTCCCAAGCTACCTCGATTTGGACCCAAGAAGGTATCGAAATTTTTTACCGTGGGATTGCCACTAATTTGCACATTTTTGTTGTTGCTCGTAATATCTGGAGTAGCTTATCATCTAAGGAGGAAGTGGAAGTTTGCAGAGGTGATGGAAGAATGGGAGCTTGCCTATGGACCCCATAGATTTAAGTATAAAGACTTGTACATAGCCACCAAAGGTTTTAGAGAAAAAGAGCTGCTGGGGGCAGGGGGATTTGGCAGGGTCTACAAAGGAGTATTGCCTACTAACAAGATGGAAGTTGCTGTCAAGAAGGTATCTCATCAATCAAGACAGGGAATGAGAGAATTTATTGCAGAAATCATCAGTATTGGTCGCTTACGCCACCGAAACTTAGTACCCCTCTTGGGCTATTGTCGGCGTAAAGGAGAGCTACTTTTAGTATATGAATTTATGTCCAATGGTAGTCTTGACAAATTTCTCTACAATCAACCCAAGTCCACCCTTAACTGGAGCCAGAGACTTCGAGTCATCAAAGGCGTAGCGTCCGGATTATTCTATCTACATGAAGAATGGGAGCAAGTAGTGATTCACAGAGATGTCAAAGCCAGTAATGTATTGATAGATGCTGAATTGAATGGAAGATTAGGAGATTTTGGCCTCGCGAGGCTATACGATCATGGGACTCTTCCTCAAACCACCCACGTAGTAGGAACTATTGGATACCTTGCCCCTGAGCACAACAGAACAGGTAAGGCCACAACTAGCACTGATGTATATGCTTTCGGGGCCTTTTTACTAGAGGTTGCCTGTGGTAGAAGGCCAATAGATCCTAAAGCACCAGAAGAGGATGCGATATTGGTTGATTGGGTATTCTCGTGCTGGAACGCAGGTGATATTCTCCTGGCAGTTGATCAAAATCTGGGCACTGAGTATGTGAAGCAAGAGGCAGAATTGGTGTTGAAGCTAGGCTTGCTATGCTCTCATTCAGAACCTAGCATTAGGCCAAGTATGCGGCAAGTTCTGCTGTATTTGGATGGATCAGTTCTGCTACCAGAGTTGTCATCACTTGGCATTTCTGCTGTTGGTCTTGGGTTCACCAATCCTGGTAGCTCCGATGGAATTGCCTCCCGGTTGTCTCCCATAGACAATGGCTTTTCACATACTGTAACTGAATCTATTCTCTCTGGTGGTAGGTGATCAAGAAGCTCATGTTTCTGGTTTTAAAAATGTTATTCGATATTATGTTCAAAGAGTAAGTTTGATTTTGTAATTTAGACGTTAGACCTAGGTCATGGTAAACTTGTTTCACTTTTATCATGCAAGATTCTTGTCTTGCCAAGCCTTGATGTTTATGTACAACATACTGTTCAGGTTTAATCTTGAAATTGATTGTGATTCACTGTTTCTCAGTTGGGAAGTAATAATCTCAACAAGAGATATGAAAACAGACGGATTGTCAATAAGGTAATTTTTGCTGCAATTCCGAACTTCCAATAAGTATTTAGGTTCTACAATCTATCAAGCGACCAATAAGGTGCACATTTTTTAACATAACATTCTATGTGGAAGCTAATCTTGTTACAATACCTGCATCTGCAAGCCTAGTCCTTGCCTACGTCCTAGAGTCAAATTTAATGCTGTTTTAACTTTTAATGTAGGCAAAAGATTGGTCTTTTTGATAACTTAATAGGTAGAAAATGTGAAAGGCAGAGTGTGCTAATTACCATTGTGTTTAGGTTTTTTTATGGCAAATCTTGTCTATGGGGCGGAGATGCCAACCCCTTATTTTATCAATAAAAATAAGAAATAAGTACAAAAAGTTTAAGAAAATATCAAACATTGAGCTCATGAACTTTCTAAAGTAAGAGTGCTACTCCTTTACTAAATGCATGCACACTGATGAAAACTCTCTACAATCTAATAGCATTGATGCCCTAACAATTCTAGGAAACTAGTGATATGACGTGCAATAAAGCTCAGAAGAGAGTCGCAAATTTGCTAATTTATCCGACACAGAATTGGCCTCTCTAAAATTATGTGAAATCGAAGATGAAAAGGAATCTAACAAAACTCTTATCCTTCGTAGTGTATTACACAATGGCCATTCGAAATCATTCCTGAATTAATCAATTGGGCCAAAACCTCTGAATCAACTTCTACTATCAATCAATCCACAATTACCCTTGACACAGGCTAAAGACCATGCAACAAAGATAAACTATCCGCAAACAAAACATCAATCTCTACAAATTCCTCATAAAATGCAAAAATTAACAGTCCATCAGTCTCTAAGCATTCCACCCAATGACGGAGCCAAGGGGGGCTGAGGGGGGCTAAGTTTTGAAAATTTTAATTCATGATATGTAAATATATGTAGAAGACAAAGTTGGCCCCCCCCTAATTTTTTATAGTTTTAGTTTATATTTTGAGAGTTTATATATATATATATATATATATATATATATATATATATATATATATATATCTGTGTGTGTGTGTGTATGAATCAGCCAACTTTGATTTAATTTTTTCTTCAAAAAAATTATTTATTATTTATTTTGCTAATTATTTAACATTCAAAAAATTAAACATATAATTTGATAATCCATAGTAAATTGACCCAATTTGATATATTATAATAAAAGACTCAATTCATAATTATCAATGGGCTAAAACAAAAATAATTAATTTATTGGTCCATATACAAATATACAACTTAGACTAATTAATAAAAAATTTAAAATTAGTGATCTATACTCTTGTTGATACATAAACAAATGTACAAATAATTACTTGAAGGTTTGGTGAAGACAAGAAATTAAGTGATCTATCCTATTGTTAATAGATTGATTATATTTGTTCTCTCTCTTCCTATGTCAACTGTAACTATAGAACGGACATTTTCAATTATGAATATAATCAAAACAAAGATCCAAAACAAGATAAAAGATAATTTCTTGAATGATTGTCTAACAATGTACATAAGAAAAAGGATGTTGTTCAAAAATTTAGTACAGATTCAATTATAGATGAATTTAGTTCTATGAAAGAATGTAAAGTTCAGTTTACTTTTAAGAAAAGAGGTTGAAATTCAAGGTATGCTAACATAACTTTTATATTTTATTAATTAAAAATAGTTATATTTGTATTGCATAGTTATATTTTTGTTTTTGCACAAGTGACATATTAGAGCATTTTCTCATAATGTACAATTTGGGTAGTTTGTGATGTTATAAGATATTTAATCAAATGTTACTTCTTATCCTAATTTTTGTCATGACTATGCAGCATATTTATGAAATAGACATACCTTTATAATTAAAGTTAATATTTGATATTTTAAGATGTCATATATTTACATAAATGAAAATTATTTTGAATACAACATATTAAGGTAATTTTGTTCGAAAAAATTTTGGCCCCCGCAAGGAAAAAATCCTGGCTCCGTCGCTGGTTCCACCCCCATAAGCACGCCCTGAAAGACACTTGCATCTGTATTAAAATTAACAAAAGTGCTTAGGCTAATAAGTCAACACCCATGTTGCAGTACTGCTGTCATTCACATCGTTGACTATAGATGTTCGTCTACTTGTATGGTGCGTTGCCTTGTATTTATTTGTCTTTCTTATCTTGTTAGTGACTAATTGCTGCACAAGTAGATGATAGAGCAGTGTGCTTGGACTTACTGCCTCCAGAATAGAATAGATGTAACCAATAATTAACATTTCTTAGTTTTCTTGAGTTCAATATCCATGATTTATTCTCAAAACAGCATCTGGAATGAAAGTTGTTTGAGCCAATTTGCCAAAATACAAATTAACAACTCAAATCGCCAAATACAAATTAGCAAGAGTAAACAATAAATTCTTGCAAGTTTAGATAAGAACAAAGCGCACCAATTATTGGAATTATTGAGTCTACGTTTTCGTCTATCTCATCTGTGCTACTCTCTTGGTTTTACTCTAGCTCAGTGGAGGAGGTTAAACACATTAGGGTGGTAGTTCCAATACTAGTGCTTTAGCGTCTGTGGAAAGTAAGAAATAATGCTCGGTTTGAGGGCAGGAGGTTCGAGGTGGGTAGCGTCACCTTCATGGTTGAACAATTGATACGGCAGTTGGGCAAAGCAAGAGTGTTCTCGATCACACATTTTAGGGGTGATATTGAGGATCCATGGGCGGAGTTAGTATCCCACCCTATTTGAAGAAGGTGTTGTGTGGTGGTTTGGTGGAAATGACCCCCACCCCACTTCTTTAAATTGAGCACTGATGCGAGTGTGGCATTCTTAGAGATTCAATGGTTGATTGCTTTTCACTTTTTACAAGGAATTCGGTGACAATGGGCTCCTAATTGCAGAGAGTCTGGCATTGTTTCATGGTCTTCAACTGTGTCATGAGTGACAAATCCAGAGACTGCTGGTGAAGGTCGATTCAGAAGTGTTGGTTCAGTTGATCCATTGAAAGACGTTGTCAAAATGGCCTTTATGTAACATCTTGCACTGCATAAGGTACTTGTTAGCCTCATTTTCCTCTTCGGTGTCACACATTTTTCAAGAGGCCAACTCTGCATCTGATAGGCTGGCAAATTTGCGGTTGCAATCTGACTTGTTCTGCATGTCTCCTCAACAACTTCCTAATATGGTGAGGGCATCGATACTGTTTGGCTCTAGGGAGTTCTCGTCGGTGCGCCAGCAATATGTTTTAGAATAGTCTTTTCGTTTGAGCTCAAGATAGCTGCGAAGTTGTAATACCCTCAGTGTAACCTTCACATTCGGTATGAATTAAATATAGCGTTCTCCAAAAAATATATATATATATTGTCAGAGCATAAATTTTCCTGCTAGAGCAATTTTCTTCATAATGACTAGACTACCCGCCCCCGGGGCTAGATCACGCGGTCTTTGGCTGCTTTCGGCACTCGCAGGTCGTGGGGTCGAACCTCACTTAACGTCTGGGTGCGGTTGGGATGGCGCTGTACTCCAGGCACAGGGGATTAGTCGGGCCGCCTTCGGGTCTTGACCCGGACACCCCCGTGTTGACAAAAAAAAAAAAAAAAAAAACTAGACTACTCTTTTTAAATCTTGACCAATTCTAACTGCCTCGTATGTGCCTCTCTCTCTTGTTTGCAGTCCCAAACCGTGAAAGCTGCAGGTCATTGTTTTATTTCAACTTAGAAAGTAGAAGAAAGGTTTTGTTGTGCTTATGAGTATAACTTTAGAATTAAGAATCTAGTTTATAAGCAAAATCATCGGGGAATATTAAACTCGTTCTAGGCTGCGAAACCCACATAATTTACAGATTAAATGAAGAAGATGAAGCCATGCATAACCCACAAGACCACAATGGCTTTCCAGTAGAGCTCAGAAGATCTACAAAGAACATCAAATTTGTCCAAGTTTGTGTTTTGGTTCAGACTTGGAAAGACAGTAATTTATGGTTGAGAAATTGATTGTTAAAGGGAATCAATAGTCGTTGTGTGAGGAAATAAAAATGGTGGACGAAGAGGAGTGACAGTGTGATGACACAGAACCAGTCTGAGTAAAATTTAAAGTTGGCAATGGTACTCAATCAAACAATAATTCCAACCAGAAAATTGTACTCAATCTCCATTTCCATTAATGAAACTTCCAGTAATGAATACAGAGCAGATAATATGCATTAACCTAGGAAGGTGGAGAGAAATGAAGGAAACTTGGGGAAGGGGAAACAAAAGAGGGAATATCCCAAAACTGTTGCTACAAAATCTGGAAAAATGATCAAAAGCTACCCATTACAAACAAACTCTACTTCTTATACTATCACTCCTCTAACTAACATTCAACTTGGCTAATAAAACTCGGACACGTGGCTATCTAGAAGCATCTGTTGAAGTGGTCCTTGGTTCAGGTGAGTAATGTGCTTTTTCCAGTAAAAGCATGCTTCCATAACCACGCCTTCACAATGATTCTGCTTGCTAACCGTCACGCTTTCAGCTCCATCTTTCACACCTTCTTCATTTTCTTTCCTGATTGACACTTCTAACCTACCGATCGATCCTCCTACTCTATCATAGCACCTTTCCCTTTAGAAAATCTTGCCCTTAAGATTGGAATTGAAAGAATTGCTCCTCAATCTTCTTTCCATTCTTCCAAGTTGCTTTTGTAGGATCAGTAACCCACCAGTGAATTAACCACTGAACTACACCAGCATTTCTTCTATTGACCATTCTTCTGTCCAAACACAGCCACTGGTTCTACCCTAAGATGTCCTCTCTCATCTGTATCATGCAGTTGGAACATTGGCGTTGCTTTGTTTCCCAATTTTGTTTTCAATAATGACAAATGGAACATAGGGTGGACTTGCGATTCTGTAGGATCTATATGCCATCTTACCAATCCTCTATTCTATCAGATATGGTCCAAAATATTTTGCAAAAAGCTTGGTGTCACTTTTGAGCATCACTGTGATTTGCCTATAGGATTGAAGTCTTAAGTACACCCAATCTCCCACATGGAATTCCTTTTCACTCCTTTGAAAGTCAGCATATATTATCATTCTTTCTTGGGTGTAGACACTAAAATTTTACCATTTATTTTTTCTTCATTTTATTCCTATTTTTGTTGATTTTAGTTTATTTTGTTTAAATTTTATTTTAGTTTAGTTTATTATGTTTCATTTCTATTTCTTTAAGAAAATCATTTCAAATAATTTTTAGAAAAATTAGAAAGAAAAGAAAAGAAAGGCTGAAAAGAAAAGAAAAGAAAAATCAATCAAAATCAGTTTTAAAAAAAAAAACTGAAGCTTCACGTACGCGCCATTCTTCATCACTATCGTACAGCAAGCAGAAAGCCAGTACAAGAGAAGCAATTTTGCAGCTAGCAAATTGGAACCCATTCCACTCTTTTTTTTTGTTGTTTTCTTTTTCCCAAAACCTTTGCCACCTCACCCCCCAATCTTTAGCAAAAATCTTCTAGAATCAAAGCCATTTAATGGCTCTGAAATTGCAACAAAATCTATTTTTTTAAGAACCATTGATACAAGGGTTTAACAACCCTTGTTTCATATCAAAAGGGGTTCAAAATGGAGCATTAGGGCAAGAAAAAGAGTGAGAGGTGGCGGGAGAAAGAAAAACAGAGAGAAAACAGAGAGAGAAAAGAAGGAAAAGAGCAAAAGAAAAAAAATTTTTGGAAAAAATTGCTTGACCAGGTTGGCCAACCAGCAACCTTCAGGCTTGATTTTCTCGTTCGGTACGACTCCTTTCGAGGAAATTTTTCTTTCTGGATAATCTATGATCATAGTAGAAGAACTTTTATTTGGGAAATTTTCTAGAAAAACGTTTTAACCCCCTTGAATCAAAGCCTGACCCTGTTGGAGTTGAAACTCTTGCATCACCTGTGACAAGTGCTCAGATTCCTCTTCCTGGGAATTTAACGCGTTGTTTCAACTCCTTAAATTGTTAAAGGTAAGGTGCTTCATCTTTTCCCGTTTCATCTACACCTAGATTCACATCAAACTTGTCAGAAATCTTGCAGAAGCTGTTTCTTCTTCTTTTTCCTGCAATTTCCCTACTTATCTTGTAGATCATTAGGCTAGAGTTCATTACATGGTATCATCTCGAGTTTTGCCTGATGATTTTTGATGTGTAAACCTCGTGTATTTAGGTCTGTAGCCTCGGCAAAGGGGATGAATATTTTCCATGAGTTTTGAATGAACCCAGAAAGACTGAAGCAAGGCTCTTGAGAAATTTCCAAAATGATGATGAATTTTAAAAAAGTTCTGCAAATGAGGCGGTTTGAATGTAGAATTCTATCCAGGGGTCTTCGCATTCAGCAAATGTGAACTCTTGAGCTCGCATTTGCTGAATGCGAAGTCACTTTAAATTTCCTACCCACAAAATCCAAAAAAAAAAAAAGAAAACTGCGAGGTCTGGTACCTCACAATTGATATAGACAATGCTGAAAATACAAAGTATTTCACACTGCCAGCTTCACGCATCAAATGAATTCATCTACATTCAAAATGTATCGAAAATCAAAAGGAAGAAAATATGTCCAACAACTTCTTCAACATTTAAATGAAGCATTGCATCAGTGAATATATGAAAACAAATAGAAAATCCGTATAAAATTGGACATCGGCAAATGGGTCCAAGATAAAGTTGTAGCAATGCCACCTCCCTGGCTTTTGGACCTCGTCTTGCAGATTTCCAGCAAGATGTGTAGTTCAAATGCGAGCTTCAACTCGAACCTCTTGGGCACAGCCAAATCAATGCAAAATCCCTCTAGTTCAGCTGTAGTACAATGGGCTTGGCTTTTGCAAGGATTTCGTTGGCGAAGTGTCATCAGTTTTTGGTTCATCTGCCTATTCCCAATTTTTACCGGCAGCAGTGAAGGGTGTTGAATGTGTTGGTTGTTGGGTCTGCGAAAGAACGACAGAGGTGGTTTATTTATGCGAGGTCTTCCAGCTCATTTGTAGCTTTTCTTTGTTAAACAATTCTTTCCACAGCTCGCATTCTGTGGAGCTTGCACTCCTCAAATGCGAACAGCATAATCTTAGAATTGCACCAGCAAATAACCCCTTTTGTAGAATAAATTTTTTTTGTCATAATAACTTTAGTATTTATCCCAAGGCTCTTCGAACAGATGCATGGAAATTTTAAAATTTTCATTTTTGACCCCCAAAACTTTCATATAATTGTATTTTGGCCCCAAAACTTCTACAAATGAATTAATTTTACCCTTTATAATCTTTAATCTTCATTTTCATGTTTTAAGCATGTTTTTCAGTGAATTATTTCTAGGTTTTAAGGCATAATTAGGCCTTAATAATTTTTAGAAAGATCTATTGTTTTGTTGGGTTTTAGTGAAATGAGATAAGAAATGGTTTAGTTGATGCACTATCTAAAAAACAAAAGGCAAGGTAGAGTGGGCTCTATGGCAGTGAAACTGGACATGTCTAAAGCCTACGACAGAGTGGAATGGAGCTTTTTGAAGGCAATAATGGAAAAAATGGGTTTTTGCTCAACTTGGGTAAACTGGATCATGTCATGCATAAGTACAGTAACCTACTCCTTCAATATTAATGGTGAGCACAAGGAGTTTGTCACCCCCTCAAGAGGTATCAGGCAGGGCGATCCACTCTCCCCATACCTGTTTTTGCTTTGTTCAGAAGGACTATCAAATTTGCTGCAGAAAGCTAAGATGGGCAAGGAACTGACAGGAGTAAAAATTAGCAGAAGGGCGCCTACAATAACTCATTTGTTCTTTGCTGATGATTCCTTGGTATTCTGTAAAGCTAACAAACAAGAAGCAGAGAAGTTGAAAAAGATCCTCAAAGAGTATGAAGAGGCAACAGGGCAACTCATTAATATGGAAAAGTCCTCAGTCTTATTCAGCAAAAACACATTGCCATCTGTGAAGAGTGAAGTCTGTCAGGCGATGGGATCCATTAAACAGGTTGAACAAGGCAAACATCTTGGGTTACCAATGGTAATAACAAGATCAAAAGAGCAGGTATTCGGATTCATAAGAAACTCAATAGATAAGAAACTGAAAGGATGGAGGAATAAGTTGTTAAGCCAAGTAGGGAAGGAAATAATGATTAAAGCTGTGGCAATGGCCATGCCTACCTACACTATGTCCTGCTTCAGACTAACCAACAAGATATGCAAAGAAATCAGTTCGAAAATGGCTGATTACTGGTGGGGTGATGCTGATGGGAAAAAAAAGTTGCACTGGATAAGCTGGAAGAAGTTGACAGCTAAGAGAAGCAATAGAGGAATGGGCTTTAAAGACTTGAAGCTGTTTAACAAGGCTCTATTGGCTAAACAGATCTGGAAACTAATAACACAGCCAAATTTGTTAGTCAGTAGAGTACTAAAGGAGAAGTACTACCCCAAGCAATCAATTTTCAATTGCAAAGTACCACAAAATGCATCTTGGATCTGGCAGAGCCTAGCAGGAGTAAGAAAGGAATTGCAAGAAGGAGTTAGGAGGAAAATTGGCAATGGGAGGGGAACCAGAATATGGGAAGATAATTGGATCCCAGGAACATTGGAAGGGAAACCAACTGCTAAAAGGCCAATGGGGTGTCAACTGATATTAGTGTCTGATTTGATCAGGAACAACAGATGGAATAGAGTCCTTGTATTCAAAACGTTTAATTCACAGGATGCTGAGAGTGTGACGCCCTGAAAAGAATGAGTGCGAGAACCCGAAAATTTTCTAAGTTTCTAGGGTTTATTTTATTGTTCGGCCGCCTTTTCGACATTTTCTTTATTAGAAAATTCTCCAGATAATTTTATTGAGTAAATATAGTTTTTAGATGATTTTTCTAGTATCAGTTCGTTTTTGAGAAATTAAGAACATATATCGGACGTGGGACCCACTAGTGCGGAAAGTTCGGTAAAATTCGGTCAGTTAGGTTAAGTTTTGGATACCGGATTTATTTTACCAGGTACTAAGAGATAATTAGAGGTTGTTATATGGATGAGAGTGGAGAGACAAAAGGATAATTATAAGCCAAAAGAGATGCTAGGTGTCGCGTTTTCATTGGACCTTGGTTTTGACCACTATTCACCAACTTTACTAAATACCAAAAATTGACCAAAATGAGATTCATTTTCCCTTGCTCTTGGCCGGCCATGGAGGAGAGAAAGAGAGAGAGAGTTTCTTCAATTTTTCTTCATTTCTAGCTTGAATCTTGCAAACCTACCGGTTAAATTCCAAATTTCTCCACAAAAGTGAGTTGCTAAGCTAGTTTAAGGTGCTGAGTGGAGCCATTTGTAAAGAACAAGCTCTAGTTGTCTTGTTTCTTGGAGTTGCAAAGGTGAGGTGTTAAATATCTTCCCTCTCATGCTAAGAATGATCAATTAAGAATTTCTAATGGTAGAGCATGTCATTTTATGGATGATTTCATGACCTATGGGTGAGATTGATGGATTTTTCTTTTGTTCATGAATTTTTCTGATTTAATATGATTGTTATGGTGTGGTTATGTATGATGATTGGAAATGATCTAGAATGAAGCTAGAAGGTGGAAAAAGTGGTTAATTGCTGGAAATTTCTGTTTTGGAAGGAAAATTGGAAAACTAGGGTTCATGTTCCTACATTCTGTCCGGTTTTGTAGCTCATAGTTAGAGGCCGAATTGGCCTTGGGTTAAAACATGAAAGTTGTAGGGAATGATATTTTAGAGGTGCCTGCAAAATTTCAGGTCAATCGGAGTAGGTCAATCGGAGTAGCGTAACTTGAGAAAAGATGAAATTACCCTTGCTGCCCTGTTTCTACCCGAATTTGAGAATTGCTTCTGTAATGGGTTATTTTGGTTGGGAATGCTTTGAAATTGGTTTTGAGGTCTTCTGATGAATTGTAGCCCTATTTCTTAGCTTTCGGATGGTTTTGGAATTATTGGATTTGGACTTAGGTAGCCTGATTTATGATGTTTGCACCAGAATGCGATCTGTGAATCTGTTTTTCCGGTTCTGGTGTAGTATCTTGCATTTTTGACCTGGTTACACTCGAAACTGGACAGAGTTGCCTTCTTCAACATTGTAGCCCTATCTCTTAGCTTCGAAACAGCGGTCTTGCACCTCCATCCGATAATCGTAGTGCCAATGGTGCCAAAATCGTAAAATAATGTCAAAAACTGTTTTTCTGGTTTAGAGCTTAACTTTCATTTCCGGACTTTTCCCTACCTTGACTTGTACGTGTACTATTTGGAACTTACTGAACGGCTATTGAATGAACTTATTTGTGTGACTTTGGGACTGGCTGAGGAAATAATGAAGCCATGATGGCTGGAAAAGTTAGCAAATTTAGTGGAAGTGCTGTCCGAGTTTTGAAAGGACTTGATTGCATTGAGTTTGTGATCTAAGACTTGGATTTGGGCAAGGCAATAATATATGATGGATGGTTTTTGAGCCATGGAGGTGAGTGATCTTAAACTGTTTCTAAAGTTACTTTTGAACTGTTTTCTTGCATTATTTACTTTCGAACTGTTTTCTTGCATTATTTACTTTTGAACTGTTTTCTTACATATCATGCGTGCTTACATGTGAGTGTTCCTTGTTTGTTATATTTTCTTGACTTCATGACTTGTATTATTGTTTGATAACGTGTTAAGTGTTTTCAATGATTTTCAAAACGAGTTTTCTAGACGAGTGTGTACTTTATCGCACTCGACCTCGATAAATGTGAAATTTTCAAAGATGGAACGATTGAAATGTTACTTGTGCATGAATGTAAGCCTTTCGGCTGAACTGGCCACTACCCCTTGTTACCGATCGACTCGAGTCAGAAGCGGACTCGGTCGGGTGATATGGTGACCTGGGTGAACGTTTGGTATACTCGAGTATTACCTTGTAGGTTGGTGGAGGTTGGTGGAGCCTGACCGATGTCCAGGAAAGGTTGAATGAACGAATGAACGAACGAACGAACGAGAGTTTTATTGATAAATGAAAAATGCATTTTCAAATGAAGGAAGGAAAGGGGAATGACAGGAGAACGAACGAATGAACGAACGAATGTATCCTTTTCATGTATGGTTTCTTGTAAATGTTGTAATTGTTTCTTGACTTATCGTTTGATTTATGACATCATTGAAATGAGCTATTGTGAAACTGATTTGATTACTGATTTTACTAGTTACTCGCTGAGCTTCTAACTCACCCCAAAACGATTTTATTCCCCTCCACAGGGCTCAAGGCGAAGGAAAGGCTTGTAGTACTTATTCACGTGACTGGATGGCATATATCTTGTACAGTTTGGATTTGGAATCATTTGATGTATAATTTGGGGACTTATTTCCGCTTCGCTTATGACATGTAATTATTGGAGAATTTGATGTAATATTTGAGATTTATATTGTAAGTTATTTGAGAACTTTAGTGAACGACTGAGTCCCGGCGAGAATTGGGCAGGCGGTCCGCCGAACCCTTTGGTTCGCCTTAGGGGAAGGTGGGGCTGTCACAGAGAGGATACTGAGTATACCATTAAGTGTAACAGGATGTGAGGACAGCTATTTCTGGATGCATTCCCAGGCTGGACAGTACACAGTTCAATCCGGTTATAAAGCTTGGCTGAAGGCAAAGGAAAACAAGTACACAAGAAGGAAGGAGGAAGGAGGACGCTGGAACAAGCTTTGAAGGAAGTAACTCTAAGATCTGGAACTCATTGTGGCAACAGAAGGTAAGCCAGAAACTAAAGGTTTTCATTTGGAAATGGTTGCATGGGGGACTCCCAGTCAATGAGGCAATTTTTACAAGAACAAAATTAGGGAACCCCATATGTACTGGATGTGGAGAGAAGGTGGAAACGATCGAACACATGCTGCTGCAATGTACTAAAGTGAAGGAAACTTGGAAAATGGCGCCAGTGTAGTGGGATGGAATAGAACATCTGTCTGACAACTTCACCAAATGGTGGTCCGCAATCCAGGAAGCTCAAGCCAGTAGAGGTGTGGAGGATCAAGTGAACATTACCATCAACATTCTCTGGCAGTTATGGAAATCCAGGAATAATAGAGAGTTTAACCATAAGGAAAAGGAGCCTTTCAAGATAATTGAGAAGGCACAGCAGGAGTGGATAGAATATAATGAAGCTAACAAAGGGAAGAATTCAAGAAGGAGCACTCAGGAAACAGCGATACAGCAAAGGACTGTCCAGGTTCAAAATGAGAGCCACACTGGTATGTTATTAAAGATCCACACGCATCAAGACAGAAGGCAAGCAACAGTGGGGATTGGAATCACAGCTATAGATAACTTGGGACAACTGCAAGCAGCCTGGGCACTTAGAGAAAGATCATCCGGTGATACATTACAAGACCAAATTGTTGCGGTTAGATTAGCTCTACTGAAAGTTGCAGGCCAAGGCTGGAGGAATATCAAAGTAGAACTTGACAATCGCAAGCTGGTAGAAAATATAACAGCAGCAAAGTACAACAATCAGCTGATGGCCACCCTAATTGAGGACATTCGATCCATTGGTACTTTGTTTCAACAGTGCTCTATTCTTTTTGCTAATTCTAGGAAAGTAGAAAGTATCAAATTGAGCATTCATGCTCTAAACATCTGGTTAGATGAAGAATGGGTGAATCCCAATCTTAGATGCTAGGCATCAGTGATTCTGTAGGACATTTTGTCCCTTTTG
The DNA here is from genome assembly GCF_036785885.1 of Coffea arabica. Taxonomy (NCBI): domain Eukaryota; kingdom Viridiplantae; phylum Streptophyta; class Magnoliopsida; order Gentianales; family Rubiaceae; genus Coffea; species Coffea arabica. Next base: position 32,082,673 of record NC_092313.1, read on the forward strand.
ATTGGACCTTTGTCTAAAATATTGTAAAGTTTACAGTTCTATATATATAAAACAAGCTAACGTTTCGACAAAAAAAAAAAAAAGATAAGAAATGGTTTAGGATTATTTGTTGGATTTTAAAAAGTGGGTTTGTTTTATTTTCCTATGGATTTCTGACTTGGGTCCTAGAGCTAAAGCCCAATTTTTGGTCGGTCTTGTTTTGGCAAAATTGGTGGATAGTCCATTATTTTTTGGGGCTTTCGTTGGGCCAAAGAGGGGTTTAGGCCCATAAAACAAATAGAATGGCCAATAGCCCCATTTCTTAAGAAATCTGGTAACGCAAATTGCAATCCGGTCCTTATGCTTTTGAGTAATTTTACTGTGGCCTTAAAAATTTGGATTTCTTTTAATTAGGTCTCTAATTTAATTGCAATTTGGTCCCTAAATTTTTTTTATTGTGACCCTTTTTTTTGTAATAATTATAATTTAGTTCCAAAAGCTTTCTTAATTTTTTGCAATTAGGTCCCTGATAGTTTTGATTTCTTAAATACCAGTTAATTATACTTAATTTAAGTGCTTTAATTAGTAGATTTTCATGATTATTTCCATTTCTTTATGATTAAATTGGTGCCTTAATCATTTTGTTGATTTTGGAGCATAAATAGGATAAATCCAATCTCATTTAACCACTACTTCAAGGGAGGTATTTTTTTATTATTTTAAATTCTCTTACGTGCTCTTATGTGTTTTTTATGTATAATTGCATGTTTTGAGTGCTTTTTCTTTTAATTACTCATTTTAAGTTTCATTTATTTTATTTAATTTTGATGATTATTTATGAAACATTTAAATGCCAAATTGTAATAGATAGGTACTCAAGACATGTATTTAGCTAGATTATATAATAGATAGATTTTAATTTTTGCCAAAAAATGTAATTAGTTAGATAAATGTAATAGTTAGATTATTATTTCTTGAAATTCCCCCTTTTAGATTGTAATTAGGGCTCTGAATATAATAGTTAGACTTTTATTTGCGTTTATTTGCTTGTGTGCTTGCATATTTGTGTGGTTACATGTTTATTCGCTTTCACTAGAGTTTTGCATCAAGAAATTTTGCCTATATGTTATATGTTCTATGTGCATTATATGTTTATCTGTTTTAATTATATTTTATATGATTTATTTAGTTGTAATAAATACATGACGTCACCATACTAGTCCAATGCTAGTTGTGACCATTCTTCCCGATTTCTCACTAGTCCAATGTTAGTGAAAACTTGTAGAAATGGGCTAGTCCAACGCTAGACTCTTTAGGCCATTTTTGCACTAGATTCATACTTTTTGCTTGACATTCATCGCATTTTATACATATTTTACATTTTTAGGATATTTTCTCATCTTACATGATATTTTTTATATATTATATTCTACATTTAGACTTTCATTTCATTTAAAAAATTAGAAGTAGGCTAGTCCATTTGCTTGACTAGGTTAGAGAGTCCCCTTCAAATATGGGAAATGAACAAGTGTGGCTGCTTAGTCTTAGTACGCTCTCATCCCCTCTATAAAAAGAAAAATTGAGTTACGAATGTTAGTCCCTCATACCTGTTATGTTGCATTCCTCTCCTTCAGGTCACAAATATTTATATATTATAATTCTTCTTTTTTTGAGTTTCATTTTTACATATTCGTGACCTCTTCTAAAAATAATTTTTGAGCATCACAATTAATGAGATTTGCACCAATTAGACTTTGAAGAGATATTTCGACCCTCTCGATATCCATTAGATTTAGATTTGCATCAATATAAAAACATCCAAATGTGATAAGTTTTATAGTTTAGATTAAGAAATTTTTCGACTAAATCTCGCAACTACCCTTGGTTAGGTTGAAAGGGTGTTTTAGGTTTGATTCTATCAAATCTTTGTCTTTCTTTTCTTCAACCGTGACTCTAGAACTCTTTTCTCTTGTTTTTCGAAGATCTGGAGTCCAGGGTTTTATTTTTTTTTAAAACATATTTTGGGTGACTTAGTACACCTTAACTCAAAACCAAGTGGCGACTCTTATTTTTTCTTTAAAACCCTTTTTAGACTATTATTTTGGGCCTAAACCGTCGCACCTTTTAAGTCCCATTTTAGACCCTTTATTTTTATTTATTTTCTAAAATCAAAATCCCATTTTCTTTCTTTTTATGTTTGCAAAAATTTAAAACTAAAATAAAAACTAATCAAGAACTAAAACTCATTTCTTTATTCATCTTTAATAAAAATTACATTTTTATACGCCAAATATTCTTTAAAATATAAAACTCATTTTTTTAATCATTAATTCATTTTCTTTAACCAACTACTAAGATTTATTTTTTCAAAAAATCAAAAACTCATTGAGAATAAAATCTAATTTTCAAATAAATTTATTTATTCATTTATTTTTTTTTTCAAAAAAATGGGGCGCGACATTAGGCATTCTTCAGATTCTGCTACAAGAGTGTATCCATTCTCTTTCTTTCACATAGTTTCCTACTATGGCCACATTAGCCTACATCTAGGGGCCTAAAGCTAGCTAAGGGTACTTGATCCCATATAAGGCCTCAAAAGGACTTATCTATATGGCAGTGTGGTATGTAATATTATACCACCACTCTGCCACAGACAACCAAGAGTTCCATCTTTTAGGTTCTAGGTGGGACATGCATCTAATGTACATTTCCATAACTTGATTGACCATTTCTGATTGACCATCAGTTTGGGGATGGTAAGCATACTCAAACTCAATTCAACACCCAATAAAGAGAACAACTTAGTCCAAAATTGACTAACAAAGATCTTGTCTTTGTATGAAACCATGCTTTGGGGAATTCCATGTAACTTGTATCATTTGATCCATGAAAATTCTGGCCACTTTAGGTGCATCAACGGGGTGGAACAAGCTAACAAAATTGGCATACTTGGTGAATCTATTTACCACCACTAGAATTGAATCTGTCCCTTCTAAGTTAGGTAATCCCTCAATGAAATTCATGGTGATATGGCTTTAGGATTGCTATGGTATAGGAAGTGTTGCAACAACCTAGGATAGGCAACATGCTCATCCTTACATTTCCTGCAGGCATCACACTGCAATACTTCATTCCTAATCTCTTTATACATCCCTGGCCAGTGGAATAGTTGCTTGGCTCTCATGAAGTTGGCTTGAATCCCTGAATGACCCCCTAATTGAGAGTCATGAAGGGCAGTAATGAGCATCTTTCTTATATCTCCACTCATCCCAACAAATATTCTTCCCTTGTATTCCAGTATGCTACTTTGATAGCTATAATCTAGAACCTATCCTTGGGTCACCATTACCTCGCTAATGAGATTCTAAGCCTACTCATCTCCTTTGTAGCTCTCTAATACTTCTTTCATCCATTTTGATACCACAGTTGTTACGGCTGAACACTCAACTTCCTTTTCTTTTCCCCTCCTGAAAAGTGCATCTGCTGCTACATTTTCCTTTCCCTTTCTGTACTGAATCTCATAACTCAACCCCATAAATTTGGTCAGCCATTTCTTTTGAAGTAAAGTAGTGAATCCTTTGCTCTAATAGATACTTTAAGCTCTGGTAATCAGTGTTAATTATGAAATGGTGGCCCTTCAAATAGTACCTCTGTTTGGTGATAGTTGTGACTGGAGCCAGTAGCTCATTCTCATATATTGATAATCCAAGGTTCTACTGCCCTAAACTCTGACTCAGAAAGGCCAATGGTTTTTTGTTCTGAATGTGCCTAGCACCTAATCCTCTATAACAAGCATATGTTTCAATCACAAATTGCTGAGTGAAGTCAAGAAGGGCTATTATAATCCTCTATAACAAGCATATGTTTCAATCACAAATTGCTGAGTGAAGTCAGAAGGGCTATTATAGGTGTACTGCACATAGCTAGCTTGAATTTCTCAAATGCTTGCTTAGCATCAATACGCCACTTGAAGCTGTCCTTCCTTAGCAAAATTGTTAAAGTTTTGGCAATGGCCCCATACCTCTTGACAAATTTCCTATAGTGGCTAGTCAAGCCAAGGAATCCCTTTAACTGTCTGACATTCTCAGATCTTGGCCACTGCATCATGCTCTCTATCTTCTTGGGATTAGCTCCCACTTCTTTTGCTGTGATAATGTGTTCTAGTTATTCCATCTATGACTGAGCAAAGGAACACTTACTTCTCTTTGCAGACAACTGGTATTGTCACCATGGTTCAAAGTCGTGGTCGCGGTCACGGTCGCGGCCTGGAACGTTCCACATCGGTCTCGGCATATCGGTCGCGGTCTCGGTGAGACGCAAATTTTAAAGTATTTAATATTCTAAAAATTATTAATAATATAAAAAAAGTATGTTAAACAAAAATAATAAAAAATAGCAAAAGAAATGGCCGAGTCAATCCGTCACGGTGTAACTCGGCCGATTTCTCGTCTTAACTCGGGATAACTCGGAGTGACTCGGTGTGATTCGGCCGAGTCAATCCGTCGCGGTGACGTCTCGGCCGATTTCTCGACGAGTCAAGTATCTCGGTATCGTTTCGTCACGATATCGTATCAGTAGAGGCCGAGACGGTGACGACTCGGCCGAGTCGTCTCGGTCTCGGCCGAGACTTCGAACCATGATTGTCACACGATACCCAAGACCTCAGTAACATGTTCTATATGATTTTCCAGAGTTGGCCTATACACTAGTATATCATCAAAAAAATACCAGGACATGTTTTCTTATCTGGTCTTTGAATACGTGGTTCATTAGACTCTAGAAAGTAGTATGGGCATTGGTCCGCCCAAAGGGCATGACCGTGAACTCATAGCGGCCCTAGTGAGTTTTGAAGGCTGTCATGGGAACGTCCTCTACCTTCACTCTAACATGGAAATAGCCAACTCTCAGGTCTATTTTAGTGAAGTACTTGGACTCATGCAACTCATCCCGAAGTACTGCACCTCACTGATTTCTCCAATTAGTTCCATTGGTTGTTTTCCCTTCTAGAACTTCATGCTTAGCTTTTTGAAATCAAAATCCGTGGGGCTATACCTTCCCAACCAATCTACTCCTAACACCAAATCACAACCACCCAGCTTCAAGGTGTTGAACTAGTGCTGGAATTCATACTCCTAAAACCAAATCTTTTGCATGGATTTTAGGTTCTTTTCCTACAGTTTTGTTGTTTCTATAGCATCTACCAGGGTTGCAAGTTTAGCCGGTTTGACCATGTTAACTATTTCATCTTTCAGTCTACTCAGGAAACATGATTTGTAATAAGGATCTGATAAGTTGGGTAAAGAGGGCATTACTAGGGCTTTTAGCAACTCAAATTTTTTCAGGTAATCAACTATGGAACTAATCTGTACTAGTTTGTTAAACTTTTCAATGGCTTCTTCTGGGTTCCTTCTCCAAATCTTTTAGACATAGCAATTGAAAACTCATGCCGTGGAATTGAACTTCTGCCACTGAACACTCCATGGAACCAAGTATCTGCCTTGTCCCTGAAGTATAGTTCTGCAATTTCTGACTTCATTTCTTCCTTTACACCATGGATCTAGAAGTACTTGTTAGACTTTAAAACCCATTTCCTCGGGTTCTCCCCATCAAAATTAGGCAATTCCATCTTAAGCAATTTGGCTGTGTTTTTTGGTTCTGGCTTCCCCACAATCTTTTTCTGTACTTCCATCTTCCTATCCCCTTCTTTTGTACCAATCCCAGAACTACTTCTCTCGATATCCTTCCCTTTATCATTTAGCTTGGCCATCATAGCCATCATCTTGTGATTCAGTGATCCCTATGGCTTGTAGCTGAGCTCTGATACCAATAGCATAAAAATCGGTCTGAGAAAATTTGAAGTTGACAATGGTAGTCAATCAAACAGTAATTCTAACCAAAAAATTAAGAGAGAATCTCCATTTCCATTAATCAAACTTCCAGTAATGAATACAAAGCAGATAATATGGATTAAGTTAAGAAGATGGAGAGAAATGAAGGAAACTTGGGAAAGGGGAATAGAGAGAGGGAGAGTATCCCAAAACTCTCGCTACAAAATCCGGAAAAATGATCAAAAGCTACCCGTTAGAAAGAAATTCTACTTATACTATCTCATTTCTCTAACCAACATTCATATTTGGCCACCAAAACTCTCACACGTGCCCGTCTGAGCCAACCGTTGAAGTGGTCCTCGGCTCAGCCGAGCAATCAGCAATGTGATTTTTCCAGTAAAAGCGTGCTTGCCTTCACAATGACTCTGCTTGCCCACGTTCACGCTTTCAGCTCCATCTGTCACGCCTTCTTTATTTCCTTTCCTGATTGACACTTCCAAGCTACTGATCGATCCTCCCACTCCATCACGGACAGCGGGGACTCTGGATGGCCTTGACTTGAGGGCGAGCTTGGGAGGCGGAGTAGAAATGAATTAGATCTAAGGCGGAGCTGTTGATGATTCACCAAGGTATTTTGGGTATTTGAAGAGATATTGTCTGGCAGGAAATTCATAATCCCGATGGCGAGGCTTTTATCAAGAACATTCAAATCCCTCAAGCCCCATCACAACATCAATCCTTGCCCTAAACCTCTTCTCAAGGCTCCAACAACTTCAGTGGCAACCCCATCAAAATCGGAATTCTCTTCATCATCACCATCGTTGAAGACAGCGCCTGAAGTATCATCTTCGAAATCGAAATCGAAATCGAAATCAAGATTATCAAAATCATTGAAGAATTCTTGGTCTGTGTATCTGATTCTATCAACCAATCCGCCGATCAAGACTTATGTTGGGGTCACCACCAATTTCTCTCGCCGGTAATTCTCTTCTTTAGGCCTCTGTTTCTTTCGGAAATTTGCTGATTTTGTTTCGGAGTTTGCGTCTTGAAGGCTTTCCTTTTGTTGTTCTTCGAGGAAAAATTTTGGAATTTCTGGGATTCTCATGAATTGCGTAGGGATTCTCATGAATTTTGGGTATTTGTGGGTGTCTGATGGGATTGAATACATATTTTGTTGAAATTGAAATGAGGGTTTTTGTGGATTTCTGATGGAATGCAATTGATATTTTGTAATGATTGGACAGGGGAAGTTATGGATTTTGCCGGGTTTCTTGTGAGTGCAAATATTGTTGTTATTGAAATTATGAATTCTGGCTTGCTTGCGGGTTTCTGATTAAGATTTTCTTGTTCTTGGGAAACTGATGTTTGAGGTTTTGTTGGTTTCTAATGAAATTGAATATATATTTTGTTGTTGTTGATAAAAAGAATTATTTTTGGGGGTTCTCTGAGGAAATTGAACCCGTTTGACGGTTTTCCTAATTTATTTTCTCAAAAATTCTTGTATCATGAATTATGATCCTTGGTTTTGATATTGAGTGTCATTAAATCTGGTTTTTCTGTCCAGTGTTTTATCTAAATGGGATTTGTTATCATGTGGATCTGCACTGAGTTATTCATGTTGTTTGTGATGAAGGCGTTCTTGAGTTGGGTACTATTTTCAACTGAAAGTCTTGGAGATTCTAGGCATAGAAGGAGTTGAGTGTTACGTCCTCTGATTTGAGTGAAGAAAAATTGGAAGAAATTTTTTAAAATTAGGGGAAGAAAAAGGTGACCATTTGCTGATCAAGGGAAGATTTTCCCTTCTTTTTCTATTCAAAAAATAATATAAAAGAAAAGAAGAATAAGAGAGGTGGAGGTTCTGTACGGTGTTTCGTTTGGAGTTATCCCATAGCTTGTGAAACTGCTGTTCAAAGAGGGGTTCCTATATTTTTTTAATGTTTGTGGAATAGAATTTTGATATAAAAATAGAACTCATTCTAGGAACTCAACCATGTCACTGGATTCAAAGGAACATTTAGCAAAATGATCTCCGTCAACTTTGAAGTTTATAGTTTATGGCCATTAGTGCCATGACTGAACAGTTCCTGTATATCCCTTTCTGGAAACTTTCTTAAATAATTATTGTCATGGGTAGAACCCTGGAAATCCCTTAATCAGAAGTTCACTTTCATAGCTATTAGCATGACCAAAATGGAAAACCTGAGCTCATAGGAAAGGCACTTAAGCGACTAAAACCTGAGCTTATAGCTATTAATATGATTGAATTGTGATGTACATGAAGGTGAACTTGACCCAAGCAATTTGATGAAGATCATATTTGACAGCTGCTGTTGTTTGATCATGTGCAGCCATTAGTGGGTATCTTAGGTCTTTCAAAATGTGGAATGGAAGCCAGATTGTTTTTTCTGAATAATGACTTTGTCCTTCAATAGATAATTAAATGGTTAGCATAGGTATCTGATGAGCAATTTTACTGAATAACCTTACACAATGGCTGGTACAAGAGTAATTGATTGTCTAGGATTAATAGTAAGATTGCCACGAACCAAAAGGAGTTTTTCTTTCCACATTTGAGGTGAAGTAAATTTTCTTTTTTTTTTTAATACCAATTTTTCTACAAAACTGAGTAGTAAACTCTGAATTTAAGGATTTGAGGCACTTAAGTAGTTATAATTGAGGGTTGTTTCAACCTCTGCAACTTATTTTTTTACAGCACGTGCTATGTAAATCTCAGAAGTTACTTCCTGTTTCATACCCCTTTTTCCCATGCCTGTTGCCATCCCCTATTCTACCATTGTTGTGTCTCCCACCGCAAACTGAAAATTTGTGTAAAGTGCTCCTGTTCAGTTTGTGTTTCACTGCATGATCTACATTTCATGTATTACCTATTTATGTTGTCTGTTCTCCAATTCCCACAATTTATGTTCAGTACATTTCATGTATTACCTATTTCTATGTCCCTTTGCTGACTGTGGAGCCATTTTCTTTTGGATGGCTTTTTGAAAGGAACAATTACCCTAAATTGTGATTGATTTAAGAGAAATGAATGCGCCCTGCCATTTTATGGCAGAATACTTCCTGTCTCTAAGATCTCTCACAAATTGGTATCTTTCCCACCTTATTCACTACTGAATTTGTCATAGGCAGGTTTGATAGAAAAAAGGTAGTCAATCAGGATAGGTAGCTTTAAGAAGAGCAAGTTTACTCTCCTTTTTATTTAGCATTTTAAAGCTTGCTGGCTTCAAGCTTACTTTAAAGCTTTATAGAGAATAATTAAGGATCTCTGGACATGCACCACTTTTAGGTTCTGATTCTTCGAGTTTAGCTTTCAGAGGAACCTGATTCTTCGAGTTTAGCTTTCAGAGGAACCTGCTGAACCACGTTCTTATCCTAGTCAGATTCCTATTTGTTGCATATTTTAGCCTCCACACCAGATTTTTATTTCAATAGTAAGTGAAACATTAAAGCTTGTAACCAGGTTCATATCTGCTTTTCCTGTCATTTTGTTGAAGGCTTATTAAAGCCTTTGACATGAAGAAGGGTAAGACTAGAACCCTAACTTCTGACATAGAGATTCAAAAAAATTAGTACTTATGACAAATAAAACTTCCACTTTGTTTCTGGAAGCATGCTTCTCTCATCAAACCCAAGCTCCAAGCCCATGGGACACTTTAAAAAGGGATGGCTGGTCAACTGCCTTTGTAAATATGACCAGGAAGATCGTCGAAACTCAAACCTTAGGAAGATGGTTGGGTAAAGGTCACTTCTACTAGGAAGAGGAAATCACCTTAGGGTAAAGGATTCTAGAGACTAAGGCAAGGGGGCTGGGAGTATTTTCATTTTTAGGGAGTGTTTGATCCCCACGAGGTTCATCCTAATAACTTGTTGCCTTATATTGTCCCTAATGAGCTAAATAGGAAAAGGTTATAGAGAACTTGCCGGGCAAGATTTTAAAACGCAGACCATTCATTGAACCGAAAAATTTATCAGGTCACGAGTCGCTGGTTCAACCATTTTGCTGACCATTATTGACCCGTAACATTGTAATTAAATAAAAAATAAATTATATATTGCTATGTTTATCATATCTGCAATCTGCACATCCCTTTATAAAGGCTAAGACACATGATCATAACTATAGTCCTTTTGCTAATAAATTTATAATAAACCAAAATCAAAGAAAATCAAAGATAAAAAGAGCCATAACTGTATCAATGTAAAAAGCTACCATTAAAGCAAAAATAGTGCACACAATCACCAAACAAAGTTTAAGGAATAAATCCTTTTAGACAACAAGTGCAACATGTGCTAGTAGATATAAAATAAAAACTAAGCCAAAACTGGTAGAAAGATGACTTATACAACAATATTGGAAGGCATCTCAAGTCACAAACTAGTTAATATCCATGAGAGGCATCTCAAGTCAAGCCACAATATTGGGAAAGTCAAAACCACTTGTGCTACTGTCTCCAGTATCGTTATACATGTTAGCCTCTTTTAAACCATCAAACTTGTCAGAAGATGAGAAGTCCATACCATCATCTAATGCTTAGCCATATTAGGGCCCATAGCCTTTGTTTGATAAGAGCTGTAACATGTGCCTGTGACGAGCAAATGTCCAAGGAAACCAAGTGATCCAAGACATCCAAGAACTGAAAGCCCACAACATGTACAGGCCTCATGTTTTCTATGAGGTGACAAGTCGAACAGGGATTGAGCAAAGGTGAAACTTTGACAACTTGTCTTTCTTCCACTAATTAAGAAAAGAGCCATTTGTATTTGCCACATTCAGACAAAATTTACCTAGTACGTGTTCTTAGGATGTTGAAGATGAAAAAATACATCAAGCTCATATGAAGTTTTACCATGAGCAGATTGTAGCCATTGAGCAAATCATAGGTTTGGTGCATGTTGGACATGCCCTAGGGTGGCAAGTTGATGCCATGTTGTACATTTCACATTGGGCAACAAACGTCGTGTGTACTGGGCAATGGGGTGTTCTGGACTTCTAAGGGATTGGGAGTGTAGGCCTCCAAAGCCATAGTGTGCGTCACGTGGCATAACAGATAGGCAGCCTGAGTGCTAGCAATAAATACATCGAGCAAAGTTGTGTTTACGTTTACCACTAAGAATCTTCAATGTCAATTGCTAGGTTTGAGTATTATTATAATATTCTTTTATTACCACAATTGAAAACTTTGCTACCATAATTTTATTGTATCTACTTGTTACTTGTTTTAAGTGCAAAAATGATGCATTTCAACTAGTTTGCGAAAGTAAGGGGTTCGCTGTTGTGGAAGTTGTAGGAGGCAGTTTATTAAACAAAGGAACAAAAGTGAATATTGAAGAGCTGGCTGACTCTTTAGTAGGCCGAGATGAGGAGGTTTGTAGGTCATTTTCTATTAAGAAAGCGGTTGACACCATAGACAGGGTATAAGAAAGGGGATTTGATGAGGGGTAGCCAGCCCAACCAACTAAAAAATGTGGTTGATTGGAAGATTAGTAATCAAGGTCCTCTAGGCTAAGGTGAGCCTATTTGCTGAATCCCCTGCCTATCTTGACAAAATAGGGGAATTTGCCTTGGGTATGAGCTTCGCACTCGTAGTTGAAGCTATAAAGGAGGAGGTGAATGGGGATGTGGAACCTAGGGAAGGCCTCACCTTTGGTCAAGGATAGCTACAAGCTTCCAAAGAGTAGATTGACCCTTCAGTAGGCCAAGATGGGGAGGTTTGCAGGTCATTTCCTATTAAGAAAGTGGACCTGAATAGAGGGAGGTAGAGGAGGGCTGATGGTTGACACCCTAGACAAGGTATGAAAAAGTGGATTTGATGAGTGGTGGCCAGCCTATTGAACTCAGAAATGTGGTCGAATGGAAGATTAGTGGTCAAGGTCATCTAGGTTAAGGTGAGCCTATTTGTTCAATCCTTCCTTGCTTTGACAGAATAGGGGAATTTCCCATGGGCATGACTATCGCCTTAGTAGTTGAAACTGTAAAGGAGGGGAGCGGGCATTTGGAACCTAGGGAGGGCCTCACCCTTGGTCAAGGGTAACTACGATCTTCCAAAGAGAGCACCTTTGGGATCGGGATGGAGAACATCTGGTGCAAGGGGAAATGCCTTTCTAGTGTTCTAGTGTGTGGACCCAAGCATTTTTCATCTCCCATAGCACTAGGGCGGCCTAACTCCGGATGGGGTTGACCCTTGAATCTCATCCCCCTCCCTGGCCCTTCCCACAGTGGGAGACATTGCTTGGGCATGAGTAGTTTTGCAAGCCTTTGCACAAGTAACATAAGGTGGTTGAAACCTTTTAGGAGGATGAATGGGCATTTTGAGCATAGTTAGATAGAGAACACTTGTGCAATGCAAATGATTGCATCCTCATGGGTGGCTACACGTGGGACCTGATTGTTGACCAGTGGAAATGGTCAAGTCCCCTCCTAAGGTTGCCTAAGACTGAAGAGAGTGTTGACCTAGGGGGTAAATGACAGGATAACAACCTTGGCTGCTCTCCTCAGAACATGCTTACTGGATGCTTTAAGTTGTGGCAATGTGCAGATAGACATTTGCCATGGTTGCTGGCTCTAGAAACACTCATTAAGGACAGTTTGTTGTAAATGACATACCTAGTTATCCTAATTTGTGTGTTCTTTCTTGAGATTAAGCATTCGTAGTATATTTTCTCCACCAGCTGTAACTTGTTTTAGATGGTGTAGGTAATATTCTGGTTGCTGAAGAGTAACTTCACCTGTAATCTAGCACTGATGGCAACCCAAAATAAGATGGATTAAGTAGTTGAAGACGCTCAATTTTTCCATTTATTGTTGCTTCAAATGCAAAATATATTGGATAATACTAGAAGAAATTGGGATGTGAACCTGGAAAACAAAGGAATGAAATAACATTTTGTAAATAAATGATTAATTTTCTTTTTCTTTTTCCTTTTTTTGGTTGATAATGGCTCAAACACTCATGTCATGGGCTATTCTAACTTAAGATGTTCAGTTGGCTGAAAAAATTTACTGATGGTTGGGGATGGAACTTTATGCCCTAGGCTATTGAAGCACTTTTTCTTGGTTGATTTTTTTCTTGACTTCCGCAAGCACGGGGTCAGTAAAAACAGTGGCAAATATCCAAATGAGAAATTATGCAGACAACTAGTGATACTTCTTTAGCATAGTTCCCAATAAACTATAAATAAATGCAGAAACAAAGCGTTTTAACTTATGTTGGATGATTACTCTTAATGCAAAATCAGGATAATAGTCCCTTGGGCGGCTGATTTTTCTTTGAAGGAGAACCACGAAGGTAGTGCAAGTCTTCTTGATATATTCTCATTGCAATTTAGATGTCCCAGCCATGAAAGTTATATTGACGAAAATCAGTAAAGATTGCATCCCTCCGGACCGGAGCACTTTGGCTACATGAGATGTATGAGCTGTTATTGACATACACAATTTCACACTCTCATATATCTCAAGCCGGAATTATAAATATATAGTTTAAAAACTGTTTTTATTACCTTACGTTTAGAATTTTTTATCTCCATTACAGATTGTCTTAAATCTTTTGAGGCGAGCTATTCTTTTCTAAATTTGGCACCAATTTTGCAGACTGAACCTAGTTGCATAATCATTCTTTTAAAATTTGGTACCAACTTTTGCAGCCTGAAGCAACACAATGGTGAAGTTAATGGTGGTGCAAAAGCATCTCGTGCGGGAAGGCCGTGGGTGTGTGCATGCTTTATAAAAGGTTTTCGGGACAAAAGTGAAGGTATCATGGAACTCAAAGTTGTTGCATTTGAGAGATTATTACTACTTAAAACCTGTGACTTGAAACTATAAAATTTCCAAATGCTTTTAGTTGAATGGTAAAATCTTCTAGATTGTTGTACTTGAGGATTTTATGTATACTATATAGTAATAAACATCAATGCATAAAATCTGAGTCACATTCAATTAGCATCCTAAACATTGGTTATGGAACAAGCTCTGTACTAACTTTAAAAATTATTATATCATTATTTTAATATGTCATTTTAACTGAAATTGTTTCAGCAAAGTGATTCTGACTTGAAATTCACTTCTAATATGGAGCTTATCACACTATTTTAGCTTTTAATGACCTTTGACTGAGCTTAATCCAGATTTCCAAATAAAATAACAATGCACTTTTTGTTATTCTGTCAAATGTAATATATATATTTTTTTTTATAGACGTTAAACATATTTTGCTCTGGCAAATAAACTCTCCTCTAATTTTCTGCCCCGATCCTTTATGTTTCTAAACTGGGATTGAGTTTTCTAATTCTACATAATAGGAGTGGCCAAAGAGTGGCCTTTTACAAATGCTCCCTTAGATCTGTGGCTAATTTCTTAGATTGGGTGTTAGCAAAACTTGTGTGATTAATTGCTTGTCTTTAGATGTTATTGACCTTTTCGAAAATGAAGTCAAAGAAAATATTAGTGGTCACTAATTGGCTTGGCCGTTTTTTAATGGTGGAAAGAATTCAGCCACAGAAGTAGTAACCATGGATTTGATTGTTGCCAAATCTAATTTTACCTATTCATTCTCTCGAGTCTGATAATGCATAAATCTCATTGTTTTGACAAGGGCCACCCAAGGACTCCAAGAGATATAACCTGTCTTGAAATTGAATTTGTACCACTGACTTGCTTACTTGGATCATCATGACATATTGAGCATCTCAGGTTACATGCTAGTTCATGCATGGCAATACAGGATTATTGAGCATGCCATAGGTCTCAAGTATAATTTATATTACTTTGTAGTCGATGCATTGCAATGCTGACAATGAAGGTTAATTAGCTTCCTAACTTTGTAGCTCCTTGATTGACATATGTGTATTTTCTTCATTGCTTTGCAGCTCTGTTTTAGCTTTGAGTCTTGTTGGAACGTACTCATATGCATGTTTCTTGACAGAATACTACTCTATATTCTTTCTTAGTGGTTGAGAAAATTGTTCGCCTTTTTGATCTCTGGTCTTTTTGTAGCTTGTGAATTTGAATCAAAATGGAAACTCTTTTCAAGGAAGCTGTCACGAAAAAGAAAAACCGTTGAGGAGGAGAAGCAGGATGACAACAGATCACTTGCATTATTGCATCACAGACATGCAGCTCTTAGTCGAGTCAAAAGCTCGGTTGTTTGCAGTCACCTGGAAATTATTTGGCACTTTGATCTGTCTTAGTTTAGCAACTGAATTGGAGGATACACAGCACTCCTAATGGGTTGCCGTGCTGCATTGTATTAATCCCTTTATGAAATAATAGGCTTTCAGATTTTGTATAGATGAGTAACATATGATGCATGTAGATGATAGTCAAAAGAAAGCTCGCACATATTGTTTGGAGCTGCCATTAATTGTTTTAGGTTATAGTTTTGTGACCATGGCCTTTGTAAAACCAAAAAAACAGAAAGTCTTGTCCAAGCCCAGAATATATGCGGAAGAAACAGTTGTAAAATACGATTGTTATTTGCAATTATTTGCCTCATTGTCCTATTTTTGCATTTTTGCCTCATGGTCTTATTTTTGCATTTTCCATTCTGAGTGTGTTTCTCCAGATGTAATTTACTTGTGTGCTTGGCAAATAGCTGCTGTGATTTCCGGAGTTTAAGCACCTAACAGGTTTTGACTTGTAGGCAGAATTTTGGTGAAATAAATGAACTCTGTGGAATGTCAACTGGTTGAATGTAGGTTTCCATTTTGAAATGGCTCCTTTTTCTTTTTTTCTTCCTAAAGGACTCTTCTCTAGTCAATATTTTCTTAAAGGGCTCTTCCCAAGGTTGGGAAGAGGATTGGACAAACAATTCCAAATGTATATTTGTTTTAGTTGGGTGTGTCATCTAGAAGATAACATCTAAAGATCTATGCGTTTCAGAATTTTACTCTGATGTAGCCTTTTCCTTATGGTTGTTTTATACCCCACAGGTTAATATTCAGATTGATCTACAGTAAATTATCCCAAGTTTCTGCTTCTTGGATTTCAGTTTCTGTATCCTGTTGGTTCTCAAATTGGGAAACCTTTTCAATTTCGCTGCCCAAAAAGACGCTTCTGGTTTCTTTTTTACTCTTACTCTCCTCCTCTTTTTGTTTCAACCATTTTCTTATGCAAATAGTAATAATGTATCCTCATCTCTTAGACAGGATTCTAGACCAGCTCAGGCAGATTGATAAGAACATTGTCTTTCATGTATAGTTCAAGACACCATGCTCTTCAAATGGCTGACAGGCACTTTCGGGTCCTCCCCTCTAGCTCTTCATCTTGCTTTTGATTAAGCATGCTATAAGTTATAACTGCAAGGCTTTGAAGGGGATACGCAGCTGCAAATGGGACAGGATAAGTCACCATCTGGTGCTGCTGCTTTTAGTTATCAATTTTGGGTTCTCAATGTATCCAGCAATATCCCAGCTGGTTCATCCAATATAAATCATCTCAGATAGACTGGTTTTAAGGTTCAAGTTTCTCATCTGAAAGCTATTAGTTCTTGCTAGTTTGCTTGTTTCTTGAGATTTTTCAAGTGTGGCTAGATGTGATGGAGTACACCTCAAGTCAATATGCATGCTGATACATTGTATACTTGCACTCTGGTTGGGTGGTCCTATTTCATTCCTGTTGCTCTGCAGCCCTAAACTTAGACCCTCTGTATTTGTAAATTCACCAAGAAAATCGAAGAGAGTAGAACTACTATTTCTAGCCTAACTGCTTACATTTCAAAGTAAACAGAAGTGAGAGTAAAAGTAAATCAATAGAAATGATTATGTTGCAACTTTATGAATGTTGATTAAGACTTTATATTCCTTCCTTAAGAAAGTGGGGCATTGTTCTGCTACTGTTTTGGCTATTCCTGTTAACTTTACCAGTTGAAGCTTCCAATTTCTGCTGCCTTTTGAAAGCAACATTACCACTAAGTTCCCAGTTCCCAAAAACACCATTGTTCTTATTGTCACCAAGGGTACATTTCTAATGACTTATTGTCTCAACTTTTTGCAGAAATCACGGCTCAAATTGCATTAAAAAGACTAATGAGATTGCTTATAGATTTTTCTGAGACTTGGTCAAGAATTTGAGATCCCAATGCAATTGAGCAACCCTAGTGGCTAGTACCCCACAATACATAAAGCAACAACAATATATTGAAACTGTCATTAATAACTTCTCCTGTTTCCTCATTTTGTTAGGTGGGATTTACGTGTTTTCTTGAATCAATGATGCAATTCTTCAATATACAGATACAAGACAATGTGAAACTTATTATATGCTTTATCATGCCACCATTTCATCTTTATCTAGTTCTAGTTTTGAAGATGGTGTAAAATGAAAGAATCGGTCGTCTAACGTGAAAGCTACATTGCTGCTTGCTGCTTGCAAGCGCCAACTTTGTATGTCCCATCAGTCACGGGGTATTTCTTCAGAAAGTTATGTCTTAGGCCATTTTTGGCTCTCTTATTGGACTTATATTTTCTGTCCGAGCATGTGAAAAGGAAGCCTATATAAAACAAACCTGCTACTAAGGCCCTGTTTGGAATGTAGTTTTGTGAAAAATTTTTGCATTTTTTATAAACGCATTTTTCAATCACATTTTTACTTCATATACATTACATCCTGCTTAAAAAGGTGCTACAATAATTTTTTCACAAAAACTCTTGAAAAATTGCAATCCAAAAGCTTGCAGACACATTCTTAGGCATCTGTGGATAAACATGCATTTATGTCGTGTTATAATATTCTGTTCCCTAAACAAGGGATAAAGGGTTTTTTTTTTTTAATAATCTCGTCATTTTGCTAAATATTCATTTTGCAGGGCATCCTATACTTTTAAAAGATGGGTTGTCGAATTTTCATGATGAGTCATTTTCACATTTGAGTGTGTTTGGATAAGACATTTTGTGAAATTTTTTTTCTGAAATATGATGTGATATATGTTATATAAAAAAGTAACTGTAAAGTTAAAAGATAATTGAAAAACACATTTATGATATAAACAAAAACTTTATAAAAATAATTTCCAATTAAAAAACCCTATATTTTTTGCTATTATATTTCATGAGAACGCAGAGTAGAAAAGTATGTGTACATTTGCCTTATATCCTTATAAAAAATTGATCTAGAAACTACAAATTCATGTTTCATACTTAATATGAGTTGAGTGATTTCTATTCACCAATCGATATGAGATTCAGTCATGGCTATTATAAAGTACATATATTTTCCTCCAAACTTGGATAAGAATTCATATTTACCATAGGCTAACTTGTTTATGCACTGCCAATGCATAAAATTTGTTACATTAACAAATTTAAACGTGCCACATAATATTAATTCAAAGTTGAACTTCAAATCATATACATGTAGCATACATTTAAAACTGTTAATATAAAAAAATTACTGCATTATCAGTGCATAAAAGATTAATTCTTTAGTGTATATAAAGACGCAGTGAGAGATTACCAGGTTTGCTAGGGGAAAAAAAAATGGATGAGAGATTTAAATCATGATCTTTTATGAGGAATGCAATCACGGTAATTTTTTTTTTTCCAATGATTAAAGTACAAAATTTACTTTAAATATAGCTTCCTTCATATATATGATACCCTTCAAATAGTTGGAAAACAAGACCTTATTTGCATCTTCAAGTTAACAAGGCGTCAATGCTAAAATCATTAGACACTTGGACTAAATTGCTTTAGGAAATCAAGTGGGAGAGAAAGTCGTTCATGTCTGACACTGATTCATTTTCTTAGTTATTCTTTTAAATTACGTTAATGAACATTCTCTGACTCTTTAAACTAAGAAAAGCATTATAATAAAAAAAATGCACTAAAGACAAATTGGAACAATTCCGACTGAAAGATTGTTTTGACACATTTTTTTTCTATAATTACCTGAATAAGAAGACAAGTTTAATTTACTACACATTTTTTTATTATATATAATGCACGAGTAACAAATTTGGTGTAAAAAAAAAAATCTGTCATTATTTGTTACTTTGATTCTACCATTGGATTGGCATGATGAAGTATTATACAAATAGTTAAATATAACTCTCTCATATTTCATACTCTCACATTCACATAAGTGCTTTTATCTACTATTCATGCTCCATACGTTTACATAACTGCTGCTGCTATACTTAGCTGCTATTACTAATATGGTTTGTTTGGACGGTGGATTATTTGAGATATTTTTACTGTAGTATTTTTTATGATGTGATGTATGTAAGATAAAAAGGTAATTGGGAAGATAAAAAACTGTATTGAAAATTGTAATGGGGATGTAAGCAAATATATTTGGGGAAATAATCCACTGTCCAAACAAATTTATTCCAAGTCTTCCTACCAACTTCAATAAAGAAATAGAAAATCCCACTACACTGTAATTAATTCCTTTGATGCAATAATTAGTTTTTTTATTTTTATTTTTGCCCTAAAAATATACATTCACATAAAATGTATCTCATCCACTCATATTTACTGTAATGTAAACCCCTCCCATATAGCTGCACTAGATCATTTCCTTTCCTTCTGTTTTGGCAAAAAGTTACTACCAACTCAGGCAGTTACTAACATACAAAAAAGGCATTTAATAAATTACTGCCATTATTACAGCCTAGAACCACCATTAATTAATGCTTGTTCTTCTACTTCTTCCTACTAAGATTCATTAAACCAAAAAGGAATTTGCCATCCTCCCCAAAGTACAGGCAAGTCCTGCCCTTGCAGAGTTTCACTCCAGTAAGGTTAACAGCTATGTATATTGACCTTGGGACCACAACCTCACCTTCATTCTTTTTCCCTTCTACTTTGGTCACCACTAAAAATCACCCCAATCTTTTTTTTTTTTTGTGGGAAAAAATTCCCCCCTTTACTCTTAAATTCTATGACTGGGTACTCGAGGTTCAAGTGTTAATTAATTGAAATTAAATAAAAATAGTAAATATAATATATATTTACATCAAGAAAGTGTTGATCTAATTGTAAAGGGTGAGATCCCACGTATAGTTCAAAATCTATTTTCTCTATTTCCATTTCCTAAATTTCACTAATAATTATAGAAAAATGTATATATATATATTACTTTATATTTTAGTATAAATTTAGTATACCAACCGGTACAAATGTACAATCTAACACCCATTGATAATCCCTTCTCTAATAAATGCAAAAACTGTAACTTGGCTCCAGCCATATTAATCCTGGCAAAATCTTGGGATTCCATTTTAATAAAAGGCAGGGCCAACCACCCCTGAACCCTGCATCCACCCCATCTCTCCCCTTCTGCTTCCTTCCCACCTTTTCCAATTTACATACTGCCAAGGGCAACAAACCATCATCAAATTGTCACCAAACTGCAATCCCAAAAACCTTTCTTTCTTTACTCCAAAACCCCATAAAAGCTTTTATTGAAAGGCAACGTTTTTGTTTTTGGCTTGCACCATAGGCAAAAGCATTCAGTCTTGATGGGCTATCTATCATGTAAAGCAGAATCAGCAATTTTAACCTCCAATTCTCACCTTCCAGCTTCGTCTAAGAAAGCCCATCAAGTTAATTCCCAAGAAAAAACAAAAGAGAAGCCTGTCAAGATCCAAGAATTTGACTACAGTGATCTTGAAGCAGCCACCAATGGCTTTTCTGAGCAGAAACTGTTAGGCAGAGGTAGCCATGGCCTAGTTTACAAAGGGGTTCTTCGCAGTGGGCGCTTGGTTGCCATCAAGAAGCCTGCAAGAGGGTCAAGAATCTCCTCCACATCAGAGAATTCAGAAGTTGAGAATGAGATTGATATTCTGTCAAAGCTGCAGAGTCCAAGACTGGTAAATCTTGTTGGTTTTACTAATAGTGATTCTCATGGTCGCCTTTTAGTTGTTGAATTTATGAGTAATGGTACTCTTTATGATGTTTTGCACTCGAATTCTCGCCCTCCCACTTGGGGTAGAAGAATAAAATTGGCATTACACACTGCAAACGCTATCGATACTCTTCATTCATCAAGTCCCCCTGTCATTCACCGTGATATAAAGTCTGCCAATGTGTTGATAGATAGGAATTTTAATGCCCGGTTAGGCGATTTTGGACTAGCCTTAAGATGCCATGTTGACGATTATAGATTGAGGTCAACTCCCCCGGCAGGTACAATGGGGTATTTGGATCCTGGTTATGTGACCCCTGATAACTTGAGTACTAAAACTGATGTGTTTAGTTTTGGGATATTGCTGTTGGAGATTATTAGTGGGAGGAAGGCTATTGATGTGGGGCATTCACCGCCTTCCATCGTGGATTGGGCAATTCCATTGATTAGGAGAGGGAAGCTTGTGTCTATTTATGATCCTAGGATTCCACCCCCTAGGGACCCTTTGGTGAGGAAGCAGCTGGCGGTAGTTGCCGCAAAATGTGTGAGGTCTTGTAGGGAGAGGCGGCCAACGATGAAGGAGGTGGTTGAATGTTTGAGTGGGTTGAGTAAGTTGGTCCCCTTGCATTCTTGGAATGGTTTGACTAATCCTTGTTTGATGGTTGAGACTGTTGGGAGACCTGTCGAGTCAAGGAGTAATAATGTGAATGTGAAGGAAAAGGGGGATGAGCAAGGGAATTTGGATGGAGAAGATGGTGCATCACTTGCAAGAGCATTGAGAAATTCACGGAGAGTGTACTCTGATTTGGGATTTAGAAGTAATTTGATGGATTTATTGAATGGGATTCATGGGGAGTCTGAATTTCCAGAAGACAACAGTGGGATTAAGCCTTGTGAGCAACCTGAGTCTGGTGGTTTTAGTTGCAGATTTGAAAGTGAAAAATTCGTTGGCAGAAAAAGCAATCTGTCTCTGGTCCGCGGCATTGACAAACTTGGCGCTTCGCAACTATCAAGAAACCATACAGTCAGCGAAAATACTTCAGACAAACATTCTGAAGGGAATGCTACAGTTCTGTGATCCATTTTTTTGTACCTCTCTGTAATCTGTAATGCTTTTCCAAAGGGCCATTTGAGGTCCCTTAGTGATTCGGTAACCAAGCGAAGCTCATGTTTGTAGCTTCTCTTGCTTTCAAATCGCATTGAATTAATTCGCTTCCTTTTTGTTTTTTACAATGTAAGTGCATGCGTTGGGCCAACAAAGAAACTAGTAGCTCAAGGGCACACACATTGATTGTATGTTCTTTCTCATTCCATTCCACTGAATTGATTGATCAAAGCTCATTAACAATGGAATTGCTGTACAAAGTCGATAGACATTACTTTATCTTGATTCAAACTCTGCTTTGGTTTTATTCTTCTGTAGCTCAATGCCCTCATTTAAGGCGGAGCAAAGAGACAATTCAGGCATCCTAGGCTAGAAATCTGTATTCAAAAATGGTAGCTTCGTCAAGAAAACCTTGCTGGTTTGTAGTGTAGAGTTCTATTTATCTGATACTATACCATTGGGTGGTTAACAATAGTTAACTTTTCTTTTGTCATTCATTCCTTATTTATATCACAGGGATTTGTATAAGGTACTTTCAGTTTGTTTTTGATTGAATATGTATTTGTTCTTGCATTCTTTTATTTGCCTAAATTGATGAACTTTTTTGAAGCACTTGGCTGTATCTGCAGAAATTACCAGTGACTTTTGTTGGCCATATTTCTTGTATTCATCTTTTACAACTCTCAAAAACTTCCTTCGACCATGTATTCTCTTCGCCCTTCTTCCGCAGATACGACATTGGAATAATGTCACTGATTTTCTTCAATCATGTTACTCAGTTCCCTCATAAAACGATTTTGGGTTCATTCCATTTCTTATCCTAAACAAAAGTTTCTGTAACGCCAAGATTACTACTAAGATGAGATATAAACCTCACTATCGAGTTTTGGTCCATACAAAAAAAAAAAAAGTTAAACAGCCCCTAAGCCTCAGTAAAAGTCTTTTTCTTTTGGTATTATCTGAAAACTGGATAAAAAAAGAAAAGAAAAGAAAAAGTCCTTGGTCTTTTAGTTGGACGGCCTATCATATGGTCCCTTCTGTCACTTAATTCAGGAATTGATAACCATGTCATTGGGGAGTTGTATTATAATTTGATATTGAAGCGTGTAGAAAGCTTCCTTTGCTTCAAGTACTTCCATTTGGCGAATTGGGATGAATTTTTGACACGTTTGGTTACTTGGTGAAGTGAGAATTTGACACAATCTTCCAAAACATGTTTTTCAGTTGTTGAACAAATCTTCTTGTTTGTCATGTCAGATTAATATACTCTTTTTTGTTTAGTTTCAAACCTGACATAGGTATAATAACCATGACTCTTTCAATAATAATCTCATACTACCATTTATCATAGTTGCCAGTCTTTCAATCTTTAGCTGTTATAGGTAAACACTTAATCCTATAATTAGAAAACTTTATTAACCAAAGTGCGGTGACACAAAGATTCTATGATGAAACAGAATTTGATTTTCTGTACAGCAAGTTTTTGATCCAGAGTTAGATGGAATCTTGTGAGAAATGGTCGACAAGGAAAACTCAACATCATTGTTGTCTTTTTTTGGCAGGCACAGGGGTCACTTGGAATTTTTGATCTTATACACAATATGATAGGTTCTTTTCTTACTTTTGCCAAAACTTTTTCTGCTTCTGTCTATAAGACAAAATGTTTGTACATATCTGGTTGAACTGGTTTCTGTCCTTTTGGTGTATATTCTTCAAATCATCTTTTCTACCATCCACTATGTATAGATAGGACCCTCATGTAATTGAAGCTCTTAGAACAATTTGCTTGGATTTATCCTTCTGCTTTACTCAAGCATATACTCCTAATAAAAGGTCAGCCCCAGGAGCAGTTCTACTTGTACTACTTAACAGGAATCAGGGCTGCAAAACTCTTCGAATGTAGAAGACAGAAGGGGGGTTTTTTTTTTAGAATGTTCTTCGTTCTCCAACCATCTTTTCACTATTTTTCATGCAAGGACAGGCCTAGTGCTGCAGGTGCCATCGGCACCAAGTTCTAGAAATTTAGGTTTGTTTCTCCTCAATTTTTAAAAGTTTTCAATGATATCCTCGATGAGTAAAACTTTTTTGCCCCTCAAAAATTTTCAAATTAACTTCAAAGTCTATACTTGCACGAAATTTCTCCCTTCAAAGAAAATGTGTTACTTCCATAATTATAGTCACTGGCAGATTCTTTTTTTTTTTTTTGGGGGGGGGGGGGGGGGGGGGGAACTGTCATCCCAAAAAAAAATTCCTTTACATGTCGTTAAAATATTAATATATTTTAGTAACATCTTTATAAAAATTAGAGTTTGCCCTCTCCCTCTCCCCAAGTTAAGATATACTTTTAATGTATATCTTTTCTAGTATTACTCCCCAACTCTCATGAATTTTTGGTTCCGCTAATGACTATAGCTGTGAACTCATTTTACTAAAGGTGCTATGGTAAAATTTTTTGAAAAACATCCCACAAGCAACTACTAAAATAGAGAGTTATCCCACCGAGTAAAGTTTTTTACATATATTAACCTGTATATGATAAATAGATTGGACATTTGAATTGATCAAATTAAAAACATCGTATCATCATCATCAGTTGTTAATATTTTATACGTTGAACAAAATGTAAGCATTTCCCATTAAGGCATCTTAAGTGCTTGTTTGTTTGTGAAGTTGATGTTTTGAGGGATTGTATATGTTCAAGGATCATTTAATAATTTTTTACAGCTTACAAATTAGAGAGTTGGCCAAGAAAATGACAAGGCATGACCAAGAAACTGTAGTGTTGAAGGACTATCACGGCACCTAACCAAGAACCATCATTGGGTGGAGACTACGGACATATGATACTTCAAACTTCAAATATCAAGAAAGTGGAAAAGATGGATATTTGGAGCTCACAAAACCCAGAAATTATAGTGCGTCTCTAGCAAATGGCAGCTTCTGTTGAAATATGTATTCCCTTACTTGCAATATGGGTTTACAGCACACATATTTCCTCCCAACAACCATGTGCTTTCTTTCTCCCCTTTGATATATCCAACATTGACCTCATCACAGTTAAAAGTTTCTAATTTATCAAGGTTAACATGTTGACAAGATGAAAAAACATGTCCAAAAACAATAACTTAAAATAAACTCTAGAAAATAGGGCTAATTTTACTTTACTCCCTTTAACTATATTAGATTTTCACTTTGGTTCCCAAATTTCAAAGTGAGACACTCTAGTCCCTAAATTTTAAAATCTATCCTACGTAAATAAAATTTGTTTCACTTTAATCTTTAAAGTATATAATCAATTGGATTAATCTTTCCTACACTGTTAGTGTATACACCGACGAGGTTGAATGTATGCCACAACATTTAAATTTGAATTTAAACATCAAATTTTCTGTATGTGTCATGCATCTAAACCCGTTAGTGTATACACTGTCAGTGTATACAAGATTTACCCTAATCTTGTATACTTTACTTTCGAATGTGGGACATATTTTGTACTTAAGTGTGACAAATCTTATACTTTAGGGATTAAAGTAGGACAAATTTGACTTAAGTAAGAGAAATTTTATTCTTCAAGGACTCAAGTATCCCAACTTGAAATTTCAGAACCAAAGTAAAAATTTGAGTATAATTAAAAGGTGCAAAGTGAAATTAACCCCAAGGGAGTACTCAGCACTTTTATAGAACCATCCTTGAATAACATCAGGGCCACATTCATATCAAAATAATATTGACAACAGCACCACTAATAACAATACAGTCTCTTTAGTTTTGTTTTTGGGTTAAATGCGGAATTTAACCCAAAATTTAAGCAGGATGTTTGGAAAATCATTAATGGTGCTTGCTTTGGAAAAAAACAAAAAGAAAATAAAATTCTAACAAAACTAATGACTTAACATAAATGTACATTAATTACCTTTAAATTATTTTACAAAATTTAAACTTATTTTTTAGTGTAAGTGGCAGGGATCAAATTTGGAACCCCTCGATTACACTATCTCCTCCCTCCCCTCCACCATGAATCACCCAACCCATACCCTCAATACAAAATTTAAACTCATACTCTTTAGACTGTAACCCTCTCTCAAGCATGAGAAATTTTTTTTCCTGCAAGGAAGTATTTTCTTCATATTAGTTACATTTTTATTGCCTTCAGTGAACTCAAGATCCAAAAGGGAGCAAAAGAAGATCCCCATAATCTCTGACAAATCATCCAAATTTACATTTCATAAAACGCAGATATTGACATCTTGAATAGCAAATGCACCGCTATTTAATTAATGCAGACATTGACTAGAAGATTTTGTATTTAATCTTAATTATGTCTTGCATTCATTGTTGTTCTTTTAAAGAAACAGAAATTAATACAAGAAATTTCAGTTTCGAAAAAATAGGTATAGGGTACCGGGGCCAAATTGGTTGCCAGTTTAGACACAGTGAAATTTCAAGAATGTTCCATACACTTCAAACAGCCTGTCTCTGACTACACGTTTATGGCTCCCCTTAGCTGTATGGCCTTCTGGAGCTCAATCTCCTCTCAACATCCGAAATTTGATTGCTACTCAATTTGTTTTCTTCGTGAATCAGTACCATCAATGTATGGTGGGGTTATGTACCTATGCTATTGGATTGGATTCACATTAATTTACTAACGTCCCCTCTGAGTTGCCGCGACTTATAAAAAAGCACTTCTGATAGAAGTGCTTTTAATAAAACTGCTTTTAAGTTATAAAAACGGAGTTTCTTAAGTTACCAATTATTAAATACTTTAGAAGTACTTTTAGTATTCAAAAGTGTTTTTTTTTTGTAACATATTGCAACAAACGGGGCTTAATTATTCTACTATTACTATATTACAATTTACGATAATAGGACTTGAATCTAAGAATTTAACGTCTTTAAGTTTCAGTGTTACCTATGAAAATACCAGCACCTCATTGGTGATTAGTACGAATTAGAAGGATAAATATTTGAGATGTTTGGCAATAATGACATTATTTCTCCAAAAAAAAAATGAAAAAAGAAACTGACATCGTAAGAATTTGTCCCGGAGGCCCCAGCTCATGATCATCATTTGAGTCCATCCGCTACTTTCTCTTTTTTCTCATGCAAAAATTCTTGGCCTAATGAATTTAATGCCAAGGCTACTTAAAGACACAGAACAAACTTCAAGCTTTATTTACAAAAAAAAAAAAAAAAATTATTTGCTTCACGAAAAAATCTTAACATTTTATTGAGAAAAGTTACATCAAATAAAATTTAGAATGAGTGAGTTAACACAACATATTTTACCTTGCAAAAGAATTATTGCATAGTTCAAGAAAGAAGCATTATTTCGTTTCACCAAAATTCTTACATTAATACTTTCTTTAGAAAGAGTTAAGACTGTTAATAAAACGACCATATTTAAAGGAAAAAAAAAATAGAAATGGACATTGTGAGAACCATGGAGGAAACCAAAATAATTTTTTTTTTCTTTAATTTTTGGTGGTGACAGTATAATATTTGTGATATTCGTAATCTGCAAATCTAGGCATGATCAAGCCATTTTTAGCAGTAGAAAAGTAAAGGTTTGGCCCCAAGAGTTTACTGTGGAGTGTCAAAATCAGCTCTATTGAAAATGTTCTTACATCAGAAACAAATGTAGAGAATGCCCACATTTTTTGTGGACATTGGAATGCAGTGAAATAATCAGTTGATGCCTGGCTGCCTGCAAAGGTACAGTACAATACATAGCTCACTTCAGTTATGGTGCAGTCCACTGATTTTTAGCAAAAAGGAGTTGTGATGGTAGATGCTGAAATCTTGGATCAAAGCCCACACTTAATATGGGCATCATTGGCCTGCGGGGCTAGCGATCAGGTGAACGCCTAAAAGAAAGTTCCACCACTCCTACTCTTTATATTTCCCCTAGAAGTAACCATACCGAAACAATAAAAGCCAAAAGAAAAGCAAGAAGCATAAAAACTTGCAATCATTGCTCATTCAAGTTTGTCCTCAACATTAGAGAAACTACTGAGCAAGGAATGGGATATCTTGCAGCAAGTCCAGTCAAAATCTAATATAGGAAACTATTTGCATCAAATGCAATGCCGTAATATAGATGCCAAAGTTGTTCATATGGAAGAAAAGAGAATGCCAAGGATAGGAGATCTCTGTAGCCAGAAGAAAATAAGTACTCAACAAAAATACTAAGTAACAATACTGGTGCCAAGGGAAAGCTTAAAGTCCCTCTCAATAATTCAATCTGAAATGATCAGGCTGATAAAGTTGCCTAGATTATAATTAGCAATTTAACAAAATTATCAGAAGCCTAATTTCTGAAAAGACATGGATCTGTCGCGTTTCTCTTTGCTGAAAATATAATTAGCTAGCCCTAATTCTAAATTACAAACTCAGATGGTAGCTGTTCTAAGAGAACAACTGAAACAGCAGCTCAGGGCACTTTAACCTTCTATTACCTGTTCCTTGTACAATATACTGTTCAAGAAAACACACAAATACAAGCTACCTTATCTATACATGGACTAGTTGAAAAAAAGAAAAAGTATGAAATGCGTCAGGTTGTGTATCACCATTTACACAGACGATAATCTTTTGTTAAGTCACTTTCTTGAAGTGTCAAACTGAGATTTGATTAAAGAGATCATCCTTTTCCAGAAAGATGATTCGGATCCATAGATCTGTACCCTTGCTAATTTTCTTGAACCTTCTCTAACAAATTCCAGGTCTTTGGCAAAGTCATTCTGAAAATTTTCAGCGCTATCAAACAGAGGCAGTGCTGCTGAACCCTGGGATTCTACATTTCTGATCCACCCACGCAATAAGAAATTCACCACCTGTGTGATAAAATAAATTTCAGACAGAGACATTTGGACGATAATAGGCCAGAACAGAACCTCTGCTGTAAACAGAGGCAATATTCTAAATGGGAAACCAATTTTGCATGAAACAACTATACTAGCGATTGTTGGTAACCTGCAACCAGGCAAACAAACTAGTGTCATAAATTAGCGCTGCTAATTGATCAGTGTTGCCTACCTCTGGAACTTCATCATGAGGGCAGTGACCAGCAGGGCTAATCTCATAATATGGAGCTTCTGGCAGTTGGCGTTTCACTTGTAAACCCCAGATAGGCTTTACCCAAGGATCTTCTTTGCCATACATGAGACAGACAGGTACGTTGTTCATTTGACACCTGCAAAATTCAAGCTGGACATCAGACCATAACTTGGTGTAGTGAAAATAACAATATGATTAAGCAATTATTTTGCATTTTATTGCTCCTGTCATCTGGCTACCTAGATAAAGAGTCCTTGAACGTTAACTGTGCTTGAGGAGCAAACATAATAGAAGCAAATGATGCAGCAGCCGCTGGATGCTTTGTTATCTCCAGTATACTGGAGAACACCTTATCAACTTTTGTCGAGTGATCTGCATATACTTGCTTAAGTATCTCTGCAATACTTTCAGGATCACTCATTTTCTGCCACCTAAAACCGCAGTGGAAATGGAGAAATTAGGTAGAGTTTAGAGCGTTTCAGCCAATTGAAAGCAGTTTTACACTGAAAACAGAAGTTTCTCTCTTCCTAAAAAATTTTCTAATGCAACAGTGTGATTCTCATCCCTCCTTTTTTTGGTCAAAAGAATTTGACTATACACTTGTAGACGAGTAATCAACAGGCTCCAGTTTTTTAAGACACGGGGTTTCGGCTAGTGGACTTGCATTCAAAAATATTAAGTTGAAACATTCACATTAACAGAAGAGTGACAGAACTTACACAATTTCCGTAAGACTTTTAATTGTGGCAGGAATAGGAAATGTGCCAGCCCAAGGAAACATGCTTGACCATCTAGGAGATTTCATAGGGTTAGGAAGAAATCCCCAAAAAGGAGTAGCATTAAGCAAGGTTACACCTTTCACCAATTCGGGATAGCATGCTGCAAAGTAGACCGCGATATATCCTCCGAGTGAATTCCCAACAATATAAACAGGTTCTCCAATCACCTGTGGCATAGAGAGACAATGTAATCACCTATTGGGTCGGGAATCTCCAGTATTAACACCAAAAAGTAACTTGGAATCCTAAAGCCATATCAGGGAAATACTAAAGACATCTCCGCTGAATAATTGTAATCAAGAAGATATTCTCAAAAGCGTGCAGAATATAATCCCTTACATGAAAATAAAGTTATAGAACAACAATGAAATCTAGAGAAACTAACAAAAAAAAATCCATAGTGTGGTACAGTTCTTATTTGACTGGAAGATAGAATGGCAGTATAAAAGTTAACAATATTGATGCTGGCAAGCATAAACTTTAAAGTTTGAATATAGTGCCAAAAGTGATTCTATACATTGAAAACATATTCCTTTTTTAAGATTCTCACTAATCTGTTAAACTATATTGCCGTGATTGCCGGACAAAGTTAGAACAATATTTATTGAATGGCATGTAGTGAAGAAAAAGTTCTCGCATACAAACTGATTGCAAAACAATCTTTCAGCAGTTATATAGTACTCAAGAAAAATCATATTTTCTGTGCACATATTTAAACATATACCAAATGCGAGGAAATTAAGAGTGTCTAAAGTGAGTTCACACTCTACATTCCCAAGCAGACCATGAATCTTACCTCCGTCTAGGCCTCAGGAATTATATATCTATATCATATCGAGAATTACAGGTTCTGCCATTAGCTTACATAAGTCTGAGGGTTCAAATGTTGTTTACAGATTCAGATTTCAAGTTAAATCTGTAGGTCAAATATTTTAGAGGTACTTTTTGCTATTTCATCAACTTTTATGGGCTAGCTATCATGCACTTTCCAGTGCAAAATTTCCACTCATTTTTGGGGAATCAAAGCAATATTACTAGAAGTAAATAAATTCAGGAACAACCACTCTACTGGTAAGCACATAAAATTTCATGCAGTCCTGACATATAGTTTGATAAACTAGCATTGTTGTCATGCTTTATTCAGTTTCCACACTCTTTCTAATAAAGGTCTGACAGAGCTGAGATTATTCTCCAGTTAAATAAGCTCTATCTGACCATGTAACAGAACTATTTTGAAACAAGCATGTTTATCCAGTAATTTTAACATTTGTAATATTCCCTGTACCCAGCTTCTAAAAGACTATTTATGAAGAGTAACAAGTAGCAGGTACATCATAAGTTTTAAAACCACAAGAACGAAATAGATGCCCTGTAACTGGTGACAAACGTAAAAAAGATCAAGTATTAGATAGTTACGGATTAAGCGTAGCACCATTTTGTTCAAACCACTATCAAAGGCAGTATGACGGTAATCAATGGTTGAAATGTCAAGACGAAATTGTGGTGCCCTAGGCTTGCAGATTGTGACAGAAATCTACAAAATATCTTGAGATGACTGAAGTTTCCACTACATAAGGAATTGCTGAACAAGATAGTAGGTAGCAATTGGTCCCATCCAGCATAGACTTCCCAATATTTTGTGTAAGTGATACAAATTGCAATTGCAGAAATAATTATTTCAGCAGCTAGGAATTCGTAATGGTACTCTAAGAACTTCTCAGTTGATCAACTTTTATCATGGACAAGACTTGGCTCATGAAATTGCAACAAGAAAAATAAAAAAAGATGCTACGTAACAGTCTAATGACAAAATGGAATTCCTTTAGCATCAATATGGAAATTAAGTTTCACTTGATTTGGCCATAAGAACTACAAATGATCCTGTTGTCAAGAAAAATGACTAAACCATTCAAACTCATCTAATTGTTCTGCCAAAAACATTATTTTTGAGGAATACTATTGATATTCGGTCCCCCACTCCCTCTTTTATATGATACAACATCTATGCTCTCCATGAGCCAACATTAGTTACTTAACCCCATTGAATACCTGCTTATTCCTATTTATGGTCAATGAAAGTAAATCAATTAATATTTTGGGATGGACAGCTTGAAGATAGATTTTGCAGTTCACTACATCCAAAGAAATGTTGTCATCATCTTCTTTTCAGGCCATCTTGGTGTAGGACGATAAACACTCAGTGAATAGCTAATGTGACAGAGGACCATCCTCTATAATATACGCAAAATTTTGTTCATCGTCACATAATGTTTAATGAATAGAAGTTTGAAAAAGCTGTACTCCAGTTGAAAACCTAGTCAGATGACAGTAGGTACCTTATTGAAACTAACCAAACACAAGTATGATGCAGATGTGAGATCAATTCGATAACATATCAGAGGGAAAGACATTTATAATAAAGCTGAACAAAATGCGTTTAAGACATCATCAGTTTAATCTTGATACTCTCAATGTGTTGACACATATAAATAGAGCAATCAGCAGAGAGCATTACTATAAAAAACCAACTGAATATGCTACTCGACCAAACCCTAGGACCAAAACACAAGATGTTACACACGAGAATCTCATAAATACTCTTTGATAAAGCTAAAAAGTAGTAAACCAAATTATACCTCTTCGATGAAGTAACGGACTTGGTCCCTCCATAAATCAGAAGAATAAACAAGCTCTTTTGCCCAAGGTTCAGTCTCATCTCCAAAACCCCACAAGAAGTTCTCCACATCTGATTTCAGGTTGTCACCATTCTTTGTCTGTCTAGTTGGATCTTCACGTGGTAATGACAAGCCCTGCCCAAGAAAATCGACTGCCCATGCTCTAAAGTCTCGACCCAGATCCTTCAATTGTTTTTCATAATGAAAGGAACCAACTCCAAAACCAGGAAGAAAGAGAACCGGAGGAAAATCAACATTCACGGATCCAGCTGTTTTGTAGTGAACATTAAGTTTGGGCTTCCATTCCCAGGAACAACTGGTAATTGAAGCAACAGAATCACCCTTGTTTTCATCAGGCAAACCAGGAATCAAGACCTTAGGTACAGTCTTGTCACTATCAGTAACATTCTCTTTACCATCAAGTACATAAGAGTTTAAACTTTCACTCAAGACGCTTGGATCACCATGTTCATATCCCTTCAGAGCACTTAGTGTCCTAACAGTGTGAGCTCTTCCAAGCCTCCTTATGGCTAATTGATCTAAATAAGAATGTCTAAGAGCCTTGAGCTTACATTGACTGACTACAGATATCAATCTTCTCTCCTTGAAATTCCAAAGTTTTGCTTGATTTGATCTTGGGCTTTTCCCAACAGCATACCCTCTAAATTTTACTAGATACTGGCCATGCATAGCGTGGCAAGAGATAATTTCCATAGCTCAGAACAGATCTCTGAAATGTTCACCAAAATGATTAATTGAGCAAACACTACTACATAGCATTTGCTGATGCAGTAAAAGAGAAGTCATATTGAAAATCAAAAACAAAAAAGAACTGAACTTTGTCCTTTGTATAATTTGTTTCTTTCTTTATCTACCTAGTTTTGAAAATGTCAAGGATCTTTTGATAATCCCGACTTGATGAATGAACCAAAATAAACTTCTTAATCATCTTACTCCCAATTAAACGAAACTGAATATATTCATTCCAATTTCACTCATAAAATTCATTTAACCGATTAAGTATGTTAGTCGTAAAATCCCTTCTTTTTAAGAACATTTACAACTGGAGAACAAACCAAAAACTCAAGAAACAGGATCATCTAGATACAACATCAAGCAACTGGAATAAAAGCCATAAACCCTTGACAGCAAAAGCGCAAAGAAACATTTCTAAAAAACTAAACCAAGAAAGCAAAATTGGCCCAAACCCACCTGACAAAACACCCAATCAGTTAATCCCAACAGACCAATTTTTACAATTAAGCAGAAAAACTCCAGTTAGTCCCAAGGAAGAGTTTCTTGTTTTATTACCTTCAGTAAGCAGAGCAAGAAATCATTGGCTTCAGCTCCAAGAATTTGGGAGAAATCTTAAGTTTGTTTATGTAGTGAGAGAAAAACAAATACAAGATATTCCACAAGTATCGAGAGAGAGAGAGAGAGAGAGTGAGAGAGATTTTAGCAGTTACTTAAAGGGGTGTGCTTTGTCAGAAAGCCAAAGAAAAATCAAGAATGATGAACTAATGGAACAAATAAGTTGATTGTCGTTTTCCTTTTAATTCATTTTCACAAAATTTTAGTTGGGTTATGTGTGGAACATGATGAACTCATGGAGTGCACGTAATGGTTTATGTCTGCTGACTTCTCAAGCTTTGCTCTGGGCCTTTCCGGTCCACCTTTACTTCTTCCTTTTTCTTTGGTGTTTTTAAAAAAAAAATGGCAGAAAAAGAGATAATAAAGAAGCAAAATTCATGCGCAGCGACTAATTTTATCAAATTTCCATAAAGTATTTTCGCATTTGAAGATGAACGAGTGAATTATTTTCTTACTTTCTTTGAACTTGGCAAATTGTTTTCATTGTAGATAAAATGCTTCATCCATTACAAATTATATGTTTATAAACAATAACAATGCCAACCAGTTAGACATGCGCCGCAAGACAGCGCGTGTGCATGTAGACATATATATATACATGTATATATATATACATATTTGTATGTATGTATAAAATGTTTTGGTGTATAAATTTTTAATAGGAAAGCAAACAAGTAAACTGAAATGTTTCCGGAAAAAAAAAAAAAAGAATGCACAAGCTTAAGGATAGAGAAGGAAAGTCCTAACTCGTAAGGGTATTTAAGTTGACATTTACAATAACGTCCATTCCTTTCAATAAGAAAGCTAACCGTCTTATTATTCACGGTTCAGCTATATATTTGTCTGCAAGGCCTCTAAAATCACAATAAGACCCGAATCCCATAGATGTTTCAGCTACGACTTACCCTTTTTATGATACTAGTTTTTTTCAGCCTCACGCGATGCGTGAGGATGCCCTGAGTCTATGTTAATCAAGATCAAATGAAGGCAAGTGGATTAATGTAAAATGGTTATATATTTAATACATGATAGGTGCTAATAAATGTGGGGAAACAATCTTTCAAGTGAGAGTGGCTATAGTCCACATATTTAGCTCTAGGAGCTCTAAATGTTACAAAGAATAGCATTATCATCACTTAGTGGTCATTAAAAACTGACCATCAAATTTTAATTGCATAAAAACATTTCTCATATGCATAATTTCCTAAAATAAAACAAGCCTCAGGAAAAAAATCAAAAATAGACAATGGGAAAAAGGACAAAACAAATAATTATAGTACTATGATTTACAGCCAAGAACTACTTATAAAGCAGGTAGCTGGGGACCTACTTATAAAGCATGTAGTTGGAAAACCACATGAGCCAAGAACTACTTATAAATTACTGCCAGATGAGCAAGTTTCTTATAAATTTTCTTACTTTCACATATCATGGAACCCCCATAAACAAGTAGTTTTCTTGTCCTTCTTGTCCCTTAAACTATATTCTGATCCTGTCAAACAAATAGCATAAATGACCTTAGCTGAACAAATAATTTGTTATTAAAACTTTTTTCAGCAAATTACTAACCCTGATCAAGAGAGGGGGTATTGGGAATAGAAATTGAGAGTTTGAAAGGCAAGGAAGAGGAGAAGGCAGCTGTGGTGGTGAGAAGTTGAGAGTTGTAAGCTCTGAGATTAGGAATAGAAATTGGCGATATGGGTTGAACATAAAACAGTGACTTGGCTTTGTGGCTCATTTCAGCCTCATTAGATAAGCTACGCCCAGTCATAACCATCTAGATCAAGGACATTGGTTAACTGCAGAGTTTTTTTTTTTTAAAGCTGAAATACAATTAGCAATATGCAGTAACTTGCAGATGGAAAGTACCTTTAAGTTGTACTCCATCATAGAGCCAGCCTTCTTACTCAGCAAAGCCAATGCCTTTGTTGAACAAGAACTCAAGAAAATCAATAAGTACAAATTTGATGTACCAAAAGAAATATGTACCAGTCCATGCTCTAAGTTTATGCTTTTTAGTGTGCCGCTTAACAAAAAGCATCAAATCCCACTGCATTTAACAGCAAAATACACCCAAAAAAAAAAACTCCAGTTAACAATCTAAACTCTACAAGAATGAGCCTAAACAGGAGAACTAATCAATGATCAGTTGCTTCTCTATTTTGTATTTAACTACCATGAGAATAACAGGCAATCATTTGCACAATCTTGTCCCGTTCTTTTGTTACCTACATGACTGATAGAACTACCATTTGAATGCAAACAGGTCGATCCAACGCGATGTCCATCTCGATTGTTTATTCCTTCAGTATTGATACCAATCGTCCCCTTATAGCTCAATTCCACAAATGAAGGGCCGCTAGAAGGTTGCTCGATAGGTACAGAAAGTCTTGTCCTCGCAGCAGTATCTGTTTAAAGGAATAAATATTTCACTAATCTTTGAATTAGCATCGTTAATACATCTAAAGTCCAACATTCCTCACACCAATCGTAATTTTCGAAAACCTCAACAAATCAGCAGAACAGAAGCATTATGAGGAAAGAGCGATATATGCTAAATACTCCAAGATAACTAATATATGAATAATCATAGTACACACACCTCGGCATTCTCCAGAATTGTCATTAGCACTCGCATTGCCACGCTGCCGTATGTCTCCTCGCATTCCTCTCTCTAGTCGCCTCTTCCAAGCTTGCATATTTCCGTGGACGACCCATTAAAGAAGCTCAGCTATATACAAGTAAGAAGGTTTCAATAAGAGTAGTACCATAACTTTTGATTCACCTAACCACAAACAAAGCTTACTCCCATGCGCAGGCTCCATAAGAATTGAAAGGAAATAGGCCGAAGTACAGCATATAAAATACCGGTCACGTTCTAATTTATATAAACCTCAATGATTGGAGAACAGACATGCACGACAATCAACAAAAGCAGAATAATACCAGACCAATTATACGTTATATCTAACACAATATAAGTTCAAAGCAGCGAAGATTAGGGGAGAGTCCTAAAACCGAGACTGGTTGGGCATTAAGTCTCATAAGATCCAGAGAAATGATTGAATTAACAAAATCAAATTGAGCTCGGTGGAGGGAATTAAATATAAGATAGGTATATATCTTTACTACAAAATCAGATTGCCCTCGGCGGAGGAGATGGATATAAGATGGGTATATAACAAACAAAACCGATGAGGCTGGCACTTCCAACTCTGCCGATCACAGCAAAATCGCAGAGCTAGTGTTGCACAGGCTAAGAAACGAACGAGATTGGTGGAGGGAATTAAATATAAGATAGGTATATATCTTTACTACAAAATCAGATTGCCCTCAGCGGAGGAGATGGATAGAAGATGGGTATATGACAAACAAAACCGATGAGGTTGGCACTTCAAACTCTGCCGATCACAGGAAAATCGGAGAGCTAGTTTTGCACAGGCTAAGAAACGAACGAGACACAGTAATGGAGATTGCAAAGCCTGCGCGCACCGGTTGTTGCACTTTGTCCAGAACACTTACATTTAACTACTTCGCTAAGAATGAGCAAGAACACAGCCACCGCGCGGACAGCGGCAAATCGAAGGCCATGCAGACAGCTCATAGCGGCAAACTCACCGGCCACAAGAAAGCCACGCGGACAGCATTGAAGTTCCAAAGCCATGCAGACAGCTGATAGCAACAAACTCACCGCCCACAACAAAGCCACGCGGATAGCAGGAAATTTCCAGCAAAGCCACCACCACTGAATGGCAAAAGACCAAACCACCCCTCAAGCTCACACAAATCACGCTATAACCGGCCCATTTTCACTGTAGCTAAGCCAACTGACACTTTTAGTATAGTAAAGATAATAGTACAGGAGAAGAAGCCCAGCCTCAAAATTTTGGATTGATATAATTGTCTTTTTATCTCACATATATCCTATCACAAAAAATACTACAGTAATTATCTCAAATAAACTCCTATCCAAACAAATATTTTTTGTCTTTTGAACTGGCTTTCAATCATTTAAATTACACATTAATTCTTCAAATTACTCTTGGAAAGGCTCTGTGTCTTTTCTTTGTGAAAATAGCCTCTTCATTGTAAATGTAAATAACTTTCTCTTGGTTTTCTTCTATGTGTTTCTATACCTAAAATTTTTGCACAGATCTTTGTGAATAATTTCTTTACCAAAATGATTAGTTATGTACAAATTGTTGGTGAAGTCGAGATAAATCAAATTCCCTAGCTACTAATTAGTTTTATTCCCCTAGCTACTAATAATTAGTTGTTGGTTGTGTGTTTTCCATTTTAATTTTTTGACCAAATGAATCTATACGTATCAAGTCATTCTCGTCACTTTTCAATTTTTTCAACAGAAATTTTGCACATACATCACAATTACGTAAGCCACCATAGTACATAATGTTAAACTTAAGGTGCATTTGATAAAATTGAGATTTGAAATCTGAAATCTGAAATATGAATCCATTAAGTTATTGAATAGTTAAATATTAAATGTGATACATTTGAATGTATATCACATTAAACCTTTGTTTGATAACCCAATTCAACACTTAAATTTAATAAAATTATAGTTTAATATATTCAGATCTTTAATAATTAAAAATTGAATATTTGAATTAATTAAGTGGCATTGAATTTTCTAAACAAAACTTGATTTCGAAATAAAGTGATAAATTATTCACTTATCATTGAATGTGATATGCACTCAAATGTATCAGATTGAATACTTAACAATTCAATAATTTAATGGGTTCAAACTTCATATTTCAGATTTCAGTTTTCAGATTTCAATTTTATCAATCAAATGCACCTTAAATGATAAGTGAATAGCTTATCATTTATTTTTAAAATGAAAATTTGTCTAAAAAGTTAGTGTCACTTAATTAATTCAAATGTTTTATTTTTTGTTATCAAATGCAACTGAACATATTAAGATTTGAACCCATTAAATTTAAAAGCTGAATTAAATTATTATACAAGTCCTTAGTTCTAAAGAAAACCCAGTTCTTGTTGCTCCCACAGTGGTTATGAATAGTACAATCAAAAGAAGCGGATTGCATTATCCAGAGCCCAGCAAAAGCTGGAATTATAGCCTTTGGAAAGGTCACTCTGCACATCTTGAGCATTTTTACCAACTAGATAGCTATATAGAACAAAAGGTTAACCTAAATCAACACTCAAGACTAACATCATGTCTTCTTGGTGATCATAATGTCGGTACCTTCTATAGGAGGCTTGACAAACTTTCTTGGAGGACATGGCATTCCTCTATGCCCTCAAAGTAGCTTCTCTGAAACTTCTGTTTCTTTCCTTGGATGTGATCCTACATGCACTTCTCACTTGTGACACTAACCTGACAAAGCACACAACTGCAATCACTTTCTTCTTTACAACTTCTTCTGGTGGTACAGCTTTCCATTCTGGAGATCACTAATTCAATTGTCTCAAATTCATCCTATTGGGGTTGTGGGCCAACCCATTTGTGGGCCAAACCACAAAACCAAACACTTTTTGGTTTAAGTAAAAAATTTGACTTGGATATAAACAAAAAGGAGTAGCAGCCGCAAGAAGTAATTAGTTTTCGTGTGAGAAAAAGTGCCAGCTGTCACCTTTTGCTAGTTGGGAGAAAAACGAAGAGAGAGAAAGAGCTAGAGAGAGAGAAACCTCAAGGTCTTGCTGAGACGAAATTTTACCCGCGTGATCCTCTCTTCAGACTCTACTCATCTATCGATTCAGATTTCAGATTTCTCTTCGTTTGGTAATACCTTTCCAAACCCACTTCTTTGACATCCAAACCCACTTCTTTGACAGTTGTAATTTTTGGAGGTGATTTTATAGTAATTTCGCTTAATTGGTATTGGTGATATTATTGTCATGCGAATATTTCAGATAGACCTGTGTATTCTCATTATTGTGATAGTGGAGATTTTTTATTGGATTAGATCCCGTGATTTTTTCCAATTTGGATTTTTCACGTAAAAATCTTGGTATCCCGTGCCTTTATTTTTCTTTCATTTTATTATCACTGTTGGTATTATTATTTAGTGATTTGATTTATTCCTATTTTAACTGATAATTGGGAAAAAAGGAATTTGTCTTGGGCTAATTCTCATATTGTGTGCATGTACCGGTATCCCTTTCCTAACAAGTGGTATCAGAGTAGTCAGATTAGGCTGTTCATTTGTACTAGTTAAAAATGGATGATTTGGATAGTGGTTATATGATAAAATTGAATGCCACTAATTATTCGATTTGAAAGACTACCTGTATTGCAGAGATTTGTTTGAACCTGTTCTAGGGAATAAACGTATACCAAGTGTTATGAGTGATGAAAAATGGGCTGTTTTGCACAGAAAAACTGTTGGTAATATTAGAAAATAAATTGATCAAAGTATTTTTCAATATTTTGCTAACAACATCAGAGCTAATATATTATGGAAAAAGCTTGAAAGTATGTATGAACGGAAGACCGGTTTGAACAAGGCTAGTTGTTTGAAGCAAATTATTCGGATGAGCTATAAAGATGGGGAAGATATGATTGAACACCTGAGTAATTTTCAAAAATTGATAAACCAGGCAACTACGTTAAATTTGAATTTGGATGACGAAATACAGGCTTCATTATTATTCAGTTCACTACCGGATAGTTGGGAAACTATGTTGGTCTCCGTCATCAATTCAGTTCCCAATGGTGTGTTGACCATGGCTATTGCAAAAGAGGCCGTGATGAATGAAGAGTTCAGAAGGAAGGAACAAGAAATTATCTATGAGTCCCGGCCCTGGTGACGGAAAAGAAAGAAGGAAAAGGGAGAAACAAAAGTAGAGAACCCCACAACAGGAATGACAAATGCAGAGGCAGATCTAAGTGGCGAAAAAATATTGCATGCTATTATTGTAAGAAGAATGGGCATTATATGAAAGAATGCAGAATCCTAAAATGGGAACAAACTGAGAAAATGGTAAGGAGAAGGTAAAAGGTGATGAAGAGATTACAGCAGTTGTGGCAGCTCATGATGATATGTTTGTGTTCTGTGATGATGGTCAAATGAATATTACTCATTATGACAGCGATTGGATAGTTGATTTGGGTGCATCCTACCATGTTATTTTTCACAGGCATTTCTTCTCAACCTATATCGAAGAAGATTTTGGATATGTTAGGATGGGAAATGAGATCTCATACAAAGTTATTGATATGGGAGACATATACTGGATGCCAACTGATATTAAGAAATGCTCGACATGTCCCTGATAGTCGCCTTAATCTTATCTCTACAGGAAAACTTGACGATGAGGGTTACCATAGCTTGCAAGGTGGAGACAAATGAAAACTCAACAAAGAAAATTTCGTTATTGTTAGAGGAACGAAGCAGAGTACCCTCTACTTAATGCAAGCCAAGTTGGGAAAGAGAAAAGTCAATACAGTTCGTAATTTATCAATTGACTTTTGGCATAGACGACTTGGGCACATGGATGAAAAAGGAATTCAGACACTTGTTCGCAAACAACTCCTATCTGAAGTTAGAGGTAATGCACTTAAACCCTGTGTTGACTGCATTTATGGAAAATAACACAGAGTTGCATTTCAAAATTTTCCTTCATCTAGAAAATTGAATCCGTTAGAATTGGTGCACATTGATGTTTGCTATATGAAAGATAAGTCTCTTGGTGGTGCTGTTTATTTTGTAAATTTTATTGATGACTTTGCTAGAAAGGTTTGGTGTTTTGCCTTGAAATCCAAAGATTAGGTTTTGGATGTATTTAAAGATTTTCATAACAAATTGAAAGAGAAACTGGCAAGTAGTTAAAGTGTATTTGTACTGATAATGGTGGTGAGTACAAAGGACCATTTAAAATCTAGTGCAAGTCCCGTGGGATCAAATTGGAGAAAACTGTGCCAAAAACTCCTCAAGAGAATGGAGTAGTAGAGAGGATGAATAGATCCATCACTGAATGAGTCAGATGTATGCTCTCTAATGCTAAGTTACCAAAATCCTTTTGGGGTGAGGCAATGAGGACTGCAGTTGATTTGATCAATCTTTCTCCATCAGTTCCTCTAAATGGTGACATCCCAGAGAAAGTATGGATGAAAAAAGATATATCTTTTAAGCACTTGTGAGTTTTTGGTTGCCGGGCATTTGTTCATATTTTCAAAGATGAGACGTCAAAACTTGATGAAAAATCAAAGCAATGTGTTTTCTTGATTTATGGAAATGAAGATTTTGGTTATAGGTTGTATGATCCTATTGAGAAGAAAGTGATCAGAAGCACAGATGTTGTCTTCTTTGAAGATCAAACCATTGAAAACATTGATAAAAGTGACAAGTCAAAATATTCAGATGACATTCATGCTAATTTAAATTCAGATCCAGATCCAATTACAGTACCTGTTAATTTTAATCAAGGGGGAGTTGAGACAAAGCAGAGAGAGTGTTAATGATGGTGATAATCTTACTACTGATGAACCTGAGCATGAGATGTCACTTACTCCACCACCGCCACCACAAGATGAGTTTAGGAGGTCTATCAGAAAGATGAAACCTTCTAACTGATATAATCCTCATGAATATGTGTTATTGACAGATGGAGGAGAGTCAGAATCCTACTGTGAGTCTCTAGAGCATGAGAATAAAGAAGATTGGTTCCGAGCCATGTAAGAGGAGATAGTGTTCCTGAATGAGAATCATACTTATGAGTTAGTAAAACTGCTTAAAGGTAAGAAAATTCTGAAGAACAAATGGATTTACAGGTTGAAAACTCAGAAACACAACTTACAACCAAAGTACAAAACGAGATTGGCTGTGAAGGGATTTAGTCAAAAAAAGAGTATAAATTTTGAAGAAATCTTCTCTCCTATGGTAAAAATGTCATTAATTCGAGTTATTCTTGGTATTGTAACCAGTTTGAATTTAGAGATCGAACAACTTGATGTGAAGATAGGCTTCTTGCATGACAATTTGGAAGAGGAGATCTACATGGAGCAACCAGAAGGATTAAAAAAAAGTGGTAAGAAAAATCTTGTATGTCGTTTCAAGAAGAGTTTGTATGGGTTGAAACAGGCACCGAGACAGTGGTATAAGAAGTTTGGCTCCTTTATGACAGACCATGAGTACCATAGGACTTCTTGTGACCACTGTGTTTATGTGAAAAAATTTTTAGATGGTGATTTTGTTATTCTCTTGCTATATGTTGATAACATGCTGATTGTTGACCGTGATACTATAAAAATTGACAGGTTGAAAAAGGAGTTAAGTAAATCTTTTACAATGAAAGATTTGGATCCGGTTAGACAAATACTGGAGATGAAAATCTCACGTGACAGGCAAAATGGAAAGCTCTGGTTGTCTCAAGAAAAATACATTGAGAAAGTACTCAATAGGTTTAATATGAGTAAGGCTAAAGAAGTCTCAACTCCACTTGCGGGTTACTTTAAACTGAACATCAAGCAGTATTCTACAAATGAGAAAAATAAAGAAGATATGAAAAAGGTTCCTTATATCTCGGCAGTTGGTAGTTTGATGTATGTCATGGTTTGCACTAGACCAGATATTGCTCATGATGTTGGAGTAGTCAGTCGATATCTCTCTAATCCTGGTAAGGAGCATTGGAATGCTGTTAAATGGATTCTCAGGTATCTCAAGGAAACTTTCAAATTATACTTATGTTTTGGCAATAGTAAAATTATGCTAGATGGGTACACTGATGCAGATATGGCAGGTGATGTTGACAATAGAAAATCCACATCTGGGTACTTGATGATCTTTGCAGGGGG
The DNA here is from genome assembly GCF_036785885.1 of Coffea arabica. Classification (NCBI taxonomy): domain Eukaryota; kingdom Viridiplantae; phylum Streptophyta; class Magnoliopsida; order Gentianales; family Rubiaceae; genus Coffea; species Coffea arabica. The sequence goes on from NC_092313.1 coordinate 32,126,113, forward strand.
AGCAGTGTCATGACAAAGTAAGTTACAGAAGTGTATCGCCCTTTGTAGTACGGAGGCGGAGTACATCACAACCACTGAAACATGCAAGGAGACTCTTTGGTTGCAGAAATTCCTTCAGGAGTTGGGCATGAAATAAGAAAAGTATAATCTTTACTGTGACAGTCAGAGCGCTATTCATTTGTGTAAGAACTCTATATTCCACTCTCGATCCAAACATATTGATATGAGGTATCATTGGATTCGGGAAGTATTGTATTCTAAGTTATTGACACTTGAGAAAGTGCATACAAATGATAATGGTGCTGACATGTTTACCAAAACATTACCTAAGGAGAAACTCTTATTTTGCAGACAAGAAATAAGTTTGGTTAAACCCTCCAAATTAATTGGAGGGGGAGATTGTTGGGTTTATGGGCCAGCACATTTGTGGGCCAAACCACAAAACCAAACACTTTTAGGTTTAAGTCAAAAATTTGACTCGGATATAAACAAAAAGGAGTAGTAGCCGCAAGAAGTAATTACTCTTCGTATGAGAAAAAGTGTCAACCGTCACCTTTTGCTGGTTGGGAGAAAAATGAAGAGAGAGAAAGAGCTAGAGAGAGCTAGAGAGAGAGAAACTTCAAGATCTTGATTGGAGGGTGATTCGAAATCCGATTGAAACGAAATTTTACCCACACGGTCCTCTCGTCAGGCTCTATTCATCTATAGATTCAGATTTCGGATTTCTCTTCGTTTGGTAACACCTTTCCAAACCCACTTCTTTGACAGTTGTAGTTTTTGGGGGTGATTTTGTAGCAATTTCGCTTAATTGGTATTGGTGACATTATTGTCATTCGAATATTTCGGGTAGACCTGTGTATTCTTATTATTATGATAGTGAAGATTTTTGACTGGATTAGGTCTCGTGATTTTTTCCAATTTGGATTTTTCACGTAAAAATCTTGGTGTTATGTGCATTTATTTTTCTTACATTTTATTATCACTACTGGTATTATTATTTGGTAATTTGGTTTATACCTATTTTAACTGGTACTTTGAGAAAAAAGAATTTGTCCTGGGGTAACTCTGATATTGTGTGCCTGTACCGATATCCCTTTCCCAACACATCCTTCATCTATTTTAAGTTCTGTGTGAGCAAGGAACAAATGAAATCGAGCTTGTCGCCTACGAAAACAACAACAAAGAGAGAAACAAGATCAGGCTTAATTCCCCAGAGTAACTCCAATGCCTAAATTAATTGGTTGCCGAGAAAGGCTTAAGCTCGGGAGTTTAGTAAGTGGATAGGATTCAATTACCTTTAGAGGTGGGAATGTGCTAGTTTTTAAAACCCAAATGGTTGGTACAGATCGTAGGGAAACGATCAATCAATCAAGTTGCTTCTGATCGCTGTTACATTAGACGGTGGGTGTCACATCAATCACTGTACCTAGAGTGAGCTAGAGGATGTTCTTGGGTAGGTTTCCTTCCTGAGTTAATCGTGATGAGGAAAGAGCTTAGGAGGCAGTTGAGGTAGCATTTGATTGAAGCCAATGATATATCAACTTTAACGATGAAGATGGCGACCAATCCAGCCAATGATCTATCAGCATTTGATTGAAGCTCAATCAGTTGAAGCATCATTTTATTGAAGATCAATAAATACACCAGCAATTAGATCAAAGGCGACCAATCAACATGTTTCAATCTTCCCTCACATAAGATTCTCTTTTGCATTGTTAAATTCATAGATAAACACACAACGTAAGTAGGATGGGGAGGAAAAGAGTGGTACATAGAAGAGTGAGAGGGACCAAAAACTTTGTATATATAGGGAGTTCAAACTCCTCCTAAATGGTATAATGTGAGATAGGGGTATGCAACGAATTTGAATTAGATAATTTAGAAGTTTGAATTCGAAATTTTTCAAAAATTTGGCAGCAAAATTACCGACCAAATTCGATTTTGAATTCACCAGTTCCGAATTCAAATTTGATTTCGAATTCAATTCGGAATTCGGTAAATTCCAAATTCACCGAATTCGGAAACCTTTTTCCCCCCTTTTTTTTCCTTTCTTGTTAGATGTATTGTTATATAATATAAATTTTATATTACATATATTATAAAAAATATTATTATATAAATATATGTATATTAATATATGTATTATAAAACGAAATCGAAATCGAAAATTTCAATTTTGATTTCTAATTCCAATTTCAAAAACTCCATTACCAAATTCGCATAATTTGAAATCGAAAATTCCAATTTCAATGCTGAATTCTGAATTCAATTGGAATTCGATCGATAAATCGAAATTTTTCAATTTTGCACACTCCTAGCATGAGAGATGGACTCAAACTACTATTATAGGTTGTACTGAGATAGGCCTCCTAATTGCCTCTAATTATTATTATTAAGAATCCTATCCATATCTATTTGTGTTTATTTATATTACTGGTTAGTCAGAAATTATCTTAGTTTATAAATGTTATACTTGGTCATGTAGGATAAGAAATAAAGTTATATTGGGTCAGATATTGAAGGCCTCCTCTCACAATTGACATTAACTAGTTAGCTTTCTTTTCTATAAAGTATAATTGTCAATTTATGATGCTGATAATTGTCAATTTATGATGCCAAGTGGGCTAATAAATTTGGATATTAGTTTGTTTTGTTGTTGCAGAGTTTAAGAAACTTCAACCTACTAAACTTAAACAACTCCATTTTTGTTTTTACAATTTGTTTCTTCAACTCATCACTCATCACTTGTTGTATTTGACAAGGCGGACACGTGGACGGTGGATAGGGGGAACACGTACTGATGGACGACCAAGATTACAATTAGGCAAACTACTTAATGATTGATTAATTTTTTTTCTTTCATTATTTCCTATCTGAGTTTCTTTTGGAATTGTTTGTATTCTTTTGTAATGTTTATCTTTTGGTTAGAGTATAGAGTTTGTTTAGGTAGGAGTTTATTTGGATGATTTATTTGAGATAATTACTGTAGCACTTTTTGTAATGTGATGTATGTGAGATAAAAAGGTAATTGGGAAGATAAAAAAGTGATTGGAATTTGTGAAGCAAATTAGTTTATTTCAAATCTTTTCAATCCAAACCTACTCATAGTTTAGTCGTGGTTAACATGAGTTCAAGAAATATATTGCTTTTAATGAGAATATAATTAGTAACCTAATAAATGATTCACTATCCATATGAGAGAGAATCAATTAGAACATTTTTTGGTATAATATGATTCCAAATATTATACAAAGTGGGACAGAAAGTGGCACAAGGTATGGAACAGAAGATCCGTTGCGTTTAGAGAGGCTAACAAGGCTGCAAATATATTGTCCAATGTGGCCATCTCTCATCCTCAAGAGCCTATTAGAATTTATGATAATCTGAATGAGATAACCTCAATTGGCTCGAGGGGAAATCTAGTTAAATAGACTAGGGGTGCCTTCTATTCAGAGAATTTAGGCTGATTAAGTTGTCTTGTTCCTGTTTTGGAAGGGTTCATTCCCACTATCACTTTTGTAATTTTTGGTGGTCCATGAATCAGGCTGATTAAGTTGTCTTGTTCCTGTTTTGGAAGGGTTCATTCCCCCTCTCACTTTCGTAATTTTTGGTCCATCAATAAATTTTGGGGTGGCATCCATCCCCGAATTCGAGGTTAGCCAAAAAAAAGGGGTTAATTCCACTTTGTCCCCCCAAACTTTGGACGATTACCCACTTCAGTTCCTAAACTTCAAAATGGGATACTAAAATCCCTAAACTTATAAATATCTCCCAATTAAGAAAAATTGTTGACAGAATCCTGAATGTCGTTGGTGGTCGAAGTGTCCCATTTTATAAGTTTAGGGATTTAAGTGTCCCATTTTATAAATTTAGGGACTTAAGTGTCCCAATTTATAAGTTTTAGGGGCTTAAGTATCCCATTTTGAAGTTTAGGGACTGAAGTGGGTAATCATCCAAAATTTGGGAGGACAAAGTGGAATTAACCCAAAAAAAAGTAGAAAGGATTTGAACTTTTTCCAAATTAAAATTTGAAGAAAATCTCAAAATATATATATAGTCAAAATGTAACTGAAAAAAAAGATTTCTAAAGAGTCAAAGTAAAATGTCTATGAATCTAAATAGATGTTTGTAATTGTATACTTGATACAATTTTGTTAATATCTTCTATAATGTGCTAAAGCCAATAATTGTACATCTTCAATGTGTACAGTGTACACCAAACCAGTCAAATATGTATAAGAAATGTGAATTTTTTTTATTTATAACCTCTTTCATGCAAAACAAAAAATTAGGGAAAATAACTTGTTTCATCCCTCACATTTCACAAAAATATTCTTTTCGTCCCTCACTTTTAAAATGAAGCAATTTCGTCCCTGACATTTAAAAATTAAAGCTTTTACATCCTTGAACCTAATTTTCAATCTGAACCAAACCACTTATCAACCTGATTACAAATTTTGGAGTTATAATTGGTAGATTATTTGGTTAACTCAATTTGAATATAACTCAACTTGAATTCCTATATTGTTATTGTATACACTGATGGTTTTATATACGTACCATATCATTTCAATTTAAATTTAAATACCAAATTTTGTATATATGATACACATCTAGACTCGTAAGCGAATATATTAACGGTGCATGAAAAGATTTACCCAAAAGAAAAATCCTACTATTCCAAGACAAATAATGGACTTTATGTTATAATATTTATTTTTGTGGTTTGATAAATGTTATCTGAATATGATGAAATTGACCGAGTGACCTATAAATTCTATCTCCAAAATTTATTACTGAGTTATTGGATGGTTTGATTCAGATTGAAAATTAGATTCAGGGATGTAATAGCTTTAATTTTTAAATGTCAGGGATGATATTGCTTCATTTTAAAAGTGAGGGACGAAAAGAATATTTTTGTGAAATGTGAGGGATGAAATAGGTCATTTTCCCAAAAATCTTTATTAAACTAAATTGATTTTATGAGTACTAAGTGACTAAATTATAAAATATTAGAATATTATGACTATGTTAGTTATCAAATGGTATTGCTTAAGATCTACTTTAGTATCTAACAGTTAGTTAAGAAAAAACTTTTTAAAAAAACGGAAAGTCATGGTAACAAAATATGAAAAATTATGTAGTATGATAGAAAATGTAACTTTCCATGACATTATCTTCAACATTTATTGGCCATAAAAGAGAGAAAATACTAAAGTAAATCGTTGATAAGTATGAAAAGACAAAAAAATAAAAAATAGTAGTGTTTTCTTTATGCAACTGAATTAAAATATTGAAGAATAAATGAGTCTTTAAAACACAAATGCTTTCATGCCAACCATCTCAATATGACATTTAAAAATAAAATAGCAAATATAAGGTTTATTGCTAGGCTTATGTTATATCAGATATCTTGATGTTTTATCCTTTTGAGTCTTTTTCAACAACTTTATTTAGATAATAAGAATCATGGTTGTAACTCTTAGGTTTTTGTACCTATATTTCATAAATTATATTGAACCGAGTCCATATTGCAATAAAAGTTATACCTAAATAATATTGAAATTTGTAAGTGAGTTTGTATTAGTTATATACTTTAACACAAAGACAACCGTCCGTTTTCAATTATTAGACAAAGTAAAAACTCATAATGTAAAAAATAAAAGTTATCTTATAATGTTATATTAAATATTCTCAAAAAAAAAGAAATAGCTTTTTGTTAATTTTGAGAAGGAAATCACTTCATGTGTTGCACACTAAAGTAGACAACGAACTAAAGAATGGATAAAGAAAGAAAGTCTATAAAGCTTGTACACCATACAACTCTTTACTATGTTTACCAATTTTGTTATTAGTCATAGAAGAGTTTGTAGAATTTTGTTCAATCTTTTTGTTTAGAGTTTAAAATTTGATGTGCAACATGTATTTTTCAACTAAATCAATTGCATCTCTTTATAAAGCCATAGTCATGGTATTGCACTTGACAGTGGGCTCCTTTTGTTTTTGATTTGCTCTAAGAACTATAATATAGGACCAATTCAACTTTAAACATTAATAGATTTTTTCACATTTGATTTTTCTTGCATACAATGACATTACTTTTGATTAAGTTCAATTTCATATATTTAAGCAATATTGTTCATTTCATACACGTGCAAAGCACGTGCATTTGGCTTTAAACTTGAGAAGGTAATACTTGAAGGCTTGATTGCAGAAAAATATGCAAGTTAACATACCACCTGGAATAATTTAAGCACCGTATGGGACAATTGGGGTGAAAGATTCTAGATTGGCACTTGACATTAGAAACTTCTGCATCAAAGGTTTTTCCCCTGCCAATGCAATCGACAACGTGTTGACAAAGAATTTAGTACACCATCTCCTCTGTATTTCACTGGACCGGTTCCGTTTGAATTAGCTGTTTTTTGGGATGTTTTTGAAAAACTTTGCTGTAGCAGAGTTTTTAGAATATATTTTGGAATATTTTTAGAAAATATTTTGGGATATTTAAGAGTAGAAAAGTTTCTAGAATATATTTTGAGATATTTTTTAAAATTTTAAAAAAATTTAAACTAATTTTTAGATTACCTTTTAAAGTACTTTTTTAAAAATTTTAGTTTTTGAAAAACATCCCAAAAACAGAGTATCCAATAGGAAAAATTCATACAATAAAAGTTGCCTATGTTTCAGATGCATTAAATGTTTGGAACAAATTTGAGGACCTGTACAATGAAGGAAAGGACATACAATGTCCAAACGATCAAGACTGAAAGCAGTGGCATAAATAAGTTTGAACAAAATGCTAATAGATTGTACACAACGGCAGTATCTAGAGATATTAGTCATTGCATATAATCCTTTGACGGAGCCAAGGGAGGCTAAGGGGGGCCATGGTCCCCCCTAAGTTTTGAACAATTTAATGCATAATATGTAAATATATGTATAAGATAAACTTGGCCCCCCTAAATTTTTACAATTTTAGTTTATATTACGAGAGTTTTTATATATATGTGTGTGTGTATGAATTAGCCACTTTTGATTTAATTTTTTCTTCAAAAAAAGTTATTTATTTTTTATTGTGCTAATTATTTAATGTTCAAAAAATTAAACATATAATTGATGATCCATAGTAAATTGACCCAATTTGATATATTAGAATAAAAGACTCAATTCATAATTATCAATGGGTTAAAACAAAAAATAATTACTTTATTGGTCCGTATACAATTATGCAACTTAGCCTAATTGATAAAAAAATTTAAAATTAGTGATCTATTCTCTTGTTGACCCATAAACAAATTTACAAATAATTACTTGAAGGTTTGGTGAAGACAAGAAATTGAGTGACCTATCCTATTGTTGATAAATTGATTCTATTTGTTCTTACTCTTCTTGTGTCAACTGCAACTATAGAACAGGTATTTTCAATTATGAATATAATCAAAACAAAGCTCCAAAACAAGATAAAAGATAATTTCTTGAATAATTGTCTAACAATGTATATAAAAAAAAGGAAGTTGTTCAAAAATTTAGTACTGATTCAATTATAGATGAATTTAGTTCTATGAAAGAACGTAAAGATCAATTTACTTTTAAGAAAGGAGGTTGAAATTTCAAGGTATGCTAACATAACTTTTATCTTACAATTTTAGTTTATATTACGAGAGTTTTTATATATATGTGTGTGTGTATGAATTAGCCACTTTTGATTTAATTTTTTCTTCAAAAAAAGTTATTTATTTTTTATTGTGCTAATTATTTAATGTTCAAAAAATTAAACATATAATTGATGATCCATAGTAAATTGACCCAATTTGATATATTAGAATAAAAGACTCAATTCATAATTATCAATGGGTTAAAACAAAAAATAATTACTTTATTGGTCCGTATACAATTATGCAACTTAGCCTAATTGATAAAAAATTTAAAATTAGTGATCTATTCTCTTGTTGACCCATAAACAAATTTACAAATAATTACTTGAAGGTTTGGTGAAGACAAGAAATTGAGTGACCTATCCTATTGTTGATAAATTGATTCTATTTGTTCTTACTCTTCTTGTGTCAACTGCAACTATAGAACAGGTATTTTCAATTATGAATATAATCAAAACAAAGCTCCAAAACAAGATAAAAGATAATTTCTTGAATAATTGTCTAACAATGTATATAAAAAAAAGGAAGTTGTTCAAAAATTTAGTACTGATTCAATTATAGATGAATTTAGTTCTATGAAAGAACGTAAAGATCAATTTACTTTTAAGAAAGGAGGTTGAAATTTCAAGGTATGCTAACATAACTTTTATCTTTTATTAATTGAAAATAGTTATATTTATATTGCATAGTTATATTTTAATTTTTGCACAAGTGACATATTGGAGCATCTTCTCATAATGTACAATTTGGGTAGTTTGTGATGTTATAAGATATTTAATCAAAGGTTTTTTTTGTCCTAATTTTTGTTATAACTATGCTACATATTTATGAAATGGACATACCTTTATAATTAAAGTTAATATTTGATATTTTAAGATGTCATACATTTAAATAAATAAAAATTATTTTGAACATAACATATTAAGATAATTTTGTTCAGAAAAATTTTGGCCTCCCTCCTAAGAAAAAAATCCGGGCTCTATTCTATAGTCTATAGAATGGACATTTTCAATTATGAAGATAATCAAAACAAAGCTCCAAAACAAGATAAGAGATAATTTCTTGAATGTTTGCCTAACAATGTACATAAAGAAAGTAAGTTGTTTGAAAATTTAGCATTGATTCATTAATTATACATGAATTTAGTTCTATGAAAGAACATAAAACTCAATTTACTTTTACTAAAAGAGGATGAAGTTTCAAGGTATGTTAACATAACTTTTATCTTTTTTTAATTGAAAATAGTTATATTTATATTGCATAGTTATATTTTTGTTTTGCACAAGTGACATATTGGAGCATCTTCTCATAATGTGCAACTTAGGTGGTTTGTGATGTTATAAGATATTTAATCAAAGGTTATTTATTGTCTTAATTTTAGTTATGACTATGTTACATATTTATGAAATAGATATACTTTTATAATTAAAGTTAATATTTGATATATTAAGATGTCATATATTTAAATAAATGAAAATTATTTTGAACATAACATATTAAGGTAATTTTGTCGAAAAAAATTTGGCCCCTCTAAGGAAAAATTCCTGGCTCCGTCACTGATCCTTTCACAAGCCATTTGAACTGCTAAACTTAGAAATAAAGAAGAGAGAATGGAGAATTGTGGAGTATCCATTAGAAGATTTCAGAGGTATTATAGTTACATTAAGTTGAAAGACAGCTAAGTCTCATAGTGAAAAGAAAATGCCAAAGTAAATACCTCAATCATATATCAGCAGCAAATTAGTAATAAGCCTAAAGAATGGAAAAAGAAAAGAGGGAAAAAATTAGAGAAAAATGAAGGTCTGACCTCGTCTCCAATGATATGTCTTACTCCCTCCGTCCCATTCATTTAGTTATACTTTCCATTTTGGAATGTCCCATTCATTTTGTCATATTGGAAAAGTCAAAGCAACTTTTACACTCTCTTTCCAATATAACCCTTCTTTTTAATTATACATTCAAATTTAAAATTTGAATTTGAGAGGATAAAATTGGAAAGAGAAGTACAAACATCACAATTAAATAATTATTTTTAAAAAGTTGGATTCTCCAAATATAACCAAATGAATAGGACGGAGGGAGCATTAGTTTTCCCAAATATAGCTGACAATCACCAACCTTTTTGTCATCAGAAAGTACAGTTGGTTGCACGACAAATATATGCATTCATGGGCTGGCTTTTCAGTAGTCAACCAACATTCAACCCCACTATGAAGAAATTTATTAATCGACTTGGGGGTACGTGTCAAATTGAGAAATCATAATATTGACAGGATTCTAGATAATGGCAGGAGATGAGAAAACAAATTAGTAAGGATAAATTAGACATTACAAAAAAGGAAAAAAAACATGATTATAATATATATACATATATCAATTTTTTCCTACTTATTTGTGTCTCTGTCCACAGTCCATTCCAAGGCTATGCTAAACAAGGCTGCAGCTGTCCTACGTTACTATCAAGTCCTATAAGGCTAAAAGTTGGGCTTGATCAAATAGATTAAGAATTAAGTATAACACAATGGATTTACATAAAAAAGTAAGATTTGCTCTGCCACGTGTTGGACAAAAGAAAGCAATTTTTATGTTTGGACATAAAAATGGTAGAAGATTTTCTAGGCACACCTTATGATCTGCGAGTAGCAGTTCTTGGATATGACAAAATAATCCACCAATTTGATCAAAACCATGGGCATTACGTCGTATACAGAGTAGTGGGAGGACCAACAGCTTTGTATATAGTAACAGTTCACGTGATTTGCACGTGATTGTAATATATTAAAATATATTATTCTTTAGATACTAAAATTTTTTTATAAAACTTTGATCATCAACATCATAATATAGTATTTTTATGTTATTTATTTTTTTAAACTTGTTACTTTTAAAAATTTTATTAAATGAAAAGAGACAGAAAACATTCCAAAGTCGCTGACATATCTCTTAGAATTGAATTTGAAATCATGAACCAAATACTTTTTGGATTATAACTTGAACTCTAACATATCAAATATTGATAATATCATGTTTTACCAAAATTATCATATATTCATGATTCTATTGCACATAAACCTCAATCATCACAATTTTTTATAAACGAAGAATATAATTAAGTTTGAAAAATAAACATACATGTAATTTGAATTCTTTGTATTATGATAATTCTATTTTTTTCAATAATGGAGTATAAATAATCCACCACGTAAAGTTTTTTTGGCTTGTACATTCTAATAATTAAAATTTTATAGATAGAGATAGTTGAAATTTTTCTATTATCCTTTTCCTTTATTCATGTTTTTAGCACAATTCAATGCGAAGCAAAAGCAACAAGTCTATTTTTTTCATATGAGCACAATATTTTTGGTTTTTGACAGGTGCCGAACCTGTGCAATAATAATTACTAAAAAATCCTAATTATCACCACAATTAATTATAGAACAAATCCAAGTACTGGAGTAGGGACCCTAGGTGTGCAATGGATTACTCGATTCACCCTGTTTCCGAAGAGTTTGCTTGATCCGATATACCTGAACTGTCTATAAAAATATTAAATTTGCATACAATGGCAAGTAGGGTCGATTCCACGGGGAACGGGTAGGAAGTTGTTTCTTTCCAAGTCAATAGAATAAAATTGGGAGATGATTAATGGGGTGAAAATGGAAATAAAATAAATAAAATTCAAAAGATAGCTCCACAAGTACAAATTACTAAAAAAATATAGTAATTAATAAAATTCTATCCAAAAGATCAACTTTTCAGGTACGGTCCAATTAAATGATCATCGATACAAAGATATTTCATCCATCCATCACTAGATTGGTTATAGTTATCAACAAGCTCTGACAACCAATTCTTCCTTACTTTTTCGATGGTCAAGGTACGACCATTGACTGCTTCTCTAACCAGAAAATAACTCTAGGTACGACCGTAGGAATTTAGTTATCCAATTGCATTAAAGTTAGAAAAATCCAACCTTAACCAATAAACATGCTAAAAGGGTTTATTTAAATTAGATTTTGCGTTCCTCCAACATAAAGCCAATTATGGTGGTTGTCACTAGGTATCAACTAAACGAACAATTACGGATTCAATTTAGTTAATGTGACAGTAGACTATTAAATTAAATCAAATATCCGGCCATTGATACTCAATTAATAAAATACTCATGAACAATTAATCCAGGAAACGCATGAATAGTAACAAATTGGAAGAAATAATGAAAGTTTGATTAGATCTCACAGATATTATGGACCGCGCCTTCGCGTCGACCTTTGGATAGAGGAGAAAACTAGTCGCTTCTCATCGTAACAATTTCACGTGATTTGATTGATTCCATCCACACAAACATCAAAGAATTTGGAACAATGAAGTACCGAAAAAAGAAAAAGGAAAAAGTCTTCCTTTTCTCTGCGTTGGTGTTCGTACTGAAGCCGAAAAGTACAACGCAAAAGCCAATGAAAATTATACAAGGCCAAAGCAAAAGCAAAAGAGTCAAAAGCGTCAAAGCCAAAAAGCAACCGAAAGTCTACAACGTCTGACCGCTATGGGAAAAGAAAACTAAAACTAATATATCAATCTGCCACTGGCCATTTGGTCCAGTGGTCATCACCATTAAAGGTGATGCTGGAGGTCAGGGGTTCAATCCCTGCCTCCCACAAATTTGTCACAATTTGTGGCGGTCTTAATTGACCTTCATCGATGGAGTTTGTACTCACATCGAACCCTCTCCCCTTCCCTTTAGACTAGGCTAGATTAGGTTATAGGACATCTATCGTTTCGACAAAAAAAAATTAGACAAGAATCTGGCTTTTCTAATTGCTGCTGAAGACCAAAGGAAAAAGACGTCTAACGGAACAAAAGCCAAAGCTCCTCTGATTGATATGACGTGAATCTGGCCCTCTTTTTCTTTTGTTGCCGCCACCCCAGAGACCAAGAAACGTCTGCAGTTTTACTTTCTTTTGGAGCCTGGGCTTTGATTCCATGCATCTGGTTCACGTTGGCTTGGTTTCCTAGTTAGCCTTGCTGCTACTAATCCCGCGGGTCTGGTTTTGGGTATCCTCTACAATTTCTGGAGTGAGCACGTCATGAAATAAAGAGTCTTCTGGAATTTCGCCTTGCGGAAGCACTTTGTACACCAACCACCTACAATTTATACAAATACGAAATATGAGCAAAAACTAAATACCTAGCACAGTAAGTAGCCAAAATTAGGGTGGAATAACAGTGTAAAATGTGCTCAATAATTGCTCTATCAGTTTTAGTATTAGTTTTTTTGATAATCATGAAATTGGAATGAGAACTGTGGCTAATTAATAATTTTAATATTAATTTTTTTGTATATTGCAATGTTTTATTTTTTTAATTGCCAACTTTTAATCCATAACCGCTATCATTATTATCAATTATTGGAATGTACTAAATCTGTCTAATTATAATTGTCACCATAAATGAAATTTACTTAATTTTAAAGCTTTTTATTTCATAACCACTTCCATTATTCACTAATATTGCAATACAATAAATATATATAATCATTAGAAAAATAAGGGTATTTTGGACATCACCAAAAACAATTTGGATAGCATTTTCATTTTATCATTCTTCATTTTAAATTTACTCTTATTATAATTTTTATTTTATCATTGGAAATGGCTTCTCACTTAATGGATGGGCTTGGTTTGCTCAAAACAATACAAATGAAGCATTACTATATTATTGTCAAAATGTTTATCTTCTCTTGGATATCAATTATTTGGATTTTGTCTTTGGTATTATTTGAATTGTATTCTAAATTTTTAATTCATTTGCTATTTATTTTATGTCATTTTATAAATAGTTTTCAATTTTTCTTGTTTTGATTGGTATCTATTAATGATAATAGTGGTTTGCATGGTACTATTTCAGATTTTTTTTCCAGTTTAATATTGCTTTTTCAATTATAAAGGTGTCATCATTTTTTATATAATGAAATTCCTTTGGGTGCTAACAGATGTCGAGCTTGTGCAATAATAAATGGCTACTCAAAAAGATACAAATTTTGTATATAGGGTGAGTAGGGTCGAATCCACAGGGATTGAAAAAAATTCGTTTCTTCTAGAGTTCAGAGTCTTGGGGGATTTTTATCTAAATGAGAATAATTAAACAACTCAAATAAAATAAATAATTGAATAGAAAACTAAATGATAATTTCTTAAAATTGAACCAATAATAAATAACTCTAACCAAAAAATAATTTCGGAGATAGTTTATTTAATTGATCATCGATGCAAAGATAATTTCGTTTATTTATTGATAAACAAGTTATAACTGCCAAACACGCGATGATAATCAACTTCTTCTCACTGTATCGGCGATCAAAGTACGACCGTTAATCACTTCCCTAATCAAAAAATAACCCTAAGTACGATCTTAGAGTTTAATTTTCCAATTGTTTTAAAAATTAGAGAAGCCCTGTTCTAACCAAATAATACGCTACGAGAGTTATTTTAAATTAACACATATGTACTCCTGACACAAACCCAATTATACCAATCATTATTAATTTAAAGCAATTAAATAATTACAGATTTAACTACTCTAACTGGTTTTAAGTTATTATGTTAAATTAAATATTGGGCGTCCTTGATATTCAAATAAAATAACAACCATAAGAAATTAAATCAGAGAACATATGAATACTAGTAAAATAAAAGAAATAAATATAATCAATATGATCTCATAATTTTAGATGAACCAAATCCTCCGTTATTTTTTGACTAGAAAAAGAAATCTAGTTCACCTCTATTGAAGAAATCGCGCTCAAAATAGTCAAACTAATTGACATAACTATTCTCCAAAATATGAGATGAAGTCCGGAAGGAGAGAAGAGAAAGATGTTCCTCTTGTTTCTTACTAAAGAGAAAGATGCCTACTACTAATGTTCCACCTCTAAACGTGAAAGAAAGAATAAAATAGACTATCCTCTCTCTTGATTTATTTCCTACTTCTACTAAGACTACTATTCTAGTCGAGATAGAAAGAATGGACTAGTGTCCTATTAGGCTATTACAAATAAACGACAATCCATTCGGCCAAGTGAATCCGATCATGACTTTGACTCAGAGTTGGAAATCTTCTCATATGCTAAATCTCAAGCTTTCTAGGAAGTGCAAAGTTCTAACTTTGACGTGATCATGCCAAACAGCAAGTTTAGTGAAGAAATCATTCATTTTAATTCTTTTTTATCCAAATCCCTACAACCAGCGATAATTACCAAAAATAAGTAGAATCCTCCAATTAATACAATATTTGGTAAAATAAAAGAGGAAAATAATCATAAAAAATGACAAAAATGCAACCTATTAAGAGCAACATGAAAAATTCTTCATATTGGTAAAAAGTGAATAATTGTAAAATTTACTCATGATATTTATATGAAGATATATAGATGAACAAAGGTTCTCTTGTCCTTGTATGGCTCTCCATTTTCTAGAGAGTATATATTTTTTGAAATTGATTTTTTTTTAAAATCTCAACTAGTGACTAATGAGAAAATTTTCATGCTTCAATTGAGAAATTTTGATACGTATAATAATTGGAAATGAAATCCAAGGTAGGTAAATAGTTTTAATGACCAATTGTCAATTATAATTACCAATACTATTAAAATGTAATCAATTGGAGTGTTTTATTTCTTTAATTAGTGTCACATTAAAATGCAATCATTCTAATTAAAAGACATGAGGGTAATTTATAAATAATAAAAACTAAGATAAAAAAGTGTTTACACTTGCACTCCCTAATACCAACATTCATACTTTTTATATCATAATGATAGACCTCAGATAACTTCCTATAGGTCAATGTTAGAGAAACTCAAACTTTAGTAGGTTGTAGTAAAAGAGTTTAACTACATCTAATATAGGTTTCTAACGTGCTACAATTATTAATTTATTTTCGAATTCTGTAACTATTATCTATATATGTTTATATAATTATTTATCCATTAATTTGTGAGAGATTATTTTAGTTTACAAATATTATATGTGGTCGTATAGTTTACGAAAATATTCTTACATTGGGTTCATCAATTAAACCCATCCTTAGTTATTGCCGGCCTCTTGTCACAATTTACATTAACTAGATAGCTTTCATTTCTAAGAAGTATAATTGTCTATTCATCAGTTATTGCAGGCCTCTTGTCACAATTGACATTAGCTTTTTTTTTTCAACAAACGATAACATCTATTATAAATATTAACACTTGATATTACAAGAGTTAATTACAAAAAGGGGATACTACCCTCATTTCCTTCTTTACTAAATCTATCAGCCATATTGGGAAGTCATGTTCCCATTCAATATTATGCACCAGTTTAACTGCAAAATGAGCTAGTGCATGGCTGATTTCATTTTCTGATCTAGGAATAAACACAAAGGTACACCTGTCAAAGCCTGTTCTAAGTTCCTGCACATCTTCTAGGATAGTTGCAATGCTGTAATCATATTCACTGCATCTATTAATTTGCTCGACTACTGATTTTCAGTCTGTATGTGTGAGGACCCGAAAATTTTCCGAATTTCTAGGCTTTATTTTATTTAATTGCACACTTTTATACCTTTTCTTTATTAGAAAATTCCCCAGATAATTTTTATGAGCAAAATATAGTTTTTTAAATCATTTTCCTAGTATAAGTTAGTTCATGTGAAATTAAGAGCGTATATCGGACGTGGGACCCACTAGTGCGAAAAGTTTGGAAAAATTCGGCCAACTAGGTTAGGTTTTGGATACTGGAATTAATTTACCGGGTGTTAAGAGATAAGTAGAGGTTGCAATTTGGATTGGTGTGAGAGGAAACAAAGTGATAGACTTGCATTAATTAAGTGACAAGTGTCACCTTATGAGTGGAGGTTGCTTTATGACTACTATTCATGTTCTTACCATTGACCAAATAAATCAAAAAAATACCAAAAAATTCACCATTTTTCTCTTCCTCTTGGCCGAGCTCTTCAAGCAACAAAAGAAAGAAAACTCTTCAAGTTTTTGGCTTCAATCTTGCTTCAATCAACTCACTCAACCATCCAATCTTGTTTTTGCTCCATAAAACTACTTAAGGGAGTGATAGTGAGGTGTTGTGTGGAGTTATTTGGAAAGCTAAGAGGACTAGTTGCTCTCTCTCTCTTGTTTCTAAGGTGAGTTGTGAAGAACCACTTTCCTTCCTCTAATGATGCCTAATTTATGATTAGTGGTGGTATGTGATGAAACTTTATGGATTACATCTTGATTTGTGGTTGAATTGGTGAAGTTTTCTATTTATTGGTGATTTTTCTGTTTTAATATGAACATGATTGTGTGGCTATCTATGATGCTTGGAAATGGTATATAATGACTCTAGAAGGTGGAAAAAGTGGATGATTACAACCAATTTCTGGTTTGGAAGAAATTGTAGAAAGTTAGGGTTTTATTGGGAACATTCTGCCCGGTTTTGTAGTTCCTAGTTAAAGGCCGAATTGGCCTTGGCTTAAAACATAAAAGTTGTAGGGAATGGCATTTTAGAGGTGCTTACAAAATTTCAGGTCAATCGGAGTAGCGTAGCTTGAGAAAAGATGGAATTACCCTTGCTGCCCTGGTTTTACCCGAATTTGGGAATTGCTTCTGTAATTGGTTATTTTGGCTAGGAATGCTTCCAAATTGGTTGTTGAGGTCTTCTGATGAAATGTAGCCCTGTTTCTTAGCTTTCAGTTGGCTTTGGAATTTCTAGATTTGGACTTAGGTAGCCTGATTTATGATGTTTGCACTAGAATACGTTCTGTGAATCTGTTTTTGTGGTTCTGGTATAGTAGATTGCATTTTTGACCTGGTTACACTCGAAACTGGGTTGAGTGACCTTCTGTAATATTGTAGCCCTATCTCTTAGCTTCGAAATGGTGGGTCTTACACCTTCATCCAATAATCTTAGTGCCTTTGGTACCATTACCGTAAAATGAGGTCAAAAACTATTTTTTTTCAGGGCTAAAGCTAATTCCATTTCCGGATTTTCTGGTTTCCTCTAATGCTTATGTATGCTTATGGAATCTTATTTCGGTAGTATTTGGCATTGGTTTATGACTTGTAATCGAGTCTTATTGTGCTTATTGGAATATTTTAGGGTTTGACTTTCCTTTCCGATCTTTTTCCTAGCTAAATGACTTATTTTCCTAGCTAAATGACTTGAATGACTTTAAGCCTAGTGAACGGCTTTTGGAAATGAGATTATTTTTGTACGAGATGTTGAGACTGATTTGAGAAAATAATGAAGCCAAAATGGTTGGAAAATTAGGTAAACACAAAGGGCGTGCTGCCCAAATTTTCACACAAGTGAACTACTTTCAAATACGGTTTTCAGAGTCTTCCTTTTCCATATGATTTTCATCAAAACCCTTGTTATATAACCTCTATTTGAATATAATATATAGTGACTTTTAGTCATACAAACGATTCTTTACGATTCCGAAAGAATATTTTCTTAGCCTATCTATTTGTCTTTTGATTTGTCGTTAGTCAAATGTTTTCCATTGGAATTCTATAAGCCTTTTGAGTTTGGTTTTGCGATTGATTTTGAAACCCTAGTTATTTTCATCCTTGGGTCCAAACAACCCTCTATTTACTTGAAAGTCATCTTTACACGCTTTACTCCTAATTAGTCAGGTTTCTTCGTTTCCCCTTAAATGTTTTGCTCGATAAACTATAATGTGTTCTCTTGTTCAATCTTAGGTTTCACTGGTGACTAAGGGTAATATCTGGAAGGATATTTTGCACGTTATTTTGCATAACTA
Source organism: Coffea arabica (assembly GCF_036785885.1). Taxonomy (NCBI): domain Eukaryota; kingdom Viridiplantae; phylum Streptophyta; class Magnoliopsida; order Gentianales; family Rubiaceae; genus Coffea; species Coffea arabica. The sequence continues at coordinate 32,144,565 of NC_092313.1, forward strand.
GGTGAGTGTTCCTTGTTTGCTATATTCCTTGACTTATTGGCTTGTTATTATTGATTGATAATGTGTTAAATACTTTCAATGATTGTTAAAATGAGTTTTCTAGGCGAGTGTGTACTTTATCGCACTCGACCTAAGTAAATGTGAAAGTTTCAATGATTAATGATTAAATGCTAGTTGCGCATGAATGTAAGCCGTTTGGCTGAATTGGGCCCTGCCCTTCGTTACCGATCGACTCGAGCCAGAAGCAGACTCGATCGGGCGATATGGTAACCCTGGGTGAATTTGGTATACTCGAGTATTACCTTGTAGTCCGGCTACGTCCGGATGGGTGGAGTCCGGCCAATGTCCGGATGGGTGGAGTCCGGTCAACGTCCGGAAAAGGGATGAACGAACAAAAGAATGAACGAGGGATTCTACTTACAAAAATGTATTTTTAAACGATTGGAGGAATAAGGGAAAATGTCAGGGGAACGAACGAACAAACAAATAGCTCCATGTGAGCCCGTATTCTTTTAATGAATGTTACTATCGCTTTCCATTGTAAATGTTTCTTGAATTATTGATACTCCATGTTTAATGTATTAAATTGATTGTCTGATTATCTGTTCGGAACCTCACTGAGCTTTTAGCTCACCCCTTTAGTTTTGTTTTCCTTAACAGGGGACGCCGAGCAGAATGAGAGCATAGACTAGCCAGTCTAGTTCTTTTGTTTCTTTTGTAGTGGTTCTCGCCTAGTGCTTGGCACGGGTTGGAGTATGAAGGATTGAGAACCTTTGTATATTCGATCTTTACACTCCCGTTTGGGGATGACAATGTATATAAGTTTCGCTTTAAGTTTTGGATCGTTGCCCTATTTATTCTTGTGATTTATTCAGATTTTAAGTGAGGACTGTAGTGAGCGACTGAGTCCCGGTGAGAGCTGGGCAGGCGACCCGCCGAACCCTTTGGTTCGCCTTAGGGGGAGGTGGGGCCGTCACAGTATGGACTATAATTTTTGTCCATCCTGCTTGTTTAGCCATCAGTAGTGCATTTTTCACTGCGAGAGCTTTTTCTTTACTTGCTGTTCCGTTCCACTGATTTACAATTCCTTTGGCTCTCATGATCGTTCCTTTCCAATTCCTTGCTATGATCCCTTGTCTAGTCCTGATTCTTTTTGCTGATATGGCAGCATCCGTATACAAACATACCACATCTTCCCTTAGTTGCTCTCTTCTTGATTGGTGTCCACTATTGTTCTGACCTGTCGTGCTCTCCTGTTCTTCCTCCCTTGCTTGCTCGAACTCCAACCACTCCTCTTGTGCTTTCTATATTGTTTTGTGAGGTTCCTGGTTAGCACTATCAAAGACTCTTTTGTTCCTGGCTTTCCAGATTTGCCAGAAAATGTTGATGGTGAGATTTACCCTATCTTGTCCTTGTTCCATCGAGAGTGATTGAGTAGCTTTCTCCCACTAGAGCCATAGGTTGTGTTGTTTGTCTTGTAGCCCATCCCACCTTCCTAGAGTCATTTTCTATACTTCTGCTGCATTTTCACAAAAAAAAAGAGCAAGTGCTCAATAGTTTCCACAGCTTCCCCACAGCAATCACATCTTCCCTCTCCTTTCCCCAGCTTTTTGGACATAATCTCGTTTATTGGAAGGCAGTTTTGTAAGCATTTCCACATAAAATGTTTCAGTTTTGCCTTCACCTTCATGTGCCACAATTTCATCCACACACTGTGCTTTCTTATCTCCCAACTAGTCTCAGCATCTTGTCCAGCTTAACAGCCATGAATCCTACATTCCTATTTCTCCTATTTTTCAAAAAAATGAAGTATTTCATGAGCTACCACTACATTATCAAGAATTTGTCTGCTAGGGATGAATACAGACTGAGAATTGCTAATGCAGTGCTGCAGTACCTTTTTCAGTCTATTTGCAATGATTTTTGAAATGATCTTATACAGGACAGTGCATAAACTGATAGGTCTATAATTCACAACTGACTTAGGAGTATCAGTTTTTGGAATGAAAGAGATGATTGTTTCTTTAACAACTTTGAGAAGATAACCAATATGAAAAAAGCTATTAATTGCAGATACTAAATCTTCTTTTATGATATACCTGTAGTATTAAAAGAAGAGGGGAGACATACCATCCGTCCTTGGTGCTTTATTAGGATGCATAGAGAACAATGCTTGTCTGATCTCCTTTTCATCCACTGGTCTAATCAACCGTTCATTCATTTGGCTAGAAATAATGCTTGGTATCTCTACTAGAATATCCTCAAAGTTGTCCGGGTTTGTAGTAGAGAAAAGGTCCTTGGAGTACTCACTTAGTTCCTCCTCAATCTTTTTTTCATCCTTGCACCAAGTCCCATCCTTTTCTGTAAGGTACTTATAGTGTTTCTCCTCTTCTTTGCCATCACAGATGTGTGGAAGTAAGCTGTATTTCTGTCACCTTCTTTGAGCCATGTGCTCCTTGATTTTTGGCTCCAATACAGTTCTTTCTCCTTGTATGCCTTGCTCAGTTTAGATTTTAGCTCCGCTATTCGACCACTCTTTCCTACCTCATTTCCTTCCCTCTCCATATTCAGTTTCTCTTTTAATTCCATTATCCTTACCTTGGAGTTTCCTTGCACCTTTTTCCTCCATTCCAAGATAGCTATTCTACACTCTTTTATTTTTCTAGTCACTTTGAACATTCTAGACCCTGAGATATCTTTGCTCTATGCCCCTTGGATCACATCCTTCGTTTCTGGATTCTTTGTCCATCTTTGGTCGAAATAGAACCTCCTTCTTCTCTTGTTGTTCTCTGGATTAGTGTCTATAATCAACATGAGATGATTAGAAGCTTCAGTTTCAACATGTTTACACCTTGCCTTTTCATATCTTTGCATCCACTCTGTACTACATAGACACCTGTCCAATCTCTCCTTCACCTCACGATCCCCCTCCCAGCTGCTACTCCATGTCCATGGTACCCCTTGGTATTCTAAATCCATTAGATTATTTTCTCTTATAAAACAGTTAAAATCTGTAAAGCTTCCTTCTGCTCTCTCTCGACCTCCCCATTTCTCCTCATCTGACTTCAGATCATTGAAGTCCCCCACTATAACCCAAGCCTCTCCCCAGTCCTTTTTCCTTTCCTCTATGTATTTCCACTGTTCCTTCCTAGTATTACTAGCAGTACTTGCATATACATAGACCAGCCATGTTGGCTTGTCAAACCAGCAAAAATAAAAGTTCCTACTCTAAAATATGAATTCGAGCATAGTAGTGAGTAGGATCGTATCCACAGGGACTGGGTGATTTATTTCTTTGTGAAAAATGGGGGATTAGGAGAAATTAGCTAAATAGCTCACTTGAATAAAAATAAAGACAATATCACAAAATTAAATAAAACTAAACCAAGAATAGGCAACACTCTAGTCAAAGGTCTAATTTCCACTTTGGTTCATTTAACTGATCATCGATGCAATGGTGAAATCACTTATTCATGAATAAATTGGTTATGGTCGTCAACACGCTCTGACAACCTGTCTCGCCTTACTGTTTCGATAACCACAACACGCTCTGTGGCTATTTCTTTTGCCAATTAAGCAACCCTAAACAAGCTCTTAGGATTTAACCTATTGACAGTATTAATAATTAGAGAAGCTACCAATTCTAACCAACAAACACACACGCTCGATTCATTTAAGTTAGATTATATATTCCCGTGACATAGATTCAAAAGTTTCTTTTACAATCAAATTATATCACACGCCACAAATACTAAAACCATCAAACAATTACGGATTTGATATCTTAGATGGCACTAGACTATTTCGACAATTAAATATTGATCAGGTATTTAACTGTAGAAAATAATCATAGTCATGAATGAACAGAGAATATATAAATACTCATAAATAAATGAAACAAACAAATCAAATTAGATCTCACAAAATTGTCGAACCAAAGCTTCAATTATCCTTCAACTAGAAAAGAAATTAGCCGCTCCTCATGGTGGATTCGCGGCCACAAAATACTAGGGTTTATAGTCTTTTTAAGAGGAAAAGGGGAAAAAGAATAAGAGATGCCCTGCTGAAGGCTTACGTCCCCCCTTTTAACTAACGTCTCTTCTAACCCAAGGAAAAACGTTTCCCTTTAGGAAACTAATTAGAATCCCACTTCACGTATGCTTCTTCCAATAAAGAAAGGATTAGGACTCCTATTCCACTCATACTATTAGATGGAAGCAATAGATTATCTATTTCTAAAGATATCAACGGTCTTCCAATATGCTAGCAAAGATTCAAAGGGTGGCCCGCTTCACATCCTGTAAGCATGGGTTTCTCATCAGCAAAGACGTGGTCACGCCTTATAAGATGCTGTCTTCTGAAAATTTGACTTTTAATACACCTTTTACTCTATTCTCACCAACAATTCCTAAAAACAACACCAAAAATCAAATATGAGTAAAATTCATCAATTAACACCATATTTTAGCAAAATAAAGGGGAAAATATTCACCAATTATATGCATAATTAATCACTTAACAAATTCCCCCACACCTAAACAATGCTTGCCCTCAAGCATGCACTACCCAAGAATCATAGTCAAGATGGCAAACACGCATAGCACAATGCATACTAACACAAGTATCATGTCTTCTCAACAATTTTATCAAAATCAGGATGCACAAGTTTCAACAGCCCTCACACGGATAATAATGTATACACTCTGCACTCAAGTGTTTAAGGGGATATTTAACACTTAAATCAACACCATGAAATGACATTACCATAAGCTTGCTAATATATCATATTTTCACCACTTAAAATGAATTCAATGCAAAAATCAAAGGGTCTTTATAAGGGTTGTAACGAGGCTTGGGTTAAGGGTTGGATAAAAGGGAATTATTTAGGTGTACATATATCAAAAGAAACATCAATAATATTCTGCATGAAATCAAACTCCTTTGTCATTCACATGTATAGCTGGCTTCCAGGTGTGTCAATAACTTCACTAAACTTGGCAAGTGCAAACGCAATTTAGGCATTAGCCCAACTATCACAAAACAACACAAGTGCACTTCACAGCAAAATTTTTTTCTTTTTCTTCTTTTTTTTTATTTTTCTCTTTTTTTCAATATTTTTTTCAAATTAGATCTCACAGAATTGTCGAACTAAAGCTTCAATTATTCTTCAACTAGAAAAGAAATTAGCCGCTCCTCATGGTGGATTCGCGGCCACAAAATACTAGGGTTTATAGTCTTTTTAAGAGGAAAAGGGGAAAAAGAATAAGAGATGCCCTGTTGAAGGCTTACGTCCCCCCTTTTAACTAACGTCTCTTCTAACCCAAGGAAAAACGTTTCCCTTTAGGAAACTAATTAGAATCCCACTTCACGTATGCTTCTTCCAATAAAGAAAGGATTAGGACTTCTATTCCACTCATACTACTAGATGGAAGCAATAGATTATCTATTTCTAAGGATATCAACGGTCTTCCAATATGCTAGCAAAGATTCAAAGGGTGGCCCGCTTCACATCCTGTAAGCATGGGTTTCTCATCAGCAAAGACGTGGTCACGCCTTATAAGATGTTGTCTTCTGAAAATTCGACTTTTAATACACCTTTTACTCTATTATCACCAACAATTCCTAAAAACAACACCAAAAATCAAATATGAGTAAAATTCATCAATTAACAGCATATTTTAGCAAAATAAAGGGGAAAATATTCACCAATTATATGCATAATTAATCACTTAACAAGCCACCAGTGGCTATTTGATTCTTTGTCTACAATACAGGCACTGATGAACCAGTCAGTGTTACTTACTTGTTTTATCAGCACCTCATTATTCCAAAATAGCACAAGTCCCCCTGCTCTTCCTATTGAGTTAACAAAATGACCATTGTCGAACCTGATCCTCCTTTCGCACATTCCTCATGAACTTTTCATGATTCTTTGTTTCACATAAAAACACCACATTAGAAGAGTGGAAGTTTAAAACTTCCTTCAGTTGGGAAATTGTCAAGGGGCCTCCTGCACCTCGACAATTCCACACCACAGCTTTCATTTACACAGTGGAGGCATATGGGGGTTAGCCTCCAGTTCCTTAGTTGTTCTGGCACTGATTTGTTCCAATTTCATGACTTTTACTTTTGGTATCACTTCATCATCCTCCTCCATTGGTTGTATCCCTTGCAGCAGGCCATCTACCTTTCTTTTTCCTCCTAGTTCCCTCATTCCTTCTGTATTTGTAATTGTTTTAAGAGGTGTCCTACTTGGTCTTCCCCTTTTTTTTGAAATGGCTTTTTGCCTCCTTTTTGTTTGTGTCATCAGCAGGTGTTGCTATCTACCTCATTTTCATTGCCTCTAAACCTTCGCTTGCTTCTGCCACTGTCCTCTCTTGTCCATTCTCCTTTCCTTTGCTTTCCACCTCCATATCCACATGTCCTACTACCTGTTCAAACATATTTCCTTTTTTTGTTTCCTCATTCACCTTTTTTTCCTCATTTTCTTTTCCTTTTGCCTTGGGGATATCCATATTTTCCCCTTTCTGGTTCTCCTTATCCTCCCCCTTTTGGTCATTTAAGATTTCGGCCCACCTCTCCTCGTGTACCTTTCTCATCCTGTGTTCCTGAACTTTCCTTTCCTTTTCCTCCAGATCCACTTCATTTCTTCTAATAGCTATTATGTTATTCTCCTTCACTTTTTCCCCTGCTAATAACTGCCCGCTTCTGTCCTCAGTTCCCATACTCCTACCATCTATTGCTTTTACTAGTTCCACTCGTCCCTTTAAGGGCGAAACCATAATATTCCCAGCTCTCATCCATGCCCCATACTGCTCATCTCGTTGCATTGTTCCCTTCCTACCCACCACATTACATGTTTTGTCACTGTGTCCAATGATTCCACAACTATAGCAGAAGTCAGGGCATCGTTCATACCTGAACTCTACCCACACTGCTTGCTCTGTACTTTTGATTCTTGTTCCTTGGATCAGTGGTTTTGTGACATCTACTTCAGCCATTATCTTCATGTGTCTTCCCTCCTTCCCTCCATTTGCTGGGATGATCACCTCCCTCACCTTCTTGAAAATCTCTCCAAGCTTAAACCCCACCGCCCTGCTCATCCAATGGACCGGTAGATTCCATAGTTGTACCTAGAGACAGGCGTGCTGGAAGAAGGTTTTGCTCCTCTCGCACCCCACTTCCCATTCCTTAACTACAAGCACCTGGTTATCCATTATCCATGGACCCCCTGTTAAAATCTTCTTCTTGCCTCTTCTTGTTCAAGATGAAACTGGAACAGGTTAGGACCTAACTCAGTAACTTCATCCTTCTGGGATAACCCCAAGCGTGATTAGTGAAGTTCTTGACCCCTGTGAAATTAGCTATGTTTTCCCCTACCAACTCTCCAATCAGGCTACCATGGCATCCCAATACTCCTTCTTCAATATCATCCCCACTCAGATCTACTCCCTCTAACTCCGTTTCTGACAGCTCAAACCTTTGGAATGCTCTTGTTAAGTCCTCTGCCATCTCTGAGGGATTGTTTCCAGTGAGGCCAAGCACTACTTCTTCAACCTTGAAACTCAGCTGAAAAGACCTGTGTTAGAAATAGCACAGACGAAAACAAGCAATGTTATCAGTGATTCCTAATAAGAGGCAACGAAAAAGACGTAGGTATAAAGTCTATTATGATGGAGCCGACCGGCTCTAAAATAAGAAACAATAGTAGAGAGAAAAGGACGACTGTCCAACTTCCGACACAGTTTTGTGCTCCATAAATTTATCTAAATGGATCATGTTTTGTCCGACACATTTACTCCTCCACTCAATGAACAAACAAACTGGATTTGTCTCCTCTCAAGGTTGCTGATTCCACGATGAATTCTGGGTTGGTGCCAAAAGATGCAGTGTTTGGGATTTGTGTTTGAATTTTGAAACTTTTGGGAAGCTTTGAAACTTTGAAAGCTGGTTCTCCCACTCTCCTACACCGAGGAGGGAAACTCTAAAAGTTAGAGCGAGAGGCTCTCAAAGAGAGAGAAAGTAAAAGCCCGCTAACTCACAATTGACATTAACTGGTTATCTTTCTTTTCTACAAAGAAGTATAATTGTCTATTCATCATGAATCCATGATGATGTATAATGATAGATAGCCTGACAAATTTGTCTATTCAGTTTTTGCAACCTTTTTTTCTACTTATTTGTGTCTCTATCTATTCCAAGGTCATGCAAATGTATCAAGTCCTATGAATTTAGCTTCATCAAACACTAAACAAAAACCAATCCAAGTCATTTTTGGCTCTTCTTCGATCCCCACTTGTTTTAGGTTGCAAGTTTATTTTCCTTCTTGCCGGCACTAAGAGAAAAGATGTGGCATTAACAGTGGGAGGTTCTTTCCTTTCCGCTTTCCTTCGTGTGCTGTTTGATAGGCTGGCTTCACCAGAGTTTGTGTATCTGTTTCGGAAAGGAAAGATTGACGAAGAGCTCCTTCAGTAACTCAAGATGAACTTACTAGCAGTTGGAGCGGTGCTTGATGATGCAGAAAACAAGTAAACGAGGAACCAATCCATCAAGGGATGGCTAGATGAGCTTCATGATACAATTAACCAGACAGATGACTTACTTGACGAGATCAACACCGAGGCACTACGAATGAAAGTTGAAGCTGAAGACCAATGCTCACCTTTCAGGTAAATGCTTCTACTTATAGCTCAGCTTTCAGTTACCAGTTCCTTAAGAAGATGATGCCAAAGATAGAAAAAATGATTGTTCTACTAGACTGTTTCATACAACACATTAATCCCATCGGTTTGCAAGTTGTTGAATCAAAAATGCAATCATGTCGAGCGCCTTCAACTTCTTTAGTTGATGAGACCACTGTGTATGGTAGAGATATTGATAAAGAGAAGATAATTGCTATGCTGCTATTTGAGAGCGCAAATGGAGTCAATGTCACTATCATTCCATTAGTTGGCCTTGAAGGAATTGGTAAGACCACTCTTGCTCAATTGGTTTACAATGATAAGAGGGTACAAAACCATTTTTCTCAAAAAGCATGGGTTTACATATCAGAAGATTACAATGCTTCCAGGATAACAAAAGAACTCCTTGGGGAACTCAATATTCCATTTTCTGATTCGAGTGAAAATTTGAATTCCCTTCAAGTGAAGTTACAATTGAGGCATACTCAGAACAAGTTTCTTCTTGTTTTAGATGATTATTGGAATCGGGACTACAATGACTGGGATAAATTGAAGGTGCTATTCGTAGGTGGAATGCTAGAAAGTAGGATTATTGTGACAACACGTGATGAGAAAATTGCATTAATGATGAGTTAAAAAGAGTCGATTTATCGTTTGGATTTGATGGTAGAGGAAGATTGTTGGTTCTTACTTAAAAAGCATGCATTTGAAAATAATGATGGAAATCAAAGTCCAAAACTTGAAGAGATAGCAAAGAAAATTGTGAAGAAGTGTGGAGGGTTGCCTTTGGCTGTGAAAACAGTTGCAGGTCTCCTGCGTTCGGAAACAACAGCTGAAGAGTGGGAAGATATTTTAGTAAGTGAACTGTGGACTCAAACAGACCATCAAGATTGCATCTTGCCAGCATTGAAGTTAAGCTATATTCATCTTCCTTCCCATCTAAAAAGGTGCTTTGCCTATTGTGTTGTATTTCATAAAGATTACCACTTTAGCAAAGAGGAAATGATTCATTTATGGCATGCTAATGACCTTTTGAAGTATCCTAGTGATAATAGAGGAATTGAAGAAATAGGTGAAGAATACTTGCGTGAGTTAAGGTTGAGGTCACTATTTGAGCAGTCAACCAACAATTTTTTCTTAATGCATGACCTTGTCAACGATTTGGCTAGATTTGTTTCTCAGAATTAGTATTGTCTCAGGCTGGAAGATCATCATCTGGGGGGGACATGGTACAATAGGTAGAATAAGTACCTTTTCATACCATCTTAGTTTTTATGACACATCATAAATTTCAACTCTTGAGGGAGACCAAGAATTTGAGAACATTTCTACCATTAAATCTAAGTAAATATCACTATCCGCAGAAAAAAAAAGTAGGCCAAAAATTTTTACATGGAATGTTGTCAAAATTCAAGTCCCTAAGGGTTCTGTCTTTGTTTGGCTATGATGTCAGTAAGTTGCCTGACTCAATTAGCAATTTGAAACACCTACGATTTTTGAACCTTTCATCTACATATGTGAAAATTCTACCAGAAAGCATGTGCACCTTGTAAAACCTACAAACCTTGCTGCTGCCAAATTGTAAGAAACTTGAAGAGTTGCCAGTAAACTTGGCATCGTTAATTAACTTGTCTTACCTGGATACTCGTGGAACTCCTTTGAAAAGAATGCCACTACATATGAGTAGATTGAGAAAGCTTCAAGTCTTGACTAATTTTATAATAGGAAAGGATACTGGTTCAATGATTGGGGAGTTGGGCAAATTTCTGAAGCTATGTGATAAGTTCTTGATTTCGAACCTACAAAATGTTTCCACTGGTAGGGACACAACCATGGCAAACATTAAGGGCAAGAAACACCTTGAAGAGTTAACTTTGAAGTGGAATGCTGATACTAATGATTCACAAGTTGCAAAGGATGTGCTTGAAAACCTACAACCTCATTCAAGCATAAAGTATCTTGAGATTGATGGATACTGTGGGACAACGTTTCCAGATTGGCTAGGAAACTCTTTGTTTTGCCATTTGGGATATTTGCGTCTATCTAGCTGCAAATATTGCTTTTGCTTGCCTGCACTTGGGCAGCTAATGGCCTTGCAATCACTTGAAATTGTTGGAATGAGTTGTATTATATCAACCTTGACGGAGGAGTTTTATGGAGACCATGGTTCGCCATATCGGCCGATACCGATACGTATCGGCCGAGTCGTATCTGGAACGGAAGGGACCAGTACGATACTGATCCACGAATCGCGGATATCACCATATCCGCGACGACTCGCTCTGACTCGGCCGATATTGACCGATTCGAATCCGTGATACATGATATATCAGAGTCAACTCGGAGTCGACTCCGATATTTTTTAAAATTGTGTCTTTTTTAGTATTTTCTAATTTTAGTAATTTTTTCAAAATTTTTGAAAACTTTAATGTGTTATAATGTTCATATCACCCGATATTCAACCGATATGCCGTGACGGATGTGGAACAACTGAGACCGCGACGCGACCGCGACCCGCGATGGCGAACCATGATGGAGACATCCATGCAACCAAACCATTCCCATCTCTCAAAAAGTTGATAATTAAGAAGATGGCAGAGTGGGAGTACTCGCAGATACCAGAATGTGACGTATTTAGTAATCTTGAAGAGGTTTGCATAATTGATTGTCCCAAACTAATTGGAGAACTTCCCAAACAACTTTCATCACTGCAAAGCCTTGAGATTTCTGGATGTGACAAACTTGTGCTTCCCAATGTTCAATTGAGAATCTTCAATGGAAACAATCAACAACTCTCATCTCTTCGTAAGTTGAAGATTAGGGCTCTAAAGAATTTGAAAGATTTGTACCTGGAGATCAACAGGTTAACCAGTCTTGAGAATTTGGAAATAGATGATTGTGGGTCTCTGTTACCCTTTCCGGTAAGCTGCCTACCTGCCTCACTAAAATCACTCGAATATTATAAATGTTGCAACTTGAACCTGGAGAGTGAAAGCTTGCAGGGTGGATCCCCAGAGTTTTTGAGATTACTTAATTGTGACTCTCTCTCAGTCATCTCGCTTGGTTCATTTCCTATGCCAAAAAGTTTTGACATTGAAGATTGCAATAGTTTTGACATTGTTTCAATTCCATCATGTGGGATTGGGAATCAGAGTAGCAGCAGTGCTATTTTGACATCATTGCAGTCTTTATGTATCCAATACTGCGATGAGCTAGTGTCTTTTCTGAAGGGAGGCTTGCCAGCTCCCAATCTAACGCAGATTATTTTTCGGAATTGCAAGAAGCTCAAGTCATTGCCAGAACTGATGGAATCTCTGCTTCCATCTCTTCGACGTCTGGATTTAGACGGTTGTCCAGAATCGAGTGCTTCCCCGAGGGAGGTTTACCCTTCAGCCTACAATCCCTTCTGATCTATAATTGCAAAAAGCTCATGAGTCACCAGAGAGAGTGGGGCTTGGAGAAACTCCCCTCTCTCACATACTTGAGAATTGGTGGTAAAGATGAAGTAGAGACATTTCCAGAAGAAGACTGGCTGCTGCCTTGCACGCTCCAAATACTCTTATTGTGGGCACATGAGAATCTGAAAATGCTAAACTATTCGGGGTCTTCGACACCTCATCTGTCTCCAAAAGCTCGATATCAGGTACTGCATTCAACTCCAGTTCTTACCAGAAGAGGGATTGCCTGCCTCCCTCACTAAAGTGTGAATTGATGGCTGCCCACTGGTAAAACCAAGGTTAGAATGGGAGAAAGGACAAGACTGGCCTAAGGTTGCACAGATTCCTTACGTAATAGTTGATGGAAAATTAGTCCCTTGACCGAGACGCTAGCAACGTGAGGAGTCCCAAAAGTTACAAGACCTACATCGTTCAAGTATTTGAGCTACCTTTTTTCAAAAATAAAAGAAACTTTTATTCTCTTTGAATGCTTGCAATCAAGTTCTTTTATATATTAGTTGCCTGTGTTTGATCTTTTGGTATGCTTTCAAACAAGGAATAGTAAAGGCCAAATGGAGGAATGGATTAATGGAACAATATTTGTAGAGCCGGCATGTCCTTGATTCTTGCTTGAACAGGAAGCTAACCAACAGTTCTTGAATTTTTAACCGAAACTTGATTTGGAGAATTGGAGTCGGGACTGAAATGTTAACTGAAGGTTTTGGTTTAGGTTCTTAACAATCTTTTATCTCTATTTTAACCTATAAAAAGACAAAATTTTTATTTTCCAAGGAGCAACCCTGAACCCTGAAGTAGTCTAATCTTATCAGTGTGATATATCTGCCAGGAGAGAAGAATTGCTGTCTCCCAGCCTAAGGACACACATAATCATTTGATCTCAGCTTCAGCCATTGTCAGAAGAGGGGTAGCTATCTTCCTCTTCATGACAGAACTCAAAAACAGCCCTCAGTTGATACTACATTCAGAAAGAAGGACGAAGATGATTGGCACAAGGTAGCTCATATTTTGTGGTTTCCAATGATGTACTCATCTGTGATCAGTGGTGCATTCTCCGTTTAACTGAAGGTAAATCATACTTTCTTTTTATTTTTTTGATGCATTAATTTGCCTGTTCGCACATTATGTTTCCCTAACATCAAGATCTGTGCTTTCTCCATGCTACCATTGTAGGGAACTATTAAAAATGTTTTTGAGTATACTACAGTATAATATGATGCAAATATTTCTCAAACTCTGTTAACTCCAATCAGGGAACTGATACTGACCCTTTCTGAATGAGTATGAGTTCCTGATGATATCATTCTACGTTTTCTTCTTTCTGTATTGACTCTATTTTAACTGCTAACCCATAGTTCATTTACTTGCGCTACCTAATCCTTTTACCAATCATGAATTGTGTTGTGATAAGGGCATCCTATAAATATGGTAAGTGTTGAAGTGAACTTTTCTGTTTGAATTTTGCTCTTTTCCAGCCTAGAATTTCTTGGTGCTGTCAATTTCAGAAAGCTCCTGACAAGCCCAAAAGAGTGGCATTTGCTGAAAGCCTGAAACTCCCCCACTCAGGGACTCGGGTATATGTGGAATTGTTGTAGTGGAGTACTTTCCAAACAGGAACTCCCTGCTGAAATGGATGCTTGAATATCTTGATCTGTGGAGGCCAGAGAATCTAAAATGCTAACCTGTTCCGCTCTTTGAGCCCTGTATTCCAGTCACTGCCGGAGAAGGGACTGTCTTTAAGAATTTCAAAAGGATTTTCCTATGAATCCTTTTTATATGAGCAGGGAGTAAAGGAAGAGAGGACTGGTTAATGGAGTAACGGAAAGATTATTAGCGGAGATCTCAGTCATGAATGACACAACATTTTCAATGATGCTGGGTATAATATTCAGGTTGTTGATTTAATTCATGTCCCCTCTTATTACAGTGACATCTATTGTATCAAATAATGTGACTTTTGCTCATTTGTTTCACAATCTAATGAATAGCAGCATTGCTCTAGCTTGCACCTTTTCATGGATTGCTGATTCAAATCGAGTAAAGCCACCAACTCAAAATGGTGAACGCGTTTACTCAATAGATAAGCTGATGGAGAAAGAAAATCTTCATGGGGTATGTATATTTTGTCAGAATACTATTGATTTATTTCATACTAGCTCTGTTTGAAGCACTTGACCTACAGGTGTGCTAACTGACAATCTTTCAGTTAGGCTGTGCAGGTGACACACAATTTACTTTTTAAGGATATTCACTGCTCTCAATTTCAGTCACTGCCAGAAGAAGGGCTACCTACAGGCCACTTCGAGCTAGAAATCAAAAACTGCATATTGCTGAAACCCCAATTTTTTTGAATCAAGGGAAGGCCAATATAGCTCCTACTCTATCAATGTCAATGAAAACCTCATTCCATGATCAGTCACGAGGTATCAATCTTCAAACTTTCAAGTTCTCTGTTAACTGTGTAACATTTATTCCCCAACATTCTGGTTAATTAGAGGTCGGCATGCTTTAAATCCTTAAAAGACACTGCCCATTTAATATATCCTGCACATACTCTGAATTTTACTTATTTCTCTTGCTCAATTTTTATCCTGCCCGGCTAATCTAGAAACTTAGTAGTTACCTGATAATGAATCTGATGAAACAATTAGATCCTTGAACTTTTAATTTCTTAGGCCCTGTCAAACTATGACTTAAGATGAATCCTTGCTTAAAGCAGAGAAAACATATGCTTTCGTTCACTTCATATCTTCATAGTTTTCTATTCTTTTAATCAGGTAAATTAATCCTTGCTAGACACTTTTTTAGACGCATCAAGGACTTCGATTCATCAGCTGTACGTGCTAGCTAATTGTTTTGAAAATCCAAGGAGCAAACATGAATTTTGAACTGCTTTAATTTTGTACAATCTGATATATCTGTGAGGAGAAGGATAATCCTTTCTGAATATTTTAAGGATCACCATTGCACTCAGCTTCAGCCATTGCCAGAAGAAAGGCCGGCCATCTCCCTCTTTATAGTAGAATTCAGGAATTTTGCCCATTGCAGACACTACATTTAGAATAGAGGAAAGAAGAACGTCTGGCCCAAGATAGCTCACAAATTCGTAGATATCAGTGATGAACTCAATATCCAGTGATCAGTCATGCACCTTCAATTTTAATTCAGGATTAATTATTTTTTCTTTTATTCCTTAGTTTAGTTCATTGGCTTTTCATTATGCTTCCTTGACTGTAGTTAGGAGCATCAAGATTTGTACTTTCCTCTCATGTTTTTATCATGAGTGTAACGTCCCGGACCCACGGTCTGATCCAAATAATTTGTGAGCAAAATTATGAGGTCAAAATGATTAATTAAGTTACTACTTAGTAGCTCGTGGGCCTAGGTATATATATGCATAACCTTTTCCTCTCTTCCAGTACTGAGGCCTCACAATGAGGTACTCTTAATAATATAAAGCCAACAGCCTCTTAGCTGTTGGTATTGGTAGCACAGGAACCCATGACCTGCCACTTGCTACTTAATTGTGGCAGCTACTTTCAAATGGCTTTTTCTAACAGGCAAAAAAAAAAAAAAAAATCACACTATTATAACACTACATCCCTTGATCTGTTTTTTTTTTTTTTTTGTTTTCTTTATCAGCATGCCGAGTTGTCTGTTGATTTTTCATTTTTCTATTTTATTTATGTGAGATTTTGTACTGTATATGTATTCATGAAATAATTAGTTCCTCAGATACGTATAAACCAAACGAACCAAGCATAAGATGAGTGTAGTTAACCACATTCAAAGTTCTAGAAGAGAATATATTTTGAAAAATATCACTTACCTTCCTTATTTCTAACTTTTTCTATAATTACCAACCCAATTTAAAATATATTATTAAAAAGCTTATTAGTGGATGCAAAATATGTTTTCATTCCAATATTATCCTTTTCTTGTGAACCATTTTGGTTTCATAAAAGAATCTAATTAATCTGTTAGTTTTTGACAACTTGACAGATATGATTTTTTAATCAAGAATTACAAGGCATTAACGAGGTTGAAAGACCTATTAATCATTTTTATGTCATTAGTCTACACAAGAAACAATAATATTTTGAGATTTTAAATGATTTAGAAAATAAAAGTTATACTAGAATTTTACAATGAAGAATTAATAATTTGCACCTTAAAAATACCTCAAATAGGTTTCTAAATGTAAAGTTAAGAATTTATCTTCTTCAAGTTTTCAAGACATGATCTAGACAAAAAAAAAATAGAAATTTAAAAAAAAATTGTATAAAATTCATATATCCTTAAATTCATCCACAAGCACCTTTTTGAATTAAAAACTAATTTTTGTCTTTGAGAAAAACCTCAAAAGAGTTTGTAAACATAAAAATGTTGTCATGAAATAATTAGTTCCTCAGATACGGCTTGGAGAAGATATGGTTTGGATTTCGCCCTTGGCCTATGATTTGATTGCTTGAGATGTAGAGAAAAAAAAATGTTTCTACAAAGTCCAGACCATTGCTTCTCCAATGGATAAGCCCCAATTCATTATCAATCTTCTCAATCCAAGATTAATAGTGTGTACACTGTTGAAGTAGGAAAGATTAATCTGTAAAAATACGCAATACTCTCAACTGAAAGTCTAAAAATGCTAAACTGTTTGGGTCCGTGACATCTCAGCTCTGTAGAGAAGCTAAGAATCTCTTCTTTCTTTGTATACCCTGTAGCAGCCAGAAGAGGGAATAGCCGGCCTTAGACCGGTCAAATCAGCCTGCATATGAGGGGATGATCACTTTATCTGATAATAGCCTATTTTCTTTTCCTTTCGAGATTTTTGCTTAAAATTATTTATGTGCTTCCTTTGCCATCTTTTTAAGCTATGCAGCAGTAAGATATATTTATTGTACATCACTATTTTCACCGCCTAAGGCGCAATCTCAAGGCCTTGATTTTCATCTGTAATGGAAGTATTCTTCAAGGTGGATTGCCATCTCCTGGGAGGATCATTGCTGGTCTCAGCTTCAAGCCATTTCCATCCCCTGTTTATCGTAGAAGATTGCGTATTTCTTGCATGTCCGTGATAAACTCACTCAGTGATAATTTATGCAATACTAATCTCCTAGAATTTTTAAGCTCTCCCATAATGGTGTTGGCCTACGAGCTGCGGTCAAGGGAGGGCTCAGAGCTCTCCTCATTGTTAGGTTCAAGGTTTGAATCCTATACTAGACAGTTGGGTATAGGGAGAGATAGGAGGTAAACTAAAAAAAAAAATTCACTAAGGTTGGTCTAGTGCATGGCCATGGGAAGGTTCTTAAAATTCTTGTTGTTGCTAGGTTTCGAATCCTGAACCTAGCAGTCAAAGGTGCTAAGGATGTGAGTAGGGGTGGAGGTAAAAAACAAAAAAAAAAAAGAGCTAAACTATTTTGTTTCCTATCAATTGGGTGTGGAGAAGGGTGGAAAGAGACAGAGATAGAGCTAAACAGTTTTGTGCCCCATAATTTAGTAAATTCTTCTTTTTTTAAAAGGGTAATGTTATTTGCACTCTTCATATATTATTTGCGCTCCCACTATCCCATTTTTATTTTGTTGAGACAATATTACCCTCTCCCTAATTTCTTCTCCTTGTCTATGAGTTAAATTTAGGGTAAAAAATAAAAAAGTCTCCTGTGGTAAACCTAATACACAGAAACCCCCTGGTGGTTTCAAAACGTATAAAACGACACTTCATATTTTGAACTAAATTGTAAAAATAACGGAATCGGTTAAAATTAATGGAAATGATTTATTGGAACCTAAAAACAATTTTTTATACCTTAGTTTTAACAAATATACCTATTCCACCCCTTAGTCTCCAATTCTCTCTCTCTAGGGAATGAAACAGATGATTTTGTTGTTGAGTTACCTTTTGCTTAGTTATATCGGGGCATTTTTGTCATTTCATCCATTTCTGTTAATTTTAACCGATTCTGTCACCTTTACAATTTAGTTTAAACCATGAGATATCGTGTTATATGTTTTGAAACTATGAGAGGCTTTTTTGTATATTAGGTTTACCACATGGGGCTTTTTTATTTTTTACTTTTAAATTTACTAGATTTCTCTTACATTCTAAAACCAATCAATTATTTCGTTAGACACTAAAATGGCTAATTTAAAATTGTCACTAATATGTATTATATATTTTTCTACAAAGTTTCATGAAATTATGTGATGCAAAGATCAATCTAGCAATGTAATATGAACAGATTCCAAACTTCAAGCCCAAATAAATAAATAAATAAAAAGTTCCAAAGCTTCAAAAATGATCAAAAACTGAGTGTAACTACAGTGTCTCATAAATAGGACACTAATATTTCAAAAAACCTACTAAGAATAGCTCGTATAGTCACCGTAGAGGAAGTAAAGTTTTATAGTATATTTCAACAAAAGCATAACAGCATGTAGTATCCAAGATGATGCAATGGAACATCAATTGTGCTCATCAAAAATCTGCAAAATTGAAATTGAAATAAAAATATGAAAAATAAATTAAAAACAGTTATGTAAATTTATAAAAAGAGAAGCATGAGTTAAATTTTTTTTATCTTTCCTTGCATGTGAACACAAGATAGGGAAGGAGAAGAAATTATGGTAGGGATAATATGATCTTATCAACATGAAAATGGGGGTAATGAGAGTGCAAATAATATAAGAGGAGTGCAAATAACATTATCCTTTTAAAATATTTTAGTCAATTACAAGTTGGACTGCATTATTACTTAATGGACAGTGGCCTAATTTATTGGCCTGATCTTCTTGATTTTGTATTATTTTGTCTTCACCCCTTTCTCTTTCTTCCTTCTTTTTTTAAGTCGGCCTGTGGGAGCTAACCTTGAAATTAAATTCTAGCTCATTAAATTCACTAAACCTCAAATTATGAACTAAAAAGTAGTAGATCGGTTGTTGTTTGAAGCAGGTTAAGCATGGCACAATGTACTTTGCAATTATGCTCATCTAATTGCACAAATTTTATCTCGGGACCATGTCATAAATATCTACGCAGCTTTCCACGATCATCAATAGAAAATCCTTTTTTTCTTTTATAAAATTACAAGAACCCACAATAGTGAGGGTAATACAAACAAATCACAATTCAAACTAGTCCATAATAGAAAGTTAATGAAATGGTTTAATAGACTACAATTATAGTTTTCAATATGAATATTTTGCCAGTTTCGCTTACTTTTAAATGACTAGGCCTTTACTCAACCATGTACATTGGCACCGTTCCTAATTAGCGCTTCATTTCACCGTCCCTATTCTTTCTAATTGTTAATGATTGAAACTACACATTCACCTAGATCAGTTGAATTATTTAAATGTATGAATATCTAGAGTATTTGTAGAAAAAAAAATTTATGTTGAGCTTGAATTACTTTTTTTTTCTTTTGTTGGTGGTGATATTGGAACTTTACCAGTGACTCTGTGAAGTTTAACTCTGTGGCATACTTGTTAAGATAGTCTCCAGATCACCAAAAGACTTATCCGTTGTGGCTAGAGGTGTCAAAATGGGTGACTTGGACGGGTTTGGATTAGGTAAAATGGGTAATGGATATAAGTGAGTCAACTCATGTATACCCATTTAATTAGATGGGTATAAATGGGTAAGTCAAAAAATGAATTGGTAACCCAATTACCCATTTATAACCCATTTATTTTAACTTTTTGTAAACTCATTTAAATTCATTTTTGCAAACTAAATTATTAATTTATACCACTATTTGTACCCATCATTAGTTTTAAATATTTACTTATAATGTTCAATAAACTTAATTACCAATTTTTTTTCATTTATACTCTATGTCACAAAATTACCTATTATTTAATAATTGAATAATAAGAATAAAAATTTGAACTAAGTACTATAAAAATTAATATAAAAACTTAATCCAAAAATTTTGAACCCCTAACATTTTTTTCATATATAAATTTAAAATTTCATTTTATAAAGATAAGAAAATAGGCTAAAATTTATCATAAATTGGTAATGCTAAAAAATGAGCAAGTTAACAAATTAAGAGAAAATAAAATAATAAGATAAAACCAACAAATAATAATAATAATAATAATGAAACAAAAGTAGTTAACATCATGACAAAATGAAAATTTTGAAAAAAAAAAAGGTGGGGGAAAAGAAGAGACTTGGGGGGAAGAGAATTCTAAATGGGTTAATTAGGTTTGATGGGTTACCCAATAATACACATTTAATAAATGGGTATTATTTAAATGGGTTAAAAGAAGAGACTTGGGGGAAAAGAAGAAACTTGGGGGGAAGAGAATTCTAAATGGGTTAATTAGGTTTGATGGGTTACCCAATAATACACATTTAATAATACCCATTTAATAAATGGGTATTTTTGGGTAACCCATTTATACCCATATACAAAAATTTAAGATATTCATACCCATCTATACATGGATGGGTATGGGTAAATTTAGTTAAGTGGGTTGATTTACCACCTCTAGTTGTGGCAAAGTATCAATAGTGATCAAATAGTGAGAAACAAGTAAAACAAGATAATATCAAATAAAATCTTCAAAAGAAAGTTATTGGGATTGGATTAGCTTATATTAGTTCAAACTGCAAGACCCTCAAAGAAAGTATTAAAAAACTTTTTAACAAGAAAAAGACGTCAAGTTATTGTACTGTGAATTGAGAATTTTTATTAGCTCGTATTGGTAATATTAATTGAGTAGTTGTGTTTGCTATAGATATTAGAATGCTTAACTCTAATTAGAAATTTAAGGTTCCTATATGTTTACATTTCAAGTTTTATTTTTCAGATTCCTATAAAATTAGGTAATGTAATGATTCTTATCTTTCACAACAGGTTTGGGTTGGGCCCCTACAGGCTACAACTGCATGCTCGCATGATCATGTAATGACAATTTAGAGGATGAAAAGAAATGACAAACTGGATTAGGAAAATCATTTGCTAGCCTCCAACCTCCATGTGAATTTCTAGAAACATGAGGAGAGGAGCAACTAAAGAAGGTCAAGTGAAAGTGGGTCTGCTTGAAAATTTTGGATCGAGTATAGGGGGACTATACATGGAGCCAAGCCAATTCGAACTCAGCTCGATCAGTCTGAAAATTAATCCTGTATAATTATGTTTAGGCTGTGAGCTTGGACGTTTGGCCAAGCCCAAACTATGCCTAAAGGCACAATATATTTGGTCTGGGTATGAGCTTAATACATTTGCTTGAAACCCAAAAGGTCCAAAAAAATTTTTGCCCGTCTATCCATTAATAAATACCTGCTTAAATAAAATACAGATTTTTGTATATAGCGGTGAGTAAGGTCGAATTCGCAGAAATTGGAAAAAATTCGTTTCTTCTAGAGTTCAGAGTATGGGGGATTTTTATGAAAAATGAGAATAATTAAAGCACAAGTATATAATAATTAAAGCACAAGTACTTCCAAACTATCTAATAATATCAGAAGCACAAGTATATACTAGAGGTCTTGAAGGGTGCCAATAATCATGGTCGAGGTATACATCCTCTCCATTCAAAAATGACTGCTTAAATTTGGTCCCTAATCACTTATCTGAACTTTAGCAGCTTTCTCCAAAACTAGTCAATTTAAAGTAATCAAAGTGATGCATTCACATCCCACCAGCCCAAAATGGCTCCTATACATACATACATATATACATATATATATATATATATATATATATCCATCCACCATCTAATAAATAAAAAGTACTAAATAAGTAATCGTTTTACATTTTTTATTTGTATAGATTTAATATAGCATAATGTGAGTTGAGTAGCAAATTGTCTCCTTGTAGTAAGAAATTATACAAATTGCTCCCAGCAAACAAGTAGTCAAAGATGTGGGTTGAATTTTTTGTGTATGAGAAGTGTGAAAAGACAATCATACCCTCAGATACATGATACTTTGACAGTTTACCTTTAATGGTGCTATTCTAATTTTTGTATTTAAAAACATTGTAGTGTCCCAAAAGTGATGATACAATTGTAGATTTAAATAATTATTAAAATCACACAAACTATTTTTACTAAATAAATTTTTAGTTTCCTATGATAATTCAGATATTGAAATATTATCATAAGAATAGAGTGTACATTTAAACATCATACAAAACTATTGCTAAGGACAAATTATCATATATAATCTTCATTTTTGTGATAAGGCATTATTACTAAAAATAGAATTTTTTTTTTACCAAAAAGTGACAGTACATATGTAACCATTGCATAATACCAATGTGTATATATATATATACAAGGTTTAAAAATATATTAATATTTTCTAAGAAAATATTTGAACAGCATAAATTACCACAAGTAAGTAAAGTATTTATTTAGTAAACTTATTTTTAATAATTTCTATATAACTATTTACATTGTTTTTGTATCACTATTTCTTAAGTATGAAATGGTGATATGAAACACAAATCGCTATGTATCTAAGGATATGATTGTTTCTAATACGTCTCATACATAGAAAGGCAATTTGTATGTTTTCTAATCACAATGGATAATTTTGCTATTCAACCAATATTCCGGGGGGTAATTTGTGATTAAGACATTTCATTTTAAACTAATATATGGTGATCGGTAAGTAAATAAGTTGTTACCATGCATCGGCAACTGGCAATTTTTTGCAAAGGAAGAAAGAATAACTTAGCAAGTCTCCTAGGTAAATAATAATAGTCAATAAATAAGGATATAATATTTTTGAGTTATAATTTCTCCTTTTGTAGATTTAATTATCAAGTAGTACATAATAACTGATAAGTATATATTTTACGTGTTTTTAGTGTACTTTATTAGTTAGTTTTAGTGTGTTTTAGTCACTTTTATAGCTAATTAACTATGATTCTAGTGAAAATATGTATTTTATGGTTTAAGTGTGAAAAATTGCATTTATATGGATTTTAATGGTGAAAACTTCATGTTTTTGAACGTTTAATGATTCAATCATCAAATGGCATGAATTGAAAACATCTTTGGATGAATAACTTACCTTGTTATCCTAAATTTTTAAGTTTTAATAATGAAAAGAAAAATAACTTACCAAGTTTACGTTTACCCTACAAATTTCACCGTTTTGCTTGTTGCTTCTTTTTGGCTATGTATCTCTAAATTGTAATATTGCTTGTTGCTTCTTTTTGGCTATGTATCTCTAAATTGTAATATCCTTCGTAACTATCAAAACAGGTATCTCTTAATCAACAACACAACGAAAGAAAGTATGCTTTCCTAAAAACATAGAAGAATACACCCAAGCATTTCTCCTAGTAGTACTCATGCTGTCCAAGGGTACGACTTTTAGATTTTTATCTCATCCCATTCCATAAGAAATCTAAGGTGGCGTATGGTAAAAGGATTTCGGAATGGGGAATTGGAATAAACCCCATGATTCATGTTTGGTTCACTACTATCGGAATTGAAATTTTGGAATAATGTCTAAAAATTTAGCATTTCATCATTCCTTAGTAAGTTGGTGGGTTTTGTCCAAAATTGACAGGTGCCGAACCTGTGCAATAATAAATACCTACTCGAGAAAAATACAGATTTTGTATATAGCGGTGAGCAGGGTCGAATCCACAGGGATTGGGGATAATTCGTTTCTTCTAGAGTTCAAAGTATGGGGGGTTTTGGATTAAATGCTAACTAAATAAATTAACTGCAAAAAATAATTGATTAAGAGAAATAATTAAGGGAAAACTCTAGCCAAGGGTACACTTCAGAAATGGTTCAGGCACTGATCATTGATTCACAGATAATTCCACATTCACTAATAGATTAGTTATAGTTGTCATGCACGCGATAAACAACCAACCTTTCCTTAATTTCTCGATAGTTAAGGTACGACCGTTAACTATTTCTCTAACCCAAAAATAACCCTAGGTACGACCGTAGGATTTAATTTCTAGATTGCATTAATAATTAGAGAGGTCCAATCCTAACTAACAAACACGCTACGAGGGTTTGTTTAAACTAGATCGTATGCTCCCCTGACATAAACCCAATTACGCCAGTTGCTACTAAGATAGAGATAACGAACAATTACGGATTCAACTACCTCTATTTAGCAAAATAGCCTATATGAATAATTAATTATTGCGCACTAATCAATCATACATAAGGCCTATAACAATTAAAAACAGGAAACACATAAAAACCAATAAATGAGGAAGCGATTAAAATAATTTCGATCTCACAGTAATTGTTGAACCAAGTCTTCAGTTGTCCCTTGACTAGAATTAAGAGATTAGTCATCCATTAATGGAGAACAACCATGCGAAAAAGCTGAGAAAAGAAAAAAAGCTAAAACTATGCTAAAAGCCTAAACTAAAACTATTGATTGATTAGAGTTCTCTGTACGTTTGTCTCCTTTTTAAAGCCAACAATGACTAAAGCTTCTTATCCCTGTGGTCCCCTGTTGAAATTGAGAATCAAACCAAAAGTGGGGCTCTACCGAATTCCTTGCTTTTAGTTTCCTATTGCCCGTAGGACTCCAATCTCCTAGTCAGCAAAGGAAATGCAATCTCTTTGTAGCACCATGTGGGCCCGGTTGTTTGAAATCCCAATTATCTCTAAAAAGTCCCTCATTTTTATAGTTTTCTGTTTCACTTCCTGAAATTGAGTCCAATACCAAATATAAGTAAATATTAATAATTAAAACAATATTTGGCAAGGATAAAGGGAAAAATTAACAATAAAATAACCAACAATTAACACCCTATCAATTCCCCCCACACCTAAATCATGCTTGCCCTCAAGCATAAGAACAGCAATTGAACACCAAAATTTGACAATGACTATTGCTCTAACTATCATATTGCCAAGATACCCAGAAAAATATATATCAAGCATCACAGTTAAGATCCAAGAAAAACCACTCCGGTTAGCTTCTCAACCACCAACTCCTCCAATTTAAAGCAAACTAATCTAAGAAAAAGGAATGGTTGCTCACATTTATCAGCAAATGGTCCAACTATTAACCAAAATCTCGACATTAAGATCACAAACCGGCAAGCTGACTTATTCACATACTAACACAATCTTTATTTTATTTTTTCCCTTTTTTTTTGTTTCTTTTTTTTTTTTTTTTTTTTGAGTAACAAAAGACTTAGTCTATAGCCCTTAAAGCCTTTTGACGCGAACTCCAACATTTGACAGATGGAGGAGCCCGGTTACTCAGCTCTAATTGCTACGGGACCACGCACTCATAGTAACTACTACCTTTTGACGCGAGAATCGACACTTTAGGTGAAGATTCCCGGTTACTCAGTAGTAACAACTAGTGGAGTACAGTCACCTCTTATTTATGATAACATACCACAATAACTAGAAAATATCACAAAAATAACAGCAGCCAGCCTCAAATTTCCAAACATGGAGAACTAAAATTAATAATTGGACCAATTCACATGAAAAATGCCAACAATCATTCCCTATGCCTAGAAAAGTTAACCAAAAATTGAAAAAGTTAAGCAATTATTGATATTCACCAAAGAGATGTTCCTGAACTCAACCACATCAACTTGATACCTTTTTATTAATAACACTTAGCAATAGCAGAATTAGAGACAACAATCCAACATCAAACTTGGTATTCAAATAAAAAACTGACCACTAGGAAGAAAGAAAAGAAAATAAACGAAAAATAGAACAAATAACAACGAAAATAAAGGAAAAGAAAAAACTAAAAACTGAACACCAGAAATACCAGCTGTACCACAGCTCTCCCCCCCACACCTAAATCCGACATTGTCCTCAATGGAGATCATAAAGTAAAGAAAGCGAATAGGACAACTACACTTCCCTGAATACGTGGTGGAAGGTCTCGGGCGGCTATGGAATAGGTGGGAACGGTGGAGTGAAAATGGTGCTACGGTAGTGCGCGGCAGTGAAAGATTGTAGAGGGAAGGAGAGCTCCGACGTGCGTCTTGATCCAGGCGAACTAGAGTGCAACAGAGAACTTCAAACCAGCAAATTTCCAGACAATGCAGCGGTTTCAATCAATGGCCGAGGACGTCCAACAATGTGCTTGAACGCAGTCAATTCCAACGAATATGGCGATCAAACAGACTGCCCACTGCCCAACGGTGTCGTTGGTGGCAGTGGGTGACGGAAGCGGCGACGGCGGGGGCAGACCGTGGGTGTGCGTGCGAAGGCTGGTGGTGGCGCGCAGGTGGCCGAGCACAGGCGGAGTGAGGTGGAGAGGAGAGTGTGAGCGAGGGAGAAGAGAGGGAGACTGGCGGCGAGCGGCGATGGCAGTCCGGGAGCTGTGCGTCGCGTGGGTGGAGCTGCTGTGGTGGTGCGCGGCTGGGCAGGGGGAGCTCGAGAGGGAGGAGCGTGTGCGGTGGAGCTCGCGGACAGGCGGCTGAGCTCGTGAGCAGCGTGGCTGTCTGGCGCGGCTTTGCGCAGCGTGTGGCCGAGCTGACGGAGCGTGGGCAGGGGAGTTGATGGGGTCGCACTGCCGCGCGATGGGGTCGATCTGTCTGCTGGAGTTGCGCACGCGCGAGGTGGACAGCAGCTGCGGTGCAGAGGTTGGTGGTGGGCGAAGGCAGAACTGGTGGCGCAAGGTGAAGCTTGGCCGCGAGCTGGCAGCTCGCGGGCTGCGTGGGATGAGCTCAGTGGGGGCTGGAGCTTGGCGGCGATGGAAGCGGGTCACCACTGGAGAAGGAGAAGGAGAGCGGCGAGGGGAGAGTGGTGGCGCGCGGCTGACGAAGTTGGAGGAGAGCTTGTGGTGGTGGCGATGGCGTTGGTGGAGCGTGAGCTGCGGTAGCGGCGTGAAAGAAAAAAGAAGGAAAAAGAGGGAAACAGGGGAGCGGCGGAGAAGAAGAAGAAAAAGAAGGAAGAAGAAAGAAAGAAGGAAGAAAAAAAAGAAAGAAAGAAAAAAGGAAGAAAAAGAAAGAAAAAAAAATGGGAATTTTTTTTTATTTTTTTTTCAAAAACTATCCGAACGTAGATCTGAAATCTGAAATTATTATTATTTTTTTTGAATGTAATAATAATAAACAATAATAATAATAAATTATTATGATTATTATTTTTTTTTATAAAAAAACATGGTTTGGGTCGTCCAACACCGCGCGGGCACGCCAAGATTGGTCTTCGTCCTCTGGTCTCAGAAAACACAAACACCGCGCGGGCACGCCAAGATTTCACTTCTTGGTCACAGTGGAGGAGATATTAGCCTTGATACTACCCAATGGAGAAACGACAAAACGAAAGAAATAAACAACTAAAACCAATAAAATCAATATTCGGGTTGCCTCCCAAACGAGCGCCTTTCTTTAATGTCTTTGGCTAGACATGCTATGCTTGTTCACGGAGGATAAAATCTTGTAGCTCGTTTCAATGCTTCATCTTCAATGTGATCCTGGTAACCCTCATAGATGGAGTAATCTTTGAGCACACGAGCTACGGTCTTCCATAGACTAGTTGATGGCGCCAAATAATCAAGTATTGATCGCAATTCTTCATCCACTCCTCCATCAAGAGCATTCGACGGTTCAAGATATTTGACCATAGCTACTCTTAATTCATTCCTGCCATGAGACTCAAGAACTTCTGGTATAACAAAATCAATCTCATTAACAGAAATCATAGAGTAAGAGTTAACAAAATGCAGGTTAGGGAATGGAGGTGGTGTCACCACATTTGCTGATTCTTCACTGGATTCTTTCACTTGAATGGGTTGCAGTTGGGGTTCCATTTCTTCCTTTTCGGCTTCTTTTTCAACTGCATCTGTACATCTCTCTTCTTGAAAATCTTGCAGCTCCTCGTTTCTAGTCAGGCAAATTGCACTCTCATTTTCTTCAAAATCAACAATGGTTTTCGAGGGCAATTCTTCAAATTGAGAAGCCAATCGATTTATTTTGGATGTCAATAGACACATTTGATCTTTCAGATTACTCATTGCCTCCTTCATCATCTCATTTCTCCTTTGTGTCTCCTGTTGGAATTGATATGTATTAATAGTTATTGATTCAACTATTTCTTCAAGAGACATACCTGACATAGATGATGATTCTTGAGACTCATACTGCTGAAAATTCATTGGCCCTGTTGTATAATTATAACTGGAGTTATCCCACCATTCTTGATCATACCCGTTTGGATTAGGGTTATACCACGTTTGAGACCAGGGTGAAAAATCTCCATAATTATTGAGGGGGATACTCAGATTATCTTGATATTCGGGGCACAGCCCGGTTGAATAATCCCTGGCATAACAAATTTTACAGGTTGCAGCAGTCATTCTTTCTCTAATAGAGTTTAGTGCCTCTGAATGTGCAAACTTAGCAAAAAAACTAGTTTCATCGCCTTCCCCGGAAACAAAATCCAGACTATCACCAAAATATGGAGTGTTAGAAGCCATAAACTATATAATAAAAAAAATAAGAGATAAATAAAATAAATAAATAAATAAATAAATAAAAAATAAAATAAAATAAAATAAAAACAAGATGAACTCAAAAAGAAATAAATTAATCTGACACCAGTCCCCGACAACGGCGCCAAAAATTGACAGGTGCCGAACCTGTGCAATAATAAATACCTACTCGAGAAAAATACAGATTTTGTATATAGCGGTGAGCAGGGTCGAATCCACAGGGATTGGGGATAATTCGTTTCTTCTAGAGTTCAAAGTATGGGGGGTTTTGGATTAAATGCTAACTAAATAAATTAACTGCAGAAAATAATTGATTAAGAGAAATAATTAAGGGAAAACTCTAGCCAAGGGTACACTTCAGAAATGGTTCAGGCACTGATCATTGATTCACAGATAATTCCACATTCACTAATAGATTAGTTATAGTTGTCATGCACGCGATAAACAACCAACCTTTCCTTAATTTCTCGATAGTTAAGGTACGACCGTTAACTATTTCTCTAACCCAAAAACAACCCTAGGTACGACCGTAGGATTTAATTTCTAGATTGCATTAATAATTAGAGAGGTCCAATCCTAACTAACAAACACGTTACGAGGGTTTGTTTAAACTAGATCGTATGCTCCCCTGACATAAACCCAATTACGCCAGTTGCTACTAAGATAGAGATAACGAACAATTACGGATTCAACTACCTCTATTTAGCAAAATAGCCTATATGAATAATTAATTATTGCGCACTAATCAATCATACATAAGGCCTATAACAATTAAAAACAGGAAACACATAAATACCAATAAATGAGGAAGCGATTAAAATAATTTCGATCTCACAGTAATTGTTGAACCAAGTCTTCAGTTGTCCCTTGACTAGAATTAAGAGGTTAGTCCTCCATTAATGGAGAACAACCATGCGAAAAAGCTGAGAAAAGAAAAACTAAAACTATGCTAAAAGTCTAAACTAAAACTATTGATTGATTAGAGTTCTCTGTACGTTTGTCTCCTTTTTAAAGCCAACAATGACTAAAGCTTCTTATCCCTGTGGTCCCCTGTTGAAATTGAGAATCAAACCAAAAGTGGGGCTCTACCGAATTCCTTGCTTTTAGTTTCCTATTGCCCGTAGGACTCCAATCTCCTAATCAGCAAAGGAAATGCAATCTCTTTGTAGCACCATGTGGGCCCGGTTGTTTGAAATCCCAATTATCTCCAAAAAGTCCCTCATTTTTATAGTTTTCTGTTTCACTTCCTGAAATTGAGTCCAATACCAAATATAAGTAAATATTAATAATTAAAACAATATTTGGCAAGGATAAAGAGAAAATTAACAATAAAATAACCAACAATTAACACCCTATCAAAAACCCAAGTGTGATTCCCAAATCTTATAATTACATAATATTTAGTATAATTAATATTTATATATATTATATATTTATATTATAACATATACATATATTTAATATATTATAATTATAATATTTTATTATAATTATATATTTTATTATAATATTAGTATATTATATAAATATATTATAATTATTTAGTTAAATATAATTATATTTATATAATATATATTATAAATTTATTAATATTATATAATAATATATTTATAATATATATGTATATTTATAATGTATATTATATGTGCACATAATTATAATATATACATGTATATAATATTAATAAATTATATAATTATATTTATATTTATTATTTTAAATATAATAATATATAATAATAACTATATTTAATATATAATATACATTATATTTATATATTATATTAGTATAATTAATATTTATATATTATATAATTATAATTATATAATTTATTATAACATTTGTATAATTATAATTAATTATATATATAATATTTAATTTAATTAGTTACAAACTTATAATAATGATATTATTACATTATATAATTATATATTATAATTATTTAGTTAAATATAATTATATTTATATAATATATATTATAAATTTATTAATATTATATGATAATATATTTATAATATATATGTATATTTATAAATGTATATTATATGTGCATATAACTATAATATTTACATGTATGTAATATTAATAAATTATATAATTATTATTATTATTATTATTATTTTAAATATAATAATATATAATAATAACTATATTTAATATGTAATATATATTATATTTATATAAAATATTTGTATATATTACATAATTATAATATATTTATATTATAACATTCGTATATTTATATTTAATTATATATATATAATATTTAATTTAATTAGTTACAAACTTATAATAATATTATTATTAGTTATATGTATTATATAATGTATATTAATCTATGTAATATAATTGATATTATCAATTATTCTAATAATTATACATGTTTACTAATAGAAATTATTAATTAGTTATACTAAATTTACTAATACATTTATACTAATATATTTAATTAGTGAAAATTTCTTATATCCCATTTACAAAGAGTCAACAAATCAAACATCAACTATAGTAATGATATACATTCTTGGCACTGAACCAAACAAATGTATTGTAATGATTGATTCCATTCCAAATCCAGGATGAATGATTTCAAATCCAAATTCGATTCTAACATGCGAACCAAACGCCACCTAAAATTTATTTATCTCCCATCCCTTGAGGAAAAAAAGTTATGGAAACAAAATGGAGAACAGGAAAAAAAAAGTATTTATTTTGGGTCGCAACCTTTTCTGTTTTTATAATGATGAATCTACTCATTTCAGCTAGTACCTTTTTCTTGCCTTTGATGATTGACCTTCCATAAAAAATAATCAATTATTTCCTTAATAGGCTATGGAAGGCTATCACTTTGAGTACGTTTAAATGGAAAGAAAAGAGCACAAAAGAACGGATTTTTGAATCATTTGTCTGGGAGTTCTTAAAAAAGAGAGAAAAGATAACTGAGTTTTTTTTTTTTTAAGATAACTGAAGGTGAGTTTTTTTTTTTTTTAAGATAACTGAAGTATTTTATAACCTTCAAACACCCACAAGCTTTTCCTCCCAGGAGCAAAAAAGACTGAAGGAAAACTCAATTATAAACAGTTTAACACCTTATTTATGCAATATCATCATATTTGTCCTTCATGCAGAATTCAATTCGAGAAGATGATCATCAAAGTACTAATAGTTGCATGCTTTGGTGTTCAAAATTAATTGCAGATCATTCAGCTCCAGGATACTCATCCCTTTATGTGGCCGTGAACTTTGACCATTCCCATTTCCAGCCCACCAAGATGTACCAATAATGATAATTGTCCAGTGGTAGATACCCATGAATAAAGTTAATGAGTTCGCCCAACTTCATAATGACCTCCATTTGTATCAATAATAATTGTCCAGTGTAGACATCTATTTCCTATATAATGGAAGTGATTAAAAGAAAAAATAAAAACCATCCTGGTACCGGGTCCAAGCTGAAGGAGAGGGGGGGGGGGGGGGGGGGCAAGGGGAGTAATGCTGAATATGACATGAATTCTCCTGAAACAAATAGAAGAAGAATCCATAATTTTTATAACTAATTTTGCTCGTTTCTTTTCTGCGTTATTTTGCATTTTTATACTTCAACTCTATATATATTTTATACATGCAAATTGGGTAAGATAACTAAACAATTTCTAATCCCGGGTAGACTTCTTGTCGGAAGGCAGAACTGGAAGGGCTTATATACAAGTTTTTGGGTTGCAAATAGTACTATTTGCCACAGTTTTCTGGCCAACATCAAGAAGAAATTCGAAAACAAACGAATTCAGCTAGTTTACGATTTACAGTTTGCCTGAATGGAGGCCTCAAGAAGGTTGTTTTAGTCAATAACATGCTTTTCCCGCTAATTGGCTTACTTGCAGCTTGGAGAGGCTGTTCTTTACTCTCTCTTTTTTTTTTTTTCCAAATATTTGATTAAAAACAGAGAGAAAATGGGGGGAAAATCATATTCGTTTGGACTTACGTTTTATGAGAACTATTTAAAAAATCTGAACTTAACATCCAAAAAAAGGTTGATAAAGCACTCCAGTCGGAATTAATAGAAATGCAACCAAATACGAATTGGGACCAGATATAGCCACGGCTCATGTTTGAACTGGAACCCAACCAGAATTTGCCTAGTAGTTTGTTAAACAGGAATCCAAATTGGTTTTGGAGAATCGGAATTGGGACCAGATCATGACTAAAGGTTACGGTTCAGATTCATCAAAAATAAGAACCAGAACCAAAACTGAAGCTTTTGGTTGCAATATGAATACATACATATATTTGTTGAATAATTTGATGTGTGTCATAATCTTTAACCCATTAATTCCAGAAATAATGGGTTAAAGGTTGCATAATTTGATGTTATAGATACATATTCAAATAATTTGTTGATATTATTCTTCTAACCTATTGTATAATAATTTAGCACAATTACAAAGGAATGAGTGTCAAGTTTTTTATACCCATATTTCTTGTTTGATAATAAGTTACTTTTAATGGTGCTTTATTGGAAATAGAGATTCTTTTTAAGATGGTGAAGAAAGTGTCACATAGTTTTATTAAATTTGTGGGTTAGCCAACTAGTGGAACTCTTATAGTTTAATACTGATTTTGGGCTACTTATTTTTTTAGTTATTGTTGATTTATTATTGACTTTGATTCCAGAATAAATAAACAAACAAACAAAAGCTGCAAAAGAATTAAATGATATTCAAAGTTACCAAAAAAAATATTACTAACTTGACATTTGATCATGATGGAGGTTAGTAACCAATAGTACTGTGATTTTGTTGACAAAATATAAGAATAACGAATAAGAAGGGAAATGGGAAAAAAAGATGTATAAAGCACATCTTTTGTTTAAGCATAGCAAAGTAACAAATAAAGGAGTTCTATTAGTAGGTTAAGGCTAGTATTGTTATTTAAAATGGGAAAGGGAGGCAGGTGTAATTTTTGAAACACCAATGGTGCTAAGTGAAATTGTTAGAAACTTTAAGAGAGGTTTCTAAAATAATCCCTTGCCAAAAAAAAAAATACAACTTGCATTTAGTTATTAGAAATTTTAGAACCCGAATTGGACTACATTTTTTTTTTTTTTTTTTTTTGTAATTGAAAGGTTTTGAACTTAAGACCTCTTGAGTCTTCTCACCTTACCACTCAATCCAACTCAGTACATAAACTTTTCTTACTCTGTTTTTGTCTGTTTCTTGAAATTAGTTTTATGATAACCGGTTAGTTTCTCCCATGTGAATGTTTTGTCAAGTACATATCGTTGTATATTGTAATTTCTATTCACATAAAAAACGACATCATTTATCTTTTTGGCTCAAAAAACAAAATGTAGTCTGACATTTTGTCAAGTACATATCGGTGTTGGCCCCAACTACCCCCAAAATCTAAGATACAAGTCCTCAACATATCCTCAAGGGTCTGAATGGTTCGCTCAGATAGTCCATCCGTCTGGGGGTGATAAGTGGTACTAAGGTTGAGTTTGGTCCCCAAGATTTCTGGAAACTTTTGCCAAAATCTAGACACGAAACGAGGATCTCTATCCGAAGCGATACTCACAGGGACTTCGTGTAGTCTTACAATCTCATCCATATATAACTGAGCCAATTTATCCATGGAATACTTCATGTTTACCGGTAAGAAATAGGTCGATTTGGTTAACCAATCAACGATCACCCAAACGGCATCATATTCTCGTTGGATTCGTGGCAAACCTGAGACAAAGTCCATTATAATGTTTTTCCCACTTCCATTCAGGTATCTCAAGGAGTTGTAACAATCCAAATGGTTTTTGATGTTCTGCCTTAACTTGCTGACAGATGAGACAAGTTTGCACGTATTGGGCAATTTCTTTTTTCATGTTGTCCCACCAATAGGCCCCTTTCAGATCCTGATACATCTTACTACTACTTGGATAGATTGTATACTTCGACCGATGAGTTTCCTCCAAGATTTTCCTTTTCAATACTTCATCCTTGGGTACCACCACTCGATTTTGATACTTCAAAACTTCCTCGGGAGTTAAATTGAAATCAGACGTTTCTCCCTTTTCCACTTTTGAAATCCAAGTTTGGTATACATCTCAATCATAAACGACATCATCACTCTGCTAGTTACAGTAAAAAAGTATTGCATCTATGACAATAAGCACGACAATATTTTTGACTATTAGTATAATTTCCTTTAGTATAAACTACACCAACTTTTCGAAATCCAGTTCTTTATATCTGCAATTTGTTGTTTTCTAATTATTGATGTTTCCATTAATTGCGCTTTTTTTTGAGTGTTGAAGTTTCATTTGCCCTTGTTTGGCCAGTCACGACTGTATGTAAGACTTTTTAGTCTTTACTGTATGTAAGATTTTTAGTCTTTTTGTTGTTTAGCATTGAAGTCTTTTCCTAGACTTTTAGTCTCTTTCGTGTTTTTCATTTTCTTTTTCGTGCTTATCTGCAATTTGATTTTTGCAATCGGTGTCACGAAGCTAATCTGCCAAGCTTTCTTTGAATGGCACCCAACAATTGTTTCCAAAGAAAAGTCATTTTTTTTAATAAAACATCATAATTTTATTAAAATTTGCACTAATGATAAAAAGTTAAATCATCAAATAGAATACTAAAGAACAGATATGAAAAATGGATACTATAGATCTGAAGAATAGATAAAAATTGTGTTGTAAAGCTCCAAATTTAAAAAATAAAATAAAATAATTGTAACTTCATGAATATTTGGGTATGCTTCCAATCACCAGATCTATTCATTAACTATTTCAAATCCAAATATTATGGTGAAATCTGCCAAATAGACCCAAAAAAATTGCAGATTTGTATCAAAACCCTAAAAACTTAGATCTAATAAAAGAAAAATGAAAAACTACCTAAAACTCTCACCAGGAATCCCTAGGAGAGAAAAAACTTTCACTAGAAAAGTTTAGGAGAGAAGAAACTTTCATTAGGAAATTCTAATAGAGATTTTATTCATACAAATGAAAAGAAATTATAGAGAGGGATTCTTCCATGAGAAAAGATCAGAAAAATCTGATCTCTCTCCCATGGGAGGCTTGAAGAGAACTTTGATTAGAGAGTTTTTCTAGAGAGAAAGAAGAGAGAATCAGTTTTTCTATACAATTAGAATGTTAATTTAAAGTTTACAAACTTGAAGAAAAGTCATTAAAGTGTACTTTTTGACAATTTTGGTGATTTCATTAATTGGATTTGGAGGTCGCAACACCAAAATTAAGAAGCATACACTTTATTGTCTTCGTGATTTAGAAAAAATTTTCATTATTTAAGAAGATATAGTTTCAAGAGCTATTTTGGTTCTCTAACGTAACATCATTTTATCATGTTTTAGCATCTAATGCAGTAACTCGAAAATTGATTTTTGGTTTAGCCAACATTTGTTATAACAGTAATTAGCATAGCACCTGCAAATTTTTCCTGAACAGAAATTGAAAATGTACCGTCTCAAAATTGTTTAATACTATCAGATAGTAGAATTTTACAGTTAATTAATGTGAAAAATATTCTTCAGGGAAAATGATTTTTAGGGGCCAACTTGGTAATTTGGAAACTAACAAATATTTAAAAATTTTGTTAACAGATAAGGAAAAATTGTTCAAAATGTCCTCACATTTCGTTAGCTAAATTTTTTCGTCCTTTATTTTAAAAATAGTAACTTTACGTTCCTTATAAAATTAAGTCGATAAAATTTGGTCATAACCTAAATTTTTAACCATTTTTTACCCTAAATCCATCATGTAACTCAAACATGATCATTTTCTTAGTGACAAAAAGGTTAGATTCTATTTGTAGTTAATAAAATAACTCCATCGATATTCATTTTTGCCTCTAAATAAGTAGGATTGGACTCGAATCATATTCCTTTTTTTTAAAAAAAAAAGTGGGATTGGACCAAATCCATATTTAATTTTGTCACTAAAAAAGTGAGATATGATCTTTTTATACATAAAAATAATTGCTAACTAGTCACGTGAAGGTTTCAAACTAAAATGTGGTTGAAAATATAGGTTGAGACTAAATTTTATTGATTTGATTTTGTAAGACATGTAAAGTTACTATTTTAAAAGTGAAAAAAGAAAAATTTTATTTGGTGAAATGTGAGAGATGTTTTAAACAATTTTCCCAAAAATAAGAAGCAACTTGGTAGAAAATTTGCTAAAGCTTAAACAGCAACTTCCATTTTCGTTCTTTAAAAAACTAGTGAGACGGCCTGCGCGTTGCGCAGGAGTGCTAATATTTCCCGTGTTAAGTTGCTTAATTTTTAGCCGTTATATATTTCTTATACTGCAGAGAGTTATATAATTATTATAAGTCTGACTTGAATTATAAAATAATAGTGCGGTAAATTGGTTGGGTGAATATAGTGTTAATAGTTTGTGAAGTATGGAGGATATTTTGAAATATAATGGTTAATAAAGTACTATAATTGAGACAATACAATGTTGACATTTTGTGTGGTATGATTTGTATAAATTATGTGGTCTGGGTGAGGTAATTATAAAGATACCCATCTATATTTATGTATATCTCTATTACTCACTAAATTCCATAAATATGGGCCTATTTCCTTTTTTTTTTTGCACAAATTAAAAATTTAATCATAACAATTATTTTTCTTTCATATTTTTGTAAAATGCCGCTCACTAATATTAGATCATTAATCCACATTAAGATCCATGTATTATACATTGTTTTTGAAATTTATAGTACTTTAATTTTTTTAATGTAAGAAACAATTTAATTAATGTTGCATGTTTGACTAAAAGAATAATAAAAAAATAGCATACAACATTGCTTCTCAATTTAGAGCAATTTTGAGCCATTAGGAAAAATGAATATGCTAAAAATTTTATAATAATTATATATATACATTAATATGGATATCTATTTAACAATATAAAAGTGAGAGTTGCCCTATAAACAGTGTTTTTTTGTCAAGCGGTTATCCTGCAATTGTTATTAGATATCCAAGCTATTAGTAAATAACAAACTAATTATTCTTTTTTATAGAATGAAAAGAATAAGAATAAAAACAAAGGCATTAAAAATTTGTAATAATTATATAGAGTAAATATGGATATATAGACTAATATATCTTTATAATTGTATGTTTTAAAAAGTAGTAGGATTAGAAACCATTTTTAGTCCAAACCCTTGACACCTTAACCGATTTTGGTTATTTGTGATAATAATGTTGGACTTCTCTCTCTCTCTCTCTCTTTTTTTTTTTTTTTTTTTCTTTTTCTGCTGTTCAATTTGTAGGAATCGTGCAGTCAAAAGCTACTCCTGAACATGCTAAACAACCACTGCATTTAACAATTTTACAGAACACTATTTTATTTCATTTTTTTGCAATATATGCATTCATTTTTTTTGCAAACAATTTTATTTCATGTCACAGTAATAAAATTCATTTTTTAAAGTCACTAATGCCAATAATAATTTATTAATTATTTCCTCAATAATTGTGTCTTTACAGAACACTTAACAATTTTATTTCATGTTAAGCCAACAATAATTTATTAATTGTTTCCTCAATAATTGTGCATTTATAGAATACTTCAAAAGCAAATAATTAACCATAAAATTAACTTTCTACTAAAAATACAAGACTAACTTTTAAATTTTGTTTAAAAAGTAAAAAATATCACTAAATTCAACATTCCAACTTAAAGAGCCTAAATAAAAAGGTATATAATAACATTAAATCACATAAATATATTGATTGTATAGTTAGATGTAAAGAATGTAGGCAACAAAGAATATAAAAGGCATCCGATATTTAGTAAAATAAAAGAATATAAATAAGCATGAATAAAAGTAAAAATGGGAAAAATTTAACAAGCATCATGATTAAGAGGAAGGAAAATGTGGGAATTCTCATCTCTGTAATAGGTTTCCAAATGACATGAACAAATCAAAAGTACAAAACAGTAGATTACTCAAAGTCAAAATGGCAATTTTCCAACGAAGAAGAGGCGGGTTTCAAAGAAACATGTAGAAACAAAAAGTGAGGCATCCACAAAAGTGAACAATGAGTCAACAAAAATAGAGGGTCAGAAGACAACAAAATTACCAAACAATCAAGCAACTATAGCATGCAGCTTGAACGAAGGAAAAAAGGAATGGCATAACTGAAAAATAAAACAAACCTAAGGCTAAACTAATACTCAAGAATAGCTAAGATGGCCTGTCTCTGCGGATCACAATAGGCAAAAATGATGCAAACAAAGAGGAGCAAAGAACAAATAAATTACAAAGAGACCACACAACTATAACATGCGTCTTTCGGTCTCCTGAGTAACCGGAAATGGCATTAGCGAAAAATGAAGGACTACTAAGGCTAATTCTAATGACATAAGGAACTGCCAAAGACTGCTGCAAATGGAGTTGCCGAAAAGCCGACAAAACCAACAAATACAAAAGCCATCAAAGTTGCTGAAAATTACGTGATAACCGCTCGACCAAAATGGCACTGTTCATTCTCCAACTCCCGCTTTTATATAGTTATAGTTATAGTTAGATACCCTTTTTCTTGCCTTTGATGATTGACCTTCCATAAAAAATAATCAATTATTTCCTTAATAGGCTATGGAAGGCTATCACTTTGAGTCAATGGAAAGAAAAGAGAACCAAAGAAAGGATTTCTGAATCATTTGTTTGGGTCCTTTGGGAGTTCTTAAAAATTAGAGAAAAGATAACTGAGTTTTTTTTTTTTTTAAATAACTGAAGTATTTTATAACCTTCAAACACCCAGAAGCTTTTCCTCCCAGGAGCAAAAAAGACTGAACGAAAACTCAATTATAAACAGTTTAACACCTTATTTATGCAATAACATCATATTTGTCCTTCATACACAATTCAATTCAAGAAGATGACCATCAAAGTACTAATAGTTGCATGCTTTGGTGTTCAAAATTAATTGCAGATCATTCAGCTACAGGATACTCATCCCTTCATGTGGCCGCCAACATTGACCATTCCCATTTCCAGCCCACGAGGATGTACCAATAATGATAATCGTCCAGTGGTAGACACCCTCATAAAGTTAATGAGTTCGTCCAATCTCATAATGACCTCCATTTGTATCAATAATAATTGTCCCCTTTTTTTTTGGTAAATAATAATGAGTGTGTTTGGACAGCCAATTATTTGGCCAAATATATTTGCTGACATCACCATTACAATTTTCAATACACCTTTTTATCTTCCCAATTACCTTTTTATCTCACATACATCACATCACAAAAAGTGCTACAGTAAAAATATTTCAAATAACTTACAATCCAAACACACTCAATAATTGTCCCGTAGTAGACATTATAGATTACCTTAACAAAACAACGAAAACCCAAAAAAAAAAAAAAAAAAAAAAAAAACCATCCTCGTACCGGGTCCAGGCTGTAGAGAGAGGGGGGGGGGGGGGGGGGAAGGGGGGCAGGGGAGTAAAGCTGAATATGACATGAATTCTCCTGAAACAAATAACCCATAATTTTTGGGTCTTGTTATAACTAATTTTGCTTCGTTTCTTTTCTGCGTTATTTTGCATTTCTATACTTCAACTTTATATATATTTTCTACATGCAAATTGGGTAAGATAACTAAACAATTTCTAATCCCGGGTAGACTTCTTGTCGGAAGGCAGAACTGCAAAGGCTTATTTACAGGTTTTTGGGTTGCAAATGGTACTATTTGCCACAGTGTCCTGGCCAACGTCATGAAGAAATCCGAAAACAAACGAATTTAGCTATTTTACACTTTACAGATTGCCTATGACATCGTAGAATGGTGGGCTCAAGAAGATTGTTTTAGTCAATAACATGCTTTTCCCGCTAATTGGCTTCCTTGCAGCTTGGAGAGGTTGTTCTTTACTCTTATTTTTTTTTTTTTTTGCAAATATTTGCTTAAAAACAGAGAGAAAATGGGGGGAAAAATCATATTCGTTTGGACTTGCATTTTATGAGAACTATTTAAAAAATCTGAACTTAACATCCAAAAAAAGGTTGATAAAGCACTCTAGTCGGAATTAATAGAAATGCAACCAAATACGATTTGGGACCAGATATAGCCACGGCTCATGTTTGAACTGGAACCCAACCAGGATTTGCCTAGTAGTTTGTTAAACAGGAATCCAAATTGGTTTTGGAGAATCGAAATTGGGACCAGATCATGACTAAAGGTTACGGTTCAGACTCATCAAAAATAAGAACCAGAACCAAACCTGAAGCTTTTGGTTGCAATATGAATACATACATATATTTGTTGAATAATTTGATGTGTGTCATAATCTTTAACCCATTAATTCCAGAAATAATGGGTTAAAGGTTGCATAATTTGATGTTATACATACATATTCAAATAATTTGTTGATATTATTCTTCTAACCTATTGTATAATAATTTAGCACAATTACAAAGGAATGAGTGTCAAGTTTTTTATACCCATATTTCTTGTTTGATAATAAGTTACTTTTAATGGTGCTTTATTGGAAATAGAGATTCTTTTTAAGATGGTGAAGAAAGTGTCACATTGTTTTATTAAATTTGTGGGTTAGTCAACTAGTGGAACTATTATAGTTTAATAGTGATTTTGACCTGCTTATTTTTTAGTTATTGTTGATTTATTATTGACTTTGATTCCATAAAAAAATAAATAAACAAACAAAGGCTACAAAAGAATTAAATGATATTCAAAGTTACCAAAAAAAATATTACTAGTTTGAGATTTGATCATGATGGAGGTTAGGGACTAATAGTACTATTATTTTGTTGACAAAATATAAGAATAATGAATAAGAAGGGAAATGGGAAAAAAGATGTGTTGTGTAACACATCTTTTGTTTAAGCATAGCAAAATAACAAATAAAGGAGTTTTATTAGCATGTTAAGACTAGTATTGTTATTTTAAATGGGTAAGGGAGGCAGGTGTAATTTTTGAAACACCAATGGTGCTAAGTGAAATTGTTAGAAACTTCAAGAGAGGTTTCAAAAATAACGCCATGCCAAAAAAAAAATACAACTTGCATTTAGTTATTAGAAAATTTAGAACCTGAATTGGACTCCATTTTTTTTTTAATAGAGAGATTTTGAGTTCAAAATCTCCAGCTTACACTTCTTCTCTCCTACTTTGTTGGAATTTGGAATCCAAGTTTGGTATACATCTCAATCATAAACGACATCATCACTCTACTAGTCACATTAAAGAAGTATTGCATCTATGACAATAAGCACGACAATAATTTTGACTGTTAGTATAATTTCCTCTAGTATAAACTACACCAACCTTTCCAAATCCAGTTCTTTATATCTGCAATTTGTTGTTTTCTAATTATTGATGTTTCCATTAATTGCACTTTTTATTGAGTGTTGAAGTTTCATTTGCCCTTGTTTGCCCAGTCACAACTGTATGTAAGACTTTTTAGTCTTTCTGTTGTTTAGCATTGAAGTCTTTTCTTAGACTTCTAGTCTCTTTCGTGTTTATCATTTTCTTTTTCGTCCTTATCTGCAATTTGATTTTTGCAATCGGTGTCACGAAGCTAATCTGCCAAGCTTTCTTTGAATGGCACCCAATAATTGTTAAAGAAAAGTCATTTTTTAATAAAATACCATAATTTATTTAAAATTTGCACTAATAACAAACGTTAAATCATCAAATAGAATATCAAAAAACAGATATGAAAAATGGATACTATAGATCTGAAGAACAGATAAAAATTGTGTTGTAAAGCTCCAAATTTAAAAAATAAAATAAAATAAAATAATTGCAACTCCATGAATATTTGTGTATGCTTCCAATTGGCAAATCTGCTGATTAACTATTTCAAATCCAAATATTATAGTGAAATCTGCCAAATAGACCCAAAAAATTGCAGATTTGATAATCAAAACCTAAAAAACTTAGATCTAATGAAAGAAAAATGAAAAAATTACCTAAAACTCTCACCAGGAATTCATATGAGAGAAAAAACTTTCACTAGAAAAGTTTAGAAGAGAAGAAAACTCTTATTAGGTAACCCTAAGAGAGAAGAAACTCTCATTAGGAAATCCTAATAGAAATTTTATTTACACAAATGAAAAGAAATTATAGAGAGGGATTCTCCCATGAGAGGATCAGAAACATCTGATCTCTCTCCCATGGAAGGTTTGAAGAGAACTTTGATAGAGAGTTTTTCTAAAGAGAAAGAAGAGAGAATTAAAGTGTTAGAATGTTTTTCTATACTGTTAGAATGTTAATTCAAAGTTTATAAACTTGAAGAAAAGTCATTAAAGTGTACTTTTTGACAATTTTGGTGATTTCATTAGTTGGATTTGGAGGTTGTAACACCAAAATTAAGAAGCATACACTTTATTGACTTCATGATTTAGAAAAATTTTTCATTACTTAAGAAGATATAGTAATGAAAAATATTCTTGAGTGGCATGCAAGAATCACTCAAATGCTGTCACCGTTCAGTTCTTTCCCTGTTGACTGCCTTTGAACCAAATGTAAAATGAGGTGAGGGGCTATCTTCAGTTTTAGTTTCCGTTTGAAATTGCATTCTATGCTTATTTCGGCCTTTTACTCTTACCGAGCGTGGTGCAAATTGTTGTTTTAATCTGGTATTTTCTTGCGAATCAATTTACACAGAACTTTTATGAGGCTAAGATTCTGCACTGATTTTTTTTTTCAATTGTTCTGTGCGTGCGCATGTGTGTTTTCTTTCCCTTGAGTAATTAGCATCACTTTTTTAACTAATGTTCTTTCTGTACTGTTCCTTGGACTAAGTAGCATCCACCTCTTTTTGCCTTGGTAGCTTTCACAACACGAGTAAAGATGAAAGCATCAATTTTATTGGGAATATAATAATTAAGAAACAAGTAGCCTGATCTTTATGATTATTAAACATATACCCTGTACAAATCAGATGCGTAATATGCTGACCTAAATTTGTTATTTCAGGACAGAGCTGTTCAACAAAAGGAAATATGTACGAGGAATAATTGGATATTATCTGTAGTTGGTGCTCTGCGCGTTTTGTTCCTTCGACAAATTAGCATCACCGTTTTAGCTAAGCTGGTATTTGAGCTTGCTGCACATTTGGTCTTGGTATCTTTTTCAATATGAGGCTCAGAAAAAGAAGATAAAAGCATTACAAATTCATGCAAATATCAGTAGAAACTACTTGTCTATATTTATGATGATCAAATGTACATTCTGTATGTATGGATTAGATGAACAATATGCTGGCCTATGGTTATGTTTCTCCGGACATACAAGAACAGAGATGTTCAGTAAAAAGATTAAGGCAGCCGAAGTTTTAGCCTAGCTTATGGAGCTGTACCGGCCAATTGGATGCCACAATGATCAACGACAAAGGAATACAAAACTGCTGAATCTAATACAGTCCCATCTCCCAGCTTTTCTAGTCGGTGTGCATTTTTCCCTCTTTGCTTGACTTGCTGAGAACTATCACACCGAGTACAATAATCGTCGCACCGGCGAACCACTGCAAAAGATATTTTACACTCTTGTCAGTAGTTCAAACAAATTTCTAGTTTCCATAATACAATGTGATAGTCCGATTAGGGGATTTGGCATAGCTAAAGGTCCAAACAACTTGCTTAAGTCTGATGCCCTAATGTTGCAAGCCTCCTCTTAAGTATTTCGAGCACTTTGGGATCCACCTCTCTTTCTTATTTCTGACTAGACTTTTAGAAGCTCAACATGCAAGACAAACTATTAAGTCTAATATTCAACCAACTATACTTTTAGATGAAAGGCAATTCCTGGTTCTTCTTATATTGCAAAAGTTCATTTTGCACTGGCCTACAAGTTTTATCCAAACTTATTAAAGTACAGATGGTGGATGACCATGAAAAACAATACTAAGTT
The DNA here is from genome assembly GCF_036785885.1 of Coffea arabica. Classification (NCBI taxonomy): domain Eukaryota; kingdom Viridiplantae; phylum Streptophyta; class Magnoliopsida; order Gentianales; family Rubiaceae; genus Coffea; species Coffea arabica. The sequence goes on from NC_092313.1 coordinate 32,189,026, forward strand.
TAGCCATTGGCACGAAAAGATGATCTAAGAGAGTCAAAACTCAACTAATCTACTTCTTTGAGTCCATCACTTCACTGTCTAAGGAGGATAAAGGAAGTGCTGCAATGGCAGCAACTACGTAAAACTGTGGCATGCAGCCATGGATAAGGCTGGATTTGGGGAAACTCTTGCTATCATAATAAGTCGAAGCGTGCAGGTGTCTTGACCTCTGAAAATCATCTTAATTACCTGAAATGGCAGCACCTCTTTGAAGAGGAAGAATCCAGCCAATCCAGAAGAGAGAAAGTTCGTTGCAAAGTTTGTAACGGTAGCTTGGAGAGATGATAGAGCTTTTAGGCTATTTACATAACATCCCCACATTAAAGCATTCAATAGTATGACCAGGCCATACCTAACAAGCTATTATTACAACAAAACACAAGTCAGTTGAGTGCTGATTGATTATAGATAGGTTTTATTTGTACTCCTGCAGCAAAGACATTTAGACATCTCCTGAGAAGAAAAGAGAAACACACTCAGATAACTTGTACACTTTCTTTTATCTCTGTTCCTCATGAACACATGCAGGCAAACAATAGATACTAGAAGATAATCAAGGTTGACTTCTTCCCTGCTAAATTCCATAAGCAGAATTTGGATCTGATTGGATGCACTCTCGGGTATGTATGATAAACAGCAACTAATAAGACAAGCAATATTATGAGTTCTAGCTGATCGCTAACACTTTTTTATGAGTTTGAATTTGATCCGGCGTGTATAATGTGTTATGCTGATTACATTTCGATCTTCATATTAGGAGGGAAAATAAGTACTCTTTTGCTCAAGATTATGAGATACTCAAACGAACACTAGTATTCTTTAATGTGACAACTTGCATACATGAGCTGATCCAAGTAGAAAGCAGGGCCTTCAAGGAAGAAATCCCAGCTTGAGGCAACTGAGCATAGAGTAGATAACTTAAGAGGGCTTCTAGAATACACAAACCGGGAGTTCCTCTTATAAACTAATTGAACTAAAACAGTATGCAGCCGAAATGGGATGACCAATTACCCAGATAATATTGACATTTATACAGGGGCTAAAGAGTTAAAACATATTATATGCAACTGAAAAAAACAAATTTTCATTTCTCACTAAAAATCAATAAGACACCTCTTGTCAGGAGACAAATAATTTCAACCTAATCAGATTTGCATTCCAGATCAACATGGAACTAAACAAACACAAATATATGACGAATTTCTTGATAATTAACCAAATTCATGCTATTAACGTTGAATACATATTCTATTATCAACTATTAACGCTTCTTCTAGCTGATATGATACAGTTGATTATTAGAGGATATCTCAAGAATTACCTGGGAAGAAAAGTGCTTGGCAGCAATGGCAGCAAGAGCAGCATTGAATCCAGCTGAAACAGCCCATGCGTACCCTTTCATCTTCTTGAAGCTGTTGTGTTTCTGTCCGTTCTCTACGGAAAGCGAAAGAGGAGGAGATTTTCAACCTGTTGAACTGCTAGACGACGACGTCCTGTACATTTCTCGACATGGGTTGGGCTGATGAAATTCAAGAGATTGTGGGCTAGTGTTAGGGCTGACTATGATCCCGTAGGCTGTGAGATGTGACGGTGAATTTGTAAATAGCAATTGACCCGGTTCCAATCGTACTACTTTCTGTAGCAGCCGACTCGTGCTACTTTTGTTTACTATAACGAGTTTGAGCATGAGTTGAATCTTCTTAAAATTCGAATTGTGACGATTCAAGTGCTAATATTCGTTAAATTCAACCTTAGACAAGTTACTTTAAAACTTGAACATGAGCTCAAATATTCATTCTAACTCGACTTAATTCGTGAACACCCCTATATGCTATTAGAATAATAGTAACTTATCAATGTAATGTACAAATATTATTATAGTTCCTAGTTTGAAGTTTATATCATACAAGATACATGTATTCTAACCGAGAATGTTTTGATCTAGCGATTACAATTGAGATTCTAGAAATTAGAGATATTTAGTTTAAATCCCATTTTTTCCTGAGTTTAAATCCCATTTTTTTCCTTTCCGCTTCATAAATTTTACACCTTTTTTACTTAAAAAATATTTTTTTTAAAAAAAACCTTGAAATTTATTTCCTCATCGCATCTATAAATTCCTCTATTAACAACGAAAATGGAAATTTATTTTCCAATTCAATTTAGAATTTCTAAATTTAATCTTTTCTGCCGTACCTAAGCTTGACTATGTAGTGTATGAGTTATTAAAAAGAAGCCCAAAGGGGAAAAAAAAAAGGAGTTACCAGAAACAAAAGGAAATGCTATAGATCTCAAATTTTAGAATTCTAATATTAATATTTCGCATGGTCACAGAATTGAAGGAATTACATAATCACATATTAATTATGCGGGAGGGAATAAAGAAATTAAATATTATTGATATCTAAAACAATGAAGAATGTCTTTCCCTTAACAACAAAGTCTTGATACGTGGTTCATCGACTTAATAATTGACACTCTTCATTTCATTGTCTTTCCCTTGCACTTTTCTAGCCGTTTCCTAAACATGGCTTTTATTTTCATATTTTTCTATGCAGTTTCCAGGATATTAGATCGATTGAAATTCCTCCGTTCACTTTGTTTTTTGAACTTGCTTTCAAATCGTGTAAATTACACATTAATTCTTCAAATTATTCTTGGAAAGGGTCTGTGTCTTTTCTTTTAAGCCAAAAAAGTATGAAAAGCATTGCTTCATTGGTCAGTAATTGCAAAGTTTCACTAGATCTCCATGCTTTAGTACATTAGTTAACTCCTCAAATTAATATACAAAAGTTGAAGCTAAGGACAGTAGGGTAGGAAATAACCCATCACTTCTTTTTTTTGGCATGTGACAACTCCTCAGTTTAAGAAGATTAACAAGCAAATACATGAACTTGAAAGGAAGATGAGTTGTGTACTTTTTATTGTTCCTGTAAGCTTCCATAGGGCGTGTTTATTACACTACTGATATCATTCTTCGGTATAAGTTCAATGGATAAACAAATTATATTCATTAATAGGTTGAAAATGTCAAATTCTTTTGTAACTATGTGGGGACACTTTGGGTTAATTGGGTATTATCAAATTCAAACCCCACATTAAAAGTTTAAGCAAACCACGCAGGGATTTGGCTTCTTTTCAGTGAATTCTCTCTCCATTTCTTGCAGTGCATATCTGGATGCATGACATATATTTTTATTTATTAAGGAGGGACATGATCATTTTAAATTTGACTAATCCTAACGCTTGTTAATAAAAAAAATGAAGAAATTATTGTGGGCTTAATTCTACTTTGTATCCTTTAATTATATCCCAAGTTTTCATTTTAGTCCTTAAACTTTAAAATAGGACACTTTAGTCCATAAATTTTAAAAATTGTTATTTTTTAGTCCCTAAAATATATTACTTATCCATTTTAATCCCTAAAGTATGAAATTTATTCCAATTTAGTCCCTAAAATATATCTACTTAGGCGTAAAATCTGTCTCACTTCCTTAATGAGTGGAACAAATTTTGTAATTTATAAACTAAAGTGTCTTATTTTTAAATTTAAGGACTAAAGTAAAAATTTAGGTATAGTTGAAATGTGCAAAGTGGAATTAACCCACTATCCTGTTTAATAAATGAGTTTTTTGGGTGTTTACCTAAAATTTTATTGTAACTTACCGGAGAATTTGTAGAAGGGAAAATGGCCAAATTCATCCCTAAACTTTTTTTCTAGTGCTGATTTAGTTCCAAATTTTTATTTCTGGCCAATTTGATACATGAACTTATATTGCGGCTCTAATTAAGGACCTCTACAATAGCACTACCACAGAACATCGATTTAGTTCCTGATAGACCGAACAAACAAGGGTATTATGGTATTTTTGGGTTATCTTCTTCCTCCACCACCAAACTCCATTACCTGCCACCCACCTCTCCCTTGGGACATGAGAAGCGAAGTGCAGTAGTAGTAAAATTTTCTTTTGAAAGACAATTACTCGAGGAAATGATACATCTTGATGACATTTAGGAAATCTAGCAATGAGAAAGATAACTCGAAGTATACTATGAATAACAAATCCCGCAACATTGAGATTGAGAAAGAGTTTAACGAACTAAGGAGAAAAGCCAAATACTTCTAATATTGAACTTGGGTCTTTCAAAATGTTCTTCTGCAGTCACCTTTTTAATTATTTGAATTGCAAGGTCAAGTTTTGGAATAGAAATCCTATCCTATGAAGTGGGTTCGAATGGAAAGCTTTTCTCTCTTCCTTGAATCTAGGAGTTGTTTGCAAAATCTGGTTTTGAAAGCTTTTCTCTCTTCCTTTAATCTGGGCACTTTGACTTTTTATCTGTTGAAATTTTCTTTGATGGAACGAGATCAAAAGATACAGCATTAGCAAGGGAATAGGAGGAGAGAAGTGGACAAAGAGAGAAGGAAATAGTGGGGAGAGTGGTGGTGGTAGAGAGAAGAGTGGTGATGATGGTATGGACGGTGGAGAGGTAGGGTAGGGGAAGAGGAAAGAAATTAAAATAAAAGTTCTAAAAATATCTCAAAAAAGTTTTAATTATTAAAATACCTCAAAAACTAATGATTTTTTTTTCAATTTACTTGGTTTTATTAACATCCATACTTCAAATTCCCAAAATACCTCTATTTAGCTATTCAATTAAAGTTTCGAGTGTTTTACATGGTAGTGCTGCCGCAGAAGTCCTTAATTAGAACTAGAACATCTATTCACGTATCAAATTGGTCAGAAATAAAAATCAGGGACTAAATTAGCACTAGTAAAAAGTTTAGGGACAAATTTGGTCATTTTCCCTTTGTAGAAAAAAATTTTAAGATGCAAATTTTCTTTTCTTTTCTTTTTCTTTCTTTTCCTTTTCCTTTTCTTTCTTTTTCCTTTTCTTTCCTCTCCACTTCTTCTCTCTTACCTCCGTTGTTAGTAGCAGTAGAAGTTTTTTTCTTTTTTCTCTCTCCCTTTCCCTCCCTTCCTCTTCTCCTCCCCTCTTCTATCCCCCTCTCTTCTCCTCCCCTCCCCTATCCCCCTCTCTTCTTCTCTTCCCTAGCATCTCTCTATAGGTTTCTTCCATATATTGCCTACCAAACCGTTAGTTATAAAACTCACAATTCTTACCTTTTTCCCACTGAAACGGCCAATCTTTTAGTTACCAAAATTCTTCTAACCTCTGTTTTCAATATTTGGGTTGGTCATCCTAAATCAGCCCACATTTTTTTCTCTGAATCGACACAATTTTGTTGAGAATAAATTTGATGTCTATTAAGAGGAACCAGGCAAAACATCAACAAAGTGCAAGTTTGGAGTAGCAGTTTTAGTACAATCTATCAAATTATATTTTTCCGTAATCCAATAACTTTTTTTATGCTGAATAATATGAACAATTGGGTTGTCGGCAGTGATGATTAATTTCATCATCATCAACAGCAGTAGCATATGTGAATGATAGAAGAAAGGAGACATCTACCTTGCTTAGCATATTTGAGTGATAGAAGGTTATAATTTAATGGCCATGACTGAAATATGGCCACAATATATGGCTTGGTCAAGAAGAATTGTTTTCTTTTTTTCTGTTATCTTTTCCCTTTTTATCAATGGCTTGTTTTTTGAAAATTTATGAAGGTTATTATAGTCATTGTCTATCATTAAGGGAGATAAATGTAATATTAAAAATTTCAAGAGAGCTCAATGACGAAATTGTTAGAAACCTCAGGGGAGATTTCTGAAATTATCCCTTAATTTTTTGCCCACCTCATTTTCCTTTTTCACTAACTAACAATATTGAAAAGAAAATCAACATGGGTTTGTGTCAGGTGTTATCTACTAAAATTTTTGTTATAAACAAATGAAAACCCGTGCTTCATGGATCAAATTGACTAAAATGGAAATGCACCTAGAAGTTGGAAAAGAAAAAAGAGTGTTTATTAACGTCCATTGTGGAGAAAAATAAGGGCTTAAGTCGAGAAGTTGGTTGAATATTGTAATATTCGTGGAGAGCTAACACGATTTTACATGGTATTTTAAAAGATACTAACATTGAACTTGTCATCTTATAAGATTAAGTCCCCAAAAGGAGAGACTTTTAACAAAAATATTTTTAAAAGGTGATATTTGATGAGCATGGGATATGCATATAAAAATTAACTCAATCTATACGGTCAAGTTTTATATTTATAAATTTTTAAATACCCACACATGATTTTTTTCAAATACACATGTCGAAATTGAGTATAGGGTATTAAGGGTTGTACCCATAGGGAAGACTGGATGTAAAACTAAGGTAAAATATGCAAGAAAATGGCAAATAAAAACTCCTTAGACTATGATATCCCTAAATACTCATGCAAATGCAATTTTTGGATCATTAAGTACTACTATCTTAACTAGTTATGACATAATTTTCTTATGCATGTGAAACCTGCTGATAGAGCGTAATTTGTTATTAATTTTGTGGTTAATTTTCCTCTTTATCCTTGTCAAATATTATTTTAATTGTTGAAGTATACTTATATTTGGTATTTGGATCTAATTACAAGAAGCAAAGCAGAAAAGTGCTAAAAAGGGAGACTTTCTTGAGAAAATGTTGTGCACGTGGGAAGCTTCCGGAATAGTTATAAATCTGGCTCCAAGATGTGCAAACCAATTCTTTTTCCTTTTGTGACTAGTAGTTTACTAGTATTAGGAAACAAGAAACAAGGAAATTTTGGATAGCTGCTTTATCTTTGTTTGTTTCCTTATTCGGCTAGGGGACTGACTAGAATATAGACTAGTCATTGTTTGGGTTAGGAACACTTTTTTTCGTCCTTCTAGAGGCCGCAAGACAGGAGCATAGTTTTCTCTTCGTTCTTTTACTTTTTGCATGAGACATAATACATCGTTTGGGGAACACGATTTGATGTTCATGAATTCCACTTGTTGGCGTGAGAACTTCTCCATGAGGTGTGGCTAAGTTCCTAATTTAGTTAGAGATCAACTCAACGATGCAGTTCCAAATATCTGTGAGATCGAACTAATCCCAATTCGTTCCTTCAATTTATTGATATTTGTGCATTTGTTATGAAACAATTAAAAATGTAGATGTCCCTTTGTCTTTCCAAGAGAATTTATTCTTGATTTATTGGTACATTATGTATAAAGGTTACAATTCATGAATCCATTCATGTAGTGGAGAAACCGTTTCATAAGTTTTTTCATAATCTTGTAATAGTGGGTGTTTAATAGGATTTATGTACCTTTATCTTGTAGTACCTATATATAGAGGTACATTGATACCTTTTGAAAAGACTTTTAGATTAGTTGAGATTATAAGAAAATCACTCCCCATTTTTCTTTTCTTTCTCCAATATTTCACTTGATATTATAGTATTTCATTTTATTAGTTTTATAATACGTTATCAGCACGAAATCTCTACTTTTGAGCAAAAGGTGAAGCACAAGATTTTGTCGAAATTCTGTCTAAGAAAATTCTGAGGTAAATTTCTAACTCAAAAACTTATTTTAATTTCTTATGGCTAATCTTACAAAACAAGAGTTTGTACCTCTTGATATTTCTGAAAAAAATTATTTATCATGGGTATTGGATGTTGAAATCCATCTTGAGGCAATGGGTCTTGGTAATACTATTGTTGAAAAAAATGAATCCTCAAACCAAGACTGTGCCAAAGTTATGATTTTCCTTCGTCATCATTTAGATGAAAGATTAAAAATAGAGTATCTTACTGTTAAAGATTCTCTTGTCCTTTGGCGAGATTTGAAAGAAAGATTCGACCACCTGAAGTTGGTCGTTCTTCCAAAAGCCCGATATGATTGGCTTCACTTACGGTTGCAAGAGTTTAAATCTGTTAATGAATATAATTCAGCCATGTTCAAAATTACTTCTCAATTATCATTATGTGGCGAAAAAGTCACTGATGAAGATATGTTAGAGAAGACATTTTCTACTTTTCATGTCTCTAACATGCTCCTGCAGTAGCAATATCGAGAGAAGAGATTTAAAAAATATTCTGAACTTATCGCATGTCTTTTCTTGGCTGAACAAAATAATGAACTATTGTTGAAAAATCATGAGTCCCGACCAACTGGTACAAGTCCATTCCCTGAAGCGAATGCGACTCAATTTCAAAATTCTGGTCGAGGTCGTGGAGGAGGCCGTGGACGTGGGCGTGGTCGTGAACGTGATCGTAGTAGATTTGTACCCTATGAAAATTTTAACCGGGCCAAACAACAAAATGTTTCCCAAAAAAGGAAAAATAACTACGATCAGAAAAATGGAGAAAAGAAAATTTATGAAGAAAAATGCTACCGGTGTGGTATGGAAGGTCATTGGTCCCGTACCTGTCGTACGGCTGAACATCTTGTTGACCTCTATCAAGCATCATTGAAAAAGAAAGACAAAGGTGTTGAGACAAATTTCATTGATCAAAAGAATGATTATGATGATGGTGATGATGCTGATATGACACACCCGATGTTGTTGATTTTTTTGAGCATTCTAAAGATGTCAACAAATACCTCATGATTATTTAGATATTTTTATGATACTTTGTATCTTTCATGTAATTTTCTTTCTATTGAATATTTATTTTCGCATCTTTATTAATATTTATTTTTGTTTGAAATTTTCTTCCTGAAGAAGAAATGGATGTTAAATATTTGGGATTAAATAATTGTGATGATGATATTTGTCTCATTGATAGTGCTACTACGCACACCATATTCAAAAATAAAAAATATTTTTCTTATTTAAAAATGAGAGAGACAAATGTTAATACTATTAGTGGTAGTGCAAAATTGATTGAAGGCTCCGGAAGAACCACTATATTTCTCCCTGAAGGGACTAAAATTATCATAAATAATGCACTATTCTCTCCCAAGTCTCGGAGAAACTTATTGAGTTTTAAAAATATCCGCGAAAATGGATATCATATCGAGACAATGACTGAGACAAATGGTGAATTTTTATTAATCACAAGTATCACTTCTGGGCAAAAATGCGTAGTAGAAAAATTACCTTCTTTTTCTTCTGGATTATATTATGCACAAATTAGTGCAATTGAAATTCATCACCTAGTAGACCAGAAGTCTACTCTTCCTAATGATTTTATGATTTGGCATGATCGTCTCGGACATCCCGAATCTATAATGATGAGACGAATAATTGAGAATTTACATGGCCACTCATTGAAAAATCAAAAAGTATTAACAGCCAATGAATTCTCTTGTGTTGCTTGTTCTCAAGGGAAATTAATTATTAGACCATCACAAGTTAAAGTTGGGACTGAATCCCCTGCATTTCTAGAACGAATTCATGGTGATATATGTGGCCTGTAGATCTACCATGTGGACCATTTCGATATTTTATGGTGCTAATTGATGCATCAACTAGATGGTCACATGTGTGTTTATTATCTACTCGTAACCTGGCGTTTGCGAGATTGCTTGCTCAAATAATTAAATTGCGAGCACAATTTCCAGATCATCCAATAAAGAAAATTCGTCTAGATAATGCTGGTGAATATTCGTCACATGCTTTTGACGATTATTGTATGTCCATTGGAATAACTGTTGAACATCATGTAGCTTATGTTCACACACAAAATGGTCTAGCCGAATCACTTATTAAACGGCTATAACTAATTGTTAGACCATTGTTGATGAGGTCTAAACTTCCTTCATCTGCTTGGGGACATGCCATTTTACATGCAGCAACACTTGTGAGAATTAGGCTGACAAGTTATCATACTTATTCTCCCATATAATTAATTTTGGTTATGAGCCCAATATTTCTCATTTACGAATATTTGGTTATGCGGTATATGTTCCAATTGCATCGCCCCAACGTAGTAAATTGGGCCCCCAAAGAAGATTAGGGATATATATCGGATATGAATCACCTTCAATCATTAAGTATATGGAACCATTAACAGGTGATTTATTTACTGCGAGATTTACATATTGTCATTTTGATGCATCACATTTTTCGATATTAGGGGGAGATAAAAATCAACCTAAAAAGGAAATTACTTGGAAAAAATCATTGAATTTCCTTGATTCCCGTACTAAAGAATGTGAATTAGAAGTTCAAAGGATTATACATTTGCAAAAAATTGCAAATCAATTACCGAATGCATTTAATGACTCCAGAAGAGTTACTAAATTGCATATTCCTGCTGAAAATGCTCCGATTAAAATTAATGTCCCTGAAGGACAGATTACAAGTGCTAATGAGTCTAAAGCACGCTTGAAGCGTGGGAGACCTCTTGATTCCAAAGATAAAAATTCTCGAAAGAAAAGAGAAGTAGATGAATCAACAATTAATGACAAAATTCAACCTCCTGAAGAGGTCACTTCTAAAGAGCCAATTCTTGAAAAGAATGAAATTATAGAAAATTCAATAAATTTTGTCACTTCAAGAAAAAGTTTGAATCGAAAAGAAATAATTATTGGTAGTATTTTTGCATATAATGTAGCACTTGATATTATGGCTGAAGACGAGGATCATGAGCCTAGATCGGTTGATGAATGTCGAGGTAGAAATGATTGGCCAAAATGGAAAGATGCGATCCAATCTGAATTGGACTCACTGACTAAAAGAAAAGTTTTTGGACCTGTAGTCCAAACACCTGAAGGTGTAAAGCTAGTAGGATATAAATGGATATTTGTGAGAAAAAGAAATGAGAAAAATGAAATTGTAAAATACAAAGCCAGACTTGTAGCCCAAGAATTTTCACAAAGGCCTGAATTTGATTATGATGAAACGTATTCACCTGTAGTGGATGCTATCACATTTAGATATCTTGTGAGTTTTGCAGTACATGAAAAATTAGATATGCGTCTAATGGACGTCGTTATTGCATATTTATATGGGAAACTTGAAAATGATATTTACATGAAAATTCCCGAAGGATTCAACATGCCTGAAGCATGCAAATCAAATTCTAAAAATATTTATTCCATTAAATTACAAAGGTCTCTGTATGGGCTCAAAAAATCTGGACGTATGTGGTATAACCGCCTCAATGAATGTCTAACCAAAGAAGGTTATACCAATGATCCAATATGTCCATGTGTTTTTATCAAGGAAAATAGATCAAATTTTGTAATAATTGCTGTATATGTTAATGATCTAAATTTGATTGAAATTTCTGAAGAGATTCAAAATAGTGTTGAATATTTGAAAAAAGAATTTGAAATCAAAGATTTTGGAAAGACAAAATTCTGTTTTGGTTTACAAATTGAGCATTTGAAAGGTGAAATTTTTGTCCACCAAACTACTTATACCCGGAAGGTATTAAAACGATTTTATATGGATAAAGCACATACATTGAGTACTCCAATGGTCGTCAGATCATTAGATCCCAATAAGAATCCTTTTAGACCACGAGAGGAAAATGAAGAGATATTTGGTCCTAAAGTACCATATCTCAGTGCAATTGGTGCACTAATGTATCTTGCTAATTGTACAAGACCTGATATATCATTTGCAATGAATTTATTAGCAAGATTTAGTTTCTCGCCCGCAAAACGACATTGAAATGGTATTAAACATATTTTTCGCTATCTCCAAAGAACAATTGATCTTGGTTTATTTTATTCAAATAAATCCAAATCTGAATTGGTCGGTTATGCTGATGTTGGGTATTTATCTGACCCGCATAAAGCAAGATCTCAGACTGACTATCTATTTACATATGGAGGTACAACCATTTCTTGGCGATCTACAAAATAATCATTAGCCCCTACTTCATCGAATCATACTGAAATAATAGCAATTCATGAAGCCAGTCGAGAATGTGTTTGGTTAAGATCAATGATCCACTATATTCGGAAGAGTTGTGGGTTATCCTCCGAAAAAGAAAATCCTCCAACTATATTATATGAAGATAATGCAGCTTGTATAGCTCAATTGAAAGGAGGATATATTAAAGGAGATACGACAAAGCATATTTCACCAAAATTCTTTTTTACTCATGACTTGCAAAAGAATGGTGAAATTGATGTGCAACAAATCCGATCAGATAATAATTTGGCGGATTTATTTACCAAGGCATTGTCAACTGCAACATTTGAGAAATTGGTGAAGAGTATTGGAATGCGACGATTAGAAGATCTCAAATGATGTTTGCATTAGGGAAAGAAATTAATACACAAGAATAGTGTATTCTTTTTCCTTCATTAGGATTTTTGTCCCGATGAATTTTTCCCTAATAAGGTTTTAACGAGACATATTTTTTGTGTAATGAACATCCAAGGGAGAGTGTTATGAAACAATTAAAAATGTGGATGTCCCTTTGTATTTTCAAGAGAATTTATTCTTGATTTATTGATACATTATGTATAAAGGTTACAATTCATAAATCCATTCATGTAGTGGAGAAACCGTTTCATAAGTTTCTTCATAATCTTGTAATAGTGGGTGTTTAATAGGATTTATGTACCTTTATCTTGTAGTACCTATATATAGAGGTACATTAATACCTTTTGAAAGGACTTTTGGATTAGTTGAGATTATAAGAAAATCACTCTCCATTTCTCTCTTCTTTTTCCAATATTTCACTTGATATTATAGTATTTCATTTTATTAGTTTTATAACAGCATTCTCTATTTTAATTTCTAGAGATTATTTCGTTAACTGAATGTCTAGGGCCCGATATTCAAAGTGACCTAACAATCATTGCCAAATTAATCAACTAAATCCGTCATTATTTAGTTGATTAATATTAGTGGTAACTAGCGTTTACACACGTTAGGAGAACGTGCAATCTAATTTAAATGACCCTCTTAGTGTGTTTTTTGTTAGGGTTAGGCTTTTTTAATTTTTAATGCAATTGAAAAATTAAATCCTACAGTCATACCTAAGGTTATTTCCCGATTAAGGGTGATTAATGGTCGTACCTTGGTTATCAATAAATTAAGGAAAAGTTGGTCGTCAGAACTTGTTGACGACTATAACTAACTTGTTAATGAATTGAGCGAATCATCTCTGCATCAATGATCGGATAAATGGACTGTATCTGTGAGGTTGTATCTTTGACTAGAGATTGTCTGCCATCAATTTAATTTCTGTTTACCTTCATGAATCATTTTCATTAATTGGATTATTTATTTATTTTTATCTCTATTTGAATTGTCTAATTATTCTTGATTTTATAAAAATCCCCTGTTCTCTGTACTCTAGAAGAAACAAATTTCTCCCAATCTCTGTGGATTCGACCCTACTGACCACTATACACAAAAAATTATATTTTCTCCGAGTAGGTAATTATTGTTATACAGGCTCGACACCTAATACCTGGTAGTGAATCAATTATATTTATAACTAATCTATACCTATTCTCATGGTTATGAAATTAGTTACAAGTTTTTTACCTCTATTATATGAAATAAATCATTAAAGCCACAAAAGTACACATCTACTCTTATGAGTGTACTCCCTAAATTTAACACTTTTTGAACTGGTGTTAAATCCCAATCTTCATTACAAACTTAATACGTTAAAATTATCACAATTAATGGCCAATTAATCATGATTAGAAGAGCAAAAGTGCTAAATAACTTAGTTCAAAATACTAACATCAAATAGCCAAGAATTTAATACAATACAATCATAGAAAGTTCAATCAAAATCCAAGACATAAACTTTAGAAATACATGTTGAAACAAAAATTCAAAACTTGCATATTAACCACACTTAAGAATTCAACACAAAAGATAAAGAGTTGGAGAAGAGATAATCCTTGTTACATGAGCTTTCAACCCCTCCTTCTTCATCTCTATCTTCATCTTAGTGTAACCAATAAACAAGAGTGGACAACATACATTACTACCTAAACTATTTTAAACTATACTAATATAAAATTAAGAAAGTGTAAAAGCTACATTTATAGAGAAATCTTTCCTCTTCGGGTCTTTTTTCAAGTGTGAATATTGGCTTCAAATGTCAACATTTTTGCCTCCAAGCAATATGACATCATTATAGAAGAAATAAAGTTAAGATTTTTTGCTACAATCTCCATTTTACAGTTGCAAATCTTCTACAAATTGTCCCTCTAAAGGTGTAAAATTATGGAGTTGAAATCAAGTTGCACAAGTGGAAGCCGTCATGTTCGACTAGAATCTCTCCAAGTAATCCCTCCAAAAACTGGTATTCCTTAGAAGGATTCCTCCCTTGTTTCGCCAAAATTCTTTGCCTTGAATCCCTCTAAAAACTAGCTGGATTGTTCAGAGGGATTCGAGTCTACTTTCATTTTTGATAAGTTTCTTTGTTTTTTTTTCTAGTGACTCGAACCACTTTTGAAACTTATCATCCTTGTGAACTTTAGGACTTCAATTATCATAATGTAAGTTTATTTCTTGTCCAAATGAAGTTCATTTCCAACTCTTACAAAAAAAAATTAAAAATGTACAAGTAAAAAAGGGACAAATTTCTCAAGTGAGCATTGGATTGCACTTAGAACTAATTCAAACAAAAATTGACTATTTTCTTCCTATAATATTGCAAAAGTGACTAAAAGTAATATAAAGTATCATCCAAATATAACACAAAATAGTCGCTTATCAGCATTTTCAAAATTCTTCCAAAAAGTAACAAATGTGTTTGATAAATGTAATGTTATTTCAAAGAAGTATTCACAAAGTATATTGTTTCAATTTGAACTGTCATAATTCACATTTTTGCATGATTAATTAGTGGAAAATCTTTCAATTTGAGAAACATATAAAAATTCCATGATTGCATACAATTAAACTGCTAAATGGAAAAACAAAAGTTAATTAATTGCTATAGTACACTTTTTACAGAACAACAACAAACTTTTGCTATCTGACAGTTCAAAGAGGATGTTTACTTTATTTATGTCTTTAAATTATTCTTAAACACTCTAATCATCATTTTCATGCAACGATTTATATATAAAAAAAATGAATCGTGAAAAAGAGAATAATTTATCGAGTGCCAATGACTAAGTTGGGCAAGACTTCCTAATCAGTGCAACCTACAAGGTGCAATAGAACTATAAAACTCCACAGTCAAAAGCAGAATTTCTAGTCTTTGGCTGATTTCACTATTCCTATTTCTTTATAGTGTTCAGCTAAGCAAATGGACAGTTTCACAAAAAAATATAAAGAAGTTGACCTTTGACAAAAAAAAAATGGACAGTTTCACAAAGGTTGATTATACTTTCAAACTTTTTTCAAATATTTTAAAACACTCTTTGATAATTTTAGATAAAAAAAAGTAAGCATTTATAAGATACATAATAAAAGTGTGCAAGGAGTTTTTTTTCTTTGGAATGCACACGCGTAATTTTTGTCATGAAAGTAGAATATCTTGTTATAGAACCTTTATTGTACTATATATTGGCCCAAAATTTGACAAAATTATCCATTTCGTTTCAAGTCCAAATATGGATGGCAATTGGAACGAGTGCCTGCAGCGAGCTAATGGGGCGGGGTCAGGGAGAATTTTTTCTCCTCGTTAAGAAATAGGGTGGGGGCAAAGGAGTATACCGCCGCCCATTAAAAGATGTATATATATATTTAAAAGATATTATATATATTTATATGTATCTATATAATATTTAATTTAATTAGTTACAAACTTATAATAATCATATTATTAGTTATAAGTATTATATGATGTATATTAGTATATGTAATATAATTGATATTATCAATTATACTAATAATTATACACGTCTACTAATAGAAATCATTAATTAGTTATACTAAATTTACTAATGCATTTATATTAAATTCCTAATTACAATTAACACAATAACACTTTTTTCTTAAAAAAATACAATAATGACTTAGTGATTGCATTAATTTCAAAAGTGAAAGCTTGACTACTTTAGTTGTATTTGTTTCATTATGTTGGATTGTATTCAAATAATTTTTATTTGACTGTTTTTGTAGGTTGCAATTGTAAAATTTCAATGGATAATGACTTGGTGATGTGTTGATATTTTAGCACTTAATTATTTACTATATAACAAATTTTTATTAACCTAGTGGGTGCCTCACGGGAGAAACGAGGCGGGGATTATGTACATCAATTATTGCTCCCATGCCGGTAGTATAACATATACTATTGGGGATTTTGTATTTTTCCCCATTTCAAGTACAAAAATATCTACTGGTTCATACTTCTCTATAGTATAGAATGTTACCCTAATTTATAACTATATTCATGGGATATTAAGTACTTCATATGTGTATTACACAGCTATCATCATATTGGGTCAGATATGATTGAATTAGGTACGACTTGGTACAATTCTTATATTTCATCCATAATGTGATGTAGATAATAAGACGCTATCTTATTCATGCATCAAGTTGGTGTACACGACTAAAATTTGTGAGTACAAAAAAGTTATATAAGAGTGCACTATTTATGTAAAACATACAAAACCTGAGCAATTGCATCAAAATTCCAACTGCACCCACCCCAAATCCACCCGTGTACACGTCACACAAGTAATAATGACAGTTACACGACAATGTTGTAATTTTTTAAGTTCCACTTCTCCTTTCATAGATTTTATTTGTAGGGCATTAATAGCTTACCCTGTCACCATGAATTCGCAGGTTCTGATGGTAAATTTCTAATCATGAAAAGGAATAACCTATCAAGTTTACTCTCACCATAAAAATCTCACAGCTTTGCTTGTAGCTTTATTCTAGCTATATAAGCATCCTCATATCGTAATATCTTTCATAATTATAAAATCAAGCTTAATCAACCACCGAACGTTGGCCTAGTGGCCACAACCAAAACATTTTTTAAAGTTTGGTGGGAAATCTTGCCTCTCACCAATTGCCACATTAAATGGCTTTGCTTAAAAATTCAGGCGGGTGCGTAATGCACCTATCTGGTCCGGTAGTGGTTTAGTCCCCTCCGAATTACTCTTGGATCTCTTCAGATTCGCCCCCTCCCTTTAGTATAGGATAGAATAGGTTTATCATCTCCATAAAAAAAATAATAAAAACAAGCTTAATCCCAAAATGCCCCACTATATGTTACATCAATAGCAAATTGTCCCTTTGTTCATGAGACACACAAATTGCCCCCTCTAAATTATGAAAAGATAGTGATGCCCTTATTACTTATATCTTGGACAGTTTTAACTTTTTGATACCAAAAAACTAAATTTATATACCAAGTTTAACCTTTGAGCTTCAAAATTATGTTCTTTTTTGTTTTTATAGAGAATTGTTATATTTATAAGAATAAAGTCTCATGAACGATTAAGTTAGATATAAAAATTAAAACAGCCTCTTTTTAGGAGAAGAAAAGGAAACAATAAAATGAAAAATAAGGAAAAACTATAAGATACATTTTCTAGTTAAAATTTTCAGTTTTATTTCTATCAATTGAATTTCCATGATATTTTTTGACCTATGAGGAAGCATGAGACAAATTTTGTCAAGTATAAAACTATAAGCTATATTTTGAGCAAGAAGAAAAATAGTAAGTTATATTAGGTATCTAGCTTAATTATTCATGAGACTTTACCCTTATAAACATAACAATTCTCCATAAAATGAAAGACAAATAACATAATTTTAGAGCCACAACGTTAGATTTGGTATAACAAATTTAGTCTTTTGGTGTCAAAAGGTTGGAACTGTCAAAAGAAAAGCAATAAGTAAATCAATGTCTTTTCACAATGTACAGGGGACAATTTGTATGTTTTCGTGAATATAGTTGGGCAATTTGCTACTGAAGTTATCACATTTCGGGGTGTATTTTGGGATTGAGTCTAAAAACAATACCAAAGAAATCTTGGGGGCAATTTTTGTCATTTACATTCTCATTTTATAAGAAATCTGGTGTTTGTTTATCTCTCATCCCCAGCAAAGAAATTTAAGGAGAAAAAAATCAATTATTTCCTTGGTAGGCTTTGGAATTTTTTAACAGTTTAAGTGCGTTTGTGTTGGGAATATTACAGCTAACTGGCAAATATTGTGACAAAAATTGGCTTCAAATCATAATAGAATATCACTTTCCTTTAGACTTTATTTGTTCAGTATAAAGTGCAATAACCTTGGACAGATATCTTTTAGGATAAGATGAAGTTTGTTTGTCTTAAACTCATACACAAAGTAAGACAAACCCTCTTGAACTAAGGAGTGCTTTTTGAGAGAATTTAAAGTAGTAGGAATGTGATTTTTTTGCAACAAATCACTCTCTACTTGACCTCTTTATATAGGAAAGATTGTTTAAGAAACAAAAAAGAACTTATTAAATACTTGTATGAATAGATTCAAGGTATTGTGTACAAATTCATACACTTTAATTCATGCATCTCATAATCCTATGATCAAAGACATGAATCTATCCTTACATTCAAGAATCTCCACATACATGAACATATATACATTCAAATTCATGAATGGATATACATTTATTATAATGTATGTACAATTTAGAATCATTCATAATACAATACATGTATGTACATCATACAAATTTTGAAAAATTTTCAGCAATCCCTTGCCATTTTCAAAATTTAGAAAATGGACTTCCAAAAGATCATCGAATAATCTGACACTCATATTCATAAATAATAGTGTCTTTCAATTGAATCACTATCTTAGTAAAGGTTCTTTGAAATCAATCCTACAAGATGGTAGACAACCTTTGAACCACTTGAATATTGGACCAACCTCATAAACACATCACACACTGAGCAGTGCACAGCCATAAGTTCTTCAATGATACATTTTATGGTCTTGTATCACTATCCTTTCATGAATGCTACAAAGCAAAGTCTTACCTTTGTGGTTTGCCGAAAACCAACATTCATATAGGCGACATCTTAGTGCCCCTGCCATTGATAGCACTTTTAAGATTCGTTAAGAGTCCAATGACTCATCCTTACATTTGCATTGGCGAAAATAACATGAACTATTCTACATTGGGATGTCTAAACTTCACATAGTGCGCCAACCACTAGAATGATGTACTTTCACTCATTGAATTCAAGACTAAACGTTATATCTAAAGTTGAATTGAGGTTCCACCATTAATGATCAAGAATTTTGGACTTTAAACGCATCCCCCTTGATGTCCTTAACACCAAATTCCTTGATAACCCTTTTGTCAAAGGATCACTCAAATTTTCATTAGATCTCACAAAGTCAATTGATATGACTCCATTTGTGATCAAATTTTTGACATAACTATGTCTTAAACTGATGTGTCTTGACTTACCATTATATACTTGATTATATGCTTTAGCAAATGTAGGTGCACCATCATAATGTATTGAGATAGGCGACAAAGGTGTTGGCCAGAATGGTATATCACAAAATAAAATACGTAGCCATTTAGCTTTTTTTACAAGCCAAAGCAAGTGCTACAAATTCTGCTGCCACTGTTAATTGGTGATACAAGTCTAAGAAACTGCACCTCCAACAAGCATAAAGATCCAACCACTTGTCGACGAGTGATTATCTTTATTAGTGATCTAACTGGCATTTAAAAATTCTTCTAAAACTGAAGGATAACCGGTATAACATATACCATAGTCATTAGTGGCCTTTTAATACTTTAAAATTCTGGTTACAACTTACTAATATAACCTATTAGGGTTGCTTATCTATCTGCTCAATATATTAACCACATATGCAATATCAGATTTAGTACAAGTTATTGCATACATTAAACACCCTATAATCTTGGCATATTTCAATTGAGATTTTGAATCCCCTACATTTTTCACATAATTTATTTTGGGATTCAATGGTGTTGAGACTGGAATACAATCACTTTGATTGAACTTGTTAAGAATCTTTTCAATATAATGTGATTAAGATAACATTATATTGTTATCGTTTCTTAATATTTTTATACTAAGAATGACATCTACCTCACTCATGTCTTTCATGTCAAATTTGCTTGAAAGCAAAGTTTTGATGATTTCAACTTGCTCCAAGTCAGTTCTAAAAATTAACATGTCATCAACATATAAACAAATGATGATATCATTGCCATCGTTAAACTTTCTATAAATTCATTTATCAGTTTCATTTATTTTGAATCTACTAGCAAGAATAACTTGGTCAAAGTTCTGATGCCATTGCCTTGGTACCTATTTTAGTCCATATAAAAACTTCACAAGTTTATACAGCTTATACTCTTGACTGGGTACTATAAACCCTTCAAGTTGTTTTATATATACTTCTTTATCCAAATTACCATTCAAGAATGATGTTTAACATCTATTTGGTGAATGACTAGATTTTAGATAGAATCTATAGCAAGTAGTACTCTAATTGTTACAATTCTAGCTATTGGAGAATATGTATCAAAATAATCAGCACCATACTTTTGTGTAAACCCTTTGACAACTAATCTGGCGTTGAACTTATCAATAGTTCCATCAATTTTCATTTTCTTCTTGAAGATAAAATTACAATTAATTGATTTTGGAACCATGTAGTAAGTCTATTAATTTCTAGGTTTTATTACCCATAATTGAGTTCATCTCATCATTTATAACTTTCTTCTAAAAAAGAGTATCTTGTGATTTCATTATTTCTTCATAGGTTTTGGGATCAGCCTCAGTATTGAAGCAATATGGAATTTGGTTGCTCACTGTATCTCTAGTTTCTTCAACTAGATACATATAGAAGTTCGAACCAAAATCTTTTGACTTTCTATCTCTTTTGCTCCTTCTCAATTCAATGGTTTCATTTTCACCATCTTTTGTCAATTCACTTGATTTTGGAATAACATCTTTTATAGAGGTGAACATATTTTCTTTAAAAATAGCATTTCTAGATTCAATTATGGTATTAACCGAAATTGAATCATTAGATTTAATTATTATGAACCTATATGCTTTGTTATTTTGTGCATATCTTAAGAATATACACACCACACCTCTTTCTCTTAATTTCCTTTTCTTAGGTTCTGACAGTTTTACAACAGTTCTAAAATCCCAAACTCTCAAATAGTTTAGATTGGACTTCTTTTTATTCCAAAACTCATAAGGGGTTATAGAACTCTTTTTATTAGGAACTCTATTTAGGATATGACAAGCCGTCAACAAGGGTTCATCCTAAAATCCTTGACTTAGTCCAAACTTTGACAAAAGTGCATTAACCATTACTATCAATACACGATCTTTCCTTTCGCCTATACCATTTTATTGTGATGTATAAGGAGCGGTTATCTTATGTTTTATTTCAATCGACTCAAAATAGTTAATATCATAATACTCTCTACCTCTATTTATTTTTAGACATTTGATAAAAGTTCCACAATGAAGTTTAACTTTTGATTTGTATGTTTTAAATTTTTGCATTGCTTCATCTTTTGAGTGTAACTAATAAATATAATAATATCTAGTATAATCATCAATAAAAGTCACAAAATATTTTTTTTACCACCCAAAGTAGGAGTACCATGCAAATCACACACATTGTTATGAATAAAATCCAAGAGATGATCTTTCAACTTTAGAAAATGAATTTTTTGTGATTTTCGTTAGCATGTATGTTTTGCATTTTTCTTCATTCTTATCACAATATGGCAGCAAATCAAGTCTCACCATTTCATGCATTTCTTTGTAATTAACATGGCTAATCCTATTATGCCACAATCCAAAAGAAGACTCAACCAAATACGTATAAACAATATCAATAACAATATCAATCTTATTATTTCTAATAGCAAGTACATTCAATTTAAACATCCTATTGCAATAATAACCCTTGCCTACAAACAGACCACCGTTAGACAAAATAAACTTTTCAGCCTCAAACATAAGTCTAAAGTCAAATTTATTTAACAAACTAGCCGACATCAAATTCTTCCTAATTTTCGATACATAAAAAACATTTGTCAAGATTACAACATTATCGGAAGTAAATTTTAATTCTACTTCTCCAATACCTTGAAATGGAATTGTAGCAGAATGTCCCATGTAAATAACGATGCTTTGATCCACCAGTTTCATGGATTTGAAAAATATTTTATTGTTGCACACATGTCGTGTAGCTCTAGAATCAACTCACCAATAAAATACAATAAAATACCAATATACTACTCCCTTCATACCTAAATCTTACATTGTCTCCAATGTAAGCAATAAAAAATAAAATACAAAGCAAAAATGAATAACGAAACTTCCCTGATCATCAAAGAGGAGTTGTGGCACAGCTGTAGGTGAGAGGCAAAAGACATATAGATCTCGATGGCAAAACTGATGAAGATGAAGGCTATGATCGGCAGTTAAGGATGTCAGGTGGCTTACGATGGATGAGGAAGAATTACGCGCGATGAGTAGCGATAATCGGGAATTGATGACCTACGATGAATAGAGCAATGGTGGCGATGGAATTTAAGGTTCTTTGGTTGCGATCTTGCAGCTGGAAAAGAAAAAAAAGGAATAAAAAGGAAAGGAAGAGAAGAAGAAAAGAGAGATAGAAAGAAGAAAGAAAGAGAAAGAAAGAAAGAAAGAGAAAGAGAAAAAGAAAGAGAAAGAGAAAAAAGAAAAGGAAAAAGAAAAAGAAAAGGAAAGAAAGAAAGAAGAGAGAGAAAGAAATTTTTTTTAGAATCACTGTGCTAAACGTGGGCACGCCTAACTGCCCTTGAGTCTTTTGACCAACTCTCGAAAATTAAGTTTCTTAAATGTGACTACCTGGCGTGGGCATGCCTAACTATCAAAGAGTTTTTTGATCAATTTTTGAAAATTGAGTTTCTTAAGTGTGACCATCTGGCGTGGGTATGCTTAACTGCTATAAAGTGTTCTGACCACGGACGTGAGTTTCTTTCCTTAAGCGTGATCACTTGGCGTGAGCACGTCTAACTACTGGAGAATCTTCTATCCGTCAATTCAAAATTTCATTCCTTAGACGTGACAACCTAGTATGGGCACGTCTAACTGCTCGTTTCCTGCCACAACAATAACAAATTAATAAATGACACTAACACCTAACAAGAACTCCAAAAATATAAGAAAACTAAAACAAAAAGCCTTGATTTGCCTCCCAAGCAGCGCCTTTCTTTAATACTTTTGGCTAGATATTGCCCTGTTTATTTACGGAGGATAAAATCGTGTAGCTCGTGTCAGTGTTTTATCTTCTATGTAATCCTGATATTCCTCATAAATAGAGTAATCCTTGAACACACGAGTTACGATCTTCCATGGACTAGTAGATGGAGTCAAACAAACAAGTAACGACCTTAATTCTTCCCTCACTCTTCCATCACGAGCACTTATTGGTTCGAGATATTTTGTCATCGTGACTCTTAACTTATTTCTGTCATGAAATTCAAAATCGTTTGGCATAATAATGTCAATCTCACCAACAAAAATTAAAGAATAAAAGTCGGAAGAATATTGATTAAGGAATGAAGGAGATATCATCGCATTTGGAGATTGTTCATTGGATTCATCCACTTGAACAATTTGATATTGGGGTTCCATTTCTTGTACTTTAATTTACTTTTCAACTGCATCTTTAGATTCTTCTTCTTGAGATTCTTGCAGTTCCATGTCACTTGTCAAAATAATTATATTCTCATCTTCTTTAAAATCGATGTTGGTCTGTGAGAACAATTCTTCATAAAATGGAGAAATCAATTTGCTCATTGTAGATGCCAATTCACGCATTCCATCTTCCATCTTTTTAATCAACCTTTGTGTCTCCTGTTGAAATTGATGCGTCTCCTATTGAAATTGATGCGTCTCCTGTTAAAATTGATATGTGTTAGTAGCTATTAATTCAACTATTTCTTCAAGAGACATACCAGACACAGATGACGGTTCTTGAGACTCTAACTGTTGAAAATCTACTGGTCTTTGTTCATAATTAAAATTGAAATCAGTCCACCATCCTTGCTCATATCCATTTGAATATAGGTCATATCACGTTTGATATTGAGGTAAAAAATCTTCAAAAGTATCGATTGGAACACTTAGACTATCATGAAATGTAGGGCATATGTCGATTGAATGATTTGAGGCAAAATAAGTTCCACAATTTGCAACGGCCCATTGATCATTAGAAAAAAGTACGAGTCTCATAACCCTTTTTAGAAATAAAATCCAATCTATCACCAAAATACGGAATGTTAGCAGCCATAAACTATATATAAAAATAAATAAAAAATAAAAACAAGATGAACTCAAAAAGAAACAAATTAATCAGGCACCAGTCTTCGGCAACGGCGCCAAAAATAGACAAGTTCCGAACCTGTGCAATAATAATAAATAAAACCTAACTACCACCAAAAGCAGTCAATAATTAATCCTAAGTACTGGCGCAGGGACTCTATGTGTGCAATGGATTACATGATTCATCCTATTTCCAAAGAATTTGTTTAATTCGATATACCGGAATTAATTATCTGACTAAATTAACTAATTAGTAAACAGTGACAAATAGGGTCGTCTCCTCAGGGATTGGGGAGAAATTTGTTTCCTTTTGAGTCAAGATAAATGGGGGGTTTTAGGATTAAATGCTAATGCACTAAATAAATTAAATGCAAAAAATAATTAATTGACAGAAATAAATGGAAAAACTCTAACCAAGGGTATACTTTAGAAATGGTTCATGCACCGATCATCGATTCACAAATAATTTCAACATTTATTAATAGATTGGTTATAACTGTCATACACGCAATAAACAACCAACCTTTTCTTAATTTATCAATAGTCAAGGTACGATCGTTGACTATTTCTCTAACTCGGAAACAATTCTAGATACGACTATAGGATTTAATTTGTAGATTGCATTAAAATTTAGAAAAATCCAATCCTAACTAACAAACACGTTACGGAGGTTTGTTTAAGTTAGATCGTATGTTCTCCTGATATAAATCCAATTATGCTAGTTGCTACCGGGACAGAGGTAATCAAATAATTACGGATCCAACTACTCCTAATTAGCAAAATAGCCTATGTGAATAATTAAATATTGCGCACTATTCAATCATACACAAAAGGTATAACAATTAAAAGCTGAAAACATATAAATACCAATAAATGAAGGAAGCAATTAAAATAATTTAGATCTCACAGTATTTGTCGAACCAAATCTTCAGTTGTCCCCTTGACTAGAAGTATGGAAATAGTTCTCCACTACGGAGAGGAAGAGAATGTTTCCTCCTTGTCTCTTGCAGCCAAAAAGAAGGAAAAGGAAAAAGATATCACTACTAGTCTGCCGCTCTTGTCTCTTATTGTTTCTTGCTCGAAGTACTAGTCAAACGGGAGCTGGCCCAACTAATCAAATCTTCTCCTGAGATTGTTTCTGGCCAAACTCTTGATTACGTGGGAATCTGGCTTTTCCTTATTCTTTTTGTTTCCTAATGGAAGTCTATTACCAAATAAAACTAGTTTCCTAAAAATAGAAAAATAAACCACAAAAGAAAGTATTTCAAATTTCCTAATTCAACCATAAGACTAATAATTAGAATTCAAGTCTTCCAAATCTTCCTCTAAAGCTAGCCAGAGTTTGAATTGAACTTGGAAATCGATCTCGAATGTGCCATCATCAAATTAATTGGAAGATTGCCCATTTTTGTCACGTTTTGCTCTTTTTCCTACAATTTAGCACCATTAACTAAATATATGTAGAATTAACAGGTGCCGAACCTGTGCAATAATAATAAATAAAATCTAACTACCACCTGAAGCAGTCAATAATCAACTCTGGTACTGAAGCAGGGACTATAGGTGTGCAATGGATTACTTGATTCACCCTGTTCCCGAAGAGTTTGCTTAATCCGATATACCAGAATTAATTATTTAACCGAATTCACTAACTAATAGACAGTGGTAGGCAGGGTCGTCTCCTCAGAAATTGGGGAGAAATTTATTTCTTTTCAAGTCAAGATTAATAGGGGGTTTTAGAATTAAAAGCTAGCTGAAATAGATGAAATGCATAAAATAAGAAATAATTAGAGAAACTCCAGCCAAGGGTACACTTCAAAAATGGTTCATGCGCTGATCATTGATGCAAAAATAATTCCAACATTTATTAATAGATTGGTTATAGTTGTCATGCACGCGATAAACAACCAGCCTTTCCTTAATTTCTCGGTAGTCAAGGTACGATCGTCGACTATTTCTCTAACCCAAAAACAATTCTAGATACGACCGTAGAATTTAATTTCTGGTTTGTATTAAGTTTTAGAAAGGTCCAATCCTAACTAACAAACACGCTACGGGGGTTTATTTAAATTAGATCATATGTTCCCCTGACATAAATCCAATTATGCCAGTTGCTACCAGGATAGAGGTAATCGAACAATTACGGATTCAATTACTCCTATTTAGCAAAATAGCCTATGTGAATAATTAAATATTACGCACCTATTCAATCATACATGATAGCTATACCAACAATTAAAAGCAGAAAACACACAAATACCAACAAATAAAGGAAGCAGTTAAAATAATTCAGATCTCACAATTATTATTGAACCAAATCTTCAGTTGTCCCCTTGACTAGAAAGCGGAGATTTAGCTACACATTTTCAAGGGGAATCCACAGGGCTCCCTTGATAACCATTGGTTTCTTCTCCACAAACTAACTAAGAGCAACCCGAAAATCAATCGCAGCAAGTGACGGCCGTCTTTTACTTCCAAGAGTTCTCCCTCTTAATCAAGCGAGATCCGGCCTTTTTGTCCTCCCCAAAGTCGGCTAAAGGAGAGAAATCAAGACCAAGTACAATGCTATTTTTTTTCTAGTAAAAAGAAGATGAATTGTTTAAGGAAACAACTACTAGTCAAATGAAAACCAAGTTTCTAGTCCACGTAATAGCTGACTCCTTCGAGTATTAATCACACGGGCCGGCCATCCTATCATTTTCCTAATTTTTAGCTTTTTGAAACCAAATAAACTTCCTCCTAATTTTTCGCCAATAATCCACGAAGACTCCATTTTGAATTGAGAAACTCTTGAAAAATCACATCTTTTATTTCTTTTTACTCCACCTTCCTACAATTAGTACCAAATACCAAATATAAGTAGAATCTATCAATTGATACAATATTTGGTATAATAAAAGAGGAAAATAATCATAGAATTAATGATAAAAATACAACCTATTAAGAATCCATTAATTAACGCAATATTTGGCTAAAATCAAAGGAAGAATAATTATAAATTCAACAACAAATTATGACGTATCAGTGTAGCTCTAAAATCAACCCACCAAGCAAAATTATCTTAAACCATATTGATCTCGGAGATCATTGCCACAAGATTTTTGCTTGTATTTTTGGAAGACTCTTGCTTTTCCTTCTTGTTTTTAAGTATCTTGCACTCGGACTTGTAATGTTCCTCTTTAAGCATTGTCCCTTCTTCCTTTTCTTGGACTGGTTCTTGGGTTGTTGGCCCTTCTTGCTTCTTTGAGACTTCTTAATTTGTTCCTCTTCAATCACATGCACTTTTGAAATAGAATCTTTGTTCTCTTTAAAGATTTGAGTACCCTTATTTTCTTGCATGCGAATTTTCTCTTCTACTTGAAGAGATTTAGCAAGCATCTCAAGAGAGATATCCTTTTTCTTATATTTGAAGTCTCTCTTTAAATCTTTCCAAGAATGTGATAATTTATCTATTATAGAGCAAACAATAATGGTTTCATCCATGTGCACATTGTGTTATGTGAAGTGATTAAGAAACCTTTCAATTTCACCAAACTGCTCCATAACAGATCTATTATTTATCATTTTATAATTATTAAAAGATGAGACAAGAAACTTCTTACTTGTAGTATCTTTTTGCATGTATTTTGATCGGTTGCAATTTTATCATTTATTTTATTATTAATTTTCCATATTACCTGACTTGATGTGGATTAATTATTAGATTCTACTCACTTTTCGTAATTTACATTTATTTCAGGGAGTAGAACAAAAATATCACAATCAAAACCAATTTGATAGTCATCGGGAAAGAGTTCAAGTAGCAGGCGTCCAGGGATATTTTTGGAATATCAAGATGCGACCCTTTCTGGTAATTTGCGGAAGACAGCATAAAAGAAGAGAAAGGAACATAGGGCACGGGGGCTTCTTCCTCTCCGGAAGGAGAGCCGCCGCGCAGGAGATACGAAATAGAAATTGCAGAGGAAAAAGCCCTATCTTTAGCTTAGCTTTTGATTCTTGTCTCTTTTAGCTTCACTTTGACTTTTCTTCTCAACTTTTAGTTGCTTTTCTCCACGCACGTCAGGGGTAGAGATTTAGCCTTGGACTTTTCCTTTCATCTAGAGTTTCTTTTCTTTTCTTTTCTTTTCGGTAGGAGTAGACAAGGGATGAGTTAAATCCCTTTGTCTAGTCAAGGAACAACGGAGGATTTGATTCGTCTGAAAATTGTGAGATCGATTTAATTTTATATTTTTTTTATTTATTGGTATTCGCATATCCCTTGATTGCAGTATTTATGATTATTTAATTAATTATTTGTTTTGGATCCGGATAATTAGTTAGTTTGAAAATCTATTGTGAATTAGGGTATTAAATTCGTAATTGTTTAATTGTCTTGAATTAGTGACAACTGGCATGATTAGATTTGTGTCAGAGGAATATGCGGCCTAATCTGAAATAATCCTGGTAGTGCGTTATTTGTTTAGAATAGAACTCCTCTAAACGCAAGGCAATTGAGGAATTAAATCTTACGGGCGTACGTAGGATTATTTCTCAATTAGAGCAGTAATTAACGGGCGTACCTTAATCACCGACACAGTAAGGAGGGGTTGACTGCCATCGCTTGTTTGACAGTTATAACCTATTTATTAGTAAATAATTGGAATTGCCTTTGCATCGATGATCAATTAGGTGAACCATTGATGAAGTTATTTCTTGGCTAGATTCTTAATTATCACTCGTTTGATTTTAGTAGATTATTATTTAATTTTTAGTAACTTCTTAGATTTTCTTTATTTGTTATCTTCTGCACAAAAACACTCCCTGAATACTGTGAATTTGAAAAGAAACAGTTACACCCAGTCCTTGTGGATTCGACCATACTTACCACTATTTACAAAAATTAACTTTAACTGAGCAGGTTTTTATTATTGCACAGGCCTGACAACCTGTCAATTTTTGGCGCCATTGCCGGGGACTGGTGCCAAATTAATTTGTTTCTTTT
Source organism: Coffea arabica (assembly GCF_036785885.1). Taxonomy (NCBI): domain Eukaryota; kingdom Viridiplantae; phylum Streptophyta; class Magnoliopsida; order Gentianales; family Rubiaceae; genus Coffea; species Coffea arabica. The sequence continues at coordinate 32,218,186 of NC_092313.1, forward strand.
TGAGTTCATTTTTTTATTTATTTTTTTCTTATTTTTTTATAAAGTTTATGGCTACTAACATTCCGTATTTTGATGATAGACTGGACTTTATTCTTGAATGGGGTTATGAGACTCGTGTTTTTCCTAATGATCAATGGACTGTTGTAAATTGTGGAACTTATTTTGCCTCAGATTATTCAACCGACACATGCCCCGCATTTCAAGATAATCTAAGTGCTCCAATTGATACTTTTGGAGATTTTCCACCTCGATTTCAAACGTGGTATGATCCTTACCCAAACAGGTATGATCAAGGATGGTGGGATAATTTTAATTTTAATTATGCGACCAGATCAATGGATTTTCAACAGCAAGAGTCTCAACAACCATCATCTATGTCAGGTATGTCTCTTGAAGAAATGATTGAATTATTTGCTACTAATACATATCGATTTCATCAGGAAACACAAGCGAGCATTAGTAACCTGGCGGATCAAATACATCTATTGACATTCAGATAACGCGATTAACTTCTCACCTTGAAGAATTGCCCTCACAGACCAACATTAACCTTGGGGAAGATGAGAGTGCAATTATCCAGTCAAATGACATGGAACTGCAAGAGTTTCAAGGAGACGAATCTAAAGATGCAGTTGAAAATGAAGTTGATGTGCAAAAAATGAGCCCCCAATATCAATCCGTCCAAGTGAATGAATCCAGTGAACAACCTCCAAATGCGGTGACATCTCCTTAATTCCTTAATCAATATTCTCTTGACTCTTAATTTTCAATTCCTGTTAATGAAATTGATTTTATTATATCAGAAAATTTTGAATTTCATGACAGGAATAAATTAAGAGTGACGGTGGCAAAATATCTTGAACCGATAAATGCATGTGATGGAGGAGTGAATGGAGAATGTAAATAATCGTTGACTTGTTTGGCGCCACTTACTAGTCCATGGAAGCCCGTAGCTCGTGTGCCTAAGGATTACTCTATTTACGAGGGCTATCAGGACTATATAGAGAATGAAACATTAAGACGAGCCACAAGATTTTATCCTCTCTGAACAAACATGACAATGTCTAGCCAAAGACATTAAAGAAAGGCGCTCATTAGGAGGTAACCAAATTTCTTTAAGTTATTTGTTCAATTTTGTTTGATAGTTTGAACATGTTTTTTCGTGAATTTGACTGATTTTTTGCTTCAATTTTTGTTTTTAATGATTCATAGGCATCCCTTTGACATGACGTGCCCGCGTCAACTGGGCACGTGGCACAGTGCGGTTTCCTGGTGCTTAGTAAAAAGGGTTTCGATCCTCTTGACGTGCCCGCGTCAAGTCCCATGAAGAGCTCATGGTCAGAGAGCTCTCTTGTCCTCATGACGTGCCCGCGTCAAGTAACCTGAAGAGCTCCTCATTCCGTGTCCTCATGTCGTGCCCGCGTCATGTTCGCAGGAAAGGTAAGTATTCAAACTTTGAGAAAATTTTTTTATTTTCTTTTAATATCTAATTTTGAAATTTGAAAGTGAATTTTATTCATAATATTGAGAAAAGAAAAAAGATAAAAAAATTCCAAAGAAAAGTTTTTAAAAAAAATTAAAAAAAAAACTCAAAGAAAAAACCAAAAACTATTTTGTTTTTCTTTTTCTTTCTTTTCTTTTCTTTCTTTCTTTCTTTCTTTCCCTTTTCTTCCTCTTCTCCCTTGCTGCCCTTGTTTCCCTTTCCTTTTCACTCTTTTGGCCGAAACCCTTCACCGCCGCCCCTCCATCCGAACTCCATCGCCACCACCTCGCGCGACCAGTGTCGCGCCGCACGCCTACCACCAGCGTCGTCGAGTCCAGCCCTCCATCGCTGTCGACGTTCACGCCAGTGCGCTGCCCGTAGCCGCGAGCACCACGCAACGGCGTTCACCGCCACCGTCTCCATCCACAGCTCGCCGCGCCTCCAAGCCTCGCGTCCGCCTCCATCACCCACCATCGCGTGCCTGTCTCACTTCAACAGTTGCACGGCCCCGAATCGCGCCACCAGCTCCCTCCGCCTTCTCTTCACTACTCCACACGCGTACCCAGCAAGCATTCACAGCTGCCAAGCCCCCTCTGTCACACGCCGCCTTCTCCAACCGTGACGCATGCCGAGTTCTTCTCCCTCTTGTGACGCTTGTGCTCCACCACCTCTCCTCTTTTCGTTGCCATGTTCACCATCTCTACTTGTCAAATTTTTGACAGAGTCTTGCATTTGTTGGTTGAAATGAGTTATGATGTCTCAGAACTTGGGCGCGTACTTCCACTACATCGATTTCCCTCCACCGTCCCTGCCTACCCCGTAGCCACTCGAGAGGGAAGTTTCGTTGTTCTCTTCGCTTTAATTGCTTTAATCTCTTCATTGAAGACAATGTAGGATCTAAGTGTGGGGGGAATCAGACAGCTGTGCTGGTTTTTTCTAGTTTTTAGTTTTCAGATGTTCTTCTTTTATTTTTAGTTTGTTATTTGTCTAGTCTTCTTTTACTTTCTTTTTTTTATGAATACCAAAGTTTGATGTTGGATTGTTGACTCTATTTCTACTATTGCCAAGTTTTAATAATAAAAGTGTATCAAGTTAATGTGGTTGAGTCCAAGAACATCTCTTTGGTGAATATCGGTGATTGTTTGACTCTTATGATTTTTCGTTAACTTTTCTACGTATAGGGAATGATTGTTGACATTTTCATGTGAATTGGTCCGATTATTAATCTTAATTCTCCATATTTGGAAAAAATGAGGCTAGCTGCTTTTTCTTTGTGATATTGTGAGATATTGTGTTATCTGGCTATGAAATAAAGTTGACTGTACTCCGCTATTTGGTACTACTGAATAACCCGGGATTTTTACCTAAAGTGTCGATTCTCGCGTCAAAAAGTAATAATTTCTATGAGTACGTGGTCGTATAGCGATAGGAGCCGAGTAACTGGGCTCCTTCATCTGACAAATGTTGGAGTTCTCGTCAAAAGGCTCCGATGGTTAGAGACTAAGTCTTTTGTGCTATTGAAAAAAAAATAAATAAATAAATAACGAAAAAAAAGAAGTGAAAGTTGTGTTAATGTGTGATAAAAATCAGCTTGCCGATTTATGGATTTAATGTTGAGATTTTGATTAATAGTTGGACCATTCGCTGATAAATGTTGAGTGACCACTCCTTTTTCTTAGATTAGTTAACCTGAAATTAGAAGAGTTTATGGTTTAGAACCTAACCGAAGTGATGTTTCTTGGACTTGACCATTGATGCTTGATTATTATTTTTCTTGGTATCTTGGCAATTTTGGTGGATAGAGCAATAGCCACTATCAAATGTTGGTGTTTGTTTGTGGTTCTCATACTTGAGGACAAGCATGGTTTAGGTGTGGGGGAAATTGATCGGTTGCAATTTTATCATTTATTTTATTATTAATTTCCCCTATTACCTGACTTGATATGGATTAATTATTAGATTCTACTCACTTTTCATAATTTACATTTATTTCAGGGAGTAAAACAAAAATATCACAATCAAAACCAATTTGATAGTCATCGGGAAAGAGTTCAAGTAGCAGGCGTCCAGGGATATTTTTGGAATATCAAGATGTGACCCTCTCTGGTAATTTGCGGAAGACAACATAAAAGAAGAGAAAGGAACATAGGGCACGGGGGCTTCTTCCTCTCCGGAAGGAGAGCCGCCGCACAGGAGATACGAAATAGAAATTGCAGAGGAAAAAGCACTATCTTTAGCTTAGCTTTTGATTCTTGTCTCTTTTAGCTTCACTTTGACTTTTCTTCTTAGCTTTTAGTTGCTTTTCTCCACGCATGTCAGGGGTAGAGATTTAGCCTTGGATTTTTCCTTTCATTTGGAGTTTCTTTTCTTTTCTTTTTGGTAGGAGTAGACAAGGGATGAGTTAAATCCCTTTGTCTAGTCAAGAAATAACGGAGGATTTGATTCGCCTGAAAATTGTGAGATCGATTTAATTTTATCTTTTCTTTTATTTATTGGTATTCGCATATCCCTTGATTCCAGTATTTATGATTATTTAATTAATTATTTGTCTTGGATCCGGATAATTAGTTAGTTTGATAATCTATTGTGAATTAGGGTATTAAATTCGTAATTGTTTAATTGCTTTGAATTAGTGACAACTGGCATGATTAGATTTGTGTCAGAGGAATACGCGGCCTACTCTGAAATAACCTTGGTAGTGCGTTATTTGGTTAGAATAGGGCTCCTCTAAACGTAAGGCAATTGGGGAATTAAATCTTACGGGTGTACCTAAGATTATTTCTCAATTAGAGTAGTGATTAACGGACGTACCTTAATCACCGATACAGTAAGGAGGGGTTGACTGCCATCGCTTGTTTGACAGTTATAACCTATTTATTAGTAAATAATTGGAATTGCCTTTGCATCGATGATCAATTAGGTGAACCATTGCTGAAGTTATTTCTTGGTTAGATTCTTAATTATCACTCGTTTGATTTTAGTAGATTGTTATTTAATTTTTAGTAACTTCTTAGATTTTCTTTGTTTGTTATCTTCTGCACAAAAACACCCCCTGATTACTGTGAATTTGAAAAGAAATAGTTACACCCAATCCCTGTGGATTCGACCCCGCTTACCACTATTTACAAAAATTAACTTTAGCTGAGGAGGTTTTTATTATTGCACAGGCCTGACAACCTGTCATATTTCAATTCCAAAAGATTCCAAAGTTCCTTGACGGTAGTAATTGAATGGTAGATATCAATTAGGCTGTCACTCATGGTATTGAGTATGTGACCATGACATATTTCAGTGCCGTTCTCCCATTTCTAACGTTTTCGAATGTCTTCAAGAGTTTCTTCCTTGGAATTGATGATCAATGGCTTTGGTGTGGTTAAAACATAAACCACTTGGAATGCAGTGAGAAAGAAATGAACACGTTTTTGCCAAATGAATGAAATTTCCTCCATTAAACCTCTCGAATTTGACAATGTTGGATGCCAACTCTTTCAAGGTACCAGCCATTGTAGAGTATAAAATAAAGTCTAAAGATTGTTGGGAATATTACAATGAACTAGCAAATATTGTGACAAGAATTGGTTTCAAATCGTGATAGAATATCACTTCCTTTTAGACTTTATTTGTTCGATATAAAGTGCAATAATCTTGGACAAATATCCTTTACAATAAGATGAAGTTTGTTTATCTTAAACTCTTGCACAAAGTAAGATAAACCCTCTTGAACTAAGGAGTGCTTTTTGAGAGAATTCAAAGTAGTAGGAAAGTGATTTTATGCAGTTTATCACTCTCTACTTGACTTCTTTATATAGGAAAGATTGTTTAAAAAACAAAAAGAACTTATTTAATACTTGTATAAATAGATTCAAGGTATTGTGTACAAATTCATATACTTTAATTCATGCATCTCATGATCCTATGATCAAAGACATGAATCTATCCTTACATTCAAGGATCTTCACATATATGAATATATATACATTCAAATTCATGAATGAATATACATTTATTATAATATATGTACAATTTGAAATCATTCATAATACAATACATGTATGTACATCAAAGACATGAATGAATATACATTTATTAGAATGTATGTACAATTTAGAATCATTCATAATACAATACATGTACGTACACCATACAAATTTTGAAAAATTTCCAACAGTTTGAATGGAAAGAAAATAGAGGAAAAGAAATGATTTGTGAAAATTTTTTAGTAAGTTCTTAAAAAAGAAAATTTAATTACACAAAAAAAGTTCTTAAAAAAGAGAGAGAAATGTAAATGGAAGTTGTTCATAACCCTTAAACACGCACAATCTTTTCCTAACATTGATCGATGAAACTGAAGGAAACCTAATTCTAAACAGTCTAACAACTTATTATATAATATCATGTAGTCCTTCATAAATTATTCAATTCAAAAAGGGTACCATCTAATTAGTTCAATATTCATTGAAGATAACTCAACTCCAAGATACCCATCCTTGCATGTGACTGCCAGCATTGACCAATTAGTTGTTTAGGGAGACATTGTGTGGACCATGAGAATTTTTCAAGATGTAGGCACAATATCGTGAAAGCAGAGTATTTTTCGAATTTTAAGGAGAGACAATTGTAAGAAAAACTGAAAATTTTGTTAAAAATTTAGAGCCTATTCTTTAAATTTGCAGGGGAGTGGGGGAGGAAGGCTATTGCCCACCCTCATTGAATCATGGCTCCAAACCCAAGTCTGAGTAAGCTAAGATACACTGGCAACTAAATATTTCTAGGGTAAATTATATATAACCCTCCTATGATTTTGCATAATGTTAGATAATCTCTTTAAGGTTTCAAAATAGTCACATAACTCCCCTATAGTTTTATGTAAAATGAAAATGGACAGAATGCACAATCAGTTACGGGTGATTATATCAAACACACTCCAAAAGTGCATGTGATCAAATCATAATGTCCATTAAGCTCCTATGTCTTGCATAAAATGTCCACTTTACTCTCTTATAGTCTTTGCATTTATCCACATAATTCCCTTGTGGTTTTATATAAAGTGGTTAAGCTGCTATTTGATTTAGCATTTGAGTAAAGGCACTATTGGCATTTCAATTTACGATATTACATAGTCTGTTTTCCATCAATTGTCACTGTACGTGAAATCATAGGAGGGTAAAGTTGATATTTTAAAATATTAAGGAGTCATATGGCAATAGATGAAATCACATGTGATTATTTGTAATCTACCCATATATCTATCAAGTCATCTACTACAACATGTGGCTTCATAGAAATCGAGGATTGCATATTTAAGCGTGTGGTCCATAATCATCCCAAACATTTTTTTCCTTAAGATAAATAGTTATAGACTCTTAAGGTGATACACAAATAAATTCCTTACCTTTGTTAAATAAAAATAACCTACAGTTTTAGAAGATGGGAGAATATTATATTTGGACCCATCCAAGAATTAAGATTTTTCTGGAGATGTTGTTGAGACTATACATTGACGAATGGAATGGAGGAATGATTGTTCTGGATTTTTGTCACAGCTTATAGATGGCAAATTAGAAGTCTTAATTGCGATGTTAAACACCCTCTCGTTAGTTGTTTTAATTTGCAAGGTGATATGTTCTTTATCTGTTCAAGTTTTGAAGACGAAATAGATTACATATATATTTTGTTTGCCAAGTTATGTCTTTAACTTGATTCCATTGAAGCCTACGGAGAATTAGTTGAGTAAATGTAGTAGAGAAATCCTTTTGAGCACATATCGTGGGATCTATTGTTTTTTGTTTTTTTTTTTGTTTTTGATAAAAAGGAAGTCAGTATTGTTAATAAACTAGTTGGAAATCATCCAGCATAATTTGTTTAACAAAGTAATTTGCATTAATGGCAGAAAATACATTGAGAATGTCACAGATATATTTGATCTGAAAAATCATTAGATTTAACAGAGTTACAAAATAAAAAATATTACACTGTAAATCACGAATTATCAAATCTGACCAATTGAACGAGTTGCTCCGTAAAAATCTATGCATGTCTATTCTCTCAAATCTGCTATTCAGTTAGTTCAAGTTCAAAATTGATGTTGACATCTGACGAGAAAAACCAACAAAAATTAGATTTAACATGTAGATTTGAAAAAACTTTTAGATCTAAGAAAAAATGACAAAAGCTAAACAAAATTCTCACTAGCATAGTCTAGAAGAGAAAAACTGTCACTAAAATACATTAGCAGAGACTTTATTAAATAAAAAGTAAGAACAAAGGCAGAGAAAAGGAGATCTTGGCCCCGATGGAGGAAGAACAGTATTGTAGGATCTACTTGACACACAAATACACATATACGCAGGTGTACTAGGTACATCAAGTAGCAAATGAATTTCTTGGAAACCTTAGAGAAAAATGCTTGTACATCCTATCAAAATTGTCATTTAACGGTCCTAATTCTCAATTAATTGTGTTTTCTAATATGAGAAGTATCTTCCCAATATTTTACTTGTCGTTTCCTTCATCGAATCTTTTTTATCCGGACAAAGCCGAAATTGCAAAGAATTTGCCTGTGGTACCAGTCCACACAGACATTAACACAACTTGCGTTTAATTATTAGACAATTTAGGACCCGAGTTGGACTAATATTTCAATCATGAATGGCATCAAGTTTGTGTCGCCATAAAGTGTAATTTTTGTTCACATAAAACCGCGTGAAGAAGTATTCGTGATCTCTCCTAGCCTTGTGCTTGGGCTCATTTGACACGCACTAACCGACATCATTTTTTTTTCCTCAAAACTATAAAACTTATTAGTCTGATAATTTGGAATTTGGAATTTGGAATCAAGTTTGGTATCATCACTCCATTGGTTACATTAAAGAAGTATTTTTGCATCTAGGACCATGGGCATGACAACTTTTTCCAGGTATTGATGTCTTCGTCAATTGCAATTGTTATTGAGAGATGAAGCATCATTTGACTTTGGGTACATGGCCAGTCACGACTGCAATTTAGACTTCGTAGTCTTTTTTGTGTTTAGCACTTAAGTTTTTTTTTTTTTTTTTTAGAATTTGAGTCTTTTTCTTTGAATTGAACCCAATAATTGTTACCGAAGAAAGGTCATTTGCAGTGTCCTTTTAGACAATTTTGGTAATTTGATGAGTTAGATTTGGAGGTCATGTTTTAATTTTTGTTTTTTTTTGTCTTGATGACAATTTAGGTGAGATAACTTGGATTTGGAGGTCATATATATATATTTTTTTTAATTTTTGTCTCCTTGGAATCCAGAACTAATAGTTTTCTTTCCTAGTAGTGTGTGCCGGCTATTTTCTATAAATGTTGAAAAGGAAAGATCAAGAATCAGTCACCGAATTTGAAGTTAAATATTTGGTAGACATTTTATTTTATTCGGATGATTGCACTTGGGAGAAAAAAATAAAAACAATCCTTAGTGTAAGAAGTAAAAGATCCTTTATTTTAATCTGCTTCTTCAACTCATTACAAACTGTACCCCTTCCGTTTTATTTTTTAATATAAAAAGTACTCTTCCTTGAAAACGATGATGTTTGGGGGGCATTTAGAAACTAACCACTCTTTGAGAATAGCAACTGGTAGAAATTTTGCTAGAAGTTTACTAGCAACTTCCATGTTCGTTCTCTAATTAAATAAATTCGCCATTGGTCCCAATCTTTTTCTGCAACTTCACTCGTCAATCATTTTTCCTTTCACTATAGCATTCTTCATTACCACCAACTCACCAAAGGCGCAGAAGATCCGTAGAGAAGCTCCGTCTTCAACTTCTGGATTGATCAGCTTGTGAGCCCCAAATCATTTGAAGCAAACTTGTTTTGTCTGCTACGGTGAGTTTCAGTTTCCTTCAACTTCATTGCATATTCAATTTTAAAATATTTCTGTGCAATTCTGTACGACTGATCAAATAAAAAGAAAAGGAAAAAAGATCCTGCACCAATAAATGGGCCATAATACCAGTGAATTTTTTCCATTTTATGTTTCAAATCTGCTTCTCCTCCTCATTACTCTTTTTCTTTTTCAATTTGTATTTTCTAGGTATTGGTGTGCTCTATTATCCATTCCGCGGTCATAAATTAAGAAGCCAACGTGATACTGAATCCTAAAAGCTAGGTTACTTGGTGGTGCTGTTTTCTGATCTGTCGTGTTTTAGGCTGCAAGCTTTTTCTTTCCCGACCTGCGCTTTGGAGATATGGCTGTTGCCTGATAAAAGGTTAGTAATTGGTAAAAGATGCCAATACTGTTGACTTTTTTCTTTTTTCCTTTTTGTCTTGTGGGTGATGTTTGTGCTGGAAATAAACGGCCTCTCATTCTGTATATCTCCAGATGATTCATGTCTAGAAGATTAGTCCAGAAGTAACAGCTTGTAATTTCCGCCCCCTCAACTTTATAGAAAATAATCCTTTGCCTTCTAGAAATTCCCACAGCCGAAAACCATCTATAACTAGGAGTTAGGATTCATTTGTAAGCTTGGGATAAGTCTTCCCTAGCTTATTTGACTTGGTGTCTGTCTAAGTAAGTTAGAGCTTTGGTATTGTGAAGTTGTGCGCTGGTTTGTGTCCCATAGTTGTACTAATCTTTTTTGTTTTTTTTTTTGTCAACGATAACATCTACTCCTACTTTTACTCCTACTCTAACATATTCTAGAGAGGCCTAACTGGTGTTAATATAATCTATTTGGGGGCTTAGTTGGTAAGTGTTGTCTGGAAATTATAACTTGGGCCTATCACTCCGGAAAAATCCACTGGTGAAATTTTATCGGCAGCTTAATTTCCATAATATTAGTGAGATACTTGCAGGGCTGTAAATCGAACCAAATAACTTTGTACTTGGTTTGAACTCGATTCAAGTCAAGCACACTTAAGTTTGTTTGTTTAGGTATCAATTCAAGCCCAAACATGATTTCAAGTTCGAAAATATTAACGAATCAACTAAAGTTTTTCTTCTTCAAATTTTTTTTTTCTTTTCTTTAATCTGATTCTCCAACCCATTACTCAGTTTCTTGCAAATTGTATTTACCAAGGTCATAAGAACCAGCCTGTGTGGCAGCAATTTGCATCATCATTGTACATTATAATTTCTATTCACATAAAAAACCGCGTGAAAAGTGTTCGTCGTCCTTTGTCCCCTTGAGCTTGGTTTCATCTGATAAAGGATTAACTCCAATTTGCACTTCTAAATTTGTTCCATATTATCACTTTGTACCCTATCTTTCAATTTGAGACATTTTGATAGTGGCATTTAGCAAATTAACTGAATAAAGGACGTGCATACCAATGATGATATGCTAAAAGTGGTCAAAGGGAGTAAAAAAAATTGCAGTTGGAACAAAATGATACAGTTTTATTGATTTGCGTGGTCTTTTATTTTATAAATTTTGCCAACAATGTTAAGTGGACAAATTTGGAAGTTAGAGTACAAACTGTCCAAAATTATTTATTAGGGCATAAATTGAAAATGGAGCACAAGTTCAAGGGTGCAAAGTATAATTAGTTTTTTAACAAAATAACCGACCTTATCTATCTTTTTGGCTAAAAATATAAAATTCAGTCTGCTAATATGGAATTTGGAATCCAAGTTTGGTATACATCTCAATCATAAGTGGCATTACATTAAAGAAGTATTGTTGTCATGTTCGATACTTATGTGTGCACTTTGTTTCTTTCTCAGTATTGATGTCTTGATCAATTGCAATTTTTATTGAGTGCTCAAGTGTCACTTGACTATGGGACGCCAGTCACGACTATAATTTAGAATTTGTAATTTTGTGTTTAGCCTTTTTTTTTTTAACTTTGTGTCTTTTTTTTTCGTGTTTATTTGCAACTTAATATTTGTAATTAGTGTTACGATATAGACAAGGGGCCCGAACAGTCATCAGGAAAATTGTTTGGAACAATTTTATGCAAAATATACTTTGTATGCATATGATGTAACTCATTTTTAATAATGTGTAATTATAGAACAAATTTTTATGAATCCTACACATAATGTGAAAAATGATGTACAAGATGAAATCTAAATCTTATATATATTTTTTGTTTTGGCTAAATCTTGGCCATGAATTTTCAGAAACAGTTGCTACCCTATGTCCGTCACAATACTTACCTGCCACACTTTCTTGAATTGCATCCCAAAAGGGTTTCTGAAAAATGATCCAAACAAATAAACACACATAAACCCACAGGAACAATATCAAGAATTTGACATATGAGACAAAGGAAAAGAAATTCTCTTCGATTACTCAAAAGAGGTTGTGGCTACAAAGTACAAAACCCAAAAAGTAGAGGTTTTATATAACTTATGTACCCTACAGACTTGCCCAACTTATTAGTACTCCCAATATGGGATTTGATCCCACATGACCAACTTTAGACTTGCCAACAAAACTACAGAAATAACATGTGGACAGTAAAATAAAACTAACCAATCAACATTAACTTGGTTTATATTTCTACATTGCCTCCCTTAAACCAAACTCCTCTAATTTGGTCATATCCAACATCTTTTTCAACTCGACAAAAATCTTGGTCTTCAATGTCTTAGTGAAAATATCGGCCACTTGCTCTTCAGTTCTGCAATAATCAATTTCAATCTCCCTTTCTTGAACCAACTAACGTATGAAGTGATATTTAATGTCAATATATTTGCTACAGCCATAGAGTACTGGATTCTTGGATAACTTAATTGCTGACTTATTATCACAATAAATTTTCATAAGATCAACCTGCTTGTATTATAGGACACCAAGTATGCGATGTAACCACAAAGATTGAGTAGTACTGTTAGTTGCTGCAATATATTTTGCCTCAATGTAAACAATGCAATCACCTATTACTTCTTCGAACTCTAGGAAAACACTCCAGAAAGAATAAAAAATGCATAACCTGCAGTACTCTTCTTCTCTACCGTATCACCTGCCCAATCACTATCTGTGTAGCCAAAAAATTCAACCGGACCATTTCCTCAATAAAAAATACCATTACTGTGAGTACCTTCAATACATTTCAAAATCCTCTTAGCTGCTTGCAAATGTGACTGATGTGGAACTAACAGTAAAATTGATATCTAGCCTTGTAGAAGTCAAATATCTCAAACTCCCTACCAAACTTTTAAAGTAGGTGGGATTCACATATCCATCAGCACCTTCCTTGGTCAATCTTAATTTTTCTTCAACTGGTGTTATAATTGGCTTTGCTGTATACATTTTGAACTTCTTTAAAATGTCACCTGTATATTTCTTTTGAAATATAAAAATTTCATTGTCAAACTGAAAGATTTCAATTCCCAGAAAATATAACATGAATCTCATATCTATCATCTCAAACTATTTAATCATAGTCTCCTTGAATTTTGCAATCATTTTTGGATTATTTTCTATAAAAATTATATCATCTGCGTACAAGCACACCATAAGAATATCACCATGAGCAGAAATTTTAATATATAAAGTGTGCTCATATTGACACCTCTAAAAATCACGAGTCAGAAAATAAGAATCAATTCTTGTATACCACGGTCTTGGGGCTTGTTTCAATCCATACAAGGCTCTCTTCAATCTATACACCTTATTTTCTTGACTTCTTCTGACAAATCCTACTAGCTGCTCCACATACATGTCTTCATTAAGAACTCCATTCAGAAAACCTGACTTGATATCTATTTGATAAATTCTCCAATTATTTTGAGCAGTTAGAGAAATTATCATACAGATTGTATCAAGCCTGACAATGGGTGCAAACACTTCAAAATAGTCAATCCCAAGTTTCTGCTTGTATGCCTTCACCACTAGTCTCTCCTTTTGTATCTATCAATTTCTCCACTGAATTTAAATTTTGTCTTATATACCCACTTAACTCCAATGGTTTTTTTATCAATTGGAAGGGAAGTAAGTTCCCAAGTGTCATTCTTCTCTATTGCATGGATTTCTTTTTCTATCGCTTTCACCTAACAATCATCATTGGCTGCTTTCTCGTACACAACTGGATTACAATCTGCAAACAAAGCAAAATTGACAATATCTTCGTCAGAAAGAATATAATTTGGTGCAATAACATAATCCTGCAGATGAGCTGGCGTCTGTCGCTGACTTTGGGGACGTCCACTTAACTCAGTTTGTGGACCCTCAGCAATTGGTGATGGTTAAATATCATAATTATCCTCTTGCTGATAATTTAGAGTCGCCTCTGCTGTCTCAAAATCTCTAGTAGACCAATCCCAAAACCTCTTTCATCAAAAGTCACATCTCTACTCACATCATCTCTTTTGTTACAAGATTATACAACCTGTAAGCTCGAGAGATTTCACTATAACCAATAAATACACACTTCTCTTCCTTATCATCAAGTTTTTTTCTTAATTGATCAGGAATGTGGGAATAGGCAATACACCCAAAAATTTTGAGATGATCAACAAATGGTTTTCTACCACTCCAAACTTCTTCAAGAGTTTTTTTGGAAACACTTCTGGTAAGACACCTGTTTAACAGATAAATTCCATAAGAAAGTCCCTCTGCCAAAAATAATTTTGGCATATATTTTAATTTCAATATACACCTTACTATATTTATAACTTTCCTATCTTTCCTCTCCACCACTCCATTTTGTTGGGGAGTGTGCCTGGTAATCAACTGATACTGTATCCCATTTTTCTCAAGAAAATCATCACACATCAAATATTTTTGACCCTTATTTGTTCTCAAAATTTTAATCTAACACCTAATTTGCCTCTCAACAAAAGTCTAAAAAATTTTACAAATATCACAAGCATCAGATTTTTGTTTTAAAAATTACACCCAGGCATTTCTACTAAAATCATCAATAAAGGTAATAAAATACCTATAACCACCATTAGAGAGAACCTCTATGGTGCATATATTTGAATGACTAATTTCTAATGATTTTCTGGCCCTCCATGATTTACCAATCTGAACAGCATCCCTATGTTATTTTTCCAAAACACACATATCACAGATTCTACCAGAATTTTTAATATTAGCCAATTTGTCAAAAAATTCAAACTTTCAAAATTCAAATGATCAAATTGCATATGTCACAACCAATTACTGTCAACTATTATTATACTCGAATAGAAAAAATTGGCAATACTCAAATTTAGTGAAAATAAGCGATTTGAAGTTATTGGTACACTAGCAATCATTCCTATCAAAAAGTGCAACTACTATTTTTGATACGAATATCATATTTTTTTTTTCAGACAACTGGCTCATACTCAATAAATTTTGATGCAACCTAGGAACATAGAAAACATCAAAAATAAAATCAATAGACCCATTTTTCAGACTAATAGGAATTTTTCCTTTATCAATTACTGGTAAAACAGTGTTATTCCCAAATTTAACTTTACCATGGATAGATTCATCAAACTCAACAAATAATTCTTTCTTGTCAAACATATGGTTACTGCAACCCGTATCCAAGTACCATTTATTTTATCAACTACATCAACAGCATTACATGCTAATAATAAAGTTTCAAAATTTTTATTATCATCCTACACTTGATTGTCGACAACATTAGTTTGAAAATTTCTGTCTACATTTTTTCCAAATCTACATTCAAATTGTCTATGACCCAATTTTTCACAATTATAACATTGAACTCTCTCTCCAAAATTATTCTGAAACTTATTTTGATTAAAATTATTTTCTCTGTCAAAACTACTACCTCTGCTTCTACTAGAACCACCTCTAAAGTTGCAGGATTCGATGTACCTCGTCAACCTCTATTATTATTATTGCTACGACCACTTCTATTATTGTAACCACTTCTATTCCTTTGACTAGATTCGCCTTGCTCCTTAACATCATTATTGCCTCTCAAATTCAACTGCACCTGCAACGCCTTCTTTACTATATCCTTCTTTGGGTATCCTTTAATTTTTCATTAATTCTTTGTTCATGCAGAATTAATGACCCATGCAAATCTTTAATATTCAAATCCTCCAAATCTTTCGTTTCATGGATTACAGCTACCACATGATCAAATTTTATGGGTAGGGTATTGAGAATTTTCTCAACAAATGTTCTGTCAGAAAGGTCATATTGATTGAGTTTCTTCTCGTTTTTAATATCTGACAAACGAAAAAAATATAACTCAATCGATTCTGACTTCTCCATCGTTGCAAGTTCAAATTTCCTCTTCAACATCATCAAATTATTTTGCTGAACTCTGTCAATCCCTTTGTATGTTTTGTCCAATATGTCCCAAGCCTCCTTTGCCGTATCAACTGTAGCAATTTTTCCAAAAACTGACATGTCAATTGCTTGATGAATTCGTGACAAAAACCAAACTATCTTTTGCCTTATCATCTTCACTGGCATCCCGAGCAAGTGCAGATTCAATATAACGATGTAATTTACATGCTTTGAGATGGGTTATCATTTGTTTTTGCCAAAATTTGAACTCCGCCTTTGTTTTGAGTTTTTGGACAGAATAAATAATATTGGGATTAAGGTTTGTCATACTTCAATCTAACACAGTTCTGATACCAATTTATAGGATTCAAACAAATAAACACACATAAACCTCCAGAAACAATCTCAAGAATTTACATATGAGGCAAAGGAAAAGAAATTCTCTTCGATTACTCAAAGGAGGTTGTGGCTACAAAGTACAAAACCCAAAAGGCAGAGGTTTTATATAACCTATGTACCCTATAGACTTGCCCAACTTATTAGTACTACCAATATGGGATTTTATCCCATGTGACCAACTTTAGACTTGCCAACAAAACTAGTCAATAAAGAAATGACATCTGGCCAGTAAAATAAAACTAACCAATCAACACTAACTTGGTTTATATTTCTACAACTTTTACGGTGTCCCTTTTGACAATTTTGGTGATGTGATTTGTTGAACTTGGAGGGCATGCTTCCTCTTTCTTTTTTTATTTTTTGAACAATTTTGGTGATCGGATTACATGGAGTGGAGGTCCCCTGTTTTGTCGGAATCCAGGTCTACTGGTTTTCTTTCAAGGATACACAAATATTGGCTTAGCAGTGTGGACGGCTCTCAACATGTTCTGAAAAAGAACAAGAATCAATAGCTAGTAGAATGTTTGTTTTTTCAGATGTTTGCAACTGGGGAAAAAAAGAACAAAAAAAAGAAAGGATGTTGCATTATAAGACGTAAAAGGTACACTTAATCACCGGAGTTAGCTCAGTAGGCAGTGACGAGCTTTTAGAATTCTCTGTATTATCAGATTTTGGATTCGAATTTTTTTGTTTAATACTATTACCAAATAGTAGAATTTTACTGTCATTTAATATGAAAACCACTCTTCCGGGAAAATGATGTATAAGAGCCAAGTTGCTAATTTAGAAACTAACATATCTCTTAAAAATTTTGCTAAAAGATAAGTTGCAATTTGGTAGAAAATTTGCGAAAAGTCAAATAGCAACTTCCATTTTCTTTCTTTAAAAAAAAATTTTGATGTAGATCCCATACTGTATTGGATAAATGCATGAAAGGATAATTTCTTGTCGCTGGTCCTCCTATTTATTACTCGCACCAAAAGCAAGGCAAGTTTACCCAAGGAATTGCTCCATTATCTTCATATAATTCAGACTACATTCTAATTTCACTGTTTTCTCAAGATATTCTTATTTCTTGGAATTTCTTCGATCACAGACTCTATACCAAACCTTTTCTGCAAATTTAGTAGTCACAATTTTTTATTTCACTACAGCATTAGTTCTTCATTACCACCAATTCACCAAAGGAGTAGAAGAGAAAGAGAAGCATCATCAAGCTGTGGACTGACTTGTGAGCTGCAAATCATTTGAAGCACTCGTAAGTTTCATTTTGCTTTGACTTGGCCACATTTTTAATTTTCAATTTTTGCAATTTCTTTGCATTTTGCTAAAATTCGTGTCATATGGTCTTGGAAAAATATTGTTCTTTATTTTTATTGTTGTTATTGTTAATTTTTTTAAATATAAATTCTACAATCAGTTTCCAGTTTCCATTCAAGTTTGCATGTGAACGTCTGAAGTTGAGAATGAGGTGGTCAAAACAATTTTAGTTAGAATATTTTAATTGATTTTCTATTAAGTTTTTAATTTTCAAAAAAAAGAAAAGAGATTTTCATCTTCCTTTTCAAAATTCGTCTACTCATCAGTTAATTTTCATAAAGAGAAAAAGAAAAAGGAAAGGATTTCCTTTTCAAAATCCACAAACCAAACAAAAAGAAACAACCTTTTTAGAGATCATTTTCCTTTCCTTAATACTTTCGTTCATAACCAAACAAGATGAGGAATTTACTTTTCTTTTCTTCAATTTCCTTTTCCTTGCTGAATTTCCAGAACAAATAGGGCCTGTGTACTAGGAATCTGCCCCCCATGCTATGGTGATGTTAATGCGCTTATTAGTGTAAATCCTGGTTCATCTAGAGTTCAAATTGCTGGAAACGAGTTTAATTTTTAAACTATTGATCCCATGCCCATAAGATTTGTAGAAAGAGGATAATTTTGAGTTTATATGGAGATTGATTTGAGTTTTAAAACTAAAAATGTCTTCCGTTTCCAAATCACTGTTCAAATTATAAACTTCAAAAAAAGTGATGGCATATTCCATAATCAACCTAAGATAGTCATGAGATGGTGTCATCTATTTTGAATGATACCCTAAATTTCAAGTCTTTATAGCGCTCTCTTTAATATTTTGGATGCACCTTGGAAGAATATTCTTTCCACAATTTATCTTACAAGGCTAGAATTCTTTCAAAGCTAACCAAATTTGGTGTTTTGAATACCATGAAGCAGATAAACAAAAGTTCAGAAAGTACTTTTTTTCTTATGCACTTTTTCTGGTACGCTAGTAGAATTGGGTTGAGTATGTCAAACATATAATGATGGTTGTGATCTTCCTGCTTTAATAACTGTACAACTTTGGCTGCCAATTCATTATAATTAAATAAACAAAAAGATCCTGCAAGCCAAAAAGGTTAAGCCACACCGAATGAACTGATGTTCATGTTCTTTCTTTCTTTCTTTGAGCTTGGCTCTCCCAATGAAAATTATTGCAGGTCTCTCTCTCTCATTGGTTTACTTGTGCAAGTCGCTTTCACTTTTACCTCTGCCTAGATATATGGCTGCTGCCTTAGTGGGAGGCTCATTCCTCTCCGCTTTCCTTCAAGTGCTATTTGATAGGATGACTGCACCGGAATTCCTAAATTTGTTTAGTAATCAGAAGGCCGATGATGATCTCCTCAAGAATCTCGAGAGTAAGTTAAGCACTGTTGGAGCCGTGCTCGATGATGCAGAGAACAAGGAAATATGGAACCAATATGTCAAGAAATGGCTTGAAGAGCTTCATGATACATTTTATCAAGCAGAGGATTTACTGGACAGAATGAACACTGAAGCCCTGCGAATTAAGGTAGAAACTGAGTATGAAAGCTCAACCAGCACTTGTACAAGCTCCTTGAGAAGATTATGCTTTGAAAGGATTCTGCCTTGTACATCTTCGGGTGATAAGTTTCTTAGGAGGATCATGCCTGAGATGGAAACAATAGTGATGAGGCTGGAGGGATACATACAGCAAATTACTCCCTTGGGTTTGCAGGTTGGTCATTCCAAAAGACAGTCACATCAACAATTTGAAACACCTTTGGTTAATGAGACTACTATTTTTGGGAGAGATGCTGATAAAGAGAAGATAATTCAAATGTTGCTCTCCGAGGATGCAGACAGAGAAAATATCATTGTGGTTCCAATAGTTGGACTGGGTGGGCTCGGTAAGACCACCTTGGCTCGAATGATTTACAAAGATTCGAGGGTGGAAGTGAGTTTTCCTACCAGGGCATGGGTCTGCGTATCAGAAGGGTATGATGCTACCAGGATAACAAAAGAACTTTTAAGGGAACTCAATATTTCTTTTGTTGACAGTGATAACTTGTTCTCCCTTCAAGTGAAGCTACAAGGCGGCCTAGCTCAGAAAAAGTTCCTTCTTGTTCTGGATGATGTTTGGAATAGTAACTACAATCAGTGGGATAATTTAAGGAGCCCTTTCAATGTTGGATCATGTGGAAGTAAGATCATTGTCACAACACGAGATCAGAATGTTGCAAGGATGATGGCCAAAGAAAGGTCAATTCATCATCTGAATTTCATACAAGAGGAAGATTGCCGGTCATTATTTAAGAAGCATGCATTTGAAAATAAAGATGGCAATGAAAATGCAGAACTTGAAGAAATAGGAAACAAAATTGTTAAAAAGTGTGTGGTTTGCCTTTGGCTGTGAAAACAGTTGCGGGTATTTTGCGTTCCAAAACAACCCCCAAAGAATGGGAAGAGATTTTAGCAAGTGAAGAGTGGACTCAAATGGATAATGAAAATGGCCCCATACCAGCATTGAGATTAAGCTACATTCATCTTCCTTCCGATCTTAAGAGGTGCTTTGCTTATTGTGCTGTGTTCCACAAAGATTACCAGTTTAGAAAAGAGAAAATAATTCAGTTATGGCAAGCTAATGATCTTTTAGGGTATCCTGGAGAAAATAAAAGAATTGAAAACAAGGCTGAGAAGTACTTTGATGAACTGATAATGAGATCATTATTTCATAAGTCAACTGACCATACTTTCTCCATGCATGACCTTGTCAACGATTTGGCTAGGTTTGTTTTTGGGAAATATTGCCTTAGGTTGGAAGATTATCAGGAAGGCGATGCTACAGTATCTGGTGCAAGACATTTTTCATACCATCCTAGTGTGTCTGACACATTTCATAAGTTTAATCTCTTGAGGGGGACTAAGAATATAAGAACATTCTTGCCATTGAGAATGCGTCAAGACTTGGATTGTAAATTTTCTCTAAGCAACAAATTTTTAGAGGATACCTTGCCCCAGTTCATGTCTTTAAGGGTTCTATCTTTGTCCTATTATGAGAATATTCTGAAGTTACCAAACTCATGGAGTGGTTTGAAACAGCTTCGATTTTTGGAACTCTCTTCTACAAAAATAAAGGAGCTACCGAAGTGGATATGCGGTTTCTATAATCTACAAACTTTGTTGTTGTCAAAGTGCAAAGAACTTGAAGAGTTGCCAGCAAATCTGGGAAAGTTAATTAACTTGTGTTGCCTGGATATTAGTGAAACTCCACTGAAGAAAATGCCACCACAAATAGGCAGACTAATAAACCTTCAAGTCTTGACTTCTTTTGTCATAGGCAAAGACAATGGTTTGACAATTAAGGAGTTAGGCAAGCTTCCTATGTTACGTGGTAAGCTATTCCTTTCTGGGCTGGAAAATATTTCTAGTGGTAGGGATGCATCCTTAGCGAACATGGAAGGCAAGAAAAACCTTGAAAAGTTAACTCTCAAGTGGGACGGTGATGCTAACAATTCACAAGTTGCAAAGGATGTGCTTGATAAACTACGACCTCATTCGAGCATTAAGTATCTTAAAATAGAAGGATATTGCGGGACCACATTTCCAAATTGGCTAGGCAACCCGTCATTAAACCGTTTGGAATCCTTAAGTCTGTCTAGTTGTGAATATTGTCATTCCTTGCCTACACTTGGGCAGTTAAGGTTCTTGCAATCACTTGAGATTGTTGGAATGCCTCATGTATTAGCCTTGACACAGAATTTTTATGGAGATGTCAATGCAACCAAACCATTCCCATCTTTAAAAAAATTGAGAATTGAGAAGCTGCTAGAGTGGGAGAGATGGCACATACCAGAAGATGAAGTCTTCAATAGACTCGAAGAGCTCAGGATAATTGATTGTCCCAGACTAATTGGAGAATTTCCCCAACAATTTCCGTCACTACAAAGACTTGAGATATCTGGCTGCGATAGTCTTGTGCATCCTAATGGTCAATTGAGCATCTTGAATGGAGAGATTCAACAAAAATTTTCATCTCTTTGTCAATTGAAGATTTCAATTCTAAAGAATTTGAAAGAGTTGCCCATAGAGCTCAACCAATTACACAAACTTGAGGGATTGACAATTGATGATTGTGGGTCTCTCTCAACCTCCCACGCGAGTAGACCACCTACCTCACTTAAATCACTTGCGTGCAAGAGATGCTGCAATTTGGAATTAGGGGGTTCAGACTGGGAGGGTGGTGGGAACTTGGAGTACTTGAAAGTCGAGAATTGTGACTCTGTCAAAGTCAAAGTCGAGTGGCTTGCCTCGTTTCCCGTGCTAAAATTTTTTATTGTCTTGAACTGCAAGAGTATTGAGATGCTCTCAGTTCTTGCTACACCGGCACCTGGGATTGGGAATCAGAGTGGCATGACAACTACTACTACTGCAATGATGTCACTTCAAGTCTTATATATCTTAAGCTGCAATGATCTAATGTCTTTTCCAGAGGGAGGATTGGCAGCCCCCAATCTAACGCAGATTGTTATCGAAGATTGCGAGAAGCTCCTGTCACTGCCGCAACGGATGGAATCCCTCCTCCCGTCTCTTCGATTTCTAAAGCTAGAAAATTGTCCAGAAATTGAGTGCTTCCCGGAAGGGGGTTTGCCCTCTAGCCTACAAATCCTTGAAATCTTGAGGTGCAAAAAGCTCATGAGTCGCCGAAGAGAGTGGGGTTTGGATAAACTCCCCTCTCTTACGGACTTGTGGATTGTGGGTATCAAGGATGGAGTAGAGTTATTTCCAGAGGAGGACTGGCAGCTGCCTTGCACGCTTCAAGCTCTCTTGTTGCAGTCCCTTGAGAATCTAAAAATGCTAAACTATTCGGGTCTTCGGCACCTCACCTCTCTTCAACGCCTAGTTATCGGCTTTTGCCACAGACTCCAGTCCCTACCAGAAGAGGGACTGCCTGCCTCTCTCACCACATTAGATATCTCCGATTGCCCAATGTTGAAACCAAGGCTAGAATGGGAGAAAGGACAAGACTGGCCCAAGATTGCTCACATCCCTTGCCTAATAATCGATGACGAGCTAGTTCCTTGATAATGACACCGATTACAGGTGAGGGCTTGCCTTCCAAAGTTACAAGACCCCCACCATCATCTATTTATATAATAATTAAAGGTACTTGTTGTTTTTTCAATTTTTTTTTGTTTTCTTCATATATTTTATTCTCTCGAAATCCTCTAGAGCCTCAAAATGCAAAATGATTGCAGTGCGAATTGCCTGCTATGAATAACTAGGATGTGCTGAAAGAACAGTTGAAGTAGTGGCCGTTACTGGTGCAACAATCTCATAATATATTACTTTCTAGCTATAGATTTCACCATTTGTATTACTTTTTCAACTTTTTTTTAAAATAAGAGCCCATGCTTTTGGTTCATTTTTGCACCCTAGATTCCAATCATGTAGGCCACAAACTTAGGCAGACAAATGTTTTCCTTGGTAGCTACTGATGGAGAACAAAAACCTGCAATAATTAGATTGTTCTTAAACTTTCTAAATGTTTTCTGTGCTTTCTTTGATACATTCGATAATTTTTTGTTTGAAGCTATAAGCTTATTTTGCCTGACTCGTTTTATAATCCTTTAATTCTACTTTAAACTATAATAGAACACAATTTGCTTCTTCTAAAGAGCAGGTATAAAGTACTTTAATCTTGTCAAAATTTGACGTATCTGCCAGGACATGGGTTGCTCTCTCCCAGTCGAGATGATACCTTTCTCAGTATTCTAAGGACCATGATTGCTCTGTCTTCGGCCATTGCAAAATGGGGGCGAGTGAGCTCCATCTTTGCAGTAGATTAATATTTATAGAATGGCGGCCATTGCAGAGTTGCTGACATTATTTTCAGAGTAGAGAAAGGAAGAAGATTAGCACAAGGTAGCTCATATTTCAAGGATGTCAATGATAAACTTATCCTGTGATCAGTCATGCACTTTCAGTTTACATTACAATTATTATTACTTTTGGTTTGTTGGCACTTCAGTTTGTTTCCCTGACATCAAGATTTGTTCTTCCTCTATGCCATAGTTATGGTAACTCTTAAAAATGTTTTGAACACTACATAGTACAATGTAATGTAAATATTTCGCATGTTTTATTCAATTCCTATTAGGGGAACTGTTATGCACCCATTCTGTACGAGTATTTGTTCTTGATGGCATCTTTGAAGGCTTGCTATTTTCCTGTTTCTATTAATTCCTGGATTTCCTTTATTTCTTTCTTCATCATTATGCAATTGCAGGACATCTTCTCTAAGATTTCACCAAACTAAGTGCTTCCATACTTATTATGCCTATTTTAAACTATTCCAGCACTTTCTTTTGCAAATTTCATTTTTATTTTGAGGTTAATTTTCTGGTTTATTGAACAATTTTTTATGGTAAGATACAGGTAACTTCCACATATCTTTAACTTCCTTGGTTTTTCGTACAGCAAGCAGACCAGTATGGAAACCATCAACTAGAAGATCACAAGCCAGAACCTGTCATGCATATATGTTTTTCAGGCCACAACATCATGCTGTCATTATTCATCGCATTATGGTAAGGTTTTTAGATCTAGAATTGCCATAGCCCCTTCAAAATATAGTCTAGACTTGGGTTGGTTGGGAATGGTATCACGGGTTTAGACATGAGAGATAACACAGCTACTGGGATTTATGTTGTGTTATTCAAGCAATTCAAGGTACACATAAAAATAATATTTCTATTCATATGAAAAGTAGTGTGAATCAGAAGGTTACCAGGCTTAGGTGCCCGTTGTTGGTTTCAATGGTATTGAACCTTTTTGACGTGGTAGCATTAGGCATGTAGAAGGCACCATTGCTGGATATTTCTTTGTGTTTGATCCTAAATAGATGAAGAGTTCATCAAATTAATTTGGAGAGTAGAAAGGAGTGCAAAAAGAAAACGGGTAGAAAACCAGTGATGGATATTTGTGCTGATGACAGTTATGACTTAATTTCATTCTTATCTTCACCTTGTATGTGTCTGGCTGTTGTCTAAATTTTCAACTTTCTAAGATCTTTCCACACAAAGAAGGTACAAACATCAGATGAGTACATTTTTGACAATAACCATCAATAATTCTGAATAAACAGAAAGGTGAATAAATTCAAACAGGTCATTTATTTTAGCCCGTAGTAATAATAAACAGAAAGGAAGCAATAAATACTGAATAATCATTTTTTTCTGAAAAGGAAAAAAGGCAACTAATTTGAAGTGGTTTCTAATGTCTCTTCCCCTTGTATGTTGTTCCCATGGAGTACAATTGACTGCACTCTATCTCTGGTATAGCTTCTTTAGTTATGTATTTGCTGCATAATCCATCTCTAATGCTCTGCTTCACTTCTGACATTTTCATATTTATCTTATGCAACAAGATATTTTGGGTAGGTTGCACTTTGTATTCTTTTTTTTTTTTTTTTTTCTTACGCGATGGGTATCTGGGGCCATGGACTGGTAATACCGTACGCCCCAACTAATCCCACTGCGTGGCCGGGAGAGGTTGCACTTTGTATTCATTGTAAATATTTTCATATATTCCTGTAGACCTTTGATAAATTGGAATGAATATCTGTAATTCAAGCATGCTTCTTGAAAAAGAGCTGATACTCAAAGATGGCATTTGCTCACCAGTAACTGGGGGATCATCTGTGGTTGCCTTTCCTGCTCTCTCTCTTCCTACTTTCTACATAGGAATTATGTAAAAATTTGAAAGACAAATCATTGTTTACAATTCTTTGTAGAATTGAGACCACGATCATTTAATGCCTCTTTTCAGAAGTATGTATTGCAAGGAGCTCAGTTCGCTGCCTGGAAAGATGCAAGCCCTCGTCGCATCTTTATGTTGAAAAATGTGGCAGCATCATGTAACTGAGAGCTTTTGAGCTAGGTGTTGCCTCCAGACTGCAACCATATCCTTTTGATGGAGGATATTGCAGATTTTCCCTTCTTGGTCAGACTGCAATATTAGTGGCACTGACAAAAAAGAGTTACTTCCATAATACTGGCTCCTGTCTTGCACCCTCGCCATCTTTCACTTGGAGCAGCATAAGAGCTGAAGAACAATGACCTACAAGTGTCTTCAACACTTCATCTATCTTGAAGATATGGAAATTGCTGACTGCTCTTAGCTCTAGTCGCTACAAAAAGAGTTGTTGGTGTCCTCCCTGCTTCCACTATGCATGAAAAATATGGTTTTCATTGTTCAAATTACCATATAATAAGAGAAAGGAGGGGAAAGAATGGCCCCAAGGTTTCTGATATAAACTGCACAGCTTTCAATAGTGAGCTAATTCTATATTGAATCTTGCTTGTCAGTCGCAAGAGCTTGACCTCAGGGGCGTAAAGGTACCGTCTTCCGTTAGATTCATTTTCTTGGAATGCTCCAGTGCCTCAAATCACGGGAGCATCATTTGCTGTGCATATGATCCCTGCTTCTTGATGATAATTTTGTCAACTTACTCTTTAGTTCTTGTTTCGCTTTCAGGATTTTTCTCCATGTTCATGGCCAACTTTGCAAAACAGCTAATTTGCCTACACCAAGGATCCTATCGAAAATGTGCTAGCCACATCATACTTCTTGCCTTGCATTTGCAAATGGCATGTTCAAGAATTTTTCAACATTTGAGATGACATTCGTCCTCGTTTTTTCAGTTCATTCCTTCATAGTCACTTATTAGATTAGATCATGGAAAGACTTTTCCTTTTATGCAATTAACAATACGGGCGCAATGTGTAATTTCCATTGCATTTCTTATTTGGTTTCAATTTTAGTTTTGAATACTCCTGGCATATTTTTGTTTCTATCACATCAGTGAAGTGAATTTGGGAAGTATTAACATGATTGTATCTGCATTCGTCAGAGAAAAACTTCAAATCACCACTATCACATCCACTAAGAAATGGAGATTAGAGTTAAAGAACTAAACGCAAAGCAGATTATGAAACTTCAAAAGGAAATTAAGATTCCAACCCTTTCTGCAACTAATGCAATGGCTATGAGGGCAGCAGCGGGGTACCTTCGTTTGTGTCAGGTGAAGAAAGGGGAGCTTAGTAGCGCTCGAGGCAGCTATTTCTGCTGTGTAGATCTGTGGCTGTAAACTGATGTTTTGCATGGTTTCTGATGGTAGAGCCTTGTGCCAGCTGTATCTGCAATTCTACCGTATCCTTACTTTGTATCATGTAATGAATTTCTTTAACCAAAAGTCGAAAGTTTCCATTGATTATGTATAAAGGGTAAAACTCCTGCCGTGTTACATGATCAAGCTTAGGCATCTTCTGGAATTCTGGAATGCTTTCTTTAGGATTTTGTCATTGGAAGTCTTAATTCTGCTCTTAGAATGACTTTAAAATTATTTTTCACTCTTTTTCCTTCTTATTCCTTTTTATTTTAATTTTTTACCAATAAAATTGTAAAATTATCGCTATTATCTCTACTTTCTATTATAATCAAATATCGAACTAATGATTTTTTTTTTATGAGTTAACTTTATACATAATCCGATGCTTTTTGTTGATCTTTTTTTTTTTTCTATTTTTTGGTATTAAATTAACAATAAATCAGAAAATTGTCCCAAAATCACTACAAAATTATGATAACCCCATTACTAAAAAAATTCATAAACTTTGAATCAATTATTTCAACATTTTATTTTCTATCTTATAAATCTAAATCCATAATAAAACACCATTAAAAGTATCTTATCATAGTGATAAAATTATTATTATAGTTGTTTATCAAATAGCAGGTATAGAAATGAAAAATTTGACACCTTTTCTTTATAATTACATTAGATAATCTTATAATTCTATAGGGAAGTAAATTAAAACTCATAACACAAGGGCATTTTTAGGTATTTGTTTAAAAATTTGACCAAGTCAATATTATTTTAAGGTTTTGTTACTAAATCTATCAAATGATTAACTTGACTGGAACTAAAGCAGCATTATATCTTTGGATCCTTGTTATAAAGTAAACACAAAACCAGATTAACTTGCAACAACTGCTTTTATCATAGCCCCTTTTCTCCCCACTATTTGAAAATCGTGAAGATCACGGCCTATATTAGTCTTTTTCCATAATGGATTCCACGTTGATTCATTCTCACTGTTGTTGACTATTGCAATTAATAATGAGATATTAGTTGCATGAATAAATTAAATGAAAAAAAGAAATCTAATTAGAAATTTTATTACCCATTTAATATGATTTTTTTCTAAATTGTATCCAGTTTCATTCTAAACCCCTAATGTCACTATTTAAAATTTTTTTAAAAGTTAAGCAGCAACTTGGTAGAAAATTTGCTAATAGTTAAGTAGCAACTTCCATTTTCTTTCTTTACAAAAAATTTGCTACAGGTCCCATACTCTTTTGGATCAATGCACCAGAGGATAATTCCTTGTCCTTTGTCCGCAACTCGTAAGTTTCATTTTTACCTTGACTTCACGGAATCTTTAATTTTTGTATGTTTGCAATTTCTTTGCATTTTGTTAAAATTTGTGTCATATGATCTTAGAAAAAATATGGTTCTTTATTTATTGTCATTATTGTTAGTATTTTTTTTAATATATAGATTCTACATTCAGTTTCCAGTTTCCACTCAAGTTTGCAAGTGAAGGTCTGAGGTTGAGAATGAGGTGATCAAAATAATTTTAGTTGGAATACTTTAATTGATTGTCTATTGAGTTTTTAATTTTGAGGGAAAAAAAGAGAATTTTGTTTCCATTTCCTTTTCAAAATTCATCTACCTATCAGTTAATTTTCATAAAAACAAAAAAGGAAAGCGAAAGATTTGCTTTCTAAAATCCACAAACCAAACAGGAAGAAAAAATATTTTTTAGAGATCATTTCCCTTTTCTTATTACTGTGGCTCATAACCAAACAAGACGAGGAATTTAAACATTTCCAAAGGAATTGACTTTTCTTGTCTTCGATTTCATTTTCATTGCCAAATTTCTAGAACAAAAGGCCTTAGTACTAGGAATCCAGCAGCCCCCCCCCCCCACACCCCCAATGCTAACACACTTATTAGTGTGAAGCTTAGATCAGCAGGAGTTGAAATTGATGAAAACAGATTTGATTTTTAAACTGTTCATCCCATGTCCATAAGACTTTTGGAAAGAGGATAATTTTGATTACATGGAGATTGATTTGAAAACCAAGAAAGTCTTGTGTTTGGATTGCATTTTCCGTCATTTTTCATGGAAAAATTACTGTAGCGATTTGATATATGTGAGGGAAAAAGGTGATAGGGAAATGTGATCACGGAAAACGATAATATTTTCCGACGAAAACCTTCAATCCAAGCAAGGCTTCTCCATTTCCAAATCAATGATCACATGATAAATTTATACAGTGTGACGCCATATTACATAATCAACTTTTTTGTTATTACTTTTTCATAATCAACTTAAGATAGCCATAGTCATACCTTAAAAAAAAAAAAAGAGAGACTTAAAGGTGGTTGGAAAGATAAAAAAGTGATTAAAATTTATGAAATAAATTATTTTATCTGAAATCAAATCAATCCAAACAAACCCATAATATTACCTTAAATTTCAAGTTTGCAAGTTACAACTTTGGGCTGAAGTGCCATTTGACATTGGGCGGCCAGTCACGAGTCACGACTGCAATTTATACTTTATAGTCTTTTTTAGATTTTTGGTCTTTTTGTAATTAGTGTCAAGATGCTCATCTGCCACACTTTCTTTGAATTGCACCCAATAATTCTTACCGAAGAAAAGTCAATTGCAGTGTCCTTTTTGACATTTTTGGTGATTTGATGAGTTAGATTAGGAGGTCATGCTTTATTGTTTTTTCCGCTGTGGTGATTACTTGGATTTGGAAGTCATTTTTTTTCCCGGAATCCAGGACAAATAGTTTTGTTTATATGATACACAAATATTGGCCTAATAATAATGTGTGCCGCTGTTTTCTATAAATGTTGAAAAGGAAAGATCAGGAATCAGTCACCTAATTTGAAGTATAAATATTTGGTAGACATTTTATTTTATACGGATGATTGCGATTGCGAGAAAAAATTTAAAAGAAAAAAATCCTTTACTGTAAGAAGTAAAAGATTCTTTATTTTAATCTGCTTCTCTAACTCATTGCAAACTGTGCCCCTTCCGTTTCATTTTAATATAAAAAGTACTCTTCCTTGAAAACGATGTTTAGGGGCCATAGAAACTAACAACTCTTTGAAAATCTGCCAAAAGAAAAAGTAGCAACCATTGTTCCCAATCATTTTTCCTTTCACCATAGCATTCTTCATTATCACCAACTCACCAAAGGCGCAGAAGATCCGTAGAGTAGCTTCATCATCAACATCCGTGTTCTGGACTGATCAACTTGTGAGCCCCGAATCATTCGAAACAAACTTGTTTTGTCTGCTACTGTGAGTTTTAGTTTCCTTCAACTTCATTGCATTTTCAATTTTAAAAAATTTCTTTGCGGTTGTGTACGACTGATCAATAAATGGCCTATAATACCAATGAATTTTTTTCCTTTCTAAATCTGCTTCTCCTTCTCATTACTCTTTTAACTTTTTTCAATTTGTATTTTCTAGGTATTTGTGTACTCTATTATCCATTCCGAGGTCATAAAAAAAAAAAAAAAGTGAGCCTGCAACTAAATTAAGAAGCCAACGTTGAACTGAATCCTAAAAGCCAAGTTATTTGGTGGGGCTGTTTCCGACCTGCGATTTGGAGATACGGCTGTTGCTTGACAAAAGGTTAGTTACGGGTAAAAGATACCAATATTGTTGACTATTTTCTTTTTTTCTTTTTTTTTTTTGGTTTGGTGATGTTGGTGCTGGAAATGCACGGCCTCTCTCTCTATATATCTGTAGAAGATTCATGTCTAGATTAGTCTAGAAGTAACACCTTGTGATTTCCACCGCCTCAACTTTATAGGAAATAATCCTTTGCTTTCTAGAAATTCTCACAGCCTAGTATCATATGTAAATAGCAAATAGGAGTTACGATTCATTAGCAAGCTTGGATAAGTTTCCTAGCTTATTACTACAACGGATCTTTTGTCTCATATCCTATACTATTATCTATTCCATTTTTTATTACATTGCTATTTCTCCTATATAGATATCATATTTTAATTTATTTTATTTTCTTAAGATTCAATAACTATTAATTGAATAAAAAATAAATACAACAACTTCAAAAAAGTAATATATATAGTATAAAATTAAAAGATACAGTAGAAAATTCATAAAAAATCTCATTTTTTATTTGAGTTTTTTGGTTTAATACTACTACCAAATAGTAGAATATTACTGTCATTTAATATGAAAACCACTCTTCCGGGAAAATGATGTATAGGGGCCAATTTGCTAATTTAGAAAGTAACATATCTTTTAAAAATTTTGCTAAAAGATAAGTAGCAGTTTGGTAGAAAATTTGCGAAAAGTCAAGTAGCAACTTCCATTTTCTTTCTTAAAAAAAAAAAAATTGATTTAGATCCCATACTCTTTTGGATTAATGCATCAAAGGATAACTTCTTGTCGCTGGTCGTTCTATTTATTACCCCTACCAAATGGGATGCAAGTTTACCCAAGCAATTGCTCCATTATCTTCAAATAATGCAGACTACATTCTAATTTCACTGTTTTCTCAAGATATTCTTATTTCTTGGAATTTCTTCGATCACAGACTCTATACCAAACCTTTTCTGCAAATTTAGTAGTCACAATTTTTTATTTCACTACAGCATTAGTTCTTCATTACCACCAATTCACCAAAGGAGTAGAAGAGGTAGAGAAGCTTCATCAAGCTGTGGACTGACTTGTGATCCCAAATCATTTGAAGCACTCGTAAGTTTCATTTTACTTTGACTCGACCACATATGTAATTTTCAATTTTTGCAATTTCTTTGCATTTTGCTAAAATTTGTGTCATATGTTCTTAGAAAAATATTGTTCTTTATTTTTATTTTTGTTATTGTTAATATTTTTTTAAAAAATAAATTTTACAATCAGTTTTCCAGTTTCCATTCAAGTTTGCATGTGAAGGTTTGAAGTTGAGATTGAGGTGGTCAAAACAATTTTAGTTAGAATATTTTAATCGATTTTCTATTGAGTTTTTAATTTTCAGAAAAAAGAAAAATAGATATTCATCTTCCTTTTAAAAGTTCGTCTACTCATCTATTAACTTTCATAAAGAGAAAAACAAAAGCAAAGGGTTTCCTTTTCAAAATCCACAAACCAAACAGGAAAAAAAAAAACGAGTTTGATTTCCTTAGTACGAGGAATCTTCCCCCAATGCTATGGTTATGTTAACGCGCTCATTATTGTAAATCCTAAATCAACTGGAGTTGACATTGATGAAAACGAGTTTGATTTTCAAACTCTTGATCCCATGCCCATAAGGTTTTCAGAAAGAGGATAATTTTGAGTTTCTATGAAGATTGATTTGAGATCTAAAAATATAAAGGCCTTCCGTTTCCAGATCACTGGTCAAATTATAAACTTCAAAACATGTGATGCCATATTCCATAATCAAACTTTTTTTTTTTAAATATATAATCGAACCTAAGATAGTCATGAGATGATGTCCTCTATTTCCAATGGTGCCTTAAAACATCAAGTTTTTATAGCACTCTCTTTAATATTTTGGATGCACCTTGGAAGAATATTCTTTCTACAATTTATCTTACAAGGCTAGAATTCTCTCAAGGCAAACCAAAGTTTGGTGTTTTGAATACCATGAAGCAAAATAAATAAAAGTTCAGAAAGTACCTTTTTTCTTATGCACTTTTCTGCTATACTGTAGATTGTAAGTGTAGCACTTACAATTCACTTACAATCTCCTCAACTTGATTTTTTTTCCTTCTTTTTATCACAAAAAGGAAATTTACCAGTATTAACCACAATCTGTAAAAAGAATAAATTAAAAGCAAAACGTAATCATGAAACTACTTGAACTCAATGTCATTACATCAATTAGAAAAATAGAAATTGAATTAGATTCTTAGGAAAAGCACCTCAAAATCATTTTTTCTATTTTATCAAACAACAGAAATCCCATAATAGGTTACTCACGTAGTTAATTTTATTTCGAGATAATCCCCAAAAATAGAGGTTCTTTTACAATGGAAACATTAAAGCAAAGACAAAAGAGAAAAAGAAATTGTGTTCAGGCATATGGGCATTTTTGGTATTATCTATCTCTGTATCCAAGCCTTCTGTACTCTCTCTCTCTCTCTTAGACTTTTATCTCTTTAAATAAATTTGAACCTTTTCAATATATGTATGGTTTAATCATTACGTTTGAATCTATTGACTTTGCTAAAAAATAAATATTTGCTCATAAGAAAATGGATCAATGCATTTTTTTGCATTTAACTGAAAATGAACACGTATAGTTCTATGTGTATAAGCATTGCATAAGTCAATTGTTTGTGTGTATTGCAGTATTCAGTCAATACTACCACATCAAAATAAACGGATGTATAAATTTTTTTCAAAATTTGCATAGTATTTGAACATTTAGACTATACGAATTTTTCTAAACAGATGTTAAGGAGCGTTATCGATATTCTTATCTGAAATTATACTTGCCTTGCACAGATATACAACTAATAAAACAAAAAGACAAAAAAAGTCCCGTGCCAATGAGCTAAGATGCCAATGACAGCGAATTCATTTAGGTATTCTTTTGACTTCATGTAGCATCTCTAAAACATTTATTAGTTAGTCAACAGTCCATCACCTATAACTTGTATTAGTTCAGCGCACTTTCAGTCAAAATTGTGCAAGTAGAAACTTCGTATGAAGTGCAAACTAAGCCAGCTAAACTTTTCCTGCTGCAATCTTTTCTTTTTGTTAAATCTACTTCTCTCACTCATTACTTTTCAACTATTTCAATTTGTATCTTCAAGGTACTTGTGTGTTCTATCCATTCTGAGGTCACAAGATTAAGCCTCCAACTGCATTAAGAAGCCTACATTATTTGTGGGGCTGTTCTTTCTTTCTTGTTTGAGGCTGCAAGCTTTTTTCTTTCCTGACCTGTGGCCTAGGAGATATGGCTGTTGCTTTAGCTGTGGGAAGTTCTGTCCTGTCGGCTTTCCTTCAAGTTGTATTTGATAGGATGGCTACAAAAGAGTTCGTGAATCTGTTTCAAAAAAGAAAGAATGATGAAGAACTCCTCCAGAAACTCAAGCTGAACTTACTAGCACTCGGAGCTGTGCTTGATGATGCAGAGAACAAGCAAACTAGGAACCAATTTGTCAAAGGATGGCTAGATGAGCTTCATGATACCATTTACCAGGCAGATGAATTACTTGATGAGATCAACACTGAGGCACTACGACTAAAGGTTGAAGCCGAACACCAAAGCTCAGCTAGTCAGGTAAGTGTTTCCACTTACAGCAAATCTTCCAGTAATGATTTCCTTAAGAAGATGATGCCAGAGATAGAAAAAATGGTTGTCAAACTAGATTGGTTCGTACAACAAATTAATCCCCTGGGTCTGCAAGTTGTTGAACAAAAAATTCAATCATGTCGACGACTGCCTTCCACTTCTTTGGTTGATGAGACCACTGTGTATGGTCGAGAAGTTGATAAAGAGAAGATAATTGAAGTGCTACTATCTGAGAGTGTAAATAGAGTCAATGTCACTGTGATTCCACTGGTTGGCCTTGGGGGAATTGGTAAGACCACTCTTGCTCAATTGGTTTACAATGATAAGTGGGTGCAAGACCATTTTTCTATAAAAGCATGGGTTTGCATATCAGAAGATTATGATGCTACCAGGATAACAAAAGAACTTCTTGGGGAGCTCGATATTCCATTTTCTGATATGAGCGAGAATTTGAATTCCCTTCAAATGAAGTTACAGTTGGGGCTAACTCAGAAAAAGTTTCTTCTCGTTTTAGATGATTTTTGGAATCGGGACTACAATGACTGGGATAAATTGAAGGTGCTATTCAAAGGTGGATTGCAAGGGAGTAAAATCATTGTAACTACACGTGATGAGAAAATTGCACTAATGATGTGTAAAAAGGAGTCAATTTATCATCTGGATTTGATGAAAGAGGGAGATTCTTGGTCATTGTTTAAAAAGCACGCATTTGAAAATATAGATGGAAATCAAAGTTCAGAACTCGAACAGATCGGTAAGAAAATTGTGAAGAAGTGTGGAGGATTACCTTTGGCCGTGAAAACAGTTGCAGGTCTCTTGCGTTCGGAAACAACTGCTGAAGAGTGGAAAGATATTTTAGTAAGTGAAGTGTGGAGTCAAACAGACAATCAAGATAGCATCTTGCCAGCATTGAGATTAAGCTATAATCATCTTCCTTCACATCTAAAAAGGTGCTTTGCCTTTTGTGCCATATTTCATAAGGATTACCAGTTTGAGAAAGAGGAAATAATTCAATTATGGCAAGCTCATGATCTTTTGGAGCACCCTAGAGGTAATAGAGGAATTGAAGAAATAGGTGAAGAGTACTTACGTGAGATGAGATTGAGGTCATTGTTTGAGCAGTCAACTGCCAACTTTTTCATAATGCATGACCTTGTCAACGAT
The DNA here is from genome assembly GCF_036785885.1 of Coffea arabica. Lineage (NCBI taxonomy): Eukaryota > Viridiplantae > Streptophyta > Magnoliopsida > Gentianales > Rubiaceae > Coffea > Coffea arabica. The sequence continues at coordinate 32,253,125 of NC_092313.1, forward strand.
TTGGCTAGATTTGTTTCTGGAAAATATTGTCTCAGGCTGGAGGATCATCACCTAGGGCATGGTACAACGGGTAGAATAAGTAACTTTTCTTACCATCCTAGTTCTTATGACACCTATCATAAATTTGAACTCTTGAGGGAGACTAAGAACTTGAGAACATTTTTATCATTAAGTATTAGTAAAAATTCAAACCAGAAATATGAAGTAAGCCCCAAATTTTTACATGGAATGTTGCCCAAATTCAAGTCCTTAAGGGTTCTGTCTTTGTTGGGCTATCATATCCTTAAGTTGCCTGACTCAATTAGTCATTTGAAACACCTACGTTTTTTGAATCTCTCTTCCACAAACGTGAATACCCTACCCGAATGGATATGCACCTTCTATAATCTACAAACCTTGTTGTTGCCAAATTGTAAGAAACTTCAAGAGTTGCCAGTAAATTTGGCAAAGTTAATTAATTTGTCTTACCTGGATATAAGTGGAACTCCATTGAAGACAATGCCACTACACATCGGTAGACTCAGAAACCTTCAAGTCTTGACTAATTTTATAGTAGGCAAGAGTAGTGGTTCAATGATCGAGGAGTTGGGCAAATTTCATAAGCTTCGTGGTGGGCTCTTCATTTCAAATCTACAAAATGTTTCGTGTGGTAGGGATGCATCAATGGTGAACCTAAAGGGCAAGAAACACCTTGACAAGTTAGCTTTGAAATGGAATGCTGAAACCAATGATTCGCAAGTTGCGAAAGACGTGCTTGATAATTTAGAACCTCATTCAAGCATAAAACTTCTCAAGATCGTAGGATATTGTGGGACAACATTTCCAAATTGGATAGGCAACCCTTCACTAATCAATTTGAAATCCTTGAGTCTATCTAGTTGTGAATATTGCTTATTCTTGCCTGCACTTGGGCAGCTAAGAGCTTTGCAATCACTTGAAATTGTTGGAATGAGTTGCATATCAGCTTTAACAGAGGATTTTTATGGAGACACTAGGGCAACTATGCCGTTCACATCTTTGAAAAAGTTGGGAATTGAGAAGATGCCAGAGTTGGAGAAATGGCACATACCAAAATATGAAGTCTTCAATAACCTTGAAGAACTCTATATAATTGATTGCCCCAAACTAATTGGAGAACTCCCCCAACAATGTTCATCACTACGAATCCTTGAGATATCCAGGTGCGACAGTCTTGTTCTTCCCAATGGTCAATTAAGTATCTTCAATGGAAACAACATTCAACAATTCACATCTCTTTGTGATCTGAAGATTTCAAATCTAAAGAGTTTGAAAGGGTTGTGCCTAGAGCTCAACCAGTTAGTCAAGCTTCAGAGATTGAGCATAGTTGACTGTGGGTCTCTCTTACCCTTTCTCCCGAGTTACCTACCTTCCTCACTTAAAGTACTTAATTATGAAGGTTGTTGCAACTTGGAAGTCGAGAGTGAAAGCTGGCAACTGGAGGATTTGGCATTAGTTAATTATGATTCTCACAAAGTTATGTGCCTTGGAGCGTTTCCTATGCTAAAAAGCCTTGAGATTTTGAACTGCAAAAGTACCGGGATTGGGAGCCAAAATAGTGGTGCTGCTACTAGTGTGATGACGTCACTGCAAACCTTAGCCATCTCCGGCTCGGTTGATCTAATGTCTTTCCCTGAGGGTGGGTTGCCAGCAGCTCCCAAGCTAACGCAGCTTCATCTCTGGAATTGCAAGAAGCTCAAGTTCTTGCCGCAACAGATGGATTACCTCTTCCCATCTCTTCGGCATCTGTTTATAAGCTGTTGTCCAAATATCGAATGCTTACCGGAAGGAGGTTTGCCCTCTAGCCTACAATGCCTTGACATCTCCACTTGCAAAAAGCTCATAAGTCGCCGGAGAGAGTGGGGTGTAGCGAAACTGCCCTCCCTCACGCAATTCAGAATTGGTGGTATCGATGATGAAGTAGAGTCATTTCCAGAGGAGGATTGGCTACTGCCTTGCACACTTCAATCTCTCCAATTATGGGCCCATAAGAATCTGACAAAGCTAAGCTATTCTGGTCTTCGACACCTTTGCTCCCTTCAGACACTATATATCAGAAACTGTACTCGGCTCCAATCCCTACCGGAAGAGGGACTGCCTGCCTCACTCACCACACTAGAAATCGAGAAATGCCCACTATTGAAACCAAGGTTAAGATGGAAGAAAGGACAAGACTGGCCCAAGGTTGCCCACATCCCATGCATAATAGTCGATTTGGAGCTAGTACCTTGATGATGACCCTGGTTACTAGTGGGGCTTGCCACCCAATGTTACAACTTACCAGACCCTTATCATTATCATCAATTTACATAATTAAAGGTACTTGTTTATCACTTGTCTTCAGATTTCCATTCTAGCAGTATACTCTGAAGCCTCAAAAGGCAAAATCAGAACTAACTATTGCATCTCTTTTTATGATTGCAATAGGAATAGCCAGTTGTGAATAACTAGTGTGTTTTGAAGGTGGAGGTTATTGCTGCTGCAGCAATCTCGGCCAAGGTAGGTAAGATCATAATATATTCCTTAATTTAGATTTGTTACTGTAACACTATGCCTTAATCTTCTTTTTTCTTCTAGGAGAACTTTTTCACTTCATTTTTTTCTTAAAATATGCTTTTGGTTCATTTCTACACTGTAGATTCGGATCAAGTAATATGACCAACTCAGGCAGACCAAGGTTTTCCTCAATTGGTAAATGCTGATGGAGGGAAAAAAAAAAACTTCATACTCTGTTAAGGTATCTACATAATCAGGCTGTTCTTGAACTTGCTAAGTGTTTTCCATAATTTCTCTAATGCGCTTAATAGTTTATGTTTGAAACTCTGAGGTCCTTCTGCTTGACTTGTTAATGTGCCAGCGACCTCCCTCTTTATGATAGAAGCTAAGAACTAATAATTGCTGGAAAAGAAGAAGTTGGGAACAATGTAGCTGATAATTCAAGGATTTTCGAACATAAACTTATCCCATGATCAGTCGTGCACTTTCAGTTTTTGGCATACTAAGTTCCTTCCAATTTCAGTATGTTTCCTTGACATTTAGACATGTGCTTTCTCTATGCCACAGTTAGGGGAACTTTTGAAATTTTTTAACACTTCACCTGACAATGTAATGCAAATAATTCACAACTTCTATTTAACTCCAATTAGGGAACTGTTACGCTCCCTTCTATTCGAGTATTTGTTGTTCATGCTATCATCATAGTGATTTTTTTTTCGGTTAACTCTTGAATTTCCTTAATCTTGTTCTGCATCATTATGCAACTGCATCCCAAGATTTCTCCACATTAAATGCTCCATACCTATTACACCCTATTTTATTTAGATGTTTTCCGGGCTACCACCATTGTACCATTTTCCCTTGCATTAAGGTAATGCTTCTTGCAATAGAAATATAGTCCAGGCGACTCATGGATATACCCCATGTGATCACCAACTGCCAATTCTCTTTAGTTTGCTGAAACCTGCCTATGAGCTAGTAGAATTTCTCATTGCCTCAATAATAGTTCCAACAATTCCACTAGCAGATGCTTGACCTGACTGGAAGATCACAAAATTCCTAAACTTCCGGATGTAACACACAGTTGCAGCTAGACATAGTCTCCTTAATTGATAAGAGGAGGACTTAGAAGACCAGTAAGCAGCAAGACACGCAATCTCCTCTTGCCATGAACAATCCCCTCTGTATGTCGTACACATCTGCTGAACTTGATGCCAAACTATCCTAGTCAGACAGCACTCAATAAAAAATTAAAAAAAATGTTCCATACTCTCCTCCTCCTGCAGAACAAACACGAAGTCAATTCAACCCACCCATTCCTCAGTCTGTCCATTGTGAAAAAGTTCCTCTAACCAAGAAGCTACAGTATGAAGACACCCCTGGTTCCCAAACCAACTTTGTCCAAATCACAGAATTTCCTGGAGTCTGTAATGCTTGCATAGCTGACTCCGCAATGAAAACTCCTGAAGGATGGACATCCTACCGTCTGATCTGTATGATCCATCAATGGCACTAGCAAATCAGGAGTGGCATCTCTTATTCTCTAACTGCATATTTTCAACCTATTGTCTATCTCCAATTCACTCCATCAATAACTTCTGCAACCTGAGCAGGTGGATTTACAGCAAAAACTGTGCAACATATTCTCAGTAAAATATTTGTATAAGCGTCCCAGTTGATGCCAAGTATCAAACCAAAAACCAGTACTCCTGCCATTGCCAACAACTTGATCAATAAGTGATTGAGCAATACTTCTTAGTTCTAAAAGCTTTCTTCAAAAAACTGATTCTTCAAAAAGATTGATTGAGCAACATGAATCTTCACTCCCAAAAAATGACTGATCCTTCAGCAGAATATTATGAACATGACACCCATAATGTATCCTTCTCGCTACAGACATTCCAAATCAATTTTAAAACTAGACATTTATTCCACAGTTCAAGGTTGAACACCCCAAGACCACCTTCTTTCTTAGGTGCACATATCTCATTTCAACACACTTTAGCCTCGTACACGGTCTTAACTTCTACAGCTGCCTAAAAAAAGGAAGCCAACATGCTGCTTATTTTATGGACAATTGATTCAGGATAAGCACGCTGCACTAGTGTAACTGTATACCAGTAAATATGGATTTTATCAATTGCAATCTACACCCATAGCTAAGTTTTTTTTCCAGCCTGACCTTTAATTTTTCGCTCCAATTTGATAAAGATTGGTTGACAATCTTTGTAAGACTAATACCTGCTAGTACTGATTATGGGCAAACCCAGGTACTTGACAGGTAAGTGAACCTCTAGAGATTTGCAACATGTTACACAACTTCTCAGCACTGTCCTCTTCCATTCCAGCAAGAATAGTTGACAATTTTCCAAATTTGGCTTACGATCAGAAAGTAAGCCACTCATTGATCGTCTTCTTCATTACCTCGAAAGGATTTACTTGTCGCAGTGGAGATAGGAACAAGATCATCAGAAAAAGTAAGTGTGACAACCTCAGCTCCTGAAACCTTGGATGAAAATAAAAATCAGCATGAGTTATGTTCCAGAGAAAAGGTTACAGAGAACATGTCCATAGCAATGAGGAACAAATAGGAAGAAATAAGGTCCTGCTGTCGTAGCCCTTTGTCAGTTTTGAAAAAGCCAATCAAAGAGCCATTCAAATTTAGACAGTAATTTCTTTCTTATCTACACATTCTGTTTGTCTGAGTGCTGTGTAAATCTTTAACTTTGCAAGCTCCTTGTAGACAAAGAGGGTATAAATGTTGGGTAAGCACATTTTGACACTAAAAATCAACAATTCTGATCATAGTTACTTGAGAGTCCCAAAACATAAAACTTTAGGTCACTTACCTTAGCCCTTGGCAATGAGAAACAGAAAGGAAGAAAAACATTTTCAATAATCATTTTTTTCTGGAAAAGAAAAGGACAATTATTTGAAGTGGTGTTTGATATCTTTTCCTCTTGTATGCTTTTTCTCAGGTAGTACAATTTACTACATTTGATCACTGGTCTAGATTTGACAGGTTATCGAGCCTGTGCAATAATAAATACCTGCTCAAATAAAATATAATTTTTGTAGATAGTGATAAGCAAGGTCGAATTCACAGGGACTAGAGATATTTGTCTCTTTTAGAATTCAAATTAACAATGGGGGATTTTAGGAAAATTCACAATAAGCTATACTAACCAAATATTACAATTAAATAAAAATTAAATGTCAAACTATAGAAACTCAAATAGTATTAGGTAACTCTAGTTAAGAAGCAACTTCGGAAATGGTTCTTCTAATTGATCATCGATGCGAGAATATTCCACATATAAACTGTTAAACAAGTTATAATTGCCAAACAAACGATGACAATCAATTCCTCCGTAATTATTGATAGCCAAGGTACGACCATTAGCTATTGCCCTAATTGCAAAATAATTCTAGGTACGATCATAGAATTAAATTTCACAATTGCTTTAAGATTTAAAGAAACCCTGTTCTAATCAAATAACACGCTACGAGGGTTGTCTACAAATTAGTCCATATATTTCCCTGACATAACTCTGATTAAGCCAGTTGCTACTAATTTAGAACAATTAAACAATTACGGATTTAATTACTCTAATTGGCTCTAGGTTACTGAATTAATCTAACATCTGGGCCCAAGATAGTGGAATAATACAATAACCATGAGATAATAAAGCCGGAAATATACGGATATAAGAAAATAATAGGAAAGATAAAATCAGTTAGATCTCACAATTTAGGTCGAACCAAATCCTCTGTTTTCTCTTGACTAGAAAAAGGGATTTAGTTCATCCCTATTGAGGAGAACCCACGCCAAATTGTAACAATACTTGTGGCGTACATTGTCGAACAAATGAAACGCATGAACAAGGAAAAGAAAGAAAACTAAAATGTCTCTAAACAATCCTAATGCCCTCCTGCGGTCCCCTCCGAAGTCCTTTAAAGAAGCGTACAAAAGGTCTCTAAGCATTCACTCATGCTCCCCTCGTGGTCCCCCTGCCGAATTGAGTGAAAGGTTACCCGGAGTCAAACTCTGCCCAATTCCCTTATTTTCGTTTCTATTCCTAGGAGGACTCCTAGTCAGCAGCTCTTCATCAGCAAAAAGGAAAAGAGATCCGATTGCTTAGCACCATGTGGGCCTGGTTTGTGAAGCTTTTAGAAGTCTGCCATGTGTGGAGCAATTTTAACTAGAAGGTCCCTCTTTTTGGTACTTTTCTGTTCTACTCCCTGAAATTGAGTCCAAATGTCAAATATAAGTATATATTAACAATTTAAACAATATTTGACAAGGACAAAGGGAAAAATTAACATTAAAATTACTAACAATTAACACCCTATCAAGATTGTATAGTTATGAATTTGCTACATAATCCATCTTTAGCAGTGCTCCATTCCTACTGATATTTTTGAATTTACCTCATGCAACAAGATATTCTAGGTATGTTGCATTTTGTGCTCATTGTAAATATTTTCATCTATCCTTGTGGACTTTTGATAAATTGAAACGAATTTCTGTAATTTAAGCACTTTTCTTCGATAAAGAACTGGTACTCAGAGAGCATTTCTTGACCAGTAAGTGGGGTTTGAGCCATTAGTTTCCATTCCTGCCTTGTTCCCGCTTTCTGAACAGGAAATAGACAAAAATTCGAAAGGCAAATCATTATTTTATTTGATAAGGCTTAGTAGAGCTGGGACTACGATCAATTGATGTTTCTTTTCAGATTACATATTGCTGGGAGCTCGATTGCTGCCTGGACAGATCCAATCCCTCCTCACACCTGAATGTTCTGAAATGTGGCAGCGTTCTGTAACTGAGCTTTTATGCTGGGTTGCCTCCAGAGTGCAACGATACTATGTTTTGATAGTGGATACTGTAGATTCTCTCCTTGCCTAGGGAATGCAAAATTAGTGGTACCAATGAAGAAGGGTCACTACAACAATATCGGCTGTTGTTTTGCAAAATCACTATACAATGGGAGCAAGGGAGGAAAATGAATGACCCAAGGCTGCTGATGTAAACTGCTGATGGTTGAATCTTGTTTATCAGTTGCTCGAGCCTGACCTCAGGGACATAAGGGTGTCTTTTACCATCAGATTCATATTCTTGGAACCCTCCACTGCCTCAAGTCACAGAACCATCATATAACGTGCATACGATCCCAGCTTCTAGCTGAAAATCTTCTCAGCCTCTTGTATCTCTTTCAGGATTTTTCTCCCTGTTTATGGCCAACCTTGCAAAATATCTGATCTGCCTACTGCATCAATTTCATTGAAAGAGAATAGGGCAAGCCACATTATACTTCCTTTCCTGTCTTGCATGCAAATTGACGAATTTTTGAGTTACTGAGATGACATTCTTCTTCCTTTTTCGCTTCATTCATCCATAGTCACATTTTAGATGGGGCCACAGAAAAGTTTTCCTCAATCTATGCAATTAACAATAGGGGGTGCATTGTATAATTTCCTCTTCATTTCTTATTTTATTTCAATTTCAATTTTGTATACTCCTAGCATGTGGCGGATTCAATCACATCTCTAAAGTGAATTTGGGAAGTGTTAACATGATTGCACCTACATTTGTCACGGAAAAGCTTCAAATCATCACTATTACATTCACTAATAAAAGGAAACTAGTGTTAAAGAGCTACCAAAAAACAGACAGGGGAAATGCAAAACAAAAATTAAGACTGATACGTAAGTGAAAATGTTGCTTGATTCTCATGCTTTGAATTTCACGATTGCCCTTTCTGCAACTCATGCGATGGCTCTGAGGAAATGATCTGGAGCTGTAAACTTATGTTTTGAGAGGTTTCTGATTTTGGCAACGATGTGGAGTTGGAATTTTCCTTGAGGAATGTGTGGATACTGATTAGGAACAACTTTTATTTTGAATAAATTTGTTTGGTTAAAAGCTAAAGCAGCCGGTGGACATCTAATATATGTATCATAACTCCTCTGTATTTGATTGGGAGCGACAAGAAGGGATCATTGCACTCAAATAGGGAGTAAATGACAGCGTTCAAAATACGATTCTTTACGGAGTAGTGATATCATTTTTACTTGATTCTTTACTGTCATGCTTTCTTAATTCTTTAGAACTAGCTAAAAAATATGTTCATCAACACTGGAGCTTGTTCTTCCTTGCATACTCAGCCAAATGGAACTATGTTAACTCGATTTCTTAAATTACAGATATACTTTATCCAGTTCATACTTTGCCCCATGCAGTCTGCTCGGCCTCTGGATTTGTGTAGTTCCTGGCTGAACATTAATGCAATCTGCTTCTTAAAGAGCAACAGGAATTGTACCTTCTTTCGGTGGCTTCATCGTTAAAGGGATGCAAGTTCAGAAGTACATCTGGAGACTAGCTTTACTGCGTTTGTTTAACTTGGAGCTTCATATTAATCTTACGATGCGGATGCTTGTCAAATGATTGTTCTCTTTCTGAAGCATGATGTCTTGACACGCCAAAACAAATTACTTCGTGAATTTCTTTACGATGCATGTCTGTCCCGATTAAGAATATTTGCAGCAACTCTCAAACCTCTTCAAAATTCAGCCTGCAATTGTTTGACATGAATTCATCCAAGAGTGAATTGTGGGAAATTGGACGGGATGAGTAATGGGGAGAAGCCCAGTCCCTCTTTGTCAATCTGGACCTTAATCTTTAAATGATAATGTTGCCATTATTTCTTCATCCTAATGTCGTACATTTGGAACCAAAATATTATCTAATTTGAGATTTCGAACTCTGTGACCCCAAATCCACAACAGTATGGATGCAATCAAGTTTAAACCCCATTTAATCGAGTGGTGGTGATTGGATTGTTTTTTTTCAGACAAATAAGTACCAAACATGGATAAAGACACAGAGCTGAGTGAAAGTGAAAGTGAAAGCCGTAATCAACTGCAAATATATTCTGTATAGACGTTTGGAGCTGTATGAGTTAGCATTTTTGGAGAAATTTAATTGAACACATCGGACGTTCAATTGTATGATCAAGTACTTGCGTCGTTACATAAGTCAATTTTAATTCGTCTAATAGTTCCTATATCTACTGTCAATGAAATTCTGCCCATATTTTGCTAAAGGTGTAGTTGAAATAATTATTTTCTTAACATGCAAGTATCCACTAAAGATGAAACATTGAAACTAGTCAACTTGAAGTAATCAAAGTGATAGATTTACATCCCACCAGCCCAAAATGACTCGTTCTTTATCCAAACCCCATGAGTCAATAAACACTAATAGGTAAGTGATTGTTTTAGATACACCTTTTATTTGAAGAGATTTAATAAAAAATTATACTTATCGCTCCTTGCCGACAAATGATCGAAGGTGTGCTTCAAGTATGTGTGTCAGGTATAGAAGCATTTTCTAACATCAGTCGAGGCTGGGCGATGCTTAGCCGCTATGACAAAGTATATAACACTGGTTGAAAGAGCATTGATTGATTCTCATACGATGAAATAAGTAAAGGGCAGAGCTCTTGAACCTTGTTAGAATAGATGACTGCATAGTTATTGTGAATTGATCGAAGCCTAAGTCACAGATGAAGATACAGTTCGTATCTAGCTTATTATGCTTGGTAAACTGATGTAAAAGATTTGGTTATGAATGATACAAGCTTTAGAGAAAAAAAAAAAAAGTAGATTGAATACATTTTTTTTGTATGTGAGAGGTGTGAAAAGACGGTCATACCTTTAGATAGATGATGCGTTCATAGTTTATCCTTAGAAGGTGGTGTTTTTTCATTGACTAAGAGAAGTTGGTATTTCTCGATAGAAAGAAAGTTTTGATGAATTCAATTTGGATCACCATCATAGCTAAGAACACGCTTCCGCAGGGTCCCAAATGAATTGACTTATTCGAAAAGGGCCTTGTTCTTTGGAAGATCTATCTCGTGTCTGGTACTGCTTTAGTATTATAAGTGTTTCTTCGTAGGAACGTCCACGAATTTGATCAATGACTCTTCGTGCTTTGTCAGCAGACATAGATATATGTTGACCTAAAGCATATACTTCTGTTTTTTTCTTTTTTAGCATAAAGTTGCCTCCTATTATTTATTATATTAAATTAATAGTAATGAATTCTCATAAGCATCATTTTCTTCCGCGTAAATACTTTTACGACAATTTCTCATGAATTGGGAGTGTAAATCATCGTTATTATATAAAAAGTATGAATCATGGTATTAGGGAGTGTAAGTGCAAACTGTGCAATCACTTTTTTGTCTTAGTTTTTGCTATCTGTAAATTACCCCCATATCTTTTAATTAGAATTATTGCATTTTAATGTGGCACTAATTAAAAGAAATAAAACGCTCCAATTGATTACATCTTAATGGTATTGGTAATTATAATTAAAAATTGCTTATTAAAAACTATTTACCTATCCTTGGATTCCATCTCCAATTATTATACGTATCAAAATTTCTTAATTGAAGTATGAAAAATTTCTCATTAGTCATTAGTTGAGATTGTTAAAAAAAAAAAATCAATGTCAAAAATAGGTATTCTCTAGAAAATGGAGAAACATACAAGGAGAAGAGAATCCTTATTCATCTGTATATTTTCATACAAATATCATGAGCAAATTTTACAATTATATACTTTTTATCAATATGAAGAATTTTTCATGTTGCACCCAATGAAATTTCAATATGCAAAAAATGATGACACCTTTATAACTAAAATAGTAGCATTAAACTAAAAAAAAAAGAAATCTAAAATAGCACTATACAAATCACTATTATAATTAATAGCAATCAATCAAAACAAGACGAACTGAAAAAAATTGAAAACTATTTATAAAATTGTGAGAACCCGAAAATTTTCTTATTTTTATAGAATATTACTGGAATATTTAAATGATTATTCACTCATTTTCTTCGAATTATTTATTTCGACCATTTTAAATCCATTTATATGGAATGACGCCTCTTTATATTTTTAAAGCGTTTTGTTGAAATATTCGCTTTTCAAAAATTTGTTTAGTCCGGAACGACGGGTGCACGTTTTTCTAGGCCATACTTGAATCGGGAGTGTATTATTTATTGGAGAATTAAGAACGATCAATAATAGATTAAGAAAGGTTAATGGAGGAATTCATACTCAATTCACGTGAGGACTCGTAAAATTATTATTATTTTTAAAAAACCCCTAATTTTGGCTCAATTAATTATCTATTTGGATTTTTGCCCCGAATATTATTTTCTATCCTTATTAGACCTAAGTACATGGTTTTATAGCTTCGTTATATTTTTAAAGTATCTCGTTTCAAAAAAATTATTTTCTTAGAAGCTTGTTTAGTGAAAAAGTGAAAACGTGTCTAAACACTTTAGCCAATTGGGAATAAAATAAGTTCAAAAATTTGAGACATATACAATGGTCCTAAAATAGACAATTTTAGGTTTAAGCACACAAGTGGTAGCTAGTGGTACGATCGTTATAAGAATTTCTCGAAAGTTTCATTTTATTACGCCTAAATTGGAAATACGTGTTTTCACGTGCGCGCTTAATTGAGGGACTTTGGACAATTATTTTGGGACAATTAAGAATGAATAAAATTTATATGAATGTAAGTGCCCTAGAGGTTTAGTGCACTAGTGCAACAAACTTAAGGGAAATTGAACACAAAACGCGCGAGTAGGGCACTAGTTGCAATTAAATTTTACGTCCTTAAAATATTAGACGTCAAGCGTCTTTTGTACGCAAAGGAATCAGAACCACATTTCAGTTCTTCTAGCTGCAATGGACGGATAGCTTGCAGCCGCAGCTCTTCACCATTTCCTTCTGCAAAGCTCACAAAAATCACTACCAAACCTCCATAGATTCAACCAAAACTTCACATACGTTTAGCTCATCACTTGGACAATCACTTGGACAAAGAAGGAGCTGCACACTCACGGTTTTTCTTGGGACTTTTGGACACCAGAATCTGACCTTTTAGCACACAAGTAAGGTAACCATGATCCACTCTTCAAATCTAGTTCAATGAAGGCTAACTTACACTTAAGAGCTTGATTATGCTTATGGATAGCTTATTATTGTTGGAAATTGTTAAATGTAGGCTCTATGAACTCCCACTTTGAGTTGATGGCTGTAATGATGTTTGATGATGGTTTTATTGTTGAATTAGTGCTTAAGGAAGTAGATTAGAGGTGCATTATCGCCAGAAACTGTATTGAGCTCTTGAAGCAAAAAGTTCCCATTTTGCCCCTGCTCTGTTCGGTCACTTTGATGCAGAAATTTGAGGATTTAATGGCTTGATTGTGTTGTTTATATGTTGTAGTAGTTGTGTAAAAATTTTCATTGAAAAATACTGAGTTTTGGTTGGTCAAACGAATTTATTCCCAAAGCTAGTAATCTGGAAAACGGTTTCATCGTAATCCAGACCAGTGTTCGTATTTCGTCCAAATCTGGAAATTTTGTAACAGTCTTGAATTTTTCCCAACTTTGAGCTACCAAATCTTGGTGCTCGAAACTCCAATTCTCAATCCGTTTGTTCTGCCCTAAACCTTACTTGCACCTCTAATTGAGCTATAAATTTCAAGGGCTGGTTTGCAACGAGTGAATTCTGCCGAATTTCCAAAGTTAGCGAAAAACCAACCCCGGCTCAATCCTGGGTGATCTGGGACAGCAACTTTAAACTCATTTTTGAATACCTTCCATTTAGATTCGTGGAACAGTGTATTCTAAGAACTTTTAGTAATTTCCAAGAGGTTTCCAACGGTATAAATTTTTCCAATTTTAGACTTGTATCGAGTGAGATACGATTTTTCAAAAATCCATATCAAAACTGAAATTTTCCAACTTTCAAGGAAATAGAGATTTCCAAGAACTTTTTATTCTTTCGACATTATGCAAACATTTTAACCTCGATTTCCAAGATAAAAACCCAAATGCTCCTGTACTTTAAGAAACTCTAATTGAATCTCGATTTACGAGTAATTGAGGTTCGATTTCGTGGAATTTCCTTAGATTGTACTAGTGTACAATCTTCCTTGATAATTGGGATATATGAATGATAATACGTTATTATTTGCCCAGGCGCACACGAGAACCTTCAAGAGGATCCTACCGTGCACACTTGAACTTCCAGAAAATATTTCTTCTTGATTTGCTCGGTGAGTGTCAAGTGTATGACTACTTGAACTCTATGGACTTGATTCATGATTGGCTTACCTGATTACATGCTTAGCCTACTTGGTTTTGAAAAATGGAGTCGAGTGTGTACTTTATCGCACTCGTTCTCATTTGAAACAAATGACTCATGCTTAACATGGTTTGCCTGATTTACATGACCTGAAATACATGCTTAGACCTATCAAATGCTTGAATACATGATATGGTATGCTATGGCTGCATACGTCGTTGGAGTGAATCTCCTCAACACTTACATGACACATGGGGAACGCCCAAACTCATAGGCCGACCTTGGAACTCGAGCCGGCATGGGCTTGGTCGGGAACCTCGGTGAGCCATGAGATTCACATGATAAGCTTGATCTATTGGAGAGATCTTGCTTGGCATACTCGTGGAGTATCGCCTCATAAATGTCGTGCGGGCCCGAAGCGGTGTATGGTTGACAGGTGCCGAACCTGTACAATAATAAATACCTACTCGAGAAAAATACAGATTTTGTATATAGCGGTGAGTAGGGTCGAATCCACAGGGACTGGGGATAATTCGTTTCTTCTAGAGTCCAAAGTATGGGGGGTTTTTGGATTAAATACTAACTAAATAAATTAACTGCAGAAAATAATTAATTAAAAGAAATGATTGGGGAAACTCTAGCCAAGGGTACACATCAGAAATGGTTCATGCACTGATCATTGATGCAGAAGTAATTCCAACATTTAGCAATAGATTAGTTATAGTTGTCATGCACGCGATAAACAACCAACTCTTCCTTAATTTCTCGATAGCTAAGGTACGACCGTTAGCTATTTCTCTAATCCAAAAATAACCCTAGGTACGACCGTAGGATTTAATTTCTAGATTGCATTAATAATTAGAAAGGCCCAATTCTAACCAACAAACACGCTACGAGGGTTTGTTTAAATTAGATCATATGCTCCCCTGACATAAACCCAATTACGCCAGTTGCTACTAAGGTAGAGATAACGAACAATTACGGATTCAATTACCTCTATTTAGCAAAAATAGCCTATATGAATAATTAATTATTGCGCACTAATCAATCATACACAAGGCCATAGCAATTAAAATCAAGGAACATATAAATACCAATAAATGAAGAAAATAATTAAAACAGATTCGATCTCACAGTAATTGTCGAACCAAATCGTCAGTTGTCCCCTTGACTAGAAAAGCTTAACCACGCCTCATGAGAAAATCTCCCCGTTGGGAAATATTGTCGAATACCTGGCGTGTGTCAGAGGCCAGTCCAAAGAAAGAAAACTAGAACTAAACTAAAAAACTAAAACTAAAGCCCTCGATATCTTTTGCTTCTGTACGTTGTCCCCTTTTAAAGCAACAAAAGAAAGATGACTAAAAGCTATCTAGGTGGTCCCCACACATGTGGACAAAGCCTCCCAAGTACTTCTTGTTCCAAGTCTCTCTACGTTGCTTTCTTTGAAGCCCAAATGACCAAATGTCTTTCACTAGCTTGTGGTCCCCCACCAATTCAAGGGCCCAAGGATTGAAGCCATTAGAAGTCTCCATATTTTTCACAAAGTCCCTCCTTTTTGGTAGTTTTCTGCTTCATTCCTGAAATTGATTCCAAATACCAAATATGAGTAAATATCAGCAATTAACACAATATTTGTCAGGGATAGAAGGGAAAATTAATAATAAAAATACTAACAAATTATACCCTATCAATTCCCCCCACACCTGAATCATGCTTGCCCTCAAGCATGAGAACAACAATTGAACACCGAAATTTAATAATGGCTATTGCTCCAAATACAGTATTGCCAAGATACCCAGAAAAACATATATCAAGCTTCACAAGTTAAGATCCAAGAAAAATCACCCCGGTTAGCTTCCCAACCACCAACTCCTCCAATTTAAAGCAAACTAATCTAAGAAAAAGGAATGGTTGTTCACATTTATCAGCAAATGGTCCAACTATTAACCAAAATCTCGACATTAAGATCACAAACTGGCAAGCTGACTTATTCACATACTAACACAATCTTTATTTTTTTCTTTTTGTTTTGTTTTTGTTTCTTTTTTTTTTTTTTTTTTTAAATGAACAAAAGACATAGTCTATAGCCCTTAGAGCCTTTTGACGCGAACTCCAACATTTGATAGATGGAGGAGCCCGGTTACTCAGCTCCAATCGCTACAGGACCACGCACTCATAGCAACTACTACCTTTTGACGCGAAAATCGACACTTTAGGTGAAGATCCCCGGTTACTCAGTAGTAACTACTAGCAGAGTACAGTCAGCTCTTATTTACAACCATACAGCATAATAACTAAAAATAACACAAAAATAACAGCAGCCAGCCTCACATTTCCAAATATGGAGAACTAAAATTAATAATTGGACCAATTCACATAAAAAATGCCAACTATCATTCCCTATGCCTAGAAAAGTTAACCAAAAATTGGAAAAGTCAAGCAATTACCGATATTCACCAGAGAGATGTTCATGAACTCAACCACATTAATTTAATACCCTTTTATTAATAAAACTTGGCAATAGCATAATTAGAGGCAACAATCCAGCATCAAAACTTGGTATTCATTTAAGGACTGACCACTAGAAAGAAAAATAAAATAAAATAAATGAAAGATAGGCAAAAACTAACTAAAAATAAAGGAAAAGCCCCTAGAAACTAAAAACAAAAATACTAGCACCACAACGACCCCCCCCACCATATTCACACATTGCCCTCAATGTGATAATGTAAAAGCAGAAGGAAGGAGAGGGGCAATGGTACTTCCCTGAAATCATCAAAATAGGGACGGGGTCACAGCGGCGGTTGAGGTGGAAATTGAGGTGCAAGACCCGTATGGTACATAAACACTCCAACAATGATGTGGGTCGAGGGGTCCTAGACAATTCAATAACAACTACAGCCACCAATAAGGACAATAAGCAAGTCAATATCCACCAATGTGTCTCACTTAACAATCCGACCAACAATAGAAACTGGTGTCCCAGAAAATGTATTAAACCAGTAAAGCAGAAGTCGCACCTAAGGGTAAGGCAACAATCAAGTGAGTAAACAATATTATCCCGCAACCGGACAATTAAATGCAAAATGCGTCCACCCAAGTACTCGACAAATGTCCCCCCGGTCAATTTCTCCCAACAATAGCAAATTGTTCCCAACAAGTCAATGAAAATCAACCAATGGCAATAACCAAACAAGGGACACAGGTGCCGCGAGAGTCAATAGACAAACCCAACAGTTATCCTACTAACGGCACAACAGAAATTCCAAGCAAAGTAGCACTTCGTCACAGCCCAAAATATTCCAACATATCACGTCAATGGACTCAATACAGAAATCAGCAAAATAGGACTCAAGTGATACCAAAAATGACCCCAACAAAGCAGTGAATTCAACCAATTCGAGCAAGTGAAACTCAACAAATGTCACCAATTGGACAGTCAATTACCCACGTCAAACGCTCAAAAGTAGCACTTGAGCCACGGAACTAGCAATTCCAGCAGTAACGAAATAGAAATTGAGAATTAATAATTTTAAGCAACACTGCAACCAGTACCACTGGTGCTCAGACAGGAAAGTATTAAATCAACGGCAGCAACTCAACCACGAGAACTTAAACTTTAAAATAAGCAAGTAGCTTCAAATAGCCGCAACAACGATAGGCAAAAGATCTCAACCAGTACCACTGGTGAGTCACAGGGAAAAATTAGTCAAACGGCTAACAATGCAATAAATAGCAGAAAATATCCCCATTAAGGCAGCAATTCAACGTAATAGCACCCTCAGAATGAAACCCAGAAAAATGCCCAAATCACCTCCTGCCTTATCCAAACACTCAATCACAGGGTGGACAGGAACGACTCAATCACAAATGCCCAGTAGTCACAACTTGCTTAATTAGGCAATCCAGAACACAAGATTATCAGATGCTAAACAACTACCATCACCAGTACCACTGGTGAGTGTATAGGGAGAAATTAAAGCCAATAACCAACAAAGTGAACAAAATAGATTCGAACACCCGAGCAGCGCCAAAAATGAGCGGAAATTAAAGCCAGAAGCAATTGGCAACTTACTCCCAAGGTACCCCCAAATATCGCAGCAGTTTAACTCAATTCTACCCAAAATTAACCCCAGAAAATGTCCAAAATCACTGCCTGCTGTTTTCCAACAAGAAGCTCAAGCAAAGGTACAAAATTTCGCAATTTAGGGTTCAGAATAAGACAAATTGAGGCAGGAATTGCAATACCTCCACCTGCCAAAAATTGACAGGTGGTAACGTGCTGGGGTGGACGGCCGCGAGAGGGTTAGAGCTGGAGGTAGGCGCGATGAGCTGGTGACGTGGCTGAGGTGCGGCGTGCAACACAGGAGAAGCTGCGGCCGAGGGCTGGTGGCGGTTGTCGTGGAGTTTGGGCAGGCGGCGGCAGCTGTGGGAGAGTGAGGGAGAAAGAGAGGGAGACTGGCGGCGAGCGGCGATGGCAGTCCGGGAGCTGTGCGTCGCGTGGGTGGAGCTGCTGTGGTGGTGCGCGGCTGGGCAGGGGGAGCTCGAGAGGGAGGAGCGTGTGCGGTGGAGCTCGCGGACAGGCGGCTGAGCTCGTGAGCAGCGTGGCTGTCTGGCGCGGCTGTGCGCAGCGTGTGGCCGAGCTGACGGAGCGTGGGCAGGGGAGTTGATGGGGTCGCATTGCCGCGCGATGGGGTCGATCTGTCGGCTGGAGTTGCGCGCGCGCGAGGTGGACAGCAGCTGCGGTGCAGAGGTTGGTGGTGGGAGAAGGCAGAACTGGTGGCGCAACGTGAAGCTTGGCCGCGAGCTGGCAGCTCGCGGGCTGCGTGGGATGAGCTCAGTGGGGGCTGGAGCTTGGCGGCGATGGAAGCGGGTCACCACTGGAGAAGGAGAAGGAGATCGGCGAGGGGAGAGTGGTGGCGCGCGGCTGACGAAGTTGGAGGAGAGCTTGTGGTGGTGGCGATGGCGTTGGTGGAGCGTGAGCTGCGGTAGCGGCGTGAAAGAAAAAGAAGGAAAAAGAGAGAAACAGGGGAGCGGCGGAGAAGAAGAAGAAGAAAGAAAGAAAGAAGAAAAAAAAGAAAGAAAGAAAAAGGAAGAAAAAAAAAAAAAGAAAAAAAAATGGGAATTTTTTTTTTTTTCAAAAACTATCCGAACGTAGATCTGAAATCTGAAATTATTTTATTTTTTTTTTGAATGTAATAATAATAATAATAATAACAATAAATTTTTTTTTTTTAATAAAAAAACATGGTTTGGGTCGTCCAACACCGCGCGGGCACGCCAAGATTGGTCTTCGTCCTCTGGTCTCAGAAAACACAAACACCGCGCGGGCACGCCAAGATTTCACTTCCTAGTCACAGTAGAGGAGATATTAGCCTTGATACTACCCAATAGAGAAATGACAAAACGAAAAAAATAAACAACTAAAACCAATAAAATCAATATTCGGGTTGCCTCCCAAACGAGCGCCTTTCTTTAATGTCTTTGGCTAGACATGCTATGCTTGTTCACGGAGGATAAAATCTTGTAACTCGTTTCAATGCTTCATCTTCAATGTGATCCTGGTAACCCTCATAGATGGAGTAATCTTTGAGCACACGAGCTACGATCTTCCATACACTAGTTGATGGCGCCAAATAATCAAGTATTGATCGCAATTCTTCATCTACTCCTCCATCAAGAGCATTCGACGGTTCAAGATATTTGACCATAGCTACTCTTAATTCATTCTTGCCATGAGACTCAAGAACTTCTGGTATAACAAAATCAATCTCATTAACAGAAATCATAGAGTAAGAGTTAAGAAAATGCAGGTTAGGGAATGGAGGTGGTGTCACCACATTTGCTGATTCTTCACTGGATTCTTTCACTTGAATGGGTTGCAGTTGGGGTTCCATTTCTTCCTTTTCGGCTTCTTTTTCAACTGCATCTGCACATCTCTCTTCTTGAAAATCTTGCAGCTCCTCATCACTAGTCAGGCAAATTGCACTCTCATTTTCTTCAAAATCAACAATGGTTTTCGAGGGCAATTCTTCAAATTGAGAAGCCAATCGATTTATTCTGGATGTCAATAGACACATTTGATCTTCCAGATTACTCATTGCCTCCTTCATCATCTCATTTCTCCTTTGTGTCTCCTGTTGGAATTGATATGTATTAATAGTTATTGATTCAACTATTTCTTCAAGAGACATACCTGACATAGATGATGATTCTTGAGACTCATATTGTTGAGAATTCATTGGCCCTGTTGTATAATCATAACTGGAGTTATCCCACCATCCTTGATCATACCCGTTTGGATTAGGGTTATACCACGTTTGAGACCAGGGTGAAAAATCTCCATAATTATTGAGGGGGACACTCAGATTATCTTGATATTCGGGGCACATACCGGTTGAATGATCCCTGGCATAACAAATTTTACAGGTTGCAGCAGCCATTCTTTCTCTAATAGAGTTTAGTGCCTCTGAATATGCAAACTTAGAAAAGAAACTAGTCTCATCGCCTTTCCCGGAAACAAAATCCAGACTTTCACCAAAATATGGAGTGTTAGAAGCCATAAACTATATAATAATAAAAAAAAAGAGATAAATAAAATAAATAAATAAATAAATAAAATAAAATATAAAATAAAATAAAATAAAATAAAAACAAGATGAACTCAAAAAGAAATAAATTAATCTGACACCAGTCCCCGGCAACGGCGCCAAAAATTGACAGGTGCCGAACCTGTACAATAATAAATACCTACTCGAGAAAAATACAGATTTTGTATATAGCGGTGAGTAGGGTCGAATCCACAGGGATTGAGGATAATTCGTTTCTTCTAGAGTCCAAAGTATGGGGGGTTTTTGGATTAAATACTAACTAAATAAATTAACTGCAGAAAATAATTAATTAAAAGAAATGATTGGGGAAACTCTAGCCAAGGGTACACATCAGAAATGGTTCATGCACTGATCATTGATGCAGAAGTAATTCCAACATTTAGCAATAGATTAGTTATAGTTGTCATGCATGCGATAAACAACCAACTCTTCCTTAATTTCTCGATAGCTAAGGTACGACCGTTAGCTATTTCTCTAATCCAAAAATAACCCTAGGTACGACCGTAGGATTTAATTTCTAGATTGCATTAATAATTAGAAAGGCCCAATCCTAACCAACAAACACGCTACGAGGGTTTGTTTAAATTAGATCATATGCTCCCCTGACATAAACCCAATTACGCCAGTTGCTACTGAGGTAGAGATAACGAACAATTACGGATTCAATTACCCCTATTTAGCAAAAATAGCCTATATGAATAATTAATTATTGCGCACTAATCAATCATACACAAGGCCATAGCAATTAAAATCAAGGAACATATAAATACCAATAAATGAAGAAAATAATTAAAACAGATTCGATCTCACAGTAATTGTCGAACCAAATCGTCAGTTGTCCCCTTGACTAGAAAAGCTTAACCACGCCTCATGAGAAAATCTCCCCGTTGGGAAATATTGTCGAATACCTGGCGTGTGTCAGAGGCCAGTCCAAAGAAAGAAAACTAGAACTAAACTAAAAAACTAAAACTAAAGCCCTCGATATCTTTTGCTTCTGTACGTTGTCCCCTTTTAAAGCAACAAAAGAAAGATGACTAAAAGCTATCTAGGTGGTCCCCACACATGTGGACAAAGCCTCCCAAGTACTTCTTGTTCCAAGTCTCTCTACGTTGCTTTCTTTGAAGCCCAAATGACCAAATGTCTTTCACTAGCTTGTGGTCCCCCACCAATTCAAGGGCCCAAGGATTGAAGCCATTAGAAGTCTCCATATTTTTCACAAAGTCCCTCCTTTTTGGTAGTTTTCTGCTTCATTCCTGAAATTGATTCCAAATACCAAATATGAGTAAATATCAGCAATTAACACAATATTTGTCAGGGATAGAAGGGAAAATTAATAATAAAAATACTAACAAATTATACCCTATCAATGGTGGATGGATGAGAAGTAAGTGGTGATCTACGGTTTGGAAATATCAACCCAGTTGACGGAGAGTTATCACGGGAAGATATACGAATGAACTGGCAAAGCAAGTGGAACTTAGCTCTTCAGAGCTACCATATCCTTGAATCGTTCTGTTTACATTTTGTTGGCATTGTTAATTACTTGCAAGTTATCAATTGAACTGTTACTTGGGGTTGTTACCTGAACTATGTGCCTGCATGTGTGTTCTTGGCCTCACGAGCGTTTTGCTCACCCTATAGATTTGTTTTCCTTAACAGATTTGAACTCGGAGGCGTACTAGAAAAAACCTCCTGATGAGCTTTTGTTTAGGATTTCTATTATATTTTGGCTATGCCCTTGGTTTTGGGTTGTACTTTTGGAATTGAAATGTAACTTTTGGGGCGTGAGGTATATTTGGGAATTATGATGTACTTTGAACACCCGACGTGCGGGCTGGACAATGGATGACTATTGTTAAGCTTGAACGCTTTCGCATTTTCTGTATTTAAGTTATTTACGTGTGTTGGGTAGAGCGATAATAAACTTGAATGGAATTGCTTGAGTCCTGGCGAGAGCTAGGCAGGCGTCCCGCGGATACCCTTTGGTTCGCCTTAGAGAGAAGTGGGGGCGTCACAAAAATGACATATAGCAAATAGCTAATGAATTAAAAAGTTAGAATACAATTCAAACAATGTCACAGACAACATCCAAATCAATGATATCTTGGGGAAGACAAACATTGTTATTAATCTAGGGGAAGGCAAACCACATATAGTAATGCTTTATTTGTATTGGTTTGAACAAACCAAATCCATCCATCAAGCCATCTCCAATGATAAAATACGAATTATAATAAGAGTAAACTTAAAATGAAGAATGATAAAATGAAAATGATTTCCAAATTATTTTTTGTGACCCAAAATACTTTTATTTTTCTAATGATTACATATATTTATTGTATTGCAATGTTAGTGAATAATGGAAGCGGTTATGAAATGAAAATATTTAAAATTAAGTAAATTTCATTTATGGTGACATTGTAATTAGACAGATTTAGTGTATTCCGGTAATTGATAATAATGATAGCGGTTATGGATTAAAAGTTGGCAATTAAAAAATAAAACACTACAATATACAAAAAATTAATATTAAAATTGTTAATTAGCCACAATTCTCATTCCAATTCCATGATCATTAAAAAAAACTAGTACCAAAATAAAAAATATTGTGCTCATATGAAAAAAGTAAACTTGTTGCTTTTGCTTCACATTGGATTGTACTAAAAATATGAATAAAAAAAGGAAAATAGAAAAACACCAACTATCTCTATCTATAAAATTTCAATTGTCAGGATATACAAACAAAAAAAACTTTATGTGGTGGATAATTTGTACTCCATTATTGACAAAAATAGAATTAACATAATACAAAGAATTCAATTTACATATATGTTTATTTTTCTAACTTAATTATATTTTTCATTTATAAAAAATTGTAATGATTGTAGTTTATATGCAATAGAATCATGAATATACAATAATTTTGGTAAAACATGATACTATCAACATTTGATATGTTAGAGTTCAAGCTATAAATCAAAAAGTGTTTAGTTCATGATTTCAAATTTAATTCTAAGGGATATGTCAACTGCATTGAAATGTTTTCTGTCTTTTTTCATTTAATAAAATTTTTAAAAGCAACTAGCTTAAAAAAATAAATAACATAAAAATACTATATTATGATGTTGATGATCAAAATTTCATAAAAAATTTTGTGTCTAAAGAATAATATATTTTAAAATATTATCATCACGTGCAAAGCTAGTGAACTATTACTAGTGGTATAAAAAATCTAAAGTCATACCCTTGCATAGCATGAGTACTAGTAGGACGATTAATACTCGGACCAATCTCAACTTGGCCATCTCTGTTCAGCCAAATTGCCAGGAAACTCTTCTACACTTCAGCAAAGTACTAGGCCTGGTGCCCCGCGAGTTTCGCGGGTGTCCATTGTTGATTGTTTAATGATAATGTAGGTTATAATTTTAGAGAAAAGTTTTTTTTAATTTTGGTTTTTGGTTGTATATTTTTGAATTTTTTAGTTTTTGAAATATTATTGAAGTAATATTTTTGGAATATAGTTAATGGAAGGTAATGGAAAGTGGTATAATTAATTTGTATTTATTAAATAGCTATGGATTTTTTGTTGATAAGTGTTTTATGGTAGTTACATTTGTGTTATGTTATTTAATTTAAAAATGGAAGAACTTTAAGTTAATAATTCAATTATTAACGAATATTATTTAAGGAGTATTTTTGAAATAGAGAGAAATTATGTTATATTGTGAAAAATAATTGGTTGGAGTAAAATATATTTTGGAAAAAGTGGAGATATATAAAATGGGTAATAAATAGGATATAAAAATATATTTATATGTTTTTGTAGCGAAAATAAGTCTGTGTTTGTATTATAGAATTAAAGTTGTGTTTTTAGAGAATAAATATTTTTGTTAATATATACATTGTGGAAGATAAATTATATATAAAGGGTATAGAATTAATTATAACTATTTTTTGAATAGAAAGAAATTATTGGATATTTTTAGAAAATGGTTGGTGAAGTGAATGGAAGTTAAAGATAGATTGGTATAGTTGATTTATATTTATTGGATGTGTGTGAAGTTTTTGTTGATATATATATATTTTTGAGAAAATGAAATTTTTTTGATATATATATTTTGGGTGAGAAAATGTATGTTATGATTGTTTGATGTTGTTTATATTATCTGTTTTTTTGTTTATATATGTGTGGTTATTATTGTAAATATTTAGAGTGGGCGGTAATGGTAAAATTTTGTGAAGTTGTGTAATGAGAGGAATTTCATAGTTGGTGGTAAATTTTTTATTTCATTACATAAATGATGGATAATTTAGGGGAATATAACTGTTATGTCTCATAAGCTGTAATGAACATTTGTTGATCAGGATTGCTGGATGAAGTCTCTGTCAAAGAGGTTGACAGAATAATTGTTTTCGTTGAGCAGGGTAAACAATAGTTATTAAACCCGGCCTGGAGAGGAATCCGGTGAAAGAGGTGGGTCAACGGGTTACTGGTTCAACCAGTGGGTGAATGGTCCAACCGGTGGGTCACTACATATATTTAAATATTATGTTTTATAATTTTTGATATGGTTAAAACTATAATAAACTATGTTATAGTAAATACTCAGTTAGTCCAATTTATTATAGAATCATTAATTCTTATAAGAATTAACAAAACCTAAATTTAATTAGTAATCCACCAAACTTCAAGTATAAAATTTTATCTAAGTGTAATTATCTAGTTTATTTTTGAATTTTAAGCACAAAAGGTTATTAAGAATAATATTTGTTTTTAAAATGAAATGTGTAACATGTTATTTTTTAAATCCATTTCATAATTTATAGAATTTAGAGAATAATAAAATTTTATTAAAAGATTCCAAACAAATATTGTTTTGAAGAAATAAAATAAGAATAAAAATCTAAGATATAATATAGAAGAAGTGAATAAGCACCAAGTGAACTGCTAGGCTAGTGGTGAGTGCGCGTAGCTTTTATGCTTGAAGTCGGAGGTTCAAATCAGCATTGGACCAGCCCGGTTTCATGGCCGGTTCACCGGGTTGACCGGTTGAACCACCTTCTGTTATCTGCATTCCTTGTAGTGAACACAATTTTAAAGAGTCTATTAGCTCATTGATATGAAAAATTAATCATGGTTGTTAGCTCATTAATATTTATGTAACCATGAAGTCATTTATTTATTGATTAATGAATATGTTACTCAAAATCAACAAATAGTACATGGGCTTCTGTGTTATGGAGAAAAAACACAATTTTAAAGAGTAATTTTAAACAGTCTATTAGATCATTGATGTCAAAAATTACTAACACTTGTTAGCTCATTATATTTATCTAATCATGAAGTAATTTATTTATTGATTAATGAATATCTTATTCAAAGTCAACGAATAGTACATGAGCTTATGTGTTACAGAAATTTAAATTACAATAAGGTGACTCGAGGCATTATTTTTTACAAAATCAATATGTTTGTTAATATATATTTTTTGAGTAATTAATTTATTGATTAATGAATATCATAATAAATATAAAAGAGAAGAGAGAATTATAGTTTGAAGAAAGAAAATGGAGGAGAAAGAAAAGGACGAAATTGGGGAGAAAAGCTAACATTTGTGAGTAAAGTCAGGCAACAGCGGAAGATCCAGGAGAAACAAAAGGACAAAATTGGGGACAAAATTACAGGCGAACCAAGGGAAAGGGCAGAATGGGAACAAAGCAACAAAAAAAGCAACAAGGACAAGCGGAAGCAGAAGCAAGGGCGCTACATGAAGCCCGCGAAAAGACGAAAAAGGACAAAATGAGCTGCAAAACCACAGCGAAACCGGCACAATCAACTGTTCATCAGGCTTCGCGGCTTTAAGTAGTTTAGATACTTTCTTTTGTTCTGTTGTTGATGGAGAGATGCTTGTTTTGATAGTTTCTTTACTTGAAAACTAAAATCTTTATCGAAGTCTTCCATTCTTATCCATAGCCAAAAGATCTGTGAGGTCATTGGTTGTCTTGAATTTTTATCCTGTCAAAAAGCAGAATTTCTAGTAGTCTTTGGCTGCTTTTTTCTTTTTTTTCTTTTTTCTTTTTCACTTTGGCTGCTTTCACACAAATGCTCAGCTGCGCAAAGGGAGAGTCTCACCCAATTAATGTCCTTACCAACCACCATTAATTTTCTCTTTCTCCTTTTTTCTTCTTCATTTTTGTTTGTTTGTTTGTTTGTTTTGCTTTGATTGGTTTGAAAAAAATTCGTCTACCAAGTCTATCTTTCCATCAGTTGCTTGCTTCATTTTATCTTTTCTATTCAATGGGAAATGCACTGGAAATTGAATCATCGTTGTCAGGAATGCTCATTTGCGACACTTTCTACATCCTTGAGTCCAGTAATTTTTGCCTGAGAAAAGTCATATATACGGTACATTTGACAATGGAAGTAACTCGATAATTGGACGTCATGCATTTTTTTCCCTCCTCGATCTTGATCTAACGGTTGTCTCGCGACAATATCCATATTGGCTACTAGTGACAGCCTATTTGCAATCAATATATTGACAAACAATAAAAATCGATCATCCAATTTGATGTGATTAAAACAAGTTAGTAGAATTATGGGGAGACTTTTCGTAACGCAAGAAATTGTTGCAAAATGAAATATAAAGAAGGAATTAAAGGAGGACATTCGCTCTTCATTTGCCTTTTTTTTCTTTTTCAAGTTAATTTTCAATTTAAAGAGGGACTCAAAGTGGGCAAATTTGTGCAAGTAGTAATAATAATAAAATTATCCCACAAATGAAGCTCTTTTTTTTTTTTTTGTGGGATAATGAACAATCTCTAACTACTGTGGTTGATCCAATAGCTAGTGGAAGACTTTTAGAGTTCTGTCCATTATAAGGTTCAAGATTTGAATGGTAGACGTGACACGAGGAGGTGGAAAGGATGCGAGCAAGGGTGGAAAAGTAAAAATGAAGAAAAAATCTCATTGATACAAAATGTCTTGGTTAACTGTTCTTTATCTCATTATTGTCTTTTCTATGCAGTTTCCGGGACGCTGGACGGGTCAAGGTCGTCCTCGTTGAGACCGAATTCGCCCTCTCGTTTCTCGTAAGGTTGTTGCCGTCAAAATTCCTCTGTTCACTTTTGACTGGCTTTCAAATCGTGTAAATTACATATTAATTCTTCAAATTATTCTTGGAAACTCCCTGTGTCATTTTTTTTTCAAGAAAAAAGAAAGAAAAGCATTGCTTAATTAATTGGTGAGTAATTCAATAAGTTTCGCTAGATCTCCATGCTTTTGTAGATTAGTTAACTCCTCAAATTAATATATAGCAAAGTAATATGTTTCCCCTCTATACAAAACTTGAAGCTAAAGACAGTAGGGTAGGAAATATAACCAATTCTAATTCTATTTTAAGCTCGTATAGCCATATTAAATGTTACTATTTCAATATTACGAAGATCGGAAAGAAACATATTTATGGGATTTGGACTGTAGTTAATTGCTATGCAGTCATTAATTTAGAATTATTTGAACCCTTGCTAAAGCGGGTAGAAACTTCCACTTTCTTTCTTGCACCAAACTAAAACAATAATAATTAATAATTGCTATAGGTCCCATACTCTTTTGGATTATTCACATCAAAGGACAATTTCTAGTCGCTGGTCCATTATGTTGTCACTCACGCAATTACTCCATTATCTTCTCATCGTTTCAGACTACATTCCAGTTTCATATTTGGTCTGTTTGGATAGAATATTATTTAAAATATTATTTAAAATAATTACTGTAGTATTTTTTGTAACATAATATATATGAGATAAAAAGGTGATTAAAATATTAAAAATAAATAAATTAAAAAATATGTTTATGATGTAACCGAAATATTATTCTGATGACTTGGTAAACATCTTCTTATTCCCTGCACTTTCTTTGATCACAGATTCAATCCCAAACCTTTTCTCCAACTTCACTCGTCACCGTTTCTCATTTCAGTACACCATTCTTCATTACCACCAATCCACCCAAGGAGCAGAAGAGATAGAGAAGCTTCATCATCAACCTCTGGACTGAAAGAAGAGATATAGACTCTACAATTCACCAAAGAGATAGCCCAAAATTATTTGAAGCAAACTTGTTTTGTCTGCTACGTAAGTTTCATTTTGCTTCGACTTCACTGCATTTTTAATTTTCAATTTTTGCAACTGCTTGGCATTTTGTTAAACTCGTTTCATATGGTCTTAGCAAAATATTGTTCTTTACTATTATCGTTATTATTATTAATGTTCTTTTATAAACTCTACAATTAGTTTCCAGTTTGCTTTCAAGTTTGCAAGTGAAGGTTTGAGGTTGAGAATGAGGAGATCTAAACAATTTTAGTTGGAAGATTGGCGTTAAAATTAAAATATTTTGCCAACTTATTTTAGTTGATTGTCTATTAATTTTTCAATTTTTAGAAAAAAAGGGAAATTTTCGTTTCCTTTTCCTTTTCAAAATTCATCTTCTTATTAGTTAATTTTCATGAAAAGGAAAAAGAAAAGCAAAGGATTTCATTTTGAAAATCAACAAATCAAACAGAAAAAAAAAAGAAAAGAAATATTGTAGAGATCATTTTCCTGACTACTTTTGTTCATAACCAGACAAGATGAGGGATTTAACATTTCCAAAGTAATTTACTTTTCTTCTCTTTGATTTCCTTTTCCTTGCTAAATTCGTAGAACAAATAGGGCCTTGTTACTAGGAATCTCCCCCCCCCCCTCTTAAGGTCATGCTATGGTTATGTTAACGTGCTCATTAGTGTAAATCCTGAATCAACTGGAGTTGAAATTGATGAAAACGTGTTTGATTTTCAAACTCTTAATCCCATGCCCATAAGATTTTCAGAAAGAGGATAATTTTGAGTTTATATGAAGATTGATTTGATATCTAAAAATATAAAGGCCTTCCGTTTTCAGATCACTGGTCAAATTATAAACTTCAAAACATGTGATGCCATATTCCATAATCAACTTTTTTTTTTTTTTATAAATATATAATCAATCTAAGATAGTCATGAGATGGTGTCCTCTATTTTCAATGGTACCTTAAAACTTCAAGTTTTTATAGCACTCTCTTTAATATTTTGGATGCACCTTGGAAGAATATTCTTTCTACAATTTATCTTCCAAGGCTAGAATTCTCTCAAGGCAAACCAAAGTTTGGTGACACGAACAATAACTCTTTCCTAACCGATTATTTCTGAAGAAAGAAATCTAAAATTTTCTAATATTTTTTTGCAATCCTATTAAACTTCAAATGAGAGAAGCAAGCGTATGTTATTTCAATGGAGTTGCTTGCTTGCTTCATTTTAGCTTTTCTATCGAGTTGCTTGCTTCATTTTAGCTTTTCATTTCAATGGCGAAATGCACTGGTAGCCCTCTTTGCACCAAATATATTGACAAACAATAAGCATCAACATACTTAATTTGATGTAAAACTAATGAGTAGAATTATGGGCGGGCTTTGTGTAAAACAAGAAATTCTTGCAAAATAGAATCTAAAGAAAGAATTAAAGGAGAAAATATACTCTTTGTTTGCTTGCTAACTAATTCCAACTTAAATTTAAACTATAATTTCATACGCTGTCTATGTAAATAGATAAATTTATAGTTAAAAGATTAAAAAAAATTGTTTCCGCAAGAGCATGATTCATCTTCACTTGCATTCCTCAAGTAATTGAGGGAAGCTTATCATAATAATATAATAGATGTGAGCATTTTGAATTAGATTTACTGTCGTATAAATTCAATTTCTACTTTCGTAGAGCTGTAGATTAATCACATCAAAGGACAACTTATTTCTCCCTGGTTAATTCATCCGTTCCCACCATCAAAGGGGTGCAGTGCAGTGATTAGCCACACATTTGCTTCCTGGTCCACGTATTGCTCAGTTTCCATTCTCTTCTTTCAGACTACATTCTAATTTTCTGAATATTCTGTGGTACAACAACGAACCTTGAGCACACAGTCTCCACCAAAAAGGAGTCGACAGGTAGTAAAGCTTCAACAATTACTGGACTGGACTGACTACTAAGCCCGATATCATTTGACCGTAAGCTTTATTTTTCTTTAATTTCTTTTTCATTATCAAAATTTGCAAATTCTAATGAATTCTGTTAAAATTCATCAAATATGGTAATTACAATCACTATTTTTAGCAAAAGATGGAAATTTACTACGATCATTGATAAAGTTTTACAAGAGGAAAACCTCAATTAAATCAAGAGCTAATATTGAACTAAGGATAAAAAAAAAAAAAAGCAACTCATGATACAAGAAAGTCTCCCATAGTTTCAAAAACATACAGTCCCACATCTCGTGGTTTTGAGCTAAACTGAAAGGCAACAAACATCGTCAAACTAATTGAGGCACATGCGCTTACTTTACAACTAGTGGTACCTGAAAACAGTTTTTTTATAATCAATTTTCAATTGATATACTTATTTTGTCCCTTATAAAAAAGCATCCTATGGTTAGCCCAACCTACAGAAAAAAAAAAAAAATCCTCTCTAATTTTAAAACATACAAGTTGGATTTGATCTGAAACTTTTTGAAAATATATTGAAAAGGGAGTAAAGTTTTTTGAGAGAAATCAACCATCAATCTTATGCACGCTACTTTTGAGAAATGGTAAAAGTTTTAAATTTGGAATTTTGCTATTATAATATTACCTTAAAGTAAGAATTTCAATACTTTTTCTTTGTATAAAGTGAAGAAAATTTTTGCAAAATAGTTGCTTATATCTGTCTCAAGCTCTCGAATGGGCACTAGAACTAGACCCTACGATACAAGTGCAAGATTTATAAGCGTTCACAAGAAATGAAAGTAAAAATTGTTGAGGTCGAAAAGGCCATCAAAAGGATTGTTGTACTTTACATGTGCAATGAATGATTGTGGATTTCTTTCTTTTTTTTTTGTGATGATCATGTTATCCCATATACATATATTAACTAAACCAAAACAACTATTTTATGTGTGAAAGGGATGAAAATTATATTTTTTGAAACCATGGGAGACTTTTTTGTAAGTTGGTTTAACCACAAGGGGCTTTTCTGCATTTTATCCATATATATATTAAGATATTTTTGTCATTTTGTCTACTCACATTAGTTTTAACGATTTCTGTCAACTTTCCAATTTAATTCAAGCCATAAGATGTCAAATTGTATATTTTGAAACTATTGAGAGCTTTCCTATAAATTCGCTTGACCACAGGCGCTCTTTTGTTTTTTTCTCTTGAACTAATGAGCCAATTTCTGATTATCCTTAGTCCTCCCCTATGTTCTAATCATCTTGAACGTGGTGTGGTTATGTTTAATAGTGTAAACTTTAGATAAATTGGAGTTGAAATTGATGTAACACAAATCTATATCCGCTTTCAACGTTGTGTTTGGATTGCATTTTCCGTCATTTTTCATGGAAAAATTACTGTAGCGATTTGATATATGTGAGGAAAAAAGGTGATAGGGAAATGTGATCACGGAAAACGACAATATTTTCCGACGGAAACAAGCAATCCAAGCATTTCAAACTGTTGATTCTTCGAATGAATTGAATTTCGATTCATGTGAGAAAATTGTTTTTTCTCAAGTGACATGATGACTATTATTGGACTCATACATGATTGCAAAAAGTTAAATCTAAAAATTGTGTTAATCACAAAAGGGAGGTAAAAAATTACTATTAACTGTGTAGTTGTTATATTTTTCACCAATTCTCTTCTGTCTTCTATTTTTTCAAAAGTTTTGTGCTGACCACTCTCATTTTTTAAACGTTGCAAGTAGTCTTTAGTCCATTTCACATATTTTATATTGACTTTAAGAAAAATATTAACTTCTCTAAATATTTTTAGAATATTACTAAATCAGTTGATCTACAAAATTTAATTTCCTATTAAATCCTTTATATTACATATTATTTTCTTAGAATTTTGTTTATTGTCTCCAAATATATCCCATTATTAAACATGTATTACAATTAACTTTTGTAACTAATTGGCTATTTCATTTAGTACTTAAAGTAAAACTTTGCGATATGTTCATATTGATAGATTTTTTCCTTATGTAGGGTGATAAGAAAGAGAATATAGAAACATGAGCTACAATATAAATTTGACATACTAATACGTTTTTTAATTAAATACTGGGTATACAACTTCCTCACTATATTTTGTGAACTTGATTTTTATTGGTGTTTTCTTGCAATTATCTTCATAACGAAGAACTTGTTGTTAGACAATTTTGGTTTAGAATATTTTGTATTAAATTGCAAGTAGATATCAAGTTCGAATCATTAAACCAAAGAAATGGAAATTAAAATTAATTTATAGGTCCCAGACTATTCTGGATTTTTAGAATTTTTTAGAATTTGATTTTTTTCCTTTTCTTTCTTTTTTTGGCATTAAATGGACTGATAATTGGAGCAAAGTCATTAAGCAAAGGTCGAGTACAGTCATTGAGAATTTCTGAATGGATGAATCAGTGTCTAATTTCTTCCGTTCCTACATTTCACTTTACTAAGCGGGCAGAAACTTCGACTTTCTTTCTTATACCGAAGTAAGAAAGAATACACACAAACACACATATATGTGTATATATATATATGTATATATATATATATCCCATACTATTCTGGATTACTCACATCAAAGGACAATTTCTGAATGGATGAATCAGTGTCTACTTTCTTGCGTTCCTACATTTCACTTTACTAAGCGGGCAGAAACTTCGACTTTCTTTCTTATACCGAAGTAAGAAAGAATACACACAAACACACATACACACACATATATGTGTATATATATATATATATATGTATATATATATCCCATACTATTCTGGATTACTCACATCAAAGGACAATTTCTTGTCGCTGGTCGTTCTATATCTATTAATTACCCACGCAATTGTTTTCTAATGACTTGGTAAACATCTTCTTATTTCTTGAACTTTCTTTGATCACAGACTCTATCCCAAACCTTTTCTCCAACTTCGCTCGTCACCATTCTTCATTACCACCAATTCAACAAAGGTGCAGAAGAGATAGAGAAGCTTTCATCAACTTCTGGTTTGACTTGTGAGACCGAAATCATTCGAAGCAAACTTGTCTTGTCTGCTACCGTAAGTTTCATTTTGCTTCGACTTCACTGCATTTTTAATTTTCAATTTTTGCAATTGCATGGCATTTTGTTAAATTCGTGTCATATGGTCTTAGAAAAATATTATTGTTCTTTATTATTACTGTTATTATTATTATTAAAACAAATGCAAGTCTATAATATTCTTTATAGACTATGCAATTAGTTTCCAGTTTCCATTCAAGTTTGCAAGTGACGGTTTGAGGTTGAGAATGAGGTGATCTAAACAATTTTAGTTCAAGGTTTGGCGTCAAAATTAAAATATTTTGCCAACTTATTTTAATTGATTGTCTGTCAAGATGAGGAATTTACCTTTCTTTGCTTTCATTTCCTTTTCCTTGCGAAATTTGTAGAACAAATAGGGCCTTCGTACTAGGAATCTTCTGCCCCCCCGCCTCTCCAAAAACCAAAACCAAAAAAAAATCATTCTACGATGATGTTAACGCATTTATTAGTGTAAATCCTGGATCAACTGGAGTTAAAATTGATGAAATCAAGTTTGATTTTTAAACTCATGATCCCATGCCCATAAGATTTGTAGAAAGAGGATAATTTTGTGTTTTTATGGAGATTGATTTGAGTTCTAAAACTATAAAGATCTTCCGGTTCAAAATCACTGGTCAAATTATAAACTTCAAAAAATGTGATGCCATAGTGGATAATCAACTTTTTTTTATTACATAATCAACCTAAAATAGTCTGTGTTTTTAAACTTCAAATGACATTAACAAGGGCAGCGGATCGTCCCCAAGTCTAAAAATTTATGTTATTTGTCCTTGAAACTCTGAAATATTTTCATGAGGTTAGAGATAACTTTTAGAATTCTTTCCACTGTTAGTGAATTTTGGATCTGACAATTTTGAGGTGGAAAGGATGTCGGTACGAAACAGATGGTTAAAAAAAATCTTTAAAAAAAGAGAGTAAAACTTGGCCCTACAAAAAATTTAGTAACTTTCACATTGACCCCAAATTACAGGTCTTGAATTCTTATCCTAGTCTGACTGGCCAAGACTTCCTGACCAGGGTACAATGAAACTCCCCATAGTCAAAAGCAGAATTTCTAGGCTTTGGCTGCTTTCACACGAATGCTCAGCTACTCCGATGGAGAGTCTCATAAAGGTTTATGATACTTTCACATTCTTTTCAACATTTTAAACACTTTTTGATCCTTTTAGATCAAACATGTATAATTTGATAAAATACATAATAAAAGTGTTCAAGGAGTTTTTCGGAATGCATATTCCGGTCATGAAACCAGAATAACATGTTGTACAACCTTTATTTTACTTTCGGCCAAAAATTTGCATAAAGAAAATAAAGCAACTTTCTTTCCCTTTTCTTGAAATACTACTATAGGTCGCGCAATCACTTTTGAGTAATCACCTCACAGGACAATTTTTTGTCACTTGTCAGTCTGTCTTGTTCTTTTCTTGATCACCACCAAAGGGATTTAGCATGGTGGCCACCAATAAAAAGGGATTAAGTATTTTTTTTGAATTCTAGGTTGGAAATTTAAATTCCACCTATTTTGAAAAAAATTTAAAGAAATTGTCAAAATATTTCTTTAATTTAATTGAGTCTGTATATCTGCTAATCCTTCATATAATCTCTTTAAACTCCTTCTCTCTATAGAATAGAATAGATTAGATTATATAAATATTATTGTAGTCAATAAAAAAAAACAAAGGGAATCAATATTGTTTTCCTCACCAACTACCATTACTTTTTTTCTTCTTCTTCTTTTTTGTCTTTGTTTTGCTTTTGTTGGTTTGAAAAGTTCATCCACCATGTCTGTCTTTCTATCAAGTTGCTCGCTTCATTTTAGCTTTTTCTTTTCAATGGCGAAATGCACTGGACATTTGTTATAACAGATACATCGGAACGGATTGAACAAAACAAGAACACAAGAACAAACTTGGGAGAAATCAGATTTTTATTAGGGTTTCGGAGCGTATCAGAATTACATTCAGAATGAATATAAGATATATATATATATATATATATATATACAACCAAACGGACTGGACCCAAACATAGGTCCAAAACCAAGACCCAAAATAAAAACGGACACGGTAACTAAGCTATACTAGCTTAGCGAGGGTCGAAGACCTGATTCAAGACATCCCAACAATCTCCACCTTGACTTGAATCTTCTCGGAAACAGATGTAACAGACGCACTAATGAAGTGCCAGATGTACTCAAAGTCTTCTTTTGCCATCAGAATTATCTCTAAGTACCATCAGAATGCCCATAAGGGCTATCAGAAGCTTATGACATTTAACAAGTCCAAATAATGTTTGAATCTACTATGAGGAACAGGCTTGATGAACATATCAGCAGGATTGTCAGCAGTGCCAATCTTCTTCACCTTGATCCTTGTCTCAGATCTCAAGAAGTGATATCGGACATCAACGTGTTTAGTCCTCTCATGATAGACTTGATCCTGGCTAGACATATTGCACTGAGACTATCACAATATATATTAGCCTGATCCTGATGTAGGCCAAAATCTCCAACTAGTCCCTTTAATCAAATTCCCTCTTTAGCAGCCTCCGTTAGTGCTATATACTTTGCTTCAGTAGTGGACAAAGTCACTATAGGTTGTAGAGTTGCTTTCCAACTAACTACATAATGCCCAAGAGTGAAAACATAAGCAGTCATCAACCTCCTACTATCAACATCTCCAGCATAATCAGAATCTGAATAGCCTGTAATCAAATACTCTGTATCACCTCCATAGATGAGACCAACATCAGACGTACATCTCAGGTAATGAAAAATTCGCTTCATAGCCAACCAGTGCTCCTTCCCAGGATTAACCATAAATCAACTAACAACACTAACTGCCTATGCCAGATCAGATCTAGTGCAGACTACGGCATACATCAAACTGCCCACTGCACTAGAGTAGAGAACCTTAGCCATATACTCTATCTCTGCTTCTGACTGTGGTGCGAGTGTAATTGATAGTTGAGCATTCGCTGCACTCGGAGTATTCAAGGGCTTTGCTGTAGACATGCCAAATCTGGACAGTACCTTTTCAATATAGCTCTTCTGTGATAAGAAAAGCTTATTCTGAGCTCTATCCCTGAAAATCTCCATTTTCAGAATTTTCTGTACTGCACCTAAGTCTTTCATGTCAAACTCTGTACTGAGAAGACCTTTCAATTTCTGTATATCAGTTTTGTTCCTCGTAGTTATGAGCATATCATCTACATACAGAATCAAGTAGATCATCGAACCATCTTCAAGTTTGTTGTGATATACACAACAATCATACTGACTTCTGTTGTAGCCGAACTCAATTATATAACTGTCAAACCTTTGGTACCACTGTCGAGGAGATTGCTTTAATCCATACAAGGATTTCTTCAATTTGCACATATAATCTTCTTTTTCCGGAACATGGAATCCATCTTGCTGAGTCATGTAAATCTCTTTCTCTAACTCTCCATGTAGGAAAGATGTTTTCACGTCTAACTACTCAAGTTCTAAGTCCTGATGTGCAATCATTGCTAGTAGGACCCTGATAGAAGTGTATCTGACCACTAGTGAGAAAATTTCAGTGTAATCTACTCCTTCTCTTTGAGTGAACCCTCTTGCAACAACACGTGCTTTATACTTGATGCCTTCAGCTGGAGAAATTCCTTCCTTCCTTTTAAAAACCCATTTGCAAGTCACAATCTCTCTTTGGTGGCCGTTTGACCGGTTCCCAGGTGCCGTTCTTGTGTAACAACTCCATTTCATCACCCATTGCAGCAAGTCATTGAGCTGACTTACTGCCTGAAATAGCTTCTGTATAGGTGGAGGGCTCAAGAAAATCCACCTCCTCAGCAACCTGAAATGCATAGTTTACAAAATCCCGATACTTGCTGGGAGGTTTTACTCTCACTCTTCTCGCACGATCATAAGCAATACCGTGCTGCTAAGTTTCTGATGCAGTATGGGATATAGGTGGCAAACGTTCTGGTGAAGCAGGTTCTGAAGACTCTACTTCTGTAAGAGGTTCAGTTTCAAAGGATAGCTGTTGGTGATCATCAAATTGCTGCTGTGATTCAAAACCATTTTGAATGATTTGTAGCTCCACCTGTTTATCAACACCTGCACTTTCTTTAACAACAGTCTTCACAGGAGGGTTGAGCATAGAGTTTTCATAAAAAATTACACTTCTGCTAAGTATAACTTTCTTTTCTGAGGGTGACCAGATTCTATACCATTTAACCCCATCTTCATATCCCAGAAACACTCCCTTTTTAGCCCTTGGTTCTAACTTGTCCTCACTGACATGATAATACGCAGTACAACCAAAAGCCTTCAAATTTGAATAAGTAGGGGACATATTAGACCACACTTCATATGGTATCTTGCAGTCTATACCTGTATGAGGTGCACGCTTGATCAAGAAACAGGCTGCTTCCGCCCAGAACCTCCTTGGCAGCCCACAAATGTGGGGCAACCTCATGTGGATGATTTCTTTTAATTCATCGATTATGTGTTTAGAATAGCAGCTTTTTTCATATGGGCGTATTATTCCTCATCCTTAGCTGTCTCTTTTACTTTAACAGAGGTCAGGTTTGGTCCCCCTCCAATTTGCTGTACTCTTTCTCGGTATAAATAAATTAAGGGATGGCATCCCGACTCCAATTTGGGGCTTTGCCAAAAAAAAAAAAAGCATACACCATGCTCTCTCTAGAAGTGTTTTATTCATGCGTTCTGCTACACCATTTTGTTGTGGTGTGTGTCGAACTATGCGGTGCCGAGCAATTCTTTCATCTTTGCAGAACTTATCGAACTCTTTTGAACAGAATTCCAGACCATTAGCAGTTCGTAGACTTTTGATCTTTTTTCCTGTTTGATTTTCCACTAAAGCTTTCCACTGCTTGAAGTTCTTGAAAGTTTCACCTTTTCCTTCATAATGATTACCCAAGTCATCTTTGAGTAATCATCAATCATGGATAAGAAATACCAATAGCCTTCCAAAGACTCAACTCGTGAAGGGCCTCAACAGTCAGAGTGGATGTAATCAAGCGTGCCTTTTGTCCTGTGAATTTTCTTCCCAAACTTTCTACGATGTAGTTTATCGAAAGTACAGTTTTCACAGAATCCAAGATCGGTGACCTTGTGACCTTCTAGAAGATCACGTTTAGACAGAATCTGCATCCCCCTTTCGCTCGTATGACCAAGCCTAATGTGCCACAACTTGGTCATATCAGACCTGCGATCTTCAGAAGATGCAACAGCAGCGGCGGTAGAACTTGTTAGCGTAAAACCTTGTAAGATATACATGGTACTATGCTTAACTCCTTTCAGGACCACTGATGAACCTTTTCTGATGCACAATTCTCCACCTTCCCTTTTGAAACTAAAACCCTTACTATCTAGAGCACTAAGTGATATCAGATTCTTTGTCATTTGTGGAACGTGCCTGACTTGGTTCAGTGTGGCAACTTTTCCAGCATGTGTCCTAATCTAAATAGAACCAATCCCAACCACTTTGCAGACAGAACTATTAGCCATTAAGACATTTCAGCCATCTATCTGCTCATATGTTGTAAATCATTCTCTGTTTGGACATATGTGATAGGATGCTCCAGAATCAAGAACCCACACATGAGAGTGATGAGTTGGTTCGTTTGCAACTAGGGCCAGGTCTTCTTCTGAATTTATCGCTTCCTTTTCTGCAACTGAAGCTGAAGCGTGTTGTTTTTCCTACTGTTTCTTCTTCTTGGGACAATCAGATTTTCAATGACCCTTTTCCTTGCAGTAGTTACAGAC
The DNA here is from genome assembly GCF_036785885.1 of Coffea arabica. Lineage (NCBI taxonomy): Eukaryota > Viridiplantae > Streptophyta > Magnoliopsida > Gentianales > Rubiaceae > Coffea > Coffea arabica. The sequence continues at coordinate 32,292,358 of NC_092313.1, forward strand.
ATCATCCGGGTTGGGACCTTTAGAGAACTGCTTCTTATTTTCGGACTTCTTTTTTCCCAATTTTTCTTTACCACTGCTGACAACTAGACCAGCAGCCTGATTATCTGTAACATTACCAGCGGCCTTATGGCGCAACTCCCTACTATATAGTGCTGATCTTACTTCTTCTAGAATCACAGTATCTTTGCTGCTAATAAAATGCTAAACAAAGTTCTCATACAATAACAGTAGAGACACTAACAGAATCAACGCGGCATCTTCATCCTCAATTTTCACATTAATATTACGCAACTCAAGAAGAATCGTATTTAATTGATCTAAATGTTCTCGAAGAGAAGTACCTTCCTGCATACGCAGATCGAACAAACATTGCTTTAGGAGCAACTTGTTGGTTAAGGACTTCGTCATATAGAAACTTTCAAATTTAACCCACAAACCCGCAACAGTTTCTTCACCGGCGACCTCAGTGATGACATCATCTGCCAGGCAGAGCATGATTGTCAAGTGAGCCTTTTCTTCCAGACTCATCGACTCTTCAGCAACGGAATCCGATTTCTTCTTCGTCAGCGGACTCCACAGACCCTGTTGCTTTAACAGAGCCCGTATCTTGATCTGCCATAGACTGAAACTATTTCTCCCGGTGAACTTGTCGATCTTGATGTTCAATGCAGACATATTGTTGCGAGATCCGACCCCTAGGATGAACCAAGAGCTCTGATACCAGTTTGTTATAACAGATGCAGCGGAACAGATTGAACAAAACAAGAACACAAGAACAAACTTGGGGGAAATCAGATTTTTATTAGGGTTTCGAAGCGTATCAGAGTTACATTCAGAATGAATATAAGATGTATATATATATATACAACCAAACGGACTGGACCCAAACATAGGTCCAAAACCAAGACCCAAAATAAAAACGGACACGGTAACTAAGCTATACTAGCTCAGCGAGGGTCGAAGACTAGATTCAAGGCTTCCCAACAACATTGAATAATCCTTGTCAGAAATGCTTATTTACCACACTTGCTGTGTCCTTGAGTCCAATAATTCTTTCCTGCCTAAGAAAAGTCATTCACAGTGCATTTGACAATTCAGCTAATTCAATAATTGGAGACGTCATGCAAATTCTTTTCCCCCACTCGATCTTGATCTAATAGTTGTGTCGCGACAGTATCCAACTATCCATATTGGCCTACTGGTGGCAGCCCTCTTTGTAGCAAATATATTGACAAACAATAAGCATGAACATATCTAATTTGATGTAAAACTAATCAGTAGAATTATGGGAGGGGTCTTTGTGTAAAACAAGAAATTTTTGCAAAATAGAATCTAAAGAAAGAATTAAAGGAGAAAATATACTTTTCGTTTGCTTGCTAACTAATTTCAACTTAAAATTATAACTATAATTTTATACACTATCAGCATAAATAGATAAATCTATGTTTAAAAGATTAAATTAAAAATAGCTTCCGCATAAGCATGATTGATCTTCACTTGCAGTTCTTAAGTAATTGAGGGAAGCTTATAATAATATAATAAATATGTGCATTTTGAATAAGAGTCACTACCATATAAGAATCAATTTCAACTTTCGTAGTGTTGTTGATTAATCACATCAAAGGACAAATTTTTCTCCCCAGTCAATGATCATATATTCCCACCATCAAAAGGGTGCAGGGCAGTTGTTAGCCACAAAATTGCTCCCTGGCCCATGTATTTGCTCAGTTTCCATTATTTTCTTTCAGACTACGTTCTAATTTCTTTGCCTATAAATTTTCTGTATATTCTGTGAACAACAATGAACTTCGATCACAGGTTCTACACCAAACCTTCCTGGCATCATTCCTCAATATCACCACAAAAGGAGTCGAGAGGTAGAGAAGCTTCATCCAGTGCAGGACTGACTATAAGTACCAAGCCCGATACCGTTTGACCGTAAGCTTCATTTTTCTTCAAATTCTTTTCTTCATCAAATTTTGCAAATTCTATTGAATTCTGTTAAAATTCGTCACATATGGTCGTTACAATCATCTCTTTTTTTTCCTTTTGCTTTCAGAAAAAGATGGAATTTTATTATGATCGTCGATTAAGTGTTACAAGAGGAAACCTCAATTAAATCAAGAACTACTATTCAACTAATACACTACTAAGCCAATTCCCGATTATCCTTTGTGTCGCCCTAAGTTCTAATTATCTTAAACGTTTCAATATTGTAAATTAGATAAATTGGAGGTGAAATTGGTGTAACTCAAATCTGTATCAACTTTGAATTTTGGTTTTCAAACTCTCTGATTCCCATCAGAAACTTGTTTTTTTCGCTGTTGATATAATGATTTTAGGGTAATTGTTATTGGATTTATACATGATTGCAAAACGATAAACTAATAATATGAATAATAATGATCAGAGTGAGGGAAAAAAATATTATTTAATAGTGTGGTTCTTACATTTTTTTTTTACCAATTTCTATCCTATTGTTTCAAATGTTATGTGCTGACTGCTCTCATTTTTTAAATGTTTGAATAGTCTTTATTCCTTTTTTTACATTTTCCTTCTTTTTTCCCCCCTTTCTGAAAGTTCAATTCCATTTGAATAGGGACTCAAAATGCTATCCTATGCCTATTTATTAATTACCAAAAAAGGGAAAATTACTTGTACTTCTCGTGATTTAGTGTTTTACTATATAACTTCCCTATGGTTTAAAAACATATATATCACCTCCTTATGGTTTAGGTTAAAGTATTACTGTCAGTTTTTTTTATTAAAACTAATAGTGAATAGTAAAAAGTCAAAGTCAAACTAATAAATTGACAAATTCATCCTTTCACTGCTTTTTTTTCTTTTTTTTCCTTTTCTATCTTTTTTTTTTTTGGAAAGAAAAGAGATGATTTTGAAAACCTATACTTTGACTTACAAAATCTTAATTTTCTCCAAATACAAAAGAGATGGAAGGGAACAAAAAAAAAAATAAGAAACAAAAAAAGAAGGAAGGGAAATATAAAACAAATATATAGGAAACAAAAAATATCAAAATTTTTTTACTACAAATATCATTATAGGTTTTTAAACCAAATCTTTAATCGTATTTTCTAGTTCTTATTCATCTATTTGTTATTTCAATTTCTTCTTTTTATGTTTGGAAGGAAAAAAATAAATAATAAAAGGGAATTTATCAATTTATTAGTTTGACTTAAACTTTTTACTATTGACGGTTAGTTTTAACGGAGAAACTAATAGTGATACTTTAATTCAATTCATGATGGAGTTATATATAGGTATTCAAATCATACTGGGGTTTATGTGGTAAAATACCAAATTACAAGGACTAAAGGTAATTTATCCAAAAAAATCAAAAGTCAAAATGCGCATGTTGGACAACTTTTGTCTCCAATTCCTGTTTTACTAATGCATATCGATTAAACAAAAACATCAAATGAAGCCACACCAAATGAACTATTGTTCACGTTCTTTCTTTCTTTCTTTCTTTGAGCTTGGCTTTTCCCAAACAAAATTATTGCAGGTCTCTCTCTCTCTCATTGGTTTCCTTGTGCAAGTCGCTTTCACTTTTACCTGTGCCTGGATATATGGCTGATGCCTTAGTGGCAGGCTCATTCCTCTCCGCTTTCCTTCAAGTGCTATTTGATAGGATGGCTACGCCGGAATTCGTGAATTTGTTTCGTAATCGGAAGGCCGATGATGATCTCCTCAAGAAGCTCAAGAGCGAGTTACGCACTGTTGGAGCCGTGCTCGATGATGCAGAGAACAAGGAAATACGGAACCAATATGTCAAGGACTGGCTTGAAGAGCTTCATGATACATTTTATCAAGCAGAGGATTTACTCGACAGAATCAACACTGAAGCTCTGCGAATTAAGGTAGAAACTGAGTACCAAAGCTCAACTAGCACTTGTACATCTTCGGGTGATGAATTTCTTAGGAGGATCACGCCCGTGATAGAAACAATAGTGGAGAGGCTGGTGGGATATAACAAACAAATTATTCCCTTGGGTTTGCAAGTTCTTCATTCCAGAATACAGTCACATCAAAAATTTGAAACACCTTTGGTTGATGAGACTACATTTTTTGGGAGAGATGCTGATAAAGAGAACATAATTCAAATGTTGCTATCTGAGGATGCAGACACAGACAATTTCACTGTGATTCCAATAGTTGGACTGGGTGGGCTCGGTAAGACCACCTTGGCTCAAATGGTTTACAAAGATTCAAGGGTGACAGAGAGTTTCCCTACCAGGGCATGGGTCTTCGTATCAGAAGAATATGATACTACCACGATAACAAAAGAAATCCTAAGGCAACTCGGCATTTCTTTTGGTGAGAGTGACAACTTGTTCTCCCTTCAAGTGAAGCTACGAGGTGGCCTAACTAAGAAAAAGTTCCTTCTTGTTCTGGATGATGTTTGGAATAGTAACTACAATGAGTGGGATAATTTAAGGACCCCTTTCAAATGTGGATCACGTGGAAGTAAGATCATTGTTACAACACGGGATCAGAATGTTGCAAGGATGATGGCCAAAGAAAGGTCAATTCATTATTTGGATTACATGCAAGAGGAAGATTGCCGGTCATTATTTAAGAAGCATGCATTTGAAAATAGAGATGCCAATGAAAATGCAGAACTTGAATCAATAGGAAACGAAATTGTGGAGAAGTGTGGAGGGTTGCCTTTGGCTGTGAAAACAGTTGCAGGTGTTTTGCGCTCCAAAACAACCCCTGAAGAATGGAAAGAGATTTCAATAAGTGAAGAGTGGACTCAAATGGATAATCCAAATGGCCCCCTGCCAGCATTGAGATTAAGCTACATTCATCTTCCTTCCCATCTTAAAAGGTGCTTTGCTTATTGTGCTGTGTTCCCCAAAGATTACCAGTTTAGAAAAGAGGAAATTATTCAGTTATGGCAAGCTAATGATCTTTTAGGGTATCCTGGAGAAAATAAAAGAAATAAATACGAGGGTGAAAAGTGCTTTCATGAACTGAGAATGAGGTCCTTATTTGATCAGTCAACTGATTTCTCCATGCATGACCTTATGAACGATTTGGCTAGGTCTGTTTTTGGTAAATATTGCCTTAGGTTGGAAGATCATCAGCAAGGCGATGCTACAATATCTAGTGCAAGACATTTTTCATACCATCCTAGTGATTATGACACATTTCATAAGCTTAATCTCTGGAGGGAGAATAAGAATATAAGAACATTCTTACCATTGAGAATGGGTCAAGATTGGGATAATACGGGTTTACTGAGTAACAAATTCTTAGAGGATACCTTGCCCCAGTTCATATCTTTAAGGTTTCTATCCTTGTCTTGTTATCGTAATATTGTGAAGTTACCAAACTCTTATAGTGGTTTGAAACAACTTCGATTTCTGAATCTCTCTTCAACGGGAATAAAGGAGCTACCGGAGTGGATATGTAGTTTCTATAATCTACAAACTTTGTTGTTGTCAAACTGCGAAGAACTTGAAGAGTTGCCGGAAGATCTGGGAAAGTTAATTAACTTATGTTGCCTAGATATTAGTGGAACTCCATTGAAGAAAATGCCACCACAAATGGATAAACTAGAAAATCTTCAAGTCTTGACTGCTTTTGTCATAGGCAAGGATAGTGATTCGACAATTAAGGAGTTGGGCAAGCTTCCTATGCTACGTGGTAAGCTAATGCTCTCTGGGCTGGAAAATGTTTCCAGTGGTAGGGATGCATCCATGGCGAACATGGAAGGTAAGGAACACCTTGACGAGTTAACTTTGGAGTGGAATGGTGCTATCAATGATTCACAAGTTGTGAGAGATGTATTTGATAATTTACAACCTCATTCAAGCATAAAGCATCTCAATATCATAGGGTATGGCGGGACAACATTTCCAAATTGGCTAGGCAATCCTTCACTAAGTCGTTTGGAATCGTTGAGTCTATCTAATTGTGAAAATTGTTTCTCCTTGCCTGCGCTTGGGCTGCTACAGTCCTTGCAATCACTTGAAATTGTTGGAATGAGTTATATATTAGATTTGGCAGAGAATTTTTATGGAGACATCAGTGTAACCAAACCATTCCCATCTCTGAAAAAGTTGAGAATAGAGAAATTGCCAGAGTGGGAGAAATGGCACATACCGGAAGGTGAAATCTTCAATAGACTCGAAGAGTTTCGTATAATTGACTGTCCCAAATTGATTGGAGAACTTCCCCGACAACTTTCATCACTGCAAAGCCTTGAGATATCTGGCTGCGACAATCTTGTGCATCCCAGTGGTCGATTGAGCATCTTCAATGGAGAAATCCGACAAAATTTTTCATCTCTTCGTGAATTGAAGATTTCAGCGCTAAAAAATTTGAAAGAGTTGCCGCTACAGCTCAACCAATCATCCAAACTTGAGAAATTGAGAGTTGATGATTGTGGGTCTCTCTCACCCTCGCACATGAGTAGACCACCTGCCTCACTTAAATCACTCAAGTACAAGAGATTTTGCAATTTGGAATTGGAGAGTTCAAGCGGGGAGGATGGTGGGACCTTGGAGTATTTGACATTAACAAATTGTGACTTTGTCAAAGTCAAAGTCGAGTGGCTTGCCTCGTTTCCCATGCTACAACATCTTCGTATTATAAACAGCAAGAGTATTGAGATGCTTTCGGTTCCTGCTACACCTGCACCTGGGATTGGGAATCAGAGTGGTAGTGTGATGCCGTCACTCCATTATTTACAGATCTTCGGCTGCGATGATCTAATAATGTCTTTTCCAGAGGGAGGATTGGCAGCCCCCAATCTAACGATGATTTGCATCGCCAATTGTGAGAAGCTCACGTTTCTACCGGAATCCCTCCTCCCATCTCTTCAAACTCTGCACATACACAATTGTCCAGAAATTGATGGCTTCCCAGAAGGGGGTTTGCCCTCCAGCCTACAAAAACTTTCCATCGACAATTGCAAAACACTCATGAGTCGCAGGAGAGGGTGGGGTTTGGAGAAACTCCCCTCTCTCACGCACTTGACAATTGAGGGTCCCTATGATGAAGTAGAGTCGTTTCCAGAGGAGGACTGGCTGCTGCCTTGCACGCTTCAAGATATCACGTTACACCGCTTTTATAATCTGAAAGTGCTAAACTATTCGAGTCTTCGACACTTCACCTCTCTTCAATGGCTAGACATCCGCTGCTGCCCTGGACTCCTATCCTTACCAAAAGAGGGACTGCCTGCCTCTCTTACCGCACTAGAAATCTACAACTGCGAACAGTTGGGACCAAGGTTAGAATGGGAGAAAGGACAAGACTGGACCAAGGTTGCCCACCTCCCCTACCTAATAGTCGATCATGAGCTAGTTCCTTAATGATGATGCTGGTTATTGGTGAGGGCTTGCCTCCCAGAGTTACAAGACCCTCATCATCATCTATTTATATAATTAAAGGTACTTCTTTGTTTTTCAATTTTTTCTTTTCTTCATATATTTTATTTTCTTCGAATACTCTGAAGCTTCAAAAGGTAAAATCACAACTAATTAGTGCATCTTTTGTTGAGATTGCATTGCGAATTGCCTATTGTGAATAACTACGATGTGCTGAAAGGACAATTGAGGTAGTGGTCTTTACTGATGCAACAATCTCATGATATATTACTTTCTAGCTATAGATTTCATCATTTGTATTACTTTTTCAACATTTTGTTTGAAAAAATAAGAATCCATGCTTTTGGGTCATTTTTGCACTGTAGATTCCAATCAAGTAGGCCACCAACCCAGGCAGACAAATGTTTTCCACGGTAACTGTTGATGGAGAAAGAAGACCTTCAATGTTCGATAACGTATCTACAATAATTAGACTATTCTTGAAATTGCTAAATGTTTTATGTGCTTTCTTTGATGCACTCAATAAATTTTTATTTTAAGCTATAATCTCATTTTGCCTGACTTGTTAATGTGCTTGTTTTGTAATTATTTAATTCTATTGTAAACTATAATAAAACACAATTAGCTTCATTAAGGAGTGGATATAAGTTACTCGAATCTTGTCAAAATTTGACGTATCTGCCAGGACATGGATTGCTCTGTCCTAGTCGAGGTGATAGACCATTCTCAGTACTCTGAGGACCATCATTGCTCTATCTTCGGCCATTGTAAAATGGGGGCCAGTAACCTTCATTTTTGTAGTAGGTTAGTAGAATGGGGGCCATTGCAGAGTTACTAACATTTTTTTTGGAGTAGAGAAAGAAAGAAGATTGGCACAAGGAAGCTCGTATTTCAAGGATCTCAATGACAAACTTACACTATGATCAGTCATGCACTTTCAGTTTACATTGTCATGCACTTACAGTTTACATTATGAATTTTATTTTTTGGTTCGTTGGCACTTCGGTATGTTTCCCTGACATCAAGATTTGTTCTTCCTCTGTGCCATAGTTATGGTAACTTTTAAAAATATTTTGAACACTTCACAGGACAATGTAATGCAAATATTTCGCAAGTTTTAGTCAACTCCAATTAGAGAAACTGTAACGCACCCATTCTATATGAGTATTTGTTCTTGATGACATCATTAAAAAGTTTTTTTCCCCCTTTTTCTGTTAATTCCTGAATTTTCTTTATTTCTTTCTGCATCATTATGTTACTGCAACACATCTTTTCTAAGATTTCTCCAAGCTAAATGCTTCCATACCAATTACACCTATTTTAAACTATTCCAGAACTTTCTTTTGCATACTTCATATTCAATTTGAGGTTTTTTGGTTAATTGAACAATTTTTTGTCGTGAGATGCAGTTAACCTCCACATATCTTTAGCTTGTTTTTTCATACAGCAAATAGACCAGTATGGAAACCATCAACCAGAATATGACGAGTTGGAACCAATCATGCATATATGTTTTTCAGGCCACAACATTATACTGTCATTAATCATCGCAGTAAGGTAAGGTTTTTAGATCTAGAATTGTCGTGGCCTCTTCAAAATATAGTCTAGACTTGGGTGCTTTATGTTGGTTGGGAATGTTATCACTGGTTTAGATATGAGAGTAGTAGGAATTTCAAAGTAACCATTGCTAGCTAGACATTTATTTATTTCTGATTCTGCATTCATGAAGAGTTTAGTAAATTGATTTTGACACAATAGGATGGGGTAAAAAGACAAAAAAATTAAAATAGCAAGAATGCATATTTAAGTTGATGAGACTTTTGGCTTGATTTCATCCTTATTTGAGTTTGCCTGAGTGTTGTGTAAGTTTTGAACTATGTGAGATCCTTCTACACAAAGAGATTATAACCTTTGATGAGTACCTTTCTTTGTTTGATACTCATCATCAATTATGCTAATTATAGTTTCCTGAGAATTGTAAAACATTGAACTTCAGTTGACTTATTTTAGCCCTTGGTAATAAGAAAAAGAGAGTATGCAATGCATAGCAAAATTGAAGTGGTTTCTTGGCTATGGTTTTTCCTCGTAAGCTTTTCCTCCATGAGAACAAATGCTACATTCTAACTCTTTGCTTTGCGATTGCATTTTCTTTTTTCTTACCACCTCTTTTATAGCTTGTTTAGTAATAATATGCTGCATGATCCATCTTTAGTGCTCTGCTTCACCTCGCTGATATTTTCGTATTTACTATATCCAACAAGATATTAGGTATGCTATACTTTGTGTTGTTCGTAATTATTTGTATACATCCTTATAGAGCTTGATAAATTGGAATAAATTTCTGCATTCAATTACTCCTCCTGAACAAAGGATTGGTTCTCAAAAGAGGGAATTCTTATAGCTGATGTCATTGCAACATTTCAAGTTCTACGTTGATCTACTCTTTTGCAGAAAGAGGATTTTCAGCTTTCAATTTGTAGCAGATTACTCTCATCAAGTGCCAGAAGCTCAAGTTGCTGCTTGAATGGATACAATCCCCCATCCCAACTCTTTGATATTTGAGACTAGACATTTGTCTTGAATTTGAGAGCTTCGCAAGAGGTGCTTTGCCCTCTAGCCTACATTCTCTTGAGATCTCCTATTGCGAAAAGCTCATGAATCACCAAAGAAAGCAGGCTTTGGAGAGACTCCCTCTCACAAACTCGACCATTTGTGATAGCTATGAAGTAGAATTGTTTCCAGAGGAGGATTGCCTGCTGCCTTACACACCTGAATCTCTCGGATGATGGAGCCTTAAGAATCTGAAAATGCTAAACTATTCAGGTCTTTCACACCTCACCTTTTTCTTCAAAAGATAAAAATCATGTACTACACTCAAGTCCTTATCAAAATAGGGGCTGTCTGCCTCCCTCACTACACTAGAAATCTTTGACTGAAACCAAGGATGGAATTGGAAAAAGGAAATCACTGGCTCATTGTTACGGACATCCCTCTATAATAACTGATCAAGAATTAGTCCCTTCATGGAGACACTGGAAGTGTGAAGGATCCCCAAAATTACAAGATCTCCATCATCTCTTTGAACTAATGTACCTTTTCTTTTTCCCTTTAACATTTTTATTCTCTTTGAGTGCTTTCAAGTTCTTTCACATGCTAGCTTCCTCCGTTTGATCTTTTGGTATAATACAGTAGGAATTCTGTATTGTGAATAAATGGAAGGCTAAATTCTTTGGCCTTTCTTCTACACGTTTCTTCAATTGTTATATGCTGATGGAGAAAGAAAACCTTCAATGTGTTGTTAGCCATCTATAATTGTTAAGACTGTTCTGAAGATTGCTCAAAGTCTTCTATGTGCATGCTTTACAATTTTTTGTTACTTTTCTAAGCTATAATAGAAAAAAAATTTCATCTTTTTAGCAGCAGTCCGGGAGTGCTCTAATTTTATCCCAGTCTGTTGTATATGTGAGGTGTAGAATTGTTCTCTCTCTATCCAAGGAATGCACCTCATTATTGATCTCAACTTCAGCCATTGCCAAAAATGGGCTACCTATCTTGCCCTTTATGGCAGAAATCAAAAGCTGCCCGCATCCATGACACTGCAGGAGAGAAGATGATTGGTCCAGTGTTGCTCATAATTCGAGGATGTCAAGGATGAACTCATTCTATGATCAGTTACGCACTCGTAATTTCTTTGAAGGTAAATTATTTTTCTTTTGGCATGTTGCAATTCATTGGCTTTTCATTATGTTCTCCTGATAATTATTAGGAGCACCAAGATCTGAGCTTTCACTTATGCCACAGTTGAAGTGAAGTCTTAAATTTGTTTTGAACAGACAGCATAGTACAATAAAATGCAAAAATTTCGCAAGTTATATTAAACTCAACTTAGGAAATTATTACTTATCTGCACTATATTAGTATTTGTTTGTGATGATACCATTGTTGTTTTACTTTCTATCCCTTCTCCATTAACTCCATTTGAACTGCTGCCCCATTGTTAATCTTCATGAGCTACTTGATCTTTTTACCTGTGATGACTTTTTTGGTCATCATAACTTTTTCCCATTATTATTGAAGGCCATCCTGGTAACATTGGAATCTTTGAAATGAACTTTAGTTGAAGGCCATCTTGGTAATATTGGAATCTTTGAAGTGAATTTCGGTTGAAGTCCTTGAGAATAGAAAAAAGACTTCTTTCTAGCATTTAACCCGCTTAAACCATGTGATGTATCAATTGGATCAAGCTTAATTATCAAGTGAAAATATCTAATCAGGTTGTCTTATTATTGGTTGAAAAGTGGTTCAACATCTTGACGCTTGGAGAACTTGGTCAGTTGATCTTAGGTCCTATAGATGTCAACAGTTGTTTCATATCCAGAGTTGGTTGACTTCATTTGAGCTTAAGTTGAGAGGATACCTGGTAAGAGCCATATTATCATCGTTACATGTTTTTGATTATTGATACCTTAATATTTAGTAGCACACATTTTGTCATTTCGAATTTCATATGTATGCTCCCAGAATGTCGATAGCATATGAAGTTCAATGATATCTTCAAGTTGCCTTAGGTGTGTTCTGCTATCTGCTTCTTTTTTTATTTTTTTATTTTTTAATGTAAGTGGAAGGATTCAAACCCAAGATTTCTTACTTACACTTCCTTCCCCTAAACCACCCAACCCATACCCTCCCGGCTTCTTTCTAACTCTTTTCACCGAACTTTCTTAAAAAACACATGTTTGCTTTTATATATAATAACACATGTTAAACAGGACTAAAAAGACGAAATAGGAAGAGATTGTGGATTTGAATGTAGGAAATGAGAAATTGAAGGGATAAGGCAAAGCCTGGCAGCTCCTTTTGCATTTAATACAAATTGTCACGAGTTCCAATCGTGTTATCATTTGCCTATTTGTCTTGGAAAGCATATTTCCTTTAAGAGTACTTTGTACATGCAAGATGTATTGGGGCATACAAAAAATCCTTTTCTGTATAGTTTTATCTCTGTCATAAAACTTGCTCTTAGATGAAAATGTTGCTTACCATTAATGTTGTTAGTTCCTGTAGGTCCTTCACTCTCTTTCTGCATAAATTTGCCATGCAGAATATCTATCCTGACATTTTTTCAGGTTAAATACTTCCATACCTAGTACTCCTATTTTAACTATTGCAGTGCTTTCTGTTGTACCTTCCATTTTTAACTTATCGTTTTCTGGTAAATTAAGGATTTTTGCTGGTAAGATGTTGGTTTCCCTCGAATATCTTTGGCTTCCTCGGTCTATCATTATTCCTTGGTTCTTGCTATGACTTTCTAAATAAGGTCCAGGCTTGTGTGCTCTTTGTTGATTGCAGTGGTATTGACCCTTTTTGACTTGGTAGCATTAGGAATGCAAAAGGCATGATTGCTGGATATTTATTTGTGTTTGATCCTAAATAGATAAAGAGTTCATCAAATTAATTTGGAGAGAGAGGGGTGCAAAAAGAAAATGAGCAGAAAATCAGTGATGAATATTTGTGCGGATGAAAGTTATGACTTAATTTCATTCTAATTTTCACCTTGTATTTGTCTGATTGTTGTCTAAATTTTCAACTTTCCAAGATCTTTCTATACAAAGAGGGAATAAATATCAGAGAAGTACATTTTTGACACTAACCGTCAACAATTCCGGTAATAATTATAATCAACAGAAAAAGGATATAAAACTTCAGGTCACTTATTTTAACCCTTGGTAATAATAAACAGAAAGGAAACAATACATACTGAATAATCATTTTTTCTAAAAAAGGAAAAGACAACTAATTTGAAGTGGTTGCTAATATCTCTTCCCCTTGTATGGTGTCCTCATGGAGCGCAATTGACTGCATTCTATCTCTGGATAGCTTATTTAGTTATGTACTTGTGCCATAATCCATCTCTAATGCTCTGCTCCACTTCTGATATTTTCATATTTACCCTATGCAACAAGATATTCTAGGTACATTGCACTTGTGTTCATTGTAAATATTTTCGTATGTCCATGTAGACCTTTGATAAATTGGAATGAATTTGTGTAATTCAAGCATGCTTCTTGAAAAAAGAACTGGTACTCAAAGAGGCCATTCCTTAACCAGTAAGTAGGGGGTCACCAATGGTTGCTGTGAACAGGTATTTTGGGAGAAAAACATCTAGTCACTGTATTATGAGTGACCAACTAGTATTTATAGGAGTACAAATCTAATAAACTATTTACAAGAATACCCTTACTAATTTATTATTTACAAGAATACTGATATTCTCCTAACAGTTGCCTTTCCTGCTCTTCCTCTTTCCACATTCTCCATAGGAATTAGACAAAATTTTGGAAGACAAATCATTGTTGTATTTGATAATTCTTTGCAGAATTAGGATTATGATCATTAATGCCTCCTTGCAAAAGTATATTCTGCATGGAGCTCAGTTCGCTACTTGCAAAGATGCAAGCCCTCCTTGGACCTTTGTGTTAAAAAAAGTGGCAGCATCATGTAATTGAGATCTTTTAAGTAACTTATTGCCTCCAGACTTTGACCATATCCTTTTGATGGTGGATATTGCAGAGTTTCCCTTCTTGCTGAGAATGCAAGGTTAATGGCACCGATGAAGAAGAATCATTTTTATAACATCGGCAACTGTCTTGCACCCTCGCAATCTTTTTCACTCGGAGAAGCATAAGAGCTGAAGCACAATGACCTACAAGTGTCTTCAACACTTCACCTAGCTTGAAGATATGGAAATTGCTGACTGCTTGTAGCTCTAGTCACTACAAAAAGAATTGATCGCGACCTCCGGGCTCCCATTATGCATGAAAAATGTGGTGTTCATTGCTCGCATTACTACATAATAGGAGAAAGGGAGGGGAACGGTTGGCCCGAAGGTTCAACAATTGTTGCAAAATCAACAATTTTTCAATTTTTGAGATGATATTCTTCTTCCTTTTTCGGTTCATTCCTCCATAGTCACTTTTTACATTGGATCATAAAATTCTCTGCCTTTTTGTATACAATTAACAGTAAGGGCTCATTGTCTACAACTAATGTGATGGCTCTGAAAGTACTATAACTGTCTTGTTATCCGCTGGAGGGAGGTGGTTGGCAAGCTCAGTAGGGCTTGAAGCAGCTTGAATGGGTATTTCAGCTGTGTACATCTGTATCTATAAACTTAACTTTTGGAAAATTTCTGATTTTAGCAAGTATGTGGAGGTGGATTTTTTTTCTAGAGGAGCGGATATCGCTTAGGAATAGCTTTTGTTTTAAATAACTTTCTATGGTTAAATTGAAAGCAGCTAGACAATATTATATATAGGTTCTCAAAAAATGTCATTATGAAAAGATGAAATATAGCTGTTATGTTCATTACTAAACTTATTGAAAAGATGAAATATAACCAAGGTATATCTTTTTGATTTGAGGGTGACTTGATCATCAAAGGAAGAATTAGGCCACAAATTAGGATATATTCTGGTAAATGAAATATAACCAAGGTATGTTCCTAAGAAAGGATCATTGCACAGAAATAAATTACATCTTTCAAAAAATGAGCATTCATGAATTCTATAAACCTAGAAAAAGATATGTTCATCATCACTCGAGGCTAGTTTGTTCTTCATGCTCAGCCAAATGGTTGGCTTTTTGTTATTTTACTCATGCCTTTTGGAATTCCGTTAACTCAATTTTCAAACTGAATATGTGCCATCTGTATGTGGTGATCAACTAAGGGCATTAAATAATGATATACTTTCTCTGTTTCATACATTGCCACATGCAATCTTTTCTTGCACTTGAATTTGTGTCATTCTCAGCAGAACATTGATGACGTTTGCTTCTCAATGAGTAGGATGAATTGTACCTTCTTTTAGCGGCTTCATCCTCAAAAGATTCAAGTTTGCAAGTACATTTGCATACTAAGCATCATTGCTCTCTTTACCTTACAGTATCATAATAATATTGTGATGCGGATACTTGCAGAATTATTGTTCTCTTTCTAAAGCATGATGTTTCAGACATGTCTTTTAGAATAATTTACTTCATAAATTTCTTTGAGATGTATGAATGTCTGATTAAAAGGATTTGTATTACCTCGCAAAGCTCTTCAAGGTTCAGCTAAAAATTTTTTGATGTGAAAGCTTGATTTTTATGATCATCCTAAACAGATTCAATGCCATTCTAGCTAATCTTTGTGATTTCATCACTAGATTTAAACTTCTAGGAGTAAAAGCTGCATCCTTAATAAGTGCATATTTTGCATGTTTTAAGTGTGTTTTATTAGTTAGTTTTGGTGTGTTTTATTTACTTTTATAGAGAATCAACTAAGTTTATAGTGAAGTTAAGCATTTTGTGGTTAAAGTTTCAAAAATTGCATATCTATGTGTTTAATGGTGAAAATTTCATGTTTTTATAGGTTTAATGATTCAATCATCAATTGAAATGAAATAAGAAGATATTTGAATATTATTGATGATTTCAAGTAGTTTAAAGAGACATGAAGTACAAAATGTTCAAAGAATGAAATGCAAGTTAGATAGCTTTGACATTTTGTGATATTTCGGCTATATCTTGAGTTACAAGTAGGGCTGCAAACGAGCCGAATCGAGTCGAGTTTTGACCTAATCGAGCCGAGTCTTGACTTAATTTCATTGAACTCGAACTCGAGCTCGATGAGCTAACAATTTCAAGCTCGAGCTCGAGCTCGACTTGATTCGAGTCGAGTTCGAGCTCGAAAAAAATAAAAAATAAATAAAATAATATTGTTTTCTTAATAAATAATAAAATATTAAGGATATATATGTAATTTTACTATTAAAATAAAAAATAAAAAAATATATATACTTAAAATAAAAAATAAAACATATATATATACTTAAAATAAAAAAATAAAAAATATATATATATACTCGAGCTAGCGAGTCGGCTCGCGAGCTAACGAGCTTAATATTTTGAGCTTGAGTTCCAGGTTCGAATTCAACTTGAGCTCAATATTGATCGAGCTCGAGTCGAGCTTGAATCGCGAGCGGTTCGATTTGTTTGCAACCCTAGTTACAAGCATCAAATTAAGGTAATTCTTGGGTCATTTTGAAACTGACATACAGCTCTACATTTCATATGTAGACATCAAAATCTAGTTCATGAGGTTTCCTAATCAAAAAGTCGAAATACAGAAGTGCAATTTTGTTGTCAAAAACTGAAATAGAGTTTTGACTAGTTGAGGGTATTTTGATCATATATTGGTCCATAAAACTCCAAATTAAATGATTCTTAATGCATTGGAAAGATAATTCAAAGATCTACAACTTTTATGTTTTGTACGAGAGCTAATTCTACTTCCATCATCGAGAAAATATCAGTTGAAATTGAACAAAAAAAGAGCAAAGAGAAGACTTGACTAGAGATGAGCGAACCTGCAAAAGAGCAATACATGGGGTATTCAAGGTAGTGTATTCTTCAATTTCGATTGCAACTTGCTCTGCAACTTATGCTCTATTCACACAAGCTTTTTGACTACATTTTCTACCAGGATTCCGGCTGGAAATGAGCAGATAAGAATAGAAACTTGGACAAAGAACCTTTGGTGATTTGAAGAGCCAAAAATGCCAACTAGAGACAACTCTTCTTGAGATTTAATTCCTCTATAAATAGAAGTCTGTGAAAAACATTTTCACAACTTTGGAAAGCTAGAGAAATTCTACTAAAATTTTCTTAGTTCATTAGTTAGAGTAGTCTAGTATAGTTAGTGTAGATTATCCTTCTTGTTTTTGTAGTTAGATTTTGATGAGGAATTGAGGACCAAAGATGGAGAGTTGGATCTCATGTGACAACGATGACTTCTCTCCTATCACTTTCACTTTTGTATTTGAATTCCTATTTAGCTATAATACAAGTTTGGTGTTTGTTTTCATGTTTTGCTAAAGTGTATGCCTAGAGTTATGGATGAACTTTCTATATCTTATTTGTGATATTTATTTGGTTATTGGATGATATTATTTGGAGCAAGTTATTTATCACTTTTACTTTTCTAATCATGATTAATTGGGCATTAATTGTGATAATCGTAAGGTGCTAAATTTATAATGAGAATTGATATTGGACACTAGTTTAAAGAAGTGATAAACTTAGAGAGTTTACTCACGAGAATAGAGGAGCACTTATATGACTTTAGTGACTTGTTTCATGTAATTTCATAGAAAAACTGAACTTGTAGTTAATTTTATAACCACGAGAGTAAATATGACTTAGTTACAAGTATAGTTGATTTACTACAAGAGTAGGTTAAATATGACTTAGTTACAAGTATAATTGATTTACTACAAGAGTAGGTTTCACATACACGAGAAAATTACGCTATAACTAGCCAAGATAATAGCATTCAATCAGACGGTAATTTCACTTGCAAGAGTATTAAGGAATTTCATATCTCTAGAAGTTTTCTATTGTTATTTTTATTACTTTTATAGTGTAGAATTAATTTTTTACATTTGTGATATTCTAAATAATAAAGGAGTTTGAAAATCATCGGTAATTGACAATTTGCCCTGTGGGTTCGACTCTTAATATCCTATACTCAATCACGACTCATATACTTGTGGAAATCGTATGTAGTTTCTACCGTACATGTCATGTAAACTATAAGCTAATCATGAAATATTTAGAATTTTATAAATGTAAAATTTGACTGTGGATGAGCTAATTGATAGATGTATACCCGCGCTCATCAATGCTCAATTTTTTAGCATTGCACTACTCTACATTACCGTGTATTTCTTATAGAATATATCTAGGCATATTTGTAACTTAATTGCCTTGATGCAATTTGAAGGCCTCCCATAGAATCTCAAAGAGGGACCAGAGAGAACAGAGCTGCTTGAAATCAGAAGAGCCGCTACCAACTTTCCTCTATGTAGCTAAAAAAGGACGCTCTGCTGCACTGAAGACCCTCAAGTACATAAACCCTGCAAAAGGTTTTTGTAATAATGACTTGATCATATGCTAACTGTATTCTGCAAATGACCATACTTTTCTCATCATTCTTGTGATATATTTGACAGCTATGAAGCCTTGAATTACACCAAGATAACTTAGCTGGGAGTTGTTGGCATGAATATTGCCCACATTATGATCCCAGCAATGCTGTGTCTGTATCGAAATAGAGTATTTATCTTGCCTAGTCCTGTTACCAGTTTATATCAACTATTCTCGTCTTCAACATTTGTTAAGAAGTACCATATTCTATTTGTTGTTTAATCCACACTCTTTTTGTTACAAAGTTTGTTATTACCTCAACAATCTATCCATTTTGGAATGGGTCAAATTGGCTAAGATGGCATGGTGCATCTAAAGTACATATTTCGCGTTTAATCAACATCCATTTCGGGGGAGGATTGAAGATTCAAGAATTCTGGAGTTGGTTGAACATAAGTTTCACGGTAACTAACTTTTCAAACTAGAAAGCAGAGTAATTAACCCTTGCAAGGATAGAAAATGGTCAACAAATATTCTTTAAGTTGCAATTGTCCTTAAATGATACTATAACTAACATTCAGCAAAGTTGAAGGATTAGGAACGCCTAACCCAATCCTAACAAGCTTGTCGTCTGTGTGGCCTTCTAGAGATGGTTTCAAAACCTGCACCAATCAGTTGCCAGTGTTAAGAAAGAGCTTCTACTTCAATTGATGCCTAAATTCTTAATCAAAGAATTTTTGGGCAAGTAATTTCTTAATCAAAAAAGCTTTGCACAATACCATTAAATCGCGAATAAATTGATTCAGAGAAAGATGATATATCCTTTAAGCATCCTCAGGGAAAGATAGTACATTGATTTTGGCCTTTGATTACTCTGCTTGAGATCCAGATGAGAGCTAGTATCCACAAACTCCAGACCACTTATTTTGGTAGCTCCAATAGCATTTCCAGTAGCTTGACAATTAACAGTAGCAGACTGGCAGTTTCTTTCCCAAGATGAAGCTACCATTTTATCACATCTATCAAAACCACCACCCCGTATAGATGAATCCCTTCGAGGATGGAAGCAAGTTAAATCATTCCTACATTGGATTCCCACTACCACTCTAGAATATCGCATACCACAATCCCCTTCTTTGACATTAGTGCTAAAAGTGAACTGATTTTTTAATGGATAAGTCCCAAATTCATTATCAATCTTCCCTCTACCATCGAGCAAAAAGCATCTGAGCCTCGAGATTTCTACTTCATGAATAGCTTGCCTTTGCACTTTGCTAATCAACTTCTGGTTCACAAATCTCAGTTTCTTAACTTCCTCTTCCAAATAAGTTGTATGCGCCTTTTTCTTCTCCCTATATTTCCAACAGCTTCTCTGTTTCCAAAAGGCCTCCTATATTTTGACGTTGAGCTTTTACTATCGCTTGGATTATCTATTTTCATAGAAGGATTGACTTGGGCATGAGTACGGTAACATGTGTGAGTATGTGTAGCACCAGGGCCACGAGTACATGTTTGGGGATTTATTAACAACTCATCAAGAAATGAATCCACAGGGATTGAGTCAGAATTAGGAACCAAGACATGGTCGGTCGGAAAGCTCTACCTCTCCATCATCCATCTTATCATTAATTCCTCAAGGAACAAACATTGCAGCGCGATCTAAGAACACTAGTTTTTTTTTTCCTTTTAAAATCGGTGCAAATTCTTAAAAATCAAAACACCAATCCAAAAGTATCTAAAATAAAAAAAAAAAAATGTGCAAGATACTTGTTTTTTGGCATACATCATTTTTTAAGAACAAGAATAAAGAAGCTCACCCAAGAAAGGATTAAGTTTTTTTTTTTTTTTAATTCAGATAGAACAAATCCTCAGAGTGAACAGTGCATTAGAATATCTCCACTGCATGATATTCTTGATCTTTCACTTATGTTTTTTCACCTTTCCTATTTTATTGGCCTGTTGTAGCCAATCTTCAAAATGCATTGCCTCACTCATTGTGGATCTAATAAAACGAACAGAATTTTGAATTGTGGACTTCGAACTGGTAGTGATTCCTTGTTCAAAGCAGGAGAAGCATGCTAAAAATCCCTTTCCGATATTGTGAACTATTTTGCCAGTTTTAGTCGTCAACTGCACTCAAAATAGTTTTTCGCTCACCCATCCACATATATATTCGTATTTGTCACAGGTACTTTCTTCTTCTTCCTTTCAGCATCAGTCAAACTTCTTTAAAGAACAAAGAATAGACACTTTGTACCGTGTTGAATAGAAACGTGCATTCACTTATCGTTTCGAAAAAAAAAAAAAGAAACGCGCACTTTAAAAAACAAAAATAGACACTTTGATGAACATAAGCATACATCGAACTGTGCACTATTAAATCGATTTATGTGCACATATGTAATATACGATGTACTTGCACACATGAGAGTGGGTGAACTTTTCAAAACGAGTGCTGGTACGTGCACATAAAGGAAAATTTGTGATTTTTCAAGCATCACAAACTTTTATATAATTCATACCCTATGTATACATTTCTCTATGAATTTTCAATCTTCTTGTACCCTTTTAACAAATTTTCCCTATGAGGTAATTGGATTGGTTGATTAATAGATAATCTTAAGAAGCAAAATATCATTTGTTTATTACCAGACGAAAGTGTTCTTGGAAGTCTTGACTAAAT
Organism: Coffea arabica; assembly: GCF_036785885.1. NCBI lineage: Eukaryota > Viridiplantae > Streptophyta > Magnoliopsida > Gentianales > Rubiaceae > Coffea > Coffea arabica. The sequence continues at coordinate 32,313,361 of NC_092313.1, forward strand.
GCATAGGAAGAGAAACCATCTCAATTCTATCCAAATCATAAATATGTCTGGGCCTAATGATGTAGTTCACAACTTATTAGTTCCTCTTTGTTTCTCCTGTCGAAATAAGGGGGAGAAAATTATAATAACGGCTTCAATATGACAATTGTAGTTGCGATCCCATTACGCTTCGTCTATTTTCCATCTTGGTTATTGACTAAGCCTGTATTCAGACAAATTCGATGCGAGTTCTTAACGTTTTCTTTCATCCTTTTCTTTTTCCCTAACGGCAATAGTCTACTCCTAATCGTACGTTAGGGTATAGAAAAGTCTAACAAGATTCGTACTGAATCTTTCCCAACGTAAAAAGAGAAACTCATGTATCACTTCTTTTAGTCCATGGAAAACGATATCAACATTTATGATTTACGAAGTCTTCAATTCCTATCCAAAGCCAAAAGATCTGTGAGATCATTGGTTGTCTTGGCTTCTTATCCGAACCCGACTGGCCAGGACTTCCTCAGAGTCAAAAGCAGAATTTCTAGTAGTCTTTGGCTGCTTTCACACAAACGCTCAGCTGCGCAAATGGAGAGTCTCACCCGGTTAATGTCCTTACCAAACACCATTAATTTTCTCTTTCTCCTTTTCTTCTTCATTTTTGTTTGTTTGTTTGTTTTGCTTTTATTGGTTTGAAAAAAATTCGTCTACCAAGTCTATCTTTCCATCAGTTGCTTGCTTCATTTTATCTTTTCTTTTCAATGGCGAAATGCACTGGAAATTGAATCATCTTTGTCAGGAATGCTCATTTACGACACTTTCTACGTCCTTGCGTCCAATAATTCTTGCCTGGGAAAAGTCATCTATACAGTACATTTGACAATAGAAGTAACTCGATAATTGGACGTCATTCTTTTTTTTTTTTCCTCCTCGATCTTGATCTAAGGGTTGTGTCGCTACAATATCCATATTGGCTACTAGTGACAGCCTATTTGCAACAAGTATGTTGACAAACAATAAGAATCGACCATCTAATTTGTTGTAGTTAAAACAAGTTCGTAGAATTATGGGGAGACTTTGTAAAGCAAGAAATTGTTGCAAAATAAAATATAAAGATGGAATTAAAGGAAGACATTCACTCTTCATTTGCCTTTTTTTCTTTTTCAAGTTCATTTTCAATTTAAAGAGGGACTCAAAGTGGCCAAATTTCTGCAAGTAGTAATAATAATAAAATTATCCCACAAATGAAGCTTTTTGTTTTTTTGGGATAATGACAACATCTATTCTACACCTATACTAACATATACTATGGGAGAAGAGGAGATTAAAGAAACTTGCATAGTTCTTCCTTGTTAAAAAATCCAATTAATGTAATAGTGCACTTGTTTGGTTCGTGACTCCATTCAGCATTTCCGTATTAATTCAATGTGGCCGCATTCAAAGTGTGCGGCAACGCAGCAAATTTTTTTTGTATTGTATTTTTTCCTTAAATAGTGTCACTACATTCAGTCCTCGAAGGACTCAACAGAGAGTGCAGTGACTCAAATGCATTTTCATGCGAAGAGAAGGAAACAATCTTGACCCTCCATGGCATGCTTGGCAACAAGAAAGAAACTAATTCCTTTGCTAACATAAGTTAACTCTATAGCTGGCAAGAACGGATTACTTTCTCACAAACGATCATGTATTCGAATTTCGCTGCTAATATATGCTCAAATTTCGCTATTGATGTGAGTACTATGTAAGTGCACGATCCTTAAGAATCTCTGCAAGTAATCTATGGTCCCGGAAATATGCTCTGACCCTTGATGATAATTGAAGTACAATCCATCCAAACTTTTTTCCTACAAAAAAAAAAAGGAAGGTAATTCCTCTTGCATGCTAATTTTGTCATATCCTGCATGCTCCCCAATTTAACAAACTATTTCTCTTCTACGCGTATACTAGCTAATTTTGTCATTGCTTTCCATAAGAACATTTTCTTGTAATTGTGTATTTCCAAATCACTGCATCTTGGGATCTCTAATTACAGAATTTGTCTTGTGGACGAGGATCAATTCATTCCTTCTAGTCATTGCTTGGTGTTATTCTGTTATTAAAAACATTGGGAATGTATATCCGGGTGCTGGGCGTCCATAACCTTAGTGTCCTTCCCATCTAAAAAGAATATGTACTCTTGATATCCTTCCTCCCAAAAAGAAAAAAAAAATTTCTCATAGCCTTCTCAGACATCGTTACATAATGAAAGAATACGAAGCAGCGTACGTGATTAAATTATATGTAGAAACAACTCCAACAATGCCTCATTTGTGGGACAAATTTTTTTTTTTTTTACTATTATTTGTAGACTTATATTTATTGAGCTTAATGTCTCCAACTAACAAAAAATATGACACCTTAACGTTCCACTTCAAACTTATTACGTATTGGTATTTTAAAACTTCGTGCATGTTATGACGTTTGAAAATAGCAGAAATTGTAAACAATCCATGAAGTAGTCCTAAATCACAGTTTAGTTAGATTAAAGTTAAGTAAATTGTTATTACCAAAAAAAGGCAAGTAAATTATTAAACTAATTTCAATAGTGTTGATAATAATTTTTAATAGTTTTTTTTTCAATTTTCTCTCGAAGCAACTACAAAAGGAATTCTTGTGTCATTTTCACGTCTATCTTCTTTTGTAGCTATGAAAAATTCAATGACTCCAACAAATGGCTACTGTGTAAACCCAAACAAATCAGTAGCGAATACCAAAAACATGAGGATTAGGTTACAACATCTCAAGCTGAAAAAAAAAAAAAGAAACAAACCGGAATATTTATTAATTTTACTACTACGAAATATATTTTGGGTAATACGCCTTCTAAATTATTAACACTCCAACTGGAATTTGAATTTTTCCAACAATTATCCTTATCCATAGTGCACTACTTAAGTGGGATTCCAACCCTATTTTAACAGGTATTTTTTTTGGACAAACATGCATGTGAGATAAATTTTTTTTTTAAAAAAAGTATGTTAGTGGGAATACTTTCATCTAAAGTATGTTTTTTAGAGAATGAAATTAAATTGAAAAATATATCTAAATGATATGCAGATATCAAAATATGTATTTGGGGGTGTTTTTGAAAAATTTTGCTGTATCAGAGTTTTTAGATTATATTTTAGGATATTTTCAGAAAATATTTTGAAATATTTAAGAGTAGAATTGTTTCTAGAATATATTTTGAGATATTTTTTAAAATTTTAAAAAAATTTAAACTAATTTTTATATTACCTTTTAGAGTGCTTTTTAAAAATTTTTATTGTATTTAAAAAACTAATTTTTGAAAAACACTCCCATCCAAACATGCATATAAGTTTTTGTACATTGTATGTCATGTTTGCGGCAGCTCTCTATCAAAAAGTGCCTTTGAGTGTGCGGCCACTCTCCATTTTAAAAAAATTATATTGCAGTCCTTCAGGGACTGAAATGCAAAAAGTAAATTTATTCAGTCTTTTTTTTTTTTTTTCAGTTGGAAGGTGTCCGGGCTCACCCCGACTAATCCTACCAACCCCGAGGAGAGCGGGCCCCACCGATCCTCAGGAAAATACCCCGGTTGCTCAAGCTCAGGGTCGAACCCCAGACCTGTCTCACCTAATGAGGCTACACAGGCCACCCGAGCTAACCGACACAACATGTGCGTAGACACTATTCGAAATTTAAAAAAAAAAATTTCCTACATTGTGTGCGGCAATATTAAATGGAGAAACGCAATTTCAGGAGCTTCATTTGTGGGACAAAAAAAAATTTTGCTACTCAAAAGTGATATTCATTTGCATAGGGACATCTTTTAACAACTTCGGCTATCAATTTTGTTGTTAGGGTCCGTTTGTTTCGGGTGAAAATATTTTCCTAATTTCCCGTGTTTGGTTGCACAAAAGTTACTGAAAACATTTTTCTATGTAAAATATTTTCACTCATCTTATGGAAAACAACTTCCCTTCCAAACTTACTGAAGTTGTTTTCCGAAATACATGCATTCCCGCCTGTAGTATGTTCCAAACTTACTGAAAACATCTTGTAATATGTTCTCTTTTTTTTTTTAGTGTAAACAGGTGGATTCAAACCCAAGATCTCTTCCTTACACTCCCTCCCCCGTACCACCCAACCCTCCCCCTAGTATATTCAAAATAAAAAAAAAATAACCTCATCCTGCTCATCCTATGAAAGTAATTAATTATGTATAATAGGGACATTCTTTTCTAGAGAAACTTTCAGCAGTGAGAGTGCAAGATATATGTCACAATAAGCATTGCATGTGATTGATATTTGACACTAAATGGCAAGCAATTTGTTTATTGCTTAAGGAGATATTTTTTATTCATATATACATTTCTCCAAGATTTTTTAAAGTTAAACAATGAGATAAATTTTCTTATTTTGCATGGGAAGAAGTATGTAGTTATAATGTGTAGAAAGTAAAGATAGAGATAAAAGTGAAAATATTTCAAAAGTGAAACAAACACTAGAAAAATGAAGTAAGAAAATATTTTCAATAAACTAACCAAACACCTGAAAATGATGAAAGGGAAATGATTTTCATGGAAAATTACTTCCACGGAAAATATTTTCCCAAGGAAAACATTTTACTTTCAATCAAACAGACCCTTAATGTATCATTGCAACAGGAAAAAGTGAAATTTAAGAAAAATTTAGCGAGAAAGGGAATTTGAATTCAAGATCTCTAATTCTTAGATATACATACATATATATATATATGTATATATATATATATATATATATATATATATGTACGTAGGTACATTTAGCCCTAGCAGCATTATTAAAACAAGTACACTTTCATTGTCTTTTACAGTTTATTAAATTTTTTCTCAGCTATCCCCGTTGGCCTGAAAACTGGGGAAGAAAAATAAAAAATGACTTTCTCAGATGAGGAGACATAGGTCATCTTATTGTAATATGTAAGGTAATTGGCCAACATGGTAACTTCAGAAAGTCTGACTTGTAAAACTAAAAGAATCTATCCCTATTTTAATTGTATTTTCGCTAACCTATGGTATTGGAAAAAGTAAAATTGGCATAGTTTGTAGTATAAATTTTCTTTAATAAAAGAAAATGTACTGCCAGAAATTGCTTTGTACCGCTAAATAGAATAACAAAATAAGTACTAATTTTTTTGGGAGAGTCAAATGTTTTGCAATCATTAATTTAGAATTATTTGAATGCATAACCGACTCTTATTTTGGTTTCAACAATTACACAGTAAACAAGTGGTCATATGATCCTTGGGGGTCTAATAATAATTACCATTCCCCGCAGGAACTCTTTGCAAATAATACCCTTTTTTTTATATAAATTTTATTCTATACCTACTCCTATTCTATAGGAGGGGTTCAAAGGGATCAAAGGGAAACTCAAACGAGATTGAACCAACGTCATTTTTTAAAAACATTTATTTTATACCTACTCCCATTCTATAGGAGGGGGCTCAAAGGAGCCAAAGGGGAACTTAAAAGAGACTGAACCACCATCGGTCGAGACGAATACCTACACACCCGTTGACAAATTTTTTAGGAAATTTGGATATTTTAGAATGCACCCAGCAAAATTTTCAGAAAAATTTGGATTTTTTAGAATACAAGTCAAGGGATTTGATCCCTTGTCCTACACGTAGGTGATTGCAAAAATACCCTATCACTTCTTTCTTTTTTTTGGCATATGACAACTTTTCAGTTTAAGAAAATTAACTAGCAAGTGCATGAACTTGAAAGAAAGATGAACGGCGTACTTTTGCACCGTTTTGGTAAGTTTCTATAGGGAATGACATGTTTATCACACTGTATTGATATCAATCTTCAGTATAAGATGAATGGATAAACAAATTATATTCGTTAGTAGGTTGAAAATGTCAAATTGGTTTGTAATTATTTGGAGATTTCCTTTATAAATTTTTTATAAGCAGAAAAATTCGAACCTGAAATCTCTTGCTTACACTTTCTCCCCCGTACCGTCCAACCCAACCCAACCCTCCTCCCAAAAACAAGCATTTGTAGAAAGTAAAAACAGAAAAACACCAATCTTCAACTGTTGCTTCCGTGCTACAATTCACAAAACTAAAAACAACAAAGCCCTTTGAGCTTTCTTTCTCATCTTTTTCATTGAGATTTCCAGGATATTATACGAGGCTTGAAATTATCTTTCATCTTTTCCTCGAAATTTCCAGAATATTATACGAGACATAAATTTATCCCTAATCAGTATCCATGTGCTCCTAGAATTATTGATAGGTAAAAATAGGTTTGGGGATGATTAACTCTGAAATATAGTGTGTAGGTCCATTGTTTGGTGCCCTTAACAGATAGGATAATAAGAAGTAAATCTGATGTAATCTTTTTTGGTAGAACTAATAAAAGAAATATTTTCTGCTAAAAAGTATGCAATTAAGCGATTGAGTGATAAATTTAGAATTTTTTACAATTAGATTCTTTTTTTTTTTTAACAATTGGCTTCTGGAACCTCATAGATTTTTTTCGGCATTAAATGGACTGATAATTGAAGCAAAGTCATGAATCATAAGGTTGAGTACGATCATTGAGAAATTCGCCACGGATGAGTCAGTTTCTACCTTCTTTCTTTTATGCATTTCACTTTCTAAAGTGGGTAGAAACTTCCACTTGTTTTCATACGCCCAAAACAATACGCTATGGTCCCATACTCTTTGGATTAATCACATCAAAGGACAATTTCTTGTCACTAGTCCTTGTATTTATAGACAACTGTGGAATATATGGGATTTCTTTCAAGATTCATTACTTTGGCAGAGCACTGGAAACTGGAAGGGGCCGCCGAGCGGCCCTCAGCTTAAAGGGTTTTGATAGTTGTCTACTGTAATGTAGTATACAAATGCTATTCCAAGATCCTTACTAAGAGGTTATCACAGGGAAGGTGATTCAATAAGATGTATTTTTTTAAAAGTTGATTTAATGAAAATTTATGATACAGTTAGTTGGGACTTTATTAGGGATGCAAACGAGTTGAGTCGAGTCAAACTTTGATCTAATCGAGTCGAGTCTCAAATTAATTTTATGAAATTCGAGCTCAACCTCGAGCTCGACAAGCTCAAAATGTCTGGCTCGAGCTCAAGTTCGACTTAAATTCGAGCTCGAGTTTGAATTTAAAAAATAAAAAATAATTATTATTTTATTTTTCAAATGAATAAAATAATAATTTTTTAATAAATAATAAAATATTATAGATATATATGCAATTTTACTATTAAAATGAAAATAAAATATATATAATTAAGCTCGCGAGCCAACAAATTTGGTATTTTTGAACTCGAGTTCAACCTTGAGTTCGACATGATTAGCTCGAACTCGACTCGAATTTGATATTGACCAAACTCGACTCGAGCTTGTATTCGAGCGGCTCGATTCGTTTGCAACCCTAAACTTTATACAGACAACTGTAGAATTGATGAGATTTCCTTTAAGATTCTATTATTTTTGCAGATTCCGTTACTGATTTTACTTAAGTGGGGCGATTTTAACAGTTTTGGGAGTAAAGTGTCCTAATTTAGAATTTAAAAAATAAAAGTAAAAATTAAGGTACTATTCAACTGGGAAAAGTGGGATTAACCCGTTTTTAGATTGAGTGTTGAAGTTTCATTTGCAATTGGGTGGGATTGTATTTTGGATTTTGCCATAATTGTGTCGTTTGGTATAAATCTAATTACGTAAGGTAGTAACTTGAAAAATGATTTTTGGTTTAGGCAGTATTGTTATTTGAATTTGTAAAATTGGTGGACGGATAAGTTGGATGGTTCAGAAGGAGGAAGTATAAGCAAGAGTTTTTATAGTCGAACCCTCTCACTTATATAAAACAAAAAAGAGAACTTGTAAAATGTGTAACATTTTCTATTTCAAAAGTCCTTTGATTAATTAACCATATGTAAAAGTAATTACCATAGCACTACAAACATTTCCTTAAAATAAAAAAAAATGCATCATCTCAAAGACGTTTAGTACTACCAAAAAGTATAATTTCGTAGTCATTTATTATGCAAAGTGCTCTTCCGAGAAAATGATGTTGTTAAGTTGGACAACTCAGTAATTTAGAAACTTTTACTTGTGAAACTAACAAATCTTTCAGCCTTTTAAATGCCTTTTATCTAACTTGCTCCATCAGAAAAATAAAATAAAATTGGCATAGATTTACTAGTTTTCCTTAATCCAAAAAAAAAAAAATGCACGGTTTGAAGTTATTTTGCATTGCCAAATGGCATGAGTTATTTTTCTCTTTTTTGGGAAAATGAATGCCTTGTTTAGATTGTACATTTTAACAAAAAAAAGAATTTATGTGTTTCATAAACATATTTTTTAATTATCTTTTTACTCATATACATCAAATAATTATAATATTTTTTTTATAAAAATTTTAAAAAATAGCAATCCCATGGAGAATTTCGACGTGACAATTGTTAGTTGTCAACTTGTCATCCCATTGTACTTTAGATACCCTCTTGCAAGTAATACAAGTCCATTGTTCATTCACTTTATAATTGACAAGCCTTTTAGCTTTCTTTTTCATCTTTTTCCTTGAAATTTTCGGGATATTATACGAGGCTTAAATTATCACCATTTTTATCAATGCCCACGTGCTCCTAGAATTATTGATAGGTAAATAGTTTGGGGATGATAACTTTGTTTGGATTGTAAGTTATTTGAGATATTTTTACCGTAGCACTTTTTATAATGTGATGTATGTGAGATAAAAAGATAATTGGGAAGGTAAAAAGGTGTATTGAAAATCGTAATGTTGATGTAAGCAAATATATTTGGGGAAATAAAGGTCAATCCAAACAATAGAGTAGGTCCGTTGTTTGGTGCAAGAGGATAAGAAGTAAATCTCATGTAATCTTTTTTTTTTTAGAACTAATAAAAAAATATTTTTCACGAAAGAATATGCAATTAAGGAACTGGGTGATAAATTTAGAATCTTTTACAATTGGATTTTTTCCTTTTTTTTATTGGCATTTGGAACCTAATAGATTTTTTTCTTTTTTTCTTACCATCATTGAGAGTTACCATTATTGAATGGATGACTAAGTTTCTACGTTCTTTCCTTCCTGCGTTTCACTTTCACCACTTTTTTTGTCTTACACCAAGAAAGAGAAAAAAAAAAAAAAGCAATAGGTCCGAGACTCTTTGGATTAGTCACATCAAAGGGTACTCGTATTAATTGCCAATTGTAAAATTGATGAAATTTCCTTCAACATTCGTAACTTGGGTGGAGCCACAAGGGGGAAGGCGATAGCGGCAGCCGCCCTCCCCCACCCTAACTTTTGGATGATTCCTGAGGAGGGTATTTCCAGCTCAGCCGAGCTGGGATCCCGTCCTGAGTTTCTCCGTGTCCGGCTGACTTGGAAGTTGACTTCGGCCTCTCACCATCGGGTGACTTCGGCCCATTTACTACCTCAGCCAGGGCTTTCCCTGGCTGAGCCGAAGTCGGGAATAATGACCTGGCAACCGGAGTTGCGAAACATGGTCTCTGACACCTCTGATAAAGCTGCCCTAACGTGCGCCGCCTGACACACTGTTCCGGCGTACCTTTCCGCAGAGTCCATCAAGACATCTTGATACGCTGACTCTGCCAGATCTCTAGGGACCTGTGCGAGCAGTCCCTCTCTCCTACCTGACCGCTATAAGTACTCAACACCTCTACTGAAAAGAGGACGGCCAAACTTCTGGTAAAAGCATACGTCTTCTCTATATACTTATCTCTCTCTCACCCCCGAACTGACTTAAGCTTCGGAGTTACACCGGGGACGTCAGTCCCTCCTACAATCTAAGCAGGTCACCTCGTCTGAGATAACCACCCAGGATCAGAGGTCTTCTCCAGCTCGGGTGATTCATTCTAGCAGGGGCAAAGACGACCTCTTCAATTGGCGCCGTCTGTGGGAACGCGAAGACATCAGAGAATGAGGCCTACGCGTTCTAGGAGCAGGAAAGCTCTCACCATTGGTGCTAAGCAAAGCAATGCAGCCCAACAAGAAAATATCCCTGAAGGGCAGGATTCTCCGAAGACTCAGCCCGCAAACGAAGAGGCCATCACTCGTATGGCCGAGTTCGTAACCGAGAACCCTAACATTTTCGAGGAGTTAGGGAGGTATTTCAAGAGACAAGGCAAGCGAGAGGCTGAGTCCTCTAAAAGGAAATCGGATGGATCCCCTGAAGTTTCATCCGAAGAAGAATCCGACGGGAGACGCCTGAGCCAAAGTGCTTCAAAAAAAGCATTCTCCAAGGCCACTTCTAAGGTAGCCTCCCTGACCAGGTCCTTGTCAAGGGGGCTCTTGGGCCGACGACCTGAGGAACCTCGACCCTTGGAGAAAGTTGGAGTGGATTATCAGAGGGCTCCACCCTTCACGGATGACATCAACGAGGAAAGGCTTCCTCCTAACTTCAAGCTCCCCTCGATACCGTCTTACGACGGCCGAGGTGATCCGGAAGACCACATTCATGCCTTCATTTCGGCCTTCCGCCTATACTACATCCCTGATCCCGTCATATGCCGGGCTTTTCCGGTATTCCTCCAGGGGACAGCTCGAAAATGGTTCTGGGGTCTAGAACCTAGGAGTATCTCAACCCTGGGGGAATTAGTGGAGAAATTCCTTCACCGTTTCGTCTCCTCCCGACCGACGACCCGGACCTCGGCTTATCTGTTGAATCTGCAGCAGAACCCGGGGGAATCACTTCGGTCGTATGTCCAGAGGTTCCACGAAGAAAGCATGCAGATACCTAACCCTAACGAGCAGGTCACCATTGCCGCTTTCACCCATGGGCTCGTTGTCGGGGTATTCAACACGGGGATTCACAAGAAGTATCCCCGCTCACTCCACGAATTGTGGTTGAAGGTCGAGAAGGGCATCCAGGCTGAAGACCACAACCGCATGAAGAAGGAGGTCCAAGCTGCCCGCCCGAAGATAGACCCCAGGAAGGGGAAAGACCTTGGCCGAAGTGAAGTGGGCTCGGGAAGTGCCTTCCAAAGTCCTGGCCGAGACCGCCGTAGCGTTTTCGACAGGATTTCTAAGGGGAAACCACCCATTCTTGAGTCCGAATTAACCCCCCTGAACACCACCCGGTCCCGGGTGTTGTCTGTGATGGAGCAAAACAACCTTGGGAAGGCCCCTCATAAGATGTTTGGCAGCAGGGACAAGAGGAATTCGAACCTCTACTGTCTGTATCATCGGGACACCGGCCACGAAACCGAGGACTGCAACGACCTAAAAAGGGAAATCGAAAACCTCATCCGACAGGGACACCTGAAGCAGTTCGTCCGCCGAGGTGGAGGTCAATCTCGTAATGAGCCTCGACGTGACCACCGAAGTGATCAAACGCCGGGACGAAAGGCGGACGTCGAGAAGCAGTTGCAGGCCCCCGGAGGATCCTAGGGAGACGAAAAGGCCTCCCCGAGACGGATCCTCAGGTCATGGGCTAGGGTATGGATCCAACATAGGCGGGGTCATCAATACAATTGCCGGAGGTCCGACGGGAGGGGACAGTCAGAACTCCCGAAAGAGGACCTACAGGCAGGCCAACCCGGATCAGGCCGAGGCGAGTTCCCGCCTATCCGAGGTGATCACTTACGGACCTAGTGACCCCGTCCCGGCTGCCTCCAGCAGTCATGAAGCCTTGGTAATTGAAATCCTCACCAATAACTACATCGTGAAAAAGGTCTACGTTGACCCGGAAAGTTCAGTTGACGTCATGTACCTCCGTACCTTTGAGAGCCTTAAACTGGCCAGGGAATGCATGACCCCGGTAAGGACCCCTCTTGTCGGGTTCGGGGAACACATTGTGCACTCCGAAGGGATGGTGGCTTTGACAGTGACAGTGGGGCGTCACCCCCGCTGCAGAACCATTCCCGTCAACTTCGTGGTAGTCAAGGCTGACTCCCCCTACAACTTACTCCTCGGCCGACCCACACTTAATGCTTTGCGGGCAGTGAACTCCACCTACCATTTAAGCTTTAAGTTTCCTACTCCCGCTGGAGTGGCCGAGGTCAGCAGCGATGTCTGCGCTGCACGAGAATGCTACCTCGCCACTCTACAAGCAGCTTCCCCATCAACCTCCGGGGCACGGCCCGAGAAGAGGTCAAATATTCTCACAATAGATAGCATTGATCCTCAGCGAACTGAAAAGATCTCAAGGCTGGAGACTGGGGATGAGGTGGAAGAGTTACCTCTGGACCCCACGAAGCCTGATCAAACAGTTCGCGTTGGTACCCGACTGCCTGATCCTGCTAGAAAAGGTATGGTAGACCTCCTCAGAGAGTACCGGGACGTCTTTGCTTGGGCCGCAGAGGAGGTTCAAGGAGTCCCGCACCACCTCATGGTACATGAGCTAAACGTTGATCCTCAAGTCCGTCCGGTCAAGCAAAAAAGGAGGCACCTCGGCCCTGAACGTAGCCGAGCTGTGAGCGAAGAGGTGGACAAGCTCCTCCCCGCAAAGATCATCCGAGAGGTCCAATATCCGACCTGGCTATCCAACCCGGTCATGGTGAAGAAGGACGCCGGAGCCTGGAGAATGTGCGTCAACTTCACCGACCTCAACAAGGCTTGTCCAAAGGACTGCTACCCCTTGCCCAAGGTCGACACCTTGGTAGACTCGGCAATGGGATATGAAATCCTCTGCTTCTTTGATGCCTTCAAAGGATACCACCAGATCGGATTGAGCCTGGAGGATCAGGAGAAAACCGCCTTCTACACTGACCAAGACACCTATTGTTACACCACCATGCCCTTCGGACTGAAGAACGCCGGGGCTACGTATCAACGCTTGGTCAACCAAGCTTTTAAAACCCAAATCGGCCGGACTGTCGAAGCATACGTGGACGACATTCTTCTCAAAAGTCAGACAGCCTCCACGTTTCTCGCCGACCTGAAAGAAGTTCTAGAAGTCCTTCGGAAGACGCGAATGATGCTGAACCCCAAGAAATGTGTTCTCGGGGTCACCTCGGGCAAGTTCCTAGGCTACCTCGTCTCCAGACGGGGTATTGAGGCAAATCCGGACAAGGTGAGGGCAATCCAGGAGATGTCCCCACCACGGTGTGTCCGCGACGTACAGAGGCTGACGGGGCGATTGGCCGCCCTGAATCGGTTCTTATCGCAGTCAGCCTCCAAGGCGTTGCCATTTTTCAAAGTCCTTAAGAAAGCTGACAAATTTTCTTGGACGGAAGAATGTCAACATGCCTTTGAGCAGTTAAAGGATTACCTCAACTACCTCCCGACACTCACCTCACCCCGCCCAGGGGACAAGCTATTCTTGTACCTATCCGCTGCAGCCGAGGCTGTAAGCGCCGTACTGATAAGGGAGGATGGTGTCCAAACACCTGTTTATTATGTCAGCCGAGTTCTTCGAGAGCCGGAGACGAGGTACGCTCAGGAGGAGAAACTTGTGCTGGCCTTGATTCATGCAGCTCGTAGGCTTAAGCCCTACTTCTTAGCTCACCACGTCTGCCTGAGGACAGACCAACCACTTCGGCAGGTCCTGTCGCGACCGGAGGCCTCTGGACGCCTCACCAAGTGGGCCATCGAGTTGGGAGAGTATGACTTATCCTATGAGCCTCGCACGGCAATTAAAGCCCAGACTCTCGCGAATTTCCTTGCCGAACTCACTTTTGAAGAAATAAATGAGACCATCTCGGCTACCACCCAGGTTGTCACTTCGGCCACCCCAGAGCCTCAACGATGGACCTTGCATGTGGATGGCTCATCCAATAGTGAGGGTAGTGGAGCCGATTTTCTCCTTGAAGACCCCCAAGGAGAGATTTGCTCGTATGCCTTGAGGTTTGATTTTGCAGCCTCAAATAATGAAGCCGAATACGAAGCAGTCATCGCCGGCCTGCAATTAGCTCGAAAGCTCGAGGCCGCGCATATCATGGTCTATAGCGACTCCCAACTCGTCGTGTGCCAAATATTAGGTGAGTACGAGGCCAGGGAAGAGGTGATGCAGCGTTACCTCTCCAAGGTACACCAACTGGCCACACACTTCGAGTCCTTTGAAATTCAAAGAATACCGCGGTCACAAAATAGAAGGGCTGATGCTCTCTCCCGGCTTGCTTCTACCTCTTTCTCCGATCTGAATAAGACAATTCTGGTAGAAGTTCTGGCTGAGCCAGGATATCTAGCTGAGGTTGTGTACCCCGTCTACCCTGGGGACACCTGGATGGGACCCCTGACTCGATACCTCAGCCGGGGTGAGCTCCCAGAGGACCGACCTGAATCACGGAAGCTTCAACGGAAAGCGGCCCGATACACCCTCCGGCAAGGCCTCTTGTACAAGAGATCCTACCTCGGCCCCTGGTTACGGTGTATCACCCCGGAAGAAGGCGAGAGAATCCTCGAAGACATTCATGAGGGACTCTGTGGTGCCCACGTCGGTTTCAGGATGCTCGTGAAAAAGGCTTTGCTTCTCGGGTACTTTTGGCCCACCATGAGGGTGGATGCCCAGGTCATGGTCCTTTGTTGTCCTTCTTGTCAACACCATGCACCTGAGCACCACCAACCAACTAATCTTATGATCCCCATCACCTCGCCATGGCCGTTCGAGCAATGGGGGACTGACATAATCGATCCATTCCCCAGAGCCCCAGGCAACTATGCCTACGTGGTGGTGGCAGTGGACTATTTCACCAAATGGGTCGAGGCAGAACCCCTGAGAAGCATCACCGGGATGGCTGTTCAAAAATTTTTCTGGAAAAACGTGGTCTGTCGCTTTGGACTGCCTCGAGTCGTCATCTCGGATAACGGAAGACAGTTCGCTGATAATCCTTTCAAGGCGTGGTGTGAGAACTTGGGGATCAAGCAACACTTCACCTCGGTGGGGCACCCTCAGGCAAATGGACAAGCCGAAAACTTCAACCGAACTCTCCTCCATGGCCTCAAGACCAGGCTTCACCGGGCTGGATCATCGTGGATGGAAGAGCTCCCCAACGTGATGTGGTCCTACCGAACAACGCCGAGGTCAGCGACTCAAGAAACGCCGTTTTCCCTAACCTATGGATCTGAGGCCGTCGTTCCAGCCGAATTCATCACACCCAACCCGCGAATGGCTGCGTATGCGGCCGAAGTGAATGAAGAGGAGCGGCGAGTTGACCTCGACCTCGCCGAAGAGAAACGTGATGTGGCCGCGGCTAAAGTTGCTATCTACAAAAATATCCTAGCTGGCTATTACAATGCTCGGGTCAGACACTTAAGGTTCAGTCCGGGTGACCTCGTGCTCCGGAAGAACTCGGTCAGCCGAGCTGAGCCTCAGGGAAAACTTAACCCCAAGTGGGAGGGAGCCTACCGTGTTATTGAGTCCAGCCAAAATGGATATTGTAAACTGGCTTACCGAGATGGTTCGCGTGTGCCCCGAACTTGGCATGCTGAGAATCTTAAGTTGTATTACCCTTGAAGGGTATGTGTTCTTAAATCTCACTCCTTTTAGCTATTTCTCACTCGTTCTTATTTCATTACAAGTGATAAATAAGGGGACAAAGCAGTAGTTAAAAGGAGATAACTGAACTCAATTGAAAAGAAAGCAAAAATATGCAAGATTAAAAAAGCCAATTTCACTGAGGTACGAAAAGAAAGAGGCCGAGTTCATCTACGACCTCGGCCCCCAATTACAAAAGCTAATGGCCGAGGTTATCTACGACCTCGGCCAGTCTATTACAAAACAGGTGCTTCTAAGCACCCCCGGCCCCGGGGTCCTGTTCCCCCAGGGTCTCTCCGCCTGCCTCGGCATCCCCCCGCCTGCCTCGGCATCTTGTTGTTCTTCTCCTCCACCGGCCTGACCCTCTTCGGCACTATCACCGTCCACCTCGAACTCCAGGAGTCACTTGTTGAATTCAGCTCGGACTTCAGCCAGGTCCTTTCCAGCCCGGATGCCCTCACCCACGCGGTCGCATAGTTCTTTGGTATCCTCGTTGTAGTGAGAGGCACTCTGAAAGGACTCCAGCTGCTCAGGGGAAAGGAAGGATGCCGCCTCGTTCATGGCCGACGTGTAGCCGAACATGAAGCTCGGCCGAGTAAGCTCACCGAGGTCACGAATGAAAGATTCCGACTTCCGGAATGCTTCCACGGCAGTGGTCCCGGCTGTTTCTATAGCCAACTGGGATGATTGTTCTTCCTGAGCTCTTTTGTCCCTCTCCTCATCAAGGGCAGTCAAGAGGGAGTTATTGGCCACCTCGGCCTTCTTCTTCGCCGCCTCGGCCTTGTCACGCCCCAGCTCGGCGGACTTTAGTTTCCCCTCCAGGTCGGCAATCTTCTTCTGGAGCTCGGCAGGTGACTCGTAAGTCTCTATGAAATGACCAAAGCGTTGGTACATTTCAGCAAGAAACGCCGTGGTGGAAGCCCAAGATACCGAGGCGCCCTGCATCAGCTCGGCCGGATTGAGTTTCCTGGTGTAGGTGTTGTCCCGTGGCAGGACTGAATTCACCAGCAGCTCGTGCGCAACTTGCGGATCCTTGCAGCGGTCATTAACGTTGACCGACCACTCCGGGCAAAATTGTGCCCCGGAGTGCCTCTTGTCCTCCCCGGCCGCTACAGATGGCACGTGGTGGACGTTGAACATTGAGGACCCCGTGATGGGGTTATCCCGGGTAATGGTTGCACCTCGGCCCCGCCCCCTAGGAGGTGAGGCTATGGTCACTCCGTGAGAGGGGACTCCCACCGGGATGGATGAGGCTTTGGACCTCCCAGGTGAACCCGAGGTGTGCGAGCCCTCGCCTATATCACCACGCCGGGCTCGCTGGTGCCTGTCGCCGCAGTGGCCTTCTTAGCCGGCCTGGCGGAAGACTGACCAGCGTCCTTGCGCTTTTTCGTTGGCCTCTTTGCCACCTCGACCTCACCCGAGGTAATCAGGTCGGAAACCTTCTTCACTGCAAAGCACGAGATGAAGTTAGTTAGAATTCAAGGAAAACAAACAATAAAGTGAGAAGTGGAAAAGTACAAGGTATGTGAAGCCTAGTGGAGATGAGGACGGGAAAGTCCGAGCTGATCAAGGCTCGGCTGAGCCCGCCCTTCACGAGCACTCTTTCAGGGAAGTCCCAACAGTTAATCATCAGGCCTGACCCCGTCAACTTTTGGAAGTTGCGTTCTTCCAATTTGCCCGGGGAGGTCTCTTTGACCGGAGTGGGAGGTCTCCACCAGAATCCCCTGGGGAAGTCCTCAGCCGGGACGAAAAAGAAGTTATTCTTCCACTCTTTTATTGAGCTCGGGGCATCATATACCAACTTGGGAACCTTGTTCCCGAAGTAGAACCACCCCTTCTCGCTCCCACTGTTCTTGAGTGAATAATAGCGGCGGAAGAGATTGACGTTCGGCTCTATCTCTTGATGTCGGCAGAGTAGCTGGAAGCCGACGAGAATACGAATCGCATTTGGGGTGAGCTGAGTAATCCTCACCCCCCAGTACCTCAGGCAGTCCCGAAGAAACCTTGTAGTGGGCACCCTGAGCCCGGCCTCCAGCTGTTCTATGTAGATAGCTACCCTGCCTTTTGGAGGCAGGGCGGCGGACTGATGCGGGCGTGGCAGGTAAATACTGTACTCTCTTCTCCACGGATACTGGCGGATCACCTCGGCAATGGAAGCTTGATCCACCGCGCTGGCGAAGGTTGGCATCTGGCCATAGTTTAGCGTGGCCACGTTTGGAGGAGTGGAGGGCTCCTGTACACCCACGTCCCTAGGAACTTCGTTCCCGAGGTCATCATCGTACAAGACCTCAGGCTCGACCTCAACCTCGTCGGTCTGTTCTTCCGGAGACTCAGCTCGGCGAGACGCCTCAGCACCTCCCTCCCCGGCGTCAGAAGCAATTCTCTCCTCGGAGGGGTCAGACCTTTCTACCTCGGTAAAATCCGGCCTCACTGTCTCTCTGTGTGTGCGAGCTGTTCTAGCCATTCTATTAGAGGAAGGAAAAGTGAACTTACTAGAAGAAATGATTCGAAGGAACTGCTGAAGAAGATGTAGTTTGGAAAGACTCCCGAAGTGAAAAAGCAGAAAGACGGAGCTCTGAGGTGATTTCAAATTTTGGTAAAGAATGAAACGGTAGAAAAGGGCCCCTATTTATAGGCAGCAGGGGGGAACCGAAGAGACGCGATCTTTGGGATTCCCTAGGGTTCTCTCTCTCCCCTCATTAATGAAGGCACTGTTCACCTGACAATCCGTCGTATCGATCCGACGTTAAAGCTGCCATCCCCCATTTCACCTTTCCCCAGTCACATCTACGCAGTCGTGACGTGTCCTAGCCATGTTCTGCGTTCCACACGCGCATCAGCCTCGGGAAGTGACGACCTCGGGAGATCACGACCTCTTCCTTCCCAAAGCTTGGGGGGCTGTGAGGAGGGTATTTCCAGCTCAGCCGAGCTGGGATCCCGTCCTGAGTTTCTCCGTGTCCGGCTGACTTGGAAGTTGACTTCGGCCTCTCACCATCAGGTGACTTCGGCCCATTTACTACCTCAGCCAGGGCTTTCCCTGGCTGAGCCGAAGTCGGGAATAATGACCTGGCAACCGGAGTTGTGAAACATGGTCTCTGACACCTCTGATAAAGCTGCCCTAACGTGCGCCGCCTGACACACTGTTCCGGCGTACCTTTCCGCAGAGTCCATCAAGACATCTTGATACGCTGACTCTGCCAGATCTCTAGGGACCTGTGCGAGCAGTCCCTCTCTCCTACCTGACCGCTATAAGTACTCAACACCTCTACTGAAAAGAGGACGGCCAAACTTCTGGTAAAAGCATACGTCTTCTCTATATACTTATCTCTCTCTCACCCCCGAACTGACTTAAGCTTCGGAGTTACACCGGGGACGTCAGTCCCTCCTACAATCTAAGCAGGTCACCTCGTCTGAGATAACCACCCAGGATCAGAGGTCTTCTCCAGCTCGGGTGATTCATTCCAGCAGGGGCAAAGACGACCTCTTCAATCAGCAATAGACAAAATGTAAGAGGTTATCACAGAGAAGGCGATTCAACAAAGTGTATTTTTAAAGTTGATCTAATGAAAATTTATGATACAGTTAGTTGGGACTTTATATAGACAACTGTGAAATTGATGGGATTTACTTCAACATTCATTACTTGGGCGGAGCCATGGAAGGAAGGGGGGCAATAGGGGCAGACCTCCCCCTCTCCCTCCCCTTAAAAGAAGCATTCGCAAAGTTTGTTATTTCAATTATTTGGGCATTATTTTCTTAAATAATGCATTCAATAGATACATGTTTAGAAAACTAATTTGGTAAATAAGTTTTCTTTTTCATTTTATTTATTTTAACTTTCACTATTTGAGAACTTCTTTCAAAAACCAACATCATTTGGGAATTACCTCTAACTTTACGACCGTCACAAATACAAGTGTGCCTTGTTTCATAACCAGCATTAATCTGTGACGAGAGTACAACAACTTCAAATAGGCAAGTTGCTAGTGTTAAGAAAAAATTAACACTAAAATGTTTCATTATAAATCTACCAATGCAATTTCTAGTTACTTGTATCCAGTCCGAACTTTCGTTCCAACAAATGCTCGAATTAGGCAATGTCATGCCTGAAGACCAATGCCTAATAGATAAGGAAGACGGCATGCGTTAAATGAAAAACTACAGGATAGCAAGCAAAAACCAAAAAGTGCACTCAAGCTTTCCAATGTGATATACAGCTGTTATAGTTGTTACTCTGGATAACAGAAAAAATATTTTTGGTCATCAAAGTTTATCTTTTGTATTATAAGAAGATACTTCAAGGTACATTGAGTTTAGTTGATCATAAAGTCAGCCAAAAGCGCTGGGCTGCTAGACAAATCTCCCAATCACCTCAAGAATTTGACTGGAAACAATTCATTCATTTTTACAAGTATTGAGGAACCAAATATTTTGTCCTCTCCTGGATGAGGATTTAAGTTTTAATGCAGTCCAGCTCTCAAAATATAGTCTGCTATTGAAATGCTTGATGCCCAGGACTAGGAAACTCATTTTGCTTCTTGTTCATTATTCCTAGAGTTACCGAGAATATTTTGATTTGATGGTTAATGATAGGTTGCAATTTTACTATTTATTTTATTATTAATTTCCCCTATTACCTGACATGATGTGGATTAATTAGTAGATTCTACTCACTTTTCGTAATTTGTATTTATTTCAGGGAGTAGAACGAAAATATGATAACAGGTGCTAATTTAACAGAAAAGGAGTTCAGATGATAGAGTTTGTCCCAGAGGTATTTTTGGAAAAGAAAATGTTACGCCCATTTTGATAAATTCCGTGAGGAAAGGACGGCTGAAGGGCTTCGTTATGCTGAGGTGCCGCCGCAATTAAAAGAAAGAAGAGGAAGCAATGGAACGGGGGGCTTGATTCTTAGTCTTTCGTCTGTAGCTTAGGATGAATTGCTGACTTTTCCAAGAGGAATTCTTGTGGCCTTTCTTACGCATGGCAGCACTTAGCATTCTTAGTTTTGACTTTTCCCTAGGACTTACTCTTGGCTTTAGGAACTTACGCATGTCAGGAGCAAACAATTGTTAGCTTTGAGCTTTGACTTTTCTTTTTTATCTCTTTTCGATTTTGAATCCTGCGCATGTCAAGACCGGATGGAGGAACTTTGACTCCTTTGACTCCTAATTCTTAGTAGCTTCGTTTCCTTCCGCGGATGAAAAGAGCAAATTGGATGACTTGACTTCGTTTTCCTTTGCAATTTGAACGACTTGAATTTGTCCGTTTGATGGCCGCAGCTCCTGCTTTAATTTCTTGGGGATTTTGTTCATCAAATATGAACTAATCTCCTCACTCTAGTCAAGGAGCAACGAAGGTTCTGGTTCGCCTAAAATTTGTGAGATCGATTTAATTTAATATTTTTCTTTTATTTATTGGTATTCGCATATTCCTTGATTGCTATGTTTATGGTTATTTAATTAATTGATTGTCTTAGATCCGGATAATTAATTGATTTGGTAACTTATTGTCAATTAGGACGTTAAATCCGTAATTGTTTAATTGTCATGAAATAGTGACAACTGGCACGATTAGATTCGTGTCAGGGGGATACGCGAGCTAATCTGAAATAATCATGGTAGTACGTTATTTGGTTAGAATAGAGTTCCTCTAATACGTAAGGCAGTTGGGAAATTAAATCTTACGAGCGTACCTAGGATTATTTTCCTAATTAGAGCAGTGATTAACGGGCGTACCTTGATCACCGACACAGTAAGGAGGGGTTGACTGCCATCGCTTGCTTGGTAGTTATAACCTATTTATTGATAAATAATTGGAATTGCCTTTGTTTCAATGATTAATTAGGTGAACCATTGCTGAAATTACTTCTTGGCTAGATCTTTAATTAATATTACCTTGATTTTAGTGAATTGCCAATTGACTTTTAGCTACCTACTTTATTTCATTTTTAATTGTTTCCTTGTTTTAATTAATTTGGGCCTTTAATTATTGTTAATTTAAGTTCAGTGAATTGTGGTTTAATTTCTAGCTAGTTATTTATTTTTATTTTCTTATTTGAATTTATTGGATTGTCGTCGTTCCTACAAAATCACCCTCTGTGTTACTTTGGATCTCTTAAGAAACAAATATACCCAGTCCCTGTGGATACGACCCTACTTGCCCTGTCTACAAATTTATAATTATTTGTAAAAAGAAATAACCATTCCATTCGGGTATATCGGATCAAGCAAACTCTTTGGGAACAGGGTGAATCAAGTAACCCATTGCACACCTAGAGTCCCTGCTCCAGTACTTGGAATTGGGTTTTGGTCATTTTTACTGGCAACTAGGTTTAATTTTATTATTGTACAGGTTTCGACATCCTATTAATTTTTGGCGCCGTTGCCGGGGACTGGCGTTATTATTTGTTTCTTTTTAAATTCATTTTTTTTGTTCTAATTTTTTGGTATTTTTTTTCTAGTGTATGCCTCGGTCTTCTCGTACATATGATTTGATTTTTGACCCTGAAGTAGAGAAGATCGCGCGAAGAACGAGAAAGGAAACCAGACTGCTCAGAGAGGAGCAGTCCAGTGTTGCATCTCAAAGACCTGAGCCAGGAGTTGAACCAACGGATTCGTTTGGTAACACTTCGAGTGACTCTGATCAAGAGGAAATGACTATGGCTAATGTACGGACATACAGGGAGTTGGCTGCTCCTGATTTAAATCAGCAGCCTTTATGCATTATGAAGAGGTCGTCTTTGCCCCTGCTGGAATGAATCACCCGAGCTGGAGAAGACCTCTGATCCTGGGTGGTTATCTCAGACGAGGTGACCTGCTTAGATTGTAGGAGGGACTGACGTCCCCGGTGTAACTCCGAAGCTTAAGTCAGTTCGGGGGTGAGAGAGAGATAAGTATATAGAGAAGACGTATGCTTTTACCAGAAGTTTGGCCGTCCTCTTTTCAGTAGAGGTGTTGAGTACTTATAGCGGTCAGGTAGGAGAGAGGGACTGCTCGCACAGGTCCCTAGAGATCTGGCAGAGTCAGCGTATCAAGATGTCTTGATGGACTCTGCGGAAAGGTACGCCGGAACAGTGTGTCAGGCGGCGCACGTTAGGGCAGCTTTATCAGAGGTGTCAGAGACCATGTTTCACAACTCCGGTTGCCAGGTCATTATTCCCGACTTCGGCTCAGCCAGGGAAAGCCCTGGCTGAGGTAGTAAATGGGCCGAAGTCACCCGATGGTGAGAGGCCGAAGTCAACTTCCAAGTCAGCCGGACACGGAGAAACTCAGGACGGGATCCCAGCTCGGCTGAGTTGGAAATACCCTCCTCACAGCCCCCCAAGCTTTGGGAAGGAAGAGGTCGTGATCTCCCGAGGTCGTCACTTCCCGAGGCTGATGCGCGTGTGGAACGCAGAACATGGCTAGGACACGTCACGACTGCGTAGATGTGACTGGGGAAAGATGAAATGGGGGATGGCAGCTTTAACGTCGGACCGATACGACGGATTGTCAGGTGAACAGTGCCTTCATTAATGAGGGGAGAGAGAGAACCTTAGGGAATCCCAAAGATCGCGTCTCTTCGGTTCCCCCCTGCTGCCTATAAATAGGGGCCCTTTTCTACCGTTTCATTCTTTACCAAAATTTGAAATCACCTCAGAGCTCCGTCTTTCTGCTTTTTCACTTCGGGAGTCTTTCCGAACTACATCTTCTTCAGCAGTTCCTTCGAATCATTTCTTCTAGTAAGTTCACTTCTCCTTCCTCTAATAGAATGACTAGAACAGCTCGCACACACAGAGAGACAGTGAGGCCGGATTTTACCGAGGTAGAAAGGCCTGACCCCTCCGAGGAGAGAATTGCTTCTGACGCCGGGGAGGGAGGTGCTGAGGCGTCTCGCCGAGCTGAGTCTCCGGAAGAACAGGCCGACGAGGTTGAGGTCGAGCCTGAGGTCTTGTACGATGATGACCTCGGGAACGAAGTTCCTAGGGACGTGGGTGTACAGGAGCCCTCCACTCCTCCAAACGTGGCCACGCTAAACTATGGCCAGATGCCAACCTTCGCCAGCGCGGTGGATCAAGCTTCCATTGCCGAGGTGATCCGCCAGTATCCGTGGAGGAGAGAGTACAATATTTACCTGCCACGCCCGCATCAGTCCGCCGCCCTGCCTCCAAAAGGCAGGGTGGCTATCTACATAGAACAGCTGGAGGCCGGGCTCAGGGTGCCCACTACAAGGTTTCTTCGGGACTGCCTGAGGTACTGGGGGTGAGAATTACTCAGCTCACCCCAAATGCGATTCGTATTCTCGTCGGCTTCCAGCTACTCTGCCGACATCAAGAGATAGAGCCGAACGTCAACCTCTTCCGTCGCTGTTATTCACTCAAGAACAGTTGGAGCGAGAAGGGGTGGTTCTACTTCGGGAACAAGGTTCCCAAGTTGGTATATGATGCCCCGAGCTCAATAAAAGAGTGGAAGAATAACTTCTTCTTCGTCCCGGCTGAGGACTTCCCCAGGGGATTCTGGTGGAGACCTCCCACTCCGGTCAAAGAGACCTCCCCGGGCAAATTGGAAGAACGCAACTTCCAAAAGTTGACGGGGTCAGGCCTGAAGATTAACTGTTGGGACTTCCCTGAAAGAGTGCTCGTGAAGGGCGGGCTCAGCCGAGCCTTGATCAGCTCGGACTTTCCCGTCCTCATCTCCACTAGGCTTCACATACCTTGTACTTTTCCACTTCTCACTTTATTGTTTGTTTTCCTTGAATTCTAACTAACTTCATCTCGTGCTTTGCAGTGAAGAAGGTTTCCGACCTGATTACCTCGGGTGAGGTCGAGGTGGCAAAGAGGCCAACGAAAAAGCGCAAGGACGCTGGTCAGTCTTCCGCCAGGCCGGCTAAGAAGGCCACTGCGGCGACAGGCACCAGCGAGCCCGGCGTGGTGATATAGGCGAGGGCTCGCACACCTCGGGTTCACCTGGGAGGTCCAAAGCCTCATCCATCCCGGTGGGAGTCCCCTCTCACGGAGTGACCATAGCCTCACCTCCTAGGGGGCGGGGCCGAGGTGCAACCATTACCCGGGATAACCCCATCACGGGGTCCTCAATGTTCAACCTCCACCACGTGCCATCTGTAGCGGCCGGGGAGGACAAGAGGCACTCCGGGGCACAATTTTGCCCGGAGTGGTCGGTCAACGTTAATGACCGCTGCAAGGATCCGCAAGTTGCGCACGAGCTGCTGGTGAATTCAGTCCTGCCACGGGACAACACCTACACCAGGAAACTCAATCCGGCCGAGCTGATGCAGGGCGCCTCGGTATCTTGGGCTTCGACCACGGCGTTTCTTGCTGAAATGTACCAACGCTTTGGTCATTTCATAGAGACTTACGAGTCACCTGCCGAGCTCCAGAAGAAGATTGCCGACCTGGAGGGGAAACTAAAGTCCGCCGAGCTGGGGCGTGACAAGGCCGAGGCGGCGAAGAAGAAGGCCGAGGTGGCCAATAACTCCCTCTTGACTGCCCTTGATGAGGAGAGGGACAAAAGAGCTCAGGAAGAACAATCATCCCATTTGGCTATAGAAACAGCCGGGACCACTGCCGTGGAAGCATTCCGGAAGTCGGAGTCTTTCATTCGTGACCTCGGTGAGATTACTCGGCCGAGCTTCATGTTCGGCTACACGTCGGCCATGAACGAGGCGGCATCCTTCCTTTCCCCTGAGCAGCTGGAGTCCTTTCAGAGTGCCTCTCACTACAACGAGGATGCCAAAGAACTATGCGACCGCGTGGGTGAGGGCATCCGGGCTGGAAAGGACCTGGCCGAAGTCCGAACTGAATTCAACAAGTGACTCCTGGAGTTCGAGGTGGACGGTGATAGTGCCGAAGAGGGTCAGGCCGGTGGAGGAGAAGAACAACAAGATGCCGAGGCAGGCGGGGGGGATGCCGAGGCAGGCGGAGAGACCCTGGGGGAACAGGACCCCGGGGCCGGGGGTGCTTAGAAGCACCTGTTTTGTAATAGACTGGCCGAGGTCGTAGATAACCTCGGCCATTAGCTTTTCTAATTGGGGGCCGAGGTCGTAGATGAACTCGGCCTCTTGCTTTTCGTACCTCAGTGAAATTGGCTTTTTTAATCTTGCATATTTTTGCTTTCTTTTCAATTGAGTTCAGTTATCTCCTTTTAACTACTGCTTTGTCCCCTTATTTATCACTTGTAATGAAATAAGAACGAGTGAGAAATAGCTAAAAGGAGTGAGATTTAAGAACACATACCCTTCAAGGGTAATACAACTTAAGATTCTCAGCATGCCAAGTTCGGGGCACACGCGAACCATCTCGGTAAGCCAGTTTACAATATCCATTTTGGCTGGACTCAATAACAGGGTAGGGTCCCTCCCACTTGGGGTTAAGTTTTCCCTGACGCTCAGCTCGGCTGACCGAGTTCTTTCGGAGCACGAGGTCTCCCGGACTGAACCTTAAGTGTCTGACCCGAGCATTGTAATAGCCAGTTAGGATATCTTTGTAGATAGCAACTTTAGCCGCGGCCACATCACGTTTCTCTTCGGTGAGGTCGAGGTCAACTCGCCGCTCCTCTTCATTCACTTCGGCCGCATACGCAGCCATTCGCGGGTTGGGTGTGATGAACTCGGCTGGAACGACGGCCTCAGATCCATAGGTTAGGAAAAACGGCGTTTCTTGAGTCGCTGACCTCGGCGTTGTTCGGTAGGACCACAGCACGCTGGGATGCTCTTCCATCCACGATGATCCAGCCCGGTGAAGCCTGGTCTTGAGGCCATGGAGGAGAGTTCGGTTGAAGTTTTCGGCTTGTCCATTTGCCTGAGGGTGCCCCACCGAGGTGAAGTGTTGCTTGATCCCCAAGTTCTCACACCACGCCTTGAAAGGATTATCAGCGAACTGCCTTCCGTTATCCGAGATGACGACTCGAGGCAGTCCAAAGCGACAGACCACGTTTTCCCAGAAAAATTTTTGAACAGCCATCCCGGTGATGCTTCTCAGGGGTTCTGCCTCGACCCATTTGGTGAAATAGTCCACTGCCACCACCACGTAGGCATAGTTGCCTGGGGCTCTGGGGAATGGACCGATTATATCAGTCCCCCATTGCTCGAACGGCCATGGCGAGGTGATGGGGATCATAAGATTAGTTGGTTGGTGGTGCTCAGGTGCATGGTGTTGACAAGAAGGACAACAAAGGACCATGACCTGGGCATCCACCCTCATGGTGGGCCAAAAGTACCCGAGAAGCAAAGCCTTTTTCACGAGTATCCTGAAATCGACGTGGGCACCACAGAGTCCCTCATGAATGTCTTCGAGGATTCTCTCGCCTTCTTCCGGGGTGATACACCGTAACCAGGGGCCGAAGTAGGATCTCTTGTACAAGAGGCCTTGCCGGAGGGTGTATCGGGCCGCTTTCCATTGAAGCTTCCGTGATTCAGCTCGATCCTCTGGGAGCTCACCCCGGCTGAGGTATCGAGTCAGGGGCCCCATCTAGGTGTCCCCAGGGTAGACGGGGTACACAACCTCAGCTAGATATCCTGGCTCAGCCAGAATTTCTACCAGAACTGTCTTATTCATATCGGAGAAAGAGGTAGAAGCAAGTCGGGAGAGAGCATCAGCCCTTCTATTTTATGACCGCGGTATTCTTTGGATTTCAAACGACTCGAAGTGTGTGGCCAGTTGGTGTACCTTGGAGAGGTAACGCTGCATCACCTCTTCCCTGGCCTCGTACTCACCTAATATTTGGCACACGACGAGTTGGGAGTCGCTATAGACCATGATATGCGCGGCCTCGAGCTTTCGAGCTAATTGCAGGCCGGCGATGACTGCTTCGTATTCGGCTTCATTATTTGAGGCTGCAAAATCAAACCTCAAGGCATACGAGCAAATCTCTCCTTGGGGGTCTTCGAGGAGCAAACCGGCTCCACTACCCTCACTATTGGATGAGCCATCCACATGCAAGGTCCATCGTTGAGGCTCTGGGGTGGCCGAAGTGACAGCCTGGGTGGTAGCCGGGATGGTCTCATTTATTTCTTCAAAAGTGAGCTCGGCAAGGAAATCCGCGAGAGCCTGGGCTTTAATTGCCGTGCGAGGCTCATAGGATAAGTCATACTCTCCCAACTCGATGGCCCACTTGGTGAGGCGTCCAGAGGCCTCCGGTCGCGACAGGACCTGCCGAAGTGGTTGGTCTGTCCTCAGGCAGACGTGGTGAGCTAAGAAGTAGGGCTTAAGCCTACGAGCTGCATGAATCAAGGCCAGCACAAGTTTCTCCGCCTGAGCGTACCTCGTCTCCGGCCCTCGGAGAACTCGACTGACATAATAAACAGGTGTTTGGACACCATCCTCCCTTATCAGTACGGCGCTTACAGCCTCGGCTGCAGCGGATAGGTACAAGAATAGCTTGTCCCCTGGGCGGGGTGAGGTGAGAGTCGGGAGGTAGTTGAGGTAATCCTTTAACTGCTCAAAGGCATGTTAACATTCTTCCGTCCAAGAAAATTTGTCAGCTTTCTTAAGGACTTTGAAAAATGGCAACGCCTTGGAGGCTGACTGCGATAAGAACCGATTCAGGGCGGCCAATCGCCCCGTCAGCCTCTGTACGTCGCGGACACACCGTGGTGGGGACATCTCCTGGATTGCCCTCACCTTGTCCGGATTTGCCTCAATACCCCGTCTGGAGACGAGGTAGCCTAGGAACTTGCCCGAGGTGACCCCGAGAACACATTTCTTGGGGTTCAGCATCATTCGCGTCTTCCGAAGGACTTCCAGAACTTCTTTCAGGTCGGCGAGAAACGTGGAGGCTGTCTGACTTTTGAGAAGAATGTCGTCCACGTATGCTTCGACAGTCCGGCCGATTTAGGTTTTAAAATCTTGGTTGACCAAGCGTTGATACGTAGCCCCAGTGTTCTTCAGTCCGAAGGGCATGGTGGTGTAACAATAGGTGCCTTGGTCAGTGTAGAAGGCGGTTTTCTCCTGATCCTCCAGGCTCTTTCCGATCTGGTGGTATCCTTTGAAGGCATCAAAGAAGCAGAGGACTTCATATCCCATTGCCGAGTCTACCAAGGTGTCGACCTTGGGCAAGGGGTAGCAGTCCTTTGGACAAGCCTTGTTGAGATCGGTGAAGTCGACGCACATTCTCCAGGCTCCGGCGTCCTTCTTCACCATGACCGGGTTTGATAGCCAGGTCGGATATTGGACCTCTCGGATGATCTTTGCTGGGAGGAGCTTGTCCACCTCTTCGCTCACAACTCGGCTACGTTCAGGGCCGAGGTGCCTCCTTTTTTGCTTGACCGGGCGGACTTAAGGATCAACGTTTAGCTCATGTACCATGAGGTGGTGCGGGACTCCTTGAACCTCCTCTGCGGCCCAAGCAAAGACGTCCCGGTACTCTCTGAGGAGGTCTACCATACCTTTTCTAGCAGGATCAGGCAGTCGGGTACCAACGCGAACTGTTTGATCAGGCTTCGTGGGGTCCAGAGGTAACTCTTCCACCTCATCCCCAGTCTCCAGCCTTGGGATCTTCTCAGTTCGCTGAGGATCAATGCTATCTATTGTGAAGATATTTGACCTCTTCTCGGGCCGTGCCCCGGAGGTTGATGGGGAAGCTGCTTGTAGAGTGGCGAGGTAGCATTCTCGTGCAGCGCAGACATCGCTGCTGACCTCGGCCACTCCAGCGGGAGTAGGAAACTTAAAGCTTAAATGGTAGGTGGAGTTCACTGCCTGCAAAGCATTAAGTGTGGGTCGGCCGAGGAGTAAGTTGTAGGGGGAGTCAGCCTTGACTACCACGAAGTTGACGGGAATGGTTCTGCAGCGGGGGTGACGCCCCACTGTCACTGTCAAAGCCACGATCCCTTCGGGGTGCACAATGTGTTCCCCGAACCCGACAAGAGGGGTCCTTACCGGGGTCATGCATTCCCTGGCCAGTTTAAGGCTCTCAAAGGTACGGAGGTACATGACGTCAACTGAACTTTCCAGGTCAACGTAGACCTTTTTCACGATGTAGTTATTGGTGAGGATTCAATTACCAAGGCTTCATGACTGCTGGAGGCAGCCGGGACGGGGTCACTAGGTCCGTAAGAGATCACCTCGGATAGGCGGGAACTCGCCTCGGCCTGATCCGGGTTGGCCTGCCTGTAGGTCCTCTTTCGGGAGTTCTGACTGTCCCCTCCCGTCGGACCTCCGGCAATTATATTGATGACCCCGGCTATGTTGGATCCATACCCTAGTCCATGACCTGAGGATCCTTCTCGGGGAGGCCTTTTCGTCTCCCTAGGATCCTCCGGGGGCCTGCAACTGCTTCTCGACGTCCGCCTTTCATCCCGGCGTTGATCACTTCGGTGGTTACGTCGAGGCTCATTACGAGGTTGACCTCCACCTCGGCGGACGAACTGTTTCAGGTGTCCCTGTCGGATGAGGTTTTCGATTTCCCTTTTTAGGTCGTTGCACTCCTCGGTTTCGTGGCCGGTGTCCCGATGATACAGACATTAGAGGTTCGAATTCATCTTGTCCCTGCTGCCAAACATCTTGGGAGGGGCCTTCCCAAGGTTGTTTTGCTCCATCACAGACAACACCCGGGACCGGGTGGTGTTCAGGGGGGTTAACTCGAACTCAGGAATGGGTGGTTTCCCCTTAAAAATCCTGTCGAAAACGCTACGGCGGTCTCGGCCAGGACTTTGGAAGGCACTTCCCGAGCCCACTTCACTTCGGCCAAGGTCTTTCCCCTTCCTGGGGTCTATCTTCGGGCGGGCAGCTTGGACCTCCTTCTTCATGCGGTTGAGGTTTTCAGCCTGGATGCCCTTCTCGACCTTCAACCACAATTCGTGGAGTGAGCGGGGATACTTCTTGTGAATCCCCGTGTTGAATACCCCGGCAACGAGCCCATGGGTGAAAGCGGCAATGGTGACCTGCTCGTTAGGGTTAGGTATCTGCACGCTTTCTTCGTGGAACCTCTGGACATACGACCGAAGTGATTCCCCCGGGTTCTGCTGCAGATTCAACAGATAAGCCGAGATCCGGGTCGTCGGTCGGGAGGAGACGAAACGGTGAAGGAATTTCTCCACTAATTCCCCCAGGGTTGAGATGCTCCTAGGTTCTAGACCCCAAAACCATTTTCGAGCTGTCCCCTGGAGGAATACCGGAAAAACTCGGCATATGACGGGATCAGGGATGCAGTATAGGCGGAAGGCCGAAATTAAGGCATGAATGTGGTCTTCCGGATCACCTCGGCCGTCGTAAGACGGTATCGAGGGGAGCTTGAAGTTAGGAGGAAGCCTTTCCTCGTTGATGTCATCCGTGAAGGGTGGAGCCCTCTGATAATCCACCCCAACTTTCTCCAAGGGTCGAGGTTCCTCAGGTCGTCGGCCCAAGAGCCCCCTTGACAAGGACCTGGTCAGGGAGGCTACCTTAGAAGTGGCCTTGGAGAATGCTTTTTTTGAAGCACTTCGGCTCAGGCGTCTCCCGTCGGATTCTTCTTCGGATGAAACTTCAGGGGATCCATCCGATTTCCTTTTAGAGGACTCAGCCTCTCGCTTGCCTTGTCTCTTGAAATACCTCCCTAACTCCTCGAAAATGTTAGGGTTCTCGGTTACGAACTCGGCCATACGAGTGATGGCCTCTTCGTTTGCGGGCTGAGTCTTCGGAGAATCCTGCCCTTCAGGGATATTTTCTTGTTGGGCTGCATTGCTTTGCTCAGCACCAATGGTGAGAGCTTTCCTGCTCCTAGAACGGGTAGGCCTCATTCTCTGATGTCTTCGCGTTCCCACAGACGGCGCCAATTGAAGAGGTCGTTTTTGCCCCTGCTGGAATGAATCACCCGAGCTGGAGAAGACCTCTGATCCTGGGTGGTTATCTCAGACGAGGTGACCTGCTTAGATTGTAGGAGGGACTGACGTCCCCGGTGTAACTCTGAAGCTTAAGTCAGTTCGGGGGTGAGAGAGAGATAAGTATATAGAGAAGACGTATGTTTTTACCAGAAGTTTGGCCGTCCTCTTTTCAGTAGAGGTGTTGAGTACTTATAGCGGTCAGGTAGGAGAGAGGGACTGCTCGCACAGGTCCCTAGAGATCTGGCAGAGTCAGCGTATCAAGATGTCTTGATGGACTCTGCGGAAAGGTACGCCGGAACAGTGTGTCAGGCGTCGCACGTTAGGGCAGCTTTATCAGAGGTGTCAGAGACCATGTTTCACAACTCCGGTTGCCAGGTCATTATTCCCGACTTCGGCTCAGCCAGGGAAAGCCCTGGCTGAGGTAGTAAATGGGCCGAAGTCACCCGATGGTGAGAGGCCGAAGTCAACTTCCAAGTCAGCCGGACACGGAGAAACTCAGGACGGGATCCCAGCTCGGCTGAGCTGGAAATACCCTCCTCACATTACTTTCCCCACCTTAAATGATAACACTCCATTTGAATTAAAATCTGGTCTAATTCATCTTTTACCCTCTTTTCATGGTTTACCAGGTGAAGAGCCGTATAAGCATCTGCAGGAGTTTGATGTCGTGTGCAACAGTATGAAATCCCCGGGAATCACAGAAGAGCAAATAAAAATGAGGGCATTCCCCTTTTTCTTGAAGGATTCTGCAAAGGACTGGCTGTACTACCTACCACCAGGTAGCATTACCATGTGGGACCAATTAAAGACAAAATTTTTGGATAAATATTTTCCTGCGTCCAGGGCTGGAAGTCTAAGGAAAGAAATTTGCGGGATCAAGCAGCACCCAGGGGAGTCACTCTATGAGTATTGGGAGCGATTCAAAAAGTTGTTCAACAAATGCCCTTAACACCAGATAAGTGAGCAGTTGCTCATACAGTATTTTTATGAGGGGCTCCTTTTCAGAGATAGGAGCATAATTGATGCTGTAAACGGAGGGGCACTGGTGAACAAAATCCCTCGGGAAGCACGGGAGTTAATAGAGGGGATGGCAGAGAATTTGCAGTAATTTGGTACGAGGGAGGATGCCCCGATATGCAAAGTGAACGAGGTAGAGACATCCTCTATCCAGCAGCAGTTGACTGAATTGACTTCTTTTGTTAGGCAACTGGCTGTAGGAAATGCATCTTAGGCTAAGGTGTGCAGGGTTTGCACTGGTATGGATCATTCTACAGACATGTGCCTAATGATTCAGGAAGAAAGTACAGAGCAAGTGAACATGGCTGGTCACGCCCCCCCGCCAAGAAGGCCTTATGACCCCTATTCAAGTACCTACAACCCTGATTGGAGGGACCACCCTAACCTCAGTTATGGAGGGAACAGACAGACTAACTTCGTGCCAAATAAACAACAAGGGTATCAGCTGCAGTACCAACCTCGACCACCTCCGCCCCCAAGCTCTGGTCCATTTTTTGAGGAGATGATGAAACAACTAATGACAACCATTACGCAAAATCAGCAAAGGACGAATTCCGAAATGTAGGACATAAGGAATCAAATGAGTCAAATGGCCACAAAAATCAACCGTTTGGAGTCCCAAGTAAATGGAAGATTGCCATCCTAACATGAACTGAACCTGAAGAACGTAAGTGCAATGACTTTAAGGAACGGGAAGAAAATTCAGGGGCCCGAACTTGTGACTCCAAAGGATAAGGACGAAGAGAAGATTGAGAAAGAACTTCAGGCAGAGAATACAAGCACCAAAAACCCAGTGGTACTCCCTGACCCGATCATAAACGTTAAAACTAATCCTCTTCCATTTCCTTGCAGGTTGGAGAAATCGAAGAAGTAGGACAAGCAGAAAGAGATCCTGGAGGTGTTCCGCAAGGTAGAGATCAATATTCCCTTACTAGACGCCATCAAGCAAGTGCCGAAGTATGCAAAATTTCTGAGGGACTTATGTGTCAATCGAAGGAGGTTGAGGGGAGATGAAAGAGTTGTTGTTGGGGAGAATGTGTCAGCAGTTCTCCAAAGAAAGCTCCCACCAAAGTGTGGGGATCCAGGTAGATTTACTGTCCCATGTAAGATAGGTAATACTCTGATTAGGAATACCCTGCTGGACTTAGGAGCATCGATCAACGTAATGCCTAAATCTATGTATGATTCTCTGAACCTCGGTCCATTAAAAGAAACCGAGATAATAATTCAATTAGCTGACCGAACAAACGCATACCCTGATGGGTTGATAGAGGATGTGCTGGTTAAAGTTAATGAATTGATATTCCCAGTTGACTTTTATGTACTTGACATGGATGATGATCATTCCCTTAACCCCTCACCTTTGCTGCTACGTAGACCCTTTTTTAGCACAGCACAGACAAAATTTGACGTTAATAAGGGTACATTATCCATGGAATTTGATGGAGAACTAGTCCACTTTAATATTTTTGATACAATGGAACATCCTGTTAACTCTCATCCTGTGTTTACTATTCATGCTATTAATCCCTCTGTGCAAGAATTTTCTGAGTTTGCTTATAGGAATAAATTCAAATTTACTGAGAACAAGTATAAAGGGATGAAAGCACTGTATGAGGTGAAAAGGAGTAGAAAATTTAAAAAGAGAGCTGCACTCAAAGGCTATTTGGATCCTGGAGGAAGGCCACCGATTTCCAGGAAAATTGAGTTACACCCAGATTGAAGAGTGGTGTTCAATGTCTAGCAAAAAACATTAAAAAAAGGCGCTCATTGGAAGGCAACCCAATTGTTTCTTTTAATTGTTTGTTTGATTTCGTGTGATAGTTTAAATATGTTTTCCTTGAATTTGACTGATTTTGGGTTCAATTTTCGTTGTTACTGATTTGTAAGTGTTCTTTTATCATGACGCGCCCGCGTGATGACGTATGTAGCGCTCACGGTCAGAATCGTCAGAAGGGGTTCATGCTCTCATGACGCGCCCGCGTCATGACGTATAGAGAGCTCACGATCAGAATCGTTATAAAGAGTTTCGATCCTCATGACGCGCCCCCATCATGACGCAGGAAGAGCTCATGGTCAGAGAGCTCTTTTGCCCTCTTGACGTGCCCGCGTCACGTTCGCGGGAACGGTAAGGATTCAAAAAAAAAGTAATAATAAAAAATATATATAAATAATAATAGTTAAAAAAAGGGAGAAAAAAATTTAATTAACAATAATAATAAAAAAAGAAATTTTTATAAAAAAAAAAACCAAATTTTTTTTTCTCACTGTAGCTCAAATAGATCTTTAAAATAAAAAAAAAATCTTTCTTTTGCTTTTTCTTTTCCTTCTTTTTTTTTTCTTTTTTTTTCTTTCTTTCTTTCTTCTTCTTTCTTTCTCTATTCTTCCTTTCTTCTACTCTATGTTCCTGCTGGTCCGCCGCTGCTCTGCGCATTTCCGCGAGCTTAGCTCCGCCGCTCCTCGATCGCCATCAACTCCAACCGCGCACCACCCTCTTCCCTTCTCCTTGGTCCACTGCCGCCAACCAAAAGACCTCCACCAGCCCACATCGCCGCCCGCCAGACAACGCCGTCCACCCCGCCGTCTATCTCCAGCCCGTCCGCCACCTTCCACTCCCGCACTCGGTGACACGCGGCTGCCCGCGACTCCACGTGACTGCCACGGCCACCGTTGACTGCCGTCTGGGATCCACAGCAGCCCGCGAACCACCACTTCCCCTCGTGTCTCTCTCTCTCTCCCTCTCTCCCCGCTGCTGTTCACCACCAGCTCTCCACCGCCAGATCTGCTCCACAGTCGCTCGCTCTTCCCCATCGAGCGCCGCTGAACCTCCACCTCATCCGCCGCCAGCAGCCCACTGCTGACACCCGCCTCTGCTGCCCAAGTCGCCGCCCTTTTGCTCGTTCCACCTCAGCGCGTTCAACCATAGCTCGCGCAGCACTCTAGCTCGCTGATCCCTCTCTGCTCGCATAGCCAGCTCCGCCGCAGCTCCATTGCGAGCCAACGCCACCACCGAAGCGCTTGGACGCTGCCAACAGCCCCAGCCAACCTCGCACGCTACTTTCTTTGGTGGAGGTATTTGGAATTTATTCCCCAATTTCTTAATATTCATTGGTGCTGTCTGGTTTCTCAATAATTAGTAATGTTGGCCGTTGGAGGTTATTTCTTCAATTGCGTGGTAAACCAGTGGTACTGGTTGTGATATTTGACCCAGATCTTGTTCATTCCTAGTTTGCCATACTCTTGAGAATATTTGTTGAACTTTTGGGTAAATTTGTCGAGTTTTTGGGTGGGCTGGATTTGTGAAATTGTCTTTTGCTAATTGGGAGGCAGCTTTGCTTGTGTTTTGATTGTTGCGATTCTCAATTGTGGGCAGTGTTAATTGTTATTTTGGTTTATCGGTGGCCTGATATTGGTGGTGTGTGATTTCTCTTCCATAGTTTACTACACCAGTGGTACTGGTGGGGTGATTGGACCTCAATTGGGTACTTCTATTTGGTTGGCTAAGTGATTATTGTCCAATCCCTGACTTGTTATCCTTGAAATTGCTGATTTTGGGTTGCGACTTCTATTGGCCAACTGGAGCCGTTTATTGAGATTTTGGGTGAGCTATAATGCTGTGATTGTTTGTTAAATTTGGAGGAGACTTTGAACCTAACGTTGCTTGTTGAAATTGACTTGCTGGGGTCTATTTTGCTTGCATTGCTGAAGGAATTGTTGAGGTTTTTGTGGGGGGTTTTGCTTGAGTTGATTCTAATAGTGCATATTGAGTTGAGATCCTGTGCCGTTTGATTTAATTTGTAAGGTTGGTCTTGCCTAATTGCATTGTTGGGGGCCCTCTGACTGATGGCTTAAATTGTTGACTTGGGAAGGCGTTGTCTTTGTTTTTACTCTTCTCCATTGTGCGAATTGTTGCCCCCATTGACTTTCTGTGGGGCATTGGGCATTTTTATTTGCTGAAACTCTTCTATTTGTTATTGATTGGGTTACTACTGGGAGATTATTGCTTTGTTCTTGCTGAGTTTCTTTTGCTAGTTGTATTTGCTTGTTTCTATACCTGTTGGAGCTTCTGTCGATTAAATTGATTGCTCCAAATCATGGTGAGGCCGAAATCAGCTTCTAGGTCTAAAGCCCCTAGACCCTCTCAGTCTCAACCCCAATCCTCCATTCCGGTCAATACCCCTATAAACCAACCTTATGCCCCCGGAGTCCGAACCCGCTTGGGTAGGGGTAAGGGTGCTCAGGTAGTACCCCAGCTCACTTTGAGGGGGCACTTGACATTTACTAGACCCACCGATCAGCAGAGATATGGTAAGGTCTGTGAG
Source organism: Coffea arabica (assembly GCF_036785885.1). Taxonomy (NCBI): domain Eukaryota; kingdom Viridiplantae; phylum Streptophyta; class Magnoliopsida; order Gentianales; family Rubiaceae; genus Coffea; species Coffea arabica. The sequence goes on from NC_092313.1 coordinate 32,349,950, forward strand.
AGGCGCATCATATCCTGTCAATCATATCCACCACCTGGGACTACTGAATGGCGGCAACTCCGGGAGTAGGTTCAGAATTTGGAGGCCCGGATGATTAACATCGATAACAATGTGGCGGCTATGGCACAAAATCTGGCGACTTTCATGCAGCACTCGGGTTTCCCGTCCCCAGCACCACCTCACCCTCCACTTTGACCCGGTTTCAGGGAAGTTTGGTTGCCCTCTCTCCCACTTTTACAGTTTGTTTGTCACATTGAGGACAATGTGTCCTATAGGTGTGGGGGGGTCTAATGGGGTGCTAGTGTTTTTAGTTTTTAGTAGTTTTTAGTTTTATTTCTAGTTGCTTATTTTCTTTTTTTCTTCTTGGTGCTTATCTCTCATGTGAATGAAAAAAAAAAGAAAAAAAAAAGATGTTGGTTTATTGACTCTAATTCTACTTTTGCCAAGTTTTTTTTTTAAATAAAAATGTATCGGATTAATGTGGTTGAATCCAAGATATCCCCTTGGTGAATATCGGACTGCTTGACTCTTTTGATTTCTTTGTTAACTTTTCTAGGCATAGGGAATAACTGTTGCATTTTCATGTGAATTGGTCCAATATTGACTCTAATACTCCATGTAGGGCAATAATGAGGCTAGCTGTTCCTATTTTTGGTTTCTAGTGTTGTTATTTTGCATTTTTGCGTTGTTTGGCTGTGAATAAGCTTGACTGTACTCCACTATTAGTTACTACTGAGTAACCGGGAATTTGCACCTAAAAGTGTTGATTCTCGCGTCAAAAGGTAGTACTTCTATGAGTACGTGGTCGTGTAGCGGTAGGAGCTGAGTAACCGGGCTCCTTCATCTAGAAATGTTGGAGTTCGCGTCAAAAAACTTCAACGGCTAGAGACTAAGTTTTTTTGTGCTGTTTTTATTATTATCAAAAAAAAAAAACCAATCAAAATAAAAAAAATAATAATAAAAAAAGGGGGGAGAGAATAAAAAAAATAGAAAAGCTTGCCGGTTTATGGACTTAATATGGAGACTTGTGTGAATATTTGGACCATTTGCTGATAAATGTTGCACGTCATTCCTTTTTCTTAGATTAGTTAATCTGAAATTAGAGGTGTCTATGTTTTAGAAGCTAACCGAAGTGATGTTTCTTGGATCTTGATCACTGATACTTGATATATATTTTTCTTGGTATCTTGGCAATTTGGTAGGTAGAGCAATGACCATTATCAAATCTTGGTGTCTGTGTACTTTTCTTATGCTTGAGGGCAAGCATGGTTTAGGTGTGGGGAAAATTGATAAGTTACAATTTTACTATTTATTTTATTATTAATTTTCCCTATTACCTGACCTGATGTGGATTAATTAGTAGATTCTACTCACTTTTTGTAATTTGCATTTATTTCAGGGAGTAGAACGAAAATATGATAACAGGTGCCAATTTGACAGAAAAGCAGTCCAGATGATAGAGCTTGTCCCAGGGGTATTTTTGGAAAAGAAGATGTTACGCCCATTTTGGTAAATTCCGCGAGGGAAGGATGGCTGAAGGGCTTCGTTATGCTGAGGTGCCGCCGCAATTAAAAGAAAGAAGAGGAAGCAATGGAATGGGGGGCTTGATTCTTAGTCTTTCGTCTGTAGCTTATGATGAATTGCTGACTTTTCCAAGAGGAATTCTTGTGGCCTTTCTTACGCATGGCAGCACTTAGCATTCTTAGCTTTTGACTTTTCCCTAGGACTTACTCTTGGCTTTAGGAACTTACGCATGTCAGGAGCAAGCAATTGTTAGCTTTGAGCTTTGATTTTTCTTTTTGATCTCTTTTCGATTTTGAATCCTGCGCATGTCAAGACCGGATGGAGGAACTTTGACTCCTTTTACTCCTAATTCTTAGTAGCTTCGTTTCCTTCTGCGGATGAAAAGAGCAAATTGGATGACTTGACTTCGTTTTCCTTTGCAATTTGAACGACTTGAATTTGTCCGTTTGATGGCCGCAGCTCCTGCTTTAATTTCTTGGGGATTTTGTTCATCAAATATGAACTAATCTCCTCACTCTAGTCAAGGAGGCAACGAAGGGTCTGGCTCGCCTAAAATTTGTGAGATCGATTTAATTTAATATTTTCCTTTTATTTATTGGTATTCGCATATTCCTTGATTGCTATGCTTATGATTATTTAATTAATTGATTGTCTTGGATCCAGATAATTAATTGATTTGGTAACTTATTGTCAATTAGGACGTTAAATCCGTAATTATTTAATTATCATGAAATAGTGACAACTGGCACGATTAGATTCGTGTCAGGGGGATACGCGGGCTAATCTGAAATAACCCTGGTAGTGCGTTATTTGGTTAGAATAGGGTTCCTCTAATACGTAAGGCAGTTGGGGAATTAAATCTTACGAGCGTACTTAGGATTATTTTCCTAATTAGAGCAGTGATTAACGGGCGTACCTTGATCACCGACACAGTAAGGAGGGGTTGACTGTCATCGCTTGTTTGGTAGTTATAACCTATTTATTGATAAATAATTGGAATTGCCTTTGTTTCAATGATCAATTAGGTGAACCATTGCTGAAGTTATTTCTTGGCTAAATCTTTAATTAATATTACCTTGATTTTAGTGAATTGCCATTTGACTTTTAGCTGTCTACTTTATTTCATTTTTAATTGTTTCCTTGTTTTAATTGATTTGGGCCTTTAATTATTGTTACTTTAAGTTCAGTGAATTGTGGTTTAATTTCTAACTAGTTATTTATTTTTATTTTCTTATTTGAATTTATTGGATTGTCGTCGTTCCTACAATATCACCCCCCTATGTTACTTTGGATTTCTTAAGAAATAAATATACCCAATCCCTGTGGATACGACCCTACTTGTCCTGTCTACAAATTCATAATTATTTGTGAAAAGAAATAACCATTCCATTCGGGTATATCGGATCAAGCAAACTCTTCGGGAATAAGGTGAATCAAGTAACCCATTACACACCTAGAGTCCCTGCTCCAGTATTTCGAATTGGGTTTTGGTCATTTTTACTGGCAATTAGGTTTAATTTTATTATTGTACAGGCTTCGACACCCTGTCAGTTAAGATTGAGATCCTAAGAATTAGAAATCTTGAGTTCAAATCTCTTTTTTCCCTTTCTACTTTTTAAATCTCATCTTTCGTCTATTAAAAAAAATTAAAAATTCTGGAATTTATTTCCTCATCACAAAGTAATTAACAATGAAAATGGCTGTTTATTTTCCCATTCATTTTAGCATTTCTAAGTTTAATCTTTTCTGCCATACCTAAGCTTGACAATGTAGTGTATGAGTTACCAAAAAGAAAAAAAGAGTTACAGAAAGAAAAAGAACTACTATAGATCCCAGCTTTTAGAGTTCTAATATTAATATTTCGCAGGATCATAGAAATGAACGAATTACATAATCACATACTAATTATGCGGGAGGGAATAAAGAAATCAAATCACAGTATTTTTAATATCTAAAACAACAAAGAATGTCACATAAATTGTGACCAAATAAATTCTACAAACTCTAACCACTGCGGTTGATCCAGTAGCCAGTGGAAGGTTCTTAGAGTTCTCTCCCCTATCAAATTTCAAGATTTGAATATTGGGCTTCACACTAGGAGATGGAAAGGGTACGGAGAGGGGTGGAAAAGGTAAAATTTTTTTAAAAAAATGTCATAGAAAAATATCATAAAATAGCCTATTTATAACCCTCTGAACTTAGAGGATGAGAAGCCACTCAAATACGGGATTACTTAATGTAACACCAATTGCTAAATTTAAATTAACGAAAGTCCTAAAAACTTGTTTTATTTTGTCAACAACTAACCGCTACCTGTAATTATTGTGAGGCTTTGTGCTGATACAAAGTCATGGTTAATGGTTCATTGACTTAAACAGTTGACGCTACCGTTCTTCATTTCAATTGCCTTTCCTTGCACTTTCCTTGTCGTTTCCGGGATGTGGCTTTTATTTTGATCTCCTTTTCCATGCAGTTTCCGGGACGGTAGACGGGCTAAAGTCCGTCCTCTTTGAGACCGCATTCGCCCTCTCGTTTTCCGTAAGGTTATTGCCTCCAAAATTCCTCTGTTCACTTTTGTCTTTTGAATTGGCTTTCAAATCATGTAAATTACATATTAATTCTTCAAATTATTCTTGGAAACTCCCTGTGTCTTTTTTTTTTTAAGAAAAAAGAAAGAAAAGCATTGCTTAATTAATTGGTGAGTAATTCAATAAGTTTCGCTAGATCTCCATGCTTTTGTAGATTAGTTAACTCCTCAAATTAATATATAGCAAAGTAATATGTTTCCCCTCTATACAAAACTTGAAGCTAAAGACAGTAGGGTAGGAAATAAAACCAATTCTAATTCTATTTTAAGCTCGTATAGCCATATTAAATGTTACTATTTGAATATTACGAAGATCGGAAAGAAACATACTTATGGGATTTGGACTGTAGTTAATTGCTATGCAGTCCTTAATTTAGAATTATTTGAATGCATTTCCCTTGCTAAAGCGGGTAGAAACTTCCACTTTCTTTCTTGCACCAAATAATAACAATTAATTAATAATAATAAACATAATTGCTATAGGTCCCATACTCTTTTGGATTATTCACATCAAAGGACAATTTCTTGTCGCTGGTCCATTGTGTTATCACTCACGCAATTACTCCATTATGTTCTCATCATTTCAGCAGACTACATTCCAGTTTCATATTGTTTTCTGATGACTTGGTAAACATCTTCTTATTTCCAAACCTTTTCTCCAACTTCACTCGTCACCGTTTCTCATTTCACCAATTCACCCTCAGGACTGAAAGAAGAGATACAGAGCCCACCAATTCACCAAAGAGGCAGAAGATATAGAGAGCCCGAAATCATTTGAAGCAAACTTCTTTTGTCTGCTACCGTAAGTTTCATTTTGCTTCGATTTCACTGCAATTTTAGTTTTCAATTTTTGCAACTGCTTGGCATTTTGTTAAACTCGTATCATATGGTCTTAGCAAAATATTGTTCTTTACTATTATTGTTATTATTATTAATGTTCTTTTATAAACTCTACAATTAGTTTCCAGTTTGCTTTCAAGTTTGCAAGTGAAGGTTTGAGGTTGAGAATGAGGAGATATAACAATTTTAGTTGGAAGATTGGCGTTAAAATTAAAATATTTTGCCAACTTATTTTAGTTGATTGTCTATTAATTTTTCAATTTTTAGAAAAAAAGGAAATTTTCGTTTCCTTTTCCTTTTCAAAATTCATCTTCTTATTAGTTAATTTTCATGAAAAGGAAAAAGAAAAGCAAAGGATTTCATTTTGAAAATCAATAAATCAAACAGAAAAAAAAAAAGAAAAGAAATATTGTAGAGATCATTCCTTGCTACTTTCGTTCATAACCAAACAAGATGAGGGATTTAACATTTCCAAAGTAATTTGCTTTTCTTTTCTTTGATTTCCTTTTCCTTGCTAAATTCGGAGAACAAATTGGGCCTTATTGCTAGGAATCTCCCCCCCCCCCCCCCCCCCCGGTCTTAAGGTCATGCTATGGTTATGTTAACGCGCTCATTAGTATAAATCCTGAATCAAGTGGAGTTGAAATTGATGAAAACGTGTTTGATTTTCAAACCCTGGATCCCATGCCCATAAGATTTTCAGAAAAAAGGATAATTTTGAGTTTATATGAAGATTGATTTGACATCTAAAAATATAAAGGCCTCCATTTCTAGATCACTGGTCAAATTATAAACTTCAAAACATGTGATGCCATATTCCATAGGGTTAATTACATTTACCTCCCCTGAGGTTTGACCATATTACCAATTAATCTCTGTAATTTGTCCAAATAACGGTCTCACTCTTTGAATGATCAAACATTTAACAAAAACCCCCCTTAATGCCGAAAATGCCCTTTTTGAGGCCATATTGCATTAAAAAAAGAACATATTTTTATTTATTAACTTTCAAGTAATCCAAAAAAATCATCAAAGAGTTTTTGCTTATTATTTTATAAAAATCATATCTTTGCTTCCATAAATAGTTTTGAATCAATAATTATTTTAAATCTTAAAAATGAATATTAAAAATTAGATAAATTGAAAGAAAAATAAAAAAAGAAGCAATTATTTTAAATCCTCAAGTATGGTTCGAATTTGTGGTTCAAGGCATGTTGCGGAGAGCACAAGGCATGTTTTCCTCAATTTGAACCATACCTCAGGAATTAAAATAATTTCTTCTTTTTTTATTTTTCTTTCAATTTATCTAGTTTTTAATATTCATTTTTAAGATTTAAAATAATTATTGATTCAAAACTATTTATGGAAGCAAAGATATGTTTTTTATAAAATAATAAGCAAAAACTTTTTTCTATTTTTTTGGATTGCTTCAGGGTTAATAAAATAAAAATATGTTCTTTTTTTAATGCAACATGGCCTCAATAAGGGCATTTTCGGCATTAAGGGGGTTTTTGTTAAATGTTTGATCAGTCAAAGGGTGAGACCGTTATTTGGACAAATTACAGGGATTGATTGGTAATATGGTCAAACCTCAGGGGAGGTAAATGTAATTAACCCTATTCCATAATCAACTTTTTTTTTTTTAAATATATATAATCAATCTAAGATAGTCATGAGATGGTGTCCTCTATTTTCAATGGTACCTTAAAACTTCAAGTTTTTATAGCACTCTCTTTAATATTTTGGATGCACCGTGGAAGAATTCTTTCGACAATTTATCTTACAAGGCTACAATTCTCTCAAGGCAAACCAAAGTTTGGTGTTTTGAATACCATGAAGAATCTGCCGCTTTTGGCAAAAAAAAAAAAAAAAAAGAATACCATGAAGCAAAATAAATAAAAGTTCAGAAAGTACTTTTTCTGGTATACTAGTATGTCAAACAAATAAATGATGGTTGTGATCTTCCTGTTTTAGTTGCTGTATTATTATTATTTTTTTTTGGGTATCAATTTCTATGTTTTATCATACAGTTAAATGGGATAATTGTTGAGGTATAGGATACGAATTTAGCTGAAGCCCTGAGATTGAACCATAGAACCTATTTCCTATTTCTGCTTTAATAAAAATTACAATAGAACTAAACAAAAATAATAGTAATGGTAACCGATTATTTCTGAAGAAAGAAAGCTAAAGTTTCCTATAGTTTTTTGCAATCCTATTATACTTCAAATGACTGAAGCAAGGAGAGCGGATCATCCCCAAGTCTAAAAATTTATGTTATTTGTCCCCGAAATTCTAAAAGATTTTCATGGGAATAGGGGATGACTTTAAAAATCTTTCTAATGTCCAGTCGAATGGACGGTAACTGATCAAGTGGACGTGAAATGGAGGGTTAAAAAAATCTTTAAAAACAAAAAGTAAAACTTGGCCTACAAAATATTTAGAAACTTTCACATTGACCCCAAATTACAGGTCTTGGATTCTTATCCTGGCCTGACCGGGCAAGACCTCCTGATCAGGTACAATGAAACTCCCCGTAGTCAACAGCAGAATTTTTAGTCTTTGGCTGCTTTCACACGAATGCTCATGCAAATGGAGAGGCTCACAAAGCCAAAGGTTTATGAGACTTTCACATTCTTTTCAACATTTGAAACACTTTCTGAAACTTTTAGATCAAACGTGTATAATTTGATAAAATACATATCAAACGTGTATAATTTGATAAAAATACATAATAAAAGCGTGCAAGGAGTTTTTCGGAATGCACATCCGGTCATGAAACCAGAATAACATGTTTTACAACCTTTATTTTACTTTCGCCCCAAAATTTTGCAAATTTTTTTCCCATTTCTTGAGATAGTAAACTTTTGAATAATCACCTCACAGGACAATTTCTTGTCTCTTGTCAGTCTGTCTTGTCCATTTTCTGATCAGCACCAAATTGAATCGATGTCGGTTAATTTCATCACCAACTACCATTACTTTTCTTTTTCTTCTTCTTCTTTTTTGTTTCTGTTTTCCATTTGTTGGTTTGTAAAATTCGTCCACCAAGTCTGTCTTTCTATCAAGTTGCTTGCTTCATTTTAACTTTTCTTTTCAACGGCGAAATGCACTGGTAACCCTCTTTGCAGCAAATATATTGACAAACAATAAGCATCAACATATCTAATTTGATGTAAAACTAATCAGTAGAATTATTTGTGTAAAACAAGAAATTCTTGCAAAATAGAATCTAAAGAAAGAATTAAAGGAGAAAATATACTCTTTGTTTGCTTTCTAACTAATTCCAACTTACATTTAAACTATAATTTCATACGCTGCTGTCTGTGTAAATAGATAAATATATATTTAAAAGATTAAAAAAAAAATCGCTTCGGCATAAGCATGATTGATCTTCACTTGCATTCCTCAAGTAATTGAGGGAAGCTTATCATAATAATATAATAGATGTGAGCATTTTGAATTAGAGTCACTGTCATATAAAATTCAATTTCTACTTTCGTAGAGCTGCAGATTAATCACATCAAAGGACAACTTATTGCTCCCTGGTTAATTCGTCTATTCCCACCATCAAAAGGGTGCAGTGCAGTGATTAGCCACACTTTTGATTCCTGGTCCACGTATTGCTCAGTTTCCACTATCTTCTTTCAGAGTACATTCTAATTTCTGTATGTTGTGTGGGACAACAACGAACTTTGAGCACAGAGTCTACACCAAAAGGAGTCGACAGGTGAAGCTTCATCCAGTACTGGACTGACTGCTAAGTACTAAGCCCGATATCATTTGACCGTAAGCTTCATTTTTCTTTAATTTCTTTTTCATTATCAAAATTTGCAAATTCTATTGAATTCTGTTAAAATTCGTCAAATAGGGCAATTACAATCACTATTTTTAGCAAAAGATGGAAATTTATTACGATCATTGATAAAGTTTTACAAGAGGAAAACCTCAATTAAATCAAGATCTAATATTGAACTAAGGGTTAAAAATAAAAAAGTCATTATCTAATATTGAACTAAGGGTTAAAAATAAAAAAGGCATTTGTGGTTAAGTGAACATACAAGAAAGTCCCAGTAGTTTCGAAACATATAATCCGACATCTCATGATTTGAATTAAACTAAAAATGTAATGCAAATCGTTAAAACTAGCGTGTCAAATGCACACGAGCTTGTTTTGCAATTAATAGTACCTGAAAATAGTTTTTTATAATCAATTTTTAGTTGATATACCTATTTTGTTCCATACAAAAAAGCATCCTATGGTTAACCAACTTAAAGAAAAAAAAATCCTCTGTAATTTCAAAACATACAAACTGGATTTGATTTGAAACTTTCAGAAAATATATTGAAAAGGGAGTAAAGTTTCATGAGAGAAATCAACTACCAATCTTATGCACACTACTTTTGAGGTATGGTAAAAGTTTTCAATTTGGAATTTTGCTATTATAATATTATCTTAGAGGTTTTTTTAAAAAAATTTTAAGTAAGAATTTTAATACTTTTTCTTTGTATAAAGTGAAGAAAAATTTTGCAAAATAGTTGCTTATATCTGTCTCATACTCTCGAGTGGGCAATAGAACTAGATCCTATAATACCTACCGGTACAAAATTTGTGAATGTTCACAAAAATAGCGAAAGTAAAAATTGTTAAGGTCAAAAAGGCCATCAAAATGACTATTGTACTTTACGTGTGCAATGAATGATTGTGGGTTTTTTTTTTTTTTTTGTGATCATCATGTTATCCCATATACAGATATTAACCAAATCAGAACAACTATTTTATGTGTGAAAGGGATGAAAATTATATTTTTTGAAACCATAGGGGACTTTCCTATAAGTTGGCTTAACCACAAGAGGATTTTTTTGCATTTTGTCCTTATATATATTTGGATATTTTTGTCATTTTATTTACTCATGTTAGTTTTAATGATTTTCATTGCTTTTCCAATTTGGTTCAAACCATAAGATGTCAATTGTACATTTTGAAACTATTGAGAGCTTTCCTATAAATTTGTTTGACCATAGATGGCCCTTTTGCTTTTTACCCTTGAACTAATGAGCAAATTTCCGATTATACTTAGTCCAATCTTCTTGAGCGTGGAGTGGTGTTTTTTTTTTTTTTTTTTTTTTTAAAGTGTAAGCGGGAGGACTCGAACCCGAGACCTCTTGCTTACACTCCCTCCTCCGTACCAACCAACCCAACCCTCCCCCGAGCGTGGCATGGTTATGTTGAATAGCATATACTTTAGATGAATTGGAGTTGAAATTGATGTAATGATTTTTGGACTTATATTGTATCCGCTTTAAATCTGTATCCACTTTAAATTTATTTTTCAAACTCTTGATTTTTGGAATATATTGAATTTTGATTCACGTGAGAAACATGTTTTTCTCGGGTGATATGATGACTGTTGTTGGACTTATACATGATTGCAAAAAGTTAAAACCGATAATTATGATAATCACAAAAGGGGGGGGGGGGGGGGGGGGGGGGGGGAATTACCATTATATTTTTCAGCAATTCTCCCCTATCTTCTATTTTTTCACAAGTTTTGTGCTGACCATTTTCATTTTTTAAACGTTTCAATTGGGATTTAGTTCATTTAATAGGTTTTATACAGAGTTTAAAATTCATAAAAAATCTATAACAATAAAGAAAATATAAAAATATAAAAAAGGAATATGTGAAAGGAAAAAAATTCCCTAATTGTTTTGTTTTCTTTTTTTTTTTTGTCTGAAAGTTCATTTGATTTAGATAGAGACTCAAATGCTATCCTATGCTTATGTATTAATTGGACAAAAATAATCGTCAAAAGGTACTAGGGGCGGCCAATAGGGGCAGCCCCCCAGCCCCAACCCAAAACCCCCAACTTTTGCCTAATCTCCTTTAACCCCTAAACAGTTTGCCTCCCCTTCACTTAAACTTTTTGCCTTCGGAAAAATATGAACTTGTCTATATATATTTAGAATGTTACTAAATCAGTTGATCTACAAATTTTAATTTTCTATTAAATGCTTTATATTACATATTATTTTCTTAGAATTTTGTTTATTGTCTCCAAATATATCCCATTATTAAACATGTATTACAATTTTGTAACTAATTGGCTCTTTCATTTAGTACTTTAAAGTAAAACTCTGGGATATGCTCATATTGATAGATTTTTTCCCTAATGTAGGGTGGTAAGAAAGCAAATATAGAAACATGAGCTACAATATAAATTTAACATACTAATACATTTTTTAATTCAATACTGGGTATACAAGTTGAATCTGAATTTATTGGTGTTCTTATAATTATCTTCATAGCGAAGAACTTGTTGTTAGACAACTTTGGATTAGAAGATTTTGTATTAAATTGCAAGTAGATATCAAGTTCGAATCATTAAACCAAAGAAATGGAAAAGAAATTTAATTTATAGGTCCAATACTATTCTGGATTTTTAGAATTTTTTAGAATTTGATTTTTTGCTTTTCTTTCTTTTTTGGCATTAAATGGACTGATAATTGGAGCAAAGTCATGAAGCAAAGGTTGAGTACAATCATTGAGAATTTCTAAATGGATGAATCAGTGTCTACTTTCTTTCCAACCTGCATTTCACTTTCTTAAGCGGTTAGAAACTTCGACTTTCTTTCTTGCACCCAAGAAAGAAAGAATACACACAGATAGATAGATATATATATATATATATATATATATATATATATATATATATCCCATACTATTCTGGATTACTCACATCAAAGGACAATTTCTTGTTGCTGGTCCTTCTATTTATTACCCACGCAATTGCTCCATTATCTTCTCATCATTTCAGATTACATTCTAATTTCATATTGTTTTCTGATGACTTTCTTTGATCACAGACTCTATCCCAATCCTTTTCTCCAACTTCACTCGGCACCATTTCTCATTTCGCTACACCATTCAACAAAGGAGCAGATGAGATAGAGAAGCTTTCATCAACTTCTGGACTGACTTGTGAGCCCGAAATCATTCGAAGCAAAACTTGTTTTGTCTGCTACCGTAAGTTTCATTTTGCTTCGACATCATTGCATTTTTAATTTTCAATTTTTTCAATTTCATGGCATTTTGTTAAATTCGTGTTATATGGTCTCTTAGCAAAATATTATTGTTCTTTATTATTACTGTTATTATTATTAATATTCTTTTATAGACTCTGCAATTAGTTTCCAGTTTCCATTCAAGTTTGCAAGTGAAGGTTTGAGGTTGAGAATGAGGTGATCTAAACAATTTTAGTTCAAAGTTTGGCGTCAATATTAAAATATTTTTCCAACTTATTTTAATTGATTGTCTGTCAAGTTTTTAATTTTTGAAAAGAAAAAAAAAGAGATTTTTGTTTCCATTTCCTTTTCAAAATTCGTCTTCTTATTAGTTAATTTTCATAATAAAAAAAGAAAAAGAAAAGCAAAGGATTTTCTTTTCAAAATCTACAAACCAAACAGGGGAAAAAAACAACTTTTGGTTTGAATTCTAAAACTATAAAGATCTTCCGTTTCCAAATCACTGCTCAAATTATAAATTTCAAAAAATGTGACGCCATATTCCATAATAAAATGTCCTCTATTTTCAATGGTACCTTAAATTTCAAGTCTTTATAGCACTCTCCTTAATATTTTGGATGCACCTTGGAACAGTATTCTTTGTACAATTTATCATACAAGGCTGGAATTCTCTCAAAGCTAACCAAAGTTTGGTGTTTTGAATTCCATGAAACAGAATAAATTAAAGTTCAGAAAGTACTTTTTTTTCATGCACTTTTTCTGGTATACTAGTAAGAATTGGGTTGAGTTTGACAAACATATACATGGTTGTGATTAGAAGTGGCAAAATGGATTCATATCCACCAATCCATCCATATAAACCAACCTTAAATGGATTTGGATGATTCATATAAATTCAATGGTTTTAAATGGATAATCATTTAAATCCAATTATGTTGGTGGATTTAAATGGATTATCCTTCTTATCCATATACATCCATTTAATTTAAAAAATAGAAAACACATTTATAAAAATGTGAGATAAAATCTTGTGGGACCATCTATTCTTTTCTTCATAACTTCCTCATATGTCAAATTAATTTTGTGAGACCACCTATTCTTTCCTTCATAACTTCCTCACATGCCAAGTTACCAATAACATTAATTGCATTTTATTTGCTTCTTGTTCCTAGACTTCTTCCATCCTTTTCAAAATTATATTTTAGTCTCTACTCTTGTTTTTTTTTAATTAAACTCTCATGTAGTAATGATTGCAAACATTTATATTATTAAGTAAAGAAAAAGCGAGAATGCATCATGCAGTGTCAAAATAGTTTTTATTTTTTTAATTCTTTTATTTATAAAAAGAATTTTTCTAACGAGTGTCCCCGCAACGTTGGTTAAAATACATAAATGACACCTTTTTTTTTTCCAAATCCTCATACTTGCAATCCCTCTCCCCTTATCACCCAACCCAACTATCCAAAAAAAAAAAAGACACCTAATTTACTAAGTAATTTAAGGTAGCTTGTAATCAATGGTATAATAAGGAGTTTCATACATTTTTAGGTACTACGTGCACATGTGATGAAAATATTTTACTTGTCAAATAACATAAGATTTCTTATTAGAACTCCACTTTTATTCAAGACATCACTCTTGAATAGGAGTGCAAAAAATTGGAAACGTAAACTTCTTTTCGCTGTAAAGCCGTATTCAATTCATTCAAAAGTTATAAAAATATAGCCAAGTTCTTAATTGTTCATTACTTTACAAAATGATACCTAAAGTAATGACGAAAGGTTAAATTGACCACAACAGTTAAATTTTCTTGGAACCAAACTAATTTTATGAAGAACTGAAATAAAGTAGTAGTACAAGCATTTGTTATTACCAAAAGGTTTTAGGTGATTTAAGGATAGAACTTTGGGAATCTGTATTTTTTGGAAAAAAAAACATTTGGATCTTAAATTTAGGATTTGGGAGAGTAAATGGATAAATGGATGGATCATGGTTTATACTATCTATTTAAATGACATCCATTTAGATCCATTTATTAAATGGTTTTAATTGGATTGGATCAATTTAATCCACTATCCATTTAACTAAAACCATTTATCAACCATATATCCATTTTGCCACTTCTAGTTGTGATCTTCCTATTCTAATTGCTGTATTTTTTTGTATTAATTTCTATGTTTTCTCATAGAGTTAATGGGATAATTGTTGAGGTGTAGGATACGAATTTAGCTGAAGTTCTGAGATTGAACCGTAGACCCTATTTCCTATTACTGCTTAAAATTTTCTATAGTTTTCTGCAATCCTATTAACTTCAAATGACGCAAGCAGGGGCAGAGGACCGTTGCCCCCCAAGTCTAAAAATTTATGTTATTTGTCCCTGAAATTTAGAATGATTTCAAATGAGTTAAGTTAATTATAAGTAAAACTTCGCCCTGCAAAAAAAAATTAAAATTAAAAACTTTCACTTTGACCCAAATTACAGGTCTCTGCGGTACAGTGCTCTAAAGTAAGTTTTGTCACTGCTTCAAATGTGCTTTCTCAAACTGCTCTTTGTTATAGAAAGCGTCCATTTTTGTTCAGTCTTTCCAAAAAAAAGTTGCCTTTATCCTTTTTCTTTTGGGTGAAATGGGGCTGAATAAGTGAATAGTAAATAGTTCGGGTCACAATGCTTCTTTGTCTCTCCATTCGTGAAATCTCTTTGGACTAAAAATACATCTAACTTGAGAACGTTCCCACTAAAATTTATATGAACATTTTAGGCTAATATGAACAAGTCAGTGAAGCACTTACAATCTCCTCAACGTAATGAGATTTTTTTTCCTTCTTTTTATCAGAAAAAGGAAATTTACTAGCATTAACCACAATCTGTAAAAAGAATAAATTAAAAGCAAAACGTAATCATGAAACTACTTGAACTCAATGTCATTACATCAATTAGAAAAATAGAAATTGAATTAGATTCTTAGGAAAAGCACCTCAAAATCATTTTTTCTATTTTATCAAAAAACAGAAATCCCATAATAGGTTAATTGCGTAGTCAATTTTATTTCGAGACAATCCCCAAAATTGTGTTCTGGCATATGGGCATTTTTGGTATTATTTATTTCTGTATCCAAGCCTTCTGTACTCTCTCTCTCTTAGACATTTATCTCTTTAAATAAATTTGATCTTTTTCAATGTATGTATTGAATGACTTAACTTACCATGGTTTTAATCATTACGTTTGAATTTATTGACTTTGCTAAAAAATAAATATTTTCTCATAAGAAAATGGATCAATGCATTTTTTTTTTTGCATTTAAATGAAAATGAATATGTAGCTTTGTATAGTTCTATGTGTATAAGCATTGCATAAGTTAAATTACTATCTCATGAAAAAAAAGGTCAATTGTTTGTCTGTATTGCAGTATTCAGTCAATACTACCACATCAAAATAAACGGATGTATAAAATTTTTTTCAAAATTTGCATAGTATTTGAACATTTAGAATATACGAATTTTTCTAAACAGATGTGCAAGAGCATTGTTGATATTCTTATCTGAAATTATGCTCGCCTTGCACAGATATACAACTAATCAAGCAAAAAAAGAAAAAGAAAAAGTGCCAATGCGCTAAAATACCAATGACAGTGAATTCATTTTGGTATTCTTTTGACTGTATATATGAGCATTATCTTAATTTTTCAATTTCATTTAGTATCTCTAAAACATGTATTAGTTCATCCCACATTCAGTGAAATTGTGAAGTAGAAACTTCCTGCGAAGTGCAAACTAAGCCAGCTAAACTTCTCTCACTCATTACTTTTCAACTATTTCAATTTGAATCTTCAAGGTACTTGTGTGTTCTATCCATTCTGAGGTCACAAGATTAAGCCTCCAACTGCATTAAGAAGCCTGCGTTATTTGTGGGGCTGTTTTTTCTTTCTTGTTTCAGGCTGCAAGCATTTTGCTTTCCCGACCTGTGCCTAGGAGATATGGCTGACGTTGCTTTAGCTATGGGAAGCTCTGTCCTCTCGGCTTTCCTTCAAGTTGTATTTGATAGGATGGCTACAAAAGAGTTTTTGAATCTATTTCGGGGAAGAGAGAATGACGGAGAACTCCTCGAGAAACTCAAACTGAACTTACAAATAGTTGGAGATGTGCTTGATGATGCAGAGAACAAGCAAACAAGCAGCCTAGCTGTCAAAGGATGGCTAAATAAGCTTCATGACACTATCTACGAGGCAGATGACTTGCTTGATGAGATCAACACTGAGGCACTACGACTGAAGGTTGAAGCTAAATGCCATAACTCGACCAGTCAGGTAAGTGCTTTGAATTACAGCTCATCTTTCAGTAATGATTTCCTTGGGAAGATGATGCCACAGATAGAAAAAATGGTTGCTAGATTGGATTGGTTCATACAACAAATTAACCCTATGGGTTTGCGAGTTATTGAACCAAAAAGGCAATCCTGTCGAACTCCTTCAACTTCTTTGGTTGATGAGGCCACAGTGTATGGTAGAGATGCTGATAAGGAGAAGATAATTAAAATGTTGCTATCTGAGAGTGCAAATGGAGTCAATTTCACTGTGATTTCTGTAGTGGGACTTGGGGGAATTGGTAAGACCACTCTTGCTCAATTGATTTACAAAGATAACAGGGTGCAAAATCACTTTCCTACAAAAGCATGGGTTTGCATATCAGAAGATTATGATGCTGCCAGGATAACGAAAGAACTTCTTGGGGAGCTCGGTATTCCATTTTCTGATATGGGCGAGAATTTGAATTCCCTTCAAATGAAGTTACAATTGGGGCTAACTCAGAAAAAGTTTCTTCTCGTTTTAGATGATTTTTGGAATCGGGACTACAGTGACTGGGATAGATTCAAGGTGCTATTCACAGGTGCAATGCAAGGAAGTAAGATCATTGTAACTACACGTGATGAGAAAATTGCATTAATGATGTGTAAAAAAGAGTCAATTTATTCCTTGGATTTGATAGCAGAGGAAGATTGCTGCTCCTTATTTGAAAAGCATGCCTTTGAAAATATAGATGGAGATCAAAGACTAGAACTTGAAGATATAGGAAAGAAAATTGTGAAGAAGTGTGCAAGGTTGCCTTTGGCTGTGAAAACAGTTGCAGGTCTCTTGCGTTCAAAAACAACGGCTGAAGAGTGGGAAGATATTTTAGTAAGTGAAGTATGGACTCAAACAGACAATGAAGATGACATCTTGCCAGCGTTGAGATTGAGCTACAGTCATCTTCCATCTCGTCTTAAGAGGTGCTTTGCATGTTGTGCTGTATTTCATAAGGATTTCCAGTTTAAAAAAGAGGAAATAATTCATTTATGGCAAGCTAATGATCTTTTGGAGCCTCCAGGAGAAAACAGGGGAATTGAACAAATCGGTGAAGAGTACTTACGTGAGTTGAGGTTGAGGTCCTTACTTGAGCAGTCAACTAACGGTTTGTTTTCGATGCACGACCTTGTCAATGACTTGGCCATAGCTGTTTCTAGAAGGTACTGTTACAGGCTGGAAGATAATGACCCGGAACATGGTAAAATAGGCAGCATAAGTTACTTTTCATACCATCCTAGTAGTTTTCATGACACATTTCATAAATTTGAACTCTTGAGGGAGACCAAGAACTTGAGAACATTTTTACCATTAAGTAAACGACGTGGCGGAAAAGGATTGAGCCACAAATTTTTGCATGAAATGTTGCCCAAATTCAGGTCCTTAAGGTTTCTGTCGTTGTTGTTCTATAAAATCCATAAGTTGCCCGACTCAATTAGTGATTTGAAACACCTTCGTTTGCTGAATCTCTCTTCTACTCCTTTGGAAACCCTACCAGAGTGTATCTGCGCCTTATATAACCTCCAAACATTGTTGTTGTCAGATTGTGAGAAACTGGAAGAGTTGCCGGTAAGTTTGGCGAAGTTAATTAACTTGTCTTACCTGGATATTAGTGGAACTCCGTTGAAAAAAATGCCACTGTATATGAGTAGACTGAGAAACCTTCGAGTTTTGACTAATTTTATAGTAGGCAAGGACAGCGGTTCAATGATTGAGGAGTTGGGCAAATTTCCTAAGCTTCGTGGTAGGCTCTTCATTTCAAAGCTGGAAAATGTTTGTAGTGGTAGGGATGCATCGATGGCGAATCTAAAGGGCAAGAAACACCTTGACGAGTTAACTTTGGAGTGGAATGGTGCTATCAATGATTCGCAAGCTGTGAGAGATGTGCTTGATAATTTACAACCTCATTCAAGCATAAAGCATCTCAAGATCATAGGGTATGGCGGGACAACATTTCCAGATTGGCTAGGCAACTCTTCGTTAAGCCATTTGGAATCGTTGAGTCTTTCTAATTGTGAAAATTGTTTTTCCTTGCCTGCACTTGGGCAGCTAGAGTCCTTGCAATCACTTGAAATTTTTGGGATGGATCATATATCAGATTTGGCGGAGGATTTTTATGGAGACATCAGTGCAACCAAACCATTCCCATCTCTGAAAAAGTTGAGAATCGAGAAGTTGCCAGAGTGGGAGAGATGGTACATACCAGAAGGTGAAGTCTTCAATAGACTCAAAAAACTCAGTATAATTGACTGTCCCAAACTAATTGGAGAGCTTCCCCAACAACTTGCATCGCTGCAAAGCCTTGAGATATCTGGGTGCGACAATCTTGTGTGTCCCAGTGGTCGATTGAGCATCTTCAATGAAGAGATTCGACAAAAGTTTTCATCTCTCCGTGAATTGAAGATTTCAGCGCTAAAAAATTTGACGGAGTTGCCCCTACAGCTCAACCAATTATTCCGACTTACGGTTGATGATTGTGGGTCTCTCTTACCCTCGCACGTGAGTAGACTGCCTGCTTCACTTTATTCACTTGAGTACAAGGGATGCTGCAATTTGGAATTGGAGAGTTCAAGCGGGGAGGATGGTGGCGCCTTGGAGCGCTTGATATTAGAAAATTGTGACACTGTCAAAGTCAAAGTCGAGTGGCTTGCCTCGTTTCCCATGCTAAAACGTGTTCAATTTTATAAATGCAAGAGTGTTGAGATGCTCTCAGTTCCTGCTGCACCTGCACCTGGGATTGGGAATCAGAGTGGCATGACAACAACTACTACAACTAGTAGTACTAGCAGTGTGATGGCGTCACTTCAACACTTACACATCTCGGGCTGCGATGATCTTATGTCTTTTCGAGCCCCCAGTCTAACGGAGCTTTATATCCTGGATTGCGAGAAGCTCACGTCACTGCCGCAACGGATGGAATCCCTCCTCCCATCTCTTCGATATCTGTATTTAGGCAATTGTCCAGAAATTGAGTGCTTCCCGGAAGGGGGTTTGCCCTCCACCCTACAAGCCCTTAAAATCTTCGGTTGCAAGAAGCTCGTGAGTCGCAGGAGAGAGTGGGGTTTGGAGAAACTCCCCTCTCTCACGGAATCGGTCATTAGCGGTCCCTGTGATGAAGTAGAGTCGTTTCCAGAGGAGGACTGGCTGTTGCCTTGCACGCTTCAATATCTCCACTTGAACTACCTTCAGAATCTGAAAGTGCTAAACTATTCGGCTCTTCGACACCTCACCTCTCTTCAAAATCTAGGCTTCAATGATTGCCCACGACTCCAGTCCCTACCAGAAGAGGGACTGCCGGCCTCCCTCACTGAACTACGTTTCTCCAAATGCCCGCTGCTGAAACCAAGGTTAGAATGGGAGAAAGGACAAGACTGGCCCAAGGTTGCCCACATCCCCTGCGTAAAAGTCGATGGGCAGCTAATTCCTTGACGATGACGCTGGTTACTGGTGAGGACTTGCCTCCCACAGTTACAAGACCCTCATCATCATCGATTCATATAATTAAGTTACTTCTTTATTTTTCAATTTTTTTCTTCATATTTTTTATTCTCTCATAATACTCTGAAGCCTCGAAAGGCAAAATCACAACTAATTAATGCATCTTTTGTTGTGATTGCAGTGCGAATTGCCTGTTGTGTATAACTAGGATGTGTTGAATGTTGTGTACAACTAGGATGTGTTGAAAGGACAGTTGAGGTAATGGCCATTACTGATGCAACAATCTCATAATATATTACTTTCTAGCTATAGATTTCACCATTGTATTTCTTTTTCAATTTTTTTTTTAAAATAAGAGTCCATGCTTTGGTACATTTCTGCTCTGTAGATTCCAATCAAGTAGGCCACCAACTCAGGCAGACAAATGCTTTCCTCGGTAACTGTGCAACTGCTGATGAAGAAAAAAAACCTTCAATTTTCTATAAGGTATCTACGATTATTAGACTCTTCTTAAACTCGCTAAGTGTTTTCTGTGATTTCTTTGATGCACTCAATAATTTCCTGTTTGAAGCTATGACCTCATTTTGCCTGAGTTGTTAATGTGTTCGTTTTACAATCCTTTAATTCTGCTTTGAAGTATAATAAAAGACAATTTGCTTCTTCTAAGGAGCATTTATGAAGTGCTCTAATCTTTTCAAAATTTGATGCAGGAATTGCTCTCTTCCAGTCCTCGAAGGTTGCTTTCATCTTTAGCCATTGAAGATTGGGGCTAGTGACCTCCCTTTTTATGCTAGAGACCAAGAACTAACTAATTGCTGACATTATGTTTGGAGTAGAGAAGAAGAAGATTGGCGCAAGGTAGCACATATTTCAAGGATGTCAACAATAAACTTATTTTATGATCAGCTATGCACTTTCAATTTAAATTATTTTTTTCTTTTTTTCTACATAATGTAATTTGTTGGTATTTCAGTATGCTTGCTCGACATCAAGATCTATGCTTTCTCTATGCTACAGACATGGGAACTTTTAAAAATGTTTGAACACTACAAAGTACAATGTAATGCAAATATATTGCAAGTTCTAGTCAACTCTAATTAGGGGAACTGTTACACACCCTGTCTATATGAGTATTTTTTCCTGACGAGATCATTGAATTTTTTCTTTTCTATTTTTTGGGAATTCCTAAATTTCTTAATTTCTTTCTGCGCCATTATGCAACAGCAGGACATTTTTCCTAAGATGTCCTGAAGTTAAATGCTTCCATCTGATTATGCCTTCTTTAAATTATTTTTGTGCTTTCTTTTATCTTTTATGTACAATTTGAGGTTTACTATTTAATTGAACAATTTTTGTTGCTAATATGCAGGTAACCTCTACATATCTTTTAGCTTCCTCGATTTTCCATGCAGCAAATAGACCACTCTGGAAACCATCAACCTGAACATCACAAGCTGAAATCTGTCATGCGTGCATGTTTATTGGGGCTCAACCACACGCTCTTATCATTCCTCACGTTAAGGCTTGGATTCCAGATCCAGAATTGTCATGGCCCCTTCTAAATATAGTCTAGACTTGGGTGCTTTATGTTGGTTGGGGATGCTAAGCACCAGTTTAGAATTTAGAGTAGAGGGAATATCAAAGGCACCATTGCTATCTAGACATTATTTGTTTTCTGATTCTAAATAGATGAAGATTTCAGTAAATTGATTTTCAGATTGCAAGATGGGGTAACAAGAAAGAAAAAAAAGGATCAAATGGCAGGAATGCATATTTGTGTTTCTTGATCTCAGTCTTATCTACTCCTTGTGTTTGTCGGAGTACTATGTAAGTTTTGAGCGACACATGATCCTTCTGCACAAAGAGGGTATGAACTTTAGATGAGTACCTTTCTTCTTTTGCCACTAATCAGCAATCATTCTTATGATAGTTTCTTGAGAATGCTAAAACAATTAAACTTCAGTTGACTTACTTTAGCCCTTGGTAATTAGAAAAAGAAAGTAAGTAATGCATACCAAAATCTAATTTTTCTGGATGTAGAAAGACCTAGTTGAAGTGGGTTCTTGGATGCCTTTTTCCTTCATAAGCCTTTTCCTGCATGAGAACAAATGACTACACTCTGCCTCTGTGGTTTGCATTTGCATTTTCTTTTTTCTTACCATTTCTGGTATAGCTTGTTTAATAATTTATATGCTGCATGATCGATCTTTAGTCCTCTGCTCCACCTTACTGATGTTTTCATATATACCATATCCAACAAGATATTCTAGGTATGTTGTACTTTGTGCTGGTTGTAAATATTTGCATGCCACCTTATAGAGCTTGATAAATTGAAAAAATTTTCTGTATTCAAGCACTCTTCTTGAATAAAGGATTGGTACTCAAAGATGAATTTTTTTGACTGATGTCATAGCAATCCTTATTGAGTTCTGCATTAATCTTATGTCTTTTGCAGAGGGAGGATTTCCAGCCCCCTATCTATAGTAGATTACTCTCATCAAGTGCCTCCTGCCAAAAAGGATAAATCCCTCCTCCCACCTCTTTGATATCTGAAACTAGACAAATAGTGCTTCCTAGAAGGTCGTTTGCCTTCTAGCCTACATTATCTTGAGATCACCTATTGCAAAGAGCTCATGAGTTACCGGAGGGAGTGGGGTTTGGAGAAGTTGCCTCTCACACACTTGAGCATTGGTGGTAGCTTTGTAGAGTTGTGCAGGAGGACTGTCGCCTTGCTTGAATCTCTTGGATTATGGATCCTTAAGAATCTGAACATGCTAAACTATTCAGGTCTTTGACACCTTACTATTTTCTTTAAAAGCTAACAATCATGACCTGTACTCCACTCCAATCCCTACTAGAAGAGGGACTTCCAACCTCCCTGGAAATCTTTGACTGCCCATTGCTGAAACCAAAGTTGGAATGGGAGAAATGATAAGACTGGCCCGAGATTAGAGACATCCCTACACAGTAGTTGATCAAGAATTAATCCCTTCACAAAAACGCTAGAAGTGTGAGGGATCCCACAGTTACTAGACCTCCATCATCTCTTTGGATTAAGGTACCCTATATTTTTTTAACACTTTTAATCTTTGAGTGTTTTCAACTTCTTTCGCATATTGGCTAGCTCTGTTTGATTGTTTGGTATAGTACAGTAGGATTTCTGTGTTGTGATTAAATAGAGGGCTAAAGTCTTTGGCCTTTCTTCTCCACGTTTGTTCAATTGATATATGCTGATGGAGGAAGGAAACCTTCAATATGTTGTTAACCATCTATGATTGTTAGACTGTTCTTAAACTTGCTAAAAGTTTTCTATGTGCATGCTTTGCAATTTTCTGTTTACTTTCTAAGCTATAATAGGAAATAATTTTCATCTTTTTAGGAGCAGTCCTGGCTTCTTTAATTTGATCCTGATCTGTTGTATCTGTGAGGAATAGGATTGCACTCTCCCATCTAGGGAATACAGCTCGTTATTGCTTTCAGCTTCAGCCATTGCCAGAAGAGGGTCTACCTACCTGCTTTTTATGGCAGAAATAAAAAACTGCCCACATTGATGACACTACAGGGTAGAAGATGATTGGTGCAATATAGCTGACAATTCATGGATGCCAATGATGTATTTATTCTGTGATCAGTTATGCACTCACAATTTCTCTGAAGGTAAATTATTTTCCTTTTTGCACGTTGCAATTCATTGACTTTTCATTATGTTCCCCTGACAATTCTTAGGAGCATAAAGATTTGTGCTTTCACTTATATGGCAATTGTGGTGCAGTCTTGAAATTGTTTTGAACAGATAGCACACAGTTCAGTAAAATGCAATCCGCAAGTTATAGTAAACTCAACTTAGGAATTGTTACTCATTTGTACTCTATGAGTATTTGTTCCTGTTGACATCATTGTAATATTATTTTATTCCTATTAACTCCATTTGAACTGCTGCACCATTGTTAATCTTCATGAGCTATTTAATCCTTTTACCTGTGATGAATTTTAGTTGAAGTTCTTTAGAATAGAAAAAGGACTTCTTTCTGGCATGTAACCTGCTTAAACCATGGGATGTATCAATTGGATCAAGCTTAGTTACACAAGTGAAAATGTCTATTAAGGTTTTCTTATTACTGGTTGAAAAGTGACGCTTCAATGTCGTGACTCTTGGAGAACTTGGTCATTTGATCTCAGGTTTTATAGATGTTGACAGTTGTTTCATATCCAGATTTGGCTAGCTTCTTTTGACCTTAAGTTGAGAGGATACTTGGTAAGACCCATATTATCACCATCATATTTTTTGGTCATTGATACCTTAGTACTTAGTAGCGTGTATTTTGTCATTTTGAATTTCTTATGTATGTTTCCAGAATGTCTGTAGCATATAAAGTCAATAGAATCTTCAAGTCACCTTAGGTATGTTCAGTTATCTGCTCCTTTCTAGCTCTTTGCACCAAGCTTTCTTCAAAATATTCATTTGCTTTTATATATAATAAGACGTTAAACAAGACCAAAAAGATGAAATGGGGAAGAAAACTGCGGAAATGAATGGAGGAAATGATAAATTGAAGGGATATGGCACAGCCTAGCAGCACCTTTGTATTGAACACAAACTGTCATGGGTTCCAGTAGAGTCATCCTTTTCCTGTTTGTCTTGGAAGACATAATTCATTTTTGAGTACTTTGTACATGCAAGATGTATTGGGGTACAAAAAAAATCCTTTTCTTTATGGTTTTATCTCTGTCATAAAAATTGCTCTTAGATTAGAATGTTGCATACCACTAAGGTTGTCAATTCCTGTATGTCCTTCATTCTCTTTCTGCATAAATATGCCATGCAGAACATCTCCGGACATTTCTCCAAGCTAAATACTTCCATGCCTTGTACTCTTCTTTTAAACATTTGCAGTGCTTTCTTTTGCAGCTCCCATTCTTAATTTTAGGTTTTCTGGTAAATTAAAAATTTTTGCTGGTAAGATGTTGGTTTCCTTCAAATATTTTTGGCTTCCTTGGTTTATCATTATCCCTTGCATTAAGGTAATATTTCTTGCTATGGATTTGGCATGGTCCTTTCTAAATATGGTCCAGGCTTGTGTACTCTTTGTTGGTTCCAATGGTATTTTACCCTTTTGACTTGGTAGCATTAGGCGTGTAAAAGGCTCCTTGCTGGATATTTGTTTGTGTTTGATCCTAAATAGATGAAGAGTTCATAAAATTAATTTGAAGAGAGAGTAGTAAGGGGTGCAAAAAGAAAATGAGCAGAAAATCAGTGATGGATATTTGTGTTGATGACAGTTATAACTTAATTTCATTCTTATCTACACCTTGTATTCGTGTGATTGCCGTGCAAATTTCAACTTTCCAAGATCCTTCTACACACAGACTGTATAAACGTTGGATGAGTACCTTTTTGACACTAACCGTCAACAGTTCATATAATAGTTACTTGAGAGTCCCAAAACATAAAATTTCAGGTCACTTGTTTTAGCCCTCGATAATAATAAACTGAAGGAAGCAATACATACTGAAGAATCAATTTTTCTGAAAGAGGAAAAGACAACTAATTTGAAGTGGTTTCTGCTATCTTTTCCCCTTGTATGCTTTTCCTCATGGAGTATAATTGACTGCATTCTCTCTCTGGTATACCTTGTTTAGTTATGTATTTGCTGCATAATCCATCTCTAATGCTCTGCTCCACTTCTACTAATATTTTCATATTTACCCTACGCAACAAGATATTCTAGGTATGTTGCAGTTTGTGTTCATTGTAAATATTTTCATATATCCTTGTAGACCTTCGATAAATTGGAATGAATTTCTGTAATTCAAGCACTTTTCTTGAAACAACAGCTGGTATTTAAAGAGGGCATTCCCTGACCAGTAACCCGTTATTGCCTTTCCTCCTCTTCCTCTTCCCACTTTCGACACAGGAAATAGACAAAAATTTGAAAGTCAAATCATTGTTGTATTTGATAATTATTTCCAAAATTTTGGACTGATTTTTTAGTGCCTCTTTTCAGAAGTACATATTGCAAGGGATTCAATTTGCTGCTTGGAAAGATGCAATCCCTTCTCGTGCATTAATGTTCAAAAGTGTGGCAGCATCCTGTAGCTGAGAGCTTTTGTAGCTCAGTGTTGCCTCCAGACTACAAACATATCCTTTTGATGGTGGATATCCTGAATTTCCCCTCTCGTTGGGAATGCAAGATTAGTGGCACCGTGGAAGAAGAGTCACTTTCAAAATATTGGCTGCTGTCTTGCACACTGCACAGGTACAATCTTTCACTTGGAGCAGCACAAGAGCTGAAGAACAACGACCTACAAGCATCATCAACACTACACAGATCTTGAAGAGATGGAAATAGCTGACTGCTCTCAGCACTAGTTGCTACAAAAAGAGTGGTTGGCAACTTCCATTCTTCCATTATGCATGTAAAATGTGGTATTCATTGCTCAAATCACTATGTAAGGGCAGAATGGGAGGGGGAAGACTGGCCCCAAGGTTTCTAATGTAAACTTCATAGCTTTAGATAGTGAACTAATTCGACATAGAATCTTGCTTATCACTTGATCGACCCTGAGGGTCTAAAGGTACCTTCCTCTGTCAGATTCATTTTCTTGGAACGCTCTAATGCCTAAAATCACAGGAGTGTCATTTCCTGTGCATATGATCCCAGCTTCCTGCTGAAAATCTTCTCAACTTACTCTTTAGTTCTTGTTTTTCTTTTGGAATTTTTCTCCTTGTTCAAGGCCAACCTTGCAGAACATCTGATTGTCTACTCCAATGATGTTATTGCAAGAGTGCAAGCCACATCATAGTTCCTGCCTTGCATTTGCAAATTCTGGAATTTTTCAACTTTTGAGATGATATTCCTTTTCCTTATTCGATGCATTCTTCCATAGTCGCTTTTTACATTGGATCGTAGACAAACGTTTCCTTTCTCTTTGCAATTAAAAATAGGGGCACATGTTGTAAGTCCTTTGCATTTATTATTTGATTTCAAGTTTAGTTTCTGAATAATCCTGGTATATTTTTGTTTCAATCACATCACTGAAGTGAATTTGGAAGTATTAACATGATTATCATGACTATCGCTATCACACCCACTAAGAAAAGGAAATTAGTGTTAAGGAACAAAACGAAGAGGAGATTGTGAAAATGCAAAAGGAAAATTAAGACTCCAATATTTACTTTTAAGCAAAAATGTGGCTTTATTGTCATGCTTTGAATTGAATGATTGACATTTCTGCAACTAATGCAATGCCTCTGAGGGCAGCGGCGAGTACCATGACTGCTTCATATCAGGTGAAGAGAGGGTGGTGGTAGGCTTAGTAGGGCTCGAGGCAGCTATTTCTGCTGTGTAAATTTACGTTTTGAAAGGTTTCTGATTTTGGCAAGTACGAGAAGTTGGAAATTTTCTAGAGGATTGTGTGGATATTGATTTGGATAACTTTTACTTTAACTAAACTATTATGGTTAAATTGAAAGTAGCCGTAGAACATTTAATATTTTAGTAGCAGTAGTTCCTCTGTAATGGGTGGGGAGCAAAAAGAAAGGATCATTGCACGCAAACAAACTACAGCCTTCAAAATTGAGCTTTCTTGGATTCTTTAAACATAGCAAAAGATATGCTCATCAACAGTGACGCTAGTTCGTTCTTAATACACAGCCAAATGGTTGGCTGTGCGTTATTCTACTCATGCTTTTTGGAACTCTGTTAACTCAAATTTCAAGCTGAGTGTGTGCCTTCTGTATATGGTGATCAACTAACGGCTTTAAATACAGATATATGTTTTTCGTTTGATGCTTGCCACAAGCAATCTGCTTTTGTAGTTGGATTTGTGTGGTTCTTGGATGAACATTAATGCTGTCTACTTCTCAGTGAGTAAGATGAATTGTTCCTTCTTTCAGTGGCTTCATTCTCAAAACGATTCAATTTCGGAATCACATTTAGAGACTGGATTTATTGCATTTCTTTAACTTACGGTAACATAATAATTTTATGATGCAAACACTTGTTCTCTTTCTGAAGCATGATGTCTCAGACATGCTGAGCTTTCCTGTACTTCAATCAATGTCTCTTTTATGGTGAATGTCTGTGCTATAGCTAAGAATAAGAATAATTTACTCTTTGTGATGTATGAACGTCTGTCCTGATTAAAAATATCTGTATTACCTCTTGAACCCCTTCAAGGTACAACTCGAAATTTTTTGTCATGGAAATGAAGCTTGTGTTCTGTATAACCAGCTAAAAAGGTCCAACACTATTCTGGTTAATCTCCTGGAACTCCAACACTATTCTGGCTAGCCTTTGTGGACCTGTGGTCAGCCTAAAAGTTCACAACTAGTTTAAAGCTCGTAGAAGTCGAAGTTGCATCCTCGATTTTTAGCATTATAGTACTCTTAGATTTACATAACTAGTAAATACTATACTTACTTTGCACGTGATTATAATATTCTAAAATATATTACTCTTTAAATAATAAGATTTTTTTGTAAAATTTTGATCATCAATATGATAATTTAGTATTTTTATGTTATTTATTTTCTTTAACAAATTATTTTTAAAAATTTGATTAAATAGAAAGAGAAAGAAAGCATTCCAATTAGTTAACATGTCCCTTAGGATTAAAATTTGAATTCATGAACCAAAGATTTTTTTATTTATAGCTTCAACTCTAACACATCAAATATTGATAATATCATGATTTACCAAACTTATTGTATATTAGTGATTTTATTACATATAAAACTACAATTGTTTCAATTTTTTTTATAAACCACAATCATTACGTATGAATTGAGTATAAACAAATTATTGAATTCTTTTTATTGCTATTTTTGACAATAATGGAGTATAATGATTCATGACAATTGAAATTTCATAGATAGAGATAGTTGGATTTTTCCATTTTCCTTTGCTTTTATTCATACTTTTTAGCATAATCCAATGCAAAGAAAAAGCAACAAGTATACTTTTTCACACGAACACAATTTTTTTGGTTTCAGCATCATTGTTTTTGATGATCATGGAATCGGAATGCAAATTGTGGCTAATTAACAGTTTTAATCTTAATTTTTAGTATATTGGAGTGTTTTATTTTTCAATTGCCAGCTTTTAATACATAACCACTATCATTATTGTCAATTATTGGAATGCACTAAATCTATCTATTTACAATTGTCACCATAAATGAAATTCATAACCGCTACCATTATTCACTAATATTGTAATACAATATATATATATATATATATATATATATATATATGTGTGTGTGTGTGTAATCATTAGAAACCAAGGGTATTTTGGGCATCACAAAAAAAAGGATATCATTCTTCATTTTAAGTTTACTCTTATTATCATTCTTGTTTTATCATTAGACATGGTTTTTGCATGGCTTGATGGATGGACTTGGTTTACTCAAAGCAATACAAATAAATTACTACTATATTATTGCCAATAACAATATGTTTGCCTTCCCTTGGATTTCAATCACTTGAATTGGGATTTCAATTATTTAGAAATCGTCTTTGTTATCATTTGAATTGTGTTTCCAACTTCTTGATTCATTTGCTATTCACTTTATATCATCTTATAAATAGTTTTTAGTTTTTCTTATTTTGAGGTATTGATATTAAACATAATAATAACTTGTATGGTGCTACTTTGGATTTTCATTTTTCCAATTCAATATTGTTATTTCAATTATAAATGTTCCATTACTTTTTGCATATTGAAATCCATTCGGAACAACATGAAAAAATTTTTCCCTTTTGAATTGGATGTGTACAACTCATGTAATTCATCCGAGTAATGTTTCTCAAATAATTTCACTGTTTATAACCTTAAGGAGATGTTTCTTTCTAAATCAATATGGTATGAAGCAATTTAGTGATCTTAATAATCAACCACTCTGTTCTTCTAAGCCACCCACAATTAATATTAGATAAAACTTTAACCACAAATTAAGAAGGGCATAATTGAAATAACAAAAACTAAGATCATAACAATGCTTACACTTACACTTCAAAATACCAATAGAATACACCCTGGCATGTTAATTGCTTTGATGCAATTTCAAGATCTTCCTTCAAGATTGAGGGGGAACAGAACTCCAATTGTTCTCAGAAGAGTCGCTGCCTCCTTTCCTCTGTGGCTGAAATCTAAGATCTACCACACTTGAAGACCCTCAAGTACACGGTAAAATCCTGCAAAAGAATCTATGGAATGATCTGATCATAAGCTAACTGCATTCTGCACATATTTTTCTCATCATTCTTATGATTTATGTGACAGGCATGAAACCTTGAATTACACCAAGGAAACTTAGCAGGATGTTGATGGCATGAATATTGCCCACATTCCGGTCCCTGCAATGCTCTCTATCTCGAAATAAGTCGTTGCGTCGCCTAGTCCAGTCCACAGTTTTAATCAACTACTTTTCTCGACGTCTCTTCAACATTTGTCCAGAAGTACCAGATTTGATTTGTTCCTTGTATAATCTACACATCTTTTTTGTTAATGAAAATTGTTTACCTCAAAGGATTATCCATTTTGTAACCTCATGAACTTGTGCCATATAGACTCGAATGGGTCAAGATGGTTAAGATGGCATTGTACATTTTAAGTAAATATCTTGCGTTTAATCAACATCTATTATGGGGAAGGATTAAATGTTCAAGAATTCAGGCGTTCATTGACCTTCAAAATCTTCATGGAAAACTTACTTATCAGAAAAAAAAATGTTGGAGTAATTAACCACCCTTGCAAGGAAAGGAAATGACCAATGAATACTCTGTCCTTAAATAATACTGACATTCAGCAAAGTGGAAAGATTTGGGATGCTTAACCCTATCCATCAAGCTTGTCATCTGTATGGTCTTCTAGAGATACAAATTTCCTAGTCTCATAACCTGCACCAATCTGTGCTACACAAAAACCCTTCTATAGATACAAATGTCCTAGTTTCATAACCAGCACCAATCTGTGCTAAAAGGAAACTTCAGATAGAAAGTTGCTAGTGTTAAGAAAAAGAGCTTCTACTTCAATTGGTACCTAGATTCCTAATCAAAGAATCTTTGCATAATACAATCAAATCACAATTACACCAACGTAGAGAAAAGATAACATCCATTAAGTATTCTGGTAGTGTACCGGAAATCCCACCACATAGAGAGCTACTCAGGGGTGCTATTATACAACCACCAAAATGTTGAAAACCGCACTAGTGAAATAGAGATTTATGTACATCAATCAGTGCTCTCATACATGTAGGATACCATATACTATAGAGGTCATTTTTTCCCCTTTTGAGTACAAAAATATCTACAGGTTCATACTTCTCTATAGAACAAAGTGTTAACCTGATTTATGACTATATTCTTGGAATGTTCAGTACTTCAGATGTGTATTACCCCAGCCAACCTAGCATAGTTCTATCATAAATTTAACTAAAGCAGAAGTTCTATAAGACTTGACGATCGGGAAGGTCATAATTGATATCTTGCCTTGGCTCTTGATTACTCTGCTTGAGATGCAGATGAAAGCCTTGTTTCCACGGAGTCCATACCACTTCTTTCTGCAGGTCCATTAGCTTTACAAGCAACAGTTGCAAACTGGCAGTTTCCTTCCCAAGATGAAGCTCCCATTTTATCACATCCACCAAAACCACCATCCTCTATGGATGAATCCCCGTGAGGATGGAAGCAAGTTAAATCATTCTCACACTGAAGCTTCATTGCCAGACCAGAATATTGCATCCCTGACTCCCCTTCTTTAACTTTAGTGCTTGCAGTACACTGCTTTCGTAAGGGATAAGCACCCAATTCAGTATCAATCTTCCCTCTAACATCGAGCAAAAGGCTTCTAAGCCTCGAGATTTCTGCTTCAAGAATAGCTTGCCTCTGCACTTTCCTAATCAACTGTTGGTTTACCAGTCTCAG
The DNA here is from genome assembly GCF_036785885.1 of Coffea arabica. Taxonomy (NCBI): domain Eukaryota; kingdom Viridiplantae; phylum Streptophyta; class Magnoliopsida; order Gentianales; family Rubiaceae; genus Coffea; species Coffea arabica. The sequence goes on from NC_092313.1 coordinate 32,381,634, forward strand.
TTTCTTAGCTTCCTCTTCCAAGTAAGCTGTATGTGCCTTTTTCTTCTCCCTATATTTCCTAACAGCTTCTCTATTTCCAGAAGACCTCCTAGTCTTTGATGTTGACTTTCTACTATCACAAGGACCATCTACTTTCTCACTAGGATTGTCCACTTTCTCAGATGGAATGACTTGGGTATGAGTATGGTAACATGTGTGAGTATGTGTAGCATCAGGGCCAGGAGGGTTGCAAGTATGGGTGTGAGTACATGTTTGGCCATTTCTTAACAACTCATCAAGAAATGAATCCACAGAGATTGATGCTTGAACACTGCTAGATGAATCGAAATTAGGAACCAAGACATGGTGTGATAGCTCTACCTCTCTATCATCCATCCTATCTTATTTCCTCAACAAACAAAAAGACTAGGATGAACATGTAAAACACTACTAAGTTCAGCCATTGGCACAAAAAGATGAGATAAGAGTCAAAACTCAACTAAACTACTACTTTGAGTCCATCACTTCACTGTCTAAGAAGGACAAAGGAAGTGCTGCAATGGCAGCAACTAAGTAAAACTATGGCATGTAGCCATGGATAAGGCTGGATTTGGGGAAAATCTTGCTATCATAATAAGTCGAAGTGTGCAGGTGTCTTGACCTCTGAAAATCATCTTAATTACCTGAAACGGCAGCACCTCTTTGAAGAGGAAGAATCCAGCCAATCCAGAAGATAGAAAGTTCATTGCAAAGTTTGTAACGGTAGCTTGGAGAGATGATAGAGCTTTTAGGCTATTTACATAACACCCCCACATTAAAGCATTCAGTACTATGACCAGGCCATACCTAACAAGCTATTATTACAACAAAAACAAGTCAGTTGAGTGATAATAGATTATAGATAGGTTTTATTTGTACTCCCGCAGCAAAGACATTTAGATATCTCCTGAGAAGAAAAGAGAGACACGCTCAGATAACTTGTACACTTTCTTGTATCTCTGTTCCTCATGAACACATGCAGGCAAACGATAGATACTAGCAGAAAATTAAGATTTCTACAAATAATCAAGGTTGACTCCTTCCCTGCTAAATTCCATAAGCAGAATTTGGATCTGAATGGATACGCTCTCAGGTATGTAATGATAAACAGCAACTAATAACATAAGCAATATTATAAGTTTTAGCTTATCTCTAACTTTTGTTGATGAGTTTGAATTTGACATGGCATGTGTAATGTGTTATGCTAATTACATTTCAATCTTCATATTGGGAAGGAAAATAAGTACTCTTTTGCTCAAGATTACTAGGCACTCAAACTAACACTGGTATTCCTTAACGTGACAACTTGCATACATGAGCTGATCCGAGTAGGAAGCAGGGCCTTCAAAGAAGGAATTCCAGCTCGAGGCAACTGAACATATAGTAGAAAATTTAGGCTTCTAGAATACACAAAGCAGGAGTGCCTCTTATAAACTAGTTGAAATAAAACAGTATGCAGCCGAAATGGGATGACCAATTACCCAGATAACATTGATATTCACATTTATACTGGGGCTAAAGAGTTAAAACATATTAGATAGAACTGAAGAACAAATTTTCATTTCTCACTACAAATCAACAAGACATATCTCTTATCAGGAGATAAATAGACGTCAACCTAATCAGATTCTCATTCCAGATCAACATGGAAGTTAACAAACTTAAATATAAGACGAATTTCTTGATAATTAACCAAATTCAAGCCATTAATGCTGAATACATTTTCTATTAACAACTATTAACGCCTCTTCTTGCTGATATGATTTAGTTGATTATTGGAGGATATCTCAAGAATCACCTGGGAAGAAAAGTGCTTGGCGGCAATGGCAGTAAGAGCAGCATTGAATCCAGCCGAAACAGCCCATGCGTACCCTTTCATCATCTTCTTGTAGTTCAGAAGTTGTCGTATTTCTGTCCGATCTTTACAAAAAGCAAAAGAGGAAGAGATTTTCAACTTGTTGAACTGCCAGACGACGACGTCCTGTACATTTCTGAACATGGGTTGGGCTGATGGAATTCAAGAGACTGTGGGCCAACTATGATCCCGGAGGCCTCTAGAGCTATGAGGTGTGAAAATGAATTCGTTAATAATAATGGACCCTGTTCCAAGCTTGGTACGCTACTAAGTGTAGCCGAGTCGTGTTAGTTTTGCTTACTTGGATGAGTTGGAGCCCGAGTTGAATCTCGTTAAAGTCGAATAGTGACCATAAAAGTACTAATATTCGTTAAATTCAAGTTTAGGCAAGTTACTTTAAAACTTTTAACTTATCAATGTGATATACAAATATTATTATTATAGTTCTTACTTTGAAGCTTATATCATAAAAGATACACGTATTTTGGTCAAGAATGTTTTGATGTAGTGGTTAGAATTGAAATCTTAGAAACTAGAAGTATTGAGTTCAAATCTCCATTTTTTTTCTTTCTATTTCTTAAATTTCACACCCATTGTACTTAAAAAATATTTTAAAAAACCTGAAATTTGTTTCCTTATCGCATCTATAAATTCCTCTATTAACAAAGAAAATGACAATTTATTTCTAATTCATTTTTGCATTTCTAAGTTTAATCATTTCTGCCATACCTAAGCTTGAATATGTAGTGTGTGAGTTATTAGAAAGAAGCCCAATGAAAAAAAAAAAAAAAGAGTTACTAGAAAGAAAAGGAAATGCTGTAGATCTCAAAATTTAGAATTCTAATATTAATATTGTGCATGATCACAGAATTGAAGGAATTTTATAATCAAATACTAATTATGTGGGATGGAATAAAGAAATCAAATCACAATAATTTTAGATCTAAAACAATGAAGAATGTCACATAAATTGTGATCAATAAGTCCTTTAAACTCTGACCAGTGTAGTCGGTCTAATAAACAGAGAAGGGCTCTTGGACTTTTTCTCATTATTAGATTCAAAATTTGAATCTTAAACCTAACACTTGAAGGTGTGAAGGGTGTAAGCAGAGATGAGAAAGATAAGAAAAAAAAAAATCTCATAGAAAAATACTATAAAATAGCCTATTTATAACCCAGAAGGCAATCAAATACGCAATCACCTAATATAGCACCAATTGCTAAATTTAAATTAACGAAAGTCCTAAAATGTTTTTAAATTTGTCAACAAATACTAACAGCTACGATATGACAATCGTTGCCAAGCTTTGTGCTGATACGAAGTCTTGATTTGTGGTTCATCGACTTAATAATGGACCCTGTTGTTTTATTTCATTGTCTTTTCCTTGCCGTTTCCAGATGTGGCTTTTATTTTAATATTTTTCTACGCAGTTTCCAAGATATTAGACGGATTGAAATTCCTCTATTCACTTTGTCTTTTGAACTAGCTTTCAAACCGTGTAAATTACACATTAATTCTTCAAATTACTCGTGAAAAGGCTCTGTGTCTTTTCTTTTAAGCCAAAAAAAAAAAAAATGAACAGCATTGCTTCATTGGTCAGTAATTCCAATTAAAGTTTCACTAGATCTCCATGCTTTAGTAGATTAGTTAACTCCTCAAATTAATATATTGCAAAGTAAATAATACCCCACCACTTCTTTTTTTGGCATCTGACAACTCATCAGTTTAAGAAAATTAACAAGCAAATGATTGCATGAACTTGAAAGGAAGATGAGCTGTGTACACTTTACTGTTTTGGTATAGGTTCAGCGGATAAACAAATTATATTCGTTAATAGGTTGAAAATGTTAAATTCGTTTGTAACTATGTGGGGACACTTTGGGTTAATTGCAAATTACAAAATTCAAATCCCACATTAAAGGTTTAAGAAAACCCTATAAGAATTTGGCTCCTCTCCAATGAATTCTCTCTTCATTTCTTGTAGTGCGCATCTGGATGCATGACATGTATCTTCATTTATTAGGGAGGGATATGATCATATTAACTTTGACTAATTTTAACCTTTGTTAATAAAAAAAAATGAAGAAATTATCATGGGGTTAATTCCACTTTGTATCATTTAATTATACCCAAGTTTTCACTTTGGTTCTTAAACTTTAAAATAGGGCACTTTAGTCCCTGAATTATAAAATGTTATACTTTAGTCCCTAAAATATATAACTTATTCATTTTAATCCCTAAAGTATGAAATTTATTCCAATTTAATCCCTAAAATATATCCACTTAGGTGTAAAATCTGTCTCACTTCCAATTTATGTTCAGAAAGCATTTCCCGGGGGTACAACTCGAATCGAGAACTTAGGGTAAAGACCGATCCTTAGCTGATTAGTTGGCAAAACAAAGCAACCCTCTTTATCTTTTCTTGAAAGAGTACTATAGGTCCTGTAGCCATTTTTTTTTTTTAAATTAATCTTCTCATGGGACAATTTCTTGTCGGTTCGTCCTTTTCTTCATCACCACCAGAGGGAATCATTGGTTACTTTCCCTACCACCCACCATTACTTTTCTTTTTCATATTTTCTTCTTTCTCTTTCTCTTTATTTTTTCCGTTTTGCCAGTTAGTTGGAAAAACTTGCATTCCTGTTCTGCTTTTGTTACTTTAATGCAGGGAAGGTACCTAAGGTTGGTTCTCAAATGGTTTTTGTACCTGTTTCTCTTTCGTTGCTTTTTTCACTAAGAAAACTTGCATTTCAGAAGCTTGCTTTTTCTATAGTGATGTGATGATTTTTATGTAATTGTTATTGGATTATACACATGATTACAAAAAGTTAAACTAATAATAATAAGGATAAATTATTTTTTCCCTTCTTGTGGTTTCGTGATTTACCACGTAACTCCCCTATGGTTTAAAAACATATATATATATATATATATATATATATATATATAATCTCCTTATAATTTAGATTAAAATATCATAGTTTTCCATTAAAACTGACAATCAATAGTAAAAGTTAATTCAAATTAATAAATTGACAAATTTATCCTTTCATTACCTTTTTCCCCTCCAAACATAAAAAAGGAGAAATTGAAATAAAAAATAGATAAATAAGAACTAGAAAATACCATTAAAGATTTGGTTTGAACACCTATAATGATATTTGCTGTGGAAAAAGATTTCATATTTTTTGTTTCTTATCTATTTGTTTTATATTTCCCTTCCATCTTTTTTGTTTCTTATTTATTTTTTTATTTCTCTTCCATCTCTTTCGTATTTGGAGAAAATTAAAATTTTGTAGGTTTTCAAAATCATCTCTTCATTTCCAAAAAAAAAAAAAACAGAGAGAGACAAAGAAAAGGAAAAAAGAAAAAAAAAGTAGTGTAAGGTTGAATTTGTCAATTTATTAGTTTGATTTTGGCTTTTTACTATTGACGGTGAAATTTTAATCCAAATCATGAGCGAATTAAATATAGGATTTTAAACCATAGCGGGTAATAATAATAATAATAATCACGAAAAGGTATGGGTGTAAATAAGTCCAATAAAGTCGAAGACTCTAGTATTCAAAGTTGTTTGATTATTTTAATAAGGTCAAAATTTTGTTAAAATTTAGTTTGTTTATTTGTTGAACTTGTTTTTTTTTATTGAATTTAAATGTTATGGAACATAAGATGCTATTCAAACTGGCTTGACTAATTAGTGAACTAAGTTTGAATGAACTCTTACCAATCCAATCTCGATTCGAGTATCGGGTAGATTAGTTCATCTTTCAACCTTACAAACTAAGAGGAATTACTAGTAATAGTGTATTTCTTGCATTTTTTTTCTCCAATTTTCTTCTGCTTTCTATTGTTGCAAAAGTTTTGTGCTAACCATTCTCATTTTTTAAACCGTTTCATTTGGTCTTTAGTCCATTTAACAAGTTTTATACTGAGTTTAAAATTCATAAAAAATCTTTGTCAATAAAGAAAATGTAAAAATATACGAAAAGAATATGTGAAAGGCAAAAAAAAAAAAAAAAGGTTCCCCGATGTCTGAAAGTTCATTTTCATTTAAATAGAGACTCAAAATGCTAAACTAAGCGTATTAATTGGCCCCAGAAAAATTGTAAAACTTTTGTCAACTTAAAACCCAACTTATGGCTGCCGCTTACTTTTTTACCAATTCATTATAATTAAACTAAAGCCACACCTAACGAATTGATGTTCATGTTCTTTCTTTGAGCTTGACTTTCCCAAACAAAATTGATTATCCTCATTTATTGCAGGTCTCTGTCTCTCGTTGTTTTCCTTGTGCAAGTTTCTTTCATTTTATCTTCGCCTGGAGATATGGCTGCTGCCTTAGTGGGGGGCTCACTCCTCTCCGCTTTCCTTCAAGTGCTATTTGATAGCATGGCCAGACCTGAATTCCTGAATTTGTTTCGTAATAGGACGGCTGATGATGATCTCCTCCCGAAGCTCAAGAGAAACTTACACACTGTTGGAGCGGTGCTTGATGATGCAGAGAACAAGGAAATACGGAACCAATCGGTCAAGAAATGGCTTGAAGAGCTTCATGACACATTTTATCAAGCAGAGGATTTACTGGACAGAATCAACGCTCAAACTCTGCGAATTAAGGTAGAAACTGAGTACCAAAGCACTACCAGCACTTGGAAAAGTGCCTTAAGAAGATTATGCTTTGAAAGGATTCTGCCTTGTACATCTTCGGGTGATAAGTTTCTTAGGAAGATCATGCCCGAGATAGAAACAATAGTGGAGGGCCTGGAGGGGTATATAGAACAAATTAATCCCTTGGGTTTGCAAGTCATTCAATCAAGAATACAATCACATCAACAACATGAAACCCCTTTGGTTGATGAGATTGCTATTTTTGGGAGAGATGCTGATAAAGAGAAGCTAATTCAAATGTTGCTATCTGAGGATGCAAATGGAGACAATATCATAGTGGTTCCAATAGTTGGAATGGGTGGGCTTTGCAAGACCACCTTGGCTCGAATAGTTTACAAAGATTTGAGGGTGGAAGTGAGTTTTCCCACTAGGGCATGGCTCAGCATATCAGAAGAATATGATGCTACCAGGATATCAAAAGAACTCCTAAGGGAACTCGATATTTCTTTTGTCGACAGTGATAACTTGTCCTCCCTTCAATGGAAGCTACGAGCTGGCCTAACTGAGAAAAAGTTCCTTCTTGTTTTGGATGATGTTTGGAATAGTAATTACAATCAGTGGGATAATTTAAGGAGCCCTTTCTACGGTGGATCACGTGGAAGTAAGATCATTGTTACAACACGGGATCAGAATGTTGCAAGAATGATGGCTAAAGAAAGGTCAATTTATCATCTGGATTTGATAGCAGAGGAGGATTGCCCGTCATTATTTAAGAAGCATGCATTGAAAATCGAGATGCCAATGAAAATGCAGAACTCTAATTGATAGGAAACAAAATTGTGAAAAAGTGTGGAGGGTTGCCTTTGGCTGTGAAAACAGTTGCAGGTATTTTGCGCTCCAGAACAACCCCGGAAGAGTGGGAAAAAATTTTAATAAGTGAAGAGTGGACTCAAATGGATAATCAAAATGGCCCCACACCAGTATTGAGATTAAGCTACATTCATCTTCCTTCTCATCTTCTAGGGTATCCAGGAGAAGAAAAAAGATTTGAGAAAAAGGGTGAGAAGTGCTTTCATGAACTGATAATGAGATCATTATTTCATCAGTCAACTGACCATACTTTCTCCATGCATGACCTTGTCAACGATTTGGCTAGGTTTGTTTTTGGGAAATGTTGCCTTGGGTTGGAAGATCATCAGGAAGGCAATGCTACAATAGCTGGTGCAAGACATTTTTCATACTATCCTAGTGTGTGTGACACTTTTCATAAATTTAATCTCGAGGGGGTCTAAGGATATAAGAACATTCTTGCCATTGAGAATGGATCAAGATTTGGATCGTACGTGTTTTCTAAGCAACAAATTCTTAGAGGATACCTTGCCCCAATTCATGGCTTTAAGGGTTCTTTCTTTGTCCTATTATGAGAATATTGTGAAGTTACCGAACTCATGTAGTGGTTTGAAACAACTTCAATTTCTGGATCTCTCTTCTACAAAAATAAAGGAGCTACCGAAGTGGATTTGTAGTTTCTATAATCTACAAACTTTGTTGTTGTCAAAGTGCAAAGAACTTGAAGAGTTGCAGGCAAATCTAGGAAAGTTGATTAACTTGTGTTGCCTGGATATTAGTGAAACTCCATTGAAGAAAATGCCACCACAAATGGGTATGTTGAGTGCGTCTTTGTATCTCACGGAACTTTTATAAAGAAGTATCTCATTTTTAATTGTGCTAAGGGCACCAGCCCGAGTGCCATGTGCATCAGTCCAAGAGAGTTTTGGGGGCCCACATCCCAATCTGAGAGGAGTTTTAGTTTGGCATCAAATCAAAAGAGCAAGTCATGGGCTTTTGGGCCATTAAGCATTTAGTGTTATTTAGGCTCTTTTGTGTTTTCAATTTTAGGTGTCTTTTGGACTTGGAAATTATTTCCTAAGGTTTTATACTCTCTCTTTTGTACTCTCTGTCTGTCATAGTAAATCTGCTATCCCTTCGCCCATGGACGTAGGTAAATTGAACCGAACCACGTAAATTTCGTGTTTCTCTGTTTAATTTATTTATTTTGTTATTGTCATTATTGAGTTGGCAAGAACCCTATTGTTCTCGTTAGTTAATTTCCTGGGACCAGCTTAACAAATTGGTATCAGAGCTTCAGGTTTTGGGTCATGGTCAGATTTTGGGTTCTTGATGACAATAACAAGTTTTGGGTGCTACAGAGAGTGAAGAAAAAAAATTTTCATTGGAGTTCGGTTGGATTTTGAAGAAGAGTTAATTGGCCTGTTGGAACTCGTTAAGGGTTTTGAGAAGAAGATGGAGCAAGATTACTATGTTCGTGATTTTTAACCCGTTGGGATCTGTTGAACCTTTTGTGAGTTTTGACCTGTTGGAACCTGTTGAGGCTTTTGCATCTTGATTTGTTGGTGGCTCGTTGTGGTTCGTTGGGACTTTTGTGGTTCGTTGAGATCCGTTGGAACTTTATGAAGAAGGTGGAGTTTGTTTGCTATTTATCTACTATTTACCGATGTTGGATACATGCCAAGGTGGAGATTTGTTGAGTGTGTCTTTGTATCCCACATCGGAACTTTTATAAAGAAGTATTTCCTTTTAGTGGTTATAAATATAGTGGAGTTAAGTGAGTTTAATTGTGCTAAGGGCACCAGCCCGAGTGCAATGTGCATCAGTCTAAGAGAGTTTTGGGGGCCCGCGCCCCAATCTGAGAGGAGTTTTGGTTTGGCATCAAACCAAAAGAGCAAGTCATTGGTCTTTGGACCATTAAGCATTTAGTGCTATTTAGCCTCTTTTGTGTTTTCAATTTTAGGTGTCTTTTGGACTTGGAAATTATTTTCTAGGGTTTTGTACTCTCTCTTTTGTACTCTCTTTCTGTCATAATAAATCTGCTACCCCTTCGCTCGTGGACGTAGGTAAATTGGACTGAACCACGTAAATTTCGTGTTTCTCTATTTGATTTATTTATTTTGTTATTGTCATTATTGAGTTGGCAAGAACCCTATTGTTCTCGTTAGTTAATTTTCTGGGACTAGACCTAACAGGGTAGACTAATAAACCTTCGAGTCTTGGCAAAGACAATGGTTTGACAATTAAGGAGTTAGGCAAGCTGCCTATGCTACGTGGTAAGCTATTCCTTTCTGGGCTGGAAAATATTTCTAGCGGTATGGATGCATCCTTAGCGAACATGGAAGGCAAGAAAAACCTTGAAAAGTTAACTCTCAAGTGGAACGGTGATGCTAACAATTCACAAGTTGCAAGGGATGTCCTTGATAAACTACGGCCTCATTCAAGTATTAAGTATCTTAAAATCGAAGGATACTGTGGGATAACATTTCCAAATTGGCTAGTCAACCCTTCATTAAGCCGTTTGGAATCCTTGAGTCTTTCTAGTTGTGAATATTGTCATTCCTTGCCTACACTTGGGCAGTTAAGGTTCTTGCAATCACTTGAAATTGTTGGAATGCATCGTATATCAGCCTTGACACAAGATTTTTATGGAGATGTCAGTGCAACCAAACCATTCCAATCTCTAAAAAAATTGAGAATTAATAAGCTGCCAAAGTCGGAGAGATGGCACATACCAGAAGGTGAAGTTTTCAATAGACTCGAAGAGTTTAGTATAATTGATTATCCCAAACTAATTGGAGAACTTCCCCAACAACTTTCATTACTGCAAAGCTTTGAGATATCTAACTGCAGCAATCTTGTGAGTCCCGATGGTCGATTGAGCATCTTCAATGAAGAGATTCAACCAAAACTCTCGTCTCTTTGTCAATTGAGGATTTCAGCGCTAAAAAATTTGAGAGCGTTGCCCCTGCGACTCAACCAATTTTCTAGGCTTGAGAAATTGACAATTGATGATTGCGAGTCACTTTTACCCTTGCACGTGAGTAGACTACCTGCCTCACTTAAATCACTTGAATGTTACAATTACAATTTGGAATTAGAGAGTGAAAGCTCGGAGGAGGATGGGACCTTGGACTACTTGAGATTAGAAAATTGTGATTCTCTCAAAGTCGAGCGGCTTGCATCGTTTCCCAAGCTAAAAGGTCTTTCTATTATCGATTGCAAGAGTATTGAGGTGCTCTCAATTCCTGCTGCATCTGGGATCGTGAGTAGTACAACAAATTCTGCTAGTAGTGTGATGGCATCATTGCAATTTTTAGACATCATCAATTGCGATAATTTGTTGTCTTTTCTAGAGGGAGGATTGGCAGCCCCCAATCCAACGGAGATTTTTATCCAGGATTGTGAGAAGCTCAAGGCGCTGTCGCAACGGATGGAATCCCTTCTCCCATCTCTTCGATATCTGCATCTAGAAAATTGTCCAAAAATTGAGTGCTTTTGAGAAGGGGGCTTGCCCTCCAGCCTACAATCCCTTAAGATCTTGAGATGCAAAAAGCTCACGAGTCGCCGGAAAGAGTGGGGTCTGGAGAAACTCCCTTATCTCACAGACTTGTGGATTGTGGATATCAAGGATGGAGTAGAGTCATTTCCAGAGAAGGACTAGCAGCTGCCTTGCACACTTGAAGCTCTCTTGTTGCAATCCCTTCAGAATCTAAAAGTGCTAAACTATTCAGGTCTTCGACACCTCACCTCCATCCAACACCTAGTAATCGGCTTCTGCCATAGACTCCAATCCCTACCAGAAGAGGGACTACCTGCCTCTCTCACCACACTAGATATCTCAGATTGCCCAATGTTGAAACCAAGGCTAGAATGGGATAAAGGACAAGACTGGCCCAAGATTGCTCACATCCCTTGCCTGGTAATCGATGACGAGCTAGTTCCTTGATGATGACACCGATCACAGGTGAGGGCTTGCCTCCAAAAGTTACAAGACCTTCATCATCATCTATTTATATAATTAAAGGTACATGTTTGTTTTTCAATTTTTTTCTTTCCTTCATATATATTATTCTCTTGGAATACTCTGAAACCTCAAAAGGCAAAATGACAAGTAATTAGCGCATCTTTTGTTGTGATTGCAGTGCGAATTGCCTGCTGTGAATAACTAGGATGTGCTGAAAGGACAGTTGAGGCAATAGCCTTTACTAGTGTAACAATCTCATAATATATTACTTTCTAGCTACAGATTTCACCATTTGTATTACTTTTTCAGCTTTTTTTTTTCTTAAATAAGAGCCCATGCTTTTGGTTTATTTCTGCACCCTAGTCATGTAGGCCACAAATTTAGGCAGACAAATGTTTTCCTTGGTAACTGCTGATGGAGAACGAAAACCTACAATAATTAGGCTGTTCTTAAACTTTCTTAATGTTTTCTGTGCTTTCTTTGATACACTCAATAATTTTTTGTTTGAAGCTATAAGCTTATTTTGCCTGACTTGTTAATGTAATTGTTTTATAATCCTTTAATTCTGCTTTAAACTATAATCGAACACAATTTGCTTCTTCAAGAGCAATTTTAAAGTACTCTAATCTTGTCAAAATTTGATGTATCTGCCAGGACGTGGGTTGCTCTCTCCCAATCGAGGTGATACACCTTTCTCAATACTTTAAGGACCATCATTGCTCTATCTTCAGCCATTGCAAAATGGGGGTGGTGACCTCCATCTTTGCAATAGATTAATATTTATAGAATGACGGCCATTGCAAAGTTGTTGACATTATTTTTAGTGTAGAGAAAGGAAGAAGATTAGAACAAGGTAGCTCATATTTCAAGCATGTCGATGATAAACTTACCTTGCGATCAGTCATGCACTTTCAGTTTACATTACAATTATTATTATTTTTGGTTCATTGGCATTTTAGTTTGTTTCCCTAACATCAAGATCTGTTCTTCCTCTATGCCATAGTTATGGTAACTCTTAAAATTGTTTTGAACACTACACAGTACAATGTAATGTAAATATTTCACATATTATATTCAATTCCTATTAGGGGAACTGTTATGCACCCATTCTATACGAGTATTTGTTCTTGATGGCATCTTTGAAGGTTTGTTATTTTCCTTTTTCTGTTAATTCCTGAATTTCCTGAATTTCTTTCTTTATCATTATGCTATTGTAGGACATCTTCTCTAAGATTTCACTAAACTAAATACTTCCATACCTATTATGCCTATTTTAAACTATTCCAGCACTTTCTTTTGCAAATTTCATTTTTATTTTGAGGTTAATTGAACAATTTTTTATGGTAAGATGCAGTTTACTTCCACATATCTTTAACTTCCTTGGTTTTTCATACAGCAAACAGACCAATGTGGAAACCATCAACCAGAATATCGCAAGCTAGAACCTGTCATGCATATATGTTTTTCAGGCCACAACATCATGCTGTCATTATTCATTGCATTATGGTAAGGTTTTTAGATCTAGAATTGCATATCCCCCTCAAAATATAGTCTAGACTTGGGTGTTGTATGTTGGTTGGGAATCACTAGTTTAGACATGAGATGAGAGATAACACAGCTAATGGGATTTATGCTGTGTTATTCAAGCAATTCAAGGTACACATAAAAATAATATTTCTATTCATATGAAAAGTAGTGTGAATCAGAAGCTCACCAGGCTTAGGTGCCCGTTGTTGGTTTCAATGGTATTGACCCTTTTTGACGTGGTAGCATTAGATATGTATAAGGCACCATTGCTGGATATTTCTTTGTGTTTGATCCTAAATAGATGAAGAGTTCATCAAATTAATTTGGAGAGTAGAAAGGGGTGCAAAAACAAAATGAGCAGAAAACCAGTGATGGATATTTGTGCTGATGACAATTATGACTTAATTTCATTTTTATCTTCACCTTGTATTTGTCTAGCTGATGTCTAAATTTCAACTTTCTAAGATCTTTCTACTCAAAAAGGGTATAAACATCAGATGAGTACATTTTTGACAATAACCATCAACAATTCTGAATAAACAGAAAGGTGAATAAATTCAAACTGCTCACTTATTTTAGCCCTTAGTAATAAAAAACAGAAAGGAAGCAATAACTACTGCATAATCATTTTTTCTGAAAAAGAAAAAAGGCAACTAATTTGAAGTGGTTTCTAATATCTCTTCCCCTTGTATGTTGTTCTTCATGGAGTACAATTGACTGCACTCTATCTCTGGTATAGCTTCTTTAGTTATGTATTTGCTGCATAATCCACTCTAATGCTCTGCTCCACTTCTGATGTTTTCATATTATCCTATGCAACAAGATATTCTAGGTATGTTGCACTTTGTATTCATTGTAAATATTTTCATATATCCCTATAGACCTTTGATGAATTGGAATGAATTTCTGTAATTCAAGCACGCTTCTTGAAAAAGAGTTGATACTCAAAGATGGCATTTGCTCACCAGTAAGTGGGGGATCATCCGTGGTTGCCTTTCCTGCTCTTTCTCTTCCTACTTTCTACATAGGAATTATGTAAAAATTTGAAAGACAAATCATTGTTTACAATTCTTTGTAGAATTGAGACCATGATCATTTAATGCCTCTTTTCAGAAGTACGTATTGCAAGGAGCTTAGTTCGCTGCTTGGAAAAATGCAAGCCCTCCTCGCATCTTTATGTTGAAAAATGTGGCAGCATCATGTAACTGAGAGCTTTTGAGCTAGGTGTTGCCTCCAGACTGCAACCATATCCTTTTGATGGAGGATATTGCAGAGTTTCCCTTCTTGGTCAGACTGCAATATTAGTGGCACTGAAAAAAAAAAGTCACTTCCATAATACTGGCTCCTGTCTTTCACCCTCACCATCTTTCACTTGGAGCAGCATAAGAGCTGAAGAACAATGACCTACAAGTGTCTTCAACACTTCATCTATCTTGAAGATATGGAAATTACTGACTGCTCTTAGCTCTAGTCGCTAAAAAAAGAGTTGTTGGTGTCCTCCCCTGCTTCCACTATGCATGAAAAATATGGTTTTCATTGTCCAAATTACCATATAATAAGAGAAAGGAGGGGAAAGAATGGCCCCAAGGTTTCTGATATAAACTGCATAGCTTTCAATAGTGAGCTAATTCTATATTGAATCTTGCTTGTCAGTCGCAAGAGCTTGACCTTGGGGGTGTAAAGGTACGTTCTTCTGTTAGATTCATTTTCTAGGAATGCTCCAGTGCCTCAAATCACGGGAGCATCATTTGTTGTGCATATGATCCCAGCTTCTTGATAATAATTTTGTCAACTTACTCTTTAGTTCTTGTTTCTCTTTCAGAATTTTTCTTCATGTTCATGGCCAACTTTGCAAAACATAGGATTTGCCTACTCCAAGGATCCTATCGAAAAAGTGCTAGCCACATCATACTTCTTGCCTTGCATTTGCAAATTACATGTTCAAGAATTTTTCAACATTTGAGGTGACATTCGCCCTCCTTTTTCAGTTCATTCCTTCCTAGTCACTTTTTAGATTAGATCATGGAAAAACTTTTCCTTTTATGCAATTAACAATACGGGCGCAATGTGCAATTTCCATTGCATTTCTTATTTGGTTTCAATTTTAGTTTTGAATACTCCTGGCATATTTTTGTTTCTATCACATCACTGAAGTGAATTTGGGAAGTATTAACATGATTGTATCTGCATTCATCAGAGAAAAACTTCAAATCATCACTATCACTACCACTATCACATCCACTAAGAAATGGAGATTGGAGTTAAAGAACTAAACGCAAATCAGATTATGAAACTTCAAAAGGAAATTAAGATTCCAACCTTTTCTGCAACTAATGCAATGGCTCTGAGGGCAGCAGCGGGTCCCTTCGTTTGTTTCAGGTGAAGAGGGGGGAGCTTGGTAGCGCTCGAGGTAGCTATTTCTGCTGTGTAGATCTGCAGCTGTAAACTCATGTTTTGAATGGTTTCTGATTTTGGTAAAACACGTGGAGTTGGAATTTTTCTAGAGAAATGTCTGGACGCTGATTCGCAAATTCGAGTGCATCTTAGTTATTCGGTGGGTGCAAAATGGCCTTTATGCAATATGTTGGCAAAATTTCGATCTCTTCTGTAACAGCTTCATGTGTCAGTTGCTCATGTCTTTCGAGGACCAAATTCGGTAGCAGATCCCTTGGCTTCACTTTCCTTGAATGGGCAGCATGTTTTCATTTGGAACCAGCTACCTAGTCAATGTAGGTAGCCATTGCACTGGACAAATTTGATTTATCTTAATTGAGGCATCGTTGTCAGACAAACTGGTATGCCTTTTTCATTGAATATAATCCGCGGTCTGATTGTGTCCGTCACTTGCAACCAAGTTACGGACCGTAATCTTCTCATTTTCCTAATGTGTTGGTGTTTCTTTCTTTTTTTATGATACCTGATTTAGCCCCTATTAACCAAATTTCCAGTATTAGATTGCATGCAAGAATCTTATTAAGCATATAATTCTTCCAATTAGACAAAGAGCACATGCAAACACTACATAAATTAATGTTGTATCTAATATGATGGTAAAGTCTTGTGCCAACAGTGTCTTCAATTCTACCATATCCTTACTTTGTATCATGTAATGAATTTCTTTAACCAAAAGTCTAAAAGTTTCCACTGATTATGTATAAAGGGTAAAACTCCTGCCGTGTTACATGATCAAGATTAGGCATCTTTTGGAATTCTAGAAGATCAAGAATTTTTTTTTTAATTTCTTTTGCTCCTGCACGTGCGTGGAAAGATCAAGACTTGAAAGTCGAATTGTTCCAAAAGTCAAAATTCTTTTCAGGAAGAGAAGGCACATGAATTGCCTGCAACATGACTGATAGATGGAAGAAAATTGGTTTTAATTTGGACCCTTCAAGAATAAGATTATCAGAGTATACACTGATGAAAGGAATGGAGGAATGCTTTCTTTAGGATTTTGTCATTGGAAGTCTTAGGCCTTGTTTGGACAGCAATTTTTCTTTGAACAATTACCTTTTTCCGTGAATCAACTACACCCGTTTTCCAATCACATTTTTCATGAACACATTTTTCAATCACCTTTTTAACTAACATATATCAAATCGCTACAGTAACAAAAACTTGACGGGAATTTTAATATAAGTACAAGTTTAAATCCAATTTACACCTATTTTGACTGCAAGTATACAGGTCAACTAACAGTTTAGGGCATATATCGAGTCGATCTCACGAGAAAGATCGGACAATTATGGGCACTACTAAAACTTTTCTATTATTTAGACGATCAATGAATTAAAAGAGATAAAACTATGCTAAACTTATGCAAGAAAATAGTAAATAAAAGCTCCTTAGGCTATGATATCCCTAACTACTCATGCAAGTGCTTCTTTTGGATCATTCAGTACTACTATCTTGGCTAGTTATGGCGTAATTTCCTTATGTTTGTGAAACCTACTTTTCTTATGTATGTAAGTTCTGTAAGATATGGAAGGAATAAGTGAATAACGGTATTTGTAAGAGGTTCTTCTGCAGAGCTACTTGAACCTTTTTTTTTTTTTTTTTTAAGTTAATAGAATTGAAAAAGTCTACTTTTCTCAGCTTCTTGCTCATAGATTTATGTGATCTGGTGACTGCAGGCAGTCGAGAATCTGGAACAAAAATTTCTGAATATTGCTGTCATGCTCTTTTGACCTTGGAAGTTCTCATACATCCTAGGGCCCTTCCATTTATAGATCTTCAATCGGCAGTTGACCATTATGGTAGTGCTAGCCTCAACCTTCCAGACGTACACTTCGCAGATCACAGAAAGAACACTTCATTTCATTTTAGCACACTAGGAAAGGAGCCTTCTCAGCCAGAGTCTGGGGATGATGATCTGTACGAAAGGTGGTTAGCAAATGGTGATGAAACAGATGTCAATGACCTTGGAAAATATACCAGCAGTGATAAAGAATCCTCTGGGACCTCTACCCATCCAGCATTTGAAAAGCTTCCTCATGGTGATTCTCCTTCCGAAAGAAATGAGCATGAAGGTGGTGAATTTGGGGCATCAGTCTGTTCCATCTGTCAATGAGCTTTTGGTCGGTGGAAGATAGGGCTCATTCCGAGAGGAGACAATGAGTTTTGATGGCAGAGACAACGTGAGAGAGGTCTGAAAGGTTTCTGATGGGTGTTTTTCGTCCGGGATGTATTCCTTGAGAAGTGACCGCAGTAGCTAAGGCTTCAATGCGATGTCGTACATACCTTGAATGTGACTACTGGCCGCCATTGAAGAGAGACGAGAGAGTTGAGGGTATAATTGATAAACCCTGCATTTTTTAAATTTTTTAATTTTTTTTGTCAATCATCATTTTTGTATTTATATCCTAATCTAACTACGGAGGGAGATCCAACTGAACCTACGGGAGACGGATAGGGACAGGATTATCACTTAATCAAACGGGTGCACTACCCACCGAGGAACATGGTACCTGAGAATGTTAAATTGATTTTACCACCCAATTCAATGTTCAATTTATAGATGATTTAACTTTTCGCTTTCTTATTTTCTTTTGAGTTTTTTTTTTCAATTATTATCTTATAGCCTTTAAGGTTTCATATCATTCCGTAAGAATTAATCAACATAATTGATGAGAACTTATAGTTTTTTCATCCCAATTTTTTTTTTCTCACTTTGAAGACAAACTTGTAAATTTCATTGGACATAAAACTTCGAGCTATTTCTAATTCCTGGCTTATTACCAACTATGTTACATTGGGATGCCAAAATAAACATTTGTGTATCATCAAATGAAAATCACTACAAATCCTCCACGGGTAGTCCGACTAATTTCGTAATCTGATAATTATCGGCAGATCCCATTATTAATCCTCGTGTACTACATGGCTGCATATTTTTGGCGTAAAACTCTACATTGCTACGTATTTTTGGGGCAAAAACTCTGCGCAGCTTTAAGAGGTTAATTCCTAAAAGTGACAAAAAAAAAAGAAAAAGAAAATACCACAATGGTTCTAAAATAATGAGCATTCCCACTGATTGACAGAAATTGCCGCTGCAAGAGAGGCTTGCACCAAACCTTTCTTCCATACAACAGCTACATTCAGAACTCTCATTTGCAGTTTTTTTTTTAAGTAATCTAAATATCGGAAGCTGAAAATAATCTGCCGTCTACTACACATTGTCCTGACGATCATCTAGGTGGCTGTTTTTACAACAGGAGACAGAGTCTTTAGAAGTGACATCGGCCGACGTATGGTGTGATTGAGCAGAAGCATCATACTTAGAAGCGTTAGAGCTCCAGCTTGATGAGCTATGCCAACTGCCAGATGACACAGGTACGAATGACAGAAGAGTTGATACTCTCAAAGTGACCTGCCGATGGAGCAAATTTTATTTAACACATAAATGTAAAATCATTTATGCATGTCTGACAAAGGCAATCATGCCAAGGAACTGGCCAGACAATTGTGATAAAACTCGCCAATGAGGATTGTTAGAACTTAGTAGGACACACCTGGAGAGCAGTCATGCCTACTATACTTCCAATCAAGGAGCGTATGGCAGGATGAAGTTCCAGTTTCCGAGTTGAGAACCATAAGCCACCAATTGCTTCTAAAGTCGTAGTGGCAAGTATATGATGATCTAGCTGTTAAAGAAATCGAGTCTTGTTATTAGAAAATTTTGCATACCAACACAAAATATGGATTCTAACAGAGATGAGATTTCATATTTGCATCCGGCCAGAGAACTAAAGTTAGTTGCTTTCCATCTTTCGAGTCAAATGAAGCATAACTTTTTCCAGCAAGCATGAGAAGACTTGATTGACTCTCACTCAACTCTCCACCTACGTACTCCACTACTAATTTTTTGTTTTGGTTTTTTGTCTCAGTAGTAGTATTTCTTTTTTGACCAATCCTCTAGATTCTCTTGCTTGGCTTTGGTAAAACCTAAGAGATCCCAATATTTCAGCCCGATAAAGAAGAAAATGAGAGCTAGCTAACGTAGGAAAGAAAATAACTAGTAGTATTAACTAATAAGTAGCATTTCGAGCAGACTACACTGAAATAGAATTCACAGTATTAGTTAAGGGAATTACTGTTAAAACAATAATAAAGTCAGACAATGTGGGTTGTAGCCCAAACGAGAATGCAGGACTAGAATGGCGTTTCTAGGATGCCTAGTATCAGGAAAGAAATGGAGATTTACACATAAAATGCATGACAAATTTTCACTTTAGGATTATCAGAAGTTTAAGTTTCAGTGTCAAGTGTCAACACAAGCTGATCGTTGACACCACCACTTCGCTAATGGATTAAAAACAAAAAAACATTAGCAAATTGCGCACCTGGTCACTTCTATTGGAGCGCATCTGAATGCATCTCATCGCCGTGTTTCCGTGGCCGCTTGTTGGTTGTTCCCTTGGCGAGTGGAATTCTGTAGCAATATATGTGATGAGGAGAACTAAGAATCATGTTATGGTATGTATTTGCTCCAAACTATGACCCTTGGATGAGTTTTTGGCTACACTAATCTACTTTTCGAAAAATAATCCCAAAGTAATGCTCTTTCAGTTTTTATTCCCTTATTAATCTAGTTATTGTCATGTCGACTCCCCATCAAAGAAAAAAAATAACTTGTAAATCTTTTGTTTATATATTACATAGTTTTTCTTTATTTAGTACCTTAAGGACATTCTATAAGCAAATTAAAAAAAGGAAAGTGGATCCATAATTAGTGTTTTAAAATTGCTGATCACCCTCCAAATTGCAATGATTTTGCTGAAGAACCTTTTTTTTTTGTTGCCATTATTCCTCCCTCGCTTTATTCTTGATTATTATGTCACAAGTTCCTTTCTTTTTTACTTGTTACTTGCAATTTTATATATGGTAGTCTCCTAACTTTGTAAATTTTAGGAAGTTTGCAAAAATTCAAATTGTTTGAAGTACAAGTAAACATTCCAAAAGAATAGGAGAAAAAATATAACTAGGTCAGTGTAAATATCAAAATTAACATGCTATATGAGCCAATCTAATGTGAGAAATACTAATTAACTCAATAATAGATAGAAAAATATTTTTATTTATCTTTAAGATTGTACATAAGTAGCAACATTTGAACTACTGAAAAATTATTAAAAATCTATTGATGTGGATTGTACCTCTTAATATAAGATGAAAATGTAAATACTTTCCATACTCGAAGTCCACATGATAACAAGTAAGTTAACAAGGGAATATATTTTGTAAGTGCATTAGTTTGGGAATAGTTTTGAAGAATGAGATTATTGTGGAAATAAAGTCCCCTTGATTATATGTTTCGAACTGCTTTTACAACATTGCTAAGTGATAAGAGAAGCCTTCTATCATCTACTGCATTCATTCATCTCAAAATTGCGTAAAACCTCTTACGAGGATCAAAAAGCCCCTAATTTTTCTAACATGCTTACGAAGAACTTCAAATTCAATATACAATGAATTTCAACACATTCACTAGTAAATCTAATCGAATACTGCCCAATCATACACATACATTTTCACTCAATCAGAGTCGGGATCACCATCCACAATATCAGGAAGTGAATCCATTGAAGTGTCGTCATTGATTTCTAGCACCAATCCAGCGCCCCTTCCTGTGTTTGATATTGTAGCAGAAATCTTTTCCACAATCCTAGTGTATTCATGATCTTGGCTTGTCACCACATCCTTCGCAGATGTTGGCGTGACACTCTGCTCAGTAACCATAGTGTTTCTTTTACTTGCTGAAGAAGAGACATCTTTTCCTGCTGCTACAACAAAATCTGTATGACCATCAGCTGATGTAGCACTGCCTGAAACCAGTCCATCTGATTCGATGGCAGTATGACCACCAGCTGTAGCAACCAATATTCGCCCTTCAATATGATCGCATTCTTCTGTCTGCTTGTAGCTTTCCGGAGTCGGCAAGTCAACCATTATCTCATCCCCATCTACTGGTACTTTGTCAGCTGCAACAGCCATTGATTCCCCAAATTCACCACCTTCACGCTTATTTCTTTCAGAAGGAGAACCACCATGAGGAAGCTTTTCTAATGCTGGATCGGTAGAGGTCCCAGAGGGTTTTTTATCACTGCTGGTATATTTTCCAAGGTCATTGACATCTGTTTCATCACCATTTGCCAGCCACCTTTCGTACAGATCATCATCCCCAGACTCTGGCTGAGAAGGCTCCTTTCCTAGTGTGCTAAAATGAAATGAAGTGTTCTTTCTGTGATCTGCGAAGTGTACGTCTGGAAGGTTGAGGCTAGCGCTGCCATAATGGTCAACTGCCGATTGAAGATCTATAAATGGAAGGGCCCTAGGATGTATGAGCACTTCCAAGGTCAAAAGAGCATGACAGCAATATTCAGAAATTTTTGTTCCAGATTCTCGACTGCCTGCAGTCACCAGAACGCATAAATCTATGAGCAAGAAGTCGAGAAAAGTAGACTTTTTCAATTCCATTAACTTAAAAAAAAAGGGTTCAAGTAGCCCCGCAGAAGAACCTCTTACAAGTACGGTTATTCCTTCCATATCTTACATATTGAAGACCTCTTACTGTCAAACGAAATTACCAAGACAAATTGCAGGCATACATCACTCATTTGACAAGCATTTTAACAAGTACTCCAATTATACCGCTCATGTTAGTTACATAAAGGACAAAATCAAGCAACCTCTATTTCAGGTTTACCAACTTGACTTGGTATCCCCTCATCTATCTTAATTATATAAATTGTTCGTGCCTCCAATTCAAATGTACAACGTGGAGACAGCCCATGGATTGCATGGGAAGAAGATGACACTGGAGGCTGGACAGCACTTACCTCTATGAAAAAGTTCGAGACCCTGAGCAAGATGTGGAGGGCGAACACGACCAGGAGAAAGAAGGGATGCCAAAAGTGCGCGTAAAGCAGCAAGTTGGAAGTCTGCCCATATAGGAGTAGCTTCACCATAAACTACGGTACTATTGTTGTCAGCCCATCCCACTTTGCAAGCATTTGTTGCAACTGTTATAAGGAGACGATCAATATTTGATCGCCAACCATCTGATCTCATGGCACCAGCCTGTTGACAAAAAATAAAAATTTTCATTGTAAGCTCTGAAAGCATATACAGTTTATTGGAATCACAATTAGAGAAAAATAGGAGCTGCATTCATTTGAATATTGAAATACTGACAGGTACATCAAATAAAGTAGATGCCCCCCATGTCAGAAAATCAGGCTACATTCCATTAAGTGACAATATGGAAACATAATTAAACGTGCAAGGGGCAAATTTAGTGCATAGGCCTACTAAATACGGCCTGAAAATGCCTGAAGTCTGGATCAACTTAGCACCAACTATAACATCACAGCCATAATGGATGATATTTAACACTAAAGCAGATTAGATGTGTCGGCAAGACTAACTAAGCATACTACTTTAAATAGATACCGGTAAGCATATAACTCCAGATAAGTACAGCTAGATAGACCATTACACCGTCTACATGAAGTTTCAGCTCAAGGAGCTTAATACTGGCTGCATAAAAAGCACAATTAACAGGATCTACCATGGTACAAGACCAAAAATGAAGCACCTCTCTAAGGCTTCCAAAGTGAATTCTTATTCCAAAATAACCACAGAGACAGTAGAAAGAAGCAGAATGAAAGACAAACTTGAGGTACTTTGTGAGCACACCTTTTGCTAAGTCAATAGCTAAAGTAGTATTCTCATAAGCATATAAATGATGGTAACTCAATGCATTTAATTAGATAAAGAAGGAATATACCACACTCAAAAGAGCTTCTAATGCCTCTAATGCAGCAATCCTGACAGATATTGCAGTCATATTTTGGGATGTCTCCACTTCCAGACCACCTTTAGCAGATTGGTCTCCAACAGATTCAGCTGAAGTTGGGTGCTTCCTTTTTCTCTGAAAACATTGTTGCAGTGCATCCTGTAAGGTCTTTGAGCGTGCAGCAGAGTACGAGCCACCACTCTCACGACCATGAGGATCCAGATCAAGCAATGCATTGCTTATAACTTCCTGGATCAGATATATTGCAATCCCTGTCAAGAACCACCACCATTAGGAGAAACAATTCCATGTGACAGATCTCTGTGTGCATCTGTATTTGTTTGCGAAAGAAGGAAAGAGGTAGTAAAGGGTTATTGAATTGAACGAATTACAAGAAGATTTTTTTTTTTTTTTTTAGTATCAACAGCACTACTCTAAAAAACATCACTTCAAATTTGGTAAGCACCAAAACTATTGCCACTGAGTTAGATGCTAAAAAAAAAAAATCGGTTGTAGCATGCTACAAAGTCAAACCTATATCAAATATGGATTAAGAGAAAGGCAGGTAAGGGGAAAAAATTGTCACACAAAATTGGTAAAGGATGCACAATGGGTGCACGATTTTTTTGTTAGCAAATTTGGCAAAAGATATATATGAAAACATCTTCTAAATCACAAAAAGAAACAAACGAGGTTAGATAACAAAAGATTACTGCCTGGTTATGACACCAAATGTCATCAAGTCAAAGTAGTTTGATTAAAACTGTGAGCATCAACCTGATACCTCCTTATAACCTTCTACATACGAGTAAAGCAGCATGTTCGAACTTAGATACGGTAGTAGATCAAGTAGAAAATTACCATCATGTTCAAAATGTCTTCAAATAAAAACACGAGTATGGACAATTATCTAGTTCTCACAAAAGAAGTTGCAAAGCAATAGACAACATGGAAATGGTATCCCATAAAAACCTGAGATGTCGAAAAATCTCATGTATATGATACTGACCAGTGAAAAAAATTAGAGAACTCAAACCTGAAAAGTATCATGCCTTTTGAAGAATATTAACCTCAGCCAACCAAATGCACTTATAAACCTTTGATAGTCCTTTATGCTCAAGTACGTACAAGATCAATCCCGGTGTTAATATCATAAATCACACGTTTTGCCTAATAAACTCATCAAGGCCAAACTGACAGTAGCTCTGGACTCATGCAAAGTATTGAGGTTCATTTTGTTTTAGTATTTCTTTTTCAGGGCTCTTGACAAGCAGCATACTTATAGAAAATCACCTTAATTGCAATGATCTTCCATAGAACATGTAGACTTGTAGAATGTCGGGATATTCAAATGACAGTTTTATAAAGCAAATTTTAACAAGATTCACGAGTTCCAATGCTACAGAATTTTTAGAGGTTTCGAAATAATGAGCAACTTATGCTCCATGTGCTTCTATTTTTGAACCCCCAATATGACAGAAATGAGCAAGAGGAGGAGGAGAAGAGTATCTCATGCTTACAAGCATATATTCTTGCACATGCATCCATAAGGGATCAAAATGCATGACAGATGAACTAAGCGCAGGAACTAACATCAATTTCCAGGCACCCAATATCAACATAAGCAAAGAGGTGAAAAGATATGTTAAACAATTACTTACCAATCCCCATGGACATCAACAAAACTTTCATAATTGAGTAAACCTTAATCCTTAGCTCTGGCAGGACGCATGTCCTAAAATATTCTGTTAGCAGTCGTGTGATATCTGCCACATGTGGTAACAACTGACTGCAAAAGCGCATACAAAATCAAGTTACAACTAACATTTTTGAAATGTAAACTAAAGAAGGAAGAGGAAATCAAACTAAAGAGCATAGCTTTATATCCAACGGACAAAGAACTCAAGGACAAGCTTTATAATAAGATATAAATAGAGTGATTACATTTAAAAGAGAACAAGAAGAAGACAAATCAGTCACCTGCGAAGTCCCTTTACATTAGAACTCAGAAGCTCCAGGCTGCACCTATGCAATTCAGGAAGTTCTAAACAAATCAAGTCCTGTCTCATGGCAGTCATAAAAGGGGAGGATTGTGAGAATGAGCCATCGACCATCAGCACTCTCTTAACAAGAGCTACCAGTGAACGAACAGGCACAGAAACCTGCATAGAGCACCAGACAAACTTATGCTCAAGGTAACGAGTTCATGTATCTCCCTTAAAAAATACAAGAAATCAATTCGGTCCTTTACACATATTTGATATCATAAACTAAACGAGGCATATCACCTGAACGGGATAAGCATCAGTAAGCATTGTGCAACAGCAGGTCATCAGGGTAGAGACTCTTGAAACTAATACTTGTTCAGGCCTCTTCATTGCCTGATCTGAGTTTTTTGCTGATGCCGTTAGCCCTCCTAAGGGAGGTGGGGGGTCCTTCCCTGGAGGAAGTAACAACCTCACTACCTCACTACTTCTGGCCTCTGCAACAGGTGAATAAAACATCAGCACCTAAATATTCAATCAAAATAGCAGTTCCATCTCCAAATTAAAGCAACTGTTACCTTCTTCTAGACCTTGGAACATAACATATAGTTGATTATTTATGAATATTAAGACCTTCTGCATCATCAGTGACCAGCTATCCTCATCTCCTCGGGATTTTGGAAGTAAGGCCAAGCCATGAGCAAGTTTCTGCAGACCAAGACAAATTAACTCTTTTTGGATTGGCTATAACAAGCCAACCTAAAATAAATGCATCAAGTAATTCTATCACCTTGAATATACTGACAGGACAATTCTCTGACACAAATTTTGAAAATATAGAGGATTCAACCTGCAAATTCACTGTATATCAGTAAATCATTCATAATAATAGCCAGCAAAACCAGTTAAATATGTCTAGTAGAGCAACTTGGTCCTGTCAGTTCCTTTTTCCTTTTGTTAGGGGATGTTAGTTCTGGATAAAGAAACTTAAAAGGATGAGCAAACCCAGAATATAAGCATCAGAACAGCCTTCCCTTTGTATATCTGCTAATGAAATGTGAATCTAAGATCAAACACCAGACTAAGATTGAAGAAAGGAAAAGGACTCTATTGCAATAATAACCAACCTGCACATAGTAATTTTTAAAATTTCTAAAGCCCAATCCTCTCACCACTCAAAAGATTAACAATGCTTTTTCCCAAGTTTATATTAGCAATTTCCAACATGAATTTACATGCAATCTGTTGCATTGTCAATACCTCACCAGGAGAAAGAAAAACAATAAAAGGTTACCCCGGAAATCCCTACCTGACTAACAACGCAAGTTTAGGAACCCTAAACATCAAGCAAACATTACCCAGGATGAGATGTAGCATTTCAAACTATACATCTTTCTTTGCAGGCCAATTCTACTATATAGTTCTCCACTCAGATTCATGTTCTGCAAAGAACAGTGCTGGCAAAAGGACCATAGATAAGTATGTGGTTCTACATTTCTAGCATGTAAATAGTGGCCACCTTCATTTCTTAACCTATACATAATTGTAAGTAAACAAGAAAAAGTTTTTGGTGATTCTCAAAATAACTCAAATCTGGACAGCAAACACCCATTGGCATTTGAGAATAGATTATCAACAAGATGCATGAAAAAATCATTTCATACAGAAAGAACTACTCACACTATCGTAGTGTCGGCTGACAGAAGCTGGAAAAACATTTGTAAGTGTGCACAATAAGGAGATAGCTTCTTCCTGCACAAGCCAATCATGAAAAAAAAAAAAAAGAACTTACAGATTGAAAAGGACAAACAACTGTGAAATTCTGCATAACTCTACTACTATGAAAACATACAAATCAAAAAGCAGTACGCAATTATTGACTTTGGAATGTAGGTTGATGAAGAACGAGACACCAGAATCCTGGTAAAGTCAAAAAAATTTAATAACTATATCGTTTTCTCCAGGATTAATTTCATTCAAAAGATATTGTGAGAAGTAGGATATGCTTGAGTTTGTTTGGATAGGAGGTTATTTGCAATAATTGTTGTAACACTTTTTGTGATGTGATGTATGTGAGATAAAAAGGTGGTTGGAAATTGTGTTTATGATATAAGTAGAAAAAAATTTGAAATTTTTTTTGCAAATCTTCCTATCCAAACAAACTATTCTTCTAGAATACTACCACATTTTATATTTAAATGGGAAATCATAAAGAAATGCAAAACTTGCAAGAGGAATAAATATTTTATGCATCAAATGTGGTAGAATGAAATCAATCAGTTGAGGAGTTAAATAGATCAATTCGTGAGGAAAAAAATTTCCCAAAAAAAAAAAGAATTTCCTACAGATTTATACCTACCCAGAAGGCATCAGAGCTATCCTCATTTAATAGATTCAGTACTGGTTGAACAAGCTTAGAGGCTTGCGAATTCCCATCTTTCTTCGCATTAGGAAATCCACCCAACCTAAGTCAGTCAAAACATGAGCAGCACTGCTATGGATACTGCAAGAACGCATTTCATGACAAGCCAAGCACTTCTACTAACAAATTTAAGCTTGAAAGAGCAAGCATGCTATTGAATAACATCTCAACAAGTTAACTCCTAAACCCACTCAGCATCAAGAAAGAAAAGATAGACTGCACAGTTCTTCTCTGCAACATCTTTCTTTGGATTCCCTTTGCAGAAATGCAGGAAATGCTCTTAAGATTAAAAATAAGACATCAAAAAGGAAATCCAGAAATAATCCCTAAACTCGTGTCATGGAGAATTGTTTTTTTAATGCTGTAAAGTACAAAACAAACCTTGTGAACAGATCAGACATTGAGGCACAAGAAGCGACCCTC
The DNA here is from genome assembly GCF_036785885.1 of Coffea arabica. Taxonomy (NCBI): domain Eukaryota; kingdom Viridiplantae; phylum Streptophyta; class Magnoliopsida; order Gentianales; family Rubiaceae; genus Coffea; species Coffea arabica. The sequence continues at coordinate 32,409,586 of NC_092313.1, forward strand.
ACGAAATGGGAATCTTAAGGAGGCTGCTCATAGTGACAAAAGGGAAAAAAGAAAAAAGAAAGAAAGAATATCTTTATCAGTAAATTATTTAATAGAGTTTCAACTAAAGAGCACTGTTAAGGTTATGAGAAAGCAAGGAAAGATAGCAAGATGTGAATCCCCATAGTAACAGCAGGATTTCAAAATTTTTACAGCTATGAGGTAAATACCGGACATAGTAGTGTTTAATATTGGTATGATTGAACCAAAAAACTCCCTCTATCGCCAGTCAATCACAAAATTATGTTCACGTTTCTTAGAAACCATATAATCCTACATCCCTTTGTTCTTTATACGCCAAAACTTTACCTATGTGTTTGTCATTCGACCAATATGGTGGTCATAAATGTTTCTCCCTTCCCTCAAGTCTTTCTTAACATACTTGCCGCCATCAAAGTACGACATTCAGTTGGGAGCAACAGGAATACATGAACTGTGACATTAGTCGAGGTAAAAATGCAGGAATAATAATTGCAATTGAGGAAAAGGAAAGGCAAAATTGATGAATTTGATTAATAGCATTTTAAATCATAAAGATGGAAAGCTACAGATGACAACAACACCACTTAGATTTTGGTTGCTCAAAGAGTCCAGTGATTTCCAGAAAACGTTTAAATGACAGATTAACATCAAGCACGAGAAAAGATATCTCTAATAGGCAAAAAATGTCTGATATGTCACTGGGAAAAGCTCAAATACCTGCATATGAGACAAGATCTTGTTGAACCATTCTGAGTAGGAAGCCATAAAACGCTCTGAACTGCATTCCTGACTTGTCAATCCTAGCAAGCATATTCCAGCCCAGGATTTATCTGGTTGTATAATATTCATTCAAATTACTCCTGAAATGAGTTCCCCGTGGCTCTTGACAACTTCTAAAATAGTATATAATAATTGTTTCTGTTTAAGTGTGATTTTGCAATCTATCACTTTTAGACAATTGTACACATGCATATGTATATGTGGGTCTCTGTTGCAATAGCATTTGAGTATACAGCATAAAACTGAAATACCGCATTCACCTAATAAGAAAAAATATATGTATATATATACATGCATATACTAATGAAAAAAAAGCTGTATAACTTGTTGGAACCACAAATCAAGGTGTTCACACCTTTCAGTTATGAACTTAATTTTAACTCATCGGCTTATAGCCCAATTTTCTCTATTACTACAATCAACACGGAGTTAAACTTCTCACAAATTATAAGGGTTCTAAACTGATGTTCTGTGAAGTTGAGATGGGTTTGGTTTTTTGCTAATTTGAGAGTCCCTGACTCAGTTCCACACCATTTTGACTCATACTTTCTGAGTTTACATATCTCTAACTAAAATGCGTGCGCCATGATACCATCTTGCTTTACATTGAAAAGATGATTAGTTTAAAAGCATATGATCAAGTGTGACTAATAATTGAGGAGAAAAGTAAATGTAGAATGTGCTCTAGAATATTTTACCATGCTACTGGAAGCAAGGGCGGAGACCCGATTGACCCAGGCATCGACGGCCGACTTCCAGCCGTCACTGAGCTTTTGGTCGGTGGAAGATGGGGCCCATTCCCAGAGGAGAGGACGAGTTTTAACGGCAGAGACGACGTGAGAGACATCCGAAGGGTTCTGAAGTAGTGTTTTTCGTCTGGGATGTATTCCCTGAGAAGTGACCGCAGTAGCTGAGACATCAATGCGGGCGCTCGCATTGATGTCTCAGACGAAAAACACTCCTTCAGACGAAAAACACTCCTTCAGAAACCCTTCGGACGTCTCTCACGTCGTCTCTGCTGTTAAAACTCGTCGTCTCCTCTGGGAATGGGCCCCATCTTCCACCGACCAAAAGCTCAGTGACGGCTGGAAGTCGGCCGTCGATGCCTGGGTCAATCGGATCTCCGCTCTTGCTTCCAGCAGCATGGTAAAATATTCCACAACACATTCTACATTTACGTTTCTCCTCAATCATTAGTCACACTTGATCATATGCTTTTAAACTAATCATCTTTTCAATGTAAAGCAAGATGGTATCATGGCACACACATTTTAGTTAGAGATATGTAGATTGTAGTAATAGAGAAAATTGGGCTATAAGCCGATGAGTTAAAATTAAGTTCATAACTGAAAGGTGTGAACACCTTGATTTGTTGTTCCAACAAGTTATGCAGCTTTTTTTCATTAGTATATGCATGTGTATATATATATATATATATATTTTCTTATTAGGTGAATGCGGTATTTCAGTTTTATGCTGTATACTCAAATGCTATTGCAACAGAGACCCACATATACATATGCATGTGTACAATTGTCTAAAAGTGATAGATTGCAAAATCACACTGAAACAGAAACAATTATTATATACTCTTTTATAAGTTGTCAACAACCAGTTAGGGAGTTTATGAAGGACGAGAAAAGAAAAGAAAGGAAAGAAAAGTAAAAGATAACTTAGGAAAGAAAGGAAAAGAAGGGAAAAGATGCATTTTTGGTTTGGGAGTTCAATGAAAGAAAAGAAAAGAAATGTCTTTCTCTTATTTGAGAGTTGGAGAGATATGGAAAGAAAAACTTTTATGAGAATATAACTTTACGTATTTTCCCTTTCAATTTTTAAATTAAAGTCCAAATATTAGCTTTCTTGTTCCAATAAATAGAATATTTGGACAGGATAAAATTCCAAAACAATTGCATGTGCATTCTCACAAGATGAATAATAAGAAGTTGAGTTCTCAAATGATGTAGAGCACATTTTTTATACGTTTCATAATTATTAGCCCTATTTACAAAAAGCTAATCGTCTGTGATCAGATGATCAGAGTCAGGGCTGATCCCATGGATGATAAAACTCCTAGAGGCATCAGTTTTTGTGAAGCTGTTTGGATTGTTGATTTATAACACGAAAACTGGAATCCATGAGAAATGAAAGTTCTTGCTGGATCATTTTTAAATTTGAAGCTTACGTAGGCAAATTAACAAACATATTGTATGCATTCAAATTTCATATTCATGTATTACCGCTGGAGCTTACACGTACCATAACCATGCAAGATATAATCACAAATCAATACTATAAAAATCAAGAGTTCGTTGACAAGAATTTTATGAGATAGAAAATGAACAAAAAATTTAGAACTTTTTATAAACAATAACAATCTATACACAAAAAAATACTTTTTCACAATTTTCTAGAGAAGATTGAGCAAAGAAAGAAAGAAGAGATTGAGTTAAAGAAATATCTTTTATTATTGAATTGTGGATGAAGAACAAAAAAAAAATCAAAGAACTAGTTGGAAGTATAGAAAGTATAGAACTCAGAAAGCTTTGCATTGATGCTTTTACAAATCAACTCTAGGATATATCGGGAATAACGACGTTTTGTATCAACTTTTAAAGGATAAAATTGTCATATTAAAAATATCCTTTGGCGCCCAACAAGTTTCCGTCATTTTCCTTCCAATTTTGGGTGGAAAAATTTTCACCAATTAGAGGAAATCCCATCCGTTCATTTCGTTTCTCTTCCGTCCTTGTTAAAACTTCTAAAGAAATGAAATGGTAATACTTTCCTTCAGGATACTTTCTTTTCTATCCTTTTCTCTCGATTCAAATGAAGCCTAAGTTTGAATCAACGGACGTATAATTTGAGGGCTACAATGGTCATTAGGGATTTTCAGATCGGATCCGAAAACATGGTACCCGAGAATGTTAAATCTATTTTACCACCCAATTCAATGTTCATTTCTAATTATTAAAAAAAACAAATTATTATTTTATAGGGATAATTTCAGAAACCTCCCCTGAGGTTTCTGACACTTTCACTGACATCCCCTGAGGTTCTCAAAATTTCACTTACCTCCCTTGATAAAAAATTGGGCCCCTTTTCTGACGTCATCAGGGCCAAAATTACAGATATATCCCAAGTAGTTGGGGTTAATTACTACCGTTTAGTTACATAATGGCATCTGATATGATTAATTAAGCTTAACAACAATAATAGAAACTTGATTCCTGATACATGAATTAATCCAGTCATTTTGGGAGTAAGGCGCCAATTGAGCTGCAATATTGGCGCCATTTTTTGTGCCTGGTGTGATTTGACAAGAGGAAATAACAAGATCACATATAAGATCACTTATATGTGGTCTTATACGACATTCTGGATATAGGAAAAGAAACAGAGGAAATAACAAGAACAAAAATGGAAAGGAAATTGTGATCAAACCAGTGGTCCTAATATGCACTGGAGTAGCGGCAACAAAGTGAAGAATTAATTGTTATTTTGAAATAGTTGCAAACACAACAGGAAAGGTACAAATTTATTTGTTCCTTTAACTTTCCTTTCCTGGTGCTGCGAAAAGCTACATGACACCTTTACTAGTGTTGCTCAATTCCACCTCTGTCTTTTGTCTAAATGTTGATATTGAACATTCATTTTGGTTGTTAAGTGGATTTTTGAGTTAATCATTATGTCTTAACTTAACTCAATTCTCAGAATGCGAGCTCGTACTAAGCTCCACCGCCAACCCTCCATTTCGAAAAAAAAAAGACAAAAGCAAAACAAAAGCAAACACACGAAGCGCAGAATAACGTTGAAACCCGCAAGCGGGATTCTGTGTTTTTTCTATTTCAAGGTTAGCTCGCATGCGGGTTAATGTTATATTTGAGCGCGAGAAGAAAAAATTGGTAATTAGGCTCTTTGGGCATTATAAGTAAATATTTAAATTAATGGCAGTTTTATTACACCAATATTATTGTATTATCATTATTATGATTATTGTATTATTTCTTATGCAAATATAACATTTAATTATCCAAGCAGTTTGATTTTATTTTTACAATTTATAAAATTTTTATCACTTATATAATATTTTTAAAACCCTAATACATCTAAATTTGATTTTATTTTTCAAATTTATAAGATTTTTATTTAAAAAAATGGGATACGGATAAGATATCCGGTTGGTTCGATTTGCATAGGTGCATATGAGAATATCCGAATACTCCTGAAACCCGCAAGCGGGATTCTGTGTTTTTTCTATTTCAAGGTTAGCTCGCATGCGGGTTAATGTTATATTTGAGCGCGAGAAGAAAAAATTGGTAATTAGGCTCTTTGGGCATTATAAGTAAATATTTAAATTAATGGCAGTTTTATTACACCAATATTATTGTATTATCATTATTATGATTATTGTATTATTTCTTATGCAAATATAACATTTAATTATCCAAGCAGTTTGATTTTATTTTTACAATTTATAAAATTTTTATCACTTATATAATATTTTTAAAACCCTAATACATCTAAATTTGAATCTAATTTTCTACAAGTCATACTTATAAATGCGAAATCTAACAAAAAAGTTAAATACAATTTTTGCAGGTCAAATTTAACAAATGCGAGCTATTTGCAAAATTTTAAATATTTGCAACATTTTTTAAAACAAAAATTAGAAGCTTTCTGCAAATAATTCCCTACCTCTCAAAAAATACCAAAATAAAAAAGATAAGAGCTCGCATTTGCTTCCTAGAAATAATTCCCTAGCTCTTAAAAAAGGAAAAAAAAAATTGAGAAGAGCTCGCATTCCACGAATGCGAGCTCAATAACCAGAGCTCGCATTCCACGAATGCGAGCTCTTGTAAGCTCGCATTTGTGAAATTCACAAATGCGAAGACCCCCCTGACGGAAATTAAACCCAAAATCACCCCTTTTGTAGAATTTTTTTAAAATTCATCACAAAGTTGGAAATTTCTCAATAGAAATACAACTTGTCTGGATTCCTTTCACTCTCTGATATCATTACGGTTGCTTTGTGATTACAGCGGCAAAACCTGTTTTTAATGGAGAAAGATGTAGGTGAATTCCATGATTCTCCCCTATGGCTTGAAGAGGCCATGGTTGCAGCTAAAACTTTTTACTCAGAGCTCTAATTGTAGCACAGCAAATGCACTTGTTATCACTCCAAATTAGTAGCAAAGAATGTTAATAGCTTGAAACCTCAGAGGTAGTTAAGTTGCTTTGCTTTATATGCTATTGCTACTGAAACAGCAAACCTTCTGGCCGTTGCAATTTGCAGCTAGCCGTTGCAAAATCTGCCAAATAACTGTTGCATGGCACATCTGGTGCATGCAATTTTTTGTATTGCACTTACCCCCCCTCAACTTTACTAATTAGTCCAAATCATTTATTCTTCTTTGAATCTTCTACTAATACAACTTCTGCAAAGGGTAGCTATGGAATAAAAATACCTTCTCACACATGAAAATAATATTTTAATCTGATTTGGACTGGATTGTTACCACAAAATCAAAAGCAAGGGAAGTAAGTGAAATTTTGAGAACCTCAGGGGATGTCAGTGAAAGTGTCAGAAACTTCTGAAATTATCCCTATTTTATAACCTCTAAGGTTTCATATCATTTCCTACGAATTAACCCACACAATTGATGAGAACTTATAATTTTTTACACCCAAATTTTTTTTTATCTTACTTTGAAGACAGACTGATAAATTTCATTTGATATAAAACTTCAAGCTATTTCTAATCCTGACATATTACCAACTATGCTACATTTTGATGCCAAAAATAAACATTTACGTATGATCAAATGAGAATCACTGCAAGCCCCCTACGAGTGATCCGACTAGTTTCGTAACCTGATAATTACCAGCAAGTCCCGTGATCAATGTTTTAAAACCCGGACCGTCAAGCGAACTGGTGAAGTGAAAGGGTCGAGATTCAACCGGTCGGACCGGTTCAACCCTGGTTCAATAAATAAATAAATAATATATATATCCTAATTTGCATCTCCTGTTAGTGTACTATCTACATGCCTTTCCATGAACAGCAGCATTAGATTAAATCTAAATGCAAGTTTCCTAGCTCAGGAAACACACACACACACACATCTATGCACAGAATAAGATATAAATGCTAAACTACAATTAACATAAGAGCAATATCCAACAATTAACACACACAATTAACATAGTTATCCAACTTACATGTCCAATTGTCTAATATTAGAATTAACAAAAAACAATACAAGTCTAGAAAACAATCAAAAGGTCCAAACAAGTCCAATTTATAAGTCGTCATCATGATAAGTCATCTTGACAACAAAGCTTCATCATTCATTCTGGGATAGTCTTTAATTCTATATTTGCAATCTGTTTACAAGTACTTAAGTAGGTTTGACCAGGACAGTTTCTTTAGGGTTGTCAGACTAAGGCCAATTGCAGAATCATTAGCCTCAAGAACATAGTTAGAATCATCCACGGTTAGAATTGTTCTTAGTGATGTCAAAAATATATTCATGTAACTCAGAATTTTTATACCTAGGCTAGAATTTATATTCTAACATTCTTGGTTACACCTGGCAGCTTTTGGTTGCTTCTCTAGTATTCAGATTCCTTGTACATGTTTGGCATTAGACAGCAGTCTTAATATGTAGACATAATAGTTTTCCAACTGTAAGTTGTGCATAATTTAATGAGCTCTAATTAGTCAACAATAGATTTGGTTGTTTACCTTTCAGAAACAGGAGGTCACGGAATGATTTAGTAGCATGTAAACCTAGCAAGGGACTTATATTATTTAATAAGTGGAGTAGCATTTGAGCTTCTGTGAAATACACTAATGGTGGATTGTAGAAAAGATGATTTGAAGAATATACACCAAAAGGACAGAAACCAGATATGTATAAACATTTTGTCTTATAGACAGAAGCAGAAAAAGCTTTGGCTAAAGTAAGAAAAGAACCTTGCTGTACAGAAAATCAAATTCTGTTTCATCATAGAATCTTTGTGTCACTGCACTTCGGTTAATAAAGTTTTCTAATTATAGGATTAAGTGTTTACCTATAACAGCTAAAGATTGAAAGACTGGCAACTATGATAAATGGAAGTATGAGATTATTATTGAAAGAGTCATGGTTATTATATCTATGTTAACCTGTTATATTAACCCGACAAGACAAACAAGAAGATTTGTTCAACAACTGAAAAACATGCTTTGGAAGATTGTGTCAAATTCTCACTTCACTTCACCAAGTAACCAAACGTGTCAAAAATTCATCCCAATTCGCCAAATGGAAGTACTTGAAGCAAGGGAAACTTTCTACATGCTTCAATATCAAATTATAATACAACTCCACAATGACTTGGTTATCAATTACTGAATTAAGTGACAGAAGGGACCATATGATAGGCTGTCCAACTGAAAGACCGAGGACTTTTTTTTTTCTTTTTTTTTATCCAGTTTTCAGATAATACCAAAAGAAAAAGACTTTTACTGAGGCCGTTGGTGGAATTTAGCAGTGAAATACTGGGAATTTAGCAGTTTAGTACCAACATCTGGTACCTGACCACCAATTAATTGACATTTTTGATTGTCGGCCAAAAACATTAATAGGGAGTCTACCTCCCAATTAAGTTCCGGTTTCACCAGCGGCGCAACTCAACAACAGGGCAACCAAATTATCTAACGAGTCAAAAAAAAGGAAAATTGCAGGACAAACAGACTGACTAGGGGTGTGCATCGAAATCGAAAGCGGTAATTCGGAAGTTTGAAATCGGAAATTTTCGAAATTTTGGCTTCAGTTTTCCCGACCGAATTTGATTTCGAATTCGATACCGAATTGAATTCGGAATACGGTGGATTCCGAATTCCCCGAATTCTTTTTTTTTTCCGCCTCTATTTAAGAGGAGATTTGAAAGCCGTTCCTCCTCCAACCAAAACAGGTTGTTAACCAGAATCATTAACACCAATTTAATCCACGAACATGTCATGAACACATCTAATCATTATCTTCTATCTATTAAAGTTCAACCCTGCTGAGTGCTGAGCTTCAGAGATCTCAGAAAGAGCACAAACAAATGCCAATTGTAACTGAAAGTCATAGCACCTTCAGCACATTCACATATTCCACGACTAATCAACTTAAAAATAGGCAAACACCCTAATTTACATTGTCATATATAAATTTAGAAACGGGCAAACTGTCTTTTGACAAATTTAATGTTCGCAGCCAGAAGCATGAACAGAAAACACATACAGTGCACAAAAATGTACAATGGCGTCTGCCTGCTGGATGGTTTTCAAGATGTGCTTGGAAAACACATAAGTGAAAAACAGGAGTTGAAAAACAAAAGTTCAGCACCTCTGTTGCACCTCTGTTGCTCCGTGTATGTCAGGGAGAAGAAGAAACAAAGAAATTAAAAAGGTCAAATAATACAATTTGTTAATTAACACTCAAAACCATTTTTTGTGCGTATTAGTACCCAAAGAACGCATTTAACTAAGAAAAAATAAGGATTGAGCATGCCATTGAAATTATTGATGAAAAATCACTGGCGTAAGAAACATAGCTGAAAAAGGTGAGTAAAAGCACTGGCATACCTCAAATTGTCCGACAGTCTTGAATATGAAGGCTGATGGTGTCTGTCTCTGTCGGACTTGAAGAACTGGTGTTCAATTTCAGGTGTGATGCAAATCACGAGTGAAATCTCTGAGGTGAAAGAGGCGATGGAAGCGGTGAGTAGGGGTGTCGGTGAGAGAGTAAACTGAGTCGGTGAAAGAGAGTGAGAGGGAGTAAGCTTCGTCGGTGACGAAGACAGTGACGAAGAGGCGATGAAGGAAGAGGCGGCGCGGCGGAAGCACAAGGTGAGTTAAGAGAAATTTAGGCTTTTGCAGATAGGGAAGCTCAATTTGTCGGAACTCGGAAGCTCGATTTCAATTAGTAAACTTATTATGTTAAAAACTATATTATATTATAATTATATTTAAATATTATTATTAGAAATCGAATTCGAATTTCCTAAATCGAATATCCAATTCGAAATCGGTAACTCCGATTTCAAAATTTTTATTTTTGAATTTGATCCGAATTTGACGAATTCGAAAACGGAATTACCGATTTCAGTTCTGAATTATCGAAATTCCAAATTCAATTCAAAATCGGTTTCGAAATCGAAATTTTTCTAGTTTGCACATCCCTAAAACTGACAGCTTATTTAATTTGAGGACAAACCAAAAAAAAAATTGATTTAGGCTGATCAGCTTATAATATAATCATTTAGCTACTGCTGCAATGACAAGTTAATAAGGATCATATGCCCAAAAATTACGGCAGTATATAGGGCCTGTTTGGAACTTGAGTTTTTTGGGAGTTTGTCTAAAACTTTACTGTAGTGCACTGTAGAAGTTTTTGAAAAAATTTTGTAGAAGTTTTTGTAAGGTGAAAAACTTTTTTGTAGAAGTTTTTGAAATGTTACTGTAGACGTTTTTTGGATTATTTTTAGAGGTATTTTTAAAACATATTTTTGATTATTTTATAATTTATAATTTTTATATTTTTATATTTTTCAACATTTATGCATTTATAATACATTTATAAATATTTAGAAATAAATATATTTATATAAAAATATAAAAATATATTATATTATATATAATACGTAATATACATATATTTATAAATGTATAAATGTATAATTAATATAAATGTATAAATTATAAATGAATATTATATAAATGTATAAATTATAATTTATAAATGTATATGATGATTATGTATAAATGTATTAATATAATTAATATAAATGTATAAATGTATTAATATTATGTATAAATGTATAATTAATATTGTTTATAACTTATAATTTTTATTGTTTAAATATTTATATGCATTTATGCATTTATAATACATTTATAAATATTTATATATAAATATATTTACATACTTATATAAAAATATATAAATGTATTATATTATATATAATACATAATATACATATATTTATAAATGTATAAATGTATAATTAATATAAATGTATATATTATAAATAAATATTATATAAATGTATAAATTATAATTTATAAATATATATGATGATTATGTATAACTGTATTAATATAATTAATATAAATGTATAAATGTATTCATATTATGTATAAATGTATAATTAATATTGTTTATAATTTATAATTTTTATTGTTTAAATATTTATATATATTTATGCATTTATAATACATTTATAAATAAATATATTTATATAGGTATATAAAAATATATAAATGTATTATATTATATATAATACATAATATAAATATATTTACAAATGTAATAATTGTATATTATTATAAATGAATATTATATAAATATATAAATTAATATATTCTAAATATATAAATATATAATATTATGTATAAATGTATTAATATAATTAATATAAATGTATAAATATATTAGTATTATGTATAAATGTATAATTAATATTGTGTGTTAATATTATGTATAAATGTATTAATATAATTAATATAAATGTATAAATGTATTAGTATTATGTATAAATTTATAATTAATATTGTGTGTTAATATTATGTGTTAATAGTATGTATTATATATATGTATAAATGTATTATATTATACATAATACATAATATAATTGTATATAAATATACATAAATATATATACATAAATGTGTAATATATATAATATGTATTATATATATTAAATATATAATATATAATATTTATATAAATGTATAATTACATATTTATATTAATATTAATTTATATGGTATATAATATTTATATAAATATATAAAAATATATTTTAAATAAAATAAAATATTTATAATATGTTTAAATAAATATATAATATATATAATAAATTTTTTAGGGTGAGGGACTCAAAAATTCAAAATTTTTTTTTGAGGTTATCGGCAGCGCCGGAATAAGTGACCGGCGCTGGGAGAGGTGGTGGAGGCGGTGTCTGGTGTGGTGGGTTGGGTGAGGGAGGAAGAAAAGTGTTTGAGAAATTTTTTGTGTATAGATTTTTGAAGTGTGTAGGTAAAAAATTTTGAAAAGTTTTTTGGGGTTCCTGTAGCAGAAGTTGTTAAAAAACTAGTAGTTAAAAAACTTGGTAAAAAACTCGGGTGCCAAACAGGCCCATATACATTATACAGAGGGCCGAGGGGACGGAAGGGCAACCAAAACCCAATAATCAACAACGAAAGGAAAAAAAAGGAAAAAAAACCTAGTATAAGCTTGAGGCCTTTCAGGAGTGCAATAGTAAATCTTAAATGAGAATCGTGAAGGTAGCAGTTGAGATGAATTGAGAATCGTGAAGGTAACAGCTGAGATGAATTGAGATGCATTGGTGAATTGATGTCCCTAAACCTAAAGCTGAGAATCGTGATGTCCCTAAAGCTGTTGATGAATTGATGGGTAGCAGCTGAGAAATGAGAATCGAAACAAATGAATTGAGTTGAAGCGGCGAAGCGAAGAGTGTCGTGAAGGCTGAAGACTGAAGAGTGAACTGAATAAGTGAAGATTAGGTTTAGACTTTAGATAATTGCGGTCAAAATTGAAAATTCGGTCAAAAATTGGAGAACCGCGGTTCATGGGTTGAACCGATTTTAACGGGTTTTACGGTTTTTACAATTTTGACCGGTTCTTGGTTCAGGTCAACAAAGACTATGAATCGAACCGGACACATAACCAGTTTGCGGTCGAACCGGTCGGTCCGGTCCGAGTTTGAAAACATTGGTTTTAAGGAGTTTGGTGTTTTGAGTTACAAAAGAGTCTCGTGGCGAAGGTTTAAGCCTTTATGGCTTTTTATCTTACATTACATGACCGTTTTCTGAACCGCGACAAGGAAATTTCGAGCAATAGACAGAGGGTCCACAAGGGCAAAGAATGAAGCAGGCTTGCTGCCTATGGAGCAGCGAGGAATTAGCCCGACGATAGAATTAATTCTCATAACCCAAAAATAGTCCAAAAAGCAGAATTAGACTATGACGCAGGTGCGGCAAGTCCAGTGCGAGTCCTTTCGCTTTTGTGAAAATTGTAACACGGTGTGACCAAAAAAAAGGGGGAAGAAAAACAGCAACAGAGTAAAATAGTCTATTATTACTTAGCATTGGATACATTTGATAAAACTGAAATCTGAAATTTGAATTCATTAATTTATTAAATTGTTAAGTATTTAAATATAATACATTTATGTGCATATCACATTCAGTGATACGTGAATAATTTATTGCTTAATTTTGGAAGCAATTTTTGCCTAGAAAATTCAGTGTCAGTTAATTAATTCAGATGTTTAATTTTTGTTATAAAATATTAAATTTAAGTGTTAAATTGATTTATCAAATAGGGTCTTAATGTTTTTTTTTGAAAAAAAGTTTGAATGCGTTTGATCCGATTATCCTCACATATCAAAGCATACTTTCGAGATCATGGACCCTTATAAGTGTTTTGACAAATGGTCCACCAGCAACCAACACAGCACTCACATCACAATCTTAGTTGTTACTCTCAAAAGAAAATGCTTACGATCAATCCTCGTTGGTCCTAATTCCTAATCTCATCACAATCTTAGTTGGAGAACCGCGGTTCACGGGTTGAACCGGTTTTAACGAGTTTTATTGTTTTTACAATTTTGACCAGTTCTTGGTCCAGGTCAACAAAGACTATGAACCGGACCGGACACATGACCAGTTTGCGATTGAACCGGCCGGTCCGGTCCGAGTTTGAAAACATTGCCCGTGATTGATCACTGTGTGTTACTTTGATGCGTATCCTTGGAACAAAATCGAAAGGTTGGAATACTCCTAAGTGGAAAAAAGAATGAAAAACATTGCATGAAGGACCACAATGGTTCTAAAATAATGAGCACTCCCACTTATGACAAAAATTGCAGATGCAAGAAAGACACCATTTTGCACCAAATCTTCTTCCATACAACAGCTACATTCAGAACTCTCATTTGCAGTTTCTTTTTAAGTAATCTAAATATGGGAAGCGGAAAATAATCCGCCGTCTAATACACATTATCCTGATGATCGTCTAGGTGACTATTTTTACAACAGGCGGCAGAGTCTTCAAAAATAACACCGAAGGCCGACGTACGGTGTGATTGAGCAGAAGCATCAGACTTAGAAGCGTTAGAACTCCAGCTTGATGAGCTGTGCCAAGTGACACAGGTACTTATGACAGAAGAGTTGATACCCCCAAAGTGACCTGCCGACAGAGCAAAATTTATTTAACAGATAAATGTAAAATCATTCATGCGTGTCTGACAAAGGCAATCATGCCAAGGAACTGGCCGGACAATTGCGATAAAGCTCACCAACAAGAATTGCTAGAACTTAGTAGGACACACCTGGAGAGCAGCCACGCCTACTATACTTCCGATCAAGGAGCGTATGGCAGGATGCAGGTCCAGTTTCTGAGTTGAGAACCATAAGCCACCAATTGCTGCTAAAGTCGTAGTGCCAAGTACACGATGATCTAGCTGTTAAAGAAATCGAGTCTTGTTATCAGAAAATTTTGCATACCAGCACAAAATATGGATTCTAACAGAGATGAGATTTCATATTTGCATCTGGTCACTTTACATCTTTCAAGAACATAAGCATTAGAGAGCCAAGTTTGTCATACAGTGAATTGAGTCAAATATCACACAAAGTAAATACTTATGCAGCCAAGCCATAAAACTTCAAGATTATTAAACGTACATTGCTTGAAAGTTTTCTCATAGCATCTTGACTACAGTAAATCTGACTTTGTATCTTCCATCTACAATCATTATCAATGTCAACGTACCAGGTTGAGTACTTGATTCACACTTCTATTTCTGTCCTGATGATCCCAAAGGAGAAGGTCAACATTATCTGAGAAGCATCTCTTCAATGTGCTAAATTTTGCTAGAAGAAAAAGAAAAAGAAAATAAATGTAACATCAAATGTCCAACCTTTTCTTGTGTCAGTGTCCACATCATTTCATTTCATAAGTAGATTCCTACAATGAAACTATTGATAATAAACAAAGATAGCACACTTCCTAATGAGAATAAATAAAGTTCACCAATTCATTTGGAATCCAATAATATTTCTGTAAATGTGAAGTCTGATAGAAACTAAGAGAGGTTACCTGCGCAATTGATGTATTCTCAAAGAAGTTCCGCAGAAGAGGCTTCATACTGAAAATATCTTCTGGAACCCATGTATCACCCATCTTTGGGAAAGTGTTAAAGGCACGACCCTATTGATTTTAGGTGCAGCCACAAGTTAAAATGTGTGTGTGCGTGTGTGTATCTATATCATAAAATACAGAGCTTGTCCTTTGATTATTGGCAAACATGTCAAGTTGCAAAGAAGCAATAGGTAAATACAGCATCATTTCCTACAACAAATGCTCCTGAGACACCAGTGATGCCGACAAGAATGCTCACAGGAAGGGCAAGTCACTTAACTTTTGCAGCACCCTTAAGCCAAGCTACTGACTCAGCAGGAGGTTCAGGCATAACAACTGAAAGAGCAGTCACGAAGATCCCATTGTAAATTACAAATACTGAAGTAAGATGGGCCGCTAGGCGGAAAGGGCTGACTCTTGGTTCAGCATATTCCGATGCGGGGTCCTATAAAGGAAAAGAAATTAGACCTTTTTGAATAGAACGTGTCAGATATTAATCATTGCAAGTAGAAAACCCAGTTCTTGAACCACTTTTAACCATCCACCAACCTATTAGTCCATGCCCGGCACCAAGAGAAAATAACCCAGATAATCTAAGTCCAAGTTGTAAAGTAATATAACCCTTGCGAAGAAAGTAAGAGAATGACAGAGCAAACATGATACCCAGTGTTCTTCCCCATATTCGATGTGCATACTCCATCCAATAAATGGACTTGAAATCATCAATACTCATCCCTTTGTTTACACTGCAACAAAACAAAAATAAGAAATGGAGCGAAAAGTGCTCCCAAGTGAACATGACTAACAAATATTGTGACTGACATAAAAATTACTATCTAGCAAAAAGATGATGATTTGATGTCTGCCGAATTTCCCCTCTTTTTGAATTCTAAATGGATTGGCCTCCTCGTACCAATCAACTTCCTAAAAAGATTCCTATTACAAATCAATTTTCTCAAACTTTCTTTTTTCTTGAGAATGACCCACGGAATAAGGAAAGTCCTGACAGCTAACAAATTGAGAAGTTGACTCGGATTGGGAGACTGTCAAATTTCAATCCTGACTTTCCAGTTTTGAGCAGTGAGTTTAGGCATGCCCACGTGCAACCATCAGATGTTTTTCACTAAAAAATCTTTATTTAAGCAATTTCCATTCCCACTCCTGAAATAAGTACAAAATATCAAATATGAGTAGAATCTATCAAATAAGACGATATTTGGCAAAAATAAAAGGAAAATTATGAACACTGATACCAACTAATTGCACCCTATCAATGTCCCCCACACCTAAACTATGCTTGTTCTCAAGCATAATCCAACTCAGAAGCGTAATCAAGATACCAAGCAAATCATAGCAGTTCATACCAATAAAGATATCCCACATTCCGCAGCAACTTCATCAAATTCAGAATATGTCAAACTGACATTCCTTACATTTAATATGCACTCATTCACTCCAAAGTGTATAAGATATAAGAATACTCTCAAATCGACAAATGGAATGACATTACCATAACCTTACTCATATGTCACATCTCCACCACTCAACCATGAATCAAATACAAAAATCAAAGGAATTTTCACACGGTTGTAATGGGGCTTAGGTAAAGGTAGGATAGAAGGATAGTTCAAGATGTAAATATGCCAAAGAAAATGCCAAAAGTCCAATGCACAACTTCTTTGTAGGTTTGCACTTCCAAGGCATGCTGCATTTCCATCAACCAAACAAATGAAAGCAATTGCCGGTATTTCCCATAATCACATTGCAAGCAGTGTGCACGAGAGCACGTTGCAACACATTTTTCACTCTCTTTTTCTTTTGTGTCTTCTCTTTTTTTCTCTCTTTTTTTTTTTATCTTTTTTATCTTTTTTGTTATGACACAAACATCCCAGAAAACACATGAACTTACTACACTTGCTCTTCTCGTTCTTTGTCTTGTAAATATTACACCAAATTTTTATGCAATGAAATTTGAGAGTTTCTCTAGCATAAAGGTACAAAGAGAAAGTCTAAAAGAGGTCTCGGGCTAAAAATTGGGGTATCAAACAAAGAAAAGGGTTAAAGGCTCAACTTGACTCACTAAAGGTAGATAAAATAAAGGTAGGTTTTTGAGCAAGTAAAAAATAGCTCAATCCTAGGTGCCCTCATCATTTTAATGCATCTAATTTAACAAAATTGTGATCTCGATATGCATAACAAACCAAATTCTAGAATGACCAAACCATGTGTACTACTACTCGACAAATGAAAAGCGAAAAATAGAGCAAATATAGAGTATAATGCTCACAATCAGGTCCAACAATCTTACAAGTGGTCAGGAATTAATGTCAAATCCAGCATATTCATTAATTAATTCCATCATCAAGAAAAGTAGAAAACCCCATGGCATGAACTCACGATTCATACTTGTATCTCAATTGCATTCATCATTGTTTAAAACAAAGAACTAATAAGGACAATAAAATGCAAAACAAACACCTAAAAGCATAGCTAACTCTTCTCCACACCTAAATCTTACATTGTCCCCAATGCACGCAGTAAAGATTAAGGAAATGAAATAAAAGGGCAACGATACTTCTCTGAACACGAAAGAGGGTACCAATGAACTAAGGCTCGGGAGGAAAGGGTGAACGGAAACCCATGTGGTGGAAATAGTGAGCGAAGTTCTGGGCCATGCAGGACACCTGGCGCTCGATCCGCTCCAATCGAGAATCCATTTGATGTAATTGGAAATGGAGATCCGCTGAATGCCTCTCTTCAGAAGATGACGGTGGTGGTGCAGAAGAGAAAGACCCTGGGGCATCAGTAGAAGGACTGCCAGTCTCAGCAGTTTTGGAAGCTTTGCACTTTGGTGGAAGCTGGATCGGCCCTGGAGGAGCGAACTGGAAGACACCATGGACCTGTTGAACTAAACTCATTTTCTCCAAACAAACCAAATCAAGAGATTCCATAATACAAACCAAATACAGATTATGATTATTCAAATCCAAAACCCCAAGATTAACGGTCAATTAAATGATATAAGAACCTAGAATTAATGGCTTATTTTTCTTCCTCAAAATAGTTCGGAGGTGAGAAGAAACCAACACCCCAAGTTAATTTTAACCTCAACAACCATATACCAAATAAAAAAGAACTCGGGTTTGGTCAAAGTACCCGAACAGTCTTTCCTACTCGAAAAGCTATAAGCCATGAAACGGTGCAGATAACGGAAACGAAATTCTTTAGATAAGAGGTTTTAGACTGGTTGGGATCATAGAATTGGGTGTCAAGTGACAGATCCTTCCAGTAGCCAGTGTTATGGGAGAAAAAGGGTTCAGAGTATTCACAGGCACTCTCCATGTGAGAACCCTGAAAATGGATATATAAACTAGTGCATACTTCATTTGCATTTCTTTTATTCCTTGATAATTTTTAGTATTACTTTTAATTGTTCGCAATTAAGTACGTAATAATAGGTTTACAAAAAATATATATATATAATTTTCCTAAGTTATGAAATTTCTTGGTTTTATTTGATTAAATTAATATCTTTAGGGTTAGATTAATTTTTGCCTTAACATAAAAAACTTAGAATACTTAAATTCCTTTATGCTAAATTAATGATACTCGAGTCGATAGACCTACTATTCCTAAATAAATTATTTAAATTCCTATGTTTAATTCCAATTAGTTGCTAATGTTAAATGTTAATAAGAATTTCCGCATTAAGATGAAAACCAATGAATTATAGATAGATATAGTACTAATATACTAAATATACTTAAGGCGTGAAAATTTCGATAAATATATCCTTATCTCCCTTTGTTTTCACAGTAAGTGCGTAAAAATAATTTTTATATGCAAATTGGCACCCTTGGATTAAATTATTATTTCACTTGATTTTATATTACTAAATCGATAAATTTAGAGTTAGACTAATTCTAATTCCTGAGAAATAATAATTGGAAATTCTAATAACTAATTTAATCGCTAAATAATATAAGAATTACTAGGAACCTTAATATTCAAGTTTAATTGATAATTATTCGATAAAAATGGTTTAGGTATATTAGGATATAATTAGGCGTTTAAATTACGCTTGGGGATAATTTTTAGAAGTAAGTTAGAATTGAGAAATTAAGTTGAGGTTAGGGAGCAAAGTGAAAAGACCAAAATACCCTTACCTTTCCATGCAAACCAAACAAGACGTCTGACCGCAAGTTCAATTACCGCAACTATCACCAATTCTATACGCAAATCGATTCTAATACACGAAACCTCTGCTCCTAAAATCGCGGCACCTTATACCATTACCTCCATTTCACATCTTAAACCACGACACCACAATACTCTTAATATCACTCAATCCTTTCTCATATCACTTACCGCAAACCATTTCCTTCCTTCTTAATACCAGATACCGTCTCTTCACCAATTCCATCTCCTCTGCACAACTCCACCGCAACCACTGCACTTCCTCTCTACAACCACCCCTCACCTCTTCCTCTGCCTAGACCGAGAGTATACGAGAGAGAGAGAGGGTTACCTGGTGAGCTGCATCCGAGAGCAAGGGAGGAGGGAACGTGAGCTGCAAAAATTTTCTGGATTCTGCCGTGAACTGGAGTAAAACCAGGGAGAAATTTTCAGTGAAACTTCACCATTCTGCGCCCCCATCTCCACCAACTCCAACCAACCGAACTCAAATCCACCAGCTGCAACCAATTCTCAGCCGCAACTCAGGAACCAAGACAACCGACCTGCACTTGAAGCCGAGAGCAAGGAGAGAAAATTCTGGAAATTTCGTGTGTGAGATTAGCTGGTATCTGAGGTAATTTCTGGACTTATTAGGTGGATTATTAGTAGAGGAAGCTATATCAGGGCTTGCATGTATGGATTGTGCAGTCGGATGATGAAATCAAACCATTAGAAAAATTTCTGTTTTGATAAAATGTTGCTGCCGAGAAACTGAAGTGATAATGAAACTCCATTTTTTTTCCGTGACCATCTGAACACCTAAGTGTCATTAGCTGAGTGAAAACTTGAAGTTTAAGACCATGCATGTTGATTTGTGCATTCGGATGAGGTGGTTAAAGCAGAGAAAAATTTCTGTTGTGGTTAAAAATTTCTGCCGAGGAGCTGGCTTGGGATTGTAGTTTTATTTCTGACTTCCTGCGATAATCTGAGCTCAATTAAGTGTTTAACCAACTAATAACAATAAGGTTACGTCATCTAAGAACTTGCATGTGGGGGTTAGGCATACGGATGAGATTTTTAAGAAAAGAATTTCTGTTATGTGCTAGTATGGAAACTGCCGAGAGCTTAGCTTGATTTTTGCAGCCTGATTTGGTTTAATGTTGTAGTTTGAGCTTATAACCATAATTAGATAGTTAATAACAAGTTAATTAGGCTCTGCATGCAGCTAATTAGTTAGTTTAAACCAGAAAAATAAAATCAAAGTGCAAATCTGCCCGTGCATGTTCATCCGAGCCAAGCAGGAAAATTTTTAGAAAATTTTGATGTTAATGGTTGTTGTTTGAACTCGATTTCTGAACTGGAAATGTTTATTTTCTAGCTAAGTAATTGCATGAGGGAGTTGAGAGTTTAAAAGCATGTTTTAACCCAGAAAATAAAATGAAAACAGAACGTCTCTTCATGCATGTTCATCCGTGGCTGATGGACAAATTTCTGGATTTTTCTGGATGATTTAGTTGCTGAATGAATCTGGTTTTGAAGTGGAAATTTTTACTAGCTAGCTAAGTGTTAAATGCTGAATTTGAGTACCTAACACCATGTTTAAACCAAAGGAAAATTTGATCTAAAGTATATTAGTTGCTGGAATTTCTTATGTGATAGTCAAAGGTTGAGATGGAATCTTAGCTTGATTTTTAAATTTTTCCTTGAAACATGATGGATGGTTGAATAAAAAAAAAAAACATTTTGGTGTTAAAAGGGAAAAAGGAGTTTTTCACAAGTGGAAAAAGAAATTTCAGATTTTCGGATGTCCCTGACCAGTCTCAATAAAAGGTTTATATCTTGGTGTAGGAAAATCCGTTTAAGGCGCCGTCAGTGGCATTTGAAACTAGAATCATACGCCTTTGTCCTGTAGAAATTTCATATTTTTCCTCCATGTGTACTGCTGTCTGTGAATCCTCAAAGTAGACTATTTTGTATGAATGTCCTGTTTCTTTGTGAAACTGAATTTGGATTTGGATTGAGTTTTTAGCTTACTTGTGGTTTAAATTCTTGACTGAATTGTGGTTGGAAGTGATTGATGTTGTCAAAGGCTAATGATTGATGAAGCCCTTGGCCATTTGAATGATTTTATAAGTATTACTGGGTGATGAAATTTAACTGCTGGAATTCCTTGGAGGCTTTACCTTCATTGTTGAGTTATTCAAGATATGATATGAACTTGCTAAGAGCCAAGTGCTAATGATTGATGAAGCCTTGGTCATTTATTTTATTCTTGATTTGATATGAACCTATTGAAACCTAGGGCTAATGATTGATGAAACCCTAGTGAGATTTTCATTGGAAATGTTGGTTTGTTATATTGATGGATCTAAATTATTACGTGTTTACAAATCGGAATCGTAGGAAATCCGTTTTGGTCCTGTGAACTTGAGAAAAGCTCTAAAACAATCTATTTACATATATCTTCACTCTAGTAGAGTGCGATAAAAATCTAGCACTGTATGTTAACGTTAGAAACGTCATGTAGGGATTTTCTCAACCTTGCCAACTCGATATTTCTTCCTTTAAGATTAAACTAGCCTTATTACCTTTGGAAAATGATTTTCCTAGTTTCTAAAACTCTAGCCTTGTTTTACTCCTTTTCTTTTCTCTAAAAAAAATTGTCCTTGGCTAGTTAACTATAGGAAAAGTTCCAAAATACGAGTTTTAATAATTTTAGTTAAAAGCATAGAAACTTGCTCGACAAGAAACCTTATTTTAAATAAAACAGTTTTTAGTGATAATTTTTGCAAGAACCATAGCTTTAAAAAAATGTTCAAAGTATCTTCCTAACTTTGACGTTAAGAGGATTGTCGACTTATTTCAAGAAAATAATACTAGTTACCCTTTTATAAGGAAAAGTATCTCAAGGAAAACTATAAGAAACATTTCTTATACTTTTGTCAAGTTTCAACTTAAGGAGATTCTTGATTTTTCTAAGTGAAAGTAAACTAGTAGTATATTAGGTATATCTCGATGTGTATAAGCTTAAAAACTGAATAGAAACTTATAGTTTCAAAATTTGGTTTTTAGGATATTGCGAGGACGCGGAATTCGATTCCCAACTTGATATATGAACTCCACTCTTGGTGAGTGTCCCTGCTTGTTCTATGCTTACCTGGTTAAAGTGCTTTCTTGACTCGATATGTGATAAGTTGCAAAACTGGTTTTTGATCCATCGAAGTGAGCTGTGTGTACTTTATCGCACTAGCCGTTCGAGTGGTGACTTGTGCAAAACTTTTTTTTTCTCCTGAATCCTTGATTCTAAATGTAGTTGCGTCGTTGGGTGAATCCCTCGACTTCTGAATCCAACTACCATGAATCTAAATGTAGTTACGTCGTTGGGTGAATCTCTCGACGCATGAATCTAACTACAATAATGTCGTTGGGTGAATCTCTCGACCAATCATCTACGGGTATATCTCGAGTATACTGCGTCCTTAGTCGGCGAGCGGGCCCAGGACAGGGGTATGAACGGTGACGGGTTAGGATTAAAATGAGTGGATCTACATGGACTATAAGTAGTGAGAGTTGACGGAGGGTCAACTACGATGAATGGTAACCAAGCGAGGAAAATGGCTCCTGAGAGCCCCTGTATCCTACCTTGTGCTGTTATACGCTTTCCTAACTGTTCAATTTGGTTCAGTTATTACTCGCTGTTTGATTTACGTGACTGCATGTTTTGGGGCACCACTGAGCTTTAGTTCACCCCACGTTTATTGTTTTCCTTAGCAGGTTCTGGAAACTGAAAGCTTGGATGCTTACTTATGTTTTCTCTTTTGGAGTTTATTTGAATACTATGACTTATTCTGTGGGCTGTAATGTGTTATTTGGGATAATGTACTTTCATTTTTTTTTGGATTGCCACTTGAAACTGGAAAATGTGTAAACCCTAATTCGATTGCTTGGCTTGTAAGTTTGTATTATGGATGTATGTATTTATCTATCCGGATGAGTGCGACTTTATACCTTGGTATGTAGCGCATGGAACGTTTAAGAGCCTCGATTGACTATTTATATCACTGCTATCTCTGAAGTTAATGTGGTTTTAGTGATGATATTATTCGGGAAAATTTGTTTTGTAATAGACTAGGTTTTTATTCGAAAGGATTTGGGTTAGAATGCTTGCGTGAATCCTGACGAGAGTTGGGCAGGCGGCCCGCCAACCCTTTGGTTCGCCTTAGGGGGAAGTGGGGTCGCCACACTCCATATATTCAAAAGATTGAGAATAAGATATATCAATAAAATCAAAAGCCAAATTGAATTCAGTAATGAACTGCCTGAATTCCTTACCCATCAAACGAAAATGAACTATATCAGGAGTCATAACAGAAAATTCATCAGGTATATTGAACTCGAAAGTGGCATAAAATTTCCATGTTAAATCAGTAAAAGCAGACAAAACAATGGAAGCATAATTGGTCCAACCAATGGCAACTATCCTCCTAGTGACCTCATCCCTAATGTTCACAATGTCGAGTGTGGAACCATGGATGAATTTACAAGGAATAATTTTCCTTGTACAAACAGCGACATACTGTTCCTTATCAGCTGCCTTAGTGAAGGTCAAATATCCCCTAAAGTGGGCCGGGGAAGAGAGGTGAACCTCCCTATTCCTCCCAAGGTGGGACCGGGGACCACTCGAAATAGTTGCTTGGGAAGGTCCACTTAAAGGGATAGTGGGCTGCGGGGTAGGAGTGGATGGTCGGTTCTTCTTTTTATCCTTTGTCTTAGCAATTGACACCAGTAAAACAGGGAGAGAACAAGGCACAAACACTAAAAATAAGTCAACTGGCAAGACAATTAAATAGGGAGTCCTCAATCACAATTCCAACTATCCGAGTGGAGCTCAGGGCAGTCAAATCTGCGGGGTATAAGCACAAACGTGCTAAATTGCAACCAACAACCAGGGAATCCAAGCAATTAAAAAGAAAGAAAAACACAGCAAAACCCCTAAATGTCACCCAAATATCTGTCATCAGCTACCAATTAAACGTCTGTCCTCAACTAAAGGAAAAAGGAATGAGGGGGCTTGAATGCAGTGCAAGTGGCTGCAGCGCACGGGTAGGCGACGAAAGGACAGGCGGCGCGCTAGGGCTGCGTGAGGACGGTGTGTAAGAGCGACACTGTGGTGCTCGAGAGCGACACGATGACTAGCAATTGCGATTGAGTGGTGAGTGGCGGTCGACGAAATGCGACGTGATGCGATGCCAGACGTGCGACGGTGGCGGGGCAACGATCCGGCAGCGGTTGGCGGCGTTGCGGACGGTGGGCAAAGCAGCAGTGGGAAAGGGAGAAAAAGAGAAGAAAGAAAGAGAATAGGGTAACTGTGATTTTTTTTTAGTTGAACCACTGTTTTAGGCGTTGGCACGCTTAACTGCCTTTGAGTCTTCTGACCAACCCTCCGAAATTAACTTCCTTACGCGTGACTTCCTTACGTGGGCACGCCTAACTATTAGAGAGTTTTCTGACTAATTTTCGAAAATTAAGTTCCTTAAGCGTGACCACTTGACGTGGGCACGCCTCAAGTGGTCACGCTTAACTAGTGGGTAGTCTTCTGTCTCTCCAATTAAAAATTTCGTCACAAAAGCAACAAATCACTGAACGCAACTAACAGTTAACAAAAACTCCAGAAACATAAGAAAACTAAAACAAAGGGCCTTGGGTTACCTCCCAAGCAGCGCTTTCTTTAACGTCTTTGACTAGACTTGATCAGAACTTTAAGTAGGATAAATTGGATCCTTGAGTTGCTTGAACTCGACTTCCTCAACGAAAAATCCTTCATAGTAAGGTTTGAGACGATGGCCATTCACCACGAACTTTTTTTTATTTTCAAACTCTGGATCTCCACTGCACTAAAATAAAAAATATTAGTGACTACAAATGGACCAATCCACGGAGAACGCAACTTACCTGGAAAAAGTTTAAGTCTCGAACGATAAAGAAGAACTTTTTGCCCAATCACAAGCATTTTTCTCGATACTTATTGATCATGAAAAAACTCGTTTTTCTCCTTATAAATGAGTGCATTCTCATAAGCTTCATTTCTCAATTCTTCCAACTCCTGCAATTGAAGCTTCCTATGCACTCCGGCTTCCTCGAGATCCATATTACAGTGTTTAATCATCTAGAATACCCTATGCTCAAATTTCATTGGGAGGTGGCATGACTTTTCAAATACTAATCTATAGGGTGATATCCCAATTGGCGTCTTGTATGCGGTTCGATACGTCAATAGTGCATTTTTCAGTCTTGAAATCCAATCCTTCCTATCCGGACGAACCATCTTTTCCAAAATCGACTTAATCTCTCTATTTGACACTTCAGCTTGACCATTCGTTTGCGAATGGTAAGACATGAATACCTTGTGGAGCACACCATATTTACCGAATAAACCAGCAATTGTCTTGTTGCAAAAGTGTGTTCCCCTGTAGCTCACCATAGCTCTTGGCATTCCAAAGCGAACAAAGATGTTAGACCTAATAAACTCTGTAACCACTTTAGAATCATTAGTTCGGATGGCTTTCGCCTCCACCCATTTGGGCACATAGTCAACTGCAAACAAGATATATAAGAAACCATCGGATGACGGAAAATAACTTATAAAATCTATACCCTAAACATCAAAAATTTTAACAAAAAACAGAGGAGTTTGAGGCATTTGGTCTCTACGCAAAATATTCTCTGCCCTTTGGTATCTATCACAAGACTTACAAAGTAAATATACATCTTTAAAAAGGGTAGGCTAGTAGAAGCCACTTTCTAACACTTTACGAGTTGTTTTCTTAGGTTCAAAGTGTCCTCCATATGCAAAAGAATGACAAAAGGTGAGTATAGAATGAAATTCATGCGCACTTACACACCATCTTAACACTTGATCTGAGCACTCCCTCCAAAGGTAGGGATCATCCCAAATGTAATACTTAGCATCACTCTTCAATTTGTCTCTCTTAGCCTTTGGCCAACCTGCAGGTACTTGATTGGTCACTAAAATATTCACAATATCAGCAAACCAAGAAATAGAAGAATTAACAGAAAGTAATTGTTCTTCGAAAAAAATCTCCCTCGGCGAGGATCCTCCTTAGCCGAGCACAAATAGCTCAAGTGATCAGCACTAGATTTTCCACCCCCTTCTTATCTCGAATCTCCAAGTCGAATTCTTGAAGGAGCAAAATCCATCTAATTAACCTTGATTTTACGTCCTTCTTGGTGAACAAATACCGCAATACTGCATGATCAGAAAAAATTATTACTTTCGCACCCAATAAATAAGACATAAACTTTTCTAAGGCAAAAACAACATTCAATAATTCTTTTTCAGTGGTAGAGTAATTAAGCTAAGCCCCAATTAAAGCTTTTGATGCATAGTAGATCGCATGTACTGCCTTATCAACCCTTTGCCCCAGTACAGGCCCCACTGCATACTTACTTGCGTCGCTCATTATCTCGAATGAGAGGTTCCAATCTGGGGGTTGAATAACGGGTGGTGATGTCAAGAGCTCCTTCAATTTGTCAAACACCATTTTACACTCATCGTTGAAGTCAAAGGTCACTTGCTTCTGCAATAACTTGAACAATGGCACTCCAACTTTTGAAAAGTCTTTGATGAACCTCTGATAAAATCCTGCATGATCCAAAAAGGAACGTACTTCCCGTACACTCACGGGATAAGGTAAAGCAGAAATAAGATCTATCTTTGCTTTATCTACCTCTATACTCTTAGCAGACACCACATGCCCTAGAACTATACCGTGCTCTATCATGTAGAGACACTTTTTTCAATTGAGCACTAAGTCAGTTTCTATGCACATTTTCAAAATCAAACTTAAACTATCAAGATATTCATCAAAACTATCACCGTAGACACTAAAATCATCTATGTACACGTCAATAATCTTTTTTACATATTCAGAGAAAATACTTACAATATATCTTTGGAAGGTTGTTGGGGCATTACAAAGCCCGAAAGGCATTCTTTGGTAAGCATAAGTATCAAATGGACAGGTGAAAGTGGTCTTTTTCTAGTCCTCCAGTGCTATAACAATTTGAAAATATCCTGAAAAGCCATCTAAAAAACAATAATAAAATCGATCAGCCAACATTTCAATCATTTGGTCAATAAAGGGAAGGGAAAAGTTGGTTTTTTTTCGTTACGGAATTCAACTTTCGATAATCAATGCATTGGCGCCATCCCGTAGGCTTCCTAATTGGGACCATTTCGCCATTTTAATTTTTCTCTACTGTCACCCCTGCCTTTTTCGGAACTACCTGAACGGACTTACCCAAGACTATTTGAGATAGCAAAAATAATGCCTACATCTAGGAGTTTAAGAATCTCCTTTTTAACCACTTCCATCATTAATGGGTTTCGCTGAGTCTGTCTCACTGATTTTGCATCCTTTTCTAGTCTAATCCTGTGCGTGCATAAGGAGGGGCTGATTCTTTTGATGTCTGCAATGGTCCATCCAATCGCCTCCTTATGATCTCAAAGAAGTTGAACCAGTTTGTCCTCCTGAAAGGTGACAAGTGTGTAGAGATAATGACTAGCAGTTTCTCCTTGTTCCCTAAGAACACATACTTCAAGTGGCTTGGGAGGTGTTTGACATCCAACTCTGGTGCCTGTACAACAGAAGACAACAACTTTTGATGAGTTTCTGGTGTAAAAAATAAGGCAAGCTCATACCTTAGAGAAATAGATGAAAGTGAACGTAATGTTTCAACCATATGTCGTAGTTTATCACTCAGTTCTACATCAGGAGGTGCTCCTAACTCAAGATGTTTAGTCAAAACTATCTCTAGTTCATTCTTACCATCAAACTCAAAAACTTCCTGCACAAGTGGGTCAATGACACTCCCAACCAAAACTGAGTTAGATTTTTCAGGGTATCTCATGACATCAAAAATATTGAAATACACAATCTCTCCATCTAACTCCATTGACCACGTACCTTTATTTGCATCAATTTTAGTCCCAGCAGTACTCAAGTCTACCTAATAGGATAGGTGACGGATTCACAGACTTTTTATCTCCCATATCCAGGACATAGAAATCAGTTGGAAACACTAGTTCATTTACCTGCACTAAGACATCTTCAACTAGCTCATCCGGATAAGCATAAGTACAGTCCGCTAATTGAATTATGATGCTAGTTTCTTTAAATGGCCCAAGATTCAAGGAAGCATAAATAATTTTAGGCATTACATTTATAAATGCTCCCAAATCTAGCATTGCTTTCTTAACTGTAGTATTTCCTATCTTACATGGGATCATGAACATACTTGGATCCCCACACTTGGGTGGAAACTTCCTTTGGAGTACAACTAATACGTTCTCTCCCATCACCCCTTAGTCTCCTCTTATTGGTGCACAAATCTTTTAGAAATCTTGCATATCTTGGTACTTGTTTGATTGCGTCCAACAGAGGAATGTTTATCTCCACTTTTCTGAATATCTCCAGAATCTCTTTCTCCTTCTCTGGTTTCCTTGGCTTCTTCAACCTGCTAGTAAAAGGTGGAGTGTTAGACTTATGCTTCATGAGAGAGTCAGAGATTACCTTGGCATCTGAATTTCCCCCTCCTTTTTCCTCAAATTCCTTTTTTATTTGCTTTTCACTCTTATCTTTAAGGACTACTAGTCGGGGCCCTCAACTTCTTTACCACTTCTCATGGTCATGGCACTCACGTTCTTTGGGTTTGCTTTGGGTTGAGATGGCAACTTCCAAAAAACGTGAGACTCTAGACGGTTGATTGCAATTGCCATGTGGTTTACCTGATTTTTCAAATTCTTCATGCCAGACCTTGTCTCTTGTTGAAATTGAGCAGTGCTTTGCTGAAATTGGGTGGTAATTGTGGCCAAGTTCTTGACCAAATCTTCCAAGGAGCTTTCTCTATTAGAGGATGAGGGATAGACCTTTGGCTGATTTTGAGGCTGGAACCCTGGCAGCCTATTCTGACCAAAATTTTGCTGGCGGTTCCCTCCGTAGTTGAAGTTCGGATGATCCTTCCAACCCGGGTTGTAAGTGTTGGAGTATGGATCATATTGCCTCCTTGGCGCGGGCACGTTGCCAGCCATGTTGATTTGTTTAGGACTCTCATCTTAAAGCGTTAGGCACATATCAGTAGTATGTCCTGTGTTGGTACAGATCCCACAAACCCTAACTTGTTATATATTTCCTACAGCCAATTGTCAAACAATTGAAGTTAGCTCCGACAACTGCTACTGAATAGATGAACTTTCCACTTCATCCACTTGACGAGTGGGGACATTATCTCTGGGGCCAAATTGTTGTGAGCTGTGCTCCATTTCCTCAATCAACTCCCATGCTTCTCCAGGGGTTTTATTCACCAGTGTTCCACCATTTGCGGCATCAATGATGTTCCTGTCAGACAAAATAAGACTTTCGTAAAAATATTGAATTAACAACTAGTCACTTATCTGATGCTGGGGGCATCTGGTGCATAATTTGTTGAACCGCTCCCAGTACGCATATAAGGTCTCTCTTGGTTGTTGCTTGATGCCACATATCTCTTTTCTCAAACTAGCAACTCGGGAGGCAGGAAAGTACTTCTCCAAAAATTTCTTCTTCAGTTGCACCCAGGTGGTAATACTACCTGCCGGCAGGTAGTAAAACCAATCCTTGGCTGATTCCATGAGAGAAAAAGGAAATGCTGTTAGTTTAATCTGCTCTTCAGTTACCCCGGGAGGTTTCGTACTTGAGCACACTACTTCAAATTCTTGTAGATACTTATGGAGCTCTTCACCTGAAAGACCATAAAAAGAAGGTAAGAGGTGAATTAATCCAGATTTTAACTCAAAAAAGGTATTTTCATTCAGATTAAGGAAGGTAATGCAAAGTGGTTGCTGAGTTAAGTCGGGAGCAACCAACTCTCTTAGTGTCCTGTTATTTGCCATCATATACTCTTCTTGTTCTGAATCGTTTGCAATAGATGACTGTCCTTCTTTGCGTTTCTTGGTCTCTTGTCTTTGCCTACGTGTTGTCTTTTTAACTTCAAGGTCTTATATTAATTCATCTGTACAGGAAGAACGAGGCATACACCATAAAAATAAAAATGAAATGAAATGAAATTAACTCAAAAGTGAAGGAAAAAAAATCAGGCACCAATCCCCGACAACGGAGACAAAAATTGACAGGTGTCGATGCCTATATAATAATAATAATCCTAAGTACCAACAAAAGCAGTTTCTTGTCAATTCTAGTACTGGAGCAGGGACTCTAGATGTGCAATAGGTTACTAGATTCATCCTGGTTCCAAAGAGTTTGCTAAATCCGATATATCAGAATTTATTCACAAGAAATCTTTAATTTGTATATAGGGCAAGTAGGGTCGTATCCTCAGGGACCGGGGAAAAGTTCGTTCCTTTTCAAGTCAAGGTGAAACGGGGGGTTTGAGAATTAAACGCTAATGAATTGTTAGCTAAAT
The DNA here is from genome assembly GCF_036785885.1 of Coffea arabica. Taxonomy (NCBI): domain Eukaryota; kingdom Viridiplantae; phylum Streptophyta; class Magnoliopsida; order Gentianales; family Rubiaceae; genus Coffea; species Coffea arabica. Next base: position 32,440,242 of record NC_092313.1, read on the forward strand.
TAATCAACTGCGAAAAATAATTAATAGAGAGAAATAATTGAGAAAACTCTAGCCAAGGTTACACTTCAGAGATGGTTCAAGTAACTGATCATTGATGCAATTATAATCCCAACATTCATTAATAAGTAGGTTTTTAACTGCGGATAGGATCTGACAGTCAGTTTCTCCTTACTGTTTCGATAGTCAATGTACGATCATTGACTATTTTCCTAATATAGGAATAACCCTAGGGACGACCATAGGATTTGATTCCCTAATTGCATTAGAAACTAGAGAAACCCTACTCTAATCAATAAACACGCTATAAGGATTTATTTAAATTAGATTATACGTTTTTCCGACACAAATCCAATTATGTCAGTTGTTATCGGGATGAGAGTAATTAAACAATTACAGATTCAACTACCCTCAATTAACAAATAGACTACGTGAATAATTAAATATTGCGCAACTATTCAATCATACACAATAGTCATAACCACTAAAGGCAGAAAACATACAAATACCAATGAATGAAGGAAGAAATTAAAATAATTTAAATCTCACAGTTATTGTTGAACCAAATCTTCAGTTGTCCCCTTGACTAGAATGATGAAATTAGTTCTTCATTAATGGAGAACAAGCCATGCAAAAATCTGTTTGAAACTTTCAAAGGCCAAAAGGAAAAGTAAAGACAAGAGTACTATGCTATCCCTCGTCTCTAGCAAAAAGATGATCATTTGATGTCTGCCGAATTTCCCCTCTTTTTGACTTCTAAATGGATTGGCCTCCTCATACCAATCAACTTCCTAAAAAGGTTCATATTACAAATCAATTTCCTCAACCTTTCCTTTTTCTTGAGAATGACGCCACGGAATAAGGAAAGTCGTGGCAACTAACAAATTAGGAAGTTGATTCGGATTGGGAGACTGTCAAATTTCAATCCCGACTTTCTGGTTTTGAGCAGTGAGTTTAGGCGTGCCCACGTGCAACCATTAGATATTTTTCACTAGAAAATCTTCATTTAAGCACTTTTCATTCCCGCTCCTAAAATAAGTACAAAATACTAAATATGAGTAGAATCTATCAAATAAGATAATATTTGGCAAAAATAAAAGGAAAATTATGAACACTTATACCAACTAATTGCACCCTATCGCATAACCAGAAATTTAAGACCCCAAGAGCTCAACTTAAAGGACTCAAAACTAATAGAAAAACACTACAATATATTTTGGAAAAATATGGAAAAGAATGGGATTTGACTGACAAGAATTGGGGCTAAAACAGTTTGGAAGCTAGGTAAACTAAGGGGCTGTTTTAACACATAACACTTGAATGATTTGAAAACGGAATTTCGCACATAAATAGAGCCTAAATACACTGAAAAACACAAAAAAAAAAAAAAAAACCCAGAGTTTACTGGAATTAATGACTCAAACAGAAAATAAAACTGGAAAAAGATTGGAAACAAGAACAAGGAGATGCAATCCTACCTAACAAGAATTTATGTTGCACGGCTAGAATTTAATAACTTGGGCTGGAATTTGGAAATTAAGGCTAGAAATATTTCGTTTCCCACCTAGACAAGGAGTTGGTTTGCCCAGTTGATTGATTTCCCAAAGAGTTTTGGGCAAGGTAGCCACTTTGGAAACAAATGATAAGGAATCCAATTCGAATTAGGAAACAATGAGCTGCTGGATTCCTTTTCTTTTATGCAGCTGTGTACTCCACTATAATTGGCAACCAAAATCTGGAAATTTTTAGGATGTTTTCAACTGAATTTCATTGATGTAAATTTTTTTATTTTAAACAGCAACAAGAAACTAGCGACGATACAAGGAAAATTTTGGCGACTAGGGTGCCGTCAAGTAACCCAATTAAGGTTTGACTTTCTTTGATGAATTTTCATTCAAGAACCCAAGAAACCCAGCAAGATATTCTAGATTTTCCAAAAAAAATTTATTTTAATCAAGAATTCCAAGCACAGTCAAGAATGTTCAAGAGTTTCTTCAAGAATTACATGGATAGCTATGAATTTCCAGGTTTTCTTTCAAGAACTTTTTATGAACCAGTTTATGGCTCCAAGAACTTTATTATTGCTGTTTTATCAATCAAGAAATCCAAGAACTTGATTCAAGAATTCAAGAAACAATGCAAATCAGATTCGGACAGCCTACACAATTCAAAAATGCGACAACAAAACTCCAAGAAACACTAAAGACACTTCGGATGCACGACCAGTCTTTTTTTCTTTCTTTGGACTCAAAACACAAATGAAACAATGAACAAGAGAAAGATTGACAACTAAAACAAAACAAGTTTATGAGTGAACAGTGATTTCGGGATGAACAGTTGTACTACAGTAGTGATGAACAGTGGCACTATAGTATCCCCTTGTAAACAGTATTTCTTTTTCTTTTTCTTTTTTTTAAGAAAACACAAACAACACCAGATTCTTGACACAAAGAAGCGACTAACATAGAAGGAATAAAACCCTAACGATGGCTAACAAGAACAAGGAAACATGACCCTAATTTTGACATAAACAAAATGAAAACAAGAGATATATGTGATACCTCTTCAACTAGCTCTGATACCAATTGATACGAACTCTAAACGAGACCAGGATCTAGAAGATTGATTGGCAACACGTTGGAAAGATGGAGTTGAGAATGACACGAGAAACCGCTTTAGTATTGAACCAACAGTAGAAAAACGCCACGATTGAGTGCGTTTCTCAATCGATAAGTCTTCGATCACTTTAGGACAGCACTAAGATTCTCAAGTTTAGCTTTTGCAAGCTATAGAAGAGGGCAACCTCAAATAGCAAGTTTGCTGAAAATTTCTCGAATCTATCTCCTCCTGAATGAAAGAAAATACAACTATAAATAACTCTACGAATACTTAAGATAGGCTGGACTAAGACTTGACCCAATTAACTACTCTATTATGGACTTAATAAACCCTACCAAATTAAACAATCGGACTCGCTAATTATGGTCTAACCATGTAATTCGGATCCAACTCAACATGAGACCTTGGACTGACTTTATTGCTACTAATTTAACTAAAATATCCAGTAGCATACTATTAACAACTTGACATTAAAATTTGGCCCACTTTAGCTGCAATGGACAACCCATACGAGATCCACCTCGCATCACTTGCGGAGTTCAAATGAACCAGGAGAAGCCAAGAGCTGCAGGATTAGGGGTCCTCAAATTTCATTTGTTCGAATATAAAAGTTCTTGTATTTGTAACTTCTGTAAGTCACTAAACTCCGTCATGAAAATTTTGAAGTATTCTAGGACGAAGCAGCATGAATTTTGTAAGAATTTGTTAGTGAGCTAGACAAAGCTTTCCTATTGTGTGAGCTAAATATGTAGAAAAACAAAGATGATTTTTAGAAATTGTGAAACTATTAGTATGAAAGTGGAGGACATCAACAAAAGGCCGGAGTGATGATTATGACAGTGCACCAATTGTAGCTAACGAATGCTCCAGCAACGACTGCGCAAATGGCTGGGATCTTCTTTTCTCCATCAGCCAAGCCATAATGGTAGCAAATGTGATAAAATTGCATATTCATGCTATTTTTACTTGGGCCAGAAAGCATTTGCAGATTTCCCTCTTCAACTTTCTCAATTACAATGTAAACTCAAAGGTGGGGGAAAGAGGGTGGGGAGAGAGAGGTGGAAGGAGAAGGATAAGAGGAGGTGTGCGGCTGGTGATTTAGGTTGGTAGTGGAGGGAGGAGATAATTCAATGTTTCCAAAATGCCCTTGCTTAATTGTTAAATTACAAGCCAAATTTCTTTTAGATGGTGGAGCCATTAGAGAAGGTCTTAATTGGATCCAAAAATTAAGTTCATGTATTAAATTAGTCAGGAATAAAAGTTAGAAGCTAAATCGACTCTAGAAAAAAGTTTAGGGATGAAATTGATCATTTTCTCAAAATTTTTGAGTTAATTCTTTTCCATTAACAGGTCCAAATTTTATAGAATTAAAGTAGGAGTTTTTTTTTTGAACAGACTTAAGTAGGCTGTAGTTTTATGATCCTTGGTACAAGAGTGTAAAACGAAATAATTGAACTTATTAAATTTTGGTATCTTTTTATTTAATGCAAAAGATATAACTTTGGCCTTCAACAAAATGTTGAGTGTTGACTAACTATCTAGATAATGGATTTGTGGTTTGTCTTTGCTCGTGAAGCCTAGAACTTTGATTTGTATCACTCAATGAAGGAAAGGTATAAGAATAAAACATAATTGATCAATCACAAAAGGTTCAACCGAAGCCTTTGAATAATCACAACAAACTATTTGACAAATTGAATATAAGCCAAATAGGAATGGAATCGCGGGGAAGGAACAAGAAAGATATGGGAGGGGCACGACAATTAGTTAGTCGACGGACCAACTTTTCTTAACAAGAATAGTCAGACATCAAGCCCTTAAACAAACACATAAAAACTATAAAACCTATTTCAATACTAATACTTAATAACAATTCAACTCTATTTCCTACACTAATTTTGATACCAATTCTAATATAGTTACCGAATATTAAATCTAATTCTAAAACAACTAAAATTGACTTGGTTAAATTTTTTTTTTTTTTTGTCAACATTATCTCTCTTAAACCATTTCTAATGTCATTGTGAGTTTCAATTGCCATTGTAGTCTCTCTAGTAGTATAACTCATGTGCAACTTTAATTTAATTTTTATCTCCATCTTCACTGGTGGAAGTGGTGCTTGTATTTTGCACACAATTCGGAATTAAATATTAATAAACCTTAATTTTTTTTCAAATACAAAATAGAACAAGGGGAAACAAAAATAAATAAATAATAAATAGAAAATACCAAATCTTTAATCTTTTGCAAATATCATTATAGGTTTCTAAACCAAATATTTAACTGTGTTTTTGTTTTGTATCTATCAATTTATTAGTTTGATTTTAAATTTTTAATATTTACCATTAGTTTAATGAAAAAACTAATTGTGACACTTTAATTCAAACTATAAAAGGATTACGTATAAAATTTTAAACTATAGGATGTTATATGCTAATGTTCCAAATTACACGAGGATACAAAGTAATTTACCTTATTAATAATGTTGTTCTTTTAATATTCCACCAAGTGAACTCTAGAGTCTGTGGCTTTCCAAGCCTGATAATTGTACAGAAGGAATTTCAGAATCGTGTAATCCTATGTAGAAAATTTCCTCCCTTCATAGTACAGGTCAGTTGTATTACAGCAGAAATGGAGACGATGGGAAAGTATGACTGCATGAGTCTTGATTTAATTTTTTTCTTGGTTTGAAAGACAATGGAATCATGTATGGCAAATGTATAACTTAGCAGTATAATGTTTCTAAACCAAAGAATAAATGAAGACCAAATAAAGATAAAATAGAATTAAAGAAAAGAACACAACAAATTGACAAACTAATACTAAATAGACGTTTAACTATTATACCCAATCTTACGGTTTACACCTTGCTTCCCCTGTTTATACAAAACCGGGATATTTTTAGTACTTTACCATTTGATATCATCTTAAAATTTATCACATTTATTTCTTTGACAGTTTTAACCTTCTGGCACTAAAAAACTAAATTTGTATGCCACATTTAACCTGTTAGCTCCAAAATAATGTTCTCTCTTTTCTTTTCTTTTCTTTTCTTTTTTTACAGAGAATTGCTATATTTATATAAGAGTAAAATCTAATGAACGATTATGTTTGATGTCGAAAAATAGCTTATATTTTTTTAGGAGAAGAAAAGGAAACAATAAAGGGAAAAATAAGGAAAAACTAAAAGATATATTCTCCAGTTAAAATATTGAGTTTTATTTCTATCAATTGAATTTCCATGATTTTTTGTGAGTTACAAGTATGAGGAAGCACGAGACAAATTTGGCTAAGATTAGAACTATAAGCTATATTTTGAATAAGAAGAAAAACAGTAAGTTGTATTAGGTATCTAGCTTAATTATTCATGAGATATTACCCTTATAAACGAAACAATTCTCTGTAAAATTTAAAAAAAATTACATAATTTTAGAACCGCAAGGCTAAATTTGGTATACAAATTTAGTTTTTTGGTGTCAGAAGGTAAAACTGTCAAAAAAATAAAAATAAGGGCATTACAGTCTTTTCATAATTTTTAAGTGGCAATTTGTGTATTTTGTGAATGAAGTGGGGTAATTTACAACTGAAGTTATAGCATTACAAGGGGTAGTTCGGGGGCAATTTTTGTCATTTACATTCTCATTTTATAAGAAATTTAGTGTTTGTTTATCTCTCATCCCTACCAAAGAAATTCAGAGAGAAAAAAAAAATCAATTGTTCCTTGATAGGCTATGGATAGCTATCAGTTTAAGTGCGTTTGAATGGCAAGCTTTTGCGAGAACTTTTTAATTCTTAAAAAGGAAAGAGGAAAGTAAAGGGAAGAGTTCATAACCCTTGAACACGCACAATCTTTTCCTGACGTAAATGGATGAAACTAAGGCTTAGTTTGGGAGTTTATGAAGGAAGAGAAAAGAAAAGAAAAGATAGCTTAGGAAAGAAAAGAAGAGAAGGGAAAAGATGCATATTTCGTTTGGGAGTTTAATGAAAGAAAAGAAAAGAAATATCTTTCTCTCATTTGAGAGTTGGAGAGATTTGGAAAGAAAGGATTTTATGAGAATACAACTTTACATATTTGCCCTTTCTATTTGCCCTTTCTATTTGTTAAACTCTAAATAACAAAAATATGAAATATAATATTTAAATATATTTTAATACACACAAGTTGGACGGGTAACTAGTGTGTCAGAGAGTTGCCATAATCTCCTTAAACCCGCATGCGGGTTTAAAGAGTATTCGGATATTCTCATATGCACCTATGCATATCGAACCAACCGGATATCTTATCCGTATCCCATTTTTTTAAATAAAAATCTTATAAATTTGAAAAATAAAATCAAATTTAGATGTATTAGGGTTTTAAAAATATTATATAAGTGATAAAAATTTTATAAATTGTAAAAATAAAATCAAATTTAAATAATTAAATGTTATATTTGCATAAGAAATAATACAATAATCATAATAATGATAATACAATAATATTGGTGTAATAAAACTGCCATTAATTTAAATATTTACTTATAATGCCCAAAGAGCCTAATTACCAATTTTTTCTTCTCGCGCTCAAATATAACATTAACCCGCATGCGAGCTAACCTTGAAATAGAAAAAACACAGAATCCTGCTTGCGGGTTTCAACGTTATTATGCAGGCGGGATTTTAACCTGCTTGCTTGTAAACATGTTTGGATCTTGATATAACATGTTTGCTTGTAAACACAGAATCCTTCATGATGCTTGGATCTTTCTTCATGCTTTTCCAATTACACAAACTATATTTGTAGAAAAACACATAACAAGAACAGAATTTACATCAAAATAAAAGTTTTAGATTAATTCTATTATGAATACATGGTTTTATAGATCCAAAAACATACAGAATCTATTAGACAAAAGAAGATTCATGTGGCAACTTGTATTTATAAACTCATACTACTAATATAAGAGTACAAGTTAACAAAATAAGGATCACATTTCAACTTAAACAAAAGAAATCAGCATCAAGTCAAGTTGTCATAGTATGTAATCATTCCACATTTGCATTGCTATTTCATTCCTTAAACTTTCTCCTTGAGCATGATCTTTTTCAGCACTTATATCTCCACTTTCCTCCTCCGATGGAGATTGATTTGCCAATTCTTCATCCACTTCATTAATGTACTCCAAGTCAGGGTCAAACTCCATGAGAAAATTATGTAATATACAACAAGCAAGCACAATTTGTGATTGTGTTTCAACACTATAAGTTGGTTGAGTATCTCCAATGATTGGAAACCGTTTTTTCAAGACACCAAATGCTCTCTCAATTGCATTACGCAATGATGAATGTCGCAAATTGAATAGTTCTCGAAAGTTTTGCGGTTGTTGACCTGAGTATTCCTTCAGGTGATACCTTACATTTCTATAAGGTGTAAGAAGTCCCCTTCTCAACATGAATCCAGCATCAACAAGATAATATTTACCTATACAAATATCAAATAGTTACTACTTAATTAAATGCACTAAGAATAATTAACTAAGTATTACCATTAGGAATGATTAATTTATCTTCTCTAGTGAGCGCATTTTTTATGATCCTTGAATCCGATGCAGTTCCCTCCCAACCAGGTAGAACATATGTGAATCTCATATTCAAAGAACATGCAGCAAGCACATTTTGTGTTGGATGCTCTTTTCTACCACGATATTTTGCCGCATCAATATTAGGCACCTTAACGCGAACATGGGTTCCATCAATTGCACCCACACAATCCTGACAGTTATACACTATGTCAAAATATAATTTCTATATGAATTTACAATTTTTAAAACAAGGTGTCAAAAAGTTTATATCACCTTAAAATATGGATAAAATCTTGTACTATTAAGTATTTCCGGAGGAACTTGTTCTCCCGTAGGCTGCTGAAGAAATTGATCCTCCAATGCTATAACTGCTCGTAAAACTCTATGAAAATGACGACTAACAGTTTCTCCAGAACGCCGATAAAAGTATGACATTGTGATATTTTTTGAGGGAATTGTTAATATATGGAGAAATTTAACAACTTGCTCTTGCACCGTGGCTCTTTGAGTAGGTTGTAGACCACCATGTGTTTGCAACAAGTCACACAAGCGCCTAAAAGTTTCTGGTCCCATACGGATAACCTTACTCAAATATCCATTTGTACTGAGTTGCATCAATAATTCCTCTCGTACTAAATGACATTGTGCAGACCAATATCCAATGGGTCGATCCACATAATTTGCATGGCTTAGTTTTCGAGCAATTATCATGTTTACTACCTGACAAACAATTTCAGTAGCAACCAATTGTCGCTTCCTTTGTTGAATGTCATATTCTCCATCGACTTCATTTTGTTCCTTATCCATCTAAAACTGTTTGTATTAGAACACTAAATTTACGAATGAGTAAATAATTAAAAACAAATTTTATTTATTTACAAGGGTTATGGAGTCATTATCAAATACAATGTTAAAATTCTAAATATCAATATAAAAAGAAGTATTTTTCTAATAGTAATGTTTTTAAAGTGCTGACATAATTTACAGTAAATAAAAATAATCCAACATCCTAATAAATAAAGATTTTTTAAATGAAGATACGGAGATATAAATATCATTTTGTCTACCCAAACTTTACTGAAAAATTCTTCATGCTTTAAATTAAGTTGATCAAGCATTTGATTTTTTATGTCTTTATTTTGGTCTCAGCCAGGAACACCTCTATGAATATAAATAGAATTGCTATAGCCTAGGAGATTTACTGATATCAACTAACGTAACCAAATATGATTTATTCTATTGCCATATGGCCACCATCTTGTTAGACCTCATTTTGGTTTTGACGATCAGCCACCATTCAAAATAATACTTCTAGTATCATCATCTTGTTAATCATTTCAAAGAAAGATGCATTATTATAATAAAAAGAGGCTAACGTATTGTTTATGAACTCTAGATGGATTATTTTACAATTTGAATCTTACATAGGCAAATAAACAAACAGATTGTATGCATTCAAATTTCATATCCATTTATCACCACTAAAGCTGTCATGTACCATAACCATGCAAGATATAATCACAAATCAATAATATAAAATCAAGAGTTCATTAACAAGAATTTTATGACAGAAAACGAACAAAAAATTTAGAGTATAAACAATAAGAATCTACACAAAAAAAAAATACTTTTTTCACAATGCTCTAGTGAAGACTAAGCAAAGAAAGAAAGAGAGATTGAGTTAAAGAAATACCTTTTGTTTGGTGAATTATGGGTGAAGAACCAATGAAAGCCAAGTTTTCTGATTTCGCAACTTGCTGGAAGTAGTGAAAGTATATGACACAGGACCACCGAGAAAGCTTCATAGTGCTTTTAGAAATCAGTTTTAGGATATATTGGGAATAATGAACTTTTGTATCAGCTTCTAAAGGACAAACTTGTCATATTAAAAATGTCTTTTGGCGCCCCATCATCTTTCCGTCCTTTTCTTCCCACTTTTGGGCGGAAAAATTTTCAACAATTGGAGGGAGATTTTATCCGTTCATTTCACTTCTTTTCTGTACTTGTTAAACTCCCAAAGGAAAGAAATGGTTGTCCTTTCTCTCTGAATACTTTCTTTTCTGTCCATTTCACCCTATCCAAATGAAGCCAAAGGAAAACATAATTCTAAACAGTCTTACAACTTATTATACAATATCAGGTAGTCCTTCAGAAATTATTCAATTGAAAAAGGTCAACATCTAACTAGTTCAATATTCATTGCAGCTAATTCAACTCGAGGATACTCATATCCCTCCATGTGGCCGCCAGGATTGACCAATTAGTTGTTTAGGGAGACATTGAATGGACCATCAGAAGTTTTTCAAGATTTAGGTACAATATCTACCTATTATATAAGAAGAAAGTGGAGTTACTATAGCAACTCCAATGATTGCCAAGTGGATTCCTCTCATTTTGATACATGGCTCATTTCTTTTCTTTTCTTCATTTTGCTTTGTTTTTTCTTTTGTTCACTTTATTTTCTCTCTCCTTTTTTATTAAAGATAATTAAACAAATCTTCATGTACATTGCAGGTTTGTTATTTAGTTTCCACTTTGCACTCCATTTTTTTCCCCTATGATCCTAATTAATCATTTATTCTATTTTTTCTCTATTGGATTAGTTAATGCATTTTCTTTCACTTTTGTCCATAATTAACTAAATGAATGATTTCATTATCGAAGATCAAGAATGAGTTTGATATTTCCTTTCTTCCATAGTCCAATAATTATGATTCATGATCTTCTACTTTTAATGTCTCTTTTTGGTATATACTATTTGATATTTTTTTTGTCATTTTTTGTGTCTTGATCAGCAACCTTTGCTTATTGCTTTTCTCACCTATTTCTTCTTCATCTGACTTTCTTTTCTGCCCAAAATAGGTATGTGATGTTGTGAATATTTTTCCCCAAATCTAAAGAAACCTTTTTTTTAGTTTTTTATATTTTATTTATTCTGAAACTACTTTTTGATCTTTTTATTTTTGGAAAAGGTTGACAACAAGACGGGTGATGATTACATGAAGAATTTTTAGGCTAACAATGAAAGAATTGTAACTACTTTTCCCTCATAAAATAAAATAAATAACACCATTAGGCAGATTCATTCTAATTCTAATTTTTTATTTATTAAAATTGTTATTTGATAATAGGGTGATAGTACTACATTAGAGAAGAAAAAATCTAATAAATGAAAATCCAAGGTAAATGATGATCAGGAAGAAAAAAAAATGATGCCTATTAAATTAAAAATTAACCAAAATCTCTTAATTTATGGATAGGTAATTATATTTTAATTTATATAAAGTTTATTAATTGTGAAAAGTGCTTATAAACTGGATAAGATGGATGACGGGTAAAATAATTGTTGGGGCTAGCAATTTAGAATGTGAAGATAATATTTTATATCTCTTCATTCAACATTTTGAATGACTAGCTTGTATCCATAATAGGTAGTTTATTTTCATGGTTTTAATTTTAGCAAATGATAGCTTGGAAATAAAAGAATTGCAAAATTAGATTTCAGAATCTTTTACTTAAACTGGTTCTATATGACTTTGTACTCTTATCCCTTTCTATTGCCCATAATGATAGATAATGTAATTAAAGTTTGAGATGATTGTTAGGCATAGAACTGGACATATCATTACTATTTGGCTAAAGAAGTTAATAATATTTTGTCAATTTGACTAGCTAAAACAATTGCAGTTTTCAAAGGAATGCATTTGGTGGGAAGTTAGTATTGAGGCTTTTAGCTTAGAGTGTCACTCTACAAAATATTATTAGAAAATTCTATTTTGATTAAGAAGACATATTTGCAATCAAACAAATTGTTGGATTTGAATTTGCATATGTGGATTTACAAATATGGCAATTCATGTTTTTATTTAAACTTGCTATACGTATTCTATAACTATTTGGTTAGATAATGTTTTCATCTATTTGTAATGCTATTAGACATATGATTTAAATGGATAGATTAACTCGCTCTTTCTCTCAAAAAAGAAAGAAAAATATGCAAGTTTGTATTTTTTTTTTTTATTGATGTTGAAGATAGTGACAAGTTTTTGTGGCTTTCTATATTTTTTCTAATTATTAAAATGTTAGAAACATTATGACTACTCTTTATTTAATTACAACTAAAACTATGCTGCTATTAAACCGATAATGCACTCATAATGGATTTGCTTTCTTTTTTTTTTTTTTGGTATCATTACGTACACATAATATTAGTTAAAAATTCTTTTTCCAAATCACAATAAATTGGGGTTAACTTTATATATGAAATTTCTTTTCACAGCAAATTTTAATTATTTTTATACTTAATTTTTTTCCTATATTTCTATTCATTATGTACTAAAGCATTTGTTACTATGTATTTATCTGATGTTCTTGAGGGCCCTGGCTGTGCGTTGCACAGCCGAGGTACCTCTAGTCATGAAAGAAGAATATTTTCCAAAATTTAAGGAGAGACAAGTGTAAGAAAAAATTTAGAGCCTATTCATTAATTTTGCAGGGGTGGATGGCAATTGTGCAACCTCGTGAAGCATGGTACTTCGCACTTGGCAAAGATCGTTACATTGGTGACTGAATATTTCTATCAAGTCATCTGCAATATGACGCTTCATAGAAATCAGGAATTGCATATTTAAGTTGCTGTTGATAATCATCCCAAAAATTGTTTTCCTTAAAGCAAATACTTATAGAGGCTTAAGGTGATACATAAATAAATTCCTTACCTTCGTTAAACATACAAATAACCTACAATTTTAGAAGATGGGAGAATATTAGATTTGGATCAATCCACGAATAAAGATTTTTCCGGAGGTGTTGTTGAGAACTGAATACTGAAAAAAGGAATGGAACGATGATTGTTTTGGATTTTTGTCACAGCTTATGGGTGGCAAATTAGAAGTCTTAAATTCAAATGTTAAACATCGTGTTATTAGTTGTTTTGCAAGGTAATATGTTCCTTATCTGTTCAAGTTTTGAAGACAAAATAGATTACATATGTATTTTGTTTTTTGGCCTTTTTTTTTGGCCAAGTTATGTCTTTAATTTGATTCCATTGAAGTCGACAGAGAATGATTTGAGTAAATGTAGTAGAGAAATCCTTTTGAGTACATATTGTGGGATCCTCTCGAATGACTATATATATATATATATATATTGTATAATATGTGTATGTGTGTGTACAATATATTGCGGGATCCTTTTGAATACAATATATAATATATGTGTGTATTAGGTGCATAGATTAGCAAATGAATTTCTTCGAAACCATGTAGAAAAATACTTATACATCCAATTAAAGTTACCATTTAGCAGTCGTAATTTTCAATCAATTGTGTCTTCTAATATGCGGAGTATCTTCCCCATATTTTACTTGTAATTTCCTTCATCAAATCTTTGATATCCAAACAAAGCCGAAATTGCAAAGAAATTGCTGAGGTGCCACACCAACATTAACACAACTTGCATTTGATTATTAGATAATTGAGAACCCTAATTGGACTATATTTCAATTATGAATGGCACCAATGAATTTTCCACTACGTAAACTTTTCCTATTTTCAACCTTTGTTCGTTTCTCCTTTGTGAATGTTCTATGAAGTCTATGTCATTGTACACTGTAATTTCCATTGAAATCAAACCACATGAAACGAGCATTCGTCATTTTGTTTACTGCATTTTTTTCTCTTTTTAGTAGATAGGATGTTTTGAATTCAAAATTTTTATTAATAATTTTTTTCACCTTATCAACCAACCAACTCTTCGTGTCCGACCTCATTTATCCTTTTGGCTAGAAAAACTAAACTAGTCTGATAATTTGGAATTTGGAATCCAAGTTTGGCGTACATCCCAATCACAAATGGCATCGTCACTCCACTAGTTGCATTAAAGAATTATTGTTGTCATGTTCATCTAGGACTCTGATCACGACAACTTTTGGCTGTTAGTATAATTTCCTCTAGAATAAACTGCCCCAACTTTTCCTATTCCATTTTTTTTATATCTGCAATTTGTTTTTTTTTTTCTTATTATTGCTTTCTCCACGAATTGCAATTTTTGTTGAGAGCTGAAGTGTCATTTGACTTTGGGTGGCAAGCTACGACTGTAATTTATTTCCTCATCACAAGGTCTATAAATTCCTCTATTAACAATAAAAATGGCAATTTTTTCCCTGATTCATTTTAGCATTTCTAAGTTTAATCTTTTCTGCCATACCGAAGCTTGACTATGTAGTGTATGAGTCACCAGAAAGAAGCCACACAAAAAAAAAAAAAAAAAAACAAGAGTTACCAGAAAGAAAAAGATATACTATAGATCTCAAATTTTAGAATTTTAATATTAATATTTCACATGACCACAAAATTAAAGGAATTACATAATCACATACTAATTATGTGGGAGGGAATACAGAAATCGAATCACAATATTTTTAACATCTAAAATAATGAAGAATGTCACATAAATTGTGACCAATAAGTTCAATAAACTCTACCCATCGCAGTTTATCTGATGGCCAGGTGAGGGCAATTGGAGTTTTCTCCGCTAACAAGTTTAAGATTCGAATCTTAGGCCTGATACTTGGTTGTGGGAAGAGAATGCAAATGGTTGAGAATGTAAAAAATATTTTTAAAAAATCTCATAGAAAAATACCATGAAATAGCCTTTTTTTTAATAAAAACACCATCATTCATTAAATCTGAACTAATGAAAGAAATTAAATCAATCATACACACGAACAAATAGATCTAAAGAACAAAATTAGATACTACAAATATGAAAAATCAAGAGAATAATACACTATGTAACTCAAAAAATACTTAAAAGATAAAATAGCCTACTTACAACCCACTAAACTTAGTGAATGAGAAGCTACTCAAATAAGCGATCACCTAATATAACACCAATTGCTAAATTTTTAAATTAACAAAAATCCTAAAAACTTGTTCAATTTGTCAACAAATACTAACAGTTTCAATATGACAATTGTTGTGAAGCCTTGTGCTGATAAAAGGTTTTGGTTTGTGGTTCATTGACTTAATAGTTGAGACCGTTCTCTTTCCTTGCCGTTTCCAGGATGCGGCTTCTTTTTTTTTTTTTTTTTATGTTTTTCTATGTAGTTTCCAGGATATTAGAGGGATTGAAATTGTCCTCTTCGAGACCACTTTTGCCTCCTCCTTTTTCATAAGGTTATTGCCTCCAAAATTCCTTGGCTCACTTTGTCTTTTGAACTGGCTTTCAAATCGTGTAAATTGCACATTAATTCTTCAATTATGATGGAATTTTAGTAAGCTATTCTATTTGTTTATTTTCTAATTCTTTTAGTTTCTTGTTTTGGTTCCTGTTTGTTTAGTTTCCATATTAATTTAGGAAGTCTCAAATCAATTTCCAAATACATTTCAATTTACAATTTTATTTTGTTTAGAAACTTCTGCAATCTACAAATACTACTAATTTAGTACATTGTTACTTGAAAAGTTGAGTTGAGTTGAGTTGTGAGTTGTGGGTTTGAAAGAAAATCTCTAAATTAAGATTTTGTGAATTATCGTGAGTAAAAAATTATGACTTGATATTGTTATTGTTGAGTTTTGAGATAATAAAATTATTAAATTGCTGTTATGTGTTTATTCTCCTTCTCTTCCATCATATTTTTATATGTATTAAAATTGCTTCCACTGTATGTGTGCTTTTGTGCCAACAAGTGGTATTAAAATTCTAGACTTTGATCCCGGGCTTGTACATGAAATTAGGACACAAAATTAGTCCTAATTGAGTAGAGATTAAATCCCTATTATTTACGACATTATGTAGTTTTAATCTTTGGAGGTAAAAACGAAGTTGAGATTTGGAATATGGTGATAAGGATGTTTTTTTCAAGCTATTAGAGTTTGGGATATTATCCAAATGGAGTTCATAGAACCTGCAGAATAGAGCTGTAAACGAATCGAATCGAACCGAGTATCTCATGTTTGAGCTCTGTTCGTTAAGCAGTTCGAACAACGTTCGTGTTCGTTCGTTAATTTTCGAACTCCAAACCAGTGTTCGTGTTCGGTTCGTTAAGTAAAATTCGTGTTCGAGTTCGGCTCGTTTAACATAAACGAGCCGTTCGCAAACATGTTCGAAATGCTCGAATCCAATTTATTTTATGCCTTAAATATGCCATGCAAATTATTAATCATTCTCAAAAATAATTAAAGTACTAAGTGACTAAATTCTATTATTCAGTAACTATATAACTAACATTAACATAAAAGCAACAAATAAAACAAAGAAATTTGCCCTCCAAATATAAAAGTCCAGCCATAAAATTAATCCTAAAATTTGTCAAATGATAATTATGTCTATGTTCGCGAACGTTCGTTAAAACTCGCGAACATGTTCGTGTTTGCAAACGTTCGTTTAGCATGTTCGCGAACGTTCGTTAAAACTCGCGAACATACTCGTGTTCGCTCGATTATTAATCGAACAAAAAAATTCGTTCGAACTCGGTTCGTTTAAAATTTCGAACGAGCCTTTCACGAACACGAACGAGCCGAAACGAACCGAGCTACCGAACAGCTCGGTTCGTTTAACAGCTCTACTGCAGAAGGAGCAAAATTATCGAGCAATATAGTTAAAGAGTTTGAGAGAAATAGATAATTGGATTGTAAGACATTCCATTATCTCAGTACGAAAGCTCAGTTGTATAGAATTAAAAAATTCATACATGCAAAAATGGCAAAAGAAGCTTGGACTCACAATTGAGAAGGAATTTATGACGAGAAAGAAGGAAATGAATTTTTTAATGAGGCAGAGAAAGATTAAATTATAAAAATTGTGGGTACACTTGGAAATTTCACAAGTGGTTGAGAAAGAAAACAAATTTACCAGTGAAATTGAAACTGTGATTGAAGATCATAGCGAGATAAAAAATATTAACTTTATTGGAACTGATAATTTGTTTGAAAAGATAAATCAAACATTGGAGTTGGATGAGATTAATTGTGGATTTGACAAGTTAGTCGCAAATTGTGGCATTGTTGAAACTAATGTGATTGTTGGTGTGGATGAATCAGAACAAGATCATGATCAGGTTGAAACTTTTGATGGTGGAAAGTATGATTTTGTGATTTTGGATTTTCTTGATGTTATGGATGAATTGAGTAATAGAATTGCAATTAAGGGATGGGTGAACATGTTTGAATTTTTTGACAAAAGAGTTCATGCCAAAAAATTGTTTGAAAAGTATAAGTTTTGTCCACTATCACATGTAATGATGAAATCAAAGATCAATTGCAAGTTGGTGTTCCACATCATTTATACAGCGATTGAGGTGAGCTCCACTTTATACTTGCAAAGCACAATTTAAGGTGGAGCTCACAAATCAACAACATCCAACTAGAGGTGGCAATATGGATAAATGGTTCATAATTGGTTTTGACTTAATGGATGGTGGATGAAATTTATCCAATCCATTTAGATCCATTTATTAAATGGATCTAAATGGATGGATCTAAATGGATTAAATAAAAACCAATTATCCATTTATAATCCATTTAAATATTTTTGTTACTTTTTTTTTTACATTACCATTTCTTGTAATATGAAGATACTTTTTTATGTACTTGTAAATTTTAGATGTATTTGGATAAGGAGGAGGACAAATTTTAGGTTTTTCCTTTTCTTCCATACATCAGTTAGAGTTGATAAAAGTTTAAGAGGCATCGATAAGGATAACTTTGTGGCCTTCAATGAGATTTTGTAGCTCAGTGCTTGAACTGAAAGAAGGAAGAACGCAAAAGCAAAACACCTAAAGCAATTATGCAGGTTCCACAATCAAGAGCAATTATAACTCTTCAGGATAGTTTACATTTGAAAAGCTAAAAAAATGCGCTGAGAAGAGAGTGGCTCTTCATCTTTCGAATTACAGAAACAGAATTCAGATCCATTCGCCTACTGTTTTAACAGAAAATGCTAAGACAAAAAAAGGAAAAAGAAAAGGATACAGTGGCTCAGCAATATTCAATCAATTCTTGGCAATGCTAACCGAGCTTGTAAAACATGTTCATGCTTAAATTGTTGATGAACCCCATTTGTTTGATAATCAGTGCACTGGCCGGGGACAATGAGAGGCGCAGCCTGGCTACCATCGGTTACTTCATCCCTCCTGCTTTCAGTTTCTCCATCTTGAGATGCAGTTGCCTCCTTGCCTTTTCCCCATATCATAACCTTCCCAAACACAGCTCCTCTTTTAGAAAGAGGGATCCAGCAAGGGTAGTGAATACTAGTCCCAAAGGAGTGAAAGAAGACACGAACAAAGGGCCTTCCATCATTGAGCTCCAGAAAACTGCAGCCACACATAGTCCAGAACTGACAATTCCCTGCCAGAAAGATTATACAATGAAGATTTCAGAAAGATTTCTGGCAACAAACAGCAAGACAAATTGACATTCGAAAGCCATTGCAAGTTAACTTCTTCCCATTTTTCAGGATACCAACTTTGAATTCCTCCTCCTAGCTAGTTTACACCACATAAGTTGCAAGTCTCAAATGGTGAACCCAAAAAAAAAAAAAAAAAGTCAATAAATAGCTACTTTATCTTATCCTAGTCGATCCCCCGCAGGCATCCCGCAGCTTCTTAAGAGACCGTCCAACTAAAGTTACAAAAACTTGGCCTAATTCAGAACGACAAAACAAAAAAAAAAAAAAAAAAAAAAAACCCACACCTGCAGAACAGGTTCCAGACAGATAATGGCCGACATTTTCTAGCCAGGTACTCTGATTATTATATGGTTACACATATTATGCAAGACAAATATTGAATTCAACGTTCTCAGGGGAATTTCATCAAGCACTTCATAAACATAATAAGCATAGTTCTCAGGGGTATAGATTTTGCTTTGTAAACGTACCAGTTGAGGAAACTTTTGACCGTAAAAGTAGAACTATATAATTACCTGAAGGCAACTCAATGGCGCGGCGCTGCCCAGCCTTGGGTACTTGAAATCATTGGAAAATGCTAGCATATGTGTCTTTGAACATTATCGCTTTGAACATCATGTCTTTGAACATGATGCTGGACCTGTGCTTTTTTACCTGCTGATTTGCACAAAACTTGGGGTGGTAGTTTCGTTGTTGTGTGATAGCATGGAGGTTAATGGCCGTAGAACAGAAGTATATTTGGAATTTCTTTTGGGTCAATTTTTTGGAGAGTTGCAAGAAGGGACAGAACATCAGGACTCTGAAACTAGCAGGCTCTTGTGTTTTAGACTTTTAGTCATTTCCTTTTCTTTTTCTTTTATTTGGTTTTTAAATAAATGGATATATGTGATTTTTGTGGATAATTCATATAAATCCATTTAATTTAATGGTTTTACTTTGATCAACCATTTAAAACCAATACTATAAATGGATAATTCAAATCCATTTAATTATGGATTATATGGATGGATAAATGGATTTCAATCCAAATTGCCACCTCTACATCCAACCAATTGGTAACTGGAAGTGCGGCTGAGGATATTAAACCTAGGGTAACTACCCCACAATCTTTCGATGTGGGATGGATGACAATCCCCCCTCTCCCGAGCACACCCTCACCAACTATTATTGATTTTTTCAACAAGTTGAAATTACACAATAACAGCTAGATTAGAAATACTCGAAAATAATCGAAATCCTGATGCAAAACACAATCTAAGGTGAAACGCACAAATCAATACCATCCAACCAATTAATAATTAAAAGTGCGGTTAAGAACCTTAAATCCAGGTAAGTACCCACAATCATTTTAATCAACCACTGGAGGTCTTGGATTCTTAACCTAAGCTCCTAGGCCAAGACTTCACAGTGGTCGATGATCAAATGAAAAAAAGAAGAAATTATTGTTGCTTTTTCTCGATGCTGTCTCTTTCAACAATGCTGTCCACAGTGCAAAGTATAAAAATAGTCTCCATGGTCCATAGTCAAAAGATTCCCATTAATTTTCGCAAGACCCACATCAATAGACTTCCCTATAAAGCATGATTGATATTCTCGTGTTTTGTTTGTCCACGAAAGTTTGCTACAAAAAAAAAAGCCATTTTGGATGCTAAAAGCAATTTTGAAATGTTTGGTAAATATTATTCCATAAAATTAGGGGTGAAATTTCTGATGTTAAAAGTATTTTTAGTAAAAGCTAAAATTTGATACTTTTATAATAGATTTTATGTTTTAAAAAATAAAATATTAAATTTAATTATTTTATCCTAGATTATGAACTAAATAAAGAGATAAATACATTTAAAAAATTTAAATTTACACATTATCTAGTATAATAAGTACTTATTGAATCATGTATCCAAACAATATACTTAAAAGTACTTGAATACTTAACAAGTGCTTTTATTAAAAGCTTTATTAGGTAAAATACTTCTCAATAATTTACAACAATCCTAAATGGAACCTCAAAAGATGCCATGGCACTTCTACTTCCATTATCTTCTTATAATCTGAAAATACTACATTCTAGTTTCATTGAGTAATTGACGTCTACGTTTTGTGAGTTTCTAGTTTCAAAGTACATTTTAAATTTTAAAAAGAAAACATTTCATTGTTGGGCCACTAACTGTAATTATCTGCACCCATAAAACTAGTTAACTTTTTGCCCACCTCAATTGCCTTTTTCACTGACTAGCAATATTGAAAGAAAATCAATATGGGTTTGTGTAAAGCATAAACTATTGAAATTTTTTTATAAACTAAGAGCCCATCTGGATTGCTACATGGACTTGAAAAGGGATTAAATTGGCTAAAATGGAAATGCACACCGGAGGTTGGAAAAACAGAAGAGTATTTGTTAACATCCACTGTGGGGAAAAGTAAAGGTTCAAGGCGAGAAGTTGGCTGAATGTTCTAATAGGGTAAAATACTCTTTACCTCCCTGTGATATAGTATTTTCTCACGTAACCCCTTATGATTTTAAAAGTTATACATAATCCCCTCATGATTTGGATTAAAGTGTCAAAATGACGAAATTTGTATTCCATAACAGAATCAACTAAATGGTCAAAAATACTCCTATGTAAAGTTGAAAATTATTTATTAACCACAGGGAGTTATATATATATATATTTTTTTTGAAAACTATAAGCGGGTTATATGGTAAAATACTAAACTATAAGGGAGTTATATGGTAAAATATAAAATCATACGGGGTTAGAGTGTCATGTATATTATGTTTATATATTTTGATCACTTCAACCATTTTAGTTTTTAAACAAGGGTGATTTCGATATTTTCATAGGTTCCGTTACAAATGATCATTATTATCATTTTGACACTTTAATCCAAATTATGAGGGGGTTACGTATAACTTTTGAAACTATAGGAAATTATGTGCAAAATTGCTAGACCACAGGGGGTAAAGTGTATTTTACCCATTGAATATTGGACTTGACACTAAGAGATGGAAAGGGTGTGGAGAGTGGTGAAAAAGGTAAAAAAATTTTTGCTAAAAAAAATCTCATAGAAAAATACCATAAAATAGCCTATTTATAAGTTATAACCCTATGAACTTAAGAGGATGAGAAGCCACTCAAATACGGGATTACTTAATATAACAACAATTGCTAAATTTAAATTAACGAAAGTCCTAAAAGCTTGTTTTATTTTGTCAACAACTAACTGCTGCCAGTTTGAATAGGAGTAATTATTGTGAGGCTACCGTTCTTCATTTCAATTGCCTTTCCTCGTCGTTTCCGGGCTAAAGTCCGTCCTCTTTGAGACCGCATTCGCCCTCTCGTTTTTCGTAAGGTTATTGCCTCCAAAATTCCTCTGTTCACTTTTGTCCTTTGAACTGGCTTTCAAATCGTGTAAATTACATATTAATTCTTCAAATTATTCTTGGAAACCCCCTGTGGCTTTTCTTTTAAGAAAAAAGAATGAAAAGTATTTCTTAATTAATTGGTCAGTAATTCGGTAAGTTTCGCTACATCTCCATGCTTTAGTAAACGTCTCAAATTAATATATAGCAAAGTAATATGTTTCCCCTCTATACAAAACTTGAAGCTAAAAACAGTAGGGTAGGAAATAAAACCAATTCTAATTCTATTTTAAGCCATATTAAATGTTATTTCAATATTACAAAGATCGGAAAGGAACCTGTTTATGGGATTTGGACTGTAGTTAATTGCTATGCAATCATTAATTTAGAATTATTTGAATGCATTTTCCCTTGCTAAAGCGGGTAGAAACTTCCACTTTCTTTCTTGCACCAAATAATAATAAACATAATTGCTATAGGTCCCATACTCTTTTGGATTATTCACATCGAAGGACAATTTCTTGTCGCTGGTCCATTGTGTTATCACTCACGCAATTACTCCATTATGTTCTCATCATTTCAGCAGACTACATTCCAGTTTCATATTGTTTTCCGATGACTTGGTAAACATCTTCTTATTTCCAAACCTTTTCTCCAACTTCACTCGTCACCGTTTCTCATTTCACTGCACCATTCTTCATTACCACCAATTCACCCAAGTAGCACAATAGATAGAGAAGCTTCATCATCAACCTCTGGACGTACTGAAAGAAGAGATACACTCTACAATTCACCAAAGGAGCAGAAGGGATACAGAGCCCACCAATTCACCAAAGAGGCAGAAGATATAGAGAGCCCGAAATCATTTGAAGCAAACTTGTTTTGTCTGCTACCGTAAGTTTCATTTTGATTCGCCTTCATTGCGTTTTTAACTTTCAATTTTTGCGATTTCTTGGCATTTTGTTAAATTTGTGTCGTATGCTCTTTGCAAAATATTATTATTGCTTGTTATTATTATTAATATTCTTTTATAGAGTCTACAATTAGTTTCCAGTTTCCATTCAAGTTTGCAAGTGAAGGTTTGAGGTTGAGAATGAGGTGATCTAAGCAATTTTAGTTCGAAAGTTTGGCAGCAAAATTAAAATATTTTGCCAACTTATTTTAGTTGATTGTCTATTAAGTTTTCAATTTTCAGAAAAAAAAGAGGAGATTTTCGTTTCGATTTCCTTTTCAAAATTCATCTTCTTATTAGTTAACTTTCATAAAAAGGAAAAAAGAAAAGCAAAGGATTTCGTTTTCAAAATCCACAAATCAAACAGAATTTTTTTTTTTTTTGTAGAGATCATTTTCCTGACTACATTCATTCATAACCAGACAAGACGAGGGATTTAACATTTCCAGAGGAATTTACTTTTCTTTCCTTTCATTTCCTTTTCCTTGCTAAATTCGTAGAACAAATAGGGCCTTATTACTAGGAATCTCCTCCCCCACCCTTTCCCTCTTTAGGTCATGCTATGGTTACGTTAACGCGCTTATTAGTGTAAGTTTTGGATCAATTGGAATTGAAATTGATGAAATGAGTTTAATTTTCAAACTCTTGATCCCATGCCCATACGATTTTTAGAAAGAGGATAATTTTGAATTTATATGGAGATTGATTTGAGCTCTAAAACTATAAAGGCCTTCCATTTCCGGATCACTGGTCAGAATAACATGTTGTACAATCTTTATTTTACTTTCGGCCAAAAATAATGCAACTTTCTTGCCCTTTTCTTGAAATAGTACCATAGGTCCCGCTGTCACTTTCGAGAAATCACCTCACAGGACAATTTCTTGTCCCTTGCCAGTCTGTCGTGTCCTTTTCTTGATCACCAGGGAATCAATGTCGATTAACTTCGTTAACCACAGGCCTTCGGGCTGGCGGCACCACCGGAGCATTAAAGTTTGGTGGATTTGGTGGGTGGGATGCAAAGGTTCATTAAAGCATTAAAGCATTAAGCCTTGTTTTTTGAATTTTTTTATAAAAAATTATTGTAGCGATTTGATATATGTGAGATAAAAATGTGATAGAAAAATATGTTCACGGAAAACGTAACAATTTTTCTGAGAAAAATCGCAATCCAAACGGGGCACTCCTACCAATTATCACATTAAAAGTAATTTTATTTAAAAAAAATTGAAATTAATACGTAGTGTATCCGTCTGATCCGATGATGATTCAGTCCCCTCCAAAGTATCCCTGAACCTCTTTTGATCTACCCTTTTTCCCTAATATAGTATAGATTATGTTATACAATAGTTACCGCCTCTGAAAAAAAAAATTGTCAATTAACTTCCTCACCTATACTACCATTTGTTTTTGTTTTGCTTTTGTTGGTTTGAAAAACCCGTCCGCTTTTCTATCAAGTTGCTTGCTTCATTTCAGCTTTTCTTTTCAATGGTGAAATGCACTACACATTGAATAATCTTTGTCAGGAATGCTCATTTACCACACTTTCTATGTCCAATAATTCTTTCCTGCCTCATAAAAGTCATTCACAGTGTGCATTTGACAATTCAGCTAATTCAATAATTGGAGACATCATGCAAATTCTTTTTCCACCACTCAATCCTGATCTAAGGGATGGTTGTGTCCCGACAATATATCCATATTGGCCTACTGCTGGCAGACCTCTTTGCAGCAAATATATTGACAAACAATGAGCATGAACATATAAAACTAACCAGTAGAATTATGGGCGGGTTTTGTGTAAAACAAAAAATTCTTTCTAAATAGGATCTAAAGAAAGAATTAAAAAAGAAAATATACTTCTCGTTTGCTTGCTAACTAATTCCAACTTAAATTTAAATTATAATTTTATACGCTGATAGTGTAATAGATAAATCTATATTTAAAAGATTTAAAACAAAATTGCTGCCGCATAAGCATGATTGATCTTCACTTGCATTCCTTAAATAATTAATTGAGGGAAGCTTATCATAATAATATAATAGATGGCGCATTCTGAATAAGAGCTACTGTCACATAAGAATCAATTTCTACTTTCGGAGTGTTATATTTAAATCACATTAAGAAGGACAACCTTTTTCTCCCTGGTCAATTCATATATTCCCACCATCAGAAGGGCTCAGTGCAGTGTTTTGCCACACATTTGCTCTCTGGTCCATGTATTGCTCAGTTTCCATTGTCTTCTTTCAGATTACATTCTAATTTCTTTACTCGTAGAATTTCTGTATATTCTGTGCGACAACAACGAACTTTGAGCACAGAGTCTACATCAAAAGGAGTCGACAGGCAGTGAAGCTTCATCCAGTACTGGACTGACTACTAAGTACTAAGCCCGATATCATTTGACCGTAAGCTTCATTTTTCTTCAATCCCTTTTTCATTACCAAAATTTGCAAATTCTATTGATTTCTGTTAAAATTCGTCAAAAAGGCTAATTACAACCACTATTTTTAGCAAAAGAAGGAAATTTATTACGATCATTGATAAAGTTTTACAAGGGGAAAACCTCAATTAAATCAAGAACTAATATTGAACTAAGGACAAAAAATAAAAAAGGCACTTGTGGTTAAGCGAACATGCAGAAAAATCCCAGTGGTTTCGAAACATATAATCCAACATCTCTTGGTTCGAACTAAACTGAAAAATCAATGAAAATCGTCAAAATTAACGTGTTTGGAGGCACACGCACTTGTTTTGCAACTTGTTGTAGCTGAAAACAATTTTTTATAATCAATTTTTGGTTGATATACCTATTCTATCCCTTACAAAAAAGGATCCTATAGTTAAACCGAGCTACATAAAAAAAAAACCATCTATAATTGCAAAACATACAAATTTTCAGAAAATATATTGAAAAGGGAGTAAAGTTTCTTGAGAAAAATCAACCACCAATATTATACACACTACTTTTAAGGTATGGAAAAAATTTTAAATTTGGGTTTTTGCTATTATAATATTATTTTAGAGGGTCTGTTTTCAATAATTTAAAATAAGAATTCCAAGTCTAAAAATTTATGTTATTTGTCCTTGAAATTCTAAAAGATTTTCATGGGGTTAGGGGATGACTTTTAAATCTTTCTAATGTCAAGTCGAATGGATGGTAATTGATCAAGTGGATATGAAATGGAGGGTTAAAAAAATCTTTAAGAAAAATGTAAAACTTGGCCCTACAAAAAATATAGAAACTTTCAAATTGACCCCAAATTACAGGTCTTGGATTCTTATCCTAACCTGACCGACCAAGACTTCCTGATCAGGTACAATGAAACTCCCCGCTATGTTTTCAGAACCAGATCGGGTATCGATTCGGTCGAACTCAGGGGTCAATGGGTTCAATCGGGTTCGATCGGGGTTGAACCGGATGACCTCATAAATAAAAATTAAAATATTATATGTAAAATGCCTAATAACATTTTAATATTAATAGAGGTATATTCATATATATTTCATGTTTCAAATATATTTAACAAGCAAATAGAAAGAAATTAGAACAATCAAGTAGCAATTTATATTATTTAATGAGCATTAATAAGTTTAGAATTAAAATTATGGATTTAATTGAAAAATAACACCAAACTTTAAGACAATATTTATCAAGTTTGAAATATTTGAGGCATATTAATAAATTTTAACAACTTGGGGGCAAAACATAACATTAAAAATATTTTGATCTTTCAAAAAATGTAAAAAAAAAAAAAAAAGACCCGATTCTTATTTTTCCAGTCAAATCGGGTCAAATTTGGTCAAAGTCGATTTTTGAACTGATTTGACTGAATTTTTAACTTAAGGTTAACTCGGACCGGATAATTGGCCAGTTATCGGTTCAATCGGACCAGCCAGTCTGGTCCGAGTTTAAAAACAAAGACTCCCCAGAGTCAAAAGTAGAATTTTTAGTCTTTGGCTGCCTTCACACGAATGCTCATGCAAATGGAGAGTCTCACAAAGCCAAAGGTTTATGATATTTTCACATTCTTTTCAACATTTTAAACACTTTCAGAAACTTTTAGGTCAAACCTGTATAATTTGATAAAATACATATCAAACGTGTATAATTTGATAAAAATACATAATAAAAGCGTGCAAGGAGTTTTTCGGAATGCACATCCGGTCATGAAACCAGAATAACATGTTTTACAACCTTTATTTTACTTTCGGCCAAAATTTTGCAAATTTCTTTCCCTTTTCTTGAGATAGTACACTTTTGAGTAATCACCTCACAGGACAATTTTTTGTCACTTGTCAGTCTTTTTTTTTTTTTTTTATCAGCACCAAATTGAATCAATGTCGGCTATTGCATCACCAACTACCGTTACTTTTCTTTTTCTTCTTTTTTGTTTCTGTTTTGCTTTTGTTGGTTTGTAAAATTCGTCCACCAAGTCTGTCTTTCTATCAAGTTGCTTGCTTCATTTTAACTTTTCTTTTCAACGGCGAAATGCACTGGTAACCCTCTTTGCAGCAAATATATTGACAAACAATAAGCATCAACATATCTAATTTGATGTAAAACTAATCAGTAGAATTATTTGTGTAAAACAAGAAATTCTTGCAAAATAGAATCTAAAGAAAGAATTAAAGGAGAAAATATACTCTTTGTTTGCTTTCTAACTAATTCCAACTTACATTTAAACTATAATTTTATACACTATCAGTGTAAATAGATAAATCTATGTTTAAAAGATTAAATAAAAAATCGCTGCCGCATAAGCATGATTGATCTTCACTTGCATTCCTTGAGTAATTGAGGGAAACTTATCATAATAATGTAACAGATGTGAGCATTTTGAATAAGAGTCACAACTGTCATATAAGAATCAATTTCTACTTTCGTAGTAGTGTTGTAGATTAATCACATCAAAGGACAAATTTTTCTCCACAGTCAATGATCGCATATTCCCACCATCAAAACGGTGCAGGGCAGTTGTTAGCCACACATTTGCTCCCTCGCCCATTATTTAATTTCAGACTACATTCTAATTTCTTTGCTCATAAATTTTCTGTATATTCTGTGGAACAACAACGAACCTTGATCACAGGTTTTACACCAAGCCCTCCTAGTTCCTAGCATCATTCTTCGATATCACCACAAAAGGAGTAGAGAGGGAGAGAAGCTTCATCCAGTGCTGGACTGACGACGATAAGTACCAAGCCCGATACCGTTTGACCGTAAGCTTCATTTTTCTTTTCTTTATCAAATTTTGCAGATTCTATTGAATTCTGTTAAACCTCGTCACATACGGTCATTACGATCATCTTTTTTTTTTTTTTTTTCCTTTTTCTTTCAGCAAAAGATGGAATTTTATTATGATCGTCGATTAAGTGTTACAAGAGGAAACCTCAATTAAATCAAAAACTAATATTCAACTAATACACTACTAAGCTAACACTCAGCCAATTCCCGATTATCCTTTAATCATCTTTAACGTTTCAATATTGTAAATTAGATAAATTGGAGGTGAAATTGGCGTAACTCAAATCCGTATCAATTTCGAATTTTGGTTTTCAAACTCTTAATTCTTGGAATGAATTGAATTCTGATTCCCATCAGAAACTTGTTTTTTCGCTGTTGATACATGATTTTAAGGGATTTATACAATATATTTAATAGTGCGGTTCTTACATTTTTTTTTTTTACCAATTTCCATCCTGTTGTTTCAAATGTTATATGCTGACTGCTCTCATTTTTTAAACGTTTAAATAATCTTTATTCCTTTTTTTTCCATTCTCCTTCTCTCTTTTTTCCCCTTTATGAAAGTTGAATTCCGTTTGAATAGGGACTCAAAATGCTATCCTATGCCTATGTATTAATTACCAAAAACGGGTAAATTACTTGTACTTTTCGTGATTTAGTGTTTCACTACATAACCCCCATGATTTAAAAACATATATATCGCCTCCTCATGCTTTGAGTTAAAGTGTCACAGTTAGTTTTTTCATTAAAATTAATAGTGAATAGTAAAAATTTAAAGTCAAACTAATAAATTGACAAATTCACCCTTCCACTGCTTTTTCCTTTTTTTTTTTCCTTTTCTATCTCTTTTTTTGGAAAGAAAAGAGATGATTTTGAAAACCTATACTTTGACTTACAAATTCTTAATTTTCTCCAAATACAAAAGAGATGCAAGGGAACAAAAACATAAATAAGAAACAAAAAAAAGAAGGAAGGGAAATTTAAAACAAATATATAAGAAACAAAAAATATCAAATCTTTTTTTACTACAAATATCATTATAGATTTTTAAACCAAATCCTTAATCGTATTTTCTAGTTCTTATTTATCTATTTTTATTTCAATTTCTTCTTTTTTATGTTTGGAGGAAAAAAAAGAAATAAGAAAAGGGTAAATTATCAATTTATTAGTTTAACTTAAACTTTTTACTATTAATCATTCGCTAGTTTTAATGGAGAAATTAACTTTAACGGAGAAATTAACGGTGACACTTTAGCCCAATTCAGAGGGGGTTATATATAGGTATTTAAATTATATGGGGGGTTATGTGATAAAATACCAAATTACAGGGGTAAAAGGTAATTCATCCAAAAAGTCAAAAGTCAATATTCGCATGTTGGACAACTTTGGCAGGTTAAAAGTTAAAACCCAGATTAGTGTGCAACTTTGGCTTTTCCAAAACAAAATTATTGCAGGTCTCTCTCTCTCTCGCTCTCTCTCGTTGGTTTCCTTGTGCAAGTCGCTTTCACTTTTACCTCTGCCTGGATATATGGCTGCTGCCTTAGTGGGAGGCTCATTCCTCTCCGCTTTCCTTCAAGTGCTATTTGATAGGATGGCTAGACTTGAATTCCCGACAAGGCCATTTAACAAGTTTTATACTGAGTTTAAAATTCATAAAAAATCAATATCAATAAAGAAAATATAAAAATATACGAAAAGAATGTGTCAAAGGCACAAAAAAAAAAAGTTCCCTGATTTTTTTTTTTTTTTGCGCCTGAAAGTTCATTTTCATTTAAATAGAGACTCAAAATGCTAACCTATGCGTATGTATTAATTGGCCAAAAAAATGTTTTGTCAAAAGTCAAAATCCCCATGTTGGAAAACTTTTGGCAACTTAAAACCCAGGTTAGTGTATGACAAGTTGACAACTATGCTGCCACTTCTTTTTTTTACTAATTCATTATAATTAAACTAAAGCCACACCTAATGAACTGGTGTTCATGTTCTTTCTTTGAGCTTGACTTTCCCAGACAAAATTGACTATTCTCATTTATTGCAGGTCTTTGTCTCTCGTTGTTTTCATTGTGCAAGTTTCTTTCATTTTATCTTCACCTGGAGATATGGCCGCTGCCTTAGTGGGAGGCTCACTCCTCTCTGCTTTCCTTCAAGTGCTATTTGATAGGATGGCTAGGCCCGAATTCCTGAATTTGTTTCGTAATCGGAAGGCCGATGATGATCTCCTCCAAAAGCTCAAGAGTGAGTTCCTCACTATTGAAGCCGTGCTTGATGATGCAGAGAACAAGGAAATACGGAACCCATCTGTCAAGAAATGGCTTGAAGAGCTTCATGATACATTTTATCAAGCAGAGGATTTACTGGACAAAATCAACACTGAAGCTCTGCGAATTAAGGTAGAAAGTGAGTACCAAAGGTCAACCAGCAATTGGAGAAGTGCCTTAAGAAGATTATGCCTTGAAAGGATTCTGCCTTGTAGATCTTCAGGTAATAAATTCCTTAAGAGGATTATGCCTGAGATTGAAACGATAGTGGCGAGCCTAGAGAGACGTAGGCAACAAAGTACTGACTTGCATTTGCAACAAATTATTCCCTTGGGTCATTCCAGAATAGAGTCGCATCAAAAATTTGATACAGCTTTGATTGATGAGACTACTATTTTTGGGAGAGGTGCTGATAAAAAGAGCATAATTCAAAAGTTGCTGTCTGAGGATGCAAATGGAGACAATATCACCGTGGTTCCAATAGTTGGAATGGGTGGGCTTGGCAAGACCACCTTGGCCCAAATGGTTTACGAAGATTTGGGGGTGGAAGTGAGTTTTCCTACCAGGGCATTGGTCTGCATATCAGAAGAATATGATCCTACTAGGATAACAAAAGAAATCCTAAGGCAGCTCGGTATTTCTTTTGGTGAGAGTGATAACTTGCTCTCCCTTCAAGTGAAGCTACGAGGTGGCCTAACTGAGAAAAAGTTCCTTCTTGTTCTGGATGATGTTTGGAATGATAACTACAATGACTGGGACAATTTAAGGACCCCTTTCAAAGGTGGATCACGTGGAAGTAAGATCATTGTTACAACACGGAATCAGCAAGTTGCAAGGATGATGGCCGAAGAAAGGTCAATTCATCATTTGGATCCCATGCTAGAGGAAGATTGCCGGTCTTTATTTAAGAAGCATGCATTTGAAAATAGAGATGGCAATGAAAATGCAGAACTTGAAGAAATAGGAAACAAAATTGTGACGAAATGTCGAGGGTTGCCTTTGGCTGTGAAAACAGTTGCAGGTGTTTTGCGTTCCAAAACTACCCCCGAAGAATGGAAAGAAATTTTAGTAAGTGAAGAGTGGACTCAAATGGATAATCCAAATGGCCCCCTGCCAGCATTGAGATTAAGCTACATTCATCTTCCTTCCCATCTTAAAAGGTGCTTTGCTTTTTGTGCTGTGTTCCCCAAAGATTACCTGATTAGAAAAGAGGAAATTATTCAGTTATGGCAAGCTAATGATCTTTTAGGGTATCCTGGAGAAAATAAAAGAATTAAGAATGAGGGTGAAAAGTGCTTTCATGAACTGAGAATGAGGTCACTATTTCATCAGTTATCTGACCATACTTTCTCCATGCATGACCTTGTGAACGATTTGGCTTGGTTTGTTTTTGGGAAATATTGCCTTAGGTTGGAAGATCATCAGGAAGGCAATGCTACAATATCTGGTGCAAGACATTTTTCATACCATCCTAGTTGGATTGACACATTTCATAAGCTTAATCTCTTGAGGGAGACTAAGAATATAAGAACATTCTTACCATTGAGAACGGGTCCTCCTTTGAATCGTCTAAGCAACAGATTCTTAGAGGATACCTTGCCCCAATTCATGTCTTTAAGGTTTCTATCGTTGTCCTGTTATCAGAATATTGTGAAGTTACCAAACTCTTATAGTGGCTTCAAACAACTTCGATTTCTGAATCTCTCTGAAACAGGAATAAAGGAGCTACCAGAGTGGATATGTAGTTTCTATAATCTACAAACTTTGTTGTTGTCACACTGTAGAGGACTTAAAGAGTTGCCAGCAAATTTGGGAAAGTTAATTAACTTGTGTTGCCTGGATATTAGCGGAACTCCGTTGAAGAAAATGCCACCACAAATGGGTAGACTGATAAACCTTCAAGTCTTGACTGCTTTTGTCATAGGCAAGGACAGCGGTTCAATGATTGAGGAGTTGGGCAAGCTTTCTATGCTACGTGGTAAGCTAATCCTTTCGGGGCTGGAAATGTTTCTAGTGGCAGGGATGCATCCATGGCCAAGATGGAAGGTAAGGAACACCTTGACGAGTTATCTTTGGAGTGGAACGGTGCTATCAATGATTCACAAGCTATGAGAGATGTGCTTGATAAATTGCGACCGCATCCAAGGATAAAGCATCTTAAGATCATAGGATATGGTGGGAGAACATTTCCAGATTGGATAGGCAACCCTTCACTTTGCCGTTTGAAATCTTTGAGTCTATCTAATTGCAAATATTGTCTTTCCTTGCCTGCACTTGGGCAGCTAAGGTTCTTGCAATCACTTGAAATTGTTGGAATGAGTTGTATATCAGACTTGACACAAGATTTTTATGGAGATGTCAGTGCAACCAAACCATTCCCATCTCTGAAAAAGTTGAGAATCGAGAAGCTGCCTGAGTGGGAGAGATGGCACGTACCAGAAGGTGAAGTCTTCAATAGACTTGAAGAACTCAGTATAATTGGTTGTCCCAAACTGATTGGAGAACTTCCCCGACAACTTGCATCGCTGCAAAGCCTTAAGATATCTGGCTGCGGCAATCTTGTGCGTCCCAATGGTCAATTGAGCATCCTGAATGGAGAGAATCAACAAAATTTTTCATCTCTTCGTCAATTGAAGATTTCAGAGCTAGAAAATTTGAAAGAGTTGCCCCTACAGTTCAACCAATTATCCAGGCTTGAGGAATTGAATATTTCAGCGCTAAAAAATTTGGAAGAGTTGCACCTACAGTCCAACCAATTATCCCGACTTAAGGAACTGACGATTCGTGATTGTGGGTCTCTCTCACCCTCGCACGTGAGTAGACCACCTGCCTCACTTAAATCACTTCAGTACGACGGACGCTGCAATTTGGAATTGGAGAGTTCAAGCGGGGAGGGTGGTGGGGCCTTGGAGGACTTGACATTACTAAATTGTGACTCTGTCAAAGTCAAAGTCGAGTGGCTTGCCTCGTTTCCCATGCTAAGATATGTTCAAATTTTTAACTGCAGGAGTGTTGAGATGCTCTCAGTTCCTACTGCACCTGCACTTGGGATTGGGAATCAGAGTGGCATGACAACTACTACTACTACTACTACTAGTACTAGTAGTGTGATGACGTCACTTCAATCCTTGTACTTCTCGGGCTGCGATGATCTAATATTGTCTTTTCCAGCCTCCAGTCTAACGTCGCTTGGTATCTACCATTGCAAGAAGCTCACGTCGCTGCCGCAACGGATGGAATCCCTCCTTCCATCTCTTCGATCTCTGTGTCTAAGAAATTGTCCAGAAATTGAGTGCTTCCCGGAAGGGGGTTTGCCCTCCACCCTACAATTTCTTCAAATCGAAAATTGCAAGAAGCTCATGAGTCGCAGGACAGAGTGGGGTTTGGAGAAACTTCCCTTTCTCACGGGTTTGAGCATTGAGAGTCCCTGTGATGAAGTAGAGTCGTTTCCAGAGGAGGACTGGCTGTTGCCTTGCACGCTTCAATCTCTCTCCTTGTCCTCCCTTGAGAATCTAAAAGTGCTAAACTATTCAGCTCTTCGACACCTCACCTCTCTTCAAACTCTACGCTTCACTGATTGCCCTCGACTCCAGTCCCTACCGGAAGAGGGACTGCCCGCCTCCCTCACCGAACTATATATCTGGCGCTGCCCACTGCTGAAGCCAAGGTTAGAATGGGAGAAAGGACAAGACTGGCCCAAGGTTGCCCACATCCCCTGCCTGCTAGTCGATGGTGACCTAGTTCCTTGATGATGACGCCGGTTACTCCTGAGGGCTCCCACAGTTACAAGATCCTCATCATCATCTATTCATATAATTAAAGGTACTTCTTTGTTTTTCAATTTTTTCTTTTCTTCATGTTTTTGGCTCTCTCATAATACTCTAAGGCCTCGAAAGGCAAAATCACAACTAGTTAATGCATCTTTTGTTATGATTTCAGTGCGAATTGCCTGTTGTGAATAACTAGGATGTGCTGAAAGGACAGTTGAGGTAGTGGTCTTTACTGATGCAACAATCTCATTATATATTACTTTCTAGCTACAGATTTCACCATTTGTATTTCTTTTCAACTTTTTTTAAAAAAAATAAATAAATAAGAGTCCATGCTTTTGGTTCATTTCTGTGCTGTAGATTCCAATCAAGTAAGGCCACCAACTCAAGCAGACAAATGCTTTCCTCGTTAAAGAAAACCTTCAATGTTCTATAAGGTATTTCCAATAGTCAGACTGTTCTTAAACTTGCCAAGTGCATTCTATGCTTTCTTTGATGCATTCAATAATTTTTTGTTTGAAGCTATAAGCTTATTTTGCTTGACTTGTTAATGTGCTTGTTTTATAATCCTTTTAATTCTGCTTTAAACTATAAAACACAATTTGCTTCTTATAAGGAGCAGTCATAAAGTGCTCTAATCTTGTCAAAATTTGATGTATCTGCCATGACATGGATTGCTCTCTCCCAGTCCAGGTGATGCACCTTTCTTAGTATTCTAAGGACCATCATTGCTCTCATCTTCAGCCATTGAAGAATTGGGGCTGGTGACCTCCCTTTTTATGCTAGAAATCAAGAACTACTAATTGCTGACAATACATTTGGAGTACAGAAAAGAAGAAGATTGGCACAAGGTAGCTCATATTTCAAGGATGTCAACAATCAACTTTTTCTGTGATCAGTTGTGCACTTTTAGTTTAAATTTTTTTTTCTTCATTTTTTCTGTATATTGTAGTTTGTTGGCATATCAATATGCTTCCTTGACATCAAGATCTATGCTTTCTCTATGCCACAGTCATGGGAACTTTTAAAAATGTTTGAACACTACTAAGTACGATGTAAGGCAAATATATTGCAAGTATTAGTCAACTCTAATTAGGGGAACTGTTACACACCCAGTCTATATGAGTATTTGTTCCTGATGAGATCATTGTACCTTCACTTTTCTTTTCTTTTTTTTTGTTAATTCTTGAATTTCCTTAATCTCTTCTGTATTTTCATGCTACTGCAAGACATCTTTCCTAAGATTTCTTGAATTTAAATGCTTCCATCCTATTACGCATTTTTAACTATTGTGGCAATTTCTTTTGCATCTTTTATTTATAATTTGAGGTTTACTGATTAATTGAAAAATTTTTGTTGCTAAGATGCTGGTAACCTCCACATATCTTTTAGCTTTCTCGGTTTTCCATGTAGCAAATAGACCACTCTGGAAACCATCAACCTAAACATCACAAGCGGAAATCTATCATGCAAGTATGTTTTTCGGGGCTTAACATCATGTTCTCATTATTCCTTGCGTAAGTCTTGGCTTTCAGATCTAGAATTGTCACGGCCCTTCTAAATATAGTCTAGACTTGGGTGCTTTATGTTGAATGGGGATGCTAACTATCAAAAGGCACCAGTGCTAGCTAGAGATTTTTTTTTTTAATTCTAAATAGGTGAAAGAGTTGAGTAAATTGATTTTCAGATTGCAAGATGGGGTAAAAGAGAAAAAGAAAGAAAGGTTCGAAATAGTAGGAATGCATAATTATGTTTCTTGATTTCATCCTCATCTACTCCTTGTGTTGTCTTTTGACACTAATCATCAATCATTCTGATGATAGTTTCTAGGGAATCCTAAACATTAAACTTATTTTAGCCCTTGGTAATCAGAAAAAGAACTTTGGTGATGAACTTTTGGTGATCACAAACTTTTTCCTACTTTTATTGAAGTCCATCCTAGCAATATTGGAATCTTTGAAGTGAATTTTAGTTGAAGGCCTTGAATTTTAGTTGAAGTCCTTTAGAATTGAAAAAGGACTTCTTTCTGGCATGTAAACATCTTAAACCCTATGATGCATCAACTTGGTCTTCAGAATTGAAAAAGGACTTCTTTCTGGCATGTAAACCTCTTAAACCCTGTGATGCATCAACTAGATCAAGCTTAGTTATTCAAGTGAAAATATCTAATCAGGTTGTCTTATTACTGGATGAAAAGTGATGCTTCAATATCTTGACTCTTGGAGAACTTGGTTAGTTGATCTTGGGTCCTATAGATGTCAACAGTTGTTTCATATCCAGAGTTGGCTGGCTTCTTTTGAGCTTAAGCTGAGAGGATACCTGGTAAGAGCCATATTATCACCGTCATATGTTTTCAGTCATTGATACCTTACTACTTAGCAGGATGTTTTATGTCATTTGAATTTCCTGTGTATTCCATATCATATGAAGTTCAGTAAAATCTTCAAGTCGCATTAGTTATGTTCAGTTATCTGCTTCTTTGTTGCTCTTTTCACCGAGCTTTCTTCAAAATATTCATTTAATTTTATATATCATAAGACATGTTAAACAAGACCAAAAAGTTGAAACAGGAAGAAATTGTGGAAATGAATGGAGGAAATGATAAATTGAAGGGATATGGCACAGCCTAACAGCTTCTTTGTCTCAAACACAAATTGTCATGGGTTTCAGTAATGTCATCCTTTGCTTATTCGTCTTGGAAGGCATATTTCCTTTTTTGAGTACTTTGTTAATGCAAGATGTATTGGGGGTACCAAAAAAAATCCTTTTCTTTATGGTTTTATCTCTGTCATAAAGATTGTTCTTAGATTAAAATGTTGCATACCACTAAGGTTATCAATTCCTGTATGTCCTTCACTCTTTTTGTGAATAAATATGCTATGCAGAATATCTATCCGGACATTTTTCCAAGTTAATACTTCCATTAGCTTGTACTCCTACTCCTATGTTAAACTATTGCAGTGTTTCCTTTTGCATCTTCCACTTCTAGTAAGATGTTGGTTTCCTTCAAATATTTTTGGCTTCCTCAGTTTTTCATTATCCCTTGCATTAAGGTAATGTTTCTTCCTATAGACTTGACATGGCCCTTTCTGAATATAGTCCAGACTTGTGTGCTTTTTGTTGGTTGCAATGGTATTTTACCCCTTTTGACTTGGTAGCATTAGGCATGTAAAAGGCACCATTGCTAGATATTTATTTGTGTCTAATCGTAAATAGATGAAGAGTTCATAAAATTAATACGGAGAGAGAGTAGAAAGGGGTGCAAAAACAAAATGAGCCCAAAATCAGTGATGGATATTTGTGTTGATGACAGTTATGACTATATTTCATTCTTATCTACACCTTGCATTCGTGTGATTGCTGTGTAAATTTTCAACTTTCCAAGATCCTTCTACACAAAGAGGGTATAAACATCATATGAGTAACTTTTTGAAACTAACTATCAACAATTCTTATACTAATAATTGATTGAGAGTTCCAAAACATAGAACTTCAGGTCACTTGTTTTAATAATAAACATAAAGGAAGCATACATACTGAAGAATCAAATTTTCTGAAAAGGAAAAGACAACTAATTTGAAGTGGTTTCTGCTATCTCTTCCCCTTGTATGCTTTTCCTCATGGAGTACCATTGACAGCATTCTATCTTTGGTATAAATTGTTTAGTTCTGTATTTGCTGCACAATCCATCTCTAATACTCTGCTCCACTGCTACAAATATTTTCATATTTACCCCATGCACCGAGATATTCTAGGTATGTTGCACTTTGCGTTCATTGTAAATATTTTCATATATTCTTGTAGACCTTTGATAAATTGGAATGCATTCCTGTAATTCAAGCACTGTTCTTGAAACAACTGGTACTTAAAAGAGGTCATTCCATGAACAGCAAGTGCGGGATCACCTGCAGTTGCCTTTCCTGCTCCTCCTCTTTCCACTTTCTCCATAGGAAATGGACAAAAATTTGAAAGGCAAATCATTGTTATGTTTGATAATTCTTTGCAGAATTGGGGCTATGATTATTTTGTGCCTCTTTTCAGAAGTACGTATTGCAAGGAGTTCAATTTGCTGCTTGCAAAGATGCAATCCTTCCTCGCGCATTAATGTTCAAAAATGTGGGAGCATCCTGTGGCTGAGAGCATTTTAGCTCGATGTTGCCTCTAGACTGCAACCATACCCTTTTGATGGTGGATATCCAGAGTTTCCCCTCTCGCTGAGAATCCAAGATTAGTGGCACCGATGAAGAAGAGTCGCTTCCATGATACTGGCTGCTGTCTTGCACGTTGCACCCTTACAATCTCTCACTTGGAGCAGCATAAGAGCTGAAGAACAATGACCTACAAGCGTCTTCAACACTTAACCATTTTGAAGATATGGAAATAGCTGACTGCTTTCAGCTCTAGTCGCTGCAAAAAGAGTGGTTGGCAACTTCCCGGCTTCCCTTATGCATGAAAAATGTGGTATTCATTGCTCAAATTACTATACAAGGGCAGAATGGGAGGGGAAAGATTGGCCTCAGGGTTTCTGATGTAAACTGCATAGCTTTCAATAGTGAACTAAATAGAATATTGCTTAGAACTTGATTGAGCTTGACCTCAGGGGCCTCTATCAGATTCATTTTCTTCGAATGCTCCGATGCCTCAAATCACAGGAGAATCATTTCCTGTGCATACCATCCCACCTTTCTGCTGAAAATCTCCTCAACTTGTTCTTTAGTTCTTGTTTCTCTTTCGGGATTTTTCTCTGTTCATGGCCAACCTTGCAGAACATCTAATTGTCTACTCCAACGATGTTATTGAAAAAGTGCAAGCCACATCTTAGTTCTTGCCTTGCATTTGCAAAATCGGGAGTTTTTCAACTTTTGAGATTAATTTCTTCTTCCTTTTTGGTGCATTCCTCCGGAGTCACTTTTTACATTGGATCATAGAAAAACTTTTCCTTTCTCTTTGCAATTAACAATAGGGCTACATTTTGTAATTCCTTTGCATTTTCTTATTTGATTTCATAACTTAGTTTTTGGACACTCCTGGCATATTTTCGTTTCAATCATATTACTGATGTGAATTTGGGAAGTATTAACATGATTATGTCTGCATTCAAACTTCGAATCATCACATCTACTAGGAAATGGAAATTAGTGTTAAAGAACTAAACGAATAGCAGATTGTGAAAATACAGAAGGAAAGTTAAGACACAAATATTTACTTTTCAGTGAAGATGTGGCTTGATTGTCATGTCAAATAAGTATTTGCTTCACCTAGTCCAGTCAGCAGTTTAAATCTACTACTTTTGACGACTTCTCTTCAACATTTGTCAAGTACCATATTCGATTTGTTTCTTGTATAATCTACACATCTTTTTTGTTAATGAAAATTGTTTACCTCAACAGATTATCCATTTTGTCACCTCAATGAAAATTGTTTACCTCAACGAATGGGACAAGTTCGTTAACATGGCATTGTGCATTTTAAATAAATATCTTGTGTTTAATCAACATCTATTATGAGGAAGGATTAAATGCTCAAGAATTCAGGCGTTTGTTGAACTTCAAAATCTTCATGGAAAACTTACTTATCAGAAAAGAAATGTTGGAGTAATTAACCACCCTTGCAAGGATAGGAAATGACCAATCAATACTCTGTCCTTAAATGATACTGACATTCAGCAAAGTGGAAAGATTTGGGATGCTTAACCCTATCCATCAAGCTTGTTATCTGTACGGCCTTGTATAGATACAAATTTCCTAGTCTCATAACCTGCACCAATCTGTGCTACACAGAAACCCTTCTATAGATACAAATGTCCTAGTTTCAGAACCAGCACCAATCTGTGCTAAAAGGAAACTTCAGACAGGAAGCTGCTAGTGTTAAGAAAAAGAGCTTCTACTTCAATCGGTGTCTAAATGCCTAATCAAAGAATCTTTGCATAATACAATCAAATCACAATTACACCAACGTAGAGAAAAGATAACATCCATTAAGTATTCTGATATCTACCAGAAATCCCACCACATAGAGAGCTACTCAGGGGTGCTATTATACAACCACCAAAATGTTGAAAACCGCACTAGTGAAATAGATATTTATGTACATCAATCAGTGCTCTCATACGTGGAGGATACCATATACTATAGAGGACATTTTTTTTTCCCTTTCGAGTACAAAAATATCTACAGGTTCATACTTCTCTATAGAACAGAGTGTTAACCTGATTTATGACTATATTCTCGGAATATTCAGTACTTCAGATGTGTATTAACCCAGCCAACCAAGCATAGTTCTGTCATAAATTTAACTGAAGCAGAAGTTCTATAAGACTTGACAATCGGGAAGGGCATAATTGAGATCTTGCCTTGGCTCTTGATTACTCTGCTTGAGATGCAGATGAAAGCCTTGTTTCCACGGAGTCCATACCATTTCTTTCTGCACGTCCATTAGCTTTACAAGCAACAGTTGCAGACTGGCAGTTTCCTTCCCAAGATGAAGCTCCCATTTTATCACATCCACCAAAACCACCATCCTCTATGGATGAATCCCCGTGAGGATGGAAGCAAGTTAAATCATTCTCACACTGAAGCTCCATTGCCAGACCAGAAAATTGCCTCCCAGAATCCCCTTCTTTAACTTTAGTGCTTGAAGTACACTGCTTTTGTAAGGGATAAGCCCCCAATTCAATATCAATCTTCCCTCTAACATCGAGCAAAAGGCTTCTAAGCCTCGAGATTTCTGCTTCAAGAATAGCTTGCCTTTGCACTTTCCTAATCAACTGCTGGTTTACCAGTCTCAGTTTCTTAGCTTCCTCTTCCAAGTAAGCTGTTTGTGCCTTTTTCTTCTCCCTATATTTCCTAACAGCTTCTCTATTTCCAGAAGACCTCCTAGTCTTTGATGTTGACTTTCTACTATCACAAGGACCATCTACTTTCTCACTAGGATTTTCTACTCTCTCAGATGGAATGACTTGGGTATGAGTATGGTAACATGTGTGAGTATGTGCAGCATCAGGGCCAGGAGGGTTGCAAGTATGTGTGTGAGTACATGTTTGGGCATTTCTTAACAACTCATCAAGAAATGAATCCACAGAGATTGATGCTTGAACACTGCTAGATGAATCGGAATTAGGAACCAAGACAGGGTGTGAAAGCTCTACCTCTCTATCATCCATCCTATCTTATTTCCTCAACAAACAAAAACTGCAGGGCAACCTGAAAAAAGCTAAAATTCTTATAAGATCAGTAAAACTTCATAAAATCCAAGAAATCAACGAACTTGGAAATTTGAGCAAGACACAACCAGAAAGTATCTAAACAAAAGACGTGCAAGATAGAAGGATAAAGAATTTCACATAGATCATTTTTCAAAAGCAAGGATAAAGAAGCTCAGCCAAGATAGAAGAATTCATACGGTTTTCGCAGGTAAAACTAACACTGAGTTTGAATCTTTACCTCTAATTAGGAAATAACCCTTTATCAATGAAGAAAAGCAAGCACCAGTTATCTAACAAGAAAGGCAAAGCCCAGATGGAAATTCTTGACAGCAACCCCAGAGGCAAGGATAAAGTCAAGATTCTATACTAAAATTTTTTTTGAAGGAAGTGGTAAAGAGAATCTGAAGTCAGGTCGGACAAGCTGAGAGAGTAACAGAAAAGGGCATCATCTATGGTGATCCAGGTAGAATAAGAAAAGTCAAAACACAAAGGTCCATTATTTTTCAATTCTAATTTTATTTTTCAGTCACACTTGTCTTCTTCATAGGCAAGTGTAACGTTCTAGTTGTTTCTCCTTAGAGGCAACTGAATTTCGTGGCCTAGTTAATTGTGTGAGGTTTTATCCTATACGAAAACCAGCTGATGTTCCTAAATCAAAGTTACCGTTAAAAACAGTGTACACACTTCTAATATTAATATAAATTGAAAAATGAATCAAATTACTCTGTATTCAAATTGAATTTGAATTGATAAAGATTTATTCGAATTATAATCACCAACTAATCAACTTACTATAATAACATTCTGTGTTTAATATAATTTTTAAGTCCGACTCGAGTTTAACTCAACTAAACATAAAATTTGAAATGTAAGCGTAAAAACTAAAAATTTAGTTTAAGCGATGATCATTTTGAAGCTATCACAGCAGTATAAATTTACTAGAAAATCCAAGTTACAGAAATGCAAAATTGACTATAAAAATTAGCTTTTTACTGAGAAATTTGTCAGCTGGAAAATTAAAGCTCTTTTTTCTTCTCTGGTTATTTTCCTTATGATTGTGTGTTGTCTCGTGGAACACTTGTATAATTTCTATTGGAGGGGGTTAGGATGAACATTAGTATCTTTTCTCCCTTGCTTTTGGGCATGGTTTTTGTGTCTTTTGCACATTTTGCCACTGTGAGAGCTATGATATTACTGATATTGTGTATCTCGTTCATATAGTTTTTGCTCCATAATTTTGTTCAACAGTTTTTGACTTTTGCCTTGCTATGCAGATGGGAAATAATCACGTAGATTCCCAAATCTTCATGATCATTACCCCAAACACATGAATAAATTGAGAATTTTGGGTCAAGGAGCTTTTCCAATCGGAAATGGTAGTTCTGCTCATAGGATTTTGCATCCCAGAGTTCGTGTTGAAGCTAACAACATTTTGTCCAAGAATCAAATTTGTGACTTTGATCAAATATTTTCATGATAGTATCCAGTGCGAATTCCTAGTTTTGAAGCTGCTTTAAGAGCTCATAGCAAACTCCAAAGTTCCTGGAAATATGAGGCTGGCCCTCGAGTAAGAAGCCTATCAGAGGCGAATCAATTGATGAATATGCTTTGCAAGTATGTGGTTTTGGTCCTGCTTTAACTCACTAATTTTGAAAGGATGATGCAATTTAAGATTACTGGACTGTAGTAAAAGAACCTAGAACCCACCAAGAACATTTACAATGCGGTAATGATCGTACAATCCTGGAACAAAAGATCGTAGTGTACTAGGCACAAGTAGCTATGTATCATATACCAAGCAGATTGATAAGGTTGTGGGTAATCAATTCTTTTCTGCTCAACTACTGCTTTGCTTGGCTTATCACCTGTATTAATTCTACTTTAGTTGAAAAATCTGCACTTGAATCAGAAAAGCTATCTCATGCATTTGGCCGACAAACCAACGGTAACTTCAACTATAAAGGGGTCAATGGAAGGCACATCATGCACACAGGGAAAAGGTGGATATAAACACAACACCGAGCGTCATAGCTGCTGTAGCCGACAAATATTTCAGGCAACTGATGAAGAAGTACTAGCCAAAAACGCTTTTCAGGTTACTATTCAACAACCTACCTAAAGTGAGACGTATCATACAACTATTTCAATACAACTGCTGCATTTCTAAGGGCCAAGTACCTCTGGACATAATCATTAGGAAGGGATCTTATGACCTTGAAGACCTCTGCATTAGCATAACGAAGTTTGGTCCTTGGATCAAAGTAAGGTGCCTGCAAGGAAGAATGGAAGCAGTTGTGTCAAATTATGGATGAATAAGCAGTTAGGGGCGTAACTCAAATGTGGGCAATGCTTATATTATGAAGACGTTAAAATGAGAGCTCAGATGAATCTAAATACAAGAATTAGTTATGTACGACAGCAGCTCAGACCAGGTAAAGAGTACCTGCATCTAATTATATTACATCAGAGCCATCTAAAACCAAAATCAGCATCCACTGAAACTGAATCTCAATTCATTTGCCAATCTAACGTAGAA
This sequence comes from Coffea arabica, assembly GCF_036785885.1. Lineage (NCBI taxonomy): Eukaryota > Viridiplantae > Streptophyta > Magnoliopsida > Gentianales > Rubiaceae > Coffea > Coffea arabica. Next base: position 32,484,155 of record NC_092313.1, read on the forward strand.
CACTCCTAGGTGCATCAACAATTCTGTATGCCAGGAACATGGCTAAGACAATGCAAAAGATTAACGTAACCCACAATTAATCCTTAGATACATGGATACTCAGGAGACCACAAGCTGCAACTAGAATTTCTCACAAAAAAATTTACCTCAATAACCCTAGTAAAATAACTCATAATACAGCATGCAATTCATCATTATCAAAAAGCTTGGTTAGTCTACATTAGATAAACCATTTGCTACAAATATTTCCATGCCCTGACATGAAAAAGCAAATGGTTCCACCAAGTTCAATCAAATGTTGCTTTACAAACCATACAGCAACTGCAGATTCCATTTTCCATTAAATATTGCTCAAAAACATAACCCGAAAAATATTTGGCTTTTGCCTTTGCCACATTGGCAAAAAAGACCAAAAAATCACTTTGAGACCAAAAAAGACTAACACAAATATTTTAACAAGAATTCGCAGCAGATACTAACAACCCAGCAAAATCTATGCCTGTTTGAGATCCACCCACCAATTCGTGAAGGCCCACATGAAGTTCTATTTCTCCACTGACACGTGTTAGAGAAGAGAGATGAGAGGAATTAATTTGTCTGCTACAGTGAGAGGAGTCAGAGGAAAAATTGAAGAAGAGGAAGGGCCCCGGAAGGAAAGCATTTTTGGAAGAGGAGGTGGTTGGAACAGCTTCTTCGGTAGAGTTACCCTGTAAGTCCCTGCAAGTTGTTTTCCATTGCATCTGGCAAAACTCATTTTGTCGGGAAAAATTATCCCAAGATTTTATGCAACCAAACACCAAAGAATTGGGAAACCATTTCCCATAAATTGTTTTACATCCAAATGTAGAAGACCATCAATTTTTTATATTCCCTAGGATCAGATTAGAGTCAACCTTCGAAACTCCATCCTCTACCTAGAGTAGCGCAAGGTTGTTTCTGAAAGATGTTAGCTCAGATTTGCGCAAGTATAAAACAGCAAACTGAGTGCTGTAAGGTATCATTTCAAAAGTAGGTAGAGAGAAACTCCAAACTCTCTCTGGAGAAGAAGGAATTATACACAGGAACACACCCCCAAATTTAGGTGTTCACCATGTAGAAGATTAGTAACCTTCTTTATGGGCTCCAAATAAGTAATCTACCTCCTTTTCAAGACAGGTAACAAGATAAAACCTACTACTGAAAAGAGATAAACACAAAAAACTACAATTGAGACACCAATGGATAAGAAATCAAAATCAGGTCATCCAGTTTAGAAAACAGATTTACAGAAGCAAGATACGCAATGGAATAGTGGATGTCAATTTGAGGAACATTCAAGGACAACTAAATTTCACTAAGGGACAACACTGACCAGCAGTTTATCAATATCTAAAATCTGGTTGATGCAGAAGAACAGGAAAGCAGAAAAACTTCATAGCAACATCAGAAAGTATACCATCACAGTTCCCTAACTGCCCTAAGTGCTTAGAAAACAACTCACACACACACACACAAAAGGAGTGCCACTAGGGAAAAAAAAATCAACCCTGCACAGCTAAGGCACAATATATGGGGCCTATGTGTTCTGATAACAATCAGACTCAAATACATATATAAGTTAACCTTCAACTCCAAAAAAATTTTAAATACGTGTATACAGACTGCATCTACAAATTGGAACTTCCCAATTTTCACATCTAATCATCTTATGTTAATGTCACATACAGAAAAATGGAAAACACTCAAATCCATGAGAATCAATCAACTAAAGTTAGATACGAGGAAATAGAGGCAACCACAAACAATGTGTGACCATTTTGGGAAGTATATTGTCAAAATTTCACGGCTTCATGATACCATAAACTTTCTTCTAAAACATCAAATGATAAAAGCTTACACAGGAAAGAAATTTACAAAACACTCAAAGCCAAAGTTGACAAGGGCAAAAAGGAGAATAGAGAAAAGCATCGGAATGATTTCTTATTACAAAACAATCTTACATGCAACTAAAAGATCTATTCTCAGATAATATCACTTAATTTTGCAAAGTTAAAGTTATCAAAAATAATGATCTATGATCACCGATTTCCATAATTCAGAAATTAGGCAAACTAATTTCTATGTGTACTTGTGCCAATATCAGTCATCAGAGACGACATAACAGTGCTAAAGAATTTCCACATGGGAAGAAACAAAAAGTAATAGAAAAAAACACAGATAAATAAGTTAAAAATTAATACCTCAAAGCCGGTTATATCACAAATTCTTTTGCATGGATGCATTGGAGGAGGTGATTCAATATTAACATCTGGAAAAAATGCCAAAATCCCAGTAGGAACAAAAAATGTTAATAAACAATTTAAATAAATGCATCTCAAAGAAAATGAAACAAAATGCATAACAAATCACGACTCTTGACAAACAAGAACTTTGAATAAAAGAAAATAGAAAGAAAAAGAATCTTAGTTCATGTTTACACTGTTGTTTCAAAATTCAAAATTGTTGAAGCATAAGACAAGGAACATTCAAAAAAAAAAAATTCATCATCTGTTTTAGCAGAAAATTTAATGCATAATACAAGCCGAGTCTGCAGAGATGGAATCAGGAATCGAGATCGACCAAAAACTATAATCACAACACAAAATTCATGAAATGGATGCTATTCTAACATAAAAACTTAAAATAAGTGAGCTACAACTAAAATTCTAGCTGTCCTCATTCTCATCTGTCAACATCAATTTTTGAAGAATGGGACTACAGTCTACTGTCTTCTAATAAGACACTCTTTTTTGCATACGGCAAATGGTGTCATCTAAAAAAAATTTAGTCAGATTTGGTTCTTAATTGTTTTCAACAATAATTTTGAAGTTGTGAACTCTGTTTTATTGTTATTGGCTATTAAAATCAGTACATAATCAAGAAATTTGTTGATCTCATCTTTAACACTCCTGCAGTGCTTGTACCATCAAGAACCTAACCAATAAGACAGCCAGATGCCCTGTCTTAAAATCATTACTTTCAGTTAACCCAGGGTAATTCCAGATGAGCTCTGCTCGATCAAATATCTCCTCTCTGGTTTTTCTATTTAGCCAAATTATCATATTCAGTTTCCCAGTTCATCATTTTTATTAATGCAATTATTTTGCAAATCAAAATTTCTCTGTACAGGATTTCTTTGTAAATAAGTTGATTGCTAATAGTTTTCTAGGAAACATCAAATCCCTTTAAGCATCCCTATAAATTGGCCTCTTAACACACACTTGCTGTACCTGAACGTCCAACATTTTCAACAAAGCAAACAAGAAATAGGGAAGTTCAATAAACAGTTCTAGACTTCCCCGCAAATAACATCCACCAAAGCACATAAATCTAAAAAGGTAGATACCCTTTTTATCCCCTCAGAGCACTCATATCCTAAGACGGTACAATTAATCAAGAACTTAATCACCAAGAATTCGAGCATAAAAAACTGAAAGGTCCCCATGAATTGGGCAATTCAACATCATAATCAATTAATTAAACAACATAAGCGCCTCATTAGAGTAATTGGGAACTACTCACAGTTGGGTTCGTCAGGGGGATAGTTCTGATAATTCTCAGCTTGAATGATCTGCTTGAGATGTTTCCAGTGCCTTCCTCTAGCTTGACCCTTTGGATACTTTTCATACATCTGAACCCTCTTGAAATTCAGGTGAGTCGGCAACACAATCTCAGCTTCAACCACTTCTGCCTCCATCTGTACAAACTAAACTAATTGCCCTCATGGATAAAGGTTTTCAAGATTTATATCTGCACGGGCAGAACCCAACCCCCCCCCCCCCCCCCCCCCCTCAGTTTAGGTCAATCCCGATTAGCAGCCAAGGAATTTTGACAATTTTCATTTATGGTTATTGTTTTGGCCCCCTAGAATTTTAGACAAATTTTATTGCCCCCCTTCATTTAACTTTTGCCTTGGGAAAATTTTTTTTTAACTTCTCTAAACATTTCTTTTACGGTTATTAAGTTAGTTGATCTACAAAAAGTATGTAGTATTTGAAATATATTTCAATATGTAACACAATTAATAGTTGTAAAGAATATTTTGCATTTTAAAGTAAAATTTTGTGATATGTTTATGAAAGATAGATTTTTTTTTCCTTTTTTTTTGTGTAGGATGATAAGAAAGAGAAGATAAAAACGTGAGTTACTACATAAATTTATCATACTAATGCATATTATAATTCAATAGTGGGCATATGACTTCTTTATTATGTTTTGTAGACTTAATTTTATTAGTGTTTTCCTAAAATTATCTTCGTAATAAAGAGCCTTTTGTTAGACAATTTTAGTATAAAACATTTTTTATTAAATTGCAATTGGATAGTAAGGCAATGAAATGGAAAAAATTAACAAGAAATTTATAATTTTCAAAATTATATTTGTAAAAATAAAACTCACCTTTTATTATTTCACCCCTTGCCTAAAAATCTTTGTTACACCACTGGGTATGCGTATTGTTATCGGGTAAAAAGAGAAATGCAAAGACATATCATCATCTGCTGAAAAGTTTAAAAAAAATAATGCAATGGACATTACACCATCTATTATATCGCTGCATACCCTTAATAAACATCCTGTTTTAATCCTTCTTCTTTTCTCTTAAGTTCCAACGGCTACTTACTCGGTAGAATATAAAATATAATACGAAAAAAAAACGAAATCCAACTAAAAAATGGGATTTTATGATTTTTTTTTTTGTTTTTCTATTATGTACTGTTATTAGGGTTAAATGCCCTCTGCACTTTGACCTCAGTTGCATGTTGCCCCCTGAACTCATAAAATAAGCACTTTACTCAGTATTTAATATTTTAAGACAAAAGTGCCCTTGTTATTTTATTTTATTTATTTTTTATTCATTCATTCTTTTATTTTTCCTTTTTCACTACTTTCTTTTATTTCTTATTTTTCTTCTTTTGCTACTTTCTTTTTTCCACTTCTATTATGTCACTATTTTGTTTCAGTTTTCTATTCGTATTATTGTAATATTGTAATTAGTTTTTCTTATAATTTCATTCTTACTTTATTTATTACCACTATTAGAAATTTCAAGATAAACTGTATAGTGTAACAAATTAATATATCCCTATCATAATAAAAAATGTGTATATTAGTAATAATTTGACCATTTAAAGAGTATTAGCAAATTAGAATTTTAAATTATTTAATATTTAAAAGTATATCCCAATAATAAAGTAATTAATATTTTTGTTTACTTTTATTTTATATATAGCTGATTAGCAAATATGTTATTACGATTTGAATTTGTTCCTATTGTTATTAAAAATTAATTTATTCTAAACTCTAGACGTATTGATTTAAGTAATATATGAAATAGTTATATGCATAAATGGCATATATTTTGTTATAACATAGACTTTATGATAATTATTATTTCAAATAACAAAAGTAAAAAAAGATAGAAATAAATAAAAAATAAGTTCAAGAAGATTAAAACTAATATATGGATAATAATAGCAAAAACAACAAAGTAACTGATCACATGAGACAAAGGAAAAAAATTTAAAAAATACAAAAGAAAAGGACAAAAAAAGAGAAAAAATAAAATAATAAATAATATGGAAGGCACTTTATCCCAAAACATAAAATAGGGAGGTAAAGTGCCTATTCATTGAATAAAAGCGTAAAATGCAATTAAGGATAAAGTTCAGGAGGTACAGTGCTTTTAATCCTTGTTTTTAAATCTGTTGTATATTGTTTTCTAACTTACCTGTAGTAGTTGGAACTTAAGGGAAACAAGAAAAACTTAAATGGGATGTTCATAAAGGTTATATAGTGATATAATAGATGGTGAACTAAGTTTAGTTTAGTCTTTTAATTATGTCATGAACTATATTCAGTCCCCGTTTGGAGTTGTGGTATTTGTAGTGTGAAAAAAAAAAGAACATTTTTAGGTATTAAAAGTACTTTTAGGACATTTGGTTAACATCATCCCATAAAATTAGAAGTGGAACTTTTTCGTATTAAAAGCATTTTTAGCAAAAACTCAAATTTGATGCTTTTAGAGTTGTTTTTGTGATTTAAAAAATAAAATATTAAATTTAATCCTTTTATCCTATATTATGAACTAAATAAAGAAATAAATACATTTAAAAATTTTCAAATTACGCATTATCTAATATAATAAGTACTTATTGAATTATGTTTTCAAACAATGTATTTAGAAGCACTTAAGCATTTGATAAGTACTTTTATTAAAAATTATATTGAAAAAAAATACTTTTTTGTAAGCCAACCCCAAACGGGCCCTTAGTCCCCCCAAGTTTTAAGAATAAACAAGAAGTTTCAAAGAAAAAAATATGAATAAACGAAGAAGTTAAATGTGTTAACCATTTATTTACCAAAAAATTTGAAAGGCTAAACAAATTCCATCTTGCCAAAGATAACGATAACAAAAAGATGCCAGTGAATAGCTTTAAATTTCATCTTATGTCCCTTCATATCCTCCAACACAATTGTCTTTAACAAAAAAAAAAAAAAAACTTTCTTAAACTCGGACAGTACAAGTCGGTCCGACTAGTTAAACTGAAAATTGGTTAGGTATTTGATCCAAATCTCCTCCAAAAGCGGGTCCAGCTGGCCAGGATTTCTTTTTCCTTTTTTTTTTGGCTGCTGATTTCTGTTCTTCCTAAATTTTCTTCATCTCTAAAGCCCTAATTTCGCCATGTTTGGCACTTGAGTTTTTTGCCAAGTTTGTCTGCTGCAAGTTTTTTCAAAACTTTAACTATAGTGATCTCAAAAAATTTCTTAAAGTTTTTAAACTATACATTTTAAAATATTAAAAAAAACATACTTCAAAAATTTTTTTAAAATATTCGACAGTAAGTTATAGTAAAATTTTAGACAAACACCCAAAAAACTCATAACATATTTGAAATCTCAAGGAAAAATGTTCAAAAATTTTGCAAAAAGGAAGGAAAAAGATAGATCTATCAATCTTGAATTGTCATCTTCCAAAGATTTATAGTTCTACATAAAAAAAAAAGAAAAAAAGAAAGAAAATAATAAAAAGGAAAGACGGATTAGGGCCTCACAAGTTAAAAAGTTTCTAATAAAAATCGATTGATGTAAAACCTACAACTATTGTGGAATCTCCTATATTTTTGGTATTATCACTAAATTAGTTACAATAAATTGACAAATACAAATTTACACTAAAGTTGTATGAGTTTATACAAAAAATTATAGGTTTTACAGCCACCGCTTTGAATTGAAAATTTTTTAACTTGTGAACCCTTGATCTGGATAAAGGTGGTGGGAGCCACCGGAGGAGAACGGCCTATGCCTCTTCAGAGAGAATGAACAAAAATGGAAATCATCAAAAAAAAAAAAAAAAAATTCAGAGGAATCTGGAAACTGTCGCGTGATGATGAGTGCTATAGAAGGATTTGGGGCAGGGTTTACGGTTAAGGGCCAAGATTTGCTCTCAAAATTTTGTGCGGCTGAGATTACACCATGTAACTCGATTTCCGCGTCAAGTGTGAGGTCCATCACTATCTGTTCTGAAAATACATCATGTGAAAAAAAAGTTACACGATGTACAAAAAAAGTTACGCGCAGTTGATAATGACCAAAATTGCCCGCAACCGTCCGTGCCCCGAGTCCGCTATAGAAGAAGATGAGGAATTGCCTTCTAAGTTTAGAATTTTTATAGTATTTCGTTTTGACCCTCCATCTTTTACATAATCCAAAATATACTACCAAACTTTTTTTTTTATAATTTCTCTATGCGACTTTACCTTTTGTATTTTGTACAAATAAGCCTCAATGTTGCTCTAGATTTATCCTCTTAAAAAATTTTAGGCTCATCAACGTACATTTGAACTTTAGAACCATTAACAAATTAATTTAAAACTTGACATTTGTGTTTTATTTAGGCTTAATTCTAAAATGCCCCTTATAATGTATTTTAGTGGCAAATTACTCCTTGTGTTCATGAAATACACAAATTGCCCCCTCTAAATTATGAAAAGACAGTTATGCCCTTATGTGCTTATTTCTTTGACATTTTCAACTTTTTGGCATTGAAAAACTAAATTTGTATACCAAAATTGGAATACAAAATATAACCTTTTGCCTCTGCATTTATTTATTTTTATATAGAAAACTATTATATTAATAAGGGCAAAGTTTCATGAATGATTAAGCTAAAGGGTAAAACCATCTTACAGTTTTTTTTGGGGTTAAAGAAAATCTTATAAATTTACTCTTAAGAAAATTTTTTCTTGTTTCCTCATACTCAAAACTCAAGAAAAATCATCAAAATTTGATTGATATAAAACTCCAAATTTTTATTTGAAGTGTTTTTAGGGTCCAACCAAAATGTTTTCTTCATAATAAGTTATTATGAGTAAGTTTCTAGAGTTGTGTAAATTATACCTCATTCTTTTAATATGTTATAATTCTTGTCAAAATCATGTAGCACTTAGTTTAGTAAAATTTTCATCTAAAATAACTAAAACCAATATGCCAAAAATATAATGATCATATGTGTAATATCATGAAAAAAATATAGCAAAAATGTTATTTGAAACTAAATTGTAGTAGGAAACTACCTTAGCTTAAGTGCTACATGATTTGGACAGAATTATAACATAGCAAAATTAAGAATAATGTTACAACCCTCTGGAAATTCACTCATACAATGTTATTATCAAGAAAACATTTTGGTTGGACAGTGAAAACACCTCAAATAAAATTTTAAATAGAAATCTAATATTCAACCGTTACCTAGTTTGAACATCTAAAAAAAAATAGTTGAAATTGGAAACTTTTAATTTTACGATTATACTTTAGAATTCAAAGGCTTTATTTGGATTGAAAAATTTGATAAAGGATTTAAAATCCACCCAAATTACTCAAATGTGATGGAACATTTGTGCGGTTCTCCCAAGCTCTTATTAACATTTAACTAATTGTCAAGCATACCGTCACTCAAATTGAATCGGCAAACTTTAGGAGGCACATGAAACTTAAATAAAGGACTATAACTGCAACGCAGTTAATAGAGTGTTGTTTTCTCAGTAAACAAGCATAACCATATGCTACTAGCAAATTTAATTCTCCAAATGGTCCTGCACAAGCCTATAAAAAAATTGTAACTATACGTTCCCCAATAAGCCCATTATTTATTATACATAAAAGGTAACAAACATAATGGGAAAATGTATATATGCTGCATGGATTGTTCGAATCTTTCTGTTTCATTGGCGCGTTTTCCGGACAGAAACTTTGAAACTTTCCTGAATTCAATCACACGCAGCATCAAGCATAAACGTCAATCTCCAGCTCAATCATTAGCTATATTTGTACCTGTCCAACCCTGAAAAATCAAGATTTATATCCATCCAAGCACACGCGGCATCACGCAGACATCAATCACCAGCTCAATCATTAGCTATATATGCCTGAAAAATCAAGATTTATATCCATCCAATTATCCCAGCCAAAAAAGAAAAAAGAAAAACCCATCAGCTTTAAGCTAGCTGCCTTGTGCCTTAAACTGCATTTTTTTTAATGAAATGGAGAAGTATTTGAGAAAGAACTTTGATGTAGAGCCCAAGAGGCCATCTGAAGAAGCTTTAAGAAGATGGCGATCTGCTGTTTGGTTGGTGAAAAACCCTCGAAGGCGGTTTCGAATGGTTGCAGATCTTGCCAAACGTGCCGAAGACGCGCGAAAGCTTGAAAATTTTCAGGTTTCACAACTAACTTTTCTGGTTTTTTACCTCTTACCTTCTTGATTATGTGACATCGTTTTCTTGTTTTTCATGATGTAATGTGTGTGATTTTTTTGGGCCACGTTTTAGAGTACTAATTGCTTATTATCTTGAATTCAAGTTGATTTAAAACATTTCTTGCTCTGCATTTGATCTTTTCTCAATTTTAATTACTTTCTACAATTATCTTTATTTTAATTTAATCCCTTTTCTTTCTTACTCAGTATTTATGTACAGAACCCTTTCCTTGTCTTTCTTCTTGCTCCACTTCTGAAATGAATGTTTACGTGTTTTTGTGGGTGTGAGTATGAGTGTTTTTTAGCTGCAACTACATAACGTATCAAATTGAGAACTATTCACTGTCTATCTTCTTCTGTGTCATGAATTTTTGGACTGACTTTTTCTTTGTTATGATTTTTATGCTTTTTTCTGTGTTTTTTGCCTTCTTCCTTTTGACCTTAGTTTGATTACTCTTATTTCACTTTGTTGTTGTTATGGAAATTGGAAAGTCCAAACAGTAAGCAACAAATTTTAAGCCTTTGGTCCATTTGTAAATCTCCTTGCAATTTCCACTTCACAATTTCACATGAGAAGAAGAGAAGAGTAGAAACTTTTGGTAAATTTCTTGAACATTGAGAGCTAGGAAAGTCAATTGTTAATAACCAAAATCAAGAAAAGGAAACGAAAAAAAAAGGGTAAAAGTTATGTGAAAATCTGGTTAATCTGAGCGTCAGACTTCAGCAGGTCTATAACAAATGTTAGAATACATAAACCTTCTAAAGCTAAAGGTTAAAACATGGAATTGTTTTTTTAGGCAAGCCCTACAATTTCAGAATTTGGACTGTTGTCCTTAATTAGCAAAATGCTTTCTGGGGGGGTCCTTAGTGAAGTATGCAAACAGCCTTTTTGGACACGGCAAAAGCAGAATGACGAGGACAACAACAGATTTTTGGTTATCATACCAATAATTGTTTGTCCATGCAGTTTTGCCATGAGTCCTGCAAAACCCAAAGCTGATCTTTAGGATTCCACCTAATTAATACAAAATCCCAAAGCTTATTAACGAGCCTTAGACTTCACTTTGGTATGGAAGAACTTTGCCTGTCATGCTGGGAACATCTTCAAAAACCCGAGTAAGTAGCCATTTTTTCAGTTTGTTGTGCTAAGAAATTTGAAGTTCTTTTCGAACACTCCTAAAAAACTACGTCTGCGGGATTATTTACTCTCTCTTATTAATCTCAAAGTATGTACTAGAGAGAATACATGTAGTCGATCTGATTTCTCTTTCTCTTGTTGGACAAAAGCAAACAAATGGAGCTTTGATTTTTTTGTGGATGTTTTCTGTTGTTTTGTTATTCTACAAGTGCTAATTTCTAAAACCTTGAATCTATTATCAATTGTCTTTCTAAAGTTTGAGAGCTAATTCCATTAGTATATGCATCTGCCTTTTAGTTGTACTCATCATGGTTTCACCTTTTGAAGTACTTTGCATATATATATATATATATATATAGTACTGGCTCCCACGGTATTGACGAATTGACAGGTATGAATTGGATAAATTTTGAGCCGCATATTTGAAATTGAAGTGCAATATCATACTCCATTCAAATTGTAGTTTGCAAGTAGCACTTTTCACATATTTGGTCCTTTGGAAACTCAATTACTTTGAATTCCTAGCAAGTGTACATCAATTCTGACAACTTATCCATGAATAAGATCTTTGCACTAGAAGTTTTGTACTGACATCCGGGTTTTGCATGAAAGGATACAAGATTGACACCGTAAAGGGTTGGAAAAGTCATACATTCTGAAAAGTCATATACCAAGTAATATTTGTTGAAAAAGACAGATGAGTTTGACACTTACTCCCGGGACCCCATTTAATTGGCTGGATTTGAAATGAGGGGGCCTAGTAAATTTTGACTTCAGAAATTAAGAGTCTATTTGGATTGCTATTTTCTGCAGTTTTTTTTTTTTAAACGAACTATAGCGATTTAATGTATATAAGGTAAAATGGTGATTCAAAAATATATTTACGGAAAAGATAAAAAAAATTTTTTTGAAAAATTGCAATCCAAACAATTCATGGTAGCAAAAAGGGAGTCCTATCTAAAGTTTTTTGAACACCATTTATGAATTATGTAATTAGGAGTAATTTACTAGAGTGCCTTAAGCTTCTTTGAATTTACACTTTTCTACTTGGGACCTTTTGATTTAGATGCATAGTATTTATTAACTGAAAATTCGTCGGTTTTTCTTTCCTCCTTTGATTGTGTTTTCCACTTATTTTCTGTCTTTCTGTCAATTTCTCTTAGTCGCTGTCTACTGATTTCACGAGGAATTTCCCTATATCAAACTGACAATAACTAGTGCTCATATCTAGGGGTGATTTACCCAGGAAATTTCATTCAATTTAATCTCTATGTCATCTAGATGGAATAAATTGTCAATTTTCTGAGCTCACTCCTTACGATATTTAACTTGAGTCAAATTCTAACCATTGATTATGGCTCCCATTTTCTTTCCTTCTTACTGTTTTCATTCAAGAAAATGAAGCAAAATCCGTCTGAGGTTTGAAGAGAAAATAGTTTTTCTCAAAATTTTTCTGCTGCTAAATTTTCGTCATTTTTAATCTATGCTGGCCTCAACTAGTCAGGAGGTAAGATGGTGTTGAGTTTCTGAAACATTTTACAGAGTGCCAGAAAGACCAAGTAGCACTGCTCTTGTTGTTCAAAAAACACACACTAAATCATCGTGATCAGTCCCTTTTGTCTGGGGAAATTATTCGTGTTGGAAATGCAATCCAAGTGTCTGAAAATTTAATAGTTAACCGACCTCCTTATGCCGCCATAAATGTCCCTCCAGCTCTGTTATTGTCAAGACTTGGGATGCATACGTAATTGCATGAAATTGTTCCCCTCGACCTTTTTGAGGTGTAAAGAGTCAAGAAATAAGTTGAAGGGTCAAAGTTGGAGGTGACCATAACTCCCCGTGAGTTGTTACCGTAAATTTGGTGGAGTTTCAGAAGTAAAGTGATCTAGTCCCCAACATCAAAAAGATTATACTTGGGTGCTTGTACTTCATGAGTTGGGCTTGATCTATCTCCCAAAATGTGGACCTTGACTTATCATAAACAGAACTTGCAGGATGCATCAGCAACTGAGATATTTGGTTGAGTATCTTGCAACATTTGGAACAATATGGTTATTTTTGTCAAGATTGAAATATTTGTTTAATAAAATGTTTAATTTCTGACTTCCTAGCTTGAGTTTCCTTGGCTTTACTCTGATACGCTTTTTTTCTTCAGGAAAAGATACGGGTAGCTTTGTACGTTCAAAAAGCAGCATTCCATTTTATTAGTGGTATGGTCTTTACTAACTGCCCCTTGCATTGTTCTGTTTAATTCAGTTTTTCTGTTTCCATTTTGTTTCTTATTCTCATTTACGTTGGGCAGGGGTTAGTCGAGGCGAGCAATACAGGACATCTGAAGAGATTAAGCAAGCAGGTTATGGCATTGATCCGGAAGAACTCGCTACTATTGTGCGGAACCATGATTTCAAACGCTTGGAACAACATGGAGGAGTTGAAGGGTGTGCAAAAAAGTTATCTGTTTCCATCCAAAATGGGGTATCCTCCAACGAAATTCATCACAGACAGAAGATATTTGGAGTAAATCAATTTGTTGAGAAACCTGCAAGACCCTTTTGGATGTTTGTATGGGATGCCTTGCAAGATATGACTCTGATAATTCTCATGGTATGTGCTGTGATCTCTGTAGGAGTTGGAATTGCTACTGAAGGATGGCCAGGAGGTATGTATGATGGTTTAGGAATAATCTTGTGTATCTTGTTGGTAGTTTTAGTCACTGCAATCAGTGATTACAAGCAGTCGTTGCAATTCAAGGATCTGGATAGGGAAAAGAAAAATGTAATTGTTCAGGTTACCAGAAATGGAAGCAGACAGAAGGTATCTATACATGAATTGGTGGTCGGAGACATAGTTCACCTATCCATTGGAGATCTAGTTCCCGCAGATGGGATGTTTTTATCAGGTTATAGCCTGTCAGTTGATGAATCAAGCCTTTCAGGTGAAAGTGAACCGGTTGATATAGGAAGAGAGAATCCTTTTCTTCTATCTGGTACTAAAGTGCAAGATGGATCTGGTAAAATGCTTGTGACATCAGTTGGCATGATGACTGAATGGGGAAGATTGATGGATACTTTAAATGAAGGGGGAGAAGATGAGACACCATTGCAGGTGAAGCTAAATGGGGTTGCAACTATTATAGGAAAGATTGGTCTGACTTTTGCTATTTTGACATTTTTGGTGCTCACATTTAGGCTTATAGCAAAAAAGGCAATACTTGGTCAAATCAGAAAATGGTCTACCAATGATGCACTGGATCTGCTTAACTTCTTTGCTATTGCAGTGACGATTCTTGTAGTTGCTGTACCTGAAGGGCTGCCTTTAGCTGTAACACTGAGTCTTGCTTTTGCAATGAAGAAGCTGATGAATGATAGGGCGCTAGTGAGACATCTCTCTGCATGTGAAACCATGGGTTCCGCAAATTGCATTTGCACTGATAAAACAGGAACATTAACAACCAATCATATGATAGTTACAAGACTATGGATATGTGGAGAATGTAAGATTATAGGAAGTAACAGCTCTCAAAATGCTTTGATGTCTACTGCATCAGAGGAAGTACTACACACGCTTTTGCAATCTATATTTCAGAACACCAGTGGTGAGGTTGTGAAAGGAAAAGATGGAAAACCAAGCGTTCTAGGTTCTCCAACAGAGACAGCCTTATTAGAGTTTGGCATGCTTTTTTATGGCAACAGTGCTCCAATATTTCGTGAGTCCAAAATACTAAAGGTTGAGCCTTTCAATTCAAACAAAAAGAAAATGTCTGTGACAGTGTCTCTTCCAGGTGGTGGGGTTCGAGCGTTTTGTAAAGGTGCATCAGAAATTGTACTGGGTATGTGTGATAAACTAATTGATAAGGATGGTCAGTCTGTCCTTCTAACTGTAGATCAGAGAAAAAGCCTAACAGATGTCATAAATGGCTTTGCCTGTGAAGCTCTTAGAACCCTATGCTTCGCTTTCAAAGATATAGAAGGAAATTCTTCTACAGATGATATTCCTGAAAACTCTTATACACTCATAGCAATTGTTGGAATCAAGGATCCTGTCCGCCCAGGTGTAAGAGAAGCAGTTCAGACTTGTTTAGATGCTGGAATTATTGTCCGGATGGTAACCGGTGATAATATTCATACAGCAAAGGCCATAGCTAGAGAATGCGGAATACTGACTGATGACGGCATAGCCATAGAAGGCCCAGAGTTTCGTGAAAAGAATCTGCAGGAAATAAAAAGGATAGTACCAAAGCTGCAGGTTTAGAAGGATCTCTAAGATTGCTTTGTCTTTGTATGAAAAGAAGCACTTCTCTAAATGCTATATGTTTTTTTTTTCTTCTTTTGCAGGTGATGGCAAGATCTTTACCTCTGGACAAGCACAAATTGGTGACCTTCTTGAGGAAAGAATTGAGAGAAGTGGTGGCAGTGACTGGTGATGGAACTAACGATGCTCCAGCTTTGCATGAGGCAGATATTGGACTAGCCATGGGCATAGCAGGAACTGAGGTATGTTGATTATGCAGTCTTAGTATTTTATTTTTATTTTTTTATTTTGAGGCTGCCATCTATTATGTTACGTTATTACAACTAAGCAGAAATGTTCCTGCAGCATGTTTCATCCCCTTGTTAACTCTTCTTAATGCAACTAATGTAGGAGTTCAATCTAATGAGCCACTATGACAAAAACTTAAGATTCATTGGTCCATTAGAGAAGTATATATGGCTGATAAAGTTCTTTCAAGTTTTTGGTCTATAGTTTCTTTCTTCATACATGGTAACCTTACAACTATTTGATGTTTACATTCCCTCAATTACTTTCTTGCTCTGTCAATGTCCAATGTAAAACCATTTCATTTCTGCATTATTTTTAGTTCTTTTGACCACATTTCTAACACAAACCCTTATGCTGATATCTTATAGTTAATGTGATGTCTACATAAGCTTCCTAAACTTTTGTTTTTCTTATAAATTTAAAAAAAAGTACCCAAGGTTATAGATTTTTGCTTACAGCAAGTAATAAATGTGTACCTGTGTGTTTGCATTTCTGCAAGATCCATAATGCTCCAATAACTAGCTACAGAAAGAAGAATTCACAAGATCCAAAAAAAAAAAAAAATGAAAGCATGTTTACTTGCCTAAACCGCTGAAGGTGCCTAACCTTTGATTTTCATAGCATGAGCACTGTTTTGCAGTACCATTCATTGCTCGACCGAAGCAATGGAAAATGGAATATCTATTAACCTGTTAAAGATGCATTCAGTCTAGATTCTTTTGTGCCTCTTCATGCTTTCCCTTAATGACTTAGCACCTCCTTTCTAATTGCAGGTTGCTAAAGAAAATGCTGATGTAGTCATAATGGATGACAATTTCGCAACCATAGTGAATGTTGCCAAATGGGGTCGTTCTGTTTACTTCAACATTCAAAAGTTTGTACAATTCCAGTTGACAGTAAACGTGGTTGCTCTGATAACAAATTTCGTTTCTGCTTGCATCACAGGTTGCATTCAATTTTAGGCTTTAATCTTATAAAATATTCATATATTCACAGATTTTCCATCTACCAAAGTATATAACATAGTAAATTCAATTTTTTAATGCAGGTTCTGCTCCTCTCACTGCTGTTCAATTGCTTTGGGTGAACATGATCATGGATACTCTTGGAGCCCTAGCACTTGCAACAGAGCCTCCACATGACGGGTTAATGAGAAAACCACCAATTGGCCGGAATGTTAACTTCATTACAAAGATTATGTGGAGGAACATAATTGGTCAGAGTGTCTACCAATTGGCTGTCCTTGGAGTATTACAGTTTCAGGGAAAGAAGCTTTTCAATCTTAGTGGTCCAGATTCCACCTCTACTCTCAATACCTTAATCTTCAACACTTTTGTGTTCTGCCAGGTACTTCCTAAAACCTTTTTACGCATTTGTTTCTTCAACCCGTAGAGGATAGTCTTCTGCATTCTACAGAAGCTGTTGATCTTGAATTTTAATTTCTGCAGAAAACATTGTTCAGGCCAGTTGCCATCTAAAAAATTTGTCCATCTTTAGAGAGAGTACATATTTGTTAATCTCCATTAGAACATGAATCCATTGGGTTACTTTCAAGTGTTTTGGTTTACAAGCTGTTCAAATTGTCAAGATTTGAGCCACAAACTTCACAGAACAGTCAGTCAGGACCAATCAGTTGAGGCCTCAAATCCTCAAATTTTTGCTACTTGTTAGCTTCCATGTCTCACTGCAGATTTAACCGATTGTAATCTCTTCTTGCATCTAGAATCATATTTCTCCACTGATTAACCAAGGCAATGAACATGGAAGCTTATCCTATTTGTAAAGCCATTTATGAGCTTCCATTTTGATGTAGTACTCGCCTGAAAGCTATTCTCGCACTTCTTGTACATATGCGTTTGCATTCATTATCATGCTTCCCAATTGCTAATGTTGTTTTTAATATCCATGCATTCACCACCAGATATTCAATGAAATAAACAGCCGCGACATGGAAAAACTAAATGTGCTGCGTGGCATTTTTGGGAGCTGGATTTTCATGTGGATAATTGTCTCTACAGTGGCTTTCCAAGTTATCATAGTAGAATTCTTGGGAACATTTGCAGATACGGTACCTTTAAGCTGGAATTTGTGGTTGGCCAGCATCTTTTTTGGAGCTGCTGGTTTGCTCGTTGGAGTTGTACTCAAGTGCATCCCTGTTTCGTTGGAGAGGAAGACTACGACCACTGCTAGCAGCCATCATGATGGCTATGAAGCACTACCCACAGGACCAGAACTGGCATGAAAAAGACATAATCCAAATGCAAAGTTTGAGTGGCAGCCTGAGCCAGATATTCTCAATTACAAGGAGATTAGAGCTCCAATTTTTAACTAGGAGCTACATTTTTCATTGTTCAATAGTATTCTTTATTTTTTGAATTTGAGGGAAAATGTAGGTAAGAAGATCAATTTGGGACAGAGCATACAGATGCAGTAGTTGGGACCTGGATGTACACTCAATGTATTTCCATTTCTTGCTGATTCATTTCATGTCAGAATACGAGCAACTAGTTTTTTAAGATTGAAGAACTAGGACTTTTTGTTCAACAGAATGCTGTTTAGATCATTTTTAAGACCTCAGGCTGGAATTTGAAATATGTTTCTGTTGCAGATATTTCGTGCACTATTTTCTTACTTTTCAGTGTTTATGTAACCAAGTGAACCACCCAGCCTGCAGTTTAATTGCATTCTTGTTTGCCTGAAGTTTAAGGTACACTTTTTCTAGTGAATCAAATGGTTGCAAAAATATTTAAATCTAATGTAAGAAAGATTTAGTTTGGGCAGAAGTAACAATATCATTCTCATTCCTCTTAAAGCATCGATAAATAGAATGAAGGTCGCACAAGAAAGAGTTATGTTGGGAAGGGAATGCCTGATAGAAATTTTGTTGGAACAACCAAGTAGCTAGCCATAATAAAGGGTGGTGAAGGATTGTCGTATTTACCTAGCTGTAAAATCTAGCAGACTTGGTAAGACACAAAATGCAAGAAACGATCTCTGTAAAAACTTCAATTCCACCACCAGCCATAAGCCGAAGACGAGGTAAAGCTGCCGGTAAAGCTCATTTGTTTGCAAAAGCCTTCATATCTTGTTGCTCATTCATTACATTTATTATTTCACTGTATAATCAAATTTTCTTGTTCTTCATACCATAAGGTAATAAATTTTGAGCCCTGTTATTCGAACAGTACAATAAAAGCTGCAGAGAAACTTCTCTATTTCTGTCTGGCCATGAACTCGGACATCTTTAAATAAGTGTCGTCCAGTTTGGACTGGAGAGGAGTGTAGATTCTAAAGCCAAATGCTTCCCTCCAAAATTTGAGTGATTCGAGGGGGCACAAATTCCTCCTGGTAAATAAAATTCCGGAGCTGGTAGGCTAGTTCACCTGTAGCTGGTAGTGTGCAACAGATATTAGCATGAAAATATGCAACAAATGCGCCAGAAGACGATAGCCAGTAGGCATACATAGACTTTCCCCAGAGAATTTATCAACTCTTGCAAAGCAAACACTTGATTCTTATTTCTTATCCATTAAAGTCAAAACAGTTAAGTGAGCTTATGTCACCCAAATATGGTAAGTGAAACAACACATTCATCAATTCTATCAAGGTCTCCAAATATGCAATCTTACATCTCTTGAAGGTTAATGTGACATGCACTGAAGTGTAATAACTATTCTCTAACATGCTACAAATTTTACATCCTGAATCAAAATTAAAATTGGCAAAATTCTATTCAGATGAGGAGTTGACATGCTTTTTGACGAAAAGCTTGGTCATGTCTTCAGTTACAATGTTGCTCCTGTAAAATATATATTAGAAGATGATTAGAAGTCTTCACCAAAAGGAATAAAAAATAGATAGTACGTCTAGGTCCAGAGCAGCAAAAGAACATAAATTTGGTATCAGCAGAAAATAATGGTTTCAATAAGTCAACAGTTCTGTTCTTCTTAGTCTTGTATCTCCTGCCATACACACGCTTCGATCGTCCACCGAAGCAAAAGATAATTTCAGATTCATACAAAAAGGTGAATTTAATTAATGTCAATGCAATATCAGTGCCTATCATTCATTGGTTCTTCAGTGAAAACTAGTTCATGTTCCTCAGTAACATAGTTTTTCACAGAATTATCACTAATGAACCGAACCAAACATCCTATGACATTTCTTGAATTAACTAACTATTTATAAACATGCAAGAATACACAAATATTGCAGCAAAAATTGTCTCTAAAAGAAAAACAGAGTTAATAGCATCTAAACATTTTCAAAAAATGAAAAGCTTGTACAATTCAGAGCACTTAGGAAGCTTTCTTCTTGGGAGTCCAGATGGCAAGTGTAGCTTTTGGAGATGACGGAATGTACTAATGTCACACATTCACAAAGTTCCACGAATGAAGTTACATCAGCCTTAGCGACTTGCTATTCCAAAATGCTAAATAAAGGCTAAATTTGGAACATTTTGACAAAAGGCACAGCATTGGTCGGAGAAAAAGAAGTAAACTTCCAAAGCAAGAAAAATTCACCTTCCGGCAAGTTGAGGTGGCAGCAAATGACCACCTACTGTATCTGGAACTCTTCTCGAACTGGGCAGGTTCCCTCTTGGTACTTTATTTCGAGTATGATTAGATGACGATGAACCATTTAAGTCTCTCTTTCTAGACTCACTTTCCGCCATTGCAGCTGCAACTCTGGAAGAATGATCGCTATGATTGCCCATGTGAGATGGCAAAGCAGGTGAATTTAAGAGAAGAGAAGCATCAGGGAGTACAAGCAGCGGAGTCTCCAACCGTTCTGGAACTTCTTCCCCTCTCTGATTTACACTTGACCCTGATCTCCTACACATTGAAAACAAAACTTTCACTCAAAAACAGCCACTACACAACTTGGAGTCTGATCTTTTTAACATCATTATAACATGTCAAACACCATATTCTAAGTTTCCCCAAACGAAAAGTACAAGATTCAGCCTAAATGACAGAGGAAGGGTTATTGCATATCCCCTAATACCTCTTTAAAGTTTTGTAACAATTGCCCTACAGGCACCAGTTAATACACCTCATCTACACCTAATTTACCATTTAAATTCACACACTCCCATTCATTGCCGTCTTGCATTGTGATCCATTCCCAAATTAAGTTCACTTTTCCAAAAACTAACACCTGAACCCCTCTTAACCAGTGCCTATTTGGCACCCATCAAACAACCCCTAATTTCCTTCCCTGTCAATAATCTCTCCGCTAAAACCAGAAGCTGGGAGTATCGTAGTTTCTAATACAATGTGAAACTCAGCATTTCATCCCAACTGTTATTCTCGGCCAGATCTTGCCAAACAGGCCCTAAAAAACTAGCAGCTAATTTTAAAGTTAAAAAAACCCTAGACCTAAAAATCAAATGAATTAATTATCAAGAAAGAAACTTTCTGGATTGAAAATTGAAACATATTAAAAAATAAATCACTGGAAAAAGGCCCATTAAGAAAAAGAAGGAAATAGAAACCCTAAGCTGAGGAAAAAAGGAAATTGAGAACAAGAAAAAAAAAACTTACCTGTTGTTGTGATCTTCAGTAGAACTTGGAGCTGGAATTTGACTAACTGTAGCCTCAGGACGGCGTCGTTTTACATCGTCTGCAACAACTGTATCTGTTTCTCGAGGTTGTTCAGAAGCAGAAACTTTGGGTTCTTGTTCTTCTGCTTCAGCTTCTTCTTCTTCATCATCTGATGAGGATGCGTAGTCCACCAGCGACATGGCTGATAATCCCTCACTCTCCCTGTCTCCTTCGTCTCTGTTCCTCTCTCCCTTCTTTTACGGCGTGCCTTCAGAGCATCCTTCCTTTCCTGCGACCCGTTTGGCATAGCAGCGAATTTTTCATTTCTTTTTGGGATAATATCAGAAACTTCCCCTGAGGTTTCTTTTAATAGCACTTAGCATCTCTAAGGTTTACAAAATATCACTTACCTCTCTTGATAATTGCAAGATAACTTGGATAATAAATTATTTGAGATAATTTTATGAAAAATACTACTGTAACATTTTTTTGATGTAATATATATGAGATAAAAAGGTAATTAAAAAATATATTAATGATGTAAACAAGTTAATGTGTGTAAATAAGATGTGAATAATGTGCATTCCAAACACACTCTATATTAACCCTCACTTCATACATAACACACATATCAAATAAATGGAATTCAAAAAATTAGAGAAAAAAAGTCACTTTCTTCTCTTCCTCTTTCTCCGACTTTCTATCTTTTCTATTTTTTGGATGATTATGTGATTTTTTTTTTTTGTAAATTACCATATAGTGAATTTTGTTTATCTTTTTCTGAGATTATATTAGAGTACGGTACAGTTTCTTTGGTTATTTTAATTTGATTTTTATAATAATTTAGTACAACTTAAATGTTTTGGGCATGGGTTGAGAAGAGATTGGAAAAAAAATTAGAGTTCATAAAAAAATTATTTTTGAGCATATAAAGTTGAATTGGTGCTAATGTATTTCTTTACAAGTATCTTTTTTGTTTTTCAAATTTATATTTTTAAGAGTTATAGCTTTGTGATATGGTGATAGTATTTAAGATCGTTTTTTAGGCAGTAATTTTTTAATAGAGTAAACAAAGTGACTTAAAAGTATTTTTGTTTAACAAAAGAAGCAAAAGGGTAGTTTAGGGTTTTTAAAGATTAAAAATACAAAAACAAAAATAAGAGAGGTAAGTAATATTTTTAAAACCTCGGGTGCATGAAGTGATATTAAGAGAAAGTTCAGGGGAAGTTTATGATATTATCGCTTTCTTTTTTGCACTGCTTTTTTTTTATTCTTTTTTTAATTAATTAGGAAAGAAAGCTATTCATTTACCATTGAAAATTTTCATTTCTTTAATTTTTTATTTTTTATTTTATTTAAAGGTATAGCACATCTTCGAATTTTGAAATTGTATTTTTTTTTTCATTTTTTAGGTTATATTTTCAAAATGCAGTCTCAATCTAACAAGCATCTGGTTGCAAAATCCAAACAAGAAATTTTTATTTTTTTTTGTGCAATTCTCTGTAGCCAGTTTGGGGGGCACTCAATTCATAGACCATGACTAATTTTTATTTTTCGTGATAGAGTAAAACATTCACTATTATAATCATCAACCTTTTGAATATAAGAGAAAGAGAATTTATTTAATTAATAATTGGCAGTACTAGAATCCTCCACTAAGTTGAATCACCGAAAAAAATGAAAAAAGAAAAAAGAAAGAAAAAGATCGCTAGCATATTCATGAAAGGTTTTGTTCTCGATGAGCACTCGACAACAAATTCAAATCACAGTTGTTGCACTTTCTACATTTAGACTTTTTTCAAATTAACTACATTTTTCTAAATAACTAACTACGTTTAGTCAAACCGTTTTATTAATCATAATTTTTTTATTTGATTAATTGTACTGAACCAATTTAATTTGATTATCATATTTTTTTTTTGAGATCTCTTACTTGTAATTTGTCATTGTTTATCTAAGGTTAACTCAAGTCTATGAATCAATTGCAATTGGTCCAACAACCTTGGAATGGTTATGCAAATTTTCATATATGGCTTTTAATGTTTCACACATAATTTTGAATTCCGCTCATTGAGATATAAGCATGAATGAATACTAAAAACACACACTGAGGAGCAGCAGAAGGCAGGAATTTTAGGTATGCTGGGTGGAATGAAAGAGGTCAAGCAGAGTAAGTATCGTGGGCTACCAATGGTGATTGGCAGGACAAAAAAACAGGTTTTTAGCTACATCAAAGAGAGAGTTATCAAAAGGCTAAGTAACTGGAAGGAGAAGTTATTGAGTAATGCAGGTAAGGAGGTACTGTTAAAATCAGTGGTGCTAGCTTTACGTACTTATGCTATGAGCTGTTGCAGGTTGCCAAAAGGCTTGTGTGTGGACTTATGCAGAGAAATGGCTAAATTCTGGTGGGGGGATAGTGAGGGTAATAAAAAAAATTCATTGGATTGGTTGGAAGGAACTCTAAGAGGTTAAAGGCAGAAGGGGTTTGGGATTTAGAGATCTACAGGAATTTAATGATGCTATGCTAGCTAAGCAGCTCTGGAGGATTTTAACCAATCCAAACCTGTTAGTTAGTAAAATTCTGAGAGGGAGGTACTTTAGGGGAGTTTCAATTTGGAGGATGGAGGCTAAGGCTGGGGATTCAGGGGTATGGAGGAGCCTATTAAGTTCTAAGGAGTTGTTACAGAGAGGGATTAGGAAGACTGTTGGTGATGGACGAAATATAAATATTTGGGAGGATAACTGGATTCCTGATATGGAGAATGGAAGAATTAGGACCAGGAAACCTCAACACTGCCAACTAAAATCTGTCCATGAGCTGATGAAGGATGGTAGATGGAATGAGGACCTGATGAGCACCTACTTTGAGGAGGAGGACTGCAGCAAGATTAAGAAAATTCCTATTAGTGAACGAGGAGCCAAGGATAGACTAGTGTGGGTGTTTTCAAGTGCTGGCCAATATACTGTCAAGAGTGGCTATGCGGTGGCAAAAGACATGCAGAAGACGAAAGAGAGGCCTGATCATCAAAGGGGCAGCAGCAGTAGAAATACGGAGGAATCTGGTGCTTGGAAATTTTTGTGGAGTTTAAAGGTAAAACATAAATTGAAGCACTTTATTTGGAAGTGTCTACATAGAGTTTTACCAGTGAATGAGGCAGTGAAGTGTAGAATGAGGAGGGGAAATGACACGTCTGTGTTGTGGTGACATGACAGAAGCGTTGGAACACATGTTTTTTTGCCAGCATGCAGAGCTAATATGGAAGGCGGCTCCCATCTGTTGGGATGGTCTCAATGTTTATAGGAATAATTTTTGGCATTGGTGGAATAGTTTGGTGGAAGCTAAGGAAAGAAAGGAGGGCAGGAACCATATTGAACTGACGATTAATACACTGTAGCAAATTTGGAAATCAAGAAATCTAATTCAGTTCAACAATGACAGAAAATGTCCTGGCTTTGTTGTTGGTAAAGCTGTGCAGGAATGGCAAGAGTATGCTGAGGTAGTTAATGAAGGGGATGGGCCGAAAAAGGATGGTAAGGGAGAAGCTTATGGAGAAGGAAAGTGGTCACCTCCACCACAGCATTTTATCTGTCTAAACACTGATGCAGCATTGAGACAGAAGGATGGAAAGATAGGTTGGGGAGTGGTGGCCAGATGTAGCAGTGGTAAGATGATAGGAGCCTGGGCAGGGAGTGAACAGAGATTTGGGGATCCTGCTGTGGAGGAAGCTAGAGCTATCAGGAAGGCTATGACCATAGCCATGAAGAATGGTTGGAAGGACATAGTTATACAATCAGATTGTAAGATTGTGATTGAGAAGATCAAGTTGGGAAGGTTGGAGGATCCTCGGGCCTGTGCTGTCTTATTTGACATACTACAACTGAGAAAAGAGTTTCGGAACTGCTCTTTCTCCTTTATCAGAAGGGATGGCAATGTAGTGTCCCATTCTTTGGCAAGATTTGCCTTAAACTTAGTTGCTGATATAGCCTGGAGAATTTCCTTTCCTAGCTGGCTGCTTCAATTAGCCAACAATGATGTAGGAGCAGTTGCTCCAAGTGATGTAAACACTTTATAGAGTTTTATTGGAAATCTGTTATTGTTTGGGAAAAAAAAAAAAAGAATAGTAAAAACACGCTTTAGAATGTAAAATGCGCCTGAATTACTTTTGTTTATATGTTTTCGAAAAAACTTTGGATTATGCCTTATCCTTAATTGCCCCTAATATTTTTAGGGTTTTTCTAAATAAGCACTTGTTAACAGATCTAATATTCATCTAACCTACTATGTATATATATACATACTACTCCCTCCATCCCATTCATTTGGTTATGTTTGGAGAATCTAACTTTTTAAGAATAGTGGTTTGATTGTGATGTTTATGCTTCTCTTTCCAATTTTATCCCTCAAATTCAAATTTTAAATTTGAATGTATGATTAAAAAAAAGGGTTATATTGGAAAGAGAGTGTAAAAGTTGTTTTGATTTTTCTAACATGACAATTGTTTTGGGACATCCCAAAATGGAAAGTATAACCAAATGAATGGGACAGAGGGAGTAACAATTATTACCATCTCTTACATTTATATACTTTTCCTATTTAACCTTACCTACCCTCTCATGTATTTATTTACTTTCCCCAATTAATCTTACATTTTCAAAATATAAAAACCTAAAATATATTTTAACGGGTACCAATTGGCACCCGTTAGACAGATTCTGTTTTTAATTCGGGAGTAGTTACCCCCAATACTTAGTAGCTAATTCAATACTTAAGAGCATACCACTGTAGTTAATTAGTTATTCAGAGATAAACATAAAAAATTTGCCTCCTTCTGGTGTCATCAATAGCTAGTTTTTGAGTTTGTTAATTTGTGGAACAATATTCATTTTGCACTTGCGGTTATCTCACAAAAAGGCTGGAAAACTTACCATTTTGTATATAAACAGAAATAATATTTTATCGTTGCCCTTTTTTTTATTCTTTGTCTATTAGATTACTTTGTGACGCTTCCTTGACGCAAGTTCATAATGCTTGAGATAATTAAACTTTGCATTTCTTTTTTTTTTTTTCTCTTAAAGCATTAGCTTTTGATAGATACATCCCTTACGTACAAGTTGCTCAATATCGTACCATTCAGCCATTCCAAGTCAAAAAATATCCAAAAGTCCCTCGTTGCGTATAGGTAAAAGGTTCGAAACCCCTTGCGTGCTTTTCCTACCCGCAGTTTTCTCGAACATTTCAGAAGGGATTTAATTCCCTCCATGTTTTCAATAGTTTTCAATATTTTAGTTGGGTCCATTCCCATTCCTCTCTCCCTAACCCCAAGTATAGCACCATTTGTAAAATGCTGTACTTTGAAAAAAAAAATAAGAAGGGTCAAAAAATGTCACCCATCTCACTTACTGAAACACAAGAATGAAAAACTTTGATTAGTATCAATGGCAATTTGAACTAGGAACATGGGTAATGGGTGCCTGTTGTCATGTCGCGTCTCTTGTCCCAAAAACAGATATAGATCAGTAGTAGTAGTAGTAGTAGTAGTAGTAGTAGTAATTATGAAGATATACCTGATTTTGTAATCAAATAAATTAAATTATAAAATACATACTAACACCATTTTCAGTTGAGACATTTTTACAAGAGAAGGCAGGCAGGAAAGAACCAATAACCAAACGAACTGAGAAAACGTAGCCCAGAAATCTACTAATGCAAACTCTTGCTGATTCCTGAAATTCCTAGTTATCATTCTTCTAGAGCATATGGAAAATGGCTGAACATGAAGCATTCAGCTCACTCATATTCTCTTCCAAATAAACCAAAGAAATTCTTATGACCGGATGCAAACTATTGACCAAGCAATGTAGGCCTGTAGAAAGCGTGGCTTTGGGCCATCTCAATCCGTTCCCTAGGGTCGTTCATGGTTTCATCTCTCAAAGCCTGAAGAATTGCCTCGCATGACAGCTCCCTACATGATATATATAGGATACAAGGATCAGATGCATTGCAGTAAAAAAGGATCTTCACTGGAATGACTTTTGTCAAGTTTTGTCGGGAAAGACTTTTAAGGAAAGATATTTGGAAGATGTAGATACAGATTTCTAAGGAAAGAAATTTGATCATACCTTAATATGAGTATTTTATGTAATGTCTTCAAGATGGGACACAGCTCAACTGGAGCAACATGCTTATTTTCGTTTGGATTCAGAAGATTCAGACGGGACTCACTGAGGAGCTCATAAAAAGCTTTCACTGCAGAAACTCCCTGCAAAACAAGCAGTCAATTAGGCTGGTTGATAGATGGGACGAAGAAAAAAAAAAAGCTATTAAAAGGCCATAAAATTCAATTGACAAAGCCAAACTCAATCCTAGGACAACCAAGTTAGTCAGTGATCTTCTGTATGAGCTATTGCAGTAGCAAATTATATGCAAAAGAGCCTCGAACACAAATCATTCACAACGTATAACTGCCAATCAGTAACTAATTAACAATTCAGACATACTTCCAGGAGGCATCATATTAGCTGTCAAGACAAAATTCTTTCCTTTTCCTTTTCTGACAGGGACCTACAGAAATTGTGAACTGAGACTATGAAGTTACTATGAGGTTGCACATGACGTTAACATGTAGATGCTTCAATCAGGCCCCAAAATGAGGTCAGGAGATTCTTGTAGTTGTTACGCTAATATTATTAATGACCATTTCCTCCACAGTTATCAACGGACCTAGTTACATCTTCATATCACACTAAAAAATCGTAAACACAAAAAAAAAAAAGAACACAACAGAAATGAACAAAAGAGCTACTTTAATACACAACATGGGATCCCCTTTTCATCGCTCCTTAATCATTCTCGCATACTATGTACATTGATGTTGGATATTTTGTATCTTATCATTTCTACAAGTTTGAATTGATCATCATACATATCTGATTCAAAAAGTTCTCTAGTGGTTTTTTTTTTTTTAAATTAAGGCATGTACTAATTTCCTTTCTCTGATCCTTTGTACTATTCAAAAGGCAAATCCTTGTTGAAATATCTGATGGTCCAACAAAAATACCCTGAATTAAAGAGAATCAGAAAGCTAACAGATTCTCACCATCCAACTAATGCTTTTTGAGCTTTTTTCAGTTGGATTGAAATATTCATATTCTAGATGCCACTTGTGCGTAGGAGAAAAGTACCTGAATCATTCCCTTTCCCTTGATGCTGTCACCCATATCAAGGCTCAAATCCCCTTTAGCCAACTTCTGACCATACCATGCATTACGACCTTTTAACAGGGTCACATATGTGTCAGCCAACAAAGGACCTGCAAGCTTCTCTGGTTCTTCCGCCAAAAGATGAGTAATAAATATCATCTCTGACGTACAGTGTGCAAAGTATACTGATTTGCTAGTTGCACTCTCATTAGTTAGAGCTGCTACCATACCTGTGAAGTCCAACCATAAAGTTAGACATGAAAGTGCCAGATCAGAACTACAACACTAATGAAATTACTCACTCCTTGTATGCAAATGATGTGCACATAATACCACTCTCACTCAAATATTCTCAGGCCCAAGTCAAAATGATTTCTAGAAATACTGCATCAGTATGTGAAAGACTTTAGGTTTTAATTTCTACATCCCAAGCAAAAGTAGAGAATAGGATAGTGCAGAAAAGGACTCTAGGAAAACTATAGATCTTAGCGAACAAATACAAGTATAATTTGCTATGACTCGTTAAATTGACAGAGCCACATTCCAAGTAAAGAAATATGCATCTCTCTATTTGCTGCAGCAGCATGACCCATATATAGACAAAGAAGCCCCTGTTAAGGTAGCTATCTGCATGCCTTAAATATGATGATCCAAGTGCTTCAGTGAAGGGGGAGTAGACAAGTGGAGGTAAATCAAAGGAGGCAATGGGTGTTGTAAGTTGGCTAAATGATCGCTTCAGATGTGAAACTATCTAAAGTTCAAACCAAGAGAAGCACAATCTCAATGCTAAGGATACACTGGCTTAATAAAAGGGAGCCATGGTTTTTAATCAACTTTAATCACAAACAAATCCATTTGAAACAATAAATTTCTAATCATAAACTTTCCATAAGAACCCAGTATAAATGCTTAACTTGCTGATTCACCAAGGATTGGTAAAGTATTCATCAGAGAAACTTGCCTTATACATATGTAGGAATGCTTTAAGCTTTTTGCTAATTAGATTGGCCTTGTCAACATTAAGCTTCCAGATTTAACCATGTTGCACCCCACTTTATTAACTATAAAAGTAACTTAACCAGTATTCTTATTCTCATTTTCAAGGACAATCTAACCAAATAAGTTATGGAGAAACTTTGGTTTAGGTCCAGAGTGCTAGGCTCTGCAAATGCTATTAAATTTTGAAAAAACAGATGACAGGTCAATAATAGACAGAATGACATCACGAAGCCTGATGCATCATTTCTCAGAAGTTCAGCAAAAGAGTAACATCAATACTTTTCTCCTCATTACAGCATAATCAGTTGATATAACATGAATACAACAGAAATTGAGAAAGTTGGCCCTTGCCATCACTCCAATCATTTCTACTCACTCCTCTAGCTCTATCAATTTCTTTTTCGTTGACATCTTAGATTAGATAAAAAGCCCAACTAATGGCACTTTTCGAGTTGAGAATAAGGCAAGGAATGTGTGACGTACTCATATTCTAATTGGCTTAGGCCTATCCGGAGCGAAAATTTGATAATGCAGAACTAGAACTATTTAGGTTAACCTCAAAGATTAAGGCAAAAGGCGTCAGCTAAAGTGCAAAGCAACCATACGGATCTGGATCAAGAAACCTAGATCAGTCTACAATGGCCACACTAACCATGCCTAAGTGACAGAGTCATGGCCATTCAAAAATAATTCAATACTAATTTTGCAAGCAAAATTTCAATAATTAGGACTAAATACATTTTCAAGAACTCAGAAAATCTAAGAAGAACAAAATAGCGCGTTAGGTTCTTACCAGCTCCTATGGCATACACGTTCTTTAGACCGCCCATAACTTCATGGGTGACCAGATCACCATTGTCCCACACAATAAAATGGGGCTGCCTCAGAAATCTTGCCAGAGGTTTTCTCCACGTCTCAGCCCCACAAATCCGCGCATTAGCATACTCCTTGTTGTAAATTTCTGATGCTATATTAGGTCCTCCAAGGTAGAGAATGTTCTCAGCAGGGACCCCAGCTACGGAAATACAATGCTCAAGGTTAGAAATTTATACTACCTCCATGTGTCTAACCAAGAAGTGAATTGCTTATAACAACATTATCTCAAGGTTAACAGCTATCAAAATTTGTTCAAGTAAGATGGCTAAATCAGACAAGTGGCAAAACAAATCACTTCCATTCTAAAGATCTCAAATAGACAACAGACCAAAAGCTTCAAAAGGATCAGAGAGTATACTGCAGTTATATTCTTAGAAAGGCACTAAGTTTGGTCCAAGAGGGCAGGGGCAGGCATTGATCTCAGAAGAACCTCTGATTTCATTGTCTCCCACTTGATCATTGAACAACTCGTTTAGTTATTGGAAGAAAACATTATGAACCATCAGAAAATAACAACAGAAACACATGAAATATGCATGCATGACACTCAATTCAAGTTGGGTCAGCACCAGAACCGAGGAGATAAATCATCAAAAACTTTTAACCATGCTTCTTGATGGAAAAGATTTGGTGCGTTTGAAGAAGAATCAGTTTCCAAAACTTGAATTACAACTGATGGACTGATTAGGAGACCGATAACTTGTTTCTACCATGGCAATAGCTTTTGTTTCTGGAATGACTGCCACTTCAAAAATCTAGATCAACTGAAAAGTAAGATGCTTTATTTGTCCATACCAGTAAGGTAGGCTTATGTAGTCCATTGGCTTTTAACAGATGTCTTAAAACAATTTACTCGATGTGACTATTTTAACAACTTCATCATCTCAGAAATAAGAATTTAACAACTTAATTCCACCCCTCAATAGCTCACTGATAGAATGACTAGACCCAAAACTTAAAAGCCTATGTTACCTACAAGACAAGGATTATAACTCTAGTTTTCATGCTCCAAAGTGTCCACCTTCTCAAAAATTCAAAAGTTTGCTTCCAAAAGCATTTCAATGAATCTACCACCTTGACTCGAACATAAATCAAGTTTTTGTTTCATTTTTTTTGCCTTTTATCCTTTCCATTTCCAATCTAACACCCTGAAGAGTATCAAGTTTGTTCCCACCACAAGAGATGATCTAAAGTGATTACCTTCATAAATGCCAAGAAACAAGAAATAAACTAAACATATAAACACGTATACTAAAATCATAAATACCAAGGAGGGTAGCAGGCAATACAAATAGGTCCTGGGGACAAAATACCAGTATAACAGAGAATTCACAACTATCAGTGACATCAGCAGATACGCCGTATTTTAAGTTCCTTTTGAAAGCAATAAAATAATTAGTAGAGTGTGTAGCCAATAATGAACTATCATCAACAAGTTGAAGTATTTGATGACCTTCTAGCAGTACTAGGCATCAGAATCAGAAACAAAAAGGGCAGAAAACCAATTAAAAAAGCCAAAGAGAGAGCCTTACTTGCTCTATTTATCATCTGAGTGGGAGTAATTATCCGTGGTTCAGGCTCTAATTCAGCCTCTATACCCTTTGCTAAAGAAATTATAACTGGTACAGTTAATCTTTCTTTCCAATACCTTCTAATTTCTTCAAACACCACATGTGTTTCTGTTGAAGGTAAACCATTAATGACAATATCAGCATCCCATACAGCCTCCTGCAGATTGGTAACAACTTTCATTGGACAAAGGGGCGTGTCAATCATATTCAAACAGAACCCATCCTTCAAAATCTCATCGGCATACAATGTTCGATCACCTAGCCTTCCCTCCACATACTTCAAGTATGCACATCTCCTAATCAACCTTCTCAGGATATCTTCCCTTGAATTAATCACCTCAAATAGGTGCTCTGCTGTTGCTCTGTCAACAGCCTTCCCAGCTCTCCTCCATATCCTAATCTGAACTTTCTCGCGGAGATTACCATACGCATCCTGCAGCATTGCTGCAAAAACACTACCCCATGCTCCAGCTCCAACACCAACAATTCTCAACGGATCACCATCTGCTTTCCCAAAAAGTCGACGAAGCTCATCAACTTTCTCCTCCGTAGTACCATTAGTGGCCCCATTCAAGTAACCATTATTACTCATTCCCTCAGCAGTCCCAACCATCTTATATCAATACAAATATGAATTCTACCCCAACACAACCTTAATATTCTTTGCGAATAGTTACCAAACAATGACTACCAACCTAAAGCTGTTATACTGAATAGCTTAGAATACAAATTCAAGTAATCCCACTTGGAATTCTTAAATGGGGTTTGAACCCTTTATACTACACACCAAAATTAACCTAATCAAGCACTCAAACTTCAAGATTTCTAGATTTTCCAGGCATGTCTAACAGCAATATAAAACCAACTCCTCCAATCAAATTTTCAGCACTCGATGGACAGGAAATCTCCTCCTCCGTTTTTATCTGCTCTTTTAAACTTCTAGAACCGACCTAGCACGAAGAATCAAATTTTATCACATAGGTTTTTTCTTAAATACCAAGAAATCATCCCACATCATATGAACATTCCTAAATAAATACTACAACAGTCAAACTTTGAAAACTCCGTCAAAGTTTGAAAACTCCGTCAAAGATAAATCTTGGTGAACTACCCCACCAAGCAAGTCAGCAAAATACCAACCGTGTAAGAGCATGAATCATTCAAAAAGAAACCAAAGCCAGCTGGGTTTTTGTCCTCTAGTCTACAGCAAAAGCAAAGCCGGTGAAGTTAAACAAAATCTGTTTGCTTCCTTTCTTCTTATTTAGCCAAAAATGCGTCAATTACTCCTCCACGCGGAATCGATGCAAGCACGAGAAAAAGGGATTCGTTAAAATGATTTGCTGGAAAGAAATGTGATATAAATAGCGATCAGAATTGCAGCTGCCTAATCTAGGATTGGAATGGCGTGAACAAATAGGCAAAGGAGTAAATGAATCGCACAAATCTGGGTTCGGGGGTTCATAGCAGAGTTTGCGTTTCTTGTTGCTTCCTAGAAAGTGGTAGAAGGTAACGTTTTTCACGTTTTTCTTAAAATTATTTTATTGCCCTTGAATTATAGAAAATGCATTTTTCTTGCCCCTTCAAATGGGTCTTTGTACAGATTTCTACTGTAAACTTTTTAAGAGCATTTTGATTGGTACTTTCTTAAATCCACCCAATTAGATGTAGCGTCTGTTAAATTAATTCTTTTAAAACATTTATGGAGACCAAAAGACAAAGATTCTTGATCAAGATAATATCCTTATACTAAAATAATTTGAGTTTGCAATGCTTTGGTGATTTTCAATTACCACCTTAGGGTTAAATACTGAAGGCATGGAAGAGCAGCAAAATATCATGCAGTTTGCATTGGTAATATGAAAATTTCAAATTTTTTGGCTAAAAACATGCATCGATTATTTGTGGTGCTTTAGGAGTGTAGAGTATTAAAATTAAATACAGAGCCCAACAACTCTATTATTTAAAAAGAAATATGAGGGTTACATTGTGAGAATTTAAGCTTTAGTTTTTTTCTATTTAAGATTTTCCGTTGTTTGAGATTTAGAGAAAAAAGAAACACCGGAAAATTATATTTTTGTAATCATAGAATAGATCCAATATTAAAGATAATTTATTTCATAGTATTATAATTGGATTAAAGCAAAGGGCGGCTAGTAATTGTGATTGTAAACCCAGCGTTAAAGAAACAGTCAAAATTTATATTTTTACAATGAGAGAAAAGGAGCATAAAAAAATTTATTTTATGCTATCATGATCAAAGAAAAAATTAGCAAATCTTACAGTAAATGCAGCCTTATTTATAATTTGTGTATAGTATTAAATTAAAATTATGTATAGAGTATAACAACTCTCTCTGTAAATACAAGCTTATTTATTTAAGGAAAAAAGGAATACCAAAAAATTATATTTTTGGGGTAACAAAAAATGCATAAAAGATAATCTATTTTACAACATTAGAACCAAAGAAAATGCCATTAAACTGTACGTGTAAATGCAACCTCATTTATTTAGAAAATAAATATACTATTTTATGTGTTTGAGAAAAAATCTAACAAAAGTTATATTTTAGTGTTGAAAAAAATGTATAAAAGAAACAAGACCCCTTTTTTTGTTTTATAAAATTAATTCTTCTTTATCGGTGGATTTTCATTTATCACCTGTTATGTTTTTAGTTACCATTCGATTGTAAAATTAGCTAACTTAGAAATACTAAAGTTGTCTTCAATTACCCAACTATACATAGGTACACAAGAAAACATAAAAAAGAAACATTTTATGAATGTTAGCTCAAAAATTAAACAGAGACTACATATAAAAATAGCTAGGCACAAACAATTCATTATATTTTTCCAAAAATATGATCGTAGTTGACAGCTTTCGGGTGGGCAGTGCTAACCTCAACTAGTATAATATATATATATATATATATATATATTATATGTATGAGAAATCTAAAAGTTTTGTGCGTGACTGTACAAGGAAGAGGTACATAAGCTTTCATATAAGCATGTGATTCAACCAAGTAATGGTTCAAACACATGGTCATAAACTAATTTACGACATATATTATTGTTATTGACTATGCACACAACCATAAAGATCGAAAAAGTGTATGAGGCAACAACTGGGAGGGGCTATTATAAACTTCAAAAGTTATACAATATTCAAAAGGTTGTTGGAAAAATTTATGACAAGTAAATTATTTATAGGAAACTAAGGTCCTTTTTCATAAGCCAATTCAGCATTTAAATTTAATGGGTTCAGATATTAACATGTTCAGATACGCTTGATAACGAAAAATAGAATATTTCAATTAATTAAATGATACTAAATTTTCTGGACAAAACTTGCTTCCAAAATTAATTGATAAACTATTTGCTTATTACTTAATGTGATATACACTCAAATTTATCAGATTTAGACCTTGTTTGATAATCCAACTCATCACTTAAATTCAATGGGTTCATATTTTAACATGTTCAGTTGCATTTGATAACTAAAAATAGAACATTTGAATTAATTAAATGGTACTGAATTTTCTAATCAAAGCGTGATCCCAAAAATAATTAATAAGTTATTTATTTATTGTTTAATGTGATATACACTCAAATGTATCAAATTTAGTACCTAACTATTCAATAATTTAATGGATTCATATTTATATTTCACATTTCAAATTTCAGTTTTATCAAGCACACCCTTAGTACTTAACAATTCAAAACTTAATGAATTCAAACTTCAAATTTTAAATTTTAGTTTTTGGACTTCAGTTTTATCAAACACGCCCTAAGGTTCAATTGTGCTAGGTGTCCATTAAAGAAGAAATTATCATGCTCAACAACATAGAAGATTACTTCTATAATTTCACTAATAAAAAAATTTCAATACATTATTTTTTTTGCGTAAATGGGAGGTGTTCCCCCATATCACCCAATCTATCTATCACAGTTTCAATACAATTTGATTATTTATACTTTGTAATTGGTCTCTTTTCTACTTATTTATTTTTTTAAGTTAGGCCTACAAGATAACAAAAGGTTTTAATTTGTTTTCTTATCATCTAAAACGAATTTCACCACAGGTTATGAAAACACTATAGAAAAGAACCAAAATTCATCATTTTTGACAATTAAATACAAAAGTATGGTTACTAAAATTGTCATGAAGTCAACATTGCAAAAGATATGAAATGAATGATATCCCAAAATAGAAATACAAATTTTAATTTTTTTTCTTATGAATCACCATTTTGTCATCAAACAAAAAACATACACATTTTCCTAGCAAAAAAATTAAGTTTTTGCATTGAAATGCACCAAATTGCCAAGGATGGTTTTGATTTCAATTAAAAACTTTTTGTGGTCAATTGTTTTAGTTTTATTACAATTTTTTTGATGATCGATTATCAAACCATCATGCTATGATAAAAATCATGGTAAATTGTAGAACATTTGGTGATGATTTTTTAGATAACTGATTTTCAAACCACTGGATTATGAAAAAATCATAATCGATTCCCTACAATTTTTTTGTGTAGCCAATTGTTAGACCATGCCACTATGAAAAAACTCATAGATGACTGTTGAACATCTGGTTATGATTTTCAAATAGCTGATTCCCAAACCATTTTAGTAGAAAAATGCTTTATTGAATTATAGGACATTTTGGTTTTTTTTTTTTTGTATAATCAATTATAGGACATTAAATTGTTTGTTGAATAGCAACTTTTTATACTTATCTAATTGTAGTGCATGATTTCAACTATTGGAGGGTCTCATGCAAGTACTAGATACTGGATAGCTTCTCTGGCAAACTGATAGAGCCGCTACTCATATCAGCTAGGATCAAGGAAACTCGCCGTTTAAAATGGCAAGTGGCGATGAAGTTGAGGCAGTTGTCCTATTTAGTCGTCGGCACCCCAAAGTGGTTTACAAAAGATGATGATTTTATTAAAAAAAATAAGCGAAAAAAGATCTAAAATGAGACTTAAAAAATGCGACAATTTGGATCCAAAATTTAGTCTAAAAGGATTTTCAAGAAAAAGAGGAGTTGGCACTTGGTATTGAGTGTGGGTGTACCAAGTCACCCAAAAGTGTTTTTTTAACAAAAATAAATAAAATAAAATAAAACCCTTTTCGACAACTCCAAGTCTTTGAAAAACAAGAGAAAATGAGTTCGAGAGTCACGGTTGAATAAAAGGAAAGGGAAAGATTCGATTAATTCAAACCTAAGGCACCCTTTCAACCTAGTCTAAGTTAGTTGCTAGATTTAATCAAAATTTTTCTAATCTAACCCTTAAATTTATCACATTTGAATTTTTCCTACATGAATGCAAGTTTAAATTTATAAAGGAAAAATCGTCCAAAACGTCCCTCACATTTTGTAAAATGACTTTTTTCGTCCCTCACTTTTAAAAGTGTAATTTTATGTCCTTTACATATTCACATCGGTCAAATTTAGTCCCTAACTAGGTTTCCGATCATTTTTTGGCCGGAATCCATCACGTGCATGGCACGTGATCATTTTTGAAGGGTAAATTTGTCAAATTATATTTTACATAATGTAATCTATAGTCCTCCACATTTTATAAAACAAATTTTTTCGTCCCTCACATTTTATAAAATGATTTTTTCATCCCTCACATTTCACAAAATGAATTTCTCCATCCCTCACATTTCAAAAAATGAATATTTCCATCCCTCACTAATTATGTGTGTGAGGGAAACCCTAAAATATATATATATATATATATATATATATATGTGTGTGTGAATACATTTTGTTTAAACACATGTATATGTCTATTTGATTTTACTTAATAATACGAATAGCATAAATATATGTATGTGTCTATTTGATTTCACTTAACAATACGAATACCATATATTATACGTGATCATTTGATTTCATCTGGTATTAGCTAGTAAAAAATCTTGCATTCATTGTCAAGTTGGCCAATAAAGCTATTTTCGGTCAAAATACAATAAGAATATGCAAATTAAGGTTCTATTAGTAAATATTAGTCATAATCATATAAAAAGAGAAGATAACCCACAAGTTGGGCCCAATTACATACATGTATTTATGCTATTATTATTAAGCAAAATCAAATAGACATATACATGTGTTTAAAAAAAAATGTATTCACACACATAATTAGTGAGAAATGAAAAATTCATTTTTTGAAATGTGAGGGATCGAAAAATTCATTTTTATGAAATGTGAGGGATGAAAAAAATCATTTTATAAAATGTGAGGGACGAAAAAATTTAATTTATAAAATGTGGAGAACTATAGATCAGATTATGTAAAATATAATTTGATAAATTTACCCTTCAAAAATGATCACGTGCCTTGCACATGATGGATTCCGGCCAAAAAATGATCGGAAACCTAGTTAGGGACTAAATTTGACCGATGTGAATATATAAGGGACATAAAATTACACTTTTAAAAGTGAGGGACGAAAAAAGTTATTTTACAAAATGTGAGGGACGTTTTGGACGATTTTTCCATTTATAAAATATCGAAAGGGACAAAATGTTCATTCAAGGGATTAATTGATACCAATTGCATTAATTGCGAATGCCAAAATAATTCCTTGAAGGGGTCACGAGCATGCATGAATGAAATTCAAAGAAAAGAAAAGAAACTTAAATTATATATCTAGATATAAGTGGCCAAAGAATAGGAATGCAACATAATAGGTAGGGGAGACAAAAACTCGTGACATAATTTTCTTATACAATAATCGATGGGGTATTTAAACTAAGAAGTTATAATCACCCATTTCCCATGTTTGAAAAATAATTCTCCTAACATAAGCAAGCAAATGAACTAACTTATTTTGCAATTTCTTAAATGAGATGCAATTCTAAATGATATGATTAACACATATAGAGGATAGAGGATAATATAATAAGGAATATCATGCAATTGAGAAAAGATCCTAAAAAATAAAAAATTTGCATGAAAATGTAATGAATATCACACATAGATGAATCTAACGCACGAACAATCTAAGGATCTAACGTTAGACTAACCCATTTCTAAAAATTCTTACTAGCGTTGAACTAACAAGTAAACGGAGGGAGAAGCCATCTAGCGTTGAACTAGTATGATGACATCATGCATTAGTAATACATAGTAAAACAAATAAAGCATAAATTAAAACAAATAAACACATAAGAATACGTAGCGCATAACACGTAAACATAATATCTAGATGCAAAAATTTTAAAGAAAGCGGATAAAATATCTAACACATAAGCCACATAAACACACAAAACCTACCTATTACAACAGGGAACCTAACTACAATCTAGAATGGGGAATATGATGAAACAAATCTAGTTATTCTATCTATTACAATCTTGAGGTATTTAAATGCCCCTCAAATAATCATAAAAATTAACTAAACAAATATATAAAAAAATTTGAATGAACATTTAAATGAAATAAATAAAGCACATAAAAATATATAAACATATAGGAACACGTAGGAGCATATAAAAGTACGTAATTGATATTTAAATAATAACAGGGGTACCTCCCTTTTGAAGTGGTGACTAAATGGAAGTCAAATTGCCCTATTTATACTCAAAATGAATAAAAGAATCATGACACCAATTTAATTAAAAATAATAATGATGATAAAAAATACTAAATTCACCTTAACACGTCAAATGCAAAGAAATTTAAGAACATCTAAAATTACAAGTTAAATATACTCAAAATAACATAATTAGCTATTAAAGAAAAGAAACAATTATAATAAAGAAATTCAAAATTCATCAGGGACTGAATTGCAAAAATTAAAAAATTTTTGAGGATAAAAATTATATTTTTTCAAAGTTTAGGGTGAAAATTAAATAAAAGATAAAATCCAGGGACCAAAGTATAATTAATTTAAGGACCTAAGTGAAAGAAATTTAAAATATTCTAGGCCGAAGTAAAACTACTTCAAAGATCAAGGGCTAAAGTGTAAATTTTCGATTTCTAATTTGGGCAAGAAAAAGGCTATCGGGCCTTTCTTTTATTTCTTTGGGCTAAACACTACCTGAGCCCAGTCGAAAGTCCAAGAGAAAACACACAAGTCAGCCCGTCCTTTATCACTCAAATCCAACCAAAATAAAGCATCGGTCTGACCTTCCAGCCCAGCCGAAATTAAGAAATAAGCCCACCAAAAAATAAAAATTAGCCCAACCCATTTGCTTTTTTTTTTTCTCTTTTCTTTCCTTTCTTTTCTTTTTCTTTTTCTCTTTTCTTTCTTCTTCCTCCATTCCCATCCGTTTCTTTTCTTCTTCTTCGGCCAGCTGAAGAAGCCACCATGGCCACCAGCTACTTTTTCGGTCGTCAAAATTTCTCAAAATGCACCCCTCCCACTCGATTTTTCGCGTAAATTCCAATTCTGGAGTTAGTTTTTATAAAAAATGACTCGAAAGTGTCCAAAAAAAGTAAAAGACAGACCAGTTTTTATTTTTTCCAGATCACTATATCTTTCACTAAAAATTATAAAAAATGTACTACAACACTCCTTGTGATTTTTACAACCTAACTATGAACTGAAATCAATACAAGGAATAACAAATATGACAAAATTAAAATAAAACAGTCCAAAGTGAAGAAAAATTATTCACATGCTTCTAAAGTTCAAACTCCCAAAATGCTTGAGCAACCTCACGTTTTCAGGCCTTGCACTAACCATAATAATCTATTTTAACAAACAAAATGCACAATAATGGGTACTTTAATTCGGTTTTTGATTTAGGCATTTGTTCAAACATCTAACATGCATATACAAAAATTTTCTCCTTTTCTCTAATCTAGCTCAAGCCATTTCCCAAATGTTCAACAATGCAATAACAACAATGCAAGACAACAAAAGTAGGAGAAAACAAGCAACAAAATATGAATTTAATATTAAAAACAAAACTGAAAAAAAAAAGAAAAAAGATACCTCAAGAATATTGCAGTCAATTGGTAGGTGAGGTTTGTGATTAAATTCCTAAGCCTCAATGGTCTGACAACTTGTTCCCCATTTTGTTTGCTTTGTTGTGTTTAAGTTTGTTGGGAAAAAAGGGAGGGAGCCGAGAGGGATAGGGAATTTGAGAGAGAGCTTGTTAATTTTGTGTCTTTGAGAGAAAACAGAGAGCTGGGGGATGTTTTTTTTTTTTGGGTTGTTGTTAACCAAAATGAGAGGGAGAATTGAGAGAGAGCCAAGGGAAAAGTCCAGAGGATAAAAAAAATTGGAGCGTCTCTTTTTTTTTTCGCCCTTGTCTGATGGGAAAAGAAAGAAAAGGCCAAGAGAGCTCTTTAGTTGGAGTTTGTGTGTGTATTTGGTTAAAAATGATGACTTTTACCAAATGACAAGAAAGGTGAAGAAAATTGAGTGTAGGAATGGGTTAAGTGTATTTGGTAGGGAAAATGATGAAAATGTGTAAGTTTAGTAATAATTTGATTTTGATTTTTTGCTTTTGATTTTGATTTTTGATTTTTGATTTTTGATTTTTGATTTTTGATTTTTGATTTTTGATTTTTGATTTTTGATTTTTTAAGATAAACCTACAAAAATGAGACAAAATATACTTAAAAATGCAAGAAAATAAATAACTCATCAAATAGAAAACATTCAAGAAAACATAAAATTTG
The DNA here is from genome assembly GCF_036785885.1 of Coffea arabica. Taxonomy (NCBI): domain Eukaryota; kingdom Viridiplantae; phylum Streptophyta; class Magnoliopsida; order Gentianales; family Rubiaceae; genus Coffea; species Coffea arabica. The sequence goes on from NC_092313.1 coordinate 32,525,444, forward strand.
ACAAAAATTTGGTGTCTACACTCTCAATATCTTTTCTACTCCTTTTGGGCATCCATTTGATAGGGTACTAGTTGCAAGCGACAAGGAAATGTTTGAGCTTTCTATCTCTAGGGAATTCAATCCCGTTCGGATTGGTTCCCAGAGACAGCACAGTTCAAGTTAGCATACCTTAGTGTTTAGAAATGTATTCGAATCTTTAGTATTGAGATGTATTTGGATATTTAATATTTTATCATTCCCAATTTCGGTCTTGTAGTGTCTTTCATTGTCTGTTAGTTCCTGTGTTTTGAGTGTCTTTGTGTCTTTCAGTTCCTCAAACCAGATTGGTACTTTATGTATTTTGTCTGAATCCACTGGTATTTTAATCTATCTTTCAGTTCGTGTCTGATGCTGTTTAAGTTCCTATTTTTATAGTTATTGAAGAATTACTTTCTCCAAAAAAAGTATATATTTATTTTGTAAAACACTTGCACATTAATTTTAATGAGGGCATCTTAGTGTAGACAAAGAAATTTTATTTAATTTATTTAGTCAAGATTAAATAAATTGAATTGATCTTGATTAAATTAAATTAAATTGTATAAGTCCATTATGTTTTGGACCGTCAAAGTGGACCAATATTATATGGACTATTAAATCAAATTAAATTTGTAATGCCCATTTAAGTTGGAGTGAATTAATTAATTTATTAGTTCACAATGAACTATTTAGATTAACTCACTATTTAAGCCCAAGTTAAATGGATTTCTTGAGTTACAAGTGATTCAAAATACAGGAAGGTTTTGAGGATTTTCTTGATGACTTAACCTACATATTTTGACTATAATAAAGATTTTCTCTCCAGATATTATATAGAAGAAAATTCCTAAACTTTGGAGAAACTCTGTCAAACTCTCTCAAGAGTTTTCTCTCTCAAATCCAAGTCCAAATCAAATCGAACAAATCCTCCTACTATCGATGTTGAAGACTTAAAGTTCCAAATATTTGATGCCATCATCAAATCATTCATTTTTTTACGCTAAAGTTGTAGGAAATACTCTTTTGATTGGAGAACAAGCATTTTCGGCCCTTCAATTGAAGTCATTCGAAGAGAAGAATCAGGGAATTAATTTTTTTGATTCAAGAACCTTCAGAAATTGTAACCCACTTATTATTTGATTTAATAAATTTGATATTTGTGTGAGTTTTATTGTCTTTTATTTTAGGCAACAAAATTTGTGCATACAAATTTTTGGCACGCCCAGTGGAACCATCTCTACCTTTCATCTTTTTTCTTCCAATAACTTACAAATTTCAAAATTCAATGGAGTTTAAGAAGGTGAACTTTTCTCTTGAAGGCTTAGTTGTCGATGTCCTAACAACTCAAGAAACAAACCTCGAGATGCTTCCCAACAAGAAATGAGTCCATGATAAATTTATTGATACCGCAAGTGATTTGCCTGCCTCTATGGTGATGCCCGTCATGATGACCGACACCACAACTGTGGTAGATCAAATTTTGAATCTAACCAAAATTGTCGAAGGACAAGTAGTGCATGCGCAAGGTCAAAACGGCAAGATAGTCAATTTAATGGCTATGGTAAAAAATATAGGTGAAAACAGCCTTGGTATGTCCAAATAGAAATTCAAAGTGTAAGATGAAGGTGACTCATCATTAAGGGAGAAGGAGAAAGAGGATGCGAAGTCACAAACCACGAAGAAATTTTCAATCTCCCCTGATGGCACCATTCATATTGGTAATCTGAAAGATTTTATCAAAGGCACAATCAAGCATAAAATTGGTGAAAGTGCCAAGTTATATAGTAGTTACACCAAACCTTATACCACTAGAGTGAAAAGTTTTAAGATGCCTGTGGGATATCAACCTCCAAAATTTCAACAATTTGATGGCAAGAGCAACCCTAAGCGACATATTACACATTTCGTGGAAACTTGTAACAATGTTGGCACTAATGGTAACTTGCTCGTTAAGCAATTTGTTCACTGGTTAAAGGATAATACCTTTGATTGGTATACAGATCTGGAGTCTGGAACCATTGACAGTTAAGGACAGTTAAGAGCAGTTAGAGCATGAATTTTTTAGTCGCTTCTATAGTACAAAAAGAATTGTCAGCATGACTGAACTCTCTAATACACGTCAATGGAAAAATGAACCTGTCATTGATTTTATCGACTGCTGGAGGAATCTGAGCTTAAATTGTAAAGATCGAATTTCTGAATCTTCCACGATCGAGATGCGTATTCAAAGTGTGCACTGGCGATTCAGACACATCTTGCAAGGTGTGCAACCAGAAATATTTGATGAATTATCCACAAAAATCCACAAGTTAAAAATTAATCTTGATGGACAAGAACTGCCAGTTCCTGACCCTCACAAGGCTAAGGAGAGACAAGAAGTGAGGAAAGGGGGCAAGCCACCAATCAAAAATGAAAAGAATGAGGCCATAACTACAAGTATAATATCTTTTAAGATTGTTTCCAAAACTGTCAGGAGAAAAGATAGGAAGATCAATGCGCATCAAGAGCAAGGAAAGAGGAAACCGACTCTCAAGGAGATGTAAGACAAGAAGTACCCTTTCCTTGATTCTGATGTCCCTAGTATGTTTGATGATCTATTGAGTATAAACTTGATCACGCTTCTTGAGATGAAGCGACCTGATGAGGTCAGAAACACTGAGGATCCAAATTATTGTAAGTATCACCGATTGGTTGGACATTCCATTCGAAAATACTTTGTCTTCAAAGACAAAGTAATGGAGTTGGCGAGATAAAGAAAAATTCTCCTTGAAGAAGACAAGGCAAGTGTGAATCAAACGTCTATTGATTCCCTGCAGTCCATGGAGGTAAAAAAAGTCATGGTACTGGTATTGCCAATAATTCAATTTGGATCATTTGATCCCATAGAAATCAAACAAGAAGGTGTTTATTCAACTCTTCAAGAACATGCATATGAAAATGAGAAGGCGTTATAATCTGATGTGGATGATGAAGGATGGACTCTAGTCACGTGAAAAAGGAGGCGAAAATCTTGTCCATCTAATAAGGCGAACAAGATCTTAACAAGAAGTATGGTGATTTGGAAGGAAAAAAAAAAGAACATAAAGAAAAATAATGACTATCGTAATCTTCAAGGGAGTCGAGTTATCAAGAAAAAGTCGCGAACTCCTGTCACTCTAAAAGAATTCATGTCAAAAGAATACTTTGATGTTGATGTAGTCGTAAGTCACGCAACGCGAGTAGATCATATTGAAGAACAAAAAGATAATACTCGCGAATCTCTCTGTGAGATAACCCGTGTGCTTATCGACAATAAAGAAGTGACCGTCACAAGTATCACTTTTACTAGTGAAAACTTGTTATTTGGATCAACACCACATAACCATCCTTTATTTGTGACTGGTTATGCAAAGGAGCAAAAGGTGAATATAATTTTGATAGATGGAGGTTCCACAATCAATATTTTTTCTTTAAAAACTCCGAAGGAACTTGGCATCCCTATTGATGAACTCTCCAATAGTCGACCGATGATTCAAGGCTTCAATCAAGGAGGGCAAAGAGCTATTGGATTACTAAATTTGGAGATAGTCATTGATAACATGTCGTTCAGAGTACTGTTGTACGTGATATATGCTAAAATAACATACAATGTACTATTAAGAAAACTACTATTAAGAAAGCCCTGGATTCATGAAATTGGAGTTGTACCTTCAACTATTCATCAATGTTTCAAGTATTACCGAAATGGGGTCGCAAGAAGTGTGAAAACCGATGATAATCCTTTCACTAAAGCAGAAACGTATATCGCTGATGTCAAATTTTTACATCGAAAGGTACAATGTGAAGGATGAGTTTGACCAACCTCTATCTGTGGTTAAAATCCAGAACCCCGAATCTTCAAGTGCAAAAGAGAAGAAAGTGATAATTTCAAAATAAAAAAAAATTCATGAAGAAACTGATGTTTCATTATCAAACGATGAATCATTTGCCTTTTGTTGCCATTCCAAGTAAAGAATGGAACAGGGATAGTCACCTGCAATTCAGCATGAAACACTGAAAGGTTTGACTCTTCCTGTGGCTCATCTTGACACAAAGAAGGTGTCATCCCCTTCACTTAAAAGGTCTAACCTTTTAAGTAAAGAATCTGAAATCGAACAAGGCACCATACCAAAGTCAAGAACCAAAGAAGGTTTTGATCCTATTGCTTATAAGTTTCTCGCTAAGGCTAGATATGATTTCAAAGAATATGCGGTGTTAAATGTTCCATCATCTCAATCTATTAGTGACATGATTCATAGGTTGAATCCTATCTAAAAGATGTTGAAGGAAAAAGAATATGCAGTTGAAAATCTCAAATTTGGTTTTGACTATTCCTCTCTTACACCAATCCACATCAAGATCAATAGAGTTAGTAACCAATATATTACTGTGGGAGATGAATCTTCTCAAATAGCCGATAAATCCTAAACTTTTCATAAAAACGAAAATAAAACTCCGCGGGTATACGTTTTTAAGAGGTTAGGACCACAAAGAAGTTGAAAGGCTCAAAACTCTTATAAGAGTAAAGGAAGATTAGCAAAGTCATTAAAAATTTTTGAAGAGCCTTCTGATCATTCTCATAAATTTGGTAGCATTATTTTTTCGAGAATAAGAAGATACACAGACTTTATAATAAAGTGTGGGACTGAGTTGAAGGTCAGGGAGCATACCGTATTGTATACAAGACCAAAAGAAAATGATGAATAGAGTGTTACTTCATACAATCATATAACTATAATTGACGATGACTCTCCTGGAAAGAAAGAAGGTGCTGAAGATGCTTCACCTGAATTGGAAGAAGATGTTAAGGTCACTGTGGATGATTTAAGGGAAATCAATTTTGGTACTTCAGAAGACCCACGTCCAATATATAAGTGCTTTATTGAGTCCTGATGAAAAAAAAACATATGTTGACCTCTTACAAGAGTATAGAGATATTTTTGTCTCAACTTATAAAGAAATATCGAGTCTAAATCCAAAAATGGCAGTCTGCTGTTTAGCTGTCAAAAAGGGAGTTCTACCTGTAAAACAAGTACAATGGCGATTTAGACCAGATTGGGTTCTCTTGATCGAAACAGTGATTAATAAACTCATTGAAATTGGTTTATTCATGAAATTAAATATCCTATGTGCATTTCGAGTATTGTACCTGTACGAAAGAAAAATGGGCAAATTCGCATCTGCATTGATTTTAGGGATCTTAATAATACTTGTTCCAAGGATGACTTTTCTTTACCTATCACCGAACTCATGATTGATGCAAATAATGGGCATGAGGCTTTGTCATTTATGGATGGCTCTTCTGGTTACAATCAAATTCAAATAGCACCTGAGGATGAAGAGCTTACTGTATTTCATACTCCTAAGGGTATTTATTATTATAAAATAATATTCTTTGGTCTTAAAAATATCGGAACTACCTATCAAAGAGTAATGCCAAATATTTTTGACAACATGCTTCATGAAAATGTCGAATGTTACGTAGATGATTTGTTTGTTAAATCAAAAGAAAAAAGTAATCGTTTGTGGGACTTGAGACAAGTTTTTGATCGGTTGAAAAGGTATCAATTCAAAATGAATCCCCTTAAATGTACATTTGAAGTCACATCGAAATTTTTTTTTTGTTTTATGGTTCGTCATCGAGGTATAAAATTGACAGAGCCAAAATTGATGCTATATTAAGAATGCCTGAATCTCGTGATGTTCATGAATTAAAAAATCTTCAAGGGTGGTTAGCGTATCAGCGGAGATTTATTTCAAATTTGGAAGAAATGTGTCAACCATTTAGTCGTCTTGTGAAGAAAGGTGTGCCGTTTCAATGGAATGAGACATATAGTAATGTATTCAATAGTATTAAATCTTATCTTATGAAAGCACCTGTGTTGGCTGCACCTATTTATGGAAAGTCATTATTTTCTTATATTACTGTCCAGGAACGCTTATTGGGGGCATTGCTTGTACAAGAAAATAATGAAGCAAAAGATGTTGCCCTTTATTATTTAAATAGATTGATGACCTCCAACGAACTAAACTATTCGTCGATTGAAAAATTGTGTTTAACTCTTACTTTTACAATACAGAAGTTAAAACACTGTTTTCAAACATATAGTGTGAGACTCATTTTAAGACGAATCCCATAAAATACGTGATAAGCAGACCAGTACTATCCGACCGTCTAGTTAGATGGTATCTTCAACTACAATAATTTGAAATTATCTATGTGTCTCAAAAAACTGTGAAAGGACAAGTTTTGGCAAATTTACTTGCTAATCACCCGATACTTGCTGAATGGGAGCTAAGTGATGGCCTGTCAAATGAGGATGTACTCCTTATTGAGATTTGCCCACCATGAAAAATGTATTTTGATGGTGCTACTCATCGTCATAGAGTTAGAACGAGTATTGTATTCATAACTCCTAATTGAGATATTTTGCTATACGCTTTTATTCTAAACCAACATTATTCAAACAATATCACTGAGTACCGAGCTCTTATACTCGGACTTGAAATAGCTGTTGACATGGAACAGCTGAAACTTTAAATCTATGGTGACTCTCAATTAGTGGTTAACCAACTCTTGGGAAGTTATGAACTCTAAAAGTTCGAGTTAATTTTGTATCACAAATATGTAACGTGACTTATTAGGCAGTTTGGGGGTGCAAGTATTAAACATGTTTCTAGAAGAGAAAATAAGCAAACTGATACATTAGCTGTGCTTGCCTCTTCACTTACCATGTCAAATCATGATATATAAGTTCGTGTATGTCAAAAGTGAGTAGTTCTCCCATTATTTAATGATGAAAATATTCAAGGAGGCGACGCTCACATGGTCTCAACTTATGAAATTGACAAAGAAAATTGGAGAAAATCCCTCGTTGATTATGTGAAGTATCAAACATTACCTGAGGAGCAACGTAGGAGAGCTGACATCCGTCGTTGTGCCCCTCATTTTATCTTGTACAAGAATATGTTATACCAAAAATCATTTGAAGGTATATTTTTACGTTGTCTGAGTGATGACGAAACATATCGGACAATGCACAAAACACATTTTGGAATATGTGGAGCCCATCAATCCAGTTCCAAACTGTATTTTCGGATTAAAAGGATGGGTTACTATTGGCCTACTATAGTTAAAGATTGCATGGAATATACTCAAAGATGTCAACCTTGCCAATTTCATGCAAACTACATTCATCAACCACCCGAGTCATTACACCCGATCGTTGCTTTTTGACCTTTTGATGCTTAGGGTCTTAATGTTGTGGGGCCATTACCAAAGTCATCTGATCAACATTTATATATATTTACTGCGACCGACTATTTTGTCAAATGGGCTGAAGTCATACCGTTCAAACAAGTTAGAAAAGAAGATGTGGTAAATTTTATTCGTGTGAATATTATTTGCCGCTATGAAGTTCTCCGGTATGTTATTACTGATAATGGAAAGCTTTTCTCCAATAAGTTAATGAAAAAGTTGTGTGAAAAATTTAAATTCAAACAACGCAAGTCCTCTATGCACACTGCCCCCCCCAGTGGCCTCGCGGAGGCATTTAACAAAATTTTGTATAATTTGTTAAAGAAAGTGGTGGCTAAATCAAAGAGAGATTGACACGAAAGGATAGACGAAATTTTTTGAATTTATTGCACCACATATCGAATTCTAACGCAAGCCATGCCATATGCCTTAGTCTATGGTGTAGAAGCTGTCCTGTCCCTTGAGTAACAAATTCCTTCTCTGAAAATTGCTTTGCAAGAGGGCTCATAGAAGAAGAAAATATTCGCTTGCGCCTTGAAGAACTAGAAAGTTTAGATGAAAAAAGATTAAATTCTCAACAAAATCTTGAATGCTACCAATCTCATCTTTCTAAAGCTTTTAAAGTCTAACGCCGTTCCTTCCAAATTGATGATATGGTACTTGCAATTCGAAAGCCAATAGTTATGACTCATCTTATCAAAGACAAATTTGTCTTCAAATGGGATGGACTATATATTATTCGAGAGGTTTGCACAAATGGCCCTTATAAACTAGTGGACAAAGATAACGTAAAGGTTGGTTCTATAAATAAAAAATTCATGAAATTATACATGCCATAAAAAAAAATGAAATTCTCCATGACGCATGAGTCTAAACTGCATGTTACTCTTGACCCGCAAGAGTTTAAACTATGAACGGTAGGAACTACGTGTGATTTGATTCCGTTTTGGGATGTGTAGGCAGTTTAGAGAGTATCTTTTAAATTCAGTTACAATCTTATAAAACTAAAGTCTTTGCCCGATGATTCTTTTGTTGCAAAAAAAAAAAGAACATTTCTCTTTAGGACAGTTCAAAATATTTTGCGGCATACACTTGAAAGTATGTTGTTCAAATTGTTAAAATTATTTGAATAATTATCTTTTCAAGTGTGATCAAATTTATGCAAAGATAGAATTATTTATATTGCAGTTAATAGTCTAAAATGGTAGCTATTGAAAGAATAAGAAAAAACGAGAGACGTTTACAAGAATGTCATGAAAAAAAAAGATCAAATTTCATTATGAAATGTTTGTACTCATAGCTGCATGCTTTGAACGATTAAATAATAGATGAAATTTGAAACAAAATAAAAGATTGCAACTGTTCCTAGAATTCAAATAATGATAGCTCTTTTCGGTTGCTTTCAAGTAATGCTTGCATCTTGTCCAAACTTTGGCTCTTCTCAGCAAGTAAGGGTAGGAAATTCTCAATCTTTCGAAATTCATTTTGTAGGTCGACCATCGTGCTTTGCACTCGGGTAAACGCATTTTAATCTTCTCGTAATAGTGAAAGCGTCTCTTTCCTGTGAGTATCCAAGAACTCAAGTCGCTTGCTCAACTCTATTTCCTCGCGGTCAATTTCATTAAGTTTCAACATGTACGTTGAGATCTTTTCTATTTGTTGTTTCTTCTTACTCTGAGCGTCTCTAAGATGCTGGGTGACTGTAGAAATCAATTCATTATATGATTCAATTAAAATTTTATTTGAAAGAGAATACTTCACTGCGACGTAACGAGTTGCATTTACAAAGAATACCTTTAAAAGACCTTGCAAATTTGAGATATCCGTGGCATTGAAACTTTGCATTTCCTTCATGATTTCGTTTGCTTTCATCTCAAGAGCAGACATACCTTCCAGGGTTGTTTGAGATATCATCACCCTCAAGTTATTCCACAGTATTTGAATGTAGTCTCGACAATATGTTGAGATCACAGTTTGGAGGCAAAAGTCAGACACTTGAGATACCCTTGGCCACAATGGTGGATCAAAAATCTTGAGTTTCTTTTTCTTCGGAGGAGTCATATGTTCTTTCTTTTGTAGCATGACTTACTGGATCGCATTTTCATCCTCTACCACCTTTTTCGAGTTCTAACTAGTGTCCTTTTGTTAGGTAGAATTGATCACTTATTTTGTCAAAAGTTCAAACGCAGTGGATCCTTCAACTGATGTTTAGCTTAGTTCTCCGTCATCAATAAAAATCAAATCTTGATCATTCAACTATAAGAAAAATGTTATAAGACAAATCATGAATATGAAATTAGCAAGCAAATTTCAAATGCCAAATTAAAGAAGGCAATGAGAGTCCTTACAATATTGGCACGGCTTATACTAGACACAAATATGTCCGGAATATCTTTAAAGAATTTTTTGGGATCTAAAGCAATATCATCCAAAGGGAGAGTCATTACCTTGGATCTCTTGCGTTTCCAGTGCTGGTCCGTGCTAGTGGATTGCTCATCTTCCTCATCAAAAGGATTGCTCCTCTTCTTCTCATAAAAATTGCAAGAATCATGATCCGTACCCTTCACTATTATTGCAGGAAGATGAAATGAAGTACCCTTTGAAGATTCTTTATTGGAAGTCAGGATTTCTGGAGTATCATCGTTGTTGCTAGAACTCTTCAAAATTTTCTTTTCGCTTCTCGCAGTCTTTTGCTTCATCTTAAGATTATTGCCAACCTTGAAAGAATTATTCAGGTTTGCAAGTTCCTTTTCCTTTGATTTCTTTTTTTCTCCATTTGATTGGACACTTTTAATCAAAATATCACGTCATTTAAGGAGATAGTTATCGTGCACCATGGACCACCATGTTTGAAAACCTGAAGAGGTATGCTTGTTGGCATTCAAGGGATAGTTAGAAAAAAATACCTTTGACTCTGTTTTATTGCAAATAGCAGTGCGCCAAAGTATTCGGCTCAATTCATAATTTGTGGGACGAACATCTGCACCAAGTTCCTGTGGAAAAACTTGATAAAACTCGAATTGTTGCGCGAATCTATATGAACTATATGGCTTAACAAAGAAATCTCCTTCAGCATGCAAAACTAAGTAATTTGAGTAGGCACTGACAAAATAACTTAGTTTTGGATTCGCTAACTTGCCATTATCAATACAAAATTTATTTTGATTCTTCACAAGAGAAGTTGTCCCCCAAGTTGCTTTGTCTCCTTGATGAATGAGGTCACAAGTACTGTTTTCATCAAAATATCGTGCGCTACTCTTTCTAGAATAATTGATCATTGTTGGTCTAGACATAATATTTGAAATTAAATAATGGGTAAAGAAATAACTCGCTAGCCAAGCATATACGTAGTGCACCGAAAAAGCCGCATGCGCATACCCTGGGATAGATGAATTTGAAATTTTATTGAATCCGCAGTAGATATTTAACAAGATAGGAAGAGCAAGGCAAGTCTTATGACCGGTAACCATCATACTAGTCATTTTGAAAGTAGATGATCTAATATATTAGAGATTCTCATCTGGTAAAGCAAAGACGTAGAGTCAACAAGATATAAATATTGCAAGATAGGTCTCTTCTCGCAAGTGAGATTTAACTCCGATGGTATCAAATACACCATTATCTTAACTTGAAAACTTGCGTGATTGTCCGATTTCTCCATTTAGATTTTGGGTCGCTTGAGCACTAGAGGCCCTCTTTATCCTTCTTTGTTTTGATTTTGAATATCTCATTTTACCTTTAAACCAAAAGGTAATCCATCTGTTAGCAGAAACTCCAGCTTTGTTGGATTCTCCATGTTGAAGGTGATGCAAGGTCTCGAACAAATATTTACAACTTTGAGGAATGTGTCTCGATTTATTCTCATTGATTCCAATTAACTCCTCTGCGCATGGGATTATCTCTTCATAGATACCTCCGATGATTGGAAATCCTCCTAAACTTGTGCAAATTTCAAATTGAGAGGACAATTCTCCGGCAGATATATGCAAGGTATCGTTGTTTGGGTACCATGCCTCACAGAATGCTCTAAGTACATGAGAATTTCTATCGTATGTAAAAAATAAAGCATATAAGGCGTCAAACAAGTGATTTCACGGAGCACTCGTTTGCTTCTTCCGAGGATATTCTCTAACCACTCCCAATAATTTTTGATATAACTAAATTTACCACTAAATCTCAAGGAAGGACCCAAGTGTGCGTCTCCATCTATGATTCGTCTGCCAAGGGTTTGAAAGGAAATTGTCCTTGGTTTCTTATTATGAATAAGAGATTTCAAGGAGTGAACTTTCGTGCCATCATCTTGAGAAAGTTCGAGTGACCAATCCTTTAATTCTAGATACTGGTGGGAAGGCCACTTACCAGAGTAAGTTCCTTATATAGAAGAATACACCAATAATTTCGTTCCTTTGTCACCAGAGTCATCATGACTGTCGGCGATGAGGAGATATTTTTTGTTTGAAGATATGACTTCCTTAAACATCACTATTATATCAAGATCAACCTGTAACAAAAGCAAGAAAAAGAAATTTTGGTTAAAATAATATGATCGAAAATAGTAAAAGGACTTTGCGAGTTTTGGTGAGCTCTCATTGAAGTGGGTAATAGCGCATCCTTTTTTGTACTCCTCAAGCCATAATAGGTTCTGGTAGGAGTTTGCGGTTGTACCTTCTTCAAATTTTGGCTGTGCTATTTTCTTTGTACTCCTCGAGCTATAATAGGCTCTCGTGGAAGTTTGCGGTTGCACCTTATTTAAAATTTGGTTGCGCCATCTTCTTCATGTACTCCTCAAGCCATCGTATGGCTCTCGTGGGATTTTGCGGTTGCACCCTCTTCAGACTTTGGTCGTACCTCTTTCATATACTCCTCAAGCCATAGTATGGCTCTCATGGGAGTTTGCGGTTGTACCTTCTTCAAATTTTGGTCGCACATTCTTCATTGTACTCCTTAAGCCATAATATGATTCTCGTGGGAGTTGACGGTTGCACCTTCTTCAAATTGAGTGTCCATCATATATCTTTGTGATAAGGAATCTTCCTTTCACATCACGCAAAAAAAAAAGAAAAAGAAAGAAGAAATCATCATCAGTAAGAAGTAAAAGCCATGGAGTAGGTGAATTACTTAAGTATTCCAAGTGATGAAATTCTTGATTGTAGAATCATGGCCACGATTGAGGTGAAGATGCAGCTTTGTTTGCAAATTAGAAATATATATATATATATATATATATATATATATATATATATATAAGAGGAAAGGGTATCAATTTGCCTTGAATAATAGATATCAATACAAGGTGCAACTTGAAAAAAAAAATCCGTCAACAACAAAATTTTGCCTTGTTTTGCAAGAAGAGACATGCAAGAAAAAATGACGTGTCGCATGCATTAGTGGGACAAGTTCTTCTGGTGGATTATATTCATCTCTAATGTCAAGTGTGGCATCACTTAATCACTATGGTGAAGGCAACACAGATGGTCAACAAAATAGATCAATTAAATCCAAGTCGAGCAAAATTCACCAATTTCATCATGCAAAGTGGGCACGTTAATCATTGAAATCTTTTTGGATTTCTAGTTGCTGCGATGTCACTTGACTATGCTACATGAATTTGTTGAATTGACATATTCAATGAAATGGGAATTGGCATGTGTTTTAATACAATTATATGTGTCACATATGCATTGAGCAAATTTGACAAGCAACTACGATGCACTAGTTTCAGCAACAATTAAAGCTTAACGAAACTCAATTTTCAATTGGAACAAGCGCAAGGAAATTGAATTAAACTCAATTTTCAATTGCAACAAGTGCAAGGAAATTGAATTTTGAAAGCTAACAAACATGACAAGGTGAGTTTTCATCTAGTAAACCTCCAGTTTAGTCCACAAAGGCATGGTCCGGCAAAATAAATTGGAAAGACCGAGCAGCTTAATTAGAATAGAGTTTGATGGCTACCTTATTAGAGTGAAGCGTGTTGGTTGTGCTTTCTCGAGCAAACTCTGGGGTGACTGGCCTTCAATATGATCAATTTGCAATTACTCTTGCTACTCTAAACAAAGCTTATACCAGTTTGCAAAGAAAAAAAAATCAATTAAAGCAAAAGGCTAGTGTCTTGGCACTTGTTACTCTCGACTTTCTGGAATCATTGGAAGTTACGAGTTCTATGCAAATATTTATAGCTTAATAAATTTGGTCTTGAAAGATTCTTATTTGATCATCGCAGTTAGAATTGATTTTAAGTAAGTTGGGAACTTGGCAACCTAGATTAGAAAAGAGGAAACCAGTTTTTTTTTCAAGAGTTGGTAATATTGGCTATTGCATTGTCTTGAGTTTGATTTAGGAAGCTATTGAAATTCGGGACATTCCATATTGTCAAGACGTTGGTTTCGACACTTACCTATTCATTGTATGGAGCAAAGCTGCAACTCCACATGGAAGAGGAAGGCACATATCTCTCCGTAATATATATTTGCAAAGAGAGAGTACTAGTATTAATGCATAGTGTTCTAGAAACCCGCAAAATTGATTCCAAATATTAACTTGCAATTGGATGTTTCCATTTCTTACTTCAACATATTGCCAGTTACCATAAGCAATTACGTGATCTTGGGAAATTAGAACAATGCATGTTTGATTGAGCAATTTTCTATAAACTTGATGACCAGTTTCGCGCAGCATTTGGAAATATAAAATTCAATGGGTCACCTTTCGGGCAATGCAATTGGTTTTGTCAATTGCCAAGCCACTGAGATGATGCAATTTCCATTTTAGCAGCTCTGGTTCAATTTCCAAAAAGAACCTATGCTTAATACAACAGGAAACTCGTGCATGTGACCAACAATTGCAATGTTAGGCTTCCTAATTTTGGCAATTTAAATATTGGATTTGGTATCAACGGGGAATCCAAGTTGCTCAAAAACAAAAAAAAAAATCAAGTTTGAGACTTCAAGTCTCGTCTTTGGCAATTGTCAAGCAATGCCATGCCAAGTCTTGAAGTGGGGGCATTTGTACACAAAGAAATTTTATTTAATTTATTTAGTCAAGATTAAATAAATTGAATTGATCTTGATTAAATTAAATTAAATTGTATATGTCCATTATGTTTTGGACCGTCAAAGTGGGCCAATATTATATGGGCTATTAAATCAAATTAAATTTCTAATGCCCATTTAAGTTGGAGTGAATTAATTAATTTATTAGTTCATAATGGACTATTTAGATTGGCCCACTATTTAAGCCTAAGTTAAATAGATTTCTTGAGTTACAAGTGATCCAAAATGCAGGAAGGTTTTGAGGGTTTTCTTGAAAATTTAGCCTACATATTTTGGCTATAAATAAAGGTCTTTTCTTCATATATTATATAGAAGAAAATTCCTAAACTTCTGAGAAATTCTGTCAAACTCTCTCAAGAGTTTTCTCTCTCAAATCCAAGTCCAAATCATGTCGAACAAATCCTCCTGCTATCGGTGTTGAAAACTTAAAGTTCCAAATATTTGACGCCATCATCAAATCATTCGTTTTTCTACGCCAAAGTTGTAGGAAATACTTTTTTGATTGGAGAACAAGCCTTTTCGGCCCTTCAATTGAAGCCATTCGAAGAGAAGAATCAGGGAATTAATTTCTTTGATTCAAGAACCTTCAGAGATTGTAACCCACTTATTATTTGATTTAATAAATTTGATATTTTGCAAGTTTTCTTGTCTTTTATTTTAGGCAACAAAATTTGCGCATACACTTGCAGGTGTTCTTTGTCCTCATGCAATCGAGATTTATGATGAAAACAGGAAAAATGTAAAAATTTAAGAATTTTGTACGTGACTGACTGTACAAGAAAATAGTACAGAAGCTTTAATATAAGCATGCTGTTTGATCTATTAATGGTTCTTCTGGATGGTTTTAATGTATTGTTTTACCTATTTTATAATTTGACAATAGACTATAACTAGGAAGGTGTAAGAAGTTTAAGATGCAAGAATCGGCAGAGACTCCTATAAACTTACAATATTCATATAAAAGATTTGGGAATATTTAGAAAATGTGCATTATCTTTAGAAAATCATGTTGCAATTGTGCTTGGTGTCCATTAAAGGAAAAGGTATTATGTTCAACAAAATATGTGGTAATTACTATCAATTCACTAATAAAAAAAGTTTTTGTACAATTTAACTTTTATGGTTTGTAACTGATTCATGTTTTGCTTTCATTATTTTAGAAGAACCTAATATTGCAATACCGATGTGCATGTTGGCCTAATTCATTTCTTCTATTTAAATTCATGAAGGAGTCTGTGACATTTTCTACCCAAGGAATAGTAAAAGCTACAAATTACCAATTTGATCGTTAGCCCAGTTATCATCTTTTATCTTGTTGTATGTATTACTACATAACCAAACATAAAAGAATAAAGAAAGAACATTTGATTTTCTTGCTGGTCGTGTAACCCTACAAGAAATTCTACCATTTATTAGTTTGTAAGGTACATGTACCACCCCCAGTTAGACCAATTGATTCAAGCTCAACTTGATCACCCCTAAATTTAGTGGGCTGAGTCCTATGTAATGTGAGTTGACTAATTGTGGGCCAAAATATTTTTCGCGATTTAAATGTAAGTTCAGCATGGGCCAAAATATTTTGTCTGATTTACATGTGAGTTTGGTTGCATTGAACTCATGCTACTTTGTACTTTGTTGGAACAGTATATATACTAGGGCTCATTTGCAGAAATTAAGAAGATTTTTTTAAATCTAAATTCAATCAAATAGTTGAAATTTAAATTGATATTTCATGACAAATTGTACTTTTTTAATCTCTAATTGATAGGTTTATGAATGTTACAGTAAACTATATTATTTTTTTGTCATGATAGTCAAACATCTTTTAGGCACCGTTTCGTTTAAAGGAAAGGAAGGGAAGGGAAAGGAAAGGAAAGGAAAGGAAAAGATACCAATGGAAACGAAAAAAAAGAAGAGTAGAAAAGAGTGGCTTTTATCTATCTTATTTGGATTAAATATGGAAGGAAAAAAATACTGAATTTTTGTTTGGATTGAAGAAGAAATAAAAAAGGAAAGGTAAAAATCAATTGTTAATTTACTAGAAAAGATAGGCCAAAAATGATATTTAAAAAATTTTAAATTATTTTAATTAATTTAGTTTAATTTCCCTCCATTTTTGCCCACTTTTGGGGGAACATTGTAACTCAACAAAACAACTAGACTCTTTCTCTCCTTTCCCTTCTCAAAAATCAATCCAAACAACAAAAACAAATCCCTCCATTCCTCTTCTTTCCTTTCCCTCCCAATCCCTCAATTTAAATGATGCCTTAGATAGTATAGGACATATATAAATTAGTTGATTGTTTGGTTTAATTAGATCTTGTGAACATGAAAAATACATTACATGAGTTTAGAATTGCCTAAATTAGGCCTAATACTTGATTTTTTTGAAAGCTGAGCATGAGTGAGTTGAAATTGGGTTCAAAGAATGATATTTTATATGAATTGAGTTTGAATATGTCAAAACCCTAACTCATATATGCCTATTTGTAACTAAACTAAACTCATAAAAGATACTTTATGTGTCTAAACAGGATAATTGGAAGGAATGTAGTGACTATGTACCACTCCTAAAACTCATAGAATAATAGGACCAGATTTTCAGATGCCTATAAGAATGGACAAGCAAAATCTAAGAAACCTACATACAATTAGACTTGTTAGTTGGTAATTTTATTTAGTACCATTGAGAGCCCTAAGTTTGATTATATTGAAACTCGCTTGTGGGTTGGTCACCCTAAGTGTATCTTTAAATAATAAATTTCTCAAACCAATCTGTGCATCTCTGTATCAAATTACTCTTGGAGGTTGATATAAATTCAATTTGGTCATATGATTATGTACAGCAAAATTTGCTTTATATTACAAAAAGTTTGTAATAAAATAACATTAGTCATTGTCTTTCAGAATTGGCTACGAAAAAATATCATCGCTAAAATTCACATGAAATTCATGTTACAAGAGACATTAAGCAACAATATTCTAGAATCATAGTCAAAAGTTCTATTATTTTCTATTAATCACCAATGCTATTGACCAAAATACTACATTTTGGGAATCGAATTATATGTCACGAAATATATAAATTTTTGCATCCCATGAGGTAATTTGGTTGCAAAAAATCTAAATTTTTGCATTCAAGTGCACCAATTTGACAATGAAAGTCTTACTTTTAAATATAAATATTTTGTTATCAATAGTTTTACTTTTACTACATTTTTTATAGTCAGTTATCAAATCATCCTATAGAAAAATCAAAATCAATCGTAGAACATTTGGCTATAATTTTTGTTGACAATGATTTTTTATGTAGCCAGTTCTAAGGCTACCCAAAAAAAATTATAGTTGACTACGGAACATATACAGTTTTTTGTGTAGCCAATCTCAAACAATTAGACCACCAAAATTTCATTGTTGATTGTAGGACTTTTGAGTAGATAATTAAGAAACTATTCTATTATGAAACTATGATAATTTGAGTAGCTGATTAAGAAATTATTTGACCATCAAAATATTGCTACCATAATATTTTGAGTAGGCAAGAAGGTGGAAAACCTGCTACGTACGGTTTGAAGGTAATAAGGTGCCCATCAAGAGAGTGATTCAAATTGAAAAGAGTGAAAAAGATTGAAAAATGATGATTAAATTTAGAAAAGAATAATTATATCATATGTAGATAGTATTTTAAAATTTGTATTATATGTAAATATGATGCAAATTAATATGGCATGTGGAGAGAGCATGGACTATATTTAAAGCAGTTACTGGTATGAACAATATTATATTTTAAAATATATTGTGCAATTAGGATAAATATGTATAAAATGAAAAATAGTTATAACTATAGAGAATGTTAATGTTAGAAGAATCTTAATCTTTGCCAAAAATTAGTAAAAGAGATACTTTTTTAATATAACCTTGCTTAAAAATAATTACTTTATATTAACAAAATCTTCCGGTAAACATTTACAAATGTAAACACTTCAAACACAAATAATAATATACTACCTAAAATATCTTGACAGACAACTATTCAAATCAATTTTTGGATAACCTCTCATTGAGTCCAAAATTTCTCTATTGCCTTAAACTCCCAGTCAAGATACACTATAAATTATACATCCCCAACTACATACCAAAGGATACGTTAATCGTATAAAATAAGGCCCATTATGCAACATAGCATTTTTGGTCTTCATTGAGATGATACATAGTATCAACCACAGCAAGAGCAAGCCTTGTGATCTAAACAAAACTAGCAACATCCCAATGTCTACTCAACGACTCTAGTAATTAGAAATCACCAGTTAAGAAGCAAATTCAAAAAGTTATGAACAAACATAGGTACTTGCACAAATTTGACTCCATTGGATGAACTTTACCCACTATAGATGTATATAACATTCTATATAGCATTCTCCTAAATCTTATTCTTTCCTAATAAAAAAAATCTCGCTTGACAAGATTGACATAAGCAAAAAACTAATGGTGGGTCTTTGGGAGAATGCAACAAACCTAACAAGGCCTTCAACCACAGCCACTACTTCATCTTTAATCCCACCAGTTGGCTGCTAATGTATATTATAGAAGTTAAGTAACGAATTGTGTTGCTATGAAGAGTGCGGAAACTTTTATTAGTTGATTATAATAATGACTAAGAGCTATTACAATAGATAATGCAAAAATTTGGGCATTTTATAATAATAAGAAAAATGACACAGGAATGGATATTGGACTTCCAATAAATCATACAGAAGTGATAAATCTAATTGACAACTTCTTTTTTTTTTTGCTAGAACTCATATTCACATCAAATAAATCATAAACCTAATTGACAACATTTCCCTTTTTGCTAGAACTCAATTTCATATCAAGAAAACCAAAACAAAGTGGCATACTGTCAAACAAACATTTCCTACTTTGATTCAATTCAATTGTTGCTACAATAATTAAATTCAATATCTAAACAATATCAAACTCATTAGCTACTAAAATTGACATTCATCACATATGAACACAAAGATAAAATATATCAACTATAATTGGTAATAGACATAGAAATGTGAACTTAGTAGCTAATTATCCAAAGATACCAAATTCACATATATTACCTACTTCCAGAAAAAAGTATAGTCCATTAAACTATGCACCAAAAGAAATCTTTAAAGTAGGTCTATCTAGCACAAATTTGGAAATATGAAAGCTTGCAAAACACAAAAAATTTTAGCCAAAGAACACTTGCAATTCAAACTAAAGTTGCATAAATTTGATTCAACCAAATTTTAAAAGGAAAGAGGTAAACAGATGGGAATGAAAGTAATATATAATAATAAATCAAGTTTTATTTTTATTTTAAAGTGCACCAAGATTTTAGATTCAACAACCATTTTGGAAACAAGATTGTTTACTTCAGTAACAAAATTCACATATAAGCAAGATAAAATCTCCAGGTGATAAATGAAAAATCTGTGAAAGAATAAAAGAAATAAAATATAATCATACATGATTTGAAATTCAACCGATAGCAAATATAGAATAGCATAGAACCATGCAGAAGTAAAGAATAAGAACCTTATAGTGCATTAATCATTCTATTTTTTTTGGAGATTCTATAGTCTTTACTAGTCTCGATTAAGAGAATACAAAAATGATTCGAATAGAAAATCCTATGAAAAGTAATGCTTCATAGAAAAAGGACAACAGATGTTACTTCATTCTCGAGATAATAGATAAACAAAGTCTTATCTTGCCTGCAACAGCAAAATTTTAGAAGTCAAAGAACACTATTTGGTGTACATTTAAAAAATATATATATACCCATATGACTCTACAAAAATATAAGCAGTATGCATTCTTAGAAAAGCACAAAAAATACTAGTTTATTTTACCAAGTGGCAAAATTTCTAGGTCCAATCAAAACAATGAGTTACAACATATGGATGTAACTTCATTCTATGGTGATCCATAATCTAATCTATTCGGTTGGCAGTTTGGACCTAGAACAACTAGCTATTTCAGAAGATAAGTACTCATCACAATATTTTTTTTTCTGATTCTACTGATTGCTTTTCTATCATTACAGTACTGATTACACTTGCATCTTGTGGAGGCTTGTATAACACTGGTTTGATAATATGACATTGGTTTGACAAAAGCATGTACGATGGATTAAACATCTAGCTCCTCTCCTAATGAATCATCTTTTGATACTATGATAGCTATCTCTTTTAGAATTAAATAGTATATTATTGCTACTATCATGCTAAAATTCTAGTGAACTTAAGAAAATTAATAGGTCGTATTATAAAATAAGCATAGCATCAAAACAAGAAACATATTTGAGTTTAAATAACCTAGTAATTGAATTCACTTACTACTTCTAGATCGTGCTTAAAATCTAGTATTTGAGACTTCTCATCATTAGACAAATATTTTACTACCTACAAACATTTAATCTAGTTAAATTTGGTGTTACAATTTGAAAGATTATTGTTTGGTAGAAACCACTTTGGTTTTCTATGTAGTTAATATTGAAAATAGTTTGTAATACAACTCAGAATGAAAAGAGATGAAGTGTGGCACCTTTTCATGTGAATTTTCTAAAAGATTGCCTGTGAATTTTCTGCAAATTCATTTGACACTTTGTCATGTGGATTTTTTGAAAGATTGTACTGTCAATTCATGTCTATTAACATGAACAGTTTTGTAGGTGTTATAGCAAATAAATAATTGCTTTAACACCAAAAAAAAAAAAACAAACTTTAAGTATTCTAATTCTTGTCAAAACAATTCAAGAACTTGCTACTTGGTTATCTTTTCAAATTCATTGTGTTCTAGAGTTTTTGCCAAAAACTTGATTAGCAAGATAGTAGGAGCAATCAAACTTTAAGAAAAGTGATTACATGCCTTGAATTCACTTAGTGTTATCAAATTCCGCTCATTTTGTATATTTGCAATTTTTTTTCTAGAATTTCGCCATCAATTCTCTTTTTTTTTGACTTACTTGTTGTCTTATATACATTACAACATCTTTGTTCCTACACTCTCAATCCGGCCCTTCTAGAAATTTCTGCTGCAAATGAGAGTGATTCCGAAGAATTGAAGAAACAAAGACAAAAGCATGAAGAGAACGAGATATTATGACGAGGCCATATTCTGAACACCTTCTTGGATAGCTACTATGACATGTTTCAAGGAGTGAAGAATCCAAGAGAAATTTGGGTTACGATTGAATGAGAGTATATTACTTAGAAACAAGGCACAGATAAGTTTCTTATCAAAAAGTACTTTGAATTCAAGTTGGTTGATACTTCTTCCCTTATGGACCAAATTCTTAAATTTCAAGTGATAGTTTCAAAACTTAAAAATTATGTTGTCGAAATTTCTGAATCTTTTCAAGTTGGTGCAATCATTGCCAAGTTGCCATCATCTTAGAATGATTATCAAAAGAATTGCTCCACACTTCTGAAACTTTGACTTTATCAAGTGTTTTGAAACACCTTAAAATCGAAGAAAGGGCTAGAATCCTTCAAAAACTGGAAGTTGATAGTGATCCTAAGGCCAATATGATTGAAGAGAAGAAGAATTCTGATAATAAAAGAAAAAATCCTGAGAATACTAATTCAAAAGATAATAAAAAGAAAAATAGGAATTGCTACAATTGTGGTAAGAAAGGCCATTATAAGATTGAGTGCAAACTTAACAAGAAATAAAAGAAAAATGATGCTTCAATTGCTAATCTTGTTGATGCGTGTGCAGAAATTGTAGCAATAATGACTCTTGGTACAGTGACTGAACTTCATATGGCGGTGACTCTTGGTGGTATGATTTCAGTGCTGTAATTCATGTTTGCAATGACAAGAATCAATTTAAGAATTATGAAGTTGTTGAGGGTTATAAAGTGGTCATGGCAAATGGTGTGAGAACCAAGGTTTTTGGTAAAAGAGATGTGCATCTTCAATTCACATCCGGCAAAAAGTTGGTTTGCACATATGTATTTCATGTTCCCGATGTTGTTAAAAATCTTATATCTGCGGATATTTTTAACAAGGAATAAGGGTTGTACTAGAGTCAAATAATGTTATCTTGTCTAAGAATGGTGTATTCATAGGAAATGGCTACTCTTGTAATGGAATGTTTAAATAGAGTATTAATAAATGAATGATATTTCTATTCACTCTTTGGCTTCTACTTCTTCTACTTATACTTATTTTCTACTGCATGGCAGATTAGGACATGTAAATCATAAAGTTCTGAAATTTATGTCAAAAGATGGCCTAATCTCATATGATGATCTTGAAAATAAGAAGTGTGAAACTTGTGTTCAAACCAAAATTACAAGATTGCCTTTTCCTAAAATTGAAAGACAAATACAAATGCTTGATCTTGTGTATTCGGATGTGTGTGAATTCAATGATTTTCTAACTAGAGAAGGAAATGGATACTTTTTACATTCATAGATGATTGTTTTAGATCTGTATATGTATATCTTATGAATTACAAAGAAAAAGTGATTAGTATGTTTAAAACATACAAGTCTCTTGTAGAAAATCAATTGAATAAGAAAATAAAAAGTGATAGAGGGAGTGAATATTTCCCTAATAAATTCTCAAAATTCTGTAAAGAAAATGGAATTATACACCAAACAAGTGCATCTTACACACCACAACAAAATAGTTTAGTTAAAAGGAAAAATAGGACTCTTGAAGGTATGGTCAATGCCATGCTTGTGAGTTCAAGATTGCCAAACAACTTGTGGGATGAAACCTTGTTGGCTGCATGTCGGTACATAATAGAGTTCTTTTCTTAAAAACTAGAGTATCTCCCTATGAAATTGGGAAAGGTAGAAAACCGAACTTGTCTTATTTAAGAATTTGGGATTATATAGTCTACTATAGAGTCCCTGACAACAAGAGAACTAAGTTGGGACCTAGAGTACTTAAAAGTGTGTTCATTGGTTATGTAGAAAATTCAAAGGTCTATAGATTGATTGATCTTGGTTCAAATGTAATAGTTGAATCAAGGCATGTTGAATTCTTTGAGAATAAATTTCTTAAAAATTCAACTGTTAGTATAGATCCATCTCAAAGTTGTGAAATTCCTTCAAATGCAGTTTCTTCTAGTGATACAAAAAGAAAAGAAATTGACTCCTAGTGAACCTAAGAGAAGTCAAAGACAAAGAAAAAAAACAATTGCCTCCTCACTTTGTGTCTCTACAAGCTATTGTTTTCTTTGTAGAAAGGGATAGAGATCTTCTACTAAACAAAAATCCCATTTTATTTAGTGTAGAGGATGATCCAAAAACATATAGTGAAACTATGAAGTCAAGGGATGCTGCATTTTGGAAAGAGGCTGTGAATGATGAAATGAACTCAATATTGTCAAATAACACTTGGGTTTTGGTGGACTTGCCTCAAGGTTCAAAACCTATTGTTGTAAGTGAATATTTCGTAAGAAATATGCCACAGATGAAACAATTCTTACATACAAAGTTTGGTTAGTAGCTAAAGATTATAAGCAAAAGAAAGCAATAGATTATTTTGATACATATGCACCTGTAACTGGAATTACTTCTATTCGAGTGCTTCTAGCTTTAGCTTCTATATTTAGATTTCATGTACATCAAATGGATATTAAAATGGCTTTCTTAAATGGTGACTTAGATGAGAAGATATATATGGAACTATCGGAAAGCTTTGTATTGTTAGGTAATGAACATAAAGTGTGTAAATTAGTCAAGTATTTGTATGGCTTAAAACAATCTCCAAAACAATGGCATGAGAAATTTGAATATGTTTTACTCTCTAATGAATTTAGATACAATAATGCTGATAAGTGCATTTATTCTAAATTTAATATTGAGTATGGTGTAATCATTTGTCTTTATGTGGATGATATGCTCGTTGTTAATACTACGAAAAAAAATGTAGTAGAGACTAAGAATATTTATCTTCTAAGTTCAAGATGAAAAATCTTGGTGAAATAGATACTATCTTAGGAATCAAAGTTAAGAGGCATAGTGGAAGTTTTGCCTTATCATAATCACATTATGTGGAGAAGATATTAAAGAAATATCAGCACCTAAATGTGAAGGAAATTGGGACTCTCTTTGACCCTAACTTTAAGTTGTATGAAAATATCGATAAATCAGTTGCTCAGCTAGAATATGCAAGTGTAATTGGTAGTCTTATGTATGCAATGAGTTGCACCAGATCAGATATTTTATATTCAGTTTGTAGACTTGCTAAATACACTAAAAATGTAGCAATAGATCATTGGAAAGCTATTGGCAGAATACTTGGTTATCTTAAGAAAACTAAGGATCTTGGACTTTTTTATACTCCCTCCATCCTATTTATTTAGTCATGTTTGGCAAATCAAACTTTTTAACAATAGTGGTTTGATTGTGATGTTTGTGCTTCTCTTTC
Organism: Coffea arabica; assembly: GCF_036785885.1. NCBI lineage: Eukaryota > Viridiplantae > Streptophyta > Magnoliopsida > Gentianales > Rubiaceae > Coffea > Coffea arabica. The sequence continues at coordinate 32,550,217 of NC_092313.1, forward strand.
CAATTTTGTCCCCATAAATTCAAAATTTAAATTTGAATGGTAACATGCATATGATTAGAAAGAAGTGCTATTTTGGAAAAAGAAACTAAAAGGTGTTTTGACTTTTTTAACATAACAAATGTTTTGGGACATTCTAAAATGGAAAGTATGACACTTTCAATGGGACGGAGGGAGTAATAGTTTTCCTAGTGTTCTTGAGGGATTTTTAGATGCTAGTTAGATTACTAGCATTAATGATAAAAAACCTACAGGTGGTTGGACATTCTTGCTTGGTGGTGGAGCTATCTCATGGGTTTCAAAGAAGCAAATAGTGATAACTCATTCAACCATGGAAGCTGATTTTATTGCATTATCTTCAGCTTGTAAAGACGCTGAGTGGCTAAGGGATCTTTTACTTGACATTGATTTTTGGCCTAAACCAATGCCTCCAATAACAATCTTTTGTGATAGTGAATCTACTATGTCTAGAGTATTGAATAAGGTTTACAATGGCAAGTTTAGATATATAAGTTCGAGGCATGCATTTATTAAAGAAATGTTTGCGAATGATGTTGTTAGTATTGTGTTTGTAAGGACACAAAAACTTAGCAGATTCATTGACCAAACCTCTAGTAAGAGAGTTGGTGAATATGACAACATCTGGAATGGGATTAAAACCCTTAGACTAAAATCACTTAGCAATGGTAACCCAACCTTCTTCTAGTACTACCCCTAACTTGAAAGGTTTGAAGCATAAAAATAAGTTACTTTAAGTGGTAGTGAGCACTATAATTTAGGTGTAGACCATTTCAAGGAGTGGTGCCAATTGTTACTCTTATGTGAGCAGGATGAGAAGTTTCTCTTAATAAACATGTTTCTTAGTACTTTATGTATTAAAATTAGAAATATAGTTTACTTATATGATCATAGAAGTGGCGTCGCTTCTAACAATAGTTTGGAGTAATCTTTTGCATATGATCATGAATTAGGATGAACACATGGCCAGTAATAGTACTAAAACTAAACGTGAATTTATGAATGCTTTGAAAGACCATATGTGTAATATTTCTTTCTTTGTTGAATCTTGGTTTAAGCAATCTAGTCACCATTGACTTAACTTAGATATGTGATATATGAACACTAAGAGAAAAGTTTTAAATGAAAATTACCTTCTTTTATGTATGGCCTCTCCGTTGTTAGTTTTGAAATTATATTACAAACTAAGTGAGGGAATGTTGGAAATAGTTTGTAATACAATTTAAAATGAAAAGAGATGAAGTGTTGCACCTTTTCATGTGAATTTTCTGAAAGATTACATGTGAATTTTTTGCAAATTCGTTTGCCACCTTTTCATGTGAATTTTTTGAAAGGTTGCATTGTTGATTCATGTTTGTTAACATGAACAGTTTTCTGGGTGTTATAGCAAATAAATAACTGCTTTAACACAAGAAAAAAAAACTAACTTTATGTATTCTAATTCTTGTCAAGACAATCCAAGAACTTGCTATTTGGTTGTCTTCTCGAATTCATTGTACAGTACAGTTTTTGCCCAATACCTGATTAGCAAGATAGTGGGAGCAATCAAACTTCAAGGAAAGTGATTACACACATTCAATTGATTTAGTGTTATTAGATTTCCCTCATTTTAAATATCTGTAATTTTTTCTAGAACTTCACCATCAATTATCTTTTTTTGGATTTACTTGTGGTCTTATATACAATTACAACCCCTTTTTTCCTACAGTGAATGTTCAAAGAGGATTACTATTTTCTATAATATAAGAATACAATAAGATAAACAGTTGGCAAGATACATTTTTAGGTTGAGTTTTGGCCTGTGTCTGCCTTGAAGCTGGAACTTCTGGTTCCCGAAAAAGAATTTTGCAGTTAATTTTTCTAACTCTCATATATCCCTAAAAAGAAAAAATAAGTATTAGCAGTATCACTAATGCAAAACAAGAGAGAAACAAGACAATAGCAAACTTAAATTTAGAAAATGATTTAAGACTAAAGAATTCTATTGGAGTGCATGATAGAGTCATTATAAAAATCTAAACTCTCTTAACCATACCAAGGGATTTGTAGTTTGAGAATTACTATTCACATTTAGTCTTCATATGTTGAATAAAGTCAAATCACCAATAAATTTTCCATGTCATTCTAAGAAGAAATATGGCTAGTTTTGCATGCCCTTTAAAATTAGTTGACCAGAATCTAAATTCTAGTATTACCTAATCTTATATAACATAAATCTCAAGGTTTTTGGTGTTTCTAAAGTTTCACATATAGTTAGTTAATTTTCTTTAATTCTTCTAGACAAAAATTGGAAAAAAAATCCAATGCAAATGAGAATGATTTGATGGCTTGTATAGGTAATTTAGCTATGTTATTTAAACTCGATTATGGGGTCCTGCAAACATGAGTATTCTAGTACAGAATGAAGGGTTGGACACAAAATGATAGGGCAAAGTGAAGAGTCCAAGAAAAAAAGGTAATTTAGCCACCAAGCAGATTAAGTATGATGAAGTCTTTCAAATCCAAAATGGGTTTCACCTGAATCTGTATTTCTTCATTATCTCAAGAGTTTTAAGTGTTTTGATAAGAGGTGGCGGCATGGAGACAAAACTACTAGTGCATCTTGGAAACATATTTTATCTTCTTTCAGTCTCTCTCCTATAGCATAGACAATCAGACAAGTTACACTTTCAAGAGCAAATATACACCTCAGATTTTGCTTTCTAATTAACTATTTGAAAGAAAAAGAAAAATTTTCAGAATTTATTGAGCATATGTGAACCCAATACTGTGATTGTCGCAAAGCTAAAAAGCTTATATGTATAATGTTACAAATTTAATATTATTTTAATGTAAATGGAAAGGTTCAAAGTCGAGATTTCTTATTTACACTTTCTCCCCTCAAACCATTTAACCCAACCGTTCTTTCCTTGCAAAATTAATATCAAAGGTCACTTTGCGATAAGCAATAGATATTATGAGATGCACTATTTTAAAGTTGTCAATTAGTAGTGATCCACTATTCATGTTTGAAGCTGATGTAACCTAAATATCAAACCTTAGAAAGACTACAGGGTTGATTAACATAGCACAAGAAAATTATCCACTTTTCAGCAAGTTCCCTTTGGTTTCTAATATTTGAACAAAGTTCTGTATTCTAATCAATGCTATATTAAACAATATTCACCTTAATTCAATCTTTAAAATTTTATCCAAACAAACTTTTTTACTACCAAAATACACAAAGTTTTTATCAAAAATCCATCCTCCCTTAATAAAGAGAAAAATATAGTAAAAAGCATATGGGAAAAACTAACAACCTAACTACCAAAGTTAAACAAAATATTCTTTTACAACAAGACTTTGCATTGAGTTATAACATAGTTATATTTGGGAATAAGAAATATTAATGCATCATGACTCTAACCAAAAAAGTTTATAATCCATAATACTTTTCCAACTGTATAAGAGTTACCACTCTAAAAATGGTTTTCAAAAATATAGAACATAGAATCTTCTTACCTGCAAAACTAAAAAAATACACCATTCACATAACTAAATCCAAAAAGAAGAACAACACATATAGTTTCAAGTGAAAGTTACCATTGAATTTGACAAAAAAGGCAAAAAATATCAAAAATAAAAATTTTGATACATTAATAACTACTTAACTCCATTTTAAACTATAATGGATTTGGATCTTAATATATTTAGACTGTTTAATAACCAAAAATTGAACATCTGAATTAATTAAGTGGCACTGAATTTCCTAGGCAAAACTTGCTTCCAAAATTAAGTGATAAGCTATTTACTTATCATTGAATGTGATATATACTCAAATGTATTAGATTTAATACTTAACAATTCAATAGTTTAATGGATTCATACTTTAGATTTCGGATCTTAGATTTCAATTTTCAGACTTCAATTTTATCTAATGCACCTTAACTCTTTTTTGATGCTTGAGGTAACAATATATCTAATGCTGATTTTAACCACTCAATCAGTAGATCACAACTATGCACCAACCATTTTAACAAGTTACTATTCCTTATTTTTTTCCAAAAGTTCATTTACTTTTAGCTACACATACATAATAACCATTTTTCTTTCCCTTAGACAAAATAAAAGAACTGAAACATAAGAGACCACAAAAAAAATTGGGAACATGAAGTAAACAAATAAATCCTTAAGAAAAAAAGGAAAAAACATTTAAACAAGGTAGATGAGAGGCTAAAAAAATGTGAGGGTCACAGCAAATGAAGGGAAAAAAGGGGAGAATTTATGAAAACCACTAATCGTGATTTGGAGTAGTTCATGAGAAGGATTGGAAAAGCATGCAACCTTTCCCATCTACAAAAGGATAACAAGTACAATAAAAAATTTGGGGAAATAAAAACTCACAAAACCCACTCATGACATACAATTAATCAGAATAATTCGAGTGTGTTGAAGAAAATAAAGACCAACGTTAAAGAAGATAACAACCAATTTTTTTCACCTGCAATTACAAAAAAAAATGAAATTTACATTAGTAAAAGAGAAAATTACATATGTATAAAAAAAAGTTCACAAACATTGAATCCCAAAGAGAGGAAATTTTTGGTGTAATATTCAACTTAATGGAAAATAGAAAAAAATTTAAAAAATTTCATATTTAATGTTGAAGGAGAATACCTCCTAAAAGCCTAGAGAGTCATAGCATTGTTTTCGTTTGTCGCATACTCCCACATACAATAGAAGGATAAAGAAAAGAAGAGAACTTTAGTAAAAAAAATAGAAAAGAAGAAGAAAGATGAAGAGAAGGGAAAGGTGATTGAAAATATGAAAAAGAGGCAAGTACAGGAGAGGATGTTTGATTTTTTTTTTTTGCCGGACACAATAGATTTTAATCTACACCTACTTCTACTCGATACTAAGGGAAGGGGGTGACCCAAATGGCCAAGGAGAGAATCCGGATGATTGAATTACCACCGGTCCAGTCGGATGCTTACGCAAGAAGAGGATGACGAAAATGAGTTGGGAAGTTCCTTAACTTCTTTGTCTATTAGTATAATAACTAAAAAACTATTCTATTACCAAAAAATTAAAACTAATTATTAAACATTTCTCTATGTTGTTTACGTATTCGTTTCTTAAAGCATACTAGTATGAGATTAAGCATTGTTGATTATATGAAATTTTGTCACAATATTTTGCGTATTTGACCATAAGTCATTAATTCTTTTAATTATTAACAATTTTTATGCCTATCAAATTGTAAGAATTTATTTCAAAATTCAGAGATTGACTAGCACTAGTTAAACATAGATTTTGTGTGAAACACCTACATATTAATTTTAATGAGATGAAATCTAGGTATTCTCTTGAAAAATTATGAAAATTGTAAAAAAATATCCTAAGTGAAGAAATTTGATAGGTTGATGAAAAAATTAGGACAGACCATTCAAGTGCTAATAATTGGTTGACTAGTGAACTTTCTAATATGAGTTGTACTTTATATTTAGAATTAGACTTGGCAGTTTTTGGACAAGTTGGAATTGAATTTTCATTTAAGTGGGTTAAATCTAATCTGCTCAATTATAGATTGTGTTGGTGCTGGATTGAGTCATATTCGATCAATTCAAACCCATGAATTCAAATATGACTCAACATACCATTTCATACATAAATAATACCCTTTCACATATAAAATGATATATTCATACATATAAACACATTTTTATATACATAAGTATATTTTTATACGGTAAAACATTTTCACACATAAACGTAAGCCGATTTCTTAACCTGCTACGATGGACAAATATTATTTTTACACACATAAATAAACTAAAATATGTATTAACATATTTTCCTATATACAAATGTATAGATACTAACTTTAAACAAATACTATTTTCTCACACACAGACATACAAGAACACACAATAATATACTTTCACATATATAAACATACACTAACTAGATTAATATACAATATAACATATTTAGATGCTAATAAGAAATAGTGATATAGATTAATTAGATCCATATTCAATATGCTAGGTATCATGCATCACAAACAAAGAAATGTGAATGTCAGCTTAAAGTGTTAAATTGAATTATAATTATTCATCATATGCACAATAAAATTGTCTTAGAAAACTTTTGACCTCTATGCAATATGAGCATTCATTACATAAATTTTCAAATATTTTTTCATAGAAACAAAAAAGACAGTAGATTAAAATTATAAATAAAAAAAGAACATGCTAGTTGATTATCTAAGTTTTTACAATGTTAATGATAGCTACTTGATGACTACAAGACACAAGCACTATAATTTGGATATCACAAGGTAATCAATTAGATTAGCACATACCATATAGAAGTTGTCAAAAATCTTGAAAAATTGCAAAATATACTACTAGATAAGGTGGTTCCATCACTACCTGCCAAGGAAAAATCATCTTTTTAAACAAAATTACAAAAACAAAACTTAACCCCCATGCTAACCAATTTCTAAGGAAAAAAAAAGGCATAGATATAGACCAATTCTATTATATTTAGATCAATCACACACTAAAGTCAAAATTGATTTTTAGATAAAATAATAGTACGATAAATAAAACTTGGCACAACTAATATTTCAAAATGGTGTTTGAAATATGAAAAGCAAATGTAACAAATAATTTGGAAATCATTTTTGACATGTTGAGCCATTAATGCTTCTTATCTTCTATTTCATAATGTTTGGTATATTGCTCAGAATTTAGTATAAAGTTAAATTTATCCATGTTTCTTATCTCCACCTTCAAGGTCTATCCATTTTCATTCAAGTTTTCATTAACCGACATTTAGAAATCTACTTATTTTATATAAAGTAAATAAATCAAGATCCAATTATAGTTACTTTGTAGAACAAAGATATAGCCTTTTATAGATGCAAAATGTTTGGCATGCTATAAAACTCACAACATGAATACTAAAGTTGAGAATTTAATTATAGATAAAGAAAATCAAATATTTCAAAACACCACAGTAAAAAAAAAAGGCCATAACAAAAATAATGACAATGGAGCTATAACAACACTAGCAAGAAGCTATTACATAATTTAATACAGTGAGCACAATTCTAAACTAAAATTTTGTTATTTTAAATAAACAAACAAATAAGAATTTTTAAAATTTTTCAGTATAGTGTCCATAACTCACTCTATTGTAACTATATATGCATATATTTTCTAGCTTGATAACATATATGTTGTCAATCCTAATCTGAACAAACAGCTTGTAGCAAACAATATGTTAAGTGAAACATCACAATGTGGGTGGTTTTAGATTTATGGGTTTGAGTTGACCTAATATGTCCTAGGAATTTTTACACTTGACGATATTTGGTAAGTTTTTTTTTTGGCTCCATCTTGCTAATTTGCATATTGATATTGACGTCTTGTAATCATACCATGCTTTCAATGGCTCAAATTGATTGCATAATTTAGTGCAATTTGGACCATTCATTTGGTATCAAATGGATGACCCAGATCAAATGGACAGCCTATATTGAACCAAACTCATTTGGTTCATTGAGCAAATGAAGACGACCCAAATCTAGGACCTGTTTGGAAGGTGAGTTTTTTGGGTATTTGTATAAAACTTTACTGTAGATCACTGTAGAAGTTGTAGAAAAACTTTGTAAGATGAAAAAACTTTTTTTAGAAGTTGTAGAAAAACTTTGTAAGATGAAAAAACTTTTTTGTGTGATGAAAAACTTTTTTTCTTTTTCCTTTTCTTTCTTTCTTTTTCTTTTTTTTTTTTCCTTTTTTTTCTTTCTTTTTTCTTTTCCTTCCTCCCTTCCCCTTCCTCCTCCCCTGTTCCCTCCTCATATCACTGCCAATGCAGCTTTGCAGCTTTGGGTTTTTCTGCAACTTTTTTTTTTTTGCTTTTTTTTTCTCCCCCTCTCCTGCCCGCCACTCCTCCCTCTCCCTCCCCCACCACCCCTCTTCTCCCTCTCCCCTTCCCCTTCCTTCCCCCGCTACCCATTTCCTCCCCTCTCCCTCGGCACCCCCTCTGCCTCCCCCGCCACCCCTCTCCCCATCCCCCTTCCCTCGCCCGCCTCTGCTTAATCTGCCGGTACCTGAAAATATTTTTTTTTTTTGCAATTTTCCTTCTCCCCCTCTACTCCCCTTCCCCCGCCACCCTCACCCTCCCTCGGTGCGATCTGGTCTAGTGACCGGCCAGAGGGGAAGGGGAAGGGTGGTGGGGGAGAGGGAGAAAAAAAGAAGAGAGAGGATCAAAATCGGGCAAAGGGGAAGGATGGCAGGGGAGGAAGATGGGGAGAGGGAGAAAGGGAAAAAAAAAAGATCGGCACCGGAAGAGGTGATCGGCGCCGGAACCGGCGGCGGAGGTGGTGCCCACCGATAGAGGTGGTGGCCGGTTGGGGTGGGGGAGGAAGAAGAAGAAAAGGGGAAGGGAATTTTGGGTTTTTTGTGTTTTGGATATTTTAAAGTGTGTAGGTTAAAAACTTTGATAAATTTTGGAGTTTCTGTAACAAAAGTTGTTAAAAAACTAATATTATACAAACTTGGCAAAAAACCAAGGTTCCAAACAGGCCCCTAGATATCTCAGATTGTTTTCCTAAGTAGATTAGATCTTAATAAAAGTTAGCCTTCTAGAGTAATGTAAATGAAGTTTGAATAAGGATCTAAAAAAACTTATACAATTAAGAAATTTTCATTTCACTTTCAAACATCCAAAATATATGAAATCTTTTCACTAACAAGATTGAAACTAAATAATTAGTAGGAAAAAAAAAGGAATAAAGATTTTCCAACAAAAAAAATTGAGTGGAGAAAAATACCAAAAAGAGTAAATAAAATAGCAATTAGCTGCTATGGAGTGTTATAATCAGGAAGAACTGTAAACATATCACCATCTAAAGGTATATCAAGATACAAATCAACTCGCTTACTTGATGGATATTCTAATATCAGTAGCTGAAGAACATGAATATCTAAAATGAATCCAGAGTAGCTAATATCAGTGCATACACCCAAACCAAAATGTCCCTTAATTTCATAAACTCAAATTATAGTTTAATAAGATACTAGTTATTGGAAATATTACATAATAATTTTGCTTATACAATTTTATTCTTGATGAAATATAAAGTTTAATAAATTGCAATAACATTATTTTGCTAATAAATTCTACATGTCATAGGAATGTTTTAATGAATTTAAAAAGGTGAAATGAGATTAATCCAGATTGTCCACTTCAATGGATACATGAAACTATGAAGAGAGAACAAACAATAAATCATTTAGAATTATATATATATAAAAGAAATCCATTAAATATAAATATATATAGCACTAAACTATGTATATATATATATTTCCATTTCACCCTGTCATACGCTTTGGACATATCCAGTTTCACAGCCATGAAACCAACTCTACCATGCCTTCTATTTTCGAGAAAATGCATTAATTCATGAGACAGGATGACATTATCTAATATTTGCTTACTTGGAACAAATGCTGATTGATTTTTGCTGATACAGTGAGTGAGAAAAGGCTTTAACCTATTAACCAGAATTTTGGCTATGGCTTTATAGACCACTCGGCAAAGGCTAATAGGTCTATATTGCTTTACTTCAGTGGGACAATCAACTTTAGGAATCAAAGAAATAACTGTATGGTTAATGGTTTTGAGCAAGACACTGTGATGGAAAAAACCTTGGATTGCATTTACCATATCCTGTTTAATAATGCTCCAGAATTTTTGGAAAAACAAGGGAGACATACCATCACTTCTAAGAGCCTTATTAGGATCCATAGATGTAGACACCAAATTTTTTAAATCATTTTTTTATCCTAATTTTATTTTTTTAGTAATAGTTCTTGTCTATTCTTTATTTGTTTTAGACTTTTAGTATTTTTAGATTATTATTATCTATTATTTTTATTTTAGTTTTATTTTGTATTCGTTTTCACCATTTTAGCTATTTATTTTTTTTGTAGGACTTTTTTAGCATAAAATTTGTCAAAAAGAGAAAATTTTTTAATAAAAATATGTTTTATTTCCTTTTACTGTTTATTAATCGGAAAAAGAAGAAAAAAAAGAGAGAAAAATCATTAATCGAACACAGGAAAAATCTTAGTTTTTTGTTTTATCTTTTGTTACTAGTTTGTGCATTTTATTTAAGTTTAAAATTGTTATTTTGTATTGTTATTTAATTAAGTGATTAAAAAAAAAAAGGGGGAAGGAAGCCGCACATGTAGCAGCATAAAAATGATATCATTTTTCATGGGAGATTTTTCTGGATCGGATGGCTGAAATATTTGGTGGAAACCAACCCTTCATCCTCACCTTTGAGGTGAGGGTTTAGGGGTTGTAGGTTCCTATAAAAAGGAAAGAAACAGCAGAGAACAGGAGGAGGTTGGATGACGGCTGGGGTTTAAGAAAAAGGGACGGCTAGGTAAGAAAGAAAGCAGAGAGCTCTAGAGGTTTTCAGCAGGCGGCGGAAGTCTGAGAGAATAGAGAGGCAGCTGGAGTTTTGGAAAAGAGGGAGAGAGAGCACCGAGTGACGAAAAAATCTGAAAAAGAGAGGAGTGGTCTGGACGGCTAGGGAAGAAAGAGAGCAAGAGAGGAGAGGGATGGCTGGAAGAGAATCTAGAAAGCAAGGGAGAGCTAGAGGGGAGAAGCCAAGGGTTTCGGCAAGAAAAAGGGAGTTTTCTGGGCAGAGGAAAATAGAAAAAGAACTGAGGAAAGCAAAGGGAAACTGAGAGGAACCAGCAAATAGCAAAGAAGTGAGTTGAGCGACGGAGTCATCGTCATCATTTTCCATTGGCGTTCCTTTGAAGATCCGGCAGAACCATCTGAGCCTTTCCTTTAGTCATCCCACGCCTCATTTCTTGTTTAAGGTTGATGTTTTGCGCGCAAAAATGAAAGTTGCAGTAACGGTTTTTCTTGATTGCAGAAGGCTTGTTTCATTTGTAAGTTTGCATGATTTGCATGCAAAAATAGATTTCAGAAATTGCCTCTTAACCTTCTAAGCTTCCATCTATCTTACTATGGCCCAATTATGTTTTAATTTCTTGCAATTAAGTCCTAAAATAATTGTAATTGGAACTATTACTTGACCCTTTTATTACTTTTGGACCCTTGAAGTTCCTAAAAATGTTTCACTTGGACTTGAGTGCTTGGGTTAATATTTGCAATTGGGTCCTTGATAGTTTCTCTATTTTAGAAATTTGATTAATAAGTTACTTTCCTTGGAAATTGTGCATTATTTGATTTCATTTAAGTTGCAATTGGGAGGGATTTGGTGATTTTGTTTATACTTTACTATTTAATTGGTGCCTTGACCCTTTTATTGTTTTGAAGCTATTTTTCCTTCATTTGATTACCGTTGCAAGGGAGGTACACTCTATCCCTTATTTTTACTTTATTTGACCCTACGTGCACTTATGTGATTTATGTGTTCAATTGCATGCCTTTTGAATGTTTTCCTTTCATTTATTTATTTATTCGCTTTACTTGTCTTAATTTCGTATATTTATTTTAGTTCATTTTGATTATTTGAAAGGCATTTAAATGCCACAATTGTAATAGTTAGATTTAGTTTAACTATTTATTTCATTCCATTTCCCCTTTTAGATTGTAGTAGGCCTTCCCCCCTAAAAATGTAATAGTTAGGGCCTTAATTGCCTTATGTGTTTTGCATGCTTAGGTGCTATGGGTTTAATCGCTTTCTTAGGTTTTGGCATCTAGATATGCATGCTTATGTGTTATGTGAATTACGTGCTCCCATGTCTACTTGCTTCAATTATGCCCATTACTTATATATATGTGTATGATGGATGCCAATGCACGTAACCGTGGCTAGTCCAATGCTAGTCATGGTTGTCCCCTCGAGCTCTTACAAGTCCAATGCTTGTGAGAGAGCGTAGATGTGGGCTAGTCCAACGCTAGACCCTTAAGAGCCTTTCGAGCGTTAGACCATGCTTGTGTGATCAAATCATTCCACCTCATGCATATTTTTCACTTTCTAAGGCCTTTTTTATCATTTTGTATGATATTTCCCTTATACGTATATCCCTTATCCCTAAATTTCCTATATATATACTCCTATGTATGATACATGACATTAGACTTGCATTTCATTTTAGAATTAGGATTAGGGTAGTGCATTTGCTTGATTAGATTAGGAAATAACCCCTCGAATATGGAATATGGACGAGTTTGGCTTTCCTAGCCTTAGCACGCTCGTATTCCCTCTATTAAAAGGGAAAATTGAGTCACGAACATTAGTCTCCCGTACCCGACATGATGCACTCCTTTAAGACATGTATATTTGTATGATTATTTTATTCCTTTTCTTTTCTTAGAGTCTCATATTTTGCATTATTCGTGATTTCTCCAAAAAATCACTATTGGGCATCACAATTAATGTGATTGGCACCATTCGAGTTTTGAAGAGAAATTTTGATCCCCCCGATACCCTCCTAGGTCTAGGATTTGCATTCATATAGTACATCCAAATGTGATAAATCTTTAGGTTAAAACAAGAAAATCTTTGACTAAATCACACAACTAGCCTTGGCTAGGTCAAAGGGGTGCTTTGGATTTTTATCCTTGCCTTCCCCTTCGTCAAATGTAACTCCCGAACCTTTCCTTTGATTTTCGTAGACTAGGAGTCGTTTAAAAGGGGTTTTTCTACTTTTTCCTTTGAAAACTCATTTTTGATGACTTGGTACACCTTAACTCAATATCAAGTGGCGACTCCGATTTTTATTTCAAAACCCTTTTTAAACTCATTTTGGGTCAAAATCGTCGCATTTCAAAGTCCCATTTAGGCCCATTTCATTTTCTTTACTCATTTTCTTCTAAGTCAAAAATTCATTTTTCAAATCAAAAATCAAACCAAAATTCACTTTTTAAACCATTTATTTATTTATTTTTCTTACAAAAAAATGGGGCGCGACAATAGAGAAGAAGGCAGCCCTGATTTCATCTTCCTTTACTTTTTTAGTCAAATCTTTCTTCATTTGGTTAGTTATGGATATAGGAATCCCATCTAAAATTTCTTCTAGATCTCCTATTTCTGAAGTCTTAAACAGCTGATCATAGTAAGAAGCTACCTCCTTTCCCACCTCTTCTTCATTCACAATCCATTCTCCATCTGACTTTCTCAAATTCTGTAGTCTATTCCTCTTCCTCCTACCCTTAACCATAGCATGGAAAATTGAGTATTCTTATCCCCCTCATTCAGCCATCTTAGTCTAGATTTCTGATTCCAGTAAGCTTCTTCTTCATCATAGGCTGCTTTCAATTGCTTCTTAGCTTCCGGCATTTGTTGTTTCTTATTATCAACATTTAGTGCCTTGATGTCCTCAATCATTTTTTTGCATCCATTGATCCTTTCGAGTGAATTCCCTTTCTTACTGCTATTCCATTTTAGAAGCTCAATTCTGCAGTTTTTGATCTTCTGAGTCACTTGATACCATCTCGTTCCTTCACTTGGAATGTTCCATGCATCCCTGATTACATTCTCCATCTCCTTGTGCTGAAACCACCTTTTATCAAACTGAAATCTTTTTTTTCCTTTTCCTTTTTTCCTTCTGAGTTTCCAACATTAGCATGCTATGATCTGAGGCAATAGATTCAATGTGCTTGCAGCTAGCCTCATTAAAGCACTGGGACCATTAAAGGGTACATAATCCCCTATCAATTCTTTCTTTCACTTCTCTATCCCCATACCAATTATTACACCATGTCCATGGCTTCCCCTCAAATCCAATGTCTAGAAGTTGGTTATCATTTATGAAGTTCTTAAAATCCTGGCGACTCCTATCATCTCTAATCCTCCCCCCCCATTTCTCATCATTAAATGCTATGTCATTAAATTCTCCCATAATGATCCATTTCTTTCCCTATATAGCTTTCCTTCTACCTATGACATCCTATTGTCCCCTCCTTATCTGATAATCACTACTTGCATAAATGCCAATGAACCACCAACTCTCTTTCTTTTCCTCATCTTCAATCTTAGCCTCGATAGTGAATGCAGTCCCTACTACTTCTGTAATTTTGGCTTCATTACTCCACATCAGTGCCATGCCCCCTGACCTGTTCATGGCCTCCACCACAAACATGTTATCCATATTCAATTTTTTTTTTTTTACTTTTTCCATGTAATTTTTCCTATTTTTTGTTTCACCAAGAAATATTATACTTGGGGAGAGGAGTTTGTTTTCCTCCTTCGAGTGGGAAACTGTTAAGGGGCTCCCTGCACCGTGGCAGTTCCACACCAGCACTCTCATGTTTGGTTGAGAGACCAGATTGGGCTGGTTTCTTCCCCCCTTAAACCACTAGTATTGCCCTCATCAGTACTATCCGTTTTGTTTCTCTTGTTTGGCTGATCAATAGAGTCCAACCCAGACATGATTTCATCCAGCATAAGAATCTTTCTTTTGGTATGGATACCGATCCCATTTTCTGAGTTCTGGATCTCATTCAGTGGCCTCCTACCTCTTGCACACCTGTTGTTCAAGGCCCTTGTTTTCCTTTCCTTTTTTATTTCCACTTCTTTGGATTTGTTGGTTCCCTCATCCACCTGTATATCTGTATTCATAGGCGAGACCTCATCCTGTTTTTTACTATCCTCACTTCTCCCTATGCTCCTTAGTTCTGAAGAGGTCCCCTCAGTTTTTACTTCCTCCTCCTCCCCTCTCCATACTGGTCCAGTCATCTAATTTAACTCATTCCTCTCCACATCTACTTCCCTTATCCTTTCAGTCATCTGAACATCAAAGGTGTCCCTATTAACCTGCTGAGCATCAAGGATACTCACACCCTGCAGTGATTTCTGGCCTTGCCACAAGGTTACTTCAGTCATACCCCAAGGTTTTTCCTTGCTTGGTTCACTTATGGGAGTACTTGCCTCCTGCCCTATATGTTTCCCTAGGCTTTTCTTGATCCACTCACTATTTTGGAACCCTCATACCTATCTATCTGGGGTATAAGTGCTGGAAGCATTGTCTTTTTGAGGTGAGCCTTTCCCAATTTGAGCTCTCAACCATGGCCCATACTGATTTTCCTTTTGCCCTTTGCTGACAGTAATATTGTTCTTGCACTTCTTTTCACTGTGGCCAATAATCCCATACTTATAGCAAAAGTCCGAGACTCTCTCATATCTGAAACTTACCCATTTCAAGGCTCCATTCATCTTCACGGCTGTACCTCTTAACAATGATTGGGTCATATTAGCTTTTACCAGGAGCTTAATGTGCTTCCATTCTTACCTCCAGAATGAGAAATCAGCACCTCCTTAACCTCCTTGAATACCATCCCAATTTTCCTCCCTACTTCCTTTGAGATCCAATGAATAGAAAGGTTCCACACTTGTACCCATAGTGGGGCAAACTTAAAAGCTGCCGTACTTTCTTCAATTCCTTCCTCCCAACTACTGAGCACCAGGATTTGGCTATCCATCACCCATGGACCACCATTAAGAATTTGTAACCTGTCATTTTGTTCAGGGATAAAGAACTGGAATAAATTAGGCCCCAACTATGTTACTAATAATTGTTTTGGGTACCCCTAAGCTGCTGTGATGAAGTTCTTAACCCCAGTAAAGTTAGCCATTTTTTCTCCTCTTATCTTCTCAATAATACTATTTGAACACTTAGACACTCCTGCATCAACGTCATCCAGCCCTATCCACATCCCATTCAGTTCTAAGCTGGACAAGGCAATTTTTTTTAACACTTCCTCTAATTCCTCCGCCATGAGATCTAACGAAATCTAGCGGGATTCCTCTAACTATTTCCAACCAGTGAAAAGAAGTTGAAAAACCAGTAAAGAAAATGAACCAAGCTACTATCTTTTCTACGTAAATACACTACCAGATAGGCACAATACAACCCTACCATGCAAAAATGCAGAATTTAAGGCATAGTAAAGTGATACATGACTGTTATACCTGATTTTCTTGCTTTCCGTGAAGGTCCACTAACATTTAACACCTTCCTTCCTCTCACCTTTTAGTCCCCATTAGTGGAGCTAGTCAGCCAATCTGAGACATCTTAAATGCGAACCTATTAAATACTCCTTGGACTTCAATGAGTGTCGGTTCTCTTCTTTCCGAATTCGGGCTTTCCAATGTTCTCTGTCTTTACATTTGTTTGGTTTTCTAGTAAGGATTTGTTGTTGTTTGAGGAAGCGATTCGCTGCTATGAATCTTGAAGGAAAAGGCATTGTAGTGGCATTAAATTGTATATGAAGTCAATGTTGACTAAAGACTGACCTTCTTGACAAGAATATGTCAGTGTTATGGGTTCAAGATTTGGGAGCACTATTTATGACAATCCAATGGGTGTGAATTGAAGCAACTAAAGTAGAGGGATAGAGTGAAAAATTATCAAGAACAATTTGAGGAGATCTTACCTAGATGAAACTTGGCTAAGAATAATATAGTTAGGTGCAGTCATCAAGAGATGTTACTGTCGTGAAGTTAACAAACACTAAAGAGAATTTTGTCGTTTCATATTTTTTATTTTTATTTGTTCTTTCTTTAACTTAAGTTGGCTAGTGGGCTCCAATGTTAAAAACCAAAATGTCCAAAAAATTTTGATCTTATTTCACCTAAGTCAAAACTAACCCAACTCTTAACTGACCAAACTCAATATCTCAAGAGTAAGTTGGGAGGGTTGTTAGATATTTGATATAATTACCCTAACAAGAATAAGTTTATTACTTATTAAATGAATGAACCTAAAAAACTACAAAGCAAACTCAAAGAAAGAAAATTCCTTATCTTGCTGGAAGTATAAGGTCATGCTATAGAGTACATATTACTACTCGAACCATTTGATCATAAAACTAGATACTTTTGGTTACTTCTGGATCAAGAAAAACCTTAAAAAATCCCCATCTTAGTAACTACAATAAAAAGAAATCTACAAAAGGAAAAAAGAAAGAAAAGAAGATTCACAGATATAGTCCTTTGAAGATAGAAGGTAGCAAATCTTAATTCTTTTAAGGAAAACTTCTCAAGTGTTTTTTTCTAAAAACTTATACATTCAAATGTTATGGCATAAAAGAGAATCCTCATAACAAAAGTAACATCAGATGCATAGTTCACGAAATTTATAGAAACTGGAGGTTTGAAAAATGAAGCACTGGATTCATGTAGTCTGGGTTGGTAGGTGAAATTCCAAGTTCCTTGCTTGAATAGGAAGAAAATAATTGATTTAGAAGCAATAACATACTCCTATTTGAAGTAAGATCTAACAAAGATCCCATGCTTTTATGTAACGAAGTCTACATATGAAATTACAAATAGGAGAAATCCAAAGAATATCTACTTCCTCCATCTCATTAGAAATGTCATACTTTCTTTTTCGATCTGTCGCAAAATTAATGTTACTTACCAATAATGGCAATAAAAACTTTCAATGATTTCCATGATGCCCTTAAATCTCACAGCAAGATTCTTATATTTTAGTGGGCTCCAAAGTTCACCTATAAAATAGAGAATTTCCATTTGATTGTGTATGAGTATCATGTTAGAACTAGCAGGATTCGGGCATTGCACTTTCTCTAGAAGAGCTTGAAAACATATCATAGGTATGGGTCACACTATCTTATCACTACTCTATCCTGCCTTGAATGGAGCAACACGTCAGGCAGCATAGCTAATTCAAGTTGGGCATTCTTGGAACATAACCCACAACCATTTGAAATCTGAGCACTGTTGAAAAAATGTGGCCAAAGTATGGCCAATTGATCGGGATGAAGGGAGTATATAATTGTCCAAGAAAGGGATGTATAAGCTTTCATATTGATGTTTTTTTTTTGACATATTCAATCCATTAATGGTCCCAAGGCATGGCAATATATCAATTTGCCAAATTTTTTGCCATCTAATGATGGACCAAGCTAGAAAGGTCAAGAATTAGGAGAGTCCCATATAAACTTCCATAATTCATAGAAGTTGCAAGTAGTTGTTAAAAATGGCTACAATATATGCATTATGTATATAAAAAAAAGTCATAATTGTGGTTAGTATCTAATAAAGAAGGACATATGGTCAACAATATAAAAAGTAAATTTTCTCTTTAATGAAGTAGTTTCAATACAATTTGGCTATTTATGTTGTATAATTGATTCTTTTTCTTCCTTTATTCTTTAAATAAGACCCTATACGTAGTAATTAATTTTTTGGTACAATGGAGAGCTAGAGGCCCATTACAAAAACAACTGGCCTTGGGGACGAGACCCTTCTAACATCATCATTCAACCTTTCTCTAACAACATTAGGAGGGTCCTCAGGATTGTCCTTCCAGACTTCGATTGGTGGCTCCATTTTGTCAGTCGATCCACACAAATGTTCCTCTCTCGCTAGGTGTGAATCAATATACATTTCCATTTCCTACATATCCACTATCTTATCCTGTGGACTAAGTTGAAATGTGGGTTTTTTTTGTTCCTTCCTTAACTACATTAATCCCTATTAATGAGTTTGATTCTAGTATTACCTTCCTATATCCTTCATCCCAAGCTAATTCAAACCCATGCAACACGCCTCATAATTTGCTGAGATATTAGATGCATGTCCTATATTGACACAGAATCCTTTCTTCCATACCCCTCTTATCATTCCTTATGAGTCCTCCTACTCATGCCTTCCCCTGTCTGCCTTGAGTTGGCCGATCTACATTAATCTTCAACCAACCAAGTAGTGGTTTAGTCCAATTTATATACCTAAACTCTACTCTGCTAAAACTGCCCCCTTTGTGAGTGTCCTTAAGCCTTTGCCACCTACTGCACAATCTAGCCCAAAGGTGATTTTAGTTTTAAAAGTTGCTCTCTAGCATTCACCTCAATTTTAGCCATTCATGCATGGTGAACTACTACTAGAAACATTAACTGCCAGCAGATTTTCTTGTCCTTATCAATATGCTTATCCTTCATATTCCAATCAATCCATTCCCTGAGGTCCATATTTTTAAATTTTTGCTTCATTAGCACTTTCTAATTTTCTCCACCCATTCAAATGACATATGGCATGTAGTGCTGACTCAAAGTCATTATGACACATCAAACATAATGCATCAGCATGTAGATGCCACCTACATTTTCCTTCATTAGTAAGTGGTTTTCCTTACTTGATCAACCAAATCAGGCATTGCCAACGACCAAGACCTTTTTGCTTCCATATTCGATTCCATTCCTTGTCATATTCCCCCTCTTCTTCTTGTATTGGCACATCCAGCTCATACGCTGATTTTGTTGTAAATCTGCCACTACTCTCCCCTCCTCATATCCATACATCTTCTCTATGATCTTTTGGAATTAGTAAAATAGCTTTCAGTTTCAGTAGCTCTTCCTCTTTCAAAAAATTCTCCAAGATACTCCAATTTCATCCTTGCCCTTCCTACCAGTAGTTTCTTACTTTTTTTTTCAAACATCTTCTAGTCTTTTCTCTCCAATCCATTTATCAGTCCAAAATGCAATTGTCCTTCCATTTCCTAGTTTCAATTTAGCTTATTCCAATACCAGATCATTTCCTTTTCTTATGTCTTGCCAAACTGAATATGCTCCATTTCTCGGAGGTATTGATTCATCTGCAAGTCTATTGCTTTTCGAGACCTCTACCCATAGTTTCCCTTTTAGTATTTTTGTACCTCCAGTTGAGTTTTGCAAGGAGTGCTGTATTTATCACTTTCACCTTTTTTAAGCCTAGCCCTCCTTTCTGTTTTGGTTTCATAACTTCCTCCTAACCCACTTTATGAAGACTTCTTTTTTTTTTTCTAGTGAATCTCTCCATAAGAAACTTATGCATTTCTCAATTTCCTCCATCATTGAGGAAGGGAGAACAACTATCGACATTATGTAATTAGGCAAAAAAGTTAGAACCGACTTCACTGGTGTCAACCTTGCTGCAAAGGATAACATTTCCTCTTCTATCCTGCCAATTTGTTATGCACTGTGGAAAAAATAGGTGGACGCCCATGATGGGTTGTCTAACCCGGTTTCTACCTGAAAGTAGAAACAAAACAAAAAGAAAGGAAAAGGAGTAAATAGGTAACCTTTTCCACCGCCCCACTAAGACAAAAAAAAGACCGACAAATGTCTCTATAAGAATCGATAGAAGAAGCGAGAAGAAGAGAGAGCTTTCAAGTCCTTCTTCCAGTTTTCTCCTCCTCTAGAAAATAGAAGAACTAAAAATATAGCCTAGGATTTGGGTTGTGGAAAGTGTGTGATTTGCATTGTGATTTACACCCGACCAAGAGCATGTGATTCAGTTAGAATATTGAATCTGAAAAAATTCGCTGCGACCAAAGGTTCAGAGTGAGGTAACCCAAACTTACTCTTGTCTTTGATTTCCTACAATGGTATCAGAGCTTTTAAGGCTGAATTCATGCTTAGCCATACTTTGAAAGGTGTTTTGTGTTTTTTTTTAAAGCATAGAGCATGAGCTTTAATGGCCGATTTTGGCACACATAATTTCAAGCCATGAAATTCAAGGAATATGTTTCTCATGTGGGTTAAAATATACCTGCAAAATTTCATGGTTTAATTCTCCTTTATTGTTGAGTTTTTTGACGTTTACATATGTGATGTTAAGCTGTTTTCAGAGAATTTTTGCGAATTGTGTGTGCATAATTAAATATGTTTTATTACATATTTATGTAGTACTCTGAAAAAGCTTTCCAACGCTATATCGTGTGTGCAAAACGGATGCTCAGACAATGAGAAATCTGAGTTCTAGAGTCCCTAGTCACATAGCCTATAGCTGTCTTCATCGACTTATGTGAACTAATGAAGAAGATGAAAGGCATGTGAAGACACATGCCATGTTGTGCGGCTGGGGCTGTCCTAGTTGAAAAAAGAAACCAGAAAATCATAACAAAAATGATTTTCTTTGGAAATTTGCAGAAAATCATGAATCAGAAAAATGTGATTCTTGCGCCAAATTTTTTTCCTGATTTTTGCTCTCTTGGAATATATGATAATTTGAACTATAAGTTACCGTTAGAAAATAGTTCAAATTTTTTTTGGTATATTCATGAAATTAAAAAAAATTGGAATAAAGGCTTGTATTTAAGTCCCTAAATTTTTTTTCTTTGGTATGATTTATATATTTAAGTCATGTGTGCATTCTATTTGGAATGTTTTAATTAGGGATACCTATTTCAATTTTGTCTATGAATAATTGAGAGTAAATATTGAATTATGCTAACATTTGAGAAAAAGCATTTTTTTTCTCTCATGAATATTAATGCATACTAAATGTATATTGATGTATGCATTTTAAGTTATTGCTGTATATGTTTTATTCAAGTGGAAGGAATGGGTTGGTCAAGTTAAAATTTCCATCCAAAATTAGCATGAATATATTGGAATAATACTACTTTAAGAAGTTTTAGTTTACAAGAGATGACTGGACGCTATGCGAACTTTTGATCTTGTACTAATTACTTCTAGTAAATATTATTTCAGTAATATTGGTTGCAAATGAATAATATAATTTTAGTGCTACTTATTATTTTTTGCGCTTTTGTCTATGTGTAGTTTGATTGAGAACATGGCTATTGCGACAAAAAGTATTGTGGTTGAATTAAACAAAGGTGAGAAACTGAACGGAGACAATTTCGGTGTTTGGCATCGAAGAGTTCAGTATATTCTTGAAGAGCAAGAATATTTGGAGGCTCTCCATCATACCATGAGTGAACCAAAGTATGGGGATACTCCTCACCATCAAAAGAATCTAGAGGCTTATCAAGCCTAGAAAAAGTAATGCTCGCATCACACTACTGAGTAGTATGCAAGATGATCTGATGGTTGAGTATGAGAATTATCCAACAGCTCATGAACTGTGGACTGCTTTGAAAGTAAAGTTTGGAGTGACTTCATCTACTAAAGTCAGACAACTGACAATCAAGTTTGACACTTATGTGAAAAAACAACATCACTCGATGAAGCAGCATCTAAGAGAAATGTCAAACATGATTACTGAGTTGAAATCTGCTGGACATATATTTGACTAATGAGCAACAAGTACAAGCTGTCATTAGATCACTTCCCCAGAGTTGGGAGCATATGAAAGTCAACATGACCCACAACATTAGTATCAAAACATTTGAAGATGCAAGATATCATGTTGAATTGGAGGATGAGCGCCTAGAGGCAACTAGATCTTTCGGACAGGATTATGTTGCTGAGTCAAACACAAGTAACAAGAAAAGGAAGGCGTTCAAAAAGGCTATCCCAGAATTTAAGAAAACTTAGACTGGCAACTGTAAGAGAAGTAAGCGCGATGGTAAGAAAAAAGACAAGAGCAGTCAATCTTATTATAATTGTGGCAAATTAGGTCACTATCCTCGTGAATGCACTGAGCCTAAAAATGTATTGCTCAATTCTCTTCTTAACTATAATTTTGTTCTAGCACTGTAATGCTCGCTGAAACGAATCCTCTTTGGACTCTAGATTCAGGAGCCACAGACCATGTAGCTAGAAAAAGAGGAGCTTTTGTTGAGTATCGCCGAATTCCAGCAAATACAAAATGGGTATATGTAGGAAACAATGCCAAAGTTGTAGTTAAAGGCATTGGCACTTGTAAACTATGTTTGACAAATGGCCAAACCTTACTCCTACATGATGTGCTGTACGCACCAGATATTCGGTAAAACTTGGTTTCAGTTACTGTCCTTATGCGTTTGGATTTTTGTATGAGTTTTCATGGTCATGATGTAAATATATGTCTTGGCACTCAATATATTGGTTCTGCACACCTTTTGGATAACTTTCTTGTGCTAGATGTGGTACAAGAAAATGTAAATTATGATTATTGCTTTTCTTTGATTGCATCTTCTGGTAGTCATAATATTGATGCAAATACATGGCATGCTAGATTTGGACATATTGGGCAAGAGAGAATGAATAGGCTAGCCAAAGACGGACTTTTGGGTGATATATCAAAAGTAAACTTGTCAATATGTGCACATTGTTTAGAGGAAAAGCAACAAGAAAACCATTTGGTAAAGGAACTAGAGCAGAACTTCCACTGCAACTGATCCATTCTGATATATGTGATCCAATGAACATTAGGACAAGGCATGGAGCATATTATTTTATCACTTTTATCGATGATTTTACTCATTTTGGTCATATTTATTTGATTTCCAGCATGTCAAAAGCATTAGATTGCTTCAGACGGTATTTGAATTTGGTTGAGAATCAATTAGACTAAACGATTAAAATATTGAGAACAGATCGTGGACGTGAATATCTGTCAGATCAATTTAAAGATCTATAAGGAATAAATAGGCAATTAACTATTCCTGATACTCCGCAACAAAATGGTGTTGCTGAAAGAAGAAATAAGACTTTGTTGGATATGGTTAGGTCGATGATGGCACAAGCAAATTTGTCAATCTCCTATTGGGGAGATGCTTTGTTGATTGCTGCATATATACTTAACCGTGTGCCAACTAAATCAGTTACTTCTACTTTCTATGAGCTTTGGACAAAGCGAAAGCCTGATATAATCAATTTGCGACCCTGGGGGTCAGCAGCATATGTTCATGATCCAAGTCATATGTATGAAAAATTGGATCCTAGAGGTAAAAAATGTATCTTTATAAGATACTTTGAACATTCAAAAGGATATGTGTTCATTGGTGAACACATGGATGGAAGTGTAACTCAAATAGAATCAAGAGATGCCCAGTTCTTGGAAAATAAATTTCCAACTAGAGGTGAAATTGACAAGGATCTTGATTTATATGAAATGGAAGATCCTGATAATGAAAGTACCCCAAGTAGTTCTAATATGAGACATAAGGAGATTCCTTATTCTCTTAAACCGAGTGGGAGTAACATTCCATCAAATGAATCAATTTCACAGGAAATTCAACTACGTAGAAGCAATCGTAAGAGCATTCCTCGTCGTCGTTTTGAGATTGAAGGAGAAACTTTTATGATTACACCACATGATGAAAGTGAACCTAGAACTATTGAAAAAGCTCTTTCATCGATTGATAATGCAGAATGGAAGAAAGCTATGGAATAAGAAATGGAGTCCATGAAATTAAATCATGTTTGTGATCTAGTTGATCTGCCTCCAGAGCATAAGGCTATTGGGGACAAATGGGTTCTCAAAATAAAACGCAAGGCAGATGGATCCATTGATAAATTCAAGGCACGTTTAGTAGCTAAGGAATATACCCAACAAGAGGGTATTGACTATGAAGAAACTTTTTCGCCTGTTGTAAGGTTTGCCTCAATTCGTCTTATCTTAGCTATTGTTGCCCATTTGGACCTTCAGTTACACCAAATAGATGTTAAAACTACTTTTCTTAATGGAGAATTGGATGACGAAATCTATATGCAACAGCATATAGGTTTCATTGCTAAAGATCAGGAGCGCAAAGTTTGTAAACTCCTTAAATCAATATATGGTCTTAAACAGTCATCCAGACAATGGTACATGAAATTCCATCGAGCCATAATTTTTTATGGGTTTATGATGATTGATGAGGATCATTGTGTCTATATAAAGCAGTTCGAAGATAAGTTTGCAATATTATCACTTTATGTGGATGATATTCTATTGGCTACAAACAATATAAATGTTGTAGTTGCCATTAAAGAATGATTATCTTTCCAGTTTGAAATGAAAGATATGGGCGAGGCAGCATATATTCTTGGTGTGAAAATACTTAGAGATCGTTTAAAGAAATTTCTTGCTCTCTCACAGGAGCATTATGTGTTGAAAATTCTCGAACGATTTCATATGCAAAATTGCAAACCTATTGACACACGTGTAATGCAAGGCAATTCTCTTAGTAAAGAAATGTGTCCTAAGACTCCAGAAGAAATTAAAAAATATAGAAAGAGTTCCATATGCGAGTGCTGTGGGAAGTTTAATGTATGCCATGATGTGTACTCGTCCTGACATCTGCTATGCGGTTGGAATAGCAAGTCGATATCAGTCAAATCCTGGACCAACTCATTGGTGAGCAGTAAAAAGGATATTGAGATATCTTAAAGGTACCTCCAATTATGTTTTGTGCTATCAAGGTGGTAATCTACATTTAATAGGTTATACTAATGCAGATTGGAGTGGGGACCTAGATGAACGGAAGTCTACATCAGGATACGTATTCTTGCTAAATAATGGCGCCATATCTTGGAGTAGCAAGAAACAAACATGCATAGCCTTATCTACCATGGAAGCTGAGTTCGTTGCATGTGCTGCAGCTGTACAAGAGGCTATTTGGTTAAAGAGATTTTTACAAAATTTGTGGATTGGTGTCAATTCCTCTATGCCTGTTGTGATCAATTGTGATAGTCAAGCAGCTATTGACTATACTAGAGATCCCAATTATCATGATAAAATGAAGCATATAGATACTAAATATCATTTTGTTAGAGATATTATCGTGCAAAAGAAAATAATCTTGCAATATATATCTACGCATAAGATGGTTGCAGATTCTCTTACCAAACCGATTCCTAAAGATGTCTTCTTGTATCATGTTAAGACTCTGGACTTGCGTAGATTATGATAAGATGTTGTATGATTTTTTGAATTGGTAATGTAAATATTTCATATCTATAATGAAATAGATGTGTTGTTTGTTATTTACATTTGTTAGCACTGATACTAAATAAGTCTCCAAGCATTGGTCGATTTTCTCATACAAGTGACCACCTCAGGCGCTATGGAAGCGAGCTGAGATGAGACTAAACTACACTCTTTGATTAGCTGACAACTTCATGTCGCTTTCTGTGTAACAAAAATGTCACCTTGACCAAGGTCAAGATAAGGTCTAAATATAGCAGACCAGACATGATAACCCACGATCATGTAAGCTTGGATTATAGCCGAATACGAAATCTGAATGAGATGCTTAGAACAATAAGCTATTAAAGATTTTAGACTAGGCGCTTATGTGAAAGCGCTTGAGTCAAGATTCGTATGGTGGTATATTTGAAAAGTAAAGACATATGCTCTGTTTATAAAGAGTTACCCACCATAACATGTAATTCATACCACATGTGCTATGACGACCATAGAAGAAAAGTGAGTGAGTTTTCATTTGGAAAATCTCTGCCTCCTCACTTGTATGAGTTCCTTCAATTGTGCCCTATGTGACTTTTATCAATGTTACAAGGTGATAAATAAATGTTTGCTACTCTAACATGTTCTTTATAGTTATGATTGATTCAACCTTCCGGGCATGACTGGAAAAACTATTTGTACGTTACCAAGTGACATATGTGCAATAGGAAGACTAGTTTGGTCACACCTTTCACATGTATTCACTGGTCGACCAATTGTATTTACTATTTGAGATGTAATACAATTGTGAATGCATTGTGAAATATGGATATCAAGTATGACTTTGAGAGATTGGGTATACTATGATGGTGTGATGAAATAAGTCTGGTGCACAACAAGATAATGTATTCCTGTAATTTCTTTTGGGTTGAAACCGCTATGTCCTCCCTAACAGGTGCATGGTTATTTTTTTGCTCCCAAAGTGCAGGTATGCTCATAGGTCGCACGACCCACTTTCCTGTATGAAGGTTATAGTGTTCTTAAAAATAGAGTTTGAGGAAATTTTAGGTGGATCTATCCCATCATGTGCAAGTAGGAGAATATGGGAAAAATAGGTGGACGCCCACGATGGGTTGTCCAACCCGATTTCTACCTGAATGTAGAAGCAAAACAAAAAGAAAGGAAAAGAAGTAAATAGGTAACCTTTTCCACCGCCCCACCGAGAGAAAAAAAAGGAGACCGACAAATGTCTCTATAAAAATTGATAGAAGAAGAGAGAGTTTTTGAGTCCTTCTTCCAGTTTTCTCCTCCTCTAGAAAATAGAAGAACTAAAAATATAGCTTAGGATTTGGATTGTGGAAAGTGTGTGATTTCCACTGTGATTCACACCCGACCAAGAGCATGTTATTCAGCTAGAATATTGAATCTGAAAAAATCCGCTGCGACCAAAGCTTCGGAATGAGGTAAACCGAACTTACTCTTGTCTTTGATTTCCTACATGTACCTTATCTAGTAAGTCCAAGAAATTATTTGCTGAAATTCTTTGATGTAAGATTGGCATTCCTAAATATTTTCCAAACTTGCTAGTTAGTAAGTAGATCTACTAATCTCTTCTTCTTCTCTCATGTTTATAATTTTTGAGCAAAATAGCATGGACTTCTCAATATTTACCATTTGACCCAAGATTGCACAGAAATTTTGGAGAATCCCCTTGATTGTTTCTGATTGCTTATCTCTTGCTTCAACAAAAAAAAAAAAAAGAAATCATACGCAAAGAGTAAATGAGATACTTGGGGCCTTGATCGAGAAGCTTTCGTTGGTTTCCAGCCTTCTTCCTCATTGTTTGATCAATTAGGTGACCCAAACATTCCATATGCAAAACAAATAGATATGGAGATAGCAGGTCTGCTTGTCGCAACCCTTTCTTATTGTATTTTGTTTTATCAATAAGCAAAATGTTGGAAAAGTAGTGAGAAATGGGAGATCAGTACGTAGTATGTAGTATGCATAAAATTGTTTATGATTGACATTTCATATTCTTCTAGCACATAAATAGCAATTTCGGGTTTACAGAAAATATTAAAGAAACAAAAGACCTCCATGTTGTATTTCATGGTTTGCAAATATCTCTGAAACCATTTCAAAACCTTCTACTTAATGAACAAAAGCTTTTATCTCCAAATAATTTCCAACAAAATGATATATTTTCTTGCCTGGTGCTTGCATATTGTTCCTTTTTTTTTTTGTCAAAAAAAATGAACAATATGCAAGCACGAGGCAGAAAAATATATCATTTTGTTGGAAATTATTTGGAGTTAAAACTATCTATAGTATAAGTGGTACTGATTTAACAGAGCAAAAATGAATGATAATTTCCAGTATACAACATTTCTCTCATTTTCTATTTAATATCCTTTTAATCGTACTAGTTTTATTCTTTTTATTCACACCAAAAACTCAAAATTGTACTCATTTCTATCCAAAAAAAAAAAAAATTCACATCCCACCGTCCAAGCACTTTGCCAAAGGAATCTGAGGAGGCCTGCTACTGCCATTAATGAAACTGCCCCTCCTATTTGAAAACGATGACGAAAATGAATCTCTTGAAATTTTCTTAGAAATAAGAGGCTTAGGAAGAGTGAGTGAACGTTTTGTAGGCATCCAAGCCACTTTCAAATCTCTTACCTCCCTTGTGTTTTCTTCTATATGGAGCCTCTCTTCCTTTGCCAAATCGTCTATGCTTGTCAACCATGATAAACACGTAAAAGACTCAGATTTGCCTTGATAAAACTTAGAAAGCCCTCTCCTGATAAGAAAACCCAAAAAACAAATTTAGCTCTACTAAATTCACTTAGGATAAAAGTTTCGATGAAAAACAATGTTGGAAATCAAAGACAAGAACAAATTCGGGTTACCTCACTCCGAAACTTTGGTCGCAGCGAATTTTTGTACAGCTGAATCACATGCTCTAATCGGGTGCGAATCACAGTGAAAATCATACACTTGCCACCACCCAAATCCTAGGCTATATTTGTTCTTCTTTTTGGAGGAGGAGAAAACTGAAAGAAAGACTAGAAAGCTCTCTATTCTTCTAGCTTCTTCTATTGGTTCTTATAGAGACATTTGTCGGTCTTTATTCTTTCTTGAAACAGTAGGATGGTGGGGCGATGGAATAGGTTTACCGGTTCTCCCATTTTCCTTCCATTTTGTTTTGTTTTTAGTTTCAAGTAGAAACCGAGTCGGATAGCCCATCATGGGCGTCCACCCATTTCTCTCGCATTCTCCCACTCTCACATGATGGGATAGACCCATCTAAAAACTCCTCAAACTCTACTTCCAAGAACACCATAACCTTCATATAGGAAAGTGGGTCGTGCGACCTACGAGCATACCTGCACTTGGAGAGCCAAAAATCTATGCACCTGTTAGGGAGGACATAGCGGCTTCAACCCCAAAGAAAGTACAAGAATACATTATCTTGTTGTGCCCCAAACTCATTTTATCACACCATCATAGTATACCCAATCTCTCAAAGGTCATACTTGATATCCATTTTTCACAATGCATTCACAATTGTATTACACCTCAAATAGTAAATACAATTGGCGACCAGTGAATACATGTGAAAGGTGTAATCAAACCAGTCTTCCTATTGCACATATGTCACTTGGTAATGTACAAATGGCTTTCCCAGTCATGCCCGGAAGGTTGAATCAATCATAACCATAAGGAACATGCTAGAGTAGCAAACATTTATTATCGCCTTGTAACATTGTCAAAAGTCATATAGAACACAATTGAAGGAACTTATACAAGTGAAGAGGCAGAGATTTCTCAAATGAAAACTCACTCACTTTCCTTCTATGGTCGTCAAAGCACATGTGGTATGAATCACATGTTATGGTGGGTAACTCTTTATAAACAGAGCATATGTCTTTATTTTTCAAATATACCACCATACGAATCTTGGCTCAATCGCTGTCACATAAGCGCCTAGTCCGAAATCTTTAATAGCTCATTGTTCTAAGCATCTCATTAAGATTTCACATTCGGCTATAATCCAAGCTTACATGATCGTGGGATATCATGTTTAGTCTGCTATATTTAGACCTTATCTTGACCTTGGTCAAGGCGACATTTATGTTATACAGTCATAAGCGACATGAAGTTGTCCGCTAATCAAAAAGTGTAGTTTAGTCTCATCTCAACTCGCTTCCATAGCGCCTGAGGTGGTCACTCGTATGAGAAGGT
Organism: Coffea arabica; assembly: GCF_036785885.1. Classification (NCBI taxonomy): domain Eukaryota; kingdom Viridiplantae; phylum Streptophyta; class Magnoliopsida; order Gentianales; family Rubiaceae; genus Coffea; species Coffea arabica. The sequence goes on from NC_092313.1 coordinate 32,580,026, forward strand.
CAATCGATACTTGGAGACATATTCAATATCAATGCTAACAAATGTAAATAACAAACAACACATCTATTTCATTATAAATATGAAATATTTACATTACCAGTTCAAAAAATCATACAACATCTTATCATAATCTACGCAAGCTCAGAGTCTTGACATGATACAAGAAGACATCTCTAGGAATTGGTTTGGTAAGTGGATCTGCAACCATCTTATGCATAGATATATGTTGCAAGATTATTTTTTTGCGCGATAATATCTCTAACAAAATGATATTTAGTGTCTATATACTTCGTTTTACCATGATAGTTGGGATCTCTAGTATAGTCAATAGCTGTTTGACTATCACAATTGATCACAACAGGCACAGAGGAATTGACACCAATCCACAAATTTTGTAAAAACCTCTTTAACCAAATAGCCTTTTGTACAGCTGCAGCACATGCAACAAACTCAACTTCCATGGTAGATAAGGCTATGCATGTTTGTTTCTTGCTACTCCAAGATATGGCGCCATTATTTAGCAAGAATACGTATCCTGACGTAGACTTTCGTTCATCTAGATCCCCACTCCAATCAGCATCAGTGTAACCTACCAAATGTAGATTACCACCTTGATAGTAAAAAACATAATTGGAGGTACCTTTAAGATATCTTAATATTTTTTTACTGCTCACCAATGAGCTGGTCCAGGATTTGACTGATATCAACTTGCTATTCCAACCGCATAGCAGATGTCAGGACGAGTACACATCATGGCATACATTAAACTTTCCACAGCACTCGCATATGGAACTCTTTCCATATGTTTAATTTCTTCTGGAGTCTTAGGACACATTTCTTTATTAAGGGAATTACCTTTCATTATAGGTGTGTCAACAGGTTTGCAATTCTGCATATGAAATCGTTCGAGAATTTTCAACACATAAGGCTCCTTTAAGAGGGCAAGAAATTTCTTCGAACGATCTCTAAGTATTTTCACACCAAGAATATATGCTGCCTTACTCATATCTTTCATTTCAAAATGGAAAAATAACCATTCTTTAATGGCAACTACAACATTTATGTTGTTTGCAGCCAATAGAATATCATCCACATAAAGTGACAATATTGCAAAGTTATCTTCAAACTGTTTTATATAGACACAATGATTCTCATCAATCATTGTAAACCCATAAGAAGTTATGGTTCGAGGAAACTTCAAGTACCATTGTCTGGATGATTGTTTAAGACCATATATTGATTTAAGAAATTTGCAAACTTTGCGCTCCTAATCTTTAGTAATGAAACCTACAGACTGTTACATATAAATTTTTTCATCCAATTCTCCATTGAAAAATGTAGTTTTAACATCCATTTGGTGCAACTCAAGGTCCAAATAGGCAACAATAGCTAAGATAAGGCGAATTGAGGCAAACCTTACAACAGGCGAAAAAGTTTCTTCATAATCAATACCCTCTTGTTGGGTATATTCCTTAGCTACCAAACGTGTCTTGAATTTTTCAATAGATCCATCTGCCTTGCATTTGATTTTGAAAACCCATTTGTTCCCAATAGTCTTACGCTCTGAAGGCAGATCAACTAGATGCCAAACATGATTTAATTTCATAGGCTCTATTTTTTCTTCCATAGCTTTCTTCCATTCTGCCTTACCAATCAATGAAAGAGCTTCTTCAATAGTTCTAGGTTCCCTTTCATCATGTGGTACAATCATAAAAGCTTCTCCTTCAATCTCAAAATGACGACGAGGAGTGCTCTTACGATTGCTTCTACGTAGTTGAATTTCCTGTGGAGTTGATTCATTTGATGGAATGTTACTCCCACTTCGTTCAAGAGAATAATGAATCTACTTATGTCTCATATTAGAACTACTTGGGGTGCTGACATTATCAGGATCTTCCATTTCATATAAATCAAGATCCTTGTCAATTTCACCTCTAGTTGGAAATTCATTTTCCAAGAACTTGGCATCTCTTGATTCTATTTCAGTTACACTTCCATCCGCGTTCACCAATGAGCACATATCCTTTCGAATGTTCAGAGTATCTTATCAAGATACATTTCGTACCTCTAGGACCCAATTTTCCATACATATGATTTGAATCATGAATATATGCTGCTGACCCCCATGGTCGCAAATTGCTTAGATTTGTCCAAAGCTCATATGGAATAGAAGTAACTGATTTAGTTGGCACATGATTAAGTATATATGCAGCAGTCAATAAAGCATCTCCCCAGTAGGAGATTGACAAATTTGCTTGTGCCATCATCGACCTAACCATGTCCAACAAAGTTCTATTCCTCCTTTCAGCAACACCATTTTGTTGCGGAGTACCAGGAATGGTTAATTGCCTATTTATTCCTTATAGATCTTTAAATTGATCTGACAGATATTCACGTCCACGATCTGTTCTCAATATTTTAATCGTTTGGTCTAATTGATTCTCAACCAAATTCAAATACCGTCTGAAGCAATCTAATGCTTCTGACTTATGGGAAATCAAATAAATATGACCAAAACGAGTAAAATCATCGATAAAAGTGATGAAATAATAGGCTCCATGCCTTGCCTTGACGTTCATTGGACCACATATATCAGAATGGATCAGTTACAGTGGAAGTTCTGCTCTAGTTTCTTTACCAAATGGTTTTCTTGTTGCTTTTCCTGCCAAACAATGCGCATATATTGACAAGTTTACTTTTGAAATATCACCCAAAAGTCCGTCTTTGGCTAGCCTATTCATTCTTTCTTGCCCAATATGTCCAAGTCTAACATGCCATATATTTGCATCCATATTAAGGCCATCAAAAGATGCAATCAAGAAAAGTAGTGGTCATAATTTACATTTTCTTGTACCACATCTAGCACAAGAAAGTTATCCAAAAGGTGCGCGGAACCAACACATTGAGTACCTAGATATATATTTACATTATGACCATGAAGACTCATGCAAAAACCCAAACACATAAGGATAGTAATTGAAACCAAGTTTCGCCGAATGTCTGGTGCGTATAGCACATCATGTAGGAATAAGGTTTGGCCATTTGTCAAAAATAATTTACAAGTGCCAACGCCTTTAACTGCAACTTTGGCATTGTTTCCTACATATACCCATTTTGTGTTTGCTGGGATTCGACGATACTCGACAAAAGCTCTTCTATCTCTAACTACATGGTTTGTGGCTCCTGAGTCTAGAGTCCAAAGAGGATTCGTTTCAACGAGCATTACAGTGCTAGAAACAAAACTATAGTTAAGAGGAGAATTGACCAATACTTTTTTAGGCTCAGTGCATTCGCGAGCATAGTGACCTAATTTGCCACAATTATAACAAGATTGATTGCCCTTGTCCTTTTTCTTACCACCGCACTTACTTCGCTTGCGGTTGCCAGTCTGAGTTTTCTTAAATTCTGGGACAACCTTCTTGGATGACTTCCTTTTCTTGTTACATTTGGAGTCAGAGAGCTTACTTTTGTTTGACTCAGCAAAATAAGCCTGTCCGAAAGATCTAGCTGCCTCTAGGCGCTCATCCTCCAACTCAACATGATGCCCTGCATCCTCAAATGTTTTGATGCTAATGTTTTGGGTCATGTTGACTTTCATATGCTCCCAACTCTTGGGAAGCGATCTAATGACAGCTTGTACTTGTTGCTCATTAGTCAATATATGTCCAGCAGACTTCAACTCAGTAATCATGTTTGACATTTCTCTCAGATGCTGCTTCATCGAGTGATGTTATTTTTTCACATAAGTGTCAAACTTGATTGTAAGCTGTCTGACTTTAATAGATAAAATCACTCTAAACTTTGCCTTTAAAGCAGTCCACAGTTCATGAGCTGTTGGCTACTTCTCATACTCAACCATTAGATCATCTTGCATACTGCTCAGCAGCGTGATGCGAGCATTACTATTTTTCTTTTCCAGGCTTGATAAGCCTCTAGATTCCTCTGATGGTGAGGAGTATCCCCATACTCTGGTTTACTCATGATATGATGGAGAGCCTCTAAATATTCTTGCTCTTCAAGAATATACTGAACCCTTCGATGCCAAACATCGAAATTGTCTCCGTTTAGTTTCTCCCATTTGTTTAATTCAGCCACAATATTTTTTGTCGCAATAGCCATGTTGTCAATCAAGCTACATAGACAAAGGCGCAAAAAAGAAAAATAAGTAGTACTGAAAACATATTATTCATTTGCAGCCAATATTACTGAAATAATATTTACTAGAGGTAATTAGTACAAGATTGAAAGTTCGCATAGCGTCCAATGATCTCTTGTAAACTAAAACTTCTAAAGTAGTATTATTCCAATATATTCGCACTAATTTCGGGTGGAAATTTTAACTCGACCAACCCATGTCTCCCACTTGAATAAAACATATACAGCAATGACATAAAATGCATACATCAACATACATTTAGTATGCATTAACATTCATGAGAATAAATAATAAAAAAAATGTTTTTTTCTCAAATGTAAGCATAATTCAACATTTATTCTCGATTATTCATGAACAAAATTGAATTAGGTATCCCTAATTAAAACATTCCAAATAGAATGTACACATGATTTAAAGATAAATCATACCAAGGAAAAATTAGGGACTTAAATATAAGCCTTTATTCCAATTTTCTTTAATTTCATGAATATACAAAAAATAATAATTTCAAGTGGTAACAAATAGTTCAAATTATCATATATTCCAAAAGAGCAAAAAATCAGGAAAAATTTGGCGCAAGAATCACATTTTTCTAATTCATAGATGATTTTCTACGAATTTCCAAAGAAAAACTCATTTTTGTTGCGTTTTTCTGGTTTTTTATTAGCTAGTACAGCCTCAGCCACACAACATGGCATGTGTCTTCACGTGCCTATCATCTTCTTCATTAGTTCACATAAGTCAATGAAGACAGCTATAGGTTATGTGACTAGGGACTCTAGAACTCAGATTTCTCATTGTCTAAGCATCCGTTTTGCGCACATGATATAGCGTTGGAAAGCTCTTTCAGAGTATTTCATAAATATGCAATTAAACATATTCAATTCTGCACACACAATTCGCAGAAATTCTCTGAAAACAGCTCGACAACACATATGTAAACTTCAAAAAACTCAACACAAGAGAGAATTAAACCATGAAATTTTGTAGGTATATTCTAACCCACATGAGGAACATATTCCATGAATTTCATGGCCTGAAATTATGTGTGCCAAAATCGGCATGGCTGAGCATGAATTTAGCCTTAGAAGCTCTGATACCAATGTTGGAAATCAAAGACAAGAGCAAATTCGGGTTACCTCACTCCGAAGCTTTGGTCGCAGCGGATTTTTGTACAGCTAAATCACATGCTCTAGTCGAATGCGAATCACAGTGAAAATCACACACTTGCCACCACCCAAATCCTAGGCTATATTTGTTCTTCTTTTTGGAGGAGGAGAAAACTGAAAGAAAGACTAGAAAGCTCTCTGTTCTTCTAGCTTCTTCTATCGGTTCTTATAGAAACATTTGTCGGTCTCTATTCTTTCTTGAAATAGTAGGACGGTGGGACGGTGGAATAGGTTTACCGGTTCTCCCTTTTTCCTTCCTTTTTGTTTTGTTTTTAGTTTCAAGTAGAAATCGGGTCGGACAACCCATCATGGGCGTCCACCCATTTCTCTCACATTGAAACTAGAAATCTATCAAAAAAGATAAATAGAATAATATTTTTTTCATGACTACTTACTGGATAGGCAATTGTGCCATGAGCTCTGACAAGTCATATAAAGCTCCACTGGAATTTTTGGAAGAAGAATATGTAGCTGATGAAGATGCATCATCCCTTGTATCATTTGAAGAACATTATCCAGTTGATATAATAGAATCTTTATGAACGGAATATGCTAATGATGATGATGCTGTTGCTGCATCATCGTTACTCCGGCAATTCGATTGATCTTTGTCGATTATTCGGGGATCTTCATTCTTCAAATGACCATCATTATATTGAGACCATAGATCTTGAAGCCCTTTATTTTTACCTTCTCCCATACTTGGATTCAAGAAGAATGATAAGCGCAACCACAAAAAATGGGGAAGAAATTTCCCACGAATCCTTTAACTTTCGATCAATTCCGAAAAGCTGATACACGTTCCATGTACATATATTTTTTTGAGACCTACATCATGACAGCTTGGAAGAAAGAATTTTGATGATGCGAGGATAGGATAGAGACACATGCAAAAGAACAAGAATTGACATGTGACGCCTAGTTTTTGTTTTAGATAAATAAGTCATGGAAAAGTATGTATTCTAGAGTCGTAAAACTTGGTTGGGAATAGTCTTTTTTTTCATTCCTTTTTTGGTATTCAAGTGTTTCTTGATGTATAGACCATAGTTATTAAACCCGGTCCGGAGAGGAACCCGGTGAAAGAGGTGGGTCAACGGGTTACTGGTTCAACCAGTGGGTGAGTGGTCCATCCGGTGGGTCACTACATATATTTAAATATTATGTTTTAAAATTTTTGATATGGTTAAAATTATAATAAACTATGTTATAGTAAATACTCAGTTAGTCCAATTTATTATAGAGTCATTAATTCTTATAAGAATTAACAAAACCTAAATTTAATTAGTAATCCACCAAACTTCAAGTATAAAATTTTATCTAAGTGTAATTATCTAGTTTATTTTTGAATTTTAAGCACAAAAGGTTATTAAGAATAATATTTGTTTTTAAAATGAATTGTGTAATATGTTATTTTTTAAATCCATTTCATAATTTATAGAATTTAGAGAATAATAAAATTTTATTAAAAGGTTCCAAACAAATATTGTTTTGAAGAAATAAAATAAGAATAAAAATCTAATATATAATATAGAAGGAGTGAATAAGCATCAAGTGAGCTGCTAGGCTAGTGTTGAATGCGCGTAGCTTTTATGCTTGAAGTTTGAGGTTTGAATCAGCATTGGAGCATTTTCTAATCATTTTTATCCCAAAATCGGGTTCTTTACAAACCGTCCGGTTCAACCGAGTTGACTGGTTGAACTGCCGATCCGTTGAAAAGTCAACAGATTTGGTGCACAAACGATCCAATTACAAACCCAGCCCAGTTTTATGGCCGGTTCATTGAGTTGACCGATTGAACCGTCGGGCCGGCCGGGTTTAATAACTATGGTATAGACTCAATTTGTTAGGAACCATGCATTACAATTTGTATTACATGCACTCAAAATTTAGCATACTTAGTAGGGGTGAGCAAAAAATTGATTCGAAACCCGACCAACCGATCCGAAAAATAGGATATTCGATCCGATTTTTCTTGGCGGGACATATGCGGGTCGGGTTCCCGCATAAATGGATACGGATACGAATCAGCAAAATAAAAACCCGCGGGTACCCGACCCGCAGGGTATATTATATAAATATTAAAAAATAAGGGTTCATTATATAATTTTATAATTTTTAATCCTAAGTGTAAGTAAAGTAGTTCATAACCTCATATTTTAATCTCATATGATCCGCCCCTCCTCATCTTGTCTAAAAAAAGTGAATATTTTTGGGGAAACCTGAACCAAATGAATAAAACAAAGAAAAATTTGTGAAACTCTATCATAAAAATTGTTCATCCCTTTCATCCTTTTTCATTTTTATTCTACTTCCATCGATCTTTTCTGCAAAATTTTGATCAATTCAATCAAAAATTTGTGTTTGGAGCTCCAATTTTCTGTTAGCTAGATAATTAAAACATTTGTGTCTTTCATTTACTTATTTATTTTATTGCAATTGTGTCTCTTAAATTTGTTTCCTTTATTTTAGTGCAAGAAATTTATTTTTCTTTTTCATCACCTTTAATGCAACAATGTCTATTCCAAAGATGTAAGAAAGTTGGGGAAAATTTTTCAAGATTACTTTGGTTAAACTTTCTTCAAAAATTATTAGCTCTGTTCAATTCTTTTCCGGACTTGATTCCACAATCGACTCATTTTGGATGCAATCTTATACCATAATATCCTTAAGGAAGTTGGAAAAGTTGCCATATACTTATTATTCTTGTGTTTGTTATGTTGTAAAAGAATGAAATGCGTGAGAATGATGATGTACTCAAAATTATCATAAAACTTCATTTTATCCTTGTGTTTGTTATACTTGGAAAAGTTGCCATATACTTATTATCCTTGTATTTGTTATGTTATAGAAGAATGAAATGCTTGAGAACGGTGATGTACTCAAAATTATTATAAAATTTCGTTTTATCTATTAGATATTATAATTCTAATATGTACTAAATTTATGAAATCGGTTTGATTATTGGATGAAATGTGTGAGAATGGTGATGCATGGATTTTGATTATAATATATCTACCAATGTTAATTGGAAAACATACTTTTTTTTTTATTGGAAAACATGTTGATATTAAGTGAAAAATATTTTTTTATTGGAAAATAGTATTTTTTTTGAGGGGCGGGTACCCTATGATCCACCCCTTTTTTTCGGATATCCGAATAGCCGGTATCCGAAAACATTAGGAGCGGGTTAGGGTCGCAAATTGGCTGATCCGATATTTTAGGGTCGGATCAGCCATATCTTGTTAGGGGCGGGTACCCGACCCGTGCCCACCCCTATTACTTAGGAAATATACAAATAATTAATACACAACTACATAAAAAATTGCCACTAGATTTTAGGTCCAAGTAAGATGTCATGTAGCTAGCTATAGATTAGTTCTACTTAACAGAATCCTTCTACAATAACGAGTGTGTTTGCATATGAGATTGTTTAAAATATTATTTAAAATAATTACTGTAATACTTTTTGTTTTGTAATATGATTTATGTGAGATTAAAAATTAATTGAAAATTGTAATTAAAATATAAATAAAATAATATTTGAAAAAAAAATGTTGCTGTCCAAACTCACTTAATGTATCTATTTCCCCCTACTTGTGTACGAGGGCTAATGAATAAGCAGAATGGAATGCAAGTTGATGAAGCTTTCGGTGAAGTTATTGGACCACTTTCTATCTTTAATATGGCAATAAATATGGATACTAGAATTTCGCTTTCGTTGCCTTATCTCTAGATTCAACATTATCTTCTCTTGCACATGGTATTAAAGTGAAATGAATTCTTGACATAGAATTGTAGGTGTCGTTGAATGAGGATATGCTCTACTTGTTCGTACGAAGCCCATCCATGTCTGAGTCACCATTTCATCACCAACCCCCCCTCCCCACACCAACGAAAATTATACTACTGCTTAAGACACATTCTAACATGTGTTCAATTAACAAAAGATATATTTATCAAAATTATTTGGGTTAATCACATTTTATCCCTTTAAAAAATATCTCATTTCTCAGTTTACCCCCTAATTTTTAATTTTGCTCACTTAACCCTCTTTAGGACAAAATTGCCCTTGCATTACTTTGACTTTTTATTTATCTTGTTTTCCTTTCTTTTATTTCTTTTTCTCTTTCTTCTTTATTTAATTCTTCCTCTTTCCCACAAAAATCTTCACCTTAATGATTGAAATTAAAAAAGAGAAATTGCAGAGATCTATCTTCTCCTTAAATGATTAAAAAAAATTCAAATCACTTTCCTAAAATACAATTTTTTTAGCCTTTCAATTCTTTTAATTTTGGGTTTTCCTCTTTTCTTTCTAGTTTCTCATTTTATTTTCAAGAAAATATCATAAGATGAAATTGTTTTCCTTTCTTTTATTTCTTTTTCTCTTTCTTCTCTCTTTCATCCTTCCCAATAGAAATTCCATTTCAACGAAAATTTTTGTTTTGAGTTTGTAATTGCATATTTTTGGGTGAAGGTTTAAAAGGTATCAAAAACTAATTTTGATTTTTTGTATGATGCCACGTGTCACAAATTTCAATTGATGATTATTAATCAGGTCACAATTTCATCTTAAAATATTTTCTTGGGAATAAAATGAGAAACTAGAAAGGAAAGTGGAAAATCCAAAATTAAAAGAATTGAAAGGCTAAAAAAATTGTATTTTAGGAAAGTGATTTGAATTTTTTTTAATCATTTAAGGAGAAGATAGATCTCTGCAATTCCTCTTTTTTAATTTCAATCATTAAGGTGAAAATTTTTGTGGGAAAGAAGAAGAATCAAATAAAGAAGAAAGAGAAAGAGAAATAAAAGAAAGAAAAACAAGGTAAATGAAAAGTCAAAATAATGCAAGGGCAATTTTGTCCTAAAGGGGGTTAAGTGAGCAAAATTAAAGGTTAAGGGGTAAACTGAGAAATGGGGTATTCTCTAAGGGGATAAAATGTGATTAACCCAAATTATTTAATTAAAAAGTTTTTATGATTTTATCGAATTTCATTATAATGTAAATAATCATATAAAAAGATGATGGAAGTGGAGTAGAATACGTGAAATTCGGAGTTGGTATGAGAAAAGTGTAGTTAGTGGATAACTGAACAGATAATTATCTGATGATTGTGGGCTAGATTGGGAAAAAATTGCCCTTGTATCAAGGATATATTAAGAATTTTAAACGGTGTGTTTACACCACACATTAAGGCTTCCCCTTTATATATTGTATAGATAACTCTATGAATAAATTAACATATATAGTCCAAGTACGTAGCATGGATTTTTTACACAAAAATAGAAAAAGAGAATAAAATTTAGTTATTAGCATATTACGACATCTCCTTCAATAGCGGAGCCGCATACCTGCAATTGGCCCCCTTCTTTCCCCTCAAGTTTTACAAAATTTTATAAAAGGTTTAAAGATTTTTAATATTTTATCTTATTTGCTGCACCCCTAAATATTGCAAAGGCACACTATTGTCCCTTCATTCCAAAGTTTTGTAGAGTTATCCCCATTGACACATTGAGAAGATTACAAATTTCACACTTCTACATGCATCTTCTTTTTAAAATTCTATAAGAATTTTTCCCTTATGTAAGAATTTTGCAATAATTACTTTTCAAGAAATTATTGTTTTTGTTCTAAATGAAACCCAAATATCACTTTGTAGTCAAAGAACGTGTTTCAATCTTTTTTAACTTAAATCACAAGCATGCTTTCTTAGTAAACATAAGCGGTAAAGATGAATCTTAACTCTATTCGACATTTTTCTGTTGACAATTATTCCAGTGCCCAAAGGATCCGAGCTCCGCTACTAATCTCCTATATACTCTTTCTCCATCTCTCTCTCTCTCTCTCCCCTCTTTTTCTATATTACTTAGGAGCTAGAGGCAATAACAAAAAGATTATCGCAAGTTGCTTTCTTGCTGGATCAATCAAATTATCTCACTAGAAGCGTAATTTTTTTTGGGAAATTGGCATGAAAAAAAAAGTTTATTTTTAGGTATTGAAATATATTTCGAAAAGTTAGGGATAATTTGGTGTAGAATATTAGAAAGCATAGACCTTTGACTGGAAGATGTTGAGATTTAGGTATGCAAATAAGTCGAACATAATCAAGTAACTCACAAATTTACTCGATCAAAATTCGAGCTCAAACTCGCATTGATCAAGTTCAAGTTTGAGTTCGAACAACTCGAACTATTTGATGAATTGAGTTTGAACTTAATGTGTGAAGTTCGAAAATTCATCAAGTTTAATCAAGCTCAATCGAGTTTCATATATATATATATACACACACACATATATATGTTTTTTAATTTTTTTATTTATTTGTATGAAATATCTATTTTGTCCCTTGTGTAAAATCATATAAAAATATAAATTTATATTTCTTAAAATCAATTAGACTCAATTAAGCTCAAAACAAGCTCGATTGGGTTCGCTGAGCACAAACTTAAGTTCGAGCTCAAGTAATGCAAAATAAAATCAAACTCGACTTTCAAGGTTTACAAGATCGAGTTTGAGTTCTAATTCAAGTTTTTTTAACTAGAGTCGAGGTCGAGTAGTGTGGATTACACCTATTATTTTTTGGCATACCTACCAACCTCTTTCTCTGTTTCTAATAAAGTCTTGTGCCTGCCTTACCTCTTAGTCATAATTCGTATCGACCATTTTCTTCTCTTTATTGTTTTTCCTTTAAAGGCATGAACGCGAACCAATTGCTCAATTTATCTTTTTAAAGAAAAGACAGCACACAACTTCTCGTAATATATATCCACCTTTGATAAGGTTTGGCAAATCAAAGACAGGTACATAAAATTATGGGATAATTTCAGAAACCTCAACTGAGGTTTCTGACAATTTCACTCGCCTCCCCTAAAGTTTGCAAAGTAACACTATCCTCCCTTACAGTGTCTTATTGGGAAAAAATTACTCATATACCCTAAGATATTATGTCTTATCAAAAATTAATATCTGGTAATTAAGTAATTATGGTACTAATTAACTGTTAGTAACTAATTAACAAAAATGGCTATTGGAGATTTTTTTTAATGATGAACAGTAACATGCAATTACAAAATAGTGTCAATTGACGTACCAAATATATGTTTACTCTCAGAAATTGATACACCAAATAGTGATTTGTCCAAATTTTTTGTACTCCCAAAAATCTTCACATTTGCCTTGTGATTATACTTGCAATATTTGTCCTTGATGCTAAAGAATGTAGGTGAATTTTATGATTTCCTCTTGTAACTTGACACAGCCATAGTTTTTGCACCTATACTTCACTTTCAACTCGTGAAATCCACACAAAATCACTATTTTCTCACCTTAAATTTTGTTGCTTCAAGTGAAAGTGAGATACATCTTAATGCTTCTTTTTGCCTTTATATGCAAAATGAAACGGTAAAGACCTGAAAAAATAGCCGTTGGTCCAGTTTTGCAGAGAAAGTCAGTTGTTTCTTATTTTTTGTTCTTTGTTATTTGCATTTACCTTCCCTTACTTTTATTAATATGTTTTTCATTTCTTTAGAATACAATTTACACACAAGCATAAAGAGAATTTGTGGAATAAAAGCTTTATCCCTCTCCTCAAACAACTTTCTAAATGATACTTTTTTATTTGAATTGATTTTATTACCAAAATCTTAACCATAGAGGTTAGTGTAATTTTACAAACCTCAAGAGAGATTAGTGAAATTGTCGAAAACCTCAATGGAGGATTCTAAAATTATCCCTAATATTATTCATTCTAACATATGCATACCCATTATCAATGTATCCGGCGTAGTTAATAACGTATCCCAACCAAAAAAAGAACTAGATTGTTTTGCTTGCTCAGTAAGAATTTGTATCTAGTTTTTTCCGGTTCGGTCATGACTGCATGGGTTAGGACAAAGCATGCTTTCAAAACTATAGATCACTTATAGAGATTGTTATAGATCATAGATTAACATAGTGCTCATGGATCAAGGCATGCTCTTGAGACTACAAGTCACTTACAGAGATTGTTACAAATCACCTATCAATATAACCCTTACAAACTTTTATAAAGAAGTGACTCGTTGTTATCAATTAAATCAACTTGTATTGGCCTCGAGGTTAAATCTAAGTTGGTAGTGGTACAGACAATCAAATCTTGGATGGGGGCTTCTTGGAAATGCATTACAAGCATGCCTGCCTATGGTGGAACAGGCTTCTTGCGGCTTTGAAACTTTATCATTTTACAAGTAACATGAGCAGAACCAAAAAATGTTCCATGATCCAGGTTTCCTAATTGGGGACGGAGGCTAGAACTTGGTAAGTTCGAAATCGTGGCGGCTAAAACATATGGTATTTATGGTCTTTTTCATCTCATCATGTTTGGACAGGAAAACCGCGAGAGACACATTGATGGCATTATTCGAGCTTTGAATTTCCATTTTAATGTTCGAATGATTGACATTTTTATTTGAAGGAAAGGAAGGGAAAAAAAAAGTACGAATTACTTGCACTGTATGAGAACAAGAAAAGATAGATAAAGTGTAACACCTCACATTGACTGCGAAAGAGGGAAAACGCCTGGTCCATTAGATTACTAATAATTTTGACTTAATAATTTCAACATATGGCTTCAGCTCAAAAAGGTATTGGGTCAACCCATTCGAGGCAAGGGAGTTTCAAATAGTATCAAAGCGAATCTCACATAATCTCTACCTATGCAGAGTCAAGTGCTACGTTCAATTGGAATCACTGCTAGAACTTATGAAACTAAGTGCCACGTCGGGTGAAAATCACCTTTAGAGCACGAATCAACTCTAGAATTTACAAACAACTAAATTGGACAGTTAGCCACTTAGCCTATAACAAGTTTTGTGAGGATACAAAATTCTAAAGGTGAAGAGAGTTAGATTGTAACAAGCTTTGAGAGAACGCAAAATTCTAAAGGTGGAAAAAGTGTAATATTCTGCATCAACTGAGAAAGAGAGAAAGGAAAGGCCGTCAAATCCGTTACTAATAACTTTTGAGTTAATCATTTTGAATCCGTGATTTCAACTCAAAAAAGAATTAGGCTAGCCCATCAAGCACGGGCGTTATACAAGGAGCCAACTCATTATCGATGTGACAATGAATTTAGGACCTAATTTTTGGTAGAATTCATCTAACTTCCTTGCAACCCGCTTCTATCCTAATGACCTCTTTCTTTTTCTTTTTTTTTTTGCCTCCTTTTCCGATTCACATCTTTGTAAATTGTAAGGGCAGCAAACACAAAATGCTACAACGCATATAGGGTATTCACATGAGACGCTTCAGTAATGACAAAAGGCCAATGTCCAACATCAGAATTAAGAAAGGAAAAAAAGGGGGGAAGGGGTGCTTCTTAAGAATGTATTTGAAGAGAGAGAGAGAGAGAGAGAGAGAGAGAGAGAGAGAGAGAGAGTACTTCAAGATGCAATTTTATGCTATCAAAAATGAAGCAAAGCTCCAGCCCCCTCCCAACTCCAAGAACTTGCAACCGCGAGAGAACCGTACATGTCTAAAAAACCAGAGAGAAGGATGTCATGTCACCGCTGAAAACTGGAACTGTCAAATCTTGAAAGAGTAAAATTTCGTGAATCCCTTCTGGCTTTATACAAAAGGAAAAAGGATTTTTTTTGTCTGCAAAATTGGTGCCATCTGGGAGGAGGCCAGATAGGTCATTTACAAATACATCATCTATAGTTCTGGTTCATCTGCAATACAACAGATTTCATCAGCATTAGCTTTCATAATTAAACAACATCATTATACGGTCCAATAAGGCAAGGCAATTCTCTATCAACATACAAGACTGAAATTGAAAAAGTAAGATAATGTCAAAGATGAAGTCCATACCATCATTATCATCGCCCATGTTAAAGTCGTCTTCATCATCATCAAAATCAATGTTCTGCAACAATTTTCAGAGTTTTTAGTGCATTTATAGCACACATATGCATATGTGATATCTGCTATGGAGAGGAGAAATCCAAGCATAAGGTCTTATAATGAATTGCACTCCCAAAAGTTGATTCCCCCCAGCCCCTCAGACCATTCAGAAACAATCTTGATTGTTACAAGTACCTGATTATAATCGCCATCGTCACTATACTCCTCCTCTTCTTCTTCTAGTTTTTCATCTTCTTCCTCTTCATCCTCCTCATTTATTTCTTGACCCTATTGCATTTGAGGTGAATAGAAACAGAATAGTCAAGACAACCAACTAGGACAAACAAAGAGAATGAGCAGAAAAATGTATTCATCTTCCCAAGAATCTTTCTCACTTCTATTGTGCCACTGAATAAGGAGATCACTTTCTTTCGTTCCTGCTGAAAGAAGGAAAGCAGTGCTGAGTACAAGCAGTAGCATTGTTACCTGATGCTTCTGCTCAAGCTTTTCAAAGACATCCAACTTCTTCATGTCTGCCACATAAAATCACCGTGAGTATGGAACAAAAATAAAGACTCTATACAAGCCAAACAAATGAGAAGCTTTACAGAAAGTTTAAAGTCCTTGAAGCGTCACTCTGGTATTAACAACCTAGCAAAATCTGCTTCATAGGAAACAAGTTTACAATATTTTCTCACTTTCTGGTTTTTCCCGAAATTTAAACAGAAAAACCTATCCTAGGAAACACTTGCTGGTTACCAGAACCAACCAGTGAAAGGTAAACAAGTAAATACAAGCTTCTTTTTGGTACACTAGTATTAAATCAATTGAACTTGGTGAAAAGACACAAACACAGTAGACTAAGTTATAATTACACTTGATAATGGTAGAATAACTGTAGGTACCCAATAGATGATGATTCTGGCATCACAGAGACATTGGAAGAATGTCACTTCTCACAATGAAATAATCAGGTCGTTCAACTAATGCAATATACACAACCACCAAAGTTCAATTACTCCAGTCCAAACTATAAGCTAATTGAATTAAAATGTAATTTAATAGATTTAAAGGCCTTCACTAAAGATGTTATGCAACAGAAGAAAATTTAGGAAAAAATAGGCCATCTCTCTTCTTGTTTGCCTCGTCAAAAATGTAGCTTTTTCAGGCTGCAACATGAACACTATAATGGGTTCAGGTAAACATACAGATCAGGATCATCATGTTTAAAGCCTGCACGCTGCAGTAACCAATTGGAGTCAACTTGTACATCCAATATTCAATCTGAGCTAACTTATACATCTATGGTTTGTTCATTAGCTCCATCAAAACAGCCCTTCACTACAAGAAAATTATCATTTAGTCATACTCAAAAATGCCAATTTATATGTGTTTTAGTGGCATTTTTTAATCAAATGGCATTTCCCCTGAGTGTCAGCAATACCAGTGCCACTTGAAATGCCATTTTAATCTAATGGCATTTTTTTAATCCAGTGGCACTTTTCAAGTGCCACAAAAGCATTATTATGGTAATATTTTTGCATGCCATTGTACCAGGAATTGAGATGCTAGATGATAGGGTTTGTGGATAAAGATTTGTAGAGAATGCTAGATTGAAAAATTTTCAGTAAGTTTCAATGTTTGAGGGATTTACTCTAATACTTATCACTTAAGAGGAGCAAATCAGGGAAGGAAACCTCATTAATTAGGCAAGCAAATCTCATCAATTAGTGAACTGTGTTTTTTTTCATTTTTATTTTAATTTTGTCAGAAAATGCGAGTAAAACTTATGATCCAATGACACTTAAGGTGAAATGCCACCAAAGTGTGCCTAAATTTGCATTTAATGGCATAGTGAGCAAAAAAGCCACTAAGCCAGCAGTTTCATAGAGTGAAGAAGTGAAGTTTTTCTGACAAGGCGCCACTAAAAGTTTTAACCATGGCATTCCCTTGAAAAATGCCATTAAATAGGTGCCACTAATATAGATTTTTCTTGTAGTGCTTTATCGATAGCCTTTGCTTCTTGCCCGAATTAGGACTAATATTAACAGGTTTATTTTAAGGTTGCTTTGACGCCTTCATCATTTTTGCAGATCACCATCATCATCGGTTCATAAACTCTTGCTTACTCCTCCCGAGTAACTAATATTCTGTTCACAAATATTTGGCTCATAAAATTTGCAAAACTGATGCTTAAACTAATATGCTTTGGTAGGATTCAGTATAACTAATATGCCGATTATATGTTACTCCTCCCGGTTCATAATTTAAGTAACATATAATCGGCTAGAATGAAGGTAGGATACAGTTTAACAATCGATTGATAACTAATTCACCATTAATGATAGACTCTTTGTTGTTATAAAGAATTTATATCTTACTGAAACACTTCATAAATTAGAATATTGCATATTACATAATTATCCATGACGAAAAAACACATCTATTAATATACCACTTTAATTATGGGCAAATTAGGTAGAACAAAAAAGTAAGAAACACCACTACAGGTAATTCCATAATTGGTATATTGCATATTACATAATTATCCATGATGACTAAAACACATCTATTATTATACCACTTTAATTAAGGGCAAATTAGGTAGATCAAAAAAGTAAGAAACACCAATATTTAAATCATCCAATGGAGTATAGATGAATGACTAAGCTTCAAAACCAAGCAAATAAAAAATTTTAATTTGCCAAGCCAACTGATTGAAAATGACTCCAAAAGTGCACTGTTTGTTCAAATCTAATTTGCAATCCTGAGACTGCAGAATTGTAGAATGTTCTGTGCAAGTTTTATCCAATACTGCCATTCCATGCAAGTTTTATCCAATACTGCCATGAGAGACTGAAAAGCATTATCAAAAGGATTATAAGAATATTTTATTGCTAATGAAGCCAGCCAAAAAGTGTTAGCTCACTGAACTATTTCTCAATTTTCATGGCACTAAAATATTTATAGATGAAAATCTAGAACCATCAAGGATAAATTCAAATTGATGAAGTGTCAACGATCAACTATTTCTCAATCATCAAATTCACCGGGTAAAAGTAAGAAAAGAAAAGGCCATCATTTTAATCCCAAAACCATCTTAGAGCTGACCAGAGCTAAATTTAAAAATTAAAAAACTCAAAGATTAAAAACTACACAAGCATGAAGAAAGAAGCAACAAAGTGTATTCTCACATTACCTGCTTCGGGGTTCCATCTCACTCTTTTGGCACCATGCTTCTCCTTCTTCTCACCTTCTCATCCATCAGCACACCAAAACTAATATGGTAAAAGGCAAAGGAAAAAAAGAAGCTTGGAAGAACAACAAAAAATGATGCTTATAGTGAATGATGGGTTTACAACCATTTTTAGATCTCTAGAATTGACAAGAATCACAAACCTTTAGCTAGCTCGGCAGGAACATAGTCAGGCTCCATTCTTATGAAGTGTGAGAGTGGCTGTTTTGAACTTTTTTTTTTAGACTTCCTGTCTGAATACTTTTCTATTTCGGTGCTTTGACTTTCTACCAGCACAAGTTCAGGAAGAGATAAGACAATTATATCAATCAGTTTCCATAGTTCTAGCATCAGAGTTATATCTTCTGGCATCCTACTACTCCCAGAACAAAAATCAGGCAATGTGCAAGTGTTTTGAGTACTTACTCTTTGCACCTCCACTTTCATCTTCAACATAATAGGGAGAAGAGTTCCAGTATCTCTGAAATTTACTATACCAAACAGCAAAGGATGGATCAACTTTCACACCTTCTGCAGTTCCTAGTTCCTCGATTTCCTACAATTGTGCAATGAAATAACTTAAGCACAACATACAACCAAACCAAAAAATAAATTAGAGTTATTATCAAAACTTTACATTACTATCATACAATGACTATAAAATATGATTCTATGGATGATTTGATAATTTGCATTTACAGAGTTTAATTCTAAGTTTTTATTCAAAGAAAAAGGTGACATGAGACCCCTAAGCTCATAGTAGTTGAAGAGATCTAAGACACATTTGGAAGTTACAGCATTGGACAAAATGTAAATTTCCCTTGTAAACCTCAAAATTCCAGTTTTTTCTCAAGACAACCAATAGTAAAATATCTTCAGGTAATTTAGATTTCAATATAATTACTCTGCAAGATGAAAGGTGAGTACATGTAGAGATCACCGATTCTAAAATGCCTTCTTCTTACCTTTCAAATACTTACTATTCTCTGTCCTAACACAAGACTAAACAGGCTAAATCTATTTTCAATCAGCTCAGATTCATACAATTAAAAAGAAATTGTTCACAACCAAGAAATTGCAAAAGAAAAAAACAACTAGTAAAAGCATTGACTAGTAGGAAAGTGACAAGGCAACATACATGAAAGGAAAAGTTACCATAATAAGAGGCAATAAATTCAGTTTTAGTTACCGGAAAGAGATCAAATTTTTCTTGCTTAGCAGCACGAAAGCCACCACCACCAAAGCCACCACGTCCTCGCCCTCGCCCTCTGAATGCCATGTAACAATATGTTCTCCTTTGCTTGCTTCCTAACCAAAAAATGGGACAAGAAGGTGCATCATTGTCTCCAATAAAACTGAACAAAAATAAGGAAACATACAAGGTACTCACCCGTGCTGTTTTAACATTTTTAAAAGCAACAGGTGGAACAATGTGGTTAATTATAACTACCAATAGCAAAATTTAGCTTAACACAGCTTAATTAAGAAAAATAGAAACAATGACTGATGAAAGTAGTCCTCCTATGTATAAAACTGCAGAAGACAGCTTCATCTAAACTACCAATGAAGTCCCATCTTCTTGAGGTAAAATCAATAAAACTGCAGGGGACTTCATTGGTAGTTTAGATGAAGCTGTCTTCTGCAGTTTTATACATAGGAGGACTACTTTCATCAGTCATTCTTCCTGAAGGGCTTAGTGGACATTTAACACTTGGGCAAACAAAAATGCCCATGAATAGTAGACCACTATTTGCCAAAACAATCAAAACTCAAGGGCTTAATTGGCATTCGCCACAATTTCAACACAAATTTTTTAAAATTCCCCAGTTTCCTTCGAACATGTGGTGCCAAAGTCTTATGTTTTTATATATATGTAAGATAATGGGATTTAGGAATTCAGAATTGTGACTTGAGAAATTGGGAATGAGTTAATTTGTGAGTGTGAACTGTGAAGTGTGAAGTGTCCGACCCAATGTCCCAAATTCACCTGAAGGCGGTGATTGTGTAATTTTTAATTTACAAATTGGGGCTCCTAAATTATAATACATTCATTATGCTCCTCAATGATTTAAAAATTATTACTGATTTGATCCCCAAATTTATATAATTTAACACATTACTTATGTTCTAATCATTTTGTGGTTTAATTGACATTTATTTGATCAGTTATACCTAGAATCCTTAGTCTATGATTTAAGGAACACATAAAATGTGATTAATTTAAACTAGAATACACCTTAGACTGTACAATGATTAGTGATAATTTACAAATTTATAATTTACAATGATTATTAATAAGTAATATTAGTTACAAACTTACAAACTTAATTACAATGATTAGCAATAAGTTATATTAGTTACAAACTTATAATTTACAATAATTAGTGATAAGTTACTAAGTTACAAACTTATAATTTATTTCAAATCAAAATATAACTTATTTACTTACTTATATTATTGTGAAAGTCAATACACTAATACATTGATTTGCAATTCATATACATTCACTTACATTGCTTAGTTGTCTTGTCTATACTTAAAGCCTTAAGATTAGTGAATAGAGAATATGAATTTTTATGTTAAATATGTAAAGTAAATTTAGAGCACACTAATACTTACAAGTTACAGGTTATGCATTCAAATATTCAATAATTCAAATGTGAATGATGTATCAAATTACCAATATCTAAATTCTAATTACTAATTATGTTTATTATTTAATATTTAGTATTATACATATATTTATTAATTATTATCTAATTCTAGTCATGTATAAAATAATAAGTATTATAGTTATGTTATGTATTATTATATATTTGTATTACTATAGTCATATAACAATTAACAAATACTAAAATAGTATATTGTACATTATTATATACTATTATTATCATAAATACATGATAATACCATATACTAACTATTATTAATAGCATTTATCTATATAATATAATAATATATTAGTAGTATATACTAATACTAAATAGCATTTATCTATACATTATATAATTTTATAAACTAATTTGGTATTCGAATGTGGTAATACGGTACCCTATTTCATTTTATCAAATTTGAATGCGAAATCAGTTATTATCAAATTCATAATCTCATTACCTATTTCATACTATATTAGAATTCAGTGAATTCGGTAAGTACCGACTTTGTACCAAATTACCAAATATCCGATTTCAAATTACCAAATTGAATTTGAATTCGGTTATGAATTCGGTACGTACCGAATGTACTCACCCCTAGAAAAAAGGTATAGAGCATCAGAGAGACAGGAAGACACAGCTTGGAGTTTCTTTTTTTTTTCTTCCATTTGATAAGGATCTTTTGCTGTTTTTTTTTTTATATATATCCAAAACCATTTGTCCATCCTAATCCATCCACATTAAATGGATTTGGATCAATGAAAATTTTTATCTCGCATGCAAATGGACCGTCCAACTTAAACCATTAAACTATTGGTTTTATGTGGATAATCTACGTGAACCATATACATGCATTTGCCAAAATAATTTACTAGTAAATAAAGAGATCTCAACCACCTATGGGTCCACTTTCACATGTAGGCATCATCGGATAGTGGTAATCTTCTTCCAGAGATGATTTATCACTGGTAAGCACGATACATACTCTCTCTCTATAACCAACCATCTCAATTATCTATAGACCTAGTAATAGCAAAGCCCATTGATTTTGAAAAAATTTCTCTATTTTAACCAAATCATTTCCAGAAATTAATCAAGATGCAAGAAGCTGGAGGTGAAGTTGGTTGTGTGAGAATGGAGAAGAAATGAAGTGGGCGCATGGCATATGCGTAGTGAGAGGAGGAATAGAGGCAATGGATTTATGGCGCACAGCTGCAGAAAAAGTTCTACGGAGAGGGGACAAAGGCGTGAGGATTGAGGAAATGGGAGAGGAAACAGAGAGAGGAGAAGTGACTTGGGAGAGAGGAGCTCAGTGACGTGGGAGAGAGGGAGATGGATCGAGTTGGCTGCTAGATAAGATGGATATTTAATCAACACAGTAGTTACTCTCATTGGATTACAAAAATGAACTCTGGGAAATGGATCATGGACTAAATCATATCCATTTGCATCCAAACCATTTACATCCACTAGCTAAATGGATGTAACTAGGTTGGATTAGTTTCTTCCACCAACCGTTTAGTTTGAACAATAAATGATCCATTAATCCATTTTGCTACCTCAAGTGGTGGCCGAATATTGAAAAAAATGCTTCCCTTTTATAGAGTTTTCTATGCAAAGCCTCATGTTGGTTAGAAGGATTTATCAATCGCGACTTTATTGCACTGGACTGCATAACGAAACTGAATCTCTTATCTACAGCCGCAAGAGTATGCAAATGCACATAACTGCTTACTAAGGGTTCAGGGTTGCTACTGCCTACTAATGTGGTTAGTGGCAATTTGAGTTTCTATAACTGAATCACCAACATGCCTCTTTACCATTCCAAAGTTAACAATACTTATTGCGCAGTTGACAGACACTGAAGATTGGAGATTCATGTTCATGAAGTGCATATGCATATCAGTGAACATTTTTTTTGCTCCAAGTAAACTGGCCTTCATTACATGCCTCATTAAACATCTCAGCAAACATATTAGTTCTTCTAGTTGATTTTCTTTTTCTTTTCATACTCACAAACAAAGCAAATAACTAAGGATCAAAACACACTATCAACTCTATAAAGCAGAGAAAACACAGCAATATTGGCTAAGAAAGTAGGCAGCTTTTATATTCTAAGGTCTAAAAGTAATTATCATTTGGCAAAAATCAAAATCACACACTAACAAAGCAGGATATCATCATGACATAGGGATGGACTGCAATCACAGTCGAAACAACTAGCAAAGTGCTACTGAATCAACTACAAGGAAATGTGAGCAAGAAGAACTGGATGGCTACATTGCTAAGTATTTTGTTTTGAATGTGCTCCTTTTGCTTGGTAGGAATCATGGTTTGCCAACTTGGCCGAGTACGAGACAACTCGGCCGAGTCGTAACTCGAATGACAGGGACCGGTACCGGTCCCTATCCCCGAATAACCAATTATACCGTATCTGATTAGAACCGCTCCGAATCAGTCGATATTGTCCGAGTTAGAACCAGAAAGATATCGGCCAAAATCTCGGATTCGCCTCCGATATGAATCGGTCAAATCATGAACAACAACTAAAACACCTAATGATTCACCTCTTCATTTTTTACTTTTATCGAAACCAAACAAAACATGAACACAGAACAAAAGGCCACAAAAGCGCAATTATCTAAGTGAATTATTGTCCTACAATTACAAAAGGCTGTGCACCAACAATACAGCTGTTGCAGAGAGTCTTTTCCCCATGCTTTCTTCTTTTCTTTTTCAGTCACAAAGACAAGATTTTGGGGAAAGGGAGGATAAGGGGGGAAACATACCGTCAATTTCTATGTGCCTTTTGCAGAGAGGGAATATCTTCAGGTTTGCAGAGAGGCAAGGAGAAAACGGAGAGTAAGTAAAAGGGAAAAGAAAGAACGAGGGTGACAGCAGTACCTGGAGTGATTATTTAGAGAAGCGAGCTGAAGGGGTCTGCAATTTCTTCACCGTCCGGCTGTGAGGAGAAAAATAGAGGGTGATGGCAGAGAGGGATGGAGAAAACAGAGGGAAAGGGAAAGAAAGAATGGAGGTGACGGCTGGCTAAATCTAGAGCTGAAGGGAGGCTTCAATTTCGTCGTCGTCTGGCCGTGAAGAAGGAGAAAAAAAGGCGAAAGGGAAATAGAAAAAAAACAAAGAAAAGACAATGTTTTAAAACCCGGACCGTTAATTGAACCGGTGAAGTGAAAGGATCGAGGTTCAACCGATCGGACCGGTTCAACTGCGGTTCAATAAATAAATAAATAAATAACTATATATATATATATATATATATATACATACACACACACACTCATACATACATACTTGTGCACAGAATAAAATATAAATGTTATACCATAATTAACATAAGAGCAATATTATAGTTATCCAACTTACATGTCCAATTGTCTAAATATTAGAATTAACAAAAAAAATATAAGTCTAGAAAACACTCAAAAGGTCCAAACAAGTTCAATTTCTGAGGCTTCTATAATCTTCTTCGTCATTCTAGGACAACAAAGCTTTAAAAAAAGCCACCTTGACAAGTCGTCACCACCATCCAAGACTATTATATGAATCACTGGTAAGTGATAAAAGTATAAAATTCATATTAATACCGTAAACCAATTCATAGTGCAAAAACCAGTCCATGATCACTAGAGGGAAACTAAAAATTGTAAAACATACTACAAAATCAACTAACCATCTGCATATAAAAAAAAAATGAACGAGACTATATAAAAGGTTACTCAGCTCAAATTCACATCCTTAATTCGTTGATAAGAGTCCCCTTAATTCATTGCGTATACTACATAATCCACCATTTTTTTAAAAGTCCCCTTAGATTGTGCTACTAAAACATCTGCCATGAGGCAATATTAAAGATCAGATAAACGAGGGAAAACAAAATATAAGAGTCAGAAAAAAAACAAAGATAACTTGCATGAATTAAGAATCTCAAAACGTTGCTTTCCAGCACCTTAATAGTCATGGAGATAGAGGAAGGAGGTGGGGGGAAAGTTGAGCGGTAATTTCAGGGAAATTATACAAAGTTTGGAGTTTAAGATTCCACCATTACATGACAATATGTAAGATATCCCACTGATTTCTCTCGTACAGACATATGTATACGAAGGAAATTCCCAGGTCTTAGCATATTATCAGCAGTAGATGGCAGCCAATTAAATGGGGTTCATGCACATTAATCATATCCACGATATAGTGCCTAAGTAATTTATGGCTAGATTAATCTTTGGTGGTATCAAGTCTTATTTTTTAGAATGTTCTGTACCTAATCATTTGCTTTAGATGATTAACTTAGCTCAACAAGATCACTAAATCAGCAACCTTACTAGGCCCCATCAAGATCGACATCTTATTTGAATAAAGTTTGTCACATCCTCATGATCAAGCAAGATAAACCCTGATCATGGTCAACAAATAAGTAATCATGCGTGCAATCATCCAATGATTCAATGACATAACCTTTGTACTCCAGGCTCCAGAGAACAAAGAAACTGAAACAGAGAACAAAGAACAAAACTGAATAGCTAGTCTCGAGATTATTCTAGTAAACTGAAACAGAGAACAAAACTACCCAACTAATAAAAATTCCGCCGCTATTTTCCTCCATAAATTCCAACATTTTCCCGTCAAGATAATCTGGCAACTTATTTTTTGGGTAGTATTTAAAAATTTCAAAAAACCCAAAAAAATAAGTACAGCAAGATCAGAAATATACTAACAAAATTTAAAAAAAAAGAAATTGATGAGACATATATACAGAGGGCCGAAAAAGAAATTGATGATACATATAAACAGAGGGCCGAAGGGATCAAGTTTACTTGTTAAGATAAAACTTCGTGCTGAGCACCGACGGCAAATCAGCAAGTCCGCAAGAGCAGCCAAGCAGGAAGACCGAAGACGCCAAAGACTGGAGTAGTTGACTGAGAAGCCAAGGAGTCGGCAAAAGCAGGAAGCCGAGCAGTCGGCAAAAGCAGCGGCAGCAGCCAAGCAGGAAGACTGAAGACGGCGAGGAGGCGAAGAGCCAAAGACTGGAGTAGTGGAGTGAACTCGCTGAACTGTGAAGAGTAGACTGAAGATTAGCCGATTAGGTTTAGAAATTAGATGACGTTCGGTTTAAACGTTTAGTCCTTTTCGGTCAAAGACTCAAAATTCAGTCAATTTTCCGAAAAAATAAAAAAACTGCGGTTCACGGTTCGATCCGAGTTTAACGGTTTGAACGATTTTTTACGGGTTTGACCGATTCTTTAACCAAGTCAACACAAGTTATGAACCGGATCGGATATATGGTCGGTTCGTGATTTGATCGGTCGAACCGGTCGATCTGATCCGAATTTGAAAACCTTGAGAAAAGGATGGCTAAATCAACGCTAAATGGTGGAGAAGCTGGGCTTTGGGCTTTTGTACGGGAGCCAAAGATAGGGAAAAAAATAGAAGAAAAAATTAGAAGCACTTAAAGCCCAAGTTTGGTCCAAGTAATTAAAAGATTAGACTCCTAATCTTAAGCTCAAACATCATGCCAAAAGGTCCGCATATTCTTTCAAAATAACTTATCAATTTTAATTTTTTTTGAATTTAATATTCAGATATGATATTTAGATATTTGTAAATTTTATGTAATGCATTTTGACATTTTTTATATATTATTAATAGAGGTGGCAATTTGTCCCAAGTCCCAATGGGTTACCCATGCCCATGGGGACTTTGGGCGGGATGGGTATTGGATTTTGATATTGGGTTTAAAATGGGATAAATCCCAATAGTACCCATTAATTGATGGGAATACTTGGGTACCCATTAGGCTCAAATAACAAGGGCTCTGTTTGGTTTAGCTATTTTTGGGGGGTATTTTTGAAATATTTTATTATAGCAGTGTATATGAAAAATTTTTACTATAAAATTTTTTTGAAATATTTGATATACTAATATGGATGGGATGTTTTTTGAGTTATTGTATATTACTGTAACATTGTATTTGAAAAACTTATTTTTTGAAAAAATAGCCAATCCAAACGGAGTCTTAGATTCAAAAATTATCTTTAACAATTTTTATAGTCATACTAGAGAATATAATCTAGTAGTTTTCCTAGTCATTATCCACAAGAATTTTCAACATTTCAGTCAATTTAGACCTGTCATCTTTGGACAATGATGAGGATAAATATTCAATACCTTAAGTACCTTGGTCATCTTTATATATGTTGGAATATGACTGTATATCTATTTTTTTCTTTATTTGTTAATCCAATTTTTGATGGGAATCCTGAGTATAAAGCACTTGCATGTTTATTTAATAAAATTTTAAAAAAATTAATAAATCAAAAATATTATAATTATATAAAAAATAAAAATGAATTAAAGGAAAAAAAATATGTAGAAAATAGATTTGGGTATTGGGCGGGATCAATCTAAACCCATCCCAAAGTGATCCCGCCCAACTTAGTCCCAAAACACATATGGGTAAGATTGGGCCCAAACCCATATGACCCGGTTCCATCACAAACCCAAGCAAATCCCGCCCATCCCGCCCATTTTGCCACCTCTAATTATTAAGTATATGATTAATTTGTATTAGTAGTCCCTTATCTAAATTTTAGTTAGAAAATATACGGTCATTATTTGGATACATTTTAATGATCATAAATGTAATTTATTTATTTTCATGTATCTCAATTATGTTGGTTAAAATGATTTTAGGTAAATTAAATAGAAAATGGCAAAAAAAAAGAGTTTATTACAAGTTCCACTTAGTTAAACAAAAATAATTGAAGTGGGCATATTGTGAAAGTATAAATTATCTTGTATAATTAAACTTGATCGGAAAAAATTTAATATATTTAGATAATAAAAATTATTGTTATCTAAATAATGCATATTAACATGTTTAACATCACATCTATAATTATTTAAGTAATGTAGGGATTAAGAGTTTAGACTCCTAATCTTAAGGTCAAGCATCAAGCCAAAAGGTCCGCATCTTCTTTCAAAATAACTTATCAATTTTAATTTTTTTAAATTTAATATTCAGATGTGATATTTCGATATTTGTAAATTTATGTAATGCATTTTGGCATTTTTTAATATATTACTAAGCATATGATTAATTTGTATTAGTAGTCTCTTATCTAAGTTTTAGTTAGAAAATATATAGTTATTATTTGGATACGTTTTAATGATCATAAATGTAGTTGTTTTTATGTATCTCAATTATGTTGGTTAAAATGATTTAAAGTAAATTAAATAGAAAATGGCAAAAAAAAAAGAGTTTATTACAAGTTCCACTTAGTTAAACAAAAAAATTGAAGTGGGCAAATTGTGAAAGTATAAATTATCTTCTATAATTAAACTTGATTGAAAAAAAATTAATATATTTAGGTAATAAAATTTTTTTATTGTTATCTAAATAATGTTTATTAACATGTTTAACATTACATTTATAATTATTTAACTAGTGTAGGGGCAGTGTCAAATGGTTCCAAATTAAGACATTGGTTGGGATCATACTACTTCAATTGGTAATGACAGAAAGGTTGCAAAGTGCAATTATTGTGGTAAACTTGTACATGGGAGAATTACAAGGATGAAACAACATATTGCTCATGTAGCAGGACAAGTAGAGGCATGCCCTATAGCTTCAACAGAAATAAGAGAGCTTTCAAAGAAACACTTGATTCAAGGTAAGAATGCAAGAGCTGCAATACAAAGGAAAAAAGAATCATTGCGTCAATCCATCAATCTCTTGGTTGAAAACGAAGATGATGACGATGATGATATCTTCGAACTTAACGAAGAAAAAATGGAAGTTTTGGAAAGAAAGCAATACAAGCGAGCCATGGAAAAGGTAGATACATGGGATTTATGGAAGAGCAACATAGGCATTCTATATCTGAAGGTCTGCGAACTAAAGATTTTACATCTAGTATGTATGTAGAAATATCTAAGAATTAATATACCATTTTTATATTACATGACTTGTTTAATAAAAAATATTACAATATTTTATGCGCTACATTGCAGGGAGCAGTAGTTCGAATATACCTAATCTATTGTCCTCTAGAAGCAAAACAGCTTTCTCACAGAGTTTTAAGCTCAAGGCAGGAGATTTGGGGTCACAACGGGTTGGTCCATACATGTTTCCCTCCAAAATAAATCAATAAAAAATTTGTTTTCCAAAGAAAATGCCAAAAAAGTTGGTAAGGCAATTGCAAATTTTTTTCATTTTAATGTCATAACATTTCATGCGGCTGATAGTGGTCCTTATTATCAATCAATGGTTGACACAATTGCTAGTGTTGGACCTGGAATTAAAGGGCTAACAGCTAAACAAATTGGAGGTGAATATCTAAATAAGGAAATGACAGACGTTGACCAATACATTAGTTCCATTAAACACAAATGGAAAACATATGGGTGCACAATCATGTGTGATGGCTGGAGTACTCGGACAATGCATCCAATCATTAATTTCATGGTATATTGTGATAGAGACATAATATACAAAGACTGCAAACTTTGTCTTATCCTTATTAGATAAGGTTGTGGATTCCATTGGAGAAGAAAATATTGTACAACTTGTCACTAATAGTGAATCTAATATGAAGGCAGCTGGGGAGCAACTAATGAAGAAAAGGAAGCATTTGTTTTGGTCACCATGTGCTACACATTGCATTGATTTGATGCTGGAAGACATTGGTCAAATGAAGTCAATAAAGGATGCCATCAAACAAGGTAGGAGAATTACCAGTTTTATATACAATAGTGACAAAGTGGTTAATCTAAAGAAGACATATACAAATAATAGAGAGTTATTGTGACTTGGCATAACAAGATTTGCTACCAAATTCATTGCAATGGAAAGTCTTCTTCATCATGCTACCGAATTGAAATGAATGTATACTTCAAATAAGTGGCAAAAGTATAATAGCAGTTCTAAAAGAAGGGAAAAAGTTGTTGAAGTGTCTGACTTGATTTTGTCAGAAAGATTTTGGAAAAGGGTACGGCGGGTATGTGCAGTCATGGAGCCGTTAGTGAAAATTTTAAAAGTGATCGATCAGGATAAAAAAAACCCACACTACCTATTATATATAAGGCAATGGATAGGGCTAAAATGGCAATAGAAATTGCAGTGAAAGACTATCAAAAACACTAGAATATTATTGATGACAGATGGTATAAAACGTTATATAGAGACTTGCATGCAGTAGGTAATTATGTTTGACACTTATAAATAAATATTTTTTAAACAAATTATTTTGTTCTAAAGATTTTCTCACTTGATTATTTTTTATGTCATTGGCCCAGCCTATTTCTTAAATCCCGCTTTTGAATATTCCAGTACCTGTGAATTTAATACATCTGAAGTTAGAAGAGAATTGAAAGAAGTAATTAAAAGGCTTGAACCAGATTTAGAAGCGCAAGCAAAAGAAATGAATGAGGTAAACAAAATTGTCATTATTTATTCACTTAAATTATATTATGTATTTTTTAAATTACTAATATTCTAATTTTGTGATATCCTTAGATAAACACTTTCGTGAACAAAATTGGAGAGTTTGAAAGTGCATTTGCAATAAAGGCAGTAGCTACATCTTTATCAGGTTCATAACTACAATTTTGTCCTTAAATTATATTATGCATTATTACATTATTTTAATGATAATTATTATATATGCATCATTAAAATTATAATTTTTTGCATTATATGTTTTTAATAGTTGAATGGTGGAACATGTATGGTGAAGAAACTCCTAATCTAAGAAAAATTGCAATTAAAGTTTTGAATCAAACTTGTACATCAACTGGCTGTGAAAGAAATTGGAGTACGTGATCTTTGATACATACAAAACTTCGAAACCGATTGGCAATTGAAAAATTGTACAAGTTGATATTCGTGCACTACATGTGACTCAGAGTGAAGAATTTGATGTACAAAAATGACACCGATAATTTTTATGACCCAATTGATTTAAATCACATTTTTTATGACAATGATATATTAAATGAGTGGGTCCGAGAAAATGAGCCGTCATTGATTCATGAAGATGATTTAAATTGGTTGGATAAAGCCATCAATGAAAGTGAAGAGAAAGAACAAAGTCATCATAATAATCATGATAGTGATATGCCTTTGTCCCAATTCACAATTGGTATGAAAAAAAAACATAAAGAGCAAATATCTACGAGCAAAAGCAAGAGTATTAGGAAGAAAAATGTTATATCAAAACCTATTTCATCTTCCAGAACTAGCACCTCTAGCAGTGGAAAAGATGATAGCAGTAATGATGATGATAATGGAGGGGCAAACACGAGACAATCTCAACAAAAAAATGTCAGTGGTAGTCGTGGTAACTATCATGATAGTCAATATATTGGTGGCATATCATGGGTTCAAGGAGATGATAACTATTATGCTACTCAAGACACTGATCATAGATATCGTCCTGGCATAGAAGCACAGCGGTAACATTTGAGCAGAATAACTGAATTTTTAAGTGAAAACGACTCTTTTTACAACTCAAATCCTAAGAAATATTCTGAATTTCATGAGCACATACAAGATTTGAATATAGATCATTCATATGAATCCTATGATTCTGGTAATGGTTTGGATACTAGATGATTAGAACATGAGTTTAAGCGATCACTTGCAGGTTCTACTTCTTATAACTTTGAATATGGATATATGATGGACCTAGCCATTTTTAGAGGTCCACTAGTGTTTCTACTAGTGGATATTATAATCGGCCAACTGAAATATTTCATGAGGGATCTGCATCTGATTCAAGTAGTATTAGCTATTATGGACACGATTATAGTTCATCTAGTATACACTATTAAGGGTCTGATTACTACCATAGAGGTGAGGAATTTAGATCAAATTCACCACCTTTGCCACATTTTATTCATGGTACATTTAGTGTGTCATCAAGTTTAAGAGATGAACAATACAATTCATATATTTCTCCCCATTCACATGAAGAAAATCAAGTGCAAGTGTCAAATTCTTACTATAATAGGTCAGGAGATGAAAATGATTTTGAACCTTCTCATCATTTTACATGGTATTAATAGGTATGTAAACAAAGTAATAATATGTTTTTACATAATTTTATAGAATTCAAGAGTTGTACATAATTCATTAATTTTAATATTTCATTGCTATTGATTATTTTTTTATTTTAGGAAATTGGAATCAATCACCTGGGCAATGCAGTTGATCAATGTACGATGAAAATGTTTATTGACAATATGATTAAAATGCTTGCTTCTTTATGTCTTTGTATTTTATAATATTATTTGATAGGTATTTGTTTGTTTTATTGTATTAAACTAAACACCGCTATTTCGTTTGTGTTCTTGGATTTGTATTGTATTATGTAAATATCATGATCTTATTCTTATATATAATTTTTTATCTTATATAAAATAGGATTAGAAAACACACTTGCTAAAATCATTTATTGCTAATGCCATTGGTTTATGGTAACACTAGCATTATTTTATTTAAATAATTAGTAACTATATATGATAATGTAGGTATTTAATAAATTTAATTTGATAATTGTGTCTTTTACGGTATTCTCTATTTTTAGTAATTTTTTAGATTTTAAAAACAAATTTTATGTGCTATAATATGCGTATCACCCGATATTCAACCGATATGTTGCGACGGATGTGGAACAACCGCGATCGCAATCCGCGATGATAAATCATGGTAGGAA
The DNA here is from genome assembly GCF_036785885.1 of Coffea arabica. Lineage (NCBI taxonomy): Eukaryota > Viridiplantae > Streptophyta > Magnoliopsida > Gentianales > Rubiaceae > Coffea > Coffea arabica. The sequence goes on from NC_092313.1 coordinate 32,612,852, forward strand.
TAGAAATACAGATCTTAACTACATACTTAGTGCTCAAGCTTGTGTAGAAATCATGATGTGAAATGGATCTATCCAGTTCTGTTGTGCTAAGGTGCGTAGACTGTAAAGTATCTTTGAGCCTTTGCTCAGATTGTATATATTTTTACTATAAGCAATACCACTTATTATTTTGAAAAAAAAGGATATCATCATGAAAACAAATGCTAACTGATTATCAATAACATCAGTCTAAGAAGCAAATCATCAAACAATTAATAAGTAGGAATTAGATCACTTTATAGCATACCCGAATATGGTGTTTCTCAACTTTGCATTTTTATGATTTCTAATTTGTTACGTATTAAACAGCAAGAACAAAAATTAAGCGTATGCGTATTGAAGCACCATCTCTTAAAAATCAAAAACAAAAAATTAAAAGGAAAGGAGGAAAATGTTCTTACCAGCTGCTGAAAAGAAGAACAAGCTGTCCTTCCCGTCTGTATGTTCGTAGGCCGTTCGCAGCAAATGAGAAAGGGAGAAGTTTAACCTTTTTTTCCCCACACAATAATAGGTCATTAACATAATTACAAAGATCCAAGGCTACAAATTGATCATTAAAGCTAAAAAATGATCCAACGCAGAAAACGTGATAGCAAAATTTCATTTATAGTATTAATTAAACAGTAAACAAAAAGTCAAAAAAATTCATTGAATTTATCCACTTTCTAATAAAATTAAATATCTTACTTGAAAATTTTGAGTTTTTAATTCTAAAATGCTAAAATATAAGTGTGATCTTTGTCTACTAATTTTTCGACCACCTTTGCAAGATACTAAAATATAAACGTGGCCTTTGCTTACTAATTTTTCATTCACCTTGTATTGGATCGAAAAAATATTCTGCAATTTGGGACTGCAGAAATGCACTAATGTGATCAAGCGCTTTATAATATTTCTTGATTACATGATAATCAGACACTACACACCTTTAGAAAATGTTTATTTTTTCTTTTGTTTTATATATTTTTTCCTTTTTTTGCACATGTAAGTTAATGGAATGTATGTGTACTCAAAAGAGTTAATAAATCTAATACATTATATAGAAAAATTAAGAGTTTGGTATTGTACTCAACACTCGTTTGAATACTAGTTTCCATGAAAGATACCAAAGAAACTTTTTAGATCATCTACAGATAGTTACATTACATATATAATGATATGTTATATTTTGATGAGTGTAGAAGTATAATGGATCGTATCATCTTGTCAAAAAAAAGTTTTCAAACAATTTAGTACCTAACAACCTAATAAAAAAAGGGAAAAAGAAATGACATAGTCCTGTATTCTCCTATGATTGTGAAGTGGTTTCAATTGGAAAAAGATTATTTATCTCTATTTTCTTGGCAAATGCAAGCTTCCGTTTCATTCCATCTATTGAAGATGAATCTATAGTCATGATAGTAGTGATTTGAGTTTTTTTTTCTTGGAAAAATAGTAGTGCTTTGAGTTATTTCCTCATGGATAGAATGAAAATTTGACACTTAGTTATGTCCTTTTATCCATAGTAAGGTCATCACGTGGTGGTCTGATATTGCTCATTCCTCCTGATCTGGATAATTTCTTAAATTATACCAGTAAAAAAGTTAATTAAATGTAACTCTGACAAATATGCTTTCTAACACTATAGCTAACACTATAGTTGACAAAATATGACAAATATGCTTTCTAACTCTGACTAATTTCTAACACTATAACTTTGACTAATCATGGTAGCTATTTCAATTTGTTTTAAAATAAGGCCAAAGCTAACGTGCCGTGCTGACTAGGCACGACAACCTCTCATTTTTTTTTATTTTTTGTTGAATAAATTAAATATCGATTAAACATTAGTTTAGGGTTTTAGGGTTTGGGGTTTTAAATGGACAAATAGGGTTTTGAATTTACGATTTAAGGTCTAGGGTTCAACATTTAACGTTTACGATTTAGGGTTTACTATTTAGTATTTTGGGTGTAGAAACATAAGTAATTATATTATTTGTATTTAGAAAGATATAAAATTGTTCTACTTGAGACAAAAAAAATAAAAGTGAAAAGAGATTGAAAAAAAATAAATACGATGTTGTAAAATGATGAAATCTAAAAATAAAGAAACTACCATTCGAATGATAAAATTAACAAACATGTCAAACAAATGATAAAGTTAATGCTTAGAGCGCCTGTTGCCCATACCCTTGTCATGATCAAGCGGCGTTGTGGATGGACAACAATATCTTGTTTTGTCATTTCTGACGCTCAGAAAAATGTCAGGATGATCCGGACTATCACAGGAGGGGGGAGGGAGGGCGTATTATCGTTGAAAGCACCATCAGGGTCAACGTTGTCATTCGAGGATGAATTATAAGGTGGACTACTAGCATAATTGTTTGTGGAACGCAAGGTAGAAAAATCTCTTGATGATACATGTCCGAATGCAAATGAAGGTTGATTGGTAGTCGGGAAGACCGATGACTATCTGAAATTGTAATAATGAGGAAGTTTTAGTAAAAAAGTAGTATCTCTCATTTCACTAAGAAAATTGAAAATTGAGTGTAATTCCGCATATAAAGAAAAGATTGATGTCATGGAGGCATACCCATATGGAGGTAACTGTGACAAGGATGAAAATTGTGTTTCAAATTCATGAATTTGCGACGATGGCATTGGCGGTGCGACAAAGGGCGGAAATTATATCGACGGCGTTCCTAGTGCACCAATGACCGGCGAGGGCAGTAGTGGCATAACATATTCTCTAGACGCAGGAAAGTGTGTAGCTATTCCTGCATTCAAATCTGAAACTAGTGAAGATATGAATTGAGTAAACTATTAACTTAATGGCATGCGTGGATGCTGAGTATCCATCTCCGTGGTTTGTACGCTAGGTTCGCCACAACTTCATCATGCAAGTCATACCTGTTATGTCTATTTCGACTAGATGATGGGTCTGTTTGAGATGAAAAATATTACACTAGTCTCTGAAACGGGTCATTCGATGGCGAAAGTTGATTAGTTTCGAATGAGTCGTACTCTGCTACAATCATACGATCAAAACACTAGAGATAGTATGGATCCGTATGCCCTATCCATAATGATCAATAGACATAGATATGTTCGAGCCCCTAAATCATCAAGATCGATGGCGTCATGTGTATAGTAACCAATGCACTGCATACTACCCATCTACAATAACAAAAATTAGATAAGTTATGAAAAATCGTTGTTTAATATATAGGATGAACACATAAAAAATGAAAATAGAGAAGAAATACATACCAAATATTTGAACTACCCAGAAACACCATAGAGCATTTGCCCGGACAACGGATTTCGGTGGATAGGGTTGGAAATATACAAGATCGTGTGCTTGTGGTACCACTGGAGATAATTAATTAATGAATTCAATGTATTAGCAATTTAGTCTGGAACTTCCATATTAGCGCGATCTTTCCAATATCCTATCCACCCCTTATGAAATTGAGCCCAATTTCTTTTAAGATAATCAGTTAGATTTAGCTAATGAACCCCAATACGATTAGCATTAATAGGATCAAAAATATTTTGAATTAGTCCAAATTGATGCATAATACGATTCAAACAATAAAACTCAATTATATGTCAAAATATGAGGAAACTTTTGCGCGCCAAATGCGCTCGCTGTGTATGCAGTATACCGGTAGGGCGGTCAATCTTTCTGTGAGGACCCGAAAAAAATTTCTTATTTTATATTGTTTTATTTTATTTCTTTGAATATATTTTCTTTATTTTATTTTATTACCTTAATTTTCTAGATATTTTTATAAGTGAGTCAAGTTTTTAAATTATTTTTCTTATATAAGTTAGTTCATGTTAAATTCGTAGCGCATTATAGAAGCGAGACTTACTAGTGAGTTGCGTAATAAATTTAGTGGACAAAACGGGTAATTATTGAAGAAGGTTTGTGGGACAAGAAGTGTTAAGAGTAAAGTAGAGGAAACCAATTTAGATAAGACCTTGGAGACAAAGGAAAGAAAAAAAAAATCAAGTTTCAAACCCTAGGCCGACACTTGTCGGCCATCTAGTTAGTCCTTTGACCAAGACTATTCTTGGCTTTATCTTGAAAATTTGAAGCAAAAATCCTTCATTCTTCTCTTTCTTGTGGCTGAACCATTGAGAGAAAAAAATAAGAAAGAAAACTCCATCTTCAACCTCAAATTTCTTGCTTGAATCTTGAGTTTAACCATTAATCTTGTAAACTACTCCATAAAAATGATACCTAAGGAAGACTAAGGGCTTTGGTGGAAAGATTTAGGAGAAACAAGATCTTGGCAGCCTCTTTTCATAGAGTTTTAAGGTAATCATGCCTACAACCCATTAGATTTCTTTTATCTTGCTTGTGAGGAGATTTAAGACTTGATTATGGGGTGTTATGTGAAAAAAATTCATGATTAGTGTAGCGAATCAAAATTTCCAGTTTTAGCTGAGGAAAATCAGTATTAATATGTTAATATCAGGTTTACTATGAAATTTTAGCCATGCCATGTGATTTTTCCAATTGTACATGTTTTATTACCTTGCTTATGAAAATTCCAGCTTATAGAGTTGAATTTTTGCTTGATGGCCAGCTTTGATATGGAGACATGTGAGCCGAATACTTGTCTATTTTTGGTGGTTTTATGGTTTGAAATTAGTAGCTTGTATAATCTATTATTTGTGGTCTTGATTTGGATGGTTTGGCCATGAAATTTTGTGCTGAATTTGGAGAGGAAATATGGGATAAAACAGGGGTTACGCTGTCCAAATTTTGAGGCAACTTACTACCTTTGATTATGGGCTGATTTGATGATGTACTTGCCTAATATGCTTAGTGAACCTTTAAACTTTGCTTATGTGTTGCATTTTGGTTGAAATGAAAGGGTTTTCATTTGGATTTTCTTCCAAATTGCAGACTGAAGTTGGGCTTGTTGGTCGAGTGATAGTGCAACCTGTTATCTTGTTGTTTTTCCAACATTTTCAAAATTGATTTTGGCCAAACCTTGTTCCAAACATTGGTTGGGACTTTTGTGGGTGAATTTGAGTAAAAACCATGAAGGTTGGAGGGTGAAAAATCCTAAGGATTTTGCTTGTGTCATGGCTGGAAACAAATTCTGGTAGGAATGGCAAATTTGTACTTTGCTGCCTTTTAGCCTCAAAGTCTTTAGTTTTGGAACTTTTGGACATAATCTTGCTGACTTCAGTTGCTAAAACCTTGAATAACAAATGTATGTTGAATTGGAGTGAATATCATAAGTATAAAGTGGTGAAACATCTTGTTTCTTTCATTGTTTTGCCGCGGGAAAATTTCCAGCCATAAAGCGAATAAGAAACTTGTTGGTCATTCATGTTTTCTTGAGTCCAAAATGCTCTCATTCACTCCAAAACCTTACTTGAGTTCTTGCCCTAATATATATTTGGATTTTCTTTGATTTGCACTTTAAATCTATCCGTGTATATTGGGTTTTGGAAAGTTAACCTGGATAGGCATACGACTTATAATTGAGCCTAAATTGTGAATTCCGTTCACTTGGCATTGGATGTGGGGACCATAATTATTTTACCTTGGTTGATCTTAGGGCTTGTCGGTGATCAAGGGTGTAATCCAGGAGGAAACTTTTGGCGCTATTTTTGCTTGAACTGATGAGTGTACCACTCGTATGACTTGATACTTAACTGATTTACTTGTGCTTGTAACTTATGATTTGAATAATTGTAACTTTGGTTTATCCTGGATGGGACGAAGGTATACTTTATCACACTCATTCCCTTGACTATTTGCTTGGTTTACTATGCAATTTGGATCTGTTACTTGTGTATGAATTGATGTCGTTTGGAAGCTAATATCTAACGACCTTACTGTAAAATTTGAGTTCAAACCTCATAGGTAGTCAATCGAATCGAACCAGCAAGGATTTGGTCGAGATAGAATGACGAACCATAAGGAAACTACTACTGCTTCACTGAATACTTCTGATATCTGGTATGTTCGAGTATTACCACCGCTATTTCTATTTGGTGTTCAGGGCCGGTAAGGGGTATGTTTGGTGGATGAAAAACTGGTGTAAAGTGGGGATCTACGGTCATGATTTGGCTTCTTTAAACGTTGACGGAGTGTCAACGGATTTGGATCAAGTTAATGCAACGGGAAACATGGCTCTTGAGAGCTATCTATATCCTTTTATTTGAACTACTCTGTTTAAATTATGGTGTTTACTTATATCTTTAATTGATATTTATATTTGATCGATTAATATTGTAAGTGTGTGATTCTTGACTGCATGATCTTTTTGGTACTTCATTGGGCGAAAACTCATCTTGTTACCTTTGTTTTCCTTACAGGGGGCTAAATTTTGGGAGTGTGAAATTTGGGAAAAGAGTTGAGTTAGTTATAGTTTGTTTTGTTTAAACTCTTCTGTATTAGTAAACCTCACATATATTTGTATAAGTTTGGATACTCTGATTTGTACTTTAAATTGAATTGTTAGAGACTCCATTGTATATAGTATGGATTGATTAATCGAAATTAAATTGCGCATTTTGGTGTGGTAAATGTGAATTTTGGCTCAATAGTTTTGGCGAGAGTTGGGCAGGCAATCCGTTAACCTTTGGGGTACACCTTAATGGAAGGCGGGTTGTCACAGTTGGTATCAGAGCCTAGACTAGAAATGGCTTGGGTGAAATAAAAATTTGATTTTAAGGAACTTAGTGTGACGTGTTAGGGTGTCATTAAGTATAATTAAACCTACCTAAATTATAAATTATGTTTATTCTTATAGGTTATGGATGAAGTCAATGGAGAGGGTGGAAATGAGCCGTTTCGGAGGCGTTTTCGAGTCATCGATTATAAGAAGAGGCCGGGAGAAACAATCTGACGTTAGATTACTGCTAGTCGGATTAAACGCTGTAGTCGTTGTCAGAACTACTCTTATGCTGATCATGTGGTCTTAGCGGTACTAGATGAGAGGAGGACGCTTAGGAGTGCCAATGCTAGGGATCAAACTGAGATAGTAAGGATGATGAGCATCATGAGAATACAAGCGGATAGGATTCGGGAGCTCCGGTAGGACATAATGACGGAGCAGGAGAGGACGAATGCTCTTAGAGAGCAGTTACAGGTAGTTAATGACCGTCTTACTAGGGTGGTCAGAGAAGTTAGGGATTAGTCTGGAGGTATCATTGATGAGTGTAAGGCACTAATTCAGGGAGTGATTGGCGTTAACGCACCTGTGGAGGTTCGGGGTGACGGAGCTCTTAGAGAGGGAGATGCACCTAATTCTACTCATGAGAGAGAGTCCGTTAGTTCGGTTGGGAATTAGGTTAGAACTCCTATGAACCATGTTTTGATCCCATGTGAGGAGTAATTAGGAAAGCTCCTAGTTGCATGTTTTTGTACTTTTGGGTATAATTTTTGTACATTGTGTTTTTGTTATGATCCTGCTACTTTTAATAGGATTGTTTTTGCTTGTATCTGATTGCTACTGTGTGACATGTATGATAAAGTTGTGTTAAATATATTTGACTTTTGACTTGTGTATACTTCTTGTGACTTGTCCATGCATTTATATATCTTTAATATTGTATTTGCACTTCGACTTTAAATTGGTTAAAAACAAATGGAGGATAGACGTAGTGGACGAGGCCGTAGGTACAAATTTAGACAACCCTTGAATGAAGAGAATAATCACAAACCAGTGCCTGAACAGAATCGTAAACTGGGGGTCGATCCTAATGCCCAAGTAGCCACAGCTATCCAACACATGACCGATCTTTTAACTTAAATAGTGGACCGTCAGGGCCAAAACCCTATTAACCAACTCGAAAGCCCTGAGAACTATATGAAGGGTGAGGTTAGAACCCTCGAATGATTTAAAAAATTTTTCACACCAAAATTCCTTGGAGGACCAGACCCTGACGTAGTCGAGAGGTGGGTGGAGAAAATGATTGATATTTTCGCAACTTTGCATTATACTAAGGAGAGACAGCTGATCTTTACTATATTCCAGTTTGAGGAAATAACTCGTTCCTGGTGGAATGGGATAACAATGAAGTGGAAAAGAGAGCAAATCCCGAGAATTTGGGTAAATTTCATGAGGGAGTTTAATGTAAAATATTTTTCGCATCTGATTCAGGAGAAAAAGAAGGATGAGTTTATTAGGCTTCGATAGGGAGTTCAAACTGTAGCTGAGTATGAAATTCAATTTACTAGATTATCTAAATTTGCTCCCGAACTAATCGTGATCAAGCAAAGGCGAATAAGTCGATTTGTTCAATGGCTGAATGTTGAGATTCAAAAGGATTTAGCGGTAACCCAAATCAATACATTTAGTGATGCGGTGGAGAAAGTCCAACGGATAGAGAGTGCGAGACTACAAGTTAGAACTTTTCAAACAAAGAAACGGGGTATGCCTGGTAGTAGTTCGGGACAAGGGGATATGACTACACCTCTTAAGTTTGGAAGGGATGTAGACACCAAATTTTTGGTTTTTTTTATTTATTTACTATTCGTTTTTATTTGGTCTATTTTGTCACAATTAGTTTCATTTTTTAGTTTTTTAGCCATTTTTAGCGTAGAATTTCTCAAAGGGAAAAGAAAAGTGTTCAAAAAATATGTTTTAGTTGTTTTGGATTTAGTTTCATTATTTAAAAAATGAAAAGAAAAATGAAAAATGAAAAATGAATGAAAAAAGATTGAAAATGGTAACTTTATTATTTTTTTTAGTTTGTTTATTTTGATTAAAATTGTTGTTTTATTATTATTTAGTTTTACTATTATTTTTGAAGTAAAACAGTCGCATGCAAGCTGCATTTTTTTGCAGCTTTGCAAGGAAGGACTCAGGGAGCCCTTAGCTGCAATATGGAAAGAGGACTGAGTTGTTTTAGGGTTGGAAGTTCCCATATAAATAGCAAAAGGAGGGACAGCCGCAAGGGGGGAGAGATGAAGAGAGGACGAAAAATACAAAGGGGGAGACGGCCGAAAGTTTGAAGGGAGAAAAATCTGAACCAAAGTCCGACGGGGAAGATTGATGGCAAAAGAAGAACAGTGAGAAATTGACGGGGGGGCTAAACTAGAGAGAGTAGGGAGAGTTTTTCTTACGGTGAGGGAAAGAAAGGAGGTAGCGACAGAGGTTGAAGGAGCTAACGGAAAGGAAAACGGGAGCAAGAGGGGAGAGCAAGAAAGAAACCATAGGAGGGAATCACGGCTGGGCAAAAGCTTGGAGATTTCGGAGGGAGAGGGGCCGCTACTCAAGTTTGCTGCTGAAACCCATCAGAAAATAGCACCTGCAGTAGCAAGACTCCAGCTTTTAAAAATGAGGGACGGCTGAAATGGAGGTCAGAGATAGAATCCAAGTGACAGTTGATGAAAAATGAGGTGAAGGCTGAAAGCGAAGCCTGATGAAGTGGGCGACTAAAAATCTAAAAGGAAAACAGGAGCAAAGAAAGATTAGAGGGGAAGGGCTTCGGCCAAAGACAAGAAAGAGAGCCACGGTTCAAGGGAGGAAAAGCTTTTACGGGCTGAGAGCTGGAGGAGAATCAGCAAGGTTGAGGGTGAAAAGGAACGGTCTTTGAACTGGAACAAAAAGAAGAGAGCTTCGGTAGTAGCGGCCGGAAGGAAAAGGGAAACACAGAGCAGCCGCAACCCCAGAGGATCTCATTGTCGACATTAACTGAAGTAGTGGCGCTGTCATTTCTGCCACTCTCCTTCTGCTGCCGTGCACTCCATAACCACCTCCCGCGAACCTCCCACCACCAGTCCACATTTGCTGTTGCTGCTGTCCGACGACCATCACCACCACCACTCCGGGTTCAAGATAACTTCAGAAACTGAAGCACTGTAAGTTGTCTCCTTAAGATTCAGTTCCTTTCAAGCTTTTGAAGCATGTCTTCCGTGATTTTGCTTATGGCTACATTTCTGTTGGTATACTCATTTTCTGGGCTGAGTTAAATATCTTTAAGGGGGTAGAATTGAAGATTTCGACGGGTTTCATGGTTCTTAGTGGTGTTGTTTTGTTGCATTCTGTTTTGCTGCTATCCCTGATGGCCATCACTCCAGATTTGCTGATTTAAATCTTGCAATAAAAGAGTAGATTTTGGTTTGATGATTGAAGGAGGGGGGGGCTGGATCTTAGGTTTGTTTGATTCAGGAGTTAATGATATGTTCGGTTAGAAATGGATCGATGCCTAATGCAGAAGAGAAAAAATCTGAAACAAAAGAAATGTTTTGTATGCTGTTAGCCCCTCTCTGCCCAGATTTTTTCTTCCCCTTGGCATGATATCTTGAGGATGAGTTTGTTATACTAAATGAGAGCTAGGAGATTAGATTTTTGTTGCTAGTCTTTTGTCTTGAAATGTTGCGCAAATCCCTGGAAATCAGAATTGCAGAAAACTGCGGCACTTCTCCTCTTTCTTTCCATTACCGTTTTGCCGTTTTCTTTCATACCTGGATGGTATTTACACATCAGCCTTCATGGTTGCAAGATGTTCTGATGCTTTGTTTGTTTCATGGTCTAAAATATTTGAATCACACTTAAACACTTGCTAAACATGAACCATTGAAGCTGCCGAACCATTTGAGCTTTATTCCAGAATTTTGTATGACATTTTCTTGAGTTTCCAGCTTGTTAGGATCATGGTGGTGGTATAGTTAATGGCTTGGTTTAGAGCTGTGATGTTGGGTTTTAAAAACATCTAAATCAAAGCTTTGATAAAAAATCTGAATTGTTAAGAAAGATGCAGCAAGTTTCATCTTTGTTTGCTGCAGAATGCTTCTCACGGCTTTGCATAAATTAATTGCAGAAATTTGCAGCAAAGAGCCCTTCCCTATGGCCACTCTCTGTTTGGTTTTTTTTTGTGTTTTGCATGATTAGTTTTTGTGCATGATGATGGCCTTGAAGAAACAAATAAATGTTGAGTTTGAAGCTTTGTTTAAGATGTTTGGGTGGCTAATGAGAAGCATTGGCAGAAACATAGTAACCAGAAATGAAGAAGGCATGTTGCATTTTAGTTGCAGAAGTTTAAGTCATACGTAGCTGCATGTTTTGCATGAAAATATTTTCTAAAATTTGCACTTTGGCCCCCCAAGTCTCTCCTTGTTCTACTAGGACCCAATCAATTGAATAATTTCATCAATTTGGTCCTTGGCAATTTTAATTCTACAATTTCATTGCTTGCTTGCTTCAATTGACTACCATGCTTTGTTTCAATTGCACTTAATTCATGATTTTAGGGGCTTTATGACCAAGTGAGCTTGTGTTTGCCTATTTTCTTTATTTTTTCCAAATAAATTGGTGCCTTGACCATTTCTTTTAGTTTGGAAGATAAATAAGTGATTTCACTTCATTGGGGCCCGATTGCAAGGGAGGTAACCTCTATCTCCTTGATTTTCATTTCTCCTATGTGATCCAACGTGCTAAATGTGAATTGCATGTCTACGTTGCTTTCCTTGCCTTTCCTCAATTCTTTGCATTTATTTTATTTACTTTTGCCTTTTATTTAAGTATTTCATTATGGGGTATGTGTACACCTCTTGGCTTGTAATAGATAGGGCTTGGAGGAGTATTCGATGAAGACCTGTTGAAGACATGTGCCTAGCTAGCAAATGTAATAGTTAGGGCTTTAATTGCTTTATGTGTCTTGCATGCTTAGTTGCTACGTGTTAATTTGCTTTGCTAGGGCCTTGCATCTAGTCGAGCATGCTAAGTGTTATGTGCTACGTGTTTATAAGTGATTTGCATGTCTACTCGCTTTCCATAGTGTGGATGAATGGAATGGATGAATGTACGTCACCACACTAGTCCAACGCTAGTTGTGGCTTCTTTTATTGTTTCCACTAGTCTAATGCTAGTAGGAATTCATAGAAAGGGCTAGTCCAACGCTAGACCCAATAGGATTTTTCCTTTGTTTTTCATTAATGCATTATTTGCCTGTTCACTACATATCATGCATTTTTCCTTAGTTTTATCATCTGGCATGCTCCTCGATTCCCCTTTCCCCTCACTTTAGGTCTTGCATCTCATGCTAGTTAGGGTACATTTGCCTGAAGAGTCCCCTTAAATATGGGATATAGACGAGTGTGGCTTTTTCTAAGCCTTAGCACGCTTATATTCCCTCTATCAAAGGAAAAATCAAGTCACAAAGTTAAGAGTCCCCGTACCCGTTTTGCTTGCATTCCCATAGGATTCATGCATTTCATTCATTCACTATCACTTACTTTATATTCCATTCCTCTTTCTACATTCTCACTTCACACTACTTTCACACTACTTTCTACATTCTCACCTCACACATGCACCTTATGGCATTTTTCACCTTATTATTCTTTACTTACTTTACCTTGCAAAGACATTTGCACACCTCCACTTATATCTTATTACTTTTATCATTTTTCTCACTTCACACAAACTCACACTTTCACATGGCATGCATTCCACTCATTTTACGTCATTTAGGATTACGTGTGACCTCTCCAAAGGATCATTATTGGGCTTCACAATTAATGTGATTGGCACCACTCAACCTTTGAAGAGAAATTTCCCCCATGTCCCCTTAGGTCTAGGTTTTTGCATTCATATAGACATATCCAACACGCGATACATACCTTGGGTAGAAAAATTAGGAAAAAATTGGTTTAAGTCACGCAACTAGCCTTGGCTAGGTCGAAGGGGTGCCTTGGATTTTTATCCTTGCCTTCCCCTTCGTCAAATGTGACCCCCGATCCCTCTTTTGGTTACGTAGACCCAAAAGTTCTCTAAAAGGGTTTATTTACTTTTTGTCATTCAAAAACAAAAATCATTTTTGGGTGACTTGGTACACCCTAACTCTATACCAAGTGGCGACTCCATTTTTCAAGAAACCCTTTTGAACTTTGTTTGGCCAAAATCGTCGCATTCTTAAGTCCCATGGCTTTTTACTTCTCATTTTGCACACGTTCACACCACACTACACACACACTACACATTCATTCAAAAAGTGGGGCGCGACAAGGGAGACTGGCGGAATAAGAATTTCGGGGACGCCATGAGGAACCCCGTCACGAGGAGGCCAAGTCGGGCGAAAACAACAGAGAGGTGCCTCACAAGGAGGCTCGGCATCAACTCCCCGTATTTTCTGCGAATATTGAGAAAGCCGAATCACACAGAGGATAATTGTTGGAGGAAAGAAAGAAAATACTTGCACTGTGAAAGTGCCAAACATCAAATTATCAATTGTCCAGTTTCACCTCGAGAAAAGAGTGAGAACCAGCAGTCAATCAAGACAAACCCTGAACAGTCGAAAGTGGAAGGGAATAGACCAAAGGTGCCGACTCGAGTGTACGCGCTAGAGTAACATCAGGTCCCTCATTCATTTGAGGTCGTAGAAGGTACGATCCCTATATTTCACCGTTTAGCTAAGATTTTAATAGATCTCGGTACTACTAATTTCTTTGTCAACTCCAATTTTATGTGTGGAATTGATGTAAAACCTGGTAGATTACCATATGACCTAGAAGTTAGTACTCTTACGGGTGACCAATATTTAATCATTAGTATGGTTTATAAGAATTGCGAAATTTGGATTGGAGAAAGAAAACTGTTGGGGGATCTAATAAGTTTAGCCATTAAGGGGTACGATGTCATTTTGGATATGGATTGGTTAGTTCGATATGATACTCAACTGGATTGTAAAAGAAAAGTGATAGAATTTCGCATACCTAGGGAGACAACCTTAAGGTTAGATGTAAGGGATTGATTAGTTTCATTTGCACTTATTTCGGATATTCGGGATACGAAATTACTGAGTAAAGGAGCGCAAGGTTTCCTAATTTTTCTAATAAATACTCGGACCGATAAGTTGAAGGTAGAAGATGTATCGGTGGTGAAGGAATATTCGGATGTGTTTTCTGATGAGTTAGTGACTTTACCTCCGGAAAGAGAGATCGAATTTAAGATTGACTTGTTACCGGGGACGTCATCTATCTCTAAATCTCCATATCGGATGGCTCCTACTGAACTTAAAAATTGAAATTACAGTTGCAAGATTTATTGGAGCAAGGGTTTATACGAGAGAATGAATATTCACGGGGAGTTCCGATATTCTTTGTTAAAAAAAAAAATGAAAGTTTAAAATTGTGTATAGACTACAGGGAATTAAATAATGTGACAATTAAGAATAAATACCCTTTCCCGCATATTGATGAATTGTTTGACCAGCTGCAAGGAGCAGTGGTATTTTTGAAATTAGACCTCCAACCGGGGTACTATCAACTGTGAATTAGGAAGGAAGATGTACCAAATACTGCATTTAACTCTAGATATAGACATTTTGAATTTGCAGTCATGCCATTTGGATTAACCAATGCCCCTGACGTATTTATAGATTTGATGCATCGGATTTCAAATTCTACTTGGATCGATTTGTAGTCGTGTTTATCGATGACATCCTTGTCTACTCGAAAATTCGAGAGGAGCATGAGCAGTATTTGAAGATTGTATTGTAGACTTTAAGAGAAATCAGTTATATGCTAATTTTAGCAAATGCGAGTTTTGGTTGGAGAAAATTTCTTTTTTAGGGCATGTAATTTCAAAAGATGGTATTACTGTAGATCCGACAATAGTAGAAACAGTAACTGAATGGAAGAGATTAGAAAATTTCACTGAAATTCGTAGCTTCTTAGGGTTGACATGGTATTATCGTCGATTTATTTAGAATTTCTCAAAACTTGTTGGTCCTTTAATCGATTTGATGAAGAAGCATAATAGTTTTGTGTGAGATACTAGATGTGAAACTAATTTTCAAGAATTGAAAAACATATTGACTAAGGCACCAGTTCTAGCTCTACCTAATGGAAGGGACAGTTTCATTGTATATACCGATGCCTCGAGAGAAGGATTGAGGTGCGTATTAATGCAAAATAATAATGTGATTGCCTTTGCTTGTAGGAAGTTGAAACCTCATGAGCAAAATTATCCGACCCATTGCTTGGAATTTGCAGCTGTTGTCTTTGTCTTGAAAAAGTGGAGACATTATTTGTATGAGATAACTTTTGAGATTTATACGGATCATAAGAGTCTTAAGTACTTATTTTCTCAGAAAGAGTTGACCATGAGGCAGCGTCGATGGATCGAATTTTTAGAAGATTATGACTGTACGATTAATTACCATCCTGGAAAGGTCAATGTAGGAGTAGATGTCCTAAGTCGAAAGGGTCAAGTGGCTAGATTAATGATTAAGGAATGGAATATGTTAGAAAAAGTTAATGAATGGAACCCTCGTCTGGAACGCCAGAAGGTGATATTTAGAAATATTACGATGAAATCCACTCTACTAGATCGAATCAAAGAGACTCAGAAGAAAGATTCGGTGGTACAGAAGTGGATGGAAAAGTGCAAAAAGAAAAATTGTCGGATTTCAATTTGAGTCCCGATGAAATTTTGAGATATTGGAACCGAGTAGTGATGCCAAAGGATGAAATGTTGAGAAAGAAAATTTTGGAGGAAGTTCATTGGTCCAAGTATACGATCCATCCAAATAGTAGTAAAATGTATCAGAATTTAAGGGGGTTATACTAATGGGATAACATGAAGAAATTGCTCAATATATTTAAACTTGTCTCGTCTGCCAACAAGTTAAAACTGAACATAAAAAATCCTCTGATTTGTTATAACCTCTCGAGATACTCGAATGGAAGTGAAAAAATATTACGATGGATTTTGTCTCAGGTTTGTCACGGACGCCGAGAAGTCATGATGCCGTTTGATAATCGTCAACCGATTAACTAAATCGGCCTATTTCTTGCCAGTAAACATAAAGTATTCTACGAAAAAATTGGCTAAACTGTATATAGATGAAATCGTGAGATTGCATGGAGTCCCAGTAAGTATAATTTCAGACAGGGATCCTCGATTCGTGTCTCGATTTTGACAAAAATTGCAAGAAATTTTAGGGACCAAACTAAACCTTAATACAAAATATCACCTCCAGACAGATGGATAATCAGAAAGAACCATTCAAACTCTCAAAAATATGTTAAGGACATGTATTTTGGATTATGAAGGTAGTTGGGGCCAGCATATAACGTTGGTAGATTTTTCCTACAATAACAACTACCATTCATCTATTCAAATGGCACCATATGAAACTCTTTACGGAAGGAAGTGCTGATCATCAATTTACTGGGATGAAATTGGAGAAAAGAAGATTTTAAATCCAACAACTGTTCCATAGATGGAGGATGCACATGAAAATGTCAAACTAATACGCCAACTTCAAACAGTTCAAAATCGGCAAAAGAGTTACGTGAACAATTGAAGGAAGGATTTGGAATTCGAAATTGGAGATCTTGTATTTCTTAAGATCACTCTGTTGCGAAGTGTCACGGTGGGAAAAGGAAAGATCTTCAACTCAGATTTGTGGGACCCTTCAAAATTCTCCAAGAGTTGGAAAGGTAGTATACCGACTCGAATTACCACCGAATTTGTCTAGGATTCATGACATCTTTCATATCTCGATGCTAAAGAAGTACCATCTTGATCCGACTCACATCTTACAATAAAAAAATTGAAATAGATGAGTCTCTAACTTATGATGAGAAACTCGTGCAGTTGCTCGACTGAAAGATTAAGGAACTGAGAAACAAGTAAATTTCCTTGGTGAAGATCTTGTAGAGAAATCATCGGTTAGAAGAGGCAACCTGGAAAATGGAAGAGAAAATGCAAAAGAAATATCCTGAACTGTTTGTTAATCAATGTGAGAAATTTCGAGGACGGAATTTTTTAAGGGGGAGAGAGTGTGAGAACCTGAGAAAAAATTCCTTATTTTATATTATTTTATTTCTTTGAATACATTTTCTTTATTTTACTTTATTACCTTAATTTTCTAAATATTTTTATAAGTGAATCAAGTTTTTAAATCATTTTTCTTGTATAAGTTAGTTCTTGTTAAGTACGTAGCGCATTATAGAAGCGGGACACACTAGTAAGTTGCGTAATAAATTTAGTGAATAAAACGGATAATTATTTAAGAAAATTTGTGTGATTAGAAGTGTTAAGAGTGAGATAGAGGAAACTAATTTAGATAAGACCTTGGAGACAAAGGAAAAAAAAAATCAAGTTTCAAACCTTAGACCGACACTTGTCGACCTTCTAGTTAGTTCTTTGACAAAGACTATTCTTGAAAATTTGAAGCAAAAATCCTTCGTTCTTCTCCTTCTTGTGGCCGAACCATTGAGAGGAAAAACAAAAAGAAAGAAAACTTCATCTTCAACCTCGAATTTCTTGTTTGAATCTTGAGTTTAACCATTAATCTTGCAAACTACTGCATAAAAGGTGATACCTAAGGAAGACTAAGGGTTTTGGTGAAAAGATTTAGGAGGAACAAGGTCTTGGCAGTCACTTTTCATAGGATTTTAAGATAATCATGCCTACAACCCATTAGATTTATTTTATCTTGCTTGTGAGCAGATTTAAAGCTTGATTATGGGTTGTTATGTGACAAAATTCATGATTAGTATAGGGAATCAAAATTTCCAACTTTAGTTGAGAAAAATCAGTGTTAATATGTTAATATCAGATTTACTATGAATTTTTAGCAATGCCATATGATTTTTCCAGTTTGTACATGTTTTATTAGCTTGCTTATGGAAATTACAGCTTGTAGAGTTGAATTCTTACTTTATGGCCAGCTTTGATATGGAGACATGTGACTGAATTGTGACGCCCCCACTTCTCCCTAAAACTGAATTGTGAGCTGAATCCGCGGGACGTCTGTCCAACTCTCACCAGGACTCGGTACAATTTTCATTCAAATTTAATACAATACTAGACATTACCACGGAGTAAAGTAAGAAAGTGCGGAAACGATCGAACTAAACAATATATAACAATCATCCAATCTTTACATCAGTTCTCAAAAGATACATCATTTCCCAAAATATACAACAGTGAAGATGTCTAGTCAATTACATTAAAACCCTAATACAAAAGTACATCCCAAGGGTTTTTTCGAGTCTTACTCCATGCCTATTCCTGTTAAGAAAAATAAATCTACGGGGTGAGCAATCGCTCGTGAGTCCAAGAAACACACATGCAAGCACGTTGTCCAAATAAAAATTCCAAATCAATAAGTGAAATAATAACATTCGAGTAATTAACAATTCAGTGAAATGTAAACAGAAACAGTTCAAGGATATGGTAGCTCTCAAGAGCTAATTTTCACTTGCTTTGCAAATCTCATTCGTATATCTCCCCGTGATGACTCTCCGTCAACCGGATCGATATTTTCATTCCGTAGAACTCCGCTTACTTCTCATGTCCATCCACCGTACACCGCACCGGGCCCGCACGACATTTATAAGGCGATACTCCACGAGTATGCCAAGCGAGATCTCTCCAACAGATCAATCTTATCATGTAATTCTCATGACTCACCGATATTCCCGATCAAACCCATGCCGGCTCGAGTCCCAAAGTCGGCCTATGAGTTTGGGCGTCCCCCATGTACATTTGAGAATCGAGGAGATTCACTCCATCGACGTATGCAGCCATAGCATACCATTTCATTTCATTCAATCATTCAATCATTTCATTTCATTCAATCAAGTCATTCATAATTCATTTGTTTCATTTCAATCATGAGTCATTCATTTCAAATAAGAACGAGTGCGGTAAAGTACACACTCGCCTCCATTTTTAAAATCTCCAATCAATTATAACAATTAAACATGTATCAAGTATTCATACACTTGACACTCACCAATACAAGAAAACAAGGAAATGTGTCCACTTGAAGATTCAGGCGTCCACCGTGGGATCCTCTTGAATGTCCTTTTGGGTGCCTGAGTAATTGATAATAAACTATCACTTATAAATCCCATTTATTATGGAAGATCGTTCACATGTACAATCTAGAAAATATCGTGAATATGAGCCTAAAATTTCTTGTAAATTAAAGCTTTACAGTGGGGTTCAAGAACACAAGAAAATCTAGTTTTCATTTTTGAAATCAAGTGTAAAATGATCAAGTGATATCAAAGGAAAAGAGAGAGTTTGAAAATTTCCATTTCCATTAAATTAGGAATTTTCAGATTTGTTGCACGTGTTTTGAAAAATCGTATCTCACTCTCTACAAGTTCAAAATTGAAAAACTTGGTACCGTTGAAAACTACTTCTAAAGTACTAAAAGTTCCTAGAAGACATCTTTCCATGATTCCAAATGAAAAATATTCAAAATTTGGCTCAAAGTGGCTGTTTTGGAATGCCAAGACAGATTTGGGTTGATTTTAGGCAAAGTTTGAAAATTCAGCAAAATTCACACAAGGCGAACTGGCCTCTGAAATTTGGAACTCAATTAGAGTTACAATCAAAGTTTTCAATACAACAAGCGGAACAAGAATTGGAGTTTTGAGTACCAAGATATAGTAGCTCAAAGTCACTGAAGTTTCCTCCTCAAACAGGGGTTTTCCAGGTTTAAAACTTAAGTTTTGGTACTTTAGTTGAGCATCTAAATGAACTTGGAATGGCACCAAAGTTAGCAGTATTACACTACCGTCTAAGGGCTATTCCTTTGTAAATTTTCATGCAAAAACTGGCACTGGAAGTCAGTTAATAAAACCATCGAAGTTCCAAGAATTTCCAAGGTAAATCTGCCTTGTACTTTAGTTTTCCTTTTCTCAAACATTTGGCCAATGAAAATTTCTCAAACACGATTCATATATGAGGACACATTCTAGGAAACATCCAGATAGGTGATTAACACCAAGGATTTTGAATAACAAGTCCCAAATCAAGATTAGCTATAGATCAGTCCAGAATTAGGGTTTTCTTTCATGAAGACAGTTTTGAAATTCGGCCGCAACTCACTCAATTCAACTCGGAATTGAGCGCGGTCAGTGGTGTTGAAACTACATTCATAAGGCTACAATTTCTTAGAAAGAATCATTTTAAAATTCTGTCCACAACTAGCTCATATTTGAGCATCAAGTCACTGCTTAAAATAGAGCTTCCAGTATAGACGAGAAACAGAACAAGCAACTTTATGAGGTTGGTACGGATCACTCAGGTAGAATCAGGACATGCATTTTATACTGTTGGAAAACTGGGAATGTATAGTTTCTAATACCATAAACGACACTCGATTTTGACATCGGAGCAAGGAGTTATATCTGTTTGAAAATCACTACTAGAGCAATACGG
The DNA here is from genome assembly GCF_036785885.1 of Coffea arabica. Lineage (NCBI taxonomy): Eukaryota > Viridiplantae > Streptophyta > Magnoliopsida > Gentianales > Rubiaceae > Coffea > Coffea arabica. The sequence goes on from NC_092313.1 coordinate 32,633,044, forward strand.
GACAAAATTCCAGTTTTGGTAGAATTTTGAAATCTCAACATTTGCCCAACCAAATCAAGTAATTTTTTGATGAAACTTTCTACACAACCTATATTACACATTTAAATCAAAATCCAGTCATTTAAACCACAAAAAAATGCACTAAGGGTCATGGCAATGGCAAGGGCAGAACGGGTAAAATTTTCCTCTTCACTTCCTTTGAACTTTCTTCAACAATCCAACTCATTTCCACTAAATTAAACACTAATCCAACATAAATAACATCAAATCTCATCAAATCATTCCATCAAGCCATAGTGCGATTTCATAGAGCTCACACACAAAATTTTCAATAATATAAAGCTACCCATATGAATTTATAAGCTCACAAGTGCAAGATAACTTCCATAAACTAAGATTTTAGAGGTTGATCGTTCATTGCCTCTTTGGATGAGCAAGGCAGAAAATTTTGGTCCTTTGGAGCTAAAGAAAAACCGTGAGATGAAGCTCTTTTCCTAGCTTGAGGTGATCTCCAAGTGGTTAACAAAATGTATGTAAATTTTGAGGTGATTTGGTGAAGATTTAGTGATGAAATGAAGAAGAACTTAATGAAGAAATTTGGTTCTTTTCTCCCTTGGATGGCCAGCCAGCTTAGAGCAAGAGAGAGAGAGTGTTTGATGAAAAATGAAGCTTCCTTGAGAAGCTAAAACGTGTGGCTAAGAATGCCTCAAAAGTCAACTCTCTCCCCGCTCGCACACGCGCGCGTTTCGTGCTCGATTCCTTTCGAGTTTATTTCACTTGTGCACTAAACCTTTAATGTACTTCCATTCATACTATTATTATTCATTCTTAATGGTCTAAAAAATAAAGGTCTAAAGTCCCTCAATTAATCGCGCGCGTGAAAACACGTACATCCGATTTGTGCACGATAAAGTGGAATTTCCAAGAAATTCTTATAACGATAGTATCGCTAACTAATAATTGAACACTTAAATATAAGAATACCTATTTCAAAACTAATGTACAAGTCTCCGATTTTTCAAACTTATTGTATTCTCGAATCGATTATTGTCTCCAAACGCGTATCCACTATTCTCATTTAACGAGCTTTCAAAAAATTAAATTTTGAAACGAGTCATTTTAAAAATATAAATAAGTCATAGTTCCATGTAATTAGGTCTAAAAGGTTGAAATAAAATATTCAAAATAAACGGACAATTAAATATTTAAATGAGCTAGCAATAGGAATTAAAAAATAAAGAAAATTTTGCGAGTTCTCACTTGAATACTTGTCTATTTTTTGTGAATTTATGATTTGAAATTAGTAGCATGTATAGCTTATTATTTGTGATTTTGATTTGGATGGTTTGGCCTTGAAATTTTGTGTTGAATTTGGAGAGAAAATATAGGATAAAACAGGGGTTATGCTGTCCAAATTTTGGGATAGCTTACTACCTTTGATTGTGGGCTGATTTGGTGATGTACTTGTCTAATATGCTTAGTGAACCTTTAAACTTTGCTTATGTGTTGCATTTTGGTTGAAATGAAAGGGTTTTCATTGGGATTTTCTTCCAAATTGCTTGCTGAAGTTGTTGGTCGAGTGATAGTGCAGCCTGTTATCTTGTTGTTTTCCAACATTTTCAAAATTGATTTTGGCCAAAACTTGTTCCAAATATTTGTTGGGACTTTTGTGGGTGAATTTGAGTGAAAAACATGAAGGTTGGAAGGTGAAAAATTCAAAGGATTTTGCTTGTGTCATGGCTGGAAAAAATTTTTGATGGGAATGACAGATTTGTACTTTGCTGCCTTTTAGCCTCAAAGTCTTTAGTTTTGGAACTTTTGGACATAATCTTGCTGATTTCACTTGCTAAAACCTTGAATAACAAGTGTATGTAGAATTGAAGTGAATATCATAAGTATAAAGTGGTGAAACATCTTGTTTCTTTCACTGTTTTGCCGCTGGAAAATTTCCAGCCATGAAGCGAATAAGAAACTTGTTGGTTATTCGTGTTTTCTTGAGTCCAAAATGCTCTCAATCACTCCAAAACCTTACTTGAGTTTTTGCCCTAACATATGCTTAGATTTTTTCTTAATTTACACTCTAAATCTATCCGTGTATGTTGGGTCTTGGAAACTTAATTTGGATAGGCATACGACTCATAGTCGAGTCTAAATTGTAAATTCCGTTCACTTGGCATTGGATTTGGGGACCATAATTATTTTACCTTGGTTGATCTTGGGGCTTGTCGGTGATCAATGGCGTAATTTAGGAGGAAACTTTTGACGCTATTTTTGCTTGAACTGGTGAGTGTACCACTCGTATGACTTGATACTTAACTGATTTACTTGTACTTGCAACTTATGACTTGAATGATTGTGACTTTAATTTATCTTGGAAGGGACGAAGGTGTACTTTATCACACTTGTTCCCTTGACTATTTGCCTGGTTTACAGTGCAATTTGGATCTGTTACTTGTGCATGAGTTAATGTCATTTGGAGGCTAATATCCAACAGCCTTACTGTGAAATTTGAGCTCAAAACTCATTGATAGTCAATCGAATCGAGCCAGCAAGGGTTTGGTCGAGGTAGAATGATGAACCATGAGGAAGCTGTTGCTACTTCACCGAATACTTTTGATATCTAGCATACTCGAATATTACCACCACTGTTTGTGTTTGGTATTCGGGTCCGAGTAGGGGTATGTTTGGTGGATGGAAAACTGGTGTAAAGTAGGGATCTAAGGTTATGATTTGCCTTTTTTAAACATTGACGGAGTGTCAACGGGTTTGGATCAAGTTAATGCAATGGGGAACATGCTCTTGAGAGCCATTTGTATCATTTTACATGAACTACTCTGTTGAAACTGTGGTGTTTACTTATATCTTTAATTAATTTTTATATTTGATCGATTAATATTGTAAGTGTGTGTGATTCTTGACTACGTGACCTTTTTGGAACCTTATTGGATGAAAACTCATCCTGTTACCTTTGTTTTCCTTACAGGGGGCGAAATTTTGGGAGCGTGAATTGAGCTAGTTATAGTTTGTTTTGTTTAAACTCCTCTGTATTAGTAAATCTCACATGTATTTATATAAGTTTGAATACTCTGACTTGTACTTTAAATTGAATTGTTAAATACTCCATTGTATATAGTATAGATTGATTAATCGAAATTAAATTGCGCATTTTGGTGTGGTAACTGTGAATTTTGACTCAATAGTCTTAACGAAAGTTGGGCAGGTAGTCCGCTAATCTTTGGGGTACACCCTAATGGAAGGTGGGGTTGTCAAACTTTCATTATTGTATGGCATCCATATAAACTGTCATAACAAAAATCTAATTAGTGACATTCACGGTCGACGTATTAACAAAAAGTTAACACATTAAATATATAAATTACCTCATCTATATGTGCCAATGCAATCTGCTCGCGATAGTAACTATTGGACTGATTAGGCGGGTCCATTTTTGCACGCTCGGCCGTCCATCTCCCACCTATAGAAAATTCACCGAACTCTTGCGTTGAAAATATTTTTGAACAAATAATCAGTATTCGCTCCCACACCCATATTTAAAACAATAAGTAAGAACTATATGTGGTAATAGTAGCAGCACGCGAGACATTATATATGTGTGAATATAGACATACTAGTGTTACTAACCCCTAACTGAACTCCCTTATCGCAGCCAAATCTTGAGTATAATATAACCAGTTGAGACTAACAAGATTCTGGCATAAATATGCAAATAGTAGTTCACCCAACAAAATCAATATGTACATGTGAGTATAATGGTAAGCCAACTCATCGGGGGCAATAGCACACTCCACCGTCTGTACATAAATGACATCTTCAGGTACTCATGATTCAACATGATATCTTTTTAGCCAAAATTCTAAAATCTCTTCTGCCAACTATTTGCACTCTAATAGACTTCATTTAGTGTGGATCCATGTAACGAGTAGACCATCCATGCATAAACCTCCATAGAACCTCGACAACATACAGAGTTACAATCACCTCGCCCATAACAGAAATGTGGAAGGTGTGCGTCTCCTGTCTCCAGTGCTCAACAACCGCTGTGATAAGTCCATGATCTATAGCGAGATAATTCACTATTCGAACACCACGAAATTCAACCTGATCAATATATTGTGCTACTTGTGGATCCAAATGTCGTAGGGGTTAAAAATTTTTTTTGTCGCATCTCCTAATGTTAAGATCTGCACACATGCCATTGAAAACTGTAGCAGACCTATGCTTCGGTTATAGATATAATACAGTATCGTCAATCGATTCCTGATATGGAGGTGCTGAGGCGTCAATATTCTAGCGCTCCATGAGCATGCCTGTAATACATGAAAAGGTTCATAAAACATGACGAAAGATAGGATCTTTAATTAAATAGAACGAGTAACGTATACAGTGACATTGATTATGAACATGTAATTGACATTAATTAATCCCAACATACAATATGAAAGTCTAATGGTAGTATCGAACGCATGTCAATTGTAATTCCTACAAACTCTAATAAAAGTAGCTCGCAAATGGACAATTGGGGGTAGTGTGACCGAGTTGTAAACAGTTGCTACAACAACACGGTGCATCAAGACATCTTCGATCCATCCTATTCCTGATTCTACTAGTTTTCAATGGATCGGCAGTTTTCGACTTCAACCGATCAGTTAAAAGACTCAATCTCAATTCTGCCACGGGCCAATATTTTGAGTCCATCAACAAGTTGAAAGAGCCATCAGACATATCTTGATATGCTTTAAATATATATTTCGGTACAACAAGTGGCATTGAATTAATACCACATCTAAAGCAATCGCATGTAAATATACAAATTGTAGTTCTCTCCACTTTTTGCATGTGTACGTTCAATTTTCAATATTAATGGTTTGGGCATTGCCATCCACATGAGTTTGGCGATATGCTATAGTTATGCAATAAATTCTCCGCCTATGATCGAACACTTGCATCGAGTGCACTCTGTCCTTTTGATCATTTTCTATGTATTTGCCCCACCCGTACACCGGCAAATGGTATACTTTATCCTACATCATTTTGTGATTTTTAACAAATAGATCAACTATTTGGTTGAAGGTGTATCGGACTAATGCAGTGATTGGATGCAAATGACATTCCTCGCAAAATTATTGAAAAATTTAGCCATATTTATCGATGTATGACTCCAATGATACCTATCATCCTTACATAATCTCACTGTTCCAGTCTAACAAATTTACCGATTAATCATGCATATGCCTCGGTATTTAAGTTACAAATGACATTCGTGAATTTCTCGTACTTTGAAACTTGATTTGCTTTTTTCGTAACTCACATGAGACTCTTAAGTCTACAAAACATGTAGGAAAATGTCACAGTGGGATCAGCCAAACTAAAAAAAAAATTAAGTTCAACCTCTTAGGGTTTAATATAGTTATGCCAAATGAAAATTACCCTTCATTCCTAAACTTTTGAGTGAAATTACTTCAAACATGAACCAAACAAAATCGATGGACCTCCAATGGCTCCTTCCACTCCTTTAGTTCTCGTATGGCATGGATGATCCCGTAGTGACAGTGTGAAATTACGAATATATTTTGTACATCTCCACACATGTGTTTCCGCAATAATCTCATGAACCAACTCTAACTTTGATTGTTCTATTATCAACTAGTGCGAATGCCAGAGAAAATAATTGTTGCAAGCATCAAACCCAACGGCTACTAGCAATTTACCTCATATAGTTTCTTTAAAAATGCACCATCCACGCAAATGACCGGTTTCAGGTAATGAAATGCTTGGATAGCAGGAGCAAATATCCAAAATGTTGTCAAATATCGTAATAGAAACTGTACTTAATGGATGATGGTCCCAAATAACAATCGTTCAGGATTTAACAGCTGTACCTCCTAAATGTATATCGGTAGCTGGGATATAGATGTCGACCAATCGCCACAGATAATGTCAATCATCCGATGTCTAGCGTACTAAGTTTTTTTGTATGAGACATCGACATGAAACTTCTTCTTTATAGAAGTCTGAATTTTTTAATTTTGTACAGCGGGCAATTAAGTATGCACTCAACCCCCGATGGTCTTTGCTATTGCATGCACGGAAGCACGTATGCTTATCCGCAAGTGTAACAATCATCCATATTTTATGGGATCAACGTAAGGTTGTACGAAACTGCCAATTATATGGAGGTATGAAGTTCTGGACTCTACAGCGCACATACCAAGTTGTAGGTATGCTCGCCCAAACTTTAAACTCCCTATTCTCCTTTATGGATCACAACTTAACTACTTGCTTCACATGCTTCTTTCTCTCGAACAGTTGGCCCAGCTTCAAATCCTTCGTGTGGTTATTCCAAAACTTCAGTTTTTCGACCTCTCGAGTATCGAGAGGGTCAAACAATAATACAACATCCACACCAATTTCGTAAAGTAATGTGGGACCCTCACTTCCTAGCCAGGGTTTGCTAAATGTCGTGAGATGCTGTATTTGGGTCAGGCCATCCGGTTATGCATTATCATGGTTGTCATCACTACCAGAATCATTAGCATTTGGCTCTGGTTCCAAATCAAGTTCGACATCAACTAAGTCAACATCAGTATATGGAAGAGGTTCTAACAATGAGGAAATAGGATTGGCTGCACCATGAGTTTTAATAGTTAACTCATGCATAGTCGGCTGACTACTGGTACTTGGACGGTCAATATCTCTCTAGTGAATATTGCCTGTTCTTCGCCCTCTTTGGGGTGGGAGATCACTGATCGTCTCTAATTGGGTAAGCTGATTTTGAAGGAGTCCGGCAGTATCAAATAAAGTAATATGATCTAATCCAATATTGCATCGTTCAGGATTCTCATTTCTAATTTCAAGAGTCTGGCTATCATTGTGATCACAATTGAATATGTCCTCCATTTTCACATAAATCTCAGTGGCTTATCAACTACTAGATTTTAGGTAGTACATACCAGCAACTCCGTTATCATCCATCAAAGGCATTGCACCAAACACATCATGTTGGAGGCAATTTCGAAATATCAAACTAATCTTTTCCCTATTCCGATCTAGACCCATTATGTTGTCTCTTCTGTTTACTAGTTCATTATATCCCACCATTTCTATCCGGAAGAGAACTTTTTTTTTGGTATAAGTAGGTCATGAAAAATTGGCCCTCTAGCATATACAATTTTTTCACCCTAATATAGTTGAAGTACGAAACAATTATCGTTCAACATATTATCTCTAATTTAGGCGTAATGGACAACATGTTACAACTTTTTTAATCATGAAAATATATTTAAATGCTTGGCTACAATATATTCTTGATGGTAAAATTATTGTTATGCATTAAATGCTGCTTAATTACACAATTTTAATAAATCAAAATAAACACATAACAAATAACATAAATCAATACCATATAAAAAACACGTAGGTTTTTCATATGGAGCTCTTAAACCTTACTAATTACACTAATTATACATAATTTAATATTTAAGTGCATTAATTATTTTAGTTATTTATATTGCTTGTGTAATTGGCTATCTTATTATAAGTAATGAGTACATTAATTACATCTTTATTCATTTAATCATAATCCTAAACTTAATCCATTAAATTAGTATTTAAAATAATCTAATTAAACTAACCTTACTAACAAATCATTCAACAAAGGACATAAATGATTATTATTGTATTCTTAAATAGTTTTATAAATTACACCTTATTATATTATTAGCCTACTGTTGAATGCATAACTTCAATTTAATAAACTATGATAGTTGTTAATTAAAAATACATTCATGTATTCCAATAATTTGAAATAATTATTATAGTAATTATACATATTTTATTTAGTCAACAAGACTATACACTAGTTATACATGTGTGAATTATTATTTACATTAACTACTTCACTTGCTTATATCATTCCAATAACTGTATATCTTAATCACAAGTATAGATTATTTTATTAACACCTATATTCATGGAATCATAATCTTACATTTAATCCGTTGAATGACTGCCTAACAAGATTCTAAGTAAATTAATCTAACTAATCACACAACAAATAATATGAATCATTATTACACATCAATATCATAAAATTATAAATAAATTTATTGTTATTAGCTACATTTATAATAAATAAAGTATATAATAGTTTATTAATATAATATAACAACAGCATACACATATATATAATATACATGTCTAACTAATATAATATAACTAATGTAATAATATAACTAATATAATCACATAACTAATAACTTAAATTACTAGCCTCTATGAAGATGGTCGTGCTAATACCAAAATGATGCCTTTATTAGTATTGCAATTGATCAGCACGACAAGCTTACGGAACACGGCGATACCAAAGGTCGCTCATCGGTGTGGCCCCAACTTTGACTTCAATTGTAAATCAACTATAGTGGACCAATTTAGTTCATAATCCACCAACCAACCGCGCTTCTTCATTTTTGCCAGCAAAAAACATTCTACTCCTCAATGCCTTATCCCTGCTGCTTTTAGGTGCTGCTTGACTCGTCAAGGCCTTGTCCTTGCTGCTTTCGAGTGCTGCTTCATGGAATTGTTCCTGCTGACTATTGAATTGCTCTCCCAAGAGCTTGGCAGTATATAGAGAGCGTGAGCAAAATAGGAATGAAACGAGAAATGAGGGAGGGATGGAGGTCTTCTGATGCTTCGACCCTTTTTATAGTCACGAAAGTGAATTTTCTATCAAATCTAGCTGTTCATCTAAACAGCAAAAATCAAACTTTATATATATATATATATATATATGTAAACCCCCTGCCGTGTTGAGTCAACACGGCAAGGGACAACTTTTTTGAAAAAAAAAATAGTGAAAGGCTGTCACTGTGACAGCCTTTGCCAGACAGATTCTCCACGTGACCCCCTCTTTTTTTGACTTGACCGAATAGCTACCATGCTGACTGTGCATTGTAGCATCAAGCTTTTTTTTTTTAACTAACTTACCGTGGTACGTCAACATGGCAGATATAGATTAGTACATCCTCTATGTCAAAGCTACATATGACCGATTTTTTTTTTTTTTTACTTATAATCTGAGGAATTAGCCTCCTAAACTAGATTTGCCATCATGAAACACATTTAGTCAGATCTTTGATGGGAAACTCCGCTACAAAAGCAGCCTTTGGACGCATTCTTGAAGATTCAAGATTGTTTAATAGCTTAGGAGACAATGTCAATATGTTTTTAAGTTCAGCTATTTATGTCAACTCTTAGTTAATTATCTGTTCTCGAAGGTGCTCGAACCATTGGATATCATCATTCAGTTCATTCACTATGATAAGCAATTGTTTGGGTAACATGACTGAATGGGGAGATTTGAAGCATACATACACGGACTCATTTAATTTTAGGAACATCGAATTGTTGATGCATATTTTGCGTACAATATTATGCATACTATTCATCGAAGTTGATAAACATAGCTCCATAAAAGCTCATAGTTTAGCCGTTATTACCAGAGTCATTTAACCTTTGATTGTAGCACATATACAGTAAATGAACGAAACTTTTTCGGTTGATAAAACACAGAGAGTATTCAAGTTAGTAGGCATGTTCCACACCACAATATTACTTCTAAATAATTTGCTTGATCTCGAAATTCACTACTCATCAATAGAAATTAGCATACCATAACATATTCCAAATCCATGCTGTCTAGAGCATATTCAACAGCTTACAAATTCTCTTAAAAATAGATGTTTGCTTAAAATCCCCCAAGCTAGTTCATTAGCATACAGTATAGGAAGCGAGTCTTTGCAAGCTGTCTGCAAAAATAGAAGCTAAAGCTTTCCTCAAAATAGAAATATAATAAGCGTAAAGGACAGTGACGTCCACATATGCAATGAAAAGCAATTTTCTACAAGAGAAATAACAGAAATGTGTTCAAAAGAATCATTAGAAAGAAATAGCACAGAAAGAGGAGAGAAAGGAGATGCCCGCTTAACCAAGAGAAAGTATTACCAATTTGAGTAATAAATTTCAAATTGGTGAAGAGATGTTAAAAAAATCCGGTCAATTTCTTGAACCTTAGCTTCTAATCTGTCACAAACACGTAGACATATAATCACTTTTGATGGTTGCATGGATGAGAATGTGCATAACAAAATATAGTGTGTGAATGACAAAGCATAAGGTAGATAATGAAAATCTCTATCTATCAAAAAGTTCGAAGTAACTTCAAGGGTCTTTCAGAACCAACACCTTGAGACCTAGATAGCTAGTTGTCGCGCCCCATTTTTATAAGATAAATATAAATGGTTTAAAAAAGTGAATTTTGGATTTTGAAAAAATTGATTTTTGATTTAAAAAGAAAATGGGCCTAAATGGGGTTTGAAAGTACGACGATTTTGGGCCCAAATTTATAGTTTAAAAAGGGTTTTTTGAATAAAAAATTGGAGCCGCCACTTGGTATAGAGTTAAGGTGTACCAAGTCACCTAAAATGAGTTCTCAAAGGAAAAAGTAAAAAAAAAACCCCTTTTAAACGACTCCTAATCTACGAAAATCAAAGGAAAGGTTCGGGAGTCACATTTGACGAAGGAGAAGGCAAGGATAAAAATCCAAGGCACCCTTTCGACCTAGCCAAGGCTAGTTGCGTGATTTTGTCAAAAATTTTCTCATTTTAACCTAAAGATTTATCACATTTGGATGTATTATATGAATGCAAACCCTAGACCTAGGGGGACATCAGGGGACAAAATTTCTCTTCAAAACTTGAATGGTGCCAATCACATTAATTGTAATGCCCAATAATGATCCTTTGGAGAAGTCACGAATAATGCAAAAATATGAGACTCTAAGAAAAGGAAAAGGAAAAGGATAAAATAATTATAGAAATATACGTGTCTTAAAGGAATGCATCATGTCGGGTACGGGGGACTAATGTTTGTGACTCAATTTTCCCTTTTAATAGAGGGAATACGAGCGTGCTAAAGCTAGAAAGCCAAACTCGTCCATATCCCATATTAAAGGGGTAATCTCTAGTCTAATCAGGCAAAATGCACTAATCTACCCCCTTAATTTTCTAAATGAGATGCAAATCTAAATGTTATATATACATAGGGGTAAGGGATATTTTATTAGAGGAAATATTATGTGAAAATGATAAAGATCCTAAAAATGGAAAAATATGCATAAAGTGTAATGTAATCATACAAACATGATCTAGCAAGGGAGGTCCCTAAGGGTCTAGCATTGGACTACCCCATGTCTATAAATCCTCACTAGCATTGGACTAGTGGAAAATCGGAACAAAGAGCCACAACTAGCGTTGGACTAGTGTGGTGACGGGAAAGAAATCACAGCTAGCATTGGACTAGTGTGATAACATGCATTTATTATAGGCTAAGAAATCAGATAAAGCATAATAAAGAAAATAAACATGTAAATCACATAAGACACATAGCACATAGGCATGATATCTAGATGCACGTCCTAAGAAAGCGGTAACACATAGCACATAGGCATGCAAACCACACACAACAAAAAAACAAAACAAATAAATCCCTATCTATTACATTAGGGAGGCCCTACTACAATCTAAAATGGGGAAATGGAATAAGTAATTAAAATAAATACCTAACTATTACAAATTTGGCATTCAAGTGCCTTACAAATGATCAAAATTGAACTAAAATAAAGATACCAAAACTAAAGCCAATAAAAAATAATAAATATAAAACACTTTCAATAAGCATGCAATTAAACATGTAAAGTCACATAGGGCATGTAGGATCAAATCAAGTGAGAAATAAGGGTCAGGGTGTACATCCCTTGAGTTGAGGCCCCTAATGAAGTGAAATGACTTATTTACCCTCCAAAAATAATAAAGATGTCAAGGTACCATTTTAATTGAGAAAATCAAAGAAAGTATGCAAACACAAGCTCACTTGGTCAGAAAAGCCCTTAAAATTATGAATTAAATGCAAATCAAACAAAGGATGGTGGCTAATTGAAGTAAACAAGCAATGGAGTTGCCAAATTAGGGCGGCCAAGGACCCAATTGTAAATATTAGAAAGTTTTTAGGGCCTGATCAGGATTTACCAGGACTTTGGGGCTAAATTGTAATTTTTGAATGTTATCATCTTCTTCACCGAGAAACTGAAGCAATCATCAGTTAGCATTTCCGTTGTTGTTGATCAACAATACCAGAGATTTGTTTCAATTCCAAACCAACGAAATCCACCCAGAACATACCAAAACAAAATTCATCTCCTATCGCTGATTCGGATTGGAGCAAGAAACAGAGAAACAAAACAAAACATCAATTCATCAAGATTTCTGAAATGCAAGGAAGTAAGCTCACGGACTTATCCGCCTTCTCACAAAAATGCAGATGAATCATTTTCCAGGAAGAATTTTCAATCCGGCATTTCATCGAACATTAAATAGACATTAAAATTTCACTGCCCTCTTAGCTAAATTGAGTTTATAATCTGCCCCAAAATTATCAAAAACCAGAGATTTCAATCCAGTCAACACAGAAAGCGCGTATGTACCAAAATCCATGGACAATCAGCATAAAAATTGAAATAACAACTTCAGGGAAAACATGCTTTGACAGAAAACTGAAGTGTAAAGGAAAAGGTTACCTTCCATTGGCTTCTCACGGTGACAATTGGCGGGCGGCAGTGGCGGATTCCGACGAATTTGGTGACAATTCTGATTCTTCCCGTAGCTAATTTCCTTCTTTTCCTTGCTTGCTTCACTCTCAATCAGCCCGAGGTTTCCATTGCTTTTTCTTTGTTTGATTTCTTGCTTTTCCTAAATTTCTCTAAGCTGTCCGAGGCCCTCTCCCAATTTTTAGATTTTCCTTTTCTTTCTCTGTTTTCTTCCAACCCTCCATCCGCCGCCCCTGTTTTATTTTCCTTGCTCCACCTCTCCTTTCTCGGTTTTTACTTCAGCCTTTCGCTCTCTTTTCCTTTTGTTCTTTATTTTTCCAGATTTTCCCTACTCTTGCTCTCTCTCATCTGACCCCGAAGTTCGCCCCCTCCAAATTCCAGATTTCCCCGTTGCCTTTCTTTCCTCTGTTTTTCCTCCAACAAAGATGAAGCCTCCTCTATTTTCCCTCTTTTTGTTCCCTGTTCCGCCGCCCCCTTTTCCTTCCCTCTATTTTTCTCTTTTCTGTTGTTTTTTCTCGAAGCTTTCATGCCCAAAACCTAGCCGTTCTTTTTCTCCAGCTCACTCCCTTGCGTTGCTCTCCTTCAATCTCCCTGTTTTTTTATTCACCTCCCCCAAATCTCCCTTCTAATTTTCCCTTGACCGAAGCTCCCTCTATTGCTCCCCCTCAAAAAAAATTTTTGTTCCCTCTCCTTGGCTTTTTCTTTTTTTCCCCCAGCCGGCTCCCCCAAATCCTTTCCTTTTTGATTCTTTTATTTTTTGTTCCCCCCAAAATTTCTTAAGCCACCAAGTGTCTAGACATCTAATCCCTTAGGTGTTGTGTTGTCTAATATCCAAAGGGACACTTGTCCCTATTGCATATTCTCCTTTTGTCTAGCATGCAAACTTCCACCTATTTCACACATTATTTTGTATTTTTGTATTTTTCATTTTTTCCCTTTTTTTTGAAATTTAGCATGAAGACAAAACTAAATAGATAATAAAATAAAATGAACTAGAACAAAATAAAATAAAACCCTAGAATTGCAGCAAAATTAAATTAATTAAACCAATAAAGTTAAAAAATCAAAAATTTGGTGTCTACTTACCTGTGTCATTCGGTTGCCATTATTCGAACGACTGCCGTCTTTGAAATGAGCACTGACCCCGACAAAATTTTTAAAAAATGGGACTGACTCAGATGAGAAATTTAAAACGAGACTGACCTGAACAAGAAATTTAAAAGGGACTGACCCCAACAAGAAAATTTAAATCATGGGACTGACCCGAACAAAACTTAAAAATCATACAAAACTTAAAATCATGGGACTGATTCGAACAAAACTTAAAATCATGGGACTGATCCGAACAAAATTTGATGTACTCATTAGTGGGACTGACCCATGTTTAGTGGCAATGCAAATGAAGTGCTCACTGGTGGGACTGACCCATGTTCAGTGACAGTGTAAATGAAATGCTCACTAGTGGGACTGACACAACGGCTAGTGGCGGTGCAAAATGAAATGCTCACTAGTGGGACTGACCCAATGGCTAGTGGCAGAATAAAAAAAATGCGCACTAGTGGGACTGACCCAACGGCTAGTGACAGTGAAAAAAATGAAATGCTCACTAGTGGGACTGACCCAACGGCTAATGGCAGAATAAAAGAAATGCGCACTAGTGGGACTGACCCAACGATTAGTGGCAGTGAAAATAAAATGCTCACTAGTGGGACTGACCCAACGGCTAGTGGCAGAATAAAAGAAATGCGCACTAGTGGGACTGACCCAACGGCTAGTGGCAGTGAAAATGAAATGCTCACTAGTGGGACTGACCCAACAGCTAGTGGCAGTGAAAATGCACGCTAGTGGGACTGACCCATGTTTAGCGGCAATGCAAATGAAGTGCTCACTGGTGGGACTAACCCATGTTCAGTGGCAGTGAAATGGAAGGTTCACTAGTGGGACTGACCCAACGGCTAGTGGCAATAATGATGAAATGCGTGCTAGTGGGACCGACCCATGTTTAGCGGCAATGCAAATGAAGTGCACACTGGTGGGACTGACCCATGTTCAGTGGCAATGAAAATGAAATGCACACTAGTGGGACTGACCCATGTTTAGTGGCAATGTAAATGAAATGTTCACTAGTGGGACTGACCCATGTTTAGCGGCAATGAAAATGAAATGCACATTGGTGGGACTGACCCATGTTCAGTGGCAATGAAAATGAAATGCACACTTGTGGGACTGACCCATGTTTAGTGACAATGCAAATGAAGTGCTCACTAGTGGGACTGACCCAACGACTAGTGGCAGTGCCAATGAAGTGCTCACTAGTGGGACTGACCCAACGGCTAGTGGCAGTGCCAAAATGAAATGCTGATTTTGTATGAAGAAGCTGTATAAGACTTAATTGAAATTTATCCAAAGATTTGCCCCAGTGTGTTGTGTTGTTATTTTCATTTGAAATTTTCCTGTAAAAGAGAAAAATAAAGAAATTGCCACCATCATTGTATCCGCTCGCCTTCGAAAATCGTGTAAACATGAGTTTTTGTACGACCTTCGTCAACTTTTTGCTGTGGCATTTTTCCAGGCTGATCCGGTAAGCACTTTGCCATGTTGTGAAACTTGCGTAGCCGGCTTTGCTGAATCTCAACCATTTCCGAAAGATGACTGAACCCAAGTATGCTTTGCATAAACCATGGGGGTTGTTATTCACCAAAATTCGATGATTAAGAAAAAGTAATTTCACATGTCATGCAGAAATGAATAGGCAAAAGAATGTAAACACAAACAACTGTGCTTAAATCTACAAAATGCCATGAATACAAGCAATCGAGGAAAATTGAGTTCCATAAAAAAAAGGTATTTGCAAAAGAATATTTTTACAAAGTAACACAGTTTTTGGCCAACGGATGTCATATTCGAATCACCGGATATCTTTGTTCTGGAATTCAACATTGACGGAAGTATTACAAAACGAAGAGAAATCTAAATGAACCAAGTCACCAGCTATTCCTCCTCGTGCGTGCTTACTACAAAACCTACCTTGACGCCCTTTCGGGTTTTCACCAAGGTTGCCCCCACCCCTTTTATTTTGTTTTTCTTTACTTTTTCTTCTTTTCTCTTTTCCTTTCTCCTTTTTTTTTTGAGGTGCCCTTTCGGGTTTTCACTTAAAGAACGATGGAAAAACTCGGCCATGATCGACTCAAGAATGTGAGTTGAGGATTACTGGCATCAATAAAATGCGCTTCCCTTATAAGTTTAGGTGAAGGCATTATGGACATCACTTGCCAGTTGATTAGTGAATTTCTTAATAGAAATACAGCAAGTGACGAAAGCCAGGACTTTGGATTTTTGTAATGAGGTCAGGTGGGGTGTTTTCAAAAAAAGTTGAGGCTTGAAAGCAAATTTTTGATGAGAGGTGTAAAATAACCTGAGATTGCATCATTTTGAGATCATCTCCAATTTTTGAGCGAAACTGAGGAGAATTTGCCCCAACTTGATTGAATTCTTCTCTTTTTGCATTTTCTTCATTACAGTTTCCTCACTTTTACATTTTTCTAAAAACTAAATTTGCTCCAGTGTGGGGTTTGCAATTCTCAGGGGTTGCCAAATGAAAATGATTGTTCTGAAAGCTCAAAGGGGATGACTAGAGGTGAAATGTTTTGATTGGAAAGGAAGATGGCCTGACTTTTGTCTCGTCCCTTGCATGACTTCCTAAAAGAAATTTGCATAATCAAATAAAGAATTTCTTACATATGTCTGAGTTGACAAGTTGAAGGAATGTCTGTCCATCCATCTCTGTTAGGACAAGTGCTCCGTCCGGTAGCATCTTTTGAATGACAAATGGGCCTTGCCAGTTTAGAACAAATTCGCCTTCGACTTCATCTCGCATTAGCAAATTCACTGTAGCACTTTGTTCCCTTCTTCAAAGATCGCCGGTGGACTTTGAGTCATGTGTTTTGGTAGTTTCGGCCGTGACATAGCATTCAGACATTTTTTATCAATCAGAACCAATTGTTCATGATGTTACTTTGGTCAATCAGCTTCTTCCAACTTGGCTTCCATTAAAATACGCAATGAAGGGACTTCAATCTCGGCAAGCAACACAACTTCCCTTTTCCTGCTTTTCATTCAAACGTCTACTGATCTTTATTTCTTTGGCTTCTGTCTCGGTGCCATTGTTAACAATCTCTGTCTCTTCTAGGTTCGGTTTGGATTTCTCTTCATATTGTTCGAGACCTTTTGAAAAAAGAACCATATACTTTCTCATTATCACTCTCGTTTTGAATTTCGGATTTCATAATCTCAAAGTCTTGAGTGATATTGAGATTGCCATCATCGGATTCCAGAACAGTGACGTCCAAAGGTTAAATAATTTTACTTTTTGTTTTGGCCATCTGAAAGAGTTTAGAGTGAAATTAAAACTAATAAACAATTAATATAAACAAAAATGGTATTAACAAAATAATGAAAAGATGTGACTATGCATGCTATTGAAAGATTCAAAAAACAACATAGGAACTTGATAATGTAAAAATTATTTTAGTCAAAACTTGATTGAACATGATAAAACTATTTACACAAAAGCAAACAGTGACGATTTTCAGGAATTTTAACAAATGACAATCCCCAAATTTATCAAAATTCCCTTCGAGAGGGAAAATACCCGGCAATCCAATTGTGCAAAGCTCCTTCAAGATTTTCAAATTTCTTCGTTGGAGGTGGATGCCTCAAAGGTGCCCTTGTGTTCAGGAAAAAGATTTGTACTTATGCTCGGCCCTTGTTCACCCTTTTTCCTTAGCACTATTTCCCCTGCCTCGATCATGTCTTGGACTTTGTGTTTAAGTGCTTTGCAATCGGCGGTGGAGTGGCCTGGTGCTTCCGAATGATAAGCGCAAGTGTACTGTGGGTTGTATCCGCCAGGGAAGCCATGAGGGTAAGCTGGAGGGGGAATTACGCCGATTTTACCGGTGACTTTTAATTGTTCGTACAATTGGTCCAGAGGCCTGCCAAGATTGATGAAGGTGCGATAACGGTTCTGATTTTGGGGTTCAATAGGTTGGGGGTGATCATAGGTGGGTCTATTTGGTGGAGAAAATTGTTGATTGTAGGGAGTTCGGGGTCGAACTTGTTAGAAGTTAGGTTGAGATATTTGGAAAGGGACTATAGGCAAGTTGGTGTAATTACCGCGAGGTCGAGGATGAGTGATATTGGTGTGATAAACAGGACGAGGGTTTGAATAGTAAGGGTAAGGGTTTGAGTAAGTAGGGTATTGTCGAGGTCTGGGTCTTGGGATAGGGTTTCGATCCCAGACAAAAGCGATTTTCCCCTCTTTCTTTTGGAGTTGTTGTTTCTTCCCACCATTACTTTGGCCTTGCAAAGCTTCCACTTGAGTTTTCAGGGCAGACACATTAACAATCTTTCCAGCCTTCATAAAATCATCATATTCTTCAAGCTTATTGACAATAGCAGCAAATGAGCATCCAGTCATGCGAAAGATTTCCTCAAAATACGGGGGATCGTGTGCTTTAATAAAGGTGCGAATGATTTCATTTTCAGTCATTGGCGGCTCAACGTTTGCAGCTATTTTCCTCCATCTTTTAGCATAGGCTTTATGATCTTCAGATGGCTTCCTCTTTGTCCCCTCTAGTGTGGTCCTTGTCAGTGCTAATTCACAGTTCTATTCATATTGCCTTATAAACGCATTGGACAGGTCCAGCCAAGTCTTTATCTCATCAGACTTCAAATTTGAATACCAATCAAGTGCGTCGCCTTCCAGACTTTCTGGGAATAGCCTTAAAGGTAGATTTTCATCATCTGTTGGCCTACCCAACTTGTTGGCGAACAATCAGAGGTGTGTCTTGGGATTGCTGGTGCCATCATACTTGTTAAATTTTGGAGTTTTGAACCCCTCAGGCAATTGCACATTTGAAAAGAGATAAAGCTCATCATAATCCAGCACTCCTTGCTTGTTTAACCCCTGACTTTTCCTCATAAATTCATCAAAACGGTCAAGGCGCTTGAGCAACTTCATATCCATAGGAGCAGAAGATTCTCCTACTTCTGGTTTAGCTTGGACAGTATGGTCTGGCAGGAAAGGCTCTGCAGTGGTGTGATAAAAGATATGCTGCTCGGGGCGTATATTCGAAGTGATTTGGGGTTGTAGGCCTTGCATGTGACTAGGAAAGAATGAAGGATTAGGCGGGTAAGTGTATGTCAAATTTACGGTGGTATAGGTGAAGGTTTCTTCGGGTGGAATAATGAAGGGTGGAGTAAAAGTGGTTTGGGTCGTGGGCATGACAAACGATTCTGGCCCCGGTTGACTGACGGGTTCAGGCTCGGGTTGAACTCCGCTGCTAATTAGTTCGTCAATCAATTTCCTTTGGGCCACCATCTCGGTAGCCATCTCACCAAACTTAGTAAGGATTTCGGTTAGCTGAACCCCTAAACTCGTAGTCTCAGGTTGAGTTGCAGTAACAGACCTATCTGATGGTTCCGCCTGAGAACTCATGTTTACACGATTCTTCCGGGCTCGACTACGGGATCGCGTTATGATGGGGTTTCGACGAGAAGCTATGTTTAAATATTACCTGAGAATTTGGAAAGAAATTGCCTTTAGATTTAGCCCTCGCTCAGCTATTGCAATAAAGAAAAGGAAAAAGGAAAAGACAAGAGTTAGTAAATATCCAAAAGAATTCGGATGCATGTCCTATGGGGGGAACCCTTTTTGTGCCAAGGGTAGGCCTAGCATGAAAATGCAATCCTCTAGGGTAGGCACTATACCATACCTGAGAGATCCGATCAACTTATTGACATTTGATTAGAAAGTAATTTGGAAATTTCGGACCAATTGAACAGCGGGAGATCTTCCAACAAAATGAGGACAAATCCGAATGAATGATTGGTTTTGGCTGGCACAAGAATTTATACAAATTAATTTAACTTTGACGAGCTTGTTATTGAAGAAATTTGAAATTTCCTAACACAGATCAAAACCCTAATTCATCCAAATCAAATAAATGCAATGGGTGATTTTCTTAAAAACAACTAGGTTTCTCAATTTGAAATTTGACATTAAAACCCTAATTAGTCGACTAGGTTGGATGAAATTGATGATTTATTCAAAAATTAACCGGATCACCTTAAAAAGGGTAAAATGGTCAAATGCATTGAATGAAATTTGATTATTTATTCAAAATTGAATGGATAACCCTGAAAATGAATTAAACTAATCAAATAAATTGAATAAAATCAATTGATCAAACGGATCGAGTGAAATGATGATTTATTCAAAATCGACCGAATTGTCCTAAAAATAGGTAAATTGGTCAAATGGATCAGACGAATTTGATGATTTATTCAAAATTGATAAGAGTGCCCTAAGAACTAATCAAATGAATTGAATGAAATTGGTGATCTATTCAAAATCGACTAAATTGCCCTAAAATGGGTAAACTAGTCAAATGAATTCAAAATCGATTAGGTTGCCCTAAAAATGAACAAATTGATAAAATGGATTGGATGAAATTGATGAATAGAATGGTCCAATGGATTGAATGGAATTGACAGCTTATTAAAAAAAATTAATCTATCCATTGGTAGTTTCAAAAATTTATTGCGATGCATTAGTCTATGAGCCTTCTAATATCAAAATTTGGCCTCAATTTATTTATTGTCTCAACAGTGAGGAAATATTTGTGAATTTGTTCCAATTAATGTCCTTTACGCCAGGGATTTTTACCAATTTTGATAAAGTGGCCAAAAAGTGATTATTAGACGCTCATATTCCAAAGATCGCTATATGAAAATGATCGGATCCTACCTTACCTTATGCACTACCCCTTTGGATGGTACAAAAATATAAACGTGCAAGTCTCCTTGGATTAAATATTCGAAACACAAGGCGGTTTAGTCCTAACGTGGGATCCCCTAAATGGCATTCCCTTTCTATGGTTTATGCGTGATGCCAGTTTATTAAAGCAGTAAAATATGCAATTTGAAATGAAACATGACCTAAGGGACTCTTTATTTGCCAGGGTAAGCCTAAAATGAAATGTATTTATGGTACCAATGTGAAGTATTTAATTTAAACGTGTCACATCAAATAGGGTAGGCTCCTAGGGAGTACCATGCCGGGACTCCTATTTTCTAGGGCTTATGAGTGCAATGAAGACAAAAACCAATAAAAGTTAGTTCAATCAGATAAATACACATAACACATAATACATTGTAGCAAATCAATACAAAGAGATAAATCAATAAAAAAAAGAAATAGAGGGGTTGGATCCCTCCCCTCGTGAATAGTGTCCCTAATAGGGTAAGACAGACTCTATCCTAGGTAAACTATCATGGATGCATGAGGTATTGGCCCACTAATGCATCTAGTCTCGACAAGTTTTAGGTCCCCGAGCCTTCAGACTTGGAAACCAAAGGTCATCAATCCCAAGGTTCTTTGTCGGTGGCTCGAGCGATTCCCCAGACATTGCTACGCACACGTCGTGTTACGACTACATGTCTGAGTGAATCTATCAAAAATTCTCAACCTTCGACTAAAAGCTAAAAGCTATTAACCTAAAGCTTAAAGCGGAAGATTAAGTGACCCCTTGGATCATGCTACGCACACGTCGTGTCGCGATCACACGTCCAAGTGGGTCGCCTAATCCTAATAGGGTGGAGTGGCGTGACAAGCCACTAAAAGAAAAATAAATGAGGGGTAAAAAATTAAAACGTATGCACGTATGCTAGTGCTCGTTTGGAGGGGAGAGATCGAGAACCAACGCGAGGCTCTAGGGTAATGTCCCCCACCCAAATGCAATGCAAATCGCGGGATCACATAGATAAACCATTCATCCATCAAATCAATCGTACGCAAATGTGTGAGGGAGTGAGTTGATACGCGCGAAATGTAAAACCCCTAAAACGAAAACATGCAACCCTAAACATCCAAATGCGATATATGAAGAGGTTAAAAGAAGAAAAAGATTGACTAAATCAAATTTGCTCGGACTCTCTAAGTCCCCAGTGGAGTCGCCAGCTGTCGCGCCCTATTTTTATAAGATAAATATAAATGGTTTAAAAAAATGAATTTTGGATTTTGAAAAAATTGATTTTTGATTTAAAAAGAAAATGGGCCTAAATGGGGTTTGAAAGTGCGACGATTTTGGGCCCAAATTTATAGTTTAAAAAGGGTTTTTTGAATAAAAAATTGGAGCCGCCACTTGGTATAGAGTTAAGGTGTACCAAGTCACCTAAAATGAGTTCTCAAAGGAAAAAGTAAAAAAAAAAACCCCTTTTAAACGACTCCTAGTCTACAAAAATCAAAGGAAAGGTTCGGGAGTCACATTTGACGAAGGAGAAGGCAAGGATAAAAATCTAAGGCACCCCTTCGACCTAGCCAAGGCTAGTTACATGATTTAGTCAAAAATTTTCTCATTTTAATCTAAAGATTTATCACATTTGGATGTACTATATGAATGCAAACCCTAGACCTAGGGGGACATCGGGGGGCAAAATTTCTCTTCAAAGCTTGAATGGTGCCAATCACATTAATTGTGATGCCCAATAATGATCTTTTGGAGAAGTCACGAATAATGCAAAAATATGATACTCTAAGAAAAGGAAAAGGATAAAATAATTATAGAAATATACGTGTCTTAAAGGAATGCATCATGTCGGGTACGGGGGACTAATGTTCGTGACTCAATTTTCCCTTTTAATAGAGGGAATACGAGCGTGCTAAGGCTAGAAAGCCAAACTCGTCCATATCCCATATTCAAGGGGTAATCTCTAGTCTAATCAGGCAAAATGCACTAATCTACCCCTTAATTTCCTAAATGAGATGCAAATCTAAATGTTATATATACATAGGGGTAAGGGATATTTTATTAGAGGAAATATTATGTGAAAATGATAAAGATCCTAAAAATGGAAAAATATGCATAAAGTATAATGTTATCATACAAACATGATCTAGCAAGGGAGGTCCCTAAGGGTCTAGCATTGGACTAACCCATGTCTATGAATCCTCGCTAGCATTGGACTAGTGGGAAATCGGAACAAAGAGCCACAACTAGCGTTGGACTAGTGTGGTGACGGTAAAGAAATCACAGCTAGCATTGGACTAGTGTGATAACATGCATTTATTACAGTCTAAAATATCAGATAAAACATAATAAAGCAAATAAACACGTAAATCACATAAGACACATAGCACATAGGCATGATATCTAGATGCACGTCCTAAGAAAGCGGTAACACATAGCACATAGGCATGCAAATCACACACAGCAAAAAAACAAAACAAATAATTCCCTATCTATTACATTAGGGAGGCCCTACTGCAATCTAAAAGGGGGAAATGGAATAAGTAATTAAAATAAATACCTAACTATTACAAATTTGGCATTCAAGTGCCTTACAAATGATCAAAATTGAACTAAAATAAAGATACCAAAACTAAAGCCAATAAAAAATAATAAATATAAAACACTTTCAATAAGCATGCAATTAAACATGTAAAGTCACATAGGGCACGTAGGATCAAATCAAGTGAGAAATAAGGGTCAGGGTGTACATCCCTTGAGTTGAGGCCCCTAATGAAGTGAAATGACTTATTTACCCTCCAAAAATAATAAAGATGTCAAGGTACCATTTTAATTGAGAAAATCAAAGAAAGTATGCAAACACAAGCTCACTTGGTCAGAAAAGCCCTTAAAATTATGAATTAAATGCAAATCAAACAAAGGATGGTGGCTAATTGAAGTAAACAAGCAATGGAGTTGCCAAATTAGGGCGGCCAAGGACCCAATTGTAAATATTAGAAAGTTTTTAGGGCCTGATCAGGATTTTCCAGGACTTTGGGGCTAAATTGTAATTTTTGAATGTTATCATCTTCTTCACCGAGAAACTGAAGCAATCATCAGTTAGCATTTCCGTTGTTGTTGATCAACAATACCAGAGATTTGTTTCAATTCCAAACCAACGAAATCCACCCAGAACATACAAAAACAAAATTCATCTCCTATCGCTGATTCGGATTGGAGCAAGAAACAGAGAAACAAAACAAAACATCAATTCATCAAGATTTCTCAAATGTAAGGAAGTAAGCTCACGGACTTATCCGCCTTCTCACAAAAATGCAGATGAATCATTTTCCAGGAAGAATTTTCAATCCGGCATTTCATCGAACATTAAATAGACATTAAAATTTCACTGCCCTCTTTGCTAAATTGAGTTTATAATCTGCCCCAAAATTATCAAAAACCAGAGATTTCAATCCAGTCAACACAGGAAGCGCGTATGTACCAAAATCCTTGGACAATCAGCATAGAAATTGAAATAACAACTTCAGGGAAAACATGCTTTGACAGAAAACTGAAGTGTAAAGGAAAAGGTTACCTTCCATTGGCTTCTCACGGTGACAATTGGCGGGCGACAGTGGCGGATTCCGACGAATTTGGTGACAATTCTGATTCTTCCCGTAGCTAATTTCCTTCTTTTCCTTGCTTGCTTCACTCTCAATCAGCCCGAGGTTTCCATTGCTTTTTCTTTGTTTGATTTCTTGCTTTTCCTAAATTTCTCTAAGCTGTCCGAGGCCCTCTCCCAATTTTCAGATTTTCCTTTTCTTCCTCTGTTTTCTTCCAACCCTCCATCCGCCACCCCTGTTTTCTTTTCCTTGCTCCACCTCTCCTTTCTCCGTTTTTACTTCAGCCTTTCGCTCTCTTTTCCTTTTGTTCTTTATTTTTCCAGATTTTCCCTACTCTTGCTCTCTCTCGTTTGACCCCGAAGTTTGCCCCCTCCAAATTCCAGATTTCCCCGTTGCCTTTCTTTCCTCTGTTTTTCCTCCAACAAAGATGAAGCCTCCTCTATTTTCCCTCTTTTTGTTCCCTGTTCCGCCGCCCCCTTTTCCTTCCCTCTGTTTTTCTCTTTTCTGTTGTTTTTTGTCGAAGCTTTCATGCCCAAAACCTAGCCGTTCTTTTTCTCCAGCTCACTCCCTTGCGTTGCTCTCCTTCAATCTCCCTATTTTTTTGATTCACCCCCCCCCAAATCTCCCTTCTAATTTTCCCCTGACCGAAGCTCCCTCTATTGCTCCCCCTCAAAAAAAATTTTTCGTTCCCTCTCCTCGGCTTTTTCTTTTTTTCCCCCAGCCGGCTCCCCCAAATCCTTTCCTTTTTTATTCTTTTATTTTTTGTTTCCCCCAAAATTCCTTAAGCCACCAAGTGTCTAGACACCTAATCCCTTAGGTGTTGTGTTGTCTAATATCCAAAGGGACACTTGTCCCTATTGCATATTCTCCATTTGTCTAGCATGCAAACTTCCACCTATTTCACACATTATTTTGTATTTTTGTATTTTTCATTTTTCCCTTTTTTTTTGAAATTTAGCATGAAGACAAAAATAAATAGATAATAAAATAAAATGAACTAGAACAAAATAAAATAAAATAAAATAAAACCCTAGAATTGCAGCAAAATTAAATTAATTAAACCAATAAAGTTAAAAAATCAAAAATTTGGTGTCTACACTAGTTTTAGCTGAACATGTTTGGAAGAGGTTGTACTGCCATAAATGCATCAACCATCTGATAAAGACAAGAAAGTAAACTATTTGAAATAACTGAGAACAACTACAAACATTTTAGCCAATCACTTGAGTCAGATAAGAAAAGAGAAACTTAAAAAACTTAAAACAAGTGGAAGCACATGGTTTGACAAAACCCAGCATATACAACATTGATGGCATTTAGAAATGCTCCACAAACTAACAATTAAAAAACCTGCTGTTTTAGGGGAAAAATAACTATCTCTAGTACTAGCATAATGGATGATAGAAGGCAAAAAGTGTCGACTAAAATTACAATCAGTTGGAAAATATATACTAATTGAAGCCTTTCCCACATACAATGAAGGGGGAACGGAAAGGAATAATGGAGGAAGTGACGAACAAAAGCAGGACATTTCTCAGTATAAACATTCCACAAGTTTCTTAGATGGTTTGTTCTAGACACACTGCTATAACATAACTTTCCTTTGGTCTTTGAATCTTTGTTAGCCAGCAGGTTTAAATCCAATGTTCAAGCTCACATCAATGAGAGGTTCCGACACTAAAGATATGCACTTGCAATGGTGTGTAACTTTTAAATTAGATAACGCAAACATCTTATTGGGAAAAGAAATGAGCACCAGTTCGTAATATGATACATACTCACTACAAGAAATGAGCACCAGTTCGTAATATGATACATACTCACTACAAGAAATGTGCACCAGTTCGTACTATGATACATACTCACTACATAGTGTTTTTCTTACTCTTGGAAGCTCAAGACATGATTATTGCAAGGACAATTATAAAGACATAATCAAATTGAGCAGAACCACCATGCCAAGGTATGCATGTTAGCTGTATATACACATATATACAAATCTATACAAGTATACATGCTAGCTGCACATGTAGACACACACGAATATGCCTGCAGGACTGGATACATGTTAGTTGTATATATACATGCATATCTATAGATGCATTTATATTAGCTATATACACATTTTAGTGCAGTTTGACAGCTTGCAAGATGGCCAGCGAAGCCATGTTATCATGAGGGTGCGCAATTGACCCACCCCCTTTAAATTTTGGAAAAATCCTAATCTTTTGGTGTCCTATAATTATTTTAATTATGCTTTAAATTAGATATGATTAGTTGTTTTTACATCCTCAAAACCACAAAAATTATGTATTGTAACCTCTCAAACAAAAAGTGAGGGGCAGCCACTAAGAGTTAAATATATTGAAATCCAATGTATCACAAGAAAAAAGTCAAGAAAAAATAGTAATTAAAAAAATAGATAATTTAGGCATAAAATATCAACCCACCATGATGGAGTAGGAGCAATAATTAAGGAACGCATAGATGAATATAACTGATGCTTTTAAGAAAGAAACAAGCTAGTTATATGGAGAAGAGTAAATGGACAGAGAGAAAAGACTTGGATACTGTGTAACAAAATGCACTTAAGATGTTTCTTTGTCTTTTTTTTAATTTGAATTACTCCTTCCCCTTATCATTATTTTATTTTGGTCAATTAGCAACTAAGTTTTACTTGGACGATTTTTGATTGTATATCTTATTTATTTATTAAACAGTTTACAATTCAATGGGTGACCGATTACAAATTAATTTGTGTAATACTAGTACTCATGATGCAGCTAATTGCTATAAAACTTAAGATGCCAAATTTACTTTC
Organism: Coffea arabica; assembly: GCF_036785885.1. Taxonomy (NCBI): domain Eukaryota; kingdom Viridiplantae; phylum Streptophyta; class Magnoliopsida; order Gentianales; family Rubiaceae; genus Coffea; species Coffea arabica. The sequence continues at coordinate 32,659,954 of NC_092313.1, forward strand.
GTTCAAGCAACACTAACATGAATAATGCAAGAAATTACTTTGAATACTAAGACAAATTAAGCACATTATATGTATTATGATTAGCCAATCTGATTAACCACTCACTCATATTACATTAATTCACAAATCATATAACTAATTGCTAAATCAATTTTGTATGTGTGGTTATAGGTACTACTGAGATAGTTGCTTTAAACGCTCAAATGTTCCATTACTCTACCGTAGAAGATTGCAACCCTTGACTTCAGGTCCTAACTCCTTCACATTATAGATGGCCAAAGGTACACGTTGAAAGAAATAAACATCCACTAAGATCAAATGAAAGCTGCTCTTCCTTAATAGTTAAAAAAAAATCAAAGCTTCTCTTGAACATTCTCCATTCCAAGGAGCTATCAAAGAGGAAAGACAATTAGCTACACTTGGGTTTTACAACAACAACAAAATTTGAAAAAATAATCTTGTTGTTGTCCATATTATGAATCAAAGGATTCGAACTCAGCTTTTTATAGGGTCATTTAAGAATTATTTTGTCAATACTTGAACCAACATGAGGAATTCATGATGAAAAAGGCAATAGTCTGTTACCTCATCAATCGCTGCAGCACGGGCTCGGCGATGTCTTTCTACCAATTCAGTTAGAACTTCAATAATCCGCTTTTTAACTTCACCTATTAGCAAACGCCCAGCTCCATATTCCTGAAGAGAAAAAAACACAAGTTTTAAGGTGAAGCTAAACATCCATCGCCTATGGTTTCTGAAAATGCAATTTCAAAATTAAGCTTTGGCCAGAAGAACAGTAATAGATGGCTGCTTACCCTCTTAATATGTTCCAGTTCAGCATCATCATCAAGAAAAAACTCAAGATACTTAATGGGTATATCCACCTGAGAGAGATAGAGAGAGAGATCGATCAGGACACATATATATAGGTACAAAATAATCAATTGTGAAAACAACCATAACCCGTAGGTCACTAACAAAACCCATACATACAAGATGTATCTGAAGAAGAAAAGTTGCATATGGATGTCATAAAAATGATTTCTTAATAGGTTGGAACTTGGGAAGATAACTACAGTTACCAGTGTTTTGAAATCCAGAATAGGCAGGTCATTCTAACTGGTTAGTTCAAGAACTGGATGACCAGGCAGTATGAATATATGTTACAGCAAGAAAATACAAAAAAGAAAAAGAAAAACAGTCAAACTAAGTCAAAACTGCTAAACCACGCCGACCGACCAGTTGAATCGCTGTGCATAGTGTAGGCCCACATTTTTGGGTTTTCTGACTTTTCACGTGCATACGTCATTAGTCGGATCCATTGTAGGAACTATTCATAAACAAAAATGCATGTTCCCTAGCTTTATTTTATTTTCTTTTTAAGTTTTTCTTTCTTTTATTTATGTAACTCCATTTAACAAATTGAATTTAAAAAAAAAAACCCAAAAAGAGAACAGACTAAATAAATGAAGAGGAGCAACACTTCTCAGAACAAACCCCACTACCTCACATTCTTTTCAGCTCCTGTGCTCCTTTGAATGAGAGGTGATGTCAATTTGTTGGGATCTTATTATAATGAAAGATTTTAAATCCTATAATTGGCTAATTTACTTTGAGAAATGAGAGTTTCAAACAACTATGAGTTGAACTGTTTAACTTGATTTTCTATTTGTAAAATTCATCATTTTAACTATTTTCCTTATTTTTCAATAATTATAATCACTAACAGATTTTTTTCCCTGACTTTTCATGAATGTTGTTAAAGTTCATTATAGGGGATTTAGCAATTTCCAAATTGTTCTTCGTTATCCCAGAAGTCATATTGAAAGTTTCAAAACTTTGGTGAATTTTCTAACTAATTGTCGTTCTGTACTAGCATAACAAGGTTCTTAACACTGCTCAACGGAAGTCTGATTGGAGGCTTAGAATTATAGCCAGTTAATGGATGTGATTCATTTCCGTCCTTGCTAGTCTGGTTAATGAAAATCCCTGACAACTATTTAATAAGCAAAGTCACCTCAAAGGGGAAGGAAACTCTCATGGTTACCACCCACGGGGGTTAGCTAAACTGGGTGCCCTTTCTACCCTTTTTCGGGGGAAAGATCAGTTAATGTTATTGTGGTTTTGAGAAGAAATTCTATCATCTAAAAGCTACTCTAAGTTGATTAAAAACTAGTAGCTCTATGAAGGAAGGCAAGATCAGATAGTTCCACCTTTGATATGAAATTAAGTTATGGATATAGTGGGGAGAAGAATGATCAGAAGTACACACTCCTTTACCTAATTTTTTAAATCATTTTTCACTCTGCTAGCCTCAGTTGCACAGATGCTAGAGCAAATACAAAGAAGTTTTGTAGGATGCAATGATGCAGGAACAAAATTCCCATCTTTTGCAAATACAAAGAAAATGTGTAGTAATAGATTTGCATGAATAGACATGTATCTGTGGGTATTTTCAACTAACATTTATGAAAATGCTGATTACCAATTTTGTTCCATTTCATTGTAACAAAACTCCATACAACAGCCTACCAATTTCCATTGTCTTATTTGGTAGACATCAACAATAGTAAAACAGAAAAAATAGATACCACAACACAACCTCCAACTAGCAACTTCAAGTTCTTCATCTCATTATCAAAATTTTCCAGTTTTGAGAGCACAACATCCAAATATGAATATTCTTGAATGGGTTGGCTCACAAATAGTTATCTCGATCTGGTTCATCTCTGTAAATGGGATTACATCATGAAAAGAACCCACATTCATCTTTTTCACACACAAAATATAACATTCCCTTAGATGGCCTTTTTGACTCAACAATATTTACCTTCGCCTACCTTCAATAATTATACATCTTGTACTGGTATCGAAGATCTCTAGCTCCATTTCCCCCGTTGGCTGGTCAAGAGCTTGAGGAAGACATCATCATATGGTTCCTTAATTTCCCTTCAATATTTACACAAAAAAATGTATAGTTCACATTTTTACTTTAAATCCTTGCAATAGACCCTATAAGAATATATTGCATCTGCAAATTGCAAATGGTTAAAATTTTACCTTTGCCGGCTTGCAACCTCATTTGATTTGTCTCCTATCTTCGTCAGCTTCTTGTTGCTATGTTTCTTGCAATTTTGGCCGAATACCCACAACAGCATGGCATTTTTATTAAGGTGTGAAGGGCACAACAGGTATATTTGGTAAAAGTTTGTATTAAAAACTTATTTTTCAAAAGAAACACTCGTCTTTCCCATGGATGTAATACAAACACGTTACATTTGACAATTTCTGTCGATGATTCACCTTTTTTAAACCATGATGTACCGACGCGTATGATATGAAATCATAAGGGGTGTTTTTTGTATGATAGCTATACCACAGGGAGCTTTTCTGTTTTTAACCCTTTACTTAAAGATGCAAATTTTTTACTTTTAGTATTACTAAGTTTAATTTAAACAAAAATAACTTTTGTCAAATTATAAGTAAATTACATTACTCAAAGTGTAAATTTTTATTTCTGACTAAAACTTACTATTTCAGACATATACTTACTAATTTTAATTAAAAACTTACTAAAGCTGATATTTAAAAAGATGCTAAAAAACTTGATGTGTCACTAAAATTAATAGAAACCTACAATAGTAGGTTATCCTAATATCGTTACCATAACTATAGACACTATAGCATTATATCAATGATTCAATGGATGCTTAAAGTTGGGTCATTTCCATATTATAGTTCTAAGAACAAATTAAAAAAAAGGAATTAATAGTCAAGTAGACCATGGCCATGGAGAAAAGATGCAATTCATTAAGTTGGAAACATGTATATTGCACCACTAAACCTAAATTCTAAGCAAAGAAGACCAATGAAATTCTTTAAAAGTCTTATTCCACTTATATTAGTATTGGTAAAAATAGTGAAGACTTATATGGTATACAAACTTTATAAATTTCCTTTTGGATAAAAAATAAAAAACCCCTTGTGGTAAATCTAATTTACAAAAAAACCTCCCGTGGTTTCAAAATATACAAAACGACACTTCATGCTTTGAACTATATTGTAAAGGTGACAGAATCTATTAAAATTAACGGAAATGACTTATTGGAACCTAAAAATAAATTTTTTTTACCTAATTTTTAACAAATATACTTGTTCTACCCCTTAGGCTCCAATTCTCTCTCTCTCTAGAGAATGAAACAAATGATTTTGTTGAACTGCCTTTTGCTTAATTATATTAGGACATTTTTGTCATTTCGTCCATCTCCTTTAATTTTAATGGATTTCGTCACCTTTACAATTTAGTTCAAAGTATGAGATATTGTGTTGTATGTTTTGAAACCATGAGGGGGCTTTTCTGTATATTTGGTTTACCACATGAGGCTTTTTTGTTTTTTACCCTTTCCTTTTTCATATAGACATCTTTAGTTGTTTTTACTTTGATCTTTTTTTTTTGCTTTCTTTTTTGTTCAAGATATTTTATTTAGATTTTCTGATTTCTTATATCCATGCTTTAAATTATTGTCTAACCTAGTGTGTAACACATAAAGTAACATCCTTTTCAAAATTAGCAAAATGATCTTTCTCTTTTTTGAGAATATTTGAAATAGTATAATGGATAAATTTCATATGAATTCTCAGTTTATTTCGTATCTGAAAAGGGTCAAATTTGTATTAAAGTATATAATTTCACAAGTTCATATAATTTATAATTTCAATATTATTTAGGTATGATTTTTATTACACTATGAATACATAGTTGAGTAGAATTTGTGAAAAATGAATACGTACTTGAGGAATTATAACAATGATTCTTATTATCTAAATAAAGGAGCTTAATAATAAGTCCCAGGAGGATTGAACATGAAAAAACCTAATAGGATATTAACCTATTAGTAGATATTAAAATCTTTATTTTCTTCTTAGTCTTGACGTTGAGGTAGTTGACACGAATAGCATTTGTGATTTATGGACTCATTCATTCTTTGGTTTTTCATTTTACAGACAACTCTTCCAGATTGACTATGAGATTTCTAGTTTGATTTTCAAACCCAACCAATTCCCCCTTATAAGGTTTTGAGTCTCCATTTGACTTATAGAAATGATTAAAAAAAACTCTACTACCTATGCAAAAAAAAATCCTTTTTACATTTATTAAAGATTTACTTTGGTAATTGTTGGGGCTATGTTGTTTAGTCTTGAGACCGGAAATTCATATAACTTTCAACTTTTCACTAATTGCTAATTCTGATAATATTGCTTGTGCACTTTTGGTTTTTATTATACAAAGAATAAGCATTTTGACTCCATATATAACTTTGAATTTTCATTCTCACTATCCCCTTGCACTTTTTTTTTCTCCTTCCATTGGTAAAACATTTTAAAAGGATTGAAAACTAAAAATTTACCAAGAAACAAAGATGAATTAAAAAGTTTGGAAATCTCAATAACTTGACACCTAATAATCAGTGCATAAACTCCAATATTTTCCAAGCCAAACGCTAATAGAAGATTCGGAAAGTCCAAAAGCTAAGGAAGATTTATCTCTTTTCAATTTTTTATTTATATATACCAAATTTTTTCAAATAATATTTTGCTTGATCATAAACACATTTTCCAACCCACCTTTTCATATTCTCAATTATCTTTTTATCTCACATACATCAGATCACAAAAAGTGTTACAGTAATTATTTCAAATAATATTCCAAATAATACTCTATCCAAACAAACCCCTAGTTATCATAAAATTTATCCTAAATACACTGTGCAATCAAGAAAGCTCACATACAACTAATTCTTTGAGAGGATTATATACCAAATTTAGGAATTTTTTTTAGTATTTAGAAGAAAAATCAATTAGAATAGTAGACAACATAGAAAGCTTCCATTTTTAATCATGATAGAGCATGTGGAGATTCACTATTTTCATCTTGGATTGTTCCTGCTTTCTTCTTGACTCTTTGTTTTTAATATATAATTTAGATCCTACATGCACTTATGCCCATTTCTAAATGTTTTATTGCATACTGTCAGAATAACTTGTAATCAAGTATAACCTTACTTTTAATAGTAACAGTCTTGGACATTACAACACCATTGAAATCTTCTCGTTGTCATGTTCTTTAGTTCTTCTAGTAAAAAGTCATAAGGCTTGTATTTTTAAAAAATGATTTCATTGTCATGTTTTTGGTTTTATAGTAAAAGTCATAAAACTTGCTGTATATATGATGTATATACGATTTTCACCATGCTAAAAAATATAAGTTGGTTATACAAAAAAGTTAAAAGTTTGATGAATTATCTATATCCTACATACATTAATTGAAAAGCCTTAGTTGTTACAAAAGTTAGTTTTTGCAAATGATTTGTTATTTATTGAAATTTAGAGTTTTCAATAGATCATATTTTTCAATCTAGTAATAGGCAAAATGATTAGAAGGTTTCCACAACATCACATGTTCTTCAACCTGAAAGAAACTAATTTACATGCGAAGATGTATACCAAACTATTCTAACACACTCTTGTATGCACTATCAATTTATAATTGTCATGACGCCCAAACTATTAATATATAATTACATGATGTCATAATAAGTAGTTTTTTAACTCTTGAATTTTGATTGTCAAATCTTGATTATTTGCAAAGTTATTAAATTAAAGTTTAGAAGTTGCAATGTAGATAAGATACAACAATATGTTATATTACTAAAAATCACATAAAAATCAAGTTTGGAAGATAAAACCTAGATAGTATATGGAGGATGAAGATGTGATATCCTTCTACTTCATCTTTTTCTTCTTTAATCTCATGAATCTTCCTCTACGTGATTTGAATTCCTATTGATATAGACTCTCATTTGAATACTTGTATTTTAGAGCTTCAATAGCTAACAGTCCACCAGCAAAAGTTGGAAGAGAGAGAGAGAGAAAGAAAGTATTTACATTAAGAAGAGTTCTTAAACTAGAGTTATGATTATATTACTAAAGATCATGTAAAAATCAAGTTTGGAAGATAAAATTTGGAAGGTATATGGAGGATGGAGTGATATACTTCTACTTCATCTTTTTCTTCTTTAATCTTGTGAATGTTCTCCCTCCACATGATTTGAATTCCAATTGATACAGACTCTCATTTGATACTTGTACTTTAGAGCCTCAATGGCTAACAATCCACCAGCAAAAGTTGGAAGAGAGAGAGAGAGAGAGAGAGGGAGAGCAAGGAAGTATTTACATTGAGAAGAGTTCTTAAACTAAAGTTATGGGACCCATAATACAAACTTGGTCACTGACGGGTTTTTGATATAAGTACAAGTTTAATTCCAAAATACATCTTTTTGACTGCAAGTATACAGGTCAAATAGTAGTTTAGAGCATATATCGGGTCGATCTCAGAAGAAACAAATATTGCAAGTACTAGGTCCTTATCAACAAAAACAAAAGAAATCACAATTACTCACTAATTTAACTAGATAACTGCAAGATAGCAATAGAGAAAACTGACTAAATACTTGAAGCTATGGTATAGAATCCACTTATGGCACAAATGATACAAATGAATAGATTTACCTCTTGTTACTACTTTTGTTTAACTAGGGATTTATTTCCATATTTATCAAAACTCACTCTGATGATGTAGTGGCTTAGACTAGCCTAGTTTTCTCTGTTCTCATAGTGAATAATTAAATCTACCCTTTTGTTCTTCATGAAATGCAAAGATAATCCACGTAAGTGCACCTATATTCTCATGAGTCTACTCCTTAAGTTCCATTTATGTTGTTTCTTCATTATTACTAATTTTCATTGAGTAACAACAATTAAAAACTTTCTAATGGTGATCAAGCAATGACAAGTGATAAGCACGCATAAATGGACAAGTTAATACAAGAGATAACAAGTGTAAATCATATTTAACTCATATTAAGTAACCACAAACTTCATCTACTCCCTAGATCTAGAAATTTAGCTACTCACGTTAAAAGAACATAATTTCATTGCATGAACACATATTGAATCACAAGGAAAGAGACAGATAGAAAAAGTTTAGCCAAGATCTTCTATTTTTTCAACAAATGAGTTGTACAATGAATTCTCCAAGTGTTTCTTACAAGTTCCTAACTAAAGAGAGTTAGAAAAAGCTATAACTAAACTCTCTTCCTAATAACTAATAGTAACTCTCCCTCTCTTCTCTCCTCAATGATTCTTACATATATAATGTTAAGAGAGTCAAAAAGTGCCAAAATGAAATAACATAAAACCTCCTTTGCACTTCCCTAAAGATTCTTGAGCATGTGTAGCCAAAATTCTGTGCTGGAATTGAGCTGGAAAGAAGTGTGAATGCAGGGTAAGTTGCAGAACAAGTTGCAGAAAAACAGCAAAAATACGCGACCTATGAATACGCAACATGAGCTCGCATTTTCAGTTCAGTCACATTTCCTTACTTCTTTTCTACTCCAATTCACCACTAAGACCGCAAACAAGATGTCCATATTGTTTTCATGCATTTCACCAATAATACTTGCATTAGATGCTCTATTTCCCTTCCAATTCATCGTTAAATCAGGCACTAGTGACGCTTAAATGAATTCGTCTCGATCCAATGTTTAAATCGTGACTCAAATCCTGCAAATATAACCACATTTGCACGTTACTCTGCTCAAACGAAACTCGCAACAATTAGAGACTTAGACAGCAAGTTACACCTTAAAAACCCTAATTTATACAAAAAAAAAAATAAACATATAATGCCACTAATAAACATATATAATAAACACTTATCAAATTTTTCCACACTTAAATCATTACTTGTTCTCAGACAATAAGAAAAATCATCAAACAATGATTTAAGAAATGAAATGAATCAAGTGAACTTGAAATTCAATCTCTCTCAACTTGGCAAGCTTTCATTATGCAACCTTTCATATTACCTACAATATTTATCATATCATATTAAAAAGAGATAATTATACCCAAAATTCAACCAAACAAATTTAAACTCTCTATCTCACCTAATTTCTCAAATTACCAAATTATATAGTCACTTTGGAGATTTTCTTCCTTCAAAATGAGATGTTTAACTTCACAAACCTTAAAAAGGGAATTTATTCACTTTCTTTTGACTTTATTTATTCCTAAATTGTGAAAATGTCTTTTGATGTGAAGATCAACATTTTTAGATGAAAATCCCGGTTACTCAACACTCCTAATTCAAATACCTTTTTACGCGAAAGTCGACATTTGTAGATGAAAATTCCCGATTACTCAGTACAAGAATTTATTGGAGCTTTCTCTTTTTTTTTTTGGGCAAATTTCCCTCAATAAAGTAAACATTAAGAAGAAAATAACTCAAGCAACTATATAAATCAATTACTTTTAAAAGTAAGTAAGATGAGTGATCTCATTTATCAAGCAAAATTTTAGACATAATTTTTTCTATTTTACAAGGTATACTTTCTCGCATGCAATAGTTCTAATCACATAGTAATTGCTTTCAAGTCAAATGAAAATTGAATTTTCAAATTACCTAAATCATCTCACCGACATAGGAGAGTTTGACAAAAAGGACATGAACTTAATGCACTTGTGGCAAAATATGAAAAACTAAAAGCAAATTTGAAAATTTGGACAAGATGTTGAAAAAATTTTGATAGAGTTTTCCCTTAATACTGGATAAAACTCCCCGCCAGCAAACCCAGAAATCAACGATTCCAAGCACAAGATAGATTTCCAGCATCAAGTCTAAGCATTTCAAACCATATAAGCATAAAAGTAACCCCTACTTCACACCATATCTCCTCCCCCACACTTAACATACACATTGTCCTCAATGTGTAGGGAAAAAATAACAAAAAGTAAGAACAACTTACTTTCCAGTTCAATAGCTGAGATTCAGTTCAACCATGATTCACTAACCATCGATGAATCTACAACCAACATCTACTAATACTGCCACAAGTCCAAATGCAAAAGCATAAGTTCAAATTAAACTCCTACAATGAAAATGTTTAAAAGAAAACTACAAGGAAATATGGAAGCAAAAGTGAGAAAAGCATCGAGAGGTCGGCTAGTCTTCTCCTTGCTCATCACAATCTAAGCGCAAATGATCCTGTATATGACATGTGCGAGCATCAATCTGGGCCAACTGAGTCTCTATGTCATCAAGTCAACTAAAAAACCTCTCAATTTCATAGGGAAGAGGATGGAGGTGGTCAAGTTGAAGTGGAAGGCCTGGTTTCATCTTGACAAGGACATGCACTCCATCATCTCTCCCTCCGAGATGGAACAATGTGATTGTGGAAATGCCCATCCCATGGAGTGTAGAGACCATTAACTCTTCACCAGACCGAATAACTACACGAGCGACTCCAGTCAAATTAACTCCCATGCACTCAAAAATGAGGAAAAGGAGACGGGGAAATCCAAGCTTAAAAGAGGTAGTATGTCTCCTTGTCGTTGTTCTCGTATAACTGATGATGATATTCGGGAGCGGAATGTGGGGGTAAAAGGACTTCCGAATGTGAAACATGTGGTCCAAAAAATAAATGTCACTTTTTCGGACCTCTATATGACCACTCTTCTTCGGGATCATATTATGTGCCATCATATAGATAATGAGGCAAGGACAAGTGTCAAAGACATTAGCAACCAAAGTCTTTTTTCTTGAGGAGCAGAAAGGTTGGTACTCAATGTCGAAACGAGACATAGCTTGTGAGGGATCCCATCTCTTATTGGGTGCAGTGAATCTTTTCTTCAAATTGACAGTCGGGCTATCGCCATTGCAACCTAATATCCGAGATAGGAGATCACGAGTAAGTAGTATTCGAGTACCGTGGATCCAAGAGCCCATCATCTCCCCACTATGACTTGCCTTGTTGACTATATTAGCATAAAACTCACGCATCAAATCCGAATAGTAATGAGGAGGCAGAGAAAGAATTGTGCCCATCAAAGTTGGTTGAATGCCTCCATGATATGATAAGCCGTCTCGATCTCCGGATTGATGTGCTTCTCAAAGATGAACTGTAAATTTGCATGCTCTTCATGCCACTCCTGATTCTTAAGAGTCGTGAACCTAACACTATCAAAAATTATAATTTCAGAGCAGCAGGACATGCTCCCACTTTGACGCCTCACCATTGGTTGGGTTGACAGAGACCTTTCTTCCTCACTCTCCTCTATTGTCTCACTCATTTCCATCTCCTCACTCCTTTCACTCTTCTTACTCTCATGAGAGGAAGATGATTCACGAATAATAGCCCTTCAACCTCTTACTATAGTGCCTAAACAAAGAGAAATTACAAATATCTTTATATATCAGGCTAAAATTAGTATACTTCACACATAATACAAGAAGTAATTCTTATAAAACACCTAAAGAAAAATCCTTTCACTTATATATTAATCGTAGACATTTTGTAAAATCACCATTCATGTATAAGGATTAAAATTGGCGTAAATAACCACAAGTACACATCCTTATGTCATAAAGAATCAATTAAACATTCAAAAATGTCTGAAATTATAACATTAAAGACATGACATTAAAAATGCGAAAAATTTTGTTAAAATTACCAATTTATTAAACTGGACAACAATTAAGGTCAATTGAGTGACTTTAACAATAATCATGTTTATAGCAAGCCTAAACTAGCAACAAATAATCTATATTTAACCATAAACATGATTAAGAAAAATTATACCCAATAATTACAAAATTCATCAAAATTACTCTTTACAAACAATGTACATACTAATAACATCATCAACCAATCAACTTTTAGTTAAGAACATCAATGAAAGGAGCTCACTAACAATCCAAACTAATTTTTCAATTTTATCCAAATATAGCAAATTTAAAATTTTAACAACTAAAGAAGCATCAAGTTGCTACATTTGAACCGAAGAACTTGCTTAAATATCCTTAATAAGCAGATTAGAGGCCATTAACATCCATAATAATCATAAAAAATTCAAAATTAGAAGATTTCAGAAAATTCAGGAACTTGAAAAATGCCAACTTCTAAAATACAAAAATTCAATGAAGAAACTTATCTCAATCATGTAGAAGGATGTTTGGTGATGAAAATTATGTAAAAAACCCTATGAAAATCACCTCAATTGACCCTCAATTGATGAATTTAGAACCTATGAACCCTAACTTCCAATCTCCTTGAAACCAAATTTTGGGATATTTTTCTTGGATTTCAATTGGTTAAAAAAATCTCTAAGAAGGTTAAAGGTGTTAAGTTGATGATTACTTACAAGGAAATGGAGTTAAAATGAGATGTTGTGAAGAGTGTGTGTGTGTGTGTATGAATTACGTAAGGTGAAAGAGAAGAAGAGCAAGAAGAAAAGAGGTTGTGTTTTCTTCTTTAAAACAAGGACCTAAAAACATGAACTCAAAACTCAAGCTAGAGCTTGCATTTTCCAGGTCACATTTTCTGCTATAAAATTACAAAATCCAATACATGAGCTGATGAAAATATGACCATAAGCTCATGTTTTCTGCTTTATTTTTATAGAAGACAATACGCGAGTTATTGAAAATGTAACCTTGAACTCACATTTTAAGCTTGCGTTTTCTATGTAAGTTTTGCCGAAGACAAAACGTGAGCTGTGAAATTGTGAGCTCATGCCACGTTTTCAGAGCTTGCATTTTCTAATATGCAGTTTTTTTGCAGAAATTTTTAACTTTTCAAAAATTACACACTTTACCCCAATTGCTCAAAATGTAGTCTAGATCATTCTTTTGTCAAAATGATCAATGCACACACATGTAAAATGATCAAAACATGCATTCTAACCCTCTTTAACAAATTAAAAACAGCAATTACTCAAATCGAAGGGTGGAGTTCCTTGATCAAAGTTTACCGTTTTCACCTCAAATGACCATCTTTGCTTTTATTTCCAATTCCTACAAATGAAAAACAACAAAACAACTTAAACACATGATTTAAATATAAAATTACACCAAATTAACATAAATCACCAAAACATTGGGTTGCCTTACCATTAGTGCTTTTGTTAATAATCGTTAGCTTGACTTTCGTCTTAAAGTTCTTTTAGTTTGAAGAAGAATCGCCTAATGGACAAGTGAGTCCCTTCGGGATGATTTCACCCACCAAATAGGGTTTCAACCTTTGTCCATTGACTTTGAACCTTTTATTTCTTGCATTTATGATCTCGACTGCTCCATAAGGAAATACTTGAAATATTTCAAATGGTCCCGACCATTTTGACTTGAGTTTTCTCGAAAACAATCTAAGGTATGAGTTATATAAAAGTACCTTTTTTCCAACCTCAAATTGTTTCGGGATAATAAGCTTATCATGCTAAAATTTGATCTTTTCTTTATATATCTTGACATTTTCATAAGCATTTAGTTGATGTTCTTCTAATTTGCTCAACTCAAGCAATTTTCTCCCATTTGTAAGATTAAAATTCATATTAATCGGCTTAATGTTCCAATAAGCCTTATGTTTAATCTCTACAAGTAAGTGACAAACTTTTTCATAAACTAAACGATACGGCGACAACCCTAAGGGTGTCTTAAATGCTGTTTGATAAGTCCAAAGTGCATCATCTAATTACTTGCCCAATCTTTTTGTGATTTATTCACCATTTTCTCCAAAATGAGCTTGATTTGCCAATTTGCTAATTTTGCTTGTCCTTTGGCTTGAGGGTGGTATGGAAGTGATGTCTTGTACCTAAAGCCATATTTGAGTAATAAGGAATCAAGTTATTTATTATAAAATTATTTTTCCTCATCACTCACTATGACTCTAGATATACCAAACCTACTAAAAATGTTCTTTTTAAGAAATCTAAGTACAACAAACAGTTGCCTTTATCCATTTAGAAACATAATCTACAGCTACTAAAATGTACTTATTATTAAAAGAACTAGAAAATGGTCTCATAAAATCCATACCCCACACATCAAATAATTCAATTTTTAAGAAAGTAGTGAGGGGCATCTCATTCTTTCTAGAATATTGCCGATTCTTTGACAAACATCATAACTTTTAACATATTCCCTAACATCTAGCTACATAGTTGGCCAACAAAACCTTGATTGCCATATCTTTGTTACAGTTTTTTAAGTACTAAAATGACTGCCCATTTCTAGATTATGACAATGATATAAGATATTACGTACCTCATTTTCGGGAATATATCTACGTACCATACCATCAGCACAATATTTATATAACAACGGTTCCTTTCAAAAATAACTTTTAACATCATACAAGAATTTTTTCTTTTGGTGATAATTGAAACCCTTTGGTATTACTCCACTTACCAAATAATTAGAAAAGTCTGCATGCTATGGAGAATTAACAAGTGTTAGGACAAATTCATCCAGAAAATTCTCTTTAATTGAAAGTTGGTTATCAGTAGAGATGTATTTTAGTCGCAAGATGATTCGTCACAAGGTTCTCCAATCCTTTTTTATCTTTTATTTTCACATCAAATTCCTGCAATAATAAAATCCATCGGATTATATGGGGTTTTGCATCTTTCTTATGTTGCAAATATTTAAGAGTCGAATGATCTATATAGATGATAACTTTAGATTCTATTAACTATGATCTAAAGCAAATATCACCATCAATAGCTTTTTTCCATAGTTGCATAATTGAGTTGTACTTTATGTAGCAATTTGCTAGCGCAATAAATCACATGCAACCTTCCTTCCCATCTTTGCCCTAGAACGACTCCTACCGCACAATCACTTGCATTACACATTAACTCGAATGGTAGCGGCAATTCTGATGAAGTCACAATATGGGCTAAAGTTAATTCCTTCTTCAACCTATCAAATGCAATCAAACATTTATTATCAAAATGAAAAGAGTTATCTTTATATAATAAATCACACAATGGTTTAGCTATTTTGGAAAAATTCTTAATAAATTGTCTATAAAATCCCACATGTCCAAGGAAGCTACGAATCCCCTTGACATTATTTGGAGGTGACATCTTCTCAATTACTTCTATCTTTGCATTGTCCACCACAATTCCTTTAGAGGAAATCTTGTGCCTTAAAAAATAATTTCTTCATGAACCATGAAATGACACTTTTTCCAATTGAGAACAAGATTGGTTTCTTCACATCGCTACAAAATTAATTCCAAATTATGAAGATAATTGCCAAATGAAGAACTAAACACACAAAAATTATTCATAAATATCTCCATAATTTTATCAATATAATCGGAGAAAATTACCATCATGACATTGAAATATTGTGGGGGCATTGCAAACACCAAATGGCATCCTTCGAAACGCAAAAGTGCCATAGGGACATGTGAATGTCGTTTTCTCTTTATCCTTAGGAGCTATAGCTATTTGATTGTAACCTGAAAATTCATCAAGGAAATAATAAAATTTATATCTGACTATATACTCTAATAATTGATCAAGAAAGGATAAAGGAAAGTGGTCTTTTCTAGTAACCATGTTGAGCGTTCGATAATCAATACACACTCTCCATTCTACCACAAGTCTAGACGGAATAATTTCATCATTTTTACCCTTGACTATGGTAGTTCCACCTTTCTTTGGGACAACATGAATTGGACTAATCCATACACTATCGGAGATAGGAAAGATTATACCTGCATCAAGCCACTTGATAATTTCTAATATTGCTACTCTTTCGTGTTTGGGTTGAGCCTTTTTTGCAATTTTACCACCGATTTGCAATTGTCCTCCAAGAGAATGCGATGCATGCAAATAGTAGGACATATTCCTTGAATGTCCAAGATGGTCCATCCAATAGCCTTTTTATGATTCTTAGAACTCTTAATAACTTTTCATGTTGTTCCCCCTCTAAGTAAGCACTAACAATCACCAGTAAAGTTTCATTAGGTCCAAGAAACTCATACCTCAAATGACTATGAAGTGATTTGAACCTAAACTTTGGAGCTTCTATCTCTGAAGATGATGGAAATTCTTTTTCTTGTTCAAAACTCTCATACATATTTCCTCTTCTATAAGGCGATTGAGCATCCAAATATTGGACCAATTCTTCAATTCCCTCATTATCTCCTTCTTGCCATCCTAAATGCATCAAACAAAACTCAAGAGGATCTAAACCAAGATTGACTTGACTTCTCTCTTGGGTTAGTTTATCGATAGTGCCAATAGCACAAGCATGATCGGCGAAAGAAGTGTATTTTTCTGTAGGGAAAATCATTCAAAATATCTCTCATATTTTACAAAATGACTTTTTTCGTTCCCCACTTTTAAAAGTGTAATTTTATGTCCCTTACAAATTCATATTGATCAAATTTGGTCCCTATCTAGGTTTCCGACTAATTTTTGGTCAAAATCTACTACGTACCTTTCACGTGATCATTTTTTAAAAGCAAAATTGTCAAATCAAATTTTATATAATCCAATTTATAGTCTCTCATATTTCAGAAAATGAATTTTTTCATCTCCAATAGTTTACAAAATGAATTATTTCGTCCCTCACATTTCACAAAATGAATTTTTTCATCTCTCACATTTTTCAAAATGAATTTTTTCATTCCTTATTAATCATGTGTACGAATAACTTTTTTTTCTTTAAACCTATGCATATATCTATTTGATCTCATTTGAACAGTATGAATAGCATGTAATATATTTCTATTTAATTTCACCTAAACATGTTAATTGTAGTTGTACACATGCTATTCAATAGATACATACAGGTGTTTAAAACTAATAATTTTATTTTAAACCCATGTATATATTTATATGATTTCAACATGTGAACCTATTCAATATTTGTGACATTTCTCTTTTGGTAATAATTTATTTATTGAGTTGTATAATAAGACTATCTAATTAATGGATCCTAACTCAAATTCTATAATTCGTGCTAACAAATTGCAGTTTAAATCTGAAGTTTCTACTCGCCACTTTTAAAAGTAATAGTTGAATTACATGTTTTATGATTTTTTTAAAATTTGAAAGTGCTAATCACTTACTTTTTTTATCATACTTTTTCTTTGTTTATTTTTTCTCTCCAAATTTAATTCGATAATATTTTGGATTAAATGTCTTCTTTATTTTCAATTTTTGAATAAAAATGAATATAAATAAAAAGCTAACAATTTTTTAAAAACCAATGGATATATCTATTTGATTTCACTTGAGTAGTGTGAATAGTATATAATATATCTTTATTTGATTGCGAAATAAAACATAAATATATTACATGTTATTTGTAGTGCTTAGGTGAAATCAAATATATATATATACATGAATCTAAAAAAACTATAAGCACACATGATCAATAAGGGATGAAAAAATTAATTTTGAAAAATGTGAAGGATGAAAACATTTATATTGTGAAATGTGAGGGACGAAAAAAATTTATTTTGTGAAATGTAATGGATTATGAATCAAATTATATAAAATTTGATTTGATAATTTTGCCCTTAAAAAAAAATCACGTGCAAGGCACGTGGTAAATTTTGGCCAAAAACTAGTCAGAAACTTAGGTAGAGACCAAATTTGACTAATATGAATTTGTAAGGGACGTAAAATTACACTTTTAAAAGTGAGGGACGAAAAAAATCATTTTACAAAATGTGATGGACATTTTGAACGATTTTCCCTTTTCCATATTATTCAATTTAAACTCTACTTCTTATTCACCTACTTGAAACTTAAGCTTGCTATTTTTAACATCAATAATAGTACCTGCAGTTGCTAAAAATGGTTTATCTAGAATGATAGGTATAGACATATCTCTCCCAATATCTAACACCATAAAATCTATAGGAATGATAAATTTTTACATTTTAATTAATGCATTCTCCAACACCGCCAATGGATATCTAATAGACCTATCGACTAATTGCAAAATAATATTAGTACATTTTAACTCATGCAACCCTAATTGTCTAGCCATAGCCAAAGGAATTAAAGATAAATTTGCACCAAGGTCACATAAAGCGTTTGAAAATTCAATGTTGCCAATAGTGCATGATATAGAAAAACTCTCAAGATCCTTCAACTTTGGTAGTAGCTTGTTTTGAATAATAGCACTATACTCCTCGGTTAATGCTATCATTTCGCAATCCTCCAATTTCCTCTTTAGAGTCATGATCTGCTTGAGAAACTTAGCATATGAGGGAATCTGCAAAATAGCATTAGCAAATGGAATATTAATATGCAATTGCTTAAAAAGTTTCACAAAATTTCAAATTCTTTATCAAGCTTGTTCGACTTGAGCCTTTGAGGGAATGGAATCGCCAGAGGTATAGGAATGGTGGTGGAGGATGAAGGTTTATCTTCACTTTGTTTTCCCTCGTTATTTTCCCCCACACCTGTTTCCTTTTTCTTCCTCTCAATTTCTATTTCTTCAATCTCATCTTGCTTTTCTTTTTCTAACAGTGGAGGGTCTTCTAGTTGCCTACCACTACGAAGGGTAATGGCTTTCACATACTCCCTTGGGTTCAGCTCCGTTTTACTTGGTAACTCCCTTTGGTTTTTGTTGGTAATAGAAGTAACAATTTGCCCGATTTGGAACTCTACATTTCTATTTAAACTCATGAGTTAGTTCATTCTCCCCTCCAACCTGTTAAATCTCTCTGAGATGCCCTTGGCTAGCTTTTTCACCGCAATTTAGTGTTCGATTGGTAGCTGCCTTGGTTGGAATCCCAATGGATTAGTTGGTCTTTGTACATTATTTTGGTCTTTTCATCCAAAATTTGGATGATTACTCCACTCCCAGGTTGTAAGTGTTTAAGTAAGGGTTATTTTGAGACATCCAATTGTAATTGTTCACAATTTGAACTTGCTCAAAATCAACACATTCATTAGTATCATGTTCTCCTCCATATATGGCACAACATGAAACACTTGCATTAGATGAAAAACTCAAACCAACTCCAACCTGTTTGCTAAACAATTTAATCACATTGTTCATTTGAGCATTAAGCAAGTTAAGAGTGTCTGTTTCTAGTATACCTACATACCGTCTAGAGTTTCTTCTCTCATTGATCCACTGGTAATTGTTAGTCGGCATCTCCTCTATTAAAATTGAGCTTTTTCAAGCGACTTTCCCGTTAGTGCTCCACCTACTGCTGTATCAATGGTAATTTTAGTTTGACAGGCTAAGCCGTTATAAAAAGTTTGGATGATAAGTCAATCGGGTAGTCCATTGTGAAGACACTTCTGAAGCAAGTCCCAAATCTTTCCCATACTTCATATAATGACTCGATATCGTATTGACTAAAACTAGTAATGTCCATCCTAAGATTGGCAGTCTTATCCAGTGGGAAATATTTACTCAAAAAGGCTCTAGATAGGGCATCCCAAGTGGTAAAGGGATTGGGAGGATGAAATTGCAACCATACCTTGGCTTTATCACACAATGAAAAGGGAACAACCTAAGTCTAGTTGTGTCTTCACTTACTCCGTTTATTTTGATAGTATCACATATTTCCAAGAAAGTAGCAAATTGTGCATTTGGGCCTTTTACGGCATTACCTTCAAATTGAGATTGTTGAACTATCCTCTCACAATTCCATACCACTTCAATGGAATCTACCCTTACACAACTAATTATTAAGGATATGAGTCCCTCTAGTTAGCCAGCTAGCTGCAGTGTTTGTTCCAAGAATCCCCAACTCACCCTATCATATGTTTTTCTAAGTCCACTTTAACCATTATAATGCATTTCTTCTCCTATAGTCTCCTGGCCATGTGAATTATTTCTAGACTACCACTATATTATCAGCAGTTTGTTTACTTGGTATAAAACTACATTGGGCTACTCTGATCAACTCTCTGATTAAAGATTTGATTGTTGCCACTATAATCTTAGTGATAATCTTGTACAGGACATTACACAATGAGATTGGCTTGACGTGTGCTACTTTCTCAGGGCCTTCCACTTTTACTATCAGTGAAATAATTGTATTATTTATTTCTACTTGGACCTTCTTATTCTGAAACACCCTTACTACAAACTGCATCAATGACCTTCCTATGATTCCCCAGCCTTTCTGATATAGTTGAGCATGAATTCCGTCTGGACCTAGAACTTTATTTCCATTTATATCAAACACTACCTTTTTTTACTTCAATTGCTGTCATGGGTCTATACAAGCTCTGCAGTGTCCAGTTCTCTACTCCTAGGAATCCTCCCATGCACGGTGAGTCACCTTTAATTTTTCCATCCGCATAGTACAAACTCATGTAGAATTTCCTCACCATTCGTTGAAGCACTTCTAGATCAACCTATCATTCCTCTTGATCATCTTTCAAACATGTCACTTTTTGTCTATTTCTCTTATCCTCTGGATCCAACTCCTGTTTCCTTTTTCCTCATTTTGTTTCACCCCAATTTACTTTTCCTTGATGAGGGTTTTGGATATTTGGGCTCAATATAAGAAAGTTATCCTTGTTCAAATCAAACAATTGATGAGTATGCTTCATTTGACTTCCCTTTCCAAATCTGTTCATACTCCTTGGTCTTCCTCCATTTAGACCTAAACTACTTTCTTTTGACTTAGGTGAGTTGTTCACACTTAGAGTCTTACTGATTTGATTGGATTTTTTAGCTTGGCCTAATGATCTCCTCACATTTCTTCCTCTCATCTTTACTTGAATTCCCTACTTCTTCCTTCTGAAGCTTACTATTTGGGATGGTTTTAGGATCTTAGATATTTTCCCTTTACTACAGACCTATCATCCTCTGCCTTTGAGTCCCTCTTTTCTTTTTCCAATCCTTAGATTACATTATACCTTGACCCCAAATTTTCATTCTATTCTTTTCATCCCCCAAATATATATGGTTCTCTCCCCTTACTCGTGGATGCCCCCTCCTTTTCCCCATACCCATTTTTCCATCATGCTGCCTTCCCTCTGCCAAATCCCTATTTTTCTTTAGCAGTTCAACTTGTTATTCCTCTCCTTTATCCTATTCTCACATAAGGGCCTTCCCTCAAATACCAAGTCACTTCCTATTTGACTTCTTATGTTCTAGTTCCTCTCTTTTCTTGAGTTTGCTACTATCCAAGACCCGTAGGGATTTGTTTCAGCTCCTTTCTCCTTACCCACTTCATTCGACTTTGCCCTCATTTCCTCTTCACCACTTGCCTTTCCCCTATACTTCCCAATAATACGGCTATATTTGCTACAATTGAAACAAATTTATAATAGTCCTTCATATTTAATTGCTTGAAGTTCTTTGTTTACCCAAATAAAAGGCACCATTGGTTTTGTTAGATCCACGTCCATACACATTCTCGCATACTTCCCTATGCTTGCCAATGCCGTCTATCTGTCAATCTTAATAGCTTTGCCTATTTTGTTTCCTAGATGCATTATCAAATCCTCATTGTAATATTCCATTGGCAGCTTACGAAGATGAATCCATACTAAAGTAGAGTTGATTCCTGCCTTCTCCGCTTTGAAATCTGGCTTCCACTTAGAGACTGTTACATAGTGACCTTACATCAGCCATGGACGTTCATGCATCACTTGGTGATAGTTTAGCTTAGTTTTAAATCTCACAATATAAAAGCCTTGTTCCGGTGCTGTTAATTCGAAACCACTTTCTAGTCCCCACATCTTCGTTAATTTCTATTCTAGTATTTGAAGCTGACCATTCTTCCCCAAAACTTTCAAAAATATAGTTTTCCTTCGGGTTGTCCAAGTAACTTTCATTTTCTAAACTGTAAGGAAGAATATGCGGGAATTTGGATGCAGCAATCTCTTCATCCTTCTTCCTCAGTTCTTTATGCTCCATGTCTTCCTCATCACAGTCTTCCTCTTCATCAAATACAAAAGATTTAACCCAAATTTATCCCCTTTGCTGTGTTATCACTTCTTATTCCTTGGTCAAATCTATTACCTGAGCTAGGGTTTGCAATCTGGATTGCCTCTCCAATCAATTTGCATTTGAATTTCTTTGGTTCTCTTCAAGAAGTCTCTCCATCTTTCCCTTCCACATCATTCTGGTTTGGATTTGGATTATCCATTTCCATGATTGGACTTAAGGACCCAATGTTGGGTTGAAATACTACAAGAAGCTCTTAGACTGTTACTTTCTCTCTTTGCAAGTACTTCCAGGTGACCACCTTCTCAAATCTCTCATTCTATTTAGTAATTAGTTTGCACATGTTTTAAATGTGTTTGTGTTTATGTTTGTTTGTGTATTTTTAGTTGTTTAAGAGCCAAATGGCTAAGTTTTTTTTTGTTGTTTCTGTGCATTTTGATTAAGTTGAATAAAGGTGAATTTGCTTATACTTCAACACTTGATTTAATTGACAATGAAATGTAGCTTCGGTGGTAAGACGCTTCACCTATAACCTTTAGGTTATGAGTTCAACTCATCAAGGGGTGAGTAGATAACCACTATTGAGCCTTTTTTTATAAAAAAAAAAGGAAGAAAAAAAGAACACTTTATTTGGTTGTTTAGTAGGATTTACCAATTTAAAAGATTTGGGTGATCTATCAAGTATTTTGGACAACTTGATCAAGAAAAAAGAGTGCAAGAAAATGCCCAAAGGGTGTCAAATATTAAACACATATGCAATCGAACCAAAGCATAAAAAAGTGAAGCATTGTAGAGTCAAACTTGCACCCATAATTGGCCGAGTATCATGGCTATTAGCATGTTTTGTTGCATTAGGATATTCATGGCTGTCCGCATTGGACCCATAATTGGCCAAGTATCATTTCTTTTAGCATTACTTTAGCTATTCCTAATTTGTTGATTGAATCAGAAACGTACGACGACAAATTATTAGTCTAGATGCATTTGAAAGCGTACAACATCAAACTACGGCCATGGCCGTCTACCTAAATGGACACATTTTTGTACCACATCCCAATTACTGATTTTGAAAATTTGATACTTTCTAGCAAAAAATTACAAATAAGACAAAAACGACAGAAGATCTAGTTAGTAATATAAAGGGCAAGGAAGATGTTATAGTACTAATACTTGCATCATTTTAATACATAGGAGGGACAAGTGTCGAGGGAATTTTGTACACGAGAACTTGTCCTTTTGGATTGTAGTTTTTTGTAAAAAAAAAAAAAATTAACTTTTTTCTAGAAAAATTACTGATAAATTAATTAATAGGGAGGGGGTTTAAATTTTGATTTGGATGCATTAACATGATTGCTCCTTAGACATGCCAAGTGATTTTAGTTAAATTAAGGGTACTAAAATCGGTTGGCGCTTGTTCAAAGCGGTTTGGAAAGACGGCTAGGATATTTCTCACGTATATCTCATCACCTTTTGTCTTTCTATAAATATAATACCAAGGGAGAAGAGACATCTAGGTATTATTGATGAAGCAAAAAATAATGTAGATCTTAAACAATAACTTATTTTTCTAATGTTTAGTGTAAAACTATTGTGTTTATGTATTTTGTAGTTAAACTTTGGAAGAAGGTTAGAGATTGAAGAAAATTGAGCTTTTCTTCCACTTTTGGCTAAGTTCTTTCCCCTTAAACTCTCAATTCTTATAATCTTACGTCAATATTTAGTTTTAGATGAAGTTTGTTATTTTCATGGGTGTAGGATGGATTCACTACTTTTTGTTTAATGAATTGAACTTAGTTATTGTTATTATATTTCATGTAAGTTATTTCATACTTTTTGTATTTGATAATTCAACTGGCCATTAATTGATAGTTGTTAACTATCTAAAATGTTGAATTACAAATAGAAGTTGAAAATTCAATACTGATTAATAAAAGGACGAAACCTAGGATGTAGACTTGCAAAAATAGAGGTTCATTTTTCAGTTAAAACTTAAAAACAAATAATTTCTTATTCTATCACAACAACTAGTTTTTCTTCATTGTATTTTATCAAAATCATCAAAATGTGATGTCAACACAAAATCCATCTTCCTTTGCATCTATTCTTTGCATATTAACTCCATGACCCTTGATGAATTGAAACTTATGCACAATGAATACTTTAACTTCACTATTTTATTTGGCAAAACTCTTAACTTACCATCTACATAGAGGGTTTATACATCAATTTAACTATATTTAAATATCGAAACCTATTTCCATCTTTCATCACAATTGATACTTATGTTTTGACATTATATTATCAAAATCCTTTAAAATTTCATCCACATAATACTGTTTGGTTATTCTGCAAGCACCCTACTATGATGAAATTTGAGTGTAGTTATCAGAGTTTCAAACTATTTTAATCTTTCAAAGAAACAACTAACAACTTAGTTGAACAACCAAGATCATGAAATTTTCAATTTTTTTTTATGAATCACAAAAGAAACCACAATACTACAATTTATGGACCAACGGAAAACAATATCACAAAAAAATTCTCATTTAACATTTAGAAATCAACATTTGTGCCAATATGTAGGAATAATTCGAATTAAACTCCTACCTCATTAGATGGTAGAACCAACAAATGAACTTTCTACAAGTAAAACACAAGTAAAGAGCTACTTATTCAAGTGAAAAACTAATATCTAAAGAAAATTAGTTGTACTTATTATATGTGGTTGATGAAACATTCTAAAATCATTTTTTGGTGCATTCCAAAGTACAATTCTAGAAATCCTTGCAGAATCCAAACCCTTCAATCCTTTTATCCAATAAGAATTAGGCAGATGCTAGCAACTATTTTATTAAACTATGCGTGTATTTTTCTCTCCAATTGTTGTCATTCATAATTGTCTCAAATTTCAATAAAAATGATGAAAGTTGTTCATTTAAGTGTAAAAGGATTGACTTGTAGCTCCTAAATTTCCATTGATTGCTTGATATTTTTGTGCCAAAAAAATTTCTTTGTGGTACCATCACAAAAGGATTAAATTGGATGTAAGATTAAACTCTAAGAACAGATTGGCTAAAATAAAAATTGAGGAACAAAACTAGTTTAGGCTAAAAGCTTAAATGACTAAATTGGTCACTTTCCCAAATTAGGGTCTTGGATGGTGAGACTTAGGGATTTGGATTTGAATTCCAAATCTCTCATAATTTATTCAACAATTTTGAGTATTTGGTTTGGAACTGAGATCCATCAAGCAGTGGATGGAATTTAAATGATTAAAATTAGTGATTATTTTTTTAAACATCAGTCTCATTGCATTATATATGCACTCGTGACAAACCAAAAAAAAATCAAACGTGCAGAAAATATAATACATTTGAAGATCTACAGATACAATAGATGTGAAAATTAAGAAAGACCACACTTTGAGCATCTAATATCATCCACATTGAGATAAAAATCATTTGTAATTCAACAATATATGTGCATGTCTTGCATTGTCAAATCTCCTATTTAACTACATCAAGATCCAATATCAAATTGAGTTTGACAAATAAACGTAAGAATTTTCAATTCTCACAAACAAATTCTAAAAAATCTCAGATTTAACAAAGAAAATAAAAAGTTTCACTAGAAAACCCTAGAAGAGGAGAAAATTCAAACTAAAAAAAATCATACGAAAGGAGAAAACTCTCATTAATTTTTTAGAGAGATTAGGAACCTATGAGAGACTTCATTACACATCAAATCAAAAGAAAGCCACCAGAAGAGAATAATTTCTTGAAAAATATAAAAACTATATAGTAGGAAAAGTTAGAGAGAAGAGTCACATAAAATCAATGGAATTCAAGTTCACTTAATTCACATGTCATTTCTGATTTTACCTTCATATCTCTCTAATTTTCGCCTTGGTTATCGACTTTACAATGTGTACGGAGTTGAGATCATCCAATCTATACAATCTCATCATGGTCTACTAGCGCAAGTAATATGTATGCTTGAGAGAAAATCTAAATCTCTTTGTGTATCGAAAAATATGGACAGATAATGTAAAAAATTTAGGATTTGAAAAGCAACAAACATAAATGACAGCATAAATATCTATTTCACGAACTCGTGGAAAAATGGGAAAATTTTGATATTTATTCTGAAACTTTTTGAGTTTTTATTTTTTACCACAACTAGTGCAAATTGTAAATTCCCCTAATAGTTAAATTATTAGCCAAATAGATTACTTCAGTTACGCGAGCATTACATTACAATTTCCAACCCATTCGTTTCAAATCCTCTACTTGAATCCTTCATTAAATCCACGGATCCAAACACAACCTAAGATCATCAGGGCCTCAATCCGTCTTCCACTTGCAAGCTTAATTCTTTTCTTCGAATGGTACAAAAATTATTTTTCTCAACTTTGGGGGTTTACTTGTAATTAAATTATCCAAACTTTTGTAGTCGTTAGAAATGGAAAACTGAACTCCTATATAAACATCTCCCTTCAAATTTTCAACCCTTAAATCCCTGATGACCTGCCATTTCCGAGTATCTCAAAGACGACCTTAGGCAAGTTAATCTCTTGAACCCATGCAGCAAAATGGGCTCAGTTCAACTGGGATGTTCGTATTTCATCAGTAAAGCATAGACTCATTTTTCTTTGAATAGAGGTAATACTGCCAGTGCTGCATATTATTGCATTTTTATGTGAAATGGTGCCTAAAATTATTTAGTTTCTGTTGCTTTTAACTATTTTGCGTGTCGTCATAGTCTATTGATATTACTGATTACAAGTTATTTTGTTTTGATATAATTTTGGGAAAGCAGTATATAGTTAATCTCGGGAATTGGATTTGAGCCTGTGTAATTGGATTTGCTGAGAATTATTTTTATGTTTCTCCTGAAGGGCCCTTTTCCTTTTCTCCCTTGGAGAAAATTTAGTGTTGATTCGAAAGTTCAAAATGTGGAAATTAGTCCAATCAACTCTATAAGAGCATATTTGGTATCGGAGGTTGATGGATCATGGATGGCATCTTTGGTTTCTCTTGTAGCCAAAAGATTTCCATGCTCATGTTGCTTGAAAACTATCTTGAAATTCGAAAGTGTGAATTAAGAAAAGTAGTATATACTTGGAGAATCAGGAGGTTCATCTCCTAAGAAATATCGCTCTTTTGTCAATGACTAATTACTACCTCTGCTTGACCACTAGGCCTAGCTGATGTTGATGTGTGAATTAGTGACTGATTTAATGGGTTTGCTTTTAATTTTTGGTTGTATTATATATGGCCGTTGGTGGTGATATCTATCTTCTCTATTTATATTAACTGGTCTGGAAACACTTGATACTTTCTTGTTCAGTTCTCTTATTTGAGAATTGATTTCTAGAACGTATTTAAAAGGAGTTGCCTTTTTCAGTTATACTCTGTTGCAAATGACTACATTCTCCATTGATAAGGCTGGATTTATTACTGATTTGTTGTCCATCTTGATTTTGAGACTTATTCTAGCACCCTTCTGATAGAGCTTCTAAACAGATATATCAAACAATAATTTTGAGTTGATTCTTGGATGCTGACTTTTCCAAATAATTCCTTTAAGGTAAAAGCCCTTTTTTTTTGGTGGGGGGGCATCGCATGTCAAAGTCTCTTTCATGTTTACATAGATTATATCGGATAATTATGATACACTATTTCTTTGCTCCAAAGTTCTCAACGTTTTGTAGAACCTCTTCATTCTTGACATTGTACAAGCCTCTATCATGTTTACATAGATTATGTCGGACAATTATGATACACTAATTCTTTGCTCCAAAGTTCTCAACTTTTTGTAGAACTTCTTCATTCTATCATGTTTACATGATTATATCATGTTCACTTGACATTGTACAAGTCTCTATAATGTTTACATAGATTATATCAGATAATCATGATACACTAATTCTTTGCTCCAGAGTTCTCACTTTTTGTAGAACTTCATTCTTGACATTGTACAACCACTAAAGCACTGATACACAAGGCTGTACAATCTTCGAAACCGTATAGCCCTAGGCGAAGCTTATTGGGGTAAATTGCTTATAGAGGAGATAAAGGTTCTTAATATTCTTCCTAAATTTTGTTATGAGATAACTCAACTGTGGTCCTGATTTCTGAAGATAATTTTCCATAGACAGAATGTCAATGATCTTCGCTATTTGAAATGAATGAGTCAATCTTATTGCTCAGGACAGTAACACTAAATCCAGTGTGACAACTTTGTGAAATGATTAGTTTCTGCGTCACTTTGTTTTTCTTTTGTTGGTTCTTAGAGTTTTAACTGCAAAAAATATTCTAAAATGCTGCTACTTCAAAGGCATGTCCTGTGCTCTGATTGTTTGTTTGTCATTGTTTAACTCCTATGTTCAACAACTTGACAGCACTTTTCCCTTTTGTTTCAGATATCAACTCATGCAGGCTATTCAGGTTTCACACAGTGGTGGATTTGCTTTGTATAGGTCTTGTGACATATTCTACGAGTTAACCCACTATATTGTTCCTTCACGTATGCTCATTTAGATACTTACATTGAACCGAATGCAGTGGTTTAACAATTCAGAGATTTTAATAATGGAGTAATTTCTAACTCTTGAGTTTTTTCCAATATCACAAACAGAACTTATGTTTTGCCTGTAAAATGCCATTGCTTCAGGTCTATTTCATGCCTTAGTTTATTTTTCAGTCAAGATACTATGAAATTGGCTATGTCTGTTGTCCTTCATCTTCTTTTGGTTAAAGAAATGCTTGAACATCCTCTGAAAGTAATGCTTGAGCCCGTTCTTAGTCAAACACATAGTTAATTAATGATTACCTGGATACAGTTCTACAATAAGAAAATTGACTTAATAATTGAGCAGAGATGTTGAAGTATCAATTTATATTTTGCGAACTTGATTATATGATTTCTGCTGGAATATGTTGTAGGTTGTCTTTGATAAGTGAGATACCATAATTGTGTTCAGCTGTTTATTCTCTTAAGAGATTTTTTCCTCACAGTGATCTTCATATTAAAACAGTTGTGGTATACTGGAAGGTAAAATTATACAGATTTTGTAAATCTTGTTAAATCCCATGGTCATCTTTTGTTTCTCTTGGTTTTCTGCTGCTATGTTTACCTTCTTTTTCCTTTGCAGTTTTTTGTTTCTTAATGACTTTCCATTTTCCGGTACAGAGTGTTTTTGTCGTTACTTGTTGTGTGGTTTTGGATGGTCGCAATTATGAAACCAAAGATTGAACTGGCCTTTCGATCTTAAAGAATGATGTTTTACTTCTCAAAGAGAATAGAGAGTGGCTCAATAAGTTTCAGAATTTATCGGTACTGAACTGGGTGTATATCTACAAATAACTTTATTGATTATTCAAAGATGATCATATTTCCTTCTGATCATTAGTGGATTTTGGCTATGAATTTTCATATTCTCTGTTATTTCACTGTGGCAAGAATGCAGATCATTTGTTAAACACCACATACAGGGAAGATAAGCTTTTGAGAAATGCAATGCAAACAAGAATGTGTATGCACTCCATCTCTGTTAACAGATGCATAAATAACCTATATCCAGTCGATATGGTGATAATTTGAATCTGGAAAGCGGCAACTTTACACATACCATTTTGTTAATGTGATCTGACCAACATTTTAGGCCGCTGATATTATGCTGACTACTGTGTTTGAATGTATTTACTATGGGAAAGTTTTATTCATTGATTATGGTCCTTCACTCGGTTTCTGAACAAAGCTGCATGACTATTTCTTTTTCAGGTTTCCCTTTTTCTTTTTGGTAAGGTCTTGTGGCAAAGAATGGCTTTATTTGTTTTGAAGGAAGTGACTTGATCTGGCTAAAGCCTAAAAATGTTTTGAGTGTTTGTTGCTTCCATAAATTAGACTGCTTTCTGTCTTGCAAAACACTGTGTGCTTTTCCAGTTTCAGCATGATGAAAAAAGCTAATGATACACTGATATACTCAAGAAAGAAATCATTGATTAGCAGAACTCGTTGTGCAGAAACATACTGGCCTTTTTGTCATGAACGCTGACACATTCTGGAATTCTACTTGCTGCCCTGTTCAGCAACATTGTGTGTTAAGGTCACCCTTAAAGCAACATGAAGGTGAGATTGTACTGAGGCAGGGCAAGCTTCTGCTGTTAGAGGTATCTATAGATGTTGGAAATTTACATTCTCGAGTAGTTTTTTAGGATATTCTAGTTAATGATGGCTATCATGTTGCAGTTTGTATGATCTTGTACTCTACCACAATTAAAACTTCCTTTAGGTCAATACTCGGAAGGAGTTAGTGTACAAGCAATAATGCTGGGATGGCCCTGATTAAGTGTTCACTTGGGTCTATGTGATATCACATATTCCTATACAATGGTTTTTCGTTTTCAACTTTTTTGTGAAACAGTCTTAATTTGAGTGACAAGTGGCTTCACGCTTTGGGAGGTTCTAAACTTTGGAGTTTTTGGCAATTGCTTGAAGTCTCTAATTCTTTTGAAGCTGGACGAAGTACCAATAAAGGATGTATTGTGAAATGTATTTCATTTTATATAGTGTATTAAGGGAAAGTCAGTTCTTCTGTAGCTTACAACATCGCATCTGAACCGAAGTTGAAACGAATACATGCAGGACATTAGCGTCTTATCCTTCCTTTTATTTTTCTCAATTCTAATACTTTGCTTTCTTTTAGGTCTTTTCTATCTGGCAGGTGTCTGAAGAACATAGATATTCTGAACATAGCAAATTGACAAACTCTTATTCAAAACAGGAGATATGTAATGTGCTTAATATCCTTTTAAGGGACTCCTATGTTGAAAGTTTGTTCAGCGAGCAGAAAATTTTCTTATCTTTATTCATTAGGATATTGTTTTCATGCAATATTTTGTTTCGTCTATTGCAATTTTTGTCATTTGTAAAATTAGTGCATGGTGTAGTTAAACTTTTGAGGAAAAATAAGCAGCTACAAACTTGTAATCAAGTCAACTACTGAATGGTAGATGGAGTTACATGTAGTCTCACAACCTATTCTTTGCTTAATTCTAGTCTCAGGTTGCTAACCAGTATCTGATTACTCATGCTAATAATCAGCTTTTCATATTTATTGCGGACTCCTAATATTTTTTTTTCTCTACTTGTGTAATTGATGGATCATCATGTATAAAAGAATGTCTAAATAGTAAGGGCACTGAGTTTGTGAAGTCAGCAAGCTGGAGTAACATGGTGCTTCAATAATTAGATATGCCCGCCAAGATAATTAGTAGACTAGTACTGATTGGAAGTTTTACCTGGACTAGGTTCTTAGCTTTATGCTTCATGGGCGTCTTACTTGTATGTTATCAAGGAAATGAATTTGGGAAATATCGTCTGTTCATTTGAGATTAGTTGAAAATGGTACATCGCTGTTGTGATCACATTGTCTCTCATTTTCATAGAAATATTGCAGCTAATGATTTTGCCCAAAATGTTTTCATGCATCCTAATCATACTGTTGATATTCTGTATACAAGTTTATAGTCTGTCATTCTATATATGGAAATGTGTTCCTAATGCCACATTGCATCTAATCATTATCTTCGTTGGTGTGTGTCATTTAGTCACGAGTAGCGCTGTGCATGGTGCTGCAAATTGGATAAACTCTGTATGTGTATTTTGTTTTTCCAATTTACCAGATACTTTGATCAATTTGTCTCCTTGTTAGGTTCCCTGTTTCTTTAGTGTTATCAGTGTCAATAAATATCAATAGTTTTTAGGCAACAAAGCATTATGAGACTTTTTTTTTTTTTGTTTTTTAGGGGGGGGGGGGGGGGTATAAAAAATTGATGACATGTTTGTCCTGGGCCTACATCATCCCATACCTTCTACAAACACCCATATAATACATAAGATTTTTCATTTGAAGTTATAATACTGTAGTATTCCTAGTTGAATTTCGAACCAGTTACCGCAGCCTCGCATTATACTTATATTTGCTGAGAAGGGATAATCAATATTGAACTAGTAATTACCCATTTACACTAATTACAGATGAGTCATTTGCTTTATGGAACCCTTTAGTTGCTTCAATAATAATTTGCGGCGGCCTGCTGCTGCATAGCAATTGGTGGTCTTGCTGCAGACCTTTCTTTCATTTTGTCGTAATGTTATCTGTGTTATAAAATAGATACGCGCTTTTGGAAAATTCTCTGCCCTGGAGCTAGGATGGCTAGAGGGTCATAAGTCGATTTCCTCTGTGTGAAGACTTCCCACCGTTGACCAAAATGGGCCTGCCATTGTTCCTGCGTGGTATAATGAGCTAGATATTGTTTAACTCCAAGGTGGGCCACTGCACAGAAGTCTAAAATTCTTTTGTTCAAAGTTAAGAAGTGTTCTAAGCCATTAGTTCCAGCGGATGAAGGAACTGCATGGAAAAGGAACGCCACCATGTAGAAAATATCTTCTTCTGGGAAAACAAATGAAGTTCTGTTGTCCCACCTGTAAAATATGCAAATTATTTTATTAAGAAATATGACCCTTTAAAATTCAGTTGTTGAGTTGACGTTTGTATGAGACTTTTACTTTGATTTGTTAACTGGGTAGATGAGCACAGGCCCGCTCTTCGTATCTTTCAGAATATTGCCGAAAACTCCTTGAGCAAAATATTTTATTTTGCTTCTGGGGATGAGAAGATTTAGCCATGGGTGCGGAACATCCCACATTCCTTTCGATCGTAGTTTTAACTCTGAGGTATGAACTCTATCCAGGAACTCGACATATGAGACTTCTGTCATAAGAAGTGTTGATTGGATATAGCTTAGCTTTGATAGTAAATTCTCAACTTCCTGCATAGAGAAAAAGCTGTGAGACTCATTTGGTTAACATACTGAGAAGGTAGAATCAAGTAGATCATAGTGCCACGGTATGCTCACCTTGTTTGCTGTGTCAACCTCGTCAGGATTGAAATTTTTGGTTAACTCAAGGCAGAACAGTGTTCTTCCATCTGAAACGAATTTACTTGCTTGGGCTGGGTCTTGAGGGCTGAAGGATGATCTCCAGCTATTTAAGACATCAGTCCTGTTTATTATCACAAGTCCTTCAATGTAATCAAATGTGTGTTCTGCAGATATCAAAAGCTCCTGGTCTCGGGAAAATGTGGAGAAATCTGAGTAGAGCACCCTGATCCATTTGACCTGGTGATAATTGAAGAATAATCTTTATAAGACTGAAGCTTCCTTTAAGATGCTTTCTTTATAGGATCATTGCATTATATAATTACCATCTTTGGTGCTGGCTCCAGGGAGATTCTTGCTTTGGTTATTATCCCGAATTGCCCAAGTCCTCCAAGAACACTGTGAAAGAGGTCAGCATTCTGCTTCTCTGAGCAATTGACTACTTCTCCCTTTCCTGCAATCAGTTCCATCCTCTTTTTAATAAGTATTACTTCAAACAAGATTGTTTAATGATTAGATAATTCTTTCCAAAAAGTAAAGTTTTTTTTGAGGGAAATATTTGTCAATTTGCAGCTCATGAGACTAGGAGAAGTGGTAAGTTGCGTCTGTAGTTACCCGCTACTAGAAAATAAGATGGGACAAATGAAAAGCCACCACCTATGCGGTCTTCTTAATTAACCTTTTGACCCCGTCTTTTGTTCTACAAACTATAGCATCAAAAGGTTCTTGTTTTCCCATACAAACCTGTAACAACCTCCAGCTGGTGGACATTACTGATCTGGGGGCCATGGCGAAATGCTTGCCCGCTTATTCCTGCATTTGACAGCGTACCACCAACCGTGAGATGAAGGTAGTCTGTCCAAGACTTCGGTGCTAGCCCATGTTTTAAGCTTTCATGCAAAATATTGATCCACAGGTCACCAGCGGACACATCCACATAAGGCAGTTGTCCTGTATTGAACTGCATTACTTGTCCACCAAGGGACTCCATGTTAATCACGATACCTTGGTCAGCTTGCGCCTGACCGCGGGTGGAGTGGCCATGGCCTCTAGCTGCAACTGTCAGCTTTGAAAGGGGACCCATATGCCAAATATGCTTTATGGTGTTTGCAATATCAGAAACTGATTTCGGATGTAGGACTGCCAAAGGCAGGAAATGGTACTGATTTCCGTAGTCTCTAGCTGCAAATTCATTTTCTGTAAAAGTGAAATTTCCTTCAAGAGGAAGTGCTCTCAATGAAGTTGGGACGCTAGAGAAACAGAAATCGACTCGAATAGTTGCACAACTCAGTAACAAAATCATGAGAGTTCTAATGAACAGGATGTTGTTGTGTTTGGCAAAGCTAACATATGGGAAGTTCATTGTTTCTATCCTTCTACAGAGACTTGAAAGGCAGGGATTGAAGGTTTTTAAATTTCCGTGTACGTTCTCTGGATGTAAGAGGGAAGGTAGAGGTACACGGTTCAAAGGCCTGAGGAGGGAATTTAAAGAGAGATTTGGGTGGCAGAGTCAACCTATCTTCAGTGTCAAGAATCCGTAAGAAGACTGCCTACTTTGTTATAGGAGGAGTTTGATGGTTTTACTTTTAGTTCTTTATAATCTTGACTCTATAGTTGCCAACTAAAAGCCATCACACATGCCAAGTTGAAGAGAAAAGTTAACAAGCAAGAAACATTTCACCGGTCTTTGCCCCTTTTTTACACAATTTCAACCATATTTTCACCCTTTCCATCAAAGACAAAGATGTCATGGTCCTGATCTATCTCATTTACCACGTTTGAGGATCACTGTACCATTTATAGCAAAAGGTACTGGCCTCACCAGAAAGTGCACCCTTCTTTCCTCCGGTCCTTTTACTTCCTCCTATGGGCTATGGCTGGCTGAAGTTTGTGTCTTAATTGCACTGATTTGATCATTTTATTCCTTGAAGCCATTGTTGTTGAAAAGCAAACATCGCGTATCTAATTTCAGATTGGATGAGAAGGACTGGGTGACCAGCCCTGGATCATTTTGCAGGCATGGCCTCAACGGGTCCACGGGACACGTGAATTTCCAAAAGAATTTTGTGCTTGGTTGGGGGAAGAGCTGTGATTTGCTATGCTTGGGACCTCTTTTTGCCACTGTCCTCAGCCTAAGAAGATGAAAACTGGACACGGAAAGGACATCTTGGAGGAAAATCTTAAGATCTATCTTTGAAGATATGTGTATACTGTTGTTTTGGTGCCTTTGTTCCCAACAAAAGAACAAAAGCTGGAATCCTTCTCTGTTCAGGACGATAGTGTTTGATTTGTAATTTGAAAACCAGCTAGTGCTTATGTATCATCATTAACAAATTTTCCTTTGTTTATGTATTGCGTTTTTGCATGTTGATAGAACCCTCTTTGTTGCTTCAAATTAGAGTATTTCCTGATAGGCCCTGAAATCAGATTCAGTAAATATAATAAGAATTTAGATGCTGCCTTTCACAGAGACGGTATTTTCTTTTGTGAACACGGGTTCAGCAGCAGGGGTAGATTCACATATGTGGCTCTTCTTGCTGGAGGATCATTTTGTCTTTGAAAGCTAGATCGAACTGTTTCAAGGTCCATGATGCATCATTTTCAGTATTATATGGAAAGCTCCGAAATAGATTTTCTATTATTTCGCTGACACCAACTCAACGATATCATAGATACGTGTGTGTATATATACACGCACGTACACTTACCTTATTTCCTTTTCTCAATAATAACAACAGAAAAATGACATGTCCCGTTACATATTGAGTCATCTTTATCACAATTATATCAATTTTCAAAGTCCTTTTGAACCGTCGATAATAACAACGGAAAAATGATATGTCACATTATATATTGAGTCATCTCTTTCGCAATTATATCAAAGTAAAAGTTTCAAAATTCTTTTGAACCGTCGATAATCGTTTCCTAAATGCATTAGAGATAAAAAAAAATGTCACTCCCTTTATTTATTTGTGCGTTTTCTTCCCCTAATATTTGGCCTTCTTGTCCTAGCGCTCTCTTCTAACAGAAGATCAACTAGCTGCCAAAGTATTGTTGTTGGAGCAAAAGCCAAATGAAAATTTCTTGTGACATTCCTTAGAGCCTTCATTTTCCAAACCATTTGCGCCTGCGCCCATGGGACCACAAAAGTAAAATCTATGCGGATTCTAATGGACAACAAAATATGGAAACCCAAAAGTGGCCCTCATCAGTGTCCCAATCAGGATTCCAGCTTTGCATTACCCAAGAATATTAAAATAACACTGTAATAATTTGGAATAGATTATTGCACCCACTTTCCTCAGATTATGGATTCTTACTGTGAAATGGGAACTGGCTAGAAGCAATAGTTCTTTTCGCTTGGTGGTTCCCAACCTAATCCTCATGCCACATTTATTCTCTAGAAGGAGACCGACCATTAGTGAACAGATCAGCAAGGCTTATGCCGACTTAGGGCATAAAATGAAAGGTTTACTATGTATTAATGATGATTGAAGTGTTGATTACATGAGAAGCAGCTCATAACACGATTCAACGAAGCCATATGCTCATGGACCTCTCTCTTTGTCTTTGACTCTTTCCCTTTACTTGTTAACCCCCCCACCCCCCCCCCCCCAAAACAAAAAAACCACCATTTTTTTAGTAAAACTTAGTCTTAACTAGTTGAATATTGCGATAAAGCCCGATCGTTGTAAAAATCACGTGTTATATTTTTTTGAAAGAAATTCGATTCTTCGATAATAAACGAAGTAAAAATTCGTAATGCAAAAACTTTTCAAGAAAAATGGTAAGCGAACAAAAGTTTCTTTTTATTTTTCTTTTTATCTTGGGGTGTGTGGAACTTAGATTTGAT
This sequence comes from Coffea arabica, assembly GCF_036785885.1. Taxonomy (NCBI): domain Eukaryota; kingdom Viridiplantae; phylum Streptophyta; class Magnoliopsida; order Gentianales; family Rubiaceae; genus Coffea; species Coffea arabica. The sequence continues at coordinate 32,696,543 of NC_092313.1, forward strand.
GATTAAAGGACACGGATGTTATAAAGGGGGTTGGCAATTGTCATGAAGTAATTTGAGAATCTTATTGGTCCATTAAAAGATCAAAGATTAACGAATGATAACTAGACAAATTGATTGAGTTGCCACTAAGCCGGCCATGATAGGGTGGCTTGCCACGTCTCCACCTGGTCAACATCCTTGTCATCATGCCATTGAGGTTAAACTTTAAAGAAGATAAAAAGTCTTATTATAAAAAAAAAAACAAAAAAGGAAGAAGAAGAAGATAAAAAGTCTTACAAGTTAGTAGGACACAAACTGATTTATGAGCTGGTTAAGCCTATTGATTAGGGGATAATCGACATTTTCTTATCTTGTTCCCCATCCCACTTTCATTCCACTTTAATCAGGGTCCCCTTGTCTCATTTCTTATCCTTTGTGTGGAGTTAAAAAGCCTAGTTGTAGCAAATTTTTTTTAACTCGGGCATTCTCTTTCTCAAATTCTATTAAAGAGGATCCTAGAAAGAATCATATAAGGTGGCATGCCACATGCCTTGTTTAGATTCTCTTGGCTTGCAATAAAGAGATCATGAGGATCTGGATGTGGTTGAAATAACATTGATAGTTTGTTGATAAGACATTGGTCTGTTCATGGAGAAATGAGTTAAAAAAGCTTTGAGATTCTGAGATTTGATTCTAATCCCATTTTATTTTCCTTAGAACGACAAGTCACATAAGGTTATGAATGCATAGTTCTTGGTCATGTCAGCTGCATAAAGCTAGTTCTTGATCATGTCAGTTGTACGAGTCCAATGTACGCAAACTTGAAATTTATTATGTAATCTTGAGGTTTTAAGAATTAGTGGTTCTGGATTCAAATTTTTCCTTCCTTTCCCTATTTCCTCTTAAGTTAAATTCTCCTCTTCTACAAAAAAAAAAAAAAAAAAAAAACTATGTAATTTTGTAATTCTTTTTCTTTAGGCAATATAATGGCATGATTGTAGCTGATCGGCAAACCTTCAAAGTTATGGATCACTTGCAAAATATGTTGTACCCGACCAACCCTGCTTATGCTTTGTAAATGAACCCGAAGAATTACTCGTGGTGAGGATCGAACATCACAGATTTCGTGCCATTGAAGCACATATTTTGCTTTGCCATCTCTAGAGTAATTGGCCACCAACGTGAGGTTTAAAACTCTTCTTGGGTGTAGGTCAAGAGATTTGCATTCTTCTCTAAGATTTTCTGAAAAATTCACCAGCAGTATAAAGATATCCGTCTAGTCTAATGGCAATTTAAACCCCTCCGAGCTTTCCTTTGGCCCCTTTGGATCCATCCCTTCCCCTTTATACTAGGAGTAAGTGTAGAAGAAAAAATATCGTGTCAACAAAAACAAAAAAAAAAAGCACTTATTTATTTGCTATAATCCGTGCATCTCTTTCAGTTGTAATTGGATTTTGTTCATGCAGATGGAACAACAAACTAATGGTTAGCTTTTGCGATTCCACAAGTGCAAAAGCACAATTACTAGAAGAAATCACCAAAACTGTTCTAGTTAAATTACAATGCTTGCATCACTAGAACTAATCATTCAAAATTTTTAAAAATTAGAGGTCTTGGGTTCAATTCCCTTGTTCTCCTTTATCACTCCTTAAAATCTTATCCCTCCTTTATTAAAAAATTAGAAAAAACTAATCACTTAAAACCTTTTTTTTAACTTTAACATTAGTTGCAAATAAACATGTAGCACACAAAGAGCTGGAGATTTAACCTTCAAGTTTTATGTGAAGACAATTTACCTCTTAAACTTGACCAAGCTTGACAGACCAAGTCATCAAAAGCTAACCAAAGACAAGGTTATTTCTATTGGGAAAATGACGGAATTAGTCTCTCACATTTCCAAAAATATCCTTTTTTGGTCATTGACATATAAAATGGTAGAAATAGTTTCTCACACATAAAAAACATCCTAATTTGGTCTACAACCTATTTTCAACTGAAAAAATGCACTTTCCAATTATGTGCGCATACTTCTAGGTAAAAAATATAAAAAAGAATAATATTTTCCTCGAAAAAGTACTCCTTCATCCCCCTTCCACACTACCAACCTGCCACATTCCTCCTTCTCCCTCTCTTCCCTACCTACCTGCATCCTTTCCTCCATTCACCCCAACCACCCATAGCCCCTCTCTCCTTCTTCTCCTCTTTCCCCCTACCAATTTGCACCTTCGCCTTTCTCTCATCCTCTCCCCCACCCCCCAAAAAAAACAAAAATCCTCCTCTTAGATTGGGTCTTTGAAGACCAATATTAGATCCAGTCTAATCTTCAAAGACCAAATGAAGGAGAGGGATGGGTTGGTGGGGAAAAGGAGTGTGGTAAGTTGGCTGGAGGAAGAGGAAGAAAGAGGAGGGTGGCGTGTTGATGATGGGGAAGGGTGGGGGGAGGAGGAAGGGTTTGTGGGTGTGTTTTTTTAAGAGAAACATTATTCTTACTCGTATTTTATCCAAAGTTTAATCACATAACTTGGGCATACAATTTTTAGTTAGAAATTTGATCAAAAATAGGTTTTGGATATCCAACGGTTATCTATGTATAGTTTCATTGTCTATAACTATAAATAAATTATGTGACAATTGGTTATAAGCAATTACAAAATGAAATTCAAATATAAGTAAAAAAAATCAGCATCGAAACATGTTTTTTTAAACAGCAAACCCTATTCACAAGGGAGGGACATCACCCCAAGTTTTATTAACTACCAAAAAGAAAAATTACAAGGAGGGGGACATAGAGTTAACCTCCAAAGCTTATATGGAAAGTAGACATTAAAAGCCAAAAGGGAGAAGGGACTACTACTCCCTTACATAATGAAGATAAGGAAATTATGTAGAATCTAAACACGTAATCTCTATAATTGGTGGCGGCAATGAAGCAGCGTCAAAGATGGCTGAAACTCAAGTCTATATTGGCCTTTTTTGCAAGGCCATTTGCAGCGGAATTGACTTCTCTATAGTAATGTGTCAAAATGAATACTGCCTTGATTAATACATCATAAACCCGTATTACTTCCGCATCAATTCACCAAGGACACCTTTGCAGTCCTTTAACGGAGTTCAGCAAAGTTATGGAGTACATTTCTACAATAATGTTATGTAGACCCAAGGTTAACACACAATTGTAGTCCTCCAGAAGAGCCATGATTTCAGTTTTCATATTTGTTTGAAATCCATAGAATGATGAAAATGCTCCTAAGGTGTGGCTGTGAGAGTCTCTGACAATGCCTCCACCTCCTGAGTCTCTTGGATTTCCAAATGAAGTAATTTCATGATGTTATATCAACTAATTACGTGCTTCAAAAAGTTCCACTGTTTGTTGTTATTGCAGAAGCTATATGATTATGCAATTTGAATTTTGCTTATGGAAATTAATTAGTGAAATTTGATTTTACAATGAAAAGAGTGTTAGTGATTTCAAACTATTTTTCAAGAAAAGTATTTTTGGGTAATAAAACATAATAAGACATAATTACATTGGATTTTGAATCTATAATCAAAGTATGCGTATGGGTCTGGATAGGTCAGTATCTAGATTTAGAAGTTCATTATCAAGGTGTTTTTTTAGGTATTTAGATAAATTTTTATTGTCAAATTTGTAGAAAAACTTTTGTCTATTTGAAAGTTTATGAAAATTAAGAAACTTTCTTTTTTTTCTCCTTCTTTTCTCTCTTCTTCTTCCTCTCTTGCTCACACTATAGCCACTATGGAGTTTCTAGTGGCAGTGCCGCCATTGACCAATAGTGGTTGGCCACCAGCCGCTAGCCGCTACCTCCTCTATTGACCAAAATTCATCAAAATTACACCATTCACTCAATTTTTTGTTTTTTCTTTTTTCAGCAACGGTAGTTTTTGTATTGAATAGACAAAAGGATATACACTTATATGAGCAAAGGCTCAAGCAGTACTATACACAAGTGTTAGACACACTGAGGATTGATCCATTCACTCAATTTTTTGTGTAGATTCCATTTTTGGTGTTAATTTTCATAGAAAATGAGCAAAAAGTGATCACAATGGTAAGAATAGTCGATGTTAGTTTTTTTCTCCCTCACTCTCTTCCTCCATCTTCCCCCTTCTTCTCCCTCCCTCCCTTCCCCCTTTCGATGACCCCTCTCCTTTCCCTCGCCACAATCTAGACTAGGGGAGGGGAACGGGAGTTGCAAGAAGAGAGGGAGGGAGGAGAAGAAGGAAGAGGGAAAGAGAAAAAAAAGGAGGGAAAAAAGGGATGGTGGGGGAAGAAGGAGGAGAGGGAAGAAGAGAGGAGAGGAGGAGGATGGATGTAAGGAGGCAGAAAGAGGGAGAGAGAGAGAGAGAGAAACAAATAGAGAGGGTGAGATGATGACAATGGCATGCAGTGGTGTCAATGGTGGTGGGTTGAGGTTGAAGAGTGGTGGCAAAAGAGATAAATGAGTGTGTGTTTTGGAGTGTTTTGTGGTATATATTTTAAAACTTTTGGAGTGTTTTTAGAAAATACTATAGACAAAGTTTGATAAAAATTTGTCTATTAAAAACAAACAAAAAAAGGCTTTCAAATAGACCCTAGATTTTAATGTGGATCCAGATTTGAAATTTAATTATACAAAATCACACTCTACTTGTACTCATAATTTTCTTATAAGATATGAATTTGGGTTTTAAAATTTGGATTTAGACCCTTTACAAACTCCTTAGAGTCTAAGCAATAAATGCTACCTAAATTCCAAAATTAACTATTTTCAACCATTCGAATTTTTGAATGGAAATAGACTTACTATAGCTCCAAAACCCACAACCAAATCCACCAAATTACTTATATCGAAAATCAGACTAGAACTTAATGGGATTAAAGAAAGATAACCACTCCCAAACTCATTTGAATCTAGGTTATAGTTTCAAAACATTGTAGGTAATTTTTTTTTTTTAGTGTAAGTAGAAAGTCTCGCGTTCAAGATCTATCACTTATACTATCATCCAACCTATTCCTCCCCCCAAAACTTTGTAGGTTAAATGCATGAACACTTACAAAATTCAAATTCGATGTCATTCTCATAGAGCATAATTAAATTTAGCTAACTTAGATTTCTTAGTTACTAACTACCATACATGTGCATGGTTTTTGGTTTAACATAGACCTTTCCTCAAATTTGTAATTTTTTTTAGGGTTTGGATTTAAACAGATTTAGACATGAAATAATGAACTTTGACAAACGAAAACATCGGACACTCCTACGTGTTTTGTGTGGGGTTTCATGCTTTGCAACACTACAACTATGTTATTTTACTAGGTTTGAAGTAGAGTAATATTATGAGTGTGTTTGGATAAGAGATTATATGAGATAATTTTAAAAAAAATACTGTAACATTTTTTTCATATGATATATATATAAGATAAAAAGATGGTTGAAAAATACTATAATACTTTTTTGTAATACTGCGACTATGTTATTTGTGTTATGTTGAATGCCCTTCGCGTATTAATGCTATTAATAGTAAAATACGTAACAAAATTGATAATTTCACATGCAATGCATGTGTCATGCGGTACTAGCACGCTGGGCCATGGAGCAAAGGACGATAGAAGTAATGTTATAATCACAACAAACACAAATTTACAACTTCTCTCTGTGAGACAATATTTGTAGGGTCTCCCACTAGATCTGATATGTTCCCAAGTTTATCATATATATTTGTCAGTGGTTAACTTTGATTGACTTCTTTCCTCCACTAGGTAGACTCAATAAAGTAAAGAAAAAGGTTGAAGTCGTGTGGGTTTTGGGTTTTGAGTATGTTGGTAAACTTTTTAAGTATTAGTTAATTAAGATTTTCTTTTTCTTTTTTTAAAGCTCAGGCTCTAGCTAAGTTCTGCGAATCCTAGGTAGGCTTACATTAGACAAGTCAAGTAAAAATGCCTTTGTAAGTTGCAAATCCCAGGCAATCTTGCATTGTATAAGCCACGAATTGAAACCAAAATCTCAAAACAATTAGAACCAAAGATTATAAAAGAGACGGGTCAAAAAACAAAAAGGGCTGCGAGAAGGTGTCTCATTTTTTTTATTTTCTTTGGGGGGTTTGGGGAATGAAAAGCTCTGGAGGGCTAGAAACCCTTCATTTGGCTGTCCAAATAATATATAGTCTTTCAACCATAGCAAAAATAATTTGCAGATGAATAAGAAATAAATGCTTGGGTAGATAAGTGTTCAATCCTAAAAACCAAAAGCACTAGCAGAAATTTAAAAATTAATGTTTTTCTTAATTTCAAAAAAAAAAAACTTTTTGCACTAATTGGTATACATTCACGCAATGACACATCATTGTTGTTCACATTTCAAATCAAACATTAATACAAAACATAATCTTATCTCAAGTAACAAATAGAAGTGCCCAAGGCCAAATCAATTCGTGAATTTTTGTAGTCACGTATACTAGGAAGAGCATTTCATTAATATCATTCTTAACTGGTTGAGATTAGACCACGTTGAAGCCCCACCAGTTATTTAGCCACTTCCCCGTGTCTGATAAAATAATCAGCTAGCACAAGTTACCATAAGAACATTCCATTTCTGATTTGACCACAAGAGCCAAAATCGAAAAAGGCTTAATTAATTGAGCCTCCCCTTTTTTTTTTAATGGCTTTTTTGTTTGGCTTGTTGCTGAGAGTCGTCCAATGTGCATGGTTTTGACTCTTTGGTTTCAAATTATTGAAATTGCACTGTCACAAGGCATGATCATGAAGGCAGTCCTAGTACTCATCGACTTAGTTGTCTGAGCCTAAGTAGACCCTAATTAAAGCTTTTTGGTTGTTTAACACGAGTAAGAATAATTACATCAACGACAAGGGAGATTGAAAACATGATATTTTTTTCCCCTTGTTCCCCATATGGTCAAAAATGTAGGCTAGACCATCTATATGCACCCCATATAATTGCTCATTAGACAAATTTTGTCTTGCTCTCTACTAAAAATCATTACAAGTTTAGAATGTATGTAGGTCTAAATGATAGTGGATGAGGGAAACTCAATGATCATTGACTCAAAAAAAAAAAAAGGGAAACTCATAACATTATGAAACAAGAAGGGAAGAGGGATGAATCTAGCACCGTTTATCCAAAATAATCAACTTGTGTAGAATCAGCTTCATTTACATCATCCTTTCCAGGCAAATCGAGCTTCTGCACTGAAGTGGCTAGATGCATGGATATTAACAAGGAGATGGTTCTCGAGCTAAGAGTTATAATATGATAAACCAAAACATTAAATAAAAAAAAAAAGAATTTTACATGCCCTAAAACCTCCATTTTGGACCCAAAATTCGATTTCTTTAGGCCTTCAACCGTGTGAAATGGTTGCAAGAATATGTTATACAAGCATGCATGGTACCAACTTCAAATTATACTCAAATTATACAAGCATGCATGGTACCAAATTATACTCAAATAACTTCAAATTATACATTACGAACAAAATAGAACTTAACTTACTATGAACTAACTATATATAGAAGATTATTTTTAGGGTAATTTTTTTATACACTGTCAGTCTTAATATATATTATACTGTATATTTTTTGTTCCTATCAACATTTTCTTTCCTTTTCTCTGTATTTCCTAATTTGACTCATCATTTGTATGTATAAATGTCAAGGTATGCACACTAATTTTTGTTAATAAAAAAACACGGCAGCCAAAAAATGTGATTATGTTGTTTGTAACTAGGTTTACAAGAATCAATAAGAAGTTGTCTAGCCATGCCCAGACGGAAGGAAACCCTTCCTAAACCCAAGCCAAATATAAAATGGTCTAATAAAGTTTACTAATTGTCCAAATTTGACTCCCTAAGGGACCAAGCGTGACAAATTAGAACATGGAGGGACTAGACTAGGTCAAATCTTGGGAGACAGGATTGAAATTGAATGACTAATCTCAGGAGACAGGATTGAAAGTGAATGACTATTACAACCACGGGATTGCATTACTCCCCTCGTAGAACACTAAACTAACAAAAGTTCTTCCTTAATTCCAATCTTTCCTCTTTTCATTTCAGGAAAATTGTAGAAAAAATTCTTCACATCTTATTATTCCCTCAATTTTAAATGTAATTTTAGTCCGTCAAATATACAAAATGCAATACTTTGTTCGGTCGCATGTTACTTATTGGCTTGAAGAAGTCAGGTGCCCACTAAATGATACTTATTTCAAGGGCAAAAATGATATCATACCTATTTCTGACCATATACGAACATATGGTAATGAGATGCCTGATCCTCTAAAAATTTAAAAGCAAAGCCCTCGATAGAGGGTAATAAAGCAAAATCAAACTCGTTATGGTAACAAAAATTTTGTTTGAGAAACAAAAAAATGAAATGCGGGTAGTTTCCAGATTTCAATCGATAGTAACCAATTGAACAATTCCAAAGATGAAAGAAGAAATTATGATTTACCAAATTAGAGAATTTCTTATCCTTGTCTTGGATTGCTCTAGGGTTCAATTAATATCAAAGTTGGACTGAAATTATCCTATATTAATCATGAAACCAGCCCAACTTACTTTGAATGTACCCAGCCTGAATCGGCTAATTTTTTCCACTATGGGTAGAAATATAGTTCCGTTTATCCGACCCGAACTCGAACCCATTTTTTCTTAATAAAAAAGCAGGTTGAATGCAGAATATTGCATTTCGACCCGTATTCGACTGAAACCTATTTAAATAAATTAATAATCATAAAATATATATATTTATTATAAAATTTGACCCGTATTCGACTTGACTCGTATCCGGGATCCGTTGAGTCTGGATCTAAAAAATCAAGTATAAGACTCGTCGGGAATGCGGGTCGAATCCAGAACATTTATACTAAAACGGGTCCGGATTAGGAATGTTGAATTTGGTTCAATACCCAACCCGTTGAAAGGTATATTCAAAGGTCATATGGTTGTTTTATTTTCAAATTTGCATCACATAGTCGGCACGTGAGATTTTTCAAGTAAAAAATAGTGGCCTAAAATGGTAAGGTGTAAACTGCATCGCCTTAAAATTAAGGAAACAAATAAGAACAAACACAAAATGTGAAGTACCGATTCCTTTTTGCTGTTTTCCCTTTCTTTTTATATACCCCTTGAGGATTCTCTATCTAGATTTTGTAATCTGGTAGTCGAATGGACTGCCAAATCAACATGCACCATTAAGCTTACCACCATGCTTCGCAAAAGAGGTAGGGAGGGCCTAGGTCCAAAGTAGCACCACGTCTGCATATCTCTGCCAAAGGTGGAAAGAATCTTCAACTGGACATACGAATAAACAAGAAAATATGAACTTTGTTCTTAAACGGAGAATATTCCTGTCAATGGGGTGCCTTCCCTCATCAGGGCATGTGCTTATTGATCATTACCTTTCAATCCTTAAACACTACCACGACCATTCAGTCAGCTGAAACTTATCCAATTGTCTCTCTTCCACACAATGCGGTTTCCATCAAGATTCGTTCTCATCAGAAGGCATGTAACATCACACAGATATGGTATGCAGAAAGATTACGAAAAGGATATGCAGATTGATATGGAATGCAGAAAGATTAGGTGGAGCGTATATTGAGAGACTGTTGCTATACCATCGAATTCGACAGGGTCAGTGCAACCGCACCATACTAATTGCCGAGATGGGCCGGGAGAGCTTTGGTTGATCTTCGCCGTAAATTTCAAATGGACAACCGAGATCAGTTGCATTTCAAATGAACGGTCAAGATCAATCTGAGCACTCCTTAGTTCATCTTGGCCGTTGTCTGTTCTCTACAGTTGCACCTGCAAACGCAGATGACCTTGATCCACTTTGACATGATCGAAAAGTATGTCGTTGGGAAGTGCAAGTTTTATCCCGTCACCTCTCATTAGCTTTCGGCACTACAGAAATTTTACTTTTTTTTTTTTTTATAAAAAGCAAACTTCATTAATGAATTATTGGAAATCGCTTAGCACGATTTGATTTATATTGTTGTTTTAATGACAGATTAAATATGCACTAAAATTAACAGATCATATTTGTACTTTAACAGATATAACAGATCTGAAAAATGTTACAGATTTGAAAAATATAAGAAAATTTTAAATTGTCTTTATAAATCGTTGTAACTATATTTTGTGCATATTACAATTATCAGATCTGCTAATCAATGATTTTGAGTTCGAATAATGATGATGAGGTCTTTCGAAAGGGACCTAAAATCCAAAAAAAAAAAAAAAATCAGATCTGACAACTACAACTGAAATAATTTGGATCCAACAACAAAAGAAGGAAAAAACATAAAGTGCTCATTAAGAATCCTTGAAGAAATAGAAAATTCTCACTAAAAACCCCTAAGAGAAATAGAGAACTTTCACTAAGAAAATTTAGAAGAGACTGTATTAAAAAAATAATAAAACGAAATCTATGGAACAGAGACCAAGCCTCATTAAAAGAGGAAAAAGAACAGAGAAAAATTGGAGAAAATGAGGAGAGGAGAGAGCATGAGCAGAGTACATAAACTTTACTTTCGGCGCGCAAGAATTTACCATAGTTAATTAGAATCAGTTATCATTTGTGAATTTTGAAACCTTTAGTTCGTATTACAACAGCGTGGGCAGAGCTGATAAGCAACTGTACATTTGTACATCTTCGTTGGACTAGACGAAAACAAAGCAATAGTAATTGAAAGAAGAAAACATTGGGAAAGCTACAAACATTGCGATTTTGAAGATTACGATAATTTACAACCACCAATTACCCTATTTCCCATCTCCAAAAAATTAAAAAAAATCCTATACCCTTTCCCTTAAATTTTAGGTACATCCACCATCTATTTTTTTTTTAAAGCACTCATATTTTGAATAGGTGGTCAGAGAAAAGGATGGGTTAGATGGTACAGAGGAAACAAAGTGTAAATGAGAGATATCGGATTCGAGAGCCTCCTACTTATATTTAAAAAAATTTTAAAAAAAGGCAGTAAAAATCAAATTTAGGTACCTATATGTGTTGAAAACTCTCAAAATCTCAAGTGCGTGTGATGCTACCAGGATTTATTGAAATACATGTCTTACACTTGGGCAAGTCTAATCATAAAAAAGAAAAGAAAAAGTCTAACCATCAACATTTAATAGTAGTAAATAAACAGATAAAATGAAAAATAAAATATTTTCATTACGGCATATTCATTTGCAACACGATTACAATACTGACGGAGTGCTAATAATTTTTTAAAAATATATTTAATTAACGGGTCGATGATTTAATTGGGTCATTTGTAAAGATTACAGTATTGGGAAAAGGATTAAGTAAGTTAAGAATCAATAAAAGAGCCACAAACATAATTTTGGTACATTAATTTCGCTTGCAACTCAACACGCTTTTAGCGCACACAGAAAAAAGGACGCGTCAACTACCTCATTATGGTCTGGCGATTACCGAGTGAGAGCCCACGTTTTCAATTTCGGGTTGGTGTCTAGTTTTCTTCCAAAGTCGGTACATTACAAAGACTTCGGAGCTGCCGGCCGTGACGTCTACCCCTCAAACAGTGATCCTAATATGTGGCCTGTATGGTAAATTGACCCCCAATATTTTGACCAAAACAAATTTTATCCTTAAAATTTCTAATTTAAGGCAAATTTATGACAACTAAGTGAATTTTACAATACCTAACCATGAAAATCAAATTAGAGTTAGACGAAGGACTTTTTATCCCTAAAGCTGGAAGTTTTTTTTTTTTTTTTTATCAATATGTGGTCTCTTATATTTCAAATAGTTATATTCAATAGTTTCAAATAAAATAAAAGGTAAATTAAATTAAATGTATAACAACTGTGTTCTCAAATCCTTAAAAATGCAGCTAAAAGCACTTCACATTGATACAACACTATTCTTCAGCCTAAAGAGTATCTCTTTGTTAAATTATTTACAAAATAAAATTTCATCGTAATACACAAAAAGAAAAATTATTGGAAAGAGCAGAATCTTAATTTTGAGATATAACTTTATTCTAAATATTAGTACAGAAATTGGTGCATGACTTGTGGATCTAGGTTTCAATCAGTTATGATTAAGATTCATGGTTACATTAACAAGCAAAAGTAATTACCAACATGAAGTACTCATTGGATTCTCATAAAAGCTTCAAGTTGTTTTTTCTTGTCTTTCCTTCGCATTTAATCAAATATTTCACCAATAAAGTTCAAAGTACTAATAATATGTTCGTGTACATTTAAAACTGTATTCAATAATTCAAATAATTATACAAAATACTTGTTTCATTTGAAATGTAATTGATACCCAATTGAAATGCCAAAAAAAAAGAAAAAGAAAAATTGTAGTTCAATCAATTTAATTTACATATAGTTGTTTATATTTTAAAGGGATATTTAATTGTCAATATAAGCAAAAAAAAAGTTTATTAAGCTTTCTCTTGATTTTTAATATTAAAATTTCTAGTATATATCACATAATTTCAACCCAATTGACATCTAATTTTATCCTACAACCCTCAACATCACTATTTGAAACTTAAGAGGTATAATGATTCAAATTCTAAACATTGGAGACTAAAAGTGTAAAATCAAACCTATTGGCTAATGGAAATTTGATTTTTGCCTGGTAAGAATGGTTGAATTTCCATCAATTATCCTAATCCTAAATCCACCCAAAATTAGAATTTTAGGACTATCTTTATTTTGGTCGAACCATTAGAGACCAATTTGACACAGACTAAATATGTTCTCCCTTTCAAATATGTTTACTTGAAGCTAGTGTAACAAGTTTCGCATTAGCGAAGAGATGAAGGGGATAACAGAGTGAGTGGTAAAGTCGGTACCCAAGGTTAGAGATAATTACTTTGGTATACAAAAAACTACAGCTAATGACAAAATATTTCCTATGGGAGCTATGTTCTGTACAATAGCCAGCTATAGAGGTTGAAAAATGAAATAAATGTTATGAAACAATTAAAAGTATGGATGTCCCTTTGTATTCCCAAGAGGATTAATTCATGATTTTATGGCTACATTATGTATAGAAGTTACAATCCATTAATCTATACATGTAGTGGAGAAACCGTTTCATAGGTTTCTTCATATTATTGTAGTAGTGGATGTTTAATAGGATTTATGTACCTTTAATCTTGTAGTACCTATATATAGAGGTACATTGATACCCTATGGAAGGACTTTTGTATCTTATTGAAATATAAGAATATCATTCTCCCTTTCTCTACCCCTTCTTCAATTCGTATTGTAGTATTTCATTTTATTAGTTTTATAACACGTTATCAGCACGAAATCTCTACTTTTGAGCAAAAGGTGAAAACGGGGGCTCTACCTTAAACAAAGGTGAAGTAAAATATTTTGTCGAAATTCTGTTCATATTTCTTCAAGAAAATTCTGAGGTAAATTTCTAACTCAAAAACTTATTTCAATTTCTTATGGCTAATATTTGAATTATCGCAAAATACAAGTAGTACCTACTGTTGAACAACCACTAAACACAAACATATATTGTTTGATATCTTTGAGGTAATATTTCTCCTTTTAATTTTACTTATTTATCTTTATAATTATTTGTTATAAATAATTATATTCTGATGCATTGAGTTTTGGAGATGTTATTATAAAAAATCAATTATATTTGAGGATCTACTTGTCCTTTGAAATACTTAAAGAAAAAGATTCGACCACCTGAAGATGGTCGTTGTTTAACGAAAATATTTGCCACTAGAAGATGGTCATTATTTCAAAAGCCTGGTATGATAAATTTACCTATGGCTACAAGAACATAATTTTGCAATTTTCAGAATTACTTCTCAGTTGAAATTGTGTCGAGAAAATTTTACCCATAAGATATATTGAAAATGATATTCTCTACAATTGATTTCTCGAACATGCTCCTATAGTAGCAATATTAAGAGAAATTTTGAGAAGTATTTTGTACTTATTGCATGCTAATTCTAGTCCATTCCTAGAAGTGAATGCGACTAAATTTCAATTTATTAGTTATGGTTGTTGCCATGACTATGATTCTGGTAAATATATATTTTACCATGACAAGAAAAAAATTACCACTTAAAGTGGGATGATAATGATAAGGACAAGAAAATAAGAATCCTGAATATAAATGTCCCGAAGTACATTTGATGAATCAAAATTATAATCGCATCTTCACATGGCCAATTTCTTTAAACACCCTGAAGGTATATGATGCTTGATTTAATTTATGATAGTAATTAGCTTTTCTTCCTGAAGAAGAAATGAATGTTAAATATTTGGGATCAAAAAAATTATGGTGATGATATTTGTCCCATAAGAATTATGGTGACAATGATATGTGTCTCATTAATAAGTGCTACTATATACACTATATTCCAATGAGAGAGACAAATACAATCAGTTGTAGTGTATAAGTGATTGAAAATTCCAGAAGAGCCACTACTATATTTCTCCCTATAGGAGAAAAGTTTATCATGAATAAAGTACTACTTTTTATCATGTCTCGGAAAATTTATTGAATTTGAATATCCGTCGAAATGGATATCAAATTGAGACACTAAATAAGACAATAATAGAGATCATGTTTAGAAATCAAATGAGATAAAGGTTAATTATATCATAATAACCATTCGAGAGAGAAATGGTTATCGATATAGTTGTTTTCATTCTCATTTGATTTATTATTTTCACTTGCAGTAAACCAGAAGTTTACTGATCCCAATGGATACATGATTTGACGAAAGTGAAAATATTTGAGAGCCGACAAATATTTATACATACTCCTTTATATTATATATGACTCCAAAAGAAATTTAAATTTTATGTTGGGTATGAATCAGTTTTTACGATTAAATATCGTAAAATATTGATGGATGATCTATTGAATGATTTATTTATTCTGATGAACTACGATTCCCAACATTAGGGGGAGGAAAAAATCAACCGAAAGGAAATCATCTGAAAAATTGAATTTCCTCGATCCTCATACAAAATAATGTGAACTAGAACTTCAAGAAATTATTCATTTGCAGAAAACTGCAAATCAATTGTCAGATATACTTATCGACTCCAGAAGAGTCATTAAATCAACTATTCCTGCAGGAAATATCTTGATTAAAATTGATGTCCCTGAAGGACATGCACAAGTGCTACATATAAATTTAAGGCCGACTTACCTAAATCAGGTATAAATTGATTTCCAATATCTTCGGAGATTAAATGTCATGACAAAATTCAACCTCTTGAAGAGGTCGCTCCTGAAGAGCCAACTCCTGAAGAGAATGAAATCATAGAAAATTTAATTGGAGCCTAATAAAATGTAGCACTTGATATTATAGAAGTTGATGAGGATCATGAATCTAAATCGGTTGATGAATGTCGGTGTAGAAATAATTGTTCAAAATGGAAAGATGCGATCCAATCTGAATTGGACTCACTGGTTAAAAGAAAAGTTTTTGGACCTGTAGTCCAAACACTTGAAGGTGTAAAATCAATAGAATATAAATGGGTATTTGTGATAAAGAGAAATGAGAAAAAGGAAATTGTGAGGTATAAAGCAAGACTTGTAGTCCAAGTCTTGTGAAATGTATTCACCTATAGTGGATGCTATCACATTTAGATATCTTGTGAGTTTTGCAGTACATGAAAAATTAGATATGCGTCTAATCGACGTTGTTACTGCATATTTATATGAAAATCTTGAAAATGATATTTATATGAGAATCTCCGAAGGATTCAACATGCCTGAAGCATGCAAATCAAATCCTAAAGATATTTATTCTATTAAATTACAAAGGTCTTTGTATGACCTAAAACAATCTAGACGTATGTGGTATAACCGCCTCAATGAATGTCTAACTAAAGAAGGTTATACCAATGATCCAATATGTCCATGTGTTTTTATTAAGAAAAATGGATCAAATTTTGCGATAATTGCGGTATATGTCGATGATCTAAATTTGATTGGAACTCTTGAAGAGATTCAAAATAGTGTTGAATATTTGAAGAAGGAATTTGATATCAAAGATTTTGAAAAAATAAAATTCCTTAATTTACAAATTGAATATTTGAAGAGTGAAATTTTTGTCCACCAAACTGCATATACCCGGAAGGTATTAAAGCGATTTTATATAGATAAGGCACATATATTAAGTACTCCAATGGTCGTCAGATCATTAGATCCTAATAAGGATCCTTTTAGATCGCAAGAGGAAGATGAAGAGACACTTGGTCCTGAAGTACCATATCTCAGTGTAATTGAAGAATATTGGAATGCGACGATTAAAAGATCTCAAATGATGTTTGCATCAGGGGGAGAAATTAATACACAAGAATAGTGTACTCTTTTTCATTCACTAGGGTTTTTGTCCCGATGGGTTTTTCCCTAGTAAGGTTTTAACGAGGCATATTCTTTGTGTAATGGACATCCAAGGGGGAGTGTTATGAAACAATTAAAAGTATGGATGTCCCTTTGTATTCCCAAGAGGATTAATTCATGATTTTATGGCTACATTATGTATAGAAGTTACAATCCATTAATCTATACATGTAGTGGAGAAACCGTTTCATAGGTTTCTTCATATTATTGTAGTAGTGGATGTTTAATAGGATTTATGTACCTTTAATCTTGTAGTACCTATATATAGAGGTACATTGATACCCTATGGAAGGACTTTTGTATCTTGAAATATAAGAATATCATTCTCCCTTTCTCTACTCCTTCTTCAATTCCTATTGTAGTATTTCATTTTATTAGTTTTATAACAATAAACAAATCTTTTTATGTTTATTTTTATATAGAAAAGGTTTTTAAATGTTTTCTTTTTTGTTGTAAAAAAAAAGTTCTTTCTTGTTTTTACTAGTACTTGGTTTTCAGTTCCACTATGACATCCTTTTTAAAGTTGGTGATAATTGTAAACTTCAAGAACCTAAGGGGAAAGCACTAGAGCTCATGATGAATAACTAATTTCTAAACAATAAAAAGTAACCAAACTCCAAAAATTAAAAGAATGAGTGATAGCATTTAAAAAAGCAAATTTTTACACAGAATAAATAAAAATTCCATTATCTATATTTTTAATTTTATCACACATAATTCATAGTCTTTTGTTGAAGAGAGAGATTAAGTGCATCATCTCTTTTAATTTTTAAGGTTTGGAAAACTCTTTTAACTTGTATAATACATAGCAATTCATGTAATTACTCTTCATCAAGCTAAAAAAAAAATTGGTTTCTCTCTATATTGAAAAATGACAATTATGACCTCAAGTGCAATTCAATGGGCAAGCTTTTTATATTAGCTATCCTGATCAGAGTTTTCTTTTGTTAGAGGAAAAAGTGTTTCAAAAAATAATAGTATTTGTGGAAGGAAAAAAATTCCCACCCTAATTTGGTATCATCCTATTAATTAAACAAGAGCACCTTAAATATCTGGTGCAATCTTCTTTTGTTTCACCATATGATATTCTAATTATACCCTTCTTCCATTTTAATTGCAAATCTACTTATTTTCCCTTTTACTTTTTTTATTCAAATTTCTTTGAAACAACTTTAGGGCCTGTTTGGAACCTGAGTTTTTTGGGAGTTTGTCTAAAACTTTACTGTAGTGCACTGTAGAAGTTTTTGAAAAAATTTTGTAGAAGTTTTTGTAAGGTGAAAAACTTTTTTGTAGAAGTTTTTGAAATGTTACTGTAGACATTTTTTGGATTATTTTTAGAGGTATTTTTAAAACATATTTTTGAGTATTTTATAATTTATAATTTATAATTTATAATTTTTATATTTTTAAACATTTATGCATTTATAATACATTTATAAATATTTAGAAATAAATATATTTATATATTTATATAAAAATATATAAATGTATTATATTATATATAATACGTAATATACATATATTTATAAATGTATAAATGTATAAATATATAATTAATATAAATGTATAAATTATAAATGAATATTATATAAATATATAAATTACAATTTATAAATGTATATGATGATTATGTATAAATGTATTAATATAATTAATATAAATGTATAAATGTATTAATATTATGTATAAATGTATAATTAATATTGTTTATAATT
This sequence comes from Coffea arabica, assembly GCF_036785885.1. Lineage (NCBI taxonomy): Eukaryota > Viridiplantae > Streptophyta > Magnoliopsida > Gentianales > Rubiaceae > Coffea > Coffea arabica. The sequence continues at coordinate 32,714,645 of NC_092313.1, forward strand.
TATAATTTTTATTGTTTAAATATTTATATGCATTTATGCATTTATAATACATTTAAAAATATTTATAAATAAATATATTTATATATTATATAAAAATATATAAATGTATTATATTATATATAATACATAATATACTTATACTTATAAATGTATAAATGTATAATTAATATAAATGTATATATTATAAATAAATATTATATAAATGTATAAATTATAATTTATAAATATATATGATGATTATGTATAACTGTATTAATATAATTAATATAAATGTATAAATGTATAATTTATATTATTTATAATTTATAATTTTTATTGTTTAAATATTTATATATATTTATGCATTTATAATACATTTATAAATAAATATATTTATATAGGTATATAAAAATATATAAATGTATTATATTATATATAATACATAATATAAATATATTTACAAATGTAATAATTGTATATTATTATAAATGAATATTATATAAATATATAAATATATAATATTATGTATAAATGTATTAATATAATTAATATAAATGTATAAATGTATTAGTATTATGTATAAATATATAATTAATATTGTGTGTTAATATTATGTATAAATGTATTATATTATACATAATACATAATATAATTGTATATAAATATACATAAATATATATACATAAATGTGTAATATATATAATATGTATTATATATATTAAATATATAATATATAATATTTATATAAATGTATAATTACATATTTCTATTAATATTAATTTATATGGTATATTATATTTATATAAATATATAAAAATATATTTTAAATAAAATAAAATATTTATAATATTTTAAATAAATATATAAATATATAATATTATAAATATATAATATATATAATAAATTTTTGAGGGTGAGGGACTCAAAAATTCAAAATTTTTTTTTGAGGTTACCGGCGGCGCCGGAATAAGTGACCGGCGCCGGGAGAGGTGGTGGAGGCGGTGTTTGGTGTGATGGGTTGGGTGAGGGAGGAAGAAAAGTTTTTGAGAAATTTTTTGTGTATAGATTTTTGAAGTGTATAGGTAAAAAACTTTGAAAAGTTTTTTGGGATTCCTGTAGCAAAAGTTGTTAAAAAACTAGTAGCTAAAAAACTTGGTAAAAAACTAGGGTGCCAAACAGGCCCTTAATACTATAGAGAAGTTTCCTTGACAATGAAGCAATGCGCACATATAGAGTTTGGAAAATAATATCCTACTTTACCCTCAAAAGTATGATAATAACAATGAAAAACAAGCTAAACGCATCCAAACAACATTAATTATGGGAGAAAATCTTAAGCAGAAACAGACAGGCACCTAAAATATAATATCCCAACCATGGTGGCAGGAATGTTTTAAAGACAACATGTGTGATTTATGAATGTAAAAGGAATCGAAGTCGTGTCAGAGTAAAGAGTTTTCTAAAATTTCTTAGGAGAAGGATATTATATACAACGTGAATTTTCAACGTACAACAGTAATCACGAGCTGTAAAGCCTAAAGTGCTATTTCTTTGTAAGGCTAATAATTTCCATAAGGATTTTGTAGTTTATTCAAGTGAATTTATATTTTTCCAGTAAACATGAAAGCACGTGCCCAACTAATAACAACAATGTTTGTCTAACGATGCATTTGTTAAAATTGAAGTTCGAAAACTGAAATATGAAATCTGAATTTTGAATCTATTAAATTATTGAATTGTTAAGTATTAAATCAAATACATTTGAGTATATATCACATTCAGTGATAAGTAAATAGCTTATCACTTATTTTTAGGAGCAAACTTTGCCGAAAAAATTCAGTGGCACTTAATTAATTCAATTGTTTTATTTTTGGTCATCAAAAGAATTTGAATATATTAAGATCTAAATACATTAAGTGCTGAATTGCGTTATCAAACATGGCCTAACACTTGTTCAACTACCTTAATTTGATCGATAGTGGACCATATTCATTTGTATTATGTCCACTGAAAGACTTAATATATATTATGTCCATCTCTGCAGATCACAACAACAAAATATATCATGTGCTGCAAGAATCACGTTCAGTGTTTCCTAATTTTTCTGACTGATAAAAGCCTTTAACAAATTTAAGAGCCAATTGAATGGCCCCAACAAAATTGGGTCAATTCCAATTTGCATCAATGTCAACTCCACAACCTCCTACTTTTTGTAGTCTATTCGTAGCAAATCTTATCCTTCCATCCCTAATAGATTTGAACAATGTTGATCCAATTTTTTGTGTTTTCATTTTTAGTGTAATTGATCGTCTATATGTAAACTGAGATTCTTAATCTCTTGTACAAACTTACTTCCATCTCCAATAGATTTGAACAATGTTGATAGAGTTTTTTCTGTTTTCATTTTTAATGTAATTGATCTTCTATATGTAATCTGAGATTCTTAATCTCTTGTACAAACTTACTTGTTCATATCAATGAAAGCTATCATTTTTGCCTAAAAAATGTAATTGATCGTCTGTGCTTTGAACCAAGGTTCATTGATCATGTAATTCGATTTCAACACATTAGGCACACTAAATTTATTAACAAAGTGCTGCAATTTGTCTATACATAACATTAATTCAGCATACGCAGACTATGAAAGAATAATGCATGTTTAAGAAGCTTAGCAAAACCACAAACATTAAAAACAAAGGAAATTTTTTGCCTATCATGGTTTGACGAAAATCTAGATGCATGCAAAGTTTTAAATATATCGATGCATGAAAATAATTTCAGATATGGTATTAGAAGCGGGACTTGGAAGAGGAACAATTATCAGTATAATTGTTTGTAGGCAATATAATACAATTTGAACAAGTTGTAACTCATGGTTAACTACTTTGAATAAATTTACAATAACTGCATTATATTCAGTAACTATACAAATAGATCTTATACATAATAATCGCGTTCCTATTGTAAGGTTTTACAAAATAATTAAGTGTGGATTATAACCTGTTGGCAACATCCTTTAGGAATAATTATCAACTGCCCCTTTTCCATTAGAAGAGATTCCAGACATGTCTGAAATTCAAGACTTCCTATATGCATGCTAAAGGAAAGAGGAATATCTCTTATGTTTTTTTTTTATCAAATGAAGCCATACAGGGGTATTCTCATTGGATGTTCATATACGTGTTAATTACCTAGTAATTCTGGTGATCAGAAGTAGGGTAACGGCTTTGAATGCATGAAAATAAGGTGTCGTCCGGACTATCAACAAATGCTTAGGGTTATTTGCACGGCAAATAGAAGTCGGGAAAGAGATGAAAAATTTGAACTCAAACTATTTATGTTTATTACTTGTCGAGGACTATTAATATTTTGGGAGGTGATTGGCAGTCTGGGGACATTCTATTTTGTTACCAAACAAACAAATAATTTGTTACCAAACAAACAAAATATTATAACTTGTCTAACTATGATGCCTTGGCATGCTTTGTACTTCATTTCTTGACCGACTTTGAAATTAGAATTTTGCCTTTTTTAGGTTTTCTGACCCAGCCTCTTCTGTCAGTGTCTCCTTTCTTCTATCACGAATTTGAGCCTCACAAGTCATTGATAATGAAGATATATTTGTTGCGTATAATCTTCAAGAAATCCATGTGATAGATTAGGTCTATGTTCCTTGACCACCCTATACAGAATATAGTATTTATTTGTTGAAAGTTACATCAGTGGTGCTTAACCTTTTTCTTAATTCTTCTTTACCCTATACAGAATATATATTGCTTTCACTTATGGAAGTGGTGGCCTAATCTAGAAGTTTTTTTGTATAAAATTCTTTGGCTTCTAGTTTAAAGTAGAAAATCAATGTGCATTACGGTGTGAACGCGAATGTGATTTTTCCAAAGAAATCTAGCTTTCTTAGTGAAATAATTACATGAATGATTCCTCAAAATTGTAAATTACGTGTTTTAGATCCCTCAAAATTGTAAATGACCTGTTTTAGTCCCTCATAATTAAAATCATGTATTTTGATCCCCAACATAATTAGACAAAAATTTTAAAAAATTTGTTGTCAATTCCCATTACCAGCAAAAAATTTTCATGAAAATGAACACCTAGAGCTATGCATTAATAAGATGAGCATGTGTTCTTCAAATGTTCCTTTCGAAAAGTTAGTGAAATCGAAGTTGGAAGGAACATGTTATTTAGACATGCCTTATACTTTCTTTTTAATTTTATTTTAAAGAAAAAGTGGAGTATTTTCAATTTTCCTTATCAATTTTTGCAAATGAATGTGATATGACCACCTTAGATATTTAGAAATAAAAACAAAAAATGTGGTGAGGAAGAAATTTGGGACAAAATATTATACAATCCATATCTTGGGACCAAAATGCATAATTTTTGTGTACGGTATATACCCAAAGAATGATATACAAATGTAGTGAACCATCTTTCCAATTCTTCCATTAAATACAGAATATGCAGACAATTCCTTTCATGAATTCAAACCTTGGACCACCATCCAACCATTTGTTGTTGGGAAAATCTGAATTTGTAATGATTCTGATAACTAATCAGAGTTCTCTAAGTAAAGGATGTGTAATTATGACACATGCACTAACAACAACACGGGAAAAGAAAACAACAACACTAGTGCTGTCTTCTTTCTGAGCACCTGGAAGTACAGTTGCCTGAGATTGACAAACCAGCTGGTTATTGACAATGGAATACTTTCGATGACAATTCAATGAAAATAAGCAAAAGATCTTAGACACTGTTTTTTTTCCTTTTTTTTGGATTTTGGCACAAATCGGGTATATGGAAGTTCACATGTTAATAAAATATGGCTATTAATTGCTTGTCAAACGAAGCAGAGTAATTTTCGAATTTTTATTCAATCTTTTTGCGAAAGTTAGAACTCAAATGCTTTAGATGAATGAATTGCAAATATTGGTGTATATATATATATATGTCTTATGTAGTATATTTCTCGTTCGGTTAATAATTAAAAATGCTCAAAAGTAAATTCTTAAAGCATTAATCAGTCCAAAATCTATGTTTTCAGAACCGGACCGGATAGCGACTCGGCCAAGGTCAGGGGTCAGGGGTCAATGGGTTCGACCGGGGGTCGATAGGGGTCGAACCGGATGACGTCATAAATAAAAATTATTTAAAAATTAAAATATTATATATATCATATCTAATAATATATTGATATTAATAAAGGTATATTCATACATATTTGATGTTTCAAATATATTTAACAAGAAAATACAAAGAAATTAGAACAATCAAGTAGCAATTTATATTATTTAATAAATATTAACAAGTTTAGAATTAAAATTATGAATTTAATTGAAAAATAACATCAAATTGTAGGACAATATTTATAAAGTATCAAATATTTGAGGTATACGAATAAGTTTTAACAATTTAGGGGGCCAAAACATAATATTATAAAGTTTGAATTTTTTTTTTAAAAAATTACTGTTGAACCGGAAAAACCGGGTTTTTCCCGGTCAAACCCGGTCAAACCCGGATTTTGACCGGCTTTGACCGAGTTTTAAAATTTCCGGTTTTCTAAGTTGACTCGGACCGGCTACCTGGCCGGTTCCCGGTTCGACCGGTTCGACCGGCCGGTCCGGTCCGAGTTTGAAAACAGAGTCCAAAATATACTATCACCATGATTGCAAAAGTCAAAATCAAGGTGAGCAATGTTAAAGAAATTCCACTCAAGTGTGATAAATGACAAATGTAAACAAGTCTTCATTGCCGGCAAGGATCTGCTGCACAACTTGTGGTGGCAGTACTTTTCATACTAGAAAATATTTTCTACCCAAAAAATAAAAAAAGTGATGTGTCCCTATAATTTGGACCAAACTCCAAAAGCAGAAAAAAGCTTAGTGAATGAGATATTTCACAAATGTGTCGTTACAAAGAAGGAGAAGAAGTGGGGAAAAGGGCACAAAAAATTGGTAACCAATACCTGCCTAGCATTAGCAATGTAAATTGAGACGCAAGCTAGCAGATGGACGTAGCATCATAATCATTAGATGATGAGCCGTAGGACATGTAAACTAGTCGTCTGATGGATCCCTGAATTTTCCTTGGTCCAATTCCATCTGATACCCAAATGGTGCTTTGGGATTTGAGGATGGATAATTTGGGCATCATAGTTTAGCTTTGGAATGTCATTGGCCTGATGCAGATAGTCAGACAGGAAACTTTACGTTTTTGACATATTTGATCTATGAGATTTCTTGATTGGCTAACTTTTTGACGTTTTCTTGTTTGCTTGTACTCACTTTTTAGTGGTGTATATGTTCACTATTTACGTTTTTGGCACATTTTGATCTATGTGATTTGCTTGATTGTGTAACCATTTGACGTCTGCTTGTTTGCTTGTACTTATGATTTATGGTGCAGGTTCACTACTTGCTGGTGTGGTGAATGTTACATGTCTCGGTGTCCCGATTGACTGAATCAACTCACTAATGACTTAACCTGTTTGAAATGACCAAAGCAATTTAGTATTTGAACATAGGCTAATTCTAGACGTTTTGGAGATCTTGGTTGCTAATCGTTCATAGGAAAATGCTGTGCAGCTCAAAAAGTGGATGTTAGAGAAGTTAAAATGAATCACGTAAAGCAATAAGTGTCCTTCTTATTGATATTCAATTCAACTTTCTGAGGGTCGCTCTTTGTACTGTATAATTTTCTGTCGTTTATAAAGAACTTGAAGGGATAGGAATTCGGAAAATCTATGAGGGCTCTCATAATTACATCTTTAGATGATAGATGTCACACTTCAGAAATACAAAGAAACACTGAACACATATTACACATTATGTGAAGGATTAATCTTGTATACACTGATAGTGTATATACTATCATCATTGAATGCATAATAATTAATTTAAATTTAAATTTTATATACGTGTCATATATTTTATTATGATAGTATATATAGTGTCAGTATATATAAAATTAATTCTTATGTGAAACCCCATCTAAATTGTCTTAGCCCTAGACCAGGCAGTACTAGAGATGTAATCGAGTCGAGTCGAGCTTGAGTATCATCACACTTGAGCTCGACTTCACCTGCAGGAAGGATACTCGACCTCGAGATCGAGTTCGATACATTGTTCATAGAACTTGAGTTCAACTTGCATGGGTTCAAGTCAAAGCAAGTCTTATCGAGTTCGATCAAGAAGATTTCGAAATTTCATTTTTTTTTTTACAATTTTTAAGCTAAAAAAATTATCACCATTCAAAAAATTTCATACAACCTAAACATTTAGTAAATTCAATAACTCTCATGAGTACAAGGGTAATTTCATAATAATAATATATTAAAAAATTAAAATTAAAAAACATGATAAGACTTGATGAGCTTTCGAGTCTTGCTACTAGACAATCGAACTCGACTCGTTATGGTCTATTGATTTATTCGAATTCAACTCAAAATCGATCAACCCGAGTTCGAGTCAAATTTTTGACCGAACTGCTCGCGAGCAGCTCAGTGCAATTACAACCCTAGCGATACTACTCGATTAGCATTCGCATGTCTGGACTGCGGCCATGTGGTATAACAATTACGTGAATCAAACTTCAAGTACATGTTCAATGAGAAATCTAACAAGATCAGATATTTCTAGCAATGCAAAACTATAAGCTGAGATTAATTTTGACTATTTTGAGCTATCTAACAAGTCTCCTCTTTACTCTGCAGTCCAAAAAGTGGTTGTTAGAGAAGATTAAATGAATTATATAAGAAACATGTTTCCTCTTTCTTGTGATTCATTTTTAACTTTTCGAAAGTCAACTGTTTATACTGCAAAAACTTCGTCCACAAACAATTTGAACGGACAAGAACTTGGAATCTAAAGGCATCTGACAATAAGTCTTTCTGATCACAGATGTCACATGTCAAAAAAAAACAAGGAAAAAAGAAAAGAAAAGAAAAGATGAAACACATTTTACACCTTGGCTCTCCTTGACTATACAATAATGTTCATTCTTCTAATGGTAATACTTGTGAAACCCCTTGCAAGATTAGCATGTGCATGTCTCAACAGTGGCAATGTGGTGTAACAATTATGTCTAGCAAACTTCAGTTACATGTCCAATGAGAAAGCTAACAAGAACGCATATTTTTAGCCATGCAAAACTATAGGCTGAGATTAATTTTGACCATATTTAGCTTTATGAATAAATTCATCCTGAACTTGAAAACCACATAATATTACTAATGACCTATGAACTTTTTTCCCTTTTTTTTGTCTTTTTTTTCCTCTAAGTGCAAATTAGGAGGAATGTATTAAAGCTTGAAACTAGTTAGGTACAAGAGGTGGGAAACTAGCTCTTGAGGGATGTAACTATATACACGTAGCTAAGTTAAGCAATCTGCAGGTTGATTTCTTTGGCTAGCTAGCTTATGTTGTGGTCCAATTTTCTCTTTCACCATAAAATAGAAAAAGAAAGGGAGGGTTCTAGGGGACGTAAGAATCCATTATACCATAAAGAAAGAATCTAAATATATCATGAAATCACAATAAATATGTGTGGCCTATTTATCATTGCAATGACTATAACATCGAAAATGGCTGTTGAGTGTTGTCTCAATCGTGGAGAACTTGGACTTGGCCATCTACACGCATGGGATTGGACAATTAGTGGTTGAAATTGCTCCAATTTAAGAGTTAACTTCAGCAATAAATTTTGTGTACTATTCAAATTCCTCCTATCAATAAAAATAATTCTCTACTCATTATTGAAAAGGAGTGGTGTGTGAAAACGAGAATTGTATATATGTTTCACTATTCGTGTTAATGTCGACTAATTGAAATTGACAATTATTTTAAATCTCATCTCCTTTGACAAGTTGATAATGACAATGACCTTTTGCTTTTTGATCTTTTCTTTAAGGGCCCTAGTTTTTTGGGGCTTAATTAAACAGTGACAATTTTCTCATTTCATATTTTATTTTAAGTACATATACGAGTTTGAGAATATGATGATACATGTGCTGAGAGTTTCTAAAATTAGATAGATGTTGAACTAATTAATTTCCTTGGTGATTGATTTAAAATTTAATTAATTGTCGAATAAACATTTAAATAAAGAAACAAAAACCTTGATTTTGCTAGGCGATTAAGTAGATAGGTGTTTCTCTTTTTCTTTTTCTTTTTTTCTCTTTTACTTGATATCATCTTACTTCCACGTTACAAATTTTCAGCTCTTTCTTTTGCTGAGAATTAACTCCACAAGAAATTTAATTGCCCCCATAATGAACTTTAGAAAAATATCTTCATTGACATCTTTGAGCGTGTTTTAATTTTACTTGTAGCGAGGTACTTGTTGGACTTTTCATATAAATTGCTTGATTTTGCAACTCAGATTCAACTATTAAAACCTTATTTGATAACCCAATTCAGCAGTAAACCTAATGAGTTCAGATCTTTACATGTTTAGATACATTTGATAACCTAAAACATCTAAATTAATTAAGTGGAATTGAATTTTTAAATAAAACTTACTCTAAAAAATAAGTGATAAACTATTCATTTATCACTTAAAATAATATACACTAAATTATATTAGATTTAGTACTTAACAGTTCAGTAGCTTAACCGATTCAGAATTCGAATTTTAGATTTCAGTTTTCAAACTTTAATTTTATCAAACACATGCACCCTAAATCTTGTCAATTGGCCTGCTAAAATGATTTTGAAATATACATGATTTAAAATCTAATTATACTTTAACAAGTTCATGTGATACAATATCAATGATCAACAAGTGATGGGGGGCAACTGTTAGAATTATTCTTTTTCTGAGCAAGAATGTGTTCTATTACTAGTGTTTATGAAAACCATCAATGCTTACCTTGACAAATTATTGATTTGCACTATCACAAAACACATGCATTATTCTGTCGTTTAACCTATTATTGTCTTGCATGCGCTAAGAGTTTCTAAAATCAGATAGGTGTTGAACTCATTAATTTCCGTGGTGATGTATTAAAATTCAATTAATTGTCAATAGAAAAATATACTCAAAGTACCAAATAGGTTGATTTTTCTAGGAGATTAATTATAAGCACTTTTTGTTATTAAAAAAAAAACTCTAATGTAATAAAGAACAATGCACTTAGGCAGTACAAAGAAGTAGTTGATGTTTCTTTGAAAGGAATTATGTAGATGTGAAACACTTATTTCACCTTTTGATTATTCTACAAGGTAAAGATCAATTTGTACTACGTAGTAGTCTAATTGGCTAGTTTTGATGAAAGATAAAGTCATTTTTCTTTATGATTGTTCTTGTACTATATTAAGAAATGCTTTTTCGGAGATGATAATTTCAAAACATCTCTCTCTCTATCTCTCTTCTACCTGATATCATTTTACTTACACATTACAAATTTTCAGCTCATTCTTTTGCTAAGAATTACCTCCACAAGAAATCTAATTGCCCCAATAATGAACTTTAGCAAGATACCTTGTATGACGTCTTTCGCTTGTTTTATTTTTAGTGGTAGCGGGGTGCTTGTCGGGCTGCTCATATAAAGATTTTGCAACTTCAAGGTTCAGCTGCAAAATCTTGTCAATTGGCCCACTAATATCAAGATGATTTAAAATCGAATTATACTTTTTTTTTTTTTAAAGATTTCTCACTTATCCTCCTTGATAACTCGAACCTTAAACTCGTGATCTATCAGTTACAAATAAAACGTCTTACCAACTAGGCTGCGTTTCATTGTCGATCTAATTGCACTTTAACAAGTGCATGTAATACAGTATCAATATCAACAATCATCAAGTAAAAGGGGGGGGGGGGTATATCCTATAATTTTTTTTGAGTAAAAATGTGTTCTTTTACTGGCGTTTTATAAAAACCATCAATGTGTACCTTGAATTATTTATTGATTTGCATCATCACTAAACACATAACCTATTATTGTCTTACATATTAGTATATTTTTTGGGGGTCAAACATCTTACAGATTAATTAGTTTAGGAAATTTTTTCAAAATTTTTTAATTTTTTGTGTGTGTTCAAAGAGGTAAAGCATGAGAACCTCCATAACACAAGAATGAATATTTTCATCTTGGTTGTTTTTAGGGCCTCTTTCCCCTAAAACCTTTCTGGCATGTGTGATGGGCAAAGTAAATTCTCAATGCTTGGGCACGTAGTTTCCTATTGCCACGTCCTTACTGGGCTACAACATCAAGAAATTGTCAGCCCATTATTTGGAATCTGAACAATTCTAGATCTTTGATGGGCTTCAAAGAAAATTGTGCTTATGGATTAGGAATTTCACCAAATGAATAGCAATATACTCTATATGAATAGCAATATACTCTATAAACACGAAATTGGGCTATAAAGATTGGGTTAATTTCACTTGAATGTCCTTGAATTCTTGCTTTGGTTCTAAATTGGAGAGTGAGATACTTTAGTCTTCAAAGTATAAAGTCTATTTCCCTTTATTCTTTAAAATATAAAATTTATTTCACATAGGTTCCAAAAGTATAAAATCTATTTCACTTTAATCTCTAAAATATAAAATTTGTCATGCATAAGTATGAATTTGTCCCACCTCGATCAATGATTTTACTTAAGCGAGACAATTTTTATATTCTATGGAGTAAAGTGTTCCATTTCAAAGTTTAGAGATTAAAGAATAAACCCGATAAACATATCAACAGAGTTCTCAACTACAAAATGAATACGTTTAACATTTATTTTAACATGTTTTCTATATAGATAATAGACCTCTTGAAATGTATAACCAAGAAAAAAACAATAAATAGTCTTGCAATGAAAATTAACATTACCATATGGGCACAGGACAATACAAGATGCTGGAGGTGGCCACTGATTAGCTGCCAAAGAATCAAACTGGAGGAGAGGTGAATAGTTCACTCTTGGCCAACTCATACTGAAATGACTGAAAATTTATTAGTCTGTCTTCAAAACTAAATTAATTTGACAAGGCTGCCATTTTTTCTGAACACTGTAATCTAAAACCCTTCATCTCATACTTTTTTCTTCCTCGACTATCCATGCTTTTTGTTCCATACTAGTGGCAAATAAAGATTGGTGAAGTGTGATTTCCAATTTGAAATGATTTTTGCAGTTGCTGCACTATATATTTTACTAACAACATTTTATTACTTTGGTCAAGCTTAAAAGACATTTTCTTTTGATTTTCTCTCTAATGAATAAAATTTACTAATCTCCTGCAGGCCAAAGTGATAAAACTAAAATCAACAGTGACAGTCTCAACTGACATCCATTTTCCCCATGTCAAAATTTCAACAAAATTTGTAGAAAGGACCATATGGCAATTCAGGGGTCATGCTAATTAAACATTCCCAACGTTATCAAAATTAGCTAAAATACTCTTACGTGTACTGTACTGCATGGTCAACATTCAAGAACCAGATAATTGCCAAAGTAGTCCTAACAAATTCATAAGTTGTGATCTTAGCCACCAATATTCAGATTGCATCAACTTAGGCATTAACATTTCAAACATGTACCATTTATGATTGTCCTAGCTTCATATCCAATCATTTTTTTTTGAAAAAATAAAATTCACTAAAGAACTTTTAACTCCCGTGCTTACCTCTTCAAGAGAAGAAAATAGTAAAAGTTAACTTATATAGTTCCTTGAAAATATGAGCATGTATAACAATGGTTTGCAACTATGTCATTGAAGTGCTTTAGCCTATTTTTAGTACTAAACCACATTTTTTTTTTCAGATGGCATGCCCTTAAGGAGATATATCTTCTAGCAGTTACTAGTGCAACTATGAAAATAAAACAAAATAAAATTTGACAAGCTAAATTGAACTAAGGAAAATTTATTTCCTACTTTTTTTCTCCTTTTGGAATAGATTCAAATTGTGCTACGCTAATAACTGTCGAGTCTAAAATTGAAAATAATACTAAATAGCTGAAGTCATGAGCCAATTATTGGGCAAATTTTAACAATTAGATAGCTCCCTTCCCGAAATTCAATGGAACTACTAACCATATAGCATAATCAACCATTAACATCTTTACTTTTTGATAATTAAGCCACTCACCTTCACAATAAGACAATTAGCCTTTCACATTTTAAACATTGCATTTTAGAACGAGTGAATGGCCCAAAAGATCACTAAACTATTAAAAATGGCACCCTTTAATCACCAAACTTTTTTTGTGGCCGAAAAGGTCACTAAACTCGCAAAAACTCTCCAGCGGAGCCATTTTACCGAATTTCAGCGGTTTCTCATCCGGTGGCATGGGTAACGTGGAATGGAGGAATATAGTCAAGGGGCAAAAATGTCTGAAAGGTTATTGAAATAGGTGAAGCCATAGATTGTCTCATTCCCAAACCACTTTTGAACCCATATATTGACTTCGTCTTCTCCGGCGGTAAAAATAGAGACTGTAATTTAAAATGAGAAACAGGGAATGATTAAAGGTGGTGGCAATAATTTAAGAGTATTATCGTTGAGCATGAAGAGAGGGGGATGGGGATGAGGACAGGAAGTGAATCAGTAAAATCTGCTGCTTTGAAATCAAATTGAGATTTCTCGTATTTTAAGAGCTTGACTGAAGCTATTGGAAGTGACTCAGGCTATACTCCAAAGTTGTCTGGGCTGGGTGCCTCAGCCCAATAGTTCGCTAGGGCGGTGCTCAGATCAACACAAATAAAAGAAGAAAACCCGTATGCCGTGTAACTGGCTCGCTGACTAGCAGAAGGCTTTATTCCTTTTCTTTTCTCGAAGAATGGGATAGCACAGCACTCCCTTCAACGGCTGCCCTCGGCAACCCACTGGTGACGGATGGGAGCACACGGCTGCGGAAATACAAAAAAAAAGTATCATTCTGTTCTTTTCTTTTTCTGTAAAAGAAAAAAACATTTTTCTGGGTAAACATTTTTTTTTTTTTGGCTGGGTGTAGTCATTGGAACTGCCAAGACTCTTTCCAACTCAGCTAGGTGGCTGGCGAAGGAAATCGAAGACTGAGCAAATAATGGGTATGGCTCGAGAGACCAATTTGAGAAAGCAGTGATGAAACCTATGGGCTCAAAGGGTCATCGTCGTCGGAGTTGGATGTTGGGTCGGGGTTAGTGGTGGGGCGGATAGGGATAGTAGGGAGGTCGGAAGTGACGAGACAGAGAGGAGAGTGAATCTCGGTCACAACCAGTAAACTTCTACGCTGGGTCAAATTGAAAAGTGAAGTGTTCCCAACTAGTAAACTTCACCGGAGAAGATGAAGTGAATGTCGATCGATTGGTCAACTTTGAGAATGAAACAATCTGTGAGTTCACTTGCCCCAATAATTTTTTGGACATTTTTGTCCATATCAGAATATTTATTCAACTCAAGACCCTTGTAACCGGATGATTCACCGCTAAAATTCGGTAAAATGACTTTGCTGGTGCGTTTACGTGAGTTTAGTGACTTTTTTTGCTACAAAAAAAGTTTGATGACCAAAGGGTGCCATTTTAAATAGTTAAGTGACCATTTCGACCATTCACTCTTTTAGAACCAAACACCGTTTCCAGTTTGGTTGTCCAATGAAAAGTGTATGAATACATAATATGATTGACATTCTAGTCAGAAAAGTGGCAAAAAGGTAGGTTTTTTCATCATAGCTAGATTTGGCGTAAATAAATAATGATCTTGTGTGGAGTAATTTCTTTTTCCCAACAAACTATTAGTCACCAAAAATTTAGGAGGCTGGAAATGGATCTTACGTTTGAAATGTAAGGATCCAATGTTGTGAAGTTGTGACTGTCACTGTTGATCATAATTTGGCAATTCAGGGGCGGTCATGTAATTTAGCAGCCAAGGTGGGGTTTCAAATGTCCATGACGTGCATGGTAGAGCTATTTGACCCTATTTCATCTTGACTCCTTCAATCGTTGATCATAATTTGACTATGAACGCTTTTAAAAGTGGGATGATATCACAGTTACTAAACTTTCTGATGTGTAGAAGCAAAAGTTTTCCACAAAAAAAAAAAATAAATAAATAAAACCTGTAGTGCCCTCCTTCAACAATCAGATTACCAGGAATCTACAATACTCTTAAACCTCTAATTTTTTTTCTCCTCCCTTTTCCAAACTCTCCCATTTCTTAATCCCCTTTTCCCTTTGCCTTATCCTTCTTTCCATCAAATCTTGGAAAAGATTTAATGAAAACATTGCAAATGAAGTTACAATCATAGGGGAAAAAAAAAAGATCGAGATACTCAAACCTTAGTAGACAATTTATGATTAATTTTTTTTATTTTAGATGTTAAAATTGTTTTTGGGCATTTCTATTTGTGTTTGACATTTGGCTTCGAAATTATTCATTGATTGGCTTCGTGATCTAGAAGGTATATATATCAATGGAGAAGGGCTTTTACTGGTGCTGAAGAGGAGCCGGTTGTGGCACAGAGTTAGAGATAGATTTGATGACTGAATCAATTGCAATTTTGCAGCAACTTAATTGGAAACGTCTTATTATCAAGTAATAATTTAGATGGCATTTCGAGTCAGCCATATCATTACCAAAGGTCTCAAGTGCATTTCGAATCAGCCATTCAAGTAGAAAGCGAATTTTAGTGATGCATTTCATTTAGAATAAATCTTATATACACGAACAGTGTATACACTATCACCATTAGATGCGTCAGATTCATGACGCATGTAAAAGATAGATTTTAAATTCAAATTTTGTATAATTGTCATTTATCCAATGCTGACGATATATATACTGTTAGTGTAGGAAAAATTAATCATTTCATTTATTGGTAATATATATAACACTACTCAAACAAATATTAGGGTAGGAAGTGCAGATTGCTCCAAAGGCTGGCGAGGGTAGTGCATTAACACCAAAAGAAAGGGGGGGAAAAGAAAGGTCTGTGCACACACACCCTAAACTTTCTCATCATACCTCAGGATTCCACGTGTCACCATCTAAACCCCTCTCGCCTTTCTCTCTCCTACCCTTCACCTTCCTAAAACTGAAAAACAACAAAAACCAACAAAACCCCATAAAACTACCTCCTTAATGCTAACAACGTACTACTAGTGTGTGTTGTGCGTGTTTTCATTGCAACACAGAAATGGAAAGCAGGGTCAAAACCAAAAGGGTCTGCACCATTGAACCCAAAAACGACATCGTACCAACACGGAGCTGGGATGCAATGATCCCAGAAATATTATCCTTGATATTCACGAAAATAGTCCCCGTGGAAGAAATGGTGAGGGCGGTGAGCTTAGTCTGCAGAGGGTGGCTGGAGACGGTGGTGGGGCCGTACTGTTGGAATGAGATTGACGTGGAACATTGGTGTCGCAGCCACTGGAACAGCTGCAACGCCGGCAATCGCCGTGGTGGGCTCCTTATTGACTCGGTAGTTAGGAAGCTTGTTCGCCGGAGCAAGTTTACCGCCGGAAAGTTCTGTGCTTATCGCTTGGGTAATGCCGGTTTCTCTTACATCGCCAACTGGTATGTGTACTTTTCTTATCAAAACGTTTTGTTTCTTTTTTTTTTTTTGTTTTTTGCTTTGTTTGTTTAGTATGTATTTTTGTTGAATATTTCTTAGTTGCAATACCGTCTAGAAGTGGTTTTGAAAATGCCAGAAAGGTTTTTTGAAGTTTCTGTTTTGTGGAATTTTACCTTGCAAAAAAGTTGTTTTTGTTTTGTTCTTTGGAGATAACAATAATATTTCCTGTTTTATTGAAATAGCACCTAGTTGATTTTGCCTTCTCTAATAGCTTGTTTATGATCAAGTGTGACAATTCAAGCTTAAAGTGAAAAAAGAAAAGGAAATTTTTATAGTTGAAAAGGAAAATGGCTTTGAGATCTGAATTCATTTCTATCTAGTTCTTGAGAATATGCTAGTATTAGATTGTCCATTAGTGAGTTTTTCTTCATGGATTAGATCTGGCTACTATTACCTCTATTTTGAAATTAATAATTACTTTAGAATTTTGTACATAATTCATGGTTCTGTCTAGTGATTTGAATAATCTGCACATGTGACATGTGTATCAATTTTTTTGTGTAATTCTTGATTGCCCAATTGGCTTGGGGATTATCTAAATAGGGCGAATGTGGCCTTGGGAATTCTGGTACTTCAAAAAACTGTACTATAAAAGCTATCCATGTTTAATTTGGAGCTGGAAATTCAATTTATGCTACTAAAACATTCAATTTGTGCTCAGGATTTGTGTTTGTATCTGTAAATCAATGCTTTACACAAAATGCACACTGTAATTGAAAATAGACTTTGTCATCTATTGCTAGTTGAAATAAGAAGATTCATTCACTATGGTCATATATATCATCAATCACAATGACATGATGCTCTATTCTGTAATTGTTGCAGTGGAAGATGTCTCAAGGTCCTAAAAATTCCAGTAAGTGAGATAACTGATCAAGTAGTAGAAAAGCATGCAGAATTACTAGTGAACTTGACAGAACTGGATATCAGCTATTGTCTGAAGCTCACAAGCAAAAGTCTTGAAGCATTTGGGAAACACTGCAATTTCTTGACTCATTTGAAGAGGAACATGCCACCACTGGAGCTTGGGGCAGTTGCGGCTTCAGAGACTGATGATGATGAGGCATTCGCGATAGCCAACACCATGGCAGGGCTTGACCATCTCGAATTTGGATTTGCTCGCGTGACTGATCATGGCCTTTGCACGATACTTACTGCGTGTAAGGCTCTTACATACCTTGACATTCAGGGATGTTGGAATGTAAGATTGGAGGGAGCTCTTGAAGAAAGATGCAAAGAGCTTTTGGTTTTCAAGACTCCCTGGACTGATATTGAAAGTGAAAGTGAGGGATCTGTGGAAAATGATAGCAGAGGAGATGATCAGAGCTCTGATTAATCGTCTTCTTCTGCTTCAGCCTAAGTTACAAACATTTGGTTCACTTTTTTGTGTGGCTCGCTTGAGGTGTACTTGTGGGTGGTTCAGCCAGGGTCTGTACTCTGCAGTCTTGATTAAGGGATATTGAAAGCAAGTAAATGTTGTTTGTGGTGCTCTTCTTTTATCAATGGACATGAATGACAAGCTAGCAGGACAAATATTGGTAAAATATTTGGAAATTTGCCTTGGGTGGATTATTGTTCTAATGATTGCCTTCCTCTTCTGTATCAGCCTAAGTTACGAACATTTGATCCACTGTTGTGTGGGTAGCTTGAAGTTTAATTCTAGGTGGTTTGGCCATGTTTCTGTAGTCTTGATTGTGGGATATTCAAAGGAAATTTTGTTTGTGGTTCTTTTTCTTGTAGCAAGGCACATGAATGAGAGGCAAACATGAGAAGTACCAGGTGAGATTTTGGAAATTTGACATGGCAGATTACTGTTCTAATTGTTGCCTGTTGCCATATAGTCTGATTTTGGTGTTGTCATCTAGGAAACAATTAACAGATGCAACTAGGCCTTTGAAACCTACCAGATAATGTGATTTAATTTGTTTGGTATGGTAACTAATTACTATGTCAATAACTTCCCCTTCCTTCTTTAAATTTCATCTTGTTTTTGCTAATTAATTTTTTAATTTTGCAAACACATCAAGTGTACCAATACCACTGGAGAAAATTAAAAGATGTAGATTTCAATCACAGTCTCTTATTGTATACTACATTATAGCCTCACCATATAATTAATGGGATCCTTTTAGAAATACCAATGAATAACTTATGGGTCACATAACTGGAATTTTTAATCAGCAGGAATCCTAAAGATTCGAATCTTGCTTGCTTCAACTTCATTATATTCATATGGTAGGTTGATGATATACAGGGCCTACCCTTTAAGAGTAAATTATCATGTTACCCTTGGCCACAAGACGCATACCTTCTCTTACATCTATAAATACCCTAATTGTGTACCAAAATGGTAATAAAAAACAATTGATCAAATTCTTGTCTCTAGACTAGGGCTACAAATGAATAAGTTACTCGTGTGTGCTTGTGAGGCCACTCGACAGCTGGAGCTGACCAAGTCGAGATCGAGTTCAAAGATACTCAACTTATTAGCTCGTGAGTCAACTCGATTATTTATATATAATTTTCATAGTGAAATTACATATATATCTCTAATATTTATTATTTATTAAGAAACAATTACTATTTTATTTGTAGACACCAAATTTTTATCAATTTTTAATATTTTCCTGAAATTTTATCTATTTGATAAGTTATTATTATTATCATTTTTTTAATATATATTAATGTATGATTTTCTCATTTTTGTAGGTTTGTTTTTGGAAAAAGAAAAAAAAAACACAAAACAAAAGAGAAAAATCAAGAAATAAAAAATCACTTTCATCATTTTCCCTACCAAAACAACTATTAACCCATTCCACACTCAATTGCCATGGACCTTTCTTTTCATTAGCTAAGAAATCATCATTTTGGCAAATCCAACACACAAGCTCCACTTTGGCTACAAGTCCCTCTCGGTTCTCTGCTCTCTAGACAGAGAGACAAGAAAAAAAAAAAAAAAAAAAAGGCACTCTAGCTCTCAGACAACTCTCGGCCCTCTCCCTCGCAGAACAAGAAAAAAACACAGAAAAAAAAAAAGAGAAGGGAGGCACTCAGCTCTCTCTAGTTTCAGGAGACCAAAAGACAAGCCACAAAAAGAAAAAAAAAAGCACTCCAATCCCTCTGGGCTCACTTGGCAGAGGCAGAAAAAAAAAAAAAGAAACGCACGAGAGAAGAGGAAGGGAAGCTCTCGGAATTTTGCAGCCTGCCCCCTCACTCTCCCTCTCTCGGACTTGGGCGGAGGAAAGAAACAGAACAAAAAAAAAAATCTTCCCCAACTCCTCTCGGTTCCATCTCAACCTCACACACACCTACATTGAGGTAATTTTTTTAGTTTTTGTCTAGCACATTAAATCAATGCTTCATTGTTTAGTTTTCTTTCATTTCTGCTGGCTGCCTTGTATTGTTGTTGTTGCATTGCTGAAAATTGGGAAATGACATGAACTAGACGAAGGAAAAGGAAATGTTTCTCATGCATGCATATTAACCGTTTGAAAAAGTGCCAAAATGACCAACGAATTAAAAGGCTGAATATTGTGCATGTTGTTGTCAAAACGGATGACCGTTAGCTAGCACCAGGCCTGGAAATGTGTGCTTATCTAAATTTTTTGGAGTTTTGAGCTTTAAAGGCATTAGAATAATTTTCTTCATTTTTGGGGCTGTTTTGATTTAATGCATCCTTTTGTTGTTGTTTACTTGTCAAACTAAGATTATAGTTGTATTGTGGAAGTTATAAGGAGGGTTTTGGCATAATTTTTATGATTTTTGGTGAAGATTTGAGGGTTTTAAAAAAATAAAAACTGAACTGATTTCTTGGCATTTGGCCACTTTTGGGTCATTTTCTGTAAAAACTAAGTTCAAAAATGGAACCTACGCGAAAAATCGAGTGAGGGGGTGTATTTTGAGAAATTTTTGAGAAATTTTGGCGACCGGAGAGGTCGCCGGCGGCGGCCGCCGGTGCCACTTTTGGGTCATTTTCTGTAAAAACTAAGTTCAAAAATGGAACCTACGCGAAAAATCGAGTGAGGGGGTGTATTTTGAGAAATTTTGGCGACCGGAGAGGTTGCCGGCGGCGGCGCCACCGGCGGCCGCCAGCTGAAGCTTCCTCAGTTGGCCGAAGAAGAAGGAAGAAGAAACGATTGGGGAAGGAAGAAAAGAAGGAAAGAAAAGAAAGAAAAAAGAAGAAGAAAATGGTTTGGGCTAAGTTTTGTGGGTTTGTGGTTATTTTTGGTTGGATTTTGAAAATAGGTTTTGGTTTATTTCTTTTGGGTTTCAGTTGGGCTTAAGGGATAAAAAGGCAGGCTGGCCTGTGTGTTTGGCTTGGACTTTCGGCTGGGCTTAGGTAGTGTTCGGCCCAAATAAATAAAATGATGGCCAGTAGCCTGTTTTCTTAAGAAGATCAGAAACCGATTTTTTCACTTTAGCCCCTTATCTTTGGAGTAGTTTCACTTCGGCCCAGAACATTTTAAATTTGTTTCACTTAATTCCTTAAATTAATTGCACTTTGGTCCTTTAATTTTATCTTTTATTTAATTTTGACCTCTAAACTTTGGAAAAATATAATTTTTGTCCCCAAAAGTTTTTCAATTTTTGCAATTCAGCCCCTGATGAATTTTGACTCTCTTTATTATGATTGTTTCTTTTCTTTAATAGCTAATTATGTTACTTTTGAGTAGGTTCAACTTGTAATTTTTAGATATTCTTAAATTTATTTACGTTTGACATATTGAGGTGAATTTTCATTATTATTAGTTTTTCAATTAAATTGGTGCCATGATTCTTTTGTTCATTTTGAGTATAAATAGAGCAATTTGACTCCGTTTAGTCACCACTTCAAAAGGGAGGTACCCCATTATTATTATTTCAATGTCAATTACGTGCTCTTATGTGCTTCTACGTGTTCCTATGTGTTTATATATTTTTATATGCTTTGTTTGTTTGATTTGAATGTTCATTTAAATTTTCTTATGTTTGTTTAGTTAATTTTATAATTATTTGAGAGGCACTTAAATACCTCAAAAATATAATAGATAGGATAATTAGATTTGTTTTATTTTATTTCCCCTTTTAGATTGTAGTTAGGCGCTCCCCGATGTAATAGATAGGTTGTGTGCTTATGTGGCTTATGTGTTACGTGCCTTACCCGCTTTTCTTAGGATTTTTGCATCTAGATATTATGCTTATGTGTTACGTGCTACGTGCTCTTATGTGTTTATTTGTTTTAATCTATGTTTACTTGTCTTATTATATATTAAAAATGCATGACGTCACCACACTAGTCCAACGCTAGTTGTGGTTTCTCCCTCCGTTTACTTGCTAGTCCAACGTTAGTAAGGATTTTTAGAAATGGGCTAGTCCAACGCTAGACCATTTAGGTTGTCTTGCGCTGGATTCATCTTTGTGTGCTATTCACTACGTTTCCATGCATGTTTTTATTTTTAGGATCTTTTCTCATTTGTATGATATTCCCTATTATATTATCCCTTACCCGCTATAGGTGCTAATCATGCCATTTAGAATTGCATCTCATTTAAGCTAGTTCATTTGCTTGTTCATGTTAGGATAATTTTTTTTCAAACATGGAAAATGGGTAATTATAACTTTTTAGTTTAAATACCCTACTAATCCATGTATAAGAAAATTATGTCACGAGTTTTTGCCTCCCGTACCTTTTATGTTGCATTTCCTTTTTCTTTGATCACTTATATATGTATATAATTTAATTTCTTTTCTTTTATTTTAATTTCATCATTCGCATATTCGTGACACATTCAAGGAATCATTGTGGCCTTCGCAATTAATGCGATTGGTTCGATTAAATCCTTGAATGGATATTTTGACCCTTTCGATATTTTATAAATTTAGATTTGCATCCATGTAGGAAACATCCAAATATGATAAAACTAATGGTTAGATTAGAAAAAATTTTGACTAAACCTCGCAACTAGTTTCGACTAGGTTGAAAGGGTGCCTTAGGTTTGAGTCAATTAAACCTTTGCCTTCCCTTTCTTCAACCGTGACTCCTGAACCTATTTTCTCTTGTTTTAAAAAACCTGGAGTTGTCAAAAAGGGTTTTGATTTATTTTATTTTTGTCAAAAAAATATTTTTTTGGCTGACTTGGTACACCAAAACTCCATACCAAGTGGCG
Source organism: Coffea arabica (assembly GCF_036785885.1). Taxonomy (NCBI): domain Eukaryota; kingdom Viridiplantae; phylum Streptophyta; class Magnoliopsida; order Gentianales; family Rubiaceae; genus Coffea; species Coffea arabica. Next base: position 32,737,329 of record NC_092313.1, read on the forward strand.
ACTCCTATTTTTTCTTAAAAACCCTTTTAGACTAAATTTTGGACCCAAATTGTCGCATTCTTTTTAAATCCCATTCTAGGTCCTTTTTCATTTATTATTATTAAATCACATCTTTTTATAAACTCTTTCTTTTTTCCATCGCGAAAAATGGGGCGCGACAACTTGGCAACTCCACTGGGGACGCTAGAGAGTCCAAGCACTTGGTTTAGTTGTCTTTTCTTTTTCTAACCATTTCACTTATCATATTTGGATGTTTAGGTTGCATATTCCTTTTACTTTTTCTTTTTCCTCATTTTTAGGTTCACATCATACGTGCATGCATTATTTTTATCCTATTTTTTATTTTTTTCTCGTGGGCGCCATCCCACATCTCCTTGTAGGATTAGGATCGATTTCCTTAGGTAGGCGGATGGTGTGCTCTGCGCCCATAGCGATGCCTAAGGGATCACTCAAGCCACCGATCGAAGGTTTTGGGATTGATGACCCCTTAGCCTTTTGGTCTGAAGGCTTAGGAGTCTGAAAGCTTATTGAGTCTAGATGCATTAGTAAGCCAAACCTCATGCATCCATATTAGAAATTACTTAAGATAGAGTCAACCTTACCCGATTAGAGACACTATTCACGAGGGGAGGGATCCAACCTCTCTTTTCTTTTTATTGTTTTATCTCTGTGTATTGCTTTGCTACAATGTGTTATATGTATTTATCTGATTGAACTAACTTTTCTTGGTTTTTGTCTCCATTGCATTCATAAGCCCTAGAAAATAAGAGTCCTGACATAGTACTCTCTAGGAGCCTACCCTATTTGATGTGACACGTTTAAATTCAATGTTTCGCATTTGCAGCATAAATACATTTCATTTTAGGCTTACCCCGGTATTTAAATGGGGCACTTTTAGATCATATGTCAATTATTTCATTGCATATTTAACCGCTTTAATAAACTGGCATCATACATCAACTTTAGAGGGAATGCCGCATAGGGGATCCCGCGTTAGGAATAAGCCGCCTTGTGTCTCAGATATGTAATCCAATGAGACTTGCACGTTTATATTTTTTGTACCATCCAAAGGGGTAGTGCACAAGGTAAGGTAGGATTCGATCATTTCCGTGTGATTACATTGAGAATGATGGAACAGTTTTTACACATTAGAATATGAGTCTTTAATAATCACTTTTTGGCCATTTTATTAGAATTGATAAAAATTCCTTGCGTAAAGGACATTAAGTTGAAGAAATTCACAAATTCCTCATTGTTGAGATGATAAGTATGTTAAGGCCAAATCTTGATTTTCGAAGGCATATAGACTAATAAATCACAATGAATTTTTTGAAACTACTAATGGGCAGACAATTCCATCGATTTTGATAAATCATCAATTTCATTAATTCCATTTTTACATCTAAGATAATTGAATCGATTTTTTCATGGATCATTCAATCCTTACAATTTTGCTCATTATTTTAATTTCATTTTCATTCAATTTCATTTTGGATAAATCATCAATTTCATTCTGTTTATTTGGCTAGTGATCCAGTCGATTTTTGAATAAACTGTCAATTCTATCTAATCCATTTGACCAATTTAATCATTTTTAGGACAATACAATCAATTTTGAATAAATCATCAATTCCATCCAATTCATTATTCATTTAGTCAATTTTATTTTTTTTGAATAAATTCTCAATTTCATCCAATTCATTGGATCAGTTTTATTCACTTTCAGGATAATCCAGTCTATTTTTGAACTAACCATCAATTTCATTCGATTCATTTAACCTATTTATTCTCTTTTAAAGTTTCGATCTATGGTTCACCGAAGAAACTAGTCGAAACATTTCAATCCTTTCAAAAGTAAGTTTTACACACTAAATTGATTTTGATATCATTTTATGTGTCAATCAAAGCAATCAATCCATTCGGACTTTGTCCTCATTTTGTTAGGACAAATTGTCTCTTGTCACTCCAATTATCCAGTTTTTTCAAAATTGTCTTTTCATTGAATCTCAATAAGTCGATCGGATCCATCAGGTATTGTATGGTGCCTACCCCAGAGGATTGCATTTTTCATACTAGGCCAACCCTTGGCATAAAAGGGTTCTCCCATAGGACATGCATACCGATTTTGCAGTTTGCTTACTAACTCTGGGTGTTTTGCTTTTATTTTTTCCCCCTCCCCTGCATTTATAAAAGTTGTTTCAACAAGGTAAAAATATTTTTCCTATATCTGATAATATTTTTGGTCTGATAAATTTTGAAAATTACAAGTGTTACTTGATTCTTGGGCAGATCCTACAATGTAAAAAAAAAAAAAATGATGATGAAAAAATGAATGAAAAATCCATTTGAAAACGCTAGTGTAAAGTATCTCAAAAATCTTTTGATTCATTGTTTCTAATATATTTTGTCTCAAAAGATAGAAAGAGAAAGTGTGTATATATTTGAAAATGTATTCTTTAGAGATTTTTATTTGCTCACATGTATTATATTTGACAAAAAAAATTTCAAACATTTGAATAATAAAGTTTTTATTTAGACAATTATTGTTTTGTATATATTCATTCTTTATTTGCTCATTGAGAGATTTCATGATAGATTTTAAGGAATAAGGCTAAATTGAAATTTTTTGACCTTTTATTCGAAATTCATGAGTGCATGTCAAATTCCCAAAATTCTTTGCATACACTAGATTTGTGGCCTAAACTATTCAATGAGAGTCGGAAATAAAAAGGGTCATTCAAATTTGATAGCTTGTCATAAAAGATCAACCCCAACACTTTTCATTTTCATTTTTTGTCCACTTTTATTGAACCTCCAAGATCAATCGCATTGGCTGACTAGTTTCAAAGTGAGATAATTTTTTTTCGTGAAAATGTCCGGTGGGTCTAACCAGATTCAATCCACATCTAAGTGAAAGCAAAAATGCACATTACTTTTTGTTTTGTTTTGAAAATTTGGAATGATACTTTGGGCTTTCATCTCTCTATCTATACAGATTCTATCATTTATTTTCCCATTTGAGACTTCAAAAAATAGAGTTTCGTTTCAAATAAAAGCCTCAATGATCATGACCCTTCACGGAAAAATTTTCGAATGTCAAATGGAAATGGGTTTTTCCAACGGGTTATTCTTTACTTTGGTTGTCATGAGAAATAAGAATGATGTTTTGGTCATCGTTTCTACCATCTAAACACTCTTATCCTTTGCATCCTCATTTGAGCTTAAATTGGTGGTTCGTTTCAAAAGCACTTATGATTGCACCCCCACACTGGGGAAGGAGATTTCAAAAAGAAAAAAAAAAGAAGAAGAAGGGAGAAAATGCTACAAGTTGGGGGATTTTGACTTTAACATTGATATTTGGTCTTCAACATCAAAAAGAAAGAGGGGCCATCTACACTCCAAATTAGGGAGTTTTCAATTTTATCATTGACCTTGGGATATCAGTATTGGTAAAAAAAATAATAATAAAAATAATTAATTAATTAAAAAAGAAAAGAAAAAGAGAGAAAAGAAAAATGTGAAAAATGAAAAATGATGAAAGTGAAAAAAAAGAAAAATGCGAAGACATCCAATGTTGAATTCCCTCTAGTGATTGATAAAAAAAAAAAAAAAAAGAGTCAAAATGGGGTCCCGGATTTTAAATCCAAAATTGGGGCAAATTTTGGGAAGAAGTGCGATCTTAAGTGCATTGTCCTTGAAATTTTTATTTTTTTTAGCTATCGTTGTCAAGCCACATTACAAGTTCATAAAGTCCATTGTTGACTTATTTTTCATGACAATTTGAAGTGAAAATATTGTCTCTAAGGAATTTACCAATCACTCATGATCATAAGGCCATAACCTGTTTTTATATGTTTAGCTATCGTTTCTACCCATATATTACAAACTTATATTTCAAAAAATAAGAGTGATAAGTTATTTGCTTTCACCAAGATCTGATATTGAATGTGTTGGATACAATTTGGTCACAAAAAAGAAAAAAAAAATACAGATCCTAACATACCATTCCCCTGAGCCATCTCAAAATCCTGAATAATATCCATTCGATTGGTTCTAAAAGATGAGCTCATAAGAAAAGTGATCCTTTTCCCTCAACACCAATCCCAAAACAAGGAAGAGATCTTTTTCAATTTGGTCTTATTTTGAGGGATTTATCATGGAATCTTCTACATGAGTTTGAATATGATATTTAAATTCTTCATTTGAAAAATATAGTTTCTATTCACATTGTATGTGATTATTTTGCAACTAAAATAAGCCCAAATCGGGGCAAATTTTTTTTTTTTGTAATATCTGTGAGATTTCACCAAATAAGTTCAAATTGAGGCAAAATTTTATAATACATTTGTAGGGTATGTCCAATATCAAGTATATATTTTTTAAAATCTTGATAAGTCAATACTTTGCATGAATCTTAATTGTTACATCATTGCTCAAAAAAAAATTAAAAAATTCAAGTGCTTTGAAAAATTTCCCTTATGCAGGTGTTTATGGTTGAGATCGAGGAAAAAGTGCAATTCAAAACTTGCAAATTTGGAGATTAATCACGAATAAAAATGGAGCAATGATGCTACATTGAAAAATGGAGGATCGGCTATTTGCTCAAAAGGAGTACATACTTCAGCAGCCAACTTGAAAAAAAAAGAGAAGAAAAGAAAAAAAAAGAGAAAAGAAAAAGGGGGAATGAAAAGAGAAAAAAAAAAGAGAGAAAACGAGGGAGGAATAAAATAAAAGAGAAAAGAAAAGAAAGGGAAAATAAAAAAAGGAGAAAAAAAAAGAAAGGGGGAATGAAAGAAAAAAAAAAAGAGAATAATAAAAAAAGGAGGAAAAAATGGAAAAACGAAAAAAAAGAGAGAATAATAAAAAAAAAGGGATTGAAAAAAAAAAAGAGTTTTTCCTTCGATTTTGCAAATTTTGCAATTGAACTCTGGGAGCATTTCATTGGAGATTACATTTCTAAGTTGGGGCAACACCTTGCCCTCTTATGCTGAAATGGAAGTGGTAATACATGCCAAAACCGAGATCCCGTCCTTGCACATTTTGACAAAGGCTCAGGCAGAAGAAATCAAATGGATTAAGGAGCACAATGAGTTGCTGTCTCTGATTGATGAAAAAGAGGTTGAATGTTTGTCATGGACAATGCTATCATCAAAGGATGGTTCGTTAGTTATGACAAGAAAGACAAATCTTGCTTATTTGAAGTGAGGGATAAGATTTTGAAGTAAATTCTTCCGATTCAAGAGGAGGTTAAAGAAAAGTTTGCTCCGACTTGGCAAGGGCCATTTATTGTTCAAAGAGTGCTATCCGGAGGAACGTCTATTCTTACATAACTGGATGGACAGGTCTTTCCTCTGCCAATCAATTCAGACATGTGTAATAAATTCTTTATCTGATTATGTGATTTTTCTTTTTGAAATACCATCTATGGCGGATCAAAGGCGAGCCTTCTTCTTTTCTTTTTGAACATCTTATCCCTAGTTTTCCCCACTGAACCTCCAGAATAATTTAACCTTTCATTTGATAGCCCTCCTAAAGATTGCAAACCCCATACTGGGGTAAATTTTTATCTCCTATTTGTCATGAAAAAAAGAAAAAAAGAAGTCAAAAGTCAAACTGGGGCAATTTTTTCGGTTTTAATACCCTCATACTGGGGCAAATATTGATAGAATGCGGTCTTAGGGTTTTTGAAACCTCTTTGAAGATTTTGCTTTAAAGCCTTAACACTTTTTCTACACCTCACATGACCCCATAATAAAAATCATAAAGTCTCGACCTCCGCTTTAGTGGTATTTCTAATAAAAATCACTTAATCAAATGGCAATTGAGGTCAGTACACCTTCACCATTTTTACATGGGAAGGGTTGTCGCGCTGATGCCACCCTTTCTTTAAATACATTTCTGAGTTGATAAATGTCGTTAACAAGATTTGTTCATTAGGTGAAAACCTGAAAGGGTGTCTTCAAAAGAATGAAAAAAAAAAAAGAAAAAGGGATTGAAAAAAAAAAGAAAAGAAAAAAAAGAGAAGGATGAAAAAGAAAAAAAAGAAGAAAATGAAAACAAAATAAAATAAAAAGGTGTGACCTTTGCGAAAATCCGAAAGGTTAAGGTCATCAATGTGAGATTTTGGAGCACAAGAGAATCATGAACGAAAAGCGGGTTGCTGACACTTGAGATACTGGCCATTCATTCAGATCTGGTCATTAGAAAAGTTGATTTGTGGTACAAAGTGAGGTATGGCTGACTGATGCTGGAAAATTGAGAAGATTCAAAACAAGTTGCAACACAACTCTTGAGGAGCAATTTTGACATCGAAAGATCATACTTGCGTGGTTCTCAGGGCCAAAAGGAGCACAAGGAATCACATGGTGTTGGTATCATATGATCACTCGTTTTTCTTTTTCAAAAGCATGAAAAATGTGGCTAATTGATTGAAATATTGATGCTTCCCAAAATTAGCCGTCAAATGTGGTTCTTGAGCTGGGTGGTATAATTGTATGCCCGTCGCTCCTACATGGCGCGACGGGCAGCCAAATTTTTTTTTTTAAAGTTCTTCTGGCCGTCGCGCCATGTTGGAGCGACGGTCAGAGGTGTCAGAAATTTCTGGCTGTCGCGCCATGTTGGAGCGACGGTCAGAGGTGTCAGACATTTCTGACCGTCGCTCCAACATGGCGCGACGGTCGGGAATTTTTTTTTTTTTTAAATCCTCTGACCGTCGGTCCAACGTGGCGCGACGGTCAGAAATGTTTTTTTTTAAAAAAAATCCTCTCAGTAAAAAAAGAAAATTTTTTGTTAGGGTTACACTTACGGTAAGGGTTAGGGTTAGGGTTTACGTTACAAATAATTTAGAATTTGTTTTAATAAAAAATCCTTCAACTCAGTGATTTAGAAATGTTTTTTTTTTAAATCTTTGTCCAATTCATTTGGAAATTTCTCAAAAATTTTTCTGTAAAAATTATTTAAAATGAAAAGTTTTAAAACAATGCTTTAGTTTGACAAAATTTTAAAAACAAGTATTTTAAAGGAGATTAGATTTAAAAATTTTGATCCATTTGTTAAAGGATTTAGGCAATTCTTAAAGAATTAATGTTTACCATTTTATCAAGTTTAAATTATATAACATGCGTAACTGTTATGATTTGTTAAATTTAAAAATTAATTTAATAATATGATTTAAATTGAAGTGATTGCGTAATGGATAAAAGTATTGCTTAATATTATTATGATTTGTTAATTTTAACTTTATTATGTATCATGCACACAGAATGTTAAAGGAACCATAATTGTATAAAAAAATGAAAAATTATAATATGAATTACGATTTATATATTTGAATTTTCATATAAAATGTAATGGTATAAAAATATTAATAACATATTTGTAGAAATGAAGAATTTTTTGCGTTTCATTATTTGATATACGATAATTAGTTTTAATAATTTAATCTATTAAAATAGCTATAAAATGACTAGTATTTATTTGTTTTGTAGGTATTATCGTATAGGGACCCTTCTATCCAATTATAGGGTTTAATAAAATAACTTGTACTTCTTTATTTTGAAAATATTTAACGTTATTCAAATTAAAAGTGATTGGATTAAACAGAAAAAGTAGACAACAAAATTAAATTAAATGTCATGTGAAATGCATTAAATTAAATGGATGAGATATAAAATATCGTCGAAGACAAAATAATATCAATGCCTCGCAGTTTTCTTGCCTTTACCTTTAGCCTTGCCCTTAGCCTTGCCCTTATCCTTCTCCTGAGATATCGTCGGGGGACAACAATATCTAGTAGCAAGCCTTCTCTGACGATTACGTTGCACTCGTTCTCCGATAACTAGAGTAGGAACTTGTGGAACAGCAGTAGATGGGCCATAATCTTCATCTGCGTTATCAGAGACAAGGGTATCCTCGCCTGTCGACTCAGCTGTCCCATCACTGTCATCAGTGTCTTTGGAACGATAGTCGTTAAAATTTCCTGGAACAGTATGTCCTGACATGCCCATTGGTTGGGTATGAGTAGGCATGAACATAGTCTGACCAAGAGTGCAATAATCCGGAAGATCTACAGTAGTAGAACCACCTCCCGTGGCACCAAGCAAATCATTTATTTGGCTAAAGTCTGCATCTAAGGAACCCCCAGATGTAGTGGCATCGTACCCAAATACAGGTATATATGGCGAAGGCGTGAATGGTGAACCAAACGCAGGTATGTGTGGGGAAGGAGTGAATTGTGTACCATAAATAGGAAAGTGAGTGAATGGTGTAAACTGTGGCAAAGTCGAAACCGGTGTATGTAGTGATGTAGAAAAATGTGTACCGGTCGACCTAGTGCAATTTTGAGGGTCCACTTCAGGGTCACGATGCTCTGTCTCGTTGTTGTCCTCATCATGCAAGCCATGCCTATGTCGTCTAACTCCACTGGTAGATGCTCGAGCTTGACGAGGGACACGTCCAATTGGCCTCTCATAAGGAACGTGCTGACACTGTGTTTGGGTCTTAAATGGGTCCCAATCACCAATTTTCATACGATCGTATTGTTGAAGGTGCTGCATAGACCCAAATGCACCATCCATGATCGTCAAAAGACGCGGATCAAGAGCATATCGTTGCTCTTCAACATTGAGGGCTTCATGCGATTGATGTCCAATGCGCTGCATGGTATCCATCTGATATAAAGAAAATAGACAAATTAATATAGTGTACAAGATTGACTAAGAAATGATAGCACAAAACATACATAGTGACGGAGTAAAAATTGTAGGAGTAGTAATTACCAGAAATTCAAGTTGTCCTGATACCCCGTAGAGCATGTGCCCGGACTGCGTCTGCTGATGGATAGGAGAGGTAATGTACAAGATGGTGTGACGGTGGTACCATCTGAGATACTCTTCTGAAGGTCGAAATGTATCTGTAGGCTGTCCCGGGACCACAGCTTCGTAGCGTCGATCCCAATAAGTGCAGTAATTCCTATGAAACTGAGCCCAATTTCTTCCAGGAAAACCAGCTAGACCAAGTTGGTGCAAACCCTTTTGATCAGTGTCAATTTCTTCAGGAATTTTTTGTAACATGCCGAACTGACGCATCACCCGTTCTGGACAATGAAACTCAACTATGTGCCAAAATATCAACGGGACCTTTGCTCGCCATATACGCTCTCCCCGTCTGCAATACGCGGGTAGAGATGGCAGTATGTCACCACTATATGGCATCCAGATGAACTGATAGAACAGGAAAAAGATATACTCAATCCTCATTTGCTTTGAATAGAAATTCAAAAAAATGTAAATAATAATTATCCACAAAATAATTACATACCTGATCCATTCTTAGTAACCCTATCTGCTCTCGATAATACAAAACAGGCCGACCAGGAGGCTCATAATCTAAACGATCATCTGCCCATCTCCCACCTCTTGGGTAATCTCCAACCTCATATCGAGGATATATATCAGGACGAATAAGTGGGATTCGCTCCCACGCCCAAAGCTACTCAATATCAAGGTAATTTTCAGTGAATAAGATGTGTGTTTAAGCAAAAATAATGTATGTAATATATTTTTATTTACCTGTAGTAATAAGTAAGGCCCACCAGTACTCTTAGTTTCTGCTCGAGAAGCAATACACATCCGCGAGTATAAACAGGCCAACACCGCACTTCCCCAACTGTATTCGCCCATGGCCTCCAAGTCTTGTACATAATCGAGCCAATTTGTACTAACAACATTGCCCGTGGTATCTGCAAATAGTAGGCCTCCCAATAGAATCAGTATGTACATCCGAGCATATTGACGAACTATCTCCTCAGAGGCATCGGGCTCCAATGCTACCCGTAATCGTGCCTTTATGAATGACATCTTCAGTCGGCCATCTCGAAAATGCCTATTCTCTGGCCAAATTCCTAAAAGATCAGAAACCATTTGTTGGCGTTGTAAGGGACTCCGTCTAATATGATTTAATGTAACAGGAAGGCCATCAACACGCAGGCCCCACAACACCTCAACATCCTGCAAGGTGATGGTAGCCTCGCTCATAATAGGGAGATGAAAAGTGTGTGTCTCTTGTCTCCAACGCTCAACAAGTGCAGTAATCAATCCATGATCCACATGAACGTAACCGGCTCTACGTACCCCGCCAAATCCAGCCCTATCGATGTAATCAGATACTCGAGGGTCTATATGCATAAAGGGTTTAAAAAATTCTTTGTCACATCTTCTGACATCTAGGTCACAATATGCGCCATGAAATACAGCAGCAGACCTGTGGTGTGGCTGTAAATATAATATAGAAGGGTCAATCGGCCCTTGACTCGGGGGTTGCACACTTGTCCAATTATCCATGGACAATTCTGCCTGCAACTAAATTATTATTAGTCGAATTAAGCGTGCATTCTTAAAAATATATTCCAAAATACATAAATGCCACTAAAAAACAACAAGAGAAAAATAGCATATACAACATAACAGAAAAAAGCAACAAGAGAAAAATAGCATATACAACATAACAGAACATTAATATTCATAACAGAAGAATGCATTTCATTTAAATGTTCAGAAAGTACACAAATATGGGTGGGTTTATTTCACGACAAATTAATCCTAATATTCTATTGATGAAAGTAACCAGAATATGGGTAGTTAGGTGCAGTGTGTCCAGGTTGTAAACAGTTACTACACCGACGTGGAGCATCAGGACACCTTCGATCCATTTCATTCAGGATTCTAGCCGTTCTCAAAGGCCCCGGAGTCTTTTGTTTCAAACGATCATCTAGGATATGCAATCGTAAATCTGCTGTCGACCAATATTTTGTGTCCCTAAGCGGATAAAAATGGCCTGCAAATGTAGACTGGTATGCAGAAAATGTGTATTCCGGCGCCACAAGAGTCATCGGATTAATTCTGGACCTAAAGCAAGCTGCGAACACATGCGAACACGGAAATCGTAATTCCCTCCATTTTCCACACGTGCACGTTTGATTTGTAAGGTCAACAGTTTTCGCGTTGCCACCCCGATGACTTTGTCGATGAGCAGTAGTAATACAAAACACTCCCCTAACGGGATCATACACTCTAACGGAGTGTGCTCGCCCATTTTCTTCATTAGCCAAATATTTTTTCCAACTTTTTTTTGGGAGTGGGTACACCTGATCCTTTGTGATCTTTAGGTTCTCGACAAATAGATCAACTGTCTGATTCAGTGTAAACCGAATACAAGCTGTGCTCGGCAATATCCGAGCATCCCTCATTAAGTTGTTAAAACATTCGGCCATATTTGTAGATGTGTGTCCCCACCGATAGCCCCCATCTTTGCATAAGGCCCACTGTACGGGTCTAACTGAACCTCCTGTCAACCATGCATATGCCTCTGCATTTAATGTGAATATTTGTTGCATGTATTCCTCGTACTTTCGAGGTTGATTTGCTGATCCAGCAGCCCACACAAGCTCTTTAAGCCTACGCATTGGTGATTATAAAAAGCGTTAAAAGTATTTCATTTCCTATGAACAAAATTAAGCCCTAAACAAGTTGAAAAATAATGTTACCTTTGATTCTTGAATTTCTGGGTAAAATTGCTCCGCACATGAACCAAGCAAAATCGATGAACTGCTAGTGGTTCTTTCCATTCTGGGAGCGTCCTCATTGCGTTAATTATTCCGTGGTGGCGATCTGAAATTACGCATATATTTTGAATATCACCACACACCTGAATACGCAATAGTCTCATGAACCAACTCCAACTGCGATTATTCTCCTCATCTACTAATGCGAAAGCCAGAGGAAATAAATGATTGTCAGCATCGAAAGCAACAGCAGTTAGTATCTTTCCACGGTACGGGCCTTTAAGAAATGTACCATCCACACAAATGACGGGTTTTAAATGACGAAATCCTTCAATGGCAGGAGCAAATGCCCAAAAGATATAGTCAAATATCGGACTGCTCGAAATACTCAGTGGATGATGATCCCACACAACCACCGTACCCGGATTGGTATATTGTAATTCCTGGACATACGTTGGGAGCTGTGCAACGGACGTAGGCCAATCGCCATAAACAATATCGATAGCCCTACGCCTGCCATACCAGGTTTTCTTGTATGAAATGTCAACGTGAAATTCTTTTTTCACTGATGTTTGTATTTCTTTGATCCTATACACTGGCCCATTCATTATGTGGGGGATAATGTGCTCAACTATTATGTCGCCACTCAGTTGCCTATGATCGTTGTTACCACATACACGGACACATGTATGCTTTTCAGCAAGTGTAACGATCATCCACATCTTGTGAGATTTCCGTAGGGTTGTCCTAAGTTGCCAATTGCATGAAGGTACAGAGGTGCGAGCCCGACATCTGACATACCAAGTTGTGGGAGTGCTTTCACGGACTTTAAACTCCATATTTTCCTTTATAGACCACAATTTAACTGCTCGTTTTACATGGTCTTTGGTTTCAAATAGCTGGCCAAGCTCTAACTCTTTCGTGCGTTCATTCCACAATTTTAGCTTCTCAACCCCACATGCATCCAGTGGATCAAACGTTAATGCAGCATCAACACCGGCTTTATATCGCAGTTGTGGTCCTTCATCAAAGGTCCATTGAGTATTATGATCCTGATGATCCCCTGTATGGGGAAATGAACCATACACAGGGTTGTCATCATCGGAATCATCATCTGGTTCGGGTTCGGAGTCAACATCAACATCAGCATCAACATCAACAAATTCAATGTCGTTATTTTCCCCGAATCCCCTAACTGTACACGTATCAATGTCCACACCATAACTTATAATGGGTTCCGTGTCCATTACTGGGTGACTACTACTGGGACGATTAGCCTCCATGCGGCGTCCATTACCCTTTCTCCTAGATCTTCGAGCCGATCGAACATTTTCACAATCTACTTAGGTCAATTGACTCTCATATAAGCCAATTGTCCCTACCACATCCATATGTTCCGATCCATATATGCTTGGATCTTGATTACCATGCAAACTTGTAATAGGCAAATTTTGCATATCATCATGTTTGAAATTTAGAATCGATTCAACCTCGATATATATCTCTGTCCCATGATCACTATTAGCTTTCAAAAAATACATTCCATCAACTCCATTATCATCTACCAAGGGCGTGGCACCGAACACACCATTTTGCATGCAATTCCGAAATATCAAGTTAATTTTATGAGTATTTCGGTTTAACTCCATCATATTATATACAATGTCCACCAATCCATCAAAATTCACCCTTTCTGTGAGGAACATGACCTTTTTGGGCAACGGTGGATCATATGATATTGACCCGCCAGCATACACAATTTTTCCTCCCCAATAGAATTGCATCATCAGACAATTACCGCTTGACATGTTTCACCTAATCTACTAAAGACGTTAATATAATATATGGAGTAAATTATATAATAAAAATGGAGTAAATTATATAATTTAATATTATTTTAACATAATTATTATACCTAATCAGTGCATAGAATTTACAACTTTTTGTATTTTTATTTAAATTACGTAAGCAGTCGAGTGATATATCTATGTTAAGTTCAACCCTAATTAACATATTTATGTTAAGTTAATTACGTTTAAAACTAATTAATATATTTGTATTACGAACCAGTTCAACAGCATGTATTTAACATGCTACAACACTAATATGGAGTCTAAAAGTTTATTGATAAATTAATCATAAAAAATTTCTCTCCAAATAATTTAAAATATTAAGATATATTTGTAACTATAAATAGTTTTGTAAAATATCTACACTAATTACCTTTAATTCGATATACATGTAATATTAAAAAAATTAATAGCATCTATTAACATATCCATATGTCTGCACCTATTGTTTAAAGTATTAATCACGTGATAAAACTATATTAATTTATTGTTAACTTTAATCATGTGTTAAAAGTATATTAATTGGTAACAACACTTAAATTTATCCTTTTTTAATAGGATGATTAGTGATATGGTTAATTAATATCTAATCAAATAATTTACCTTACTAATTAATTAAACTAATCACTAACTAACTACTCTACTGGGTTATCACATATTCTTCCACATAACTAGTATTATACAATTCATTAATACTACATTCATTAATTTCAACTAATCACCATGCTACAACAAAAAAAATACTCTAATTTACCATGTCAATTAAAAAAAACTAATACGAAATAAAATATAAACAATGTCATGTCATATTTAGATTTCACAAATAATATATAATATAACACAAAAATAGAATTCACATTAAAACATAACAAACAATATTATACAATTAATAATCATGAATGATATGTTCCAAATTATAGTAAACAATATTTATGAATAATAATTAAAAAAATAGATAAGTATTTTACTTACTTGATTATTGTTGTTTTTCCCTAGTCAATGATGGAGTTTCTGCGAGAATTTCGTCTGTCGAGACTTGCAAACACGACTGTTCAAATCAAACGCCCTCTACTGACCGAATCCCAAGCTCTCTATCTCCGTTCAAATATTATAGCTTCAGACTTCACTGGAGGAGCTCCTTCAGAATTCCTTCAGAATGTAGCTAAGTTTCAAGGATCTCTCTCTCCGTCCAAATATTGTTTGTAACTTCAAACAATATTTATTTCACTTCACACACCCAAGCTTGAACAGAATGCAGAGGCTTTACCGACATGAGAAATGGAGATGCGGAGCTCCGTTTATGATTAGAGGGAAGAGGGAGAAACGAAAGTCTCAGCAAAAAAAAGATACGACTGAAGTTGTGCTTATGGAAATGGAATTGGGAGTTGCTCTGAAGAACAATTTATAAGCGAAGGAATTGTGCATTTCTCTAGCCCGTTGCTCCATGTTGAAGTGACTAAAGTGTCATTGAGAAATAAAACAAAAGCTGTCTACGCCTGTTCCTGACACAAAACAAGCCAAAAAAATAAAGCTGCAGTCCCAAGCGGTCAAAGGCTGCAGGCTTCTGCCCAATAAATTTTGTATACGTCTGGCAGATGTCCTGCAGGACATGTCTACAAGGAGAGGCCATACTAAATGAGGACAATCAATAATCGAGTCCATTTGTTTGTTTATTGCATGCATCAACCTAACAATGATGAACGAATGGCAACTTACACAGGTTTCACGGAAAGGTTTCACGTGAAAAAAGCTATCAATAAAGCCACGGTCAAAGGTTATAGATGCTTGAGAAAATTTGTTTTTTCAAAATAAGGAGGAGGATTTAAAAAAATAAATAAATAAATTCCCGACCGTCGCGCCATGTTGGAGCGACGGTCAGAAATTTCTGACACCTCTGACCGTCATTCCAACATGGCGCGACGGCCAGAAGAACTTAAAAAAAAAAAAATTTGGCTGCCCGTCGCGCCATGTAGGAGCGACGGACATACAATTATACCACCCAGCTCAAGAACCACATTTGACGGCTAATTTTGGGAAGCATCAATATTTCAATCAATTCGCCGAAAAATGTGGCCTTCGTTAAATATGATTTACACTGGGGCAAATATCAAAAGGAGTGAGCTCCAATTTTGGTAATGCATTCTAAATCGGTTTTATGAAAGGAAAAAGTTAAAAAAAAAAGAAAAAGAAAAAGAGTCTTTTAAAATCGAGATGATAGTGACATATGTATATACCTCTCGAATCTCTTGAAGGGAGAACTGTCATTGGTATTCTTCTAGTTTTAAAATTCGTCACTTTGGATTTTTTCAAAAACAAAAAAAAAAAACAAAAAACAAAAACAAAAAAAAAAGTGTGTTTCTTTCATTTCTTCTAAAGGTATAAAAAAAAAAAAAGATAGCAAATCCACCAACTTGAGCAACATGCATTTTAATCTTTTAGTTTGATAGTATTGGACTTGCGTTTTCATTTCTTTCAGTATTTCATTGGACCCCGGTCTATCCCACCAATCTGTTATTTCAAAAAGAAAAATTCAAAAAAACAAAAAAACAAAAAAATCAAATAAAAAAAATTCAATTAAAAAAAAATAAAAAAAATCAGAAGATCAAATTTAATTTCCTGTTGGTGAGTCTCAGCGTCCACCGCGCACCCTTCTATCCCCTTATTGACAATTTAAATTTCTGTTGGTGAGTCTCAGCGTCCACCGCGCACCCTTCTACCTCCCCTTCTTGACAATTTAATTTCCTGTTGGAGCGTAATCGCTTCCCTCCGCGCATCTTTTTCTAAAAGACCAATTAAATTTTCTGTTGGAGTGTAATCGCGTCCCTCCGCGCATCAATTTAATTTCCTGTTGGTGAGTCTCAGCGGCCATCGCGCACCCTTCTATCTCCCATTCTTGACAAATTTAAATTCCTGTTGGAGCGTAATCGCGTCCCTTCGCGCATCAATTTAATTTTCTGTTGGAGCGTAATCGCGTCCCTCTGCGCATCAATTTAATTTCCTGTTGGTGAGTCTCAGCGTCCACCGCGCACCCTTCTACCTCCCCTTCTTGACAATTTAATTTCCTGTTTGTGAGTCTCAGCGTCCACCGCGCACCCTTCTACCTCCCATTATTGACAAATTTAATTTTCTGTTGGAGTGTAATCGCGTCCCTCCGCGCATCAATTTAATTTCCTATTGATGAGTCTCAGCGTCCACCGCGCACCCTTCTATCCCCCTTCATGACAAATTTAATTTCCTGTTGGTGAGTCTCAGCGTCCACCGCGCACCCTTCTATCTCTCCTTCTTGACAATTTAATTTTCTGTTGGAGCGTAATCTCGTCCCTCCGCGCATCTTTTTCTAAAAGACAAATTTAATTTTCTGTTGGAACGTAACCGCGTCCCTCCGCGCATCTTTTTCTAGTTATGACAAGTTACTTTTCTTGACTGTTTTGACTAATAATTGTGCTTTTTCATTCATTTTGTGTTTCATGTTTAGAAGTTCTGAGAGTTCAGACTTTTTCGACTTTGCAAAGACCACAGTTGGTCAATGCACTTGTTTCATTGTGGTTCATTTGCATTGGAACTACGTTTGACCTGATTCCCATGGTGGGATACGTAGGCAACTCTACATGGGTTCGGTCACATTTTCTGCAATGTTATTGCATCATTTTGTTCAATAATTTCAACCAAGTGTTGGCTTGTTTATTTTAGCTCAGGAGCAGCTAGAAGAGACAGGTAAGTAATTTGGAGTCTACATCTTTGTCTTAAGTTTCTTTGAAACTCTAGACAAAGAGGGGCAAGCTGTAGACACCAAATTTTTGTCAATTTTTAATATTTTTCTGAAATTTTATCTATTTGATAAGTTATTATTATTATCATTTTTTTAATACATATTAATGTATGATTTTCTCATTTTTGTAGGTTTGTTTTTGGAAAAAGAAAAAAAAACACAAAACAAAAGAGAAAAATCAAGAAATAAAAAATCACTTTCATCATTTTCCCTACCAAAACAACTATTAACCTATTCCACACTCAATTGCCATGGACCTTTCTTTTCATTAGCTAAGAAATCATCATTTTGGCAAATCCAACACACAAGCTCCACTTTGGCTACAAGTCCCTCTCGGTTCTCTGCTCTCTAGACAGAGAGACAAGAAAAAAATAAAGGCACTCTAGCTCCCAGACAACTCTCGGCCCTCTCCCTCGCAGAACAAGAAAAAAACACACAGAAAAAAAAAGAGAAGGGAGGCACTCGGCTCTCTCTAGTTTCAGGAGACCAAAAAGACAAGCCACAAAAAGAAAAAAAAAAAGCACTCCAATCCCTCTGGGCTCACTTGGCAGAGACAGAAAAAAAAAAAAGAAACGCACGAGAGAAGAGGAAGGGAAGCTCTCGGAATTTTGCAGCCTGCCCCCTCACTCTCCCTCTCTCGGACTTGGGCGGAGGAAAGAAACAGAACAAAAAAAAAAATCTTCCCCAACTCCTCTCGGTTCCATCTCAACCTCACACACACCTACATTGAGGTAATTTTTTTAGTTTTTGTCTAGCACATTAAATCAATGCTTCATTGTTTAGTTTTCTTTCATTTCTGCTGGCTGCCTTGTATTGTTGTTGTTGCAATGCTGAAAATTGGGAAATGGCATGAACTAGACGAAGGAAAAGGAAATGTTTCTCATGCATGCATATTAACCGTTTGAAAAAATGCCAAAATGACCAACGAATTAAAAGGCTGAATATTGTGCATGTTGTTGTCAAAACGGATGACCTTTAGCTAGCACCAGGCCTGGAAATGTGTGCTTATCTAAATTTTTTTGGAGTTTTGAGCTTTAAAGGCATTAGAATAATTTTCTTCATTTTTGGGGCTATTTTGATTTAATGCATCCTTTTGTTGTTGTTTACTTGTCAAACTAAGATTATAGTTGTATTGTGAAAGTTATAAGGAGGGTTTTGGCATAATTTTTATGATTTTTGGTGAAGATTTGAGGGTTTTAAAAAAATAAAAACTGAACTGATTTCTTGGCATTTGGCCACTTTTGGGTCATTTTCTGTAAAAACTAAGTTCAAAAATGGCACCTACGTGAAAAATCGAGTGAGGGGGTGTATTTTGAGAAATTTTGGCGACCGGAAAGGTCGCCGGCGGCGGCGCCACCGGCGGCCGCCAGCTGAAGCTTCCTCAGTTGGCCGAAGAAGAAGGAAGAAGAAACGATTGGGGAAGGAAGAAAAGAAGGAAAGAAAAGAAAGAAAAAAGAAGAAGAAAATGGTTTGGGCTAAGTTTTGTGGGTTTGTGGTTATTTTTGGTTGGATTTTGAAAATGGGTTTTGGTTTATTTCTTTTGGGTTTCGGTTGGGCTTGAGGGATAAAAAGGCAGGCTGGCCTGTGTGTTTGGCTTGGACTTTCGGCTGGGCTTAGGTAGTGTTCGGCCCAAATAAATAAAATGATGGCCCAGTAGCCTGTTTTCTTAAGAAGATCAGAAACCGATTTTTTCACTTTAGCCCCTTATCTTTGGAGTAGTTTCACTTCGGCCCAGAACATTTTAAATTTGTTTCACTTAGGTCCTTAAATTAATTTCACTTTGGTCCTTAAATTTTATCTTTCATTTAATTTTGACCTCTAAACTTTGGAAAAATATAATTTTTGTCCCCAAAAGTTTTTCAATTTTTACAATTCAGCCCCTGATGAATTTTGACTCTCTTTATTATGATTGTTTCTTTTCTTTAATAGCTAATTATGTTACTTTTGAATATGTTCAACTTGTAATTTTTAGATATTCTTAAATTTATTTACGTTTGACATATTGAGGTGAATTTTCATTATTATTAGTTTTTCAATTAAATTGGTGCCATGATTCTTTTGTTCATTTTGAGTATAAATAGGGCAATTTGACTCCGTTTAGTCACCACTTCAAAAGGGAGGTACCCCATTATTATTATTTCAATGTCAATTACGTACTCTTATGTGCTCCTACGTGTTCTTATGTGTTTATATATTTTTATATGCTTTGTTTGTTTGATTTGAATGTTCATTTAAATTTTCTTATGTTTGTTTAGTTAATTTTATAATTATTTGAGAGGCACTTAAATACCTCAAAAATATAATAGATAAGATAATTAGATTTGTTTTATTTTATTTCCCCTTTTAGATTGTAGTTAGGCGCTCCCCGATATAATAGATAGGTTGTGTGCTTATGTGGCTTATGTGTTACGTGCCTTACCCGCTTTTCTTAGGATTTTTGCATCTAGATATTATGCTTATGTGTTTACGTGCTACGTGCGCTTATGTGTTTATTTGTTTTAATCTATGTTTACTTGTCTTATTATATATTAAAAATGCATGACGTCACCACACTAGTCCAACGCTAGTTGTGGTTTCTCCCTCCGTTTATTTGCTAGTCCAACGTTAGTAAGGATTTTTAGAAATGGGCTAGTCCAACGCTAGACCATTTAGGTTGTCTTGCGCTGGATTCATCTTTGTGTGCTATTCACTACGTTTCCATGCATGTTTTTATTTTTAGGATCTTTTCTCATTTGTATGATATTCCCTATTATATTATCCCTTACCCGCTATAGGTGCTAATCATGCCATTTAGAATTGCATCTCATTTAAGCTAGTTCATTTGCTTGTTCATGTTAGGATAATTTTTTTTCAAACATGGAAAATGGGTAATTATAACTTTTTAGTTTAAATACCCTACTAATCCATGTATAAGAAAATTATGTCACGAGTTTTTGCCTCCCGTATCTTTTATGTTGCATTCCCTTTTTCTTTGATCACTTATATATGTATATAATTTAATTTCTTTTCTTTTATTTTAATTTCATCATTCGCATATTCGTGACACATTCAAGGAATCATTGTGGCCTTCGCAATTAATGCCATTGGTTCGATTAAATCCTTGAATGGATATTTTGACCCTTTCGATATTTTATAAATTTAGATTTGCATCCATGTAGGAAACATCCAAATATGATAAAACTAATGGTTAGATTAGAAAAAATTTTGACTAAACCTCGCAACTAGTTTCGACTAGGTTGAAAGGGTGCCTTAGGTTTGAGTCAATTAAACCTTTGCCTTCCCTTTCTTCAACCGTGACTCCTGAACCTATTTTCTTTTGTTTTAAAAAACCTGGGGTTGTCAAAAAGGGTTTTGATTTATTTTATTTTTGTCAAAAAAATATTTTTTTGGCTGACTTGGTACACCAAAATTCCATACTAAGTGGCGACTCCTATTTTTTCTTAAAAACCCTTTTAGACTAAATTTTGGACCCAAATTGTCGCATTCTTTTTAAGTCCCATTCTAGGTCCTTTTTCATTTATTATTATTAAATCACATCTTTTTATAAACTCTTTCTTTTTTCCATCGCGAAAAATGGGGCGCGACATTATTCATTTTTAAAATAATTATTTTTTTTTATTTTTTAGACTCGAGCTCAAGTTCGACTCAACTCAAATTTGATGTTGAATTCGAATTCGAGTCTTATATTGAGAGTTCATCGAATTCGAGTTTGAACTCGAGTTTGGTAAAATTGAATTGAGATTCAACTCAACTAACCCAAAATGTAACTTGAATCAATTCGTTTGTAACCCTACTTTGGACTCTCAACAACTATCTCTTGGATGGTGTACTCACTTAAGCATCGAAATGGCTTCAAAATTTGATCCATTCCCTCCTTTATTTCTTTCCACTGTATGAGATTTGTGTGATAATTGGACCTTGAGTATGAACGCTCAGCATAACTCGCTATTACAAAATTCTTGTAAGAAAGGATGTTAAAAATCATGGTGGTAAATTAGAATGACATTCCAAGGATTTCATCATAATTATAAAGCCATTTCTTCTACCTATTGAAACTACAATATGACACCCTAAAATTTCACATCATACCACGGAAGCCTTTAACCCCTTGCTAATTTTAGGCAAATATGTACTCTTAATTCCAATGCTTTAGGGTGTTCTTCAAAGCAAAGTTGGGGTTTCCAATAAATCTTAAAGATCTTTATCTTACTTAATTGAACGAACCATAAACTTTTGAAATTGATTCCATTGTAAAAGGCTTAATTTTTAGTAACCTATTTTGTCAATGGTAAATGAGGAGGGTATTCCCGGCTCGGCTAGAAATAGGGTCCCGCCCTGTTTCTCTTCGTTCCGACCGCCTCGGCCTTTCGCCATCGGGAATTGGCTTCGGCCAGGCTATTGCCTCGGCCAAGGCTCCCCCTCGTCAGGCCGAGGTCAAGAATAATGACCTGGCAACCGGAGTGGCGGAACATGGTCTCTGACACCTCTGACACTTCTGATAAAGCTGCTCTGACATGCGCCGTCTGACACAACTGTCCCTGCGCACCTTTCCGCAGAGTCCATTAAGCCACCTTGATACACTGATCCTGCCGGATCTCTAGGGACCTGTGCAAGCAGTCCCTCTCTCCTATCTGACTCCTATAAATACCCAACACTTCTACTGAGAAGGGGGACGACCAAATTTCTGGTAAAGGCATACTAGTCTTCTCTATACTTATCACTCCTTCTCTCCCGAACTGACTTAAGCTTCGGAGTTACACCGGAGACTTTAGTCCCTCCTATAATTTAAGCAGGTAACCTCATTTGAGATAACCACCAGGATAAGAGGCCTTCTCCAGCTCGGGTGACCCACTCCAGCAGGACAAAAACGACCTCTTCAGTAAAACTTAAGCATTTGTAGGTGAAATATCGACATATATCCTAATCCGTTCGGTGTTAATACTAAGGCACTACCCAAGTTAATCATATGGTCCTATTCCACTTTGATCTTATTCAGCAATAGAAATCCAGATTCAAGGAATAACCAATGCTCATGTAGGATCAAAATTCTTGTAATTTGAATCTTACGTCATTTGTATCGATAATTAGTGTCAAGAAACAGAAGTAAACTGTGACAATGCTTTAGAAATTGATCCTTCTTGAGTTTTGTGGGACACATGATGCCCGCTCCGGCTCGGCTTTGTATCCGAGGCTGGTGTCCCCGGTGTGGATACTAAGATGGCAGCTTGGGAAGTTCGATCCGTTACCTTAACCCTTATGAAATGATTGATGTGATCCCACCGCCTGACATCAATCCCTACAAGGCTATCTAACACTCCAATTGCTAACATAGCCAGCCTACGACCGTCTTCAACAAGGATAGCAATTGGAACTGGTACTCACGGACACTCATTCCATGGAGGGTGGGATGGGACGGGGTGGGGCGGGGGTAAAATTTTTCCCCAATAAAATATGGGGCAAGGGACGGGGACTATACCCTCGTCTCATCCCCAGTTTAACTAGAATAATATATATATATATATATATATGTGTGTGTGTGATATAATTAATATTATTAGTTATATTATTATATTTATAATAAATTACTAATTACACGTTTGACTAATTATACATTTTATATTTAATTATTAATTAAATTTCTTATTAATTATAAACATTTTCACCTATGAGTTGGGGCGGGGCAAGGGATGAGGGTGACGGGGATTGGGGCGGGGACGAGGAGTTTGTTTGGGCAATGGTCCCTTGCTCCGTTGTCATTCCTTATTTCCAACACCTTAAAGACAGGTCAGACACCTCATCGATAAATCTGCATACTTTATTACCATTACAAATATGCATCTTAGAGGTAACAAATTCCATTCATACTCTTCATTTTTCATTTCTCGATATCTTATACTTGCTAACTTAAACATCAAAGTCACATTGAGAAGAAGCCCTAATCTGCGTCTTTTTTGTGTTGTAGGTGACGTGCATTTTCCCGAGGCTCTTCGACCTCTACGGGAGATCCGTCTTCTCCTCACACAAGTTTCTATCAGAAATTCCAAGTCATTTGTACAAGTTTACTTCCTAAGGCTTACTTCTATGCTCAAATTGCAGCATCCGACTCAATTTTCTGCCTAGAATTGGTTTTGTATGATCGCGCATATGATGGGAAACAGTCAGTTGGTCTAGACATTCCGAATTCTCTTAAATATGAGGAACTTCCCAGCTTATTTGATGCTCCATCTGGACCATCTCCTTTCGTTTCTAACTTCCACTACATATTAACCTTTCATCTTCTTGTGGATTTGTAATCACATAATTTTATTATGAAAAAGGTTTTGATCATTCGAGATTTTGTGTGCCAATTGCATTCAAATTTGTTGAACGTTTATCTATCGCCATTGTTTGTAAAACCGAACATAGATCATGGCATGTGATGGGTGTCTAAATCACATTCAGTTTAATGGACTCAACCCAAAAGGTAATTGGGTTGGGTTCAAATTAATGTCCTAATCCAAAGCCCATAGGCACATTAAAGCCCACTTTAAGTCATCAGAAACTGAAGGTTTATAAACCTTTTCTCCATGCATTATTGACTTCGAAAAAGTTTGAGAATTTGAGACATGAAACTGTTAATATCACTCCACTTTTTATTAACAGCACTCCCACTATTATTTTTATCATATAGTTTTCACTTATTAGTTTATATGATAAAACAAATTGTAAGAGTGTCCTTAACACAAAAAAAAAAAAAAAATGAAGTGCCATTAGCATTTTTATCACATTAATTTTTATTAATTTTTTTTTTTTTTTACTTAAACTGCACTAATTATGCCTCCTCAAAGGTCAACGGCTTTGCATTGCTCCTTTTCTTTTCTTTGTTTTTCTTTTTTACAGTATATATTGCCCCCTATTTCCTCTTGATACAAATTTCTATAATAACCAAAGTCCCAATACAAAGCAGATATAGCAATTAATGATTAAATAAAATAGAATGAAAAGGAAACAAAAGATTCTAAGACGAACCACCCCATTTAAATTTTATTTCTACTACATCAAATTAAAAACTCTACCGGTATTAACCAACGTAATTTAACACACAAAACCAGACCAACATTTGTGTCTTTGTAGTTGTTTTCAAGTATCGACTCTTCTCCATTTCTCCAAACTAAGGCTTTTTTCGTTTAGAATATATTCAATTTTATTTTATATCTTACTTATTAGTTATATTAACAATTATTCTTGTTTAGAAGTAAGAGGTACAACTATAGAAGACCTAAAGAAAATTATTCATTTTTATCTAATTAGCTTTTTATTCATATGGTTTTGTTAGATTCCATTTTGATTTGGGTATCATTGTTAAGTTTTTACCTAATTGTTCATTGCCATTACTTAACTTCCTAGAATATTTAATTTTTAGTATTCCATTTTTTTGCATTGTCTATTATTGTTTAAGCATTTAAATGCTACTTATTTTTCACATGAATTTTAACCTCAAATTTGTCATACTTTATTCATTACAATGTTTTATATTTTTTTGTATTTGATTGTTTGCTTCATCTAAACTAAAGTCTTAATTTTGTCCCTCATCCTAGCGTGTGAGTCATCCATAGTTGTTAGTATGAAAAAAAAAATCGCTATACTATTATTGCATAAAATATTAATCTTATTACTATTTAACTAACATGTGAGTCATTGTATATAGATCTTCCAAAAGTTGTACATACTCTCTTGTCATCATCTCTTTCAGTTAGGGATAGCAATAGGGTTTGATGGGGAGGGGGGAAATGCTTGGCGGAGGTGGGGGCAGGGGAGGAAATCTCCCCCAACTTTAAACAAGGTGGAGATGGATACCCCACCCTGCCTCTCGTCTTAATTTAATATTATATATATATATATGAATATATAATACATAATATAAATAATTATATATATATATGAATGTGAAATGGATGATATGAAATTTTCTTGTGCTAACATAATATAATTTTTGTGATAAAAATGATAATTTTGCTATGTTAGTTTACCTTTTTTTTGTTATGGCATGTTGTTTGTAAAAAATAATGATAATTGATTTAGAATTTATGTAATATCAAATATAGAGAAACAGATTCACAAGGTCAAAATAATTTTTTAATTTTATCTCATCATCAATTTTTCGTTAAAAATTTAAAAGAACAATTAATAAATTTATTATTAGTATTGTACGTATATAAAAATAAAGCCACATAAAAAAAATAAAAATAGTAACAGGGCAGGACGAGGGCACCTACAGGAACAGCGGGCACGGGACGAGGGATGGAGCAGGTTCCCTGCCCCAAACCCACACCATTGCCAACCAGCTTTCAGTTTCTATCAAATTACAGACAAATTGTTCAACAAAGCTCCCATGTTTTTCTTGTATTTTTTACCGCGTACAAATTTCTTTAGGATAAATGTACATGGTGGGCAGCATTAGGACCCTCAACAGCTGTCTTTCCCATCTTCATCACACGCATATGCTTTGTTTTGTCTTGACATTCCCTGTTGTCTTCCATATGAGCACTTCCCCACGTCCAATAATGTATCTCATCTCTCTCGCTTTCACTGTATTTTCTATCATCCCTCACTCTCACCGTTTTAAGCCTAGACGATACAAGTCTAGAACAATTTCTAGACGTGAAAATTTCTTTGTACGTGTAATTTGTACATCAAGTGCACATGAATATCACTTGGAGCACTACTTTCTTGCATCAAAATGTGCTACAAATTTTTAAAGCACATATAATTTTCCAATAGATTCTTTCCCACCCCACTTATAATTTCCACATATTGTAGTCCATGTGCAATTTCTACATTAGTATTCATGTGACATGTGCTTAAGATAGATGGATTTTCTCACCGGAGAAAATGTAACACATAACAAAAGACTTGCATCAATAAGTGTCATGGTATACTTTATATAACTGATTGAGCCGTTGGTCAAATACTGTAATGCTTAATTTATTAATAAAATTATCTATCGTTTTCGGAAAAAAAAAAAAAAAAAAAGCCAAGCTGCCCTGCTATCCTTTCTGCAGTACTAGTACCTCATAATATGATCAATAAAATCATGGACACTGATCCACATGCCTCTCTGTTAAGTAGGTGTATATAGGTGTCAGTCAAATGTATGTGTTTATGGTTTGATATGGGCCCATTCTTGGGAAATTATAGAGTCAGATGAATGCCAACTGAAATGGGAGCTGTGGGATTTGAAGTCTTTTGAGTGTTGTGGTTATGAAGATATTGACCAATCAAAGCCAATAGAAGGCCACACCATACTCTTTACAATTTTGAGGCACAAACGAAGCCATGTTATCATTGTTGTAGTTAAGTATAACTTGTGTACGTGTCAGAAAGCTTGTGAATAATACACCAACTAATATTAATGTGCACATATGCAAAAGTTGAAAATTATGAAGTCTTGTTTATTAGAAATTTAATGACTTGGCCTAGTTGAGCCTTGGATGGCGAGCACCTGTGACTTGGCACTACTTTGTTGGTGAATCGCTAATAACACTACATAATAATAAATAGGCACTAAATCACCAAAATACAAACACCAGATTAGAAGTTCGTATATCGTTTATCAGTGTTTAGATATGTTATTTTTTAGTGTCTATATCTATTACGTTAATGCGTGCACTTTACCGTGCGTTACCATTACTAAATCGGTTGAGTTTCGGTATATATGTTGAGAGGGATATATACACAGCGAGAGGAGGAAAATAGAAGAGGGAAAAAGGGCACAGATGCACAGTGGCTTTAAGGTCACAAAACTCAACCCAACTGCTGAGACTAGAAATGAAGGCCAATAACTTGTATTGAATGATCTATCCGAGAGCAGTCTGTTAGTTGCTCAGTAAAAATCTATGTACTTTTAAGGTAACATCTCTTTTTTGGAGTATATGTCACAGTCGCCATGAAACTAATTACTATAAAGAAAGAGACTAGATTCAATCAGCTAAGGTTGATCCAATAAATATGTCAGGGTCCAGTCTAAACTGATAGGAGTGTAGTTTTCAGGTTTCCAACAAACATATGAACATGTCATTTATTGGGTTGAGAAAAATGAAAGGTGGAAAGGTGCAACAAGCCATAATAAAAGATTCCCTTATATAGAACAGGTTTCCCTCCATAAATACAAAATACACTACCTCTCTGCCAACAGCTTATGACTCAAGGCCCTACTGGTTGAATGGATGAAACTCATCATACATGGGGAAGAAGGCAAATGTACATCATTGGAGTGAAGAAAAGATGAAAGAATATGAATCTTAGTCTTGGTCCATTATTTTATTCCTTCAAGAAAATCTACTTTACCTGCATTTGTTTGCACCAGATTTCCTGGTGATCCAGTCTTTGGTGTCATAAAAAATACAAAGTTTTCTCTAAATTCAAGGTTGATCTTTGCTGTATTTGTGCAACGTTTACCAAGTCCCAATAAGCTTCTTCGTGAAAATATTACTTGCTACTATTGCTAGATTCAGTCTAGGAAGTATAATTCTTAAATCAAATCGCTAGTTGAAGTCACTGAGATTCATGATTTCATGTAAAACGAGTGGTATTTCATGGCAAAGAAGAAGAAGAGCTGGTTCAATCTACTGAGGAGAATTTTCATTGCAGATACAAAATCAAGAAAGGTAAATAATGAGTTCAACTGCTTCTTTTATTTGCAGAATGTTGCATACATCTCAGAAGGTGCTTAATTACAATATTCACAGAAGGATGAAAAAAAAGGATGGGCATTTGGAGGATTTAAGAGCAAAAGATTAGCCTCTCTATCAGCACCACCACCTCCAAAGAAGAGCATACTAGGTGCACCTGAAGAAGAGAAGCAGAATTATGCAGAAAATGGAACCATTAACACTACGGCTGCAGAAATCTCTCGTACTAATACTCGAGATTTCAGGCCCGGTGTCAGCCCTCGATTGTCCACTCAAGACAAGAAAGAATCCCATGAAGTTTCAGCAACCAATGTCTTTAGCCCTGCTTCACAATCTCATCAATGCCAATTGCAGATCCAACATCTTGCAGCTATCAAAATTCAATCAGCATTTCGCGGATATCTAGTGAGTTTTGTCAAACTTCTCTTTTCAAACTTCTCCACTCTGTTTCTGTATCTGCAAATCCAACTGCAGCACTCTTATCAAACTTCCCATATCAAAAGTGAAATCACAAGGAACCTGCAAATTACTAGTGAAACACCAAATTAAATTGGGCAACAAGAATTATCCGAGTATCAGTTGAAACATTTGAACTCATTTTAGATGGATGATCATTTTCTTTCTTTCTGACATAACTGTTTGGATTTTGCAGGCTAGAAAAGCTTTACGTGCACTGAAGGGACTAGTAAGGCTTCAGGCGATAATTCGCGGTTGGGCAGTTCGACGCCAAGCCATTAATACCCTCAAGTGTTTGCAAAGCATAGTGAACATTCAGTCAGAGTTTCGTGCCAAGAGATGTGATATGGTGAAGACCACTCAGCATAATCAAGAAAACCAGGTGCAGGACATGACAGAGAAGGACATAAGGGTAAGTTAACGGTGAATTTAGCTCTTCTTATGTTTCATTCCTTCGTGTTGACAAATAATCCAAAAGCCAATTGGCCTTCCTCCTTTCATTTTCTCCTACTGTACTTTTGACAATACTGGGGCTTTATCTCATTAATAACGTAAAGGTTCAAACTTTTGCCTGATTTGCTGTAATTTATAGTTAACAGTGGATCCAATTTGATGGAAATGTTCTTTTGGTGTAAAATCAATCAATAACCTCGCCAAAGTGATACTGTGCTTGACTGGGTATCAGCAGAAACTTAAGAGTCAAAAAGAAATTTCTCTAGGTTTCACAATATATATGAACTGTTGAACATATAGTTGAGTAAATCCACAAAGTTCCATAACATTTAGTTTGCTTTCAATAGTTCACTAGATCAAGTATCATCGTCCTTAGCATTTCCTCATCCATCTACTTACGCTACTCAACCTGAACTAGAAAAATGAAAGAACAGATTTATCTATTGAGTTTGAGTTTTAATTTATCCTAAGAAACTTTCTTCTTGTTCCAAGTAACTAAATTATTTTCGTCCCCAAATCTTAGTTATTTTCTTGATATCTGCAGATTGATACAAATAGCCAGAGAACGTGGGATGATAGTACTTTGTCGAGGGATGAAGCAAATGCATCGTCCATGAACAAGAGGGTGGCTTCAATCAGGAGAGAAAGAATAAAGGAATACTGGTTAAATCATCGGGTTAGTTACTAAAACTTTGAATCCTGAAATCTTAAAAGTGTAGCTTAATTCTACCGGCACCAGATAGCATAGCATCACTGACATGATACTGTCTATATTCAGAGGTCCACTGAGTCAGAACAAAGCAAGCAAAATGTAAAACAGAGATACTGGCTAGAACAATGGATGGATTCCCAGTTAGCTAAAAGAGAAGATCTTCGCAATATAGGAACAGCGTTCCCGGTAAATGCAAAGGCCAAAGAGGAACTAGCTGGCAGAAGACTCAGACTAAGAATTCAGAAACAATATCAGATTGAAGGATTGGATTCTCCTCTAAATGTTCCAAGAAGATCATTTCACAGGAGGCAACGTTCCAACGGAGATGAGGACTCTTTTGTAGGCTCTCCTTCTGTTCCAACATACATGGCAGCCACAGAATCTGCTAAGGCAAAAGTTAGATCAATGAGCTCACCCAGGCTAAGACCAATCTGTTTTGATGCTTACTCTGAGATCAATTCTCCATATAAGCATAAACTCTCTCCCATATCTTCCATTAATAGTGAGGCTACAAGCTGCAGTCAGATCAGCAAACACTATGGTTTCTCCCAAAGATCTCCATGCTTGAAAGGTATACCTGGTCCAATCAAGTCACATAGAAGTCTGAAGGAGTTCAACTTGATTGTAGAGAGTAATAAAGATCAACTGAATGCCTATGGATGATTCAATTATGCCATCCAACTCTATGCTAGAAGTCTAAGAACCTCAGCTTTATTGCAGAGAGCTTATTGCGGGTTTCAGCTCTTTTGCTTTGACAAGGAATTGAGCTTGTATTGCAGATGTACTTGAATGCCAAAATGACACATGAAAGGAGATAGGAATATTCGAATGAAACTCCATAGTTTTTAAGTTGTATTCAATTAAAACCAATGTTACATGATTACCAGATTCCCTATTCACATACTATTTCCAATCTCGAATTGTTATCCACAGAAACACAGGAATCAGGCCAGTTGTGTCACTCTTTTCCAGCTCACCCATACCTAAAGCCTGGTCCTTAGCACGGGAGAAATTTGATCTTTGGGAAAAGTAAATGTCATTGGTGACCATTTGGAGCCTTTATCTCGTTACTTTATGCACCAAAAATTGAAATAGATTCAGGTCTTTAAAATTTCTGTAGAAAATGGCAAATGTTAGATTATAGAATCAAATAAAAGAATAATAAGACTATTTTTTTATGGTCATGAAACTATCTAGTGTAACCATTGGAATACGATCGAATTAAGAATTTGCAAGAATAGGCGAAATCATGGATATGGATCTCATGATTGATAGGCAGAAAAACTCCTGAGGCAGCAGACACAACCCACGTATGAAACAGAACACAGGAATAGTTTTCTGGCTTCAGCATTATTATAAGCCTGTAAATATAAAATTAAGTCATTCTGTCGCTCATGGCCTGGTGAATGAGAAACCAACGTGCTCTGCTGATATGCTCTCTGCCAGACACAAAATACTCCTGGTTCAAAGAAGAATTTCCTGTGCCTATTACGGATGAGATTCTGATATATGCCAAATAGTACGAAAGACATTCTTGACTCTCAACAGACTTCTTTCTTTTGGCCCATATAGATAACTTTACTCCATATCCAGGATAAGAAAGCACCACCATCTACAAATTCACAAGTCCAGATAAAGGATGTATGACAATCTACAGATTTGTAATAATATTGAAAAGAGCAGTACAACCTGTCTTTCATCAATTTCAAAATACTAAACATCAAGCTACAACTTCCTGAACTTCCTGAACTAAACATCGAGCTACAACTTACACCCCTAGGAAATTTTGCTTACCGTGGTTACAGTTCAGCAAATAATTGCCATTTCCAGTTCCAGCTGCAATTAGCTCAATCACTTCCTGAGCACCTATAAGTTAATTTGTATCTGATAATTCTACAAAATTACAACCTTTAGCAAGCTATATTGAAGGCAAAACAGTTGAACTATTACACCAAATGGATGCTTGATTTTGTGTCAAAATTCATCTTCTTCACAAGCTTCTGCTGCAGCTATCTCGGAATCCAACTTATTTATCAGCTGCTCACTTAAATGTTTAGAAACAGAGATCATGTCAAGTATGACAGATGGATTTAGGCCTGCACCCCCTCGCTTTGTCAGCCCACATATGCGCCCTTGCCTATTCACAGAAACAGAGACAGCTGAGCTCATCTGAGATTCTTCTTCCGAAGTTCCATCCACGATGTAGTGCTTACCAACCTGCAAAATTTACCGTGGAAGATATTTGAATTACAGATAATGTTATAATTTGGATAACTAGTACCTGAAAATATTATTCTTTCACCTTTGTCAGAGTTATAATGGCAGGAATTCCACTGGTGTCAAATTGCAAAAATTCTTCATCACTCAAATCAACCTCTGGCTGCTCATCAGAGGCAGCTGAAGCCACTTGGACTTTTGGAAGAGCTGTATTGCTCAGAGCAGCCTAAAAATCAATTATTTTAATGAAAATCAAACTTCATGAAAAGATGTAGTCATCAAACAGGTCTAATCGATTTAATCTAGGATTTCAAAAGCAGTGTCTAAGCTTCTTTCTTGCCACCAAGCATTGATTAATCCGCATTGGTAAACAAAGTCAAAAGCTGCAGTCACCAGTCAATTCATCATTGCCAAAAAACTATATATATATATAGACCTTTGAACTGCAGTTCATTAATCAAATAAATCAAATGTATAAATGCACCTTGACTGCAGCGCCCAAGGCATCTAACAGATTCCCATCTGAACTTACAACAAGACCTTCTATATAAAGATCCCAACAGATTTTCCCCTCAACGATAGAAAGAGATGAGAGATCTATTCCAGCCCCTGAAAAAGCAAAGAAAATTAAGAGCCCCATATTAATTAAACAAGACAGAGTACCTCAGCAAATTGCATCCCTTGATGGACTGATCTTGCTTCTTAGCATGTTTACCTGCTCCACTTTTACCACCCAAGAGACAGCGCTGAAGAGCAACTGAGAGTTCTGACGACAGCTCTTCCCCTCCTCTACCCTACATGAAAGAAGATCATAAAGAAAACTGCTAACAATCCAAATGGAGGATAAATTAAGTATCTACCATATGGCATTCAGCACAGCTATTATGTTAATGCAAAGAAATTCCAGTGTTTCTGCTCACTATCGAAAGACACAGTCACCTACTTAAACTAGTAAACCTAGCTGTGCATTGCTTACAAGCAGGCAAGTAAACACACAAATAGATGGCATCACTACCATTCATTGTCAATTTAAACATACAAAGGAAGTAAACCAGGGCTTCACTACCCTTCATTGTTAACCGCAAGATTCATAGAACAAGAAGAAATACCTAGTAGTGTTAAATGCAATCATAAGCTCAAAAACAGGAAATGAAGTTTCAGTTACATCCAAGAGTTTCAAGACAAGATAACCAACCTAAAGATTCATGATACAATAACAAAATGCGAAAAAATTTTATGTTTGCACAAAAAGCTAAAAAAAAAAACATTTTGTTTCAACTTTCTGCAGGATCTCCATGTTGCTTTTATAGTGCTCATAGTTATTATCCGCTATATTTGTCATATCTGTCTGTTATTAAAAAGAAAAAATGTTTACTCAGAACTACAAAGAATACATGAATATCACCTCAAATGCTGGCTCAGCCGTGGGACTGCAATCCACGTTGATTAATACCTTCCCTTTATCCGGATAAGATGGGCTCGGCTTTCCAAGTTCAGCCTAGAATTACACATTGACAACTCACATAAAATCCCAACATCACCACCCAAAATGTACAATTCAAAAATCCCAAACACATACAAAACAGAACCAGTACTTAAACCCAAAAAAAAAAAAAAAAAAAATATTCCACCTTAGCACTCGCGATAACATCGGTGGCACCAAGCTTAACTCTAGCTGAACCATTAGCCTATAGTAAAAGAAAACCCAAACTTAAAACACAAAATTTAGCTCCAAAAAAGAATTTCTAAGATTATGTTAGGGAAAAAAAACAAAGTAAAATGAATGGAAAAACCCTTACCTGAGGGATGACACCTGTTTCAATGTAAATGGGCCGATAAGTGTAGCGTTTTCGGCCGTCAGTACGGAGGTCCTGTTCAATGCCTCCCTTGATAAAATGCTTTTCTCCAACGGAAAGTCCCACCATTGCTGCAAAAACATGTTAAAAATGAGAATATTACGGATAAAGAAGCTTAATTTGGTAGAGGGGCGTGGAAATTGTACCGTCAATGGCCGGAGGAGTGGTGAAGAGGGCTTTTGCCGGTGACCGGAGAGTGAGAGACAGAGGATTGTAGAGATTTTGGGAAATTAGGGCTCCCTGGGGTTTTTGGGTTATATTTGTAAAATTGCATGGACCGGGCACCGGGTCTATTATGTGGGGCAAAATTGAACCGGTCGAGTTGAGTGGAGCAATATTTAATAAGGGAAATGGCATATTTAGTCCTTTTACTTTTCAATTAAAGGCACGTTTAGTCCTCAAACTACTTACTCGACCTTAATCGGTTCTTACACCCATAATTTGGTGAAAGTTAAGCCCTTCTGTGGCTTTTCACTAGAGGTGGCAAAATGGGTGATTTGGGCGGGTTTGGGTTGGGTAAAATGGGTAATGGGTATAAGTGAGTCAACCCATTTATATCCATTTAATTAGATGGGTATAAATGGGTAAGTCAAAAAATGAGTTGGGTAACCCAATTATCCATTTATAACCCATTTATTCTAATTGTTTACAAGCTCATATAAATTCATTTTGTAAACTAAATTATCAATTTATACCATTTTACACCCATCATTAATTTTAAATATTTACTTATTATGCCAAATAAGTCTAATTATAAATTTTTTTTCCTTCCGCGTGCCATGTTGCAAAATTACATATTATTTAATAATTAAACAATGAGAATCTAAAAATTTGGACTAAATAATATGAAAGTTAACAAAACAATTTAATCCAAAACTTTGAACCCCTAGTCTTTTTTCGTTTATAAATTTAAAATTTCATTTGAAAAGGTAAGAAAGGAAGCTAAAATTTGTCATAAATTGATGATGCTAAAAAATGATCAAATTAATAAATTACAAGGAAATAAAGCGATAAGATAAAACCAACAAATAAAACAAAAATACTTAACATAAAAAATAGTTAAAAATCCTTATGAAGACTAGCAATCACTTCATTTAGCATACAAATAAAGACAAATTTTCAATAAATACGAAATTTAGAAGTATCTTACCAAATAGAGAAGAAACTGAAAATCAAAATCGGTAAACATACGGAGCTTCGTAAGAGAATTGCGCAACTAAAATTTCGTCGCATTTGTTTCACCAGCTGATCATGATTTCAAAGTCTCAAGTTCTCCTCTCTCTTATTAGCTCTCTGCTTCCTTCTTAAAAGAAGGGGGAATGTAAGTTAAATGGGTTAAATGGGTTAGATGGGTTACCCAATTAAACCCATTTAATAAATGGATATAATTGGGTAACCCATTTATATCCATATATAAAAATTTAATGCACCCATATCCAATTATTAATGGACGGGTATGGGTAAAATTAATTAAATGGTTTTATTTGACACCTCTACTTTCCACTAAAAAAAATGTGCCAATGGCAAATCTTTAGATTGCAATTTTCTTTTCTTTTTCTAGAAGTTTATGAATTGTTTTTGATTTAAAGTGTTTATGGTGAAATGTATTTGTCTTTTTCGAGGTTGCAAGTAATTTGTAAGATTGAGATACGAACACTAAATGCCCTCAGGCGAGATCCCTTCTTGTTATGAGAACCTAGAGTTCATAGAAATAAGTGTGATAAATAATTAACGATTTATATCAGGTCACGTCTCAAGTAGCATGATCTAAACTGTCTTTAAATTGTAAAGAAGAAAAGCAAATTAACTCCAAAATTTGAGATGCAATCCATTTGGACAGCAAGACTTGCCTCTAGGGGTTACAGTTAAGGCATCAAATCTAGATAATTAGCAGTTTAGATTAGGTGATTTCTTATGCGGTATGACTAGAACTGTTGCTTTAAAATATTAGAGTAAAAGGGGTAAAGCTCTAAAATGAGACGATCCTGAGCCCGAGCAGAGAATTGCCTCCTGAAGTTGCAGTTAAGGTATCGAATCTTGCGTCAGTAGCTAATCTGAGTAACAGTTAGGAATAGTTAAATTGATTATTGACCTCCACATAGGTTAGTCACTATTATAGGACCTCCCTTGATATTTAGAAAGTAGATGTCCTATCAATTCAAATACTTTGTGATTTTGCAGCTTTTTGGACTCAACAGTAACTAGAGGAGAAGAGGGATTACCTCCTGTAAACTCATTCCCACGTGCAGTAATTGACTGTATCTATGGGGTAAAATTGTACATTAATTACAACGATGCGTACACTCGTTAATCACAATTGGACACTTGACTTTCCTTTTCACCTTTATGTAACAAGTTTATTTTGAATTTTGAAATTTTGGGCCAATCTTAGCCCCGAATCAATATCTGATTTTTCAAAGATGCTTATTTTTTTGGGCCAATCTTGGCCCATTCATTATTATTTTAACTAAGGTGGCAAAAGAAAGATTGACAACTGCAGACCGGGTATATCAATGGATCGGATCTTATCCAAATCCAACCCAGATTCAATATACTTGAGTAGGGTTTGGATTTAATTTCTTAAATTCAAACTCTACCCAGACCCTATAAGAGAGTCAAGGATTTGGGTAGGATCTGATTTTCTATGATCCATATCCAAATTCAAATTCATACCAGACATATCCAAACTCATGTGTGTGTGTATATATATACATACATAAAATTTAGCTTGTGCATTAACACAATATAAATTTTATTTGTGATTATTTATGAATTGATGCAAGCCATAAATAATTAATTAATATGTTAATGTATTATTCATGTTTACATGCATATTAGTCTTTAGGAACTTTTATTCGTAAACTTATTACAATGTTATAATATTTATTAATTAATATAAAACATAGAAAAAAGAAATAATAGGTTTGGTGTTCTTTGAGATGATAATTGAACTTTACAATAATTATATACCTACTCATATTCATTTTCAGTTAAAGACAAAAATATTTAGCAATCTATTGTCTCATGACTGAATTATTAGTTTTTATCAAAATTAGTAAATTTATGAATTTAGTAATTAAATTCACACTAAGCAGGTTCACTGTGTATGGATGAAAGGAATAAATCAAATTTATTAAAGAGATAAAAGTTATAAGAAGATAGAGAAATTATAAGCAAAATTGATTATACGTATAATATATGTGTGTGTGTGTGTGTGAAATTTAGTTTTGCATTTAGTACAATTGTTTTCTTTCGTTTAGTTCTTATTAATTTTATAAAGTGAATATAATATAGGCTTAAATACATTTTCCTTAATTAGAGAACGGTTTCAGTTCATCCCTTGTATTCACGAAATAGATAAAATACCCCCTAAAGTGCAAAGTTTTTTCTGTTACCCTCACTTCTTTTCATAATTTCTGATCTCTTTTTTCTTTTTAAAATTTTCTTTCATTTTTAATCATCAAAATAATTTTTGGAAATAAATTATTTATTACCTGCAAATCAGGTGTGCCTTGAGCACTAGTGTTTTATAAATTTTTTTCCCTCTTTAATTCATGCTAATGAAATAACAAAAATGCCAAAAGAGTCTTCTAAACATTAATATAACTTCGAAAGGGTTGAAAAACATTAATTAAGATGTGGGATTATCCATCAAGCATAAATGGTCTGATAAATAAGAAAAAAATCAAATGCCCACAACCGTTGGATAAAGGTACTTGATGAGGGAAGAAAATAAGTGTATTTGAATAGAGTATTATTTGAAATATTATTTGGAATAATTACTATAACACTTTTGTGATGTGATGTATGTGAAATAAAAAGATAGTTAAAAATATAAAAATGTAGATTGAGAAATGTATTTATGATACAAGTTTCAACTATTGGAAAATTGAGCATTTAACTTGTTCTCGTTGACTCGTTACAGGTTGCAAGTTTGGTCGTCTTGTTAAAGAGTCTGGTCTTTGTAAACTATTAATGCAGCAGGGCGGTATAATAATGTTGAAAACGAAAGAATTAACACATTCAGTGAACCAACCGTCAAGATTTAAGAAATAGTTTATTGACTTAAAAATTTGAGAGAAATGCAGTTTTGATCCTCAATGTTTAGGTCGTGTGCCAAATTGATCCTTAATATTTCGATCAAGACAAGTCTGGTCCCTAAAATTTGTGATTTTAAATAGATTTAGCACAACAGACGGAAATAAAATAATAACTAACTGTCACCATCAAATTGTCATTAGTTAAGAACTTTGACTTTGCACTTTTGTACATAATCCACACTACAAACTAGACGTTTCTTGGGTCAAATTAAGACCGAACCAAAAATTTAGCTGGTCAAAATGTAATTTTAAAAGCTTGATATTTTTCGCTCACACAATTTCAGACTTGCAAATTGTTGGCAGTGTTCTCTCCGATTCCAACCAAAGACCACAGTTGCAACTAAAATAGAAAGAAAATTTTTTGTTTGTTTTACTAAACATATATCGGTCTACAATAGAACAGTAACTTCAAAATTGGCAGTGACGGAACAGAATTAAAAATCCAGGTATTGAGACAAAATTTGCATGAAATGGATATTGTCAGTCAATTGCTTGGTTGGGAACAAAATTTCATATGGATGTAGCAGGACAATCTTCAATAATTTGAGCGGTTTTATGTTGGTTGACAAGTGCAATCATAGAGACGATTTAGTAATTAAGCACATACTAGGTGTCATTTCAAACTGTCAAGAAACTTTGCTCGCCTTGCTCAAATTATAATGTATTATTTTTGCCAACAAATACGAAGCAAAATTTGTTAAGTTGCAATTTTTAGGTTCAGACTTCAAGGATGGTAATCAAAAGTATAATTAACTTTGGCTAGAGATAGCAAATCTTGAGTGCCAAATACAATACAATACAAAATATGTTGAGGTAAAATTTGTAGATCCGACCTTCAAGAATGGCATTAAAATGATTAATTTTTGGCTAGAGATGTTATCTTGAACTTCCTTTTATACACTAATAAAGGGCACACCCCCTTTTTTTTGCCACTTTTTATTAATTATACTCTTCACATGCAAAGTATTCATAAATTATGGTAGTATTGAGTTAGTTTTTTCTTGATTTTGGCACATGAAGACGCTGTTATATGGGTAGTAATATTGTATGCATGATAATAAGACCAGCGAAAGGAATAAGCACATGATAAAATGGGGTATAGTTGATTGCTACATTAGAATAGTAGAGAAAGTAATTAAATGGGGTATTTTAGGGTGTGCGAAAGTAAATGATAAGCACACGGTAAATTTAGAGAGAATCACAGTCAACAAAGTTTGTATCATGAATATATGGAATTATTGTCATATAGTTTACACGTACCACTCTTCATATGCTTACGTTCACCAAAGCTTTTAGCTATGATTTTGGCCTATTATTTCTAAATGCATTTTGGTCTAGCAGTTGTTCATCTAAATGACTTAAAGATTCTTTAGTTTACCAAAAATAATATTGTGGATATTACTTGCTTAGATGCTAAATTAAGTTATGAATTGAGCACAACCAAAATTTACACACAAGACAGTTTAGACGGTTAAAAGTTAGAGGCTTTTTTTTTTGTATTCTAAATTTTCTTTTCCCTTCTTTTCTTCCTCCTCCATTGGAGATGGCTTTTTATTGTTTGTTGGATGGATTTGGTTTTTGGTCTAATCTCACCAAACAAATCAAACACAAGCAACTTAGTCTCCTTTGCACTATGGACACTTGATCGTTCTCTTTGATATTGTTTGAGTTGCCTTTTCAGCTATTTGATTAATTTGTTTATTTACTTTAAGTCATTAATTATTGGTTTTCAATTTTAGGGTTTTTTGTTTTTCAATTTGTTTGCTTGCCCTTAATGATGGATTTTAATTATTTTATTATGCTATTTTAGTTACAAATAACTTTTGTAACGGTTAACATGATTGATATTCATTCATTTATCATTATTGGAATGCATTACCATTGTTCAGCGGAGGATAATTTAAGTATTTAAAAAAAAGGTATGACAAAATTCTACTTACACTTCTAGACTCACAATACCTTTATAAAGAGTATAGATGGATAGGTGTAAGGATTCGAAAACCCCATTTTAACTATAGGTGTGGGGATCCTATTGCCCGATTTACAGCTTAAGGGAATTTGAAATCTCTTCTTGGTAGCTAACTTACCAAATGCAAATTGGTTTGTGAAATTTGTATATCGCAAGATAGAGACTCGAGAAGCCAAGATGTTGCCCTACCAGCGCCAGATCCAAACTAGGTGTCTAATTGGCCTCTACACTCGCAAGATAGTTAGATAGAGTGTAGAGGCACCGCCCGGATCCATTTCCCACCATTATCAATCATCAACCGAATTCTTTAAGAAAAAAAAATTGCCTATAATAGACGCCTTGAACATCACCATCCCTGTTCTCATAAAATAAAACCTTAAAAAAAATTGAATACATGCCTCCAAGTCTTTCAATCATCATTATCCCTGTTCTCATATTGTGTTTGTCAACATATCATCAACAGATAAATCGTTGTCATGGTGCTACTATCTTTACCTCTCTGGACATATGTATCTTTTCGCATTATTATTTCACATCCGAACTGTCTTGTATAGTATACATACCTTGAATATGCAATTATTACCCAAGCCATCTGCTGTTTGGTAAGAGGGGATTGGAATTAGAAATTGAAAAAAAAATCCAATATAAGTTGTTTGGGCTACAGGTATTGGATTCAAAATTTTGGAATGAATTACTAAAATTTGGGAGTTCTTAGTTCCTAATAAATTGGGAAGCTTTGGTGGATTCCCAAATTTAATCCATGTGCATGATTTAAAAATTAATATTTTGCACTTTCCACACCCTTTCCCTCACGTCATTCTCTCTCCCTCCATCTTTTCTTCCCTTGGTCCCTCGCAGCTTTCTCCCATGTCCATGACTCATCTTTCTTCTTCCTTCTCTCTCTTTCCCTCGTACCTCAATGGTGACCCCTCTATTTTCCCTTCCCTCTTTCCATAGTAGTCCTTCTCTCTCCCATTCCACCTTTCTCCCCCTCTATATAGTCCATTTTTTTCCTTCCATAACAGGCAGCAAACACTTTGACTCCTCTTCCTTTAACTGACTCAACTTGGTTTTTTTTTATGGGTCAAGTGTATTATTTCGATGAATTAATCTCAAATCTGTATATTTCTAATTCCATTGAGTTTGGAAGGAAAAAATTTTTCTTTCCATCACATTCTTTTCATTCTAACAAGAGATTTGGTGACGGAGGTTTGCTGGGTAGTGTTTTAGTAAGAGATATGGTGGTGGGGTGAGTACGAAAGAGTTAGACATAGAAGAAAAAGATGATGAATTGATGAAAAGGGGAAAAAGAGGACAAAATATAGGTAAAAAATGATATTAAATTATGATACCTATTCCTTACAGATATTTGCCAAACACTAGTTATTTGAATGACATCCTCACGAAGAACTCGTACCAATTTTTTAGAAATGATTCCAATTACAATTCGGATTCCTTAGCTTGAACCAAATGCCTACTAAATCTGTAATTTTAGAACTCAATATCAAAATAGCCATGAAAAATATTTACTACTACTTGCTTCTTGGATACTTTTTGTCAAGTTACCTGTCAGCTTGCTCAGCCAGGGCCACCACTACCAACATCACCACAGATCAATCAGCCCTTCTTTCTTTGAGGGCTCAAATCACTTCAGACCCTCATCAATTCTTAGAAAACTGGTCTCCTACATCCTCAGTTTGTGAATGGGTAGGATTCGTTTGCCGATCTCGTCATCGTAGGGTAACTGCCTTCAACATTGCCAACATGAGTCTTACTGGCACCATTCCTCCACAACTAGGAAATCAATCCTTTCTTGTTTACCTCAACATGAGTCGAAACAATTTCCATGGAGAACTGCCCCATGAGTTATCTCAACTGTGCCGATTACAAGTTCTTGACTTTGGAGTCAATGATCTTGGTGGAGAGCTTCCTTCCTCCATTGGTTCCTTGCATAAACTCCAATGCCTGTCCCTCAGAAATAATAGCTTTACAGGTTCTATCCCACCTGGTATCTCTAACATGTCAAACTTGGAGATGTTATGGTTGTTGTATAATTCTCTTGAAGGGACAATACCAAAGGAGATTGGAAATCTACCAAACCTGAAGAACTTGTACATGTTCTATAATCAACTTTCTGGTCCTATGCCTGCTGAGATCTTCAACATTTCCTCTTTGGAAAGGGTTATTGTTTCAAGTAATAGACTAACCGGCGGAGCTTCCGATTGAGATTTGTCGCCAACTTCAGAAGCTGACATGGCTTGATCTATCAGACGACAGGCTAAGTGGTGGAAAACCATCAATATTGTCTCAATGTTCAAAGCTTCAAGTACTCAGATTGTCTATCAACAACTTCACTGCATCCATACCCAAGGAAATTGGTAGCTTGACGGAGCTTGAGGAACTATATTTGGACAATAACAACTTAACAGGTAGGATTCGTTCACATGCTTGCGCAAATCAAATTTTGAAGATGACAATTTTCTTTTA
Organism: Coffea arabica; assembly: GCF_036785885.1. Taxonomy (NCBI): domain Eukaryota; kingdom Viridiplantae; phylum Streptophyta; class Magnoliopsida; order Gentianales; family Rubiaceae; genus Coffea; species Coffea arabica. The sequence goes on from NC_092313.1 coordinate 32,779,428, forward strand.
AAGATTTGTCTACGAGGGTACAACAATTTATATGTATAATTCCAATGAAAAAGCAAGCACACTAATATTTCCAGTTTTCCACCATGCTTAGAATAATCCTACTTAGATTTAAATTTCCAAAGCTATAGACTTTCTAATATAGAGAATTCGTTATCTTTAAGTAGTGACTTTAAACTTGTTAGGGGTGGCAATTTCCGACACGACCTGAAAACACAACACGAATCTAACACGAAATTAATGGGTTTGGGTTGAGGTTTCGGGAGTTCGGGTCGAACCCGAAAAGAAAACAGATCGATTTCGGATCAACACGTGGGTGACCCGATATGACCCGTTTACGAATTAAAAATTATTTAATAAACATAAAAATTATTTTATCTAACTAAGCTAAGTTATTCTTTTTTGTCAAAGGCATTAATTACTTAATCCTAAATGAATTTATTTAACTTGTGTAAAGTTAAAATTATTATATTTGGACAAATAATATATTATATTATTTTTTAATTTTATACTGTTTTAATTTATTTTAAATTTGGTTTTGGGATAAAACACTTTTACGGTGTTTAATTTATTTTGGATTTGGTTTGGAATTATTTATTTAAATTTTTATTACTTGATTATGTAATTAGTTTTGTGAGAAATTAATTTTATTAGAAATTACAGTACTAAATTAATAAATTAAAATTAAGTTTCGGGTCATTTCGGGTTCACCCGCCAACCTGCCAACCCGAAATTTTCGGGTTCATGTCAGATATCTTGACCCGTTTTGGGTTGGCGGGTCAGCGGGTTTTCTGTTATACTTGGGTCTCAATCCGACCCGTCAACTCGAATTCGACCCGATTGCCACCCCTAAAACTTGCTACTTGAGATGCCCAATCTCTGCCCTTTGAAATTTTTTCATAAAAATAATTAAGTGGGATTTTGTTCATTATATTATATTCCATTTTAAAGTTGGACTTCCTCGGTGAATTTTACTCAAAAAAATTATACTCTAAACGATATAGGACTAATACAATACATACAGATCAAAAATAAATAACCCACCTCCTGATTTTTAGGAGTTCCTATGTCTAAGCATATCATGTTTTTAAAATCGATTAGTGTAAGTGAACTCTTTTACTTAAACGCCTCTCATGAGACACTTAAATTTCTATTGCATATTTTATGTCTATTCACTTCATTTTTATGGGTTTCTGATGGCATCAGTAGATGCAAAAGGAGAGATGAGTTTCCTTCTTTAGGAAAAGAAGAATTTACTTGAAAATTTGGAACTAAAATATGTGCCTGTGGTTGGCATTTCATAAAACTATTAAAGTTATGTGTCCTTTCCAATCGCATTTGTAGTTTAATAAACCTGTCATATGTTTCCTTTTCATTTGCTGAGGACCATTTCACTCCAAAGATTTAACAAACATATTATAGAGAGGCAACTTCCAAATTGCTAATTAATGCAAAAAATCTGTAGTTTTGGACATGTTGGATTAGTTTGGTAATATGAAAAGAAATGATATTATATTGGTAATTCAATAAACACATGCAAGAGCTTGGGCGGTCACATTAATAAACATGTGCTAGGCTTAGGGTATTCTTGGCTGGCAACATGCTTTGAAAAGCATGCGGCGGCCGCCCTCTCAATGTTCACAATAGGTCATTGACAACATAAAGTCATACCTACCTACGTTCCAAATCAAAATAACTTTGTCCAAATTTTCACTTGAAAAATAAGGTTTAGTATAAAAAAAATGAGCCAATTACTTAGAACACAATTCAAAAGTTACGACACAATCTATTGCAAAAATTTGTTAACAATTAATGTTAAATTCTTAATCTATCGATGGCAAAAATTCTTGTTACGATCATTTGCCTTAGATTTTGTTACGTAACTTAGTGTTTTGTGTGTGTGTGTGTTTTTTTTCTATAACTAATAACTTAAGATAGCAAAGTGTTAGATTTGAAGCTTTGGAAACTAAAATGAGGTTATTAAGTAATCATTAATTGTTATCGTTAGGAAAAAAAAAAGTAATCATTAGAGTTGACTCAATAATCAAGAAAGGGTTCTTAGAATTTTTTTCGCTGTCAGATTCAGAATTCGAATCATAATTTTAACAGTTGAAGATAGAAAGGATAAGAGAAAAGGTGTATGATAAAAGGAAAACAAAAAAAAAAGTATTCAAATATATACTCCCGTCCCACAAAATTCATCACTTTTTAAAAAAACCAACTTAATGTGAATAGTCTCTAAGATTGATAGCTGTATGCTTGAACTCCCCTTTTGGACCTCGTTTTTCAGTTTGAGTTAACCTTGGATGTCCTTAAAACAAAAACAAAAAAAATAAAAATAAAAATTGGGATGGTGGTACCTTATATAGTCATGTGGGACTCACCACCTGAAATGACACAACACTTTGTTGTTGTTCGAACGCCACGCTGCTCCTTTGGCCGGGCGTATGTCACATGCACGAGATTACACAAGTCAAAGTGGTTTATGGGCCTTTATACAAAATTGTCATTGACTTCTCATGTAATGGTATTCAATGGAAATGCATGAAATTCTTTTTACTAGTTTAGGTAAATGAAAAAAGTTTTGGGACATTATAGCATGATACTTTCAGTAGGATAGAAGAAGTATTAAAAGTTAAATAAAGAAAGGTTAAACTACGATTAGGTGATCAAACTTGTACTATGTCTTTTCTTTGATAAAGGGGTGGCACCAATTAGTTTTTTGAAAAATGCAAGCTATTTTCCTTCTTGTTTGCTAATAAATATTCAAAGCCACATGTTGGTTGAAGATTGCCGAAACTTATGACTTTTGTGTCCCAAAATTATGACTTGAAAATTCAACCATCATGGCTTGATTGTGTTGACCAAAATAATGGCTCCATACCGTGTACAATTGTATTTTGTATCTAGCTAGATACAAACAAAAGTCATAAGTTTCGACAATCTTCAACACGGTAAGGAGCCATAATTGTTGAATCTTCAACACCATCCAACTTTATATTTTGCTAGAGACTAATCAGTACTACTTTTTTTTCTGTCAAAGATAAGCAATTAAATTAGATTAGAACGCTCATAGAGTTAACGAAAAGACTGGCCTAAGCAATCTAAGAAGACCCACCAAACTAATCAGTACTACTAGTTACCAACTTTTTATATTAAAAATTTTAAAACCACCATTGACAGTGAATCGAGAACCTCTAGAATTAACAGTGATAATTGCATTATGCAACATAAACATTAGGAGATTAGATGAAGTTGATAAAATAATAAGTGTAGAAAGTAACACAATAAACTTTTTTTCCTGAAATTTGTGTACTAAAATTATATTAGTATTTATATTTGTTATTTTAGAATTTATATTTGTCTTTTTTGTGTCTGCATTACACGGTGCATTTGTCACTAACAATTATAGAGGAGTATGATTTGAAGACATTAGCCTTTTCCGTTAAATGTTTTAGGATCCTACAATTGACAATTAAAATGTAAGAGCTATTTATTCAACTAAGCAACTGACAGACAAGTCTTTCGAACGAAGATAAAGGATTATTTAGTTACTTGCCCCATTGTTTTTTTTTTTCATCTTTTCAATTCAAAGACATCGATTTACCTGCAATATTTTTAATTGGAAATATGGAAAGTTAAGTGATTCTGATCTTATAAAAAATTCTCAACCATCAATTCTCCTAAACTTATAGTTATTCTATTTTTCTTATCCCTAAAATTTGAATTTATCCATCCTAATTTTTTTACACTTACACTGTTTTCTAGTATCCAAGCGATAAAGAGTAATATATTGAATATTCATATGTATATATAACTCTCAAAATTACAGTGCCTATAATACTCTCAAGTATATTTCGAATATCTCAAGCAATGAAGGGTAACATTTTAAATATTTGCATGTATGTGTAACTGTAAAAAATACATTGCCTATGATGCTACTAGGATTTTATTTAATTTTATTGCTATACATTTTCTAGATGTAGATTTAAGAGTTCAAGTGTATTTTGCAGGTGTGATTCCCCAAGAGGTGTATTTATAGCTTGGCTATAACCAGTCGATTGGTGAGATCCTTTTCTTTTGTACACGTCTAATTTTCCTTTGCACATTTCATATTTTCATCACTCTATTTATTGTCACTTGGGACCTCAAATTTTTGATTTTACCACTTCACATTTTAAAGTTATAAACTCAGCCCAATTCACCCCAATCCAGCAACTTGTCCAAGAAACTAGGCAAACGATATGTTGATTCCATTATAAAAATGTGAGAGCACTGTGCTTTAGTCTACTTACGTTAGCAACCTGAGCAGTTTGGGCGATTTGAAGGTTTCATAATTGAAGTGCGGAAATATATGCAACTAATTAACAGTTAATCACAGAAGAAGAAGGTACTAATTAAGCCAGGATCACTAGCTAATGCCAATCTAATAGATTAGAAAAGAGCTGTATGTTTTGTACAATGGAGGTGTAAAGTCAGAATTAGCCTAATCATCATGTTGCAAAATCGATTTAGTCCTTGTAAAAAGGCAAACTAGTCTCAAAAAGAACGCTATATAATTGATTGAACATGTTTAAACCTGCTTATTCTGCAGGTACAATACCACAACAGCTTGGCAATCTGCAGAATCTAGAAGGGCTAAGTCTGACGTTCAATAAGCTTGCAGGATCCATACCTGTTCAACTGTTCAACATCTCAACGCTGCAAATATTGTTACTTCCGGGCAATAATCTTTCTGGAAATCTTCCATCAACAGTGGGTTCTGGATTAATCAATCTGGAAAAGCTTTATCTCGATGGGAATGACTTTGAAGGAGTGATACCGGCCTCGATATCAAATGCATCCAACCTAGTATGTTTAAGCTTGGCTGCCAACAGATTCAGTGGTCCAATTCCTAATTCTCTTGGGGATCTAAGACTTCTAAGAGAACTTAGTCTCTTCCAAAACAATTTCACAAATGATCCTTCGTCACCAGAGTTGAGCTTTATTAGTTACTTGACAAATTGCAAGAACCTAACAATCTTAATATTCGGTGACAAATTGACAATCCGTTGCACGGCATTCTTCCGACATCTGTTGGAAACCTTTCTACTTCACTTGAAGAACTTTACGGATATCATTGTATTATCAAGGGAAACATTCCTGAAGCTATTGGTAATCTGTGCAATTTATGGGTTTTAAGTCTATTTGGAAATCAACTGAGTGGACCTATTCCGGCCTCAGTGAAAGACCTGCAGAAACTTCAAGTTCTAGATTTGAATGATAACTAACTTGGTGGATATCTGCCAGACACTCTTTGTGGCTTAAACAGCTTATATGGTATGAATCTAGGCCAAAATTGAATCCAAGGATCGATCCCCTCATGCTTAAGTAGCATTACAACTTTGAGGGAGATTAGATTTGGTGGAAACTTATTAAACTCTACCATACCAGCAAGCTTGTGGAGCCTCAACTATCTCTTGCATTTGTATCTGTCCTCTAATTCCTTGAGCGGCTCACTACCTCGAGAAATTGAAAACTTGAAGGTAGTGGTGAATTTAGATTTGTCAGTAAATCACATTTCTAGAAGTATTCCAAGCTCAATGGGGGGTTTGCAAAGTTTATCTGGACTTTCTCTGGCACAAAATAGACTTGAAGGATCTATTCGAGACTCACTGTGGTCTGTATTATATAGGCTTGGAATTGCTGGACCTATTTAGTAACAATCTCTCCGGTTCAATCCCAAAATCCTTGGAAAAACTTGCACACCTGAATTCCCTTAATCTTTCTTTCAACAATTTAACAGGTGAGATTCCTTCTGTTGCTCCTTTGAAGAACTTCACAAGTCAATCTTTCATATCTAATTGTTGAGCCGCAAGGTTTGACTTTGGTGGTAAAATTTTTCATCCCACGTCGAAGACCAGCAATGGAAGCCTTCCCTCTTGATACCTATAAATAAGGCTTCCTATGAAGGAATCAATTGCACCACTCAAGAGAGCATTATATAGGCTATTAGTTTCTTGGGTCATCTATCCCATTTAGTCAAATATTTTAGGCTCTCTTGTTTTGAGTTTAGGAATATTTTCCAAACTCTTTTATAAGTGCCATTTTGGCCTAGGAACCACTTTCCTACGGCTTTTGTATTTCTTCTTCATAGTAGAAATATTGCTCCTCCTCCGCCCGTGAACGTAGGTCAATTTGATCGAATCACGTAAATTTTTGTGTCTTTTATTTGTTTTGTTATTTGTCTTTATTGGGTTGCCACAACCCTTTTTATATGGTCGGTTTTACCGCCTAATTATTATATGGCTGGTGTTTACCGCCTAACCATTATATGGTCGGTTATACCGCCTATTTTGTTCTAATTTTAATTTGTTTATTCCTAGATCAGTCCTAACAAGTTGGTATCAGAGTTAGTTGATATATTTTGCAAGACAGGTTCATTTGGTGGGGCCCGTTCATCCGGTGGGGTCCGTTTTACTTGGGCCCGCTCACCTTGTGGGGCCGGTTCATCCGATTGGGCCCGCTTATCTCGTGGGGCCCACTCACCCTGTGGGACCCGCTTATCTCGTGGGGCCCGCTCACCCTGTGGGACCCGCTCACGAGACTTGCATATCTGTTTGACTAGTTTTTTTGAGACAAGTTTCATGTTATAGATTTTGTGGCAACAATAACGATAACAGAAACGGTTATCGAATAATTCGACAGGAATGTCAACTTCGGCATGTGGCAGCTCAAGATGAAGGCCATTCTTGTTCAAGACGGAGTTGATTTGGCAATTCAAGGAATTGAGAAAAAGCCAGAAGATGTAAAGGATGCAGATTTCGCCGATATGAATAAGAAGGCTAGATCCAGCATAATTTTGAATCTCTCCGATGAAGTTTTACGGGAGGTAGCAATGGAGACTTCTGCCAAGGCTATGTGGGATAAATTGAAAGTCTTGTATATGAAGAAGACAGTCGAGAATCGGCTATATTTGAAGCAGAGTTTGTATATGTTTCGGATGTCTGAAGGTACATCTATACTCTCCCATCTTTGATAAATTTGATTCTATTATTATGGATTTGGAGAATATTGATTCGAAAATTGATGATGAAGATCAGACCAGACATAAAAATGTGGTGTGCAACTATTGTAAAAAGAAGGGTCATGTTATCTCTGATTGCTTTAAATTGAAAAATAAAGAAAAGCAAAAGGAGAAAAAGAGTGAGACCACCGAGGCTAGTATTGCAGTTGATGAGAATGACTGAGCCATTTTCTGTGCAACGAAAAATAATTTTAGGTCTAACAATGAGTGGATTATAGATTCGGGTTGTTCATATCATATGTGTCTCAATAGGGATTGGTTTTCAACTTATGAATCAACTGAAGGTGAAGTTGTCTTAATGGGTAACAACGCCGTTTGTAAAGTTATTGGCAAAGGCACAATCCGGATTAAAATATACGATGGTATTGTGAGGACGCACACAAATGTTAGACATGTTCTAGATTTGAAGAAAAATCTCATCTCTTTGAGCACTCTTGAGTCTATTGGGTGCAGGTATTCTGGTGGAGGTGGAGTTCTCAAAATCAATCGAAGTGCTCTTGTTGTTATGAAGGCACACAAATCTGGTACTTTATATATTTTGCAGGGATATACTGTTATAAGTGCTACTGCTGTTTCAACATCATCTTTATCAGATACAGACATTACCAGATTATGGCATATGCGTTTAGGGCACATGAGCGAAAAAGGCTTGGGTATACTGAGCAAAAGAGAACTTCTTTGTGGACAAAATACCGGACCATTGGAATTCTGTGAACATTGTATTTTTGAGGAGCAGAAAAGAGTCAGCTTCAGTTCACCAGCAATTCACAAGACAAAAGGTACTCTTGATTACATTCATTCAGATCTATGGGGTCCTTCTCGTGCTCCTTCTAAAGGTAGAGCCAGGTACAGGTTGACTTTCATTGATGATTATTCAAGGAAAGTTTGGGTCTATTTTCTTAAGTATAAAAATGATGTTTTCCTAACTTTTAACCAATGGAAAGTTTTGATTGAGAAACAAACAGGAAAACTTATTAAGCGGTTGAGAACAGATAATGGCATGAAATTTTGTAAAGGTGAATTTGATAGATTCTACAAAAATGAAGAAATTGTTCGGCATCGCACTGTTAGAATGACGCCTCAACAAAATGGTGTAACCAAACATATGAACAGAACGCTTTTGGAGAGAGCAAAATGTATGATCTCCAATGCAGGATTGACAAACGATTTTTGGGCAGAGGCAATCAATATGGCCTGTTATATTGTCAACCATTCTCCTTCTGCATCTCTTGATTTAAAAACTCCTGAGGAAGTTTGGTCAGGTATTCCTGCTGATTACTCCAATTTAAAAGTTTTTGGGTGTCCAATATACATGCATGTGAATAATGAAAAATTGGAGTTTAGGGTTAAAAAGTGCATTTTTCTTGGGTATGCTTTTGGGGTGAAATGATACAGATTATGGTGTTCTGATCCCAAATCTCCAAAATTTGTAATCAGTAGAGATGTTACTTTTGATGAATTGTCTATGTTATCTTCCAAAAAGGAGTCTTCTAGTCCTTGTACTACTGATAGTACACAGAAGCAGGTGGAGCTTGATATTGGCAGTTCTGGTCCTTCTCAGACAAAATTTTCTTTTCATCAAATGCCAGTAGATGCACCTGAATCTACTGTTGAAGATAATTCAGATGAAAAGGAGTATTCCATAACCAGAGATAGACCAAGGAGAGACATTCGACCACCACAAAGATATGCAAATTTAGTTGCATATGCTTTGTCTGTTGCAGAAAAAATTGATGCAGTTGGTGAGCCTTCCACCTATTCAGAGCCTTTCACCTATTCAGAGCAAGAAACTGCTTCTGAATAGGTGGAAGAATCACCAACTGCATCAGTTTCTTCTGCAACAGACAAAGTATATGCAACTAAATTTGCATATCTTTGTGGTGGTCGAATGTCTCTCCTTGATCTATCTCTGGCTATGAAATACTCCTCTTCATCTGAACTATCTTCAACAGTAGATTCAAGTGCATCTACTGGCATTTGATGAAAAGAAAATTTGGTCTGAGAAGGACCAGAACTGCCAATATCAAGCTCCATCTGCTTCTGTGTACTATCAGTAGTACAAGGACTAGAAAACTCCTTCTTGGAAGATAATATAGACAATTCATCAAAAGTAACATCTCTACTGATTACAAATTTTGAAGATTTGGGATCAGGACACCATAATCTGTATCTTTTCACCCCAGAAGCATACCCAAGAAAAATGCACCTTTTAACCCTAAACTCCAATTTTTCATCATTCACATGCATGTATGCTGGACACCCAAAAACTTTTAAATTGGAGTAATCAGCAGGAATACCTGACCAAACTTCCTCAGGAGTTTTGAAATCAAGAGATGCAGAAGGAGAATGGTTAACAATATAACAGGCCATATTGATTGCCTCTGCCCAAAAGTCGTTTGTCAATCTTGCATTGGAGATCATACATTTTGCTCTCTCCAAAAGCGTTATGTTCATACGTTCGGTCATACCATTTTATTGAGACGTCATTCTGACAGTGCGATGCCAAATAATTCCTTCATTTTTGCAGAATCTATCAAATTCACCTTCACAAAATTTCATGTCATTATCTGTTCTCAACCGCTTAATATGTTTTCCTGTTTGTTTTTCAATCAAAACTTTTCATTGCTTGAAAGTTAGGAAAACATCATTTTTATGCTTAAGAAAATAGATCCAAACTTTTCTTGAATAATTATCAATGAAAGTCAACATGTACCTGGCACTACCTTTAGAAAGAGTACGAGAATGACCCCATAGATCTGAATGAATGTAATCAAGAGTACCTTTTGTCTTGTGAATTGTTGATGAAGTGAAACTGACTCTTTTCTGCTTCCTAAAAATACAATGTTCACAGAATTCCAATGGCTCGGTACTTTGTCCACAAAAAAGTCCTCTTTTGCTCAGTATGCCCAAGCCTTTTTCGCTCATATGCCCCAAACGCATATGCCATAATCTGGTGATGTCTGTATCTGATAAAGATGATGTTGAAACAGCAACAACACCTGTAACAGTAGATCCCTGTAAAATATATAAAGTAACAGATCTGTGTGCCTTCATAACAACAAGAGTACTTCGAGTGATTTTGAAAACTCCACCTCCACCAGAATACCTGCACCTAATAGACTCAAAAGTGCCCAAAGAGATGAGATTTTTCTTCTAATCTGGAACATGTCTAACATCTGTGAGTGTTCTCACAATACCATCGTACATTTTAATCCAGATTATGCCTTTGCCAATAACTTTACAAACGGCATTGTTACCTATTAAGACAACTCCACCTTCAGTTGATTCATATGTTGAAAACCAGTCCCTATTGGGACACATATGATATGAACAATCTGAATCTATAATCCACTCATTGTTAGATCTAAAATTATTTTTCGTTGCACAGAAAATGGTTCATCATTCTCATCAACTGCAATACTAGCCTCGGTGGTCTCACTCTTTTTCTCCTTTTGCTCTTCTTTATTTTTCAATTTAAAGCAATCAGAAATAACATGGCCACTCTTTTTACAATAGTTGCATACCACATTTTTATGTCTGAATTTGGATCTACTTCTACTTTCTGTATTTCTCTTTTCAGATCTACCCCTAACAAACAAGCCATCGGCTTGACTCCTACTAGTTTTTTCAGTAATATCCCTATCTATCTGCTCTTTAGATTTTAATACAGATTTAATTTTCCGATACGAAATTGTTTCCTTTCCATAAATCATAGTATTACGGAAATACTTAAAGGATTGGGGAAGGGAATATAAAAGTAATAGGGCCTGATCTTCATCATCAATTTTCGAATCTATATTCTTCAAATCCATAATAATTGAATCAAATTTATCAAGATGGGAGAGTATAGATGTACCTTCAGACATCCGAAGCATATACAAACTCTGCTTCAAATATAGCCGATTCTCGACTGTTTTCTTCATATACAAGACTTTCAATTTATCCCACATAGCCTTGACAGAAGTTTCCGTTGCTACATCTCGTAAAACTTCGAGATTCAAAATTATGCTGGATCTAGCGTTCTTATCCATATCAGCGAAATTTGCATCCTTTACATCTTCTGGCTTTTTCTCAATTCCCTGAATTGCAAAGTCAACTCCGTCTTGAACAAGAATGACCTCTATCTTGAGCTGCCACATGCCGAAGTTGACATTCCTGTCGAATTATTCGATAACCGTTTCTGTTATCGTCATTGTTGCCACAAAATCTATAACCTGAAGTTTGTCTCAAAAAAATTGGTATCAGAACTGGTTGATATATTTTGCAAGACAGGTTCATCTGGTGGGACCCGTTCATCTGGTAGGGCCCGTTCATCTTATGGGGTCTGTTTATCCTTGGGCCCGCTCACCTTGTGGGGCCCGTTCATCCGGTGGGGCCCGCTTATCTCATGGGGCCCGCTCACCCTGTGGGACTCGTTCACGAGACTTGCATATATGTTTGACTAGTTTTTTTGAGACAAGTTTCAGGTTATAGATTTTGTGGCAATAATGACGATAACAAAAATGGTAGTCGAGAAATTCGGCAAGGTTATGTCAAGGTCGAGATTTGTTGAGCCGCAAGGTTTGACTTTGGTGGCAAAATTTTTCATCCCACATTGAAGACCAGCAACGGAAGCCTTCCCTCTTAATACCTATAAATAAAGGCTTCCTATGAAGGAATCAATTGCACCACTCAAGAGAGTATTATATGGGTTATTAGTTTCTTGGGTCATCTAACCCATTTAGTCAAATATTTTAGACTCACTTGTTTTGAGTTTAGAAATATTTTCTAAAATATTTTGTAAGTGCCATTTTGGCCTAGGAACCACTTTCCTATGGTTTTTGTATTTCTTGTTCATAGTAGAAATATTGCTCCTCTTCTGTCCATGGACGTAGGTCAATTTGACCGAACCACGTAAATTTCTGTGTCTTTTATTTTGCTTTGTTATTTATCTTTATTGGGTTGCCACAACCCTTTTATATGGTCGGTTTTACCGTCTAATTATTATATGACTGGTGTTTACCACCTAACCATTATATGGTCGGTTATACCGTCTATTTTGTTCTAACTTTAGTTTGTTTATTCCTGGGCCAGTCCTAACACTAATCCTATGCTGTGTGGTGCTCCAAGATTTCTTGTCCCTCCATGCACTACTTCTCCTTTTCACACATCAAGTAGGAAGAAGATATTATTAGTCATATGCATGTTGTCAGGTACTTTTGTAACAATGATTGCTCCTACCTCAGCAATTTTGTTTGTGCGATATAGAAGGAAGAATGTGGTTCCAGCAACAATTGATTTATCGCCCAAGAGGACACCAGAAAGAATCTCGTATTATGAGCTGTTACAAGCAACAACGGTTATGACGAAAGCAAAATGGAGTGCTTGTGGCTGTGAAAGTGTTCAGTTTGCATATGGAGGAAACATTTAAGAGTTTTGATGCAGAATGTGGAGTTTTAACAACATTCGCCATAGAAACCTAACCAAAGTGATTGGTTGTTGCTCTAACCTCAACTTCAAAGCCTTATTGCTTGAATACATCTCCAATGGGAGCCTTAAGAAGTGGTTGTACTCCAACAACCATTACTTAGATTTAATGCAAAGGTTAGAGGCCCTTAATTCAACATTGTAGAGTATGGACTTGAAGGTCTAGTGTCAACAAGAAGTGACGTGTATAGTTTTGGCATAGTTTTGATGGAAACATTCACAAGAATGAAGCCAGGTGATGACGTGTTTTCCGAAGATATGAGCCTAAAGCGCTGCTGGATTGAAGATTCTCTGCCTGACACAACATTTCAGGTCATAGATACCAACTTACTCGGGCCAGAAGATGAGTATTTCACGAAGAAGCTGGAGTGCATTTCCTTGGTTTTTGAATTGGCTTTGAACTGCTGCGCTGTAACTCCAAGAGATAGGATTAACATGATCGACGTCGTCACATCACTGAAGAAGATAAAACATAACCTCAAAGATTTTGCTAGGGAAACTTGAACAAAGAAAGTATATTCAAATTGATTTCAAGTACCCGTAGAACATAAGCCACGAATTCTACTACTCACAACTGATGCTCGAAACATCATCTTTTGCAGGACGATGCCAAATTTTGAGATATAAGCTAGAGTATTGTCTTATCCTCTCAATACACCAATGAGTTTTTTCCATGCCATTGCCAGGTTATAGTTATGCAAATGACTTCTTTGCTCAACATAAAACTCAATAAGCATGCTGTAGCTTTCTTAGGTTAATTCTTTTGCCTACATTCGGTTGAAAAAACTCTAGAGCATCAGCTTGTGATGTTTTCTTTAACCTGAAATTTAGCTAAAACTCGATAAAGGAAGCTAGGATTTTTTTTCCAAGTTTTCAGGTTGACGTTTCAAAAAAGGAAACAAAGCAACACATCATATGCCGGAAATGTTGATGCTAAATTGCAAATATATCTCGTCGGCCTGTAATGGACTTGCCAAATTGTGAGAATAGTTCAAAACTAATGTCATGTCAGAGTTTAAACTATGGCAAATATTTCACCTGAATAAATTATTGACTATCAATACCATATTAAAGCACAAATATGATTTGGTGATTTAGCGATATAATTTTTTCTTTTCTAAAATGTCCTTAGCAGTAATATTAATGATTTTAATCATTAATTTTAGGGATTAGAACGAATCCCCTATTGCTTTTTCTCTCAAAATCTCTCAAATTGCGAGAGGCAAGTACTAGAGTTTAGAACTGGCAACCATGTTTGATTAAATAATCCTCAATTAGGAGATAAAATCTGATGATTAGAGGTGGATCTCTAAGGATGGAGAAAGCACAAAGCGTGCTGATGACATAGAGAAAAATTGTATTGAGAATTTGAGGAGAGAGTTGTTTTGGCATAGATAGTTAAGTAAATGCGTATGACAACCTTGATGTTTATTCGGTATGCTTCAAATTTTACTATTCTCAGTGATTACATTACCGGAAACTCTATGTATATGTGCTGCTGCATTAAATTGCATGTTGCTTATTTGAGTTAATTCTGCTGCCTGTTACTACAGTCTAATTACATCCAAATTGTAAATAATGGTATGCATATGAGGGTAATGGTCAACACTGGAAAGGTGAAATTAGGTGCATCAGGGGCGGAGCCAAAAAAAAATTTTAGTGGGGGCAAAAATAACATCAAAATTTTTATCTACTCTTTTTCTAATTTTTTAAGCAAAAAAATAATAAATTCACCAACAAGTACAAATGGGGGAAGAAAGAAGAGCCGTCGGTTGTGAAGGGAAAATGGGGACCAGAGGAGGAAAGGGAATTGGGGAGTGGGGACCAAAAGAAAAGACTGATATAATTGGTACTTGGCTCTGTTGGGGGAAAAAATGGGAGACCAGGGGAGGAAAGTGAATGATATAAAATTTGTGACCTATTTTTTCACATTTGTTCTAAAAAAACTCTGGGGGCACCTTTACGATTATATCAAAATTGTATAACTATTATACAAATTTGAGGGGAGGCAGTGGGGGCCCATGCCCCCAGTGCCCCCACCTTAAATCCGCCCCTGAGGTGCATGTCACTTGCCCGGCTCAGCTCAGTTCTTGGTTTTTAGCGTATAATTTACTGCACTACCTAGTTCCATACGCGGTTCAATTGTAGCGCAGGCCCTTGGAGTTTGTTAACTAACTAGGGGTCGAATAGTAAGGTGATGCTTTACAATTTTTCTTGAGTATCTAACGCTGGGAACTTGGTGGATAGTATTTCTTCTTGAGAGTGTAAATGAAGTTAGGCCTAAAGGTTTCTTATCTGTCTCTTATTATTTTCATGAAATTTCAAGAGATTAAATTGCTTGCAGGGAACCAGGGATTCTAGCATGATGTTACCGATTTGTGCTCAAGAACTACATCTTGTTGAGTTATGCTTAGATACCAAAAGAATATGGTGATTTGAGTCTGGATTTCTGAACAGCTTACTAGTGGCATTCGGATTGCGTTGTGGAGCAGAAGTTTTAATTTGGTTACATATCAAGTGTAGAATCATTTTAATTGCAATTTTTTTTTAATTATCAAGTATTTATAACAAAATGTATTTGTAACTCTTGTAAGAGTAAGATGGGAAGTTAACACACTGAATGCCCTTAAGGAAGTAATATACTCCCTCTGTCCTAATATTAGAGTCGTTTTTTGGGAATCTAATTTTTTATGCAAACATGGTAATCATTATGTTTAGAAGAGATGGCATTAGTAAATTGACAAAAGTGTTCTTTGAATTCAAAATATTCTCTTATAGATGTGCATTGGGATTTTAAAAAGAAAATTAAAAAGCTTGTGTTAAATTTGAAATAGTAACTCTTATTTTAGGACATTAATAAAGTGAAAACATGATAATAATAATAGGACGGAGGGAGTACTAGTTACTTCATCAATCTGGTGCATCGTATACCTTCAACAGGTTGAGTTTGCTGGAGTTGCAGGATCATCGCATGAGACAAGTAGGGTCTAGATCCAATGGTACTGTCTTATGTGGCATGATTTGGACTGTGATTTTAAATTTAAATTAAAAAGAAAAAAAAATTGCAAAATTTGATATGCAACTGGTTCTGGTTCCCTATTTGCCTGGTAAAGTTGCAGCTGACTGCACCAGCAGCTATTTATTATTAACTTCTGGGAACAGTTAATTACATTGACCTCTAAAAGGGTTTATTATGACTAATGAACACATCCCTAGATTTTAGAAAGTAAAAAGACCTCCCTATTTATTGGGATTTGTTTGATTTTGGAGCTTGAAGCATGAACTATCACTAGTTTAACCACTAGTCGTGAGGACTAGTGGCCAGGGAGTTAAATTCCCGCCTGGTAGATCAGAGTTCAATTTTTGACTAACAAGTTTATGACGGGGAGGGAATAAAGGAGTGGGGGAGGTGGAAAAAAAAAAACAACTATCACTCGTTTGCAATAGGGATTGTGTTGTGTAGAGTAAACTCATTCCCACAAGTCAGAGATTTTAATAAACAGAGAAAAACAAGTGAAACTATTTGGTAAGACCTGTGTATAGCACACATAAAAACATGTACATTAGTAATTGAATATTGAAATTTTGGACCAATCTTGGTCCTGAACCATCATGTGTATTTTGCAAATTTTCTGACTATTCCCCATCTTTATTTACAGTACTAAAAAAAAAAGAAAAAACAAGGCTAGAGGAACATTTTTACAAACTTGGGGATCTTGCTAAGATCATGACAAAAACTCAGGCGAATTTACTATGATAACATTATCTTTTTCAGTTTTGAAGGATTATGAGATCATCTATTAAAGATAAGTCTGAATTTGCGCCCACTTCATGGGAAATGGTCAATCTCTACCAACTTTCTAGAATAGTGGCAGTTTCAAAGGTCAAAGGAAAAGACGGACTGTTTTGCAGTACAATAATACCCAAATCTCAAGTAAATGAGACTGATATAGTACAATGGAGGGCATTCAGACAAAAGAGGAGTACATGGCTGTACTAAACCAAACCCTGAATTCTTTTGGTCTATGTTATAACAGGAGCAAGGCAGTACCAAACATTGGCTCCTACATGTATCACATCAGGCATCATGGTTGTTATCCTTGTGCTGTCATGTCCAAAAATGCTTCAATCTTAGTCATGTCTATGCATTCTTAATTTCTTGTGTTAGATATATGGTGTCATGAGAAAGGATAAAATGTGGAAGGATCCAACAGGGGGCAATATAAGAATACAGTTGTCACGACATTGCTATTGTCAAGAAAAATCTCTAATTTGTGTCCCATATGCTCTCAGGTCAGCCCCTGCAGGATCTGTGTTCATTAGGGAAGATTTTGCAAGAATATTCTCAAGTGTTGGATGAGTGGTAAACTTCAAGTTTACCGCACCACTGCTTGATTTTTTTCAGTCGTACTACAAAATGTATAAATTCTCAAGAAACAATTTTAGAAACTTTCCTTGAAGTTTCTGACTGACTATTTTACTGACGTTCCTATAAATTTCATTGATCTCCCCGTTACAATCTTGAGGCCCAATGCTTATATCATTTATAGTGAAAGGATTTTACTAGCCTCACAACTTTTCAAAATATTATGCAATTATGCTAAGATGATCAATTAAATTGTCCTTAAACATTATTAAATGAATTTAACCATAATTATGAAACATAGAATTTTTTGACATACAACCAAAAAAGGCACCAATTGTAGGCACCCTTTTCTGATTGACAAACCCGACAACTTGTGTGAATGTTTTCACTCTACAAAATATTGATTATTGCCTTGCAATTATGTTTGTAAAATCTATTCTTGATGCTAAATGTTGTTGGTGAATTCCATGATTCGCCTTTAAGGCTTGAAGAGGCCATAATTTTTCTTTCCAATTCTTGAACTTACTCTCGCAAATTCCAGCACTACTTAATTGACTACACCTCAATTGTTGAATGTTAACCAACGAAATTTCCTGTCAAATTCTATGTTCCTGCTGTTACATTCAATCTCAAGGAAATGGCCGCAAACACTTTGAGTTGTTTCTTACTTTGCGGTTGCCTTGCAATTTCAACAAATTGCGCTTGCGCACTCCTTCAAGCTTTTATTTGAAAAAAAAATAAGTATTTACTTTTCATACGAGATTAACTAATGTAGGGCCCAAACTAATGTAGGATCTGCTCTCCAAACTAAACTAGGAGAGGAGTGAATTAGGCTGTTTACAAATTAAGTAAATAAGGGTTATTATCATTTTACCTCCTTAAACTATATCACCGCTTCCAGTTTATTCCCTAACATTATCTTTTAATTACTTTACCTCCATAAGTAATTCAACTTAATATGTTAAGAAATTTTGGACAAAAATACCCTTTTATTTTATAGCATTACTACATTGTTATTATCACTTTATTCGTTTAGATTATAGTGATACAATCACTTTAGTTCTTAATATTATTTTCTAAGCATTTTAGATCATCGTTAATCTAACTAGTATGGTAAAATTTTTTTAAATATATTTACCCTTTTTATGTATAATTAAAAATAAAAAAGTTGGAATGGTTATTCTTCCTTTTTTTCACTTTAGGAGATCAAAAAACATAAAAATAAAAGGGTTTTCTCAAACTTCCTTTTTTCACACTTATTAATACTAGGAAAAGAAAAAGAGATAGAAAAGAAGATGAAAGAAAATTAGATTTTGTAAAGAAAGAAAATAAAGAAAAGTCTAACATTATTGTATTACATTAAGGTTGTCGGGATTAGGATTGAAATTTGGTAGTAAACAGAAAAGTGAAATAATTTTAAAATAATAAAAGTATTTAATTCTTTCTTATTTGTAATTTTTTTTTTTTTAAAAAAATTTGAGCTCTCTCCCTCTCCATCTTTCTATTCTTTTTTTGATATTAATAAGATTGCCAAAAAGAAAGAAATTAATACTTTGACTTTTTTCCTTGATACTAAAAAGGGAGAAGAGCCTTTCTAAACTTTTTATTATTTTTATTATACAAAGAGGAGGGTATTTTTTTCTAAAGTTTTTTAACTTGCTAAGTTGGTTTAATAGTAGGATAAATTGCCTAAAAAATAACTTTAGGGGGTCAATTGATAATGGGACTATAGTTTACGGGGGTAAAGTGATTATAATTTTAAGGGTTAAACATGTTTTTTCACTTTAATTAACAAAGGCAATTGTTAAAAAGATTCGAAGAAAAAAATTCCTCGAGGGACGTGCGTTGCGATATTTGCAAACTTTGGGATCTTGCTGAAATGATGACAAAAACGCAGACGAGATTACCATGATTTACTCTTTATCATTTTCAGTTTTCAAAGATTATGAGACCATCTATGAAAGGTTAAGTCTTAATTTTGCACCCACCTTCTGGGAAAGAAGGTCCATCTGGAGAAGAGATTGATTCCAACTTTCTGGAATCGTAGTAATATTATAAATTGACACTTTCTAAGGCAAAGATGGACTCTTTTGTAGTACAACAATGCCCAGATCTCACAAAATTGACACTGACATAGTACAATGGACTTATTCATAGTTAGAGATAAAAGAGGAGTACATGGTTGTACTAACCTTGAATTCTCTTGTCTGTGTTAACAGTACAACCAAGGCAGTACACAATTTTGCTCGTGTGTACATATATATATATATAACATCAAGCTTCATCATTTCCATCCTATTTCTATTATGTCCAAAAATTCTTCAACTTGGCAAAGAAAAGATAAAAAGTGGAAGGATCCAACAGGGGCAACATGAGAACACATATGCCACAAAATTGCTGTTGTCAAGATAAAATCCTTGATTTGTGTTCAATGTGTTCTCAGGTCGCCCCTGCAGGATCTCTTCACTGGCAAAGTTCTGGCAAGAAAACATGCATGCAATCAGTGTTGGATGAGTGGTAAAGTTCTGATTTACCACATTACTGCTTGATTTTTCAGTAGTACTAATCACTCTATAAATTCTCAAGTCAGTTTTGGAATAATGTGATTAGTTTGTTTTGTTGTACTTTTCTATTAACCACCACTACTTACAGATTTTGGTGACCTAATTCAAATATTTCCCATGGATTTTAAGATTTATGATTAATCTTGTTTTCAACCACGAACTCCTTTGCACTTTTCTTCTTAGATTTAACATTGTGCAACTCATTCCGATTTGGACCATCAACAGCTCAGACTGGGTAGGCAACCTATAAATTAAGCGTCAGACTGGTCAGCTATGTCCTTCACTACCTTCAACACATGTATATGTATGTATGTATTTATGTATATGAACATATATATCCTTCACAATCTACAATACACATTGGGGGGGTATTTCAACAGCCTACATATTAATCATGTCAGGTGAACTATCCTTCTTTCCTTGACCCTAGAAATCAAGGTTACTAGTTTGTATTGGACATCACAAAGTGCTTTCACCCCAGAGCAAAAACTTCAATATGACCCGGTCTACTAATCATTTTGATATTGTTACAGAGGGCATCACTTCAGGATACATTATTGTCATTTTGTCACCCTCATTTCTTGATACATCTCATGCTACTCCAGTTCTTCACTCTCAGGCCAGTTCAATACCGAAATGTTTTGATTTGATCTATGAAAAAGAAACTCAAATCATACGGGTTTTCAGATAGGGCCAAAATCAGGATGGAATAACTTTGCTTGTAGCCTTCATATCTACAACATTACAATGGCATACAAACAGAAAGAAAAGCCATAGCAGAGCAACGACAAGTAACAACCACCAAGATGAAAGAATACAACATTAGTAAATATAAAACAACAGAAAGGTGCAAGGGACAGACCAGGAATCAGATTTCTTGAAGTTGAAAACTAAGGATCAAAATTGCTGTTCCGTGACTTCCGTCTCCGACAAAAACCACTAGAGTTGCTCTAAACTAAAATCCTTACAGCTGATGCAATGGCAAGTAGTTCTTCCTCACTAGCTTTCTTCCATACTCCACCTATCATCATATGCCCCTTGATATCTTCGGAAGTAAGATTTTCCTGGTCATCTATTTCACAACCCTCTATTGTCTTTCTTATTTTCTTTACATTCATCTTATCTAAATCATCGGCAACAGAATGAGGTTCTCTCTTCTTAGAGCATTGGTTTGGATCCCACTGATCTTTCCTAATTGCTAATGTTGGGATTTCAGGAGCTTCAAAGTTGCAGTCAAGAACTGGAAATCGGCCAGCAGAACCAAGGGACTGAGGCAACATACCAATGGGACATGGATTCCAAGATTTTACGATCACCCATCTTGTATTTTTCTCATTGTTGTTTGTTGACATCAAATTCTCAGTCTTCCTCCGACGAAGTTTGATTAACTCGAGGCTTCTGGCAGCAAAATCAATAGATTCTTGTTCATGGGAAAGGAAGTTCTCAGAGACACTATCATTGGAAGGGAAAGCTTCACTAACATCCAGATCCGGTCCAGTCAGCTGTAAAAGTTTCTCAAGTTTAGAAATCAAAGATCTATCTCCCAGGATACGGGCAAGAAAAAGAGCAGAAGTCCTCAGCTGAAGGTTGCCATGAGAGCAGGTGACAAGACATTTATGTAGAAGCTCAAAAATAGTTGCTTTAGGATGATTCTTCTCTATAAGAAAATCTTCGCATTCGGCACCAGAATTTTTGAGCTCCAAAGGCTTCACTGCACTAAGATTTCTGACAAGCCACTCAAATAGAGTAGCAAGTTGTTCAATTTGGTGAGACTCATCAATATGGGCTGAGGAGAGGTGCTCATCTGATGAGGGATCAAATTATTTATCATCAGGTCACAAACATAATATGTTATCATTTGAAATTAACACAAGGGATATAAAGACAAACTTTGCATGATGACAAACTGTGAATTGTATTTAGTTCTTATCGGCTTTCAAAAGAGTATCTATTTATTTGTCTAATGGGAAAAGGCATCTTAAAGAGTCTAGCCTCCAAATATCCATAAGTATTCTTTAATCTGATATATGACTACTCGGGAAACCAGCAGAACAGGTATAACAGTGTGATTGGGTTTCCAGTATTGCATACGATTTTAGGTGCTATTCACTGAAACCAAAGCTTTTTATTGGTGACGATGTGAAAAATCTAAACCTATAAGGTTACACAACAATATCAGTGCAGTTTAACAAGACATCTAATGTGTATGTATCTGTGCATGTAGAAATGCCAAAATCTCAGTAGGTACTTACCTACCTATTTCATTGTTGTTGCCTCCCTTGGTCTCAATCTTTATAAGCACAGCCTTCAGAAGACTCCAAAGCAGTTCTGGTTCCTTCTTGAACAATTTTATGACAACAGGTTTCCATGCATTGAACACAGTTGGTGTAGTCTCAGATCTATGACTGGTTTCTTGATTCTCACAGAGCTCCACCATGTTTGACAAATCCATTGCCTTCAGCAAGAGTTCCAGTAGAACATCTACTACTTCTCCAGAGAAGGAAGAATATAACCGTCGAACATTCTTTAACAGCTTGTTTACCTGTTTCTTAGAAACTAATAACAGCCAGCAAACATGAAATGAGGATTTCTGCCAATTTGATAACTTCTTTCAGTAAAAGAAATTAATGGAAAAATGCTCAAAAATTTCATCCATATAATAAAAACTACATGTCCCATAGACAACTTTCACTATCTTACTGTTTTCTATTTAACCGCAGGGCTTGCGAAACTCAAAATCTCATACTCACCACAAATACAATAAAACTGACATTAACCTCAAGTGTAACCTCAAGTTTAATGCATGTCTTATCCAAGACTTAGGGCCAAATTTACTTAACGGTAAAGAGCTTCCTACAAAGAACATTTACACAATTAAAAAAAAAAAGAACCTTTCTTTTCCCACTTTTTGGTATGGATGAATTCGAAAAATATGACATAACTATGATTGCAATAAAATAGCCATCTTGAAAGCAATGGTAAAGAAACATTCTTATTGTATTTCCTATTGTTACCTTATGCCCATTGCCTTTGCTACTATGATAGCCGACAATACAAATAACACAATAGAACTAAAGAAATAGAATCAGAGTAACTGTAACCACAGAAGCAGTAACATTCTCAATAAGGTAAGACTAATTTTAGTAATGAAAGTCGGAGATCAGAGGTTTCCATCAGTGGTAACTAGCAAAAGTAGGAGATATACTGACTAGTAAGCAAGCAAATGGAATCCTAGCATAGTTAGCTTAATTTTTCATGTCAGGGTGTTAATTAAGGGAGGGAAATCAAATTGTAACTAGAAGCAGTTGAAAGAGGAGAACACATTGTTCTATTCATGAAGGTGAGGATTTAATGGGTGTGGAAAACTGTTGGTGATGAGGGCCATATGAAGACAGGATGTCTACAGCTAGTCAATAGTCAAATGACGTGTGCTAACAGAAGCTGAAAGTGAGTCCAAAGAAAAATATGTTTTTCATACCAGGCATTTTGTCATTCAGCCAAATTTCGTAAATACTCTTCAAAGATATCATGGAATAGACCAAAGAAAATTTACCTTCTGAACTCACACATCTCCTAGCTCTAATGTAATTTTCCAATCAGTTATGATTTTGGTGCGAACTTATTCCAATTTTGCCTTAGAGATACATAAACAGTTCAAGAATAGTACAGGAAATACTTCATATTGACAACTATTGTTTGATGAACACTTAGAAAATAGAAATATTTTTTCCAGTAAACACAAATCATAAAAAATTACAGCATTTCGTTGGAGACATGATCGGGAAGCTTTCAAGAAAAAATGGACCATATGCACTTATGCATGACAGAGGAAATACCAGCTTATCCACTTTCTGACCTAGCAAGCTATTTTGTCTCCTGGTATCTGAGCAATCATTTTCTGGAATATAAACTTTTCTGTTTGGTAGGCCATATAGAATAAGGCATGCCTTCCAAAATTTTGATTAAAACAACTAAGTTGACATCTAATCTTCTTCAGCATGCATTGAGTTTAGATATGGAAAACTCAAATAATTTTCCAAACCATGGATTGTCAAGTGTTCATTTACAGTTAACAGATTTACTCACCAGAAGATTTAGAATTGGTATGCTTCATGGCCATTAAAGAGAGAAATTTGTTAGGCCCATGAAGACATTCTAAATGCTTAAATCCTGAAAAAGCATCAATGTAAATTATATAAGAATATAATCATTGACAAAGAATAATCCAACAAGGGAAGGCTAAGATTACAGTCTTTATTCTCAACAGTAACAATTCTCTTCCTCTATGTCTATCTCTCTAAGTCACATGATATTGAATATTTGAATGTTCAAGACGAAGGAGATCTTTTTTAAAATGGTAAAGACTAGAATTGAGGGATGCGTCACAGCAGAAGTAACAAAGTGCCCTGGTACCATTAATTTATTAAAGACTGGAAGTTCTAACAAGTAGTCTATTGTGCTGCCAAAGCAAGGTGAAAACTTTGAATTTCATCTAAGGGTTAAGCATATAAAGGAACTAATCAGGCGAAAATCATTGGACAAAAGAGAGCATTCTGTCATCTATTTTCAAATAGAGAAAGTTCGACATGAAAAGAGTATTATGAACTAACATAGTGAAGAATGAAGGTATCCACTCACGTTTCCCTTTAACTAGTGAAGAGCCTGATCTCAAGCCGCACTTTGCTCTCAAACAAGATGCCAGTTCATATAACCTATGCTTAATTTCCACTCTAGCATTGCTAATTACGTCTGCTTGATTTGGAATAGCATTCTTCTGAGGTTCCCAGTAATATTCTTTCAACCAATCAAGTGCCTGAACGTCAAAATCATGTTAAAAAAGCTGTGATCTTCAATTTCATACAAAGAATTGAAATGATTAAGAAGTATGTTAAGTCAATTATGGTTCTAACACAAAGCTTGCATGTGCAACTTCAAATGAATTTCCATTACTGTGCTCTCTTAGCCAAGCAAAAAGTTCATGCATGACAAATTCCAGTAAGCACTACAGTTGATAGATATATAGATCAAGGACAAAATGCTACCTTCATGGAGGCAAGACGAACCAGGTGAAGAGAAGGGAGATCACGATGAGAGCCCTCTACAAATAAAGAACAACCAACTCAGAAGAAAACTTATCCATAAGTCAAGCCATTCCACATCATTTATTACTAATTTTCGTATTAGGAATTGAACTCAAAAAATATGCATTGGTAAATAATCAAGGGAACAGATGAATACCCATTTTTCCTTTTTCTTTTGGAAGTACAGGAAAACAAGGAAGCTTAACCAATATTATGCATCTTATATGCTGACAATCAGCTACTACAACATCAAATGGTGATCTGCGTAATCTAAAACTTTGTCGCTACATTTCTTAGAAGAACTATGTGAGTAAAATAAGAAATGAAGAAACAGGATGTAAAGTTGTTTACCATGACGAATATCTATGAGCATACGTGGAATACCAATAGCACCAGCAGCCTCTGCTATTGAGACCTCTGTCTTCTTGCGAGTTTTCTCAATGACACCATTGACAAGCCTTAGAAGACAAGAAGCAAAATTTTTAGCACGAGTTTAAGGATAGAATAAAGCATGCAAGGAAGATACATGAAGCAGGTTCTTAATTAGGCATACTTTTGCAGGGGTCACATAAGTACTTGGGCCACTACTCAATGACTGTAGTTTTAAGTATACACGCACTCATGGCCCTCACACCCCGTTTTGACAAACATTTTCTTTCCATCACACAGCCAATGAGGTAGGCAATGAAGAGTGAAGAAAAATGAAAAATGACATTAATTGGATGCCTTGGAAAACAATGAATGCAAGAGAAAGGCATAGACAAGAGCTGCTTATACTATAACATAGCACTACAGAAATTTTAAAAGATTTTCTTACTGTCTGCCTTTTATTTAATAAGTCACTTCAATTTTCTTCTGAAAATTTTGTATTCATTCATGCCAATCACAACAAAATAAAGAACTGGCACAATAACACTCTAAAAACCAAAAGTTTTTAAAATCTCCAGGGGTAAATAACTCCCCGAGAACTGAACCATTATTCCTTCATGTACTTAACCATCAGAGCTTAGCAAAATGTTTTCATCACCTCATTGATGCATTTTAAACAACACACAAGTATACCAATTGAATCTTCACCATTGACACCACAATTACTTGTCAATATTGAAAAACCCAGTCTTCTTGGAGCACTTTCATTCTAGTTTAAATAAGCAAGCCATATATGATGAGATAGCTCAATTGATCCCAGAGGTAAAAATACATTAAATTTGCTAAGTAATGAAGAACTACCTCATGATTGCCATACAATACAACATGGCCAGCATTTCCTCTGAGTCCACAGCTTCTCCAGGTAAGTCATGCCTAAACAGTAAAAATTCATACCTCCAATCAGCACAAAATTCACAGATTGCAATGTTCACGAAGGGCATGAATCAAACATCATGTAAGTACATTCTAAACAAAAAATAATAATAATAATAAATATTCCAAATAAATTATACATTTTGATGATTCATGGCCTTACAAACAGGTAAATACATAAAAACTGTGTCCTATTTATGAACGTTCATTTCAAAAGCATCAAACAGACCAATTCACTTTTAGCCACCTTAAACTAATCAAATTTGTAAATCAGGGTTACCTAAAAAAAGGATCTTTCTGCTGAATTTCTACAATTGACGCAGTGACTTCAACCACTACAGGCAGGCATCCCCTGCTCCGCCAAGCCGTAATCTGAAGAAACCCCCAAAAAAATCATTCTTTAACATAATAATAAATGAGAAAAAAATAATAAATTGATGAATTTAAATTTGGCCTTCAATTACTCGTTGGAGAGCTGAGGCAACGGATGGTGGAGAAGAAGAGAAGAGGGAGATTCTGACAAAGTCCCACTCGTCCCAGCTAATCCATGGTACCAATTTGAAGCTGTGTGATTGGTCCAGAACGACGTCGTTAGCAGGTGGTTCAGTAAACCCTAGCAGAGGCTCCATTGTTGAAGGGTTTTAGCTTCTATAATCTCTGTGCAAAGTAATCTAAAATGAAGTTTTCAATTTGCCCCGACCCGAAATATTATTGCTCCTAATTAAAATTGGATAAGAAGAACCGGACCCGATGACCCATCAGATTCTAATAACTACTAAAGAGTTTTTTTTTTTTTTTTTGTCGGAGGACCAATAACTACTAAAAAGTAAATATGCATATTAGAGAACTAAAGTAATTTAGAATTCATTTTGATCTAGTTGAGATTTTATTTTATTTTATTTTTTATTTTTTTTAATATAGAGAGGGACGAAATTTAAGAAGTGAGGAGAGTGCAGCAGAATTTATTAAAGTACGAATTATGCACATGAATATTAGATATAACGGGTCCGTTTGGATTGTTTTTTTTTCCAAAAACTGTATTTGTCTTTGAGGAACAGCATATACTGTTATGTAGATCTACAGTGAAAGAATAATAAAATTGCAGCGTTTTTGGCAAAATACTCAATTGTCTTGTTTTCGGCTTTCCTTTGCCAACACTACCGAAAATCACTTTCCCAATTTGCTGAGATTGAACGCGAAGAGAGATTCAGAACAGGGACTTGGTCAGGAGCTTGTGCAAAGTACTCCTCTGAAGCACCATTGCCGGCCATCGAGAGGCGAAATTTGTGAGTAATCGAAGCAGATTTCAGCTCGCGACTTCAAATCCAAACCTCCTCTGAGCTCTAACCCCCTCTTCACTCTTCGATCCATCTTGCTAATACGCCCCTCTTTGAGAGCGACCTTGTCTGCAAGAGCCCACCCTCGCATTTCAATCCATCATGATCTTAACCCCCTTCCACAACGAATAGCACATCTCGAACCCCCACAGCTCCGACCCCTCTTCGCTCTTCAATTTACTGTTAAGGTTATGTTTCAGGCATTCTGCAGCTTTCAATTTACTGTTTCTGCTGCTTATTGTAAAGAATAATGTGTGGGTTGCTCAAAATTTGCTGTCCGGAAGGTTAAAAATTTTAGACACTGAGGTCAAAATTTGCTTGCTGCTTTCACTTTTTGTTTTAGCCGTTTAGAGATGTTGGACAGTAGAGGTAGAGATTATTTGTGCAGAGTATTGTGGTGGATGAACCATTTCTCACCAATGCTGAGAATGAACCACGAAAAATTGAGCTGGTGTGATGATTGAGACGATAAACTAGTTTGCTCCGAATTCGACGTCAGATTTGTTTTATATATGTTGAGAAAATGGATGATCACAATACGGCATTGACTTCAATTCATATCAGGTCTAAAATTTTGTAGTCCAACCGAATACAACTTTGGTTAACTAAAAACTGCCTATTTCTTCCTTTCTATTCAAAACATGACTTGAAGTAGTTTGTTCCCGCAATTATGTATATCAATTCATTCAAGAAATACCATTCTGTGCATGCTGTTCATCTTCGATGTGCAGTTGGGATCAAATTGAAAGGGAATACCTGTCCTTCTTTCTGTGTTGGCAAATTTTGAGCTGTTAAGCTTTCCCTATGCCAGTGAGATTTCTGAATGACACCAGAAACCTTAGTAAAATCTTGAGTGTGTCCGTTTTAAGGTTATTTAAAAGTGAAACTGTACAGGAGGGAAAAGCTGTTGAACGAATAGTAATATGAGTGGTTCTTACTGTAGTTTGTGTTTTAAAAGTTAATGGAGAATGATGTGTAGCTGAAATTCCTGTTCTTCAATGCTTGTCGGGTGCTGTTTTGCCGGAGTTGGTGGATGCATTCGATAGTCCTTATATGCGATTAACCAAAATGTCTTACTTGCTTGAGATTCATTAGAATTGCCTAAATTCAGTGAAAGAAGCGTATGTTTCTGCTTCTGATGGAAATTATTGGCTTGGAGCTACTTCTGATTGTGCTTTGGCATATTATTCCCCTCCATGAGTGTGTCCAGCTTTGCTAATGCGACTGCAGTCATGTTTTCGTATTATTGTAGCACTAATTCTCGTGTTTTTCCCAAAATGAACTGTCTGATGCTATTTTTGTGATTTTAAATTGTCTTCTCCGACTATTACTGAGATTGGTATCTGCAGTCTAACTTCATACTGCTGTTTGGTGCTATAAAACAGGGTTGGTTGGTGTTTTCATTGCTGTTGTCTAAGGTTACATGCCCCCTATTACTCGCCGTGCTTCCAAAGGTATAGTTTGCATGGTTCTGACTTTGTTCACTGTCTTGTTTAGTGTGACTAATTTTATTCCTCAATGAACACAGCATTGAAGACGAAAAATTGTGAGAATTGTTGTGCATCCAACTCAGCTTGAGGGGAAAACGATTTACAAAAGTGCATTTCTAACTACTACAAGGTAATACCTGCTAGTCCTCTACTTTCGCTACTTATTATTTCATCTCTGTTTTGCCTCGAGGTATAATTACCAACGTGTCTGATTGCCTTTGTTTATGGGTTAATAAGTTGAGAAAACAAAGGCGCAATCTAGGTGGGCAGAAATTTTATTTCACTAGGCAGCATGAAATAGAAATTGCCAACTGCCTTGTCAGCATGCATAGAGCTAGTGAAATTAAGGACAATAATATTGGTAGCTACATGGTTCCCGAAATTCAGCAGCGGTTGAACGGCCAATATGGCACATCGTTCACTTCGGACAGTATACGAGCCAAATACTATGCCTTGCGAGAACTGACCAAACTGTACATTGCCTTCAAGAGGCGGGAAACGGGACTGGGTTGGGATAGCCAGAACTTTACCTGTCTCATGGACGATAGCAAGTGGGCCGAGCTTGCACAGGTATATTTTGTCAAGTAAACTATTTTTATATCAATTTATGGCTGTTAAAAGTTAATCAGATTATACCTGCTGCTCCCTCAAATAACCTTTTGGCTGTGTTTTTTTTTTTTTGTCAGGTGAACCCAAAAATTTTAAAATTTCAAGATGACTGCACCGTCTACCACTTGCTTGAGGAGGTTTTTGTCAACTAAGGAGCAACGGGAGATTTCAGCGCTGGCTTTGAGAACGAGCCTCGTACTTCAGCCGAGGAGAGATACATGGAGAACGTTGCACGATCCTCACGGGGAAAGGGAAGGTCGGACTATGCGCACGAGGGTCTTGAATTAAAATTGGCGGTTTCATTAATCAAAGTTATGTCTTTTAGCAAAATGGTATGTCAGGGATTTGACACTTTATGTATTATTGTTTAAATAAATCTTATATACACTAATAATTCATACAGTATTATCGATTAGATTCATGACATATGAGCAAATTTTGAACTTTAAATTTTAAATCAGTAGTGATAATTGTGTATATACTATTAATATATAAAAGATTAATTCATGTTATTTTCCTCCTAAATGTCAACTGATAGCATGCAAATGTTGAGCATAAATACACAGCTGCACATGGTTATACAATATTCTATGCCTAAAAGCACGCAATTGCAAAGAATTTCTTTGTCAAATTAAACTCACTACTCCTTGCGGCCCAATCAAAATGTCAATACTTTCTATTTTGAAATGTCCTAAAACTTTTTATTCTCTCCTTTCAATACAATCCCCCCTTTAATTATATATATGTTATTATTTAAATTCAAATTTTGAATTTACTGAAACAATATAAAAAAAAATACAAATATTATAATCAGACCATTATTCATAAAAAGTTAGACTCCCTTTGATCATACGAGACGGATGAAGTATTATATTCCAATTCCCGAGGCCTTTATCCTCTCTTCCTCTTGGATTTGTACAACCAAGGAGCTGATAGATTAATTTAACTTTTTTTTGTGGGGTAAGAATAGACTAATTTAACTAAATCCAAAGAACAAAGCACCATTAGTACATATTTTATTCACTAATGGCACAACTTTACATAATAATCAAAGATTCCCATCAATTTTAAACAAAACCCTGTTGCATTCACCATACCATATGCACTTTCACCGGTGGGATTCCATATACTAACGACCTTAAGAACGCTGGTTATTGCACAACCCCACAAACCACCAAGAAATGGCCGCCCAAACTCACCTGTTTCATCCACTCCACTCCTTATCTATGCCACTGAAAACCCGATGTAAATCACCTGACTTTAAACCCAAGCTAAAACCCTCCACATTCATCATCTCCAGCAAGCTCCGGGCAGCGGTGGTAGGAGGAGGTCCAGCTGGATCCTCTGCAGCTGAAGCACTTGCTGCTGGTGGCATAGAGACCTTCCTCTTCGAACGCAGCCCCTCTACTGCCAAACCCTGTGGTGGAGCAATCCCACTTTGTATGCTAGATGAGTTCTCCATCCCTCCTCACCTCATTGATCGGAAAGTCACCCGCATGAAGATAATATCTCCGTCCAATCTGGCCGTTGATTTTGGTAAAACTCTGAAGCCCCATGAGTTCATCTCCATGCTCCGCCGAGAAGTGCTTGATGACTTCCTACGCCGCCGTGCTGAGTCTTGTGGCGCCGCACTTATCAAAGGACTTGTCACAAATGTGGAGGTTCCCCTAACAAGCAGCTCTTCATATGTTATTCACTATAATAAGAATAATTCACAGAAATCTCTTGCTGTTGATGTTGTTATTGGTGCTGATGGAGCCAACAGCAAGGTGGCTAAGGCCATAAAAGCAGGAGATTACACTTGTGCTATTGCTTTTCAAGAAAGGATTAAGTTGCCTGAGGAGAAAATGGAATATTATGAAAATTTGGCTGAAATGTATGTCGGAAATGATGTTTCACCTGATTTTTATGCGTGGGTTTTCCCCAAGTGCGATCATGTGGCAGTGGGAACGGGGACAGTATGCTCAAAGAAGGATATCAAGATGTTTCAACATGGCATAAGAGCAAGAGTTAGGCCAAAAACTCATGGCGGTCAAGTAATTAAAGTTGAGGCTCATCCAATCCCTGAGCATCCACGTCCAGTTAGAGTCAGGGGACGAGTGGCTCTGGTGGGGGATGCAGCCGGATATGTGACGAAATGTTCTGGTGAGGGAATTTACTTTGCTGCCAAGAGTGGAAGGATGTGCGGGGAAGCAATTGTCAAGGCATCAGAGGGAGGTGAAAGAATGATTAGTGAAGAAGATTTAAAGAGGGAGTATTTGAAGAAGTGGGATGAGAAGTATTTAACTACATTCAGGTTTTTGGATTTGTTGCAAAGGGTGTTTTATGGTAGCAATGCTGCTAGGGAGGCATTAGTGGAGTTGTGTGGGGATGAGTACGTGCAGAGGATGACATTTGAGAGCTATCTGTATAAGAAGTTGGCCCGGGGGAATGGATGGGATGACATTAAGATGGTCATGAATACAATTGGGAGTCTAATTAGGTGTGATATTGTAGGCAGAGGGATTGAAATGTTTGACAAACGAGTTCTTGCACAGTTGTAGTGTATCAGGGAACTAGTTAAAATGAAAGAGAATCAAATGAAACTTCATCAGTACTTCCCAGAGAAGTACAGATCCAGGAAGTTTTAGCTTTAAATCACCTGAAAACCTTTTGGTATGAACAAATGGTTGTGCTATTACTCTATTTCAGTTCTTCATAAAGCAGATTCAAATTGTTGTTTCCAAGAAAATCTTTGCTGCGGTGGTCAATTTAGCCTTTCATCATTGCCTTAAGTATCATCCTGTAAAGTAATGAATAATTAAGAACTTGACTGCATTATTATAACTTCTGGGTGCATAAATACAGCTTTACAGTGGAAAGAAGTGAAACATTTAAGCAAGCTATAACTTTTCAGCAAAGCTTCAAGTTGAATTAACAGTTTCCTACCATACACACACTATTTACCTTGATTCTAACATTATAGCCCAGTCGAGCTAAGAGTTTCTTACCCACTTTGTACCTCGATTCTAACATTAGCCAGCTCCTGTTTTTGCCTCTACTGATACCACAATTTATTTGTACAACTTATTCGCTATATGCATAGAGTTCAAGTGTTTCAAGAGAAAATCAAATCCCATTTTCACACCATTCTGTATCCATCCTTTCTTGACCCCTCCGCCCTCCGCCCTCTGCCACAACCAATTTCTTTCTTCATGTAGTGCACATTCTGTTTGAATCTTTTGCGACAAGGTTTTGAAAATAAAAAAAACCCAAGTGCCTAGTGATGAAAAAGTAATTAGAGCAGTAAAAGGGTTAAAGCTTGATATATTTCCACATATAATAGGACCCAAATAACAACCTAATAGTTGAGTAGGTGGCTATGCAGCCACCAATCATCCCTCTTGGTTAAAGACATACAAGCATAGAGGATATAGGCTCTGATTTAGTAGACGTAGTTTGCAGAACTTGGAGGAATATGTGCTTTGCTGCCTGTGTTATGCAGCATTTCTGGGACTTAATTTAGTCAAGGGAGAAGATTTTGAAAGCAATGCAAGGCAGAGATGGGGTTGAGGATTGAAAAGAATGAACAGGAGAAGAGCGTGCATGAAAAACATAGGCAGGGGGGAGGGGACTAGCCAAGGTAAGCCCCTTAATTATGACAGAGAAAAGACAAATATGCAAAGAGGAAATTACAGAATATTAAGGAAAAGAATTCACCTTATACTTAGAATCTCTCTTGATGAAGTGCATAAGATGCCATATTCTAGGCCAAAGAAGTTAATTCTTAAAAATGCAGAGAACCAAAGCTTCAAAATAGAATGAAAAAATCAGTTTATGATGCTAACTAGCCTCTTTGATTTTAATAACTATTAATATACTAGGAATAGAACTATATATGTTTACACATACATATACAGTACGGCCTTCAACCCACACTTGTCTCCGAGACTCATACCTGACTCCACCCAAAGTGCCCTTAGCTAAAGGTTTTCTCAAAAGATTAATGTTTCTTCTAAATGTGTTTCAATTTTAGGTAGCCATGTAAATACTATATGTATGCCTCTGTGATTTATGTCAATTTCACTCTAAACATTTTAAAGCTTGGGATCCTCCTCAAAACACCAGAGTATCTTAATCTATAACTAACATGGTCTTAATTGGTTGGGCAGAAAACAATCACAAGCATAAAATGTAATTATCCTACTCATGTTAGGGGTTAGCATTTTTGTATTTTCAGAGACCCTATCCAACATTACTCCCCCAATTCAAAGAATTTCAGACTGTCTTGCAATTACTCATGCACTGTTAAGCTGCATCTGTATATTAGCATAACACCAGAGAAGCCTAAGCAGTATGTCTCTCATAATATAACATAAAAAGGTTTGCTGATACACAACAAAGTCACTTAATACCTGCAATTCACTAAAACTTTTGCACAAAGGGTACTTTAAAGTATCAAGATGTCACTAATTTCACCAATGATCCACTTAAGGTCCTCTTTAAACCATACGCTTCAAATTCTTATTTGGCTAGAAAAGTCCAGATAACTTGCACCTCAACTGCAATTTCTCATATTAAATCTCTAGCACAAAGTAGCTTCATATAACTACGTTTTGATATTAACCAAAAAAAAAAAAAAAAGAGCAATACAAGAACCCTGAAGAACCAAACCGGTGAAATCCTTTTATTGTTCTATTCTTAATAAAAACAAGATAACATGCAAAAAGGTTGCTGCACCATATTTAATAAGCATTGCAATCAGACCATCAAAATGGAAGTGCAAAAGGTGGAAGTTGAAAGAATGTGAGCTGTGAAACTAATAGACATGAAAAATACAAAATGATCTTAATAAAAGCTACCATAAATTAAGCAATCAAAACTGTGAGCATAAGCGAAAAGAGTTCATGGAAGATAAAAAGAGTTAAAAATGTTAAGAAGCAGAGGATCTTACGTTTTTTTTTTTAAACCTTTTGTCATCGAGATCAGATAGAAGCCAGCAATTATATTCTTGTAACAAACATAACCATAACACAAACTTTGAAATTTCCTCAAATAACCAAGACAGGGAGGTTCCTTGCTTGTCGGCAAGTGGACAGAAAACAGAAATACCTACAAAGAAGAAAAAAAAAAACTAAAATGGAACAAAAAAGTAAAACCGATACTCCGGTTTTTTATGCTGGAGATGGATAGTTTGCATCCACCTGTTGATTTTGCTGGAGATGAATAGGTTTACTTGGGGCTGATACGGCTGAAAATATAAGGTTGGAATTGAAGGAATTTTGTGATGGTTGAAGATGATACAATCATTCAATTGGAAATTCCCTGGGAGAAAGAGATGAAATTGAGGTGGAACAATGAGGTGGAGAAGGAGTTTTGAGGGTTGGATTTTTGGGAGAAGATGGATTCCGGCGTTCATGAAGCCGTGGCGGCCCAGGAGGACGACGCCTGGAGCGAGGAGGAGGAGAACCACCCGTACTAAAGGACTGGACGGCGCCCTTTTTTTCTGACGAGGACGACACGTGGCAGATACGTAATGTCCTGCTTAGTGACGTGTCTATACAGTCATCATACACATAAGCATCATGAATGACATGGCATCCATGTCATCATCACACGATTTGTATGACTCGCTGTACGGTTGCAATTTCTTTCACTTTCTTCGTGGTTAGGTCATTGAATTTGAATTTTCTAAATTAGGATTTGATTTTTATTTCTGGCAAGGTTTTTTGTAATTAATTTGTTAGTTTAATTTATGGATTCACTCTTTAATTCATGTAGAACACATATTGCCTTTTCGGTTAGTGATTTAAAGATTTTTTAATTGCTTTTGACAATTTATTAATTGTCTTCAACAATGTATTAATTTTTTTTAAACTTTCTAGGTTTCTGGGATTAGAAAATTTTTGTGCAGTTTTCAATGTTTTTCTTTTAGACTTTGGTAGAAAGCAATATACATCACACTATTTAGATTTTTTCATGTTTTTGACTTAAGAGCAAAATACATTTGTTCTTTTTTGCCAGCAACGATACATTGTATAACCTACTCTATTCTAATTTAGGGGGAGAGAAAGCCTAAGAAGGCTTGTGTTAGGAGCTAGTGGGTATACAGACCCAACTAGACTAAGGGAGTGCTATGACACTACTTTTAAATTTTTTTTGCTGCATGTGAGTTTTGAACCCTCACCTACAACCCAAGAAAGAATTTAAGCCTTATAATATAATCTATCATAATCTAGAGAAATGGGG
This sequence comes from Coffea arabica, assembly GCF_036785885.1. Lineage (NCBI taxonomy): Eukaryota > Viridiplantae > Streptophyta > Magnoliopsida > Gentianales > Rubiaceae > Coffea > Coffea arabica. The sequence continues at coordinate 32,814,934 of NC_092313.1, forward strand.
AGCCACTGAAGGCAGCTATATATAGTAGCAATTTGGTGGAAGGCAAGGTTGAACCCTTAACCTCCCAACACTATTAAGACTTAAATGCTTGGCAGTGACCATCGGGCAAAAGGACTGGCAGGTGATAATGTTAAGTAGAAAGGAGATAACTTTGGAGATTAGTAGGTCCTATATTAGTGGAAAGGAGGCAACTTTTGCTTTTCAAGATGAAACATTAAACTAAATTCAATCACTAAATTTTGTTTCTTTCTGTTGCTTAAATTATAAGTTTGTGCCAGCATTTATCTATATATGACTATGCCATGAAACAAAATGTTAGGATTGGGCCGATAAGCAATGGATGCAGAATAATTGCATCCAAAAGTTGTACAAAAGGGTGACTTTTTATAGTTCTATGAGTTGTAATCAGTTCACACTACTTTGGGGATGATTTTTTTTTTTGGCCCTTCTTCCAATTTTTTTTTTTTTTGAAAGACCCTTCTTCCAATTTTAAGGCAGTGTTGGCTTTATCCTTTAGAGATGCAAACCTGACCAAATTAAATGCAACAACTTTTGACCACGCTAAGAATAAGACATGCATTGTAAAGAGTGAGTTTCAATTGTGCATTAATTGTCCATTCAACTACTTACCCTAAAGGATGGATTTAATTCATTAACTTAGTTTGATGTTATTTACGGTCTTGGTGAGAATTTAAAAATTCCACATCGACTTTATTTTTTGCAAAATTAAGACTTAAACTAGTAGGTAGTGATATATAAGAGATAGAATTGGAGACAATGTCGAAGCTAAGAAAGACAAAGGATGCGTTTGATAAAACTGAAATCTGAAACTTGAAATATGAATACATTAAGTTGAATAGTGCTATGGTATCGATGCTATTGGGTGACTTAATATAAAATAATATCAGTTGATCTGAACATCCGATTTTCTTTACTTTTATGACAGTTTACAGCTTTTTGCGTTCCTTTTTTTTGTGAATTGAATAATTCATCCAAAGTACATGTAACTTTTCAGCTAAATTAGTAAGATTGTCTTGTAAAATGATAAGTTTTAAGTACTTAACAAAATTTAATTTTTAGTATTGAATCTTAATGAAATTTACTATATTTTTTGTCAAACTTACTCAGTTTAGCAATAGGTAAGTTTTTGAGGTAAATTAGTAAGTTTGTCCAATAAAGTACCAAAATTCAAAAGTTACCTTTTTATTAGTAAAATTTACTATTTATCTAACAAAACTTACTATTATTTTGATTAAACTTACTTGTCTACCTGTATGTTAGTTTTTCAAGTAAAATAGTAAGTTTGTACAATAAAAAAGTAAAATAGTAAATTTGTACAAAAACTTACTATTACCTTTTTAATAGCCAAATTTACCATTTATCTAGCAAAACTTACTATTGACCTCATTAAACTTATTGATCTAGTTGTATGTAAGTTTTTCAACTAAAATGGCAAGTTTAGACAATAAAGTAGTAAGTTTTAGTCATCCATACAAGTTACTTTTTCAATGTACAAACTTTCAGTTTATCTTCCAAAACTTACTATAATTGTAAAAAATTTACTAACACTAACCTAGCTTTAAGTAAATTTCACAAATATATTTGTAAGTTTATGCAATGAAGTAGTAAATTTTAGTCACTTATAAAAACTACCCTTGATCAATAAGGCTTACCATTTGTCTTTCAAAACCTACTATTATTGTAATTAAATTTACTAGCCCAAATTTGTGTAAGTTTCACATATAAAATAGTAAGTTTGTGCTATTAAGTAGTAAATTTGGCAAAACTAATGCTTAACAAATCAGTATTCAAACTTACTATTTTCATAGCATAATTTACCCTATAATCAAAATACTTTACTACTTTCTCATCTAATGTTACTGTTTTTAAAGTAAATCTTAGATGGGTTGGGTCTCACACGATTAATTGAGAATTAAAAGTGAGAACTGAGCCTTTTTGGACGGGTAAAAAAGTCAGGTCTTGAGCTAAAAAATGAGAATTACTCGGAGAAAACCTTGATAGGGTTTATCAGGGGTTTTGCTCTAATTGGCCTGACAACATATAGCTGCTAAGTTTCCTTCGATCCTCCTTCCCTTTTTCTTTCACCAGCTCTTGCACTATTCTTCTAACTAACTACTCCCTCTAAATTTAGAAAGGGCGAAGCCAGCTGCTTGGCCACTATCCGAGCAAATCGTATTTTAAGGTAAATATTTCTATTTTATTTCTAACAATTCGTTGTCTTGAGTTTCCGTGGTTATGTTTTGGGGCTCTTGCCATCTCATTTTGCATCTCATGCTCTATTTTTATCTAAGCTTGTGCCTTTAGTGACAGGTTATTGAGTCTGTGCAATAATAATAAAAAAACCTAACAACCACCAAAAGCAGCTAATAATCAATTCCAAGTACTAGAGCAGGGACTCTAGATGTGTAATGGGTTACTTGATTCACCCTGGTTCTGAAGAGCGTGCTTAATCCAATATACCAGAATTGACTAATTGACAAAATTACTAACTAGTAGACAGTGGCAAGTAGGATCGTCTCTTCAGGAACTGAGGAAAAGTTTGTTTCCTTTTGAGTCAAGACAAACGGGGGATTTTAGGATTAAACGCTAATGAATTGCTAACTAAATAAATTAAATGCGAAAAATAATTAATTGAGAACCAAGGATACACTTCAGAAATGGTTCATGCAACTGATCATCGATTCAAATATAATTCCAACATTTATTAATAGATTGGTTATAGTTGTCATACATGCGATAAACAACCAGTCTTTCCTTATTTTTTCGATAGTTAAGGTACAACCGTTAACTATTTCTCTAACCAAGAAATAACTCTAGGTACGACCGTAGGATTTAATTTCTAGATTGCATTAAGAATTAGAAAAGCTTAACTTTAACTAACAAACACGCTCCGAGGGTTTGTTTACGTTAGATCGTATGTTTTTTTGACATAAATCCAATTATGCCAATTGCTATCGGGACGGAAGTAATCGAACAATTAAGGATTCAAGTACCCCCCAATTAGCAAATAGACTACGTGAATAGTTAAATTTTGCGCAAATATTCAATCATATAAATAGCTATAACAATTAAAAGCAGAAACATACAAATACCAATAAATGAAGGAAACAATTAAAATAATTTAGATTTCACAGTTATTGTGGAACCAAATCTTCAGTTGTCCCCTTGACTAGAAATAAGAAGTTAGTTCTCCATTATGGAGAACAAACCATGTGAAACAATTGAGAAAAGCCTTCACTTTTTTGTCTCCCCAAATTCGGTCAACAGAGGAAGTAAAAGACAACCGAAAAATGTTGTTGTTTTGTCCCTAGCTACAAAGGATCATGATTGACATGCTCAGCTGATTCTCTCCCTACTTTTTCTCCTAATTGATTGGTAATCTAATACCAATCAACTTCCTAAAAGAGAGTCCTATTACAAGTCAACTTCCTCAACTTTCTTCTTTCCTCAAAGTGGTCCCACTAGTTTCCCAATTTGTAGCCAACTTCTTGATGTAATTTTGGAAGCCTCCCACGTGCAATAAATCCCGAGAATCGGATTTGAAGGCCGGAATTAGGTGTGCCCACACCTAACTGTCAGGAAGTCTTTTGGAATGTTGATTTTCAGCACTTTTTCTTTACCAATTTCTGCAATTAACACCAAACACATAACCTAAGTAGAATCCACCAAATAGTGTAATATTTAGTCCAACAACTATGAAATATTAGCAAAATAACCTACTAAAATGCACCCTATCACTTAGCTAAGAGTTTTAAGGTTTTTCTATTATGGAAATTTAAAATTCACTCTTTGGGATAAAAAGCTAGTCCTTTTCTTTTTCTTTTGCAACCTTTGGTTTGTTTTCTCTTGCAACAATTTCTTGGTTGTTATGTCTTGAATTTTCTCTGGATGTGCCCGTCAAGGTTAATTTTTGGTCTCTGTGTATGCTTTCCAGTTGTAGTAAGTCTAATTTTGGTTGTCTATTAAGTTTCAATTGATTTGGGATTTTGGGTTGTGGAAGTCATACACATCTAATTTTTCTATAGAAGTTAGTCCACTCAATGGTATGCAAATAGACAAAAACCAAGAGTGGGTGTAGTAAATTTGATTATTTATTTAGTGCTTGAGGTTTTGATAATCTTTTACGTATATTAGGTTCATAAAATGAAGAAAAGAACTCTTAATTTAGGTTCTTGTAACATGCCATTTTCCATTGTTGACATTTAGCATGATTTTCACTACTTAGATGTGTCAATTGTGCATCTTGTAATAATAAAAGAAACCACGACTATCTTTTTCATTGATGGCATGCACATTTATCTCTGATTAGAACATTTCCCGTGGATAGATGCAGTTGATGCTAGATTAAAAGCTTAAAATGACAAGTATTCCTTGTTTTTGTTGCTGAAGTGATATGAATGTAAGTTATAGCATCATGCTAGACAACAAAAACAGGACAGTTGATATAGATGATAGGCCTATGAGGTCATCTAGGAAATCATTGAACTCTGAAGCTGGTATTAATTGGTGAGCTATTGTTGATCGGCTTGACAACTTATCCTTTGATGACATAAGACTATTAAGATTTGATGCCATTGAAGATGCTGTGAGGACTAGAAAAGTTATTTTGTATTTTCTCTTATTTTTGAAAAATTTAATTTATATTTTCTTTTATTTTACTTTGCTTGCCTTAATTTCATTGTGATTTTATTGGTTGAGTCAAGATTTTTATCATTTTTCTTTTTTTATTTTAGTACATGTTAAGTTTCGTAGTACATTAAGGTAGTGTGACCGGCTAGTGAGGTGTGAGTAATAAATTTGGTGAATTAAAGGGAGTTTTGTGTAAAAAGAGATTCTTAGAAAAGAAGTGTTAAGAGTTGATTGGTGGAAAAGAGATATTTAAGGTTAATTAGATAGACATTAGTTGGTTGTTTGCCATTTGTCAATCATCTAACTAGGGTTGACCAAGACCATGACTAATTCTCTTATAACTAAACTTCCATTTCACCCAACAAACATTTCTTTTTCTTGAGCTATGGCTGGACGAAATTAGAGGAGAGAAAAGAGAGAAAAACTTCATAGTTCAACTTGATTTCCTTGCTTGTTTGTGAGAAATTCAAAGATCAATCCTAATCCATTCTGATCAATTTTGAGGGAAGTTTGGAGGTGAGCCTTGGTGGAGTTTTTTGGAGGAAGAAAAGCTCTTGTCTTGCCATTTCTCTTAGAGTTTGTGGTATATCACTAAGAAATATCTCTTTTCCTTCTTATCTTGAAATTTAAGTAACACATGACTTGATTGTGATGAATTTCATCGAAGATTCATGATTTTTCTTAGTAGGTTGCAATTTTCAGCTTTGAAATGTATTGGTCAGCCTTGATATGAATGGTTTAACTTTGATATGAGGTTGGATATGAAATTTTAGCTTTGGTATGAGGTTATCTAGCTTCTATATTCTAATTTCTAGTTTTAGTGTTAATTTCCAGCTTTCATTCGAAATTTCCAGCCTTGAATTATTATTTTCCAGCTTGCTATGAAATTTTGGGCTGCCATGAAGATTTTCCAGCTTGTACATGTATTTTTGGCTTCACTTGAAGGATTTCTAACTCTTGGTGTTAAATTCCAGTTTAGGGTTTAAATTTCCAACTTAGATTTATGTTGAATGTATGCTAGGTATATGCCTAATATAGTTAGTTTTGTGGCTGAAATAAGGACTCTTTGTAGCTTTCAACTTGTGGAATTGTTTGAGGCTGTTTGGCTATGAAAGTTAGCTTTGATTGGAGGAAAATGAAAGACAAAACAGGGGAAATGCTGCCTGTTTCTTTTCTTGTAGTATAAGTGAGTGAAAGTGAAAGTGAAAATGTAATTTTTGGATGATTTGGACTTAGTTTGCTTAGGGATGTTTGAGTCCACTCTAGTGGTAGTATATGTGTTGAAATTTTGCTAAAATACATACATTTTGCATGGTGAACGTGATGAACATTTTAAACATGATGTTTAGTTGCGTATGTCAAGTTTTAAACTTAAAATATTCTACTTGTTTTCTTCCCAAGAACAAAAAAGAGCGAGCATGTATCTTGCATAGGGTTACTAAGCCATGAGATCTATTTATATAAGTTTTATTTACATGATTTTCCTTTGATATTAACAAGCGAGGGTTGAGGTGTGAATTTAGAGCAATTTTGTTTTTCCCTTACATATGATTTTACTCAAAACACTTGATTTATTTCTTTGCATGTGTGTTAGTTTTGAATCAAAACAAGAGGTTTAAATGAAAGGAAATGAGTTTCTTCAAATCATTTTCTAGTTGGACAATTTCTAATTTTGCACTTTGAAAGTCTTGTTCTAATTTCCTCAAACGCCTGATTAGAATTGATGCTCTTGTGTTCCAAATGACTCTTGCAATATTGATTTAGTATGCACATGAGGTTTTCTCCACGATTTCAACAAGAAAATGTTCTATTTTTTATAAGCTATACAGGTATAAAATTCGTAAATTGATGCAGTTTTTAATTGAAGTTTTGAAACCTCAATTTTTTCATGTATTTTGTCTTTGTATTGCAAGTCTTTTAATATGGAATATGACCACAGGACTCGAGAGAGTTCAAGAGGACGAACCAGGGTTGAAGTGAAAGATTGCGATTGATTGGGAGTGTTCCTTGCATGTTGTGCTTCCAATGACTATGTGAAATGTTGTAAATGTTTGCTTGAATATTAAATATTTTTCAATGATTGTTAAATGGATTTTCAATGGACAAGTGTGTGCTTTATCGCACTCGACCTAAGTGAATGTGAATTTTTAATGATCAAATGATTGAATGTTACTTATGCATGAATGTAAGTCTTTGGCTGAACTGGACCCTTGCCCTTTGTTGCTAGTCGACTTGAGCTAAAAGCGGATTCGGTCGGGCGGTTGGTGACCCTGGGACAGTGTTTGGTATATTCGAGTATGACCATGAAATCGGGTAAAGAACTGGCCAATGAATGCAATGCAATGATTGAAATGTATGACTGAATGAATAACTGAAATGAACATTGAAGGAGTTTTTACTTTTAAATGCTTTCAAATGTCGGAGGTATAAGGGAAATGGATGGCGACTGAGTGACTGAATGAATGGGTCCAAGTGAGCACGTATCCTTCCAATGATATTTCTGTGCAAAGTGTGTGATTGAATGACTGTTGTTTCTTGAATGACTACTCATTACTGTGCAAAGTGTGTGAAGTGTTAAATGTAATTTTTCCGTGCTTTATCTACTTGATTGCTTGTTTGGGAATTTCACTGGACTTTTAACTCATTCTTTTAGTTTTGTTTTCCTTACAGGAGTGGAGGCTGGAGCAAGTAAGTGTGAAATAGTGTGTATAATGTTCATGTACTTGTACTTTTGTAGATGAAATGTATTTGGGATCTTTGTTAATGAAATCTTATATTTCACTTTTGGTTTGTAAATTAAGTTAAAATTCTTGGATGAATGAAACTTTTTATGTTAATTTAGAGATGTGAAAAACTATTTCAAGAATGTAAGTGAGTGAGTCCTGATGATAGTTGGACAGACGGTGCCAAACCCTTGGTTACGCCCTAGGAAGAGGTGGGGTCGTCACAGATGCCACAAAATTTCACTCATGTTATAGCAAAATGGTCGGCTTCAGTATTAGAGACCGTGATCAACGAAAAGATAAGCATGGTATAGTGATACAAATGGTGGGTCTGCAATATAGAGGGCTTTAGCAACGAACAGTGATCTAGAGCATCGCAAGAAAGAGGCTAAACGGCTAACAAGAGTTGGTTGTTTAGCAACTATTGGAGTTTCAAGAAATACAGGTATTAGAAAGTTCACTATTGGCCTCTTTGTTAGGGAACATAACCATGAATTGGCAAAGCAAGGCTATGTGCAATTTCTTCGATCACTGTTGGCTTTTCAAACCAGCAAAAATAAAAGTTCCTACTCTAAAAATATGAATTTGAGTGTAGCGGTGAGTAGGGTCGTATCCATAGGGATTGGGTGATTTATTTCTTTGTGAAGAATGGGGGATTAGGAGAAATTAACTAAATAGCTCACTTGAATAAAAATAAAGACAGTATTACAAAATTAAATAAAACTAAACCAAGAATAGGCAACACTCTAGTTGAAGGTCTAATTTTCGCTTTGGTTCATTTAACTGATCATCGATACAAAGGTGAAATCACTTATTCATAAATAAACTGGTTATGGTTGTCAATACGCTCTGACAACCTGACTCTCCTTACTGTTTCGATAACCACAACACGCTCTATGACTATTTCTCTTGCCAATTAAGCAACCCTAAACAAATTCTTAGGATTTAACATATTGACAACATTAATAATTAGAGAAGCTACTAATTCTAACCAACAAACACACAAGCTCGATTCATTTAAGTTAGATTATATATTCCTATGACATAAATTCGAAAGTCTCTTTTACAATCAAATTATATCACGCGCCACAGATACTAAAATCATCAAGCAATTACGAATTTGATATTTTAGATGGCACTAAACTATTTCGACAATTAAATATTGATCAGGTATTTAACTATAGAAAATAATCATAATCATGAATGAACAGAGAATATATAAATACTAATAAATAAATGAAACAAACAAATCAAATTAGATCTCACAGTATAGTCGAATCAAAGCTTCAATTAACCTTCAACTAGAAAAGAAATTAGCCGATCCTCATGGTGGATTTGCGACCAAGACTAAATAATGGTTTTCTTTTTTTTCGAAGAGGGAAAGAGGAAAAGGAATCAGAGATAGAGCCCACATCCATTTTCTCCCCTATTAATAAGGATGAGATCTCTTTTTCCTTCTAGGACTCCTACCTAAACTAAACTAACCAACCAAGACCTATCAATTGATTTCCAAAATAAATTACATCAAGTCATAACCCCTCAAGATCTCCAATTCCGTGACTAATGTGTAAAATCATGGGATGCAACCGGCTTCTTGATCAATTGACAGATTGATCTCATGTCCTGAGAACTCTTGACTGCCTTGTCAAATAAGACGTGGGCACGCTTAACAGACTGGAGTCTTCTAGACATAGATCTTTAGAAGCACCACCTTGCGTTTGACCAAGCGTGGGGACGTCTTATAACAAGACGTCTTATGGAAAGTCGACTTTTAATGCACCTTTTACTTCATTCTCACCAACAATTCCTAAAAACAATACCAAAATTCAAATATGAGTGAAATATATCGATTAGCGCCATATTTTAGCAAACTAAAGGGGAAAATATTCACCAATTATATGCACAATTAGCCACTTAAAAAATTCCCCTACACTTAAACGATGCTTGCCCTCAAGCATTCACTATCCAAAAATCACAGTCAAGATGGCAAATATTTCATAGTACAATGTATACTAACACAAGTATCATGTATTCTCAACAATTTTATCAAAATCAGGATGCACAAGATTCAACAGTTCTCACACGGATAATAGTGTATACACTCTGCACTCAAATGTTTAAGGAATTTTTAGCACTCAAATCAACTCCATGAAATGACATTACCATAAGCTTGTTAATATATCACGTTTCCACCACTTAAAATGAATTTAATGCAACAATCAAAGGATCTTTATAAGGGTTGTAATGAGGCTTGGGTTAAGGGTTGAAAAAAAGGAAAAATTTTAGGTGTAAATATATCAAAGGAAATACCAAATAGTACTTTGCATGAAGTCAAACTCCTTTGTCATTCACATGTATAGCTGGCTTCCAGGAGTGTCAATAGCTTCACTAAACTTGGCAAGTGCAAACACAATTTAGGCATTGGCCCAACTACTACAAAACAACACAAGTGCACTTCACGACAAAAAATTTTCTCTTTTTTTTTGTTTTCTTCTTTTTGTTTTCTCTTTTTTTGTATTTTTTTTCTTTTCATATTTGCATTTTTTTCTTTCTTTCTTTTTTCTTTTGAACCAGCATAACTATCACACTTGCCAACCATAAACGTACTTTTGGAACACACTTGAGATTGTCATGCAAGAATATTATGGTATTCCTTTGACACAAGGTTCAAATGAGAAGGTCTAAACAAAAAAGTTTAAGGTAACAAATTTGGTTATTAAACAAAGAAAAGGGTTGACGCTCAAACACAGTTAACTAAGGGTAAACATAATTAGGGAAGACATTTAGATAGTAAAAAGGGTTAAACCTAATTGCCCTTGTCATTTTAATGATCAAATTCAAGAGTGGTCTCCACATGCATAACAAAACAAGTTCTAGAATGTCAAATCATGTGTGATATCACTCAACAAAAGAAAATAGAGCAAAATATACTAAATTGCTCATAAAGCCCAAAAGCTCACAAAATAGTTGAAATTATGTCAAATCTAGCACATCCATCATTCAAATCAATTGCAAGAAAATAACATACTTATGCTAATAACATTGCCCTACTCATATTTGCATTTCAACTGCATTTTCATCCTACCTAAACTGCATTTTACTTGTCTCAAAATTAAAAATTTAGAAATGGCTACAAATTTTTGATACCATAAGAAATACCCCTCGCCCACATCTAAACATGACATTGTCCCCAATGTAAGATATTAAGAGCAAAAGAAAGGCAGAGGGAATGTCCCTGAACATGAAGATCAAGAATGCGGGGCAAAGGGTGGTGAGAAGCCCACAGAAACGAAGTAAGCCACCAAGTTTTCTACCATCCGCGAACTTGGAAGCTCAATATTGACAATTCGACTATCTAGCTATTGTATCTGTGCATGCAAACTCTGGAACTGAGCATCCCATTTAGATGGTAGACATGAGTTGGATGTAGAAGGACCTGCGTAGTCTACAGACGAAGTAGCAGCGGGGACAGCAACAGGGGGCCGAGTGATACTAGCCGGTGACCGAAGCCGTAGCTCCCCTGGAGGTGCAAACTAGTATTGGTCCTGAACACGATGAATAACACCCATTCGCTCTAAACAAGCCAAATCCAACGGATCCGTTGGGTGAGCAACATGCACTTCGAAATCTTCCCCAAATGAGTCACACATCCGGTGGGCTATATGCGTGATAATAGACCCCAATATTAATGGCTTGTGTGGTTTGGTGAGCATGGTCTGTAATTGAGAAGCTAACCAACATCTAAAATTAACTTTGACATTATTGACCATGCACCACGGAAAATAGAATTCAGCTTTACTGAGAATACAAGACGCATCCTTCCGTCCAGAAAAATTGAACGCTAAGAACTTGTGAACGTATCTTAAAACTGGATCTTTCAAATAAGAACTCTTGGACCTGCTAGGATTATAGGTGAGCTTATCAACAGACCATTCTCGCCAAATGTCAATATAATCCCTAGCAAATGGTTGTCCATAATCACATGCACTGTTCATGTATTCTGGAGATGAGACAGCCTCCGAATCAATGAAACCCAAAAGTATATTGAACTCATTGAGGGACATACTTAAAGCAACACCTAACTACCTAAACTTTACCACGTCAAGAGTACTCAAAGTTAAGTTACTTGGTTTGTCAAAACTGAATGTAGTATAAAATTCCCAAGACAACTCACTATAAGAAGGATAATCAATTGTCAAATACTGTTGCCAACCAATTGCAGCAAATAACCGATCCACGTCACTAGCAATATGCAGGTGGTCAAGTATAGGGTGATGGACAGATTTGCATGCAGCAAAAGGTCTGACTCACAACATTTGAAGCCATTCTAGTTGCTCGGAACTAAACCCATCAAATGCACCTCCCAATTCGTTATCTCCAGGTGGTAGTATACTTTGTGAATCCCTAAACATGACCTTTTCTTCGGTTGGATAGGGGCTCTTCGTTTCTTAGGTTTGGGAGCAGGATTAAGCAGCGCAGAAGAAGTTTTACTTGGTTTTGTTGAAGTAGTCTTTTTCTTTGCCATAGTTCAACAATTCAAATGCACCCACAAAGGTTAATAACCAAAGAGTAATTGTGAACCAGTCAAAGAAAAAGGCTAAGTGGGATCCCCAGTAGAAGCCAAACTCGAGTCGAACAACCCACTATCAATTGTCTTTGAAAACAATAGAAGATAATCATGCAATTGGCAAGCAATGTGGACAGATGGAAGATTAATCAAGCTTCCTAAAGCCAATAATGGAGGGACCCACAATCTATTGTTGCAAAATTGAAAGACTATAACAATGGCAATTGTGCAATTGACCACCGACTACTACTTTGATAAGCACAATCAACCAATGACCAAGAACCAAATATCTACCCAATGTCCATAAATCCAAGAAATCAAGTGCAGTTGGTAAAGCAATTAACTGGGGGAAAACAGAAATTGGTAGCAAGGAATCTGAATTGATGAAATTGAACTGCCAGAAATTGATGAATGAAGAGGTAAGTAGCCTAGATAATACCCGTTTCTTGTTGGAACTCGGTAGAACTCCAGGCGAGCAGTCCCAAGATGGTGCGTTCGCCGATGATGGAGCAGCAGCGACCAAAGGTAGAAGATGGCACTCGGAGGTTCGGTCAAGGCTGTGGGAAAAGGAAAGGGAAAGGAACAAGTTAGGGTAATTGAAACAAACGGAAGAGGAAAGATAGAAGCCCTTGCTAATAAGAGAGACGAGCCCAAAACCGAATTGGGAATGAAGGTTTTTTTCTTGTTCTTTTTTTTTTCTATTTTTTTCAATTAAATCAAACTCAAGACGATGCTACAAGGCATGGTCATGCTTTATAACGAAAGCTCTTATGCCCATCCAACTTGAAAATCAACAGTGCACTCCGGACATAAAGCGTGGGCACGCTCAACAGATGGTCTTCTGCCCATGCAACTTGAAAATCAATGGTTTGCATTTAGCATAAAGCATGGGCACGTCTTATAATCGAGAGTCGTCTGCCTAAGAGTTTACCTACAATAAAAATTTTCTGTCAATAGGAACCAAAATAAACTTACCTTTAACACAAAAATATGAAATAAAAAACACAAAATGACTAAAAATTGAAACTCTTGGATTGCCTTCCAAGTAGTGCCTTTCTTTAATGTCGTTGGCTAGACAAAATTATACTTCAATCAGAATAAGTAGGCTCTTCGAGAGCCAACTCCTCGATGGTATATGCCTGAAATCCTTCATAAAAAGGTTTAAGACGATGACCATTGACCTTGAAAACCTTGTTGGTCTTTGGACTTAGAATTTCCACTGCACCATGAGGAAAAACATTAGTGATAATAAAAGGCTCTATCCAACGTGAACGCAATTTACCAGAAAAAAGTTTGAGTCTAGAATGAAAAAGTAGCACTTTTTGACCAACACAAAAATTCTTCCTAGAGATCAATTGATCATGAAAAGCCTTTTTTTTCTCCTTGTAAATTCGCAAGTTCTCATAGGCGTCATTGCGGATTTCCTCTAATTATTGTAACTGCAATTTCCTTTGTTCTCCCGCATCATCCATCCGCATGTTGCAATGTTTCACCGTCCAATACGCCCTATGTTTCATGTCAACCGGAAGATGACAGGATTTGCCAAATATCAGAAGATAAGGGGACATACTATAGGAGTTTTGTAAGCTGTTCGATAAGCCCATAGTGCATCGTCGAGGCGCAGACTCCAATCTTTCCTATTTGGATTCACTGTCTTTTCAAGTATGGATTTGATTTCTTTATTGGAAATCTCAGCCTGTGTACTGGTTTGCAGATGATATGAAGTAGAAATACAATGGGTGACACCATACATCTTCATCAATGCCTCCACTACGCGATTACAAAAATGCTTCCCACGATCACTAATAATTGCTCTTAGTGTACCAAACCTGTCAAAAATGTTAGATTTGACAAAATCTACCACAACCTTAGCATTATCAGTCTGAGTAGCCTTAACTTCGACCCATTTGGAGACGTAATCTACAGCAAGAAGAATATACACATGGCCAAAGGAGGAGGGAAATGGACCCATAAAATCGATACCTCATATATCAAATATTTCGCAAACAAGTATTGGGGTAAGGGACATTTGGTCTCTATATCCTAAATTACCTGTCTTTTGACAACTCTCACAAGTCTTACAAAACGTGTAAGAGTCACAAAACAAAGTAGGCCAAAACAAACTACATTCTAAAACTTTATGTGCAGTTCTCTTGGGACCAAAATGTCCACCACAAGCATATGAGTGACAAAAAAAAGAATCGAAGGAATTTTCTCATCTGAAACACACCTGCGAATAACTTGGCCAGACCAAAATTTTCATAAGTATAGTTCATCCCACACATAATATTTAGCATCACTTTTGATTTTATCATTCTGAGCCCTAGATAAATCATTAGGTAGTGTCTTAGTAACCAAATAATTAATTATATCTGCGTACCATGGAGTTAGCTTATGAATGGCAAAGAGATGTTCATTTGAAAAATTTTCTCGTAGAGGTGTGGGTGTCTCATTTAGGACCAATCGACTAATGTGATCCGCAACCAAATTCTCAGCACATTTTTTGTCCCGAATCTCTAAATCAAATTCTTGGAGTAGAAGAATCCACCGTTAAAGTCTTGGCTTCGTCTCCTTCTTGGTGAGCAAGTACTTAAGCGCTGCATGATCAGAATAGACAATTACTTTAGTGCCAAGTAAGTATGAACAGAATTTTTCTAAAGCAAAAATTATAGTTAAATGTTCTTTTTCCGTTATCAAATAATTGCACTGAGCACTGTCCAGAGTTCTTGAAACATAATAGATGACGTGAGACGCTCTCCTATTTTTTTGGCCAAGTACAACACCAACAGCATAATTACTTGTATCACACATAATTTCAAAAGGTAGACTCCAATTTGGGGGCGGGACAACTAGTGTTGAGGTCAGTGATTCCTTAAGTGCATCAAAAGCAACTTTACAGGATTCATCAAAATTAAAATCTACATCTTTTTGAAGTAGTTGGCACATAGGATGAGATATTTTCGAAAAATACCTAATAAAGTGTCGGTAGAAACCTGCATGACCAAGAAAAGAACGAACATCCCGCACACTTGTAGGGTAAGGTAAGCATTTAATGACTTCTACCTTCACTTTATCTGCTTCAATTCCTTTAGAGGACACCACATGTCCCAAAATTATGCCCTGATCTACCATAAAATGACATTTCTCATAATTTAAAACAAGATTTGTCTCGATGCATCGTTCAAGTATTTTAATGAGATTAGCGAGACATGCATTAAAAGAATTACCATAGACCGTAAAATCATCCATAAACACTTCTATAATGTTTTCTACAAAGTCAGAAAATATACTAACCATACATCTCTAAATGTAGTGGGGGCATTGCAAAGATCGAAGAGCATTCATCGATTTGCAAATGTACCAAATGGACAGATGAAAGTAGTTTTCTCTTGTTCCTCAGGTGCTACCGGAATTTGAAGAAAACCTGAAAAATCATCAAGGCAACAATAGTGAGACTTTCCTGCTAATATTTCCAGCATTTGATCAAAAAAAGGTAGTGGAAAATGGTCCTTTCGAGTTAAGGCATTCAATTTTCTGAAATATGTGCAAATTCGCCACCCATTTTGAACGCGGGTGGGCATCAACTCGCCATTTGGATTTTCAACAATGATTATCCCCGTCTTTCTGGGAATCACTTGTACAGGACTTACCCACTTACTATCCGAAATTGGATAAATTATACCTACATCAAGAAGTTTTAAAACTTCTTTCTTTACTACCTCCATCATTGGTGGGTTTAGCCTACGTTGGGCCTCTCTTGAAGGTTTAGCATCTTCTTCCAATAAGATTCTGTGCATGCAAGTAGCTGGATTTAGTCATTTGATATCTACTAAAGTCCATCTTATTGCCTCTTTGTGATCTTTTAGCACCCGAATGAGTTTTTCTTCTTCTGGAGTGGTTAACTTGCAAGAAATAATCACTGGAAGCGTGTTTCCTTCCCCAAGGACTACGTATTTTAGATGACTGGGTAATTGCTTCAATTTCAATTTCGGGGCATGTACAATAGATGGTAAAAGTTTTGAATGTGACTGTGACAATTCAACATAAGGCGCTTCATATCTTATATGTTTAAGAGAATCTAATTCAAAAATAGTTTCTTGCAAATCAAGGGAAATGTCAAACTTTCCTCTCATCTCCTGAATATACTCCCGATCAAGGCCACGAGTAAGAGCAACTTTCAAAGCATCATCATCAGTTAGTTCAAAAGTGTGATGCATCAAAGAATCGATTACATCTATAACAAAAACTAATTAAGATTCATTAGGATATTTCATGGCGTCATAAATATTGAATCTTATAATATCGCCATCAAACTCCATAGTCAGTGTTCCAGAATAAACATCAATTTTGGTTCTAAAAGTTCTAAAAAATGGTCTTCCCAATAGAATTGGAGGTGAGTTAGCAGAATGATCTTCCTCCATGTCAAGTACATAAAAGTCCGCAGGAAAAATCAATTTGTCTACTTGAACTAATATGTCTTCCAAAACCCCATCAGGATAAGCATTTGACCTATTAGCAAGTTGAATAATTATACCAGTCTCTTTTAAAGTCCCGAGATTCAGCATGTTATAAATAGAACGAGGCATAACATTTATGGAAGCATCCAAATCCAACATTGCTTTCTCAATCCTAATATTTCCAATGTTGCAAGGAACAGTAAACATACCTAGGTCCTTACATTTTGAAGGTAACTTTCTCTGAAGCACTGCTGAGACATTCTCCCCCAGATGCACTTTTTCATTTCTCTTCAATTTTTTCTTAGTAGTGCATAATTTTTTAAGAAACTTTGCATATTTAGGGATTTGCTTAATTGCATCTAAAAGGGGAATATTTACCTCAATCTTGCGAAAAGTTTCTAGAATCTCTGACTCCTGCTCCTCTTTCTTTGATTTAGCAAATCGACAGGGAAACGGAGGAGGAGGTGTTACCACTACTGGCAGTTCATCTCGGGATTTTTGCTGCGGCCTATCTTTAGGGTTGGGTTCCACTTCTTCTTTCTCAATAGCCTCCTCAATGGCCTGCTCAGAAATTCTCGTATTGGGTTTTGGCAACTCTTTGCCATTCTTCAATGTAATGGCACTGGCATTTTGTTTCGGATTGATAATAGTCTGTAAAGGCAACTTTCTTGAAGCTTGAGACTCTCATCTATTAACTGTAAATGCTAGTTGGCTCACTTGATTCTCCAGATTTTGAATACTAGCTCTCGTCTCCTGTTGAAATTGTTATGCGTTAGTAGCTAACGATTTAACAATTTCTTCAAGTGATGTACTTGATTTTGGAATTGGTTGTTGTTGTGAATTTACAGGCCTAGGCTGATATTGCTGTTGGTGAAATCCCGATAGCCTTAAAGCATAACTGAAATTTGGATGATCCTTCCACCCTGGATTGTAGGTGTTTGAATAAGGATCATAGTGCTTTTGAGGTGGACTAGGAAATCCGCCAATTGCATTCACATATTCATTTGGATCATCTTGTAGTGTGGGACACGTATCAGTCTGATGGCTAGAAGAATAGCAAATTCCATATGTTTTGGTTTGCTGAACCTGTAACCAACTTTTTCACCAAAGAGGTTAGAGAATCTAATCGTTGTTCAATAGAGGAAATACTCACCTCATTGACTATTCTAGGAGCATAATCCTGTCTCTCACAAAATTGTTGGCCATTGGCTGCCATACTTGAAATTATCCTTCTCGCTACTGTTGGCGTTTTATTTACCAATGCTCCTCCACTAGTTGCATCAATGATTTTCCTATCTGTTGCTGATAATCCCTCGTAAAAATATTGAATGAGAAGTTGATCAGGGATTTGATAGTGAGGACAACTTGCACATAGTTGTTTGAATCTTTCCCAATACTCGTGCAATGTCTCTTCATTAAATTGTCTAATCCTACAGATATCTTTCATAATGCTTGCAGCTCGGGGAGCAGGAAAAAATTTCTCAAGAAATTGCTGCTTCATATTAGTCCACGTGGTAATTGATCCAGAGGGCAAATAATAGAGCCAATCCTTAGCTTTATCGGGGCTAAAGAAAATGGAAAGGCTCTCAATTTTATTTGCTCCTCCGTGACTCCTTGGGGCATCATGGTTAAGCATACCACATGAAATTCCTTGAGGTGCTTGTGAGGATCTTCGCCTGCAAGTCCGCGAAAAGAAGGAAGTAAGTGAATTAATCCAGATTTCAATTCAAATGGTACTTCTAAAATAGGATATATTATGCAAAGGGGTTGCTGATTTAAATCTGGTGTAGCTAGCTCTCTCAAGGTTCTCTCGTCCGCCATGGTTTCAATCTCCTCTTCAGATTCACTAGAAGGTTCAACCAGGTTAGACGACCTTGCTTGTTGCTTAGTTTTCTTTTTCAATGTACGTGTTGTCTTCTCAATCTCAGGATCGTATTGCAACTCACCTGTACAAGAAGATCGAGGCATAAACTAGCAATCGAATAAAAATAAAATCAAAATCGAAATCAAAGAAAATAAATCAATAAGGCGCCAATCCCCAGCAACGGCGCCAAAATTTGTTGGCTTGTCAAACTAACAAAAATAAAAGTTCCTACTCTAAAAATATGAATTCGAATGTAGCGGTGAGTAGGGTCGTATCCACATGGATTAGGTGATTTATTTCTTTGTGAAGAATGGGGGATTAGGAGAAATTAACTAAATAGCTCACTTGAATAAAAATAAAGACAGTATCATAAAATTAAATAAAACTAAACCAAGAATAGGCAACACTCTAGTCGAAGGTCTAATTTCCACTTTGGTTCATTTAACTGATCATCGATGCAAAGGTGAAATCACTTATTCATAAATAAACTGGTTATGGTTGTCAACACGCTCTGACAACCTGCCTCTCCTTACTGTTTCGATAACCACAACACGCTCTGTGACTATTTCTCTTGCCAATTAAGCAACCCTAAACAAGCTCTTAGAATTTAACCTATTGACAACATTAATAATTAGAGAAGTTACCAATTCTAACTAACAAGCACACAAGTTCAGTTCATTTAAATTAGATTATATATTCCCGTGACATAAATTTGAAAGTTTCTTTTACAATCAAATTATATCACGCGCCACAGATACTAAAACTATCAAACAATTACGGATTTGAGATTTTAGATGGCACTAGACTATTTCGACAATTAAATATTGATCAGGTATTTAACTGTAGAAAATAATCATAATCATGAATGAACAGAGAATATATAAATACTCATAAATAAATGAAGCAAACAAATCAAATTAAATCTCATAGTATAGTCGAACTAAAGCTTCAATTAACCTTCAACTAGAAAAGAAATTAGCCACTCCTCATGGTGGATTCGCGACCAAGACTAAATAATGGTTTTCTTGTTTTTTTCGAAGAGGGAAAGAGGAAAAGGAATCAGAGATAGAGCCCACGTCCGTTTTCTCCCCTATTAATAAGGATGAGATCCCTTTTTCCTTCTAGGGCTCCTACCTAAACTAAACTAACCAACCAAGACCTATCAATTGATTTCCAAAATAAATTACATCAAGTCATAACCTCTCAAGATCTCCAATTCCGTGACTAATGTGTAAAACCATGGGATGCAACCGGATTTTTGATCAATTGACAGATTGATCTCATGTCCTGAGAACTCTTGACTGCCTTGTCAAATAAGGCGTGGGCACGCTTAACAGACTGGAGTCTTCTGGACATAGATCTTTAGAAGTACCACCTCGCATTTGACCAAGTGTGGGAACGTCTTATAACAAGATGTCTTATGGAAAGTCGACTTTTAATGCGTCTTTTACTTCATTCTCACCAACAATTCCTAAAAATAACACCAAAATTTAAATATGAGTGAAATATATCGATTAACGCCATATTTTAGCAAAATAAAGGGAAAATATTCACCAATTATGTGCACAATTAGCCAATTAACAATCACACAGGTTTGTGAAGAAACTGGACTTGGATCGTGCTTTATTGATGTATAGAATTAGCATTCAAAATCCTCGAATAGTTGATCTACAAGCACACCAATGTGGGTGGCATAATAAAATTGAATTCATAGAAAAGAACCTATGAAATGGTGTGTACAAAGTACAAAGGAATGTGCTACAAGTTGGCGATACTTGTGATACCTTGGCATATTTGGATGGACGAGCAAAGAGCGATCCAAATTTTTTTATAAGTATGCCATTGACAAAAAGAATCGATTGAAAAGAATATTTTGGTCAGATGCACAATCTCGGTTGGATTATCAATATTTTGGTGATGTTCTAGTATTTGATTCCACCTATCACTTGAATATCTACATGAAACCACTGGTTCTTTTGGCTGGTGTGATCATCATCTTCTAACAATAATCTTTGGTTGTGCAATGATTGCTGATGAGACAGAAGACACGTATAAATGGGTTCTAGAATCTTTTTTAGAGCCAATGAATATGAAAATACCTATCTCAGTTGTCACTGATGGAGATAATGCAATGCAAAATGCGATAAAGATGACTATTCATTTGCCCATCACTGGTTATGTAGTTGGCATCTAAAGAGAAATGTTAGCACCAATACAAACAAGGATTTCTTGCATAATTTTACTGTAGCAATGGAAATGACTTGCAGTATTGAGGAGTTTGAGAAAAGGTGGTAGCTTATTGTTGAGAAGCATAATTTAATAGATAATCCATGGATTGCAGCGTTGTACAAAAAGAGTAAAAAATGAGGTGAGCATTTTTAAAGGGACACTCCTTTGCTGGTATGCATACTACACAAAGATCAGAGTAATTGAACGCTTTTGCACACAAGTACCACAAAAGTTGAATGTTGCTTTATGCATTCATGAATAGGTTTGAGTTGTTTCTTGCAAAAATTAGACAAAATGAACATGAGGAAGATTGTGTCACAAGTCAGTCATCTCCTGTTTTGATTATCCATCACAAGAATTTGGAAAGACATGCATCAAGCTTATTTACAAGCAATATTTTCTTAAAGGTTTGCATTGAGATCTCTATAGAAACCTTATTACGGATCACTTCAGTGGCATATCAAGGCTCGCAGAAATTGCATTTATCGAGTACATGCATAATTTTTGTTCTTGGTAAGTTCATTTCGATAAACTTAGACATATGATGGCGTGTTCTTGCATGAAACTTGAATTAAATGGAATTCCTTGCTCCCATGCATTTGCTGTGATGAAAGTTGAAGATATGGACAAAGTTTTCAAATGTTGCATAAATGTAAGATGGACTCGACATGCAAAGCCAACACATAAATGCACTGATTTGGATCAACTTGAAGAATCTGCAATTGAAATAGCTCGATTTGGTGCATTACATGCAATCAGCAATCAAATATGTTTTAATGTTGCAAAGACACAAAAAGGATATGATGGAGATAGAGATTGCATCACAAATTCATCTTCTTATTTCAATTATTTATAGGAGATAGAAGTTGATGAAATCTATAAAGGTAAGTAATAGGCTAATGTAAAGGATGAGGAAAAATCCAGGCATAAGTGAAAACAAAGATAATGCAAAACCACAAGGATTCATATTTTCTTGTCCTCAGAAAAATTATATTTTTGCATGCTTCAATTACTTTTTTGTAGTGTAATTTGACCTAAAACATAGTGTTTGAAAAGTGTATTGGTCAAAGTTAGGCTATAGTTCTATGCTTCAACTGTTGCCATGAAATAAGGATTTTTTCGCTTGCAATGGCTAGAGACTTTTTCAGCCCATACTGATTGGTAAATATAGAGCCATGCATATACTTAATAACTAAACAAACTTTGTGTCCTTACTATATTTGGGTGTATTTAAAAGGTGTTTTTGGCAGGTCCTTCGAGCATGATTGGCGAAAATGCAAGAAATCGAATAAGATAGCGCATGGTAGAGTTAATAAAGCTGGAGGCAACAAATATATAGTATATGCCAAGGATGATATTGGAGCAGGCCATGACAACCTAGTGACATCATACAGTGTGCTATTTAAATTAGATGGAGTTCATGAAGGCGGCAAACATCATATGAATTGTAGCAGTTGGTTCAACATTATTCCCCGTGGTCAGATAACAAAACAATCACGTGATACTATATATACAAGTGGATGATAAAACGGCCACCATCAACAGTAATAAATTTGAATTTTTGAATGATGGAGGAAAAAATTCATTACTTTTTTTTATTAATTGTAGGCGTTTATGTGGGAATATAAATCTTTGAAACAATCATAGAAAAGCGACTTTAAGGGTTTAAGAATTTAACGCAACGTTCACTTGTCATAATTTGATTTATTATACTGAATGAATAGGATTCTGACTTAACAAGTTGCTTTTAAGCAAAATCAAATGTCTGAACATTAAAAAGGACAATCATAGTATTGACCGTAGCCGTAGGTTCTTGCATGCATTAATATAAGTGGACAGTATATTTATGAGAATGTTGCTGACTGCCAATAAGCAGTTAGCCGTTGGCGTGTGTAGGAAAATAAATAGACACATATTGTAGCATGTGTATGCAACTTTAGGCACTGTAGCATGTGTCCTTAGTATAGTACAAGGTCACTTTTATTTTCATTTCATTTTATTTTACTTCCATTTATAAAGAGTATTATAATACTTTGTGAAAAAAACTAGAAAAATCTTAGCGGCCCTTTGTCCACATCATGACATGGCAAACCAAGATTTGTACTATTGAATAAATTTGAGAGGAGATATCAGTCATTTAACTCGCCATGTACCACATGTCTAGAATATTGGAATGACTAGCTTGATATCTATGAAGGTAAAAAAATTATGAGAATTGAGAGGACTTCTATTAGTGGTTCAAAGAAAATTTTGCAAAGTCTAATTAGATGTTATAGTGCTAGTAATAGAGATAATAATCAATTGACTCAATAACTATTTATATTTGTTTATATAGTGGATTATTTGAATGAATTTATCGTATCATTAACATTTTCAAATTTATATAGCAAACATTTTGTGTGGTTCCTAGTCTCGCACTTGAGAAATACAGATACATAATAATGACAACCAAACACTCTTGGTCGGCACAACAGCAGATTTCTATGGATGGGTCTTGTACCGGAAAATGGTCTCAATTGAAAGAATCATCTATGTATCCATAACGGCTGTTAGCTAATACTTCAGACCAACGTACTCCAATTTTATATGCAAGTGTGCGTATGAAAAACACACAATATTAAAATTGTAGATGTTTCTCAAGACACCAAAAATCTGTAATAACAATTTATTTAAATCCTACACAATACTACTGCATGATTATACCATCATAGCTTGCGCTAGCACTCATTCGATGAGAGCACAAGTAGTCATATACCACTTAAATATCAATTTGGCAGTGAGAGCACTCACTTTGGGGTGATGGGATGTTCATGAAAATGGAATTGTGCGAGGAGAAGCGGTCCTCTTGTCCTTCTCCAGTGTGGTCTGTGGTGTTGCATCTTCTTTAGGCTGTCGAATGTGTAAAACATCCCTGTTGGTGCTAAACATATCACTGTGCAGTTCATATCAATGCATCATCTATGGTTTCAGTGGTATACCGTTACAGTTCTGTCTCCCACATTTTTTTTCTGATATTTCTTTTTGTTGCGCTTATCAATCCAACTTTGTTATTGATGATGCACTTCTTTTTGCCTTTTTCTTTAATGCACAGACTAAAACCAATTTCCGCATTGTTACCATTCTCAGTAGCATTATATGATGTTGTTGTGACACCTTCATCTATATTCACGCAGGACAACAAAATGTGTTCAATATTCTTATTGAGTTCGACAATACCATTGATAAGTAGTGCTGTTGCCTTAGAATAGCTTGCTGCTTTTGTAGCAACCTTGACCATGTTTGGGCATAATAATCTGTATTGCTCTAACATTTTCAACTCTGGTTCTTTATAACTTTCTACTCCCTTACCGTCGATTAGCATGCCATTCCTAGCACTGCGTGTCCATCTTATAAGAATGTATACATTTGAGATTTCCTTCACATCCATGGTATGGAGGACTTTGAAACTATGGAAACATAAAATGCCAATTGATTGGAACTTGTTGAAGTTATAAAACAGGTCACAAGTAGAAGAGTTGTATGTTACTAACCAATAACATTCCCCCTTATACTTGCTGACTGAGTACACAACACACTCTTTACTCATTGCTTTTTGCTTAGCAACTAAAGCGCTTGACTCATCGTATTCGTTACGAAACTCAATAAACATGGCTGCAGTGTAAATGGATGCAGCCTGTTTCAACATCGGTGACCTTTTCAAGCCAAGCGTTGGCAACTTCTATCTTGCCTCATTCTCTGCAGTGGCCTCCTTTTGCCACCGTTTCTCCATCACATTGTTAAAGCGAGTAAAGAACTTTAGGAGATCATGGTTAGCTTTCAAATGGGTTTTAATTTCAGCATTGGAGTACTCAGGAATTCTCACTTAGCTATGTGTTTCGCATTCCTACAGTCCACTCTTTCATTTTATAGCACCTTGCCCATTTTTCTTTCAAATCAAACAAACCCATTAGCCAACTATTGCGCTCAACCTTGTGCTCAGCAAGCATAGTATACCATGCACTGCTGAATTCATCTTTATCTTCTATCCTGTGCATGTAGTCCATGAACCATTTCAAAACGGCAACTCGGTTTTGAAGTGATTTCCTAAATGTTTCACAAAATTCTGTCGAATATGGAAGGTAATATGGAAGGTACACAGTCCATGATGGGTTTCTTGCATAACTTGTGCAATGGCTGCAACAATGGCAGGGTCTTGATTTATGAGTATCGTCCTCAGATGATTATTTGACATTGCATTAAGAAATGTCTCAAACAACCATGTGAATGTCTCTATAGTCTCATCATACAAGAGGGCCACACCAAAAACAACCATGTGGCTATGATGGTTGAAACTGATAAACATTCCAAGTGGCTTGTAGTTCTTGTTAGTCCTATAGGTTGTGTCAAATGTGACGACGTCCCCGAAGCATGAATAATCAACTCTCATCCTTGCATCTATCTAGAATACATTTATCACCACTTTCTCACAATCCATTTGCAAGAAATATACAAATGAAAGATTATGGGCAAGCTCCTATGTGCAGTACCACATCAAACTCCCGGTCTCACCATAGTTTAGGCTCCTCTACATCGTAATCCTTAAGTGACTCTTGATATCCTCCTGCATGCATACAAGGTTTTGTGTTCCATCAGCTTGTTTAGCCGTGAAATCATAAGATTTTTTCAGATATAACCTAGAATCCTCTGCAATTTTAGCCTCAATCCCCTATGCTTCAGTCACTTTTCTTCTAGAAGCCATCAAGTGACGACATTCTAGTAGGTGTAATTCATGATTATGTTCGCTAACAAAGTGCAACACCCTATATCTCTCGTTCTTCCTATTTCAGACAATACCCATTCTTGCCTCACAACCAGCCTCTGTATATGCACAAGGCCTTTTAGTTTTCGAGTCTCTCTTGTCTAGTCGCCTGCTACCTTCCTTTGTGCAGGTGAATCATCTTGAAGTAATAAAGCCATTCTTGTCTTTGTTGCCATATTCTTTTCGCACACTAACCCCCGTCATTGCGGCATAAGAATTATGGCAATTATAGGCATCAAGTTCGAAGTCAAACTCCATTCCAACACTCGAAATGTTGTAGTTGAAGATCTACTACCCATTCTCCTCCACGAGCTCCATCCCCTTGAATTTCATATAAAAAATAGGGTAAAAAACAAAAAAGCCCCCTGTGATAAGTCTAATACACAGAAAAGCCCCCTATGGTTTCAAAATATACAATACGATACCTCATGCTTTGAACTAAATTGTAAAGGTGACGGAATCCGTTAAATTTAACGGAAATGACTTATTGGAACCTAAAAAAAAAATTTTATACTTAATTTTTATCAAATATACCTATTCTACCCCTTAACCCTCAATTCTCTCTATTTAGAGAATAAAACAAATGATTTTTTTGAGCTGTCTTTTGCTTAATTATATCAGGGTATTTTGGTCATTTTGTCCATTTCCGTTAACTTTAACGGATTCCGTCACCTTTACAATTTAGTTCAAAGCATGAGGGGTCGTGTTGTATATTTTGAAACCATGGGGGACTTTTCTGTGTATTAGGTTTACCACAGGGGGCTTTTTTGTTTTTTACCCTAAAAAATACTATTACATTAGTGATGATTTTACAATACACCTTAAAATTCAGCAATCTCTTCAGCAAGAATGCTGCTATATTAGCTTTCAAATAATCGTTTGCAACACCTCAAATTGATTACACACACCAAATGTTTCTTTATGCCAAGGCATAACATAACGCAAACTTACCAATTTAGTCTTTTACTAACTCCATAACAAACAAAACTCATCACAAGATTCACAACTTACGCATTAGTTGAACCACCATTATCATTCATTAACTTTTTGCCTGTACAGGATTTACTTCATTTTGGTTACCCATTTTTTCTATTACGATGAATTTTCTATGTAAGTACATCCACATGTGTGCATGCCATGGCTTTTTTATTTTTAGTTTTTCCTTGACATCTAAGACAATGACGGCAAGTGAAGGCTTTCCTTGTTGAGTGAACAGAGTCCTCATCATTCACAATTAAGAGGTGTACAGGCATGGTCAATCCAACATGATTGTTCAATACATTTGTGTATTTAATGACCCTAACCTAGAAATTCTATGTTTTCATGTATAGTTCTCTACTTAACTACTAGCAATGCAAATCTCACTCTGTACAAAAACCAAGCTAGAGATGTTTCCCCACCAACATTTGTTCTTATTGTTACGAACTCTTCCATGTGGGTGTTCAACATATTAAAGGATTCAATGCCTATCTTTGTTTTCAGCACCACGTTTGTCGTTGAATCTCTGGAGATAAGTTGATTTCCTCGCTGCTCTTCTGTTTAACAAAACTTGTTTTGGTGCGGCTGCTGCATCCCCTATTGGATACCATTTGTTCCTGCAATTGGAATTTGACCCTTTTTGCCACAATTCTTCTACTTCTGAGGCAGACGAATAGAGGAAAGCAGCACATGAAAAAGAAGGGGAGAACACTAGTAAATGGGGGCTAAAGCACTTTTTTAAAAACTTGAATTATTTCATTATTCGTCCCAAAATCTGACTGCAACATTTTTTCCTCTCGGCAAATTAAGAATTTCTTCACCCCCCAACTTGGATTGCTTAATAGAGATGAACTAATGGAACTGGTCAAATTTGCAGCATTTTGCTTTTTTTTTTTTTTTTTTTTTTTGTTGTCTCAAAACGACGTCATTGGTAAATCCAATTACAACATCATCATTTTGTTAAATTGCGCGAAATGGCACTTGCGAGGTCCCGTGCGCTCTTACTTCCCGCTCAAGCTGCATGAAGGCTAGAGGAGGTAATTTAATTAGGGGTGCAATTGGGCTTTTTGAGTCTAGGTTTTAGCAAGCTCAAGTTAAACTCACAAATTATATGAATTTTTGGGATTCAAACTTTCGGGTTCAGGGTAATATTAAAAGGCTCAATCTCATTTCACGTTGTTATATGAGTTTTGGGTTCAAATTGGACTTGATCCAAACTCATAATTAAATACATGACTATATATAATATATATTTTATAGGAATAATTCATAATTCTCCCCTGAGGTTTAGGACAATTTCATTGAACTTCCTTAATATTTCAAAAATTACACTTACCCCCCTTGATTTCACATTTTTTGTAACTAAACCTTAGACTTGACCAAAAATTTAAATGAACACTCTAAAATGCCCTTAGTTTATAAAGTTTATATTACTTTTCAAAATAATTGTAAAATATATAGCACAAATATAAAGTAGAAGTATCAGGTCTTCAATACCTATATTTATTATTTAATAAACAATTATTACAACAGTTTTTATCGTATTGATAGACTACTGTGCATGGTGCTTTGTTGGGGATATGTATTCTTTTTAAGTTGGAGAAGAATGTATTGTGATAATCCAAATTCTTTTAGAGTTTCTAAATTTTAAAATTGTTGGAAAGGTTACTAGTTTACTAGTAGTTTTGGATAGTTTCTTTTTAAGTTATTCTTGCAAATGGAACTTAATAGCTAAAATGGATAAAATGTTCATTGATTTACAAAATCAGAAACTTAGTTCATTAATTTATCATGTGAATATATGAACTCACATTTATTGTCCTCCGCATTTGGAAACTTATCTAAATTAATTTCACTCTTACCAAAATATTAATACTTGAACCTATCTTAACTGAATCGAGTATACCATATAAACAATTGTTTTGGAATATTAAATCCAGTTCAAAGATTTAATATTCTATGCATTAACCAAAAGTTGGATAAATTTTCAAGCATTTGGAATTTTGGAAAGGCACTTGGGAAAACAAAAATAGTGAAAAAAAATTCTCAAGAGTTGGGTTCAAACAACATCAAGTTTAAGAGCATCTTGGCACCTTTATTTATTTTTTCTTATTTTAGTAGAACTTAGTACTTTAAAAGACAAACCTTGTCATTGCTAAAACAAAAATTGATTGATTCTCCAATTTACATACCAAATTATATGAGTTCATCGATAATACCACCAAGAATAAACAAGATGACCGTTTTACATTATAAAAACTTTTCATGGGAATATCCCATATTTTCAACTAGAAGCATCTAAATCTAGATCTTATTACTTTCTTAGGAGTGGGGAAACGGTGGGACTAGACAATAATCTTTTTTTTTTTAATAAGTGGAGAGGTTTAAGAGGACATGTGACACCTTATTTTGGTAAAATTAGTGAAAGAATTTGTAACTTTCATTGCAAAAATGGTGAGTAACTTTTTGCAATGAAGAGGTGCTTCTCATAAGATATTAAAGCTTACTGTTTTTATGGCTAAATTTACTAATTTTATGGTCAAATTTACTACTTTATCTCCTAACCTTACTTTTCAAGTTTCTAGGACTTGGAAAGCTAAATGACCGTAACAAAATGGTCGCTAAAAGTACTAGTCTAGACTGTGGGGAACTTATAACCAACTCTTATAGTATTATCTCATTAACTTACTGAATTGTTAAATACTAAATTTGATACATTTAAGTATATATTACATCAAGTAATAAGTGAATACCTTATCATTTATTTTTTCGAACAAGTTTTGTCTAAAAAATTCAATGTCAGTTAATTAATTCAAATGTTCTAATTTTCATTATGAAACACGTCTGAACATGTTAAGATTTAAACTAATTAAGTTTAAATGTTAAATTGAATTATCAAACAAAACCTAAGTTGGTCATTTGCAAAGGCCCACATGCCCAACACGTAACCAATTCCATCAGAACTTCTAGATTAGCAAGAATGAGGGATTAAATTGGTAAAATTGATTGATAAGAGACCACATTTGCCAAGACTCTAAAAATAGGCACCAAAATGGTCGTTTTCCCAAATTCCTTTCTCTGCAACTTGTTTGCTGGTACATGATTGCATTCACAATAGCACTACCAACACTATTCCTTAATTGAATTTCGAATGCTCGAGATAGAGAAGCTGCTTGTATCGATGGTTTTATTGCAAGCCATATGCCTACCAGATTACCTTAATCAGGCAACTGAAGATTTTTATGATATTAGGGAGATGTTTCAAGCTGGGGCAAAAACTTCGGCAGGGCAAACATTGCAAATCCTATTGACTTGAGGTAAGCTTTATGTGTTTCAGTATAGTGGAAATATAAATCAAAGTTCAATGAAGTTATCTTCTTTTCGGGTGCGTGAGTTGCTCTATTCTTAAATGTAAACTTGAGGATCTTGAATTTGAATTCCTGATCTGTAAAATTAGAATTCTTGATCAGTTAAGCTGCCTAAAAGGAAAGGCGACCTGTTCCAGCAAAACAGATGTCCAAGACAATCCAGGGAAATTGTGTGCTTTCAATACCAATTTCCAAAAGAATCAGCTATCCGTGCAATCACTTAGTAGGCCTCTGTCGAATGAGAAGGGTTTCCAGTTAGTTGATAGTACTATATGCTGGGTAGGGCAATTGACCCATATACCATAGCCTTTCAGGCTCTCTCAGTTCGAGTTGTACAAATTTGCATGTTCCTGTCATGTTTTAGTGCAAATGAAACCCTTGTCATATAAAGCTGCTGCAAAATAAATGATCTAATCCATATGGAATTTACTGGCATACTTAAAACATATCCTAACACTACCCTTTGGTGCAGTTCGTGCACAGTTACTAAATACATTGTGCATAACTTGAACAGAGAACCCCATAAGCACAAAATGATCAAAGACAATTAGGCATGGGAAGACGAAGTCGTGCAAGTAAGAATCAGAAAAAGAAGAAATGATGCAAGTATTGTACTAGTCATCACTGATCAGAGGCTTTCGACGTCGAAGAGACAGAGATTTCATTTACAACTTCATTTATCTCATCAGGCTTGATGGTTCTTCCCTTGAGGAAATTGGAGTACCAGTGGGCTGAGAGCTTTGGGTATCTTCTCAATTGCTTGTCATCCAAATCAACGTAGTACAGGCCGAAGCTGGTTGTATAGCCGCCCATTAGCTCTAAACCATCTAGCAAAGACCAGAGGAAGTACCCTTTTGTATTTGATCCATTTCTTCCCAACATTTCAAGATTAAATTAAAAAAAAAAGAGGTCAGAAAAGTTGACATTTAAAATGGTGAGAAAAGTCATTTCAGAAATAATTTCAGTGATACTGTGACCTCATGCATTTAGTCTAAAAAGTTGAGCAGAACATGCCTTGCTGCATGGCTTCGATGACCAATTTTTGCCAGAATGATTTGTAAAGTAGTTACTGAAGAAATTGAAATCTCAAAACTTGGGGAATACATAAAATTTAGCTCATACAAATAGCAGTAAACACACAGTTGAAGTGACCCTAATTCAAAGTTGCATATGCTTACTTTATAGCATCAAGCAAGGTCCTAATATATGAATACATATATTTCACCCTTGATGTGTCGTTTAGTGTTCCATTGCGCTCAGTTCCTTTACCTGTCAAAAACAGTCCAGCCACGAGAATCTGAAACTATTTGCAATCATATTGAACAAGAAAAGAGCAAGAGAAATAAGCTAGATAGTTGCAAACATCTGCTGATTATAAATTCATCAGATGAGAATGCATTTGTGGCAGAGCTCAGCCGGCCAAAAAAGTTGCACAAAGTACAAGAGCACCCTAAACTTAATGCTAGAAACTTAGAGAGCTAAAACCATGCATATATATCCACGAAGAGGAACAAATCCAAAAGGAAATGATAATTCTCAAGTAATATATTTTTAGTGGTGGTATAATTAGGTTCGCAGGTTAAGTGATCACTTCATTTCTCTTTTTTGGTGAAAAAACAGATGTAGTACCAATCATGTCTATCGGAGGTACGCATTTGTCAGAATCAGATCACTAGTACAGAAACATTTGGAAAATGACTAGAGAAGATGCAGGTTAATGCATCCAAGCAAAGGCAGATATGAGTGAGAGAGAGAGAGAGAGAGAGATAGAAAGAACCATTTTCATGGATATAAGTAGGCGGATTGGCATATACATTCCTGAGATACTCCAGAATTCCGGATAGACCGGATGATGTATCATCATTCTGTGCCAAACCGGATGGTAATTAACACAGGACCGAAAATGAAGAGCAGGATATCTTGAAGTAAAACTGTTAATCCCAACCTGATTTTCTGGTGCATCTACTGGCTCAACTGAAGAAAAACAAAAAGACACAGTAATAAGTAAATTTAATCACAATATCTATAGGGAAACAAAAGTCAACATAGAGATATAGATTTTTGAAAGAAGGAGAAGCACTAAGAATTCTCAGATGAATCCAAGGTTGTAAACTAGTTCTCATAGAACTAATAAACAAGGCTTTGCAAAAGGATTTGATCAGTTGATTCACTCAGCAAAATCAAATCCAGCAAGGAATAAGTACAATGCAAGCTCACAGCACATGTGCTAAGTACAATGCAAGCTCACAGCACATGTGCGACACATACCCAGAGTGCTTAATCCCATATCAGCAACTATGTCCCTGATATTCACATTAAGGCTGCTAGGACTGTCCTTGACGTAGAGTGTTAAATAATGGTTCAGCCCTATAAAGTCGAATGAGCCCTTAAGTAGCCTAGATTCACGTGGAGTTAGCGCTGGAATTTTTGTGCCAGCATTCTTCTTTATGATGTCAGGATAGTCTCCAAACACCATTGGATGGAGAAACCTGCAGTCAAATTGTGGGTATACAATAAAGCAAGCTTATATTTTACTTAAAGCAGAAAAATGCAGAAAGCATCTTGCTGCTAACAAGAAATGATGAAATGCATAATTAAAGCACTTATCTACCAAAGATTCTCTACTCACCAACCAATGTAAAAATCAATGGCTCTTTGAGTTGCAATTATATCTTCTGTAGCATTAGAATATGGAGAAAACCAAGGAGCATAGATGTTTTGTCCCACAAAACCATGTTGAGTCGCCTGATATAGAGGTTCAACATCTGTTAATTGACTTACTTCACCTGATATGTTCCCAAATATGAAGATTAAAAAAAAAAACCACTTAAAAGAATTCTAAACAAAAGCATCAATGTCCTATTGTCTTATTCTTCCTTGGCAGATGCAAGGTGGGAACTCAATGATCAAACTGCATGATACTACACACATTAGTGGGAGTGGCAGCAGGTGCTTTATAACTGAATTGCCTTTCCATTTTCAGACCTACTAAGTTGCCCATTTTCCAATCCCCACAGGTGATCTGAAGCGTGTTTGGTCTCTATTCCAAGCTATTTTTCTATTCTTCCAGCTAAACCAAATCCCAGGAGCACTTGCAACCAATCGTTTTTTTTTCCGTATGAGATAAATGTAAACTGACAGAATGTTGATAATTTATCTCAGAGTAAATTGTGATTTCCTTGATTAAAATCGAAGAGGTGACAGATGAGTTTAAGGACAGAATTCTTTCACTGTAAATGACTACACCAGAGCCAGCACATAGCAGAATGACTCCAATTAGCAAGTAGACAAGCATCTAAATATCTGCTTGGACACTTAAAGCCACAAGTATATACAATAAGTGGCAAAAATACGCTTACGTGAAAGATGCTTGTCTAAGTGATAATGAAACTGTGACAGAATTAAAGTACAAGAGCACATTCCAGGTGCATCACTGGTTAGCATTAGTTTAAATTCACAATGCTCCAGAGTATCAATAATGTAGTAGCTTAACAAGGTTGGGCTAACACAGTGCTCTGGACAAGATCCACCACATTTCCATCCCTATCTCTATAAAAGTGAATCGGAAGATTAACCTACTCTGTAAATTCATCTCTAGTATTTTCCAGTTAACACCACTAACTAATAATAGTTTCCATCTATGATTACTTATTAATCACAGTGCCACCTCTGTACATGCAGAGATGTATATGGTTGGACATGGACTATGAGTTTATCGAAAACGATAGTCCATTAGGATCAATGTGACAAAAATCATATTTCAATCGCAGTTGTAGAGCTATCAAGATACTGATTGCTGTTTATGTGAAAAAAATTATGAAATAGGATATTATAGTAATACCTTATGCTTTTTGTAGTATAGCTTCACAGCAGATGAATGTGCCAGCAACATGTTGTGACCAGCAATATATGGCTCAGTTATGGAATTACCTTCGGAGCAGTTCAGTCCAAATGGAAAAGAGCAGCGACCTGGGGGTGCGATTCCATTATCATAACCACCCATGGCAAATATATTACCCTCATTTATGGTAGTCCAATACAGAACCCTGTCTCCAAATTCCTTGAAGCACACATCAGCATAGGCGGTAAAGTCTTTCCTGAAATAACAAACAAATAAGTGTTTAGATCTGATACCATAAATAAGCATCTATGCTTTAAAATATAAATCATACATAAAACAAGCTTAAATGTGAATGGATCAAAGTACAAATATTAAAAACTTACACTATCTTCCGACTGAGCCATCCCCCATATTCATCTTCAAGAACTTGAGGGGTATCAAGGTGAAAAAGTGTGACATGTGGTTGAATTCCTATGCGTTGGTCCAACAGTAAAGTCGTGTTAAGATGGAAAGAAATTTGAATAGATTGTACAGCATTTTGGAAGTTTATCTCCATGTTCTCGGGAAGATAAAGATTTGTCAATATGATGTCATTGATGCAAAAATCCATGAGCGGATTCCCTACAAGTGCTTAATCATTGTACAGGATAAGCTTACCATGGATTAGGAGTTCATTAATAAGATTGTTGTAATATTCTAAACCTTTGGGGTTGACACGGCCACTTCCATCTGAAAAGAGAAATTAGAAAACAAGGTATCAGAAGAAAGAAATAAAATGTGCAGTGGTCTTGTATAGGTAGTACAGTAGAACTCAACATACCAGGAATAAGTCTTGACCAGGAAATAGAGAGTCTGTAAGCCTCCAGACCTGTGTCTACCATGTGTTGAACATCTTCCTGAAACAGATATATTCCTAAAGTCAACTGCATCCTTATGTTAACAAGATAATGAATGATTTTATCACTTAATATCCACAAACATTTTTATACCAATAAGAAGAATCAAGTAGCAGGCTACTGAGATCCACGTAACTAACAATGTAACACCTTTCAACCAGCAAATACATTTAAGTAGCAGTCTAACGGAGCAGAATTCGGTAATACTGCAGGATGTTCGAGATACATATGGATGGAATCAGGAATAGCCGAGGCATGAACATTTAGTGTGATAATAGTGATGATAGTGGTAGCAGGTTGTTTTGTTTTGCTTAACGAGTTTGTCTTTGGTTGAATAGAGCAACGTCCAGCTATGCTGCTGCTCACTGTTGCATTGCTTCTTAGTAAAACAACTATATAATGCCCTAAAAGAATTGTTATCAGAAAAGAGAACAGGTTGCATTTGCAATTGTACATACAAAGTTGACATTCAGATGCTTCATCTGGTTGAGATAATAGTGAATATAAAAGGACACTGTTCACCATCCAAGTCACAAAGTTGAGAACTACTTTAGATTCCTTTCTTTAGGTTTGGTAGGAAGAGGGGGAAAGAAGAGAGATAAGAATTTGATTCAATATCTGATACTATCAGCAATTAATTTTGGTGTATATGAGGCATAAAAGTATATCTCATTTTTTCTGGTTTAAGTGCAACAATCTGCTGCCAACTAAAAAGTTTTAAATAGCTTAGCTTAAAGCTTCTATGCTCAAATATTAACCACTAGAAGAACGGATTTCATAGACGACCGATTACTTTCCACTACTATAAAAAAATCAAAAGATGGGCAGGCTAACAAACATCTAATCATCTATTGGGTGCCACAGCCATTGGTCTTTCCAGCTGCTCGGGACAATGTAGAAACTAACACAACAAAGGAAGTCGATACTAACAAAACAAGTAAAGATACTAACTATAAACATGTACACCTGCACAATTCACACATGAGTCTCTCAGCAATAGAATATTTTCAATCTCCACCTCACATAATTCATTTTAGGAGAAAATTTCCACTAATTGTCTGCAGAGCAATTTAGGAACACCATTAGCTGAAGTTAGATTTTCTATTGAAGTTCCAATGCCACCACTAGGCCAGAAAGCCTCAAACATGACTGAAATGTTTACCTTGTATTTGTGATAGTGATCACATGCTATGTCTCCGGAGGCTCCATTAGAAAGCCCTGAACATTTTATTGGAGATTAAAGCCTAAGTTACAAATTAACAAATCAATAAATAAATTTTTAAATTGCAAAATTTGAGTTTTTCTGATTAACTTCTGCCAACTCGTCTCAGTATAACTAATTTTCGTCCAACTCACCATTTGAAGCCCAGTCATTTCTCTTAACACTTCACTTTTTTTCTCTTTCAAAAAAGCTAACACCTAAGACCTATGGCTATTGGTACCCAATAGTCATACCCA
The DNA here is from genome assembly GCF_036785885.1 of Coffea arabica. Taxonomy (NCBI): domain Eukaryota; kingdom Viridiplantae; phylum Streptophyta; class Magnoliopsida; order Gentianales; family Rubiaceae; genus Coffea; species Coffea arabica. The sequence continues at coordinate 32,850,763 of NC_092313.1, forward strand.
AAAAATTTATTTTTCGACAAACTTACCCTTATTGGCATAAACGAAGGTATCCCAAATGCTAGGCGTCCTTCCATCTTCACGAGCAGCCCCCTCTACCTATACATATGCATATGATTATCATGTTACCGTATTCATGTTATTCATTATACACTATAACTACTAATCCTGTTCCAGAAAAAGAACTAGGTGTGAAGAAATTAAATCAAATGAAACGGAGAAAGTACTTACTTGAAATGATGAAGTGCCAGCACCGAAGATAAAGTCAGCTGGGAAGTCTGATCTTGTAAAATTCTCCACTCTGGCTATTGCCATTACAGCCAGAAGTTGCAACAGCATTAGCAACATTAGCAGTATAATCAGAGGACCAGAAGAATCCATAAGACTCCTCTGTTTCTGTTTCCACATGGTGTCTAAATTTACACTTCACAGAGCTAGTATGGAGGAGTTGTTACCTTTATCAACTCTCTGGTTTCTGTATTATTGTTGGGTCTTTTTATTCATTTTCAATTATGCCGGCATAAGTGCACATTTCAGACGAGAAAATCTCATTGGAAGTTTGCAGAATCAAGATAGCCAAGTGGGCAACTGCTCAAATAAAATAGTAATGTCATCCCCCTGATCTTTCAGCCACCCAGCCGTCCAAATGTGAGTCTCACCAAAATAAACAATTGATATCTAAGGAACAGTTTTGTATATAAGAACTGAAGGAATAATATTTTAGTTGCAGAAGTTCTCGGATCTGCATGGACAGACACCAAGGAAATACAGTTCCAGTGCTCAGCTGCCCACTTAAATTTTTAGAGATTTAACAAATTGGGCACGCCACAAATTTTGAAGCTTTTTTTTTTTTATGATAACTCAAAAGTCCGGATGGGTTTGACTTTAATCACCATTATCAGAATATTTGTCTCCAAATTATATGTCACGTACAAGAATCTACACATGATTTTTTGTAAGAAATTGTTTCATTTTTATCTAGTAAATCAATTTGTGCTAGTGCAAATTTTAAATCTCTAAAACTGAAGTAATATATGGTTGTTCTGCTGTGCGCCCCTTAGTGCCCTTAGGGTGCATGATATATTGCTTTGTCAACAAAAGTTTAAAATTTCTAACACGTAAATTGTAAGCAAAATACATGACGGAAGTACGGAACTGGTGGAGTGCCAACCCCTAAGGGGACGCACATAACGTAATAAAAGCTACAATAAATTAGACTAGTGGAATTTGGATTTCATTAGGTTCAGCCTAATTAAAGCAAGACTCGAAATCCCAGTGTATACGTGAGCCGAGCATATAGTCTAACTGACGGTCCTACTCGAAATCCCTAATCCTTTGAAAAATGGGCACATAGAGTTGTCTAGCTTGTAGTTTTGTGTGTGTATATATATATATATATATATATATATATATATATATATATATCCTACGCGGATGCACATATAAAAAGAGCTTTGGATGGCACCATTTACAAGTTTTTATTTGTCACCTATATGTGTACGTCAGTGATTCCACATTTTGTTCTTAAAGTGATTATAAAAATTGTATAAGATATAATGGAATAATGCATGGACATGAAGAAAATGACTATTTCACCCTCTATTTAATTGAGTAAGCTACATGTTGTTGCATCATTAACCGTTAGAATTTGTGTGCAATTAACACAATTTTAATGTTCATAATAAGACTTAATTATTTTTTGCCCATTACAATTATACTACAAAGTGATTCAAGTTCTTCTTCTTTAGTTTCCTGTGCTTTAGCATCACGACATCATAACTGCAACGTGATTGGAATTCTTCTTCTTTGATTTCCTGTGCAACTATTGTTCAACATTTTCTTGTTTCTACTGCTTCTTTTCCTTTTCTTGCTAATTGCGCAGGTATGCTTTGCTCTTCTTTTATTTAATTTGGTTTGTTCTGATTGTTGATTTGTAGAATTATTTTGTTATTTTTGTTGTTTATAAACGTGCTACTCCTTTTTGGTATGTGAGTTATAATCTCTGAGAATTAGTCCAATAATTGTACATCCAACTATAGATTGCTTTATTGTTAATTGTTTCTATTAAATTGTTTAACTCTCTTTTCTTTAGAATCAAGTTTGATTTTAAGCAGCTAACATCCACATTTTGGCGTTTGATTTATCAAGCTACAAAATTTTGTTAAAAAAAATCAATAAGTTATTTAACAATGTTTTTGTTGACATTAACAAATTACTATCATGTACTTCATTCCATGAGTATCCGAGTAAAAGAGTGAGCATTGTTTCTTTTGGCAACGCCATTTGTGAAGCCATTTTATGCTATATGTTTTTGTTCTAGGCACTATCTTGAAAATTCACTGGGGAATTTGCAGCTGAAAAAGAATTTCAAGGAGGCTCCTAAACTATATTCATTGACAATTTATGCCAAGATAATTTTACACACAATAGTTACATTCATGTGTCAAAAGTTGTGTGAAATTACTACGGCTAAAGATAATTTTAAATTATGCATTATTGTGCAGTTATGTTAATAATTTCTAATGTCCTTATGTTATTTTGTATTCTTGTTTTCCTTTAATCGCTGCACTAACTTTGTGTTCTACTTAGAGATTTTCATGAATTGAGAGGATTATAATTCTTTAGTATATAAGTTAGTTTTTATTACACTACTTTTCATCTTTTACATATTTTTCATATTTCTTTCACCTTCTTCTTAACTAGATGTTTCAAATTCATTAATCACTTCTTCAATAATTTTTTTTTTCACAACATAGGTACCAATTCCCACGTATTACATAGGCCTCTCCCCTAGTTTTTATGTATGATCTAGTATATTTGTATACGCAAATTTGTTACATCAAATGAATGTGTGAGAACAATAGTGCATGTACGTATACATTAAATCTTTTATGAAGTACACAATCTCGACCCTTTGTATTATTCTTAGCGTTTTGTATAACAAAAATAATGATTATTGATTAGTTCGGAAAAAGAATTTAGATTATTGATTATTCGTGACACTACTATACAACCGTGAGAAAAGAATATGTAGAAAAAAGAAAAAAGAGAGCGTTCGAGGAGGTTCCTATAATTGTTATTTTCTTTAATTGCTACCTTTTCTTTAATAATTGTTATTTTCTTTAATGGAATTGTCCTGGGTTTGTGGCCATTGGATGTCTATATCCTTTATTGATAAATTTCGAATGTTTGCACTAGTTGTCTCTGTATACTCCATCTACAAAGTTAGGAATCGGGTGCTATTCCAAAATGAAAATGTATCTGCTGTGGTTATAGTAGGTCAGATTATCGATACCATCTCATGTATTAGAGCCTCATAGAGAGATGTGCCAAAGATTCAGGAGAATTGGTTGCTGATTATTGAGTGGGGTATTTCCCATAAATGCTTTGATAGATGAATAGAAATTTGGGTTGTAAAAAGGTGTAGAGAATCACTGATGTACAGTTAACGTGCATATGTTACTTTACTAGTAAGTGTTGGCTGTGCGTACCTTGAAACGTTAAAAGTTAGCAAAATTTGATAGAATGTTTGTCAGTAGAGTGTCATGTGTGAAAGTATACATAAAGTATGTATATTACTGAAATAGAGAGAAATTGGATTATCAATATTTAAATTTGAACAAATGAATTTTGTCATTTTTTTTGTCAATTTTCTTTTGAGTCATTAATATGTTAATATTTAGTTAAAATATGAGTCATTAATGCTAACTGAAATTACCACCAAGTATAGCATGCATATTTGATGAGAAAAATATATATGTCTTTATTGCATTTCATTAAGATGCTTTTTTTCCCCTCTTTGAATGATAGCTTTCAAATATACATTTTTTTGTCATTGTCACTGGATTTATTATTGTCTACATTTTTCATTTAACAAATTTAATTCAGGTACAAATTAATAATATACTTATATACTTTTTGTTTTAAAATTATATGTATAATTTGTTCAGCAAGTATACGCAGAGAAATTGAAAAATAGTAGGGTTAATAATGGTTAGCATTTTTGTAGAAGTTTTTTGTGTTTGATAGAGGGACATCTATATATGAATTGGATTTATAGCTTATCAATAAATTTGCTTTTCAAGGTAAAAGAGATTAAATTGAAGTACATTAACATAAAGGATAGACAAATACAAGATAATAGAATTAAAACATACGTAGGTAGCAAGTCAAAATAGCTAAGTCGAATTAACACAAATGATAAATAGATATAAGATAATTAAAGTAAAACACAAGTAGTTCAGTTCTGAAGCACATAAGCATTACACTGTTGGAAACTAATTTTATGCATAATCATTGTGAAGGTTCATTTAAATCTGCTGGCCAGCTGGGACTTGTTCAATTTCATAGCTTGTGATAATGGTAAAAACTGTTCCTTTAATTGCTTTTTCTCTTGGAGTTGCTTTCTTGAGAAAGCACAAGAGTCTCTTTCCTTGGAATATATTAAGTGGCAATGTTAGTTCAATTGTATAACTTTTAATGTACCATTTTCTGTGTATCATGATCTCTTGAATTTTGGATTAAAAATTAATAGATCATAATATAGTTCATAAATACATTTTTCATTTAGGTAAAAGTCTAGAATTGTATTTCAATTTTGTAGTTTCAAAGATATTGACATAATTTATATCCTACTTAAAATCTCAACAGTAATTTTTTCAGGAATCCAAAGCCAAAAAGGAAAAAAAAAATGCTATAATGATTGGTTCCATTATATATGCTAAAAACTAAAGGAGCTGAGAGCTGCAATCATCCGAACATGTAAGAAGAAAATTGTTTAAAGGAAGTTAGAAGATTAATAAAAGGAAGAAAGAAGAATTAAGCACGCAAATTCATCATTTGAGTAAAATAACAGAGTTTAGAAACTGAGCACTAGTTCAATATTAACATCTTTTCTACTTTCCCACTGCCAAGTAATTCAGCAGCCTGTCATAAACTTTGTAGTAGTGCTATATCCTAGACAACTATAAATTGAAATACTAACTACCCACTAATTAGATTGCTAACTTGCATTTACTCCATCAAGTTCTTTATGAGAACGCCATCATAAAGGATCTTGAGCATTGATATGAAATTTGGGAACATCTTTTGTGATCTTCATTTGGGATTGCTATCGAAATTTGACCTCCAACCTCAGTAGTGTATGCTTTGATAGTGTTGTTCTTCGCTGCCCTTTTGTCCTTGGATTTTCCAGATTAAAAAGCATGGATGAAAAAACCATTGTAACCCCCTCAACATGAGAGGCTAGTTTAGCAAATGTGTAGCATCCTTAATTTCATTAGTGAACTTTGTTCGAAATATTTGTTTGAAATATTTAATCAACAATTACATGTTGACTATGCAAATTCCAACTGTGAAGCAATGTAGCTTTTTACAATCAAAAACTAAGGCAGCATTCTAAAATTTTAACAGATAAGCAGATACGTTAGATACAAATAACTTATTAAAGCATACTGAGTCATTTTTTTTTATGGCAGCCTCATTCAAAAACCAAATAGTAGAAATTTATAAGTCACTTATGCCTAAGCCATAACTAAGACAGCTTATCTTTTTCAATTATTTCCAACTGACTAAAAGAATGCTCTTATACGGCTTTAGGATATCTCAAGAGTCAAGATCCAAAGCTATACGTGAATTTGTAAGGGTAAACTTATGATAAAATGTCATACAAAAGAATTAATCCAATAAGCAAAATTTAAAGCTATAAAATGGATCAAATAAGTTGAACAAAGCCTCATTAATTCTTTAAGGAAAAATACGACTTTTTAGTATAATATTTCAATCTTTTCCTACAATTGTTCTTCTAAGAGCATTTAAGCGCATTTATCAAGTTGCACTCATCATTATGCAATAACTCATCAAGTTATAGCTCATGGAGTTGAACTTACTTGGCCATCAGCTGGCTAGATGAAGAGCGGTATATGATAACAATTTCTAAACATATGGACTGAAAATTGCAACATGTAAAGATCCTGTTACATTATTTACCACAAATCCCAAGCGACACCTATCATATTTTGCCATTACCTGAAGCAAATTAGAAGTTATAATTGTTGTAAATGATTTACTAATTCTAGCATTAGAAAAGTAAATAATAACATTTACCTCGCTTCAACGCCAGTTTCTTCCTTGTATGATGGGCATCTAATGGTACATTCTATCTCAATATGGATAGATTTTTGGGTCTTAAGCCAAAAGTTTCTGAGAAAAAATAGCCAAAACTTGACATTTTTAGAAAAACTAAATTGAAACTCAGAAGTCTTAAATCAACATGTACCAAAGCCATGGTTAAACATGCAAGTTCTATGTCTTTAAAGCAATGGGTGTTATTATAGGGTACTATTAAGTTCAAGCCTTCACCATAAGAATATGAATTTCAATTTGAATCATAATGAGTTCATAAAGACTATCCTTTAAATAATGAAATAAGATTATTAAACAAATACATAAACCTTTCCGTTTTGTCATCAACAATACATAAACCTTTCCGTTTTGTCATCAACAATACATAAACCTTTCCGTTTTGTTACTCCAACAAAACACGGTGAACTGGAAATTAACAAAAATTTAAGAGTTTATTTATTTCCTATGATGTTAAGTAGCAGAGGAAAGGAGAAAAATTTACTTAGCAGCAGGGGCTGTAGCATGACCATTAGCAGTAGAAACCTGGGGCTTCTTCTCTTGAGCTGGCTTAGATGACTGAGGGATAATTTCTTTTCCAACCCCAGAACCCACAAAAGTTTGCTGACTTCTGCTCTCAACTCCACCAGCTCCAATACTCTTGACAAGCCCATTAGCACTCCTAGGAGAGAATAAGCCACCGCATTAGCCAAGTTCATCTCAGATCCATCATTCCCAGAATAAATTCACTTGCCAGAATCACCGTTAATGGTGTCAACAACGTCCCCTTTGGTCCCTGAAATTAAACTCTTAAGTACACCAATATGTGTAGAGATAAGAAACTAACAATGCAAAATTTCTAGGATATGTGCATATGATATATCTAAGATATGTCTAAGATGTATCTTAGAAATTTTATATTATACAATACATATGATATATCTAAGATATGGGTAGGGATAACAAACTAACAATACAAAATTTTGACTTCTACAGTTGGAAATTCTTAATCGTATGCTATATTACATCGGCACCATCAGAATTTATGTGGTAGCTCTTTATCTAGACAAAAGGTAACCATAAGTTTTTTAAGTTATTATATGAAGATGAAGTGTAAGACATACTTGAATCGGCAACTTCTACAGCACAAAAAATTGTAGACCAATGTTTCCAACTACTAATCTACTAATAATTAACTTCTTGATAGGATAATTTGTGCCCTGAAAAAAACGTTGAAAAGGAAAGATAAAGTGCCCTAAAAAACGTAGAAGGAATTGGCTGTAGAGAAAAAAATGATATAGACCGAAGTAGAATTTACTTGTGCGATCATTCTCTCCGTGTTTTCTCTGCTATCCCAAGTTTCACACAGACATTTTATCAAACACTTGATGGCCATTGGTCTCTGAGATTTCACAAAACCTTGACTTGCTTGAATAGCTGTATTTGCTAGATAAATCATTGCAACCAAAAGAAACAACACAAAAAGAAAAAAAACATCTCGAATATCAGAACATCATCTAATAAAAAAATAAGAGAAAAAAGAAAGAACAAAATGAAGAACATCTGATAAAAAAAATTTTTAAAAAGGAAAAAAACAAAATGAAGAAAAAATTCATTGACAGATATATTCACATTTAGCAGAAAAGAAGAAAAGGAAATTTTTGTACTAAAGTTAGAATATCATCTAATAAAGACCTAAAAGGCGAAAATAAAATTCAGAACCAAAAGGGAAAAGAAATAAATTCTTACTTTTCCTGCAGCCCTTTCTCTAGAACTCTTTGTTGTTGAAGTTCTCTTTTCTTCTCCTCTATTGCACGCAATGTCACAAAATGTAACGAAGGAGAAAAAGTGCCAAAAATTAGACTCAATCTATGAAACAATTGGTGGTTTCCATGGCAATAATTAACACTAATAGGTTAGCCATGTGTATTCTATAGTGGAGAATGAGAAGGATTTGGTGAAAAAAAATATGGAGAAAGGAAGAAACTTACCTGCTTCTTTGTTTTTTCTGACCATGCATAGAAGCAGTTCAACTGCTATTCTTGATTGTGTCTGACGTACAAAGGAAAGGAATGGAAAACACAGCCAAATATAGGAGAAGAATGGTAGGCAAAAAGTCACAAACAGCCCTAAATAGTTAGCTACTGTTTTGAGAGCCATTTTTTTTCATTGGACAAAGTAGTAATTTTACATAAAAAGACACAAATGCCCTCAATAGTGGTATACTATTCGCAGAAGTAGTCAACATTTTGAGGCCATAAATGGAAAAAAATTTCTCCCCGGTAGACTCCCTCCCCAGAGTCAACCACATGGCTCAGTGTAGAAGAAGTCTTACGTGGTAGTTTGGGAAAAGTAAACAATGTAAAGTCCATACACAAAGCAAAAGAAAAGGCTCAAAATTCATGCAATGTGCCACGTGTCACCAAGAGGAGCTGCTACAGTAACATTAGCCTTTTGCTTATCTTATAGTAAAAGTAAACAATGTAAAGTCCATAGACAAAGCAAAAGAAAAGGCTCAAAATTCATGCAATGCGCCACGTGTCCGTAAGAGGAATTGCTACAGTAACATTGGCCTTTTGCTTATCTTATAGTATTATAGTAAGATATATGCCTCAATTCTCTATCAATAAAAGTTTGCAGTTTTATTTAAAAATAAAAATTAATTGCTACCTTTTCTTTTTTAATTTTATTATTATTCTGTTTCACCTACTCTGTGCTTCACTGATATTTCATCTTTTTACATTTTTTTCTTTTTTTTTCAGCAAAGTGCAAATTTTAATACTCAATGATGTAAAATGGTTGACTTCATCACACTGGACTATTAATTGGAGTAAATTCTCAAATTATTATGAAAAAAAGCATTCCTATAAAAGAGGTTATTTGTCGAGTCATTTCTAAAATCAAGTTGTTCGCATTTATTGAATGCGAACTAAGTAAGTTCGCATTTGGTAACTGCGAGATAGCATATTTTAATAATAATAAAAAAAAAGTGGACCTCGCATTGATCTTTCCGTCAAAAGAAAAAACACAGCTCGTTGAACCTCCATTGAACTCTATTAGCTCATTTAATCAGACTAAGAAACGACAAAATTGGGAACTGCAAATTGAACCCAAGTTCCATCCCAAATCCGTCATTCAAACTGCGGAGCAGCAACATCCATCAAGAGGAGGTACAAATTGGAGGGCAGGTCTGCAATTTTCTTTCATCCTACGGCCTCGGAAGCTCTCGCCAAAAATTTCAAACGCCGAAAAGCTGCAAAACGGAGACCATTATGTTGACGGTACATGTATCATTCGGTGAATGAGGTAAGTTTTCTGATGCTTTTGTCCGGAGCTGAAAGAAGATGGCTTGGAGCCCGTAGTTATCTCCAAATGTTGTTTTGATTTTTTCTTTTTCTGGTGAAAAAAAATGAACCATAGCAATGTATTTATAGAGGAATGACAGTGTTTTCCTATGGCTCATAGCAAAAATCCTATGGTTCATATTGAAAAAATCATTTAATATGTCCTTCATATTTTAAAAAATAATTTTTTTCGTCCTTCAATTTTAAAAATATAATTTTACGTCCCTTACAAATTCACATGATCAAATTTGGTCCCTACCTAGATTTTCGACTAGTTCTTTTTTATCGAAATCCACTATATGCCTAACATATGATCATTTTTTAGGGGCAATATTATTAAATTAAATTTTACATAATTCAATCTATAGTCCCTCATATTTCACAAAATAAATTATTTTGTTCTTCAAATTTCACAAAATAAAATTTTTCATCCTTCATTAACTATGTGTTCGAATAGTTTATTTTTCTAAACCCATGTACATATCTGTTTGATTTCACGTGAACAGTACAAATAGCATGTAATATATTTTTATTTGATTTCACCTAAATAACCTAACTATATTTATACACATCCTATTCAATAGATATATATATGGGTTTAAAACTAACAATTTTATTTTAAACCCCCCACGTATATATCTATTTGATTTCACCATGTAAACCTATTCAATATTTGTGACCTTTTTCTTTTTTGGTAATAAATCATTTATTGAGTTGTATGATAAGGCTACCTAACTCGAATTCAATAGTTATGCTAACAAATTGTAATTTAAATCTAAAGTTTCTACTCACCACCTTTAAGACCAATAATTGAATTACTTGCCTTGTGATTGTTTTAAAATTTGAAAGTGCTAAACACTTACTTCTTTTTGTCATACTTTTCCTTTGTTTATTTTTTCTGTCCAAATTAAATAGATATAAATACTCAATAATGTTTAGGATTAAATGTTTTCTTTGTTTACAATTTTTGAGTAAAAGAAAATGAATATGAGTGAAAATCTAACACTTCTTTTTAAACTCATATATACATCTATTTGATTTCGCCTAAACAGGTAAAATTAAATAGAGATATATTACATGCTATTCATATTGTTCAGGTAAAATCAAATAGATATATACGAGGGTTTAAAAAAGAAAAGCTATTCATACATATGATTAATTAGGGATGAAAAAATTTATTTTGTAAAATGTGAGAGGCAAAAAAATTCAATTTGTGAGATATTAATGACGAAAAAATTTATTTTTTAAAATATGAGAGACGAAAAAATTTATTTTATAAAATGTGAGAGACTATGGATCGGATTGTGTAAATTTTGATTTGATAATTTTGCTCTTATAAAATAATCACGTGCAATACACATGGTGGATTCCGACTAAAAACTAGTCGGAAACTTAAGTAGGAACCAAATTTAACTAATGTAAATTTGTAAGGGACGTAAAATAACACTTTTAAAAGTGAGGGACGAAAAAAATTATTTTACAAAATGTGAAGGATGTTTTGAACGATTTTTCTGTTCATATTTACACCCCATCCAGTGTATTTACAGCGCAATTGTCCCCTCTATTCTTAGAGCCCGTATTTTCCTATGAACCAACTTACAAATGGGTCTTTGTTTTACATTTTTTTTTATTTTTTTGAAGAAGAAGCCGGTTTGTTTTTGTTTCTGTTTTGGCCGATCAAAACTAGAGAGTATGATGGTGACGAAATAGTGAAACTTTTACTTTAGCTTTTTTTTTTTTTTTTTTAGCTTCTAATGTTGCAAAGTATATTAGTTTGTCTAAGCTGAGAAGATTGACCCATCTTCTAATCCGAGAAGATGTACCATATAATTAAACAAATACAGACATTTTAGCAGAATTTTCAGTTTTTAGCCTTGAATCAACTCTTATAGCAAAGTAAGAGATCACAGTTTGCAGTGTTCTAAATTGTTGTGATTTGTTTAGTCACTGGTATAATGAGGAAGACATTAAGCATCTAGTCCCACGAACAGTTTTTGTCGAAAACCAATAAATAGTTCTAGAATGTAGAATATTAATAGCAAGACCAGAGTCAATTTTTTGAATTTTCAAATGGATCCGAAAAGGAATTACACAATGTAATTCAATGGTTTAACATTCTCCTCTATCTTGCAAAGCTATTTTTTCTTGGAAATTATTTTAATCAATTAGTAGTAACCTACTTTTAGAATACTTATTCAAATAAACTGACATTGGCTCCAATTGTAACTCTCATCCAGACACCACACGTCATTGAAGTGTCATTTATATTCAGAACCACAAGCTTTTAAACAGTCCAACTCTCACTTTGCTGACTTCTCATTGTACCCATTAGTTCCTTATGAGTTGCTACTGGAGCATTTAGGGAATATTAACTTAAAGTAGCTTTCAAAATTCATGTGCTTGGATTAGTTGATAGGGAGTTTTAGCTCATTTATAGGGGAGACTATCAAAATTTTTTCAAAAAATGTACTAAGTTGTTTAAAAAGTTTTGACAAATTCATGTTGTGATTAATTTTTTTTTTATTTTTTTTGGCTCGTCATTAACTCTGTCATGTTCATACAGGTGAGCACAAAGTTGGTGACACAAGTTTATCACTTGAAGAGACTTTGATTGGTACCAGTAGGATCAAATCAAATCCACAGAAGTGTATCTTTGGAATTTGAGACTAGTTATTAGACAAGTTTATAAGTTTACAACTTTAATAAGGTTACCTTCTGATGAGGGACCACCAAGGCTCCAAGTTGCAGATTCAAATGGCTCGAGTGAGGCCTTATATGCACCAACGATGAACCTTGGGCCAATGACTCGAGCAAGAGCAAGGAAGCTGCGAGAGTCATTTCAAGCGTTCCTACAAGTAATTCACTCTCGCATAGGACGGATTCAAGAAACTCATCACATATTGGCGAATCTGATCCAAGCCAATGAGGAGACCACGGGTCCATAAGAGCAACATGGATAGCTTGCTAATTTTACTTGCTTTTGAAGTTAGTTAGTCGAATGGAAATAAGGTCGAATTAGCTCATGTTGAGCACTTAACTGATCAGTTATAGCCGTGAGGGCGAGCTAGTAATTTAGGGTTTATTTTGAGTTAGTGAGGTTTTTCCAAGATAAGTTAGGAATAGGATTTGTGAAGCCTATAAATAAGGCTTGGCCGATTGTCACTTGACATCAAGTTATTATTATTATTTCAGAAATAAGGAGCGAGTTCTCTTAGTTTTGAATATCCTTTGAATATCTTAGATTGTTTCTAAGTATTCTACGTGGTTTATCAAGGAAGAATCACACTTGTTTGTGGCATCATTCTATCAAACACCATAGGTTCTTTTAATCACTTCTTGAGGGTTAAGAATCACTCTTAGTTCTCATCCAAGGGATTTTAAAGGGGTTTAGGGTTCCGCATATCCAAACATTGGAGTCGCTTGTCTAGATCCTTCTTGTTGGAATACGAGTTCGCTAATCGTGGCTGGGTTCGGATCATCCGGTAATCAGAGCTAGTTGACAACTACCAGGTTATATTCTTCTTTTCTTTCGTTCGAGTCATATACTTTTTTTTCCAAGTCAGATTCGTGCGTTAAAAAAAATACATTGAGTCTCTAGTCTATTTATCTAGTTTCCTTGTTGTCCACAAATTACTCTTGCTGTCCGAATTCTAATTCTTGCTGCTACTGTGTTTTCTTTACCTTCATTGTGTCTTGATTGTCTTGTCTTGAGTCTTGAAGCTGATCAAGTCAAAATATATAAATCTGGTCACTACTTGTTCTTGAAATCTAAAGTTCTAAACTAGGGTTTCTTGACAAAGGGTGTTGGAAATTATTGTGTCTTGCACTACAACAAGGTTGTTTACCTTTGTTCTTGGAAGTCTTGATAATATCTTGTATTTTCTGGAAAATTCTTGGGTGAATCTTGAAAGTATTGGGGTGTTAATCTAGGGTTCTTGAATTTTTGAAGTCAAGTTTACCATATCTTGAACAACCAAACCTTAGTTCTTGTTTCTTGAAATTGGGGCTGATCTTGTGCAAAACTCAAAATGAAATTCTTGTTTCTTGAAGTGTGATCCGAATTGTAAGAAAGAAACGAAAATCTGGTTGCATTACAAAAAAAAAAAGAAGGAAGAATGCAAGAAAGAAAAAGGAAACCAAATTCAGACTCACAAGAAAGGAAACCAACTAGAATTTGGAAACCAAGTTGACTTGGGTTTGGAAAAACAAATCCTAGTTGCACTCCAATTACCAAATTCGGTTGTTAACCTTTTGGCACTTTGCGAAACCAGAAATCAGCCACTAACCTTCCCAAACAACCCAAGGAACTTTGTTTACAACTTCCCAAAATTACAGCCTAGTGCAATTCGGGTAGAGTCCACCTAGTGTCCGAAAATTCTGCCATTCTTTGCTCTTGTTTAAGTCGGTGAGTCTTGTTTGAGTCTGTTTGTCTATTTGACATAGTTATTTAGTCCAAGTCAAGTCAGGAAAGTTAAGAGTTTCCTAAACTCATCACCATTCCCGTATTTGTCGCCCGAACCTAAGTGATTCTTTCTCTTGGTGAACCATTGAACAACTTTTGAGCTGATCTAACCTCTTCAATGATGCAATCAAAGCTTTGAGAATATTTGGTGTGCTTACAATCAAGAGTTGTGTGATACACGAGCGCAAGAGTAAATACTAAGGGAGTGAGTAAGGATATTATCTCTCGAACTAACCTCTTTCTTACATGGTTACCTAAGCATGTCTAACGAAGGAGGAGAGAGCCCCTCGGCCTTTGATTTTAAACTCTTTGCCGAATCTCTGAGGGGAGACATTTGCCGAATCTTGGACCAAAAATTGGAAATTGTCCATGAAAGAATTGACAAAGTAGAAGCTGTCCAAAGCGGATCTAAGGGAAGTGGGAATAGAAGGAAATCCGCTCCTCATGAATCTGATAGCTCCAATTATTCCGTGGAGGAGTTTGAACCGAGAACAAGGAGAACCAAGGTGAATTTCAAATCAAAGAGGGAACCAATTAAAGGTGTCAAAATGCAAGTTCCACCTTTTGTAGGAAAACGGATCCAGATGCATACCTCGAATAGGAGAAGAAGGTCAAACTCATGTTCAATTGCAACAACTATACGGAGGAACAACAAATGAAGCTACTGGCCATGGCATTCTCCAAGTATGCCATCATCTGGTGGGACCAAATCACCACTAGTAGGAGGCGTAGTAGGAATATTGAAGTCACTACTTGGTCCGAATTGAAGGTTCTCATGCGAAAACGCTTTGTTCCTAATCATTACCACTGTGACTTGTCCCACAAGTTACAAAACCTAAGACAAGGAAATCAATGTGTTGAAGACTACTACAAGAAGATGGAGATAGCCATGCTCCGTGCAAACATTGTAGATGATCGAGAAACCATCATGACGAGGTTCTTTAGCGGTTTAAGACTAGAAATAACGGATGAAGTTGAGCTGCATCATTACATGGAGTTGAAGGACATGCTTGAGAAAGCATTAAAAATTGAGCGAAGGCTTAAGAGGAGGGGTCAGTTAAGAACTTTCTTTACACCATCACCATCCTATAGCCGTAATAGTGCACCGAGGAAGGAGATCAAACCCTCAGAAAGTTATGCCACTCCAACCAAACTGAAGCAAACTCCATTCAGGGAAGAAGGGAAAACTACTTCGAAGTTGGCCAATGAACTCCCTAGAGCAAGGAGCCAAGACACCAAATGTTGGAGATGCCAAGGACTTGGCCACATTGTTAGTCAATGCCCAAACCTAAGACCAATGATCGTGCTCCCAAGCGAGAAAGTAGTGTCAGACGATGAGGAGGAGTACAAGAAGATGCCACCTCTGGTTGAGGATGAGGAAAACGAAGCAGTTGTGCAGCAACCATTGGAGCAGTCAGTTGGACTAGAGCTAGTTGCAAGGCGCGCACTAGCAGCTCATGTCAAAGAAGAGGAGATTCAAAGGAAAAACATTTTCTACACCCGATGCCTCGTAAATGGCAAAGTGTGTAGCTTGCTGATAGATCCCGGCAGCTGCACGAACGTTGCTAGTTTCATTAATGGTCGAAACTTTGGGATTGCCAACCCGTGAGCACCTCAGGCCATATCGTCTACAGTGGTTGAACAATTGTGGAGACATATGAGTGTCTCAACAAGTACTAGATTCTTTTAAAATTGGTGCTTACGAGAATGAAGTGCTTTGTGATGTAGTACCTATGTAGGCTAGTCATATTTTACTTGGTAGATCATGGCAATTTGGTAGGATTACTAGTCATGATGGTCGTACCAAATGTACACTTTCTTACATAAGGGACGGAGAATTACACTTGCACCGCTTATGCCTAAGCAAGTGTATGAGAATCAAGTCAAAATTCAGCAAGAATGTGAGAAAGTTGATGAGCGAAAAAGAATTGAGAAACATGAGAGAAAAGAGAGAAAAAGGTCCGTGCAAAATGAGAGGGAAAAGGCAATTAATGGGACGGATGATGAGGTAAAAAAAGAGGAAAAAATATTGTTGATTACAAAAGCCAAAGATATGAGAAGAGGCTTCCTTGGAGGCCCAAATTTACTCTTGTTTTACAACAAAGAAGTTTCGGCTAACACTAACGAACTTGACCCTTCATTACCCAGTTCTTTTGCTAAGCTTTTATAGGAATATAATAACATTTTTCCAGACGACGTGCCTAGCAGATTGCCACCCATAAGAGGTATTGAGCATCAAATTGTCCTCATACCTGGAGCATTCCTACCTAATCGTCCCGCGTATAGGAGCAATCCAGAGGAGACGAAAGAAATTCAAAGACAAGTAGAGGAGCTTCTAGGAAAAGGGTGGGCACGAGAGAGCTTAAGTCCCTATGCTGTTCCAGTCATTCTTGTGCCAAAGAAGGATGGGTCTTGGAGGATGTGCACAGACTGCAGAGTCATAAATGTCATAATGGTAAAGTATCGCCATCACATTCCTCGTTTTGATGACATGCTAGATGAATTACATAGGACGGTTATATTTATAAAAATTGACCTAAAATCTGGATATCATCAAATTAGAATCAACGAAGGGGACGAGTGGAAAACTGCGTTTAACACTAAGTACGGGTTATGAGTGGTTAGTCATGCCTTTTGGTCTTACTAATGCATCAAGTACCTTTATGCGCTTAATGAATCATGTCTTGCGTGAGTACTTAGGCAAGTTCGTATAGTGTACTTTGATGATATTCTCATTTATAGCAAAAATCTAGATGAAGACTTGCAGTATGTTAAGCTAGTATTGGAGGTACTTCGGAAGGAACATCTTTATGCTAACCTAAAGAAGTGTACATTGCACTGACCAACTAGCATTTCTAGACTTTGTTGTGAGTTCATAGGGCGTCAAGGTGGATGAAAATAAAATTAAAGCCATCCAAGAATGGCCAAGTCCAACCACCATTGGGAAAGTAAGGAGCTTTCATGGCCTTGCGAGCTTCTATTGACGGTTTGTATGCGATTTTAGCTCCATAGTAGCACCTTTGACGTCGGTCATAAAAAGGATGTATCATTCCAATGAGGTGACGAACAGGAAAAATCATTTGACTCTCTTAAACATGCTCTCACACATGCACCTATATTGTCTCTCCCTGATTTTTCTAAAACATTTAAAGTTGAATGTGATGCCTCAGAAATCGGCATAGGAGCCGTGTTGGTCCAAGGAGGATGACTAGTTGCTTATTTCAGTGAGAAGTTGAACGGGGTAATGTTGAATTATAGCACCTATGATAAAAAGCTGTACACCTTGATTCGAGCCCTGCAAGTATGGCAACACTACCTTCGTCCCAAGGAGTTTGTCATCTACACCGATCACGAGTCACTAAAATTCCTCAAGTCTCAAAAAAAACTGAGTAAAAGGCATGTGCGGTGGATATCATTCATTAAGATTTTTCCATATGTTATAAAGTACAAGACCAGTAAGTCCAATATAGTGGCCAATGCACTGTCACAAAGGTACATCCTTCTTGCTACTCTAAATGTTAAATTACTTGGTTTCGAGCTTATCAAGGACTTATATGTTACTGATGATGATTTTAAATTGGTGTTTGAGGCGTGTAAGCGGGTTGGCCAAGGAAAGTTCCATGTACCCGATGGTTTCCTTTACTACCTAGATCGGCTTTGCATACCAAAATGTTCTATTTGACAGTTGCTAGTTAAGGAGTCTCATAGTGGAGGTTTAATGGGACACTTTGGGGTAGTTAAAACTCTTTCAATCTTGCAGGAACACTTATATTGGCCAAATATAAAGAAGAATGTCGAACGAGAAGTTGCTAGGTGCATCAATGCTATCGCGCCAAATCCAAGGTAAATTCACATGGACTCTATATGTCTTTGCCTATACCTAGTGAGCCTTGGGTTGATATTTCTATGGATTTTATTCTTGGTTTGTCTAGAACAAGGAAAGGCCACGACTCCATCTTTGTCGTGGTAGATAGATTCTCTAAAATGGCGCACTTTATTACTTGTCACAAAACTGATAATGCACCATATATTGCTGATCTGTTCTTTAAAGAAGTAATATGTTTGCATGGTATTCCCCATACTATTGTCTCTGATCGTGATGTTAAATTCTTAAGCTATTTTTGGAAAACGCTTTGGTCTAAGTTTGGTACTAAATTGTTGTTTTCAACTACTAGTCACCTTCAAACCGATGGCCAAACCGAGGTCATATTATGTGCTTTAATTAAACACAATTTGAGAATTTGGAAAGAATGTTTGTCTTATATTGAATTTGTTTATAACCATTCTACCCATTCTACTATCCAATTTTTTCCTTTTCAGGTTGATTATGATTTCAACCCATTAACACCACTGGATCTTATGCCTCTACCTTTGAGTGACCATACTAGTCTCGATGGTAAGAAAAAGGCTGAGGTTGTAAGAAACCTTCATGAGAAAGTTCGGATGAATATTGAGAATGCACAGTGCAATTTGCCAAGCACGCAAACAAGGGGCGTAAGCAAATGACATTTGAACCTGGAGATTGGGTATGACTACACATGCGCAAAGAACGCTTTCCAGAGAAAAGGCAAAACAAGTTGATGTCTCACGGGGATGGACCATTTCAAGTCCTTGCCAAAGTCAATGACAACGCATATCATCTTGATCTTCGAGATGAGTATGGCATCAGCCCAACATTTAACGTTGCTGACTTGCTACCTTTTGATGTAGGGGACGACTTGGATATGAGGACAAATCCTTCTCAAGATGAGGGGACTAATGAGGGACCACCAAGGCTCCAAGTTGCGGATTCAAATGGCTCGAGTGAGGCCTTATATGCACCAACGATGAACCTTGGGCCAATGACTCGAGCAAGAGCAAGGAAGCTGCGAGAGTCGTTTCAAGCATTCCTATAAGTAATTCACTCTCACATAGGACGGATTCAAGAAACTCATCACACATTGATGAATCTGATCCAAGCCAATGAGGAGACCACGGGTCCATAAGAGCAACACGGATAGCTTGTTAATTTTACTTGCTTTTGAAGTTAGTTAGTCGAATGGAAATAAGGTCGAATTAGCTCACGTTGAGCACTTAACTGATCAGTTATAGCCGTGAGGGCGAGTTAGTAATTTAAGGTTTATTCTGAGTTAGTGAGGTTTTTCCAAGATAAGTTAGGAATAGGATTTGTGAAACCTATAAATAAGGCTTGGCCGATTGTCACTTGACATCAAGTTATTATTATTATCTCAGAAATAAGGAGCAAGTTCTCTTAGTTTTGAATATCCTTTGAATATCTTAGATTGTTTCTAAGTATTCTACGTGGTTTATCAAGTAAAAATCACACTTTTTTGTGGCATCATTCTATCAAACACCATAGATTCTTTTAATCACTTCTTGAGGGTTAAGAATCACTCTTAGTTCTCATTCAAGGGATTCTAAAGGGGTTTAGGGTTCCGCATATCCAAACCTTGGGGTCGCTTGTCTAGATCCTTCTTGTTGGAATACGAGTTTGCTAATCGTGGTTGGGTCGTATCATCCGGTAATCAGAGTTAGATGACAACTACCAAGTTATATTTTTCTTTTGTTCGAGTCATATACTTTTGTTTCCAAGTCAGATTCGTGCATCAAAAAAAAAAATACATTGAGTCTCTAGTCTATTTATCTAGTTTCCTTGCTCTCCAAATTCTAATTCTTGTTGCTACTGTGTTTTCTTTACCTTAATTGTGTCTTGATTGTCTTGTCTTGAGTCTTGAAGCTGATCAAGTCAAAATATATAAATCTGGTCGCTACTTGTTCTTGAAATCCGAAGTTGGAATACGAGTTCGCCAATCATGGTTGGGTTCATATCACCTTCATTTAGATTTATGATATTTGTCCAACTATATGAACAAGTTCATTTGACTTGAACAAGTAGGATTTATTTGACCCATCCCACTATCGCGAACATGACAAATCAAGAGATACATCTTTTGACGACCAAATTACTGGTGACTTGGAAATTTGGATTTTGTCCTAAGGAAAAGACAATGTAGCTTTCATTCTTGAAAATCTAGATATAATTGTTGTCGAATTTATGCTCTAGTTTTTTGAATTATTGTAGGTAGAAGAGGCTGTTTGAATAATTATGGATTTATAATGTAGCTTTTGTTCTTGAAAATCTAGATATAATAGCTGTCGAATTTATGCTCAATTTGACTAATTTAATTATTATATATATACTAAGATCATCTAAACAAGATATACTTTCAACTAAAAAAAAAAAGCAACTTTCTCATCCGCGTCAATCTCATATTATGCTTCACAAAGCATAATCCAAGCTAAGATATAAAAGAGTTGAACAACAGTCAAAACTGATCAAAGAATTAAATCAAGATAACAACAAAGAATGGAATATTTACTTTGTGGAAGGCTTTGTAAGTTGCACTAACATTCCTATCTTTGAGTGACCTCAATGCGCATTGCCTTATCTCTTCAATTTTTTGGCCTTATTATTTTGTTTGAATGCTCTTTTATCCAGTTTTATTTTCGAATAATAAAATTTACGAATTTAAATTATTTGGTGGTTGTGGAAGTATTTGAAGGATGTATCCTAATCTTTTAGATGATTAATTAAAGTAGCTTTCAAAATTCATACATGCTTGGATTGGTTGGTAGGGAGTTTTAGCCCATTTATAGGGAAGACTCTGTCGAAAATTTTTTCAAAAATTCTACTAATGAGTTTAATTGGTTTTGACAAATTCATGTTGCAATTAAAATTTTTTAATTCTTTTGGTTCTTCATTGTCTCCGTCGTGTTCACATAGGCGCATACAAAGTTGATGACTATCACTTGAAAAGGTTTGGATTGGTACCTCTATGATCAAATCCACATAAGTGCATCTTTGGAATCTGAGACAAGTTATTGGGTAAGTTTATTAGTTTACAACTAAATATAATTGAAGTCAAATTAATGTTCTAGTTTTTTAAAGTTTTGTTAGTAGAAGAGGCCATTTGAATATTTTTGGATTTATTTTATGGTGACTTGATGAATTTAAAGTTAGGCCCTTTCTTGTAATGTATCTTTTAATTGCATGTATGTGAAGGACAGAGGACTATCCAGAAAATTATTGTAGTTTCACATTCTGCTATATACTTGATATTATTATTGTAGTTTTTTGTTCAGCTATCTAAGAAATGGTAATGATTCACAATGCATTGATACTTAAAAAAATTTGGACTTGTTCATAGAGAGTTTTAGCTGATTGTTAGGGAAGATGCTATTGAAATTTTTTCAAATTTTGTTGGGTTTGGGTAAAAAAGGATTAGAGTGTCCTAACCCAACAACTAGTTTGGATTCTTATACTAGTAATTCTAATACTTTTTTCCCAAATTAGGGATATATATCACACATATGTTTGTAGAAAGATCTCAGCGAATGTTTCTTTATTGGGGAGGTAAAATACATTACGAGAATAGATCAATTTGTTACTTACCTTGTTCCTTCAATCGTATTGATGTGTGCACGAATGACGACCTTCAATCAAGCCCGATTGATGATGCTCAAGTGAGAGTTGGAGACGGTTTTTAGATCATTAAAGGCTTGGAGAATGAAGATTCAACAATATACAGCTTACTCCAACTTGAAAAATCAAATAAAGGATAGTTGCTTAGAAGATCGAGGGCAATTCAGTCATTTAGTCACTATCTTCATTATTTAATTTTGTAATAAAGTCGGCCAACCATAAAATTTGTCTTGACCAAACCTTAGTTAGTAGTTTACTTAGTAGAATCGGCCCACAGGCCTAGTTTAGCCGAAGTTAGGGTTTTCCAAACCACTTTAGGTTTAGTTAAGTGAATCCAATTCACTTTAGGTTGTCAAGTATATGGCTATATATAGCCAAAGCTAGGGAACCTTCAGTAGACAGTTTGATAATGAAATTTCAGTTTGTTCTCTTATGATTTTGAGAGTTACATTCATACTTGCTTGCCAAGGGTTTTTGAGCAATCTCGCGGGACGTCCTTAATTGTTCGTCCGACCTATCTACTTGAGTAATCACCTCAATTGGAGTCGTCGTTTTACCGCCTTTTGCCAAGTTGAGTCGTCCCTCTTGGTTCTAGGTTCCGCAAATCCAAACGGTTGAATAACCCCTTTAGATCCTTGGACAATCGTACTACGTGCCTCGAAACATATTGATCGAGGAGCGTATTAGTTGGCTTCAGAGTTGGTTAAGGTATCAATTCATTATATCCTTTATTCTTGTTCATCTAGTCTATCTATGGTTGTTATTTCCACTGCATTGTTGAAAAAATAAAAATAAAAAAAATAATTCTGTCCAAAGTAGTGTCACCAATCTGTCCGAAATTCACTTGCTAATTGCTTTGTCCGAACTTGGTTTCCTTTATGTTAAAATTCTGCCCGTAGTCTTGGTCTCATCGTTGCATTGAAAATCTGTCCGAAGTGTATTTTCCATTGGCGTAAAGTTTGTCCTTGTTCGTGTCGTTTCGTGAGTCTTAAATTTCTGTCCGTACTTGTGGCTTCGTGTGTTCTTGTTGCCTTGAGATTTCTGCCCGCGAATTGTATTTATCATTTGGCAGTAGGCATACAAACCTTTCAAACAAAATTCCATTGTTGTCGTGTGTTGCTGTCCAATCTTGTTCTTGAGTTATCCAACTTGTTTACTTGGTTTTCAAATATGAATTTTGGTGAAACTTGTTGGTAATTTGTGAATCTTGAGAGGTCCCACAAGGATCTTGAGTTTCTTGAATTTCTTGACCACAATTTTGAAGTTCTTGAAGTTCTTGAAAACCTCCTTGAAAGTTCTTGAAGAATCTTGGAGTTCTTGAAGGTTTCTTGTTGTGTGAATTGGCCGAAACAAATCTGAAAAATTAATCCCATTCGGCCAGGCTTGTGTTGTGTTAGTTCGTTGTAGGAAAAAAAAAGGGAGGAAAAAAAAAGGAAACAAAATAGAATCGAAAGAGAGAAAAAAAAGGAGGAAGAATCTGTCGGCAAAACAAAGAGAGGACAACCGAATTGTGTGGGAGGAAAATTCTGATTTGCGCAATACTACTTGGAGTAAATTTTGGAACCTTCTAAAAGTTGTTACAAGAAGAAAAGGGGTTTTTTTCCAAAAGGTTTTCCAAACCAATCAAATTTGCGCAATCCTTCATGGAGGGAATTTGGAAGTTTCTAAAAATTGTTTCAAGAAGAAAAAAAGGTTTTCTAAAGGTTTCCAAAACTAACTTGTTTCCAAATTCAATTAGGAAACTAAGTAAACAACTTGGGTAATTCTTTTGTTCCCCCTTGGGCACACTCCTACAAATTAGGAAGCTAGGGTTTCGTTGATTCCATTCACACTAGTGCCCTTCCTAAGTTCTGTCCGCACCTAGGCAGCCTCCTATTCGTCCACTTTTGTTTCCATTTTTATATCCAAGTCGTGTCTTTGTCTCTTGGTTACTCTGTGGAAAGTTTGGGTGACATTTGTGGACTTTGTGCGGCATTTCTCAACTACCTAAACCGACAGGTAGGGAATTTTGGTAAACTTATTTGAGTGCTCTGAGTGATACACGAGTGATGAGCACATACACACACTACAAGAAAATTGTTCATCAGTGACAACACAAAGTCATCACAGAACATACAAATATCGTCACAAATACCTTTTATTGACGACTTTTTGATCATCACAAAGTCGTCACTAAATCTCCGTCGGTAAAAGTAAACAGTGACGACATTTTAGGTCGTCAATAAAACACTTCCAGATTTTCTTCACTAATGACAACTATTTAGTGACGACAACCTGAAATGTCGTCACTAAATAGTTGTCATTAGTGACAACAATCCGGAAGTGTTTTATTGACGAATTGACCTTTTGTCAAAAATGCTCTACTTAAGGTCGTCACTAAAAAGCACCGAAAGTCATTGTATATAACTATTTTACGGACAACAATTGTCGTCACAAATGTAGCTTAGATTTAGTGACAGTCTCTGTTGTGCAAGGAGTTTTTATTTTCTATTTTGTGACAACTTTTTTTTGTCATTAGATAATTTCTCAATAGCTTAATAGTCATAATTTGGCCTGTAATCATTGCTAAATCATTGATTTTAAACAAACCAAACAAATAAACATGAACGATTGATAACCAAAAGTATTTACATTAGATTACATGGTAATAATATAGCATTCTCAAATGCCAAATTCAAGTGTACATTACCCAACTAATGCCTACAAAAATAACATTTGTCCAAAATATCACTTGTACATAAGGTACATTTACAAAAGCAATCACAGTTTAAGAAATTGAAAAACATCTAAATGAACCACTCCATGAGCAAAAAACAATTTTGTCTTCAACATTCTTCAACCATAACCATAGATATCTTCCAAAAGCTAGTATGAATAGCATTTATCTGTCATAAAAGAGTAAAAGAAGTAGGTAAGGGGAGGAGTACAATAATAAAGAACAAGTAATGAGACTTAGATTATTAAGACAAAAATTACAATTCATTAAGAACCTCATATAATTTGGGCTCACATATTACAACACTAGCAAGAAGTTAGAAATCACAGTCCAATCTATACAAATACAACACTGCATAAGCTCAACTAAAGAGCTCTCTAAAACAGTTTTTTTTTTTATTTTCTTTCTTCTTCTTTAAATAGCTCAACTTATTGAACAATTAAATTGGACTCCCACAGTAATTATTGTTTAATCTTTATGCTTTTGATTGTTTATATATTAAAACACAGAAAGCAACTTATTGTACGAGGTGTGAATACAGGAGGTACTAGCCCTCTTTGATTTTAGGAGTTTATGCTTCATAAATCATGAAGGAAACGATGCCTCTGTAGGATTAAACTGTACAAAGAGAATGAGCTATTTGCCTCACAATGTGAAAGTGAAGACCATCTAAACAGGTGAAACCAATCAAAGTTCACAAATGCCGCCTTTGCATTATATTCATTTCTTTCAAGTCACTACATAGGCAAAAAGAAGATTGCTATCCATGCATGGTCTGTCGCTTGTACTTGGAAATAATATACTATTGCAGATGAACAATCAGATTTTTACCTCTCTATTGATAAACTAACAGCACTATATACATGATACCTAGATATTTCCCAAAGAATAAGTTCAGATAACAATGATGCATAACATCAGCCCCAAAAAATGTTATTACACAACCATCAGCCCCATAACCATAACCATAAACTACACAACTATAACAAAAAAATAGTCCACAATGATGGATAACATCAGCCCCAAAAAATGTTATTACCAGCTATTATCAAAAAACAGTCCACAATGACCACAAGTTACCAAAAACTACACATCAGCCATAACCATAACCATAAACTACACAACCATAACAAAAAATAGTCCACAATGATGCATAACATCAGCCCCAAAAAATGCTATTACCAAAAAGCAGTCCATAGTGACCACAAGTTACCAAAAACTATAGATCAGCCATAACCATAACCATAAACTACACAACTATAACAAAAAATAGTCCACAATGATGCATAACATCAGCCCCAAAAAATGCTATTACCAACTATTACCACAAAACAGTCCACAGTGACCACAAGTTACCCAAAAACAGGTCACATCAGCCCCAAAAAATGCTATTATCAAAAACTCCCCATCAAAAGATACAAAGCACAGCTTTAAGAAAGAACAAAGGAGCATCCAAAACTTCAGGTTCCTAAAATTTCCTAAAGGTTTCTGGGCTCCGGCAGACCAAAGCTTTCTTTGCTCCCACAAAGCAAGCTCTTTCTGCTGCAACAATTGCAGCTCAAACCCAAACAGATTCAGCAGCCAAACCGACATTAACTTTCGTAAACTCATAATCAAAATGCCATGTTGTACATACAAGAGGATAAGAGCTAACAAAGTGAAAGTTTGCAAATTCTAATTCATTCAAAAGGTCTCCACCAGTTCTGAATTTACCTATGGGAGTTCATTTAACAAGTTAACACTCACATTTGGTCGGCATTATGAAAAGGAAAACAACAGTGAAAGTCTTGTTTCATGGTAAAGCAAGTCAAAATCTCTCAAACGGGCTCTTACGCAAAACTCCACAGAAACGTAAGAAAACAGTTACTTAAACAAGTGAACGAACAGGAGCACAACAGAAGGTAGCAGGCTTACTGATTGCTGTTTTAAATCGTAGCATACTCATATATGAGATTATTATCAAACAACAAACCAACCAAAAAGGAAATTCAAACCATTCCAGAAACTTCAACAATTCAAAAGATCAAAATTTTTATTGCTGCAATAGAGAATAGGGCTCTAATCTGTCTACATTGCTGCAGCAGGACAAGGAGCACCGTCCTTGTTGCAGCAACTCTCAGCTACTGGAATTGCTCGCATAACAGCGAGGGAATGGGAAAAGAGGACAGTGTGCCTTTAGTTCAAGGCTAATGACTTTCTAAACACAGCCGTGATAGCTGATATGTTCATAGTATCCCACTCCAGTTGCAAACGAAAACAAGATTATCAAATGAAACCACAACTTTAGCAATCCCAGAAAGAAAAGACTGCTGCAACAAGCCGATAACTTCGAGCTTGTCGCAGCGCATCCTTCGATTGGACTCCAAAGGCCCTAACAGACCCAGGTTATGCAAATAAGGACCAAAGATGTAGTCTTTGGCTTACCAGATTGAAGAAAGTTAAAACCTTTGGATCAAACAACAAACACAGCATCACATCAAACGCTATCTCAGCGACCGAAAGGCAAAAAAAGATAAAAAAAAAAGTACTGGAAACAGTTGCAACAAGCAAAAGGTTTCATCTTGTTGCAGGGGTTCTAACAAAACCATTAATCACTACCACAAGTAAAGGAATGGAACGTTGAAACAAGAAATTTATGTGATTTTTCTGATTTTGGCCTGTCAAAACATAAGAGGGCAACCATAAACATCCAACGAAAGACCTCATGGGTTCATCATAGACTGTACCAAGAACCTTAAAATCATAAGTATGGCAAGGCTACCTCGTCATCGTCAAACAGATAGATAAGAAGTAACATATCTGGACAGCAAAAAGGAAGCGGATTGGAAAGATCTTTAGCGGACAGCGTTGCCCTTCAACGATGATGGAAACCGATGATGGAAAGCGATGGTTTTCTCCTTCACTCGCTGCTTTCCCTTTCCTTTTGCTTAGAATTTCTCAGCCTTACTCTCGGCTCTCTCGGTTTCTCTTCTCAGTTTTTCCTTCTTGTTTCAGTCTTTTTCCTCTCAGCTCCAACACCTTGCTCCCCTGTGCTTCCTCGACATAAATAGAGGGGGCAAAAGATTGGAAAAAAAAAAGAGAAAAGAAAATGTAGTAGCATGGCTAACAATTTGACAGACGTTTAAGACTCGAATAGACAGCTTCTCAAACCTGATCGATGCACCAATCAAGCGGACTCCTCTTCGAAATAACGGACATCCAACTCAACGACCAATCACGCTTGTAGAAATGAACTTGAAACAAATCAGCCACAGGTTAGATGAATCGAGTCGAGCGGGGGGAGTTCCGAGTACAACATAGCTATGATAGCATCTAATAATCAAGAGCTGCTAAAAGATTTTGGGCAGAAATTTGCAAAAAATATTGTAGAATATTAGGGATTTGGAAAAATTGGGGAAAATGTATAGGAAAGAGAAAAACGAACCTTTCCAATGAAAACCTTGCCCTTTAATGCTGGACAGCCATGGTGATGCTAGTGAGAAGCCAGAGAACGGATTTGTTGTGTGGGTGAAAGTATCAGGTGCCGTGCAGAAGCTCTGTTTTGTGCTCAGTGCAGAAGCTTGTTTGTTTCAGCTCGGTGAAAGTTTGTGTTGCTCAAGTGTTCCGTTGCTTTAACTCAGACCAAGTGTTCCATTGCTTTTGTTTTCAGAATGTGTTCCGCTGCTTTGGTCTTTGCTTTGCTTTGGATATTGTTTTTGTTACGCGGCACTTTCACTATGATTATGATTTGATCAAAATTTTGACTTCACTCATTTTCCCTCCATTTGATACCAAAAATCATGTTTTTTTCAGGATTTGTAATATGGTTTGAACCATAGATTTTAATGCTATAATATTATTTTTTATTTTTTAGCAAAAAATAAAAATTTTCATCAACATAGGTGGCAAAATTTGTTAATTTCATATAATTGAAAATGTACTTTTATAATTTGCTAATATTTTATACTAATTTCTTATAATTGCAGCACTAAAGAACATCATGTAATTGAAAATAATTAAACTCAAATTATATGGTTATAACATAGTTTCAATAAAAATAATCATTTTCCCAACATTTGAGACCAATCATCATGCTTTTTTTTTATTTTTAATTTGGTTTGAAGCATAGATTTTATTGCTATAGTATTATTCTTTATTTTTTAGTACAAAAACACAAATTTTCATCAATATAGGTGGCAAAATTTGTTAATTACATATAAGTGAAAATATACTTTTATAATTTGCAAATATTTTAGCCCTGCAATTTTTTATAATTGCAGCACTAAAGTACATCATTAATTGAAAATAACGAAAGTCAAATTCTATGGTTATAATAGACTTTCATTAAAAATAATCAAATGCTATTAATAAGACATTATTGTTAAGTCAAAGTCAAAGAAAATTTAGTGATGACATAATGTTATCACTAATTTATTCAAGATTATAATGACAAGAAAAGTCGTCACTAATTAAATTGCTAGTTTTTAATATTGTCAATTGCTAGTTTTTAATACTTTTGTGAAAATATTGATAATGGTTGAGAAAATTTTGTTACGTACATTACTGCAAGTGATAAATGTACTTTTGTTCTTTTTCAAACATTTATTTTAATGTTTAATTTTGTTTAAAACTATTGTACTAGTATAGATTTGCAAGACAAAACTTAAGTTCTCAATAGTTAAAAAATTCATTACAGAAAAAACACAAAGTAGTAGTTGCAAAATGTGTATAAATTACAGATATTTTAATGTGTATAAATTACAGTTTATTTTAATGTTTCATTTTGTTTGAAACTATTTTACTAGTATAGATTTGAAAGACATAGATTTATGGGTAATTTCTTTTTTTTTTTTTTTGCTTTCACATATTTAATTTATGTTAAATACAAAACCTACCAGTTTCCCTTTCATAAACATTTATGTATCGAATCAAAGAGGCTCAGAAGAAAGATTCGATGGTACAAAAGTGGATAGAAAATGTGCAAAAAGGAAAATTTCATGATTTCAATTTGAATCTCGAATGAATTTTGAGATTTCGAAACCGTGTGATTGTGCCGAAGGATGAAGCGTTGAAAAAGAAAATTTTGGAGGAAACTCATCGATCCAAATATACGATTCATCTGGATAGTAGTAAGATGTATCAGGATTTAAGAGAGTTATATTGGTGGGATAACATGAAAAAGGAAATTGCTCAATATGTTCAAACTTGTCTCGTCTGCCTACAAGTTAAAGCCGAACATCAAAAACCCTCTAATTTGTTACAACCCCTCGAGATACTCGAATGGAAGTGAGAAAATATCACAATGAACTTTGTTTAGGGTTTGCCACAGACGCAGAGAGGCCATGATGCCGTTTGGGTAATCGTCGACTGGTTAATCAAATCGGCCCATTTCTTACCAGTGAACATGAAGTATTCTATGAAAAAGGTAGCTCAACTGTATATGGATGAAATTGTGAGATTGCATGGAATCCCAGTGAATATAGTCTCAGACAGGGATCCCCGATTCATGTCTCGATTTTGACAAAAGTTGCAAGAAGCCTTGAGGACCAAACTAAATCTTAGTACTACATACCATTTTCAGACCGATGGACAATCAGAAAGAACCATTCAAACTCTTGAAGATATGTTAAGGACATGTATCTTAGATTTTGGAGATAGTTGGGGCCAGCACATGATGTTGGTGGAGTTTGCCTATAATAATAGCTACCATTCATCTATTCAAATGGCTCCATATGATACTCTCTACGGAAGAAAGTGCCAATCACTGGTTTACTGGGATGAAATAGGGGAAAGAAAGATTTTAGATTCAACAACAGTGCCATGGATGGAGGATGCACATGAAAAGGTCAAACTAATATGCCAGAGACTTCAAACAACTCAAAGTTAGCAGAATATTTGTTCATGTAATGGAGGAAACTCACAAAGAGTTGGTACTTTATGGGCCATTTCTTTTTTTAAAAAAATTTAATTTATATTGAAAAGATAACCTGCCAGTTTTCGTTTTGTAAGAAATCAGTGTAACACTTTTTAAATTTTACTTACAAACATTTATAAATTTATCATAAATTATATGTTTGAGAGTAAAATGCCCATAAAAAGTTGGTACTTTGAATAGATAATGCTCATTTGCCCATAAACTACACTCCCTGAAGGCTATTTTGTTAATTACTTTGTAGTACTTTGTTATTCCTTTGCTAATACTACTTGGCATGTAGTACAAAGGATAAATCTGGTATAAATTTCTTATTCCATTGATAAAAAGACCTGCCTGCCTTATAACTATTGTAATGAAAGATATATCTTTAGAGTTTATAACAAATTATTACTTAAGTTTGAGAAAATTATAAAATATTTATGCATAGTTTATCAAGATACCATTCGCAATTTCCTAATAAAAAAATATGGGCTAAATTGTAAAAGTTAGGGTGCCATAATAGAAATAATAAAATTGGTGTATTACATATGGGGGTTAAATTGCAAAAGTTAGAGTGCCATAGTAGAATTAATGAAATTAGTGAATTACATATGGGGCTAAATTACAAAAGTTAGGGAGTAATAATAGAATTAAAGAAATCGATGTACTACATATGGGGCTGAATTGTAAAAGTTAAGGTATCATAATGGAATTAATGGAATTTTTTACAACATTTGGGGCTAAATCACAAAAGTTAGGGTGGCACAGTAGAATTAATGAAAGTGACTTAGAAATAAATACTTTAAACAGTGACGATTAATTCTTGTCACTAAATCCGAATCGGTAGAGTGACAGTGACAATATTAGAAGTTGTCACTATATAGATCATTTTAGTGACAACTTTTTCAAGGTCGTCACTGAAGACTTAGTTGCTTTGAGCAATTATGACAACTTTCCTTGTCGTCACTAAACAACTACTAAAAAATTAGAAGTTGTCACTAAAAAATGTTGTCACCAATGACCATATTTCTTGCAGTGTAGTTTGTGACGAAAATAACGGGTCGTCACTAAACATTTAGTTGCTTTGATGCAATTGTGACAACTTTAGGTGTCGCGACTAAAGAAGCTCCTTTTGTGACGACTTATTGTTATCACTAAAAAATGTTGTCACTAATAACTTTTTTTTTAGTGATCAGTGACGACAACAAAAAGTCGTCTGTAAATAGTCCAAGCAATAGTGATGATGTTCTTAATGTCGTCACTATTGTGTGTTCTAAACACTCCCGCACTCTTGCTAAATCTTGGCAGGAATTTACTAGTGACGACTTAGAAACAAATGAGTTGGCTCCCATTAGAGGTTTGTGACGAGTTAGAAAGTCGTCAATAAAGGATCCACTTTTGTGACAACCTTTTTTCGTCACAGAGAAAAGTTGTCACTGATGACCAATTTTCTTGTAGTGACGTGAGCTTGTGTGTCATGAGGAATCTCTTTTTCTTTGCTAACCATTTTGGCAGGTCACGTAATCATGCTTAGGGGAGTTGCTTCTTACTCGTACAACCAAGAATTCTTGGAGGATGAGCCTCTCAAGAGGAGGGGTTCCAAGCAACCTACTCCCAAGTACTCTAGTACCATGGAATCTAGTTCACACATGAGTTTCGTTCACTCCGGGAAGAGATGGAACGTTACCGTGCTTCGTGTGTATATGAAAGGTATAAATGAGATTGTGATGAGTATGAGAAGGAGCAAATAAGTTTGCGCCAAGCATCTAAATTGAGGTCCACCTCAAACAAATGAGATTCATCTAAGAAGTGTCTTGACAATCAAGACAAGAAGTTTGAGAATTCTCGAATTGAGGCAAAGTTTCGTGAATCAAAGGATGAATTCCGAAGTCGGACTAAAGCATTGGCTGATTCTATGATGGAAAGACTTAGCCAAGTGTTAGAGTCTCACTTAGAACAACTTAATCATGTGTCAACAGGTGGTAATAAAGGGAAAATTCATCCTAGTCCCTCGTTGATTGAAGATCCATATATGAATGAGTTGCAACCAAGCCATGAACATGGGCTAGACAATAAAAATCCAAACTCAAGTGCGATGAATGAACAATGGTCCGAGAAGAATGGAGTGGAAAAAGGCAAAAATAATTTGACCTTATTGATGAGTAAAGAGGAGGAGTTCGCCATGTTCGCAAAAGTTGAAAGTGTGGACGTTTTGTTTGCTAACAAGCTAACATGTGTTTTGTTTAGTACCTTTTCTTTTGTGCAGATTAAACAAAGTCAAGTAAAGTTGGTCATGGCATGTTCCATTTCCAAGTCACTTGGACACTTTGCGAGTTTCCATGGAATTTGTCTTCTAGGAGTTAAACCTCTTTGGTCTCAATTCATGAAACCATGTCAACTCAAACCTGTCCACATCATTGGAGGATTGATTCGAGCTTATCTTAAAGGGGGAATCCCATATTTCACTTCTTGTTCTTTACCTATGGTTCATTCATCATTTTTGGCTTATTTTGAGCATGTTACTCATCTTAAATCTTGTCGTTCCTATATAGATTTTGATGAGAAGTGTAGAGAACCCGCACTAGATTCTCAAGTTAAATCAAGTGGTGGAAGGCACATTGAAATGTCAAAGGGAGTTTTCACATTTAACTCTTGTTCTACACCTTCTTACCATTTAGTTAATGATATCCCATTGTTTCTTTATCCAATTTTTGGTTCAAAACAAACTGAAACTTATTTCATTTTTGCAGGTAGTAAAGCTGTCCGAAAATTTTCAGCTTTGACCAAAGAGTTGTAACTTGATTTTATGCTTGTTCCAGCTACATGTTGTGAAGAAGGACCGAATTATACCACCTTGTACAACCCGATTCAGGATTTTCTAGTTTCAATGAGCATCAATATGAAGATCCTTATCTTGAGTACGTGACAGGTAAGCTATTGCATAATTTTATACCTATGACTACTAACTATGTGATTTATTGTGTAGGTAATATCATGATAGACCATGTTCGAAAGCTAATTAAAGAGTTTTGGGTTGCAACTTGGGATTTTCGCAAACCTTATACACGTTCTTTCCTACCTTGGCAATGTTCTTGTTTGAGAGCCCCTTGAGGCTGGCCAAACAACATTTAACTTGGCTAGTGACCCTTCATTTCTTTCCAACGTGGTTGTCCTCTAAGCGTACCGTTGATTTGTGGCCAAATCACTTTCAAGAGGAGGGGAATGATGCAAACATGAACATCATCCTCCAAACTATTGAGTCAAATGAAGAGTGGTTGCAATCTGTTCCCCTTTCCGAGTACTCTACTGTCTCAACAACAATGCTTTCAAAGTCATGGACTTGAGCCCGTTCCTCGACGAGGATGATCCAGATTTGAGGACAAATTCTTCTCAAGTGGAAGGGACTGATGTCTGCACGGATGATTACCTTGAGTCAAGCTCGATTGATGATGCTCAAGTGAGAGTTGGAGACGGTTTTTAGATCATTAAAGGCTTGGAGAATGAAGATTCAACAATATACACCTTACTCCAAGTTGAAGAATCAAATAAAAGATAGTTGCTTAGAAGATCGAGGGCAATTCAGTCATTTAGTCACTATTTTCGTTATTTAATTTTGTAATGAAGTCGGCCAACCATAAAACTTGTCTTGGCCAAACCTTAGTTAGTAGTTTACTTAGTAGAATCGGCCCACAGGCCTAGCTTAGCCGAAGTTAGGGTTTTCCAAACCACTTTAGGTTTAGTTAAGTGAATCCAATTCACTTTATGTTGTCAAGTGTATGGCTATATATAGCCAAAGTTAGGGAACCTTCAGTAGACACTTTAATAATGAAATTTCAGTTTGTTCTCTTATGATTTTGAGAGTTACATTCATACTTGCTTGGCAAGGGTTTTTAAGCAATCTCGCGGAACGTCCTTAATTGTTCGTCCGACCTATCTACTTGAGTAACCACCTCAATTGGAGTCATCGTTTTACCGCCTTTTGCCAAGTTGAGTCGTCCCTTTTGGTTCTAGGTTCCGCCAATCCAAACGGTTGAGTAATTCCTCTAGATCCTTGGGCAATCGTGCTATGTGTCTCGAAACATGTTGATCGAGTAGCGTATCGCATATAGTCACATTGCGGCATAGAATTAGATATGAGAAATTGGTTGACAAAATTTATCAATATATGGGGGCCGATAGGGGGATATTCAAGTTGAATTTGTTTTTTTGCCAACCTTGTGGACGTACCTCTTATAAATGTTTTCGCTGTGGTGGATGATGAAATTCTGGACATATTGTGTGATCTATGGAATGAAATAGTTCCATATATAGTAGAACTGAATATCGAGAACGAGAAAATTGTCCAAATTCTTAGAGTTAGTATCATATTAATTCCACCAACAAGAAATGTTGGTCTGATGATGTCACTTATCCTTGCAAGCATGGATCCAACAAAGTTGCGATCCCATTCTAGTACAGTAGTTCTGGAAACAACATCGGCTTCCCAATATACCTAGGGAGATTTGGCCAGTGACTCATCAGGACCAAGGATCATAGTAAGGCCCAGGGGTAATGTTGAATATGCTTACGGTCTTGATTCGATTCAAAGTTTTGAAGATTCGGAATTCTAGTATCATTTGTTTTCTTATGGCTTTGAGTCCATCCCAGATCCAATTCATCCTAGAACAGCTGAAGATGAAGTATATATCAGTGGGCATGGCAAGCTCCCTGCTTCAGAGGGAGACAATAATCCAGAAATTGATACCGAAGATGTAAAAGAGTCTGAGTCACGAGATGTGTCTGCTAGCGCCTCAAATGGGGAGCATGAAACCTATGGATTATAAATGGATCTCGAGACCTAACAACCCTTTAATGGCAGCATAAATGCAAATACTGAGTGAGGAGATAATGCACGACACATTGCTTATGACAACCTCTTGTATGTTTTAATCAAATTGGCATTCTTCTCCGAGCATGGAAGCACAGACGATGATGACCTTACTGATGAAGGTGACTTGGAGCTCATTATCACATTCAGTGAGGAGAATAATAATATACTGCTACATATGAGATTTGAAAGCAAGCAACAACTTAGTAGGACTATTAGGATGTGATCCATTAATCATAATAAGGAATTCAAGATTATTAAGAGCAAAAGTAATATGTGGGTTGCCAAATGCAATTCTGCACTTGATAGGAGCACTACCACTGTAAACGCCTCATCGTATTCGATATGCGACTGGTGTGTTAGAACAATTAAAAAGAAGACTGATGTGGATATGGGTACGCAACAACTTCACCCTTGGGTCAAGGATCCTTTGGTCCACATTGGCAGTCCGATGACAAGATTAAGATCCAAGAGGGTGAAGGAAGCTTTGCGAGCCGATATCATTCACCATACAAGTAAGGAGCAAGCTAAGTTTGAAGATTTGATGGACCTTGAAGTTACATTGTTCACTTGTACGTTTGAAGTGAAGGAATGATCTCATACTTGTTAGTTTAGTTAGTAGTTGGTTTAAGACTGCCTAGTTTAGTAGTTGTTAGTCGTTGAGTATTTTATTACTTATTGGGCCTTATCGGGAAGTCTTAAAGAGCTGGCTCTTTATGCGGACCGAATTCCTATTCCAGGTTTATGTGAGCCGGATTTTGCCCTAGTTTTAACCTATAAAAAGGCATTTCTTGTATGAGTAAAGGGACAGAATATTATAACCAGAAATCGTGAGAAATTTTCCTTCGGGTTCTTAATCGAACTTACTCTTGAATTCATTGCTTAGGATTCAAATATGACTTTATCGATTAGTTTGTTTCCTAATCGTGGTGTCTCTTCATCCATCTTTATTTGCTTAAGGTTGTTGATTACCTTCGTGTGTCAAAGGTCTTGAGTTCATGAGAACAATCGAGTTCAATTTCCATTGGAAGAAAAGGTCTAACTCTGATATTACAAGGTTGGGAGGTTCTAGGAGGGTCATCCCCTAAGGTTGCCTTATCAGTTGGTCATCAGAGCATCAGGTTAATTCTCTTTCAATTGAAGTTGTTCATATCTTGTTAGTTTGTGTCTTTTGTCAAAAAAAAAAAACTGTAGCGATTACTGTTCATCGTTACTGTACCAAAATACTGTTCATCGTTACTGTAGCGTACTGTTCACATTACTGTTCATCTGAGTCAAAAAAAATCTGTTTGGGTGTTGTCTTTTTGTGTTTTCTTTCCAAGTTGTTGAGTCTGTTATACTTGTGTTTGGATTGTTAGGGTTTAAAGACAAAAACAAAGAAGAGTCACGTACCTTATATTGTTTTAGTGTCCAAGTTACTAGAGTATTTCTGGAATTTTCTTTTGAGTATTGCTGAAATTATGTTTTGCCTATTTCTTGAATATTGGTTGTTGTTCTTGCAAACCCTAAACACCACAACGCAATTTGGGGAAGTTCTTGAGCTTCTTGAACAAATTCTTGAAGTTCTTGGACCACCAAGTCTTATTTTGAAAGTTCTTGAACAATAAATCAAGAACTAGAGCCTTCTTAGAATTTGCATAACCTTTCATCCGTTTTCTTGAACTTGTTGGTGTGACCTAAATTTGTGTTCTTTGAAGAGCCGAAGCAAAAAAAAAAAAAAAAAACTAAGAGAAGGAATCGGCTCTCATACAAAGGAAATCAAGTTTTCCAAATCTTGAGTTTCCAATTCTTGATTGGTTTCCAATTCTTGATTAGTTTCCAAATCTTGATTAGTTTCCCAAAACTTGAGTCTCTAAATCTTGATTGGTTTCCAATTCTTGAGTCTCCAATCTTAACTGAATTCCAACGATCCCAAACGACCTAACCAACCCCAAACACCTCCAAATCAGTTTCCAAAATCAAACCTAAACCGCCACAAACACCTTAGCCAAACCGCCTTTAAATTCTTGAATTTCTAAAATCGGTTGAGCTAGTCTTTGCGAGCCGATTTGACTGACATTTGAGGACTGGTTCGTACATTATTTGAGCACCCCAAAAGCACCACTTACCCTCTAAAATATTGACCAGAAACTCAGCAAAAAACAGCAGTTCAAAAAAAAAATTCTAGTTTCGGGTAGAGTTTTTCTAAGATTTGCAAAATTCTGCTTTGTGTCTTGTTACTTGCTTATAGGGCAATTAATTCTGAAATTTTTGAGAGTTTGAGTTGTTTTAAGAACTTCGAGAAGGAAAATTGAGAGTGAGTGTGTTTCCTTGAGTGATACACGAGTGCTTGTAAGGTAGACTAGGATACACTTGTTTTACAGATTGGACAATATGTCTCAAGAGGGGTACATGCCTAAGCCGTCTGAGACCGACATGTCGCTCAAACTGGTGCTCCAAGCTCTTCAAAAACAAGCGAAGAGACATGAAGTTGTGATGACACAAATATCCGACAGGTTGGCTTCCATTGAGATGCGAGGTACCGGAGATACACACAATAGGGTTTCAAGTGTTCAGAATGCTGATCATGATGCGGATGATGAGGGATATCATTCTAACATCTCATTTCGATCAAGGGAAAGCCAAAGGGGAGCGAGGAAACACAAACATAAACCCCAGTAAGAGAACGAATCTCTTAAGAGGAGGGGTTCCATGCAATCTACCTCTTTAAAGCCGGTTTATACAAGAGGTGAAAGAAGGTTCATTCAACATTTTCTAGGCCTAAACCTAGAGTTGAATCACCTCATGAGGAGTCATGTTGGGAGACATATTAACGTCTTCTACACCAAAAACAAATGGAGTCAAATGGATGCTATCAAAGTGAGTTTTCTAAGAAGGAGGTAGCTGAACCTATTCCCAACAAAGGAGTATCTCATCCTATTGAACCATTTGTTGAGGAGGTTGATAATGAGAAAACAATCAAGGGCGTTAAGCTAGATAAAAAGATGGAAAAATCTGATGAGATGAGTGGTAAAAAGGAAAAAAAAAAAAAGAGAAAGTGAGCCAAATTTGAGCAAAAATGTGAGGGTTTATTTTTTTCTAACGAACTTACCTTTTAAACAAAGTCAAGTGAAGTTAGTCATGCCATGCTCCATTCCAAAGTCACTTGTACAGTTCACTAGTTTCCATGGAGTTTGTCTTTTAGGAATTAAATCTATTTGGGAACACCTCATGGAACAATTTCAATTCAAATTTGTCCATTCTAAAGGGGAACCAATTCAAACCAACCATGAAGGGAGAATTCCAAACTTTGACTCTCATTTGCTACCTATGGTTCATTCATCATCTTTACCTTCTTTCGAGTATAATTTCCATCCTAACATTTGTATTTCTTATGAAGATTTTGAAAGAAAGTGTAAACGGCTAGCAATGCCTTCTTAAGTTGAATCAATTGGTGAAAGGAATAATGAAGTGGCAAAGGGAGTTTTAACACTTAAAACTTGTTCTATACCTTCTTACCATTTAGTTAATGATGTACCATTACTTCTTTACCCAATTTCTAATTTGTTTCAAGTTGAAGTTTATTTTGTTTTTGTAGGTTGTAAAACTGTCCACAATTTTCCAGTTTTGATTCAAGACTTACAACCTGATTTTGTGCTTATTCCAACTAAAGGTGGTGATCTTTCATGCTTATTCACTCCGCCAAAAGCTGGTGGCCAAGTGCTCAATTTGTCAACTTCAACTTGTGCTAGTTCGAGTAACCCTCATGAAGTGGAATTCTATTGTATGCTACCTTATATTAGAGAGTTTTCGATTGCCACTTGAGATTTTAACATGCCTTACACAAGTTCTTTCCTATCTTGGCGCATGTCCTTGTTTGAGAACTTTCCGAAACTGACCAAACGACATGCAACATGGCTCGTAGTCATTCATCTATTTCCAACATTACTGTTCTTTAAGCGCACCGTCGATTTGTGGACAAATCACTTTCAATAGGAGACTTTAAAGATTCGAGGACGAATCTTTTCGAGGAAAGAGGGAATGATGTGGATATGGGTGCGCAACAACTTCAACCTTGGGTCAAGAATCTTTTGGTCCACATTGGCAGTCCGATGACAAGATTAAGATCCAAGAGAGTGAAGGAAGTTTTGCGAGCCGATATCATTCACCATACAAGTAAGGAGTAAGCTAAGTTTGAAGATTTGATGGACCATGAAGTTACTTTGTTCACTTGTACGTTTGAAGTGAAGAAATGATCTCATACTTGTTAGCTTAGTTAGTAGTTGTTTTAAGACTGTCTAGTTTAGTAGTTATTAGTCGTTGAGTATTTTATTACTTATTGGGCCTTATCGGGAAGTCTTAAAGAGCTGGCTCTTTATGCGGACCGAATTCTTATTCCAGGTTTATGTGGGCCGGATTTTGCCCTAGTTTTAGCCTATAAAAAGGCACCTCTTGTATGAGTAAAGGGACAGAATATTACAACCAGAAATCGTGAGAAATTTTCCTTCAGGTTCTTAATCGAACTTACTCTTGAATTCATTGCTTAGGATTCAAATATGACTTTATCGATTAGTTTGTTCCCTAATCGTAGTGTCTTTTCATCCATCTTTATTTACTTAAGGTTGTTGATTACCTTCGTGTGTCAAAGGTCTTGAGTTCATGAGAACAATCGAGTTCAATTTTCATTGGGAAAAAAGGTCCAACGCTGATATTACAAGGTTGGGAGGTTCTAGGAGGGTCATCCCCTAGGGTTGCCTTATCAAAGACTCATGGATTGTGGTAAATAACCAAATGAGTCAATGACCATAACTATCTAGGTGACTTAGTAAGTAACAGCAATACAACCCTCGCTTCTTTAGTGATTGCTAAGCACATAATTCGTAGCATTGAAGATAATTCTGGATTTAAAGTAAAAAACATAATAAGTTATGTTAAGAAAATTTTGAAGGTGAATCTTTCTTAGAAAAAAAATCTGGTACTTCATTCGAACTATACAGATCATGTCATGACATTTAAGTTTATATTTTGGACTTTTGGATCGGCTATTGATGCCTTTTACATGTGTAGGCCAGTTATATATGTTAATGACACTCATTTACATGGTGAATACAAGGTCAAACTACTTGTAGTTATGCAAGATGTGAATAATAAAATAATTCTAATTGCTTATGCCATAGTCGATGAGGAGACTATTTCCAGTTGATCATGGTTCATGGAGCAATTTAGATATCATGTGGTCCATGATCGGTATCCTATTGGTATAATTTTCGTTCGTCATAATGATATCATATTCATGCCATAATGGAGTTTAACTACTAAAATGAACCTTTGGCTTTTCATAAGTTTTACCTACAACATGTTAAGAGTAATTTGATGACATATTTCAAAGGTACGCACCTTAAAAGGTTATGTTGGTCAATGAGAAAAACTAAACATTTGCACAAGTGGCGGGAGTTCAAGCGAGAACTAAGAAGCAGGTTTTTAGATACATGGATTTATCTGTCTGACATTTGACTCAAAATTTGTGGTTGATACATGACGGTGGGCATTGTTGGGGTATTCTTACCACTAACATATCCGAAAGTTATAACAATATATTTAGAGGGGCACGTTATTTGTCAATTCATATTTGTATTGATATGACATTTCATCAGACAGTTGAGTTATTTAAAACAAGGAGGAAAGATGCTAGACATTATTGTAATCCTTTTTTCCCAAACATATGGCGTCGATTTAAGAATTCTGATCAGAAAGTGGGATTCCACAGGATTGTGGAGTTTGATAGCTCATTAGAGGTATACAAGATTATTACAGGCTAATGTATGGATGACAAATAGGATAATACACAAACGATAAAGTATTTTGATAAAACATACTCCTATAGCTAGTGACAGCAATATAGGCTTCCTTGTTCACATGTCATGGCAGTGTCCAGAAATCGAGCGAACAATTCAGAATTGCTTGTGGATTCCAAGTTTATAAAAAGGAGATGGTCAGTGTAGTGTTTACGAAGGTTTAATCCTTTATGCATCCGGATACTTGGCTCTATACTGATTGTGAGCTATAGGCAGATAGAAATAAATATATTACATGTTGGGTAGAACGGGTACGAGTTAGAAGTATTTGAAATGAGATGGATGAGAGTAGGGGTGGGCACAATTTGAGTACCCGCCCCGAGTGGCAAATGGCTAACCCGACCCTAATATATTGGGTCACTATTTTTTTTACTCTAATCTACTCCGCTTGTCCTTGAGTACCCGAAAAATAGGGGCAGGTCATAGGGTACCCGCCCCTAATACCAATTAAAAAAAAACAGCTTACTAAGAAACTTCTTAACCTTCATGATTTCTTAACCAAAATTATAAAAATATCCAGTAATATATAACCAAGTTTGGTATCTGTAACTTATAATAACAACATTTGTCATCTACCTATCATACCATTTTGAAGACATGCAAAAATACACCAAAGATTGAAATAACCTGACACTTACATCTTAGAAGATAAAGTAGTCATACAAGATACAAGTCTGAATCAAAGGTTGCGTGTTTGTGGCATAGAATTAAGGAATGCATCAGCCAAGACAACAATACCAATAGTTTCATCACCAATTTCATAATATTGACTACGAGATAATTCAACCATCAGTTTTGGAATTTGAATGTCAACAAATACAATAAAATTTCAAGAAAAACTACAATCTCTAAAATGTTTCAACAACCTCAAAAGTATTTCAAGAACAAATTTTTAAACTGAAAATATAAATTAAAACATTGAATATCAATAGAAAAGGTTCATCCTTCTACAATTTTCAATTAAGGAGCACAAGTAACTCTTAAAATCATCAATTTTCAATATTAATAATAGAATGCTCCTTTGTCAAACCTGAAAAAAAAATTTCAAAAATAAAAGCAACCAAGAAACATATTGGCACAAGTTGAAACTCAAATGAAAATTTTCAATGCAATGATAACAATATATGAAAAGTATTACCCGATTCCATTTCTTCTAGTTCAGTTATACTTTCTTCCAAATCAATTGGTTGATTACCCTTGCGAAGCCAATCTTGTCCACAAATTATAGCCTCCACCATTCTTAGAGTTAAAGAGTTTCGAAAAGAATCCAACACACCGCTTTCCGTACTCAAAACAGACTCTAATGCAACAATAGACACCGGAATAGCTAATACATCTCTAGCAATTGTAGCAAGAACTTGAAACCTATGAGCATTATCTCTCCATCAATCCAATATGAGCATTATCTAGCAATTGGCTGGCACAACAGCAGGTTTCTATGGATGAGTCTTGTATCAAAAAATGACCTCAATTGGAAGAATCATCTACGTATCCATACCTACTGCTGGCTAATACTTCACACCAACATACTCCAATTTTATACGTAAATGTGCATAAGGGAAACACACAACATTAAAATTGTAGATGTTTCTCAAGACACCAAAATCTATAATAACAATTTATTTAAATCCTACACGATACGATTGCTTGATTATACTGTTATGACCTGTGATAGCACTCACTCGGTGAGAGCGCAAGCAGTCATATAGCACTTAAATATCGATTTTGTAGTGCAAGCACTCACTTGGGATGATAGGATGTTCATGAAAATGGAACTGTACAAGGAGAAGCATCTCCTCTTGTTATTCTCTGAGGTGGTCTGTGGAGTTGCATCTTCTTTAGGCTGTCAAAAGTGCAAAACATCCCTATTTGTACTAAACATATCATTGTGCAGTTCATATCAATGTATTGTATATAGTTTCAGTGGTATACTATTATAGTTCTATCCCCCACATTTCTTTTCTAGTACTTCTTTTTGCCATGCTTATCAATCCAACTCTGTATTTTCTTTTTTCTATTATTGATGATGCATTTCTTTATGCCCTTTTCTTTGATGCACAGAGCAGAACCAATTTCAGCATTGTCACCATTCTCGGCAGCATTATATAATGTTGTTGTGACACCTTCATTTGAACTTGTGCAGGATAACAAAATGTGTTCAATCTTCTTATTAAGCTTGACAATACCATTGACAAGTAGTGTTGTTGCCTTCAAACAGCTTGCTGCTTTTGTAGCAACCTTGATCATGTTTGGGCAAAATAATCTGTATTGCTGTAACATTTCAGTTCTGGTTCTTTGTGACTTTCTAGTCCTTTACCGTCAATTAGCATGCCATTCCTAGAACTGCGTGTCCATGTTTTAAGAATGTATACATTTCAGATTTTCTTCACATCCATAGTATGGAGGACTTTGAAAGCATGGAAACACAAAATTTCAATCGATTGGAACTTGTTGCAGCTGTAAAATAGGTCATTCGTACAAGAGTTATATGTGACTAACCAATAATAATCCCTCTTGCATTTGCTGACTGAGTACACAACACCCTCTTTACTTATTACTTTTTTGCTCAGCAACTAAAGCGCTCGACTCGTCGTATTCGTTATGGAACTCAGCCTGGTTGCGTTGTAAATGGATGCAGCCTGTTTCAACATCGATGACTTTTTCAAGCCAAGCGTTGGCAACTTCTATCTTGCCTCATACTCTATAGTGGCCTTCTTCTGCAGCC
This sequence comes from Coffea arabica, assembly GCF_036785885.1. Taxonomy (NCBI): domain Eukaryota; kingdom Viridiplantae; phylum Streptophyta; class Magnoliopsida; order Gentianales; family Rubiaceae; genus Coffea; species Coffea arabica. The sequence goes on from NC_092313.1 coordinate 32,894,204, forward strand.
TCTTCTCCACCACATTGTTAAAGTGAGTAAAGAATTTTAAGAGATCATGGTTAGCTTTCAAATGGGTTTTAATTTCAGCATTGGAATTCTCAGGAATTCTCACTTAGTTGTGTGTTTCGCATTCCTGCAGTCCACTCTTTCATTGTATAGCATCTTGCCCATTTTTCTATCAAATCGAACAAACCTGTTAGCCAACTGTTGTGCTCAACCTTGTGCTCAACAAGCATAGCATACCATGCACTGCTGAATTCGTTTTCATCTTCTATCTTGTGCATGTAGTACATGAACAGTTTCAAAGCAGCGACTTGATTTTGAAGTGATTTCCTAGGTGTTTCACAAAATTCTACTAAATATGAAAGATGTATTGTCCATGATGGGTTTCTTGCATAAGTTGTGCAACGATTGCAGCAATAGTAGGGTCTTGATCTGTGAGTATCATCCTCAGATTATTATTTGACATTGCATTAAGGAATGTCTAGAACAACCATGTAAATGACTCTATAGTCTCATCATACAAGATGGCCACACCAAAAACAACCATGTGGCGATGATGGTTGAAGCTAATAAACACTTCGAGTGCCCTGTAGTTCTTGTTAGTCCCATAGGTTGTGTCAAATGTAATGACATCCCCGAAGCATGAATAATCAACTCTCATCCTTGCATCTATCTAAAATACATTTATCACCACTTTCTCACAATCCATTTGCAAGAAATATACAAATAAAGGATTCAAGGCAAGCTCCTGTGTGAAATACCACGTCAAACTCCCGGTCTCACCATAGTTTAGGCTCGTTTGCATCGGAATCCTTGAGTGCCTCTTGATATCCTCCTGCATGCATACAAGGTTCTGTCTTCCATTAGCTTGTTTAGTCATGAAATCATAAGATTTTTTCAGAGATAACCCAGAATCCTCCGCAATTTTAGCCTCAATCCCTTATGCTTTAGTCACTTTTCTTCTAGAAACAATCAAATGACGACATTTTGGTAGGTGTAATCCATGATTATGTTCGCTAACAAAGTGCAACACCCTATACCACTTGTTTTCCCTATTTTGGACAATACCCATTTTTGCCCCACAACCAATCTTTGTATATGCATGAGGCCTTTTAGTTTTCGAGTCTCTCTTGTCCAGTCACCTGCTACCTTCCTTTGTGCAGGTGAATTGTCTTGAAGTAATAAAGTCATTCTTGTCTTTGTTGTCATATTCTTTTCGCACACTAAACCCCGTCATTGCAGCATAAGAATTATAGCAATTGTAGGCATCAAGTTCAAAGTCAAACTCCATTCCAACACTCAAAATGTTGTAGTTGAAGAGCTACTATCCATTATCCTCCACGACCTCCATCTCCTTGAATTTCATATAAAAAATACTATTACATTAGTGATGGTTTTACAATACACCTTAAAATTCAGCAATCTCTTCAGCAAGAATGCTACTGCATTAGATTTCCCATAATTGTTTGCAACGCTTCAAATTAGTTACACACACCAATTGTTTCTTTACGCCAAGGCATAACATAACACAAACTTACCAATTCAGTCTTTTATTAACTCCATAACAAACAAAACTCATCACAAGATTCACAACTTACGCAGTAGTTGAACCACCATTATCATTCATTAGTTTTTTTGCTTGTACAGGATTTACTTCATCTTGGTTACCCATTTTTCTATTACGGCGAATTTTCTACGTAAGTACATCCACATGTGCACATGCCACGGCTTTTATATTTTTAGCTTTTCCCTGACTTTTAAGATAATGACGGCAAGTGAAGGCTTTCCTTGTTGAGTGAACATAGTCTTCATCATTCACAATTAAGAGATGTACTGGCATGGTCAATCCAACATGATTGTTCAATACATTTGTGTATTTAATGACCCCAACCTAGAAATTCTATGTTTTCATGTATAGTTCTCTACTTAAATACTGTCAATGCGAATCTCGCGCCGTACAAAAAACAAGCTAGAGGTGTTCCCCCACCAACATTTGTTCTTATTACTACAAACTCTTCCATGTGGGTGTCCAACATATTAAAGGATTCAATGCCTACCTTTGTTTTCAGCACCACGTTTGTTGTTGAATCTCTGGAGATGAGTTGATTTCCTCGCTGCTCTTCTGTATAGCAAAACTTGTTTTGGTGCGGTCGCTGCATCCCCTATTGGATACCCCTTGTTCCTGCAATTGGAATTTGATCCTTTTTGCCACAATTCTTCTACTTTTGAGGTGGACGAATAGAGGAAAGTAGCACATGAAAAAGAAGGGGAGAACACTAGTAAATGGGCGCTAAAACACTTTTTTTTTAAAACTTGAATTATTTCATTATTCGTCCCAAAATCTGACCGCAGCATTTTTTCCTCTCGGCAAATTTAAGAATTTCTTCACCTCCTAACTTGGATTTGCTTAACAGAGATGAACTAATGGAACTGGTCAAAATTGCAGCATTTTGCTTTTTTTTTTTTGTCTCAAAACGACGTCATTGGTAAATCCAATTAAAACACCATCATTTTGTTAAATTGCGCGAAATGGCACTTGCGAGGCCCCGTGCGCTCTTACTTCCCGCTCAAGTTGCATGAAGGCTGGAGGAGGAAATTTAATTAGGGGTGCAATTGGGCTTTTTGAGTCTAGGCTTTAGCAAGCTTAAGTTCGATTCACAAATTATATAGATTTTCGGGTTTCAAACTTTTAGGTTTCGGGCTAATATTAAAAGGCTCAATCTCATTTCACGCTGTTATATGAGTTTTGGATTCAAATTGGGCTTGATCCAAATTCATAATTAATTACATGATTATATATAATATATATTTTATAGGAATAATTCATAAATCTCCCCTAAGGTTTAGGACAATTTCACTGAACTTTCTTAATATTTCAAAAACACTTACCTCCCTTGATTTCACATTTTTTGTAACTAAACCTTAGACTTGACCAAAAAATTTAAATGAATACTCTAAAATTCCCTCAGTTTATAAAGTTTATATTACTTTTCAAAATAATTGTAAAATATATAGCACAAATATAAAGAAGAAGTATCACATCTTCAATACCTATATTTATTATTTAATAAACAATTATTACAACAGTTTTTATTGTGTTGATAGACTACTGTACATGGTGCTTTGTTGGGGATATGTATTCTTTTTAAATTGGAGAAGAAAGTATTGTGATAATCCAAATTCTTTTAGAGTTTTTGAATTTTAAAATTGTTGGAAAAGTTTACTAGTAGTTTTGGATAGTTTCTTTTTAAGTTATTCTTGCAAATGGAACTTAATAGCTAAAATGGATAAAATGTTCATTGATTTACAAAATCAGAAACTTAGTTCATTAATTATCATGTGAATATATAAACTCACATTTATTGTCCTCCGCATTTGGAAACTTTTCTAAATTAATTTCACTCTTACCAAAATATTAATACTTGAACCAATCTTAACTGAATCGAGCATACCATATAAACAATTGTTTTGGAATATTAAATTCAGAGATTTAATATTCTATGCATTAACCAAAAGTTGGATAAATTTTCAAGCATTTGGAATTTTGGAAAGGCACCTAGAAAAACAAAAATAGTGAAAAAAAATTCTATAGAGTTGGATTCAAACAACATCAAGTTTAAGAGCATCTTGGCACCTTTATTTTTTTCTTATTTTATTAGAACTTAGTACTTTAAAAGACAAACCTTGTCATTGCTATAACAAAAATTGATTGATTCTCCAATTTACATACCAAATTATATGAGTTCATCAATAATACCACCAAGAATAAACAAGATGACCATTTTACATTATAAAAACTTTTCATGGGAATATCCCATATTTTCAACTAGAGGCATCTAAATATAGATCTTATTACTTTCTTAGGAGTGGTAATCATTTTTTTTTTAATAAGTGGAGATGGTTTAAGAGGACATGTAACACCTTTTTTTTTGGTAAAATTAGTGAAAGAATTTGTAACTTTCATTGCAAAAATGGTAAGTAACTTTTTGCAATGACGAGGTAATTCTCATAAGATATTAAAGCTTACTGTTTTTATGGCTAAATTTACCAATTTTATTGTCAAATTACTACTTTATCTCCTTACCTTATTTTTCTAGTTTCTAGGACTTGGAAACCTAAATGACCGTAACAAAATGGTCGCTAAAAGTACTAATCTAGACAGTGGGGATCGCTTATAACCAACTCTTCCAGTATTTTATCATTAAAATATTCAAAAGTGAGTGATGATAAGTCACCACAGCATTATCCCATTAAATTACTGAATTGTTAAGTACTAAATTTGATAAATTTAAGTATATATCCACATCAAGTAATAAATGAATAACTTATCATTTATTTTTTGAAACAAGTTTTGTCTAAAAAATTTAATGCTACTTAATTAATTCACATGTTCTAGTTTTCATTATCAAACACGTCTGAACATGTTAATTAAGATCTAAATCGATTAAATTTAAATGCTGAATTGGAATATCAAAGAAGACCTATGTTGGTCATTTTTAAAGGCCCACATGCCCTACACGTAACCAATTCCATCAGAATTTTTTAAATTTTCTGTTTTGAGTTCTAGATTGGCAAGAATGAGGGATTAAATTGTTAAAGTTGATTGATAAGAGACCACATTTGCCAAGACCCTAAAATAGGCACCAAAATGGTCGTTTTCCCAATTTCCTTTCTCTGCGACTTGTTTGCTGCTACATAATTGCATTCACAATAATACTACCAACACTATTCCTTGGCAAGGTAAGTACGTAATTGAATTTTCAATGCTCGAGATAGAGAAGCTGCTTGTATCGATGGTTTTATTGCAAGCCATATATGGGGTGAATTCTTAGTTTATGATGAAAAAAAAAAGGAATTCTACAACGAGGACGTTTCTTGGAGAGTGTTCTACAAATAGGGTGTTCGCATTCCGGGAATGCGAGCTCACCTACCTCGCATTCCTAAAATGCGAGCTAATGCGAGCTCATTGAGCTCATGCGACCCATATGGTTTCAAGAGTTCTCTAACTTCTCAGTTAACATAGAGCTGCATATAAAAGAAGACCAGAAGATGACCTCATCAAGTCCCATTTCACTCTTCACTGACACGCGCAAGGCTCCATCAGGTCCCATTTTCCGATATTTAGCCAGCTCATAGTCATCACAATTAACATCTTCTGTAACGTAGACAACAGGAGGTTCTTCCAGCAAATCACATTTGGACAAAACATCAAGCCAAAGATGGTTGCTAAACCTTTCCCTTATTTCCTTATAGATGACAAACTGCATAAGCAAATATGATGAAAACAAATAACTTTACCATGTAAATATAGAGGGCTATGCTACACTACAGAACACACACAGAGAAATGTGAGATCTGCGTCAAAACTTTATTCATGTAGACGTAAGTTTTTGAACTTCGTACCCTGCTACAAAAACTAAATACAATTCAATAATTGTACTCCCAAATACATAAAAATGAACAAAAGTTAAACACTATATTGACCCCCTAATGTTGTTCTGAAATGTCTGAAATACATGCTGCACGTTTAAACAGAGTAGTTGGACGTCCATATTCGCAAACAGCATATCAACATTTGCATATATGATAAGACTCTAATGCTTCATAACCAAAGAAATATAATGCCCCTTGTTTTTCATCTACTGGATCACTGAGCTCGCATTTCACGAATGCGAAGACCCCGGACGGAACCCCTTGCCAAAACCACCCCTTTTGTAGAATTTTTTTAAAATTCATCACAAAATTAGAAATTTCTCGCCATATATGCCTACCAGATTACCATAATCAGGCTACTGAAGATTTTTATGATATTAGGGAGATGTTTCAAGCTGGGGCAAAAACTTTGGCAGGGCAAACATTGTAAACAATAATTGACTTGAGGTAAGCTTTATGTGTATCAGTATAGTGGAAATACAAATCAAAGTTCAATGAAGTTATCTTCTTTTCGGGTGCGTGAGTTGCTCTATTCTTAAATGTAAACATGTAGTTGAGGATCTTGAATTTGAATTCCTGATCAGTAAAATTAGTGTTCTTGATCAGTTAAGCTGCCTAAAACGAAAGGCGATCTGTTCCAGCAAAAGAGAAATCCAAGACAATCCAGGGAAATTGTGTATTTCCAATACCAATTAATACCAATCACTTAGTAGGCCTCTGTCGAATGAGAAGGGTTTCCAGTTAGTTGACAGTACTGTATGCTGGGTAGGACAATTGACCCATATACCATAGCCTTTCAGGCTCTCAGTTTGAGTTGTACAAATTTGCATGTTCCTGTCATGTTTTAGTGCAACTGAAACCCTTGTCATATAAAGCTGCTTCAAAATAAATGATCCAATCCATATAGAATTTACTGGCATACTTAAAACAGATCCTAGCACTACCCTTTGGTGCAGTTCGTGCACAGTTACTAAATACATTGTGCATAACTTGAACAGAGAACCCCATAAGCGCAAAATGATCAAAGACAATGAGGCGTGGGAAGACGGAGGCGTGGGAAGACGAAGTCGTGCAAGTAAGAATCAGAAAAAGAATAAATGATGCAAGGATTTTACTAGTCATCACTGATCAGAGGCTTTCGATGTCGAAGAGACAAAGATTTCATTTACAACTTCATTTATCTCATCAGGTTTGATGGTTCTTCCCTTGAGGAAATTGGAGTACCAGTGTGCTGAGAGCTTTGGGTATCTTTTCAATTGCTTGTCGTCCAAATCAACGTAGTACAGGCCGAAGCTGGTTGTATAGCCGCCTATTGGCTCGAAACCATCTAGCAAAGACCAGAGGAAGTACCCTTTTGTATTTGATCCATTTCTTCCCAACATTTCAAGATTCAAAAAAAAAAAGAGGAGGTCAGAAAAGTCGACATTTAAAATGGTGAGAAAAGTCATTTCAGAAATAATTTCAGTGATACAGTAACCTTATGCATTTAGTCTAAAAAGTTGAGCAGAACATTCCTTGCTGCATGGCTTCGATGACCAATTTTTGGCAGAATAATTTGTGAAATAGTTAATGAAGAAATTGAAATCTCAAAACATGGGGAATATGTAAAATTTAGCTCATACAAATAGCAGTAAACACGCAGTTGAAGCGACCCTAATTCAATGTTGCACATGCTTACTTTATGGCATCAAGCAAGGTCCTGATATATGAATACATATATTTCACCCTTGATGTGTCGTTTAGTGTTCCATTGCGCTCAGTTCCTTTACCTGTCAAAAACAGTCAAGCCACGAGAATCTGAAACTATTTGCAATCATATTGAACAAGAAAAGAGCAAGAGAAATAAGCTAGATAGTTGCAAACATCTGCTGATTATAAATTCATCAGATGAGAATGCATTTGTGGCAGAGCTCAGCCGGCCAAAAAAGTTGCACAAAGTACAAGAGCACCCTAAACTTAATGCTAGAAACTTAGAGAGCTAAAACCATGCATATATATCCACGAAGAGGAACAAATCCAAAAGGAAATGATAATTCTCAAGCAATATATTTTTAGTGGTGGTATAATTAGGTTCGCAGGTTAAGTGATCAATTCATTTCTCTTTTTTGGTGAAATGACAGATGTAGTACCAATAATGTCTATCGGAGGTAAGCATTTGTCAGAATCAGGTCACTAGTACAGAAACATTTGGAAAATGACCAGAAAAGATACAGGTTAATGCATCCAAGCAAAGGCAGATATGCGTGAGAGAGAGACAGAGAAAGAACCATTTTCATGGACATAAGTAGGTGGATTGGCATATACATTCCTGAGATACTCCAGAATTCCGGATAGACTGGATGATGTATCATCATTCTGTCCCAAACACGATGGTAATTAACACGGGACCGAAAATGAAGAACAGAATATCTTGAAGTAAAACTGTTAATCCCAACCTGATTTTCTGATGCATCTTCTGGCTCAACTAAAGAAAAACAGAAAGATACAGTAATAAGTAAATTTAATCACAATATCTATAGGGAAACAAAAGTCAACATAGAGATATAGATTTTTGAAAGAAGGAGAAGCACTTAGAATTCGGAGTTGAATCCAAGGTTGTAAACTAGTTCTCATAGAACTAATAAACAAGGCTTTGCAAAAGGATTTGATCAGTTGATTCCAGCAAGGAATAAGTACAATGCAAGATCACAGCACATGTGCGACACATACCCAGAGCGCTTAATCCCATATCAGCAACTATGTCCCTGATATTCATATTAAGGCTGCTAGGACTGTCCTTGACGTAGAGTGTTGAATAATGGTTCAGCCCTATAAAGTCAAATGAGCCCTTAAGTAGCCTAGATTCACTCGGAGTAAGTGCTGGAATCTTTGTGCCAGCATTCTTCTTTATGATGTCAGGATAGTCTCCAAACACCATTGGATGGAGAAACCTGCAGTCAAATAGTGGATATACGATAAAGCAAGCTTATATTTTACTTCAAGCAGAAAAATGCAGAAAGCATCTTGCTGCTAACAAGAGATGGTGAAATAGGCACTTATCTACCAAAGATTCACAACTCACCAACCAATGTAAAAATCAATGGCTCTTTGAGTTGCAATTATATCTTCTGTAGCATTAGAATATGGAGAAAACCAAGAAGCATAGATGTTTAGTCCCACAAAACCCCGTTGAGTCGCCTGATATAGAGGTTCAATATCTGTTAATTGACTTCACATCATATGTTTCCAAATATGAAGATCAAAAAGAAACCACTTATATGAATTCTAGACAAAAGCATCAATGTCCTTGGCAGATGCAAGGTGGGAACTCAATGATCAAACTGCATGATACTACACACATTAGTGGGAGTAGAAGCAGGGCGCTTTATTACTAAATTGCCTTTCCATTCTCAGACCTGTTAAGCTGCCCATTTTCCAATCCCCAGAGGTGATCTGAAGCGTGTTTGGTCTCTATTCCAAGCTATTTTTCTATTCTTCCAACTAAACCAAGTCCCAGGAGCACTTGCAACCAATCATTTTGTTTCCCTATGAGACAAATGCAAACTGACTAAATGTTGATAATTTATCTTAGAATAAATCGTGATTTCCTTGATTAAAATCGAAGAGGCGACAGATATGTTTAAGGACAGAATTCTTTCAATGTAAATGACTACACCAGAGCCAGCACATAGCAGAATGACTCCAATTAGCAAGTAGACGAGCATCTAAATATCTGCTTGGACACTTCAAGCCACATTTCCATCCCTATCTCTATAAAAGTGAATCGGAAGATTGACCTACTCTGTAAATTCATCTCTAGTATTTTTCAGTTAACACCACTAACTAATAATAGTTTCCATCTATGATTACTTATTAACCACAGTGCCACCTCTGTACATGCAGAGATGTATATGGTTGGACATGGACTATGAGTTTATCAAAAACGATAGTTCATTAGGATCAATGTGACAAAAATCATATTTCAATCGCAGTTGTAGAGCTTTCAAGATACTGATTGCTGTTTATGTGAAAAAAATTATGAAATAGGATATCATAGTAATACCTTATGCTTTTTGTAGTATAGCTTCACAGCAGATGAATGTGCCAGCAACATGTTGTGACCAGCAATATATGGCTCAGTTATGGAATTACCCTCAGAGCAGTTCAGTCCAAATGGAAAAGAGCAGCGCCCTGGGGGTCCGATTCCATTATCATAACCACAAATGGAAAATATATTACCCTCATTTATGGTAGTCCAATACAGAACCCTGTCTCCAAATTCCTTGAAGCACACATCAGCATAGGCGGTAAAGTCGTTCCTGAAATAATAAACAAATAAGTGTTTAGATCTGATACCATAAATAAGCATCTATGCTTTACAATATAAATCATATATAAAACAAGCTTAAATGTGAATGGATCAAAGTACAAATATTAAATACTTACACTATCTTCCGACTGAGCCATCCCCCATATTCATCTTCAAGAACTTGAGGGGTATCAAAGTGAAAAAGCGTGACATGTGGCTGAATTCCTATGCGTTGGTCCAACAGTAAAGTCGCATTAAGATGGAAAGAAATTTGAATAGATTGTACAGCATTTTGGAAGTTTATCTCCATGTTCTTGGGAAGATAAAGATTTGTCAATATGATGTCATTATCCATGAGCGGATTCCCTAGAAGTGCTTCATCATTGTACAGGATAAGCTTACCATGCATTAGGAGTTCATTAATAAGATTGTTGTAATATTCTAAACCTTTGGGGTTGACACGGCCTCTTCCATCTGAAAAGAGAAATTATAAAACAAGGTATCAGAAGAAAGAAATAAAGTGTGCAGTGGTCTTGTATAGGTAGTACAGTAGAACTCAACATACCAGGAATAAGTCTTGACCAGGAAATAGAGAATCTGTAAGCCTCCAGACCTGTGTCTACCATGTGTTGAACATCTTCCTGAAACAGATATATTCCTAAAGTGAACTGCATCCTTATGTTAACAAGATAATGAATGATTTTATCACTTAATATCCACAAAAATTTTTATACCATTAAGAAGATTCAAGTAGCAGGCTACTGAGATCCACGTAACTAACAATGTAACACCTTTCAACCAGCAAATACATTTAAGTACCAGTCTAACGGGGCAGAATTCGGTAATACTGCAGGATGTTCGAGATACATATGGATGGAATCAGGAATAGCCGAGGCATGAACATTTAGTGTGATAATAATGATGATAATGGTAGCAGGTTGTTTTGTTTTGCTTAACGAGTTTGTCTTTGGTTGAATAGAGCAACGTCCAGCTATGCTGCTGCTCACTGTTGCATTGCTTCTTAGTAAAACAACTATATAATGCCCTAAAAGAATTGTTATCAGAAAAGAGAACAGGTTGCATTTGTAATTGTACGTACAAACTACAAAGTTGACATTCAGATGCTTCATCTGCTTGGGATAATAGTGAATATAAAAGGACACTGTTCACCAACCAAGTCACAAAGTTGAGAACTACTTTAGATTCCTTTGTTCAGCTTTGGTAGGAAGAGGTGGAAAGAAGAGAGATAAGAATTTGATTCAATATCTGATATTATCAGCAATTAATTTTGGTGTATATGAAGCATAAAAGTATATCTCATTTTTTCTGGTTTTAAGTGTAACAATCTGCTGCCAATTAAAAAGTTTAAATAGCTTAACTTAAAGCTTCTATGCTCAAATATTAACCATTAGAAAAACGGATTTCATAGAAGACCAATTACTTTCCACTACTATAAAAAATCAAAAGATGGGCAGGCTAACAAACATCTAATCATCAACTAAGTCTCATATTTGGGGGATCAGATGCCACAGCCATTGGTCTTTCCAACTGCTCAGGACAATGTAGAAACTAACACAACAAAGGAAGTCGATACTAAGAAAACAAGTAAAGATACTAACTATAAACATGTACACCTGCACAATTCACCCATGTGTCTCTCAGCAATAGAATATTTTCAATCTCCACCTCACATAATTCATTTTAGGAGATAATTTCCACTAATTGTCAGCAGAGCTATTTAGGAACACCATTAGATGAAGTTAGATTTGCTATTGAAGTTCCAATGCCACCACTAGGCCAGAAAGCCTAAAACATGACTGAAATGTTTACCTTGTATTTGTGATACTGATCACAAGCTATGTCTCCGGAGGCTCCATGAGAAAGCCCTGAACATTTTATTGGTGATTAAAGCCTAAGTTACAAATTAACAAAACAATAAATAAACTTTAAAAAATACAAAATTTGAGTTTTTCTGATTAACTTCTGCCAACTCGTCTCAGTATACCTAATTTTCGTCCAACTCACCATTTGAAGCCCAGTCATTTCTCTTAACACTTAATTTTTTTCTTTTTCAAAAAAGCTAACACCTAAAACCTATGACTATTGGTACCCAATAGTCATACCCAAAAAATTTATTTTTCGACAAACTTACCCTTATTGGCATAAACGAAGGTATCCCAAATGCTAGGCGTCCTTCCATCTTCACGGGCAGCCCCCTCTACCTATACATATGCATATGATTATCATGTTACCGTATTCATGTTATTCATTATACACTATAACTACTAATCCTGTTCCAGAAAAAGAACTAGGTGTGAAGGAATTAAATCAAATGAAACGGAGAAACCACTGACTTGAAATGCTGAACTGCCGGCACCAAAGATAAAGTCAACTGGGAAGTCTGATCTTGTAAAATTCTCCACTCTGGCTATTGCCATTACAGCCAGAAGTTGCAACAGCATTAGCAACATTAGCAGTATAATCAGAGGAGCAGAAGAATCCATAAGACTCCTCTGTTTCTGTTTCCACATGGTGTCTAAGTTTACACTCCACAGAGCTAGTATGGAGGAGTTGTTACCTTGTCAACTCTCTGGTTTCTAAGAACTGAAGGAAAATATTTTAGTTGCACAAGCTCCCGGATCTGCATGGACACCAAGGAAACACAGTTCCTGTGCTCAGCTGCCCACTTAAATAGTTAAATTTTTGGAGATTTAACAAATTGGACGTGCCGCAAATTTTGAAGCTCTTTTATTTTTTATTTTTTATGACAACTCAATAGTATGGGTGGGTTTAACTTTAATCACCGTTATGAGTCAAGATATTTGTCTGGAAATTATATGTCGTGTATAGAAATTTACACATGATTTTTTTGTAAGAAATTATTTCATGTTTATCAAGTAAATCAATTTGTGCTAGTTCAATTTTAAATCTCTAAAACTGACGTAATGTATAGTTGTTCTGCGGTGTGCCCCTTGCTGCCCTTAGGGCAGCTCCAATGGGGGTGTAATGGGGAGCCATTACACCGCTCCATGACACGGCTCGCCATTGGAGCCAGTGTCATGGAGATTACACGCATCACATGTATGATGCGTGTAATCCATTGAATGTGGTCCCTATGGCAACGGTCAAATTCCAGCTCAAAACACATTTAACATTTCCAACGGTTATATCCAACGGCACTATTTTTAGAATTCTATATAAACACACAACACTTTGTCCTAAAACATATCCCAATATTCTACTCTATTATTTCTTTTATTCTCTCACACACTTCTACTCTCTCACTCATTTAATTCATTTTTTGTGATTATGGATGAAAATTGGAGTAGTTTTACAAATATGTTAAATGCTCTAAATATAGAAAATTCATCATCCTCACAAAATCAAAACCTCCAAAATATTATGTTATGGAGTTCAACTAATTACATTCCGAATTATTAATTAAGTATGGATTATTATGATATCTTCGCATTTGAAGTATCAAATATTTGTTTAATTTCCTACATAATTATTTTTAAAAAAATAACAATATATTATTTTTGAAACATAGAAAAAGATATATTATTCAAACTTAAAAATTAATAATATCATTTTTAGAAAATAAAAAAATTCAAAATGTACAAAATTTAACGAAAGTTAGTACTTTATTTTTTAAAAATAACAAAATTAGTTTTAAAAATTACTTTATTTATTTATGGGATATGAGTTATGCATTATTAAAATAAATATTTGATTAATTGTGGACCCATGCTATTACACCTTGTGGAGTGTAATCCATTGTGAGTGAAAGTGTAATAAAAGAGGAGAAAGTGGAATGCTGACGTGGCATGTGGATTATACTCCACAAAGTGTAATAGCATTGTGGATGCTCTTAGGGTGCATGATGGGGTAGGTAGTGCTTTGCCAACAAAAGTTTAAAATTTCTGACACGTAATTTGTAAGCAAAATACATGATGTCCATGAGGTTTCATCTGCGGTGGAAAGCTGAGTCATCTGTCCATGGTGGGAAGAACAAAGGAAATGAGGACAACACATCACTGTGGAGCCAAACAAAGGGGCGACATGAAAAAGAGATACCGGAGACCGGATAGAACAATGTGCCAATGATAGTCAAAAAACAAGAGTGCATTTTCTCGAAAGACAAATTGCAAAATCCACCTGTTGCCTAGCTGATCCCAGTTGTTGTCCGGGTTCAAATGCATGTTCATCTCCACTCCTCACCCGAGCTGCGCTGACCTATTAAAATTTACTTGTCTGACACCATTTTTTAAATATTGCCTCCATGCTCACTCCTGATCACCAATTTGGGAAATTTATTCAATATGCCTTTTGCTTTACACAAAAGAGTATTTAAATTTTTTTTATTATTATTTCAAGTTAGGGGGTGGTACTTATCCATTATAAATAAATTTTTTAAAATTAACGGTTATGTATATCCAATAATGGAGTTCAATTATTTCTCAATCTATGCAATATTCAATAAAAGATTTTGGGGGACTAGTAGTTGCCGCCTTCTCAAATGAAAATTTGGAGTTTGGTAGTTGCGGGTTAGATCGAAATTTTTTTTTTAAATGTTGACGCCTTTAGATTGAAAATTCGGACTCTAAACTGAAAATTTCGAATTTAAATGATGGCGCCTTTAAATTAAAACTTTGTATTCTAAATTCTAGAGCCTTAGGATTGTTTGACTTATCATCAGCATATGTATATATACACACACACACTTGCTTATATATACATGTTAGTTTATCCTACTCTCGCATGACATTTTGTATATAAATCACATAATCTTAGAGAAATGGAAAATGAAATGAGAGAAGTATTTCATGAAGCAAAAAAGTTATTAATTGCATCAGAATTTCCAGATTCCCTCGACTAGGAAGACATGGTATATGAATAACTGACGAAAGCAATAAGTTGTTAGTATTATGAATAAATATTTAATTAGAAATTGCATGAAAATTAGATTTTGCTTATGCATATAAAAAATTTAATAGGAAAGGGGTAGGATTTAAGAAATAGTGGGTGGACAGAGGAATTTGAATCTAAGATCTGTAATTCTTGGGTCTCAACCTTATGGTCCTTATCTGCCTATTATGCATTTTATGATAAATTATCATACATGCACTACCATCTGATCTAAAATGAGAAAAAAAAAAAAGGTTCCTGTATATTGTTTAAACATAAGTAATAATATTTTATTCAAATAAAAAATTAAAGACATATTATTTTAGTAAATAAATTTTTTATCCAAATCAAAAAGAAAAGACCCAATGAAAATTTGTACCATAATATAAATGGTAATTGTGACGAGTTTCAGTTGATGAAATATTACAAGAGTTAAAATGGATTTGTGTATTAACATGAGAAATCATTTACACAACAATTGAAAAGGTTCCTTAATTTTCAAAATAAGAAGAAAAAAAGAGAAGGGGAAAAGTAAAAGAAAACAGAGTAACAATAAATGTGTCTAACAAATTTTAAAAATACTTAGTGGATTTACTTAACCCATGAATAGTTGAGTTTTAATATGCATTTAGATTTAAATGAGTCATTCGAGTCCACGGACTCAAAACTCACTGAGATTAGAATTCAATTTAAATTTTGAACATGTGATACATGACATGTAATCTAAATTTGAATTTAATTTGAAAATTTGTACATGTGATGCATCCACGCGACTAGTATATCTATTATTAGTAGAGGAAAGATTTGACCATTTCTATACCATCTATATCTTTATTTTCCTGTTTCCCAGTCTACATGCGAAGATGCCTTTGCTTTTTTGTGATGTTTTGCTTTGGTTTTCCAAAATATCTTGAAATTCTAGGGCTTAAGAGATGGTCATTTAGTGGTTTTTTTTTGTATCTTGACTGGTTGTATTCTTTTTATTTTTCAGGGGATTTTTCTTCAACAGCTTCAACAACAGGGTGCAACACCATCTGGGACGAACGACCCTATGATGGTGGTGTCTGCTCTCGCGGGCTGATGCAATATCTATACCATCAGCGTCAAAGACCTGCAGTGAGTATAAATGTGGTTTTCTTGCAAAAATACTTCGTGATCCTCTGTACTACCTGGCTTCCCTATCCTTCAAGATTCATGGATAATGTAACTAGAATGTATGTTTTGAGGAATAAAGAATGTACGAGTTTCATAAGAGTCTGGTCTAATTAGTTTTTTGGCTTGGATTGGTATTCTATAAGAGCTTTATTTTGCAGGATAATAGCATTGCTTATTGGAGGAAGTTCGTTTCAGAATATTAGTCTCCCCGTGCTAAAAAGAGGTGGTGTTTGTCTCTATATGACAATGTTGGGCACCATACGTTATGGGTATTTCCCCAGGTAGCCATGGTACTTAGTTTATCTGTGTAACTTGCTTTTTTCAAAACTATTCTGTGACTTGAGTTGTGTGTGAAAAAGATTATTGCAAATTCGTTTGTTCAAATTCCTTGTCAAAATATGCAGGTTGATTAGTAATGTTATGGTGTGCTTTCATATCTAGATTGCGGTATCCTTGTGGATCTCTTGGAACATATAATTTTGTAAAGTTTAAGTGGAAAGCACCCTTTCCCAATTGGAGTATGTAAATCATGATTATTTGGGGATGTGAATTTTGTTCCTCATAATTGGTATTTGTTATTAAGATCCTGCCGATTGCTCTCCTCTTTGAGGAAAAAGTTAAAACCAAAATGGAATAGTCAAAAAGCTACCTGTGGCATCCCAGATTATTATGCTAATTGTTTCCATTTCTTTCTATTTGTCAGGATGCATGGCAATGTGATATTTGTGGTTCAAAATCTGGAAGAGGTTTTGGTAAGTTCGGCAGGGAATCCCTTAGATATATCATTGACATTCCATCCTTGGTATGCCTTTATATTTTCTTATTTTGGTTAAAAACTGCCCACCTCCTCTCATTTGGCCATTTAGGGGATAAAAAGGAATTGTCTAGAATACAATTCTGGGGTTTCAATATGTTAATTGATACCACTACCTCAAGAATGTGAGCCTTCCCCTGAATTTTCTTGAAAAGGAAAGAAAATAAAAAGCCATTCTTTTTTCCCTTTTATTTCCTAAGGTTTTTTTCCTTAATTTGAACTAGGACCTACTTATTTTTATAAATTTGTATGGACCATCTGATCATTTTCATTTATTTCCCTTTATTTACTATTGGTATTGTTATAAATTGAGTGCTTAAACTTTACTATTGCAAGTTTGACTGTAACAATCCTAATAGCTATATTAGCAGCAACAGTAATCCCAGAAAGAAAGATAGATTATTTCAAGTAATGCCACCATCGAGCAACAGTTACTTTTTTCCCCTTTTTTCCCAAATCATTGGTTTTATGTGTTAAATTTATTTTTTATTTATAAAGTTTAAATTGCCAAATTATCTTGAGGATGTTTTTTGTAATTATGAATTTGTCTATAATACTGGAAGCTGGTAATGTGTTATTTCACTTTTTTTTTTTTTGTTAGAAAAATATGAAAGTGATCTATTTGGAAAAGTCGGTATAGATTCTAATGAGGCCTTTGTGAAACTATAGTGGAACCTATTTCCTTTTTTGTAAATTCTTAACGCTTACGGTAAGTGTTAGGGTAATTGGTATAAAAGATATGATTTGAAAGCTATATATTTGTTAATGAATATTGATAAGATGAAACTTTTGAAGCAAGTTTAAGGGATAATCCTGAATCCTGTGAAATACTTTTCTGTCTTCCTGTAATCTTGTGTAATTTTTTAATTAAGAAACTAATGTTTTTGCAGGTTGAATGCTTAACTGGGTTTGAAGGTTTTTCTAAGAGTCTTTGTTGTAACTATTTGGGTTGATTTTCTGAGTTCTAATGTTTGGATTTTTGGTTGGTGGTAGTGATACTTGGGAATGCATTTCATGAGAAAGAATCACCTAGATTTAGGTTTGTCTCTTTATGTATTTCTTCTCTGTTTGAACAATCTATTCCAGTTCTTCCTTATCCAGTTAGCTTCTTGTTTTATTTTTAATACTTGTGTTGCCTTTCTTTCTGTTGTAGATATGAAGCGATTGTAGAGTTGTAAATCACCCTTTTGCCCTACAAACACTTATTTGATGGCTCCAAACAGATTCAAGCACCACACTTAAGTTCAGACAGCCTAGAGGCAATATTAGTTTCTCCACGAATGGCTTTGCCATCATGTACCTTTATATTCTTTTTTACAGCATAAAAAATCCTAAACTTTAAAATGAATATGGTTATGCATGCATGTAGTCTTCTATTCCATGCTTCTACTTTATCTAGAATACCTTGAACATTATTTAACCTTCCTTCTGTTTATTTTTGTTATAGATCTTCCTCTGCTAGCATGCTTGTTTTCTTTATTTCACCAATTTGGAGATGAGAAAATTTGGGAAAGATGCTCTTACTTCTGTGTGGTTTGCTTACTTCTTTTTCCTGAGATTTTAGTAGCTTGGCTTTTCTAAAATACATTTGAAATTAATGTAGTGACTGTAAGTCTTATAGGGGAGATCTTTCTTTGTTTCTCTTCCTGCAATAACTATTCAAATGTTTTAAGCATTGTTCTCCTTTGGCTGATATTTTTCCTTTTGTTTGTTTGAACTTATGGTTTTTTATAAATTGTGAAGCATAATTTCTAATATTTTTGGTTTTGTTTCTCTATATTTTGAAGTTGTGGTTGGTTTGTCGAAGGGAAGTTGCGCATACCTAAGGGCGAGGGCAACACCATTGTTGGCTTTGAACAAGTGCTGATGGAGATTGCTCACATTCATGAGAAGATTAATCGCTTTACTTAGGTGGTAGTTTTGCTCTACCTTATGTTTTCATGAAAATCGTAATTAAGAACTTAAAAAGTGTTTGAGGTTGTTGGCTGCAACATATTGGTCTTGTCATTTTTCTCTTTTTAACCGGTATAGTTGATATCAGAATTGAATGATGCATTCTAACTTGTGGGACTGATGAATCTACAGAGGATGAAAGTTTTGCAAATTAGCTCTGTTATCTTACATTTTGGAGTTTAATCTAGAGTTGAACAATGTTACATTAGGTTTTTAGACAGCAGAATCTATATTCATTATGAGGCTTGATATTTGATTTGATTTATGCATGTGGCTATGCTAATTATGTCCCATTTGCTAAGGTATTAAACATCTATTGTTAATTTCAAAAGTTTTTTCATGTACTAATTCAGAACAATTGTTCTTGATGTTTCTTGTTACTGAAAAGATATAAAACTTTTGTGAATTTAGATATTGTACTTTTACTTCTGCACGAGTTCAATTTTTTGCATATCTTTTAACTAGAAAGTAAAGAAAATTTAACCTGTATACTGCAGTCATGTGGCATAAATAGGCACCCTTAGTATCGTTTTTGTTTAGTTTTTGAGCATTAGGATGTTGGTCTCATCATTCTATGTGGCAGGTTGGGGACAGTGGATCTGCATTTTAGGGGTTTGGTTATAGAGATATGAGGTTCTACGTACTGATAATGTTGAGTTTTGAAAAATGCAGATAAAAGTACTTTTAGGCAGTATTGGTAAATGCATCAAGTCAGAAATGCAGGACCATTGAGAACATCTTTTAATTGACCATGGCACCACCAAGATCAAGTTGATAGAGTTGACGACTTATTGCCTTTGCTTAAGTTTCACTTTTGACTCTAAATTCCAGTAAATTAAGGTCATGAATTTTGTATCTAAGAGGTCTAATGGGTTAGTAGCATTCTTCACTACCGGTGCTTTGAGCATTTGCTTGCAATTAGTGATAAAGTGCTCCGGATAATAGTATTGAAAGATTGGAAGACAGCATTATTGTTGCATATTTGTCTTCTTATTGATTATTATTGAATTTATGCTAAGTTTTGTGCTAATTTTTGACCATGTACAAGAGATTTCTGTCCCTTGCTTGCTCACTGATAGGAGAGCTTTTGATATGGCTAGCCATCCAGACTATGGAGTCTCCGGTTGTGGTTGCTTTGGAGAATTTAGAGACTTTGGTTGGGGTTGCTTTGCAGACATGCCAGTGTCACGGTTTTTTCAATTGGAAAAGAAAATATAGATGGTTTTAGAAAAGAATAGCACAAACAAGTATAATATTTGGATGATGGCCGGGATAAATATATTTTCAAATGGCAAATCCTTTTGTTTGATCCTGATTTAAGAAAACTATATGCTCGTGACAAAAGTTGCTTTAGGGATTAGGTTTTTATTCTCAAAACATACTATTTCATTATACTTTTGGTTTATAATGTCTGTATCAAATTCACAATGCTTTGCTACAGTGACTTGCATGAAGAACAAATATGTATATACTATAGATAAAGATGTACAGACATAGAAACATTGACGAGTGCTTTTATAATTTATGTTTAATTGGGCATGTAATGTTCAGTTGCTAGCGCGCATCTTGTGTATAAACTTCTTTCTGTATCTATATTTCAACAAGTTATAATTTGCATGTCCTTGCATTCAACTTGAACAGTTTAGCCTTCAGGTCATTTCAGGCTCCTGCTGGTGCCATTGACTCTTGTGCTGACCATCTTTGTGTTTTGGCATGTTTATCTTATTCTGCAAAACAAGACCACAATAGAGGTTTGCATTGGTGGTGATAGTAATTTTTTTTCATCTATCTGGCATCTGATCAAGTCTGATGACCACTTCCTACCTTTTTTACCGTGCAGTACCATGAAGGTGTGAGAGCTATGTGGCTTGCTGAAAAAGGAGGTTATCTACATTCACATCCATATGATCTTGATGCTTATGAGAATATGATATCAATAAGTTGTTTCTCTCTTCGCTTGTTCTTAGTAGCAAATCAGAGAGCCTAGAGTAGGCACTTCATTTGGCTGATCAAATTAGGCTTTTTGTGCATAGAAGTTTACTAACTAATACTGTAGATATCATGGTACAACATGCTCTCCGAGATATGGTCTTAGCTTTCTAGGCATTTATACGTGATTTACTTGACTTTCAGGTTTTAGGACCAAATATCTTTTGCTGGGTATATCCCACCTCAGAGCAGATTGGTTCTGACCTTCGTTTCCACGTGGGAGTTGATAAGTTAGCAGGGATATCATTTTAGACGTATATAGAGCTTGGAGTTTCAATGATTTTGTACTGCTGGTAGTATTGGAGGAAAGGCAGCAGGTCCTATATCATTCATTGATGATAATCAAATTTTGGTGCACGCGTGCTTTCTTTTTGGAAATACAACCATTAAAAAAAAGTTTGTCTTGTGTAGCTCCTCCATACACTCCACGTTGTTGCAGAAGTAGTCAATGTTGACTAGACTTCTGAAGCAGTCAGATGTAAAATAGGACCCTCCTTCTTATAACTCTTTTTTTTAAAAAAAAGTACAGTCCCCATACAATCATGTACAAATGACAGAGTTCCAGGCTAACTCACAGCAACTTCAAGTAGAAGAGATAGGCCAAAAATTGTAACTTAAAGATGTTGTAATGTTGTGACTCTCAGGAAGTGTATGAACCATAATTGATTTAATTGATGTTTTGATTGAATTTGTTGCAAAATTTAGGTCCCGACTCTGAAATTGGAGAGTTTTATATGGGGCTTCCATTTTCCTTTGTTTGATGAGCATCTGAAATGTGATTGATGAATGCATTATTACTAGGAGGCATAAACCGCGCGATGCGCATTGGAATGAATAAAAAACATGCCCAATTAAACATAGATTCATGAAATAAGAATGTTTGGTGGATAATAACCTTTATAGTTTATCAAGAATAAATATTCTTTAGGAGACTTGAGATCCTTGGTCTCATATTTGTCTTTAGCTAGCATTTTATCTAGAAGAGATGACCGTTGGCGAGTATTCTTCTCAGGAGTTGTCATGGCCGCAACAACAGGATAGTTTATCAAAAAGGGCCTTGTCAAAAAGAGCAGCCTTTATGGGTGAAGCCAATGCCTTTAACAACTTCCCAGTCCTACAACCTCCCTGTTTAAGATAGTTTCTTGGCACTCCACCAGATTTTCTAAAGCTACTACAATCTCCCAGTCCTGCAAATACAAAGCAACAAAGGAAATTCATTTAAGATAGTTTCTTGGCACTCCGCCAGATTTTTTAAAGCTACTACAATCTCCCAGTCCTGCAAATACAAAGCAACAAAGGAAATTCATAAATCACGATATTTTCCGATTTATTACTAGGAGAGAAATGACTGTGAGTAAAGAATTATGCCACCATCAATGAATTACGGAAAGATCTGAAAACAGTTCAACAATCTTAGAACTCTTTGCATCAGCGAGATATTCCTTTATATTTCACAATTTTAGAACTCTTTTATTATTATCCAATTCAACTAAAGAAAAATTCAAAAACTGTACCCATATCATTTTAATTTCATTGTTCAACTCGGTTAACTCATAGTCAACTAATATGAGAATTCAATCGCTTTTTTTTTTCAAGCTACTATAATCACAATTGGATCAATATTGCTATATATAATGAAAATGCCTTCAAATTTAGCTTAGTATTTCCCTTTTTGTCCTGTGAAGCATAATATATACTTGTGGTCACAATCTATGTTTCCACACTTCATGAAAAATAGTAAACTTGATTCTCATGTTAAACAAGAAATGGAGTGAGATAAAAGAAGAATTTCCCAAGTTCCAACAAAAGTAGTTCTAAATCTTGACAGTACTTTTTCTCTCTTATGAAGTACGATATATTCAAATCATCACATCCTATGCTTCTGCACTTCATGAAAATGTTGAACTTTATTCTCATCCTAAACGAGTAATAAATATTAATTAAAAAAGTATTAGCTTTAAATCCTAGCAGTACCTCTCTATAAATGTAAATAAATATTCGTACTATTTTTGTGAAATGATTTTGCCGTCTACTTATTCATGTATATTTATGCTTAGCTGTGTACACAAATTATTAACCAACAAACATTTTTGTTCCATGAATCCACATGCTTAAGGGGGCATATTTTATATTTATCCCAACGCGCAACGCGCGTTTTATGCCTCCTAGTTACTATACTAAAAGTGGGAGTTCGGATTGCTACAGTGAAAATGGGCCGGTTATATTGTAATTGTTGTGCCTTTGAGGGGCGTTTTGGTCTTTCGGTATTGGATGGCAATGGCTTTGCTGGAAATTCACATCTGTCCGCGTGGCTCTCTTGGTCAGCAATTTCCTCTTCATGTGATTAGCATTAGCCTTAGTGGTGCTTCATATTTCGGTAATGCCATTTGCTGTTTCTCTCTTACTTAGGACACCGGAAGATGCATGCTATAGTATTGTGGTTCCTTTGTAATTTATTTGTTCTTTGTACCTCTTTTGTTTGAGTCATTGTTGCCCCTTGTGATCCGGAGAGGTGGGCCATCTTAGCTATTTATGAGTATTAGTTTAGCCTTAGGTGTTTGCCATATTTTCCAATCATGCCATTTATTTTTCCCTTCATTCAACATGTATGTTATATTTGCTTGGTTGTTTTGTAATTTTGTTATTTTTTGACCCTAATTTTTGTTGACTTATTGTTCTCTTTTGTGGACAACACAGATAGATGTCCGCGTGGGGCTCTTGGATGGGAACATTTTGGCGGTCAGCAATTCCTCTCGTTCAGTTCTTGGTTCTGTTCTTGGTTTTCAGCAAGTATAGAGGGATCCCCGTGTAAACATTTTTTTTTTTTTTTGCAAAAGGACAAACTTTCTTCATAAAAAAATTATGCAATTTAAGAAATGGATTATAATTTTTGAACTTTTACAATAGTCCCAATTTTTTCTTTCAAGTATGAAAAAATGATTCTAAAAATACAAATTTTCTAATTTTAAACACGAGTTTGTCACCCCATTTCTAAAATAGATCCATCCTTTATTTCTTAGCATTTTATTTCAATCTATCCTTAAACACAAGTCGATTTGGAATTCACCATTTAAAGATTCCAACTATCTCTTGGTTTTGAATACCATTTTTATTAAAAAAGAAAAAGAAACAGAGAAACTCACCTATTTTAGCACATGATTTAAGAATACAAAATAACCTATAATTTTGCAACTTATGATACAGATTACAACCAAAAAAAAATCCTCAACCAAGTTACCGAAAGAATCATCAAATGAGTAAGAATTATAGATCCAAAGAACCTAGAAAATAGAAATGAAAAACCTTTAACTCAAGAAATCGTTAGATATTGTATATATCTAAGCCATTATCTTAGTGAAAATTCAAAGAGATTCTTCCATGCTTGTCGTACTCACCACATAAAGTGCTGCCTCCTATACAAATTATCAAATCCAAAATCATCAAAATCTACAAAAATAAACAAAGAATAGACAACCAAAAGAGGGGAAGAAAGAAAGAAAAATAAGAAAATATGTATATTTACCCCTGCAAGTTGAAGTCATTCAATATTAAGAGTCCAAGACTCATTTTCAATAGATGATGTCTTGTCTAAAGAAACCATTGTTGCTCCCTTCATTCTTGAATACTTTTAATGTATCAATCAAACAATCATCTGAATTGCAACAAACAAAAAAGGTTCCAATATGAAATCTTGATTAGGAGAAATGATAGTATATATAAACCGAGCTCATGGTGGGATAGAGTTGAATAAAAATTATATGTCATGCATCCAGACCTATTAATGTAAAAAAAAAAAAACCATTGAATATACAAAAAAAATTAATTTAATTTTACATTGGTCTAAAAATATTTTTAAATATGTTTGAAAGCTCATTCAAGTATAGCAAACAATAGAAAATGATAAACCCATTTTATAATGTTAGGCATTATTTAGTGATTAATGCTACATTAAAAAAGTTAGATAACCATGCCTTATAATTCTACCTAATTTTAGTCATTACTTACTGATTAATGCTACATTAAGAATGTTAGATAACCTAATTTCAAGGTCTTATTTATCAGTGCAATTAGGAAAAAATACACACTCACACACATGACGACTGTTAGATCGTTGATAATTTATTGCAGATATGAAATACTAATATATCGTATCGATATCTCATATTAAGTCAATTAGTAGTCCAAGTCCAGTAGGTACAAAAATCTCTTCAACTTCATAAATAAATTGAGTAAACGAATAACGATAATAACTAATTTACCTAAAGTTAAATTCCCCATAATTACTATCACCCATCATATATTTAATATATAACTATTTTATATTAATTCACTTGTCTTCATTTTAACTTGTTCAACACAGACCCAGGGCATCCTCACGCATCGCGTGAGGGTGAAAAAACTAGTAAATTATAAAGTCAAAGGATGGAAGCACTAGTGTCGTGTCAACACACATTTAATATTTTCTAAACTTTCATTTATATCCTTAGAGTATTTAATTATTTTCTCTCAAATAAAAAATTATGGCTTCAAGGGTAGGGATGTAATCGAGCCAAGTCAAGCTCGAGTATTGCTATACTCAAGCTCGACTCTACTCATATGTACCTAGGCTCAAGCTTAACCGAGTCCAAAAAATCGATACTCGAGGCTTGACTCGATGAACTCCCTTTAAACTCGAGACTCGACTCGATAAGGCTCGACTTTTAGGCAAGCCTTATCAAGTCGAGTCTAATCAAGCTTTTTGACTTGACTCGAAAAATGTACACTTGTAAATTCAGTATAAATTATACCCATAACGGTCATTTCATAATTATTATACATATATATTATTTAAATTATATATATTAATTAAATATATCCGGCTCAACTAGCTACTCGTCGAGCCACCAGCTGCAGATTCCTGACTCAAACTCGACTCGAAAGTATATTCGAGTAGCTCGAGACTCGACTCGAACTCGATTTGACCGAGTTCAATCCATGTAGTTGACCGAGTTACTCGCGAGCTACTCGATAGTGGATCGGCTCGCTTACATCCCTATTCAAGGGTAGCTTTGTTAATTAGTTAGTTACATACCCTTCTATTTTCTATTTTTAAATAAGAACTTAATTTATGTTAGTAATTATCCAATTGAAATCAAGTACCAAATAACAAAACACTATAAAAAATTACCATATCATAAATATCCATTACAGAAACTAATTTTCATAAAAGTAAATCTTATATACACTGATCTTTAAAATGACCTTTAAAATTTTCACAAATGACCTTTAAAACCTCTATAAATTAGTACTCGATGAGTTAATAACTTCTATTAAATAATAATTTTTTTATTTCGACTTGGTTAACGAGTTAAATTAATAATTTTGATAAAATAATAAAATAATAATTTTTTGAAAATCCTATATAACCGTTTGATTCTATTCATATCATAAATTAATAATGACTCTTACTGTCCTGTTTGGGACATTCTTTATTCATTTGACTACCCAACCCAATTTATACTAGTATTTGCCGTTAGCCCCTTAAGATGAGCAAGCAACGATATCTAGACAAATGTCAATTACATTCTTGTGTTCAAATTAATATACATATCCAAACAAATACACTTGACGATAAAGTAAGAAGGTGAGACCCATTTAAAACACAAACATTGTTTAGAGTAGTTACAGTAGTTATATTAGCAAAATGTGATTAAGTAGTCAGAGCAAAAATTAGTTTTTCTTTAAGGATAAAATAAAAAAATTTAAAAATGACATAAAAAAATTTACACTAACTGTGATCTCTCTAACTTTATATGTTGAATAGATAGTAACTTTTTAATTAGAATCAAAATTATAGATGATTTATTAGAAACATAATTAACACAGTACTTCAAGAAACTAGAATCATGACATAATTGACCAAGTAGATTTTAATTTAAATTTAGAAATTAGTTAAGTAATCTTATATGTAACATGGTGACTTTTAAATTAATATCGAATTTGTAGATGAGTAATCACAAACTTAATTAACATAGGACTTCAAGAAACTGGAATTGAGATTGTAGATAAAATAATCATAAATTTTAGAAGAAAATACTCTCCTCTTTGAATAATAAAAAATTTAGAGTGGCAAGTATTAATCTCTTTTTCCTTGGTAATTTTATTAATATTGAAAAATATATATAAAGATTAAAAGGGGGGAGAGGAAGCGAGAGAGAGAGAGAGAGAGAGAGAGAGGTCAATTTTTTTTCAAAAAATAAAAATAAGAAAGAATTAAATATTTGTATTATTTTAAAATCATTTTACTTTTCTGTTTATCACTCAATTCTAATCCTAATACCGACAACTTTAAAGTAATACGATAATGTTAGAATCTTCTTTATTTTATTTCTTTGCAACTATTTTTTGTTTTCTTCTTTCCTATCTCTTTTTCTTTTCGTAGTATTAATAAGTATGAAAAATAAATTTGAAAAAAATTTAGTTTTATGTTTTGGGATCTTTTAAAGTGAAAAAAAATGATGACTAACCATTCCAACTTTTTTATTTTTAATTATATATAAAAAAGGTAAATGCATTTAAAATTTTTTTTACTATACTAGTTAGATTAACAATGAGGTAAAATGCCTAGAAAATAATGTTAGGGATTAAAGCGACTGTATCACTATAATTTAAAGAAATAAAGTAACAATAATAATTAGTAATGCTATAGAATAAAAGGGTATTTTTGTTCAAGATTTATTGACATGTTGAGTTGAATTATTTATGAGTGTTAAATGACCAAAAAATCACGTTAGGGGGTAAACTGATAGTAGTGATATAGTTTAAGGGGGGTAAAATGATAATAGCCCTTTTAATTACTTGCATACGCTTATAAATGTCATGTACACCAGTATAATATTAAATTAAAAAAATACTAGAACAAATTGAAAGAGTGAAGAAAATTTTGAAGAAAAAGAAGTAGGAAAAAGGGAAAAAATATAAAAGGTATACCTGAATTTTTTTAGTTACTACCAAACATTTCATGGGTTCAAAAAAAACCCATTATCATTAACTAATAATAGTGAGAGTGAATAATAAACTTTCAGTAAATAATTAGTTTTAGATTAGTTTTAGTTTCTTGGTTCAGCAATAAAGTTGGCCATCATAAGAGAAATTGAAGGAATTTTTCACAATCATATGCACAAAAATTAAATATTATTAAAATTAGAAAACGATGGCATCGGATTCATGTTTTGAGAAAAGAAATTTGGCATTTAATGTCTTATTGTCTCTTGGTTCTTTATGTTCCCCTAATTGAGCATTTACCTAGATGATGATTAATTTATCAACCCAATCTAATGTATAGACATATATGCAATTTAGTCCTTTAGAAAGTCCTTCAAAAAAAAAAATCCTTCAGAAAGTCCCACATTCCTCTGCTACGTAATTCACCTATGATTGCCTACCGGTTGCCAAAGCCTATGTGGACTCGTAAGCTTTTCACAATGGTCCCAGGCTGAGTTGTTGTGATTGTAGTGGTTCTGCCCATGGTAGGAAGAAATTCGCACTTTGCACACTAGAAGCAACCATGGAACTAGTGGAGTGCCAACCCCTAAGGGCACGTAACGTAATAAAAGCTGCAATATATTAGACTAGTGGAATTTGGATTTCATTAGGTTCAGCCTAATTAAAGCAAGACTCGAAATCCCAGTGTATACGTGAGCCGAGCACTAGTATATCATATAATAAGCTCATATTTTGAAAGTCAAAAAATGTTACTCCGCAGATTTTGGCGAGGGTGTGCTCGCGGGGGAGGGGAGGGTTTAAGGTCCTCAGCCGCACCTTCTGTCATCGATTGGCTGGATGGTGTTGGTTTATGGGTCTCCCTTAGATTAGTTTTCTGATTCAATTTGGCGATGACTTCTGAGTGTTTCTAATCTAATTGTGTGTGTATTTATTCTGTCTATGGAAAAAAAAAAAAAAGAAGACCGCAGAACAATGATTGTTGTATCTGTACAAGTAGGATTGGGTGCAGATAACCTTATCTGTACAAGTAGTATATTTGTATACGCAAATTTGTTACATCAAATGAATGTGAGAACAATAGTGCATGTACGTATACATTAAATCTTTTATGAAGTACACAATCTCGACCCTTTGTATTATTCTTAGCGTTTTGTATAACAAAAATAATGATTATTGATTAGTTCGGAAAAAGAATTTAGATTATTGATTATTCGTGACACTACTATACAACCGTGAGAAAAGAATATGTAGAAAAAAGAAAAAAGAGAGCGTTCGAGGAGGTTCCTATAATTGTTATTTTCTTTAATTGCTACCTTTTCTTTAATAATTGTTATTTTCTTTAATGGAATTGTCCTGGATTTGTGGGCATTGGATGTCTACATGCTTTATTGATAAATTTCGAATGCTTGCTCTTGTTGTCTCTGTATACTCCATCTACAAAGTTAGGAAGCGGGTGCTATTCCAGAATGAAAATGTATATGCTGTCGTTATAGTAGGTCAGATTATCGATACCATCTCATATATCAGAGCCTCATAGAGAGATGTGCTAGAGATTCAGGAGAATTGGTTGCTGAT
The DNA here is from genome assembly GCF_036785885.1 of Coffea arabica. Lineage (NCBI taxonomy): Eukaryota > Viridiplantae > Streptophyta > Magnoliopsida > Gentianales > Rubiaceae > Coffea > Coffea arabica. The sequence continues at coordinate 32,923,297 of NC_092313.1, forward strand.
TGTTGAGTGGGGTATTTCCCATAAATGTTTTGATAGAGTTTGATAGATGAATAAAAATTTGTTGTTGTAAAAAGGTTTAGAGAATCATTGATGTACAGTTAGCGTGCATATGTTACTTTATCTGCGCTTCAATTCTCTATCAATAAAATTTTGCAATTTTATTTAAAGATAAAAGTTAATTGCTACTTTTTCTTTTTTAATGTTATTATTATTCTGTTTCACCTGCTCTGTGTTTCACTGATATTTCATCTTTTTATTTTTTTTGTTATCTTTCTTTTTTTTTCAGCAAAATGCAAATTTTAATACTCAATGATGTAAAATGGTTGACTACGTCACACTAGACTATTAACTGGAGTAGATTCTTAAATTATTATGAAAAAAATGTTTATACAAGAGAGGTTATTTGTTGAGTCATTTCTAAAATTAGGTTGTCCAAATCGCATTCGGTGAATGCGAGGTAGCATTTTTTTTATTATTTTTTTAAAGTGTACCTTGCATTTGAAAAATGCGAGGTCCTTGATCTTTCAGTCAAAAGAAAAAACAGAGCTCGTTGGACCTCCATTGAACTCTATTAGCTCATTTAATCAGACTAAGAAACGACAAAATTGGGAACTGCAAATTGAACCCAAATTCCATCCCAAATCCATCATTCAAATCTGCGGAGCAGCAACATCCATTAAGAGGAGGTACAAATTGGAGGCAATTTTCTTTCATCCTACGGCCTCGGAAGCTCTCGCCAAAAATTTCAAGCGTAGAAAAGCTGCAAAATGGAGACCATTATGTTGATGCTACAGGTATCATTCGGTGAATGAGGCAAGTTTTCTGATGCTTTTGTCCGGAGTCGAAAGAAGATGGCTTGGAGCCCGTTGTTATCTCCAAATGTTATTTTGATTTTTTTTCTTTTTCTGGTGAAAAAATGACCCATGGCAGTGTATTTACAGAGGAATGACAGTGTTTTCCTATGGCTCATAGCAAAAATCCTATGGTTCATATTGGGAAAATCGTTCAATACGTTACTCACATTTTTTAAAATAATTTTTTTCGTTCCTCAATTATAAAAATATAATTTTATGTCACTTACAAATTCACATTAATCAAATTGGTCCCTACCTAAGTTTTCGACTAGTTTTTTTGTCGAAATCCACCATATGCCTAATATATGATCATTTTTTAGGGGTAAAATTATCAAACCAAAATTTACATAATTCGATCCATAGTCTATCACATTTCATAAAATGAATTATTTTGTTTCTCATATTTCACAAAATGAATTTTTTCATCACTCACATTTCACAAAATAATTTTTTTCATCCTTATTGACCATGTGTACAAATAGTTTATTTTTTCTAAACCCATGTATATATCTGTTTAATTTCACCTGAACAGTACGAATAGTATGTGTCGCGCCCCACTTTTCGATCGTCGAATGTATGATGTGTGAAGTGTGGTGTGAACGTATGCAAAATAAAAGTAAAGGCCATGGGACTTTGGAAAGCGACGATTTGGCCAAAAAAATAGTTTTAAAAAGGGTTTTGAAATGAAAAGTTTGGAGTCGCCACTTGGTAATGGTTTAAGGTGTACCAAGTCACCCAAGAATGAGTTTTAAAGTCAAGTAGTAATAAACCCTTTTTAAAACGACTCCTAGTCTACGTAAACCAAAGAAAAAGGTTCGGGAGTCACGTTTGACAAAGGGGAAGGCAAGGATAGAATCCAAGGCACCCCTTTGACCTAGCCAAGGCTAGTTGCGTTGATTTAATCAAAGATTTTCTTGTTTTAACCAAAGAATTTATTACATTTGAGTGCCCTACATGAATGCAAACCCTAGACCTAGGGGAATTGGGGGAAATTTCCCTTCAAAGGTTGAGTGGTGCCAATCACATTAATTGTGAAGCCCAATATTAATCCTTTGAAGAAGTCACGAATAATGCAAGTGGGATGCAAATGAATGAAATGCATGCGTGCAATGTGAGGACATGAGTTTGAAAAAGTAATAAAAGAAAATAAATATGTAAATGAAAGTGTGCACGTGAGTGGGCAATGTACGGTATGTGAAATGGTAATATGAAGTGCATGTGTGCAAGTAATGATAAAAGTGTTCGTGTGCAAGTGAAGGTAAAAGGGTTCGTGTGCAAGTGGAGACAAAAAAGTGTTCGTGTGCAAGTGAAGGTGATAAAAAGGTGCATGTGTGCAAATGAGACAAAAAGTGAAAGTGTAATGATAGAGTGGATTGAGAGTGCGTGAGCCTAGGGAATTCATGCATATTGGGTACGGGAGACCTAAATCGTGACTTGATTTTCCCTTTGATTAGAAGGCAAAACTAGCGTGCTAAGGCTATCGAGTAGCCACACTCGCTCGTTTCCCTTATCGGAAGGGGACCCTCAAGCAAATGGACCCTACAACTATCATGATATGCAAAAATCCTAAAATGAAGGGAAAGGGGGTTCAAGGAGCATGCCAAGTGATAAAACTAAGAAAAATGCATGATATGTGGTGCACAAGCAAATGATATGCTAATGAGGGGAAATCCCTAAGGGTCTAGCGTTGGACTAGCCCATTCTATGAATTCCGACTAGCGTTGGACTAGCGGAAACGTACATTCATCCATTCCATTCATTCATGGCTATGAAAGCAAGTAGACATGCCAAAATACTCGTAAACACATAGCACATAGCATTTAGCATGCTCGACTAGATGCAAGAGCCTAATAAAGCAATTAACATGTAGCAACAAAAACAAGCAAGCAAGGGGAAGGGGAAGTGGACCAGATGCTCTCCGAGCCCTATCTATTACAAGCCAAGAGGTGTACACATACCCCATAAAAGCATAAAGGGGAAGGGGAAATGGACAAGATGCTCTCCGAGCCCTATCTATTACAAGCCAAGAGGTGTACACATACCCCATAAAACTTAAATAAAAGTAAAAGCAAGTAAATGCATGCAGGGAGGTAAGGAAAGCGAAGTAGGTAGGCATATTCACATAACACATAAGGTCACATAGGAGAGACAAAAAGGGATAAGAGAAATTGTACCTCCCCCTTGAATGGTGTCCAAATGAAAGAAACATGGCTTCAAAACAATAAAAAAGGTCACGGTACCTCAAATAGTAAAGTATAACAAAGTCACCAAATCTCTCCTAATTGTAATTTAAATGGAATCAAACAATACATAGTTTCCAATAAAGGGACTCACCAAAGACCCAATTGCAAGCATTAATCAACCATTCAAAGCCAATTGAAACATTTTAGAAACTTTGCAAGTCCAAAGGCACGAAAAGGCCAAAGCCAATTTATTTCAGAAAATTCAAGAAGATAGGCGAACACAAGCTCATTTGGACACGAAGTTCTTAAACTCTTGCATTAAGTACTGCCTATACAAAGCATGGTAACCAATGAAGACAAACAAGCAAAATGAATTGAAACATTAATGCGGCCAAAGGCTCCATTGTGAACGCTAATCAAACATTCAAGCCAAATCAAACACTTTAAGGAACTTCGAGGGTCCAGGGGCAAAGAAAGGTCCATGAGTGGTTTCACTTGCATCTTAGGATCCCAAATGCAAACATTAATCCAACAAAACCCATTGAAACATTTAAAAGCTTCAAAGGTCCCAAAAGATAATAAAAAAGTCAAATAACGACTCAACTTGCATCCACCTTAAGACCTAATTGCAAGAAAATGGAATGTAATTGGGCCATAATGCATTGCTGCAAAAGTCACAGGGACCAAATTGATTGATATTCCAACTATTTGGGCCATAGTGAGTCAAAGGGGACTTGAGGGGTTGGAATGCAAATATTTCTGTTGACTCTCCATGCATGCACACGAGAAAAAAGAATTAAGTTTCTGCAACTTCATTTAGACAAAGCTTCGGCAATTCTCACTAACATTAGATCCAAACAAACAACCACACAATCTTTGCATCAAGGAACGCATAACTTCAAAACAGATTTTCAACAGCCAGCCAAAGTTTGAAATCTTCAGCAACTAAACATAGAGAATGAATCTTGCGGCCCTTTTGTCTTCAAAAAACTTTCAGCAATTTTCAAATGCAACTAAGGTTCATGCCATTTCCTTACTCAACTTAAACACATTCATGCCAACAAACTAGGAAGAAACATGCTGGAATCATCATCTAAACCAAACGCTACGTTTTGCTGCAGGATTAAAACAGAAAATTAGAATTGACCGACCTGAAAGGGAAAAAACGCAGCAAGGCTCACGGGCATAAAATGCAGCAAAATGGAAAGAAAGATAGCTGCAAATGACTAAACCAACAAATGACAAAGAGAGGGACTATAAAATTAATTCAGAAGAGTACCTGATGAAGCCTTTTGGATCAAAACCAGGTCAGGAATTTCCGTAAAAAGGCTGCTGGATTGGCTTCATGACGATTTCGAACCCACACCCGCAAAGCCAAGCTGATGATTTGGGAGCCAGATTCAAGGGCTTTCCAGGTGCTTTCTGCGAACCATTTCTGAACAAAAATCCTTCCCCTGGCTTCGTATTTGATGCAGAAACCAAAACCCAAAGGAATTAAATGGCTGTAAAGGAGATAATCATGCCGCAAGGGGTGCCGAAAACCAGCCTGTTCTGCCGAAATTTTGCAGAAAATCATTTCTGGTTCTGGCTTTCTTTACCACCGCCACTTTCCTTCTCCCTCAGTCTTTCTAACCGTCACTCCTTGGCTCTTGCTTCCACCGCCAGTTTCCCTAGCCTTAGTTTCTTTGCTGCCTTTTTCCGTAGCTCTCAAAGCTGTTTTTCTTTCTCTCCGCCGTCCGTTGCTCATTCCCTCCTTGAACAGGTCCTTCATCTGGGTCAGTGATATCGATGGCCTTGGTATGGCCATCACCACCTTGCTCCACTTCAAACTTTGACGATTTCATGCTTGCCCAGACTGCGAACCCGCCACTGCCGGCCTTAGTCCCAGAGTGGTGGACGAACAAATATTTGCCATCGTTAGCAGGAGTGATGAATCCAGAGCCTTTCTGGTCATTGAACCACTTGATATGGCCCTTTGCTCTCTCGTTTGGCCTCTGCTCTCCACCCTCTTTCAGCAGCCATTTTCTTGGTGAAGTAAACCAACCGTGAGAACTCAAGAAAGAGACGCTGGTTTCTGGAAAATAATGCCCAGGCAGATCAGCGGCAGCAATGTTGGAGAATCCTTGTTTCTTTCTTTTCCTTTGCTGATGACTCTCTCAGCCGTAGCTCTCTCTCTCACTATATCTCAATCTATTATCCTTTCCCTTCGTTACTTTCCCTCTGTTTTTTCCTGTAGCTCTTAGCCAGCCGAAACCTTCCTCCCCTCTTGCGGCTGCGGTCAAAAATTGCCAAACCCCATTCAGAAAAACCCTCTATCCTACGGCCCCCCTCTCTCTCTCTTTTTCTCTCGTTGGTTCTCCTCTTGCGGCTGTCTTGCCTTTTTCTATTTATACCAGGAACCCCCCTCCTAAAACCCTTAGCACTCTTCTATATTTACAGCCCAAGGGGCCGCCCGAAGTCCTCCCTTGCAAAGCTGCGAAAAACGCAGCAACCATGTCGCGTATTCTCTTTTTTTTTTTTTTTTTTTTTTTTTTTTTTTTTTTAAAACTATTAATACAGAAATTAATAAAAATATAAATAATAATAATAACAAAATAACACAATTTAAAATAACTAAATAAAGGGGCCATTTTCAATTTTTCTACATTTTTCTTTTTTTTCTTTTCCATTGTTTTTTCCAATCCAACTAAAGCCTATTTTTTGATTTTTCTTTTCAAGAAAGCATTGAATAAAAACAAAATGACTACAACATATTTTTTATGTTTTCCTTTTCTTTTTTTTTCTAAAAACTCTACGCTAATTTTAAACTTAAAAGCTAAAACTAAAAATTAAAACTAAAAGTAAACAACGAATGCAAGCAATCTAAAATGAAAATCATGAAATAGATGCCACATAAAATTATTCAAAATTTGGTGTCTAAAGTTTGCCCCTCTTTGTCTGAGTTTTGAAAAAACTTGAGACAAAGAAGTAGACACCAAATACTTACCTGTGTTATTCGGCTGCGAGCGTCTCGAATGATGGACGCTTTAGAAATGGGGACTGACCCCTTTGACAAAATTTAAAATGGGATTGACCCAAACAGAAAATTTAAAATCGGGACTGACCCGAACAGAAATTTAAAATTGGGATAGACCCGAACAGAAATTTAAAATTGGGATAGACCCGCGGGATGTTGTGAAGTTGGCGGCACGAAATCCAGGCCCAACGTGATTTTTGGAATGTTGGCGGCACGAAACCCAGGCCCAACTTGATGTTTGTGAGGTTGGCGGCACGAAATCCAGGCCCAACTTGATGTTTGGAACGTTGGCGGCACAAAATCCAGGCCCAACAGAATTTTTGGAATGTTGGCGGCACGAAATCCAGGCCCAACTTGATTTTTAGAATGTTGGCGGCACAAAATCCAGGCCCAACGTGATATTTGAACTGTTGGCGGCACGAAACTCAGGCCCAACTTGACATTTGAACTGTTGGCGGCACGAAATCCAGGCCCAACGTGATATTTGAACTGTTGGCGGCACGAAACTCAGGCCCAACTTGAAATTTGACCTGTTGGCGGCACGAAACTCAGGCCCAACGTGACATTTGAACTGTTGGCGGCACGAAACTCAGGCCCAACTTGAAATTTGAACTGTTGGCGGCACGAAACTCAGGCCCAACGTGACATTTGAACTGTTGGCGGCACGAAACTCAGGCCCAACTTGATGATGTTGGCGGCACGAAGTCCAGGCCCAATGAGATCTTTGAGATGTTGGCGGCACCAAGTCCAGGCCCAACGTGATCTTTGAAATGTTGGCGGCACGAAATCCAAGCCCAACGTGATGATGTGAAGTTGGCGGCACGAAAAACCAAGCCCAACGTGATAAAGTGAAGTTGGCGGCACCAAGTCCAGGCCCAACGAGATCTTTGAGATGTTGGCGGCACCAAGTCCAGGCCCAACGTGATCTTTGAAATGTTGGCGGCACGAAATCCAGGCCCAACGTGATAAAGTGATGTTGGCGGCACCAAGTCCAGGCCCAACGTGATAAAGTGAAGTTGGCGGCACCAAGTCCAGGCCCAACGTGATTTGGAATGTCAAGAGAAGGGGGGAACAGAATGATGCGCGGCGTGCATTGGAGCTTCGCCCACAAGAAATCAAATTTGATTTTTCAAGAAACAAGAATTTGAACTTGATTTTTGACTTTTTGATTTGATTTTTGGTTTTTTCTCTTTTTTTCTTTTTCCCTTCTTTTTTCCCTTTTTTCAAAAATTTTAAAAAAAAATAATTTGCCCCAAGTGTAGTGTCCATTTTTCCTCCTCTTTCTTCGCTTTCTTCGGCATCGGCTTCCCACGTTGTCAGATGCTTTTCGTCGACTTCAACTGTGAATACCTGCACAGGGCTTACGTGCACTCAAATGAGCATGACTGATTTGAAAAAATGCATTATTTTGATTCTTGGACGAAATCCTCAATTGGACTTAAAAATATTTGCCCCTGTGTGGGCTTATTTTGCGAAATTTTGCAAATAAAAATTTTGCCCCAGTTTGGGCCCATTTGATTGCAAAAATTGGTTTAGATGATTTCCCATTTACTTGAACAAAGAAAAACCGCACTTTCTAAAATTTAGAAAAGAGTGCACATACAACAATGTGAAGAAACTTTAATCGTCAAGTTTGAACTCATGCAGAAATTTCATGATGAATTCCTCGAAATAACACCAAATTTAAGAAGATTTCTTCCTTACTTTTAGCATTGGTGCTTAGTGTAACGGGTCACCACTTTTGGTTGGCTCATCTTTTCAGAATCAATCAAGTGACTTTATTTTTGAAATGGCTAAGGAAATGGGAGATAAGAATCTGTCTCATTTTCGTGCCCCAGTTGTATGTAATCCATTCAATGTCACATCTTAGTGAAAGCAAAGAGTTTGCTACCCTTATCTTCAAGAAAACTTAGTCAACATACAAGCTTTCTAGGCTTGTAACGTATGGACAGAAGTGATAGCTAAACATGTGGAAACGGGTTATGCCCCTATGATCACAAATGATTTGATGAATTTCTTATGAGCATGATCCTCACTTTGGATTGTCATGAAAGAATAAGTCAACGATGGACTTTATTAGCTTGTAATTTGGCTTGAAAACGATAGTTTAAGACTTTCAAGGATATTGCACCATAGATCGCATTTTTCCAAAATTGCCCCTATTTTGAAATCAAAAGATCTCAGACTTTGTTTGCATTTTTCTCATCACTCACCGGAGACTTCAGCGTCGAATTTTCTGCATTTTCTTGCATTTACTTTTCTTGCTTTGCTTTTTGCCTCTTTTCCAAAAAGACCCTCGAGCTGATGGGTTTTCACATGGTGAGTAGCGTCAACCTCATACTCAAGCAATTCAGAAATACAGCTAAAATTTTCCGGCATCAGAAATTTTCTTGACAGGGCCATTGCAAAGAACAGAAGTCAGGACTTTCGGCTTTTGTAACGGGGTCAGGTGGGGTGCTTAAAAAAGTTAAGGCTTGAAAACGGATTTCAACACTGGTTTGAAGAATCTGAGATCGCATTGTTGCGTCAACCCTATTTTAGGGTAAAATCAGAATGTGCCCCAGTTTTTGCTCAATTGAGGCTTTTTCTCTTTCATTTTCTTTCCCCTTTTGATTTTTCGGCCTTTTGCCATTCTTTTGAACTTTCACAAAATTTGCCCCAGTTTATTTTTGAACTGAGGTTCTCTTTTCTTCCTTTGTTTTTGATCTTGTTGTTTTTCACTTTTCACTTTTTGAAATTTTCTTTTCAACTCAAACTCGCCCCCAGTGTGGGGTTTGCGATTCTCAGGGGTTGCCAAACGAAGTATTTATTCTGATGGCTCAAAAGGGATAACTAGGGATAAAGTGTTCGATTGGAAAAGAAGATGGCCTGACTTGTATTCTGTTCCTTACAACAACTCTGAAAGGAAACTTTCGTTAATGCGAAATTTTTTGCATGTATCTGAATTAATTGACTGAGGAAAACCCTTGCTCATCCATATTTGTGAAACATAGGCGATTCACATGGACAAAACCCTTCCTTTTCTTTCTTCTTCTTTTTTCAAAACTGGACCCCAAGTGGAATCAAATTTCCCCAATTTGCGGTTCCCTCCTTATTCTAGCATTTTTGCTTTTCTCTTTTTCTTTTTCAAAATTCCCCAATCTCCTTCCCCAATGTGGGGTACGACCATGAGTGCATTAGAAAAGAACCACCAATTTTAGCTCAAAATGGGGATGCAAGGGGTGATCAGTGTTTAGGTTGTAGAAATGACGGCCAAAGCATCATTCTTACACTTCATGACAACCAAAGTAACGAAACGGTTATTGAAAATCCATTCCCCTATTTGAAAATTTTCCAATATAGGGTAGTGATCATTAGGGCTCTTATCTGAAACGAAATTATTCTTTTCATAGGCTCAAATGGGAGAGCAAGTGATAAAAATCTGTATAGATAGTGAAACAAATGCTCAAAGTATCACTCCAAATTTTCCAAACGAATAAGGATGATGCACATTTTTGCTTTCACTTAGATGTGATTGAATCGATTAAACACAATGGATATTTTCAAGCAAAGATGGCCCCAATTTGCGATTTATCAATCAATGTGACTGATTTTATTTTGGGGTTCAGTGAAGGAAAAAAGATATCTCATTGGGCCTTCTGAATGACCTCTTTTAATTCTGAACACTCTTATTGTGAATTTTCAGGTCGGAGGTTGAAAAAAAATCCCAATTTAGTCTTATTTCTTAAAATTCATCATGCAATCTCCAATGAATAAGAATAAAGAATGAAATGTACATAAATATACACAAAACAATGATTGTCCAAAAAGTTTATTGCTGAAAAAGTTTGAAACAAATTTTCTCATTCAATTACGATACAAGTGAGAAGAGAGAAACTTGTAAAGAGCTCCACATATACACTTTTTGTCTCCTTTTCAAATATACAAAATTTTCCTTTGGAAAACAATTACAACATTTCTCAGAGGGTTTTCATCGTAGGACCCGCCCAAGAATCAAATAACACTTGTAATCTTCAAACTTCATTGGATTAAAATTATCATCAGATATAGAAGAACATTTTCGTCTTATTGAAATATTTTTATGAATGCAGGGGAGGGGGGAAAACAAAAGAAAAATATCCAGAGTTAGTAATCAAGAATAAAAAATCGGTATGCATGTCCTATGGGGGAACCCTTTTTGTGCCAAGGGTAGGCCTAGAATGAGGATGCAATCCTCTGAAGTAGGCACTATACCATACCTGATGGATCCAATCAGCTCATGGAGTGAAAAAATAATTTTGAAAGAATTTGGTCAATTGGAATGAGAGGGGACGTTTGTCAAAATAAGGACCTCGTCCGCAAGGATTGATCACTTTTGATCAGTACAAGATTTTGCAAAAACGCACGGGTTTGACCTTGACGAACTTCCTATCAAAGAGATTGGAATTCGTTGATAAAATTTCTCAGTGTAACATGAGTCAAAAACCCAAATGATTAAATAGTTGGATATAATGGATGGTTTTCTCAAAAATTGACTAGACTTCCCAATTTGGAATTCGACATTGAAATCCTAATTGGTCAAATGAAATTGACAATTTATTGAAAATCGACCGGATTACCCTAAAAGGGAAACAGGTCAAATGAATTCCAAGGAATTTATCCAAAATTAATCAAATCACCCTAACAAGGGTAAATCGATCAAATAGATTGAACGAAACCTGATCTATTCAAAAATCGGCTCGGTTGCCCTAAAAAATGGGTAAATTCAAAAATCAGCCGAATGACCCTAAAAAGGGTAAATTAGTCAAATGAATTGACGATTTATTCAAAATTGACCGGATGACCCTAAAAAGGGTAAATTGGTCAAATGACCCTAAAAAGGGTAAATTGGTCAAATGACCTGACGCTTTATTCAAAAACGACCGGATGACCCTAAAAAGGGTAAATTGGTCAAATGAATGAAATTGAATTTGATTTATTCAAAAATCGGCCGAGTGACCCAAAAAGGGTAAATTGGTCACAAGACCCTAAAAAGGGTAACTTGGTCAATTGAATTGTTAATTTATTCAAAAATCGACCGGATGACCCTAAAAAGGGTACATTGGTCAAATGAATTTATTTCAAAAATGATTAAATTGTACTAAAATTGAATGAATTGAAAAAAAATGGATTGGATAAGATGGATGATTTGTTCAAAAATCGATTGAATTATTCGCCCACTGGGTGGTTTCAAGAAATCATTACAATGCCTTGGTCTATGAGCCTCTAAAATCAAAATTTGGCCTCTATATTTATCGTCTCAACAATGAGGAATCATTTGTGAATTTTCTTCGAATTAATGTCCTTTTACGCAAGGGAATTTTACCAATTTTGAGAAAATGGCCAAAAAGTGATTATTAGATGCTCATATTCCAAAAATTGCTTCATGAAAATGATCGGATCTTTACCTTACCTTGTGCACTACCCCTTCGGATGATACGAGAAAGGTAAACGTGCAAGTCTCATTTGGATTATATATCCGAGACATGGGGTGGTTGATTCCTAACACGGGATCCCCTAAATGGCATTCCCTTTCTAGGGTTTATGCGTGATGCCAGTTTATTAAAGCAATGTAAATATGCAATAAATATGGCCTAGAGGACAAAATAATGCAACGGGGGGAAAGGGTCTAAACATGAAATGTATTTACTGAAAGGTAAATACAAAGACTGAAATTTAGACATGTGAGCTATCTAGTGGGTGAGTCACTAAAAGAGTGCCAAAGAGGCCCCTTATTGCTAAGGCACATGAATGCAATCCAAGAAAACAAAAAAAATGGTTAGTGCAATTGATAGTACACATAACACATTGGGAGCAATTAAGAAAAGAAATACAATAAAGCAAGTAAAAGGGGTGGAACCCCTTCCCTCGTGCCTAATGTGCTTAAAATAGGGTGAGGCTGACTCTAGCCTAGGTCATTCTAATATGGATGCATGAGGCTGGGGTTCACTAATGCCTAGACTCGATAAAGCTTCGGCTCCCAAGCCTTCAGACCTAAAGGCGAAGGGTCATCACTCCCAGGGCCTTTGGTCGGTGGCTCGAGTGATCCCTTAGGTAGCGCTATGGGCGCAAAGCACACCATCCGCCTACCCAAGGCAATCGATCCTAGTCCTACAAGGCGGTGTGGGATGGCGCCCACGAAAAACAAAATAAAATGGGATAAAGCAAGTAAATATGCACGTATGAAGTGTTCCCCTATTTTGAGGGAAGGGGTTGAGAACCACGCGAGGCTCTAAAGGTGACACACCCCCTCCCAAGTGCAATGCAAGCGCGAGATAAATAAGTAAACATACATCCAAACATACATTCATGAGTCGAGGGATTGGTTTGAGACGCGAGTGATGCAAAATCCTAAAAGGGAAAAAAAAAAAAAATGCAACCCTAAAACACCCAAATGTAATATATGAAAAGGTTAAAAAAAGGAAAAGGTTGATTAAATCAAATTTGCTCGGACTCTCGAATGTCCCCAGTGGAGTCGCCAACTGTCGCGCCCCACTTTTCGATCGTCGAATGTATGATGTGTGAAGTGTGGTGTGAACGTATGCAAAATAAAAGTAAAGGCCATGGGACTTTGGAAAGCGACGATTTGGCCAAAAAAATAGTTTTAAAAAGGGTTTTGAAATGAAAAGTTTGGAGTCGCCACTTGGTAATGGTTTAAGGTGTACCAAGTCACCCAAGAATGAGTTTTAAAGTCAAGTAGTAATAAACCCTTTTTAAAACGACTCCTAGTCTACGTAAACCAAAGAAAAAGGTTCGGGAGTCACGTTTGACAAAGGGGAAGGCAAGGATAGAATCCAAGGCACCCCTTTGACCTAGCCAAGGCTAGTTGCATTGATTTAATCAAAGATTTTCTTGTTTTAACCAAAGAATTTATTACATTTGAGTGCCCTACATGAATGCAAACCCTAGACCTAGGGGAATTGGGGGAAATTTCCCTTCAAAGGTTGAGTGGTGCCAATCACATTAATTGTGAAGCCCAATATTAATCCTTTGAAGAAGTCACGAATAATGCAAGTGGGATGCAAATGAATGAAATGCATGCGTGCAATGTGAGGACATGAGTTTGAAAAAGTAATAAAAGAAAATAAATATGTAAATGAAAGTGTGCACGTGAGTGGGCAATGTACGGTATGTGAAATGGTAATATGAAGTGCATGTGTGCAAGTAATGATAAAAGTGTTCGTGTGCAAGTGAAGGTAAAAGGGTTCGTGTGCAAGTGGAGACAAAAAAGTGTTCGTGTGCAAGTGAAGGTGATAAAAAGGTGCATGTGTGCAAATGAGACAAAAAGTGAAAGTGTAATGATAGAGTGGATTGAGAGTGCGTGAGCCTAGGGAATTCATGCATATTGGGTACGGGAGACCTAAATCGTGACTTGATTTTCCCTTTGATTAGAAGGCAAAACTAGCGTGCTAAGGCTATCGAGTAGCCACACTCGCTCGTTTCCCTTATCGGAAGGGGACCCTCAAGCAAATGGACCCTACAACTATCATGATATGCAAAAATCCTAAAATGAAGGGAAAGGGGGTTCAAGGAGCATGCCAAGTGATAAAACTAAGAAAAATGCATGATATGTGGTGCACAAGCAAATGATATGCTAATGAGGGGAAATCCCTAAGGGTCTAGCGTTGGACTAGCCCATTCTATGAATTCCGACTAGCGTTGGACTAGCGGAAACGTACATTCATCCATTCCATTCATTCATGGCTATGAAAGCAAGTAGACATGCCAAAATACTCGTAAACACATAGCACATAGCATTTAGCATGCTCGACTAGATGCAAGAGCCTAATAAAGCAATTAACATGTAGCAACAAAAACAAGCAAGCAAGGGGAAGGGGAAGTGGACCAGATGCTCTCCGAGCCCTATCTATTACAAGCCAAGAGGTGTACACATACCCCATAAAAGCATAAAGGGGAAGGGGAAATGGACAAGATGCTCTCCGAGCCCTATCTATTACAAGCCAAGAGGTGTACACATACCCCATAAAACTTAAATAAAAGTAAAAGCAAGTAAATGCATGCAGGGAGGTAAGGAAAGCGAAGTAGGCAGGCATATTCACATAACACATAAGGTCACATAGGAGAGACAAAAAGGGATAAGAGAAATTGTACCTCCCCCTTGAATGGTGTCCAAATGAAAGAAACATGGCTTCAAAACAATAAAAAAGGTCACGGTACCTCAAATAGTAAAGTATAACAAAGTCACCAAATCTCTCCTAATTGTAATTTAAATGGAATCAAACAATACATAGTTTCCAATAAAGGGACTCACCAAAGACCCAATTGCAAGCATTAATCAACCATTCAAAGCCAATTGAAACATTTTAGAAACTTTGCAAGTCCAAAGGCACGAAAAGGCCAAAGCCAATTTATTTCAGAAAATTCAAGAAGATAGGCGAACACAAGATCATTTGGACACGAAGTTCTTAAACTCTTGCATTAAGTACTGCCTATACAAAGCATGGTAACCAATGAAGACAAACAAGCAAAATGAATTGAAACATTAATGCGGCCAAAGGCTCCATTGTGAACGCTAATCAAACATTCAAGCCAAATCAAACACTTTAAGGAACTTCGAGGGTCCAGGGGCAAAGAAAGGTCCATGAGTGGTTTCACTTGCATCTTAGGATCCCAAATGCAAACATTAATCCAACAAAACCCATTGAAACATTTAAAAGCTTCAAAGGTCCCAAAAGATAATAAAAAAGTCAAATAACGACTCAACTTGCATCCACCTTAAGACCTAATTGCAAGAAAATGGAATGTAATTGGGCCATAATGCATTGCTGCAAAAGTCACAGGGACCAAATTGATTGATATTCCAACTATTTGGGCCATAGTGAGTCAAAGGGGACTTGAGGGGTTGGAATGCAAATATTTCTGTTGACTCTCCATGCATGCACACGAGAAAAAAGAATTAAGTTTCTGCAACTTCATTTAGACAAAGCTTCGGCAATTCTCACTAACATTAGATCCAAACAAACAACCACACAATCTTTGCATCAAGGAACGCATAACTTCAAAACAGATTTTCAACAGCCAGCCAAAGTTTGAAATCTTCAGCAACTAAACATAGAGAATGAATCTTGCGGCCCTTTTGTCTTCAAAAAACTTTCAGCAATTTTCAAATGCAACTAAGGTTCATGCCATTTCCTTACTCAACTTAAACACATTCATGCCAACAAACTAGGAAGAAACATGCTGGAATCATCATCTAAACCAAACGCTACGTTTTGCTGCAGGATTAAAACAGAAAATTAGAATTGACCGACCTGAAAGGGAAAAAACGCAGCAAGGCTCACGGGCATAAAATGCAGCAAAATGGAAAGAAAGATAGCTGCAAATGACTAAACCAACAAATGACAAAGAGAGGGACTATAAAATTAATTCAGAAGAGTACCTGATGAAGCCTTTTGGATCAAAACCAGGTCAGGAATTTCCGTAAAAAGGCTGCTGGATTGGCTTCATGACGATTTCGAACCCACACCCGCAAAGCCAAGCTGATGATTTGGGAGCCAGATTCAAGGGCTTTCCAGGTGCTTTCTGCGAACCATTTCTGAACAAAAATCCTTCCCCTGGCTTCGTATTTGATGCAGAAACCAAAACCCAAAGGAATTAAATGGCTGTAAAGGAGATAATCATGCCGCAAGGGGTGCCGAAAACCAGCCTGTTCTGCCGAAATTTTGCAGAAAATCATTTCTGGTTCTGGCTTTCTTTACCACCGCCACTTTCCTTCTCCCTCAGTCTTTCTAACCGTCACTCCTTGGCTCTTGCTTCCACCGCCAGTTTCCCTAGCCTTAGTTTCTTTGCTGCCTTTTTCCGTAGCTCTCAAAGCTGTTTTTCTTTCTCTCCGCCGTCCGTTGCTCATTCCCTCCTTGAACAGGTCCTTCATCTGGGTCAGTGATATCGATGGCCTTGGTATGGCCATCACCACCTTGCTCCACTTCAAACTTTGACGATTTCATGCTTGCCCAGACTGCGAACCCGCCACTGCCGGCCTTAGTCCCAGAGTGGTGGACGAACAAATATTTGCCATCGTTAGCAGGAGTGATGAATCCAGAGCCTTTCTGGTCATTGAACCACTTGATATGGCCCTTTGCTCTCTCGTTTGGCCTCTGCTCTCCACCCTCTTTCAGCAGCCATTTTCTTGGTGAAGTAAACCAACCGTGAGAACTCAAGAAAGAGACGCTGGTTTCTGGAAAATAATGCCCAGGCAGATCAGCGGCAGCAATGTTGGAGAATCCTTGTTTCTTTCTTTTCCTTTGCTGATGACTCTCTCAGCCGTAGCTCTCTCTCTCACTATATCTCAATCTATTATCCTTTCCCTTCGTTACTTTCCCTCTGTTTTTTCCTGTAGCTCTTAGCCAGCCGAAACCTTCCTCCCCTCTTGCGGCTGCGGTCAAAAATTGCCAAACCCCATTCAGAAAAACCCTCTATCCTACGGCCCCCCTCTCTCTCTCTTTTTCTCTCGTTGGTTCTCCTCTTGCGGCTGTCTTGCCTTTTTCTATTTATACCAGGAACCCCCCTCCTAAAACCCTTAGCACTCTTCTATATTTACAGCCCAAGGGGCCGCCCGAAGTCCTCCCTTGCAAAGCTGCGAAAAACGCAGCAACCAGGTCGCGTATTCTCTTTTTTTTTTTTTTTTTTTTTTTTTTTTTTTTTTTAAACTATTAATACAGAAATTAATAAAAATATAAATAATAATAATAACAAAATAACACAATTTAAAATAACTAAATAAAGGGGCCATTTTCAATTTTTCTACATTTTTCTTTTTTTTCTTTTCCATTGTTTTTTCCAATCCAACTAAAGCCTATTTTTTGATTTTTCTTTTCAAGAAAGCATTGAATAAAAACAAAATGACTACAACATATTTTTGATGTTTTCCTTTTCTTTTTTTTTCTAAAAACTCTACGCTAATTTTAAACTTAAAAGCTAAAACTAAAAATTAAAACTAAAAGTAAACAACGAATGCAAGCAATCTAAAATGAAAATCATGAAATAGATGCCACATAAAATTATTCAAAATTTGGTGTCTACAGTATGTAATATGTTTTTATTTGATTTCACCTAAATTGCCTAATTGTAGTCGTACACATGCTATTCAATAGATATATACATGGGTTTAAAACTAACAATTTTATTTTAAAACCCCCGTATATATATATATATCTATTTGATTTTACTATGTGAACCTATTTAATATTTGTTACCTTTTCTTTTTTGGTAATAATTCATTTATTGAATTGTATGATAAGATCATCTAATTAATGAGTCCTAACTCGAATTCAATAGTCATACTAACAAATTGTAATTTAAATCTAGAGTTTCTACTCACCACCTTTAAAACCAACAGTTGAATTACTTTTGTGATTGTTTTAAAAATTTGAAAGTGCTAAACACTTGCTTCTTTTTGTCATACTTTTTCTTTATTTATTTTTCTGTCCAAATAATTCGATATAAATATTCGATAATGTTCAGGATTAAACATCTTCTTTGTTTACAATTTTTGAGTAAAAGAAAATGAACATAAGTGAAAAACTAACACTTTTTTCAAACTCATATATACATCTATATGTTATTCGTACTGTTCAGGTAAAATCAAATAGATATATACAGGGGTTTAAAAAAGAAGAGCTATTCATACATATGATCAATTAGGGATGAAAAAATTTATTTTATAAAATGTGAGAGACTATGGATCAGATTATGTAAATTTTGATTTGACAATTTTGCCATTAAAAAATGATCACGCACAAAAAATATGGTGGATTCTGATACAAAGTTAGTTGGAAACCTAGATAGGGATCAAATTTGACTAATGTAAATTTGTAAAGGACGTAAAATTACACTTTTAAAAATGAGAGACAAAAAAGTTATTTTACAAAATGTGAAAGATGTTTTGAATGATTTTTCTGTTCATATTTACACCTCATCCAGTGTCTTTACAGCGCCATTGTCCCCCTCTATTCTTGGAGCCCGTATTTTCCTATGAACCAACTTACAAATGGGTCTTTGTTTTACAATTTTTTTTTTATTTTGTTCGAAGAAGAAGTCGGTTTTTTTTTTTTTTTTTTAATGTTTTGGCCGATCAAAACTAGAGAGTATGATGGTGACGAAATAGTGAAACTTTTACTTTAGCTTTTTGGTTTTTTTTTTTTCTCAGCTTCTGATGTTGCAAAGTATATTAGTTTGTCTGTGTAAGTTGAGAAGATTGACCCATCTGCTAATCCGAGAAGATGTACCAATAATTAAACAAGCACAGACATTTTACCAGAATTTTTAGTTTTTAGCCTTGCAATCAACTCTTATAGCAAAGTACGATATCACAGTTTGCAGTGTTCTAAATTGTTGTGACTTGTTCAGTCACTGGAATAATGAGGAAGACATTAAGCATCTAGTCCCACGGGCAGTTTTTGTCGAAAACCAATAAATAGTTCTAGAATGTAGAAAATTAATAGCAAGGCCAGAGTCATTTTTTTTGAATTTTCAAATGGATCCGAAAAGGAACTGCACTATGTAATTCAATGCTTTAACATTCTCCTCTATCTTGCAAAGCTATTTTTTCTTGGAAATTATTTTAATCAATTAGTAGTAACTTACTTTTAGAATACTTATTCAAATAAACTGACTAGGGGTGGGCACGGGTCGGGTACCTGTCCCAAACGTGATTTGGCTGACCCGATCCTAACCTATCTGATCACTATTTTTTTGACCCTAATCCGCTCCACTTATCTCTGGATACCCGAGGACCGGGTACTCGAAAAAAAGGGGTAGGTCATCGAGTACCCGCCCTTATAATTCATGTTTACTAATATCCATTTTTCAAGCACAACAAATATCACTTTCCAATTAATTACTAAACCAGAATAAGAAAACATAGAGAATAAGTGCCAAATTCAGCTTCGACATAAACAAAAAACAGAAAAGGAAGTGCCAACCAAATCAACTTCAGCAACTCTTGGTTCTAGAAACAAATTCCCCCAACCTAACAACTTTCACAAGCCTACTAAAATTCAAGAAATCATAAGCTGAAAGAGATGCTACATGCTGATGCGAATAACTACAGAAGTACAGGCAAGTAAACTTTAATTATTTAAGAAGCATCAACAAAGTCAATAAGTGTGAGTTCTGCACTTTCCAACTCCACCTTTCTATCACCTAGCAATGATGCTATTCCCTCCCCCCTCCTTATTTTTCTGATTTAATCCATTAAAAAATCCATTACTCCTATCAAGAATCTGGGTAGTGGGCATCACAGATTCACCGAAAATACTAGGGTTCACTTACGAGGTTGAGAGTTTGCATTGACGTTCCAGCGTTCTGCAGCTTCTGCTCGAGGCTTGCTTTGAGGAGCACCAGAAAATTAGGAATGGGTTGTGATTCTCTCATGATTCTAAGTGTATTTGTAGATGAAGTGATGAAAATTGAAGAGAAATTTGGAATTGTTGTGGTGAAAATTGGAGAGAAGAAGAGGAGATATTCGGCTGAAGACTGAAGATAGAGAGAAACTTGGAAAGTGAAAAACTGAACATCGATAAAATTTAGGTCTTTAGGGTTAATAATTTAAGGAAATTATAAAATTACCCCTATATTTTTTAATATTTATATAATATACCCGGGTCGGGTACCCACTGGTTTTTATTGTTGTAACCAGTATCCGTATCCGAATTTTACAGGTATCTGACCCTCATCTGCTCCGCTGATAAAAATCGGATTGGATATCCTAATTTTCGGTGCGGAGCGGATCGGATTGCTCGGATTTTCGGGTCGATGGGTTTTTTGCCCACCCCTAAAACTGACATTGGCTCCAATTGTAACTCTCATCCAGACACCACACATTGATTGTAGTGTTCTTTATATTCAGAACCACCAAGCTTTTGAACAATCCAACTCTCACTTTGCTGACTTCTCATTGTACCCATTAGTTCCTTATGAGTTACTACTAAAGCATTTGGCGAATATTAACTTAAAAGTAGTTTTCAAAATTCATGTATTTGGATTAGTTGGTAGGGAGTTTTAGCCCCATTTATAGGGGAGACTGTCAAAATTTTTCAAAAATTGTACTATGTTGTTTAAAAAGTTTTGACAAATATGTGCTGCGATTAATTTTTTTTTTAAAATTTTTTGGCTCGTCATTAACTCCGAGACTTTGGTTGGTACCAGTAGGATCAAATCCACAGAAGTGTATCTTTGGAATCTGAGACTAGTTATTAGGTAAGTTTATAAGTTTACGACTTTAATATGGTTACCTTTCTTTAGATTTACGATATTTGTCCAACTATATGAACAAGTTCATTTGACTTGAACAAGTAAGGTTTATTTGACCCCTCCCACTGTCGCGAACGTGACAAATCAAGAGATACATCTTTTGACGACCAAATTACTGGTGACTTGGAAATTTGGATTTTGTCCTAAGGAAAAGACAATGTAGCTTTCATTCTTGAAAATCTAGATATAATTGCTGTCAAATTTATGCTCTAGTTTTTTAAATTATTGTAGGTAGAAGAGGCTGTTTGAACATTTATGGATTTATAATGTAGCTTTTGTTCTTGAAAACCTAGATATAATTGCTGTCGAATTTATGCTCAATTTGACTAATTTAATTATATATATATATATATATATATACTAAGATCAACTGAACAAGATATACTTTCAACTAAAAACGAAAGCAACTTTCTCATCAGCGGTCAATCTCATATTATGCTTCACAAACATAATCCTAGCTAAGGTATAA
The DNA here is from genome assembly GCF_036785885.1 of Coffea arabica. Lineage (NCBI taxonomy): Eukaryota > Viridiplantae > Streptophyta > Magnoliopsida > Gentianales > Rubiaceae > Coffea > Coffea arabica. Next base: position 32,944,108 of record NC_092313.1, read on the forward strand.
AACAGTTGAACAACAGTCAAAACTGATCAAAGAAGTAAATCAGGATAACAACAAAGAATGGAGCATTTACTTTGTGGAAGGCTTTATAAGTTGCACTAACATTCCTATCTTTGAGTGAGCTCAATTCGCATTGCCTTATCTCTTCAATTTTTTGGCCTTATTATTTTGTTTTAATGCTCTTTTATCCAGTTTTACTTTCGAATCATAAAATTTACGAATTTGAAGTATTTGGTGGATGTGGAAGTATTTGAAGGATGTATCCTAATCTTTTGAACGATTAATTAAAGTATCTTTCAAAATTCATACATGCTTGGATTGGTTGGCATGGAGTTTTAGCCCATTTATAGGGGAGACTCTGTCGAAATTTTTTCAAAAATTTTACTAATGAGCTTAATTGGTTTTGACAAATTCGTGTTGCAATTAAATTTTTTTAATTCTTTGGTTCTCCGTTATCTCCGTCGTGTTCATATAGGTGCGTACAAAGTTGATGACTATCACTTGAAGATGCCTGGATTGGTACCTCTAGGATCAAATCCACAGAAGTGCATCTTTGGAATCTGAGACAAGTCATTGGGTAAGTTTATTAGTTTACAACTAGATATAATTGAAGTCAAATTAATGTTCCAGTTTTTTAAATTTTTGTTGGTAGAAGAGGCTGTTTGAATATTTTTTGGATTTATTTTATGGTGACTTGATGAATTTAAAGTTAGGCCCTTTCTTATAATGTATCTTTTAATTGCATGTATGTGAAGGACAGCGGACTATCTAGAAAATTATTTTAGTTTCACATTCTGCTATATACATGATATTATTATTGTAGTTTTTTGTTCAGCTATCTAAGAAATGGTAATGATTCACAATGCATTGATACTTAAAAAAAATTTGGACTTGTTTATAGAGAGTTTTAGCTGATTGTTAGGGAAGATGCTATTGAAATTTTTTTGAATTTTGTTGGGTTTGTTAAAAAATGATTAGAAAGCCCTAACACAACAACTAGTTTGGACTCTTATACTACTAATTCTAATACTTTTTTCCTGAATTAGGTATATATGCCACACATATGTCTATAGAAAGATCTTCGTGAATGTTTCTTTATTCAGGAGGTAAAATACATTACGAGGATAGATCAATTTGTTACTTACCTCGTACTTTCAATCGTATGGTCACATTGCAACATAGAATTGAATATGAGAAGTTGGTTAACAGAATTTATCAATATATGGGGGGTCGATAGTGGATGTTCATGTTGAATTTGTTTCTTCGTCTACCTTGTGGCCGTACTTCTTATAAATGTTTCTACAGTAGAGGATAATGAAACTTTGGACATAATGTATGATCTATGGAATGAAATAGTTCCATACATAGCAGAGCTGAATATCGAGAAGGAGGAAATTATCCAAATTCCTAGAGTTAGTACCATATTAATTCTACCAACAAGAAATATTGGTCCAATGATGTCACTTATCCATGCATGCATGGATTCAACAAAGTTGTGATCCCATTCTAGTGTAGTAGTTTGGGAGACAGCATCGGCTTCCCAATATACATAGGGAGATTTGGCTAGGGACTCATCAGGACCAAGGATCACAGCAAGGCCCAAGGGTAATGTTGAATATGTTTACGGCCTTGACTCGATTCAAAGTTTTAAAGATTCGGGATTCTCGTATCATTTGTTTTCTTATGGCTTTGAGTCCATCCCAGATCCAATTCATCCTAGAATAATTGAAGATGAAGTATAAGTCAGTGGGTATGGCAAGCTCCTTGCTTCAAAGGGAGACGATAATCCGGAAATTGATGCCAAAGATGTAGAAGAGTCTGAGTCGCAAGATGTGTCTGCTAGCGACTCAAATGGGAAGCATGAAGCCTATGGATTATGAATGGATCTTGAGACCCAACAGCCCTTTAATGGCAACATAAATGCAAATACTGAGTGAGGAGATAATGCATGACACATTGCTTATGGCAGCCTCTCGTATGTTTTAAGGAAATTGGCATTCTTCTTCGAGTATGGAAGCACAGACGATGATGACTGTACTGATAAAGGTAACTTGGAGCGCATTATCACATTCAGTGAGAAAAATAATAATATACTGCTATATATGAGATTTGAGAGCAAGCAACAACTTAGTAGGGCTATTAGGATGTGGTTCATAAATCATAATAAGGAGTTCAAGATTATTGAGAGCAAGAGTAATATATGGGTTGCCAAATGCAATTTTGCATTTGATAAGAGCACTGCCACTGCAAATGCCTCATCGTATCTGACATGTGACTGGTGTGTTAGAACAATTTAACAAAAAAGACTCATGGATTGTGGTAAATAACCAAATGAGTCAATGACCATAACTGTTTGGGTGACTTGGTAAGTAACAGCAATACAAGCCTTACTTCATTAGTGATTGCTAGGCACATAATTCGTAGCATTGAAGATGATTTTGGATTTAAAATAAAAACATAATAAGTTATGTTAAGAAAATTTTGAAAGTAGATGTTTCTTACAAAAAAACCTAGTACGCCAGACGTAAAGCAATTGAGATTGTATTTGGCTCTTGGAAGGCCAATTTTGCCGAACTACCAAAGTATCTTGATGCACTTATGCAGTCCAATCAAAAAACTATGGTGAAGTGGTTCCATCATTCGGACAGTACAGATCGAGTCAGGCCATTTAAGTTTATATTTTGGACTTTTGGACAGACTATTGATGCGTTTTACATGTGTAGGCCAATTATATATGTTAATGGCACTCATTTGCGCAGTGAATACAAGGTCAAACTACTTGTTGCAGTTTCGCAAGATGCGAATGACAAAATAATTCTAATTGCTTACGCCATAGTCGATGAGTAGATTATTTCCAGTTGGTCATGGTTCATGAAGCAATTTCAATACCATGTGGTCTATGACTGGTACCTTATTGGTATCATTTTGAATCATCAAAATAATATCATTCATGCCGTGATAGAGTTTAAGTACTAAAATGAACCTTTGGCTTTTCATAGGTTTTGCCTATAACATGTTAAAAGCAATTTGATGACACATTTCAAAGGTTTGCACCTTAAAAGGTTATGTTGGGCAATGAGAAAGGCTAAACAATTGCGCAAGTGGCAGGAGTTCAAGCGATAAATAAGAAGCATGTTTTCAAATATGTGGATTTATCTATCTGACATTGGATTCGAAAATTTGTGCCTAACACATGACGGTGAGCATTGTTGGGTATTCTTACTTCTAACATATCTGAAAATTATAATAATATATTTAGAGGGCCACCTCACTTGTCAATTCAGATTTGTATTGATATGACATTTCATCAGACAGTTGAGTTATTTAAAACAAGGAGGAAAGATGTTAGACATTATTTTAATCCTTTTTTTCTCAATCATATGGTAGCGATTTAACAATTCTGATCAGAAAGCGGGATTCCACAGGATTGTGGAATTCGATGGCTCATCAGAGTTATACAAGATTGTCACAGACCGATGCATGGATGACAAAGGGGGTAATACACAAACGATAACGTATTTTGATGGCAAGTGGCAGCAGTATAGGCTTCCTTGTTTACATGTCATGGCAGTGTGCAGGAATAGAGCGAACAATCCAGAATTTCCTGTGGATTCTTAGTTTATAAAAAAGAGGTGGTTAGTAGAGTATTTAGGAAGGTTTAATCCTTTATGCATCGGGACACTTGGCTCTATCCTGATTGAGAGCTATAAGTAGATAGAAATAAATATATTGCATGTCGGGTAGAACGGGTACAAGTTAGAAGTATTCAAAAGAAGATGGATGAGAGAAACCCAGAAGAACTAAGAAGATGTACAAATTGTCATCACTTGGGTCACAACAGAAGAAACTATCTGAATTATAGATTTTGATTGAAATAATTTAGAGATAGGGACCCATGTAATCCTAACAGGAGCATGCACCTATCTCTGAATAGGTTCGGCATTATATTCGATTGACAATGTTTGAAGGGGTGTTTGAGAGTGAATATATGATGGTTGATCATATTCTGATCACCAGTTTGGTGGAGCAATAATGGCCCGAGACTCGTACCTTTCATCTACCCGTTGGAGAGAATACGATGACTTTATAAGATGTAGAGATCCAATGTAGACTACATATTGATGGTCCTCTAGTTACAGGGATATATATATATATCTCGTAGTACCCAGTAGTGGGGACTCTTATGTGAGGAACTTATTCGTTTTTCTCCTATGCTGTTAGATTTTAATGGACAAAGGTTAAAATTGGGGTATTTTTCTGGAGCATTAGATACAGAGCTACCCCTTGATGCTTCGGATGTCGAATGTAGACAGCAAGCACGCATCTACCTCCTCCTGATATTATGTGACCACTTATTATCCAATAAGTTAGAAAATAAAGTCCCGCTAATGTATTTTCTCTTATTATGAGACTTGAAAACTATTGGGCAATACAGTTGAAATAGTGCGCTTTTGGTGATTCTCTATCAATCTTTGTGTACAAGCACATCTCCCTCTAAATCGGCTATTGTAGATCCATTATTTTTGCTACAAGTACGTTACACTCAATAAAAGTGAAATAATTTAACTATTATATTATTGCAATTGTATAATAATTGAAGGTTTTTTACAACTATAGGTATGGGAATGTATACCTAATATGCGCCCTGACCGTGTGCAGCAGTTGGAGCAATATCTTGGTCCATATGGAGGTCAATGACCATATATCTTTTATGGTTATGACTATAATTTGTAACTCAAATAACAATCATTTGTTCTAAAAAAAGACCCCTCATTTATTTTATGTAGGTGGAATGTTGAGTTTGATCTATACAAAATTGCACGGCATGTCGTGCCCGTATTTCGAGATTAGCCGACAAGCCTACATCCTCAAGAGGTATTGTAATTATTCCATAATGTTGAACATCTGACACTTTGTCTTTTTTACTGAGTAGAATAATAAAATATGCAAATTTGCTCGAATAGTCTGATTGTATTTGATTCTTGTAAAATTAAATTTGTTAGCAGGGAATTTTCCTCCAATTATAAGGGAGGTTCTACTGAAATTTTCTACAAAAATATGCAAAATATTTGAAATTTGCCAAGATTTGTTATCTTTTTTTCATTTGATAAAGTTGAATGGTGCCAGAGGTAATTTGTCTATAGACACCAATTTAAGTTATGGGTCAGTACATATTCATTTATCTTTTTTTGCAGTTCATATGATATCCATATTTGAAGAACGTTCTCACTTCTTTGCTTACGTATTATACTGCAGATCATGATATTTGGAGGTCTGTCATGTAGCTCATATGTTGGAAAGTTGTTGAGCCGCATCTTCCTCATCAAATTATGCGACTGTTTGGACATCATCTGCCCCTGCCTGATTTTAGATTGATTGAAAATCAGGTAGCCCTACAATTTCTAGATCATCATGGTAAGGAGAATTAAGATTAGATAACCACGCAAAGAGTATATATTGATGTTTGGATTGATCAACATGTGGATGTATAAGATGGTACTGTAGTTGAAATCCCTACATATCCATTAGATGAATATCATTAGTGGTATCAAGAGTAGACTGTACTTTATATTTCAAATTCAAGTATGCATCCCACTTTCCCGAAGGGCTTTCAGGGTGATAGCACTAGGGCACAATATCTTATAAGTTCAAATCTAACCACTGCTATTGACACACATGTTTCTTGAAATAATTTTTAAGGTTTGACGTTATTAATGTTTATACCAATATTTACACTTTAGATGGATGATATGTTTTGCATATATTACATGGCACAAGACTCTCTGACACTTAGTGACGAATAACACAAGAATTATTTTCATGCAATGAAGGACTTTGCATCCACAACATTGCATCATGTAGGGGAGTCATGATGACTTGCATTTCACCCTCTACAAAGTACCACAGGACATTCCACAGCATGCAGACCCATGTCGTATTTAGCAAGCTCCTAGGAATGTTCACGATGGTCAGTATGGCTGTGGATGACGTCGTAGAGTCCGATCACCAGAACTTGTGAGGACTCGCAAATTTCTTATATTTTTCTCAAAAATGCCCTTTTATTTGGAAATTATTATTTATTAAAGCCCTACCACCCAATCATTCCACAATAAGTGCAAATAAACTTAGAAAGTAGGGTTTCACTTTTGGTTTCAAGATTGGAGCAAAATTAGGGTTTTCGCGATTTTTCGCCGGATGAATTTTCGGTACGGAGCAAGGATCAAATTTGGTGATTAAAAGTGACTTTTAAGTGAGAAATAATATGTGATTAGGGGCAATGAGATAAGGTTAGTGAATAGGAAGAAAAAACCCTAGTACATGTGTTTTAAAGAAAAACGGTGCGAACCGACGTGTACCGTGTGCTACCGATTTAACCACCACTTGATCACCACTTTCTTACCATACAAGCTCATTACTAATTGAACAAAATATCTTCCCCCTCATGGCTATCTCTTGGCCGAAAATTGGGACAAAAAAATGCAAGGAAAGAAAAAAAAAATGTTGTGGTTGAGCTTGAGCCAAGTGTTGGCAAGCTTATGGCCTAAATTCATCCTAATCCTCTTGTCTTCTTAACACCATAAGAGCAGCCTTTCTTCTTCATTTTTTTCTGCTCTTGGCTGAGAATAGAGAGAGAGAAAGGGAGAGCAAGAGTTGCACCATTTTCTTCTTGAGTTACACCAACCAAGTGAAGAATCAAAATTCTAAACCGATTAAAGTGTGGGTTGTGAGTTGGGAAGCTTGTGGAACAAAAAATTTCTAAAGGAGGTGAAGTATCACTCTTTCAAGCTTTGTTTTTGAGGTATAAAGTCTGATTTATGGTTTTGATTCTTTTATTTTGGTTTAAGATGCTATCTAGTTCATGTTTTGGCTTGATTACAAGATATGCAAGTTGTTGTGATGAATTTTGGATGATATAAGTAAGTTAGGGTTTGATTAATTTCTGCCTACACTTGTGGTATAATTGCACATGTTGAATATAAGATTATATAAGGGGCTTTGGTAGTGATTAGAACAAGGAATTTAAGAAAGTTTCATTGAAGAACAAAAATTCCAGATTTCTGGAAATTTCCTAATTCAGTTCTGCCCGGTTTTAGTACTCATAGTTAGAGGCAGATTCAGGCTTAGCCTAAAACATGAAAGTTGTAGAGAATGGTATTTTATAGGTACCTACAAAATTTCATCTCAATCGGAGCAACGTAGCCTGTGAAAAGATGAAAATACCCTCACTGTTCTAGGTTACATTCCAGAGTTCCGCGTGGACAGCTTAGTCTATTTGGTTGTGTTTATTCACTACAATCCGTTTGGATTCAGCCTTTTACCAAAACATGAAAGTTTTAGTACTCTGTTGTAGCTTTTCACTACCACCAAGAACGCCTTAAACGGACCTTCGTAGACTGAGATATGGCCATTTGAATGCAGTATAGTTGATTAGCCAACTAGTTGGATTTTGGTTCTGTAAATTGGGAATTTGACTAGGTTGCATTGTTAACTGGACTAAGTGATCTTCATGAAAATTGTAGCCCTGTGTCTTAGCTTCGAAACGGTATAAGTTGTGCATCAATCTGATAAGCGTAGCCTCGGATGTGTTCTTTCCGCAACCACACGTCAAATCTGTCTTTTGCTAGGTTACATTTCCGCACTTGTTATCACTTTGATTTTTGTTCTTATGTTGTTATGAGCCTATGGAACGGCTATTTACTTGGCTCTATGATATGTATGACTTTGGAATTGACTGAGGAAAAATAATGAAGCCATAAATGGCTGGAAAATTAAGTAAACACAAAGGGCATGCTGCCCAAATTTACGCTCGAGAACTAGAAAACTATACTTGCAACTTGAGTAAAGGTTAAAAGTGATTTTTATCACTTGAACTATCGAGGACCTTTGCTACTTTGTTTATCGAGGGTTATACGTTAGGACGTGGCCCAACTTGTACCCTTAGGAAAACGATATGAATCACTATGAAACCGTTTTACTTGCACTTTTGACTCAAAAGTCATCTCCAAGCAAACATGATATCAAATTTTTCAGTTTGAAAAGCGAGCAACTATTTCACGACTATTTCTCAAGTGAATTTCAATTTCTTGATTCTTATTGAACGAAACGCTTAAGTTTCGAACCTTAGTTGATTTTCAAGTTCTCAAGTTAAGTTTTATCGCAGATTTGGACTCCAAACCCGGAGTACCACCCAGACACGAGCACTAGAGGCACTATTTTGGTGAGTGCTTCCAAATATCTGATTGAACTCGATATTTGCCATTTATCTTTGATCGACGTGAATACGTGATATATATGTGATTTGATAGAGCAAGGGTGTACTTTATCGCACTTGCCCTATCCAAATTTGTTCTTGTTTATCGACTTTACTTGACTTGCTCTACATGCACATGAATTATTTTATGCCTGGAATTCCAGAAACCCTATGGCTAGTTAATCGAGTCGAGCCGGCAAGGGCCTGGTCGATTAGATAACAAACCCTGGGTCACTAGTAAGTAGAGCTGTTAAACGAACCGAGCTGTTCGTTAGCTCGATTCGTTTCGGCTCGTTCGTGTTCGTGAAAGGCTCGTTCGAAATTTTAAACGAACCGAGTTCGAACGAATTTTTTTGTTCGATTAATAATCGAGCGAACACGAACATGTTCGCGAGTTTTAACGAACGTTCGCGAGCATGCTAAACGAACGTTCGCGAACACGAGTATGTTCGCGAGTTTTAACGAACGTTCGTGAACATAAACATAATTATCATTTGACAAATTTTAGGGTTAATTTTATAGTTGGACTTTTATATTTGGAGGGCAAATTTCTTTGTTTTATTTGTTGTTTTTATGTTAATGTTAGTTATATAGTTAATGAATAATAGAATTTAGTCACTTAGTGCTTTAATTATTTTTAAGAATGATTAATAATTTGCATGGCATATTTAAAGCATAAAATAATTTGGATTCGAGCATTTCGAACATGTTCGCGAACGGCTCGTTTATGTTAAACTAGCCGAACACGAACTCGAACTCGAACACGAATTTTACTTAACGAACCGAACACGAACACAAGTTTGGAGTTCGAAAATTAACGAATGAACACGAACGTTGTTCGAACTGCTTAACGAACAGAGCTCAAACATGAGATGCTAGGTTCGATTCGGTTCGTTTACAGCTCTACTAGTAAGGTCGAGTGGAGTGTTATCTCCTCGGCAATTCGGTATACTCGAGTATTACCACCCGTGTTTCGTGTGGCGTGCAGGCCCGGAGAAGGGGGTTGATTGGTGGACGGAGACGGGCGAGAAGTGGAGTTTTCTTTCTGGACTAGTTATTAATTGAAAGTTGACGGAGTGTCAACTACTATTCGATCAAGTTGGGATGGAGCCGAGACATGAGCAACTGTATCCTTACTTGTGAACATGATCCACACATTTCTTGACTACTTGAAGTATTATCTCTTTACTTGAACTTGTTTGCTCGATATTTCACTATTACATTGTTATTATCTTGTTTGCTGGACAATTTGATATCTGGAACATCACTGAGCTTTGGCTCACCCTATTAGTTTTGTTTTCCTTACAGGGGTACGATTGACGCGTGAGACGTGTAAAGACTAGCGTAGTCTAGTTATTTTGATTTTTGACTTGTACTCGCGCTATTCCTCGAATAGAACGTTTTGTTATGGGATTGTATATACTTTGAACCGTTTGGGTATATTGAGACTTTGTATCTTGATTTGATATCAATATAAATTATAAGTTTGAATTGCGATGTTATTTATGGTACATGAATGTATGCACGTGATTCGGGTGAGTGAGTCCTGGCGAGAGTTGGGCAGGCGACCCGTCGAAAACTTCGGCAATGGTTTACCTAATTGATCATCGATGCAAAGATAATTCCAATTATTTACTAATAAATGGGTTATAACTGTCAAACAAGTGATGACAGTCAACCCCTCCTTACTGTGTCATTGATTAAGATACGTCTATTAATCACTGCTCTAATTGAGAAATAATCTTAGATATGCTTGTAAGATTTAATTTCCCCAATTGCCTTACGTATTAGAGGAATTCTATTCTAACCAAATAACGCACTACCAAGATTATTTTATATTAGCTTGCGTATTCCTCGGACACAAACTCAATCATGCCAGTTATCATTATTTCAGGCAATTAAACAATTACGAATTTAATGTCCCAATTGACAATAGGTTACTAAATCAATTAATTATCCGGATCCAAGACAATCAATTAATTGAATAACCATAAGCACTGTAATCAGAGAATACGCAAATACCAGCAAATAAAAGGAATAGGTAAAATTGATTCGATCTCATAATTTTTAGACGAACCACAGCCTTCATTGTTGCTTGATTAGAAAAAGAGATTTAGTTCATCCCTGATAAGAAAAACCCATACAAAGTTATATAAATAGTTGCGGCCATTGCCTCCAATTGAGAATGAATCAATTCGTTAGAATCAGGAAAAAAGCAAGCTACAGAGAGTGATTGCTTGTTTTCACTTCATCGTGACATACGAAGGGAGAAAAGCCACTAAAGGATGAAAAAGAAAAATCAAAAAGTAGTAACTATTGTCTTCCCAATTGTCTGCTATCTAATTCCTATCTAATTCTTGCCATGCAGCCGGCCCTACTCCCAAAAGCCTAAAGTCCTAATCAAACTTTGACTCCCATTTATTGGTAAGTTTCCTTTCTTTGCTGAAACTACTCAAATAACCAACTAACGGAAGAATTGCAGCTCCCGTGTTGTACGTCCATGCACGCGTAGGTGTCGCACATCTTTTCCGAACCTTCTGGACATGTTAAGACCTGAGTTGACGTGGCCACGCCAAACAGTATTTGTAGTACGAAATATGCGCCTATTTACCATATTTTGCTCCAACTCCCTGCAACAAGTACAAATGCCACAAAAGAGTAGAATCTAACAATTAATCCACATTTGGTAATATAATAGGGAAAATTAATTATAAAATAAATAGCAAAATGGTGACCTATCAAATATAAAAATCAATGACTCTTTGAGTTGCAGTTACGTCTTCTGTAGCATTAGAATATGGAGAAAACCAAGAAGAATAGATGTTTAGTCCCACAAAACCATGTTGAACAGCCTGCACAGAGTGTATTATTTCAGTTATTTGATGCATTCGACATTATGCTTCCGAGATAGGAACATTAAAAAGAATCCACTAATAAAAAGCTTAAAGAGAAAGATCATGTGCACAGAACATAAGTTTCTTGAGTACTGCTAAAGTTCAATATCATTCTAATTCCACGTTCATAGTACTAAATACTTAACTTATATTACCTCCCCTTCATATTGCAACATTTACAACAACTACAACATATTACTTATAAAAAATTACCATCTTCATCACCCTTGTTATTTATATGGAAGCATGGTTGACAGCAAACACAAATTGTAAATTTGTAGCATACTTCTAAACCAAAAATAATTGCTTCCGGAATAGTCCTTCCCATGCCCCCTTCCCCGCGGGAATGATCATACCGCCAATTTAATCAAACTTATAATTACAATGTAGATACCAAAATTTCGATTCTATTTTATTTAATTTTAATTTAATTTTATTATCATTAGTCAAAAGTCGCAAAATGATAGTTATATTTTTATTGAATTAGGGTTTATTTTCTTTTAAATAATTTTTGAAAAAAGAAAAGTCTCACAAAAATTTATTTTTAAGCTTTTCAAATTCAATTTCTTCCAAATAAAACGAAAATTTACAAGGCAATTTCAATTAGGAGTTTAACATTTTATTTACCCTAAATTCATTTTATAAAAAACAAAAATAGGTGGAATGCATGCAAGATGGTTAGGTGGAGTGCATGCAAATGATCCACGTGATTTTGGCATTTTGCACACTACAACATTCAAATGATAGGTGGCACGACACGTGGAGGATGGAGAAAGATCTAGCAACAAAAGGGAAAAATCAGGAAAACAAGGCAAAAGGGAGCGAGCAAGAGAAAGCAAAGGGAAGAAAAAAGAAGGAGAAAGGAAAAAAGAAGAAGAGGGTTTCAGCTGAGAAAGAAAGAAAAAGGAGAAAGAAAGAAAAACTGAGGAGGGAAACAAGGGAACCTGGGGAAAATCTGGGAGAGAGCTTCAGGCCAAACAAGAGAGAATAGGAAGAAAGGAAAAAAGAAGAAAAAAGAGAGAAAGGAATAGAAGGCTTCGGGCGAGGGGAGTTTCGGGAAGAAAGGGCGGAGGAGGAGAATCTGCTGGAGCAAGAAAGAAAGAGAGAAACTGGGAGGAAACGAAGAAAAAGGATTTCGGGAAAAGAGAGGAAAAAGAGAAGAAAGGAAATAAAAAAGAGAAAACCAAAGAAAGAGAAGAAAAGGGGGAAGTCTGGGGAGGATTAGGGAGAAAAACAAAAAGGCAAACGAAAGGAAAAGAAAGACAAACAGAGAGAAAAGAGGGAAGAGAGAATTTCTACAAAATTTTTTTCAGAATCAGGCTGGATTTTCGTCACCTTGAGATGCAATTTTCACAATCAAGTTTGACTGATGCATCTACAAATCTGCAAAAATTTTTCAAAAAGTGTCTCTGTTCGTTCCTTTGGCTCTCATCTCATCTAAGATTCATCTTTAAGTAACTCTTATGTGTTTTCCTCATTCATTCCGGTTCACATGCAAAGATTAAACTCATCAAAAAGGAATTTTTCTTTAGATTATTGCCTCGCAAGTCCATAGTGTTGGTTGTATGATTTGGTTGGGTTTGATGCATCTTGTTTGACTAACAAATGATGAGGTTTAGAAGCTAATGAGAAACTTATCTATCTTGAATGTGTGTCCTTATTGCTTTTGCAAGTCTTGTGGCTCATAATCAAAGCTGTGTTTTGAGAATTTTTGTTGGAAACTTATGAATCAAAAAGCCATCAGCTTTCTTGCTTTTTTTCCTCCGTGAAACTGAATGGATGTGATCCATGGGTTGTGGGTTCTTTTCCTAGTAGCTTGTTTGTTTTTGATGATTTGGGTTTTAGGCTGTTTTCTTGAAGAGTTGGGTTTGAAGTTTCAGCCAATGTTCATGTCACTTTGCTACATTTTTATCTCCAGTTACCAAGTTATATTTTCTGGGGATAGATAATTGTGTTTAGGTGATGTTAATAACGATAGGGTGGAAGTTCTTGCATTTGGTTTTGGTTGTCGAATTAATAGACTTTGCTTGAGGTACTTCGCACAAACATATCTAGGCGAATAAGGAAAGATTGCTGAAGTCTCAAAGCAACGAAAGTTGCAAAAAGCTTTAGTTGCAAAAAGTTTCTTTGCAAGATTGCATGAAAATTTTAGAAAAATTGCATTTTAGACCTTCAATTCTTAAGTAATGCTGCTATGGCCCAAGAATAAGGAAAACTCAATCAATTTTACCCTTTTTGAAATTCAATCAATCCTTTTATGTTTTAACCATGTTTTAGACAAAGTTATATTCTAGTTTTAGGAAATAATTAAAACTTAATTGGTCTTGAGGGCTTTATTTTTGCTTTGATTTCACCCCCTAATACCTGTAATAATAATTTGATTCCCGAAATTTTCTCAATGTTTGCAAATCTTCATGAGTTAACTCGAGTTTTGTCCATAGAATTTCAAGTGAGATTGTTGAGTTTAGATTTTGAATGCTCCATAATTTAGTGAATTAAGGTGATGACGTTTGAATCATTAATTTGTATTTTGTTTGATAAAGCTGAATTAACTATTTGGTTTGAATTAACTATTAATTTGCATTTTGTTTGAATTAACTATTTGTTTAGTTTAAATGGCATTTAATTTGTAAATTTTAAGAACCTTGAGCTGACTTCAAATGATTTGTTTTGTGTTTATCAAATAAATTGGTGCATTGACAATTTCCTTTGTTTTGGAGGGTAAATAAGAGAATTTTCATTTTATTAGGTCACTAATTCAAGGAAGGTACACTCTACTCCTTCATTTTATTGTGAATTTATGTGTGTAATTGCATTTTTTTATGTTTTCCCTTTTATTTTGTTTTGTTTATTTATTCACTTTATTTGTTTCTTTTAATTTCGGATATTCATTTTAATTTAATTTTTGATTATTTAAGAGGTAATTAAAAGTCAAATTGTAATAGTTAGGTTATTATTTTATTTCATTTCGTTCTTTCCCCCTTAGATTGTAGTTAGGGTCCCCAAATGTAATAGTTAAGCCTCTATTTGCTCTTATTTACTTTGTATGTGCTTGCATGTTTATGTGTTTACTCGCTTTCTTAGGGCCTTTGCACCTAGATATTATGCTTACGTGCTATGTGATCTATGTGTTTACTTGCTTTTATTATATTTTATTTGATTTATTAATTATAATAAATGCATGACGTCACGTCCAACGCTAGTTGTGGCCTTTTGTTCCGATTTCTTACTAGTCTAGCGTTAGTGAGAGCTTATAGACATTGGCTAGTCCAACGCTAAATTTTAGGCACCATTCACGCATTAGATCATGTTTATGTAACAAAATCACTACATTTCATGCATATTTTCTACTTTTAAGATCCTTACTATTTTGCATGATATTTCCCTTATATATATATATATATATATATATATATATATATCTCTTATCACTATGTGTGAAACATGACATTTAAACGTGTATTTCATTTAAGAAAATTAGAATTAGGTTAGATCATTTGCTTGATTAGATAGGAAATATCCTATAGCACGCTCGTATTCTATCTATAAAAGGGAAAATTTAGTTACGAATCTTAACCCCCATATCCGTTATGTTGCATCCCTCTCTTTTAGGTCACGTATACTTGTATATTATAATTTTTTCTATTTTTCAAGTCTCATTATTGCATATTCATGACCTCTTCAAAAAATTTCCTTTGGGTATCGCAATTAATACGATTTGCACCAACTAAAATTCGAAGAGACATATTAACCCTTCTGATAGCCATTAGGTTTAGGTTTGCATTCATATAGTAGCATCCAAATGTAATAAGTTTTTATGTTAAATTAAAAAATTTTTTGACTAAATCATGCAACCAATCTTGGTTAGGTTGAAAAGGTACCTTGGATTTTATCCTTACCTTCCCTTTTTTCAATCGTGACTCCCGAACTTTTCTCTCTGATTTTTGAAGACTTGGAGTCGTTTTAAAAAGGGATTTTTCTCTACTTTTATTTAAAATTCACTTTAGGTAACTTGGTACACCTTAACTCAATAGTCACACGTTAAGTCCCATTTTAAGGCCCTTTTTCTTTATTTGTTCTCTATAAAGCAAAAACTCATTTTTACTCAAAATTAATCAAAAATTTATTTTTATAAACCCGTAATTTTATTTTTTTTCAAAAATGGGGTGCGACAGCTTGGTGACTCCACCGGGGAACTCCCTAAGAGGGTTCGAGCACTTGATTTAGTTGATCTTTTTCTTTTCTTAACCTTTTTATATATCACATTTGAATGTTTTAAGATGTGTTTTCTCCTTTTAGGATTTTTTTGTATCTACCACACACGAAATCAGTCCTCGCACACTGCATATGTGATGAATGATTTGTTTATTTATTTGCTTTTACTTGTATTGCGCTTTGCATTTGAGTGGGGAAATATCACCTTTAGAGCCTTCGTGTGCTTAAATTTTAATCCCTCCTCTCAAAGGAGCATTTCATATGTGCATACACTTTTATAACCCTCATTTCTTTTTCTTTTAGTGATTGTCACACCATCCTTCTCTATTATGACTAGGATTGATCCACTTGGGCATGTGGCCGTGGCACGAGATGCGCGTAGCAATGTCCAAGAGATCACTCGAACCATCGACTTTGGGCCTCGGGATTAATGACCCTCTGCCTTTGGTCTGAAGGTTTAGGGACCTGAAGCCATATTGAGTCTAGCTGCATTAGTAAACCTAACCTCATGCATTCATGTTAGATTACCTAGGTTAGAGTCTATCTCACCCAACTCGGTATACAAGTCACGAGGGGAGGGATTCCACCCCTCTTTCTTTCCTTTGTTTCATATGATTGTACTGTTTTATTGTTCCAACGTGTTATATGCTCTTATTTGGTTGAACTGACCTTTTTTGGGTCTCTTAATCTCTTGCATTCATAAGCCTTAGAAATAAGAGTTCTGGAATGGTACTCCTTAGGAATCTACTCCCATTAGATAGGTTATTGCACGTTTAAATTACGATTCATTGCATTCGTAATCTAATAGTTGCATATCATTCTAAGGCTTACCCCAGCATATAAAGGGGGTCCCTTTAGATCATGTTTCACTTTAAATGATGTATATTTAACCGCTTTGATAAACGGGCATCATGCATTAACCCTAGAAAGAATGCCGCATAGGGAATCCTACATTAAGAATAAGCCACCCTTTTATCTCGGATACTTAATCCAACGAGACTTGCACGTTTACATTTTTATAATACCCGGAGGGGTACTGCACAAGGTAAGGTATGATTCGATCATTTTTTTTTTCATAAAAGTGATCTTCTTTGTCCATTTTTGCCCAAAATTGGTATAATCCCTTGTATAAAGGACCTTAAATTGAAGAGATTCACGATGACTCCTCATTGTTGAGGCGATAAATGAATCACAGCCAAAATCTTGATTGTAGAAGGTTCATAGACTAATGTATTTGCAACAAAAGTGTCAAGTTAGGGTTTTTATTGAGTAGGTAAGCCAGTCTATTTCTAGCAAGCCATCAGTTCCATCAATCCATTTGACAACTTAGGATTTCGATGTCAAATTTGGAACTGGGAAGGCTAGTTATTTTTGAGAAAATCACCTATTGCATTCATTCCATTTGGATAGATTAGGGTTTCGATCCATGTTTCGCTGAGAAAATTGGTTGAGAAATTGCAATCTCTCCAATAGCAAGTTCGTCAAAGTTAAATTGATTTGTACGAATTCCTGTGCCAACTAAAACCATTCATTCATTCGGATTTGTTCTCATTCTGATAGAGGTCTCCCGTTGTTCAATTGGCCCAAAATTTTCAAATTGCCAATCAAATGTCAATAAGTTGATCGGAACCATCAGGTATTATATGGTGTCTACTCTGAAGGATTGCATTTTCATGCTAGACCAACCTTTGGCATAAAAGGGTCCTCCAATAGGACATGCATCCGAAATATCTCAATATATACTAGCTCGTGTCTTTTTCTTTTTATTTCTTTTCTTGCTTTGTCAACAGCTGTCAAAGAGAGGGATTTTAAAAGGGGTTTTTTCTAAAATGTTAGGTATTTTTTTTAACATAGCTACAAGAAGAAGCTCCAACGTCACACAATTTCGCAGCCGAGTTTTGAGAAACCGTGCACATTCGGAATCATCTGACAGGTCCATCACGGCACCTCCAGCAGACACTGCAAATTTGGGAGTTCAATTGAGCGAGATGTTAAACAAATTCAATGAATTGAGCGTGAAAATGACAATCCAAAGGTGCATGATTGACTAATTGGTTGCTAGCAGTGGCAGTATCCAACACATGATCCCATGCCTATCAGCCAGCTTGAAATAGAACACCAACCACCTCATCTATCCCATATCCAAGTTACATTTGCACCGTCTTTTGCAAACATACCCGAAGAGACTTTCACCTACCCCACTTCCAGTTTTCTATATACTTACCCCCATAACATCTAAGTCAACTGGACCAGTATTCAAATGGCTCATAATTACCTAGACTCTCAAGTACTTCATCACACCACCACTGAGCCATTCATGCTGGATGCTGCTATGTAAGGGAAGGTGGAAATGGGTGAATTCTTCGTCCCAATAGACAAAAATCTGTTAAAAAGATTAGATAAATTTGATGAATTCATGAGAAAAAGTCAAGGATTAAGCAAGCCTGGAAGCTTGGATTATGATGAGTTGTGTCTTTTCCCTGACATACAATTGCCTTTAGATTTTAAAACACCCAAATTTAATAAGTATGATGGAACCTGTAACCTCAAGACGCATCTGAAACTATTTGCAACTAAGTTGGTAAAGCTAGTAAATGATGAAAATTTGTCAATACATTTATTCCTGGAGAGGTTGGAAGGCAGTGCCCTAGATTGATATTCCAATTTAAAGCCTGAAAAAATGAGAACATGGTTAGATTTATAAACTGCCTTCGTGAGACAATACGAGTACAATTGTGAATTTGCTCCAACAAATATCACGCTTGAAAGCACTAAAAGAAAATCATGTAAAGATCATAAGACATATACCAAGCAATGGCGAAGATTGGTAGCCAAGGTGAAACCTCTTATGACAGAAGAGGAAATTGTCCGTACATTTATTAAGGTACATGATCCACCATATTTTGAAGAGATTTTTCGCACGATCGGATGTTCATTTGCAGCAATTGTCAATAAGTTGGAGGACTATGATGAATATGTCAGGACAGGAAAAATTGCCAATATATCGGCCTTAAAATCACAGTTGGATGCCTTGCAAGGTCATAATAAAATGGAAAAGAACCTTAATTCAAGAAGAATGAAAGAGAAAATGCTTTTGAGTGGGACCAAGACCCGTCTTCTATACCCAGATTTCAGCGGTACCCTATATATTCATCACCCTACCCATATTACCCAAACCCACACCCTGTTTATGTAAGGATCGAAGATAACCTAAGAGCGGGTGAATTAGGTTGATTAAAAATCTAATTAAGTTATGGGCACTTTTCGCTCAATATAAAATTTATCCTCTTTTCTAAGTGATCACATAATGAATCAATTAATGAATAAATAAAATCACTTGAGAGAAGTAGAAGAGATAAGCAATGTAAAGATCACAAACGTAATAATAAATAAATAAAAAGGAAAGAATTACAAACCAATTAACCAACCAACTCCTCTTGAACTTGTAGATTAATTCAAACAAGTTTCTTTAAGTTGATGAATTACAATCACTCTTGTGTACAAAGGAATGTTCACCTCCTTCTTGCCCCGAACTCCACTCGGTCAAACTAGAAAGTTTTACTATCTCTCAAGACAACCCTCACAGAGCTACACTCATGAAATATTCACTTACAAATGAAAAACTTACAATGAACCTCACACCAATAAGACTACAAATCTTTCTTGGAGAGTGTTTTTCACTAAAACTATTCTAGATCTTTTGTATCTTTAGTGTGTACAAGTTATTTGAAGTTTCTGACCATGCTCTATTTATAGGAAACCAAGAAAGTGCTTCATTAATGCTTCCAATGGATAGAAAGTAGTTGAATGGTTAATTAGCCATTGGGAGTGTCGGACGTTCGGTACTCCTGTTTTTTGCGTCCGACAGCAGGTAGTGAGTTTAAGAAATTTTCTTCAATTCTATCGGACGTTCGGTATTGTCCTTGTGAGCGTCCGACAACTTTCGTCAAATTTGAAAGATCCTATCGGAAGTTCGGTACTTCCGTCCTATAGCAGATAAAGAATTTGAAGGATTCTATCAGACGCCTGATACTTGCGTCCGATCGAAGTCAGTGAGTTAGGGGGAATGTTTTATTTCCTTTGAACGTCCGGTGATGGAGTTCTTCATGCGTCCGAAGTTGCGCAATGATTATCAGACGTCCGATCCAAGCGTCCGACAGCTTTTAGCAACCTTTGTCTTCTTTCAATTGCACTTGTTCTTAGAATCAAATTGCTGCATAACTGAAAGTATTTCTTGAAGAGATATTAATATTATCCATTTGTTTTGTAAACATCAAAAGTTAGGGACTAAGATTAACAGTTTACCATACTACTATCAATCACCTTCGACCTCGGTCAAACTATGCAAACCCACCTGTACTACTCGTCTCAATTTTTCAACCCAATCTTGAAATTCGACCCCGCCCTCCTTATAATCCAAGACCTGTTCAACCAAACAGCCAAACTTATCCTCTAAATAGTGAAATCTGAAATCCAACCCCATATCGAACCATCACCAACCTGAGTCGACCCATCGATCAATTGTACGAACAAATCAAAGCTGTCGAAAAAATTGGTGTTATGCCTCCCAAGATCTATCCTAGGGGTGCTCCCTCTGGCTATGACCCTCAAGCCATCTGCGCTTATCATTCTGGAGCTCCTGAACATCCTACCAATAATTGTTGGGTATTGAAACATAAAATTCAGAATATAATCGAAGTATAAGATATAGTGCTAAAAAAATGGGGAGAACAAGGACAGAACATAATTATGAATCCCTTTCTCGAACACAAGGGCATCTATGAGGCATTTACCCCTATTAAGAAATTTGAAAATCCCGAACTAGTGGGATTCCTCCCTTTTGAAGGGAGTTTTGATAAATTTGGGGAGTTGTTTTTGGTAAAAATTCATGAAAATCATTCATATGTATGTCTTTTGTTTAACTATGTTTTTGTAAATAGTTTTGAATCAAGTGATTTTTGAAGACACGTCTTGTTTAACAAGTAACATGCTATTAAAATTGATCTTTATCTTGAAATTCAATAAAATGTACAATTTTATATATACTGTGTTACTTACACATTCTTTTCAGATGGCCAAGAATAGAATCCTCTGATCCTTTAGATATATCTCGATATCTCACGAATGTGAATTTGGATTTTAAAATGAGAGGAGTAGCGAAATGACATCCGAAAATATTTCAAAGAGACCCGAATGGTATAAAGAGAAACTCAAACCGAATTGGGATTAAGATTAAGGAAATAAAAATCAATGGTCACTTGATAAAAAATAGTTAAATGCAGTCTGTCATGGTCAATATTATTAAAAGGATTAGCTCGTGCTTACCATAAAATAGTCAAATCATGACTATTCAGACTAGGAGACAAAGCGTTGAGGGAGATTTTGTCGGTGGAAGATGAGGCCAAATGAAGAGTTTGTCCCAAATTGACAAGATTCTTTTATTGTCAAAAAGGTATTGCAGGGCGGAGCACTTATTTTCACTGATATGGATTAACAAGAGTTTCCCTTAATCGATTAATTTAGATATAGGTAAAATTTTACATTAATGAAAGTTTCCTTTCAGAATTAATGCAGGGAACAGAATTAAAGTCCAGCCCTCTTTCTTTCCCATTGAGACATTTTATCCCTAGTGGTCTCTTTTGATCTTGTAGAATGAATGATTTCGCTTGTCAACCTGATGAGCAACCCTAGGGGAAGACCCTCCTAGACCCTCCCAACCTTGTAATTATCAGAGTTGGACCTTTCTCCCAATGGAAATTGAACTCGAATTGTTCTCATGGACTCAAGACCTCTGACACACAAAGGCAATCAGCAACCTTAAGCAAATAATGCTGGATGAAAAGACACCACGATTAGGGAACAAGCTAATCGATAAAGTCAGATTTGAATCCTAAGCAATGAACTCAAGAATTCAAGAGTAAGTTCGATTAAGAACTTGAAGGAAAAAATCCTCACGATTTCTGGTTGTAATATTCCGTCTTTTCACTCATACAATAGGTGCCTTTTATAGGCTAAAACTAGGGCAAATCCGGCCCACATAAACCTGAAATAGGAATTCGGTCCGCATAAAGAGCTAGCTCTTTAAGACTTCTCGATAAGGCCCAATAAGTAATAAAATACTCAACGACCAACAACTACTAGACTAGGCAGTCTTAAAATAACTACCAACTAAGCTAACAAGTATGAGATCATTCTTTCACTTCAAACATACAAGTGAACAAGGTAACTTCATGGTCCATCAAATCTTCAAACTTAACTTGCTCCTTGCTTGTATGGTGAATGATCAAGGCTCATAAAGCTTCCCTCACCTTCTTGGTTCTTGATCTTGTCATCGGACCACCAATGTTGATCAAAGGGTCCTTGACCCAAGGTTGAAGGTGTTGCACACCCGTATCCACATCATTCCCTCCCTCCTCGAAAGGATTCGTCCTCGAATCGTCAAAGTCTGTATCAAAGGCAAATGGGGATAGGTCAGACACATTAAAAGATACGCTTATGCCATACTCATTTGGAAGTTCCAATTTGTAGGCATTGTCATTTATCCTTTCTAGGACACGAAAAGGTCCATCTTCTCTTGGATGTAACTTGGTCCGTCGAGATGCTAGAAACCTTTCCTTCCTCATGTGTACCCAAGCCCAATCACCAGGTTCGAATACAACATGTTTTCTACCCTTATTCGCATGTTGTGCATATTGCGCATTTTTCTTCTCAATTTGAGCTCTAACTCTCTCATGCAAGGTCTGAATAGCCTCTGTCTTTTTGATACCATGTGCGCTTAAACACTCATCAACAGGAATAGGTGATAAATCTAGAGGGGTTAGCGGCTGAAACCCATAAACAATTTCAAAAGGAGAATGATTAGTAGAAGAATGAGTGGTTCGATTATATGCAAATTCGGCAATAGGCAAACATTCTTCCCACTTTTTCAAGTTCTTTTGAACAATGGCTCGAAGTAAAGCACCAAGGGTTCGATTGGTTACCTCAGTCTAACCATCCGTTTGAGGATGACTAGAAGTAGAAAACAGCAACTTAGTTCCCAACTTTCCCCAAAGTGATTTCCAGAAATAGCTTAAGAATTTCACATCCCTATCACTTACAATAGTACGCGGTACCCCATGCAATCTAACCACGTCCTTGAAGAATAAATCAGCAACATGGCGCGTATCATTGGTTTTCCTACAAGGGATAAAATGAGCGATTTTAGAAAATCTGTCCACTACAACAAAGATACTATCCATACCTCTAGAAGATCTTGGTAAACCAAGCACAAAATCCATGGATAAGTCTGTCCAAGGAGCATGAGGTACGAGTAGAGGAGTGTACAATCCATGAGAATTACCCCTTACCTTTGCTTGCTTACACTTTAAACACTTATCACAAATGTTAGCAACGTCACGCCTCATTTGAGGCCAATAGAAGTGTTCATGCAAAATGTCAAGAGTTTTATCAATGGCAAAATGTCCCATCAACCCTCCGCCATGGGCTTCTCTAACAAGTAATTCCCTAAGTGAACAGTTGAGAATACATAGGCGATTCTCTTCGAACAAGAAGCCTTCATGCCTATAGAACTTTTGAAATGCAGCATGTTCACAGGCTTGAAACATATTAGAAAAATTGTCATCATGTGCATACAAGTCTTTAATGTGCTCAAAACCAAGCAACTTAGTGCTCATGTTAGTGATCAAGATATATCTCCTAGACAATGCATCCGCAACGACATTATCTTTCCCCTTCTTATACTTAATGATATATGGAAAGGAATCAATAAATGCAATCCAATTCGCATGTCTTTTATGCAACTTACACTGACCCTTAAGGAATTTAATTGATTCATGATCAGTATGTATCACAAATTTCTTAGGCATAAGATAATGCTGCCACACTTCAAGAGCACGCACAACAGCGTACAATTCTTTATCATAAGTAGGGTAATTAAGAGCTCCCCCACTCAACTTCTCACTGGAATATGCCAAGGGTCTACTATTTTGATGTAAGATAGCCCCTATGTCGATTCCACTAACATCACATTCAACTTCAAACATCAAATCAAAATTAGGCAAGGCAAGAATAGGTGCTGAAGTCAACAAATTCTTAAACTTATGAAATGACTCTTCTTGCTCCTTTTCCCATTGAAACCCCACATTTTTTTTAATTATCTCATTCAAAGGTGCTGCAATAGTACTAAAGTCTTTAACAAATCTCCTATAGAAACTTGCAAGACCATGAAAAGACCTTACCTGAGACACATTGGTTGGAGTCGGCCACTCCAAGATGGCATTTACCTTGGCGGGATCAACACTTATGCCATTTGCACCAACAATATACCCAAGAAAGTTAACTTCAGGAGTGCAAAAGACACATTTTTTCATGTTAACAAATAGCATATTTTCACGCAAGATACTTAAAACAAGTCGCAAATGTTCAACATGCTCATCTAAAGACTTGCTAAAGATCAATATATCATCGAAATTAATGACAACAAATTTCCCAAGAAAATGCCTTAAAACATGGTTCATTAATCTCATGAAAGTACTTGGAGCGTTTGTTAAGCCAAAGGGCATTACAAGCCACTCATAAAGACCATACTTTGTTTTAAAAGCAGTTTTTCATTCGTCTCCTTCCTTTATCCTTATTTGATGATAACCAGATCTTAAATCAATTTTAGTGAAAATGATTGCTCCATGTAATTCTTCTAACATATCATCTAACCTAGGAATAGGATGACGATACTTAACAGTAATTTTATTAATTACACGATAATCTGTGCACATTCTCCAAGTCCCTTCTTTCTTAGGCACTAGAATAACTGGAACTGCACAAGGAGTAAGAGATTCACGAACCTGTTCTTTTGCAAGGAGGGAATCGACTTGTCTTTGAATTTCCTTTGTTTCCTCCGGATTTGCTCTATAGGCTAGTTGATTTGGTAGAATTGCTCTAGGAACAGAGTCGATTTGGTGTTCAATGCCTCGAATTGGAGGTAATCCTTTCGGTAGTTCCTCTGGAAACACATCCTTGAATTCTTGCAAAAGAGAGTAAATTGCACTAGGAAGAGAATCGGTTAGGCCTAGTGTGTAAAAAGAAAAATAATCAGCTTCCCTGTACAGAAGTACTATGAGAAGATTTTGTGCATTCAAAGCCCTATCTACCTCACGTACACTTGCATAGAAGCTCTTTTTTATTTTCACTTTCAAGCTCTCAGTCTCACTGAGTTTTTTTTCACTCGAATTTTCTTTTTCACTCAACTCGGCCTCTACTTTCTTTTTCCCCTCATTCTCTCTCACATTCAACTGTTCCTTTGCCTCTCTCGGTTGCCTTTTCTCTCTCTCTTTTCTTAAATGCAATTATTCTTCATACACTTGTGTAGGTGTCAAGGGTGAAAGAGTGATTTTGAGGTTGTCCATAATGAACTTATACTTATTGGTGAGTCCAATATGATCAGCGTGTCTATTATACTCCTAAGGACGCCCCAACAAGATATGACTAGCATGCATAGGAATTACATCACATAAAACTTGGTCCTTGTATCGACCAATAGAAAAAGCAATTAAAGTCTGTTTGGTCACCTTGACTTCCCCCCCATCATTTAACCAAGACAATCTATATGGTTTAGGGTGGTAAGTCCAGGGAATGTGTTTTTGCTCAACAAAATCAGCGGCTACACAATTAGTACAAGAGTCACTATCAATGATCATAAGACATACCTCATCTCCAATTTTGTATCTCGTATGAAAGATATTGGTTCGTTGGAGATCATCTTCTTGAGTTTGTGCATTGAGCACTCTCATGGTCACCATAGTTCGAGTTACGGGGTCCTTTTCTATCTCAACCATGTCATCATCCTTCTCTTTTTCTTCCAGCGGTGACATGTCCGCATATTCCTCCTCTCCTTCGCTTTGCCACAATTTCTCTTCATTCATGTACATGATGCTTCGGTTAGGGCATTGAGCCATGAGGTGGGCAATTCCCTTGCATTTGAAGCATGCCTTTGGCTGGTTGGTAGATGTATTTGCTCCTGGAAGAGTCGGCTGCGGGGTTGGTTTAGAAGAAGTTGCACTCGGAGGGAACGGTTGTTCTTTCCGCTTGTTTTCCCTCTCTCGATTACCTTGCCTTGGCCAAACATTGGATGTTGGTAATTGGTTCCTTCTCCAAGGAGTGAAAGAGGATGTAGTGGTTCAGCCACTAGGTGTCTTTAGAGGTAAGGCTTGCTTTTCCACTTTCTCTACATAAGACACCATTTGTTGATGCTCAAAATGGTCTTGAAACTCAACCTTCTTCCTAATTTCAGGATTTAATCCATTAAGGAACCTCGCCATGGTTGCTTCCGGATCCTCTTGTACATTAGCCCTTATCATCGCTACTTCCATTTGTTTGTGGTACTCATCAATCGAGTTAGAACCTTGAGTAAGTCGTTGGAGCCGATTGTACAAGTCCGTGGTATAATGGAAGGGTACAAATTGTTTCCTCATCACTTGCTTCATTTCAGTCCAAGTGTCAATCGGTTGTTCCCTATTTCTCCTCCTCGTGGCACATACTTGCTCCCACCAAATAGATGCATAATCTTGAAATTCAATAACTGCAAGTTTCATCTTTTTCTCTTCAGAGTAATTGTGGACTTAAAACACTTGCTCAACTCACCTAACCCAATCCAAGTAAGTTTCAGGATCATTTTTCCCATGAAAGGTAGGCATCTTGATCTTGATGGAACCAAGATTGTCATCGGTTCTCCTAGATTGGTCTCGACCTTCCCTCGCTCCTCTTTGGATTTTCCTTGATCGAAAGGAGGTGTGATATCCCTCATCATCCGTATCATGATCAACACTCTGAACACTCGAAACCCTATTGTGTGTATCTCCGGTACCTCACATCTCAATGGCAGCCAATCGGTCGAATAATTGTGTCATCACCAATTCATGTCCCTCCGTTTGTTTTCAAAGAGCTTGGAGCACCAGTTTGAGTGACACGTCGGTCTCAGACGGCTCGGGCATGTTCCCCTCTTGAGACATATTGTCCAACCTGCAAAACAAGTGTATCCCAGTCTACCTTGCAAGCACTCGTGTATCACTCAAGGAAACACACTCACTCTCAATTTTCCTTCTCGAAATTCTTAAAGCAACTCAAACTCTCAAAAATTTCAGAATTAATTACCTTGTAAGCAAGTAACAAGACACAAAGCAGAATTTTGTAAATCTTAGAAAAAAACTCTCTACCCGAAGCTAGAATTTTTTTTTGAGCTGCTATTTTTGCTGAGTTTCTGGTCAGTATTTTGGAGGTAAGTGGTGCTTTTGGGGTGCTCAAATAATGTATGAACCAGTTCTCAAATTTCAGTTAAATCGGCTCGCAAAGACAAAACAGAATTGAAAACCAATCAAGATTTAGAGACTCAAGTTTTGGGAAACCAATCAAGATTTGAAAACTAATCAAGAATTGGAAACCAAGCAAGAATTGAAAACTCAAGATTTGGAAAACTTGATTTCCTTTGTGTGAGAGCCGATTCCTTCTCTTCTTCCTTTATTTTCGTTCTCTCTCTCTTTTTTTTTTTTTTTTTTGCTTCGGCTCTTCAAGGAACACAAATTCAGGTCACACCAACAAGTTCAAGAAAATGGATGAAAAGTTATGCAAATTTCAAGAAGATCCTAGTTCTTGATTTATTGTTCAAGAACTTTCAAAATAAGACTTGGTGGTCCAAGAACTTCAAGAATTTGTTCAAGAAGTTCAAGAACTTCCCCAAATTACGTTGTGGTGTTTAGGGTTTGCAAGAACAATAACCAATACTCAAGAAATAGGCAAAACAAAATTTCAACAATACTCAAAAGAAAATTCCAGCAATACTCTAGCAAGTTGGATACTAAAACAACATAAGGTATATGACTCTTTTTTTTTTATCTTTAAACCCTAACAACCCAAACACAAGTATAATAGACCCAAGAACTTGGACAGAAAACACAAAAAAAGACAACACCCATACAGATTTTGTTTTCTCGGATGAACAGTAACGTGAACAGTACGCTACAGTACGATAAACAGTATTCGGTACAGTAACGATGAACAGTAATCGCTATAGTAACGATGAACAGTAATCGCTACAGTTTTTTTTTTTTTGACAAAAGACACAAACTAACAAGATATGAACAATTTCAATTAAAAGAGAATTAACCTGATGCTCTGATTACCAATTGATGAGCAACCCTAGGGGAAGACCCTCCTAGACCCTCCCAACCTTGTAATTACCAGAGTTGGACCTTTTCTCCCAATGGAAATTGAACTCGAATTGTTCTCATGGACTCAAGACCTCTGACACACAAAGGCAATCAACAAGCTTAAGCAAATAATGATGGATGAAGAGACACCACGATTAGGGAACAAACTAATCGATAAAGTCAGATTTGAATTCTAAGCAATGAACTCAAGAATTCAAGAGTAAGTTCGATTAAGAACTTGAAAGAAAAAATCCTCATGATTTCTGGTTGTAATATTCCGTCTTTTCACTTATACAATAGGTGCCTTTTATAGGCTAAAACTAGGGCAAATCCGGCCCACATAAACCTGGAATAGGAATTCGGTCCGCATAAAGAGCTAGCTCTTTAAGGCTTCTCGATAAGGCCCAATAAGTAATAAAATACTCAACGACTAACAACTACTAAACTAGGCAGTCTTAAAATAACTACCAACTAAGTTAACAAGTATGAGATCATTCTTTCACTTCAAACATACAAGTGAACAAGGTAACTTCATGGTCCATCAAATCTACAAACTTAGCTTGCTCCTTGCTTGTATGGTGAATGATCAAGACTCGTAAAACTTCTCTCACCTTCTTGGTTCTTGATCTTGTCATCGGACCACCAATGTTGATCAAAGGGTCCTTGACCCAAGGTTGAAGGTGTTGTACACCCGTATCCACATCACAACCCCTGAAAATCGCAAACCCTACATTGGGGCAAATTTAGTTTTGAAAAAAAAAAGAAAAAAAATCCCACACTGGAACAAATTTAATTTTTAAAGGAAGGCCGAAAGAAAAGAAAATAAACAAAAGAAAACCTCAATTAAAAATAAACTTGAGCAAATTTTGAAAAATTTCAAAAGATGAATAGAATGACAGAAGACAAAAAAAAAAGAAAAAATGAAAGAAAAGAGAACTTTAGTTGAGAATAAACTAGTGTAAGTTTTGATTTAACCTTAAAATAAGGTTGGCACAATAATGCGATTTTAGATCATTTAAACCACTTTTGAAATCCGCCTTCAAACCTTAACTTTTTTAAGCGCCCCACCAGACCCCATTACAAAAGTCGAAAGTTCTGACTTCTGTTCTTTGCCATATCTTTGTCAAGAAATTTTCTAATTAACTGGTACATGATGTTCATATACTGATGCGAGAAAATTTTTTAGATATGTTTCTGAATTGATTAGGTTTGAGATTGACACTACTCATCAGGTGAAAATTCACAAGAACACCTTCAAAAAGGAAAAGAGATCATTATAAAAAAATAACAAAAAAGGGAAAAAGAAGAAGAAAGAAAATAAAAGTCAAGAAAAAAAAAGAGAAGAGAGAAAGAAGAAGGAAAGAAAATAAAAAGGTGGGGGTAATCTTAGTGCAAACCCGAAAGGGCACTAAGATATGGTTTCCCAAGGAAAGCAAAGAATGTAATAACTGGCAATTCAGTTCATTTGGATTCCTATTCACATTGAAATTTTTCTGCCAGCATTGAATTCCCGACGGACGATATCTAAAAGGTCAAACAGGACAATTTGTTTGAGGTCAAAGTATTTTGGTTATCAAATATAGATTGTTGAGTTTATGATTCATCACTCTAAGATTATTTTTCCTTCAATACAAGTTGATGGTTATTTTTGGCATTACATTGACTTTTATTATTTTGTATAAAAGAAAATTTTTAGGTGTTGTAGGGTTTCATTTGTCTCATTGGATTTTATCAAATAACAATCTCCACGGTTTATCGAAAGTGCATATGTATAAATTTTCATATTGAGTTAGCATTGGAAGCTAAGACAGCCTGGATATGATTTGCAGCACAAGGCTGGATTTTGCAGCATCGAGGACAAAACATTAAAATATTCATGTTTACACGTTTCTTAAAAGCTAGACAGGTCGAATTGTGGTGACATTATTTGTTCTTTCTTTTGCAGGTCCTTACGTGTTTTAAATAACAAAATTTGGGCAAATTTTTTATATAATCGTGGAATGTCGTTCAAGAATTGAATATTTATGGTTCAGACCGAGGAAGAGGTGTGAATGAAATTCTTAAGGAGGAACAAAAATGCCATAATGCAAAGTGAATGATCGGTTGCACAACAATTGGTTGAAACTGGGGCAAATTTTTCAAAAAAATTCTCCAAGTGAGTATTCAAAAACTTTTTCATGCACTAACGCTTCTTTCTTGGCAATTTAATTTCCTGTTGGTGAGTCTCAGCGTCTGCCACACACCCTTCTACCCTCTTTCTTAGCAATTTAATTTCCTGTTAGTGAGTCTCAACTTCCGCCGCGCACCCTTTTACCCTCTTCTTGGCAATGTAATTACCTATTGGTGAGTCTCAGCGTCCACCGCGCACCTTTCTACCTTCTTCTTAGCAATGTAATTTCCTGTTGGTGAGTCTCAGCGTCCGCCACATGCCCTTCTACCTCCCTTCTATCCCATTTCTTGGAGCGTAATCGCGTCTCTCCGCACATATTTTTCTAATTATGTCAATTTAATTTGCTTGACCGTTTTGACTAAAAATTGTGCTTTCTCATGATTAGAAGTTCTGAGAGTTCAGACTCCTTCGATTCTGCAAAGATCATAAGTGGTCAATGCACTTGTTTCATTATTGTTCACTGGTATTTGAACTACATTTGACCTGATTCCCATAACGGGATACGTAGGTAACTTTACACGAGTTCGGTCATGTCTCTTGTAATATTATTGCATTATTCTCGCCCAATAATTTTAGCTAAGTGTTGGTTTGTTATTTTAGCTTAGGTGCAGTTAGAAGAGACAAATAAGTATTTTGACGTCTACGTTTTTGTCTCTAATTTCTTTGAAACTCAGACAAAGAGGGGCAAGTTGTAGATACCAAAATTTCAATTCTATTTAATTTTAATTTAATTTAATTTTATTTTATTTTCATTAAGCTATTTTTATTGAATTAGGGTTCATTTTCTATTAAATAATTTCCGAAAAAAGAAAAGTCTCACAAAAATTTGTTTTTAAGTTTTTCAAATTCAATTTCTTCCAAATAAAGTGGAAATTTACAAAGAAATTTCAATTAGTAGTCTAACATTTTATTTACCCTAAATTTATTTAAAAAAAAATAAAAAGAAAAACAAAAATAGGTGGAATGCATGTAATATGGTTAGGTGGAGTGCATGTAAATGATCCATGTGATTTTGACATTTTGCACATCACAACATTCAAAGGATAGGTGGCAAGACAGGTGGAAGATGGAGAAAGATCTGGAAACAAAAGGAAAAAATCAGGAAAACAAGGCAAAAGGGAGCGAGCAAGAGAAAGCAAAGGGAAGAAAAAAGAAGGAGAAAGGAAAAAAAAAGAAGAGGGTTTTGGCTGAGAAAGAAAGAAAAGGGAGAAAGAAAGAAAAACTGAGGAGGAAAACAAGGGAACCTGGGAAAAATCTGGGAGAGAGGTTCAGGCCAAACAAGAGAGAATAGGAAGAAAGGAAAAAAGAAGAAAAAGAGAAGAAGGAAGAGAAGGCTTTGAGCGAGGGGAGTTTTGGGAAGAAGGGTGGAGGAGGGGAATCTGCTGGAGCAAGAAAGGAAGAGAGAAACTGGGAGGAAAAGAAGAAAAAGGGTTTCGGGAAAAGAGAGGAAAAAGAGAAGAAAGGAAATAAAAAGGAGAAAACCAGAAAAAGAGAGGAAAAAGGGAGGAAGTTTGGGGAGGATTAGGGAGAAAAACAGAAAGGCAAACGAAAGGAAAAGAAAGACAAACAAAGAGAAAAGAGGGAAGAGAGAATTTCTGCAAAATTTTTTTCAGAATCAGGTTGGATTTTCATCACCTTGAGATGCAATTTTCACAATCGAATTGATCTCTTCTTGGATGTTTTAAGCAATCTAGGATATTGATGAAATGAGGGGAGCAATTTTTATTTAGACATTGTGGAGAAAAAGCGTCAGGAAAGCCTCCAAATTTGCCTTCCAAAGTCGTGGATCGGTTTGACTGATGCATCTACAAATCTGTAAAAATTCTTCAAAAAGTGTCTCTGTTCGTTCCTTTGGCTCTCATCTCATCTAGGATTCGTCTTTAGGTAAATCTTACGCGTTTTCCTCATTCATTCCAGTTCACATGCAAAGATTAAACTCATCAAAAAGGAATTTTTCTTTAGATTATTGCCTCGCAAGTCCATAGTGTTGGTTGTATGATTTGGTTAGGTTTGATGCATCTTATTTGACTAACAAATAATGAGGTTTAGAAGTTGATGAGAAACTTATCTATCTTGAATGTGTGTCCTTGTTGCTTTTGCACGTCTTGTGGCTCATAATCAAAGGTTTGTTTTGAGAATTTTTGTTGGAAACTTATGAATCAAAAAGCCATCAGCTTTCTTGCTTTCTTTCCTCCGTGAAACTGAATGGATGTGATCCATGGGTTGTGGGTTCTTTTCCTAGTATCTTGTTTGTTTTTCATGATTTGGGTTTTAGGCTGTTTTCTTGAAGGGTTGGGTTTGAAGTTTTAGCCAATGTTCATCTCACTTTGCTGCATTTTTATGTCCAGTTACCTTGTTAGATTTTCTGGGGATAGATAATTGTGTTTAGGTGATGTTAATAACGATGGGGTAGAAGTTCTTGCATTTGGTTTTAGTTGTCGAATTAGTAGACGTTGCTTGAGTTATTTCGCACAAACATATCTAGGCGAATGAGGAAAGATTGCTGAAGTCTCAAAGCAACGAAAGTTGCAGAAAGCTTCTTCGTAAGATTGCATGAAAATTTCAGAAAAAATTGCATTTTAGACCTTCAAGTCTTAAGTAATGCTATGGGCTAAGAATATGGAAAACTCAATCAATTTTACCCTTTTTGAAATTCAATCAATCCTTTTATATTTTAACCATGTTTTAGACCTATTGCTGCTGTGGCCTAAGAATATGGAAAACTCAATCATTAATTTGCATTTTGTTTGATAAAGTTGAATCAACTACTTGGTTTGAATTAACTATTAATTTGCATTTTGTTTGAATTAACTATTTGTTTAGTTTAAATGGCATTTAATTTTAAAATTTTAGGAACCTTGAGTTGACTTCAAATGATTTGTTTTGTGTTTATCAAAGAAATTGGTGCCTTGACCATTTCCTTTGTTTTGAGGATAAAAAAGAGATTTTTCATTTTATTAGATCACCAATTCAAGGGAGGTACACTCTACTGCTTATTTTTTATTTTAATTGATCCTATGAGAATTTATGTGTGTAATTGCATGTTTTTATGTTTTTTATTATTTATTTTGTTTTGTTTATTTATTCACTTTATTTGTTTCTTTTAATTTCATATATTCATTTTAATTTAATTTTTGATTATTTAAGAGTCAATTAAATGTTAAATTGTAATAGTTAGATTATTATTTTATTTTGTTTCGTTCTTTCCCTCTTAGATTGTAGTTAGGGTCCCCAAATGTAATAGTTAGGCCTTTATTTGCTCTTATTTGCTTTGTATGTGCTTGCATGTTTATGTGTTTACTCACTTTCTTAGGGTTTTTGCATCTATGTATCATGCTCATGTGCTATGTGCTCTATGTGATCTATGTGTTTACTTGCTTTTATCATGTTTTATATGATTTATTAATTGTAATAAATGCATGACGTCACCACACTAGTCCAATGCTAGTTGTGGGTCTTTATTCCAATTTCTCACTAGTCTACTGCTAGTTAGAGCTTATAGACATGTGTTAGTCTAACACTAGATCCTTAGGAACCGTTCACGCATTAGATCATGTTTGTGCGGTAAAATCACTACATTTCATGCATATTTTCTACTTTTAGGATCCTTACCATTTTGTATGATATTTTCCTTATATATATCCTTTATCCTTATATGTAAAATATGACATTTAGACGTGCATTTCATTTAAGAAAATTAGAACTAGATTATTTTTTTTTGGCTAACTTCGTCCACGAGGGGGGGATGCCACCCCCGCTTTTATTCATAAATCACAAAATACAATGTTTCTTGCATTAAGGGGTTCGCACCCTCCTAACAGAAGGAGCTCCCATGCTATCTAGGCTAATTCCTCCACGAGCCAGCCTCAGCCATTCATTCCAATGCTCATAGAGCTTAACAACATGGTGGGGGTGTGCTACCTCAACATTAGCCAGAATATCTGTCACATTATTTGCCTTTCTGAAACAATGGACAAGTCTCGACGGATCTCCTGCCAGCTTCCATATTTGCTGGACCTCCCAGCGGATGTGCCAATGACAGTGAAGCTGGCGTTGAAGAATCCCCACCAAAACTAGAAAATCCAGTTGAATGCTAACATTCATGAACCCCTTTTGAGCACATATCTGAAGCCCCGTTAGAAGTGCCAGCGTTTCTACCTGGAGGCTAGATGTCACTCCAAAAAAAGCCGAGAACCCCACCATGGGGTGTCCCGATGGATCCCGTAGCACTCCTCCGCCACCACATGGCCCAGGATTACCCTTGGAGTAGCCATCCGTGTTCAGGGTAAGTGCTCCCATTGTAGCTAGCTCCCAACAAACAAGTTTGAGCTCGAAACGCCGCTCCGACTGAGACGACCAATCACACAACTGCAAGAATGATCGAGCCCCAACATGCTGCTTGAACTGCCCTTCAAGAAGTAATTTGGTCTCCAAAAAAATATCTTGGCAAATAGAAGGAGGATGCAGTTGAATGCCCTCAAAAACTGCTCTATTCCTAGCCTTCCAAATGTGCCAACAAAGTATGCTCGGGAGAGTATGATAAAGAGTTCGCTGCCTTTCCGATCGTGGCCACGCCAACCACCAAGAAGCCAGACGGCCCCAAACAGACGTGACTATGCTAGAGATGCCACACAACCCCCCCCAAAGAATGCCCATATTGCTATAGCAACCTCACCCGTGGCAAACACATGCTCAATGGACTCAGCCGCCAGGGAAGGGCAACACACACATTTTGATGGGACATGAACCCCAAACGTGCAGAGCATGTCATCTAAGGGCATCCGGCCCATTAACAGCCGAACCATAAAAAATGATACCTTGACGGGGGTTAGACGCTGCCAAGCCCTAGAGAGCATGATTGAAGCATTATCGACATGCTGTCCCTTCTGATAGGTTGAACCTAATGAAAATTTCCCAGACATCTCCGGTATCCATACCACCTCATCCGCAGAATGTTCAGTCGGGACCGATTTTCTCAACACAAAAGACATCATATCCCGTGGTAGACACTGAGCTAGGAGCTGAGCATCCCAGTGACCCTGAGCAATAAAGTCTCGGAAGAATAGATGTGAGGCCACTGGAGTTTTGAGGAACAACGCTCCACTACCCAACCAATTATCATACCAAAAAATGACATGACCCGTCTTGTACTAACCACAACATGGATAGCTCAACCTGGCAACTGACATCCAGCATCCATCTCCATGTCGCTGAGGCAAACACCTTACACTCTGCCTGGCAAGGATAAATGCCTCGACAATACTTCGCCTGCATGAAGGAAGCCCACAGGGACGTCCCAGTCCGGAACTGCCACCAGAGCTTGTAAGAGAAAGCCCTATATACATCACTAAGCCAGCGAAACCCCACCCTCCCTCCTCAAGCGGGAGACAAAGCTTAGCCCAGCGAATCCAATGATACCTTGATCCTTCCTCCGAAGATCCCCACAGAAAGTTGCACAAGCTCGCTCGATAACCCGGAACACAGCCTTGGGAATTACTGCCGCAGACAGCAAGTGAATCGGAATAGCGGATAGAACATGCTTTATCAAAGTGATCCTTCCCCCCGACGGTAAAAGCTTAGTTTTCTAGGACAGTATTTTCCCAAGGATCTTCTGACACACCTCCGTAAAGTAGGCCATCTTACACCTGCTGACATATAGGGGAAAACCTAAATAGCGGGTAGGAAACGCCTATCGCGAAAACCCTGTAATATGCTCGATTGTCCTACCTCTTGCACTGGATAGTGACGAGTGGATCAAATAGCCATTTTTCTGAGCATTGAGCAATTGGCCTGAGGAACGTTGATACATATCGAGCACCCGCACAACCTGGCACAAAGATGCGTCATCTGCAAAAGCCAAATGGGTTACTGCAGGGCAATCCTGGGGTACCTTAAACCCGTGGTAGGACAGCCAGGTTACAAGATCGTTCAGTCCCCGTGATAGAACCTCCATGGCTAGGATGAACAAGGTAGGGGAGAGCGGGTCCCCTTGACGAAGACTCCTGCTCGACCTAAAATAGCTGTAAGATGCCCCATTAATCACAACCGAAAACCAGACATTAGACACCAACCGCCAGACCATATCAATAAAGCGTTCTCCAAACCCAAACTTCCGCAATACTCTAATCAGATAAAGCCAGGACATCCGGTCATAAGCCTTGGCCATGTCAAGTTTGAGCACTACGTTCCCCCCTCTCGCTTTCTTTCCTATGCCTGCAACAATTTCCTGAGCCAATAAATAGTTCTCCGTAATATTCCTGCCTCTAACAAACCCTGACTGCTGGGGAAAGACTAGCTTTGGCAACAAGACAGCCAGTCTATCAGACAAAATGCGCGACAAAACTTTATTTATGAAATTGCAGAGGCTTATAGGCCGAAAGTTAGAGAAGTCTTGAGGGTTTGAGACCTTTGGGATAAGGGCAATAGAAGTCGAAGTAATGAAACGCGGAAGATCAGCCCACAAAAGAAGCTTACCACAGCATTATACACATCCTGGGCGATAACATCCCATACAAAGGTAAAGAACTTGCCCGTAACCCATCCGGTCCCGCCACACTGTCCCCATCCATGGCATGCACCACATTTTTCTCTTCTTCCATTGAAGGAATGTCCTCTAGAGTCAGGTTCTCTTCCCTCGTGAGGATATGAGAGATGAGCAGAAGCAACTCAGTGCTAGGCACCACAGACTCAGAGTACAGTCTCGAGAAGAAACGAATGGCCTCAATGGCAATTTTCCCATCGCCCTCCACCCAAGTCCCCACTTGCATTTTGATTCGGTGGATCGTATTCTGGACTTTACGTTGCTTAACCACCGTATGGAAGAACTTAGAATTCCAGTCCCCACTTGAGAGCCACCTAACACGTGCCTTTTGGCTCCAAAACTGCTCCTCGATTGCCAATGCATTCCGAAACTCCGCTTGCGCCTCCTGTAGCAAATGTGAGCATCCTCCGAGTCCTCGCTTTCCGCCCCTGTCTCTACCAGAACCATTTTCACCTCTGCCACCTTGACAACCTCAAAAACATTTTCAAAGAAGCATTTATTCCATTGTTGAATGGCTCTCCTCACAGTCAATAGCTTAGTACACTACACACGCCAGGGAGACCCATCCACTGAGAGAGCCCAAGCATTGCGGATCACCTCCAACAGGGAGGACAGTGATATCCAAACGTTGAGAAAACGGAATGGCCGCGGCTTATCATCCTAATGGGTGGCAAACGTGATCTTTAAAGGGTGCCTAGTCAGATGAACCATTGAAATAGAGGCGGACAGGTCCGCACATTCGACTTTAACAAGGAGCCGATCCGACGCCTTCCACACCCGAGTTCAACCTCACCTATTATTACATCAAGTGAAACTGGGTCCAGAGAACCCGGCATCAAAAACTTCAGCCTCCTCCATAAATGACATGAACTCCAACCTCTCCGCGGACACAAAGGAGCGGCCCCCTCGCTTCTCAGTCGGAGCCAAGATCACGTTGAAATCCCCCCCTATGCACCAGGGATGCGACTGTGGCTTGTCAAGTAAGAGATCTCTCCACAAGTGCTTGCGACCCTTCACGGAACATCTCGCATGGACCCAGGACAGCATTAAGGAGCCAGGCAATAGTGGATGATGAGCATCTAACGTGATATATTGGTTAGAAGACCCAACCCGCGAGCAAACAAATAGTGACTTATAGAATACCCAGAGATCAGCCGATGTATTAACCATGACATAATCAAACGAAAGCTACAATCGTATAGACTCAATCTTAGGTTCACAGATGCAAAGAAATTGAACATCATGCATGCGAATTAACCTGATCAATCTCCTAAGATTGGGAGCTTTCGACACCCCCCGAATATTCCAAAATAGAGCATTAACCATGGGATGAGGCATTGAAAGAATTTTGAGACGATGTTGAAGAACAAAGCTGCCTGTCTGAGGGAAACTTAGCACACATACCTTTCACCTTCACCTGCGTAAATCCCTGCTCCAACTCCGTGGCCTGATCAATGTTAAGCTCCAACAGTGATAGGTCCATCGCAGGCCCATGCGACCTGCTCAATCTTGGCGACAAATTCCTTGTCGCCCACGGCAACTCCTTCTCATGCGAAGCTGCTGGCGAACCAAGCTCAACCGAAACAAGCTCCTTGAACCCACTTTGCATGCATGTGTCCGCCCTTCCAGTAGCCTCTTCCTCGGTCACCCTTCCCTCAACCGCACTAAGCTCCTTGAACCCACATTGCATGTCTACGTCTTCCCCTCCAGCAGCCATTTCCTCGGTCACTACCCTCTCCAACCCAGCTCCTCCCTCAGCCGCTACTTAGGCCACCATCCCATTGGCCGTGGCCGCACACTCTACTTCCCCTCCCGTAACCATCATGCATGCGGGTTCTTTTGCCTTGGACGCTACCCCCTCCAACCCAGCCCTCTCCTCTGCCACCCCTACGTCCCCTATCAAACTAGGCGCACACATCCCCTCCCCACCAACAACCAAACCTACCACGTCGCTGCCCACTGCCTCCTTCGCTACACCCACACCCAGCCCCTCTGTTCCCTTGTTATTCACCGCCACCCCCTCCTCCGCAGGTAAAGTAGCGCATTCACAGTTAGCCATACCATCAGGACTCCGCACAGCCTGCACCCTAATCCCTTTGCTGCTCTCCTTGTTAGCAGGAAAGCGACCAGGCCGTAGCGGGTTTTATTGCACTCAGCGTTCGAATGGCCAAGCCGCCAGCATGAAGAGCAGTAAGAGGGCAGATGCTCCACCACAATCTCTTGCTAGAAACCCCCTCTCCCTCGACAGCCATCCACACTCGAGAGCAGGTTGGTTTCAACAGATCAACTTCAACACAGGCTCTGGCAACGCCGGGCCTTGTACCAGATGCAGTTGCTTAGTCCAAGAACAACGGTGTACCCACAAGAGACAGAATAGAGAATAGCGAATGTTTATTGAAAAAATGAATTGGGAGTGCCGGCAATGCAACCCCGGTACAAGCGAGGATTCCCTATGGACATGGAATTCCCTAGTCCAATGAAACACCCTCATAGGGTACTTCCCTATGTTCCACAGCCCTCTCGTCCAGATACGATTGAAGTCCGTCTCTGCCGAACATCTCAGCAGCACATGTCTATAATCCAGCAAGCCGATTGAGATGTCGTCCTTCAGATTGAGCATCGCAAAAAATTTCCGCACTACCTCCAGTGATGGCCGGCCATGGGAGTATTTGCCCACTAGAGACCAATGAAAAGAAGCAGCCAGCTTGTTGGCCTCCTCCTTGGAGAAGACTACTGCTGCCCCCTCCTTGTACAAAGTGGCTGGTCGCAGATGGACAGGAGAAGGAGCCGGTTCCGAGAAGAGTTGTGAAGAAGATTTCTTGGCCGTTGGAGAGGCCATCTGACCCTCCACGGCCTGCCTGAGGGCGGCCATGGGCTGCCGCCAACCCTAGCAACGTTCCGACTTTCTTGGAGCAAAGGGTTTCGGAGGTTGTTTTCTATATGTTGGCTTTTTAAATTATTCATTCAACTAGATTAGATCATTTGCTTGATTAGATAGGAAATACCCCTCGAATATGGGATATGGACAAGTATGGCTTTCTAACCTTAGGACGCTCGTATTCCCTCTATAAAAGAGAAAATCTAATTACGAATCTTAGCCTCCATACTCGTTATGTTCCATCCTTCTCTTTTAGGTCACGTATATTTGTATATTACAATTTTTTTCTATTTTTTCAAGTCTCATTGTTGCATATTGTGACCTCTTCAAAGAATCCCATATGGGCATCACAATTAATGCGATTTGCACCAACTAAAATTCGAAGAGATATATTGACCCTTCTGATAGCCATTAGGTCTAGGTTTGCATTTATATAATAATATCCAAATATGATAAGTTTTTAGGTTAAATTAAGAAAATTTTTGACTAAATCACGTAACTAGTCTTGGTTAGGTTGAAAGGGTGTCTTGGATTTTATCTTTGCCTTCCCTTTCTTCAACCTTTGACTCCCGAACTTTTCTCTCTGATTTTCAAAGTCTTGGAATCGTTTTAAAAAGGGGATTTTCTCTACTTTTATTTAAAATTTATTTTAGGTGACTTGATACATGTTAATTCAATACCAAGTGGCAACTCCTATTATTCATTAAAAACTCTTTTTAAACTATTATTTTGGGCCAAAATCGTCGCACTTTAAGTCCCATTTTTAGACCATTTTTCTTTATTTATTATCTATAAATCAAAAACTCATTTTTACTCAAAATTAATCAAAAATTTATTTTTATAAACCCGTAATTTTATTTTTTCAAAAATGGGGGCGACATGCAACTAATTTTGCATGCCTTTTGTTATTGCATTTTCAAATAAAGGATGGAATAAAATACAATTGACACTTCACCAAATCCATGATCCATGATATACCCTTGCGAGAGCTGGTTGTCAAACAAGAATTTCAGTATTTTTACCCGTCCTTCACTCAATTTTCTCCGATATATGCCAGCCTAGTCTCCTGCTACCATGAAAATATGTCAGCTTTCCTAGTCTAGAGTTCTTTTCTTTTGTAATTATGGAATGCTGGAATACTCACCCTTGCAAATAAAAAACCATCTTCCTTTGACACTCATTTATCCCACTACTACCCATCTGTACACAAAAGTTATATTTACACTTTATTTTTGTAATACTACTAAATACTTTTGCAATTATTTCTCATATATATTTATTCTTTTATCTTGCCTTCTATTTTGTTTGCCTTCCTAGGGAGGCTTCTCCGTATTGTCCATCTTTAGTCTCTTTCTGCATCTCTAATTCGTAATTTTGGATGCAGTCTTTTCACCGATTATTGCAGTATTCGTAGTTACTCTGGCATTTTCAATCCTATTTCTAGACCTAATATCTAGCTTTTTAGGACTAAATTTATTTACTTCATAGCCTCTTCTAACACTGCCAGACCAATCATCCTTCTGCCCGCCTTCCACACCAGATGGCCAGTGTTTTTGCATGGGCTCCTGCTTTCATACATTCTCCTCAGTGTTTCAAACTGAGATTCAATCATTGCTTCTATTCTACCAATATTGTCTTTCACATCGTTATTACCACACTCAATTTCAACTAGCCTTTTTATCAATGTCTTCGCTACAGCCTACACTATTGTAAAACTGCACATTGCCCTGTCAATACAACCCTTCAGTTTTCTAACACTAGTAACATTACAAAATGCAATTGCAAATTCAACAACAGTTCACACAAGTGCATTTTACATTACTTTTTCCTCCTCAAATATGCGATTCCTCCTCATTATTGTCACACTTTCATTAGTCTCATACCTTCTCCAAAATCTTATCCTCGGCCCTCTTGGAAGGAACTTGCGAAACTCATCCTCACCTTCGATATAGAATCGTTCCAGATAATAAATCCACATGGATAAAATATCCATTAATCATTTATAGTTCCTTTATATCAAAGGTAATTGTTATAGCAATTTCTAGCGCTATTTTAAAAGGTGTGTCTTCATATACCATCAAGAAAAGTGCACATCCCGCTATTCTGTTGCCATCTTCTTCACAGATGCTCTTCACCAAGTTGTCTAGTATGAATTTTGACCAGTTCAGATTTTCCATATTCTTTTCTTTGCCGACTACAGCCATAGGCTCCCTGCTCACTGTGTCATCCAAAGTTGGCGCTAACGCCTTACCAACAACAAACAGTACGAACTTCACTTTGAATTCTAAGCCTTCATTATGCAAACTATATAGGTTGTCCCTCAATTTCTCCGCTATAATTTTTCCTTAGCCGTGACGTGTAAACATTAGCCATGAACATTCAATGTCCTCCCATCTATATCAAAGTTATCCACTAGCCAGTTGAACATCTCTTCGTCAACCTCAACTTCCTTCACATTCAAAATTGACCCAAACCCAAACTCTCCAATAACCTGCCACTGCTCATCCAAAACGTAGTCCATCATATTCTTCATTGGATGAGTCGAGTTCTTTAATATTCTTTCCGTCGTTAGCCAGAACTGCTTCCTTTCACTACTACAACTAAAGTAATTCATTGCTATTGCACTTTTATGCATTAGTGAGGGCCGAATTTCGCTTTCTCCTTCACTATCCCACTGCATATCTGAAACATCTATTTCGTCCACCAACTCCATTAGGGATACCATTTTGCATTCTTTGTGGGAATTCCTGTTTGGTTTCGCGAACCTTCATTTTATATGCGTATAGTGTTCATGTGACAACCCCACCACCCCCAGGGCGTACCCAAAGGTTTGGCGGACCGCTTGCCTAACTCTTGCTAGGACTTACTCACTCACTCAATCAACTCTCAAGATTAATCATTCAAGCCTCCAAAATAACATTTAAGTTCTACAATTCAACCAAAATAAAAACTTATTTATAAGCTAAAAGTCAAATATATGATACAACATCAAATGTCAAAATACATCCTATCAACCGAGAGTACAAGTACAAGAGGGTTATACACTCTAGGTCACACTTAATTGCTCCAGACTTCTATTCCTGTAAGGAAAAAAAAAACTAAAGGAATGAGTTAAAAATCTAGTGAGGTTCCTAAACAAGCAATCAGGTAGGGAAACCAAGGAAACATTATATTTAACAATTTGCATACTTTGCACAGTAATATCCAAACATTCAAGAAATAAACACTCAATCATTAGAAGGATACGTACTCACTTGGAGTCATTCATTCAAGTCATTCATTCATTCATTCGCCAACCATTTTCCTTATCCCTCCGACATTAGAAAACATTTGCAAGTGAAAACTTCTTCAGTGAATTTGTCATTCATTCATTGATATCATTGCATTGAATTCATTGGCCAGTTCTCCACCAGATTTCATGGTAATATTCGAGTATACCAAACATTGTCCTAGAGTCACCAGTCACCCGTCACCCGACCGAGTCCGCTTCTGGCTCGAGTCGACTGGCAATGAAGGGCAAGAGCCCAGTTCAGCCAAAAGGCTTACATTCATACACAAATAATATTCAATCATTTAATCATTGAAAATTTCACGTTCACTTAGATCAAGTGATAAAGTACACACTCGCCTATCGAAAATCTATTTAACAATCATTTAAAAGCATTTAACATTCAAACAATAACTCATAGATTTTCACATAGTCATTTATTGCACAAACATCAAAAGTACACACTCACCAGTTTAAGCAAAGTAACATCAAAAGTTTCCTTCCAAATTATGCCCTTGATCACCGACAAACCCTAAGAATAACCAAGAGAAAATATTATGGTTCAATCATCCAAAGTTTAGGTGAACTAAAGAAAATCAGAGTAACTACTAGTACAAAGGTGCAAATATGATTTTGGAGTGAAAAGAGAACATTTAGACCCAAGGGACATGAGTAACCAAGAATTTCCTCATTCCAATTATAAACTGAACTCAAAATGGTTTAACAACTCCAACTTAAAGTTGGAAATGAAAGTAAGGACAGTTTTAGAAAAATAGAATTTTTCCAGTTTTGTGCTATTCTATTTGAAAAATCATATCTCAAGCTTCTTAAATCCAAAATTTATAAACTTTATACTATTGAAAAATAGATTCAAAGGATAATTTCTCAGAAGACACCTTTGCAAGATTCTATCCACAAGTCAGTCAAAATCCAATCTCAAGTGGCTACTTTATCTAGTAGAAAGACAGAACAGGAATGAAAATTCAGTAAAATTTGAAAAATCACAGATATTCATAGGAATTGAGAAAAATTCTGAAATTTTCATGGTCAAAAGTACTCTGAATCTAGTTTCAAATGCCATAAGCAGAACTTAAGTTAGATTTTTCTACACCAAGATATGACAGATTTCCCAAGACTGCTCAGAGTCTCCTGCGGGAAAAATTTCAGCAGCACTTCCTTTGTATTTACCAATTTTTCCAGCCATTTCAAGGCTACATTTTCACCAGGAGACAGCTCCAATCAAGTCCACAAGATATAGGATACATAGAATACTTATTTTAACCACAAATATAGCTATAACCAACATATACCTAAGCTGGAAATTAACCAAACCCTAGCAACAACTTCACCAAACCCTAGCAAAACCATGAAATTACCATAAACGTACTTCCTCCAACTTCAATCATAACATATCTTGCATAAATCTCAACAAACAGGTAAAAAGAGATGTTTTCTAGAAATTTTACCTCAAAACGCCAAGATAATAAGCAACTCAAGAGCTTTCTTCTCCAAGTAACTCTACCAAAAGCTTCCCTCCAATCGTAACTCAAGACTAATCGATATGGATTAGGGTTAGTGATTGGATTTTTCACAAATCAAGCAAGGAAATCAAGATGGAATTTGGAAGTTTTTTCTCTCTTCTTTCCTCTCTCAATTTCGTCCATGAGGAAGGAGAAATGAAGGAAAATTGTGGCTAGAGGAAAGATAAGAAGAAAGAAAATGTCTTGATCAACATTTGGTTTAATGGTTGACAAGTGTCACCCAACTATTTTGTCTTTCTTTTCCTTTTCCTTAGTCAATAATGGTGGCTGATTTAAGGGTTAATTTAGGAAAAATTAAATGAAATAAAAACAAGGATGTTAGGGTAAGAAAGTATTGGTCAAGCAGTGTACTCAACCGGTAACAAACGGCACACATTGGTTCAAGCCTATTTCCCTTAACTCTCTTGTACTTTTGTTTTAACTTATGATTACTAACTTATTGTTATCATTTCTAGTCACACACTTCCTCTTACCTAAGACTCACTCTTATTCACCAAATTTAGTGTACACATGTCACCAATCGATCACACTACCAAAATGTACCAAAACCCTAATTTACTCTAACTTTAAAAGTAAAAGTAAAACGCTTTACTTAACTAATGAAATCACCATGAAATTTAGGGCTAGTAAATAGTTAAATAGTCAAAGTAAAGAAATATAGAGGGAAATATAAATTAATTTTTCAAAAATGGGAGGAAATTCTGAAGGAATTTTTGGGTCCTCACAGA
Source organism: Coffea arabica (assembly GCF_036785885.1). NCBI lineage: Eukaryota > Viridiplantae > Streptophyta > Magnoliopsida > Gentianales > Rubiaceae > Coffea > Coffea arabica. The sequence continues at coordinate 32,988,788 of NC_092313.1, forward strand.
TCAACTTCTCTGACAAGCTTCGTGCCTTTTCAATGACTTTAATTTCACTCATGACCCTCTGACTTTGGCAATTGATTATTTTAGGCACTCCACCTTTTCCATTTACACTTTTGAATCCCTCAAGTTTTCCCGTGGCCCTTACAGTCAACTTCAACACCCAACGGCTCTTCAAGTTGCGAGTCACAAAACACTTTTACACATGGCCGTCCAAAACATATTCCCTATGATGTGTGGCTTCAATCACTCAATCCTTTTCCCCCACCTTTCGCCACCTCTTCTTTGACCAATAATCATACCTCAGCAACTTCCTTAGATTTACTTGTTAGAAAGAGATGATACAAAATGCTAACTCTATAAAAGATGATTATTTCATCGTGAAATAAATATTTGCATTCAAATAAATGAGAATTTTTATTTTAATCGATTCAGTATTTTCACAAAATCACTGACTTGAGGGAGAAAATAAGCTAAATCAAAGACTTCGAGGAGAATAATAGCTTTGAAGAAGTAGTGTTAAAATGACAAAAGCACAAATCCACTTAAACGTGACAAGAATTTTTTCTAATAGTTGTTATTTTATGTTGCTCAACTTATAAATCTTTCAGTATACAAGTAAATTAGGTTTGGCCATAAAAAGCCACACATGACAAACTCAAAATCTGCTAAAGGCGACAAAGAACTTTTCTCAACTTTATTTCACACTAGGAATGTATGTAGAAAGGATTCATATGTTACAATTAAGATGTAGGCATAAAAAGTCATCGCAGACTTAGATTGAAATTAAATTTTATGAACTTTTTTCTAAGAGAAGCAAAGTTATTATTTTAAGTGAAGGACAAAAAAATTTAAAATGTTGTGAGTGGATTTAAAATTAATGTTAATACTTTATACAAGATCGACTTTTTCTGTAGGTGTTCCTTAATTTATATATCCAGTATATTTATATAGTGTTCTTAGTTCAAATGAAATCATAATATCTCAAGTGTTTAAGCTATAAAGTATAAACGTAAAGCACAGACGAAACATTTATTTCTTTGACTGTGTTTGAGCTCTAGACTGATTTATCTTAATTAAAATTGGCAGTTTCATTAATCAAATTTATGTCTTTCAGAAAATAGTATCTCAGGGATTTGACACTTTATATATTATTGTTTAAATAAATATATACACTGATAATTTATACACTATCATCATTAGCTTCATAATAATAAGCAAAATTTGAACTTTAAATTTAAATTCAAATTAGTTATCATGCATTCAGTGGTGTGATGATGTTGTATACACTAGTAGAGTATAAAAGATTAATTCATTTTTTTCCCAAAATATTGACTTATAGCGTGCAAATGTTGAGCATAAATACACAGCTGCGCATGGTTATACAATATTCTAGGCCTAAAAGTACGCAATTGCAAAGAATTTCTTAGTCAAATTAAACTCACTACTACTTACGTTCCAATCAAAATGTCAATACTTTTTATTTTGAAAAGTCGTAAATTTTTTATCCTCTCCTTTCACTATAATCCCCTTTAATCATATATATGTTATCATTTAATTTTAAACTTACTGGAGCAAGATAAAAAAAATACAAATATTACAATCAAACTGCTTCTTAAAAAATTAGACTTCCTTTGATCATATGAGACGGATGAAGTATTATATTCCAATTCCCGAGGCCTTTATCCTCTCTTCCTCCTGGATTTGTACAACCAAGGAGCTGATAGACTAATTTAGCTTTTTTTTTTTTTTTGGGATAAGAATAGACTAATTTAACTAAATCCAAACAATAAAGCACCATTTGTACATATTTTATTCACTAATGGCACAACTTTACATAATAATCACGGATTCCCATCAATTTTAAACAAAACCCTGTTGCATTCACTATACCTTATACACTTTCACCGGTGGGATTCCATACACTGAAGACCCAAAGCACACTGGTTATTGCACAACCCCACAAACCACCAAGAAATGGCCGCCCAAACTCACCTGTTTCATCCACTCCACTCCTTATCTCTGCCACTGAAAACCCGATCTAAATCACCTGAATTTAAACCCAAGCTGAAACCCTCCACATTCATCATCTCCAGCAAGCTCCGGGCAGCGGTGGTAGGAGGAGGTCCAGCTGGATCCTCTGCAGCTGAAGCACTTGCTGCTGGTGGCATAGAGACCTTCCTCTTCGAACGCAGCCCCTCTACTGCCAAACCCTGTGGTGGAGCAATCCCACTTTGTATGTTAGATGAGTTCTCCATCCCTCCTCACCTCATTGACCGCAAAGTCACCCGCATGAAGATAATATCTCCGTCGAATCTGGCTGTTGATTTTGGTAAAACTCTGAAGCCCCATGAGTTCATCTCCATGCTCCGCCGAGAAGTGCTTGATGACTTTCTACGCCGCCGTGCTGAGTCTTGTGGCGCCACACTTTTCCAAGGACTTGTCACAAATGTGGTGGTTCCCCTAACAAACAGCTCTTCATATGTTATTCAATATAATAAGAATAATTCACAGAAATCTCTTGCTGTTGATGTTGTTATTGGCGCTGAAGGAGCCAGCAGTAAGGTGGCTAAGGCCATAAAAGCAGGAGATTACACTTGTGCTATTGTTTTTCAAGAAAGGATTAAGTTGCCTGAGGAGAAAATGGAATATTATGAAAATTTGGCTGAAATGTATGTTGGAAATGATGTCTCACCTGATTTTTATGCGTGGGTTTTCCCCAAGTGCGATCATGTGGCAGTGGGAACGGGGCCACTATGCTCAAAAAAGGATATCAAGATGCTTCAACATGGCATAAGAGCAAAAGTTACGCCAAAAACTCATGGCGGTCAAGTAACTAAAGTTGAGGCTCATCCAATCCCTAGGCATCCACGTCCAGTTAGAGTCAGGGGAAGAGTGACTCTGGTGGGGGATGCAGCAGGATATGTGACGAAATGTTCTGGTGAGGGAATTTACTTTGCTGCCAAGAGTGGAAGGATGTGCGGGGAAGCAATTGTTACAGCATCAGAGGGAGGTGAAAGAATGGTTAGTGAAGATGATTTAAAGAGGGAGTATTTGAAGAAGTGGGATGAGAAGTATTTAACTACATTCAGGTTTTTGGATTTGTTGTAAGGGGTGTTTTATGGTACCAATGCTGCTAGGGAGGCATTAGTGGAGTTGAGTGGGGATGAATACGTACAGAGGATGACATTTGAGAGCTATCTGTATAAGAAGTTGGCCCAGGGAAATAGATGGGATGACATTAAGATGGTCATGAATACAATTGGGAGTCTAATTAGGTGTGATATTGTAGGCAGAGGGATTGAAATGTTTGACAAACGAGTTCTTGCACGGTTGTAGTGTATCAGGGAACTAGTTAAAATGAAAGGGAATGAAATGAAACTTCATCAGTACTTCCCAGAGAAGTACAGATCCAGGAAGTTTTAGCTTTAAATCACCTAAAAACCTTTTGGTATGAACAAATGGTTGTGCTATTACTCTATTTCAGTTCTTCGTTAAGCAGCTTCAAATTGTTGTTTCCAAGAAAATCTTAGCTGCTGTGGTAAATTTAGCCTTTCATCATTGCCTTAAGTATCATCCTGTGAAGTAATGAATAATTAAGAACTTGATTGTATTATTATAACTTCTGGGTGAATAAATACAGCTTTACAGAGGTGAAACCTTTAAGCAAGCTATACCTTTTCAGCAAAGCTTCAAATTTGAATTAACAGTTTCCTACCATACACACTATTTACCTTGTTTCTAAAATTATAGCCCAGTCGAGCTAAGAGTTTCTTACCCACTTTGTACCTCGATTCTAACATTAGCCAGCTCCTGTTTATGCCTCTATTGATACCACAATTTATTTGTACAACTCATTTGCTATATGCATAGAGTTCAAGTGTATCAAGAGAAAATCAGATCCCATTTTCACACCATTCTGTACCCATCCTTTCTTGGCCCCTTGGCCACAACCAATTTCTTTCTTCATGTAGTGCACGTTGTGTTTGAATCATTTGCGACAAAGGTTTTGAAAATAAAGAAAATCCAAGTGCCTAGTGATGAATAGTAATTAGAGCAGTACAAGGGTTAAAGCTTGATATATTTCCACATATAATAGGACCCAAATAACAACCTAATAGTTGAATAGGTGGCCAATCATCCCTCTTGGTTAAAGAAATAAGCATAGAGGATATTGGCTCTGATTTAACAGATGTGGTTTGCAGAACTTGGAGGAATATGTGCTTTGCTGCTTGTGTTATGCAGCATTTCTGGGACATCATTTAGTCAAGGGAGAAGATTTTGAAAGCAATGCAAAGCAGAGATAGAGTTGAGGATTGAAAAGAATGAACAGGAGAAGAACGTGCATGAAAAACATAGGCAGGGGGGAGGGGGACAAGCCAAGGTAAGCCCCTTAATTATGACGGAGAAAAGACAAATATGCAGAGAGGAAATTACAGAATATTAAGGAAAAGAATTCACCTTATACTTGGAATCTCTCCTGATGAAGTGCATAAGATACTATATTATAGGCCAAAGAAGTTAATTCTTAAAAATGCAGACAACCAAAGCTCCAAAATAGAATGAAAAAGTCAGGTTATGATGCTAAGTGCTAACTAGCCTCTTTGATAGTAATAACTATTAATATATTAGGAATAGAACTATGTATGTTTACACATACACATACAATACGGCCTTCATCCCACACTTGTCTCTGAGACTCATACCTGACTCCACCCAAAGTGCCCTTAGCTAAAGGTTTTCTCAAAAGATTAATGTTTCTTCTAAATGTGTTTCAATCTAATAACTAACATGGTCCTAATTGATTGGGCAGAAAACAATCACAAGCATAAAATGTAATTATCCTACTCATGTGAGGGTTAGCATTTTTTTCTTTTCAGAGACCTTATCCAACATTACTCCCCCAATTCAAAGAGTTTCAGACTCTCTTGCAAGTATTCATGCACTATTAAGCTGCATCTGTATATTAGCATAACACCAGAGAAGCCTAAGCAGTATGTCTCTCATAATATAACATAAAAACGTTTGCTGATACACAACAAAGTCACTTAATACCTGCAATTTACTAAAACTTTTGCACAAAGAGTACTTTAAAGTATCAAGATGCCACTAATTTCACCAATGATCCACTTAAGGTCCTCTTTAAACCATATGTTTCAAATTCTTATTTGGCTAGAAAAGACCAGATAACTTGCACCTTAACTGCAATATCTCATATTAAATCTCTAGCACAAAGTAACTTCATATAACTACGTTTTGATAGTACCGAAAAAAAAAAAAAAAATGCAGCAATGCAAGAATGTCAAGAAACCAGAAGAACCAAACCAAAGGAATCCTTTTATTGTTCTGTTCTTAAAAATAACATGTGCAAAAAGTTTGCTGCACCATATTTAATAAGCATTGCAATCAGACCATCAAAATGGAAGTGCAAAAGGTCGAAGTTGAAAGAAACTAGTAGACATGAATTACTAAATGATCTTAATAAAAGCTACCATAAATTAAGGAATCAAAATTGTGAGCATAAGCTAAAAGAGTTCATGGAAGATAAAAGGAGCTAAAAATGTTAAAAAGCGGAGGATCTTACTTTTTTTTGGGAAAAAAAAAACTTTTGTCATTGAGATCAGATATAAGCCAGCAATTATATTCTTGTAACAACAAACATAGCCAAAACACAAACTTTAAAATTTCCTCAAATAACCAAGACGGAGTTTCCTTGCTTGTCAGCAAGTGTTATGCGCACAAATATTTACCATGGGCATTTTAGTATTTTCATTCTGCGTTTGTTTTCTATATTTCAGATTGCATGTAACCAATTAACAGAAACAGAAAGGCCATGCATGGAAAGTTTACGTACTAGTCACATGCATGGCACCAGAAATAGAAAGTCATGAAAAGGCATGGCAATGGAAGTTAGTTATAACTAACTCTCCTTCCACCGTCTCCCTACTAGTATAAAAGATCAGTAGAGCAAGGAGAATATCATCGAACAACTTTGTAACAATTTCATGTACCCCAAATCTTTTGTCTACATCTGATCATCAATAATATCTACTCCCTCATCATCAAGAGGTGTTCTCCATTTCTTCATCTCTTCTGGTAGGGAGCTTTTGGTCTCTTCCTCCCTTTTGGATCAGTGGTATCAGAGCTAGGTTACTCCAGCTGAGTAGGAAATTCCAGGAAGCAATGGTAGAAGGCACAAGAGGTCAAGAAAATAGGAAGTTTGAAGAAACTATCAGAAATCTCCTAAGGGAGCAGAGAGAGCAATTCAAGCGAGAATTGGAAGCAATCAAAAGCTTGGTGTTGGAGGTTTGCAGCCAGAGGAGTCAAGGACAGCAAGGATCTCCCCACACTTCTGAGAATGATAATCAAGGAAGTCGTGGGGGTAGCTATCAGCTCCAACCAGGTTTTCGCGCATAGAATTTCCCAAATTTGGAGGTTTAGACTTCAAAAGCTGGTTATATAAGTGTGATCAGTTTTTTGAAATTGATGAAACTCCATCAGAAGCCAAGGTCAGAATTGCCGCCATGCATTTGGAGGGCAAGGCTCTCCAATGGCATCAAGTTTTATGAAGGCTAGGATCTCCAGACATCCACCTTCATGGGAAGAGTATGTACGGGCCTTGGGATCGAGATTTGGAGACAGTCTTTATGATGATCCCATGGGGGATTTAAAGAGCTTGAAACAGATCAGGTCAGTAAAGGAGTACCAGGAATTGTTTGAGAAATTGTTAAATAGAGTAGATCTCCCTGAGCAGTACGTGGTAAGCTGTTTCATTAGGGGATTGAAGGAAGAAATTCAATTGGCGAAAAGAATGTTCGTGCCACGTGATCTACAGCATGCTGTTGGTTTACCAAAAATTGAGGAAGCCAGGATTCTGAATGCTTTGAAGCAAGGTAAATTTTCTGGTCCATCCCAAGGGAACACTTCTTATGCCCCAAATGCAGGTTCCAGCAGCAATTATCCCAGGCAAAATAGCTCGTACAATGCTTCTCTACTACTCAAGCCTGGGGAAAGAGGAGCAAGCAACATGGAAGGACAGAAACGAAGCTCAAAATTCATGAGTACTGCGGAGATGGATGAAAAGAGGGACAAGGGACTATGCTACTGGTGTGATGAAAGGTATACTCCTGGCCATCAATGCAAAAGAAGGAAGTTATACAGGATTGAATATGTGGAAGAGGCTCTGGACGAACAGGAACTAGAACTCCTTGAGGATGATGAGCAAGCGCTGTTAACTGAAGGTAATTTAGCACGAATCTCTACAAATGCTATGTGTAGCCTAATGGTTCCCAACTACAGAACTATGAGAATACATGCTTAGATCAGCAAAAAGGCTTTCAGCATTCTGATAGACTGTGGGAGTTCTCACAATTTTTTGCACCCCAATATGGTAAGGAAGTTTGGTTTGAGAACAGTGCAGGTTGCTCCTGTAAGGGTAGTAGTAGCTGACGGAAATTCCCTCACTACAACTACCTTATGTCCTGAGTTCCAATGGAAAATGCAAGGGCAAGAGTTTGAAGAAGATGTATTAGTCTTGCCTATAGGTGGTTGTGAAGTAGTGTTGGGAATGCAATGGCTATCAACTCTAGGGGAAGTCAAGTGGAATTTTGCAGAATTGAGAATGGAGTTTTTGCAAAAGGGGAAGAAGATGGTGCTGAGAGGGTCCAAGCAACAACCAGTTTAGGTGATTTCAAAGAAGCAAATGCAGAAAATCCTGACCAAACATGAACAAATTGAATCTGCTCAATTGTGTTTGGTAACTACTGAGGGTGATCATAGAGATTTGACAACAGATGAGGCCCCAAAGATTGACAGCTTCTGTGCCACTATGAACTCGGATGAGCAGGTAAACACTTACCAACACCAACTAGAGTCACTTCTATCAAAATATAGTGAGGTGTTCGAAGAACCTGTGGAGTTACCTCCTGTTAGGATGCATGGTCATAGGATTTATCTTAAGGAGGGTACCCAGCCCATTAATGTTAGACCATACAGATATCCTGCCTTCCAAAAGGGTGAAACTGAGAGACTAGTGACTGAAATGTTGACTAATGGCATTATTAGACCCAGTAATAGTCCATTTTCATCTCCTGTGGTGTTGGTAAAAAAAAAGATGGTACCTGGCGCAGGTGTGTAGATTACAGGGAGCTTAACAAAGCCACGGTGAAGGATAAATTTCCTATACCACTGGTTGATGAGCTCTTTGATGAACTCTTTGGAGCTATCATTTTTACCAAACTAGATCTGAGGTCTGGATATCACCAGATCAGGATGTGTTCTGATGATATTGCCAAAACTGCATTTCGAACTCATGATGGGCACTATGAGTTTATGGTTTTGCCATTTGGTCTAACCAACGCACCCTCAACATCCCAGAGCTTAATGAATGACTTATTCAGGCCCTTTTCAAGGAAATTTTTACTGGTTTTCTTTGATGATATCTTAATATACAGCAAATCTGGGGAGGAGCATCTACAACATTTGACAAAAGTGCTTGAGATATTGCTCAAACACCAGCTCAAGGTGAAGAAGAGCAAGTGCTCTTTTGCTGTTAACTAGATCAAATATTTGGGACATGTCATTTCGCCAGAAGGTGTTAATGCAGATCCTCAGAAAATTGCATGCATACAACAGTGGCCTACACCTATTACAATTAAGGAGTTGAGGTTGATAGGTTATTATCGTAGATTTATCAAAGGATATGGACAGATTGTGAGACCCTTGACTGATCTTCTCAAAAAGAATGCTTTTATATGGCATGATGGAGCAACTGCAGCATTCGATCAACTAAAAACGGCTATGACATCTCCTTCTGTATTAACTTTGCCAGATTATTCTCAAGAGTTTGTGGTGGAAACTGATGCTTCCAACTCAGGTATTGGAGCTGTTTTGTTGCAGCGTGGGAAACCACTAGCTTTTTTCAGCAAGGCTTTAGCACCCAAGCATCAAGGCTTGTCAGTTTATGAGAAGGAAATGTTGGCTATTATTAATGCAGTTCAGAAGTGGAAACCGTGTCTATTAGGGGGCCATTTTGTCATCAAAACTGACCACCAAAGCCTTAAATATTTGATGGATCAAAAAATCTCAACACCAAGTCAACAGAAGTGGCTGTCAAATTTAATGGGATATGACTATGAAGTTCAGTTCAAAAAAGGTACTGAAAACATCACTACTGATGCTTTATCCAGGCAACCTCATACGCCACTAGCAGAAATCCAACAATCATTGCAGACAGATCCTAAGATGCAGGAAATTATCCAATAGTTACTCTCAAATGACATCTCCAGAGTCAAGCACTATAGTTGGGACAATCAAATGCTAAGAAGGAAAGGAAAATTGGTGGTTGGAGCTGACATTGTGCTCAAGAACAAATTAATCAAGTTTTGGCATACTAGCTCTTTTAGAGGACAATCTGGGGTTCAGGTGACTTATCACAAACTAAAAGGGACCTTCTATTGGAAACACATGCGCGAGGATGTTTACACTTTCGTTGCTGCTTGCGACGTTTGTCAACACAAGGCTAATTTGGCAGCTTACCCGGGTCTGTTGCAGCCTCTGCCTATACCTGATAAAATTTGGACAGATGTCTCTATGGATTTCATCAAATGCCTCCCAAAATCTCAAGGCAAACAAGTCATCATTGTGGTAGTAGATCGGTTGAGTAAATATGCAGATTTCTATGCACTATCTCATCCCTATTTAGCACTGGAGGTTGCTCAATCTTTTATGGATCACATCTTCAAAATACATGGTCTTCCTCAGACCATTGTGAGTGACAGGGACTCCATATTCCTTAGCAATTTCTGGAAGGAACTGTTCAAACTATTAAAGATCCAATTGCAGTTTTCTAGCTCCTATCATCCCCAATCTGATGGGCAAACAAAAATTGTGAAAAGGTGTTTGGAAGGGTATTTGTGTTGCATGGCTAGTGAGCAGCCACTATCATGGTACTTCTGGCTACCCTTGGCAGAATTTTGGTACAACACTAATTTCCATTCAACCACCAAGATCACCCCATTCCAGGTGGTCTACGGGCAGCCACCTCCCATTCACATCCCTTATCTACATGGTTCTACTGTAGTTGAGGTCATAGATAGAAGCTTGGCTGCCAGGGAAAAGGTACTCCATCTCCTCAAGCATAACCTTCGAAGGGCTCAACATCGCATGAAACAGATAGCTGATGCACATAGAACTGATAGAGAGTTTGCAATTGGAGACTTGGTTTATGTCAAGCTGCACCCTTATAAACAACACTCCATCAAATCCTCTAGCTGTCAGAAACTAGCTCCAAGGTACTTTAGCCCTTTTCCGGTCATCGAACGAATAGGGAAGATGGCCTACAAACTCCAACTTCCTGACCATGCACGTATCCACCCAACCTTTCATGTCTCCTTGTTAAAAAAGAAGGTGGGATCTCATCTAGTCGCACCACAATTACCATCTGCCATCACTGATCATGGCCATTTATTGCTCGAACCAGTAGCCATTCTGGACAGGCGCATTGCAACCGAGGAAATCAAGCAGCAACTCACGTGTTGGTCCAATGGAGTAACTCATTTCCAGAGGATGCAACGTAGGAATTCTTGCATGACTTAAAGCAGAAGTTCCCTACCTTTAGTCCTTGAGGACAAGGACTTTCTCAGGAGGAGGCATCTGTTACGCGCATAAATATTTACCATGGGCATTTTAGTATTTTCTTTTTGCGTTTGTTTCTTCTGTTCAGATTGCATGAACCCAATTAACAGAAATAGAAAAGCTATGCATGGAAAGTTCACGTACAGGTCACATGCATGGCATCAGAAATAGAAAGTCAGGAAAAGGCATGGCAATGGAAGTTAGTTATAACTAACTCTCCTCCCACCGCCTCTCTACTAGTATAAAAGATCAGTAGAGCAAGGAGAATATCATTGAAAAACTTTGTAACAATTTCATGTTCCCCAAATCTTTTGTCTACATCTGATCATCAATAATATCCACTCCCTCATCATCAAGAGGTGTTCTCCATTTGTTAATCTCTTCTGGTAGGGAGCTTTTGGTGTCTTCCTACCTTTTGTATCAGCAAGTGGACAGAAAACAAGAAACACCTACAATAAAGGGGAAAAAAGCTAAAATGGAACAAAAAAGTAAACCCGATACTCCGGTATTTGATGCTGGAGATGGATAGTTTGCATCCACCTGTTGATTTTGCTGGAGATGAATAGGTTTACTTGGGGCTGATACCGCTAAAAATATAAGGTTGGAATTGAAGGAAGTTTGTGATGGTTGAAGATGATACAAACATTCAATTGGAAATTCCCTCCGAGAAAGAGATGAAATTGACGAAGAATGAGGTGGAGAAGGAGTTTTGTGGGTTGGATTTTTGGGAGAAGATGGAATCCGGCGTTCATGAAGTAGTGGCAGCTCAGGAGTAGAGCTGCAAACGAGCCGAGTCGAGTCGAGCTTTGGGCTAATCAAACCGAGCCTCAACTAAATTTTACCAAGTTCGAACTCGAGCTCGAACTCGACAAGCTGGCAATTTAAAGCTCAAGCTCGAGCTCGAAAGAAATAAAAAATAATTATTTTATTTTTTAAAAAATAAATAAAATAATATTTTTTTCTCAATAAATAATAAAATAAAGGATATATATGTAATTTTACTATTAAAATAAGAAAATAAAAAATATATATATACTTAAAATAAAAAAAAAATAAAAAATATAAAATATATATATATATATATATATATATATATATATACTCGAACTCACGAGCCGGCTCGCGAGCTAACGAACTTAATATTTTGACCTCGAGTTCGAACTTGATTTCGACTCGAGTTCGATATTGATCGAACTCGACTCGAGCTTGACTCGAGCCACTCGCGAGCGGCTCAATTCGTTTGCAACCTTACCTAGGAGGACGACGCCTGGAGGGAGGAGAAGGAGGAGAACCACCCGTGCTAAAGGATTGGACGGCGCTCTTTGTCTGACGAGGACAACACGTGGCAGATACGTAATGTCCGGCTTAGTGACGTGTCAATACAGTCATTCATACACGTAAGCATATTTAATGACATGGCATCCATGCCATCATCACATGGTTTATCTGACTCACTATACGTGGTCTGCAATTTCCTTCACCTTCTTTATAGTTAGGTCATTGAATTTGAATTTTCTAAGTCTTAAAAAGTTAGGGTTTGGTTTTTATTTCTGGCAAGGTTTTTTTGTAATTAATTTGTTAGTTCAATTTATAGATTCACTCTTTAATTCATGTAGAACACATATTTCTTTTTTGGTTAGTGATTTAAAAGTGGCCTTTTAAACTATGTGTTTTCACACGATTTTTTAATTGCCTTTAACAATTTATTAATTGTCTTCGACAATGTATTAATTTTTTTTTTAATTTTCTAGGTTTCTGGGATTAGAAAATTTTTATGCAGTTTTCAATGTTTTTCTTTTAGACTTTGGTAGAAAGCAATACACATCAGACTATTTAGATTTTTTTACGTTTTTGACTTAAGAGCAAAATACATCTGTTCGCCAAATGAAATTATGTTTTCGTTTTGGTTTCTATTAGTTGTGAATAGGTTTAGAAGGTTGCTGCGTTACTATGAGTTGATTGATTCTGAATTCTAAATCTTTTGTTAATGCTTCATTCAAAGTAATGGATTAGAATGGTATGTAACATTCTTTTGTTAACATTCCTATAACCTAATCTATCATAATCTAGGATGAGGGGAAGCCATTAAAAGCATATAGTCTTGAAAGCAGTCACATATAGTGGCAATTTGATGGGAGGCAAGTGTTGGACCATTAACTTCCTAACACCACCAGAACTTAAATGCTTGACAGTGACCACCAGGCCAAAGGGCCGGTGGTGCGTGATAATGTTTAGTGGCAAGGTGATAACTTGGGATATCAGTAGGTCCTATATTAGTAGGTCCTATATTTACCCTTATATATATAATTAAAAATAAAAAAATTGGAATGATTATTCTTCTTTTTTTTCACTTTAAGAGATCCAAAAATATAAAATAAAAGAGTTTTTTCAAATTTCTTTTTTCACACTTATTAATACTAGGAAAAGAAAAAGAGATAGGAAAGAAGGAGACAGAAAATTAGGTTTTGCAAAGAAAAAAATAAAAAAAGTGTAACATTATCATATTAATTTAAGATTGTTAGGATTAGGATTGAAATCTGGTGGTAAACAATAAAGCAAAATAATAAAAGTATTTAATTCTTTCTTATTTATATTTTTTAAAAAAGAATTGAGTTCTCTCTCTCTCTCTCTCTCTCCCCTTCTCCCCCTTCTAATCTTTCTATTTTTTTTAATATTAATAAGATTGTCAAGAAAAAAGAGATTAATACTTTGATTTTTTTTTCTTGATAATAAAGAGGAGAAGAGCCATTCTAAATTTTTTTATTATTTTTATTATATAAAAAGGAGGGTATTTTCTTCTAAAGTTCTTTAACTTGCTAAATTGATTTACTGGTGGGATAAATTGCCAAAAAAATAACTCTATGGGGTAAATTAATAATGAGGCTATAATTTATAGGGGTAAAATGATAATAACTTTAAGGGCTGGACTTGTTTTTTTACTTTAATTAATAAATTTCATTAATTTTGACTATTAATTTTGGAGGTAAAGTGACTAAAGAATAACGTTAAGGGAGAAATTGATAGTGGCATCGAATGTTAAGGGAGTAAAGTGATAATAATCCTTCAAGATGAAACATTAAACTAAATTCAATCACTAAATTTTGTTTCTTTCTGTTGCTTAAATTATAAGTTTGTGCCAACATTTATCCATACACGACTATGCCATGAAACAAAATGTTAGGATTGGGCCGACAAGCAATGGATGCAGAATAATTGCATCCAAAAGCTGTACAAAAGGGAGACTTTTATAGTTCTATGAGATGTAATCAGTTCACGCCACCTTGGGGATGATTTTTCTTGTTTTTTTTTGCCCTTCTTCCAAAATTTTTTTTTGAAAGACCCTTCCAATTTTCAAGGTAGTGTTGGTTTTATCCTTTAAAGATGCAAACCTGTCCAAATTAAAATGCAACAACTTTTGACCACGCTGAGAATAAGACATGCATTCTAAAGAGTGAGTTTCAATTGTGCATTAATTGTCCATTCAACTACTTACCCTAAAGGATGGATTTAATTCATTAACTAAGTTTGACGTTATTTACGATCTTGGTTAGAATTTAAAATTCCACATCGACTTTATTTTGTGCAAAATTAAGACTTAAACTAGTAGGTAGTGATATATAAGAGATAGAATTGGAAACAATGTCGAAACTAAGAGAGACAAAGGGTGCGTTTGATAAAACTGAAATCTGAAATTTGAAATCTGAATACATTAAGTTGAATAGTGCTATGGTACTGATGCTATTGAGTGATTAAATATAAAATAATAGCAGTTGACCAGAACATCCGATTTTCTTTCCTTTTGTGATAGTTTACAACCATTTGCGTCCTTTTTTTGTGAATTAAATAATTCATCCAAAGGTACATGTAAAATTTCCACCTAAATCGGTAAGATTGTCTTATAAAATGATAAGTTTTAAGTGCTTAACAAAATTTAATTTTTTACTATTGAATTTTAATGAAATTTACTATATTTTTTGTCAAACTTACTCAATTTAGCAATAGGTAAGTTTTGAGGTAAATTAGTAAGTTTGTCCAATAAAGTAGCAAAATTCAAAAGTTACCTTTTTATTAGTAAAATTTACTATTTATCTAACAAAACTTACTATTATTTAAACTTACTAGTCTACCTGTATGTTAGTTTTTTAAGTAAAATAATAAGTTTGTGCAATAAAAAAGTAAACTAATAAATTTGTGCAAAAACTTACTATTACCTTTTTATTAGCCAAATTTACCATTTATCTGACAAAAACTTACTATCGACCTCATTAAACTTACTAATCTAGCTGTATATAAGTTTTTCAACTAAAATGGTAAATTTGGACAATAAAGTAGTAAGTTTTAGCCATCCATATAAGTTATCTTTTCAATGCACAAACTTTTTGTTTATCTTCCAAAACTTACTATAATTGAAAAGAATTTACTAACCTAGCTTTAAGTAAGTTTCACAAATATATTGGGAAGTTTTGGCAATGAAGTAGTATATTTTATAAAAACTACCTTTTATCAATAAGACTTACCATTTGTCTTTCAAAACCTACTATTATTTTAATTAAATTTACTAACCCAAATTTGCATAAGTTCTACGTATAAACTAGTAAGTTTGTGCTATTAAGTAGTAAATTTGTCAAAACTAATGCTTAACAAATCAGTATTCAAACTTACTATTTTCATAACATAATTTACCTTATAATCAAATTACCTTACTACTTTCTCATCTAATTTTATTGTTATCAAGTAGATCTTAGATGGCCTGGGTCTCATATGATTAATTGAGAATTAAAGATGAGAACTGGGCCTTTTTGGACGGGTAAAAGAGTCAGGTCGTGGACTAAAATTGAGAATTACCTGGAGAAAACCTTGATAGGTTTATTAGGGGTTTTGCTCTAACTAGCCTGACAACATATAGCTGCTAATTTGCTTTGATCGTCCCTCCCTTTTCCTTTCGCCAGCTCTTGCACTATCCTTCTAACTAACCATTCCCTCTAAATTCAAAAAGGACGAAGCGGGCTGCTTAGCCAATATCCAAGTAAATCATGGCCTTGTTTGACAGGCAAGTTTTTTGTTACAAGTTTTTTAAAAACTTTAGCTACAATAATCTCAAAAAATTTCTCAAAATTTTTAAATTATACACTTCAAAATATTCAAAAATTTACAAACTTTAAAATTTTTTTAAAAAACTTCTCCAGAAAGTTACAGTAAAGTTTTAGACAAATACCTAAAAAACTTACTTGTCAAACGGGTTTTAGGGTAAATATTTCTATCTTATTTCTGACAATTCGTTGTCTTGAGTTTTCTTGGTTATGTGCTGGGGCTCTTGCCATCTCATTTTGCATCTCATGTTTTGTCTTTATCTAAGCCTGTGCCTTTAGCTAAGAGTTTTTAAGGTTTTTCTAATATGGAAATTTAAAATTCACTCTTTGGGATAAAAATCTAGTCCTTTTCTTTTTCTTTTACAACCTTTGATTTGTTTTCTCTTGCAGCAATTTCTTGGTTATTGTGTCTTGAATTTTTCTTAGATATGCCTATCAAGGTTAATTTTTGGTCTCTGTGTATGCTTTTCAGTTGTAGTAAGTCCAATTTTACTTGTCTATTAAGTTTCATTTGATTTGGGATTTTGGGTTGTGGAAGTTGTACACATCTAATTTTTTTGTAGAAGTTAGTCAATCAATGGTATGCAAATAGACAAAAACCAAGAGTGGTGTAGTAAATTTGATTGTTTATTTATTGCATGAGGTTTTGATAATCTTTTACGTATATTAAGTTCATAAAATGAAGAAAAGAATCCTTACTTTAGGTTCTTGTAACATGCCGTTTTACATTGTTGACATTTAGCATGATTTTCACTACTTAGATGTGTCAATTGTGCATCGTGTAGTAATAAAAGAAACCACGACTATCTTTTTCATTGATGGCATTCACATTTATCTCTGATTAGAACACTTCCCATGGATAGATGCAGTTGAGGCTGGATTAAAAACTTAAAATGACAAGTATTCCTTGTTTTTGTTGCTGAAGTGATGAATGTAGGTTCTAGCATCATGCTGGACAACAAAAAGAGGACAATTGATGTAGATGATAGGCCTATGAGGTCATCTGAGAAATCATTGATCTCTAAGTTGGTATTAATTGGAAAGCTACTGTTGATCGGCTTGAAAACTTATCCTTTGAGGACTAAGACTGTTAAGATTTGATTCCATTGACGATGCCACAAAACTTTACTCATGTTATAGTAAAATGGTAAGCTTCAGTACTAGAGACTGTGATCAATGGAAGGATAAGCATGGTATATTAGCGGTTCAAAGAAAATTTTGCTAAGTCCAATTAGATGTTAAAGTGCTAGTAATAGAGGTGATAATGAATTGGCTCAATAAGTATTTATATTTGTTTGTATGGTGGATTATTTGCATGAATTTATCTTATCATTAATGTTTTCGAATTTATGTACCAAACATTTTGTGTGGTTCCTAGCTAGTCTCACACTTGAGAAATACAGATTCATAATAATGACAACCAAGTACTCTTGGTCGGCACAACAGCAGGTTTCTATGGATGGGTCTTGTATTGAAAAGTGACCTCAATTGAAAGAATCATCTACGTATCCATAACTGCTGCTGGCTAATACTTCACACCAACATACTCCAATTTTATACACAAGTGTGCATATGGAAAATACACAATATTGAAGGTAAATTCTATATTGTATTCAACTAATAAAAGACAGGTGTGGAAAGGTCAACAATAATGGCGAAGAAGCAAGCACGTTGCAAGTTCATATGTACGAAGGATGAAGGTAATATTTCTAAAAAAGCAAGTGTTGACCTATAACAGGCGCGGACAGTTTGGAAATGTTGATGGGCCCAACGATCGTGAGGCAGACTGTGGAAGGTGGAAATGCATTGGGGTGTGAGGGAATTCACATAAATATAATGGGCCTAGAAATAAAATACCGAAGATGATAAGTAGCGTAAGTAGCACTAAACGGCCATGGGGGGGCCAGCAATAGATGTGTGTTTGAAAACAAGTAGTGCGCTCGGAAGTGAAGAAATGATTTGTTAAAGAAGAAGGCAAAGCGAAATACAAAGAAGAAGGCGGGGGTGGCGGCAGGCGTAAGTTCAGGCGCAGGTGGTGACGGTGGATATAGCTGAGCAAGGACGTTCCGTTGTTGTGCTGACTGAATGCAGTGGTGTAGTACAAAAGTAGAGAAATCAAACGTAAGTTCTTTCGTCCATAACTTTGAAATAGTAAAAGGGAAGGGTTTAATAATAGGAGATTGATTAAAATAAAGGGCAAAACACACAGCGTCTAGTATGGTGAAGGTTAGATTTGTTGTAAGACCTTCTGTTGGAGCACATAAACATAGCAATGATAGAGAAATAAAGATTACAAAATACTGCGACTAAGACCCAGCGGCTTTGAGCAAAGAGGAAATGATACAGGAAAATCATCCCTGTTAATTTGTTCACCTAGCATTGTGTGCATAAGATTACCACTGAACTGCTGGTCCACTAATTTTTATAATTTTTTTAAAGGAAAATTTTCAGAAATGATCAAACACGTGAAGAAGACATTGTAACGGGACAAAAGACAAAGTGATTTGGATGGCTATGTGGACTTGCTGCTTTACTTTCTAAATTGGCTCCCTGACTATATTGCAACAGCTTTTGCGAAGACAATTCAAAAAACTCACAGTAAAGGTTCAGCTTGACGCTATAAATGAATGTGCATGGACGATAGTAGCATTTTGTCCTAAAGGTTGACATAATTGCTTCAGCCCCACTTCTAATTATAGACACATAAATCTTAGAGTAACCTTTTTTGTCTGCTTTTTCTCAAAGTTGTGAGCTACAGAATCGTCTCTTAACTTCAATGATCATACATATATATATATATGTTTTTTTCATAAATAGTCATGGGCTTAATTTTGATGTTACAAACGAAAGCATATGGATATGTTTAAAAAAATGTTCAGCGACCATGGTTAGAAATAACAATGAACCACACACGTCTTGTAATTATTTGGCAAGATTGTTTTTTAAGCTTGTGACATGGTGGAGGAAACACAGGATGGAAGGCTGAGGATGGATGGTGGTGGCAAAAAAATGTCATTTGACCTTAACCTGGAACCTGAGTGTGATAGAGATTCAGACACCCCAAAAAGTAGTGGTTCAAGTGGAGGACATCAAGATGATGAGATGGATGAATTGGTGGGTGCAATAGGCATGGATGATGTAATGAAATTAACATTTGACACGGAAGAAGAAGTTGGGAAATTCTACAATTTGTATGCAAAACTAAACGGATTTGGGTTTCGCAAAAGTAATGGCAAATAAGATGCAGATGGCATTTCAAGGTTTCGAAAATGGGTATGTTGTTGTGAATGATACAGGGATGAAAAGTGGTTAAAGTATGAAGGCCAGAAAAATGAAACAAAACCAATCACAAGAACCGGGTGTGGGGCTTGCATTTGCATGAAATGTGACATAAAATCACTAAAGTATGTGGTGACATTGTTCATTATGGAGCATAATCATAAAAACCGGGTGTAGGGCTTGTTTTCGCATGAAATATGACATAGAATCGCTAAAGTGTGTAGTGACATCGTTCATTATGAAGCACAATCACCTGCTAGCATCAGAAGCAAGTGTGCAACACATTAGGTCACATCGAAAAGTCAGTGATGCAGAGTATGCGCAGGCCAAAAGTTTGAAGATGGTTGGGGTTAGAATCTGTCAGATAATGAAACATTTTGTTATCAAAGCCAGAGGGTATAGTAACGTGGGATTTTGTATTAAGAATCTGTATAACCGAATAGATGAGGAACGTAGAAAAGATATTTTTAATGGTGATGCAAAAGGGACACTTGGGTTCTTGGCAGCGAAAAAGGATGTTGATGACATGTTCTTTTATAAAACACAATCATAAGAACCGGGTGTGGGGCTTGCTTTCGCACTAAATATGACATAGAATCGCTAAAGTATGTGGTGACATCGTTCATTATGGAGCACAATCACCCGTTGGCATCAGAGGCAAGTGTGCAACATATTGGGTCACATCAAAAAGTCAGTGATGCAGAGTATGTGCAGGCCAAAAGTTTGAAGATGATTGGGGCTAGAATCTGTCAGATAATAAACATTTTGTTATCAAAGCCGGAGGGTACAGTAACGTGGAATTTTGCATTAAGGATCTGTATAACCGAATGGATGAGGAACTTAGAAAAGATATTTTTAAGGGTAAAATACATAAAACCCCCCTGTGGTTAAGGAAATTGACACGAAACTTCCTTATTGTTTAGAAACACTCACTTAACCTCCCTGTGCTTTGCACTTCTTAGGATTTTACCTGCTAACCGGCTGGAAAGCTAGTGAGTGATATTGACGCGACCTAATGGTCACTTTTGACTAGAAGAAACTCGTTTTCATTCCAATTTTGCCCCAACCCCCACCTCCTCCTCCTCTGCCTTTGTCTCCCTAGCCATCAGGATGCTCTTCACCGCCGCTAACGATAATAAGGTCGGGATCAAGCACGGCGATTCCAATATCGGGGGATCTCTTTGGGATGGGGCACTGTTCTTGGGTTCTACCAGCCCACCCATAGCGTCCGCCAAGTTCAAACCGCCATTGCGGTGGACTAGGTCAACTTGCTCCAGACCGATGCTGCCGATTTACTGAGGGACGACACCATCAATGATCGGGTTGAGCTGCGGGTGGTAGGGGATGTTGGAGCTAAGATCCGGATTCTTGGCTTTAATCCACCTAGGGTCCTGTCTAGTAGATTAATTTATTGGTAGTAATTTCTACTTCCCATTGTCACTGCGAACAGTACTCCACTACCAAAATTTACCATCCTACAATTAATTATTGTAATTGTTTTCGCAGCCCATTATCACTCGAAGCCCCCCACAACACACCAAAAAGAAAAAAAACTAGTGGTATAGTTGTTTTATGGATTCTTTCTGTTAGACAAATTGCCAAATGCTCTTTCCAGTGGTTAGGATTTTACCTTCTTCTTCTTGGCTATAGGTTTAGGATTTCTCTCTCAAAACATGAAGTACCGCTCAAGCCCGACCGATCTTCACCATAACTCACACCACTCTGCACAGAAACACCTTCTTCTTGGTTATAGGTTTAGGGTTTCTCTCTTATTTTCAGAAGTCTGCTCCAGATTTACTAATTGCATTTGTAACTTTTCACATATTATATATGAGGGTATTTTGGTATTTTATATTATTACCAGCTTCCCAGCCAATTAGCAGGTAAAATCCTAAGAAGTCCACAGCACAAGGAGGCTAAGTGGGTGTTTCTAAACAATGAGGAAGTTTCGTGTCAATTTCCTTAACCACAGGGGAGTTTTATGTATTTTACCTTATTTTTAATGGCGATGCAAAAGGGACACTTGGGTTCTTGGCAGCGAAAAAGAATGTTGATGATATGTTCTTTTATAAATATCATGTAGATAACGAAAGAAGATTGGCAAGGTTGTTTTGGATAGATTCTAAATCCTAGCTAGACTTCAGTACATTTGGAGATGTATTGGTGTTTGATACGATATACAAAACAAATAAATATCGCAAGCCACTGGTTGTACTTGCAGGAGTAAACAACCATTTGAAACATACGAGGATTGAAAGAGGATTGAACAACTATAAGAAAATTGAACAAAAATACGAGTAAACAACTATTTTCGGATATTCACTGCTATCAGGTAAGAGGATTGAAACATACGAATGGGTCCTAAGTACATTTATAGAGGCTATGGATGGTAGAAAACCAGTAGCAGTGATAACAAATGGGGATAGTACAATGCGAAAAGCCATAAAGAATATTCTCCCCGATGCTTGTCATAGGCTATGTTCGTGGCACTTGCATAGAAATGCATCGAGTAATATTCGGTGTGAAGATTTCAATGACAGGTTGTATAACCTGATGGCGAAAAAGTGTAGCATACAGGAGTTTGAGGATTGGTGGCTAGCTTAGTTAATGAATGTGGGGTGAGAGAGAATGACTGGGTAAAAAAGTTGTACCACAAGAGAAGGTTATGGGCAGAGGCCTATTTACGCGGGTAGTTTTTTGCAGGAATAAGAAGTACTCAAAGGTGTGAGAAAATAAATACTTTTTTGAACGAGTACTTGAACGATAAAATGCGACTATATGAATTCGTTCGAAATTTTGATTTGGCAATAGCATGGTTTCGACATACTAAGAGCAAAGTAGTTCACACAAGCGAAAACACAAATCAGTGTTAACCAAAATTCTGCCCGAACTAGAAAACAGTGCAACAGAGGTGTTTACAAGGAATGTGTTCTTCGTGGTGAGGAAGCATTTGAACAAACAAGGGCGTCTAGTTTCTGAGGGTTGGAATAAGAAGGGAGAGAGTCGCACATATTATTACTCAAAATATTGTGGACATAAAATAAGTTGGAGAGTGGATTATCATAGGTCACGGAGAAGCTAATCTGCTCTTGCATGAAATTCAAGTCAAAGGGAATTCCTTGTGCTCATATGTTTCGTGATGGTGGTTGAAGGAATGAACATGATCCCAGAATCATGTATTTCAAAGTGGTGGACAAAGAGAGTGAGAAATAATAATAGGATGATAGCATTTGTTGCACCCGAACAGATGACACAAATGGCCATATATGGCACTTTAAAGTCCAGTTATAATAGTATGTGTTACTATGCCTCCTACATGGATGATGAGTTTAATAAACTGCAGCAGATGTTTGACAAGCATTCAGTACAGCTGAAGGAGAAATGCATTGATAGAGAATATGGGGGAGACGGATTTGTAATGGATTCAAGAGTGATGACCGATAGAAGTAGAAGAACATTCGAAGTGTTAGACCTGAAGGAATCTCGGGCTAAAGGTGATCACAAGCAAGCAGAAGCAAAGAAGAAAAGAAAGTGTGGACATTGCAAGTACAAACCAAAAAGTACGTAGTTATACAGTTGTTATTATTAAACATGAACCGGACATTGAATGTAATAAAGAAAAAGTAGGTAGTTTTTGACATGTTATTATGTGCATTAAAACATAAACTTAAATCCAAAGTCCATACAAAGTAAACTAAGTTAATGCCAATGCAAGAAAGTTGAAGTGGTGTAATGTTAGCGTTCTGATAGCTTAGTTGATGTGATTACTTGCAGGCACAAATGATTTAACATGTAATGAATTGGTTGAAGACTGCAGGTAGGCCATAACCAATGAACATGCCTATACAATAAAATTTGCCACAATACAGCGGTGCATCGTGATTGGATGAAAAATTGTTTGGATAAATCAATGAAAAATTCATTTAAAATTGGTATGGGCGGGAGCGAGTCTGGCGAATGGAGACTACAAGCATTTGTGGCTGAACGATGCGGTAGCAGTGGAAATGACACAGGTGACCAATAAAAAATTCCAGTTGAAAGAGAAATGATGAGTTGTGATGCTGAGGTTTGAAAAAGTTGTTAATTCGTCGTGAATTAAATGGTTCATTGATATTGGTATCACTGATAACCTCTCCACTTTGTGTGCAGGATGAACTTGAGAGGGGAAACGAATTCGTCAATACAATTAGGGTACTTGACCAAAATGGAACGGTCCATGTTTAAAAACATGGATGCGGGTATAGGGCGGTCGGCGTGAAATTTATACTGATATTTCAATTGGTGTATGCCTCGCCAAAATGGAAGGTCAATGCATAAAATATCAGTTGTTCACACAAGAATTTGGGCATGAATCTATATGGTACTTTTGTTACTTGTTTTTATGGTTGAGTTCAACTCTGCTATGAGTCATGTTTAACTTGCATGCTACTCGAAATGCCAGTCTTTAATGCAACGCTAAATTTCTAGTTAGTGATGGCTTATTGCGGTGACTATTGTTCTCTCTGTCTTTGCAGAAGGTTCAAATCCATTGCACTCCTGAAGTCACAAGGGTGTGCTAATTGGTCAAATTGCAAGTGCTGCTCTTTGGAAAAAGGCAAATGGGTTATATGACTTGTTGACCAAGGTCAACAATCTCCCCCTTTTTGATGATGACAAACAAAATGAAGATTTCTTTGATCAAATAAGTTCAAATAAAACTCCCCCTTAGAAAATGCCAACATACAAAGAAATTTCAATAAATCCTACTCCCCCTTTTGACATCAATCAAAAAGCAAACTCCCCCTTTATTTTCCAAATCAAGACCATATAGAATGACAAAACTTTCATGATACTAATTGTAAGTTTTTATAGGGTTCTTGGGAGTTAGTACAACATGATCTAGCAATCCACATGGATTTCATACCTTTTCTCATATTTTTCTTTACATAGCAATCATTTTGCATATGTCCAAATTGACAACAAAAGTGACACATGATAGAAGTATTTTGCACATAAGTGGATTTAATGCAACTAATTTTCTTACTTCTTATCATATCAAACTTATTTGTGCCTTGAAAAGATTTGCTTTCTTTTGTTTGAGAAAACTTTTGTTTTTCATTTTGGAGAAACTCGTTCAAGTCATTAATTCTTTTCTTTAATACATTTTGTTCCTCCAACATTTTTTCATAAAACTTTGTTTTCTCTTCCAACTTCCTTTTCAAATTATTTTTGCAATCAAAAACATTTTTTTGATTTTTTAAATCATCATTTTCCATTCTCAAACATTTGTTTTCTTGAAAAAGTTTGGAGTTTTCTTCCAACAAATCATTTATTTTTGTTTTCAAATCTTTATTTTTAGCATGCAAGGTTTTGTGAATAATTTAGGGGAAGATGGATGTAGCATCACTGTGGCCCTGGAATCCCGTTATGGTGATCCAACATTTTCTAAGCTCTTTGGCAAGAGCATCCGCATTGATCGTATCCAAGGTCTGGCCGATGCTGTCACATATGAGCGTAATTGTGAAGCTCTGATGATGCTCCAGAAGAAAGGTTTGCAAAAAAGAAATCCATCAATAGCTGTTGTGACTACGCTATTTGGAGACAGCGAAGTTGTTAGATTGCTCGAAGAGAATCATTTAGTAGACTGGACTGAAGTGGAACTGAATGGCTTGTTAGATAGTAAATCATATGACGTCTCGCAGAGAAGAGCAATTGCATTGGGTCTAAACAGGAAGCGACCTGTGCTGATAATTCAAGGTCCTCCTGGGACTGGAAAAACAGGTTTGTTGAAAGAACTTATTCCCCTTGCGGTTAAACAAGGTGAAAGGGTGCTTGTAACAGCACCTACAAATTCAGCTGTTGACAACATGGTTGAAAAATTGTGTGATAGTGGGATCAAAATTGTTCGGGTCGGCAACCCAGTGCGAATATCTCAAGCAGTAGCTTCGAGATCTTTGGTTCAGATTGTTAACGCCAAACTTGCAGATTTTCAAGCAGAGATTGAGAGAAAGAAGTCCAATTTAAGAAAGGACCTTAAACATTGTTTAAAGGATGATTCTTTGGCTGCTGGCATACGTCAGCTCCTGAAGCAACTGGGAAAAACAATGAAGAAGAAGGAAAAGGAAACTGTTAGAGAAATTTTGTCTAGCGCTCAAGTAGTTCTTGCCACAAACACTGGGGCAGCTGATCCGCTCATTAGAAGGTTGGACACCTTTGATTTGGTTGTTATTGATGAAGCAGGTCAAGCCATTGAACCGTCTTGTTGGATACCAATTTTGCTAGGAAAACGATGTATTCTTGCTGGGGATCAGTGCCAGCTTGCTCCTGTTATTTTGTCTAGAAAAGCTGCTGAAGGGGGTCTTGGAATATCTCTTCTAGAACGAGCAGCAAGTTTGCACAAAGGGATTATGGTAACCAGGCTGACTGTACAGTACAGAATGAATAATGCAATAGCCAGCTGGGCTTCAAAAGAGATGTATGGTGGACTATTGAAGTCTTCTTCAAGTGTCAGCAGTCATCTTCTTGTAGATTCACCCTTCGTCAAGCCCACATGGATAACAAAGTGCCCTTTGCTTTTGCTTGACACAAGAATGCCTCATGGAAGTTTATCAATTGGTATCAGAGCTTGGTCTCTTTTGATCAAGCTTAACCGCTTAGAGTAAAGATCATGGCAACCATAAAAGTTTCTTTTTTAGAAGGGCAATCTATTGATAGACCACCTATGTTTAATGGTTCTTATTTTAGCATGTGGAAACAAAGAATGATGATTTTCTTACAATCCGTTTATATTGAATTATGGTATGTGGTAGAAGATGGTCCTTATGAAGCCAGAATAATTGACTCTATCACTAATTTGAGTAGATTAAAGACTAGACAAGAATTGAATGAAAAAGACAAGAGATACCTTTCTTTGAATGCCAAGGCCATGTGTATATTGTACAATGCATTAGATGTAAATGAATCTAGTAGGATTAAAGGTTGTAAATCAGCTAAAGATATTTGGGATAAATTGTGTGTATTTCATGAAGGTAACCAAGATATTAAAGAACAAAAGAAATCTTTGCTTGTTTCTCAATATGAATTTTTCAAAATGCATCCTCTTGAAAATGTTGATAAGATGTGTAGTAGATTTTGTGACATTATTCAAGATCTTAAATTGCTTGGAAAAGAATATTCTTTGGGTGAGAAAAATAGAAAGATTTTGAATGCCTTGCCAAAAGAATGGGAAAACAAAATAAATGCTATAGAAGAGGCAAAGGATTTAAATTCTATGTCCATTGAATCTCTTGTGGATACCCTAACCTCTTATGAATTAAAGCTGAAATTCAAAGTGCAAGAGGAAGAAAATGCAAGAATGTATAAGAGAGGCATAGCTTTTAAAGCATCTCAAGTGGGGGATAACCCATCCTTCATGGGTAATGAAATCATGGAAGTGGACAATGATATAACTCCTCACATCAAAAGTTTCAAAAAGATCTTCAACAAGAGATGTTCAAGAGGAGATTGCAAAATTACATGGGATGAATGCAATTCAAAAAGAGAAAAAGAAGAGTTGGCCCAAATGGCACTAATGGCCGTTGGAGAAGATGAGGTAAGTTCTTATCACTCTTCTTGTGATGAAGATAATGAAGATGATGATGTGAAAATTCTTATGATTAAAATGCATAAAAGTTTGAGAAAATCTTATGCTAAAAATAAAGATTTGAAAACAAAAATAAATGATTTGTTGGAAGAAAACTCCAAACTTTTTCAAGAAAACAAATGTTTGAGAATGGAAAATGATGATTTAAAAAATCAAAAAAATGTTTTTGATTGCAAAAATAATTTGAAAAGGAAGTTGGAAGAGAAAACAAAGTTTTATGAAAAAATGTTGGAGGAACAAAATGTGTTAAAGAAAAGAATTAATGACTTGAACGAGTTTCTCCAAAATAAAAAATAAATGTTTTCTCAAACAAAAGAAAGCAAATCTTTTCAAGGCACAAATAAGTTTGATATGATAAGAAGTAAGAAAATTAGTTGCATTAAATCCACTTATGTGCAAAATACTTCTATCATGTGTCACTTTTGTTGTCAATTTGGACATATGCAAAATGATTGCTATGTAAAGAAAAATATGAGAAAAGGTATGAAATTCATGTGGATTGCTAGATCATGTTGTACTAACTCCCAAGAACCCTATAAAAACTTACAATTAGTATCATGAAAGTTTTGTCATTCTATATGGTCTTGATTTGGAAAATAAAGGGGGAGTTTGCTTTTTGATTGATGTCAAAAGGGGGAGTAGGATTTATTGAAATTTCTTTGTATGTTGGCATTTTCTAAGGGGGAGTTTTATTTGAACTTATTTGATCAAAGAAATCTTCATTTTGTTTGTCATCATCAAAAAGGGGGAGATTGTTGACCTTGGTCGATCAATCCTTGGTTTTGATGATTAACAAACCAAAATGTAGATTTGGGCTAATGTTTTTATGTGAGCAATTTGTTAGAACAGATTCTTGTGGCACAAAAGAAGAAGCAAAAACAGGGCACTCATGTGGGACGTCCGAAAGGAAGCTATCGGACGTCCGAAAGGATGAAGAACATCAGGAAGGATATTCTGTCGGACGCTCGTGAGGAAGCATCGGACGTCCGGAAGGATCGGACGCACCCCTCGGACGCACATCAATCGCATCGGACGTCCGAGAAATTTCGCAAAGATTTGATGACTCTCTGACGACGTTTGGACGCAGGGTTCGGACGTCCGACAGGTGGTTTGGACGCAGGGTTCGGACGTCCGACAGGTGGTTCGAACGTCCGACAGGCCAACGGCTAGTTTTGACAGCATTTAATATTTGACCGTTGGAGAGCCTTTTGGAGCCATTTCTCACCTTCTATAAACACCCCAAAGCACAAGAAGACATGGGACTTTTGCCAACACAAAATACAAGCTTACAAGTGAGATTTTTGAGTAGAAAGATTCTTTGTTGGTTGTATAAGGGGTTGGGGAAGTTGGGTTGTGAGGTTGCTCAAGTGAAGGTTATTCTCTAGGAGGAGTAAAACCTTGGTGAAGGTGAACCTATCACTTGAAGTGGTAAAACCTTGGTGAAGGTTGCCTCATTTGTATAAAATAGTTCTTAATTGGGTGAGTGGTCTTTCAAGTGTAGGTTGTTGAGGGTTAACTAGAATAGTTGTAAAACTCCTTGGCTCAACCAAAGAGTGTTTGGGGTGAGGAAGGAGTGAGCCTTCACTTGTACATCTTGGTTAGCATCACCATCAATTGAAGAGGCTATTGGTTTGATATTTGGTTTGCATTTCTTATCCTTTCTCTTTAATTAAGTTTTCTTTATTGTGCTTAAATTTGATATATCTTTGTGCATCATTGTGAATTTGTTTGTACTCATTGGGTTGCACCGGGCACTTACATGACTTCTGAAATTATTCGACACATAGTTTTTCCTTGAATTTTTTGATCCTTGGCTCCAAAAAAGAAAGTTCACTAGTTGAAGCTTTGGTTTTGAGATGAAGCGGATGATAATTATTCTTCTTTCTTGCGGATGGACATGCTGGATAATTATTCTTCTTTCTTGCAGATGGACATGCTGGATAATTATTGGTTGGGATAAGAGAGTAGGATACTGTGTTCTCTGGCATCCTGTGGCCCGAATTTTAGATATATGAATTATGACCCCAGCATCGCATGGCTTGCTGGACTATTTGATCCTAATATTTAGTCACCATTAAGCTTTCATATTTTGCAATGACTCGAGCATTCAGCATAATCAAATGCCCATGCTGGCTATAGCCATCAAATTCAAAAGTTCTTTTTCAAGTATTTTCGACAAAAACAGATGCTGTATCAATGAAACAGCAGTTATGCAATAGCATTTGGACTAGATTTAATTCCAGTTAGGAAAATTCTTAGTATCATTAAACCATGCAGCGGACTTTTATTCCAGTTTTCCACTTTTTTTTAGTAAGTTTTGCCTAAAAATTTATGATAAAAAATTTATAATAATAAATTAGTTTAAATGTCAGGCCCCATCAGAGGCACTCGACAATAGGAGACGATACGTGCATAAAAAATAGTTGACAATTTGTTGTTTACAGTAACCAAATTTGTTTCCAAAGCTTTTTACAAATGAAAATTAATACGAAACATTGCATATTTTGTGGCTCCATAACAAGCTTATATAATTATTGCGTACACGCTGAGATTTTAATTTGCATAGTACTGAATTCGATTTTACATATAATTGAATTAATTTTAAATAGGTAGTCCAAATCAGATAGCCACAATTTTATTGGCTTTATTCAGTTACTCATTTGAACTTAATAACATCGCATACCCATTTGGAAGTGCTGCATGAATAGAGAACTTAGAATGGAAGGTTAATAATGGTTCCATTTGCTAAGAAATTATAATTATATTAAAGGTAAATTATATTACTATTATAATTACATTAAAGGTAAATCTGCCAACCGAACACATAAATTATGTATATTTGCAATATCTTATAAATAGGTTTATGCAGGCAAAATATAGTCCAACTACACACAAAAGTTAATTCATTATTACATCAAAATTATCTCTATTATTTTACAAATTCAACCCACATACGTGCATAAGGGATATTTATCGAATTAACATTGCAGTTATATTTATATACTCCCATTTTTCGCTTCATGCCCCCATGTAAAGTAATCTTTTTAATGTTTGTTATTTCCATGGACTTAAATTTGTAATACAACCCTCTTTCTCTTTGAAGGTTTGTATTACAATGGAAATGTTAGGGAAGGCTGTATGAAAATGTCAGAAACGTATACGAGGTTTCTACAATTAGTATAATTTGTTAATTAGCCAAAATTCTAGCAAAAGGCAAGCAAATGCCCCTTATTTTTCCATTCTGATGCATGGAAAAATAAGGGAGCATTGTGCAAATAAATAAAAAAAATTCACTTTATATAGTTCGTTGTGACAGCCAGGCTTATCCCCGCCTTTGTATGAGTTTGATTACAATGGACATAACCTATTCCCTCCGAACCCCAAATTTTGAATTATAACATTCAACCAAAACTTGCTCAAACTCCTAGGCTCCGTCATACAAATACACATTGAGTATTAGATTTTTTTTCGCCCTTCAAGCATCGAACGCTAAGATATATAGTTTATTCTTCCACCTTCTAACATGAATTTTTAGCTATATGAATTGAAATTGTGCAAACATAATTTCATTATTTTTATGTGTTAAAAATTTAGAAAAATAAATTGATGAGTAGTACAAAAGATTATTTTATCCCCGCCTTTGTTTGAGTTCTGATTACAAAAGACAAACCGTATTCCCTCCAAACCCCAAATTTTATTTAAAGCAGTCCTCCCTTCACAGTTACTGAGCATTGTGTCTGCTGTGTTTGAGACAAATAAAGTGAGGCGGTGTAGCAGAGGAGATTAAACTTTTGAGAATGGCTTCATCCTCGTCTGCAGGCTCCGTCAATAGTACGCTATGGCTGACATTATTTTACCATTGTGGTCGTAGCTGTGCAGTTCGTGTTGTTTGGAATTCTGAAGCAAATAGGGGCCGCCACTACTATCCGCGCGTTAACTCCTCGGTAAGTGAATCGCTATAACTGTTGCGTAGATAAAATTTCGATTTTTCAGATACTTCTTGTCGCGCCCCATTTTTGGAAATAAAGAAAAATAAATTAAAAGTTTAAAAAGTGAATTTTAATTCAATTTTCGATTGAAAAAATGATTTTTGATTTAAAAAGAAAATGAAGAACATGGGTCTAAATGGGACTTCAAAATGCGACGATTTGACCCAAAATAATAGTTTAAAAAGGGTTTTTGAATAAAAAATCGGAGTCACCACTTGGTATTGAGTTGAGGTGTACCAAGTCACCTAAAAATGAATTTTCAAAGAAAAAATAGAAAAACCCTTTTTAAACGACCCCAAGTCTACGAAAATCAGAGAAAAAGATTCGGGAGTCACATTTGAAGAAAGGGAAGGCAAGGATAAGAATCCAAGGCACCCTTTCAACCTAGCCAAGACTAGTTGCGCGATTTAGTCAAAGATTTTCTTATTTTAACCTAAAGATTTATCATATTTGGATACACTATATGAATACAAACCCTAGACCTAAGAGAGTATCGGGGGGTCAAAATATCTCTTCAAAACTTAATAGGTGCCAATCACATTAATTGTGACGCCCAATAAAGACTCTTCGAAGAAGTCACGAATAATGCAAAAACATGAAACTCTAAAAAAAGGGAAGGAAAATAATAAAAATAATCATAATTATACAAATATACATGTCCTAAAGGAATGCATCATGTCGGGTATGGGGAACTAATGTTCATGACTCAATTTTCCCTTTAACAGAGGGAATATGAGCGTGCTAAGGTAGAAAGCCAAACGCGTCCATATACCATACTCAAGGGGTGTTTCCCTATCTAATCAAGCAAATGCACTACCCTAATTCTATTTCTTAAATAAAATGCAAGTCTAATGTTATGTTTTCTTACAAAGGGGTAAGGAATATACATATAAGGGAAAATACGGAATATGGGATATAAATAGAAGGGAATATGGGACAAAGGATGTACATATATAAGAAAGTGTCATGCAACATGGTAAAAACCCTAAAAGGTGAAAAACATGCATGAAATGTAGTGATTCACACAAACATGATCTAATGCGTAAACGGTCTCTAAAGGTCTAGCGTTGGACTAGCCCATGTCTATGAATTCCTACTAGCATTGGACTAGTGGAAAATCGAGAAAAGGTCTCAACTAGCGTTGGACTAGCAAGAAATCGTAAAAAGGGACCACGACTAGCGTTGGACTAATGTGGTGACGACATGTATTTATTATAGTCTAATAAACCAGATAAAGCATAATAAAGCAAATAAACACATAAATCACATAAAGCACATAGCACATAGGCATGATATCTAGATGTAAGACCCTAAGAAAGCGAGTAACACATAACACACAAGCATGCAAAACATATAAAGCAAATAAAGCCCTAACTATTACACTTGGAGTGGCCTACTACAATCTAAAAGGGGATAAAATGAAGTAAAGCAAGCCTAACTATTACAACTTGGCATTTAAATGCCTTCTAAATGATTAAAATTAAACTAAGATAAAAAATTGGCATAAATAAAACATATAAAGAAATGAAATAAAACATTCAAAAGGCATGCAATTAAACACATAAAGTCACATAAGTGCATATAGAGTCAAATAAAGTCAAAATAAGGGATAGGGTGTACCTCCCTGGAGTTGGAGCCCTAATGAAGTGAAATTACTCATTTACCCTCCAAAATAATAAAAGGGTCAAGACATCACTTTAATGAACAAATGATCACAAAAAATGGAAATAAGTACAAAATTGAATCACTAAAAGCATTTAAATAAGCTAAACAGCCCATATTTAACAAATAAAGACCCAATTGCTACGCTTAAGCCACAAAACGCCAAAAATTCCACATAAAATCAAATTAACACCATAAATCTAGAAAAAAGTTTCTAAACCTTCAAATTCATCCTAAAACTCATGCATATTCTGTCCAATAATCGCAATGAAGGCACATAAAAGCAAGAAAATATTTTAAAGGACAAAATTGATGAACTTTTACGATTTTATGGGCCATAGTGGCATGAGGAGAAACATGTGGGGTTGATTTGCAATTCTTGGAAACTCTTTTCATGCAAAGCATGCAAACACTATGATATATTTCTGCAACAAGAAAGTTGAAGCCTCTGATGAGGGCTTTCTACAATCCAAAACAACACAGCCACAACTTCATGCACACAGATTTCGACAAACATCTCAAATCTAAACCCAACGTCGAGTTCTTACTCTAGGGAACAAACTCCTAGCAGAATCACTAAAATGTCAACAAGACTCTCCCATTTTAATTGAAGACAACAGATTTCGGGAAACATAAGAAAGATGCAACAACAAATTTTGGGAAACACAAGAAAGATGCAATGCTGCAAGAAAATTTCAGGAAACAAGACTCTCCCAGTTTTTGAACAACAAATGCTTTCTGCAATTCTTATGTAGAAATCTCACACGGAAATTCAGACAAGACCAACTGACCTATCATCCAAATATTCCTTGACAACACTGAGCACTTCAATTAACAAGTGAACTCAGGGTTATTGCCTAGAAACACAAGCTTCAACAAATCATACCTTGCAGCCAAACAATGACAACCAAATAGAAACTGAAGTAAATAAAGTTTCAAAGCTGCAACTCTAAACCAACAAACCAGAAGTTCATGCAAAGTAACATAAAACTGGATAGATTTAACTTAAGTATTTCCATAAGATGCAACAAAACAACACAACCAAGTGCCATGAATACTTGCCGAAATCTTAAATTCTAGCCCTTAAAGACATCAGACCCAAACCTGAAAATGAATACCAAATGCATGGTTAATATTCAGGTCCCTTCCAGTTTCAAAATGCATTCACAAGAAAGCAATCTTCGTCACTGATTTGTTTTTACAATTTTTGCAGGTGAACTGATAGCATGCGATAATCTTAACCCGGAAAACAATCCCAAATATTCATCAAACTTCCTAAACCTATCACCGAATTCATCGAATTCTAATATGGTATAAAATAGGTAATGAGATTATGAATTTGGTACCAACCGATTTCGCATTCAAATTCGGTAATTGAAATAGGGTACCGCATTACCCCATTCGAATACCAAATTGGTATATAAAATTATATAATATATAGATAAATGTTATTTAATATTAGTATATACTACTAATATATTATTATATTATATAGGTAAATGCTATTAATAATAATTAATATATGGTATTATCATTATATCATGTACTTATAATAATAATAATATATAATAATGTACAATATATTATTTTAGTATTTGTTAATTGTTATATGACTATAATAATACAAATATATAGTAATACATAACAATATAAGATATACCAATTTGAGCAGAGGAGGAATTCGTTAGACCCCAGATTCGTTCATCAGTTTCAAAGCTAATGACTTTTCCAAACACAGCTTTAATATCAGATGTTATTCATGGCATTCTAATCAAGTAGAGAACAAAAACAAGCCTGTCAATCGAGCCACAGCTTCAGCAAACAAAGAAAAAAGGAAACTGATATGCCCGAGCTTCTGCAACAAGTCGAAAGATTCAATCTTGTTGCAGCAAAATCTCAATCTAAGGATTCTAGCAGGCGACTTACTTATTACCATGGATCTAGGAACAAGAACAAGAGGCCATACTCACAAGAGAAACATCACATCAGCCATCAAGAACACCGAACAAACTCATGATTCATAGTCCCATCATTTATTAATAGAAACTATCTATAAGAAAAGGCGAAAAGAAAGGCTTATAGTACCGTTTCCGGTAAAGCTCTCGGCAACAATGGTGGCAGTGAGTTCCTCTTCCGTGGTTGCCACCAGTTCCAACTCTCTTTTAGCTCTCAGCCTTTTCTTTATTTAGTTTCCTCCTCCCTATTTCCTTGCTTTGGTTCTTTTCTTCGCAGCTTCTCCTTCCCAGATTTCCTGGTTCCCTCGGTCTCTCCTCCCTTACTCTCCAGTCTCTTCTCCCTCTGATTCTCTCCTTTCTTTTGCTTCTGTGTTTAGCCGCCAACAGGTTCTTGGTCTCTCTAAAACCTCCCTTTTGCCGTCATCAGATCCTCCTAAAATTTTCAGCCGTCACACCCTATCTTCTTGTTGCCTTTTTCTCTACCCTAGCCGCCACATCTCCTTTCCTTTTTGTTATTTTCTTTTTATCTTTTCTTTTCCTTCAAATCTTAAGCCTCCAAGTGTCTCAACACCTCACCTTCTAGGTGGTGTGTTGTCAAATACATAAAGGGACACTTGTCCCTATTGCATGTCCCCCACTTGTCATTTTTCATTTTTCTTTTTCTGAACTTTAGTGTTAAAAAAAATGCTTTTAAAAGAAAAGAAAATGATGAATCTTAATGTACCAAAAATAAGAATAAACGCCAGTCACTATTTGCAATATTAAATCAATAAAATAATAAATATGAAACCAAAATAAATAATAATAATAATAAAATAAATTTGAATTAAATAAACAAATAAAGTCAAAATTGAATGAATAAAGCTAAGTAAATAAAGTTTAAATTTGAATTAATGAAATTTTGGTGTCTACTCTTCTATTGCAGAGGTCTTGTCGTACATTCATTGCCTGGTGTGATGAGTTTACACGATCAACGGGGTTTCAAGTTCTCGATCTCAACCCCTCAAGTACGAACTCCGTCACCAATACACCTGCACTGGAGGTGTCTAGCATCATAGCAAAACTGAAAAGCATGCAAACCAATGTGATGATCCTTAACATTGTTGTGGTTGCTGTCGTAGCGGTACTCGTAGTTCTAGTTTTGAAATTGTGAAGTGCTATGTTCGTTCTGATTCCATTCCCCCATCCTATACATTACTCAAATATGGTGTTCTCATGCTGAATGGGCATTTAGCCTAATTTATAGCTTGTTGGCTTTTGTTTGCTAGTATTCTGTCATTGGCTTTTGTCCATCCTTCGGCTGCCGGATAGTGGCGCATGTGTGTTTGCTCACCAACGAACGGAGTGTGCCTGTGTTAATGGTGATATTGCTTGAAATTACACAAGGGAATGGGTTTTTATCACCAGTTTACATTGTGCATTATATTTCCGATCTAAAATTCCTGTTGCCTTTTGCCCCTCAATTGTGTGTGATTATCAGTTAATTCGTAACGTTGAAGTTTGCTTTACTTCATTTAAATAAGTGTGATTCAGCGCTGAAATTCATTATTAAGGCTGTGGCAGTGCTGTTAATTGTCAACTTCTACTTAGCCATACAAGTAAACAGCGTCATCTTGTAAAACCAGTTCTCATACACAACAACATTAGTAGGCTTTCAACTTTGAAATCTAACGAGTTCAATTACGAAGTAAGTACTTACTTCTTAATTTGTTCTCCCAGTTGATCCCCTTACAATATTACCAAATGGTGCACTCATAATTTTTCAGCATTACATATTATTAGCCCTTAACCCCTACCTTTTGTACTGTAACAAGCACAACCAATTATGGTTTGGCCATTGACATAAAGTGCCAGGAACAAAAAACAACCCATCATCAAAATATTTCATAAAAAAATTAAAGCACACCGTTTTAGTTGTGAACGTTCACTCAGACCACTCCACAATAAGACCAAACAGAGGGTTAATGGCGGCAACCGTGATAGCCACCCTAAGAAAGCTGCAGTATTTTTTGCGCCTCACAGTTAGCATGAGACTATCAGTTACATCTCTGTGTTCAAAGGTTGTCTCTACAACTGATGGATTCCAGCAAATAGTAGCGGTATGAACGCTATCTGCAATGGC
This sequence comes from Coffea arabica, assembly GCF_036785885.1. Classification (NCBI taxonomy): domain Eukaryota; kingdom Viridiplantae; phylum Streptophyta; class Magnoliopsida; order Gentianales; family Rubiaceae; genus Coffea; species Coffea arabica. Next base: position 33,025,135 of record NC_092313.1, read on the forward strand.
TACGTTGCAGGTCATACTGGTGTGGTATCCCTGTTCAGCCATAAAGCGAGTTACTGACCAATCTTCAAAGTTGGCTCCGAAGAGCATCCACACGTTGGTATGAAGCAGTGGTTTCAGACCCAGGTAACGTGGAACAAATTCCTCCTTCCCTACAAACCAGGCATTGTAAGTCATAATATAAAATGCCTTAAGGTTGTGCATAATGGGGAGTGGACGACGGCGCCACTTCACTAGTGACTAGAGCACTTCCTCGTTGGCAATGGGGTTGCGAATGGGGATGCAAGAGACCAACATGGTTTGCGAAAACTCTTGTCCGGGAAACCTATCCAACCGCACAAGTGCTTCCTTAACAACCCATTTCACTCCTATGTGGTGAAGTGGTAAGTGCTCATCTTGAAAGTAGCCTACCATTCCGCCATTGTTGAGGACATAGATTTTAGGAATTCATCCCAGTGCCATGCCAGGGTCTGCTGGCTGATTAAAAGTGCAAGACAAGGGTTTGCTTCACAGGTTACAAAATACACAAGGAAAGGAAGTTGCGGTCAAGTTAGAGATTTCAGGTGCTAAAGTTCAATCCCCAAGCATATGGAATTGAACGTGTGGTTCAACGGGCATGCAAGAGAGAAGGTTCTTGTGTGAAATTCTTATAGAAGAGGCTACGGTGCATGGACATACAACAAATGGAGGAGGCGACAGTGCAAGGATTGAGAAATTTGAGTCAGCTGCTGCTGGGTCAAATCACTCAGGTTAACAAACTCAATGATTTAGTCCGTCTAACTTAGGTTAGTGGAAAAATGGGTCACAGTTGGTTGGGATAGTTTTTAATAAAAATAAACCCGTTTTCAATAAAACACCAACTCTTTATGACTTTCATCCATTATAAGAACAAAATACCCATTTTTCCATAAACAATTTTTCTGATCAGATAAAATAAAAATATTGCCGTTTTTCAATAAACCACCAACTCTTTATGACTTTCCTCCATTAATTATTCAAAAAAAATATGGTTCAACTAATGCTTGCAAGAGTATACCCATTTTGCCTCCATTAAAACACCAGCTGTTTATGACTTTCCTCCATTATAAGGACCCATTTTCTTATAACCCAATTATTTTATCGAATAAAATAAAAATAAATCCATTTTTCAATAAAACACCAGTTCTTTATGACTTTCCTCTGTTTTAAGAAAAAAAAACGGTTCAACTAATGCTTGCAAGAGAGAAGGTTCTTGTGTGACGTTCTTATAGGAGAGGCTACGGTGCATGGACATACAACAAATGGAAAAATTTTTGGTGCAAGGATTGAGTGATTTGAGTCAGCTGCTGTTGGGTTAATTTTGACTATAGTTAACAAACTCAATGCTTTAGTCCGTCTAACTTAGGTTAGTGGGAAAATGGGTCACAATTGGAAGGTGTTCCGATAATGATAAGTTTAGCGCCAGTGATTCTTGTTGGAGAAGATGCATCACTTGTACCTGTTTGTTCAGTCGGACGGTACTTCCACAGGTTATGAACGGTGTTGCTTGGCTGGTGGCCCACCTCTCAATGTGATTTGCAATCGGATAAGATTTGCACGGTGCATGCAGCAAATTGTCATGGCCCTTGCACCTTCACATGTGTGTAGGGGCTGCAGCACTGGAGGTTTTCAACGCTAGTCGAAAGAAGGCTTACGCCTGAAGATATATCGATCGATGCCTCAACATGCATCCAAACTCCAGTTAATGTCTCCAGTTATCCAAAGATGTCAGTTAATGTCTTTAACTTGCAGTTAATGTCTTTAAGCCGAATGTATTAATTACTATTGTTTATCTCAACTCATATCTTTTGATGATTACAAAATAATTGGATGTTTCTAATACCTTTCGTAGAGATCCTTTTCAGAAATGAACCAAACAAGTCTGTGGATTTAAAGTAGAAAAAGAAGATAAAAAAGAATGAAGTCTGCTGAGGATGATGTCGGACGCACAAAAGGAGAGTATCGGACGTTCGACATTCTTTGAGTATCTTCGGACGAATAAAGAACTCAAAGTCGGATGTCCGAAGAAGACAAGCCAGGAGTTACTTGTTTACTGATCAGGATCGGACGCTCAACAACTGTGTATCGGACGTCCGACAAGTATTGCTGCTCTTCGGACGAATCACTCAGGATGCATCGGCCGTCCGAAGGAATTGAAAAAGAAAGTCCAAGAATGCATCCTACCATCGGACGCATAAATACCAAGTATCGGACGTCCGACAGCACCAACGGCTAGTTGACTCTTCAGTTGCCTTCTACCCGTTGACAGCATTAATTGAAGAATTCTCTGGTCTCTTATAAATTGAACAAAGTCAACCACTTCAAGATAACTTTGTACAACAAGACTACATCAGATTGTGAGTGATTCAAGTGCTAGAATACTCAAAAGGAACATTTGTACTCTTTGTTTGTGCAATCTTCGTGTAGTTTTTCAAGTGTGACACAGCTTCTTCAATAGTGTAGCATAGTGAGGGTTTGCGAGTATTTGTAAAACTTCCTTGCTTGACCAAGTGTGGTTTGGGGCAAGAAGGAAGTGATCCCTTCCTTGTACACAAAAGATTGGTTGCAAGTTTGTTCAACTTGAAGTAACTTGGTATATAAAGGTGGTGTTCAAATCTCAGTTGTGTTTGAAGCCTGGTTTGTTTCTTTACTTTCATTTACTGCTTTTCTACATAAACTATTCTTCTCTTCATCTCACGAATATCTGTGCTCTTGTGCTATCTCGTTCATTGGGAGGCATTTGAGAAAAGAAAGGTAATCTGTGAAAAAAGTGGACTATATCTTAGCAGTTCTTTGAAAGCCTAATTCACCCCCCCTCTTAGGTTGTCTTCGATCCTTACAATTGGTATCAGAGCTTGGTCTCCTAGAGATTAAGCTCAAGCGGCTTGGAGTAAAGATGACAACCAGTCATGCTATGTTTGTTGAGGGGCAATCTGTTACTAGGCCTCCCATGTTTACTGGTTCCAATTATGTTAGTTGGAAAGAAAGAATGATTATCTTCTTGCAATCCATTGATATTGAGCTGTGGTTTATTGTGAATGAAGGACCGCATGATGCTAACTTTCTTGATGCAGAAACAGGGTTGTTGCGGCCAAAAACGAGAGTTGAGATGAATGCTCAAGATAGAACCAATCTCACATTGAATGCTAAAACCATGAATGTTCTTTATAGTGCCTTAGACTCAAATGAGTCAATTAGAGTAAAAGGGTGCAAATCTGCCAAAGAAATGTGGGATAAGCTAAGAGAAATTCATGAGGGTAGTGACAATGTAAGAGAACAAAAAAAGTCCATTCTGGTCACCAAGTATGAATCTTTTAAGATGGAGCCTCATGAAAACATTGACAAAATGTATTGTAGATTTAATGATCTGATCAAGGATTTAGAGGTACTTGAGAAGGAGTACTCTCTAGGTGAAAAGAACAGAAAAATTCTGAATGCTCTATCAAAGGATTGGGAAAGCAAAGTGACTGCCATAGAGGAAGCCAAGGATCTAAATTCTTTATCCATTGAATCTCTGATTAACTCTCTAACCTCTTATGAACTGAAACTTAAATCTAAGATGCAGGAAGAAGAAGATACAAAAGGAAGGAAGAGTATTGCTCTGAAAGCCTCACAAGATGAAGATGAAACAGCCTCACTGGATGAAAATGACTTGGAAGGTGATGACAGTGATATTGCACTCATCACAAGAGGATTCAAAAAATTTCTCAATAAGAGAAGATTCAGGAAAGGCGGATCCAGCAATTCCTTCCAGAATCAGACTAATGACTTCAGAAATAGAGGGAAACTAGAGTTCAACAAGAAGCAAAATGATAAATGTTTTGAATGTGGCCAATCTGGGCATTATGCAAATGAGTGTCCAATGAAGAAAAAGAAGGAAAACAAGATTGAACGAAAACCAAAGTTCAACAATTTTCAAATTACCTGGAATGATTGCAACTCAGAAGGCGAAGTTGAAGAAGAAGAGGAATCTGCTCAAGTGGCTTTCATGGTAATTGGAGATGAAGAGGTAACACAATGCAACTCTCAAATCGATAGTGATAGTGAATCTGATGATGATGTTAATTCTTTTCTAGAAAAAATGCATAACAGATTGAAAGAATCCTATGTTAAAAACAAGGAATTGAAGCAGAAAATTAGCTTTCTAATACAAGACAATGCAAATCTTTTTCGACAAAACAAATGTCTTAAGTATGAAAATGACAACCTGAAAAGGACTGAGTCTGATGTGCTTGCTGGACTTTACAAAAAGAAAAATTACTGTGACATACTCAGGAGTGAGCAATGCAGCTTAAGAAAAAGGATGGATGACTTATGTCAATTGTTACATCATTTGAAACAGAACCATCTTCAAATGAATAACACTGTGCATTATACTCATCAAATAAGACTGAACCATAATACAAATGAGTTTGCTATCCACAGAAGAAGGCAAGTCAGATTCATTAAACCTGTTCATTTGATTAATCCAATGTTAGTATGCAACTTTTGCTGTCAATCTGGTCACATGAATAGCAACTGTCATGTTAAGAAAAATATGAGGAATGGCATGAGATGCATGTGGGTAGTTAAACATAAGACTAACTCTCAAGGACCCAATATATAAAGGGTACCAAGTATTATCTTGTGGGTTTGTGTGTAGGTAAACCAGGATAACACTGCTAAGAAATCAAAATGGTTCATTGATAGTGGATGCTCAAGACATATGACTGGTGATGCATCACAATTCATTAAACTCAAGCAAAAAGCAAGTGGAAAGGTAACGTTTGGAGATGATAACAAAGCCAAGACTGTTGGTATTAGCGATGTTGGTAAGAATGATCAAACTTTTATCCAAAATGTTCTTCTTGTTGACAATTTGAGCTACAATCTGTTAAGTGTTAGCCAATTGTGTGACAGGAATCTGTTTGTATTGTTCAAAAAGTTTGAATGTCTCATATTTGACTCAAAGTTCAACATTGTTTTCAAAGGGAAAAGAGTTAATGATGTCTATGTAGTTTTCCTTGAAAAAATTGATTCCTCATATCTCAAATGTCTCAAAGTAGCAAATGAGGACCCATGGTTGTGGCATAGAAGGTTGTGTCACTTCAAAATGGATTTGCTGAAAGAAATTTCTAAAAAGGAGCTTGTTAGAGGTCTTCCAAAAATTAGATTTGAAAAAGACAGAATTTGTGATGCTTGCCAATTTGGAAAACAAGTCAAGGTTTCTTTTAAACCTAAGAAATGTGTTTCTACTTCAAAACCACTTGAACTTCTGCACCTTGATCTGTTTGGTCCTACACAGACTGCAAGCCTTGGTGGTAAGAGATACTGTTTTGTGATTGTTGATGACTATTCCAGATATACTTGGGTGATATTCCTTGCTCATAAAGATGATGCCTTTAAGAATTTTACCTCATTATTTGCTAAAGTACAAAATCTGCTTGGCTTGAAAATTGTCAGAATTAGAAGTGATAATGGGACAGAATTCAAGTTCTGTGGTTTTTCAGAATTTTGTGATCATAATGGTATTACTCATGAATTCTCTATTGCTAGAGTCCCTCAACAAAATGGAGTTGTAGAAAGAAAAAATAGAACTCTCCAAGAGGCTGCTAGAACCATGCTTAGTGAATGCAGTTTACCAAAATATTTTTGGGCTGAAGCCATAAACACAGCCTGTTATACCATGAATAGAGTTCTTCTAAGACCAATTTTGAACAAAACTTCCTATGAGATCATGAATGACAAAAAGCCTGTTGTCGGTTATTTCAAAGTATTTGGTTGTAAATGTTTCATTTTGAATATCAAGGAACATCTTGGAAAGTTTGACAAGAAATCTGATGAGGGAATTTTCTTGGGATATTGTGAAAACAAAAGAGGTTTCAGAGTTTATAATCGTAGAACACTGATTATAGAGGAGGCTATACACATTACTTTTAATGAATCTAATGGTGACATCTCTATGAGTTGTGGTGAAGATGATGACACAGGTGTTCAAGAAGAACTGAAGAAGCTAGCAATCAATGATCATGACTCTGCCTCACCAGAAACTGACTCAAAAGATACTGATGCTCAGGTCAGTCCAGCTGAAGAAGTAAATAATAGAGATACCACTACTACTAATGATCTTCCAAGAGCCTGGAAATTTGCTCATAATCATCCCAGGGAACTTATAATTGGTGATCCTTCTGAAAAGGTCAGGACTCGTTCCTCTAGTCACCTGGTAGACAATCTTGCTTTTGTATCACATATTGAACCCAAAAATGTTGCTGATGCATTGAATGATGAGCATTGGATTTTAGCTATGGAAGAAGAGTTAATCCAATTTGAAAGAAACAAAGTTTGGACCCTGGTTGCCAGACCACAAGGCCATCCTATCATTGGCACTAAATGGGTTTTTAGAAACAAAATGAATGATAAAGGGGAGATTATTAGAAATAAGGCTAGACTAGTGGCTAAGGGATACACTCAAGAAGAGGGAATAGACTTTGATGAGTCTTTTGCACCAGTAGCCAGGCTGGAATCCATAAGAATGTTTTTAGCATTTGCATGTTTCAAGAATTTCAAATTATTTCAAATGGATGTTAAGAGTGCCTTCTTAAATGGATTTATAGATCAAGAAGTCTATGTTGATCAACCTCCTGATTTTGAAAATGAATCTTATCCAGATCACGTGTTTAAACTATCAAAAGCTTTATATGGATTAAAGCAAGCTCCTATAGCATAGTATGAACGTCTGAGTGGATTTTTGATTGAAAATGGTTTTAAAAGAGGCATTGTAGACACTACACATTTTACAAAACAAAGCTCACGAGATCTTTTGATTGTGCAAATATATGTGGATGATATCATATTTGGTGCTACTAATGAAAAATTGTGCAAGGAATTTTCCATCATCATGCAAAAAGAATTTGAAATGAGCATGATGGGTGAACTGAACTTCTTCCTTGGACTCCAAGTGATTCAAACCCAAGATGGAACATTTATAAATCAAACAAAATACACCAAAGAGTTGCTGAAAAGATTCGGAATGGAGGATTCAAAGCCTGTTGGGACACCTATGTGCACATCTACCAAACTTGACAAGGATGAAGAAGGTACAAAAGTTGAGGAGAAGAAGTACAGAGGTATGATTGGAAGTTTACTTTATTTAACTGCTAGTAGGCCTGACATCATGTTTGCTGTGTGTTTATGTGCTCGTTTTCATTCCTGTCCAAAGGAATCACACTTGAATGCGGTAAAAAGAATCTTAAGATATCTTAAAGGAACCTTAAATTATGGCTTGTGGTATCCAAAATGTCATGAACTTCCTTTGTGTGGATTCTCTGATGCTGACTTTGGTGGCTGTAAAATAGATAGAAAAAGTACTACTGGCATATGCAACTTTTTTGGAAATTGCTTGGTCTCTTGGTTTAGTAAAAAACAAAATGCTATCTCACTGTCCACTACTGAAGCTGAATATGTTGCTACTGGTGCTTGCTGTGCTCAATTGCTATGGATGAAAAACACATTGAATGATTTCGGTTTAGTATATGAATGTGTACCCATGTACTGTGACAACACTAGTGCAATCAATCTAACAAAAAATCCCATTCAACACTCTAGGACTAAGCACATTGATATAAAGCATCATTTCATTCGCGATCTTGTTTCAAAGGGGGTAATCCGTGTTGAGTTTGTTTGTTCTAAAGAACAGATCGCTGATATCCTCACAAAAGCTCTTCCGTTAGATCAATTTGTGTCCTTGAGGACAAAATTGGGTGTTTCAGAAAAAATGCTCTAAGTCTTATTTCTAGTCGGACGTCCGATAAATTGGAACGGACGTCCGACAGTGTTCTTCATCCAAGTTCCAGAAAAACCCTGGTTCGGACGGTTGTGTCGGACGCATCACTTCGTTCGGACGTCCGACACTCAAAAAATGTGTCCTATAAGGCAGTTACCCATTCTTCTCAATTCATTTTCCTCCATAAGTCTCGGACGTGACCTTTCAGTTTCTCTAAAATTTGAAATTCAAATTCCTCCCTCCTCAAACCAAGTTCCGAGAAATTGACTCAACCAACTCTATTACATCTCTCCTGCTCATTAACCACTCATAAAAAGCACTCCTAACACCCAACTACCCCAAAATTCCTAATTTACTCACGGAACCCTAACTTCATATAACATTCTCTTTGCGGCATTTTAGTGCACTCTTGTTGGCTTTTACTGTTTTTTTCTCTATACACAACGTTCTGCATCAAAAATCATATCCACATTGCATCATGGTTAGAATTAGGGGAGGATCTACTAGTGCCGGACGGTCTTTCAGGCTTAGGGATGAAGACATTGAAATTGTTGATCCACCTCCTGTGACACCTAAGAAGAAGAAAGTGACCCGTGGTGGCAAAGTGATGTAGACTGCTCGAAGAAAATTGGTTACTCCAACTGCTGAATCATCTGATGAACAAACGGACGGGCAGATCTCTGAAGGGAACATTGCTGATGGAAATGAGGAACCAGAGCAGGCTACCCAAGGTGATGAAACTGTCATAAGGTCTTCTAGTAAAAGAAAAAGGACTGCAAAGGGGAAGAGAACTCCCCAATCCAAGGAAAAACAATCTGCTGATCCCTATGTTGATCAGCAGAATGAAGAAAACACTACTGAGAGTCAGCCAACACCTGAACCCTCCATCAGGAAGTCTCCAAGGACAAGGACTGAGACTCAAAATGTTGGTGCATCTGTCACCCAAACCTCAAAAAGGACACGTTCTGGGAAGAATCCAGTATCTCAGCCTGAACCTGAACCTGTTCCTCTACCAAAGTTCATCGATGATGAAGCCAGAGATAGATTTGAGCTAGTCTCTCAAAAAGGGTTCATCACCCAAAGGCTCATCATTCCCTTTGAATTTCGTAAGCTTGATCTTGAACCTGCCATCAAACTATTTGAATTCCAGAAATGGACTCATCTTCTGACCATTCCTAATGTTTTTTATCCTGACATGCTTTATCAATTCTTTGCTAATCTTAGAAAGGGTAGATCACACACTGAACTCATCTCTAGGGTCAACTCTGTAGACATCATGTTAACTCCTGACATTGTGAATTCTATTCTGAAAACTAGTATTGAATTGGTTTCAAAGGAAAAATTGCCAATTTCTTTTCGTATGAGGAATTTCCTTCTGCCTATCATCATTTTTGCAATGCTAAACTCATGACCTATTTTCAAACCACATTCAATACTCCTGCTGAGGCAAGACTGGATGATCTTAGTCCTCAGAACTTGATCATCTTCACCATCATTTCAAATCTGTTAGTGCCAACTGATGGCCACAGAACAGATGCAAACAAAATGGAACTCTATCTGTTCTACTGCTTTGTTGAAAAAATTCGCATTGACTTTGGATTTGTAATGTGCAAGTTTTTGCCCAAAATTAGCACTGACAGCCGTAGGAAGCTCTCTTATGGCAGATTTCTGACCCCTGTCTTTGCCTATTTTGAAATTCCTTTCTCTGGAAAATCTCCCAAAGACAGTGCTTCATCCGTCTTCTCAAAAGCTTATTTTGAACGAAAGAACTTAAAATTTTTTGAAGGCCATTGGTGCTATAAGGAAACTGTTGCTGAGTCTAGAAGGAAGAATCTTCATGAAACCCCTGTCACTCCTAGGACTCCTCGTGATCAGTCAGACCTTGTCTCTCCTTTCACCATTCATCCTAGGAAGTCAGCTAGCAGATCCTTTGCATCCAATTCTGAAGTCATTTCCTTGCTTGAAGACCTCAAGCAGTATGTCTTGCTTGTTGAAGAAGGTCTCATGATGACCATGACCTCTGACCAAAAATCCTCCTTCATTGAAAACAGAAACCTTCTTGTCCCTCCAATACCTGAGAGCAATGTAAATGAGCCAAGAACTGAGCCCACAGGACCAACTACTGGTGCTGAGACTACACGAGCTTCTAGTTCTCAACCCAAGGATAAAGGCAAGCCTCCAGCAACTGAGGAATCAGATGAAGATGGTGATGAAGAAACTGAAGAAGAAGAGGATCCTGCACAGTATCGTCTGGCAAGGAGAAGGCCTGGATCATCTAAAATCACCATCAAGGCACTACTAAGTCATTGCACCTTTATCTAGGACTATAGTTTATCTTTTGCATTGCACTTTTGTATTAAGTGCTGGACACATGGTCTGTACAACTGGATATTTTCTTTACTGCTTATGAATGTTATAACTAAGTATTTTGTTATGAATGGTTTTTTCTTGGGTGATATAATTAGTTATGTGTTTGTGCAATCTGCTGGTTGAATGAATGTTTCTGATTGATATCTGCTCAATGTCGCGCCCCACTTTTTGAATGAATGTGGATGTGTGGTGGGTGTAGTGTGGTGTGAACGTGTGCAAAATGAAAATAAAGGCCATGGGACTTGATAAAGCGACGGTTTGGCCATATAAAGTTCAAAAAGGGTTTTTTTTGAAAAATGGAGTCGCCACTTGGTATAGAGTTAGGGTGTACCAAGTCACCCAAAAATGATTTTTGATTTTTGAATGAAAAAAGTAAATAAACCCTTTTAGAGAACTTTTGGGTCTACGTAACCAAAAGAGGGATCGGGGGTCACATTTGACGAAGGGGAAGGCAAGGATAGAAATCCAAGGCACCCCTTCGACCTAGCCAAGGCTAGTTGCGTGACTTAAACCATTTTTCCCTAATTTTTCCACCCAAGATATGTATCGCGTGTTGGATATGTCTATATGAATGCAAAAACCTAGACCTAGGGGGACATGGGGGAAATTTCTCTTCAAAGGTTGAGTGGTGCCAATCACATTAATTGTGAAGCCCAACAATGATCCTTTTGGAGAGGTCACACCTAAACCTAAATGATGTGAAAAATGAGTGAATGAATGCATGCCATGAAAAATGTGAGTTTGTGTGAAAAAGTAATAAAAACAATAGTGGTAGTGGAAGTGTGCAAAGAAAATGTCCTTGAATGTAGAAATATACTCTAGGTGCCAGTGGGCAAAATGCATATATGCAATCAAAAGAGTGTGAAAGTGTTGGGGTGCAAATGAAAAAAGTGCTCGTGTGCAAGTGAATATAAATATGGCATAGATAGTAGTGTGCAAATGGGTGCAATTTGTGAGGTAGAAAAATAAATAAGTGATAGGAGAGGTGTGTGAACATAGCATGTGAAGTGAGAAAATCATAAGTAGTGAAAAATGTAGATGAAAAAGTGAAATGATAAGATGAGATGCATGAACCTATAGGAGTGCATCAAGTCGGGTACGGGAGAGCTAAATCGTGACTCAATTTTCCCTTTGATAGAGGGAATATAAGCGTGCTAAGGCTTAGAAAAAGCCACACTCGTCTATATCCCATATTTAAGGGGACTTTCAAGCAAATGAACCCTATAACTAATATGAGATGCAAAAATCCTAAAATGAGGGGAAAAGGGGTTCGAGGAGCATGCCAAATGATAAAACTAAGAAAAATGCATGACATGCGGTGAACATGCAAATATGCACTATCGAAAGGGAAATCCTAAGGGTCTAGCGTTGGACTAGCCCATCTATGAATTCCGACTAGCGTTGGACTAGCGGAAACGTACATTCATCCATCACATTCATTCATGGTTATGGAAAGCGAGTAGACATGCCAAACACTCGTAAACACGTAGCATATAACATTTAGCATGCTCGACTAGATGCAAGGCCCTAACAAAGCAAATTAACATGTAACAACTAAGCAGGCAAGACACATAAGGCAATTAAAGCCCTAACTATTACATTTGCTAGCTAGGCACACGTCTTCGATAAGTCTTCATCGAATGCTCCTCCAAGCCCTATCTATTACAAGCCAAGAGGTGTACACATACCCCATAATGAGACTTAAATAAAATTGCTCGCCAAGCCCTATCTATTACAAGCCAAGAGGTGTACACATACCCCATAATGAATAACTTAAACAAAAGCGAAAAGTAAATGAACTAATTGAAAGAAATTTAGACGAGGCAAGGAAAGCGAAGTAGACATGCATATCCACATAACACATAGGAGCACATAAGGTCAAATGAAATGCAAATAAAGGATGAGGTTACCTCCCTTGCAATTGGGTCCCAAATGAAAGAAAAATGGCTTCAAAACAATAAAACGGTCAAGATACCACTTTATTTGGGAAAATTAAAGAAAATAGGCAAACACAAGCTCACTTGGTCATAAAGCCCCTAAAGTTATGAATTAAATACAATTGAAACAAAGCATGGTAGTTAATTGAAGCAAACAAGCAATGAAGTTGCACAAATTAAAATTATCAAGGACCAATTTGATGAAATTATTTATTTGATTGGGCCATAGTAGGACAAGGAGAGACTTGGGGGGCCAAAGTGTAAAATCTGGAAATTATTTCCATGCATGCAAACGAAATCTTCCAGCACCAACGCTTTCTTTGCTTCATTTTCTGCTGCGAGATTCGCAGCTTGCGGGCAACCAAAGAAGTGTCAAAATTCATCAAATGCTTTACAACTATTATTGGCACAAGATTCGGCATGCAAACAAGGTAAGAAAATCCAGCTTGTGGATTGTCATGGGAAGGAAATAAAACAGCAAATGAGGAAGATAAAATACAGCAAAAGGAAGGACGACGCGAGCGGCTTCCTGTTGCAGCCCTGCGGCTTTACTCACACGAACTTCACACAAGAACATGCACCAAGCCCATGGATTTACCAACCCAAAACCAGTAAATGTCTCAAACGTTTAGTTAGCGTAATCTGGACAAAGTTCTTGATTTTTGCATGCAAGCAAACAAATGCCAAAGACTTCTTTACTTTCTGCAAATTCTGCTGCTACTTCCGCAGCTTATAGCAACCCAGAAAACATACCAGGTTCATTGTTTGCCAACCCAACTCACATGAGTCCTAAATCGTTAACTTAAAGCAATAACCATCTATCAATGGTGGTCCCCAACAAAGAGTGCTTAAGCGAGAAAAACAGGACAGAGAACAGCAGAGGTTTTCAACCTTTGTTCAAAACTTTAAACCAGAACGTTCAATAAAACATGCTGAAAAACTGAATCACAAAGCAACCAAAATACTAGACCTCTGTACAAGGATTTTTCAAGGCAATCATCATACAATCCATGAAGATGCTTAGTGCAGATTCCTACAACTGATTCATGCAAAGTTACGATGGAAATTTCTGCAGTAACCCTCGGCAATTGCTAGAGAGATCTGCAACAACCTAGCTGCAAATCCTCATTTTACAAGCATGGATTTGAAACTCAAAACACCATCTCAAACGGAAATAAATTCAATCAAAACTTTGACATGAGCCCAAAACTCACAAGATCTAGCTTTAGTTCCTTTTCCCCACCGACAGATTCATAAGCAAAACATTCATGGTGGAGGGCAAACAGATGCAAGCATCGCAGCAAAGTTTCAACCTTTCTAAGATGATTTTATGACCTACGGACAGTAAAGCAAATGAAAGGTGTTACCTCTATCCCTTTCAAGGGAAAAAATCGGGGCCTGAGATGATGAACAGGATGTCCTTGCTCAGCCCAAAAGCTTGATCTTTCCGGCTACCAAACGTTGCTCCTCTGGTTCCTTCGTTCCCTGACTTCCGCCGCCTCCTTTTTCCTGTTTTTGTTTAGCCTCTCACCCCCTCTGTTTTCTTTTCTGCGTTTTTGCTCTTGCCCAGCCACCAGCTAGCTTTCCAAAAACCTCCTTTCTCTCTCACGGCAACTCTCCACTCCCGTAGCTGCCTTTTTGTTTTGGTTTGGCTTGAAGCCCTCAAGCTCTTGCCAGAGCCTAGCGTTTTTCCCTTTTCTCGGCTCCCCCAATGATCTCGTTCGCTGCTGGTTTCTCTTCTCCCCCCAGACCTCTCTATCTCTCTCCCCTTCTGTTTTCTGTTACGCCGTGAACTTCCTCTCTCATTTTCGTTCACCTCCCCCCCTGCCTTCTCAGATGTTGTTTCTCCCAATTTTCAGTTCAGCCGCTACTTCCCTCTTTCAGACTCTCTCTTTCAGGTTTACAGCCGTCCCTCTCTTTTTCTCTCGGTGGGTTTCTTTTCTTTTGCTTATGTTTCTCTGCTCATCTAGCCGCTGTCTCCCTCTCTGTTTCCTCCCCCCGTTTGCTAGCTCTCCCCACGATGAAGCTCCCTCTCTTGCGGCTGCCCTTAGATGAAAACCCCCTCTCCTAACCCTTCATCCTACGGCCCCCCTTCTTCTAGATTCATCTCCCCCTTCCAGGTGTCCTAGGCACCTGGCCTTTGTAGCTAAATTTTACCCCCCAAGGACTCCCTGCAATTTCTTCTTGCAAGCTGCGGCAACACTCAACTTTTGGCATGCGTGACTTTTTCCTTTTTTTTTTTTTTTTTAATAATAATAATTTTAACAAAAACAAAACTAAAACTAAATAATAACAACTAATTAACAGAATTGACAAAAAATCAAGTAATAATAATAATAACAAATGAAAACAATTTAAAAAAAAATCTAAACAACTAAAAACAACAAAAATGGCCATTTTTCAATCTTTTCCTACATTTTCCATTGTTTTCTTTTTCGTTTGAGAAATTCCATGCTAAAAGCTTAAAAATAAAATAATAACATGAAAACTAAAAGAAGACTAAAACTAAAAATGAATAAAACAAACATGACAAAAACAAAAACTAAGAAATAAAGAGTAAATGAACTTGAGCTAAAATTTGGTGTCTACAGTTTGCCCCTCTTTGTCTGAGTTTTGAAAAAACTTGAGACAAAGAAGTAGACACCAAATACCTACCTGCATTCTTCGGCTGCGAATTACTCAAACGATGGGGATTGACCCCAGACAGGAAATTTTAAAATTGGGATAGACCCACGGGATAGACCCGGACAGAAATGTAAAATTGGGATAGACCCACAGGATAGACCCGAACAGAAATATAAAATTGGGATGGACCCACGGGATAGACCCGGACAGAAATTTAAATTGGGATAGACCCACGGGATAGACCCGGACAGAAATATAAATTTGGGATAGACCCACGGGATAGACCCGGACAGAAATTTAAAATTGGGATAGACCCACGGGATAGACCCGAACAGAAATTTAAAATTGGGATAGACCCACGGGATAGACCCGGGCAGAAATTTAAAATTGGGATAGACCCACGGGATAGACCCGGACAGAAATTTAAATTGGGATAGACCCACGGGATAGACCCGGACAGAAATTTAAAATTGGGATAGACCCACGGGATAGACCCGGACAGAAATTTAAATTGGGATAGACCCACGGGATAGACCCGGACAGAAATATAAATTTGGGATAGACCCACGGGATAGACCCGGACAGAAATGTAAAGTTGGGATAGACCCACGGGATTTTTAAACAATGAATTGAGTTCTTACCTGAGAGTAGTTCAAACTTTTGTACCAAGAGGGAGATTTGGATCTTTATGGCTGGAACGATAGCTGATGTTGTTCCTTATGACCCAACCTTTGCCAAATTATCACTTCGTCTTTGCTTACTGGAGAGCTTTTTCTGACGTCGATTCAGGTGCGAAAAGAAGTGTGGTTGTTTGTATTTGTAAATGCAACGTTCCTGGAAGAAAAGAAGAAATAATGGACTTGCCACCATCATTCGATCCGGCTTGCCTTTACAATCGTGTAAACATGAGTCTTTTGATGCCTTTGCCAACTTTTGCTGCGGCATCTGCCTTGGTTGAATTTGTAATTTTGAAACCTTTCGATTCCGGAGACCAATAAAGTGCGCATTTACCATGTCACCAAATCCATGTAGCAGCTTGGTTGCATTTTACTCACTTTAAAAGATGATTGAATCCCATATTCTTGCACAAACCTTAGGGTTTATCATTCATCCGAATCCAATGGTAAAAGAAAAAATCAATGCAAAATGATTTCCTATGTTATGCAGGAATGCCAAAGAATGTAAAACACCACCAACTGTGCTTAATCCTACAAAATACCATGAATACAAGCAAATGAGGAAAGATGAATTTCATAAGAATGTATTTAGAAAAGAATATTTTTACAAAACGACACAGTTTTGGCCAACAGATGTCATATTCAAATCTCTGGATATCTTTGTTCTGGAATTTAATATTGGCAGAAGTATGACAAAAATGAGAAGAAATCCAAATGAACCAAGTCACCAGCTGTTCCTCCTCGTGCTTGCTCGTTGCAAAAAACTTGCCTTGGCGCCCTTTCGGGTTTTCACCAAGGTTGCCCCCACCCTTTTTGTTTTTGTTTTGTTTTGTTTTTTTTTTTTTTTTTTTTTTTTTGAGGTGCCCTTTCGGGCTTTCACCTAAGTAAGCAATGGAAGAGCTCGTCCATAATCGACTCAGAAATGTAAGTTGAAGATTGCTGGCATCAGCAAAATGCACTTCCCTTGTAAGATTAGGCGAAGGCATTATGGACATCACTTGCCAGTTGATTAGCAAACTTTCCAATAGAAATACAACAAGTGACGAAAGCCAGGACTTTGGGCTTTTGTAATGAGGTCAGGTGGGGTGTTTTCAAGAAAAGTTGAGGCTTGAAAGCAAATTTGATGAGAGGTGTGAAATAACCTGAGATTGCATCATTTTGAGATCATCTCCAAATTTTGAACAAAACTGAGGAAATTTGCCCCAGTTTAATTGAATTCTTCTCTTTGTGCTTTTCATTGCATTTTTCACTTTTGCATTTTTCTTCAAAAACTAAATTTGCCCCAGTGTGGGGTTCTCTTTTTCTTTCTGATCATTTTTCAAAATGAATTTGCCCCAGTGTGGGGTTGGCAATTCTCGGGGGCTGCCAAACGAAAATTTGTCAATTCTGATGGCTCAAAGGGGACAAGTAGGGATAAAATGCTTTAAATGTAAAAGAAGAGGGCCTGACTTGCATTTCGCCATTTGCATGAATTTCTAAGGAAAATTTGCATGATCAAATGAAAATCTTCTTGCACATATCTGATTTGATGGGTTGAGGGAATGTTTGACCATCCATTTCCGCCAAAATGAGTATTCCGCCAGGTAATACCTTTTGGACAACGAACGGCCCTTTCTGATTTTGGGCGAATTTGTCTCTGCCTTCGTCTTGTATTGGCAAAGTTCGCTTGAGTGCTTTGTCGCCTTCCTCAAAATGTATGCTGATGAAACTTCTTGTCGTAGGCTCAGGCCAGGCGTGTTTGTAACATTTCATGACAAATGGCATTCTTGGCTGAACTCCCATTAGAGTGTGCAAAGATTGAATTTCTGCTACTGCAAACGAGACTGCCTCCAACCATCTGTACACCTTGACACATGGTCAAACTCTTAATCATCTCCTTTTCTGCTTTTGTCCAAACGAATGCTGATTTATGTCCTTTTGACCTTATTCTCAGTGCCAATGTGAACAATTGCTATGGCTTCTAGGTTTGGTTCGAATTTCTCCTCGTTTTTGTTCAAGATTTTTTTTTGAAAAAGAATCAAATACTTTCTCATTATCACTCTCGCTTTGAAATTTGGGTTCCAAAATTCTCAAGTCGTGAGTGAGATAGAGATTGCCATTATTGAATTCCAGAAAAGTGATATCCAAAGGGTCAAATAGCTTTATCTTTGGTCATTTGAAAGAATTAACGAATTTGGAATAATAAGCAAACAAATATACAACAAACAAATGAACAAGCAATATGACCGAAATATAAACAAACGAATAAACAAAATAACCTGACAAGAATGACTTGTGCATTTTCATAAAACCTTTGATTGAAAGCAAATGAAATAAAACTTTAAAAAAATATTTACATGCGCAAATTTTAGTCAAAAGTAAAGATGTTTTCATTAGCTAATTACAGATGCAAAAGTTTTTTCCTCATGAATTCGCATGAATAACAAACCCCCTTTAGGTTTACCGAAACTCCTTCTGAATGGGTAGAAATTCGGCTGTCCAATTGGAAATTGATCCCTCAGGGATATCGGGAAATTCTGCATCATTTCCAAACACTTCCGCCTCACTTGGTGAGTTTTTAGCAGGCTCCTTAAATTCCGTATGGTCCATAATAACCCCAATGGTGTTATCGTACTCTGGCAGGGGGTTCTTATCCACATTTGGGCGCTTGTGCCTCTTTTCTTCTAATTACAATCTCTCCAGCTTCAATCATATCTTGAATTTTATGCTTGAGTGCTTTACACTCAGCAATCGGATGGCCGGGTGCCCCTGAATGATAAGCACAGACAGCTTGTGGGTTATACCCAATGGGTATGCCATACGGATAGGTTGGAGGGGGAATGACACCTATTTTCCCGGCAGCCTTCAATTGGTCATATAATTGATCCAAAGGCCTGTCGAGATTGGTGAACGTGCGGTTACGTCCTGGATTGTTGGCTTTAGGGAGTTGAGGATAGTTGTAAACGGGTCTGTTTGGCGGAGGCATTCTTGGATCGAATGGAGGCCGATGACGATTTTGGTGAGGATTTGGTTGAGAAATTTGAAAAGGAGCTAAAGGTGGGTTAGGATAGCTTGCGCGAGGTCGAGGATAATTGGTGTTGGTGTGATAAACAGGATGAATGTTTGAATAGTAAGGGTAAGGGTTGGAGTAGGTAGGGTATTGTCGAGGTCTGGGCTTTGAGACAGGGTTTCGATCCCAGGCAAAAGCGATTTCCCCCTCTTTCTTTTGGAATTGCTTCTTCCCATTACTACCTTGGCTTTGCAAAGCATCCAACTGCAATTTGAGGGCAGACACATTAACAATCTTTCCAGCCTTCACGAAATCATCAAATTCCTCAAGCTTGTTAACAATTGCGGCAAATGAGCATCCAGTCATGCGAAAAATTTCTTCAAAGTACGGCGGATCATGTGCCTTAATGAAAGTGCGTATGATTTCGTCCTCCGTCATTGGTGACTCGACTTTTTGCAGCCATTTTCCTCCACCTCTTGGCATAAGTCTTGTGATCTTCAGGTGGCTTCCTCTTTGTCCCTTCCAACGTGGTTCGTGTTGGAGCCAGCTCGCAATTATACTCGTACTGCTTTACAAAAGCGTTGGACAAGTCCAGCCAGGTCTTTGCTTCTTCGGGTTTCAGTTTGGAATACCAGTCGAGGGCATCCCCCTCCAGACTTTCTGGGAATAGCCTCAAAGGCAGATTTTCATCATCTGTTGGCCTACCCAACTTGTTAGCGAACAATCGGAGGTGTGTCTTGGGATTGCCCGTTCCATCATACTTGCTGAATTTCGGGGTTTTGAACCCTTCAGGCAATTGCACATTTGGGAAAAGACAAAGTTTATCGTAATCCAGGACTCCTTGCTTGTTCAACCCCTGACTCTTTCTCATAAACTCATCAAAACGGTCAAGGCGTTTGAGCAGCTTTATATCAACGGGAGCAGAGGATTCCCCCATTTCTGGCTTGGCTTGAATGGTATGGTCTGGTAAGAAAGGCTCAGCTGTATCGTGATAAAAGGTATGCGGCTTAGGAGGTATATTCGAAGCGATTTGGGGTTGTGGGCCTTGCATGTAAGTAGGGAAGAATGAAGGATCAGGAGGGCAAGTGTATGGCAAATGTATGGTGGGATATGTGAAAATTCCTTCGGGTGGAATGATGAAGGGTGGAGTAAAAGTGGTTTGGGTCGTGGGCATGACCAATGATTCTGGCCCCGATTGACTAACGGGTACAGGCTCGGGTTGAACTCCGCTACTGATAAGCTCATCGATTAATTTCTTTTGGGCGGCCATTTCAGTTGCCATCTCACCAAACTTCGTAAGCATCTCGGTCAGTTGGACCCCCAAACTTGCAGTCTCAGGTTGGGCAGAAGTAGCAGACCTATCCGACTGTTCCGGTTGTGAACTCATGTTTACACGATTCCTCTGGGCTCGACTACGGGATCGCGTTATGATGGGGCTTCGACGAGAAGCTATGTTTAAATATTACCTGAAAATTTTAAAAGGAATTGCCTTTAGATTTAGCCCTCGCTTAATTATTCAAAAGAAAATAAAGAAAAGGAAAAGAAAAAGGCAAGAGTTAGTAGATATCCAGAAAATTCGGATGCATGTCCTATGGGGGAACCCTTTTTGTGCCAAGGGTAGGCCTAGAATGAAAATGCAATCCTCCAAAGCAGGCACTATACAATACCTGATGGATCCAATCAGCTTATGGAGTGAAAAATAATTTGAAAAAATTTGGCCCATTGGAATGAGAAGAGACGTTTGCCAAAATGAGGACCTCGTCCAAAGGGATTGATCACTTTTGATCGATACAAGAACTTGCAAAAACGCACGGATTTGACCTTGACGAACTTCCTATCGAAGAGATTGGAATTCGTCTTGACAAACTTTTCTCAGTGAAGCACGGGTCAAAACTCCAACTGATCAAATGACTGGATGCAATGGATGCTTTTCTCAAAATCGACTAGGTTTTTCATTTTGAAATTCGACATTGAAATCCTAATTGGTCAAATGAAATTGACAATTTATTAAAAATCGACCGGATTACCCTAAAAAGGGAAACAGGTCAAATGAATTGAATGAAATTTAATTTATCCAAAATTAATCAGATCACCCTAAGAAGGGTAAATTGATCAAATAGATTGAATGAAACTTGATTTACTCAAAATCGGCTCGGTTGCCCTAAAAATGGGTAAATTGGCCAAATGAATGATTTATTCAAAAATCGGCCGAATGACCCTAAAAAGGGTAAATCAGTCAAATGAATTGACGATTTATTCAAAATCGACCAGGTGACCCTAAAAAGGGTAAATTGGTCAAATGAATTGATGATTTATTCAAAATCGACCAGGTGACCCTAAAAAGGGTAAATTGGTCAAATGAATTGATGATTTATTGAATGAATTGGCAAAATGGATCGGTTGAATTGTCCGGCCATTGATTATTTCAAAATTATTGAGATGCATTAGTCTATGACCTTCTAAAAATCAAATTTCGGCCTCAATTTATTTATCGTCTCAATAGGAGGAATCATTTGTGAATTTCTTCAAATTAATGTCCTTCACGCAAGGAATTTTTACCAATTTTTGATAAAATGGCCAAAAAGTGATTATTAGATGCTCATATTCCAAGGATCACTCTATGAAAATGATCGGATCCTACCTTACCTTGTGCACTACCCCTTTGGATGGTACAAAATGTAAACGTGCAAGTCTCACTGGATTAAGTATCCGAGACACAAGGTGGCTTATTCCTAACACGGGATCCCCTAAATGGCATTCCCTTCTAGGGTTTATGCATGATGCCAGTTTATTAAAGCAGTAAAACATGCAATTTGAAATGAAATCATGACCTAAAAGGACCTTTTATACGCCAAGGTAGGCCTATAATGCTATGCAATTATTGATCTATGAATGCAATATACCAAAATCTTTAAACGTGCAATAACCTATCTACGAGGGTAGGTTCTAAAAGAAGGTCATGCCAGACCTCTTATTTGCTAGGGTTTGTGAATGCAATGGGGACACAAAACCAATAAAGGTTAGCTCAGCCAGATAAATACACATTGTGGCAACGAAATCAGCACAAAGAAATAAAGCAATAAAAGGAGAAAGGGGTTGGACCCCTCCCCTCGTGAATAGTGTCCCTAATAGGGTAAGGCAGACGCTATCCCAGGTAAAACTAAAATGGATGCATGAGGTTAGGGTTCGCTAATGCATCTAGACTCGATAAGTCATAGGTCCCCGAGCCTTCAGACTTGGAAACCAAGGGTCATCACTCCCAAGGTTCCTTGTCGGTGGCTCGAGCGATTCCCCAGACGTTGCTACGCACACGTCGTGTTACGGCTACCCGTCTGGGCGAATCTAAAAAATCCTCAACCTTCGACTAAAAACTAATAGGTTATCAACCTAAAGTTTAAAGCGGAAGATCGATTGACCCCTCGGATCATGCTACGCACACGTCGTGATACGATCACATGTCCAAGTGGGTCGCCTAAAATCCTAATAGGGTTGAGTGGCGTGACAAGCCACTAAAAGAAAAAGAAATGAGGGGTAAAATAATTAAAGCGTATGCGCGTATGCTAGTGCTCGTTTGGAGGGGAGAGATCAAGAACCAACGCGAGTCTCTAAGGTGACACACCCCCCCAAATGCAATGCGAGCGCGGAATAAAACAAATAAAATATTCATCCAAACAACCAATCATACATACGTGAGTGAGGGAGTAGTTTGATACGCGTGCAAGGCCAAAAGTCCTAAAAATAGAAAAATGCAACCCTAATATCCAAATGCTATGCATAAAAAGGGTAGAAAAGGGAAAAGAATGGTCAAATCAAATGCTTGGACCCACTTAGGAAATCCCCAGTGGAGTCGCCAACTGTCGCGCCCCACTTTTTGAATGAATGTGGATGTGTGGTGGGTGTAGTGTGGTGTGAACGTGTGCAAAATGAAAATAAAGGCCATGGGACTTGATAAAGCGACGGTTTGGCCATATAAAGTTCAAAAAGGGTTTTTTTTGAAAAATGGAGTCGCCACTTGGTATAGAGTTAGGGTGTACCAAGTCACCCAAAAATGATTTTTGATTTTTGAATGAAAAAAGTAAATAAACCCTTTTAGAGAACTTTTGGGTCTACGTAACCAAAAGAGGGATCGGGGGTCACATTTGACGAAGGGGAAGGCAAGGATAGAAATCCAAGGCACCCCTTCGACCTAGCCAAGGCTAGTTGCGTGACTTAAACCATTTTTCCCTAATTTTTCCACCCAAGATATGTATCGCGTGTTGGATATGTCTATATGAATGCAAAAACCTAGACCTAGGGGGACATGGGGGAAATTTCTCTTCAAAGGTTGAGTGGTGCCAATCACATTAATTGTGAAGCCCAACAATGATCCTTTTGGAGAGGTCACACCTAAACCTAAATGATGTGAAAAATGAGTGAATGAATGCATGCCATGAAAAATGTGAGTTTGTGTGAAAAAGTAATAAAAATAATAGTGGTAGTGGAAGTGTGCAAAGAAAATGTCCTTGAATGTAGAAATATACTCTAGGTGCCAGTGGGCAAAATGCATATATGCAATCAAAAGAGTGTGAAAGTGTTGGGGTGCAAATGAAAAAAGTGCTCGTGTGCAAGTGAATATAAATATGGCATAGATAGTAGTGTGCAAATGGGTGCAATTTGTGAGTTAGAAAAATAAATAAGTGATAGGAGAGGTGTGTGAACATAGCATGTGAAGTGAGAAAATCATAAGTAGTGAAAAATGTAGATGAAAAAGTGAAATGATAAGATGAGATGCATGAACCTATAGGAGTGCATCAAGTCGGGTACGGGAGAGCTAAATCGTGACTCAATTTTCCCTTTGATAGAGGGAATATAAGCGTGCTAAGGCTTAGAAAAAGCCACACTCGTCTATATCCCATATTTAAGGGGACTTTCAAGCAAATGAACCCTATAACTAATATGAGATGCAAAAATCCTAAAATGAGGGGAAAAGGGGTTCGAGGAGCATGCCAAATGATAAAACTAAGAAAAATGCATGACATGCGGTGAACATGCAAATATGCACTATCGAAAGGGAAATCCTAAGGGTCTAGCGTTGGACTAGCCCATCTATGAATTCCGACTAGCGTTGGACTAGCGGAAACGTACATTCATCCATCACATTCATTCATGGTTATGGAAAGCGAGTAGACATGCCAAACACTCGTAAACACGTAGCATATAACATTTAGCATGCTCGACTAGATACAAGGCCCTAACAAAGCAAATTAACATGTAACAACTAAGCAGGCAAGACACATAAGACAATTAAAGCCCTAACTATTACATTTGCTAGCTAGGCACACGTCTTCGATAGGTCTTCATCGAATGCTCCTCCAAGCCCTATCTATTACAAGCCAAGAGGTGTACACATACCCCATAATGAGACTTAAATAAAATTGCTCGCCAAGCCCTATCTATTACAAGCCAAGAGGTGTACACATACCCCATAATGAATAACTTAAACAAAAGCGAAAAGTAAATGAACTAATTGAAAGAAATTTAGACGAGGCAAGGAAAGCGAAGTAGACATGCATATCCACATAACACATAGGAGCACATAAGGTCAAATGAAATGCAAATAAAGGATGAGGTTACCTCCCTTGCAATTGGGTCCCAAATGAAAGAAAAATGGCTTCAAAACAATAAAACGGTCAAAGTACCACTTTATTTGGGAAAATTAAAGAAAATAGGCAAACACAAGCTCACTTGGTCATAAAGCCCCTAAAGTTATGAATTAAATACAATTGAAACAAAGCATGGTAGTTAATTGAAGCAAACAAGCAATGAAGTTGCACAAATTAAAATTATCAAGGACCAATTTGATGAAATTATTTATTTGATTGGGCCATAGTAGGACAAGGAGAGACTTGGGGGGCCAAAGTGTAAAATCTGGAAATTATTTCCATGCATGCAAACGAAATCTTCCAGCACCAACGCTTTCTTTGCTTCATTTTCTGCTGCGAGATTCGCAGCTTGCGGGCAACCAAAGAAGTGTCAAAATTCATCAAATGCTTTACAACTATTATTGGCACAAGATTCGGCATGCAAACAAGGTAAGAAAATCCAGCTTGTGGATTGTCATGGGAAGGAAATAAAACAGCAAATGAGGAAGATAAAATACAGCAAAAGGAAGGACGACGCGAGCGGCTTCCTGTTGCAGCCCTGCGGCTTTACTCACACGAACTTCACACAAGAACATGCACCAAGCCCATGGATTTACCAACCCAAAACCAGTAAATGTCTCAAACGTTTAGTTAGCGTAATCTGGACAAAGTTCTTGATTTTTGCATGCAAGCAAACAAATGCCAAAGACTTCTTTACTTTCTGCAAATTCTGCTGCTACTTCCGCAGCTTATAGCAACCCAGAAAACATACCAGGTTCATTGTTTGCCAACCCAACTCACATGAGTCCTAAATCGTTAACTTAAAGCAATAACCATCTATCAATGGTGGTCCCCAACAAAGAGTGCTTAAGCGAGAAAAACAGGACAGAGAACAGCAGAGGTTTTCAACCTTTGTTCAAAACTTTAAACCAGAACGTTCAATAAAACATGCTGAAAAACTGAATCACAAAGCAACCAAAATACTAGACCTCTGTACAAGGATTTTTCAAGGCAATCATCATACAATCCATGAAGATGCTTAGTGCAGATTCCTACAACTGATTCATGCAAAGTTACGATGGAAATTTCTGCAGTAACCCTCGGCAATTGCTAGAGAGATCTGCAACAACCTAGCTGCAAATCCTCATTTTACAAGCATGGATTTGAAACTCAAAACACCATCTCAAACGGAAATAAATTCAATCAAAACTTTGACATGAGCCCAAAACTCACAAGATCTAGCTTTAGTTCCTTTTCCCCACCGACAGATTCATAAGCAAAACATTCATGGTGGAGGGCAAACAGATGCAAGCATCGCAGCAAAGTTTCAACCTTTCTAAGATGATTTTATGACCTACGGACAGTAAAGCAAATGAAAGGTGTTACCTCTATCCCTTTCAAGGGAAAAAATCGGGGCCTGAGATGATGAACAGGATGTCCTTGCTCAGCCCAAAAGCTTGATCTTTCCGGCTACCAAACGTTGCTCCTCTGGTTCCTTCGTTCCCTGACTTCCGCCGCCTCCTTTTTCCTGTTTTTGTTTAGCCTCTCACCCCCTCTGTTTTCTTTTCTGCGTTTTTGCTCTTGCCCAGCCACCAGCTAGCTTTCCAAAAACCTCCTTTCTCTCTCACGGCAACTCTCCACTCCCGTAGCTGCCTTTTTGTTTTGGTTTGGCTTGAAGCCCTCAAGCTCTTGCCAGAGCCTAGCGTTTTTCCCTTTTCTCGGCTCCCCCAATGATCTCGTTCGCTGCTGGTTTCTCTTCTCCCCCCAGACCTCTCTATCTCTCTTCCCTTCTGTTTTCTGTTACGCCGTGAACTTCCTCTCTCATTTTCGTTCACCTCCCCCCCTGCCTTCTCAGATGTTGTTTCTCCCAATTTTCAGTTCAGCCGCTACTTCCCTCTTTCAGACTCTCTCTTTCAGGTTTACAGCCGTCCCTCTCTTTTTCTCTCGGTGGGTTTCTTTTCTTTTGCTTATGTTTCTCTGCTCATCTAGCCGCTGTCTCCCTCTCTGTTTCCTCCCCCCGTTTGCTAGCTCTCCCCACGATGAAGCTCCCTCTCTTGCGGCTGCCCTTAGATGAAAACCCCCTCTCCTAACCCTTCATCCTACGGCCCCCCTTCTTCTAGATTCATCTCCCCCTTCCAGGTGTCCTAGGCACCTGGCCTTTGTAGCTAAATTTTACCCCCCAAGGACTCCCTGCAATTTCTTCTTGCAAGCTGCGGCAATACTCAACTTTTGGCATGCGTGACTTTTTACTTCTTTTTTTTTTTTAATAATAATAATTTTAACAAAAACAAAAATAAAACTAAATAATAACAACTAATTAACAGAATTGACAAAAAATCAAGTAATAATAATAATAACAAATGAAAACAATTTAAAAAAAAAATCTAAACAACTAAAAACAACAAAAATGGCCATTTTTCAATCTTTTCCTACATTTTCCATTGTTTTCTTTTTCGTTTGAGAAATTCCATGCTAAAAGCTTAAAAATAAAATAATAACATGAAAACTAAAACTAAAAATGAATAAAACAAACATGACAAAAACAAAAACTAAGAAATAAAGAGTAAATGAACTTGAGCTAAAATTTGGTGTCTACACTCAATGATTGATTCCAAACTGTGATGTACATTGTAAATAATATTGTTTCTAATGAGATGCATTGCTGGTACCAAAACTGCTTCGAAATCTTGTGATGACAAAAAGGGGGAGAATTGAAATTGGATTTGGATTTGGTTTAACACTGATGGTATAGAGTAACTAGTTAGGGGGAGTTAGTCTCAGGGGGAGTTAAGTTGGATCAGCACTGATGATGTGGATTGCGTTTTTTTCCTGTATACTACTCATGCACTTCGTTAGGGGGAGCTATTATATTTTGCTCTATCCAATTGTTTTGTCATCATCAAAAAGGGGGAGATTGTTTATCTCAACTCATATCTTTTGATGATTACAAAACAATTGGATGTTTCTAATACCTTTTGTAGAGATCCTTTTCAGAAATGAACCAAACAAGTCTGTGGATTTAAAGTAGAAAAAGAAGATCAAAAAGAATGAAGTCTGCTGAGGATGATGTCGGACGCACAAAAGGAGAGTATCGGACGTCCGACATTCTTTGAGTATCTTCGGACGAATAAAGAACTCAGACTCGGACGTCCGAAGAAGACAAGCCAGGAGTTACTTGTTTACTGATCAGGATCGGACGCTCAACAACTGTGTATCGGACGTCCGACAAGTATTGCTGCTCTTCGGACGAATCACTCAGGATGCATCGGCCGTCCGAAGGAATTGAAAAAGAAAGTCCAAGAATGCATCCTACCCTCGGACGCATAAATACCAAGTATCGGACGTCCGACAGCACCAACGGCTAGTTGACTCTTCAGTTGCCTTCTACCCGTTGACAGCATTAATTGAAGAATTCTCTGGTCTCTTATAAATTGAACAAAGTCAACCACTTCAAGATAACTTTGTACAACAAGACTACATCAGATTGTGAGTGATTCAAGTGCTAGAATACTCAAAAGGAACATTTGTACTCTTTGTTTGTGCAATCTTCGTGTAGTTTTTCAAGTGTGACACAGCTTCTTCAATAGTGTAGCATAGTGAGGGTTTGCGAGTGTTTGTAAAACTTCCTTGCTTGACCAAGTGTGGTTTGGGGCAAGAAGGAAGTGATCCCTTCCTTGTACACAAAAAATTGGTTGCAAGTTTGTTCAACTTGAAGTAACTTGGTATATAAAGGTGGTGTTCAAACCTCAGTTGTGTTTGAAGCCTGGTTTGTTTCTTTACTTTCGTTTACTGCTTTTCTACATAAACTATTCTTCTCTTCATCTCACGAATATCTGTGCTCTTGTGCTATCTCGTTCATTGGGAGGCATTTGAGAAAAGAAAGGTAATTTGTGAAAAAAGTGGACTATATCTTAGCAGTTCTTTGAAAGCCTAATTCACCCCCCCTCTTAGGTTGTTTTCGATCTTTACAACTATATTATCCAAAATTTAAAAAATAGTAAAAATATATTAAAATACCTACATAATTTCGCTAGTACCAATTGATTTCATAAATAAGACCTTGAAATTATGTTATCTAACATTGTTAATGTAGCATTAATCAGTAGGTGTTGACTAAAATTAGGTACAATTATAAGGCATGGTTATCTAACTTTTATAATGTAGCATTAATGACTAAATAATGCCACAAATTAGGTAAAACCAAACGGCATATGGCTATACATGTAATGTGTAGCCTTGGTTATTAGTCATGTTACTTCTCTAAGATAAGCAATTTGACAATTTTCATTTTTATTGACAATTTTAATTTGCTAGTACTTCACATTTGACAGTTGATAGAAGAAAGAAAGAAAGAAAGAAAGACAATTATAAAATGGGTTCTTCATTTTGTTTTGTTTGCAAGACTAGAATGAGCTTTCATTTCATTTTATTTTGTTATGGTCCCAAACGAAGTGATTGTGTAATTTTTAATTTACAAATTGGGGCTCCTAAATTAGCAAAAGCTTTCATTATGCTCGTTAATGATTTAAAAAATAATACTGATTTTTTCCCAAATTTATTCATAATTTAACACATTACATATGTTCTAATCATTTTGTGGTTTAATTGGCATTTATTTGATCATTTATACCTCGAATCGAATCCTTAGTCTATGATTTAAGGAACACATAAACTTATTAGTTATGAAGTTAAATTAGAACAAACCTTAGACTGTACAATAATTAGTGATAATTTATGAACTTATATTTTAGGGAAAATCGTCCAAAACGTCCCTCACATTTTGTAAAATGACTTTTTTCGTCCCTCCCTTTTAAAAGTATAATTTTATGTCCCTTACATATTCACATCGGTCAAATTTAGTCCCTAACTAGGTTTCCGATCATTTTTTGGCCGGAATCCATCACGTGCAAGGCACGTGATCATTTTTGAAGGGTAAATTTGTCAAATTATATTTTACATAATCTAATCTATAGTCCTCCACATTTTATAAAATAAATTTTTTTGTCCTTCACATTTTATAAAATGATTTTTTCATCCCTCACATTTCACAAAATGAATTTCTCCATCCCTCACGTTTCAAAAAGTGAATATTTCC
Source organism: Coffea arabica (assembly GCF_036785885.1). Lineage (NCBI taxonomy): Eukaryota > Viridiplantae > Streptophyta > Magnoliopsida > Gentianales > Rubiaceae > Coffea > Coffea arabica. The sequence continues at coordinate 33,054,226 of NC_092313.1, forward strand.
ATCCCTCACTAATTATATGTGTGAGGGAAACCCTAAAAAAAATTATGTGTGTGAATACATTTTGTTTAAACACATGTATATGTCTATTTGATTTTGCTTAATAATACGAATAGCATAAATATATGTATGTGTCTATTTGATTTCACTTTACAATATGAATACCATATATTATACGTGATCATTTGATTTCATCTGGTATTAGCAAGTAAAAAGTCTTGCATTCATTGTCAAGTTGGCTAATAAAACTATTTTCGGTCAAAATATAATAAAAATATGAAAATTAAGGTTCTATTGGTAAATATTAATCATAATCATACAAAAAGAGAAGATAGCCCACAAGTTGGGCCCAATTACATTCATGTGTTTATATTATTATTATTAAGCAAAATCAAATAGATATATACATGTGTTTAAAAAAAATGTATTCACACACATAATTAGTGAGAAATGAAAAATTCATTTTTTGAAATGTGAGGGATGGAGAAATTCATTTTGTGAAATGTGAGCGATGAAAAAAATTATTTTATAAATTGTGAGGGACGAAAAAATTTATTTTATAAAATGTGGAGGACTATAGATCAGATTATGTAAAATATAATTTGACAAATTCACCCTTCAAAAATGATCACGTGCCTTGCACGTGATAGATTCCGGCCAAAAAATGATCGGAAACCTAGTTAGGGACTAAATTTGATCGATGTGAATATGTAAGGGACATAAAATTACACTTTTAAAAGTGAGGGACGAAAAAAGTCATTTTACAAAATGTGAGGGACGTTTTGGACGATTTTCCCTATATTTTACAATGATTAATAATAAGTAATTTTAGTTACAAATTACTTATTATTAGTGATAAGTTATATTAGTTATAAACTTATAATTCATTTGAAATCAAATTAAATCTTATTTACTTACATATGTTATTGTAAAAGTCAATACACTAATATATTGCTTTCCAATTGATCATATGCATTCACTTACACTGCTATCTTCTTGTCTTGTCTATACTTAAAATTTCAGGATTAGTGAAAAATGAGTGGGGCTCCTAAATTACCAAAAGCTAAATTGTAATTACTAATAATGTATATTGTTTAATATTTGGTATTATACATATATGTATTAATTATTATGTAATTGTAGTCATTTTACTCATATATAACATATTAGAATTAACCAAATACTAAAATCCTTTGTTGTACATTATTATATAATATTATTATTATAAGTACATGATAATACCATATACTAACTATTATTTACAACAATATATTAGTAGTATGTACTAACACTAAATAGCATTTATCTATATAATATATAATTTTATAAACTAATTTCAATTCGGAATTGAATTAGGCCTAAACCCGGATTTCAAATTACCAAATTGAATTTCAATTCGGTTATGAATTAGGCCTAAACCTGAATTTCAAATTATCAAAGTGACTTTCAATTCGGTTATGAAGGGAGCAACAACGGTTTCTTTGGACTAGGGATGTGCATTCAGTGCAAAATCGGTAATTTGGTGTAATGAATTCGGTTATTCGACCTATAGATATCTAAACCGTTTTCAATTTCGAATTGGCCATAACCGAATTCATTCTGCAACCGATTTCAAATTCGAAAACGGTAACGAATTCGGTCTAACCGAATTCATCTATTAAAAAAAAAGGTTTAAAAATTATGCTCCTAAATTATACTACATTCATTATGCTCCTCAATGATTTAAAAATTATTACTGATTTGATCCCCAAATTTATTCATAATTTAACACATTACTTATATTCTAATCATTTTGTGGTTTAATTGGCATTTATTTGATCACTTATACCTAGAATCCTTAGTCTATGATTTAAGGAACACATAAAAAGTGATTAATTTAAACTAGCATGAACCTTAGACTGTACAATGATTAGTGATAATTTATGAATTTATAATTTACAATGATTAATAATAAGTAGTATTAGTTAGTAGTTACAATGAATTTATAATTTACAATGATTAATAATAAGTAATATTAGTTACAAACTTACAAATTACAATAATTAGTGATAAGTTATATTAGTTACAAACTTATAATTTATTTCAAATCAAAATAAAACTTATTTACTTACATATGTTATTGTGCAAGTCAATACACTAATACATTGATTTGCAATTCATATGCATTCACTTACACTGCTTAGTTGTCTTATCTATACTTAAAGCCTTAAGATTAGTGAATAGATAATATGAATTTTTATGTTAAATATGTAATGTAAATTTAGAGTACACTAATACTTGCAAGTTACAAATTACGCATTCAAATATTCAATAATTCAAACATGAATGATATATCAAATTACCAATATCTAAATTCTAATTACTAATTATGTTTATTGTTTAATATTTAGTATTTTACATATATGTATTAATTATTATCTAATTCTAGTCATGTTACCCATGTATAAAATAATAAATATTATAGTTATCTTATATTGTTATGTATTACTATATATTTGTATTATTATAGTCATATAACAATTAACAAATACTAAAATAATATATTGTACATTACTATGTATTATTATTATTATTATAAGTACATGATATAATGATAATACCATATACTAATTATTATTAATAGCATTTACCTATATAATATAATAATATATTAGTAGTATATACTAATACTAAATAGCATTTATCTATATATTATATAATTTTATATACCAATTTGGTATTCGAATGCGGTAATGCGGTACCCTATTTCAATTACCGAATTTGAATGCGAAATCGGTTGTTACCAAATTCATAATCTCATTACCTATTTCATACCATATTAGAATTCGATGAATTCGGTATGTACCAAATTTGTACCAAATTATCAAATACCTGATTTCAAATTACCGAATTGAATTTGAATTCGGTTATGAATTCGGTATGTACCGAATTTGCTCACCCCTACTTTGGACAACATATCATCTATTGAAAATGAGCCTCGGACTCTCGATAATGAGCGACTTCAACTTGCAAGGGTAAATATACATATTTTCTTATTTTTTTCTTTATTCCCTTTTTTTGCCTGTCAATTCTTTGTTTATATATGCTTTCTTATTTTTATTTCTTTCTTCCCTTAAATCATGTGGAAAAATAGGTGAGTTTCTCTGGTAATTTTTTTTAATAAAACTGGTTATGAAAATGAAGAGGTTGTTGGAATCTTTAAATGGTGAATTCCAAATCGACTTATGTTTAAGGATACGTTGAAATAAAATGCTAAGAAATAAAGGGTGCATACATTTACAAATGGAGTGACAAACTCATGTTTAAAATTTGAAAATAAATTTACTAACCATTAATTGTTTATTTTTTTCCATAGCCGCTCATGAGATCAGTGGCAACATGACGGTTTTTTAATTTTTTATTATTTTATTTTTTTTGCATCACCACTTTATATATTTCATTTGCCAAAGAGGCCAAACAAAAGTTTATGGGCCTGTTTAGGAATGGGACTTCCAAGGTGACATCAAACACATGCTGTCCCGCATAATGATGTAAAAAAAATAAATGTTATATCTTGTTTTTCTATTCACTTTTTTTTTTTTTGAAATATACAAATCGTTTTTCTATTCACTTAAACTATATATCTGTTCACTTAAATATATAATACCTCGACAGAAAATAAAAGGAATTTGAAGCAATCCAGAATAACTGAAAATTAAGATTATTTTTGCTGGAAGCCTTGCATTGGAGTTGCGACAACCCCTAATTATGAACCTTCCATCAAACAGCACCAATTTTGTGACGATTTTCAATTTTAGCAATATTATGAGAAATTCCCCCAATTTCAGGTTTGTCAAAGTACCCTTGATAAATCTTTTGTTTTCCAATTTCCCCTTGATAGATTGGAATCCTTTGTACATACATTAAAACTTGGAATTGTTTAGGCTGAGCAGATTGGCCATAATATGGTCGCGCAAGACATAAAATACAAGGTGAGTTGGCTATGTATGTCAACGCTACTGCGAACACTGATTTCACATGCCTTATTTCCCAAATTGCAACCCTAATTCCAGGAATTCAGCTACAACGAAATTGCTCACCTCAACAGCCGACTGCCGTCCAATTTCTTTCATATAAAAATTCCCTTTCACTTCACTCCCTAGGAACTTACCCGGACTCAACACTTAACGGCAAAGCGGTTTATAACTGCGGATGGGACCAAGGGGATTTGCCGAAAGTATGCGTCGTAACAGTAATAGTTCAACCTCCAAACCCCACAGTGTTGCGATGGGAAGGCTCCATCGCTACCTCCCACCATGCAATGAAGAACACTCGGAAGACCTGCTGTTGATACGAACAACCAGATATCACACATTGTCCTTGCATAGGGGGTAAACATTGCAAAATAAATCTCATTAATTAGTTTTGGTTACAAGCCCTAACCTCTCCACTGCTATACATGTAGCAACAAATGGCTGGATTGGTTCTAAATTACTGCACAGAAAGCTACTCAATATCCTAGAGGGTCTTCAGTAGAAATTATGGAGTGGTGGAAGAGGCTGCCTCCAAAAGTGACTGCCAAAGTTGTTAGTGCTGGGTTTGGTGATTTTCTGAGCCAATCGCCGATGGCCGATAGAGATAGGAAGTTGCTTGTCGCACTTGTGGAGCGATGCTGGGAGGAGCGATGGTGGGACTCCATCAACTCCTTTCGTTTGCCATTTGGAGAGATGACACTAACACCGTTGGACTTCACCTGTATAACCTATGTTGCAGTGGGCAGCTTGACGATTCCGTGGGATTATAATGTTAGGGAAAATGTCAATTACATCGAGGATCAGTTGGGTTGGGTCCCAGCTTTTGCTTCTGGGGGTGCGATCAGAGTTACCGATATATGGTCATTTTACAAAGACAAGGCGATTGACGACAATGAATACGTCCAGCTATCACAGCTGACTAGAGCTTTGTTTCTCTACATGCTTGGCCACACTTTACTTAGCAACATGGGCGATACAATTCACCCGTGGTGTCTGCCTGCGCTAGAGGACGTAGATCGTATAGGGAAATATAACTGGGGAGGGGCGGGGATGTCAACCTTGTACAGATTTATGTCTGCCGCGTCCCGACGTCTGACGAAAAGCCTTGGTGGCTACAGTTTTGTATGGGCGGTAAGTCAAAAATTTACTACATTCTTTGTTATTTGGACAATTTCATGTTCCGTTATAGCAGTGCTATGGCAGTTACTTCTTCATTTACACTACTAGACATAAATTGTAATTCAACGTGTAAGTGTGGGCTTATGAAATTCTTCAGTTAAATCCGTACAAACTAAAATAGGAAGAGAGAGACGTATTGCCTAGAATGTGGCGATAGTGTTCCTCTAACAGAGGCATCCAACAATCACTGTCTACGGTTCAATATTTTCGCCGCGCTATTGACACCGTCAACCTGTAAAATGTTTGTATCCGTACTCAGTTCCACAATTTCTTTCATTTTCAGCATATGAAATAAATTTCGGAAAAATTACTACCGCATATAGAATAATACAATGTTAAATGGCTAGTTAATTCTGTATCATAAGTCAATTGGCTACCATGGGCAGCAGTGCCGCTGCCGAATTGGTATCTCAAACCGAAGGACCTAACTGCAACGAGATTGATTTTGGATGGGCCCATGGAAAGATTTTACTACCTTGGAGAGAGGGTTATTAGGCAGGTTTATGTAGGTGTATCTACAAAGCAACCTTTTTAGCGGCCACCAGATATGTACAGCACTGATACAATTTTGGAAAAAAGGCTACAGGATGTGCATAATGGATTGCCCATTGCAAGTCTATACCCAGAAGCCCTGCCATTTCCTACATATGAGGATTTTGTGTGCAACAGGCTAATGAAACCACTGACGTAGGTCTCCTGGTCCCCTAATGCCAAAGACTGTGTGATGCATCTATCTGACTAGTTGCCACTTAGTCATACTAGAACAGCGTCACAGCAACGTCCAATTAATTACGCTCCCTGGTCTATGATGTGCATACAAACTGATGGATCAGTGGAAGAAGAGGACATTCACAAAGTAGATGGCGAGGTAATAGGGCTGCATCTTCCTCATACTATTGCTGATGTGGTATGGCCTTCTTCCCCCTGTACATTAGCCGCCATTTAGTTTGCAGAAAACTATCTAACCATACTACCATCTATGTTTTTTCCACTAAGGTGGCTAGACAATGGTACGAGAACTTGCTTGTACAGTGCATGGGACTGAGAAAGAAAGTTATAAAAAAAAGTGTAGAAATATTTCGATTAACATCGATTGTATCGCACAACACACAAGTGGTGGAACAAAGGTTAGAACAAATACAACTCATTTTCCAAAGTGGTTCAGAGGCCGGGGAAACACTGTGGTGGCAATGGAATAGGTAGCCAGAAAACCTTCGGCTGTAAGTGGCAAAACAGAAGTTCCGGGACTCAGACATTATCAGATGGGGACGTGGCTAAGCTCATGGCCTCAAATTATTGACAGGTTGTCAACCGCCCGACAGCTTTTGTGATCCGCAAACATAGTTGTCAAGACGTATGAATGAGTTGGTTTACAACTCATTGGCCCAGTCAAACCCAGCAAATCGACTCATGTGTGATGTTCTATTGAATGGATTTATTTCGTTTACGAACACTATTGTTAAAGCCTATTGACAGATAATTTGTAATTGTGAAATGTTTTATTCCCTAGTGCATTTGGTGTAACCATTTGAGTGGGGCTGTTAAAAATAAAGTTCACAGCATTAGCTTCAGTTCTTTTATTGGTGTGGATATATTGGTGTGGTCATATATTATCGCTTCAGTTCTTTCAGTTCAACGAAAAACCCTTCGGTTCTCTTATTGGTGTGGACATATATATTTTATTTCATTTGCGGCCAAACATATTTCATCCCAACTGGACTACCCTTTTTGGCAGTCAAGTGGCATCAAACTTGGATTCATTTATATTTTATAGTGCCATACAAATCTTGCGTTACATATGACTATGATTTTTCTTATTCAACTCAACTCCAAAATTCATTGCCTTCTCAATTTGACAAGAACCACTGCTAATATTTTACCAAACGAGGGAACCACCGCTACCTAAATAGTTCACCTATATCCACACTAGCCTGTTCACCAGTGCAAATTTGAGGGACCTTGTTTAACACTGGAAACACTACTACTATTTATTCCTAATCAATTCACTATTTCATCATCAGTGTTTTTTTTTTTATCTGGAAACACTGGAATTCAATCCAGTGCATTTATTGCTTTGTATCCTTCTAATTTTGGGAATACTACATTGGCAAATTGATAACATCTTACTTACCAGAGTCCGTCCTATATATATATATATTAATAACTGTGTATTTTTTCCCTCTATTCCAAACGGTGTATTTCTCAAAAGTTAAACGAGAAAGCAGAAGTGTGAATCTTGTTTGAATCCCATCCAAACCCGTCCAAGCCCGTTAAATTATCCCATAAAAAGCTGGCGTTTTGTTTACACAGAGCGTCTCTCTTTTGTGTCTCACAAAAAACATGCGTTTTGTTTACACAGACTCTCAAATACGGAGTTTAAGTTTTCCTCCCTAAAAAAAATTTGACTAGTTTCTATCGTTTAAACAAAAATTTAGAATGAATAAGTTGCTTTTTATAAGGGTTCTAAAGGTTCCTTAAGACTTTATAAATGTGTTTTAACTGTTATCCATTGGTATCCTACATTTGTGAAACGTAAACCAGTGGATTATACATTTAACATCAATTAAATACGTAAAAGTAAAATATCCATAAAGAACGGGTGCTTTATTCATATGTTTTTTATGAGTGCCATAAAGAGTTGGTATGTTATGGGCAAATGGGCACTTCATGCAGCAAAACTGTAAGTTAGTAGCATTTCTATAAAGAATAAATGGAAACGGGTATAATTGGCCATTTGCTCTAATTTTATCTGATAAATAAATTATTAATCCTATGGTACCCTGCATAATTTTTTGGGATAATTTTGTAAATCAAATCGCGCAGTCACTTTCTGTAAAATATCACTTTCCCATAAAAGACCAGCTCTTTATGGCTTTCATCTATTACAAGAACAGAGTACCCATTTTTTCATAAACTAATTTATTTATCGGATAAAATAAAAATAAACCCGTTTTCCAATAAATCACCAACTCTTTATGGTGTTCCTCCATTACAAGAACAGAGTACCCTTTTCCCAAAAACTAATATATTTATAGGATAAAATAAACTAAACCCATTTTTCAATACGATACCAGCTCTTTATGGCTTCCCAATAAGATATTCAACCAAACGGAAGTGGGGCACTCATGACAGTCCATTTAGTGTGATTCCAAACTGTGTATTTTTCCTCTCCATTCCAAACGGTGTATTTCTCAAAAGGTGTATTTCTCAAAAATTAAACAAGAAAGTAAACGAGTGAATCTATTTTGAATCCCATCCAAATAGTTCCAAGCCCGTTAAATTATCCCATAAAAAGCTGGTGTTTTGTTTACAGAGAGCATCTCCCTTTTGTGTCCCATAAAAAGCTCGCTTTTTGTTAACACACACTCTCAAATACGGAGTTTAAGTCCCCCCCCCCTTATGAAATTTTGACAAGTTTTTATCATTTTTGGAGGCAAGCGGACTGCAAATCCCTTTTCAATCATTTTGTGGTTCTGATCTGCTGATATTACTCAACAATTTATATCCCATCCGAAGCAGAGGTAGGCGCTATTATAGAGACTTGTTTGATTCTTCCAATCTCTCTAGGTATGTGGATTGATGTACAAGCACTAGCTAATGAGTATATTGATATTAGGAAATATCTTGATTCCCAAAATTTGATGAATTTGATGTCAAATAATGATAAGTGTTATGATGGGCTTATTAGAGAATTCTATGCCAATTGTAGTGGAAATAAGAACAAGTCTGTAGTGCGTTCACAGGTTAGGAATGTAGAAATGGAGCTGTCTACTAAGGTTCTAAGGGATGAGTTTGGTTTGATTGATAATGGATATACTGTTGATTATAAAAAGATTAGTACCAAGAATGTTGATAAGCTTGCTGTGGAGGGGTATAATAAGACAGAGTTTTTTGGAGAAATTCTGCAAAATGATAACAAACCAAGTGATCTAATGCTTTATGTAATAATTTTTTTTTTAGTGGAAAGTAGAAGACTGTGTTCAAACAAACCTCAAGCTACTTCTAATAAAGATTCAAACAAGAAGTTTCTTATTCTGGATTTGAATGGAGTGCTTTTGGCCAATTCATTTACTAGAAGGACCAGAAATCGTGACTTTAACTTTAGACCACAATGCTTTGAATTTTTGAAAGTCTGTTTCTCATATTTTGTTGTGGTAGCTTGGTCATCAAAACTAAGGTATCCGTGTCAACCTATATTTGAATTAATGCATTCATATGTTATGTATTCTTTTTTGTTCTCCTAATTTTCTGCATTTCATTTTTTTTCCAGGCATAATATTGAATCAGTCTTGGAAAGTATATCAATACAAATGAATGAACGTTTTGAACATAAACTTATTTTTGTTTGGGTGAGACTTCATTCGTAATTATTAGGATTTTCAGAATCAGTCTCTTAGTAGAATTTCTGGCAATGTTCTATTGGGTACTGCTATATTTTGCAGGATCAGTCTCGTTGCGTTGTGACAGAAACCAGACTTAGGGAAAATCCGGAGAAAAAAGTGATGTTTAAGGAACTGAAAGATGTTTGGGGAGATTATAAATCATATAATAGCTCTAACACATTATTAGTTGATGATTCTCCGCATAAATCATTCCTTAATTCTATAAGTGTACCAACTCAAATTTCCTTATGTGATATATTCTTGTATTCCCATCTAGATGATGCTCTAACTTTGTCCATTTGGAAATTATTTAGCCGTACAATGCCATCTTCCCCACCTGTTATACATCTTCGAATGTATAAGACAATTATTTGGGTTTGAAGCATTTTTCTTGCCTTCGTAATTTGTATTATTAAACTAACCTAAAATTGTTCAAATAGCCTGAAAACAAATATTTGTAGATCCTGAAGGAGCTTTTGTACAGTACTTTAAAAAATTGGCCGATGCTGATAATGTACAAGAATTCATCAAACAAAACCCTTTTGGCCAATCACTCATAACAAAAGGCAGTGACAATTGGAACTTTTACAATAATGTTATTCACAAGCTTGGATTGCTGAATCCAACTGTAATTATTTGCTACTACTAGTCTATCTGATGACCCTACCTCCCCCTAGAGCATACCCTAGGGTTTAGCGAGGCGCTTGCCCAGCTCTCGCCACGACTCACTCAATCAAAACTCGAGAAAATAACTTACATTCATAGAAAATAAATAACACAACCATTTCAAATTTAATATATACATTGATACTCAGATCCAACTACAAGACTTATACATACGAAAATACATTAACGTGTTTACAATCCAAGTACAACCAACCCTAGTCGGGTGCTAGCGCGAGTACAATTTCAAAATTTTAAAAAACTAGACTACTCTAACCTGTACAAGTCTCACGCCTCGCTCGTACCCCCTGTAAGGAAAACAAAACTAATAGAGTGAGGTAAAGCTCAGTGATGTTCCAAATAGCAAATTGACTATTAATTAAAAGTAAAAGTATCAGAATAGTAAAATAGCGAGTATAACAAGTCAAGAAAATAAGCAATAACACTTCATATGGCCAAACATTAAATATTCAGCATTTCCCGTAAAAGGATACAGTTGCTTTTGTAAATCAACTCCACCATAACTTGATCAAATAGTAGTTGACACTCCGTCAACTTTCAAGTAAGGTAACTAGTCCAGTAGTACACCATTTAACTCCAATCTCCGTCCATCAACCAAACCCCTTACCGGGTCCGAACTCCAAGATAAACACTGATGGTAATACTCGATCATACTGATTAGTCGAGAAGATAACACTCCACTCGACAAAACTAATGACCCGGGTTTCGTTATCGAATCGACCAAACCCTTGCTGATACGCTCTTCGATCAACACGTCTCGAGACACGTAGCACGTTGTCCAAGGATCTAGCGAGATTGTCCAACACTTGGGTTGCGGAACCTAAAATCAACACGGATGACACGAATTGGTAGAAGGTGGTAGAACGACGACTCCAACAAAGGTGACTACTCTAATGGATAGGTCGGTAGAACAATCAAGGACCTTCGCGAGATTGCTCAAACAGCCTTGCCAAAGCAAGTAAAGGAACGAAATTCTCACAATAAGAAAATGGAAAAGAACAATTTGATTAATCAATCGAGTCCCTCCTTAATGCTTACAAAGCAAGCCTTTATATGGGCAAACTAACGAAACCCTAATGCTAGTAAAAGGGTAATAAAGGTTCGGCCAGGCCTTGAATTAAGTGGGCTGATTCCATGACTCCGTAATAACTAATTCTAACCAAGGACTTAAGATGCATGGCTATAAAGCCCCATACTTGGCCAGCTCTACTCAGGGATCTCGTAGGCTCCTCTTGATTCCTCATGGGCTGGAGCAGGGTATAGATAACTTGGTTGTCACCTTCCAAACCTTCAATGGCCCGGTGGACTCCTTGTTGGTCTTGAATATTTCGCACAAGAGTTTGGAGTGATTCCTTGAATTGCTTAATCCATGCACGTGTGACCAGGCCCAATGGTACTCGAACAGGGTCATTGCATGGCCAAGGTCCGTGCACACATCAGTCCCCTCCACTTGAGAAGGATTTGTCCTCAAATCTGGATGGAAATGAATGATACTAATGAGAGTAGGTAGTGTAACACCTCAAGTCTCCGTATATTGGCTCTCTTAGATTGATTGATACTTGCATATGTTATGATTAAGATAATTCGGTGCACATGTCTCTTAGTCAGCTTCAAGGAGTTCTCAAACAAGGACATTCGCTAAAGTAGGAAGGAACGTGTATAAAGCTTGTGATCGTTCCAGGTTGCAACCCAAAGCTTGCTAATTAGCCTTCGAACACGAACATTCACATGCACTTCATAACGATGTTCATTGAAACTAGAAAAGTCTCGAACCTGGTTGTACAAGGTGGTGTAATTCAGCCCTAGGCACTGAATCGGCACAACCTGCCACTCTGGAGGTGGGACACTGAGCCACCCGTGTTGCATATCCGTAAAAACACGAACCAGTGAGGTAAGAACAGCACTCGGATCTTGATTGACACCCTTGCGTGCATCACCCAACATAAGCGGCAGGAATGAAGTGAAGTTCACCCCATACGAATCACATGCATTCGCGCAACATGTAGTTGAAACAAGCATAAAATCAGGTTGCAACTCTTTAGTCATAGTTGGAAAATTTTGGACAGCTTTACAACCTACAAAAACAAAATAACCGTCAACTTGAAACAATTCAGAAATTGGATAAAAAACTAATGGTACATTATTAACTAAATGGTAAGAAGGTATAGAACAAGATTTAAATGTGAAAACTCCCTTTGACACTTCAATATTTCTTCTACCAATTGATTCAACTTGAGGTTCCAGTACTAGTCCTTTACACTTCTCATCAAAATCTACACAAGAATAACAGGGGTTAGGGCTAGTAACATGCTCAAAATATGGCAAAAATGATGAATGAACCGCAGGTAAAGAATAAGAAATAGAATCTAGAATTTTCCTTTTATGATGAGCTCGAATGAATCCTCTAATGGCGCAGACAGGTTTGAATGGACATTGGTCCATGGATTGATACCAGAGAGATTTAGCTCCTAGGAGACAAACTCCATGGAAACTCGCAAAGTGTCCAAGTGACTTTGGAATGGAACATGCCATGACCAACTCTACTTGACTTTGTGTAATCTGTACAAAAGAAAAGATACTAAACAAAGCAAAGGTAGGTTCGTTAGAAAAATAATAGGCCCTTACATTGCTCAAAATCAGCCCACTTTCTCTCTTCTCTTCTTTTTTAGCACCCATCTCATTAGATTTGTCCATCTCTTTTTCTAGTTCAACAGCTGACCCTTTTATCTCATTGCTTTCAACTCCCTCGGATTTTACCTCTTCAGGATCGATTTCCTCATCTAGCTTTTTCTCCATCCTATAACGCTCAAGCTCCCTTTTCATGTATGCTAGATCAATACAAAGCTAGTCATAAGTAAGTGCTACAAGTACTAAACGACGACCATTAAATACGAAGGAATACTTATTAGTATGTCCGTCATATTTAACTTCTCGGCTCGACATCCATGCTTTGCCCAACAACACATGTGTCACTTGAATTGGGGCTACATCACAAACACCTCATCCACATATTTGTCGATTTGAATAGGTACAAGTGTGTGCTTAGTAACCCAAACATCACCATGAGTACTCTTCAACTTGTACGGTTGAAGATGATCAATGGTTAGAAGATTTAATTTCTCAACCATGATAGCGCTTGCAAGGTTGACTTCACAACTCCTATCAATAGCCAAGCTGCAGATTTTATCTTTGACACCACAACGAGTATAAAACCAACCAAGCAACTGAGATTTGACGATGTCCAATTGCTCATCTACGTCGCGTAATACCACTTCTTTGACTCCCTTAGGATAAGGAAGACAATGTTGTGAGTTAGTTTTTATGGGTCTTGTACTCGCCATGATATATGAGGGAACTTGCAAAAAATTAGCAAAGAAAAGGAATTTTCCTCCCACACACAAGCTCACGCCTATACACTTTTCTCTTGTGTATCACTCATCCTCGTATGTTCACTCAAAGCACTCTAATGATCTTACCAAAATTCCTTTACCTGTCGAATTGGGTAGTTGAGAAATGCCGCACAAAGATCCAACAATTGTCACCAAACTTTTCCACAAGAGTAATCAAGAACAAGGACCAATTTGGAAACAATTTAGACACGATGGTATAGGGTTTTGGCAATTTCCTAAGGCGAACAGATTTGGAATACGCGAGAATGGAAAAAGGAAATAAGAAAACCCCTAGTTTCCTAATTCGAATGGACTTGGTAAAGTGGAAAAAGGAGAGTTGTCCAAGCTGTCCACTAGTTTCCTAAATGAATTTGGAAACAAGTTAGATTTTGGAAATCTTTTAGAAAACTTTTCTTCTTGAAACAATTTTTAGAAACTTCCAAATTCCCTCCAAGAAGGATTGAGCAAATCTGATTGGTTTAGGAAACCTATTGGAAAAATCCCTTTCCTTCTTGTAACAACCTTTAGAAGGTTCCAAATTCTACTCCAAGAAGGATTAACAAATCGGATTTGGTTCCAACAAACAACTCTTGCGCAAATCAGATTTGGTTCAAACACACTTCTTGCGCAAATCAGATTTGTTCACACACAATTCTTGCGCAAATCAGATTTTGTTCCCACCAACAAGTCACACAAGTCGGTTGCAAGAAGGAATGTTCAAATCAGGATTTTGTTTTCTTTCCAAAACAATTCGATTGCCTCTTTCTTTCTTTTTCTCTTGCTTTGTTTTCTTGCCAACCGATTCTTTCTTTCTTCCCTTTCTTTCGCTTCCTTTTTTTTTTGGCTTATACGAACAACACAACACTACTTGGCCGAAAGAAACAAGTTCCAGATTTGGTTCGGCTATCACTCACAACAAGAAACTATCAAGATACTCATGATCCTTCAAGAACACCTACGTAGGCTATCAAGAACTTCAAGATTGTGACCAAGAAATTCAAGAAACCCTAAATTCTTGTAGATTTTCTTCAAGGTTCACAAATACCAACAAGTTTAACCAATATCAGATTTGGAAAACAAGAAAACAACTTGGATGACTCACAACAACATGGACAGATCGCAACTTGAGAAACCCTAGCAAGATAAGGAAACCCTAGCAGTCGTCACATTATTGTTCTTGCTGCCCAAGCGACAACAAACTAACGAGACAGATTTGGGAGCAACGTTGAAACACCAAGGATCAGAATTTTTGATGCAACAAACGACTCAATATCAAGAAATAATTTGTGGACAGAGTGGTCACAACAACAATGGACGAATGGGCAGAAATTGGACTCACGAAGACCAAACAAAATTCCAGACAGATTTGACACAACAAAGAAACATGCACGGCAGAATTGAAGACGCAGAACAAACACAAGTTCTAACAGATTTTCGAGCAACGACGTGGCACACCAACGGACAGAATTGGTGACACAACTAATGACTCAAACGCAAGAAACAAGTTGTGGATAGCAATTATTAACAAACTAGACACAAACACAAAGAAGATAACACACCAACAGATTTTGTGTTCGGATGAACAGTAACGTGAATAGTGTCGGTGAACAGTATCGATGAATAGTACAATGAACAGTGTTTGGTGAACAGTGATATTTGGTATAATGCAGCGGAAATAACACCAATCCTTATGACACAACTACGAAAAATAAGGATATAACGAAAGATACCTCCACCTAAGCTCTGATGCCAACTGATACGTTCCTCGATCAACACGTTTCGAGACACGTAGCATGTTGCCCAAAGATCTAGCGAAATTGTCCAACGCTTGGGTTGCGGAATCTAAAACCAACACGGATGACACGAATTGGTAGAAGGTGGTAGAACGATGACTCCAACAGAGGTGACTACTCTAATGGATAGGTCGGTAGAACAATCAAGGATCTTCGCGAAATTGCTCAAACACCCTTGCCAAAGCAAGTAAAGGAACAAAATTCTCACAATAAGAAAATGGAAAAGAACAATTTGATTAATCAATCGAGTCCCTCCTTAATGCTTACAAAGCAAGCCTTTATATAGGCAAACTAACGAAACCCTAATGCTAGTAAAAGGGTAATAAAGGTTCGGCCAGGCCTTGGATTAGGTGGGCCGATTCCATGACTCTGTAATAACTAATTCTAACCAACGACTTAAGATGCATGGCTATAAAGCCCCATACTTGGCCGGCTCTACTCAGGGACCTCGTGGGCTCCTCTTGGTTCCTCATGGGCTTGGAGCAGGGTGTAGATAACTTGGTTGTCACTTTCCAAACCTTCAATGGCCCGGTGGACTCCTTGTTGGTCTTGAATATTTCGCACAAGGGTTTGGAGTGACTCCTTGAATTGCTTAACCCGTACACGTGTGATTGGGCCCAATGGTACTCGAACTGGGTCATTGCGTAGGCCAAGATCCGTGCACACATCACTTGCCGGTTCGACTCAATTAACTAGCCACAAGATTTCTAGAATTCCAGACAAGATACAACTCATATGCATGTATATCAATTCAATTGAAATCAATGAACAAGAATATATCACATTAGGGCAAGTGCGATAAAGTACACTCTTGCCCTATCAATCCACTCATATATCATGCAATCACATTGGTCAAGTATTAAACACAAGTGTCAAGTTCAATCAGGTATTTGGAAGCACTCACCAAAGATGTAGTGCCTTTATGGATCACGTTCAAGTATTACTCCTTGTTTGGAGTCCAAATCTGCGATAAAACATCATTTATGAGTTTTGAAAATCAACTAAGGTTCGAAACTTAAACGTTTCGTTTAACGAAAATCAAGTAATTGAAACTCATTTAGGGAATATTCGTAAAACTTATGCTCGCTCTTAAAATTTTGAAACTTTGAAGCGATTAAACTTTGAAATCCCCATTTGAGTCACAGAGATGAGGAAAACGTATTTCTATTAGTCGTTACTTTCATTTTTGCAAAGGTATAAGTTTCGGCCGAACTCTAGCTTATATACCTCTACGAAAGAGGACTCGAATAACCTAGACAATTCGAGTTCAATTCAACCTCAACTCTTTGCTCGAACCACAAGTACACACGTCTAGTCCTCAAGTGAAAATTTAAGCGGCATGCCCTTTGTATTTAGCTATTTTCCAGCCATTTATGGCTTCATTGTTTTCCTCAAATCAGCCCTAAAGTCACAGACAAGCAATGTTACCACAATAGCCTTTCAACTAGGTTTAATGTCATTCAATTACAAGACAATACTAGTAATGCGACCGGAAACCAAGTTTAAGGACAAACAACAAACCAGCGGTTTGACGTCTCTTGGTATTTCGGTCACAACTGAAGCTATGCCTATCGATTTGGGGTATACTTTATACTGTATCGAAGCTAAGATGGAGACTACAACTCTCATGAAGACATTGACAGCCAATTCGTTCATTTTCAAGGTTAAAATGTGCAATCTCAAAGAAAACAGAAAACTGTCCGCAAAACAGTGCATTTGGCAGTCAGGGGTAATTTTGTCATTTCATATGCTACAATGCTTCAATTGAGCTGAAATTTTACAGGCAGCTATATAACTCCTTTCCCTACAACTTTTATTTTTTGACCTAGGCCTGATTCAGCCTCTAACATGGATGAATTAAACAGGTCAAAAGCAGGACAGATTCCTCTCCAAAGTTGAAAATTTAATGATTCAATGCTTACTAATCACATTCATGTCTTGAATCACTACCCAAATCCCTATCAAAGCTCCTCCACATCATATACTATGTAAACAACAATAAACACACTGAAAATCTCAAACCCTAGCTCAACAATCCAACATATCATGACAAACTAACAAATTAACGATCTCAAGCCTAGAATATAAGACTCTATCCAAACTTAAACAAGATTAAGGAAGAGAAAAAGGAAAGGTAAACAAGATACCTTCCAAAAAGTTCTTGTAGGTGAGAACCACACCCCTTTCTGCAACAACTTTTACCACACAAAGCTTCCTAAGTACTAAAATGAAAGTTTAATCGGTTTGGATTGGGTGATTTCTCTCAAACTAAGATGATTCAAGGTGGAAGTGGAGTTTTCTCACTTGGTTTCTTCTCTCCTCAAGCTTGGCCAAAATGTACAGAAATGAAGAGGAAATAAAGTGAATTTGGTGATAAAAATAAAGGAAATTAGTTGGTTAAACAACCCTTGGATGGTTGCCACTTGTCACTACAAGATTAAGTCTTAAAGTTTTCTTCTTTTTCCTTTATTTTTAGTCAACAATTTCGGCCCTCTCATGGCTGATGAAGAGCTGATATTTATGAAATAATAACAAGAGGATTAAGGTAATAAGGTAGTGGTCAAGTGGTGTGTTTAATCGGTAGCGAACGGTACACGTCGGTTTATACCATTTTTCCTTAACTCGCACGTACTAGGGTTTTCACTTACAATTCACTAACTTATTATTATTACTTCTAATCACACACTTTTTCTTATCTAAAACTCACTCTTAACCGCCAAATTTAGTACACACTCCGTACCGAGTAATCACACTACCAAAAGACGTAAAAACCCTAGTTTATCTTAACGAAGAAAGTAAAGGCAAAACCCTTGGTTCTATGATTAATTGTAACTATTGAGGAAGTGAATGAGTAGTAAAGCTATTGTAAAGTAATAAATTCCAAATAAAAGGAAATTTAAGAAAAATATAAGGGATTTTACGAGTCCTCACAGACTACTACTCATTAACACCTGCACAATGAAAATTGAATTTATTGTTTTGTTATTATTATTTTGAAAAATTGAGATTCTGATTTATGTTGACTTGTTATGAACTAATGAGTGCTTGATCCACATACTGTTGCATTTGATTCACAAGTTAGTACCATTTTTCACATACTTGCTACTGCTATTTCATATGAACTAATGAGTGCTTCTATTCAGGGCACTGCTGATATACAGATGGGGGATCCTTCATCTGTTAGCCTATATGACCAGCCGGTGGGGGATTCTCAACCTCAAAATGCATGTCAGTTTGAAGTGTATAACCTTAGGTCTCGAGGAGTTGAGCAAAGTAAATTGTCAGATGTGGATGAAGGAAATGTGCCACCACAGAAATTGAAGCGGAAACGGGAAGCGCCAAAGAGATATACTCCTGAGGTATAGATTGGGTACATGTTTAGGACTATGTTTATAAAGCTAGAGCATACTATGTATATTTTAAAATTGGGCTTGTCTTATGCATAGAGCAAGCCAAAAAGAAAAATGTGAAAGCAAGAGGAAGATCAAGATCTAGACCTATCATTCTGAGGAAGCTTCACCAAACCCTTGCAAGCAGAGAAGCTTTCTTCTGAAGGGAGAGACACGCAAAAGTGGTGTGCTTTAGCCTGACACTTGGTGCGGGAACTCTTGTTCAGATTTTGGTACTATCATGTGCCTTAGTTCTGCTTTGTATACAAAGGGCAATCGCCGAGTTTATTTATGCATGATATAGAAATCTTGAAGTTGGAGGCTGTAGTATATGATTCCTCCCCGTTTTACTGGTTTAAAACAGTGAAAAGATGCAATTTGTAGAGAGAACTGTGATGGTATGGTTGATAAATGTTGTAAAGCAGCACTGATGGTGGTATTGGAGATGGTTTGCTTTTCCATTTAATTTGATCCAGAAATTTGTGAACAATACTCCTAATTATTTCTGTTAGTCAATGTATGGTTTAATTAGAACAAAAAAATGACTAAATTCAGATGATTCCAATCTTGTTTGCCACGTCGAAAGCATCATAGTCTAGAGTCAACCGAACATATATTTTTTTGTCCCATCAGGTCCGATAAAAATATTCACTTTCTTGGTCTGGATGTCATACATCTTTTTCTCTACACGTTTGATTTTCTTCTTATCATCACGGATTAAACTATGAAAACAAAGATATTGTCATCTTCTATTTCATTGTCACAGTAGATTCAGTAGACAAAGGATATTTGAAAATCTGATAATGGTCTCATTTTAGAAAAATCATGCCCATAAAAAGCTGGTACGTTTTATTTGATAAAGAAAACCCATAAAGAGCTAGTATTTCATGAGGATTGAAGGGAGAGAGATGGAAGGGTTTGGAGTGTGTGATTGTGTGGAGATGAATTTGAAGTTTAAGTAAAGGATATTTGAAGTTTAACGACCATTATACAACTTTCAAAACAAACAAATAGGCGCTAAATTTTTTTTTTTGGATAATTTCATAAACCAAATCGCGGTCACTTTCTGTAAAGTATCACTTTCCCATAAAAGACCAGTTCTTTATGGCTTTCCTCCATTATAAGAATAGAGTACCCATTCTCCCATAAACAAATTTATTTATCGGATAAAATAAAAATAAACCCGTTTTTCAATAAAACACCAATTCTTTATGACTTTCTTCCATTATAAGAACAGAGTACCCATTTTACCATAAATAAATTATTTATCGGATAGCATAAAAATAAACCCATTCTCTAATAAAACACCAGCTCTTTATGACTTTCCTCCATAAATTATTCCGTTTCCCATTTTTCCATAAGCTAATTTATTAGTTGCATAAAATCAGAATAAAATTAGGTTGAATGGCAAATTACCCTTTAGGATACAATGGAAAACAAGAAACTAACCTATACCAAGTTTAAACTCCATTTCCACTACAAAGATATGCAAGAAATTGTTTTTGCAAACTCAAGACACCTAATTTATAAGGTCTCAAGGAATCTTTAGAACCGTTACAAAAAGCAACTTATTCATTCTAAACTTTTGTTTGGGATAATTTCATAAACCTCCATGGAGGTTTCTAACAATTTTATTTGGCACTCACAAATATTGAAAAATGTCACTTGTTTCCCTTTTTTTTTTTGGGGTCTGAAACTCACTTGCCCCCCTTACTTTAAACTTTGAAAACAAAGCAACACAAATGTAACTTTCAAGCGATTTGGAACCCATCTATTTGTCTTCTGCTAGAACTTTCATGCGATTCAGGGAAGGAATATGTAGAGCAGATCATTTTTCTATGGTTGCAATCCATCACAGGACTTTTTGTGACATAATTGAGCAAGCCAATTATACCCGTTTTTCCATTTATTCTTTATAGAAATGCTACCAATTTACGGCTTTGCTGCATAAAGTGCCTATTTGCCCATAACATACCAGCTCTTTATGGCATTCCACCATATGAACAACGTATCCACTCTTTATGGGTATTTTACCTTTACATATTTAATTGATGTTAAATGCATAAGCCACTGGTTTGCCTTTCATAAATGTAGGATATCAATGGATAATAGTTAATACACGTAAAAAGCTGGTAGTTTGGCTATATAGTTAAGGAAGCCAGAAAGAGCTGGTCTATATCTGGATTACCCATTTTTCTACCATTAATATATTTTTCTACCATTTTTCTATACCTACATGCATGTGGATTAACCACGGATGCATAACCCACCAGTCTCCATTTCATAAGTAAAGGGTACCTAAGGATTAATAATTTATTTATCAAATAAAGTCAGAGTAAATGGCGAAGAGTGGTTAGCAAAGCCCATAATACGATGAATATCATGCTCTTACAAGGGAATTAACCCATAAGAATTATTGCTTCAATTAGGAAAAAAAATTCCTCTACACTAAATAAGTTGAATTATTTCTGAAGAAAATTAGCACTATCATGTATCGAGATTCGAGACTATCCTTACCATTTGTGAAATGCGGCAAATAACAAATTAATTACCTTTTGAGCTCTAATAAGATGGTGACATGTCCAGATTCTTGATTTTATGTCTTGTGAGTATTATTTTTATGATATCTATCCATATATCTATTTACCAGTTGAGATATTTTTAAATTATTTTTGCGTGTGTCATTTTTTTAGATTATTGAATTATATTAAATTTTTAATAAATTTAAATGATGGGCCCTGGTGGTTATTGTTTGCCAAATTTAAATTCCAAATTCCAACATAACACGGGAACATAAATTTAAACGTCTAAAATATTACTTTATTTTAAAATTTTAAATTATTTTAAATTATTTGTAATTAGTGCAAAGCATGGAACATAAAACTAGTATTAACGAACCAGAAATCTTCTCTTAACTCTCGAGCACATGAGGATTTTGCTAGTGGTTATTTTGCCAAAGATATGGACTTTAGGTGGATTTGAGAGCTTAGAGCAGCTTATACCGGCCCATTTACTCATCCCAACATTGGCACAACATGTTGAATAAACAAAGTCGAATAATAATTAAACCTAAAAACAAGTATGCACAGGATCGACTTAGTCGAGAAACACACACAGAAGATTGCCAACACAAAGAAATTCAAATTCTATGAATTACTCAGTAAGGCAATCCAGAACAGCGAATGATGCATCCAAAATATTAGACTTGCTAGTGAGTATTAATGGAAATTCTGCGGTGGTACTGATTATCTTATCTCTCCTGCAACAGAGAAGGCTATGATCTTTTTTTTTTCCCTTTTGTTTAGACTAATACTACTAGAGAACCAGTTGCAGTAATATTTATAAGCAGATTAGAGCGGAAAATTGAGTTAAATGTTGAACAACAAGTATGTGGAGAAGTAATCACTTGTCGGCGTCGGGTGTATGAGGCTCGTCGCAGTACTCGACCGTTTTCTCAGCACTATCGCTAACGTCATCAAGGTCACGAGCTGGATCAGAATTGTCCATGGCCACTCGAGCTCTCTAGAGCCAGGCTTTGAAAGCGAGCTCTATGGTCCGCCACCCCATGGCAAGGGCTCCCAACACTACCGCCGCCAACTTTGCTGGGTTCAAGTTCAACTTCGCCATTGATTAAATTGCTTTCCCTGCCTCTAATAGATATGATAGATACACACTAACCACTTGTCTTACTATTATAGTTTGTGGAATCTCTATCTCGCTCTTCTGGGTTTTGAGCTACGACAACTTGCATCCGAGTATATAGACACATAGATGCCCCTTTCGAGGGGATGGCGCTACCAATTGGCAAATTCCTACATACGCCTCATACTTGGGCCCAAAAGAAATTTGGATCCCATATAGCCAATCTCTCTCTCTCTCTCTCTCTCTCTCTCTCCACCTTCATCCATACTCACCTATACCCCAACTCCAAGCTCCTATGCATATTCGCTTTGCACATAATCTGATTACAGACAACGTTGGCATCATCCAGAACCAAACACAGTGCTAATTTGCGATGCTCTTGTTCTGAATTGTACTGCACCGATTCATTAGTTACTATCTTCATCGTTCATAACCAAAGACACTGGCTGTTAAAGCACACGACGCCATTCTATTTTCCTTACCTGTTTCCATTTCCAGCTTCCAATTCCAGTTGATAACATATCCATGTACTTCAGCATGAATAACCCACAATCCCACCTACATTACAAACCATAACCACAAATTTAGACACAACCCTTGATGAACTATGTAAAAACCTGCCAACCTATATACACTGAACTTTCACATTCCGTTGCTGTGGATATGTGGCTGTACCTTTTATTTTGTACAACCAAAGGCATGACGAATATTGCTCTTTCAAATCATAAGTCAGCGCTGCTTCCAACCTTTCAATCTGAGGGCAATAGGAGTTAAACATAGGCAAATTCAAGTTTACTGGCACCAATTAAAAGGTGATGGTTGTGTTCATGAAATGTTTGACAAACCAAATATTTGTTATTGGTTACCATTGTCTCCAAAGACCCGCGCCTAATCATATCCGTTTGCCCGTGTCCTCTCATTGAATCATAAATTAATACTTCTTTGCTTATCATGTCCACCACACACATATACCAATGTTCATCGTGCCACATTGGCACGAATATTTGACAACAACAGCGCTTAGTTAGTCATCATTATGGGATTCTGTATCTATTCCATTATGCTACAAAACCAGGTGGCTTGTCGTACCTTCTCACACTTTTTGATATTACCTCCTACTTTAGATTCCTGCATATATGTACAATACAACTCGTCTGCTGATTTGTTGAGCTCCAAAATCTCTTGCTACAACAAAAAAATTAAATGTCATTTTTATATGAATGGAGGTACTTACATCCCCCAACTTTGGACGAACACTTGTACCTGAAACCAAGTTGGCATGAACCACCATTGAATTGACTCATCTACTGCACGCCTTTGCTGCCTTGCTATTTTCATTGCACAATAGCAATTTATTATCGACACCAAACTCACGTTAAATCATTTCGTCATGCATAAACACCACCTAATTTTAATCCCTCAATTTACTCACATCACATGCCATGGCTTTTTCCGGAAGCAAGGACTCCATTGCATTTCTAGTTGCTATCTGCCCCTTAATTGACACCAATACTTCCATGTTATTATAAAGTTACATTAAAATTTTTCACTATGTATATTAAGTTTTCATAATCTACAAATTTGATATCATCATTTTCAATAACTCGAGTAAACACGTTGGAATAGTTTCACTCTTCCTCATTAATACAACCATCAATTACGTTGAACTTTCTTAGGCTAACTCAATGAGCATAAGGGTCATGTGCGAAAAACATAAGTTGGTTAAGTACTATTATAGTTTATTATCATTCTAGCTCCATAGTCAATGTATTAAATACTCACCTTATATTGTATGTGCAAGCATCTTACCTACACTTGCTATTTATATAAGGAAGCATGATTGACAGTACACAAATTGTAAATTTGCCGCTTACTTGTAAAACAAATTTAACTATTTCCAAAATTTTCGTTCCCATGCCCCCTCCCCTGTGGGGATAATCATAGTACCTATTTAATCAAACTTATAATTGCAACTACTTTTGTTTCCCCTTTGTTATTGGAATTTAAAATAAAGGATCAAACAAAATACAACTAATGATTTACCAAATCCATGATCCAATACATACGCTTGCGAGAGTTGAATGTCAAATAAGAACTTCAGTATTTTTGCTCGTCCTTCACTCAATTTTTCGCCGACAGATGCCAGCCTAGTTTCCTGCTTACCAGAAAAATATGTCATCTTTCATAGTCTACAGTTCTTTCCTTTAGTAATTATGGAATGTTGGAATACTCAGCTTTGCCAATAAAACAACCATCTTCATTTGGCACTCGTTTATCCCACTATTATCCATCTGTACATAAAAGTAAAATTTATATTTTACTTTTGTAATGCTACAAAATACCTTGGCAATTGCTCACATACCTTTATTCTTTTACCTTGCCTTCTGTTTTGTTTGTCTTCCTATACAGGCTTCTCTGTATTGTCCATCCTTAGTCTCTTTCTACATCTCCACTTTCTAATTTTTGATGCAATCTTTTCATCCATTATTGTAGTATTCCTAGTTACTCTAGCATTTTCACTCCTGTTTTTGGATGTAACACCTGATTTTTTAGGACTAAATTTATGTACTTCACCGCTACTTCTAATAATACCACACCAATCGTCCTTCTGCCCACCCTCCACAGCAAGTGGCCGATTTTTTTGCACACCTTTCCACTTTCATGCATGCTCCTTAGTGTTTCAAAACGAGAATCAATCATTGCTTCTATTCTACCAATACTGTCATTCACATCTTTATTACCATATTCAATTTCAATCAGTCTTCTATCAATGTCTTCTTTATAGGTTACATTATTGTAAAACTGCACATTGCTCTGTCAATACAACCCTTCAGTTTTGTACTACTAGTAACGTCACAAAATGCAATTGCAATTTCAACAACAATTCACACAAAACCATTTTACATTACCTGTTCCTCCTCAAATATACGATTCCTCCTCAATATTCGCACACTTTCATTAATCTCGTACTTTTTTCAAAATCTTATCCTCGGCTCTCTTGGCTGGAACTTGCGAAACTCGTTCTCACCTTCGATATAGAATCGTTCCAGATAATAAATCTGCACGAACAAAAATTCCATTTATCATTTACAGGTCCTTTATATCAAAGTTAAATTTAATTATTCCAGCAATTTCTAGCTCTATTGTAAAAGGTACGTCTTCATATACCATCAAGAAAAGTGCACATCCCACTATTCTGTTGCCATCTTTTTTACGGATACTCTTCACCAAATTGTTTAGTATGAATTTTGACCAATTCAAATTATCCATATTCTCTCATTTACCCACTGCAGCCACAAGATCCCTGCTCACTGTATCATCCAGAGTTGGTGCTAACACCCTACCAACAACAAACAGTACGAACTTCACTTTGAATTTTAAGCCTTCGTTATGCAAACTACATAGACTATCCCTTAATTCCTCCATTACAATTTTTTCGCTATTTAATCTGGTATTCAATTCTCTTTCCAACTCTGTATCCATCTCTTGCCTTCACTTTTTGCTTTCAATATCTTTCACATGGCTGCTCAAGCCAAATACACATTCTACATCCTCGGTCGTCACGTGTAGACAGTACCCATGAACGTTCAGTGTCCTCCGATCTACATCAAAGTTATCCACCAGCCAGTTGAACATCTCTTCGTCAACCTCAACTCCCTTCACATTCAGAATTGACACGAACCCAAACTCTTTAATAGCCTGCTGTTGCTCATCCAAAAGGCAATCCATCATATTCTTCACGGGATGAGTTGAATGGCTTACCATTGTTTACGCCGTCCACCGAAGCAGCTTCCTTTCACTGCTGCAACTTTTATAATTCGTTGCTATTCCACTTTTATGCATCAGCGAGGCCAGATTTTCGCTTTCTCCTTCACTATCCCACTACATATCCGAAGCATCTATTTCAGCCGCCAGCTCCAAAACAAATCCTATCTTTTGCTATTCTTCTTGGTCCGGTTTTGTGCTTCTTCATTTTATATGCCTACAGTGTTTAGCTTCTCCGCCAAGTTTCGTGCCTTTTTGCTGCCCTTACTTTCGCTTACGACCCTCTCACTTTGGCAGTTACTTATTTTAGGCACTTCATACTTCACATTTATGCTTTGGAATCCCCTCAACTTTTCCTATCCTTTTTTCGCTTAACTTCAATGTCCAACAAGTCTTCAAGTTTCAGGTCACAAAAGACCTTTACACGTGCCCATCCAACACACTTTCCCTACTATTTGTGGCTACAATCACTTACTCCTCTTGTTCCCCCATCTTTCCACACCTCTTCTTTGACTACTAAACATATCGCAGCAACATCCCAATATTGATATTGTAGATGTTTCTCAAGACACCAAAATCTATAATAATAATTTATTTAAATCCTTGATTATACCGTTATGACATGTGATAGCACTCACTCGGTGAGAGCACAAGTAGTCATATACCACTTAAATATCAATTTGGTAGTGAAAGCACTCACTTTGGGGTGATAGGATGTTCATGAAAATGGAATCGTGTGAGGAGAAGCGTGTCCTCTTGTCCTTATCCGGTGTGGTCTGTGGTCTTGTATCTTCTTTAGGCTGTCGAAAGTGGAAAACATCCCTATTAGTTCTAAACATATCACTGTGCAATTCATATCAATGCATCGTCTATGGTTTTAGTGGTATATCGTTACAGTTCTGTCTCCCACATTTCTTTCTGATATTTCTTTTTGCTCCGCTTATCAATCCAACTTTGTATTTTCTTTTTTCTTTTACTGATGATGCACTTCTTTATGCCCTTTTCTTTGATGCACAGAGTAAAACATTTTCAGCATTGTTACCATTCTCAGTAGCATTATATGATGTTGTTGTGACACCTTCAGCTATACTCGTGCAGGACAACAAAATGTGTTCAATCTTCTTATTGAGTTCGACAATACCATTGATAAGTAGTGCTGTTACCTTAGAATAGCTTATTGCTTTTGTAGCAACCTTGACCATGTTTGGGCATAATAATCTGTATTGCTCTAACATTTTCAACTCTGGTTCTTTATGACTTTCTAGTCCCTTACCATCGATTTGCATGCCATTGCTAACACGGCGTGTCCATCTTATAAGAATGCATACATTTGAGATTTCCTTCACATCCATGGTATGGAAGGCTTTGAGACTATGGAAACAAAAAATGCCAATCGATTGGAACTTGTTGCAGTTATAAAACAGGTCATAAGTAGAAGAGTTGTATGTTACTAACCAATAACATTCCCCTTTGTACTTGCTAACTGAGTACACAACACCCTCTTTACTCATTGCTTTTTGCTCAGCAACTAAAGCGCTTGACACGTCGTATTCATTACGAAACTCAACAAACATGTCTACAGTGTAAATGGATGCAGCCTGTTTCAACATCGGTGACCTTTTCAAGCCAAGTGTTGGCAACTTCTATCTTGCCTCATACTCTGCACTGGCCTCCTTCTGTCACCTCTTCTCCATCACATTGTTAAAGTGAGTGAAGAACTTTAGGAGATCATGGTTAGCTTTCAAATGGGTTTTAATTTCAGCATTGGAATTCTCAGGAATTCTCACTAGCTATGTGTTTCGCATTCCTGCAATCTACTCTTTCATTGTATAGCACTTTGCCCATTTTTCTTTCAAATCAAACAAACCCATTAGCCAACTATTGTGCCCAACCTTGTGCTCAGCAAGCATAGTATACCATGCACTGCTGAATTCATCTTCATCTTCTATCCTATGCATGTAGTCCATGAACCGTTTCAAAGCGGCAACTCAGTTTTGAAGTGATTTCCTAGGTGTTTCACAAAATTCTACCGAATATGGAAGGTACACAGTCCATGATGGGTTTTTTGCATAACTTGTGCAATGGCTGCAACAATGCCAGGGCCTTGATCTGTAAGTATCGTCCTCAGATGATTAAGAGTGTCTCCAACAACCATGTGAATGACTCTATAGTCTTATCATATAAGAGGGCCACAGCAAAAACAACCATGTGGTGATGATTGTTGAAGCTAGTAAACACTCTGAGTGGCCTATAGTTCTTATTATTCCTATAGGTTGTGTCAAATGTAATGACGTCCCCGAAGCATGAATAATCAACTCTCATCCTTGCATCTATCTAGAATACATTTATCACAACTTCCTCACAATCCATTTGCAAGAAATATACAAATGAAGGATTCTGGGCAAGCTCCTGTGTGAAATACCATGTCAAACTCCCTGTCTTACCTTACCATAGTTTAGGCTCCTTTGCATCGTAATCCTTAAGTGCTTCTTGATATCCTCCTTCATGCATACAAGGTTCTGTGTTCCATTAGATTTTTTTCGAGCCTCTCTTGTCTAGTCACCTGCTGCCTTCCTTTGTGCAGGTGAATCATCTTGAAGTAATAAAGCCATTCTTGTCTTTGTTGTCATATTCTTTTCACACACTAAACCCTGTCATTGCAGCATAAGAATTATAGTAATTGTAGGCATCAAGTTCGGAGTCAAGCTCCATTCCAACACTCGAAATGCTATAGTTGAAGATCTACTGCCCATTATCCTCCACAAGCTCCATCTCCTTGAATTTCATATAAAAAATACTATTACATTCGTAATAGTTTTACAATATGTCTTAAAATTCAGCAATCTCTTCAGCAAGAATGCTACTACATTAGATTTCACATAATTGTTTGCAACACTTCCAGTTACAGACACCAAATGTTTCTTTATGCCAATGCATAACATAATGCAAACTTACTAATTTGGCCTTTTATTAATGCCATAACAAACAAAACTCATCCCAAGATTCACAACTTACGCATTAGTTGAACCACCATTATCATTCATTAGGTTTTTGCCTGTACAAGAGTTACTTCGTCTTGGTTACCTATGTTTTGTATTATGACGAATTTTCTATGTAAGTACATCCACATGTGCACACGCCGCGGCTTCTATATTTTGAGTTTTTCCCTGACTTTTAAGACAATGACAGTAAGTGAAGGCTTTTCTTGTTGAGTGAACAGAGTCCTTATCATTCACAATTAAGAGATGTACTGGCATGGTCAATCCCACATGATTGTTCAATATATTTGTGTATTTAATGACCCCAACCTAGAAATTTTATGTTTTCATGTAAAGCTCTCTACTTAACTACTATCAAGGTGAATCTTGCATTGTACAAAAAATAAGCTAGAGATGTTCCCCACCAACATTTGTTCTTATTGTTACAAACTCTTCAATGTCGGTGTTCAACATATTAAGGGATTCAATGCCTACCTTTGTTTTCAGTGTTGGATCCTTAATCCAACGTTGGACTTATATATGAATAATTATGGGTTGCAAACTGTCAAATAAGGTTAAATCCAATTAAAGTGATCAAATATGGTTTGGACTTGATGTATCTAATAGAATACGGGCCTTTAATGTGTAGAGACTTAAGGGCTCCTATTTTTATGATGGACTGAAATAGGGTTCTAAAAAATAACAGGAATGTTACCTATAAATAGGGTTATGGTCCCCAGGTCACACGTATCATTCTATTTGTCGTATTTTCTAGTACCACAAAATATAGCTCTTCCCTGATGTCCCATTGTTAGGAAAGATACCAGAGAGAAACTAAAGGATTCTCTTAAGGATCGGTAAATACGTGTTGACCTGGAAGGCCGCCCTAAAATCTTCAAGGATTCAAGTGCCAGTTTGTCAACATGACTACAAGTACGCTTCCACATTTATATTACAGTTATATTCAAATATCTGATATTGGGATCCTGAAAATTTTACAAGTGGTATTAGATTTTCCCCAATATCAAAATTTGAATTTTTAAGGTGGTAATTAATTTGGTCTTATTCATGAGTACACGGATTCCTCGTTGATTCTAATATGGGCAATTGTATTCGATTTTGACTATTCAATGGTTACTGTACTCATGAATGGTTGTGTTTGATTTTGACTATGAATCTGTGGTCCTCCCACATGATATGAATCCAGTCATGACGTAGTTTTGTAAATTATGTTCTTGACTAATTGCAAAAGTCATTATAGGCCAGATGGTACATGTTTTCTATAGTCATTTTTTTTTTGGTTTTCATGTTTCGGCTTCCGTTTTGGTTTCTCACATGGCAGACATGGGGTTTCTTTTAATTTCTCTATTTTTTAAGGATCAAAATTGATAAGAAAGAATGCACGAATGTAATTCTGTGAAACTCTCAATCGGATAGCATAATGTTTGTGGGATCCGCATGATGATGTAAGCTAATTTGTTTTCTGGCTTCAGGAAGTCATTTGTCATTTTCTCCACTTTAAGGATTAAAATTGACAAGAAAACATCCTCAGTTTCAATGTTCTGTCCATGAAATTAATTTGATTAATACTTGAATTATTTGACCTATTTTCTTAGGAAATAGAGCTAATGTGCATATATTTATGTTAAGGAAATTAGGGTTTCTTTAATTTGAATAAATCCTAATAAAGTTAAATAAGACATTCAAGCCTATGAAGTTCATATGTTTGCCCACTAAATATATAGTTTTATAAGACATTATGAACTTCAAGAAAATTTTGGGCTTGCATGATAAATTTGGGTCAAATTATGGATATGGACTTTTAGTCCAATAAGTCTTTGATCCAATTGACTAGTTTGACTAGATTTAATTGGTTTGACCAGAATTGATCAAAGTTGACTTTGATCAAAATTTTTGTTTAATTTGTATAATTTTAAATTTGAATATTAATATGATTATATATATTTTGGAATAAATTAATTGAAATAATATGCCACCAAAGTGACCTCTATTATAGAAATTAATTTATTTAAAAATATAACTAATTAGGTACTTGTAATTTTATAAATATTGATCGGCCCAAAGGAATGCCAATATTTAATAAAATTATATGTGCACTTGTGGTAATAAATACATGATAATTATTTGGATTTTTACATGTGATTTATAAATTGACCCAAAGAAAAATTTATTTTTTGACATGTTATTATTATCAGTTTTTATTATTGCACCAAAATATCATTTAGAAGTTAATATTTTTGTCCAAAGACAAAATATTAATGGAATACTGGTATCTTGAGATGGGACTACCATTATTTAAATTTATTATTATTTTGGTTTATGTGAACTTGTTTTAATTATTTAATATTTTCTGTTCAGTTGCAAATGATCTTACGAATATTACTACCAACATCAATAATATTCTTATGTTGAATGGCACAAATTTCAAGTCTTGGAAAGAAAATCTCTTGATAATACTTGGAGTAATAGATCTCAACCTTGCATTAAGAAATGATTCTCCTCCACCTCTTACAGATCAGAGTATATCTGATGAAAAGAGGGATAAGGAAAGGTGGGAGAGATCAAATCGCTTGTGTCTGATGATCATTAAGAAAGCTGTTCCAGAAGCATTCAGAAGAACAATGTTAGAAACAAAAGTAACCGTTAAAGAGTTCTTTCAAGACATTAAAAAAAGGGTTTGTCAAGAACGAAAAGAGTGAAATTAGTACGCTATTGACACGCCTTGTTTCAATGAAATATAGTGGTAAAGGCAATATCAGATAATACATTATTGAAATGTCTCATCTTATTTCAAAATTAAATGCACTTAAATTGACACTCTCTGAAGAGTTACTAATGTATTTGATTTTAATATTTCTTCTTACACAGTTTAGCCAGTTTAAGGTGAGTTACAACTATCAAACGGAGACCTGATCTCTAAATGAACTTATCTCGCACTGTGTAGAGAAAGAGAAAAGGTTAAAACAAGATCAGACAGAAAGTACCTATCTGGTGTCAACCACTAATAATAAAAGTAAGGGATTTAAAAGAAAGAAGGAAAAAGGAGCTGCAGGTACAACACCACAAAAGAAACAACAAAAGAAATCAGATGATCAGGGAAAGAATAGTTGATTCTTCTGTGGAACTGAAGGGCATAAAAAGAAGAATTGCACCAATTATCATGCTTGGCGTGCTAAGAAAGGTATGCTTCTTAATTTGGTTTGTTCTGAAATTAATTTAACTTCGGTACCTAGACACATATGGTGGTTAGATTCTGGTCCAACAACTCACATTAGTGTGTCTATGCAGGGTTGTCTGAATTGCCGAAAGCCTAATGATAATGAAAGATATATCTACGTGGGTGATGTGGCGACCCCACTTCCCCCTAAGGCGAACCAGAGGGTTGGCGGGTCGTTTGCCCAACTCTCGCCAGGACTCACGCAAGCACACTAACTTAGATCCTTTAGAAGAATGACCTCATCCATTCCATAACGATTCTCCCGAAATAGACAGTTACTAAATCCACATTTACTTCAGAGATAGCGGTAATTTAAGATAGCCAATCGACGGCTCTTAAACGTCCCAGGTGCTACCTACCAAGGTATAAAGTCGTACAATACCGGATAAATAATTTCATACATCACTAGTACAAACTTACAAGCCAAGCACTCGAATTAGGGTTTACACATTTTCTAGCTTCAAGTGGCAATTCCAAAATAAGAGGTACATCATTCAAGTCTGGAATACAATACAACCCACAAAAGAAGTCCTAGAATTCACTTATATCCAAAAATAAACACGGACACGTTCTAAGGCTTTCAATTGCCAGAACCTGTCAAGAAAAACAAATAAACGTGGGGTGAGCTAAAGCTTAGTGGTGCCCAAAAACATGCAATTAAATAAAACAACTAACATGTATTGATTTCAACTGAAGTAAACAACTAGGAAAGCGTATAACAGCACAAGGTAGGATACAGGGGCTCTCAGGAGCCATTTGCCTCACTTGATCAAAAGTTATCGTAGTTGACCCTCCGTCAACTCTCACTACTTACGGTCCATGTAGATTCTCTTATTTTTCTTACTCCGGCCACCAGACATACCCCAGCTCCGGGCCCGCACGACAAGATAAAGGAAGCAGTATATTCGAGATATACCCTTAGAAAATTGGGAGCAGTATACTTGAGTATACCCTCAGGAAATTAGTCGAGGGATTCACCCAACGACGTTACTGCAGTTGGATTCACGAGTCGAGGGATTCACCCAACGACGCAACTACATTTAGATTCACGAAAAAAAATGTTTCACGCAAGTCACCACTCGAAAGGCTAGTGCGATAAAGTACACACTGCTCACTTCGATGGATCAGAAACCATTTTTTTTTGCTATTATCACATATCAAGTCAAGAAAGCACTTAAATCAGGTAGGAATAGAATAAGCAGGGACACTCACCAAGAGTGAAGTTACTGATCAAGCTGATAATCAAAGTCTGCGTTCTCGCTAAATCCTAAAATGCCAAATTTTAAAACTATAAGTTGGCTATACTAGTTCTGGGATTACGTAGGAAAAATTATTCGTAGTATAGCTAGTTTATTTTCTTGGAATAAGTCAACAAACCATGTAGTATTAAAACTAGTAAAATACTTTGTAAAGTTTCTTTAATATTAGCTTTCTCGTAAAGGTGTTGCTAAAACTAATTTTACGTGAAATAATGTTTCTTGCCGAACAAGTTTTCTGAACGTTTAGTTAAAATCGCTAAAATCTCGTATTTTGGAAATTTTCCTCTAGAAAATTAGTCAGGAACAATTTTTAACGAAAGAAAAGGAATTAAAGCAAGACTTGAGTTTTTAAATCGGGTGAAATCATTTCCTAAAAGTAGTAAGGCTAAATTAAGCTTTAAGTAGTAAATGTCGAGTCGGCAAGGTTTAGAAAATCCTTACGTAAGAGAATTTTTAACTTAAACGTACGATACTGAGTTTTATCATTTAATGCTAAGCACAACTATATTTAGATAATTTACTTAAAACATTCTCGAGTTCACAGGGTCGAAACGAATTTCACAATTTCGATTCCACTTCGAAACCACATTATAACTCAAATTTGCCAACGCATCAGATTCACATTTCAATAGCAAGTCACTAGGGCTTCGTCAATCATTAGCCCTAGGTTTCAATAAATTCATTTTTGATAAAAAATAAAATAAATGACCAAGGTTTCGTCAATCATTAGCACTTGGTTTTGGCAAGCTCATATCACATTTCAACTTAATCAAAATAAACATAAGGCCTCCAAGCAATTCCAGCAATTTAATTTCATCAAACTTTAACACATGTATAAAATCATTCAAATGGCCAAGGGCTTCATCAATCATTAGCCCTTGGCACCCAACAATTATTTATTATTGCAATAAAGCCAAAATTTCGAACGTTTGGAATCACTAACAGGTATATGAACGTAAGGCAAGATTTTGCAACCATATTTTGTCCAAGATTTCAACCAAAATCTCATTCTTGTAGCCATGATAAAAATCAAATGGTCACCCCAAAAATTCACAGGCACGGCCCTCTTAATATGCTCTAGAGTGAGGTCAATAAGCATGAAATATTTTACAGCTCAAAACAGCATTTTTAGAACTAAAATTCGCCAAAAGAAATCTGAAAAATTCCTTTACTTCCTCTATCAACTCACTTGAAAATTTTCCAGGTCTACCCTTCAACATTTTTGATTAAATCCTCCAAAATATCAAAGGTTTCATAGCTAAACAACTTACACAGCTTAAAATACATATTTTTCATACATTTCTGAACCATTTTCTTCCAAGGAAAAATTCCAGAAACCAATTAAAATTTTCAGCTCGAAATTAAATTTAAACAGCTGTTATAATCCTCAAAATTTCCAGGTTCAAACTCACAGCAGTTCACAAAAATTTTCCAGCAATTGTATGTTCTTAATCCAGCTTTTTCCTTGGCTAAATCAGTATTGTAGGGACTCAAATTCAACATGCAACTGCTTAACCACTTGATTGACATTTCTAGTTCAACATCGGATTCATTTAACACTACAAACATCGCTAAAATCCAGAAATTATCTCAACCAGTCTCGGATGGTCATGCATGAAACAATTTTTCTGTTTTCATTTTATTTTCTTGGTTAGCCGAACTACTTGTCCTCATGCAAGCTTCAATTATCATGTTGTTAACTAGCTAATTGCAATTATCAACTCAAATCATCACCATATGGCAGATTAAGAACTACATTTACAATTCAAGTTCTCGGAAATTTTCACAAAATTATTATTTTTTTTCCAGCTTACTGAATTTCCATTTCATCAAAACAGAATTTCTTATGCTCCTTAATTCATCATCCGAATGCACCAAATTTAACATGCAAAGCCATAGCCAGGTTAATCACCTAGTGATTAGTCGAATAACCACCAATACAGGCTCAGATTATTAAATTTAAGCAGATTACAACTGCATTTCAGATTTCCGGTTCACAAAAATTCCATTTCACTAAATCAGAATTTTCCCAAGTTCCTAATTTCATCGTCCAATCGCATAACTTGACATGCATGTCCTTAAACATTTTATCTTCACTTGGATAATTAAGATTATAACCTCAGGTTGTCGAAATTAAACAAATTAAGCACAGCATTTCTTAATCAGTCTCGGCAGACCCACATTCAGCGCACATCAGGTTTCTTTTCTTTTCTAGATCATCATCCAACGCATAAATTCAACATGCATGCTCCTAATTAGCTCAATCAACCTCAAATCAGGTGTTCTAGATCCGAAATTTACCTCAACAGCAGGCTTAGCTTACGCACAAGGGAACTGAAAATTTTTTTTTTTCCTCGCTCACGGCTCGCGTGCGACTAGGGGTTTGGTTCGCTTGGCTGTGGCAGACGGTGGAGCTGGTGGTTGTTGCGGCTGGAAAATTGAATGCAGCTGGTAGAAATGGAAGTGCAGAATGGGTGGGACTTACGCACAGCTTTTCCTTTCCTTCCTCAGACTTACGGACAGCAGCAGAGTTGCTGCAACTCACGGATTTCAGCTCTCGGATGAATCTGCTGCTCACTCTCCCGCTCACACTCTCTCTCTCTATCGATACTCATGGTGAAGGTGGGGTACGGTGGTGGTTTGTGATGCAGAAATGAAGAGGAAGAAGGATGGATGCCGCGGTTTTGACAGGGAGGTTGAGTGTTTGGGAAGGTTGAGTGTTAAGATGGTGAAGTTGTGCATTGGCCGAAGAAGTGGTGAGGAATGATGTTGTCCGGAAATTGGTTCTTGTGTTGCATGGTAGTTTTTGTAAGGTTGTGAGGGTAGTTTAGTCTTTTCACTTTTCCTTCTAATGACCACTTAAATCCTCAACTCTAACTTAACTCCAAAAATTTATTCCACTCAAGTGATGTTAAATTAGCGTAATGGAAACTAAGTACTTTAACATTTTATGTCAAAGCGATAAAATTATCCTAACTCCAGAGGTATTAGTTTAGTCTAGCAAAACCAAGAAATTTCATGACTTAGAAAAATTATATTATTTTTCCCATGAAAATTGTTTTTACACACTTATTTGAAAACAAGTGAAAGTAATGCTAAGATTTATTAAAGAATTAGAAGTGCAATGGAAATATGCAATGATATTTGTATATATATTTTCAGGGTTCTCACAGGTGATGGCAAAACAGTTCAAGTTAAGACAATTGGAGTTTTTAGATTATTGTTAAAGACCGGATTTTATTTGGATCTCAATGAGACATTTGTTGCACCGTCTTTTAGACGGAATTTAATTTCTATTTCTATTTTGAATAAATTTGATTATTTTTGTTCATTTGAAAATAGAAAATTTGAATTGTTTCATGATTTAAAATTGGTTGGTTCTGGTTCTTTAATGCACTACGATAATCTATATTTAATGGATACAATTGTCTCATTTAATGAATCTCTGCATTTGAGTACCAGAGGAGTAAAGAGAAAATTAACCAATGAGAGTTCAGCCGCATTATGGCACAAGAGATTAGGACATATCTCCAAACGGAGAATAGAAAGACTTGTGTCAAATGAAATTCTCTACCCCTTGAATTTCACAGATTTTGATGATTGTATTAACTGTATAAAGGGAAAACAAACCAATTAAAGGAGATTTGAAGCCAATAGATCCTTAGACGTCTTAGAACTTATACATACAGATATCTGTGGGCCATTTTCTACATCTGCTTGGAATGGTCAATAATATTTTATAACGTTCATAAACGATTTTTCAAGATATGGCTACATATATCTCATTTCTGAAAAGTCACAGTCACTGGATGTGTTCAAAAATTTTAAGGCTGAAATTGAGAATCAACTCAATAAAAGAATTAAAAGCTTCAGATCTGACCGTGGTGGTGAGTACTGTGGTAAATATGACGGTTCAGGTGAACAACGTCCAGGACCATTTGCTAAATATCTAGAGGAATGCAGTATTGTCCCACAGTACATTATGCCGGGTTCACCCACTATAAATGGTGTAACTGAAAGATGAAATAGAATGCTTAAAGATATGTTAAGAAATATGATATGTCATTCTACCTTATCAGAGTTACTATGGGGAGAAACACTTAAGACTGCAGCATATATTCTTAACAGAGTTCCAACTAAAGCAACTATCAAAACCCCTTATGAGTTTTGGACAGGGAAAAAACGCAGTTTAAAACATTTACATATTTGGGGATGTCCAGTTGAGACAAGGTCTTATAGGCCAAATGAAAAGAAACTAGATTCAAGAACGATTAGTTGTTATTTTATTGGATATTTTGAAATATCCAGAGATTACAAGTTTTATGATCCCATAACTAAATCAATTTTTGAGACAGGAAATGCCCCGTTCTTTGAGGATATCGAGTTTGGGGGAGAAAATACAGTAAGGGATATTATCTTTAAAGAAGAATACATTAATATTCCCACAGGTGTCATTGATTTTGTTCAGGATCCTATTCCTGATCAAGATCATGACATGACAAATCAAGACAATGTCGAAAAATAAACTGTTATAAAAGAACAAACTCTTTCTCTCCAAGAACCAGTGCCATTAAGAAGATCCATTAGAGAAAGGAGAAGTACAGTGTTAAATGATTACATTGTTTTTCTCCAAGAATATGAGGATGACTCTGGATTGATGGAAAATGATCCAATCAACTTCCGTCAAGCCATGAAAAGTTCAAATTCTCAAAAGTGGATCGATGCCATAAATGAGGAGATTAAATCCATGAAAGACAATGATGTTTGGGATCTTGTCCCATTGCCAGAAGGTACGAAACCCATTGGTTGTAAATGGATATTTAAAATCAAGAGGGATTCGAAAGGCAATGTGAAAAGATACAAAACTCGTCTTGTCGCTGAGAGATTTACACAAAAAGAAGGTGTCGACTATAAAGAAACCTTCTCTTCGGTCTCTTCAAAGGATTCTTTTAGAATTATCATGGCATTAGTGGCGCATTTCGATCTTGAATTACACCAGATGGATGTAAAGACAACGTTTCTCAATGGTAACATTAATGAGACAATTTATATGGTGTAATCAGAAAACTTTGTATCAGGAAATCCAAAAAATATGGTTTGCAAATTTAAAAAATCCATCTATGGGCTCAAACAAGCGTCTCGACAATGGTATTTCAAATTTCATCAAGTGATCATTTCATTTGATTTTGAGATGAATTTAGTAGATGATTGCATATAGTATAAGTTCTGTGGGAGCAAATATATTTTTCTAGTATTGTATGTTGATGACATTTTGCTTGCCAGCAATGATATTGGTCTATTGCACGAAACCAAGAAATTTCTAACTAAGAATTTTGAGATGAAAGATCTTGGTGATGCATCTTTTGTGTTAAGCATATAAATACATCGAGATTAATTTCAGGGTATTTTAGGACTATCACAAAAGTGCTATATCGA
Organism: Coffea arabica; assembly: GCF_036785885.1. Lineage (NCBI taxonomy): Eukaryota > Viridiplantae > Streptophyta > Magnoliopsida > Gentianales > Rubiaceae > Coffea > Coffea arabica. Next base: position 33,093,370 of record NC_092313.1, read on the forward strand.
AAAGGTTCTCAAAAGATATGGCATACAAAATTGTAAATCAGGTGACACTCTCGTGGCTAAAGGAGTCAAATTTAGTCTTGAGCAGTGTCCTAAGAATGCTTTTGAGGAAAAAGAGATGCAAAAGATTCCTTATGCGTCAGTAGTAGGGAGTCTAATGTATGCTCAAATATGTACGCGTCTGGATATTGCGTGCATTACTGGAATGTTGAGTAGATATTTAAGCAATCCAGGATTAGATCATTGGAAAGTAACCAAAAGGGTCTTACGGTATTTACAGAAAATAAAAGATTACATGCTCACATATCGGAAATCAGATGAGTTAGAGATCATTCGGTATACTGATTTCGATTATGCTGGATACCAAGATACCATGAAGTCAACGTCAGGTTATATCTACTTGTTGGCTGGAGGTGTCATATCCTGAAAGAGTGTTAAACAGTCCCTGATAGCATTTTCTACTATGGCTGCAGAGTTTATTGCTTATTATGAGGCATCCAATCAAGGAATTTGGCTGCCAAACTTTGTCACAGGATTACGTGTAGTGGATAGTATTGAAAGATTACTCAAATTATTTTGTGATAATAAGTCAGCAGTCCTATATTCCAATAAAAACAAGAGCTTAACAAAATCTAAACATATAGATATCAAGTTTCTGTCTGTTAAAGAAAGAGTACAAAGTGAATAGTTATCGATAAAGCATATCGGGACAAATTCCATGGTTGCGGATCTGCTTACTAAGAGATTGCTACCCAAAATGTTTTATGAGTATACTGCTCGTATGGGTGTCATGTTATTAAATGATATACAGTTTTAGTGGGAGTTTGTTATTTCAAATGTTCTTACGATATTTTCAGTTATTAAGGATTTAAGGATATTTTATGCATAAATAAAGTTTGGATTTATTTATAATCTGACTTTGGTATGGTTTGATCTCACGAAAATTTAAGGTGGATTAGTTGGAAATAGGCATGTTTTGATCACATTATATAAAATTTTCATGCTACACATCCACATCATGATTCATGTCATTCAATTGTATCGATATATGTGACCATTGATGGGTCGAGTTACGAAATTGTAACAAATGCCGCTTTGATCCTATATTGGTGTGATTGATGGATTGAATTGACTACAAATGTATTTTAGTAATGACAGTACATTTGAACTCATACGATTAATTGCAAAACATAATTATAAGGTTACACATATAGTCCAAGTGGGAGATTGTTGGATCCTTAATCCAACGTTGGACTTTTATGTGAATAATTATGGGTTGCAAACTGTCAAATAAGGTTAAGTCCATTTACAGTGATCAAATATGGTTTGGACTTGATGTATCTAATAGGATGTGGGCCTTTAATGTGTAGAGACTTAAGTGCTCCTATTTTTATGATGGACTGAAATAGGGTTCCAAAAGGTAACAGGAATGTTACCTATAAATAGGATTATGATCCTCATGTCACACGTATCATTCTATTTGTCGTATTTTCCAGTACCACAAAATATAGCTCTTCCCTGATATCCCATCGTTAGGAAAGATACCAGAGAGAAATTAAAGGATTCTCTTAAGGAACGGTAAATACGTGTTGACCTGGAAAACCGCTCTAAAATCTTCAAGGATTCAAGTGCCAGTTTGTCAACATGACTACAGGTACGCTTCCACATTTATATTACAGTTATATTCAAATATTTGATATTGGGATCCTGAAAATCTTACATTCAGCACCACGTTTGTCGTTGAATCTCTGGAGATGAGTTGATTTCCTCACCGCTTTTTCGTTCAGCAAAACTTGTTTTTGGTGTGGTTGCTGCATCCTCCATCGGATACCCTTTGTTTGTGCAATTAGAATTTCGCCTTTTTTGCTGCAATTCTTCTACTTCTGAGGAAAGCAGCACATGAAAAAGAAGGGGTGAACACTTTTTTTGAAAACACGTTTTTTGTTAAAACACTTTTTTTGAACGGGCGCTAAAACACTTTTTTCGAAAACTTGAATTATTTTGTTATGGGTAAAAAACAAAAAAGTCCCCTGTGATAAACCTAATACACAGAAAAGCCCCCCATGGTTTCAAAATATACAACACGACCCCTCATGCTTTGAACTAAATTGTAAAGGTGACGGAATCCGTTAAACTTAACGGAAATGGTCAAAATGACCAAAATACCCTGATATAATTCAACAAAAAAACAGCTCAAAAAATCATTTATTTTATTTTCTAAGTAGAGAGAATTGAGAGTTAAGGGGTAGAATAGGTATATTTGATAAAAATTAGGTATAAAAAATTTTTTTTAGGTTCCAATATGTCATTTCCGTTAAGTTTAACGGATTCCGTCACCTTTACAATTTAGTTCAAAGTATGAGGGGTCGTGTTGTATATTTTGAAACCATGGGGGGCTTTTCTGTGTATTAGGTTTATCACAGGGGGCTTTTTTGTTTTTAACCCTTTTGTTATTCGTTCCAAAATCCGACAGTAGCATTTTTTGCTCTCGGCAAATTAAGAAATCCTTCACCTCCCAACTTAGATTGTTTAACGGAGATGAACTGATGGAGCTGGTCAAATTTGCAGCATTTTGTTTTTCTTTTTTTTTTTTGGTCTCAAATGATGTTGTTGGTAAATCCAATTAAAACGCCATCATTTTGTTAAATTGCTCGAAATGGCACTTGCAAGACCCCGTGCGCTCTTACTTCCCGCTTAAGTTGCATGAAGACTAGCGGAGGTCATTTAATTAGGAGTGCAATTGGGCTTTTTGAGTCTAAGTTTTAGCAAGCTCAAGTTCGGCTCACAAATTATATGGGTTTTTGGGTTTCAGGCTAATAATATTAAAAGGTTCAATCTCTTTTCGCACTGTTATATGAGTTTTGGGTTCAAATTGGATTTGATCCAAACTCATAATTAAATACATAATTATATATGATATATATTTTATAGGGATAATTCATAAATCTCCCCTGCAGTTTAGGACAATTTCACTGAACTTCTTTAACATTTCAAAAATTATACTTACATCCCTTGATTTCACAATTTTTGTAACTAAAACTTAGACTTGACCAAAAATTTAAATGAACACTCTAAAATGCCCTAAGTTTATAAAGTTTATATTACTTTTCAAAATAATTATACAATATTTAGAACAAATATAAAGAAGAAGTATCACGTCTTCAATACCTATATTTATTATTTAATAAACAATTATTACAATAGTTTTTATCTCGTTGATAGACTACTGTCATGGTGCTTTGTTGGGGATATGTATTCTTTTTAAGTTGGAGAAGAAAGTATTGTGATAATTCTTTTAGACTCTCTCAATTTTAAAATTGTTGGAAAAGTTACTAGTTTACTAGTAGTTTTGGATAGTTTCTTTTTAAGTTATTCTTGCAAATGGAACTTAATAGCTAAAATGGATACAATTTTCATTGATTTACAAAATCAGAAACTTAGTTCATTAATTTATCATATGAATATACAAACTCACTTTTATTGTCCTCCGCATTTGGAAACTTTCCTAAATTAATTTTACTCTTACCAAAATATTAATACTTAAACCTATCTTAACAAGTATACCATATAAACAATTGTTTTGGAATATTAAATCTAGTTCAGAGATTTAATATTCTATGCATTAACCAAAAGTTGGATAAATTTTCAAACATTTGGAATTTTGGAAAGGAATTTTGGAAAGGCACTTGGGAAAAACAAAAATAGTGAAAAAAAAATCTCAAGAGTTGGGTTCAAACAACATCAAGTGTAAGAGCATCTTGGCACCTTTATTTTTTTTCTTATTTTGGTAGAACTTAGTACTTTAATGACAAACCTTGTCATTGTTATAACAAAAATTAATTGATTCTCCAATTTACATACCAAATTATATGAGTTCATCAATAATACCACCAAGAATAAACAAGATGACCATTTTACATTATAAAAACTTTTCATGGGAATATCCCATGTTTTCAACTAGAGCATCTAATTCTAGATCTTATTACTTTCTTAGGAGTGGGGAAATGGTGGGACTCGACAGTAATCTGTTTTTTTTAATAAGCGGAGATGGTTTAAGAGGACATGTGACACCTTTTTTTGGTAAAATTAGTGAAAGAATTTGTAACTTTCATTGCAAAAATGGTAACTTTTTGCAGTGAAGATGTAATTCTCATAAGATATTAAAGCCTACTGTTTTTAGGGCTAAATTTACCAATTTTATGGTCAAATTTATTACTATCTCCTTACCTTACTTTTTCTGGGACTTGGAAACCTGAATAACTGTAACAAAATGATCGCTTAAAGTACTAGTTTAGACTGCGAGGACCGTTTATAACCAATGCTTCTAGTATTTTATCATTAAAATATTCAAAAGTGTGGTGACGATGAGTCACTACAGTATTATCCTATTAAGTTACTGAATTGTTAAATACTAAATTTGATACATTTAAATGTATATCACATCAATTAAAAAGTGAATAATTTATCACTTATTTTTTGGAACAAGTTTTGTCTAAAAATTTTAGGGCCACTTAATTAATTCACATGTTCTAATTTTCATTCTCAAATACATTTGAACATGTTTAGATTTAAATTAATTAAGTTTAAATGTTGAATTGAATTATCAAATACAACTTAAGTTGGTCATTTTTAAAGGCCCACATGCCCTACACGTAACCAATTCCATAAGAATTTTTTAAATTTTCTGTTTTGAGTTCTAGATTGGCAAGAATGAGGGATTAAATTGGTAAAATTTATTGATAACAGACCACATTTGCCAAAACCCTAAAAATACGCACCAAGATGGTCGTTTTCCCAATTTCCTTTCTCTGCGACTTGTTTGCTGGTACATGATTGCATTCACAATAGTACCACCAACACTATTCCTTGGCAACGTAAATACGTAATTGAATTTCGAATGCTCGAGATAGAGAAGCTGCTTGTATCGATGGTTTTATTGCAAGCCATATGTCTTACCAGATTACCATAATCAGGCTAATGAAGATTTTTATGATATTTGGGAGATGTTTCAAGCTGGGGCAAAAACTTTGGCAGGGCAAACATTGTAAACAATAATTGACTTGAGGTAAGCTTTATGTGTATCAGTATAGTGGAAATACAAATCAAAGTTCAATGAAGTTATCTTCTTTTCGGGTGCGTGAGTTGCTCTATTCTTAAATGTAAACATGTAGTTGAGGATCTTGAATTTGAATTCCTGATCAGTAAAATTAGTGTTCTTGATCAGTTAAGCTGCCTAAAACGAAAGGCGATCTGTTCCAGCAAAAGAGAAATCCAAGACAATCCAGGGAAATTGTGTATTTCCAATACCAATTAATACCAATCACTTAGTAGGCCTCTGTCGAATGAGAAGGGTTTCCAATTAGTTGACAGTACTGTATGCTGGGTAGGACAATTGACCCATATACCATAGCCTTTCAGGCTCTCAGTTTGAGTTGTACAAATTTGCATGTTCCTGTCATGTTTTAGTGCAACTGAAACCCTTGTCATATAAAGCTGCTTCAAAATAAATGATCCAATCCATATAGAATTTACTGGCATACTTAAAACAGATCCTAGCACTACCCTTTGGTGCAGTTCGTGCACAGTTACTAAATACATTGTGCATAACTTGAACAGAGAACCCCATAAGCGCAAAATGATCAAAGACAATGAGGCGTGGGAAGACGGAGGCGTGGGAAGACGAAGTCGTGCAAGTAAGAATCAGAAAAAGAAGAAATGATGCAAGGATTTTACTAGTCATCACTGATCAGAGGCTTTCGATGTCGAAGAGACAAAGATTTCATTTACAACTTCATTTATCTCATCAGGCTTGATGGTTCTTCCCTTGAGGAAATTGGAGTACCAGTGTGCTGAGAGCTTTGGGTATCTTTTCAATTGCTTGTCGTCCAAATCAACGTAGTACAGGCCGAAGCTGGTTGTATAGCCGCCTATTGGCTCGAAACCATCTAGCAAAGACCAGAGGAAGTACCCTTTTGTATTTGATCCATTTCTTCCCAACATTTCAAGATTCAAAAAAAAAAAGAGGAGGTCAGAAAAGTCGACATTTAAAATGGTGAGAAAAGTCATTTCAGAAATAATTTCAGTGATACAGTAACCTTATGCATTTAGTCTAAAAAGTTGAGCAGAACATTCCTTGCTGCATGGCTTCGATGACCAATTTTTGGCAGAATAATTTGTGAAATAGTTAATGAAGAAATTGAAATCTCAAAACATGGGGAATATGTAAAATTTAGCTCATACAAATAGCAGTCAACACACAGTTGAAGTGACCCTAATTCAATGTTGCACAGGCTTACTTTATAGCATCAAGCAAGGTCCTGATATATGAATACATATATTTCACCCTTGATGTGTCGTTTAGTGTTCCATTGCGCTCAGTTCCTTTACCTGTCAAAAACAGTCAAGCCACGAGAATCTGAAACTATTTGCAATCATATTGAACAAGAAAAGAGCAAGAGAAATAAGCTAGATAGTTGCAAACATCTGCTGATTATAAATTCATCAGATGAGAATGCATTTGTGGCAGAGCTCAGCCGGCCAAAAAAGTTGCACAAAGTACAAGAGCACCCTAAACTTAATGCTAGAAACTTAGAGAGCTAAAACCATGCATATATATCCACGAAGAGGAACAAATCCAAAAGGAAATGATAATTCTCAAGTAATATATTTTTAGTGGTGGTATAATTAGGTTCGCAGGTTAAGTGATCACTTCATTTCTCTTTTTTGGTGAAAAAACAGATGTAGTACCAATCATGTCTAGCGGAGGTACGCATTTGTCAGAATCAGGTCACTAGTACAGAAACATTTGGAAAATGACTAGAGAAGATGCAGGTTAATGCATCCAAGCAAAGGCAGATATGCGTGAGAGAGAGAGAGAGAGAGAGAGAGATAGAAAGAACCATTTTCATGGATATAAGTAGGCAAATTGGCATATACATTCCTGAGATACTCCAGAATTCCGGATAGACTGGATGATGTATCATCATTCTGTGCCAAACCGGATGGTAATTAACACAGGACCGAAATGAAGAGCAGGATATCTTGAAGTAAAACTGTTAATCCCAACCTGATTATCTGGTGCATCTTCTGGCTCAACTGAAGAAAAACAAAAAGACACAGTAATAAGTAAATTTAATCACAATATCTATAGGGAAACAAAAGTCAACATAGAGATATAGATTTTTGAAAGAAGGAGAAGCACTAAGAATTCTCAGATGAATCCAAGGTTGTAAACTAGTTCTCATAGAACTAATAAACAAGGCTTTGCAAAAGGATTTGATCAGTTGATTCACTCAGCAAAATCAAATCCAGCAAGGAATAAGTACAATGCAAGCTCACAGCACATGTGCGACACATACCCAGAGTGCTTAATCCCATATCAGCAACTATGTCCCTGATATTCACATTAAGGCTGCTAGGACTGTCCTTGACGTAGAGTGTTAAATAATGGTTCAGCCCTATAAAGTCGAATGAGCCCTTAAGTAGCCTAGATTCACGTGGAGTTAGCGCTGGAATCTTTGTGCCAGCATTCTTCTTTATGATGTCAGGATAGTCTCCAAACACCATTGGATGGAGAAACCTGCAGTCAAATTGTGGGTATACGATAAAGCAAGCTCATATTTTACTTAAAGCAGAAAAATGCAGAAAGCATCTTGCTGCTAACAAGAAATGATGAAATGCATAATTAAAGCACTTATCTACCAAAGATTGTCTACTCACCAACCAATGTAAAAATCAATGGCTCTTTGAGTTGCAATTATATCTTCTGTAGCATTAGAATATGGAGAAAACCAAGGAGCGTAGATGTTTAGTCCCACAAAACCATGTTGAGTCGCCTGATATAGAGGTTCAACATCTGTTAATTGACTTACTTCACCTGATATGTTCCCAAATATGAAGATAAAAAAAAAACCACTTAAAAGAATTCTAAACAATAGCATCAATGTCCTATTGTCTTATTCTTCCTTGGCAGATGCAAGGTGGGAACTCAATGATCAAACTGCATGATACTACACACATTAGTGGGAGTGGCAGAAGGTGCTTTATTACTGAATTGCCTTTCCATTTTCAGACCTATTAAGCTGCCCATTTTCCAATCCCGACAGGTGATCTGAAGCGTATTTGGTCTCTATTCCAAGCTATTTTTCTATTCTTCCAGCTAAACCAAGTCCCAGGAGCACTTGCAACCAATCGTTTTTTTTTTCCCTATGAGACAAATGTAAACTGACAGAATGTTGATAATTTACCTCAGAGTAAATTGTGATTTCCTTGATTAAAATCGAAGAGGTGACAGATGAGTTTAAGGACAGAATTCTTTCAATGTAAATGACTACACCAGAGCCAGCACATAGCTGAATGACTCCAATTAGCAAGTAGACAAGCATCTAAATATCTGCTTGGACACTTAAAGCCACAAGTATATACAATAAGTGGCAAAAATACGCTTACGTAAAAGATGCTTGTCTAAGTGATAATGAAACTGTGACACTTAAAGTACAAGAGCGCATTCCAGGTGCATCACTGGTTAGCATTAATTTAAATTCACAATGCTACAGAGTATCAATAATGTAGTAGCTTAACAAGGTTGGGATAACACAGTGTTCTGGACAAGATCCACCACATTTCCATCCCTATCTCTATAAAAGTGAATCGGAAGATTAACCTACTCTGTAAATTCATCTCTAGTATTTTCCAGTTAACACCACTAACTAATAATAGTTTCCATCTATGATTACTTATTAATCACAGTGCCACCTCTGTACATGCAGAGATGTATATGGTTGGACATGGACTATGAGTTTATCGAAAACGATAGTCCATTAGGATCAATGTGACAAAAATCATATTTCAATCGCAGTTGTAGAGCTTTCAAGATACTGATTGCTGTTTATGTGAAAAAAATTATGAAATAGGATATTATAGTAATACCTTATGCTTTTTGTAGTATAGCTTCACAGCAGATGAATGTGCCAGCAACATGTTGTGACCAGCAATATATGGCTCAGTTATGGAATTACCCTTGGAGCAGTTCAGTCCAAATGGAAAAGAGCAGCGCCCTGGGGGTGAGATTCCATTATCATAACCACCCATGGCAAATACATTACCCTCATTTATGGTAGTCCAATACAGAACCCTGTCTCCAAATTCCTTGAAGCACACATCAGCATAGGCGGTAAAGTCGTTCCTGAAATAATAAACAAATAAGTGTTTAGATCTGATACCATAAATAAGCATCTATGCTTTACAATATAAATCATATATAAAACAAGCTTAAATGTGAATGGATCAAAGTACAAATATTAAATACTTACACTATCTTCCGACTGAGCCATCCCCCATATTCATCTTCAAGAACTTGAGGGGTATCAAAGTGAAAAAGCGTGACATGTGGCTGAATTCCTATGCGTTGGTCCAACAGTAAAGTCGCATTAAGATGGAAAGAAATTTGAATAGATTGTACAGCATTTTGGAAGTTTATCTCCATGTTCTTGGGAAGATAAAGATTTGTCAATATGATGTCATTATCCATGAGCGGATTCCCTAGAAGTGCTTAATCATTGTACAGGATAAGCTTACCATGCATTAGGAGTTCATTAATAAGATTGTTGTAATATTCTAAACCTTTGGGGTTGACACGGCCTCTTCCATCTGAAAAGAGAAATTATAAAACAAGGTATCAGAAGAAAGAAATAAAGTGTGCAGTGGTCTTGTATAGGTAGTACAGTAGAACTCAACATACCAGGAATAAGTCTTGACCAGGAAATAGAGAATCTGTAAGCCTCCAGACCTGTGTCTACCATGTGTTGAACATCTTCCTGAAACAGATATATTCCTAAAGTGAACTGCATCCTTATGTTAACAAGATAATGAATGATTTTATCACTTAATATCCACAAAAATTTTTATACCATTAAGAAGATTCAAGTAGCAGGCTACTGAGATCCACGTAACTAACAATGTAACACCTTTCAACCAGCAAATACATTTAAGTACCAGTCTAACGGGGCAGAATTCGGTAATACTGCAGGATGTTCGATATACATATGGATGGAATCAGGAATAGCCGAGGGTGAATTCTTAGTTTGCGAGCTCACTGAGAGCCAAGACAAGGAGGAAATCATGCAAATATTGAAAATACTTCATGCAAGATGGTTCGGCAGCAGGCTCGCGGCACAGCCTTTATGGTGTCTGATGTAGTTTCCTTTCATCCGACTGCAACTACTGACTTGAACAGTCAACACTTAGACTATAGTAATAAAAATTCTAAACATTTTCCATCTTTTAGCCGCAAAAATCCTTATGTTTAAGCACAAAACAAATTAGATGAAAGGATCATGCGAGCATCAAAGAACAGTTTTTTCTTCAACAACAATGCTTCTGCAAATTTCGATGCAGAAAAATCATGCAAAGCTTCAAACAAAACTAGTGAACCTATCACCCCAAATACCCCTTAACACTGAACACTTCAAATGAAACCAGGGTTATTGATTATAAACACAAATCTCAGCAGATCAGAACTTGCGGCCAAACAAAGACAACCAAACAGCAACTGAAGTAGATAAAGTTTCAAAGCCGCAAGTCTGAACCAGCAAACTAGGAGTTCATGCAAAGAAACATTAAATTAGAGCTCGCATTTGCGGAATGCGAGCTCAATAAGTAGAGCTCGCATTTCGCGAATGCGAGCTCTATTCTAACCTCGCATCCCTGAAATGCGAGCTCTACTGAGCTCGCATTTCACGAATGCGAAGATCCCCCAAACGGAATCCATTACCAAAATCACCTCTTTTGTAGAATTTTTTTAAAATTCATCACAAAATTAGAAATTTCTCGAATAGCCGAGGCATGAACATTTAGTGTGATAATAATGATGATAATGGTAGCAGGTTGTTTTGTTTTGCTTAACGAGTTTGTCTTTGGTTGAATAGAGCAACGTCCAGCTATGCTGCTGCTCACTGTTGCATTGCTTCTTAGTAAAACAACTATATAATGCCCTAAAAGAATTGTTATCAGAAAAGAGAACAGGTTGCATTTGTAATTGTACGTACAAACTACAAAGTTGACATTCAGATGCTTCATCTGCTTGGGATAATAGTGAATATAAAAGGACACTGTTCACCAACCAAGTCACAAAGTTGAGAACTACTTTAGATTCCTTTGTTCAGCTTTGGTAGGAAGAGGTGGAAAGAAGAGAGATAAGAATTTGATTCAATATCTGATATTATCAGCAATTAATTTTGGTGTATATGAAGCATAAAAGTATATCTCATTTTTTCTGGTTTTAAGTGTAACAATCTGCTGCCAATTAAAAAGTTTAAATAGCTTAACTTAAAGCTTCTATGCTCAAATATTAACCATTAGAAAAACGGATTTCATAGAAGACCAATTACTTTCCACTACTATAAAAAATCAAAAGATGGGCAGGCTAACAAACATCTAATCATCAACTAAGTCTCATATTTGGGGGATCAGATGCCACAGCCATTGGTCTTTCCAACTGCTCAGGACAATGTAGAAACTAACACAACAAAGGAAGTCGATACTAAGAAAACAAGTAAAGATACTAACTATAAACATGTACACCTGCACAATTCACCCATGTGTCTCTCAGCAATAGAATATTTTCAATCTCCACCTCACATAATTCATTTTAGGAGATAATTTCCACTAATTGTCAGCAGAGCTATTTAGGAACACCATTAGATGAAGTTAGATTTGCTATTGAAGTTCCAATGCCACCACTAGGCCAGAAAGCCTAAAACATGACTGAAATGTTTACCTTGTATTTGTGATACTGATCACAAGCTATGTCTCCGGAGGCTCCATGAGAAAGCCCTGAACATTTTATTGGTGATTAAAGCCTAAGTTACAAATTAACAAAACAATAAATAAACTTTAAAAAATACAAAATTTGAGTTTTTCTGATTAACTTCTGCCAACTCGTCTCAGTATACCTAATTTTCGTCCAACTCACCATTTGAAGCCCAGTCATTTCTCTTAACACTTAATTTTTTTCTTTTTCAAAAAAGCTAACACCTAAAACCTATGACTATTGGTACCCAATAGTCATACCCAAAAAATTTATTTTTCGACAAACTTACCCTTATTGGCATAAACGAAGGTATCCCAAATGCTAGGCGTCCTTCCATCTTCACGGGCAGCCCCCTCTACCTATACATATGCATATGATTATCATGTTACCGTATTCATGTTATTCATTATACACTATAACTACTAATCCTGTTCCAGAAAAAGAACTAGGTGTGAAGGAATTAAATCAAATGAAACGGAGAAACCACTGACTTGAAATGCTGAACTGCCGGCACCAAAGATAAAGTCAACTGGGAAGTCTGATCTTGTAAAATTCTCCACTCTGGCTATTGCCATTACAGCCAGAAGTTGCAACAGCATTAGCAACATTAGCAGTATAATCAGAGGAGCAGAAGAATCCATAAGACTCCTCTGTTTCTGTTTCCACATGGTGTCTAAGTTTACACTCCACAGACCTAGTATGGAGGAGTTGTTACCTTGTCAACTCTCTGGTTTCTAAGAACTGAAGGAAAATATTTTAGTTGCACAAGCTCCCGGATCTGCATGGACACCAAGGAAACACAGTTCCTGTGCTCAGCTGCCCACTTAAATAGTTAAATTTTTGGAGATTTAACAAATTGGACGTGCCGCAAATTTTGAAGCTCTTTTTTTTTTTTTTTATGACAACTCAATAGTATGGGTGGGTTTAACTTTAATCACCGTTATGAGTCAAGATATTTGCCTCGAAATTCTATGTCATGTATAGAAATTTACACATGATTTTTTTGTAAGAAATTATTTCATTTTTATCAAGTAAATCAATTTGTGCTAGTTCAAATTTTAAATCTCTAAAACTGACGTAATATATAGTTGTTCTGCGGTGTGCCCCTTACTGCCCTTAGGGTGCATGATGGGGTAGGTAGTGCTTTGCCAACAAAAGTTTAAAATTTCTGACACGTAATTTGTAAGCAAAATACATTATCTCAATGTGGTTTCATCTGCGGTGGAAGCTGAGTCATCTGTCCATGGTGGGAAGAACAAAGGAAATGAGGACAACACATCACTGGAGCTAAACAAAGGGACAACATGAAAAAGAGATACCGGAGACCGGATAGAACAATGTGCCAATAATAATCAAAAAATAAGAGTGCATTTTGCTCGGAAGACAAATTGCAAAATCCACCTGTTGCCTAGCTGATCCCAGTTGTTGTCCGAGTTCAAATGTATGTTCATCTCCACTCCTCACCCGAGCTGCGCTGACCTATTAAAATTTACTTGTCTGAGACCATTTTTTAAATATTGCCTCCATACTCACTCCTGATCACCAATTTGGGAAATTTATTCAATATGCCTTTTGTTTTACACAAAAGAGTATTTAAATTTTTTTATTATTATTTCAAGTTACGGGGTGGTACTTATCCATTATAAATAAATTTTTCAAAATTAACGATTATGTATATCCAATAATGGAGTTCAATTATTTCTCAATCTATGCAATATTCAATAGAAGATTTTGGGGGACTAGTAGTTGCCGCTAGAGCTGTTAATCGAGCCGAGTCGAGCTGAGTATTTGGTTGCCGAGCTCGACTCGAGCTCATTAGGAAAACAAGCTTTAAAATGTGTTCGAACTCGGCTCGTTAAATGTACATGTGGCTCGAGTTTGACTCGTTTATCATAAACGAGTCGAGCTTTACGAGCTTGAGCTCGAGCTCGTGCAAATTAACCTTAATAAAAACCTATAATTTTTAATTTTTATAATTTTGATTTCTAAAATGATAAATATGCCCTTCATTAACGAACTCTAACGAGCTATTTGAGTATCAAACGAGCCACTTGAGTATCAAACGAGCCGAGCTTACTCGGCTCGTTAACTAAACGAGCATGTTTCGAGCTCGAGCCTTACCGAGCCGAGCTCTAACGAGCTTTCGAGCTACTCGATTGACTTAACAGCTCTAGTTACCGCCTTCTCAAATGAAAATTTGGAGTTTGGTAGTTGCGGGTTAGATCGAAATTTTTTTCTTTAAATGTTGACGCCTTTAGATTGAAAATTCGGACTCTAAACTGAAAATTTCGAATTTAAATGATAGCGCCTTTAAATTAAAACTTTGTATTCTAAATTCTAGAGCCTTAGGATTGTTTGACTTATCATCAGCATATGTATATATACACACACACTTGCTTATATATACATGTAAGTTTATCCTACTCTCGCATGACATTTTGTATATAAATCACATAATCTTAGAGAAATGGAAAATGAAATGAGAGAAGTAATTCATGAAGCCAAAAAGTTATTAATTGCATCAGGATTTCCAGATTCCCTCGACTAGGAAGACACGGTATATGAATAACTGACGAAAGCAATAAGTTGTTAGTATTATGAATAAATATTTAATTAGAAATTGGATGAAAATTAGATTTTGCTTATGCATGTAAGAGTTAAGTCCGTACATTTAAAAAAATTTAATAGGAAAGAGGTAGGATTTAAGAAATAGTGGGTGGGCAGAGGAATTTGAATCTAAGATCTGTAATTCTTGGGTCTCAACTTTATGGTCCTTATCTGCCTATTATGCATTTTATGATAAATTATCATACATGAACTACCATCTGATCTAAAAAGGAAAAAAAAAAAAAAAAAAGGTTCCCGTATATTGTTTAAACATAAGTAATAATATTTTATTAAAATAAAAAATTAAAGACATATTATTTTAGTAAATAAATTTTTTATCCAAATCAAAAAGAAAAGACCCAATGAAAATTTGTACCATAATATAAATGGTAATTGTGGCGAGTTTCAGTTGATGAAATATTACAAGAGTTAAAATGGATTTGTGTATTAACATGAGAAATCATTTACACAACAATTGAAAAGGTTTCTTATTTTTCAAAATAAGAAGAAAAAAAGAGAAGGGGAAAAGTAAAAGAAAACAAAGTAACAATAAATGTGTCTAACAAATTTTAAAAATACTTAGTGGATTTACTTAACCCCATGAATAGTTGAGTTTTAATATGCATTTAGATTTAAATGAGTCATTCGAATCCACTGACTCAAAACTCACTGAGATTAGAATTCAATTTAAATTTTGAACATGTGATACATGACATGTAATCTAAATTTGAATTTAATTTGAAAATTTGTACATGTGATGCATCCACGCGACTAGTATATCTATTATTAGCAGAGGAAAGATTTGACCATTTCTATACTATCTATATAAATTATAAAGTCAAAGGATGGAAGCATTATCGTGTCGTGTCAACACACATTTAATATTTTCTAAACTTTCATTTATATCCTTAGAGTATTTAATTATTTTCTCTCAAATACTAGGGATGTAATCGAGTCAAGTCAAGGTCGAGTATTGCTATACTCGAGCGCAACTCGACTCATATGTACCTAGGCTCGAGCTTGACCGAGTCCAAATAATCGATACTCGAGACTTGACTCAATGAACTCCCTTTAAACTCGAGACTCGACTCGATAAGGCTCGACTTTTATGCAAGCCTTATCAAGTCGAGTCTAATCAAGCTTTTTGACTTGACTTAAAAAATGTACACTTGTAAATTCAGTATAAATTATACCCATAAAGGTCATTTCATAATTATAATACATATATATTATTTAAATTATATATATTAATTTAATATATCCGACTCAACTAGCTACTCGTCGAGCCACAAGCTGCAGATTCCTGACTCGAACTCGACTCGAAAGTATATTCGAGTGGCTCGAGACTGTGCTCGAACTCGATTTGACCGAGTTCAAGCCAAGTCGTTGACCGAGTTACTCGCATGGCTCGGCTCGCTTACATCCCTATTCAAGGGTGGCTTTGTTAATTAGTTGGTTACATACCCTTCTATTTTCTATTTTTAAATAAGAACTTAATTTATGTTAGTAATTATCCAATTGAAATCAAGTACCAAATAACAAAACACTATATAAAATTACCATATCATAAATATCCATTACAGAAACTAATTTTTATAAGAGTAAATCTTATATACACTGATCTTTAAAATGACCTTTAAAATTTTCACAAATGACCTTTAAAACCTCTATAAATTAGTACTCGATGAGTTAATAACTTCTATTAAATAATAAGTTTTTGATTTTGACTTGGTTAACGAGTTAAATTAATAATTTTGATAAAATAGTAAAATAATAATTTTTTGAAAATCCTATATAACCGTTTGATTCTATTCATATCATAAATTAATAATGACTCTTACTGTCCTGTTTGGGACATTCTTTATTCATTTGACTACCCAACCCAATTTATACTAGTATTTGCCGTTAGCCCCTTAAGATGAGCAAGCAACGATATCTAGACAAATGTCAATTACAATCTTGTGTTCAAATTAATATACATATCCAAACAAATACACTTGACGATAAAGTAAGAAGGTGAGACCCATTTAAAACACAGCCATTGTTTAGAGTAGTTACAGTAGTTATATTGGCAAAATGTGATTAAGTAGTCAAAGCAAAAATTAGTTTTTCTTTAAGGATAAAATAAAAAATTTTAAAAATGACATAAAAAAATTTACACTAACTGCGATCTCTCTAACTTTATATGTTGAATAGATAGTAACTTTTTAATTAGAATCAAAATTATAGATGATTTATTAGAAACATAATTAACACAGTACTTCAAGAAACTAGAATCATGACATAATTGACCAAGTAGATTTTAATTTAAATTTAGAAATTAGATAAGTAATCTTATATGTAACATGGTGACTTTTAAATTAATATCGAATTTGTAGATGAGTAATCATAAAGTTAATTAACATAGTACTTCAAGAAACTAGAATTGGGATTGTAGATAAAATAATCATAAATTTTAGAAGAAAATACTCTCCTCTTTGAATAATAAAAAATTTAGAGTGGCAAGTATTAATCTCTTTTTCCTTGGTAATTTTATTAATATTGAAAAATATATATAAAGATTAAAAGGGGGGAGAGGGAGTGAGAGAGAGAGAGAGAGAGGTCAATTTTTTTTCAAAAAATAAAAATAAGAAAGAATTAAGTATTTTTATTATTTTAAAATCATTTTATTTTTCTGTTTATCACTCAATTCTAATCCTAATACCGACAACTTTAAAGTAATACGATAATGTTAGAATCTTCTTTATTTTCTTTCTTTGCATATTAGCTCATTTAATCAGACTAAGAAACGACAAAATTGGGAACTGCAAATTGAACCCAAATTCCATCCCAAATCCGTCATTCAAATCTGCGGAGCAGCAACATCCATCAAGAAGAGGTACAAATTGGAGGGCAGGTCTGCAATTTTCTTTCATCCTACGGCCTCGGAAGCTCTTGCCAAAAATTTGAAGCGCCGAAAAGCTGCAAAACGGAGACCATTATGTTGATGGTACATGTATCATTCGGTGAATGAGGTAAGTTTTCTGATGCTTTTGTCCGGAGCTGAAAGAAGATGGCTTGGAGCCCGTAGTTATCTCCAAATGTTATTTTGATTTTTTCTTTTTCTGGTGAAAAAATTACCCATAGCAATGTATTTATAGAGGAATGACAGTGTTTTCCTATGGCTCATAGCAAAAATCCTATGGTTCATATTGAAAAAATCATTTAATACGTCTTTCATATTTTATAAAATAATTTTTTTCGTTTCTCATTTTTTAAAATATAATTTTACGTCCCTTACAAATTAACATGATCAAATTTGGTCCCTACCTAGATTTTCGACTAGTTTTTTTTTTTATCGAAATCCACTATATGCCTAACATATGATCATTTTTCAGGGGCAATATTATTAAATTAAATTTTACATAATTCAATCTATAGTCCTTCACATTTCATAAAATAAATTATTTTGTTCCTCATATTTCACAAAATAAAATTTTTCATCCTTCATTAACTATGTGTTCGAATAGTTTATTTTTTTAAACCCATGTACATATCTATTTGATTTCACGTGAACAGTACAAATAGCATGTAATATATTTTTATTTGATTTCACCTAAATAACCTAACTGTATTTATACACATGCTATTTAATAGATATATACGTGGGTTTAAAACTAACAATTTTATTTTAAACCCCCCACATATATATCTATTTGATTTCACCATGTGAACCTATTCAATATTTGTGACCTTTTCTTTTTTGGTAATAATTCATTTATTGAGTTGTATGATAAGGTTACCTAACTCGAATTCAATAGTCATGCTAACAAATTGTAATTTAAATCTAAAGTTTCTACTCGCCACCTTTAAGACCAATAATTAAATTACTTGCCTTGTGATTGTTTTAAAATTTGAAAGTGCTAAACACTTACTTCTTTTTGTCATACTTTTCCTTTGTTTATTTTTTCTGTCCAAATTTAATTAGATATAAATACTCAATAATGTTTAGGATTAAATGTTTTCTTTGTTTACAATTTTTGAGTAAAAGAAAATGAATATGAGTGAAAATCTAACACTTCTTTTTAAACTCATATATACATCTATTTGATTTCGCCTAAACAGGTAAAATCAAATAGAGATATATTACATGCTATTCATATTGTTTAGGTAAAATCATAGATATATACGTGGGTTTAAAAAAGAAAGCTATTCATACATATGATTAATTAGGGATGAAAAAATTTATTTTGTAAAATGTGAGAGGCGAAAAAATACAATTTGTGAGATATTAGTGACGAAAAAATTTATTTTTTAAAAATATGAGAGATGAAAAAATTCATTTTATAAAATGTGAGAGACTATGGATCGGATTGTGTAAATTTTGATTTGATAATTTTGCCCTTATAAAATAATCACGTGCAATACACATGGTGGATTCCGACTAAAAACTAGTCGGAAACCTAAGTAGAGACCAAATTTAACCAATGTAAATTTGTAAGGGACGTAAAATAACACTTTTAAAAGTGAGGGACGAAAAAAATTATTTTACAAAATGTGAAGGATATTTTGAATGATTTTTCTGTTCATATTTACACCCCATCCAGTGTATTTACAGCGCAATTGTCCCCTCTATTCTTAGAGCCCGTATTTTCCTATGAACCAACTTACAAATGGGTCTTTGTTTTACATTTTTTATATTTTTTTGAAGAAGAAGCCGGTTTGTTTTTGTTTCTGTGTTGGCCGATCAAAACTAGAGACTATGATGGTGACGAAATAGTGAAACTTTTACTTTACCTTTTTTTTTTTTTTTTTAGCTTCTAATGTTGCAAAGTATATTAGTTTGTCTAAGTTGAGAAGATTGACCCATCTGCTAATCCGAGAAGATCTACCATATAATTAAACAAATACAGGCATTTTAGCAGAATTTTCAGTTTTTAGCCTTGCAATCAACTCTTATAGCAAAGTAAGAGATCACAGTTTGCAGTGTTCTAAATTGTTGTGATTTGTTCAGTCACTGGTATAATGAGGAAGACATTAAGCATCTAGTCCCACTAGCAGTTTTTGTCGAAAACCAATAAATAGTTCTAGAATGTAGAATATTAATAGCAAGACCAGAGTCAATTTTTTGAATTTTCAAATGGATCCGAAAAGGAATTACACAATGTAATTCAATGGTTTAACATTCTCCTCTATCTTGCAAAGCTATTTTTTCTTGGAAATTATTTTAATCAATTAGTAGTAACCTACTTTTAGAATACTTATTCAAATAAACTGACATTGGCTCCAATTGTAACTCTCATCCAGACACCACACGTCATTGAAGTGTCCTTTATATTTAGAACCACAAGCTTTTAAACAGTCCAACTCTCACTTTGCTGACTTCTCATTGTACCCATTAGTTCCTTATGAGTTGTTACTGGAGCATTTAGGGAATATTAACTTAAAGTAGCTTTCAAAATTCATGTGCTTGGATTAGTTGATAGGGAGTTTTAGCTCATTTATGGGGGAGACTGTCAAAATTTTTTCAAAAAAAGTACTAAATTGTTTAAAATGTTTTGACAAATTCATGTTGTGATTTATTTTTTTTTTATTTTTTTTTGGCTCGTCATTAACTCTGTCATGTTCATATAGGTGAGCACAAAGTTGGTGACACAAGTTTATCACTTGAAGAGACTTTGATTGGTACCAGTAGGATCAAATCAAATCCACAGAAGTGTATCTTTGAAATTTGAGACTAGTTATTAGACAAGTTTATAAGTTTACAACTTTAATAAGGTTACCTTCTGATGAGGGACCACCAAGGCTCCAAGTTGCGGATTCAAATGGCTCGAGTGAGGCCTTATATGCACCAACAATGAACCTTGGGCCAATGACTTGAGCAAGAGCAAGGAAGCTGCGAGAGTCATTTCAAGCATTCCTACAAGTAATTCACTCTCGCATAGGACGGATTCAAGAAACTCATCACACATTGGTGAATCTGATCCAAGCCAATGAGGAGATCACGGGTCCATAAGAGCAACATGGATAGCTTGCTAATTTTACTTGCTTTTGAAGTTAGTTAGTCGAATGGAAATAAGGTCGAATTAGCTCATGTTGAGCACTTAACTGATCAGTTATAGCCGTGAGGGGAGCTAGTAATTTAGGGTTTATTTTGAGTTAGTGAGGTTTTTCCAAGATAAGTTAGGAATAGAATTTGTGAAGCCTATAAATAAGGCTTGGCCGATTGTCACTTGACATCAAGTTATTATTATTATTTCAGAAATAAGGAGCGAGTTCTCTTAGTTTTGAATATCCTTTGAATATCTTAGATTGTTTCTAAGTATTCTACGTGGTTTATCAAGTAAGAATCACACTTGTTTGTGGCATCATTCTATCAAACACCACAGGTTCCTTTAATCACTTCTTGAGGGTTAAGAATCACTCTTAGTTCTCATCCAAGGGATTCTAAAGGGGTTTAGGGTTCCGCATATCCAAACCTTGGAGTCGCTTGTCTAGATCCTTCTTGTTGGAATACGAGCTCGCTAATCGTGATTGGGTCATATCATCCGGTAATCAGAGCTAGTTAACAACTGCCAAGTTATATCTTTCTTTTCTTTTGTTCGAGTCATATACTTTTGTTTCCAAGTCAGATTCGTGCATAAAAAAAAAATACATTGAGTCTCTAGTCTATTTATCTAGTTTCCTTACTGTCCGAATTCTAATTCTTGTTGCTGCTGTGTTTTCTTTACCTTAATTGTGTCTTGATTGTCTTGCCTTGAGTCTTGAAGCTGATCAAGTCAAAATATATAAATCTGGTCGCTACTTGTTCTTGAAATCTGAAGTTGGAATACGAGTTCGCCAATCATGGTTGGGTTCATATCACCTTCCTTTAGATTTATGATATTTGTCCAGATTTATGATATTTGTCCAACTATATGAACAAGTTCATTTGACTTGAACAAATAGGATTTATTTGGCTAATTGATTAGAATATAGGTGTAAAAAGAAAATGTCAGACACTTGCGGGTCTGACACAGCCCGGCACCTGACAACAAAATTTTTTTTTATAAAAGACACAGGGTGCCGGGCTGTATGACAAAGGTCTTTTTTTAAAAAATATGTCAGGTGCTGGGCTTTGTCAGCCGGGCACCTGACAAAGGCTTTTTTAAAAAAAATGGGTTGACCCATTTTACTACAGAAAAACATGCTGCTATAACAAGGATAAAACATGCCCGGCACCTGACCCATTTTACTAAAGAACAGCATGCTGCTATAACAAGGATATAATAATTAGAAAAACATCCATAAAATCATTTCCCAAATGCAAAAGCCAGAAACTTTCTTCTAATTTACCAGGCTGCATATTCCAACTCTAATACTTATGCCAACTTTGGACAAAATAAGCAGTAAAATGCAGACACAGATACTTAAATTCTAAAATCCGTCTATTTGAGATATATCTATTTATAGATAACAAAACATGGATATGGGCTATGCTTAACTTCCCATAAAATAAATAAAAACTAAATAAATTTGATTACCTCTGCAGGTAGCAGTAATTCTACAGCCAAATTTGATGGGCGCTAAGCTCTTCAATAAATTCATCTCAACCGAGGCCTTTTCAGTTACCCATTGTGTTAAACCTGAATACTTGAGTGAAGACCCACCTCAAAACTGTTTGGATTTTCCAGAATTAACAAGATTCAAACCCGTGAAAATTATTTCAATAAGATGAAACAATAAGATAACACGGTACATGCTTAGTTGAATTAGTTTAGTAATAGAATTAGTATAAGTAATTTAATTAGTTGTTTAAATTTGTTTAATGGATAGATTTAAAGAGACTAATTAAATGAATGTAGATGTAATTTATGCAGTATTGAATTATGATTATGAAAACTTGTTAATTAGTTCGGGTCATTTAAGTAATTGAAAGAATTGACATATTTAATAAATTGAATACATAAAATTGATGTATTTAGCATAACTTAATTAACGATATTAGTGTTATTAGTTTAATACAATTAACTTTATTATGCAAATTAGTTGATAATTAGTTTATGTTATTTAGTGTATGATTAGTTTAATTAATTGTGGAATTAATTAATTTAAAGAGGTTCGATTAAATGAATTTAGATATATATGGCAAGGTTAATGAATTGAATGAATTAATTAATCGAATGAATTTTTGTATTGAGTTTCGATTAAGATAGCCAATTAGTGGGGGCAATTTAAGTATTTGAAATAATACCCATGCTAATAAAATAAATACATAAAATTAATGTAATTAGCATAGCTTAATTTCGAAACTAGTGATATTAGTTTAATGTAATTCACTTTATTTGTTAAGTTAGTTGATAATTAGTTTATGTTATTTAGTATATGATTAGTTTAATTAGCCAATAGGATATATTAGTTTAGGTAATTGAATGAATTAATTTTAAGAGATTTGATTAAATGAATTTAGATGTATTTGGCGAAGTTAATTAATTCAATGGATTAATTGAACGAATTTGTGCAATTGAGTTTTGATTAAGCTAGCCATTTAGTCGGGGCATTTTAAATATTTGAAATAATACCCATGCTAATAAAATAAATACATAAAATTAATGTAATTAGCATAGCTTAATTTCAAAACTAGTGATATTGTTTAATGCAATTCACTTTTTTTGTTAAGATAGTTGATAATTAGTTTACGTTATGTAGTATACAATTATTTTAATTAGTTTAGTGGATTAATTAGTTTAATTAATTGAATGAATTAATTTTAAGAGGTCTGATTAAATGAATTTAGATGTATTTGGCGAGGTTAATTAATTGAATGGATTAATTGAACGAATTTGTGCAATTGAGTTTTGATTAAGCTAGCCATTTAGTCAGGGCAATTTAAATATTTGAAATAATACCCATGCTAATAAAATAAATACATAAAATTTATGTAATTAGCATAGCTTAATTTCGAAACTAGTGATATTAGTTTAATGCAATTCACTTTATTTGTTAAGATAGTTGATAATTAGTTTACGTTATGTAGTATACAATTATTTTAATTAGTTTAGTGGATTAATTAGTTTAATTAATTGAATGAATTAATTTTAAGAGGTCTGATTAAATGAATTTAGATGTATTTGGCGAGGTTAATTAATTGAATGGATTAATTGAACGAATTTGTGCAATTGAGTTTTGATTAAGATAGCCATTTAGTCGGGGCAATTTAAGTATTTGAAATAATATCCATGCTAATAAAATAAATACATAAAATTAATGTAAATTTGCATAGCTTAATTTCAAAACTAGTGATATTAGTTTAAAGCAATTCACTTTATTTGTTAAGATAGTTGATAATTAGTTTACGTTTTTTAGTATACAATTATTTTAATTATTTTAGTGGATTAATTAGTTTAATTAATTGAATGAATTAATTTAAAGAGGTTTAATTAAATGTATTGAATTAAGGTGTTGGGCTGACCCAGTCCGGCACCTGACATCTTCTTTAAAAAAAAAGGCATCTGTCAGGTGCCAGGCTGACCCAGCCCGGCACCTGACATCTTTTTTTAAAAAAGGGAATCTGCCAGGTGCCGGGCTGATATCTTTTTTTAAAAAAAGGAACCTGTCTGTTTTTTTTTAAACCTGTCTGATTTTTCTTTTTTTCACCTATATTCTAATCAATTAGCCACAGAAGAATGCATTTCTGACAATGTTCTTCCATCCACGAAATTAAAGTGGAGGTAAGAATTAAACATTGGTTACATTTCTATGGTGGAAAGTTCACTTTTCTGCGTACAATAAGCACAAGCAATGCAAATGTGGAGACGCATAAAGAAGTATATTGGACACTCGAAAAAACGAATTATGCATGGATGAAAAATATTATATATACTAAAATTATAATAAAAGTCTTTTTAAAAATTTATTCATTATTTACTGTTCAATACTTATATTTGGTAAATTAAAATAATTAATTAAATATTCTATTATATTATAAGTAACCATATATCGTTAAGTCGATTGAATAATATGTAAGCAGTTATTTTTTTTGGCATTTCAAGTAGTTGTCTATTAAGTTTTAATTGAAATAAAGATTTTATAATTATTTGAAATCATGCAATAAAAAAATCAATGTAAGATGAAAAAACAATGTAAGATGAACACAAATGTAAGATGAACAAATTGTATGATTGAAATATTTGATTTAATATGCAAGAAAGACAAGAAGAAATGGCAAGAAGTTTTTTAAAAATTAATGCGAGTTCTTTATATTGGTAATCACCTTTATATGTTATTTTAATCATAATACCTGATTATAACCGATTATAATACATAATACTATTTACAACTAAAGTTACTATATACTCAAATTAAAATTTTCTTTTTCACTAAATTTTCTTTTATATATGATGCATGTTTTATCATTTGTTAAAACAAATTAAATGATAAAACAAATGATAAACAAATGATAAATTTTAACAAATTAAATGTTTTCAGAAACCCAAACCCCAAACCCTACCGAAGAATGCATTTCTGAACCCTAAACCCTAAACCCTAAAACCCAAAACCCTGAACCCTGAACCCTGAACCCTAAACCCTGAACCCTGAACCCTAAACCCTAGACTATACACAGCGTAGAAGTACATCATAATGTAACATCTATTATAATATAAGTAACTATATAGCATTAAGTCGATTGCATAATATGTAAGCTGTTATTTTTTTTGGCATTTCAAGTAGTTGTTTATTAAGTTTCACTTGAAATAAAGATTTTATAATTATTTGAAATTATGCAATAAAAAATCAATGTAAGAAGAAAAAATGTATAACATGACATTGTACAATCGTGAATTTAAAAATAGCGATAAGCATTATAATAATAAAAGATTAAATTAACGCTAAATCCCCATATTCAAATATTTGAAATTGTAAAACATGCAATTGAAATGATCATATCAACGGTCGGTACGCCTTTTGCCCTTGCCTTTATCACCTGGTGTTGTAGACGGACAGCAAAATCTTTTAGGCTTTCGTCTGCAACGATCACGAAGAGCATAGGGTCCTACGTCCTCCTCTTCATCTGACTCAACTGTCGTACTGCTATCACCATCGTGTTGAGAACGATACGTGACAAAATCCCCCGTCTGACCGTATGCAGTAGTAGATATCGGGTGGATGACGCAGGTACGGTCATAGTCTGTCCAAGACTGTAATAATCAGGAAGGTCTGAAATGGAAGGGACACCACCCGTTTCGTTCAGAAAATTGAATATTGGATGTAGCTTAGTAGTAGAAGATGAGGCCGCTGCAGTGGCAACGTATCCAAATGGAGGCTTATTTGACGAGGATGGAAAACATCCCCCAAATACAGGCAAATATGGAGAGGGCGTGGAATATACACCAAAAGGTGGAAACTGTGGCAAAGGCGTGGCATCTAGAGCAATATGCTGTGAGTGCGGGAACGATGTCACCTGAGGGGTAAAGGCCGATATATTCTGTCCAGGTGACACACCGTGGATGTCTGTCATCGGCAAAGGCACAGATGTGGTGAATTGATTACTAGTCGGGTTGTAATGCGACTGAGTGCCCCCCTCGGTCATTTGAATGCCCGTCTCCTCAATGACTTCGTCTTGCAACCCATGCCTATGGCGTCGACTTCTACTAGATGATGGTCCACCTTGTGCAGGGACACGTCGCACGCGAGGTTGGATAAGAATTTCTGGTGCCACAGGAGGATTATGATTGAAAGAATCATAATCACCAACAACCATGCGATCAAAGCGCTGGAGATATTGCATTGATCCATATGCTCCATCAGCAATTGTTGCAAAACGTGGATGAAATCGACTTCAGGGTCATCAAGTTCAAGTGCACCATCCGATTGCCGACCAATGCGCTGCATAGTATTCATCTGACATATACAAAATAGGAGAAAACATGATCATCCATTGTCCAAAAGTAAATAAATTAAATTTGGGAGATAGTAGTAACTTACTAAATACTCAAACTGGCCCGAAACTCCATGCAACATTTGTCCAACTTGTGCCTGCTGCTGGATAGGAGGCGTAATGTACAGAACGGTGTGATTGTGATACCACTCCAGATAATTATTGGAAGGCCTGAACGTGGTTGTAGACACACCAAGTACCTGTGCTTCTACACGCGCATTCCAAAATCCTATCCAACCCCGATGAAAATGAGCCCAATTTCTTCTAGGATAACCGAAAATCTCCAATTGGTGTAAACCTCCCCGTTTAGTGTCAACTGCTTCCGGAATTTCCTGCCTCATCCCAAATTGGCGCATGACACGATCTGGACAATGCATTTCGACGATGTGCCAGAAAATTAGAGGGACTCTTGCCCGCCATATGCGCTCCCCTCTTCTACAATAATCAGGTAGACTAGCCAGTACGCCATCGCTATATGGCATCCAAATAAACTGCTACCATAACCATAATTTAGATACGATCCAAAATTAAAAACGAGGGACTATAAAATATAATTTATTGATATATAGGACGTTATACCTGATCCAACCGCAATAAAGCTAGCTGCTCCCGATAATATGTGTTGGATCGGCTATAAGGGTCAACCCCAGTTCGTTCAGCGGCCCATTTACCACCTCTAGGAAAATCTCCAATTCCAGAATATGGGAGTACATCAGGACGAATCACGGGAATCCGCTCCCATGCCCAAAGCTATACTAACAAGTACGAACCTCCAGATGTGATTGTAGAAACACGTGATGCGTGGCACAATCGTCGGTATAAACACGCCAATGTCGCAGATCCCCAGCTATACTAGCTCATGGCATCCAAATCACGAACATAGTCTAGCCAACTTAAACTGACGACGTTTTGACACGAATCTGCAAATAGCAATCCACCCAATAGAATTAGGATGTTCATCCGGGCATACTGGCGAACCATCTCATCAGAAGCATCTGCAGGCAGTGGCGTACTCAACCGTCGGGATATGGACGATAACTTCAGACGACCGTGGTTGAGCATGTTATCTTCTGGCCAATATCCCAAAAGGTCGTTAACCAACTGTTTGCGGTCTAATGGACTACGTTTCGTCTGTACTAATGTGACGGGTAGACCATCAACGCTTAAACCCCACAAAACCTCCACATCCTGCAGAGTCACAGTAGCCTCTCCCATAACTGGAAGGTGAAAAGTGTGTGTCTCTTGCCTCCAACGCTCCACAAGTACATTTATAAGACCATGATCTACTGTGAGATAAGCGGGAAACGTATGTTCATGAGCGACAACCGTCATTGGACTAATACCACACCTATAACACGCTGCCATAGCATGTGAACATAGGAAGCGTAGTTCTCTCCATTTTCCACATGTACAGGTGCGACTTCCAATGTCGACAGTCTGGGCATTACCTCCTTGTCGGCTTTGTCAATAAGCAGTTGTGATACAGTAAATGCCTCTCTAGTGATCGAACACTTGAACTGCATGTGCCCTCCCTTTTTTTCATTTTTTACATATTGATCCCAACATTTTTTTGGGAGCGCGTATACTTGATTCCATGCCACCTTGTGATTTTTGACAAACAGGTCAACTGTTTGGTTGAATGTGAACCGTATACATGCAGTAATTGAAAGCAACCGAGCGTCCCTCAATAAATTATTGAAACATTTAGCCATATTTGTGGATATGTTCCCCCAACAATATCCCCCATCTTTGCACAGAGCCCATTGCTCGGGTCGAACTGATCCACCCGTTAGCCATGTGTACGCCTCTGTATTCATGGAGTAAATCACATTCATGATGTCCTCATACTTGCGCGGCTGATTTGCCACACCAGCAGCGAACATCAGGCTTTTTAGTCTACCAGACAGCATAAAATATCGTCAGAATAAGTTTAATATATGTTTAATATGTTAGGGTGCGGTGAAAAAATATTTAAGGGTTCGGAGACAATTTACCTCTCATTCTTGAATTTTTGTGTGAAATTGCTCCGAATATGAATCAAACAGAATCGGTGCACCCCTAATGGCTCCTGCCACTCTTCGAGTGTACGCATTGCATTTATAATGCCGTGGTGATGATCAGAAATAATACATATATTTTCCACATCACCACACACGTGAATGCGTAACAGTCTCATGAACCAAGGCCAACTCCGATTATTCTCCTCATCAACTAGGGCATATGCCAAGGGAAATATTGAATTGTTAGCATCAAACCCTATGGCGACAAGAAGTTTTCCCCGATAAGACCCTTTTAAAAATGTACCATCCACGCATATCACCGGTTTTAGATAGCGGAAAGCTTGGATGGGTGAAGCAAATGCCCAAAATATATAATCAAAAATTATTGCAGAGGGGGTACTTAATGGATGATGATCCCACACAACTACCGTCCCTGGATTCGACCGTTGTAACTCCTCAATATATGTCGGCAGTTGCCATATGAATGTCGGCCAATCCCCATATAATATATCAATGGCACGGCGTCTAGCGTACCAATCCTTCTTATATGACACATCGCAATGAAACTCTTGTTTCACCGATGCCTGAATTTCCTTGATTTTGTACACCGGACCATTCATAATATGGGAAATAATGTGCTCGGCAATTATGTCACTACTCAATCCACGGTGATTGTTACTATAGCAAACACGGACGCAAGTATGTGCGTCAGCAAGTGTGACAATCATCCACATATTGTGCGAGCTCCGTAAGGTTGCACGAAGCTGCCAATTACAAGGGGGGACGGAGTTACGAGCCCGACAATGGACATACCAAGTCGTTGGCGTGGTCTCACGAACTCTGAACTCCCTATTCTCCTTGATGGACCGCAACTTCACAGCTCGTTGGACATGCTCCTTTGATTCAAAAAGTTGGCCCAATTCTAAATCTCTGGTGTGTTCGTTCCACATTCTTAACTTCTCCACTCTCCCAGTATCAAGGGGGTCAAAATTCAATGCAGCATCAACACCAGCTTCATAACGCAGTTGTGGACCCTCACTATTTATCCTAGGAGCACCATGATCCATGTCATCATGGGCCATAGATGTGCCCTCTAGATGCCCTGCTTGACTGTCAGTACCATGTTCGTGGTTCTCATCATCGGAAGCACTAAGATTGGGCTCCGGTTCGGAGTCCATGTCAACATCTACAAACTGATCGTCAGTAGATGGCTGTGCATCAAATATTGGTGCCGATTCAATATCCGCACCTCGAGAATGAATGGTTGAGGTGTGAATTATCGGTTGAGCACCTGTACATGAAGGATCATTATTCGTCCGCCGACCAGTACCCTTTCTTCGCCCTCTATGCCTTTGTTCGACATCTGCTCCAGCTAGTTGGGTCATTTGACTCTCAAAATGGCCGACTGACTGGAATAAAGATATATGTTCGGAACTGCTACCGCCTCGCTCAAGATTACCACTTATAATTTGTAAACCATCGGTACCATGTTCTTCTAAACCCAACAGCTTCTCGACCTCCACATATATTTCGGTTGCAAGTCTACTACCAGATTGTAAGTAGTACAGACCAGCAACTCCATTGTCATTTACCAAAGGCATTGCACCAAACTTGCCATTTTGGAGACAACTCCGATATATCAAACTAATCTTATAGCTGTTCCGATCTAAACCCATACTAGTGTATATTCTGTCTACCAATTCATCATAACCCACCACCTCTGTCAGGAACAACACATTTTTCGGTATATGAGGATCATATGAAATTGACCCCTTTTTGTATATAATTTTTCCTCCCCAATATAATTGTATCACCAGGCAATTATCACTTGACATGTTATACCTATTACGGACGAGTGTTGATAACATTGTAAAATCGCATTGATAAGCTTATTTGAATAATCAATTAATTGATCGAATCAAATATGTACAATTTATAACAAATAAATAAATAATTATGAGTCCATAATTGTAACAAATAATAACCAATAATATAACAAATAACAACAAAAAATGTATTATAATTAAATAATTAAACCATTTATCACAAATAAATGTATCATTTAATAAATAACAAAGTAAACCTAATTAACCACCTTAATTACTACATTTAGTTACAAAAATTTTTCCTTATGCTAAGTCTATCATGCACCTACATTTCATATTGGGTCAATTAAATAACCATTCTAATCAAATATCTTACTAATATTAAAAACCCTATTTTAAAATGATTTTATGCTAATTACATTATGTTTATGCATTTAATGTATTAAATGTAGCAAAATTTTCAAATACTTGAATTATCCCCACTAAATAGCTATCATAATCAAAACTCAATACATGCCTCGACAAATAAATCTAAGTTCATTTAATCGGCCTCTTAAAATTAATTAATTACAAAAGAGTGAGAGGTCCTAATTTAACTAATTAAACCACAAAACTACTTAATCTAATCAGATACTAAATAGCACAAGCTAATTATCAACTAACTTGCGCAACAAAGTGAATTGCATTAAACTAATACCCCTAATACTTAAATTATCCCCACTAAATAGCTATCATAATCAAAACTTAATACATGCCTCGACAAATACATCTAAATTCATTTAATCGAACCTATTAAATTTAATTCATTCAACTAATTAAAAAGCAACTAATTAATCTAATTAAATCCTAAAACTAATTAAACTAATCATATACTAAATACCGTGGACTAATTATCAACTAACTTGCATAATAAAGTGAATTGTATTGAACCAATAATACTAATTTCGATATTAAGCTATGCTAATGACATCAATTTTATGTACTGTATTTATTATAGATTTACATTCATTTAATCAATCACTTTAAATACATTTATTAAACAAATTTAAACAACTAATTAATGTACTTAAACTAATTCAATCACTAAACTAATTCAACTAAGCGTGTACCGTGCTTCACTAACTAATATTAGCAAACATACGTAAATTACATTATCTGTTTACAATTGCTTCAACAATAAATTAAATATTTAATTAATAACATATTATAACAATAACATAAAAAATATTTATCAACAATTCACTAACATAAAGTGACAAATTATAACAACTTTTATATAATACAAATCACTAACCTCTTTCGAATCCAAAAAATCGATTGCCTCGGGAGCACCGTGAGTAATGAGCCCGGCGACCTTAACAGAAGCACCGCAATTAATCAGCACGGCGATTAACAAAAACGCAGCACCAAGCGCCTGATGCCAATTCTACATAAGAATAAGGTAATTATTAGAAACACCAAGCAGGACCACAAGCCAATTCTACTGCCAAACAAGGTAATAATCATTTGTTAAATAAGGAGGACTAAGCCAACAAACACTCACGATTAGGACCACACCACAGGACAGTTCTTTGCCCAACTCTGTCGAAATATCGATTAGTGCTCGCGTGAAAGTGTGAGACACTGAGAAATGTAAACTACGACTGAGAGAAAAGCGAGAAATGTAAACTCGGAGTGGGAGAAAGTGAGAGGTGCGGACGATGAGGAAGTTCCTCAGTGCTTATATAGAGCATCAGGTAAAATCTAGCCGTCCGTTTGGACGGCTAGATTACAAAGTTTCTTTGAAAAAAAAAAATTATAACTATTGTTTCACAAGCTGCTAAACTCTAATGGAGCATAGTTTTTTTGTCCAGTTATCGTACGTAACTTTTTCTTTTGGTTCAGCTTTTTTTCGTTCACGGGAGTTGCCAGCCAATTTTTTTTTGTCCACAAGCCTGCCGCATTTTTTTTTTTTTTACAACTTCACTGGCTGCCGGCAGAAGCTTTTTTTTTTCAGACTTTATTTTTTCAGCCTGCCGAATTTTTTTTTTTTTTTAACAATTTCACTGGCTGCCGGGCTCTCTCTGCCCGGCAGCCAGCTTTTTTTAGATTTTGTCAGGTGCCGGGCTGTGTCCCATGTGTCTTTTATAAAAAAAAAAATTTTTGGTGTCAGGTACCGGGCTGTGTTAGCCCGGCACCCATAGAAATATACAGGACCCCTGTCAGACCCGCAAGTGTCTGACTTTTCTTTTTTACACCTATATTCTAATCAATTTCCCGATTTATTTGACCCCTCCCACTGTCGCGAACATGACAAATCAAGAGATACATCTTTTGACGACCAAATTACTGGTGACTTGGAAATTTGGATTTTGTCCTAAGGAAAAGACAATGTAGCTTTCATTCTTGAAAATCTAGATATAATTGTTGTCGAATTTATGCTCTAGTTTTTTGAATTATTGTAGGTAGAAGAGGCTGTTTGAATATTTATGGATTTATAATGTAGCTTTTGTTCTTGAAAACCTAGATATAATTGCTGTCGAATTTATGCTCAATTTGACTAATTTAATTATTATATATATATACTAAGATCATCTAAACAAGATCTACTTTCAACTAAAAAAGAAAGCAACTTTCTCATCTGCAGTCAATCTCATATTATGCTTCACAAAGCATAATCCAAGCTAAGATATAAAAGAGTTGAACAACAGTCAAAACTGATCAAAGAAGTAAATCAAGATAACAACAAAGAGTGGAATATTTACTTTGTGGAAGGCTTTGTAAGTTGCACTAACATTCCTATTTTTGAGTGACCTCAATGCACAATGCCTTATCTCTTCAAATTTTTGGCCTTATTATTTTGTTTGAATGCTCTTTTATGCAGTTTTACTTTCGAATAATAAAATTTATGAATTTAAATTATTTGGTGGTTGTGGAAGTATTTGAAGGATGTATCCTAATCTTTTAGATGATTAATTCAAGTAGCTTTCAAAATTCATACATGTTTGGATTGGTTGGCAGGGAGTTTTAGCCCATTTATTGGGAAGACTCTGTCGAAATTTTTTCAAAAATTCTACTAATGAGTTTAATTGGTTTTGACAAATTCATGTTGCAATTAAAATTTTTTAATTCTTTTGGTTCTTCGTTATCTCCGTTGTGTTCACATAGGCGCATACAAAGTTGATGACTATCACTTGAAAAGGTTTAGATTGGTACCTCTATGATCAAATCCACAAAAGTGCATCTTTGGAATCTGAGACAAGTCATTGGGTAAGTTTATTAGTTTACAACTAAATATAATTGAAGTCAAATTAATGTTCTAGTTTTTTAAAGTTTTGTTAGTAGAAGAGGCCATTTGAATATTTTTGGATTTATTTTATGGTGACTTGATGAATTTAAAGTTAGGCCCTTTCTTGTAATGTATCTTTTAATTGCATGTATGTGAAGGACAGGGGACTATCCAGAAAATTATTGTAGTTTCACATTCTGCTATATACATGATATTATTATTGTCGTTTTTTGTTCAGCTATCTAAGAAATGGTAATGATTTACAATGCATTGATACTTAAAAAAATTTGGACTTGTTCATGGAGAGTTTTAGCTGATTGTTAGGGAAGATGCTATTGAAATTTTTTCAAATTTTGTTGGGTTTGGGTAAAAAACGATTAGAGTGTCCTAACCCAACAACTAGTTTGGATTCTTATACTACTAATTCTAATACTTTTTCCCCAAATTAGGGATATATATCACACATAAGTTTGTAGAAAGATCTCTGTGAATGTTTCTTTATTGGGGAGGTAAAATACATTACGAGAATAGATCAATTTGTTACTTACCTTGTACCTTCAATCGTATTGATGTGTGCACGGATGACGACCTTGAGTCAAGCCCGATTGATGATGCTCAAGTGAGAGCTGGAGACGGTTTTTAGATCATTAAATGCTTGGAGAATGAAGATTCAACAATATACAGCTTACTCCAACTTGAAAAATCAAATAAAGGATAGTTGCTTAGAAGATCAAGGGCAATTCAGTCATTTAGTCACTATCTTTGTTATTTAATTTTGTAATAAAGTTGGCCAACCATAAAACTTGTCTTGGCCAAACCTTAGTTAGTAGTTTACTTAGTAGAATCGGTCCACAGGCCTAGTTTAGCCGAAGTTAGGGTTTTCCAAACCACTTTAGGTTTAGTTAAGTGAATCCAATTCACTTTACGTTGTCAAGTGTATGGCTATATATAGCCAAAGCTAGGGAACCTTCAGTAGACACTTTGATAATGAAATTTCAGTTTGTTCTCTTATGATTTTGAGAGTTACATTCATACTTGCTTGGCAAGGATTTTTGAGCAATCTCGCGGGACATCTTTAATTGTTCGTCCGACCTATCTATTTGAGTAACCACCTCAATTGGAGTCGTCGTTTTACCGCCTTTTGCCAAGTTGAGTCGTCCCTCTTGGTTCTAGGTTCCGCCAATCCAAACGGCTGAGTAACCCCTCTAGATCCTTGAACAATCGTACTACGTGCCTCGAAACATGTTGATCGAGAAGCGTATCAGTTGGTTTCAGAGTTGGTTAAGGTATCAATTCATTATATCCTTTGTTCTTGTTCATCTAGTCCGTCTAGGGTTGTTATTTCCGCTGCATTGTTGAAAAAATAAAAATAAAAAAAATAATTCTGTCCAAAGTAGTGTCACCAATCTGTCTGAAAATTCACTTGCTAATTGCTTTGTCCGAACTTGGTTTCCTTTATGTTAAAATTCTGCCCGTAGTCTTGGTCTCATCGTTGCATTGAAAATCTGTCCGAAGTGTATTTTCCATTGGCGTAAAGTTTGTCCTTGTTCGTGTCGTTTCATGAGTCTTAAATTTCTGTCCATACTTGTGGCTTCGTGTGTCCTTGTTGCCTTGAGATTTCTACCCGCGAATTGTATTTATCGTTTGGCAAAAAATTTTGTTCGTAGTAGGCGTACAAACCTTTCAAACAAAATTCCATTGTTGTCGTGTGTTGCTGTCCAATCTTGTTCTTGAGTTATCCAACTTGTTTACTTGGTTTTCAAATATGAATTTTGGTGAAACTTGTTGGTAATTTGTGAATCTTTAGAGGACCCACAAGGATCTTGAGTTTCTTGAATTTCTTGACCACAATTTTGAAGTTCTTGAAGTTCTTGAAAACCTCCTTGAAAGTTCTTGAAGAATCTTGGAGTTCTTGAAGGTTTCTTGTTGTGTGAATTGGCCGAAACAAATCTGAAAAATTAATCCCATTCGGCCAGGCTTGTGTTGTGTTAGTTCATTGTAGGAAAAAAAAAGGAAACAAAACAGAATCGAAAGAGAGAAAAAAAAAAGAGGAAGAATCGGTTGGCAAAACAAAGAGAGGACAACCGAATTGTATGGGAGGAAAATTCTGATTTGCGCAATACTACTTGGAGTAAAATTTGGAACCTTCTAAAAGTTGTTACAAGAAGGAAAGGGGTTTTTTTCCAAAAGGTTTTCCAAACCAATCAGATTTGCGCAATCCTTCTTGGAGGGAATTTGGAAGTTTATAAAAATTGTTTGACAGGTGTCGAACCTGTGCAATAATAATAAATAAAACCTAACTACCACCTGAAACAGTCAGTAATCAATTCGAGTACTGGAGCAGGGACTCTAGGTGTGCAATGGGTTACTTGATTCACCCTGTTCCCGAAGAGTTTGCTTAATCCGATATACCTGAATTAATTATTTAACTGAATTTCCTAACTAGTAGACAGTGGTAAGCAGGGTCGTCTCCTCAGGGACTGGAGAGATATTTGTTTCTTTTCAGATCAAGATTAATGGGGGGGGGTGTTGATATCAAATGCCAACTGAACAAATCAAATGCAGAAAATAATTTATTAAAAGAAATAACTAAGAGAAACTCTAGCCAAGGGTGCACTTCAGAAATGGTTCATGCAACTGATCATCGATTCAAATATAATTCCAACATTTACTAATAGATTGGTTATAGTTGTCTCGCACGCGCTAAACAACCAACCCTTCCGTAATTTATCGATAGCTAAGGTACGACCGTTAGCTATTTCTCTAACCCAAAAACAACCCTAGGTACGACCGTAGGATTTAATTTCCAGATTGCATTAATAATTAGAAAGGCCCAATCCTAACCAATAAACACGCTACGAGGGTTTATTTAAGCTAGATCATATATTCCCCTGACATAAACCCAATTATACCAGTTGCTACTGGGATAAAGGTAACGAACAATTACGGATTCAATTACCCCTATATAGTAAAATAGCCTATGTGAATAATTAATTATTGCGCACTAACCAATCATACACAAGGCTATAGCGGTTAAGAGCAAGGAATATGTAAATATCAATAAATGAAGAAAACAATTAACAATGGTTTAGATCTCACAGTATTAGTTGAACCAATTCATCAGTTGTTCCCTTGACTAGAGTTGGGAGGTTTAGTTCCCCATAATCAGTGTACAGGCCATAAGGCAGAGCTGGAGGAAACCGTCAATTCTTTAATCAAAGCAAACGGAAGATTTGACCCTCGTTCACTTCGGTCAACCGAAGAGAGAAAAACAACAATGGATTACGATCGCTTTCAATTGATTTCCAAGGCTTCAATTTCCTTCGGTCAAAGCCAGAATGAAAAGCAATGGCAAAAGTCCACGATTGCGGCTCTTTTAAGCTTTCTTTCTTTTCCCACACAATTCACATACGAGAGATTGGAAAGTTGTTTGATTTCTCAATTTGGTCAAGAACAATGAAAAGCTCATCAGAATCCCCAAAGTCAACAAAAGTGGCTATTGTCTGCTACCTTTTTTTCTACAAAGCTGCGGCTCTCTAGTCTCATTCCAGAGCAAAGAAAAAACTCCCCTTCTAATCTAAGCCGCGCAAGAGATAAATACAATCCCCCACAATAGCCGAAAAATTGTTACTTGTTTTAAAATTGCAGCCAGACTCCCTAGAAATATATTAAAATAGAATCTGTTACAATTAGGTTTCTTCAGCTTCTCAAACGGGCCCCAAGTCCGATGAATCTTCTAAAAGTTGAATTTAAGCACTTTTCAACAATCATTCCTGCAATTAGCACCAAAACAAAATATCAGTAGAATCCACCCAATTAACGAAAATATTTAGTCAATTAATTGTGCAATAATGCCCAAAATACCCACTAAAATGCAACCTATCAATCTCCCCCACACCTGAACTATGCTTGCCCTCAAGCATAATTAACTCAGAAGTACAATCAAGATGCTAAGCAAATCACAGCAGTTCATACCAAGAATGGCATTCCAAGATCCCCAATAACCTTATCGAAATCAGAATATACCAAATCAACAATTCTCGCAGTTTAAAGTGCACTCATTCACTCCAAAGTGTATATGAAATGTATATAAGATGGCTCTCAAAACAACACAATAGAATGACACTACCATAAGCTTGCTCATATATCATATCTCCACCACTTACTCATGAATTTAAATGCAGCAATCAAGGGACTTGCAAGGTTGTAATGGGGCTAGGGTGAGAAGGTAGGATAAAAAGGAGTCAAGAGGGTGTAAAAGTATAAAGGAAGTGCTCAGAAATTCATTACACAGATTCTTGCACATTGGGAACTTCAAGGCATCTCAACCATTACACAAGTGAAGCAAATTAGCACTTGCCGCAACCTTCGACTTTTCTTTTCTCCTCCTTTCATTCATCTACTTCCCTTTTGTTTTCTTTTTTTTTTTTTCATTTTTTCCAATAACTCCCAACCAGCACCATAGAAATCAATTTTACTTGTTGATTTCCTGCACTTTGTCTTCTTTTCACATTTCCCTTTCTTTTTTTTTTCTTTTTTTTCTTTCTCTCTTTTTTTCCGATACATAAATGGGTGTAATGCCCCTCGAATAGTACTCCAAAAGTCTGTATAATGAAATCAAAGCACTTCTTCACACGAGGTTAAAAAAGAAAGTCTAAAGAGGTTTCACGGCTAAGAGCTGGGGTCTCAAGCAAAGAATAGGGGTTAAGGCTCAACTTGGCTCCCTAATGGTAGTAAATAATCCAAGGCCTGGTTTTGAGAAAGTCCAAAAATGGCTCATTCCTAGGTGCCCTATCATTTCAATGCATTAAACTCATTTAAATGTGGTCTTGACATGCATAACCGAGCAAGTTCTAGAATGACAAACCATGTGCACTAACCACTCAAACAAACGAAAAATTAGGCCCAAAAATCGCACAAGTGGTCAAATTGATGTCAAATCCAGCATATTCATCAATCAATTCAATATTTAGGAAAATAGAACACCCTACGGCATGAACTTACTGCTTATACTCACATCTCAATTGTATTCATCACAGTTTAAAGAAAAAAAAACTACTAAGGCAAGGAAAATGCACATAAAACAGCTCAAAGCACAACTAATGCATAATTAACCCTCCCCCACACCTAAACCTTTCATTGTCCTCAGCTAGCAATTAAAAAGAATCTGGCCTCAGCTACGAAAATAAGATTCTGTCCTCAGCTAATAAAATTAAGTAATCTGGCCTCAGCTACTTAGTGACAGAAAGATAAAGGAAGAAATCACCGGAGGTTTTGACTGGCAGTGGGTGAAGTAGAGAGCCGGGGTGACAACAGAGGGAAAGGAAA
This sequence comes from Coffea arabica, assembly GCF_036785885.1. Lineage (NCBI taxonomy): Eukaryota > Viridiplantae > Streptophyta > Magnoliopsida > Gentianales > Rubiaceae > Coffea > Coffea arabica. Next base: position 33,132,101 of record NC_092313.1, read on the forward strand.
GCGCGTGGCTGGCACGCGCGTTGGAGATGGCGGCTGCTGCTGCGAGTTGCGCCAAGAGGACGCGCATCGGCTTCCCTGCGCGCTGTTACTGCTGGGCCAAGAGCTGGATTCGCCTGTCGCGCGCCTGAGCTGTGCTGGGCTTGATTGCGCCTAGAGCAGGGTGGGCGCTGTACGCGCGAGCTGTTGGGCGGCGCGCGCGCGGTCTGCGCGCACGGACTGCGCGCAAAAGCTGCGCGCCTGGCTGCTGGAGCTCGCGCGCGCCTGGAGTCGGCATGCAGCTGCGCGGCTGGAGTGGCAAGCGGGCTGGTGGAGATCGAGCGGCGGCAGCGAGGTGAGATGCGGTTGCGGCGGACAGCGAGGAGCGGCGGCGTGCGGCGCGGTGCGGAGCGACGCCGGGCAGCAGACAGCAACTGAGAAGCGGCGGCCAGGGGAGCAAGGAAGAAGAAGAAAGAAAAGAAAGAAGAAGAAAGAAAGAAAGAAAAAGGAAGAAAAGAAGAAGTAGGGCTACGATTTTTTCCTTCTTTTTCAATAAGGGCAATTTCGTCTTTTCGCCCCTTTTTTTTTTTTTTTTTTTTAGCGTGACCACCTAGCGTGGCCGCGTTCAACTGCCATAGAGTCCGCAGATCCTGAACGAAAAGTTCTTCCCCTCAGGCATGACTACCTGGCGTGGGCACGTCTAACTGCTATGGAGTCCGCAGAATCTGAACGAAAATTCCTTCCATCAGGCGTGACCACTTGGCGTGGGCACGTCTAACTGCTATGGAGTCCGCAGAACCTGAACGAAAATTCCTTCCCCTCAGGCGTGACCACCTGGCGTGGGCACGCTTAACTACTAATTTCCTGCCACCAAACATCAAACTATTAATTGACACTAACACTTAACTAAAACTTCAAAAATGCATGAAAACTGAAACAAATAGTCTTGGGTTGCCTCCCAAGTAGCGCCTTTCTTTAATGTCTTTGGCTAGACATAGCACCACTCTTTAGTCTGGATGTAATTGAATTTTTCTTGTAATTGGTGGCCTTCCTCCGGGATCCACGTGGCCATTGAGTGCAACCTTTTCCCTAAATTTTCTCTCCATTTTCACCTCGTGAATTGCTTTCATTCTATAGGACTTGTTCGCAGCAACCTTGAATTTACCCCTACAAGCAAACTTAGAAAATTCTTTCACAGAGGGATTAGTGGCATAGATAGCAAACACAGATTGAGAGTTAACAGGATGTTTCATTGTATCAAAGATATTAAAGTGGACTATTTCTCCATCAAATTCCATCGTGAGAGTACCCTTACTAACATCAATTTTAGTCTGGGCAGTACTCAAAAATGGTCTTCCTAATATAATGGGTGATGGATTTGGGGCACTTCTATCATCCATGTAAAGCACATAAAAATCAGCAGGAAAAATTAATCCATCTACTTGCACTAAAACATCCTCAATTATCCCATCCGGATAAGCACATGTACGATCAGCCAATTGAATTATTATCCCCGTTTCTTTTAATGGTCCTAAATTTAGAGAATCATAGATTGACTTAGGCATCACATTAATAGAAGCTCCTAAATCTATCATGGCATTTTTTATACTAGAATGTCCAATTTTACAGGGAATAGTAAACATACCTGGATCCCCGCATTTGGGTGGAAGTTTCCTTTGAAGTACAGCTGATACATTCTCTCCTACCATCACTCTCTCATCACCCCTTAGCTTTCTTTTGTTAACGCACAAGTCTTTTAAGAACTTTGCGTATTTGGGTACCTGCTTGATCACGTCCAATAGGGGGATGTTTACTTGAACTTTGCGGAACACATCCAGGATTTCTTTTCCCCTTTCTACCTTTATTGTCTTCTCCAGCCTGCAAGAAAAAGGAGGTAAGTTAGATTTAATAGTGGGCGGAGAAGTGAAGGTTACCTTAGGATCCTTGCGAATACGCCCTTCCCCCTCAATTTCCTTTTCTATCTCCTCCTCGCTTTTGCTTTTTGAATTTTTCACTTTAGGCCCTTCCAGCTCCTTGCCACTCCTCAGCGTCATGGCACTTACATTCTTGGGATTCACCTCGGGCTGCGATGGCAGTTTCCCATAAACGTGGGACTCCAAACGGTTAATAGCGGTTGCCAGTTGGCTTATCCGAGCTTCTTGGTCCTTCTTGTCCGCTTTGATCTCCTGATGAAGCTGAGTAGTAGTTGTGGCCAGGCTTTTGACTAGGTCTTCCAAGGAGCTTCCTGAATTGGAGGATGAGGGTTGAGATTTTGGTTGCCAAGGCTGGTGGAATCCTGGTGGACGATTCGGGAATGAACCTTGTTGCCTGTTCCCATAACTTAGATTGGGATGGTCTCTCCAACCGGGGTTGTATGTGTTGGAATACGGGTCATACTGCCTGCGGGGCGCGGGCACGCCTCCGGCCATATTTACCTGTTCCGCCCCGTCCTCTTGCAGAATGGGGCACGAATCCGTGCAATGGTCCATGCTAGTACAGATTCCATACACCTTCGCTCGCGGTGTGTCTCTCATGGCCAATTGCCTGACAGCAGACGTCAACTCTGACAGTTGCTGCTGGATGGATGACGTCTCTGCCTCATTGACTCTGCGGGTAGGATTGCTCTCACGGAAGCCGAACTGCTGAGAGTTTTCTGCCATGGCTTCAATAAGGTCCCATGCTTCCCTCGGTGTCTTGTTCGCCAGGGCTCCTCCACTCGCAGCGTCAATAATACTCCTGTCAGTTGACTGGAGTCCCTCATAGAAGTACTGGATCAACAGTTGTTCACTAATCTGATGCTGTGGGCATCTAGCGCACAACTTGTTGAACCTTTCCCAAAAATCGTACAATGACTCCCCGGAGTACTGCTTGATGCTGCAAATCTCCTTCCTCAAACTTGCAGCCCGGGACGCGGGAAAAAATTTCTCCAGGAACTTCTTTTTCAATTATGCCCACGTGGTGATACTACCTGCAGGCAGGTAGTATAACCAATCCTTCGCTGCATCCTTGAGAGAGAAGGGGAAGGATCTCAGTCTTATTTGCTCCTCAGTGACCCCAGGAGGCTTCATGCTAGAGCAAACTACTTCGAATTCCTTGACATGTTTGTGGGGTTCTTCGCCAGAGAGACCATGGAACGAAGGCAGGAGCTGAATCAACCCCGATTTCAGGTCGAAAGAGGTATTTTCAGCCAGAGTTGGGAACGTGATGCACAAGGGCTGATGAGTCAGGTCTGGGGTAGCCAGCTCCCTTAATGTCTGGGTGTTGGCCATGCTAAATTCGTTTTCTACTGACTCGTTCGCAAAAGATAAGTGCCCTTCTTTTCGTCTCTTGGTTTCTTGTCTTCGCCTACGCGCTGCCTTCTCAACCTCAGGATCGTATATCAATTTACCTGTGCGAGAGGAACGGGGCATAAACTAGCAAAAATACCAAGAAAAATAAAATAACAAAAACTAAATAAAAAAAAACTGAATTCAAAAAGAAACAAATAAATCAGATGCCAGTCCCCGGCAACGGCGCCAAAAATTGACAGGTGCCGAACCTGTGCAATAATAATAAATAAAACCTAACTACCACCTGAAACAGTCAGTAATCAATTCGAGTACTGGAGCAGGGACTCTAGGTGTGCAATGGGTTACTTGATTCACCCTGTTCCCGAAGAGTTTGCTTAATCCGATATACCTGAATTAATTATTTAACTGAATTTCCTAACTAGTAGACAGTGGTAAGCAGGGTCGTCTCCTCAGGGACTGGAGAGATATTTGTTTCTTTTCAGATCAAGATTAATGAGGGGGGTGTTGATATCAAATGCCAACTGAACAAATCAAATGCAGAAAATAATTTATTAAAAGAAATAACTAAGAGAAACTCTAGCCAAGGGTGCACTTCAGAAATGGTTCATGCAACTGATCATCGATTCAAATATAATTCCAACATTTACTAATAGATTGGTTATAGTTGTCTCGCACGCGCTAAACAACCAACCCTTCCGTAATTTATCGATAGCTAAGGTACGACCGTTAGCTATTTCTCTAACCCAAAAACAACCCTAGGTACGACCGTAGGATTTAATTTCCAGATTGCATTAATAATTAGAAAGGCCCAATCCTAACCAATAAACACGCTACGAGGGTTTATTTAAGCTAGATCATATATTCCCCTGACATAAACCCAATTATACCAGTTGCTACTGGGATAAAGGTAACGAACAATTACGGATTCAATTACCCCTATATAGTAAAATAGCCTATGTGAATAATTAATTATTGCGCACTAACCAATCATACACAAGGCTATAGCGGTTAAGAGCAAGGAATATGTAAATATCAATAAATGAAGAAAACAATTAACAATGGTTTAGATCTCACAGTATTAGTTGAACCAATTCATCAGTTGTTCCCTTGACTAGAGTTGGGAGGTTTAGTTCCCCATAATCAGTGTACAGGCCATAAGGCAGAGCTGGAGGAAACCGTCAATTCTTTAATCAAAGCAAACGGAAGATTTGACCCTCGTTCACTTCGGTCAACCGAAGAGAGAAAAACAACAATGGATTACGATCGCTTTCAATTGATTTCCAAGGCTTCAATTTCCTTCGGTCAAAGCCAGAATGAAAAGCAATGGCAAAAGTCCACGATTGCGGCTCTTTTAAGCTTTCTTTCTTTTCCCACACAATTCACATACGAGAGATTGGAAAGTTGTTTGATTTCTCAATTTGGTCAAGAACAATGAAAAGCTCATCAGAATCCCCAAAGTCAACAAAAGTGGCTATTGTCTGCTACCTTTTTTTCTACAAAGCTGCGGCTCTCTAGTCTCATTCCAGAGCAAAGAAAAAACTCCCCTTCTAACCTAAGCCGCGCGAGAGATAAATACAATCCCCCACAATAGCCGAAAAATTGTTACTTGTTTTAAAATTGCAGCCAGACTCCCTAGAAATATATTAAAATAGAATCTGTTACAATTAGGTTTCTTCAGCTTCTCAAACGGGCCCCACGTCCGATGAATCTTCTAAAAGTTGAATTTAAGCACTTTTCAGCAACCATTCCTGCAATTAGCACCAAAACAAAATATCAGTAGAATCCACCCAATTAACGAAAATATTTAGTCAATTAATTGTGCAATAATGCCCAAAATACCCACTAAAACGCAACCCATCATTGTTTCAAGAAGAAAAAAAGGTTTTCTAAAGGTTTCCAAAACTAACTTGTTTCCAGATTCAATTAGGAAACTAAGTTGACAACTTAGGTAATTCTTTTGTTCCCCCTTGGACACACTCCTACAAATTAGGAAGCTAGGGTTTCGTTGATTCCATTCATACTAGTGCCCTTCCTAAGTTCTGTCCACACCTAAGCAGCCTCCTATTCGTCCACTTTTGTTTCCATTTTTACATCCAAGTCGTGTCTTTGTCTCTTGGTTACTCTTGTTGAAAGTTTGGGTGACATTTGTGGACTTTGTGCGGCATTTCTCAACTACCTAAACTGACAGGTAGGGAATTTTGGTAAGCTTATTTGAGTGCTCTGAGTGATACACGAGTGATGAGCACATACACGTGAGCTTGTGTGTCGTGAGGAATCTCTTTTTCTTTGCTAACCATTTTAGCAGGTTACGTAATCATGCCTAGGGGAGTTGCCTCTTACTCGTACAATCAAGAATTCTTGGAGGATGAGCCTCTCAAGAGGAGGGGTTCCAAGCGGCCTACTCCCAAGCACTCTAGTACCATGGAATCTAGTTCACACATGAGTTTCGTTCACTCCGGGAAGAGATGGAATGTTACCGTGCTTCGTGTGTATATGAAAGGTATAAACAAGATTGTGATGAGTATGAGAAGGAGCAAAGAAGTTTGCGCCAAGCATCTAAATCGAGGTCCACCTCAAACAAACGAGATTCATCTAAGAAGTGTTTTGACAATCAAGACAAGGAGTTTGAGAATTCTCGAATTGAGGCAAAGCTTCGTGAATCAAAGGATGAATTCCAAAGTCGGACTAAAGCATTGGTTGATTCTATGATGGAAAGACTTAGCCAAGTGTTGGAGTCCCACTTGGAGCAACTTAATCACGTGTCAACCGGTGGTAATAAAGGGAAAATTCATCCTAGTCCCTCGTTGATTGAAGAGCCATATATGAATGAGTTGCAACTGAGTCATGAACATGGGCTAGACAATGAAAATCCGAACTCAAGTGCAATGAATGAACAATGGTCCGAGAAGAATGTAAAAGGCAAAAATAATTTGACCTTATTGATGAGTAAAGAGGAGGAGTTGGCCATGTTCTCAAAAGTTGAAAGTGTGGATGTTTTGTTTGCTAACAAGCTAACATGTGTTTTGTTTAGTACCTCTTCTTTTGTGCAGATTAAACAAAGTCAAGTAAAGTTGGTCATGACATGTTCCATACCCAAGTCACTTGGACACTTTGCGAGTTTCCATGGAATTTGTCTTCTAAGAGCTAAACCTCTTTGGTCTCAATTCATGGAACCATGTCAACTCAAACCTGTCCACACCATTGGAGGATTGATTCGAGCTCATCTTAAAAGGGGAATCCCAGATTTCACTTCTTGTTCTTTACCTATGGTTCATTCATCATTTTTGGCTTATTTTGAGCATGTTACTCATCTTAAATCTTGTCGTTCCTTTATAGATTTTGATGAGAAGTGTAGAGAACCCGCACTAGATTCTCAAGTTAAATCAAGTGGTGGAAGGCACATTGAAGTGTCAAAGGGAGTTTTCACATTTAACTCTTGTTCTACACCTTCTTACCATTTAGCTAATGATGTCCCATTGCTTCTTTATCCAATTTCTGGTTCAAAACAAATTGAAACTTATTTCATTTTTGCAGGTAGTAAAACTGTCTGAAAATTTTCAGCTTTGACCAAAGAGTTGCAACCTGATTTTATGCTTGTTCCAGCTGCATGTTGTGAAAAAGGGCCGAATTATACCACATTGTACAACCCGATTCAGGATTTTTCTAGTTTCAATGAACATCATTATGAAGATCCTTATCTTGAGCACGTGACCGGTAAGCTATTGCATAGTTTTATACCTATGATTTTCTAGCTATGACTACTACCTTGAGCATGTGATTCTAGTCTTATACCTATAACTACGTGATCCTTATCTTGGCGAATGTTCTTGCTTGAGAGCCCCTTGAGGCTAGCCAAACAGCATTTAACTTGGCTCGTGACCCTTCATTTCTTTCCAACATGGTTGTCCTCTAAGCGTACCATCGATTTGTGGCCAAATCGCTTTCAAGAGGAGGGGAATAATGCAAACATGAAGATCATCCTCCAAACTATTGAGTCAAATGAAGAGTGGTTGCAATCTGTTCCCCTTTCCGAGTACTCCACTATGTCAACAACAATGCTTTCAAAGTCATGGACTTGAGCCCGTTCCTCGACGAGGATGATCCAGATTTGAGGACAAATCCTTCTCAAGTGGAGGGGACTGATGTGTGCATGGATGATTACCTTGAGTCAAGCCCAATTGATGATGCTCAAGTGAGAGTTGGAGATGGTTTTTAGATCATTAAAGGCTTGGAGAATGAAGATTCAACAATATACACCTTACTCCAAACTGAAGAATCAAATAAAAGATAGTTGCTTAGAAGATCAAGGGCAATTCAGTCATTTAGTCACTATCTTCGTTATTTAATTTTGTAATAAAGTCGGCCAATCATAAAACTTGTCTTGGCCGAACCTTAGTTAGTAGTTTACTTAGTAGAATCGGCCCACAGGCCTAGCTTAGCCAAAGTTAGGGTTTTCCAAACCACTTTAGGTTTAGTTAAGTGAATCCGATTCACTTTACGTTATCAAGTGTATGGCTATATATAGCCAAAGTTTCCTATTAAGTGAATCCGATTCACTTTACGTTTCCAAACCAGATGAAGGAGCCCGGTTACTCAGCTTCTATCGCCACGTGACCACGTACTCATAGGAATTACTACTTTTTGACGCGAGAATCGACACTTTTGGTGAAGATCCCCGGTTACTCGGTAGTAAATACTAGCGGAGTACAGTCAACTCTTATTCACATCCAAATAATACCAAAAATTCAAAATAACACAAAAATCAAAAGGAACTTTGCAGCTGCTAGTCTCATTTTTAAATATGGAGAACTAAGATTAATAACCGGACCAATTCACATGAAAATGCCAACAATCATTCCCTATGCCTAGGAAAGTTAACCAAAAATTATAAGAGCTACATAATCACTGATATTCACCAAAGGAATGCTCTTGGATTCAACCACATTAACTCAACACATTTTTATTATTAAAACTTGGCAAAAGTATAAATAGAGGCAATAATCCAACATCAAACTTTGGCATCACTTATGAGCTAATCATTAAAAAGGAAGAAAGAAATTGAACGAAAGGTGGACAAATAGCAAATTAAAAATAAAGAACTAGTATAGCTGTCCCCCCCCACACCTAGATCCTACATTGTCCTCAATGGAGGAAATAAAGCAATTAAAGTGAAAAGGACAACGAAACTTCCCTCTCGAGTAGCTAAGGGGTCGGCGGGAATGGCGGAGGGGAATCGATGTGGTGAGACATCAATTCAACCAGCAAATGCAAAACTCTGTCCACCCAAAATCTCAACAAAGTCTCCAATAATGTGCTAAATCCAGCAATATCAGTTCAGGACTTCAGTAATAGCAGCGCAGTCACAAGCCCTTGGTAGTCAATCAGATCTCTAACCAAATAGAGTTAACAAGTACTCGCACCCTTACCATCGGTGCAAATCGCAATTCAAGTTCAATGAGAGTTCTATAGCAAAGCAGATCAGTAGTAAAGCAATAGCCCCAAGTATTAATCTAGTCACAAGAAAGATTCTAAACCTCTAAAGAAGAGCAACAGGCGACTAGAATTCTAATGAATAGAGCAAGTAGAGGAACCGTAGGTGGGAACCCAGTCCACCGAAGTCAATAAACAAACCCAGGAAACAAATAAGTCCGCAAATGAGTCAACAAATTGCACAAATGATCGGACCAAAATCACAGACACTGTTCCTCCAAATCAGTAATATAAACCAACATCCAGAATGTCCTCAAAAACTCGATTAAAAACTACTAAAGCCAACAAGGAATGCAGTTACCGAATTAAATCAACCAAAATTTCAACAAACACCACCCTAGCCGAGAGTCCTTCCAATTATCACAAACAGCTGCGAAAATTCAACCCACCCAAAAACTAAACAATTCCCCCCCAAAGCTCTGAACAAATGGCCCCAGCACTGTCCCGTAGCAAGAGGCCAAGCAGTAAACAATATAAGTAATAATAGCGCCGCAATTGGGCAAGAACAACTTAATCTCAGGCATTCAGATTCCAATCAACCAACCCATGGAGTAGAATGAACCCAAAATAAGCAGCAATTCCAAGTGAAAGCAGGCCAACCAGTACCACTGGTGGAAATAACCCAAATATGCAGGGACCCAAATAGCACCGATTAACACTGAGAAATTGGGGAGCAAGTGTCAAATACCTCCACTGGTACTACTCCAGGCGACAGACAGAGCAGCGGCGGCGCGCGTCTCCAGCAACGATGGCGGCAGCCTGGACAGAGCGCGCGTGGCTGGCGGGAAGAGCTGGGCAGCCGCGAGAGAGCGGCGGTGGCTCGCAGTGTGGCCGCGGCTGGAGCGTGAGGTGAAGTGGCGGCTGCGCCGGCCACTGGAGTCGCGAGCCTTTTCGAGGAGTTGCGTGGAGTTGCGGGCAGGAGTGGAAGGCGGCGGCGCCAATGTGGGCTGGTGGAGCGAGCGAGAGGTGGCCGTCCGTGGGCAGCAGTGGTGGCGCGGCTCTCAGTCGGCGTGCGCAGAGAGGAGGGGAGTAGCAGGGAAAGAAGAGAGAAAGAAAGAAAAGAAAGAAAAAGAAGGAATTCTCGTTTTTTTTTTTTTTTTAATTTGGAAACCAAAGCTACGATGAAAAACTATGTCCCTTTTTTTTTCCTTTTTCCTTTTTTTTTTTTTTTTTTTTTTGAATCCTTACCTTTCCCGCGAACGTGACGCGGGCACGTCAAGAGAGCAAGAGAGCTCCCAGAAGTTTCAGAAGTTTCTGATCGTGAGCGTCGTGCACATCACCACGCGGGCACGTCATGAGGGCAAGAGAGCTCCCAGAAGTCTCAGAAGTTTCTGATCGTGAGCGTCCTGCACATCACCACGCAGGCACGTCATGACTGAAGGGCACCTATAAATCAGCAAAAACGAAAACTGAAACCCAAAATCAGTCGAATTCAAGGAAAAACATATTTAAACTAACAAATAAAATCAAACAAACAACTAAAAGAAATTGGGTTGCCTCCCAATGAGCGCCTTTCTTTAATGTTTTTGGCTAGACATTATCACGTTTTGTTCATGGAGGATAAAATCGTGTGGCTCGTCTTAATGCTTCATCCTCTATATAGTCCTGATAACCCTCGTAAATAGAATAATCCTTGAGCATACGAGCTACGGGCTTCCATGGACTAGTAAATGGCGCCAAACAAGTCAACGATAAGTTGAATTCTCCGTTCACTCCTCCCTCGCTTGCAGTTATTGGTTCAAGATATCTTGCCATCGCCACTCTTAATTTATTTCTGTCATGAAATTCAAAATTGTCTGGTATAATAAAGTCAATTTCATTAACAGGAATTGAGAAGTAAGAGTCAGGAGAATATTGATGAAGGAATGGAGGGGATGTCACCGCATTTGGAGATTGTTCACTGGATTCATTCACTTGAATGGGTTGCGGTTGGGGTTCCATTTCTTCCTTTTCGGCTTCTTTTTCAACTGCATCTGTAGATTTCTCATTTTGACACTCTTGCGTCTCCTCATCACTAGTCAAGCAAGTTGCACTCTCATTTTCTTCTAGATCAACAATGGTTTTCAAGGGCAATTCTTCCATTTGAGAAGCCCATCGATTTATTCTGGATGTCAATTGACATAGTTGATCTGCCAGATAACTCATTGCATCCTTCGTCATCTCATCCCTCATTTGTGTCTCCTGTTGGAATTGGTATGTGTTAGTAGTTATTGGTTCAACTATTTCTTCAAAATACATACCTGACAGAGATGACGATTCTTGAGACTCATACTGCTGAAAATTCATTGGCCCCATTGCATAATTATAATTGGAGTCATCCCACCATCCTTGATCATACCCGTTTGGATTAGGGTCATACCACGTTTGAGACCAGGGTGAAAAATCTCCGTAATTATTGAATGGGACACTTAGATTATCTTGATATTCGGGGCACATACCTGTTGAATGATCCCTAGCATAACAAATTTTACAGGTTGCAGCAGCCATTCTTTTTCTAATAGAGTTTACTGCCTCTGCATATGCAAACTCAGGAAAAAAACAAATCTCATCGCCTTGCCCGGAAATAAAATCCAATACATCACCAAAATACGGAGTGTTAGAAGCCATAAACTATATCAAAAAAAAAATACGAGAAAAATAAATAAATAAAAATAAAAACAAGATGAACTCAAAAAAGAAACAAATTAATCTGGCACCAGTCCCCGGCAACGGCGCCAAAAATTGACAGGCTGTCGAAGCCTGTGCAATAATAAAACCTGCTCAAACTAAAGGTAATTTCTGTAGATAGTGGTAAGCAGGGTCGAATCCACAGGGACTGGGAGTAACTGTTTCTTTTCAAGTTCACAGTGACAAGGGGAGTGTTTTTATGCAGAAGGTGACAATCAAAGAAATTCAACTAAAATATAAAAAGCTACTAAAAATTACTAAAATCAAATGAGTGATAATTAAGGATCTAGCCAAGGAATAACTTCAGCAATGGTTCACCTAGTTGATCATTGAAGCAAAGGCAATTCCAATTATTCATCAATAAATAGGTTATAACTACCAAACAAGCGATGGCAGTCAACCCCTCCTTACTGTGTCGGTGATCAAGGTACGCCCGTTAATCACTGCTCTAATTGAGAAATAATCCTAGGTACGCCCATAGAATTTAATTCCCCAATTGCCTTACGTATTAGAGGAGCCCTATTCTAACCAAATAACGCACTACCAGGGTTATTTTAGATTAGCCCGCGTATTCCCCTGACACAAACCTAATCATGCCAGTTGCCACTATTTAAGAGCAGTTAAACAATTACGGATTTAATGCCCTAATTGACAATAGATTATCCAATCAACTAATTATCTGAATCCAAGACAATCAATTAATTAAATAACCATAAGCATAGCAACCAAGAAATATGCGGATACCAATAAATAAAAGGGAAAAGATTAAATTAAAAAGATCTCACAATTTTTAGGCAAATCAGAGCCTCAGTTGTCCCTTGACTAGACAAAGGGATTTAGCTCATTGCTGATGAACAAAGCCCACAAGAAATTGTAAAGAGAGCCGCGGCCATTGTCACGGATATTTGGAGAATTCAATTCGCAAGAACTAAAGGGGAAGAAAAGTCAAAGCTATTCCTATTTGCTCCTGACATGCGCAGGGAAGTTCTAATCAAAAGCTTCAAAAGGAAAATCGCAAGCTAAGCTCCTCAGCAATCTTCATACGTAAGAAAGAAACTAGCTAACAAGAACTAAGAAAAAAGTCAACAACTGCGGCTAAGCTACAAGACGGAAAGCTCTCCAATGTGCGGCAGCTCCCCTTCCGGAGAGGAAGAAGAAGACCCCCACTTCAGCCCTTCGTTCCCCCTTTTAATGCTGCGCTCTGCGAATTACCAAAAAGGACTTGTATCTCCTTGTTCCAAAAATGCCCTGGATGCCTGCTACTTGAACTCTTTCCTGATAATTGTCAAATCGGCACTTATTATGGTATTTTCGTTCTACTCCCTGAAATATATGTAAAATACTAAAAGTGAGTAGAAACTAACAATTAATCCAGATTGGGTCAGGTAATAGGAGAAATTAATAATAAAATAAATGATAAAATCGCAACCTATCACTTGGAGAATGAAGATTCAACAATATACACCTTACTCCAAATTGAAGAATCAAATAAAAGATAGTTGCTTAGAAGATCAAGGGCAATTCAGTCATTTAGTCACTATCTTCGTTATTTAATTTTGTAATAAAGTCGGCCAATCATAAAACTTGTCTTGGCCGAACCTTAGTTAGTAGTTTACTTAGTAGAATCGGCCCACAGGCCTAGCTTAGCCAAAGTTAGGGTTTTCCAAACCACTTTAGGTTTAGTTAAGTGAATCCGATTCACTTTACGTTATCAAGTGTATGGCTATATATAGCCAAAGTTTGGGAACCTTCAGTAGACACTTTGATAATGAAATTTCAGTTTGTTCTCTTATGATTTTGACAGTTGCATTCATACTTGCTTGGCAAGGGTTTTTAAGCAATCTCGCGGAACGTCCTTAATTGTTCGTCTGACCTATCTACTTGAGTAACCACCTCAATTGGAGTCGTCGTTTTACCGCCTTTTGCCAAGTTGAGTCGTCCCTCTTGGTTCTAGGTTCCGCCAATCCAAACGGTTGAGTAACCCCTCTAGATCCTTAGGCAATCGTGCTACGTGCCTCGAAACGTGTTGATCGAGGAGCGTATCACGTATGGTCACATTGCGGCATAGAATTAGATATGAGAAGTTGGTTGACAAAATTTATCAATATATGGGGGCCGATAGGGGGATGTTCAAGTTGAGTTTGTTTTTTTGCCAACCTTGTGGACGTACCTCTTATAAATGTTTCCGCTATGGTGGATGATGAAACACTGGACATAATGTGTGATCTATGGAATGAAATAGATCCATATATAGTAGAACTGGATATCGAGAACGAGGAAATTGTCCAAATTCCTAGAGTTAGTATCATATTAATTCCACCAACAAGAAATGTTGGTCTGATGATGTCACTTATCCTTGCATGCATGGATCCAACAAAGTTGCGATCCCATTCTAGTACAGCAGTTCCGGAGATAACATCGGCTTCCCAATATACCTAGGGAGATTTGGCCAGGGACTCGTTAGGACCAAGGATCACAGTAAGGCCCAGGGGTAATGTTGAATATGTTTACGGCCTTGATTCGATTCAAAGTTTTGAAGATTCGGGATTCTAGTATCATTTGTTTTCTTATGGATTTGAGTCCATCCCAGATCCAATTCATCCTAGAACAGCTGAAGATGAAGTATATGTCAGTGGGCATGGCAAGCTCCCTACTTCAGAGGAAGATGATAATCTACAAATTGATACCGAAGATGTAGAAGAGTCTGAGTCACGAGATGTGTCTGCTAGCGCCTCAAATGGGGAGCATGAAACCTATGGATTATGAATGGATCTCGAGACCCAACAACCCTTTAATGGCAGTATAAATGCAAATGTTGAGTGAGGAGATAATGCACAACACACTGCTTATGGCAACTTCTTGTATGTTTTAATCAAATTGGCATTCTTCTCCGAGCATGGAAGCACAGATGATGATGACCTTACTGATGAAGGTGACTTGGAGCTCATTATCACAATCAGTGAGGAGAATAATAATATACTGCTACATATGAGATTTGAAAGCAAGCAACAACTCAGTAGGACTATTAGGATGTGATCCATTAATCATAATAAGGAATTCAAGGTTATTAAGAGCAAAAGTAATATGTGGGTTGCCAAATGCAATTCTGCACTTGATAGGAGCACTGCCACTGTAAACGCCTCATCGTATTCGATATGCGACTGGTGTGTTAGAACAATTAAAAAGAAGACTCATGGATTGTGGTAAATAACCAAATGAGTCAATGACCATAACTATTTAGGTGACTTAGTAAGTAACAGCAATACAAGCCTCGCTTCTTTAGTGATTGCTAAGCACATAGTTCGTAGCATTGAAGATGATTCTGGTTTTAAAGTCAAAAACATAATAAGTTATGTTAAGAAAATTTTGAAGGCGAATGTTGCTTAGAAAAAAATTTTGGTACGCCATACGTAAAGCAATTGAGATTGTATTTGGCTCTTGGAAGGCCAATTTTTTCGAACTACCAAAGTATCTTGATGCACTTATGCAGTCTAATCCAAGAACTATGGTGAAGTGGTTCCACCATTCAAACTATACAGATTGTGTCATGACATTTAAATTTATATTTTGGACTTTTGGATCGGCTATTGATACCTTTTACATGTGTAGGCCAGTTATATATGTTAATGGTACTTATTTACATGGTAAATACAAGGTCAAACTACTTGTAGTTATGCAAGATGTGAATAACAAAATAATTCTAATTGCTTATGCCATAGTCGATGAGGAAACTATTTCCAGTTGATCATGGTTCATGGAGCAATTTAGATATCATGTGGTCTGTGATCGGTACCCTATTGGTATCATTTTCGTTCGTCATAATGATATCATTCATGCCATAATGGAGTTTAACTACTAAAATGAACCTTTGGCCTTTCATAGGTTTTACCTATATGTTAAAAGTAATTTGATGACATATTTCAAAGGTACGCACCTTAAAATGTTATGTTGGACAATGAGAAAGGCTAAACAATTGCACAAGTGGCGGGAGTTCAAGCGAGAACTAAGAAGCAGGTTTTTAGATACATGGATTTATCTGTCTGACATTTGACTCACAATTTGTGCTTGATACATGACTGTGGGCATTGTTGGGGTATTTTTACTACTAACATATCCAAAAGTTATAATAATATATTTAGAAGGGCACGTTATTTGTTAATTCATATTTGTATTGATATGACATTCATCAGACAGTTGGGTTATTTAAAACAAGGAGGAAAGATGATAGACATTATTGTAATCCTTTTTTCCCAAACATATGGCGCCGATTTAAGAATTTTGATCAGAAAGTGGGATTTCACAGGATTGTGGAGTTTGATACCTCATCAGAGGTATACAAGATTGTTACAGGCCAACGTATGGATGACAAATGGGATAATGCACAAACGATAAAGTATTTTGATAAAACATACTCCTATAACAAGTGACAGCAATATAGGCTTCCTTGTTCACATGTCATGGCAGTGTGCAGAAATCGAGCGAACAATTCAGAATTGCTTGTGGATTCCTAGTTTATAAAAAGGAGGTGGTCAGTGTAGTGTTTACGAAGGTTTAATCCTTTATGCATCCGGATACTTGGCTCTATACTGATTGGGAGCTATAGGCAGATAGAAATAAATATATTGCATGTTGGGTAGAACGGGTATGAGTTAGAAGTATTCAAAATGAGATGGATGAGAGTAGGGGTGGGCACAGTTCGAGTACCCGCCCCGAATGGCAAATGGCTAATCCGACCCTAATATATCGGGTCACTATTTTTTTGACCCTAATATGCTCCGCTTGTCTTCAAGTACCCGAAAAATAGGGGCAGGTCATAGGGTACCCGCCCCTAATACCAATTTAAAAAAAAAAACAGCTTACTAAGAAACTTCTTAACCTTCATGATTTCTTAACCAAAATTATAAAAATATCCAGCAATATATAACCAAGTTTGGTATCTGTAACTTATAATAACAACATCTGTCATCTACCTATCATGCCATTTTGAAGACATGCAAAAATATACCAAAGATTGAAGTAACCTGACACTTACACCTTAGAAGATAAAGTAGTCATACAAGATACAAGTCTGAATCAAAGGCCGCGTGTTTGTGGCATAGAATTAAGGAGTGCATCAGCCAAGACAACAATACCAATAGCTCCATCACCACTTTCATAATATTGACTACGAGATAATTCAACCATCAGCTTTGGAATTTGAATGCCAACAAATACAATAAAATTTCAAGAAAAGCTACAATCTCTAAAATGTTTCAACAACCTCAAAAGTATTTCAAGAACAAATGTTTAAACTGAAAATACAAATTAAAACATTGAATATCAATAGAAAAGGTTCATTCTTCTACAGCACATTAAGAAGCACAAGTAACTCTTAAAATCATCAATTTTCAATATTAATAATAGAATGCTCCTCTGTCAAACCTGAAAAAAAATTTTCAAAAATAAAAGCAATCAAGAAACATATTAGCACAAGTTGAAACTCAAATAAAAATTTTCAATGCAATGATAACAATATATGAAAAGTATTACCCGATTCCATTTCTTTAAATTCAGTTATACTTTCTTCCAAATCAATTGGTTGATTACCCTTGCGAAGCCAATCTTGTCCACAAATTATAGCCTCCACCATTCGTGGAGTTAAAGAGCTTCGAAAAGAATCCAACACACGGCTTCTCGTACTAAAAGCAGACTCCGATGCAACAATAGACACCAGAATAGCTAATACATCTCCAGCAATTGTAGCAAGAACTTGAAGCCTATGAGCATTATCTCTCCATCAATCCAATATATGAAAGTTTGGACAGTGAAGATCTTCCTTCATTTCCATCAAATAGATGTCCAATTCTATTTTATTGTGAGTGCTATCCAATGTATTAACTTTTTGAAATACTTTGCATGCATGTAATCTGATACCCCTTTAACTGTAATTGTATCAATGTCCATTTTATCCATTTTTCTAAACTAAGTTTGACTTATTACTTCCCTATGAGGTGATTTTCCAGCAAAATAAAAGTCAAATAGGGAATATAACACCTTTTCCACCTTAACTTTTAACATTTCAGCATTCTTCGGATCATATGCCTCATCAATTGTCCATTGAACATAACTTAGTTTATGCCGGGGATCAAGAACAACAGCAATCAGAATCAATATGTTAACCCTTTCAACATTATCCCAATATTTGTTATATTTTTTCTTCGTATTCTCAACCATAGTTGACAAACCAAAGTCATCACTTTCTTGAAATGAATTAAGAAGACCACTAATGCCAAAAATTTCAGTCATATATACATTTCCTATCACATAACGTGAGCCTGACATTTTCACAGTAGAATTATAAAAAACTTTAAGAAAAGGCAACAAATCTTTTGCATGCTCCCAATCCATTTTAGTTGGCACACCCCTCACCTTAGAACTCTTACAAGTATCATTCTCACTTTGTGGAGTTAACTTTTCGACATATTTGTTATCTACAGTTTCTATCAACTCAAATGCCTTTTGAAATTTTAGAATAGCCTCTAACATTAAAAATGTGAAATTCCACCTAGTTTCAACATCAAGGCATACAAGACTTTTATTTTCGATTCTTTCTTTTTCTATGCAAGATTTTAATTTTTGAGCTCTAGCAAGTGAAGACCAAACTTATCTCACAGCTGATCGAATCCTAACAATGGAGTCTTCCAAGTCTTTCAATCCCTCCCTAACCATCAAATTCAAAACATGGGCAGCACATCTCATATGCAAGTATTCTCCATTTAAAACAAAACCTTTCCAATTAATAAGCCTTCTTCTCAAATATTACAAACAAGTGTCATTTGAGCTAGCATTGTCTACTTTAATAGTCAAAACTTTACTAATTTTTCAATCAAGCAAGCATTTTTTTACAGTCCGACCAATAACTTCACCCGCATGACTTGTAATACGACAGAAACTTATAATCTTTTTGTGCAATTTTCATTTATCATCAATGAAATAAGCTGTCAAACACACATAATTCAGATTTTGAATGGATGTCCAAGCATCAGTGGTGAGACAAATACGTGAGGATAAAGTTTCAAAGTATGTTTTCAAACTTTTCTTCTCATCTAAAAAAAGCTTATGGCAGTCTCTAGTTAAAGTTCTATGTGATGGTATTTCAAACCGTCGCTGCATAACTTGACAAAAATCCTGAAATCCCTACCTTTCCACAAATTTAAAAGGTAGTTCATCTATAATCACCATCCTAGCCAACATTCTCCTACATGATTCTTGATCAAACGTATGGGTTTCAAAACTTTTCCCCTTCCCTCTTTTGGTTTAAACTCCAACGTCTTTTGCCTCTTGTCTCTGTTATTATACGGATATTTGTTACACCTATGAAGGTGGTTACTCAAAGAAGTAGTACCATTTTTGCTTGCACAGGCAATCAATTGTTCACAATATTTACAAGCAGCTTTCTTGTCTTTTGTTTCCGTACCTGTAACAACTACATAATGCTCCCAAACCCAAGACCTATTGCTCTTGCTTGACACTTTTGTCTCGGAGGTTGAAGGAGGTGGTGCTTGACATGTATAAGTTTCAGAGGCTCTAGGAACATTTTTTGGATCCATTGATAATGAATGATTAACACTTGGACTTGCAGCTGTAGTAGCTGTATTATCCCCCATACTTGACATTTGAAAAATTCAAAAAACTTTAACTACTGCACATATGAAAACAAGAGCAGATATTTCACCCTAAACAAGAGTAGATATTACACCTTAAATAAAGAAAAAATAAATGTTGCCATTTGATAATGTCACACTGTCTATTTTTTCTTAAACTTTTATGCTTTATATCGAGTGTCCACTATCTAATCCAAATACATTCATATATAAGCAGCATATTCATGAGGCTTGTGGCTTTATGTGGGTCTGGTTGCCAAATATTTAGGACTGGTTGGGAAATCAAGAGACTTCTTGATTGGTTCTTTGATAAGAAATAAAAGTTTAAAATCAATCGTTTATGTTGTAGTAATTGTTAGACATTGGCACAATATGGAAGTTGCTTCTTGTCTAAATCTATGATCTTTTTCCTTGAGCAATAAGCATGCCAATAATACTCCGAGCTACAGACATTTCTCCTATTAAAGACAAAGAACTCAAATAGCCTATTCTTGCTTTACAATTTGCTTTCCAGATATGGATCAACTTCGAAGTTTCTCTCTTTTGGATTACTTGCCGAAATTTTCTAAGATACTTCTTTCATCTCCTTTTGTGATTCACCTATAAAAACTGCACAACATCTATGGTTAATTGCAATTGCCTCAAACTATCAACTTTTTGAACTTTACTAGTATCTTATATTATCTATTTATATCATATAGTTTACTCAAATAAGTTAAAAGTTTGAATTTAGATTACTATTTTTGTATGAAAAATTTGTATACCCCTAAATTGCATTTGTTCATCGATAATCCCCTTGTTCACATAGGGGTATCAAGTGTTTTCACTCAAAAGTAGCTAAGAACATCTATTAGTATTTAGTAAATTTGAAAAATGAGCTACAATTGGGTAATATAATGTAGTTAATTACTGTAATCGATAGTTTAGAACGTAAATTTGGTGATACTTCAATCTTGCATGTTGCAATTGAACCTAACATTAATCCGTAATTTGTTCTTTTTTTAAAAAAAAAAAAACTTTTTCACTTCTGCAAAGCAATCAAAGTTTTCAACTTTTCAATGAAAAAGCATCAAAAACAAAAGAACTCAAGCTATTGAAGGTCGGCGTTCTCAAAAAAACAAAAAAAAACCTGCAGATGAAGGTCGGCGTTTTATAGCTTCTGCTTGAGGCTTGAGAAATCGAAGGTCTCTATTGAATCTTCTGCTTGAGGCTTGAGTTTTGAGAATTTTTTGCAGCTTTCTTTGACTTCAACTTGAAACAAAATTGAAGAGAAGGAGAAAGAAGTTGCCGAGTTGGGGTGAAACAACTGAGTGTCGACTGAAGTTCCAATTGAATGTTGATGCCTGATGGATTCATTTAGGTTAGGGTTAATAACTTAAAAATATTATAAAATTGTCCATATATTTTTTAATATTTATATAATATACCCCCAGGTCGGGTACCAGCGGGTTTTAATTTTTATGATCCATATCTATATCCGAATATTAGGGCACCCGACCCTTTTCTACTCCGTTGATAGAAATCAGATCGGATATCCTAATTTTCGATGCGGGTCAGATTGGGTTTCTTGAATTTTTGGAATTTTTGCCCACCCCTAGATGAGAGAGATCCAGAAGAATTAAGAAGATGTATAAATTATCATCAGTCGGGTCACAACAAAAAAAACTATCTGAATTATAGATTTTGATTGACATAATTTAGAGATAGGGACCCATGTAATCCTAACAGGACTATACAATTTGTTGATATATCACTTTGTGCATTGGCTTAATTCTTAAATTGTCGAGTTAGTATGGATTCCTAAAATCCTATTTTGGGCATTCAAGTATGGAGTCTTATATGTTAGTTGAATTGTTCAATAATTTGTACTTACAAATAAGTTTATGAAATCTAAAATGACAAATTTTATATTATTGTAGTTGTCCTTACAGATATTCTCATCATTATGTTCGATATTCCCGCACAATCAGACCTACATTCGGGGCTATACGTGTATGATATTATCTCAGTAGGAACTGCATACTGGGCACATTTCATATTTCACGGTATATTTTGGACAATCAGTTCGATGTTAGGCGATGTGATAAATATTTTTGGGATCATGCACCTATCCCTGAATGGGTTCGGCATTATATTCGATTGATAGGATTTGAAGGGGTGTTTGAGAGTGAATATATGATGGTTGATCATATTCTGATCACCAGTTTGGTGGAACGATAATGGCCCGAGACTCATACCGTTCATCTACTTGTTGGAAAGATTACAATGACTTTACAAGATGTAGAGATCCAATGTACACTACATATTAATGGTCATCCAGTTATAGGGATATATATATATCTCGTAGTGCCCAAGAGTGGAGACTCTTATGTGAGGAATTTATTGGTTCTTCTCCTTTGCCGTTAGATTTAATGGACAAAGGTTAAAATTGGGGTATTTATCCAGAGCATTAGATACAGAGCTACCTCTTGATATTTTGGATGTTAAATGTACACAGCGGGCACACATCTACCTCCTCTTGATATTATGTGACTACTTATTACCCGATAAATTAGAAAATAAAGTCCCGCTAATGTATATTCTTTTACTACGAGACTTGAAAACTGTTGGGCAATACAGTTGGGGTAATGCGATTTGGTGATTTTTATCAATCTCTGTGTACAGCCACATCTTCCTCTAAATCGGCTATTGTAGGTTCATTAATTTTGCTACAAGTACGTTACACTCAATAAAAGTGAAATAATTTAACTATTATATTATTGCAATTGTATAATAATTGAAGATTTTTTACAACTATAGGCATGGGAATATATACCTACTATGCTCCCTGACCGAGTGCAGCCGTTGGAGCACTATCCTGGTCCATATGGAGGAAGGTGCATATATATTTTTTACAGTTGTGATCATAATTTGTAATTCAAATAATAATCATTTATTCTAAAAAAAGGCCCCTCATTTATTTTGTGTAGGTGGAATGTTGAGTTTGATCTACATAAAATTGCACGACATGTCGTGCCAGTATTTTGAGATCATTTGACAGATCTACATTCTCAAGAGATATTGTAATTATGCCATGATGCTGAACATTTAACACTTTGCCTTTTTTACTGAGTAGAATAATAAAATTTGCAAATTTGCTCGAATAGTCTAATTGTATTTGATTCTTGTAAAATTGAATTTGTAACAGCGAATTTTCCTCCAGTATAAGGGAGGTTCTGCTAAAGGTTTTTACAAAAATGTGCAAAATATTTGAAATTTGCCAAGATTTGTTATATTTTTTTCATTTGATAAAGTTGAGTGGTGCATATGGTAATTTGTCTATAGAGACAAATTTAAGTTATGAGTCAATATATATTCATTTATCTTTTCTGATATCCCATCGTCAGGAAAGATATCAGAGAGAAATTAAAGAGCTCTCTCGAAAATTACTAAATACGTGTTGACTTGGAAGGCCACCCAAAAATCTTCAAGGATTCAAGTACCAATTTGTTAACATGAATCCAAGTATGCTTTCGTAATTTTATAGTTGATTTATTTCTTAATAATCGCCATATAAATTTTGGGTTTAATAGGTGATGACTTTCATCAAAAGTAAAAATAAATTACCACCCTAACAAATAATTCTTGTGTTTGTCACTAAGTGTCACGGAGTCCTGTGCCATGTAATATATGCGAAACATATCATTCATCTAAGGTGTAAATATTGGAATAAACATTAATAACGTCAAATCTTAAAAAATTATTTCAATAAACATGCGTGTCAATAGCAGTGGTTAGATTTGAACTTACAAGATATTGTGCCCTAATACTATCACCCTGAAAGCCCTTCAAAAAAGCTGGATATATACTTGAATTTGAAATTTAACGTACTGTCTACTCTCAATACCATTGATGATCCTCATCTGACCTATATGTAAGATTTTCAACTACAGTACCACCTTATACATGCACATGTCGTTCAATCCAAACATCAATATATACTCTTTGCGTGGTTATCTAATCTTAATTCTCCTTACTATGACGATCTAGAGATTGTAGAGTTACTTGATTTTCAGTCAATCTAAAATCAGGCAGGGGCAGATGATACCCAAACAGTCACATAATTCGATGAGAAAGATGCAGCTCAACAATTTTCCAACATATGAGTTACATGACAGACCTCCAAATATCACGATCTACAGTATAATGCACAAGCAGAGAAGTGAGAATGTCTTCTGAATATGGCTGTCATATGAACTGCAAAAATTTTGTGCTACTAAAAAATACGATAATAAGAATACGTGTGATTTGAGAATCATAATCCTATTTATAGATAACATTCCACTACCTTTTGGATTCGTATTTCAACCCATCATAGAAATAGAAAATATCCTGAAATCTCTATACATTAAAGACCCACACCCTATTAGATACATTAATCCCAAACCATTTTTTATCACTTTAATTGGATTTAACCTTATGTCACAGTCTGCAACACATAATCATTCACATATAAGTACAACGTTAAATTAAGGATCTAACAATCTCCCACTTGGACTATATGTGTAACCCTATAATTATATTTTACAATTAATCGTATGATTTCAACTTTACTGTCATTAGTAAAATGTATCTATAGCCAATTCAGCCCATCAATTATATCAACATAGGATCAAAGCGGTCTTTGTTACAGATTTGTAACTCGACTCATTAATGGTCACATATATTGATATAATTGAATGATATGAATCATGATTTGGATGTATAACATAGAAATTTTATGTAATGTGATCATAATATGTCTATTTCCAACTAGTCCACCTTAAATTTTTATGAGATCAAATTATACCAAAGTTAGAGTGTAAATAAATTCAAATTTTATTTATGCATAAAATATCTTTAAATCATTAATAATCGAAAAGTATCATAAGAGTATTTAAAATAAAAAACTCCCACCAAAACTATATATCATTTAACAACATGACACCCATACGAGCAGTATGCTCATGTAACATTTTGGGTGATAATCCCTTAATAAGCGGATACGCAACCATAGATTTTATCCTAATATGCTCTATCAATAACTGTCCCCTCTATACACTTTCTTTAATAGTAAGGAGTTTGATATCTATATATTTAGATTTTGTCGAACTCCTGTTATTATTGGAATATAGAACTACTAAATTATTGTAACAAAATAATTTGAGTGATTTTTCTATACTATCTATTACACGGAATCCAGTGATAAAATTTCGTAGCCAAATTCTATGGTTGAACGCCTCATAACAAGTTATAAGTTTTGCGGCCATAGTAGAAGATATTATAAGATACTGTTTAGTACTCTTCCTAGATATGGCACATTCAACCAACAAATAGATATATATTGATTTCATAGTATCTTGGCATCTAATATAATTAGAATCAGTATATCCAATGATTTTGAACTTATCTGACCTTCGATACTTGATCATGTTATCTTTTATTTTCTATAAATACCGCAAGACTCGTTTGGTTGCTTTCCAATGATTTAATCCAAAATTGTTTAAATATCTAATCAACATCCCAATAATATACGCAATATTCGGACGCGTACAAACCTGAGCATACATCAAACTCCCTACTGCTGACGAATAAAGAATCTTTTATATCTTTTTTTCTTCAAAAGCATTCTTAGGACATTGATTGAGACTAAATTTATTTCTTTTAGCCACAGAGGTGTCACCTGATTTATAATTTTGCATGCCATATTTTTTTAAAAAAATTTCGATATAACCCTTTTGTGATAGTCCAAAAATGCATCGAGAGTGACTCCGATGTATCTGTATGTCTAACACAATAGACACATCATCAAAATCTTTCATTTCAAAATTCATAATTAAAAATCTCTTAGTTTCATGCAATAGGCCCATATCATTGCTGGCAGTCAAAATGTCATCAACATACAATATCAGAAAAATATACTTGCTCTCACAGAACTTATGATATATACAATCATCTATTAAATTTATTTCAAAATCCAATGAGATGATCACTTGATGAAATTTGAAATACTATTATCTAGATGCTTGTTTGATCAATAAATTTTTTAAGTTTGCAAACCATATTTTTTGAATCTCCTGATATAAAATTTTTTTATTGCACCATATAAATTGTCTCATCAATATCACCATTGAGAAATGTTGACTTTATATCCATTTGATATAATTCAAGATTGAAATCAACCACTAATGCCATAATAATTCTAAAAGAATCATTTGAAGAGATCGAAAAGAAGGTTTCCCTATAGTCAATACATTCTTTTTGTGTAAATCCCTTATCAATAAGACGAGTTTTGTATATTTTCACAATGTATTTCAAATCTCTCTTGATTTTAAATATCTATTTATAACTAATAAATTTCATACTTTCTGGCAATGGGGCAAGATCCCAAATATTATTGTCTTTCATGAATTTAATTTTCTCATTCATGGTATCGATCCACTTTTGAGAATTTAAATTTTTTATGGCTTGAGGAAAGTTGATTGGATCATCTTCTATCAATCCAGTATTATCCTCATGTTTTTGGAGAAAGACAATGTAATCATCTGGTATTGTACTTCTCGTTTCTCTAGTAGATTTTCTTAATAGCACTAGTTCTTTGAAAAGAAGAGTTTGTTCTTGTAGAACAAATTATTTTTCGACATTGTCTTGATTCGTTATATCATGATTAATGTCAGGAATGAAATCCTAAGCAAGATCAATGACACCTGTGAAAATATTAACATATTTTCTTTAAAGACAAGGCCCCTTACTATATTTTTCCTCCCAAACTCGGCATCCGAAAAGAACCGGACATTTCCTGTCTCAAAAATCGATTTAGTTGTGGGATCATAAAACTTGTAACTTCTAGATCTTTCAGATTATCTAATAAAATAACGACTAACCGTTCTTGAATTTAGTTTCTTTTCATTTGGCTTATAACATCTTACCTCAACTAGATATTTTCAATTACGTAAATGTTTTAAACTGGATTTTTTCCTTGTCCAAAACTCATGGGGGGTTTTGATAGTTGTTTTAGTTGGAACTCTATTAAGCATATATACTGCAGTTTTAAGTGTTTCTCCTCAGAGTGATTCTGATAAAGTAGAATGACATATCATACTCTTTACCATGTCTTTAAACGTTCTATTTCGTCTTTCAGCTACACCGTTTATTGTGAGTGAATCCGACATAGTGTACTATGGGATGATACCACATTCCTCTAGTTATTTAACAAATGGTCATAGACGTTATTCACTTGAACTGTCATATCTACCATAGTACTCATTACCACGGTCAGATCTGACGCTTTTAATCTTTTTGTTGAGTTGGTTCTCAATTTCAGGTTTAAAATTTTTAAACACGTCTAATAACTGTGATTTTTCAGAAATGAGATATAAGTGATCATCTTTTGAAAAATCGTCTATGAACGTTACAAAATATTATTGACCATTCCAAGCAGATGTAGAAAATGATCCACAAATATCTATACGTATAATTTCTAAAACGTCTAAGGACCTATTGGTTTCAAATTTCTTTTTATTGGTTTGTTTCCCCTTTATACAGTTAACACAATCATCAAAATCTGTAAAATTCAAAAGATCGAGAATTTCAATTGACACATGTCTTTTCATTCTCCGTTTGGAGATATGTCCCAATCTCTTATGCCATAATGTAGCTGAATTTTCATTGGTTAATTTTCTCTTTACTCCTCTAGTATTCAAATGTAGAGATTCATAAATGAAACAATTGTATCAATTAAATATAGATTATCACAGTGCATTAAAGAATCAGAACTAACCAATTTTGAATCATGAAACAATTCAAACTTTTCATTTTCAAATGAACAAAAATAATTAAATTTGTCCAAAGTAGAAATAGAAATCAAATTCCGTCGAATAGACGGTACAACAAATGTCTCATTAATATCCAAATAAAATTCGATCTTTAATAATAATCTAAAACCCCCTATTGCCTCAACTTGAACTATTTTGCTATTGTCCACGTGGATATATCTTTCATTATCAGTAGGATTTCGGTAATTCAGACAACTATACATAGACACACCAATGTGAGTTATTGTACCTGAATTTAACCACTATATGTGTCTAGGTACCGAAGTTAAATTAGACTCAGAACAAATAAAATTAAGAAGCATATCTTTTTTAGCACGCCAAGCGTGATAGTTGGTGCAATACTTCTTTCTATACCCTTCAGGTTCACAGAAGAAACAACTATTCTTTTCCTGATCAACTGATTTTTTTTGTTGTTTCTTTTGTAGTGCCGTACCAGCAGTCTCTTTATCATTTTTTTTCTTAAGTCCCTTACTTTTATTATTAATGGTTGAGACCAGATGAGCACTCTCTGTCTGATCTTATTTTAACCATTCCTCTTCTTCTACACAATATGAGATGAGTTTATTTAGAAACAAAATCTTCTTTTGACAGTTGTAACTCACCTTAAACTGATTAAACTGTATAAAAAGAAATATTAAAATCAAATACACTAGTAACTCTTCAAAGAGTACCAATTTAAGTACATTTAATTTTGAAACAAGATGATACATTTTCATGATGTACTTTTTGATATTACCTTTGTCACTTTATTTCATTGAAAGTAGAAGGGTCAAGAGCATACTAATTTCAATCTTTTCGTTTTTGACAAATCTTTTTTTAATGTCCTAAAGGAACTTTTTAGTGGTTACTGTCGTTTCTGATATTATTTTTCTAAATGCTTCTGGAGCAGCCTTTTTAATGATCATCGGATACAAGCGGTTTGATCTCTCCCACCTTTCCTTATTCCTCTTTTCATCAGAGGTACTCAGATCTGTAAGAGGTGGGGGAAAATCATCCCTTAATGCAAGGTCAAGATTCATTACTCCAAATGCTATCAAGAGCTTTTCTTTCCAAAACTTGAAATTTGTGCCATTCAACATAGGAATATTATTAATATTGGTAGTAATATTCACAAGATCATTCGCAACTGAACAGAAAATATAAAATAATTAAAAACAAGCGCACTCAAACCAAAATAATAATAAATTTAAATAATGGTAGTCCCATCTCAAGATACTGGTATTCCATTAATATTTTGTCTTTGGACAAAATATTAACTTCTAAGTGATATCTTGGCGCAGTAAGAAAATACTGACAATAATAACATGTCAAAAAATAAATTTTTCTTTGGGCCAATTTATAATTTACATGTACAAAAAATTGAATAATTATCACGTGTTTATTACTACAAGTGTACATGCAATCTTATTAAATATTGACCTTCCTTTAGACCGATCAATATTCACAAAATCACAAGTACTCAACTAGTTATATTCTACAATAAATTAATTTTTATAATAGAGATCACTTTTGCGGCATATTATTTCAATTAATTTATTTCAAAATATATATAATCATACAAATATTCAAATTTAAAATTATACAAATTAAATAAAAATTTTGATCAAATTCAACTCTGGTCAAAATGTGATCAAACATGATCAAATCAGTCAAATCCGGTTAAACCAGTCAAATTGGATCAAAACTTATTGGACCTAAAGTTCCTGTCCATAATTTGACCCAAATTTGTTATTTAAACCCAAAATTTTCTTGAAATCCATAAATATCTTTTAAAACTATATATTTAGTGAACCAAACATATGAATTTTTGTAAGGCTTAAATGTCATGTTTATCTTTATTAGGGTTTACTCAAATTAGAGAAACCCTAATTTTCTTTTTTCTGGATTCATGAAAATATACATATTAGTTTTATTACATAAGAAAACAACTCAAATAATTCAAGTATTAACCAAATTAATTTATTAAAAAAGTTGGTACACTAAAATATCAATGAATCATGGCTAAAGTTTGATTACCAAGGAGCCCACTTGAATATCATATCAATTCATGTGTAAGAATCCGTGGAGCCCACTAGATTCAAGTGTTGACCGAATTCATGAATCATATGATGCAATTGTACCAAAGCATAAAGATAACATTATGAATGAAATCATAGGGCGTGCCATTAAAACAATAATTGTTTATCACAGCAATTCATGCCATCTGCAAGCAAGACTTCCAAAAATAAACACCCAAGCTGAAACATGAAATCTGAAACACGAAGCCGTATCATGAAACAATCATTGAACTTGACAAAAAACCATGGAACAAAGACTTTCAGCCGTGCAAACGAAACCTAAATTAATCATAACTCTTAAAAAAATTATGAATTACTAAATTCAAATTATTTCTCAATAATCAACCATATCTACCTCTGATATCACTTGTTCGGCTGGTAATTTATATTAACCTTTGATGAAAGTCATCACCTATTAAAGTCCAAATTTATATGGCGATTATTAAGAAATAAATTAACCGTAAAATTACGGAAGCGTACCTGAATTCATGTTGACAAATTGGCACTTGAATCCTTGAAGATTTTGGGGTGGTCTTCCAAGTCAACACGTATTTACTAATCCTTGAGAGAACCCTTTAATTTCTCTCTGGTATCTTTCCTGACGATGGAATATCAGGGAAGAGTTATTTTGTGGTATTAGAAAATACGATAATAAAAATATGTATGATTTGGGGACCACAACCCTATTTATAAATAACATTCATGTTACCTTTTGAATTCCTATTTCAATCCATCATAGAAATAATAAATACCCTTAAATCTCTACACATTAAAGACCCACACCCTATTAGATACATTAAATCCAAACCATATTTGATCACTTTAATTGAATTTGACAGTATACAACATATAATCATTCACATATAAGTCCAACGTTGGATTAAAGATCCAACATTATTTTCATGCAATGAAGGACTTTGCATCCACAATATTGCATCATGTAGGGAAGTCATGATGATTTGCATTTCACCCTTTACAAGTATCACAGGACATTCTACAACATGCAACCCACGTCGTATTTAGCAAGCTCCTAGGAATGTTCACAGAGGTCAGCATAGCGGTGGATGACATCGTAGAGTCTGATCACCAGAACCCACCATCCAAACTGGATTCGATAGAGGGTCATAGGCAACTGAGCACCATATCGACGCATCTGCTCTAGTCACACCTCAAACCAAAGTCATACAACTGTATAGTACATCCATTGGGCATTCTAGATCCTCAATGACTTTTTTAGAATTTACGTCTGATGGGACTTTCATCATGACACTTTTGGACAACATACAAGAGGTACAAATGAAGATTAGAGCATCGAAAATCAAGAAGTTACACTGGAGTCACAGATTACTCAAGTCAATAGAGTAATGCCAGACCAACCATGTCGAGCATAAAGAATATGTAAACTCAAACGATGTGGTACTCATGAAAAACTTGGAGAACACTGATGACATACAAGTTATGTAGTATGGTTACATAAATTAGCTAAATTAGAATGGTACATTTTCGTGGCATTTTTCATTTATATTCTTCTTTAATTCATCAAATGCTAGCAGAATAACTCAATCCTACATGTTTTATTTCTTATTTCATATGGGTACTCTTTCATACAAAACCAAAAAACTTTCACAAAATTACAAAGAAATGCTCTGTTCCCATGAAAAAATATATATAAAAGAGGATAAAACACACTAACCTCTTCAGATGTTCATACAAAAACTTAGGTTCATTCCCTCATCATTTCAAATAACATAAACCTACTATTTATTTTATCCTTTACCTTTCTTATTCAAAATTTTTGTATTGAACATAAGAAAACAAACTTTTAATACTCTCCTAGAAGAAAGTTAAAAAAGATAATTTTATTCATGAAAAGTGAATAACATATTAATAATTTCATTTTAATCTTTTATTTTGATCTATGAAAGTAAAGAAGTATTTCTTTACAAAAATGTATTAAAATAAAATGAGATCTGTCCAACCGTATAATTATTAAATCTCTTACCATCTGAGTGGCATACATGTGTAGTTATTTTTATGCCAAGGATTATTTTGAATACAAATTTTTTGGGAGCTCGTATTTGCTAACTGTGAACTCATGTGAGTTTTAAAAATAAAAAATATTTAATTTCTTTGCTAACAAATATTTTAGAGTAATATTTCTTTGGGAGTTCACTTTTTGTAAATGTGAGTGCCAAAATAAAAAGGATTGCAAGCTCCAATTTTTAAATAAAGTTCTCATAGAGTTCGCATTTATCAAATGCCTGCATTTAGTAAATGCGAGCTCCAGAATAAAAAAATATTTTTTAAATAAAAATTTCTTAGAGCTCACATTTACAGAATGCATGTTCAAAATTCAAATGATTTTTAAATTATTTTTTGGAGGCTCGCATTTTCTAAATGCAATCTCAATAACAAAAAACATTTTTGAAAATAAAATTTTACTAGAGCTTGCATTTATCAAATGTAAGTTCTATGGAGTAAATATTATTAAAATCTAATTTCCCGGGAGCTCGCATTTAAATGCAAGCTCTAAAATAAAAATTATTTTTCTCAATAAAATTTTTTCGGAGCTCGCATTATTAAAAAATATTTTTAAAATCTAATTTCCTAGTAAATGCGAGCTATGAAATAAAAGTATTTTCTCAATAAAATTTTTTTAGAGCTCGCATTTAATAAATAATTTTTCTCAATAAATGTGAGCTCTATGAAAAAAATAATTTTTAAAATCTAATTTCCTAAGAGCTCATATTTACTAAATGGGATCTCTAGAATAAATTTTTTTTTTCCGATCTCGCATAATTTTTTCAAGTTTTCAATCTCTGGAACGATTGCGAGCTCCAATACAAAAAATATTTTTTAAGGCCATTTCTAAATGTGAACATCAGTAGTCAGAATTCCACTCCAAAATTACCCCTTTAGCACAATTTTTTTGAAATTTATCACAAAATTGGAAATTTCTACTATTAACTGTAGGTAGGAGTATTTTGGGTTTGGGGTGACCAGTATATGAGTTTCATCTTGTGGTCCTTTGCAATTAATGTTCAACAGTCATACTTTACAATCTACACTATTACATAATTTTCTACATCTATTTGTGTTAATTTTTTGCCAAAATAATCTTCTGTTCATCAAATATTCCCAAACTAATACAATTAAAAAATTTATTCCCTTTCTAGTGTATATATTGCAATGTACACGTTCAGAATGAGCAAAGTAATCCAAAATCTTATATTTTCCATTTTTGATGAGGATCCCTCCCCATTACATTAATCATTCTACTTCTACTCTTATTCTTTTAATTTTTAATGAATGAATAACAAAGACGATTGGTTTTTTCTCAGAACCAAATGGCTATTCTTTCAAAGATCAATAGTCGACAAGCTTTGGCTCTTATATTATATTGTCAAGATGAAATTCTTATTCTAGTAATTATTGTTTGTGAATGCAAGAGATTTTTCTTCACTTCTTTTCATTTTTGACATGAAATTTTTGTTATGTCAAATTCAACTTTGATCACTTTTTTGTCCAGAATTTATGTGCACGTGTTCTAATTTAAAATATTGCAAAATACTGAAATGAATAAAATCAGAACTTTATCATAAATATAATTACAAATAAAGAAAGAAAGGACTTGCAATATAATAGTTAAGAAGAATTCTAAGAAACAAAATGGTAGTAGAAAACAATAGTACCATTGTTGGTAGATTGGATATTTCAAACAAAATTTTCGCACATGGTCATTTTCCTTTAGTTTTGAAATCTACGTGGCAATAAATAGATTAACACAAGAATAGAATTTGAAACAATATTAGTTTGGGATTATTTTTTGAGAATATTTACTACTAGATTAAAGATTTCCTTTCCTGTTAGTTTGCATGACAATAAGGATAATTAGGTGACAATAATAATATCATTATGGGAATAAAATTTGAAAGTGAATAACATTGGGAATATTTTTAAGAAATAGAGTTTTTTTGGTGGAAAAATCCTATTTCTACATCATGTAACAAAATCATTGATGGCTTTTGTCAATTTACAGTATCGGTCAATATACAGTATCAAAGAAACTTGCAGACAAATCAATTTATAACCAATCTGGAGCTTTACAGTGAGATACCGCAGTACTAAAGTTCACACTCCTTAATGTTAAATTCAAGTTTGAACAAATTCTAATATTAAACCGCAGTATTATGCTATTGTAGACATCACATCCCTCCATTCTAAATTCACATCTTATATAAAATTTAACGTTAGCAATATAAGTCATCAATACTAATGATACAATCATCAATCTAGTACGGATTGAGAAAGGAAAGGCGTGAATTTATTCTCTTCCTTAATTATATTCATTATATTTGATTAATATTAAAGTGGTATTCAAGGGGTTTAATCTTGCATAAAACGATGATACCCCTTTAATACATGTAGACAACATAAAATTACCATTTAATTTTAAAAGTTTTCCTTTCTTTTCTTTATTTTTCTTTTCTTGTTGACATTGACATTGGTTTTCGGAAGGACTTGAAAAATGACAAGGTCTGTCATTAGGAAATTTAAGTGACAGAGACTATTTGTATTTAAAGAATCACTTTCATAAAATATTTTTTTGGTGTCCTCGAGATGCCAATGGATAGGGTTTCCTAGCAGTGTCTTCTCTCCTTTGTACAATTTACTTTTTCTCTACTCAATAGTCTCACCACAATTTCTCATGCATTTCTCCCGTTTTCCTTTACCACTCCCTTTAAATTCTCATAATTTTGAAGTGTTTCCATCATTTTCGTAGTTTCACATCGCCAAAATAGTTTTGCCTTTTATAAGTGTTTCCATCATGTTCGTAGTTCACATCGTTAAAATAGTTTTGCCTTTAGATGGTATTTAAGTGCAATTGTCAGAAACATTGAGGGAGGTATATGAAATTATCCTAATGATTAAAGACAGTCATGCAGAGACAAAGTTGTGCAATTAAGAATCAGAAGAAAATATGAAAGCTTTATAGTAATTATCACTATTCTGAGGCTTTAGATGTTGATGAACCAAAGACACCAGTTTCAACTTCGGTTATCTCATCAGGCCTGATGGTTCTACCCTCGAGGAAATTGTAGTACCAGTCTGCAGAGAGCTTTCGGTATCTTCTCAATTGCTTGTCATCCAAATCCACGTAGTACAGGCCACTACCTGTCTCATAGCCACCGAATAACTCTAGACCATCTAAGAAAGACCACTGGAAGTACCCTTTTGTGTTTGACCCATTTCTTCATCAATTGTTTCAAGATGAAAGACCAGAACAAGTCAGAAAGGTTGACATCTAAGAGTCATTTCAGAAATACTTGTAATGATACTATAAACTTATGCGGTAGAGTCTGAAACATTAGATTAAACAGAACATGCCTTGCTGCATAGCTTTAATGACCATTTTTTGCAGAATAAGTTTTAAAATAGTTGTTGAAGAACATAAAGATTAAACCAAGGGGAGATATGTGAAAATTCACTCGTGATAATAGCAGTAACACATAAGTGGACATGCTTACTTTATAGCCTCAAGCAAGGTCCCGATATATGAATGCAGATATTTCACCCTTGATATGTCGTATAGTGTTCCATTACGCTCAGTTCTTTGACCTGTCAAAAACAGTCATGCAACGAGATTCTAAAACTTTGTGCGATTGTATTGAACAAGAAAACAGAAAAAAGAGACATGATCTAGATAAAGGTGCAAAGATTTTCCGGTAATTACTATTCCAGATGAAATATACAATTGTAGCAGTGTCCAACAGCCAAAAAATTTGCGCAAGTACAAAAAAGCATCCCTACTAATTAAGCTCAAATGGTTACGCTTGCTTTTTTGGTGACTGAACCTTACTTATAAAGGTACAATCATGCATATATATTCCGTGATGGGGAACAAATCCCAAAGTAAACGATAATTCTCTAGCAATATATTCTTAATGGTGGTTTCATTAGGTTGGCAGATTTTGGTCAAAATGGTTTGTCTTGATTTATCTTTCTTGGTAAAATAATACATGTAGTACCAATTATGTCTACGAGTTGAACATTTTGCAGAATCAGTCATTAGTACTGAAACATTTAAGACAAAATGATTACAAAAGGTACAGATTGACACATCCAAGCCAAGGTAGAGAGAAAGAGAGAGTGAAAGAACCATTTTCGTGGATATAAGTAGGTGGATTGCCATAAGCTGTCTTGAGATACTCCAGAATTCCAGATAGACTGGATGATGGATCATCATTCTGTGCCAGCAGGATGGTTATCAACCACGACAGAAAATGATGAACACAAAATCATGAAATTAAATTATCAGCACCGACCTGATTTTGTGGTGCATCTTCTGGCTCAACTAAAGAAGCAGAAAACAGATTCACCAATTAGTATAATTCAATTACAAAATCTATGGGGAAACAAAAGCCATCATAGAGATACAGACTATTGAAAAAGAAGAAGCACAAAGAAAACTGAAATGAAACCATGTGCACAAGTTCTCAGACATCTGACAAATAGAGCTTTACAAAAGGATGTGAGTAGTTGATTCAGTCAGCAAGGAATGAGTACAGTCGAAACTCAGAATAGATGGGGACACGTACGGAAGAAGCTTGCTGCCGTATCAGCAGTTATGTCCCTGACATTCATCTCAAAGCTGCTAGGATTGTCCTTGACATAGACTAAGTTATAATGGTTTAGCCCTATAAAGTCAAATGCGCCCTTAATTAGCTTAGACTCACGTGGAGTAAGAACTGGTATCTTTGAACCAGCATTCTTCTTTACGATGTCCGGATAGTCTCCAAACACCATTGGATGCATAAACCTGCAGTCGAATTGTGGATAAACGATAAAAGCAAGCTTATCTTTTGCTCAAGCTCCAAAGGGAAGAAAGCATCTTGCTACTTGCTAGAGATGATGAAATGCATAATGAAGGCATTTATCCACCTAAGGTTCATAACTCACCAACCAATATAAAAATCAATGACTCTTTGAGTTGCAGTTACATCTTCTGTAGCATTAGAATATGGAGAAAACCAAGAAGAATAGATGTTTAGTCCCACAAAACCATGTTGAACAGCCTGCACAGAGCGTATTATTTCAGTTATTTGACGTATTCGACAAGATGCTTCCGAGATATGAACATTAAAAAGAATCCACTAATAAAAAGCTTAAAGAGAAAGATCAATGTCTTGTTATCCTATTCCATTTTAGCAGATAGAAGGTAAGAACTCAATTGATCAGGGTGCATTATACTACAAACATTGGCAGGAGAAGCAGCAGCCCTATCACTAAATTGTCTTTCCATTCCCAGACTTATTAAGCTGCCCATTTTTCCAGTCCTTATTGGTATTTGGTCTCTATTGCAAAGCTATTCTTCTATTCTTCCAGTTAAACCAAGTCCCAGGAGCCCCGGCAACCAATCGCTGTTTCTATGAAACGAATGCAAACAGACTGAATATTGATATTCCACCTTAATAAAAAACATGAGTTTCTTGATTGAAATCGAAGAGTTAATAGACATGTCTAGAAACAGAACTCTTCCAACGTGAATGACTAGACAGGGCTCAGTTTATAGCAAAAATGAGTCCAATAACAATTAGACAAGTATCCCAGTATTCACATATATGGTCACCTAAAGCCACTACTATATGCTATAAGAAGAAGTATAAATGGGCACAAGTAAAAGATACTTGTACAAATTGATATTGTAAATTTGACACAACTAATGTACACGGGCAAAATTCCATGTGCAACACTAGTTAGCATTAGCTTAAGATTCCAATGATCCAAAGGATCAATAAGATGGTAGCTTAACAGGGTTGGAATAATCCCAGTTAACACCAGCGACTAACAGTAGTTACTATACATAGTGCCGCCTCTTTAGATGCAGAGAGTGTTTATGGTTGGACTTTGGATTTATCAAAAACCAAGAATCTAATAGGGCCAATAGGACAAAATCATATTTCCATAGTTGTTCTAGCACTATCAAGATACTGAATGCCAGATCATGTGGGAAAATTATGGAATAAAATACCATAGTTATACCTTATACTTTTTGTAGTATAGTTTCACGGCAGATGAATGTGCCAGCAACATGTTATGACCAGCAATATATGGCTCAGTTACAGAATCACCCTCGGTACACATCTGTCCAAATGGAAAAGAGCAGCGCCCTGGGGGTGCTAGTCCATTATCATAACCACCTATGGCAAATATGTTGCCCTCATTTATGGTAGTCCAATACAAAACCCTGTCACCAAATTCTTTGAAGCACACATCGGCATAGGCAGTAAAGTCTTTCCTGCAGTCACAAACATTTTAGTGTTTTGTATTTAATCCCATAACAAGCACAAAACAAGCTTAAATGTGCATGGATCAATTTAACAAATAACGAATGCTTACACTATTTTCCGACTAAGCCATCCCCCATATTCATCTTCAAGAACTTGTGGGGTATCAAGGTGAAGCAGTGTGACATGTGGTTGAATTCCTGTGTGGAATCCAGAGAGTTGAAACGTAAAACATAAGATGATAAGAAACTCGGATAGATTGTCAACAGCATTTTGGCCACGTCCTTGTAAGATAAAGATTTGACATTATCATCTCATGTGCGCAAGAGTTCACAAAAAGCAGATTTTGCAAGTGTAGTTATCACTCAGGAAGAAATACTGTTTCAGCACTTGATGTGGAAGAATTAGACATTCTCAAGTGCGTTAACCCTGCTATGCCTTAAAGAAGAGGAACATAATAAACTTACCACGTTTGAGGAGTTCATTAATGAGATTGTTGTAATATTCTAAGCCTTTGGGGTTGACATGGCCTCTTCCATCTGAAAAGAGAAATTAGAAAACTATGGGAAGGAAGAAATAAGATGTGCAATGATCATGTATAGGTAGTACAACAGAAGTAAACATACTAGGAATAAGTCTTGACCAGGAAACAGAGAATCTGTAAGCCTCCAAACCCGTGTCTACCATGTGTTGAACATCTTCCTGAAACAGATAAATTTCCTGAAGTGAACTGCATACTAATGTTAACAAGATAAAGCTTGATTCTATCATTTGCTAACGACAAACATCATGGTAATTGTAAGAAGATTCAAATAGCAACCCACTGAGATCCACATAACCAACAATGCGATCTCTCTCAACCAGAAAATACTTCAAGCGGCTGGCTACTGGAGCAGAATTCAGTACTATTGCAGAATTGTCAGAGGCACTTATGCATGGAATCAGGAATTGCCCCCGGCAGTGAACACTTAGCCCGATAATTAATAGTTATGATAGTGGCTGCAGGTTTTTTTGTTTTTCTTAATGAGTTTGTCTTTGGTTGTATGGACGTAATGTGAAGCTATGTTCCTGCTAAGTGTTTCATTGCTTCTCAGCGAAACAACTGTCATGATGGCCCAAAAGATTGTTAGAAAATAGTTTGCAGTTATAGTAATACATAAAAAATTGAGATTCAGATGCTTCATGTGCTTGAGATGCTATTAAGATAGAAGACTAGTTTTTACCAAGCAAGTCATAAAGGTGAGGACTACTTCAGATTTCTGTTTTTGGTTTTGGTAGGAAGAGGGGGAAGTAAGAGAGATCAGATTTGATTCATAACTCTGTTATATGTAGCATAAAATTATACCTCATTTTCTCAGGTGTAAGTGTTACAGTCTGCTGCTAATTGGAAAGTTTTAAATAGCTTAACTTGAAGCTTCTATGACTCGACTACTTGCTACTAGAAAAACGACTTTCATAGGTGCCAATTACTATCCACTGCTTCAGAAAATCAATTGACTAGATTACAATTTCCAGGCAGGCTAACAAACACCTAATCCTTATTAAGTCTCACATTTTGGGGGATTAGATGCCATAGCAATTGGTCTTGAGACTATGTAGAAACTGACACAATTAAGGATGTGGATGCTAACAAAATAAGTAGACATACTAGCAATAAATGTGTGCTCAACAATAGAGCATTTTCGATCTCCACCTAGCAAAAATCATTTTAGAAGATAATAATTAATAGCCATTAACTGTCTCCAGCAAAATTGAACCACAATTTGGGAACAATATCAGGTAAACTTAGATTTGCAATTGAAGTTGCAATGTCATCACGAGGCCAAAAAGCCTAAAACTGGACCTAAATGTTCACCTTGTATTTGTGATATTGATCACATGCTATGTCTCCAGAGGCTCCTTTAGAAAACCCTAAACATATTCAAGAATAAAGCCTCGGTTACAAATTCAGGAAAAAACAAAAGCTTTCTAATTAGTAAAGTGTCCACTATGCACTCCTTAATGCCCTTCTACACCCTTTAATGCTTCAACGAGGGCTACAAAGAATCAAGCCGCTCATGAGCCGACTCGGTCAAAGCTCGACTCGAGTTCGTTCAACATCAAGTTTGAGTCAACTTCGAGTTCGAACTCGAGCACAAAGAAACTCAACTCATTAGTTTGCAAGCCGACTCGATTATATATGTGTGTATGTGTGTGAATCTTTTCTGCACTGACAGTGTATACATTTACGGCTTTAGATGCACGTCACATATGCAAAGTTTGGTAAATGATGTGGCATACATCTACACATATACATTGACATTGTAGGAAAATTTAATTATATATATATGATGGATCTTTTTTTTCATTGTAATAGTAAAATTACATATATATATATATCCTTAATATTTATTAAGACTATATTATTATTTTATTTATTTTTAAGAATAAAATAATTATTTTTTATTTTTTTAGTTCATGTAGGCTCGAACTTGAACTCAATTCGATTTGAAATTGAGGTCAAGTTCGAGTTTGAACTTTAAATTGAGAGTTCGTCGAGTTCGAGTTAACTCGAACTCGAACGTGATAAAATTGAGTCAAGATTCAGATCGATTAGGCCTAAACTCAATTCGAATCGACTCGTTTGCAAGCCTAGCTTCAATTACATTCAAATAGTTACTTTTGTTAACTTAACTCTTCCACAAAAAAGTAAAACCTGAATCTCACTCTTACGAGTGCCCAACCTCCCTTGAGGTTTCTAACAATTTCACTGAGCTTCCCTGAGGTTTCAAAAATTGCACTTACCTCCCTTGATTTGATAATTTTAGTAACAAAACCTTAAAATAATATTGATTTGGTCAATTTTTAAATGAATACCCAAAATGCCCTTATGTAATGAGTTTTAATTTATTTTCCTATACAATTATAAGATTATCTAGTATAATTATTAGAAAAAGGTACCAAATTTTTCATGTTCATATCTACTATTTGATAAATAATTATAATAATAATTTTATCACTATGATATGATACTTTTGGTGGTATTTTATTATGGATTTAGATTTATAAGATAGAAAATAAAATATTGAAATAATTCATTTAGAGTTTATGAATTTTTTGAGTAGTGGGATTATCATAATTTAGTAGTGATTTTGGACCATTTCTTTTTGATTTATTGTTAATTTTAATACCAAAAATAGAAAATAAAGATCAGCAAAAACATTGGATTATATATAAAATTAACTCGTCAAAAAAATCACTAGTTCGACCTTTGTTTACAATAGAAATTAGAGGCAACAGTGGTAATTCTACAATTTTATTGGCAAAAAATTAAAAGAAAAAGGAATAAGAAGGAAAAATAATGAAAAATAATTTTGAAACTCATTCTAAGTATAAGCATACCAAATAAGGAAATTTCATTAAAATATTTAAGGGTAAAATTATCATTTTAAATGATAAGGGAGGTATGTGTAATTTTTCAAATCTCAAGAGAACTTAGCGAAATTTTCAGAGAGCTCAATGCAACTTATTCTACTCGCAAGAATCCTGGGATATGCATGGACGCCACGAAAATATTCAGTTCTTGAGCCCACTTAAAACATCTTCAAAACTGTAGAAATCTCAAATTGGTCACTTGGCAAATTATGGAGTTATTAATTATGCGACTATTTTCTTTTTTGTAGAAAACAACTTGAATGAGATTTACTTCAATCACAACTATAGATCACGACATAACCTGCTATCAATTATCATTTATCAATATAGTTTTCATATCGATAACGGTTTAAATATAAGACATTTTCATGAAAATAAGACCTTTTTATGAAAAAGTGATCTGTTTGAACCAATTTGTGTTAGTTTAGTTATATAATTATACAGTATATCCCTCAAAGTGATATGTTTGAACCAATTTGTGTTAGTTTAGTTATATAACTATACAGTATATCCCTCAAGTATTAAATAGGACCAGTGGAGCCTATGGTGTCGGGTCGTATCCTAATATTGTGCTTGTTACAGAATTTGGTACATAATTTATGTAATTTTTTTTGTACAAGTGAATTATGTTCTTGCATATCAAATCAAAATTTGTAAAATAATCATGCTTCTTTAATACATCGAGACCACATAAATTGGATATTCAGTTTTAGAAATCTTTCTTTCTTGTTTTCTTTTTTCCTATTTTTGATTGAGGATGACATAGTTCTGTGGATAGACTTGGAAGATGGCATGGTCCATGATTATGAAATGGGATGATTTCAGAAATCTCCCTTAAGGTTTCTAACAGTTTTACTTGATGCCCTTAAATTTTAAAAAAATCTCACTTTACTCTCTTACTTTAAACTTTTTGTAACATTTGAAACCCATTTCAAAATATAATATTTAAAAACTCATTTTGAA
Source organism: Coffea arabica (assembly GCF_036785885.1). Taxonomy (NCBI): domain Eukaryota; kingdom Viridiplantae; phylum Streptophyta; class Magnoliopsida; order Gentianales; family Rubiaceae; genus Coffea; species Coffea arabica. The sequence continues at coordinate 33,173,742 of NC_092313.1, forward strand.
AGAGAGAATACAATTTCATTTCAAAATTTCCCTTTCTTGTGATTTTTAATTGTCATAACACACCAAATTTATCTCTTAATTTTTGTAAATTGATTAATGTAGTCCTTTAATGAAAATTTAAAAGTCGATAATAAAATCAAAAAACTATCTAATAGTTTTTGTGTTATTGGTTCAGACAAGAAATGTTAAATTATTTAAAATTATAACTGATTTACAATACTCTTAAAAATAACTTTCAATAATTTACAACCATGAGAAAATCTTTTTGCACAAGCTTAAGAACAATACAAACAAGTTTATATATAATGTTTGTTCAACATGTTGTATCCTTTTAGTTGTCAAGCCAAGAATTTGGACCAAAAAATTTAGAAAATTCAAAATTATGTAAACCTTTTTTTAAAAAAACTTCTTAAATTAACTGAAAACACTTTACAGTAAAGAAAATATTATCTTTGTCACCTGCAAAAACTTCAAATAAACTTTCAAATATTAGCTCTTGGTATTTAAAAACCACAATATGTTTTATCCAAGCATAATAAACCTTGGTAAGTTTTGCTTTTCTTTATCATTTGTTGTTAATATACTCACATTTTGGTAATAAAAAGTAAGACAACAAAAGAGTACAATTGGAATGAGATTATATCTACTCTCCCAAAATGAATTTTTTAATATTATGTTTTAAAATGGGTTGTAAATGATCCAAAAAACTTGAAGTAAGGGAGGCAAGTGAGATTTTTTAAAATTTAAGGATGTCAAGTGAAACTATTAGAAACCTCAGGAGATTTTCCTGAAATTATCCCTTAGGAAATTTAAGTGACAGAGACCACTCGTATTTAATTGAGAAAGAAAAGAACCTCCTCTACATAAACTTGAAACTTTTTTGGTCTTCTCTAGATGCGAAGGGACAGGGTTTCTTAACAGTTGTCTTTTCTCATTTGTATAAATATTTTTTGTCCCACTCAATTCTCTGACCACAAATTGTTCTGCTTTTTTCTGCTTCAATTTATCTTATCACAAAAATTCTCAAGTGTTTCTCCATTATCTCCTAAATTCATACTGTCAAAATAGTTGCCTTGAATTCTACATGAAAATTTTTGTCCTTGCCACCATTAGTATATTTATTTGCTACTAGACGACTACGTCCAGAAGGGCAGAAAATTGAATAAAACCAAAGTTACATTAATACCTAAGAAAAGACAACACAATAATGCTGCTGATATAAATGCACTTACAGGATCTTCTGTAGAAGGCTGAATTCTGCATAGGCAACCTACTTACTTATCTTTTTGCCTACCCTTGAAAGGGATGTATGTTGTCTAATTCAAAGGGATATACGCTGTCTAAGTCCTAGTAGGATGCTTTGTACTTCTGTTTTTAGTTGAATGAAATGTTTCTTTTTCCCTTCATTTAAAACAAGGAAAGAAAAAGACAATTATATTAATGCCAAAGACTTGGGATTTGGATCTTTTACATTCACGGTTCTAAATAAGTCTCACTATATGTGTGTTTTTTCTCCCACATACATACTGGGTAAATTATAGTGTATTATTGAGTTGCAATTTTCACTATTTCTGAATGTTAATTTTACCATTCCCACTATTGTGCCTTCCTTTTGACCTTGATAAACAGAAGATGAAATGTTTGCAATATTCTAACTGCCTTAATCTTATGCATGAAAATTGCCTAGCTTTAACATTAATATATAAACTATAAATACAACAGTCAGCAATAAACTGTAAAATGAAGTACTTAAGAACTTGAATAAGAACCATTTTCCATTTCATAATTTAGGAGAAAAGAGCTAATATACATAATCTTGACTTTTTTATCCTTATATTTAAGAACAAATTGTACTTGGATTGAGATTAATGTTATTTTATTTCATATATTTCAACTATATTTGTAGATTTTGTAATTTGTACTTACAACTTATTGTTGAGACCATAAAGAAACTATTAAGTTTTGGATTAAGATTAAAGATTAAATAAGAAATTATGTGATTAACATGTCATCAATCAAATCTCATCAGTCTGGAGTCAGGCCTATCAAATGCCATGTCATAGTTAAAACGGGTTTTTTTTGGGGGGGGGGGGGGGGGGGGGGGGGAGGAGGGACATGGTTTTTGTGCTTGGATTGATTTTTGAAGAGAAAAAAGAAATGATAGGAGAGGAATTGGAGGGAACAGATATAATTATTTTGGATAGTATGTGCTTTCTGTACAAAAATGGACGTAAATGTAGGGAAAGGACACCAAATTTAGGATTTTCTAAAATTTCCGTTTCCTTTTTCTTATTTGTCTATAATATTGCATCAGTTTTCCTGACTTAGATTTCACATACCTTCCATCACTATAACATTTACCCCCATGATTAAGATATTAATTAATGTTGCCACTTCTGTGTGCTTCGTTTAAATTATCCCTTGTATTATACATTTATTTCTGTGTGCTACCATTACAGGCATCTGAGTTTTGAATTAGAGTTGCTAAAGCAATTGGGAGAATTGTAGCTTTGATGCTTAATGTTTGGCATGTATGCTAAATTGATTCCTAATATTTCGTCTAAAACAAATTTGGTTCCTAAAGTTTATGATTTTAGTCACATTTAGTCCAACAAGTGGAAATTCAAGAATGACTAATAGTCAATATCAAATCGCTGTTAGTCGACAATTTTGAATTTACAGTTTTGGCTCCCAATATTCTGATTTTGAATCACTATGTTCCCCTAAATTTTAAATAATGACATTAAAGGACTTTAAAATGAAATGAGATGCAAATTCAAATGAAATTGTACTAAATGAGTAATAGGAGTTCTAGTTAAATCTATTTTTCCTTTTTAAATTTTTATTTTATTTATTCATATCACTAATATCTCATATCCTTGTTCTCTTTGAAGTTAGTTTCGAGTTCATTATAGTTATTTGCATAAATTATTGCATTTGTTGTGCACATTGGCTTCAAATTCTTGTAATTAGCCATTATGATTATAAAAACTAGTAAAGGTAAATATCAATGTGAAGTGCATTTAAAATTTTTTAAAAAAAAACTGTTATTTTCTTTTTTGTTGTCTTTCCTACTAGTTAAACAACGTTCATTGCCATAGTCTTAAAATATTTATTTTAATACACGTATAACTAGACAATCATTTAATAATCAAACAATTTTTGAAACCAAATTCATTTCAAACTCAATTGATAATCCATTGAAATATAAAGAAAAAGAAGATTTGTCTAATAAGTGCCTATTGTGCATTCGTTAAGATATAGTTCAAGTGGGGATAGAGTCACGGGTGCTAGAGGTTTCAACTACTCTTGTGCTGCGTCAAGAAGAAAAATTAAACTTTTGACCATTTTATTTTGGGATAATTTCAGAAACCTTCCCTGAGGTTTCTAACAGTTTCACTGACCTCCCCTGTGGTCCTAGAAATATCACTAACATCCCTTGACATCAATTTTCTTGTAACAATTTAGTCCAATTCAAAAAAAGCAACAATAAAAAAATAATTTCAGTTGTGAGAAGATTTGTTTAAGCCAAAAGTGCCCCTCAACTATTATATTAGTTAGATTAAATATTTGATCTAACTTGTTAATTTATTTATGGGGCCATTACTATAGATGGTCAATAAAAAATTTTCATTATCCATAACAAAAAATGACAACTTCCAAAATTTAACAAAACATTGTGGCTCTAATATTGGCTCTACATTTAAATGGTAAATTAATTAACCTTTTACAATCCAAATTATGTTTAATGTAGTTAGCAAATTTTTAACTCTTTTCCTTCACATATGTGTGTAATTATCCTAAATTATAAGGTTAATAAAGTCATTTAGTCATTAGTGATGTAAGCATTGGGTCTTAAATGACTGACAGGGGAGGTAAGTGAAATTTTTAAAATCTCAGGGGAGCAAAGTGAAATTGTTAGAAACCTCAAGGGAGGTTTCCGAAATTATCCCTTTTATTTTTTGGCTGTAGAGTTTCTCAGTCTGTATGGCAGAAGGTGCAAAACATGTGTGTAGTCTGCAGTCTTTCAGTTTCAGAGGAAGAGCTGAGTTGGTTAGCACAACATTGGAGTTCTGACTGTTTTGAGTTTTGACCATCAGTTCAAGAGACTTGTTTTTGCAGTGACAGTTTATGAACTGTGGAAAGCAAGGAATGCAGGCTTTTTTTTGGTTAAGTTTTCGAATTCTGGGAATATGGTGTGTGCTATTATTGATTCTGTACTGCATGTGGTTCGAGCTTGCGGGAATGCTCCTAGAACCATAGAAAATTATGCACTTGCTTTAGAATGGAATCTGTCCCTGGAACTTTTAGCATGAAGTTTTTCTTTGTTTTCACCAATGTATAGAATCTGTAGTCATAGCTTTGTACATCAGAGAGCCCCTGTGTATAAAACTCTTTGCTATATTCAATTAAAAAAACAATTAATATACGAAACAAAAAAAAAGATGTGGTTCAGGTGTTAATATTTTAGAAAATTAAAGATATTTAATTATTAGTGTAATAAATGCATGATAGAGTAATAATTATTTTAGAAAAATAAATGCAAGATAGAGTAATAATTATTAGTGTATGCATTTAAATGATAGGCTATGTGTAATCTAATACACAAAAGCAGACACAAAAGCAGGAAAAAAAAAAAAGAGTTCTTAAGCCCACTTAAATTAATTCGAAATTCTAGAAATTCGAAACTGGACGCACTGCAAATTTCTCCATATCACTACCCTTTCTGTTTTAGCATTATCATGATTTTGTTTCTGCTAATCAGTAGCATTGAGTAATGTCTACTTCTATTCAACATTTTTTTTTCTTTAGTAGAGATGACATTTGACAAAATAATCTAGAATATATAATCATACATATAGGATTTAGCTCGTGGTCCTTTATAGTCATTGGCCATAATATTTGTACTTCCTAGTGTACGCTATTCTTAATTATTGTACATCTTTATCCATGTGATGTACACAGATTCATTTATGACACTGGTCCATATTCGAAATCGAAGAACTCATATATACATATCGATTTCAAGTGGTTTAATGATAATGCTTCACAATAAAGATCCCCACCACCTAACTCACTCCTTACTTTGTTATTGCCATACATATTGTAACTGAAGTTTTACATTAACGTAAATTGAAAAGCATTTTTTTGTCTTAATTATTGTTAAAGATATTTACTTAATTTTAGTTGATCATGTCAATAGGAGTCTGCTTTAGTTTGTTTTGGTTTTGCCTAATCTAGTGGAGTTTGTCGCATGTAATGAGCGCTTAATTAGTTAGTTGCTGCACTTCTTAGTTTCAAGATGTATCCATTGGTTTTAGCTTTATAAATAGAGCAATTTTATGTTATGAGTCTTCTTTCAGACTTATAGCGCAATAAAGTCTAGTTCTTCGTTTCTACCTTTTCTTCCTTAATGCTTGTATCAATGGCACTAGAGCCAAGTTGGTGAGTGAAATCAAGGAAAGAGTGAGCATTTAAAATAAAGCAGTGGTAAATCATGATGGCCACCAACAACTTTGTACAACCAGCAATTTTCCACTTTGATGGTTATTATGACCATTGGAACAAGCTAATGGAGGACTTCTTAAGGTCCAAGGAGTATTGGCTGGTTGTTGAATCTGGAGTAGCAGAGCCGAAAGCCAGAGTAGTATTGATGGAGAAGCAGAAAATGGAGTTGGAAGTGTTGAAACTAAAGGACTTTAAGGCCAAGAACTAGCTTTTTTAAGCTATTGATCAAGCAACCTTGGAGACAATTCTTAGCAAAGGTACCTCCAAGCAGATTTGGGACTCCATGAAGAAGAAGTATCAAGGGAATGTGAAGGCAAAGTGGGTGCAGCTTCAAGGATTTCACATTGAATTTGAGACTTTACACATAAAGTCAGGTGAGTCAGTTACAAATTTCTTTGCAAGAACAATGACAATCGCCGACAAGATGAGGATCTATGGAGAGAAATTGGAGGATGTCACCATTCTCGAGAAGGTTCTTCGATCGGTGACACCAAAATTTAATTTTGTTGTTTGCTCTATAGAAGAATCGAAAGATAATGATACACTTTCAATTGATGAGTTGCAGAGATCTTTGCTGGTTCATGAGCAAAAAATTAACCAACAAGAGTAAAAGGAGCAAGCATTGAAGGTCTCAACAAAAAATCACTTGACATCGAATGGGGATAGAAGACGAGGCAAAGGCAGAGGTAAAGGAAGCAATGACCGTGGCAACCAGCAAGAACACCACCAGCACCAAGAAAATCAATTTCGAGAAAGAGGAAAAGGAAGAGGACGAGGAGGTCATCACTCAACTCATAGGCCAAATTCAGCAAACAAGTGTAATGTTGAATGCTACAAATGTCATAGGCATGGCCATTATCAGTCAGAATGTCGAACTGATTTGAATAAGCAAAATGGAGAAAGAACTAACTTTGCAGAAAAAGAAGAAGATGAGTCTCTTTTGATGATGTGTCTCGTGAATGAAGAAACACAACAAAACATGTGGTATTTAGATACCGGTTGCAGCAATTATATGTGTGGAGATAAGAAGGTATTTTCTGAGTTGGACAAATTGTTCAATAACACTGTTAAGTCCGGTAATAACTCTACAGTTTTCGTGATGGCAAAAGGAAAGGTAATTACCCAAACTAAAGGAAATTCTACCCACACTATCTCTAATGTTCTTTTTGTCCCAGATTTAAAGACCAATTTGCTAAATATGGGTCAATTGCAAGAAAAGGGGTATGAGATTTTTATCAAAGATGAAGTATGTCTAGTTTGTGATGTAAAGATAGGCTTAATTGCTCAAGTTAACATGATAGCAAATTGTATGTTCCCACTTTATTTACATAGCATGACCTATTCATGCTTTTAAGAAAAATTGAAACTTGTGGCATGGTTATGGCATTTTCATTATGGTCATCTACGCTTTGGTGGATTGAAAACTCTGCAGCGCAAAAATATGGTGGCTGGTCTTCCGCAAATTTTAGTTCCTTCAGAAGTCTATGAAGAATGTGTTGTTGGAACATAACATCGAGACCATTTTCTGAAAGGAAAATTGTGGAGAGCAAAAGAAATGTTGAATCTAGTTCACTCTGATTTATGTAGGCCAATTAATCTGACATCTAATTGTGGCAAACATATTTTATAGCATTCATTGATGATTATTGTCGAAAAACATGGGTTTATTTTTTGCAAGAAAAGTTTGAAGCTTTTTCAACTATCAAAACTTCAAGACTCTTGTTGAAAAGGATGCAGGCAAGTCTATAATGATTCTTTGTAGTGATTATGGTGGAGAATACAACTCACAAGAATTTGTTAATTTTTGTGAGAAGCATGGAATTCAAAAGCAATTTACAGCAGCCTATACACTACAGCAGAATAGTGTTTCGGAGAGGAAGAACCGTGCAATCTTGAACATGGTGTGAATTATTATGACAAGAAGTGGTATTCCAAAAGCTTTTGGCTAGAAGTTGTCAACTGGAGCATTCATACACTAAATAGAAGTCTCACGCTTGCCATTAAAAACATGACGCGAAAGGGAACATGGAGCAAACAGAAACTGATAATAGATCATTTCAAAATTTTTGGGTGTGTCGTCTATGCTCATATTCTAGACTAGAAGCGGATAAAGTTAGATAACAAGGGAGAGAAATGCATTTTTTTTTGTTAGTGATCAATCAGAGGCTTATAAGCTTTATAATCCCATCACTAAAAAAATTGTTATCAGTCGTGATGTAATTTTTTATGAAGAAATTTTTTGGCCATGGAACAACAATGTTATTGAACAACAAATATTTGTCAACTTTGATGGATTTAACAAAGAGAAGAGGCAGCAGCCGATAGAACAAATTCTACCGGATAGTCCAGCAGATGTTCCAAGCTTGCGAACAATAGTAGAAAATGAAGGACGGCCTCAACGTGTTAGAAGGAGACTCGCATGGATGGCTGATTATGAGGTAACTAGAATTGACCAATCTGAGGATCCACTTACACATTTTGCTCTATTTTTCAATTGTGATCCTACAACTTTTGAAAAAGCTATCAAAGAATCAAAATGGCAAAAGGCGATGGATGAAGAAATTGTAACTATTGAATGAAACAATACATAGGACTTGACTAATCTTCCAAAAGGGCACAAGTAGGATTGTCAATAGGCCAGATCAACTTGAATTCGACCTGTTCGACCCGAAAAAAGGTCACTGAGCCTAAACTTTAATTGGGTCGGACAGAACTTGGATTTAAATATTAGACCCGAACTAAATGTGAGCCAAATTTGGGCCATACTAGATTTAGACCTGATTAATGAAATACATAATTATATATAATATATATTTTTTAATTATGAATTAATACAAATTTATATATAAATAATTAACATTTTATGTCATAATATGTATAATTATAAATTATAGATATTATTATACTCCCTTTGTCCCATTTTATATGTCATGGTCAACTTTGTATGTAGTTTAAGAAAAATAAATTTTGACTAAGACACAAAACTACAAATAAGTATTTTCTTCATTATTGCCTTTCAATTAATAATGAGGCTTTTAATATGAGCCCGAAGCCAAAACCCCAAAATTCATATAATTTGTAAATCGAGTTTGGATTTACTAAACCCTGACTCAAAAAGCCCAATTGACACGCTTAGGTACAAGACAATTAGTGTCAAGTAGCTGTATAAGATGAAATTAAAGGAGTATGGAGAAGTTGACAAGTACAAGGCATGGTTAGTAGCTAAAGGCTATAAGCAAGAGTTTGGGGTGGATTATAGAGAAGTCTTTGTTCCTGTTGTAAGACATGACACGATCAGACTAATAGTTGCATTGGCAGGACAACATTTATGGCCTATCTTCCAATTGGACATGAAATCGGCATTTCGGCACGGTGATCTACAAGAACAGGTATTTATTGATCAACCTCCTGGTTATCTGAAGCTTGGGAGTGAACATGAGGTGTACAATTTCAAAAAGGCATTATACGGTCTAAAACAAGCCCCATGCGCTTGGTATAGTCGTAACGATGCTTATTTTTCTAAGGAGGGATTTAAAAAATGTCCATCTGATCAAACACTTTTACAAAGATTGGGAATGGAAGAAAATTGCTTATTATTTGCTTATATGTGGACGGCCTTATTTTCACTAGAAATGATAGTGCCTTGTTTGATAAATTTAAAAAATCTATGATGCTTGAATTTGATACGCCTGATCTTGGAAAGATGCATTATTTTTGGGACATTGAGATGGTTCAATTTGCAGCTGGAATTTTTATTTATCAAAGGAAGTATGTGCAAGAAATTCTGAATAGGTTTTAAATAAAAAATTGTAACTCTATTAGCACGCATCCTGAAGGAAACAAAGTTGACAGCACCCATTACAAGTAAATTATTGGAAGCTCATGTATTTGATTGCCATGAGACCTAATATCATGCATGTTGTAAGTTTAATTAGTAGATACATGGAATGCCCAAGGGAGACACATCTTCAAGCTGCTAAGAGGATTTTTCGATACTTGCAAGGAACCATTGCATATGGGTTGTTCTATAAGAATGGTGAAAATTTTGATTAATTTGGTTTTACTGATGGTGACTATGTAGATGATCTTGATGATAGAAAGAATACGCCCTACTATATATTCATGATGGTTTGAGTAGTTATTTCATGGAGTTCAAAGAAGCAACCAATTGTTACATTGTCAACAAGTGAAGCATAGTTTGTCGCTGCAACTAGGGGTGGGCGCGGATCGGGTACCCGCCCCATTCACCATTTGGCTGACCCAACCCGCACCTTGCGGGTCAGCCATTTTTTGACCCTTACCTGCCCCGCATATCAGCGGATACCCTATAATCGGGTACCCGCTGAGATAGGGTCGGATCAACGGGTACCCGCCCCGTCCCATTTATCATTTAATTTAAAAAAAAAATGATTTATACCAATTTAATTTTATATTTTACACATTCATCTAAGATTTAAAAAATGTTTTTTTCTAAAAAAAGGTTTCCCACCAAGAAACAAGCATGTGAAGAAAATATAAGATAAAGGAAAAAAATTAAAAGAATTCGAAATCAATAAAAGTTTGAAATAAGTAGCACAATTTTTAATATATATGTTCCACATTAATTAAACTTTTTTCTATAAAATATAAGATCATGGCCTCTACAAATGAATCTTGTAAATAAACTATAGTCTCTCATATTTGTTCAATAAAATTATTTATTTAGTTCTTATTATTTTATAGTGTGTGTATAAAAATAAAAATAAAATAAAATATATATATGCGGGGCGGATCGGGTACCCGCGGATTTTTAATTATGTGACCCTAATCCGCCCCGTATTTTAGCGGGTACCTGACCCTCTTTTGACCCGATCAAATAATAAAAATCGGATATCCTAATTTTCGGATCGGATCGGATATGACGGGTTTTCGGGTTAGCGAATAATTTTGCCCACCCCTAGCTGCAACAACTTGTGCCTATCAAGCAATTTGGCTAAGGAATATACTTGAGAGCTACATTTTCAGCAAGAGGGAGCCACTGCAATTTATTGTGGCAATAGTTCTGCCATCAAGTTCTCTAAAAACCCAGTCCTACATGAAAGAAGCAAGCACATAGATGTGAGATTTCACTTTCTAAGGGACCTCACAAGGGATGGAATAATTGATTTTCACCATTGCAAAATTGAAGATCAGATTGCTGATATAATAATCAAGCCATTGAAGTTGCCTACATTTCAAAGACTAAGAAAGCTGCTTGGAGTCTATGCACTTGATAAGTCCTATTAAACTAAAGGGATAATTACAGAAACCTCCCCTGAGGTTTCTGACACTTGCACTGACCTCCCTTGTAGTTTGAAAAATTGCACTGACCTCCCTTGAACTTACTAATCTTTTGCAAATTCAGTCCAAACGATTAAAATATTGTTTTAGCGAGTGAAATTAGAATTTTGTACCAGATTTGCCCTTTGTGCTATATGTCCAATGAATGACAAAATACTACAAATCAATAAACAATTAATAAACTTTAAGGGGTATAATTTATGGGCAAATACGCATTACCTATTTAAAGTACCGGCTCTTTATGGATATTTTACTTTCAAACATTTAATTTATGATAAATATATCAAATTAGATATTTTTTTTAAAAAAGGAAATTGCCCATAAAGTATTAATTCTTTATGACTTTCATCCATTAGATGAGTAAAGTATTGGCTCTTTATGGGCATTTTATTCTGAATCATTTAATTTATGTTAAATACATAATTGTTTGTAACTAAAATTGAAAAAGTGTCACATTAATATTTTTACGGAAGGGAAACTGGTAGGTTTTGTATTTAACAAAAATTAAATATTTGAGAGAATATACTTTTCGTAAAAATATTAATGTGACACTTTTTCAATTTTAGTTACAAACAATTATGTATTTAACATAAATTAAATGATTTAGAATAAAATGCCCATAAAGAGCCAATACTTTACTCATCTAATGGATGAAAGCCATAAAGAATTAATACTTTATGGGCCATTTCTTTTTTTAAAAAATATTTAATTTATATTAAATAAATAACCTACCAAATTCTTTTTTGTAAGAATATTACTGTAACACTTTTTGAATTTTACTTACAAACATTGATATATTTATCATAAATTAAATGTTTGAAAGCCATAAAGAATTAATACTTTATGAGCCATTTCTGTTTTTTAATATTTAATTTATATTAAATAGACAACCTACAGATTTCATTTTGTCAGAATATTACTGTAACACTTTTTGAATTTTACTTACAAATATTGATATATTTATCATAACTTAAATGTTTGAAAGCCATAAAAAATTAATACTTTATGGGTCATTTCTTTTTTTAAAAAAAATATTTAATTTATATCAAATAGATAACCTACCGATTTTCTTTTTGTAAGAATATTACTGTAACACTTTTTGAATTTTACTTACAAACATTGATATATTTATCATAAACTAAATGTTTGAGAGCCATAAAGACTTGATACTTTATGGGCCATTTCTTTTTTAAAAAAAATATTTAATTTATATTAAATAGATAACCTACCGATTTTCTTTTTGTAAGAATATTACTGTAACACTTTTTAAATTTTACTTACAAACATTGATATATTTATCATAAATTAAATGTTTGAAAGTAAAATATCTATAAAGAGTCGGTACTTTAAATGGGTAATGCGTATTTGCCCATAAACTACACCCCTTAAAGTTTATTAATTATTAATTGATTTGTAGTACTTTGTCATTTCATTGGACATGTAGCACAAAGAGCAAATCTGGTACAAAATTCTAATTTAACTCCCTAAAATAATATTTTAATTGTTTGGACTGAATTTGCAAAGGATTAGTAAGTTCAGGGGAGGTCAGTGCAATTTTTCAAACCACAAGGGAGGTCAGTGCAAGTGTCAGAAACCTCGGGGGAGGTTTCTGCAATTATCCCTAAACTAAATGTTTGAAAACTTTCAGTTTAAGAGAGCAATTGTTAGAGATATTTACTAAATTTTAGTTGAGCATGTCAATAGGTGTCTGTTTTAGTTTGTTTGGTTTTACCTAGTCTAGCTGTCTAGTGGAGTTTGTTGCATATACTGAGTACTTTATTAGTTAGTGGTTGCACTTCCTAGTTTCAAGTTTTATTCATTGGTTTTAACTCTATAATTAGAGCAGTTTCATGTAATGAATCTTGTGTCAGACTTACAAAGCAATATAATCCGGTTCTTCGTTTCTGTCTTTTCTTTCTCGACACTTGTATCATTTTTTCTTGATTCTTAAGAGATTCCAAGTCTTACAAGAAAAAAGGAAAAAGGAAAAGCAAAGAGTTTAGAGAATTAAATGAGAGACCTTGTGGTTACTTATCAATATCCCCGTAGAGTTGGGACTTAAAAAGCTTCTCTTTATATAATGGAAAGGGAAAGGGCAAAGGAAAGAGTTTAGAGAATCAAATGAAGGATCTCGCAGTCACCTACCAATGTGTAAAATTATGTTATTTAATTATAAAATTACATTTATAATTAACGGCTATTATTTTATAATTAAATAATTTAGGATCCTAGGTATAATTTTATATTTAGCTAGCAATATAATTTTATAATTAATGGCTATTATTTTATAATTAAATAACATAATTTTGTTCGTAATTTTATACCTAGGAATAATGAATAAAATTTAATTAGATAGAGAAAAGAGGAGTAATTAATGAATAATGGATCCTAGGTAAATCAATGAATATATACACAATTGATTGATTGAGAGTAATCTTGACGTTTAAGTAAAATGCGCTTTGGTAGAAAGATAATTGCTCTGCCAATATCACTTGCCACCAATAATCCTACGAGGTACGAGTTGAGTTGGCACTTGGAAAGCTTTTCTATACCGAATTTTTCACAAATCTTGCATAAGTTAGATTAATTGCTTTTTAATAATTTGCCTCTTTGTGTCTTGCATATTTAATCACGCTCCTTTAATACATGGAAACCACATAAATTGAATATTCAGCGTTAAAAAAAATTTCTTTCTTTCTTCAATTTTCCTTTTCTGGATTAAGCTAAATATAAATCTCTGGGAATTTAAGTCATAGAAATCTTTCTTGTAAAAAAAAAATTATGGGGTGTTTATTTTTTTTCGTGCCTTACAAATTCTTTGCTCTGCTCAATAATATTCTGGCGACAAATATCATCCTTTTATAGCTATCTGTCAGTTCAAGAACTCTGAAGTGTTTCTTTCATCTTTACACTTCTTTTAGTTCACATGCATAACAAACTTCTTGTTCTTTGTCATTGTCATCATTATTATAGTATAACAATTTACTACCAACCTACGCAAATGATTGATGGCCAAACAAAAAAAAAAAAAAAGCTATAAATGGACAACTTGAAGCAGAAATTGCATTAATACCTAAGAAAAAACCATACTTATTTGAGTTTGATATCATAGAATTTGGACCCTCACTATTAAGATGATGATCTTGCCACAGCAGATAGGATTACTACAATCACAGTTTCGATTGTAAGCTGCACTTAATAGCGGGAATGTAGAAATGTGTTTGATTTGAAATTAAGTGGATTAAATTGATTATAAGACATAATTTTTAATAAAATGTCAAATAAAATTCCATAATGTTTTTACACGTTGTCTTATTGTCCGCATTTGTTATTTTATGGTCTATATCACTTATATTAGTTTTCTACATTGCATGGTGCAATCTTGAAGGTAATTGTAGAGGTACTGAATCTGTCAACGGTGAATTTACTGTTACTACACATTTTGACTGAAATGATGAAGTTAGCCTTTATATTCAATAATCAGAAGAGCTAAAACTGTGGTGGCAAATTCATTATTAAGCCAAAATGCGTTGAAATTTGTGACTGAGCATTGCTACAGTGGCAATATTGGCAGCCTCAGTATTAGGGCTAATTCCTTAAAATATACGTATTAAAAAAAATTATCCGTCAAATGCACGTCTGACTAAGGGGCTTTTTTATTCTATACGGGCCGTGCTGACTCAGCACGGCCGAATCACAAAAAAATCTACCTGGTCAACATCCAATTTGGACTGAGCATTTGTGTCAGCGGACGTGCTGACTGGGCACGGCTCGACCCGACACAAACCTGTTTGTGTCAGGTGCGGACGTGCCCAGTCAGCACGTGTCTCAATCTCTCGCTTTGTCTGTCTCAAGTATAGCATAGCAACTCCTCCTCCTGCTTGCATTCGTTCCTTCAGTTTGGCTTCGGATTCGGTGAAAGCAGCCACTGCTTGGCTTCGTTCCTTCTGTTACAGCATTTATTAATTACATTATTTATATTATGTTAATTAAACATGTTAAGTAATTATGTTAATTATTTATATTATGTTAATTAAACATGTTAAATATTTATGTTAATTATTTATATTATGTTAATTATTTATGTATTTACATGTTATATTATACTGTCATCAAATGACATTAATTAAACTTGTTTTCTGCATTGTGTGTTGTTGTTATAGTTTATTAATTAATAGTTAATGTAAAGTGTGATAATTTATTTATAATTTTACAATATTGAAGTGTTAAAAAAGAGTTAACTAGTGTATATAGTGATATAGTGTTGTCGACTACGACTTATTGTTTAATCGTATAATTTTTGGCGAATTACTATGTAATATAATTCATATAGAAATACTAGAAATATCTAATTAAAATTATTGCTTTTTACATGCATAAAATATATTAATTAACTAAACATAAGAAATTTTTGGATTGCATAAAAAAATGAAGTAATCTGCAAATATTAATAAAAAAATTTTTGGATTGATATTGATGTAGATGAATAATTCATGTACGTAGTAGGACTTTTGTAAGATATCATATATGCTGCGTGCAAGGTAAAAATATAGTTAAAATAATTATCCAAAATATAGTTAAAAATGTAGTTAAAATATAGTAAAAATATAGATGCAAAAATGTTGTCTCGAAAAAATAATTATCCGAATTGGTTGTATTATTATGTATGCCAATCACAATCACAAAGTGATTATAATAATTAATTCCTGTTTATTAGAATACATGAATCTTTCGTTAATTAACAACTATTATGCATTTAATAATGATTTAGTAATAATACATGTGGAAAAGGCATCTAGGGACATGAATCATGAGGTTAGGTTAATGTATTTATTTTAAATATTAATGAAATGAAGTATATTTAGGATTGTGGTTAAATTTTAGTTTAATCAGGTTAATTTGAAAATTAAAGTACCAAATTTTATTTAGGATGGCGGTAAATGGAGAGTTTACTACGTCACTTATAAAAATTATATAACCGACTATTGTTTTAACATTATAGATAAATGAATAAAGATATGTTATATTTACTCGTTACGTGTGATAATAATTACCAGTTATATTTGGTAAGTATGTTTAAATATTTTACGGTAACCAAGCATGTAAATATATATGTTAATTAAGAAGTTTATAACACTTTGTTACCTACGTATTAAAAGAAATATGGGGAGGAAAAATAAAAACAAAAGCTTGGTCCATATTGTTTAACCCAACCTTTAACATAACAAACGACCAACATTTGGATGAGATGTATGATTCAAATATAAATTACCTACATGATTCTAATACAATGAATTCGACACCGTAACATTTGGATGAGATGTATTTGGAAAAATACAATGAATTCGAGCCGTGCTGACTGGGCACGGCTCGCAGCTGACAACAACCTGTTTGTGTCAGGTGCGGACGTGCTGACTGACACATGCTCAGCCCAAATTGGATGTTGACCGAGTAGATTTTTTTGTGATTCGGCCGTACTGAGTCAGCACGGCCCGTATAGAATAAGAAAGCCCCTCAGTCAGACGTGCATTTGACGGATAATTTTTTTTTATACGTATATTTTAAGGAATTAGCCCAGTATTAGGGAGGTAAAAATTCCTTTATCTGAGCCTTAAATAAGTAATTCATTACCTGTATATAAAGTGAAATATATAATAAGATTAAAAAAAAAAACAACAACAATAGTTACCCGCCTATGATTGATGACTAACGGTGAAGTGTCTTGATGAAATGGCACACTTGTGCTCACTTACCTTTGTGCATGAAAATTACGTGATTTTGCCATTATATAGATACATCAACATTTTTACCAAAAATAAAAATATACATAAACTTTAAAATATGTTTAATACTTCATAAAGAAAAAATTTGCCCAACAGGAGAGCTTTTTTTTTTTTTTTTTTTTTGGTCAAACAACTCAACTCTATTTGTACTTGCAACTTAACAGTAAAAGCATAGCAAAATTACCTAGTTTTTGGTGCTAAAATTACAATGAAATCATGTGACTGACATCCCACAATTCATTTCACCAAATAGTTCTGTGTTATCAGTTGAGTAAATAGAGGATCCTCCATATACTCCTAAACGGAGAGACTCAATTGCGAATAGGTGAACTAAAATGTCAATGGTTTGAAAGCAATTATTCAAAATACGTAGATGAAATTTGATCTAAAAGGTTGATTTTTGCACGTACCATGAGAGAAAGGGAGAGCAATATCATGCATTCGAATTGCGTTTTCTGGGAAAGTTTTTTACTATAATACTTTTTGCTATGTGATCTATGTGAAATGAAAAAGTATTTGAGAAACGTGCTTAAGGAAAGTTTCACAAAGTTCTTCTACATAATATCGAAATAATAGGATAAAAAAAATTGGAATCCAAACGACCACCTACCATATGGACATTCCACGACTTTTGATACACTCCATGAGGATTTACAAGAATGAGATGTTAGAAATTCACTTACAACAGAATACATCTTATGCCTCCACATAAATCAACTTCATCATACCTATAATGCAACTTTTTTCTGAATACAAATGTACCAGAACAAGCAACAAAGAAAGCAATACATAAATCAACTAAATAGTCATTGCGCTACCCATCTCACGCCTCCACATAAATCAACTTCACCATACCAATAGTGCAGCTGTTTCTAAACACAAAAATATACCAGAACAATCAACAAAGAAAGCAGTACATTCTGCTAATGTCATTACACTACCCATTTTTCCTCAGCAACATTAAGAAGTTCAAGCAATCTTCGGTGCAGTGAGTTGAAGGGAATCTAGAGAGTCACATAACTTGGATGCTGCAAAACACAAACATGTAAAGAAATGACAGTGTCAGAGCAGTAAGTGGCGTCAACAGTTTTTGTACTCCTCCTGGTGACTCAAGCCTCAGCTATTGGTTACACCGGTAGTGTCACCAAAAACCTGGCCACAAAAGCAAAATTCAGTTGCCAAATTAGATCATCATAACACTCTTTGTTTGTCATTCCAGTCATATAAAAACATATTGTGCATTTCCATTCTTGACAACCATATTTGACAATTTGGTCAATTCCAAGAAAGAGGATCAAGGTTTTGATATACAATTTGATCATGTACAATGTATCCACTGACGTATAAAGTCCATCAGAAAAGCATGATCAAATTTACTGTTCAACTAGCAGGTGGAACTTGCTAAATTGCCTCAGGCAAGTGACTTTCTGCATTTATGGTTTGCCTTCCATATCTCTAATAATATTCTTTCACGTCAAGAAGTTTTGGAAGTTATTTTTCCAAGTTAGTTAAAGACACTATTGATCTACAATAACCTAGGGTTTAGCTCCTACAAAGTTTTAGGTTAAAGATTAATTAAGTAGGAACATAGTATCGCCAGCTAATTTGGTCGCTCATTCTTTTCATTTTGTTGCTCCTCCCACATCATTTTCATCTTTCATTTAATTTAAAATTCTTCACCATGTTACCGTTTGTCATACCATGAAAAGTTCACTTGATTTGGAGGAGGTCCAAATAATTTGTATGCTTTTGAAACAAAATTCCTTCTCTTTCTCTTTTAATAGAATGGTCAGCTATACATGGTACAAACCATCTGCTTTGATACGTATGACTTTATTTCATATTCAAAAACCGTGAGAGTAGTTCAATAGAAATTATATTTAACCCTTTATGATTCAACCCAACAATATAGCTTAGCTGCCATTACATAAGGAAAGAAAAAGGAAAATATATGAACTAAAACTTCTCAGTTCATCAACAAAGTGACAAACTAATTTATTTCTGCATGTAAGCCTAGCCATATTCAGATCATTAATCCAAACAATAGAAATTGGCAGGTTGGTCCTAGTCACAAGGGCAAAAAATATAGTGCCACCAAATTCTCTCTTCTCAATCTCCTTGTCAGGCCACCATTAGATTCCCTCTTACGGTTATGCAGCAAAGGGTTAGAATGAATAATGTCCTCAAATTCATCCTTAGAGCATATAATTCTAAGTAAGAGTTTCATGTCAGTACCAAGTTTTACAGCTTATAGATGCAGGTGAAGCTTCACAAGGATATGAAAACCATAAAAACCCAACAACTGATTAGATATTTCTTTTACAAATGATGACTATTACTAAACAATCCACAACATACTAAATAAATAAATACAAAACAAGATAACTCTCTTTGAGTACTTTTCCTGGGACCACTGGGAATTAGGGAGGGAGGACCAAGACCACAACCTGGAAGTTATCAAGGTGGTTATGCACCCACCAAGCAGTGACCTCAAGGACAATCACACACGTACAAGAAAGGATCTATGCAGTGATTGTTTGGAATTTAAAGGAACCTGCCTCCTGCTATTTTAATTACATAATGCATCTCAGTGAGAGATTTGATGCAAGTTAAGTTAGGTAATGAAGAAGAGAATGAAAGCAATGCACAACAGAGAGGATGGAGCTTTTATTAGTGTTGGGGGAAGGGGGGAGGGGAGGGGAGGAGAAGACAATTTCAAAGGGCAAGAAAAATTTAGAGATAAAAAGAGATCCCCAGTCCACATAGACCTGCACAGGGGAGATGAGGAGTGGAGACAGTGGTCCCCCTTAATGCTGACCCAGAAAAGACAAATGCTGAAAAAGGAAATGACAGGATATCAAATAAGAATACACCTTATACTTCACATAAAATCTTTCTTTATCAAGTGCAGAAGATTTTATAGTTTAGTCCATAGAAGTCAATTGTAATAAAAGAAATAAAAAAGTGTCAAAGCTAAAGAAAGTAGTAAAATAAATTGCCAAATGGGTCTCTTGTATCATGAGAACTACTAACTTATACCTCAGAGCTTCAAGTTCGCAATAAAGGATATCCTGTCATTTCCTGCTAACTTATACCTATTTCGTAAGAATTGCTTTATGAGCTTTGTATGAAAGAATCACATTCCATATTAGCGCAATAAAGTTAGCAGCAAGGACCTGTAACAAGCAACATATAAAGGGACTGTAAGCGCCATTAAAAGAACAGTCCTTTCTGTTGATGAGTACAAGATCAACTACTAAGTTTACAAAATATCAGTTCTTCTGAAACGATAAATTGTATCAAGAATGGCGCCCATCATAGAAAATTTAAATAAACCAAAATGAAAGAAGAATAAGGAAAAATAAGATACACAAGTCTATCAGCTAGGCTAATCTTACAAGGAAATTCATGCATCAAGTACATGCTAGTTTTCATTTTGCTTAGAAAATGGACAAGAATGCTGGTAATTTATGTGGTAGACCTTAATGTAAAGCATTTTTCAAAACATTAACTTTGTTTTGATTTTATGTAAAGGAAGTAATTAATTTATGTTTATATACAATTACTTAATTATTCAATGGGCTGTTGTCCATCTCGAAAAAAGCACACATCAGGTAGAAAATAATCCATCGGATAAATTTCATTTGTCAAAGTAGGATACAAACTCATACTTTCTTTAACTAATTTGAAATCAAGCAGAACTTTATGATCAAAAATGGAAGATTCACCAATCATATTTGAGCATCAGTACTTGAAAATGGAATTTTGATTGTTAAAAGGACATGGAAAGGGCTATGCTTCATTCTATAGTTATAACAGCCTGGCTTATGTTCCTTCAATAAATGATTTTACATCATCTTAGGTTCCCATTGTAAACAATGCAAAGTTTGAAGCTTTTCAATCCTCCAATTACAAGCCAGAGTCTAATTGGGTGAGGTCAGAAAATTCTGTTATTAAATTAAGACATACAACTAATATAATGAAGAAACAATTAGTAATTGTTTCCAATCCATCACACGCTTCAAAGACCTTATCATACTATCACTCCCTCAAGGAATTTCAGAATCTCTTGCAATTATTCGTGCACTCACAAGCTGTAACTGGCTAAGCATAGTACTCGAGAAGACTAAGCAGTTTGTCTCTCAGATTATCACTACAAAGATTTGACCTCACAAAATTCATTTACCGCTTGCTTTTAGTTAAGCTATTTGCAACAAATAATGCTCCCACAGTATCTAGATGACAGTAGTTTTCTGACAGGGCCTGCCAAGGACTATACTGGTTTTTTTTTTTGTAAATACAAGGTGCTAATAACAACAAATTCCTTTTCCATGAGTACTTCAAACACCAACAACAATAGTGGCCATGTTCTCGCCATATTCTCTCAAAATCTAAAATTTTTCTACTTTTCTCTTCAAACCAATAAGTTTTGAAGTCTTCATGATAGTCATGCAATGTATAACTGGAACAATCATTCTGTAACAAATGGAATAACTGTAAACATCAGGTTTAAGTATTCTTTCATAATACACCAACATTAGCAGACAAAATGTTCTCTCGTGAACAGGCACAAAGCAATCCCATTTCAGTGAAAGTTAAATTCAGCAAATATTGAGATAGATGATGAACTTTAAACCTGAAATTGCTGTGGTACAAATCGGAAGTTAAGGAACTGAAAAGGAATCCATAATTGCCAATTGGCCACAACCGCAGAGAACCATTCCTACAAAGTGAGATAAAGAATATAACCAAAACCAACCAAGGGTTAAGTTCCTTCTATGCATGCCAGGAATCATGTTATTAATGTGACAAGGCATGGTGATCCT
Organism: Coffea arabica; assembly: GCF_036785885.1. Lineage (NCBI taxonomy): Eukaryota > Viridiplantae > Streptophyta > Magnoliopsida > Gentianales > Rubiaceae > Coffea > Coffea arabica. The sequence continues at coordinate 33,195,178 of NC_092313.1, forward strand.
CAGAAAAGAAAAGCAGCTGCGATTTAATTACTTCCAAACCCCAAGAAGGAAAAAGGAAGATGATGAAGATACAATTACTGATAATACCTGCTCAAGCTTAGGAATTACTTGTGATGGCCTTCCCTCCAGTGTTACCAATGTCGATAAGAAAAATCCAATGAAAATGGGAGAGAAAAGAAACTGCAATACACAAGCTTTATGAGACAAAAGATTGATGAGGTAAAAGTATTGCCATCAAATGATAGCTTAAACATGCCATCACATGGATCCTGCAAAACTCAATTAATCACCTGATCAAGAAAAAGGCGCAAGAAAGCGCCAGATGATCCAGGAATTGTGACCAATTTGCTCAAGTACAGGTACCTAATTGTATCACATGAGGCATTAATAAGACAATTAAGGGAGTAATATGAGAGTCACCTTAAATAACCAACTCATTTTACTGAATGTGATTGAAATAGTGAACTAAGGAAATGCCTCAGCATGTCATTGACTGAGAAACAAGTTACTTTTTACTAGCCAATTAACAAAACCAAAAGAGTAAATCGGCTACGAAAACAGATATATGGCAGCACACTACAATGACCTCTTATTTCTATTAGATTATCATGGTCCTAAATAGATTTTAGAAATCCAGCAAGCTATTTCAGTATAGTTTCATAGACATGTTTCCTGTCCATAGAGCCATGGTAGACACATATACAAGGACTTGACTCTCAAAAAGAGGAAGTAATTTAGTTTATTGAGCTGAATAAAAACTTTAGTCTGGTCAATGCCAGTTACCCAAGTACATCTCTTTCCCTTTTTACTACAGATATCATTACCAAAAATTTCCAGCACTTTCAGAAAGGCAAAATAGCAGGGCAGCAATAACATGTAAGTTCAAACAGATCTGAGAATTATAGTTCAAAACATTGACACTTTTCAGATGTGATTAAAAAGAGAATCTGAAGGCAATACCAGAAGTGCAAGGTTGGACCCACCAAAACCAGCCCCAACAATGTGAACAGAAATGTCCTCTTCCAGTCTAGTGAAGGTACTTGTTCAATTGCAAGCTGAGGCATGAATGCACAAGCAGCACTTTAGCAAATCAAAAACTGGCCACCAATCGGCATAAAAAGATACACAATAATCTGGTTTTAATGGCTAGAACAAATTAAAAAAATTCACCACCAGACGCAACAATTTTCTATTTCTTTATAAAATATGGTCAAGATGAATCTATAGCCCAGTCTTGTTTTCATAGCATACGGAAGAAAATCTTTATGACATCCATGACAAGATGTGACAAAATTATAGACAAAACTTGGAAAAAAAAGTTGGACATATGCAGAGCACTAGGACATACTCCACTTATAGCTCACATCCTATTCATGCCAGTCCAAAGTGATGCATACTTCAACCTTGTGCCTTCAAAAGGATATTGTGCACTAGTGCTTTTCATGCAGAGTGTTGAGACCTTATTTGAATGTTCCTTGAACTAAGCTTTTAATTAAGAGCTTAAATTTCCTTCCAAGGTCCAAACCTAAGGGAGCTAATTGTTATTTGACTACTAAAGCTTGTTTAGATAATTCCATTACTTGTATGACTAGGATTGTTCTATTTCTACTAAATCGCAAATCTGATTTAAGATATTATTTCAGGGGAAAAGTAACATCAACTGATCCCAAAAGCAACAAATACCTTCATTAATAAAGGGTACAGAGCTCATTGTACAAGGAGGATTTTGGCAGCAAGCATTCAGTTTGGATCTGGTGTGTGAAACCATCTCTTCTGAGGAGTGACCCATGCATTAAGGTAGGTTTGATTCCTAAGTTGCCCAAATTTTTCTTCTCACCACAAAGTTTGTAACCCCCTTGATCCAAATATCAAATTCTCAATCTTACAACTGTGAAATAGAAAGGCAGTACTCACTTTCCAATTGACTGGGCAACCATCTCTCACAGTGGAGGTGATACCTTAATTTTATGAGCTACAATTCCTAATAAACCCTAGATTTAACTCCTTGGTTACCCAACTTCTTCTTGCCAAGAGTTCATATTTTTGTTGACCCAACACTCTGTCTCTCATCTTGGTGCTACTAAAGTATGAAATTAACTATTAATCTCAAGCAGAATCTCCAGATCAACTTTGCAGATCATAGCTTGATACAGGGTACACCCATCATGCACATTTCGTCTTTCCATCAATATAACAAAAATGTGGCAAGTTTGATCTTGGTCCAATTAGCAGCCAAATGAAATCACCAGTTTGATTGTTTGGAGCCTATCTAATTCCAAATATTGCTTCTGCACTACATTAACAATAAATAAATATAGTCTTACTGCTCCTAAAAAGTGCAAGAGTATCCTCTATGAATGGTACTTATTGCTCATTACTGTGTTCATGTCCAAAAGTTAGAGAGAGCTAGATTTCTCTAGCTCACCAGATGATCAACTAAAAGAAAAGTTCCTCTTACAGAAATTCGACAGCTGGTGGCAATCACCCATTGCATTAGCACAAGAAACTAGATATATACCAGCCCAGCCCCTTCCAGCCTGAATCTCTTGCCAGAACCACCCCCAAAAAAATCAAGAAAGCAAAGACAGTATTCATATCTCAGAGTACATCACAGAAATTAATTTTGTCAGCTTAAATGATTGCAGGAGTATTTCCTAATTCTATATAACAAGACCCAAAAAAAAAGTGACAACAATAACAATGCCTACAATGGGATAGTTATCAGTTATTTCTCCCATCCAGAAAAACATTGTAACATAATGCCCTGCAATAGAAGACATATAAGTATATTCTTTCATAAACTCAAACATTATACATAGGAGCCCACTTTTCAAGCAGGAAAAGAGTTCTCAAAGCTCTTTCACCATTCTGATCAGCATCTCCTTTTACAGAGCAATGATTATTGTCTTAATATTATCATAATTACATAACCTCATCTAACATTAGAAGTTGTCATTAGGAAGCACCACCTCTCCTTCACCAAAATTGACCACTTCCAACATCAACAAAGTAATAATGGTCAACACGAATTTAAATACAGAGAGTTAGAAACCATATTTCTGGAAATCTCAACTGTTTGTTTCAAGTAGAAACTATATATCAATACAGGGCAGATTAAGGAGTTCACCTGGCAGGTTAAATCTCCAATGAAAGTCAAAAATGCAGATGTCACAGCTTTTGTCCACACAGGATATTTTTCAAGAAGTGACAAGTACCTGATATAGAGATTGAATGCTAGTTAAAATGGCAAAGTCAAGGATAATTTTCAAGAACAGAACAGACAAGAGAACAAAAATCAACCCAAAACCGTGAAAAGAAAAAAGAATTTGTAATTAGACCAGAACAAATTCAATTTCACTACATATTTGGGGAATCAGATGAATTCCCTTTAAGAATCACATCACTTTTGATGATTAATGCTGCACTTCAGTTACATAACTCCAGAGATTGCATCAATGCGAATATATTAGCACATTATAGATTGTTACTGTTCCCATATAGATGATGTTAGCTTGCAGAAATTTTTTATGATTGATTGAACTTCTAAAAATATAGTTAAGAAAATGCCAGTGCTTGTGCGTATAATCATGGGAGGCACTGCAACCTTTCAGAAAAAAGGGTAAACATATACTCATTAAGTACTCATTTGCCTTCAAAATATGGTGCCCAAAGGTAAATATTATCACCCCAGCAAAATCACATCAAATTGTCCAACAACCCCTAGAATCCAATTGTTTTACTATTCTTTTTTTCCGTTGTTTATAAGCCACAACTGAATCCAAGATTGGATGAGCAATAAGCATTGTTATGATGCAGCTAACTTGCACTGCAGAGTCAGCAAAGTAAAGCATAAAACTGGGATTCCTGTGAAAAAGCAGCCTATTCTCCCAGTCCAACAATTATAAGACCTACTAATATCTCAAGTTATCTCCTTTCCACTAAACATTATCACATGTAAATCATACGTTAAATCACAAACAGCACATTTCATGCTACTGTTTTGTATGTCTGAAGCAAAAATAAATCAAAACAACGATACAAAGGGATCACTAAAAATTTGAAATTAAAAAAAAAAAAGCAGCAACATTTTAAAGTAAAAATAAAAATAAAAAGACTTCACAGTTGCCGTTAAATAAAATAGAAAGTAAACAAGAAAACAAAAAAACAAAAAAGAAACAAAGAAGGATTCTACCATAACAGAAACGACCAGTTTTTGCCACTACCACTACCTCCGGCAGCACCACTACCACCGTCACCAAAATTTCCGCCACCTGAACCACTATTCCCACTACCTCCCCCGCCGGAGCCACCATCAGATACAGCAAAGAGGCGAAAATGATCAGAACCCAGTTGTCTAAAACCAATTTTAGAGTGGCCCAATTCTTTATACACAGTAGTCGACGTTAAAGAAATTGAGTGATAGCAGCATCTGAAGCTGAAGCCCCTACTGCTTATAGAAGTGGAGCAAGGTGGAATTTTGGGGGCACTACTGAAATGTGAAGTGGGTTTGCGAGAAAATTGTACGTAACGATACAGCAAGGGAGATTTGCGAACTAGTTTGGCTGGGCTTGAAGCCATTGTTGCTTGAGTTTGGATTGGAGTTTCGCAAAGGCTAAAGGTTTTAGAAACAGGATAGCCGGAAGAAATCTCTCTAACGGTTACTCCAATATTTTATGTTTCTTTTTTTCCTTTTTGTCAATCAGCAATTTTTACAATACTCCTGCAGGTAAGCTAACCTGTCAAGAAAATCTATAGGGACTGAGCCACCGATAAGAGTCCAACTAGATCACCCGTTTTGGAGAAGCCACATATTTGTGGCAAGTGATGAAAGACGGGTGTTTTAATTGAGTTACCCATTTGAATTTGAAGAAATCACATATTAATGACCAGTGATGGGAGGCAAAAAGTACTATCCAAAAGGGTCCAATTGAATTACCAGTTTGAATTTGGAGATTTAAGGAAGGCCCAACTGGGTTACTCATTTGGATTTGGAGAAATTACGCACCGGTTGGATCATCCGTTTGGATTTGGAGAAATTACATATTAGTGACAATTGATGGAAGGTAACGAATGCACAACGTCCGACCGGTTGAACCGGGAACCGGCTAAGCATCCGGTCCGAGTCTCTTTAAAAAACCGTTAATCAAAGAATCGGTCAAATTCGGTCAAAACTCGGGTTTGACCGGAAACCGCTAGAACCGGAAAGGACCCGGTTTTCTTCATTTCTCCATTCTGATTGTACTCCTTTCTTGCAAGCATCTGGAGTGTGCATAAAAAATTTCCAATTCTCTCCTCACTTGCCTTTGCTGTTAGGCTTGTCTTTTTTCAAGGTTTAGAGAATAGATGCCTTCTTATTCACCTCTAAATCTGTAAATAAGGGCCGTCCAAACAAGGTTTGTGATCAAATATCTGATACAAAGCTTGATGCCTGCCTTGAACAAGATCTTGAGTTAATATTGGCTTTTTTTTTCCCTTTTTCCTTCCTTTGATCTTTGACCAACTCTAAAAGAAATGAAGTAACTAGCCAGATGAAGAGAAAAAATTCATTCCCCAAATTTTCTAAGCCAGATTTCATGCGAATTAGTTCTGGAAATATTTGAAATCAAATGGGAGGAAAATAAAGAATAGAGTAAAGAAGGGAAGATAATAGAGAGGAGCGAAAAAGAACAATAACAAAGAATAATAGAGTTTTCATATGTGTTTGATTTGTGAGGGATAAAGAAAAAGAAAAGAGTGACGGTGAGATGAATGGAGGAGACATGAAGAGCATAAAAAGACAAGAGGAGCTGCGTGAAAGGGAGGAAGAAGACGAAACTAAGAAAAGTGAAAAGCAAAGGAACAATGGGCGGCGTCTTACGTTCCATTAGGTTTGGTAGTTTTAAAATTTTTTTAATAATATCAATTTGACCCCATATTGTTTTAATAAGTATAAAATCAACCCATTATGCTTTTTAAACTACAATTTTACCTATAACTTTTAAATTTTTTAAGTGCAGTCCTTTTGGACTAAATCCAAACTCATTAGATATGTATATAAAGTTGTAAACCATCAATTTAAAGGGAATTTTTATATGCTATTTTAATTATTTATCATTAATATATATTTATGACGTCATCCGATTCGACCCCCGGTTGAACCCGATCGAACCCATTGACCCCTGACCCCTGAGCTCTGCCGAGTCGATACCCGGTCCGAGTCTGAAAACATAGCTTGCAATTACTTTTTACAGGTGGTAAGTTGATTTTGCAACGGCATGTACTTTCGTCTATCCCTATGTATTTATTACAAGTTTTGCATCCTCCCAAAGCTGTTCTTGAAAATTTGGGGAGAATTTGTAATGCTTTTATGTGGGACAAATCCGGTGGAGTTAGGAGTATTTGATGGGTATCTTGGGACAAATGTCGTTATCCAGTTGATGAAGGAGGTTTAGAATTTTGGTCACTTGCAGATATTAAAGCTTTTGTTTGTAAACTTTGGTGGAGGTTATGGAAAAAGGACTCATTATGGGTGGATTTTGTGCACTCTAAATACATAAAATGAGTGCATCCAATGTTAGCTCAAGTTCATAGACCACCTATATCTTGGCGGCAGCTGAAGAGTGTTAGAGAAGTAGCAAAGAGTAAAATTAGGTGGTGTCTAGGCAAGGGGTTTGTAGATTTTTGGTTTGATCATTGGCTGCTGGATCGGTGTCATGCTGAGGTTGTTGCTCTTGTTGATCCTCCTCAAATGTTGCTAGCTGAGTTTTACGAGGAGGAGGGATGGAATCGGGACTTGTTGAAGTGCTGGTTGCTTGTTCACTTGGTTCATCAAGTTCAACAAATTCAATTGTTCCCTGATCAAGTGGATTATACGGTTTGGTTGGAGTCTTCAACAGGTGAATTTTTTGTCAAATCGGCTTGGGAAACTATTCACCAGAAACGGAACAAATTGGTGGTAGATAAGTTTATTTGGAATGATATTGTACCCTTGAAAATATCTTTTTTCGTTTGGAAGGTTTGAGGAATGTTATCCCACTAGATTCAGTTTTGTAGTGTCAGGGAATTTTGTTGGCTTCTCGTTGTTCATGTTGCTTGGCTCAGGAGGAATCTTTGGCGCATCTTTTTCTTGCTGGTCTAGTTGCAGTACATGTCTGGACTTATTTCAAAAGAAGATTTGGTATTCTATCTTATAGTTCCTTGTCGGTTTTGGCAATGTGCTTGTCATGGTTCCATTCGACTTCATTTGTGTCGTAGGACCATATTAGAGCGGTGATTCCTTGCCTAATTTCATGGTTCCTGTGGAAAGCTCGCAATAAAGCAAGGTTTGAGGGGGCTGCTTGTGATGCTGAAGGTGTAATTGCCATGGTGGAAAGGTTTATTGAGCAACTAGGGAGAGTGAAGATTTTTACTATGGCTCACTTCCAAGGAGATTTTGGTGATTCGTCGAAGAAACTTGCTACTTGTTCTACTCAAGTGGGCAAATGCTTGGCAGTTTCTTGAAGGAGGCAAAATTAATACTGAATTTATAAAATTTAACCTAATACTACACATATTGACTACACAAATGCACACTAAATGCCTCAATTTGTCAAATGCAGCTGTTGAAATTGGTGGGTTTTGATTTGATTTCAAACCCTAGCTCGAAGGTTGGCCACTACAACCTACTCAATTCTGAGCTCGCAATCTCCAAGTCTAGGAGAAGGAAGAAGGAAGATTAGCTAAAGCTAAAGCTCGAAATATCGTGCTTCCTTGTGATAGTTTTGTGATTTGTGAGAGTTGAGAGAGCAAGCTTTCGTTTTTTGGTTTTCATCTTTTCATAGTATTTCTCAAGCAAAAATTACTTATTCACCCTTCATTGATATTATAACATAAACTAGTTAAACTTGTAAATATTGTAACTACAAACCCAAAAGAGTAAATTAATGATCAAAATATATATTAAATTAATGTCTACCGAGCTCGAGTTACTCGTCGAGCATACAATTTTGCCTACTACCTACTCGAGCTTGACTCGTTAACTCAAGTGGGCAGCTCAAACTCAACTACAGCTCGAGTCGAGTAGCTGACCGAGCTACTCAAGAGCTCGATTCAAGCTATTTCTCTACATCCCTAACTGTCACTAAATGGAGGCATTATTTGGTTGGTTACCATTTCATAATCAAAATAGATCATCAATCACTAAAATACTTGCTGGATCAAAAATAAACTGTTGCACTTTAGCATAAATGGTTAACCAGGCTCTTAGGCCTAGATTATGAAATCTAGTATAAAAAGGAGGTAGAAAACAAAGTGGCAGGTGCATTATCAAGACAATAAGACAATGAAGTTGAACAATCACTACACCATGGATCTTGTCTGTCAATTTTTACTATTAAGCCAGTATGGATGAAAGAGCTTCAAGATAGCTATGATTCAGATGAACACTGCCACAATAGTATTTCTCAAATACTACTAGATCCTACAACTCAACCATTATATGCATAGACTGATGGCATTTTAAGGCACAATGGCAAGATTTATGTGGGGTCAGCAAATGGAGTAAGGAATAAGTTGATCACAGCTCTGCATTCATCTGCAGTTGGTGGACACTCAGGACAAAGGGGATGCTGGCAGAGGATAAAATCCTTGTTCTACTGTCAAACTCTCAAAAAGATGTGATAAACTTTGTGCAAACTTGTGATACTTGTCAAAAATATAAACATGAACATGCTCCTCATCCAGGGCTTCTACATCCACTACCAATACAAAAATGGTTTGGACACATTTAACTATGGACTTCATAGAAAGCTTGCCCATATCTCAAGGATATGACACAATAATGGTGGTAGTGTATCGCTTAACCAAATTTGGACACTTTATATTACTCACTCATCCTTTCATAGCCAAGCAAGTGGCTTAGCTCTTTTTGGATCACATGTTTAGATTACATGGCATGCCTAAATCAATAGTATCTGATAAAGATAAAATATTTCTAAGTTGTTTTTGGAAAGAGTTGTTTAAGCTGTTTGGGACTGAAATACACTATACTTCATCGTCCCATCCTCAATCTAATGGCCAGAGTGAAAAACTCAATCAATGTGTGGAGTCCGGCTTGAGATGCATGACTGGAGAGTTTCCTAGCCAATGGAGCAAATCGATTCCTTTAGTTGAGTGGTGGTATTCCTCGTACCATTCCAACTTGCAATTAACACCCTTTAACTTATAGCTTACCTCTAGGGCCTCATTTAGACACAATGATACTAGCAGCTTCTCAAATGTTACAAGAGAGAGTGAGAATTTCCAATAGCACTAAGAAACATCTTGCTAAGGCACAATAGAGGATAAAGTTTTTCTTTGATCAACAGTGTACAAAAAGATCTTTTGAAGTAGGAGATTGGATCTTCTTGAAATTGCAACCATATAGACAACAAACTGTGTCTACTAGGAAATGCCTTAAGCTCTCTGCTGGATTCTATGGACTTTCCCAATTAAAGCAAAAATTGGACCAGTGGCATATCGATTGAAATTACTAGAAGGAACAAGAATCCATCCAGTCTTCCATGTCTCTTTACTTGAGAAGAAACTAGGACCATTGCAACAAGTGTCTTCTTCATTGCCAAAATTTGACAATGATGATCAATGTCGTTTTAGCCAGAAGCTATTCTCAAAAGAAGAGTAATCATAGCAATGGGCAAACAGTCATCCAGTAGCTAATCAAATGGACAAATCTGGGTTATGAAGAAGCCTCGTGGGAAGATAAGGTGTTCATTTAGGCTTAGGGTACATTTGATAAAACTGAAATTTGAAAATTGAAATCCAAATCTATTAAGTTATTGAATTGTTAAGTATTAAACCTAATACTTTTGAGTGCATGTCACATTCAATGACAAGTGAATAGTTTATCACTTAATTTTGGGAGCAAATTTTGTCTAGAAAATTCAGTGCTACTTAATTAATTCAGATGTTAAATTTTTGGTTATCAAACAGTCTGAATATGTTAAGATCTGATTCTATCAAATTAAGTACTGAATTGGATTATCAAATAGGAACTTAGTTTCCTCAGTTTGAGTCATGAGGACAAGACTGTTCTTTTGGGAGAGGCAATGTCAAGAAAGGGAATAGTATTAAGGGTCTATTTGGTAGGATGTAAAATGTTTTCCTTTTGAGAATGTCTTTCTTGGAAAACCTTTTCCAGGAAAATAATTGATTTCTCCAATATTTTCCTGTGTTTGGCTAATTCTTTTGGAAAATAATTACCCTTCTATTTCACAATATCTGTGCAGATCGCTTCCAAAAAAAAAATCACACCTCAACCACCATAACAAATTTTAATTGGCCTTGCAACTTGGAAGACAATCATCTGCAATCAAGATACCCGAAAATTAAATAATCCCAATTGAATTTATCATCTAATTTCTTGGTGATTTATTCTTGCTTCATTTATGAATATTCCACAATATTCCTTCTCGATCTTCATAGGTTTGTGCAACCCATTTGTAAGAGAGTGAATGAAGAAGAACAATGTGAATAACGGGGAGGGGGAGGGGAAGTGGAAAATATGAGCAGGAGATGGGGGTGGTTAAGGCAGTAACTATGGAGCTGGGAAAGTAGGAAAGAAAATTACGCAGCAGGTAGGGATGGGCAAAATTATCCGCAAATCCGAAAACCTGTTATATCCGATTCAAAAATTAGAATACCCGTTATGTATTATTTAATTGGATCAAAGGAGAATTGAGCGCTTACTAAAATGCTGGGCGGGTTAGGGTTACATAATTAAAAATCCGTGGGTATCCGACCCGCCTTGTATATATATATATATGTATTTTTTTTATTTTTATACACATACTATAAAATAATATTTTTAGAGCTACATAAGTAATTTCATTAAACAAATTGCATTACAAATATGAGCGACTATAGTTTATTAACAAAATTGATTTGTAATGGTCATGATCTTATATTTTACAGAAAAGAATTTAATTATTTAAAAAAAGTACTACTTATTTCAAACTTTTATTGATTTTAAATTCTTTTAATTTTTTTCCTTTTTCTTGTATTCTTTTTGCATGCTTTTTTTGGTGGGAGACTTTTTTTGAGAAAAAAATCTTTATTAAATTTAGATTAATGTGTAAAATATAAAATAAAATTAGTATAAATTATTTTTTAAAAAAAATTAAATGATTAGTGGAGCGAGGCAGGTACCCCTTGACCCAACCCTATCTCAGCAGGTACCCTATAACTAGGTACGCATTGATATATGGGACGGTTAAGGGTTAGAAAATAACTGACCCATAAGGTGTGAATCGAATCAGTCAAATAATGGACGAGACGGATACCCAACCCGCGCCCACCCCTAGCTGGAGGGAATGAGAAAGAGAAAAGGAAGAGAGATGTGGTGTTGGCTATGGTGAAACCACGGCTGCAGCAGTCCTCTTTGTCAGGGAGATCGAGTTTGTAGAAATAGACTCCATGGTTTCAAAGAGCTTGTTGATTGTTGAATGAAGAGGGAGTTTTGAGAGAGAGGCGAGTATTTTGGTTCAAAAATGAAAAATGAAAATAACTTCCGTATCTTTGATATGGAAGTCGTTTTACATCATAAAGGGGAAAATCATTTACAGGGTAAATTTTTTTCCCTAACTCAAGTTTTGCCAAACACCTGAAAATGATGAAAATATTTTTCAGGAAAATATTTTCAGTCCAATCAAACACCCCCTAAAATAATGCAGTTTTGTAATCAAAAGGATCTATTAGTGGAACGATGTTGTTTGATTGTAAATAAAATTATTTGAGTTTGTTTGCAGTTAGTTGTAAACCAACCTATAAGTATGATTGTGATTGGTTGGAAAAGCATCTTTTGCAGTAATAGAATTCAATCTCCTCTCAATCTCACTTTCCTCTTTCCTCACTCCTTTATCTCTTTCCTTATTCATTCCTTCTCTTAAAGATATCAATTATCATATTTTAAAACTAAACAACATTAAATATAATGAAAAGAGCTGTAAAACCTTTCAACGTTATTCCCCATGGGTACATTGAAAGACCATTTAAATTAAGTTACATTTATTACCAAATGTTGTTGCGTTTCAAATCATCTGGTGAAGGATTGGTCTTTGAAGAAAGGTAGAAACCATCTTCCTTAACTAGCCAATAGTATATTTTAGCACCTTGTTTGTTGCTGCAATATAGTATCGTTGAATACATCAAATATCGCATACTTTTTTTCCCAATAAAAGTGACAGACAAATAGTGTCGCCCCAAGAAATGCCCATTGAAATTCATTGTTCATATAAAGGGTGTGACATCTAAGATCGTCATCTCGAGATTGACAACGAACAACTAGGGGGTCAGAATTATCTAAAAGGCCATGTGCGAGGACAAAGGACAACAGAATAACAAGCAAGGGCAAAATGATTTTCGTCATGGTATGATTCATAATGATGAAGTGCTTTGTGAATTAGTAGTCTCCTTATTTATAGAGAATTAAATGTTTGAATTAATTTTGTTAGCTGAGATAACTTAACAAATATGAAGATTACATATTATTGGATATGGATTTCTATCAAAGTTTTTTAGATATAAATCTAATATTATACTAGAGATTAACCCATTCCTTAAATGGGACCGCACATTGCTTGTTTTTTTTTTTGGCAAATCTCATAAGTAGGGAGGGGATTGTTATGGCCGTGAGATTAATCTAAGCTTTCACTCAACAGCTATCATGACTGATCAGCAGAGAAGTTAGCAATAGAAATGAGATCACATGGAGAGGACCACGAGGCAAGCATTGTTATAACAAAATGAAGTCGGTTGAAACAGAAGAAAGTTAGTTAGTTAGGCAGTTAGTTTGTTAACAGATTGTTTCTTGGGCAAGAAGCTAGTAATTGTATAAATAAACACCTGCAATGTATGGAAGGATCATCGTGGAATTCGGTTGTAATCTTCCTACTTCTTAGTAACATCTCAGATTCTCTCCTTCTCACCCTCCTTTGTCTCTTCTGTTCTTACTCTCATTTCTCCTTCTTCTACCCCCATTTCTGATCATTTCAATCCATTTTAGTGGTATCAGAGCTTGCGATCCTTGGATGGCAAGCTTCAAATTACGGATAGCATGGCCGAAGGTACTCGAATGAAGAACTTCGACGAACAACTAAGGAAACAAGATGCCAGAATTCAGTCTATTATTGATTCCATGGTTGTAGACAAGCAAGTTATGGAAGAAAAATTGGAAACTAATAACAGAGAGATGCAGACTTTAATGGAGGCCAATAACACAGAGTTGAAAACTTTCATGAGTAATCAAATCAGCTCATTTTTGAGGAGTTTGCATGGCAACCGGGGAATTTTGGGTAATCCTAATGGTTCTACAGAACGAACTCTTAATAACCGTAATTCTGGAATTCAAAGTGCTAGACACGGTGAATTAGGCAATTCCTCTAGAGGAGTGGGTCATCACTGGCCCATGAGGGTCCCCAGGCTAGACTTTCCCAGCTTGGATTGATGCAATCCCAAGGAATGGGTCAAAAAATGTGAGAAGTTCTTCCACTTGTTTCTCACTCCAGAAGAGCAACAGATGGACTTGGTGGAATTGCACCTGGAAAGCAAAACAGATCTCTAGTGTCAGAATTTTAAAAAGGATAGAGGAGTTGTTCAATGGAAGGATTTCTGTTCAGAATTATGTAGGAAATTCAATACTATGGGGGAAGAAGATGCAGTAGAAGAGATCAACAAGCTAAGCCAATCCTCCACTGTTTTGGTATACCAAGAGAAGTTTGAAGAGTTGAGATCAATAGTAATGATCCAGATGCCAGAGCTGACTGAGTCTTACTACATTTCTAGTTTCCTAAGTGGACTGAAGGGGGAAATCAAATCTGCTGTGAAGATGCATAGACCTAATAGTTTGCAGACTGCCTTTGAGATAGCGAGGTTGAAGGAACATCACTTAGAACTTGTCCACAAATTTAGCAAAACTACACTCAAGAGTGCCTTACATTCAACTTCTTATGAACCAGCCAAAGGTATGCATGGAGTTCAGGATCCAGGAGCAAACAGGCTGATGCACTTTCAACAAATTACAGCAAGAAGTCCAATTCGCAACAAGTTTTCAAGAAGATATCCCCAACTGAATTTTAGTGCAGAAAGGATCACAACTTATGCTATAGGTGTGGAGAAAAATTTAGTCCCAGCCATAGTTGTAAAAACAAGAGGATTCACATGATGTTAGTAGAAGATGCAGAGGGAAGGGAAGCAAGCCAATCAAAAGAAGAGGAGGAAATCATTGAATACATGGGCAACAGGAAAGAGCATGATGTAATGTTGACTTTGCATGCAATGTCAGGGGGATTATCATCAAGCACCATCAAAATGCAGGGGCAGTATAAGAATTATCAGTTGACAATCCTTTTGGATGGAGGGAGTACTAATTGTTTTGTCGGACGATCTACGGCTCAGTTGTATCCAAATACTGTGCAAAAACATAGGCCTTTTAAGGTCAAGATAGCTGATGGAAAAGAGTTGCAATGTGACCAGTGGATCCCAGGGATGCAGTGGGATATGCAGGGCCACAAGTTTATACATGATGTGGTTGTCTTGGACCTGGAACCTTATGACATGATCCTTGGGGTGGATTGGATGAAATCCTATAGTCCTATAACCTTTAATTTCAAAAAACTGAATCTATCATTTGAGAAGGAGGGGGAGCATGTGGTGTTGAGGAGGGATTCCCACAGTGCCAATGTGAAGATGCAGCAAGGCTCAGTAGCCCACAAAAATGTCAGACACAAAATCAGGAAGGCTCTGCAATAGTCTTGTATGGTGAAGGTTCATAACTCACAAGCAATTTCTAAACCAGATACTCTCACTGAGTTATTGGCCAAATATAAAGATGTCTTTGCAGAACCAAAAACACTTTCCCCAAACAGATGCCATGATCACCAAATCCCTCTTAAATCAGATGCCAAACCTTTCAAAAGTGCCCCATACAGATACCCCCATTTGCAGAAAAAACGAAATTGACAGGCAGGTGAAGGATATGTTAACCTCTGGCCTTATACAAATCAGCCATAGTCCCTTTGCATCCCCAGCTCTATTAGTTAAAAAGAAATATGGGAGCTGGAGGCTTTGTATTGATTATAGACAGCTGAACAACCTTACCATAAAACACAAATTTTCTTTTCCCATCATAGATGACTTGTTGGATGAGCACCATGGAGTCAGGATCTTCTCTAAAATAGACCTGAGATCAGGTTATCGCCAAATAAGAATGAAAACTGATGACATCCATAAAACTGCTTTTAGAACTCACTCGGGACTATATGAATTCCTTGTAATGCCATTTGGTCTAACAAACGTCCCAGCCACCTTTCAAGAATTAATGAACTCAGTTTTTGAGCCTTATATCAGAAAATTTGTCCTTGTATTTTTTGATGACATTCTGATCTATAGTCCAAACTATAAAACTCACCTACACCACTTGTCTATAGTATTGGAAACCTTGAGGAAACATTTCCTGTATGCAAAGATGTCTAAGTGTTCTTTTGGTCAGAACCAAGTGGAGTATCTAGGGCATATAATTACTAGTGAAGGGATGAAAACTGATCCATCCAAGGTGGAAGCTATGCTATCCTGGCCAACTCCTACATGTTTGAAGGCCCTCAGAGGATTTTTGGGTCTGACAGGATATTACAGGAGGTTTGTTAAAGGATATGGAGTGATTGCTAAACCACTCACTGAGTTGCTCAAAAAGGATCAGTTTGCATGGAATACTGCTGCTGAATCTGCATTTCAACAACTGAAAGGAGTGATGAGCAGAACACCAGTTTTAGCATTGTCTGACTTCTCAAAGCCTTTCCTACTGGAAACTGATCCCAGTTAAGTAGCTATTGGAGCTGTTTTGATATAACAAGGAAGACCTATAGCCTATTTCAGTCAAGTTCTTGAACAGAAGAACCAGATAAGATCCACCTATGAAAAAGAGCTCCTATCACTCATCACTGCTGTTAAAAAATGGAAGTATTATTTGGTGGGAACCCATTTTATTATCAAGACTGATCATGAGAGCCTCAAGTATTTGCTGGATCAGAAAATAACCACTTCTCTTCAGCAAAAATTGTTGGCTAAACTTATGGGGATGGATTATGAGATCCAGTGCAAAACAGGGAAGGACAATGTGGTTGCTGATGCATTAGCAAGGAGGGAAGAATAGGAGGATTCTGCAGAAACATATGTTCATGCTATCACTACTATTAAACCTCAATGGTTTACAATGGTAGCTGAGAGCTACAATGGTGATGACCTTGCATAAGAAATTCTACTAAAATTGGCCATGGGAGCTGATGCACTACTTGATTACTCTTATAGCCAAGGAATTCTAAGGTACAAGGGAAGGATATGGGTGGGAGCAGCTTCTGAATTAAGGCAAAAGCTAATCTAAGCTAATCTCTTGCTTTAATGATTCTTGCCTTGAAGGACATTCTGGGAATCATGGTACTTATCAGAGGGTCAAAAGCTACTTATATTGGCCTGGGATGAAAAGGGAAGTGGAACACTATGTACAAAATTGTGATGTTTGCAAAAGGGGTAAAACTGAGAATTGGTCTTATCCAGAACTGCTGTAGCCATTGGCCATATCTGAGCAAGCTTGGCAACAAATTTCTATGGATTTCATAGAGGGGTTACCCAAGTCCTTTGGCTGTAATGTAATTTATGTGGTGGTGGATAGACTCACTAAATATGCCCATTTTATTCCTATGACATCCTATTACACTGCTAAGAATGTAGCAGAAACATTCTTTGATCAAATTTTCAGATTGCATGGCCTACCAACAAACATTGTCTCCGATAGAGATAAGGCATTTACTAGTTTGTTCTGGCAGGAACTCTTCAAGATGCTAGGTACAGAGTCGAATCTTTCTTCTGCATACCACCCTCAGTCTAATGGACAGACAGAGAGGGTTAATAGATGTGTGGAAAGCTACTTGAGGGGTGTGTGTATGTATCAACCAGGGAAATGGAGGAAGTGGCTTCTTGCAGCAAAATGGTGGTATAACACTAACTATCACACAAATCTGCAAATGTCCCCCTTCCAAGCCTTGTATGGTTACAAACCTGCTCAATTGAATTTAAGACCTGACAACACATTAGTAGCTGCTGCGGAGAACTGGGCACAGAAGCAAATGAGTTGGAACTCTTTGCTCAAGAAGAATCTGCTAAAAGCCCAGAATAGGATGAAGCAAACTGCTGATAGAGGGAGAAGTGACAGGGAATTTGCAGTTGGTGATAGGGCTTATTTGAAGCTCCAACCTTACAGACAGACTTCTGTAGCAGTAAGAAGGTATTTGAAGCTGTCGGCTAAGCGCCATGGGCCCTATCAGGTGGAACAAAAAGTGGGGACTGTAGCTTATAGATTGAAGCTGCCTGAAGGTTCCACCATACATCCTGTTTTTCATGTCACACTGCTCAAGAAGTCTCCAAAGGAAGCTCCAATCAGTTCCACATTGCCTACCTTGAATGAAGACAAGGACTCCAAAGCTGCTTTCTTAGTAGTATTGGATAGGAGGACAGTTTACAGGAAGGGTCAGGGAGTTGAGCAGGTGTTAGTACAGTGCGAAAATATGGAACCTGAGGAAGCTACTTGGGAAGATTGGACATTCATTCATGCTCAATTTCCTTCTTTTGAAATCAATCCTAGAGACTAGGATTGTTTTAGGGGGAAGCATTGTTATGGCCGTGAGATTAATCTAAGCTTTCACTCAACAGCTATCATGACTGATCAGCAGAGAAGTTAGCAACAGAAATGAGATCACATGGAGAGGACCACGAGGCAAGCATTGTTATAACAGAATGAAGTCGGTTGAAACAAAAGAGAGTTAGTTAGTTAGGTAGTTAGTTTGTTAACAGATTGTTTCTTGGGCTTGAAGCTAGTAATTGTATAAATAAACACCTGCAATGTATGGAAGGATCATCGTGGAATTCAGTTGTAATCTTCCTACTTCTTAATAACATCTCAGATTCTCTCCTTCTCACCATCCTTTGTCTCTTCTGTTCTTACTCTCATTTCTTCTCCTTCTACCCCTACTTCTGATCATTTCAATCCATTTCAGTTGATCATTTCAATCCATTTCAGTTTCAATCCATTTTAGGGATGTCATCCCTAACTTTATTAAAATGAAGAATAAAAATTGAAGGGGTACATGAACGTACCTCCTATACAATGATTTTTTGGTCTAGAATAAACAATAATAAAAGATCTAGCATATGGAAAACTAATAATATCTAGTCAAATGAATGATTGAATCTTAGAAGAAAGAGTAGCTATCGAGTAGAACACATGTTGGCCAGCCTTGTCCAAAAAAGCTAGAAAATCTGCAGTAGAATTGAAAAGAAAAAGAAAATAAAAAGTATGAGTTATTTTGAATGTTAAAAAGGACAATTCTAATGTCAAACAAAATATAAATAAAAATTAATTTTAGAGGGATAAAAGGACAGTCAATTACTTGAGTTTGTAAAGAAAAATGATGAAACATACAAAATTTAAAAAAGAAAAAATCGATCGGTTCATATAATGCATATTTAGGTATTCACTGTCATCAGTATCATACCATATACATATTTATATGATGTGAAAAAGTAGATGCTCGAAAAGTATAAGATAAATATTCAATACTTGCTCAATTAATTGGAAAATTTTATTAAGAGATTCACGATTGATTGGTAAGAATATTATAAGACATATATAGTAGATAAAAAAAGGATTAATGATGGAGAAATTTAGCAAATCTAATACTAAATAACGTCATTATTAGAGTAAGAATTATTAGAAAGGAAGGTGAATGGATAAACTTTTTATGTTAGCATTAATGTGGCATATTTTATCTAGATATTAAAATGATAATGAATGACCAAACCAATAATAGGGCTAGAGAACATGATGAAGAGGATTAAAAAAAATATGAGTAAGATTGACAAAAAAAAGTACAATTAATACAAACTCATATAAGCTAGGCCATTAATGTATTGGTTGTCAAAAAGAAAGAACAAAATCTATAAAGACAAATAAAATGCACAATTTTTTGACAATTTATTTTGTCACCTAGGAGAGAAATTTGAGCAAATCTAATAAATTACACTAATTCCAATATACAAAGGAAGGTGAAGGAAACTATCTACAAGATGATATGGCATACTTTTTGTCCAAATTTTAGTAATAGTATTAAACAATCAAGCCAATAATAGGAATAGAGATCGTGATTGAAAAGAATTAGAAAAAGAAAGATATGAGTTGGTTAACAAAAAATAAAAAATGTATAATTAACACAAACTCAGTAAGATAGCTCATTAATAAAATTTTTCAAATTGACTATAGATAAAGAATCACAAAAAAAAAAGATTGTAATCGATTGTTACCAAAAAATGAAAAGAATAAAATCCACAAAAAGACATAATAAATAAACACATTTTTGTAATAATTTATGGGTCTGTCTAATGAGAGCTAGTGAATACTCGTTAAGATGTATTTCAAGTGTTAGATTACATGCGCCTGTTAAGATGTACTTCAAATGTTAGATTTTTGGAAAGATAAGATTAATTCGGCAAAATATATAAGTTCAAAAGAGGATAATAATTGTTAGTGTGTGTATATATATGATAGATTAAGCAGAATTTAAGTGTGTTAATAAGTGTCCAATAGACACCTATTAGAAAAGGCCATATTTTATTTTGTCATGTACTGAAAAGATAGAACCTCCATTTAGTCGAATATGGAAATAGTTAATTCAGCAACTTACCAAAATCAGAACTGAATAGAGTTTTATTATCTATACATATGTGTGTGCAGGCACGTGTATATACATGTGCATGTGTGTGTGAAAGTCTATACTCGTGTCATCTACATTCTGATTTCTTCGTTGAAAGAAAAAGAAACGAGTGGTGAGGTTTCCGACTGTCTTGGGGGTTAGTACATCTTTAGTAGCAGAGGCCTCCCTGGCCTTACCACAAGAATCCCACATCGATCAAAGGGGGGGTTGAGGGTTAGGTTATTAGTTTTCTGGGTGGTCTCAAGAGTTGCCGGCTTTTGAGGTTTACCTGAGATTAAGGGTTAGTAATTTAATTCTGATTTCTTCATTGAAAGAAAAAGAAACGAGTGGTGAGGTTTCCGAGTGTCTTGAGGGTTAGTACACCTTTAGTAGTAGAGGCCTCCCTGGCCCTACCACAAGAATCCCACATCGATCAAAGGGGGGGTTGAGGGTTAGGTTATTAGTTCCCTGGGTGGCCTCAAGAGTTGCTGGCTTTTGAGGTTTACTTGGGATTAAGGGTTAGTAATTTAATTCTGATTTCTTCGTTGAAAGAAAAAGAAACGAGTTGTGAGGTTTCCGAGTGTCTTGGGGATTAGTACACATTTAGTAGCAGAGGCCTCCCTGACCTTACCACAAGAATCCCACATCGATCAAAGAGGGGGTTGAGGGTTAGGTTATTAGTTCCCTGAGTGGCCTCAAGAGTTGCCGGCTTTTGAGGTTTACCTGGGATTAAGGGTTAGTAATTTAATTCTGATTTCTTCGTTGAAAGTGTCATCTACATTAGTGCTAGTGGGGACACTTTCCCCCTCCTTACCTTTTTTATATTTTAACCTATGTTTTCAGAACCGGACCGGATATCGACTCGGCCGAGGTCAGGGGTCAGGGGTCAATGGGTTCGACCGGGGGTCGATAGGGGTCGAACCGGATGACGTCATAAATAAAAATTATTTAAAAATTAAATTATTGTATATAAAATATCCAATAACATATTGATATTAATAAGGTATATTTATATATATTTGATGTTTCAAATATATTTAACAAGAAAATACAAAGAAATTAGAACAATCAAGTAACAATTTATATTATTTAATAAACATTAACAAGTTTAGAATTAAAATTATGGATTTAATTGAAAAATAACATCAAATTTTAGGACAATATTTATAAAGTATGAAATATTTGAGGTATATTAATAAGTTTTCACAATTTAGGGGGTCAAAACATAATATTAAAAAAGTTTGAACTTTTTTTACAAAATCTCCTGTTGGACCGGTTTTTCCGGTTCTGTACCGGTCAAACTCGGTTTTTGACTGGAGTTGACCGGGTTTTAAATCTCCTGGTTCTGATGACCAACTCGGACCGGACACCTGGCCGGTTCCCGGTTCAACCGGTCGGACCGGCCGGTTCGGTCCGAGTTTGAAAACACAGATTTTAACATCAACTTTCTTCTTCTAAAATCCTATCCAGCTCGACGATGACGTAGATGGTTTTTACCTTCACCTTCTTTACAATTTATGTTTTACGTAGTTGCAAATTACCTCCAAAAAACCCATATCTTGTCGATGAAATTAGTACAAAGGCACACAAAAAGTGCAAAATTATCTATAATAAATTTCACTAAGGCATACTCTTGTATGATGATCTCTTGAGGTATATTTATATACTATCCTTAAGATTTTTATTTCCCTACTACAATCACTAGTTTGCTTTTAGATTTTAGTAATTTACGTCCAAAATACAATAAGAATAGGAAAGGTTTGCCAATAAAATCAAAGTACCTCACGAAGAAATGATCAAAGAGCAAAAATTAGTTAAAATGCTTTGAGACTTGTTAATTTATAGAAAATATTTTCCCAGGATTAACACAACTATCAGAAACCATCTCAACTATGTTAGACATTAAAAGGTTTCACTTGCAATCAACCACTTTCAAACATGAAATGGTGCCAAATTGGTTATAAAGGATCCGGCTGCACATCCATATCTTCACAGAACCAAATTCAAGGTCGAATCTGATTTTGTGATTAGGCTAGTATAGATCAGGTGTCGGATCACCAGTAATTTGGACTTGATCCAAGGTTAAATCCAATCATGAAACTAGAGAGTTCCCTGATCACGACCAATCCCAGATTTGACTTGAATCAATCTTGAATCCATTCAAGCCGAATCCACGCTGGATACTTTGTAAATTCTAGCTCTTTTAATTTCATTTCCAAGTATCATTCTTCGTACAATTCAACTCCCAAACATACATATTACATTTTATGTGTACATCTAGAGTTTCATTTGCACATTAAATACATTATATAACAAAAGATTCCAACAAATCTCTCTCATTCGCTATACCATAATTATGCATAGTGACAACCATTCCTAATCCATTATATTACAATACACAGAACATGCAAAGCAAATGCCTCTAGTTATACCACCATCCCAACATGGCCTAATGACAACAGCCCCATATTTTTTTACTTTTTCTCTTTTAACAAACCCGTACACGATCGAAGAATACCAGCTTTTTTTTTTTATTAAATAATAAATAAAACGTCTGTGGGAGAAACCCCAATACATACATAAAAACTAGAATCTGTAAAATATGAGTTCTACTCCCTTACATGCCAAACATATGAGAAAGACTATCTAACCTAACTATAGTCTCATCTTTTCTACTTGGTGCAATGCATCTACATATTTAAGAAGATAGCACTATAAGACTATTAGTTGTTGACCTATTTGATTTCCTTGCACACCCGGAATGAAATCAAGGGACCAAATTGAAGGCTAAATTAATAGAAATGATACAGAAGGGACCAAATTGACTAAAATCCAAAATATAAGGTACAAAAATAATCATTTTCCCTTTTATTTTTGAATAAGGTGCGATGATCAACATCACCTCGTGTAAAAAAAATTTATACCAAGAATATAAAAATGATTGATCCACGTACTAACTAGAAATGTTTTTTTGAAGTTGTTAGAAGTTAAGAGAGTCAAGGACATATCAAAAAAAAAATTGTATTTGTTTAATCTTGATTGGTTTGTTGCAAATGAATAAAATGTCACTGCTATATTTTCTCCTAAGATCTGCTTCTTCCAATTTATCATTGTTCATTTTTGTTTGTATATCTCTGCATTTGGTGCAATATATCTCGAGTTTAGCCACAACTATAATCAAAACACAACAAGAATATCCCACGGAACTTTCCCCTACTTGTGTGGTAGTGGTCGGTGCTTACTATTTTGTACCAAGATCTCCTACAAATTAAATCTTCTTCCTCCAACTTTGCAATTTCCGCCATGTCGCGCACCATTTTTTATAAGAAAAATAATTTAATGGTTTAAAAAGTGAATTTTGATTTAAAAGGGAAGTAAGTAAAGAAAATGAAATGGGCCTAAATGGGGTATGTAATATGCGACGATTTGGGCCCAAATTATAGTTTAAAAAGGGTTTTTGAATAAAAGTCGGAGTCACCACTTGGTATTGAGTTAAGGTGTACCAAGTCACCTAAAAAAAATAATAAATTTTTAAAGAAGAAAAGTAGAAAACCCCTTTTTAAACGACTCCAAGTCTACGAAAATCAGAGAAAAAGATTCGGGAGTCACATTTGAAAAAAGGGAAGGCAAGGATAAGAATCCAAGGCACCCTTTCAACCTAGCCAAGGCTAGTTGCGCGATTTAGTCAAAAATTTTCTTATTTTAACCTAAAGATTTATCACATTTGAATGTTCTATATGAATGCAAACCCTAGACCTAGGAGGGTGTCGAGGAGTCGAAATTTCTCTTCAAAACTCGAATGGTGCCAATCACATTAATTGTGACGCCCAATAGTGATTCTTTGGAGAAGTCACGAATAATGCAAAATATGAGACTCTAAGAAAAGAAAAGGAATAAAATAATTATACAAATATACATGTCTTAAAGGAGTGCATCATGTCAGGTACGGGGGACTAATGTTCGTGACTCAATTTTCCCTTTTAATAGAGGGAATACGAGCGTGCTAAGGTTAGAAAGCCAAACTCGTCCATATCCCATATTCAAGAGGCTATTCCCTAATCTAATCAAGCAAATGCACTACCCTAATCCTATTTCTAGAATGAAATGCAATTCTAATGTTATGTATCATACATAGGGGGGATATATATAGGGAAATTAGGGATAAGGGCTATATGTATAAGGGGTACATCATACAAAATAATAAAAGACCCTAGAAAGTAAAATATGCATGAGATGAAGTGATTTTATCATACAAACATGATCTAACGCGCGAAGGACTCCTAAGGAACTAGCGTTGGACTAGCCCATATTTCTACTTTCTCACTAGCGTTGGACTAGCGAGAAATCGAACAAGGAAAACCACAACTAGCGTTGGACCAGTGTGGTATCGAAAAATGGATCACAACTAGCGTTGGACTAGTGTGATAGCGTCATACATTAATGATAATCTCATAAAAACATAATAAAGCGAGTAAACACATAATGTCACATAAACACATAACACATAGGCATGATATCTAGATGCAAGACCCTAAGAAAGCGGTAACACATAGCACGTAAGCATGCAAAACACACATAAGGCAAATAAAGCAAATAAAGCTCTAACTATTACATTCGGGGGAAACCTACTACAATCTAAGAGGGGAGGCGGAAAATAAAATTAAATAAAATAAAATAAACTTAACTATTACAACTTGGCATTTAAATGCCTTTCAAATAATAAAAAATGAACTAAATTAAATATACGAAATTAAGACGACTAAAGCGAATAAATAAATAGAATGAAAACATTCGAAAGGCATGCAATCAAACACATGAATCACATAGACACATAGGGTCAAATAACGTAAAAAATAAGGGATAGAGTGTACCTCCCTTGCAATGGTGATCAAATGAAGGAAAAATAGCTTCAAAACAATAAAAGGGTCAAGGCACCAATTAAATAGTAAAGTATAAACAAAATCATCAAATCCCTCCCAATTGCAACTTAAATGAAATCAAATAATGCATAATTTCCAAGAAAGGTAAATTATTGATCAAATTCCTAAAATAGAAGACTACCAAGGACCCAATTGCCAAAATTAACCAATCACTCAAGTCCAATTAAACATTTTGGGAACTTCAAGGGTCCAAGAGCAAAGAAAGGGCCAAGTGGTGGTTCAAATTGCAATTATTCTAGGACCCAATTGCAAGAAATTAGAACATAATTGGGCTTTTGTAGTATTGCTAGAAATTAAGGGGAGCAAAGGGCAATTTTTGAAGGCTGCTTTTGCATGCAAAATCCATGCAAACAAAACTACGAGTCAAAGCTTCCTACAACAGCAAACCTTCGGCAGCTTAGGAAAGCTTTCCTCTGCAAATTTCTGTTGCCAACTTCTAACATTGTGTAAGCTTTCGGCAAAACAAAGTTCATCCAAGAACTTCGGACCATCTTCAATTAAAAACATCTAACATTCCAGATAACAAAATGAAAGCTGAAACCGTTGATTATGAAAGAAAAACTTCAGCAGCCCATGCAATCCACGAAGGAAAAACAAATTTCTGCAACACCTTGCCCTTAAGCTTTCCGCAGCCAACAAAAAATCCGAACACCCATTTGTTTTCAAATTCCGATTACAAACCCAAACACACACAGCTTTAAACTAGACACAAACTGTATACTCACCACTATCCAAACAGGCAGAAAAATTAGAAAGATCTCATGCAAAATTCTAGAAAAAACATGCAAAGACAAAATTTGAAGAACAAAAACTGCTATAACTTTCTTCCCATTTCATCGACACAGACAAGCCAACCAAATATCAGAATTTTTGGGTCAAAAACAAACATTGCAAGCCTCACTCATAACTTAAACCAAATACCAAACCTTTATTACGGGATCAAGGCAGAAAATCTGCAAAAAAGAACGCCAGGAAAAGAAAGAAAAAGCAAAACGGAATGCAGCGAAGGCTTTTACAATGGCAAAGCAAGAGTGCAGCGAAAATTCCTGTCGTTTCTCTGTGATTTTTATAACTTATTAGCGAACCCACAAGATTACATTAGACTTCAAAAGGCCATCATAAAACACTAGACAGAACCATGCAAACTAATAATCCATTCAAGGTTCACTCCAAGTTATGTTCAAACACAGTTTCCTGCTGCAAATTCGCTGCTATGGAATTCATAACGGAACCAGGTAACAAAATCCAAGAAGTATCAGGTTTTCAAGCCAAGCAGCAAGATTATGGAGTTCAAGCATCAAGATTCCATCTTGGTACATTTAATGTCAAAATTGGTGCTATAAAACCAGAACTATCATCTCATAAGATGAGCAAGAAAAGTGCAGCAAAAGAAAAGAATAATGCAAGCAAGTTTCTCTTCGCTACAACTAACATCTGAACCCAAACATCACTCTCTAATTTCAAGCAAGCAAAAAATACAGCCACTCGACATCTATACTCATACAAAAAAACCTTCTGCTGCAATTTCATTCAGCCGAAGTCCAACCATGTGGAAAACTCAGACGAACCCTGCTGTAATGATTTCGGCCCATCTATAATCATATTACCCGAATAATATTTTCATTTTTCAGGAGATCTGACCGTATTGCTAATCACAAAAATGCAGAAAAGGAAAAAGCTTGTAGCGAACTGAAGCTAGATTCATCGAAAGTTACTGCCTTTTTTAACCCAACCATCTAATCATCGAATATCCACTTACTCTAAAGCCTTTACATCTCAAAAACATCAGAAATCCCAGAAAAATGAACTACCAGATGTGTGTACGAGGGAGGAACAAAGAAAACAGATGACATGAAACGAGAAAAAAAAAGCTGCCTTTACCTCAAGGCAAGCTCGCTGCTTTTGGAAACGAAAAAACCCCAAGGAACGCTTGTTGCAGAAACTCTTAATGCTGATGAAATCGCTCCTTCTTTCTTGGTTTCCTCTTGGTATCTCCCCAGATCTTTTAAGCCGTAAAACCCTCTCTTTTCCCGTTTTTTTAGCTTTGCCCGTTCACACCTTTCTTTTAGGGCCTTTCTCAATCTCTCCTTTCCGTCCAGACTTCAGCCGCCTCCCTCTATGCTCTCTCCCTTTCGCCCCTAGCCGTCCAGACCCCCAGATTCTTTCCCCTGTCCATCAGACCTCAGCCGCCTCCCCTTTTTCTCTTTCCCTCGATTTCTTCCTGATTTTCCAATTTTCCTCTCAACCCAGCCGTCATAAGCCTCCTCCTGTTTCTTGCCGTCTTTCTTTCCTTTTATAGGGGAACCATAACCCCTAAACCCTC
This sequence comes from Coffea arabica, assembly GCF_036785885.1. Classification (NCBI taxonomy): domain Eukaryota; kingdom Viridiplantae; phylum Streptophyta; class Magnoliopsida; order Gentianales; family Rubiaceae; genus Coffea; species Coffea arabica. Next base: position 33,222,189 of record NC_092313.1, read on the forward strand.
ACCTCAAAGGTGAGGATGAAGGGTTGGTTCCTCCCCATATCCTCAGCCATCCGATTCATCAGAAAAATCACCCATGAAAATGATATCATTTTCCCACGCTGCTACATGCGCGGTTTTTTTTTTCACTTAATTAAACAACAATAATACAAAATAAAAATTTAAACAAAAACTTGAATAAAATGTACAAAACTAGTAACAAAAGATGAAACAAAAAGCTAAGATTTTTCCTGTGTTTGATTAATGATTTTTCCTCTCTTTTTCGATTAATAAACAGTAAAAGGAAATAAAACATATTTTTTTGTGAATAATTTCCTCTTTTGACAAATTTTATGCTAAAAATCTTAACAATAAAAATAAACAGCTAAAAGGGAAAGAACGAATACAAAATAAAAATAAAAACTAAAAACTTAAAATAAAACAATAGATAATAATAATAATCTAAAATGCTATACAAATGCTAAAAGTCTAAAACCAAAATCGTGAAATTATCAAATAAAAATAGATAAGAATTATCACTAAAACAAAAATAAAATTAGGACAAAAAATTATTTAAAAATTTGGTGTCTATAGTTTGCCCCTCTTTGTCTGAGTTTTGGAAAAACTTGAGACAGAGAAATAGACACCAAATACTTACCTGTGGACTAGTCGAATGACTGCCGTCTTTGAAATGAGGACTGACCCCTTTTAATGAGACTGACTCGGCCGGGAAATTAAAAATGGACTGACCCAAACAGGAAATTTAAACGGGACTGTCCCAAACAAGAAATTTAAAACGGGACTGACCCGAACAGAAATTTAAAATCGGGACTGACCCGAACAAGAAATTTAAAAGGGGACTGACCCCAACAAGAAAATTTAAATCATGGGACTGACCCGAACAAAATTTAAAATCATGGGACTGACCCGAACAAAAACTTAAAAATCATACAAAACTTAAAATAATGGGACTGACCCGAACAAAATTTAAAATCATGGAACTGACCCGAACAAAATTTAAATCATGGGACTGATCCGAACAAAATTTAAATCATGGGATTTACCCGAACAAAATTTAAAATCATGGGACTGACCCGAACAAAATTAAAATCATGAGACTGACCCGAACAAAATTTAAAATCATGAGACTGATCCGAACAAAATTTAAACGGAACATTCCAATATACTTACCTGAAAAAGATCTCAAAGTTTTGCCCCAATAGAGTTTAAGTCTTTGCATCTGAGCCTATAGTTGATTCTGCATTGCCATGTTGTTGCACCTTTTGAACAAATTTGCTTGTAACATTTTTCGATCCGTCTTTGTTCTGCTAGAACAATCTCTCCGATACCGGCTCCAGTACGAGGTGTTATTGTTTTCATCCATGCATGAAATTTTCTGCAAAAGAGAAAAACAAAGAGAGTGCCACCATCATTTGATTCATTTGCCTTTGAGAATCGTGTAAATATGAGTCTTTTGATGCCTTTGTCAACTTTTGCTGCGGCATCTGACTTAGTTGGATTTGTCACTTCCAAACGTCTCTGCCATTCCCAGACTGATCGGGTATGCATTTTTGCCATACTGTGAAGCCTGCGTAACTGGCTTTGCTGAACCTTAATCCTTTTCAAAAGATGACTGAACCCAAGTATGTTTCGAATAAACCACGGGGATTGTTATTCACCAAAATTCAATGACCCAAAAATGATGCATGCAAGGTAACTTCACATGTCATGCAGGAATGAATATGCAAAAGAATACAAAACACAACCAACTGTGCTTAATCCTACAAAATACCATGAATACAAGCAATTGAGGAAAAATGAGTTTCATAAGAATATATTTGCAAAAGAACATATATTTTTTTTTACAAAGTGACACAGTTTTCAGCCAACGGATGTCATATTCGAATCCCTGGACATCTTTGTTCCGGAATTCGACACTGGTAGAAATATTACGAAGAGAAATCCAAAATGAACCAAGTCACCAGTTGTTCCTCCTCGTACTCACTCATTGCAGAAACCTACCTTGGCGCCCGTTCGGGTTTTCACCAAGGTTGCCCCCCACCCCCTTTTGTTTTGTTTTATTTTTTCTTTTCTTTTCTTCTTTTTCTCCTTTTCTTTTTGAGGTGCCCTTTCGGGTTTTTACCTAAGGAAGCAATGGAAGAGCTCGACCATAATCGACTCAGGAATGTAAGTTGAAGATTGCTGGCATCAGTAAAATGCGCTTCCCTTATAAACTAAAGCGAAGGTATTATGGACATCACTTGCTAGTTGATTAGCAAACTTCCCAATAGAAACACAACAAGTGACGAAAGCCAGGACTTTGGGCTTTTGTAATGAGGTCAGGTGGGGTATTTTTCAAGAAAAGTTGAGGCTTGAGAGCAAATTTTTTAATGAGAGGTGTGAAATAACCTGAAATTGCATCATTTTGAGATTATCTCCAATTTTTAAACGAAACCGAGGAAAACTTGCCCCAGTTTGATGGGATTTCTCTCTTTGCATTTTTCATTGCATTTCCTCACTTTTGCATTTTCCTTTAAAATTAAATTTGCCCCAGTGTGAGGTTTTTTCCTTTTTTTTCTCTTTTTCCTTTTAATCACCTCTCTTTTCAAAATAAATTTGCCCCAGTGTGGGGTTTTCCTTCTCAGGGGCTGCCAAACGAAAATTATTGTTCTGATAGCTCAAAGGGGATGACTAGGGATGAAATGTTTTGATTGGAAAGGAAGATGGCCTGACTTTTACCTCATCGCTTGGATGATTTCCAAAAGAAATTTGCATAATAAAAAAAAAAGAACTTCTTACAGATGTCTGAGTTGATAGGTTGAAGGAATGTTTGTCCATCCAACTCTGCCAAAATGAGTGCCCCGCCAGGTAATACTTTTTGAACAACGAATGGCCCTTGTCAATTTGGAGCAAATTTGCCTTTGGCTTCATCTTGCATTGGAAAAATTTACTTTAGCACTTTGTCCCCTACTTCAAAAAATTGCCGGTGGACTTTTCTTGTTGTAGGCCCGGGCCATGCGTTTCTGATAACATTGGCCATAGCATTCAGACGCTTTTCATCAGTCAGGGCCAGTTGTTCATGACGCTACTTTAACCGATCAGCTTCTTTCAACTTGGCTCCCATTAGAACACGCAATGAAGGGATTTCTCAATGAAGGGCTTTCTTAATGAAAGGATTTTTCAATGTAGAGTTTTCTCAATGAAGGGATTTTTCAATGAAGAGATTTCTTAATGAAGGGATTTTTCAATGTATGGCATCATCGGAATCCCGAACAGTGATATTCAAAGGGTCAAATAATTTCATCTTTGGCCATCTAAAAGAATTAAAAATTCAGGACAATAATCAAATAAAACAAATTGTGCATTTCATGAAACTCCAGATCAAAGCGGAAACAAGACAAAAACTCAATTGCAAAAGATGTTTTCATTAAGCTATTCACATATGCAAGAAATAGTTCTCGTGAACTTTAGTAAATAACAACCCCTAGATTTATCGAAATTCCCTTCGAGAGAGAAGATACTCAGCCATCCAAATTGTGCAAAGCTCCTTTAGGATTTTTAAATTTCGTTATTGAAGGTGGATGCCTCAAAGGTGTCCTTGTGTTTAGGAAAGGGGTTTGTACTTATACTCGGTCCTTGTTCACCCTTTCCCCTTAACACTATTTCCCCTGCCTCAATCATGTCTTGGATTTTGTGCTTAAGTGCTTTACAATCGGCGGTTGGGTGGCTAGATGCTCCCGAGTGATAGGCACAAATAGCCTGTGAATCGTATCCAGCAGGCATGCCATAAGGGTAAGTTGGAGGGGGAATCACACTTATTTTACCGGCAGCCCTTAGTTGCTCATACAATTGGTCCAACGGCCTACCTATGTTGGTGAATGTTCGGGTACGGCTTTGATTGTAGGTTTCAGTGGGTTGGGGATAGTTATAGGCGGGTCTATTTGGGGGGAAAAATCTTTGATGGTAAGGAGGTCGATGACAAGTTTGTTAAAAATTTGGTTGAGATATTTGGAAAGGGGTTGCAGGCGGGTTGGCGTAATTTGGGCGAGGTCGGGGGTGGGTGATATTGTGACGCCCCCACTTCTCCCAAGGGCGAACCCAAGGGTATTCGCGGAACGCCTGCCTAGCTCTCGCCAGGACTCGAGACAAATCAATTCAAACTTAACAATATATAACAATTTATACCAGTCTAATAAGGAAAATTCGCTTCCATAATCGAATATCCAAGTCTTGTACCACGTGTTCAAAATACATCCGTTATCCAATTCTTACGTCAGGATCCAAAAGATACATCAATTCCCAAATATATACAATAGCCAAAATGTCTAGCCAATTACAATTGAACCCTAATACAAAAGTACATCCAAAGGGTTCCAACGAGTTTCACTCCATCCATTCCTGTTAAGGAAAACAAATCTACGGGGTGAGCGAAACGCTCGTGAGGCCAAGAAAACACACATGCAAGCACATTGTCCAAATAACAATCCCAATATTCAAGTAATTTACAATTCGAGCGAGAAAAATAAACAGAAATAATTCAAGGATATAGGAGCTCTCAGGAGCTATTTTCCTCTTGCTTCGCCACGGCTCGATCCGATACCCCCTCGTGATGACACTCCGTTATCCTAGTGGGTATTTTATCCGTAGAAACTTCACTTATTACTTCCTCCGACCAACATTCCACCCTCTCGGATCCGAAACCAAACACGCACGAAAAAGGCGATACTCGTCGAGTATGCCACACGAGATCTCAAGAGATCAAGTTTTGATTTTTGAACACGCACGGAAAGGGCGATACTCCACGAGTATGCCGAACAAGATCTCAAAAGATCAAGTTGTGTTTTGTTACTCTCTTGGTTTATCAAACTTCTCGACCAAGCCCATGCCGGCTCGAGTTGTATGATTGGTTAAGAGAATTGGGCGTCCCCATAAGTCGAGGAGGTTCACTCCACCCGACAACAAGACACGCACGACATACACGACATGCATGGCAACACGACACGCAAACGAAAACGGGTATATTTTTAGTCGACGAGATTCACTCAATCGACTTTGAAAACCAAGTTAATACAAGTAAAGTTCAAGTAAATGAGAGCGAGTGCGATAAAATACACACTCGTCTCATCAAGTGATATTCACGTATATAAGCAGGTAAATCAAGTAAACACGACAAGTCATGCACTTGACACTCACCAATTCAAAAGTAATTGAGCGAGAAAATCTTTAGTTGTCCCCTCCGGGATTCTTTTCAAGACTCGCTTGAGCACCTGAAGCAATTAACAAGTATTTTTCACTCACAATCACGTATTAATCAAGAAAGGAGTTACGCTCATTTGGACTAGTCAATACCTAAAACCAAGAACCTTAGCCACTCAAAATAAAGGTTCAAAAGTGAGGTTTTATTAACACAAGAAAAACTGATTTCCTTCATGAAATCAAGTTTAAAGCGATCAATTATCATCAAGAAGGAGTAATAAGTTTTCAAATTTTCATTTTCTAAGAAATCAGCAAATTTCAGCTTTGCGCGTCAAATTTAGAAAAATCAGATCTTGCACTCAGTAGGTCCAAAATTATAAAACTTAGTACCGTTGGAAACCTCTTAGAAAGTAATAAAAGTTCTTAAAAGACACTTTTCCATGAATCTAAGTGGAAGGTATTCAAAAATGAGCTTGAAGGTACAGGTTCGGCGTACAAGGCAGAATTAAGTTGGATTTCGGCCAACTTTGGAAATTCGGCACGATTCACATGTTGCAAACCGGCCTCTGAAATTTACAGCTCAATTAGTGTTACAAGTGAGGTTTATAACAAAACAAGCGGATCAAGAATCGGAGTTTCGAGTACCGAGATACGGTAGCTCAAAGTTGAGGAAGATTCAAGACTGAAGAAGAATTTCCAGTTTTGAACCTCCAACACTAGCAGTTTAATTCGGTATCGAAACGAACTTGAATTGGTGCCAAAATTGGTAGTATTTTACTCCTATGTGCAAGGTATTCCTCTATCAAATTTCAGGGAAAAATACCCTCGGGAAGGTAGTTAATTAGTCAACCAAAGTTCAGGAAAAATTCTAAGGCAATCTGCCTTGTGACTTTCATTTCACAATTTCAAATCGTTTAACCAAGAAAACTATCCGAACATGGTTCATTTGTGAAACAAAGGTCTAAGACACATCCATGATACCTTTGGTAAGTGATGAGCATCAAGAACTTCAATTAATAAAATCATTCCCAAGTTTTGCCCCAAATCAGTCCAAATACTACGTTTTTCCAAAACAGGGCAGTCCTCTTGTTTTAGTCACACCTCAATCAATTTAACTCGGAATGAGGCATAGTTTATGGCGTTAGAAAATACATTCACGGGACTAAAAGTTCACAGAAGGAAATGTTCTGAAATTCGGCAAGAAACCAGCTCAAAATTGAGCCTCAAGTTGCTGCCTCAACAAGCCATTCCAGCAAATCCGAGAGACAGGACAGCTAACTTAAAACGTTTGGTTCGGATCACTCACAAAGAATCAGAATGTGCATTTTATCTCAAATTAAAGCTAGGAATGTCTAGTTTCAAACGCCACCGACGGCACTTGATTTCGACACCCGAGGACAGAGTTATGGCCAAATTACGACCACTGGACAGTTTTACCCGAAAATAATTTTCCAGCATGCCTAGTTCATGAATAAATTCATTTGCCCATCCAATCGTTAATGTTTTCCAACGAAAATTTCTACACACATAATATAACATATACACATCAGGATCATGCCAATAAATCACCAAAAATGGGCCTTATCATGGCCGAACAAAACAGGGGCAGATTCGGCAATTTCTGGTCATGACCTCTACTTGAGTTCCCAACAATAACACTCCATAAATTCATCATTATAACCATTAAACTACCATTAAATCCAACATTGATCCTCAAATCAGCAACAACAACCCAAGTGTGGGAATACAAAGAGCCCACTATCACATTTTACATCCATATCAAGCTAACCAAATGCATGCATGAACTTAACAAGGTAAGATAGCTTCCAAACTTCAAGTTTCCAAGAGTGGATCATCACTTACTTTGGGTTGATGTTCAGCAGAATTTTCGGCCCTCTATTACCCCAGAAAAACCGTGATTTCCAGCCCTTGTTTGCAGCTCAAAATGCTCCTCAAGTGTCAAGCTAGGTGTGGTGCAAGTTTGGTTGAATTTGGAGATGATTTGGGGTGGTTTTGAGTGAGATTAGTGAGCAGAAATTTTGAAGCAATGGAGTTAGAGAGAGGAGGGTGTTTGGTCGGCTATGAGGAGAGAGAAGATGGAGAGAAATCTGATTTCCTTTAGCTTCCAAGAGAAGGTGAAATAAGTGGTGGAAATTCACCCAAAAGTCAACTCTCATTAGGGGCCGTTTGGTGCGATTACGGCTCGATTTTCTCGCGCGTTTGGTTCACTAATGCACTAAACCTCCAATGCATATATATTCATGTAAATATTATTCACTCTTAATTGTCCCGAAATAAGGGTCTAAAGTCCCTCAAATAAAGTCGCGCGTGTTAAAACGCGTACCGTCAATTTTAACGATATAACGCGAAACTTCCGAGAAATTCTTATAACGATTGTACTACTAACTATCACTTGAGTATTTATTCATAAGATTACCTATTTTAGGACCATAGTACAAGTCTTCAATATTCCAAGCTTATTGTGCTACTACGCGGATAAAATCTCCAAGTACTATTCACTATTTTTACTAAACGTACTCCAGGAAATTAATTTTCAGAACGAGTCACTTAAAAAATATAACGAAGTTATATTCCCATGTATTTAGGTCTAATAAGGCTAGAAAATATTTCTCGTGGCAAAAATCCAATTAAATAGTTTATTAAGCCATAAATTAGGCATAAAAATAATAGTTTTTACGAGTCCTCACAGATATTGGTGTGATAAACAGGACGAGGGTTTAAATAGTAAGGGTAAGGGTTTGAATGGGTAGGGTATTGTCGAGGTCTGAGTCTTGGGATAGGGTTTCGATCCCAAACAAAAGCGATTTTTCCCTCTTTCTTTTGAAGTTGTTGTTTCTTCCCACTATTACTTTGGCCTTGCAAAGCTTCCACTTGAATTTTCAGGGCAGACGCATTAACAATCTTTCCAACCTTCACAAAATCATCATATTCTTCAAACTTATTGACAATAGCGGCAAATGAGCATCCAGTCATGCGAAAGATTTCCTCAAAGTACGGTGGATCATGTGCTTTAATGAAAGTGCGAATGATTTCATCTCCAATCATTGGTGGCTCGACTTTTGCAGCTATTTTCCTCCATCTCTTGGCGTAAGTCTTGTGGTCCTCAAAGGGTTTTCTCTTTGTTCCTTCCAACGTGGTTCGTGTCGGAGCCAGCTCGCAGTTATACTCGTACTGTCTCACAAAAGCATTGGACAAGTCGATCCAGGTTTTTACTTTTTCTGGTTTCAGATTGGAGTACCAGTCGAGTGCATCCCTCTCCAGACTTTCGGGGAACAACTTTAAAGGCAAATTCTCGTCGTCTACAGGCTTTCCCAACTTGTTAGCAAACAATCGAAGGTGTGTTTTGGGATTACCCGTCCAATCATACTTGTTAAATTTAGGGATTTTGAACCCCTCAGGCAATTGCACATTCGAAAAAAGGCAAAACTCATCGTAATCCAGGACTCCTTGTTTGTTCAACCCCTGACTTTTCCTCATAAACTCATCGAAACGGTCTAGGCGCTTGAGCAGCTTCATATCAACGGGGGCAGAAGATTCTCCCATTTCTGACTTGGTTTGGACAGTATGGTCTGGCAGGAAGGCCTCAGCAGCAGTGTGATAAAAAGTATGTGGCTCAGGTGGTATATTCGAAGTAACTTGGGGTTATGGGCCTCGCATGTGAGTAGGAAAAAATGAAGGATTATGAGGGTAAGTGTATGACAAATTTGTGGTGGGATAGGTGAAAGTTTCTTCGGGTGGAATAGGGAAGGATGGAGTAACGGTGGCTTGAGTCGAAGGTATGACAAATGGCTCTTGCTCACGCTGCCTGACGGGTACGGGCTCGGGTTGAACTCCGCTGCTAATTAGCTCGTCAATCAATTTCCTTTGGGCCGCCATCTCGGTAGCCATCTCACCAAACTTAGTAAGCATTTCGATTAGCTGAACCCCTAAACTTGCGGTCTCGGGTTGGGCGGTAGTAGCAGACCTATCCGATTGTTTCGATTGTGAACTCATGTTTTCACGATTCCTCTGGACTCGACTATGAGATCGCATTATGATGGGGTTTCGACGAGAAGTTATGTTTAAATATTACCTGAAAAATTTTGAAAGGAATTGCCTTTAAATTTAGCCCTCGCTTAGCTATTCCAATAAAGAAAAGGAAAAGAAAAAAAAAACAAGAATTAGTAAATATCCAAAAAAATTCGGATGCATGTCCTATAGGAGAACCCTTTTTGTGCCAAGGGTAAGCCTAATATGATATAATCCTCTGACGTAGGCACTATACCATACCTGATGGATCCGACCAACTTAGTAACGTTTGATTAAAAAGTAATTTGACAATTTTGGACCAATTGAACAGCGGGAGATCTCCAACAAAATAAAGACAAATCCGAATGAATGATTGGTTTTGGTTGGCACAAGAATTTATACAAATTAATTTAACTTTGACGGGCTTGTTATTGAAAACAAAAAATTTAAAATTTTCTAACACAGATCAAAACCCTAATTTATCCAAATCAAATAAAATGCAATGGGTGATCTTCTTAAAAACAACTAGGTTTCTCAATCTGAAATTTGACATTAAAACCCTTAATTAGTCGACTGGGTTGGATGAATTGATGATTTATTCAAAAATTGACCGGATCACCTTAAAAAATGGTAAAATGGCCAAATGCATTGAATGAAATTTGATTATTTATTCAAAATTGAATGGATAACCCTAAAAAAATGAATTAAACTAATCAAATGAATTGAATGAAATCAATTGATCAAACAGATCGAGTGAAATGATGATTTGTTCAAAATCGATCGAATTGCCCTAAAATTAGGCAAATTGGTCAAATGGATCGGACGAAATTGACGATTTATTCAAAATCGATAAGATTGCCCTAAGAATGGGTAAACTAATCAAATGAATTGAATGAAATTAGTGATCTATTCAAAATCGACTAGATTGCCCTAAAATGGGTAAACTTGTCAAATGAATTCAAAATCGACTAGGTTGCCCTAAAAATGAACAAATTGATAAAATGGACTGGATGAAATTGATGAATAAAGTGGTCCAATGGATTGAATGGAATTGACAGCTTATTTAAAAAAATCAATCTATCCATTGGTAGTTTCAAAAATTTATTGCGATGCATTAGTCTATGAGCCTTCTAAAATCAAATTTTGGCCTCAATTTATTTATCATCTCAATAGTGAGGAATTATTTGTAAATTTCTTCAAATTAATGTCCTTCATGCAAGGGATTTTTACCAACTTTGATAAAATGGTCAAAAAGTGATTATTAGACGCTCATTTTTCAAAGATCGCTTTATGAAAATGATCGGATCCTACCTTACCTTGTGCACTACCCCTTTGGATGGTACAAAAATATAAACGTGCAAGTCTCCTTGGATTAAATATCCGAGACACAGGGTGGTTTATTCCTAACGTGGGATTCCCTAAATGGCATTCCCTTTCTATGGTTTATGCATGATGCCATTTTATCAAAGCGAGTACATATGCATTACACAAATGAAACATGACCTAAAGGAACCCCCTTTTTGTATGCCGGGGTGAGGCTCGAATGAAATGTATTCATGTTACGCATGCGAAGCATTGAATTTAAACGTGTCACATCAAATGGGGTAGGCTCCTAGAGAGCACCATGCCAGGACTCTTATTTCCTAGGGCTGATGAATGCAATAGAGACAGAAACCAAGAAAAATTAGTTCAATAAATACACATAACACATTGTAGCAAAGCAATACAAAGAGATAAAGTAATAAAAAAAGAATAGAGGGGTTGGATCCCTCCCCTCGTGAACGGTGTTCCTAATAGGGTAAAGCAGACTCTACCCTAGGCAAACTATCATGGATGCATGAAGTATTGGCTCACTAATGCGTCTAGACTCGATAGGTTTTAGGTCTCCGAGCCTTCAGACTTGGAAACCAAAGGTCATCAATCCCAAGATTTTTTGTCGGTGGCTCGAGCGATTCCCCAGACATTGCTACGCACACGTCGTGTCACGGCTACATGTCTGAGTGAATCTATCAAAAATCCTCAACCTTCGACTAAAAGCCAAAGGCTATCAACCCAAAGTTTAAAGCGGAAGATTGAGTGACCCCTCGGATCATGCTACGCACACGTCGTGTCGCGATCACACGTCCAAGTGGGTCGCCTAATCCTAATAGGGTGGAGTGGCGTGACAAGCCACTAAAAAAAAAATAAATGAAGGGTAAAAAATTAAAGTGTATGCACATATGCTAGTGCTCGTTTGGAGGGGAGGGATCGAGAACCAATGCGAGGCTCTAGGGTATTGTCCCCCTACCCAAATGCAATGCAAAGCGCGGAATCACATATATAAACCATCCATCCATCAAAACAATAGTACGCCAAATGGGTGAGTGAGCGAGTTGATATGCGCAAAATGCAAAAACCCCTAAAAACGAAAACATGCAACTCTAAACATCCAAATGCAATATATGAAGAGGTTAAAAGAAGAAAAAGATTGACTAAATCAAATTTGCTCGAACTCTCTACGTCCCCAGTGGAGTCGCCAGCTGTCGCGCCCCATTTTTTATAAGAAAAATAATTTAATGGTTTAAAAAGTGAATTTTGATTTAAAAGGGAAGTAAGTAAAGAAAATGAAATGGGCCTAAATGGGGTTTGTAATGTGCGACGATTTGGGCCCAAATTATAGTTTAAAAAGGGTTTTTGAATAAAAGTCAGAGTCGCCACTTGGTATTGAGTTAAGGTGTACCAAGTCACCTAAAAATAATAATAAATTTTTAAAGAAAAAAGTAGAAAACCCCTTTTTAAACGACTCCAAGTCTACGAAAATCAGAGAAAAAGATTCGGGAGTCACATTTGAAAAAAGAGAAGGCAAGGATAAGAATCCAAGGCACCCTTTCAACCTAGCCAAGACTAGTTGCGCGATTTAGTCAAAGATTTTCTTATTTTAACCTAAAGATTTATCACATTTGGATATTCTATATGAATGCAAACCCTAGACCTAAGAGGGTATCGAGGAGTCGAAATTTCTCTTCAAAACTCGAATGATACCAATCACATTAATTGTGATGCCCAATAGTGATTTTTTGGAGAAGTCACGAATAATGCAAAATATGAGACTCTAAGAAAAGAAAAGGAATAAAATAATTATACAAATATACATGTCTTAAAGGAGTGCATCATGTCGGGTACGGGGGACTAATGTTCGTGACTCAATTTTCCCTTTTAATAGAGGGAATATGAGCGTGCTAAGGTTAGAAAACCAAACTCGTCCATATCCCATATTCAAGAGGCTATTCCCTAATCTAATCAAGCAAATGCACTACCCTAATCCTATTTCTAGAATGAAATGCAATTCTAATGTTATGTATCATACATAGGGGGATATATATAAGGAAATTAGGGATAATGGCATACAAAATGATAAAAGATCCTAGAAAGTAAAATATGCATGAGATGAAGTGATTTTGTCATACAAACATGATCTAACGCGCGAAGGGCTCCTAAGGGACTAGCGTTGGACTAGCTCATATTTCTACTTTCTCACTAGCGTTGGACTAGCGAGAAATCGAACAAGGAAAACCACAACTAGCATTGGACCAGTGTGGTATCGAAAAATGGATCACAACTAGCGTTGGACTAGTGTGATAGCGTCATACATTAATGATAATCTCATAAAAACATAATAAAGCGAGTAAACACATAATGTCACATAAACACATAACACATAGGCATGATATCTAGATGCAAGACCCTAAGAAAGCGGTAACACATAGCACGTAAGCATGCAAAACACACATAAGGCAAATAAAGCAAATAAAGCTCTAACTATTACATTCGAGGGAAACCTACTACAATCTAAGAAGGGAGGCGGAAAATAAAATTAAATAAAATAAAATAAACCTAACTATTACAACTTGGCATTTAAATGCCTTTCAAATAATCAAAAATGAACTAAATTAAATATACGAAATTAAGACGACTAAAGCGAATAAATAAATAGAATGAAAACATTCGAAAGGCATGCAATCAAACACATGAATCACATAGACACATAGGGTCAAATAACGTAAAAAATAAGGGATAGAGTGTACCTCCCTTGCAATGGTGATCAAATGAAGGAAAAATAGCTTCAAAACAATAAAAGGGTCAAGGCACCAATTAAATAGTAAAGTATAAACAAAATCATCAAATCCCTCCCAATTGCAATTTAAATGAAATCAAATAATGCATAATTTCCAAAAAAGGTAAATTATTGATCAAATTCCTAAAATAGAAGACTACCAAGGACCCAATTGCCAAAATTAACCAATCACTCAAGTCCAATTAAACATTTTGGGAACTTCAAGGGTCCAAGAGCAAAGAAAGGGCCAAGTGGTGGTTCAAATTGCAATTATTCTAGGACCCAATTGCAAGAAATTAGAACATGATTGGGCTTTTGTAGTATTGCTAGAAATTAAGGGGAGCAAAGGGCAATTTTTGAAGGCTGCTTTTGCATGCAAAATCCATGCAAACAAAACTACGAGTCAAAGCTTCCTACAACAGCAAACCTTCGGCAGCTTAGGAAAGCTTTCCTCTGCAAATTTCTGTTGCCAACTTCTACCATTGTGTAAGCTTTCGGGAAAACAAAGTTCATCCAAGAACTTCGGACCATCTTCAATTAAAAACATCTAACATTCCAGATAACAAAATGAAAGCTGAAACCGTTGATTATGAAAGAAAAACTTCAGCAGCCCATGCAATCCACGAAGGAAAAACAAATTTCTGCAACACCTTACCCTTAAGCTTTCCGCAGCCAACACAAAATCCGAACACCCATTTGTTTTCAAATTCCGATTACAAACCCAAACACACACAGCTTTAAACTAGACACAAACTGTATACTCACCACTATCCAAACAGGCAGAAAAATTAGAAAGATCTCATGCAAAATTCTAGAAAAAACATGCAAAGACAAAATTTGAAGAACAAAAACTGCTATAACTTTCTTCCCATTTCATCGACACAGACAAGCCAACCAAATATCAGAATTTTTGGGTCAAAAACAAACATTGCAAGCCTCACTCATAACTTAAACCAAATACCAAACCTTTATTACGGGATCAAGGCAGAAAATCTGCAAAAAAGAACGCCAGGAAAAGAAAGAAAAAGCAAAACGGAATGCAGCGAAGGCTTTTACAATGGCAAAGCAAGAGTGCAGCGAAAATTCCTGTCGTTTCTCTGTGATTTTTATAACTTATTAGCGAACCCACAAGATTACATTAGACTTCAAAAGGCCATCATAAAACACTAGACAGAACCATGCAAACTAATAATCCATTCAAGGTTCACTCCAAGTTATGTTCAAACACAGTTTCCTGCTGCAAATTCGCTGCTATGGAATTCATAACGGAACCAGGTAACAAAATCCAAGAAGTATCAGGTTTTCAAGCCAAGCAGCAAGATTATGGAGTTCAAGCATCAAGATTCCATCTTGGTACATTTAATGTCAAAATTGGTGCTATAAAACCAGAACTATCATCTCATAAGATGAGCAAGAAAAGTGCAGCAAAAGAAAAGAATAATGCAAGCAAGTTTCTCTTCGCTACAACTAACATCTGAACCCAAACATCACTCTCTAATTTCAAGCAAGCAAAAAATACAGCCACTCGACATCTATACTCATACAAAAAAACCTTCTGCTGCAATTTCATTCAGCCGAAGTCCAACCATGTGGAAAACTCAGACGAACCCTGCTGTAATGATTTCGGCCCATCTATAATCATATTACCCGAATAATATTTTCATTTTTCAGGAGATCTGACCGTATTGCTAATCACAAAAATGCAGAAAAGGAAAAAGCTTGTAGCGAACTGAAGCTAGATTCATCGAAAGTTACTGCCTTTTTTAACCCAACCATCTAATCATCGAATATCCACTTACTCTAAAGCCTTTACATCTCAAAAACATCAGAAATCCCAGAAAAATGAACTACCAGATGTGTGTACGAGGGAGGAACAAAGAAAACAGATGACATGAAACGAGAAAAAAAAAGCTGCCTTTACCTCAAGGCAAGCTCGCTGCTTTTGGAAACGAAAAAACCCCAAGGAACGCTTGTTGCAGAAACTCTTAATGCTGATGAAATCGCTCCTTCTTTCTTGGTTTCCTCTTGGTATCTCCCCAGATCTTTTAAGCCGTAAAACCCTCTCTTTTCCCGTTTTTTTAGCTTTGCCCGTTCACACCTTTCTTTTCGGGCCTTTCTCAATCTCTCCTTTCTGTCCAGACTTCAGCCGCCTCCCTCTATGCTCTCTCCCTTTCGCCCCTAGCCGTCCAGACCCCCAGAGTCTTTCCCCATTCCATCAGACCTCAGCCGCCTCCCCTTTTTCTCTTTCCCTCGATTTCTTCCTGGTTTTCCAATTTTCCTCTCAACCCAGCCGTCATAAGCCTCCTCCTGTTTCTTGCCGTCTTTCTTTCCTTTTATAGGGGAACCATAACCCCTAAACCCTCACCTCAAAGGTGAGGATGAAGGGTTGGTTCCTCCCCATATCCTCAGCCATCCGATTCATCAGAAAAATCACCCATGAAAATGATATCATTTTCCCACGCTGCTGCATGCGCGGTTTTTTTTTTCACTTAATTAAACAACAATAATACAAAATAAAAATTTAAACAAAAACTTGAATAAAATGTACAAAACTAGTAACAAAAGATGAAACAAAAAGCTAAGATTTTTCCTGTGTTTGATTAATGATTTTTCCTCTCTTTTTCGATTAATAAACAGTAAAAGGAAATAAAACATATTTTTTTTGTGAATAATTTCCTCTTTTGACAAATTTTATGCTAAAAATCTTAACAATAAAAATAAACAGCTAAAAGGGAAAGAACGAATACAAAATAAAAATAAAAATAAAAATAAAAATAAAACAATAGATTATAATAATAATCTAAAATGCCATACAAATGCTAAAAGTCTAAAACCAAAATCGTGAAATTAACAAATAAAAATAGATAAGAATTATCACTAAAACAAAAATAAAATTAGGACAAAAAATTATTTAAAAATTTGGTGTCTACACGCCAAAATTGAGTCAAAGATTTAAGTCACATGTTCTGCTTTCAATTAATGACCTCATCCAAAACATTTGTCACAATGAGACCATACCATTATTACGATTTTATCCCAATAACAGTAAATGTCCTAGCAAACTGAGTTAAGGAAACAAGTTTACTTCTAGGAAACTAATTTTGCATTATTATAATAATAAGCCTAGTTCCATACTTCTATAATTTCAAATCCACCTTTTTTAATTAATAAAAAAAGCTAGTAAAAATTACTTAATCTTTTTTATACTACTTTATATAATTGCATGTTTTTCCGCTCAAATTTTTTCCAATAATTCCAGAAACCTTCCCTAAGGTTTCTAACAATTTCACTTAACTCCCTTAAAGTTCTAAAAAAAATCACTTGCCTCCGTTATTTTCAAATTTTTGTAACATTCTCAACCTAATTCAAATTATGTGATTAAAATATTCATTTTAGGAATGTGAAAATGATTGCTTTCCAATGATGCCCTTTTTTGCCTTTTTTAAAAAAATTGTGAGTATGATAATCAAATCTTAAAAATAAGGATGAAAAGCAAGAATATATACATTTTTAAAGGGACAAAATATAGTAACTGCAATCATGAGCAATATATTTTTTTTTAAAGTACAAACAACTAATAAAATTTTATATAACATGTTTTCAATTACAAAAAGATTTTTTTCCTTTAAGATTTGTCTATTTGGTACTCTAAGATCACATAATAAAAAATAAACTAGATATTATGTTATTAATTTTTGGCAAAAGTATAGATTTCTTCCGCAAAAGTGCTATAACTGAAGAGAAGAGGTTAGCTATGAATTTAGAACTTTAATGTTGGGCTCACCTTCATTTATCCATATGCTTATTGTGTGCCAAACAAGAAAAATCTTTATTTTAGAGTTAATCATATATACACTAACGGCAAATACATTATCACAATTGGATGCATGACATATGGGCAAAATTTGATCTTCAATTTTAAACTCAGATGAATTGACATGTATTCAATGGTAAATGTATATACACTATTAGTGTATGGAAGATTAATTCTTCTTTTTTATGTAAAATGTTTTGAAAAAATTTAATAAATTATATAAATTGTATAGAATCTTTAATTTTTATTTATCTAGATTATTGGAATTAGAAAAGGAGAAAATTTTTAAAATCACATTTAAAAATTATTTGAGATGTTTAGAAGGTAGAAAAAGTTATTTTCTTTATCTATATAGTATTGCAAATAGTTTTTACAAGTTTTGTTAATTATTTATAATTTATCAATTTTAAATTTTGTTTCCAAATTATAAATAAGATTTGTTAAAGGATCTCTCAATCCCAAACTTATAATTTTTCATTAAAGAATACATTCACCAAGTTTTCAAATGTCAAGAGATTTTAAATTGATTTGTCATTTCAACTATGGGACCATAACAAAAGGACAATTTTGGAATGAAATCATTTTTCATTTCTAAACATAGTATTTTAATCATATAATTTGAATTGGGCTGAGAATGCTACAAAAATTTGAAAATAGGAGAGATAAGTGATATTTTTTAAACTCTATCGGTGCTAAATGATATTGTCAAAAACTTAGGGAGGGTTCCCAAAATCATCCCTTTTCTTCATCCTTAAGATTTATCTGACGTAGTGGAAAAATTATTAAAATAATAAGGATTAAATCACATGTTTGGGTTTTTCATTTATACTTCAGTTGCATAGAACATTTTTTTAAAAAACTTTTTGTTAGATCTTTTGATGTTTCATCCTTATTTAGCCTCCTATGTATAAACTCCAATCCAAATTTCTACATTAGTGGAGACAGTTCTTACATTTTAAATTCAAAAGGCATGGTAAATTCATAACTAATGAATATTTTTTTTTTGTTCTTATATAATTTTCCTTTTAGTTAGGGCTATTGAATTGAAGGGTAAAATATTGTTATTTACTTTTTTACTTTTAGTAGGACTTTTGATGTTTCATTTTTTTACCCTTCCATGAATAAATTTCCAATCAAATTTCTATACTAGTGGAGATGCTTCTTACATTTTAAATTCAAAAGGCATGGAGGGATATTTAACAATTAAAAAAATTTAAAATTCTATATAAAAAAAAAGAATAGGGAGCTAGATGCATTATAACTTGACCGCCTTAAAAATCCCTTTTGCAATTTATATAGATATAGATCCAATCCAATGCTATGCATGGGTTTATATTTCAATTTCCAAATTAAAGAATTAAAATTTGAAGCAAAATAAAAAAGTATTACAACTTTCAATTTAACTATATTTTGTACGAAGAATTAAACTTTGAAGCAAAAGAAAAAATTATAACAACTTACAATTTAGCTCTGTATCTTCAAAACCAAAGCACCAGATTCAATTATTGTTAAAATATAGTTGCTTTGTATTTTCAAAATAAAAGCATTAGGTCTAATTATTTGTAATATAATTTGGATTGAATAGCGTCAACTTTTCTTTTAAAAAATATATAATCGATTCCGTATTCATCCTCTAAATTGAAAGGTAAATTTTGAATCAAAAATCATAACAAGCAATTTGGTCTAGCATTTTTAGAATTATTTAACTTTATCTCCCATAATATATATGAAAAATACATAAAACTGAAAATTGACCACTATGGTTGCAAGTATTGGCATTTAGAAATGCAAATGAAATTGATTATATTTATAGTACTTCAAATAATCACAAAAAATAATTTAAAAAATTTAGAATACAAAAATGACATAGTAGTGTAATATATTTACTATGAAGAAAATAATAACTACAAACATAATAATCAATAATATCCAAATCCATTCAAGCCTAATTAGGGTCAAATTTGGATCAAATATATATTAATTAAATTTATAGTCAGATGTTCTATGAGCCTGTTTGGAACCTGAGTTTTTTGGGAGTTTGTCTAAAACTTTACTGTAATACACTGTAGAAGTTTTTGAAAAAATTTTGTACAAGTTTTTGTAAGGTAAAATTTTTTTTCCATTTCTTTTTTTCTTTCCTTTTCTCTTTCTCTTTCTTTTTCTTTTTCTTTTTCTTTCTTTCCTTTTTCTTTTCTTTCTTCTTCTTCTTCTTCTTCCTTCCCCCTTCCCCTTCCCCGTTACCTCCGCCACCCCTCTCCTCCCTTTCCCCTTCTCCTCCCTTTCCCCTTCTCCTCCTCTCCCCTGCCACCCCCTCTGCCCCGCCACCCCCTCCTCCCGCCTTCTCCCTCAGCCCCGCCACCCCCCTCCCCCTTCCCCTTCTGCCCCGCCACCCCTGCAAAAGCTCCCCCTCCCTCTCCCTCTGCCCGCCACCCCTCTGCCCGCAACCCCCCTCCCCCACCCCTGCGCTGTAGTGGAGGGAGCTGAGAGGAATGGCGGCGAGGTGGGAGTTGCGAAGAGGAGAGAGAACGCCCGAGGGCTCTGGGTCGTGGCCAAGGAGGAACGGCGGTGCACGGTGGAGCCAGGGGGCGTGGCGCGAGCGAGAGGCGGCGGTTGGGCTGGAGTCGCACGAGGTGGTGGTGGCTTCGTCGGCTTTGCGAGGGAGAGAGAAGGGCTGTGGTGTCGCTGGAGTCGCACGGCCGTGGGCAGCGGTGTCCGGCCGCGGAGACCGAGAAACGCGCGAGAGGAAAAAGACGTGTGGCGAGGTGGCGGCATGCGCTGGTGATAAGGGGAGGAGATGGCGGCGGACAAAGGGGGAAGGTGGCGGGGAAAGGCAAAGGGAAAGAGGGGAGGGGGGAGGGAGAAAGAAAAAAAAAAGAAAAAAGAAATTTTGGAAACCAACATATGATCAAAAGGGGAGGGGAGGGAGAGAAAAAAAAAAAGAGGAAAGCCGGCAAAAGTTGGCCGGAATAGTTACCGGCTCCGGAAGCGGTGGTGGAGGTGGTGGCCGGTTGGGTGGGGGAGGAAAAAGAAGAAGAAAAGTTGAAGGCAAAGTTTTTTGTTCAAAATTGAAGTGTGTAGGTAAAAAACTTTGATAAGTTTTTTGGGGTTCCTGTAGCAAAAGTTGTTAAAAAACTAGTAGCTAAAAAACTAGGCCAAAAACTTCACTTCCAAACAAGCCCTATATCTTTCTCTTAAACTATGTTGTTACTTTAGGATTGGTATAGTTTTTATTATTTTTTTAATTAAAAATAAAAATTTTATTAAAAAATTCCACTTTGAAGGCCCAGTAGGACTTCGTTTATAATTTAGTGGTTTTATAATTTAGATTTTAGAAATAGTACCATTATTGATTTTCCAAATTCATGACCAATGAATATTGTTTCCTTTTGTTCTATATATATTGTGAGTGGGAAGTTTTGAACATGACCTACGATTGCTGACCCTCTCTCCTGCCACCCAATCCATTCTTTCCCCCAGCTTGTTCTTTATATAATTTTCCTTTTAGTTAGGATTGCTACGTTGAAGGGTAAAATATTGTTATTTACTTTTTGATTTTTAGTAGGACTTTTGACTTTTCATCTTTATTTACCCTCCTATGTAAACCCCAAACTAAATTCCTATATTAGCGGAGGCACTTCTTACATTTTAAATTCAAAAAGCATTCAGGGGTATTTAATAATTAAAAATCCAAAATTCTATATAAAAAAAGGGAATAGGGAGCTAGAAGCATTATAACTTGAACATCCTAAAACCCCTTCTGTAATTTTTATAGATATGGATAATCAGCCTTCATCCCTCTGTCTAACCTCATCACAGTCAATGTGTCAGGAACCTAACTTCAGGAAGAAGATACAAGGAAGACTAGTTGAAGAAGATAAAGAAGGAAAAGGAGGAATCGAGAAAAAATAGAGAGAGAAACAGAGGAACTAAAAATGAGAGAGAAATTAACTTGAAAATTCTGGTATTGCCTGATGGCTTCCAGCCATTTACAACTCTATATACATGCATATCCTTACTAATCAATCCAAAACCCTCCACTAAACTACAATATTAACAACTAAGGATATCGATTATCTAATACATTTGGGGTCATGACACAATGGCTTTCGGGATCATTCTCTTTGGATGATCCACCAAACCATCTCGTGGGAACAAAGGTTGCCTCAGATTGTCGATCACTGCAATTTCAAAGGCAAGTTGAGATTTCAATACTTAAACAGTGATATTGCTTATTCCACTTTGATCCTAGATATTGGATATAATTCTTCTTGCACTACAATTTGTTAGCTTTTGCCTTGATTTGTTGGCTCTAATTTTTTATTGGTGAAAATAGTATTTTACTGAGTTCTGAATTCAATTTGATATGAAATTGAAAATGAAAATCTCAAATTCGAAAATGAAATAGATTGAAATCTTTTAGGGTAAAATTACCAAAATTACCGAATTCATTCACCTAAATTACTATATTCGAATTCAACACTCACCCTTAATATTTTTCTCTTAATACAAATTTTGACCTTGTGTTGCACACATTTTGTGGATTTGTTTTTACTTAATCAAGTAAGAGAGGCTGGGAAAGACATCAATCATCATATTAAAAACTAAACAACATTAAACATAACTGAAAAGAGCTGTAAAACCATTCAATTTTATTCCCCATGGGTACATCGAAGCAACATTTAAATTAAGCTGCACCAGACCATTCAATCTCCGTCTGGTCTTAACTGAGTGTCTCTCATCCAAATTTCTATGCTCAATATTGGCCAATCTGCCATCCTTTGATGAACTTGTGTAATAATGAATCAAGAGACCTATAGCTTGAGATGAGTGGTACAGCTAAGGAAGATGACGAACGAAGTGGCAAGTTGGTCATGGCGAGCAGCTGATGGCGAATGGCAGTAGTCGTGGGGTTGGGCTGAAGAAAGAGGTAAGAAAGAAAGAAAAAAGAAGAGAGAAAGAAGGAAAGAAAAAGGAAAAAGAAAGGAAAAGGAAAGAAAGAAAGAAGAAAAAAAAAAATTTTACTTCCCTCTCATTGGAACAAGACGTGGGCACATCTTATTGGTTGAAACTCTTCTAACGATGAAGTTGACTAATTACGAGTTACAACGTGCCCTCTAGGCACAGGCGCGTCCTGTTGCCTTTTCGGTCTTCAAACTCGAAACATGAGCACTCCAAGTAAGTAGGCGTGGACACAATATGTTGGTATAAATGCTTTTGATGTTGGAGCAGATTATTAGTGCATTACCACGTACCCTTAAGACATAGGCACGTCCTATCGGAAGGAAGTCTTCTGACCATTGAAACAGCAAAAACGAAAATTAAACATGCCAAATATGAAAAATCTAAGATAAATATAATGAAACTAATAATAAAAATAAACTAAAAATTGAATTGGGTTGCCTCCCAATAAGTGCCTTTCTTTAACATTTTTTCCTAGACATGAAACATCACTTCTCAATCTAGATATAATTCAAATTTCCTTACAATCTGTGACATTTCTCTAGGATCCAAATAGTCATTAAGTGCAATAATCTTCTTTAATTTTTGACCTATTTTTACCTCATAAATTGCTTAACTTTGAATTTATCCCTACAATTAATTCAGAAAATTCTCGCATAGAGGGATTAATAGCATAAATGACAAATAAAGATTGAGAGTTAATAAGATGTTTCATTTCATTAAAAATATTAAAATGAACTACTTCTCCATCAAATTCCATTGTCAAAATACCCTCATTAATATCAATTTTTGTGCGAGTTGTACTCAAAAAAGGTCTTCCTAGTATACAAAGTGATGGATTAAGAGAGCATTCATCATTCATGTCAAGAACATAAAAGTCCGCAGGAAATACTAATTCATAACTTGGACCAGAACATCTTCAACTAATCCATCAGGATATGCATTTGTACGATCAACTAATTGAATTATGATGTCAATTTCCTTTAATGATCCTGAATTTAAGGATTCATAAATATTCTTGGGTATCACATTAATTGAGGTTCCTAAATCTACCATGACTTTTCTAATCTTAGTGTTTTCTATTCAACAGAGGATAGAGAACATACCTGAATCTCCATACTTTGGGGGAAGTATTTTTTATAGCACTACTGATACATTCTCCTCCATCATAACTCTCTCATCGTCTCTCAATTTCTTCTTGTTGATGCACAAGCTCTTCAAAAATTTAGTATACTTTGGTACTTTCTTGATTGCATTCAACAAAAGGAATATTGATTGCCACCTTTCGAAACACTCCCAAAATCCCCCTTTCTTCATCTTGTTTTTTGAATTTCTCTAACCTACTAGAAAAGGGAGCCGGATTAGATTTAACTTAAATTACAAGATTGAAACTTATCTTAATAGTTGTTTTAATGAATCCCTCTTCCTTCATCTCCTTTTCAATTTGGCCTTCATTTTTATCATTCGAAATTACAGGTTTTGTCCCTTCAATTTCCTCTTGACTTCTGAGGGTCATGGCACTCACATTCTTTAGATTCACCTCAAGTTGAAAAAGTAGCCTTCCTGGTCCTTGAAACTCCAGACAGTTTATTGCAGAGCTCAACTGATTCACCTAATTTCTTAAATCTTGTATACTTGCATCTGTCCTCTGCTGAAATTGCAAGGTCCTCTGCTGAAGTTACGCGGTGTTTTGCTGAAGCTGCGCGGTGTTAGCAACCAATGTCTTGACTATATCCTCCAAAGGTGTGTCTGTATTGGATGAAGAGGATTGAGACCTTGATAGGTGTTGCGGCTGGAACCGTTACTGTCTATTGGGAACAAATTTTGCTTATCTCCCCCATAGTTGAAATTTGGGTGATTCCTCTAATTCAGATTATACGTGTTGGAGTAAGGGTCGTACTGTCTACGGGAAGTAGGCACGTATCCAGCCATGTTAACTTATATCGTGATATCATCTTGTAGCATCGGACACCCATCAGTGGGATGGCTAACATCCTTGCAAATCCCACATGCTTTCACTTGCTGCAAATTCCCCATTGCCATATGGTGAACCATAAAAGTTAACTCTGTCAACTACTCTTGCATGATGAGATGCTCACTTTACTCATACGATGAGTAGGAATATCCTCTCTTATGCCGAACTATTGGGAGTTTTCAGCCATCCCTCCAATTAATTTCCAAGCGTCTCGAGGAGTTTTATTCACTAAAGCGCCTCCACTTGCAACGTCGATGATACTCCTTTCTCTGTAAAGACGGCCTTCATAGAAGTACTGGATGAGGAGTTGCTCGCTAATTTGATGTCGGGGGCAACTGGTGCACAACTTCTTGAATCTTTCCTAGTATTCGTAGAGAGACTCCCCGAGACTCTGCTTAATTCCATAGATCTCTTTTCATAGACTGGTAGCTCGGGAGGCATTTTCCAAAAATCTTTCCTTTCATATTCGTCTATGTTATGATACTCCCTGCTGGTACGTAGTACAACCAACCCTTGGCTGTCCCCTCTAGTGAAAAATGGAAGGCTCGCATTCTAATTTGTTCTTCAGTCACACCAGGTGGCTTCATACTCGAACAGACGATGGTGAACTCTTGGAG
Source organism: Coffea arabica (assembly GCF_036785885.1). Taxonomy (NCBI): domain Eukaryota; kingdom Viridiplantae; phylum Streptophyta; class Magnoliopsida; order Gentianales; family Rubiaceae; genus Coffea; species Coffea arabica. The sequence continues at coordinate 33,246,848 of NC_092313.1, forward strand.
ATGTTTATTAGACTCTTCACCTGGCAAACCATGAAAATTAGGGAGAAGATGCATTAGTCCTGATTTCAATTCAAAACATTATATTTTCAGCAAAGCCAGGAAAAGTAATGCATAAAAACTGCTGGTTTAAATCCGAAGTAGCCAACTCCCTTAAGGTTCGATTGTTATTTGTCATGATAGCTTCCTCTTGCTCACAATCACTTGAAGATTTCAATAAATCCACAATCAAATTCAGCCCTGGAGACACAGTAGATGACTGCTCTCTTTCTTGCTCTGGTTTCCTTACTTAGTCTACATGCGGTCTTCTCAATCTTAGGATCAAAAATTAAATTACCTGTACGAGAAGAACTGTGACGACCCCACCGTACCCAGAGGCGTACCAAAGGGCTTAGCAGATTGCCTGCCTAACTCGCGCCAGGACTCAATGCTTAAAGTGAGAAAATCGATTTCACGCTAAAAGAAAGTTCCATTTACTCTATTACATCTTTAAAAGTTGTACACACTATTACATCAAGCCATACATACCACGAGTACCAGAAAGTAAACCCTAGAAAAGTTGATAACTATAACCACCACGACAAATATATACATCTTACTAGTCAGCTTATAACAATTACTAGGGCAAAATCAACTATTCTTTAAACCAAAAGTCT